>NC_060143.1:557329458-562329458 GCF_021461385.2 Schistocerca piceifrons
TCTCTTTGGCACTCTATCTCACGCAATCATTGGTTCTCTATGATTGTCTCCGGTTCGTAAGCTATAAAGCCCTTCACTACAGCGACAATTTGTCCGTGCGTACTTTAAGGTCTCACTCGCTTAGCAGTACATTTTAAATGGCAGGAATACGTATTGTAATGATGAAAAAATACATTGAGAAATTGAAATATTGAACAACAGTAATGCTCAACAGTGAGCGATGTGTTTAGTAAGGACTGTAGTATCTAGGAAGCATACATACTCGGCTCGGAAGAGAAACAGTCAAACAAGTCATATTAATGAGTTTTATTACAGTAAGAAAAGATATAAGATTGACTTTGGCAGTTACACAGATGTGTCGCAAGCGAAGGGCGATATACAAAATAATCAATCTTCTCCAGTAAAGACAATCCCAAGTCTGTACTACACAGAGAGCACAAGCGAAGTCAGTAGCATGGACGCTGCTATACAAGTGCGTCATCTTGAAGCTCTTATTGAACTGGACCGTCACCAGTCGGTCGCACCCCTTATGCCCTCTTCACATAGGGGCCGCTGCTGTCGCGTTGTCGTCGTGGAGGGAGGTCCAGTCAGTGTGCGACTGGCTCATCTCTTCTCGCAGGCGTGTCTTCTCTTTCGTTCCCGACTGGCTTGCCGGCGCTGACTTTACGCCGTAACAAATACAGATGAATTTAAGTATCAATATATCAGTTTAGGTAGACCATGACTTGGGAATATCAACTGAATCTTTAAGGTACCACAATAAGTCACATTTAATAAGTTCAGCATCTCAGTGTCCATTTCGGAGGATTTTTACATTCTTAATCAGACGGATTTATATCAACCAAGGCATGTGATCACTGAAAGGTGTTTATATTTGCATTACTGTTCATGTATATAATGAAAACACCCATATAACCTAACTAAAAGCTTGATTTTAAAATAACTTTATGTTCTGCTGCCAAACACTGCCACATCCTGCATGCATGGCATTATTAATTGATGTATCACCACTTGATGAGAGAGATAATATCCTCCAAAATGTGTAGCGGAGGTTTAAATATAATAAATGCGAATGGTTACAGTAGTTCGCAATTTCGATTGGCAAATAGTTGATACCCATGAAAATATTTATTGAAAAACACTGTAGGAAGTCAAAGCAGCCTCCCTCTTCTGTCCTGGGCCTGGAAAAGGCTTTTGGCCGAGTACCACATGCTTCATGAGCACATACTGTTTGTTCTCCGAGACCATGAGACTCAAGTACTAGCTTCTGCTGGGTTACCTGTTGGTTTTTCTGTTTCTGTAGGTGTTCATCAGGTATCTACTCTTTCTCCCCCTCTTTCTTCATAATAATGCTCACAGTCACCAGAGATCTTCTGAAATACTACATTGGACACTGTTATAATTTTCTAACGGTTGCTAAAGAGGACAGCCACCTCGAGTGACAAGAGGAAGCATGGAGGAACAGCCTTGGACAGTCCAGAATACGCCACATTTTGAGAATTTGTCAGAAGATACGAGAAGTACGGCACAGCCACGGTCTCCCAAAGCAAAACATATTCGAGTAATTTGGCATAAAACTTACTGCCAACGGCACACTCACTCCCGAAATCACGAACCGAATTGCCACTTCATGTCTTAAGTGACGGACAGTGGCTATTGTTCTTTGAGATAAGAAAATCCGGTACCTACCCAATCCATCATCTTGTGCTGTGCAGATTGACGGCACACAACAAAAGAAGCAGGTCAAATACTTGCTTAGATGCAAACAAAAATTCATCGATGGGCATATGACTTGAGACCTCATGATCATGTGACCAGGAAATAAAACTCGTAGACCTTATGGATTGGCACCTATCTCTGAAAAGATGATGGAAACATGAACATGTACTTCGAGCAGTTCGATAGACGATAGCAAAACGCAAGTTTTCATTGGAAGTCGACGGTAGGCAACCTATTTGGAGGTCGAGGTAACGTTGGCCAGACACCATCCGCATACAGAGGATGGTCAAAAATATGGGTAGGCCAAAGTCACAGCGTATTACGAGACGTAATACCGTGTAAGAAACCCGTTGGTTTTCAAAAGAGCTTGTAGTCGTCTCTGAATGGATAAAAAGAGAGTCATATATGGTATATACTTTTTGGAAAAATATCGGTATTTCTTCAACAGTCCTAGTTCGAATGCGCAGGGCTCCGTTATAATGCACACACGCAGGTGCCGTTGGGGGTCAAATACAATAACCCGACCTGTAGGCTTGGCTAACATCTGCGGTTACAATTTGCACGTAGCGAGCGAGAGAATATAAAAATTTGCACTCGGTATTTAAAGGCGTTGTGGGTTGCTTAAACCCGGCCGGTAGGGGCAGCCGAATCAAGCTACATGTACCCGTGTACTTCTTCATATAACACGCTCGACGGGTGGCTACTGCGTGTGCTGAATTAGTGTACCTACGGTGATCCCACAAAGAACAGTAGAGGGGATGCAGAACGACGGACGCGGTATCCGCTGGTCTCTCACCGTCGCCGTCCCGTGAGAACGCAGCCAGCACGAGGCTCTGCCGCCGCTGCGTCTTCCGCCCCCACCTCCAGGCCGGCAGAAGTGCGTGTAGCGCCGCATCTAAACAGGCGGCGCCTCGCAATTACTGTGTGGCGGCAGGGGTGGAGGCAGGGGCGGCAGCAGCGGTGCGGTCGCCCGTTTCTGTTCCCGCAGCAGCCGGCCATTGTTCTCATGGAAATGAGTCCGCCGCACCCACATGCACAGCTACTACTTTGCGCAAAGTGCGGCCATTAACCAAAATTAGTTAAACGGTCGTGGCACTTAATTTGGCTCTAGTTCCTTACAAAAGAAACGGGCTGAATTTAAGGCTGTAGTGCTATGCCGCCCTTATACCACATGGCGCAAGATAAATTCCTCGCTACGCACTCGCTAAACCGTACTTCGTCCCCTTCTGAGTCCGTCTTATGTTCTCGTGCAATTTTGTGGTGGATAACTGAGTGAAAGTTTATGGAGCCGTGATACTTTGAATAGCGATAATGCTTTGTAGGGGCAAGTTGGGTAGTGTCAGACATTGGATTTCATTCACAACTGCTGTTTGTAAATTCCGGCGCTATTGTAAACACCTGTCGCGCCAATGTAATGTGAACTATGTAGGAACAAGGCTACTTACAGAATTCTGAATCAAAGCAGATGTGTGTTACGTAATTACAAGTTCTCTTTTCACCAGTGATTCTTTCTGTGAACGAACTCAACATTAGATTCTCGTGTTTTGTCTTCTCTTCAGAAACAACTCTACTTTGTAGACTGTGACAATTTCTCGCCCAAATAACAAATGTAGTGTTAAACGAGCACAGCAGTAAGTTCGATTGCACTGGACAAAACGCTTATTGAGTGTATCGGATATAATAGATACTATAAAAACATATATTTTCACGGTATTTTTTGTTTATGGGATAGATGTGGACAAGTTGCGACATAAATGGGATGAGATAACATTAAAATTACAGTGGCATATGTCATAATTCTTCAATCGACAATTACCGAATCGAATGAGAAATATTTAGTTCAAAGAAGTACATTATGTGATAGACTTACGGCTTTACGCGAAAAATCAGAGTTGGCCACGAAACCTGTATTAGGAAATAGCTTTTCTCGTAGAGCATTCAGTGATGAACTCTACAATCAATGAAACTCTGAAGAAAGCTGAATTCAGTCCCACGAGCGTGAGGGTTGGGGAAGTGTGCCCTAATGGAAAATGACGTGAATACAACGCTAAACTAATAATTTTATGTAGGCTTATTCTGTTCAAAAACGTCAATTAAGAACTTTGTTATGAAATTTTTCTTATTTGATACAACTTTGTAATTACGTGAAAAATTTGTACTACAATGTATTATTTGTAATTCCATCCATTTAATATTGATATTGATTTATGGTCTAATTAAAAATTTTTGCTACAGTTTCATGTTCGATATAACGTTCCAAAAATTTAACGATCAAAATTCATAGGGTGGAAAAAATAAAAATAAAATCATCGGACGTATGTTCTTACGACACTGAATTTCACAAATCTATTAAGTAAGGTATCTACGCCTTATTTAGCGAGAAGAATGACCCAGTACAGTCTTTAGGAAAAAAATTACAATTTCCAAAAGGATTATTTTTTCTATACTACCCGACCTTTCCTATAAATGTTGGATGTTGTCAGAAAACCCTTCACAAGGGCAGTGTCAACGGCTCGTCGATGTAATTTTTAGAGGTGGTGGGGCAGTCGCTGAAGGAAGATAGAGGAGGAAACAGCTAATGGGTATGTTGAAGAATACAACCTTCACACAAACTGACGCTGCGAGGTGATTTACTGTCTGGTATTACTCACAGCCTCCTTAGCTGAGGTCTTTGCGCAGCTTCCACGTCCAGTGTCTTTGCGTGTTCTGTGTACCGACCTCCGTACCAAGGTCGCTACCGCTCGCTTGTGTGGTTCCATTTCGAACGTTAATGGTCACTGGCAGAACGTTGTCAGAAAGGAGAGGAAGGATAGTGGCGTAAAGTTACTGATACCTGCACTTTGTACCATTGTCCTTATCAAAATTTTGTAGTTACCTGCAATGTCTCCCGAGAGCAAAATGTAAGCAGATGACACTTTCGATGATCCTAATTCCTGGGAGAGTTAACCTCCGCGACCCGCATTATGTTATTCGAGAAGAGCAGGTTTGAGTTGGCAATGAGTTTCACCTTTCCACTTCTTTTCTGTCTCAAGATTTTAAACCTGGCTGCAACAGCAACTGTTGAAATTCTTCACGATAAAGGATGACAGCGAAAAACAGTTGCTTTTGTTTCTCACTTCCGATGGTATGGCCTTTCTAATGAAAGTGTCTTCCTGTTCAGGATTTTTTACTTCTGATGAAGGTATATTTATATGTACCGAAACCTTGGTCAAGAAATTTTAATAAATTTTTATCCTGCAACTGTTTTTGGCTGTCATTCTTTTCTGTCTACTTCTTCAACGATATAAACAAAGTCTTTTGTTCATTTGATCGCATCTGGTCTGTGCTGGTTACTGTACTAACTATGTGTATTGATGTAGTCGAAAGGACTCGACTATCACCAGGAAAATTTAAGATTATGTAATTACTAATTGGCTGGTTGTCAGGTCACTCCTGTAGCCCTGGAGTATCCGCATCGCAGCTCAGTACCACTCCTATAGGAGCCAAAACAATTAAGCGCCTCCGATTGGTAGAGTGAAGACGAAATACGCCGATGAGTTCTCGCGCACTTAGCGGCGTGGTACGGTACTATGGCGCGAAGATTTGACTGTGTAACACTACTGTGAGACATGTACCGGCAGACAAACAGAAAACTGACTACGTAACTTCATTTTTGTTCCTGTATTCAGTCATAAAACTGGCCTGATGCAACTCTTCACGATTACATATCTTCAGAAAGCCTCATTATCTCTGAATAACTACTGCAACTTACATGCATCTGAACCTGAGTAATATATTCAAACCATGTAGGTCATCTACAATTTCTATCCCACACACTTCCTTCCATTTCCCAACTGACTATTCCTTGAAGCCTGAACACATGTGCTATAAACAGGTTACTTCTTTTAGTGAAGTTCTGCAAAAAGTCTATTTTCCTCCAATTCTGGTTCAAATGGTTCAAATGGCTCTAAGCACTATGGGACTTAACATCTGAGGTCATCACTCCCCTAGACTTAGAACTACTTAAACCTAACTAACCTAAGGGCATCACACACATCCATGCCCGAGGAAGGATTCGAACCTGCGACCGTAGCACCAGCACGGTTCCGGACTGAAGCGCCTAGAACCGCCCGGCCACAGCGGCCGGCCCTCCAATTCTATCTAGTATATCCTCGCTAGCCATTAGATCTACCCATCTGACTTCCAACATCCTTCTGTAACACCATATTTCTAAAACTTCTAGTGTATTATTGTCTGAACTGTTTATTCTCATCATTTCCTTTCGTACAAAATAATATTCGATACAAATACCTCCAGGAAAAACCTGCTTCCAAATTTCTATTCAAGGTCAACAAATGTGTCCTATTTAGAAGCCCTTTTCTTGCTGTTGACAGTCTCTCTATTTCGACCGTTAACAAACCTCGTCTACTATTCTTATGGTCTAATTTGCTAATCTGTTTCGGTCACCATCGTCAGTTTTAATTCGAATACATTCCATTACCCTCGTATTTCTTTTGTTGATTTTTATCTTATAACCACTTTCCAAGGTACACTCCAGGAAATTGAAATAAGAACACCGTGAATTCATTGTCCCAGGAAGGGGAAACTTTATTGACACATTCCTGGGGTCAGATACATCGCATGATCACACTGACAGAACCACAGGCACATAGACACAGGCAACAGAGCATGCACAATGTCGGCACTAGTACAGTGTATATCCACCTTTCGCAGCAATGCAGGCTGCTATTCTCCCATGGAGACGATCGTAGAGATGCTGGATGTAGTCCTGTGGAGCGGCTTGCCATGCCATTTCCACCTGGCGCCTCAGTTGGACCAGCGTTCGTGCTGGACGTGCAGACCGCGTGAGACGACGCTTCATCCAGTCCCAAACATGCTCAATGGCGGACAGATCCGGAGATCTTGCTGGCCAGGGTAGTTGACTTACACCTTCTAGAGCGCGTTGGGTGGCGCGGGATACATGCGGACGTGCATTGTCCTGTTGGAACAGCAAGTTCCCTTGCCGGTCTAGGAATGGTAGAACGATGGGTTCGATGACGGTTTGGATGTACCGTGCACTATTCAGTGTCCCCTCGACGATCACCAGTGGTGTACGGCCAGTGTAGGAGATCGCTCCCCACACCATGGTGCCGGGTGTTGGCCCTGTGTGCCTCGGTCGTATGCAGTCCTGATTGTGGCGCTCACCTGCACGGCGCCAAACACGCATACGACCATCATTGGCACCAAGGCAGAAGCGACTCTCATCGCTGAAGACGACACGTCTCCATTCGTCCCTCCATTCACGCCTGTCGCGACACCACTGGAGGCGGGCTGCACGATGTTGGGGCGTGAGCGGAAGACGGCCTAACGGTGTGCGGGACCGTAGCCCAGCTTCATGGAGACGGTTGCGAATGGTCCTCGCCGATACCCCAGGAGCCACAGTGTCCCTAATTTGCTGGGAAGTGGCGGTGCGGTCCCCTACGGCACTGCGTAGGATCCTACGGTCTTGGCGAGCATCCGTGCGTCGCTGCGGTCCGGTCCCAGGTCGACGGGCACGTGCACCTTCCGCCGACCACTGGCGACCACATCGATGTACTGTGGAGACCTCACGCCCTACGTGTTGAGCAATTCGGCGGTACGTCCACCCGCCCTCCCGCATGCCCACTATACGCCCTCGCTCAAAGTCCGTCAACTGCGCATACGGTTCACGTCCACGCTGTCGCGGCATGCTACCAGTGTTAAAGACTGCGATGGAGCTCCGTATGCCACGGCAAACTGGCTGACACTGACGGCGGCGGTGCACAAATGCTGCGCAGCTAGCGCCATTCGACGGCCAACACCGCGGTTCCTGGTGTGTCCGCTGTGCCGTGCGTGTGATCATTGCTTGTACAGCCCTCTCGCAGTGTCCGGAGCAAGTATGGTGAGTCAGACACACCGGTTGCATGGGGGCTTAATTAAATAAATTGATTGAAAATGATTTTTTTTTAGTAGCTGTATGTCCGATTACGCTGTGTCTCGTAATCGGTTGGCCCTGACTAGTATTATTACGCTATCTGACTGCAACAAACAATGTAAGAAAATTTTCGTAAACACAGTTAATTAATTAAGTCCCCAGCAACTAAAAAACCAACAAAATCAATAAGCACAAGAGTCACTGTTCTGTATGTGGGAGTGTGACTCAACGTCCACATCTGGCACAGTTCTTCTCAAACAAGACAAGAATTCTTAAATACCAATTATACAGACGTGACAAAAGAAAATTAGAAAACTATAATTACGCAAGAAAACCAGAATTCCACTCTAATCCAAGAACACAAGCCAGATGCTTTGTTGACTGAACCTGTAGTGACACATTATTTCAGATAGACAATTAATAAAAAAAAACATTATAAATTTTACCTTCATATATATTGACGAAATGCACTCATTACAATAACATCTGCTATCTCTCCCATCAAATAACTGCATAAAACAAGGAGCAACACTCTTTACTACCACATCTCACTCCGACTTCACGACAATCACGAGCTCTTAACACACACTGTGCTCTCTACTAGCACTGACTGCCACGAACTCTCAACAACCACTCACTGCCATGAGATCTTAACACGCACTGTGGAGGCGGCTTAATAGTACTCTTTGGCGCAATCTCTGGCGCAGTGGCACAGTGTAGCCACCTTTCATATGCCCCTCCTCCACAGGCCAGAATTTGATGGTATTTTTGCCAGCATTGGTGGTGAAAATACCACCAAATTCGTCCAGAAAAATACTGACAAAAATAAAAGATAATATTAATACCTAAATATCACATAATTAGTTAAAATTTTGGCTTTGCACTGACCTTTTACTAACCTAATATATGAAATACAGTAAGCAATACAACTTCTTTTCATGCATGTGGCTTTACATAGTAGTTTACACAATATACAAAAAAAAACAGTTTATACAAATGTTCACATAAAATGCCTTCAATGATTAGTCTATACAAAAAAAAGATACTAACAGGTGACATCTTTTCAGTAGGAGCAGTCCATCAGTTGCACCCAGTAAAGTTTAGCAGGTACACCCAGCAACAAGTCACATTAATTCAGTAGAAGCAATCCATCAGATGCACCCAGCAATGTTAAGCAGGTGCAGACACCAACAAGTGACATTAGTTCAGTAGAAACAGTTCCATCTGTTGCACCTAGCAATGTTGAGCAGGTGTAGACAGCAACAGGTGACTTCATTTCAGTAAAAACAGTTCATCAGTTGCACCCAGCAATGTTGAGTAGGTGCAGACACCAACAAGTGACATCATTTCAGTAGAAGCAGTCCATTAGTGGCACCCAGCAATGTTGAGTTGGTGCAGACAGCAACCAGTGACCATCATTTCAGTAAAAACAGTTCATCAGTTGCACCCAGCAATGTTGAGTAGGTGCAGACACCAACAAGTGACATCATTTCAGTAAAAACAGTTCATCAGTTGCACCTAGCAATGTTGAGCAGGTGCAGACACCAACAAGTGACATCATTTCAGTAAAAACAGTTCATCAGTTGCACCCAGCAATGTTGAGCAGGTGCAGACACCAACAAGTGACACCATTTCAGTAGGAGTAGTCCATCAGTTGCACCCAGCAATGTTGAGCAGGTGCAGACAGCAACAAGTGACATTATTTCAGTAGAAACAGTTCCATCAATGGCATCAGCAATGTTGATCAGGTGCAGACAGCAACAAGTGACATTATTTCAGTAGAAGCAGTTCATCAGTTGCACCCAGCAATGTTGAGCAGGTGTAGACAGCAACAAGTGACTTCATTTCAGTAGAAACAGTTCCATCAATGGCATCAGCAATGTTGATCATGTGCAGACAGCAACAAGTGACATTATTTCAGTAGAAGCAGTTCATCAGTTGCACCCAGCAATGTTGAGAGCAGGTGCAGACAGCAAGAAGTAACATCATTTCAGTAGAAACAGTTCGATAAAATTCACTAGCACTGATCACACTGTTCATCAGCAGAAATTAAACACGACCAAATGTCACACATCATGTTGAAAAGTGCAGGTAACAGTTCAGAATATTTATCTTCACTAATCAGACAGTTCAGGCATGAACAATAGTTTGAATGCACATACAGATGCTTTTACAGTAACATACAAATCATAACAAACACACAAATGATATCAGATAATTGGCCTATTAACTATTACAATACACAAATACCAGTAAACCTATAATATTCATGGGTGTCAGTGCAAGCCACTACAAACAAATAAAATAATATTTACGAGATAGGTGGGTAGGATTAGTAAAGGAAAACACACAGAACACACTCACTCAACTTTCATCCACATTAAGTACTACTGTGTAACTGAATAGTGTTAATTGTGTAAATGTAATTCTGTCAAAATCTGATGTGCATCATGTGCATCAAGTAGTACTGGCAGCAATGTATAACAGTCAATAATAGTTAGGTCAACGTCATAGTCATCATGTCAAGACCAATGTTTGCCAAGCCAGATCAAAATGTACTGTTGCTGAACAACTGTCAGTGAGCCAAGATATGCAATTACTTCCTCTCTCCAAAAAAAATATATACTGCTTAGTTATTTAACAAAGTGTGTGTATAGACCATCTTCCTTCTATTTTAATGTTCTAGTCTGCTATCTTCATCCTCCTTGTTCCATAAGACCAACAACAAAAAACAAATATGCTCCTCACTTACTTTGCCTCTTATACACCAAAACTCCAATAATCATCTGCATCACATAATCTGAATACGTCACTACCTCTTCAATACGTCTTATCATCAATATCATTTACCTTACCTCTTGTCCACAAAAACTCCAATAATCAACAACTTAATATACTCTCAATACCTCAATAATACGTCGATAAATATAAACCTCAGCACCAATATCATTTCACTTCCAACACAACTCTTTCCTCTAGTCAGTCTCCTCGAACAAGTACAGATAAAATCCTAATGCAACTTCAATTCAGCATCCCATACAATCCGAAGACACATTGTCAACACACAACCTCTGTGTAATCCATCTGAGCCCAATCTTCTACTCATTATAAATTATAAGATACATTTTGGTTCCTTGTCCATCATTAAATAAAAGAAATGCATACCTGACCTCTAACAGACTTAGTTCGAATAACTCTCAGTAATTAAGTACGATTACGGAGTGTGAATGATCATAATATTTCACAGTGTGTACACCACTTCAAGAATCATAGCAGAAGCAAACATGTGGAGTATTTTTTGTGTCAAGTGTCACTTCCTATTTCAATTGCTCACGAAAAATGCAGTGTAATAACTATTAATGGTCTAAACCTAGTATTGGTATGTCATGTCGTTAGCTTCCTTCCTATTAGCATAAATTTATACAGCTTCCATAAAACCTCAGCTCATGTGACTTCTATGACTTTCTTGTACTAATGTCGTTCGTCGAATTATAGCAGTTAATTTTTTCATCTTAAAACTATAAGGCACTGAGCGTAAGCAAAACTTGCAATAGCGAGTAAATATACCAGTAGAGAACAGAATGTCAACAAGTGGATGCAGCACAATTCCTACAACGAGGCTCTGCCAAGCGAACAATCTATAATTAATACCACGGTGTAACCTAAACTCTATGTTCGTACACTGTACATCAGCATTGCTATACACCAAATTAAAGAGCAGTTATGGCAACAAAACAGAAATGTGTAAATATGTAATCCATACGCATAGCAGTAAACATATATCTTACGTAATAAACAGGTCATTAGCATCATATCAGCCTAAGCAAATATATGTTCATATGTCATCTTAGCAAGTAAACATGGATGCGCAAGCAGATAAATCCAAAAAGTATAACTTACATACATAATCACAGTCAGCACAATTAATCAGGTTACAATTATAATCCATACGTAAAGCAGTAAGCATGTCATTAGCATCATATCAGCAAAAGCAAATAAATGTTCATATGTAATCTTAATAAGTAAACATGAAGACGCAAGCAGATAAATGACAAAGTATAACTTACATACCTAAACACATCAGCACAATAAATCAGGTGACAATTATAATTTAAATAAATAAGCACAGCAGGCACACAATTAAAAGAAAATATGACATCAGTGAAAAAGCAGTGCAGCCAAGCGATGCATAATATATACAAGTTACAACCCAGTTCATTAATCAATAATTGTCAAAATCAGTAAATGTATACAAGCATGTCGCTTCACAAGTAAATTCATAGAACATGAAATTAGCACAAAGTATGAATCACGTAATCGCGAGCAGCAAATTACGTCTAAAGTACGTACCTAAGTGGAAATTTGTTACCTGAAAATAAACTCAATTAATAGTTACCTTTTTTTTTAGTTTATTAGTTTCTTCTTCGAAATTACATTCTTCCTGAAAATTTCTCGATAGCAAGTCGTCTTAACGTCGGACACGCACAGAATTTACCTGAAGGTCTTAAATATTTTATACAACCGTATCCTGCAAAATACTGAATGTTAATAACACAATTCAACAAGTCCTTATAGCTTTATACAGAATTTAGTCGCAGAAATTAGACTGTGTGTTTGTTTACGGCTGTCAGTGCATTCGCACTGGGCGCTCGATCAGCTGTAGGCGCGTGACGTAGGAAGCAATTGTTTGCGGTCAACGACTGCCTTGTGCGGCGCGCAGACTTGACTGTTGCTTTGAGTATGTGCCGCCGCCAAAACACAGCGCGGTATCCTTGTACTCTCCGCATGTTTACATCTAGCTGTTAGTTCTCCAAAGTATGTTATTCCACAAAAATTTTAACGTTTGATATATGATGTATTCCTTTAGAGCGTCGAGATTTAAGAGTTTCTACTTCAACAGTGTTATCATGAATAATTTGCGAATTCTGTATGGACCGTTATAAAGCAAAAAAAATTTGCGACACAAGCCTTTTCCTTTATGAGACAAACGGTGGGACTTAATTAACACCTTCTGACCAACTGACAAGAATTTTAAACGACCAGGACGTTTAGCTGATTTCTCTCTTCTAGCAGCCGCAGATGCAATATTTCGTAGAGCCATGTTCACAACTTCAGAATGCCGTAGTTTCCGTGAAGGCGGAAAAGGAACGATTTCAGATATGCGATTTGTTGGTACTTTATTTTTTAATATCAATATAGGCGGTAAAGAAGTTGAGTCATTAGGAAGTTCATTCAGAATGTTTTGAAAAATATGAAGATACTGATCCCAAGTTCTGTGATTCTAATGACAATAAAGACGACACAATTTATTGATTTCCTTCATCCATCTCTCTGAAGCGTTAGATTGAGGGTGAAAAAGTGAAATGAAAATTGGTTTGATTTTACGACGCCGTAGAGTACGAAGCCAAATTTTAGAACGAAACTGTGATCCATTATCTGATATAACCTTATCAACGTGACCGACTTCTTTAAGAAAATGTTTGATGAAAGCATTAGATACTAAACGAGCTGTTGCTTTGCGTAAAGGTGTAAAACACACATATTTTGATGTCAGTTCCACTGCTACGAAAATGTACGCAAAACCATTAATTAGTAGAACGAACCACTGGACCAAACAAATCGACTGCAGCCATCTCCTTTAATTTCGCTGGAATGACAGGAAACAACGGTGCTCTGTGAGAAATCGTTGGAGGCTTAGCCATTTGACATAATTTGCATTTGGCAAGAACAGATCGAATACGTTTTTCCATATTACTGGAGTAACAATTTTCTCGTAATTTATGAAAGCATTTTCGGGGACCAAAGTGTGCATAACTGAAATGCGTATACCAAATCAGCTTATTAACCCACTCATCAGGAATACAAACTAACCAAACAGAGTTGTCGACCGATTTTCGTTTAAAAAGAACTTTCCAGATAGATCGCAAAAACGAGGTGTGGCCAAATCGTCCAATCTAACAAAGCGTCTAAGAAAATTACAGACACCAAGCAAACTACGAACATCACGTTTTGCGGTAGGTACAGCATAATTACGAATAGCGTCTAATTTCTCTGAATCAGGAAGAATACCTTCTGTAGAAATAATGTAACCGAGAAATTTCGCCTGAGAACGACCAAATTCTGATTTTTCCAAGTTCACTGTCATGCCAACTCGTGCAAAAATACGTAATAATGAGTCCAAAATTTTGTTGTGCTCACTCCAAGAACGTTTAACAATAAGAATGTCGTCAACATATGAAATAATATTGTCACGAAGAGAAACAGAAAAAATTCGTTTAAACTACAAATAAATGCTGCATTAGGTACATTAAGTCCAATCGGTAATTTTCGAAATCTCTTTAGGGTAAAATCGTCATATCAGGTTATTGTTTATCTACTGTCTAGATAGATTGATAGTCGAAGAGTTGGTTTGACAGATGCAAAGAATAGTAAAAGAGTAGGCAGCGGTACAGAAAACTAAAAGAGAAATAGCACCACTACAGCTCGGGGCCCTATGCTCGCTACGGCACATATTCACTTAGAGTAGTGAATCCCCTGAGGACATTAATAGCCGCACATAATTTCCGGTTTGTGACTTAGTGGTAAATTTGGCGGAAGTGCGTACGTCAATTGATCTAACCATGAACATGGATGTATGTCATTCTTAGAATTACGAAAGATCTTAAATTTCAGAACAGTTAAGAAGTGTTTATAGTCAAAGTTTTCGCCTCGTGGCGACAAAGACCTACCGCGTCTGTCCCAGTCCGAATGTCGATTATTGTAAAGTTCGCGCGCCTGGCGCTCTCTTGTTGCATCCCGTAAATGAAACAAATTATTTTCTTCAAACCCCTCTGCTACCTGTGATTCCAAATTTCTTCTGCTATCTTTTCCTACAATTTCGCCCTCAATCTGTTTGACTTGCTTTTTTAAAGCCTCAAATTCCCTTTTCACGCGTTCATTAAATTTTCCCTGATTCTCAACATGCTTATTTATGTTCTGATACTCTTCGGTTTCTGCAAATGGTAATGGAGCTGTATCATCCGAATCTCTGTCCCCATGTAAACTAAGATTTGTCAATTTGTCTGAAATCTCCTCAACTCTTTCCGATAAGTCATCTAATTGTTCTTTCTGTTTATTTATGTCTTCCGTAAGTGTCGCGACTCGGGTTTCAGTATTGTCACATTTGGTAGTTAAGTGTTCACACTGTTGCGTTAAGTTATTTATTCTGTCATTTGGTACGGATTCCTCGATTCTTTCAAATATTTCTTCCTTATCCTTTGCACGTTGTAAATTTAACTCTGAAAAATTCTGTACTATCACGCGATCTCTTTCTTCCTGTTCTCTATCCTGTTCCCTTTGTCTGATTTCTACTGCAATTAATCTATTATTGTGAGAATTCAGAATCGGTTGGACTTCTTCCCTGATTTCTTTCTTTAATTCATCTTTCATATTTTTGAAACATGTCCCTATTCTTGAATCTAATCGTGTTTCCAAAGTTCCCATCTCTGTTTTAATTGTTCCAATCTCTGTTTTTAATTCAGATCCAAACCGTGTTTCCATTGTTCCCATCCGTGTTTCCATTGTTCCCATATCAGTTTTAATTTCAGATCGCAAAGTTCCCATCTGTGTTTCCATACGTGCTCCCAAATTTAATATAGCACTCATCAACTGCTCCATATTAAATTGTTCAGAATTCTTTTCGCCCCTAACATTTCCCACAAAACTAACTTCCTTCTGCATAGCCATAAGGCTATCTGTGTTCGATACTATTCCAGAATCTTCCATCGTTAATCTCGTATTCTGTGAATTTTCTGATTGAGAAAAATTTTGAAATGGTTCCGGACTATTTTCCCGACTTATTACATTGTTTTCCACTTCATTATCCATCATACTGTTTTCCTCTGTTGGCGAGTTCGCCATGTCAACAATTTCGTCATTCTCACTATTCATCATTTTTGCCTTTTTCATTGATCGCGTAATCATTTACAAAATATACGAAAGATTCGTCACTGTACGAAAATCACACACAATGACCCCTTATCTCCAACAATACCATTCAAATGCAATGACTCCCTCAAACACGATCAATCGAACAATTGAAATAATTGCACAAAATTGTCAAACGCGTATACAAGACAATAAAAAAATTAAATTTTGAAAAATACCATTAGAAGAATGCTAATTACCAAATCTACACACTCAATACAGACTACAATCACTAAACTACAAATTGCTACAGCAATACTACAGTCTACAATTTTCACAATCAGAAGAATCCAAGGGACGATCCTGGCAGGGTCGCCACGTGCATGGGGGCTTAATTAAATAAATTGATTGAAAATGATTTTTTTTAGTAGCTGTATGTCCGATTACGCTGTGTCTCGTAATCGGTTGGCCCTGACTAGTATTATTACGCTATCTGACTGCAACAAACAATGTAAGAAAATTTTCGTAAACACAGTTAATTAATTAAGTCCCCAGCAACTAAAAAACCAACAAAATCAATAAGCACAAGAGTCACTGTTCTGTATGTGGGAGTGTGACTCAACGTCCACATCTGGCACAGTTCTTCTCAAACAAGACAAGAATTCTTAAATACCAATTATACAGACGTGACAAAAGAAAATTAGAAAACTATAATTACGCAAGAAAACCAGAATTCCACTCTAATCCAAGAACACAAGCCAGATGCTTTGTTGACTGAACCTGTAGTGACACATTATTTCAGATAGACAATTAATAAAAAAAAACATTATAAATTTTACCTTCATATATATTGACGAAATGCACTCATTACAATAACATCTGCTATCTCTCCCATCAAATAACTGCATAAAACAAGGAGCAACACTCTTTACTACCACATCTCACTCCGACTTCACGACAATCACGAGCTCTTAACACACACTGTGCTCTCTACTAGCACTGACTGCCACGAACTCTCAACAACCACTCACTGCCATGAGATCTTAACACGCACTGTGGAGGCGGCTTAATAGTACTCTTTGGCGCAATCTCTGGCGCAGTGGCACAGTGTAGCCACCTTTCACGGTGTCAATGTGTTCTTTTTTCCATTTCCAGGAGTGTGTATCCATTCTGTTCATCTCTTATTTCAGCTTTTGTCTCTGCCTCAAACAAATACAGCGTCATTATCAAACCTCAAAGTTTTTATTTGTTCGCTATGAACTTCATTTCACGGTCCAAACTTGATTCCTTCCTGTTTAAAACGAAATTTAATATACTAATACTTTCAGCTGCTGACGGGCGTTGATATAAATCAACGGGGACAAGTGAAAATGTGTGCCCCTACGGGGACTGGAACCTGGGATCTCCTGCTTACAGGCCGGCCGAAGTGGCCGAGCGCTCTAGGCACTACAGTCTGGAACCGCGTGACCGCTACGGTCGCAGGTTCGAATCCTGCCTCGGGCATGGATATGTGTGATGCCCTAAGTTTAGTAAGGTTTAAGTAGTTGTAAGTTCTAGGGGACTGATGAACTCAGATGTTGAGTCCCAGAGTGCTTAGAGCCATTTCTTCTCCTGCTTACATGGCAGGCACTCTACCCATCTGAGCCACCGAGGGCACAGAGGATAGTGCGACTGCAGGGACTATCTCGCTCACGTTTCCCTAGAGACCTACATTCTCAGCTTATGCACTATTGGCCATTAAAATTGCTACACCAAGAAAGAAGGGTATTCATTGGACAAATAAATTATACTAGAACTGACATGTGATTTAATTTTCATTCAATTTGGGTGCATAGATCCTGAGAAATCAGTACCCAGAACAACCACCTCTGGCCGCAATAACGGCCTTGATACGCCTGAGCATTGGGTCAAACAGAGCTCGGATGGCGTGTTCAAGTACAGCTGCCCATGCAACTTCAACACGATACCACAGTTCATCAAGAGTAGTGACTGGCGTATTGTGACGAGCCAGTTGCTCGGCCACCATTGACCAGACGTTTTCAATTTGTGATAGATCTGAAGAATGTGCTGGCCAGCGCAGCAGTCGAACGTTTTCTGTATCCACAAAGACCCGTACAGGACCTGCAACATGCGGTCGTGCATTATCCTGCTGAAATGTAGGGTTTCTCATTGATCGAATGAAGGGTAGAGCCACGTGTCGTGCCACATCTGAAATGTAACGTCCACTGTTCA
Organism: Schistocerca piceifrons; assembly: GCF_021461385.2. NCBI lineage: Eukaryota > Metazoa > Arthropoda > Insecta > Orthoptera > Acrididae > Schistocerca > Schistocerca piceifrons. The sequence continues at coordinate 557,347,247 of NC_060143.1, forward strand.
AAACTCCGTCAATGCGAAGAGGAGTGACCGAGACGCGTAACCAATGGCACCCTATACCATCACGCCGGCTGATACGCCAGTATGGCGATGACGAATACACTCTTCCAATGTGCGTTCACAGCGATGTCGCCAAACACGGATACGGCCATCATGATGCTGTAAACACAACCTGGATTTATTCCGAAAAAATGACGTTTTGCCATTCGTGCACCCAGGTTCGTCGTCGAGTACACCATCGCAGGCGTTCCTGTCTGTGATACAACGTAAAGGGTAACCGCAGCAATGGTCTCCGAGCTGATAGTCCACGCTGCTGCAAACGTCGTCGAACTCTTCGTGCTGATGGTTGTTGTCTTGCAAACGTCCCCATCTCTTGACTCAGGGATCGAGACGTGGCTGCACGATCCGTTACAGCCATGCGGATATGCTGCCTGTCAACTCGACTGCTAGTGATACGAGGCCGTCGGGATCCAGCACGGCGTTCCGTATTATCCTCTTGAACCCACTGATTCCATATTCTGCTAACAGTCTTTGGATCTCAACCAAAGCGAACAGCAATGTCGCGATACGATAAACCGCAATCGCGATAGGCTACAATCCTTTATGAAATTCGGAAATGTGATGGTACGCATTTCTCCTCCTTACACGAGGCATCACAACAACGTTTCACCAGGCAACACCGGTCAACTGCTGTTTGTGTATGAGAAATCGGTTGGAAACGTTTCTCATATCAGCACGTTGTAGGTGTCGCCACCGGTGCCAACCTTGTGTGAAGCTCTGAAAAGATAATCATCTGCACATCACAGCATCTTCTTCCTGTCGGTTAAATTTCTCGTCTGTTGCACGTCACCTTCGTGGTGTAGCAATTTTAATGGCCAGTAGTGTATGACATCAATTTTCAGACGGAGCCCCAGGACGACCATACACAAAAGGTGTGGACGATTAACGCAAGCAAGATAATCCTTACAAGGAAGCACGTACAACTAAGATGAGAGGCAGACCTAGGATATAAAAAGTTGTTAGTCGAAGTACAAATAAAATAAAATTGTTACGGCTTTCGAGACCGCTTGCTTATAAAGTGCCTTCTTCATTCGACGTCCGTCTGATGGTTTTTCTGACGTTTCACCAGCGCTAGTGACTGGCATTGTCAAAGTTTCACCCTCTATTTCTGGTGGAGGACTGGCACCGAGCACGCGGTCGCAGACTATATGTACCTGACGCACCAATGTCCATTTGGCTCTCCGTGGTCATTTCCGATGTCGTTCTCCTCCTGCAACCTGCAAGGTTCGTTCGCTGCAGCACGGGAAGTCTCGTTCAGTTAACGGTGAGGCTTCCTTCTTTCTTGTTGAAGCCCTTCTCATGTTTTTGTATTTCTATAGCCTCTTTGAACAAGCGAGTGTGACAGCTCTGCTCTACAGCCAGAACTTCCGTGTCTACGAATTTTAGCATGTTGTCCGTCTCACACAGCGTGTGCTCTGCTACAGCCGATTTCTCCACCTGCTCCAACCAGCAATGTCGCTTATGTACTGTGATCCTGGTGTTCTTTGATCGCCCAGTCACTCCAACATAATGTTTTTCACGTGTGCATGATATCCGGTATATTCCCGACATAGCAAGTGGGTCGCTTTTTTCATTTGCTGATCTGAGACATACTTGGATCTTCTTTGTCGGTTTATAAACAATCGTTGCGCCGTGTTTGCACAATGTACTGCTAATTCTCTCCGTCGCTCTGTGAATGTACGGCAGGAAGGCCGTACCTGACATTTCTTATCCTGATGTGACACTTCGCCGAGTGTTTGACTCTGTTATGCACTGAAGAGCCAAAGAAACTGGTACAACGGCCCAATATCGTGTAGGATCACCGAGTGCACGTAGATGTCCCGCAACACGACGTGGCATAGACTCTATTAACGTCTGAAGTAGTGCTGTAGGGAATTAACACCATGAATCCTGCAGGGCTGTCCATAAACCCGTAACCTTACAAGGGGGTGGAGATCTCTTCTGAACAGCGTTTTGCAAGGCATCCGAGATATGCTCAGTGATGTTCATATCTGGGGAGTTTGATGGGCAGCAGAAGTGTTTAACCTGGGAAGAGCGTTCCCGAACCCACTCTGTTGCAATTCTTGACGTGTGGGGTGTCGCATTGTCCTGCTGAAATTGCCCAAGTCCACCGGATTGCACAATGGACATGAATGGATGCAGGTGATCAGACAGGATGCTTACGTACGTGTCACCTGTCAGAGACGTATCTAGACGTATCAGGTTTCCATATCCAGCCAACTGCACACGCCCCACACCATTACAGAGCCTCCACCAGCTTGAGCTGTTCCCTGCTGACATGCGGCTTCCATGGATTTATGAGGTGGTCTCCATGCCCATACACGCCCATCCATTCGATTCAAATTGAGACAACACTCATCGGACCAGGCAACATGTTTCCAGTAATCAACAGTTCAATGTCGGTGTTGACGGGCACAGGCGAGGCGTAAAGGGTACACAAGTAGGCCTTCGGCTCCGAAAGCCCACATCGATGATGTTTCGTTGAATGGTTCGTACGCTGACACTTGTTGATGGCCCAGCGTTGAAATCTGCAGCAATTTGCGGAAGCGTAGCACTTCTGTCACACTGACCGATTCTCTTCAGTCGTCGTTGATCCCGTTCTCGCAGGATCTTTTACCGGCCACAGCGATGTTGGAGATTTGATGTTTACCGGATTCCTGATATTCACGGTACAGTTGCGAAATAGTGGTACAGGAAAGTTCGCACTTCATCCCTACGTCGGAAATGCTGTGTCTCATCGCTCGTGCGCCGACTTTAACACCACGTCTAAACTCACTTAGATCTTGATAACCTGCAATTGTAGCAGCAGTAACCGATCTAATAACTGCGCCGGACACTGTTTGTCTTACATAGGCGTTTCCGACCGTAGTTCCGTATTCTGTCTCTTTATACATCTCTGTATTTGAATACGATGGCTTTACCAGTTTCTTTGGCGGTCCGTGTACTTCTAATATAACTTGTGGAGTACCCATTGCTCCTCAAAACACTTTCCCGATGTTGTACTTATCGTCTGAGGTGCTGCCGCTCACATATTCGTCTTTCTCGCGTAACGGGGGTATTAAAAACACCTCTTTTCTGGCTTGGGAGGTAATTTGATCGTTTGTGCATGTGTCGGTACGTGTGTGTCTGTTTCCTAGATTTTCACTGTCTCTTGTGACGATCACATCTAGAATTAGTAGTTCTTTGTCCTTTTCTGCTTCCACAGTAAATTTTATGTTGGCATTCAGGCTGTTCAACTGTCTTAGGAAATAACCGAGCTGGTCCTCACCGTGGCTCCAAACAACGAAGGTTTCATTGACGTATCTGTACCACACCTTCGGTTTACAAGATGCCAAGTCAGTGTCTCTGTTTCGAAATCTTCCATGAAGAAGTTGCCCAACAGTGGACTAAGAAAACTACCCATGGCGACCCCTTCCAGCTAGCAATACACACGTAGCAGGAAGCAGTTACAGCGCTTGGTTCCACAGTTAGGGACAGTAATACAGCCATCAGGGATAAACAAAAGTGAGGAATGTACGAGTGTTGTTGTTGTTGTTGTCTTCAGTCATAAGACTGGTTTGATGCAGCTCCCCATGCTACTCTATCCTGTGCAAGCTTCTTCATCTCCCAGTACTTACTGCAACCTACATCCTTCTGAATCTGCTTAGTGTATTCATCTCTTGGTCTCCCTCTACGATTTTTACCATCCACGCTGCCCTCCAATGCTAAATTTGTGAACCCTTGGTGCCTCAGAGCATGTCCTGCCAACCGGTCCCTTCTCCTTGTCAAGTTGTGCCACAAACTCCTCTTCTCCCCAATTCCATTCAATACCTCCTCATTAGTTACGTGATCTACCCATCTAATCTTCAGCATTATTCTGTAGCACCACATTTCAAAAACTTCTATTGTCTTCTTGTCCATTTAATATGTGGCTACACTCCATACAAATACTTTCAGAAACGACTTCGTGACACTTAAATCTATTCTCGATGTTAACAAATTTCTCTTCTTCAGAAACGCTTTCCTTGCCATTGCCAGTCTACATTTTATATCCTCTCTACTTCGACCATCATCAGTTATTATGTACGAGTAGGTCACGGGAATATATTGGCTGTTAAATACCCCATACTATAAGTTAATGAGTCTCTACTGTGCTAAATGTCAGCCGTATTATCTGTCTTCGATATTTACACACATCCTGTAATACTACAACTGATATATAAGAACACATATGTTATTTTTTTTCGTAAATGACGGCTCACAGACAAGGAGCATACATTTTAGCATTTCAGCATGGGCTTGAGAACGGCTGAAAAGCCGAAGTCATGGTTGTCTAAAATGAATGAACAATTAACAGTCAAAAGGACGACTTTTCTTAATTACGTTTGTCAGCTCGATTGTGTATAACATAACATGAAAAAATCCAAGATATTTTGGCTCAAGCCCCCTACCGTTTTGAGAAAACAATCCCTGAAGTTAATAAAGCGCAATCGAATCAATAAAGGCAGTATCGATAGATAATTGAAACCTGAGCATTTTTCATCGTCACATATGTGGTCTGCTAACGCATATTTTCGTAGAAATCGAGTAAAGAATCTGTTGTGACTACTACTTGTGTACCCATAAGGTAGTTGCTGTTCAACGAAAGCACCACTGGCGCAGCGGCCACGGCATCTCGCTGGAGAGCAGATAACCTGTGTTCGATTCTCAGATATATTCTGCAGATTTTTTTTCTTTTTATTAGTATCTTTTCCGTACGACTAGGAGGGTTAGTCAACAACAAGGAATAATAGCAAGGAAGCAAATAAATTTCGCAAAAGAACTAGATCAGCAAAGAATTAAAATTTGTAACGTCGTTCAACGAAAAGAGCTCTGAGCAACGCTGATCGGAATTCATCACGAGAGATCTCAGTGAAGCGACAGCGCGATACTTGTTCACAGCGAGGTACGACACAGAGGTTAATTTGGAGGTTTCAAAGTTGCATTGTGCTTTCGGAAACGAACCTTAATTTGTCTAACCGCGTGGATGCAACTACAGTTCAAAGAATAATTCGTAATCAATTTCAGTGCCGATTTTTAGGCATTGCAATCGTATGCGTGATACTCTCACGTAGATGAAGGTGTAATTAGATGAATGACGAACACTAACTTCACTTAACGAAGGTTTATTCAGCGCTTACAGATATAAGAGCGCGGAGCGAACTGCCTCTGACTACAACAAATACGGTAGATACACAGCTACAGAACACTCCAGTACAATGATTCTTGCCATCTGTGGATACTTCTAGAATGTACTCACGACCCTCCATGCAACAAAAAAAATGGTTCAAATGGCTCTGAGCACTATGGGACTTAACAGCTGTGGTCATCAGTTCCCTAGAACTTAGAACTAGTTAAACCTAACTAACCTAAGGACATCACACACATCCATGCCCGAGGCAGGATTCGAACCTGCGACCGTAGCAGTCGCGCGCTTCCGGACTGCGCGCCTAGAACAGCGAGACCACCGCGGCCGGCCTCTATGCAACAATCTAGTATCATAACCACTACACTACGGCGACTGCGCCACCCGGTTTCTTATGCGACGATATTCATTAACTCTCACTATCAAAAAGGAAATATTTTTAATCGTAAAGCATATCTGTTTTCCGATAAATCTCCCGAGGGAATACTGTAGTTGCTTGAATATTTCATTCCTTAAGACGTTCTTGGTGCCGCGTGTAGATTTGCTTCAATTTGTATGACGAGTACAGTCCATGTAACTATCCGAATGGAAGTGAGGGCATGTAACAGACTGAGTCAAACACCCACTGCAAGGCAATCAGGGTTAATATTTTATTTCTTTACTGATCCACGTCGGTTGAGAAACTTATTGGCCTACGTTGTTATAATTCCTTATTGATTACTTATTAATCACCCTACTTCTTTCACTTTCGATGCGGAAAAAATGTAAATGAAAAAAAGTCGCAGAAAACAATTGGGAATCGAAAACAAATTCTCACTCCCAGAACTAAATTTTTGGTCGTTAAACAAGTGACGCTTCCGTTGGGCAGCGTTTGCCTCATGGGTACATAACCATCTATCGTAACAGTTTCCCTTCTCCATCTCTAGGGAAAAAAACACGTTTACGCACTCTGCATATGCTGATGAAAAATGCTCAGTTTTCAATTCTCTATCAATTCTGTCCAATTTGAGTCTATTATGCATCATGAATTTCACGTGTGGTTTTCTCAACAACAACAAAAAGATAAGAGGAAAATGTGGGGTCGGTTTGAGGCAAAAACCTTGGAATCTTTTATTTTAATTTCTACACAAGCGAGCCGAATCAGTTGGCCGTTTCTAAGACCATCCCCTTGTTAGTAAATTATCCTGTGACGAAACGCGGTGCTATTCTTTGGATCTCCTCTGCGTCATGTATCAGTACTATTCGGTACTTATCGCGGACTGACGAGCAACATTCGAGTATTGATCGAAGAAGGGTTTTCTACGCTACATCCTTCGTCAATGGGACACGCGTGCTAAGGGTTCTTCCAGCGAATCTAATTTTAGCATTTGCTTTACCTGTGATTGGTTTCATGTTGTTGTTCCACTTTAAATCGCCATTTAAACATGCTCTCAGATATTTGCTGGATGTCGAGTTGAAACGTTGCACTATGGGATACAAACTGCGCCCGTCGTAAATGTGTAAGTCATCACAGCAATGGAGGGATTTCAATTTTGAACAATTATTTAAAAAAATAACTTCACCTCGGTCTTCAAACAGCCATGAGTGTATAACTCAACCAGTTCTATTTCCGCTGGCCGTGTTTATTGTTAACTGTTATTTTCGCTACTGACACTTCTTGCTCGTTGCTATGGACAAACACAAACATCGAGAATGGTAGTTACACAGAAGTAACAATTAAACTATAGAATTCATTGTCAATAAAACTCTTCTTGCGAGTTGACCGCCTGACAATATATAAAACAGTCCAACGTTTCCCCCACTATTGCAAGTGACCTTCCTCAGGTCTTTGTGCAAAGCTGATATTAGGAAGACCATTTGGAATAGCGGCCGAAATGTCGGACCGCTTTATATACTGACATGCGGTCAATAGGCCAGAAGAATTTTATTGACCATGGCAATGACTGTGGAAGCCAGCTCTTACATCTGTAGAGTGAATTTTTACCATGTATAAATGTCCTGTGTAATGACTAAAATACCCAGTCAGTCCTTTTGGCAGCACGTATGGCCATATTAATCTGTTACCATGTACTCCTGCCCATACGTTGATTCATAATCGGTGTTGATGCCCTCTTTCCTGAACTGTTTGAGGCTTACATATACCCACACATGCAGGTTATGGAAATTCATAACACCATCTCTTGTGAACCCTGCATCATCAGTAAATAAAATCTTTTATATGAACAGTGGATCTGCAGCACACTTCTGCAACAGCCCCTAGAGAACCGCCGTCTGCCATGATCATCCTGTGGCGCCAGTGCCGAACGCGCTGTAGATGATATGGGTACAGCAATTGTTCATGAAGAACCCCCCCCCCCCCCCGTAAGAGTGTGACACACGCCTTCTGCTGCGGCTAATCGTCGCACATTGGTCCCAGGGGCTTCTTACACTGAAAGTAGCATACGGTCCACCATGTCAGGCGAGCGGATTTTGCGCGGTCTTCCACTGTGGGTCTTCCGAGGTGCCAGGGTACCTGTGTCCCTCAGATGCTGGAGAAGTCTGCCGGACAGCTTATCAGAGAGCACTCTGCGCCGTGAATATTTTTCAGTGTAGAGGCCTTGGGGTTAGCAGGCTACGTCCATTTGCTAAATGATAGCAGTATACCAAATCCTCCATTTCACTTGTCGAGTAGTAGGTTGCCATTACTAACAAGGGGTGGAAGAGAGGAAATGTAAATGTACTACACCATTTGTAAGTGCAAACAGGGTAATAACAGTAAATACATAAGTGAATCCGCGTTTGGAAGCGGATAAAACGCCATGGTAGGTATCCAGGCTTGACAGTACTGTACAATAAGGTACACCAACACGACCAAAACTAATGTAGCGTACACCACGACTGGAACCACACAACTGACTGCACACCACCTAATGGTAGGTAGAGTACTGTGAGTAACACAGCATAATACCTTGATGACACATTCGACGGAGCGCCAATGCAACGACTGTGCTAATATCCGAACCAAGCTTCGCGCAGTCCTTCATACAAACATGTGTTTATCTCGGAAAGAATGCGTTAGCGCCCCCACGTTTATTGGACTTATTTCACTTGTTTCGATGAGTACTACCACCTCTCAAAGTACTCGACAGTATATAGGACCCCATACACAGATGACATGGGTAAAATACAGAGAGCGAAAGGCTGTTTACAACGTGTATATAAACCAGATGAGGTAATGGAGTCGAGGCGCATGAAACGGAAGCAGTGGTTGAGAAGGGATTGAGACGTGGTTGTAGCCTATCCCTGATTCATTAAACCTGTATGCTGAACAAGCAGTATAGGAAACAAAAGAAAAATTTGGAGTGGTATTTACAGTCAGGGAGAAAATATAAGAACTTTGAGGTTTGCCGATGACATTATAACTCTGTCAGAGAAAGCAAAGTAATGGACGGTGTCTTGAAAGGAGATCATAAGTTTAACATCAACAAAAGGAAAACAAGAATAACGGAGTGTAATCGAATTGTACCAGGTGATGCTGAGGGAATTAAGCTAGGAAATGAGACACCCAAGGTTGCACAAACGTTTTGCTATTTGGTCAGCAAAATAACGATGATGGTCGAAGTGGAGAGGATATAAAATGTAGAGTGGCAATGGCAAGAAAATCGTTTCTGAAGAAGAGACATTTGGTAGTATCAAGTGTAGATTTAAGTATTTGTATGGATGTAGCCATTAATGGAGTTGAAACGTGGACGATGAAGAGTTTAGGCATGAACAGAAGAGAAGTTTTTGAAATGTGGTGCTAGAGAAAATGCTGTAGATTAGATGGGTGAATCATGTAACTAATGAGGAGATGGTGAAGAGAATTGGGGAGAAAAGAAATTTGTGGCGCAACCTGACAAGAATAAGGGTTGGTAGGAAGCATTCCGAGACATCAAGGAATCACCAATTTAGTTCAAATGGTTCAAATGACTCTAAGCACTATAGGACTTAACATCTGAGGTCATCAGTCCAAGGCGACCGAGCGGTTCTAGGCACTTCAGTCCGGAACCGCGCTGCTGCTAGGTCGGAGGTTCGAATCCTGCGTCGAGCATGGATGTGGGTGATGTCCTTAGGTTAGTTCGGTTGAGTAGTTCTAAATCTAGGGGACTGATGACGTCAGATGTTAAGTCCCATAGTGCTTAGAGCCATTTATTTTTCATCAGTCCCCTAGACTTACAACTACTTAAACCTGACTAATCTAAGGACATCACACACATCCACGCCCAACGCAGGATTCGAACCTGCGACCGTAGCAGCAGCGCGGTTCCTGACTGAAACGCCTAGAACCGCTCGGCCACAGCGGCAGGTTACCAATTTAGTACTAGAAGAAAGTGTGGAGGGTAAGAATCGTAGAGGCAGATTAAGTCATGGATACGGTAAGCATATTCAGAAGGATGGAGGTTGCAGTAGGTACTCGTAGACGCAGGATAGTGTAGCATGGAGAGCTGCATCAAACCAGTCTTCAGATCGAAGACCACCACAACGGCAACAACAACAACATACATCATGAACGTAGTAGTCAAATGTTATGTTACTTGCATCAATATACAGGGTGAGTCGCGTAAGACGTAAGACCCCCTTTATTCCAGGGGCGATTGCACGTATAGGCATGCGGTTTCCGGCGAATCATAGCGGACTATGGGGCACATACGTCGGTACATGCACAATAATCACAACGTTTATATTGACCGAGATAATGAGGCAAGTACATGTTTTTTAAATGTGACGCTATACTTTTTTTACCATTATTCGAACGCTCTGGAAAAGACGCGTATAGTGATGTAACACATGTTGATATTGGGATTCAAACTTTGCTTAAAGGAGGGCGGATGAGGATTTACCTACGTAGCGTAGGCCGTGCATGCTGCATAGAGCACGGCAACTCGGCCTGCGGGTCGCGCGAGGCGTGTTTACAGTCTGCAGCCACTTCGGACCGCCTCGACCTTCATTCGTCTTTTAAGCGAAGTTTGAATCACAATAGCAATATGCGTTACATCACTATACGCGTCTTTTCCAGAGCGTTCGAATGATGGTGAAAAAGTATAGCGTCCCATTTAAAAAACATGTACTTGCCTTATTATCTCGTCAATACAAACGTTGTGATTATTGTGCATGTACCAACGTATGTGCTCCATAGTCCGCTATGATTCGCCGAACACCACTTGTCGATACGTGCAATCGCCCCCGGAATAATAGGGGTGTTACGTCTTACGCGACTCACACTGTATATCACACTAAAATGCCATGAATTGTAATTAGAGAGATTCGAGGTCATGCAGAGGACTAATATTAAGAGTATTTCACGCGGAACATTCGCTACTGAAAGAGGGAAAGAGGAATGGTACACTAAATACCTTTCCCTCATACACCACCAGATGTAGACGTGGACGATACGATTCAGCAAATTTTGTACTAGAGAGTAAAGCTGCTAAATCCTGCTTAGGCCCGTATCCCGCGTAAGAAGCAAGTAACTGCGCGCTGACGCAGCCGTTGGAGAACCTGAGCAGGTAGTTGTCGCGGCCACTCACGGGAAAAGCCGCAAAACCCGGAGACGCGGTTCGCCCGCAGCAGGCCTCGCCTCGCCGCTAATTGCGTTTTAATGTTAACAGCGGCAGGGAGCCAACTTATCGCGGAGCAGGCCGAGCGCCGGCCGCTCGCAAGCGGATTTGTCTGCGAGCAGAGGCGGTACACGGAGCCGTAATGAGAAGTTTCCGAATTTTGCGCTGTAAGCTCATTAGCCAAATACACCGCGCGCGCTGCCACGCCAGGTGGCAGGGCTACCAACTTCCCGTGTAGGAGCTCGCGAGCACCACGGAACGCGTTCACCCTTCGTTAGTAATTTTTCTGCAGTCTGGTTCCTGTGAAACACAACAACCTCTTTATTCATATGAAGTGCTGAGTGCTATTGACAAGGGATTTCAGATCGATTCCGTATTCCTGGATATCCGGAAGGATTTTGACACTGTACCACACAAGCGGCTCGTAGTGAAATTGCGGTCTTACGGAATATCGTCTGAGTTACGTGACTGGATTTGCAATTTCCTGACAGAGAGATCACAGTTCGTAGTATTTGAAGGAAACTCATCGAGTAAACGGAAGTGGTTTCAGGCGACCTCCAAGGCAGTGTTATAGGCCCTTCGCTGTTCCTTATCTACACTCCTGGAAATTGAAATAAGAACACCGTGAATTCATTGTCCCAGGAAGGGGAAACTTTATTGACACATTCGTAGGGTCAGATACATCACATGATCACTCTGACAGAACCACAGGCACATAGACACAGGCAACAGAGCATGCACAATGTCGGCACTCGTACAGTGTATATCCACCTTTCGCAGCAATGCAGGCTGCTATTCTCCCATAGAGACGATCGTAGAGATGCTGGACGCAGTCCTGTGGAACGGCTTGCCATGCCATTTCCACCTGGCGCCTCAGTTGGACCAGCGTTCGTGCTGGACGTGCAGACCGCGTGAGACGACGCTTCATCCAGTCCCAAACATGCTCAATGGGGGACAGATCCGGAGATCTTGCTGGCCAGGGTAGTTGACTTACACCTTCTAGAGCACGTTGGGTGGCACGGGATACATGCGGACGTGCAACGTGCATTGTCCTGTTGGAACAGCAAGTTCCCTTGCCGGTCTAGGAATGGTAGAACGATGGGTTCGATGACGGTTTGGATGTACCATGCACTATTCAGTGTCCCCTCGACGATCACCAGTGGTGTATGGCCAGTGTAGGAGATCGCTCCCCACACCATGATGCCGGGTGTTGGCCCTGTGTGCCTCGGTCGTATGCAGTCCTGATTGTGGCGCTCACCTGCACGGCGCCAAACACGCATACGACCATCATTGGCACCAAGGCAGAAGCGACTCTCATTGCTGAAGACGACACGTCTCCATTCGTCCCTCCATTCACGCCTGTCGCGACACCACTGGAGGCGGGCTGCACGATGTTGGGGCGTGAGCGGAAGACGGCCTAACGGTGTGCGGGACCGTAGCCCAGCTTCATGGAGACGGTTGTGAATGGTTCTCGCCGATACCCCAGGAGCAACAGTGTCCCTAATTTGCTGGGAAGTGGCGGTGCGGTCCCCTACGGCACTGCGTAGGATCCTACGGTCTTGGCGTGCATCCGTGCGTCGCTGCGGTCCGGTCCCAGGTCGACGGGCACGTGCACCTTCCGCCGACCACTGGCGACAACATCGATGTACTGTGGAGACCTCACGCCCCACGTGTTGAGCAATTCGGCGGTACGTCCACCCGGCCTCCCGCATGCCCACCATACGCCCTCGCTCAAAGTCCGTCAACTGCACATACGGTTCACGTCCACGCTGTCGCGGCATGCTACCAGTGTTAAAGACTGCGATGGTGCTCCGTATGCCACGGCAAACTGGCTGACACTGACGGCGGCGGTGCACAAATGCTGCGCAGCTAGCGCCATTCGACGGCCAACACCGCGGTTCCTGGTGTGTCCGCTGTGCCGTGCGTGTGATCATTGCTTGTACAGCCCTCTCGCAGTGTCCGGAGCAAGTATGGTGGGTCTGACACACCGGTGTCAATGTGTTCTTTTTTCCATTTCCAGGAGTGTATATAAACGATTTGGGAGACTATCTGAGCCACCGTCTACGGTTGTTTGCAGGTGACGCTGTCGTTTAACGACTAATAAAGTCATCAGAAGATCAAAACAAACTGCAAAACGATTTAGAAAAAATATCTGAGGGGTGCATAATGAGGCAGTTGACCCTAAATAACGAAAAGTGTGAGGTCATCCACATGAGTGCTAAAAGAACTCGTTAAACTTCGGTTACACGATAAATCAGTCGAATCTAAAAGCCTCGAATTCAACTACATACCTAGGTACTACAATTACGAACAACTTAAATTGGAAAGAACACATAGAAAATGTTGTGGGGAAGGCTAACCAAAGGCTGCGTTTTGTTGTCAGGACACTTAGAAAATGTGACAGACCTACTGAGGAGACTCACCTACACTACGCTTGTCCGTCCCCTTTTAGAATACTACTGCGCGGTGCAGAATCCTTACCAGACGGAAGTGACGGAGTACATCGAAAAAGTTCAAAAAAAGGCAGCACGTTTTGTACTATCGCGAAATATGGGAGAGAGTGTCACAGAAATGATACAGGATTTGGGATGGAAATCGTTAAAAGAAAAGCGTTTTTCGTTGCGACGGAATCTTCTCGCGGAACTCCAATCACCAACTTTCTCCCTACATAGGGAGGAACTATCACCACGATAAAGTAAGAGAATTCAGAGCTCATACGGAAACATATAGGCGTTCATTCTTTCCGCGCGCTGTACGAGATTGGAATAGCAGAAACTAGTGAATGTGGTTCGATGTACCCTCTGCCAGGTACATAAATGTGATTTGCAGAGTATCGATGTAGATGAGAGAGAGATCGAAATGTGTCTCTCGAGGGTGGATGGAGTACTGGGTTACTTCCTGAAAACACAAGAATTACGTTAGATCAGTATCGCATTCGCGCAGCGTAACGCCAAACAAAGCTACCTACTCAGTTGCTACAGCGTAAGATAGTTTACGCAATATAGCAGCGTATGTATTGTTTTCAGCAATAATTTACTTGCTCAGCATAAAGGTAGCAACCGGCTTTGCCTCAACTAAAGAGTTCCTTAGCTACAGGTGAGACGCACCCACACGCTTACGACGGTCTCATCACGGAGCAATATATGTAAAACAGGTTAACTGCGGCAACATATGAGAAGAAGAACGATCTGTTCATTAAAATAATGTAGGCGAAAGTGCGGTACCTAGAGGGTAGTGCACTTGGGAACACATGATGGTTTTTGGACTGTATTTCAGTCTGGTGACTGATTTTTGATACTCGTGAAGAATGCCAGTAGCAGTTTCCGCCGTTTCCTAATGTTTTTTGTTGTCAGACATGAGAATGACTTTTGAGCATCATTTGAAAATATTTCCAGTTTTGCACATTTATCTGATGTCTAATATAAAGAGTGTCTGGACTAGAGGTATACAAAAACATTTGCTTATATTTCAGTACCTATTAAGGTTTATGACTATTTTTTACCAACATTGTACGCAGGAGCTGAAACAGTTTGATGCATGGTCTTACAGTTCAATGTGGGCACCGTTTGCAGCTTGACAGGTGTCGAAACGGCACATCATTTTCTGTCACGTGCTCATAAGCACGTCATGCGTTACTTCTTTGTATGGAAATTGAAGGTGGAGAGGGGAAGAAAGGGAAGGTTCAAATGTTCAAATGGCTCTGAGCACTAAGGGACTTAACTTCTAAGGTCATCAGTCCCCTAGAACTTAGAACTACTTAAACCTAACTAACCTAAGGACAGCAGACACATCTATGCCCGAGGCAGGATTCGAACATGCGACCGTAGCGGTCGCGCGGTTCCAGACTGTAGCGCCTAGTACCGCTCGGCCACCCCGGCCGGCAGAAAGGGAAGGAAAAGGACGAGATCACTGCTGCTAGCTTCATCAGGACGTTACGCGGAATTAGCAGCGACGAGTAAAAATGTGTACGGAACTGGGATTCGAAGCCAGGATCTTCTGCTTAGTAAAGCAGGTGCGTTAACCACTGCGACATCCGGAACACAGCGCTATCCTAACGGCGCGGACTATGTCGGCACACCTGATGGCCGATCCACATTCCCACCGAGACCCACCCATCCGAAACCCCCGTCCATTCCCTCCATGCTCGCTACTCTGAGGTTCCCGCAGTGGGTCGGACGTACTTTTGCATCCGCACTGAAGAAGGATCCATTGGCTAGCTGGGCCAATCAAATTATATGATTGGTGGTGTCTGTTCTTTCATATAAGGTGTTATGGCCTCTACTGCGGCGTAGATCCATTGTGTCATATTTACCAGATCTCGAACCCTTGTTTTGTAAACAATGACTCTGACAAATCCCTATGCACTGAAGCCCGGCGGAGTCATATCGAGAGACTGAGGGGACCGAGCGATGGAATCCCCCATCCTCCCCCTCACTTTCCCGATTCCAACACTCAAAGAAAATCTCATGGAAAAATGTGATCACATCCCCATGGAGAGGGACGGGGATGATACCATCGTGCTGAAAACGACGTCGGAATTCATCTGAGGAACTACACAGTTCGCCTAGATGTCGAGGTAGTGTGGTGCTGTTCTCTCACTCTGCTGTATGGTAATGGGTGTCCCAGTCGAGAAGAGTTGGAACGGCGTCCGTTGATCATGATAACTCCAATCTGTAACTATAAAAAACAAAAAAAAAACCTCCTCTAGTGTTTGGTTATTTTCAGATACTGTAACTCGAAAATGATCACTGTCTTGTGGGAGCAGCACGTCGAAGTGTGTGCGCCGCCCTAGCTTGTAATGAAAGCAATTGTGTTCGTTGTCTGTCGATCTTCTTCACTTATAGATGTAGCGACTGCACCACTCGATAACGCGATGCCTCCATCGAACTGAAATAACCAAAAGTCCATTGCGCGTTCGCGACAGACCCTCCAGTTTACGCCAACTTGCTGACTACAGTTCTTATACCCCGTTTGAGAGTGGTTATTCAGACGTTAAAAATATAGCGTCTTGAATCGTCATTCCATCACCCATGCCGAGGCCACATTATGAATTTTGCGAGGATATTAAGTTGCTAATTATTACTCCGTCGTAAAGGCGTCGCTATACAGCGTATTCAACAGCTGTACGACGTAACTCCAACGATAACATACCCTTAAGCAATGTTCAGAATGCGTCGTAATTTTAGTGTAAAGTTATTACTGTTCACAGTGAATTATCACTAAATCACTTGGCACTTTTATGTTATCAGAATAATCACTTAATTTCACGAATACACTTTAAATGTATATTAAACGATGCTGGCGACACGGAGAATTAAACTTGAATTTAGGTTTATTGTTCTTCGTAATTATTGTCTCTCCCTATGCTGAAAACACACACCGATATGTCATTCAGGGAATTTCATGTGTTAACATCAGTAATTCTGACCTTGACATTAACTTCTGAAAACACGGCGAAATTGTAATTGATTCGCGATTGCGGTTAGTTGTAGCCTACTCAAGTCTAATAATCGAGTTAATGTCGGCGATCAGTCTCATTCTGTGTCCTATGATGTTCGTGACTCTTAAGTACCACGAAGGCTAAATTCCATCACAAATCAGTAATCACACGATTCACTTTTCTGTCACGTACATCAAAATCCTGTTATTGGTCTAATAGTAAAGATGATCCTACTTTAGTCCGACTTATGACTAATATTTCCAGTCTATGTCGTAAAACTTTTAAACTTCAGATCGATTTCCAAACAGTCTTGTAGCGCTTAACATGCGTACTACTGTTTCCCGAGTACAAGAGAGAAGCGAAGTTCACATCTCCATTGCTGAGTTACATCGTAGGCACTGCGAACTTCCAACTCGATGCGGCTAGAACTCTCTTCTAGGATAAATGTTATCTTTGGTCCGTTTATGGTCTGGGCATTACCTTCGTAAATAATAATTTTTGAACTCTTTCTTTAAGGATTTTCTTTTGTGTCACATGGTATTCTTTCATTTAGTTCTTTCATTATGATAATCATTAGTATGTATATAACATCCCTGTTAATCAAACTGACAAGAGTTTAAATTTTGTTGTCAGAAGCTGCCGTCACTGTCAGGATGACTGATTTTGCTATTTCTTTTGCAACAAAAGGGTGGTTATTATGGGTTCTATATTTGGGGTGTTACAGTAGGTGTATCTTGTCAGTGACGCGCATGCGCCGCATGACTCAATGCTGCTCATGAAGTAGTGAAGATCATATTTTGAATAGTGTCCCCATCGATTGCATATTTACCTAACAAAATAAATCGTCGAGTTCTTCCGCTATAAGGGTTTGTTTGCATATACTTCTAGTCGGGATACATCGCGTCGAAGCTGAAAGAAACATCTTGCTCCTTGAAAGAGAAGACTGTCTTATACCATAGGACATGTGATATTAACAGAGATTTGTTATTGTCTTGACAATACGACCTGTTTTGAAAACGAACTTTGTGTTAGTTTCCAGTTGCTTCTATTTCAATACGTATTTCACTTGTACATAGTTTTCCATTATAGTAATGGTTCATTTGATTTCACTTACTGATTACTGGTGTGTAGTGGAGTAATAATGTAATAAATAGACAACTAAATACCGTACTGACAAGATTTCTCAGTTTCGTTGCTTTTAAAGTTGAATGGAATATTTGTTGGTAGGTACATGACCATGTTGCATCTTGAAACATACACTCCTGGAAATGGAAAAAAGAACACATTGACACCGGTGTGTCAGACCCACTATACTTGCTCCGGACACTGCGAGAGGGCTGTACAAGCAATGATCACACGCACGGCACAGCGGACACACCAGGAACCGCGGTGTTGGCCGTCGAATGGCGCTAGCTGCGCAGCATTTGTGCACCGCCGCCGTCAGTGTCAGCCAGTTTGCCGTGGCATACGGAGCTCCATCGCAGTCTTTAACACTGGTAGCATGCCGCGACAGCGTGGACGTGAACCGTATGTGCAGTTGACGGACTTTGAGCGAGGGCGTATAGTGGGCATGCGGGAGGCCGGGTGGACGTACCGCCGAATTGCTCAACACGTGGGGCGTGAGGTCTCCACAGTACATCGATGTTGTCGCCAGTGGTCGGCGGAAGGTGCACGTGCCCGACGACCTGGGACCGGACCGCAGCGACGCACGGATGCACGCCAAGACCGTAGGATCCTACGCAGTGCCGCAGGGGACCGCACCGCCACTTCCCAGCAAATTAGGGACACTGTTGCTCCTGGGGTATCGACGAGGACCATTCACAACCGTCTCCATGAAGCTGGGCTACGGTCCCGCACACCGTTAGGCCGTCTTCCGCTCACGCCCCAACATCGTGCAGCCCGCCTCCAGTGGTGTCGCGACAGGCGTGAATGGAGGGACGAATGGAGACGTGTCGTCTTCAGCGATGAGAGTCGCTTCTGCCTTGGTGCCAATGATGGTCGTATGCGTGTTTGGCGCCGTGCAGGTGAGCGCCACAATCAGGACTGCATACGACCGAGGCACACAGGGCCAACACCCGGCATCATGGTGTGGGGAGCGATCTCCTTCACTGGCCGTACACCACTAGTGATCGTCGAGGGGACACTGAATAGTGCACGGTACATCAAAACCGTCATCGAACCCATCGTTCTACCATTCCTAGACCGGCAAGGGAACTTGCTGTTCCAACAGGACAATGCACGTCCGCATGTATCCCGTGCCACCCAACGTGCTGTAGAAGGTGTAAGTCAACTACCCTGGCCAGCAAGATCTCCGGATCTGTCCCCCATTGAGCATGTTTGGGACTGGATGAAGTGTCGTCTCACGCGGTCTGCACGTCCAGCACGAACGCTGGTCCAACTGAGGCGCCAGGTGGAAATGGCATGGCAAGCCGTTCCACAGGACTGCATCCAGCATCTCTACGATCGTCTCCATGGGAGAATAGCAGCCTGCATTGCTGCGAAAGGTGGATATACACTGTACGAGTGCCGACATTGTGCATGCTCTGTTGCCTGTGTCTATGTGCCTGTGGTGATGTATCTGACCCCAGGAATGTGTCAATAAAGTTTCCCCTTCCTGGGACAATGAATTCACGGTGTTCTTATTTCTATTTCCAGGAGTGTATTTTCATATTTGACAAAAAAAAAAAAAAAAGAAATCTTAATTCCCCAGAGTAGTTTATGTCATTCCTGAGAAAGACTGCAGCACATAAAAAGTGGATACCTTGATTTAAAGATTGGCTAGGTGCTAATAGGATTCACGCACTGAAAGTTACACACAGACTGAATTATGTATATACAGAGCTCGTCTGTCCTAGGGATCGTGGAACACGATGATTATTGCTCTTATCGACATTGATCCTGAAAAGATATGATTTACATGGAGTCTAAGGCTTCCGAGAATGCTTTAGTTTGAAGTCTGAAGTCGGATCACAGTTGACAAAAGTAATACTTCTTCGTGCTGCAAGAACCCACCACATGTACTAAACCTCCAGAAATGTCTCAGTTTTGCCAGTGAGTCCATAGAGGATGGTATAAGAGGCGTAGAGTATGACTGGCCGTTCTTTCCCATCCGAGACTTGCGGAAATGAAGAC
This sequence comes from Schistocerca piceifrons, assembly GCF_021461385.2. Classification (NCBI taxonomy): domain Eukaryota; kingdom Metazoa; phylum Arthropoda; class Insecta; order Orthoptera; family Acrididae; genus Schistocerca; species Schistocerca piceifrons. The sequence continues at coordinate 557,366,616 of NC_060143.1, forward strand.
AATCCATCCTTAGACTACCTTAGTGAACCGTCATGTAGGATTCCTTCCACCAGTTTTGCCTAGAGGCTCTTGGAGAAGCATTATTAACGTCGTAGTGTTCTCAGTAAAGTGCTATTCTATTTCCTGTGATTCTAAGTGATGCAGCGGGAAGTACTTGCGCAATAACGTTCAAAATGGATGCCATTATGATGTAGTAATTTACTAAGTACCATTAACTGATAATACCGGCTCCATTAGTAATGATTAACTGAGAACTAAGAGTTATGTGAGAGCATGGTTTTACGACAGAACTAGATCGGAAGGCACGCAATTGGCGTCTGGCGACTATGGCGAGAAGCCTGTACCTCCTACCTACACTCGTGACATTTCGTAGCAGTTCGTACATTATCGCTAGCTTAGAAATTATGCATTTGTTTATGAAGAAGGTTTTATCTGTAGCGTTGTAATACTGTTGTAAGAAAATACTTCTGACCTGCAGGCTCCTACTAGTATCTGTATTGGAAAAATCGACTTTTGTTAGCAAACATTTATTAAACAAGATTGCTTGCTTCGCGCCAGAATGACTGTGCATCCCTACGTACCTCCCCGCTAACGTAACGGGCGTTCTCATATTTAATCACAGCGGCTCACGCTACCATCCACTGGCAGCGCCATATGGTCCAAGGGTTTCCTTCACCCGCTGTCGGAACTGCAATATCAGTCCCGACTGTGTGCGTTCTGCTGTACCGCTTTACTCGCTAAATACTGCATGATATCTACAAATGCTATACAAAATTGCAACACTGTAAAATAAGGAAATAAAATGTGGGCTGAAAGTAAGGGTACCTGCCTACCTTACAGCGTGATATAGTTACAAATTAACGATTGTCGAATTTTTTCCTTTACATGTACTGTGAAACTTTGCTCCTTGTCAAATTTCATTATTCTAGATCAGTGGTTGCCAACGTAGGGGTGGTTACCACCTGAGGCGTGAAATGAAATATTTCTCAAGGGTAAAAACTAAACGGTTAGATTCTGTATAAGTCACGAACCTAAATTATTTTCAAAAGATCATTACTATTATCACAATTTTGTAAGACTCTACTATTGATAATATAAGTTATCAATAATTACATTTTATCAACTAGTAACATTAATGCGGTGGAGGTTATAGGTTCATCACAAAGCTCAACCGCTGCACACATATGTTGCTCTTTGCCCCGTATATTGCTGGTGATGAAAGTGAGACATATACGTTACAAATGCTACATATTTCAAGAAAATGTCTTCTCCAAGTTGTAGACAGTACCAGCAGTAGTCCATAGAAATAGCTTATTCACACGCTTCGAAAGAGATAAGTCAGTTAATTGACAGCGCGACGCAGCAGTAACTACATAAGGGCTACTATAGTGATTTATTATTATTATTATTATTGGTTAGACGTGAAACATTAAGAGCCTGAGGTAGTTAAATTTCTGCAAATTTAGATGTAAGGGGTGCAGAAGTGGAGTGATTTACGAACAGGAAGTCTAGTGTACACATCTGAATTTGTTTGACTTAAATGGGGTTACAGTGTGCAGGTGAAGCAATTGCCCCAATGGAGAGGAGTAATGCAGGGGAAGCAAGTTTTGTAACAAGTGTGTACCCTCACTGTGGATAGTTAGCTTTCTTATCTGAGAAGAAGTTTTGCGTAGCACTAGCGATGCACTTCGAATTCCTTCATCATGGATTCTAACACACACACACACACACACACACACGCTAAATATCATTCATCTTTCATCATTTTATATATTAGGGTATTCCAAGAATAGTCTCCCATACTACAATTTAAATAGGTACTATAGTTTGTGGTAATGTGGGGGAGGGGAGGCAACAGATGTCAGGGAGAAGGGTAGGGCCACGGTACTAGTAAATGTCTGATTGCATTCAGGGGTAATGGTCTGTGAAAGTTTGGGAACGACTGTTCTAGACCAACGCCAAGCACCTTACAGGTTCTGATCAGAGAGTTTGCGAGATTCAACATGTATGACATAAATGGCCATATCTTGTAGCTGCATTGACTTACAAGCCTGCCTCGAGGTTTGAGGCACCATGTCACGGATTGAGCAGTCCCTCCCGCCGGAGGTGCGAGTCCTCCCTCGGGCATGGGTGTGTGTGTGTTGCCCTTAGCATAAGTTACTTTAAGTTAGTTTAAGCAGTGTGTAAGTCTAGGAACCGATGACCTCAGCAGTTTGGTCCCTTAGGAATTCAAGCACATTTGAACATTTGAACTTACAAGCTTCAGTTTTTTTTACACCGCCAAGGGACCATCGACCTTAATAAGTGAGACAAATTTCAACTTGATATGCCTACATGTTCCTGAGAGAGACTCATCTTAAGAGTCGGTCAGACAGACAGACGGACAAAATGTAGCTCTATAAGGATTCCATTTTCATTGGCTGAGGTACGGAACACTAAAAATGGAATAAGAAGATGTATTAAACTTCCATTACGGGGCTGACTAGAGTCATGAATCAAAATATGCTCAACTTCTGCTTCGTGAGAAAGCGTGGCGCGTATGTAAGTTCTGAACCTAATATAACCTAAAACAGTAGACGACGACTAACTAACATAATTGAACTTCATTTTGGACTCTAGTTGAGAGATTTAAGTCGAGTTCCTCAATGACTAAAGACATTCAGTATCACCTGACTAATTTTCTACACTTGGCGTTAGTTACAGCAAGTGTCTCATCTCAAAATATAACAGCATACCGATCATTTACTTTGTTCCTTTAATGTGACAGTAGGAAACGCGAGCACATTTGTCACAAAAGAATACTTATTTCCTTTAGCCTTTAGCCAAACCTTTATCTTGTCAAGTGGCTACAATCAAAATCTCGTGCTCCCCCTGAGCAGAAACTGGATCTGAAGTTCGCCGTTTTAGAATACTGCGGTCGCTCAATAAATAATGCATCAGTCTTTCCTTCTCTGTTCGTATTTTCGAGTTAAAGTTTGTTACACGGCCAGTCAACGTTTGTTTCATACCTACTGTTTTTATACACTTGCTCCATTACGTTCGACGGCCTTGAACCAGCGTTGTTACAACAGTACGTATTCCCTATTGGCAAAAGCTCTCGTCCTGTGCTCGTAGCGCTGTTTTGGACTGTAAAAATTCGAGACTACCGTAAGTAAAAATTACCTCAGGAAGCTGTTCCACGATTCAACTTGAAAGTGAGTAGTATAATTAGATGAAGATGATATCCATATAATTAAATGCACATATTACACAAATATTTTTAAGTATTCTCAGTTATTCATAAATCAATTCAATATTATTGTCACACTCTTGGAACATGGACTACAATGCTATAGCCAACTGGCAGGCCTCTTCTTTTAAGGAGGACGTCTTCCAGTGAAGACCATTCGTACCTTGGGCGGCTGTATTTTCTTCATCGCTGTCTGAAGTTCGGCAAACCGTTTAGTTTCGCCATTGTCGTAACTGATGCAGGAGCGCCAGCTTCAGAATCACTTTCATCACGAAAGTCACCTCCTCACATTCACGATTGAACTGAAGACATGCGAGGAAAAACTGGCTAATTCTCAACTGAAAGACTTTTGAGATAAGTTTCCCATCTGTTGCTGGGTACGGGAACGATCAATATTGACGTTTGTGTCACACTTAAATATCAGTTTTGATACTTCCCGGACCCAGCAACAGATGGTAACATATATCTCCAAAAATTTAGAATTGAGGGTTAGCCCGTTTTTCCGCGCATGTCTTCAGTTCTTCTAACAATACTTCCCGTATTACATTTTCAGCCAGTGACATGTCATTCGAACGTGTCACTTTCACAAAACTGTGCTTCACGCTCGGAAACCGAATAGTTACACGATGTGTACTCCAGGGTCACAGTGACTCTTCAAAAATTTTTCTGTCAGATTAATTAAACAACAGTCCGATCCCTCTTTTCTTTCCCTCGCACCCCCTCCCCTCCAGCCCTCCGCACGCACTGCACCTTCCTCACCCCTATTGTTTTCCCTTCTCCCAGGCCTCCCGTCCCTCGGCAGACCCCATCCCTGCAATTTTTATTTTTCGCGTGTGCTCCAATGCTTACAGTGTTTTTAAGTGTCTCTCGTTCTGTGTGTTTTTATACTGTGAGCGACTTTTAACTTGTGTGTGTGACTCCAGCGTATTTTAAGTGCCCGACAAATCGCAGATTTCAAATACTGTCATTACTAACATGCAGAATAACATGTAACACAAATCATTATTTTGGCAGGGGAATGAAATCGCAATTCAGAGAAAAATAATAAACAAGTGTCTCACAACTTAGAAAGACCATCCTCTATTAGATCTCACTAAATGCTGAATTAACCTTGGTCGCAGCGGGCTGTGTATGTGCGGTGGCCCATACAAAGTAACAGACAAAGAACTCCAAGGTAAAGGTGACCCTGGTGTACACTTCTAGGGTTAATCTAGGCTATTTTTTCTAGGAATTATTTTCATATACTTAGAGTTTAATAACAATGCAAGGGAACTTACAAGACTTACGGCTTGAAACACTTCACACTGTTTCCAATGACACTATAACGTTCAAATTCATTTAGATTCGCACTGTTAAGAGAAAAACAGAAATATGCCTCTCCTTTCTTCTAGTGCCTGTCTGCTCGAACCACGTGGCCCCTGATGAAGGCAAGTACGTAGGAAGCCAGTGAAGAGAAGTGAGAAGCAGTTTGCGTGGCCACGCATCACCTTGGAGCTCCCCGGCGAGTGCTGGGGTGATGAAGACGCGTTCCGGAATGGTGCTTACGCATAGGGGAAAGCTTCCCGTTGAGAAGTGCAGTGCAGAAACGTAGCTGGCTGGCTGTGCGACGCAGGAGGCAGACTTAGGCACGGCGTTGCGGCCGTGTCTGGCGCAGAGTCCTCATGAATGCATGCATGTCGCGAGGACAGGCTAGGGCGCCGTCTCCCAGTCCGCTGCTGTTCGCGACTTTGCGCCCATCGAGGCAGAAAAAAAAACCCTCCCCTGTCTGCGTCACTATGCCGAATTTTTTTTTTTCTTAAGTAGTCACTTTGATTGGTTTGATGTGGCCTGCCACGAATTACTCTCTTGTGCCAACCGCTTCATCTCAGAGCAGCACTTGCATTCTACAATCTAAACTCTTTATTGCACTGATGAGCCAAAATATTATGACCACGTGCTTAATAGCTCGTTTGTCCGTCTTTGGAACGTAATACAGCACTCATTCTATTAAAGATCCAACAGTTTGTTGGTAGTTGTACAGGTCTTTGGCAATAGATGTCTAAGCAAACGTCAAGTAATCCGCCTAAATAATAGACTGATGATTTACGTAGGCGATAATGGCACCCATTAGCGACCCAGATAGGTTGCACAGACTTTACATTAGATAAATTTGCTCGCCGAGAAAACAACGTCAGTTCACTACAAAGCTCCTCAAACCACTGCACAACATTTATGGCTGCGAGAAACGGACAGTTATGAAGGGGTGCTCATGTTTCGCAGCTATCAGCGTGTCTTCGGTTACTACAACAGGTCCCACGCAAGCGTAGGAGAAAGTCTCCTGCAGAAAAATATTGCTCCCACCAGGGTGCCTCTTCTGTATCTTTCTGCCATTGTGCCGATCGTTTCGGCACTCAAGAGCGCCGAACGGTCTAGTACTCGAATTAAGAGTCCCATCATTATTCGGTATGCATTTCGGTAGCGATACCGTTCGGGTCTAGAGAACCGAAGCGCTGTTGTCGGTTCGCGTTGCGCAAGCCAATCAAAAGCAAGCGGCCACAGATCCGCGCATGGGCACTGCAGCGCGCACAGCGCCACGAACACAAAGCGGCTAGCAGACGACACAGGCGCGCTATTCTTCGCAGTACCGAACTAGCGTTTTCGCAGTACGAAGTGTTGCTAAAATACCAACGGAAATGTCGGACGAAAATGAGTTTAGTAGGTTCACAGTTCAGTGACACTGAAAGAGCGTCAAGGATTGCTATTATGATTGTCGATTATGGATATTTTATTTGAAACAAAAACAGCAACCCTGGGTTTGGAGAGGCACTTATTACTGAACAGTTTTAGCCAGTATTTGTAGCCTGTGCTAAAAATTGTAGCCATTAGGTTATGACTGAGAGCTATAATTGAAGATTGGGACAGTAGAGAAATTGTCTGAAAGTGATTCCATTTCATCTGTAGTTCAGTCTTTTGTTTTAGTGTTCTTAGACAGAAGTCATGGCATCGAAAAACCTCATTACTGACAAAGCACGCTCTTACATGTAAATGAAGGACACATATACTGTTCAAACCCAGCCAGTAATGAAGTGGCATATATGAAGAGGAAAAAAAAATTGCACCCATCCATGCATGAATCCGTGTCCTCACGTGTAACAATCCCGCGAGCTAACCACTTGGATACGCTAAACAACAGATATGCGTTGCTAAATTCTTGTACTATTACAGAGGAACGTAGGCTGAGTTCGTTGCCAAACGATGCTACATAAGTCAGAAATGCGTAATAGTTTGGAGGGTTTCCAATATCAGGCTTCACATAATTGCTTTCCACTGTTACTTGAAAGTTGTAAACACGTTTCGATAATTACTAACTAAGCCGTTTGTGGGAAAAAGTACACAAAGTTGCTAGTAACGTCAGTTCACGCTCACGTAATACACGTAAGCAGAGCCGATGTCCTGCTATTTAATGATCTTTAAACTCTTATTTGCATTAAAATAACACGTATTTTGAGAGAATATTGACCGAAAACGATTTGTTTTTGCATGTAATCATTCACAGTAACAACCTAACCTAACTATGTTTCTAACAAAGGAAAATAGTCTATTATGAACTCACTTTCCAACCGGATGCGTCTTTTAGTGATTCTTTAGTATCATAATCATTAAATCCAAAACCAAAACCGCTAAATATGTTTAAAATAACAAATTATAGGTGTACGTAAACCACAGCTCACCGATCGACAGGGCCACACCGAAATCCAAAACCTCTCGATACAATTGTCATAAAATCGGTGGGAGGACCGTTCGGTAACAAGTCTCAGAAGCTTACTGAATGGGATATTTCGGTAAAGAACCGACAATGACGTCACTACCGAGACAAACCTACTACACCGATCGGTATGAACGATACAGAATAGGGCCCCAGCCAGCGTCACGAGCTGTGCTGCATGATTCGATCAGCTGTTCACCTCGATGATGGCGTTTGTGAAAACGACCATCAACCTAGTGTATAGGCTCTGCGTAATAATAATCTGAACTTTGTCACCATCGCTTATCTCAACTGATTTCCCAGTTTGCAGCACATACCTTCGCTAGGGTGAACCCCGACCCTGTCTGTCCCGCTTAAATACCTTTGTTACTGCGACACGTGGCCGAAACGCCACCAGGTGGCCTCCAACGTCGTGGTGGGAAATTGTCACAATGTTTCTGCTAATCAGTGTATTTTCCAGTCCCGGTATTCGTCGACGATTTTATCCTCTACGGCTCCCTCTAGTATGATGGAAATTATTCCCTGGTGTCTTAAAACAAGTCCTCCATATTTTCATTTCTTGTGATCGATGTTTTTCACATCTTTTTTCCGTCTCCAATTCCGCCCAAGAACCTCCTCATCGCTTGTCTTTCCACCTAATTTTCAACATGCTTCTACAGCACCACATCTCAAACGCTTGATTCTGTTCCAGTTTTCCCACAGACCTAGATCCGCGTCCACCCAACGTTCTGATCCAAACGTACATTCTTAGTAATTTCTTCCTCCGGCCGGCTAGCTGTGCACTACTAGCAATCTCTGAATGCAGTTAATTACAAAACACATTGGTGGGAAGCGTCGCATCATGAACTAACAATCTGATATTTAAGCAACTGTGTAGATCTGTCCATCACCTAATGGATGTTATTCGTAAATGACTGAACCTCCGTTTTATTCGGAATTGTTGTTCATCATCAACATAAAAGTGAAATGTAACGCACAGCGCAAGAAGTACTGGTTATGCCTTGAAAGAGAAATGATTCTGAAAGTAATCTTGAGGAATTTCTTGCCATGCCTGAAACCATGTTATGTGACATGTAAGCTATAGGACAGACATGTCACAATTAATAAAATATACCGTGCTCTTATATCATTTCAAAATCCAACGTTTCACCGAAAGCCCACGCATTCACACTGTTACCTACACCGGGATTCGAACCACGTCCAGTGGACACGCCACTGTCCAGTGGATGACTGGAAACGAGTGACTTGGAGTGATGAATCATGCTATAGCTTGTGGCAATCCAATGGAATGTTTCGCGTTTGCTGAACGCCAGGAGAACGTGACATCGTCATGTGCACTGCCGTCAGTGGAGTCCGGAAGATATGATGTTACGGCACGAGGGTGTTTTCTGCCTTAGGGTGTGGTCCTCTTAGTGCGCTTAAGAAAAGACTAAATGTGGAAGTGTGTGCACACACTGTACAGCCTTGTACAGCACATACAGCAGACGAATAATTCGGAGATAATATTGTTTGCTTCAATACGACAAGAAAGCAGCCTATCATAAGGCAGCGTCTACGAGGCTGTGGTTTTTGGACAATAACATTCCTAAAATGGACTTGGCTTCACGCAGTACTGGTGTGAACCCAGTGGTAGACCTTTTCGACGAGTTAGATGTTGACTTCGCTTCAGAACCCGGCGTCTAACTTCACTACATCCTCTGGCTTCTGCTTTTGAGGAAGAATGAGTCGTCATTCCTCGACAGACATTGAGACGCCTGATTGAAAGTATCCGCAGCACAGTTCAAGCGATTGTAAAGCTGAAAGGTCGACACACCACATATTAACGTCAATAGGTGGTAGGATGTTTTTGATAGGATGGTGTACGACATTCCAACGCGTCCCACCAAAGTCGGTACATGACATATCGGAGGACTGAACTCGAGGCTAGTAGCTGGTGTGAACTATAGTATTGGGTCTTGTATTATCCTGCTGAGATTTGCCATTTGGCTCCTCTGACACCAAGGTTGTGACAGCATTGAATACCACTCATACGACATACTGGGAAGCATTCTTCTTCTCTTCAACGATTACCAAATCAGCAAAGTTATCATATACAGTTACTCTCCACACTGTGACTCCAGGAACTGGAGACGTACAGTTATTGAGAATCGCTGCTTTCTCTGGCCTTCACTCGCGCTTTTATCGGCGCATTAACGTCGATATGACCACGAAAACGCATGCTAAATTTATCGCTGAAACCACAAAACGCTCAGCTGACTCTAGTACTTCAGCATGCTAGTCTCTGTTATCTGTGGTGATTTGGAAGTTTTATGCGACGCGTAACAATGTGATATCTCAACGCAGCTTCCAGCAATCTGTTGCCCTGCGGTTAGTAGTGCCTGGGTTGCACCTGCTGTCATTCGTCAGATACACTCCGACAGTCCATGAGGACGGGCTCGTACTTAGCCTTCTTTCCACATTGTTGTTAGGTCTCCCCATTACTCGTACGGCAGCCATTGGACTAGCAAACTGTGTTGTGTTGGTATGACTCTGCCACGTCACTTACGTCGATGATTCCTTAATGCCCGAAAGAGGGCAGTAAGCTGCACGTAAAAGTCATTTGGGAATTGTGCGCTGTGATCTCTATCTGAAGAGTTCTAGTAACGTCAGACTCAAAACACTTACCTGTTGTAAGGTTTTTATTTGCTGAAACTGAAAATAATGAAGAAATATTAGTCATCATACACACAGGTACGGAAATACTGGAGTAACAGTCTGGAAGTGTTCGTTCAGCCGGCCGCTGTCGCCGAGCGCTTCTAGGCGCTTCAGTCCGGAACCACGCGACTGCTTCGGTCGCAGTTTCGAATGCTGCCTCGGGCATGGATGTGTGTGATGTCCTTAGGTTGGCTATTTTTCAGTAGTTCTAAGTTCTAGGGGACTGGTGACCTCAGATGTTAAGTCCCATAGTGCTCAGAGCCATCTGAACCATTTTTGTTCGTTCAGGATATTCATGCTGTGACAGTTTCCATTTCTGAAGATGCACAACTGCATTCAGGCGGTGTAATGTAGAACGTTAAATTTAATAACGTCTTTCATGGGGTTCCGTAGTGGTGTCACTAAAAAAAAAAAAAAAAAAAATAGAAACGAAACTGCGCAATACCGTCAGATTTGAAACATCTCTAAATGTTTCGTAATTGATTGTCTGTCATAACATGGCAGATGTACTAATTTGGGAAGATTTTAACCATTATTAGCAAATTACTATTTTATAAGACAGAGGGTACGACAAATTTAATCTGTCTCCGTTACTCATCAACCTGTACACAGAAGCGGCCAAGACGATAATAAACGACAGGTTCACGAGAGTGATTACAAGGCAGAATCGAAGGATATCAATCATAAAATTTGCTGATGACGTTGCTACCCTGTGTGATAGTGATTACAAATTGTAAGACTTCTTGTAAAGAAACTGTCTATTTCTTCAACCTCAATGTATACTATTTTTGCAATACGTTCTGCACGTCCCTAATTGATCACCTTTGCGTGATTGCGAATTGTGGGTTTGTTTATTTGTTTAATATTTCACGTGCTCATCATTTCTTATCATGTCAGTCCACTTTCTTTTTAGTTTTTCAAACATTTCACCTCGCCCCACCCCAAACTTAATATATTTATTTCATTTTAGTGATATCTACGTACTTTTCCATGTCCAGCTGTCATTATTTTCCACTAGTGAAGTACGTTATCGTAAATTTTCTTCTTGCGATCTACTAACGTGACCGTCAGTAAAAACGCCCCACTCTCATCGCCGCGCATAACACGAATGTTCGAATAAGACGACCTCAGGTCGCACAACCTGATGCTGCGGCGTAAAACCTGTGCGAGGCGCGCACTTGAGGCTGGAACCGCCGATTTTCCAGGACCGCATCGGAGCCCACACGCCGCCGCCCGACCTCTCCTCGGAGACATATATGGAGCGGAAACTGCTCCGCCGTGTAACAGAGGTTACAGTCTGGCTGATTGTTTTCCGATAGATCTGCACTTGGCACAACCCGCGAGAACGACCGGGACTCGCCGTCGCCAGCGTCGTAACCTACCACCGCCCACCCCCGTGTCACCGTCTGTGTATCCGGCACCATGTCTCGTACGTAAATGTAGGCGGATGCCGAACACTGTCTCCAGCATTTAACTGAACTACAGGCTGAGGAAACAGCCTGAGAAATGCGTGCTTTAACATCAATTCAGGTGCTAGTCAATTCTTTAGGCTGCGGTGTTCTATTTAACAACCATCCCGCCAGGTTAGCCGAGAGCGCTAATGCGCTGCTTCCTGGGCTCGGGTGGCGCGTCGGCCCCGGATCGAATCCGCCCGGCGGATTATCGACGTGGGCCGGTGCGCCGGCCAGCCTGCATGTGGTTTTTAGGCGGTTTTCCACATCCCACTAGGTGAATACCGGGCTGGTCCCCACAAGGAAGGGCACCCGGTCAGTCCTTTACATTAACCATGCCATATCCGTTTTAACCACGCCTACCCTGCGGCAACTGCAGGACAAAGGCTCAGACGAAAGAAGAAGAAGAAGAAGAAGAAGAAGTTCTATTTAACAACCAATGGTTCGTGTGCAATGTCCTCAACATGTTCCAAATCCCAGTCGTTTTCAGAACAGTGTTCAGTGTGAAACGTCCCCTTTTGAAAAATTATACAAGACTGTGCTTAAACTGACACACAATATTTTTTTTTGCGCAACGCAATCTGACTTTCAAAAATCCCTACAAAAGAATGGCCCTGACTAACATTAACCTATACTTTTCGCAAATCACTTACCTCACAAAAATCTTCGTTACTATAGCTACAGCAATACAGCGAGCGCCACTACTGCCAGCTAAATAAAAGATTCAAACTACCGAAGGCACTAACTATTGATATGCATAGTTAGCAAATGAAAGATTTGGATAGAGTACAAATAATGTATTTATCATAATAGTCATAATATATATAGCAGTTCATGGCAAATTACAAAACTCCGCCATCTCTCTCCCCACATCCACCACCGCTGGCGGCTCACCTCCAACTGCGCACGCTACGCGCTGTTAACATCTAGCTGCCGCTATCCAACACTACAATGGCAGACAACAATGCAAACTAGCCACAGACTGCACACAGCACAGCCAGTGATTTTTATACAGAGGTGGCGTTACCAATAAAAAAAACCTAAACATCCTACATACAAGTGTGGCTGTGTGTGGATTATGTCGAAGTTAGGTGAATTCCAATGCGGACAGATTGATGGTACTCGTATGGCAGGTGTTTCCGTAACCGAGGTAGCTGAAATGTACAGTGTTTCAAAAGGCATCATAGTGCGCCCCTGGCAACTGAGCGATCAGTGCAACGGAATGTCATACCAAACGGTCCAGGTTCGATTCCCGGCTAGGTCGGAGATTTACTCCGCTCAGGGACTGGGTGTTGTGTTGTCCTTCATCATTTCATCCCCATCGACACGCAAGTCGCCGAAATGGCGTCAACTCGAAAGTCTTGCACCAGGATAACGTTCTATCCGACGGGAGGCCCTAGCCATACGGTATTTAAATATTGCAAAGGCATCATATCGAAAATTTATACTGCACATAAAGAAAGTGGAAAAAATTCATCGGATAAATCACACAGAATAGAATTGTGTTGAGAAACAAGAGGATGACATCAGAAAAACTCTTTACAGAACCGAATGTCAGCCGGAGTGGCCGAGCGGTTCTAGGCGCTACATTCGGGAACCGCGCGACCGCTACTGTCGCAAGTTCGAATCCTGCCTCAGGCATGGATGTGTGTGATGTCCTTAGGTTAGATAGGTTTAAATAGTTCTAAGTTCTAGGGCACTGATGACCTCAGAAGTTAAGTCCCATAGTGCTCAGAACCAGAATCGAATGACACATTCGAACACTCTGTCATCACCAAAACAACACGAAGAGACCTCCGTAAACGGGTAATCACAGCACGAGCTGAAATTCAAAAAACACTCATCAGTGATGCAAAGTGACGTAACAGAAAATCCTGGTGCCGAAACCTTACATCCTGTGCAATGGAGAAGTGATACGATGTCAATTCGTGAGATAAGTTTCTTTCCACATTGTTTCCAACTTCTGGCCGAGTTTACATCTCAAAAGTGAAACATGAAGGCGGTTTGGTGATGGTCCGGGCAGCTACGTCGTGACATTTCATGGTCGTGACCGTTACTCTGCAAGGTTGCGCTACTGAAAAGGATATCGTGGCCATCCTGGCAGATGGAATCTATACTACGGTACAATGTTTGTTAGCCAGTGGGGACGTAGTATGCCAACACGATAAGGTCACTGTCTGTACTCTCAATACGTCTGTTGTTGTGAGCACGAGAATGAACTGTCGCACCTCTCCTGGGTTTAACAGTCACCAGATCTCAAAACTATTTAGCCTTTGGGGCCGCCTTTGGAGAAAATGGTACGTGATCGCCATCTGTCTCCATCCTTGCTACCTAAACTTGCCACATTTTTGCAAGTAGATTGGTCTAAGATTCCTCTGAAATTCATGCAGGACCTGCATTTCTTTTTTCTCTTAGAGACGAGTGGAAGATGTTTTCAATGCCAACGGTTCTCCTAGACCGTATTAGTCACGGTAATATGTTGTGCTTTTGGTGCTTCCAAATTTTTGTTCACCCACTGCAAGTCTCCTACGACACATTACTGCAAAGTTTGGCACAAATGGAAGAAAGTGGTAAGACGAGTCGCATAATGTATCACTATCACCTTCAACACCAGTACCACCACCACCCCCACCACCACCACCACAACTACCACCGCCGCTACAGCAGTAACAACAACAAAAGCAACATTAACTGCTAACTAATTCCTGGTTCCTAGCGCCCTCAAGAGCTTTGTTTTGCCCAGACACTAATGACCCAAACATTATTACCCTAACTGACGTGATATTAAATGCTGCTTGGTCGCGTGGCCGGCACGCGGCGGAGAAACGAATGTAAATAAACGGAACAGAGACGAATGAAGAATCATTTTAGCGCCGGCTGATGTGGCCGAGCGGTTCTAGGCGCTACGGTCTGGAACCGTGCGACCGCTACGGTCGCAGGTTCGAATCCTGCCTCGGGCATGGATGTGTGTGATGTCCTTAAGTTAGTTAGGTTTAAGTAGTTCTAAGTTATAGGGGACTGATGACCTCAGAAGTTAAGTCCCATAGTGCTCAGAGCCATTTGAACCATTTGAACCATCATTTTAGCGACGATAAAGGCCGCAGATGGAAAATTCCGCTGACGAAAGCGACTTTCAAATAAGACAGAACGTTATGATCCAGCGCCTGGTAGGGAGCACTTAGGAGACAATGAAGACTTCCGGCTGTGCACATGCTGCTGCTGTAAGTATCTGTGTAGTGTCGAAGGTCGCCGATGGCGAAACCGCAAGTAGGCGACGAGATTTTAGACGTCCGCGCCTCGTCAGAGGACGTGGAACTGGAAGGCTTGCCCGCTTTGTAGAATAGGACAGACGGCGATCTATGGCACATCCGTAGATAGAGTGCAATACTGGTGAGGGTTTAAGTGTTTCGGAACACACCGTTCATCGCTTATTCAAGAACGTGAGGTTCTACAGGAGGCGACCTCTACGTGTTCCTACGTTGGCCTAACAGTATCGACAGTTAAGACTGAAATTGTCACGTTACACTGTAGATCAATGGAAACATATCTTCTGGTCGGATGAATCGCATTATTTCACCATGTCGATGGACGCCGCCATATCCGTGGACGCCTGCTCGAAACACGTTAGTGCCTCACGGCCACTGGCTGGTGGGGCCAGCCAGTAATTTGCTACGGGGGACATGGCCTTCCATGGGACTCGCGGCGGTAATAAATGACACCACGACTGCTGTGGGCTGCGTGAAGCCTATTCCCTTCATGCCTGATGACTGATGTCTCCCGCGAGGCGACGGCATCTTCCTGCAGGATAACTGTCTACGGCGGTAGAAAGAAACACAAGGAAATATAAGTAGTTGTGTTGAGATGTTCTCCGAAGATGAGATTAAATAAGAGGTTGTATGGATTTCTTGTCATTACAGATGTTAACTCAACTAAATGCTGAATATTTAAGGAAAATACTGAAATTAAGGAAAATAGTCTTTTTGCAAATTACACTCATTGCCCGCTTTAAGTCCGTCATTGCTTTCCGTCCTCTGAGTTACCACGAATGATATGTGATTGTTTCGGTTTGTACTGGTGATGCTGGATATGGTAGGGGCCTAGTGTGTTCTACCACTTGAGGGTAGAATACTGAGACTCTGTCATACTACAGGGTTATTACAAATGATTGAAGCGATTTCACAGCTCTACAATAACTTTATTATTTGAGATATTTTCACAATGCCTTGCACACACATACAAAAACTCAAAAAGTTTTTTTAGGCATTCACAAATGTTCGATATGTGCCCCTTTACTGATTCGGCAGACATCAAGTCGATAATCAAGTTCCTCCCACACTCGGCGCAGCATGTCCCCATCAATGAGTTCAAAAGCATCGTTGATGCGAGCTCGCAGTTCTGGCACGTTTCTTGGTAGAGGAGGTTTAAACACTCAATCTTTCACATAACCCCACAGAAAGAAATCGCATGGGGTTAAGTCGGGAGAGCGTGGAGGCCATGACATGAATTGCTGATCATGACCTCCACCGCGCCGAAAATTCAAAGCGTTTGATTTTGTCATCGGGTGTCGGGGCTGGTAGCAATTGTAAACAGTAAGGCTTCTGCTTTAGCCTTTTCCGTAAGATTTTCCAAACCGTCGGCTGTGGTACGTTTAGCTCCCTGCTTGCTTTATTCGTCGACTTCCGCGGGCTACGCGTGAAACTTGCCCGCACGCGTTCAACCGTTACTTCTCTCACTGCAGGCCGACCCGTTGATTTCCCGTTACAGAGGCCTCCAGAAGCTTTAAACTGCGCATACCATCGCCGAATGGAGTTAGCAGTTGGTGGATCTTTGTTGAACTTCGTCCTGAAGTGTCGTTGCACTGTTATGACTGACTGATGTGAGTGCATTTCAAGCACGACATACGCTTTCTCGGCTCCTGTTGCCATTTTGTCTCACTGCACTCTCCAGCGCTCTGGCGGCAGAAACCCGAAGTGCGGCTTCAGCCGAACGAAACTTTAAGAGTTTTTCTACGTATCTGTAGTGTGTCGTGACCATATGTCAATGAATGGAGCTACAGTGAATTTATGAAAACGCTTCAGTCATTTGTAATAGCCCTCTATATTCACCTGAGAACTTCTATAAATACCCTTGTCTCAGAACACATGTGTTTCTCAGGTCGTGAGTTCGTTGTTCTTGAAGTGAGATTGTAAAATAACCAGTGGAGTGGTTAAGGCTCTACTAAACGATCTGTCGAGTTCCAAATGTAGGATGTCAGTAGCTTTTGACTCATAATACACGAAGCAGATATACCTATAAACTGCTAACAAGACGTTATGAATATATGTGCCTACAAATTCACACGTTTCGCAGTTCACATTAGAATCTGTCATAATTCTGTTACATTACGTTTTGCAGAAATAATGCTCAGAAATGATACACACCGTTGCATCTTTCTTCTGTCCTTTGCGCCCAAAGTAACGATATTTGAATTCAATTTTGTGTGGCGCCCTTCCGAGATTTTAATTGTGCGGCCATTAACACGAACCATACCGTTCATCCCCTCGCTCCACACTTACTGGAGCTCAGATAAATCACTTCCCAGGGCACTGACACCCGAAGTGTTTCGTATGAATGTCGTAATGTTAGTAAATTTTTTTAATATAAATGAAATATGAAATAAGTGGATCAAAGGTTGCTATTGAGAGTGTATTCAATATGTTAGAATATTGAATCCGATTTATACATCATTAATTATTAATAAATGAATTTAAGAAATTTGGCGCACTGCCAGCTGTGTCAGGAACGAATCAGAATACCCTCCTATTACACTAGCGCAATTTCTCAACGAATTCGTCCTCACTGTACCATCTGCTGTCTACCTCTCACACCGGTTCTTCCGTCATGCTTTAGCTACAGCACTCACTACAAAACTAAAGAATGAATCATAAAATGGAATCTTACGGTTCCAAAGACATAAATATCGCAGAAGCCAGGGTCATGTTACAGCGGTTTGATGGGCGTGGTAGGTTCTGTGTACGACAGTGATTCGGATTCCCCGCCTAGCAGGCACGTGGACACGTCAGAGGTGCTAAGGCTGTGAACGGTGGCCAGGCAGAATCGGTATTCGGCGTTTCAGATGTGGACCTACGCGCAGTTAAGTCGTTGTTGCTGTGGTCTTCAGTTCTGAGACTGGTTTGAAGCAGCTCTCCATGCTACTCTATCCAGTGAAAGCTTGTTCATCTCCCAGTACCTACTGCAACCTACATCCTTCTGAATCTGCTTAGTGTGTTCGTCTCTTGGTCTCTCTCTACGATTTTTACCCTCCACGCTGCCCTCCATTACTAAATTGGTGATCCCTTGATGCCTCAGAACATGTCCTACCAACCAATCCCTTTTTCTAGTCAAGTTGTGCCACAAACTCCTCTTCTCCCCAATCCTAATCAATACTTCCTCATTAGTTATGTGATCTATCCATCTGATCTTCAACATTCTTCTGTAGCTTCTATTCTCTTCTTGTCCAAACTACTTATCGTCCATGTTTCACTTCCATACACGGCTACACTCCATACAAATACTTTCAGATACGACTTCCTAACACTTAAATCTATACTCGATGTTAAAAAATTTAAGCGGTAATAATATTTTGAAATTTTCGTGTATTTCCCTTAGCTAACCGATCTTTCTTTTTTTCCTTTTTTCTTGCCCAGAATTGTGGACAATTGAAAACGTAAAGACGATTTCTGAAAATATGGTGAATGGTGAAACAATATTGCAGGTGACAACAATTTTCTACATAGCGCCCCTCATCTTTGACGCACTGGATCCATCTCTTAAGAAACTTCGTAAATCCGACCTGGAAGGGTCTTAGTGGCACCATGCTCATACAGCCTTGCACCGCCTCCAAAATAACGTCGTCTAACGTAAATTTGGATTACGTAGATGCTCCATGAGGTGCAGGACCAAGAAGGTAAGAATTCTCCTCTACCCCGTTTTTATTTCTGATTTCATATCTGGCAGTAGGTCAGAGTAGCTGCCACTATTCACATTTTGTCCTTTGGGCCCGTAACAAATATCAAAACACTGTCACCAGATTTCCTGCAGAACCTACGCTCCTCAACTTTTTTACTGTACACAAAGATGCACGTTTCCACAAGATTCTCTGTAGTTTACTCTGCGGCTCGTAGCGCACCCACGTTTTATCAACGGTTACTGTGCTACTGATAAAATCTTCTCCTTCCTTTTGACAAAGTATTTCGTGTGAATCAGACATTTCCAGTGGTTCCTTTTTGTGGTTCCCGTCAGATCACCGAAGTTAAGCGCTGTCAGGCTAGACTAGACGAGAGCAGTTGGGAAGTGGGGTGCACTCAGCCCTTGTGCAGCAAACTAAGGAGCTACTTGATAAAGAAGTAACGGCTCCGGTCTCGTAAACTGATATATGACCGTGGGAGTGGTGTCATGACCACATGCCCCTCCACATCCACATATAGTGACACGGTGTCAAGTCGGTACCGTTGGGCCTTCATTGTCTGTTCTGGTGGAATTATTTTTTTTTTAAACCAATCGACGTGTTACCTAAGAATCGTACACTTTCCTATAGATTGAAGCTACATGGACGATTGAAAATACTGAACTGTGCCCGATTTCCAAATCACACTTAATATCATTTACTCTAGCGCGACGATCAACGCAAATCATTCAGTAGCTCTCATCGCAAACAGGAACATTTGCACTATTAAAATTATCCTCGTTCACTAAGCCGGCTAGCAGCACCCCGCCCTGCCACAGCTTACTTCGAATAAACTCTATACTTTTAATCTCTCGACAGTATAGAAAACTGATCTCTCATCTTAATTCTTCCGAAACGTCCACGGACGTACACTATGTGAACAAAAGTATCCGGATACCTGGCAGAGGCCGGCTGCAGTGGCCGAGAGGTTCTAGACGCTTCAGTCTGGAACCGCGAGACCGCTACGGTCGCAGGTTCGAATCCTGCCTCCAGCATGGATGTGTGTGATGTCCTTAGGTTAGTTAGGTTTAAGTAGTTCAAAGTTCTAGGGGACTGATGACCTCAGATGTTAATGCCCGTAGCAATCAGAGCCATCTGAACCATTGAAATACATGTCTGAACACAACTTTCAAGTTCGTGGCGCCCTCCATCGGTAATGCTGGTACTCAGTATGGTATTGGCCCACCCTTAGCCTTGATGACTGCTTCCACTCACGCAGCCATACCTTCAGTCACGTGCAGGAAGGTTTCTTGGGGAATGGCAGCCCATTCTTTACGGAGTGCTGCACTGAGGAGAGGTATCGAAGTCGGTCGGTGACGCCTGGCATGACGGCGTTCCAAAACATCCCAAAGGTGTTCTACAGGATTCAGGTCGGGTCTCTGTGCAGGCCAGTCCATTACAGGAATGTTATTGTAGTGTAACCACTCCGCCACAGGCCGTGCATTATGAATAGGGGCTCGAGCGTTTTGAAAGATGCAGTCACCTTCCCAGAATTGCTCTTCAACAAGGGGAGCAAGAATGTGCTTAAAACATCCAAGTAGGCCTGTGCTCTGATAGTGCCACGAAAAACAACAAGGGGTGCAAACCCCCTCCATGAAAAACATGACCACACCATAACACCACCGCCTCCGAATTTTACTGACAGCACTACACCCACTGGCAGATGACGTTCACCGGTCATTCCCCGTACCCACAGTCTGGATCGCCACATTGTGTACTGTGATTAGTCACTCCAAACAACGTTTTCCCACTGTTCAATCGTCCAATATTTACGCTCATTACCCTAAGCGAGGCGTCGTTTGGCATTTACCGGCGTGATGTGTGGCTTATGAGCAACCATTCGAACATGGAATCCTAGTTTTCTCACCTCCTGCCTGTCATAGTACTTGCAGTGGATCCTGATGCATTTTGAAATTCCTGTGTTATAGTCTGGATGGATGTCTGCCTAGAGCACGTTACGACCCTCTTCAACCGTCGGCGGTCTCTGTCAGTCAACAGACCAGGTTGGCCTGTACGATTTTATGCTGTACGTTTCCCTTCACGTTTCCACTTCACTACAACATCGAAAACAGTGGATCTAGAGATGTTTAGGTGTGTAGAAATCTCGCGAATAGACACATGACACAAGTGACATCAAGTCACCTGACCACGTTCGAATTCCGTGGGGTTCGCGCAGCGCCCCATTGTGCTCTCTCGCGATGTGTACTGACTACTGAGGTCGCTGATATGGAGTACCTGGCAGTAGGTGGCAGCACAATGCACCTAATATGAAAAAGATAAGTTTTTGCTGGTCTCCGGATACTTTTGATCACATAGTGTAGGTGCAGTCATAATAGAATGTTGCTATACGGCTACGAATAGAACTATTATGTGGAACAACGTAGTGTACGAATACAACTGTGAGATCAAGGCATGTCAGTACTCAGTCAGTGCTATCAAAAAGCGGAGAACAGAAAAAACTATTGCCTTTATTCACTGAGTAGCCCCTGGAGTTCAGTGCTTTGCTTTCTTGCAGTCTTGTAACATGCTCTACCAGTTTTTTCCTATGTTTCGCTATTTCTTCATTCGTATTAAATATTCTCCGTCTTCTCCTGATCATTCCTCTTCATATCATGTAATGTGTAGGCAGCCATCTGTTCTCAAAGTCTCACATCTACACTGCCTATCGTTTTATCTTTACTTTAGTAAGTAGCCAACGTTTACAGCCATACAACATTTACATTGAAGTTACGTGTATTTTAAGAAGTTTCAGCAATATACCTATTCTTCTACCTTTTAAGCGCCTATTATCTGTGTCACCTAGATAATAGAGTTTCCGCGGCCTTCTACTCACGTCATCATTTTATATACTATACCATCTCGCACAAAATGAATGAATTTGTTAATTTGTTATGAATCGACCATGTAATTAAGACTGCAAATGATACGAGGTATCCACCCATACGTGAAGGAAAAATTTATTATTTATTTATTGAAGTGATGCCACAAACACAAAAGGATGTGACACATATTACACATGCAAGGAAGATATGAAATAAACGTACAGATATATTAACAAACTAGTGTAAAGATACATGATGTGATCATTCATAAGAGTTATTAATTTCACATCTGTATCTTAACTCTATGACCACGGAGCTTTTGAAAGTGCTTCATGAAGTCTTTACAGCCTTCTTAAAATCTTTTTATTGATTGTTTGCAAATAATCTGGCCTTATGTTTGCTGCATGAGACAACAATGACATTCGGAGTTTTGTACGATCGCTAGCTTATTACGGAAGGCTTTGCATCTTGAATACCTGGCTCGCGTATGCTAGAAGCGTCTCCAGATCTTCCGTGGAAGTAATATGTTTGTAGGTGGAATGGTTGGCTCAAACTGATCCACCAGAGTTTGTCTAGGAAACAGCGTTCAAAAGCTCTCTAGTGTCGTTCTAAATCCCAAGGAGAAAGTTAGGAGAGACTGTGAATACCACAAAGCCTTTCTAGAGGTATGCCTAGTGTATGGAAGACGAGGAAGAATTTTCTTGATTGGGGACTGTGATCCATTAGATATCTTACCCAGCCTCGATCCACTGTGTATTGTCATTTGCGATTCTCTAGTGCTGTACTGAAAGTCTGGACACTTGGTTGGTGTTAGAGTGCCACCGTTCTCATCGTGTCGTTGAGCTGAGTATCAACATTGCTCACATGACTGCTTCTAGCCCATGTAAGAGTGTTCGGCAACATAAAACAGAACTGACTGTGAAGTTTAGAAGGATACGTGTTATACTACATAAATCTGTCCAACATATAAAGTTTAAAAACATTCGCAGATCAAATACTATTGCACCTAATTAATGTACTGATTAAAAAGAGCTCTACCAGCTCACAAACACGAAATAAACAGTGGGAAAATTTGACTAGAGAGGGAAATAAAGTATGTTTACGCGAAAAAATAAGCACTTAATGGAGAGACCTATACAGCATATCTAACTCCGAACAATGTTCTGAATAATACCCCCGTTTTCTCCCAACTTGGTAGCAAGGTTGAAAGCAGCACACATACAGTGATAGGAAAAATTGAAATAACCCACAGAAAAATGATTGCATTTTAAAAGCTAAAAAAAGAACATATAACACAGTGACAAATTGCATCCACTCTAACGAAAAAAAACACTTCGATCTGAGGCTAATAAGCTTCGCTTACACTTTTGCATACAAATGAAATAAAAGCGCTAGAAAAAAGTCCGAAACACAGTGTCAATACACAAATACATAGAAAACTTCAAAGATGAGTTGGAAAGCATTTATACAGGAAAACAGAAACAAAAACAAGCGAGGCAAACATGGGTCTGACGAGAGAGCTCGTAAGCAACGGAATCTGAAGCCAAAGCGATACAGACTTCGTAAACCGAGAAAACTGAAAAAGAAAGTACACCATCGTTACAAGAGCCGATAAAGGAAACACAGACGTACTAATAGATGAAGAGCAATGTATCAGTAAGAGGCAATAGCTCGCAAAACAAAATGAAATTACGGATCTAACACCAGATACTTCCAAAGTTGAGGAACACACTGAAACACATTAAACACACTTTAGAAGACAACGCAAAAAGAAAACTGTTACAGACGTGTCCCACTGCACTTTCTTACAATGCAAATCTTAGTTACACAAGAAAGACCTCCCAGCCACACCTGTTGTGCGTTATAGAAATGTTCCCACATACACACTTACAAGAAATATGTTGAAAATATTGTAACTACCCGTTACAAGAGAACTATAAGAAGCATTACACAGTTGTTTCTGTGCATAAAAGACATACAGAATCCAGACTCAGCCACCTCCCTCACATTTGATGAGAAGAACACGTATTCCAATATACCAATAATAAAACAGTAAACATCATAGAACAAAATGCTGAGTTGTACAGCACAAGTTCACATAAATACATCAAAGTCATCGTTCGACATCCACAGAAAATAACAAATCACAACCTTTTCCAATTCAATAATGAATTTTATTTAGAAAGTAAGGTGTTATCAATGGGATCCCCGTGTGTCAAACCACAGCAAAACAATTTGTGTACCACCTATACCAATTCAGATTTAAGGTAACAGTGCCAAATAAGGACAACATTCTGTAGTGGGCTAGGTTATAGATGACATCTCGTGCCTGGTGGATAAAACAAACAACAAATTTTACCTGTTTCATATCGACATGGAATAAGTTCATGACAAGATACATTATATAATAGAAAAAGATCAAAATAGACAGCTAAATTTTTTCGACCTTACCATAAACTGTCAGAAAAACTAACACACAGCTGATACTTGCGGAAGAATGACAATAACAAACACATCAGATGGCCTGACGTCTCACAAAAAGGGAGCCCTTAGATACACGCCAATTACCAAACTAAATTACTATCACAGTACAAATACCCACAAAGAATTAAGAGAAAGAAGACTTAGTAACAAAGCTACACAAAAAAGTCAAGAAACAGGAAAGAGCAAACACCCAACTATCATCACAATAATGACAGAACACCACACAAACAAACGTACAAGATACCATAACAGGAACAAGAGAAAGATAGACAGAAAAATAAAATATGGCATACAATGACATTCAACCACAAATATACACACAGAAAATCCAATATTTTCGGAAAGTAAGGCATAAAAATAGGCTCAGCATAAATAAACCACCAATCCAACAATTCTGTTCAAATGTGCTTTCCAAAAGCAAAATAAAAAACAGATCTACACCAGAAATCATCAATAACTAACTAAGGATAATACGTGTGATAGGACTATAGGTCAGACTAGGAGAACATTTGACAGCAGATACAAAGGACATGTAAGAGCATAGAGGCATGGAGGTGTAAGATAGATAAAAAATGGTTGAAATGGCTCTGAGCACTATGGGACTTAACTCCTAAGCTCATCAGTCCCCTAGGACTTAGAACTAATTAAACCTAACCAACCTAAGGACATCACACACTTCCCTGCCCGTGGCAGGATTCGAACCTGCGACCGTAGCAGTCGCGCGATTCCAGACTGAAGCGCCTAGAACCGCTCGGCCACCCCGGCCGGCTAAGACAGATAATTCAACTTTTGCAGAGCATATACACCTACACAAATACCAATTTAAAATTACCACCAGAAGCACCGAAATGCAAACCATAGTGATAAACAACAATAAGAAAACTTTACTTGACATGAAAACTAACACATTCGGAAAACTGTAACAGAAAACAAACAAGGCGTTCGATACAGTTCCCCACAGTCGTTTAATGAACAAAGTAAGAGCATATGGACTATCAGACCAATTGTGTGATTGGATTGAAGAGTTTCTATATAACAGAGCGCAGCATGTCATTCTCAATGGAGAGAAGTCTTCCGAAGTAAGAGTGATTTCAGGTGTGCCGCAGGGGAGTGTCATAGGACCGTTGCTATTCACAATATACATAAATGACCTTGTGGATGACATCGGAAGTTCACTGAGGCTTTTTGCAGATGATGCTGTGGGGTATCGAGAAGTTTTGACAATCTAAAATTGTACTGAAATGCTGGAAGATCTGCAGCGAATTGACGCATGGTGCAGGGAATGGCAATTGAATCTCATTGTAGACAAGTGTAATGTGCTGCGAATACATAGAAAGATAGATGATCCCTTATCATTTAGCTACAAAATAGCAGGTCAGCAACTGGAAGCAGTTAATTCCATAAATTATTTGGGAGTACGCATTAGGAGTGATTTAAAAATGGAATGATCATTTAAAGTTGATCGTCGGTAAAGCAGATGCCAGACTGAGATTCATTGGAAGAATCCGAAAACAAAGGAAGTAGGTTACAGTACACTTGTTCGCCCACTGCTTGAATACTGCTCAGCAGTTTGGGATCCCTACCAGATAAGGTTGATAGAAGAGATAGAGAAGATCCAACGGAGAGCAGCGCGCTTCGTTACAGGATCATTTAGTAATCGCGAAAGCGTTACGGAGATGATAGATAAACGCCAGTGGAAGACCCTGCAAGAAAGACGCTCAGTAGCTCGGTACGGGCTTTTGTTGAAGTTTCGAGAACATACGTTCACCGAGAAATCAAGCAGTATATTGCTCCCCCCTATGTATATCTCCCGAAGAGACCATGAGGATAAAATCAGAGAGATTAGAGGCTACACAGAAGCGTACCGACAATCCTTCTTTCCACGAACAGTACGAGACTGGAATAGAAGGGAGAACCGATAGAGGTACTCAGGGTACCCTCCGCCACACACCGTCAGGTGGCTTGCGGAGTATGGATATAGATGTAGATGTAGCTAATACATGATCAGGTCTGAGTGTCAAACAACAAACTTATTTAACTAACAGACCACTTAATCTAATATGAAATAGAGACAAATAACCACACCCATACAAATCACCTACTTAGTACTAACCTGCCTCAGTTCTGATTCACCATACCAGCCAATAGTCTCGCTTTCCAGTTGCTTGCCCTTCAGTCATCATACTATCCATGATACTTGCTCCGCTTCTCTCACATTCCAAACCTCCCCCCGCCCCAATCACAATCTCTCCTCACTGAGTATATAGGACATGTCCAGTAATATGCCTCACTCTACTCCAGCCATTCAAAGCACCCTACCTACACTAATAGATATATATGTGTGTGTGTGTGTTTCTGCCCTCTCTCCCTCCCCGTCGTGTTGTGTGCTGTCCTTAGGTTAGTTCGGCTTAAGTAGTTCTAAGTTCTAGGGGACAGATGACCATATATGTTAAGTCCCATAGTGCTCAGAGCCATTTGAACCACCCTCACTCTTTCTGAAGGTTCGTGCGCCTGTGCGCGCGCGCGCACACACACACACACACACACACACACACACACACGAATAACAAAAATGCATTCATCTTCCGGCAACGCACTCAGACTCAGCCTATGTGGAAACACTGTGTTGAGTGTACAATACATCTAATTACTTCTAACATCTAACTGTTTTTGTTGAGAAGTTAAACGAATTGGGTTGAAGTAGAAATAACGCCAACGCAGCGAAAGAAAAAGTTTTCGTTTAAAAGGGCTAGGGGTTACCAAACCACGTTTCATTCGATTTTACCTTCCGCTAGCAAAGAATCAGCGGTTTTCTGAATATGTGAACAAGAGAGAAACATAATTAGATTGCAGGCCAGCTTTATAATGAAATACTGTTTTTAATCTATAAAGACTAAAATAGTATGTCCATATTTCCAGAATGACCAGAGAATGTGCTTTGTAGATAAACGTGAAACGCGTGAAAATACTCTTTAATTGCGGTAAGCGTAGAGGGAATAATCAGTAGTAATTGACAACTGATTGTATGTATTTGTGTTTTCTACAGCTTGTTTCAACCTACTTTATTATAATGTTGTTTCTAGTTTAATCTATACATTTTATTTTGGTTCCTAAATGTTAGATGTTGGGAAAATCCAGAAATGTTCAGACAGAAAATTAAAACAAGTTACATCATTACCAGAAAGCTGGCTATAATGAGCTGAAAAATAATGTGTAACAAAAAAATGTGTTCTTCAACAGCGTAAGACAAGTGTAAACATGGAAACGAGTGCTAGCACACACCATTGACGTTAACGTACCTGTTCTGTTGGCCTGTGATTGATATTTCGGGCCAGTGTGTTCGCTCTCCGGTAAATGGGTTTGCCATACCGTGCTGTCACATGTCGTACACACCAGGCTTCTGTGGCAGCAATGAGTATGCGCGGGCTCACTAAGATCGTTCACAGAGAAAATTGTGTCCTGTAACATAAGCTCAAAACACTTACATGCGACAAGATCTGCAAGATGAAGTCGATCGTCGGAAACTGTTTTCCACTGTCGTGGCTACATCAGCCACCACCTCAATACTAAAATGAAGAGATTTCTCCTTGAAGTAAAGTCGTGACGAAAGAAGTCACATCCAGTGTTACATGTTGGAGCAAATTATCATATCCTTCTACATGACAAGACAACTTTTATTAATAACACGGCCCTGTCGGGTTGTAGTTGGCAGTTCACTGTTCACATTGATTCGCATCTGCTAATCGTCCTCTGTAAGGAAAATTTCGCAGCTCTTCTGAAGTGTTTAAATTTGTGATTTATGTATCGTAGTTGCGACCTATCCTACTCAATTTTCTCAAAAATCTTACTTCTGCCCAAGACGCAAGACCGAATGAACTTCGTACAGCGTCGTCTTTCAGCAGCTTTTGATCATCTCCCCGTCGTACCTAGCTTCCAGCTATCTTGTGCAAACTGATCGCTAAGAATGACGCTTTATTTCATGGAAGTCTTATATTGCCAGCGTCGAGCGAAGACTTCATTCTTTACAAACTCTAGCTCGACTGAGGTACTCTAAGAGGATTTTAGATATCTTAGGAGCATTAATCGTTTTTGTCTAAGGTAATTTCAGTTGTAGGCCTATGGTATTCATAACATAATTGTGGGGCTGATTATCACTTCGTGTCGTTCATCGAATACACCATCTGTATGCAACGCCACTCATGAGAAATTTTGAGCTAAATGAAAGAGAGGGAATCGAGGGGTAATAGCAAACGCAAGAACTACTGACAACTCTGAAATGCCCCTTACCGGTAAGGTTACCCTCATGGTTCTCATTACACTACATGACTCTCTCAGTTGATTTTGATAGATCGACGAAACGTCGATTTTCCGAGCGTCTGTTGTCTGTTGTCTGTTGTCCCTCCTCTGTTTACAAAGCACAAATGCCGATCACAGGAGCTGAAATTCAACGGTGAGGATTTGAGTTCCACACTACCAGCGAAACGAGGTAATGGGATACCGTTTCACAAAGAACCCGAATTTTGGAGAGCACATATAGCGTAGTAAATGAGATAACAACACGACATGACTGGCCTCACGTCCCACGCCGCCTTTGGTGTAGGTAAGGGCACTGTTGCGTTGCGTGGCCGAAGATGGCGATCTGCAACAGGTGTGCGCACCTGTCGCCTTCGACTGTTCGTAATCGATTGTTGAGAAATGGACTGCGGGCACGCATGCCATTGAGTTCAGTTCCCACTATCCAGAACGATTCCTGTGTTAGGAATGGCCATTTACCAGGGTCGCCTTTTACGCTTCTACGAACAGCCACAACGTGATACTACTAAATGTGACATCAGTATTGTTTCAAAATTTCTCATTTGTTATTCTTAAACCAGCGTGAGCACAGATTTTGGACACGTAGATTGTTTGCAGTGCGTGTTTAATGGAATATTATTGGGCAAAAATAAGTAATGTGTGGTGAATGTTTTCGTGGACGATGTTTTTACGAGTTCTGTAAAGATATTAAACAAAAGGTATGACTCAGGTACCTTCGATGAACTTCTGGTAATTAATCACGTGCAGAAAAGGCTGTGTACAATTTATAAGTGGAAAGTAGATAATTAAAAGCTAACACAGCATTCAGCGACCGTTCATAACGCTATTTTTATTTTTATTTTTGTTTTATTTATTTATTTATTTATTTATTTTTGCAAAATAGCGTCATTTCCAGTCTCGAACTGACAGGTTCACCCACACAGAGCCTTTCACGTTTGAATTACTTATTCGGTTATTCACAGTAGTTGTCGGCTGTTGTCTCTATCTTGTGCCGAATGCTGCTTGGCGTGATTGTGCGCTACAGCAGGAAACGATGACAGAAACGGCTTATTTATCGATAACTACACCTAATATCGAATGAAAATAATACAGAAGTCACTAAGGTAGACCCGTGGTCATTTTAGGTTAGTTACGTAAACAATTTTTTTAGTTAGAACTCTATCTGTCTTAGGCCACTTACGTCAGAGCTTCCGCGGGAATTTCGCCACAAGGTACCAAAAAGTAAAACAGTTTTACTTTAGAAATCTGTTTACATTGTTTTAGTTCATTATTAGCCACAGTAACGGTTGAATAGGCAGTTTCGTTTTTTGCTGTAGGGCACCATCACGAGGAGGAGGGAGATAAACCAACAATTAACGTAAACAGAAACAAATGCAATATACATGTGAACAGACGAATGCGGTAAAATTGCTATTTGTGTAAATAAATTGCTGTATTGACAGAGGCTGGTACCTGTTTCCTTCCTTTCTAGAATCACCTTCTATTTCGTGCACAGCCACTGTCTCACAATATCAGTTTTCGATTGGATAGCATGTTTATAAGTAATTTGCAGAAATCCATTGAAAACGGCGAGTTTCGTGAACTACAACTAAAATC
Source organism: Schistocerca piceifrons (assembly GCF_021461385.2). Classification (NCBI taxonomy): domain Eukaryota; kingdom Metazoa; phylum Arthropoda; class Insecta; order Orthoptera; family Acrididae; genus Schistocerca; species Schistocerca piceifrons. Next base: position 557,395,936 of record NC_060143.1, read on the forward strand.
TGTTGACGTTTCGAAATAAAGAATGGCTCCTACTATACACTCCACTGTCCTTGTGATAGACACACCCTTACGAGTATCTAATACCGCATTGGATTAGATAATTTAGGACATGCAGCTGTGAAAAAGATGGATTCCGTAAATGTTGAACAAACTTCAAAAATGGTCTGTTGTCCGTTGGTGCAAGAAAGTAATAAATAAAAATTACACCGATGAAATGTGAAATAAGTATACAGCACCGTAACAGGAAATGTAACTTGGGGTATTCGCATCAGCAGGAACGTAAACAGGAATTATCTGTTTGTGGATTCCAAGCTTAATAAAAATCAGTACTGGCTGTCCGTTCGAAACGGAGTTCGAAGTAGACAATGACGTGCTTTTTTTGGTTGTAGTTGACATAACATATGAGAAATATAGCACAGTTATGTCGGAATAGTCTCGAAATCTACCATATTTTGCCATAGGTCAATATGGAAATTAAGAAAAACCATGGCTTCAATAATGTAAATATTGTTACTTGCGAGGAAGACGTCCTCTTATAATTGAAGGATATGCGTTGACACAGTTCGTAACGAGTTATCACATGAGAATGTGACAGCGATCATGACTTAAGCAATTCTAGAATCAGAAACAATGTTTGTGACAATTCCTCCAATATTTTTACACTGAATCCACCCTGACCTTCACATTTAATTTGGCACACTTCACAAGCAAGTAAATTCATTAATAGTAGAGGCGCAGAATATTGTCATGTCTGTGGGACCATCGATGCAATAAAATGAAAATATTCTTTGTCACCATCCGTGCCACCAACGTACAGTAGATGAAAACACGAACATACGTTGGATATTTGATCGGGTATGTTTAATTGGTTTACGAGCCACCTTCTCAGCCTCGGACCGCTGTGGCCGAGAGGTTCTAGGCGCTTCAGTCTGGAACCGCACGACCGCTGAGGTCGCAATTTGAATCCTGCCTCGGCCATGGATGTCCTTAGGTTAGTTAGGTTAAGGCAGCTGTAAGTTCTATGGGACTGATAATCTCAGATGTTATGTCCCATAGTGCTCAGAGCAATTTGAACCATTCAATCTGAAGAATAAATTTCCTTTTTCACTTTTTTTGCAGTAAATACAAATTTTAAATTCATTCCACTGAATCGTTTTGTGAGACCAAAGAGTGCTCTTTGGCTGAACGTGCGTCGTTGTCCTTCCAGTAAGAGGATTCCTGAATCAGAGAATCTCTTTTATCCTTTCTGATTGACCTATAAATTGCCATCTGAATGCCTTGAAACCGGAGCCACACGTCTCTTCGTGTGTAAGCACACCAGACAAAACGTAAGTCTTCACGGATCATGCTAATATTATATAACACTTACTTTCGGCTTGATGATGGCATCAAATAGGCGAGAAAGAGTGTCCACCAATTATTTGAAGTATGCTACCTGCAGATGAAGCAGTTAATGATTTTATTCCAGGGAGCTACAAAACAGCTACGATGTTGATTGGTAGTTTCACCTGCTGAACGAAATTCTCCCAGACTCTTTTCAGGCGATGATGTCTGGGTGATTTAATAGGCAAATCGAAGTGCTAAAGGGTGCATAAATGTTATGCACGAACACATGCAGACCAATAAATACCAAAGTAGTTATCTTGGAATAGAGGGAAATTCACTGTATACTCACCATAAGGGTGTAGAAGAGTGGGCAACATTTCGTCACAGAGATTACTGAATTAAACATCCTATATCTTGTCATGGTAACCTGTAATATTGGGCCCACACAATGGTACCAAAAATTCCCGCAAGACATCACAGAGTGAATCCAGCCTCAACTACAATCTATACAGTGGGTACACACTTCCTACAAGCTACTGCCCATGTTCTGTTTTGTTTGGTACATTGAAGACGATCACCTTTATTGGCCGTTGTGAGTGAATGTGACGTTCCTGACTGCAAATGTCCATTTTGTGCAGACCCCATCAATTTTTTTTTTTTTTGTATTTAGGTTGTAGCTCTTGTGTCTGAATTTGTTTACAAATAAATTTGTTTTCCAATGAGATCTATTTGAGCAGATATGACTTATTCCTCTTTTACCTAGACATGTTTCCCTGAAATGTGTATATTTTCTTTCTTGTTAACACATGCTCTAGTTCTTGTGGTTCACTATGCTTTCCTTCACAGTTTGTCAATTTTTTCCTGCTTTTCCCGTTACCTTTATTATGAAAATAGCAAATTTAACATTTTCGCAATGACTGTGACAGTTTTATACAGTTTTACATCACATAGACTGTAAAGGGGAAAGTAGAAAAAATTACGAACTGTGAAATAGGAAAAAACGCAATATTAAATATTCACAACCACAAGAACCACAGCATGTCTTAAGAAGGAAGAAAAAAAAAAATGATGAGACCGAGGCTGCAGCGAAAAAAGAAGAAAAAATCATGTTTGAGGAAAGAGGATCCCATTTTAAGCGATCACAAGGCGATGGCCTATGCCATAGTAAGAAGTAAGACACTTTGCAAAACAGTACAGAGTCCTCGAGGACAGTTAGCCTGAAACGTCCCCTTTGAACAATTATACATAACTGTGCTTAAACTGACACACAATATTTTGTTAGCGCAACGCAATCTGACTTTCAAAATTCCCTACAAAAGAATGGCCCTGACTAACAGGGAAATGGAGCGGGCGGCAAACAGTGGTGTAGACAGTGAAACAGGTAGTGAACAGGGAAGCGTTATCGATCGATTGGTCGGCAACAGCTCGCCTCAGGAATCGCGAATGACAGAACACAATATCGCAAATACTGTAGATTCAGGTTTTGGGTCATCACCGTTTTCTCAAATAAGTCAAGACACATTTTCTGCTTGTCAAAATGTGAATGTTGCCGGTGCAAATGCACTGCCGAAAAGCGTAGAGAAACAGATTCCAGACACTAATACATTATTATTGCAATTAATGCAACAAATGGAACAAAATCAGAGACAAATGGGACAAAATCTTAAAAAGTTAGACACAATGGAACAACACCAGAGACAAACACAGCAACAGTTAGACGCAATGGAACAAAATCTTCACACCACGCTTGAACAAACACGTGAAGATTTAACTACTGAGTTACATAACATTGAATCGAAATGTCAAAAAGTCTGTAATGACGTAAAAACACAAATTTGTGAGCATTTTCAACCTATTTTTTCGCGGCATGAAAATGTATTACAGAATCACGAAGCAGCCATAAAAGAACTGCAAACCATTGTTCATGAAAATCACGACACCTTGCAAGCTAAAATTGACTCCGTTGCATCTACCGATTCGGTTACGCAACTTGCAAAAACTCAGGAAAACTTAAAGGACACAGTAGATACTCTGAAAATTGGTTCAGAAAGACACATGGAGGAAATTAGTTCATTATCAGAGAAAGTAGTTGAACTTTCGGATCAGCTAAATAATTTATCTACGAAGGTAGATGATAATCTGAACGACACAAAACCGGTAGTCTTTAATGACACAGAAGAGTGCGAACAAATTAGGAAATTGAAACAAAATTAGAATCAAATTAATACGCAACACCAAAGAGAAATCCGGGAAGTACAAGATCAGCTGACACAGTTAATACAAGAATTACGTATTTCAGAGGACACTCGCGCCCCAATACGGGAAGAGGGACACAGAAATACGGAACAGCCACAAAATAATAACGCAGGGCATTTCGGAAGTTATGAAAGAAATTGGCAAGGTGCACCGAATTTTGAAATGGAACCGCCGAAACGACGTAACAATGACCGACATGCGACTCGCCGACACGATGATTTTGACTATAAGCTGTTCATTACTACACGTAAATTCAAAACATTTAAGAATCCTGGCAGGGTCGCCATATGAAACGTCCCCTTTGAACAATTATACATAACTGTGCTTAAACTGACACACAATATTTTGTTAGCGCAACGCAATCTGACTTTCAAAATTCCCTACAAAAGAATGGCCCTGACTAACATTAAACTATACCTTTCACAAATCACTTACCTCACAAAAATCTTCGCTGCTCAAGCTACTGCAATACAGCGAGCGCCACTACTGCCAGCTAAATAAAAGATTCAAACTATGGAAGGCACTAACTACTGATAGGGATAGTTAGCAAATGAAAGATATTAATAGAGAACAAACAATGTATTTACCTTGATATCATCATATATAAATATAGCAGTTCATGACAAATTACAAAACTCCGCCATCTCTCTCCCCACATCCACCACTGCTGGCGGCTCACCTCCAACTGCGCAACGCTACGCGCTGTTCACAGCCAGCTGCCTAACACTACAATGGCGAGTATTACAACAATGCAAAGCAGCCACAGACTGCACACAGCACAGCCAGTGATTTTCATATTGAGCGCTACGTAACGTTGCCAATAAGAAAACATAAACAGCCTACTTACATAGAGAAAACATAAACAGCCTACTTACAAGCCTAACATTTTAAACCCAGTGTATTGCAGATTTATACTGGTATTTGCTTCCTCACAAATGATGCCCATATTGAGTGCCTGCAGTTTCAGCTAAGAACTTGCAAAGACTTTTTACTCACTTGTGAGGCGTCAAGACTTTGCCGCATTACATGAATAAGTTTTAGAATTCCTGTTCCATTTAGTAATATGTGATTGCATTTTATGTGACGTTATCGAATTAATGATCATTTATTGGTCGATATTGGGTAGCCTCATACAAAAATTTCTGTGCAGGTGCATTTCTGAGGTGTAGTTTCGCACTGGCTTTGACAGCGGGGTGAACGCGGGCCTTCGCAGTCTCCGGAAGCGACGCGGAGCAGTTGCTGCAGGCAGGGCAGTTTATGGCTCTGAAAAGAGGACGCTGGGCGTTTACTGCCGTCACTTCGCTGCCCATTGAGAAGCAGGTGGAAAGGGGCTTCTCGCCGCGGCCCTGCTGTTACTAAGGAGGCTGGGACGAGACATGCTGGCAACATGAGATGGTATTAGAAGTGGCATCTGATAAGCGCAGCCACCAACCTTTCTAGTGCAGAGGAATGCACGAGGAATACCTGCCACAGATGCGCGCTAACAGTCACATAAGTTTACATGCCAGTTGCTAAGGCGTATTCCCATCAAAGAGCAAAAAACATGTCTGGTTAACTGCGTTGCAGTTGGAAGAGACGTCACTATATGTTTTAGAGGTTTCTACCAAACAGAGTATGAGGTGAATGGGGTTAGCTGACAGCTTTTGACTCATAGAGTGGGAGATATTAAGTTTGTAACGGGTGTGGTGATTGGTGGCAAGGAGAGACCACGCTAACGAGATGCTTGATCTAAGATGGGCACTGCGCGACGAGGGGAGCGTCTGGGGGATGTAGACGGGATACAGTTCGCTGGATAGCGTTTTCGCTGGCAGGGTGGTGCTTCTTTGTGGGTATCGGGCCATTACGAAGTGCTTCTTTACGCTCACACACCTGAGTCAAGTCAGTGGTCCTCGATTACGAGCAAACGGTGTTCTTCATTCGTATCTGCCAGTGCAAGAAAGTAGCTTCGATCCTAGGAGTTTGCAGACGTTGTTTCGCGTCCTCTGTGTAGTCAGAATTTTTAGCTATGTAACGCACTTCGCCTCCACGACCGCTGGTAGCACCAAGCGTATTGGCGCTGCAGAATTGCTCTTCGCGCGACTAAATTCGGCAGATAGGGAACCTTTAGTAGTAAATGTGTTAAGTTCCACTTCTTTCATCACAGAGCTCCTTACTGTCAGCGCATTTCACGGTGGAGGCTTTCGTAACTTCGATGCGAATCAGTATACACGATTTTGTGTTTTCGTCGTAAATATGCTAAGTAACTTCGAGTGAAGCTAGAGGTGGTTTGCCAATCTCAAATTTAGATTAAAGAGTATGAGTTAACACTGTATGTCCATAAATGTTCATACTACATTTTTTGGGAGTTGTTTTTATAATACAAGTCTTATAAAAACCCAGTTGCTCTACTTTTTCCGGCATTGGACTCCAAGTACCGCTCCTGATTAACGTAGAGTGCATTGTTGTCACAACTTGAGGAATGAATACATGTGTTATCCCCGGTTGCAGGTTGTCAATGTCAGGGTAATTTTGTTTGAGTTTAATGGTGGGACCACATCATTGCAAACATTGTAATTGCGTGAAGTCAAGCAACGGCAAGCCAGTCGAGAACGAAAGAGAAGACATTACTCTAAGAAAACGTCAGCCAATCGCACACTGACAGACCCCTCTCCAGGACGACAACGCGACAGCAGCGCCTCCTGTGCGGAGAGGACATAAGTGGTGCACCCGACTAGTCGCGGCCCAGTAGAAGAGTAGCTTCAAGACGAGCGACTTGGATGGCTCAATGCACGTTGCTTCGCTTGTGTAATTTAAGTACCACCGACTTGGAATTGTATATACTGAAGAAGCTTCTTTATTTCGTATGTCGCCCTTTTCTCGCGACACTTCTGTGTCGTAGTCAAAGTTAAGTATTGTCTGTTTCCTTTTTGTGATAAAACTCATTAATACTATTTATTTGAATGTTGTCTAGCGAATGGGGAGACGTCTACAGACGTTAAATTAACCTCTGGATTGCCATAGGGGAGTGTTATGGGACCATTGCTTTTCACAATATATATAAATGATCTAGTAGATTGTGTCGGAAGTTCCATGCAGCTTTTCGCGGATGATGCTGTAGTATACAGAGAAGTTGCAGCATTAGAAAATTGCAGCGAAATGCAGGAAGATCTGCAGCGGATAGGCACTTGGTGCAGGGAGTGGCAACTGACCCTTAACATGGACAAATGTAATATATTCCGATTAAATAGAAAGATGGATCCTTTACTGTATGCTTATATGATAGCGGAATAAACACTGGTTACTTCAGTAAAATATCTGGTAGTATGCGTACGGAACGATTTGAACTGGAATGATCATATGAAATTAATTGTTGGTAATCCGAGTGCCAGGTTGAAATTCATTGGGAGAATCCTTAGAAAATGTAGTCCATCAACAAAGGAGGTGGCTTACAAAATACTCGTTCGACTTATGCTTGAGTATTGCTCATCAGAGTGGGGTCCGTACCAGGTCGGGTTGACGGAGGAGATAGAGAAGATCTAAAGAAGAGCGGCACGTTTCGTCACATGGTTATTTTGTAAGCGTGATAGCGTAACGGAGATGTTTAGCAAACTCAAGTGGCGACTCTGCAAGACGGGCGCTCTGCATCGCGGTGTAGCTCGGTGTCCAGGTTTCGAGAGGGTGCGTTTCTGGATGAGGTATCGAATATATTGCTTCCTCCTACTTATACGTCCCGAGGAGATCACGAATGTAAAATTAGAGAGATTAGAGCGCGCACGGAGGCTTTCCAGCAGTCGTTCTTCCCGCGAAACATACGCGACTGGAACAGGAAAGGGAGGTAATGACAGTGGCACGTAAAGTGCCCTCCGCCACACACTGTTGGCTGGCTTGCGTCGTATAAATGTAGATGTCGATGTAGAGCTAGTAAGAAAGTTTCCTAGACACCCCATGTTGGACGACGGATACGGAGACATAAAAAACATGACGCTGACAACCATCAGATGTACACACGCCGTTAGGGGCAGTTTTGGTCACAGATATGTGTGTATTTTCTGTGTCTCTTACAAATTTCACGCAACTGCCTCCTCTAACCCTGGAGGTTATTTACCGTTAGCCCTGTATGTGATAATTTTGGGAGGTACAGTAGGCAATGTCTGGAATTTCGTGTAGATCAGTGTGGCTAGAAGTGCCAGTGTCGAAAGTTCCCTCTTTGACTTCGTGATAAGGGCTTGAATTGACGCTGAGCTACGTGAAATAATTTGCAGTCGCTCCTGTGAGTTCGCCTCCCACCAACACTGAAGGAATTTGCCCTAGTAACACGTATTTCCATCCGCAACCGCCGCCACTAGCTCCCTGCCGCCGGTGGGATACTAGCAGTAGCTACTGCACGGAAAATTTTAATGACGGCTGTGATTACGGCCAGGGTGGCCGGATAATTACGGCGATGATTACGCGGGCCGCCTCCTCCTCCTCCGCGTCTGCCCCCACCACTGCCCACACTCCGCCGCCTCCCCGAGTTTCCTCCGCCTCGCCGGGCGGCCAGACGCCACCGCAATTTCTGCCGCGGCCGCCCCCAATTTAGTTTGGGGCGGCGTTTAGCGCGCTCCGCGGCTCCGCGGCTGTCTTTTTAATCTGACCCGCAGCGCCGCCGCCTCGCCGGCCGACGACGCCGACGCCGCCGCCGACGCGCGGGTAGTGGAGCGTCCCTCACCGTTTGATAAATTGCCGGAAAGAAACGCGGCGACGTAATCAGCAGCAGCTCCGCCGGCGTCTTAATGAAAAACACGCCGCCAAAGAAGTCGCCGGCTGCGCCGTCCTCCTGTCCATTTAAGGGCTTTCAGCCGGCGTCGCAGCAGCTACCACCCCTGACGCCCCCGCTCCGCGCCCCCGCCCACCTTTGCCACTCGTCACAGATCCACACGTCCGGGCAGGATATGCCGGCTCTTGGTGGGTCAGAGACTTCTTCTACAGTTCATCGTAACTTAAATCCGAACAAATAAAAAAAGTAAACATTAACGTTCAAAGCTGCGTGTGCAACACGGCTGTTTAATGTCTGTCCTACAACTGACAGTTGTGGCATGTAAGTAAATCACAGGTCGATCGCCAAAACAGGAAAATTTGAGTTATTGGTTATATCCCACTGTAAATGCTAAGAACAATAACATATATTCCGACACAAGCGCCAGAACGGCGGGGAATAGGGTTTACAGATTTCTAAAGAAGGCACTGATGTCTCAAGGGCACTAATGTCTTAAGACCAACGCCATACGTCAAACAATGCGTCATGCTCCTACTCTGTCAGTGTCTTGGCGAGCACTTGTGTGTGTTTCTAACAACTGCAGTAGCTCTGTAGTTTGTTTGCAACAAGGTTCAAATGGCTCTGAGCACAATTAGACTTAACATCTGAGGTCATCTGTCCCGTAGACTTCGAACTACGTAAACCTAACTAACCTAAGGACATCACACACAGCCATGCCCAAGCCAGGATTAGAAATTGCGACCGTAGCAGCAGCGCGGTTCCGGACTGTAGCACCAAGAACCGCTCGGCCACAGCGGCCCGTGCAACAACAGGGCACTGTTGAATTAATTATTACGCGCAAATAATACACAATATTGTAAAATGGAAAGGAAAACTCCACCAAAACGGAGGAGTAGAGCTGAAGGTAGTGCTCAAAGCTAAAGGAAGAGACTATGCAGCGAAGTAAATGAATATACATCGAAAAGCTGAAGGGCCACCCTGACACCAGGTAGACCGTGACTGTGTTTTTAGCATTCTTTATAATGATTGAAATCAACTTAAGTAATGTTAAAGTATTATAATGCATTTGATTTATTAGCGTAACGAATTTGGTATCGACAAAAATTATTGTTCTGATAAAAAAAAAAAAAAGCGTGTGATGACGGCCTCCCGTAGGGTAGACCGTTCGCCTGGTGCAAGTCTTTCGATTTGACGCCACTTCGGCGACTTGCGCGTCGATGGGGATGAAATGATAATTATTAGGACAACACAATGCCCAGTCCCTGAGCGGAGAAAATCTCCGACCCAGCCGGGAATCGAACCCGGGCCCTTAGGATTGACATTGTGTGGAGCTGACTATTTTATTTGTGTTTTATTTTACTTTATTTTATTTTATTTTTTTTGCCACTCAGCTACTGGGGGCGGACATTGTTCTGATTACGAGGTTATAGTGAACTACTTGCATGGAATCGTTTATATACCAAACATAAAAGGGTTACTTTTCAGAAACAGAGCACAAAGTTCTGGTGAAAGAACATCTCTTTACGTCTCGTGATCTTGAATTAGTTCACACTGAGACACGAATGAGGCAAAGGTCTGTAAAGTTCCCAAAAATTTTGCTAACCACATCACTCTGTCTATATGCACAACAGCATGACTTACGAGAAAAAAAAAATTACGGCTTGAAACCAGCTGCTGAAAAAACATTAATTTTATCAGTGTGCATATATCATAAGCACAGTGGATCACACTAATCGCTGAATGGCTTGGGGTACTGCCGGATCCGTCAACTCTTATTGCGATTAAAGAGTTCAGGGGAAATTACGTCTTGAAGAGGAACGTCAAGCATTCTGATGCCCAACAGGTATAGCTGGAAATACTACACTGTGAACCTAGGTTGTCTGAAGAAAAGTGAAGGAATCTGGTTAAAATGGTTCTACTCATAAAAGAGCAGACTAAATGTATTTACGATGTTTTTGTTGTGGTCTTCAGTCCAGAGACTGTTTGAGGCAGCTCTCCAAGCTACTCTATAGTGTGCAAGCTTCTTCATCTCCGAGTAACTACTGTAACCTACATCCTTTTGAACCTATTTAGTGTAGTAATCTCTTGGTCTCCCTCTACGAATTTTACTCTCCACGCTTTCCTTCAGTACTAATTGGTGATCCCTTGGTGCCTCAGAATGTGTCCTGCCAACCGATCTCTTCTTCTACTTAAGTTGTTCCAAATTTCCTCTTCTCCCTTATTCTGTTCAGTACGTCCTCGTTAGTTACTTCATCTTCCCATATAATCTTCAGCATTCTTATGTAGCACCACATTTTGAAAGCTTCTATTTTCTTCCTATCTAAAGTATCTCTCGTCCATGTTTCACTTACATAAAGGGCTTCACTAAAAAAAATACTTTCAAAAAAGACTTCCAGACACCTAAATCTATACTCAATGTTAACAGAACTTCTTCAGAAACGCTTTCCTTGCCAAAGCCAGTCTAAATTTTACATCCTCTTTATTTCGACCATCGTTAGTTAATTAGCTTCCCAAATAGAAAAACTCGTCTACTATTTTAAGTGTCTCATTTTCTAACCTAATTCCCGCAGCATCACCTGATTTCATTCGATTGCATTTCATTATCCTCGTTTCTCTTTTGTTGATGTTCATCTTATATCCTCCTTTCTAGCCACTGTCAATTCCGTTCCAGATTTCCCAGGTCCTTTGCTATCTCTTACAGAATTACAATGTCGTCGGCTAACCTCAAAGTTTTTATTTCTTCTCCGTGGATTTTAATTCCTACTTCAAATTTTTCTTTTGTTTCCGTTACTGCTTGCTCAGTATACAGACTGAATAACATAGGGGATAGGCTACAGCCCTGTCTCTCTCCCTTCTCAACCATTGCTTTCATTTCATTCCAATCTACTCTTATAAATGCCATCTAGTTACTGTACAGATTGTAGCCTTCCGCACCCTGTATTGTACCCATGTCACCTTCAGAACTTTAAGTAGAGAATTCCAGTCATCATTGTCAAAAGATTTCTCCAAGTCTATAAATGCAACAATCGTAGGTTTGCCTTTCCTTAATCTATATTCTCAGATAAGTCGTAGGGTCAGTATTGATTGCCTCGCGTGTTCCAACACTTTTACAGAACCCATACTGATCTTCCACGAGGTCGGCTCCTATCAGTTTTTCTATTCGTCTGTAAAGAATTCGCGTTAGTATTCTGCTGACATGACTTATTAAACCGATAGTTCGATAATTGGCTTTGAGCACTATGGGGCTTAACTTCTTAGGTCATCAGCTCCCTAGAACTTGGAACTACTTAAACCTAAGTAACCTAAGGACATCACACACATCCAAGCCCGAGGCAGGATTCTAACCTGCAACCCTAGCGCTCGCGCCGTTCCAGACTGTAGCGCCTACAATCGCTCGGCCACTTCGGACGGCAGTTCTATAGTTCTCACACCTGTCGACACCTGCTTTGTTTGGGAATGGAATTATTATATTCATCTTGAAGTCAGAGGATATTTCACCTGCTTCATACATCCTGCTCACTAGATGGTAGAGTTTTTTCGTGGGGGCTCTACCAAGGCTATCAGTAGTTCTAAAGGAATGTTGTCTACTCCAGGGGCCTTTTCCTGTCTTAGATCTTTCAGTGCTCTATCAAATTCTTCACGCAATATCGTATCTCCCATCTCATCTTCATCTACGTCCTCTTCTGTTTTCATAATATTGCCCTCAAGTACATCGCCCTTCTATAGCCCCTTTATATACTCCTTCAACCTTTCTGCTTTCCCGTCTTTGCTGAGGACATGTTTTTCATCTGGGCTCTTGATGTTCGTACAGGTAGTTCTTTTTTCTCCAAAGGTCTCTTTAATTTTCCTGTAGGTGGTATCTATGTTACCCATAGTGATATATGCCTCTACTTCCTTACACTTGTCCTCTAGCCATACTTGCTTAGCCATCTTGTATTTCCTGTCGACCTCATATTTGAGACGTTTGTATTCCTTTTCGCCTGGCTCATTTACTACTTTTTTATATTCTCTCCTTTCATCAATTAAATTCAGTATCTCTCTTGTTACCCAAGGATTTCTGCTAGCCCTCGTCTTTTTACCTACTTGAGCCTCTGCCGCCTTCACTGTTTGATCTCTCGAAGCTACCCATTCTTCTTCTACTGTATTTCTTTCCCTTGTATTTGTCAATCGTTCCCTAATGCTCTCTATAAAATATTCTACAACCTCTGGTTCTTTCAGTTTATCCAAATCCCATCTCGTTAAATTCCTGAGTTTTTTCAGCTTCTTCAGTATTAGTTTACAGTTCGTAACCAATAAATTGTGGTCAAAGTCCACATCTGCACATGAAAATGTCTTACAATTTGAAACCTGTTTCCCAAGTCTCTGTCTTATCATTATATAATCTATGTGAAATCTTCCGGTGTCTCCAGGCCTCTTCCACGTATGTAACCTCCTTTCATGATTCTTAAACCAAGTGTTAGCTATAATTAAGTTATGCTCTGCGCCTGAATTCCAGTTCCCCACGACTACTAAATTTTCGTCTCCTTTAAATATCTGAATAATTTCTTCGATCGCATCATACATTTCTTCAATCATCATACATTTCTTCAATCTCTTCATCATCTGCGGAGCTAGTTGGCATATAAACTTGCACTTCTGTGCTAGGCGTGGGCTTCGTGTCTGCCTTCGCCACAATAATGCGTTCACTATGCTGTTCACAGTAGCTTGTCCGCGGTCCTATTTTTTTAATTCATTATTAAACCTACTCCTGCATTACCCCTATTTGAGTTTGTATTTATAACCCTGCATTCACCTAACCGGAAGTCTTGTTTCTCCTGCCACCGAAATTCACTATTTCCCACAACCTATCCATCTACGTCAACCAGTAATCCTTTGAAATGAATGAAGCTGAAGACGATAGCACTTCCATCGTTATTTATGTTAAAACCAATGCATACGCAACGCTCCATTTTCTTCAGATTTTGTATCTTCTTGTTCTTAAACCAACTTATGTAGAATAAAAACACATGTATGTCATGAAACTGTACAATTTTTGTGTGTGTGTTCACTATCTGCAGTGACCGATGACCTCGCTGTTTGGTCTCCTGTCCCAAATCAGCCAACCAACAATCACTATCAACAACATTTGTGCTGCTTTTGTGTAACTGCTATTCACAGTTTGTTGATTATCACTAAATCAGATTTTTATTTACACGTCACCGTTCTACTTAGCTTCCTGTGATTTCTTCTTGTGCAATCCGGTTCATGAGCCTGCCCTCTCAGAAAAAGATCGTTGTTTCTCGACTGGTGAATCTGTGGTGTAACCAGTCGCTCTACCCGTCTTTAGAGGATTCAAAAATGTTTTCTAATATTAGGTTACATAAGCTTTTAAAGGGCAGATAGTTGTGGAGTATAGAATCGGTATATCGTCATTATTTTTATACAAAACAGCGCCAAGTCCTTGGTAACCTGAAGGAACAATTTCTACATCCAGACACATTACATTCACTCGTAATAGCCAACTTACTGTATTTAAGCAATCTTTTCACCGAAAATATTACAAAACGGTATATCTGCGACCGAATGATCGCTCAAGTATTACACAACTCGATCCATTTGAACCATTTGCGCAATACGCCACACGCATTTTAGTAGTCTCAAAAGTGATAGTTCACAAGAAATCGATAATTTCGCGCCTTCACCTCTCTCACTCGTCAGTGTTCCCTTTGCGGCACTCCACGGCCAATTTTAACTCATAACTCCCCAAAATTATCACATTTATTCAGAGCTTCTCATAGAGGCGTCCGAACGAAATGAAGGGAGAGCTGCGAACTTCCCTAGATTTCACAAAGCAATTCTTCATCCCACCAAATATGTGCTGTGGTGCCGTACTCTGATTGTCTTGGGAAGCTAATAGCCAATCACATATGAGCATTTTACATGTAAGCGATCACACTGTAATAGCTTTTATGAAAATGTATTGAATGAAATTATTTAGAAGGACCACAAATATCAAAATACCTCAAAGCTTCTACTGCCATCTCTTATAGAATCTAGTGTTCTTCCTGAACAGCCAAGGTATCTCATTTAATCACCACAATTTCTGACGACAGCTCACTGAAATTCCTTTTGTAAAAATAACTGTTCTACAAATAAGAATTTAGATGGACAGGAAGACATATGCAAGATCCCTTGAACTAAAAGTTATTTGCCCGAGAACTCTATAAAAATTGGAATAGACCGTATGGGTTCTCAGTGGATACCATAAGTAGACTACAGCGATCGGCGATCACAACATTAAGAGGGAAATTACATTAAGAGTAGACGTGTGTTAAGTAGGCTCCTTTTTTTGTCTGATTGTTGCATTTGTTTGTGCAAAGTGTGATAAAAATAAAGATCCTTCACCAAGAATAAAAATTAATGGCAAACTAATTCACTGATTTTTACTTACGATTGGTTTTGCGATCTTCACCGATTCTTGAAGCTGTATGTTCTGAATTTAGAGTGGCACCCGGGAGAAAACTACGGATAGAGGCAAGATGATCGCATACAGATACAATAAATTTTAATAGAGGAACGAGTTAAAGTAGATGATCTCTCGACCACTTTCATTGTTCTGAAACTAATGATAACAACAGTGCAGACAAATATTAAACGATGCACTGCACAGACCAAACTTTCTTTCAGAAGCAAAATAATTTTGTTATTGCAAAACTACCTTTATTTTAAATTTCTGCAAGGAATTTCTCTTGGAAGAATAAGACGTTATTTTTATTGAAATATGACTGAAAAGTTCGTGATGGCGTCAAAGTATATAACCAACGTCCCTGAATTTAATAAAAGGCCCGAAGGGTAGCTTGAAAGCAGAAGTGTTAGATGAAGTGTCTCAAGAGAAACGAACGTTTACAGCACTGGAAACCCCACGCACAGAATGCTACGTCGTCTTGATGTTAAATATAACGCAATCCAGTAAGAGCCGCGAGACTCACCACTGTTTTCACATATGGTGTAAATTGGAATGCCTGGGTCAATAACTTCTCCAGCCACAAAGCTGGATGCAACACCAGATCGCTGAAATCGTGGAAAGCAGTGGAACACTTATGGGGCAATAAATATAATACGGCTCACATTGAAAGGAGGATATAAGATGAACATCAACAAAAGCAAAACCAGGATAATGGAATGTAGTCGACCTAAGTCGGGTGTTGCTGAGGGAATTAGATTAGGAAATGAGACACTTAAAGTAGTAAAGGAGTTTTGTTATTTGGGGAGCAAAATAACTCATGATGGTCGAGAGCAATGGCAAGGAAAGCGTTTATGAAGAAGAGATATTTGTTAACATCGAGTATAGATTTAAGTGTCATATAAGTGAAACACCGACGATAAATAGTTTGGACAATAAGAGAATAGAAGTTTTCGAAATGTGGTGCTACAGAAGAATGCTGAAGATTAGATGGGTAGATCACATAACTAATGAGGAGGCATTGAACGGAATTTTGGAGAAGAGGAGCTTGTGGCACAAATTGACTAGAAGAAGGGATCGGTTGCTAGGACATGTTCTGAGGCATCAAGGGACCGCCAATTTGGTAATGGAGGGCAGCGTGGAGGGTAAAAAGCATAGGGGGAGACGAAGAGATGAATACACTAAACAGATTCAGAAGGATGTAGGTTCCATTAGGTACTGGGAGATAAAGAAGTTAGCACAGGATAGAGTAGCATGGGAAGCTGCATCAAACCAGTCTCAGGACTGAAGACCACAGCAACGACAGCCACTTTCAATTAGGTGAACATATCTCACGTTGAATGCGGACATCGGCAAATTTACGTACCAAGGCCATTCAATAAATAATAGGCATAATTCTTTTTATAGTCGTCAGTACACACAGGAAGAAGTCATTTTAGGTGTTCCAAATCTGATGTTTCTTCTGCACGTAATCGAAATTTCGAATAATTGGGACAGATGGAAGAGACGTAGTGGTCCATCAAAATGGCAACCACGTAAGGCACGTGCCGCTTTTAATTTTTCCTTGTCTAAAAAGAAACATCGATAAATGTTTGTAGTGTCGGGTGGTTATGCATTTGACGAGAGTGCTGTTGGGTTTGAGTAAAAAGTGTTACAGTGTCGGTAAGTACAACAACTGATCTCCGAATCGATCACGTTTGGCACATGGTGTGAAAGTCACTGCTGCCGACATGGCGAATAGCGCGGATTTTTCAGAAGTGTGCTCGAGATGAGTTCCTCGAATGCTCTTCGCAGAACGCAAGACTCAAAGAACAGCCACGTCGTCTTGTCATGTCGGAACAGCTTGAGGCCAACGAAGAGGGCCTTCTGTCACCGATCGGTCTCGATGAAAGTCCTTTGGGATGTTGATGATGTCATTCTCGTTTATTTTTTGCCGAAGGCCATCTGTGAAGACTGTGAACAAATTCAAGAGCCGTTTCCGACGTGTTTGGTACGAAAAGACTCCTAATTATATCTTGATCCAACACGACAATGCACGCTCACCCCCTTGTCTCGAAACCTGCGAATATAAGCCAGAATGCGTGGGCGTCATTACTTTATCGATTGCATAGTCCTGACCTGACGCCCTCGGACCTAAATCTGTGTAGGTGCCCTAAGGATTCTGTACGTGGAACGCACTTGAAAGATCACGAGAGCGTAGCTGATTCAGTGAAAACATGGCTCTAAGAACAAGTCAAGAGATTTTACCAATAGGAGATACATTCTCCTGCACAAAGCTGGCATACGACCATAGGCAGGACTGTGTAGGAAACTAGTATATGTAAAAGAAATGTTGACTGTTATCGTCTCCCAGTTTAACCGCTTTACATTAAAAATTTTGTGAGAAACAATTGTGGGGCACCATTGAAAGACCATGGTACCTCTGATACTTGTAAAAAAGGACGCTGTTACCCTTTACAGTAAGTTTTGAGAATTTTTCTCTTGTGATTTGGAAGTGGCGCAGGACTGGCGTACGATTGTGGTTGTCGACAAAAAGAGATAAATGGGTTCATATGCAGAAAAAAATGTGATAGCACAAACTCTTCTGAAACTAAATAAAATAAACTACCGCATTGGCGTATTCAGAGCCTCTGGTTGTGCAGATCGCGTAATTCTACTAGGAAAATTAGATCATGAAATGGGTGGAGTCTTATATCAACATTGAGATACAGCGGATCATATTAAAAATGGGGGATAGCAATTATAGAAAAGTCGGAGTAGGGTAACAGTAAATAAGGTGCTAGTGCTTGACCCAATCTTGTTCTCGACCTACCCACGTGAATTACATTCGAGTGCATTGCAGTGTTCTTTAAAAAGTGTTGCCTCAGCTGAATATATATTTTTGCTGTTAAAGGAGCTGGATCACATAAACAGCAGACACAGCAAGGAGAATATTACAGCAAACTTACAACTCCCAACAGCAAATATTTTAAGCTTTAATCTTACGTATCGCAGACATTACAAATTAATAAATATTACTTACATGCACTAAAGGAAGGGAACAACAGATACACACTGGATGACAGTCTATGTGTAGAGGTCCCAACAATACAAATGGAAAACAAATCTAACGTGCCACCAGCACTAAAAAGCTTCCTAGAAACCTTTCACTACACTTGCAGATGGGGTCGGTGGAACACTTTCACGCGGTGTAATCGTCAGGGGCAGTGCAGTTTGAGTCCAAAAAATAAAACTTCCTTCTATGTGCGCCCTTAGAATCTTGTGTTGACAACTGAAGATCTTACTTTCTGTAGAAACTGAGGTTTCTTGCACTTACAGGTCTATATATTTTTCCCCGTCGATCATCAAGATTAAAGACGAACAAACGATGTATCGTTGCCTACTGTTCAGAATGAAATTTAGTATTTTGGCGCAGAGATATGTAACAAGTTCTCGGTAGATACAGGAGAAGACATTGAAATCCACAAGTATTTAAACACAAAGTAAACAGATTCCTAGTCAGATATTCATTAGATAACGTATCAGCATCCTGAGATAGAGGGTAGGTGAGGTAAAAGTACGGTATTTTGGTGTTTTGTTTGTATTACTCACGTAACACACAGTTTGACATCTTGGTAACATTGTGTAAATGTATCATTGTCATCCAGTTATTGTTAGGGGGTAATAAAGGATTTCCTAGAGAATAATTATGCGTACTCAGACCCCAGGCCGTTGGGTACGAGAGCGCGGGCCGGTGACAAGTGTACGCAAATCAAATGTGTGTGAAACCTTATGGGACTTAACTGCTAAGGTCATCAGTCCCAAAACTTACACACTACTTAACCTAAATCATCCTTAGGACAAACACACACACCCACGCCCGAGGGGACCGAGCGAGGTGGCGCAGTGGTTAGCACACTGGACTTGCTTCGGGAGGACGACGGTTCAATCCCGTTTCCGGCCATCCTGATTTAGGTTTTCCGTGATTTCCCTAAATCGCTTCAGGCAAATGCCGGGATGGTTCCTTTGAAAGGGCACGGCCGATTTCCTTCCCCATCCTTCCCTCACCCGAGCTTGCGCTCCGTCTCTAATGCCCCGTTGTCGACGGGACGTTAAAAACACTAATCCCCATATGCCCGAGGGAGGACTCGAACCTCCGCCGGGACCAGCCGCACAGTCCATGACTACAGCGTCTGAGACCGCTCGGCTAATCCCGCGCGGCCAAGTGTACGCAATGCGTGCTTTTATCCCCAGCTGAACAACATACAAACAACTACAATTAAATACATGTTTCAGTGATTTCTGAAAGTAAATGTAGCACTGATCTGAGAGTAAGGCCGAAATAAACGTTCAGAGAGGTGAATGCAATTCTGTACTATCGCATGTTCCTCCTCCAATGAGAAAGCTTTGTGATTCTGCCGAGGTGCTCACTACATTTTACAATTTTAAGACGTTTTCTTAAGGCCGTCTCCAAAAACCCGATAGGTTTGGATGCTTTTAATAGCTTTCATTTCCAGTAACTTTGGAAGCTTGTTTGTAGAGCAGCTCTGTTAATGGCTGTCGAGGTGATAACCTCGGTCGATTAGTCAAAAAAAAAAAAAAGTCCTTATGGAACATCATATTGGAATCGTGTTTGAGAGGTAGGTATATTTGAAAAAAAAAGAACACTATAGAAAAGTTAAATTAATTTTGCTGCTCTAAGGTGAAGAACGAGGCATTTAAGGTAAATAAACGCAAAAAGGGCTTGAATACACTAGAAGGAAATACTGAAGTCAAAGTACAAATTATGGAGCGAAAGTTTGCGAATAGTTTCTTGATGGAGCAAAAGTGCTTACTATTATGTCCTACCCCTCAACCTTGAGCATTTTTACCCCATTCCACTATTTTCTCTTTTCGCAATTTACAGATAACCCACACTACTAAAGTCATGGCCCTCAACGAGCGTATTGGAATCCTGTGGCCCCTGTTTCCGCTATCGAGTTTATCCAGTGTTTAAATACGTTTAAGTTCAGCTTACACCCAATGAAAACCATACCGATGTTAGATCTAAAGCGTACAAAAGTGACTTACCACGTTTTCTCCAGCTGTAATCGCCAGAATACAACGAGACTCCTAAACAGAACTGAGATGACGACATATGCGCTTCCTGATGGGAGAATGATGAACTTCTGCTTTAGGGACGTCGAAGCTTTATTCGTACTTTTGCCCCACACGTACTTTTACCGCACGTATGCTATAAGGATGGAATTCTGGTCAACACAAAAATTCATGTTATACGTATCTAGATTTCTCCGGTATACAGACAGCTGACAGTCACTACGTAAACGTGCAGTACATCTCCCGAAAGAAAACCGGATTTCTTAAACCGTTTTACCGGATTTCTTAAACCGTTTTTCGCTGTCGTGTTGACATGTTAAGATCTGAAGTGGATTTGCCATCCCAGTTAAATATAGCGCCTGGAAACCAGATGAGTTTATGGTTTAGTCGGCGCAATCGCTATTTCCCTCAATTAGACGAGGTGTAAACAGCTTCAGTCTAATATTTCTACTTATCCTTCACTTTTCAGAAAACCATTCCGTTCATATTAGAAAAAATTTTTGAAAATAAGACAAATCCTGACATCCCAGGCACTTTCCAAAATGTTTACATGGGTGCGAAAATCGATCGCAGAATTTGGAAACCAATAGTTGGAAACGAATTTCCAGATTAGATTTTGAAGTACTTACATGACCACCCGTAAGTGGTATGGGGAAGTAGGTTCATGATATCCCGTTTTGGGAGCCCCAAGTAAAAGGGATGAGTGTTCTGTTTAAATTAAATTAACTATTTGTTTCAAGTATTAGATAATTACTTCATCTGATCACCATCAGAGGGGAAACAAATGGCGTGTTTCAAAGTAGTTCTTTTTCCCTAATATATACATACATAAATGAAGTAATCTAAAAGCGAGTCCTACAATCATCAGAATGAGTATATAAGCGCTAGTGGTTAGTGTACGTTACAAAAGAAGCCACCAGTGGCTGCTTATATATTTTATAAATAACTTCAATCTTTCCACATCCCTGAGGGCCGTCGTTCATGATGTAATTCACGCAATACGAAGAGTCAGTAATTCAAAGAGAAATCAAAACTTGCACCGCCACTTGGCCGACAAATTTTCTTCATCGTTTAAAATGTGCGAAAAGAGGTTAACACGCACAGTTGTTTTAACTGGAAAATGTCGCTGCATCCTCATACGTTCCACTGAGGACCGCTAAGGACGTAGCGTTCTTTCTCAGTTCTCAAGCGAAAAGTTTTTAAAACCGTGCTCTCATTTTTCTTTCATTGACATTCTCTGGGCGCTCTGAAAAATCCTCAATAATACGTCGCTGCTTTTGGAATAAAAGCTTAAATTGTGCCTGCTCTCTTTAGACTTTGAGCTCCAGAATTTTAATTACCTCACCGGGCCACATTTATTCGCTTCAAAAGTAAATTCGCGGTCATAATGAAGCAATTGTCAGCCAGTAAATGAAAGGTTTTCATTTTCCCGCACTGTAAACAAACTTTTCCTGACCCTTTTTACAGCAGGGCTGGATATATAGAACCTATTTTTTGTTTTAATTTTTAGAAAAAGCGTACACTGACGGGTGGGTGTGAGCCAACTGTTTTGTAAATAAATATTAATGTATTTCAATTCACTTTCATATTTGTTGTGGAGATTTACCATTCAACATTTTCATATAGTGTGTGTAAAATATATTGCTGTTTAACCGCAATTCGAACAATGATTTTCCGATTCTAAGCGTTCTCATACTAAGAGCGAACGCGTATTCTGTCTTTTTTTGTTTAGTAAAGTACAAACGAATTAAGTTATACAATAATGAAACAGGTAATGCTTCACATAATACTTTCCAGTTCAGTTTGTTGCGGGAGCAATTCAAGCCGTCAGAAATCGCATAGTTTTTCGGGTATAAACAGTCGACAACCTTTTATCCTGTAGCTATCCACTCAGATCTTAGCTCAAAATACCTACTAGCACTTGCAGATGCAAATTTTTGGTTCCACCAAAGTGTGTCGGCAACTGAGAACATTTGGTAAAATACATACTGTTAAGTAATGTGACCGATGGCCAATGAAAAATTTACTTCCCTGCAGTGAAAATTAATTAATTTGTGGCCAGCAGGAAAGTAAAATGGAAGCTGTTAGGGGGACAATAGCTACAATGCTGCCCACACTGCCGCATGAAGTAAAGGAAGTCGTTTTTCAGCCCAACATGCATTATAGCTGTCACTCATGACAATCCTTTAAAGTGTTCCCTCTCTTTTTATCACAGAGCCAGTACTGGGCATAATGCCACGTATGTGGACACCTTATTTCTGTATACCCCATCTGAATGCAATCCTGAAGATAATTATTGGAAAGAAATAAAGAAGTGAGTCATCGAAGTTTTCTGTATTCATGTTCAAATCTGTTTCAACGAATAATTAAAACATCTTAGTTTCAATAATAGATGGGTAGATCACATAACTAATGAGGAAGTATTGAATAGGATTGGGGAGAAGAGAAGTTTGTGGCACAACTTGACCAGAAGAAGGGATCGGTTGGTAGGACATGTTCTGAGGCATCAAGGGGTCACCAATTTAATATTGGAGGGCAGCGTGGAGGGTAAAAATCGTAGAGGGAGACCAAGAGATGAATACACTAAGGAGATTCAGAAGGATGTAGGTTGCAGTAGGTACTGGGAGATGAAAAAGCTTGCACAGGGTAGAGTAGCTTGGAGAGCTGCATCAAACCAGTCTCAGGACTGAAGACCACAACAACAACAGTTTCAATAACAAATACAAAAAAACTAGTGTCTAAATCTAGTGCTACATACGTCTGGGTTGCGTCTGAAAAGTCCGGTGATTGGTCTCATAACGTAAAGGAAACAAGAGTTGCAAACAAAACGCCTTTACTGGCCCCCAGAGTAGTCACCGTTACCTACGGCACACTTTTGACGTCGGTTATAAAGGTGTCGGAAACCGTCAGCACATTCTCCCTCAAGCTCCCGAACCAGACACGTCTTAACAATCCAAGGTGCTGTACAGCTAATTTGATCGTCGACTTCCATTGAACAAAGACCCACATGACATTCTAAATCGTGAAGGCACGACGCTGGTTGACAGCCAACCGCCTTTCCAAAGACTTACTTCCGACGCACAGTTTATGGAAGTATCAGAATCGGTAGCCAGTGAAGGTGGCTAACGAAGATCTCTGAGATAGAAGTAAAACAAGTATCATGAATTTATAAAAATGAAAAATAGGTGGGGAGGCAATAAAAGACTCAACCAATGGGCACATTTAACTTGATGGTGGTGGTGGTGGTGTGTTGGGACTTATGGGCGCTCAACATCGAGGTCATCAGCGCCCTGACACATATTAAAAGGAACGAATGTGGACAGACCTAAGAAAACTAAAGCACACACTCAAAGAAAGCAGGAAAAGAAAGAAAATGCTACATAAGAAAGTAAAACCTAAGGAAAGGGGAAACATAGCAACAAGAATGTCACAGGAAATTGTTATTGGCTGGCCACTTACATAAAATATGGGCGAGCTTGTCACACAGTGAGAAAATTAAAATCCTCTCCCTAAAATCTTTGAAAAAACATTTGACAGGGCACAGAACTTTAAAACTTTAACCACATTCGTCCGAGTGTTGCCTAATAGAGACGGCAGGTCTGGTGGCAAGTCAGCCGCGACCCGCTGGTCAGAAAATAAAACGCAATCTAATAAAACGTGGCGCACAGTGACCTGGACGCCGCAAGCACCACACATTGGAGGGTCCTCTCGCCGGAGCAAGAAGCTGTGCGTCATAGGGCTGTGGCCTATTCGAATCCGAGTGAGGAGAACCTCGTCCCGTCGATGGGGTTGAAAGGAAGTACACCACACACACGTTGTGGGCTTGACTCTACGGAGCTTATTGTCATTCACTTCCAGCCACTCATCTTCCCACCGACGCATGACCCGTGAGCTCAACAGGGAGGTGAGTGCGTTCAAGGGGATAGCACACTGAGATACTTGTGGGCCAAGACACGCCTCCTTGGCTGCGAGATCTGCCCTTTCATTCCCAGCAATGCCAACATGCCCCGGAACCCAGCAGAAAGCTACAACCTTCCCCAGTCGCTGTAGTCGGAGGAGAGCATCCTGGATGGTCTGGACAATTTTGTCTGCCGGATACAAACGTTGCAATGAGTGAAGGGCACTGAGTGAATCGGAACAGACAAGAAATTTAGGAGAGGAAGAATGTCTCATGTGCTCCAGTGCCCGCAAGATCGCAAACAATTCTGCATCAAAGACAGTAAAAGTATGAGGCAGTTGGACCTTGAGGACACGATATGGAAAAACAACTGAGCAACCAACAGAATCCCCTTGTTTCGACCCATCCGTAAAAACAGCTACATAGTCGTGGTGCTCAGATAAAATGGCAGAAAATGCTGCATTAAAAACGGTAGCAGGAGTGCAATCTCTCATGTACTGCAATAAATCTAAAATCACTCCGGGCCTCTTCAGTAACCAGGGTGGCAGGCGGTTAAAACCTTGGATTTTGGGTTGTACAGACTCCACACCGAGGTACTCTAGTATACGTTGCACACGGATCCCAAACGGCAACGTAGCCCAGGGACGGCGGGAAAAAAGGCGGTCCAGAGGTGGATGGGCAACAAGATGGTGAGCAGGCGATCTGGGAGCTGCAAGAAACTTACAAGCCTGGCGCACCAGCAGTAGCTGCCGCCGGATGGTAAGTGGCGGTTCGCCAGACTCAGCACAGAGGCTGGGTACGGGACTGGTCCGATAAGCAACCGTGGCCAGTCGGATCCCAGCATGGTGAACAGCGTCAAGGATCCGCAAATAAGATGGCCTCGCTGACCCATATACTGTGCACCCATAGTCCAGCCGTGAACGCACAAAAGCTCCATAAAACTGAAGGAGACGCGCCCTATCCGCGTCCCAAGATCTGTGGCTGAGGCACTTGAGGATGTTCAGTGCCTTCAGCGTTCTGGCTTTCAAGTCACGTAGGTGTGGCAGCCATGACAACCTGGAGTCAAAAATTAGGCCCAGAAACCGCACTGTGTCTCTAAAATGTAGGACAGTATCCCCCATATGCAAGGCAGGCAAAGTAAAAAGACGACGAGAACGATTAAAATGAACACAAACACACTTATCGGCTGAAAACCGAAAACCCGTCTTTGCAGCTCACTCCTCTAACCGCCGCACTGTTAGCTGCAACTGACGGCTCACGGTTGCAACACTGGAGGAGGAACAGAAAACAGCGAAGGTGTCCACAAATAAGGAGCACTGTACTGGACTCCTCACTGTAGACGTTATACTGTTGATGGCTATGGCAAAGAGGGTAACGCTTAAAACACTGCCCTGGGGGACACCGTTCTCTTGCTCAAAGCAATCAGACAGTGTGTTACCAACGTGGGTCCGAAAAAACCGCTGAGACAGGAAAGACCGAATGAAAATCGGGAGGCGGCCACGAAAGCAGTAATAAATGTAACACACCTGCTGGAGCAACCAGAAATCGATCGACCACGTACAACTAGTCGTAGACACGGCAGCTGTCAGGCTGAGATACGCTGCAAGATCCTAAAGGAAATGTATGTCATCAGCGATAACAGTGCCTTACAAAACACTTGTTCGACCGATTCATAGAAGTTTGTTATCAGTCTGAGAACAATACATGGTAGCACTGATAAAAGAGGTAGGAAAGAGCATACGAATAACAGCGCGTTTCGTAACGGTATCGTTTGGTGTGTATAAGGGTGTAACGGAAATGCTCCCGTGGTGGACGTTATAACGAAGACAATGTGCCTCGTGGATATGTTTTTTACTGAAACTTCGAGAGTAGGGTAACTCTCTACGCAATACTTCTTCCTATATCAATAGGGAGTTTTCTGTATGAATAGGGATTAATGTCGAAATGACAATTTTAACGAATGCGTATATGCATTTCTTTCACCACACATGATACCTATTTATCAATGCAATTCGCCAGACAGCCTTAAAAATGAGATGTTACTTTATGTTATTTTCGCTACTAGTTTCGGCAATTCATTACGCCATCTTCAGGTCCCATACGCATATTTTAAGATGGCTTAATGAATTACCGAAACTGGTAGCGAAAAAAAAAAAACCAACGTCTCAATTGAGCTGCTGTTTCACGAAGTTCATTTTTAAATATTTTATCAGCTGCCGTCTCATGTCCACAGTGGATCAACACGGATACACTACTGGCCATTAAAATTGCTACACCAGGAAGAAATGCACATGATAAATAGGTATTCATTGGACAAATAAATTATACTAGAACTGACATGTGATTACATTTTCACGCAATTTGGGTGCGTAGATCCTGAGAAATCAGTACCCAGAACAACCACCTCTGGCCGTAACAACGGCCTTGATACGCCTGGGCATTGGGTCAAACAGAGCTTGGATGGCGTGTACAAGTACAGCTGCCCAAGCAACTTCAACACGATACCACAGTACATCAAGAGTAGTGACTGGCGTATTGTGACGAGCCAGTTGTTCGGCCACCATTGACCAGACGTCTTTAGTTGGTGAGAGATCTGGAGAACGTGCTGGCCAGGGCAGCAGTCGAACATTTTCTGTACCCAGAAAGGCCCGTACAGGACCTGCAACATGCGGTCGTGCATTGTCCTGCTGAAATGTAGGGTTTCGCGGGGATCGAATGATGGGTAGTGCCACGGGTCCTAACACATCTGAAATGTAATGTCCACTGATCAAAATGCCGTCAATGCGAACAGGAGGTGACCGGGACGTGTAACCATTTGCACCCCATACCATCACGCCGGATGGTACGCTAGTAAGGTGAAGACGAATACACGCTTCCAATGTGCGTTCACCGCGATGTCGCCAAGTACGGATGCGACCATCATGATGCTGTAAACAGAACCTCGATTCATCCGAAAAAATGACGTTTTGCCATTCGTGCGCCCAGGTCCGTCGTTGAGTACACCATCGAAAGCGCTCCTGTATGTGATGCAGCGTCGAGGGTAACCGCAGCCATGGTCTCCGAGCTGATAGTCCATGCTGCTGCAAACGTCGTCGAACTGTTCGTGCAGATGGATGTTGTCTTGCAAAGGCCCCATCTGTTGACTCAGGGATCGAGACGTTGCTGCACGATCCGTTACAGCCATGCGGATAAGATACCTGTCATCTCGACTGCTAGTGATACGAGGCCGTTGGGATCCAGCAGGGCGTTCCGTATTACCCTCCTGAACCCAGGGATTCCATATTCTGCTAACAGTCATTGGATCTCGACCAACGCGAGCAGCAATGTCGCGATTCGAAAACCGCAATCGCGATAGGCTGCAATCCGACCTTCATCAAAGTCGGAAACTTGATGGTACGCATTCCTCCTCCTTACACGAGGCATCACACCATCGTTTCACCAGGCAACGGCGGTCAACTGCTGTTGTGTATGAGTAATCGGTTGGAAACTTTCCTCATGTCAGCACGTTGTAGGTGTTGCCACCGGCGCCAACCTTATGTGAATGCTCTGAAAAGCTAATCATTTGGTTATCACAGCATCTTCTTCCTGTCTGCTAAATTTCGCTTCTGTAGCACGTCGTCTTCGTGGTGCAGCAATTTTAGCGGCCAGTAGTGTATATGTTAACATACGGTACCTCGAGCTGGAGCGCTCAATAGAGCTGTGCTGAACTTTCGATCCTTTTCAGATACTGTTTATAAAGTCAACAGAAAGAGTGCTAGAATGTGAGAGAGTTTGTTAGATACATTCTTCTGAGTTCTGGCAAATGATAAGGACTAAAAGAACGTAAGTAGCTGTTCCTCTGTGAATAACGATTTTCGGTGATATCCGTTTAAGCGCTGTTGTCTTATATACGAGGGTTGACCAGAAAGTAACGCACCGCGTTTTTTATAAGCCGACCACTATGCTACGAATTCCAAATGTTACTATGTGTTACTTAAAGTCTCCTAAGGGAACGAGCTAAGTTTCCGTGTCTTCCAACAGATGGCGTAGCTGCAGGATAGTTTCTGATTGGCGTCTGTATGTGTAGTACTTTTCGAACAACCCGGCATCATTGAATTTCTCACTGCAGAGAAAGAAACCGTGGGAACTATTCACAAACGCTTGTGCAAAGTCTCTGGAGCATCTGATGTCAACAACAGTACAGTTAGTAGCTGGGCACGGAGTGTGACGTCATCATAAGGCGGTACGGCAGAGCGATTGGGGAGAACATCCACGGCTGTCACACCTGGCATGTGCAGCAACCTGATGTGGTCATTCGCGACGACAGATGCATTACAATTAGAGAACACATTTTGTGGGCGATGAGGAGATGATGCACACAGTGAAGCACTGGCTCCGCCACCATAATAAGGATTGGTACCGACAGGCCATACACACCCTTGTCTCGCGCCATAGAACAGGATGGAGATTACCTGGAAAAATAGGCTGTGTAGATAAAGCACCATTCTTTCGTGTGTGTAGTTCTCATTACGTTCAATAAAGAACTGTTGAAGGAAAAATATGCAGTGCATTACTTTCTGGAAAACTCCCATAGAAAACATTTTATTTCGAGTTGCTCACGTCATGACCGTTGGGAGTACATTCTACAAAGATTTTGTTGAATTTGGTTTTATCGCTATTAGTTGTACCGACACGTGAACGAGAATTTGTAAAATTTAAAGTCTGATGATGGACTTGTAAAGTGCAAGCCTGTTACTGAAGTAAATTAATGCTCTGCAGTGCGCCGAATTTTGTACATTTCATTTGTTTGCGTATGAAAAGCACGTGATCAAAATCTCTCTTCCTAGTGTATTATCGTTGCTTCAGGATCAAATCGTCCCCTTGCTATCGCTAATTTGAGATGATGAATGATCCTTAGGTCATGGGTCGTGACACAAATCTGAACGAGATACCTCTACCGCTTACAAGGAAAAAGTGATGTCTTAGCAGTTGGGCAGACACACACTGAGAACAAAGTAATCCAATAAGCGTTCCGTTTTTACCTATTAAATACGGAAACCTACAAATATTTACTTTCTAGAAATTAACATGAAAGCTCAATTTTAGTTACCCCTGAAGCACCACCACCAATAGAGAAACAGCGAGAGTTCTAAGATAGACTGGAGACGAGATACACATACCTTAACCTGAAAAATCTTCTTGGCAGGATGTATTCGGGAATTCAGAGAAGCTGGGCAGTGGCCTGTACCGCTGTCGTCGTCTCTCAGAGGTCTATGTCAGCCGTTGGCATCACTTAGGAACTGCGTGCGCGCTCGGCGTCTGAGAAAAACCACACAAAGACACTAATTTCGTATTTATACAGGATGTTGCACACTTCCTGTTAGAGGTTTTTAGGGTAGTAAGCTGACATATTAACAAGTCTTGGTCATTAACCTACACTATATCATAAAAAAGTATCCGGACACCTGGCTGAAAATGACATACAAGTCCGTGGCGCCCTCCATCGCTAATGCTGGAATTCAATATGGTGTTGGCCCATTCTTAGCCTTGATGGCAGCTTCCACTGTCGCAGGCATGCGTTCAATCGGGTGCTGGAAGGTTTCTTGGCGAATTGCAGCTCATTCTTCACGGAGTGCTGCACTGAGGAGGGGTATCGAAGTCAGTCGATGAGGAATGGCACGGAGTCGGCGTTCCAATACATCCCAAAGATGTTGTGTAGGATTCAGGTAAGGACTTAGTCAAAGTTAGTCCATTACTGGGATGTTATTGTCTTGTAACCACTCCGCCACAGGCCGTGCATTATGAACAGGTGGTCGATCGTCTTGAAAGATGCAATCGGCATCCCTGAATTGCTCTTCAAAAGTTAGAAGCAAGAAAGTGCTTAAAGCATCAATGTAGTCCTGTGCTATGATAATGCCACGCAAAACAACAAGGGGTGCAAACCCCTCCATGAAAACCACGACCACACCATGACGTCACCTCCTCCGAGTTTTACTGTTGGCACTACACACACTGGCAGCTGACGTTCACCGAGCATTCGCCATACCCACATCCCGCCATCGGATCGCCACATTGTGTATCGTGATTCTTCACGCTACGCAACGTTTTCTGACCCTTCAATCGTTCAATGTTTACGCTCCTTACACCAAGCGAGGCGTCGTTTGGCATTTACCTCGACCATCAAATCCAAGTTTTCCCACCTCCCGCCTAACTGTCATAGTACTTGCGGCGTACCCTGATGCAATTTGAAATTCCTGTGTGATGGTCTGGATAAACGTCCGGCTATTACCCATTACGACCCTCTTCAACTGTCGGCGGTCTCTGTCAGCCAACAGACGAAGTCGCTTTTGTGCTCTACACCTACATCTACATTTATACTCCGCAAGCCACCCAACGGTGTGTGGCGGAGGGCACTTACGTCCCACTGTCATTACCTCCCTTTTCTGTTCCAGTCGCGTATGGTTCGCGGGAAGAACGACTGTCTGAAAGCCTCCGTGGGCGCTCGAAATCTCACTCATTTTACATTCGTCATCTCCTCGGGAGGTATAAGTAGGGGCAAGCAATATATTCGATACCTCATCCAGAAACGCACCCTCTCGAAACCCGGCGAGCAAGCTACACCGCGATGCAGAGCGCCTCTCTTGCGGAGTCTGCCACTTGAGTTTGCTAAACATCTCCGTAACGCTATCACAGTTACCAAATAACCCTGTGACGAAACGCGACGCTCTTCTTTGGATCTTCTCTATCTCCTCCGTCAACCCGATCTGGTACGAATCCCACACTGATGAGCAATACTCAAGTATAGGTCGAACGAGTGCTTTGTAAGCCACCTTCTTTGTTCATGGACTACATTTTCTAAAGACTCTCCCAATGAATCTCAACCTGGTAACCGCCTTAGCAACAATTAATTTTATGTGATCATTCCACTTCAAATAGTTCCTCACGCATACTCCCAGATATTTTACAGAAGTAACTGCTACCAGCGTTTGTTCCGCTATCATATAATCATATAATAAAGCATACTTCTTTCCATCTATTCGCAATACGTTACATTTATCTGTGTTAAGGGTCAGGTGCCAAACCCTGCACCAAGTGCCTATCCGCTGCAGATCTTCCTGCATTTCGCTACAATTTTCTAATGCTGCAACTTCTCTGTATACTACAGCATCATCCGCGAAAAGCCGCATGGAACTTCCGGCACTATCTACTAGGTCATTTATATATATTGTGAAAAGCAATGGTCCCATAACACTCCCCTATGGCACGCCAGAGGTTACCTTAACGTCTGTAGACGTCTCTCCATTGATAACAACATGCTGTGTTCTGTTTGCTAAAACTCTTTAATCTAGCCACACAGCTGGTCTGAGATTCCACAGGCTCTTACTTTGTTTATCAGGCGACAGTGCGGAACTGTATCGAACGCCTTCCGGAAGCCAAGGAACATGGCGTCTATCTGGCAGCCTGTATCTAATATTTTCTGGGTCTCATGAACAAATAAAGCGAGTTGGGTCTCACACGATAGCTGTTTCCGGAATCCATGTTGATTCCTACAGAGTAGATTCTGGGTTTCCAAAAACGACATAATACGCGAGCAAAAAACGTGTTCTAAATTTCTACAACAGATCGACGTCAGAGATATAGGTCTATAGTTTTGCGCATCTGCTCGACGACCCTGCTTGAATACTGGGACTACCTGTGCTCTTTTCCAATCATTTGGAACCTTCCGTTCCTCTAGAGAGTTGCGGTACACGGCTGTTAGAAGGGGGGCAAGTTCTTTCGCGTACTCTGTGTAGAATCGAATTGGTATCCCGTAAGGCCCAGTGGACTTTCCTCTGTTGAGTGATTCCAGTTGCTTTTCTATTTCTTGGACACTTATTTCGATGTCAGCCATTTTTCCGTTTGTGCGAGGATTTAGGGAAGGAACTGCAGTGCGGTCTTCCTCTGCGAAACAGCTTTGGAAAGAGGTGTTTAGTATTTCAGCTTTAGGCGTCTCATACTCTGTTTGAATGCCATCATCATACCGGAGTGTCTGGATATGCTGTTTTGAGTAACTTACTGATTTAACGTAAGGATTTTCTGTCAAGTCGGTACATAGAATTTTACTTCCGAATTCACTGAACGCTTCACGCATAGCCCTCCTTACGCTAACTTTGACATCGTTTAGCTTCTGATTGTCTGAGAGGTTTCGGCTGCGTTTAAACTTGGAGTGAAGCTCTCTTTGTTGTCGCAGTAGTTTACTAACTTTGTTGTTGAACCACGGTGGGTTTTTCCCGTCCCTCACAGTTTTACTCGACACGTACCTGTCTAAAACGCATTTTACGATTGCCTTGAACTTTTTACATAAACACTCAACATTGTCAGTGCCGGAACAGAAATTTTCGTTTTGATCTGTTAGATAGTCTGAAATCTGCCTTCTATTACTCTTGCTAAACAGATAAACCTTCCTCCCTTTTTTTTATATTCCTATTAACTTCCATATTCAGGGATGCTGCAACGGCCTTATGATCACTGATTCCCTGTTCTGTACATACAGAGTCGAAAAGTTCGGGTCTGTTTGTTATCAGTAGGTCCAAGATGTTATCTCCACGAGTCGGTTCTCTGTTTAATTGCTCGAGGAAATTTTCGGATAGTGCACTCAGTATAATGTCACTCAATGCTCTGTCCCTACCACCCGTCCTAAACATCTGAGTGTCCCAGTCTATATCTGGTAAATTGAAATCTCCACCTAAGATTATAACATGCTGAGAAAATTTATGTGAAATGTATTCCAAATTTTCTCTCAGTTGTTCTGCCACTAATGCTGCTGAGTCGGGAGGTCGGTAAAAGGAGCCAACTATTAGCCTAGCTCGGTTGTTGAGTGAAACCTCCACCCATAATAATTCACAGGAACTATCCACTTCTATTTCACTACAGGATAAACTACTACTAACAGCGACAAACACGCCACCACCGGTTGCGTGCGATCTATCCTTTCTCAACACCGTCTGTGCCTTTGTAAAAAATTCGGCAGAATTTATCTCTGGCTTCAGCCAGCTTTCTGTATCTATAACGATTTCAGCTTCGGTGCTTTCTATCAGCGCTTGAAGTTCCGGTACATTACCAATAGAGCTTCGACAGTTTACAATCCAGCGGAACCCGAAACCCCACCACCCTATGGCGCAAGTCGAGGAATCTGCAGCCCACACGGTCGCAGAACCGTCTCAGCCTCTGATTCAGACCCCCCACTCGGCTCTGTACCAAAGGTCCGCAGCCAGTCCTGTCGACGATGCTGCGGATGGTGAGCTCTGCTTTCATCCCGCTAGCGAGACTGACAGTGTTCACCAAATCAGATAGCCGCCGGAAGCCAGAGAGGATTTCCTCCGATCCATAGTGACACACATCATTGGTGCCGACCTGAGCGACCACCTGCAGATGGGTGCACCCTGTACCCTACATGGCATCCGGAAGGACCCTTTCCACATCTGGAATGACTCCCCCCGGTATGCACACGGAGTACACATTGGTTTTCTTCCCCTCTCTTGCAGCCATATCCCTAAGGGGCCCCATTACGCGCCTGACGTTGGAGCTCCCAACTACCAGTAAGCCCACCCTCTGCGACCGCCCGGATCTTGGAGACTGAGGGCTACCTCTGGAACAGGACAAGCAGCCATGTCCGGCCGAAGATCAGTATCAGCCTGAGACAGAGCCTGAAACAGGTTCGTCAGACAAACTGGAGAGGCCTTCCGTTCAGCCCTCCAGAACGTCTTTCGCCCCCTGCCACACCTCGAGTCGACCTCCTACTCTACCACAGGTGAGGGATCAGTCTCAATGCGGGCAATATCCCGGGCAGCCACAGTCGTAGTCCCTTCACGTTGCCACTTCAGTATCACATCGGAAAGAGTGGACCTAGGGATGTTTAGGAGAGTGAAATCTCGCGTACAGACGTATGACGCAAGTGACACCCAGTCTCCTGACCACGTTCGAAGTACGTGAGTTCCGCGAAGTGCCCCATTCTACTCTGTCACGATGCCTAATGACTACTGAGGTCGCTGATATGCAGTACCTGACAGTAGGTAACAGCACAGTTCACCTCATATGAAAAACGTATATTTTTGGGAGTGTCAGGATACTTTTGATCACATGGTGTATGTGTGAAAGACACCATTTTAAAATAAATTTGAAGAACGGATCGCTTTCTAATCTTCCACATAACGGTACGCATATAAACTAAGACAAGGGCGCCATATTCTGTCCCTCTTGCAATTACAACGTCGCGTACCAATTTCGTCCGACTGCAAGAACGCATCCCTGAAAATGGTCCGTTCGCACCTGGGAGGGATGGTTGTGATACACTACAGACGCGCTGCACTTTCAGCTCTGAAGAGAAAGTCCTTCGTCTCATAGAGGAGAATTATATGACGAGTACTCGAAGCGTTCCCCTTGCCACGGGCTGCTGCAGACCACACAGGTCAGAAATCATTCTTTCCTCTGTCTGCTTATCGTGAAGCACAGTTTAAAGTGATCCAGTCTTGCAACTAATTTTACAACTACACGATACATCTCCAGACACGATTCGTCAAAAAATTTTGTCTGCTAGATGCTCTCTACAATATGTAGGACGCTATAACAGTAGTAACGAAGCACCATTTACAATTACCATTTAAATCTTATCTTTACAATCCTGGTCATGTTATCGAAATGTCATGGTACATTAGTTTGCACAGACAAAGGAGAACCCAAAATCTCTTGACGGATTGTAGGGCTATTCATACGTACATAAAACAACAAGATCATGAAACATAGAAGTAAACATTAAATCAGCCATGAAAGAGCTTATCTACGATAATGATGGAAGCTGAATAAATGAATTAAAGTGTATACTACAACCAGGACTTGGCCTCAGGTTTTTAAGCTTAATACGCACCAATGCTGACCATTACACCAACACAACACCGACGTCAACAACTCTGCACGAACTACTGAAGTCGAATGCCCTTCCCAACATGAACTCCCAGTTCATATCTTCCGCTAATTTTCCCCCTCAATAGTGACAATTTCGGGGGAAAATAAGCTGAAGATATGAATTGCAGTTTGTGTTGGGGATGGCATTCGACTTCCGTAGTTCTTGTAGCAATGTTGATCATAGTGCTGCGATGGTGTAATGGGCAGCATGTCTGCCTAGTATGCAAAAAGACTGGGCTCGAGTCACCCTCTTAGTTCAAAATTTTATTTTATTTCTTCAGCTTCTATCATTATCGTAGATGAAGATGAAACTGTCTTCGGGAAAATTTAATTATAAGAAAAAGTTTATGTAGTTTGAAAAGTAATCTATGTTTACACCATGCGAAATGCATTCTGTACCTAGTTCACATAGATGATTGCTCGAAGTGAGCAAGATTGTGCTGTGGTCATGTGTCGCTGTTTTCTTGAAATTCCGGACTGGAGGAGCATTTCTAACACACTTTTTGAGAAACCATCTGACATGTCACTATCCCAGAAGGTTTCACCATTAAAAAGGTCCGAGGAAGTCTGCAGCGTTATACAGACTGACGTAACAAAGGTAATGGGATAGAGATAAGGACATGTACGTGTGACAGTAGTATCGCTTACGCAAGGTGGAGGTGTCGTTTCTACTCAGGTGATTCATGTGAAAAGGTTTCGGACGTGCTTATGGCCAAGCGACGGGAGTTAACACACCTGAAAGCGGAATGGTAGTTGGAGTTAGCCTCATGGGACATTACATTTCGGGAAACGGTAAGGAATTCAATGTTCTGAGGTCCACAGACTCAGGAATGTGCCTGCAATACGAAATTTCAGGCATTACCTCTCACTATGGACAACGCAGTAACTGACAGCCTTCACTTAACGACCGAGAGCAGCGGAGGTTTCGTAGAGTTACTGGTCCTAACAGACAAGCAACATTGCGTGAAACTTTCGTGGAAGATTAAAACTGTGTGCCGGACCGAGACTCGAACTCGGGACCTTTGCCTTTCGCAGGCAAGTGCTGTACCAACTGAGCTACCCAAGCACGACTCACGACCCGTCCTCACAGCTTTAATTCCGCCAGTACCTCTGCCAGGAAAGTTTCATATCAGCGCACACTCCGCTGCAGAGTCAAAAATCTCATTCTGGGAACATTGCGTGAAAGAACCCTGAAACCAATGTTGGACTAACGACGAAGGCTTCCGTTAGGACAGTGCGGCGAAATTTGCCTTTAGGAGGCTATGGCAGCAGGCGACTTACACGAGTGTCTTTGCTAACAGCACGACATCGCCTGTGGTAACTCTCCTGGCCTCGTGACCACATCAGTTGGACCCTAGACGACTGGAAAACCGTCGCCTGGTCACATTAGTCCCAACTTAACTTGGTGCATCATGTCACCGTGGCACAGTTGTTCGCAACTGGTTAGAAGAACAGTCTGGACAGTTCGAGCGAATGGTTTGGCCATCAAGATCGCACGACACGAATCCCAATAATCGAGAGGACTGTTGGTGCACAAAATTATGGACCGGTAAGGCTTTCGAAGTTATGAACGGCTATAGAGATAGCATGGCCCAGTATTACTGCTGGGTTGTTCCAGCGACTGTCGATTCAATATCACGCCAAGTTCCTGCGCTAAGCCAGACCAGAGGCGGTCCGACATGATGTTAGGAAGCATTCCATGACTTCTGTCACCTCAGTGTGTACCAGCCTCGATATCCGGCGCCGTGGACCAGCCGAAGTGTCATCCTCTGACGTGTGGCTTCATTCTGACGCGATTTGGAAGCTGTTTGATCATCATATCGTACTCGCAACTTTTGTCAGTTTTCCAGACCTCCGAGCAGCTACATCATTCACATAGTTCCTGTATTGCTATCCGAAAGTTAAGTGATTCCCGTTCCAGCTGTCCACCCACGGCAACTTCATGGAGTACTTGGAACTGTAGTCGGGCCCTTCAAACGACAGTAAAAGGCGCAGATAATATTTGAGTAGAGTATCTTTAAGACCATAATTAACTACGTAATTTTTAGTTTCGTGCCACAGATAACCACAAGAATTTTTCAGCGTTATAATTTCACTGCGCTCTCTGTTGTTGGCAGCTTTCGTCGTCCAACGCGACTCAAGTGGTGCTGCGACGTGTCGGCTTCAGCCTGTCGGGCAACTTCAGCTGCGAGGTGACGGCCGACGCGCCCTCCTTCTCCACCAAGACTGTCACGGCCAACATGCTGGTCGTTTGTGAGTAACTCTTGCCTATGTCTCCCGTAGTTTGTACAGAATTATACTAATGGTCACTTTCATCTTGTTTATCCAAGAGTGATTCAGACCAGCTTCCCAGATTTAAATGTACTGAAATTTACGCTGGTGTTCAAAATTAAACCAACAACCGAAACATTTCAATGTTGCGTTTATTTTGCCACAAAACAGTATAAACAGGTGATAGTAAACAATACAAGGTGGTCGGAAATTCCCGTCCCAGACTTCTGGGACTTGTAGAGAGGAGTGAGTACATCGTATTTTGAATAGGAACCCAGTTCCGGAAACGTCATTCAACGAGACTACAGAGCGTCAAAGTTATATGGTTCAAATGGCTCTGAGCACTATGCGACTTAACTTCTGAGGTCATCAGTCGCCTAGAACTTAGAACTAATTAAGCCTAACTAACCTAAGGACATCACACACATCCATGCCCGAGGCAGGATTCGAACCTGCGGCCGTAGCGGTCGCTCGGTTCCAGACTGTAGCGCCTAGAACCGCACGGCCACTCCGGCCGGTGTCAAAGTTATATTCGCGGGCTTCTGTAAATGTACGTATACGCGGGGTGATTCCGTGATGATGTTACAGACTTTCTAGGATGATGAAGAACGATAAATGTATTAATTTGAAGTAAGGATTCCTGTACCGGAAACGAACTAGCCGAAAGCTATAAACGAAAACCTTTCTGATGCTTCTGACAGTTGAATACATGTAACGCTTCTTGTGTTGCGAAGAGTGTCGGGTTGGTAACTTTCAGTGGTGGTAGTGTGGACAAAAACGAGAAAAAATGTCCATTAAACGTGGGCTCTAATGTGCGCACCTTAACAGCTATGAACACTTGCTCAGTAGCGGACATGTGTTTCACATTAGCGAAGAAGAACGAATGGTCATAGCTCCTCAGGTACGCAATTCAGAGCCCACGTTTATAGGACATTTTTTCTAGTTTTTGTCCACACTGTCACCACTCAAAGATGCCTGCCCTACATTCATCGCAACACAAGAACCGGTACATGTATTCAACTGTCAGAGGTATCAGAACGGTTTTCGTTTATAACTTTCAAAAAATGGTTCAAATGGCTCTGAGTACTATGGGACTTAACATCTATGGTCATCAGTCCCCTAGAACTTAGAACTACTTAAACCTAACTAACCTAAGAACATCACACAACACCCAGTCATCACGAGGCAGAGAAAATCCCTGACCCCGCCGGGAATCGAACCCGATAACCCGGGCGTGGGAAGCGAGAACGTTACCGCACGACCACGAGCAGCGGACTATAACTTTCGACTCGTTCCTTTCCGGTACAGTGATCCTTACTGTAAATTAATACATTTATCGTTCACCTTCATCCTAGAAAGTCTCTAATATCATCATGGAATCACCCCGTGTATACGTACATTTACATACGCCCGCGCCTGTAACTTTGACGCTCTGTAGTCTCCTTGGAAGACGTTTCCGGACATGGGTTCCTATTCAAAATACGATGTACTCGCACCCATCTACAAGTCCTAGAAGTGTGTAACGTGAGTTTCCGACCATCCCGCATAAAGAATAAAATATAGCAGCATGCATAATGGTAGACAAAAACGTTCTTCGTTCTTTTCTTCCACCTTAACGGATTTACACACACATTCCGTCAACTGATTAATGCGGTCAGTCTAGGATGTGACCACCTCTGGCTGCAATACAACCCTGAAAAACGGCAGGGAAGGCCGTGATTGGTGTCAGAAATGTCACGTTCAGGCAACAACGCCCATTCTTCATGCAGCGCTGCTCGCAAGTCTTGGAGAGTGGTTGGTGGATGCTGACGTGATGCAACCCGTCTCCATAATGCATCCCCAGCGTGCCCTATTGAATTCAAATCGGGAGAGCGAGCAGGCCACGCCATGCGTACAAAATCTTCAGTTCCCAGGAAAACATCAGACGCGCGTCCTTTGTGAAGCTGAACATTACCATCCAGCAATATGAAGTCTGGGACCACAGCGCCTCGGAACAACCGCACGTGAGGTCCCAAGATCTATTCACGGTACCTGATGGCAGTTAAACCTTTCCATTTTAACAGTAGAATTTCATGAAGAGCTTTTCCAGTTCTTAGCTTAATCCGTGCCCACACCATTAGGAATCCTACTCGATATCAGTCACTTTCCACAACGTTTGGGTCGCAAAATAGTATTTCACGTTCCCTACAGATGCAAATTCGTCGAGAATCACTGTCCACATCAAATCGGAACTCATCTGTGTAAAGGTCATTGGACCACTGTTCGACCGTCCACATGGCTTGTAGACAGCTCCACTCTAGAAGTTTCCTTCTGTGAAGATGCGTCAGAGGTTCTCCGACAGTAAAGGCCACTCAGCCGAAGCCTTCTGTACACCGTTTTCCTGGCTACAATACACCCAGTGGATGCTGCGAAATCAGATGCCAGTGTCCGTGCAGTACTAAGGCGGTACCTTCGTTCCCTTACAGCTAAATAACGGCCCCCTCTTCCTGTTGTCACACGTGGTCGGCCATCCCCTGGTCTTCGGAATACCCTTTTGATCTCTTACGACTGTCGCCTCATCCGAAAAACAACAGAAGATTTACATTAATCCATCGGGCCACATCGGTTTTCGACTGTTTTGCTTCCATTCTTCCCATGGTCCCCCACAGCAGACAGTCTGGTAAGCGTCTTCTCTGCGCCATACTGCTCCGTCTGTACACAGCAATTGTGAATGTGTCCGCCTCCGGTAGCTGACTGGTCAGCGCGACAGAATGTCAATCCTATGGACCCGGGTTCGTTTCCCCGCTGGGTCGGAGATTTTCTCCGCTCAGGGATTGGGTGTTGTGTTGTCCTAATCATCATCATTTCAACACCACCGACGCGCAAGTTGCCGACGTGGCGTCAAATCGAAAGACTTGCACCCGGCGAACGGTCTACCCGACGGGAGGCCCTAGTCACACGACATTTTTTTTCTTTTAAATAGTGGATGTAGGACTACCCGGCAATCACTACACCATTTGACAGGTGTCCTGACGTCACCGTTTGTGTGGATTTCCGTTGACCGGAATGCCATCTTTCATGCAGGACAGGATCGTACGGACATCTTTTGGCAGTTTGTATGATTATATCGTGACACAGGACGAGGGAAGAGTTGTATGTTGCTTTAATTTTGGACAACAGTGTATATCTAGAGTGACGTGTCCATTTTTACTATCAGTTTATCAACAGTTTCAGCAATAAGGTATTATTGCATTCTATACTGCACTGATAATAGCTGTGGCATGTTTCGTAACCATCAATGACCTATAGTTAATAAACCCAAGTTTGTGGAAATCGTTTCGTGTAATGATACAGGAAAAACCTAATCAGGTGACACTTTTTCATTTAAAAGCAGCCACAGTGAAACAGTGAATAAACTGTTTGTTATTGGAAAAGTAATCGGCATAATTGGAAATGCATTTATCCCGCTGGCAGGCAAGACGGTCAACGCCTCCGTGGGAAAATGTTTGCCTACGGAACCATAATAGTACGCAGCCGTGCACGTCTTCGTTTGAAGCAAATCAACGGCCACGAATGTTTTCCTCAGGGCACCAAAATTAGGGAAATCGCATGAGGAGGGATCTGACTGTATGGAATCCCGTCCACATGTTACGAAGTTGGTTTCGTGTCGCCGAGTAGCCGGAATGACACCTTTTTCTATCCATTCACGAATCCAGACCTGTCTGTTGCTTCTTTTCTTACGCATCGATTTCATGCAAGCAAGTATCACTTCTGCTATTATTCGTGCAGCTGTCGAAACTTGCATCTCTGAGAGGACCAAGACATTCGTAATACATCGAAACTGACGTGTCCGCATGTGTCGCTGGCCTGCAGTCGCACATTAAATCAGAGATTACCCGAGCGGATATTTCAGACTTCTGCGAATATCAATCGAACTGTTCCCATTTACTCTGAAAGGAGTCAATGATACGACAACGAAGAGAGATGTAAGGCACGTCAGTTTCTGGTATAGGTTGTATGTTATGTATTCACCTAAATATTTATAAATATTGATATTCTCCACCAGTTTTGATTTCCTGTTTCCTGTTGTAGTTTCCTTTGCTAATAGGGGGTTCCCGGGTTCGATTCCCGGCGGGGTCAGGGATTTTCTCTGCCTCGTGATGGCTGGGTGTTGTGTGCTGTCCTTAGGTTAGTTAGGTTTAAGTAGTTCTAAGTTCTAGGGGACTTATGACCACAGCAGTTGAGTCCCATAGTGCTCAGAGCCATTTTTTGCTAATAGGGGAGGAGATGGTACAAAATGACTATATTTGGTTATAATGTGAATCTTGATATAAGTGTCTGGAGAGAGAGAGAGAGAGAGAGAGAGAGAGAGAGAGAGAGAGAGAGAGAGAGAGACTGATTTTTGATTGAGATTTTTACTTTAAGTCGTAACTGGTACATGAAATTTGGTTGCCGCCTCCTTGAATGATCAGCTACTGCACCAGTTAGTGACGTATTACAATTTGGAAGAAGTTATTGTTCGTTAAGGTTTAAATTACGACTCTCTTAGTTACTTGACCGTATTGCGGATAGCTTTGAGGCCAAGTTTTCGTAGCTTTTCATACCTAAGGGACCACTGTTGTAAGTAAATAAGATCAAACAGCAATCTGCTTTTCGCGAGAAAAGGAGAGTGCTTGACACCCAAACTTCCTTCGAACTACAAGTCCTGCTACATCAAAATTGGTCAGTGGAGTTCAGCACAATACTATTGTACAAGAACATAATCCAATTACTTTAGAAATTATTAGAGGTTGTTACTTATTGAAGAAAACTATGGAGAATGCATTTCTTTTCCTGTATTTTATTGAACTTTGTACTCTTACAGTTTTGTCAATTGATAGACGGTGACGACAATGAAGTTCACTTCCTTTTCCAAAATCCAGATATTTCAAATCTTCAAAATGGCTCTGAGCACTATGGGACTCAACTGCTGAGGTCATTAGTCCCCTAGAACTTAGAACTAGTTAAACCTAACAAACCTAAGAACATCACAAACATCCATGCCCGAGACAAGATTCGAACCTGCGACCGTAGCAGTCTTGCGGTTCCAGACTGCAGCGCCGTTAACCGCACGGCCACTTCGGCCGGCTTTCAAATCTTCACTTCCAGAAAATTTGTATACATAAATGTTTGGCAACTCTTACACAT
Source organism: Schistocerca piceifrons (assembly GCF_021461385.2). Classification (NCBI taxonomy): domain Eukaryota; kingdom Metazoa; phylum Arthropoda; class Insecta; order Orthoptera; family Acrididae; genus Schistocerca; species Schistocerca piceifrons. The sequence goes on from NC_060143.1 coordinate 557,438,026, forward strand.
ACTTTACTCGGTTTTATCATTAAAATTTCAGTTTTCATTAATTGTAACAATACATTCTGAGCGACGTCCTAGCAACACGTCCTCTTTCCACAAGATACAGATTAACAGTTCTGTTTTTTTAATAAATCAATTATTTTTTTAAATCCATACTCAAAGATTCACAAGTACTATCGTTGCAGGGATTCCGCTCTAAGGAGTTTGTTGCTGTCCGGCTGCGCTTCTCTTCACTTCAAGAACTTTTTGAATCAAATTTACATTTACGGTATTTACATACATTAGTGAGACTCTCAGAATAAAATTAGACACAAATTGTTAAAAAAAAAAAAAGCAGTGAGGCACACATAACATTACAATGGCATAAGGTATGTTTTCCGAAACCATATGGTATGATTGATTTTCTGAGCTGCCATTTAACATCTTTTCTGGTTTCTCGAACGTTATTAGCTTCGAGTGCAAGATAATCAGCAAATCCCATGCAGTTTATGCTTGCGTCAGTTCTGGAACTTCCATTTCTTATATTCTTTGCGTTATACTTGTACCATTCTCTCTTTTCATATCCCCCACGCCCACTTGAAAAGTAAGGGTGACAGATATTCAACTTATCTGAAGCCAGTTCTTATGAGGAATGATTCAGAAATTTCTACTCAACCTGTCTTAAGCCAGTTCTTATGAGCAATGGTTCAGAAATTTCTCCTATCACGGAGAGTAAAATTTATTCTCTTTGTATTATGACTCCAATCAGTTCCATTTATTGTTTTTCTTTTTGTTTATTCGTTATCAATTTCAGGGCTGTAAAGGCTTATCTTTACCTTGGTAATCGATATCGTTTGTAATCCAAAGCATGTTGAGTTGTTGTAATCCACCATCCACTGCTGAGGGTATTCCATGAGAACACAACCGCTGATAACTGGACACGTAGTAATAAGAGAATAAACACATTTTACTCCATACAGTAAGTATTTAAACCTGTTTGGATAATAATAGCTGTAGCCCGTCGCATCCATTTGTATGTAATGGTGCTTTTGTCGTGATCGCACAGTGTCTGCTACACTTACAGGAGGGAACAGTGGATGATATTCAGGATTTGATTCAGGGCCCAATGATAAATCGACTGCTCACATAGAGCAGGTAATGGGGTTTGTGTCTTGCTCTTGGCGCAAATATAAAACAACTTTTCCAAATATGAACATGACACTGTGGCTGGCACTGTGCCTCTGAGAACACCAAAATCAGGATGTGAGGTGCCAGTACCAGGGTGTTAATTTCAGTAAGGCCACTTGAGGAAAGTTTCCAACCGATTTCTCATTAACAAACAGTTGTTGACCGGCGTTTCCTGTTGAAACGTGGCTGTGATGCCTCGTGTAAGGAGGAGAAATGCGTACCATCACGTTTCCGACTTTGATAAAGGTCGGATTGTAGCCTACGCGAATGCGGTTAATCGTATCGCAACATTGCTGCTCGCGTTGGTCGCGATCCAATGACTTTTAGCAGAATATGGAATCGGTGGGTTCAGGAGGGTAATACGGAACGCTGTGCTGGATCCCAACGGCCTCGTATCACTAGCAGTCGAGATGATAGGCATCTTATCCGCGTGGCTGTAACGGATCGTGCAGCCACGTTTCGATCCCTAAGTCAACAGATCGGGACATTTGCAAGACAACAACCATCTGCACGAACAGTTCGACGACGTTTGCAGTAGCATGGACTATCAGCTCGGAGACCATGGCTGCGGTTACTCTTTACGCTGCATCACATACAGGAGCGCCTGCGATGGTGTATTCAACGACGAACCTGGGTGCACGAATGGCAAAACGTCGTTTTTCGGATGAATCCAGGTTCTGTTTACAGCATCATGATGGTCGCATACGTGCTTGGCAACATCGCTGTGAATGCACGTTGGAAGCTCGTATTCGTCATCGCCATACTGCCGTATCACCAGGCGTGATGGTATGGAGTGCCATTGGTTACACGTCTCGGACACCTCTTGTTCGCAATGATGGCGTTTGAACAGTGGACGTTACATTTCAGATGTGTTAGGACCCTTGGTTCTACCCTTCATGCGATCCCTGCGAAACCCTTCATTTCAGCAGGATTATGCTCGACAGCATGTTGCAGGCCTTGTACGGGCCTTTCTGGATACAGAAAATGTTCCTGGCCACCAAATTCTCCAGATCTCTCAGCAATTGAAAACGTCTGGTCAATGGTGGCCCAGCAACTGGCTCGTCACAATACGCCAGTCACTACTCTTGATGTACTGTGGTATCGTGTTGAAGGTGCATGGGCAGGTGTACCTGTACACGCCATCCAAGCTCTGTTTGACTCAATGCCTAGGCGTATCAAGGCTGCTATTACGGCCAGAGGTGGTCGTTCTGGGTACTGATTTCTCAGGATTATGCACCGAAATTGCGTGAAAATGTAACCACATGTCAGTTGCAGTATAATATATTTGTCCAATGAATATCTGTTTATCATCTGCATTCATTCTTGGTGTAGCAATTTTAATGGCCAGTAATGTAGTAGTGTTAGTAGTAGTACTAGTAAATACGGTGGCAGGCGCAGCAGAGACCAGAGTAACGTTGCCGTTATTAGCTGACGGAACGAACGTAAAAGCTGTCCCGGGCCACTTGGTCTCCCGCGGAGCATCGGGCCACAAGTGCCGGCCGACATCGGGAGTAGCTGGCTCGGCCTGTGGGCATCGTAAACCGGATGAGCCGACCGCAGCGCCGCGCCACGGCGGCCGCTGTAATTGGTGGGCTCGCGGCACACCTGATCCCGCAGCGATAATCCCGCGGGGACCTGCGCCCTCCCTGGGAGGATAACGCAGCGCCGCGGCCGCCCGACGTCCCCGAGGCGCCCTCCTCGCGGGCGGGCGTCTCACCTAATGCAACCGCCTCCTTCTCCAAAGAGCTGGCGCCGGCCCTCGGGACGGCGTAGCAACACGAGTCGCTGCTTTGGGAGAGTAAAAGAAATGGCTCAGAACTAAAGCTGATTCTACAGCCATTGTTCTCCAGCGACATAGAATACAGCCAACGTTAACTGTTCGACATTTTTATTACTCCTCTCTTGTAATTGAGTAGTCCAATGAAGTCAAGCAGTCATTGATAATATCCGCTACAGTTGTAAATATTATTTGTTTGTGAAAAGGAGTGCACAATCCAGTTTGAGGACATGTGTCCCATCCTCAGGTACCTATTAAAATGTAAGTCGACAAAAATGCGTAATTGAAGTTGAAATCGGTTGAAATATTGTAACACCCCACCCATCACTTATCTGGTATTGGTGTGTGTTCACCACAGGTAATTGACTAAGAGATCAACAGAGAGTGCAAAACTGCCGCAATGTCCAAAAACGCAGAGAAAGTAATAAGGCCCTGTGACTCGTGACTGAACTGCGGTGGCAGTGTTGACATTAATTGGTTCAGAAGTGAACCCCATTTAATTAAATAGGGGTCCACATTGATGTTATATTCAGCTATTGAACACAGATGCAAATGTTGAACATAAAATTAATTAAGAAAGTGACTTGGGATTTCAACTACTTGATCGAAAACAGATGCAGTCGATTAGCACAGATTTATTTCAACTCACGATCTTCAATCATCACAGTAGGTGACTCTCCTATCAGGCACTGGTGATAAATTGCATTTGCGTGGAGTAAAGCGCGATCAATCAAAAGTAATTCCTATCGACTGACCCAGACGCAATGCGAAGTGTGAGAAGAAGTCTACAATACACGGCCTATGAAACCCTCGTGAAAACTTTGCCGACATGATCCAGCAAATGAATCAATGGCCGGAGCGGGCGCAATATCACCGAATACAGCGTGGCGGAGCGGTGTCGTTGTGAGGACGTTGACTGACCTCGTGGTGCCACAAGGCTGCGCACGTCTTCTCACTCCTAGCTAGCTTGCTCAGTACATAGCTGAACCAAAACTTCCTATCTCCAAGCTCCATCGTTCCGTTTCCTAAGTCCTAAACTGCAGAGACGCTCACTCTTTCTCAGGCAAGCTGAGTAAAGAACGCCACGTCCGCACTCTAGGCAAGCTGGGAACGGAAGACCACTGCAGAGACTTCTCACAATCCGCTCTTCGCCTCGGTTTCCCCTCCAGCAAAATCACTTACGTCAATTGCAGTGCAAGTCGCGTTAATTATGCGTCGCTTCCCAGCGCCGACCAATGCCTGCTCTGGAAAGTGAACAAATTCCCACAAAATTTCCCTTCCTCTCAAATTCTTCAGTTTAGTTCTTCCTAGGCCACCCATCAAAGTTAGTGTCTGCACAAACACCAATTCTTCCAGAATTCTGACTCCCAGGAGAGTACTTCAAATTCCTCGGTCCTATATTCCCATCAGAGGCTGGCGTATTTCATTCTGTCGATATTCACCTGATTTACTTCAAACTCTTCAGACCGTGAATTCAGCATGAAGTTGCTATAGTCACGAACACACATATTTTGACCTCTGTTGACCACTCCACCGTAGCTTTGCGCGGCTTTCTCAAATATTTCCCTTAATATGGGACGATGGACATTTATCAACAGGTGTACAATTTCTCCGTCTGTTTGCCAGTACACTAGCATGGGCTCGGGGTCAACCACCCATTCTGTCACTCATCATAAGGCAGCTGGAGGCCGCACCACGTTACAGCTTTCACAGAGCTTGAGCCACCCTAAGCTGCCTATTGTCGCTTCCCTTCGCTGTTCCCCAACTGGCCATGGTCAACTCTAAATACTTCCCTGGTGTAAACTAGCGTCCAGTAAATCGACTCATTTCTACAAAGTTTTCATGTCATGTGAATTACTTTAAAACCATCACCTGACATTAATTATTCCAATACGTTTGTACTATACCCTCTACAAGATGCATTGTGCCTTGTTGGTTATTTTGTTCAGCCCTACTGTTCGCTCAGCGTGAGTTAGGTGATCTTTAATGGCTTCATGTAAGGGACATAGTTGTTGCCATCTCACATAGCCCGTCTCTTCAAATCAATTTTGTAGTACAGGTGATGATTCCTATGGTTTTACCACCTGTGGTACAAAATTAATATCTCCATTACTGGTATTTTTAATCGGTTTGTGTGCCTGCTTTCAATGACTGGATTTACTGTTAAAGGCGTGGTTATTATTTAGTCTAATTTTACTTTAATCTCTGCCGATTCCTGAGATAATTATTGATCAGAGTACACAAAAGAAAATTGCAATTATATTACAAGGACACACGTCGCAATGGGCAAATACACGTGTTTAAGCACCTCTGTGCTTGTCATTTGAATGGCAAGACCTGAAATTATAACGTAAGGTCCATTCACTCTCAGTTATCCATCCCTACTCGACTTAAACATACATGAACAATATTCGTGTAACATTTTGTGAAGTTGACAGTAGTTGCTCTCATTAAATTATATGTGAACCCCCCTTTGACATTTTATTAATGAAAGTTTTTTTTTATGTCTGTCTCTGGAAGTTTATATTGTGCATGGTGTAAGTGTTATCTTTACACAATTCAACAAGATCTGGCACACTTCAGTGTTTGGATTGTGTACACACATGTACTTATGTATATATATATATATATATATATATATATATATATATATATATATATATATATAAAACACCAGCAAAATGACAAGAATCATTGCGCATTGAGCAACCACTGTTGTGTATTTGTAACAAGGTATAAGTATGAAATCTTATCCTAACACAAACAGACGTGGCATGACAAATATATGACGTTTTAACAAATGGCACGTTTATAAAATCATAACATTTATAAAATTCATAAACAGAACAAATGAGTACTTTATGTATTTTTTTTTTTTTTTTTTTTGAGGTGCATGTTATTCACTTGAATCCACACTGACACACTCACACACACGGCACAAGTTTCTTGCAAGAACGGAAGCGACATTAGTTCTGACTAGCAAGTTGAGGGATGAGAAGAGAGGAACGTCGATTACCGAGATGGTGCCACAGGCACCCGCATCTTCTTGAGGCAGGATGGCTCTCACCTAAGAGCTCGTTGTCGACATGTTGTCCGACAGGCCCAAGATCCCATCGGTGCATCTATGATCGGTGACCTCTCGCAGCTCAGCCACAGGTCATTGCTCCTTCTATAGACGCTTTAGGGCAAGGGAGGGATCGTGATCAGACGAGAGCCTTTTCTTTTGTTTTTTTTTTTTTTGCACAGGCCCTCAAAGTTGGTGTCATTGGGCACAAAAGTTCAGCTGGGCTGTCACTCCACCTGACGTGGCGAGCAACAAATATAGAAACCTTCCTGTACCTCTTCACTGCTGCCCCCGATCCACACTGTGTACAGAGACCAGGACCGACCTCTTTGTTGTAAACAGAAATGCTGGATCTCACCTCTCCTTGGGTGCTGAGTTGACCACCGGCCCGTCGATTCAGGGTGTGGTCTGCATGCCATCATCATCGTCAGCTGTGTGCTCCCCTCATTGCTGTCGTCCTCGTTCCTTGTCAGCTCGTGTGTGGTGTGCCAGGTGTCATAGCTTCAACTACCTCTCGCTCAGTTACGCCACCTTAACAAACTAAGATAACTAATTTTAGTACATAGAAAGTGCTGATGTTTAACCATCAGTACCATACTTTTTTTTAAGTTTGATTGAAGACAATGCACTTATTTCATTACAAAAGGAATAATTTTACTTGTTTGTAAATCAGCTTCAGGATCAATTCGAATAGAAATGTAACAAAAAAAATGGTTCAAATGGCTCTGAGGACTATGGGACTCAACTTCTGAGGTCATTAGTCCCCTAGAACTTAGAACTAGTTAAACCTAAGGACATCACAAACATCCATGCCCGAGGCAGGATTCGAACCTGCGACCGTAGCGGTCCTGCGGTTCCAGACTGCAGCGCCTTTAACCGCACGGCCACTTCGGCCGGCAGAAATGTAACAGAACTTCTTTTTTATACATAAACATTAAATGTACAAGACAACATGCTTCATAGTCGTTCACACACATACACAATCAAGGGATAGGGAATCAAGATTATCTGGACAGGATCCCATCACCATTTCTAACTACCAATTCCTACGACTAACACGGTGTTGGACAACCCGACTACATATCTACTATTTACTACTTTTTATCTCTAATCTTGTTTTTTCTTCTGAATTCCCTATGTGGCAGACGTCCCTCTTATTGTGCATGCGAACATGTATAAAACACAACAAACTTAGACATGTGTCAGTCTTACCAAGATTTTTGTTGGAAATTTGGATAGCGTCCTTTATCGTGTTCTATTGCGACACTTCTTCTCTCCTTTATTTTCTTCCCGTTTTCTCCTTTTGTCACGAATGGTTTTCTAAGGCCTGTGAACATTTTTCGGATTAGCGCTGTCCCAATGGCACAACACAAATATAGCTCACTGCCCACACTCGCAGTTGTTACACTATCTCGGTATCAACAAGTAGTTCTGGCGTATCAATGCTGCTGTTCGCTCTGTAGATGATTACATCCGATTCTTTTTAACATGCACTGGGTGCGCTAATTCACGCAACTGCGCATAGCGGTCCACCTCTTACGTATTCAGGGGCACACGAGTTGCGTCGGTGCGTCCTCGTAACGACCTAAGGGACTGGCCACCTTAAATATGTTCTCCAATGACGGAGATACAATTACGGGAACTTTTCTGTAATTTACAGACACTGGGTGTGCTAATTCACGCAACTGCGCATAGCGGTCCACCTCTTACGTATTCAGGGGCACACGAGTTGCGTCGGTGCGTCCTCGTAACGACCTAAGGGACTGGCCACCTTAAATATGCTCTCCAATGACGGAGATACAATTACGGGAACTTTTCTGTAATTTACAGAGTCCCTAAGTTATCATTTTCTAGGGGTACACCCAGATATACTTGTATTCCATTCTTTAATCATGTGTTTTTACAAAATAATTTAGTGCTTCACCTTCACAACATCGAGAGGCGAAACATCATTATTAATAATAAAACACAAAATATAGGCACATATAAACGAGACATTCTACCACTAAGAACAGTGTATACACAAACAAACAAGACACTTTAACAAAATCCTTATTCTAAGCCTATTTTTACTACAATTCCATGTACAAAGTCTGCAGTTCATCATTCCACAAATGCCTTTACATGTGTTATCGGATGCACTCCCAGCGATTTTCCTGTAGTTATGGATTCTACTTCCAATGCGTTGGCATGCGTTCTTCTCCGCACGCGCACAGGCCCACAATACGCGGCGAAGAATTTGTGGCACAACTTCCTTTGCTTGTTTGGCAGTCGGTGTGTCTTAATGAGTACCTTTTCCCCAACCACAAATTGTCGTACTCGTGCCCCTTTATGCGCTCGTGCTTTGCGCTTCTCGCATGTCGGATATTTTGTAGGGCTTTCTCCACGACGGTCCCACGTCGCTGCCGTGTTCTTGGAGGAAACTCCACTAACTGACGGAGCCTATCCGGCGGGTCCCGGTTCTTTAGTACCGTGATTGGACCTAACAGGGTGGTGCTATGGGGTATCTCATTAATTACTTCCTGGAAATCTTTGATGAAGATGTCCCATGTGGCGTGCTACTTACTGCAGTACAATCTGCAAAGGTTTCGTAAATCCTTCATTTTTATTTCAGAGGGATTAGAACTGGGGTGGAAGCGGGATATGAAAACTGGTTTAATTCCATGACTTTCAAGTGTTCTCTTCCATATCTCCGAACTGTACTGTGGCCCATTGTCTGACAAAATATACTCTACTGGCCCTACCTGTGCCAGGAAATCTCTACGTAGCGCCTCTGAGACCACCATGATGTATCTATAACCCCTTTGTGTGGTTGGTAACGGACCCATCAAGTCCGTCGCCGCTGTTTTTCTTCATTTCTCCGGAAAAATGGGGTACAGAGGCGGCTGCATGGCTACAGTACTTGTTTTCGCCTTCTGACACTTCTTACATACCGCGAGAACCTTGCGTATTCGTCTCTCCATGGTTTTGAAGTGACAGACGCTTTTTAGTTTCAAGAAGCACTTCCTGGGTCCGAAGTGAGGATAACTGAGATGTGTATACCATATGAGTTTGTTTATTACTTCCTCTGGCACACACACAACCCACAACGTCTCACCCGGATTTCTTCTGTAAAACACGACCCCCTTTATTAACAGATAAATCTGCCTAAGCCACGCTTGCGTTCTATCTTTCCACTTTTCTTTTATTCCTCTCAGCACTGGATCTTTGTCTTGTTCTCGCCCAATATCACGCATTGTCACTGTGATATAATGTTCAAACGCCACTTCTCGTAGGTAGAACAAGGAGAAATGTTCTTGTTCCAGTTCTTCAGCCTGATAATCGCTTATCCCCAGAGGGGAACGGAATAGCGCATCCGCTATTACATTTGTGGGTCCCGGTACGTAGACTATTGTGAAATTGAACTCCTGGAGGACAGCAATCCATCTCGAAAGCCTCCCATGCGTTAATTTAGCCGTAAGTAAGAACTCCAGAGCTCTATGATCGGTATAGACATGTGTCTTACGTCCGAATAAAAAGTACTTGAACTACTGGAACCTCTACACTATCGCGAGGGCCTCCAGTTCGGTTGCCGAGTAGTTCCTTTCGCTTTTACTCAGCACCCGACTCCCGAACGCGATCGTTTTGTGTATCTTTACTCCATCTTCTTCATATTCTTGGAAGACCATTACTCGTAGCCCAGTTTTCGCGCTATCCGTGGCCATACAGAAGTCATGCGCCAGGTCAGGATGTGACAGAATCGGAGCCTTTACCAGAGCTGATTTTAGCATACTGAATTCGCTTTCTGCATCATTGTCCCATACCCACGCCGCATTCTTTCCGGTTAATTGACACTGTCGTGGTGTCGCCATTGCCTCTATATATCTGAATTTTTTGTAAAAATTCACGACACCGAGAAAGCCTCTCAGCTGTTTCCTTGTGGTAGGCGTTGCAAATTCTGCGATTACCCTCATCTGCTCTGGGTCTGGCATAATTCCTTCCCCTGAGATGACATGATCAAAAGATGTACTTGTCTTCCTCCAAAACAGGACTTTTTTATATTTACCGTCACCGCATGCTTTCTTAATTTGTAGATCACTTCTCCTAGAAGATTGTTGTGAGATTCCCATGTCTTTTCCGCAATGAGGATATCATCAACGTAACATGTATTCTCTCCCTTAACCTCTCATCCAAAATTTTTCCTAATCCTCATATAAATGCTGCAGACGAAATATTCAGGCCAAAGGGGAGTCTCTTAAATTGATAGCATCTACCAAATGCGATGAACGCCGTGTGTCTTCTGCATTCTGGATCCAACTCGATTTGCCAGAAGCTGGATTTCAAATCCTGAGAGGAAAACACCGAAACTCCATGGAATTTCTGCAGCAACTGATCGAGCCCCTCGGGTCTGTTGGTTTCTGGAACTATGATCGTATTGATCTGCCGGGAATCTAACACAAGTCGAATTTCCCCGCTCCTTTGGTCTACGATCCTGAGGGGGTTTTTGTATTGTGCCTTTGTTGGCTCTATCACATCCTCCTTCTGCATCCGCTGGAGTTCGATAAAAATACGATCCCGGTATGCCCTCGGAATCGGGTACGACGGTACTGGAAACGGTTTGTGTCTCTTTACGTCAAATTTATATTGATAGCCCTTTATGGAGCCCGTGTTGGGGAGAAAAACTTCAATATTCCCTCTTAGCACATTGTCTAAACCTTCTTTGTCTGCGTTTCTTATGACCTATATGCCCTGCAGTTTCTCGCTTATTTCCTTATGTATTTCTGCTAACTGTGCTTCTTTCGAAGTACTATCTCGATTGTCATGTCCGCCGTCGGCTTCACCTGTTGAGTCCTCCTGGTTTGGAAACCGTAGTCCGAGACAGCTCTTTTGTACCTGCCCTGGGATTGCCTGTTCATCGAAACGAAGATGGATTTTGTCACCCTCTCCTAATGTGACTTCTCCTCGACCCAAATCGATTATGGCTTTGTTTGTTGATAGGAAATCCATACCAATTATAATATCGGTGGACAGTTTAGGAATGACAAAAAGGATACCAGTCAACAGATGTCCCTGACATTCGAATTCTAATCGTGTCTTTTGATATATTTCTATACTCTCTCCAAGTAATGCACCCCTGACCTTCGTCTTTTGCGTGGCAAGAGTCGGTGGGTTCAGCACATTCTTACATGTCTTAAATACCTCTTCTGAGATCGCTGAAAGCTGGCTTCCACTATCAATTATAGCGGCCACCGTTAGGTCACCTATTTTGCAATTGTGCTCACTGGGCTGCTGCGCGCTGTCCGTGTCTACCTCTGTCGTTGCCTCAGAGCTGTGAATGAAGGCGTGGCTCCCGTTGCTTATAGTGTCAACTTTGTCACACCGTGAAGCGGTTATCTGTGTTCCGGCAAGTGATGGTTCAGTCGACGCAGTAATTACACCCTTCTCCTTCCCTGATGTCGCTGTAATGAGACGTTTTACCTCGTCCTCTAAATTTCTCTTTAATATCGCCACCTCCTCTTTCAACTTCTCGTTAGGCCCTATGTCCGGTTGCTCTTGTTACTTTTCTTCAACACGTGTTATCCGGCTTCGTAGCCTTGATAACATGACTTTTCCTACTTTTGCCGTGCTTTGCGTGTAGTCCCGAGTTTCTCTCGCTATTTTCCTTGCACCTTTCGCAATAAATTTGGCTTCAATTGCCGTTCGTTTGATGATGGCAATCTCTTTCTCTATTTTGACGCCGAGGTTCTTTACCTTCTCTCTTACTTCCCTGCTCTGCTCTAAGTTCACCGTTTGCATCTGTTGCTACAGGTCCGTAATGTTTTTGAGAGTAGCCGCATTTTGATCCTTGTCCTTTTGTGGTTGGAAATGCGACTCTTCTCCTCTGTTCTGAGGAACCCTTCGATAACTAGACAAGTACCGTCTCCGCGCACCCGTCGGATCACATGTGAATGAACCGTTTGATGATGGTCGGACATTGTTTTGTTCCAACACACTCTGTCTTCTTAGGCTGGATCATCCATACTTGTGGATTAATCCTGTACTCCCTGCGTCCCCCGAGCCCTCAGTATCACTGCCTGAGTCATCGTCCTTGCAATTCAGCGGACTATACAAGTCGTGAGACGCAGTTTCAGTAAGTTGCAACTCGTGTTCGTCACGCTCATCGGTAGAGCTTCCCCTACTATCACCCACGTTCTCCCGAGAAACAGTCTGATTATATTCTGCCGTTGTCTTGGCTTTTCCCCTCGTTATCATTTGCACTTTTATGTTACACGAAATCTCAAAACCCAGGTACCCCTTACATTCAATAATTACATAACACAGAACATATATCAGGACACAAATTGATACACTGGATGTGAGCAATAAAGCGACAAACAGTTCATAAAGAATTCCCCCAAAAAAGCTAATACCAATGATTGTGTTCTGTGTGCTCAACATCGGCTGATTACGGCACTGCACACCATAAGTACTCCAACAACTCACAAATACAATGCACAGGCACCTGTAAATGTCAATTAGAAAGGACAGCACATGAAGAAGACAATGTAACTTATTGTAACTAATGCTACCCGTTTTTCAATTAAAAATGGCTAAGCAATGGATCACATGGAAAAATTTCCTTTTGCAAGACTACTTCCTAGCAAATCCCGAAGTATTGTATCCTGGCATATGTAACACCCCACCCGTCACTTATCTGGTTTAGGTGTGTGTTCACCACAGGTAATTGACTAACAGATCAACAGAGAGTGCAAAACTGCCGCAATGTCGGATAACGCTGAGAAAGTAATAAGGCCCTGTGACTCCTGATTGAACTGCAGTGGCCGTGTTGACATTAATTGGTTCAGAATTGATCCCTTTTAATTAAACAGGGGTGCACGTTGATGTTATATTCAGCTATTGAACACAGATGCAAATGTTGAATATAAAATTAAGAAAGTGACTTGAGATTTCAACTACTTGATTGAAAACAGATGCAGTCGATTAGCACAGAATCATTTTAACTCACGACCTTCAATCATCACATTACATGACTCTCCTAACAGGCACTGATAATAAATTGCGTTTGCGTGGAGTAAAGCGCGATAAATCAAAAGTAATTCCTATCGACTGACCCAGTCGTAATGCGAAGTACGAGAAGAATTCTACAATACATGGCCCATGAAATCCTCGTGGAAACTTTGCCGACGTGATCCAGCAAATTAATCAATGGCCGGAGTGGGCGCAATATCACCGAATACAGTGTGGCAGAGTGGTGTTGTTGTGCGGACGTCGGCTGACCTCATGGTGCCGCAAGGCTGCGCACATCTTCTCACTCCTAGCGATCTTGCTCAGTACATAGCTGAACCAAAACTTCCTATCTCCAAGCTCAATCGTTCCATTTGCTAAGTCCTAAACTGTAGAGATGCTCACTCTCTCTCAGGCAAGCTGAGTAAAGATCGCCACGTCCGTGTCGGCACTCTAGGCAAGCTGGGAACAGAAGATCACTACGGAGACTTCTCACTTCACATTGGTTTCCCCTCCAGCAAAATCACTGACGCCAATTGCAGCGCAAGTCGTGTTAATTATGCGTTGCTTCCCAGCGCCGACCAATTCCTGCTCTTGGAAGTGAACAAATTCCCACAAAATTTCCCTTCCGCTTAACTTCTGTTATTTAGCTCTTCCCAGACCACCCATCAAGGTTAGCATCTGCACAACACCAAGTTTTCCGGAATTCTGGTTCCCAGGAGAGTACCTCAAATTCCTTGGTCCTATATTCCCATCGGTAGCTGGCATATTTCATTCTGTCGCTCTTCACCTGATTTGCTTCAGACTTTGCAGACTGTGAGTTCAGCATGAAGTTGCTATAGTCACGAACACACATATTTTGACCTCTGTTTACCACTACACCATAGCTTTGCGTGACTTTCTCGCATGTTCACAGAAAACGGGACGATGGACATTCATCAACAGGCGTACAAGTTCTCCGTCAGTTTCCCAGTACTTCAGCATGGGCTCGGGGTTAGCCACCCATTCTGTCTCTCATCTTGAGGCGGCTGGAGGCCGCACCACGTTGCCGCTTTCTGAGAGCTTGAGCCACCCTAAGCTGCCTATTGTCACTTCCCTTCGCTGTTCCCCAACCAGCCACGGTCAACTCTAAATACTTCCCTGGGGTAAACTAGCGTCCAGTAAATCGACTCGTTTCTACAAAGTTTTCATGTCGTGTGAATTACTTTAAAACCATCACCCGACATTAATTATTCCAATACGTCCATACTATACCCTCTACAAGATGCATTGTGCCTTGTCAGTCATTTTGTTCAGCCCTACTGTTCGCTCAACGTGAGTTAGGTGATCTATAATGGCTTCATGTAAGGGGAATAGTTCTTGCCATCTTACAATATGTTAAGGGCATGTTACCATTTTTTGGATATAAAAATCTACTTTTTAAAAACTGCATTTTTTGGATCCATAAAAGTGTTTAGAATCCTCACATGAAACGGTTTTTCCGAATACGGAATGGAAATGTTTGATATTCGCGATTGAACAAAAAAATGCACCTACCTGAAATCGGCCTTTCTGACGCACCAGATTTTTTCGGGAATTTCAACTTTGTAGCCGCGAAAAATTAGTCTATGTGGTTGCGCATGACTAAAACTGATAAAGTGATCAAGGACCTTACTACGTACCACGCCCTGGCAATCCGATGGCATTCCAATTGGGTGAAACAGATGAAGAAGACAATTTGGGCAAGGTATTTCCACAAGTGTTCGATGGATGACGACCCACAACACCAAAATAGTCCAGCTGGGGAAATTAGTTGTTGCACGTGGCGCATTGAAGAGGCTACCGGACATCTGAACGAATATCAAAACCACCAGCCGCTCTTCAAAGAAGTTCAAAAAGTGACTCATCCGATCTACGAGGCCATTTCGGAGGACGAGTTATTGTACCGGTGCTTGGGAGGAAACACACAAAATTCAAATGAAAGTTGAACGCTTGTGTTTGGAAGTTAGCCCCCAAGCATTTGCATTCTGGTGCGAAGACTGTGGAGACTACGACTTTCCTGACAGTGAGCAGCCTCAAATAGGGGTACTCAGCAATTCTGGAAACTATGACAACGATGGACGTCACCCTGGACTCTATTCGACGCAGTTCCCCAAGCATTCGGACGACCACCGGATTCAAGCGGCCGAAAACCACTTGTCACCGGCCGTACGAGCGGCTCTGGAGCAGCGCAGGATGCCCCACACCCAGAGAACGCCCTCTGTGAGGAACAGAAAGGATTATTTTATGGACTCGGAATAGCAGATTGAACGTAAGTTGCATAATATTGCATTTATATGTAGTCAAAACTTCAAACGCGTTTTTCTCGAAATGACATTTTTCTTATCGCGCGGCATGGTAACTTCAAATCTACTCAACCGATTGGCATGATTCTTTGTATCCGACGAAGCTAACTACATTTTCTAGGAGTTGTACCACTTTTATTCCGATCCATCAACTACAAATATTTTTACTTGGCCAAAGAAGTCGAAAAATCGATGAAAAAACCCTATTTCTTCAAATGGCCGCCATTTTGTTTCCTACGGTCCAAATAAATTGAGCGAGGTACAACTCTTAAAGAAGCTTATAAACTTCGCTAACGTGAACTTAATTTTGATTTCAGACGAGCCGGCTGACATGTGACATACCGCGCATGGAGGTCTACATCGAAAGTTTGTTTCGTTCCTACAGCACTTCCGCCTTTGCTCTTCGACATTTCTGGTCGAAGAAATTCCAGTTGGTAGAAGAAATATCAATAAACATTTTGACCAAATTTGACACTGATATTACAACACATCCTGAAAAAAAACTTCTCAAAGAACATGCTTTTTTCGGGCCAATGATAGTAAATCTCCCCTTAAAATTGTGTGTCACTGGTACATGGCATGCAACCGGATATCCTGTTCAGTATGTGTATTCCCGCATCCGGCCAATCCAGATTTAAGGTTTCCGTGATTTCCCTAAATGGCTTCAGGTAAATTCTGGATGTTTCTGTCAAGGGCACAGCCGATTTCCTCCCACATCCTTCCCTAATCCGAGCTTGTGCTCCGTCTCTAATGATCTCGTTGTTGACGGGACGTTAAACACTATCTCCTCCTCCTCCAGTATGTGTATTAACGTATTAATGTAATTTCTAATGCCTGTACTGTGTATAAGATATTGTATACCAAATCTGTAGCTACTCATTTCTCTGGCGAAATGGTTAATGCTAAAGGCCAATAAATAAATAAAATTTATTTAATTAAAGAAACTCAGTTCACGTGGCTTTCAAGTCATAATATTGGTTTATCAACACACTTTATTTGCCTTCTGTACAAACGAATGAAGAAACTGGTAGAAGCCGACCTCGGGAAAGAACAGTTTGGCTTCCGTAGAAATGTAGGAACACGCGAGGCACTACTGAACCTATTACTTATCTTAGAGTATAGATTAAGGAAAGAAAAATCTACGTTTCTAGCATTTTTAGACTGGCAGAAAGCTTTTGACAATGTTGACTGAAATACTTTCTTTTAAATTGTGAAAGTAACAAGAGTATAATACAGTGAGTGAAAGGCTATTTACAATTTGTACAGAAACCAGATGGCAGTTATGAGAGTCGAGGGGCACGAAAGGGAAGCAGTGGTTGAGAAGAGTGCGAGAAAGGGTTGTAGCCCATCCCTGATGATATTCGGTCTGTATACTGAGCAAGCATAAAGGAAACAAAAGAAAATTTTGAGTAGGAATTAAAATCCATGGAGAAGAAATAAAAACTTTGAGGTTTCCCGATGACATTGTAATTTTATCAGAGACAACAAAGGACCTGGAGGAGCAGTTGAACGGAATAGACAGTGTCTTGGAAGGAGGATATGAAATGAACATCAACAAGAGTAAAACGAGAATAATGGAATGTAGTCGAATTAAATCAGGTGATGCCAAAGGAGTTAGATTAGGAAATGAGACACTTAAAGTAGTAGATGAGTTTTGATACTTAGGGAGCAAACAAACTGATGATGGTCAAAGC
This sequence comes from Schistocerca piceifrons, assembly GCF_021461385.2. Lineage (NCBI taxonomy): Eukaryota > Metazoa > Arthropoda > Insecta > Orthoptera > Acrididae > Schistocerca > Schistocerca piceifrons. The sequence goes on from NC_060143.1 coordinate 557,455,030, forward strand.
AGAGAGGATATAAAATGAATACTGGCTATGGCAAGGAAAGCAGCAGCTGAGCAGCGGAGGCCTGCGCATCTCTGGTGAAGCGCACTACCTGCTCTGGGCGTGAAGAAGAGCTGCGAAGCCGTGCTCTGACTGTGACGCAACGCTAGCGCAAATTGTCGTGTGTCGTTATTACGACTCTGCAAATTTGTCGTGTTATCTAGCGTCACAGCATGGGCAGAAACGCACAGAAGAAGAAGCTAGTCGCTGAGAAGAAGACGCCGTCGCCGCAACCCAGCAGGAATGCGGATCGGACGCGTGAAGAACTTCATGTACCTGTCCCCCCTCTGTACATACACTGCAGTAGAGGGTCGTGGACAGAGATATATGATGTTATAGGCAGCTGTTGTAGCGAAGAGGTTGGCGTCGAGTCACTTGACTCAGGCGCTATCATACAACTACAGGCAGCGAGTGCCGCCGACCACCGCGCACTTAAGAGTGCAGTGGCCGCCCACATTGTGGATCCACCCAGCGTGGAGAAGACGACGGCACCAAGACAGCACGGGATGCAATCCGAGGCCCTGATCAGGGGATTATCGACATCTTCGGGTTAAGGAAACTTCTAGGCTTCCCTGTGACAGCAGAAGCTCTCCCCCTGGGCATGGACCCTAAGCCAAAGTGCTTCAGGTGCCGAGGGGCACGTGGCCAAATACTGCCCCAACTCACCACGATGCGTAAAGTGCGCTGGTGAGAATGTGACAGAAGAAGAGAAGCAGCGCCGACCTGTGCTCGCTGCGGCGGGTCACACGTGGCCAACTGGCGCGGTTGCCCGGCTTTTACCGGTGGTGGCTGCGCTGGCGATAAGGCACAAACTGAGAGACGACGACGAAGGCGCCGCAAGCGCCGCCGTAAGAAGACGGAGCCGGAAGGTGAGAAGACTGCTCCCACTGCCAACAGGCGGTCGGAATATCACACCAGCGAGAGTGGCGCGGGGGACCGGCCGCCGACGGCGGCCGAGCAGGCGCCGCAATTACAGGAGATGCGCGCCATGCTGGCGGCCGCAGCGGAGGAGGCGATTGCGGCCTTCAAAGCCGCCACGGAAGAGGACAGGGCGGCATTCGAGGCCACCCTGACCGCAGAGACGACGGACGCATGCAACCTGCTGCGGCAGCACATGCGGCATGCGCAGATGGCCCGAGACATCCGGGCAGACGCAGCAGGCAGAGAAGAGACGTCAGTCGCCACTCCCCCGGCGGAGCAGCCGGCGGCAGGACACACCGCGGCGGACACTCCGAGGAGGAAGAAGACGGAACGCGCCGCACCGACACCGAAGCCCATCGGCTCCGAGCAGCTCGGCTCCGACGAGTGGGCAAGCGTGGCTTTAAGGACGCTCAAGGACTTGGGCTACGTCATCCACAACACGGGGAGGACACAGCCTCATTAAGCCTCTCTGCACGGCCGGCGAGCGAGGAGTGATGCCGCTACCCGGTCGCTCACCTCCGAGCACTCGGCTACGACGCACGCCCGCCAGAAGCCGATGGACGACCTGGGCCACAGCCCGCGCCATGTCATCACTGACAGCGCGGTAGGGGCTCTCACATCTCAAATTGCAGCACTCTGTGCTGCAGCACCGTCTAGGACTGATCTCTTATGACGATACTTGGTATGACGCGGTATCCGATTGCATGATACCCGCTTTTAACATAACCTACCCTTGCATGACCTATCGCAGTCAGCAAGACATCCGCTACTGCTCTTACTACCCGACCTAACTATCGCAGAGGTTTTCTTTCCCTTGACGCTTACCTTGGCACTTTTTTCCCTCTGCCCTTAAAAACCGCTACCCTTCGTTCGTTTTCCGACCCAATCTATCTCCAGATGAGGGCTTATACATGGCTAATCTTAGCCAGACTTACGCAAACATCGCAGTACCCACATCCTGCGACACCTCACATTAGTGAATACTAACCCTTTTATCCAGAGATGGCAGTAGACCTTTTGAGTTGGCCATCATGCCGGTGTGGGGGTGGAGGGGCTCCACCTCAATAAAAAAAAGGCAAGGAAAGCATTTCTGAAAAAGAGAAATTTTTAACATGGAGTGTAGATTTAAGTGTCAGGAAGTCCTTTCTGAAACTATTTGTATGGAGTATAGCCATGTATGGAAGTGAAACATGGACGACAAATAGTTTAGAGAAGAAGAGAATAGAAGCTTTCGAAATGTGGTGCTACAGAATAAAGCTGAAGATTTGATGGATAGTTCATGTAACTGATGAGGAGGTACTGAATAGGATTGAGACGGAAGAGGAATTTCTGGTACAACTTGACTAGAAGAAAGGATCGGTTGATATGGAATGTTCTCAGTCATCAATGGATCACCAATTCAGTACTGGAGGGAAGCGTGGAGGGTAGAAATCGTAGACGGAGACCAAGAGATCAAGACACCAAGCAGATTCGGAAGCATGTATGTTGCAGTATTAGCTGCATCAAACCAGTCGGTGGACTGAAGACCGCCGGCTGGAGTGGCCGTGCGGTTCTAGGCGCTACAGTCTGGAACCGAGCGACTGCTACGGTCGCAGATTCGAATCCTGTCTCGGGCATGGATGTGTGTGATGTTCTTAGGTTAGTTACGTTTAAGTAGCTCTAAGTTCTAGGGGACGGTTGACCTCTGATGTTAAGTCCCGTTCTAGGCGCTGCAGGCTGGAACCGCGCGACCGCTACGGTCACAGGTTCGAATCCTGCCTCGGGCATGGATGTGTGTGATGCCCTTAGGTTAGTTAGGTTTAAGTAGTTCTAAGTTCTAGGGGAATCATGACCTGAGATGTTAAGTCCCATAGTGCTCAGAGACATTTGAACAGTTTGACGGGCCCAGGCGAGGCATAAAGCTTTGTGTCGTGTAGTCATCAAGGGTGCACGAGTGGGCCTTCGTCCCCGAAAACCTATATCGATGATGTTTCTTTCAATGGTTCGCCCGCTGACACTTGTAGACGGCCCAGCACTGAAATTGTAAACAGGCTGTATAGGTTGTTATGTTGGTAACGTCACGTAGCGCTTTGTATGAAAATCACTGACTGTGCTGTGTGCAGTCTGTGGCTGGTTTGGATTGTTGGAATTTGCTATTGTAGTGTTGGGCAGTTGGCTGTTAACAGCGCGTAGCGTTGCGCAGTTGGGGGTGAGCCGCCAGCAGTGGTGGATGTGGGGAGAGAGACGGCGGAGTTTTGAGAGCGGATCTTATGGACGTGTGTCCATCATGGAGAGTAATTTTGTAAGACTGGATATATATATATATATATATATATATATATATATATATATATATATATATATATATATATTTTATGACTTTCGAACACTATTAAGGTGAATACATTGTTGTTCTCTATCAAAATCTCTCATTTGCTAAGGCCTATTAGTAGTTAGTGCCTTCAGTAGTTAGAATCCTTTATTTAGCTGACAGTATTGGCGCTCGCTGTTTTGCAGTAGTTCGAATAACGAAGATTTTTGTGAGGTAAGTGATTCATGAAAGGTATAGGTTATTGTTAGTCAGGGCCATTCTTCCGTAGGGATTATTGAAAACCAGATTGCGTTGCGCTAAAAACATTGTGTGTCAGTTTAGTGATGATCAGAATAAGTAAAGAGAGAAATGTCTAAGTGCGTTCAGTTTTGCTCAGCTGTTTGAAAATCAAATAACGTAAGGGGTTTACCAGCACAGTAATTCACTAATTTTTCTAAGGGGACGTTTCAAAATCTGCAGCAGTTTGTGGAAGTGCTGCACTTCTGTCACGTTGAACGATTCCTTTCAGTCGTCGTTGGTCACGTGCTTGCAGGATCTTCTTCCGTCAGCGTCGATGTCGGAGGTTTGATGTTTTTATGGATCCCTGATAATCACGGTACACTCGTGAAAAGGTCGTACTGGAGAATCCCCATTTCATCGCTACCTCGGAGGTCCTGTGACCCTCCGCCTGTGCGCCGACTGTAACACCGCATTCAAACTGACTTAAATCTTGATAACTTGCCATGGTAGCAACAGTAATCGATCTAACAACTGCGCCAGACACTTCCTGTCTCATATAGGCGGCGTTGCCCACCGCGGCGACGTATTCTGCCTATTTATATATCTCTGTATTTGAAAGCGCATGCCAGTACTAGTTTCTTTGGCACTTCAGTGTATTTCTTGCCAAATACTTTCGTCTCTCCTGAAGAGGGTAATATTATCCGATTTATGATTAATCTTCTGATTTTCTATCAGATGGTTTCAGGCTATACTTATTCAGGTAATATTTGGAAACTAAGCTCACTTTCTCTAGTGGTCAATGTCTGAGATGATGTTCTAATTATTTTGCTTTTACCTCCGTATCATATTAATTCCATGCAAATAAAAGAAAGTCTTGCTGGATCTTAACTGTTGGCACTTCACTTTCATGGTTGGTCCCTTCTGAAAATTGAATGTTTGGAGTTGTGATTTGATAATTAGCTATCACAACTGCAGATGATTCTTTCAAAGATTCGTATGATTCATATTGGAATTAATTTAATTTAAAAAAAATTCTTTTAAGAGCCATAAGTTGCAATTTGTTCTTAAAACTTTGGGAGAGTAACTCTTAATTATTCCAACGCCAAATTGCTTTAATTAAGAAATGTCTTATCTTGCAAATTTGTATTTATTACTGATTTCTTGCCTGTGGCTTAGGGCCTTTGATCAGTGTTTTAAACCGATTCTTTGTAAAGTAAAGAAAGTCCTCTTGCCCATTCTTAATACTGTATTCGGTTTGTTAGTGTAATACGTTCTTTATGTAAATGTGAACTGTCGAGGGAAGAATGATGTGATTTTCGTGGATCTTCCCTCCCATGTATCCCTTTCCTTTCCGATCTTATGTAAGAGGAATTTCAGTGTGTACACCAGGAGGTGGTCAGATGTTAAGCTTTATAAATAACTTGCTACCGATGTCTTAAAGGGTAACTTATGTTTCACAAACTTATGCATCATCAAGCAGATTTTGGAATTGTTACGTTTTGTTCCAAAACATACATCATTCCCCAGAAAACTCTTCATAAATTTCAAGAAAGGGTATTTCTACTTTTAAGCTGTGATATATTTAACATACACAAGTCGACAGTTGATTTCTCCATACCCATACTCAATACTCATCCGAACAGAAATACATTTAGAGAATGAATATGAAGGGTATATATTATATCCGTCGTGATCGTGTAGGAACACGCAAACGTTCTGCCTCATTTTGATCGTTCTTTCTGATCTTCCATGATTCTCTCATTTTTTCTCCATGGAGTCTCTTTCTGTCTTCAGTCCACTTTGTCCCTGGTTTCTTTGGGACTTCATTCTCTGACCTCACATTGCACTAGTGTATCTTGTCCCTGTATACACTTCGGTCTTCAGTTTCTATCAGATCGATTTTTGCTGCGTCTAGGTCCAGTTTGACTGGTGTGATCCATGGTACTGTTGACCGCTTATATGTATGTTAGAATTCTCTGGGTGAGTCGCTTTGGTGATAGCCTGATGATGTGCCCATAGAATTTCAGCCTTCTTTTTTCTAACGTCTTCAGCTATGTTTGACATCTTCTGTGTAGTTTTCTTAGAGTGTAATCTGTATCTCTCTTCTGTCAGCTTTGGACCGAGAATTTCTGTCATGATTTTTCTTTCTTCCTTCAGTATGCTTTCCATGCCACTTTTCGTATGGAGTGTTAGCGTCTCACTTACATAAAATATTTCAAGCTTGATTACTGTGTTGTAGTGTTCGACTTTTGTGTGAATGGACATGAATTTTTTATTATATACGTGCTGTATCGTACCGAACGCTCTCTCCATTTTTGTAGTTGAGCCTTCTGTGCGATCTTTTCTCCTCCTCTATGTTCAAGGATTTCACCTAGATACTTGAAATGTGCTACTCTCTTTATTTTTCCGTATTTTGTGTCTAATTTTGTCATGTTTACTTTTGAGCAGAAAAATTCAGACTTCTCGAAAGAGATTTGCAGCCTAACTTTTTCCGCGCATTCTTGTCCAGGACTAGGTTGAGTAATAGTGGGGATAATCCGTCGCCTTGGCGCACTCCGGCTCTGATCATGAAGGGATCAGAGATTTCACCCATGAATTTAACTTTCGATGTTGTGTCACCTAATGTCTGTCTGATTAATCCTAGTGTTTTTGGGCCGAGTCCCTGCTCTTCTGAGACGTTGAACCAGGATTGTCGGTCAACAGAATCGTACACTTTCTTGGAACCTATGAAGGTACAAATGAGTGGCGCATTCCTGATGGCCTTGTTTTTTAAAATTGTTTTCAGGTTGAGGAATTGTACTCTGCGTGAACTACAGGGGCGAAAGCGTGCCTGCTACTCACCAATTTTCTGTTCTAACTATTCTTGTGTTATCTGGAGTAAGCACGATGAGAAAATTTTGTAGATGACTTGTAGCAGGGAGATTCCTCTGTAGTTGTTCACATTCGTCCTATCTCCTTTCTTGTGCAGTGGATGGATAAGTGCATATTCCCAGTCGTCAGGAAGTTTTTCTGTTTGCCAGATGGAGAGATCTAGTGACTTTGGTCCAAGGTTCTTTAGTAATTTGGCATTGGATCCGTCTTCACCATGGGTCCTGTCGTTTTTTTAGTTTAAGTATGCGCTTGATGATCTCTCCACATTTTGGTGGGAGTGATTCTGGTTAGGTAGAGGTACACTTCTGTACTGGAGATCTTGTTACAGGTTCAGGGCAGTTCAGGAGATCGGAGAAATAACGTGCCGGTTTGTCACAGTTCTCTCGGTTAGTTAGCGCTAGTTTTCCATCTGGTTTCCTGAAGCACCAGTTTAGGGGTGTGTACCCGCAGATCTTCCTTGAGAAGGTCTTGTAGAATTCTCTCATGTTGTGGTTGCGGAAGTTTACGTCTACGGCATCCAGTTGCTCCTTCACGTACTTTCGCTTCGTTTTCCTAGTACTTTTTGCACCCTGTTTTCTTGATTCTTGGAAACAACATAAGCTTTCTGAGGATTTTTTACTGGTGTAGCCCTAAAAAGCTTTCTTGCGTATTTCTAGTGCCCTTTCACACTCTGAGTCCCACCAAGGGTGTTCAGTGTTCCTTTTCCGTAGTATTAGCTCTTTTAGTGATTTTGAATACATTGTGGGACTGAACAATGATCGAAGTGTTACAAATATTTACTATCAAAAACAGTCTTGATCACAATTTATTTATTACAGTAGTGGTCGAAATCGGTCACCGTAATAAATAAATTGTGATCAAGACTGTTTCTGATGGAAAAAAAATTGCTCTTTTGCTTTTTGTGTGATCTATCTATGGCATTCTTGCCAAGTGTTTGCTGGCTGTTTTCTCCCATTCATGTTCTACGTTGGATTTCATAATATTTTTTGTGTCAAACTTTTCTATGTGCGTTGTTTTCTGATGGATCTTCTTCGGTGTAAATTTGAACTCGATTCTAGTTACACAGTGGTCTGAATCAATATTGGCACCTCAGCGTACTTGAACGTCATGGATCTCCTTCTGGACTGGGTATGAAGTCGTTACATGGTATGTTGGGAATTCTCCCATCTCTTGTATAGGTGACCTCCATGTCTTCCGCTTTCGTGGAGATTTACTGCGGGATGTTGACATAATCTTCAAGTTATTTTTTTTGGATAGTTAGATGAGGCTCATGCCATTTTTGTTGATACATATGAGCCCTGGAAATTTTCCCACAGTTCTTTGATGATGTTTTTCTCTGCCGGTTTGTGCGTTGAAATGACTCAACAAAATTTGTATATCGTCTTTGGGGATCTTGACCATAACTGTCGCTAGTGTTACCCAAATGTTCTCTGCTGTTTTTTTATTTTTATTTTATTTTATTTTATTTTTTTTAATCTTCGTTTTTGGCGGAGTCATGGTTGCTTGTAATCTTGTAGGTAACAACCCTGCCGGCTATATACACATCAATTTTTAATGTCCGTAATGTCCATGCAAGAACAGAGTAAAATACACATAAACTGCCTGCAAAGGGGCAATTTAATATGAGTGGAAACAATATATACAACAAATTCTGGAAGTTACATCAGTAACAATTATTTGTGCCACATACATTAATACACTTCGTACACTGTCTCTCATATGTTGAAATTAGGTATGGTCTGTGATTCGTCCTGCATTATAACGCGCGCAGGTCTCAGATTGTGCTCCTTTTTGTACTCCAGTAGTCTTCATCTGAGCAGAGAATTCACTATACAGTTCAGCTTCACTGTCCTGCGCCAACGCATTGTTTACGATGGTCTGGAATTCTTGCTCCACTTTGATGGTCTCTTTAGCTGACGTTTAACAGTTCGGAATATGCATTCTCTTCGTTTCCCAGCACCGCAAATGGAAAATACTCTGGATATCTTCATTGGCAAACCATTCCGGACTAGTTCCCCATGATCTCCCCGAGGGGACTACAAAAGGGGAGGTGACGACGAGAAAAAGATTGAATGTTCAACGAAAGGATAACGCTGTACGAGTCGGGGCGTATTAGGGAAGCTTGAAAATGTGAAAAGGAAAATGCTAAGGCTTAGTCTAGTATAGTGGGGGTTAGTGAAGTCAAATGGAAAGAAGACAAGGATCTCTGGTCGGGTGATCACAGGGTAATATCAACAATGGCAGAAAATGTTTCAATGGGAGTAAGATTCGTTATGAATACCGAGCTAGGGCAGAGAGTAAGTTACTGTGAACAGTTGAGTGATATAATGGTTATCATAGGAATCGACAGGCAACTGACGCCGACAACGATATTTTAGGTATATATACCGACATCACAAAGTGACGGCGATGAGATAGAGAAAGTATATGAGGATATAAGTACGTAAAGGAAGATGAAAATCTAAAAGTGGGGGGACTGGAATGCAGTTTTAGGGAAGCAATAGAAATAAGGATTACCGTAGAATATGGGCTTGGTACTAGGAAAGAGAGAGGAGAAAGATTGAGTTGTGCAATAAATTTTAGCAAACAATAGCATATACTCTGTTCAAGAATCACAAGAGGAGGAGGTATACTTGAAGAAGGCCGGGAGATACAGGATGATTTCAGTTAGACCACATCATGGTCAGGCAGAGATTCCAAAATTAGGTGATGGATTGTAAGGCCGGAGCAGGTATAGACTGAGCCCACAACGTAGTAGTGATGAAGAGTAGGCTGAAGATTAAGAGATCAGCCCGGAACAATCAACGTGCAAAGAAATGGGACACGGAAGCACTTGAGAATGAAAAGTACGCTCTAAATTCTCTGAGGCTATGGATACTGCGATAAAGAACAGATGAGTAGGCAGTTCCGTCAAAGAGGAATGGGCTCCGTGAAAAAGACAATCACAGAGGTCGAAAAGAAAACCGTCGGTACAAAGAAGTTAACTGCGAAGAAACCATGGATAGCAGAAAAAACACTTCAGAAAATCGGAAGTAGGAAGTACAAAAATGTTCAAGGAATTTCAGGAATAGAAGTACACAAGTCACTTAGAAACGAAATAAATAGGAAGTGCAAGCTAATATGAAATGGATGCATGAAAACGAAATAATAGTCGTAAGAACTGACTCAGTATATAGGAATATGAAAATAACCTTCGCTGCAACTAATAGCAAGAGAGGTAATATTAATAGTGCCATGGGAATTCCACAGTTAAATGCAGAGGAGAGATCAGGTATGTGCAAACAATACATTGAAGGCCCCTGCGAGGGGGAGGTCTTGCCTGATAACGTGATAGAACAAGAATCGATATAGATGAGTTAGGGGATTAAGTACTATAATTAGATTTAAAAGAGCTTTGGAAGCTTATAATCGAATAAGGCAGAAGGGATACGTAACATTCCATCAGAATTACTAAAACCATTGGGGGAGTTGGCAACAAAACTAATACTCATGTTGGTGTGTAGAATGTATGGGTCTGGTGATATACCATTTGACTTTCGGAAAAACATCATCCACACGATTTAGAAGATTGCAAGAGCCGACAAGTGCGGGAATTATCGATAATTAGCTTAACAGCTCTTGCATCCAAGTTCCTGACGAGAATGATAAACAGAATAATGGAAAAGAGAACGGAAGATTTGTTAGACGATGATCAGTTTGGCTTTAGGAAAGATAAAAGCAACAGAGAGGCAATTCTGACGTTGCGGTTGATAATGGAAGCAAGGCAAAAGAAAAATCAAGACACGTTTACATGATTTGTCGTCTTGACAAAAGCGTTAGAAAATGTAAATTTGCTCAAGATGTTAGAAATTCTGAGGAAACTAAGGCTAAGGAATACTCAAAGAGGGTAATATAGAATATGTACAAGAACCAAGAAGGAATAATTAGTGTGGAAGATCAAGAACGAAGTGCTCAAATGAGAAAAGGTTTTAGGCATGGATGTAGCCTGTCACCCATGCTGTGCATTTTATACCTCGAAGAAGTGATGACGGAAATAAAAGAAAGGTTAAAGAGTAAGATGGAAATTCAACGTGAAAGGATATCAGTGATAAGATTCGCTAATGGCATTTCTATCCTCAGTCAAAGTGAAGGAGAGTTACATAATCAACTGAATGGAATGAGCAGTCTAATGATTAAATCGAAGAAAGGCGAAAGTATGAGAAGTCGTAGAAATGAGAACAGTGAAAAGCTGAACATCAAGATTTTTGATCACAAAGTTATGGAAATCTACTACCTAGTCTGGGAATTCTGACATCGCCCTCACAGTATATACAGGGTGTTTCAAAAATGACCGGTATATTTGAAACGGCAATAAAAACTAAACGAGCAGCGATAGAAATACACCGTTTGTTGCAATATGCTTGGGACAACAGTACATTTTCAGGCAGACAAACTTTCGAAATTACAATAGTTACAATTTTCAACAACAGATGGCGCTGCGGTCTGGGAAACTCTATAGTACGATATTTTCCACATATCCACCATGCGTAGCAATAATATGGCGTAGTCTCTGAATGAAATTACCCGAAACCTTTGACAACGTGTCTGGCGGAATGGCTTCACATGCAGATGAGATATACTGCTTCAGCTGTTCAATTGTTTCTGGATTCTGGCGGTACACCTGGTCTTTCAAGTGTCCCCACAGAAAGAAGTCACAGGGGTTCATGTCTGGCGAATAGGGAGGCCAATCCACGCCGCCTCCTGTATATTTCGGATAGCCCAAAGCAATCACACGATCATCGAAATATTCATTCAGGAAATTAAAGACGTCGGCCGTGCGATGTGGCCGGGCACCATCTTGCATAAACCACGAGGTGTTCGCAGTGTCGTCTAAGGCAGTTTGTACCGCCACAAATTCACGAAGAATGTCCAGATAGCGTGATGCTGTAATCGTTACGGATCTGAAAAATGGGCCAATGATTCCTTTGGAAGAAATGGCGGCCCAGACCAGTACTTTTTGAGGATGCAGGGACAATGGGACTGCAACATGGGGCTTTTCGGTTCCCCATATGCGCGATTCTGTATATTGACGAAGCCGTCCAGGTAAAAATAAGCTTCGACAGTAAACCAAATGCTGCCCACTTGCATATCGGCGTCATCAATCCTGTGCACTACATCGTTAGCGAATGTCTCTCGTGCAGCAATGGTAGCGGCGCTGAGGGGTTGCCGCGTTTGAATTTTGTATGGATAGAGGTGTAAACTCTGGCGCATGAGACGATACGTGGACGTTGGCGTCATTTGGACCGCATCTGCAACACAGCGAACGGAAACCCGGGGCCGCTGTCGGATCACCTGCTGCACTAGCTGCGCGTTGCCCTCTGTGGCTGCCGTACGCGGTCGCCCTACCTTTCCAGCACGTTCATCCAGCACGTTCCCAGTCCGTTGAAATTTTTCAAACAGATCCTTTATTGTATTGCTTTTCGGTCCTTTGGTTACATTAAACCTCCGTTGAAAACTTCGTCTTGTTGCAACAACACTGTGTTCTAGGCGGTGGAATTCCAACACCAGAAAAATCCTCTGTTCTAAGGAATAAACCATGTTGTCTACAGCAAACTTGCACGTTGTGAACAGCACACGCTTACAGCAGAAAGACGACGTACAGAATGGCGCACCCACAGACTGCGTTGTCTTCTATATCTTTCACATCACTTGCAGCGCCATCTGTTGTTGAAAATTGTAACTACTGTAATTTCGAAAGTTTGTCCGCCTGAAAATGTACTGTTGTCCCAAGCATATTGCAAAAAACGGTGTATTTCTATCGCTGCTCGTTTAGTTTTTATTGCCGTTTCAAATATACCGGTCATTTTTGAAACACCCTGTATTTTCTTTAATGTCGTTTGTTGTTAGCACTATTAGCTTATTCCCAAGAGTTAGCAGGTTTCACTCAGTTAATACTAGGCAGAAATCAAATCTGCATGTGGAATGCACTTCCTTGACTCTTGTGCAGAAAGGAGTGCAGTATTCAGCTGTATTCATTTTCAATAAGCTACCACAAGAACTCAAAAATCTTAGCAGTAGCCCAAACGCTTTTAAGTCTAAACTGAAGAGTTTCCTCATGGCTCACTCCTTCTACTCTGTCGAGGAGCTCCTGGAAGAGCTGAAAAATTAAGCAAATTCCAGTGTTACATTGTTGATTTTCTTTATTTTAACTTACGAATTGTCGCTTGAATATGTTTCTTATATTTCATTTTATCTGTTTCTACTATCGTGTTATAATTTCATGCATTGACTCTTTCCATGACCATGGAGACTTCTCCTTAATTTGGTCCCACGGAACAATAAATAAATAAAATAAATATAAAAAAATAAGGGAGCAAAAAACTCATGACGGGTGGAACGAGGACACAAAAAGCAGACTTGGACTGGCGAATAGGTCATTCCTGGCTAAGGGAAGCCTACTAGTATCAAACATAGACCCTAATTTGAGTAAGAAATTTCTGAGAATGTGGAGCAGAGCATTGTATGGTAGTGAAACACGGGTTGTGGAAAAACTAAAGCATTTGAGATGTGGTGCTACAAAAGAACGTTGAAAATTAGGTGCACTGATAAAGTAAGGAATGATGAGGTTCTCTGAAGTGTCGGTGAGGAAAGGAATGTACGGGAAACGCTGAGAAATAGACGGCACAGACTGGGACGACATCAATTAAGACGTGAGGGAATAACTTCCACGGTATTAGAGGGTAGAGTGTAAAAATTGCAGAGAAAGGCTGAGATAAGAATATATTCAGCAAATAATTCAGGACATAGATCGCAAGTGCTACTCCGAGTTGAAGCGGTGGCTCATGTCTGACATATACTACCTCCTGTAGAAGTATCCGACAGTTTTTTAAACACCTACTACAAGAAAGACAATGCTAAGTACTCTGTTATGACAGCCGTTTGCTTTAATTAGTGTTGCACTGCAGCCGTCTGCTACCGCATAGTGTGTATGACATAACTTTTATTTACGAGCCCTGTAGTGGTTACAATGTCCGCAGCAGCATCCATTTACAGTCTGGCCGACACGACAGGCGTTCCTTCTGCCATCTGTAAGTCTGAAGAGTGCTCCCACCGCCTGGAGTTCAGTCCTGTTATGGTTTTGACGTTACGGCGGCCCGCGGCGCTAAGTGTCCTTAAACGCAGGCGCCGGCACTGCCTCCTCCGCTGGTGCGGGCGCCGCCCTAAATCACGCCAGCCTCCGCCACCGCCTCCACCTCCACCTCCACCTCCGCCGCCCCCGCCACCCCCAAGAGGGGGTGGGATTAGCCACAGCCGCAGCCGCTGCAGCCGCCCCCCGCTTCTAACTACCGACCCGCAGTCGGCGCCCTCTGCCCCCCCTCCAGATCCTGCCTCGCACCACCGCAACCTCACTGCCGGGGGCACTGCGCCGGCAGTTACTGCCGGCTTTCGATGAAACATTAAATTTTAATGCCGTCTTTAGCCGCCTCGGTTAAGATAAGTCCTCCCACAATTGCTGCTGCAATAGAGAAGCGGGCGAGAAGACGGCAGACCAGGGCCGCACTCTCTCTTCGCAATCGGGTCGTTTCCCGCAGTGTCTCTATCAGCGCTCTGGAACTGTGGCTGTAGAGGCGCCAAGACCCGCTGTAATTCAGGGTGCTTAAGACGATCTCGTGGCGACAAATTTTCTTCGGACCATCGGCCTAGTCTGCGCTTTCACTTAATCAAACCTCCTACCTACAAGTACATAACTCCTATCCTAGTCTCGTCTACATCCATACTCCGAAACCTACCATCAGTGTGTGGCGCAGGATTTTATTGACATCACCATGATTCACTCTGAAAACCTACCACTTCTTTCGAAACAGAGCCTGAGCTATTATATTACGAGTTCAAAAAGTAATGCCCCAAATTCTTTTTTTCTCAGAGCATATTTATTGCTAAGAGTCATAATTTTGTGACAATATACATGATCTACATCTACATCTACATACATACTCCGCAATACACCATACGGTGCGTGGCGGAGGGTACCTCGTACCACAACTAGCATCTTCTCTCCCTGTTCCCCTCCCAAACACAACGAGGGAAAAATGACTGCTTATATGCCTCTGTACGAGCCCTAATCTCTCTTATTTTTTCTTTGTGGTCGTACGCGATATATAAGTTGGCGGCAGTAGAATTGTATTGCATTTAGCCTCAAATGCTGGTTCTCTAAATTTACTCAATAGCAATTCACGAAAAGAACGCCTCCTTTCCTCCAGAGACTCCCACCCGAGTTCCTGAAGCATTTCCGTAACACTCGCGTGATGATCAAACCCACCAGTAACAAATCTAGCCACCAACCTCTGAATTGCTTCTATGTCCTCCATCAATCCGAGCTGATAGGGATCCCAAACGCTCGAGCAGTACTCAACAATAGGTCTACTAGTGAAACTTCCTGGCAGATTAAAACTGTGTGCCCGACCGAGACTCGAACTCGGGACCTTTGCCTTTCGCGGGCAAGTGCTATACCATCTGAGCTACGGAAGCACGACTCACGCCCGGTACTCACAGCTTTACTTCTGCCAGTACCTCGTCTCCTACCTTCCAAAGTTTACAGAAGCTCTCCTGCAAGGTTCGCAGGAGAGCTACTGTAAAGTTTGGAAGGTAGGAGACGAGGTACTGGCAGAAGTAAAGCTGTGAGTACCGGGCGTGAGTCGTGCTTCGGTAGCTCAGATGGTATAGCACTTGGGATAAGCGGCCTCCCTTACAGATGAACCACATCTTCCCAAAATTCTACCAATGAACCGAATACGACTATCTGCCTTCCCCACAACTGCCATTACATGCTTGTCCACTTCATATCGCTCTGCAGTTTTACACCCAAATATTTAATCGACGTGACTGTGTCAAGCGCTACACTACTAATGTATTCAGACATTACGGGATTCTTTTTCCTATTCATCCGCATTAATTTACATATATCTTTATTTATAGTTGGCTGCCATTCTTTACACCAGTCACAAATCATGTCCAAGTCGTCTTGTATCCTCCTACAGTCACTCAACGACGACACCTTCCCGTACACCACAGCATCATCAGCAAACAGTCACCCTATCCAAAAGGTCATTTATGTAGATAGAAAACAACAGCGGACCGACCACACTTCCCTGGGGCACTCCAGATTATACCCTCACCTCCGATGAACACTCACCATCGAGGACAACGTACTGGGTTCTATTAATTAACGTGTCTTGTCCATGCCCTACTTTTCCACGCAGTCTCCGTAACGTTCTATGGTCGTACGCCAACGTTATGGAAGCGCATGTATTCCCTGCTGGTAAAAGCTCTTGTCCCGTAGGCGTAGACATGTTTTCATTGCATGACTGACACTCTCGTCATCTTCAAAGTGTGTTCCCCGTAGAGAATCTCTAAGCGGCCCAAAGAGGTGGAAATCCGAGGATGAGAAGTGTGGACTGTAGGGTGGATTCAGTACGTCTGGAGCAGTGGCTGTGACAGGACGTCCGGAGCGTGGCTGCTCATGGAGCGCTGTTTCTGTATTTCCTGAGGCTGTAACTTTCTCTACCCAACTGTACTCCTATCAACGGCAGCATCGCCATACACTGCACACTATCGTTTACGGACGTTCAATAACAGCACGTTGCTTGTAACGTGAGTCGTATGTAGACGTCATTTTGACTCTGTATTACTGCTGTGCCATCTGCCAGAACGGTTAGAAACTTCACTGTCGCACACAAAAAACATCAAATGTGAAGCACCATGAAGGACGTTTGTCAATGTATATTGATGTTTTTTAAAAATTTTGGGGCATTAGTTATTCAACGGCGCACATATATTGTGAACCAGGTTTCTGCGCAGAAATACACGTCTAGAAAATGGACATGGCCAATTAAAAAAGCGTATCTGCCATTAACATGAGATTCCGGAGATGATATTGGTCATATGGAATTTCGGAGAGTTCAAGGGGAGGTTATTCAGAAGCAATAGATCTGAAATTTGAGTTAAAACCTAGACTGCAAACATCGTACTTCCGCTTCAAGTGTAATAACACGATTTTTATAAGTTCAACTTAGACATCACAAATGGTTTTGGCATTTGTGACCTATACTGCTTAAGAAAGTGTAAATGAATGAGCTGGTGCGGTGGAAGAAATAAGTTTCCATTACGCTTTCGCCGCCACGTGCCTCGAAGTATTGCGTTATGTAGTCTTACCTGTAGTGCTGTAAATTCTTTCGGATGTTACCTGCAAGCATTGTGCGTTCATAAACAGTTACTCTTTGCGTTATTGCAAGAAAAGTGAATGGAGCACACTTTTATGCAACAAAATTTCATTCACATACATGGTGCGATTCGTGAATAGAGGAAGACTACAAGGTCAAAGGTATGAAAAATAATATCATGTTTCAAGAAGAAAACGTACATGAAACCATCCTCACCGTACATCGGAGCATAAATTCAAAAATAAGTTTCAACTACTGAAACGTGATCTTTCTAGCCAGGCAAACTGCTTTTACGTCACTTTATATTCATGGATGGTTAAGTTGCAAACGGATACCGACAGCACATGTTATGAAGAGATCATAAGAGGGAACAAAGGCATAACGTTTCTTGCATCATGTTTGATTGCAAAATGCAGCAATGAAAAGGCACACAATTCTGCATTACTTCAAAGCACGTCTACAATTCCAGCGACATAATTTCAACCCGAATACTCGCCACTTGCTGAAAACGCACCGCATTGTTAACAGTCATCGGTTAAACGCGGCAATGCCTAAAACACAAGGCAAGTATGTACTCCATGTATCCATTTGATGTGCAGCCAGGAACCAGAGTGCTTTGTAGACAGCTTTGTGGGGAATTCTAACCGACGTGCAGAGTACGCACCAAGCGCTCTGTTTAGATGGCACCGGTCAAAGCCTTCACATGACTCCAAAGCGACTCCTAGCTAGCCGTTAATATTGCACAATAGTGCTATAGTTTAGAATGTTGAACGGTAAAGACGCTACAGTCACGTTAATTTCTCCGCTTTGTTACGAGCAGCCGGCCGTTGTGGCCGAGCGATTCTAGGTGCTTCAGTCTGGAACCGCACGATCGCTACGGTCGCAGGTTTGAATCCTGCCTCGGGGATGGATGTGTGTGATGTCCCTAGGTTAGTTAGGTTTAAGTAGTTCTAAGTTCTTGGGGACTGATGACCTCAGATGTTAAGTCCCATAGTGCTCAGAGCCATTTTTGTCACGAGCAGAAAAAAAAAATGTGAATGAAATATTAGTTTAAGGAGCCTCAAAGATTACTCACGAAAACTCGTTGAGAGTATTGAGATTGAACGAGGAAACTATATTATCATAACATTTAGTGGATTAATGGTCCAACTTAGCTATCATTTTACTTAGTCATCGACGTTGTAAGCAATTGTCCGCTGCCCCTTCTCTCTTTCCCCTTTACCTCCGCACATAGAATCTGGAGTACACACTTTTGATTCATTATTAAATTCTCATACATTCCTAGGAGTTATTTTCCATGGTGCCCTTAAACCTCTCACAGATCCAAATGTAAAGCTATGTGGCTTGCTGCAGCCGGACACTATTATGTCCTTAGCAATTGCCATACAACTTACGTTTGTCTGTGGCTGTAAGTATCGAAGTAATGTTAAAATTATGCCCACCTCAGCCACTACCTGCAAATTATGATCAAGGTGAGATCCAGCCACAACCAGTAGGCAAACTGTAGCGAAAGCCGAATGATTTCGAACGATGTTAAGTAATTTCAGTCTTCATCCTATAGAGTCATTTGCAGCTGGAGGTTCAGCATGCTTTCAACTCTGCCAACAGAAGCACACGCATATCCTTCTCTATATTTTCGGTCTCTGTGCAATAACCTTCAGCAATCATGGTTCCACTTCCAAAAATGTGTTTGACCCGCTTAAGTATTTCAGTTGAATAACATTCCAGATCCCGGGCCAAGTTTACCAATGTGTTAGCTTATTACTTTCAGTGACTCTGTAACGTTTTCTTTCGATTTTATATGTAATAAACTGAATAATTAGCTAGTTATTAAAATAAATTTGATGATCCTGTCCTTCACATGTAGAGCAAGTAACCGACTTTCATGACCTGAAACATTTGCCTATCGCAAGAAAGTTTATCCTTAAATGATTAAAAGCAATCTGAATGACCTTATTTTTAAATTTTGTTAGTGGCGAGGACGTTCTCTTACCGCAACGGAATGAGAACATGTGAGTCGAAAGGGAGTTAATCCATGACAAAGCTGAAACCATACGGGCTACAACAGATACTCATTCATCTACACACTACATGTGTGTGTGAGAGATTGACGCCTTATAGATGTTATTCACCCGATGCAAATGTGTTTACACTCTGTACCCCACAACACCAAGTAACCAGGATACGATCCGAGCTCATGTGGTAGTCTCCCTTTCAGCGAACACGTGTCTTGAAATTCAGCGGCAACACGAACTTACCTCGGTATCTGAAAGTATCATTTAAATAAAAATCTCATAACGGCTGTATGAAACTTATTCCCTTTCAGCCTGAAACTTGAGCAAAGCGGACGTAGCACGTTCGAGAACGTAGTTTTTAAGCGAATGTATGGGGAGATTTGGATAAAGGACAAAGGAATGATAAATAAAGCCATGAGAATCGCGAAGTATACGCACGGTTAATATATTGTACAGAAACTGCAAATAACCCACATAATTTACGTACAGATCTCATTCAACGGATTACGTGTCTCTTTACATGATCATCCGCACACAAAAGACTATGAGAATAGCCATATACTTACATCAACGCCCGAAACGTTACGCGATGATTGAAGAGCAACGAGAAAAAGAATCTGAAAGCTCTATTAGCTGAATAAGGGTTAGAGATTGATTACCACGTGATCTAAAGACGCTGTAAGCTCGAAAAAAGACTTAACGTTGCCCGCCCCTGCTGAATGCCACTTCAAAGTATCTCGTATAACGAATTTTAATGTCCCATAATCTGAAAGACCATCCTACGTACAGTCACACAAATGCAGCACAAGTAAGCAGCCATCAAACATCTCACCATAATCCAGAAAGAAGTCGCTTCAATTTACACATTTCATTATCACAAGACAAAGTGTATGTACCAGATCACCGGGCGGAAGGAGAGAGTATCACATTGTTCGCTGATTGTGGTGCCATGCCAACGGATTCTTCCTCGAAGTTTTACCACTGGCTAACTCACGTCAAAGTTGAACCGACTTGCTGATGCGCAAACTCACATCCGTCAGATAAGCTACCCTAGCAGACGGAGAATAGACTACAGATTCTATGACACAGCAGACAACTTTGAACATGAGTGGGTCACCACTCTAAAACTTCGGTTCATGGAATTAAAGGTTGGAAAACAACTGAAATTATCTTTGTTAACATTCAGAGTCTAGTGTAGTACGTAAATGATTTGAAGCTATGAGACATGACCAGCAAAAATATGTCACAACATATATACGCATGACTGTATATTTCTACACATTTGAGCGTTGTACGCCTTAAGCTCTGTCTGAGAAATAGCTATGTCCCACTGATTAACGTTAAATGATAAATTTGAAGATACTGTATCAGAACGGCCGCCTTTGCAGTCTCATACCGAAACGGTCCCTACTGTCACACGTGTTGGCCACGGAACTGAAAGTCATTCTAGTTGTAGTCCTTTAAGGCGATTGTGTCTCACATGATTGTAGCTTTGTATCTGGACGAAAGAGAATAATTAGTAATACCCACATTTGGGATTCCATAGGATGCGCATAAACTATTGACGACAGTGCAGTACCTATTAAACTTGACTTCAGTTTTGAGATAGAAGCTATCTGATGTGTCAATACTGGTCAGTAGGCTGGAAACCGGGGACCAATTTCTTGACATGAGTACGAATTGTAAACTTTTGTACTATTATTTTTAAAAAAACTTTCAGACAGATAAGAAATGACAATATCCTTAACAGATCGCTCCTGTAACTGTTGAAACCATTTTAGGAACTGTTGATAAAACATCATGTTAAAAACCAGAGCGTTCTTAACAATGCAGCTTAATGGTCGTAAAACCAATATTTAAAATGGAACTTCAAAATGGAAACTAAATATTATATCACATACTCTTAAAAATGAAATATTAAAATAAGTAGCTTTGATGAAATAATAATAAAAGAATTCGAGGGCTCTGGGTTTAATTTTGCTCAAACCTGTCTGCTATGAAACATCCACCGCGTTCCATTTCGCATGTGGGCTGTTTTCACAAATTTCGGGACAAATACAGACTACATCAAAACTCATCACATCTAAAAGCTATAACTAAAACAGTTCCGTATTAGATAAAAGTTTCAGCAACATATTTACAGTATCTACTTAAACAGTCATGCGTTGTTGCATGTAATGTCATTACTAACGGCCACCTAACAATCAACTCACAACAGCTTCTAGTGAGCTAAAACAGCTTCTAGCACTGTGGGCACTTGAGGACAGAATTAGCAGAAGTTTATCTTACAGTACCTGATCCGAGCACAGTGTTTCTAGGCCTGTCCTATTCGCATTTACTAGCGGATCACCCGTCATGTACAGAATGTAAAAGAAAACAATGCAAGTGCACACTCAGCATCATTGATCAATACGTTCCAAACCGCGCTCTGTTTACTCTGTCCCCGCTGCTGTTTGTTGGCAACGCAGAATTCGTCTCACAGCGAACCTCTAAGACTGTCCACAGAGGGAGCACAGATCATATATCTCTCTCTACTGCGACATATCCACTCAGAGTGGTACCGACCTTGTTAGATAAACTAACATTCTGCCTCCTTCGACACACTGGAATGATTATTCTCCTCACGTACACATTTCAAGTGCTCTTGAAAATGCTGCGGCGCTTAATGACGGTGGTCTACAGGAACCGGAAAATTTTAATGGTATTAGGCGTTGGAGATACTGTCTCAGCGGTGTAGTACTGGGTACAAAAGTGTACAGTATGTTATCATTTAGACATGGATGCAGTAACTCGGAACGACACAATTTGAGCATCGTATCACTTATCCACCATGTAATATTTCAAGATCCACCACTGTGCAACAATGAACCACTTATGATACATTAGTTACTCACAGTTGCTACTCACATTCAAAGATGCTGTCGTCTTCTGACCGACCCATCCCTCCGTTACTACTGATCTGCTCACAGCATAACACACCCAACCTGTTATTATACTTGCGTGTCCGCCTCTCGTGACATTTAGTGGACAATTTATTATCTCTCAGACCCAGAGTATGGCAGATATCTTCTAATCGGACTGTAAAAGTAGTACTGGACCTGACCACAGCTAGAACTGAAGTTGTCTCTTTGCTGTAGATTATAGAACAACAATGGAACTACGACGGCTATTCGGAAAGTAAGGTCCGAAGGGGTTCGAAGTGGAAACTACTGTGAAAACCCGATGAAGCTTTGCTCAGATGTGTTGGGCAGTGTCTCTAGTATGCCCGTCGATCGCGGCACGTCTCTCTTTCCTGTTCTGAGCGCACAGTGAACTGGTAAAGATCCTTAGAACGATAGTGTCTCCCCCCAAGTATGAATGCCTGGCGTGGGATTTCGCCTGTTGTCATGCAGCCCACATAACATAACTGCCGTACGTTTCCTTCTGTATGACAACTGTCAGCAGCACCCTGAAGGGGCCGGGCGTGGGATTTCGCCTGTTGTCATGCAGCCCACATAACATAACTGCCATACGTTTCCTTCTGTATGACAACTGTCGCAGCACCCTGAAGGGGCAATGAAGATGCTCTTGCAGCGTTTTCGATGGGAAGTGTTTGATCATCCACTATAGAGACCGTAATTGGCTCTCCCAGGGCTTCATCTCTGCTCACATGAACCGCTAGCTATGAAGACAACGTTCTGGCAAAGATAACGAGCTGTAGACCAGCGTGGAGAATTGACAGGAAACACAGACGGCTCCCTACTATGACGAAGGTATTGGAAAGTTGGTACAACCCCCAACGCTACGACAAATTTCTCGGATCAGCGACTATGTAGAAGAGTAGCTGGAAGGTGTACCTAACGGTTAAAAAAAATAAAAATAAAAAAAATAACATTGGTTTCCATTTTGCGAGCGATCGGACCTTGCGTTGCAAGTAGGTCTTGTATTTCTACTCTGTGGCCATCCTCATGGTATTTGCAGGCAAATAAGTTTTTTATAGCAGTTGCAGCATTACAACTGACAACAATTTTGTTTGTGTGTGTGTTGCTACTTACACTAATCAGCCAGACCATATGGACCACTGATATGGATATAAAGCCGTCGGGACGATAGCGGCGTCACCTAGCGAGGAATGAGTGCTACTCAGACACACGCACCTTGCATGTAGTGTCAGTGAGCAAGCTGTCCGTGGACTGAATGGGAAAGGCGTGCGATCTATCTCAGTTTGACAGAGGGCAAGTTGTGATGGCCCGGGGGCTCGACACTAGTTGTCGGGAGTTCGGGGAGTGATGTGGTGAGTTCTTCAATACGTGCCGAAACTAAAGTGAAACCACGTCCACACGTCGTGGGTGTACTGATGTATGACGTCGTAGGCAGAGCATACGGGTAAAACAGGACAGGAGGCGAACTGTGGGGAAACTAACACGGACTTTAATAACGGGCAGAGTTCAAGTGTGTATCAACACACATCATGCCAAACACTCCTAACGATTGGCCTCCGCAGCCGACGACCCATACATTTGCCTATGTTAACACTACGACATCGACAACTACGGCTGAAACAGGCGCGCGACCATCGGCACTGACCGTTGGCGCAGGTTCAGAGCATTGTGTGGACTGATGAATTTCGATACCTTCTTCACCATGCCGAAACCGTCGTCTTCCAACGGAACAGCACATTGACATCTACGCTCCGGGACAGAGAGAAGCTGGCGGCGGTTCCATTATGCTCTGGGAACATTCACGTGGGTATCTATGGGTCCAGTGTATCTCGTGCAAAGCACTATGACGGCCAAGGAGTGTCGTACTCTTCTTTCAGGGCATGTACACACGCCTTCATGACGATGATGTTTCCCGACAGTAGTGGCATTTCTCAAGTGAATGACGGGGCATGTCATAACGCCAGGAGTGTGATGGAGTGGTTCGAGGAACACAGTAGCGAGATCGCCAGATCTGAGCCCGATCGAAGACATCTTCGATGTAATTGAACGTGGCGTCAGAGTTCAACGCCCATTTTCCCGGAATTTACAGGAATCAGGTGACTTGCCTCATTGCCTTATTGCTACCATGCCACGAGACATCACCGCTGCTATCCGTGCCAAAGGTGGATATACCGGCTAACAGGTAGGTGATCATAATGTTCTGGCTGATCACAGTATATACACATTGTAAAATGGTGCTGTCGCTGCCTTATTGGCAACTGCAGCCGGACAATCGAAACAAAATAAAAATAAAGATATAAAAACTACGAAAACTTAGCAAAGATTATACTACTACACCACAGATCATTACGATATACCGACAAATAAATAAACAAATTGTAACCTTCCAGCATCGCCAAATTACCTGTCATTTGTAGCTACAAAGCTACGTCAGTGTATACCATCGACAAAAGATCTAAGCTGATATTTCCCAACAACAGCAATCATACGTGAAAATTTCATTAAATGATTAACAAATAAAATTAGGCTGCAGTTAAGGTTCCTTACACAGCAATAAGATTATGAGAAAGCGACAGTGCCACGATGCAGTGTGGATCTACGTACCAACACACAATCAAAGAAAACTGTTATTAGTTACGGTTTTGCAACGTTAAGGAAGCGTATTTGCATGCAGATAGTCTGAAGATGGCCATAGGGCTGAACTAGGCCTATTGGTACTGTGTAATCTACAGTAATAAAAGAACATCAAATGTACCAACATGCTGGTTCAATACTACTGTTACAATATAGTGATCAGTTCCGCACTACAGAAGAGTCTCCGGATGCCTTTGAACAGAGAGTGTGTTTCGAGCATTGCCTCTCCGCTTGCAAGTGTTGTCAGATGTAAACACCATATCTGAAAACCAACATTAAAATATTTGCTGTTCTCTCAACAAATAGTTTTTCTGCATATGTACTTGTTTTGTTCCTATTACCAAACGGGCCTTAATTTCCAGACGCAGTATGTTTAATCCATAAATATGCCTTTTTATAATGGTTTCTGTTATATAATGCAGTTGGTGCATCGAGACAAGAATGTAATACATCGGAACTGTGGCACCCTTGCTACTGTTTCCAGCCTCAGATACACTGTGACGGCGTCTGGCCTTTCCGGGTCCACCACCTCCGGAAGAGTGGATGACTGATGGCTTGTTTTTGCCGGTGGGACGCACGCGCCGGAAGCGAGGGATACATCCTCGCCCCCCTCCTTAATGATCGGCAGGTCCGCGAAAAACCGATGGCCCTCCGGCGCTCGCCGGGGCTGTCCCGTGTCCGTCTCGCGTCGGCCAGTCCCCAGGGCCAGGCAGCCGAGCCGGCCGCGGACCTTTTTCCCAGTGGTCTCCGCTCCCCCTCCCCCCCCCCCCTCTTCCCCCCCCCCCTCCCCCACCACCAGCTCCGTCTCCTCTGCGAGCTCTCGGCAGATTTCTTCGGCGGCGCTCCTGAGCGACGGCCTGGGAATCCATTAGGCGCGGCGCGTGTGCGGAGGCGGCAGAGGCAGCCTGGCCTATATTGGCGCTGCCGGATGATTAATGCCGCCAACCACCAACCAGCCGAGTTCCCGCCCACCGCCGGCTGCGGCGGCGCCTTCCCGCGCCTGTCGCCAAGTTTCATTTCCTCCCGTGTTCTCGAGATTCGCAGGCGTGCTCCCCAACTTCGCCTCGCGAAAACTTCATCGCCTGCGTGAGCATGGGAAATGAGAGGCGCCGCGGGAACGCGTGTAGGTAACACCTGGAAGTGCTCCGTGTCCTGTGAATCACGAAAACAGCAATAAATCTAGAAGGACGGAACTGATGGACAATAGAATGTCAGTATGTTTATGGAGCGGAAATTCCACATTAACGAAGCACATACAACCCAGTGGTGTAATGAAATTGCTGTCAAGTATGAATGTTACTGACCAGAAGTGTACCGTATAGAGGAGACGTTGAGTCGCAGACATCTCAGCTAAGCATTTGAGCTTTCAACCGAAAGCTCTTCTAGCATAGATAATGCAAGCACAACACACACTCATTACCACTGTCTCTGGCCATCACCGGTCGGGGTGGCCGAGCGGTTCTAGGCGCTACAGTCTGGAACCGCGCGACCGCTAGGTCGCAGGTTCGAATCATGCCTCGGGCATGGATGTGTGTCATGTCCTTAGGTTAGTTAGGTTTAAGTAGTTCTAAGTTCTAGGGGACTGATGACCTCAGACGTTAAGTCCCCTAGTGATCAGAGCCATTTGATCCATACGTCTCTGGCCACCGTGGATTCAAGTATGTGGAGGGGGCAGGGAGCGCACCTAGATGATAGAGTCAGATGGTTAGACAGTGGTGGGGCGAGGGGATTGAATCCACAAAGAAGTGAAGTAGAGGACGGAGAAGAAAGACTTGGTGTGTTTTTGGAATAGAACGTGGTGTAGTGCTGGAGTGGCACCAGAGAAGAGGATAGGTAAGTGGAGGACAGAAACTGAGGAAGGCTGAACCAAGGGGCTTAATGGAACTTAGGATATATTGCAGCCAGGAGCCACACCCGCGAAATTCAGAAAAACTAATGTTGGTAGGAAAGATATAGGTGGTGCAGGCTGTGAAGCAATGAAGAGCGTTGTGTTGGGTAGCATATCCAGCAACTGGGTAATCCAGCTGCCTCTTGGCCATAGTTTGTCGGTGGTCACTCATGAAGACAGACAGTTTGTTGGTTGTCATGCCTGCATAGAACACAGTGTAGATGTTGCAACTCAGTTCGCAGATAACATGTCTGCTGTCACAGGAAGCCCTGCCTTTGATGAGATAGATGATGCTTTTAGATGGTGCTCGGAGGATGTATGGGACAGGTCTCTTACAGGGATATAAGCCATGAAGCAAGGAGTTGGGAATACCAGAGGAGTAGTAATGGGCGAGGATACTGCATAGGTTTGGAGGGTAGTAGGGAATGGTGCACACAGATAGCCTACCCTGCGACACCACCTCTCTGCATGATCCCACAAACGGTACCTTTATTTCGCCCACTGCGACTCTGCTATCTGTCCTCCTCTCAACCACAGCCTGTTCCTCACCCCTGCCATCTAGACTGCTTCTCCCATCATGCACTGTTGCCGCGGCATTGTTGCCTGCCGGCCGTGGTGGCCGTGCGGTTCTAGGCGCTTCAGTCTGGAACCGCATGACCGCTACGGTCGCAGGTTCGAATCCTGCCTCGGGCATGGATGTGTGTGATGTCCTTAGGTTAGTTAGGTTTAAGTATTTCTAAGTTCTAGAGGACTTATGACCTCAGATGTTGAGTCCCATAGTGCTCAGAGCCATTTGAACCATTTACACCATTGTTGCCTGTTGTCCGGCCTCAGTGACCAGAGACCCTGATGTTGTGTGAGTTGTGCTTGTGTAAGTGTGTGTATGTTTTCTACGTTAGGAGAAAGCCTATTAGCAGAAAGTGCACATGGTTAGCAGTCTTTTTGTTTTTCCTGTTGGTGACTCAACGCCTTCTCTATATGGCGAATAGCAATCAATCCTTTTCATGTGCTGTCATTATTTCATCCTGAATTTTGCACTGTTTAGCCAGCAGTTTTTATAAGTCCTGATCGCAGTATACTGACACGCATTATTTACAGAATAATGAAGCGAAGTGAATTTAAAAGCTGACCACAGGGAAGAACCGTTTTGTTCCCAGCGATATGCAGAAACTTTGAAGTATGGAAAAACTACACTTATTGCTTCTCTAGATTTAGAGAAAATTTCTACTTTAGGATTAGACTACTCTCTTTGTGAGGGTAGTAGACGTAAAATACAAGGAGCCGAAAGTTATATATATAACCTAGACAGAAATGAGATTGCAGTTATATAAGCACCAAAGGACTTAAGAGGGAATCAGTGGTTGAGCAGCATTTGGGTTTTGTAGCCTACCTAGCGTCATTCAATTTGTACAATGAGAAAACAGTGAAGCAAAGAAGAAACGGGAATTAAGATTCAGGTAGAAGAAAAAAGAGCTTTGCTGATTGCCGATACCAATATAATTCTGTCGCAGGTGCGAAAACGTGGAAGAGCCGTTGAACAAGATGGAAAATATCTCGAGAAGAGGATGTAAGACGTCAGCCAGAGTAAAACAAGTGTATTGAAACGTAGTCGATATAAATCAAGTGATACTGATACAACTAGGTTAGGAAATGAGACTCCGAAATTTTGGTATTCGGGTTGGAAAATAACTGATACAGGCCGAAGCAGAAAAAATACACTAGCAATAGTGAGTTAAATATTTCTGGGAAAAAAGAAAACTCGCGGCACAAGAATACTAAATTAGGGATCTGTTGATGGGAACGCATCCCGTGGCAAGAAGAATCGCCATTTTGGTAACAAAGGTGTGTGTGTGGGGGGGGGGGGGGGGGAGGGAGGGGGCGGGACTGTACGTTGCGGTAGCTATGCAGAAAAGAAAGAGGCTTACACAGGATAGAATAATGTGGAGAGTTAGAATGCAGGCCGCGCGGGTTAGCCACGCCGTCCAGGCGTTCTGTCATGGTTCGAGCTGTTCTCCCCGTCGGAGGTTCGAGTCCTCCCTCGGGCATGAGTATATGTGTGTGTGGTCCTTAGCCTAAGTTAGTTTAAGTTACATTAAGTAGCTTAGGGACCGGTGACTTAAGCAGTTCGATCCCGTAAGATCTTACCACAAACTTCCAAAATTTTTCTAGACTGTAGATCACTATGATAACAATAACAATTGCAACAACAAGACGTAGCGAAGAGAACAACATGTTTCCATTCCACGCCTAAATTTACCACATATTCAGGGCAGTAACAAAACTTTGCAAAAATAAATTTCATCTACAACAAATTTGACCAAACCCGTCATGTCATTGACATAAACATCACACGTTCGGTTTCTCGTAATACACGTGAAGTTCTCATTTCAGGAGAACGCACATTCTGTGGTAGTTATGGCATTTCAGTTCTTAAATTTGTATCTGAAACTAGTTCGATCATCGTATCAGCATAACACAGAGAACATGATCTGCAAGTAGAAGTTAAAATAAGTTTATGATATTTAGCAAAATTATATTGTTGTGGATTCAAAACGTACACTGAGTCTGTCTTTTTTATTTATTTACTTTCTCTAATTAAAATCCTTTCTTGATGTAAATAGTTTTAGGCTGTGCTGATAATGGTTAGGACTTGCATCAACAGTTACTACATCGATTTACATCATTGTATTTCAGCGCAACAAATGATTTTTGTTTAAAAAAGTCCATATCGAACGCAAGCTCGTAAGGATTTACCTAGTTGTAATCCTGGTACTGGAAGAAATTTTCGCATCTTGCGTTTGTCTATCAGTGGCAGAGAGGAGATGACCTACGCTTCTTGATCACCTGACTTTGCGCCAGTGTGTTGAGTGAGATTCTAGACCTCATGGAGTGAGAGCTTGCAAGAGTGTTGGTGATGATCCGCGCTCCAGATAGAGACATTAAGCTCTGCGAGATGAGTGGGTGATGTGGCGAGCCCAGATTTCAACCTCGCCCTTCTCTCGTCATCATGCAACACAAACATGGCTGTACATACAGGTTGCCGGCCCGCTTAGCTTCTCCTCCTTGCTTCCTGGGTTACGATCTTTTCTCCGATGTAGTACGCAGTACCATGTTTTGATGTTAAGTTTGTCCCGAATGTTATCTCTTCTGTTGCAGAGTACATTCGTCTTTCTTTGTTACAGTTTTTTCTCCTCATTGAATCGTTCATTCCACTCAAAAATCATGTATATCGTCCTCAGTTTGACAGAGCATTGCCAAGACGAGCTAATCTTAATCGGCATACTTCGCCTTTGAAATTTAAGTCAACTACTAAACCATTCCTTTATTTACCTCACTGTATCTAATGCGTGCACTTCGGACGGTAGAGGCTTATTCATTCATCACTTCTTCTTTCGTTTTCAAAACATAGCAGTGTCGGTCCTACTGTTTCTATAGAGCTGAAGTTGCGGAATCGAAACTTGGTCGGACCAGGGGTTTTTCAGTGCACATCTACATATACGTAGATACTCCTGAAGCCACCATACGATGCCTGGCGGAAGGTACCCTGTACCAGTAATTGGGCATTTCCTTTCCTGTTCCACTCGAAAATAAGGCGAGGGAAATGTGACTTTTTATAGGCCTCCGTATGAGTCCTAATTCGTCGTATCTTATCTTCGTGGTCCTTACGCGCAATATGTGTTGAAGGCAGTAGAATCGTTTAAGAGTAAGCTTCAAACGCCGGTTCTCTAAATTTTGTCAACACTGTTTCTCGGAATGAACGTCGCCTTCCCTCCAGGGATTCCCATTGTGTTCCCGAAGCTTGTCCGTAACACGCTCGTACTGTTCGAACTATTGGTAACAAATGTAGCAGCCAACCTCTGAACTGCTTCAGTATCATCCTTCAATCCGACCAGGTATGGGTCCCAAACACTGAGTATTACTCAAGAATGGTCGCACCAGCGACCACACTATCCTAAAATTCTCCCGATGAATCGAAGTAGACTATTCGCCTCCCCTAGTACAGTTCTCATATGCTCGTTCCATTTCATATCGCTTTGCTGCGTTGCACCCAGATATGTAAATAATTTGATTGTGTCAAGCAGGACACTACTAATACAGTAGCCGAACATTAAAGTTCTTACATGCTCGCTCCATTTTATACCGCTCTGCATCGTTACACTCAGATATTTAAAAGATTTGACTGTGTGAAGTTGGATACTAGTAGTACTGTATCCGGACATTACGGGTTTGTTCTTCCCACTCATCCACATTAACTTATATTTTTCGCCATCACTTGTTCTTCCTACTCATCCACATTAACTTCTATTTTTCCCCATCACACTAACTATAAATTTTGTCTAAGACGTATCTTCTTAGAGTCACTAAATCCGACACCGTACCGAGCACCACAGCATCATCAGCAAACAACGACAGAT
Source organism: Schistocerca piceifrons (assembly GCF_021461385.2). NCBI lineage: Eukaryota > Metazoa > Arthropoda > Insecta > Orthoptera > Acrididae > Schistocerca > Schistocerca piceifrons. The sequence continues at coordinate 557,485,460 of NC_060143.1, forward strand.
TGCTGTCCGCCCTTCACGCCTAATCACTTATGTACACAGAGAACAGGAGAGGTACTATCGCACTTCCCTGGGACGCTCTTTATAATGCCCTTGTCTGTGACCAAAAGTCGCCGCCTAGGACAACATACTGGGTTCTATTACTGTGAGAAAATAGCAGACGAAGATTCGTATGAGCGATGCTTTTTAAAACCATGGCAATTCGTGAACATAAGCTTCTCAGTCTCAAGAAAATTTATTGTATTCGAATTTAGAACATGTTTAAGGATTCTGTAAAAAACCGAAGTTAGGGATATTGCTATGTAAGTTTACGGGTCCATTATTTTCCCTCTTATATAATGGAGTCATCTGTGCATCTATCCAGTCACTTAGGTTTTGTGCTAGGCGATAGGTTCACGGTAAATGCGGGCTAGGTAAGGAGCCAAGGCGGTGGAGCACTCTTCGTAAAACCGAACTAGGATTCCATTCGAACTTGGTGATTTATTTGCTTTCAAATATTTCAGCTCTTCCTACACGCCAGAGTGGTTATTACTATGTCGTGAATACGGGAGTCTGTCCGACGGTCTAACGAAGATATGTTTGTAAGATTCTCCGGTGTGAACGGTTTCTTCAACGCGCCATTTAGAACTTTGGTTTTCGTTTTGCTGTCCTCAACTGCCACACCAGACTGGTCAGTAACAAAGTGAATGGACGGCTTAGAACAGCTTAGCGATTTTACATAAGACCAGAATTTTCTCGGGTTCTTTGCTAGATCTTTTGCTAAGGTGTGGCGGTGGTAGTTGTTGTATGCTTCGCGCATAGGCCTTTTCGCAGACGCACGAATCTAATAACCATCGCTTGTCATTTGTGAGTTGGCTTTTGAATCGAGAGTGCAACAGCCTCTGTTTACTCAGCATCATCCGAATTTCGTTACTAAACCATGCTGGGTCTTTTCCATCCTTCATCCACTCACTAGGCTAATAACTCTCCACACCACGATTTACAATCTGCTTAAACTTTGCCCATAATTCCTCTACATCCGGTCTTCCTTTTAACCTACCAGTCACCTCTCCGTGATGTGCAGACTCGTCAGAAACGCCACAGGCAAACGGATTCCACGTTAAACTATAAGTTCCCTAACCCGGCTCACTGCAATAGCTTACGAACAAGAAAGTCGTCAGAGAGACATCGAACTGGAAGACATCCACAGGCCATGGAGCCACACGAAATTATTGTTCTTAATCCTTGTTGGTCCGCCGTCTCTATTATTCCCAATCTGTTATTGTAAATTTTGTGTGCTACTTAAGTTCCCCTACGTCGATATGTTTTGTCATCACTTATATGGAACCTGTTTCAGTTCAATGTAGTGTTCTTGTATTAATTGTAGCTGCCAGAGAAATTTCATTTTCTTGAACACTGAAAACGATTATATCTGGTGTTCAGAGGTCATGTAATTATTGGTCAGAAAACAGAAGCAGAATTTCTTTTTGTAAAATCGTGAAAAGCAAATCAACTTTCATTCCATCAGGAACTGTTGGACACAGCGGCCATAGATTGTAAGGAAGGAGAGGCACACAGCAGTCAGTCACAATCCCATTAGTTTTTGTCGTTCTTGCAAATCTAGATTTCGGCTGTTAGTAGCCATATTCAGTGCGTTTTCGCTACAACTCAGCAGACTCGAGGCCGTTTATGTCTCCCTAAGTTGCTATTGGTGTATAGGCAGAAAGACACTAAGTCCTTCAACCTACACACCAGTAAGAAAACATGGTAACATGAAACTGTTAGAATTAACTCACTCTCTGCCCTACCTTCCCTTTCTTAACGAATCATAATCCCATTATACCATTTTATGCCGCTGCTGGCAGCAACCTGTACTTATCTGACCTTAAATTCTTGTCTTCTTCTCATTTCACTTCACTGATCCTAAATTCTGTAATAAGGTAATATTTTTCAGATACTGAGAAAGCGGACGCCACAATTCCCAGGATTAAATTCTAAACGAAAGGAAGAATTCCACGTGTCTTTCGAGAACTTCACACGGGTGTTACTGCTATACAACAATAAGCAAATAAACACATCCAATTTCGCAGTAGAAGTTCATCTCCAGCTGAGTAGCTCTTGATACCTCGTCCAGATGCTGAATGAACATCTTATTGACACCAAATTCAATATTCAATTTCGTCAGTAGTGAACAGTTGCTGATCTACGATGCCTCGGCCTAACGCCTCGAATCACTAAACTACCCCAGCTGACTATATGCTATAGTCTTAGGCTAAAGACCAAAACGCGTCACCGAGTTTTAGTAAACAATAAACTGGCACCACTGTTGTCAGCGATTCGAGGGTTGTGTGGTGACAGCCCCTTGGTGCTGCTTAAAAGGTGTAAATAATGTCGGTAAACTTTTCATTTTCACAGTGATCCGCAAGAATACGAATACAACGCTATCGTGGACAAACTCGCGTCACACCGTGTACCCAACTTCGTACCTAGTGCGATGAAATGCGGTCAAAGGAGACAAAGTATAAAATCCCAGTCTCTCCACCTTATACTATGAATTTCATGATTTCGCAAACGTATTGTACCGTGTACTCATAGTCTAGCAATGTTTCAGTATCTACATCTATTTGCAACGCGCAGAAATGAGACTCTTCGTACGAGCTACCGAAAGGAAGTTGCTGATATCAGACGCGCCTTTCTCCCCCAGCGTACTGACATTTCAGCCATAATCATCACAACTTCGAGAAGTACATGAAGCTTTCGTATTTGACACCAGTAAATCACACACCAGTAAAATTTTGGAAATCTTTGGTACGGTCTTATGGGAAGGACATCGGTCGCTAAGCCTACACACTACTTAATCGAACTTACGCTATGGACAACACACACACACCCATGACTGAGGGATGACTCGAACCTCCGACGGGGGGAGCCGCACGGACCCTGACAAGGGCGCCTAAGACCGCGCGGCTACCCCGCGCGGCCCACACACCAGTGGAACCAGAAGCTTCAACTAATCTCCCTTCTCTTCCCCCTTTCTTCACACCAGACTACCATCTTCTTTTACAAGAGACTGCGTTCTTCAGCATACGGGAACAGATGGAAAGGAAGCTTCATGGCTTCAAATGTCCACACCTCAAACGCGAAAGTATTCAATAACTCCCCAGATTCAGGAGAATCTAAGTGTGCCACCATGTGTTGTATAGGAGCACATCCCCTGATGCTGGAGAGTTAGTACCATGTTGAGCTGTCGGACGGTACACAATCTCATACTTGTATTAAGACAACAACAAAGTCTATCTTTGAAATACACTCCTGGAAATGGAAAAAAGAACACATTGACACCGGTGTGTCAGACCCACCATACTTGCTCCGGACACTGCGAGAGGGCTGTACAAGCAATGATCACACGCACGGCACAGCGGACACACCAGGAACCGCGGTGTTGGCCGTCGAATGGCGCTAGCTGCGCAGCATTTGTGCACCGCCGCCGTCAGTGTCAGCCAGTTTGCCGTGGCATACGGAGCTCCATCGCAGTCTTTAACACTGGTAGCATGCCGCGACACCGTGGACGTGAACCGTATGTGCAGTTGACGGACTTTGAGCGAGGGCGTATAGTGGGCATGCGGGAGGCCGGGTGGACGTACCGCCGAATTGCTCAACACGTGGGCTGTGAGGTCTCCACAGTACATCGATGTTGTCGCCAGTGGTCGGCGGAAGGTGCACGTGCCCGTCGACCTGGGACCGGACCGCAGCGACGCACGGATGCACGCCAAGACCGTAGGATCCTACGCAGTGCCGTAGGGGACCGCACCGCCACTTCCCAGCAAATTAGGGACACTGTTGCTCCTGGGGTATCGGCGAGGACCATTCGCAACCGTCTCCATGAAGCTGGACTACGGTCCCGCACACCGTTAGGCCGTCTTCCGCTCACGCCCCAACATCGTGCAGCCCGCCTCCAGTGGTGTCGCGACAGGCGTGAATGGAGGGACGAATGGAGACGTGTCGTCTTCAGCGATGAGAGTCGCTTCTGCCTTGGTGCCAATGATGGTCGTATGCGTGTTTGGCGCCGTGCAGGTGAGCGCCACAATCAGGACTGCATACGACCGAGGCACACAGGGCCAACACCCGGGATCATGGTGTGGGGAGCGATCTCCTACACTGGCCGTACACCACTGGTGATCGTCGAGGGGACACTGAATAGTGCACGGTACATCCAAACCGTCATGGAACCCATCGTTCTACCATTCCTAGACCGGCAAGGGAACTTGCTGTTCCAACAGGACAATGCACGTCCGCATGTATCCCGTGCCACCCAACGTGCTCTAGAAGGTGTAAGTCAACTACCCTGGCCAGCAAGATCTCCGGATCTGTCCCCCATTGAGCATGTTTGGGACTGGATGAAGCGTCGTCTCACGCGGTCTGCACGTCCAGCACGAACGCTGGTCCAACTGAGGCGCCAGGTGGAAATGGCATGGCAAGCCGTTCCACAGGACTACATCCAGCATCTCTACGATCGTCTCCATGGGAGAATAGCAGCCTGCATTGCTGCGAAATGTGGATATACACTGTACTAGTGCCGACATTGTGCATGCTCTGTTGCCTGTGTCTATGTGCCTGTGGTTCTGTCAGTGTGATCATGTGATGTATCTGACCCCAGGAATGTGTCAATAAAGTTTCCCCTTCCTGGGACAATGAATTCACGGTGTTCTTATTTCAATTTCCAGGAGTGTATTTGGCTATTCATACAGGAATCGGTTTCGTCGTATGAAACAAGGACTGCAAAGGCTTGTGATACATTACTAAGTAGAATTTTCTGCCATATAAGTAGTGGTGGAATTTGGTGACACAATTCACAATAGCCAAGGCCTCTTTCTCAATTTGTGATCAGTCACACAGAGCTGTGGGCAGCACTTCTGATGCGAAAGCGATAGGCCTGTCTTTATAACCAATTCTGTGCGAAAGCACTGCACCGATTCCGTAAGAAGAAGCGTCAACTTGCAATTGGTTTGTCAGGATCAAAGTGAACTAAACATCGATCACTGACCAATGAATCTTGAAATTTTTGAAAAGCTACTTGGAACTCATGTGTCGAAACAAAGGGGACGTTCTTGCGACGCAAGCGATGCAGTAGAGCTGCGGTTTGAGCAGAATTCGGTATGAAACGAATATAATAGTTCATTTACCCTATGATGACTGCAATTCTGTGACATTGCGAGGAACTGGAAAATCTCGTATGGCTAACAAATGCGACTGAAGAGGATGTACACCTTGACTGTTTATGACATGATCAAGATACTGCAACGCACGTTTGAAAAATTACACTTATCCAGTCTACGCTTATCTTGCATCAGATAACACACGAAACAAAGCACGCAAATTTGAAATATGATCTGCAGGTCTACCACCTCCTACGACAGTAAAGTACAAAGAGTTTGAACAGTTTGGTACTTGAGCAGTCAGATGTTCCAAATACCGTTCGAAAATGGCAGGTGCGAAAGCACTGCCAAAAGGCAAAAGCAAATATTGAAACAAGCCCAAATGACTGTGCACTACACACACACTTTTTGAGATTCTTCATCGAGCGGTATTTGAAAATCTACCCATGTGATCCTCTGGGCGTGGTTAGGGGTAAGTCTCAATCACAGTTTGTAGGTTGACAGCAGACTTAAAGTCAACACAGAGGCGAATGTGACTTGAAGGTTTCGAGAGCAAAACCAGTGGACTTGCCCATCCACTAGCTTATATGGGCACAATAGCTCCGCTACCTCGCAATTCTTAAAGTTCAGCAGCAACTTTGTCCCATAATGCAATGGGATCAGTTCTGGCCCGGCGAAATTTCGGCTGAGCATTGTCTTTCAGAGTAATATGTGCAACAAAATTGTAGTCTTACATAAACTTTCAGAAAAGAGTTCTGGGAGTTCTTTAAGCAAGCTAGCTAACTTGTCTTTTCGATGGAATGCAGACAGCGACAAAACATTGTCCTGAATGTGAAAGCCAAACAAATCAAATGAATCAAGCCAAATACGAAACATCCTGGCAGATTAAAATTGTGTGCCAAACCGAGATTCGAACTCGGGACATTTGCCTTTCGAGGGCAAGGGCTCTACCATCTGAGCTCCCCAAGACGACTCACACCCCGCCCTCACAGCCCTACTTCTGCCAGTACCTCGTCTCCTACCTTCCAAACTCAGATGGTAGAGCATTTTCCTGAGAACGGCAAACATCCCGAGTTCGAACATCGGTCCCGCACACAGTTTTAATCTGCCAGGAAGTTTCACATCAGTGCACACTCCGCTGCAGAGTGAAAGCCTCATTCTGGAAGACCAAATATGTCATCGCTATTGCGTGATTGTAGCACCGTAGAAGTCACTGTTCGCTTGCTAGTTTTGCTAATGTCTGTTGCAGACTTTGAATATACTGCATTAATGACATGGGGCCTTTTGATTAAATGTTTGTGAGTGGGCGGAAGCCTTTTGTTATTTCCGTTGCAAACGTACGGATTGTTCACGTCCTTTCTTGCCACAAGCGTTAACACTGTACTTGTCTGGAGGGGCAGTCTTGGCCTTTGTGTGGCCGGCCGGAGTGGCCGTGCGGTTCTAGGCGCTACTATCTGGAACCGAGCGACCGCTACGGTCGCAGGTTCGAATCCTGCATCGGGCATGGACGTGTGTGATGTCCTTAGGTTAGTTAGGTTTAATTAGATCTTAGTTCTAGGCGACTGATGACCTCAGAAGTTAAGTCGCATATGCTCAGAGCCTTGGCGTTTGTGCCGTGAACAATTCTATTCGGCCGTGTAGCCGCCTGTTTAGGGAGCTACATCGAGGCTTAAATTTATAGGCCGATAGGACACCTGAATCGTAGTGACCTAATATTAGCACTACTTGCTGAAATGATGGATCGGACTGTTTCAAAATCTGTTCTCTGAGTGTGACATCAGTTACTTTGTGCACGATCGCATCAGTCAACATAACATATGAATATAAAGCGGCACAAGCACATTTAAAATTGCATTTCCTTGTCATACCCTACGAATCTGGTACCCACCGGCGATAAGTTTGAACGTTTTTTGCAATTAAAGAATTGATACCTAGCTGCTATCACATTCACTTGTTGGTCGTAATAGTAAGCGAATCTACAACGTGATCATACGAGAGTTCCCTCGGGGTGGCTTTAATTAATAAATTCAGAAGTAGTCGCAACACTGCACTTCCTACCATGGATAATAAATACATCTACATCTACATATATACTCCGCCAGCCACAAAGCGGTGTGTGGCGGAGGGCACAATTAACGCCAAAGTCATGTTCCCCCCCCCCCCCCCTTTGTTCCACACGCGGATCACGAGAGGGAAAAACGACTGATAGAACGCCTCAGTACGAGCTCTTATTTCCCTTATTTTTGAATGAAGATCATTACGCGATTTGAAAGTTGGTAGTAATAATATATGCTCGGTGGAGATCGGATTTCGGAATTTAGTGAGCAGCCCCTTCTGTTTAGCGCGTTGTCTATCTGCAAGTGTGTCCCACTTCAAACTTTCTATGATATTTATAACGCTCTCGCAATGACTAAATGTACCTGTCACGAATCTTGCCGCTCTTCTTTGGACTTTCTCAATCTCTTGAATCGGACCCAATTTGTAAGGGTCCCATACAGGCGAACAATACTGTAAGACTGGACGAACTAACGTATTGTAAGCTATTCACTTTGTTGAAGGACTGCATCGCTTCAGGATTCTACCAATAAACTGCAATCTAGAGTTCGCCTTACCCGTTACTTGTGTAATCTGATCATTCCATTTGAGATCATTTAGAATAGTCACACCCATATAGCCGGCCTGGTGGCTGAGCGGTTCTAGGCCCTACAGTCTGGAACCGCGCGACCGCTACGGTCGCGGGATCGAATCCTGCTTCGGGCATGGGTGTGTGTGATGTCCTTAGGTTAGCTAGGTTTAAGTAGTTCTAGGGGACTGATGACCTCAGAAGTTAAGTCCCATAGTGCTCAGAGCCATTTGAACTACCCAGATACTTGACTGATGTTACCACTTGCAAAGACTGATCGATTATTTTGTACTCATACATTAATGGGGATTTTCGCCTTGTTATACTCAGTAGGTTACATTTACTAATATTGAGAGGTAACTGCCAGCCAGTACACCACGCATTTTTTTTCTGCAAATCATCATTGATTTGTTCACAATTTTCGTGTGATACTACTTTCCTGTAGACTACAGCATCATCGGCAAACAGTTTAAGGTCGCTGTCAATACCATCCCCCAGATCGTTTATGTAAATCGTAAAAAGCAGAGGACCTATTATGCTGGGGCACACCTGACGTTACTCTTGTTTCTGTTCAAAAAATGGTTCAAATGGCTCTGAGCACTACGGGACTTAACATCTGTGGTCATCAGTCCCCTAGAACTTAGAACTACTTAAACCTAACTAACCTAAGGACATCACACACAGCCATGCCCGTGGCAGGATTGAAACCTGCGACCGTAGCGGTCACGCGGTTCCAGACTGAAGCGCCTAGAACCACACGTCCACACCGGCCGGCTTTGTTTCTGTTGAAGTTACCCCGTTCAGGACGACATACTGCTCCCTGTACTGTTTCACAGCACCTGGTACGTAGTGAGCAATTAAGTGCAAACTGTTGCCATTACTCGAGCCATTCCTCATCTTGTTCATGAAACTAGGGAAATGCGGTATCGCACTTGGAATTGTGGCAGGTGATGCCTGTGCTGCATTAGTAGTTTGGTTGGCCAGGAGTTGCTGTCCCGTGTTTAGCAGCGAGGATATTTGCTGGCTCTGAAGCTGAAACATCTGCATTACCTGCGTGGCATGTGCTGCTGGCAAGCTGTGGCGCCTGAACAGGAAGTGGGATAGGTGGGGTGGGCATGTTGGAAGAGAGAGAGGCAGTAAGCACACATGGCAAGCAAGAAAAATAAGTAGAAAAGCAAAGAAAATTACTGCATGTACACTTAAAAACACTGATTAGCAAAAACACGATAAGAGACCAGTAAAGCATGTAAAAATCCCTACAAAGAAAAAACAAGAGAGAAGTAAGTCGCCAGCAAAACACAAAAGAAAATTCTGTGGCCGCGAGGCACGCTCTTTTTTTTCATTCTTTTTTCATTTTTTAAAATTATACCTCTATTCCACTCGTCTAATACAGGGTGCGTAGGAAACTGTTTTCTCGGAGTGCTAGACAACAAGTCAAGCAAATCGTAGTGATGGAGTTTATTACGGTAAGTTAAATTGACGATACTTAACTTTGTGTATTTGCAGGGAAGCAGCATACTCACGCCTTATAAAATTCCATCAGTCTTTCCATTGTGTGCCAGCCTAGTCTGCTGTAACTAGCTCTGACGTCATAAATATTTCGCAATACTTTAAAATGAAGTAAATAACCTGAAACGTTTCTAGCATGTCAGGAGTAATACAAAATCAATATGTGTTGGATATCAGTTCAATAACTTCAACCATTTTTGAAATTTGCATGTTTTTCTGTAAAAATCATTGGCGCAACAGAAAAGAGATAGAAACTTAAAAATTTATATTTAGTTTCCTTTTGAATAATAATTTAGTAGAAGTAGTATTCTGAATCTCACAAATTAAAATTTTACTTGAAATTCGTGATTTTCTGGTTTTTGTCTTAGAAATTAAGGAAGCAAGGTAGATTAAGTAGGCGAATAAATAAATCTAGGACGTTTAAATTTAAGTAAAATGGAGATCTGCTATAATCATGAAGATGTGAGAAGTTTCAACAGAACAACTATAAAACTATAGCTACATCGTATCTCAAAAGAGCAAGTTCAGAGCTCGTCTACTGCGTGTAGTGTAATTAAATTAATTCTCTCGCCCCAAGTATTTGACTTAGCCACGTCAGACTTTTATTGTGATTACTTACTTGTGTGCTGATTGCACAATTAAATTGAAAGCTTCACTGGCCATCAGCAAAGGAAGCAATGATTTATTCGATAACTTAATGTGGTGCATTACTAGCCCAGCGGCTAGTCGGGACAGCAGATTTGGTCAGGTGTTCCCTTAGCAGTCCGCACCGCGGTTTTATATGTATGAACGCTGCGCGAGAAAAGAAAGGCCCCAGTTCTCTCCAGACGCTGATTAGCGCACCACCTGTGCCGGGAGTCGCGTCGCGTCGCGTCGCGTCGGTATCGTTGATACAAACAGCCTCGGATGCAGTAATAAGTTACTCGGGATACGCGTAACCATGAAACCGTTTTCGACTGAAGTGTTAATTCTGGGATGACTTTAATGATCTTTCTTCAGTTTGCGTATTTCGTATTTTCACGTGCCGCCGCAGGACAGACATTCTACCATTATTTAGCGTGGCGTTTGATGAACACTATCATCAAATTATGGCGAGCATTTACTTAAATATTTAATTTGAACAGTTATAGTGGCATCAGCGCATTAGACTCTGAACTGCTCTGGTAGTTGGATTGTGTGGATTCTTTTTGGTCTGCGACTTTCATAATATAGTGAACATTTTAGAGAGAATGGTATTTGTTTATGAATCCCAGACAATCTCCTAATTCCTCAGAGCTACAAGCTGTAGCTATAAATGTATTTCTCAGATAAAGTGGGCACTAGGAATTCTAATTACAGGCTTCACGTTTTGCTAATCACTTTCTGGTTGCCAATTTTGTAGTTAGAGAGCCAGTGTTGAGAACGGCAAACAACAGTATAAATACAAAACATTTATTCTATTATTCCACCCGCCGCCCCACATATTCAGAAGACTTGTCGCAAGCACATGGTGACATGCAAATAATTAATGTCCTTCGGTATATACAATGTCATTGCAAGCAAAACAATACAGTTCATAAGTCACTACAGTAGCGTTTGTATGGCGGCTTGTCTTCCACTTCGGCGACGGCTAGCCGGCGCAGGGCTTATATTATATCCGTGTAGAGGCAGCTCCTGTCTCGGTGTCGTCCTGGAGAGGGTTTAGTCAGCGTACTATTGGCTGACGTCACATCACAGCCCTTTCTGTTCTTCTCTTCTTGATCGTCGTGCCGGCGCATATCGTTACCACGGAACACTTCCAAACACTGCCTTCTACATATCGAACATCTGTTGCAGTATCATTTTGGAATGCGTCCTTTACATAAAGATAACACTTACTATATTCCTCGTCTGTCCTTGTCATGTGTGGTGAACGGCGTAACGTGAAATATAAACTGTTGTCTTTCCTTCTTATACCATAGCATTTGTAAACGTTTTTATGCCAATGAGTGATTTGATGTCCACGCAGCTAGGGATTTACTAAAACAGCCGCGTCCAATTCGCTGACTTGAGGTCCAACTATGGGAAAACAGTCGTTATGTAGGGTGATCAGAAGAACACGTCGGCTGTAAACTCACTCCACAAATGATAAGAATCCAAACACTTAATAACCCAAAGAATAGCGGGAAACAGCTACATTACGTACAGCATCCCTGTACTGCCAGATTGCTTCATTCCACAGACGGCACTCTTTTTAGTTGTCTGGTCGGATCGAAAGACAACGGCATAGTGCCCGAGTAACGAAAGAGCGAGTCTTTCACAGCCAGCTTTTGGAGAGAGTTTTGTTTGTTCATATTAAGAACCCTCAAAATACCGTTCCGCTGCTTCTTAGAGAAATAACTATAGCAGGCTGCACGCGCCAGTGTATGACTCTGGCTAGCATCAGACACGTGCGTCATATTATACGAGTTGTACGCTACTGGGGACATAAATTCATTAGATTTAGCGGAAATTCCGTTGGGCATTTCTAATGTTCACATTTCAGTGTGTAATGAAATTGTAGGTGTAAGAAATCATACAAAATGTACATAAAGTAAATTTTGGGCGAGGAGTATTTCGTTACTGTTTCAGGTTGATTAATCTGGGACTGGATCGCAATCGTTACAGAGCGCACCCAATGGCACAAACCGTACATAGCAAACGTTTTAAACTCAGTACTTTGAGTTAAAGTACAAATGATCTGCAACCAAACTATAGTTTTTTGTTGATATACTCATACCAGCAACAATGGAAGTTCATAGTAATTGTTCAAATTGGTGACCCAAGACTCAATACATGCGTCGTAGCATAATACATTGACAGAACTGAGCTACGTGTTGAAAATCGTTTTCTTTCCCAATGCTTAAATCCATTTTATTTATGACGATATCCTTAAGCCTGTCCTGTTAATTCAGAAGAGTGCATTTCAGGCGTAAATTTACGGGAGCTTGTTCAGTAATCTTTTAACACTCTATTGAACACTATTAATGAACTCACTGTTTATTGAGAAGTTTTTCCACCTCTGTGCTCCTCTAGCGACTGAGCTTTACGTGCGTTTCCATCCATGGTGAAAATTTCTTCTCATTAGGGCGACTTTTCGCTGCGCATTCGTTTTTCTCTATGGACGCTACGAACTACTGAACCACTCTGTAAGTGTATGGATGTGTGTTCTTGGTCCGGGAAATACTCCCTCATCGAGATATGGAATAGGTTGCAACCATTGGCAATCCCTTGCCTTGAGTACGTCGCAGGCGATTCCGTAATTTTTTTTATTTTTTTATTTTTTTATTTTTTTTATGTAGTACCACCAACATGGATGTTGAGTAGACTCTTTGTTAGCGAAACACAAACAGGGATTGCCCATTCAAGACAAGTTGAAATAGGATTGCCCATTTAAGATAACTTGAAATATTCACTTTCAATCATAGGTTCCTTATATCATAGTACACAGCTTAGAACATTTTCATAATTTTAGATAATATTATTAGGAATACCAATCTCCAACTTAAGAAAACTTAGTAAAAAACAGTCTCGATAGCTCAGTAATTTATTTAAAATATGGTGAGTTTCGGCCTCCACTGGTAGGCTATCTTCGGATAATGCACCATACGGCTGGTTATGATGACGCTTGGAACAGCTGTGCCGACCCAGTCGCAAATCTGCTCAGAGAATATTTTGTTGTATTTGTACCATCATTTCTCCGTGTTTGTGACACCATGTATATTTCCTAACAAAGCTTGTGAAAAGTAAATAACAAGAGTGTATCTGTCAGGACTATAGAGTCAACAAAATCAGGAGGCGTTAGATATGTGTCTACGTGATAATAGGGCGGTAGCGTGTTTGTAGAGTGGCGTCGCCGCTGTGAAGTTGCTACCATTGTGTGGGAACGAAATAATCGTAATAAAACCTAACCACTGCCAGTCTTTGTCACGTAGTGAGATATGATTCAGTGTTACCTACCTGTTCATTAAAGTTTTTACTTTTCTATTTCATCCGCACAGCTAGAGCCTGAACATTAGTCAAACAGTTAAAGTGAACATATCTTCACAGCAGTACCTGTCATCTTAAGGTTATTTGTCGACATTTCAACACGGCCAGCTGATAAATAGTCTACTGTAAGATTAAGACAGTAATGCGTGCTTTCTGATAAATGATATAAACTCATTTCTTCTGAATGATTGTGTATTACAAAATTGTTAAGGCTTCCGTGGCCACTTGTTGACAAAATGCCTATTGGCTTCTGTCTCGGGTTCTTCGGCCGACGTTCATCTGATGATTTTTCTGACGTTTCGCCAGCACGAGTGGCTGCATTGTCAAAGCTTCACCCTTCAATGCCGGTGGTGAACTGGATCCGAGCTTGTGGCTGCAGACTATATGTACCTGGCGCACTAACGTACTAGGGCTTCTCCGCTGTCATTTCCGGTGCAGTTCTCCTCTTCTGACTTGCGACGGTCGTTCGATGCAGTACGGGAAGACAGGATCCGTTTACCTTAAGGCCTTGCTCTTCTTGTTGAAGCTGTTCGCGTATTTTTGTATTTCTACAGCTTCTCTGAAGAAGCGGGTGTGCTAGTGCTTCTGTACAGCCAGAATAGGCAGATTGTGTATTAGATTCTTTTAACTCCTTATCGTGAGCAAGTACTTGTATAAAGTATCAGCGCATTGAGCCTGGCCACTCATTAGATTAGAATGTCTGCTATTGAGTCCATATCCATATTTACGAAATTTTATTAATTAACGACCGGTAAGTTATGTGATGTATTTGCTCGCTCAGTAAGCGGGAAATTCTAGTAATGTACTTGACACAAGGTATTTTATGCAGGCATCACACAAAAGCTTAGAGGAAATACTAAAATCTGAGTTGCGTTAATATGTCAGTCACTTTATGGCTTATTGAAACATCACGCCACCTGTCAGTTCCAGAAATTTTCTCTACAAGTTAACATTTAATCGTACGGGATGCTATAGGTCTCAAACACAGTCACCCGAGGCACACGATTTTATTTCCGACGAGGAATAACTAAGCTGCTTTCACCGTTCCGACAATCTGCATGCGCTTCCCCAACAGACAGCTTGTGCTACAACTCTTTCTTTCCTGTGTGTGCCTCTGTGTGTGTGTGTGTGTGTGTGTGTGTGTGTGTGTGTGTGTGTATGTGTGTGTGTGTGTGTGTGTGTGTGTGTGTGTGTGTGTGTGTATGTGTGTGTGTGTGTGTTTGTGGTGTGGTGCCCAAACTGATACTTATTTTGGATACTGCCCTTCATCTGTCTATAGCGAATATTTCAGAAAAAAATTGTTCAAATGGCTCTAAGCACTATGGGGCTTAACATCTGAGGTCATGAGTCCCCTAGACTTAGAGCTACTTAAACCTAACTACCTAAGGACATGACACACATCAATGCCCGAGGCAGGATTCGAACCTGCTACCGTAGCGGCAGCGTGGTTCCGGACAGAAGCACCTAGAACCGCTCGACAACAGCGGCCGGCGAATTTTTCGGAGTGTTCGTTTTTAGTTACTAGTCTGTTGTAGAATATTGGTCACATCAGTTAGGTCCATCACGAGTTCATACATAGAATGACTTCAAGATTTTTATAATACAAGTTCACGACTGCGGCGGCGGAGGGAACGTAGAACCTTATTAAACAGTCCACTCGGATGGAGGCTGGAAACCAGCCCTCGTGCAGCGCAAAATGTTGAATACGTTCCCAGTTTGAATTTTAAACAAATTTCAAAATTTTCTGCAGCACAGAAAGGTTCTCCAGATAAGGCGAATAAATTAGAGGCCTCTAGTCAAATAAATACAGATACTATGATTTTAAAATAAACTTTTAGTAGCCTTTCACCTCCGAGACTGCCTATTCAGAATTCTCTGTCCAACATCTACTGGCTTAATGATGGGTAAAGCTCCATTGCTTTATTTGAAGAACATCATGCTGAATTTTTCAGTTTCTAAGTTAAACCATTAAATTTCAAGTTTTACTAATCAAATCAAAAATAACGAAGATATTTAAATAGATATTTTCATACTTGAATATATATCCTATAATTTTTTTAAGGTAGCACCTTACGTTTTCAACGTGAATCCTAAATTACTAAAACTGTTTTAACGGAAATGTCTCAATGAACTGACGTTAAACTCAAGATATATTCTTTCTACATAAAATGTAAAATGTAAGGCTGCATTTCAGTTAGATAAGTACAATGATTTTAGTGACGTCCGAGGTCTGTTCAAAAAATTTGGGAGCATTCGTAATTTCGCGCAAATGGCGTGTTTGAGCGAAACGTGGTTGGCATCCTTGCATACATTTCTGCTTAATGTATAACTGCTTCAAGTTTCATTGTTGTTTGTCTGTTACTTATTGTTCCGTTCTGTATTCAGCAGGCTGTGTGTATCACAGTTTGCGAATTTCGAAATGGTGGAGTTAAAGGTGCAACGTGTCTGCATTAAATTTTGCATGAAACTCAAAAAAATCTTTACAGAGAAACACCAAGTGATACAGGACGCCAACGGTGATGAGTGCTGAAGCCGTACTCACACGGTTTAAAAATGACCCGACTTAAGTTAAAAATAACCCTCGTTCCGGACCCCCTCAGACGTCCACCGATGACACTCATGTCAGGAGCGTCAACGAAACTGTGCGCGCCACTCGAGGACTGACTGTCCGAGAGATTGGAGAAGAATGTAACATTTCAGCTGGATCTTCTCATGAAATCCTGACACAGCATCTTGGAATGCATCGTGCTGCCACCAAGTTCGTCCCACGGCTCATGACTCAAGTCCAGAAAGAGCGCTTCGCCTCGCTTTCTGTAAAGAGCTTTTGCATCCCGCAAATGAGAACGATGAGTTACTTAAGACTCTTGATGGGACGTGAGTCTACGGTTACGATGTTGAGATCAAAGTTCAGCCTCAACAATGGGCCGGAAAAGGTTCTCCTGGACCAAAAAGAGATCATCAGGTAAGGTTAAATGACAAAGCTCTGCTGATAGTTCCTTTAAAGTCAGTACCGCCTTTAGACTGTTTGTTTATTTGCAGTGTTACATTAACATTTACACGATCATGATTTCGGCTTCAAAGTACCATTATCAAGTGTTTTCTGACAGCATATTAGAAAATACAGTGAAATACGTAACAATTATATAACCATATAAGAATCCATATTTATAATGTTTACTTACGAGTGTTAAACAGTGCCTAAGATGGCATACTCTCGTGTTTAAAATACACTATTAGACACATTGTCTAAGGGTCGGTATTTCTTCTTTGTTTCATCATTGAGTATACCATCTTGACTGAATGACATTTGGCTGAGTGTCAAATTGTCTTGGTCAAAGAAATTTCTGTTACAAGCAGGTGACTTTTTCTTTTAATCTTTGGACTCAGTGTCCGGTAGGACAGGAAAGGTTAAGAGCAATTTATTTTCTTTGGTAGTTGTTACATCTTTGCAGTACCTATTTATCATAGTATACAATAAAGTTGCCTGCTCATAAACATAAACAGTAACAAACCTCTCGGTAATATTCGCTGCATCCATAAATATAACAGTCCAGCTAATCATTGACGCTGTTTAAAGTACATTTTAGTAGGAAAATATACCGCATTTACGTGAAATTAACACATGGCCAACTCTAAGTTGTGTAATTTTGCCTGAATTCAGAATTAATATAATATAGTGCATTTACTTATTCTGCTCATTCATTAATTAACCAGTGATGTTTGAGGCGATATTTATGATGTAGGTATCATCAGGTATGTAAATCCTGTTATATGTGGTAGAACATTACTTAGGAATAAGTGCAAATAACACAGGTATGCGAACCATTTCATGCTAAACAGCACATTTAAAGTTAACATAATATAAAGAGTATGGATATCCTAGCACTTGCCAATGGTTAACAAGAAGTGAGTGCACCGTGGTACTGATACACATGGACGCAATATTGGTGCTATAAATCGTCATCCCTCACCCCAAACTTCTATCATTAACCAAAGGACAAACTGAGTAAGTCTCAATAAAACCTTTCATTTTATTTAATGTATGGAATAAATTTTACTATCATAACTATTTAATACATAAAATTAGGAAATATGTATCCAGACAGGGAATATACTGATACACTGTTTCGACGCCTGCGAGGAAATGTGAGAAGGAAACGGCCTGAAATGTGGCGAGACAATTCATGGCCCTTCCATCACGATAACGCGTCCGGATATTTATCCCTGTTGGTGCCTGGCTGTTGCACAATAACTAAATCACCATGCTGCCCCAGCCTCCATTATCTCCAGACTGGTCGCTCCGGTTTTTATTTTAATTTCTGAAGTCGAAAACCCCGTTCAAAGGACGAAGATTTGCAACGATAGACGAGACAAAAGAAAACTCGCTGACGGCGCTTCGCGCGATCCAGCAACAGGTCTACGAAGGCTGCTTCCGGAAGTGAGAACGGCATTGAGAGCTGTGTATCAATTGTGCAGGAGGGAATTTCGAAGGATACCATGCACAATAGGTGAACGGTAAGAGTAGAAAACTTTTGTGGACGAATTCCAGGAATTTTTGAATAAACCTAGCATTGGAGAGAGCCATCGCTACCGCCAGTAGTGGTATGAAAGGCTTCAGCAATAGAGCATTTGATGTGGCAGAGGGGAGGGGACAAAGACGATGGGGGGCTAAGGACAGAGAGAGAGAGAGAGAGAGAGATCCCGCTATCTCGGTGCTCACAGTTAATGATATAGAACGCGGGCTGTCGCTGTTAACGGCTTGTATTTTCCTTTAACTGTGATGGCGGACGGACTGCAATTCGACAGTAGGAAAAGAAAGAGAAGGAAACATATTCGGCGAATGTGGATTGGGGGGAAAGGAATGAAGAGAAGCTGCCTTGCAAAAATTTGCACAGAACGTAATTTAAGTATCGCTATCATTTAATTTACGAATCATAAAAGAAGGCTGAATACGTGGAAGAGATATGGAGAAACCGGATGATTAGTGTTAAACAGAGATTTAGGAACCAGACTAAACTGTAAGAAGTTTCTAGGGCCAGGTGTGCACTATGACCACAATTTATAGGTTATGAGCTGTAGATTAAAACTAAAGCAATTGGAAGAAGTAGGAAATTGAGGAGATGGGACATGGATATGTTGAAAAGTATCAGAGATAGTTGAGAGTTTCAGAGAGATCACAAGGCAACAGTTGACTAGAACAGGATTCAAATGGCTCTGAGCACAATGGGACTTAACTGCTGAGGTCTTCGGTCCCCTGGAACTGAGAACTACTTAAACTTAACTAAACTAAGGACATCACACACATCCATGCCCGAGGCAGGATTCGAACCTGCGACCGTAGCGGTCGCAAGTTTCCTGACTGTAGCGCCTAGAACCGCTCGGCCACTGCAGCCGGCCTGCTAGAGCAGGGGAAAAGATTACAGTAGACGAATAACAGTTTTAAGAGATGAAATAGTGAAGGCAGCAGAGGATCAATATTTGAAAAGATAAGGCCTAGTAGAAATCCCTGGATAACACAATAGACACTGAATTTAAATGATGAACGGAGAAATAAAAACGCAGCAAATGACGAAAGCGAAAGGGAATACAAACGCATAAAAACTGAGACTGATAGGAAATGCAAACTGGCTAAGCAAGAATGGCTAGAGGATAAACGTAAGGATTTAGAAGCATAAAAATGGTTCAAATGGCTCTGAGCACTATGGGACTCAACTGCTGAGGTCATTAGTCCCCTAGGACTTAGAACTAGTTAAACCTAACTAACCTAAGGACATCACAAACATCCATGCCCGAGGCAGGATTCGAACCTGCGACCGTAGCGGTCTCGCGGTTCTAGACTGCAGCGCCTTTAACCGCACGGCCACGTCGGCCGGCTTAGAAGCATATTTCACTAGGAAAAAGATAGGTACCTCCTACGAGGAAATTAAAAAGACCTTTCGGAAAAAGAGACGCAGCTGTATGAATATCAAGATTCAAATGGCACTGAGCACTATGGGATTTAACATCTATGGTCATCAGTCCCATAGAACTTAGAACTACTTAAACCTAACTAACCTAACGACATCACTCAACACCCAGTCATCACGAGGCAGAGAAAATCCCTGACCCCGCCGTGAATATCAAGAGCTCAGATGCAAGACTACTACTAAGCAAAGAAGGGAAAGCTATTATGTAAGTGCCGGCCGAAGTGGCCGTGCGGTTAAAGGCGCTGCAGTCTGGAACCGCAAGACCGCTACGGTCGCAGGTTCGAATCCTGCCTCGGGCATGGATGTTTGTGATGTCCTTAGGTTAGTTAGGTTTAACTAGTTCTAAGTTCTAGGGGACTAATGACCTCAGCAGTTGAGTCCCATAGTGCTCAGAGCCATTTGAACCATTTTTTTTATGTAAGCGGAAGAGGACGTACTTGAAAAGGAGACGGGGGATATGATACTGCGAGAATAATTTGAGAGATCTCTGAAAGATGTAAGTCGCAACAATGCCCTGGAGTTAGACGATATATGGTCAGAACTGCTGACCGCCTTGGGAAAGCCAGCCGTAAAAAACTCTTCCGTCTATTGAGCAAGATGTATAAAACAGGCGAAATACCCTCTGACTTAAGAAGGATGCGGTAATTACAGTTACAAAGAAACAGTAGCTGCCTGGTGTGAAAATTACCAAACAACTAGTTTAATAGGTCCTGGGTGCAAAATACTAGCGCGAATTCCTTACAGAGGAAAAGAAAAACTGGCAGATATCGACCTCGGGAAAGATCAGTTAGGGTTCCGGTGAAATGTGGAAACACGCGTGGCAGTACTCAGCCTACGATTTATTTTAGAAGATAGGTTAAGTAAAGGCAAAGGTACTTTTGCAGCATTTGCAGATTTAAAGAAGGCTTTTGAGAATGTTGACTGGAATACATTCTTTAAAATTCTTAACGTGGCAGGAGTAAAATACAGGGAGCGAAGGGGTATTTATAAATTGTTCAGAAACCAGGCGGCAGTTATAAGAGTCGAAGGGTATGAAAGGGAAACAGTGGTTGAGAAGGGAGTGAGAGAGGGTTATAGCCTATCCCCGATGTTATTCAATCTGTAAGCTGGACAAGCAGTAAAGGAGAAAAAAAAAATTTGGATTAGGAATTACAATTCAGGGAGAAAAAATAAATACTTTAAGGTTTGCCGATAACGTAATGGTGTCAGAGACAGCAAAAGACTTGGAATACCAATTGAAAAGTATGGACAGTGTCTTGAAAGTGGGATATTGGATCAATAAAAGAAAAAGAAGGATAATGGAATATAGTCGAATTAAATCAGATGAAGCTAAGGGAATTAGATTAGGGAACGAGACAATTAACGTAGTAGAAGGGTTTTGCTATTTGGGCACCCGAGTCACCCAATGTGGCGTCCACTGTAATGAGACTCGCACTCGTCGGCTGAACCTCGTGTGCCGCTGCCGCTCAGGTCCGTACACCGTCTTAAGCATACTTACGATGTATTCAACAAATGTGACGGAAAGAGTGTAAGATTTTACCACTTAACTTTACTGCTATTTACGCCCGGCAGGAGCGTGAATAGAGCGCTTATTTGAAGGAGCGGACACAACAAAAAATCATGATAATGTGTGGGACCTCAATCTATACATTCGTAAAATAATTCTCTGAACTCTGATTATTCAACAGTGCGTGGCTCACCGCCTTGTTAATATGGGATTGCGTGAGGCGCTTTTAGAATTGGTTTAAACACAGGTCTACTTGGAGTTTTCATACGGACAAAAGAATAAAAGAAAACATAATCTCAGGGACTGTATGTCTTGTTATCACATTAAAATATTGCTGCAGGATATCTTTCCTGTAGTGAAATTTAATTAAAAGAAACCTTGTACTGAAAGAAAGTATTTCCCTTTTTCTTAACTTAATAATCTTAGTCTTGGCGAGAAGCAGCCAATATATGAACTTGATGGAATGTTCTTAGCTTCTACTTTCACACAACTTAAAATAGAATCTTCACTTTCTTTTCCTTAGTAGTTATGGTGCATGTTTTTTAAAGCGTCCTTTGATGACTAACCCAATGAAATTTATAATGAAATTTTTCCTACGCAAAATGTATGCCAAGAATCGTAGATTATTCGACCGTTCTCGTCGTTTAGCCAGCTTTCTGAAAACTTTAAAAATAGTATTTTTATTTGCACAAGAAGGTCACTAGACCTATGAAGGAAAAAAATACACAAGGTCACTAGACCTATGAAGGAAAAAAATACACAATCAGCATAAATTATCGTATTCTATTAAAAATTTATGACTTACAATGCGTAATGGCGGGCGTCGCGTGTGTTAGCTTCGAGACTAGAAGAGAGTGTGAGTAAAAGAATGATCTATTAGCATAGAGATACTATACAGTTATTTTATAGAGTTTGTTTGTATCATTATTATTTCATTTTATTACAAATTACCATTATGAGAGCTAATTGCACGCGTATTTTTAGAGTTTTTTACTATTTTCATTTTACTTTGTTTTGTGTCCGATTTTTTCGTCGCACGTATTAGTATTTTGTACAATATATCGGTACACCCAGATGGGGCCTTCCGGCCGGCAATGCCATACGATCACTTTTTCTTCCAAACAGTTTCCGTTTCTTGCAGATGCTTGTTCTTATCAACGTCTACATAAAAATGGAGCTGAAGTCAGGGTGGGATTTTTGACCGACAAGACTGTTTTAGTTATTCGTAAGTTGCTAAAAATGTGAGGTTGCCTCGAAGGTTTATGAAGATATGGTAATTTTACATATACGGATTGCGAATCGGAATTTGTAGTTGCTTTCTCGTAGGTTCTGCTTCAAGCTTCAGTACGTGGTGCGGTCTCACTGCACTGGTAACAGCTGCATTGTGTGGTCGCTAAGGTAAGTTACGACTAGAAAGTTACAAGGACGGAGTCAGAGACAGGAAAGAGCCTTTTCGCGTCCCGTGCTGAGGCGTTGCTTGGTTTCCTGCAGTTTTCCCGCAGAAAGTATTCCTTTGTCTCTGCTTCACTCCATTCCGCGTCCCTTTCAGCGTGCGGAAGACAACTGTGTCTTGGGCTCTCCTTGGCCCCTGTTCTCTTACAAACCGCAGCGCACTGCACCTGCGCTTTCAGAGGCAATTTACTTACACGCAGCGCTGACGTTGCGCTTTTTTACTCACACGCGCTCTGCGCTCCCGTCTTCTCCTCACTGTCTCGTGCCTGTTCGTCGTCTCTGGTCTGCTCCCCCACCTCCCCCGCCCCCAAAACCTCTCCCACACACATCCACCGCGGTGCTGTGGAGGTCCCCATTCATATCTGTTCCGCCGCAGACGCGAATTGCTTGGGGGGTTAAAACTTTTCACCATTATTCATAGTGGGTCTCGCGAGCCAGGCTTTATGGCGCAAGGCGGTACTGTAAAACGTCTTCCGGCGTGTCTGGAAATGGAGTTATTGTATGAGGACGGAATAACGTCACGACGGAACGTCGCGCTCAGCCGGAGAGTGAAGGTGGCTAACACACTGCGGGACGTGCTGGCGGATGCGATTATTCCGCCAGCGATTGGAAGGGAAACACGTGAACCAGGCTCCCAAATTCACCGCTCCCTGACGTCTCTTCGTGTCTGCTCACCCTGTCGTTGGTTAACAATGAAGCTTTATCCTCTACACTGAAATTCACTGCAGCCCACAGTAATTCAGCTACAGAGAGCTATTGTTAGGGGAGAGTTGCCCATACTTTACCGGTTCGTAATTTATACCAATAATATAAATTCGTACCGAAGGTACTATCTCACATCCAGTAAGGTCAGTCTAGACTCCGTATTTCTTGAAGCTATATTGCCAACTACGATTTCTGTGTAATGAAGAAAATATCATCTGAAGATTATGTTGATTCTCTTGTAGTTTTCATGTAACTTTTGTGTACATGACGAAGAGAATTATTGTTAGGAGATAAATTCTAAGATAATGATTCATTTATGTTTGAATATACATGAAATAACCCTAGTTTTCAGATAATCAGAGATATGTACTCGTTGTCCTCTGTTTGCACGAAGATGACAGAGAGAAATTGACGATTTTGCCCGTAATGTATCACTATAAGTTTCCAGTACTGTACTGACACAGTTCAGTGAACTTGCTCGTAAAGCGAGCTTTAGGAAAACCGTTTAGCATTATTAGGCCAACGTGATGTCCAGAAATGATGTGGTAAAGCGAGCTTTAAGAAAATCGTTTAGCATTCTTAGGCCAACATGATGTCCAGAAATGATGTGGTAAATTTCCTAATGCGTTCATCACCCTAAGTTTTCAATGAAGTAATTTTTTTGCAGTATGGTCAAAAAATGGTTCAAATGGCTCTGAGCACTATGGGACTCAACTGCTGAGGTCATTAGTCCCCTAGAACTTAGAACTTGTTAAACCTAACTAACCTAAGGACATCACAAACATCCATGCCCGAGGCAGGATTCAAACCTGCGACCGTAGCGGTCTTGCGGTTCCAGACTGCAGCGCCTTTAACCGCACGGCCACTTCGGCCGGCCAGTATGGTCACCGGAGGCGTTAAGGGAAGTGAAGCACAGATGAAATCCATTTACCTGTATCTTTATATCTAAATGTGGATGATGGATTAAATGAGCGTGCAGGGATGTAAAATTTACCTAAGCCAGCAATTAAGAAATATGCTGAAAATAAAGAGAAATGCAAACGGGTATGATAAAAGTTTTCGATGCGGTAACGTATTTTTTTGAAGGAAGTTGAAAACTTTTTGGAAGAACATAGTCATATTCTTACATTTCAAGGAAACATATTCGGCTTAAGAATGTCAGACACCGCACAACGAAGCCGACTGGCCAACAAATTCAGTGTAGAAGGAACCATGACGGGCGAAAAGTGGGCTGGTAGTGTCCATCAAAAAAATATCGCCGCGCCAGAGGGAAATGATGGAAGCTGGAAGCGAAACTTCGAAGCCTAGCCTAGTAGGCTGTCAGCTGACGAGCAGTACATAAGATCAAGCTAACAGAAGTGAAGGAGAATAGACCCACCTGTGAAAAGGAATTGTTTTGGGAACTCTGTGGTGGATCCACCACAGAAACGCACTCGTAAAACACACAAATATTATAGCGCTGTACGAGGAAGAAAGAATAGGAGAAATGATCCGATGTGTGAAATGCAAAATACGGTTTCACGAAAAGTGTATAGCCGTTGAGGAAGAACTGATCGTATGTTTCAATGCCTGTAAATAATGATGTAAGACCTCAAATGGCCAGCTTTTTCTTAAATTTACACTAATAAGCACTTTAGGCTCAGGAACACAGCTTATAATGGCGCTACAACTTATGAATCTCACTGGTTCAAATTACAAATTAGGAAAACAGGACTGTACATCTTGGAGATGTTTCTAAATTTAAGTTTCGTGTGTCTGTTGTTCTCAGGCTGTCTATTCTTTAAATCATATGCCAACCCGGTCAGGCTCGACGCCTTAGACACACTGTCCAGCGATTGCAGCAAGGTGGAGGTTCCCTGCTGTTTTGGGGTGGCATTATGTGGGGCCGAAGTACGTCGCTGGAGGTCATGGAAAGCGCCGTAACGGCCGTACGATACGTGATTGCCATCCTCTGACCGATAGTGCAACTTCATCGGCAGCATATTGGACAGGCATTCGTCGTCGAATGACAATTCGCGCCCCAGTCGTACACGTCTTGTGAATCACTTCCTTGGATAACAACATCGCTCGACTAGAGAGACCAGCATGTTCTACAGGCATGAACCCTATCGAACATGCCTTGGATACATTGAAAACGGTTGTTTATGGACGACGTTACTCACCAACCGCTCTGAGGGATCTACGTCGAATCGCCGTTGAGGAGTGGGGCATTCTGAACCAACAGTGCCTTGAAGAACTTGTGAGTAGTACGCCACGACGAATAAAGGCATGCATCAATGCAAGAGGACGTGCTGCTGACTGTTAGAGGTACCAGTGCGTATAGCAATCTGGACCACCACCTCTGAAGGTCTCGCTGTATGGTGATACAACATGCAATGTGTGGTTTTCATGAGCAACAAAACGGGCGCCGTGATATCTATTCCAATTTTCTTTAGACGTTCCGGAACTCTCCGAACCGTGGTGATGCAAACCTTTTTTTAAGTGTGTTTAAAAACAGAGTCTATTCAGTGATGATTGAAACGAATGTTGTTGTTTAGGACACTACTTTCTGATTATGAAGATGATAAAGAAAACATCAACGAGCGATCAAACAGCTGTGCCGATGAACCGCGAGTAGAAACAGCGAACAATGTGTGTCCCATGGAGGAAGAGAGTGGAAACGTTGCATTAAATAATGGCCTTTACGAACCTCACCGAGGCAATGTAATGTGCTGAAGTGTTGTTGCTTCATGTGAGACAAGAATATTTTCACTCTTCGAAAATAATTCTCAATTGGCTCTAAGCACCATGGGACTTAACATCTGAGGTGATCAGTCCCCTAGGCTTAGCATTACTCAAACCTAACTAACCTAAGGACATCACACACATCCATGTCCGACGCAGGATTCGAACCTGCGACCGTAGCAGCAGCGGTGTTCTGGACTGAAGAACCTAGAACCGCTCGGCCACAGCGGTCGGCTCACTCTTCGAAAAATGGGAAACGTCGTCAGAAATAAAGTTAATGAATCGGAGCAATAGGTATTAATGGGGCGACTACTGCCGAACTGAAGACAAGCTATCCGAAATACAGTGTCTGTTAGAACTAATTTTGTAAACGTGTTGTTATTTTCCAGCGAGTGATGCGTAAGAAATTCAGTGGGCTTTCAAATACAACATGTACGCAGTTCTGCAAATGTAGTCAGTAACAGGTTCCGCTTAAAACTTGGGTATTTTGGATTATCTACGATTCTCGGTTATTAGTGCAGACAATGGTCTGCATTTATTCGTACAATAAAAAGCGTGTTGCGTGTAAAAAAATAAAAAAAAATAACTAAATAGAAATAAAGTAAAATAAAAATCAGAAAAAAAACACTGAGTGGTCAGTGTAAATGAGTCGTCCCAGTGTCACCATATACAATGTAGAATTTGAATACGTACCTGTATAATTCCCATAGCCCAAGGGATTTTATAACCTTCACAGCACCTATGTTCTTCTTCAAAAAATCGGAACACTAATAAAAAATGTTCTAGTTTACTGCAAGAATTACTATTCTCCAAACTTGGTACCCATACATCTACATCTACAGTTTCTTACAATATTTAATGATTCGATGCTCACGATGAGGGAGAACAGCCTGCCACAGTTAGCCAGTATGCCCAGTAACATCGAAGAGATGGTAACAATTCTATGATAACTAGTGAATGAATAATTTTGCCGCGGCCTTCTTTTCCTCTTTCAAATACTTAGTTGTTATGGAGCACCAGGTGTACAAAATATATAGTAAAAATCATATAAATGTCTCGTCATTTACATTAATTTACTGCACTTTTTACATACTAACACAATTTCTTTTTTAGAAGTAAATTTTCGGTGCATAGAGGAGGACAAATGCTAAGAACTTGTCATCGATGGTAGCTATACTGAACAGATGCCAAAAGTATAATATTTCACTGCTGGTGACAGTGTGAGCCCTGATCGTAGCATACACTTTGTACCTCGAACTCACAGTAACTATAAGGCAAATGGAGAAGTCAACTACCTAAACTGTAATCGCTCTTACTGTTGTAAAGTCCGCTTCCGGTATTTTTATATTACCTTCGGTTCTTCTTGTTCCCGTGCATAGAGCATGCTGTTGTCTATAGCGTTTTCATATGCAACAACGTCTAGTTTGTCACTGGACAAAGCCAGTAGGGCTAGCCAACCTAGGCAGTGAAATCGCTGAACCATGTTTCACTGTTGCCAGAGAAACCTAAGATATAACAATTCAGCACGGATAAGGCACTTTCATGCGACGCATACAGGGTGTTACAAAAAGGTACATGTGCTCCTAGATCATGTGCCTTTACAAGTACGACACAACATGTAGTTCATGCACGATGGAGCTCCTGCACATTTCAGTCGAAGTGTTCGTACGCTTCTCAACAACAGATTCGCTGACCGCTGGATTGGTAGGGCGGACCAATTCCATGGCATCCACGCTCTCCTGACCTCAACCCTCTTGACTTTCATTTATGGGGGCATTTGAAAGCTCTTGTCTACGCAGCCCCGGTACCAAATGTAGAGACTCTTCGTGCTCGTATTGTGGACGGCTGTGATACAATACGCCATTCTCCAGGGCTGCATCAGCGCATCAGGGATTCCATGCGATGGAGAGTGGATGCATGTATTCTCGCTAACGGAGGACATTTTGAAGATTTCCTGTAACAAAGTGTTTGAAATCACGCTGGTGCGTTCTGTTGCTGTGTTTCCATTCCACGATTAATTTGATTTGAAGAGAAGTAATAAAATGAGTTCTAACATGGAAAGTAAGCGTTTCCGGACACACGCCCACATAAAATATTTTCTTTCTTTGTGTGTGAGGAATGTTTCCTGAATGTTTGGCCGTACCTTTCTGTAACACCCTGTATAACGAGCGCGACACAAACAGGATAGCTTTCCTGTTTATGTTCCCCGTCACGCAAGACGGGGGAATGGGTATTGTGGATATTTTGTCTCTTTTACATTTTTCACTCGCACCTTTGGTTCCATGACAATGTTAGGCCGAGGATGACCTCAGCTGATCAAATGATTTTATTTTTTACACCATATGATGGAACTGTAACTGCTCCGAAACCAGTCATGTAACCAATCAAAGATTGTGGTTTAAGCAGCGGTCCTGCGTTTTTTCTATTTTTTCAGAATGAACTTGTGCTGTTGCGGCTCCCCATGACAAGATACCTGTGTACACATTTTTCGATTTCCTGAAGGCTGTTGACACTGTTCCTCAAAAGCGACTTCTGATGAAATTGTGTGCCTATGAGGATCGTCTCAGTTGTGTCACTAGATTCATGATTCCCTCTCAGAAGTATCACAGTTCTTAATAACTTATGGAAAGTCATCGAGTAAAACAAATATAATATCTGGCTTTCCCGAAGGAAGTGTTATGGGGCTTCTGCTGTACCTGATTGACATAAACGATTTAGGAGACATTCTGAACAGCCCTCTTAGACTTTTTGCAGATTATGCTGTTAATTTCCGCCTTGTAAAGTCATCAGACGATCAAAATCAGTTGCACAATGATTTAGACGAAATATCTATATGTTGCCAAAATGATAATTGACTCTATATATTGAAAAGCAGGAAGCGCGGATACTAAAAGGAATTCGCTAAATTTCGGATCACACAAAGGATGTAAACTGAACCAAGTACTTAGGGATTACAATTACGAATAACTTAAACCGGAACTTTCACGTAGATAATGTTGTGGGGAAAGCAAACCAAAGTCTGCTATTTATTGGCAGAAGACTTAGAAAATGCAACAGGTCTGTGGTGTCACCGCCAGACACCACACTTGCTAGGTGGTAGCCTTTAAATCGGCAGCGGTCTATTAGTATACGACGGACCCGCGTGTCGCCATTATCAGTGATTGCAGACCGAGCGCCACCACACGGCAGGTCTAGAGAGACTTACTAGCACTCGCCCCAGTTGTACGGACGACTCAGCTAGCGATGCAACCCTGACGAAGCCTCGTTTATTTGCAGAGAAGATAGTTAGAATTGCCTTCAGCTAAGTCAATGGCTACGACCTAGCAAGGCGCCATAGCAATTGATAGTTATCGTGTGAAGCATGTCTCATCAAGAACGATGTATACAAATGACGGATTGAAGTTAAGTATTCCAGCAGCTACGTACTTTTCTTTATAGCATTCATTCCGTATCCTGTTTCAGACCTCACGCCAGCCTGCTTGAGTTTAACGCGTGCATTTCGGCCTTCTCTAGCTATACATCAAGGTCTACTAAAGAAACTGCTTACAGACGCTTGTCCGCCATTTTCTGGACAATTGCTGTGCGGTGTGGAATCCACATTAGGCAGAACTGACGGGGGACATCGAAAAAGTTCAGAGAAGAAACAGCTCTATTCGTATTATCGTGAAATAGGGGAGAGAGAGTCACTGACACGGTACACGAACTGGGGAGGCATTGATTAAAGTAGAGACGTTGTTTTTTTTGTTTTTTTTTCTTTTTTTGTTGCGACGGGACCTTCTCATGAAATTTCAATGAAGTGATCATCATAATAAAATTAGTGAAATCAGACTCTCACGTAAAAATACAAATATTCGTTTTCCCCGCGAGCTGTTCGAGATAGGCACCGTAGAGAAATAATTTGAAGCTGATTCAAAGAATCGTCATTGCTAGGAACTTAATTCTGAATTGCAGAGTAATTATGCAGGTGTACATTTAGGGCTTGCATTGGATGTTCAGCAGTTGTGTAATCATACAGTAAAGGATATCTGTGTCTGAGTATTCGCAATACGTCACATTTGTCTTGGGTCAAATGCCTCTCCCTGAACCAAGCGTCTATCCTCTCATAGTCTTCCTGCATTTCGCTGAAATTTCTAGCGCCCCTAACTTCTCTGCAGACAATAAAATATTACGCGAAAATCCTCACGGAACGTCCGTCGTAATCTGCTTGGTGGTTTGCATATAATGCGAAAAGTAATGGTCCTTCAATACTCCCGCGGCACAGGCCAGATGTTACTCTTGGAAAACTCTTATTATTGATAAGAAAATATATTAATGCCACCATTTTATAGTGTGTACATACTGCCTCAGCGTACATATCTCAGAAAGTTTATTTTTTTAATTTTTATTTTCTTTAGCCTGTAGGCAGCTAACATCAGTTACATTCGATTACTTTCTATATTCACATTTTACTAGTTTCTGAGTTTCTGAATGGCATGTAACACAAAAACAACATCGCGAGTTCAGTTTATAGCGGTTTTGGAAGCTTTAAGCCTCCCTGTAATTACAAGTAACCAGGAGAGCAGCGGCGAACGGCGAAATAATTCCGAGATTTCGCAGTAAATGTCCCACTTGCTACTATTGAAGGGCGGTTTTCAGGACGTGAGTTCATGTGGCGAAAATCACAACTACTTTCCATAGGTGATGTCGCTGGGTACTTCCTTGCATCCTTTACCTTGAATCTGGAAACAAGCACTTCGCGTATCATTTACCACACCTATATGTTCGCACTTCCATACCCCGCCTAAAGTGACACAAATCGAAATTGCAAATTTAATTACGCTCACTTAATTTCAGTGAGTGGGATCAGAGGGAATGAAATCAGTGAAACACAATCACAGGTATCGAGTAATAACAGGAATCTCCAATGAGAACAAAGTTTTGCGTCGGGTATATGGATGTACTCGGTGTGGTGTCACCGCCAGACACCACACTTGCTAGGTGGTAGCCTTTAAATCGGCCGCGGTCCGGTAGTATACGTCGGACCCGCGTGTAGCCACTGTCAGTGATTGCAGACCGAGCGCCACCACACGGCAGGTCTAGAGAGACGTCCTAGCACTCGCCCCAGTTGTACAGCAGACTTTGCCAGAGATGGATCACTGACAAATACGCTCTCATTTGCCGAGACGATAGTTAGCATAGCCTTCAGCTACGTCATTTGCTACGACCTAGCAAGGCGCCATTACCAGTTTATATTGAGATTATAATTCATGTATCAACAAGAGCGATGTTCTCCAATTGTGGATTAAAGTTAAGTATTCCAAGAGCTTCATACTTTATTTATTAGACTCAACTCCTTTTACTGTTCCAGACCTCACGCCAGTCTGCGTGAGCTTAAACGCGTGCATTTCGGCCTCCTCTAGCATCACGGTGTTGGCTCTTCTGCTAACACATCACTCGGTGAACATACTGGAACGTTTCTCCCTAGTCGAGGTCGGTAAGGTAGAGTTCTTCAGTGTATTGCGCATTGCAGGCAGCTGGATCGAACCCTGACGGATGAATTAATATCAATGTAAGCAACTCATCGGCAAAGAAAATGATAGGCTATGCCTATAGGCCCTTCTTTATAATAGAAAACTCTCCTCTTTTCACATGGAGTGAGGATGTATGACACTGCTGTTGATGAACCGTCCGCTAACTGTAGACGTTGAGCGCTATAATGTAAGAGTAGGCCATCTGCAGCGATTCTCCTCTCTCCAAGCCAAAAAAACCAAACAACGGATATACGTCACTCACTGTCTCTTTGCAGTCACCTTCACGCCAAGTACTTTACATATAAGGCTTTCAAGAGGCGGCAAGAAGATAAGGACACATCAGACCGCAGTAACAGGAATTCATTATTTCATCTTAATGGTTTTCATTACGGGAGGCTGGCTGGGAGCCAAAGAGACTACAAAAAAAAAAAAAAAGGTATTGGCAGTAGCTGAAAAACGAGAAAGACATTTTGTAGTTTATCCCTAACAGAATTCAGCTGGTAACTGAACAAGGAGCAAAGGAAGCTCCCGACATATTAACCTTCGTAGAGAAGTAAAATGAACTTCAAATTTCGTCGATGACATTATACAACCAGAGATGACAAACGTTTCCGTAGGTGAGCTGAACGGAATGAATAGTTCTTTGAAAGCAGGCTACTAATGAAGACCCAAAATAGGGCCACGGGTAGCGAAGTGTAAAAGAATGAAATGAGATGATGCTGGGGAAACTAAACACTGAAAGGGGACAGGCGAGTTTTCCTGTTTGAGCAATAAGTGGCAGGAATAAGCCCTATATAAACTGGAAACTGTGAACATTAAAAAAATTACTGGAAAAACTGTAATATATTAACAACCAATAAAATAGCTAGTGTCGGGAAGTCTTTCTGGAAAGCATTTGTCTGTTGGATTACTTTATATAGAAGTGAAATTTGGACGATAAACAATAAAGACAAGACGAGAAAAGAGTTTTTTAAGTGTTATTCTGTAGAAGAATTCTGACGATCGGATGTGTTGACTGGATAACAACCATGAAGCGCCAGAGAAACTGGTATAAGCATGCCTATTCAAATACAGAGATATGTAAACAGGCAGCATGCGGCGCTGCGGTCGGCAACGCCTGTATAAGACTAACAAGTGTGTGGCACAGTAGTTCGATCGGCTACTGCAGATACAATGGTAAGTTATCAAGATTTAAGTGAGTTTGAACGTGGTGTTAAAGTCGCCGCATGAGCGCCAGGACACAGAACCTCGGAGGTAGCGACGAAGTGGGGATTTTCCCGTACGACCACTTCACGAGTGTACGGTGAATATCAGAAAACCGGTAAAACCTATCTAAGACATCGATGCTGCCGGAAGAAGACCCTGCAATAATGGGACCAACAAAGACTGAAGAGAATCGTTCAACGTGACGGGAGTGCGATCCTTCCGCAAATTGCTGCAGATTTCAGTGCTGGGCCATCAGGAAGTGTGAGCGTGCGAACCATTCAACTAAACATCATCGATATGAGCTTTCGGAGCCGAAGGCCCACTCGTGCATCCCTGATGACTGCACTACACAAAGCTTTACTCGTCGCCTGGGCCCGTCGACACTTACATTGAACTGTTGATGATTGGAAACCTTTTTTTCTGGTCGGTAGAGTCTCGTTTCAAATTGTATCGAGCGGATGGACGTGTACGGGTGTGGAGACAACCTCATGAATCCATGGACCCTGCATGTCAGCAGGGGACTTTTAAGGCTGGTGGAGGCTCTGTAATAGTGTGGGGCGTGTGCAGTTGGAGTGATATGGGACCACTTATACGTCGAGATACGACTCTGTCAAGTGAAACGTAAATAAGCATCCTGTCTCATAACCTGCATCCATTCATGTCCGTTGTGCATTCCGATGGACTTGGGAAATTCCAGCAGAATGGCTCCAGGAACCCTCTTCTGAGTTTAAACACTTCCGCTGGCCACGAAACTCCCCAGACATGAACATTATTGAGCATATCTGGGATGCCTTGCAAAGTGCTGTTCAGCCGAGATCTCCTGACCCTTGTATTGTTTGGTGTTGTGTGATGTCCTTAGGTTAGTTAGGTTTAAGTAGTTCTAAGTTCTAGGGGACTGATGACCATAGATGTTAAGTCCCATAGTGCTCAGAGCCATTTGAACCCGTGTATTGTTACAGATTTATGGACAGCCCTGCGGGATTCCCAGTGTCAGTTCCGTCCAGCACTACTTCAGATGTTAGTCGAGTCCATACCACGTCGTGTTGTGGCACTTCTGCGTGCTCGTGGGGTCCCTACACGATATTAAGCAGGTGTACCATTTTCTTTAGCTCTTCAGCATGTAAGGGGACCGTCATATGGAAACGAGACAGATGAAAAAGGAGTAACTTAACTGTTTATTAATTGAAAATAATTGCCATAACTGTTAATACATTTATACCACTATGAGAAGAGATGGATAATGCCTCCTTAAAAAATGTTTTCGGTTGTCTACGGGGAACATAATTTTACCCAACCGAACATTTCTTCCTCCAAAGCAAATAGACGATCACAGGCGCCTCTTCTTAGGACTCCTAAAATATGGAAATCACATGGGAAGATATGGGCACTATATGAAAAATGTGTAAGGATTGTTGCAGCGAAACGTCTGCAGCGTAGCCGTAACAGTTTTGAAAACAATTGGGCAGGCATTATCCTGCAAACTGATTTATGCCGTCCGTCAACATTCCTAGGCGTCTGGACTGGATGGCGCCCTTGGGTGTTTGTAAAGTGTTCGCTTACTGCTGTGCGTTAAATGGAGCGCGTCCTCAAGTCCGAGGCATCTTTCTGTTGCATGATAATGCCCGCACAAATGCTGCCGAAGTTGTTTGGACTACAGAAGATTCGCTGGATTGCCTTACACATCCTCCATATAGTCCCGATCCCTCCACATGCGATTTTTTTAAGCTCTGAAGAAAGAAGTTCGTGGCCATCGATTTGTTTCCGACGAAGAGGTTCACGCCTGGGTACAATCATGTATCAGTAGGCAACAGCAAACACTTTTGGAAGAAAGCATTTCCGTCTTGTCTCACACTGGCATTCATGTATTAACACTTATGACGATTACTTTTGAAATAACAGAATTTATTACTTTTTCCGATCTGCCTCGTTGTCATTTAATTGTCCATTATACATTAAATAAGTTCTCAGTGGAATGGGAGATGAAATAAATTTATGCCACAATTTGACTGAAAGAAGGGACAAGCCGGCGGGACACGTCCTGGGGCAATAATCAGTCGTTGGTCAGGTAATGGAAGGAAGTCTGCTGGAGTAGAACTACTGCAGAAGCAGACGAAGGCTTGACTACAGCAGAAATGTTGGGCCGGATGTAGACAACCGGATGAAGAGAGAGGACTATCAAAGAATACATCGAAAATACCAATAGTAGAATGGTCTGAAGTGGTGCTCACTATGCCGACTGTTATGGTATCTGCTCTCCTTAAGAAGGATTTGGAGTCGATTCGGATTCGAATACCGACGTGTCACAAACTTTTATTTGTCGCTACATTTCAATTCGAATGTTCCCTATTGCGCATTTAGACAGGAAAATCATCAATGATGTTCACAGGTAGTGTCTTCATTTACATATTTGGAAGCGATGTTTAACTACTGACTCGGCCCAGGAAAAGTTCCACAGCTTTGTATGGCCACACAGTAAGGACTAGAAGGTCAGATTAGTGTATATTATCAGCCTATGGATGCTGATAGCACTGAGATGGGAGATCCGATAGACCGGGAGATAAGGGAGAAATTGACGGGGGTTGACTACCGTCATCCTGTCCTTGGTTCGAATGGTTCAATGGCTCTGAGGTCATCAGTCCGCTAGAACTGAGAGCTGCTTAAACCTAACTAACCAAAGGACATCACACACATCCATGCCCGAGGCAGGATTCGAGCCTGCAACCGTAGCGGTCGCGTGGTTCCAGACTCAAACGCCTGCAACCGCTCGGGCACACCGGCCTCCGATCCTCTCCTTCACCTATCTCTCTCTCCCTCTTCTTTCTTTACGTCGGCAGTCTGTCGACTCGCACGATGCTGTCCTTGATCCTTTCCTATCGTGTGGTGTCTTTTGGACCTTACATAACTTGCAGACTGAACGGCTTTAACTACCTGTCCTGCTCATCTCGTTTTACAGTAGTTTTTCTCCTATACTACTCCATCCGCCACCTAAGTTCCCACTGCTGTAAGGCAGATGACCCGCTAATCTTTCCGGACTTCTGATAACTTTCTTCCATAGAAGCGTTTCATCACCTTTTTTTGTACTGCTTTGTTTCATGTTTGGATCCATTTAAGTTTCTTAGATTCATTTAAATTTTAACGTTCTTCAATGCGATCTCACTTTCAGCGCTTCCAATTTCTTGCTATCTGTACAATCGTATGCTCCAAATATACGTATTTTTTGAATTCAGCCCCACATCAACATCTGACGCGTAGAGTGAACATTTACTAAAGAAAACTTTGTGCGTTTATGGCAATTGATTCCTGGTGTCTTTCCTTGCTCTGGTGATCATGCGAAATTCTGCTTCCTACATGGAGGAAATTACGGAGTTCTTTTCAGTTTTTATGTTAATCGTTATTGTCCTTTCTACCGCACATCTCTACGCGTGTCTCAGCTTCCTTTATGCTAAAGCCACATTCTGTAATAAATAACCTGTGGTCCGCTGTATCCAGAACATATGAAGTCTTCATTTAAGCCGGCCAGACAGACCATACCGTTTGTGAAAGTTGCCATTGGAAACAACTGTTAGACTGTTATTCCATCAATGGAAATCTTCCACTGTTTTATTAGCTAATTTGATGAACAAGTTAAAGAAAAAGTAAAAGAAAAGAAGGCACAGTAATAATAGAGTGCAACCGTTCCCTATATCTATCTTAAGGCGAACCTTCCGTTATTGATGCTCGCTTTTGCTTCATAGATGATGTTGATTATTTGTCTGTGCCTTAGCACCAACATTCTAAACACTGGGCGCATCTTATTGAAGCTGACATAGATCAATTTTTCTGTGAGCCCCTAATTGTACGAAGGTATCTTCATTTCTTTTATCGATCTGGTATGTCAGATTGCTTAGTGCTAATCATTACTATTAGTATGTGAAACTGGGGTCATTACTTACTTACCGTGTCCTTCCTTAACAACAGTGACTGCTATCCGTTGCAGTCCTCGCAAGTATGGAATATATTATTGAGCACAGGGAGTCGATCCCATATCCAAGAGTCTTGATCGGGTACAGAGGCGGACGCTGACACAGTTTAGCTCTCGCTGATTCACGCTGTTGTCTTGTGTGCCAGCAAACAGTGGAACCCGGTGTTCCACTGGCGCCGTGGGCAAGTTGCGGCGCTCGCAGCGGGTCGACATGCGGCAACGGAACAGTAATTTTAACAAATTGGCTAAGGCGGCTGTTAGCAACGGCACGCGAGGTCGTAATGAAGGGTTTTGTGCTGCCCTCAGGGGGGTTGCTGTGTGCTCAGGCCCCCCCGCCGACACCTGGCTCACAGTTAGCGCACCCGCTAATGAGTTCGAGGCGCGCCTCGCACCTCCCTCACCCCAGAGCAGTGGCGCTGTGGTCAGCGCGTGACTATGGAACACGGCGCCTACTCGGCACAGCGGTGTCACTCTTGAAAGCGCACACAAGACGAGACCCTTATCCGTTGCACTGCAAATATCTATGGCACGGGAAATGCAGAACCTTTGTGGCATGTAGATTACAGATTCAAAATGCTGTAGCATTTTTGTACATTCTAAGAAAAAAAATGGGCAGACAAATGAATACAGTTTCAGAAAAACTGGATGATTTGTTCAAGAGAAAGAGCTTCACATATTGAGCAAGTTAGTAACGTGTTAGTCCACTGCTGGCCCTTATGCAAACAGCAATTCCCCTTGCCATTGATTGAATAAGTTGTTGGATGTCCTCGTGAGAGGTACCGTGACAATCTGTGTGCCATCGGCGCGTTAGATTATCAAAACCCCCAAGATGGTTGGAGGGCCCTGATCACAATGCTCCTAATGTTCCCAGTTAGGGAGAGATCTGGAGACATTTCTAGCCGAGGTACGGCTTTGCGAGCACAAAGACGAACGGTAGAAATTCTCGCCGTGTGCTGGGGGCGTTATCTTGCTGAAATGAATCACCTGGTTGGCTTGCAATGAATGTCAAGAAAACGGGGTGTAGAATGTCATCGACGTATCGCTTTGCTGTAACGGTGCCGCGGAAGGAAACCAAAGGGGTTCTGCTATGAAAAAACACGGCACTTCAGACCTTCACTTTTGATTATAGGGCCATATGGGGGCGACACAAAGGCTGGTATCCCACCGCTGTCTGTGGCCCCTCTACACACGCTTTCGGTCTGGAATGTGATTGAGTGGGGTAGAATTGTCTTCGTGGATTAGTTCCGCTTCGAAGTGAGCCCCGATGACCAACGGAGACGTGTATGGAGACGCCCCAGACAGTAACGGTATGCTAACCTGACTCTTACGGCCTGACAGCCACGAGTGATGGTCTGAGGTGTCATTTCTTTTCATAGCAGGAACAATATGGTTGTCATTTGCTACATCGTTACACCTCAGCAGTACGTCGACGTTATTCTGTGCCTCGTTTTGTTGTCCTACGTGGCAAGCCGTCGTTTATTGCGTTTTAGGCGCACAATAGATATTTATACGTATCTGTTTAATTTAAGACAATTTTAGTGCCCTATTCCCTTTTAATGTCTAAAAATATATACAAAGCTTTTGCTTATTCATTCCGTTCCCTCCTGAAGAGACCGCCTTCATGAATTTATCGCCTTTTTCACATCCCCGTTTGGACCTTTGAGAGCTACTCCTATTATTTCGTCTTTTGTGCTGTTGATCCGTTGGATCCTACAAACACCTACGGTAGTTACATCGTTCTATCACCATCTGTTCTGAAAACTCCACTGCTCACGCAAGTCATGTCGACAACAAAAGTAGATCTCACGCAGAAGGGCAGACGAATGTTCTTCTGTCCTGTTAGCGCTGATGTAGAGAAAACGCAAATTTCCCTTGATATCTCGCCAAAAGACCGACAACTATATGAACACGAGCGAATACCAGCGAATTCTAACCAAACACGACCTAATACTTTTCGCAGATGCCCCCCCCCCCCCCCCCCCCGCTTCTACTTACACCAGACAGAGCTCTTCTTCGCTGATCCTCGTTCACTTGTGTTCGCTTACATGTCAGTCAGGCCTTAAATGAAGATCACTTTTGAAGACTTCTCTACTCTACTTACTTATTTCAATGTCTGTGTTTTCACAGATTAGACTCTGTACGCTTAGAACATTGGAAAAGTCTTATTACAAATTTTACAATTTCAGTGAAGTTGTCTATATTATTATGCGACAGATTCTGTGTGTCTGCCAATGAACGAATTCCCACAAAAGGAATGTTGTCTTTAATTAAAGCTATCATTTCCTTTTAATAGTTTCATAACTAATTTTCTGCCATATTAATTATAGCTGGGAAATGAACAAATCTACCAGAATAATCAACATGCTGCATCTACTTATTGTTGTAATAGCCTGGAGTGTTAATTCTCATTGCATAGATGAAAGAAAAATTTCATATCAGTACAAAAATGTTCTTTGCAGAAAATTTCATAGGTAATGTGGGTTCAAATATTTGCATTTAAATTAGCAAGAATGCAGAAAAACGTATTTGTAGTGTGGTAAATGGCAGGGAACAGCAACAGCTTGAGTCCCAAATATTGTTGCAATGGAATTTCCGTTGCTTTTTTATGCTAACGGTTATTCGCTTGTTCTATTCCGTAACGTCTGCGTTAACCTGTTGAGCCTAGAAACTTATTTTTGTCTGCAATACACTCTGCAACCATTTTCTTCATCCCAATCCAGTTGTTCCGAAACGAATTTCGGAAAAAGAAGCAGAAATTACCCACATTCGTATAGTACTAATACATAACTGACATAAAATTTCTTCAGTTTTGAGATCCCTAAATAACGTTAATGTGTTAGTTAGGATCCTTTCCACCTACCTACGGAAGGTATATTTCATGAACTCACCTTTCTATATGTTTCGACTGCTTTGTAGGAGTGGAACACACCGTCACATTACGTACTCAGTTAAGCATTTGGTTAAGAAGAAAGTTAAAATTGATCTCAATATCATTCGTCTCTCGGATTGAGGCTAAATTAGGAAGTTTCATGAAAGATACGTTTTCATGGAATTCCGCCGATACTGAACAGGTTTTGCGATCAGAATAATGGCCACCATGAACTCCTACGGTAGATTTAAACATTAGATTTTCTTCAGAATGCCTTTCATTCAACTGAACTCATACGCTGGAGTAATTTATTTCACAATTAAGATAGATGCACCGATTTTAACATGAATACGTGCCATATTGTCAATTTATAGCGATAACTAACAAACGACCTGTTGCCACTTATTGATTCCCCTTCATGTGACAGCGGTTACTATTCTCCCCTGGGATGTGAAGTTCACACTGATCAGGTGATGGTTATAATCCCTAGCAGGCAATTAAAATTATTCCCTCTACTGGAAAAAGCACGCCGTCTTCAGGCCATGAGTGACCTACGGGAACCATCCGATCGCCGTGTCATCCTCAGAGAAGGATGAGGATTGGAGTGGCGTGAGGTCAGCACACTGCTCTCCCAGTTGTTATGATGGTATTCTTGACCGAAACCGCTACTTTCCGGTCGAGAAGAAAACAATGTGCGTGAATTTCTAAGGCACCAAATTGCTGAGGTCATCGGTCCCTAGACTTACACACCACTTAAACTAACTGATGCTAAGTACAACACATACACCCATGCCCGAGGGAGGATTCGGGCCTCCGGCGGGAGGGACCGCGCAATCCGTGACATGGCGCCCTAAACCACGCGGCCACTCCGCGTGGCGTGAAGGAAAACTACAGCCGTATTTTTTTACGAGGGCTTGCAACTTTACTGTATGGTTAAATGATGATGTTGTCGTCTTGGGTAAAATATTCCAAAGGTAGAATAGTTCCCCATTCGGATCTCCGGGCAGGGACTACTCAGGAAGACGTCGTTACCAGGAGAAACAAAACTGGTGTTCTACGGATCAGAGAGTGGAATGTCAGACCCCTTCATCGGCCAGGTAGAATAGAAAATATAGTAAGGGATATGGTTAGGGGCAAGTAGTGAAGTTTGTTGGAAGGAGGCAAGGGACTCCTGATGTGGTGAATACAAAATCAAATAGGGGTAACGCAGGAATAGGTTTAATAAAACGTAAAAAATTAGGAACGGGGATAAACTACTATGAACAGCCTAGTAAATGCATTATTTTAGTCAAGATAGACACGAAGCCTAATCCCACAGCCACCACATTAGTACAATTTCATATGCCAACTAGCATTGCAACACACTTCCAGGGGCAGATGTGGACTCTGACCACAATTTATCGATTATGAACTGCAGACTAAAATTAATAAACAGGATAAGGACAGGAATTTAAGGAGATGGGACCTGGATAATCTGAAAGAACCAGAGGTTGTAGAGCATTTCAGAGGAAGTGTTAGAGAACAATTGACAAGAACAGGGGAAAGGAATACAGCAGAATAAGAATAGATAGCTTTGCGAGATGAAATAGTGAAGGTAGCAGAGGATCAAGTAAGTAAAAAGACGAGGGCCAGTAGAAATCTTTGGGTAACATAAGAGATATTGTATTTAATCGCTGAAAGAAAAAGTATAAAAATGCAATAAATGAAGCAGGTGAAAGGGAATACAAACGTCTGAAAATGAGATAGACAGGAGGCGCAAAATGGGTAAGAAGGAATGGATAGAAGCATGTATCACTCATTGTAAGATAGATACTACTTTCAGGAAAATTAAAGAGACCTTTGGGGAAAAAGGACCACCTGTATTAATATCAAGAGCTCAGATGCAAAACCAGTCCTTAGCAAAGAAGGGAAAGGGGTATATACAGGGTCTATGCAAGGGAGATGTAGCTTAGGGCAATATTATGGAAATGGAAGAGGACATAAGGAAACATAGTGGAGATGATACAGCGTGAAGAATTTTACAAAGCATTGAAAGACTTAAATCAAAACAACGCCCCGGAAGTGGACAACATTCCGTTAGAGCTACTGATAGCCTTGGGAGAGACATCCATGACAAAACGTTTCCATCTGATAAGCATGATGTATGAGACAGGCGAAATACTCTCAAACTTCAGGAAGGATATAATAATTCGAATCTCAAAGAAAGCAGGTGTCGACAGGTGTGAGAATTGTATGTTTAATAAGTCATGGCTGCAAAATACTAACACGAATTCTTTACAGACGAATGGAGAAACTGGTATAAGCCTACCTAGTGGAAGATCAGTTTGGCTTCCTGAGAAAAGTAAGAATGCGCGAGGCAGTACTGACTCTACGACGTATTTTAGAAGATAGGATAAGGAAAGGTAACTATGCTTTGTTTATAGCATTAATAGACGTAGAGAAAGCTTTTGAAAATGTTGAGTGGAGTACTCTCGTTCAAATTCCAGAGGTGGCAGAGGTCAGATAGAAGAAACCAAAGGCTATTTACAATTTGTACAGAAACCAGATGGCAGGGCTCGAATGTGAAGCAGTTGTTCAGAAGTTACTGAGACACGGTAGTAGCATATCCCCGATGTTATTCAATCTATGGATTTAACAAGCAAAAAAGGAAACAAAAGAAAAATATGGAATAGGAATTAAAGTCCAGGGAGAAGAAATACAAAGTCTTAGGTTTGCCGATGACATTGGAATTCTGTCAGAGGTAGCAAAAGACTTGGAAGAGCAGTTGAACGGAATGTACAGTATCTTGATTGGAGGATATAAGATGAACATTAACAAAAGTAAAGCTGGGATAATGGAATGTTGTCGAATTCAATCAAGTGATGTTAATAGAAATAGATTAGGAAGGCAGACAGTTAAAGTAGTAGTTGAGTTTTCTTGTTTGGGAAGCAAGGTAACAGATGATGGTCGAAGTAGGGAGGACATAAAATGTAAATTGGCAGTGGCAAGGAAAGCGTTTCTGAAGAAGAGAAATTTGTTAACATCGAGTATAGATTTAAGTGTCAGGAAATTCTTTCTGAAAGAATTTGTATGGAGTGTAGCCATGTATGGAAATGAAATATGGACGATAAACAGTTCAGACAAGAAGAGAATAGAACCTTTTGAAATGTAGTGCTACAGAAGAATGATGAAGATTAGATGGGTAGATCGCGTAACTAATGAGGAGGTACTGAACAAAATTGGGGAGAAGAGAAATTTGTGATACAACCCGACTAAAAGATGGAATCGGTTGGTAGGACACGTTCTGAGGCATCAAGGGATCAGAAATTTAGCACTGGGGGAAGAGAGGGATGGGGGAGGAGGGGACCGTAGAGGCAGATCAACACTGAGAGCACAACAACATATAATGTACTGTGTTGTTACTTACAATGAGCTAAATTAGTCACATTTTCCCTTCGGATGTAACTTGAGACACCAGCGAGGAAAGAACGAATCAAATAAGAGCCACAGAAGCCATAAAACGCTACGAATGAACTTAGGATTAAAGTTAGCCATAGAGTTTAAGTGACCGTTTCACGTTTTCATTTCTCTCTCTTAAAGAGAGAGCTCTCGTCTCCATGTGTGTGTGTGTGGGGGGGGGGGGGGGGGCGTTCAATCACGCTGATTTCTTCGGACTCCAAGACTGGACTCACTACTTTTGAGTAGAATGATAACGTGTCTGAGCGGCTGCGACTACAATGAATCACCCACTACTACATCCGAGAATCTCATAATGGAACGGGACGCTTATCTGTGAGGAAACGGTTTACCCCAAACAAGTAATACTACCGCAAAAAAAATTAGCCGCTAGTGACTCAACATGTACATCGGGAGGGCGACAAGAAATGAGTGTCCTGAAAGTGTAGAGATCAGCCTTCTGTGGCATGTACGTATTACACTTCACAAAACGGACATCATTCACTTTCAAGAAATGTTCAGAAGGAACCATTAACTTGCCCCATGAACAGAGAATGAAAAATGGCGCGGCATGCAATATCAAGATCGAAGGCGAAATATTGGGAATTACAAACAGTTCAGCTAAGTATCCACTCTTAAGGGATGTATATAGAAACATATTGGTATAACGGAGTGACGAGAACTGGTGGAATGTGATGGATGCATCAAAATGCGAAACAGACTGGCGGGGAATTTACCGTGAAACTGACTATCCTCTAATGCGTAGCTGCACATAGTGCGATAATATCTTTAATAGACATGGAAAAGAAACAAACATTCATGGGCTGAATTGGTCCAATGATTCCAGGTGGTATGAACTGAAAAATGGTTCAAATGGCTCTGAGCACTATGGGACTTAACATCAAAGGTCATCAGTCTCCTAGAACTTAGAACTACTTAAACCTAACTAACCTAACGCCGTCACACACATCCATGCCCGAGGCAGGATTCGAACCTGCGACCATAGCGGTCGTGCGGTTCTAGACTGAAGTGACTAGAACCGCTCGGCCACCAGCGGCTGGCGTATGAACTGCAACGTCACACACTTTTCGGAAGGATACTTTACTCTAAAGGAATATGATTTTTGCGTTGACAAACCGGAACATTATGACAACGTACCGAATAGCCAGTATGTCGACCTTTAGCACGGATAAGAGCGGCAACGTGTCGTGGCTTAGAAGTAGTGAGGCGTTGGTAAGGCGCTGGAGGTAGGTGCCACCACATCTCTACACACAATTCACTTAATTTCCGTAAATTCCGGGGATGGGGCGATGAGCTCTGCCACGGAACCCGCCACTGTGTTTCTCGAACCACTCCATTCCTGGCCTCGTGACATGGCACATTATCTTGCTGAAAGATTCCAATTTATCGGGAAACATGATCATCATGAAGGGGTGTACGTGATCTGCAACTAGTGTACGATAGACCTTGGCTGTCATGGTGACTTGCACGAGCTCTAATGGACCAATGGATGGCATCGTGAATGTTTCCAAGAGCGTAAAGAAGCCGCCACTTACCTGTCGCCATACCGCAGTACGTGTGTCAAGGAGCTGTTTCCCTGGAAGACCACGGATTTGCTCTCTCCCATCGGCATGACGAAGAAGGTATTGCGATTCATCACACCGTGAAAATCTCTGCCACTGGGCTAAAGTGCAGTGCCGGTGGTCACGTGCCCATTTCAGTCGTAGTTACCAACGCCTTGGTGTTAACTTTGACACATGCATGGGTGTCGGCTGCGGACGCCCTGCTTGGGAATATTCGGTCCACTTTGTATTCAGGCACACTTGCACCGTGCCCGCCATCCAAACATGATGTCAGTTCCGTCCCAGTTCGCCGCCTGTCCTGCTTTATTTGTCTGTCCAGCCTACGGTATCCGACATTTATAACGAGG
Organism: Schistocerca piceifrons; assembly: GCF_021461385.2. Taxonomy (NCBI): domain Eukaryota; kingdom Metazoa; phylum Arthropoda; class Insecta; order Orthoptera; family Acrididae; genus Schistocerca; species Schistocerca piceifrons. Next base: position 557,529,976 of record NC_060143.1, read on the forward strand.
TGCATCCTCCCAAACCCACGACGTCCGGATGTCCCCACGTGTTGGGGACACTCACCACAACACTCCTCAAACACTCAACAAGTCGCGCAGTTTCCGAAATGCTCGTGCCGAGCCTCCGGACCATCACAATCTGCCCTCCGTCACAGATAGTTCGCGCGCCTTCCCCATTCTAGACACGGGCAGCACGCTCACTCATACGACACGCACAGTGAGTGTGTTTGATCAGCACTGAATCCTCGCCAGGTGACGCTGCTACGGCCTAGACGGGTTTCTATCGATTGTTGATCGGTAATCATAATTTTCTGGCTAATCACTGTATACGCAGACCAGAAATTAAGAAAAAGCAAGTTTTTTTGATCATCTATTTCCCAAAATCATTGCTCGTACCTTAACTATAATTCTCCTACGCCCATTTTCCCACTTTCCATTGCTGTGACGTAAATATACGCTTCCGACCTTTCAAGATCACGCACACGAGAACGCATCGTAGAGTGCAGAGCACCTCCAACTTCTCTCAGCACAGTAAATATTGTTCCAGCCAGTTTGCCATCCAGATTAACAGTCGGCTTAATTGTATACGAATGCGCTAAGGGGCGGCCGGGGTGGTCGTGCGGTTCTAGGCGCTACAGTCTGGAACCGAGCGACCGCTACGGTCGCAGTTTCGAATTATGCCTCGAGCATGGATGTGTGTAATGTCCCTAGGTTAGTTAGGTTTAATTAGATCTAAGTTCTAGGCGACTGATGACCTCAGAAGATAAGTCGCATAGTGCTCGGAGCCATTTGAACCATTTGCGCTAGGGCACTGATGTGAGCTGATATTGATACACTCCTGGAAATGGAAAAAAGAACACATTGACACCGGTGTGTCAGACCCACCATACTTGCTCCGGACACTGCGAGAGGGCTGTACAAGCAATGATCACACGCACGGCACAGCGGACACACCACGAACCGCGGTGTTGGCCGTCGAATGGCGCTAGCTGCGCAGCATTTGTGCACCGCCGCCGTCAGTGTCAGCCAGTTTGCCGTGGCATACGGAGCTCCATCGCAGTCTTTAACACTGGTAGCATGCCGCGACAGCGTGGACGTGAACCGTATGTGCAGTTGACGGACTATGAGCGAGGGCGTATAGTGGGCATGCGGGAGGCCGGGTGGACGTACCGCCGAATTGCTCAACACGTGCGGCGTGAGGTCTCCACAGTACATCGATGTTGTCGCCAGTGGTCGGCGGAAGGTGCACGTGCCCGTCGACCTGGGACCGGACCGCAGCGACGCACGGATGCACGCCAAGACCGTAGGATCCTACGCAGTGCCGTAGGGGACCGCACCGCCACTTCCCAGCAAATTAGGGACACTGTTGCTCCTGGGGTATCGGCGAGGACCATTCGCAACCGTCTCCATGAAGCTGAGCTACGGTCCCGCACACCGTTAGGCCGTCTTCCGCTCACGCCCCAACATCGTGCAGCCCGCCTCCAGTGGTGTCGCGACAGGCGTGAATGGAGGGACGAATGGAGACGTGTCGTCTTCAGCGATGAGAGTCGCTTCTGCCTTGGTGCCAATGATGGTCGTATGCGTGTTTGGAGCCGTGCAGGTGAGCGCCACAATCAGGACTGCATACGACCGAGGCACACAGGGCCAACACCCGGCATCATGGTGTGGGGAGCGATCTCCTACACTGGCCGTGCACCACTGGTGATCGTCGAGGGGACACTGAATAGTGCACGGTACATCCAAACCGTCATCGAACCCATCGTTCTACCATTCCTAGACCGGCATGGGAACTTGCTGTTCCAACAGGACAATGCACGTCCGCATGTATCCCGTGCCACCCAACGTGCTCTAGAAGGTGTAAGTCAACTACCCTGGCCAGCAAGATCTCCGGATCTGTCCCCCGTTGAGCATGTTTGGGACTGGATGAAGCGTCGTCTAACGCGGTCTGCACGTCCAGCACGAACGCTGGTCCAACTGAGGCGCCAGGTGGAAATGGCATGGCAAGCCGTTCCACAGGACTACATCCAGCATCTCTACGATCGTCTCCATGGGAGAATAGCAGCCTGCATTGCTGCGAAAGGTGGATATACACTGTACTAGTGCCGACATTGTGCATGCTCTGTTGCCTGTGTCTATGTGCCTGTGGTTCTGTCAGTGTGATCATGTGATGTATCTGACCCCAGGAATGTGTCAATAAAGTTTCCCCTTCCTGGGACAATGAATTCACGTTGTTCTTATTTCAATTTCCAGGAGTGTACAACTGTCGTGACATTTCCAATTTCCGTGCTTCCTTTCATATGCATTTACTCTTCAAATCTCGAATGGTTTAAAAAAAAAATTTACCGAATTATACGATAAGTTTGTTTAGCTCACTTATAAATTTTCCGGGCGATTCTGCAGTGTGCTGTGGATCGTCACGTTGACGCTGTTTTTTTTTTTTAAAAAAAAAAAAAGAAATTCGTTATCTTACGTCTCCCAAATGATTAGCACTATTTTACGTTACGAAACGATTCACAGCTTCCCTTGAAATCACCGTAATATATGTTGCATGCAATGCTATATTCATAAAGTTGTAGGTCTCTATCATGCACACCCTGTAAACAGTATAAGCATTCTTGAAACATATCGTCATCACTTTACTCTTCATGTGCATTGACTTCACAGTCGAACGTATGCGACACCACGCATTACACTGACTCTGGCTGAAAAGTTATTAATTCATCTGCCACGTCTTTCTCCCACTGCAAAATCTCTTGGGTTCTATATTGACGAAATGTCAGTTGCAACTGCTGTTTGCTTTATCGTCGCATTGCTCTGCATTGTATCAACATTACAAGCACTATAGCACAGTTGCGAGTTATTAGGCGACTAAAAAGTTCAACTATGCTCTGTAGCCTCATGCTCTGCCCAACATTGGATACGTCCAGTCGCGCCCCGTCGTGCCATTAGCAGCCAATATTGCGGTAGACAACATGTGTGACGTCGAATGCCGTGAACATCATTGGCCTTCTGCGACGTCACACTCAAGGGATTCCTTGTAAACAACGTAACACTTAACACAGTCGTAAATACTGATGTACATAAATACGTAGAATAAAATTACACATAGAAATACACACAAAGAAAGCTACATAGAAACTTGAAAATAAAAAAAAAAGAATTCTGGTCAGAAAAGCAAAACTCTACTACCCTATTCCGCGATCTGATCTCCCGACAATCCCCATAAAACATTGACAATAATAACAACGGTAGAAACTGAATGGATTAGATGTTACAGCAAACCAATTGCGTGATACAAGTTTATTAAACCTTGACCATGGTTTCGATTGTCTTAAAACCGTCTTCTTCAGAAGTTATGGCACTTGTTAACAAGATTACGATACTGTCTGTGGAAGAAATACAGTAACATTACAATAAGTAAAATTGCAGGTAATTTACAAAAAACTTTTTAGTGATTCATATTTACTTAGAATCACATTATTTGTAGCCAATATGGGAGTTGTCAGTTCAGTCTGGTGCATATCAACTACTTAATCACCATTTATAATACATTATATGAAAGTTGTAGCCGTCTATTGCCTTAAACCCTTTTAAAATATTACGTATTTGACGCTGGGTACGTACTGCATATAGTACACCGCTTGAAAGATTTGTTTTAAAACGACATTAAAGTTTAAAAAATGACATCAGATCCTTTGGTGAGTGAATACCTCACATTCAGAGCTCTGAGTATGTGTGTGACATGCATCCCTAAAACAAATTTTCAAGGATTTCCTGTAATTTTGCTTATCGCAATGCTACATTCACAATGTCGTTATCTTGTTAATAGGTACAATATCTTCTGAAGAAGACAGTTTTAAAACTGTCGAAAATATGGTCAAAGTTTCGTAAACGTGTATTATACAAATGGTTGGCTGTTATTTCTAATTGACTGAGGTTCGTGCATGCACAGATTATGATGTGCAGCCATGTTAAAAGCTATAAAACTGGTTTCTGAAGCATATTTACCAGCAATCTGTGAACAGTGACAGACAGCTGTTGCCTGAAGGTCGCTTAGATCTGTAGCTAATTTAGCAAACTAACCTGTCTTACAATCTTAACACAAAAGAAAATTTCATCAAGAACGAATAATCCGACTGAGAGGGAAATCGGTAGACGTGATGTACGTGTAAAAATATAGGACAGACCTGATCATTCACGTTGCTAACGTTCAACGTATGTGTGACAGGTTGTTTGTAGATTTCGCAGTTGAGGAATCGTACAGTGTCGACAATATGTACATAAGTAAAATTTTTTGAGATGAATGGCCTTAGCCACTGTAGACAGTTGCAACAATTTAAAATACAGCAACTACTCAAATGCGACACAGTAACTAAAATGAAAGTACTCAGTGGCTAATAACCTGATTTTAAATTCTACCTTTTCACCAGGCTATGTTCGCTCTCCATAATTACTGTTCTGCTTCTAAATTTCCTCCTCAGTTGTAATGAGAAGCAAGTGCAGGCATCAGCTGATTTGTGTGCAAAGTTTTGGAATGGCGCTAACGAAGGCTGGACCTACAGTTTTGGGTTTAGTGCACTACATTCTCACGTTTCCAAATTTTGTACACATTAAGTCACATACCCCCTTCTTTTCAGACAACATTTTACTCGCTTCGTCAAAAACAGTGCGCTCGCCATGCAAATTAAGCCTATCCGATATCAAAGTTTTGCATCGTAGCTGTAAACAGTGCTGTTACCGAGCGAAACCTGTGTGAGGATTATTAGAGTCAGAAAACAATAGCTCAGTGCATTCCCTTCCGTTCTCTTAAATGTAAATACATCTTCAGGGGTACAGGCGAATGCTAGCTAACACTGATGAATTATCTCCGAAAGTACATTTGCGTTCGCTTCCATTCTCTCTGGCATAAATGAGGATTAATGACCACGGATAGCGTTAAACCTTTTGTCAACAACTTATTTCCATGACAGTTTGAAATTGCTCACTGCATGATGCTCAAGTCCTGTACGCTGTACGAAGCCGCCAAATGTATAACGTATGTGCATCTACAAGATGTTGAAACCGTTTGATTTAAGATGTAATAAGATGATAACAAATTTATTTGGAGTAAGCATAATGCATAAACCGTGGAAGTATGAACAAATCTTTCTTACGTTTAACAAAAGTAACCCACCAAGCCAAGGTACTGCTGAGATGAAACTCTTTCATTGCGAGTTATTTACAGTATGAATTCATAATGTTAAAAAGAAACCTGTCCAAACAATCTGGTTCACTAGTGCTTCTCAAAATATTTCTCCGTCCTAACAAATTTCTTCCGTTTCTCCATCCAGTAACTGTGTTTTAAGAATGGAAAGAATATAGATGTCGTATTAAACGGACTCCCTTTGCGTGAATATACACTTTCAGAGACACAATAGTACCTGTGACAAAGAATTAGGTTAAACATGAAACTATTTTAGTTACTTTAACAATCGACAAAAGATTTGCAGAGATGACGAAGGTAAAAGAAAAGAAAATTTCAAATAGAATAAGACAAATACGAAAAAGGTTCAAGTATGACGATAGGAACATGACTGAACATGCTTAATGAAACAAAACTATTTGAGATGAAGAGAAACGAAAGATACTTATTTTTACAATGTATAATTGAAACCAAAATGCGAACTCGAATAAGTAGGTGTTTTTGGCAGTGATATATTAAGCAACGGGTACTACTTATCACTGATACAAGCGCAGGAAACTTAGAAACTAGTCTACGTAAAATACATTAAAATGTGTTTCTTCCCTTATACCCAGATACCCCCCCCCCCCCCATACCCCCCCCCCCTGCCCCCACTGAAACTTGAACCTGCTTACTGTCTTTGTGCCTTGGTCTCCCTCTATAGTCCACCCTCTTCCCATGTCCCCTGTACGCCCTGCCATGACTTGAATCTGCTTATTGTCTTCGTGCCTTGGTCACCCTCTGCCTTAATTACCTCCACAACCAAAGTGACGATAATTTGGTTCCTCAGAATGTGTCCTGTCATCTGATCCTTTATTAGTCATCTTTTGATGTCAGTATCCTTTCTGTTTCTATAGAAATATTGTTATTAGCATTGATAGTAACGGTTTTACTCATCCTCAAAACACTTTTCAGAAGGGTATTGGACACATAGTCGAGTTATATGTTAAGAACAAAAGAAAACCGTACAGTTGTAGTTTGGTAAGGCTTGGAGAGATAGCAGACCATGCCCTTAAGGTATAAACCACCCAGAAATTTGCCAGATAGAATTTATGGAAACAATTACGAGTAAAAACCTAAATCACCAGATACAGTTTGGTATTAAAACCTCTCTTCAGTCGAGTACAAGGCGAGTCTGTTAAAAAAATTACACAACCTCATTTCGTTTATCCATAGTGCAACGCAGTGTTTCGTTTACGATTTCTTGCAAGTAAGTTCTTTCATAATGTTGGAAGTTATGATACACCGTTTATTGTTAGCTTAATAAAAATCACTAAATATATTATTTCTAAATGTAAAAATGTCATCCCACAACGCCATTCATTTCTCAACACAGTCTCCCCTAGACTAAGCACACCATCACCTGCTATCAGGATCATGACAATGATTTTTAGTTTCCATTTTATGTAACTGAAGATCTGTTTGATTTGTCAGAGAAAGATAGTTGGTGCCTCGCCATAATGAATGAGATGTTGAGCATTGGAATGGTATGTTACAATAGTATTTCTTCACCAAAGAATACGAATCATGGATTCCAGAATCCGAGTCAAGAAGAACTGCCAACATGAGGAACTTAGAATCAGATATCCTCGGTGTAGAAATGTGGCTTAAATCACTTAATAAAGGCAAGACCTCCTGGCGAAATTGTGTACCAGTGAGCTTCCTTTCAAAGCATGCTGTTAAAATAGCTCCATATTTAGCTACCATATATAACTTCTCACTTGTTGAGACATCCACACCTAAGGACTGGAAAGTTGCACAAGTCACACCAATACCCAACAAAGGAAATTGATGTAATTCGATAAGTTACTTACCCATATTGCTTCAGCTAAAGTATTCAACGATCCGAACTGACAAGGTCACTAGTACTCCTAAAGCATCAAAAACGGAGAAAACATCATCGCCAACTTTTGATTTTCTGCCTTGTGGCAAGTTTAGACTTCACAGCCCTCCATGTTTCTCTGTCTTGCTGTTGATTCCTTGGTACCCTACTAGCGGTCTACTGACGTCAGTCCAGCATCTGGTAACTTCTTATACCCTTCCCTCTTTTCCACGGAATAAAATCTTCAACTGTCTCCACTAGAAGGCAATCTCGTCTCAGAATATTTTGTTTATCCAGTTTAGTTCCATATTTTTCACTGTCTGCAACATCCTCTGATGTTCTCCAACTCTCCTATGTACTGTCTCACTCAGTCCTGACTTTACCAGTTCATCTGATTTTCTCACTTCTGCACCATATCCACAACTGACAAGTTTCAATTTTCTTCTCGCCCCGCTTTCTGAATGTTGACGCATCTGCTCCAGAAAATGCTACGTTCCATATTTTCTAATCACATTCTGTCTTCAAATCACTACCTAACTTTCGTTTCATCTTTGAAATGTCTCTCTCACAATCCCATTCAGACTTTGGTGCTCTGTTCTCAATGCATAGCATCCATAATCCAACTTCCCATGTTGATGGAAGTATGCTTCTCACTCTTCTAGGCATTCAAAAGAAGGTCCTTGACAGTACGTGACTGTACTACTGATGTATCGGATAACAATCACATTTTAAATCTGTCATTACCATGTACTGCGTACCATGCGACATCATGGCCATCAAATATCTATTAATTATCCTGTCTGTTTCCCGTAAAATGAGTTACGGAAATATTAATTATAGAGCGTGCTATATCGTTTTTTGTCAGCCCTTTGAACTGACTTACGCAGCCTGTTGTAGGAGGAGCTAACTGGACACCGAACCACGGTGCAGTTCAGTATTTTGCACAGCAACAAACTTTGCCGTAGTTGAAAAAAGTGATAATTCACAGGTAGAATTTCTAGGGCTCACTGGAAGTCAAACTTTTGAAACCGTACGAAATAGGTAGCAACAACACCTTACTCCTCGTTGTACTTTACTGCTACAAGTGCAATGTCCTACCAAGCCCGAGAACTGCCAATAGTAACCACTCTGATCTGCGTCAGAAAAATTCCGTAGAAGTACAGATATCTCACCACAGCCTCAGACGTGAAATGAAATACTATTACACAGGTGAAGATTTGGAAGATTAACTGCAGTAATAAATGAGCTCAGCGTGTGGTCCTTACAAAAATCGGTAGTAATAAGTGGGTTTGCGGATTCATATAGCTACTGAATATTAATGTGGTCAAAAGTAACCCAAATCTATTATGATCTTAAGTTCAGTTAAGGACAAAAATATGGTTTTATAATGGCACAGCATTAGCTACATATATACGTAAATAAAAGGAAACTCAAACATGAAATCTCTAGACATTCTGATGCAACTATAGTATGAAAGAGGCCACAACGTTTTGGTAAAGTAAAGCAGCAAATCATTAATTCACAATTCATTGAATAGACAATTGAATATGACCAATGAGGACGTGATAATTGGTTCGATGTTCTGTCTGGTAGAGGATACCATATCTTAGACAACAGAGTGCTTGAATCGTTAGCGAACCGTCAATTATTCACTGAAATTGTGAAACACGGTCCCATTAAGTTACAGAAACGCTACTACATATTCCTGACTATTCTCATCTCCACTTCACCACGGCAGGAACATCTTACCATGTTTTCTCTCTGCTGCGATGTGGGGTACATACACCTCCTTGCCACGTGTGTGCAGTTTAGGTGATGGATGCGAGCCCCCTCTGTTGATCCCAGTACACGAATGTGCCTCTCTCGACTGTCCCAATACTCCTTTGTACAAAAGCTAAAAGCTAAGAGAAATAAATTCTCTGAACGGATTTCTCGTCTACAAGCCATACGGGAACTGGCTGTAAAACCCTCTCTGACCCCAGTTCTTCCCGGAAACCCCCAAAAACACATTCGCCATCCAGTTACAAGGTTTATTAGCCGATCTCCCAATGAGAAACCTCGTCATCAAATTTGCCCTCTCTCCTAAAAATAAATAAATAAATAAAAAGCCAGTCTTGTAGTATTTAAGGTTGGGAAAGTAGCAGCAGCAATTTAGCAACAATCTCCCACTCTCGACAAAAGCTTTGACGCTGGACATTGCGAGCAGTAAATGCACTGTCTTTTCTCGAGAAACGGCGTCTGATCCCCCACTGAAGCTCCTCTTTTTAGCACTGTCCAATCATCAATCTTCCTGAAATCTTCTGCAGTGCTCGGGTGAACAATCTTTGTAGCCTGGCGACAAAGTAGCGGCTGACGTTACAATTCCACACAAGAGTTTTATCGTCTTACGAGCCACATAAGGTCTTAACTACATTTCTGACCACCCACACACTATTCATTCGCGATCAGTGTCTGGCCTGTGGCCAGTAAGTACCAAATTACACCATTTTACTAAATGGCCCCCACGCAAAGGAAATGCACAGGTCCCACACTGTACGAGCTTTCACTTTAGCGCAGTGCTAAGTGCTACTCTGCTACAGCTGTCCACCAGATGCCTCTGCACTCTCTCTGAAGAGCTATCCTGCCGCATCACCTCAGCGCCCAACGACCGCTTACCTTCATTGCCCTGCATCTCACGGTGACGGTCTTTGGATCTTCGGTTAAGATGTTCCCTGGGGACACATCCCTAGCCGCTGGTCAGCAGGTTGTTCCTAGCGAGACGGCTGCTGCAGACGAAGGACGTAAGATAGTGTCTTTATTTATTTGCTTTATTTGTTTCTGACGTTGCTGGAGTGTTCTCCACGCTCCACTGTGTCTTCCGTCCACCACCCCTTTCCCACCACACAATCACACCCACTCTCTCCGACGGCGTCTATGGATAGTTCGAGAGGGTGCTCCAAACTGTCGTGAAGCTCCCCCAACCGTCCTCACTTTCCACTGTCACATCCCAGGCCCCATTTTGTGAGTTGGTGGGAAAAAGTCTTATTTTTGGCACGGAATGTGTGCAGCTGACTAGATGTTGGTGTTCGACTGAGAGGAGTTTATTAAGTGTATCACCTGCAAGCATACAACTGAAGACTGCGTCCACAGCCTTATACACAAGAAAGGGAAGGATGTGATAAAGGAGGAGCGTAGGGGGAATACTTTCCAGCAAATAATGGTGTGGTAGCAGGACAGACAGAGGATGCGTTTCGCAACTCGCAGAGACTACTGCCCGTCCTGGAGCTGTTTGTGTTTTTTCAAATGGCCGGTCAATCCGCAGTGCTGGAGACAATTTCGACATTTTCCATTACCCCAGACAGAATGAAGCAAAGGTGGTCGCCTTGGTGTATGGGGCTGAAATGAGCATGCTTGAAATAGATTTTTCTCCCCTTTCAGATCGCGTGTAGGTATATGTTCACCTTTCTGTGTGCTCTTGTCCACAATACCACTCAAAATTGGCAAGGAACTGTCTTACAGCTGTGATTATTCAATTTCTCTCAGTGTACTTCATGACGAAAGAGTTCACGGGTGAAGAGCCAGGTGTAAATCTTACAGCTGCTGCCAGAAGAACTACCTCATTCAGATCTACAAGTGAGTAGTTGCTGTGGAAATTGGACAGATAAATGGTAAGAGGGGTAATGATAGTGAGAGAGAGGAGAAGCTACTCCCTCACTTTTCCTTCGCATATGGAAAATTATTCAAGATTTTACTCCAACCTGACGCACCTTCAGCGAGACTCTAGAAAGGCAATAGCCTGAGCAGACATTAATGGAGCCTGGTAGGGCACTCAAAGCATGACGTATTTTTATGATTCTTAGCTCATAGGAACGGCTTGTTGGACGTTGAAAGCAATTGGTGGCGAGTGCATCTCTTACTAAACCTTGTCAGACAGGCACACAGCCATACAGGGCAGTCCCTAATCGAGATAGGGCTCCAACAGAACAATGCCGTGCTACCTGCTGCGGCACCAGTAGAAGCCTGTGCTGGGCGATGGTCTAAAGAAGTGGAGTTGTAAACTGGGTAGAGTGTGCAGAGCCACACATGTTTTCGTTATCAACCAATAGTGCAAGTAGGCCAGTGGACCACATCCCTCAGCTGGCTCAGTTGTATAAGAAAACTTTGGCATCTGAGAAACGTCTAGAGTTATAATCTTTATTACACCTCATTGCTAGCATTGCTAGGACTAACAAGCTCCAAGGTACAGGCGATTTAAATAAAGATCTTTCAAATTGTACATGTTTGCTTGTTGCTGTGGGAAAAGACACAACATCATAAAGAAACATATCTTCCGCCTCTGTGAAAACTTGAAAAAGCCAGTAATTGGCGGTTTCTTTTCTTTTTTTTTTTCAGAGAGGCTTGTTTCATATCTGTTGCGCTGGCTCGACTTGGGTTTGTGCTGTAATGTGGGAGGGGTGATTTAGTGCCTCTAGAGCCTTATGAGGGCCTTAAGATGGGGTGAAGGTGGTGTCGTTCATGCCTTTGCAGGAAAACAGATTTTTTTTCTGGTGAGATGCAAAGCACTCGGGTGCAGGACTTTGGTCTGGTAAGCACTTCTAGTCGAAGCTCTGGCATGTGTGGTTGGTACTTGGGACCTGTCCTGAGACTGACTTCCTTGGGAGTAGTTTAGACTGGGGAGCCTGTGATGAAGTTCTTACTGTACCGACTGTGCGACTTCAAACATCTCGGTCTACTTGTTTGCCAAGGGCACACTTATTCGTTTTTGGGTTACCAGTCTTGACATTTGGTATCCTCGTGCGCTCTGCCGTATAAGTGAGCCAAATTTCATTGGTCCTTGGTACGACCAGCGAACGGGTGTGTGTCACACTGAAATGTACAGTGATTATAGGGCTCTGGTAGAGGGTCAATTGCGATCTGTCTGCCTGATCGCTAGACTGTGAAATTTTTGCGTTTCTTTCGTGGCCTCGACCTATTCACAGGTGCCGCCTCCACGTCTCACCTCCTGCACCACACACATCACACTAGCTGCAAGTCACGTGGCAGCACGAAGTAAACAGGGTAACGTCATGGCCGAAGAAGAGACAAGCAAATCGTGTGCGCCTGCGAGGGCATCTATGCTTTCTGATCCCTCCCCACAAGGGGGCTCGGGGCAGACAGAAGAATGTACTATCGAAAGACATGCCAGAATATCGCAGTTCCTGTAAACCGATGTTAAAAATGGCAATGTAAGCCAGGCTGCGATCCTGACACTAAAGAACGAACTCGCCTCCTCGGCCATCGCTCACGCGAAGCTCTAGGGGCGGGATGAAGAACTTCAAAATGAAAATGAAAGGCTGTGTAAGCAACTACCCAAATCATGGGCTGGTGTGATGGCTCAAGCTGCACCAAAAAGGCAAACTACTAGGGAGACAATTGTCGAAAAGACTGGACACTGCAGTCTTCCTAAGACCCTTGCCTAGTCAAGACACAAAGAAAGTCCAGCAAGTATTTATGACAATGATCAGTCCTATTAAAGAGAAAATAAAAGTTAACAAGGTCAAAGCAACCAAAAACATAGTGATAGTGGTAGTAGCTACAGAAGAGGATAAAAATAAAATATTAAACAATGAGAAATCATGTAAAGCTGTCAAAATGTGAACCTCCAAAAAAGAAAAATCCCATTGTATTCATGTATGACATACCTGTTACTATAGACAAAAATGAACTTTGTGAAACCATAAGATCCCATAATTTCGACGATACGAATACAGATGAGATCAAAATTGAATTTCAATTACGATGAAAAACCGAACCCACAGAAAGAGATGTTGTCCACCTTGTAGCCGAAGTATCCCGTGCAATGTGGAAAAAGCTCAAAACTAGATCTACATTGGTTTTCACGCAGTAAGTGTGCGGGACTACTTGGTGGTATCTCGCTGTCACAGCTGTGGAGGTTTATATCACATACATAAGTACTGTGATCGGAAGCCGCCTTGTTCCAGGTGTGGAGCAGAAGACCATATAAAGAGAAACTGCTCAAGACCAGGAATTTTTATTCCATGTACTAAAAGGGGCAAAAATACGTGTAATGCCACAGGAAGAAATTGCCCAACTTACAGGATGCTGTGATTGCCCGTTTTAGAGATCATTCCTCTTCAACTGTACTGCATACTGAGCTATTTACTGCTCTCTATATATCCTTAGAGAACTTCGACCGTATCTCATCATTCCGTAGCAGTTCCGTATCCCACTTCTTTGCGCATTGATTCTTCCTGACTAATGTCTTAAGCCTCAGCCTACTCTTCATCATTATTATATTGTGATCTGAGTCTATAACTGCTCCTAGGTACGTCTTACAAACAAGTGTCTGATTTCAGAATCTCTGTCTGATCATGATGTAATCTAATTGAACTCTTGCCGTATTACCAGGCCCTTTCCAAGTATACCTTCTCCTCTTGTGATTCTTGAACAGGGCATTCAATATTACTAGCTGACACTTGTTATAGAACTCAATTAGTCTTTCTCCTCTCTCGTTCCTTGTCCCAAGATCATATTCTCTTGTAACCTTTTCTTCTACTCTTTCACCTACAACTGCATTCCAGTTCCCGATGACTATCAGATTTTCATCCCCGTTTACATACTGTATTGCCCTTTCAATACATTCATACACTTTCTCCATCTCTTCATCTTCAGCTTGCGACGTCGGCATGTATACCTGAACTATCGTTGTCGGTGATGGTCTGCTGTCGATTGTGATTAGAACAACCCGGTCACTGAACTGTTCACAGTAACACACCCTCTGCCCTACCTTCCTATTCATAACGAATCCTACACCTGTTATACCATTTTCTGCTGCTTTTGATAGTACCCTATACTTATCTTACCAGAAATCCTTGTCTTCTTTCCACTTCACTCCATTGACTCCTACTGTATCAAGATTGAGCGTTTGCATTTCCCTTTCCAGATTTTCTAGCTTCCCTACGACGTTCAAACTTCTGACATTCCACGCCCCGACTGGTAGAAGGTAATCCTTCCGTTGATTATTCAATCTTTTTCTCATGGTAACCTTCCCCTTTGCATTCCCCTCCCGGAGATCCGAATGGGGGACTGTTCCGGAAGTTTTCGCCAATGGAGAGATCATCATGACATTTCTTCATTTACAGGCCACATGTCCTGTGGATATATGTTACGTGTCCTTAACGCAGTGGTTTCCATTGCCGTCTGCATCCTCATGCCACTGATCGTTGCTGATTCTTCCGCCTTTACGGGCGGTTTCCCACCTCTAGGACAAGAGAGTGCCCTGAACCTCTGTACATTCCTCCACCCACTTTGACGAGGCCGTTGGCAGAATGAGGGTGACCACTTATGCCGGAAGTCTTTGGCATGCGTAGTGTGGACGAAAACAAGGAAGAAATATCCAGTAAACATGTGCTCTAAAATGCGTACCTTAAAAACTAAGAGGACTTGTTCATTAGAAGTGCTGTGCTTAAAAGTAGCGAAGATGAACAAGTTCTCATAGCTCTTAAGGTATGAGTTCTAGAGCACAAGTTTATTGGAATACTTGTTTTTGTTTTGGTCCATACTACCAATTTCCAAAATGTGGAAAGCAAAGAACTTGCAGTAGAAGGGATTTGTGTCACAGTATCGTATATCAAGAATTGCTCATAGCTCTTAATTTGTGCGTTTTAGAGCCAATATTTAAATGACTTTTTATGTTTCCAATGATCATACCTGTCATGTCCCTGAATATTGACCATCACTTCTGAAACAACATGTATAGTATTTGAATCCATCTGATTTTGACCAGCAAGAGAAGTCTCCCACCCCTGCAAATTCCCTCTGAATGGCATCACGTTCGAACAGCATTGTTCCGTTGGTTAGATAGCTGTCTAGTCCTCATCCTGTCACTGACTAGGTCGAAAGATATCAAAACGAGAAAAGTAGCACAGTAACGTACAGGATGGAACTCACAACCATGTAGAATATACATGGACCGCAAAAAGAAATTCAGGAGCGTAGCACCTACATTTCTACTGGTTGAGCAGCGATAGAAGCGGATGCTTCTGTTGTGTATACTCTCCGATTTTTATGCGGAAATTTGAGGAGATTCAATATGGTGAGTGTTTGCACTGGACGACTATTACCCCCACGTAAATCGATAAGTTGACGGCTGGGCAGTAACGGTGACAGTCTTTCCAGCCTCCGAGCGTCTGGTCGCTGCTTGGTGAGGATGCCTGGAGATGGGCGTGTAACTGCCACGGTCCTGGCACTGCTGCAGTCGAAGCACGGCCGGCTAGTTCGTGGGATCAGAAGAGCTTTTCTTTTTCACCAAAATGTGTTTATTGGATACGTAATTGCAGGGGAGCGTGCTTGTCTCCTCAAACGTCGGTGCTTACAAGACCTTGGATATATCTTGCGCTATGATCTATTCGTGACGCAGATTTAATTACTTGATTTGCAAATTTTATGTTTGTGATTCTCAAATGCCAAGACCTCGTATATGTGATATTACGATGAAGAATCATCGTAAGGTGGCGGAGAGTATTTTAAGTGATCTATTTCATCTACTTGACTCAGGTAAATCGCCAAACAATTAATTTTGTAGGGTAGTGCAGATGAACTATTTACAGTCGTATTTGATACTGCTATTGCTATAATCTTGCAGCTGGTGCGGCGTGGCTGTGGGGACGATCGGCAGCGAATGTAGGAGGGTGCTTGTGTAATTACGTGTTACGTATTTACGAGGGTAATGCCAAAAGAAAGGTCTCCTATTTTTTTTTATAAGTACAGAACTCTGTTTGTGTTGCAGTTGGTCACACTGTTATTAAGAGTGCTTCACGCGCTGTGTGTAAACATGAGCACGCCACGCTGAGGCGCCCGGTCTTGGCTTGGCAGCCGTTGAGAGTGGAGCTTCCGTTGGATGTTACCGCCAAGTGCGAATTGCGCGCAGTTATTCGGGTTTTGAGCGCAAAGGACACTGCGCCGATTGAAATCCATCGCCAACTGACCGAAGTGTGTGGTGAGTCGCGCATGGGTGTCAAAAATGTTTGTACGTGGTGTAGAGAGTTTGCAGCTGGTCGGACCGAAATTCACGACGAACAAATGAGCGGGAGACCGTCAATTTCTGAGGAGACAGTGTTGAAGGTGGAGCAAAGCATGCGTGAAGATCGGTGGATCACCCTGGATGATCTCTGCACCTTCGTTCCTGAGGTTTCCCGAAGCACCGCTCACAGAATTTTAACGGGAACATTGAACTACCGGAAGGTGCGCGCAAGATGGGTGCCACCCATGCTGACTGAGGACCACATGCGGCAACGAGTTGATGCTTCCTGCGCGTTTATTCACCGCCTTGCAGCCGAACAGGACAATTTTCTGGACTCAGTTGCCACAGGTGACGAAACCTGGCCATACCACTTTACAACTGAGACCAAGCAACAATCATGCCAGTGGCAGCATCGTTCTTCGCCAAAGCCGCGGAAATTGGAACAAACACAGTATGCCGGTAAAGTCATGACAACCGTATGTTGGGATCGGAAGACGGCATTGTTGGTCGACTTTATGCCCACTGGGACGACAATTAACGCTGACAGGTACTGTGAGACTCTGAAATAACTCAAACGGGCAATTCAGAACCGGAGAAGAGGAGTGTTGAGCAAGGGCGTACGCATTCTCCATGACAACGCTTGCCCACACATCGCTCGCCAAACCGTTGCTCTCCTGCAACAGTTTCAGTGGAAGATAATCACCCACCCACCCTGTAGTCCTGACTTGGCGCCGAGTGACTATCACCTCTTCCCTAGGTTAAAAGAACATTTGGCCGGAAAGCGATTCAGCTCCGACGACGAGGTGAAAGAAGAGGTTCATAAATTTCTGAACAGCATGGCGGCGAGCTGGTATGACATAGGCATACAAAAGCTGCCACTGCGTCTACAAAAATGCATCGACAGGAATTGTGATTATGTCGAAAAATAGCTAAATGTTCAAGCTGTAAACTGATGTAAGCCATTGCAGAAATAAACAGGTCTATGTACTTATAAAAAAATAGGAGACCTTAGTTTTGGGATTACCCTCGTATAAAGCGTATCACCTAGATCTCTTTGTGTGCAGTCAGCGACAGGCTGGAACAGGCCTTACCTATGGAAGGTGCAGATGGAAGGAGGAGGGGAGGCAGGATGGGAGGCAAGACTCGTTCTATGCTGATTAGTCTGTATCGACATATTAAGCTGAACACATGTGCAGCTGTCGGCACTGGCTCCTGGTGAGATTCTTTTGGGGTTATTTTTTCTATAGTTGTGTTTTACAATGATGTTTCTCAATTCCAAGTGTGTGTTTTGAATTGTGAGCCTTTGTTTATGAGTGATGGACGTTTTCACAACAATTTCAATTTGTGATTAGAGTAGTGAAATATTATCCTTCGGTTGTGGTAGTGTGTAATGGCCTTCCTACACTTCAGGGATAATTTTCTGTCCTATCCCTTCTTACCGTACATCTGTGTACAAGTTTCTAAGCAGCTATACCTCTTAGTGTAACAGGTTCGGTCTCACAGACTGCCAGCATTTATTGTTAATCTTTTGCTAATGCCCAATGTAGGAGATTGCAGCGTTGTGTAGCAGCTGTATCCCGAAGCTGCCGTGGTTTCCTTTGTCAGTAGCCGCTTGGATATGACGTGGACCTATACTGGTACTGCTTCTTTCGTGCTAGAGGTCTCTCAGACCTCATCTGGGTCTTTGCGATATGGACTCAGTAGCCAGGTCTACCTGTACTGTTCATATGTAATGGACCTTGAAATTGTGGCTAATGTTTTAAATGCTTTGAGGACAGTTTCGGAACTAATGTTGAATCAGATAGTGTCAACGAAAATGAAAATGAACATAGTACAGTAAAGGAACAACGCGAAAGTGCAAACAAGTTATTTTGCCTCCTGTGATTTCCTTGAACGAAACAAGTGGTCAAAGTGATGAAGACAGGAGAGTGGAGACTGATTCTTTAGCTAGAGGTGCTGCTAGTACGCATTAAGCCTTAAATATCGCCGCTCATCGAAGACTCTTCCTACTACGAGCAATGGTATTATTTTTCCCCATGTTGGACGTAAGTGCGGCGAATACGTTTGTCATTCACAATTCCTACGAAAACAATGCTCAGACGAACCTTTTTAATTTTTAAAGAAACTTGTAAATTTGTTGGTGACACCACAGATAAAAAAGAGGCTCAACAAGTGTCACATATACCAATCATAAAGGAAAAAAACACTAACCAAGTGCCACATACCCTTTGAACTTCATGTATCCTTCGTGTTTTGGGTGTAGCAGAACTAAGAGTAGAAGTTGTTGTAGCAGGATTGGAAAAACGCAAAGCATGCTCCACGTGTGACCCAAAAAAGAAGAATAGGCACCTTGTATTTGTCATTGATGCAAGAGGACAATCTGACTCGAAATTTCTACAAAAATTTCCAGCAAGTGCGAAGGAAACCTCTGACAAGAAAACTAAACATCTAAACTGTACTAGTGTAATTTTCATTTTTTGAACGTTTTGTGGAAGATTTTTGTATTTTTGTTGTTACATGCGTAAGAAAGAATAAAAATATAGCAAAAAGTAAAGTTTAGAGTGCAGGGTTTTTTAGTTTATATAGCAGTAACTTTATCCTGTAGTATTACGTTCATTCAGAAAGTGGAAGAAAACCCGTTTCAAGCGTCTTCAGTTGAGCACCATACACCAAGGGAAAGCACTTCTGCTTCATTCAGTCTGGGGTAGCGGAAGAGTTCGAAGCTGTCTCCTGCGCTCTGGACTGACCAGCCACACTAACAGCTCCAGCACAGGCAGTTGTCTCTGTGAGTTGTGAAATGCATCTTTTGTCTATCCTGTTATGTCACCATTATTTGCTGAAAAGTATCCCACCTACACTCATCCATTATCAGTTCCTGCCATTCCTCTTGTAGGAGTCTACAGATGCAGTCCTCAGCTGTATGTTTAAAGGTAATACACTTACTAAACTCCTCTGAGTTCAACAACATCTCGTCAGTTGAACACATCTCCCACCAAAACTAAAATACAGAACATTTCACTGCAGGCTAGTTCCTGCCAATTTACAGGTGGCAAGGGGGAAAGAGGCATGGACTTTTGAGGCGGTTGAGGGAGACTATAGTACATTTTCGAGCATTGTCTGGTGGTGGTATTGCGGACTAGAGCAATCGGCATTCACATTTTGAGGTGAATGTACACACACACGTAATTGAGAAAAAATGGGGGTAGGGGTGGGGTGGTGGAATTGAGCAGGGGGGAGTGTAACAGAGTGTAGATAAGAATCCAATACCCTCAAAAATAAGTAAAGTAAAAAAATTAAGACACTACCTTACATCGTACCTCTCCAGTGGTTCACCACAGACTGGGTCGTTTTGAGATCAGTTTCCATTTGGAAGGGAGGGGGCAAGTGGAGGAGGGGAGGAAAGGGCTTGAGGAATTTCCTAGCAGGGGAAAATACGCTCAGAACTGAAATGAGGAAGGGTGGCAAAAAAGGTGTCCCAGATGAGTGATATGGGATGAGGGGGTGGGGGAGAGGTGGGGGATTTCTCAGAACAATGTATTGTCACCAGGCAATCATAAATCAATCCCAGGGGGTCATAAATTAATTAGTGTAACAGTGGATTAATGGGAGGTTGAGGGGGATAATTTACCTCTGTGCTTGAGTGAATGTATACAGCTTTCAGAAACAAAATTGATGAGAAACTGCTTTAGCCCAATACTTTCTGTGTTGCACTGTCTTTGGGTTTCATATCTTCGCCCAATATGCAGTGACATTTAGTGATCTTTGCAGTGGACAGTTTACATGGATGAATGAAGTGGTTCAAGATATCTATCTTCTCCTACATGCGACAGTATTGCACCATTTCCAAGGAGAAAAAACTGAAAATGTCATCCTTTGACTTTCTTTTTAATTTATGTATATTCAGTTGTCACTAGAAGAAGGGCACTGTTCCACCCGGCTTTACGCACCTGAGAATGAGCACACATGAAACTATAAGTACTTAGTAAAGACTTTTTTAAAATACAGTGTGGGGGAATGATGTATCTGAACCTATTTATCGACGCTGCGGTGCTGACTGTAGCACTGCTGTTCCCAATTGAAAAAGACACTGTTACGAAATTTAATGATAATTAGTTGGAATTTTTCAGCTAGTCACAAGCCTAAGTAAATTCGTAGTTATATAGTAAAAGAAACAGTTATGTTAGAAAACAGTTCTGAACTGGACGATGTAACGAGCGAAAATTTTAATACTCGTCTTATTTTGTGAATGTATGTGTGCCTCAAAACTTCTCCTGGTGTTGTCAATAAAATTCTTCTGGGTTTGTGAGCGCATTTTCAGTACCTAGAATTAGCGACGTTTCTGTCACTGTTGCCAGTGACTTTCTTGAGACTGTTTTTTCAGACAGATACCCTGAAGAAAGTTACTTGCAACAGTGACCGAAACGATGGTAGTTTTACGAATGGACAATGCGGACACAAACCCAGAATTTTATTGACTGTGATGATAGGCGCGGAAGCCTACGTTTATATTCTTCTTGTGTAGTTGACGGTGTGAAGGTCCAAGACTGTCGAACAGTAATAAAGATAATAGTTCACATTTTCATCACATTTTCCTTTATATAACATCCAGACGTGGCAAAACAATGAAATTTATGGATGAATGAGTTCTGTATTCATCGTTAGACCGAGAGTCTTCTTTCGAACATACACACGTTTCTGCAGGTCACTGTCCTCAACCAACAAATGTTAAGACATTCTGAATGTACCTTTTGTACGAATTGCAGCTTCCAACACAAAAATTCGTACTTGGCGCACATTCTGTACACAACCAAACACGAACATACAATCAGAGGCTGTCCCACACGAGCGCGAGACGAAGACTAATTTACTTTTGGCGTGGGTGGTAAACGATATATTAAGGCATGAAGCTCCGGATTTTCCAGAAGCGGTAATTGGTCAGATTAACTTTCGTACATAGTTTTCTGCAACCACTAGTGAACAGTTACAAAGAAAACACACCACATGAGATTAGTAAAGTCCATAAAAACAGAAATATTTATATACTATTGTACATTATGTTGATATAGAGTTTTCTTAACATTACGGCGTATGCAACATCGCCAAAGTAATGAACTTTCATTTTATATTCTCTCTCGACGGTTCTTTATGTAAAACTGAGTTTATGTAAACTAAAGGGGGAGGACTGAGATAAGGAAAGGAAAGGAAATGAAAGAAAATGGACTATTAATGTCATGTACACCGGGATTTCATGCAAAATTTACATAATACGTATTACAGTTGCCGATTCTGCGTGGTGTCTGTTTTTTTTCGGACATGCCCGAAAGAACAGACACCGCGTATTTATAGAATTAAGAAAATTGAGTTTGCTTTCCGAAAACTATAACAATTCTTGACTGAAGCAATAATAAAATGTTACGAGAAATTTCGTAACCAAAATATTTCTTGGATGTTTGTTTGTTGGTGTGGGGAAGGAGACCAGACAGCGTGGTCATCGGTCTCATCGGATTAGGGAAGGATTGGGAAGGAAATCGGCCGAGCCCTTTCAGAGGAACCATCCCGGAATTTGCCTGGAGTGATTTAGGGAAATCACGGAAAACCTAAATCAGGATGGCCGGACGCGGGATTGAACCGTCGTCCTCCCGAATGCGAGTCCAGTGTCTAACCACTGCGCCATCCCGCTCGGTAAAAATGTTTCTTGCTGCGAAATAAATACCATTTATGCTCAAATAAAACAAATGGAATTTATATGATGATTAGCTTCTTTTAAAATCAAAATAAAAATTATGTTCCAAATTATTACACAAAAACATGGGAAATTATGAAATTTAAATAGATATTTCCTTACAATGAACCGATCCCATAGACTGGCCTCTTGTACTTCAGACTTGGTTCGTTGTATCAGCCAAAAGAAATTAGGTATCATGCATTTTAAAAGTAGTAGGTGACATTGGAATTGCTGTCATAATTGTATCTTTAGTAAAGAGTCATCAGGTTTTGTTCTACTTCCGATTCTTTGCGTAGGCTTTCTATCGGTTTTACAGCCAGCCGCGGTGGCCGAGCGGTTCTAGGCTCTTCAATCCAGAACCGCGCGACTGGTACCGTTGCAGGTTACAATCCTGCCTCGAGCATGGATATGTGTGATGCCCCTAGGTTAGTTAGGTTTAAGTTGTTCTAAGTTCTAGGGGACTGATGAACTCAGATGTTAAGTCCCATAGTGCTCAGAGCCATTTGAACAATTTCTATCGGTTTTACGATCTTACTGAGATATCAGTTTTATATTTCTGTGCGAACCGTTTAGCTTGAGACGGGTATTCCTCTGATGACTAGGATAACTGATCTTACCTCCTGGGACCACCCTCCCGTGTATCCTTATTTAAGAAAGAACTCAGGTCATATTGTTCTTATACCATTCCAAAATCTGCTTGTAGATATACGAGGGGTATTCGGAAATTAAGGTCCAATCGGTCGTGGTATGGAAACCACAATGAAAAAAAAAAAATAAAAACAACTATTTGCAACAGTTAGCGACGCCTTCCATTATCGCACCATTGTGCCAACTTTCCAATGCCCTCGTTATAGAAGGCAGCCCTCTGTGTTTGCTGTCAATTCTCTGCGCTGATCTGCAGCTCGTTGTCTGCGTCAAAATGTTGCCTTCATAGCCAGTGATTCATGTGAACAGAGATGAAAACAAGAGGGGGCCAAATTCGGATTGTGAGGTGGGTGACCAAGCGTGCACGACAGTTACGTTGTGTGGACTGAATGTAATCAGGTTATTTCTGTCACAGGCCCCCATACTTGGCGGGAGACACAGTTTTCTAGGCATCTTTGCACTCTCACTGTGGAGTTAGAATCGAAAAGGGAGAAGTGACGCGATCGACGGTTATACTAAATGCGTAAAGGAGTTTTGCTATTTAGGGAGTAAAATAACTGATGATGGTCGAAGTAGAGAGGATATAAAATGTAGACTGGCAATGGCAAGGAAATCGTTTCTGAAGAAGAGAAATTTGTTAACATCGAGTATAGATTTAAATGTCAGGAAGTCGTTTCTGAAAGTATTTGTATGGAGTGTAGCCATGTATGGAAGTGAAACATGGACGATAACCAGTTTGGACAAGAAGAGAATAGAAGCTTTCGAAATGTGGTGCTACAGAAGAATGCTGAAGATAAGGTGGGTAGATCTCGTAACTAATGAGGAGGTAGTGAATAGGATTGGGGAGAAGAGAAGTTTGTGGCACAACTTGACTAGAAGAAGGGGTCGGTTGGTAGGACATATTTTGAGGCATCAAGGGATCACAAATTTAGCATTGGAGGGCAGCGTGGAGGGTAAAAATCGTAGAGGGAGATCAAGAGATCAATACACTAAGCAGATTCAGAAGGATGTAGGTTGCAGTAGGTACTGGGAGATGAAGAAGCTTGCACAGGATAGAGTAGCATGGAGAGCTGCATCAAACCAGTCTCAGGACTGAAGACCACAACAACAACGACTGTACAACACATTCATGCAAAGCTTCATCGGATTTTCGCTGTAGTTTCCATTTCGTGATCGATCGTACTTCACATTCCGAACAGAACTCGTACATCAGCTTCGCTTTGTGGGCATACAATAATTGATGCACCCTGTAAGTTTGGCACGAAAACGAACAAAAAGAAGATTCGAAAGAAGATAAAACTGACAAAGGTAACGAAAAGGATCCGCTCTTGCTCGTAAGGACCGTACGACTTTTCAGTCTGTCGATCTACTGACGGGCAATTAAACCTCGGGGCTGCGTTCGCACCTCCCGCCTGCACTACGCCGCGCCGAACGAGACGTAATTGAGCAGCAGCGGACGCCAGAGGGAGGGTAGAATCTAGTGGCGCGCGATCAACATCTGCTGTTCCCAGCGTCCGAACGCCGCCGAATATCGGCCGACGCCCCGCCGGGACGCCGCCCGCCGTTCCGGAAGGCTTTCATCGCGCCGCGATCCCGGTACACGATTCCAATTTGCAGTATTTCACGGCAAAAACGAAAAGTTATTCGCGTTAATTCCGGCAACCGCTGGACTCCCGGAGGGCAGCCTAAACCGCGGCCTGCAACCAGAACGGCGGCGTCGGTAGTACGCTTCTGCAGACGCGACCACACTGCGCGCGGCCGGCAATGGGCGAGGAATTTACGCACGCCGGGCATCGGTGCGATGCGATAGCGGCGTGCCAGAACCGGCAAACCAACCGCGCATGCGCGCCGTACCGTCTGCTCTCTGGGCGCTTACTCTGCACTCTGCTCGCGAGACTGAAATGGTGATATCCACGCGTGTGAAATTAGATAATTCCAGCGTCCCTCCACACACGATTCTTTATAGAATAGAATTGCCATGCGTAAAACATCCCCCAAACAATGCTTACATTTCGTTGTGGGTCGCAAAGCGCCCTCATTATCAAATAATGGATGGGTAAAGTCTCGATAATTTGCTCTCCATTTTAATCATCATAATCATCATCATCATTTAAGACTGGCTTATGCCTTTCAGCGTTCAGTCTGGAGCATAGCCCCCCTTATAAAATTCCTCCATGATCCCCTATTCAGTGCTAACATTGGTGCCTCTTCTGATGTTAAACCTATTACTTCAAAATAATTTTTAACCGAATCCAGGTACCTTCTCCTTGTTCTGCCCCGACTCCTCTTACCCTCTACTGCTGAACCCATGAGTCTCTTGGGTAACCTTGCTTCTACCATGCGTGTAACATGACCCCACCATCTAAGCCTGTTCGCCCTGACTGCTACATCTATAGAGTTCATTCCCAGTTTTGCTTTGATTTCCTCATTGTGGACACCTTCCTGCCATTGTTCCCATCTACTAGTACCTGCAATCATCCTAGCTACTATCATATCCGTAACCTCAACCTTGTTGATAAGGTAACCTGAATCAACCCAGCTTTCGCTCCCATTCAACAACGTTGGTCGAAAGATTGAACGGTGCACGGATAACTTAGTCTTAGTACTGACTTCCTTCTTGCAGAAGAGAGTAGATCGTAGCTGAGCACTCACTGCATTAGCTTTGCTACACCTCGCTTCCAGTTCTTTCACCACTATGCCATCCTGTGAGAATATGCATTCTAAGTACTTGAAACCGTCCACCTGTTCTAACTTTTTTCCTCCTATTTGACACTCAATCCGTTTATATTTCTTTCCCACTGACATTACTTTCGTTTTGGAGATGCTAATCTTCATACCATAGTCCTTAAATTTCTGATCTAGCTCTGAAATATTACTTTGCAAACATTCAATCGAATCTGCCATCACAACTGAGTCATCCGCATATGAAAGACTGCTTATTTTGTGTTCACATATTTTAATCTCACCCAGACAGTCTAATGTTTTCAACATATCATCCATAAATAATATGTACAACAGTGGAGACAGGTTGCAGCCTTGTCTTACCCCTGACACCACTCTGAACCATGAACTTAATTTACCGCCAACTCGAACTGTTGCCTGACTATACATGTAAAGACCTTTAATTGATTTCAAAAATTTGCCACCTATTCCATAATCTCGTGAACAGACAATAACTTCCTCCTAGGAATCCGGTCATATGCCTTTTCTAGATCTATAAAGCATAGATACAATTCCCTGTTTCACTCATTTCTCCATTATTTGCCGTAAGCTAAAGATCTGGTCCTGACAACCTCTAAGAGGCCTAAACCCACACTGATTTTTATCCAATTGGTCCTCAACTAATACTCGCACTTTCGTTTCAACAATACCTGAGAAGATTTTACCCACAACGCTGATTAAAGAGATTGTAGTTGTTACAAACTTTTCTGTTTCCATATTTAAAGACTGGTGTGATTATTGCTTTTGTCCAGTCTGATGGAACCTGTCCCGACTCCCAGGCCATTTGAATTATCCTGTTTAGCCATTTAAGACCTGACATTCCACTGTATTTGATGAATTACGACTAGATTTCATCCACCCCTGCTGCTTTATTACACTGCAATCTATTGACCATTCTCTCCACTTCCTCAAATGTGATCCTATTTCCATCATCATTCCTATCCCATTGTACCTCGAAATCTGAAACATTACAGATCGTATTTTCACCTACATTGAGCAACTCTTCAAAATATTCCCTCCATCTGCCCAAGGCATCCACAGGATTCACCAGCAGTTTTCCTGACATGTCCAAAATACTTGTCATTTCCTTCTTACCTCCCTTTCGAAGACTGCTAATTACACTCCAGAATGGTTTTCCAGCAGCTTGACCCATAGTCTCCAACCTGTTTCCAAAGTCTTCCCAAGATTTCTTCTTGGATGCTGCAATTATCTGTTTGGCTTTGTTTCTTTCTTCAACATAACTTTCTCTGTCTACCTGAGTTCTAGTATGTAGCCATTTTTGATACGCCTTCTTTTTCCTTTTACAGGCTGCCTTGACTGTGTCATTCCACCAAGCTATTGGCTTCATCCTACTTTTACACACTACTGTTTCAAGACATTCTTTAGCCACTGCTAGTACTGTGTCCCTGTACGTTGTCCATTCCTTTTCCAATGACTGTAATTGACTACATTCAACTAACTGGTACCTTTCTGAGATCGATGTTATGTACTTGTGCCTGATTTGCTTATCCTGAAGTTTCTCCACTCTTATCCTCCTACATATGGACCTGACCTCCTGCACTTTCGGCCTCACAATCACAATTTCACTGCAGATTAAATAATGATCAGTGTCATCAAAGAATCCCCTGAATACACATGTGTCCCTCTCAGCCTTCCTGAATTCCTAATCTGTTATTATATAGTCAATGACAGATCTGGTTCCCCTGCTTTCCCAAGTATACCGGTGAATGTTCTAATGTTTAAAAAAGGAGTTTGTGATTACTAAGCCCATACTGGCACAGATATCCAAGAGTTGTTTCCCGTTCCTGTTGGCCTCCATATACTCTCCAAATTTACCCATAACCTTTTCATACCCTTCTTTTCGATTTCCAATCCTGGCGTTAAAATCACCCATGAGCAGAACACTGTCCTTGTCCTTTACTCTAACAACTACATCACTGAGTGCCTCATAAAAACCATCCATCTTATTTTGATCTGTCCCTTCACAATGCGAATATACTGACACAATCCTAATTTTCTTGCTAGACACTGTCAAATCTATCCACATCAGTCGATCGTTTACATACCTTATTGCAACTGCGCTGGGTTCCATTTCTTTCCTGATGTAAAGCCCTACACCCCATTGTGCTATTCCTGCTTTGACTCCTGACAGGTAGACCTTGTATTCTCCCACTTCCTCTTCTTTGCCACCCCTTACCCGAATGTCACTAACAGCTAAAACGTCCAGCCCCATCTTACTTGCAGCCTCTGCCAGCTCTACCTTCTTCCCAGAGTGGCCCACATTGATAATAATTGCTCCCCATCTCATTACCATTTGTTTGTCAAGTCGTATCTTAGGAGTCCCTGGTTTGTCAGTTAGAGGCGGGACTCCGTCACCTCCAAAGGTCCGAGGCATTTTGCTCTGATTGTTGCCAGCATCGTATGTAAAGTACCAGGGAAGCAGGTTGCTAGCCTTACTTGCGCCGAGTCCCATTAGGTTTTAACCCTAACGGCTGAGGGACTAACCGGTGGATTTGGTAGTCTTTGTCGTATGAGCACACAGGTGACCACGACTCAGAATATGTCCGAGATGCCCAGCCTTATTCCAAAGTAACTGGTATCCCGACTGTCGGGACCACTTACTTGGCCACTCAAAAGTTGCCCGTGGTTCTTGAATTAAGACATGACTACAGGAACCCACACCATGAACCACCATTTTAATAAAAATTAGTTTTTCAAACATTTCAATTTTTATAACGTCATATCTCCTGACCGCTGTGTTGTAAAAATATACAGGGTAGTCGAAATTTTATTTGTTTTTGGCACAAGTATTACTTACGTTCTAAGGAGGAGGAGGAGGAGGTAAGCGCTTAACGTCCCGTCGCCGTCGAGGTCATTATAGATGGAGCACAAGATCGGATTATGGAATGATGGAGAATGAAAGTGGTCGTGTCCTTGCGATGGAACCACCCCGGCATTTGCCTTAAGCAATTTAAGAAAATCACGGAAAGCGTAAAACAGGATGACTGGTCGCATGATTGAACCGTTGTCCTTCCGAATGCGAGTCCAGCGTGCTAACCACTGCACTAGCCCACTCAGTTACGTAGCAAGTGTCCAGAATCGAAGTATGTTCCTCATCATGCAACAGGAGTCACTCCAAAAGAAATGCATACTATTTTTGTAAAAATATAGTTTTCATTCTGCATGTTTAAAAGTTTTACAGTGTGTAGATACATCCTTCCCGCTTGTTTTCAAACTTAGTTCAACCTGTTCCCGTGAGTGGCGCCGTCACAGCACGTCTTCAAGATGGCAGCTACACTTTAGGTTCGTCAGAAGCCACGTACTGTCATAGAATTCCTGTGCTGCGAAAACGAAGACAGCGGGAAACATCCACAAGAGGTTGAATAAGGTGTAAGGAGATGCTGTTGTCGATCGCAGTATAGTTAGTCTATGGGCAAGCAGGTTATGTGATGAAAGCGGGCACGGCAATATTGAGGATTGTCCTCGTAGCGGCAGGCCCTGCACACACTCCTGACAATGTGCAGAGAGTTAACGAATTGGTCACTGCTGACAGAGTCATCACAGTGAACGGAATTGTCACGCTACAGTGGGATAAAGGAAGGAAGTGTTTGCAGAATACTGAAAGTGTTGGCGTTAAGAAAAGGTTTGTGCCAGGTGGGTTCCCAGGATGTTGACAGGGGCTCACAAAGAAACAAGAGAAACGGTGTGCAGCGAACTTCTGGAACAGTACGAGAATGGTGGCGATGAATTTCTTGGAAGAATTGTGACAGGTGATGAAACATGGCTCCATCACTTTTCACAACAGATGAAGAGGCAATTAATGGAGTAGCATCGTGCAAATTCACCCAAGAGAGATAAAATTCAAATCCACACCTTCTGCTGGAAAAGTTATGGCGACGGTGTTTTTCGATTCGGTAAGACTCTTGCTTGTGGACATCATGCCAAGTGGAACCACCATAAA
Organism: Schistocerca piceifrons; assembly: GCF_021461385.2. Taxonomy (NCBI): domain Eukaryota; kingdom Metazoa; phylum Arthropoda; class Insecta; order Orthoptera; family Acrididae; genus Schistocerca; species Schistocerca piceifrons. The sequence continues at coordinate 557,559,063 of NC_060143.1, forward strand.
TTCTGATGCGTATGTGACGACACTGAAGGATTTTCAAGCTCGACTGAGTCGTGTTCGACCACATCGGCAAAAGCAAGGTGTTTTGCTGTTCCACGACAATGCACGGCCACATGTCAGTCAAAAAACCATGCAAGCGATCACAAAACTCGGATGGACAACACTGAAACACCCGCCTTACAGTCCTGACCTGGCTCCATGTGACTATCATGTCTTTGGGAAACTTAAAGACTCTCTTCGTGGAACAAGGTTTGAAGATGATGACTCCCTTGTGCACGCTCCCAAACAGTGGCTCCAACAGGTTGGTCCAGAATTTTACCGTGCGGGTATACAGGAGCTGGTTCCAAGATGGCGTAAGGCGGCTGAGAGGGATGGAAATTTTGCGGAGAAATGAATATATTGTTCCTAAAGGATGTATCTACACACTGTAAATCTTTCAAACATGTAGAATAAAAGATGAATTAAAAAAACAGTGTGCATCTCTTTTGGAGTGACCCTCTTATAAGCACTTTTGTACACGCCCCCATCTTCATCTTGACGTATTTGTGTGCATGTCCGGTGTTATAGTACGAAATGCATCCCCAACAACATTGCGCAGTTTTCCTTTCGTAGCATAATAATGTGCAGATATGTGCACCTTTATGACTCCCCATACGGAGTTATCAGGTGTGCTGTGGTCAGGACTTCTTGGCGGGCATTTCAAAAAATGGTTCAAATGGCTCTGGGCACTATGGGACTCAACTGCTGTGCTCATAAGTCCCCTAGAACTTAGAACTACTTAAACCAAACTAACCAAAGGACATCACACACATCCATGCGCGAGGCAGGATTCGAACCGGCTACCGTAGCGGTTGTGCGGTTCCAGATTGTAGCGCCTTTAACCGCTCGGCCACTCCGGCCGGGCGGGCATTTCAAGGCAGCTAGTGTTGCAGATAAGCTACAACCTATCGACCGCTCTAGAAAGTGTTCATTTAGGAACTCGCGCGCTGCAAGAGCGTATGAGGAAGTGCTCCGTCTTCCTGTAACCATATGTGTCCTGCGAGGAGCCTTTCGTCAGGCTGAGATATTAATCACGTTTGTAACATGTGTAAATAATTTATACCATTCACAGTCCCTTCAATAAAGCGGTGCCATAGTTGCCTGTATCATTACGTGAGTCGGGTCCTCTTCTAGTGGCTCTGAGCACTATGGGACTTAACATCTGAGGTCATCAGTCCCCTAGAACTTAGAACTACTGAAACCTAATTAACCTAAGGATATCACACACATCCATGCCAGAGGCAGGACTCGAATCTGCGACAGCAGCAGTCGCGCTGTTCCGGACTGAAGCGCCTAGCACCGCTCGATCACCGCGGCCGACGGGTCCTTTTCCAACACGACTGTGCCATGAGGACTCTGTTTGGCATATACGACTATTTTTAGTACGTGATCTGCGACAAATGGCACACTATCTAAAAACATAGCATTGACACGGTTCACTGCATTCGGAAAATGAGATAAGCAAACACGGAAAGCTGAAGCGCTCTCATTCTGCTCGGTATCCGATAATTCGTTTACGAAAGTCGGTCTTGAAGGTCTGACCTTAAGATCTTCTTCCATGTGATTACACATTGTTGTCGTCGTTATACCGAGTCCGAAGCACGTTTAGGTGTCGACTCCATAGGAGGTGGTTCAGTCGAAACACAGACTCCTGCCTGGCTTTCGTCTCGTGTCTTCATCTTCTTACCACTCTGCGGCCTCCCTTTAACATTCCCAAAAGCAAAAGAACGTCTCTCCAAATCCAAAGGTGTTGGCTTTCGCGGTGGAGCCCTATTAAATCCCTCCTCAAATGTCCCCATAATGTGTCTCATTGTCTGCCCTGTGTGTTGTCCTCCATGTGCCCACACACCTGTCACTAAGCGTTCCTCACTGGTGAGACTATGACCGCTCACATCTGCCACGACTACAAATTCAAACTCGACGGCGGCTGCGAAAACATGTAAACAAGAACTCCTACAAGTCATAAGAAGCAATGTAGCTGCCAGTCTGCATAACAACATTTGATACTAAACAGTGTTTGGAGGGGTACAAGGAATTGTCTCCGCAGGGTGTCAAAGAAAAACAGGACCTTGTGAAATGTTTAGTGGCAGCTATGTCACCAGTACTGTAGTAAAGATTCTTGCCATTGGATAATCATGGATCAGTGGAAGGGTAAAGAGCCTCAATTTGCAATAAAATGTTTTACAAAAGCAACGATAGTTAGGAAAGCGCGCAGAGGGAGTCCAGACAATCTTTCAACTAGGATATCATCGTCGGGTTCCTTCAAACCACATGATAAAAACTTGGATTAAATTTTTTGAAGAGACAGGATCTAGAAGTACTCGTGTTCTACGGTGTATCGAAGCTGTCCGTGTTTCAGTCTTACGGAGCCTGCGGAGTTAAATTCGCAAGGAAGCAACCGAGAGAACAATGTCTCGAGAAAGTGCTCGCCGAAATGTTAATTTCTGTTCCAGATTTCGTCAGTACAGCTGCAGATCGGGCAACAGCTCAAAGATAATGATTACCATTCTCGATTAGAATCCTGTCAGCAAATTGTGACAAACTTCAAACGAGGACAAGCTGTGGATGTCAGGTGAGGTCCATTTTCATCTCAAATGTGTCGTGAAGACTCAGAACTACCTGTGCCTGCCTATGTAGGCAGCGATCCTAATAAAACTCATGAATGGCCGTCACACATCACCAAGTTGACTGTATGGTGTGTACTTTCGTCACACGGGGTCATCGTAGTTTACATCTTCGGAGATGGAGAGTGGATTGTAGCCGCTTCGAATCGGTACGATGAGAACAATATTCTACAACTTCACAAAACCGACTTTCAACAGGATGGTGCGACATCACACGTTGCAAGGCAATCAACGTCAGCGATGTGACAATTTTTCCGTAAACGTGTCATGTCAGGATTCGATAATATTGCCTGGTCCTGGAGATCACCGTATTTATGCTTTTCTCTTGTGGCACTACCTCAAAGGTCAGGTCTACAGGATATTGTCTAGAACTCTGGATTAACTGAATCGAAGAATTCAAAGCGAAATTCGTGGTATCCCAGCTGAACTGTCGCAGCAATCAATGACGAACCTCAAAAGCAGATTGGAGAAACACATGTGTACTGGCGGACGCCATCTTCACTACGTAATGTTCGTACATTGATAACATGACCTACGAAAATACTGTAAGCGATAGGCTTTACTCGTTTCAGTATATTGTGAGCGATGTTAGTGAGAAAAAAAAATTACAAAATATTTGAAATTATGTGTAAAGTTTTTTGGATGTCGCTAAGTGTTCTCATTGACCAGCACTGGGTGAATATAGTGTGGGTAATTTGCGCGCCCTGATCTACGAGTCGCCGAAATATGTGCGCAGTTCTAACCACTGTATTACTTGCCTTATTGAGTTAAACCTTTAACGTAAGATAGTACCTCTTAATGGTTTTAAATTTTTAAATTCGTTCAGTAATAACAGAAATGTACGTACAGGAAGTCCCACTAGCAACATGAGAGAAGTAAGAGAGTTAATTCAATGATGATGCTGAATAACGGAAAGGCGCAAATGTAATTCATTACTTTTACTCACTTGCCCTTGAACATGCAGAGGATAAACAAAAATATGAAAGTAACGAAAAGACAACGCATTACTTTCCATAATACGGTGTAGAAAACCGATTGATATTTAAAACAGTTTCCGGGAGTCTTGGAATGGATTATTACAGGTCACGCATGGTTGACAGGGGAATCTTATGCGATTATTCCTGCAAAATATTGGCAAGTTCAGGCAATTATGGAAATGGAAATGAGCGTTTGGCGTCATTAGCCGGAAGGCCCCTGGCGGGGCAGGTCCGGCCGCCTTGGTGCAGGTCTTATTACATTGGACACCACATTGGGCGACCTGCGCGCTAGATCGGGATGAAATGATGATGAAGACAACACAACACACAGTCCCTGAGGGAAGATAATCCTCGACCCAGCCAGGAATCGAACCCGGGCCCCTTAGGACGGCAGTCCATCACGCTGACCATTCAGCTTTCTGGTGGGGCAGGCAAGATGATGGAGATAGATAGCGATCATGCTACCTTCTCTCCAAAGTAGGCCACAAAGGCTCAATAATACTGAGATCTGGCTAGCGCAGCGACAGTTCATCCTCGTTCTCATAAAACCAGTTATGGGCGCTGCGAGCTGTGTGTGAACATGGGCCCTGTCGGAATACAGCATCACGTTTAGGGAACAAACAGTGTTCCACGAATGGCTGATCCACCAAAATAGCCACCTGATCCTTGGCAGTAATGGGAGCTAGCAGAGCAACCGCGGGTTGCATGGAGTGCTACAATGTGAACGCCCAAATCATCACTGAACCACCGCTATAGTCCACTCTTTGGCCGTAAAGTGGTCAAGAATTTGAGAACAGTGTGAAACAACCAAATTACTTCCTTCCATTGTTCGATAGTTCTGGTTTTCATTGCTTCGGCACGTAGTTTTCTTGCTACAGGCATTTGTGTCACTGTGAGTTGTTTCGGAATTCACCTCATATCCTAATCCCCCATTCCGTTTGAAGTTTTCAGACTCTGTTGCCGACTGAAACAAGACTACAATTTCATTGACAAACATTACAATTTTCAATTTTTCACCCTCGACTTTCAAAATGGTTCAAATGGCTCTGAGCCCTATGGGACTGAACTTCTGTGGTCATCAGTCACCTAGAACTTAGAACTAATTAAACCTAACTAACCTAAGGACATCACACACATCCATGCCCGAGGCAGGATTCGAACCTGCGACCGTAGCGGTCGCGCGGTTCCAGACTGTAGCGACTACAAACGCTCGGCCATACCAGCCTCGACTTTAATTCACATTGCGGACGTCTTCTTCGTTTCCGTTACTACTCTCTGAATGAGCAGACTGAATAAAGTGGGAGATAGGCAACCAGCGTATCACTCCCGTCTCAGTTACTGAATCCCCTTTATGCCCTTCGACTCTTACAACTGGAGTCTAGTTTCTGTACAAGCTGTACAGAACCATTCGCTCCTTTCAGTTCGTCCGCCCTACCGTCGGAATTTGAAAAACTGCATTCCAGTGAATGTTGTCAAAACTCTGATTGTAGTCGGTGAAAAAATAGATCGTTTCTCAGAAAGCGAAAACGATGCGTATCTAAAATGAAACAAATCTTTCAATGTCTACACGAAAATATTTAATTTGCTGGAATACATTTTCTGCAGAAAGTGACTGACTTAAAGTTCTTTTCCATAACTGCAGCAGAAAATTACATTCAGAGAATCATTGGCATTTGCGGACCACACATTATTTCGCAGTATTATTTCACTCACGTTTATAGAGACTGTATCACAAGCGACAGAACTTATTCCCCAATTTAACTTCCATCCGTCGTACAAGCTGCGTTATATCTTTTCCGACCAAACTGTTTCACAGCTGTCATCGCTAGTTTGCCTTTTTCGCAACGGTCTCCTATACAAGCTGCTGATGAAACTGTCCTTTTTTGGTTTCCTTAGTCTTGCAGCCACTAAACCCAAAGTTCTCGGTTATTTTTTGGATGTACTGCAATATCTGTATTTTCATTCAGCTATTGCTCCTTCAGCTTCCTGTGGTACCACGAAAGTTCTTTCGTGATGATTAAACACATGCCCTGCCATCCTCCGTCCCTTGTTCCACGAAGGTCTTTTATCATGTTCCTTTCCTCACCAATTGTACCCCAAAGCTTATTTTAACAGTCGACTTAGTTTCGAGCACCGTACTATCCAAACAGATCTTGTTCTTCTTCCCCGGTTTTCCACACTCTACGTTTCAACTCTACACAGTTCTGTGCTCCAGGTGTTCATTGTCAGAAGTGTCTTCCTCAAATTCAGACGTATGATTGATAACAATATTCTTCATCTGTGGTAGTCTCGTGCTGCTGTTTTCTTGTGAGTCATCAGACTTCTGATTGGATTGATGCAGTACCCCACACATTCCTCTCTTGCTGCAACCTCCTCATCTCACTTATCTGTTATATGTATTCCAGTCTCTGTCTTCACCTATATTTCTTACCCTCTGCAGCACCCTCTAGTATCATAGAAGCTATTCTCTGATATTTTAACAAATGTGGCATAAACTTATACTTTATTCTTTCCCATGTTTTCCAAATGTCCCTTTTTTCGCCAATTCTGTATAAAACATCCTCACTCCTTACCTTATCAGTCGAGTTAATTTTTAAATCGTTCTACAGCACGACATTTCAAACTCTTCGATTCTCTTTCTTTACGGTTTTCCCACAATTCGTGATTAATTACCATACGAAGCTGTACTCCTAGCTTACATTCTCAGAAATTTCTCCTCATATCAAGGCCGATGATAACTATTAGTAGACTCCTGTTTGCTAGGAATGTCCTTGTTATCTGTGCTGATCTTCTGTCTACTTCTGCCTTGCTTAGGCTGTCATGTGTTATTTTCCTTCCAAGGCAGAAGAATTCCTTACCTTACGCTATTTCGTGGTGTCCAGTTTTGATGTAAGTTTCTCGATATTCTAATTTTTGCTGCTCCTCATTCCTTTCATCTTTTATTGGTTTATTCCCAGTCAAAATCCTATGTTCATTGGACAGTTCGTTCCATTCAACAGGTCCTGCAAGTCTTCCGTACTTCATCATCAGTGAATCTTATCATTGGTATTTTTTCTCCCGTAATTTCAATCCATTCCACTCTAAAAGTTTCTGATTACTTCTTTAAGTGCTACTTAGGTGTATAGACTGAATAGTAGGGGTGAAAGACTCTATACCTGTCTTACACCCTTTATAATCTGAACACTTCGTTCTTGATTTTCAACTCTTATTATTCCCTTGTGATTCTAGTGTGTACTATATTGTTACCCGTCTTTCCCTATAAGTTACATCTATTTTCCTCAGAGTTTCGAACATCTTACACCATTTTACATTGTCAGCCCTTTTTTTCCATGTAGACCAATCGTATTAACGTGTCTTTATTTTTCTTAAGTCTTATGTCCATTATCTACACTGAATAAGATGATCCGATGACAATTTTTCATCGAATTCATTCACGTTTTCCCTGTCATCATTTTGCTTTAACTTCCCTGCACTTTCTATTTGTTTCATTTCTAAGGAAATTTTATTGCTGTATTCTTGTATTTCCCTGAATATTTCTGTATTTCTCCTTTCGTTGTTCAAGTGAAGTGTTTCTTTTGTTACCCAAGTTTTATTGTAATTATCTTCCTCTTACGTATGTTGTCTCTTCAACTTCTGTGAGTGTGTTCTGAGATGTCCGTTCCTCTTCACCTCAGCTACGTACTGTGATATTCAGTATTGCAGAACGTGTAGCCTCAGAGAATCTCATTCAGACCTCATGATTCCATAAGGCTTTAAAATTCCGCTTTTTCTTCTATGATTATGTTGTACGAGTCTCTTTAACTTCTCTATTCATCATTAGTAACTTAAGATCCGAGTCCTTATCTACTCATGGTTACACTTTACTATCCAGCGCCAGATTTACGAATCTCTGCGTGACCACGATGCATTTCAGCCAGAAATGTTTCTCTAGAAATTTTCCGAGTATACCTCCTCCTCTAGAGAAGTTTTAGCCGTTTATTCGCTGTTACTAGCTAATATTTGTTGCTGAACTCAATCCTTCATCTCTCTCACACCTTCTACGAAATCCATATACTTCGGTAACTCTGCCTTGTGTTCGTTCCCGTAGTACAGCGTTCCAGTCGTCCATGTTAGTAGATTAGCAACTTCCCGTGCATACTTTATTATCTGTTCAGTGCACTAATCTACTCTCTTCGACTTTTTATCTTCTTAAGCTGAAATCAGCGGTCGAGATTGCAATAACATTTCTCTACTGACAGGTTTCGGCTTATGTTAAAGCCATCCTCAGAATTTTTGGGCTCCCTATGGCCGGTGCTGGCGGCTCGTCGGTTTTTTACGTGATACCACGATCGTAGAAGTGAAAAACCGAGGAGACGCCAGCACCGGCCTTAGGGAGCCAAAAAATTCTGAGGATGGCTTTAACTTAAGCCGAAACAGGTCAATAAACAAATTTTATAGCGATCTCGACCGTTGATTTTAACCTAAGTATATTACCAGGTCACTGCGCCCCACGGAAAATGTTTTCTATGTTTATTTTTATCTTCGGCAGTATCTAAAAATAACCCCAAAAAATTTTGGTCGTACGTAAAATCTATGAACGCTACAAATAATTCAATATTTTCTCTTGCTGGCAGTACGGGTAACTGACGATGATAAACAGAAGGCCGAAATTCTAAGCCTAGCTTTCGAAAACTCGTTTACGATAGAGGACTGCTGCACCTTTCCCCCTTTCAATTATCGAACAAACGAAAGGGTGGCTGACATAGTGTTTAGTGTATCTGGGATTGTAAAACAGTTAAGATCCTTAGACGACAGAAAGGCATCTGGCCCAGACGGTATCCCCGTAAGATTTTATGTTGACTATGCTACAAATATAGCACCACTCTTACCCGTCATCTGTCAGGGATCCTAGGAACAGCGGATAGTTCCACGGCACTGCAAGAAGCCCCAGGTCATAGCAATCTATAAAAAGGGTAGAAAATCGGATGCAGACAATTACCGGCCAATTTCACTGACATCGATTTGTTGTAGAATCATGGAACATATTTTGTGTTCTGACATAAGGACCTTTCTGGACTCTGAGAAGCTCATCTGCAGAAACCACTACGGTCTGAGGAAACAGCGGTCATGTGTGACACGGCTGGAACTCTTTGTGCGTGATATACAACACGCTCCAGATACCGGCTCCCAGGTTGACGCCATATTTCTCGACTTTCGAAATGCGTTCGACACAGTTCCGCACTGTCGCTTGCTACAAAAAGTGCGCGCTTACGGTCTAACCAATGACTTATGCGGTTGGATAGGAAGTTTTACAACAGACAGGAGGCAGTATGTCGTCCTGTACGGGGTGACTTCAACAGAAACAAGAGTAACTTCAGGTGTTCCGCAGGGCAGCGTAATAGGTCCTCTCCTTTTTACGACTTACATAAACGATCTGGTTGATGGTATTGACAGCGGCCTTAGACTGTTTGCCGATGATGCTGCAGTCTACAGGAAAGTAGTATCACGCAAAAGTTGTGAACAAATCAATGAGGATTGGCAGAAAATAAATGCGTGGTGTAATTACTGGCAGTTATCTCTCAATATTAGTAAGTGTAATCTACTGCGTATAACATGTCGAAAAAAATAAATGGTCAGTCTTTGAATGCGCTAACATCAGTCAAGTATCTGGGAATGGAATGACCAGATTATACAAGTAACGGGTAAGGCGAACACTAGATTGCGGTTTATCGGTAGAATCCTGAAGCGATGCAGTCTTTCAACAAAGGAAATAGCTTACAATACGTTAGTTTGTCCTGTCTTAGAATATTGTTCGTCTGTATGGGACCCTTAGCAGTTGGGTCTGAATCAAGAGTTTGAGAAGGTCCAAAGACGAGCGGCAAGATTCGAGACTGGTACATTTAGCCATCGCGAGAGCGTTACAAATCTCATAGAAAGTTTGAAGTGGAACACACTTGCAGGTAGACGATTCACTAAACTGAAGGGGCTCCTCACTAAATTCCGAAATCCAATCTTCACCGAGCATGTAGAGCATATATTATTACCACCATCTTTCAAATCGCGTAATGGTCATCATTCAAAGATAAGGGAAATAATAGCTCGTACTAAGGCGTTCAGACAGTCGTTTTCCCTCGCGCGATCCGTGAGCGGAACAGAGGGGGGGAGGGGGGAGGGAGGAATGTGACTTTGACGCGAATTGTGCCCTCCGCTACACATCGCTTGGTGGCTAGCGAAGTATATATGTAGATGTAGATGAAGGCGGCATGTGCACACGACTGATTACGGGCTAAAGAGAGTAAACATGTAAACATCTGAGGTCTTCAGTCTCCTATTTACGCTCCAGAACGGAATCAGTGTCTCATCTAGAGTAAATTGTGTGTACAACTGTGACACAGTTTTCGAACTGTTCGCGTAGCGTGTACTTGTGGCGGGTCACGTGTATCTGCCCGGTATTCACTTAGTCGGGTGTCGGAAACCGCCTAAAAACCGCAAGGAGAGCCACCGGCACACCGGCCATCGTCGTTAATCCACCAGACGGACTCGAACCGGGGAGGCTGAGCTCTTCGCCGCAAGAGCGTGCGCTTTAACGCACACTGCTATCCAGGCATGTATCGGCAACTGTAGTTGCTGGCCATTGCTGTCGATCCCGTCAATGAACAGTTCAGCAACCCCGATTTGTGTTAAATACCGCAACAGTGCTTCAGTACCACGAACGTTGAACTCTTTGGGGCCGAAACGAAGCGCTGGCGGTCTGGATTGCACTCGCGAGCGAAAGCGGCGAACATTCGTCTGGCGGTCCCGCAGGGTGCGCTAACTCACAGCCACTGTGCGTGTCGGCGCAGCGCAGCGCGCCTCCGCGGCGCTTAATTTGTCGACGGGCCGGTTAAGCGCCACACTCTGGCGCGCCCTGCCGAGGCGATAATAGCTCCAAGTTTGGCGTCGGCGTCGGCGTCGGCCACAGGTGCCGCCGGCAGCCGCCCGCCCCAGACTTACCGCAAACACCGCCGACGCCGCTGCCAGCTGGCCGGCGCCGAAGCTTCCCCTGCTTCACCAGGTCCCGTCCTCCTGCCTTGCACTTCTCCTAACGTAGTCATCTCACACACCTCGTGCAGGTTACGAATCAGTAGCCTAACTCCTTCAAGAGACAGTTGTGTTACGGCCAACTGTTGTGGTTTCTCTATCAACAATGTTCCTGACAACCAGAGAAAGGGCACTGCTCCAAGACCCATTGTGCTTACTTACGGATAAAACGTACACGATATGTGTACCTACATAATACCATGTATGTCCACATTCGGTACGGATAGCAGCTGTGACACACCATGCCACTGAAGGAATGTGGCGTTTGTAGATCGCCCACATCAAAGATGTGTTTGATGAGATTCAGATCTGGTGAATTAGGGGGTCAGCACAACAACTGGAACTCACCATTGCTTTCCTGTTACGTTTTATCCATCTACCCAGCCCACGTCATCCAAAAAGTTCCGTATTGTAAATGTATCGTTCGGTGTTACGATTTCCAGCGCCGTTTGCTGGCACACAAGACAACAGCATGAACCGCCGAGAGCTAAACTGTGTCACCGTCCGCCTCTGCACCCGATCGAGACTATTTGATACGAGGTCGACTCCCTCTGCTGATTAATATACTCCCTTGTTGCGAGGACTACAACTCATAGGAGTCACTGTAATTATGGAAGGACACGATAAATAAATAGTGGCTCCAGCTTCATATAAAGGTGGAAAGAGCGTATAGAGGGTAGATACAAGGGCGATGTTCTTAAGGACAATATTATAGAAATGGAAGAACCCGCATCTCGTGGTCGTGCGGTAGCGTTCTCGCTTCCCACGTCCGGGTTCCCGAGTTCGAATCCCGGCGGGGTCGGGGATTTCCTCTGCCTCGTGATGGCTGGGTGTTGTGTGCTGTCCTTAGGTTAGTTAGGTTTAAGTCGTTCTAAGTTCTAGGGGACTGATAACCATAGATGTTAAGTCCCATAGTGCTCAGAGCCAGCCATAGAAATGGAAGAGAATTTAGATGAAGCGCTGTTAACACATACCGTATGTATGGTCCTGGAGATGTATTTGTTAGTCTTCATACTCCAGCTGGCCAATTTCTGGCGTTGATTTATCAACATTTGTCACATCGCATAATCCATTTTCACTTTCCATTCGGCGATTAACATATCTGTGTGTTCGGTGTGTAGTGTTGCCAACTGTTGTGTGTTTGTCTGTCTTTTGTTTCTGTTGTGTTTCATTTTTTTCATATGTTGTGTGTGTGTTTGTGATTGTGCACGCGCACACACACATGTGAGAGAGTGAGAGAGAGAAGGTGAGCGAAGGAGATTCATTTCTTTTTCCTGGTTACATTTCGGTTTGTTATGGTGGCTAGTATGATCAAAGAGTTGCTGGTTATATGGATTTGGTCGATGAGTACCTTCTTTCCCATTGCAATGGCTCTTTGTGTGTGAAAGTTTTCTTGCAATGCCAGGAGCTTTTTGTTGAGATTACTGACGCTGATAACTGCCATGTAACATTCCACGTTCAACGGTTCATATCCATGTTCTATCAAGTGTTCGACAAGGTAGAACGGCTATTTTTCATATTTCCAACTTCTTATATGTTCTTTGTATCTAGTTTTAAAGTTCCTGCTTGTCATCCTCAGATATGTTGATTTACATTCTTGGCTCTCAAGCTGGTATATACCTGTGCTCTTGTATTTATCTGGTTTTTCTATTGTTTGTAAATGTTACTGGAGTGTGTTTCTTGTTCAGTAAGCCATTTTGTTCAGTAAGCCATTTGTAATTATTATTTCTTCAGTATAGTTGCTATTTTGTGTGCTGCTTTGTGTTTGTATGTAAGAGTGTACCGTTTTTTTGTGTTATTCCTGTCATGAGTGTTATTGTTTTGTGTTTCATTGCTGTAGTGTCTGTGGGGTTCTGTGCTCTCTGCTTGTTTTGATTTTTCTTCAGCTGTGTATTAATTTTTGATTGAGTTTTCTTACTATAATAGGTGCTGTAACCATTGTTTGTGGCTATGAGGTGTACTGATGGAAGTTTCTCCTTCTTTCATAATTTTCTTTGCTGAGTGTGATGTTAGTCTGCTAATTTTTGATTTTGCGGGTTGTTAGATGATGCATGTATAATTATATCTGTGGCTGTAACCAGGATAAAAAGTTAATGAATCTCCTTCCTCTCTTCTCTCTCTTTCTCTCTCTCCCTCTCTCTCTCTCTCTCTCTCCCCCTCCCTCCCTCCCTCCCCCCACAAAAAGACACGTTAACTCATATTAAAAAAAACACACACTTTTAAACACAGCAAAACACACAGACACACACACGCACGCACACACACATCAAATGAAAAACATCGAACACAACGGAAACAAAAGACAAACACACAACAACAGTCGGGAACACTACGCACCGAAAACACACATACGTCGACCACCAAATGGAAAGAGAAAATGAAACATGCGATGTGACAAATGTGGATAAATCAACTCCAGAAATCGGACAGCTGGAGTATGAAGACTAACAAATACATCTCCAGGACCACACACTGGTGTTAACAGCGCTAGAGATCGTAACACCGAACGATACACTCACAAGTCAAAACCTGTGCTACAAAAGTTACTTCTAGCATAGAAAACAAGAGAAAAACACGTCAAAATGTAACATAACCGCATATTGTATCTATCACATAATACTTTTATTGTATGCATAAAAAGAAATATGTATTTTAGGCTACTGATGATGCTTCCCAAGCAAAAGAAGCGAAACGCGTATTACAATAAACAAACTGACCTCATTTAGTTGCGTAGACGGTACATACCTCGACGAATTGCCACATTGTTTGTTGTTTTGCAATACAGCACTTCAGATTTCTTTTTCAATGGTTAAAAGCTTATTCAGCTTAAGGTTTAAGGTCAAAAGAATTTTGCAGATTTGTTCATTTTTTAAAGAAAATTTTACAGTAAAATGCTTCGTTTATCTGTAAAAATAGTTTATAAATTGTTAAAAAAAACAGGTTGTGTGAAAAGAAAGTTATATTGGTGGGTCCTCCCTTCCACGTTTTTCTTTATTCCAGTAAGTACCATGTCTCAAAGAGAAATAACCAGACAAAACTGATGTTAAATATTGTGTCCTTAATTGTACAAATAGCCAGTGAGAACCTTCACGAAATTAACATATCTTAAATCTCATAGAGTTCAGTCAGTTCAAAAACAAACAGTACATGCTATGAATAAGATTAATAAGCGCCCAGTTTGCTGAGACACACTTGCATAAACGCATTTAAGTGAATAAAAAGAATTGGCTAATTAGCCGCTTGACACTTCTACAATTTACATTAGCTAGAAGTAAAAAAAGGCGATCTGTAGTAGGAGCACAATGATTCAGACACAAATGAAGACAGCAGCAAGAAAAACAATAAATAATTTTTCAGTGAATTAACAGAGTCAAGTCAATGAATCTTTCAACTCAGCCACAATCTAAACGCCATTGCTAATACAGTTACCGAGCAAGAAGTTCGACTGCCCACCAGAAATTGTACCAAACTCGTGCTGCGTGGGCGTGGGGTAACCAAATAACCTCCATGCGGATTGGAGCACTAAACCCCAAGCTAACGCTTTCGGTTGCCTAACGATTCGGTGACTAACAGCAATAGACATTTGAATCGCATTACAGACACATATCAAGCAGTAGGAACAGACGCAAAATAAAGTCCTCACTTATTTAAGATAAAGAGGCCTCACACTTACAAACAAATAAAAAAGACACAGTGAAACTTGGTAATATAAACACCCAATAAGACAACAGATGAAGTAAGACAATAGACGACTCTGGAAGTAGTACATGCTGGACGCGGCAGATGAAATGAACCCACTTAATATATAAATGCGTGCCACCGAAAATCCGACGTCGTACACCAAATAACACTCAGATTGGAGCATCAAATACAGATACAAATTAAGTAGTTTTGTTGACGTTCACACACAAGTTTGCTGCATAGAAACAGAAGCGGGATCAGTAGCTATAAGTCTAATATAGAACAGGACGTGTACCTCGAACAATTAACCAGAAAACTAAGTACAACGAAAAACCAGCCAGAAATTGCAAATTTAACTTTTTCAGTCACTGTATGACTAGTTTCGGGTCGAGACCCATTTTCAAAACATCGTAACAATAATCGTACTAAAAATGGGTTCCGAGCCGAAATTAGTTATCAGGTGAATAAAAAAGTAAAATTAGCAATTTTCGGCTGGTTTTTCGCCATAATGATTAAAAGATGTTGCTGGCAGACAGCTGTTCCAGCAACCTGGAATTTCGTAAACCAAAACTCCGGAAAGCCACGGTACCGGCACAGGAAATGGCTTGGCTCAAAATGGTTCAAATGGCTCTGAGCACTATGGGACTTAACATCTATGGTCATCAGCCCCCCTAGAACTTAGAACTACTTAAACCTAACTAACCTAAGGACAGCACACAACACCCAATCATCACGAGGCAGAGAAAATCCCTCACCCCGCCGGGAATCGAACCCGGGAACCCGGGCGTGGGAAGCGAGAACGCTACCGCACGACCACGAGCTGCGGACCAGGAAATGGCAATTACAGGTATGGTTACTGCCAATTCTCGGCTCACTGCGTCCGATTAGCCAGTTCTGAAGCCCACTAGACACATCGTATAACGATTCAGGAAGGAGAGCGTGTAGCCGACACGCAGCTTCAATACAGCTGCAGTCCACCATTCGTCACCAAGTCCGGTCGGCCGCTGAAGCACACAACACTCTCTTTCAAATCGATACTGCCTTCTGGCGTTGCTACTTTCTTATAGACTACTGCATCATCTGCGAAGAGTTTCAAATACCATCCGAGACTTCGTACCAATCATTTGTATACATCGTAAACAGTAGAGTTCTTATCACACTTCCTTCTGGTACTCCTGAAATTACCTTTACATCTATCGATTTATTTCCATGAGGACCCAAGTACTACCTAGGCAGTAAAATAACCAATGAAGGATGGAGCAAGGAAGGCATCAAAAGCAGACTAGCAATGGCAAAAGGGGCATTCCTGCTAAGGACAGTCTACTAATATCAAACATAGGCCTTAATTTGAGGAAGAAATTTCTGAGAAGGTACGTTTGGAGCACCTCATTGCATGGTGGTGAAACATGGAATGTGGGAAAACCGGAACAGAAGAGAATCGAAGCATTTGAAATGTGGTGCCACGGACGAATTTTGAAAATTAGGTGGACCGGTAAGATAAGGAATGAGGAGGTTTTGCGCAGAATCGGAGAGGAAAGGAATATGTGAAAACACTGATAAGGAGAACGGACACAATGATAGGACATCAGTTAAGATGTCCTCCGTGTGATGTCCTCCGTGGTATTATAAGGAGCTGTAGAGGGCAAAAGCTGTAGAGGAAAACAGAGATTGGAATACATACAGCAAATAATTGAGGACGGAGGTTGCAAGGGCTGTTCTGAGAGGAAGAGGTTGGCACAGGAGAGGAATTCGTGGCGGTGCGCGTCAAACCAGTCAGAAGACTGATGAACCAAAAAAATAAAAAGACGATGTGTTGAATTCCGTCTGCAAGGAAATCTTGAATCCAACCGTAAATCTGGTCCAACGCCCTGTAAGCTCGTGTTTTTTCACTAAATTGTGGTGCAGGACGGTGTCAAAATCTTCCTGAAGTCAAGAAACAGGGCACCAACCGGAGTGTCGTTGTCTGCAGCGCTACGGATGTGAAGGAGGAACAGAGCGAGCTGACAAGGAAACCTTTGAGTGTGAGGTCACAGGTTCAGTCTTTAGTAAGGCTCATTTGAAAGTGTTGCGTTAACAATTATGGCAGGACAAACATTAACTTCTAGTTAATGATGCACCATGTGCATCATGAGGGCGACAGAAATTGAGCGTCCTGGAGGTGCAGAGGTCTACATTTTGTGGCATGTATTTATTAAGTTTCTCAGAATGGACATCGTCGACATTCCTGTAATGTTCAAAACAGACCATTAACTTGCACATCGAACGCCAAATGAATAATGGCGCGCCACACCGATCATGAAGTTACGCACCATCAAGACCGAAGGCGAAATCCTTGGGAGCTACAAACCGTGCATACTGGTGTAGCAGCGTGATGGAATGCAACCAAATGAAAACAGTATGTCATCGAGCCTATCATGAAACTGACTATCGTTTAAGGCGTAGAAGCAGATAGTACACTGAAATGTATAAATGGTTCAAATGGCTCTGAGCACTATGGGACTTAACTGCTGTGGTCATCAGTCCCCTAGAACTTAGAACTACTTAAAACTAATTAACGTAAGGACATCACACACATCCATGCCCGAGGCAGGATTCGAACCTGCGACTGTAGCGGTAGCGCGGTTCCAGACTGTAAAACCGCTCGGCCACCACGGCCGGCACTAAAATGTATAAGTACGGAAAATGACAAACATCCAAAGCCTGAAATGGTCCACTGGTTCTACGTTGTACGATCTGAGATATCACACATCTTTCAGGAGGATATTTTGCTCTAAAGGAATGTGATTTTTGTATACAGACCAGGAATCAAGGAAAATAAAGTTATTTTGACCACCTACTGTATTTCTCTTACGCCCGTTTTCCCACTCTTACTAGCTATAACGTAAATATTCCCTACTGCTCTTGCAAGAGAACGCCACTAGAAAAACTGGTAGAAGGATAAGCACCTCCAACGTTTGGCAGTGAACAGTGAAATAAATTACTTTCCAGCCGAATTACCACCCAGGATGACAGTTGGCAATATTTGATACTACTGTCTTAACTTATTGGGTGTAACTTTCCTGGTACCTCTAATTTCCAGGGATCCTGTCATTTACATTTCCTCTTCATACCCCGATTGGTCAAAGCTGAAAACAAATTCCTTACTATTTTGACGACGGCATACGTTTGTTTATCTCATCCACAAAATTTTTGGCAGGTTACACAGTTTTCTGTGAATCGTCAGGCTGATACTTTGTTTGAAATTTCGTTATCGTGTGTCGTCCAATTCTGTAGCAATGTTTGACATTATGCTGATTTCCACTGCTTCCCTTGAGATCACTGTAATATATGTCGCGCGCAATTTGATGTGCCTAGCATGGTAGACCAATATCACGCATATCGTGTAAATTGTATCGAGCATCCTTGAAACGAGTAAACACCAGGAGTTATAACAAGAGCATCTAGTCCTCCCTTGAATATCCACAGTCTTTCTTATGCACTACACTGTCACATTGATGTTCCATCTACGTAGTTATGTTCAGTACCCTCTCCTTGGACAACGATTGTCCTTTACAGCTTTTCACTGGAGACGAGTTTCGAGGCTCCCCGTCCGACAAGAATGATGAATTACAAGGCTCGACACCTGTTTCAGTATCACTTTGACTTGTTAAACACGTATCGTCATCACTGTACTCCTCATGTAAACTGCCCTCACTTCCGAGCGTATACGACACGACACATCCCACTGACTTGTCTTGCAGAATTGGTAACACTTCATCTACCACTTCTGTCCACTCTGCGAAATTCCTTTAGTCCCTTTCCATACACGTGTCAACATCGGTAACTATTGTTACACCGAGCGAGGTGGCGCAGTGGTTAGACACTGGACTCGCATTCGGGAGGACGACGGTTCAATCCCGCGTCCGGCCATCCTGATTTAGGTTTTCCGTGATTTCCCTAAATCGCTCCAGGCAAATGCCGGGATGGTTCCTTTCAAAGGGCACGGCCGACTTCCTTCCCCGTCCTTCCCTAATCCGATGAGACCGATGACCTCGCTGTCTGGTCTCCATCCCCAAACCAACCAACCAACCAACTATTGTTACAGATACAACGCAATGTTTGCTCAGTTTACCGTTGCCATTGCTCTGCTTTGCATCAACACCATTAGTATTGTAGCACTGTTGTGAGTTACTCGTCAAATAAGCAGTTCAACTCACTCCGTAGCCTCGGGCTGTGCTCACGTTTGGATACCTCCAGTCCACCCCCTGCTGCCATCATCAACCAATATTGTGCTACCATGGTAGACAACACAAGGGGCGTGGAATGCCATAAACGGGCCTTTCACGAAATCAGACACAAGGGGTTCCTTGCGAGAGTCGCACGATCTCTGCGAAGTCCAAGCTGGTTTTCATAGAGGATATTTTCGTTCTCCGGAAAGTCATAATTCTTTAACACGAAAGATATTCCATAATTCTTCAAAAGATTGAAGTCAATGATATAGAGCTAAAATTCTGGCCACCTGTCCCACTGCTGCTCTTGAAAACGGGAGTTACCTGCGTTTTTTTTGAAGTCACTATCTGCCTTTCGTTGTTCCAGCGATCTGCGATAAACTGCTGCTAAAAGAGGAGCAAACTCTTTTGCGTAATATTTGTAGCATCATATCAGTGTCTCATCCGGCCCTGATGCCTTTCCGCTACTAAGCGACTGTAGTCGCTTTTCTATTCCGCGATAGGTTATCTCAGTACCTGCCATTTCGACTTCGGTACAACGACTGAAAGAAACAATCGTATTACGATCTTTTGTGGTAGAATATTTTCAGAAGACAGAATTCAGTATTTCGGTCTTCTCTTTCTTATCTACCGTTTCGGTGACAATATGGTATGGTCACTGAGCGACTTAATAGATTGATTTCGAATCATCTAAGGATTCTACGCAAGACCAAAACCTCTTAAGGTTTTCAGTCAGATCGGTTGACAATGACTTTCAAAATCATTGAAAGCTTGTCTCGTTGCTCTTCTATGCTCATTTTCGCTTCGTTCAGAATTTGATTGTCAAGTAGGTTTTGGCTGGTTTTGAGTCTGCGTTTAAGCTATCCTTGATTACATAACACTCTTCTAAACGTGACTTTCCCATGCCTTAAGATCTCGCTCGGAACATACTTTCTAACACATATTGAACGATACTTCTGAATTTTTTCCCATTTGTGATTTATTATTGACTATTAAGAAAACCTGCATCATAATATATCCTTTCACTCTTGCTAACGAAATATATTTTTCTACAAATTTTATCATTCTCCGTAATCGCTGTATTCAGAGTTCAATGACATCATTATGATTACTGATATCTTCCTCTGTATTATCTTATTCGTTAAATTAAGATCTGTTTCCTTCTACGGGGCCTACCACGCTACCAACACCATTTGATTCTCTAATAATCTGCTCGAAGTAATTTTCATACAAGATATTCAGAATAATTTCAAACGAATCTTTGTCTCTTGCACCAGCTTTTATTGCATGACTGTCCCAGTGCATGACTGGCAAGATATGCCACCCCTATTAAAACGACATGTTCAGGAAAGTGAGTAACGGTATTCTGCAAGTTCTATCTGAAGCACTCTACCGCTACAACTCTTGTCCCAGTCGGTCTATAAGAGCAACCGACTATCATTTTTCAAAAAAAAAAAAAAAAAAAAAAAAAAAAAAAAAAAAAAAAAAAAAAAAAAAATGTGTGCGAGATCTTACGGGACTTAACTGCTAATGTCATCAGTCTCCAAGCTTACACACTACTTAAACTAAATTATCCTAAGGACAAACACACACACCCAAGCCCGAGGGAGGACTCGAAACTCCGCCACGACCAGCCGCACAGAACTACCATTTTTGTCAGTCCTTTTAAGCTTAACTTCACCCAGATTAATTCGCATTCGGAATCCGTAATAAATTGCTATATATTATACAATTATTTATTGCAATAAATACGTCGCGCCGGCCGGTGTGGCCGTACGGTTCTAGGCGCTTCAGTTTGGAACCACGTGACAGCTCCGGCCGCTGGTTCGAACCCTGCCTCGGGCATGGATGTGTGTGATGTCCTTAGGCTAGTTAGGTTTAAGTAGTTCTAAGTTCTAGGGGACTGATGACCTCAGATGTTGAGTCCCATAGTGTTCAGAGCTATTTTTCTGAAATACGCCGCTGCCATTGGCGACTAACCTAAGCTTGCGATAAATATACCAAATTAAGCTTAAGATTTCGTTAGTATTCACTTCCTATTTCAATCAACTTTCTGCTCGTAACAGTATCTGAGCATTATAACCTTCAGTAAGTAAACAATACCGGGGCCTTTCCTTGAATGCTCCTGCATTAAACTAGTATCATTTTAAACTTTTTTACATCCAGCATGCGAGGATGAGCATTCTTCACGTTTGTACGGTGCAGCCATCTTAAGCCTAACAAAAAGTTCGAAGCCTGTGTCACAAGGAATAATGTCGAATCCTTCCATTCATTTAATAACTGGTAGCTGTGACAAACTTTATTTCATCGTACAACAACGGATTTCACAGGAACTGGTCCAACGACAAAACAGCTCAGTACAGAGTTGTCTGTGTTGTATTACGCCCAGAACTTTGCTACAACCGGCATTAGCGGCATGTAGTGCTGCAATTGGTAGGTTGTAGGTGACATAAAATAAGCTATCAGAAAATTTGTCGATTTGTGATTGCATGATACAGTTGAACATATAAACTTAGGAGTCCAGTACTCTTCATTTGCGCAACATTTTAATTTTCTGCTTTAACACGAAAAAATCTGCGGGTGAGGGTCGCAAAATGCAGTATGGGGCCTACGGTGAGCCACCTGTTAGTCTACGAACGTGTAGAGAATGGTCTCAAAGATACTAGAACGGTGATTTGACGTCGGAGATCGGCATGGCGGACGAAGAAAGAACTTTTTCGAAACTACTGAAACGGACGGAAACAATGACAGGTGATCGTTACCTAACACAATGAGCCGAGCACTCAAAGACAGACGGTCACAATGCAACGATAGCCGTCAAAAGGTAATTGGGCAGCGTCGCGAGACCCGTAAAAACATCATCGGGAACGTTGAAATGTGAAGACCTAACCCACCAGCAGTATTCTCCACACAATGCTGCCAATGAGTACCACCTTTTTCGATGTGTTATAGCTTCGGTTTTGGCAGACGACTATGATTCCAAAAACAGGTTTCTCTGCTCTAAAAAAATCCCCGCATGCATTTCACACGTACTATAGTAGCCGCTTCCTGTGTGTAATGCATCCCTTACCCATTAAGGGGAACACTAGAATCCTCCACCCGACAGCGGCGTCGAGAAATTCGTATCCGATATTGTCTCAAAATGAAAAAGAAAACTGAGGATTTCTTAGATCTCGATCAGCTTGGCTTTAGGAAAGCTAATGGATGGAGAGCGGCAGTTTTGACGTTGCAGTTGATAACGGAAGCAAGACTAAAGAAAAATCAAGACACGTTCATTGGATTTGACGACCAGGAAAAAGGGTTCGAAAATGTTAAATGGAGCAATATTTACGAAATTCTGAGAGAAAGAGGGGTACGCTATAGAAAAAGTAGCGTAGTACACAATTTGTGCAAGAACCTAAGGAAAAAAGAAGACTAGGCGGCTAAGAATGAAGTGCTCGTGAAAAGACAGTCTATAACATCGGAGAAACAGTGACGCAATCAAAAGAAAATTTCAACAGTGGGCTTAAAATCAGACTGAAAACATATCAATGATAAGATTCGCTGATGAAATTGCTATCCTTAGCGAATGCGAAGAGGAATGACTGTATCGGTTGGATGGAATGAATAGTCTAATGAGTATAGGCTGTGGATTGAGAGTAAATCAAAGAAAGGCTAAAATAATGAGAAGTAGCAGAAATGACAACGGCGAGATACTTGACATCAGGAATAATGGTCGCTAAGCAGAAGATGCTAAGGAATTCTGCTACCTAGGAAGCAAAACAACCAACGACGGACGGAGTAAGGACGGAATCATAAACAGACTAGAACTGGCGAAAAGGGCATTCCTGGCCAAGAGAAGTCTACTGGTATCAAACATAGGTCTTAATATCTGAGAATCTATGTTTGGAGCGCAGCGTTGTTTGATAGTAAAACATGGACTGTGAGAAAACCGGAATGGAATCGAAGCATTTGAAATGTGGTGTTACAGAAGAATGTTGAAAATGTGGTGGACTAATAAGATAAGAGTTGAGAAGAGTCTCCGCAGAATCGGAGAGGAAAGGTATATACAAAAAACACTGACGAGGTGGTGGGACAGGATGATAGGACATCCGTTAAGACATCAGGGAATGACTTCGATGGTACTAGACTGAGCTGCGGAGTGTAATACCTGTAGAGGAAGACAGAGATTGGAAAACACCTGTCTAATAACTGAGGACGTAGGTTCAAACTGATACTCTGAAATGAAAAGTTTGGCACAGCACAAAAATTCGTAGGGGGCAGCATCAAGTAAGTCAAGATTGATAAACCAAAAATGAAAGAAAGAAAACTGTCCCATAATCATCTGAGCCTCTGGTTTAGACCTTCCTCTCCCACACAGGAGGATCACTATTGGATATAAGTGTACAAATAGTTACATTAGCCTGCACCCCAAATGCGATGTTAGTCTCCTTCACGAAATCAGTCATCCGCCGAAAGTAGCATCTGAACGCAAGTTTCCGTGACCGTTGTACGGTAACATGGAAGAAATTACTATCGAGATGCTTCATTATGTCTGAACTTGCAATAGTTTTCGAGATTCTACCAATGGGTATATTTATTTTTATCCATTTGCTGTAAAGTTTGTTTCTGTGGAAAGATCCTTAATCTAAGTTGGAAGTTATGTATAGAATCTGATCAGAATTCGATCTACAGGGGCTTGTTAAATTTTAATAATTTCAGCTGTTTCTCATAGCCGCTGACACTATAATATACATCCCTCGTCTTTACTGTGCTGTGAGAATGGAGCGAAAATCCTGGACCTTCCCTTGTAAGGGCTCTTTTGAAATGGAAACGAACTTTATTTAGCATCTCTCTGTCTACGGTTCTATGCTTTGTTGTCCAGTATTTGGAGTTTCTTTAAAGGATCCCTGACAGGACGAATACGATAGAGTGTAGATCACGTCTGCAAGTGTTCTACTAGGTACATATGTATAGAATGCCTGTCCACTTGTGTCTTAGCCACATTTCCTTTACATGCTTCTGCCAGAGCCAAGAGTTCCAATTTTATCCTTGAAATATGATACTACCCCCTATTTATGTATATCTTTCCACTTGATGTGTGTCCTTTGTAAATGGGTACTCTCTTGGATGCTACAACTGCCTCATGGTTACAGGTTACAGTGTTATTGCATACATCCTGAAAGAGGTTAATCCTATTAGATCACTAGGAAATTGTCAGTCCTCATGTAAGGGTGGGGAGGGGGGTCGACATTTGTTTGCTTCTTTTACTACAATGTTCGCAACAGTTACCATTATCTGGACTGCATAAAAAGTAGCCTAATAAAAAAAGGGGAAGGTTGTATGCCCGATAGCTAGTAGGCTCTGACGTTCGTTGAGTCGCCGAGATTTATAGCAGGATTCTGCAGAAATAACAAGAGACATCCCTCGGCTCGAACATGAAACTAAACTCTTACAGGATGGAGGGGGTTTGCATTTCAGTCAATCAGTTACCGTGTTTACTGTGTGTATCTCGGGACTGCCACACATACACAAAACAAAGATCAAAGAAACCATTATGTCTGGAACGTTTTAAATATTGTGGCATTCATGTTAAGAAGACCTTATCCAAAGGGAGACAGTGCAGGGCAAGATGATGACACTTTAGCAATGTTTTTGGTGGATTTGATTATTCATAAACATGAATATCCATTTGACTGCTCACCTGAAGTTACATGGGATACGATAGTGGATACTCACATCTTTCGGGCAGCATACGAATCCCGCGATGGAGGAAATGCGCGTCTTTCGAGGAGATCCATGAAACGATCCATTTTGCATTTTTTTGTATAACAGAGAGTGCTGGTCAGCCAGGTCATGTCCCATTGATCGAGAAAGGTGGTAGTCACTGCGAGTATTGTCTGGAGAATACTGCTGGTGGGGTGGGGCTTCAAATTTCAAAGTTTCCAAGGATGCTTTTTACGGATCTCGCGACGCGGTGTCAACCATTGTCATGCTGCCAAATTACTTATTCACAGCTATCGTTGCATTGTGGCCGTTTGTCTTTGAGTGCTCGGCTCATTGTGTTAGGTAACGATCACCTGTCATTGTTTCCGTCTGTTTCAGTAGTTTCGAAAAAGTTCTTTCTTCGACCGCCATACCGATCTTCGACGTCAAATCACCGTTCTAGTAGCGTTGAAACCATTCTGTACACGCTCGTCGACTAACAGGTGGCTCTCCGTAGGTCCCATCCAGAATTTTGCGACCCTCACCCGGAGATTTTTTCGTGTTAAAGCAGAAAATCAAAATCTTCCTCAAATGAAGAGAATTGGGCTCCTAAGTTTGCATGTTCAACTGTATGATGCAATCACAAATCGACAAATTTTTGATGGCGTTGTGTTTACAAATGCCTTATTTTACGACACCTATAACCTACCAACTGCAGCGCTACTTGCCGCTACTGCCGGTTGTAGCAAAGTTGAGTTCTTAATACATCACAGACAACTCTGTACTGAGCTGTTTAGTCGCTGGACGAGTTCTTGTGGAATCCGTTGTTGTACGATAAAATAAAGTTTGTCACAGCTACCTGTTATTAAATGAATGGCCGGATCCGACACTTTATTATTCCTTGCCACACAGGTTTCGAACTTCTTGTTAGGCTTAAGATGGCTGCACTTGCTGAGAGTTTCCAGTGCCATGTTGCTGTAATACAGACAGATAAGAAACCGATACTTCATTATGTAAGTGCAATGCAACCATCTGATAACCAACTAAATGCGCTAAAAAGGTAATTGCAATATTCAGTGAATTACTTTTTTAAAATATGTAATTAATTCAATAGCTGGTAGCTTTTACAAAACCGCATTTCATTCAGTTGTCATTTATTTTCCAACGTAACATCATTAACGTCGATAGAAAAATGTAAAAAAATTGCAAGGATGTGTTTCATACGCTTTGCTCGTGGGTGTCCTGGTACCGGCTGATGTATTTATTTACCCGGTGTTGTTTGCTTCTCCACGACCGTCACAAACACAAGACGTAAAATTTAATCGCGTTGTGGTCCGGTTTATTGATATTTTTTCTCCATTCATGAAAACTTCTTAAGTGACGTAAGCAGCTATGCAATATGTCTTTTCCTGGGTATGAACCAATTCGTAACAAGACTGACAACACTGGCTTGTGTTTCGGTAAAACTTCCTTGTATTTCACGGAATATTACCAGACTTATCACACAACCCATTTATACGAGAAGTGTTCTTTAAAACAATTAAATTTACCAAGGTGTTGTACTCCAGAGAGAGGTAGTTTTAGGTTTCGGGTAGTAAAGTAAAAGAACTGGTCGCCTTCGGAATCGTGTCAGTAACTGTCGTCAGCCGGCTTGCAGAGAGCTGTAAAGTTTCACATTTGGAGCCCGTCTTAAGACGTCGCTTTCCCTACTGAGTGACGTCACAACGCCTCGTCTCGTAATGGAACGTGCCCGGAGTAGTAGCAGCAGCGTATTAGCTTTCGGGCAACGTGCGCACCAGATGCGCTGCCGTTGTAATTGGATGTTGCAAATTTCGTCACCCGGATACGCCCCTGTTTGGACTGATGTGCGGGGATTAGAATTAGACGCTGCAGGAAGGATGCAAACGCTCTCAGTTTCAGGGCGAACGCGGCGTGAATGTTTACGCCGAGGAAGTCTCATTAGACGCTTTCTGCTCACCGTAGGTACGTCGTATAACTCTGACAGTCTGTATAATGAATTTTATTCGTAAGAAGAACGTAGAACAAAGATTTTAGATCTGAAAAACGTAAAAGTCATTTACCTTACAGACGGCAAATTTTAAGTCCAAGAAACTGAAACTGCGGGAAGCGTTGGAGTGGGCGAGTAGATGCTGCTGTTTGTTTTACTGGAAATACTGGACTTCATCGTTTATTAATAGAAACCAAAACTGAACTTTACACATCACCGTAAGAGCGAATTCACGCTGGTTCATCACGACAGTTGGATATCGACATATATTTATTACATCTGGATGTGAGACAGTTGGATATCGATATATACAGGGTGGTCCATGATAGTGATCGGGCCTAATACCTCACGAAATAAGCGACAAACGAAAAAACTACAAAGAACGAAACTCGCCTAGCTTCAAGGGGGAAACCAGATGGCGCCATGGATGGCTCGCTAGATGGCGCTGCCATAGGTCAAACGGATATCAACTGCGTTTTTTAAAATAGGAACCTCCATTTTTATTACATATTCGTGTAGTACGTAAAGAAATATGAATGTTGTAGTTGGACCACTTTTTTCGCTTTGTGATAGATGAAGCAGTAATAGTCAGAAACGTATAAGTATGTGGTATCGCGTAACATCCCGCCTCCTCCTCCGTGAATCCCGTCGTCTCTACCGTGCCTTCCTCCGCACGCGCGACCCGGACACACTACGACGCCACCGGCAACTCCAGCGACACATTCGTAATTTGCTCGCGGCTAAGAAACGCCGGGACTGGCGACAGACATGCACCCGTTTAAATGCTACGCTACCTATCAACTCGTCCAAGTTCTGGACGGCCTTCCGTCGCCTTACCGGAACTAAACCCTCCCCCTACTATCCTCTTCTCCACGATGATCACCCCTTCCCTGACACCCTTAGTAAGGCCAATCACTTTGCCTCCTACCTCTCCGATGTCTTCTCCATCCCCGACGATCCCCAGTTCGATTACTCCCTCTTCCCGGATATCCGCGATCGAACTGACACCTCTGTCCCTCCCCTCGCTCCTGGTTTCCAGTACTTGGACAACATTACACACACGGAACTCAATGCCCCTATCACTACACAGGATCTCATTGTTACACTCCGCACCAAACGCCACACCGCTCCTGGTCACGATCGTGTCACCTACCGTCACCTTCGTGAAGCTCCTGTCTCTTTCCTCTCCACCCTGGCCAGGCTCTACAATGTAGTCCTGTCCACCGGTTACAACCCCGACCTGTGGAAAACCTCCTGTATCCTCATGTTCCTTAAACCTGGCAAACCGTCGTCCGCCGTCTCCTCCTACCGTCCCATCAGCCTTACCTCGGTCTTCAGCAAGGTCCTGGAATCTATCCTCACCCGTCGCATCCACCTGCATCTCCGCCAGCACCGCCTTCTTCCCGTCACCCAGTGTGGCTTTCGGCCGTCCCTCTCTTCCGACGACCTTCTCCTTCACCTCACTCATCTCCTTTCCGAACAGCTTAATTCCCGCCGCTCCGCAATCTTCCTCTCCCTGGACCTCGAACGTGCATATGACCGCGTATGGCATTCCGGTCTCCTCTTCAAGCTCCAAACCTTCGCCCTTCCCATTAACTACGTCCGTCTGATCGGCTCCTTTCTCTCCCGCCGTCCTTCCTATGTCACCATCCATAACACCGATTCCTACACCTTTCTTCCCTCCGCCGGTGTGCCCCAAGGCTCCGTCTTCTTCCCCCTTCTGTACCTTTTGTACACGGCGGACATGCCGCCGCCGTCACCCCCCGTCAACCTTCTCCAGTTTGCCGATGACACCGCCTTCCTTGCCCTTGCCCCCACCCTACAGCGCTCCCAACGCCTTCTCCAATCCCATCTTGACCGGTTCACCGCTTGGTGCAACCAGTGGTTGCTCAAGGTCAATCCTTCCAAAACCCAGGCGATCATTGTAGGCAAAACCACCCCTTCCTTCCACATCCTTGATTTCTATCTCACCGTCTATGGCCGTCCCATCGCCCTCACTCCCACCCTTAAGTACCTTGGCGTCACTCTCGATCGTCGCCTCTCCTGGACTCCCCATCTCCAGACAATCCAAGCCAAGGCACGTTCCCGCCTCCGTCTCCTCAAGCTCCTTTCCGGCCGTACGTGGGGTCTGGACCCCTCCACCATCCTCCACACCTATAAATCCCTCATCCACCCTATCCTTTGTTATGCCCATCCAGCATGGACCTCCGCTCCCCCTACCTTTTATAAATCCCTCCAAATCCTTGAACGCCATGCTCTCCGCCTCGCCTATCGCATCCGTCTCCCCTCCCCCACGTGGATCCTCTACAATCTCATCCCCTTCCCCCACCTCCTCCTTTTCCTTGAAAGGATACGGATCCTGTACACCTCCCGCAAACTCGATCCTACTCACCTGCTCGTCTCCCCGATCCTCTCCCACCCCCGCCCGCTGCCGCGCCTGTATTCGCATGTCCCACCCGGTCTCCACCTCTCCACCCACCTTACCCTCTCCCAAGGTGGCTTCCGCCAGCTCCCCCTCCCTGATGATGCCCTCCTCCCTTCCATCTACCCCTCCTACCAACTTTGATCCTCCCGCCCTCCTCCTGTGCTTACTCCTCCATGCACCCTCCCTCCCTCCTCTCCCTTTTCCCTCCCTCCTCCTTTTCTCCCTCCCTCCTCCCCCGGGCCTCCCCTCCCCTGTTCCTCTCCTCCTGCCCCCGACTCCTCAGCCATTGGCATCCTTTTCTCCCATCTCCCCCACCTCCCCCTTCTACCCCTCTTGGCAGGTCCCCAGACTCGCACACGTTACGTGGACATTCGCGCGCCGGAGGTCGCCGCCATCAGTGTCTTGTGTGTTTAGTGTTTAGTGTTCACCGTCCCCTCCATCGTTCACCAGTGCCATCATCATCTTCAGTGGTTGTGCGTCGTCTCATCAGCTAGCAGTGTGGATTATCGACGAGTGTGAACGGCTCCGTGATTGTCTCTATGTGTCTCCTGTTTTATTGCCCGCCGCTCTGTGACTTATGTGTCTTCTCACTGTTTTTGCTGCTTGTGTCTTCTATGGCTGAAGAGCAGCGTAGTGTGCTGCTGACAGCCTGCCTGTTGTACAGGTTTTAAAATAACAATAAAGTAAAAAAAAAAAATAACATCCCGCCAGTGCGGACGGTACTTGCTTCGTGATACATTACCCATGTCAAAATGGACCGTTTACCAACTGCGGAAAAGGTCGAGGTGCGACTATAGTGATCAAAACGCCCAACGGGCGTGTGCTATGTTTGCTGCTCGGTATCCTGGACGACATCATCCAAGTGTCCGGATCTTTCGCCGGATAGTTACGTTATTTAAGGAAACAGAAAGTTTTGAGCCACATGTGGAACATCAACCACGACCCGCAACTAATGATGATGCCCATGTAGGTGTTTTAGCTGCTGTCGCGGCTAATCCGCACATCAGAATCGGGAATCTCAAAAAGTCGGTGTTGTGAATGCTACATCAACATCAACTGCAACCGTATCACATTTCTCTGCACCAGGAATTGCATGGCGACGACTCTGAACGTCGTGTACAGTTCTGCCACTAGGCACAAGAGAAATTACGGAACGATGACAGATTTGTTGCACGCGTTCTATTTAGCGACGAAGCGTCATTCACCAACAGCGGTAACGTAAACTATTGGGCAACGGAAAATCCACGATGGCTGCGACAAGTGAAAATCAGCGACCTTGGCGGGTTAACGTATGACGCGGCAGTATGGGAGGAAGGATAATTGGCCCCCACTTTATCAGTGGCAATCTAAATGGTGCAATGTACGCTGATTTCGTACGTAATGTTCCACCGATGCTACTACAAGATATTTCACTGCATGACAGAAAAGGCGATGAATTTCCAACATGATGGATGTCCGGCACATAGCTCGCGTGCGGTTGAAGCGGTATTGAATAGCATATTTCATGACAGGTGGATTGGTCGTCGAAGCACCATAACATGGCCCGCACGTTCACCGGATCTGACGTCCTCGGATTTATTTCTGTGGGGAAAGTTGAAGGATATTCGCTATCGTGATCCACCGACAAGGCCTGACAACATGCGTCAGCGCATTGTCAATGGATGTGCGAACCTCACGAAAGGCGAACTACTCGCTGTTGAATGGAATGTCCTTACACGTATTGCCAAATGCATTGAGGTTGATGGACATCATTTTGAGCATTTATTGCATTAATGTGGTATTTACAGGTTATCACGCTGTAACGGCATGCGTTCTCAGAAACGAAGTTCACAATGGTACATGTACCACTTTGGAACAACCGAAATAAAATGTTCAAACGTACCTACGTTCTGTATTTTAATTTAAAAAACCTACCTGTTACCAAGTGCTCGTCTAAAATTGTGAGCCATATGTTTGTGAGTATTACATCGCCATCTATCACGCGAAAAAAAGTGGTCCAACTAAAACATTCATATTTCTTTACGTACTACACGAATATGTAATAAAATATCGGGATTCCTATTCAAAAAAACGCAGTTGATATCCGTTTGACCTATGGTATCGTCGGCCGCGGTGGCCGAGCGGTTCTAGGCGCTTCAGTCCCGAACAGCACGACTGCTACGGTCGCTGGTTCGAATCCTGCCTTGGGCATGGATGTGTGTGATGTCCTTAGGTTACTTATGTTTAAGTAAATCTAAGTTCTAGGGGTCTGATGACCTTAAATGTTAAGTCCCATAGTGCTCAGAGCCGTTTGAACCATTTGAACCTATGGCAGCGCCATCTAGCGGGACAGCCATGGCATCTGGTTTCCCCCTTCCAGCTAGACAAGTTTCGTGTTTTGTAGTTTTTTCGTTTGTCGCTTATTTCGTGAGATATTTGCCCGGTCACGATCAGTGGACCACCCTGTATTTATTACATTTGGATGTGAGACCACAAATCGTTAATCTTATAATAACCGGTATCAGAACGTATGGCTTCACTCTCCCACGTACTTTTTATTAAAACAATCAATAACAGAGCTAGGCATACAAATGTTGTCGAAGCCCAATGTTACAGGAAAGACCATAAACTGAGTGCTAATAGCCAAAATTAGAACTCAAAATGTTCAAACAACTATTCAGTATACTGTTTAAAGCGAATGTTGACGGAAATGTTTACTAAAGAAAAAAAATGGCTCTGAGCTCTATGGAACTTAACATCTGAGGTCATCAGTCACCTAGAACTTAGAAATGCTTAAACCTAACTAACCTAAAGACATCACACACATCCATGCCCGAGGCAGGATTCGAAACTGCGACCGTAGCGGTCGTGCGGTTCCAGACTGTAGCGCCTAGAACAGCTCGGCCACACCAGCTGGCGTACTAAAGAATATGCATGTCTTGTAATCATTTCAATTGGGACGCATCCAAATGCCTGCATACTTTGGCGCAAATGGCGCGCTAGGTCTTACATATTCACAGAAAACTCTAGAGAAGAGCATACATGACATATACACCAGTTAACTTGAGACACAAGGAAATTTTTAAGTTTACATAAAACATGGAAGTCCTTTGCAGCCCTTGAACAAAGGATTACAGACTTAAATACACGACAGCCGACACATAGAATTATTAACAAACCGGAGTCAACGGGAACGAAACTTGACGTGTCGTAACAGGCCCCCTAACTTATTCAAGAGGCCAGTGAATTTACATACGCATACACCGTTTGATAAGAGACTAACTCACATGCAGTAGGCAACTTCGTTAACAACACGAAAGTGACACAGAAGTCAGCTACAACACGTAAAAAGAATTACGAAGAATAATGACCGACAACATCAGTACATAGGCAGACCGCTACTCAAGGCACCGCGGCGGACCACGTGTTTCATTCTTTATTAGTTGGCACACTTGTGACTAAGGTGGCGCACCAGCCAACACTGCTCCACTTTCGCCTAGGCCACAGATTAACAGCGCCACAGCGTACTCGCGACAGACGCCTCTGATATGCAGAAATGTATTCGCAGTTGCGAATATGAGCCGTCATCGCTGCATATTGGAACGACGACAAAGAAAATTTGCGCCGGACCGCGACTCGAACCCCGATTTTCCGCTTTACGCGAGCTGTCGCCGTATCCGTGTCTGCTATCCGTGCACGAATCACGGCCTGACCCAAACTTCCATATGTATTGTCAAATCTAAAACAGATTTAGCCGTCTGCATTTCCAATTTAATTTTATTTTTAAGACCAGTTTCGGCTTTTCACTTCGCTAACTTCGAGCAAACTGACGGACGCGTAGGAAGAATCCAACCTGATGTTCGATCGAAAGAGAGACTAGCATTCGGCAACTTGTATCCATGGACTTTCTTTTAAATTGATGAACGAAGGGATCGCGTTGTTAACAAGTAAGTGTGCAAATATCAGTTATGGAATTCCGACCCTTATTTAGATTGTGCACGACATTACATTCGTCCTACACTTTGGTCAGGAGGTCCGAAAATGGCGGAGTAAAATGGCGAAAATGGTGGTAAGAATAAAATAAAATTGTACGTATAGACGGTTGAAGGTGTTTTGGATTTGGTATTTTCTTTTCAACTGTCCTGTATGAAGATGGACTTTCGGAGGCTCAAACTTCTATATATCGTCGTTCATTATCTACAACCTGCACTCCTACGTTAAGTATATTCCCGTCCACGAAGGATAAACACTCCTGGAAATGGAAAAAAGAACACATTGACACCGGTGTGTCAGACCCACCATACTTGCTCCGGACACTGCGAGAGGGCTGTACAAGCAATGATCACACGCACGGCACAGCGGACACACCAGGAACCGCGGTGTTGGCCGTCGAATGGCGCTAGCTGCGCAGCATTTGTGCACCGCCGCCGTCAGTGGCTGCCACTTTGCCGTGGCATACGGAGCTCCATCGCAGTCTTTAACACTGGTAGCATGCCGCGACAGCGTGGACGTGAACCGTATGTGCAGTTGACGGACTTTGAGCGAGGGCGTATAGTGGGCATGCGGGAGGCCGGGTGGACGTACCGCCGAATTGCTCAACACGTGGGGCGTGAGGTCTCCACAGTACATCAATGTTGTCGCCAGTGGTCGGCGGAAGGTGCACGTGCCCGTCGACCTGGGACCGGACCGCAGCGACGCACGGATGCACGCCAAGACCGTAGGATCCTACGCAGTGCCGTAGGGGACCGCACCGCCACTTCCCAGCAAATTAGGGACACTGTTGCTCCTGGGGTATCGGCGAGGACCATTCGCAACCGTCTCCATGAAGCTGGGCTACGGTCCCGCACACCGTTAGGCCGTCTTCCGCTCACGCCCCAACATCGTGCAGCCCGCCTCCAGTGGCGTCGCGACAGGCGTGAATGGAGGGACGAATGGAGACGTGTCGTCTTCAGCGATGAGAGTCGCTTCTGCCTTGGTGCCAATGATGGTCGTATGCGTGTTTGGCGCTGTGCAGGTGAGCGCCACAATCAGGACTGCATACGACCGAGGCACACAGGGCCAACACCCGGCATCATGGTGTGGGGAGCGATCTCCTACACTGGCCGTACACCACTGGTGATCGTCGAGATGACACTGAATAGTGCACGGTACATCCAAACCGTCATCGAACCCATCGTTCTACCATTCCTAGACCGGCAAGGGAACTTGCTGTTCCAACAGGACAATGCACGTCCGCATGTATCCCGTGCCACCCAACGTGCTCTAGAAGGTGTAAGTCAACTACCCTGGCCAGCAAGATCTCCGGATCTGTCCCCCATTGAGCATGTTTGGGACTGGATGAAGCGTCGTCTCACGCGGTCTGCACGTCCAGCACGAACGCTGGTCCAACTGAGGCGCCAGGTGGAAATGGCATGGCAAGCCGTTCCACAGGACTACATCCAGCATCTCTACGATCGTCTCCATGGGAGAATAGCAGCCTGCATTGCTGCGAAAGGTGGATATACACTGTACTAGTGCCGACATTGTGCATGCTCTGTTGCCTGTGTCTATGTGCCTGTAGTTCTGTCAGTGTGATCATGTGATGTATCTGACCCCAGGAATGTGTCAATAAAGTTTCCCCTTCCTGGGACAATGTATTCACGGTGATCTTATTTCAATTTCCAGGAGTGTATTTGTATTTATTGACAATCGGGAATCTGGTACTGGCGAATAAAAATGGTTCGAATGCTTCTAAGCTCTATGGGACTTAACATCTGAGCTCATCAGTCCCCTAGACATAGAACTACTTAATCCTAACTAACCTAAGGGCATCACACACATCCATGTCCGAGGCAGGATTCGAACCTGCTACCGTAGCAGTAGCGCGGTTCTGGACTGAAGGGCCTAGAACCGCTCGGCCACAACGGCCGGCACTGGCGAATAAATACGCAATAGCAATACCTGTGTACGATGTCGGGAATGTAAGAAGGAACATTGCATAGTACTTATTAATAACACAGGCACTGCTATTCCGTATATCTTATATCGATTGCCAAAGACGTGGTTTTACTGCTTGAGAACACTTCCAAATCGATTACGTAAATGGCTAAACATAAATTAAACATGATGCAGTAGATGAAAGACAAAATCTCGAACTTTGTATTGAACGTGATGTTGGCAAGTTAGTTTGCAAAACCGGTGACAGGGGTGGCAGCCGACCGCAGCTACTGAAAATAAAGGACCGGGCGTAGAGAGCATTTTGTGGGCTAGAATTAACCCGTTTCCAGAGATTTGTGTAGCAAGTTTCACAAGCACCACCGGTTTACAATAGCAGTGCAGAATTGAACGTCCCTCAACTAATATTGTGGACAATCATTCGTAAGCGATTTAGAGTGAATCCGTAAAAATTTTGAGCTCCTCCCACGACGATGAAGTGAGGCGTCAGCTGTTCTGCGATGATATGCGCAATCACCTCGAAAATGATGGCTTCACTGCAAATTAATCTAAAATGACGAAGCCTTTTTTTTGTTTGCTTTCGGGATAGGTCAATTGTCTAAACTTGCGCGTGTGGAGGACAATATAAACGTGTAATCGTCGAACACGAGCGAATTCCTAGGAAGTTATCGTGATCCAATGACGTGTCCAACGAAGTGTGCGGACCTTTCTTCTTCGCTGAGAGACTGAAATCTCCTATCTCGACATGCTGCTGGTTTGCCTCATGCCAGCACTTGAAACTAATGTCAGGGATTTCCTATTTTAACTAGATACCGCCCCTGCACATTTCCAGAAACGTATTCGAGATTACGTGACTGATACATCGCCACGCCACAGGGTAGGCCGTGTCTGCGGTAACTCACCTGGCGGTTGGCCAAGACGGTTGCCAAACTTGTTATTTTCTCCTGGAAGGTTTACATGAAGCATACCATTTTAAGTTCCGTCTCTGCCACAGAATATCAAGACTTACGACACCACATTCTTGGAACCAGTGGAGGTATGCGTAGGACCATTACACTTCGGTAAGACCTCTCAATTCTTATTACGAAAGCAGACAGACTTCCATCGCTAATTCAAACGAAGTTAAAAGTTTCCTGATAGAGGTCAAACAAAAGCAGGGTCAAACCATGCGATAAGCGCTCTACGAATTATAAAGAAGGCGATACCTGATGACTTGCAAGAAGTGCCCCAAAAAATTGCAGTCTCCCGTGAAATTCTCATGTCCTTTGTTGACATTGGAACGGAAGAAGGTGAGAGCGTAGCGTCTGTGGTGGGCTCGCGGACTCGCGAACTTGAGGAAAGGAATATTCTTATCCAGCCATTCATTTTAGGTCATGTGAGTTCTCCTTATCTCGCGTAATTCATATACCTCCATAGTTTCGTCATAATCTAATCTTCTACTCTTAACATTTGATACATGTCTAATGTTCGCCGCAGCCGTTGTTCTTACAGTCACCATGACGTAATGCGTCGGATATAACTATAAATGGAATACCGGTTAGATGCGTGACCTGTGGCGATGGATGGACGCATGGAAAATATGTAAACATCGTAAATATATCTTGAGTGTGTGTCTAACAGGTGGAAACGTTTCTTACGCCTTTATTGACCATTTATCAGTCTCGAATTTTGGAAACGTTCCGTGGAGCCTGCTTTTACTGGATATATGATTGTGAAAGTTTGTCAATAAGTGGAATATCAAGTATTTTCTGTTACAGTAGAAATATGCTGCGAAAATAAATTTATGTTCTTGGTGTAAATAACTCTAGTTGCTAATAGAAATTGATATAGAATTTGTATTTGTGATGGTATTAGACGCTGAAAGAAGGGTGATTAAATATAGAGAGCGACAGACGTAAGGAACCAAAATCAAGTTTGATTAATACTATTCTGTTTACTCAGGGCCTTCACCACTTTCACTTAGGACTTTACGGTTTGTTTTCTTACGGATAATTTTTCTGTACTGTTACATTGAGACAGGGCTGTAGCCTGTCCCCGATATTATTCAACATGTATATTTAGCAAGCAGTAAAGGAAACAAAAGAAAAATTCGGAGTAGGTATTAAAATCCATGGAGAAGAAATAAAAATTTTGAGGTTCGCTGATGACATTGTAATTCTGTCAGAGACAGCAAAGGACTTGGAAGAGCAATTGAATGGAATGGACAGTGTCTTGAAAGGAGGATATAAGCTGAACATCAACAAAAGCAAAACGAAGATAATGGAATGTGGTTGAATTAAGTCGGGAGATGCTGAGGGAATTAGATAAGGAAATGAGACACTTAAAGTGGTAAAGGAGTTTTGCTATTTGGGGAGCAAAATAACTGATAACGGTCAAAATAAAGAGGATATAAAATGTAGAATGGCACTGGCAAGGAAAGCGTTTCTGAAGACGAGACATTTGTTAACATCGAAACAGATTTAAGTGTCAAGAAGTCGTTTCTGTATGGAGTGTAGAGATGTATGGAAGTGAAACATGGACGATAAATAGTTTGCACAAGAAGAGAATTGAAGCTTTTGAAATGTGATGCTACAGAAGAATGCTGAAGATTAGATGAGTAGATCACGTAACTAATGAGGAGGTATTGAACAGATTGACAAGAAGAAGGGATCGGTTGGTAGGACATGTTCTGAGGCATCAAGGGATCACAAATTTAGCATTGGCGGGCAGCGTGGAGGGTAAAAATCGTAGAGGGAGGCCAAGAGAAGAATACACTAAGCAGATTCAGAAGGATGTAGGTTGCCGTAAGTACTGGGAGATGAAGAAGCTTGCACAGGATAGAGTAGCATGGAGAGCTGCATCAAACCAGTCTCAGGACTGAAGACAACAACAACAACAACAACAACTGTTACACTGCTAACGTCTACTTGGGTACGCAGCCTCAAAAACGGGCATAAAATTACATTCTAATTTCGTAGGTTCGCCTTTTTTATAATTAGTAGCACACCTAATTACCTTCTTGTACGAAATGCAAGACGGGGGCTAAAAGTATTTTCCCGCTTTTGATCAGAGTTGGGTGGGAGGTAAGGGTGACTAATTTTTCAATTCCTCCCAAGCAGCAGTTGAACTAGCGAAGGATTACTTTATCGTCACCAGTGATACATATTAGCAACGACAGGGTTATTATAGCATTACCGATCACAAAAATCAAATGGCTCTGAGCACTATGGGACTTGACTGCTAAGGTCATCAGTCCCCTAGAACTTAGAACTACTTAAACCTAACTAACCTAAGGACATCACACACATCCATGCCAGAGGCAGGATCCGATCCTGCTACCGTAGCGGTCGCGCGGTTCCAGACTGTAGCGCCTAGAACAGCTCGGCCACTCCGGCCGACTTACCGATCACAGGTGTGTGTGGAACGGTGTATGAAGATACGAAACTAATAAGAAACTGCTTGAGCAATCAGCAGAAAATATTCCTGTGTCTGGAAATGCGTCTGTTGGTGACCTTTGCCGCAACTGTGCTCGACACGTTGTTTCATTGGGACATTTTGAGGGATGCACAGGACTATCAACATTTCGTATCACCTTTGTGTTGTTGTTACGAAAGAGGAAAGAGTTTAATCGCTAATTCAAACAAAGCTTAACTCTTCCCTGACAAAAACCGAACAAGAGTAGGGACAACCTCGTGATAAGCACTCTACGACTTAGAAAGCGAGGTAATACCTGATCACTTGCCAATTACAGCCGTAAAAACTCTTCGCATACTCTGTCGGCATTTGAACGGAATAAGGTGAGAACAGAGCGATGTAGCTCAATGATAAACGCTCCTTATGCAGCCATTCATTTTAGTTCATACGAGCACTCCTTACATCACGTAATGCATATACCTCCACACATCCTCCGTAATCCAAGCTTGTACTCTCTTAGAGCTTGTTACATGACATAGTATCATGCGTCATATTCCTAAGTGACAAATAAGATAAAATGTGATAGTGACGCCGTTTCACACATTATATCGCTTTTCAAGAGCTCATATTACAAGCAGACTGCAGCAAGACGTTGTTTTAGGTTAAATATTATTTGGCTGAAAATCTTACATAGTGAAATTGTTTGTTTTCCTGACGTGAAGCGTCGTTACGTTTCAGCCTACAGCTTACTCGATGCCGATTTACGACTGTAGTATCAGTTAAAAATATTTATTTCTGTTCGCTCTCTACTTGATGCAATTAACATCAA
This sequence comes from Schistocerca piceifrons, assembly GCF_021461385.2. Lineage (NCBI taxonomy): Eukaryota > Metazoa > Arthropoda > Insecta > Orthoptera > Acrididae > Schistocerca > Schistocerca piceifrons. Next base: position 557,597,901 of record NC_060143.1, read on the forward strand.
AGCCAACGATACAATCCTCATATTCTCAATTGAAATAAATGTAAGAATTTTTTTCATGTTATCTTGCAGAGGAGTGTCTTTGCGATAATCAGTCTTTCGAACGTGGATACCACAGTTTCACAGAACCAATTCTTATATTTACATTCACCTGGCTTCCGAAACTGAAGTAATTTTCCCGTTAACTCGTGAAAAATCAATAATTTATCTCGACAATTCATAGGAGAAAAAGCCGTTATCCAAGTTTGTGCCGACGCGCGTAATGGAAGCGGATTTCCCATTTTGCCTGTCAGTCACACCACTTGTAAATAGACCAGATTAAACCTCCCACTTTCCAAAAAAAATAATAAAAAATGACCCTGCACTTTTTATGATTGCTTTTGTTCTCTAAATCCGCTTTAACATGGCCTGTAAGCCCCTACATAAGTTTTGGCGTGAACACAAGTTCACTGGAAAAAAGAGATAAAAAATACTGCCCGAGGCGGTGGAGACCGTGTTTGACATCGCATAAATATTAATCATTACGTGGACGGCTATCCGTATCGAATTTTAATATACGATAACAATGCAGCCCGTGTTTGATATTCAAACATCAAACAGACTTGTTCATGATGTAAACGCGCTGGATATGAGAGTTTATATTCGGGTGAACACCAGGAGAGGGGGAAATACATGTATTCTGTCGAAAAACACCCACTGCAAAACTCTGAGCGGGGAAATTCTGAAAAAAGGAGGATAGGTAACAGAGACCTGGACTGCCCCTGCCCCTGTATCCTTTTCGATTTACTATAAGGCTCTCTCTGATTGCCAGAAGGAATTTATGAAGGTTGTAGAAAATTTTCGACAGATTTTCAATTTCATTTACGAGCAAAGTCACAGCTTTCGGACGCAAGTCCACCTACACATGACATTCATCGCGTATATAGCGTGATAAATAGGTTCTATTACAGCTAGTGGCAATGAGCGTTGCTTAAGTCTTCGTGTGAATATGGGTTGTTAGCAATTAGATCATGACTTACTAAGCAGTACTGCCTACAATTCACGTGGTTATTACTGTGCGACGGAGATTTTACTACGCGTTCACTTGTAATAAATTTTGTGAAAGTGAATTACTGCTGTAGGTAATTTCTTGAGATACTCGTGACTAAAAAGTGTATGAATCATTTTTTTCTTTATTGTAATTTCCGCCCGCCTTTCCCCCACGGGCGGTGGGTGGGGTGCTACAAAATTCCACTCTTCAGCCAAGGGCTTTAAAAAAATGTAACAAAGAGTAATACAAATATCGTAAGATAAAAAATTTATAATGATTTTTAAAATCGATGAAACGCCGTATTTTGTTGATGTGATGTGTACATCTAAAACAGTGTTTTTTAAATTAACATTAAAGAAACAAATGACAAAAACTATAAACGCGTAAAGATACTTCGCAGAAGGGTGACAGTCTTTCAGGAAACAGCACCGCAGTTTCAGTTAACAGTTGAAGGACCTGCACTTGGAGGAAAGGTTTTGAGAAGGGAACAATTTGTTCTTTAAGGTTGAGAGTTCTGGACGAAAAAATATAGAGGTCTGTGTGGTGGGAAGCTATGAAGTTGAAGGTTTTGTATCTTCCGTAGATACTATAAATTAAAGTCCGCCGCCGCCTTTGAGGACTGTATATTCACTTTAATCTCAGGAGTTAATGTAGCGATTTTGATGTAGGTTTCCCTAATAGACAGACTGATTCACAAGAAATGTTTGTATATACGTTTATTACTAGCTTAGTGCCCGCTGCTCCGCTCGCATATACTGTATGCCCAACATAGAATTTTTCTTCTTTAATCGAATTTTTATGTTATTCACAAAAAATGGTTCAAATGGCTCTGAGCACTATGGGACTTAACAGCTGTGGTCATGAGTCCCCTAGAACTTAGAACTACTTAAACCTAACTAACCTAAGGACATCGCACACATCCATGCCCGAGGCAGGATTCGAACCTCCGACCGTAGCAGTCGCGCGGTTCCGGACTGCGCGCCTAGAACCACGAGACCACCGCGGCCGGCTATTCACAAATTGCACCACGTTCCAAACTTACTAAGGTCATGTTTTTTTTCGAATACAAATTTGACCAAAATGCGATTCTGATAGCTCGAGTTCAAGGTTTTAGTTAATCATACTTTTTGCGTTTTGTGTCGATATTTCCATAGAATCTTTCATTCCCTAACACATATTTCTCTATGTCTAACCGAGAAATGAAATACTAATTTACATAGATGTAGTTTTAATTTTTTTAATATGACAATTTATCTTCTTTAAAATTTTCGTCTCCTATTTTACTTCCTTAGGGTCTGAATTTCCAAAAATGGTGAAAAACGTGTTTTTTTGTCTCTAATAGAGAAGTCAAATACCAATCATCATAGATGTTGCTTTAAAGATGCTTTAGTAGTTCAATAATAATGAAAAATTCATCAGTATTTTACCCTCTTAGTGACTGAATTTCGTGATTGTTGAAAGAAGCATTTTTTTTATTTCTGACTGAGAAACCAAATACTATTTTTCGCAGTTCTAGCTTAAAAACTGCCTTAATAGCGACATATTTACAAAAAGCCTTTCGTCTCCATTTGACTCCCTTTGGAGTGCAATATCGAACAATTCCTACTTAAACAATGCCTATAGTATGAGACGATACCCTCTCCAGATTTCATGTTTCTATCCTTAGCAGTCTGGGTTGGGCGATGATGAGTCGGTGAATTCGTTTCGCTCTATTCAACACTCTTAGAGATTGAATTTTCAAAACCAGTGAAAGAAATATTTTTTTTTCAATTCTAACCGAGAAGCCACATACAAATTTGATAGATTTAGCCTTTAAATGCTTTCACAATGAAATACTTTCATAAAACGTTTCACCCCCGTAGGGTTTCAGTTTAGCTTCAAAAGTTTTTGCTTGATGAAATATTTCCATAAAGACTCTCATCCCCTATTTCACCATCATAGCCGTTGAATTTCAAAAATTATAGAAACAAGAATTTTTTACTGGTAACCGTGAAGTCAAATACCAAATTTTCGTAGACATAGCTTTAAAAGTACCTTGGGTCTCTAATAATGATTTATTTTCACAAAAAAATTCTCCCACTATTTCACCACCACAGTCGTTAAATTTCCTAAAATCCTGAAACATGACTTTCTGTGTTCATGACCGAGAAACGAAATTCCAATTTTCGTAGATCTTGCTTCAAAGTTGCCTTAATAGCGACGTATTTTCAGAAAACATTTCATCCCTCATTTCTTCCTCTTAGGGCTGGATTTTCGAGAAGTTCGTTGTCAGATGGCGCCTACAATACAAAGTCAACTTCCTCTACGAACTTCAGCTTTCTACACCTGTGTGTTTGGGTTGGGGTGGGCGTTATGTACAAGACAGTCCGAACCGTATAGATTACTAATAAAACCGATGGCTACCTGTTCCGTGTTTGATTAGCCCTTGGAGTGAAATCTCGTGGCAATGATATGAGCTACGAGATGGACAGCTACATTGTAAGTGGTACCTAGCGGGGAAAGTAGAAAAGTAAACACCAGCCTCAACTTAAGAGAACAGCGAAGATGAAACACAATCTGCGTTGGGCTTGATGGTCTAGCGGTGAAGTGAATACCATTCAAATGAAAAGTTACGTGATCGAGTTTCGGTTGGACAACAGATTGTTTTGTCTATCTTTCAAATTAGCACTCACAGGTCAGTGATGATATTCGCGAGAAACTACACGTGGTTCGGATCCCCCGTTAAACTATAGATACCCTTCCCCTGGAGCTGTTACTAAGATGTTACTAAGTGACTGAATGAGGAAACCTGTGATGCGGACCAAACTTTAACAGATGAAATAATCAAAAAATTGTAAGAAAGTAATGATGAAGGTGATGAAGAAGAGGACGCAGGAGGAGGGAGCATGAAGATTTCTCACACTACTGGGGCTGAAGCTGCCGAGGCCTTCCTTCAGTACATTATGTAACAACCAGAAACATGCAATACCGATGTAATGCTTGTAAAGCGGTTGCGTGATAAAAGATGTACAAGCAATGATCACACGCACGGCACAGCGGACACACCAGGAACCGCGGTGTTGGCCGTCGAATGGCGCTAGCTGCGCAGCATTTGTGCACCGCCGCCGTCAGTGGCTGCCACTTTGCCGTGGCATACGGAGCTCCATCGCAGTCTTTAACACTGGTAGCATGCCGCGACAGCGTGGACGTGAACCGTATGTGCAGTTGACGGACTTTGAGCGAGGGCGTATAGTGGGCATGCGGGAGGCCGGGTGGACGTACCGCCGAATTGCTCAACACGTGGGGCGTGAGGTCTCCACAGTACATCAATGTTGTCGCCAGTGGTCGGCGGAAGGTGCACGTGCCCGTCGACCTGGGACCGGACCGCAGCGACGCACGGATGCACGCCAAGACCGTAGGATCCTACGCAGTGCCGTAGGGGACCGCACCGCCACTTCCCAGCAAATTAGGGACACTGTTGCTCCTGGGGTATCGGCGAGGACCATTCGCAACCGTCTCCATGAAGCTGGGCTACGGTCCCGCACACCGTTAGGCCGTCTTCCGCTCACGCCCCAACATCGTGCAGCCCGCCTCCAGTGGCGTCGCGACAGGCGTGAATGGAGGGACGAATGGAGACGTTCGTTGTCAGATGGCGCCTACAATACAAAGTCAACTTCCTCTACGAACTTCAGCTTTCTACACCTGTGTGTTTGGGTTGGGGTGGGCGTTATGTACAAGACAGTCCGAACCGTATAGATTACTAATAAAACCGATGGCTACCTGTTCCGTGTTTGATTAGCCCTTGGAGTGAAATCTCGTGGCAATGATATGAGCTACGAGATGGACAGCTACATTGTAAGTGGTACCTAGCGGGGAAAGTAGAAAAGTAAACACCAGCCTCAACTTAAGAGAACAGCGAAGATGAAACACAATCTGCGTTGGGCTTGATGGTCTAGCGGTGAAGTGAATACCATTCAAATGAAAAGTTACGTGATCGAGTTTCGGTTGGACAACAGATTGTTTTGTCTATCTTTCAAATTAGCACTCACAGGTCAGTGATGATATTCGCGAGAAACTACACGTGGTTCGGATCCCCCGTTAAACTATAGATACCCTTCCCCTGGAGCTGTTACTAAGATGTTACTAAGTGACTGAATGAGGAAACCTGTGATGCGGACCAAACTTTAACAGATGAAATAATCAAAAAATTGTAAGAAAGTAATGATGAAGGTGATGAAGAAGAGGACGCAGGAGGAGGGAGCATGAAGATTTCTCACACTACTGGGGCTGAAGCTGCCGAGGCCTTCCTTCAGTACATTATGTAACAACCAGAAACATGCAATACCGATGTAATGCTTGTAAAGCGGTTGCGTGATAAAAGATGCCACCGTAGCGCATCATTATTGAAACAGTTAAAAATTAGGGACATGATTCATGGTGAGTGAAACGACTGTATAATTATGTGCAGTATATTGTACACTCAAGGATTAAGTTTTCTTTAAAAAATTAATGTACTTTTGGATTTAATAAAGTATATCCTCTGTGTTTTAAAATTCTGTCTTTCGGTTTAATAAAGTACACTACACTATATGCCCTATGTTTCCAAATTAAATGAAAAACAAAATAAATCAATAAAATAAATTTCACACACTCAGTAATAAGGTACTTCAGCTAATCCGGCACCCATACGTGCCAGGAATGGCCGGATTAGCGAGAGTCTAGTGAATTTTGTTGAGAGCTACAACCGGACGCATAGTATTTATATTTGTGTACTTCTGCAGGCTTTCGTGGCCGTTGTCACTGAAGTTAAAATCTTGTGAGTTATTAGGACGCGTCATATTTCTACTAAAATGATCGACGTTTCGATTCCTCTGCTGGGATCTTCCTCGGGATCTTATGGTGTCCACTACTGATAGAACACTTGTAAGGCTTCTTTGTATACAACGTTGGAAGTAGTATGATTGGAGGCCATAACAAAGAGCTTGTCTGTCTCGAAAGCAATGGAGAGAGCCACGCAAGCCGTGTGAAAAGCAACTGACAATAATGTCCGTGCCCGCAACACGCAGCGTCTTCTCTTGTGCTCTTTGTGTGTTGTTATGGCATAACGTAAGCTCACAGCTGACTATGCACGCTCAAAGCAAAGTGGGAAATTGTTGGGAATAAGTTGCATTCGGTGTATAAAAACTATCTCAGCTACGCCACTTCCAGTCAAAATTTACGCTTGTACGTTACGACTAACATTAAAATTTATCCCGTTACATAGTTTTAATCGACTTAAATTTTGAAACAGAATAGTTTATTCAAATTGATTTTGTGTGGTGTAAGGATCAAATGGCTCTGAGCACTATGGGACTTAACTTCTTTGGTCATCAGTCCTCTAGAACTTGGAACTACTCAAACCTAACGAACCTAAGGACATCACACACATCCATGCCCGAGGCAGGATTCGAACCTGAGATCGTAGCGGTGGTGTAAGGCCAGGTGCACTAAAAGAGTTTACGTTGGTTGGATAAAAAGTAGTGGTAACACATCGGTAATTCATACCACATTTCATTGAGAGACGTTCACCGTATTACATGCTCTCAATATAATCTCCCTGCACCTCAGTCATCTTCCATCACAGAAGTGGAAGACATCGTTGATGTCTCGCAAGGGCTTCCCTATGGCACGGATGATGTTTCCTCTTGAGTTGCAGCGTGTGCCACAAAGAGGTTCCTTCATTTTGGCGATCAGGTCGTAATCGCGCGGACTCATATCGGGTGTACACGGTGGTTGTTCCAGTATCTTCCACGCCCACGTACGCAGGGTTTCAGCGTATGGCATGGTGCATTGTCGTGAAGGATGAGGGGACGAAGTGCCAAAAGGAAACATAGTTGTGGGCTGCGACCAGGTGCACACCAATTCTGATCTACGCACTTTGTTCGTGTTCCCTAAACATACGCTTAGGGCGCTCAAACTGGCCTCCCGCACATTCAAACAGTAAAAATTGCAACTCATTCGAAAACAGCCGTCATCGCAAACTGCACTGCTTCAGCTAAACTTCTGCTCTCATCTACAGAGAGCGGGCACGTTCTTCATGTTATGGCAACGTTGCCCCCTTTTTTATCCAACCCATGTAAAAATTCTGCTGGATAAGTCGTAGAGCCATCTTGCTACATAGAGTTTTCTCAATATGAGTAACAATGTACGAGTTAATTTTCCCAGCTCTATCGGTTAGAGTCTGTGGTGTCACCGCCAGACACCACACTAGCTAGGTGGTAGCCTTTAAACCGGCCGCGGTCCGGTAGTACACGTCGGACCCGCGTGTCGCCACTGTCAGTGATTGCAGACCGAGCGCCACCACACGGCAGGTCTAGAGAGACGTCCTAGCACTCGCCCCAGTTGTACAGCAGACTTTGCCAGAGATGGATCACTGACAAATACGCTCTCATTTGCCGAGACGATAGTTAGCATAGCCTTCAGCTACATCATTTGCTACGACCTGGCAAGGCGCCATTACCAGTTTATATAGAGATTGTTATTGATGTATCAACAAGAACGATATTCTCCAATTATGGATTCAAGTTAAGTATTACATCAACTACGTACTTTATTTGCTACTATTAATTCCCTTAACTGTTCCAGACCTCACGCCAGTCTGCGTGAGCTAAACGCGTGCCTTTCGGCTACCTCCGAGTGGCTTGGCTGTCTTGCCAAGTCACTACAGAGTCAATTAAGCATATTCACAAAGTGAAAAGCTTTCATGAGTTGTTGTTTGCCTGTGAACAAATAAACTGAAGAAACAAGGTCCTCTCGCATTCCGGAGGACGACGGTTCAATCCCGCATCCGGCCATCCTGATTTAGGTTTTCCGTGATTTCCCTAAATCGCTCCAGGTAAAAGCCGGGATGGTTTCTTTGAGAGGAGCGGTTCTAGGCGCTTCAGTCTGGAACCGCGCGACCTTTACGGTCGCAGGTTCGAATCCTTCCTCGGGCATGGATGTGTGTGATGTCCTTAGGTTGGTTAGGTTTAAGTAGTTCTAAGTTCTAGGGGACTGATGACCTCATATATTAAGTCCCAGAGTGCTCAGAGCCATTTGAACAACTTTTTTTTTTTTTTTTTTTTTTTGAAATGGCACGGCAGACTTCCCTACCCATCCTTCTTCCCTAATCCGATGAGACCGATGACCTCGCTGTTTGGTCTCTCCCCCAAACAACCCAACCCCAACCCAAACAAGGTCCTGAAGAGGAACTAGTGTATGGCACAAATTACCAGGCAAAACGATTCTTCCAGGGCTGTATGCAAACATATGAAGGGCATATTTCAATAGTGGTAAAAGTCCATTTTTGTTCATTCTGAGATACAGAGTCCTAAAGTTAAATGAGCGTTGAAAAATCTGCAGTTGAGATACCAGAAATATTCTGGTATCTCAACTGCATATTTTTCAGCGCTCATTTAACTTCAAGACTCTGTATCCCAGAATGAACAAAAATGGACTTGTACCACTATTGAAATAACCCCTTCATATGTAAATGCACTTTCTGCTTTATCATCCCAAAGGAAGTTTAGCATGCCCCGCTACTATTTCTTGAGGTGCTTCTGAATCTTCAGACGAAACTGACATTCTATTTAGCGAGTGTCGAAGTCGATCATCTTCTTGGCGATCTAGGCTTTGTTCTTCTGTCTCAACCTGTCCTATTCCATCTATTCTCTCCATTTTACTCGCCGTCAAATTGTCACGATATTGACGCACACGTTCATAATTCTCCATAGCTAAACGCCGCTGGTGTTGGTCATCACACTATAAAGCTGTAGCAATATCGTTACATCACTTAAGCACTCCTCACACTGCGTAAACGTTTATGAGGCGCGAAATAATGAATGTCGCTCACCATCACCGTTTAGTCGCTCTACCCACTGATGACTGCTTTCTATAGACCCTGCAGCAGCTTTACGGGGTTCTCAGTGAAAGTTTCCGAGGCTAAAAACAATGTGGGGTGCTGTCGATCAGGTCTTAGTCGGGCATGTCGTTTCTCATTTCTTTCAAGGGTTTCTTTCAAGGGTTGAAGAGAGTTTTGCAAACATGTCGAGAATTTCGACGGTTTTCTCCTCGATAAAAGGTTTCTGAGGAGCGAAATGAAGCATTGCACTTGGTTGCATTGCGCCTCGCTTTGGGAAGGAGATTCCTAACAGCGAGTTAAAGTCTGATGTTCTCGAAAGGCAGAAGGCTCACCTCACGTCCTTCAGTGGCTTCTTGAGGCCGTGTAGCCATTCTAGAGTACTGTGAAGAACTCGAACTGTTTCGAGGTAATTTTATTCATAAACAAAATGTAATCCGTAGACGCCCAGACTCAAAGCAGACTCAGTAAATTCATTTCTCCTTGCCAAGACGTCAAATGTAAATAAAACCTATCCAAGGAAGCAACGGAATTTCGTTAAAGTATAATACACTGAGTGTACGACCCCGGTCGCTGAGTGGTCAGCGCGGCAGAATGTCAATCCTAAAGGCCCGGGTTCGAGTCCCGGCTGGGTCGGAGATTTTCTCCGCTCAGGGATTGGGTGTTGTGTTGTCCTAATCATCATCATTTCATCCCCATCGACGTGCAAGTCGCCGAAGTGACGTCAAGTCGAAAGAATTGCACACTGCGAAAGGTCTACCCGACGGGAGGCACTAATCACACGATATTTAACCCATAATACGCAGAGTGGAACCAGAAAATCTGCATATCCAAACCAAGTAAATTCAGTGTTAGTTTCTATTCATGGAGATCAGAATGCAACGCTTAATTCTGTCACAGTCGTAAACTTTTTTGCTTTACTGACTTAAAAAAAAAACAAAAACAAACTAAAGCGCTATCTATTGACACTTTCATGCAGTATGCCATGGTGATCGAGTCAATGAAGTGACCATCCGAACCGCTAACCTGGACAGACTCATAAAACCTTACATTAATACTTGTTCTCTGTAATAAGTTTTTGGTGGAGTAAAGCCTTCATGTCGCCCAAAGCATTTGAAGCTGCCTGTGGAAACCCCATGACAATTTGTGTAGTAGTTTTGGAGATCAGCGTGATCCAATGCATAAAGAGAAAAAGTTCGTTTTAAAAAAAAAATAGTCTTATTGTATTCTTCTGTACTCCATACATGAAATGCAATCAGCTTTTGGCAAATATTTTCAATTTACGATATGACATTTTTAGAGTTTTATTATTTGTATATGCTGTATGAAAGAAACTTTCAGTATTTTTCTGTCTCTGTGCGAAAGATTGTACCAGGAACAGCTCTAGGATTTTTTAGTCGGTTTTCGCTAAGAGTTAGATTTGTTTATGAAGAAGGTTTACAAATGTAATTAACAAATATTTAGTGAAAAATGGCTGAAACAAAGTAAATTAAAACCTCCGTCGTGTTTTTCTGTCTGCATGTGAAGGCTATGTTCAGACACTGTAGGGATTTGATACAGTTTCATTAATAGGTAGACTGATCGATGAGGAAGGAATCTTTATATAATATACTACCGCTTCTCCGGGCAATTCGTCTAGTGGTAGGTAATTGTTGCTACACGTGTGGAGTGTGGCCGGGTCGCTAGTTCGTCAGTAATTCTTGGCCGTATTCTTTGCCTAACATTGCCATTATTCCAATGGATGTAGAAAATTTTAAAAAAATGCTCTAATATCTTTTCACTAAGAGATATCATTTGCAGACAAAGTCAATAATTACACCAACGAAATAATTTACAGTTGTACGTAAACTGAAGCATTCTGCAGCAGAGTTTATTTCCTTTGCCAGGACTTCCTGATTTATTTAACACTTCATTCAACAGGTTTGATTCCGTTGGAATCTATTTGAATTCTCCCAAGATGCTCTTCTATTTGCAGTTCAAATTGCTCTCAGCTTTATGGTTCTTCAGGAACAATAACCGTAATTTTCGCAAACTGTCGACATGGAGTGATGACTGTTGGTTTTGCATCTCTCTCGCTGACTATAAGCGTCGACTGTCAGTGCGTGTATCACTTTTTTCCCTCTGTATTCTGACGAGCATGGTGCGGTCCGCGCACGAGCTCCTCTCCTGTGCCAAACTCTCGATTTCAAAGTAGCATTTACACTCAACATCCTCAGTTATTCGTTCGCTATACTCCAATCTCTGACATCCACTACAGCTTTTGCTCTCTGTAGCTACCTCTACTACTGTGGGAGTTATTCCTTGATGTGTTATGACATGTTCTATTGTTCTGCCCCTTCGCATTGACAGTGTTCCCCACACAGTCGCTTACTTGGTGACTCTGCGGAAAATCTCCTTATTTGTTATTAGTCAGCCTAGTTTTCAACATCCTTCGCTCCACAGTTGGCAACTCCAATCGATTCCACAGACATTAACGAGGGCCCACTACAATCCGCAACGGTGCATGGGACCTGCTCCGGAAGACCACGTCTCCCCTCTCACTGCAGCAACGCCATCCCACTGAGATCCATACAGCGACGAGCCAGCAAGAGCTGTGTCCAATTTGAGACCTCATCTGTAGAAGTCAGCATCATAGTATAGGACCAATATGACAGTTAATGTTTCTGATGGTCTTGTTCATTTAAATGTGGAACACTGTACAGTAGGAGAACAGCTTGTTAATATGTGAATTAAGTTATGCCTTAACAGTGAATAACAGTTGTAACTTAGCAAGCAATGTTGTGGCAAATTAATACATTAAAGTTAAGTAAATCTTTTATTAATTTAGCTAATAATGTGAACTAATAATGCATCTGTTCTAGTTAAAAATGAACTACCTCCCTGAGCAGTCAAGAAACACGCAGTTGTAGCCAGGCGAGAGTAGTTTCGCATGGTCATAACAACCACATCCCCAACGCTTCAATGCTCTTGGTTTGCGGTTTTCCCACAGTCCAGGATTCAGTTACATACAATTGTATTATCCAGTCATGCATCTTTTCCTCAGATTAAGGCTCATGATTAATATGATTAGAGTTATTTCTGCCAGGAATTACCTCTTTGCCTGTGCCAGTCTGATTTGATTCCTCCGGCATGCTTCCAGGGTAACAAAATTTCTTCAGTTCGTCTACTTCGTGGTCCCCTTGACGTTAAATTTACGATTAATCACATTTCTGATGCTCCTCCTCATTCCTTTGTTCTTCCGACGGTTTCAGTAGACTGTTCATTTCATTCAAGTTGTCCTGCAGTCCTTCCATGCTTTCGCTTAGGATAGCACTGTCATTGCGGAATCTATCGTTGATATTCGCTCACCCTCAATTTTAAACCCACTCATGAAAGTATCTTTCTTCTGTTATTGTTTCTTCAGTTTATGGATCGAGGACTGGATGCAAAAGTTTTTTCCATTCCCTTTTAATCTTCCATTCTTGTTGCTCCGTATTGGATCCTATGCGTCAGAACGCTTTAAATGCCGTTCGGGATAGCTGATAATCAGTATTTTCTCTATCAGTGTAGAACAGTGGGCAGAGATTTAAGTAGAAACTGCTCATATGCATTTCCTACGGTCGTTATAGCAGTAGCTTATATCTGTATTCCACGTAGTGTTAACGCACTTTATGGAAAATAAACACTTCTCTGCCGTGACTTCGTGCTACGTCGCCAGCCCAGATCACGTAAGAAATAGATTGACCGCCCTTAGGGAGGAGCAGGCAACCGTAAAAATAGTTTTCCCGTCGGTCAACAGATGTCGCAGGCGACGCTTCAATGCTAACTGACCTGTCCATGTCGCGGAATTGGCAATGCTGTATCTTCGGTGACGTGAATAACGCTGATTTGCGTTCGGCTAGAGCGCTGCGCGCGGAATGCATTCGTCACACTGCTGACTGTAGCTCATGATCGGCTGTGGTTTTTCCCGAGTTTTCAATCTAAGAATGTAGATTAGCTGCTGCAATTCTACAAACCAAGTTTATTTGTCACAATCATATGCGAAATGAAATAAATGAAAAGTAACACACAAACATTTCTCGCGAGTTACTGTTTACATGCAGAGTGTTTTGCAATCGCCGGCCGCTGGTGGCCGAGCGGTTCTGGCGCTACAGTCTGGAACCGCGCGACCGCTACGGTCGCAGGTTTGAATCCTGCGTCGGGCATGGATGTGTGTGCTGTCCTTCGACTAGTTAGGTTTAAGTAGTTCTAAGTTCTAGGGGACTAATGACCTCAGCAGTTGAGTCCCATAGTGCTCACAGCCATTTGAAACATATGTTTTGCAATAGCATAGGTTTTACACTCGCTTTCCATGCCGTCTATTTCCTATTTGCTATACAGCTCTTCTGATACTGATTATGGTGGTAAAAAAGATCTCCACGTGCAGGTTAACACTAGAAAGTTTTCAAAATCCGCACTCGGGTATGATGCGAATTAAGGCTGGACATATTTCAGCGACAGTCATTTCAAATTTAAATCCTTTTACTTTGCATGTAACTTATCGTAAATGATATGAGAGTGGCACAAAACGATGAATTTTGGATTGTTGTTGAAAGGGGGCAGCAAACGCGGTAATATACAAGTGAAAGCGTGTTTTTCGAACATATTTTGGCGGTGTCAACTTTGAAGGGCCACGGATGGCAAACCATAATTATGTTAAAAATTTACTTTGTACAGTTTAAAGATAACCCGCAAATATTCGCAACAGACGTACGCTTTTACCTGCAACACAGTTATTACTGGGGATATCCGCACTCGCGCAAACCTGTAACTATAAGTAGTGTTGTTTTTCAGTGAAAGCTGTCTGAGGACAGATAAAAAAAAACTAAAATAGGCAGCGTCTATAGTTTGCACCTTATGCTCGTTCTCTTCTATTCTCCTCTCTTCGTTCCAGTATAAACGCTTGTTCACAAGTTTAAATGATTGGCAGTGAATATTGGCGAATTATCTATGAATACTCGTTTGCAGCAGTGTAAACGAGGTTTTACACTCGTTCACTTCGTTCGCTCTAGTATATACCAGGATTCAGAGGGACCGATGACCTAGCAGTTAGATGACAGCTATCATTCACTTATTTCACTGTTGCGAGTTCAGCTCTAGGGCCATTTCCAAGTACCAAGGGGTAGGTCTTGTAAGGTTGTTGTTGTTGTTGTTGTGGTCTTCAGTCCTGAGACTGGTTTGATGCAGCTCTCCATGCTACTCTGTCCTGTGCAAGCTTCTTCATCTCCCAGTACCTACTGCAACCTACATCCTTCTGAATCTGCTTAGTGTATTCATCTCATGGTCTCCCTCTACGATTTTTACCCTCCACACTGCCCTTCAATACTAAATTGGTAATCCCTTGATGCCTCAATACATGTCCTACCAACCGATCCCTTCTTCTAGTCAAGTTGTGCCACAAACTTCTCTTCTCCCCAATCCTATTCAATACCTCCTCATTAGTTACGTGATCTACCCACCTTATCTTCAGCATTCTTCTGTAGCACCCCATTCCGAAAGTTTCTATTCTCCTCTTGTCCAAACTAGTTATCGTCCATGTTTCACTTCCATACATGGCTACACTCCATACAAATACTTTCAGAAACGACTTCCTGACACTTAAATCTATACTCGATGTTAACAAATTTCTCTTCTTCAGATACGCTTTCCTTGCCATTGCCAGTCTACATTTTATATCCTCTCTACTTCGACCATCATCAGTTATTTACTCCCTAAATAGCAAAACTCCTTTACTACTTTAAGTGTCTCATTTCCTAATCTAATTCCCTCAGCATCACCCGATTTAATTTGACTACATTCCATAATCCTCGTTTTGCTTTTGTTGAAATTAAACTTATATCCTTCTTTCAAGACACTGTCCATTCCGTTCAACTGTTCTTCCAAGTCCTTTGCTGTGTCTGACAGAATTACAATGTCATCGGCGAACCTCAAAGTTTTTATTTCTTCTCCATGAATTTTAACACCTACTCCGAATTTTTCTTTTGTTTCCTTTACTGCTTGCTCAATATACAGATTGAATAACATCGGGGAGAGGCTACAACCCTGTCTCACTCCTTTCCCAACCACTGCTTCCCTTTCATACCCCTCGACACTTATAACGGCCATCTGGTTTCTGTACAAATTGTTAATAGCCTTTCGCTCCCTGTATTTTACCCCTGCTACCTTCGGAATTTGAAAGAGAGTATTCCAGTTAACATTGTCAAAAGCTTTCTCTAAGTCTACAAATGCTGGAAACGTATGTTTGCCTTTTCTTAATCTTTCTTCTAAGATATCTTGTAAGGTAATGCTTCTTAAATTGTTTACCAAATGTTACAACACTATGCTTTGCATTTCGTTATCCATATCTTATATTGCCCCCCCCCCCCCCCCCCATGAACCATGGACCTTGCCGTTGGTGGGGAGGCTTGCGTGCCTCAGCGATACAGATAGCCGTACCGTAGGTGCAACCACATCGGAGGGGTATCTGTTGAGAGGCCAGACAAACGTGTGGTTCCTGAAGAGGGCAGCAGCCTTTTCAGTTGTTGCAAGGGCAACAGTCTGGATGATTGACTGATCTGGCCTTGTAACAATAACCAAAACGGCCTTGCTGTGCTGGTACTGCGAGCGGCTGAAAGCAAGGGGAAACTACGGCCGTAATTTTTACCGAGGGCATGCAGCTTTACTGTATGATTACATGATGATGGCGTCCTCTTGGGTAAAATATTCCGGAGGTAAAATAGTCCCCCATTCGGATCTCCAGGCGGGGACTACTCAAGAGGATGTCGTTATCAGGAGAAAGAAAACTGGCGTTCTACGGATCGGAGCGTGGAATGTCAGATCCCTTAATCGGAAAGGTATGTTAGAAAATTTAAAAAGGGAAATGGATAGGTTGAAGTTAGATATAGTGGGAATTAGTGAAGTTCGGTGGCAGGAGGAACAAGACTTCTGGTCAGGTGACTACAGGGTTATAAACACAAAATCAAATAGGGGAATGCAGGAGTAGGTTTAATAATGAATAGGAAAATAGGAATGCGGGTAAGCTACTACAAACAGCATAGTGAACGCATTATTGTGGCCAAGATAGGTACGAAGCCCACGCCTACTACAGTAGTACAAGTTTATATGCCAACTAGCTCTGCAGATGACGAAGAAATTGAAGAAATGTATGATGAAATAAAAGAAATTATTCAGACTGGGAAGGGAGACGAAAATTTAATAGTCATGGGTGACTGGAATTCGAGTGTAGGAAAAGGGAGAGAAGGAAACATAGTAGGCGAATATGGATTGGGGGACAGAAATGAAAGAGGAAGCCGCCTGGTCGAATTTTGCACAGAGCACAACATAATCATAACTAACACTTGGTTTAAGAATCATGAAAGAAGGTTGTATACATGGAAGAACCCTGGAGATACTAAAAGGTATCAGATAGATTATATAATGGTAAGACAGGGATTTAGGAACCAGGTTTTAAATTGTAAGACATTTCCAGGGGCAGATGTGGACTCTGACCACAATCTATTGGTTATGACCTGTAGATTAAAACTGAAGAAACTGCAAAAAGGTGGGAATTTAAGGAGATGGGACCTGGACAAACTATAAGAACCAGAGGTTGTACAGAGAGTCAGGGAGAGCATAAGGGAGCAATTGACAGGAATGGGGGAAATAAATACAGTACAAGAAGAATGGGTAGCTTTGAGGGATGAAGTAGTGAAGGCAGCAAAGGATCAAGTAGGTAAAAAGACGAGGGCTAGTAGAAATCCTTGGGTAACAGAAGAAATATTGAATTTAATTGATGAAAGGAGAAAATATAAAAATGTAGTAAGTGAAACAGGCAAGAAGGAATACAAACGTCTCAAAAATGAGATCGACAGGAAGTGCAAAATGGCTAAGCAGGGATGGCTAGAGGACAAATGTAAGGATGTAGAGGCCTATCTCACTAGGGGTAAGATAGATACCGCCTACAGGAAAATTAAAGAGACCTTTGGAGATAAGAGAACGACTTGTATGAATATCTAGAGCTCAGACGGAAACCCAGTTCTAAGCAAAGAAGGGAAAGCAGAAAGGTGGAAGGAGTATATAGAGGGTCTATACAAGGGCGATGTACTTGAGGACAATATTATGGAAATGGAAGAGGATGTAGATGAAGATGAAATGGGAGATATGATACTGCGTGAAGAGTTTGACAGAGCACTGAAAGACCTGAGTCGAAAGAAGGCCCCGGAGTAGACAATATTCCATTGGAACTACTGACGGCCGTGGGAGAGCCAGTCCTGACAAAACTCTACCATCTGGTGAGCAAGATGTATGAAACAGGCGAAATACCCTCAGACTTCAAGAAGAATATAATAATTCCAATCCCAAAGAAAGCAGGTGTTGACAGATGTGAAAATTACCGAACTATCAGCTTAATAAGTCACAGCTGCAAAATACTAACACGAATTCTTTGCAGACGAATGGAAAAACTACTAGAAGCCAACCTCGGGGAAGATCAGTTTGGATTCTGTAGAAACACTGGAACACGTGAGGCAATACTGACCTTACGACTTATCTTAGAAGAAAGATTAAGGAAAGGCAAACCTACGTTTCTAGCATTTGTAGACTTAGAGAAAGCTTTTGACAATGTTGACTGGAATACTCTCTTTTAAATTCTAAAGGTGGCAGGGGTAAAATACAGGGAGCGAAAGGCTATTTGCAATTTGTACAGAAACCAGATGGCAGTTATAAGAGTCGAGGGACATGAAAGGGAAGCAGTGGTTGGGAAGGGAGTAAGACAGGGTTGTAGCCTCTCCCCGATGTTGTTCAATCTGTATATTGAGCAGGCAGTAAAGGAAACAAAAGAAAAATTCGGAGTAGGTATTAAAATCAATGGAGAAGAAATAAAAACTTTGAGGTTCGCCGATGACATTGTAATTCTGTCAGAGACAGCAAAGGACTTGGAAGAGCAGTTGAATGGAATGGACAGTGTCTTGAAAGGAGGATATAAGATGAACATCAACAAAAGCAAATCAAGGATAATGGAATGTAGTCTAATTAAGTCGGGTGATGCTGAGGGAATTAGGTTCGGAAATGAGGCACTTAAAGTAGTAAAGGAGTTTTGCTATTTGGGGAGCAAAATAACTGATGATGGTCGAAGTAGAGAGGATATAAAATGTAGGCTGGCAATGGCAAGGAAAGCGTTTCTGAAGAAGAGAAATTTGTTAACATCGAGTATAGATTTAAGTGTCAGGAAGTCATTTCTGAAAGAATTCGTATGGAGTGTAGCCATGTATGGAAGTGAAACATGGACGATAACTAGTTTGGACAAGAAGATAATAGAAGCTTTCGAAATGTGGTGCTACAGAAGAATGCTGAAGATTAGACGGGTAGATCACATAACTAATGAGGAAGTATTGAATAGGATTGGGGAGAAGAGAAGTTTGTGGCACAACTTGACTAGAAGAAGGGATCGGTTGGTAGGACATGTTCTGAGGCATCAAGGGATCACCAATTTAGTATTGGTGGGCAGCGTGGAGGGTAAAAATCGTAGAGGGAGACCAAGAGATGAATACACTAAGCAGATTCAGAAGGATGTAGGTTGCAGTAGGTACTAGGAGATGAAAAAGCTTGCACAGGATAGAGTAGCATGGAGAGCTGCATCAAACCAGTCTCAGGACTGAAGACCACAACAACAACAACAACATCTTATATTGGTTTCAGTTTTCACATTGCACACAAAAAAATGCCTCTACAGCCAAAATTACGATAGTGAAGTTTAAAAAAGTTCAAATCGCAGCAAAGATTGTATTTAAAAATTGTATGATACGAATCTTGCACAGGAAGGGCTGCCACGTTATATCAGAATATAAGATCAACAAATTTAGATAGTATCGAATGCTTAGGGCTTTTTATTAATTCTTACTCGTAACTAATTTATTGATTTATCTGAATTTAAAATCCACTTCCGCAATATTTCTTTCTCTTTGACGGGAAATCTGAACATTTTTAGTTGAGGATTTGTCCGTCTACTCCTTCCACAGTTTTATATACTCGCAGGCCCTCGGCATGACAATTCGATCATCTACCACCGGTATGTCAGAAACAGCTGTACTTCACAGATGCCAAATGGTGGAAAGCTGCATGCGTTCGGACGATGTTGTCACATATTTCACAGAACGGAGTGCCATCTAGTGGCTGGTGTCACAAATAAGGGTGTGACACTGTTGCCGCCTGGTGGCCATTCCCTGACAAGGGTTGCCTGCTAGACCAAGCGATCGGGCAATCTGTTTCTTACGTGATCTGGGGTCGCCAGTAATCCTTAAGACGAGCTATGGAAGGATTGGCATAACTTTGTGAAACATTTATAGTTTGTTCTTGGGACAGTTGGGACTCGCCTGCTGGCTGTACAGTTCATAAGTCTACTAATGTAGGAAGTGCATAACCACAAGCCGATGACCTGGCTTCCCTGACACCACCCCGCCCCCACCACTCTACCCCTGAACACTGCAGTCCATCACAGGCCTAGGACACAGTTTATCCTTCCATAAAGTTGTACTGAACTTAGATGTAGTACACTTATTGAATACCAATTGTTAACCCACTTTATAAAACAATAAACATTAACTTTATACCATTAAAACTGAGTTTTAATAATCTGTGTTTTTTCATTCCCTGCAAACTTGAAACTACCAGAGCTAGACAAAAAAAATTGTGGTAGATGTAATGCAGTTTAATGCTATACTGAGAAATATTGTGGTCATGAAAAGGTTCAAATGGCTCTGAGCACTATGGCACTTAACATCTATGGTCATCAGTCCCCTAGAACTTAGAACTACTTAAACCTAACTAACCTAAGGACAGCACACAACAGCCAGTCATCACGAGGCAGAGAAAATCCCTGACCCCGCCGGGAATCGAACCCGGGCGCGGGAAGCGAGAACGCTAGGCATGAAATGCCTCCCACCCCTACACCCGCTCTGTCAGTTCAAACGTCAGGATTTTTAGTATGTTGTCCGTGGTTTTTCAGCCTATCACAACAAAAATACATCAAATTCCCAAAACTTTTTTCCCTATTTGACATTTTTTTGGTCTTCGTTTATACGAAGGTGTCTAAAGTTTTGTTATGTCTTGCTCCCATTACCAAACACAACGTCTGAAATGTCGCTTTGGATACCTTATTTCTTCTGAAGATATTTAACAGATCCCCCATTTTCTATTCCATTCTACAGTATATTATTCTTGCCACATACACGAGCTGAGAAGCTGATTGTGCGATACAACTTCACTGCCATAACTTACCTCAGCAATGGAAAATCACTGTGCACTCGTAAGAGACTGCAGTAAGAGGGGCGTTTAACGAGTAATGTAACACTTTTATTGTGAATGCACCTTGGTTTTGTTCAGGGTCCAATACACCACATTCTTTTTCACTCTTTCGGCTGTTAAACACTATTTTTTAACATAGTCTCTGATCATTTTGACGGGCCTACACCACCTTACAGGAAGGGCCTATTTGCCCGCTTGGTACCACACAGGTAGTCGACGTCAGAACCAAACTCTCAGTAACCTCCCCATCATCCACGCACGGCTTCCCGCAGAGTGCTTCCTTCATTGCGACAAAAAGATGGAAGGTGAAAGATCTGGGCTGCAAAGTGCGCGAGGAAGAACAGCGCACTGAAGTTTCCTCAGCTCCTCTCGAGTGCGCAGACTTATGTGAGGCCTCGTGCTTTCATGGACAAGAAGGTGTTCGTTTGCATTTTTAAGGCACTAACACGCTGAAACGATTTCTTCAATTTCATGAGGGTAGCATAGACTTGAGAGATGATCGTAGTACCCCTTCAGAGTCCCAGAAGACCGCCACCATGGCTGTATCAACTGAGGGTGCAGCTTTGAATTTTCCCTTCGGAGGAGACGTGGTGTGGAGCCACACCTCGAATGAGAGTGTCCTCACGTTCCGAAACTGCAGAAGTCACAGCTCTGTGCCGCCGGCCGGCACGTGGGAGGTGGGACAGATTCCCGCGACCTTGTTTCGATGATGACATACGCCTCACCCAAAGATTCACCGTGATTTTATTCACTGCCAGGTCTCCGTACATATTCTGCAAGCGCCTATGAATATATGCGATGATCTGATTTTCCGCCAAAAGAAACGCAATGTATAAAATGACTTTTTTTTATGATATGAATATTTATATTTGTGTTAGGAGAGAGAGAGATTGATTTTTGATTGAGATTTCTACTTTAAGTCGTAACTGGTACCTGAATTTGGTTGCTGCCTCCTTGAATGATCAGCTTCTGCACTACTTGGTCACGTATTACAATTTGGATTAAGTTATTGTTCTTTAAGATTTAGATTACGACTCTGTTAGTTACTTGGCCGTTTTGCGGATGGCTTTGAGCCCAAGTTTTTGTAGCTTTTCATACCTGAGGGACCACTGTTGTAAGTAAGTAAGATCAAACAGCAATCTGCTTTTCGTGAGAAAAGGAGATTGCTTGGCACACAAACTTCCTCCAAACTACACGTCCTGCTACATGAAAATTGGTCAGTGGCGTTCAGCACCATACTATTGTACAAGAACATAATCCAATTACTATAATTAAGAAATTACGAGAGGTTGTTACTTATCGACTGAAAACTATAGAGAATGCATTTCTTTTCCTGTATTTTAGTGAACTTCGTACACTTACAGATCTGTCGATTGATAGACGGCGACGACAACGAAGTTAACCTCCTTTTCCAAAAACAAGAAATTTCTATTCTTCGCTTCCAGAAAATTTGTGTACATACACGTTTGGCAACTCTTACGCATACTTTACTCGGTTTTATCCCTAAAATATCAATTTTCATTAAATGTAACAATACGTTCGGAGCGACGGCCTAGCAACACCTCCTCTTTCCACAACATACAGATTAACAGTTTTCGTTTTTTTTTAAAAAAATTAATTGTCTCTTTTTTAGAGTCCATTCTCAAAGATTCACAAATACTATCGTTGCGGAGATTGCGCGCTAAAGAGTTTGTTGCTCTCCAGCTGCGCTTCACTTCACTTCAAGTACTTTTTCAATCAAATTTACCTTTACGGTATTTACATACACTACTGAGCTTCTCAGAATAAAATCAGACACATATTAGTTTGAAAAAAGGGGCAGTGAGACTCATATAACATTACAAGCTCTCTGCTTGGAACGTCCCTCCGTTACAGACGTAATTTTGAAGGTTACGTGGAGGTAGGAATAGAGGGAGACGCCGTGACGTCACAGCTGCGAAGCCATGTGAAGCCGAGGGTAGCCATCTCAATCCGACCAAAACATTGCTGCTGTAAGCTTGTGTGCATAGGCTTGTCGCTCGCTTTTGGAGGGATTTTGCGCTATTATGGTGACTTGTGTGGTGTTCGGATGTACGAATCGTTCTGATTGTGATGCGAAATCGAAGGGAATAACATTTCATGTGTAAGTTGTCTCGTTAAGTGTGATTTTACAACTTCATTGTGAATGAACGTGTACTATATCGGTACTTGTACTATAGCGTGTTTTTCTCCTGTATGATTTTTAGATTTCCTAAAAATGAAAGTCGGAAAGCTCTGTGAGAGAATGCCGTGAGGAGGATGAATTGGCGTGCGTCTAAATGGAGCACTATATGTTCTCAGCATTTCCGAGAAGAGGACATAGACCGAACTTCCCTTTCAACAGTAAGGCTCCGAGAAAATGCTGTACCATCAGTTTTCCCTACACACCCAAAACATTTATAAAAGGTATGTTAATTCAAAGAATTAAATTCTTAGTTTTCAAGTTCACGTTTCAGTATAATACGTACGTATCGTCGATAATCGAAGTGTTGAGTAACTCACTTTGTCTTCATCATGTACCAAATTAAAAGCTAACACTACATTAACTGGCATACAGTATAGGCCTAAACAGGACACTGTGTGGATTTGCCATTCTATGTACCGTATTTCAGTAAATATTGGTGGTAATGAACAGTGTTTCCCAGTAGTGTAACGTAACTGAAACGTCCCAGTACGTATTACAAACAAGATGTATTTATGGGGCTTTGGAGGGAGGGTATAGCTAACTTAATTTTCAGTTTCTATTATTTAGTTTGTGATACACGTTTATTACTGAATTAACAAAATTGTATCGTTTACATTGAAGACTAGCTATTCGTAATATTACATTAAAAACTAATTTTAATCAGAAGAAACGCGGAATTTCGCCTTTACGAGATTTTATTGGAAACAAAAACTTTGAAACAACCAATCTGATGACTTTACATGCGTACATGGTGCAATTAGCGACTGTAATACACGCAGCGCTATAGCACACTGGCAATGTTTTGGTCAGAGTGTCATGGCAGCGAGCCCCGCCCCCATGGCTTCAAAACGTGATACGGCTGGGATACGTAGCGCCATCTCCCCTTACTCTTACCCCCATGGAAGGTTATGTATAGTGCCGCCACCTATCGGAAGTTCATGAAACTAGAGGGGCTGAAGCGGGAATATTCCGCTGTGTTCCACAACAAATTTCGCATTTTAGCTACCGAAAGTGGCAGAGAAAATAAAATGTGTTACATTAGTTATTGGACGCTTCTCGTACTCTTTCTGCGACCAATGGCTTTCCCAAGGAGCTGATTTACTACCTCAGTGTGTGGCCAACCACACACAACCTTACGAGGAAGGAGTTCATATCGTTACGACCGACATCGGTAAACACGACAGTGTACCATCGTCGTGCACCGACTAGCGCCCACGGCTCGTGATACGGCTCGGTCCCTCAGCTTGTGCTTCTGCTTGTCGCAGCGCTGCCCGAGGGTCCGCCCACGCTGGTGGCGGAGCGCGAGCGCTACTACCCGGGGGACCTGCTGAGGGCCAACTGCACGGCACCCCCGTCCAGACCGGCGGCGCAGCTCTCCTTCTACATCAACGACGAGCCGGTGAGTCCATCTCTGCTCACTCCTAATTCACTCTGCTCGTAATGAAAGGACACTGTTGTTTCCAGAAAGACCGTGTTACGGTCAACAGAACCCATGGACCTCACCTGTGGTGTGGTGAGAGCCCTGCCAGGGAAGGCTGTGATATGATTAAGGCATTCACAACGGGAAGTCGTAGCTGCTGGTCAACCTTAAAGATTGAATGGTGATGACCCATGAAATTCAGGGAAGCTGAGGGCCCTCCGAAGACGTCCATTGCAGCTTTGGACGAAACATAGACTACATAAACGTTTCATGGACCATGACCATACAACCCTCAAGATTTATCAGCATCTAAATCTGTGATTACGAAATTAATTTAGAGAAACTATGGACCTGAAAGTTTATAGAGCGGCAGGTAAGGTTGATAACATAACTGTGCATAATTTTAAAACACAGTTTAACGCACTTTCATCAAAAGAAGTTTTGCATCACCCCAGTCGCCAGAACTCCTGAAGATAAACGTTGACTGTGGATATTGTATCACAGACAATGTCCCTTTGATTGTTCAGAGATGTCACTAAATCTTACAAAAGATGTAAAAAACCATGCATGAGCAGTGCCTATTAGAAGGAGGGGGTCCGACAGCCGACCAGTTCCAGTCATTCCACCAGGAAGGAGGTCCACGGCTCGTGTTGTCTGTAGTTCAACCATACCTATAGGGTCAATACCCCAGTTAGTTTCCACCTCTAAGGGCTCTTAACAACGGAAGTGTCCAGGCGTCTCGGAGTGAACCAAAGCGATGTTGTTCGGACATGACGGAGATACAAAGAGACAGGGACTGTTGATGACATGCCTCGCTCAGGCTGCCCAAGGGCTACTACTGCAGTGAATGACCGCTACCTACGGATTATGGCTCGGACGAACCCTGACAGCAACGCCACCATATTGAATCACGCGTTTCGTACAGCCACAGGACGTCGTGTTACGACTCAAACTGTGGGCAGTAGGCTGCAATATGCGCAGCTTCACATGGCGAGGTCCATCTTTGCAACGACGACACCATGCAGCGCAGTATAGATGGGCCCAACAACATGCCGAATGGACCGCTGAGGATTGACATCACGTTCTCTTCACGGATGAGTGTCGCATATGCCATCAACCGGACAATAGTCGTGTTTGGATGCAGCTCGGACTGGCTGAACGCCTTAGACACACTGTCCAGCCAGTGCAGCAAGGTGGAGATTCCCTGCTGTTTTGTGGTGGCATTATGTGGGGCCGACGTACGCTGCTGGTGGGCATGGATGGCGCCGCAACTGCTGTACGTGAATGCCATCCTCCGACCGATAGTGCAACCATACCGGCAGCATATTGGCGAGGCATTCGTCTTCATGGACGATAATTCGCGCCCCTATCATGCACATCTTGTGAATGGCTTCCTTCACGAAAACGACATCGTTCAACTAGAGTGCCAACATGTTCTCCATATATGAACCCTATCTAACATGCCTGGGATAGACCCAAAATGTCTGTTTATGGGCGACTAGACCCATCAACCACTCTGAGAGGTTTCGGCCCAATCACCGCTCAGCAGTGAGACAATCTGGACCAACAGTGCCTTGATGGGTTTGCGGATAGTATGCCACGAAGAACACAGGACTGCATCAATGCAAGAGGATGTGCTTTAGGTACCGGTTTGTACAGCAATCTGGACCACCACCTCTGAAGGTCTCGCTGTATGGTGGTACAACATGCAATGTGTGGTTTTCATGAGCAATAAAAAGGGCGGAAATGATGTTTATGTTGATCTCTATTCTGTATAGGTTCCGGAACCGAGGTGGTGCAAAACTTTTTTGATCTGTGTATAATGAATTGAAGAAATTTCTAAAATTTAATGAACCGTCTTTTGGCGTTTCCGCTCTTAAGTTCTTCTAGAGCCATTACTTTGCATATTTGGTACGCAGAAAAATACAAAACGCATCTTATTAGAGTAATATATCTGTTTTCCTTTCATATTATTCACTATCGGCTGCAGTTACGTGCAGGCCTGTCGTCGTAGTTCTTAGTATTACGCCACAATGACAGGGGAAGTTGTAATACTGTTGACAAAAAAGAAAAGAAAGGCATCCGCTTATTTGAATCTTGAATTTCTTATTAGAACACTCCTAGTGATTGGATGACCATGCTACAGTATAAGTATTCAATAGACTATTTGTTACGTGACATTGATCTTCGCTTCCAGCAATAACTATTTAATATACACTCCTGGAAATTGAAATGAGAACACCGTGAAATCATTGTCCCAGGAAGGGGAAACTTTATTGACACATTCCTGGGGTCAGATACATCACATGATCACACTGACAGAACCACAGGCACATAGACACAGGCAACAGAGCATGCACAATGTCGGCACTAGTACAGTGTATATCCACCTTTCGCAGCAATGCAGGCTGCTATCCTCCCATGGAGACGATCGTAGAGATGCTGGATGTAGTCCTGTGGAACGGTTTGCCATGCCATTTCCACCTGGCGCCTCAGTTGGACCAGCGTTCGTGCTGGACGTGCAGACCGCGTGAGACGACGCTTCATCCAGTCCCAAACATGCTCAATGGGGGACAGATCCGGAGATCTTGCTGGCCAGGGTAGTTGATTTACACCTTCTAGAGCACGTTGGGTGGCACGGGATACATGCGGACATGCATTGTCCTGTTGGAACAGCAAGTTCCCTTGCCCGTCTAGGAATGGTAGAACGATGGGTTCGATGACGGTTTGGATGTACCGTGCACTATTCAGTGTCATCTCGACGATCACCAGTGGTGTACGGCCAGTGTAAGAGATCGCTCCCCACACCATGATGCCGGGTGTTGGCCCTGTGTGCCTCGGTCGTATGCAGTCCTGATTGTGGCGCTCACCTGCAAGGCGCCAAACACGCATACGACCATCATTGGCACCAAGGCAGAAGCGACTCTCATCGCTGAAGACGACACGTCTCCATTCGTCCCTCCATTCACGCCTGTCGCGACACCACTGGAGGCGGGCTGCACGATGTTGGGGCATGAGCGGAAGACGGCCTAACGGTGTGCGGGACCGTAGCCCAGCTTCATGGAGACGGTTGCGAATGGTCCTCGCCGATACCCCAGGAGCAACAGTGTTCCTATTGTGCTGGGAAGTGGCGGTGCGGTCCCCTACGGCACTGCGTAGGATCCTACGGTCATGGCGTGCATCCGTGCGTCGCTGCGGTCCGGTCCCAGGTTGACGGGCACGCGCACCTTCCGCCGACCACTGGCGACAACATCGATGTACTGTGGAGACCTCACGCCCCACGTGTTGAGCAATTCGGCGGTACGTCCACCCGGCCTCCCGCATGCCCACTATACGCCCTCGCTCAAAGTCCGTCAACTGCACATACGGTTCACGTCCACGCTGTCGCGGCATGCTACCAGTGTTAAAGACTGCGATGGAGCTCCGTATGGCACGGCAAACTGGCTGACACTGACGGCGACGGTGCACAAATGCTGCGCAGCTAGCGCCATTCGACGGCCAACACCGCGGTTCCTGGTGTGTCCGCTGTGCCGTGCGTGTGATCATTGCTTGTACAGCCCTCTCGCAGTGTCCGGAGCAAGTATGGTGGGTCTGACACACCGGTGTCAATGTGTTCTTTTTTCCATTTCCAGGAGTGTATGAAATTACCTACATATGGTTTCATCAGCTTCAAGCTTAAAGAAATCGCGAGTGGTGGCAAGAATTGAGAAACTTTAAGGGTTTTCCAGTTTGCATGAAATAACAACTGGAAGATTTTGGCTTTCCACAAAATCAAATTGTCAAAAACTACAGAAATGGTTCTTCTTAAAATCTTTGCAATTTTTCCATGCGAACAGCCACGTGTCTGAACGGACGCCATTTCGAATTTGACATGAGGGAGCCCCTGGTTTGAGACGTGAATGCCAATTCAATTCACAACCCGTGGTCTGAAACAGCCACGTAAGCCCACTTAATATAATTACTTCTAGCGCCATTGGACTTAAAACACAGGCCCTTTTTGGAGTTTCAGTTTTCGTGGTGCGTGCCTCTTTGTGGTGCTGAGTCTCAAGGCCGGAGCCTACATAACGTGCTCCTAAATACAACACTGGTTAGCTCAGATTCCGACTGTACGCGCTACTGATATGTTGTCCGGGGAATCGCGCTGAGTGCGGCGGCCCAGAGAGGTTCTCGATTTCACCGTCTTGCAAATGTTGCTGCTGTTGTTGCTGTTATAGTTGCGTCTGCCAAAGACTCACTCGGTGCAGTTGTCCACTCTAGCCTATCTTACTCGTCTCATCGTCTGAGCACTACTGTAACTTTCATCCGCACGCTTACTGCACCCAATCCTGGATTCCCCTGCACAATTTTTGTCACAGACTCCCTCCCCCCTTGCTCGTCCAAAACACACACATTCACATAGAAGAGAAACAGGGATGGAGAGAGAGAGAGAGAGAGAGAGAGAGAGAGAGAGAGACACTCGCACTGTCCTCCAATATCAATTTGACGAGTCCTTCATGCCACATTTTCAGCCAAGCTTTACCCTAAGTTTCTCGACTCGGTATCTTTGCGTTAATCATACGGAATACCCATCTAATGTTCGACATTCAAGATTTACTTCAGACAAATATTCTCACACAGCACTTAAATCTATATTCAATGTCAAGTTTTCCTTGTTCAGAAACGCTTCTCTTGCATTTTATATCCTTTGTTTCCGCCAGTGTCAGCTATTTTGCTTCCATAATTACTTAATCTATTACTTTGACTGCCTCTACATCTACGTCAACATACATATTAGGGAAGCCACCGTATGGTGGGTGGCAAAGGGTACCCTTGTAAGGTGCCAGGACATGGGCACTTACACGCTAGCTTACCAACATTAATATTAATAATAAAGGGACTGGCAAGAGCATCAGATCATGACTCTATTGAATTACGATTAATATGAGGCATTCTCGAGAAGTATTCCCTCCATGTCTGCATGATTAAGTCACTAAAGTAAAGCGTTGGTGAAAAGTGTAGGAAGTTGAGAATTGTGGAATACAACATCTGCAGCTGGCCGTAGCTCGCCGGGTCGCCATGGGCGGCAGGTAGTGGTCACAGGAAACGCGGGACAATACGGCGCTTTTGGGGGTAGCCCGGCATCCGGAGCCACCTGTGCTGGGCAACACGTGCGGAAGACGGGAATTTCATTTGCCTAGGGGCGTTATGACCTACTCGATCATTGGCTAGATCTCAGAAATGCCGTTGCAGGGATTTCGGCGATGATAGAGCGTTTGACATTGGCCGAAACGGGGTATTCCTCCACCGCGTTTTCATACGCATGTGAGACGGGAGAATTGTGGAGAGCGGTACGGACTTGGAGACGGCGTCTTGGCCATCGTCTTGGAAGGGAGACATACGGTCTGTATCGCAGCACTGCACCAACGCGTGTTCCGTGCAGAGTTCTGCGGTTAGAGCTCTTTGTGCGCTCAGAAGCGAGATTTTCACCAACGCTTAACCACTTCTAACAACTTACCTAATATTCTTGATCTGCTAGTTATCCTCGCGAGGTGCCGAGTATTTTTCAAAGAAGCTGCCGGTAATGGATGCGCGTAATTGCAAATTGTTAATGTGCCATTCTCAGGAGTGTATGGGTGGACAAAGAAATTCACATTTTTTATTTTATTAATTTATTTTTTTTAAAATTTTGTGAGTTGTGGGAGGATATCAAATTAAAATTCCAATATTACAATCGAATTATCGACTTCATTGTAGCTAACATTTACCATACCCCAGTAAGCTTTACATGTACTCTAGTCACTGCACAGCTTGCCCAGACGGGAAGGAAAGAAGGTTTGCGGTCTTCTATATCAGCGACGGACAATGCGCTTACACCCTGTACCACTAATTGTCATTTCTATTTTTGTTCCACTCGCAAACAGAGCGATGGAAAAACGATTACCTGTATGCCACCGTACGAGCTCTAATCCCTGTAATCCGATCTTCTTCCTTACAAATACGTTGGCATCAGCAGAATCGTTCTGTGTTCAGCCTCAAATGCCGGTTTCTAAATTTTCTCTTGGTGCTGCTCGAAAAATACGTCACTTTCCCTGTAGTGAGACCCATTTGAGTTCCCGAAGAATCTCTGTATTACTTGCGTTTAATCAAATCTTCTGGTAACAAATCTAGTAGCCTGCCTCTGAACTGCCTTGGTGTCTTTCTTTAATCCGACCTGGATTGGATCCCAAATACTCTAGCAGTACTCATGAATAGGTCGCACTAGCAGCTTATACGTGGTCTTCTTTGCAGACGGACAACACTTTCATAAACTTCTCCCAATAAACGGAAGTCGACCATTCTACTTCCTTATCACAGCTCTCACATGGTCATTCCATTTCGTATCGATCTGTAGCGTCACGCCTAGTTCTTTAATCGATGTGACTGTCAAGAAGCACACAGCTAATAGTGTATCTGAACGCTAAAGGTTTTCCCCACTCATCTGCATTTACTTACATTTTACGTTTAGAAGCAGCATTGAGAACCACCTAGAAATATGGTCTAAGTCACTTTGTATCCGCCTATAGTCACTCATCGACGACACCTTCCCATACCACTTCAAGATGTTGAGCAGTTGTCTCGGGGAAATATTGTCTGAGACTTGAAACATGGTACGCCAGCAGACCCGAGAGGCATAACTGGAATATATTTGGTGTGAAAGCCTGAAGGATCGTACTATGAACCCATAGCTGGGACAACAAATGTCGTTGCGACTATCGTTACCATTCGTTGACGGGATTCTTTGTCACAGCGCGTTGGATCATTAAAACACGTTTCGCGCGTTGTACATTAACTTTTATTCAATGTTCTGTAGCTTGTAACTCCCTGTTTTTCAACTTACAGAAGTAAGTAACCCCATCAATTAAATGTAAATATGTGACCCGGTAAACGTGGCAAGTAAATTAATTATTGTTTTGCACAATGCAGCTACAGCAATCAAAATGCAGTCCATAAAATCGTAGTACCGATCACTATCTAAATCTATTACGCGTACTGAATTGGTGTGAAGATCCGAGCCGCGCGGGATTAGCCGAGCGGTCTAAGGCGCTCCAATCCTGGACTGTGCGGCTAATCCCGGCGGAGGTTCGAGTCGTCCCTCGGGCATGGGTGTGTGTGTTTGTCCTTAGGATAATTTACGTTAAGAAGTGTATAAGCTTAGGGACTGATGACCTTAGCAGTTAAGTCGCATAAGATTTCACACACATTTGAACATCTTTTTGAAAATTTGAGATGCGTCTTGAGATAAATATAGATTTAAAAAAATGTTTGGTTGTAGTATTTTTTCCAACACTGTAACCTATGGTCACATAGCTCAACCATCATCACAATCGATGAATTGAGACTTTTCATGGGAGATAAAAGATAAAAAAAAGACATTCGCTCTACACAATACCCGAACTCCTAGAAACCTACGAAGAAGGGAAGAAACACAGGGTCGGAACGACTGTAGTCACGCTTAGAATGAGGAAAATATACTACCTTCACCTAGTGAAATCCCAAGTCACCTCAAGCTCCACTTTTAGATGCAACCCTATCAGATGACTCGTTGTTTAATTTTTTACGATTTTCTTTCCATCAAATGACACACTCAGTCTTTTTCTCCCTTTGGTATCTGAAGCAATTTACTCTCAAGACGTAATACTTTGCAATATCGAGGCGCCACGGCGAACGAATATTATGGCCTTCGGGTACTCGTAGCTTTCACTGCACACTAGCTTATTCCCCAGGAGAAGAATGTCGTATCGTGAGGAGCACCTCGTTTCGTGTTCCTCCGCCCTCGCGTCCTGTTTATTTCCGCCTCCGGGTCCACATTTAGAGCGCGTCATTGGGGACGGTTTCGCGCCATTACGTGCGCCCAGAGGCGGCGGCGGCGGCGTCTGTCCTGAAAGGAATGATGCCAGAGGCAGCGGCGGACGCTAACAGAGCCCATGTGACCGGATTCCACCCGGCCCTGTTTCCTGACAGGGGGCGGGGGGTGGGGGTAGGTTGGGGTTCCGCCACTGCCAGCCACGCTCCAGTCGCCTCACGCGCTGCCATCCACCCCCAACCAATCAGAGAGAAAGTGCCCCGCGGGCGCTGCGTTCACGCCTCCTTACCTGTGTCAGCCGCCCGTTTAATGGCACTTCACAAGCAACACCGAGCTGAATCGTTTTTCCATCCAATCCAGTGTTTCTCTTTGCGTTCTTCGTTAAGCAGACGAATACGTTTCTACCGCTAATTGCTCCTCTCTTAGAACACTTGCTGACCTTCTGCCAAAATGGTCAGCGACACGCAATATGGTGTCTTGGCTGTTAGAAGCACATTTAGTTGTAAACATACCTAAACGATTAAAATTTAGAAAATTTCTTGCCACATTAAAAGATAGTGCTGGATTTTGAGTAGAACCCGGAACTTTGTCTTTCGAGGCGTAATGCGTTATACCGACTGATCTGTGCACAATTTAAACGTCTTGACAATGATATTTGCTTCTGACAGCCGGCACACAGCTGTAAGCTGCGAGGAACTGAGTGAAGTGAAAGATTCATTCTCATTAAAATTTACCCATTAGAAGAGACTCATATAAAGAAGCGCTACAATTCATATTAAACTGATGTAGCGGCATAATAAGTGTTCAACATTACTTGATAGTTAAATAATTCTAATAGCTGCTTTGGTGATGGGTCTGATTATCAACTTCATTTCACATCCTAATGAGGCCTAAGAACTCACAAGTACTTTGATACGAGGGCTATCCAGAAAGTACATTACGTTTTCGTTTGTGTCCGTTAGGGGCGGGGCTAGCGCGGCCATCTTGGTGTCATGGCATTCCGCCGCTCAGTCGGCATCCTGCCATGCTACTGAGAGGTTCGTGCCGTACTCCGTTGAGTGACTGTGACAGTTTGAATTGTCAGCGTTAATTGAAAATGCCGCGAAGTGTGAAGTGCGTGCTGTAATAAGGTTTCTGACTGCAAAAAAACTGTACACCGATAGAAATCTATCGGCACCTTTGTGAAGTGTATGGGGACAACATAATCACTGAAGGTGGAGTGCGTCAATGGGTCATAAAATTTAAAAATGGCCGAACTAACGTTCATGACGAAGAGCGAAGCGGAAGACCCAGCATAGTGACTGCAGAACTTGTCGAAAAAAACGATGCCGCGGTCCGTGAAAACCGTTATTTCACAATAACGGAACTCTGTATGAGTTTTCCACAAATTTCACGAAGTTTGTTGCATGAAATCATTACCGAAAAGCTTGGTTACCACAAGTTTTGTGTAAGATGGATACCAAAAATCTCGACAGAGATTCACAAAAATCAGCGAATGGCTGTAGCGTTAACGTTTTTGGACGCTTACGAGAAAGATGGCGACTCATTACTCGATCGCATCGTTACTGGTGACGAAACATTGGTTAAGCATGTGAACTGCGAGACAAAATTGCAGTCAATGCAGTGGGGGCACATAAATTACCCCCAAAAACCGAAGAAATGCGTGTAGACAATGTCGGCAAGGAAGGTGATGGCGACTGTCTTTTGGGACAGAAAAGGTGTGATTTTTGTGGATCTCCTGGAAAGAGGCACTACAATAAACTCTCAAAGGTATTGCCAAACTCTGCACAGCCTCAGAAGACCAATACAAAACAAGCGCAGGGGAAAGTTGGGCTCAAAGATCTTGCTGATTCTCGACAACGCCCGGGCCCACACTACAAATGCCACTCGTGAAGTTCTCGAATCTTTTAAGTGGGAGTTGTTTCCTCATCCGCCGTACATTCCCGACCTGGCACCGAGAGACTTACACTTATTCCCAGCAATGAAGAAGTGGTTGGCTATGCAGCGTTTTGATGACGACGCACAGCTTCAAGAAGAGGTAATCACGTGGTTGAAGGCGCAGGCGGCCGAATTTTACGACGAAGGAATTTCCAAGCTCGTCCATCGCTACGATAAGTGCCTTAATTTAAATGGCAACTATATAGAAAAGTAGTATTTAAGTGTGGCTTTCATCCGTATATAATAAAAAAAATTCCAATACTTTATTTATTTTTAATTCCAAAACGTAATGTACTTTGTGGATAGCCCTCGTATTACGATAAATTTGCTTGACAGATGGAGCCTGAGTAAAACAAAACTGGACTGGAAAATGTTTCTTGCACCTTAAGTTGGGCAACCCAGAGTACGTCATCTGCACTGGTTACGTTTGATATTTTCTTCATCGTAACTTGGGTAACGCAGAGTACGTCATCTGCACTTGTTATTAATGATGTAAGTTGCACCATAACCTGGGCAAACCAAACTACGTCATCCGCACTGGTCACGGATGATGTCAGTTGAGTTGCCTATATGAAAGCGCATGAAATACTTTCCTGGTCAGCTTTATTTTAACTTCTCTGCAGAAGAAACAGAAAAGATCCAACGAAAGAAGGTTTTCCTCATTACGAGCTCCTGATAATCGCATCTGAGTAACAGAAAAGATAGAGAAGTTCCACTGAAGAATGGCTCTTTCGTCACGGTTTCGTTTGATAAGTGCCAGCCTGTTACGGACATCAACAACAAACTTCTGTTGCAGTCGCTTCTAGTGTGACGTCCTGCATCGGGGAGAGACGTACTGTTAAGATCTTGAGAGTAGCCGTTTGAAAAGTCTGGCAGCATATTCCTTCCTCCCACTTGACCACAAGAAACTCAAAAAAAAAAAAAAAAAAAAAAAGAAGAAAATGAAGCTCGTACGGTAGTTTGCAGACAGACAGGCAGCTGCTCCTCCCACGCACCATGTACGAAAGGTAAAGTTAGAGGGTGGAGGGGGAGAAAGGTCGTAGTAGCAAAAGCTCTGAGCACTATGCCACTTAACTTCTGAGGTCATCAGTCGCCTAGAACTTAGAACTAATTAAACCTAACTAACCTAAGGACATCACACACACCCATGCCCGAGGCAGGATTCGAACCTGCGACCGTAGCGGTCGCCCGGCTCCAAACTGCAGCGCCTAGAACCACACGGCCACTCCGGCCGGCGAAGCGCAAGTAATTGACTAAATACGCCGTAGCATCACTTAGACTGTTTCTCGAAAATACGAAGTGTTCACACAACGCGTTGTTACAAAGTAACAGGTGGATTATTCATTAGTTCCCGCTTTGCTCATGTTGGCATAGGGTGTGTCCAATTGCTTTTGACCGCACATAGTAGTGTTTTGTCCAGATGCAAAATGAAAACTGTATCAAGCAAATTTTTACCTACCACTGGGACGTTAGCCGGAATGGCTGTCATTCTTACGTACGAAGATCTGAGCAGCAGAATGTCTTCCTTAACACCCCTTATATTTTCTCTTCGGCTATCGATTTCCTCTCTTAGAAACCTGTTCAAAAGCGTACACAGAATTCAAGTAATCACAGCGTTCAGCTTAATGAGAAACTGGAACTTGGATGTTTAATATCATTTCGCAGTACTGAAATGCACTGTGAGAACAGCAAGAGGTAGAAAATTCAGTTAATGGTCAAAGCGTTGGATGAAAGAGTTCATCAATTCTCCCATCGGTTCCTGCTGAGTTAATTACAAGCAACAACGGCCCTTTCCTGCATGTTCTCAGGAGTTGTTGGATTATCGCAACTCACTAGACACCTGACATTATTAACATATTTTTCGGCGTCGATATTCAGATCAAAGTTTTTGGCCATACGTCGCTTGTGTCATATGCACACGAAATTAATAAACTGTTTCCGACCCATGTTGCATCATTGAGTGAAAATCTTGGCAACATACACCAACTGTACCGCACATGCTGACGCTGGCGACTTATCATGGCAGTCGGAATATATTTAGATACCTACAACGGAAACTCCCCATCACATCCCACTCAGATGTAGTGGTAAGATGGCCCACTGGACAGCCAGTCAAACACTGAGCACATGTTAAGCATGAAAACAGGAAGAAGGTGTACTCAACTGTGGTAAAAAGAAGCAAAATAGAAACAGTGAACGGTTCAACAACATGTGCAGCATCGAGCGATTCTGAAGCCTGTGTGTCGTGATCATGTGGTCATAGTGTTGGACTGCAAATAGGGAGATCTGAGTTCAGGTCTTCCTGATGCCCCTCTTTTATTTATCTTTTTTTCTCACAAACTTCTGAACTGTCCGTCCGCTCTTTGATTTGTCTGTTCGCTGCATTAAAATTTCTGTCTGTATCGTAATGTAACATCCGTTTGCAACAGCGAAGTGTAACGAAGAGACCTCCAGACGTTCGTACCTCCTATTCGTCTTACACAATTACCACATTTTATGCATTTCTCGTCCTGGTTTGGAACTTCTGACTCTTGAATTCCTTCGTTGTAACATATTTCACACCCGTTTATTTGTAACCGAGCGAGGTGGCGCAGTGGTTAGAACACTGGACTCGCATTCGGGAGGACGACGGTTCAATCTCGTCTCTAGCCATCATGATTTAGGTTTTCCGTGATTTCCCTAAATCGTTTCAGGAAAATGCCGGGATGGTTCCTTTGAAAGGGCACGGCCGATTTCCATCCCCATCCTTCCCCAACCTGAGCTTGCGCTCCATCTCTAATGACCTCGTTGTCGACGGGACGTTAAACAACACTAACCTAACCTAACCGTTTATTTGTAGTTTTCATTTCAGTGAGTGGTCTATGAGGCATCACGCCTGCTGTTCATCACATTTACTTGCGACGATAGTATATTCCTATCATATCACTAATATGCTATTACCAACGTATAGCGTAAAAATTCCCAAGACTACAGGAGGAGGGCAGACATGTCAGTGACCGCATAGATAATTCATAAATTTCTGAAAAAAAAAAGAAAATGGGGTACGGGGATGTTTGAATAGGGACCCTCTTCTTTGCGGTCTAACACCATTACCACACCACCAACACGCCGTGGTTCTTGCTGTTCGCTCGATGTCGCACATCTTGAGCTTGGACAGTTCGCTGCTTCTATTTTGCTTCTTTCTTTATTCAGTACCCCTTCTTCTAGTTTTCATGCTTGATCTGTGTTCTGTTTTCGACGAGCTATCGATCGGGCCATTTTACCACTAAATCTGCGGGGGGTGGGGGGTGCGATGTGGAGATTTTCCCTTGTTAGTGAAAAATGAATGATCTGTGGGCAACTGACAATTACAATGAAAGTTGCCTCGTGTGGAGCTGTTACATAAACACCCATGCTGACGTAGTGAGTAACGGAGTACATTTTTCGATCAAACTCGCTGTGTAAACGTTGTTCATTGCGATACATCAAAATCTATTTATCTATCATTTCGTTAGAGAGCCAATACCGGCCATTACATTGTGGCAATAAACAAGTAACTCCCATGTAACCCATCTGAGAATGAGCCTGAAAAGAAACGAAAGCTAGTTAACGGAATAAACGGATGTTTCAAATAACTGATTGATTGCTGTTTCTGTATTTATATCAGCAACTGATGCTCTCAATTTTTCCTTGTACTCCTATGTCTTCCTTTCTGTGATACTCATTGTACTCAAACAAACCTTCGAGTGAACAAGACGGATTGAATGACAGGTGTGTATTTCTTTAGGTTTGGTTTAAATGGCTGTGAGCGCTATGGGACTTAACATCTGAGGTCATCAGTCCCCTAGAATTTAAAACTACTTAAACCTAACTAACCTAAGGACATCACACACATTCAAGCCCGAGGCTGAATTCGAACCTTCGACCCTAGCGGTCGCGCTGTTCCAGACTGAAGCGCCTAGAACCGCTCGGCCACACCGGCCGGCATTTCTTTAGGGTTCCCGTTTGTTTACCGTCAAGTGGACAAGTTACATTAGCCAGGACACATGAACTGTGCGCTAGTTCAGCGAATTCAAAGTAAATTTTGTGTTGTGTTCATCATGTTTAACTTAATGGTGCGCTGCTGATCAGGTCTCGAGGAGAACAAGTGAATTTCCGAACAGAAAATATTTGGTCCTTTTTAAAAACATTGTACTGATGTTGGTATCTTGAACGCCAATAAAGTTACAAGAAAGGCGACCATAGTAGTAGCAAAACCACGTTTACTTGATATATTTGTTTATTTCACTTCCGTGCAATGCGTTATTTGTGTTGGTCAAGATACGTGGGTCACACTATACAATCATTAACTCTAGCACAATATTATGGTACTTTCCGTTAGTTTCGTGTTAGTGAGTATTGCTTGTGCAATATAGTGTTTCGTTTGAGCTGTTACGGAAGATTAAGGAAATGAAAGAGCAGAGGAACTTGCTCGTACCTTACTAGACTGGGATAGAGTGCAACTGACCCCTAACTTTCAAGATCGTTACTTTGCTGACAATGAGTCGTAATACTAGGAGCATTGTCAACTTGCTTGTTGTGCAAAACCCATTCGATTCACAAATTTTAACTGTGCTTAAATTGTTCTCCACTAGTTACGATGTGTGTATTATTCTCCATTCTCCACACATTTCATAATCATATAAGTACTTGAATGAAGTCACCCCGTAGATTTCACATGAAACGAACAGGCGTTTGTTCAGCGACGTAGAGCAACTCACACCCAAACCTTCAGATGTCAGACACTCAGATCGGTATGAAACGTTGTGTGTAGATATAGCATCAACCAAAATAGCGATTTCGTTAGTGCTATCTGCTGTCGTCTAGTAGAACATGCGTAAATAGTAATTAAAAGTAACACCAGAAATACGGAGCAGAGGGAAAGCCTATCTGTGAGTAACAGTTTCGCAGATATCGCATGGGGTATTTGGTGCAGTGTGAGGTCGTCGTACCAGAGGTCCCTCGCTAAAACCCCACTGATCACAATAATATTAACTGTTTACAAGTGAAACTGTTACATGGGAGACCATTTTCCTGGTAAATAAAAGGACTTTTGGAGTTTGTAGCAATGTTCTTTTGGCAGTCTGCTTTCGCTTCGTTAGTTGAAAGTGGCAAACCTACAGATAAGTGTGGTGTTCCACGGGACATGGGACGGAACATAAACCACACGTGATGAAGCAGGCAGTGCACTTGTAGTTCCAAATAATGAACATGAACAATCGGACCAATACAAATAAAAACAATTGTATCACACTTGCGGAAGTATTAATAGTCCCATATAACACTTTCACGCAAAATACAGCCAAAAATTTGCCATCATTGGGGTTTAGACCCAGGACCCTCTGTACGACGATCTAACGCTCTACCAGCTTTCTCACGGAGCCAATGCGTATTACTTAAAGTTCTGATTCTGAACATGGCTGCGCTTTCAGAGACCGTTTACAAAGTACAATTGAACCAATAGTTACGGTTGCATCAGACTCATGCTACCGTAGCTCGACACGTGTGAGCAGCCCGTAGTGGCTTGCCTTCTAGGTTTTCTGTTTTAAAAATTTTGTGACTAAGTTTTATCACCTGGTATTTAGTTTTATACGTGACATGACAGTTTGAGTGTTTACTTCCAATCAAGGCAATCGTAGCAGTGCCGAAACCTAGGTTAAAGACTTCTTTTTTGCGACCGAGGGCACGTATTGCTTTAATTTTAATGCTTATTACTTTCTCACAGTTACGCTTTACCTGTGATCCATAGTTCTCGTGTTTTTTAATTATCGTTTACGCCCGTTCTGCTGGATGACACCACATACTACTAACTGAATCGGAGTTCTGGCTGATACTTTATCGACATACAGTATTTGGTACCTAGCTGACTGTCTGACACCTGGAGATTTGTGTTTCAGCTGAGGTGTTTCGAAATGTTTGCCTGTAGCACGACAACTAAGCAATCAGTGAATGGCTGTCTCTGTGTAGGACTCTTTTAAAGTGCCCAACAAAACTTTGCAGGTGGGACCGAAGTTGCTGCT
This sequence comes from Schistocerca piceifrons, assembly GCF_021461385.2. NCBI lineage: Eukaryota > Metazoa > Arthropoda > Insecta > Orthoptera > Acrididae > Schistocerca > Schistocerca piceifrons. Next base: position 557,637,502 of record NC_060143.1, read on the forward strand.
GCACTTGTGTGAGGTGTTAGAAGGGCCTTTTGTGTTTTCGCTCACGCATGTTTTCATGTCGCACACCCCTGTGAAACAGAACTGAAAAAACTGCTTTGATTCACGTTCAGATTTCGTCGTATGATTCTAAACTGTAGTTAGTGATCCCACACTGTACATCAGGGCAAAATTAGCAGTCACTCTGCAGTCCAAAGGGGCGCGATTACGTTCAACGGGGTTGCAGGCCCACGATGTCCTTGTTGAAGGGTTGAATCGTACGTCAGTAGTGTCCAATGTCGTCAAGAAAGATGACGTCTTGCTCATGGCAATGCGAACTGCCGTTTACGTAGATGCAAAGTTTGTGAATGAATCTCCAGGGGAGGCTTGGTGTCACTGACCCACTTTATCCCACCACATGAGGCATTTTCATCTCGATTATGAGGGGCGGTTTGTCTGAAATGTTTTCCTCGCCCTCCATCTCAGAGATGGCACGATAAGGGATGAAATGTGTGTAAGGGTGGACGTGACGACCTTTCCATCGTGGGACACGCGCACCACTGTATTGGGAAGAATTGTGGTTAACTCTACTGCTAATGTGGCATCATTAACCCGTTTTACACCTCACTCGAACATGTGAGCTCTGGCCTTCTTTCGTATGCATTGGGATCTTGCTGTTTGAAGCGTCATCCAGACCTAGAGCGACGGTGACCTCCCAGGGCGCAACACTTTTCCATCATTCAGAGGAAGGTTGCAGGCATGTTTGAGCGAAATTTAAAAACCTCTGCCAGAATTGGAGGTAATTCATGGGTTTGAGAGGAGTGATTCTTTAAATATCTCGTGCAGACGGTAAGACCTTTTGGCCGGTCGGTGTGGCCGAGCGGATCTAGGCGCTTCAGTCTGGAACCGCACAACCGCTACGGTCGCACGTTCGAATCCTGCCTCGGGCATGAATGTGTGTGATATTCTTAGGTTAGTGAGGTTTCAGTAGTTCTAAGTTCTAGGGGACCGATGACCTCAGATGTTATGTCCCATAGTGCTCAGAGCCATTTGAACAATTTTTAAGACCTTTTCAAATGTTTATCGCCGTCATCTGTAAGTAAAACCAATATGGCCATACAATTCTGCAGTCTGCTTTCCTATTTGTGCGTTATAATTTCCCCTTCGGTGTGGCAATTTGCGTAACCGATATTCGTAACGAGTAAAAGCATTCGCAATAGTTCATCATGTTCTGAGGATTCTTGGTGAAAGTCCACCCAGTAATGGAATCGTGCATCTGCAACGTTTAGCGTCATCAGGGGAAAAGCTGGAGAAACTGAATAAGCGAGTGACATTCCGGTGGTGGGAGGAGCTCGGCCGGGCGGAGCTGCAGCCCACGGTCGGGTCGTTTTAATTTGCAGCGTACAGCGGCGTCAGCTGGTGGCGACGGTTTTTCATTAGCTCTCTGCGAACGTTGTCAAACTCGGCTGCCCTAACGACGTCAAGGCACGAAATATGAAAATAATTGGCCTTCCGGTCCAACTAGTATCGGTTCCGATGCATATCATCTGTGTAAATGGTTTCTTTCTAACACAGATTTCCGTAATGAGCGGAGTAGAGCCGGCGACAGAGGTCGCATTCCGATCCACACGTTTTATCTGATTATTTAGCGACCTCCGAGTTTTCTTACGAGTAATTCGGTTTGCATAATCACTTCAACAGTACGGTCGGAAGGTTCTACATCTATTGTTACAGGCTATAAAGCTTTAGCGAGTGTAACGGTGGACGATGTAAGCACAGCTACCCTATACTGTCTGTCCCAGGAGGAGTGGTCAGTGTTCTTGGATGAGACACGATGTAGCGCTCATCCAGAGGAAAAGATCAGTTTGAACCTATGCCCTATTCCGAACGGTTCCTTAAGTAAAACAAATTCAACGTTACTACAGTACACCCCTGAAACTGTTTCTCTAAGTATACACCAGAGTCACGTTAAGAAGGAATTATTTAATGAACGAATTGCCTTAAAATAGAATACAAATGATAGTAATATGTATGATCTGAAGGTGGCCATTTAATTTCGGTGAAACTAGTAATCATTACGTATTTTTATGCGATCTGGGAGAATAAATTTCTCGAATAACAAGAACAAACAAGATTCTGATAAGAAGAACAAACAAGATTCTGAGGTGACCTCCGATAAAGCTGACAATGGCAGGAAATATTCATGAGAAGAAAATATTTTATAATAAAATAGGACTCCCAGCTACTGAAACTCATTTTGTTTCACATCTCTCGGATACTTTTTCGATTAGTATTTTTCAGTTAATATTAACGCATCCGCAATCATAGACTAATCAAAAACAGTTATTGAAACTTTCCAGTGAAGAAACTGGTACGTTATCCGGATCTAAAGGCTGTACTTGCAGTTTCATTAGATGAAGATGCTATTCATTTAGTGAAATGTACATTTACACGATCATTTCCAAGAGTTCCGATTACTCATGAATCTGTTCATTCATTATTTCCACACTCTTAGGAAACGAAGCAAAATTAATATCCGCCGTCATTTGGAAAGAAGGCATTACGAGGTTGACAAGAGGAAGGGAGGGAGAGAGAGAGAGAGAGAGAGAGATAGAGAGAGACAGCGACAGCGAGAGAGCGATAGAGAGAGAAGAGCAATTAGTGATAGACGGACGTGACGTCACGTCCCGTTAGCTGGCTGTCCCACTCCGTACGCAGTAGCACATCGACGTTTCGCTGCCGGCAGTTCGTCATGCGATCGCCTAAGTTACGGAGGTAATTAACGCCTCACGAACAGTTAACGTCACGGTATATATTACGGGCGCACACTACTCACCTGAGCACATGAGGTCTCAGTAGAAACCTCGTGCCAGCACGGCGCATAGCACGCAGGATGTGCTGTACTGCATGCGCACTACCCGACGCGATCGGTGTGTGTTCGCTGCTCCAGGAATACTGACAAAAGTCGCTCTGACACACGCTTCTGGGATCGTATTTTACAACTCGATCCGATGAAGGAAACAGGTTCTTATCATGTCTTTCGTGATACATTAACTGAATGATTTTAAAAATATCAGACCAATTCTGGGGAAGCGGATCTCTTAGGTTATATATACAGGGTGGTCCATTGATAGTGGTCGGGCCAAATATCTCACCAAATAAGCATCAAACGAAAAAACTACAAAGAACGAAACTCGTCTAGCTTGAAGGGGGAAACCAGATGGCGCTATGGTTGGCCCGCTAGAAGCCACTGCCATCGGTCAAACGGATATCAACTGCGTTTTTTTTTAAATTGGAACCCTCGTTTTTTATTACATATTCGTGTAGTACGTAAAGAAATGTGAATGTTTTAGCTGGACCACTTATTTCGCTTTGCGATAGATGGCCCCCTAATAGTCACAAACGTGTAAGTATGTGGTATCACGTAACATCCCGCCAGAGCAGACGATATATGCTTCGTGATAAAAACTACCCGTGTTAAAACGGACCGTTTACCAATTGCGAAAAGGGTCGATATCGTTTTGATGTATGGCTATTGTGATCAAAATGCCCAACGGGCGTGTGCTATGTATGCTGCTCGGTAGTCTGGACGACATCATCCAAGTGTCCAGACCGTTCGCCGGAAAGTTACGTTATTTATGGAAACAGGAAGTGTTCAGCCAGACGTGAAACGGCAACCACGACCTGCAACAAATGATTATGCCTGAGTAGGTGTTTTAGCTGCTGTCGCGGCTAATCCGCACATCAGTAGCAGACAAACTGCGCGAGAATCGGGAATCTCAAAACCGTCGGTGTTGAGAATACTACAACAACATCGACTGCACCTGCACCATATTTTTATGCATCAGGAATTGAATCGCGACGACTCTGAACGTCGTGTACAGTTCTGCCACTGGGCACAAGAGAAATTAGGGGAAGGTGGCAGATTTTTTTGCACGCGTTCTATTTAGCGATGAAGCATCATTCACCTACAGCGGTAACGTAAACCGGCACAATATGCACTATTGGGAAAAAGAAAATCCACGATGGCTGCGACAAGTGAACATCAGCGACCTTGGCGGGTTAATGTACGGTGCGGCATTATGGGACGAAGGATAATTGGCCCCCATTTCATCGATGGCAGTCTAAATGGTGCAATATATGCTGATTTCCTACGTAATGTTCTACTGATGTTATTACAAGATGTTTCACTGCATGACAGAACGGCGATGTACTTCCAACATGATGGATGTCCGGCACATAGCTTGCGTGTGGTTGAAGCGGTATTGAATAGCATATTTCATGACAGGTGTATTGGTCATCAAAGCACCATACCATGGCCCGCATGTTCACCGGATCTGACGTCTTCGGATTTCTTTCTGTGGGGAAAGTTGAAGGATATTTGCTATCGTGATCCACCGACAACGCCTGACAACATGCGTAAGCGCATTGTCAATGCATGTGCGATCATTACGGAAGGCGAACCACTCGCTGTTGAGGGGAATGTCGTTACACCTATTGCCAAATGCATTAAGGATGACGGACATCATTTTGAGCATTTATTGCACTGAAATGATAAGTCCACATAGGTACATGTATCACATTGGAACAAAGAAAATGTTAAAACGTACCTACGTTCTGTATTTTAATTTAAAAAACCTACCTGTTACCAACTGTTCGTCTAAAACTGTCAACCATATGTTTGTGACTATTACAGTGCCATCTATCACAAAGCGATAAATGTGGTCCAACTAAAACATTCATATTTGTTTACTTACTACACGAAAATGCAATTAAAAATTGTGGTTCCTATCTAAAAAAACGCAGTTGATATTCGTTTGACCTATGGCAGCGCCGTCTAGCGGGCCACTGATAGCGTCATCTGGTTTCCCCCGTCAAGCTAGACACGTTTCGTTCTTTGTAGTTTTTTCGTTTGACGCTCTTATTTTGTGAGATATTTGGCCCGGTCACGATCAATGGTCCACGCGATATATATATGCACTCCTGGAAATGGAAAAAAGAACACATTGACACCGGTGTGTCAGACCCACCATACTTGCTCCGGACACTGCGAGAGGGCTGCACAAGCAATGATCACACGCACGGCACAGCGGACACACCAGGAACCGCGGTGTTGGCCGTCGAATGGCGCTAGCTGCGCAGCATTTGTGCACCGCCGCCGTCAGTGTCAGCCAGTTTGCCGTGGCATACGGAGCTCCATCGCAGTCTTTAACACTGATAGCATGCCGCGACAGCGTGGACGTGAACCGTATGTGCAGTTGATGGACTTTGAGCGAGGGCGTATAGTGGGCATGCGGGAGGCCGGGTGGACGTACCGCCGAATTGCTCAACACGTGGGGCGTGAGGTCTCCACAGTACATCGATGTCGTCGCCAGTGGTCGGCGGAAGATGCACGTGCCCGTCGACCTGGGACCGGACCGCAGCGACGCACGGATGCACGCCAAGACCGTAGGATCCTACGCAGTGCCGTAGGGGACCGCACCGCCACTTCCCAGCAAATTAGGGACACTGATGCTCCTGGGGTATCGGCGAGGACCATTCGCAACCGTCTCCATGAAGCTGGGCTACGGTCCCGCACACCGTTAGGCTGTCTTCCGCTCACGCCCCAACATCGTGCAGCCCGCCTCCAGTGGTGTCGCGACAGGCGTGAATGGAGGGACGAATGGAGACGTGTCGTCTTTAGCGATGAGAGTCGCTTCTGCCTTGGTGCCAATGATGGTCGTATGCGTGTTTGGCGCCGTGCAGGTGAGCGCCACAATCAGGACTGCATACGACCGAGGCACACAGGGCCAACACCCGGCATCATTGTGTGGGGAGCGATCTCCTACACTGGCCGTACACCACTGGTGATCGTCGAGAGGACACTGAATAGTGCACGGTACATCCAAACCGTCATCGAACCCATCGTTCTACCATTCCTAGACCGGCAAGGGAACTTGCTGTTCCAACAGGACAATGCACGTCCGCATGTATCCCGTGCCACCCAACGTGCTCTAGAAGGTGTAAGTCAACCACCCTGGCCAGCAAGATGTCCGGATCTGTCCCCCATTGAGCATGTTTGCCCATTCTGCAGGGGAAATGATGACCCTGCTGCAGCTTTTGCGATGGGAAGTGTTTGATCACCTATAATATAGCACTTAATCGGCTCCCTCCGTTGTTCAGCTATGCCCACGTGAACGGCTGGCTAGGAAGACAACAATTTGGCACAAGCAACGAAGGGAAGTCCAGCGTAGAGATTTGGCACAAGCACAGGCGGCTGCTTTCTGTGAAGAGGGTACTTGGAAGATTTTACGCCACGATAAATGTATAAGTCGGAGCGACGACTATTTAGAGAGGTAGCTGGAGGGTATGGCTCACTGTTGCGTATAAAATGTTTTTGATTTTGACTGTGGTTTTCAATTGCGACCGATCAGACCTTACTTTCCGTACAGCCCTCGTAGCTGCAGCTGCGACTGAGATATCTGTCGTTGTGTTGTACCAACTTTCCAATTATCTACGCTGATCGTGGTCTGTGCTAAAACGTTGTCTTCATAGCAAGCGGTTCATGTGATCAAAGATGAAACTCAGAGAAGGCAAGTCCGAACTGAAGGGTCATCAAATACGTCCCATCGAAAACGCTGAAAGAGCATTTTCATTTTCCCTGCAGAGTGCGGGCGAATGCTGTCGTGAGGATGGAAATGCATGACAGATAATTTATGTGGACTGCATGAAATCGGGCGCATTCTCTCAGTAGTCACTCCCACTTTGCGGGACCCACTCTTTTATAGGCCGGGCGCTGATAACCTCGCTGTTGTGCGCCCTACAACACTAATCATCATCTAATCATCTTTTATAGGCATCTTTACGTGGTGACTGTGCGCTCAGAACTTGAAAGATCGATGCGACTCGATCGACGGGCGTACAATGGAGTTGTGCAACACATCTCTGCAAAGTTTCATTGAATTTTCACTGGGCTTCCATTTTGCGACCGATCGGACCTTTAACCAACGAGCAGCACTTCTACAATAGTGGATGTGGAAATAACTGCCTTGTATCCAAAACGAATTTTCCTCTCTGCAGCGATGTGTGCCCTGATATGAAAGTTCCTGAAACATTAAAACTGTGTGCTCAGTCGAGAGTGGAAGCCGGCACGTACGCCATTTTCGTGCCAGTGATCACCAGCTGGGCTATCCAAGCTCACAGCCTCACCTCCGCCAGTAACTCATCCCTTGTGTTCCAAACTTCACAGAAGTTCTCCTTTGAAGCATGCAGGGCAAGCGCTCCTTGAGTGAAGGATATTGCGGAGACATGGCTTAGCTACAGCCTGAGGCGCTGTTGGGGGATGTTTCCAGAATGGATTTTTCACTCCGTTGCAGAGGGTGTATTGATAAGAGAGTTGGAGGCGAGAAATCGACGGAAGTAAGGCAATGAGGACGGATCGTGAGTTGCGTTAGGGTATCTCAGCCGGTAGAGCAATTGCCTGTGAACTGAAAAGGTCCTGGGTTCGAGTGCCGATTAGACACATGCTTTTAACGGTCCGGAAAGTTTCAATTTCCATTCATACCACGCATCCCTCTGCAGGGTTAGGGCGGAGTTTTATGTTAGGGAGGGAATGTTTATGGCCCCAACAGGTTAGCAGTGTACGCCAGGCAGTAAACATAAAAGCGCCGAATATTTAAACACAAAGTAATGAACTATTCATTTACCACTCATGCAGACAGTATACTTGTATACGTGGATGTAAATTCTGTCAAACTCTAATATTTCTTTCAGATCATTAACCCGAAACTTTCCTCTGCATAACAAGAAAAACTCTGTGTCTTAGATCTCGTAATGTTGTTTTAACACATAAGTTACAGAAATTACATAAATAGTCAGCTAATTAGTATTTAAGTACATTTTGTTCTTTTCGACACGTATAAAAACTTTGTCGTTTACGTTGTCTAAAGCGAACACGAAATATCAGGATCATGCGCAGTCGTTTACTGTCAGTCTTCAAATGGTCGTTAATATTGTTACACCACTCACTATATTCATCAATATAAAGGAACGATTGCAGACAATGCAAATAAAGGTAATATCCAAATGAAATGTGAATGTTATTTCACAGCCTTCTTCTACAGTCGAAAGACAACTTTCTACTGTATTCCTGGTTAATTGGTTGACCACACTTATTGCACTTGTACGCCGGTGTCCCTTCCATAGATCCAGAAACTTCTACCACTTGATATGCTTACAGCATCTCGTCAGCAAACAAATTCTGCAATATTTGAGATTTACCAGGCCTTTGCCACAAAATTCGAGTTTTTTCCACTTAGTTCAGGTACTCCTCCTTTCAAAATGATTCGTTGAGGTGTTTCTCTTGCTCTAATAGGTTTGGAATGTTACCACTTGAAATTATTTTTGTCACGGAAGTACTGAGTTTGCTGCGAGAAATTATCTATGCTGCAGATACTACAGTGCTTCTCTTCCAGCGAAGTATTTTCTTCGATAGTATCATTCTCTTTCCTAGTGATCATCAGCTGCCACAAAATCAGGATCAGAATCAGCATCGTAAAAAATGTTGTAGTCATTCCCCTCACGAATATCACATAACTGCTCTCGCACTCAAGCTTAAAACTTTGTGCCAGCTGCATGTTGTAGTCATTCCCATCACGAATATCACATAACTGCTCTCACACTCAAGCGTAAAACTTTGTACCAGCTGCATGTTGTAGTCATTCCCATCACTAATATCACATATCTGCTCTCGCACTCAAGCTTAAAACTTTGTACCAGCTGCATGTTGTAGTCATTCCCATCACGAATATCACATAACAGCTCTCGAACTCAAGCTTAAAACTTTGTGCTAGCTGCAGACATCCTACTCCTCTTAATAATGTCGCTCCCTGCTCTAGTTGGAAAATAACCTAAATTAACGCTTGGAATAAAATGGTATAAAATCATAAAATCCGAAAAAGCATTTCAAAGCAAAACAGGTTGTAATCGGAAACATGCCTTCTACTTGACTTACCGATTATTATACGTAATGTGAAACATGCTGTGTTCCAAGCTACTAGTTTCGCGTTTAGGTCTAAATAATACACCTTATAGCTAGACTGATAATGGAATTTTCCAATCCGACATGTCTAAAACTACCCTGAAAGGTTTCACACGGGAAGAACACACCGAAAGAAATGCAGTGTAAAAATTTTAGCCGCTATGGCGCACAGCAAGTATTTAATTTGTTTTATCAAAGTTATTCAGTTTTGCAGCACGAAGAACCGCTTATAAACACCCTTCCTGCCTGGCGCGCAATCAGGAGAAAAGGCAGACACGGCCGTGAGACCATAACGTACGGTCTTGTAGCGCTGAGTCCAAAAGTGCATATACGTAGATTTTTAGCAGTTAAACCATACCAAAAATGACTCAGATCGTAAATTTGTTGGATAACTTGCCGTTCACATTGATATCTAAAGTGTTGCAAATGTAATTGTTACGGTAGTAATTGACAGAGGAAACAGAATCGAGGCAGTATATTATGTTAAATACAATTTCCATCAATCGTGATTTTAATTTGTTGACACTAAATACTTCGTAATAATTCCTGTAGCACAGCTCAAATGACAACTTTTAAATAATGTACGTTTTACAAATAATGAAAACGTTCCTTGTTTATTTTCTGTAGTTGTCACGAAAGTGTGAAGTGTGTAATGGATGACGAAAACAAACGTTTCTCTTACGTAAGATAAACCTCATAAAAGAAAAATTAGTGCTTTCAGGCACTTCACAGTAATAGTTTCATTTTGAGGGAATTGGGCTGTGATAACAAATGGCCGTTATTCTGCATTTTTTGTTACGTAGCGGTCATATTTGACCAAACTCGTAAAACACGATAATACAAACAGACATTGCAGAAATCACTGAAGTTCAACAATATTGTCACGCTGATAAAACTGAAATGATGAATTTTTATTGGAAATTATAATGTCCAACTATTTTAGGAAACACGTTTTACACTGTCGAAAAGATTTCTTTATTGAGGGGTTGAGTTTACGCTATTGCTTGTGGATGGAATCCAAATGATATAAACAGTTTTTTCGACCTCCTGAAGACAGGGGTGTCGTTACGTCCAGGCCAACTGACCGACAAAAGCAATCAACTGTTTCCTGTAACTGGCAAGAAGACATTTCGGTAGCAGTATTGAAAATTATTGTTCCCCATTTTTCCAGGTTACAAGATTTTTGCGAAAAACGGGACCTTTTTTTATGTTTTCCGCCCTAATTTCCCTTGAGGATCCTGAAAGCAGATATAAAGCTGCGAAAACAGTAATCTATTAATACTTATCACTGGCAATAATGTATACCCCAGTTTGTCTTAGAATTCATCTTCTGCGCAACTAACCCTGTCTTTCTTTCGCTCAAAATGATAAAAATGTGGTTTCCTCGCATTTATTGCACGAAACTTGACTGACAGGTTCCATACACAGCAGTTTAGGAGATGAGAGAAAGATACGGATTTCATAACAAGAAGACATCTATTAATGACATCTCCTCCACACATTTGCTTGATTCAGAAATTTGCGACTCCCTTTTCCGTCTTGTTTTCTGAATATGTTTAACCAGATCAAAGAAGCCCGGATATCACCAATGTTTATCTTTGTTGTATTTACGAAGGCAAAGTCTTGTAGATTTTCATCGGTAACGGTGCATTCATTCTCACGAGAGTTCTAAGCCTTTCGAACACGCAGGTTGTGTTTCAGATTTTTATGAGTTTCATTTAGGCGCATATTTCTCATTAGTTGTAAATATTTCTTCTATACACCTTAAAATTTTACGAAGGCCCCGCTGATAAATTAACTCATTCGTGTAACCAAACGATTACAGTCGTTTATGTGCCCCTGAAAGCACCTGCACTCGGTGTTTTCTTTGGGTTAGGAGGGTACTACGTTTTTGCTCTGGACTTTGGTTAGCACAACAATCATCGTTCGAACCACTCTTCACGGAATAGTCAGAGTTACTTCCTGTTTGAATCCATGTCCAAGGAATTAACTGATAAATAACATATATTTTGTTTTTCAGGAGCAGTAGGTGATTTCGATTGCATACCGCGTTCTTGTTTTACCTTTGCAAGGTTGAAAACATTAATTGCGTACCACAGTTCTGTGACGCTCTCGAACGTACACAAAGACAGAAGCTATTACAAGCGTGTACGAAAAAAACACAAAGAAAGTAAATTCTGTTTCACCCCCACTGTTAACACTTAGTGACACCGCAAAGGCAACTATTATTTATTGTTGATATTAAATGAGTTTCAAATTAGAGTGAAAAGTAACTTGTGTACGCTCTTCCTGTGACACTATCAATTGAAACTCAAATTCGCTTTAAAAATTAATATTGTGTTTTGCCGTGTTATCTGTTTACCGATGTGCAGTCAGTTAAGGCTATGTGCTAGGCGTATTGCGAGTGCGCTGTCTGCTGCGGGTGCGGTTGGGATGTACATTTCTCCAGCTGCCTGGAGAGCTACAACAATTTTTTCAAAAATATTTGCGGTGCACCTTAGCTGCTAATATTTGCATACTGCACTTCCTGTGTGAAAAATTTCAAGGTAGGTCTCGACATGTAGCACTGGACCATTCCCTCGTGAGAAAGGGAGATCTTAGGTTTTTGCAGTGCTACCACAGTCCATTTTTTTACGCTGACAATGCGTCTGAGCGCCCGATGGTTCGGCTTATGGACTAATATTTATTTCTGACTTATCGTGCTTTTGCCAGTACATAGGCCTAGTCAGCTAATTGACATCTATAAACTTAAAATACTTTGAAAAATTGGACAAAATACCAACTGCTGAGTAGAACAGAAGGACGAGCAGTGGCTTCTATCAAAATTGTTGTTTTTCTCCTAAAATTCACGCATAAAGCAGTCTACAGGTAATAACGGCAATTGTCAGTTTGAGTAGATTAGCCTTGGTCTTAATTTGTTGTTAGTACATTCTTTCTGCATCCCTGAGGGTAATCATTATTCGAACCACAAACCTTTCCTTATGTTCGTATTGACCATTCGTATTGACCAACTCGGATCGAGTAACAACTTCGGTTATACTTTTTCCTTTGTAATTTAATATTTTTCCGGTACTCCGTCATCATTTCCCCATGTTGTCATTTCACATCTTCTGTCGATATTGTTCCGATTTCTAATTTATTCTGCATTTATACCACTCTACATTTAGTATTTTATTCTTAAAAAGGTTTCTTTTTGTTATTTACAATTCTCTGATGTTGTTTCTGTCTAGTTCATTCCTTATTTCTGTAATCGATTCTATTCTCGATTTCTTCCTTGAAATACAAGTATATTTTCGTAAGCGTGTCCTAATCAGTTGTGTCCAAAAAAGATGTAGCATCATTACGGCACTGCTTCCGGTACATTCCACGTATTTACTCGTTCCTTGTCATTTTCCAAGCGATATCTCTATCTGCTGTCTATCTTTCCACGTTTCAGTTCAGTCCAGTAGGCTATCAAAACCACCACCGCTTTAGGGTCTCACACTACAGGGTGTTTCAAAAAGGACTTTACAACTTTGAAAATTCATATAAATTAATTCATAGTACCTACTGATATGACTGTAGTGTCAATTTGTAGGCAAATACATCACGTTTTGTCTCGCGTTTTTCTCTAGCGCCGAATCGCATCGTAAGGAGCCCTAGCAGCAGTTGCGTTATGTATGACCATTGCTGGACCCGAGCGTGCCAGCTTTGTGTTTTGTTTTAAAATCGAAATCGGTGAAAACAGTTCAGCGTAATTTCCATAACTAGTACGAAAGATGGCGCACCACCCCACTACCTGGCTGACGTCCGTGATTTTTCTCATTGATCGCTTTCCAGGTCAATGGATTGGCCGCGGCGCTCCAATTGAGGGACCCCCACGTTACCCAGACCTGACACCAGTCGATTCTATTTGTGCGGTAGCATCAAGGATATCGTGTTTGTACCTCCTGTGCCGGCTTCTCTTCCTGAACTTACAGCAAGAATTTACACCGCCGCTGAGCACTAAGCATACATGGTAATCGTATTAAATATCCATGTATTGATCCAGTAGAGCTGATAGCCAGTGATCTAACCCACTAGCAGCAAACAGTGCAATGCTACGGCGAGTTTGGGAAGAAATTGACTTACGGTGGGAAGTGTGCGCGACAACCATCAGAAGCCACACGTAACATCTTTAGTTTAAGATGAACAAACTTGATGGGTTTCCTTACAAAATAACACTAAAGCCAGCTCTATATCTTCTTTCAGTAAATTTATATGAAATTTTAACGTTGTAAAGTCCTTTTTGAAACACGCTGTACATTTCGAACCTCGTGGTTGCAGATGCAAATGCAGTGCAGTGGCAACCCTGGCAGGACACACAACGTTCGTATTTTTCGTTCCCCAGCTGCTTACAAACAAATGAAATACAACAACCAAAATGAATTTCGTACTGAAATCCAAAATTAAAAATTAAAAAAAAATATTTACTAACTGTAGGATTTACTGAAACGTAAAACAGTACGAATACGTCACCTCCAGTTTAGCGTATGAAATGGACGCTCCTGCTGAACGCAAATCCTCCGCCAGAGCAGTAAAGCGGGCCTGGGTGCTGCGTTTATCGTGGGCGCTAGCTGCGCGCCGCACCAACACGTACGCCAGCGGCCGCAGTCGATTCCGAAAATACTGCTCCGCGCCGCGGAGCCTGCGGAGGCCATTCCACCGCAATATGCGGCGCGGGACATAAATCGCGACTGATGGAATGGGCGAGTGTTTTTCTAATCATGCCGGAATGAAAAACAGCCTCCACATTAATCCCGAAGGTGCGCGGCCGCGTCGGAGTGCGGGAGGTTCCTGACCGCAGCAAACGTCGATTTGATTCGCCGTAGCAGCCAGCGAGATGTAGGCGGGGCGGCTGAGAAACTGCGACGGTGCAGCTGCAGTAAAAAGAGAAGAGCGGAGACCCGCGTGCGCTCAGTTTGGAAGTGCTGCCGAATTCTTAAGCAGGCCGCTGCAAGGGCTGGGAACGACCACATGCCACCGCGCCAAAGATTCCCTCCGCCATTCCTCGCTGTAACCATCCTAGTTCCCGCAGCTAGTCACTTCTGAGTGAACCCTATTGTTCGACGCTCCATCCATGCATAATTACGTGAGGTCTGTGAATAATGCAGAAATAAATGTGAGGAATGAGGAAAGAGATATTCGTGTGCCGTTGTTTGCTGAGACCACAAGGGGCTTTTCTGCCCTCTCGTCTTCCTCCGTGGACAAAGGTACGTATCACTCGCAGGATGAGAGCTGTGTCTCACAGGTGACCGTAATGTACGCACGTTTGCTGTGCTCTACTGTGGTACATTCACAACAATGCAAAAGAAATACTGAGGGTATGCTAGATGATCAGTTTGGCTATTGGAAAGGTAAGGGAACCAGAGGGGCAACTCCGATGTAGCAACTGATAACGGGCCAAGTGTTATTAAAAATCAAGACACATTCATATAATGTGACGACCTGAAAAACGCGATTGATAGTGTAAAAAGTTGTAGCCTGTTCGAAGTTCTGAGAATAATAGTAATAATAACGGAAAACGGATGAAAGAGAATACTTACAAAAACCATGAGGGAGCAACAAGAATGAAAGAACATGAAATCTGTGTTGGCATAAAAGTAATGTATTCTTCCGCACCTGATGTTCAGTTTATATATCGAAGTTCCAATGACAGAAATGAAAGGTCCGTTCGGGAATGGGATTTAAATTCTCGTTGGAACGATGTTAGCGATAAGATTCGCTATGACAGTCCTGTCCTCAGTCAAAGTGAAAAGGGTTACAAGACGTGCCGATTGGAATTAACAGTGTAATCAGTACAGAATATGCACTTAGAGTAAACCGAGGATAGACGAAAATAATTAGAACTACCGGAAGCGAGAATACCGACAAAAGTTACATCAGAATTGCGGTCCACGCAGCAGACGAAGTTAAGTAGTTCTCTTACCGTAGAAAAAAAAGTAACACATGACGGACGGAGCAAGGCGGGCCTAAAAGTAAATTAGAATAGGAAAAGAAGACATTAATGGGCAAAAGAAGGCTACTAGTATCAAACATAGGACTCAATGAGAGGTAGCAGAGGTTTAGAATACCGCTTTCATTGTAAAGTTCTTTCATTATCACACATCCGGTTTCGGGCTCTTGTAAGCCCATCTTCAGGTGTCGTAACTTGGTGCTGTGGCCCGCGAGCACCACTACAGGAACACTGGTAGCATGCCGCGACAGATGGACGTGAACCGTATGTGCAGTTGATGGACTTTGAGCGAGGGCGTATAGTGGGCATGCGGGAGGCCGGGTGGACGTACTGCCAAATTGCTCAACACGTGGGGCGTGAGGTCTCCACAGTACATCGATGTTGTCGCCAGTGGTCGGCGGAAGGTGCACGTGCCCGTCGACCTGGGACCGGACCGCAGCGACGCACGGATGCACGCCAAGACCGTAGGATCCTACGCAGTGCCGTAGGGGAAAGCACCGCCACTTCCCAGCAAATTAGGGACACTGTTGCTCCTGGGGTATCGGCGAGGACCATTCGCAACCGTCTCCATGAAGCTGGGCTACGGTCCCGCACACCGTTAGGCTGTCTTCCGCTCACGCCCCAACATCGTGCAGCCCGCCTCCAGTGGTGTCGCGACAGGCGTGAATGGAGGGACGAATGGAGACGTGTCGTCTTCAGCGATGAGAGTCGCTTCTGCCTTGGTGCCAATGATGGTCGTATGCGTGTTTGGTGCCGTGCAGGTGAGCGCCACAATCAGGACTGCATACGACCGAGGCACACAGGGCCAACACCCGGAATCATGGTGTGGGGAGCGATCTCCTACACTGGCCGTACACCACTGGTGATCGTCGAGGGGACACTGAATAGTGCACAGTACATCCAAACCGTCATCGAACCCATCGTTCTACCATTCCTAGACCGGCAAGGGAACTTGCTGTTCCAACAGGACAATGCACGTCCGCATGTATCCCGTGCCACCCAACGTGCTCTAGAAGGTGTAAGTCAACTACCCTGGCCAGCAAGATCTCCGGATCTGTCCCCCATTGAGCATGTTTGGGACTGGATGAAGCGTCGTCTCACGCGGTCTGCACGTCCGTTGTAAAGTTCTTTTATTATCACACGTCCGGTTTCGGGCTCTGATAAGCCCACCTTTAGGTGTTCCAGGAGCTCCGTATGCCACGGCAAACTGGCTGACACTGACGGCGGCGGTGCACAAATGCTGCGCAGCTAGCGCCATTCGACGGCCAACACCGCGGTTCCTGGTGTGTCCGCTGTGCCGTGCGTGTGATCATTGCTTGTACAGCCCTCTCGCAGTGTCCGGAGCAAGTATGGTGGGTCTGACACACCGGTGTCAATGTGTTCTTTTTTCCATTTCCAGGAGTGTATTTAAATAATTGTCCCCCTGTAATGCGAATGGTTGTAGCCCACTGGCTGCTCCCCGGAAATGTCTTCATAAAATAAAAAACTTTTTCACATACCTCATAAGATGATGACGACCTCTTGATAAAATCACAACACAGTCAAAACAAAATATAAAACTTTTTTTGTTGGTAAAGGAAACTTGGTGTATTTATTATCTTCACCCTCGAAATTTCCTTTCTGGGAAATTTACATAATGGCTATATCTCCTTATTTAACAATGAGTCACCTACTGTACAGAGACCGAACGATCCGACGCAGTAAGACAGTATGTTTTCATGTGTGTGCTGCTTTTAAAAATCAAGTATCCATAAGGACGATTGGGCAACGTCGTATTATGACTGGTGTAAGCAATGCAGGGGTCGTTGTTTGAAAAACAAAAAAAAGCTTTTGTTGAGCAATGATACACTGTTCAAGACTTGGTTATTAGAACCCGGTGGACGCCTAGTGAACTACACGTGTATACATCTGTAAGTTTTGTGGCGACGGAGATCAGTTTTACATTCCTTGGGCTCGTTACACTATTATATGTAAAAGCAGGATACACACAACAGTAGCATGTTTAAAACCTCGCAATTTTTTCAATACCTGAAACGTATTCATTTCTTCGCGATAAAGGTTGGTCAGGGGCTGTCCTGCTTGTTTTTCGTGTGAACCATTGATTTTTATGAATTCAGAGCTTAGTTTAGGTGCACATGAAAACGTTTACGCTCCTGTCCCATTATCTACATGCGAACTTTTAACCGCGTTAAGCTACTAATGTGTCTATTCACAAAGCAGAGACTGTTTCCCTGCTCACAGTGTCGACGTCTAGGCAGTGTTGCTTAAGTTCAGGCTGGGGGTTCGGCAAACGTGGGCTCAGTTTCACAGTTAATTTATTGGATAAAGAACAGAGATGCAGTAAGACAATTTATCTTCTATAGCCTGTAGAGATCCTTAACCAGCGCTCAAAGCATTCAGTACCACAATGTATCTAGCACGCACTATTTAGAACTAAAATCAAACCAACAATAACAATGGTGGAGACAACATAAGGTATAAAGTTTCGGATGACGAAACAACTCTTAGAATTACCTGGGTTCATTTACATAACATACACGGTGTTTCCGTAAGAGCGTGTAAAAATGTAACATGACGAAGAGAATTGCTCCACTGGACAATTTGGGATGGAAAACATGAGTCAGAGAAGCCAGCCTAAGGAGATATGGAAGTAAACTCATCTACAGCTTCGTCTGGAATTACTGTTTTACAGCTTATTTATAACAAACATACTTACAAGTTTTCACATACTGTTCTGTTTATTTACAGTACATTCTTTATTGCCTGCAAAGAAACAAGGAGGACGAGCCCGATTACTACAAAGTGTGAATGGCCAATTGTACTTGCGGGTCGTCAAAACAGTTCTACCTGAGTTGTTGGAGAATATATGCTTGGCCTTACTGGAGAGGATGTGGACACATGTCTGCAACCGTCTCAGTACTGTATTTCCTGGTAGCTACATTGGAAGGAGACGCTTGCGAGGTCACCTGACCTGAATCCCGTTCATTATTTCCTGCGGGGATATCTAAATTCACTTGTGTATGAGACCCCAGTGGCTACGGAGATGGAGTTAGTTGCCAGAACTGTAGCTGCCTGTGATGTAATTCAAAACACAGCAGGCATATTTGTCAGCGGGCGACAGAATCTTGTTCGCCGATGTCATTGCTTGCGTTGAGGTTGACGACCGTCAGTTTCAGCGCGCTGAGCGATATCGTGACGAATTATTTCCAATTCGCGCGTTGGTTCGAAAAAATCCCGAGATGGTTGTAGTGCTCCGCTTATAATACTCCAAATGCTCTTGGTTGCAGAGAGATCCCTCCACCTTGTTGCCCAAGGTAGGGCGGCAAGCACGAAGACCAACAGTAGAAACTCTCGCCGTTTCCACGTGGACATTATCTTGCTTAAATGTAAGACCAGGATGGCTTGTTATGAAGGACGATTGCATTTATAAACTTTAGGAGAAAAAAAAAATCCTGCACCATGAAGGTATTATCCGAATGGGAGGGAAATCGGTAGATTTGATTTACATGTACAGACAAATAATTTATTACAATTTCAGAAGAACTTGATGATTTTTTTTTCAGAGAAAGAGCTCACAAATTGATCAAGCCAGTAACACGTTGGTCCACCTCTGGACCTAACGCAAGCAGTTATTCGGCTCTGCAATGATTGACAGAACTGCTGGATATCCTGAGGGATATACTGTCGAATTATATTAACGTCGCGAGTTAGATCACCAATATCCAGATCTGGTGGGAGGCACTGCCCGTAACTGTCCAAACGTTCCGATTCGGGCGATCTCTGGTGACGTTCTGGTCATGGTAGGGTTTGGAAAGCACGAAGACATGTAGCACAAACTCTCGCTGCCTGAGGGAGGGCATTATCTTGCCAAAATATAAGTCCAGGATGGTTAGCCATGGAGGGCGACAAAACAGGGCGTAGAATGTCTTCGACCCTGCGCTGTAAGGATGGCGTGGAAGACATGCAAAGCTGTCCTACTGTGAAAAGATTTAGCGCCCCAGACCATCACTCCCGGTTGTGAGATCGTATGGCTGGCGACAATCAGGCTGGTCCATACCGCTTTCCAGGGTGTCTCCAGACACGTCTTCGCTGGTCATTTGGGTTCAGTTCTGCGTGGGACTTGTCCCTGAAGACACTTATACTCCAGTAAGTGCGATTCTAGGCCGAAGACTTGTCTGGAGATATCCTGGACAGCGGTAGGATACCAATCCGTCTGTCGCGCACTATACGGCCCAAAAACTTGGAGTGACGTTTTTCTGTGCCATTTCTTTTCATAGGAGTTCAGTTGAGTTGTGTTGGTTGTCACACATAGCACCCTTACTGCACAGCGGTACCTCGACGATATTCCACGTCTTGTTTTGTTGCCCTTCATGGCCAACCATTCTGGGGTTATATTTTAGCAAGATAATCCCCGCACGCACGCAGTGAAAGATTCTACTGAATGCCTTCGTGCTTGCCGAACCCTACCATTGCCAGAACGTCGCCGGACCTCACCGTAACTGAGAACGTTTGGAGAATTATGGGCGGTACCTCCAACCAGCTAGGGATTTTGACGATCTAACGCGCCAGTTGAACAGAATTTGTCATTCTTTCGCTCACAAGGACATTCAGCGAACCTGTCATTCAGCCGAGCCCAGTAACTGTTTGCATTAGGGACAGAGGTGGACCAGCACGTTACTGGCTTACTCAATTTGTGAAGTTCCTTCTCTTGAATAAATCATCAAGTTTTTCTAAAACTGTAATAATTTATTTGTCTGTACATGTACATCAGATCTAACGATTTCCGTCCTATTCTGATCATTCTCTCGTGGTGAGCCGTTTCTTTTTTCTTAAGAGTGTACAAAGGCACTCTGTCGTTAGTGATACAAAATACTTTTCCAGAATTTTCCTGTAATCTCAACGAATAAATGCCTCTCTCGCTACAAGTATAATTCGTCTGGATAACCACTGTTCTCTGTCTCTTCCAAAATAATTTGTAACACTTGGCAGACTGTAGGGCAACAGCATTTAGTGTGGTCATATATTTCACATCAATAGTAATAACTTGTCCAGTATTACCATTTCCAATCTCGATATTTCTACAATGATATGTCTTGTATGATTAGGGCTATCTGATACATTGTACATTGTGTAGTGCTACTTAAGTTACCAAATTAGCTATACTGGGCTAATTATTTTAATAAATTCATTTACGGTGTTAATTTAAACTTCTTTTTGTAGTTACTACGGCTCCAGAGCATTAAAGTACGTTCATTTTAATTTTTATTCAAATGTGTTCTTTGTGTGATAATACATTTGAATGTTATCCACAAATTCGATTCTTACATTTATTACTGTTCACTTTCTGTTTATTTGTATAGTGCCTCGGTCTCTGTAAGCAGTCCCGACAATTTCTGTGATTTTTAGAGGCAACGTATTATGGCAAACGGTCAGGGTTAGAGAAAGCAAGCTTTAGTCCCTACCCTCATTCTGCTTTGATACGTATCTAGTACTGAACTTCTCGTGTAGAATTGATTCTGTGGCAGTTCCTGCCTGAGTCACTGACCTCTGGTATTTCTCTTTACGCACTACTGCTGCTTGCTATTTCTTGTGTCATTATTATTTCCGCCAACAACTTTCCTATCATTTCTAGGATACTACCAAGTCACCTCATGGTAACCCCGTATCTCATGTTTTGGTGCTTATCTTTAACGCCCTTAACTCCCTGACATCGTCCTTATCTGTTTTGTGTTTCCGTATTATAATATTTTTATCGTCTCTATCTGAGACGAATTACCGAGTACCCGCTTCAATGTTGTGTAAAGGGATACGTATACCATCTGGAGTCCTTTACGGATGAATGACATCCCACATCAACGTTAATGACGTGGAGAGAAAAGCTTAACCTCGATGTTTCAAATCTATCATTCTGTGTGATGTACAATGTGAATAAATTACGACATACTGCAGTTGGTACTTTTTTTGTTAAACCGCCTTGTATAATGCCATATAGCGTTTTTTTCCAGTACATTGGGAAGTTAGCATACTTACATTTTCATTTTCGGCAGTTAAAACCTTTTAGAAAGACTCTCTCATTTATTTCGCCTCTTGTTCCGTATATAAATTTGTTCACATATCCTGTTTCCTGTATTTTCCCTGTTCTGGTGCTAGCACATTCCCCTTTTACATTTTAATAATGGATGCCGTACACTCCTCATTGATCCACTACAACAAACGAAATTGTGACACAGCGAAAATTGTGTTGTCAGCGGCACTGCAAGTGAGTATTGCTTTTACTTCAATCCACGTTTTTTGTTCCCTGCCAGCGAGATCTCTTAACAGATAGCAGTGCGGCATTTCACGAGAGCCGTTGAATTAAACAGTTCTCGTCTGGTGGAGCTCCGCCGGTTGATTAAATCAGAGCGGCGGGTCGAACGTTTGCCGACATCTTATCTGCCAATTACCGAACGATTATTGAAGTATGCCGGCCGTGCATAACAGCGCATTAAAATGTATGGCGCCGCGAGATCTAATCCGGTGGCGCACAAAAGGTCCTCAGTCACTCAGAGTGTACCGACACTTAATTAGCTCCGAGCGTTCACGACTGCCAACGAAAAACGAGCGGGGGTGGATTCCTGCGTTACCGACGCGTCGCGTTTGGGGGCAGAGACGCCGAGCACGTGACACATCCATAAATATTCTGTCCGCAGTGGCCGCCAGATATATTTATGCTGGTAACTTAGCAGGGGCGGCAAGAAGTGGAGTGCTCTGTGGACGAACAGGAAATGGAAAAGTGCCGAGGGCTGGCGATGAAGAATGCGCTGAATCACGTAAAGCAGTTAGTCGCCGGAAATGTCGCAGATGGACGGCGCGGCGAATGTAAAAGTGAGAAGGACGCTGACGTCTGCTGCGTCTCGTTTTTTCATCTTGTCCATTACAGCAGATCTGTCGCGCTATGCAAATCTGGGTGTAGGTTGACGGAAAACAGTGCGCAGTGTATACTTTTGTAAGCTTTCAAATTACATATAACTTTTGTTTTTATTGTGCTCTTTTTTCTGAAGGGCGGTTTGATGCCGCTCTCCATGCTAGTTCATCCTTTTCAGGCCTCTAAATCCCCACGCTGAAGCTCTAATCGACATCCATTTGGAAGTGCTCGGTGCAGTCAAATCTTGGTCCTCCTCTAGATTTTTAACCTCTCCCATCCCCCCCCCCCCCCCCCCCCAGACACAAACACGCACCCACCCACCCACCCAACTACCCACCAACACACACACACACACACACACACACACACACTCCCGTACATTACGCAATTGACAAACCCTCGATCCCCACGGTATAACCCGTAAACGTTTTACAAATTTTGGTAAAAATTTTGCAGTTCTTATCTCTGCACTTCGATTCAGTACTTCCCAATTAGTTATACGATTTACCAGCCTAATATTCACCATCCCGTCATGTCACAGCATTTCAAAATCTTCTATTTTCTCCTTATATGAACACTTTGTCATCCCCATTTCATTTCTGTACAAGTCTAGACACCAAAGATTTTCATTCACAAAAGATATAATCACACTTATATTCGACGCCACCAAACCTCTGATTCTCAAAAATCCTTTCTTTGTTATTTCTGGTATGCATTTAACATCCATCCAACTTCGACAATCATTTGTTATTTTGCTTTCAAAGTAACAGAATTGATGTACGACATTTAATACTACGTTTGCCGGTCGGAGTGGCAGTGCGGTTCTAGGCGCTACAGTTGGAAGCGAGCAACGGCTACGGCCGCAGGTTCGAATCCTGCCTCGGACATGGATGTGTGTGGTGTCCTTAGGTTAGTTAGGTTTAATTAGTTCTAAGTTCTAGGCGACTGATGACCTCAGAAGTTCAGTCGCATAGTGCTCAGAGCCATCCAATACTACGTTTCCTTATTATTATTATTATTATTATTATTACTATAGACCTCTTTAGTATGGTCTGTTTTAATTTCGCAACTTTCTATCACCTTTAATTTACTTTCTGTATGTTCCTCTGGCAACCTCGTTTTAGGACTATCCACAACGTACAGCTGACCTTCCAAGTATTTTTCCGTCTCTGACAGAAATGCCGTGTCAGTGACTAAGTTCAGTGGGTGTGCTGCTAATCCCTGTACTTCAGTTATCTTTGATAATTTCTTTACGGTTCCTTTTACAACTTACTTAATATCTAAATTGAGTAATATTGGGATAGAGTACAAACTCTCTCATTCGTCTCTCAAATTCTGCTTCACTTCTAGGTCGTTCGACTCTTACGACTGCAGTATGATTTGAGTATAAGTTGCAGACAATGTTTATCTGCCTGTATTTTACTCTCTGCTTCATTCAGAGTTTCAAAGAGTGAATACTCGTCAAACTCGTGAACATCGTTAAATGGACATTGCTCAGCTCTGAGGAATGGGAAGGACTAGGCCAAAAATAAACACAATTTTATTGATCGTAAATATTACACTAAACGTATAAATGAGGAACATACTCAAATATCAAGTTGCTTATTACAGACCAGACTCCAGAAAAATCCCGGATGACTTGAGCGACGATACAAGGAGGACGCAAAGCCCTACAGTAGTTCCCGGTACCGGACGTGGCCACGGAACTCAAGGCTGACCAAATTAGCACAGTAGACACTATTTCTATAATTCTTTAAGACTCTTGATTAAATAATATCAATAATAGAAACAAGTGAAATTACGAAACCTTCGAGCATCACTTAAGAGCCCTCCCTCCCCCGCCCCCCGGGCTGCAAAACGCAAAACTCTTACATTTCAATAGGTGTCAGGGGGTGGGGGGGAGGCTGTTTTCGTGACGTGGCGTTTACGATAAGACCTTATTCGAGTGTCTGTGTTTACAGAAAGCTGAAGGAGACCATCACAGGTATCAGTAAAACAACACTTTGGTAAAAAGAAATGAATACATAAATCTGCGGGAACAAAATATTATGAGAATTCCTATAAAGACACTCATAATTTTTTAACAACTAACTGAACGGTCATGGTGCATGATCCTGAAGAAACAAATTTTAACTGAAAACCTGGTAATAATCAATATTTACTGTCTGAAGCTTGCACCAGAAAACCACCCTGACCTCCGATGCCTTGCCTCGGTAGTAGAGAAGCTCGCTGTCCGCTGCTGGAACCTACTCTGGTTTCCAAAATTGAGGCAACGAATCGCTGTTTCCCCGTCCTGTGTCTAATTCACTATAGTCACGCAAACTGTCAACAGATTTCAGTACAATCGTATCCTGCACGGAAAATGTCAGGTCAACGGACAACCACATGAACGATGGCGTCAGGGCACCCATCAAACGGGGTAATGTTTGCCGTGTAGACCCGCATCCACAATCGCTGTGTATAGTTCCATAAACTACGGTGCAGTATGGTACAAAGGAGACACCTACCAGAGTCACTGCGTTGGAGAGCCATAAGAAGATTGGAAGCAGGAAAGTCGCAAACTGATGAGCGCGACGGCTTAATGTAAATCGTTCTGTTGTTTCTCAGATGCGACACTGAGACTGAAACACTACCCCAAAGACCAGGGCAGAGCCGACCACGTGTGATATCAGAAAGAGATGGCCGTTATTTCGATGAAGGGCACGACAGTACTGCCTTACTACTGCGAGGTACCTTGCATCTCATCTCCCAGCATCCACTAGACATGTTGCATCGAGACAAACGGTGTACAGGAGGCTTCGGGAGAGTTGTCTTTATTGTTGGAGATCTGCTGTATGTCTAGAGTGGAGATGTCATCATGCCACCATGGCAGTATGCCAATGTCATTTTCATACATGAGAGCCTATTTGCTATGTGAAGTGATTCTTGACGCATTCGCATCTGGAGGGTACGTGTAACACGACTTCGGAAACCAAACATTACGGAAAGAGACAGATATCGAGAAGTGTCCCAAATATTCTGGGCAAGGATTATGTTGACCACATTAACACCTCCACATGAAATCGTGTGTGAGAATCGGCATGGTTTAACTGCTGTCAGCTATCGTGACGAGATCTTGGGATTTTATGTGCGGTTGTTGCGAGGTGGTGCGAACCCAGACTTCGTTTTGACGGACGATAATGCTCGACCTCAGAGAAAGAGAGGTTGATGTTTTCTTGGAATCGGAAGATATTGCACTCATGGAGTGGACCGCTCGCTCTCCTGATCTGAATCCCAAAGAGCAAGACTTGCGATTAGCTCTCCAGGAAGAATGGGCGTTATTGCTTCAACATGAGATTGACAATATCATTCACAGCATATCCCGTCGTTTTCAGACCTGTATAGCTTCCAGAGGTGGTCACACCCAATACTGATCACATTAACCACTTGGAATGTGTGTTCAGATGCGTTAAGTTGGAAAAAACGAAGATCATTGATGTTTACCGTTATGCATGTTGCAGTTGTTTAAAGTCAGTATTCTTCACATTGTTTCTACACTGCTATCACCTGTTCACGCTCTTCTGTGGCAAAGTAAACGCATCCTTGCGAAATTTTCGTTTGTCGGTTTAATTTTGGCCACCAGTGTAGACAGAGTTCCTCCGGCATCGCTCGCCCGCTTTGAGATACGACACACGCTCCCTCTGAGCGACCTTTGGGTCAGCGTAGCTGTGTTCGGGGTCATAGATATTATACGTGTGGTCTGTCGATATGAGCCGCGACCACTCCGTCTCCCCACCCGCCCTAACCCCTTAACCGCCACCCATCCTCCGCTCTCTTACAGTGCAGCACCAAGTTCTGGGCTGAATAAGAATATCTTTAGTACCACGACGTATCTTCACTTGACCTGGTTTTGAACCAAGAAGTTAACAAGACTAGATAGTTTCGTAACTATGCAAGGGCCCATAAACCGGGGTAGTGACTTGCTGGAAATTTTGTTATCCATCTTATTCTGCGTGGTTCATGGTGTGGGTTCCTGTAGTCATGTCCTAGTTCATGAACCACGGGCAACGTATGAGTGGCCAAGTAAGTGGTCCCGACAATCAAGATACCTATTACTTTGGAATAAGGCTGGGCATCTCGGACATATTCTGATTCGTGGTCACCTTTGTGCCCATACGGCAAAGACTAACAAATCCACCGGTTAGTCCCTCAACCGTAAGGGGTAAAACTCAATGGAACTCGGGGCAAGTAAGGCTAGCAACCTGCTTCCCTGGTACTTCAAATATTATGCTGGCAACAATCAGAGCAAAATGCCTCGGACCTTTGGAGGTGACGGAGTCCCACCTCCAACTGACAAACCAGGGACTCCTAAGATACGACTCGGCAAACAAATGGTAATGAGATGGGGAGCTACTAGCATCAATGGGGGCTACTCTGGAAAGAAGGTAGAGCTGGCAGAGGCTGCAAGTAAGATGGGGCTGGACGTTTTAGCTGTTAGTGACATTCGGGTAAGGAGTGACAAAGAAGAGGAAGTGGTAGAATACAAGGTCTACCTGTCAGGAGTCAAAGCAGGAATAGCACAATGGGGTGTAGGGCTTTACATCAGGAAAGAAATTGAACCCTAGCCTAGTTGCAATAAGGTATGTAAACGAATGACTGATGTGGATAGATTTGACAGTGTCTAGCAAGAAAATTAGGATTGTGTCAGTATATTCGCATTGTGAAGGAACAGATCAAGATAAGATAGATAGTTTTTCTGAGGCACTCAGTGATGTAGTTGATAGAGTTAAGGACAAGGACAGTGTTCTGCTCATGGGTGATTTTAATGCCAGGATTGGAAATCGAACAGACGGCTATGAAAAGGTTATGGGTAAATTTGGAGAGGATATGAAGGCCCACAGGAACGGGAAACAACTCTCGGATTTGTGTGCCAGTATGGGATTAGTAATCACAAACTCCTTTTTTAAACATAAGAACATTCACCGGTATACTTGGGAAAGCAGGGGAACCAGATCTGTCATTGACTATATAATAACAGATTAGGAATTCAGGAAGGCTGTGAGGGACATACGTGTATTCATGGGATTCTTTGATCACACTGATCATTATTTAATCTGCAGTGAAATTGGGATTGTGAGGCCGGAAGTGCAGGAGGTCAGGTTCATATGTAGGAGGATAAGAGTGGAGAAACTTCAGGGTAAGGATATCAGGCACAAGTAGATAACATCGATCCCAGAAAGGTACCAGTTAGTTGAATGTAGTCAATTACAGTCATTGGAAAAGGAATGGACAAGGAACAGGGACACAGTACTAGAAGAGGCAAAAGAATGTCTTGGAACGGTACTGTGTGAAGGTAGGATGAAGCAAACAGCTTGGTTTAATGACACAGTCAAGGCAGCCTGTAAAAGGAAATAGAAGGCGTATCAAAAATGGCTACATACTAGAACTCAGGTAGACAGAGAAAGTTATGTTTAAGAAAGAAACAAAGCCAAACAGATAACTGCAGCATCCAAGAAGAAATCTTGAGAAGACTTTGAAAACAGGTTGGAGACTTTGGGTCAAGCTGCTGGAAAACCATTCTGGAGTGTAATTAGCTGTCTTCGAAAAGGAGGTAAGAAGGAAATGACAAGTATTTTGGACAGGTCAGGAAAACTGCTGGTGAATCCTGTGGATTCCTTGGCCAGATGGAGGGAATGTTTTGAAGAGTTGCTCAATGTAGGTGAAAATACGATCAGTAATGTTTCAGATTTCGAGGTACAATGGGATAGGAATGATGATGGAAATAGGATCACATTTGAGGAAGTGGAGAGAATGGTCAATTGATTGCAGTGCTATAAAGCAGCTGGGGTGGATGAAATTAAGTCGGAACTCATCAAATACAGTGGAACGTCAGGTCTTAAATGGCTACACAGGATAACCGAAACGGCCTGGGAGTCGGGACAGGTTCCATCAGACTGGACAAAAGCAGTAATCACACCAATCTTTAAACATGGAAACAGAAAAGATTTTAACAACTACAGACTTACCTCTTTAATCAGTTTTGTGGGCCAAATCTTCTCAGATATTGTTGAAATGAAAGTGCATTAGTTGAGGACCAATTGGATGAAAATCAGTGAGGGTTTAGCCCTCTTAGAGGTTGTCAGGACCAGAACTTTAGCTTACGGCAAGTAATGGAGAAGTGTTATGAGTGGAACAGGGTATTGTATCTATGCTTTATAGATCTAGAAAAGGCACATGACCGGGATCCTAGGAGGAAGTTATGGTCTGTTCTACGAGATTATGGAATAGGAGGCAAATTTTTGCAAGCAATTAAAGGTCTTTACATGGATAGTCAGGCAGCAGTTAGAGTTGACAGTAAATTGAGTTCATGGTTCAGAGTAGTTTCAGGGGTAGGACAAGGCTGCAACCCGTCTCCACTGTTGTTCATATTATTTATGGATCATATGTTGAAAACAATAGACTGGCTGGGTGAGATTAAGATATGTGAACACAAAATAAGCAGTCTTGCATATGCCGATGACTTAGTTGTGATGGCAGATTCAATTGAAAGTTTGCAAAGTAATATTTCAGAGCTAGATCAGAAATGTAAGGACTATGGTATGAAGATTAGCATCTCCAAAACGAAAGTAATGTCAGTGGCAAAGAAATATAAACGGATTGAGTGCCAAACAGGAGGAACAAAGTTAGAGCAGGTGGATTGTTTCAAGTACTTAGGATGCATATTCTCACAGGATGGCAACATAGTGAAAATACTGGAAGCGAGAAGTAGCAAAGCTAATGCAGCTACGATCTACTCCCTTCTGCAAGAAGGAAGTCAGTACCAAGACTAAGTTATCTGTGCACCGTTCAATCTTTCGACCAACTTTGTTGTATGGGAGCGAAAACTGGGTGGATTCAGATTACCTTAACAACAAGGTTGACGTTACGGATATGGAAGTAGCTAGGATGATTGCAGGTACGAGTAGATGGGAACAATGGCAGGAGGGTGTCCACAATGAGGAAATCAAAGCAAGACTGGGAATGAGCTCTATAGATGTAGCACTCAGGGCGAACAGGCTTAGATGGTGGGGTCATGTTACACGCATGGTAGAAGCAAGGTTACCCAAGAGACTCATGGGTTTAGCAGTAGAGGGTAGGAGGAGTCGGGGCAGACCAAGGAGAAGGTACCTGGATTCGGTTTAGAATGATTTTGAAGTAATAGGCTTAACATCAGAATAGGCACTAAAGTTAGCACTGAATAGGGGATCATGGAGGAATTTTGTAAGGGGCACTATGCTCCAGACTGAACGCTGACAGGCATAATCAGACTTAAATGATGATGATGATGATGATGATGATCTTATTATGCACTTGAAGACAGTGACCAGTTCCCTAATATCAAACTTGGCCGATCGCCTACCCCAGCTATATCGCGCGCCTCTCTTTGATGCGCCCGGTCAACATTACCTTCAGCTCATCTTCCGTTATCCCGGATAGTCTGAGGACTACTCTGCTCATGGAGTAGGTCATTCATCGACTATAAATTAGACAAGGCAGAGCTGATAGGATAGGTAAACATTAAGGTTGCCGGAGTTGTATTGTGAGCCGCGTGGCTCACAGTATTAAACGAAAAATTCAGCCAAGGAATGGATATATCCCATTTGGTATGGGCTTGCCAATGAAATATTACTAGGGCCGGCTTTGGCATGCGGTATAGCCTTTCAGCAAAAGATGGTCGTGTATAATAGATAGTTGTCGTGTACGAAATTCCTTTCTGGATGAAAATGTCTTCTGGATTCCGCTGAAACAAACCTCGGAGATTTATAAATGAGTGAGGATTTGACTGGCCCAAGTACCGAGAAAATTTTGCTGATGTCTCCAGTCTTTACCCAGGCTGTCATTCCTTAGCTAGGCAGCATCAACAGAAAACGCGAAACGGAACCATTAACTAACAAAACAAATGTAATACTCATCTCAGTTCGCGATAATGGGTATGATAAACAAAAATTTTATCCATGGGCCTCTCGGGACGCTTGTAATAAAGGAAATCTCTTTCGGTATTAGTACTGTGTTTAGCAATTTTGTAGACAGGTCTCACATCGGCTTACTATCCTGTTCACATCCTTATTTAAGGATGGCCAAGTAAAAACTCTTTGGTCTTCTGGATCGTCTTAAATATTCCTAAACGTCCACCCAAAGCAGGTGCATGAAAGATACTGAATGGCCATGGGGACTA
The DNA here is from genome assembly GCF_021461385.2 of Schistocerca piceifrons. Taxonomy (NCBI): domain Eukaryota; kingdom Metazoa; phylum Arthropoda; class Insecta; order Orthoptera; family Acrididae; genus Schistocerca; species Schistocerca piceifrons. The sequence continues at coordinate 557,667,569 of NC_060143.1, forward strand.
AATCACGCGGCAGAGAGATTTCCATTCCGATGTCCACCTAAGTCACGTAACAGAGCAACTGATAATCCGGTACTTCCTCCCTGGCTAGAAGATTTCGTCTCATCTCCAGGAGATGAAATTCAGGATCGCTGTCTTGCTTTTCTTTTAGATCTCGTAACAATCCGGGCACTTCGGTTACTATTGATGAAACCCGTAGTTCATCCTGTTCCTCTTGAAAATCAACCAGGTGTTCTACCACCTCTTCAGACATGCGGCTTAATGCATCCGCAGCCGGATTTTCAAAACCAGTTGTACGTTTAATTGAAAATCTGACGAAAATGCGCACCGTCCATCGTGGGATACGACCTGTTTTGCGAGGTACGGCAAGCACCCTGCATAAGGCTTGTTTATCCGTCCCTACGCAAAACTCTTGGTGTACAAGATAGACTTTAAACTTTTGTAGAGTGAGAAGCACGGCCAATAACTCGAGTTCATAATCCGAATAACGATCTCGAAGCATAGGCGACATGGAATCTTGTCACCATCCTGCTCGTGAAGCAAAACAGGAGTGAGATCTGGGTTAGAGGCATATGTTAAACAATGAATGATGATCCAAATTTGGAAAAGCCAGGACAGGATTAATGCATCGAAATCGTCCTGTTGACTGTCCCCCCAATTAAAGGGTTCCACATTCCTACACAGCTGATTCAAGGATGCTGCTAGGTGAGCATATTTAGACACAGCTTTTCTAAAAAATTTAACCACGCCGATGAATTGAGCTATCCACTTTTTATTAATTTTTGGAATGTGTAAAATCCTTAATCGCCTTTTCCCGTTCCTGCTCAACTCGAACTCCACGGATGGATACTTAACCAGATTCATCTTAACAGGTTTCACTGTGAGGCCAGCACACTGTAAACTCGTTAAAACTTGGCGTAAATGTTCCACGTGCTCGGAAAATCTCCTGGTATATATCAGAGCATCGTAAAATAATTGGAAACTTTTTTAAATGTTAGACTACCCAAAACCGAATCCTAAAGTCTCGAAAGAAGCGCAGCTACATTATATTAACCAAAGACGGCTCTACTAAATGCATTCAAGTTCAAGTGAGTACAAAATACTATAACCGCTTTGGAACCCTCAGTCAATTATATTTGGTGGTATACATGATTGAGATCCGAGACCATAAAGTAGTGTGCTCCACCGAACCAATGTGAAGGTCCGGTAAGGGGACCGATTGCAGCAAAACCTTTTTCATTAAAGCCCTATGATCGACGACGGGTCTGTAGCCAACACAATTAGGCCTGAGCATAAAAAACAACGGTGCCGCCATTTGCGATGTACATGACCTAATAACACTGGCACGCAGAATATGGTCATAACCCGACGCAATATTCTCATTTTAGGAGGTGGTAACCTATAAGTGGCCTGTCACACCGACACCTGGTCATATTGCAGCATCTGGTACTTGATTCTCTCGGAACCTCTCTAGGAATATCGAAAAACTGTTTAAGCATTTGAAGCAATTGCTGTGCATCGTCAGTGGACGAGTGACTAAGATGAAATTCATCCACACCACTGAACACGTACATGCACTTCACTGCCTATAATGGCAATCCATCACGGTCCCCGTGTGGTGGATAAAATCGCAATCCAAGAGAATGTTTAATCCCTTAGCTGTCAGTAATGTTATTGGCTAAGATAAATCATTACTCTCCTGATCCTCCTTTGAAAAATTCATACATAACTCCCCTATGCTATTAATCACCTGAGCCAACCCTGCACTATGCTTCACAATGCTGGTGGCCTATTACTCACTCCCCAACAGTTCCTGCAACTACTGTCCCACACCTTTACCGTGAGAACTATCTAGCAGCAGAACCTTCTTCATTCTGTTATACTTCGCAACTGACCGAGGCATCCTAACTGCTGTGGACTGTTGCCTGTTACCTAAAACTACAGCTAAAAGAAGCTACTCTGCACTCTACTCTGACAGTTGGTTAAATCTATCGGATATAACTGTTGGATACCTCCTCCTCCTAGCTGCCTTCTTGCCAACTGCCAGTTCCCACTGTCCAGCAACCTTCACCCTTCTCAACCTATCTGGTTCCTCCTATACTGCATATGAAGGGCACAGATCTTATGCTCCTGCTTCTCTATAGTCTTATTTCTACTACAGATTCTGCATTTCTAGGAGAGGATCTCCCTAGAATGCCCACTAGCTTCCCCACTGCATTCCCCCCAATGAAAATACTTTCAACAAACCCCACATCGTAACCCACTACTCACAAACCTGCGAGCCCACATTTCTCACTCATGGTAAATTTTTACAGTCACTGAGAAAAAAACTATACGTCTACCCCACCTAAGTTCAGTTACACCGTTAGAACTATTTATATAACTAACAATAGCAGTCTCGAAATTCTCTGTCTACTAAGAAGAAAACTACTTGTATTAATACTACTACACCATAGCTAATACCAATACCAACAATACTTTACAAAATTACTAGCTAAAACCAAAAATTCAAGCGGCCACTGGAACACTCAACGAAGTTAAAACACTGAATGAATATTATACTGAAATATTTCACTGGAAACAATAAGAAACGTCAGCTTAAAACTAAAGCACGAAGTTTACTAAACGACTTCAACGCACAGAAAACTCTAAAAAACACAGCGAGCAAACGTTTCCAAAAGTTATTTCACCACAAAAATCACGAAACACCGCTGAAAAATATTAAATTTAGTAACTGTTTAAAAGTGCACAAATAACTTTATCAGTACTTAGTTTTATAATCGCTACAGCTGCAAACTGCACGCCGAAAAATGTAAACCCATTATACGCGAACCCAAGCAAATTATTGGTCACTAAGCTCAGTTGACTATCTCTTGTTATCAAGTGTGGTAACTATAGGTACAGTGGGAGTGACGAGCATGTTCAGTTTCTGATGGCGTGAAGCACAATGCTGAAAGAAATCTCATTGTGGATAAAACAAATGAGCGTTCCAAATCCCAGGCGTACCAGACGTTTGTCGACTAACGAAACAATCTAAGAGAGATTCCTCCATCGCGAAATAAATTAAAATAAATAATGAAATCAAGGACTAAGACATGATAATGAGATAGATTTCAGTATGTATGAAGCTTCTTACAATGAGAGATAAAAAAACAGATGTGAAAAAAGAAGTTTTTTCTACCTGTAGTGCAGTAGCATGTGCATCGTCTAAACCTTTACCTTCATCCGTCACGTCATCCCCTCGGGCGAGTAACGCTGCATCGGTCTTGAGGGAGTACTGAAACCAATGAGTTTCTGAGAGTAATTTTTCATCTCCTCAAGAAGGCGCAGATCCTGCTCTGAAGCTGTCGCGGGAGGTGCTGATCTAGCGGTAATAAATCTCCCAAACCAATCAAGGGCGAAGTGATTTAAGATCGCTCATGCCATGGCATTCTAGTAAGATCTCTTTCTGGTGTACAGCGATGGTGCTTTACTTTTAAGGAAGAGTGAGAGCCATTTGCATTGCCACTGTTTTTCTGCGAACCACATGAGTGAAGCACTTGCATTGCTAGAAACTGCAAATTCCTCATAACCTACTAAAATTTCAAAACAAATTGCATTATATGTATCTAACTAAATCCGTCATCAATCCGGAAGTTTGATCACAGCATTACTTAGGCTCAGTCATCTTAGAAACGGTATAACCTTCACGTTATCTACCCTCTGATCAGACACATTGCCTTAAAGGGTGTTCTATAGTTTCTTCTGTACACCGAACCGCTATACAACCAAGAATTTTTCACATATAAAAGTAGAAGAAAGAGTTTAAAGAAACGAAAGTGTTACAAAACTTCTCTGAACAACAATGAGTTTCGTACAATATCATTGTCACAAGTTCATGTTAACAGTTCACAACAGAACTGCCACAAAATAGAAAAAGAGACTCCACCTGTTAACGTTCCCAACCTAAATCGAAACGTTGTTCACTTGCTAATAGTTTCAGATCCAAAATAATGTTTTGGCTAACAACAGTAATACAAATCAAAAGTAATCATAGTCCCATATCGTACTTAACGGTGTTCTCAGTCTGTGGAAAGTGAATGAATTCTCATAATGAAATACACTCATTATGAAAAACACTCACTGTTCCCTAAACGCGCTACACCTGGCCCGAATAATGATAGATTTATCTGAGCAATAACATGGACGTAGCTCTACTACGCAGTGCAGGCTATAGTCATCTGCAAGAAGATAAGCTACGAGAAATATCTCTACCTTTTCATATTAAACAGATCTCAGCTAAGTGCAATACGAGGAAGCCAAGTGACAACAAATCACAAATTAGCGATCGGATGATGTGAGCTAAAATGCGTGTCCGGATAATCTTATTTTACAAGCCTTTTGTGAAGGCAAATTCGATACGAAGTCTCAGTGACGAATAACTTGAAAATATTTTGCTTTATTTTTGTATTAACTAGCGGAATTCAAATAAATGAAAATATATACATTGCTGACCATTGATATTAAGATTACTGCTCTTTTGATGTACAATGGAAAGCTCATGAAATGAATACTTTAGACAAAACTTCCTCTTGCACTCCGTACTTTAAAGAGAAATGGGTAGAGAGTGATGTGTTCCTATCAAGAGATAATGATTATTATGAAGTGCTTAAAACCATAATGTCTAAAACCGAAAATGCTCCTTAAATGTGACATTCCGTTTACTGCAATACCAGCGCACGCTAATGCATAGCAAGATGTTACCTTACTCTATACATTCAAAGTGTTAGTAGTTGCATTACGAAATCCTCCTTCCGCACCAAACGGCCAAGTTCAACACATCCGATTCTACCAACTGTCGATTAACTACAAAATGTGCTGGATAGGGTACTGACTATTCGACAAAAATATAGACATTGGAATCCCGAGATTCCCCTTCATACACGAACTCAGGAAATACGCTTCCTGTGGCAAATGTTAGAAACAGAACTGCCATCTCTTCTAATCTAATAAATTTGCAATATTTTCCACATGACTGAAGATATAAATTTTGCGTGGATTTTAACTTATGCCTAGTAACTGAAGTTTTATCCTGGTGACACTTGTAAGTTATGGGCATTATGGTTACAGTAATTACATTTCTGTGAATTTTCGAGATGTGATTTTTTCCAAACATTCCCAGAAAAATGTTAAAATTTAAATTTTTAAAAGGACGGTGGGCCATATTCTGGAGCATGCATGTGAGAGCCTTATGTAACAATGATATGCCTCACTGATGGACCTGGAGGTCACACGGATATCGCTTTGCACCACACCATTCGATTTATGTCACAATATATGTTCTTTTTGGTGGTAGTTTGTGAACGACTGTGTAGGCTGTCCCTTCCAACAAATTTGGATGATCTATGAGGCACAATAGCAACAGACATGACCGTCGCAAAGGTATGGGACAAGTTTGGAGAGTGAAAGACTTCCGTCCTTGCAACGGAGAGCATATCGCGCATCTGTGAAACGTAAACGAAAGTTTTGATCCTAAAAGTAACTGTAAAAAGTACACCATGGTGCACGTGTAGATGTGTTGTGGGTGCGGTCTTCAGTACGAAGATATTCGTCTTATAATCTCTTTTCAAGAAAATATCCATTTCGTTCAGCTGTTCTCCCGAGTATTTGTTGTCGCAGACAAAATTTTAATGACATCGAGGACCCTAAAATTTAAAAAATTTTCTCCCTGAACTTTAAATCCCTTAGCAATATGTCTTCTCTGTTTCCGTTGGGGGTTTCCTTTTCAATCGGCCTAGAGTTATGTTCGGGAGTAGCTCAGTCGTTTTGTCCACTTTCTGATCTACCTGGAACCTAAGGGCTTCAATCTGTATTTACCACCTCAGGGAGAACCTACACAACCAGGAGCTAAACCACAAAATTCCAATCTTCTGCACGTAAACGATTTTTGCCAACCCTTAATTGGTCTTAACTTGTTTACTCTAATTATAAGAATTCGAGTATAAAACCTTCCTGTTCTAATCCTACATGAGTAAAAGTTCTCAAATGTCGAGGAATAATCCACTTGCTCAGAATAAATCAAATAAATATCGTGCGAACTAATTATTAATTCAGTCGTCATAATTTAATTTAGCTGAGCGTCACTGAAAAGTTCTCATGTAACACGTCACACTGCTCATTCATTCCAGTCAATACCTGTCCGAAGTGCTGAATCACATCCATCAGCAGTTAACAGTAACGCTCTCATATTTTCTCACAAGCAATGCAAGTTTGCGCCAATCACTCCCTGACTAACTACCAAACTCTGTATTCGCGTTCAGAGTTGAGCTGACAAGCTTTCTAAGCGTTGTTAGAACACTACAGCGATAGTGGGGTAATAGAAGACACATTAATTTGTATTTCATTTTCAGCGGTGACCGCCCACAATCTTCCTCTTTGGCATTCGGAACATCCTCGAAATGGCGTCGATTATACGGAGCCAAAGGCCAGGTATTCATTACGTTGGTCGTGGTTGACAGCTATGCCTATTTGTATCCTTCCACTCTTTAACATGTTTTTCAGTCAAGTCTTAAAACATGGAAATTCCCTCACTTGTACAACGTATGTTCTGTCGGGTGATACTACGTCATTCAGCCGATTCCGTGATTAGAACGGCAGGTGGAATGCAATAACATTACAGCAGTAGGCGGACTCTTACTTGCCTTGTTTTTCCTTATGGAAACATCACCTTGAGTATTAGCGACATATATAGGCTGTAACACCTTGTGGTTCCTCTGACAATAAAAACTTTACAGCCCTTAGTGTAATTTAAAATTTACCAAAAGTTTCTGTTTTCAGTAATGTGTAATACATGGTTCTGTAAAATAAGATAAATCTGTTACAAACACCCTATAATTTGGTTGTTATGGCACCTATAGTCATCATCATCATCATCATCAAATTTCCACATTATTGGATATACGTATTCTGAGCTTCGTCTGATTGTCGTCTCTGTCTAGTTGTCGACTATAACGACTCCGACATCGACGGGACACCGGACATTACACTTGGAATCCTTACCTTTCTGGTAAAATCAGGGAGTGCAAATCCAGGTCAAATTATAGGTCACATCTCTGCAAATTTAATTCCTTTTTGTGAGACACAATTGTTGAAGCTCTCCTTATCTTAACTGATTCCGGACTTACTGTCTCAGGCTTTCAGTGTTCATAATCGAAGGTATATGTGACTGTGACCGTTGACTTTTTAACGCCAAACATATGGCATATTAAGAAGCGAATGTAAAATTTTGTATAAGTATATAAAAATTAAGTCAAGAAACAGATCAAGGAATTAAATAAACTACCAAAAACCTTGGAAAATTAGACAGAACAAAGAATCAAAATACTATGGTAGTGAGTATTACATTATGGTAAATAGATAATAATGTACAATGAACAAGTCTCTTGGACAGAATCATGGACACAGCTTCATTCAGAAATCAATGTCAAGGTATGTATAATGTATATATACTAGTACTTCTGGTTAGCTACAAAAAAGAGTTGAATTAGTTACATGCAACAAACCTGTACGCTATATAATTGCACCTGTTAGATTGAAGAGCTTTAAACAGGATATTCTCGAGACAATGTTTTTCAGGAATAATGTATATCTTAACTCTACACCAAATCCTTGTTTAGAAACGAATAGAACTAAGAGTGCATCATAATTTTAGTACTGTGCAGAGTAAAAAAAGGACTAGGCACTGACACATTGCAAACTGAGTCACATACAAGAAATACGTATATAATCATCCGTTTAGTGTGGAAAAAAACTATATTTCATCGACAAATTTCGAAGAATGTAAATTATTTGCTCATCTTATAAAGGAAGGAGAAAGGTTTTTCTTGACAAACTATTAAAGACTTAAATGTATTATTTAGAATTAAATGTTTATAATTTTTAACAGGGTTATAGAGAAGCCAACGATTAGTGGCTACGTGAAAGCCACAGCATTCAAATCTGAATCAAAGAAATTGTTAAATGACAAATTTGACAGGGAACGCAATTACTCTTCTGTGTTACATGAATACTACTGATGACATCGGTATGACGACAGAAAAACGCAAAGTAGTTTATATCATCTAGTGAGATAAAATGCTTGTTTACTGAATAGATCGTATCGATACAAACTCATTGAGTCTAAAAGTAAAAGAGTTCCCGTACAAAAATTCTAATTGAACTGTCAGTGACAGCGGAGCAGAAAGCGAAAGATTTTAATTACCTTGCCTTTGATGAACTATTTCACCATGAATCGACATGCAAAACAAGGCGAACAGGTTCGAAAATGCAGCTGTCAGTTACATTCAAATCTTCTGTAAACGTGACACGTTTTGAGAAATACGCACAAGTCACTGGTAAATGAAAATTAGAGCACTCGTCATATGGGTTTCTTTCCTTAAAAATTTGTTTTGTCAGTTGCGGAAGAAGAGAACAGGAGATTAAGGAAAGATGAAGGAAAGAATATCTGAAAGGGACAATAAAAATATGATGCAATGACAAGCAAGAAACAGTTATTTTAGAGTTACGTGAGGCTCAAATTAAGAAGCTAAAATCCAATTTCTTATATGAGGTGAAAAACTGTTGTAAACTTGCATGACTAAATACAGTGTGCTGAAAGAAATTTATATGAAGAAATGTTCTCAGTCGTCTAGCTGAACTGGCTACGAAGAGGCACCAACTCCCAAACATACACCCTAGGCTTCAAATAAGACGTTCCATGACACCTTTGGCACAATATAAACTTTCCTTTTAGTGAAACGTCCATTTAGCAGTAAATCATTGCCTGTCGATGAAGCACCATGTATTTCTATGAAAATGTCGCTAAACGTTTTAGTCGCCATTAAGGAATTTTACCTTAATAATTAACTCGGAATACCTAGCACAAACATGTGTCCTGAAACACATATTGGAGGTAACAAATTATTAGACCTATTAATTTTTCAGGAAGCAACTTTGTCAGTATTCCGCAGATTTTTAGCAAATTCTTGTTCTCCTCCATTCATAGATTATCTCGCTTCAACATTGCGGTGGATCTCCCATATCTTTTCTCTCTAGGTAATTTGTATTAGAAGCCTTTTTTCATGAACTGTATATAAATGTTCCCACCATGGCTTTCTGGTTAGACATATTTTATTGTGCACTGATTCAACTTGTAATTCATTTCTGATGTCTTCATTTTGGAAGTGGTAATCTCCTGCGTGGGAACCCAAGTTTAAGGTCCACAGAGCATAGTAGCTATTGCCATGACTTTGTGAAGCATCATCTGTGTCTCTCTTGAAAATTTTCTTGCGTAATTCTAATTGTTGAATGCTCTGGTTAAAAAGTTTAGATCATGAGATTCAAATATATTGTCAGTTTCTTCCTTATTACACTACAGTAGTAAAGTTGTAACAAACTGTCTAGTTTTGAAACACAAGAGCGAAGTGCGAAGTGGTTGACACAAGGGAAAGTAAAAAAAAAAAAAAAAATGGGACTTAACTCCTGAGGTCATCAGTTCCCTAGAACCTTGAACTACTTAAACCTAACTAACCCAAAGACATCACACACATCCATTCCCGAGGCAGGATTCGAACTTGCGACCGTAGCGGTCGCGCGATTTCAGACTGTAGCGCCTAGAACCGCTCGGCCACCACGGCCGGATAGGGAAAGTCAGTGACGAAGAAAATACTTTCTGCTGCGGATTCGTCTTGCATGAGATCAGTTAGGTCACACAGAAAATTTAACGGCACGATATTGGCGACACGACGTCCCACACGAATATTTTACCGGATGAATTAGCTGCCCCTACAGATGTAGTTTAATGCAACCTGCAATGCTATATCTGGCTTTCAGTAACCACGCACCAGGTGTTCATATTGTCTCGCTCGCCACCCGCGAACTATTAGCCGCAAAGAAGAAAAGAAAAGGCATTTCTTCAAAATTAATATAGTGATACTTTTTACCGGACACGTTTTCGCTACAGGCCGCAGTTTTCGAGTTATTCAACACAAACCTAAAAATTTGGCGTTCCGACGCACCCCTGAACCTACACTTAGCCCCGATAGAGATTTCTAGTTCATTGCTCATGGCAGTCCCTCTTACCACCAAGCTAATTCTTTCCCACATTTGACCTATCCTGGTCGTCACAGACTGGCTTTGTTACACCACAGTCTTAGCCTAGCAGTTGTAAATTGTAAAATTAACGTTTTTTTATTAGTTTTAACATAATAAAAAAGGCTATTACACTTTGAGTTCATCAGGTCCGTTAATTAAGAAACTACTGTGCTTGTAACGGTTAAGTTTGGATCAAATTATCAACGTAATTAGTTGTAACGAAAAGTTTAGAAAAGCCGATTTTCTTTCATTACCTTCACTGGCACGTTTAAATTAATAAAGTTAACGAAATAGCCGACCATACTGTTGGCGTCACAGTCAATAAATAGAGACCAAAGAAGATCGAATATCGCTAATAGTTCGTGTAGTCGGAAATTTTTGTACAGGGGTAGGATGGAGTTTAACGAATAACATACTACAAAAATCGAGACGGGTGAAGGATGCATGTGGGGATGAAGGTGCGTTTGGGGGTAACTTTTGTAAGTTTCTTTGTACACGTAACGACATTAAATTTTCTACAATTAGGTCCTATTAATTTTTTCTGTACGATTAATAGTTTGCGCTGGTGCGTGCAAGAGAGTGAGAAAACCATGTGTGTGGTTTTTGAAAGTCAGATAGAACATTGCAGATTGGATAAAATGACATCTGTAAGTACAGCTGAATGATCCAGTATCGTGATATCGCCTCCTTTATAGCTTACACTACTCAAAGTGTATGGAACTGACACATCCCTGTGTCGATCAGAAAATACTAAACAAGAATCTTTCAAACGAGAATCGAACGGAAACAATAAGGGGGAGCAAACAAAGCTAGCCACAACAGAATCTCACTGGACACAGTGTTAGTTACACAGACAGAAAACAATGCGTTAATACAGTGGAACAGTCCCTCTAGTCGTGATAATGGTCCCAGTTCGGCAAGGAAAACACCCTACAAATCTCTTCAGGAATTCAAAAACCGGTACTCATCTGCAGCCACAGACCCATCATTTTACATCGTATACCTATCAAATTGCTGTGTTGTTCAATGACAAATTCCATCCGCTGTTCCAAATCGCCCCAGACATTCTCTATGGAATTACGATCACGTGATTTACACGTCCAGTTCAAGTGAGGCTCATCGAATGTTTGTCAGATCAGGGACGTACGTGTGGAGCTCTCTGAAAGGAAGTGTTATCTTCTTGGAAGACGGGAGTGTCATTAAGATGATGTGGAAGACATTGCCAAACTTGTTCCCTGAGCATGTTGAAGCAAATTTCCTGCTTCATAGTCACGGTAACCTCTAAGTGTGGGCACAAGATGTCGTATGAAAAACATACATCACTCACCATATAGCTAGCGATACGGCGCCAGCATCACCAGCCGAACACTTTGGGTCGAACTATTCTTTAGATAGTGGCTGGAATCCAGATCTAGCGTTAGCAAAAACTGAGTAAAACAGCGAATAGTCGGACCAGATCGCACGGCTGCAGTCTGGCAGCTTCTGTGTTGTCTCGCCCACGTAAGAAGTGATGTCAGGGGCGTCGCTGTGAGCCACAGTGTTTTGCGAGGTACCTGACTTCAAACATCCATTGTATGCAGCCCCCTTCGCAGTGATGATTGGGAAACTATTAGAGCTACCAAGTTACATGGTAGCAACTGCTACAGCAGTCCTTTTAGATACTGCTGGGAACCCACGTTTATATAAGAACCGGCCGTGAAAGTTCATTTACGGTGTGATAATGGGCACGTCGAAATACGATAACTAATTTCAGCCACAGACTTTTTTTTTTGTTTATTCATTTTCAGCTTGATCCTTCGCGTCATAATGCGTAAAGCTACCGCTGCTGGAGTAGACCCAGAAGAATGCAGCTGCAACCGTGTCCGGAACGTTGGAGTTTCTCCAGCAGCAGTAGTTTTACACATTATGACGCGGTACCATACCCAAAAAACGTTTTTGTCAAGCCGAAAAAAATGCGAATATCTCCATTATCATTTATAAGACTGACCGAGAAGTAGAGCACCAGCTGCCTCAGTCTACCTTCGTCAGCCCCTTACAAAATTTCCCAAAAATTTCGAGTGTGAACATATTCGTCTTTTTTACCTTAAGAAGCCATTGGCAGTGTCGAAGAAACGGAAAAATAATAAATATTATAAGACAGAGATAGTGCTTGAGCTATAGACGGAGCAGGAGAGAATGGTAGTATCAGAGAAAGAGAGGGACACAGTGGCACTGGAACATAGCTGACAGTGACTAACAGAAATTGAGGGGCAGTGACAGAACAGTGCTAAGAAAAGAGAGAAATGGAGGTGAACAGAGAGAAGGAGAAAGTGGAATCGGATCAGGGCCAGTTATAATGAGAGACAGAGTCTACGACAATAACAACAAACAAGATAGAAATAGTGAGTGGAGACAGCAGGAATGGGAAGGAATGACAGAGATTGTAGCGGTAAAAGAGAGAAAGATGGAGACAATGACAGTAAGAGGAGACTATAATAGTAGGACAGAATTAAGGCGATTGTGGCTGTGAGACAGCAGACAGTGACAGAGACACACAAAGAAATAATGATAATGAGTTGGGCTGAATGACTAAGTGAGAATGGGCAAGTGGGAGTGGGTGGGAATGAGCGATGGAACAGTGAGCGAGATAAAGTGAGGGGACCTTGGTGGAGTGAGAGGTCAGTTACATGCGAAAATAATCGCGAGTGTTGTAACACCATTATCGAGTGTGAGTAGTTGGTACAGTGTAATTAAGTGTATGTATCAATGAAGTATTTATTATTTACGAGTTAAATTCTTTAAACTGTTGGAGGGAAATGGAATATGTGACGTGTATTTCTGTTTAACTTAAGTGTGCTTAAATAATAAAACTTCATTAAATATGCCTGTTTGTTAAAACATAGTTGACTGTAAATAACTGGTTCATACTTAGGGAAATTATATGATTCATACTTAGGGAAATTATATGATATAACCTAAAAGGCGTAGGGAACCCGCTCCATTACGGAAGGGGCTTGGCGCGCAAGAAAATGTGGAAGTGGCGGTCTATCTGGGTGGCAAGAGAGAGAGCACGTTATGCAGTCAGTGGCCAGCAGTCGCCTAGTCAACACCGCAGCTGCCACGTGAGGCGTTCTGATAGGAAATCTATGATGGAACGGCCTCGGATGTGGTTCCGTCTGTAAAATGGTGCTCACGCAATTGGTGCTAAAGAGCATATGTGTTGTTAGTTAAAATCACTTGCTTCACAAGTGGTTATAAGGCACTTAATTTTGATCTTATTTGGAATTTAATTCTAACTTGAAATCATTTGAAGTTAATTAAGTATATTGTCAGTACTAATGGTTATAAAGCATTGAAAAATAATTAATATCAAGTGAGATAGGAAATGAGTATTATTATAATGTAAATTGTTTCTGTAAGGTGTGCAGAGTTGATGATAAAGGAAGGAACAGTTTAAGGGACGCCACTGTAAATTTTTGCCAGCAGGAGAAACTTAATTTGAATCTGGTTTTTGCTCATTAATCTCAAAGATTACCACTGTGGAATGAATATGAAATGTGTTATTTCTGTGTTGAGTCATTGCATTTGGTTCAAATGGTTCTAATGGCTCTGAGCACTACGGGACCTAACTTCTGAGGTCATTAGTCCCCGTGAACTTAGAACTACTTAAACCTAACTAACCGTAGGACATCACACACATCCATGCCCGATGCAGGATTCGAACCTGCGAGCGTAGCGGTCGCGCAGTTCCAGGCTGTAGCGCCTAGAACAGCTCGGCCACTCCGGCCGGCATCATTGCATTTGTGATGTGTATATGTGTGTTAGTCAAACTTGAACTCTTGTCAGGTGCCACTTAGTCTCGTGGTGTCTTTCGGATCATGTTTTGTGCTGAATTAGTTAATGGTTGAGGTGGTGACAGTAGTTAACAGGGGTAAGGTCTCTTTTGCATTTCTGTGATTGCTAACCTATGCTGTTGATCACTACCGCTACCCACTGTGTAGTTCGTCTGATTGTTGTAGGTGTTCATTGCAGTTTACTACGAATTATGAAAGTTTCTTTCGCAAGAGTGTATACAAATACATTGAGAATAATGTTTGCACATTATTATGCCTAACTAGGCTGGCGACCGTTTTTTTTTTTCATTTACGTAAATTTTCACTACTTTCATCATTTTCTAAATTATGGTCTTTCTGCTTTCTACTAATTACAACAATACGATATTTACATTCGATACCCGCTATTCGTTTGGTTAATGCACGGTCAAACTTTCAAAATTCCTCTCAGAGGGTAACGCTTGCTGTTAAGGTCATATTTGGCATTATACTTTCAGACAGTAGCGTTACAGTGTGTTCGTGAGCCACAATTTTTGGAAAAATTTTTCTAGGAACTGAGGAAGGTGCAATGACTCAACTGGTACCCGACTGCAGGAGTATTATACCGTTAATGAAAAAACTCAATCGCAAAATACAGAATATTTCAGAAGTATTGGACAGCTGTGCAGACTGAATGATGGCAGGTTCTGTATATCTGGCAAAAAGAAATTACCGAATTAAGAAAAATAAGTAGAACGGAAAATACGAGAACAAAACAACTGAATGTAACAGAAATAAATTTTCGTAAGAATATAATACTAAAATTAGAAAGCTTTTAGAGCAGAGAAAATAATAGGTCAGCGAACAACCCAGGGAGAAGAGAGGAAAAGGCGAGATGGGTAGAAGGTAAAGGTTTAATTGGCAATTAGGAAACAATATAGAAAGAACATGAATTGAAATTATTACGTGATCCCTGTTGGACAGAATGAAGATTTAAGAAAAACGTAACATTCACTTCAGAGCGAAATTCATAATTTACGTTGTCTATGAGTTTCACATTAAAGGATAAAAAATGAAACAGAAGATTATCAAATCTGGATAAGCAAATGCAATGTGATATGAATACATAGGAGTGACAGACCCATCGACACTGACGTTCCGCTTGCATTATCAGGTTGGCAGAAGCTGAAGTCGTACGTCTCTCTAACGGGATAAAAGCGCGGTACAGGCCGAGGGGTGTGTGCGTGGCTGTTGGGAGGACACGTGTGTAATTTTCAGGCGCAGCGTCGCTGTTTCGGTGTCGGCCATTAAGCCAACAGGCGCCGCTGCTTTACGGCTTCTGCCGCCGGCAGGTGATCTTTAAGCAAACGCTGCAACCTCAAAGGAAGAGCAATTTCGCGGGAAACGGCGGCCGTGCCCTAAATCAAATAACGTCGCGTCGCCTGAAGAAGCGACGCCACACTGAACAGCGCCGCGACGCCAGCGACGCCAATGGCAGCACCGACGCCGACGCCGACGCCGACGCCGACGCCGACGCCACCACCTTCCGGCGCCCCAGCTTCCGCCTCTGGTGCCGCTCCAGCTTTAAACCTACGCGCCTGCAGCTCACCCGTTTACGGGACGCAGTCGGCGTACAGCCGGCGTGGGTGACTGCGGCACCACAACGGACACCGTATTGATCGAATAACGTTCTCAGTGCACAAATAAAATGTTGACGAGAGGAAGACTTAACTCGCATAAAGCTGGACATAATAGAGTTGCGGACGACGCGATAAGATCGTTCAGTAAGTCTCTTCAGTGCTTTTTATAAATCTACTCTAAAATATTAAATGAACGATTGTCAATAACAGCAGATACATTCCTGGAAAGAAACGTAGTCGATTTAGGAAGGGAGTCTCCCCAATCCATAATACTTTTAGCATTAAGAGAATTCTAGGAAGAACGATGCAAAGACAACGGACAAGCATATGTTGCTTTTAATGTCTTCTCGAAAGGTTTTCATTCTGGCTTTAGAAACAGACTACGGACAATAACAGCAGGAAGAGGGTATCCCATACACTTTTTTTTACAGGCAATCATAAATTTATATTATAAACAGAGGCAGCTGAAAAACATGGGAGATGATAGGAAATCGATGCATCAGGCAAGAATTTAACTTGTCACCGACACTATAAAGCGTGTCTGTAAAGACAATATGAGAAAATAGAAAATCAAGTACAGAAAGGTACACAAGTGCAATTGAAGTGTCATCTGAACTCTGAGCTACGTATAAACAGGTGATGTAGCCTTAATAGAGCACAAGGACACAAACCTACAACATTCCATGTATAGATTATATGAACATATGCTACAATCAGAAAACGTACACCACTAAAACTAAAGTTGTGGCTCACTACGAAACCACCTAGTAATATCAAAAATTGTTATTGAAGACAAGGCACTGGAATAAATCTCCAGTTTATCATATTTAGGGTGTGATATCAACTTGGATTACGATAATGACGTACAGAGTTTAAATCAATAAATTTAAAGACATATTTGGAACTATAAATTAATCCTTAAATAACAAGAAGAAGAAAAACAGAAATTAAAGTTTCATGAAACTAAAAGTCTGCCTGTCGCGCTTGATGGCATAGAATCTACGATTGGATAAAAGAGTAGTAAAGACAAAAGGAGCACACAGTCGGCTGTAGTGAGACACTTAAAATCTGTCTAAAGTTGTTCAAAGAGGGGTCTTACATGAACTGAGAGTGTAGTAGAAGAATTAGAAATATTTAGCTATGACGACAAAGTGGAAGAAGATAGGGAGAAATGAAGGTACAAATTAAACGCACAGAAGGGGATAGGGTTCCTGTCATTGTAAAGAAGTACAAGCCTTCAGGAGAAAGATACACTGGAAGACCGCGGAAAAGATAGCCTTAAATGTGAAGTCATAAAACGCATATTGTCTAAATCTTGAAGCGAAGATGAAGTTTTATTTGCCGAGATTTGAAATTCATGACTCAGAACGCTCAGAACGGCACGAAATTGTGCTTAGAACACAAATCGCTCATCCCGGAACCAGTGCTACGTTCCATTCGCATCAAAGGTGCGCAACTTACCAGTTACGACCAGCTGTTCAATGTTTATTCAGAGCTATGGCTGACTACCTTATTTCACTCTCACCACAACAATTACGCTATCAGAACAACAAATATTTTTATAATGACCTGAAAATG
Source organism: Schistocerca piceifrons (assembly GCF_021461385.2). Classification (NCBI taxonomy): domain Eukaryota; kingdom Metazoa; phylum Arthropoda; class Insecta; order Orthoptera; family Acrididae; genus Schistocerca; species Schistocerca piceifrons. Next base: position 557,684,685 of record NC_060143.1, read on the forward strand.
TTGCACTGCGTCAAAGTACAATGTTTAGATGTCAAAGAAATGGTCAGTGCAGAATGGAACAGAACAGTATGCACATGTAACTAAAACTAGTTTTTCACATTCAGAATCACCTCTGCATTCAAGTAGCCCAGTCTTAAAAGCCACACTCATAGCGGATATCATCCAGTGAACTCCAAATACTTGAAATGCTTGAAAATGGCCTGAGGCCGAAATTGTACAGTCGTAAATGAAATAAAGAGAACGGAGGTGAAGACATGAGGAAATTATTTAAAAAGAATAACTTTCTTCGGCAGTTAGTAATTGCAACAAGCAACGTCGGAGTGTAATACTAATTAGCTACCAGTCGTGAATTAAAGATAATCTCTAAGCCATTACACAACCTATGACCAAGAGAGCCACATTTTAAACATTACTGTGGCTCATTCGTGAAGTTTCTCAGTAGTGCTTGCTAAGAAAATTAGGACCAATATCTCCCTGCTATACCACGACCAAGACAGAAGTCCTTTGCCCAGCGCAGCCTAGGCAAAACCGAGAATTCGTATCTCCATCGCATCCCAAAGCTCCACTCCTTCCTTTATCCAATACCAAGTGCAACTCTTATGCACTACGCTAACCAATAACATCTCAGCCCGCTCGCGTCTCATTGGCTGATACTGCTTGTGCCTCTCTCCAACGTACTACAGTCGTTAATGACGCCAAATGAACCATAAAAAGTCACAACTCCCAAGTTTCTGATTTGTACAGTATGACAGCTGCTCACCACGAGAGTGAATGGCACTCCGGTGGCGTTAAGGGCAAGTGAAGCAGGAAAGAGGTGTCTCAGCAGAGTACAGACGAATTATTCTAGCGTCCATATGGGCCACAAACGAGAAAATTTATTGTAATAAGCGATTTTAATGAAAAGCCAGGTTGTTAATGCCGGGCAGCATGCAACAAGCATTTGGGAAACAGCGAAGCTGTTCGGCTGTTCGCTTGATACTGTCGCGTGCACCTGCAGTTGGTGGTTGAAGGACGGCGAAACCGCGCGTAGGCGATAAGGTGTAACAGAATCTGGAGGTCGGATGCTCGCCCGTTCTGTAAGGATACTGGCGGCGACCTGTGGCTGACCTGACGACACCGTACAGTGGTCCTACAGACACAGGCGATCCTGAGCACATCGTTCAGTGCACATTGTTGAACATAGTAGCGCTTTGCAGCAGGAAGACCACTACATGCTCTCACATTGACATAATGACATACAATTACACTGGGCATTGCATCATCGAGATTTCGAGGCTGAATCAGTGGAGCCGGACGGCTGCTCAGATAAATCATGTATCTTGTTAGACGTGGTTTATGGTCGTGACCAGGTATGCTGCCATCTCTGCTCTGGGGTGCTCGAAACGTTCTCCGCATCATGGACGCAGGCAGGTGGGGTCAGTATTATGTTATGGAGAGTATTCACGTGTGCTTTCATGGGACCTGTGGCGATAATCGTAGGCACTGCGACAGCTGTGGAGTATGTGAACATTACTGAGAACAGCCGCATGCTTTCATGCTTGATGTTTTCCTCCAGGGTAACACAGACATGAACACTGTTTTGGTGGTGTGGGGAGCATTACAGTGAACGCAAACTGGTGTCCTTGCCACTAAATTTGCCTAGTCTGAACCCTAAGGAGTACATCTGGGACCAGCTTCGTAAACAAAACCGACTGGCCTATGGTTCATATGGTGTGGGAAGTAGAGAAATAGTGCGCACTTAAGCAAAACTCCTTCGACACATCCATCATAAATAACCTAAAAGCAAGATTTTTAACCTTGCAGTTGTTTGCCTTCTTTTTAAACGTAAAAACCAATACAGCGAAGCTTACCGGCCAATGTCATAAAGAATGTGATTGTATACGATTTGCCACCATCCCATATGGTAATTATCCGCAGTCTTAGGGGTGTTGTGAGCTCGAAGAAGAATATATTAAAGAAATATGAGGGAAATTCATCGCCACTTAAATTATCTTCCAGTTTCTGTAAGGAAATTAGAATATTGGAATGTATTTAAACAGTGATGTGGAACGTTTAACCACGTCTTTATCATAATTCGACGACATTTAGTATGCTTTTATTTGATCGCTTTCTTCTCTGTCTGTCTGTTCTGATACAAATTTTCCAGCTGATGTTAAACTAACTTCCCGCTGAGTGATAGACTTGAAATTGGAAACATGGGTCTGAACTGGATGACAATACAATATTAATTTGCTTTTTTGTGGTTTTATTCGATAGGGTGGGGTTGGGTAACACCTGACATCTTGGCTGTCCTGAAGGACTGGCATGTTGTGCCGAAAGTTTCGGAATGCATTCCAGGCTGTAAGCCAGTGAACGGGGACACCTGAGCTGAAAGAGTGGGGATGTGAAGAGGTGCAGAGAGAGGGGTACTTGACGTGTGCAATACAGTGGCTTGTACGTACAAGGAGAATCCACAGGTAAGAAGCGAGTAATAACATAAAAATTATTACTTAATAAAATTTCTCAAAGACAAGCTAAAAAAACAGAAACGCATTCATTAAATTAAAATTATTTTTTATATTAACACGTTATTGTATACCATTTGTCCAGTCATTTTAAAAAAAATTAAGTTTAAACAAAGTTTTAAATAGAAAAAACCTCTTTATTTTTTTGACCAGGAAGGTAGTTGTAAGTTTGTGGAGTAGGAGAGGTGCTGTGACAAGAAATGTTTAACCAAAAATTTTAAAGAACTTATTTATTGTACCGAAACCCAGTGACCAGTAATCTCAAAACTACAACTTCCTGATATCTCTTGAACTTTTGCACTTTAAGCATTTACTTTCAGTACCAAAACATTACCAATCTGAATATGAATTTAAGTAAAGTCTTCAATGAAACAACATATCAAACATTTTGAAGTGAACTTTACAGTAAATAAAGGAACACTAAATGTTTAAAAGCGTGAACTTTCAAAGGTTTAATAAATTTAAAAAATCCTCTAGTTAAAACTTTGCAACAAACAAAAAAAGATAGTCCACATTTATTGGCAAATTGAAAGCATTTAAAAAATAAGCAATGAAATGGCAGTTGGACTAATTCCTATCACAGTGAGTGGAAATCAAGTACTATGTCTAGGCTGGGCACTCATTCATACCAACTCTGTGGCTTCCACTTTGGACTTACACCAATTTTAGCAAAACAGCTTCGCCACATAGTAATAGTTCCTGAAACACAGCAACTGTTAAGTACTTCCAACAAACACGTAATGCGAATAAAATGTTTTTGGCCTTGAAACCACCACGACTTGGCGTAATGACCAAATTTCAAGAAAGGAATTGAAGTTACTGAGAAAGTTTGTTACTTAACAACAATGAGCTACATGGATTAGTTACCAAAATCAACTAGCATTTTTAATATAGATATACAGCACCTAATCACCTGACACACTGCACTCTTTAAATTTAAGGAAAGGTCCTTCAATCATCTTACTACGCGCGACTGAAACGACACCTATTTGATGACGTGGATGGCGTACTGCACACAATTTTAAGTTGACATGCATATTTAGAGCATGGTAGTGCTCTTATTACATTCTCATATACCTTAGTCACACTCCAAGGCCCATCCAAAGCTGCTTGCGTTCCACTCACTATCGGAAATAAGTTGCTTCACAAGCTATATCTGGAGCGGTGACTTCAATAGGAAATAAACAACACACCGTGGCGTACGGCTAGTTGCACAATGCCTCCAACTCTTCTCTCCGCTAGGAACTCCTCTGGGTACACTGTCGCTTCAGCATCACCGTACTCGGCCTATTAAAACGAGCCACGCTAGAGTTCCTCTGCTAACCAGAGATTCAACGTAGCGCGAGAGACCACAACGAGATAACCACTGCAAAAAAGGTCGACTGCGTCACAGATCAACTATACACTATAAAAAATTTCTCCTAGGCCTTTACAGATTTGTAACCCCACATACACAACTCTGGACATATTTACTTGTGAATATGTAAGATTTAGAACGAAAAACGCCAGATGCATACGACAGACAATATTTAGGACGTGAACAGTTATATATTGCATGTGCCCCATATTTTTCGTAACAAAACTTATTTGTATTGTCACAGCAACTAAAAATTCACAAGCATAGAATTTTTAGATCTTTCTGACTGGGTTTGGGAATCTCTTTGGGAATCATTTATTTTATACTTTATAGCCTGAGTTATAGATGTTATAATAAAAATGTATTTTTATTCAGACAGTTATATTTTGAATGTTCATTTCTAGGCCAAGCAGCCATGCAGATACAACTACTTCATTAGGTTCTTTACCACATATGGCTAGCGACTGCTGTACACTTGTATACTGATTATCGTATCCATCGTCTTCATAACAAACGCGATCAGATTCCGTATTTTAAAAACAATTTATACATGCAACGATAAAATGATTTACATTTCTAAAGAACATATTTAGATAAAAGTAAATCAGTAATTACTACAAGTTTACCCTCTTACTTTCGGTCTTCTGAAAATATCAAAACACTTATCTATTTTATATTCCTCGGCTTCATGCGTTTCACAGATCAAATTGCCACCTGTCTTTTTCCTCCTGTTAGTTACCTACAAGAATCACAAGAGGTAATCAGCAGGCGCCAGCCTCAACTATTGAATACGTACGATTACTGTCTGCATACCGTTACTAATTCTCCCCTATGCAGGGTCTTTCTGAAGTTACTTTACAGCTTTGAAAATTCATATAAATTAATTCACTGTAGCTACAGAGGACCCCCCCCCCCCCCCCATTAACCATGGACCTTGCCGTAGGTGTGGAGGCTTGCGTGCCTCAGTGGGAGAGAAAGCCGTACCATAGGTGCAACCACAACAGAGGGGTATCTGTTGAGAGGCCAGCAGACAAACGTGTGGTTCCTGAAGAGGGGCAGCAGCCTTTTCAGTAGTTGCAGGGGCAACAGTCTGGATGATTGACTGATCTGGCCTTGTAACACTAACCAAAAGTCCTTGCTGTGCTCGTACTGCGAATGGCTGAAAGCAAGAGAAACTACAGCCGTAAATTTTCCCGAGGGCGTGCAGTTTTACTGTATGGTTAAGTCATGATGGTGTCCTCTTGGGTAAAATATTCCGGAGGTAAAATAGTCCCCCATTCGCATCTCCGACCGGGCACTACTCAGGAGGACGTTGTTATCAGGAGAAAGAAAACTGGCGTTCTACGGGTCGCAGCGTGGAATGTCAGATCCCTTAATCGCGCAAGTAGGTTAGAAAATTTAAAACGGGAAATGGATAGGTTAAAGAGAAATATAGTGGGGCTTAGTGAAGTTCCGTGGCAGGAGGAACAAGACTTCTGGTCAGGTGAATACAGGGTTATAAATACAAAATCAAATAGGGGTAGGAGTAGGTTTAATAATGAATAAAGATAGGAATGCAGGTAAGCTCTAAAAAACAGCATAGTGAACGCATTATTGTGGCCAAGATAGATACGAAACCACGCCTACCACGTTAGTACAAGTTTATATGCTAACTACCTCCGCAGATGACGAAGAGATTTATGAAACATATGATGAGATTATTCAGATAATGAATGGAGACGAAAGTTTAATAGTCATGGGTGACTGGAATTCAATAGTAGGAAAAGGAAGAGAAGGAAACGTAGTAGGTTAATATGGAATGGGGTTACGGAATGAAAGAGGAAGCCGCCTGGTAAAATTTTGGACGGAGCATAACTTAACCATAGCCAACACCTGGTTCAAGAATCACGAAAGAAAGTTGTATACATGGAAGAAGCCTGGAGATACTGGAAGGTGTCAGATGGATTACATAATGGTAAGACAGATATTTACGAACCCGCTTTGTAGAGAGTTCCAGGGAGAGCATTAGGGAATGATTGACGAGAATGGGGGAAAGAAATACAGTAGAAAAAGAATGAGTAGCTAGGAGAGATGAAATAGTGAAGGCAGCAGAGGATCAAGTAGGTAAAAAGGCGAGGACTAATATAAATCCTTGGGTAACGGAAGAGATATTCAATTTAATTCATGAAAGGAGAAAATACAAAAATGCAGTAAAAGAATCAGGCAAAAAGGAATACAAACGTCTCAAAAATGAGATCGACAGGAATTGCAAAATGGGTAAGCAGCGATGGCTACAGGACTAATGCAAGGATATAGAGGCGTATATCACTAGGGGTAAGATAGATAGTGCCAAAATGGAAATTAAAGAGGCCTTTGGAGAAAAGAGAACCACTTGAATGAATATCAAGAACTCAGTTGGAAACCCAGTTCTAAGCAAAGAAGGGAAAGCAGAAATATGGAAGCAGTATATAGAGGGTCTATTCAAGGGCGATGTTCTTGAGGACAATATTATGGAAATGGAAGAAGATGTAGATGAGATGAAATGAGAGATATGATAATGCTTGAATAGTATGACAGAGCACTGAAAGACCTAATTCGAAACAAGGCCCCGGGAGTAGACAACATTCCATTAGAACTACTGATAGCCTTGGGAGAACCAACCCTGACTTAACTCTACCATCTGGTGAGCAAGACGTATGAGACAGGCGAAGTACCCTCAGACTGCAAGAAGAATACAAAAATTCCAATCCCTAAGAAAGCAGGTGTTGACAGATGTGTAAATCACAGAACTATCAGCATAATTAGCCACGGCTGCAAAATACTAACACGAATTCTTTACAGACGAATGGAAAAAACCGACCTCAGAAAAGATCAGTTTGGATTCCGTAGAAATATTGGAACACGTGAGGCAATACTGACCCTACGACTTTTCTTAGAAACTAGATTATGGAAATGCAAACCTACATTTCTAGCATATGTAGACTTAAAGAAAGTTTTTCTAATGTTGATGGAATACTCACTATTAAATTCTGAAAGTGTCAGGGGTAAAATACAGGGGGCGAAAGGCTATTTACAATTTGTACAGAAACCAGATTACAGTGAAAAGAGGCGATGGCCATGACAGGGAAGCAGTGGTTGGGAAGGGAGCGAGACAGGGTTGTAGCCTACCCCGATGTTATTCACTATGTATATTGAGCAAGCAGGAGAACGGAATGGAGAGTGCCTTGAAAGGAGGATATAAGAAAAAAATCAACAAAAGCAAAACGAGGATAATGGAATGTAGTCGAATTAAGTTGGGCGATGCTGAGGGAATTAGATCAGGAAATGAGACACTTAAAGTAGTAAAGGAATTTTGCTATTTGGGGAACAAAATAACTGATGATGGTAGAAGTAGAGAGGATATAAAATGTAGACTGGCAATGGAAATGATAGCGTTTCTGAAGAAGAGAAATTTGTTAATATCTAGTATACATTTACGTGTCAGGAAGTCGTTTCTGAAAGTATTTGTATGGTGTGTAGCCATGTATGGAAGTGAAACATGGACGATAAATAGTTTAGACAAGACGAGAATAGATGCTTTCGAAGTGTGGTGCTACAGAAGAATTTTGAAGATTACATGGGTAGATCACATAACTATTGAGGAGGTATTGAATAGAATTGGGGAGAAGGGAAATTTCTGGCACAACTTGACTAGAAGAGGGGATCGGTTGGTAGGACATGTTCTGAGGTATCAAGGGATCATCAATTTAGTATTGGAGGACAGCGTGGAGGGTAAAAATCGTAGAGGGAGGACAAGAGATGAATACACTAAACAGATTCAAAAGGATATGGGTTGCAGTAGGTACTGGGAGATGAAGAAGCTTGCACAGGATAGAGTAGCATGGAGAGTTGCATCAAACCAGTCTCTGGACTGAAGACCACAACAAAAACAACCTACAGCGGTGACCGTAGTGTCAATTAGTAGGGAAATATATCACGTTTTGCCTCGCGTATTTCGATACTGAAAAATCGTAGTGTAAGGAGCGCTAGTGGCAGTTGCGTTGAAGATGGCTGTCTTCACTGGACCAGAGTGTGAGAGTGTGTTAGCTGTGTGATTTGGTTTGAAGAATCGATGTCGGCTACCACAGTTCAGCGTAATTTCCGTACCAAGTACGCTAAGGAACCTCCTAGTAGATCTAAAATTTATTAGAGGTATAAATGTTTTGTAGAAACAGGGTGCTCGGTAAGAGATGGGAAATCATCAGGTCGTCCAAGCACATTTTACGACGTCGTTGAGTGAGACAACGTTTTCTCAACAGCTCTACGAAATCGACCATCTCGCGAACTGCAAATCCTACGTTTGTTGAGAAACCGTTTGCATTTGAAACAGTACAGATTGACTGTCGTACAAGCAATAAAAGACACTGATAAAATTCTCGCAAGAACTTCTGTGAGAATATGTTAAATCGACTACATGAGAACGAACATTTTTTGGACGAAATCATCTTTTCTGGCGAGTCGACTTTTCACTTAAGTGGCAAGGTTAACACGCATAGCTGTAGAATTTGGGGCAGTGAAAATCCACATCAAATATTGCAAACCGTTAGCGATAGCCCTAAACTGAACGTTTTGTGTGCATTGAACAAGAACAAAGATTACGGCCCTTTTTCTTTCCATGGGAGAACCATAAACGGGATAGTGTACCTGGATGTGCTAAACAATGTTTGATACCACAGATGGATGAGAATGACCAAGAACGTAATGTTTTCTTCATACAGGATGGTGCACCACCCCATCCTCTGAATGATGACCGGGATCTTCTCAGTGACCGCTTTCCAGGTTAATGGGTTGGCCATGATGCGCCAATTGCATGGCCCCCACGTTTCCCAGACATGACACCACTCGATATTTTTTATGGAGATTCACCAATAATACCTTGTTTGTAGCTCCTGTGTCTGCTTCTCTACTTGAACTTAGAGCAAGAATTTACGGCGCCACTGAGCGCGTTATACCTACAATGCTATAGCGAGTTTGGAAACAGACTGACTTCCGATGGGAGGTGTGCAGGATAACCTACAGAAGCCACGTACAAACATCTTTAGTTCAAGGTAAAAAGAAAAAAAGAACTTGATGAGTTTCCCTGGAAAATAACACTAAACCCAGCTATATATCTTCTGTCAATAAATGTATGTGATTTTTTTGAGTTGTAAAGTCAGTTTTGAAACACCCTGTGTACGGTGTAGGAAACTACGAATGATAACTTTTACAGTGTTCAGAGGAGAGAAGAAGAAAGACATTTTATGTGACAAAAACGTCACAGTTGCACAATTCCCCCTTGAGAGTTGGATGACAGTTTCGACTGTAGTGATGTTCAGGCACCGTGTTGAAACTGTCATATAATGAATATTGATTTAGAGATACCGCTGGAAATGTCGTCTGTTTACATTAACACAAACTGCTACCACCTTCTCTCGAATGCCCATAACTGCCTTGTTCGCCATACACTTAAATTCCCACCATAACAAGTCATAGGAGGTCAACTACATCTATATATATATATATATATATATATATATATATATATATATATATATATATATATATATATCGCACAGCGGTTTGAACACCCTTCGTGAACGTCAGTATCGTGAAATCCATTGTATACTCGTAGTGGAGAAAGTGTGCACTTGTCACATTTTTGCAACGTAAGAAACGGTCTGTGTTGATCTCCTCTAAATAGACTAAACTACTTAGATTTGATACACCTTATATGTATGTAAGACGGATTTAAGTGTGAGAAAATCCCAGCATACCCTATAACACTGAGAAAAGCTTCACCTGAACTTGGTATTCATACAACTTTTTAACTGAAAAATAATATTTGTGACTCTTACACAACTAAAAAATGTTCAAATGTGTGTGAAATCTTATGGGACTTTATTGCTAAGGTCATCAGCCCCTAAGTTTACGCAGTACTTAACCTGAATTATCCTAAGCACAAACACACACACCCATTTCCGAGGGAGGACTCGAACCTCCACCGGGACCAGCCGCACAGTCCATGACTTCAGCGCCCCAGACCGCTCGGCCAAACCCCTCGCGGCTTTACACAACCATAGCACTACTAAGAGTGGACGACGAGATGGTACACGAGAGAAGGGAGTGAAATGTGAGTGTAACTCTGGAAGGTCTGGAGAAATTTGAACGAAGCGTAGTACACGCCTAGATCCACTAAGGGTGAGCATGTGGGTGCGAAGAAAGTGACACGTAAAAATAATATCAGCCGATAGAAATCAGAGTAGAATCCACAGTTTTCAGAGTTGCTAGTGCTAATAGTGGTCTACTCCTAGAAAAGTAAGTAATGTTTATAGTAGCTATAAATCCACGCAAGTTATTTTTTGTATTAATATTTCTTAACAAATTTTAATACACCCAGTTCATATTTATGTTTAGCATCGTTTTATCCCTTCCCCTGTCTAATGTAATATTACGAGAAGTTATCAATCAACATTGTGTAATTAAGTAGTATAATTATGATTTCTTTTGTAATTAAGGATATGTAAGTGAACGGTGGAAATCGTCGGTAAATACTACGGGCTTGTACTATTCGTTTTTGTACTATCCATTTTTGTACCTTTCCTTATTTTATTGTGAATGTGACAACTGTTTATTAAAGATACTCCATGCGCTAACTACTCGCAAAATGTATTATTTATGTGCACGGGCGGTATTTTTCCACCATCTTATGATATCATCTAAAGGAAATGCTCTACACTTAGATGAGATCGGTTTCGTGTACTTTAATGTAATAGGAGCATTGTTGTAGCAATCTTTAAAGATAAGTATGTAAATGTGAAACTTGTGAAAGTTGCGTCCATATGTGGACGAGAATAAAATAGTCATTCACATAAGGAGACAGGGAAAGGTTTAATGACTCTTGGATTATATAATTATTTTGCCAAGATACGTTAGAGGTCAGTCCTTGATAATTTTGTTTCAGTGATGTGATTATACATTATTATTAGCGGTTTATGGATCGTTAGGATTGATGTAGGATGGGTGGTTTCTGTACAGTAGGACAGTCTCCATCCACTCTACACTTGAAGCGCTACATTAGCACACGTGTGGACTCCCCGCTGCCCATAGACGTTACAACGACGCATAGAAAGAAATTTATAGTTCAGCAAAGTAACGTTGTGAATCTTAGTCATTTCAGAGACCTCGCCGAAACCAAGCTGAAGTTACGTAATGTAAATGCATATAAGAGATATGAAATGTTATCCTCTAACGTAAAGTTATACTTTTGGTAATTCATTTCGTGCATATACCTTAGAATAAAATAACAGAACGTTTAAAATAAAATTAGAAAGATATTCTACAAGCTAGGGCCGTTTTTCTCCAAAGAAAAAAATAAACCTGTCCGGAAATTACTGTCCCGATACGTTCGATTATCTGTCAAACAATTGATAATATATAGCAGGACTATCCATCTAATATATGCCACCCGTACTCGATCTGTTGGTTGCAAAGTGTTGGTACATAACATAAGGTATGAGAGATTTCAGTTACTCGATGACTAGGACTTGTGTATCGTGTAAGTGGTATCTATGTATGAATAGTTATGGCACTGACTGTAGCGACATTGAACGCATAATTTCGGAGGTAATAATTATCATTACGATGTGCAGTATACAGTGTGTGATTTCGTGAGTAAGAAGCGATTGGCAATAACGAGCGAATGCTGAACGTAGATCACGTCAGGAAGTTTCGACAGCTTCAGCTCTTCTGTTAGGTGGTGGCTTTCACATTATCAGCAGCCTACCGCCGATTGCCTTTGTGTCGCGGTCAGTTACGATGACGCTGAAAATAGACAGCCTCCAAGGACGCAAAATCCGCTAAAGCGATTAGATATGTCAGCGCGAATAGAGATAAAACTGTTCGCAGGAATTCTCTGTCAGTCAAACGAAGCATGCAGTCCCATTACAGTGAGTGAAGTGAAATTAAAGATACAGTGCGCTGAGGTTACCAGAGACATTTGCAGAGAAGAAATTGCGACCGTAAAAAGGGTACAATTTCGCCGCTTCATTGTCAGCCAGAAGTGCACCCATAGATGCTCATATGATTACTGGAATCACGTGTATTCCAGAAAGATTTAGCCAATAAAATCGATTATTTGCACACTGCGAGTAACATTCGTTCCCCTACTGAAGTTAACTAAATCAGTTTTGCCCACGCTGAGACTGTGTAGTGCTTTTGTGTACAGTTTTCAACGTCGAAGAATAAACAGCATGTACCTATACAGTGGCACTTAAGTTTACGATATCACTATCCACCACCGACAAAGCTATGTCGGTGGGCCCAGTCATTCACCATATGAAACATACAGATAAAACTGTTGCTCTTCAATCCTATAATCACACTTTGCCCTCTAGAATTTCTGTCTGCTTCGTGGTACACTTCCCACAATTTTTCATTCAAAGATATTCTTTACAGATTTATTTTTCCAAGGTAGGTATTCAGTTGGGTTACCTGTAATACTCTCTTAAGTCTTTCGTAATACATTTTCTTTCTGTATTTTATGTTCCTTAGATTTCTTTTCTCCTAGAAGTTTGTGTCTAGGTCTCCACATCCACGTCTCTATTTCTTCTAAACATTTTTGTACTTTTTGTGTCAAACAACCCTTTACAAATATAGCAAGAAATATTCCAAATAAATGTCTCAGTAAATTTATTTTTCTACCGTGATAAGCCAGCTGTATACTTGTCATGTATAAGGGCTTGTAAGTCCATTTTAGATCTTCTTTGAACATCCATGCAGCGTAAACATTTGCTTCCGAGTTTAATGTTTGCTGTTATTTGTCTGTAATCATCATGATGATTTTTCTTGTTTTGTAACGTTGTGATTGTCGAGACAAAAAGGCTAAATTACTAACATAGAATCCATTCCCCGTTCTCTGTCTTCTCCGATTACAATATCAAGCACAAATCTAAAAGAAGGCTTGTTTATTTTTATTTATTTTTTCTATTTATTGATTTATTTTCATCGTTATGTTCTGCTATGCAGTGCGACTAAACTTATTTCGTTGATTCACTTGCTTTCTTCTACCAAAATCTTTTCATCTTGTAGCTTTCTTACGTTCTCTCAATATGTTCTCTTAGATGTAGTATTTGGTTCAGCTTTAAACTGACATTGTCAATTAAAGTTTTGCGTGCAGCTGCGTCCCGTAGTTTTGTTTGTAATACTTACTTCCTGAAGAACTTTTTCACTTTCAAGCGTCTAATTCTTTTTAACTTTCATTCAGAGGCCAAAGTAGAGTACTCTTCTGATCAATACATTATCGTTCATTCTGAGAATGTGGTCACAAAATTTCAGTATTCTGTTCCTGAAAATAGCCGAGATTTTAGCCAAAGTTTGATGTAACTTCTAAGACTTCCGTCTCATCCAGATTCCCTCAACGCATATATAATATTTTCGTTTCTTTTTTTTTCTGTGTCTTTGTATGTATGTATTAATCCGGGGACCTAGAAACGACGGACAGGCTTCGTCCCGCCGTAGCACTCAGTGGTTCACAGCCCACAACATTCCACAACAGTCAACCCACCCCACCGTCGCTCCACGCCAAACCCTGAGTTATTGTGTGGTTCGGCCCCCAGTGGAACCCCCCCCCCCCCACCCCACCCGCGGGAACGTCTCATATCAGACGAGAGACGAGTGTAACCCCAAATGTTTGCGTGGTAGAATAATTATGACGCACACGTACGTGGAAACTGTGTTTGCGCAGCAATTTCCGACACAGTGTAACTGAGGCGGAATAAGGGGCACCACCCGCATTCGCAGAGACAGAAGGTAAACCGCCTTAAAAACCATCCACAGGCTGGCCGGCACACCGGACCTCGACACTAATCCGCCGGGCTGATTCGTGCCGGGGACCGGCATGCCTTCCCGCTCGGGAAGCAGCGAATTGGATTACGCGGCTAACCGGGCGGGGTTTTATGTCTTTAGTTAATAATCCATCTACAGTGATTAGTCTTTGATGCATATAACGCTTTAAGTTCGAGTTATGTGATGTAATATTAGTACGCATTACGACATACTGACTTTTATGGTACCTATTGCATGTAACTCTATAAGCTTTTTGTAATTTATTGTTTTTCTCTTTATTTGCTTCACAGTTTAATCCTATCGATTGGATGATTTTTCCTCGTTATTTAAACACTGTATAAAAGTGGACTGTGGTCTAGGTATCGGGGAGACCCTTCATGTAATAGGTTTTATCGTAAGAAATTTGCAGTCCATTGTTAGCTGCTATTTCGAGTACTTTTTAGAAGGAGTTAATCGCTTCTTCTCCGGTTTTTGGAAGGCCACTAGATCGCCTACTTAAGCCAAACATAATGAAGACTTTTAGTTTCACGTAGTCTGTCAGTGGTTATTTCTTTTACTGATTTTTTTCATTTTCGAATTATTTTTGGTGCACCAAAGTTGAGCAGTAAGGGGGATAGTATGTCTCACTGTCGGAACCCTGTTCTTATTTGAATAGGTCGAGACATTCCGCGTTGGAATTTACCTTTTGAACTGCTATCAGTTACTGTTTGTTTGTTTAATCGACAGCTACTGAATTGTATCGGTTTTTGAAGTCTTCAAAGGTGACGCTTATGGATTTGTAAGATCGTTTTGAGCTTGATAATTTGTTCCATATATAATCTATCTTCCTTAAAATCTGCTGAATTTTCGCCAATTAAAAGGTCCATTTTTGCTTCAAGTCTTTTACGTATGGTTTCAAAAGAGTTTCGCAAGGAATTGGTATCAATGAAAACCCTATGTAACTATTTCTATTAGCTTTATAACCTTTCTTGTGAAGAAGGTCGATTAGAATACACTTATATTCTGTAGACATTGCTTCCTCCATATAAATGTCAGTAAAAGCTTCATCAATTTTCTGCCTGAAGGCTTTACCTCTTATTTTTCCACGTAGTCGCTACTATCCCGTCTTTCCCTGGCACTTATTGTTTTTTATTTCACGAACATTTTTTGCATATGTTGAAAAATTTCCAGTTTTGTTCAATTCTGAAGAGTGGAGCATCTTGTCCACTCTGTCGAAAGCTTACTGTAGACCACTGAATCGTGCGAACTTTCCCCACTTTATGTCAATCAGACTTTCTAAAATAACCCGAAATATTATTACTGTACTGGTACTCTTATGTCTCTATCTTGATTAAATTCATGTTACTCTTTTGTAAACCGTTAGTTTTTCTTGTACACACTCGTATGCATAGGATATATGTGGTCATTGCCATCTTATTTCTCTCTGTGGAATTTGTTTTCTGTTTATGTTTATAAAGTATGTTGGTAATGTGCCATGTCCACCGTGGAATAACTTCAGCAGGTTTCAAATTATATGCCTCGCCTTGTCAGATGTTTTAAATATAACTTGAATCGTAGCGTTTGGTGTGTAAAATCTCATTCAGACATTTTAAAGCACCACACTTGCTTCAAATACAGGGAATGAACAGCATGATTTATTTGTATTCTTCGACATTTGTTTAAGATGCAAGTGCTGTTGCATTAATGGGAAGTTCACCTTCGGTCCGGTTGTCTGTAAATGCATATTAGTTTCAGACACTACTTTGGTGCTAAAGAGACTTAGGAGTTCACTGAAGTATTATCAGTGGACGTCAGTTCACTGAATTAATTGCCTGCCTCTGGTATGAAAAGCAAGTTCTGTGCTTCCAGCTTACAACATTTTCTTACATTCTAGTGCAGTCTTGACGAACGCGTTTACTACACTCTGCGATAACTCATAGACTTCTCTAATAAATTTTTAGACTAAAATTTGGGAATTTTGGTAGCAGCTTACGCGATGTACATATAAAGTCCCACTGGCCGTTTCATAGTCACTTACACGCTGTAATCCCACAGCATCACGTGATGGTCGAATTTGGTATCTGAACTGCGAAGATTAGTACTGTGAATGACTGTAGATATATGATACTATTTCATGAAAATGGGTCACATGAAGAAAATCTGCTACGGCAAGAAATGGATTCATAACCGATCCATTTACACCACTCGAAATCGCTGAGTCCTCATTTTTCACATAGTGTTTTGTTCTTTAAATCTTCTTTGTACTTCCTCGTTTCCATGTGACCTTTTTATTTACATATTATGAACATTTATTAAAGTGGAGAAGCAGATATGGTAACTGAGATTTTGGTGTCCCGCGTGCTGAATTTACTGTAACTCACTGAAACAAGTCCAGTTACTCACGAAGCAGGGAGAGATAGCCCGCATTTTTCTTATAACACCTTTTACGAAGAATTTAGAATTGTCTTATACGGTAAACCTATAACTAAGACGATCGTACGCAATGGTATCTTTCTTCGCTTAAGTATAGACACTAACAGACACTCGTTCAGACAGTAATTATTGAAAACATTTCTCGTGGAGAACAGCGGTCTGGCAAAGAGTACATAAAAAATTAACAAAAACAGTCTCGACCGCAATTTTTTTTTTTTGGGCAACCTGTTTCGGTCAGTTTCCGAACATCTTGAGACCTGCATACCATGATGGTACGAGTAGGCACTATACGCCTGCTCCACTCACCGCCATCGCCAACCATCATGATATGAAGGTCCGAAAATGGTCAAAAACTGACTGAAAATGCTTACCACAAGATAAAAGATTTTTTTTTTATTTTTCGTTTTTCCGGGACTGTTTGTGTTCATCTTTAATGCTACTGATAACATTCATCTGCATTATTCTCTTCGACTTTAGTGGAAAGTACAACTGTGGCAGCGGCGAGAATGTATGATTACCAGCGAACGCCAAATCAATAGCAATAAAAAGGAAAGTGTTCAACACAAGCAATACTGTCAATCGTGTAAGGAAACGGATTAGTTTAGGATACAACTGGGACATTTTTAATACAACAGTGTATTGGTGTTCGCACTACTTACGAATTTTCACATATCATACCATAAGATGAAGCAGTTGACTGAATACCTGAATATAGAGTTTTCTTTCCCATTCGGCTATGGAGGAGACAGCGTCTGGAAGAAGTAATATCGCAGCATCTTCGTAACAAAATGAAATGTTGTTACCATTCTCTCTCCCTCTCTCTCTCTCTCTCTCTCTCTCTCTCTTTTATATTTACCTTTTAATTTTTTTAAGTTGGTTGTAAATCCTCGAAGAGAAACAATTAACGAAGCAGTAAACAACAGAATATCTGGAACAGATTCTGTTTCGTCGAACTCTCGACGAAATTACAGTTACCTTTGAAGGTTGTATATGACATTTCAATTACTTGCATCACTGCCTCCATTGTACATGATTTATCACTTTTTAAAAACGTGCGTTGCGTGCCCGAATTCAGATACCCAATAGCTTGGAATAGACTTATCTTCCTCGTAATAAAATGTGTTTGTAGATTTAGAGAAAGCTTTTGACAATGTTGACAAGAATACGCTCTTTGAATTTCTGAAGACAGCAGTGATAAAGTAGAGAGAAAGAAAGGATACTTACAACTTGTGCAGGGACCAGACTGCAGTTATAACAGTCGAATGACATGAAAGGGAAGCAGTGGCGGAGAAGGATGTGAGACCGGATTGTATCCTTTTTCCTGTATGTTGAGAAAGCATTAAGAGAAATCAAGGAGAAATTGGGAAAGGATGTTAAAGATAAGGGAGCACAAATAAATACTTAATAATCAATGGACTTGGAAAGTCACTTTTGACCTTGATCAAAAGAAGGAATCGGTTGATTGTACAAATACTGAGGCGATGAGTTATCGTCAGTTTGGTAAAGGAGGAAGTAACAGTAAAAATTGTAGAGGAAGACCAAGGACGGCATACAGAAAACCGGTAAAAAATGAATATACGCTGCAGTAGCTCTTCTAGTATGAAACAGTCTTGCACAAAGTAGGCTAAAAGGGGACCTGCCTCAAATAAGTAACCGGTCTGAATACCACAACATCAACAACAAGAACAACAACAATAAAATGGCATTTAGGAATTCCTCGATCCCTTTACTGCAAGAACTCACTGATTTCTCTACTGTAGAGCCGTGCTGCTATATTTTGGGCTAGACATGGTCAATAATCTTCAGCAAATCCGCGAAAGCTAACAAATATTATTCTGGGGTTATCAGGCGAATGGCGTCGTCCTCTTGTCGCAACGTTTCAATAGATTCCGTTTCCATCATCTTCAGGTTTAGACTGATATGTAATCCATTGAAATGTTGCTATAAGATGACGACGACGACGACACTCATCTGATAACCCCGAGAAGATTTCATAGCAGAAATGCGCTGAGAAAGCGTGCAACCAAAAATAAATATTATTGTTTCAAACACCTCGGGGTTGCTATGACTCCAAAGAAGAGTAGACCATTTAAAGCGCTCCATGACAATGTAAACCCAACATGAAGCGCCACTTGGACAACATCCTTAAATGCCGGAACGAGCGGGTTTACGGAAAACCAGGCCTTACAACTGTAGTTGTTTGTGGCAGAGTTCGTCCTGAATTATGTCTCACCACGCCAGCTGATAAAGAAGGCAAAATATTCTGTGTAATTAGGCGCTGCCATATTCATAGTCAAACTCAATCTAGAGAACCTGATGTTTTGGTCCGTCCACTGGGATCTTCTTCAGATGTCTTGTTGTGTCCCAAGTCGGGTGATGGCAGTTGATATTCTCTTCAAACTCCTTGTCGTCGTGAGTCACACAGCACGTGTGCTTCCAAAACTGATGTCTTCCGTTGAGATTTTTGATATATTGTGCAATTACCAGGGTTTCTGCCTTCGTTCCATCCTTTGGAAATAGTCTTGAGCTGGGTCACGACTTCGCGTCGACTGAGTGGAGTATTGCAACAATGGGCTCCCATACCTCTGCTGACTAGCATCATGAACAGTTTGCCTGGGCAGCAAAATATTTTCCAAATACGGGAAATAGGAGTGTTGACGCATGAGCTGATAATTCATTGTACCTCGTTTTGTCTGTATTGTTTTCGCATTACCAGCACCATTTCAGTACAGCTGTGCATCGCCCTATAGATAACGTCGTTGAAAAACACTACCTCACAGCTTCTAAAGCTTCGTAGTACAGTAACCTTCGTACCCTTCTACCCAACTTCAGGGTTAAATATATTTTAATTCGTACACGGATATTTGCTTTCTATGTCAACAGTTCGTTGTAATGTGAAATAGAACCTACATACACAGCTAGTGAAATACATCAACGCTCCGGGACCTGCGACACAACACAGTCCGCTAAGCGGTATAGCGTTTGCATTTTTGTTTACGTTCCTGTTTATTTTGATGCCGATGAAGTACTCACTTGAGCAAATGTTGCTGCTGCCGCGTAATGTTTATGTGCCACAGGAGGAAGGAAAGAAAAAACTGATTAGTATCATTGTTATAATAGTATTCGTAGCGAGTGGGCGTAAGCCAGATGCGTGCTGACATTGCGTATAAGACCTTTATCAGTGTAGTAATGAGTTTGTAATAAGCTTGGTATTGATTTCTTTTCTGTTTCATT
The DNA here is from genome assembly GCF_021461385.2 of Schistocerca piceifrons. Taxonomy (NCBI): domain Eukaryota; kingdom Metazoa; phylum Arthropoda; class Insecta; order Orthoptera; family Acrididae; genus Schistocerca; species Schistocerca piceifrons. Next base: position 557,704,032 of record NC_060143.1, read on the forward strand.
TCTTTTATGACTACTTTGAAGCGACTCACACAGGAATTCATCTCCTGTGCCAACCTTTTCGTCTGAGAGTGGGACTTGCAACCTAAGCCCTCAATTATTTCTGGAGTACCTTCCACTACAGTAGTTATCCTCTACGGCTACCTCAAGCATTACGGCAGTTGTTTCCTGATACCGTACCTCATGTCTCTTCTATCCACAATGTTTTCCCTATTTTCTGCTCCTCGACGCTTCTACAGAAAACTTCCTTCTTCCTTATCAGTCTACATAATTTTCAGTGTTATTCAACAGCACCAGAGCTAAAGCACTTCGATGTTCTTCTTCTTCGATTTTCCCACAACCCATGATTCATTTGCACCCAATGCTGTGCTCATAACTTACAATTACATATATCACTTTCTCAATTTTAGACTAATGTTTCGTAATACTACCTGGACTGCCCTCTTTCCCTGTGCTAATCTCGTTTCCATACAATTCTATGCTTCGAAGATACATTCACAGATATTAGTTCAAGTTGAAGCCGATGTTAGATAATAGTAGACTTCCATTCCCTCGAAATGCCCTCTTTTCCTGCGGTACTCTGGTTTTGGTATCCTCCTTGCTTCGTCTGTCATGTGTTTTTATGCTTCAGAGGTAGTATGATTTTTATCCTGTATTTACCGCCAATTTCATTTCTTCTATTCCTCATTACTTCCATCTTTCATTGGTTTACTCTCAGTTGATAATTTCAGCTTGTTAGCCTCTGCCACTTTGCAGGTAACGGAATTCTTCTTCACTTCCGATAAGCATAGCAATGTCATCAGCGAATACGCTCACGGATATCCTTTCGTGATGGATTTTAATTGTAGTCCTGGACCGTCCTTTCACTCCCGTCATTTCTTCTTCGACCCGAAGATGTGAACAATATGGCCGAAATACTGCATCCCTGTTGTACACGCTTTTGAACTAGAGATCGTCGTTCTTCGTACTCAGTTCTTATTTCCCACTATTGTTCTTATATATCTATGTTTCCCTATAGCCCAAACCCATTTTTCGTGAGTTATCACTAATGTAGACATGTTTCTTTTCGTGTTCTGTATATAATTCTTCTCATCACCTTGGGTGCGTGCGGTATTTAGCTGATGGTGCTGTAGTTTCTCATTTACATCCTACTGTAGTCTTCTGGATTGCGTGAATTTTATTTATTATATTTTACCACCGACTATAATTATTTCACAGATGAATTTCAGAACAGTATAGAACCGTTTTTAGAGATATTAAAAGTGGGACAAAAAACAGTGAACGTCTCCACCTCCAAACGCAAGAAAAATGACAAGCATAGAAAGTTACATACAATCGCCCGTGTAAACTCTTTATATAACTAATCTGCGTATTCAGTATAAATACGGAAAACTGCAACCAGTCACTTTTTTGAGACATTTGTTTGTTAGATGATAATTCATTTGAAGGTGTAGAATCAGTGGAAATTAACACGAATTGAACACTTTATTTTTCGATTCGCTGTATTGGTGAGACATGCGAGGTTCATCCAGGAATTCTGTCACGCTATCACGGCTTCCTGTGGTCCCTCCTTCTTGCTACGTTGGTGGGCTTGTTCGCCACTCACTCGCGCCGATGGCGCCCCCTGGCGCAGGCTTCACCGGCAGGTCGATGGCGCCCGGAAGAGGGTGGGGGTGGGTGTCGTGTTTTAAGTGGGTGCTGAAGAAGCAATTTGGCGAGGCGCCCTCCATTAGGAGTTTTATATCAGCGCCGCTGTCACAGTACAATGGCGCTAGGTGAGGCTCGGCGCCCGAGGGGAAGTGGAGCCCTGCCGCAGTCCTCCGCCCCATTAAAGGCTTACGATCGCTGATGGGGCGCTAAGGCAGGCCCTCGATATTAATTGCGAAATTAAATAAGGATAATTAGGGGCTAAGGAGGCTGGAATAATTACGAAATATTTATAAGTGATTCAGCCAACACCAGCTTCTCTGCATTTTGCGGTTACAGTCACACCGCCAGCAATTAATCGATTAAAAACTGAAGTGCCTTACAGCACAGGGCTACTTATTGTACTTCTACAATGACAATTTATACAATTTGGTACAGAATTTTCTGTGTAGGCAACTAAAAAGAGAGCTCTGAAAATGCTTTAAATTCTGTGAGATTTTGTGACTGAATGAAAGCTTCAGTTCAGTAAATTACCAGAGAAACCGCGTTCACTCAGTTGAAACCTAATTTGAATTCCTCCTCAAGGTGAATGTAATTTCAAATGTTTAGTGAAGTTGTGCGGCATCAGAGCCGAATTACGCTAATCATAGTACATTTTACAAAAGCGTTATCCTTCCGTTATCCGTCGTGATTATAAGTAGCAGGGAGTCCGCATTTGTGCCACCGCGACGCCCTGCGTTGAGGATTAACGAGTTATGAATAGGTTGTATTTATGAAATGCAATTACATTACCAGATGAATTTCCCAAAAGGCAACGATACTGCTGTACGCCCTATTTAACACGTTATTCTTCACACATCTCCACAACTTGCGCAAAAATACATCTCAAAACATGAAAATGGAGATTCAGACAGCTGCAAGAAAAACGCTGGACGCATATCTGAGACTTAATACCATATATTCTGAAAATCGGGCGCAACAATTCCTAACATTTATAAGTCACAAACACAGCTCAAAACTCATCCACGGTCGAACGTAATTCTGTAAATTACTAATTTATCAAGATTACTAACCACAATAACATATTTTGGCAATTGCACTCAGTATCTGCACAAAATGTCAGACCGTATTAGTCCCAAAATATTACAGCTACCTCCTTCGTTACACGAGCAATTAACAGAGATAAGGTCTTCTCCACATTCCAGAGACTCAAAGGTCTGCTGCAAATACTGTGTGGCATGGTATCTCTCGATGCGCGCTGTCACTCAGCGTGTCATTACGTAAAGCAAAATGTTTTCACACCTCAACATAATTCATAGTTTCTTTATACAAATAAAGAGACACTAAATTATATTCAGTGGGAAACAGATCACAGAACAGGGGATAGTACAAACTACTTACAAGGGAACCTCCCCATCGTCCCCCCCCCCCCCCCCCCCCTCAGATTGAGTTATAAGTTGGCACAGTGGATAGGCCTTGAAAAACTGAACACAAATCAATCGAGAAAACAGGAAGAAGTTGTGTGGAACTATGAAAAGAATTTGTAAAACATACAAACTGGGTAGTCCATGCGCAACATAGGCAACATCAAGGAGAATGTGAGCTCAAGAGCGCCGTGGTCCCGTGGTTAGCGTGAATAGCTCTGGAATAACAGATCCTTGGTTCAAGTCTTCCCTCGACTGAAATTTTACTTTCTTTATTTTCGCAAAGTTATGATCTGTCCGTCCGTTCATTGACGTCTCTGTTCAGTGTAATAAGTTTAGTGTCTGTGTTTTGCGACCGCACCGCAAAACCGTGCGATTAGTAGACGAAAGGACGTGCCTCTCCAATTGGAACGGAAAACATTTGATCGCAAGGTCATAGGTCAACCGATTCCTCCACAGGAAAACACGTCCGATATACTCTATACTACACTGGTGACGGCATGTGCGTCACATGACAGGAATGTGTTGTCGGCCCACCTAACTTGTACACTTAGCGAATGGGTAAAAAGATTCTTCTACCTTGCCCGATTTAGGTTTTCTTGTGGATGTGATAATCACTCCCAAAAAAGTGATGAAAACATAAGAGTATGTCACGTAAACTGAAAATAACAAATAAACTTTTCACTCGAGGGAACACTTGAACCTAGGACCTCTCGTTCCGTAGTTGCCCTCGCTAACCACGGGACCACGGCGCTCCTTGTCTCCCACTGTCCTTGATATTGCCTATCTTCGCATGGACTACTCAGTTTGTGTATTTTATTAATTTTTTTCATATTTCCACACAACTTCTTCCTGTTTTCTCGATTGACCTGTGTTCTGTTTTTCAAGGCCTATCCACTGTGCCAACTTATAACTAAATCTGAGGGGGGTGCGATGGGGAGGTTCCCTTGTTAGATATGAAATTTGTCTGAGTTTTTGCAATTTTATTGAAGTAATATGTTGCTAATTCTGCATCCGTTATATAATTTTGTTGCGGACGATCTCACAGATATCATGAAATGTATTATGGAACTATGTTCTACGTATACTCCAAAGTCCCATATTCCCTTCTTCCCATTGTTCTTGAAGAGTTATAGTCACTATAGAATTCTTGTCATATCGGCTGCGGCATACGGAAATCTGTACAGAATACACCACACACATTAAAGAAGAATGTATGACACCAACAGTGTGCATAAGTGCGAGATAAAAGCAATACCCAAAAACATCCTTAAACACACACACACACACTATTATCAAATACCACGTTCTGGCCCTTATATCGCGTTCTGGCCCTTTGCATCAGCAGCGACAACCTGAAGTAATCCGTTCCATTTCAAATGTAGGGTTTTTGAGGATAAATTGGAAATAATTTTGGGAACTGGTAGTCTAGGGTAGTTCGAATAAAACATTCCATACCAGATGTCTGCATATTTTTACTGGTTCACAGTACAGACATACAACTGGTTGCAGATACAGGTTTCCGTTTCCCACGTTGATGCTCCACTCTTTGTATGTCTATCTGTCAGTGTCATTCGTGTTTTGAAGTTCAAGCTGTGAAGTTGGTGTGTAATTTACATAATCGGATTTTTTCGTCTGTGACTGTGACTGAAATATGCTAAGGAACACTTCTTTATGGTGTAGGTATGTGGCGCTTACTTACATATACTGTATATACGCTGTTTGTGACGGTTATTTTAACCGAAACTCTGATGGTGCTTAATAAGGTAAATGATTTCCTAGCCGCAGAGTGCCAGACTCAAGAGATTTTACCCGACATTTCACTAAGCTTCAGGAGATTTGTGCAGTGCTCAACAGTCACATTTCATTGAACTTGCTAAGGAAAGAAATGTTGATGAAATAAAAGACATGCATGAGCTGATAGAACGTAGTCCTTCGACAAGAACGCAGAGAATTTCTACACGTGTCGATGTTTCGCATACAAGAATAAGACGGAGTGAACGTATGCATGGGAATATGTTAACCTTTTACTAATTAGAAAAGTACGATAGACGGTTAGAATTATATCATTGAATAATTCCAAATCACCGAGTAATCCCGTAAATCCTTGTTAATAATGAATTCGATTACATTCTTGATGGTATCTATAGAACATATATCACACATTAGTGGTTCGATGTTTGCATGGGAATACCCTTATCTTTTACAAAGAAGGAAAGTAGGGTAGACGATTGGAATTACGTCACTGATTAACGGCAAATCACCGAGTAATCGCTTTAGTCCTTTTTAGTGATTTATTCGATTACACTCGTGATGGGATCCAAATCACAAACATTATGTGATCAAAAGTATCCGGACACCTGGCTGAAAACGACTTACAAGTTCGTAGCGCTCTCCATCGGTAATGCTGGAATTCAATACAGTGTTGGCCACCCTTAGCATTGATGACAGCTTCCACTCTCTCAGGCATACATTCAATCAGATTCTTGAAGGTTTCTTGGGGAATGGCAGCCCATTCTTCATGGAGTGCTTCCCCGAGGAGACCTATCGATGTCGGTCGGTGACGCCTGGCATGAAGTCGGTGTTCCAAAACAACCCAAAGGTGTTCTATAGAATTCAGGTCAGGACTCTGTGCAGGCCAGTCCATTACAGCGATGTTATTGCCGTGTAACCACTCCGCCACAGGCCGTGCATTATGAGTAGGTGGTCGATCGTGCTGAAAGATGCAGTCGCCATGCCCGACTTCCTCTTCAGCAGTGGGAAGCAAGAAGCTGCTCAAAGCATCAATGTAGGCCTGTGCTGTGATAGTGCCACGTAAAATAACAAGGGGTGCAAGCCCCCTCCATGAAATACACGACCACACCGTAACACCACCGCCTCCGAATTTTACTGTTGGCACTACACACGCAGGCAGATGACGTTCACCGGGCATTCGCCATACCTACAGGCTGCCACCGGATCGCGACATTGTGTACCGTGATTCATCACTCCACACAGTGTTTTTCCACTGTTCAATCGTCCAATGTTTACGCTCCTTACACCAAGCGGGGCGTCGTTTCACATTTACCGGCGTGATGTATGGCTTATGAGCAACCGCTCGGCTATGAAATCCAAGTTTTCTCACCTCCAACCTAACTGTCATAGTATTTTCAGTGGTTCCTGATGCATTATGGAATCCCTAATTCCTGTGTGATGGTCTGGATGTATATTACGCATTACGACCCTCTTCAAATGTCGGCGTCCCTTCACGGTTCCACTTCACTATCACACGTGAAAATCTCGAGTACAGACATTAACACAAGTGACGCCCTATCACCTGGCCACGTTCGAAGTCCGTGAGTTCCGGGGAGCGCCCCATTCTGCTCTCTTATGATGTCCAGTGAGATCGCTGATATGGAGTACCTGGGAGTAGGTGGCAGCACGATGCACTTAATATGAGAAACGTATGTTTTGGGGGGAGGGGGTGTCCGGATACTTTTGATCGCATAGTGTATATCGCACATCAATGGTCCGAAGAAAACCCAGTTGCTTGCCTGGAGACTCATCTTCAGGAATGCTTTTCTACGACAGTCTGGTGTATTGCGGTAGACGGTCAGTTGACTGAACCTGTTGTGTTACTGTATCGTGTTACAGGGCACCGTTCGCGAGATTTTCTTGAAAACGAACTTCCAGCGTTACTGACTGAGGCTCCATTGGCTACAGAGATGTTCGTCCAGCATGATGGGGCCTCCACACGTAGTAGCCGTGAAGTGCCACATCTACGCCTGACATTTCCCAGACAATGGAAGTGATCACGTTTCTCGTTCATCAAGGTTCCTTCTGATCGGATCTGGCCAAGATTTGCGATTCCAGAGGGTGCTAGGCTTTGCGAGTGGAGCCAAGTCTGCCGAGCACTCTGGCTTCTCCCACCACTATGCTATTTCTAACAAGCGTGTGGTGTGGCTATATGCTGCACAGACAAGGAACATAGGAACACGTTTTTGCAACACAGCACGACTACTTCTGAGAGGTGATTACTGCAGCGTAACTTTACAAGCAAGTTTTTATCACATGTATTTATTCTCAAGATTTATTTTTCTGCGAAACTTTATTGCTTGGTTAAGTAAGTACATTAGATAGAGTTAATACGGAGAACAAGGCTATAAAACGATTTTCAACAAGCATTGAACGTTCAGTTGTTATGTTTATCTATTAAACCTGAACGAATGTGGGACTTTGTCATTTTCGTAACAGAAGTGAAACATTCTTACAGGAGTGTTGAATCAAACAGTGAAATAAACGTAGCGGCTCGTCTGTGCAGTTGAGGATGTTGCTCTTGTGGTAACATTTTATGAAGTCCTTGTAAATTCTTGGGGTAGAAAAAGAGGTCGTTGAGCTGCGGGCTACTCTTGACATCTATCAGTTAAAGTTGGTAGTAATGCGGTACATTTGCAGCCAAAAGCAAAGAAGGGAAATCTTTATTCAGTCGTGAGATGTGTTTTTGGAATTCATGATGACATTTTTCACCTACTGAAACGTAGTTACTCATGTCTGGTCCCCGAACGACTACATTTGAGAAATGGCAAATGTTAAATGTTATGAAATTTTTCTGTAGGATTAACTTTTGATTTACAGCATCAGTCACGTCTACCACGTCTGCTACAAAACAACTCTGCCCGCGACATAAGACGCTTTGCGAAGTCAGGTAATTGGTGATGTCGACCATGAAAGATTTTGTCGCCGTTCTACTTGTCCTCGACTCAGTGTCTTCTCTAATGGTCGACTTCAGTCCATCCAGCAATCACTGTGGTTTCTCAGAAGACAAATGTATCATATTGTCTTTGTGGTTGGAAACGTAATAAAGTTCCAGTAACTGTTCCTCCATCTCATAACAGTGAGATGGCATTGTAAGCACTTTGCTTTGCAAGGCCTTTAAACGATACGAAATGTACAGCAAGCAGTTCTCGTTCGCTGTTGGGTGATTCGGCTCCTCCACATTTTTCTGTTTTAACACGTGTGTAGATATTTTAGTATACCTAATGCAGAACGTAAAACTAATTTAACTCAATAGAATTGTCAGCAAACTGCTTGGCGTCTGCCTTGCACTAGGGGCGTCCGATTGCAGCAATATCCTTCTCCTCTTCCTCCTCGCTCGGAGTGGTAGGTAGGAAAGGGCCTGAACGCTCGCGTTCGCGGAGACCTGTTCGCCCAGATCTGCTTTAGATATTTACCTGTGAAGATGGCTGGAAGTCGAGCTTTATACAAAGAAAAAGTGAACAAAGGACATGATTTGACTTTCGAGACTATGAACATTGCTGCTCTCATACAAGGACCCCAAGACGACCGCGGAAGAACTATACGCGGTTCTGTCAATAGAATTCGAAAGTGCGCTGAAGACGAAGTTGAAATTTATGAAAATCCGTTTTGAGTCTAATCATTCGCTTTTGTTTAACCTTCTGTGGGTATCTGAGTTACTTTCAAACAACTGCACCTTTGTAACCAATAAAATAGCCAATACCAAGTGGACACACACTGTCTGGATAAAGAAAAAGAAAATTTACGATAGTGCTGCCACTCCAGAAAAGAAATCCAAGACGACCACAGAACAGCTACACAGGTTGTCAAGAAAATTCGATAGTGCATTGAGGTCGGAGGTGGAATTTATGGAAATTAATGTTGAATGTACTTCCTGTTCTTTAGTCGAGTCTGCATTTCTGCTTGATGTACAATATTTCGACTACCGACCAAGAAGTCTTCTTTAGGTGCTGCAGGATGTGCCATCATGTGTACTTTCTGTCTAGACTCAAGCCCCTCTGTGAACTAACTATAGCTGGTCCCGCGCCGCTAATTCACAGTCAGCTACAAACCCAACACACATTATAAAAATGGATATACGTGTGTGTGCAAGCTAACCGGAAAAGAAAATTAAGTCACACCTAGAGTAACCATTACAATCATCATTTAGTACTGTGTGATTCCGCCCTGATCTTGGTAGCCACGTGGAATCGGTTAGTAAGTGAGTCCACAAGGTTGTGCAGGAACTTCGCTTCCGGCTTAAGCTACTCGGATGAGAATTTCATCGTGCAGCTTCACCAAACTGCGGGAATACTGATGTCGGTGGTTCACACACTGTTACAACTTGTTCGAAAAATTTTCTGTGGGGTTGAAGTCAGGAGATTCACAGCCTGCCGCTACTACTGACGTGTTTGCAAGCGATTTTGATTCAAAAGCCGTGAAACACGTCTCCAGTCCTTCTCAGTCAGCACCTTTCTCCGACCCAGTTACGACGCTATATTTAGTGACCACGAGTGATACACCACATCTTGTAGACGCGGGGAAACAGTCCGCCGCGAAAGATAAAAAAATTCAGCAACTACACATGCCGTATGGCCATGGGCACCTCCGAATACGATTGGCCCTTTTCGTCACACTTTCTTCTGTCAAAATATTTGCCCGTTTTTACGTACAATGCCCACTTGAAACATAAACGTCTCATTGATCGGTTCAAATGGCTCTGAGCACTATGCGACTTAACTTCTGAGGTCATCATTCGCTTAGAAATTGGAACTAATTAAACCTAACTAACCTAAGGTCATCACACACATCCATGCCCGAGGCAGGATTCGAACCTGCGACCGTAGCGGTCGCTCGGCTACAGACTATAGCGCCTAGAACCGCACGGCCACTCCGGCCGGCCGTCTCATTAATTGATACTGCCTTATGCACACTTAGAGGCACTGCGCACATGGATCGATCGTTGCGCCATCTGTAAAAAGGAATCAACTGTGCGAGCACACTGGGCTGACTATTTTTTTTTTTTTTTTCTCCCGTGAGGCTATGTGTGTATGTGCGTTTTTATGTTCAACTTCAGCTCGTCAACCACTGGATCGATCTCCTCCTAAACCACTGGATCAATTTCTGTCATACTTGATACATATCTTCACATACTGCGTGTAAAGAATAGCTGTGGGGTATCAACCACCTAACTTTCAAAGGGGTATGGGTGAAAAAGCGGTGTAGCCCACGACGCGCGAATACCCGTGCGTTATTCATCCAGTATTTGAGAATGAGAGAATTTTGCTATTTGCAAAAATCATTAAACGTAATATTAAATCCTTGAAAATTTTTCCTGCCGACAACCTTCACAAAATGATGAAAAGAAAACAGTTTATTATTTACTCCATGCTAACTACTCGTGCTTGAAAAGTCCAATTAAAATTATTTGACAGTTGACGTCTGTCGCTTTCTTCCAAAAAAATGGTTCAAATGGCTCTGAGCACTATGGGACTTAACATCTATGGTCATCAGTCCCCTAGAACTTAGAACTACTTAAACCTAACTAACCTAAGGACAACACACAACACCCAGCCATCACGAGGCAGAGAAAATCCCTGACCCCGCCGGGAATCGAACCCAGGAACCCGGGCGTGGGAAGCGAGAACGCTACCGCACGACCACGAGATGCGGGCCCGCCCGCTTACAGGCAACACACGCAAATGGTGGGCCACTTCACAAATGCCGTTACTGTGTAACGCGGTGGCTGTTGGAAACTGCCGCCGCGAAGCATGACGGAAATGCCTGAGTCTCTGCCGACAGCGGATTTTAAGTGACCAGTGACTGAAATAGAGCAGGCGGCGTGTTTTGTATCCCGGAATTTAAAGTCATAACTTGACATAACCAGAACTTCATGAAGTGCAATTTATCTGAGAAAACGACGGTCAGCAACCTGCGGCAGAATTAAAATCACGATCACTTTGTTCACGGCTGTTAAAGCTAACCTCTACGAGACTGAAATGAAAAATTTCAGTTTCAGCGCTAAGAGCAGATGTAATTTCTCGCTGTCTTTGCATACCTGAAACTATCCTCAGGCGGGATACTGAAGCTGCTGCATTAGTAACCGGTGAGCAGTCCGGCTTGGCACTTAACTACAGGTTACCAGGGACACAGGCAGTTCCCAATCGAAAAAAGCATGACACTAAGGAAAAAAAGAGCAAATAGAAAAGCGAAGACCGTGATGAACAAGACTCGGCAAAATATCAAAAAAAAAATTTGTTACAACCAATGAATTAAATATAAATAATAATCAACGTTTTTGATCAGGTTCACAAATACAAATAAAAGTTTTGCCTCTGACGAGGTTCTAATCTACGATATTCATGTCACGTTTATATGTTAGACGCAGCGCTACGTCACTACACTTTGTTAAGATGTTATAAACATATATCTGGTGTCCCAGTCGCAACGACGAATTTGCAATTACGTGCGTAGCTTATCGAATGTAGTCCGATAACGGCATATGTGACGCTGAATCGCATCTTGTGTGGATGTGTTCAGTAGTGTCTATGAAACGTGTACATTTCGTTAGCATCGTCGTGCGTACAGGGAGACAACCATTGAACTATATGAAGAAAAGTTTAATTAATTACAAACTAGGGCACGCTCGCATTTTATTTAACATGTAAACGTCACTACACATATTCAGATTATGACATGTTCGATATGACTGCCATCATTGGCGTTGATGGGGCGCAGACGATTAGCGAAATTCTGCCTAGCCCGCTGAAGTGTTGAAACTTCGATGCTGTCGATGATCTCCTGAACGGATATTTTCATCGCAGCAAAGGTTTTGGGGTTACTTCTGTACACCTTATCTTTGATATAGCCCCACGAAAAAGAGAGGCATGTGATCCGATCCGGAGAGTTAGCAGCTAAAAGAGGCCAATGCCAGTGGCCTCTGGTACCTCATACCCAGAATGCGGCCCCCATAGTGTTCTTACTGGACATCACTCTCCTGCTTCGATGGGGTTGAGCTCCATCTTGCATGAACCACGTCTTGTCAGGGTCACCTTGGATAATGGGTCTGAAACCATTTTCCAAAATGTTCACGTACCGTTCGGTATTCACCGAGCCATCCAGGATCACCCATTGAGGGTGAAGAGACTTATCGATCGCGAAATGCTCCAACTTCGCTTATTGACGAACCCATCCAAATGAAAGTGGGCTTCGTCACCAACCAAAACCATACTAAGTCCCATCGTGCCCCGCGTCCAACAGTGCAGTTCGAAAGTCCTAACGCGAACCGTTCAGATTTCACTGCGTATAGTTCACTAATTGACACACTGTATGTGTGTGTTGCTTTTTGTGAGGTTATCATGTGTGTTGAAATATGAAGTATAATTTCCAGACCCCGGATTCAGGATCCAAATTCGTTAAGAAAGAAAGCCACAAAAGGAATGTAAGTGAGCTACTTAGGCATCGGCGAACGGTTCGGGAGTGACGTTGAGTGATCTGATTGGAGGAAACCAGCTACAACGCGTGAAGTGTCAACTATAAAATAATTTTAATTGGAGTACACTAACACTATTCACAATACTTTTGTAGACAGTGCTCACATATACCACTCCTTGTAACAGCAACCGTACTACATTTTACTACAAGTAGTCCAGGAGAAACGATCTCATAAATAGTGAGATGCGTGAAAAACTGCCGCATCACGTATGTCAGCTAAATTTATTACTTCTTTGCTACTAAGTCTGTTCAGAGCACATTTCGTAGATAGAATTCACATATGCAGCAGAATGTACAAACAAAAATATCTCATTGTACAAGATGTAGTCCAGGAGGTGTGAGGTCAAGTACTAAAATGAGAGAGAAACTGTCTTATCTTGCATGTCGTTTTAATTCACTCCTTCTTAACTACTCACTGTGTTCATAACATACTTCGAATAAAGTAGACACACGTGGCACTGGATGCACATGCAGGATTAAATCACTGCGGAGCAAGTCTTTCAGGAGATACTACGTAACAGATATTGAACTACGTTAACGTGAAACTGCAGGATGAAATTAGCTAGAGATAGAGGGGTGATTTCTCTACAAACACGTGTGAAACGTGTTAAATACATGTGAAATATACTTTACATGTGCGTATGAGCTAAAAGACGCCGGTAGAAAGCTCATCCTATACCCTTGGAAGAATTTCAATCAAATTGTATACACATGTTAGTCATCCTCCCTCCCCCCTACCCTCCCCCAAGCTCCTGAACGACAGTGAACCACTGAATGACCTCGGGGGTGGGGGTGGCGGGGGGGGGGTGCAATCGCAACGGAGAGCTTTCTGTTGAGACGCCAGACTTACGTGTGGTTCCTGAAGAGGGGCAGGAGCCATTTAAGTAGTTGCAGATGCAACAGTCTAGACGACGGACTGATCTGGCCTTGTAACGTCAACCAAAACGGCCTTACTGTACTGTACTCCACCGGCCGCGGTGGCCGAGGGGTTCTAGGCGCGACCGCTACGGTCGCAGGTTCGAATCCTGCCTCAGGCATGGATGTGTGTGATGTCCTTAGGTTAGGTAGGTTTAAGTAGTTCTAAGATCTAGGGGACTGATGACCACAGCAGTTAAGTCCCATAATGATCAGAGCCATTTGAGGCACTTTTTTTGTACTGTACTCCAAACGGCTTGAAGCAAGAGTAAACTACAGCCGTAACCTTTCCAGAGGGCATGCAGCTCTACTGTATGGTTAGATGATGACGGTATCCTCTTGGCTAAAATATTCCGGAGGTGAAATAGCCCTCCATTCGTATCTGCCGGTGGGGACAGCTCAGGAGGTCATCAGCAGAAACAAAACTGGAGTTCCTCGGATCGGAGAGTGGAATGCTAAATCCTTTGATCGTGCAGATAAGATAGAAAATTTAACAGGGAAATGGATTGGTTGAAGTTAGATGTAGTGGTGATCAGCGAAGTTCGACGGTGACAGAAGGTACAAGTCTTCTGGTCAAGTGAATACAGGATAGTAAATACAAAATCAGAAAGGACAAATGTAGAAGTAGATTTACTAATTAACAAGAAAATAGGAATGCGGGTAAGCTACTATGAACTGCATAGTGACACCATTATTGTTGCTAAGATAGAAAGAGCCCAGTACCCAACAGAGTAGTTCAAGTTTATATGCCAACTAGCTCCGCAAAAGGTGAAGAAGTTAAAAAAATGTCTCATGAAATAAACGAAATTATTCAGATGGTTAAGGGAGGCGAAAATTTTATCGATACGGGACTGGGGCTTTGATAGCAGGAAAAAGACAAAATGGGAAATTTGTAGATGAATATAAATTGAGGAAAAGAAGGAGAAAGCCACCTGGTAGAATCTAGCAAAGAGGATAATTTAATCATCGCTAACATCTGTTTTAAGAGTCGTGAAAGAAGGTTATACACGTGGAAGAGAAGATTTCAGATTGATTATGTAATGGTAAGACAGAGATTTCGGAACTAGATTTTACATTGTAAGACATTTTCAGGGGCAGATGTGGAGTCTGTCCACAGTTCATTGCTTATGAAATTCAGATGAAACTAAATAAATTGCAAAAAGTTAGGAAATTAAGTAAATAGGATCTGGATAAGTTGAAGGAACCAGAATTTCCTGAGGGAGCGTCAAACAACGACTGACTAGAAAAGGGTTGGTTGGTTGTTTGGGGAAGGAGACCAGACAGCGAGGTCATCGGTCTCATCGGATTAGGGAAGGACGGGGAAGGAAGTCGGCCGTGCCCTTTGAAAGGAACCATGCCGGCATTTGCCTGGAGCGATTTAGGGAAATCACGGAAAACCTAAATCAGGATGGCCGGACGCGGGATTGAACCGTCGTCCTCCCGAATGCTAGTCCAGTGTCTAACCACTGCGCCACCTTGCTCGGTACTAGAAAAGGGGAAAGGAATGCAATAGAAGAGGTAATGGAAGCTTTGAGATGTGAAATAGTGAAGGGAACAGAGGATCAAATAGATAAAAAGACATGGCTTAGAGGAAATCCTTTGACAGCACCTGAGACATTGAATTTAAGTGACGAAATGAGAAAATATAAAAGTTCAGCACTGAAGCACGTGAAAGGGAATACAAACGTCTAAAAAATGTGTTTGACAGGAAACTCAAAATGGCTACGGGGGAAGGAATAGAGGAGAAATGTAAGGACTTAGAAGAATATGTTCTACGGGTCAGGATAGGTACCGCCAACAACAAAATTTTAGAGACCTTTGGAGACAAGAGAAGCAGATGCACGAACATCAACAGCTCAGATGGAAAACCAGTCCTAAGCAAAGAAGGGACAACTGAAAGAATTATGTGGAGGGTTTATATTATCGAGGTGAACTTGTAGGTAATATTATAGAACTGGAAGAGAAAGTTGGTGAAAATAAGATGGGAGATACGATACTGTAAGAAGAGTTTGACAGAGCATTGAAAGACCAATATCAAAATAAGATCCTGGGGGTAAACAATATTCCGTCAGAAGTGCTGATAGCCTTGGTAGAGCTAGTCGAATTAAAAATCTTCCATCTGGTGTGCAATATTTATGAGATAAGAGAAACCTACACTTCAAGAAGAATGTGGCAGCTACAATCACAAAGGAAACCGCTGCTGACAGGTGATAATATAAGTGAATTGTAAGTTGAATGAAGTGATTGCTGCATAATATAAACACGAATTCTTTACAGAAGAATGGGAACACTGGCATATGTCCATCTCGTGAAAGATCTATTCTGATTGCAGAGACATGTAGTAGCTCGCGAGGCAATACTGACCCTACGAGTTACCTTAGGAGATAGGTTCTGCATCTGAAGACTTAGCGGATGCTTTTCAAAATGTGACTGGAGTATTCTCATTGAAATTATGAAGGCAGCAGCGGTAAAATACAGCGAGCGAAAGCTGTTCACAATATGTGCAGAAGCCAGAAGGTAGCTAAACACAAAAAAAAAAAAATTTGCGTAACCCCGGTTCCCAGAACTCCTGAAGATAGACGTTGACTGTGAATATTCCATCACAGACAAAGTCCCTTTGACTGTTCAGATATGTCACTAAACCCGCCCAAAGAAGTCAACAACCATGCATGAGCAGCGCCTATTAGAAGGAGGGGTCAAACAGCCGAACAGTTCCGGTCATTTCGCCACGAAGGAGGAACACGGCTCGTGTAGTCTGTAGTTCAACCATGCCTAGAGGGTCAATACTGTGGTTAGATCGCGTCCGCATTGTTACTTTGTGCCTGGAAGGGCTCTCCACAAGGGAAGTGTCCAGGCGTCTCGGAATGAACCAAAGCGATGTTATTCGGACATGGAGGAGATACAGAGAGACAGGAACTGTCGATGACATGCCTCACTCAGGCCGCCCAAGGGCTACTACTGCAGTAGATGACCGCTACCTACGGATTATGACTCGGAGGAACCTTGACAGCAACGCCACCATGTTGAATAATGCTTTTCGTGCAGTCACAGGACGTCGTATTACGACTCAACTATGCGCAATAGGCTGCACGATACGCAACTTCACTCCCGACGTCCATGGCGAGATCCATCTTTGCAACCACGACACCATGCAGCGCGGTACAGATGGGCCCAACAACATGCCGAATGGACCGCTCAGGATTGGCATCACGTTCTTTGCACCGATGAGTGTCGCATGCCTTCAACCGGACAATCGTCGGAGACGTGTTTGGAGGCAACCCGGTGAGGCTCTGAGCACTATGGGACTTAACTACTGTGGTCATCAGTCCCCTAGAACTTAGAACTACTTAAACCTAACCTAAGGACATCACACACATCCACGCTCGAGGCAGGATTCGAACCTGCGACGGTAGCGGTCGCGTGGTTCCAGATCGTAGCGCCTAGCACCGCTCGGCCACCCGGCCGGCCAACCCGGTGAGGCTTAACGCCTTAGATACACTGTCCAGCGAGTGCAGCAAGGCGGAGTTTCCCTGATGTTTTGGGGTGGCATTATGAGGAGCAAACGTAAGCTGCTGGTTGTTATGGAAGGCGCCGTAACGGCTGTACGATACGTGAATGCCATCATCCGGCCGATAGTGCAACCATATCGGTAGAATTTTGGGGAGGCATTCGTCTTCATGGACGACAATTCGCGCCCACATCATGCACATCTTGTGAATGACTTCCGTCAGGAAAATGACATCGCTCGACTGGAGTAGCCAACATGTTCTCCAGACATTAACCCTATCGAACATGCTTGGGATAGATTGAAAACGGCTGTTTATGGACGACGTGAATCACCAACCACTCTGAGAGACCTACGATGAATCGCCGTTAAGGAGTGGGGCAATCTGGACCAACAGTGCCTTGATGAACATGTGGATACTATGCCACGACGAATACAGGCATGCATCCATGAAAGATGACGTGTTACTGGGTATTAGAAGTACCGGTGTGTTCAGCAATCAGGACCACTACCTCTGAAGGTCTCACTGTATGGTGGTACAACATGAAATGTATGGTTTCCATGAGGAATAAAAAGGGCGGAAATTATGCTTTATGTTGAGCTCTATTTCAATTTTCTGTTCAGGTTCCGGAACTCTCGGAACCGACGTGATGCAAAACCTTTTTTGGTGTGTGTGTAAGAATCGAGGGGCATCGAAGTAAAGCAGTGACTGAGAAGAGTGGGACAAGGCTGTAGCCTATGTCCGACGTTATTCAATCTGTTCACTGGGCCAGCAGTAAAGATAACCAAATAAGGATTTGGAGTAGTAACTGAAGTTGAGGGAGAAGATGCGAAAATTTTCGTTACATATATGAAGATGGTATCCGATCTTTCGGACATGTCTGCTCTCCCACGCGCCTAGTGCCCCCTGTGTGCAGGGGACTGCTGACCTCAGATGTTAAGTCTCATAGTGGTTAAAAAAATGGTTCAAATGGCACTGAGCACTACGGGACATAACATCTGAGGTCATCAGTCCCCTAGAACTTAGAACTACTTAAACCTAACTAACTTAAGGACATCACTTTTAACCATGCCCGACCCAGGATTCGAACCTGCGACCGTAGCGGTCGCGCGGTTCCAAACTGAAGCGCCTAGAACCGCTCGGCCACAACTGCCGGCAGTCTCATAGTGCTTAGAGCCATTTGAACCCTGTCTGCAACTATGTTTACGTTACTGGCTTCCAAAAAACTCGTCTGAGGTCTGCACAAGGGAAGTTGGTTGGGGCGTTTTTAAATCTATAAGGTGTTGGCCATTCAGGTTTCTCACCAGTCACATAAAAGAGGCGCTAGTAGCGCCACTGTCTGAATGCAAATCAGGTTTACTTTCAATATACATTATAATTGTCGTGAGCATTATGTACAATTGAGACCAGATGTGTTGACGTTACTCAAGAGTGCCTTTAAGGCAACAAAGATGTCATTATTAGCATCCCACTGACTTCGAATAAGGTCGTGTAATAAGGTTAGGACAAGATGGATTTGCTTCTGCGATACTACAGAAAGAATTGGCAGGAATGCCCCCACCATACATGATTTCTGGCAGTGGTGGTTATGAGAGATGACCAGGATCCAGACGGCCATCTGGCATTACCGAGATGTGAGACCATCCTGTTTGGCGCAAGGCTCTGGCACGTCATAACGCACCTGCAGCAGCAATTTGAGAGGCAGTGGACACCACAGTGACACAATGAACTGTTAGAAATGGGTTACTTTAAGGACAGCTCCATACCAGACGCCCTGTAGTGACATCCTACATACCTCTAACCACTGCCATCTGTGACTTCAGTGGATTCTAGAAGGAGCTAATTGGAGTTTTATGATGGAAGGTGGTTTTGCCTCACTAAGAATCGTGGTTGAGTGTTCGCTAGGAGGAGACCACTTGAGCGCCTCGAACCAACCTGTGTGCACACTAGATACGCCATACTTACATCTAGAGTAATGGTCTGGGGTGCAATTTCATATGACAGCAGGGGCACTCCCATGGTTATCCCATGATCCCTGTCAGGAAAGTTGTACGGCGATGTGGTGATTGGATTTGTTCTGCTGCCATTCATGAACAGCATCCAAAGGGGTGTTTTCCAACGCAATAACGCTCGCCCGCATACTGCTGTTGCATCCCAACATGTTCTACAGAGTGCCGACATGTTGCTTTGTCAGCTTGATCACCAGATCTATCTCCAATGGAACACATATGGGCGATCATAGGACGACAACTCCAGCATCATTCTGAAGCGGCATGAACCGTCCCGTTATTGAGTGACCAAGTGTAATTTCATCTGCACCTGTACAAAACGATGCATGCAGGTTTGGAGTCTTGCATTCAACATTCTGGCAGGTACACCAGTTATTAATACACCAGCATTGCACATTTTCAATAGTTTATCTCATGCTGACATTAACCTGTGATCTTGCAACGTTAATTATGTTACCGAGAGAAATGTGTTCTGAAAATTTCGTTACTGTACATTACTTATATTTTGCTGTTGCGATGTTTTTTTCATCAGTGTATATCCACACACACAGACACACACACAGACACACACACACACATACACACACACACACACACACACACACACACACACACACACACACACATGTATACATAAATGTCTTATTAGGAAAAGGAGGAGAGTAGAAGATGTCTTTTACTAAAAATAGTATCATTTAGACAACACAAGACTTGTTCAGCTTGTAAACACACGACCAAAAATGGTAACACTGGGAGACGTGACATTTCCAAAAGAGATGTCAGACCCGATACTAACATACCAATTTCAAGGCATCTCAGCCATTGCAAGGAGAAATTAAACCCTCAGGAACTACATTGTCTGTTTAACTCATTAGAATACATCTCTAATCTGTATCGTAATACAAACAAAATCGCCACGAAAATTCGATCACGTACACTTAGCTGGCACAAACTGGTATCATAACACGCCTAACGCAAGATTTTGTATGATCATCCTCTAGTGTAATGTACAGATGTGTAGATGCGGAAGACGTCACGTTGTACAAAAATTTCTGGATCACGGCCAGAAATGATGATGGAGATTCTACTAGCCCATGATGCTACCTCAGTTGGAATGTTCGCTTAGTATCAAGCACTCAACCACATCGCCAATGTTGGCATTTCCAATACGCAAACCCAAACAAAATGGCTGTAAATGTTACGAGGTGTGGTGCCTCAACATTGCAGTGCAGCAGCATGACAGTGTCCTTTTGCCGAGACAAAAATATCGACATCGTATTACACGGAAAACAGAGATGAAATAATGTGATTACAGATACAACAGCGGAGTGGAATTACCAATAACTGCCTCAGTGATATAATTATGTTCCGTAACAGAGTGGTTGAAAAGCCATCAAATACATACCTTAGCAGTCTTGCACAGAGATCATAGTTGCGATCAATCTGCAGTCGCCTCTAGCCAGGTAATTGCATATTCAGTCACTTGCTTTCTCATTTTATAAAACCTATAAATTGTTTACCATTAACGCTGCCCTCTCCTGAGCTTCTGATTTGATGTACATATTGTATTATATGAGTTTCACTCCACAGTTGAAGGTCACCCACGATAAACAGTCAACCCAAACGACCTTACCGTACAGTATAACCCCAGGTGTCGCTGTGTATGAGACATGTCGCATCCAACCGTTCATTCCCCTGTATCCTAGAAATACACTCCTGGAAATGGAAAAAAGAACACATTGACACCGGTGTGTCAGACCCACCATACTTGCTCCGGACACTGCGAGAGGGCTGTACAAGCAATGATCACACGCACGGCGCAGCAATCACACACCAGGAACCGCGGTGTTGGCCGTCGAATGGCGCTAGCTGCGCAGCATTTGTGCACCGCCGCCGTCAGTGTCAGCCAGTTTGCCGTGGCATACGGAGCTCCATCGCAGTCTTTAACACTGGTAGCATGCCGCGACCGCGTGGACGTGAACCGTATGTGCAGTTGACGGACTTTGAGCGAGGGCGTATAGTGGGCATGCGGGGGGCCGGGTGGACGTACCGCCGAATTTCTCAACACGTGGGGCGTGAGGCCTCCACAGTACATCGATGTGGTCGCCAGTGGTCGGCGGAAGGTGCACGTGCCCGTCGACCTGGGACCGGACCGCAGCGACGCACGGATGCACGCCAAGACCGTAGGATCCTACGCAGTGCCGTAGGGGACCGCACCGCCGCTTCCCAGCAAATTAGGGACACTGTTGCTCCTGGGGTATCGGCGAGGACCATTCGCAACCGTCTCCATGAAGCTGGGCTACGGTCCCGCACACCGTTAGGCCGTCTTCGGCTCACGCCCCAACATCGTGCAGCCCGCCTCCAGTGGTGTCGCGACAGGCGTGAATGGAGGGACGAATGGAGACGTGTCGTCTTCAGCGATGAGAGTCGCTTCTGCCTTGGTGCCAATGATGGCCGTATCCGTGTTTGGCGCCGTGCAGGTGAGCGCCACAACCAGGACTGCATACGACCGAGGCACACAGGGCCAACACCCGGCATCATTGTGTGGGGAGCGATCTCCTACACTGGCCGTACACCACTGGTGATCGTCGAGGGGACACAGAATAGTGCACGGTACATCCAAACCGTCATCGAACCCATCGTTCTACCATTCCTAGACCGGCAAGGGAACTTGCTGTTCCAACAGGACAATGCACGTCCGCATGTATCCCGTGCCACCCAACGTGCTCTAGAAGGTGTAAGTCAACTACCCTGGCCAGCAAGATCTCCGGATCTGTCCCCCATTGAGCATGTTTGGGACTGGATGAAGCGTCGTCTCACGCGGTCTGCACGTCCAGCACGAACGCTGGTCCAACTGAGGCGCCAGGTGGAAATGGCATCGCAAGCCGTTCCACATGACTACATCCAGCATCTCTACGATCGTCTCCATGGGAGAATAGCAGCCTGCATTGCTGCGAAAGGTGGATATACACTGTACTAGTGCCGACATTGTGCATACTCTGTTGCCTGTGTCTATGTGCCTGTGGTTCTGTCAGTGTGATCATGTGATGTATCTGACCCCAGGAATGTGTCAATAAAGTTTCCCCTTCCTGGGACAATGAATTCACGGTGTTCTTATTTCAATTTCCAGGAGTGTATCTTACAAAACAACCGAAGATGGCTGGTTCCATTAACGTAGGTTTATAGTGTAGTTTCGTAAGGTAGAATACCTGCGCTGTGTTTGAATTAATAGTACATAGCACTGTCTGAAAAAAAGGCGGTGGATATAACGTAATTCAATGGTAAATTTAGTGATTTGTGTGACAGAGTACCAAGTATGACGGACAGACCGCCCCACAGACAGCACTGTCTCGAAAAACGCTTCCCCTTTTTTTAACAAAGTAATTCTGCAGAGCTTATTACAACTGGATTCAGTAGAATGTAGTAATTAATCGTCTACCTGTACGCCAGCAGGCAAACAACGGAGGGGCTTCCAACCCAATGCTAGCAGAACAGATGGAGTCACGGCATACAAGTGTAGTAGAGACATTATTGGATTGTGTGCTCCAATACAATGGATAGAACTTGCTATAATTGAATAATATTAAACTGTCATCAGTCGTCCTGCACTCATGTGCTGTAAACGACCAGACTGCAGCAGAAAGAGGGAGCTGCAGCCGCAGCGGTGTTCAACAACAAGCTGACACTGCTGACACAGTGTCCTCAAATCATGTCATTCTACGTATAATACATCATAGATTTCGAGTGGATAGCAGCGCATATGGCACTTCAGCAAACCTACCAGCTTACGTCACAATAGCAGCGTATACCGGTGGCCGTGTAACTACTGTTTGCTAATAGAAATTTCCAATTCCCCAGCCGTAGTCAGATTCCGCCTAACACAATGTTTAAAGCAATACGTACCTCTTGTCTGCACGTCTATAATAGCCTTCTCTTCTTCCAGTTGCAGTTTATATTCTTCCCTTATGGCTACATTTACTCTCTTTCTTAGGACTTGGGGGATAACGTTGTTTGTCGGCGCCAGTCTCAATTCGGCGATGCCTATATCTGACGGTATTGTGGAGAACAATGTCCTGGATTTTGGGAAATATATTTTCACTGCTTTACACTTTTGTGTAATACTTATGTTGTCTTTGTTGGAGTCAGTGCTAAGAATCTTCACTTACTGTATAGTTAGGTCATTAACACTGTACGCCGACAAAGCATAATTTATAAACATTTCTCTATCTCGAAGACCACGAAGGGTTGTTCGTACACCAATCGGTTTTCAGGTATTCTTATTACCCCCTCAGACAAACAGCAGAAAGTTGATAAACGTTACACAGCAGTTGTTTTGTACGTTATTAGTTAGCTGATGCTACATGGACGATATTGGCACATAGTGTGGTGGAGCACGTTTTAAATCCTGTTCTTTAGAATCTAATAGAATTAAAAATCCTGCACAGTGTCACACACACGTTCCGTTGTGTAGTTCTATATCGCAGCTTGCAGGCTGATAATACAATGTTCTTTAGCCATGGAAGACGTACAACTTTCTTGCAGTCAAGCGTCTGGACACATTATAAGATCTATAAGATCGTTACCAATAACTTCGTTTACTCCGGGACTTGCGACCTGACATATAAACTTATTATCTATCTGTACTCCACAATGGGAAGTCACCCACGTTAAACAGTCTACTCCAACCTTTGAATCATTGTCCACAATCTCATTCCTATTTCCTTAGCGATCTTCTTCCATACGGAAGTTGTAGCTGGATATTAGTCATACATCTCTACTTTGTGAAAAATCCTGACAAAATTTGGCAATATGTCCATATCCAAAAGGTAACAGTCATCAACATTAAGCCATTGCAATTTTCCTGGCAGCTCTTCTATTTTCACACGCAATTTAACTTTGCTTAATTCCACTGTATGTAATGTAGCCAAAGGATGTTTATGTTTCTCAGAAATGGTTTCCAGTGCTTCCTTGTCGATTTCTTGTAGTGTTCCTTATGCTGTCGCACAGTCGTTCCCTTGTAGCAGCAAAGGTAACCTTGCTTTTACACAATATCTTACAGTGACGAACTTGGAATATTTACTTCGTATAAAACAGTTAAATGATCCACACATCTCCTTTAACATTACATACTGCCCCTTCTTTAACTGCTTTTGATAATCCACTCGATCCATCGTACATTTTTCCGCTACTGCTGTATTCTCCGGGCATATTAGAATTTTTTCGACACTTTAGATGTGGAAAATAATTAAATGTTATAATAGTACAGTATTCTATTCGTGGCTCTACAAAATCGAACTTCCCCTCAACTAGCTATATAAACTTCACACCTTTCGTGCTGCTGACGTATTTTGTAGAAAATTTGAAATATTTGCAACTTCTGAGATGCAGAAAATAAATAATTTACGACTGTGTTGCGTTTCTTAATGGCTATTGGATCCATCTGTTGGTGTAGTACTAAGATCGTACTGTGGCTGACTTTTTCATTGTAGCCATCTGCTGGTTAACAGAGAAACTGGAATTTGCTATTATTTCGCGTTTTCTCGGTTTATGAGACTGTATTTCAGGTGAAACTCATGTTCAACAAACACAGATTCCTAATTTATTATTTATTATTTCCAAGTAAATCCTGGATCTTAACTATCTGTAAAAAATATAAATTTTTCAGTGCATCCGTCTGCTGGTGGTGGGAGCAAATAGGATGTGAAAGTCGACTTGATTTTATTTACTTTTCAGAGCGTATGGAAGTAGTGTTTATGAAAAAAAAACTCAATTTAAACAAGTAATTTTATACACACATGTTGGTTTTTAATTATTTGTAGACAAATATAGTATCTATTGATTCCAATTCCCCACGTTGAATGACTCATAGCCTCAAATAAAAGTTACCAATGTGAGAACTGGTGAGCAGTGCTCAATCGAATTTTCTGGAAGTGAGCAACGCAAACGCATCGGCAGAGAGAAGGTGCGTGGTGTATGGGAGTGCAGAAGTGTTGGGTGTGGGGTGACGGATGCTTCATGCAACGTCTGTAAAAGTTCGTTCCCTCCGTGAACTTGATATGTAACAGGATGTCTCGTTTGGTGGTATAATTTCACAGATAAAAAAGTGCTAATTCTGTTGTCACGGGTATACGACATACGCAGATCTCTCAGTGGCCATGTGACACCAGATATGTCACGTGGTGAACTCCATTATCTTTTCACTTCCTGGAATTGACCCGCCACGTCTTATCAGTTCCTGGAACAAAGATCGTTATCTTTCAGAGAATGCTCATTGCCTTACTACTACCGCTATCGCTAAGCGTGCAGTGCTACTGAGACGCCACTGGAATGCTGATTGATTTATAGTCCCTGTTTATACAACTCAACAAAACGAATGACGGACAAGCCTAATTAGGGAGTGACCTATCGAATGGACAGGTAAAATTCCGATTCAAAAATAATTTTGTTTGTGTTAGGAATAAAACCGACATTTCTGCTGACAGAGGGAGTTGCGTGGCAAACAAGACGATCAGTATTTGTGTGGGCTGATTCCATCGACACAATGCAAAAACTACACTACTGGCCATTAAAATTGCTACACCAAGAAGAAATGCAAATGATAAACGGGTATTCATTGGACAAATATATTATACTAGAACTGACATGTGATTACGTTTTCATACAGTTTGGCTGCATAGATCCTGAGAAATCAGTACCCAGAACAACCACCTCCGGCCCTAAAAACGGCCTTGATATGCCTGGGTATTGAGTCAAACAGAGCTTGGATGGTGTTTACAGGTACAGCTGCCCATGCAGCTTCAACACGATACCACAGTTCATCAAGAGTAGTGACTGGTGTATTGTGACGAGCCAGTTGCTCGGCTACCATTGACCAGACGTTTTCAATTGGTGAGAGATCTGGAGAATGTGCTGGCCAGGGCAGCAGTTGAACATTTTCTGTATCCAGAAAGGTCTGTACAGGACCTGCAACATGCGGTCGTGCATTATCCTGCTGAAATGTAGGGTATCGCAAGGATCGAATGAAGGGTAGAGCCACGGGTCGTAACACATCTGAAATGTAACGTCCACTGTTCAAAGTGCCGTCAATGTGAACAATAGGTGACCGAGACGTGTAACCAATGGCACCCCATAGCATCACGCGAGGTGGTACGCCAGTATGGCAATGACGCATACACGCTTCCACTGTGCGTTCACCTCGATGTCGTCAAACACGGATGCAACCATCATGATGGCGAAAACAGAACCTGGATTCATCTGAATAAATAACGTTTTGCCATCCGTGCACCCAGGTTTGTCGTTGAGTACACCATCGCAGGCGCTCCTGTCTGTGATGCAGCGTCAAGGGTAACCGCAGCCATGGTCTCCGAGCTGATAGTCCATGCTGCTGCTAACGTCGTCGAACTGTTCGTGCAGATGGTTGGTGTCTTGCAAAAGTCCCCATCTGTAGACTCAGGGATCGAGACGTGGCTGCACGATCCGTTATAGCCATGCGGATTAGATGCCTGTCATCACGACTGCTAGTGATTCGAGGCCGTTGGGATCCAGCAGGGCGTTCCGTATTACCCTCCTGAACCCACCGATTCCATATTCTGCTAACAGTGATTGGATCTCGACCAACGGGAGCAGCAATGTCACGATACGATAAAACGCAATCGTGATAGGCTACAATCCGACCTTTATCTAAGTCGGAAACGTGATGGTACGCATTTCTCCTCCTTACACGAGGCATCACAACAATGTTTCACCAGGCAACGCCGGTCAACTGCTGATTATGTATGAGAAATCGGTTGGAAACTTTCTTCATGTCAGTACGTTGTAGGTGTCGCCACCGGCGCCAACCTTGTGTGAATGCTCCCAAAAGCTAATCATTTGCATATCACAGGATCTTCTTAAATTTCGAGTCTGTAGCACGTTATCTTCGTGGTGTAGCAATTTTAACGGCCAGTAGTGTAAATTACGAACATCTGCCAATACATAGTAAAATGGTTCAAATTGTTCAAATCGCTTAGAACTACTTAAACCTAACAAACCTAAGGAAATCACACACATCCATGCCCGAGGCAGGATTCGAACCTGCGAGCGTAGTGGTCGCGCGCTCCAGACTGTAGCGCCTAGAACCGCTCGGCCTCGCGGCCGGCCATAGTAAAATGCTCTTGACGAGTCTTTGGAGATATACCAGGTATTCTCCCATAAGTACATCAATTTATATATATATCTGGCAGATTAAAACACTATCGAACTGGAACTGGTATCCGCAACTTTGACCGCAGGCAACTGGGGTACACCGTGGGCCGTAGATTAAAGGGATGGACAACGGCTGTGGAGATGTGCTTGGGAGAATGCACATGTAGCCGTTGAGCAATGAACCACTCTGATGAGTAAAGGGGATACCAACAGTCTCTCCTCAACATCCGTTCAGCGATCGTTGCTGATTATGGGCCTCCACAGCGACTGGACGTCCACTGTGTGCAACAGGTGGCCTCTTCTAATGAATCACGTTTCATGCTCCATCTGGCATGGTCGTTGGCGTGTACGGCGTGAAGAGTTTATAAGCAAATACCTTTCAACTAGGAGTGAGCGTCATGGTTTGGGGAATGTTTTCGGGACATACCGTGGGGGATCTCCTCATTCTGGAAGGAAAAGTGCATCTCTCCTTGGGAACCAAGTCCGCCCCCATGTGCAGTTTATTTCTCCTAGGCACGATAGTATCAATTAGCATGACAGTGGAACTTGTCATACGTGCGTGGTTTGAAGAGCAGCAGGATGGGTTTACCGTACACCCCTAGCCACAACACTCGCCGGATTGAAGGCCAATAGAGAATCTGTGGTACCACATCGACTGGGCTGTTCGCGCCATTAATACTCAACTGAGAAAACCAGCGCACCTCGCCACGCCACTGGAATCAGCATGGCTTCACATTCCTGGCGGCACTTTCAAGAACATCATGGATGCTCTTCTTGCGTGCCTCGCACTGCAATGACTGGTTGATCAGCTGGTCTCATTGACGTGACTGGGCAGTGTACCAAGATAAGGAGAATTATTACAATGTCGTGAAAAATCAGTGTATGGAAAGAGGATGCTTGTTAACTCGTGTGGGAATAAACTCCTTAGCACTAGAGTTAACTGTGGAGAGCAAAAGCTGTAGGGGAGGGTAGAGACTGCAATGCATCTTGCAAATGAAGCGACTGATGAATAATACTGATGAAAAAAGTAACTTCGTTTTTCTCTTCTACGTAATCTTCTCCAAATTTATTTATTTATTTATATGTGGCTCAGCATCCATTTGATTCTTTCCCACGCTACGAGAAGTGTTCCACGTTCTTCCCTCTCATGTATTACTTTTTTAAAAGTGAAATCTTCCATTGACACAGTTGTGCCATTTCCACCATCTTGGAATTTTTTACTACCTCACTGCGATTGGTTGGATATATGGAGTGCTCCAGATGGCTCTATTTCTACCATCTTCGATTTTTTCGTCACAATCATAATTATTTACATAACATCTTATTACACACATGTCACAGAATTATTTTGTTAATTTTGTTACACAAATTTGCAGACAAACAATTGTCTTTCTACACTTTAGCATCCAACAGCTTCCAACACCGAACAAATCATCTAGGCCACAATTGCAATAACACGCTTCAAAAATTTAGACGGAAAACACGAGCGCTGATCACACAACGCAAAAACATTACAGTATATTGATCCATAGATCAATGATAAAGTCATATGTAATAAATATATTATACCATTTACTTTACAGCTGTTTTCAGATTATCATAAAAAATTTATAGAAATTCGGTTATAATATCGAATGTCCTTTTTCAAGATTATAAAGATACGGGGGTAAGTCAATTATTTTCCGCAATTTAGTTATATTTTGGTTTAGTTTAATAATAATATCGTTTTACTTTGAAGACGCATGCTTTGTTTATTTGTTGTTACATCTTTGCAAATTTCAAGCTGCTACGTTAGTTCCGTTATCGCTGCCGTGCTGTTAATCATGGCTGCTCCGCTGCCTATTTGCACCAAAGAAGAGCAACGTTCAGTGATCCGTTTTTTGTGGTCGGAAGGCGTATCAGGGGCCGAAATTCATTCAAGAATTTCTGTACAGTACAGGAACAGTGTTTTGCCACAACGGAGTGCCAACGGACGGATTGAAAAATTTCGAAATGGTAGCAAAAGTGTTACGCACGATGAAGGAGCCTGACGACAGTTTACCGCCACAAACGAAGAAACCATTGAGCGTTCACGTTAAATGATTCTCTTGGACAGACGATTAACTACTGACGAAGTGGCACATTGTCTGCAAATTAGTCACGGTTCCACCTATGAAATCATCCACAACAGAGTTGGGCTTCATAAAGTTTATGCAAAATGGGTCTCAAAACAACTCACACAGTTGCATAAACAAACGCACTTGGGCATCTGCAAAAAAACATCTGGATCGCTATGTTAACGAAGGGGGCAACTTCTTAGACAGGGTCATTAGTGGTCACGAAACATGGATCCATCATTACGAGCCGGAGAGTAAACGGCCTAGTATGGAATGGAAACATCCAAATTCGCCGTGTAGGAAGAAGTTCAAGACCCAACTGTCAGCAGGCATCAGGAAACTTATGTAATGTTGGATCAAGTGCGTTGAATCAAAAAGAGACTATGGCGCAAAATGATGATCTTGTAAGTTTCCTATTTGATTACAATAAAATTTTATAACGACTTTGCGGATAATAACTGACTTACCCTCGTATGTAAGCAGCATATGTTAAGGCATCTTGATGCACTTTGTTTACATTTGCGACATCACATGACGGATGTCGCTGATGTAATGCCATCATCCCCCTTATCAATTGTGTCATCACTGTCATCAGTAACAGCATAATCTGTCAGTGATTTCATCATCTTTACCAGTTGGACGGCCACTCCCGATCCCTCCCCTCTGCCCCTCTAGTCTGTCATAGTGCAATATTATACCTGTACGTTCAAAGAGACAGAAATAGTCCAACTGCGTACGTGGAAAATTTAAAACCCATCTCCCTCCCTCTTATCTCCAGTCAGCCACACAGCATCATACTACTTAACTCCTGCCAACCATAGTGCGGTATAAAAGAACTCGAACATGGCGGAAACTGCACAGTTCTGTTAACGGAAGATTTTTAAAAATCCTCTCTCCTTATATGGAAACAGGGAACAGTTGTGTGCTTTATTTCTGATACCACACCAAGTAACTTTCTCTTCCCTCTTCATTAGCGGCAGAAAATCAAAGGAGAGTATTAAAAATCCACGATGATGGAAATATTGCTTCTGTGTTAATGGAAAGATATTCATTATTTCCTTGTAAAGTCATAATATCCAACTTGAAGGTCTCACTGTTACGTGTATTGTATAATTTAAAATAAAGTCTATTTATGTCAAGTGCTGTGTTCGTTACAAACATGTAATCTCCATTTCTCCCTCCCTCTCTCTCTCTCTCTCTCTCTCTCTCTCTGTCCCTCTCTCTCTCTCTCTCTCTCTGCAACGTTTACTTTAAGCAGACAACAACGAAGTACTGTGATTGAAAGCCTGTAACGAGTGAACACAACTGAAGTTGTTCCATTGTCAAATTGATAAAAAAAAAACGATTCTCGATGCACTTTATATTGGACGTTAGACACAAAGAACCAGACCCTGTAGAGGGGAAAGGGTCTCTTTTGAACCTTAATCCTCCCCAACTCGAGAGACAATCTAATATGCAACAGATGATATTAATACCTCTCTCTCAGGACGGGTGAAGCATATATGGCCGGCCGCTGTGGTCGAGGGGTTATTTGGTGCTTCAGTCCGGAACCATGCGGCTGCTACAGTCGCAGGTTCTAATCCTCCCTCGGTCATGGATGTGTGTGATGTCCTTAGGTTAGTTAGGTTTAAGTGGTTCTAAGTCTAGGGGACTGATGACGTCAGATATTAAGTCCCATAGTGCTTAGAGCCATTGTGAAAACATGTATGCTCTCCAATATAAGTGATACAGCCAACTGGCGAAGAAGCTCTTTATAGTGTCACCACAGATCGCGATTTTCATGCATGAAAGAATAGATAAATTACATCCACCTAGATTTCCTACAGAAATGCTGATTATAAATATGTAGGTAGATTCTTGAATCACCCTCTAACCCATTCTCTGTATAGCGCTGTCTGTAAAGTTGTTGCATTGAATATTGTGCATTATGCATTGCCTGTGAACCTCAAGAATCCCTGGGTCTTAAATAGTATTCTAATACCAGATGAATGTCAATTACAGGTGGGACGGAAGTGGTAGTCCCTCTGTACGATATTATAAGGTTGACAATGGAGAAAAATCAGCATTATATCGTCAGAGTCACAGTTTTATTGCAGTAGACGTAAATTGCAACTATTATATAGTTATCTTTAGTGCAAAAAACAGCTGACGTTAGTCCTAAGTGTGCCATAGTAAACAATATTGGTTGATAAAGAGCATAAAGCAGTGTAACATCAAGACTTCTGGAGCTCTACATCTCCCAATTTGTGTACTACATGATACTTTGGACGTATGTCACCTACTGTTATGTCCACAGAAGGTGACTATGTAATAGTTGGAATGTAGATCTGCTGTAACGAAACTATGGATAACACGATCGACTGCTGTTCTTCTCTCCAACGTCTATATTCAGTGATCGCTGTTCATGACAGTATCGTATAGATTCCATTCCAGTCATTGTAAGGTTGCTCCCCTGAGGAGTTACGCATTATGCCATTAGAGATAAAGCGTTTCTGGGTCTTTATGTAGTATTCTAACACCCGATGGAAGACAGTTAGTGGCAGCGCGGAAAACTGTAATCCCTCTGCAATGTTGTTTTGCCTAGAAGTGTTTAGGGTAATGCATTTGGTGTAGACATCATAATACTGTGCGCAGTCTTCTACACCCAGCTACTGGAGCAAGTTCACAGCTTAAATACGAATGACGCCGGTAATTTTTTTTGGGAGCAAGCTGATACACTTTTCGGGCCATGTTGGTATTTTGAGGGGAAAGTTGATTCACCTTTAGGAGGCAAGCTGGCGCACTTTTCTGTGAAGTTGATACAGTTTGAGGAAGTCATTTCATACACTTGTAGGAGGCAGGTTGACACTATTTGAGTGTCAAGTTGATAAAGATTATGGTAGTGACAACTGATGGTCAGTGGCCAGCCGAAGTGGCCGTGCGGTTAAAGGCGCTGCAGTCTGGAACCGCAAGACCGCTACGGTCGCAGGTTCGAATCCTGCCTCGGGCATGGATGTTTGTGATGTCCTTAGGTTAGTTAGGTTTAACTAGTTCTAAGTTCTAGGGGACTAATGATCTCAGCAGTTGAGTCCCATAGTGCTCAGAGCCATTTGATGGTCAGTGATCAATGGTGTTCAGTGACAAATAGTGGCTAGTGATCAGTGCTGGCCCTAGGCATTTAGGTTCACTGTTCAGCATTGGCATTCACCATTCACTGTTCACAATTCACCATTCACCATTCACCCTTAACCATTTAGTGTTCACCATTCACTGTTTAGTTTTGAGCATTAAGTGGTTGCCATTTACTGTTTACCATTCAGCATTTAGTGTTCAGCATTTAGCATTCAGCATTAACTGTTTCGCATTTACCATTTAGCGTTTAGCGTTCAGCATTTAGCGTTCACTGTTCACAGTTCGCGTTCGCTATACGGTATTCACCAGTCAACGTTAACTGTTCGGCATTTATCATTTAGTTTGTCGTTCACTATTTATCGTTTTATCATTTGGAATTTTACCATTTTGTGTTTCACCTTTGAGCAGATAACGGTTACTCCTTAGCATTTATCGTTTAGAATTAGTCATTCGCCTATAATAAAAATGGGAATGGTCTGTGAACACAGTACTCGTTTATTTGCATCAACTTCTATTTTCATAGCGTGTTGGAAAGAATAAGGGATGGGTTTACAATGCACACATTTCGTCTCTATGTAAGTAATGTAACTTGATACCATATTAACGCTGCAGATAATGAATATCTCTCACTTTCAAGGAAAGAAAGAGAGTTTCAAGTTGAATGTCTTTGACTTTCTCAAGGAAGTAATCAATCCTTCCAAGTGATGGCTGCACAATATTTTTTTCTACCCATCTGCTGGAATTTTTGCACATCATTTAAATACACTGTATTGATAGGTTGGAAAAAGATGAGGGGTCATCACACAACTGGTCTGTTTTCATCATCTCTTGTGTTTGCTGGGGACTAGGAGAGGAAAAGGGTACACGGCATGATGTACGTCAGAAACAATGTAATCTGACCCGAGTTTAATACTACACTCTGAGCAGGTCAGAAAATATTGTAAGTAATGCGATCTCACTGGTATGAGAAAAGAAAAGAGATGCACAGGACAGTTGATTTGTTTTCACCAACTCCGGATCTTTTAAAATACTACGCTATGATTGGGTAGAGTGAGTGAGACTTTTAATTTCAGTTTGGTTATTTTCGCGATCTTTGATTATTAATACTGTCCTATGATTGGCTAGGTATAAGAACTATTACATTGTGTGATATTTTTGAAATTATGGGAGGCGTCTGGTAACGAGACAGGTCGGCAATTTCTGCCATTTCGACGAGGCGGTGATAAGAGGGGCAGAGGCGTGTACATCAGAAATAATGTAATTTGACAACATTTTAATACTGCGCTGTTTTTGGATGGAGAGAGGGGGACTGTGCTGTTTAAAGCATACATCTTGGGAGGTTATTACTGTGCTGTGATTGAGTGATGATAAGGAGGAGGTTATTTTAAATTTCCCATTAACCTCTCTGTTCTTTTTGCACTATATTTTATTTTTCAGCACAATGATTGGCTGTAGGTAAGGAGGGATTGGTGGATGGGGCACGGGGGTTGTCACCTATCACTGGTGAGGATGATTATGTCACTCATAAGGTTGATATCATTGACAGCAGTGATGACTTCACTAATTAGGATGATGACGTCGCCTTGTCAACGACTTCGGTCATATGACATCACAAGTGTGAACAATGTGTGCCAGGATACCAGTAAGTTTACTACTTATGTTTAGAACAACTTTTTAGTCTTTTACTTTTCAATTTGGGAAAGCTACTTATTGCATGTTCTTTTAATTTAATACAAATAAACGAATCCTTTACTGTTTGTTTACTCAGAAATAAGAAACAAAAACTTCACAGAGTCTATAACGAATGTCAGTGGGTTGGGTAGTATATCTTATTGAATGTGTCGAGAAGTAAATCAAGGAAAATGTGTGTCACTGGTCAGTTGTATCACATCCTGGACTGCTTCTTTTGGTCGAGCCCGTTGTTCCAGTAGGTGTGTTACCTCGCACTTCCTTCATCTCAGTGAAAGTAGCCTCCCCTCCAGTGCGTTCCGCAGGTTTTCATGTCTGAACGTCCTGCATTTCACCTCGTAGTTGGAAATGTAGCCTCATAATTCTGCAGAATTAACAGTGATTAAACAAATAAACAAACTACACAATCGACCAACGCAATAAAAAACTTCTTGTGCTGTGATAACTGAGGTTAATAGTCTTTAAATGTATTATGAATCCCTCATCGAAGGTCATAACTCGTGTAATCGTTCATTACTTGGCACTGAAGAAGAAACTGAAAGCTGGTGTAATTATCAATTACACATGTCATTGTAAAAGTACTTTCTCACTTTCCTACAGTAAAATCGGAAGAACATTCACTGAAATGGGATAATTTGAAGAGGAGAGGTTGAGTCGTACTGGTGGTGAAAGGTGTTTAGTCTCAGTCTAGCAATGAGTTTAATATTATGGGCTAGATATAATGTGGGAGTGTGGATGGCAGCTGAATATGTGACTTGGTATTGATTTAAATACAATCGTGTGTAAAATTTAAGGATGAATAATCGGTCATTGCCTGGTAACATAACCTGGTGAAACTCGGATCACGCCCAGAAACTACTGCTAAAGTATAGTACGGAAGGTAACTGAAGGAAATGCGTGATGAGGCAATTAGAAATGACACTTGGCAAAAGCCCGCAATGTAGAATTTCCCTTAACCTCCCTCCAAACCTAACTGTAGGCAGGCCACCTCTTTAAGAACTAGCCTCTAAACCTTTC
The DNA here is from genome assembly GCF_021461385.2 of Schistocerca piceifrons. Taxonomy (NCBI): domain Eukaryota; kingdom Metazoa; phylum Arthropoda; class Insecta; order Orthoptera; family Acrididae; genus Schistocerca; species Schistocerca piceifrons. The sequence goes on from NC_060143.1 coordinate 557,738,894, forward strand.
GTGCACGAAGTTAAATGGATAACGCAGAAGTTATGGCCCAAGAAATTTGCACAAAATTTACTCTAACTAACGGTATATGACTGGAATAGTATCTTACAAGATACAGTTTCAAAGCTGCAACTTAAAGTAAGTGAAGCGGTCGAACACGAAAAATGATTAAATTCAATACTTAACATTTATGCACAGTTACAGGTTCAACATATGGAATGATTAATCCCAATCCAAAGCTGTGAGAAATATATCTATCCCAGTTTGGATGAAGATTGAATAGAAAACACTGTCAGTCCCCAATCAGTTTAATTACTTCTGCCGGCCGCGGTGGTCTAGTGGTTCAGGCGCTCAGTCACGAACCGCGCGACTGCTACGGTCGCAGGTTCGAATCCTGCCTCGGGCATGGATGTGTGTGATGTCCTTAGGTTGGTTAGGTTTAAGTAGTTCTAAGTTCTAGGGGACTGATGACCAGAGATGTTAAATCCCATAGTGCTCAGAGCCATTTGAACCATTAATTACTTCATTCCAATTTAATAATTTACTCTCCCGAAGTTCAAAGATAACTGACAACTCTTTAATCAAGTAATTCTCGATCTGGACATTGACTAGGAGTTGGTGACTAAGACACAGAAGTCCACTCATTCATTACCAGTGGAAAACGAAATGAGACAGGCGATCATCAAATATTCCACAAGTGTGAAATCAAACTGAACTTGTCCGCCAGTGCTGCTATTTATGCTCACCGTAAGTATGACTGTGATGAGCAGAGCTGTGCGCTGCAAGTTTGGCGGCCTCTTCGCGAAGACGGAGTCGTCAGCACCTATGCGGGACTGCAAGCTGCTACTCCAAGTCGATCGGGAAATTACAGCGTCCTAACCCGAATTCGTTGAAGGTACTCTGGCTTTCTACCCCAATCTGTTTCCCTTCCGGCTTTCACTTACGACCTGCTTATTCGTTGCCGCCAAGAGTTGCCAACCACCAATCGCAAAATTATGAACCACTGTGGTGTAGTCACGAGGATTTCCTCCAACAGAGAACCCTGTCAGAAATAGTGCAGCTTTTAGGCCTCCTATGAAAACATGAAACTCTCCCCTACAACCAAAATGTATCGGTTTCAGCGCTCTGATCAGACGTCGCACATTTTTACGCCAACCGTATGTTTTCGCGCCAGTGTCCATAATCTCGGAACTGGACAACAGAAACTCACAGAGGATCACTTCGAGGGTGCAGTTAGTTTTTCCTGTAGTTCTCTCTCTCTATAAACAGTAGATGCATACCTTGCAAAGAAATCATGAAACAAGGATAGTCGACCCCGAGTCCCGTACGTGGCACCTTACTACCCTCTGGCTAGATGTCAGCTGCAAGGCTTGCCGCCCCTGTGGGTTCCGGGCCGACCTCTCTTCCTAGAAGCTTATGCTACCCAGGCCGCGGTCTTGTCCATTGGTCACTGACCTACTCGGGAATAGCGTTTCCTGTTGCTCCGTCGCAAGTCCAACGAGCTGAGCATTCGTAAGCGCCCCAGAAACATCCATAATCCATTGAAAAATGTCACAGAGTTAATACAGAGAGAGACAGATAACGCAGCGCACCGTGCTTTTTAACACCAATAACATTTTCACGCCGATTTTCAATGTTATCAAACAAAGAATGATAAGTATATTCCAAATTTCTGGTGAAACTGGTACGCAAAATGCCAGTTGCGTTTAAGCTTTTTAGACCATTATTACATTGACGCCCGTGCGATTTTTGATGGCCCCATGGACATGACAACAGTTAGGACATGTTTATTAATAGGGTTGAGTGGTTACCACAGATGGCAGTGCATACTCTTAAACGTTCTCCCATACTGACCACAAGGTTGGTAAGGAGTTCTTCTGTATGACGCTCCATTCCTCCACCAGCGCTGTTGACAAAGGGTGGATAGTGTGTGTGTGTGTGTGTGTGTGTGTGTGTGTGTGTGTGTGTGGATGTGTGTGTGTAATGCATCCCACATGTGCTCTATGGGGGTTTAAGTAGGGAGAACGGGCAGGCCATTCCATTCACCGAATATTCTCTCGTTCCACATTCACCGAATATTCTCTCGTTCCAAGACCTCCTACAGCTGTGTAGGTTGGTGAAGTCACTCATTGTCATCCATAGCAATGAGTTTGGGGTCGAATTCATCCAACAAAATACGCCCATGGGAAAGGAGCACAGTGTCAGAGTAACGTAATAAAAAAATTGCCGTTCAGTACCACCAAAGAACATTACGCCTCACCACACATTAACACCTGCATCACCGTAACGATCACGTTCGACGATGTTTCCGGCAGCGTTACGTGCTTCTGGTACGTCCAGCATTGCAATAAAGGTGCGATTTCTGCTGGTCTGATATTTCTCTAAGTTATCAAATGTACTATATTGCCCTGTACTGTACTGCACAAATTCTTTCTAGGTTCTCCTCACGAAGTGTGACATATCCCCGGGTTCCCGGGTTCGATTCCCGGCGGGGTCAGGGATTTTCTCTGGCTCGTGATGACTGGGTGTTGAGTGATGTCCTTATGTTAGTTGGGTTTAAGTAGTTCTAAGCTCTAGGTGACTGATGACCATAGATGTTAAGTCCCATAGTGCTCAGAGCCATTTGAACCATTTTGTGACATATCATGTGAGAGTCATTTATGTTCTTAAGTTTAGAATACTAGTCTGGTACAGAAGCCAGACGATGAGGAGGAGAGCGTAGGACAGATGGAAGAAAGAGCTCTGATGGTTGGTAGGAATTGGGATAGGATTATGTGAGGGTGGATTTCGTTCCCTGGGAGATATATGCTACTGTAGGGAGACGGTATTGAAATATTTTGTAAAATACATTTCAAAAATCAACTGTTCATTCGCCCCACTGGTCATCTACTAGTTTCGATTATCAATCGTCATCCAGGATGTAGGGTACACCAGATTAGTTAAGGGCATACCATATCCTTTGAAGTTGAACAATATCGTAATTATCCAGAGAAATAGTACAAAGACTTGACACAATTTGTCTTAAAATACTGACAGTCATATGGAAATATGTGTGGATATACCTTTGGTGGAATATTTCGATGCTGGTGTGAAGGATATTGCAAATTATAGGGGGAAACAATGGGTTAGTAAGAGTCGAGTTTATGACAGATGTAAGGTTTGTACAGGGCGACGCATGAAGGATACACGTTAAAAATAAAATATCGTTACTTGTGCTTTAAAAAAAATTTGTTTACAGAATAATACTCAAATGACGTTGCCATGATACAAAATTAATGCTTGAAAATTACATCCCCCAGGTGATGGCCGTTTCCAGCGACTCAGTTCTCAAACCATTCTCGGAAGTTGGCTTCCACTCTCTCCAATATTGTTCTGTCAGTTTGAACAACTTCCAGAAGAATTGCTTACTTCAGTTATCCAAGTGTACGTGGTTTATGGTAGTATACACATGACCTAAGTTAACTCCCCAGAAAGTAGTCGCACATGGACAAGTCTGGGAAACGAGGAAACCAACTAATGTCACCGCCGGCCGCTGGTGGCCGAACGGTTCTGGGCGCTTCAGTCTGGAACCGCGCGACCGGTACGGTCGCAGGTTCGAATCCTGCCTTCGGCATGGATGTTTGTGATGTCCTTAGGTTAGTTACGTTTAAGTAGTTCTAAGTTTTAGGGTACTGATGACCTGAGATGTTAAGTCCCATAGTGCTCAGAGCCATTTGAACCATTTTTGAGCTAATGTCACCAAAGAGGGAAATGACGCGACCAAGAAAAATAGTCCCGAATAGCTTCCATTAATATGCTTTGTATGTTGGCTATGGCCTCGTCTTTTAACATTTTCTGCAGTGGGTACTGAGCGTGGAGCCCCTGGCGGTTTCCTATTCATCAGTGTTCCTCGCAAACGAAATAATTCTGCCCAACATAAAATGGTGTTACGAGTGGGAAAACTATCATGCGTCCCAAGAGTGAAATGGCGACGAAAATCACACTGAACTGTGACACCAGACTAATTATTATGCACAAAATCATCGTAATGAAACACACATTGTTGCAAAGTTCACAGATCCATGACCTGGATTCAACAAAATGACAGGAGCCCCTAAACACCTGACCACATCCGTCTCCCGACTCCTGCTACCTGATGCTGAATACTATCTGTTCTAAAAACGTCCATCCTTTTTCTCTCGCCCTGAAGCAGTGCTCAATGTTTGTGAGAAAAAAAGGAGAGAGCGATGTGGTGGTACACTAGTTATGTAGGGGATCGTAAATGGATGAAAAAAATTGACATGTGCTACTGCAGATGATATTCCGCAACACCTCCTCTCCACCAGACAGCAGTGCGTGTTGTTCTCTACCCGCCCTATGCACGTATATCAGTGCTGCGGGCAATATCAAAACCTGCGCTGCACTCGTCACAATTTGTCCTTCTTCGAATTTCCTGATGAGTCTTCCCATGTGAGGTCATCCCAAAGTCGTCTCCAGTCCATGGTATAATGAGGAGCCCCACCATAGTTAACTGCAACTGTTTGATGATTTATAAACGAAGACTCTCATTCAGACACACATGTAAACACACTGACTGCCTTTTCCCACTCCTTCAAACACATCGTGTCTCATTTGGCACTGTAGTCACGTTGACCTCACGCCATATGACGTTCAGATATCAGTGGACGAATGGGAGTCCTTTGGCAACACTCTCCCGGACTTTCCTTGATTTGCATCGATTTATAATTAATGCATATTTATATTACTTTCTCTCTCTTTCGTTCTTAAGTTTTGCATACCAATGTATTTTACGTTATTTCAGTCTGTCCAGGGTAACCACTCCTTTATTGTGTACTAGCCACATTGCCTGCATTCTTCTGCTGTCGATCGCAGTGACAGCTTATCAGTTTAGTAGTGTTATGCAACATGATATCATTCGGTTTGAGCCCTTAGCGATTGTCACTTTTCTCGTGTGCATCGCGCGCTACAGTAATGACGTAAACAGACGTACGGTACCGTAGTGCAGATTGTTAGAGCCGTACGGTTTCTGGAGGTGATGAAGAGTTCTAGTAGGCGGAAGCGCACATCTGCCGGCAGACCTGGGATGCTAGGTGTGGGCCCCGCCATCGTTCAGCCATTAGCAGGAGCAGGCCTGAGTGCGCCAGATGAGGTCCGACGTGCTGGCGGAAGGCCTGAGTGGGGTATGGTTTGGGGGGGGGGGGGGAGGAGGCCCGCGCCTCAGCCGCAAATACCTGTCGGCTCATAATTCAGCCGCCGGCGCAGCACCTCACAGCTCGGCGCAGCCCCCCTGACAGCCGATCAGTCACGGCGCAGCTGGCAGTGTTGGGCCACGCAGCATTAGCCCCTGAGGTGGGCGGGCAGCGGGCGGGCGCCGGTACCTCCGTCTGGACGTCTCAGCCACTGCGTGACTCGAGGCGCGGTCGAGGAGCATATTGAACAGGGAAAGCCGTCGTACTGGTCGCCAAGCTTCTGTCGGGCCACAACGGCTGTGAGAATGGCAAACAAATCAGGGCATCATCGAATCGACTTCGGGCCTACATCTACAAGGGGCGCTGCATAAGTAACGCAGTAGAATTTCTTGTCGGCCACCTTCGGTTGAAGAAATGCAGAATTTTGTGTGGGTCATGATGGATTATTCCCGCTTCAGTCCCTACAGCAGTGGTTCCTAACTTTTCTTAGACCAGCCGGCCGCTGTGGCCGAACGGTTCTAGGCGCTTCAGTCCGGAACCGAGCTGCTGCTACGGTTGCAGATTCGAACACTGCCTCGGGCATGGATGTCTGTGATGTCCTTAGGTTAGTTAGATTTAAATAGTTCTAAGTCTAGCAGGCTGATGACCTCAGATGTTAAGTCCCATAGTGCTCAGAGCTATTTGAACCAATTTTGTTTCTTAGACCGTTACCCTTGAGTGCAGTTAGACATTAGTTAGACACCCCCTCCCCCCATCTAACTTCTCACGCCCTCCACCCTGCCGTCTGTTGCCACGTTACTTCCCCCCCCCCCCCCCTCCCCCACCATTATCATCAACCTTGGCACCTAACTAAACTGTAGAATGATAGATTTTTCTTGGAACACTTTTATTTTTAAAATGATGAGAGATTTATTGTATTTAATTTGTGTGTGTCAGAATGAATGACGAAAGAATTCTTGATGCATCGCAAGTACTACCGACAACTCGTTCTCAGATAGAGAAGCTAACTATCCACAGTCGGGGCAGACAATTGTTACAAAACAAACTTCCCTGTATTACAACTCTCCATCGCAACACTTGATTGACTTGCACACAGCAATCCTATTTAAAATTTGTACACTACACTAAATGTTCATAAATTAATTGACTGGTGCAGTTGTTACTTTTGAGCTGTTAGAAATTGGAACACTTCAGGCTGTTAATGCTTTGTGTCTGACTACAGCTACCACTAGCAATAATAATAATAATAATAATCTGTACAGCAGTATAGTAGTCCTTTGTAGTTACTGCTGTGTCCTGCTGTCGATTAATTCATTTATCTGTTTCGAAGCGAGTAATGAAGCCAATTCTGGACTACTACAGATAGTACTTACAACTTGGAGAAGACATTTTCTTGAGAAATTTAACATATATTAGATAAATGTCATACTTTTATCATCAGTGATGTATGGGACAAAGCACAACATATGTATGTAGTCGCTGGACTGTGTGAGGAACCTGTAACATTCACCACATTAATGGTACTAATTGAGATAAATAATTATTGATAACTTACATATTCAATATTAGAGTCTGACAAAATTGTGATAATAGTAATGATACTTTGAAAATAGTTTAGTTCCGTTACTGAAACCGAATCGAATAATTCAGTTTCTACGCCTCAAAAATTTCCATTTTACCGCTGAGGGAAACACTGGCCTATAGTTTCAAGAAGTTCTGGAAGGTTGCTGCCCAGTACATAGCCTTCAATACCGCGTTTGTAACGGAGGTGAGTTCCAAGCAGAGAGCTGTTTTTGAGTTTCTTTTGGAGGAAAACCAGAACCTCGCGGGTGTTCATAGGCGTTTGCAGAAAATTTTCGGAGATCCGGCAATGAACGAAAGCGCCGCGAGTCGCTCGGTTTGGCGTCTGTCAACATCGCAACAAGGTCGCGCAAATCTCCCACGTGCCGGTCAGCCTCACATTGCTGTGATTCCTGCAACGTTGGAACATACGGGTGCTCTTCTCATTCGAGCTGTTCGACGGATCACCGTTAAACACCTCGCTCCACAACTCGACGCTTCTGTTGGTGGTATCGACACACTCATCCACCAGGTTCCTGGCCGCCTAGCATAAGAACATAAAGAACAAGAGAAGACCACCTGTGCAAAATTCCTTGCGTGTTAGCAAGCTGACCATGAGAATTTTTTGTCGAACATCGTCACAGGCGATGAAACATAGGTTCATCTCGTCGAACCAGGAACAAATGGCAGTCCGGGGATTGAAGCCACACCTCTCTCCTCGGAAGAAAAAAGTACACCCTCAGCCAGTAAAATTATCATGATTGCCTTCTAGGAATCTGACGGGGTTATTCCGTTCGATGAACTCCCTCATGGTGCAACGATCCTCTCTGAACTGTACTGCACTACCCTCAGGATACTGAAGAAAGGACTTCAGTGTTGTCTGCGAAAGAAATTCTCCCTATCCAAAGTCCTCACGCAAGTCTGCACAACCGATTGGGGCTCGCAAAACTTTACTGAACTGTTCTTCCTCATCCACTCTACAGTCCAGATTTCGCATCTTCCATCTATTTAGCCCAATGAAGGATGCACTCTGCAGGAAACAGTACATGCTCATTCTGGAGGTTATCGACGCAGCAAGAAGTTCGCTCCTACGTCGACCAGTAGAGTAGCACCATGTGGGAATATAGACCCTCCTAATAAGATTGGGTAAGGCCGTCGCAATGAACGGTGATTGTGATGAATGACAGGATTTTATAGCTATAAGGGGGGGGGGGGGGGGGGGGGAATAATATAGTATGTTGGATTTATGAACAATACCAACCTGATTTAAAAATAAGAAAGAAGTGTTTCTTTGCTTATTGAACTTCAGTGAAACGAAAAGTCAGGGTTGCAACATTAAGAATGGAATGGGAATAGCACAGTTAAACGCAGAGGAGAGAGCGAATAGATTAAAAGAATGCACTTCAGGCCTATATGATGGGGATGCTTTGTATGACGACGTGATACAAGAAGTAAATCACGTCAGTAGTGAAGGTATAGAGGATCCACTGCAAGAGTCAGAGTTTAAAGGAGGTTAGAAGGCTTAAGACAAAATAAGGCAGAAGGGACAGCTATCGGAAAAATATCGTTCACTCAGTTCGCAAGAAAGTAACGGCAGACAGGTTCGGAAACTATCACGCTATCAACTTAACACCTCATGCCTCCAAGAAGCTAACCGACAAAATATACAGAAAAATGGAAAAAAATCAGTCTCTCAGATGAGGACCATGTTGACTTAAGGAAAGGTAAAGACACCAGGAAAGCAGTCCTGAAGTTGGGCTTGACAATGGAATGAAAACACATTCATAGCATTTGTCGATCCAGCATTCAACAATATAAAAGGTTGGTTTATGTTCGAAATTCTGCGAATAATAAACATTCAGATGAACACAGCCTACGTATTTTCCAATAGATACAATATGTAAATATTTATGTGCTATACAAAATGTGAAACATTGTTCTAAAATTTCTCGAAAAGTTACTGACAGTTTCACTTTAAATTTTGTCACGGTGTTCTAACAAACATTTGAAAGGATACATAAAGGAGAGACATTGTTAATAAAAGTCTCGCAAACTTCTTGTCCGATTATTTCAAATTTTTACACGTATTCAAATAAATAATCAGTCGGACACTGGCTAAATATTTTAAAACATAAATAAAGGGGATTGTCAACGCTCTCTGCTGGAGGGAACTTACACCATGAATCCTGAAGGGCTGTCCATTAATCCTTTAAGACTACGAGGGGGTGGAGATCTCTTCTGAAAAGCACATTGCAACGCATCTGATATGCTCAATAATGTTCTTGTCTAGGGAGACCGGTGGCCAGAGTTAAGTTTTTAAGATCCGAAGAGAGTCCCTCGAACCACTCTGTACCAATCCGCGACGTGTGGTGTGTCACATTGTCATGATGGAATTGCCCAAGTCCGTCGGAACGCACAATGGAAGTGAATGGATGAAGCTGATCAGCCAGGATGCTTATGTGCGTGTCAGAATCGTAATTATCCAACTGCACACGCCCCACACCATTACAGAGCCTCCACCAACTTGAACAGTCCCCTACTGACATACACGGTCCATGGATTCATGTGGTCGTCTCCATACCCATACCCGTCCATCCGCTCGATACAATTTGAAAAGAGACTCGTCCGACCATGTAATATGTTTCCAGTCATGACTCCGATGTCGGTGTTGACAGGCCCAGGCAAGGCATAAAGCTTTGTGTCATGCAGTCATCAAGGGTACACGAGATCTCGCAGTACCTTTTCCGGCCGTAGAGATGTCAGAGATTTGATGTTTTACCAGATTCCTAATATTCATGGTACACTAGTGAAATGGTCGTACGGGAAAATCCCGACTTCCTCCGTTTTGTGATGCTTGTGGTGTGCACATCTCTGTCCGGCACATTTTAAAAGACTGCATTTTATACCGTGATGCACGGGCAGAAGCACAAGTTGATGGGGATCTGCCTTCTGTTTTAGCTAATGATGAGACGTGTGTGTCTAGGGTTTTTAAGTTTTGTGACGTGTCTGGACTCTGGCCAAAACTTTTAGGCTGGAGGTTTTAGTGTATTGCAGAGTGGCTGACTCCTCCCCTTTTTTCCTTGTGGTCAGCCAGTCACTTCCATCTGCTACATTGTTTTAGCTCCCTCTATCATTTTCTTCCTGTGTTGTCCATGTTTTACTGTTGACACCCTGCTTCATCCCACGCTTCGGTGTGGATGAGCACATATTTTTCAACGATTGTTACCCGTGTTTTATGTTCCGTTTTATATTCCTGTTCTGGGATTTTTATTGACACCCGTCTCCCTACGTTACTGAACGGGCGCTGAAGACCTTGCTGTCGTGCGCCCACAAAACCCCTCTACTACTACTACTACTCATCGCTACCTCCGAGATGCTGTCTCCCATCGTTCGTGCGGTGACTGATACCACATTCAAACTCACTTAAATGTTAATAACCTGCCACTGTAGCAGCAGTAACCGATCTAACAACTGTGCCAGACGCTTGTGGTCTTATACAGGCTTTGCCGTCCGCAGCACTATACTCTGCCTATTTACATGTTTTATATTTGAATACGTGTGCCTAAACCAGTTTCTTTGGCGCTTCAGTGAAATTAAGTAAGCTGTCTCACAGAATGAGTAATTATGTCATGCCGACTCTGGCCCTGGATGCCGACCAAGAATCCAATTTCTCAGTTCCACCCTACAAAAAAATATAATTTTCATATTTCGAAAAAATCAAAATTCTCATTTGCTAATTTAAAAAATTTCAAATCCAATAAATTTTATTCATTATAAATAAGAACAAAAAGATGTCATTTGCCCATTCCACAAAAACCAAATTAACATTTTCTAATTTAAAAAAACTAAATCTAATAAATCTCATTCATTATAATTAAGAACCAAAAATGTAATTTGCCCAATCCGAAGAAAACCAATTCTCATTTTCTAATTTAAAAAGTTTCTAATCTAATAAATTTTTTTCTTTATAGTGAAGAACCTCCAAACCTAATATCTCAAATGGTACATTAAACAGTAAACGGTTCAATAAAATGAAAATCAGATTTCCTTCTCTGTAATTACAATGGGAAAAAATGGATAAGAAAGCTTAGCTATTTAATAGCTTATAAAATTTTTGCAAAGAAAAGTGTAGATTGAGATATGACTTATAAAATTATTGTAAATAAAATGGTTATCAGGTTAACTAGAAAAGATCTGAATTTTTAATAGTGAAGAAATGAATAAAGAAATAAAGAAGACAGAACTAAAACATAAAACTTTTTAAGAACTTCGATCAGTTGTTAAAACAGAAAAATGGAAGAATTATTATAAACTTAGCAAAAGTCAATTAATTGATCTTATTGTAAGCCCTTTTGACAATGTTAATAACAATGATAACGATAATTAATTGAGTAAAAAATGTATAAAAGAACTTCATCAAATCTGTAAAACAAAAAAAAAATTTTTTTCTACATTTATTATTCTAAATTTTTGCAGCTGTAGAATTGGGAGTCACTCGGTTAAAACTGGTGCCATGGAAATGGATTCGTGTAGGAATATTTTGATCCATTTTCTGTAAAATACCTCCTACATTTTGTTACAGAGCAGACACATGAAAGAAAAGGCGTTAAAGAGTCCAGCGACAAAGAGACCGGAAACAGTTAACGTAGCTGAATGATGTAAATGTGAGTCATGTGAATGACATGGATGAAGAAGAAAATAATATGGGAAAAGATGAAACGTTTCTGCAACAAACATCTTACTTCACGGATAATGTTGAGTCCTCTGTACTACTTGGTGTATTCTCTGGTCGTCATGTCTGACTTCGCCTCAACCGTCCTTCAAAATCAGCGCTAAATACACGGATTCAGGACAGTTGCTTTCCTGGTAGATAAACAGTGTGACAAAAAGTGTATAACTCATTCCAAGCGGCAACATAATGACATTGAATTCGGACCTTTCTACTGGAATATTTTCTAACGTTATTATTGGTTTCATTATGGAGACAAATACGATGTAAGTTAAATTTCAATGATTTCAGATGAAGTAAATGGAAGAACGAACAGTGAAAGTCTGCTACAAAATCGATACGGATGCTCATATCTCGATTTCTATTGGGTGATAGAACTGTTGGATCATGTGGTTTAGATAGCCTTTGGGCAAGGGACCATTTGTTTATCCAACAGTAGGATCGTCTTCCTGTATCCATCCAATAGTACAGGGTCAAAGTTTGAATATTTCAAATTTCCTCCATCTTAGGCATATGGAGCAAATCGATTGGTTCTTTTTACATTAAATATCCTCTAAGAGGCTCCTTAAGAGGTTTATAGAGGTGACATTTGGTTCATGGGCGGTTCCTGAGAAGCGTTTTTCACAATTTTTTGCCCCCAGCAATGAATATCTAAGTAACTAAACTCAACAAATTGTTCAGATTTTAACAATATATTCTCTATCCATTTTTATTGGTATGGCATATTCCCGTTTTGAAAAAAATGTTTGTCCATTATGCAGAAGCCCGCCAAAAATGTGATTTTCATGTACTAAAATCTAGCCAGAATTTCCAAGACGGCGACATACTGCAAATGTTTGAGATTTTTATGATACACTCCTGATACCCAAATCTGCAAGTGCATAGAAAATCTATCCATTTCCGTGATAAAGAGATTCAAAGTTCCACTTCAAGTTCGTGTAAAACGCTCACGAAAATACGGTATGAAGCGAAAACGTAATTTACAAAGGGGCGTGTCACGGAGAAATTTTCTGTAAAGGTTTTCCACTATCATCAGATGGGTTCTGAAAAACCCATAATGTAGCACTGCTCGTAAAATTCGGTCAGAGGTTTAAATTTAGGTTTGCTTGTTTTCAGTTTCATATTAAGTAAACTATGCAAATTTTTCTGACCTCTTAAGTACTTTTCTTATTAGTGACATACCCTCGTGTAGTATGGAAAATGTTGAAACCATCGGAAAAATGCTCCTACCAGTGCAAAAAAAGGCGAATATACTACTGTTTAAAATAGAACTCCCTGACTGAAAAGTGTTGTACCATCAGCCTCAATCTACCTTCCTCATCATCTTTATGAATTTTAACATGTGACCATATTCGCGCTTTTTTTATACTGAGAGATGAGGGAACAGTGGAGAGGGAAAAAGACGGAAAAGTAATAAATAGTAGAAGGTAATAGACAGTAGTTGTGGCGTAGAAAGAGCTGACGATACGACGGCATTGTGAGAGGAAGTGGGGGACACAGTGGCAGTGGAATATACACTGAAGCACCAGAGAAACTGGTATAGGCATGCATATTCAAATACAGAGTTATGGCAACAGGCAGAATACGGTGCAGCGGTCGACAACGGATATATGAGGCAACAAAGGTCTGGCGAAGTTTTCTGATCAGTTACTACTGCTACAGTGGCAAGTTACCAAGATTTAAGTGAGTTTGAACGTGGCGTTATAGTCGGTGCACGAGCGATGGGACACAGTATCTCCGAGGTAGCGATGAAGTGGGGTCTTTCCCGTACGACCATTTCACGAGTGCATCGTATCAGATATCCGGTAAAACATCAGATCTCCGATATCGCTGTGGCCGGGAAAAGATCCTGTAAGAAAGGGACAAACGACGACTGAACAGAACCATTCAACGTGACAAAAGTACAACGCTTCCGCAAATTGCTGCAGATGTCAATGCTAGAACATCAAGAAGTGTCAGCGTTCGAACCAATCAACGAAACATTACCAACATGGGCTTTCGGAGCCGGGGACCCACCCGAGTACCCTTGATGACTGCACGACACAAGGCTTTGTACCTCGCCTGAGCCTCTCCGCACCGACATTGGACTGTTAGGAATGGTTAGGAATATGTTGCCTGGTCGACGAGTCTCGTATATAATTGTAGCAAGAGGACGGTTGTGTATGTGTATGGAGACAAGCTCACGAATCTCTAGAACGTGCATGTCAGCAGGGGACTATTCAAGCTGGTGGGAAATCTGTAATGGTATGGGGATTGTGCAGTTGGAGTGATATGGGGCCTCTGATTTGTCTAGATATAACTGACAGTTGACACGTGCGTAAGCATCCTGTCCGATCACCTGAATCCATTCATGTCCATTGTGCATTCCAATGGACTTGGGCAGTTCCAGCAGGACAATGTGACGCCCTACACGTCCAGAATTGGTACAGAGTGGCTCCAGGGACACTCTTCTGAGTTTAAACACTCCCGATGGCCACCAAACTCCCTAGACACGAACATTATTGAACAAATCTCTGACGCCTTGTGACGTCCTGTTCAGAAGAGTTCTCCACCCCCTCGTACTCTTAACGGATGTATGGGCAGCCGTGAACGATTCGTGAATTTCCTCCAGCACTGCTTCAGACATTAGTCGAGTTCGTGCCACGTCGTTTTTCTGGCACTTATGCGTATTCACGGGCGTCCTACACGCTATTAGACAGGTGTACCGGTTTCTTTGGCTCTTCAGTGTGGTTGACAGTGACAGCAAAACGCTAGGAGAAGATTGAAGGAAACAGTGTCAAAGGATGAGAAATACAGTGAAGGAGAAAGTGGAATTGGGGGAGAGCCAGTAATAACGAGAGACAGTGTCAATGACAATGACAACGAAGAAGAGAGAAATAGTGACAGTGAGACAAGACAGCAGCAGTGGGAATGGATGAATAAGCAGTAAGAGAGAGCAAGAGGGAGAGAGTGGCAGTGAGAGGAGACTGTAATAGTAAGACAGAACGAAGGAAACTGTGGCTGAGGGACAGTAGGCAGTGGCAGTTAGACAAAAAGAAATGACAGTGAGCTAGGGTGGATGATTGAGTGAGAATGGGCAAGTGTGTGTAGGTGGGTATGAACGACTAACAACGATGGACTAGTGGGTGTGAGTGAGTTACAGTTAGGGGCGCCTGTGGGAGTCTGAGGTGATTTTTCATGTTCAAAAGAGCGCGAATATGTTCGCATGCTAAAATGTTTGGGGAAAATTATAAAAGTTTCTGAGGGAGGTAGAGCAGGGCAGCTGATACATTATCCCACTGGTGTTTTACACAGTCCACACTGCTTTAAACTTTACTGGTTTACACTACGATTTGTCTTATTTGGTCATTACGTGGTATGTCAGAGCAGTACGAGAATTCTAATAGTGTCACACATTTTGTGCAATGTAAAAGTAAGTCTGTGACACATCTGGAAGTTGGTTTGGCTGTCACAAGGGTATTGACATGTATGCATGCAAAAGCGGACAGTGGTTTGTGTCCTATTTAAATAGCACTTTAATACAGTTTTTGAGTCTTGGTTCTCCAAACGTCAATTGCACACCAGAAAGTTGGAAAATGGTATTTTCTGGCAGTATAAATGCTGTCTTACAACTACGGTTGCTGCACACGAAATGATGGAGACTGCGTCTGCCGTTGTAGAAGCTCGGAACCAGCCGCTGAAAGTAAATACCACCGTGCTGTAGCAGCAGCCACGGAGAGAACAGAGCTGGATTCACCCGTATTTTAATGAATCGTTCGGTTGTAATGCAACTAGAAGGGATTCGCCGCAGCCGGAACACGGCGAAACAGCAAAACGACCGCAGTTACTCAATTTCAGCAAACGAACACGCAATTATTGGGATAATGGGGAAAAAATGTTAATTCATCACGACGTTTAGAGATATATATTAAATTACAATTAATTTATTTTATGCGGACCACTTTTTCGTCCAGTCCTCGTGTAACAGAGAGAATTAATTGCACATCCAGCGTAGTTCCAAAATTATTTGCGAAAAAATAACAAAATATTTTGAGAGAACATTTTTGCCATTTTCGGTACAGCTGTCGCCAATTTAAAAAATGAATTTCTTATTGAGTAGCCTTCTTGCATTAAATCAGGTGAGGATTCATAAATTTTCGTTGTTGATAATGGAGTGATGCTCAGACACTATACTGGAAGTAGCGCCCCCTAAATGTAGGTTGCAAAACGTGTCTAACTCATGTTTAACTTGCTACATATGTCGAGTCAATAAATGGAGCAAGTGACTATTAACAAAATGTACAATAATATTACCAGTTACTGTATCATATAACTAATTAATGCCGGCTTCTACAGGAAGGAGTGGTTGGTCACTGACAATGTTCTCCAAACATCAGACAAATATTCCAGAATGAGATTTTCACTCTGCAGCGGAGTGTGCGATGATATGAAACTTCCAGGCAGATTAAATCTGTGTGCCCGACCGAGACTCGAACTCGGGACCTTTGCCTTTCGCGGGCAAGTGCTCTAAATATATAAGTACAAAGTTCGCAGGAGAGCTTCTGTAAAGTTTGGAAGGTAGGGGACGAGGTACTGGCAGAAGTAAGGCTGTGAGTACCGGGCGTGAGTCGTGCTTCGGTAGCTCAGTTGGTAGAGCACTTGCCCGCGAAAGGCAAAGGTCCCGAGTTCGAGTCTCGGTCGGGCACACAGTTTTAATCTGCCAGGAAGTTTCATCAGAAAAATATTTTTTTATCAACACGGTGAAATTGGGGAAATGAAAAAATAATTATGATCCCGAATTATGTGAACTTCCTGACGAACAAAGTTTGTCGTTGTCCTGCGATAAGTTAAAAAAGATTCTACAGTATGCCATAGTGTCAGGGCATATGATTATGACTACCATATATATTTAAATCGTATATAACGCATATGTTCAAAAATGGTTCAAAGGGTTCTAAGCCATATGGGACTTAACGTCTGAGGTCATCACACCCCTAGAACTTAGAACTACTTAAAACTAACTAACCTAAGGACATCACACACATCCATGCCCGAGGCAGGATTCGAACCTGCGACCATAGCGGTCCAGACTGTTGCGCCTAGAACCGCTCGGCCACTTCGGCCGACTTGGCGCATATGTACCATAACTCTAAGACATCGGATATACGAGCATTTTCAGAGCTTTGAAGTGACTTACTAAATATTAGGCTGGTGTAAAAGTTCGTAGCGTTTTTGTGTTGCGTGTTGGTATTCCAGCTGCTATGGATTTATTTGGTTCAGTGTCGCTGTTTGTGTTTATATATTGTGATTTTGTCATTTGCAGATAGTGAATGGAGCTGTGGATGCTAGAAAATGGAGGACCAAGTGGAGAAATCCGGTCATTTCCGACACATTCTTCTCTTTGAATTCAATAGGGGGTTACAGCGGCGGAGGGAGCCTCAAAAAATAGCGCCGTGTATGCGGATAATGCCAACGGTTGAAGGACGGCAGGAAAATGGTTTTATCGTTTTAAGGAGGACATTATTAACTCTCTGCCTTCAGGAAGGCTTCGGGTTTTAGTGAATGATCCATGTCAGTGTACTCAAAAACTGGAAGTTGTGATGAACAATGATCATTCCACCGTTTTGCGATATTTGCATGCTATGGGGAAGTTTCAAAAATCGGTAGTGTGGGTACCGCATGCTCTAAGCCAAAATCACAAAATCTGCGGGCGGTCATTTGATAAACCTCCCTATGCTCGTCGTCAATTGACTCGTGAACAACACCGACTATTTCTATCCTGTATCGTTGCTGGTGACGAGAAATTGTGTTTTTATGCTAACTTAAGAAAAAGAAAGAACTGACTGAGTCCAAACGAAACATCGCCATACAAAGACTTGCACGCTTCCACAAAAAATATTATACATCTGGTGGGACAGCAATGGTGTGGTGTACTACCAATTGCTTCCTCGATATGTAACCATCACTGCTGACATTTACTGTCACCAACACCCGTCTTGCAGAAGCAGACCAAGAACAACGACCAGGACGACTGCGTGAAGTGATACTACTCCGTGACAACGCCCGCCCGCATTCTGCTAGACTGACAAAAACACTCTATAGGAGTTGGGTTGGGAAGTAATTCTGCACCCATCTTATTCATCCGATCTTTTGCCCTCAGATGTTTACCTTTCCGATCTCTATCGAACAACATTCAAAGAACTTCCTTTCCGGATGAAAATGCGCCCCGAGCGTGGCTCTATGAGTTCTTCGTCTGAAGACCACGTGATTTCTACAGTTGCGGAATCGAAAAGTTACCCTATCGTTGACAGACAGTTGTAAAAAGTGAAAGAGAATATATTGTTGACGACTAAAATCTCTATTATGTGCATCAGTTGTGATTATTAAATTTATGGGAAAATGCTACGAACTTACGCACCATCCAATAAATATAGAGGAATATATCCATATTAACACTTGGAATACGGCTAATAATATTGGGGTGAGGCATCAAACGAGATGCGAATATTCTGTTACGAGCCACAGAAGATTACTGGTCCCTCACACCAACATACTCTGAACTGATCACTGAACGACTTCCGTCGGATTTCAGGTTTACCCCGTATACTCTGAAACTCACAGTAAATTATATATTGGATTTTAGATGTATAAATAACTATATTTACTCATTTAATTACTTCTGAAGCTACTTAAGAGAGACTATATGTACACCCCTGCAAGCGTTCGTATCTCTTGTTCCCTGTAGTTACGACACGTAAGAGATGAAGGGTCTTTCAGCGGCCCTATTGATATCGTTTTATGTAACCAGCACTACACTTTTATCTGGATCGGTATGCAGACAAATGACAGGCATGTAATCGATGTAAGTTCCCTCTCAGACTTTTGGGTGTCTGCCAGTAAATCGATTCATACTGTACAAGATACAAGTGGCGATTAACCATGAGTTACACGATATTTTTTGACGAAAGAATGCCTTACATTCGTCACACTTATTGAAGTGTTTGTAGTTAGCGGTGCAGTCATTCATTTTTTGTTGTCTCTGTAAGTTTATTCCGTTTGTAGTTCTTAATATTTTGCAAATGGTTCAGAAACGTAGCCTTACACAGTATGTTTCATCAGAACCAACGAAATTAACAGGAGATATCAGAATCGCAAGTTTGAAAGTAACACCGTTCTGATACATAACCCAATGAAAAGAGTGATATATGACACCTTGTGTTAATGTGCTAACATAGTCTCATAAACAAAATTTACACAGTATGTGTAAGATGTCTTTGTTTACTATTCCAGTTATTCTGCACCATTCTGACAAAGTGTTTTACATCTCCACAGCGAACTGACTAACAACATTGTTCTGTCATGTGTGGTTGCATGAAACGACATCGGGAGGCACAGCTAAATCATCCTATACATACGGCTAAGATATCCGTCAGATCCATTTGGGTAAATAATAAAGCACGAGAATAGTTTTCTAGAATTTTTCATTTACACGGCTTGTACACAGTGCCATTCAAGCATCCACCTCAGGTTCTGAAAATCTCCTCAACAAATCATTACACTGGTCGGCTAACGGTTACCCAGTGTCAACATGCTTGTTTCTCTTCATATCGCTTCGTAAAATTACTCCTAGTTATGTAATGGAGAGGGTCAGCAGAAATACGTCGCTAATGATTTCCTTCTTCTAATTAATCTCTATAATCGATCTCTAGCATGCTTGACACTAAATATATGACAGTTTTCTTTCACCCTATTCAGTACTGGACTAGCATGTTCAAACCTAGGGCTCATCCATGAATTTCAAAGGATCGTATAGGTTACGACGGTGGAATTCATTTATTCCTTTCATCTTCCATGATTCAATCACAGAACCACACCTGCATTCATTCTAGTTATCTACAGTAAACATATACTATTAAGTTATGGCGCTGTAGTTCATTAAACCCTTCACACAGGCTACTTCAAACACAGAGCTGCACCTTCATCATAATATCCTACAGCAAACAGATAAAATTAAAACGATAAAAAAAGAAAACAAAAGGAAACGTTCTTAGGGACACCTGGCCACATCCACCAACACACCCACTCACTATCTGACTCCCACCCCCAACACACACACACACACACACACACACACACACACACACACACACACACACACACACACGCGCACGCGCACACCGCACTATAGTGCAAACGCCAATGGGTGTTGCTCAGGATCCATAAACTGTCCAGTCGTGTTATGAAAATGCTTAGTAACCAGATTTGCCATGCGGATTGCTGCAAGAGAACAACAGTGATGTTCTGGAGGGTACAGACAGGGATGCGGGCTGTACCAACTCCAAAGCCGTGGTTTGGTTAATCGGTTGGGGATCGATGGAGCGAAAAGTTCAATCGAGGTAGTCCAACAGATTGTCATTTGGTATTAAATCCGGGGTGTTTGGTGGCCAGAGAAGTACGCTAAACTCACCTAGGAACTCTTCGAACCACGCTTGTGTGATACGTTGTACTGTCCTGATGGTAGACGTTAACATGCCGAGTAAACATAAACTGCATGTTGTGCCTCCCAGAATGACCGGAGAACCCAGGGAATACTGCGAAAACATTTCCCACACCATAACGCTCTCCTCCTGTAGCCTGGACCGTAGAATTGGACACGGCCCCCCAGGATAGATGCATACTTCTGTTGATTCTGTGTGCCTTACACAGTGACAAGATCCCTGAACGGTCGTTGACGTGTCCCCCAGGACTCATTTTATAAGCCTTTCACTCCTTGTGCTGCACCGTGCTATCCGTAAGTGGTTGACGTCGTGAACGAAATGAAGCGATTTATCTGACGCCAAGTCCGACATGGCGTCGATCTTTTCCTATGGTCCGATTATTGTTACTGAACCATGTATTTTTATATGTTTTTCCCTTAGCTTTCAATACAGCTGTCTCCTATAGATAAATGTGACAAGGTATTTAAGCACTGTTCTCCACTTCTTGAACCTTCTACCATCACGTAATAATACAGGGAGTGTTAGGCTCTATGAGGGCAGTATGTGTTTTCTACGAGAAAGTCAATAACTTTTACAGCTACATACATATTCCGCAAGTTACCATACGGTGAATGGTGGATGATCTATTGTATCCCTGCTAGACATTCTCTCTGCTGTTCCACTTGCAAATGCAGCGAGGGAAACACAAATGTGAACAAGCTTCAGCTCGAGCCCTGATTTCTCTTATCTCGACTTCTCAACCCTTACGCAAGATATCGTCGGTGACAACATGATAGTTCTGCAGTCTGTCGACAATTACGGTTCTCTAAATTTCCTCAGTACCTTTCGTGAAAGATCCTCAGGCATTCCGTTCTGAGATTACAGAGCTGATCTGTAAAACGCACGTGCTGATTTAAGATACTAAAAATAAACCTAGCCTATTTCTTCCTTATCTTCGTTTAATCTGACATGAGTGGGGCCAAAAACTCTCGGGCAGTACTCAAGAATAGGTCGTGCAGATGTTCTGTCTCCTTGATCAATGAACTATACTTTCCTAGAATTCTCTAAATTAACCACAGTCTATCATTCGCCTTCCCCATCACAGACCCTTCTGTATGTGTTCTATTTCTTATTTCTTTGCATCGTTACGCCTACATATTTAATCGACGTTACTGTGTTTGGCAGCGCACGATTAAAATTGTATTCGAACATTACAGAATTGTTTTTCCTGCTCATTTACATTAACTTACATTTTCCCACATTTATAGCAAACTGCCAATCATCGGCTCAAACGGAAATTCTACATACGTCATCGTGTATTCTCCTACAGTCATTCAAGAAGACACAGTCCATGCACTGCAGCTTGAACAGCAAACAATCGCAGAAAGCTACCCAATAGAAAGTTTGTAGAGAGAGAGAGTCATGCAGCACTAATCTTGGGCTCTCTTCTCGAAATCCGTACCTGTGACGAACATTCACCATCCAGTACAAGGTACAGGCGTCCAATACATAAAACGTTGTCTCTGACAACTTGTTAGTTGTTCTCGGACATTCATTTACAGTCTGTTGTGTGAGAGGGTGTCGAACGCTTTGCTCCCAGTAACAAACGAAACAATGGAGTATACTATAACATAAGGCTGTCGAACAATATGAAGTAGTTTATTCATGGAAGTTGACATACACTACCTGATCAAAACCCTCTGGACTCCTGTTACTGGACATTAATGTGTGATGTTTCCATCATCCGCCTTTATAACAGCTTGAACTCTGCTGGGGACACCATCAACGAGAAGTGTGTGTATATTTGGAGGAATGGAAACCCATTCTTCCTCAAGGTCCGAAACCGGAGAAGGTTGTCTTGTTGAACGGCGGGGTCAGGGGAGAAGTCGACGACTTAGCTCATTCCTAACGTATTTTGTTGGTTTCAGATCGGGACCAAAGTTTGATCAGTCCATTTCAGGAATGTTAGTGTCCATAGACCGTTTCCTCACAAAAATGGTTCGAATGGCTCTAAGCACTATGGGATTTAACAGCTGAGGTCATCATTCCCCTATACTTAGAACTACTTAAACTCAACTAACGTAAGGATATCACACACATCCATGCCCGAGGCAGGATTCGAACCTGCGACCCTAGAAGCCGCGCGCCTCCGGACTGAAGGGCCTTGAACCGCTGGACCACAACGGTCGGCGTTTCTTCAAAGATGCTGCTTTATGACAGAATACATTGTAAAAATGATACACTCATTATCATTGTACTGTTTCACTGTTGAATGCAGTACACTGTGCTGTAAATATCTTCATACTGAAAGCTTGCTTTAAATTATAAAACTATCAGTGACGTACTCTCTTTTGTTTACCTTTAATACTGGTAAAGTGAATAATCTGACTGCAAGAATTTTAAATAGTATAAGGCGCCAGAATAATGAACTTTGACATAAAACGTACGATAATTAATTTTGCAAAACTTATTACAGATCCCAGAAGTAAAACTGATGCACAAAACAGAAATATCGGTCTCTGAATGACATACGTTGGCCCTGATTGAATAAAAAGAAACATCAAAATATTTAATTCTTACCTCTATCTGGAGAACGCGTTACTGTACTGCTGTGTCTTGCGCACCGCTATGCTAAGCTGCCAATTACTGTATCTACACAGAGATACTCGTGAGGTGCAATGAGTTCTCTGTAAATTGCTAATGCAAGTATTTTCGGAACACACTTGGTTCCTTTTCTACTTATGAAAAAATTTTGAAGTAGCTGAAAAATGGTGCTACAATAAAAAAAGTGGGACTTCGAAAAAGTTTTCTTGTGATTCCTGTTCACGCAAATAAAATAATCCGTTACACTTCCTCCTTCTCAGATCAGTTACCATCTTAATTAAACACATCGATAAACTGAGACTACATTTGAAACATAACATTACAACTGCTTGCTCACTTTAACACGGCTAACCATTACCTGCTTCTGCGACTACGCGCACACCAAAGATGATAACCTAACCCTGCGATACGGCTGACAACATCGATGCTCACTCACATATAACAGCTCGAGAGCAATGATATGACACTATTGTACAATCGATTAATACTCAAATGACACTTATCAATATACTAGCGCATTTTGCGTTTCCCTAAGTGCAAAAAGTGTGTTATGGCACGCGCATGAAAAACGATCTCATACCGCAACGCTGGCTCCTCAGTACTCTACTGTTGGCACTACACTTGATGTCAAGTAACGTTCCCGAGGCGTTCACCAATTCCGAAATCTTCCATACGCTTGCCACTGGGTATAGCGTAATTGATCAGTCCAAATCACTCCTTTCCAGTCGTCAACGGTCCAGTAGCGTCTGTCTGTACATCACATCACGTTTCACTTAACGATGACTACAATGTGTGGCCTATGCGGAGTTGTTCGACCATTGCACCCTTCTTTCTAAGCGCAGTCATTCCCCTAAACTGACTGCTTGTAGCAGTATGAAACTCACGAATCCGTTTTCAAGCGATTCCTTACAACCGTCCTCTGCAACCTGCAACCGTTGACGTGTCCTGGCCGTCAGTACATAAGGTCTTGGTTTATCTATGGCTGTTCCTTCTTCGCCTTTCCGCTTCTCCCGCCTTCATTTGGCCGGGTCTCACCTACATTATGGGTGTCTGGATATTTTTGATCAGATAGTGTATACTGCACCCACAGAAAGCGAGGGCTGAATTGTGGCTAGCCACCCTCGACAGGACTGGAGTTCCAATACGGAGCCACCCGTGGCATGTGAAACAGTACGGCGATTGAAAGCGCCCGCTGCCGGCGGCCTACAGAGAGCAGGGTGCAGAAGCGTGGCGCGGCCCCGGGGCCCGGTGGCCGCAATGAGCTGCAATCAGCCGGCGGGACCGGCGGTGCGATCAATCAGCAGCCCCGGCGAGGCGGTAATTGCCGGCGTCGCGGCCCGGCGAGCTTCCGCTGACCGCTCGTCTATCTGGGAGCGCGGCGCGTGGTGTCGAGTGCATTAAGCGCGGCACGGAGGCCAGCCAGCTACCGGCGAGCCGGCGCCTCTGCCACGTCACACCGGACCGCGGGCCGTGCTGGGCGCCGCCAGCAGCGGCCGCGGTGGCAGACTGATTGATAGCCTCGATTGGTGCCCGTCCTGGCAGCTCTGAAGGGCCACAAACTGATAGTTCCACTGTTTGTGTCTTTCCTGTAAAAGTTTAGCATTTGATTTGAAACCAACTTCTCGATGAGCTAGAGACTTGAAATGATAAACACAGCTCAGAAATGAATGACAGTCCGATTTTAACTCGCGCTCTCAGCCTGGAAAGGATAGGTATGGGTGAAAAAGTCTGGTAACCCCTGACATTTCGGCTGCCCTGCATAACCAGCATGTTGTGTGGGTAGTACCAGAAGTTAGTCCATGTGCTAGGTCCACATTGCTAAGTAGAGAAAGAGAGAAAGAGAGAGAGAGAGAGAGAGAGAGAGAGAGAGAGAGACAGAGACAGAAAGGGATGAAAGGAGGGAGGGTGGGAGGGACAACAGAGGAGATGTACAAGAGAGGAGGATGTAGAGATGTGTGAAGTATACAGGGTGATTCTGTAATGATGTTACATACCTTCAGAAATGATGAAGAAGACTAAATATATCAATTTCAAGTCAGGAACCATGGTTAGGGAAAGACCGACTCGAAATTTAGAAGCGAAAATCATTCTGATACCTCTGACAGTGGTATACATGTACTGGTAGTGTTGTTGCTAAGACTGTAGGGTAGCTACCTTTCAGAGATGATAGTACGGACCAAAAAACGGGAAACAAAGGTAAGAGCACTTGTTCATCTTCGTGACTGTGAAACACATCTCTTCTACTTCAAGTTCTGAAATTTCCTCATGTCTGGAGCTGATAATATGGTTCGAAGCAAGAAAAAATTCCCAGTAAACATAGGCTCTAAAATGAATACCGTAAGAGTTATTGGCACTTGTTTAACGGAAGAGATGTGTGTTTCACAGGAGTGAAAATGAACAATCGCTAGTAGCTATTAAGGCGTCTATTTAGAACGCATGTTTGCCAGAACTCTTTTTCGTGTTTCTATCCACACTACCAATTCAGAAGTTGTCACTCTACAACCTCAGAAACATAGTATCAATATATTCTTTCCACTGTCAGAGGTATGAGAACGATTTGCACTCATAATTTTCGACCCTGTCGTTCCTGGAACTGGGTCCCTTACCGTAGATTGATACTTTTACCCTTCTCTGTCATCGTTGAGACTTTGTAACGTGATCAAGGTATGTATGTGACATACACATACACAGATTCAGTTGCGAGTAAGGCTCCAGTACATACATAAATGGCAACTGAAATAGGCACTATATTCTCATCTGAATGTTTAACATCCACTGAAAACTTACACACAAAAAAGACATGAAAGCAGAAAACAATTGAATGAATAAAAATAAATTTTTATACATAGTATTTTTAAGTCATGAAATAATTTATTCTAGCCAGATACAGATTCCGCAACTCATAAAGATAGAGCTGAAAATTAGAGCTTGAAATTTTTTAATAACTATTAACAATATTTGTAAGATTCACAACGAAAAACGTGCTGTGCATGCAACAGATAATAGAAGGAGAACTATTCATGCATGAATTACACATTGCATGCTTCCCTCACTTTTCGTTATGAATCTTACAAGTAATGTCATAGTGATTAAAAATTCACAAGCTCATATCAACGAGTCTTTGGATGCATTTAATTATCTGAATAATTACCCATCAACATACCTTAAAGCCTACATGATTCTTGATCCGCAGCTCGTTAGGGGGTTCAGCCTCACTGCCTCTACACATCAGCCATTCACTATGCACTCCGTCAGCTGCACATATGCAGCACCGGTTTCGAACAATTCCACCCACGTCACACATATGTACGCCGCTGTTAGTTAGGCTGTGGACATACTGTGTCAGGGTGTTGGAGAGCAGCAAGTATCAGCATGATACTTCTGGAGGCTTCGGTCTTTCATATCAGCCACTTAAGTGACTGAGAACGAGAGTTTCAAGACGCAAAATCAATCCTCTCTGATGAGTGGGGATGGAAATCGTGATTGCAGACTACCACAAACTGAGCTACTAGTTTGCCTCTTCTGAACACAACCTCGCAAATCGGTAACTTACGTAATGACGTGTAGCCACTTAATGGAAAAACTAAGTTTGAAGTATGACTTTATTATCATTGCTACTGATGTATTATTACGCTTGTATTTGTTATTATTGTGGTCTTAAGTCCAAACACTTGATTGATAGAGCTCTCCATACCACTCTATCTTGCGTAAGCTGCTTCATGTTTAATATTCAACATTCTTCTGCAGCACCATCTATTAAATGCTCCTATTTCCTTATTGTCTGAACTGCATATCACCCCTATTTGACTTCCATACGAGAATACACTCCAAATACCGTCCCAAACAACGTCCTAACACTTAAATTCACATTCAATGTGAACCAAATTCCCTTTTTAGCCATTATCAGTTAACGGCTTATATTCTCACTGTTTCGACCAACATCATTTATTTTGCTGCTCAAATAGCTAAATACCCTTAACCTTAGTGTGTCGTTTAATCTAATGCTCTCAGCAGCGTCTCATTTAATTCCGCTACATTCCATTACACTTTTTTTGATTTTTTGGTATTAATCTTGCACAATCCTCTCAACACTCTGTCCATTCGGTTCAAGTGTTCTTCCAATTGATTTCCTGTGATTCTTGAGTTTCTCCCGGCGTATTTGATAATCAAAATATCCACGGGTATGCTGCCGGTCTATAGTGTCCAACGGGCACAATATTTCGGCGATCATACACGTCGCCATCATCAGGTGAACTGACGGACTGAGCTCCTGTGAACGTGGTGGCACGGAGATCCGTACGCTATGGCTGCTCCGAGGGAACTGGGTTCGGTAGCGACGGCGGCCGATTTAAATACCCTCCACCCGCGGCGCGCTCCCTCCGCCGTCCGCGCCCCGCGCCACGGTCGCGCGTGGAACAGATTGCGACGGCGTCTCAGATGACGTCGGTGTGATGGCTCTGTCCGCCGTGGTCGTCACAACTATACGTTTGCTCGATTTACTCTTGATTAACCCGATCGCTGGTTCCCAAGCCTTGCTAAAATTATAGCCACAGTCACGGTTTATGAGGTCGTCATTGGTGCGAATTTCGGTGGCCTCTCTAACAACGCTGTCCCAGTATCTCGACGTCTGTACCAGAATCCTTGTGCGGTCATAATCCATGGCGTGATTTTCCGACAAACAATGTTCAGCGACCGCTGACTTGCTCGAATACATCAGTCGAGTGTGCCTCTGGTGCTCACGGCATCGATCCTCGACGGTATGCATCGTCTGACCAATATACGACCTGCCACATTGACACGGAATCTGGTACACGCCGGCCTTCCTCAAACCGAGGTCATCTTTGGCGCTCCCCACCAGTGCACGAGTTTTATTTGGAGGACAAAACACAGTTCCGACCCGGTGTTTCTCCAGAATGCGGGCGATTTTCTCCGAGAGTGCGCCTGTGTATGGAATAAATGCAGTGCCTACCTCCTCCTCGTGACTTCATCCATCTCAACAGGTTGTGCTGCAGTGGTTGGGCGGAGAGCACGTTGAATCTGCCACTCTGCGTACCCATTTTTTCGAAATACAGTTCTCAGATGTGCCCGTTGGACACTATAGACCGGCAGCATACCCGTGGATATTTTGATTAATTGATTTCCTGTCTCTGACAGATCTACAGTTCCATTGCCAATTGTCAAACCTTTTTTCAATTCTCACTAAACTTTAATTTTTTCTGTCTGCAAATTTTATTTGGCTCCCTCTACTGCTTACTAACGCAGAGACCGAATAAGATTGGCGATAGACTGCTACAGAAATGCTTCTCAACCGCTGCCTCCCTGTGCACTTCGACTATGATGACTGCCGTCTGGTTTTTATGCGAGTTCTAGAAAACTATTCGGTCTCTACATTTTACCCCTGCAGACTGATAGTCCCCGAAGTCGACATCGATCAGTTTCTACGATCCTCAGCAAATAATATGTGTCAGCATTTTGCAGTAACATCTTATTAAAATTATAGTAATATTCATATATGCCATCATTTCGTTTCTTTGGGACTGGAATTATTATACTGAAGTCAGGGTATTTCCCTGTCGGATTCATCTCGCACAACAGGTGTAATAGTTTTGTCTTGACTTGCTCTCCAAACGGTACCAGTAGTTCTTAAGAAATGCCACTCCCTCATTAATTACTGGTAGATTGTTATTAAAATATCTCTATGTATAGGGTGGGGTAAATAAAAGTGGTCCAGGGAACATAGTTCCAGGTGACAAAGGAGCGCAGCTAAGAGAAGGAAATAGAGTACTAACCTCACTATAGCAGATGTTGAGAGTGGCCATCGTTCATCTCTTGGCACTTTTGGACCCTGGTCAGCAAATTGCTGCAGGCTGATCAAAGATGGACTCCTGGAGCTCCTGCTGTGTCATCCGAAATGGTCTGTTGAAGCTGTTGAAGACTACGACTTGGAGCGTGTCCAAACAAAGTAATCGTAGACTGACACATAAGACGACCATACTGACATCGGATAACAATTCTGACAGGCGTGAAGATTATGTAGACGTCCTCCAATGTTTACCTTGCTATGTGGACAGTTGCCCCTTCCTGTTGGAAGCAGCTGTATGTCTATTCCTCCTCCCTTAATGCTGACTAAAATGGTTGCAAAATGTTGACAATGTAACGCTCCGATGTCGCCGTCTGAAGGAACAATATGGGACCAATAATCAAGAAAGCAGGCACTGCAGACCAAACCCCAACCTTCTGATCATGCAATGGTTCTTTGTGGAAGTGATGCGGATTCTCCTCTGACCAGAACCAGTGATTCTGTGAGTTGACGTAAGTAGTGAAAGAGGCTTCATCAAACAAGGAACAGGTCCATGTCCAAGCCAGTGACTGACAAACCTGAATGCGCTGAGGAGCATCTCCTGGTTTTAATGCATGAACAACAGGCACTCGGAGGAGATGCATGTGCAGGTCCAGGTGGAGTATTCGTCCGCATGATCGAGGTGATACGTCCGTGTCTTGCGATAGGCGCTGGATTGATCTGGTAAGACTGAAGCATTTTCTGGTTAACTGCAGCCACATTTTCTGGTGTGGGGACAGGTTTCGGAATGGGTTTTGACTTGTTGAAAACAGATCCTGTCTGACGACATTTTCGAACTAAGTACTGCATAGTACTCTTTGACATCATTAAACTTCTCAGCAAAAAAGTGACACATCGTTTCCACTTATGTTTCCGCAACGAACATCAGCTGCTCCACTTGTGTACCATTGTCCCCTTTGCACTATTCCAGACACAGCCCACACAGCGCTCTGAACCAGTGTGGATCACGTGATGCGCGAGTATCGGGGTGTGGTTATATGCATACATTCACGTCCAATCGTATTCATTCGTCAGGGCTACTTTTATTAGCACCTCACCATATTATAATTTGTAGGTGCTTCCGAATACAGAAGTTAAGGAATACAATTATAGTTCAATTGCTCATGTTCGATACAGTTCCCCACAGTCGTTTAATGAACAAAGTAAGAGCATATGGACTATCAGACAAATTGTGTGATTGGATTGAAGAGTTACTAGATAACACAACGCAGCATGTCATTCTCAATGGAGAGAAGTCTTCTGAAGTAAGTGTGATTTCAACTGTGCCGCAGGGGAGTGTCGTAGGACCGTTGCTATTCACAATATACATAAATGACCTTGTGGATGACATCGGAAGTTCACTGAGGCTTTTTGCGTATGATGCTGTGGTATATCGAGAGGTAGTAACAGTGGAAAATTGTACTGAAATGCAGGAGGATCTGCAGCGAATTGACGCTTGGTGCAGGGAATGGCAATTGAATCTCAATGTAGACAAGTGTAATGTGCAGCGAATACATAGAAAGAAAAGTCCCTTATCGTTTAGCTACAATATAGCAGGTCAGCAATTGGAAGCAGTTAACTTGATAAATTATCTGGGAGTAAGCGTTAGGAGTGGTTTAAAACGGAATGGTCATATAAAGTTGATCGTCGGTAAAGCAGATGCCAGACAGATTCATTGGAAGAATCCCAAGGAAATGCAGTCCGAAAACAAAGGAAGTAGGTTACAGTACACTTGTTTGCCCACTGCTTGAATATTGCTCACCAGTGTGGGATCTGTACCAGATAGGGTTGACAGAAGAGGTAGAGAAGATCCAACGGAGAGCAGCGCGCTTCGTTACAGGATCATTTTGTAATCGCGAAAGTGTTACGGATAATTCTCCAGTGGAAGACTCTGCAGGAGAAACGCTCAGTAGCTCGGTTCGGACTTTTGTTGAAGTTTCGAGAACATAGCTTCACCGAGGAGTCAAGCAGTATATTGCTCCCCCCCCTACGTATATATCGCGAAGAGACCGTGAGGATAAAATCACAGAGATTAGAGCCCACACAGAGGCATACCGGGAATCTTTCTTTCCACGAACAATACGATACTGGAATAGAAGGGAGAACCGAAAGAAGTACTCAAGGTACCCTCCGCCACACACCGTCAGGTGGTTCGCGGAGTATGGATGTGGATGTAGATGTAGATGTAGAATACTGAAGATGATTTGTCAACAGTTCACCTTATACTTGAACTTCCCGGAGTGAATCTTCCGATTATCGCTTCTGTCCCTACATCTATCACAAAGCGTTTCTATCCTACTGGAACATGTACGTTGGTACCACCAAATGACGCAACTGATTATTGGCGTCGTCGTCATTGATGATGTCGCACTCTACATACTGCCTGCAGTTCGAGCGTCGTGTCTAATTATGCATCAGAAACTTTTTTTCTGACGACTTCGTTGGTGGAATAATCATGGAGGAGATAATTGGTGTGACCGGAGAGGAAGGATGTGGACCTAACGCAGCGGAGAGGAAGAAGAGCGGTACTTGTTAGCGGGATGTGGTGGCAGTCTAACCCCGCCCCCCATGCCACCCCCCCCCCCCCCCCCGCCACCTCTACGCTCGCGAGTGATTGATGTGGGCGCCACCGGCACCGCCTCTGCTTCCGCCGATGCAGGCGATCCACTCGCCGCACGCAATTTGCGGTTCAATTAATCCGCAGGGTTGCGGCGTTCACAGCTTTCCCATTACGCCATAAGCTAATTCGTCTGGTCGGGCCTGCGAGTGCGCTGTGGAGGGATTAGTGCCGGTATTGGCCACGCAGATATTCTCGCGGAGACGTGGAATTTCATTACCCGGCTCTAAGGCAAAGCGCTGCAGGATTTCTGTGGGCGTTGACGGCGTGTGAGGTGTCGACTAGTGCGCTATTGTCAGCCCGTGTGGTCAACAGTAATGACATGTAATATCAGCCCGTAACAGTATACTGCAGAAAATAAACATTATTTTTGAATGACTCCAATATCTCGTTCACTCTTGGTAGATATTAATTTCTCAGTTTAGTAGTAGCGGTGCGTACATTGAACTTCTAAGGGGAACATCGTAAGTCGAATGTGACACTTCAGTTTTTTCCGACGTTTACAATGTAAAAATAACTTACGGGAACGAAGCTAGGTGACGTAGTCAATAACCGTGGATATTTCTACAAGTGACCACCTTGTCATTTTCAAGGCAAACAACCGCAAGTAAGCGCCTAACTCTTCCCAATGACGGTGCTCAGAATGGGCCTCAAGAAGCTGTAGAAGGCCTCTCCAACGCAGCAAATACAAAGGTATCGCAGCCACTTCAAATTGCCCCTTCCAGAAGTCTTTCTGTGACCATCCATGAAATAAGTCCTTTGCCAAAACCGGTTACCAAACAAGGAAAAAGACTAAAGAAAAGTGTATAGAAAGCTCAACTGTTTGACTTCAAGCCCATATAAGAATACATTGCAAGATATTAGCACTTCATGTAGCAAACAAACTGTTGAAATCACACTTCGACCCTCAAAAGAAAGAAGCAGTAAGAAGCAGAGAAGCAACGAAAATACCACTGGTTGATCGTCATCATCTCTCGATTAATTTCGGGTTGAAATCGATGTTTTCCTTCGTTTGTGAAGAAAAGTGTGGTGGAGGATGTGGTGCAATGCTCAATCCGCAGAAAATGGGCCCATGAAACATGTGAAAGTGTTTTAAACCACGATATGACCTTTCAGTGTGAATTTTGTACATAAGTTAAACTGTAGCTGAACAGTGATAACTTTTCTTTTCTTTCTTTTTTTTCAATAACATCAAAGCATTATTACGAATATTATAAGGCTATTTGAGTGATATATTCAGTGAAATAAATAATTATATGGAGTATATCCTCGAATTTAAAAAATAAATTTTGAACCAAAATTCATATATAGTAGGAACAGGTGCGATTTTGGCACGCTGTGGTGCAATTTAGGAAACTAGTAGCCTAAATGGCACCATTTGCAGAGTTTTACGAAATGGTCAAAAAGAAATAGTATATATTACGGCAAAAAATTTCTTTTAAATGATTTTTGTACCCAAAACACAAATGTTCATTTCTATTTAGTTATATAATCGAAATAGAACATTTTAAGGCTCCTACAGCAGTTTTTATGAAAAGTGTTGCGATATATGCTACTTTACCCTATGTGGTCACAGTCTTCTAGTGTCAGCTGATGTACGTAATGGCGTTCCCATGCTTGACAATTTAATTTTTTATGCAACACCTGACGCACAGCGTGCCTTGTAGGTCCGATTTCACAAGCTGAATGGCGTGCTGATTTCCCTGGGCTACGACTGAATATGTTCTGCACAATCACCACATTCTCAGGACACTGGGATGTGGATGCACGACCTTTCTTTTGCTGCAGCCCTTATATTTACTGTCACCGGACGAATTGTGGAATTCCTTTCCTTCACCGAATACAATTATCTATGTACATGAACGATCGAATTCCACACCTTATAGCGTGAACCAGTGCTCTTTGTCCAACAGTAACGCTATCGGCCATCTTTGTTGCTATTCAGTGTACCGCCTCTCGCGACCACCGTGCGTACTACGTGGCAAGAAAAATTATGTCCTATTTAATGTTTTGTATGTCTGCAATGTTTCCAGTATTATTCAATCAATATTAAAAACTAAACAACCGTCTAATGATACCTAGCTATTCCCTGCCCTTCTGTAGACAGCCTACAGACACGTTGTTTATCGACATAGTCCAGATGTGGTGCGATGAACGGATTTTGCCTCTTCGGAAAACACAATATTGTGTGTATTGAACGTAATTCATATATTGTATTAACCATTTTTTGTCTTAGAAGGCCATCATTAGACTTTTACTGAATATCGTCGTCAAAGAAGATACAATTTTCTTGATCAACATAGAAAAAGACGTGAGTGAAGAACACAGAGTAAATATCGTCTATAACGGTGCAGTGGTAATGCAATTAAAATGTTAAAAATAAGCAGTATATAAACATAAAAAGAGCAAACCAGGAAAAAAGCACTAAAGTTGCGTAACAGTGGCTAACAAAAAGTTTAAGTTAAGTTTTGGGGACTGGCAAGACAGCCAATCCACGAGGACGGGAGGCCGAAGGGCACGCGATTAAGCTCACGCAGGATGGCGTGAGGTGTGGAAAATGACAAGGAATTGAGACTAGCAAAAAAGGTACATAGCTGCTGGAATACTTAACTTTAATCCACAATTGGTGAACATCGGTCTGACGGTACATGCATCACAAGATAAATAGCGATTGATAATGGCGCCTTGCTGGGTCGTAGCAAATGACGTAGCTGAAGGCTATGCTAACTATAGTCTCGGCAAATGAGAGCGTATTTTGTCAGTGAATCATCGCTAGCAAAGTCGGCTGTACAACTGGGGCGAGTGCTAGGAAGTCTCTCTAGACCTGCCGTGTGGCGGCGCTCGGTCTGCAATCACTGACAGTGGCGACACACGGTCCGACGTATACTAACGGACCGCTGCCGATTTAAAGGCTACCACCTAGCAAGTGTGGTGTCTGGCGGTGACACCACATTAAGGATCCCAGTAAAAGAAATTCAGTGCGTCACAAGGGTACCAGAGAATAGCTTGATGAGATGTTACGTTTGGAAAATGATACAGAAAGGGAGTCAAATAAAGAACAGGCTACTGTAACCACAGAATAGCTGTGGTACTTAGTGGAACATGATCATATAAATAAACACAAAAATTACCATTTAAATGTAACGCCTTTTATATCGGGCTAAAAGTAGAAAATAGTTTTTCCTAGCCCATAGAGATTCCTACCCCATACAGATAATTCTCAAAGTTTGTGAATGCAAATTTTTAATTGCGATGTAAATACTTGTAAGATTGACGAGGAAAAGCGTGGGGCGCATGCAGCAGATAATAGTTAGCAAGTGAATTGTTCATGTATCAATTACATATTGTATGCATCCTATGTTTTCCGTTACAAATCTTCCACGTATTTCCATAGCTATTAAAAATTCAAGACTGTCTGTATGCGGTTAGGGATCTGTATGGCTCCAGGAAAAGTTGTTTTTGACGTTTCAGACAGATTTAAAAATTCATTGTATTAAATATTTATTTTATTTAAATAATTATTTTCTGCTTTTTATTCTTGTGTGTTTCATACTTTGCAATCGATTTCAGACACCGTTATGAGAGGGCATAGGCATGTGATAAATGTCAGATTTATTTCAGTTGCTCCTTACCCGAGCCAGCCAATATATTGCTTCCTGCTACGCATATCTCTCGAAACGGCGGTGGAGGTAAAAATTAGAGAGACTGGAACTCACCTGGAGTCTTACTAGTAATTGTTCTTCCCGCATAACATTCGTGACCGCAAGAAGGATAGTGGGAGATGGTAGTGGTACACTGACTCCCACCCGCCACACAGCAGACAAGAAAGCCAGCTAAGCTTGAATTGTAATCCAACTCTGAGCTATGTTCAAAGTTTCAGGTCTCTAGCTCATTGGGAAATGATAGTGGTAATTAAAGTAACCTTCGCCACGGGCCACACAAGAAATCGAGCTAATACCGTGTTGTCATCCAATTCTGATCAGTACCGAAAGAACCAAGCCCCTAGCTCATCAGGAAACGACAGTGGTAAAATAGTAACCTCGGCCACACACCACACAAGAAAAGTGTTAACAATTACACTGTCATTAATTCTGAGCTACTTTGAAAGTTTCAACTCATCAAGAAATGTAACAAACAAAAGCAGCTTCTGTCTCACACCACGCTAGAAACAGAATTAATACTACATTGTCATCCAACTCTAAGCTCTGTTGGAAGTTTCAAGTCCCTAGCTCACCGAGAAACAACAGTGGTAAATAAAGTAACCTCTGCTACACACCACACAAGAAAGTGAATTAATATAACATTGTCACACAGTTCTGAACTATGTTTACAATTTCAAGTTTCTAGGTCATAGGGAAGTTCTTCAACATCTATTGCAAAATATTTATTGAACAGCCAGAAGCCGGCCGCTGTGGCCGAGCGGTTCTAGGCGCTTCAGTCCGGAACCGCGCAGCTGCTACGGGCGCAGGTTCGAATCCTGCCTCGGGCATGGATGTGTGTGATGTCCTTAGGTTACTAAGGTTTAAGTAGTTCTAAGTATAGGGGACTGATGACTTCAGATGTTAAGTCCCATAGTGCTTAGAGCCATTTCAATCATTTTTTTGAACAGACAGACAGACAAGAAAGCAACCTAATAAAATCTTGTTTAAATGCATTTGAAAACTGTGAGAATTGGCTGAAGTGTAGAAGAGGGTACTTATGACTTTTTTTAATCACTAAATTAGGTCCTTAGCATAGATGCTTGGCTCCCAGAAAGCTGTGTTTTTTGGGGTTGGTTTGCTCAGTCGAGGACATGGGAGTGTGGCTTGTCCCTTTGCCCCTCTCTCAGTAGGTAGCACAGCAAGTAGAAAATCATTATTCAGCATTGTTCATATTAAGCCAACCCAGTTGCTTTAAAAGTTGGCACTAGGTAATTTTGTGTACCCACTGTTTTCTGGTTATTGGATCTTATCTACACTATTGAAAATATACTGCGTTCTCGATATTCTCAATTGGTAGGATACCATATAGCAGCAGGGTTTCATTGTTTTTCCTACACTCTGTGATACATTTCCTAGGTATGTGATTCTACACCATTTTTTGTAAACATTGAGTGGAATAGCACCGGAAGCATGTAGGAGAGTGTTAAAAGCGTTATTTCCTTCTCTAGGATGTGATTTATCAGCACAGGGATATATATAGCCTTCGATTGAGACAATAAACTTCATTACATGTAACTTCAAATTTTTTCTGCGGGCGCTGACACAAAGATGAGACGGTGCACCATTGAGGCAAATCTGCATGTTGATGTAGTTAGCAAGAATATATAAATGTATCCGTAACAGTAGTTTATGTGTAAATTTTGAAAGAATTTGTGGAGTGATGTGAATGGCGGGATCTAGAAAGTTTTGGTCGTGGATTCAGTTACTCGTGCACCACAGATTTCATACCACCATTTCTGAGATGCTTCCCTTCTCTCGCGCCTCTTTGAGCATTACGGAAACGAGACTGACATGGGGGCGACGTGTGGTAAGTGAGGTGAGTGTTGGAAGCATTCACGGTTCAACAGGCATGGTGGGGAGAACCATCATCGTTCTGCAACAAAACATCTACAGTAACAAGTCCGCGTCATTCACTCCGGTTTGCAGGACAAAGGTGATCTCATAGAAAATTTAAGTACAAATTATTGGCCATTGTTAATCCGTCTCCATGTAACGCTTCGAAATCACGCACCTCGCATCCCAAAAGGGAATAAGTATGACCTTTCCTGCCAATGGTTGAATGCGGAATTTTCTTGTTTTGACGAATTGCTATGGCGCCAATCCTTTATCGATCCAAGGTTACTTCTCTTGTAATAATTCTGTCCGCATATGCATTACCTTCGATCTCGTAATGACGTAAGAGATTCTCGCATGCCTCGACACGCCGATTTCTAAATTCAGCAGTCAGCCGAAGTGGCGCACCACATGTGGGAGACGTAAGCTAATCGCAGCACGTCATGGACAATATTGCGTGCTGAACCAAAGCTAACATCATAAATGTTGGCGCTTTGGGTTACAATAATATACCTGTTTCCTTTTACAAGCTTTCCCACTGCGCTATTGTATTCGTTCGCGTGCTTGGCGCACGCACGTAGTCTTGCACAGACAGTTTAATCTCTGTCCGCCACTCGTAAACTTGCTACAGGGACATACACGAACCGTCGTAGGGTGCTTTCATCTTGCGATGCATTTCCAAAGGATGGAAATCGTTATCAGAGATCAATGCTCCAATGTGGCTCAAGTCGACAATGGAACAGCCATTTTTGCACCGATTCATCTTCCATTTTTGTGATTTTCTGTGATTCTAGAGAGCTTATACAGAGAGAGACAGAGAGAGATTGGCCAATGGTGACATCTCTGACTGACTAAGAGCTCTGGACACCATGTTTGTGACTATCTTGCATTTCCTGTGGTCGAAGTATAATGCGCGGGGCTGTTGTAGACGGACTTTAACGCTGCCAGTACATAATACATCGAGAAATTGTTTGAAGGTAAAAACGTAGTATAACTTTGTGCAGTTCCGAATGTCCTTTGTCGCTTCATTTTCGTAACTTACAATCAACAACAGAATCGTGCTCTAAGTGAACCCTGCGGGCGATGACCGTCGCATTCGATTTTCACTCCTGTCCTTGTAGACCAAATTTTCATTGTTGGGGTAATTAAAGGTCCAGTTAATATGCATTATGTAAATTTTAATGACAATAAAGAGTAAATCCAGAATGTTCCACTATTAATTGTAAAACCTCTGGTGAAGGCGGCTTCATGTCGGGTTTATCGGATAAATTAAGAAACCGCGAATTGTAGGCAGTTAAAGTTTGTCCGGAAGTAGGGAATCATAAAGGACGTTTGTAGAAGCCGACAAATTATTCATTGATGTGTGAAGTGCTTATTTTGTGCGTTGTATATGAGACGTGGATCTTAGGGAAAGCAGGAAAAGGTGTAGACGGGGCATAATCAGTTACCGTTAATTGCACAGTATACACATAGACGTTATTTAAGAAAATATTTTTTTTAAAAACAATCATTTAAAAATCCTGACTGCAACGCAAGCTACACTGACGTCTGAAGGCCTTATGAAGAGATAGCCCAAAATTATTTGTCAGCTGAAGGTCACAAGCAATACTTGAGAACAATTAATGGCTGAAGGCCTGAAAATGAGGAAGACACGTTAAAAATATCAAAATAATTTTTAAAAACCTTATTTAAAAAATTAACTGCAACACAAGCTACACTGACGGCAGAAGGCCTTATTAAGAAGAATTGAATTTTTTTCTCGGCTGAAGGCCGCAAGCAATAGGAATAATTTAAACTAAATATTATTTTTAAACAATTGAGACAAAATGTCTAAATAAAGAAGGGAGTGATCCAAGAGTCGACCTGAGGAATGTCCCTACAGCTGCGTAAGCGGTAAGACAGGCAGCCAAGAGTTGTGCTCACTTAACGGGATGGCAACTCAAACTAGGGACAGCTTAATCGCCGACTAACACACTTGCAAAATCCACCTTAGATGCGATAACCAATACCACGATAGAATATCAGTTAGCATCGTCAAATGACAAGCACTTAATTACGCAAGTTGGCTTCACCAAATCCTAGTACGCAGACAGCATTAAGACCAGATTGCCTATTCAAAGTCTGCCTAGATGCACATGGAACCGCAAAAGACAATTTGACAGACAATGCTAAAACAGTCACTGTACAGCAACAAGACGAATTGCACATAGAGATGAACGCTAAGAACACAGAAACGGTCGAATGGCCAGTCACACTTCGTCCACTAAGACGACCGACCGAACGACCAACCATCGGTCGTTGCCAATCAAGTCAGGTAGAGGAAACGCCGGAGTATAAAACCGCCAACTGACAGCTTGACGGCATGAGGTCACTTCGACGTACACACACACACACACACACATACACACACACATACAGATGAAAGTTGCAGTTCTCGAATATAACGACCCATTCAACTTAATCTCGCCAAATCCGGACCTCGACGTGGTCGTGCATTCTCGTGACCACATCCTTCCATCGGGCAGTCCTTGTGTCGCCAGCTCCCTCGGCGAGTAGTGGCACTGTCGAACCTCACTGCTTCTCGCCCCCCCCCCCCCCCCCCCCGCCCCCACAGATGAACTCCGACACACAACGACCTCTGAAATACTAGAGGTCGGTCCAATGAACATAGTGCTCGCTATCGATAAACGCCGCTGCTGCCACTTACGAACAGACAAAGGGATCAAACGTAGTGGCTCCAGTGAACGCACTAAGAAAACGAGAGTTCACAACGCCAATACACAACGCCAACCGATTAACGGCACAAATGTGAGCCGTATCACGGCTCAGTATCTACAATTGTTCCAAGATTATGCTGTGTTGCAGTGATCACACTGCGTGTTACCCGCACGAGAGCGAATTAAAACGTCACTGTTGTGCTACCATACGGTTGTTACACGGTCATAGTAGTTACACTGCAAGCACTGAAATTATTCATTTAGTACATAAAACACACCGTCATTTATACAAGGTAGTCACAAACAGTGGGAAAATTTTTTGAAGGTGCTGTAAGTGAGCTCGTGCTGGGAAACAATTATTTAAAAAAAAGATTCAATACTTTGCATTGTGTCCGAGTTATTTAGCAATCAGGCCGCCACGGGCGCAAATTCAAGCAGCCTGCCAGAGACAGGTTCGACAAACTTTTTTTCATTCGGTTTCCTCAAACCCGAACAAACGTAGCCTTTGATCGCCTACCTTCAATTTACCACTTCCGAAAAAGGTCCATTTTCACTCTTAATTAGCATTTACACAAGTTGCAATTCACAGATGTCTCTGCATTACAGCAATGTGGCGCGTGCAAGTGTTTGAATCTGTGCGCACTACGAACTCATCGGCTAACTTCAATACTAAAGAGCTCGGAAACGGCGCAACGTTATCGAGTGTTTTCTTAATAATTATTTCTATGCACAGCCTCCCTTGCAACACCCTTATAACGTCTTCGACAGTTACTGAAGCCCGTAGTATACTATAGCACAACTCTTGATGGGGTTGTAGTTTAGTGTCTGACTATCAGTCTACATATGTATGTATCGTAGTAGAGAAGTACGTATAACGACGGGTGGGAAAAATACGGAAGCACAACAACACATTAACATGCCTAAAACGGTGTAGAGAACTGTTGACAATCCATACAGCTTCCAGTAGTTTCGGAATTAATAAACGCGTGTGCGGTTTT
The DNA here is from genome assembly GCF_021461385.2 of Schistocerca piceifrons. Lineage (NCBI taxonomy): Eukaryota > Metazoa > Arthropoda > Insecta > Orthoptera > Acrididae > Schistocerca > Schistocerca piceifrons. The sequence goes on from NC_060143.1 coordinate 557,779,125, forward strand.
CAAGGAAATCTTATACCAATCATCCTGCAAAACAGTGACAATTTCATGTAACAAAGATGGAGCTCGATAGCGACCACGTACCGTTCTCCCCAACAATCACAAAAACTTAATAATATTTTTATCTGAAGACTGGCAGCCAGCAAATACAGGGTGTTACAAAAAGGTACGGCCAAACTTTCAGGAAACATTCCTCACACACAAAGGAAGAAATTATGTTATGTGGACATGTGTCCGGAAACGATTACTTTCCATGTTAGAGCCCGTTTATTACTTCCCTTCAAATCACATTAATCATGGAATGGAAACACACAGCAACAGAACGTACCAGCGTGACTTCAAACACTTTGTTACGGGAAATGTTCAAAATGTCCTACGTTAGCGAGATACATGCATCCACCCTCCGTCGCATGGAATCCCTGATGCACTGATGCAGCCCTGGTGTTTGGCGTATTGTATCACAGCCGTCCACAGTACGAGCACGAAGAGTCTCTACATTTGGTACCGGGGTTGCGTAGACAAGAGCTTTCAAATGCCCCCATAAATGAAAGTCAAGAGCGTTGAGGTCAGGAGAGCGTGGAGGCCATGGAATTGGTCCGCCTCTACCAATCCATCAGTCACCGAATCTGTCGTTGAGAAGCGTACGAACACTTCGACTGAAATGTTCATGAAGCACATGTTGTGTCGTACTCGTAAAGGCACATGTTCTAGCAGCACATGTAGAGAATCCCGTATGAAATCATGATAACGTGCTCCATTGAGCGTAGGTGGAAGAACAAGCTGAAATGAGCTCTAACATGGAAACTAAGCGTTTCCGGACACATGTCCACATAACAGCTTTTCTTTATTTGTGTGTGAGGAATGTTTCCTGAAAGTTTGGCCGTACCTTTTTGTAACACCCTGTATACAACAACAATTCATCCTCATGCTCACACAACCAGTCCTGGACGGTGCGAGATGTGTGAACAGGGGCCCTGACGTCCTGGATCATAGCATCATCATGAGGAAACCAATATTGTACCCTGTGAAGGACCTCATCAACCAAAATGGTCACATAAACCTTCGCAGTAATGCGACCTTGCAGAGTAACCATGCGGCCCATCAGATATCACGACATGGCTGTCCAAATCACCACCGAACCAACGACATGTTTCACCCTTGACAGTAAAGAGTATGCGTCGTAGGCTTGGTACGGTACGCACCGGACGTCAACTACGACAGAAATTTGTTTGGTACAAGACTCATCCGACCAAATGACTTTCTTTCATAGTCCAGATGTTATAGCTTCCGCACCACGTTTTCCTGTTACGGGCATTTGAGATTCCCAGCTTATGGAGATCACTTCATGTTGTTTTCATGGTGACATTTGAATTGCGACATTCAGTTCTTCAATGACTCTTGCAGGTGCTATCCTCTTCTTTTTCGTCAAAATTCTCTTTTGTCTGCCTTGTGACTTAGCGGATAATGGATTCCTCTTTCCCTGTATACCGTATAAATCTTTGATATGGTGTGTCTTGAAATGCCGAACATGTCGACTTCCTTGATTACGGAAGCAATCACGATACGTGTACCAACGATTTGCCCATTTCTAATTCACTTAGGTCCTACACAATGCAGAGCACTGTTCTGACAATGGCTGACATTTATAAAATATTTACGTCGTTAGACAGGTGCCGTTAAAGGTCAAACAGGACAGCGTCGCATGCCGGCTTGGTCAGCTACTGCACATATGTTCTAGCATGCATTTCTCGCAATGTTTCCGCATTTATCTCCAACTATTGTATACACCGCGTATATGGAAATTAAAAATACCTTAGGAGAAAACAAAATCAGGTGTATCAATATGAAGAACAGGTGGGAAACCAGTACTAAGCGACGAAGGAAAACTTGAAAGGTGGCACGAATGTAACAGAGAGGCTATATAAGGGAAATGAATCTGAAGGCAGTATTATACAATGGAACGGGGAAATAGATGAAGATAAAATGGAAGATGCGATACTCTCAGAAGCATTTGACACAGCACTGAAAGAAATTTGGCGAAACAATGCACATAAGGTAGATAACATTTCGTCAGAACTACTGATAGCCTTGGGAGAGCTATGACAAAACTGTTTCATCTGCAGAATGAGATTTTCACTCTGCAGCGGAGTGTGCGCTGATATGAAACTTCCTGGCAGATTAAAACTTTGTGCCCGACCGAGACTCGAAATCGGGACCTTTGCCTTTCGCGGGCAAGTGCTCTACCATCTGAGCTACCAAAGCACGACTCACGCCCGGTCCTCACAGCTCTGCTTCTTCCAGTATCTCGTCTCCTACCTTCCAAACTTTACAGAAGCTCTCCTGCGAACCTTGCAGAACTAGAACTCCTGAAAGGAAGGATACTGCGGAGACATGGCTTAGCCACAGCCTGGGGGATGTTTCCAGAATGAGATTTTCACTCTGCAGCGGAGTGTGCCCGCGAAAGGCAAAGGTCCCGAGTTCGAGTCTCGGTCCGGCACGCGATTTTAATCTGCCAGGAAGTTTCACATCAGTGCACACTCCGCTGCAGAGTGAAAATCTCATTCTGGAAACATCCCCTAGGCTGTGCCTAATCCATGTCTCCACAATATCCTTTCTTTCGGGAGTACTAGTTCGGCAAGTTTCGTAGGAGAGCATCTGTAAAGTTTGGAAGGTAGGAGACGTAAAGCTGTGAGGACGGGGCGTGAGTCGTGCTTGGGTAGCTCAGTTGGTAGAGCACTTGCCCACGAAAGGCAAAGGACCCGAGTTCGAGTCTCGGTCCGGCACGCGGTTTTAATCTGCCAGGAAGTTTCATCTTTCGTGATTATTTACCAGGAACAACAGAGGGGCAACGGAAGCGTCCGATTCCACCCGTCTAGTATGACGCGTGACTTAAGGGTGTTGTTTTGTGTGACGTCATTACGACACAGTGTTTCTGAGTTGCTTGTGTTTGTAGATGTCGCCTTGTGTTTGATGGTATCCTCTGGTGGTGTGTGTGTACATGATGAGTGCAATGTGTAGTATTGGGTCAATTTGAGCTTCGGTGTTGGAAGTGTGAAGTGGCTGGCAGAGTTTGTGGTTCGGGACGTGGTGCGGTAAGACGTTTAATTTATTGTGTGGCTTCTGTTGTTAGGTGCCCGCAGCTCGTGGTCGTCCGGTAGCGTTCTCGCTTCCCGCGCACGGGTTCCCGGGTTCGATTCCCGGCGGGGTCAGGGATTTTATCTGCCTCGTGATGGCTGGGTGTTGTGTGATGTCCTTAGGTTAGTTAGGTGTAAGTAGTTCTAAGATCTATGGGACTGATGGCCATAGATGTTAAGTCCCATATTGCTCAGAGCCATTTGAACCATTTGTTGTTAGGTATGAATATGACAGTGAAATGTAACAGTGATATGTTGCGGTCGGAGAGGGGGTGGACATCATGTCCGTTATTAAATTCCTCCAGTTACTTGCACTGATGGCTGAGATTGTGAAGTGTTGTATTTGCCGCGAGAATATGAGGTTGACAAAAGATCCGTGGTCTGGGACCAGAGACGGGTGTATGTGACGGTGTCGGCGTGAAAACGTCTGGCGCTCCATTAGACTTAATACCTGGTTCGAGACATCTAGGTTGACCATGATAGAGATTGTTTTGTTGACGAACTCATACAATTTTTGTTATAGGTCCTCGATTAGCTTTTGTGCGCATGAGACTGGAGTGAGTGAGAGAACGGTGTTGCAATAGTTTTTTTTGTTGGGAAGTGTATTCTGAGTATGTTAAGCATAGGGTAGGTTGGGTGAGCTGGCCTGGTGGTTGAGATCGACGAATCGTAATTTGGGAAGAGGAAGCATCAGAGGGATGGTTCTCTGGTTGGTTTGTGGGTGTGGGGGGCTGTTACTTTGGGGAGTGGGTATTCTGACTGTGTTTTTAGGGTTTTGGAGGTCCGTACTAAGAGGGCATTAGTAGGATTTATTGAATAGTATATTGAGGAGGGGAGCACTGTCGTTTCAGATGGTTTTGCGTCTTTTAGGGCTTTGGGGAAGAGGGGTTTTGATCATTTAGTTGTGAACCATAGTTTAGAGTCCAAAAATTATGAAACTGGGGGTAGTACTAATACAATAGAGGGGCTTTTGGGGGGGAGGCGGATTAAATCAGTCATAGGGAGGGACAAGAGGTGTTCTCTTTTAGATTAGTATTGCTGGCGGACGACCGTCCCTGGAGTTATTGCATTTTCGTGTTTTTCTGAGGGCTGTGGGTAATATATACAGGCTGGGCGTTTAATATGTGCGGATGGCGGGGGTGTAGGGGGGGGTTGAGGGGTGGGGGGTTACGGTTGTGGATTTAGTCAGGTGGGCTATGGGTTGGGGGTATTGTTATATGACTATGTTGTGGAGGACCTTTCTTTGCAGTTGTTGATATGTAACGTGTGAATGATTTTCGTTTATTTTGTGGTTTTTATTTGTAGGCGGTTTTTGTTTGAGGGGGGGGGGAGGTGACGTGGGTGGTTTGGAGTTGATAGTTTGTGGGTGGTGTGGAAGTTCTTTTTGTTTGTGTTTTTGTTGTTTTGGAGAGTGTGTGTGTGTGTGTGTGTGTGTGTGTGTGTGTGTGTGTGTGTGTGTGTGAGTGTGTGTGTGTGTGTGTGTGTGTGTGTGTTTTGGATGGCTGACCTAGTTTGCAACGCCGGAATTTGTTGGTGTAAGTAATGGCTTTTTTGTGTCTGTTCTTCTCAAGTTGTGATGTTTTGTGCCAGCCCTGATGACCGAGCGGTTCTAGGCGCTACAGTCTGGAACCGCGCGACCACTACGGCCGCAGGTTCCAATCCTGCCTCGGGCATGGGTGTGTGTGATGTCCTTAGGTTAGTTAGGTTTAAGTACATCTAAGTTCTAGGGACTGATGACCTCAGAAGTTAAGTCCCATAGTGCTCAGAGCCATTTTAACCATTTTTTGTGATTTTTGTGTGTTTATGGTGCACTGATTGTGTTTTAATTCATGGAGGGATATTTAATTTTTGGGCTTCTGAGGTGTTGCGGTTTTGGTTTTATTTTTCGTAGTTTTAGGTGTTGGTTTTTTGGTATCGACATTGGTGGTTGAGCTATATAGGTCAAGGGAAAAATCCTATTCCAATTTTCGTTGTTGTAGGTGTTGCTTCTGTGGTATGGACAGTTGCGGTTTTGCTATAGGTCAAGGCAAATCTCCGATTGTTGTGGAGTCCTTTGGTGTTGCGGAATGTTGTAATTTCTTTTTGTTAGTCATTTCGAGAGTTTTGGGATCGTGGTGTGTACTTTTTACTGTTATATTAACCTTGTCCCAACCACAGAACGTCCAATTTTCCGCGGTTATCCCGTTAGTGTGATTGTGTTTTTGAAGGGAGATGTTACTGTCTTATTTATTTGTATTTTTGAATTGGTTGCCGGATGTGTGTGGTGACGTCTTAGCCACCATATTGCAGACGCTGAGAACGGTCATTTTCGCCATATTGATGACGTCGCGGATAAATCAGATGGGTGGAATCGAACATTTCTGTAATCTGATAGGTAGGAGTCCTGAATTCCCATCTAGTACAAAACATTGCATCATGTAATGTCAAGTTGAAGCTTGCTTTTTGAAATGTAATTTACTGTTATAAATTTGAGTTAACAAACGTTATCTCCTCTAATAACGTGATTCCTGATATTTGGAGCGTCGTGGTATTAATTTGGCTCTGGACTGATAGCCACACACAGCAAAGTTCTCTAGTGGTTTCATGTAGTAACCATTTTGTGTAATCAAACGACTGAATCGAAAGGTTATTAGAAGACTTGCGACAATGTATACAAATTGTGCGGAAGGCGGAACGCATTTTAGGTCGTTTGGGTACTTTTGACGATGGTAGTACATCATACGCTACTTTTACTTCCGATTATGTCTTTCAGTTGCCAAGTATATGATCAGTTCTGTTTATAATGAAAATTTCGCTCTTATCCCATATTCGTTTCGATGTTCCACAACGGTGAATACCTTTTACTGTGTGACGGAGCAGTTGTTACAGCAATTAGGTTCCACTATATTTCTAAATCTATCATCCATCTCGGTACCATACATTTAATTATCGGCTTTTATGCTGAAGAAAAAAATTTTCAAATGTGCATTTAGAAATTTTGTGTAGTTTATCATCTAGCTTTGTAACATATCAGAAGTCGGTGGTCAAAACTGTTTTTTCTTTGGAAAGTCCCTGCACTCCTGTTCGTCTATGGCGTTTAGGTGTAACAACCTGTGATGATGTGAAATGGAACAGCATGTAATGCCGGTAGGTCACTTCTCACATTGTGGGATGGTCGTTAAAAGAATGGCATTACAACTTCCAATTGCTCCGCGAGTGTAAAATACTGTATCCCGTGTAAAAGTATTGCTAGTGCAACTGACTGAATCAGCGCTAAACTATGCAGATAACATCCAGCCGCAGACACGCCCTGTGTTTTGTGCCACGTACCTGTCAAAAATATTTCGCACCAAACAGCGCTTAAACGTCGTGAACGACCTTATTTAAGCGGCCTAACTCGTTCTAGGAATATTGCCATTTTGAGAGCGACTAGTGAGAAATGCTTCTAGACGTGTTATGTATGGCTTTATTAATTGTCAACATAAACCACGGTGCCCGAGATTATAAATATTAAACAGAAAATAAACAAGTAGACTACAGTGTAATATCAAGTAACTGCTGCGGACTTTGATAGCAACAGTATATTACGAGTTCGTTTCCACTCAAGTTCGAGTCTGGTCAACTACGGTCATATTACGCAGGTAAGAGAGAGAGAGAGCAGTGTCTGACGTCCCGACGACAACGAGGTCATTAGAGGCGGAACACATGATCGGATCAGGGAAGGATGGGGAAGGAAATCGGCCGTCCCCTTTCAAAGGAACCATCCCGGCATTTGCGTGAAACGATTTAGGGAAATCACGGAAAACCTAAATCAGGATAGCAGGAGACGAGTTTGAACCGTCGTCCTCCCGAATGCGAGTCCAGTGTGCTAAGCACTTCACCACCTCGCTCGGTACGCAGGTAAGACATTATAGTAAATGTTTTCACTAGAATTCAGTACAAAATAACGTCGTTGCTTCACTGAACGTTGCACTGATAGGCAAAGCCAATAAATTCTGTGTGCACAAAATTTTGTGTTCCTCGAAAGTGACTTAAACTACAAGTAGTTTTAAAGTACAGTAAAGTGACAAGCCAAAACCGAAAAGCAGTCATCCGTGAATTCGGAGAAATTCGGTAACTTTATGTTCATTCACTAAGAACTTTTGTTGTTGTTGAAGTGGTTGTAGCCCTTAGTCCGAAAACTTTTTTTTTCATTTTTGCAACTCTTCATACTAGACTATCTTGTGTAAGTCTTTTCATATCTGCATAATTACATCTACATGAACATGTTTACCACATCCAAGCCTTAGTCACTATCATCTCATTAGTCAACAGCCGTTTTGCATCTGGGACGTGATACATCCACTAGTATGTATTTTGCTATGCAGAATCCGAATACACCTTTCAAAATGTTCTAGAACGTACCATTTTTGTGTTTTTAAAGGTTTTTTTTCGTATTCAGTATTTCACTTTTTTTCTGTTCTTCTGTTTTGATGTTTAATTGTTTGTTTTTGATTTGCAAAGGAGAGCTATAAGATCTACAAATCGTCAGTAAACGGTTGGTGTGGTAGTCCAGTGGTGTGAAAGATATCGTCAGTGAATGTTTCTTATGAAAGATAATGCAAACTTTTTGTGGTTAAAACTTATACTAAGAAAAATGGCAACTAGTAATTCTCGTTGCTGTCCAAAACACACTGTTAACTTTTGTAATGTGTGTGGAAAATTCACTCCAAAAGCCCAAAGAAAACCAATCACTGATTTGGTTAAGGAGGCATGCAAAATTGTACTTTGATTGTTCTGTTGGTGTTACCTGCGTGACCTGTACTACAACCTTAAACGAGTGGTTGAAAGGAAAGCGCCGAGCGATGCCATTCGCTGTTCCGATGGTGTGGTGTGAGCCTGAAGTCTATTACTCAGACTGTTACTTCTGTCTTACAATTATTTCGGGACATTCAAGCAAAACTGCACATATAATAAAGTATCCAAATGTACCTTCAGTGCATTTGCCTGTGGCCCATGCTGAGGGGTTGTCTGTTCCTGTCTAACTTGAAAGCCACGGAACCGGACACCATGTCAAGTGAATCAGAAAGTATTGAACATATAGAAGAATACTGCCCTCAACATCATGACACTTCGCCTCAGCTCTTTAATCAAAGAGAATTGAACGATTTGGTTCGCGATCTAAAACTTTCGAAACAGCAAGCTGAACTTCTGGGGTCGAGACTGCAACAACGGAACCTTCTACCCCCAGGGACAAAAATTTCCTGTTTCAGATCAAGAGGTGCTTCCTTCGCTCAATATTTCGATTTATAAATGTAAGTGTTAAGCTTTTGGAAGGGATCTGTCTGCAGTGTATGCTTGTACAGAAGCGATTTCTGAACGATAGCAGTTCAGTTAGGAAGTGGAGAGAACGTTTCAAAATGTGGCGCTACTGAATAATGCTGAAGATTAGATGGGTAGATCGCATAACCAGCGAGAATATACTGAATAGAATGGGGCAGAATATATGCTTGTGGTTTGAATGGCTAAAAGACAGGATCAGTTGATAGGACACATTCTGTTACGTCAAGAAATTCTCAATTTAATTAAGATAAGTTTGTTGGATAAAACTTGCAGAGGAGGACGAAGGGATGAGTTAAGTAAGCAGTTAGGAATGGATGTGGGTTAAGTAGTTATTCGGAGGTGAAGAGACGTACACATAACAGAGCAGTGTGGAGGAATACATCAAATCTAACTTCTGGATGAGAAGCACAACAACATATGACAATTTACACAGAGACAATTTGAGGGGTTCTAACAGATGTCTTGAGTTGGGGGATAAAGTACGTGACTAGAAACGTTATCCGAAGACGCTACAAGGAGTCAAATTTATTGTGGGCATCACTGGTCACTAGCCCACCAGTTGCGGTTTTGCAGTTATTGAATCACCACAGAATGAATGAATGGCGCTTGTACTGCATGTGTGCTACATCCGATGACAGCTCTGGATGTCTGCTAAAACTGCTGGCTGTGGCAGTCAGGTCCATCACTTACTAGCACTGTGTTTTGCCTTAGACTATGGTCACAGCTAGCAGAAATACGTAGCAGAAAGTGAGGTAGGACAGGGATATAATATTGAACAAACTAACATAGTAAATAGACACGTGGTTAACAACGAGGTTTTACTGTAAATAATGAGTGCACTACAGACAGGGAAGCAGTGGCAAAACATGATCCCATTTGCTGTAGGCAACACATACGGTATTGTAATCATTAGTGGGATTATGCAACATAAATTATGATCATAAATTGAAAATAGTGGCTATTCCTATTAAAAGTAAGGTGGTGAGTACAAAAGTCAATGCTTCTGACCATAGCTGACCACTGACATGAGGAACACACTTCAACAAACTCAAGGCTAAATTACCAAGGCCAATGTAATTGTTAAGTGTTATAAAGAGCAAGGATAGGCACAGCAGGATAAGAATTCAGATGGAACTGAAATCCTGACGTTAACTCTTTAGGACTTGACTGCATAGCCTGAAGAAGAGGTAGCAGCACCTGGTGCTGCAGCTACGGCCGTATAGCTTAATGAACAGAGCGATGTCTGACTTCCTTTGCTCGCCAGCAGTAGCGACAAGTACACATTCCTCTGTATCGGAAAACAGAAAAGGATGGACATAGTAGGTGAATGGACCTTCTACAAGCAGTTCTATATAGGACGACTCAACTCTACCAACGCCTTATCTGAACCACAGGTACAAAGTGATGCGAAACGTGCTCAAAGTTATATTTGTTTGGTTTCTAAAACACAGCAAACTGCCCAAGTGTGAATGGTACTAACCCTACAGCACCAATTACGCCTCTGCTTACAGATACCCACTGGACCCACGAGGACTGGTGGAAATCCATTCTTTTGCAACGACGTATTGAGGTTTAAACGAGCAACAGCAGCTTCCCAAAGCCATCACCTCGTGACATTTCATTAATTAATTAATCAACAATGCAATCAAACAGTAACTTTATTTACAATGACTCCAGCTGGTGTGGTGTTACTGATAGATCTTACTACTCAATCCATTGAAATTAACTGTGTAATATTCGTCCATAAAGTTGCCTTGAATCTAAACTCACATCAAAATTTGAATTATATTGTATGTCTTTGTTAATAATTAAAGGATACTGTATTTTTAAGGGAAAGTGTCCCAACAATTCATGTTCTTCATCGTCTCACCTCTGCTAGTATTATGTTTAGAGGTTTGCAGTATTGTAAGAAGTACAGTTACAACTGATACCATCTAAAACCCTGAAGATGGTCGGAACATTGTAAAAAGCTCTACTAGCAATTCGTCAGTGTACAAACTCACATTTTCTTTTGAAGGGATTGCCTCATGCAGAAGTCTGAGCGAATAAATTTGATGCTCTGTGGGATTATTCGCCGGATTTTCCAAAAGTGTTTTCCTCTTTCAGTTTGTTACTGAGAACACATTCCACAACCCCTTCAGTATTGTTCATATATTTTTACTACACTTTGTGTACCCTGTATAAAAGAACAGATAGGTTAAAGTTCGATATAGTGAGAGTTAGTGAAGTTAGGTGGCAGGAGGAACAGGACATCTGCTCAGGTGAATCCAGGGTCATAAATACAAAATCAAATAATGATAATGTAGGAGTAGGTTCAGTAATGAATAAGAAAAGACGAATGTTAGTAGGCTGGTACGAACACCACAGTTAACACGCTTTTGTAGCTAAGAAAGACAGGAAGCCCATGCACCACAAGTTTATATGCCACGTAGCTAAGCAGATGATGAAGATATTGAAGAAATGTATGACAAGATGAAAGATATTATTCAGATAGTTCAGGGAGACAAAAATTTAATAGTGATGGTAGACTGAAATTCGATAGTCGGAAAAAGGAAGAAAACGAAAAGTAGCGAGTGAATATAGCCTGACTGAAAGGAATGAAAGACGAAGTCGCCTGGTAGAGTTTTGCGCAGGGCACAATTTAATCATTGCTAACACATGAGTGAAGGTTGTACATGTGGAAGGCGTCTGAAGACGCAGGAATTAACAAACAGACGAAAAAATTATAAAATCACATGTCATCTGTCCATAATCTTTTACCTTGTATGTTAAATATTTCTCTGATTATAGTAATTTAGCTAACCATTATTGTGAAATTATTAGACATAATCATCAGTCAATAACAAGATATTCTGAATGTCATGGTATAATATATGTAACCTCATAAACGTAGCTTTTTGGCAGAAATTATAACCAATGTTATTGTCTGTACACACGTCATCGTGATGTTTGCTTTGCTTACTGAGACTCTCGTTATTGTCAATGCCTTCAGTTTAGAAATTGGCTTAATGCATTACTCCATGCTAATGTGTCCTCTGCAAACGTTGTCATCACCTGCAACGTACGCCCATTTGAACCTATCTGCTGTATTCATCCGTAAGTCACCCTCCACAAATTTTACGTCCCATAGTTCCCACCAACTGGTAATTACTTGATGTAACTGGAAGAGCTCTATTAATGGATCCCTTCATTTAGTAAAGTTGTGTGATAGGTTCCTTTGATCCCCAAATCGATTCACTACCTACTTATTAGTTACTCAAATACTTATCGAATACTCAGCTTTCTACTGTAGCACTACGTTTTGAAGGCATTTTCTATATCCTTATCTCAACAATATGTCGTCCACGTTTCATTACCATACAGGCTTTCAATCCAGACAAATACCCTCAGATGATACTTCCAAAAATGTAAATGTACGTTATGCTATAACATTAGAAGGCCATACACCAACAGTCGTTTATTGATGGTCGCCTGCCAACGTAACCCTCCACTGACACTACCCCAACAGCCGTGCTGATGATCGCCTGCTGACACTGTCCACCAACAGACTCTGCCAATGGCATCTGTCGACAACATCTCCCAATGGCATCCGCCGAATGCCACCCACCAAAGGCTGCCAACAAAGAGCCTTATGACAAATGCCATCCGATGAAGGAAGCCTGCTCATTCTCTTCATTTAGTATATTTTCTGTTCTATTGAAGGTTACATACGGATATGCTGCTTCAGTTCAGTGTCTGGTAAAATACTGGGCCTGATTGGCTGTTCAATTTTAAAGACCAGACAATACTGGGCTCTAATTGTAGGAGGAAGATATGCACGTTGTGTTCAAGAAAAGAACTTAATCTGAAATAGATTAATTTATTGTAAGCATTCGATCCCTCAACTAACGTTATAAACTATCAAATTATCATCACGCTGATTTTGAACTTACAAAGATTATCAGGCGACAGCCATCTGCTGAAGGCTGTCTGTTGAAGGTTGTCCCCCAAAGGCTGTCCACTGTCATGCAGAGCAGGCTACACATCAGGGGCTTGAAAATCACTTCTTTACCGCTGACTTACAGGCCACCAGGCAGAACAACACACCTGTCATGCAGCGCAGCCTATATGTTGGGGCCACCAAACGGTTTATTGCCTCTGACGTGAAGACTGTCTAGCAAACAGTGCGATCTGGCAAGTCGATCCTATTCCTACACATGATGCCTGTTGCACAGATACTCTATTCATCAGGGGCTGGGTAAATCAAATTTTTACCCATATATCTGCTGCTGTAGAAGTAAGGTTTTTATAAATCCAACAGTGCAGATTCTCGTGAGACCTGCTGTTCCTGTGTCAAATTTGGCTGAAATTGATCAAGGAGTTTAGGAGGAAAACCTTGCCATCGCCATGTACACAAATACACTCTGTTTTAGATGTGCAACAGATATTAACAAGTTCCCCTTTCCAGAATTGTTTTCCTTTCTATAGTCAATGGGCATTTTATTTGCTCTCCACTTTGGCCACCATAGGTTGGTCCTTACTTTTAATTATCGTCTAAGATATGTGATTGGGTCACCATTGTCTTATGTGATGCTAGATTTCTTCGGAAATGAAACATCATCCCTCATATAATTTTGTTTTATTTACAGTCATTTTGTATTTCACCTTTTGTGTGTATGTGTGTGTGTGTGTGTGTGTGTGTGTGTGTGTGTGTGTGTGTGTGTGTTTGGTGGTGTGGCTTAGACTGGATGAATGTTTTAGTGAACAACTATTTTTCTTCAGAAATATTATCTGTTATTATGTATCGTTTATGTGTGGCATGATGCCAGTTCCGTTTTTTAACCTATACATTGAAAATTAGATGCAGTGGTAAGATAGGGAATGAGGAGGTTCTGGGCAGAATTGAAAGGAATGTGTGGAAAACACTGATAAGGAGAAGAGACAGGATGGTAGGACTTGTATTAAGAGATGAGGGAACGACTTCCGTGGTACTAGAGGGAGCTGTAGAGGGCAAAACTCTAGAGGAAGGCAGAGATTGGAGTACATCCTCCAAATAATTCACGACGTAGATGAACAGGTTGGAATTCGTGACAGGCAGCGTCAAACAGTCAAACAGTCAGAAGACTGGTGAACACCCCCCCTCCCCACTAAAAAAAGAATAGAAAGCCAATATGTGGATTGTTTCATACAGTTCTATCGCCCGTTGTCTAAATTAGTCTACACGATTTTATGTGAATATTAATGAGAAACTGCTAAGGAATCTCACTGTTGCTTCTTAAGCAATTATTGTAGTTAAATCGATACAGGAATTTAACATTAGCTGTACAACTAAACATACACTCTAGCAGAGTATATTTGTCGCCACATCATTTGTCCTAAACGTATTTCCAAGTGATTCGTCTTTGTGACGTGATCAAACTTTAAGTGTTCACACTGTTAATTAATGTACCTTAGAAGCTTCACTATGCGTAAGGAAATTGCAGATAAACAAAATGTGCATGATCGCTTACAGCGTCAATGTACGATAGAATGAATCCTTCCCTGTACTCCCCACCCTATCATAGAATAAGCAGACCGTATTATCCAAAATTAGATTTAGTTGCTTTCCGCGGCAGTCGATACCACGCATTCCATAAATAAAACTAAAAATATAGCCGTAGGCACTGAGAAACCCATTATCTGTCAAATCCTGCATTCTAGGCGTGCTAGTACTGAAAGATACATTTATCATGTGGGTTTATCTTGGAACATTGAAGGGAGATAATGGTAGGAGTTGAGTCATGAGAAATTAAAATCAATACATTAAACGATAGGTTAGTGTTAAATGTCCCATACACTACAACGCATTTATGGTTATGGAGCGCAGTGTTAATTCCGTAACGGAAGTGGCATATTTTACATCTTAGTAAAGATATACAACAAAGATTTCACATGTTGGGCGTATTATTAGCTGCAGTCCTTAAATATATTTCAGTTCGTCTAGTTATAGACGATATCTGCTCGCACACCTTCATGCATCTAGCTACCATTTGATGTGTGGCAAAGGGTACTTGGTGTCTCCTATCTCTTCCCTTCCTTTCTGTTCCCGTCACGAATGGTTCACAAGAATAAATGCTCTTACTAAGCCTATGTACGAGATCGAGTTTCTTTACTTTTACTTTCGTGATATATTCATTAGATTTATGTTAGGTTGATGTAACATATTGACTTGGAATTTTAACAACACTGTGATGAACAAAGACTGCCCTGTTGCTCCTGGCGCCTGAGCATCTCTCTAACGCTTCTTCTCTTACTAAAGGAACCTCTGACAAAACGCACTGCCTCTCTTCTGTCTCTCACTTCTACCTGAGAAGGACCCCATACAACACACCTTTGAATGCTGGTGTTGGGCTATAACATCCATGATGTCGAGTGTAAAAAGTAACATCGAGGCTTTATCAGGAGAATGGCAAAACACCAGGTGGAGTTACTCCTAACAGCTGACTTGCTCTATTTGCGAAAGAGCGCCTAGGTATTCTGGACTTTGCCTAAGCTATCGTTGGACCTCCCCACAGTCACAGCCTAGTGGTCACAAGCTGAAGCTACATTATCTCCTCTATCTTCATCGTCTCTAATGCCCACATCACTTCTGCTGATCTGAATTACATTCCGTAACACCATCCCCATCTTCACTTTCACTTGCTGAATTAGAAATCTTCACCTAAAACTTTATTTAGAACCTCTGAAAAGATGCACTGCTTCCTCTCTTCCGTCCCTCACTACTTCTTGGGAAGGACCCTAGACAATCCTTCTCTGAACAAACGGTCAGCCTAGAACTCGGTTCGCTAGCCATTCTCTGGCTTAAGTGGCTTGGTTCTTTCGCTTGGTTGCACCCCCCTCCCCTACCCTCACCACCGCCACCACCACCACCACCACCACCACCACCACCACCTGGGGGCCTAAATCTGAGGGGCAAGAAACTGCAAAGTTGCTGCAATTAGTCGACAATGGTTTCACACTGCGTATGACTTGGTTTCACATTTCATATTTCTTAAAACCATATATCACAAACGCAACGAGTTTTCACTACTGTTTAATTATTTTTGGTGCACAGAGGATATAATTTGTATCTCATACATACTCTCGTCATAGAGACAGACAAATAATTGCACATATTTTGGCACCCAGCTTGCCATGCAATCGTGACTTTCGTGGTTTCACAGACACTGTTGTCGAAATGCTTTAGCCCTTTTGCAAACTCATTATGGGGACGTGGAAACTCAACCTAAGGGAAACGATGTAGACGTCCTGGACAGGTTTAATATAAAAGTATTTCTCTTCAAAACAGCATTTAAACTGCAGATAAGTCAGCTCCATCTGCATACACACAGAGGCGCTTTCCACTGAACAAGAAAACGGCCTTAAAACGGTTTGAAAACACATGCAAGATTCGCAGAGTTCTCAAATGCTTGGGAAACTTTCCTTGTAATTCTTTCAAGGTCACAACGATTTCTCCAGATCTTGCGTTTTCTTGAGGATCAATGAGCTTAGGGAACTGCACCGTGGTTACTGTCAGAATTAGTCCCTCCTGCAATGCGATTTGCTTTTTAAGTGCATCCACATCAAATGAGAAATAAGTTTCTTTCACCTTGCAGTGTCTTACTGCGGGCAAGATACAGCCAGGTCCACTTAATCGTAGGACGCCTAAGAGGAGTCTTCGTTGAACCCACAACTGCTTGTATTCCCTAGTCTCGGCCCAATTAAATGTCACACAACATTTTCCCTTTGAGTTACTTTTATTGAATTTTTGGATGAAACTTTATTATCAATAAATTTGATAGAGAACTCCTCCTTAGAAATAAAGAGTAAATTTAATATTCAATATGGTTTCACGCCGCCTCCCCCCTCCTGAGGTTTCTTTGGTACAGAAAATTTTTCAGTATAAGATATTTTTTTATGCCTACTATCTACAAAAATGCAACTCAGTGTTCTTAATTAGTTGTCTTTCTTCAAATCCTCAACAATGAGTTTATTTTCATGATAGCTGGTAACACTGAGCTGTCATTTACCGTGTATACTTCCATTCAGTTATTTCAGTTCCCTTCTGTTCACATCAAGATACAGAAATTTCAAACAGAATACGTGAATCATCTTTAGAATGAGTTCTAAATTAAGTATTGGAGGAAGATTTAAACTCAGTGAGTGAAAGTGAAGATTAGGATGGTGTCATGAAATGTGATTCTGATCAAGAATGGCAACCTTATATGCATGTCGGATGCAGTAGATGTATACATCATGAATATGGAAGGCTGCACTGGTAAAATACAGAGTACTACATACACTTTAGCTCCAAATAAACTGGTGTAGGCATGCGTATTTAAATACAGTTATATGTAAACATGCAGAATACGGCGCTGCGGCCTACAAGGGCTATATAAGGCAACAAGAGTCTGGCGCAGTTTCTAGATCGCTTATTGTTACAATGACAGGTTACCTAAATTTAAGTGAGGTTGAAAGTGGGGTTAAAGGCGGAGCACGAGAGATGGGACATAGAACTTCCGAGGCAGCGATGAATTGGGGATTTTCCCGTACGACCATTCTATGAGTGTACCGTGATTATCAGGAATCCTGTAAAACATCAAATCTCCGACATCGCTGCGACCGGAAAAAGATCCTGCAAGAACGGGACCAACGACGGCTGATGACAATCTTTCAATGTGACAGAAGTTCAACCCTTCCGCAAACTGATGCATATTTCAATGCTGGGCCATCAACAAGTGTAAGCGTGCGAACCATTCAACGAAACATCATCGATATGTACCCTTCGTGAGTGCACGACACGAAGCTTTACGCCTCTTCTGGGCCCGTCAACACCGACATTTGTCCCCAGGACGTAAGAGTCTCGTTTCAAATCGTATCGAACCGATGGATGTGTAGGGGTATAGAGACAACCTCATGGCAGTAGGCGACTGTTTGAGCTGGTGGGGGCTCTGTAATGGTGTGGGGCGTCTGCATTTCGAATCATATGGTACCCCTGATACGTCTAGATACGACTATGACTAGTGACATGTACGTAAGTATCCTGTCTGATCACATGTATTCATTCATGTCCATTATGCTTTCCGACGGACTTGGGCAGTTCCAACAGGACAATGTGGCACCGCACACGTCCAGTATTGTTACAGAGTGGCTCCAGGACTACTCCTCTGAGCTGAAACACTTCTTCTGGCCACCAAACTCCCCAGATATAAACATTGTTGAGCGCATCTGGGATGTCTTGCAACGTGCTGTTCAGAAGAAATGTCCACCCGTCGTTCTCTTACGGATTTATGGACAGCCCTGCAGGATTCATGATGTCAGTTCCCTTCAGCACCATTTCACACGCTTGTCGTTTCCATGCCACGTCCTGCTGCGGCACTTTTACGTGCTTGCGCGGGGTTCCTACACGATATTTGGCGCCGGCCGGGGTGGCCGAGCGGCCCTAGGCGCTACAGTATGGAACCGCGCGAGCGCTACGGTCACAGGTTCGAATCCTGCCTCGGGCATGGATGTGTGTGATGTCCTTAGGTTAGTTAGGTTTAAGTAGTTCTAAGTTCTAGGGGACTGATGACCTCAGAAGTTAAGTCCCATAATGCTCAGAGCCATTTGAACCATTTGAAAGTTATTTGGCATGTGTACCAGTTTCTTTGGCTCTTCAGTGTAGAACTTGTTACAGTCGTATTAGGTCCAAACAATACACATCACTACACATGAATACAATGCTGATATCTTCCACTGTCAGTTTCTTCATTAGTGATTATGTCTGGGTACAGTTCTATGATATAAAATTCCACAGTTTTTATTAGCTCGGAGAACTCAAGAAGTTCACATGGTACCTCTCTCCTCACTATGAGTTTCAATAATTTGTAAATTTCCGCGTAACTGAACATTAAAATAGTGGTCTACACATATTTCATTCAGAACTTTACACATTTCCCTTCTGAAACGTTACTTACAGTTCTGGCTAACTGATCACAGGCTCCGGCTTAGTGGTTGAGATTCGTATTCGTCAACACCAGGAATTTGTGTAAGTGCTGGCTGGCATACATGAGTGGACGAAACAGTCAATTGGATTATACAGAGGACTGCGTAGCTCTACAGCCCCAGTTTGTTTGAGTGTTCTTCACGGGAGACATCGTGTGAAACAATCAAAAACTTTTAACGGATCATTGAAGATACAAAAGTTTGACACAACTGTTGTTAAAATCGAAAAATAATGAGAAGTGTTAAACTACGGCGACACTGTAATTGCATGCACGAAATAATTCGGTACTTATACCCGGTTCTTTCCTTCATTATTAGCCGACTTGAGAATCAGCATATAGTCCGTAACCAATCAGCAACGCACTAATTACGTGTACGGCGTAATTCAGTACTTACTCTTCATCAACACAGCTTTTTTGTTTTATTGACTACCCTCGAGAGTCAGCATGTTCTCCCCAACCAGTCATGCACTTAAACAAAATGTAAGCGTAGTTGGCGCCACTACCGAAATCTCATTTGCAATACAAAACTTACAAAACAGTTGATGGGGAGGATGCAGTTGATTAGATGGTCACTACAGACGGGAAAATTCTCAACCCGTATAAAACATCTTGCAGCTGTATGGCATTTATATTTTGAAAAATCGGTTTCAGGCTCATTCGGATAATATCAGGTAATAATTAACCTGTTCCGCAAAACAGCAGCAACTTAAGTGTGGAAATTAAAACCAGTAAAACGTACAGGTTGATTCCGTGATGATGTTACAATCTTTCAGTGACGATGGAAAAGTATAACTGTATCAATATGAAGCAAGAAACCCTCGTCCGAAAACTATCGAGTCCAAAGTTATGAACAACAACCGCTCTGATGCCTCTGTAGTGGAATACACGTGCCGGTATTGTTGCTAAGACTGTAGATAGGTAACTAGCAGAGGCAAAAATGTGCAGTAGACATGGGCTCTGAAAGTATACCGTAAGTGCTGTGAACACTTCTTCATCGTCCGTCTGTTTAGCTGAGAAGTAACGTGTCTGCCTACCACGCAGTGGGCCCAAGTTCGATTCCCGGCCGGGTTGGAGATTTCCCGTTCGTGGCCTGGGTGTTGTGTTATCCTTATCATCATGTCGGCATCACCGACAGCCAACTCACCCATCACCTGAAATAACACTTGCAACCCGGCAGCCGAACTTCCCCGCATGGGGCCTTCCGGCGACCAGTGCCACGCAATCATTTAATTTTTACTTCTTCATCTTCGATAACGTGAAACACACCTCTTCTACTGAACAAGTGCTCACGGCTCTTGGGGTAAGCATTTTAGACCTCATGTTTATTGGAAATATTTTTCGTGATTTGGTTCATACTACCTCCTCCAAAATACGAAAATCACAGTTTTCAGCAAAAGAGATGTATTTCACGGTATCGAAAATGAAATAGTGATCATAGCTTTTAAAGTACGTATTTTGGAGCACATATTTACTCGATATTTCCTTCTCGTTTTTGTCCATACTACTATCTCTCGCAGTTGCCTACGCTATAATTTTACCAACAACAGTACCGGTACATTTATTCCACTGTCAGAGGTATCAGAACAATTTTCCTTGTAACGTAAAACCTCGTCCTTTCCGGACAAGGCTCCCTCACGTCAAATTGATACATTTACCCTTCTTCATCATTTCTGCAAGTTTGTGACATTGCATTAATTGATCGTTCCGATGATTCTTGGTAGAATATTTCATACAGTTTGAATGATAACACACACAATACTCATGTAATTCTCTACAATATTAGAATATTAAACCAGTTTTGTGTTTTCTTTCATAATGTATGTGACATCATCACTGAATCATTTTCCTTGGTCGTAGAAGTGGCCGTGAAATCCTAGTAGAAAATATATAGATGAAAACTAAAGTAAAGCCCGCCCGAAGAGGTCATGAAGGCCCAACGGTATCAAACGACCGCCGCGTCATCCTTTGCCCACAAGGGTCACTAGATGCTGATATGGATGGACGTATGATCAGCACACACCTCTCGGGGCCGTATGTCAGTTTACGAGACCGGAGACGCTACTTCTCAAAACCTACAGATAAAATTAGTTAATCAAAGTGCGTGGTCACATCACCACAGTATAATGATGTATAAATTACAGTTCAGTAAAGGATGGTACGAAAACGGTGCCAGAAACAAGTGGAAAACGTGTAGCAGTGAACTGGCTGGATTAATACTGCCTAACAGCTGAGAAATACGAAGTTTACTGAATGATGACTAAAAGACTAACATCATTACACGAGAAGCTAAGTAGAACCAGTAATGACTGTTACACTATAAACGCATTACAATCGGTTTTCAGGCACGCTATCCTTAAGACAAAGGTGTACGGGTATAGTGGCTCACAAGAGGTGTTACCTTCAAAACTGCTGGCATCGACTGACGAGTTTACACTCGACCATAGGCCGTGCTGAAAACACAAATTGTTAAGTAAGAAATTATTCTGTGCAGAAATCACGTTACTTCTGCGTCACATAGGTACACAATTTCCAGCCACGTTAAGGAATCTATCCCCTATCAAGATAGGAAAGAGACCCTGTAAGGTACCCGAACTAAATTGTTAGAGTAACGGGAATGCATCACATAGACATACCATTTCCAGCCACATTTAGGAATCTGTCCTTTATCAAGATAGAAAAGAAAGACTGTAACGCATCCGAACTAATCTCAACGAGAGGTAGAGTAGAGGAAATCCGTCACAAGAAAGGACGAAATTTTGTTTCCCGAGACGAAGACGTACTTCCCGTCACGCGTCAGTAGATGACGAAATTACACGACGAAGTCTTCATTCGCCGATCTCCTTAAGATCACAAAATCCGAGGATTTCGAAGATCGAATTCCAGTCGACAGCAAGGCGGTCGAAAATCCCGGGATCGTCGAGGGGTCTGGGCGCTAGCTATTCGTCCAGGACCGAAGCGGCCGGTGCTTCCACACAGGGGAACAGCCGTGGGAAAAAACGCAGCAGACGAGTAAAAACCCAAGATGGGTGGGAGCAGGCGGCGGGATTACAAGGCGCGCCCGAGGATTCGGACGGAAATGAAGAGATTACTGCTGATCGATCGCGCGCCGCAGGAGTGTGACACACCTCTGACCGAATTAATAGAAATCTCTCCCCGTGTCTCTTCCAGGAACCACTCCTCCAAGTCTCCCTCAAACACGGGGAAGGCAACAGGAACACATTCCTGTTCATCCCTGTTATTGCTTCACTTGTTTGAATATATTTCCGAACTAATTTTCCTCGAAGAAATTTAAATTTTCTGGAGAGACAAATTTTAAATAATCTACTTTATCTTCCTTCTCGAAGCCTAGTCTTTGGCACACCATGTGATATTCTCTTCCTACGGGGTCCATCAATAAACTGTTCTCCCTACCAGTTTCAATAACAGGCGACTAACAATCAGTTATCTTTAAAGTTAATGATAAGGGAAAGAATTAATTCTCCCCAACGCTTCACATTAGATTTTGCATTTATTGTCACACCATTCAGTGCAAACCACAGAACAAGCAAGTGTAACAATGATAGAATATTTGCACATTTAAGATTTGCTATGTAACTTAAGAATTACTTAATAAACAAAAGGAATCTATTATTATTCATCCTTAACAAACATATATTTAAGACCATAAATGATAAAGATCAACGGTTAATATAGTCCCATGCACTTGTGCAAGGATCACCATTTCAGTGTCTGAATGAAGTCAGTAGGTGACATAGGGGAGAATCAGACGTACATTAAATGTTACACCGTTGAGGACGATCACTCATTAAGAATTATAACCACATATTAAAGAATATTCATTTAAAGCAATTAACATCAATAGCAAATAATTAAGCCACGTCTCAGCAAATGTATCAAATTGAAATCTTTCAGTTCTATAACAACGTTGGATTGTAGAATACGCCGGATTACCTACACAGAAGGCTACTTTTTACCAAACAGCAATTTCTCCAAACCTAGAACTATCTTAATAGTGTATAATACTTGGGTTATCCAGAACTACTATAATTCGCCTTTCTTGGGCATAACGGTGGAGTAGATAATTAACCTTTTATTTCATTCTCCTGGAACATTGAGCGGCAATAGACGCTCGGTCAGCTATTATCAGTGCAGGGCTCTGGAAGGACGATAGCTCCACAAACAGGAGGAAACATTTACCCGAACTGGAAAGAGAACCCGTCTAACACGAGCCACTAGATTGGACGAGGACCAGTTCACGATTTTTCATCATTAATATAACTTTGGGACGAAACTGAAACTGACCGATTATTGAATACTTGTTGTCCTCACAAGAATTGATAACTTCTGCAAATGAGATTCCGGCAGGACTACCGTCGTAGTACCACTACGGGAATTCGGGAGTGAGGAAGCTAGACAACAACGGTCTCTACCCAATAGACCCATCATTTCAGACAGACCCGAGAAACCGACATCAGTCGTGGCTAGGAGGATTACCACATAGAAACCGTAGCACTACCTTAAATATAATTAAATAGAGCAATGGAATGCCACGGGGACTAAACTCCTTAACACAAGAATATATACACAATAACAATGACTATAGTTAAATACGCCTACGTACTAAAACTCAACAGATTTTAGCGAACATTAACATAATCTTGCTGTTCAGACATCCATAAAATTAATTGGCCACAGTTCACTCTATTTCTCTGCCAGACTGTACAAGGTTACTTAAACATTTTAGAACGTGCTTATCCACATAGTGACCTACGCCATCCATGGGAAAACACCGGTTTGCAGAAGGTCCAAATCCAATTTTTAATTTTTTTTAACGCCACTCGCCTTAGGTAAGTCAGCATGGCGTTCAAATACACGATCACGCAAGCGGCCAGTAACACACAAGCAAGGCTATTTCCGATCACAAACTCAAAGCAGAGAAACGTTGCCACACAGTTATAAATAGCTCCCACAACACCGGGAGATTGGGCCCGCCAGACGACGACCGTTGCACTAACCAGCTGAAAAATCTTACTTTCACGGACGACACCACCTTCTGGAGGTTATTGGCAGCCGCAGATGGACTTCAAAGCTTCCCCAGGCAATGAACGAAAACCAAACGTTGCCCACAGAATTTACGGCCTCTAGTGTCCTCACGCCCCGGGGTTTTGGACCCATGCAGACTTAGCATAGAGGGATCGAGCGTACCGCTCCAGAACGGTCGTGCAGGGCCAAGCTCTCGTCTCAACTCCCTCGGCCCTCCATCACGGAACACCACCACCTCTCAGCGGATGCGCTAGCAGCGCGCTCGCGGAGGCTTCGTAACGTCCTCTAGGAAAGCGCGGAAACTTCAAACAGAAATAAACCAATGGAAAATGATACGGTTCACCGAAGTAATTCTCCTCTAAGAAATTTAAATTTTCTGGAGACACAGATTTTAAATAATATACTTTATCTTCCCTCCCGAAGCCTAGTCTTTGGCACACCGCTTCACTATTATGGTCTAAGTGCGAACGCAATGGAGAGAAATCTCCTGATCCGTTGAGTTTTAGAGATTTGAAGTTAAGCCACCTTCCAGAAACTTCACCAAATTCTTCAGTAAATTTTCATTAGTAGCGAATACTACTTTGAACTGAAACTTCCTGCCATTTTCAGCCAGTCTGGGATTCGAACATGGGACGTTTACCTTTCGCGGGCAGTTGCTCTACCAGTTGAGCTATTCAGGCACGATTCAGCACCTGTTACCTTATCTGTTATCTTCCATACTTTACAGAAGCTCTCCTGCGAAACTTGCGGGACTAGAAAAAAAATTGTGGATACGTGGGATATTCACAAACTGGAGGATTGTTTCCAAAAGGATTATCACCCTGCAGCGGACAGAGAGGTGATATTAAACTTGCTGGCAGTTCAAAATTGAGTACTGATCGGATCCTGAAGCTGGGAGCTTTGAAGATCAAAAGTCCCCGGTTAGAGCACCAGTCCAGCATACAGTTTCAATCTGACGCAAGGTTTCACTTCGGCACAGACTCCTTCGTATAGAGAAAAGTCGTTGAGGAAAAATTTGTGACCTTTTATGATGAAACGACAATGTCATTGGCATAATGTCAGGTGCTATTTAACTTCTAGATTTAGAGAGAAATATTTATAGGAGGCTGAAAATATCAAACAGAAATGATAAAATTCATACAAAAGATTAATAAATCAATGTTTCCTGCGAGCAGCAATGAACTGCACTGGAAAGAAAAGACATTATTACAAAAAGGCTTACATAATGTGCATTAGTTATCCCTCATTTACTGGTAGGTCATTGACATCATCAGTTTTTTTCTACTTATGGCTTCTGGCAAGTGACTGAACATCAACTGGAAGAGATGATCATGTTTTCTTGTCGTTGACACATTGTGGTAGTACAAGTAGATCAGAAAACATGCTTGGCAAGAGAATGACTTTGAATTCGTGTATAACGTTACCGTTTTTACATGCGGAACAGTTAGAAAATGAGCACAGAAAGAAGATACGCTGCTTGCTGGCGATTGTATGGGTGCAGCAAAATAGTCCGTTCCATTAAACTCGAATATAAATGCTATAATCAATGGTTATAGTCAGCAGTTTAGCAAACGGGATGTAGCCCAATAAAACCTACTAACTACGATGAAACCAAAGCTTAATTTTAAGAGTATTACACATTTTACACATATTTAACTGTAATAGTTTTCGAACAATTGGGAAAATATGTTGGTTAACTGAATTATTGGCCGATGGTGATGGAAACAAGTTTTAAAATCGCTGAAGGTGCTTTAGAGATTGACTGAAATTCCCGCAATGTGCAAGAATTCCATCGATTAATATGTAGTGAGATCTACAGCTCAATGACAACAAACAATACGCTGAATTTAAAGCCTCTAGGTGACATTTATTAGACTGTCTTAAACATAAAAATATGTTCTAAAAAATAACGTACAGTCTAGATAACTGAAAAACTTTAAGTGACATAAACTCCAGACCTCAGGCTAACAAGGTAGCAAACTACGGTAGTAACTGATTAAACACACAAGCAGAACGGCAGAACGTGCAGCAAGGTAAATACAAAGACAACAGATAATAGCACGTAGGCGGCAAGTCCGAAAGATAGCAAATGACAAGTAATACTAATTTATTGTATTCAGCTGGCAATCAGCCTTACAAAAACACATTCTAGAAGTCTTATTGCAAAACTGTTTGGTAAATGTGACATTCAAGTGAATGACAAACAATTCATTAAATAACGGCTAATCTGTCCTGCAACACAAGTATATAGACATAACTAAACATTACTCCACTTAAGTATCAGCAAATACGCAAGCTTCAGTAAGCCAAAACATAAAGTCAACTGGACCAGCACCGAGAACTACATAGTTTTTAAGTGAAATGCCAAAATCAGCAGAGGCTGAAACATTAAAATGCAGGACACTAAATGGTTGATAATAATATACAATCCACTTTAAGGAAAGCTGGAAAGTACGAAGTAAAAAAGACAAAAAGAAATATACTGGATGAAATTAGAAAAAGCGCCGCGAAGACACCACAGTGTTCCCACGTCGTTCCGTCACATGGTGAGCATGCAACAAACTGGTTGCACGTCGCCACAATTTGCGGAAACGTGAATTACACGAAAACCATCAAAGAACGCTTTTGGTTACCAAAACCAGACCAAGTAATGGTACAAATATCAACAAGGCTCGCAAGGAATCATGATGCAGGTAATTAAGCACAACATTGTTTGCTTCAAACTTTCATCATAAGCATGCATTATGGTCGTACTTCATTCACAGACAACCTGTAGTACATTAAGAAGACTTTGTATTTCATTTAACTGTTGGCTGTGAATAAAGTATGATGATATTGCTCATTAGTGACCAAAGATTGCCGGCCGGTGTGGCCGTGCGGTTCTAGGCGCGTCAGTCTGGAGCCGCGTGACAGCTACGGTCGCAGGTTCGAATCCTGCCTCGGGCATGGATGTGTGTGATGTCCTTAGGTTAGTTAGGTTTAAGTAGTTCTAAGTTCTAGGGGACTGATGACCACATATGTTGCGTCCCATAGTGCTCAGAGCCATTTGAACCATTTTTTTGACCGAAGATTTGAAGCAAAATAATTACCGCTTCCAAAGACTTGGCGTTTATTTTATACTCTTACATTAATGGTGATTTTCTCCTTTTTATACGCAGTTGGTTACACTTACTAATATTGAGAGATAACTGCCAGTCATTATACCACGCATTTATTTTTCTGAAAATCCTCATTGATTTGTTCGCAACATTCGTGTGATACTACTTTCCTGTAGACTACAGCATCATCGGCAAACAGTCTAAGGCCGCTGTCAATACCATCAACCAGATCGTTTATGTCAATCGTAAAAAGCAGAGGACCTATTACGCTGCCCTGGGGCACTCCTGAAGTTACGCTTGTTTCTGTTGAAGTCCCATTCAGGACGACATACTGCTCCCTGTCTGTTAGAAAAATATCTATCCAACCACACATGTCGTCGTATAGCCTTAAGGGCCCACTTTTTAAGGCAGGCGACATTGCGGAACTGAGTCGAACGCCTTTCGAAAGTCGAGAAATATGGCATCAACCTGGGAGCCGGTATCTAGAGCCTGTTGTATATCATGCACAAAGAGGGCCAGCCGTGTCTCGCATGACTGCTGTTTCCTAATACCGTGCTGGTTTCTGCAGATGAGCTTCTCAGAGTCTAGAAAGGTCATTATGTCGGAACACAAAATATGTTCCATGATTCTACAACATATCGATGTCAGAGAAATTGGCCGGTAATTACGTGCACCCGAATTGCTACCCTTTTTATAGATTGCTACGACCTGGGCCTCTTCCAGTCCCGTGGAACATTAAGCTGTTCCAATGATCTCTGATAAATGATGGATAAGAATGATGCTATATTTGTAGCATAGTCAACATAAAATTTTCCGGGTTTTCCGTCTGGGCCACTTGCCTTCCTGGCGTCTAAGTATCTTAACAGTTTTACAATCCCAGATACACTAAACACTATGTCAGCCATCCTTGAGTTTGTTCGATATTTGAAAGGGGGAATGGTACTGTAGTCCTCTACCGTAACGAGTTTTTGAAAGCTAGGTTTAGAATTTCGGCCTTCTGTTTATCATCATCAGTTACATTATCCGTACCGTCAGCAGGAGAAGGTGCTGAAATGGCTCTAAGCACTATGGGACTCAACTGCTGAGGTCATTAGTCCCCTAGAACTTAGAACTAGTTAAACCTAACTAACCTAAGGACATCACAAACACCCATGCCCGAGGCAGGATTCGAACCTGCGACCGTAGCGGTCTTGCGGTTCCAGACTGCAGCGCCTTTAACAGCACGGCCACTTCGGCCGGCTGAGAAGGTGCTGAAATGTTTGTGGCGTTCATAGATTTTACGTACGACCAAAATTTTTTCGTGGTTATTTTTAGAATCTGCAGATAAAATATTGGTTTCAAATTCGTTAAAAGAATCTCTCATTGACCTTTTGACAGCTACTTTCATTTTGCATAATTTTTGTTTGTCAGCGGGGCAGTGACTACGTTTAAAACGACTGTGCAAATTCTCAGATTTCTCAGCAACTTTCTCATCCTCCCCTAGATTGTGCTACGTCTCTAACGACTTCGTCGTCGACTGGATATTAAACAATAATATCCACTTCCTACTCCTCCATCTTCAGTTCGACTCTTTCATGACACCGGAGTAGCCATGCACTACGATGCCATAGTGTCACTGGTAGCCTGCCAAAAGCACACGCGATCATAATAGTGTTGCAAGCAGACGGTTCTCAGTGATCGTCGCTAACGCAGCAGGTGCAACATTTTCCCAGATTTCTTCCCTCGATGGTGTTCTGTCGGCCACCGTTGTTCGAACAATGGGTCGATTGACGCCATTCTGTACTACGCAGACGTCCAGAACCTGGTCGACATGTGTGGGAATGTTCCACAGGCAACAGATAAAAGCAGCAAAACGCTACCGCTATACTGTGCCGAATGTGTGAGGCATTCTCCAGGGCTGCAATGCGGTCCTGTTCAAATAGCTACTGTTGTTCAACAGGAGTACGCACTCGTCTGTGGAGCATGTTGCTTCCCTAGAACGAATGTTGTAAACACTGTTCATCTCTAAACTCGGAATAGCCACTGTTCGCAGAGAAAATGCCGGGTAGATAGGCAAATATCATGAGCACCATATAAATACCGATGACCGTGATAAATGAATCTCTAACACTACTATACTTCTGTATGCACATATTATAACCTGGTGCAGCTGAGCACAGAGCTTGACAGAGATGCATTTTCTTTCCCGGCAGTAAATTACCGACTACACAAACAGATTTTTAAAAATTTTCTTACCCAAGTAAATAAAGTACCTCTGGGATAACGACTTGACATTTCACACCATGTTACTAGTTGCCTTTCTGTTCTCATATAAACTTTCTTTTATTTTCTAAAGTTTAGTTCTATTTTCAAAGTCCATTTCTCGCTTTGCAGAACAAACTAAAATTACTTCTCTGTAAAATTTCCTTGGGCTCACTGTTATTCTGCATAAAATCGAAAAATGCGCCTTCGAGATTAGTTCTCTGTGCTTCAGCTGCCGTTGTCTGCTGGCGAATACCGTCAATTCCTCTGCTGCGCTCTTACTTATCATTGTTCGCAAAGCGCGACTCCCTCGTCCCGTAAAAGCTTCTTCCGCGAATTCATACCAACGCAGTTACATATAAAATAATTCAATTTTTTAATCTTATGTCAACACGAAGTATGAGCTGACAGTCTCAGTTGGAGGTAGTTCAGTGTGGAAATAAGCTCTTCATTTCTTTTATATCTATGTCTATCGCTATGTTTAAGAAAAGAAAACTGACTAGCAATGGATGGGAAAAAATGACAGCCTTCAGCAAAGGCGAGCCTCTCTTATTCGTAAGATTAACTAATGGACAGGAAGTCTCGGACATATGGTGCCAATCGTCTTTCCCTTGTACTTTATTTTTGTCCTGATGCTTGAAACAAATTTTAGGCATATAACGATATAAATGGCAAACCTAAAATTGTATAAGGAATCTTGAAGAGCGTGAAAACCAAAATCTGCTTCGTAGTTGCGATGAGAAGGCAGCAGGAAGGATCTTCAACACTGGCAACACGGGTGAGCTTCTATAGCTGCGTCTGTGTTAGCGTTAGAAAACAGATGACTGTCGTAGGGAAAAGTGACTGTCTGAAGCATACTTTGTACGAAAGTTCGTTGCTTAATATCTCCTTCGTCGGGATAGTTGAAGACTTCTTGATCTGAGGTTTTGTATTTAAATTGCATCATGAGTGTTAGTAAACATTTGTTACTTCCGAATAATATCCGTGAAAAGTAGCGACTGAAATCAGCATTTTACTGTAATTTAATTAACAGACAGCACAGTTACGTGAGCGCTGAGTTCATGTTTTAAGCAGAAATACCTAACTTTTAGTGTTATATCAAACACCTGAAGCGTTAAACCGAACGTCTAAATTTGTGGCTCATTATAAACGAAAATTTGTGTAAAGTAAACTGTTCTAAGGAATTTAGTTCTATTTTTAATTGTTTAATCAATATTGCAATGCGTGATGGGAGTGGATGTTGAAGTAGTGGAATGGTGCGTGTAGATTAAAGGTTGGAGTTTCATTGAGGTTGTTACAGTGGGATTTCAAACGTGGTCTTAACGAGTCTCTTCTGCGTTCTGTGGAACTGTAGGATATAGATTTTAATACCATTCCACCTCCCCCCATCAAAAACTGTGGCGGGTAGGATACATTGTATAAAAAATAGCTTAATTTGGCGTAATGGACTTGATGCGTCCTTCTAGGATCATTCTAAATAAGTCAAGTTCTTCTCCAATTTTAATTTTTCTCGATTTAAGTGTCATCTGTCAATGGTTTAAAAAAATGTTTCAGACAAAACTTGATTACTTTTTTATGCAGAATCCGAATCTGCAATAAAAATGTGTATTTCCATTTAAGATTTAAAAGATTCCTCCCGCCTTACTCGGGGAGTGGGGGCTGGAGGTCACGTGTATCATTTCATGTCCACCTTTGAGCTTACCAACTTGTCTTACCCACAAATTTTACCTGATGTATAGTTTTTGTGACAATCTCATTCAAAACTTCAGATGGACCACCTTGTATATGTATATATTATGTTCTTCATTTCTTTCACTGATTAAGATCTCAGATTCTGTATTGGCGATTCATCTGATTTTCCTAGATGCTATATTGAAGTAGCCCTATTGTGATGTCCTTTATCATGTAACTTTTCGTATTATGGTCGACTTAATATTTATCCGTCAGATATTTTCCGAAGGTCCACAGTACGTCAATCAAGTATCCCCAAGACACACGGTACGTTGTTGTGCACTAGGTTCTTTGGCGATAGATTGTTACTTCAGTAAATGTTCTATATCTGCTCACCACGATTTCTCTGTTGTTTGCTAAGTTTTAAACCAAATCCGCACTGGATGTTTTTCGTTCAAGAACAATACGCCAACAAGGAGGTAATAATAACTCGGCACAAAAGTTATATGTTGCAGTAGCAACTACGAGATGGTCAGTTTCGGTCTATACGACCAACTTCAGACAGGTTCAAATGGTTCAGATGGCTCCAAGCACTATGGGACTTAGCATCTGAGTTCATCAGTCCCCTAGAACTTAGAACTACTTAAACCTAATTTAACCTAAGGACATCACACACAACCATTTCCGAGGCAGGATTCGAACCTGCGACGGTAGCAGCAGCGCGGTTCCATACTGAAACGCGTAGAACCGCTCGGCCACAGCGGCCTGCTCTTCAGGCAGCTTCTCTCAAAGTTAGAAATGTTTCTAACGACATCAGATATGAGGATGGTCATTTTTGTGACACTGTCCAAATAATTGTTTTAGTCAAGAATAAGCGGAACAGCTGCTCGACACCAGAAAGGAATATCATGTACTGTTCCCATTCACACTGACACAGAGTAAGAGTAGTCGGATGTCAACAGGTCCAGTGCGGTAGGTGTAATAAATTTAGTAATAACATTTACTGTTTACGGGGTCCCACGAATGTCAGTGCACATACGACGATAACGCGCTAACGTCAGAGCGTATCTCAGTAACCACGGCCTGCAGCAGTTGTAGATAGCAACGCCTGCCGTGGCGTGTGTGGACCACCTCAGACGCAGATATTGGTTTCCGATGGTGGGCCGCCAAAGCTGGCGAGTAACGGGATACCCGCTGGAGCGCCTCCCAAGGCAGCCGTCGTTCGTACGGCTCACTTTAGACGCGGCAAGCACTGGCCATTCGAGTGTGGTATGCCGTATTCGCTACGATCGAGCGTCACACTAACCACACCTTAAGTCCTGCGGACATTTTGACTGTTTATCTCCCTCTGCCGTCATAACAGTCCTCAGCTGGCAAAACAATAGCTCAAATGGTGAGGCCAGCTATCTGATTCAGTGTATCTAGTCCACGAAATACACTGCGTAACGGTTCTTTACAGCACTGTAAGATGTATTACATCCCCTTCCAGAAAATTTATACGCGAGGGTACACTGATTAAGTAGTGGGATAAATACGTAGCGTGATCACTGGTACCCATTTACTTTAAAAGCTTTTAACTTCACGACACACAGGGAATTATGTTGGACCGCGACCTTTATTTAAGCAAAATATGAGACAGGCGAAATACCCACAGACTTTAAGAAGAATATAATAATTCCAATCCCAAAGAAAGCAGGTGTTGACAGATGTGAAAATTACCGAACTATCAGTTTAATAAGTCACAGCTGTAAAATACTAACGCGAATTCTTTACAGACGAATGGAAAAACTGGTAGAAGCGGACCTCGGGGAAGATCAGTTTGGATTCCGTAGAAATGTTGGAACACGTGAGGCAATACTAACCTTACGACTTATCTTAGAAGAAAGATTAAGAAAAGGCAAACCTACGTTTCTAGCATTTGTAGGCAGAGAAAGCTTTTGACAATGTTAACTGGAATACTCTCTTTCAAATTCTGAAGGTGGCAGGGGTGAAATACAGGGAGCGAAAGGCTATTTACACTTTGTACAGAAACCAGATGGCAGTTATAAGAGTCGAGGGGCATGAAAGGAAAGCAGTGGTTGGGAAGGGAGTGAGACAGGTTTGTAGCCTCTCCCCGATGTTATTCAATCTGTATATTGAGCAAGCAGTAAAGGAAACAAAAGAAAAATTCGGAGTAGGTATTAAAATTCTTGGAGAAGAAGTAAAAACTTTGAGGTTCGCCGATGACATTGTAATTCTGTCAGAGACAGCAAAGGACTTGGAAGAGCAGTTGAACGGAATGGACAATGTCTTGAAAGGAGGATATAAGATGAACATCAACAAAAGCAAAACGAGGATAATGGAATGTAGTCTAATTAAATCGGGTGATGCTGAGGGGATTAGATTAGCAAATGAGACACTTACAGTAGTAAAGGGGTTTTGCTATTTAGGGAGTAAAATAACTGATGGTGGTCGAAGCAGAGAGGATATAAAATGTACACTGGCAATGGCAAGGAAATCGTTTCCGAAGATGACAAATTTGTTAACATCGAGTATAGATTTAAGTGTCAGGAAGTCGTTTCTGAAAGTATTTGTATGGAGTGTAGCCATGTATGGAAGTGAAACATGGACGATAACCAGTTTGGACAAGAAGAGAATAGAAGCTTTCGAAACGTGGTGCTACAGAAGAATGCTGAAGATAAGGTGGGTAGATCACGTAACTAATGAGGAGGTATTGAATAGGATTGGGGAGAAGAGAAGTTTGTGGCACAACTTGACTAGAAGAAGGGATCAGTTGGTAGGACATGTTTTGAGGCATCAAGGGATCACAAATTTAGCATTGGAGGGTAGCGTGGAGGGTAAAAATCGTAGAGGGAGACCAAGAGATCAATACACTAAGCAGATTCAGAGGGATGTGGGTTGCAGTAGGTACTGGGAGATGAAGAAGCTTGCACAGGATAGAGTAGCATGGAGAGCTGCATCAAACCAGTCTCAGGACTGAAGACCACAACAACAACAATAGTTATTCTTTGCTTGTACCAATGACTTGTCATCTACGGTATCTTACTTATTTTATAATGGTTTTCTATGCCTAGAACAATTATAAAACATGATTTTGCGTATCCTGACGACCTTTTTCGTCCCTTTTTCGTTTTCTCCATCTGAGGACCACGTTAATTCATGTCAGCTTCATTTCTTCTAGGGTTTCTCCTTATCTAGTATCCTTTCATTCTCATACTTTGCAACCTCGTTCGTTCTTCTGTTTATGATGATTCTGTGGTGGGTCTAGTTGTGTCCAAAAAACCCGTGAAAGCCTGACATATTGATTTAAAAGTTACGTACTCTCATTTCCTGTAGATCCCTTTATACCTCTTGGATGGAGCATGCTTACGTTCTCTTGTTCACCATCAATCATGTAGTGTTCGGTTGCAGCATTACTAGTGTCCTGCTTGACGCCGTTAAGTCCTTTAAATACATGGGCGTAACGTTGCAAAACGATATGAGGTGGAGCGACCGTGTGAGAACTGTGGTAGGGAAGGCGAGCGGTCGACATCGGTTTATCGACAGAATTTTAGGAAAGAGTGGTCGAACTGTAAAGGAGATCGCATATAGGACGCTGGTGCTACCCACTCTGGAGTACTGCTCGAGTGCCTGGGATCCGTACCAGCTAGGATTAAAGGAAGACATCGAAGCAATTGAGAGGCGGGCTGTTAGATTTGTTACCGGGAGGATCGAACTGCATGTAAGTGTTACGGAGCTGCTTCGGGAACTCTAATGAGAATTCCCTGAGGGATGGTGACGTTCTTTTCGAGAAACACTATTGAGAAAACTCAGTATTGCTGGCCCTTATTTTAATCACGAGCGAGATAGATTATTCCTACCCGTCGTTCAGGTGCCTGAAGATTGCGCAGTAAAAAGCTGAAACTGGAAGCCCAATAAAATAAGTTTTAAAATTGGTGGCTGAAAGTCGTTTAATTTGAAAGCATCAGTTCGTCAGTGATCACCATGTGTAAACTGATTTATGCAGATTACGAGTAACAGCTATGTTGTGTGTCCAACGATCAACATGGTTGAAAACACAACATCGGTGTTGCAGAAAGGCTGCGAAGACCAGTTGATATGTGTTGACCAATGATGAATCGTGTATGCGATTGGAGGTAACTGCCTCAGCGTCAGTTAAGGCCTGAAGATTGTGCACTGAAGCACCGAATCGGGTAGCCATACAAAAAATGACACCTAAGGACGTCTGTGCTTGTTTCATTTTCTTACATATGTGAACGGCCGAAGGCCCTCAAACCTCCAGTCAGATGGATGGACGCACAAAAACGCCATTGAAAGTGCCCTAGCAGAGTTCACCTATCACAAACAGAATGGATGGACACACCCCTTATTAATATCCCTTAACAGATCTACAGATACTTTTGATCAGATTCTATAAGGAGGGAAGTAATAATTCTACTTCGCAGTTAGATGAAGTAGCTGTATGAGAGACTGCGTTGGCAAGCAAAACCCTTATTTAAGATAAAGTAGCGCTAATGTGATATTTTCTACATTGATTTAGGCATAGGTACGAGATAGGGTAGTCTGTTGTCATCTCAGCCGCACCATACGAGAAACAAAAAGACAATGAATAAGGTTCCATTTGCCTAAAACGTAATGGACGTCTCTAAAATACCGAAATATCCCTAACCATACATTTGGTTTTTATGCAGACTGCCATAATACTGATTAGAACTTCAGTATTGTCAAAATCGAAATTTTCAAAGAAACTGAAGTAGATTTGATTCAGAAAACCTGTCAATAAAACGAAATTCAATAAATCGGCTTGTCTGAAGAGCCGGATGTATGGTATTAATACACGTAAATATCCGACGAAGGGAGCACAGAATCTTTTAATCCCCCGTTTGCGAGTGGTATATAAACAAGAGAGCACTTAATGCGATTTTTTTTCGAGATGAGAACGAATTAAGTCAACAGTAATTCAATAATTATCAAACGTGGCGATGTGCACGCGTCAGCCGGAGAGGGATTTAATATCAATCACAGTGTCGGATTTTATGCGGCGGGTAGTTATCGAACTGTTTTGCACTTCTCTTTTGCCTCTTCATCATATTATCTGTCGTCACAATCGGTCGGCAGGAAATTTCCATAACAGCATGACCGTTTCCAGTATTTGATCGACTGGTTAAAGCGGAGCAATTACTGTGCTCGTCGCACGAATCGTGTTAATGCACGTCCGCCATGTTTGTACTGAAGGACAGATCAATAGAGGAACACTAGCAGTTGCTGTGCACTTGTCTGCAGATAGAGTTATAAAGCAACAGTAATTGCAGGTAATGCAGATTACCTGCAACCATACATATTTTGTCTTACATATTTTGTCACCAAAATACAGATATCTCACTATTACTGACAATTTTCGAAGAATGCTACTTTCGATAATAACGATTTTGTAAATATACTTCGGTTAATACACAAAAATTCCTATGATTCATTCACCAGTACTCTGTGGCATTTACGTATGACTGAATCAGTACCTTCAGTTGTGATTTTGATGTGTTGCGGAAGAGAAACAGTTGCTGATTGTGCATGTACTTGCATTAGCCGAGCGGTCTAAGGCGCTGCAGTCATAGACTGTGCGGCTGGTCCCGGCGGAAGTTCGAGTCCCATAACATTTCGCATACATCTGAACATTTTGCGTGTACGTCATTAATCACAGTTAATCGCTATACTTGCATGCTGAGCTCTTGCAAAGTATAAAAGGAATGCATTGTGTCAAGGATCTTCTAAAACTCGAGTTGATGGCTTACCTCTGTCATTTCAATCCGTCATAGCAAAAAGTAGCACATGCTATTCTGCTCTCGCAGTTTATGATACTGCGAAATAAACGGGCTGTTTATATTTCCAACTACTGCTAGTAAAAGTAGCAGTTCTTGGCCAATATTTTCGTCACGTAACATCATCGTTTAGTCAAGAGTAAGATGATGATGAGACAAACGGTGAAACCAACCACCATAGTAACAACAAAACTGATAGGAAATTAAATAAAGTAGCGTCTCACTTATATATAGTTGTGAACAGAATTCTATTAGAGATTCGCGTGAGAATGTAACATTTTACCCCAACACTTCTTCTTGATGGTAAAAGCAATTAGTACGTGAGCGTAAGAGATAGCCCACGTTATCATTGAATTTATAAGGAGGATGGGGAAATAAAAATGACAAACTCCTTTACAAATAGTGACGGTAACCAGAAACATACACATGTCCACAAAGAACTAGTTTAGAAGGCCAACTCCAAAAATTTTGGAAACTAGAATGTATTCCTCACGGGCAGAGACCATAGGAAATATAAAGACTTCAGCCTCTCGGTGTATTCTAGATATTTGAAATTGTGGCAGTCATACACAACATTTAGTGACATTCGTCGTATATCAGTCTTTTCTAAATCTGATTGAGATTAAGATGCAAAGGAAGAAATCAACTGGTTTACATCACGGTTTGAAAATGGTTTATGAATTAAATTCTCTACTGCGAGGCAGGTGGTAACATTAAACTTCCTGGCAGATTAAAACTGTGTGTCGGACCGAGACTCGAACTCGGGACCTTTGCCTCCATTCTAGGTGGTAACACTGTTCCAGAAACTTAGGTGATTGCAAAGGAGTGTACAAGGAAACTGAATATCGCATCTTTTCCACAAATTGAGACGAAGTAGTAATTCTCTTAATCAGTGACCAGTGGCCTGTATAAATTTCTACACAACTGAAGAATTAACGTTGTTGTATGAAGCTCAATATTCGTGTGAATCGCTAACTGAAACCATGAAACCATCCCTATTTTCACTCAAAAGAGTATAGGTGAAAACTGGGCCGCTAAGAATGAGGCTGGCTTCAGTAACTGCGTCACCTAGATAGTCATCTTCGTAGCAACATCTGTTTCACCATATGACATGGAATTTCTCTTAGTCATTCAGGTTTCTGAAGTTAATCGTCACTCACAGTACGCTCAATGTAAACCGAGACATTGACAAAATTATAAACACCGGAGAATTTACAGACCAACGCTTTAATCTCTGTATGACTACACAGTGGTAGTCGTATTTTCTTGATCTCATGTTTCATAACTGAAGTCACTATTCTTCAGTAATTCTCATAACGGCAGGATTTTGGTGGGATGCAGTAGTTACTGAATATCCACTTACTGCAAAGGAAATCGTAGGCTGAGTGATAAGTAGACATTGTAGATAACATCTGAGAAGGATCAACATTTGTTACAGTCAGTTTCGACTACCACGTACGACACAGTGAACACTTCGCAGACACATCTCCATATTGTTGTTGTTGTTGTTGTTGTTGTCTTCAGTCCTGAGACTGGTTTGATGCAGCTCTCCATGCTACTCTATCCTGTGCAAGCTTCTTCATCTCCCAGTACTTACTGCAACCTACATCCTTCTGAATCTGCTTAGTGTATTCATCTCTTGGTCTCCCTCTACGATTTTTACCCTCCACGCTGCCCTCCAATGCTCAATTTGTGATCCCTTGATGCCGCAGAACATGTCCTACCAACCGGTCCCTTCTTCTTGTCAAGTTGTGCCACAAACTCCTCTTCTCCCCAATTCTATTCAATATCTCCTCATTAGTTATGTGATCTACCCATCTAATCTTCAGCATTCTTCTGTAGCACCACATTTCAAAAGCTTCTATTCTCTTCGTGTCCAAACTATTTGTCGTCCATGTTTCACTTCCATACATGGCTACACTCCATACCAATACTTTCAGAAACGACTTCCTGACACTTAAATCTATACTAGCTGTTAACAAACTTCTCTTCTTCAGTAACGCTTTCCTTGCCATTGCCAGGCTACATTTTATATCCTCTCTACTTCGACCATCATCAGTTATTTTGCTCCCCAAATAGCAAAATTCCTTTTCTACTTTAAGTGTCTCATTTCATAATCTAATTCCCTCAGCATCACCCGACTTAATTCGACTACATTCTATTATCCATGTTTTGCTTTTGTTGATGTTCATCTTATATCCTCCTTTCAAGACTCTGTCCATTCCGTTCAACTGCTCTTCCAAGTTCTTTGCTGTCTCTGACAGAATTACAATGTCATCGGCGAACCTCAACGTTTTTATTTCTTTTCCATGGATTTTAATACCTACACCGAATATTTCCTTTGTTTCCTTTACTGCTTGCTCAATATACAGATTAAATAACATCGAGGAGAGGCTACAACCCTGTCTCACTCCCTTCCCAACCGCTGCTTCCCTTTCATGCCCCTCGACTCTTGTAACTGCAAACTTGTACTACTGTAGCAGGTGTGGGCTTATCACAGGGTCCTTATAAAAAAAAAACATTACTACATTTAATTAATCAGATAAAACCGATAAGCCCTCTTGGAGAATAATTAGGACATGGCACATGGGGATCATTGAATCGTGGCTAATTGGGAACGGCGCCTATGAACCAGTCACACAAGGGGGAATCAAATGAAATTACTACATGCTATACCGGTACAAGGAGAGTCTCCTGGTCACAGTGTGCCACATAGGGCTAAATCCGAAGTCCATAATATCCCGACAAAAACCCAATTAATTTCAGAAGCAAAACTTCAAACTACAAAAAGCCAAGAACGCTAGTAAAGCATTTATTTGGACAAACACTTTCTGTAAGGCTACGTTGCAGTCTTCGGATCTTGTGCTCTACAAATTCACATAATATCTTCCATAAGACAATAAGATCCGAAGATGGTAAAGCTGTCTTACCGAAACTGGTATCGAAATAAATGCTTTACTAGAGATCTTGACTTTTTGAAATTTTTCTTGTGTGTTTATGACAGCGCACATCGCCTCCATTGCGGCACAAAGTCAGGAATACATTAAAAAAAACAATTAATCTGATGAAACTGAACATGCAGAAATATTACAACATGTGTAGAAGTTCGTTTCGCTCAGTAACTTCAGAACCACGTGATTACAGAAGCTGATTAGGGTGAAACAAGGGGACACAATAATTCCGATAATGTAACCTGTTATCAACGATCCAGCGGTTCGTTTTACTAAGCAGATTTTGTTGTCTGTAAAGGTAAGAAATCCTAACCACAAATCAGCTATTAGTATACACGTGGTGGTCATTATTACATAAAGAGCATTAAACACATTAACCTACGGAAAATATGACTCAATGTAACACTCAGAAAGATCACTATGGGTGATGAAAATGGAAAATTCGTGTGACTAGGGCCTCCCGTCGGGTAGACCGTTCGCCGGGAGCAAGCCTTTCAGCGTGACGCCACTTCGGCGACTTGCGAGGCAATGAGGATGAAATGATAATCATTAGGACAAAACGCAACATCCAGTCCCTGAGCGTGGAAAGCGTCCAACCCAGCCAGGATCGAACCCGTGCCCTTAGGATTGACATTCTGTCGCGCTGACCACTCAACTACCGGTGGCGGACCACTGACGGTGATTAAATGATAGCACGATTAGTTAAATTTACTCATGAAGGACTACATCCGTTACATCAGATAAAATAATTTCACGTTACACGCTAGAACTAATTAGGAATCCGAAAACTCACATGCATTGCCTGTTAGGCATCGGGGAGAGACTGTAGCTATGAAAAAACTAATACAATACATTGATGTCATGTGCTCAGATTCAGAGTAACAACAAAGCTCAAACACAAAACAGAAATTATACGCGAATTTAATAGCTGCAAAGGTCGACGTCCGCAAAAAAAATGAAAAAAAACCTTATACACATGCTAACATGAAAAACTTCCACCGCAACCCCTCATATTTAGTGGTAAGATGGCCCAGAAGACAGCCCGTCAAAAACTGAACACAGATCAAGTTTGAAAACTGGTAGAAGGTGTACTGAAAAGTGAAAAAAGAAGGAAAATATAAATAGTAAGAAAGTGAAAAGAGAAGCTAAATATAAATAGTAAAGAGTCGAAGCTCAAGATGTGCAACATCTGTTCAACTGCAAAAAGGGAGATCCGTGTTGAAATCTCCCAAGTGACCAACAATTTTTTCACAGATTTATAAGCTTTCTGCCCATTCATTGACCTGTCTGTTCTTCTTTTGTGCTCTTGGTAACTGTCATACTATTCATTGGTTGTTGTTGTTGTTGTGGTCTTCAGTCCTGAGACTGGTTTGATGCAGCTCTCCATGCTACTCTATCCCGTGCAAGCTTCATCATCTCCCAGTAACTACTGCAACCTACATCATTCTGAATCTGCTTAGTGTATTCATCTCTTGGTCTGCCTCAGCAATTTTTACCCTCCACGCTGCCCTCCAATACCAAATTGCTTATCCCTTGATGCCTCAGAACATGTCCTACCAACCGATCCCTTCTTCTAGTCAAGTTGTGCCACAGACTTCTCTTCTTCCCAATCCTATTCATTACCTCTGTTGTGGATTGGCAAGAGAGCCAACCCACTATGAGAGGAAGCCGAAAGGCACGCGTTTTAGCTCACGCAGGCTGGCGTGAAGTCTGGAACAGGACAAGGAAGTTAGACTTTAGCAAAAAAGGACGTAGCTGTTGGAATACTTAACTTTAATCCGTAAATAGTGGACATCGCTCTTGACGGTACAGGTTTTACAGCATCAATAGTAACTGGTAATGGCGCTTTGCTAGGTCGTAGCAAATGATGTAGCTGAAGGCTATGCTAACTATCGTCTCGGCAAATGAGAGCGTAATTTGTCAGTGAACCATCGCTAGCAAAGTCGGCTGTACAACTGGGGCGAGTGCTAGGAAGTCTCTCTAGACCTGCCGTGTGGCGGCGCTCGGTCTTCAATCACTGATAGTGGCGACACGCCGGTCGGACGTATACTAACGGACCGCGGCTGATTTGAAGGCTACCACCTAGCAAGTGTGGTGTCTGGCGGTGACACCACAACCTCTTCATTAGTTATTTGATCTACCCATCTAATCTTCAGCATTCTTCTGTAATTCATTGGTTATAAATTACTTAACACGTAGTGGGAATATACTACCGTGTCAAGTAAATATGTCGAACAGTGAGAGCAGACGAGATGCCGTATATATCTCTCACAGGAATGAAAACAACAAATAAACGGGTGTGAGCTATATTACAAAAAAGGAAGCCAAGAGTCAAAACCTCTAAAACTTAACGCAAAAGTCATAATATGTGCTACTTGTGTGGAACAAATAGGGGGTACGTACGTCTTGAGATCGCTTTCTCACACGTCGTTGTTGCAAACGGACCTTACATCACGGCACAGGACAAATTTCAATACAGCGAATAGACACGTCAATGACCGAATGGATAGCACATAATTACCAGACGGAAAAATTGAGGCGCGAGGGAGATTTGAAGACGGATCGCCCTTTTCGTTATCCAACGCCGTTACCACATAAACACGACGCCGTGTCTATTCAATTTCGCTCGATGTTGCACATCTTGAGCTTCAATCATTCACGGTTTATATTCTGCCTATTTTTACACTATTCAGTACACCTTCTTTTTGTTTGATCTGTGTTCAGACGGGTTATGCACTCGGCCATCTTACCACGAAATCTGAGGGGGTTGCGATAGGGAGTTTCCCTTGTAAGCTACACAAAGCAATCTGAACTGCAACCGACCACGTTGCGAACAACATATTCACTAGTCAATGAACCCAGTAAAGAATGTCTTAAAACCTGATGACCTGACGGCTGTTGAAGGTGGGTTCTATTTCCTTATGTCATGCGATACGGAAGATATAATCGCGCGAGCGTAGCCTACTGAATGGACTAAAAGAAGCGGGCAAAGCACTGCCTTAGCAGAATGTTATGTTACTGGACATCTGTGGAGAGGTGAAGTAAGGTTTCCATAGCTATGATGTGAGTGAAGGGGACCTTTACGACCCACACGGTACATCTGGAAACAGTCACTCACAAATTGGTAGCCGCACGGGATTAGCCGAGAGATCTAGGGCGCCGCAGTCATGGACTGTGCGGCTGGTCCTGGCGGAGGTTCAACTCCTCCCTCGGACATGGGTGTGTGTCTTTGTCCTTAGGATAATTTAGGTTAAGTAGTGTGTAAGCTTAGGACTGATGACCTTAGCAGTTAAGTCCCATAAGATTTCACACACCCACAAATCCGTACATCATAGAAAGTTATTCAGGATGCGTTAAGGGAGTAAGGGAAGAGATAATTGATCTCGAAAGAAATGAATCAATACCTCTCCAATCGTATAACTTTGACACGACAGCAGAATCACAACTATGATTCATTAGCAGAGTACAAAATTAGGGAAATATGAAACTGGGTCGTAAGACGTACTCCTTTCAATAGTACGAGGGCGTTCTGCTAAGTAATGGCTCCGAATCCCTTCTGTGGAAATTCTGAAAGCTTTTGAAACAAAATAAATATTTTAATATCCTGCGTCTTTAATCTTCATGTCAATATGTTTTCAGCGCTCTGCCGCTAGAGGACTCCAAATTACAGCGTGTAACATGGTTGCGTGTAGCGTAAATACGTCGGTGCGTGAGAAACAGCATGCTGTAATGGAGTTTCGAGTTCTAAAAGTTCGTGCAAACGTCTAGCACGTCCTCCTTCAGACGCAACATGACCGATGCGACATCTGCAACAATCCGATGCGTTGGGTCTTCGATCATTCTCCACACAGTCCCGACTTGGTCTTACACGATTTTAATCTGTTTCCTAAATTTTAAGAAGACCTTCGAGGATCTCACTTTGATAGTGATGAAGATATTCAAGCAGAGGTGGTGATGTGGCTCCACCAATAAAATAAAATTACAGCGACAGTATCAACTAACTGATCTCTCGTTCGGAGAAACTTGTTCCTTGCCAGGGTGATAATACTGAGAAATAAATATTTTGACAAGAAGAACGATGATGAAAAATTTTAGTTAGCTTTCAAATTTTCCACATTAAAATACATATGTGTTAC
Source organism: Schistocerca piceifrons (assembly GCF_021461385.2). Lineage (NCBI taxonomy): Eukaryota > Metazoa > Arthropoda > Insecta > Orthoptera > Acrididae > Schistocerca > Schistocerca piceifrons. The sequence continues at coordinate 557,822,496 of NC_060143.1, forward strand.
TTTTAAGTACTCCCTCGTAATTCGGTAGGGAACGGTTGGATTTATAAAGAAGGAAGTAAGTAACGTAGCTCATTACCCCGCAGTTATTGCGAAGGATGAAGTGAAGAAAAATTTCCCCAGAAATGCTTTAACTTATAAATTAACGGAAAACCCGTGAATCTTAATAGTTAGGTAGGAATACAACTTTGTAGATCGCTTCGAAATGCAATTAAAAGAAAGTTCAGTGTCAATGAAAATACACATAGATGAATCAAACCGCTCATATACCATACAGCTGTATATTGCATGGTGGCGTTATGGACGCGTGACGCAGTAAGGAAATTATGTTAACGACCCAGAAATTAGTGGCTAATCGTTCTATCAAAGGCGTGGAACAAAAATGGTGACATGAACTGGCAGAAGAGACTTTGACAGAGGGCAGATAGTTATGGCCCTGTACATTTCAACGAGCATCTCGCTAAATGCGAAGGTGATCAGCTGCTCTCGTGCTGTAGTCGTGAGTATCTGTGGAAGGTGTCTGAACGGCGGCCAAACCACGATTCGTCGACGAGGTGTTGGACTTCCACGCCTCGCCAAAGAACGTGAAGGTTGAAGGATTGCCTGCTAGGTAAAGCAGGATAGGCGGTAATCTGTGTCAGATCTGACGACACAGTATAATTCTGGTGCAGGAATTAGTGCTTCAGAGCACACTATGCAGTGCACAGAGTTGAACATGGGGCTTATAACATCAAGTGCCTACGGGTGTTTGCTATTAGTTAGCAAATTTGGTTTACTGCGCACTACGTCCCAACAGAACAACCAGTCCTGTCACGGGAAAAGCCACGTATGACACTATACATTGCACCGTTCGTGTACTGATACGATATTTATAACGCATTATGGTATTTAGATGCAGTATGTTACCCTCTGTGAGGATTTTTGCAGAATTGGCCGTGAAATACCTAAAGGGGGTTTGCCTATCGGACGCGAAATGGAAGTTACGTAAACACACCGAAGGTAACTGATCCAATTTAGAAACTGTTGTAACTAATCACTTGCTCCAATATAATAGAATACGGTCGCTAGCCTAATTAGGCATAGAAATGTGTAACATTTATTTTAAAGAAATAGTAAACAGTTTTAGTGGAAAAACACAGCCTATACTTATTTCCTACGAAAGTGCAATGAACTCAGTCACAAGCAAAAAGTGTGGTAAAGTGTATACTAACAGTTATTGTAAATCATGCCTGTCCTCACAAACACAAAAGTCACTGTTACACTCATGAGTTTTAAACACTTTGTCAAACCTGAGTAACTTCATCAACACAACAAATGCAAGCCAATATTAAACTGGAATTTGGGCATGAGTCTAGTCTTATTTTGTCAGATATTTTCTACACAACACAAATTCAATTAAATTTCACTTGCATGAATATTCACACTTTTCTTTAAAAGCAAAGAAGTAACTGTGTTCAAGAATAATGTTATCCATAGTAACTTTACCTTCAATGAGAAGAAAACAGTAAGTGCGTACTTATAAACTGATATTACTCTTTTTATCACACAATGTGCACAAAACTCAACATAGGTTTCAAGATCAGTGAGAGTATTCGTTAATCCAGTAACTTTATATACTTTTAGCAACTTTCAATTGGGGGGGGGGTCCTTAATCTTGACCACCGTTGTAAAACAAACTAACACACTTTCATGAATAATGTAAAAGAATCCCAACTTTTGGAATTCTCCTTTTAAAATATCGACTCACCTTGTATGCATTTTCATAACAGATTTTACAGTAAATGTGTTCACCTGGTATTGCATTTCAAACCAATCCTTAAGAACATTTATTTAAAGCTAACCTCAAAATGGATTGTTGTCTATTAGTTATCATTATAGTTCTTTACTTTTGAAACCAGAAGTTAAGCAAGTAATTTTAAAAGTCCACAAAACTTAAAAAATAATTAGTCCAATCACTGGGAGGCATTCACATAAGCTACACTTACGTCCGCCTGAACTTTACCAAAATCCAAATTAACTTTTTTGCATGGATTTTTTTCACTCAGTTTCAAACAAAATTAATGAAATAATTCTCTTCCTTTTTGATTATCATTTCTCACAATCTGGACACTCGGAAGTCATTGCTCAAACGGAGAGGATCCTTAGAGGTATTTTGATGAGCAACAAATCAAGGTAGTAACATTAATTTTGGTATGAGTTACCTTGCATTTGCACACACTAAATGTGATGATCCATCACTTCACATACTATAATGCCTCCTCTCTGTTGCAGTGGTTGCGCAGTATTGGTGGCGAGTATATAAGGGCGGATGGATTTGCCCTTGGAATTGAAATGCTCTGTTATTTTCTTCATGGCGACGATCATCAGATTTTATAATACTTTCAGGTCACAGAGCATCCTCCCAATTCTTTAGCGTAATAAATCCAAGCACTAAAAGCCTCACTCAGCACCTGCACACAAGCTGCCAACTGTCCGGTAGCTAGCCTCCGTCTGACTCTAGTGTTCACTTTTTCACTCGCAGCAACCGCAATTTGCACGCACTAAACAACTTCCGTTTAAGAGGGGAACCACACCATCTTTTACCATAACATGAATCAGGAGCCCTAAGCGGGAATCAGCAGTTACAAAGTAGCAAGAAAACATTTTTAAGCAAACATTGCATTTACCCATTTTAACAAAATGGTTCCAATGGCTCTGAGCACTATGGGACGAAACTTCTGAGGTCATCAGTCCCCCTAGAACTTAGAACTACTTAAACCTAACTAACCTAAGGACATCACTCACATCCATGGCCGAGGCAGGATTCGAACCTGCGACCGTAGCTGACGCGCGGTTCCAGACTGTAGTGCCTAGAACCGCTCGGCCAACCCGGCTGGCCCATATTAACAAATCAATACAAAATTATTTAACCAAAATCATCCATTTCTAAATAAAACCGAAGCAATTAGTCAGTAAAGAGGAAATATAGTACAAATATCAAAGAGCACACATTAAAGAAAATACACTTTATGCAAAGCATAATTAATCAGAAGAAAAAAATTAAATAATATCTTACTACGGTGCTACACGAACATGGGGCTGAGCAGCAGATGACGCCATTTGTTCCCCCGGTAGTTCAGCTACACCGTTAATGGCTACTACAATAGGAATGTTATCATCAAGAAGGGACCGTGCCTAAATGAAGTCGGGCCGCTTTCGCACATAAACGACGATCCTTGTTACAACGTATGATCAGCGGATAAGTCATAATACAGGCAATCAGTTGCTCAAATATGCATCGTACCACTGAGAAGGGCCGTTGAGTCAGTATTACCATTCTGGGACGTTCATCTGGGCTTCCAAGGAGAGTTTATTAGCAACCGAAGGAGACGTGACAGTTCCGACAGACGTGAACATTACTCTTGAGGACAGGCCGCCCTTCATGCAGGACAACTGCCCGTATTGCAAGACCAGAACCATACAGCGCTTTCAGCTAAGAGTTAGTGAAGTGACGTTGATCTCTGGCCACCAAATTCGCCGGATCTGAATCCAAAGAAACACATCTGGGACGCTATCGGGCGACAGCTCCGCGCCCACAAATCACACACGCAAATTACGGGCTAAATACATTCAACAGTCTAGATTGCGCAAAATATTTCTTTGTTTAGGGCAACCGGTTTCGACTGGCTGTGCAGATATCTTCAGATCATAAAAAATCTTTTAGTTGTCATACGCATTATTCTTGCGTTGGCCCTCACGCCAAGGTGTCAAGTGGATGAAAGTCAGCACTTTATAAGACGCATGACGTAACTAAAATATAATGTGCTGATTTTTATCCACTTGATAACTTGGCATGAAGTTCAAAGTAAAATAAAAATAAACAGGGTTCACAAAAAAAGGAAAAAAAGGACTTCCATATACCAAGTATATTCGTAGTTGCGAATACGGACATCCACCTGATGTGCAATGGAATGACGACAATGAAAATTTGTGGTGGACCTAGGCTCGAACCAGGATTCCCCACTAATCGCTAGCGGCGCCTTGCGATTTTTTCTTTATTCTTTAAGTGTTGGAAGTGGGCTACCAGAAAGAGGCGGTAGTCATTTCAACGGTCATCACAAGTTATCAACCATCGGAGTGTCCGGGACAGCTGCACACACTCAGAGACTGTTTCTGTTACCGTATGGTGGTCGTGGAAACATCATGTCTGCAATTCAGCTTCTTCTCACACCCGGCAGACCCCAGATGGAGAGTGGGGCTATGAACGACGGCCCCAAACAGCTAGCAAAAAAGTTCCGCTGTTCCGTTCTGTTCATTAAGAGCATGAACTTGGCCATCATGTATTGTCATAAATGGAGGAAATCGTTTTCACCATCGCGGTGCGTGTAATGTATCACCATTTCCTTCACCCAATTGACCACATACATCTGGTTCATCGGGAAATAGACTGCGTCGGGAAGAAAGAGGTACATGGGCACAAACGAAGCAAAGGGTCACCTTAGGAGGAAACCCAATGCCAGGCGGATGAGTTTCCAGCACCCGCGTGAGAGGCCACAGTTCAGTCAGTAAGGTGTATGGTATGGACACTTCGTTGGGTCAGAAATTTCTCTTTAGTGACCATATATCACATTGACCGCACAAAAGTGGACAGGAAGGGCGACTGGATGGCTCGCCAAACCCGCGTAGAGTTGATCGTCGGATATCCTCGTACAATGTCGTTAGACGAATTCCACCGTTAAAGGACACAGAATTAACTTCGGCTGACGGGTTCCATCTCGCCGGTATAGCTCCCAACATTACAGTTGTGTTCCACGAAACACCTCCTAATATGAGGTAACGGTGGTGGCAAATGTCCTGCAGGTGACGGTGGCACAACGTGTGTGGGAACACCTTCGCTATCAGAGTGCCAGTAAAATTGTCTGTTGATGAAAGCCAGAGACATCGCATTGAGCGAAGGTAAAGCGCCAGTGATCTGTGCTTGACGGGAGTGATTCCATCACCTCCTTTGTGGAAGGGTAAAGTAAGAGTAACAAAACGGATCTTAAAAACTGCAACACCGTTCACCAAGTGTCCGAACACATCCTGTATCTTGGAAGCCATCATGTCTGTCATCGGTAATACGTGGATTAAGTTGATAAGTCATGTACACATTGAAGTAGCGAGCTCGTGGTGTAAGGTCCTAGCCTATGTTCGGTGCCGTTGTAAGACATTACGACACGTAAGGGCCGCCGTACGTTGTTTTTGTCGATGGCACTATATCCCAAATCATTTGTGTATTGGGACCTTTTGCAGGGTATACCCATTTCCGCAGTGATGCCTCGCCCCACTTTCATGTAGGGTGATTTCAGTATCGCACTGGCTACCACCGCTCCATACTAATGGAGCCACGAGAGCCCCTTACGTATTTCGTCACCAGTCCGTGCTATAAATATCACATCATCTGTGTACGCGTCAGATTGGAGGTTAAGTCCTACCAAGAGTCACCACAGTCTCAGTGCAGAGATGGTTCGAGGGCAAAATAGCGAATAACATAAAAGAAAGACGACAGCTTTGTCTGATGGACCTATTGAATGAGGGTGGACCGATAGGTGTTTACCATAATTATCGTGACCGCACCATAGATCAAACGGAAAAACAACAGATGTCAAGCAAGGAATACCGGTGTTTTCCAAGACTGTACGCACGAATCCATGATCGATGCGATCAGAAGCAGGGTCAAAATCCAGCGCAACAACAGCTCCGTGGGGACGGCATGTTTACATCAGCGTCACTACGCCTCTACAGGTGCTCAAAGTGCTAAAAACAATTGTGTTGCTTCCAAGGCGGGTTAGATAAGTGTTAAGGCCGCCATTCACACTGCTTCACAAACAAAAGGGCCTCAATGAACTCGGAAAGTACTTTAAAAGCGGAGTTCAAGAGTTCTCGGTACATCCTTACCAAATTGGTCCCATAAGGTCAGAAAACAGTTTGTAAAATTAAAGAGGGAGCATGTCAGGGCCTGGGGTCTTTTTGGGAGCACCGTGCTATATAGCCGTTCTTCTGCACTCACCTCCGAGAAGAGCGTAGCATCATATTGTGGATTCATAGACACGGGTAGATCGGATACGGCCTCCCTGTCTCCAACATCCATGTTGTAATCTCGTTCGTAGTGAAGTGCATATGCTGGCCGGTGTGGCCGAGCGGTTCTAGGTGCTTCAGTCTGGAACCACCGCGCGACCGCTACGGTCGCAGGTTCGAATCCTGCCTCGGGCATGAATGTATGTGATGTCCTTAGGTTAGTTGGGTTTAAGCAGTTTTAAGTTCTAGGGGACTGATGACCTCAGCAGTTAAAACCCATAGTGCTCAGATCTATTTGAAACATTTTTTTTTGAAGTGTATAAGACTGTGTGAACCCTCGGACGACCTCCATTTGTATTTCGTCTGTTCATCCATCCTCCATCTCGACCTCTGTGATGCGCTGCCTCTTGCGTCGTCTCCAGTGGAGTTAGGATTGGGTTGATTTGGGGGAAGAGACCAAACAGCGAGGATATCGGTCTCATCGGATTAATGAAGGATGAGAAAGGACTTCGGCCGTGCCCTGTCAAAGGAACCATTCCGGCATTTGCCGGAAACGTTTTTAGGAAATCACGGAAAACCTAAATCAGGATGGTTGGACGCGGGATTGAACCGTCGTCCTCCCGAATGCGAGTCCAGTGTGCTAACCACTGCGCCACCTCGCTCGATCGTCGTCTCCTATCTTGAATAATATGGTGGAGGGAAGATCGTTCTTATCTGATATCTTCAATTATCCTCGCCCGCACCCGCACACCCGCGAGACATACCGCGGCGATGCGCAGCAAGTGTGTTCTGCCGATTGTCGTTCCGACGACGGTGGTCGCACGGCCATTTCACGACGCGCAGTGTAGTTGAAATTAGTGGTAGTGCGCTCTATCACGTCCCTAGCTGGCTAATGTGCGGCACGAAAGTTTGTGCCGGACCGGAACTCGAATCTACCATACAGTTTGGCTATCCGAGCATGACTCACGGCCAGACCCGAACTACCATACGTCATCAACCAATGTCTGCATTCCGTACTCGTACGTCCATTGTCTATATTCCCGTACAGGGAGACAGTTTACTTGAAAGTCGATTTCCCGGCATCGGCGGATAAATGCGATATTGCAGTGTCCGAGTTATTACAAATTATAATGCAATGTTCCTTCGGACGTGCATTCGGAAATTTATGTGTTCCATAACGGCTGTAGTTGCTGCAGTGTTTGTTCCAGCGGACATGCATTCATGTCGGAAGGAACATTGCATTGTAATTCGGAGTAACGCAGACACTGCAATGTCTTTACCCGCCGACACCAGGGAAGTGACTTTCAAGTAAAATGTCTCCCCTGTACGGGAATGTACGTAATGGATATAAGAAGACAGGTTGTAGACACATGGCAGACGATATATGGAAGTTTGGTTCTGGCCATGACTGGAGCTTAGACAGTCAAACGTTAAGACGACCACTCGCTATAAGCGGGCAATCCGGGTTCGAGTTCTGATTCGCCACAAATTTTCAGTGTCGTTATTTCATTACACACAATGACCGAAAGGACTTTGCATTGTAGTTCGGTACAACACAGGCCATGCAATCTCGTAAAAGGCTTTTAAGATCTGAAGATAACAGCACAATCTGTCGAAACCGGTTGGCTTTGTTGTTGTTGTCGTCTTCAGTCCAGAGTCTGGTTTAATGCAGCTCTCCATACTACTCTGTCCCGTGCAAGCTTCCTCATCTCCCAGTACCTACTGCAACCTACATCCTTCTACTATTTTTACCCTCCACGCTGCCCTCCAATAATAAATTGGTGATCCCTTGTTGTCTCAGAATATGCCCTACCAACCGATCCTTTCTTCTAGTCAAGTTGTACCACAAACTCCTCTTCTCCCCAATTCTATTCAATACCTTCTCATTAGTTATGTGATCTACCTATCTAATCTTGAGCATTCTTCTGTACCACCACATTTCGAAAGCTTCTACTCTCTTCTTGTCTAAACTATTTACCGTCCATGTTTCACCTCCATACCTGGCTACACTCTACACAAATACTTTCAGAAACGACTTCCATCGTTTAAATCTATACTCGATGTTAACAAATTTCTCTTCTTCAGAAACGCTTTCCTTGCCATTGCCAGTCAACATTTTATATACTCTCTCCTTCATCATCAGTTATTTTGTTCCCCAAATAGCAAAACTCATTTACTACTTTAAGTGTCTCATTTTCTAATCTAATTCCCCCAGCATCACACGATTTAAATCGAATACATTCCATTATCCTCGATTTGATTTTGTTGATGTTCGTCTTATATCCTCCTTTCAAGACACTTTCCATTCCATTCAGCTGCTCTTCCAGGTCCTTTGCTGTCTCTGACTGAATTACAATGTCGTCGGCGAACCTCAAAGTTTTTATTTCCTCTCCATGGATTTTAATTCCTACTCCTAAATTTTCTTTTGTTTCCTTTACTGCTTGCTCAATATACACTCCTAGAAATTGAAATAAGAACACCGTGAATTCATTGTCCCAGGAAGGGGAAACTTTATTGACACATTCCTGGGGTCAGATACATCACATGATCACACTGACAGAACCACAAGCACATAGACACAGGCAACAGAGCATGCACAATGTCGGCACTAGTACAGTGTATATCCACCTTTCGCAGCAATGCAGGCTGCTATTCTCCCATGGAGACGATCGTAGAGATGCTGGATGTAGTCCTGTGGAACGGCTTGCCATGCCATTTCCACCTGGCGCCTCAGTTGGACCAGCGTTCGTGCTGGACGTGCAGACCGCGTGAGACGACGCTTCATCCAGTCCTAAACATGCTCAATGGGGGACAGATCCGGAGATCTTGCTGGCCAGGGTAGTTGACTTACACCTTCTAGAGCACGTTGGGTGGCACGGGATACATGCGGACGTGCATTGTCCTGTTGGAACAGCAAGTTCCCTTGCCGGTCTAGGAATGGTAGAACGATGGGTTCTATGACGGTTTGGATGTACCGTGCACTATTCAGTGTCCCCTCGACGATCACCAGTGGTGTACGGCCAGTGTAGGAGATCGCTCCCCACACCATGATGCCGGGTGTTGGCCCTGTGTGCCTCGGTCGTATGCAGTCCTGATTGTGGCGCTCACCTGCACGGCGCCAAACACGCATACGACCATCATTGGCACCAAGGCAGAAGCGACTCTCATCGCTGAAGACGACACGTCTCCATTCGTCCCTCCATTCACGCCTGTCGCGACACCACTGGAGGCGGGCTGCACGATGTTGGGGCGTGAGCGGAAGACGGCCTAACGGTGTGCGGGACCGTAGCCTAGCTTCATGGAGACGGTTGCGAATGGTCCTCGCTGATACCCCAGGAGCAACAGTGTCCCTAATTTGCTGGGAAGTGGCGGTGCGGTCCCCTACGGCACTGCGTATGATCCTACGGTCTTGGCGTGCATCCGTGCGTCGCTGCGGTCCGGTCCCAGATCGACGGGCACGTGCTTCTTCCGCCGACCACTGGCGACAACATCGATGTACTGTGGAGACCTCACGCCCCACGTGTTGAGCAATTCGGCGGTACGTCCACCCGGCCTCCCGCATGCCCACTATACGCCCTCGCTCAAAATCCGTCAACCGCACACACGGTTCACGTCCACGCTGTCGCGGCATGCTAGCAGTGTTAAAGACTGCGATGGAGCTCCGTATGCCACGGCAAACTGGCTGACACTGACGGCGGCGCTGCACAAATGCTGCGCAGCTAGCGCCATTCGACGGCCAACACCGCGGTTCCTGGTGTGTCCGCTGTGCCGTGCGTGTGATCATTGCTTGTACAGCCCTCTCGCAGTGTCCGGAGCAAGTATGGTGCGTCTGACACACCGGTGTCAATGTGTTCTTTTTTCCATTTCCAGGTGTGTACAAATTGAATAACATCGGGGATAGGCTACAACCCCGTCTAACTCCCTTCCCAACCACTGCTTCCCTCTCATGCCTGTCTATTCTTATAACTGACTTCTGGTTTCTGTACAAATTGTAAATAGCCTTTCGCTCACTGTATTTTACCCCTGCGACCTTCAGAATTTCAAAGAGAGTATTCCAGTCAACGTTTTCAAAAGCTTTCTCTAAGCCTACAATTGCTAGAAACGTAGGTTTGCCCTTCCTTAATCTATTTTCTAAGATAAATCATAGGACCAGTATTGCCTCACGTGTTCCAAAATTTCTACGGAATCCAAATCCGGTTGTCTTAAATAATTAAACATTTTACTCGATTACTCTGTTGAAAATTTTTAGCAAGTAAACCAGATCAATGCTTCAGTACTCTGTAAATGAGAATATTGGGCCAAATTACGGGAACTGCGTGGTCGGTGCGCTGATGTGGAAGCTTACTCCTCCGGAAACCCTTCACTGATAATGTCATGTCGCACACAGAATCGATGCTATATTGCGTTCCAAAGGTGGACCAACACGCTGTTAAGCAAGCTCTGTTAATTCATCGCTGCTGTCAAGTATCCGATGTAAATACGTGAATTGGAGTGGCAATCATTAAAACGAAGGCAATTTTCGTTGCGACAGGACCTTTTCATGAAAATTCAAACGCCAGTTTTCTCCTCCGACTGCGAAAACATTTTGTCGGCAACCACCTACATAGGGAGGAATTATCATCATGATAACGTAAGAGGAATCAGGGGTCGCACAGAAAAATTTAAGTTCTCGTTTTTCCCGCTCGCCATTCGAGAGTGGAACGGTATAGAGACGTCTTGAAGATGGTTCATTGAACCCTCTGCCAGGCACTTTATTGTGGATAGCAGAGTAATCACGTAGATGAAGATGTACTCCACAAAACAATAGATTGAACCAAGATACTGAAGACTGCGGCTGTACATGCGTCGATGCATTTGATTCTCTGTACGTGGAGTGCGTAGCTGTCTGAAGATGGGATTCTTAAGATGCTGAAACTGGTCGTGTAAATAAAAATGAAATTTCGTAAAACATTCGGCTGTTTGATTATTTGTCTTTGGTAAACGGTATTAATGAAATGATCAGAATATTTTAATCTGAGTGTATCAGAAAAACCTGTAAAGATATAAAATGGCTCAAATGGCACTGAGCACTATGGGACTTAACATCTGTGGTCATCAGTCCCCTAGAACTTAGAACTACTTAAACATAACTAACCTAAGGACATCACACACATCCATGCCCGTGGCAGGATTCGAGCCTACTACCGTAGCGGTCACGAGTATCCAGACTGAAGCGCCTAGAACCGCAGGGCCACACCGGTCGGCTAAAGATATAAAGTATGACATTATTATTGAGAATCTGGACACGAATAGAGGAGTATTAAGCAGAATGTGTCATCATATTACGAGATGCAAATGAAAACCCTTTATCAAATGCAAAAGAAACAGCAGACAGGTGGCAGAAGCACACCGAATGTCTGTAAAATGAAGCAGAATATCCGAAATTCCGATAAGAGGAAGCTGATTTGGATGTAATAGGTAATCCATTAACATTATTATTCATTTATTTATGTATTTTACATTCTCTCCTATATCGCAGTGTTACAAGTGCAAAGATTAACTTAAACCATTATCTGGAATATTTTAATTTACCAATAAAAATGCATTCCCTCTCCAAATACAAAATTATGATTTATGAAATCTTAACAAGTAACTGAAATATCACCTTCAGAATTTTACAGAGTGCTTATGAATCATCGCCAAGAACCTGTAAGATGGGTGAACACCATCAGATTTAGAGATAGTAGTTATCACAACATTATACTGGAAGGATTTATTTTACCCTTGACAAGGTTTATCTCTGCTATAGCAGTAAATCCACACCACGCACACTTTCCACGGTATTTAGGCCGTTCTTCGGTGTCCGACTCGTCAGTCGGCAAGATTCAGCACAACCAGGAGCAACGTAGTTTTGGACGAAACGTCAGGGACTGAGGAGTTTCATGGACCACGGCCATACAACCCAGAAGAATTCTCGGCAGCTCGTCTTAACCATGGCAGCAGCAACGCATTTTTCGTAATTCAAACTACAACTTTTACTAACAACGCACTTTTCAAACAGTTACTAGTTTATAACTACAGTCCACAACTTTTGACTCAATATTATCAATACAACATAATTTCCGTAATGTGTAGGCAGAAAGAAGGAGTACTTTATGACGACCACTATTTTAAAAGAGCACAAGTTTCGTTAAATGTCGAGTTTTATTTGCAACATACTGTTGAAAAATACATGGATGTGCAACAAAGGTGCAAAAATTCACAGTCTCTGCTAAGACAATTTTTTTGCCTGTTTTGGCTTTCCAAACGAGTGCTGAATTTATAAGAAATAATTGGACCAGTAAATATATTTTTCAGTTTTAAGATATGAAGTACATAATTACAATCTTTTCAAAAGGTGGGCATATATTATATACTCCTGCCCCCTTTTGTATTGCGGTGGTTAAGATGGCTGTAAGGCAAAATTACCTCCTATCACAGAATTTCAACTTCTACGTCGGAGAGACGATGACGGGTTTGAAAGGATTATTGAGAAGTGCAATAAAAGTGCAGTAGGCAGAGGTAGCAGTCAAGGCTCGCAGACGACATATACTCTGTAATCTGACGTAACGAAGGCTCAGAGGTAACAGACAACAAAATTAGCACAGAATAACTTTGATAGGTTAACGAAGGAAAGACAATGGCCATGGAGTACTAGGAAGGAGGCAAACGACTTTCTTAAAAGACCAGGAATGATCGAAGAGTGGAATCCGTGAAGAGTTCGATCTGGAAGTTAGATTTCACAGGATTGCAGCAGCAAGAAAGTAGTTGATTGGTAGAAGTGAAGAAAGAGTTCTGCAGTAAAAGAGACACTGGTGTGTAAATGAGAACTAATTTCCTGAAACTGTGCATCTGGAGCAGAGCACCATGTCGAAACGAAATTTGAAGCACTGTAAGTCTGGAGAAGCTGAAATTAGCCTCATTTCAGATGGACACCTGCTGGACAATGGTGACCATTGACGACCCTTATCAAAACGAGAACCAGTTTCTGGGACATTTTGTCATAGAGTTCAAGAATAGTTATTGTTGTGTCTGAAGAAGAAGTGGAGGGCTAAAATGAAAGCAACAGATATCGAGTAGAATGTAAAAATAAGAAACACAGTATGTTGAGTGTGGTAGACAAGTAAAGGCAAGCACAAGCATGCAATAGGCAGAGGACAGCGTAGAACCTATCGACAGTTGAAAGATTGATTTATATTCTGTAACTAGCTCATCTTCCGCATATGTCATCTTCAGGGCGTCCCTCCAGCAGTAATCAGGTACATTTGCTATGGGGTTTCGGCAACATTTCCAATTTAGTTTCTGAAATGTGTTGGTCGAGTCTGCTAAAAAACTACTTCTCATTCCATCACTCATTCAATTCTCACTATCTACCGAAAACTTCAGGTTGTTTCCCGATAAAACCAAAGTGATATGCAGAGCGGAACACTACGTGCTCACTCGATTGAGTTGTCGTGAATTAGTCTGGTGCGACATTCTTTTTATCGATATGTATTAACAGCGACTGTAAAACACGAAGAAAAACCACCACTCCAGCAGTGATAGCATCGCCATGACCTGCGATGATCGCTAACGCCCTGCAGCAGCGCTACTGAGTAGCTGATGCAGTACTCGTTATTCTTCGTGTTTTACAGTCGCTGTTAATATACTCGGTGTATCACAAAGAATCATCTGATTTGGCACGTCTACATTTTTGAAACTACACTACTGGTCATTAAAATTGCTACACCAAGAGGAAATGCAGATGATAAACGGATATTCATCAGACAAATATATTATACAAGAACTGACATTTGATAACATTTACACGCAATTTTGGTGCATAGATCCTGAGAAATCAGTACCCAAAACAACCACCTCTGGCCCTCTGGCCGTAATAACGGCCTTGGTACGCCTGGGCATTGAGTCAAACAGAGCTTGGATGGCGTGTACAGGTACAGCTGCCCATGGAGCTACCACAGCTCATCAAGAGTAGTGATTGGCGTATTGTGACGAGCCAGTTGCTCGGCCACCTTTCACCAGACGTTTTCAGTTGGTGAGAGATCTGGAGGATGTGCTGGCCAGGGCAGCCGTCGAACATTTTCTGTATCCAGAAAGACCCGTACAGGACCAGCAACATGCGGTCGTGCATTATCCGGCTGAAATGTAGGGGTTCACAGTGATCGAATGAGGGTGGAGCCACGGGTCGTAACACATCTGAAATGTAACGTCCACTGTTCAAAGTGCCGTCAATGCAAACAAAAGGTGACCGAGACGTGTAACCAATGGCACCCCATACCATCCCGCCGGGTGAGACGCCAGTATGGCGATGACGACTACACGCTTCCAGTGTGCGTTTACCGCGATGTCACCAAACACGGATGCGACCATCATGATGCTGCAAACAGAAACTGGATTCATCCGAAAAAATGACGATTTGCCATTCGTGCACCCAGGTTCGTCGCTGAGTACACCATCGCAGGCACACCTGCCTGTGATACAGCGTCAAGGGTAACCGCAGCCATTGTCTCCGAGCTGGTAGTCCATGCTGCTGCAAACGTGGTCGAACTGTTCGTGCAGATGGTTGTTGTCTTGCAAACGTCCCCCTCTGTTGATTCAGGGATCGAGACGTGGCTCCACGATCCGTTACAGCCATGCGGATAAGATGCTTGTCATTTCGACTGCTAGTGAAACGAGGCCGTTGGGATCCAGCACGGCGTCCCATATTACCCTACTGAACCCACCGATTCCATATTCCGCTAACAGTCATTGGATCTCGACCAACTCGAGCAGCAGGGTCGCGATACGATAAACCGCAATCGCGATTGGCTACAATCCGACCTTTATCAAAGTCGGAAATGTGGTGGTACGCATTTCTCCTCCTTACACGAGGTATCACAACTTCACCAGGCACCACCTGTCAACTGCTGATTTTGTATGGGAAATCGGTTGGAAACTTTCCTCATGTCAGCACGTTGTAGGTGTTGCCACCGGCGGCAACCTCGTTTGAATGCTCTGAAAAGCTAATCGTTTCCACATCACAGCAACTTCTTCCTGTCGGTTAAATTTCGCGTCTGTAGCACGTCCTCTTCGTGGTGTAGCAGTTTTAATGGCCAGTAGTGTAATAATCGCATACAATGAATTTTGTTTTTTGATGATCGCAAAACTCAAAAGTTTTTCTTTCATACCTTTTCATATGGTTGGCATATGTCAGTGTGGTATTCAAATTCTTCCCACGCTGCAGCGAACATGACTTGAGTTACAGCTTCCTCATCTGCTGTCATGCGATGTCTCGATTCATTCATTGTTGTCGGTAACGGAGACACATAATCAGAGTCTTTTATAAAGCTCCACAAGAAATAATCGCATACAATCAGGTTTGGCGACCTTGTATTCCAGTTATGTAAGGCTGAATGAAGTCGTTCGAATCAGCCTCCATTTGTGGGAAAAGAAGGTTCTCAAGAATATCGAGATATGTGCTTCCTCTAACAGTGTTCTCGGCAAAGAAAAATGGACCATACACCTTTATCGCGTGAAACTGCACAGAAACATTAAATTTTGGAAAGTCCTTCTCCTGGGATACAAATGAAACTAATACAGCGTTAGTGAAATCTGGGATAGCTTTATCAAATGACGACATAAAATCGTGCCTCATAAACCATTCTGTCTGTAATGGGAAACAAATCGACTCTTACAGACATGATCAGAAATTTTTTTGGGTTGACGCCAGCTATACACTGAAAAAACAGATTTGAAAACATTTGCCGAAACAGTAGGGGAAATGCGCCAGACGACACCTAGACGCGACACCTGCTATGTCTCGTGGACATTGCATACTGCTTCTCCTGTACTGTGGACAAATGAAGGCGTCTAGTAGTATGCGTAATCACACGGTTTCTAAAATAATAATAAAATTGAACTTCAACGGGAAGACTCTTGACACACCAGAAAGTTCGTGTTTCTGGCACTTTTCTTTCCGCATTATACGAGTCTGTGAGAGAGTGGACGGGACACTAATGCATGATTGCATGCTAACGTAGTGACTGTGGCATGAGATGCTTATGCACTCAAGACTATGTTTAAATTTTTTGGTATGTACGTAGAAAGTTCGAAATGAACACTGCGAACAAAGGTGCGGATCTAAATAATAATGATGATACTCAAAGTAGAAAATACCTGCTTCCAGAAGTACTCCACTAACGTAAATTTTTTAACAATAGATATTATATAAGTTTAACTGTGACCGAGCACGAATATAACTCCCAGACAGAGGTCATTCTAATCTGTTTGAAGTCACTGACGAGTACTTTGACTATCAGAATACAAACACAGAGTAAGTCTACAGGTCACATCTGTTTATACACTAAAGAAAATCAGAGTGCGTGTCTGTGTGTTTGTGTGTGTGTGTGTGTGTGTGTGTGTGTGTGTGTGTGTGTGTGTGTGTGTGTAGGCACGCATTTGGACTTACAGTAAACACAGGAAATGTCCTTGTTTTTGTCAGACACGTTTCATTCACTTTTATGTTTTCATTCTTTTAAATTTTCATAATAACTGTCTACATCTTTTAACACAGAAAGCATTCGCTTCATAACTAGTTCATCGCTGGTGGTAACTGTTCGCACAACATACTTAACACATGCCCTTCTATAGGTTCCAGAGCATACAGTAATCTGGCTACATCGTATCCAGCCATTTCTTACGATAATATAAAAATATGTCGAATTCATAATTCAAGTATATTGTGAAACGTACTCACGAAGTTGCCTACGAAAAATTCTCCTACACAGCAGTATCTTCTGCTCTTTGTTGCTTATGTGTTTCTTTAGATCGGAGATTAATTTCGTTCTTGGAATTCAAAACTTAATTTTCTCTTGCAAGAAGTTTATAAAATCCTCTTCTATCAAAATTTTTCTTTAATTGTAAGGACAGCATCTCCTCGAAACTTCTGCCTTAATTTATTACATAAGCCCAGAAGAGCAGAGTTGCTGTTTTGAACTTCTAATGTACAGAGGAATTTGTCTGGCCGATTGTTACCGACAGGTCGAAGTTATATTTTGAAGCATCCTTTCATTATTTGTGCCTTACACCTCCCAGAATACTTGAGAGACAGAGTTGTAGGTAGAAGACGATTCTCAATAGAAACTTTCTTCTCGTTTTAATTGCTTGAGGAATAGTCGTACTTTCAAACTGCAGCAACTTTTAAAATCTTGTATACCTATTCATACCCTTCGCCTTCATGAAACGGTAGACACACTAAAATTTCTTCGACGCACTTTTAGAGCTCCATTTCACAACATATTTGCTATAGTACCACACTCCACATTTACATGGTAGTCAACACTATTGTTTCAATAAAAATCGTTTTGGGTACCAAACCATATCAACTAGTTCCCATTCCACTACATGAAATAAGTAATATCTCGACTACCTGAACTTACCGGTGTACCGTAACGGCAGCTACCGTGCAATGAAGTGAATCCTTTTTCTGGAATACATCCTGAAGGGCTCTGTAAGAAAATGCACTATTCTATTGCACTATGAGAACTCCGTGATATTGGTGTGATTGTTTCACCCCCAAGTCACTTACGGTTAACCTTTGTTAGGTCATCTGGGACTCTATCGAGAGGTATTTGCTCCTTTTGGACAGAGTTGTGATCAATTTACTTCAGTTATACGCGGCATTTTAGTGGTCATGAAACAGGATGCCTTCTCAACGATATTAGTTATTCGTGTAGTCTACATGATGCAACGTGCTACTAGGTAGATGTTAGTAATTTAATTACCACTGGAGGAGAGATCTATAGTACGATTTCAACTATTCCTTAAGACGTTTCTGTACTGGAAAGGCTGCACGAAGTCCTCTCGAAAGTAATCCGTCTATATCTCTTACTAACACTAGTTTTCTGTGATCATTTCCTTTCACGTTACTTGTCAGTGTTTATTTAGATTTTCCAATGAAGTAAATGTTGGGAGAGAAGTAAATCAGTAATCTTATACTATTCTAGCGTTTACGCTATGTCATTTAGACTATGTAAGTACATATGAAATGTTTTCGATAGACAGGGCTCCCAACTGTGACGACCGTGATGAAAGTCAGACGAACTAAATTTAAAAGCTGAAAAATCTTATAGATATCACTAAACAGCTTCATCTGAAATTTCAGCCATTCATTAGTTCATTTCACTATGCTGTATCTAGCCGGAAGCCATCTCCTTTCTTATCAATTCTTTTGTGGGTTTATAGGAATATTGTTTTAGAAAAGGTATGTGAGGACATTGAAGGGATAACTCAGTATCTAAAGGGGAATGCTAATATAAAAACCAAGGGGGATTGAAACGAGTTATTAGAGGAAGGAATAGAAAACAGCTACAAGGGAATATTCGCTCGGTGATAGGAATGAGAGAGGAGATATATTAAAAGAGTTCTTCAACATCTTTCGGCTAGTAAAAGGGAATACACTGTTGGAAAATCATAACGGGAGGAGGAGGTATACTTGGAAGACGCCTGGCAACAGGGCAAGAACCCAGCCAGATTACTTCATAGACAGATTCCGGTATCATGCACTGGAACGTAAGATGTTTTCAGGAGCGTATACAAACTTGGATTACAATTTAGCAGTCATGAATCGTAGCCTGAAGTTGAAGGGAATCGCCCGGAAGAAACAAAGTGGTGGGACTGAATTGTTAAGGAATGATGAGACCTGTCGAAGTTATCTACGGCTGTAGATACCGCGGTAATGAATAGCACAGTAGATAGCCAGGTTGAAGTGGAGGGGTCTTCATTAAAAGGAGAAGACTAACATAGGTACAAATAAAAACTAGCTGCGAAGACATCATGGATACCAGAAGAAATATTTCCAATAATGGGTGACACAAAGAAGTACAAAACTGGGTAGGGAAAATAAAATTACAGCACTTACGACTTAAATAAATAGCAAGTGTAGAGAAGCAAAGAAGGAATGACAGCTGGAAGAATGTATAGAAAAGTTAAAATAATGTTAAGTGAAGTTGAAGCTAAGGGCGCCAACTTTAAGAGTGGGATGGCAGTTCCACTTAAGCATACAGGACAGGGCGGTAAGGTGAACGTTTGGTAGCCTGATAGAAGAAGAAATGGTAACTGATATCGAAGACACTAGGAATTCAGTATTAGACTTCAACGGAGCTTTGGAAAACTTGCAATAAAGTAAGGCAGAGTGGATGGATAAAATTCCATAGGAATTTCTACAGTTACCGTGGAAAGTGCCGACTTAACGTTTATTGATGTTCGTGTGTAGCCGGCCGGGGTGGCCTAGAGGCTCTAGGCGCTTCAGTCTGGAACCGCGCGACCGCTACAGTCGAAGGTTCGAATCCTGCCTCGTGCATGGATGTGTGTGATGTCCTTAGGTTAGTTAGGTTTAAGTAGTTCTAAGTACTATGGTACCGATGACCTCAGATGTTAAGTCCCATAGTGCTCAGAGCCATTTGAAACATTTTGTTCGTGTGTAGAATCTGTGATACTGGATTCCCTCAGCCTTTCAGAAAATTGTTATCCATACAATCCCCAGGATAGGCAGGATAGATGTTCGAAATTGTGAGAAAAACAGGAGTAAGCTATAGGAAAAAACGGGTAAACACAGTATGTACCAGAACCAAGGGGGATCTATAACAACAGTAGTCAAGAACGAAAGGCATGAATTAAAAAGGATTTAATACATTCCACTGTAGTATTCAACTTAAAAAATGATGAAGCAATGAAGTAGATGAACTAAAGGATCAAAAGTGGGATTAAAATTTAGTACTAAAGGACACCAATGGAATGATTAGCTGTCAACACTGCTATCCTAAGTGAATTGCGTAAGCTGCTGAATGGTGTGAACAATGTAATGAGTGCAAAATATGGTTGGAGAGTAGATTGAAGTTTTAAAAAAGTGATGACGAGTAGCCAAAATGAGAGCATTGATGAACTTAACATCAAAAGTGCTGGCCCGCATTTACAAAATGAAATGGCAGAATGATGAGACATGTGTTAAGACATCATGGAATAATTTCCGTGGTACTTGCAGGAGCTGCAGAGGGTATAAACTGCAGAACACAAGAGCTGGGATACATCCGACAATTAAATAAGGACCACGGGCACTACTGCTACTCTTAGCGAGAGTTGTTAAACTGTTATTTATGTACCTATTATTATACTGGGTGTACCAAAAAGAATCATCCGATTTTAAAAACATCGTAGTACATTGTTACTTGGGATATGGGCGCTAACAACGTATTGTTGGAATGAGAAAACTCTCGACTTTAACATGGTTTCCGCTATGTAAAGCAGTGTGCGCCCACTTCAGTTCTAATAAAAATGGTGGCGGGAAAAGGGAAAGCGTTTTGTGTTCTACGCTTTGCGCGGTGTGGGTCAGCCGTAATAACTGTGCAGCATGACTTTCGTACTACGTACGATGTGGATTCTCCTATATCACGAAGCAATAGAGGATTGCATGAACAATTCCGAGATACAGTTGTGTGGAGGCAAATCGCCGGGCCGTCCCCGAGAGTCTGACACAGAAGTCGAACATATCCGCCATAGTTTCACAAGGAGTCCGCAGAAATCCGTTCGCCGTGCAGCTCGATAGCTTAACATGCCTCCGATGACGGTCTGGCCTGTGTTGCGTCATCGTTTACACATGAAACCATAAAAAATTCAGCTACTACGAACTCTTCGTGACTCTGACAAAAACCAACCTGTGGAGTCCTGTAATTTCGTTCTTGGCAAGTTGGGGGATGACAGTTTCCTCCCATGCTTAGTATTTAGTGACGAGGCAACGTTCAATTTAAATGGAACCGTCATAATTGGAGAATATGGGGTACGGAACAGGCACATGAAGTTGTTCAACATCAGAGGCACTCTTCAAAATTTAATGGGTTTTGGGCACTTTCACGGGAAAGATGTATGGTCGATTTTTCGCTGCCGAGAACACTGTTACAGGAAGCACAAATCTCGAAATGTTTCAGAACTATCTTTTTCCATAGTTGGAGACTGACTCGAACGACTTCATTTACCAACAGGATGGGGCACCGCCACACTGATATGGAAGTGCCTGAATTTTTAAATCAAAGATGGATCGGCCGCACTGAACCAAATGATACGTCCTTACCGGGTCTAGCCGTATGTGATTATTTCTTGTAGGGGTTTATAAAAGACTCTGTTTATGTTCCTCCTTTACCAACAACAATGAATAAACTGAGACATCGCATACATACAGCTGTGGAAACTGTAACTCATGACATGCTCTCTACAGTGTGGGAACAATCTGAATACAACACTGACATGCACCGTTGATCTGAAAGGGGCATACTGAACACCCATGAAAAGGTATGAAGAAGAACTTTTTCAGATTGCCGTTCATCAAGAAACAAAATTCATTGTATATGTTTACTAGTTTCAGATATACAGCCGTGACATATCGAATGATCCTTTTTGATGTACCCTGTATTACACAGTTCTGTGATGTAAGAGACAATTCAAGATTTACCAGTTTATGTCTCAAAAAATTGTAGCCACTGTCCAGAAAGATTAATTTATATTAGCGGGAAGCATTCTGTGTGTTTTATTTTGTTAATAATCTCAAAGAGGGTTCTACTTACATACAGGAGGAATAGTTTAGAGTTATTTAACAAATAGAGCGCACGGAAGGGTAAGCACTAACGTCTGTCAGTATTTGTGACTACGAAGAAGTGTTTAGAAAAATACCCTCACTGGCATACCCAGTAAAGAACTTCCTTGCACTTCACATAACCCTACTTAAATAATACTTCAGTTGTTCATTTGTAAAAACTCGTGAATCTACGAAAGTTCTTCAGCGTTTTCTTTGAAATTTTGGCACAACATTGCAGTCGTATATGCGCATGCTTTAATGTACCTGCTGGAGAGTCCTATGGTATATACTATTAAAGAATCTGAATTTGCAATAACAGTAAATAAAGCTGAAGTTCAGAGAGAGCGGGCAAGAGGAGATGGACATAGAGAGGAGGAGCAGATAATGGAGTGAGATGAAGATAAAGGGTGAGAGGAGTCGGGAGGAGATATACATAGAGGACAAGGGAAATGATGGGCAGAGAAAGAAAAAAGGAGATTATGGGCAGAGGAGGATGGAGGAGGAGGCGGACAAGCAGAGGACGAGTAGGAGATCAACAGCGAAAGTCGCTGGGGAAGGGGGGGGGGGAGGAAGGAGATCAAATGGTTCAAATGGCTCTGAGCACTATGGGACTTAACAGCTGTGGTCATCAGTCCCCTAGAACTTAGAACTACTTAAACCTAACTAACCTAAGGACATCACACACATCCATGCCCGAGGCAGGAGTCGAACGAGGAAGGAGATCAAGACGTGTACAAAATTCCTGTACACATTAGAAACTTGTGCTTCCTGGTTTCTTCTGTTTGGCGAAACTGAGCCACAGTGACGCATTTTCGAGAACAACTAGTGAGCAATACAATTATTGATGTTCCGGAACCCGTACAGAAAGTTGGAATAGAGGTCAACATAACCAATATTTCCGCCCATTTTATTGCTCATGAAAACCACACATTGCATGTTGTACCACCATACAGTGAGACCTTCAGAGTTGGAATAGAGGTCAACATAACCAACATTTCCGCCCATTTTATTGCTCATGAAAACCACACATTGCATGTTGTACCACCATACAGCGAGACCTCCAGAGATAGTGATCCAGATTGCTGTACACACCGGTACCTCTAATACCCAGTAGACCTTCCCGTTGCATTCATGCGTGCCTGTATTCGTCGTGGCATGCTATCCACAAGTTCATCAAGGCACTGTTGGTCCATTTTATCCCACTCCTCAATGGCGATTCGGCGTTGATCCCTCAGAGTGGTTGGTGGATGACGTCGTCCATAAACAGCACTTTTCAATCTATTCCAGGCATGTTTGGTACGGTTCATGTCTGGGCAACATGCCGACCACTCTAGTCGAGCGATTTCGTTATCCTGAAGGTAGTCATTCACAAGATGTGTACGATGGGGCCACGAATTCTTACCAATGAAGAAGAACGCCTCGCCACTGTGCTGCCGATATGGTTGCACTGTCGGTCGGAGGATGGAATTCACGTATCGTACAGCCGTTACGGCGCCTTCCATGACCACCAGCTGCGTTCGTCGGTGTCACGTAATGCCACCCTAAAACAGCCGGGAACCTCCACCTTGCTGCAGTCTCTGGACAGTGTGTATAAGGCGTTCAGTCAGAAAAGGAGGAAGGCATATGCGACAATCATGAGTGAAGAGAACGTGATGCTAATCCTGAACGGTCCATTCGGCATGATGCTGGACTCATCTGTACCGCGCTTATGATGTCGTGTTCGCAAAGATGGACCTCGTCATGGAAGTCGGGCGTGAAGTTGTGCATCATGCAGTTTTAGTCGTAACACGACATCCTGTGGCTGCACGAAAAGCATTATGCGACATCGTGCCTTTACTATTAGGCTTCCTCCGAGACATAATGCATAGATAGCGGTCATCTACTGTAGTAGGAACCCTTGGGCGGCCAGAGCGAGGCATGTCATCGGCAGATCCTGTGTCTCTGTATCTCCTCCACGTCCGAAAAACCTCGCTTCGGTTCACTCCGAGAGGTATGGACTCTTGCCTTGGTGAGTGCCCTTCCTGGCACAAAGTAACAAAGCGAACGCTATCGAAACGCGGTACTAACCGTCTAGGCATGGCTGAACTGCAGACAACACGAGCCGCGCACTTCGTTCCTGTTGGAATGGGTGAAACCGATAGGCTGTCGCCCCCCCCCCCCCCCCTATGTCTAACAGGCACTGCTCATACACGGTTGTTTTCATCAATGGGTGGGTTTACTGACATCTCTTAACAGTGAAAGGGACTGTGTCTATGATACAATGTCCACAGTCAACGTCTATCTTCAGGAGTTCTGGGAACCGGAATAATGCAAAACTTTTTATGATGTGTGTATTTTGGAACTTGACGATGGCAGCGCGCTGTCTAAACGCATTGTACCAGTGAATAATCGAATAAAAATTAGCCTGAAACACAATGATTGTTATTTTATTATTTCCGTAACACAGTCTGAGACCTCACCCTGTTCCATGCTACAAGTCAAGTCCTAGAATGGTCACTATCGAAATGATACATAGTTTGCAGTCTTAAGATTTTAAGTGGGACCCTGAGGAAATTAAGCTATGAGCATGGCACTTGTCGACAATTGTTAGTCCGTCTCTACAAATTCACCCTTTTCCCATCAGTAAGTAACTTGGCGGAGACTTACATTGTAAGAGTCTGCATTTCGGCTATTCACTAAACATTCAACCTCGGAATCACCTCGTTGGCAGTTTAGAAATGCTTGACACGCAGTTGTTTCGTTATCAAAAGACGGAATTGATAACAGTGAGTGCCGCTTCAGGAGAAAATGGGGAAGCGGCAAAATTCCATTGTCTTGTGCAAAATTAACTAGCACGTTCTCGTGGATCCACGTCTGCGTTTTGTAAACTGATCGGGAAACTTGGGCAGTATGACGCGCGGTAGTTTGCCCCTTACGAGCATATTCTCTTGCCACCACACTGTGTGTGTGTGTGTGTGTGTGTGTGTGTGTGTGTGTCCCAAAAACTCACTCAGCACCACCATCCCCGATTATGGTTGTGTCTTCACTGTTTGCATAGCTCCTCTGCCTCGGGATCATAACGATACACATAGTAACCGTCCGTGGGGATTATATGCGTAAATAACAGCTGCAACACTTGCTATGCTGCCTTGGTTCGCGTCACTTTTTGAATAGGTGCACGTACTTGAGGACTCCAGCGCCTGACATTTCCTGCTTTTAAAACTACGCGAAGTACGATAATAACTGAGAAATGCCGTTTCGTCTTAAGCCGTTCAGACCACACTTGAAACATCTGCGTAAACTAACCACAGTGTCACATATGGTTCATTGCCACTGCCTCATTACACTGCCACAACATGCACTGTTATACCGTTGTTTCTCTTCAAATGATAAAACTTCATGAACGGACAGCGGTAAGTTCTGTTGGCCTCTCTAGCGTCATTCTACGGTTGTGCGAAACGTATTTCCAATATGTACCAGGTCTGAAGACATGTACACGCAAACGAAAAACAATTACTTAAATCATTATTGGAAAATCTCATATAATGAAACAAATACTAACATAGAGATAGAGGGGCTGGCCAGTACATACCTCAGCTCAGTACAGCCGATAGAACACAAAACAGAACAGAAAATTTACGTTCCTAGCTTTCGGAACTTTGTAGCTTCGTCAGGGTTGGCGAGGGGGGAAAGAAAGGGAAGAAGGGAAAGTGGATTCTGTTGTGGTTGGCAGGAGAGCCAACACCGTGTTACTAGAGGAGGCCGAAAGGCACGCTTTTTAGCTCACGCAGGCTGGCGTGAGGTCTGGAACATGACAAGGAAATTAGAATTTAGAAAAACGGACGTAGCTGGTGGAATGCTTAACTTTAATCCATTAATGATGAACGTCGATCTTGACGGTACATGATTCACAATATCACTAGTAACTGATAATGGCGCCTTGCTAGGTCGTAGCAAATGACGTAGCTTAAGGCTATGCTAACTATCGTCTGGGCAAATGAGAACGTAAGTAGGCAGTGAATCATCGCTAGCAAAGTCGGCTGTACAACTGAGGTGAGTGCTAGGAAGTCTCTCTAGCCCTGCCGTGTGGCGGCGCTCGGTCTGCAATCACTGATAGTGGCGACACTCGGGTCCGACGTATACTAACGGACCGCGGCCGATTTAAAGGCTACCACCTAGCAAGTGTGGTGTCTGGCGGTGACACCACAGATTCAGTTACTCACATCCCAGGTTATGAAGCAACAGGGAAAGGTAAACAGGGAGGGTAGGAAGGATGGAGGCATGGTTGTCAGAGACTTCCACTTCCCTTCTTCCCTTTCTTTCCCCCTCTCCTCCCCGACGAAGGAACAAAGTTCCGAAAGCTAGGAACGTAAATTTTCTGTTCTGTGTTTTGTGTATCTATCGGCTGTAGTGAGCTGAGGTAAGTACTGGCCAGCCCCTCTATCTCTTTGTTAGGATAAACAATTACTTAACTTATATTTTCTATGTGGTAATTAAAACTCTTTGATTACTCCTCGGACATAGAGTAATGTAATTTTAGCGTGACCTACTAGCTATCAGTAGATATAATCTCATAGTACAATGAAGAGATTTGCAGCTGTCGGTGTGTGTGTATACGGGTTTCACAGTACAGTGTTTCACGGTATTGATAAAGTATCGGGACGCAAGAGTCGGACTGCAGCCGGCCCCGTTATGATGGGCCAGCCAACGCGTGCGGCTGGTAACGCGTCCGCGCCTGCTCCCTGCCCATGGCGTCCCATCACCACAGTCCCGGAGTCATCTGCGGATCCATTGTCCGTTGTAATGCAGTACGCTAATCAAAATGCATTGCCCGGTGATGAGACTAACGAGAGGTGCTTCCATTGCGCGCGCTCTTGTAATCGACATTGCCGGCCGCATTTCCCGTCCCGCCCACTCCCCTACAGCTACACCCCCACCCACACTCTCATGTCCGCTCCCCCCCTCCGCCCCCACCCCGCCCACTGCAGCCTTACAGCTCTCCGACGGCAGGCGATGGTCACCCGAGCGCTGACGCATTTTCCGCGAACGTCACTATGCATCTGCTAAGTTTTTCGCAACGCCGCTTCCAGAGAATGGCGCTGCCGGCAGCGGTCCACTAATGCTTCTCCATTATCGTTGCTTCCATTTTTCCAGAAAATACCCCAAGATAAGTCTACTTGTGTCAAACATAGGCCTTGATTTGATTAAGAAATTTCTGAGAATGTACTTTCAGAGCAGAGAATTGTATAGTAGTGAAACGTGGACTGTGGAAAAACCGGAATAGAAAAGAATCGAAGTAATTGAGATGTGGTGCTACACATGAATGCGGCAAATTAGGTGGACTCATAAGGTAAGGAACGAGGAGGTTCTGCGCAGAGTTGAAGAGGAAAGGAATATGTGGAAATCACTGACAAGAAGGGACAGGATGACAGAATCTGTTAAGACATCAGGGAATGACACTCATGGGTCTAGAGGGATCTGTAAAGAGAAAGAACTATAGAGGAAGACAGCGGTCTAAGGCGCTGCAGTCATGGACTGTGCGGCTGGTCCCGGTGGAGGTCCGAGTCCTCCCTCGGGCATGGATATGTGTGTTTGTCCTTAGGATAATTTAAGTAGTGTGTAAGCTTAGGGACTGATGACCATAGCAGTTAAGTCTCATAAGATTTCACACACATCTAAACATTTTTTTGAGGAAGGCAGATTGGAATACATCTAGCAGATAACTGAGGACGTAGGCTGCAAGTGCTACTCTGAGATGAAGATTTTGTGACAGGAGAGAAATTCGTGGCGGGCAGCATCAAACCATTTGAAAGACTGTCAACACCTTGCATTTCCCGCTCCATCCCCCCCAAAAATTGTTTTCTTTCACATGCTTCTGTACAGGATAGCGCAAAGTAATAGAATTTTCTTGTTTAAAAACCATCGCAGACTGTGATCACAAAATCAGACAAAGAAAGTTCGCGAAGACATATCGCCAACAAAATAACATCGCACGTTTTCTTAGTCGAACTGAATTTTCTCCTGGAAACATTAACTCTGAAATGCAGGGCAACGTCATAGGCTCTGTGAGAAGGTCCATCCGATATGGACGAGTGGCTCAATGCGATTTGTGGACCGCGTCACTCGTGGACAAAATACGCGATGGAGGACACTTCATAATTACAATTCGAAAACCTATAGCGTACGTAGAAATCGTCACTGTCATCATTGTGTCACTCCACTGTCATACTCGGAGCTCAAAATAGCATACCTAACGTCAGTGGTATCTTGGTAAACAAGAGGTGTTGTTAATGTAATCACTGAAGTAGGTTATTTAGTAAGTTGCATTCTTCGTCAGTTTCACATTAATGTCGGTCCCGTTCAGGCAACGCAGCGTTGTAGTCTGGATACCGTGTTGTTGATGCTGATACTGAAGTTGATCAATTTGCAAATCAACTGTAGTAGCGCTGGTATCGATATTCGCATTTGGGAGCGAATACGGCAGAGTATGTATTGCGAGAGGTAAAGGGGGAGAACGCACATTTTGTGGGCTATTTCTAGCGCGAAACAGTTACGACAGGTTTTCCAAAACCGTGTAACGTTGCACACTAGCGAATAAGTGCTCCGGGAAGAACTATTAGTAACATGGCGTTTTTTGCGACATTGGTACGATATGACTTATCTTTAGTATGATTTCTGTGTAGTTACTTACGATTTAAAATAGAAGTTGTCACTGAGTAAAATAAGTTTTTCTCATTTTTTAAAATTGTATTAACCTTAAAAATAAAGACGATATTCCACCAAAGTAAGGGGTTCTCACTGTTTCGTCAGAGAACAATTTTGGGATAACCGGAATTAAACAACATATTTTTATTGAAACGCCGTTATGACGACTACAGATTTACTTATAACGTGACTTTCTTTTGTCGCTTTAAGTCGTGATTTGATTGAAAATCATGTGCAGGCCTTCTTCTTCTTGTATTAGTTGTGCTACGTAACAACAGTTGCTCTCATTAAAGAAAGTGAATTTGGTGGCAGAAATGACTCCAGTGGCTTTTACGTGTAATCTGATTACTCGCATTCGGGTGGCATTAGATCGGTACGTCAACAAGGACTAATAGAAGCTTACATTAGCGGTTTCCGGACAGTGTACAAATTAGATACTATTATCAGCTGTGAAGGCTTCCAGCCTAAGTAGAGCAGACTAGATCCCACATTAGACATCGATAACAGCCATTCTAACCTGTTTCGAGCGTGAACTCCGTCCTAAGCGCTTCATAGTCATACTATAAATGCCAAAGTAGCTCTGCATCTTACGTTTTTGCGACTAAACCATTGAACCGATTTCGATGAAATGTGGCGTGAGGGTACCTTGAACCCTGGGGGATGACCTGGACTACTTTAGATAGTAAAAAAGAATCATCGCCTTCTAAGTGTGTCAGGTAGGGAATGGGACACCTTTTTCTACATCAATGAACGTAAATCACTTAAAAACATATTAAATTTCTTGTATAACGTACACAGTTACAAATTACGTTTCTGGGGTGAGATATTGTTGAGCTATTATAATTACTAGCACAGCAAAAGGAGAAAGTGTTTAATTTCGCAAATCTCAGTTATACCGGCGGATTTGCCTTTTGAATTGCTGTTCCCACTAAAAATTGCTTTTGGACTGACCATAAATAATACCCGAGAGCGAACACTCTAAGTTGTCACTGTGCATTTAGAAAAAACCGTGCTTTCCTCGTAGGCAACTCCATGCTGTGTGCTCACGTTTATGCAGCCCCCAAAATCTGTATGTCTTTGAAAAGAAGACAAGACGAAAATCGTTGTTTACAGAACTTCGTTAAGATCATGCAATAAATAGCTCACAAAAGTAAACAATTTCCAAATATTTTCACTAATACATTCGAATTCGGCAAAATAATTGAAACGCATTCTGTGTCTGTGAGATGATTGTAAGTGCAGCTGCTCATAGTGTGGGCCGTAATTATCGTCTGGTAGCTAAACTTGGTGGACTATCTAATGCGTTATTGAGGAACGAAACACACTGGAAAAAAATTAATTCCATAATTAGCCGCCAGTTGCAAATCCGGCACTGCGAATGCAAGGTAGACAAATGGAAATGTATCCATATATAATATATTAGGAACTGGACGTGGGCAGGAAAGGTAAAACAGTGAGAAAGGGATAACGTCGATTTTATTATTAACCACCACTTATTCAATTGTTTAATATGAGCACCGGAGACATCGACGAGATCATTCATCCGTAAAACGACGTGATCAATAGTTGCTCGGTGCAGTTGCGGTGGACTCTGAGCAACGTCTTCTTGTATACTGGACTTCATACTGTCTAGTGACCGAACATGGCTGTGTTAAATGCATTCTCTTAGATGTCCCCCCAGCGCCAGACGCCACATGGAATCAAATCAGGTGATCTTTTAGGCCATGCATCTGAAAAACATCTGGAGATAAAACGTTCGTGGAAGGTTGCGTTAAGCACTGGTCGAGTGACGTGAGGTGTTGCTTCAACTTGTAAGAAAACAGTGGTTTTCACACACTTGAGCTCTTCCGGTACACCTGACAGGCCCTCAGAGTGAATTCTCTTCAAAGAGGATAGGGCGGAGAATAAAGGTGCTTGTGAATCCATACCACACCGTCACATAATGCGAATGCAATGGTTCTTCATGCATAACACGTGGTTTAGCATCACCGCAGATTCGGGAGTTTTGCTTATTCACTGCACCCCGTAGTGTAAAATATGCTTCGTCTAACAACAGAATATTTCTCAGCCACATGTCATCTACGTCGACCCGTGTCAGAAACCGAAGAGCAAAGTCAGGACGTACCCGTGGATCACGAGGTTTTAGTTGCTGCACCACCTGGATCTTGTACAGGTACCACTTTAAAACAGACTGCAAAATTTTCCCTACTGTTTAACCATGGGACGGACAACTCCCGTGACACTGCACGAGCACTAACGCTAACGTGGCACACCCTGCTTGGTTAGTTACAGCAACAGCAACCTGGTCAATAACTTCCATCGGGATAAGACGCCTTCCTCTTCCATGTGCCACATCACACTCGCTCGTGTTTTCAAATTTCATCCTTATCTTCTTTAAACCATTTTATGACATCAGACCTCTTCTCCGACCTTTCAGTCGGAGATATTATTTCAATGCAGCACTGTAATTACCTCCGTTCACATAAAACCGTTACATTAACTGCGCACGGTCTCTTTTCTCGATAGCCGCACTGTTCACTCACATCACGGCTTGTCAAACGAGAGCTTGGATGTCATACCTCCATATGAACAGTGTACAGTGAACATGGTGGCCAAATCTGGATCAATTATTTTTTTTTCCTGGGAAAATCTGTACCGCTTTAACGCACTAGAGTATCTACCAAGCGTCGCTGCCACGCGATAGTTACAGCCCACAATGTACGTGAGTAGCTGGAATTTAATTATAAGCATCTGGCATATCCTAGCACTAAATACATTTGTAAGTATTCGTCTAAGTAACTGCTATAAACCCCGATATTTGTGAATTACTAACTTACTTGACATCACTCGTCATAACGAAATTGCTGGTGCGATATGATAGTCGCGAGTAACAGCTACTTCACTGTAAATAGTGTACTGTCTCTGCAGATCTGGGTCTAGAGAGACCTAATCAATTGCATCCGAACTTAGTCATCTATAGAGAAAGGGTGGTCTCACATTGACAAACTTGCTATCACCGACCATAGACATGGTGTATCAAGAAACCTGATTCATCACTCTACAAGACTCGTAACCAGGAACGCCAGAAATCCTATTAAAAATCCTTGCAGGGGGTCGTGACGTCAATCGTGTGAAAACGAACCGAAGAGGGACGTTACACTGTGTAACAACATAGGATGCCTTACATTCAAGTTCAGACGAAGTCTATCTACATCCAGCACTGGATGAGAAATAGCTAATGATGATTGGGTATGTTTCTAAACTGAGCAACAAAATTAAGCATCACTTTTTCTAAACCTCGTAATTGTTTCGAATTCCGACGCATAAGTCTGAAACTTGGCTCAAAGGTGCCTACAGTCTTCCTCTGAAACGGTGCAAAAGCGAGGCACCCTGCTCTTCGCACTTGGCTCAGCCCACTTTTTTCGGCTGACACACAAACCTCCACATGTCAGACACTCAGATCGGTAACATAAATTGTATGTCGATAGAGTACCAACCAAAATATCGATTTAGTTCGTGGTGTGTTCGGTTGTCCAGTAGAACATGCGTAAATGGTAATTAAAAAGAACACCACAACTACGGAGTATTGTAAAAGCGCATATGTGACGTGCAATTATCAATGTCTACGGTAGGTGAGTGGGAAGAGCGTCAGATCGTCGTACTAAAGATCTTGACTTCGATACCCACTTAACAGCTTACGCGCGAAACTGTTATATGGGAGAGCTTTTTTTTAAGATGTAAAAAGGACGTTTCGGAGTTTGTAGCAATGTTCTTTTAGCAGGCTGCCTTCGGTTCGTAGTTGAAAGTAGCAATCATATAGCGTATATTTGTATAGATAACACCACACCTGTTTATCCAAATGTACTCGATGGGTGTGCTGCTTTCAACTACGAAACGAAAGCAGACTGTCAAAACAACATTGCTCCGAAACGTCCATTTTACACGTCAGAAAAATGTTCTCCCATATAACACTGTCACGTTTAAGCTGTTAAAAATATCAGATTTAGTGGGTTTCGAACTCGGGATCTTTAGCACGACGATCTGACGCTCTAACACCTTCTTTATTATTTTTTTTTCACCTACGGGAGATATTAATATTTGCACATCACGATGCGCTTTTGCGATAATTCCTAGTCCTGGTGTTCTTTCTAATTGCTACGGATCAGAGTGTCTGTCATCTAGAGGTTTGACTGTGAGCCCGAGGGTAACGTCGCAGGGTGCCACGGTTTTGCATCATTACAGAGTAAGATTGTTGGCACTTTCCAGCCAAATTTCGTCGGCCGGCCGTTGTGGCCGTGCGGTTCTAGGCGCATCAGTCTGGAGCCGGGCGACCGCTACGGTCGCAGGTTCGAATCCTGCCTCGGGCATGGATGTGTGTGATGTCCTTAGGTTAGTTAGGTTTAAGTAGTTCTAAGTTCTAGGGGACTGATGACCTCAGAAGTTAAGTCCCATAGTGCTCAGAGCCATTTGAACCATTTGAACCAAATTTCGTAGGGATGGAAGACATTTACGAAGTTTCGAAAAAGGTGATCCTATAATTTTTTTCCGCAGTGTATATGGCTACAAACATTTCGCCCATTTTGGTCCCGTATAGTTCCTTGTAAAACTACATTTCTGCAGGTTTTAGGCCACACACTCAACAACCTGGTTACCTGAGTTCCCGGCGTGCTGTGTGCCGGCAGGTGTCGGGGAACGGGTGGCGCGTGCTGTCGGCGGACTCGCTGCAGACGAGCGTCATGTCGCTGAGCGTGCGCCTGCGCTCGGCCCACTTCTCGGACCCGGCCGGCGTGTTCGCCGCCCCCGGAGGTCGGCTATCCGCCACGCTGACGTGTCGCGCCGAGCTGGCCGGCATCTACCAGCAGGAGGCAGCGCTGCAGCTGGCGCCGCCCCCACCCGCGCAGGCCGAGCCCGTGCCGCAGAGGGGTAAGCTGTCTCATTCCGAGTAGCCACACCCCCACTGATTAGAAGTATTGCAGCTTTCCTTTGTATCTCTTAATATTCTCTCTGTCTTGTCTTTGTTTCCATTACGTTCTTTCTTCTCACTTCAGTTTTCTCTTTTCTTACTGTCGTCCTATTGTCTGCTCTTCTCATCTCTCCCTCGCCTCAGATATAGTCGAATCCCATCATCTTCCTTTCTCTTCGTACACTCTCTTTTCGCTCTTCTCTTCCCCTCCTCTCTTTTCCTCTATCCCTTCCCTGCTCTATCTTCTTGTCTTCACTCCTCTCTTATTTCCTCCTCTTATTTACTCTAATCCTCCTGTCACCTGTCTTCTCTTTTTTCTCAAACACTCAACTCCTTCCTTTTCTCTATTGACTTCTCCACTTTCCTCTAATCCTCTCCACTCTTATTCCTTTTCTCTATCTGTCTACTCATCGATTCTCTGTACTGTCCTCTCCTTCTCTATTCTTTTCTCCCCTCGTCCTCCTCTGTAACCCTCTACTCCTCTTTCACATGTTTTATGTCCTCCTCTACTCCTCGCTTTAATTTTCTCTAATTCTAGTTTCCTCTCGCCTCTGTTGTGTACTCCATTCCCCTTCTTTTTTTGTATCCCTCCTATGGTCCTAATAAAAGAAAGTCAGTCAAACACTGTCCATAAACTCCACATACCAACAACCCGACCACGTCATACACCATTCTCTTGTTTATTTATAATCAACTATATCTCCCTTTAAATTCCACATATTCTATAAACACTTCATGATGTGCATCTCTACAAATAAAAACTCTCTTTTTACTGAACACTTTGATAATGTCAAACAATATTGTTTAAAGAGTTTTTCGTCAGAGTGCAGATGAGGTGCTAAACTCCTAACACATCGCCTTATACTGAAATGTTGTGAATGCATCATTGTTGCTGGTACATGTTTGTACCAAGGGTTTCTGAACTTAAATGAGCGTTTTGAAGATGAATTGCAGAAGGGGACTAAATATAATTTTTAGATTTATGGTTTGTGGCGAATCTCAGGACAGCACACATAACCACATCACTTAGCATATTATTAGTTCGCTAATACTCCGATCTTACTGCCTCTTCGTATACTAGTATAATTTCATCGCAATTGTAGAAAGCCTGTAGGTAGTCCAGCTTATAACATACACTCATTTTTAAGGTATTAAGTATAGAATGATTCTGGGCTGCACAACATTGTAAAATTTGATCAGATTACTGTCAGAGTAACTAGGGAACAAGAGCTGTACTGATATGCTAATGAATTTGGGCGAACCTACTGTACTATCAAAGTGATGAGCAACAAATGCGCGGCTTTTGGAATGGACCGCCGAAATAATGAATGTCCTAATAGCACGAACAGAGAAGCTTCATATCTTATGAACTCTTCCACGAAGCAACAAGTGCTTGTTAATAGCAAAGAAAGTGTAGGAAACTATCAAGCTTGTAACCCTATTGTGGTGATTTCTGATTGTGAATAATTAATGTAAATATTTAGTCTCTAGTCATGCCTATTTCTCCGACCTGCTGAAATGTTCTGTTATCAGGCAACGGTAAATGCATATGTGTGTGTGTGTGTGTGTCTGTGTGTGTGTGTGTGTGTGTGTGTGTGTGTGTGTGTGTGTTTGTGCACTAGCGCGCGCGTGCGTACGTGTGTTTGCAGCAGTGAAGTGTTAAACTTCGACAAAACACTACCACAAATTCCACAAGTAAGTCTAGGAAATCTGCCAAGTCTAAAATATCTCCTTTCCACCCAAATCAGTTATGTCAGGTCCACACGCGCATCACTTACTACCACAACGGGTATTTATTGTATTATATTTATTTCTTCAGAATACCGATATTTCACATCAATCGTCGTCACGACCATTCATCTCTAGCATATAGTCATGGATATCATCTAATAGTAACGCCGTCGAATAACACGAGAGTATCTGTAGAGATTGATATTTGTGTAAATGCAACTGTTAGTCTTTAGAGAAATGCAGAAATTTTTTAGCACATGTTTCTCCTTTACTAAGACGCAGTGGTTAAATTAGTAAATTGTGCTGCTAGGAGGGTATAAATCCGTCCATGGATGGCACACATTGTTGAAATAGCAATAAAGATTAGTAACAGATTGATCTGTCACAGCAGCGGTCTGACACCTAAACGCAAACTTTCACATGGTCGTTGCTATCCTCTGCATGAGAGTATTGGAGTTACGGATCCGTGGTTGGAAAAAGATAATATAAAACAACTGAAATCGGACACCACGATATTGTTTAACGATAGTGCGAAATCACATGTTTCAGTTGTCATGTGAATTGATTCATTACATACACATGATACGCAACACAATGCAACGCTTTGAGTGAACATGAAGCCATAGCTTCACCGATTCGAATGGGCCGGCTGGGGTGGCCGAGTGGTTCGAGCGCTACAGTCTGGAACCGCACGACCGCTACGGTCGCAGGTTCGAATCCTGC
The DNA here is from genome assembly GCF_021461385.2 of Schistocerca piceifrons. Taxonomy (NCBI): domain Eukaryota; kingdom Metazoa; phylum Arthropoda; class Insecta; order Orthoptera; family Acrididae; genus Schistocerca; species Schistocerca piceifrons. The sequence goes on from NC_060143.1 coordinate 557,858,252, forward strand.
CTCGGGCATGGATGTGTGTGATGTCTTTAGGTTAGTTAGGTTTAAGTAGTTCTACGTTCTAGGAGACTGATGACCTCAGAAGTTAAGTCACATAGTGCTCAGAGCCATTTGAACCATTTTTGATTCGAATGGAGGACGTGAGGATGCCGGAGATAGTTGGGTAGTGCGAAACGTCGAAGTGCCACACTAACTGTAGTCGAAATTCTTGGCGGTGTGCGGCTCAAATGCAATGTTGCCCCCAGCCGTAGTGAAATACTGCTAATAGTTTGACCAACATGGGTGACGCTGATCGGGAAAGAAGGTCGTCGACAACAACTACAGGCCAAAATGCCCAGGCAATCGTGGAATCACTGTGTACGTTTTTCAGCCGGTACGTATCTTAATGCACAGTAACCACTGCATCGTCCTAGGTCGTCTGCAGTACCGAATAATGTGCTAAGTCTGGATTCCATAACGACTGCCACAAAGGTACAAGACTTAATCAGTCCCAGCACTTCCAGGAGTGTTGCTCCGTGGAAGACAACGGCTTGCTAAGCCTCATCATTACAAGCGAGCTCGAAGCATCCGCCACACAGCTGATATTGCTCCGTGCGATTTCCCTGGTTTCGGAAAGCTGAAGGAACGTCTGGGGGGAAGAGATTTGTAAAATAAGAGGTCGCTCACACAGCCGTTCTCGAATGGTTCCGTGACCGAGGAGCGGATTTCTATCGTCGAGGAACTGAATGACTAGTAGCACTTTCCAGCTGTTGATTACAGAGCCTTGGTGACTATATCTGCCAGTCACATATAATCACCAAAACAAAGCTTGGATGACACAGGAATTGTTGAGCTAGTAGTTTCATGAGGAGTTCGTGCCATCGATCAAAAAGTTCCTCAAGAAGAATATTTGTCTCAGAAAGCTTTGTTGGTGATGGGTAACTGCCCCGGACATTCAGATGAAGGTGAACTTAAATCCAAAGATGGTTTGATAAAAGCCATGACTCTTCCCCAAATGTAACCCCTTTGCTACAACCTGTGGATCAGAATATTACCCTGACTATAGTGTAATTAGCAAAGAGAAAAGTATTATTCGATCATTAAAGTAAAAAAATGTTAAAGGCGTTGTTTACAACCTCGCTAAGGCTTCGGAAAGTGTTTCAAATAAAGTGTTGGTTTCTGCATTGGACCAACCGTGTTCAGATCTTCTTGTATTAACGTAGCACCAAAAATGTTTTCAGGAAGGTAAAGGGAATGAGGAAGATGTCGAACCTATTAACGACGAAGAAATCATACAGCTCCAAGAGACAACTGATGATATTTGTTTAAATGAGTCTTAAACACTGTCTGTTAGCCACGGAAATGAGTGGTTATTCGGAAACGAAGACGAAAATTGGCAGCTGATGAGTGATAACGAGATTATCCAAGACAATGGAGAACAATAGGAAACTTTGACAGTACTTTTGCCAGTGCCTTTAACACAATTTTTTACGTGGGCTGAAGAAAACGACGTAGAAGCAGCTGATGTTCTATTTTTAAGGAGCCTGAAATAGAAAGGTTTGAAAATTTCTTTGATCTTCAAAAAGCGAACGAAGATTGACGACTTTATATCACAGAACAAGCCGACTGATGAAGATTATCGTAAAAGCGATTACTACGTTAAGAGAAAAATTAATGTTTGTTGTATAAATATGTACCTAAAGTATTGTTAAAACATGATTTGAGCATTACACAGTATTTCTGTTTTGTTTTGTTTCGTGTGCCAGTTAAGTTTTTTAACTTTTTTTTTTTTTACATCATCTGTTTTCTGACTGGTTTGATGTGGCCGGCCACGAATTTCTCTCGTGCGCTAACCGCTTCGTCTCAGAGTAGCACTTGCAACCTACGTCCTCAATTATTTGTTGGATGTATTCCAATTTCTGACTTCCTGTACAGTTTTTGCCCTCTACAGTTCCTTCTAGTGCCATGGAAGTCATTCCCTTATGTCTTAACAGATGTCCTATCATCCTGTCCCTTCTCCTTATCAGTGTTTTCCACGTATTCCTTTCCTCTGCGATTCTGCGCCGAATCTCCTCGTTCCTTACCTTATCAGTCCACCTAATTTTCAACATTCGTCTGTAGCACCACATCTCAAATGCTTAGATTATCTTCTGTTCCGGTTTTCCCACAGTCCATGTTTCACTACTCCTGACGTACACTCAGAAATTTCTTCCTCGGATTAAGGCCGATATTTGATATTAGTAGACTTCTCTTGGCCAGGAAACGCCCTTTTTGCCATCGCTAGTCTGTTTGTGATGTCCTCCTTGTTCCGTCAGCCATTGGTTATTTTACTTCCTAGGTAGCAGAATTCCTTAACTTCATCTACTTCGTGACCAACAAAACTGATATTAAGTTTCTCGCTGTTCTAGTTTCTACTACTTCTCATTATCTTCGTCTTTCTTCGAGATAGTCTCAATTCATTCTCTGTAGTCATTATACTGTTCATTCCGTTCAGCAGATCATGTAATTCTTCTTCACTTTCACTCAGGATGGCAATGTCATCAGCCAATGGTATCACTGATATCCTTTCACCTTGAATTTTAATTCCACTTCTGAACCTTTCCTTTATTTCCATCCCAGCGCTAGGATGACACACAAAATAGTGAAGCGTTCCACATTTTAGCCGCGCCGAGTGGCCGAGCGGTTTGGGGCACCATGTCACGAATTGCGCGGCCCCTCCCGCCGGAGGTACGAGTCCTCCCTCGGGTATGGGTGTGTGTGTCGTTCTTAGCATAAGTTAGTTTAAGTTAGTTTAAGTAAGTCTAGGGACCGATGACCTCAGCAGTTTAGTCCCTTAGGAATTTATAAACATTTGAACATTTATTTCCATAATTGCTTCCTGGATGTACAGATTGAACAGTGAGGGCGAAAGGCTAGATCCATGTCTTACACCCTTTTTAATACGAGTTCTTCGTTCTTGGTTGCCCACTCTCATGATTCCCTCTTGCCTGGTGTACATATTGTATATGATCCGTATCTCCTTTTAGATTACCCCTCATTTCTTCTGAATTTCTAACATTTTCCACCATTTTGTATTGTCGAACGCTTTTTTCCAGGTCGACAAATCCTATGAACGTGTTTTGATTTTTCTTTTGTCTTGGTTCCATTATTAACAGCAATGCCTTTCTCGTGTCTTTACCTTTCCTAAAGCCATACCGAGCGCTTCCTCCATTTTCTTTTTCATTCTCTTGTATTTTATTTTTGTAAGCAACTTGGATGCATGAGCTGTTAAGCTGATTGTGCGACAATTGTCGTACTTGTCAGCTCATGCCAACTTCGGAATTTTGTGCATGATGCTTTTCCGAAAGTCAGATGGTACGTCGCCAGACTCATACATTCTACAAATCTACGTGAATAGTCGTTTTGTTGCCACTTCCCCCAATGATTTTAGAAATTGTGATGGAATGTTATCTATCCCTTCTGCCTTATTTGATCTTAAGTCCTCGAAATCTCCTTTAAATTCTGATTCTATTACTGGATCTCATATCTCTTCTAAATCGACTCCTATCACATCTGAGAAATCTTCCCCGTCATAGAGGCTTCCAGTGTATTCTTTCCACCTATCCGTTCTCTCCTTTGCATTTAACAGTGAAATTCCCGTTGCACTCTTAATGTTATCACCCTTACTTTAGATGTCACTGAAGGTTGTTTTATTTCTGTATTCCTGAGTTTCCCGGAAAATTTTTGTACGTCCTCCTTTCATCGATCAACTGAAGTATTTCTTCTTTTACCCATGGTTTCTTCGCAGCTACCTTCTATGTACCTATGTTTTCCTTCCCACCTTCTGTGATAGCCCTTTTTGAGATGTCCATTCCTCTTCTACTGTACTGCCTACTGGGCTATTCATTATTGCTGTATCTATGGCCTTAGAGAACTTCAAGGGTATGTCTTCATTCCTTAATACTTCCGTATCCCACTTCTTTGCGTGTTGATCCTTCCTGAATAATGTTTTAAACTTCAGCCTACTGTTCTTCACTACTATATTGTGATCTGAGTCTATATATGCTCCTGCGTGCGCCTTACAATCCATTATATGATTTCGAAATCTCTGTCTGACCGTGATGTAATCTAACTGAAATCATCCCGTATCACCAGCCCTCTTCCAAGTATACCTCCTCCTCTTGTGAGTCCTGAACAGAGTATTCGCTATTACCAACTGAAATTTGTTACAGAACTCAATTTGTCTTTCTCCTCTCTCAATTTGCCCCAAGCCCATATTCTCCTGTAACCTTTTCTTCTACTCCTTTCCTTACAACTGCATTCCAATCTCCCATGACTATTAGATTTTCATGTCCCTTTACATACTGTATCACCCTTTCTATATCTTCATACACTTTCTCTATCTGTTCATGTTAGCTTGCGACGTCGGCATATATACCTGAACTATCGTCGTCAGTGCTGGTTTGCTGTCGATTCTGATAAGAAGAACCCTATCACTGAACTGTTCACAGTAACAAACCCTCTGCCCTACCGTCCTATTCATAACGAATCCTACACCTGTTATACCATTTTCTGCTGCTGTTGATATTACCCGATACTCATCTGACCAGAAATCCTTGTCTTCCTTCCACTTCACTTCACTGACCCCTACTATATCTAGATTGAGCCTTTGCATTTCCCTTTTCAGATTTTCTACTTTCCCTACCACGTTCTAGCTTCTGAAAAACCTCGCCCTAACACGTAGGCCGTTATCCTATCTTTTTCTCATGGTAACCTCCATGTTTTAATATAAAAAACAACATTTTTCATTGAAAATCCACTAATTTGCCAATTTCTCTCATCCGACATAACCCGGCCGTATATGTTTTGGACTACAGAGACCCTACTGTATTGAAAAATGTGTGTGGACATAATAAAGCGCATGTGGACGCTGTGAAGATGAAAATAGAAGAAAAATACGGAATTCCGTACTAGTGTAAGTAATTCTTATCAAGGACGAAAATTAGAGATATGCGTTACTTCGAAAAGCAGTTAATGACGACTCATTGGTTATCTACTCTAGTGGCATACATTTGGGCGACGGAGAACTACTGCAGAATTTCCTGAGGATATAGTAGGAACTGCTACGTTGAAATTACAGAACAGAGTTTCGCAGTCATCCTATCTAGGAAAACATTGATTGTAAGGTTGTTCCATTGCTACAGTTAAGTGAGTATATGTGGACTAATATTTTGAACATTTATTCTTTACTGTTATTTCATACACGTTACTACTTAAGAGAATGTTTTGAAAAAAAAGAAAATATAAAAGGAAATAGAATGAATGGAGTTGAAATTACAAAGAACTCAGTCTCTTTCTCTACTTAATTATTGACTTTGGGACTATCGGTGACATTTTCAGATGCACAGGTTCACTTTACATTTTTTTTTTTTGCTAAATTACGTTACAACAGTGCATACACAAAACAACAACATTGCTGTAATGTAATTGTCCAATATTTTTGAATGCTATTAGGTTCATCAGAAGATGGGGTCGATAAGGCCGAAATCAATACTACAACAAGAAATCTAAAGCACGGCCATGCAGCCATAGGTTGTTTTATCTATAATTTCATCTCAACACAGGGGTGCATTCCTGCTATATATCATAAGGAAAAGTTTAAATATAAATACAGTTGTTCATAAATATTATCATACTGTAAATACGCTAGAAGTCTGACTCTGAAGAAAAAAGTTATGGGCACTGCTGTTCTGAGAGGGTACTTATGAATTTTAGAAGAGGTAAACGATGGTCTGCAAGATCGAATGTTGAGGAACGGGGAACAGTGGAACAAAAAATCGTCATGGTAAACACGAGAAAGTATTGTGCATGGTATTCAAAACGATATCGGGTACCTTCGAATTCGTGCAATAGTTGCCTAGAAGAATTAGCTGTGCATATTAGACGTAGTCAACAGTCATTCACTGCTGCCACGGAAAATCGTAAACACGTGGACAAACAGCGACCATCAGATCCCTTGTGCTGCACTGAGTGCTATGTTGTGAATTCAAGAGTAACAAATAAGAATGTGGCTTAGAAGAATTAAACAGGCTTTTCTATTATAGCGCAGTCAAAAATAGAAACATGTTGTGGTAAATATCAAGCACGAACATGTACACGCTGTCACTTAAGACAGTACCAGAACAGAACTGAAGGAAGTGTCAGAAGCATCACTGACTGAAGCACTTCATTGTCAGAGATATTGTTGTGCGATCATGTCTTTACTCTAAAGTTGCCCTACCTACTCATGCTTCACCTGACGCATCTATGTTTCCATAAACAACGTAATTGAAACATAATTGTAGATCACTCCATTGAAAACACTGTGGCTTGCAAGTGAGAAAACTGTCATGATGATACCATCGTTGGCAAATGATTCCTGATTACATCCGCTATTTGGATATCAGGGAGAGTATTGCGAAGAGGTAAGTGACATGAGAAAAACATCGAACAACCAACGACAGTGTAACATTGTACTAGTTGGAACGTGGAATGTTACAGTTGTGAATAGAGGAAGGTAGCTATAAAAATTTAAAAGGGAAATGCAAAGGCCCAGTCTAGATATACTGAGGACAGTTTGGTCATCTGGAAAGAAGATAAGATTTCTGATCAGACAAACTTAAGGTAATATCAACAGCAACCGAAAATTATGTATCGGGAGTGCGATTCGTTTTTTGTAGGAGGGTACGTTAGAGCTTGAGTTACTTTGAACAGCTTAGAGGGAGGGTTATTCTCATCAGGGCTCATAGGAAATCAAGGCCAACAGCAATAATGCCGGTGTACGGGTTGATGTCACAAACAGAAGCTTAAGAAACAGAGTGTATATGGGCAATGAACGGGTAACTTGAGTATCAATAATCAAGGGTGACTGGAGAGCTGCCATAGGGGAAGGAGTTGCAGAAACTATTAGGGAGAATAAGCGCTCGTTAGTAGGAATAATGGAGGACAAAAATGAACAGAGATTTGCAGTAAACCTCAGCTGGTAACTCCGAACACATAGTTGAAATATCACAAGAGGGAAATATACTTCTGAAAGGGACACGGAAAGAAACTAACTGGACTACATCATGTTGAGACAGCGGTTCAGATATTCAGATATTGTATCGTGAAACGTATGCCCGAACATGTATTGAATCAGATCACAATATAGGAATGATGAAGTGTAATTTGAATTTTGAGAAATTTTTCGGTAAGTTTCAGTATAGAAAAAAGTGCTATACTGAAGAAATGACGAATGACGAAAAACTTACGGCTGTAGGTAAAGTGGTAACGAATATCACCGTAGTCAGTTTTGTAATACCGGAATGAACTACTCTAAAGCAGAAAACACAAAAGTTAGACAGAACGTCTACGCACAAGGAGGTTACTCCGAAGAAACTTTAGGTAACAGAATAAATACTTGAACTGATCAAGAAAAGAAGAAAGGACCAACCTGTTCAGGAAAAGACGAGAAGACAGCAACATGAGTCACTTAGGAAAAATGGATACTAGAAGAATTGAGAAAGCAAAAAGGAAATGGCCGTCGGAAGAACAGCTTCAGCATATAATAAAGTCAAAACAACGTTTCGTGAAATGAGAAGCAAAAATGCCAAAATTACTATTACAGGCTAAATTCCGTTTTTAAACTTAGAGGAGAGAGCAGGTAGATGACAGAAGTACATAAGGGGGAGGAAATGTCTAATGACAGAAGAAGAAATCAAGTCGATATAAAAGAAATGAAGTATCCAATTTGGAGATCAATAGAGCCTGTCAGGCTTCAAGTCAAATAAGGCAGAATGCAGAGGTAATATCCCTTCGGAATTTCTGAGACCATTGCGTAATCGGCAATCAAACGACTATTCAAACTGGTGCGTAGAATCTCCTTACACCAGACTGTCATCCTGGGAAAATCGTTCGAACATATAACATGGTTCAACGTATTCCCAAGTTCTGAGAACTTACAGGCAAAGGCGTCTAATATACAATATGTATAAGAAACGCGGGGCAACAAGGAGAACAGAAGACCAAACACCGATGGTATAACACAGGGAGGTAACATTTCGTCCCTAACGTTCAATCCAAACATCGAAGACCCAATGACGTACATAAAAGAAATATACAAGAGTGGGACTATAAAGTTCCGGTTAACACGACATAAATAACAAGTTTCGCTGGTGGCAGTATCATTCGCAGTTAAAGTGAAGAAGTGTTAAAGGACGTTTTGAGTTGAATGAACAGTCTATTGAGTACGGATTATGGATGGGAGGAATTCGAACAAAGAGAACAGAATGAGCAGTTGCAGAAATGAGATTAGCCATAAACTTTACATCAAAACTGACTAAGAATCGAATGAAATTAAAGACCTGTGGTATCTGGGGAGCAAAGTAAGACATGACGGACGAACGAGGTATGGAGTAAATAAACAGCAGATTAGAGCCAGCACAGAGGACATTCCTGGCCATGAGACGTCTTCTACACTGAAGCGCCAAAGAAACTGGTAGAGGCATGCGTTTTCAAATACAGAGATACGTAAACAGGCAGGATACGGCGCTGCAGTCGGCAGTGCCTATATAAGACGACAGCTGTTACATCGGCTACTGCTCCCACAATTGCAGTCTGAACGTGCGACGAGACACAGCATCTCCAACGTAGCGATGAAGTGAGGATTTTCCCGTACGACCATTACATGAGTGTACCTTGAATGTCACGAATCCGGTAAAACATCAAATCCCCGACATCTCTGAGGCCGCAAAGAGCTCCTCTAAGAACGGGACCAACGACGACTGATGACAATCTTTCAATGTGACAGAAGTGCAACCCCTCCGCAAATTGCTGCAGATTTCTATGCTGGGCCATCAACAATTGTCAGCGTGTGAACCATTCAACGAAACATCATCGGTATGGGCTTTCGGAGCCGAAAGCCCACTCGTACACCCTTGAAAACTGCTTTACGCCTCGCCTGGGCACGTCAACACCCGCATTGGACTGTTCATGATTGGAAACCTGTTGCCTGGTCAGATGAGTCTCATTGCAAACTGTACTGAGAGGATATACGTATACTGGTATGGAGATAAGCTCATGAATACATGGACCCTGCTTGTCGCGAGGGGGCTGTTAAAGCTAGTGGAGGCTGTGTGATGGTGTGGGTCGAGTGTAGTTTGAGTCTTATTGGACCCCTGATACGTCTAGATACGACTCTGACAGGTGAGACTTACTTAAGCATCCTGTCTGACCACCTGCATCCATTTATCTCTATTTCGCATTCCGACGGACTTGGGCGATTCCAGCAGGACAAGGCGACACCCCACAAGTCCAAAATAGCTACAGAATGCCTCCAGGAACACTGTTATGTGTTTAAACACTTCTTATGGCGACCACACTCCCCGGCCATGAACATTGTTGAGCATTTCTGGGATGGCGCGCAACGTTCTGTTCAGAAGAGATCTCCACCCCGTCGTACTCTTACGGATTTATGGACAGCCGTGCAGAATTCATGTGTCTGTTCCCTTCAGCACAACTTTAGCCGTTAGTCGAGACCATGCCACATCCACATCGTGGTGCGGCACTTCTGCGTGCTCGTGGGGACCCTACACAATATCAAGCCAGTGTACCAGTTTCTTTGTCTCTTCAGTGTAGTATCAAACATCGTCCTTAATTTGAGGAACAAATTTCCAAGACTGTATATTTCGAGTACAGTATTGTGTGGCAGTTAATCATAGAGTCTGGGAAAACCACAAGAGACGAGAATCTAAACGTTTAAGAAGTGGTGTCATAGAAAGACGTTGAAAATTAGCTACATTCTGGAGGTGAGTAGTTATGAGGTTCTCCGCACAATCATAGAAGAGAGGAACGTATGCAGGAAAACTAAGAAGAAGGAGGGACAAGATGTTAGGAAATGTGTTACGACATATGAAAATAAATTCCGTGGTACTAGAGAGAACGGTAGAGGATAAAAGCTGTTTGAAATACAGACTTATATATATGCAACAAATAACTGAGGATGTAAGGTGCAAGTGCAACTTTGAGAGGAAGAGATTAGCGCAAAGGAGGAATTCGTGGCTGGCCGCATCGAGCCAGCCAGGAGACTGATCAATGGAAGAGAAAAGGAAGAGAAATGTAAAGGTGGCAGAAAACACCCAAATTGAGCTGCTGGATAGAAAAGAGGAAAATGGGAAAAACCCTGAAGTGAATGTTACAGGGGGTATTATATCGCAAAAAGAGGGATAGGTTGTACGAATTTCGTGATGACGTAGGAAGGAGTGTTTGTCGTTTCCTCGGAGTAAGATGAGGAATGCCTACAGGTTGGAGGCTTCGGAGGACGTCTTGATAATAATGCGGTTGTTTATACAATTCGGAAGGAATTGACTTTGCGGTCAGTGCGCGGTCAGTATAGTGAATTGCTGACTGAAGGGGCCCATGTTCGAATCCTGGCCGGGTCGGAAATTTCTCCGCTCGGGGACTGTGTTGCATTGCCCTCATGTTTGTATCGTCATAACAAAAATTCCACTTCTGAGAAGACTTCACGGGCACGTTCTGAGAGCCAATAAATTAAAAAGAAAAGAATAATATGTTCAATGTCAGTTGCATGGGAAGTGAAGGAAATGCGAACGTTATAAGCGTTGGAGTGAAATGAAGAGAAAATAATTCATACTCGATTCGAATGGAGGAAAGGGAGCTATGGTAAGAACACATAAGACCTCGACGATTTTTGGAGAATAGTATAATGCTGATGAAGTGGAAATCCAGGCGATATTGGCATAAGAAAGAGTACATCGGCCATCTCAGGATTTAGAGGGGGCACAGAGTAATAATTTTACGTATGTGGTTGTTGTACAATACCGGTAACACACACCCCAATACTGTAAACAATCGAACTGTTAACTACTAAATTACTTCTAACGTCTTATCACATTTTAAATGAGTTTATAAGTGAAATACTTGACGTTAAGCAAGTAATCAGCGCATCGTTTTAAGGAAAGCTACCTTTCCATGCGTCTCAACGTTCATGATGTCAGTTTACCAAACTGTTTGTTATACAACGTTATAATTTTGAATGTACATTGAGTGGCGCATGTGGATACTGTCTGAAAATTCTGTTTCCCAATAAGTAAGTAGTAAAGAAACAATAAAATAAAAACGTCACGAATGATGCGGCTGCTTTACTGAATGAACAGCGAAAATGTGTACGTAGCTTCTAACAGCAGTACTTGTCTCATTGTGTTAAACCTTCAAAGTCATTATAGCTCGGTATGAATTTCTTATGACAGCATTTTATATATCTATGTTCCACTGTGATGCAAACTTTAATGACGCATTTAACTTTCGGATGACGCGTCACTGTGTGTCACTGCCAATTAAAATAACAGTATGGAACTTAAAAAACGTATAGAAAGAACTACTACAGTAAGGAACAAAGGAACAGGAAGTAACTGAAAGAAATACGTAACGAGACGAACAAAGGTTATGTATTCAGCCTCTGATTGAGTTAATGCAGCTAGGCACGAATTCCTCTCCTGTGCCGAACTCTTCGTTTCATAGTATCAGTAGCACATGCGGCTTACTTTCTCAATTATCTGATGGGTGTATTCCAATCGCAATTTTCCTCTACAATTTTTGACCTTTGCAGCTCCCCCTAGTACCAGTCCTACCAACCTGTCCCTTCTTCTTGTCAGTGTTTTCCAAATATTTCTTTCTTCGACCATTTTGCAGAGAACCTCCCGGTTCCTTACCTTATCAGTCCACGTAATAGTCAGCATTCTTCTGTAGCACCGCATCTCACATACTTCGATTCTCTTTTTGCCAGGTTTTCCCACTGTTTATATTTCACTAACGCAAAATGCTGTTTTACAAATGACTATTCTCTGAAATTTCTACCTCCAATTAAGGCCTATGTTAGATACTAGTAGACTTGTCTTGGCCAGGAATGTCTTCTTTGCCAGCATTATCCTGCTGTTTGTGTCTTCCTTACTCTGTTAGTCATCGGTTAATTTGCATCCTAGGTAGCAGAATTCCTACATTTCGTCTACTTCGCCATACTCAATACTTATGTTAAGTTTTTCGCTGCTGTCATTTCTGCTACTTCTCATTACTTTCGGCTTTCTTCGATTTATTCTCAATCCATATTCCACGCTCATTAGACTGTCCATTCCATTTAGCATATCATGTAATTCTTCTTCACTTTCATGAGGACTGCTGTGTCATCAGCAAATCTTATCATTGATATCCATCCACATAGAATTTAAATCCCACTCTAGAACATTTCTTTTATTTCCATAATTGCTTCTTCGATGTATTGATTGAACAGTGGGAGCGAAAAACTACATCCTGGCTTATACCATTTTAAATCGGAGCACTTCGTTCTTGTCGTCCACTCTTATTATTCCCCCTTGGCTCTTGTACGTATTGTGTATTACGCTTCACTACCTATAGCTTGCCCCTATTTTTCTCAGAATTTCGAACATCTTGCACCATTTTATGTTGTCGAACGCTCTCTCCAGGACGACAAATCCCAAGAAGGTGTCTTGATTTTTCTACAGTCTTGCTTCCATTATCATTGGCTTTCGTAAAACCAAACTGATCATCATCTACCACATCCTTTGTTTTATTTTCCATTCTTTTGCATATTATTCCTGTCAGCAACTTGAATGCATGAACAGTTAAGCTGATTCTGCGTAATTCTCGCACTTGTCAGCTCTTGCAGTCTTCGTAATTGTGTAGATGACATTTTTTCCGAAAGTCAGATGCTAATTCACCAGAACCATACATTCTGCGAACCACTTGAATAGTCATGCAGTTCTCACTTTAGGCAACGATCTTACAACTTTTTATGGGATGTTATCTATTCCTTCTGTCTTATTCGGTCTTATGTCTCCCAAACTGCTTTCGGAATCTCTGGCTGACCTAACTGATATCTTCCAGTATTCTCGGGTCATTCCCAAGTATACCTCATCCTCTTGTGATTCGTAAACAAAATATTCGCTATTACTAGCTGAGATGTGTTACAAACCTCAATTAATCTGTCTCTTTCCTACCATCAAGTCCATAATCTCCCTTAACCCTGTCTTCTAGTACTTTCCCTACAACCACCTTCAACTTTTCTGTGTGCTCTGACAGTCCTTCAAACAATTTTTCCTTCTTCAATTTCTTCACAGTCTTCATGCAGGCCTTTCGTCCTAACTTCCCTGCACTTTCTATTGATTACATTCCCAAGTGATGCAATGATTTATTCGGAGTTACATGTTTTGTACCTATTTTTTTCACCTTCTATGATTGCCCTTTTTAGAGGTGCCCATTCCTCTTCAACAATGTGCCTATTGAGCTATTGATAATTGCACAATTTATAGCTTCGGAGAACTTCAAGAGTATCGTCAAGTTCCTTAGCACTTCCGAACCCCACTTCTCTGCGCACTGAATCTTCCTGCCTAGTCTGTTAAACTACAGCCTTCTCTTGATCACTAATAAATTGTGATCTTTAGTCTACATCTGCTGCTGGCTACGCCTTGGAGTGCAGTATCCGTTTTCGGAATCTCTCGCTGGCCGTGATCTAATCTAACTTAAATTTTCCAGAATTCCTCTGCTTTTTCCAAGTATACCTTCTCGTCTTGTGAATCATGAACAGAATATTCGCTATTACTAGCTGAAATTTATTACAGACGTCAATTAATCCGTCTCTTTCCTACTATCAAGCCCATATTGTCCCGTGACCATATTTCCTGCTACTTTCCTCACTAACGCATTCCAATTTTCCATGACTATTATATTTTCATCTCCCTTTACCTATTGATATTACCCATTATCTACGTATACTTTCTGCCACTCTTCATCTTCTGCCTGCGACGTCGGCATGCATACCTGAACTATCGTTGACCGTGTTGGTTTACTGGCGATTATGATGACCCACTACCACAAAACAGTTCACAGTAACTCACTGTCTGCCCTGTCTTCCCATTCGTAACGAATCCTACTCCTATTACTCTATTTTCAGCTACTGTTGATTTTACCTTACACTCATCTGACCAGATATCCTTGTTGTCTTTCGTTTCACTTCACTGATCCCAAATATATTTAGATTGGAAATTATCATTTCCCATTTCAGATTTTCTATCTTTTCCACCACGTTCAGACTTCTGACATCCCATGCCCCGTCTCGCAGAACGTTATCTTTTCGTCCGTTATTGAATCTTTCTCTCATGATCATCTTCCCCTTGGTTTTCCTCGCCCAGAGAGCCAAAATAGGGACTAGTACGGAATCTTCTGCAAATGGAGAGACCATTATGACACGTTCTCAATTACAGGCCACATATCCTGTGGATACACCAACCCCTCGGCAGTCCACTCGCCGAAAGCCTATATTCGGACTAACCCGGAATATTTTGCCAGTGGAGAGATCATCATGAAATTTTTGTCGATTACAGACCACATGTCCTGTGGATACACTTAATGTGTCTTTATTGCCGTGCTGCCCATTGCCTTCTGCATCCTCACACCGTTGGTCATAACTGATTATGCCGTCACTAGGTGTCGTGTCCCACCTTAAGAGAAAGAAAGTACACTGAAACTCTGTCCACTTCTTCGTCCCCTTTTACTAGACCGTTGGCTGAATGAGGTCGACTTCTTATGCTGGATGTCTTTGACCGCCATTGCTTAATATTTTCGTGCAAAATGTAATCGGTGGCATGGTTCAAATCTGGGACCGAGGACGTTCTGATAACTAATCAAAGACGCTACCCCGAGCTGACGGGTTATCTAGACAAGTAAATCCCAATCCGAGGCAGGTATGAAGGAGCACCACCTAAACGATTTCTCCTAATGGGAGTGCCGTCATATGTAAGTTAGTTTCGTGAAGTAGTAGAGCGATGTGGCGTGTCTTACCAGTGCTTATTAAATATTCTTTGGCCCGTGTGACGCATTGTCGGCAGATTTCACTCGCTATTATCGGTTTCGAAATAACACGATAATGACGAGGAAGGTAAGAGTAAATATAGTTGTGAAGTATATTAACAAGAGTCCCAGTTTTCTCTCTCCGGAACCTGGTCAGCCTACTGCTGTAGGTGACTTCCTCTCTTTCATCCAGAAGTGCCTGTAGCTCGAATTGCTCTCGATGTATGTGCAACAATGCTGCGAACAATACCAAAATACTGGGATACACTCGTCACACCTCGTCCTTCTGGTTCTTCAACGATGCTTCGTGGCGTGAAGTTACACAGACGTTGTTTCCGCGACATATTGTAATGGAGAAGAACACCACAGTTCACAGTGACACATACGGTGTATTTCCTTATTCATTCAGCTGACTGTTTTTGCGGGACCAACGCCACCTGGAGCTCTAATCACGCCTACTTCATTTGCCCGTACTTTCATTCATTTCCACCGAGAGTTAGTATGTTATGCTACTGTCCTTACGTTTTGCAGAGTAGTGTGTATGTAATATTAAAAATCCGATTTCAGTTGCCCATGGGAGACGTTACATAGACTACAAGAAATTGCTGGCGGGTGACCGTTTTAGCCGTTTAGTGTTACAGATTCCGAAAGTGCCGTGTCTCGCTTCCTCTGACCTCCCGGCCTCGCCTGCAGAGAACAGCGGCGCGCTCCCGGAGCCGGCGTCGCGACGCCGGTGAGCGCTGAGCACGGCTCAGAAGGCGTTGCTCATTTCCACGACGGCCCTCGCGCCGCTGCGTCCTCGCGTCGGCGCCCTCCTCAGAACTCATTACACGCTGAATGCGGCCGCGTCTCGGCAGCGCAGGTCGAGCAGACATCCAATTCGGCTAAAAACCAATAATCCGGCCACTCGGGCGCCGGCTGCCGGTCGCTCGGCCCCGGAGCTGCTCCTTTCTTGTCTCGCCGCTCCCCTTTCTTACTTCTTCCCGTCCTCTGCTGGCATGCCGGCTGGGCATTTATAAATGTACCAGCCGAGCCGACTCCCCTTGACGGTAATTTACTACCGCGGAAAATACAATCCTCGTCGGAATCCCGAGGGACGTCTATCGTTTAATGGAGTAGCAACTTCCTTCCAGCTGGAACTTCCTGGACCGGATATTTCCTCATTTCGTTTCTGCTGCACGACGCAAGTTTTCGGCCATCCTTTCTCTCGCGTTTCTTTTCCTTACATTCGTCACGAAATCCGCTACTCGTGTATCAGTGCCGTCTCTCTTCGTGCTCCTCATTGTTCTCTGACTGGTTCCTACTTCCAACCCTATCGTCGTAAATCGTTACCCATTTAAATCCTTTGCATCCGCTATATCCTGCATCATAGTCTGATGCTCCTACTACAGAAACGTATTTCATTTATTCAATTAACGTATTCTTGCTCTCATGTGTACAGCACTTTGCAGCATTACAAATGTTGCTTTGTTGATGCTAATTAAGAAACATCAATGGTTGTCTGAAACGTATACAGGTTTAAATAAATACAATTTCATTTTCATATTTAATATTTTGCGTGTCCGTTAATATCTATCAAAAATGGCTCTGAGTACTATGGGACTTAAAGTCTCAGGTCATCAGTCCCCTAGAACTTAGAACTACTTAAACCTAACCAACCTAAGGACATCACACACATCCATGCCCGAGGCAGGATTCGAAATTGCGACAGTAGCAGTCGCGAGGTTCCAGACTGAAGCGCCTAGAACCGCTCGGCCATCAGCGGCCGGCGTTAATATCTATCGTTATATGGTATTGTACAGGGTGATACAGCTGCCCCTACCGCTGTTATGCAACCAGCAACACACTCAAATACCATGTGAAAGATTTTCAAATTCTCTCGCTCCCTACGCCCAAACTATTAGTCCCACAGAAAAATGGACACGGCCTTTTTGTAGTAAATATAACGCAGTTGAATTATAAAGTGGGATACATTTCTACTAGAGGCTGTAGCTCTCGAATTATTAAAGAAAAACCCACAAAAGTCATCTTCAAACGCCTTTTTCTTCAGCAATTTGAAAACCATGTCCTCCAGCAGAAACGTATCCAAAGCACAAAACTTAAATAATTAAATTTACTAAAAGAGGTTCCTGTTCATTTTTTTCTGTACGATGAACGGTTTGCATTTAACGAGTGTAGTTTTTGATGGCATTGTGGGTTGCATAAGATCAATATGTCAGGCACCTTGATGTACCTCATACACTGTCTGTCAAATAAAGTGAAGCACCCAGACATACGTGGATATCAAAGTAATTTCTTACAAATAGACACCATTGGAGCAACGTTTGTAAATGATTATGGAGCTGCAATTGTCTGTGACAGGTACTGTGGCCACCAGAGACCATTAGTGTTGCTACCAGATGTGGTAGGGTGTAAAAGCCGCGTGCAAGATGTCAGATGTTGAGCGACAGCTGTGAAGGACATCGAAATGCCACGTACTATAAGATAGCGTTATCAGCATCCGACAGCGTGTGTAAGGGGGTCGCTATAGGTTTGCTTTTGGCCAGCTGATCAAATCATGCAGTATCATGATTTATGAGGCACTTAGATGTAACGGTCTCCTGATGTTCAACAACAAGAGGACGCCAAGGCAAGCATATTAGTCAAGTTTTCAGTTGGCCACATTGGGCTGTTGATAACTCGAAACATGTCACCTGGTCGGACGAGTCTCGTTTCAAATTGTATAGAGCGGATGGAGGTGTACGTCTATGGAGACAACCTCATGATCCCGTAGCCCCAGAAAGACAGCAGGGGACTGTTCAAGCTGGTGGAGGCTCTGTAATGGTGTGGGGTGTGTGCAGTTGGAATGATATGGGACCCCCGATATGTCTAAACACGACTCTGATAGGTGACACGTACTGAAGCATCCTGTCTGATCACCTGCATCCATTCATGTCCGTTGTGCATTCCGACGGACTTGGGCAATTCCAGCAGGACAATGTTACACCCCGCAAGTTCAGTATTGCTACGGAGTGGCTCCAGGAACACTGTTCTGAGTATGAACACTTCCGCTGGCCACCAAACACCCCAGACATGAACATTACTGAGCATGCCTTGCAACGTGCTGTTCAGAAGAGGTCTCCACCCCCTCATACTCTTACGGGTTTATGGACCACCCTGCATGATTCATGACGTCAGTTCCTTCCAGTACTGTTTCAGACATTAGTCGAGTCCATATGACTTCGTGTTGCGATACTTCTGCGTGCTCGCCTAGACGTTGTTAGGCAAGTGTACCAGGTTCTTTGGCTATTCAGTGTAGATTCTACACAAAAATGTGAATTGTCGTTTGTTCGCCAATTTATCCAATGATATTAGAAATTCCGTTGGAATGTTATCGACCCCTTCTGCTTTATTTGATCGCAGGTGTTTCAGACATATTTTAAATTTTTACTCTAATACAGAATCCTCTATGACTTCCTCACCGAATCCTGTTGTTTCCTCTACAAAAAATCATCAGGCAATTCCCCACTTATAGAGGCTTTATGGTACACTTTTCTATGCGTTTAACAGTAGAATTCGCAATTCATTCTTAATGTTTCCACCATTGCCTTAATTTCACCGAATATCCTTTTCAATTTTACATGTGCTGAATCGTTCCCGCCGGCCTGGGTGGCCGAGCGGTTCTAGGCTCTACAGTCTGGAACCGCGAGACAGCTACGGTCGCAGGTTCAAATCCTGCCTCCGGCATGGATGTGTGTGATGTGCTTAGATTAGTTGGGTTTAAGTAGTTCTAAGTTCTAGGGGACTGATGACCTGAGAAGTTAAGTTCCATAGTGCTCAGAGCCATTTTATTTAATCACTCCCTCCGACAATCATTTCTTTTTCGATTTTTCAAAGTTTCGTTCCAGACATTTCGCTTTGTCTGGAAAGTACTTCATTCTTAAGTAATTTGCATTTCTGTATTCCTCTTTTTATCTGTGCGTTTTTGTACTTCCTTCTTCCGTCAATTAGGTAGAGCACTTCTTCAGTAACTCAAGGTTTCTTTTTCGGAGCTACCATCCTTGCACGTACGTCTGACTGTCCGATATATGAGACTGGCCTTTGAAGAGATGTCAACTCTCTTTCAACTGTACTGCCTACTGTGATATTCCATATCATGATATCCACATCCATAATGAACTTAAAACGCGTCTCATCCTCCATGGTGGCTCCATAATGGCGTGTTTACATGGAACGGACTTGGTCCTGTGGTCAGTCTGATCATTGACTGGAAATTGTTGTGGTAGGCAACTTGCAGACGGTTTGAAGTCATTCATGGACTTCATGTTCCCAAACAACGATGGAATTCTTATGGATGACGATGTGCTGTGTCACCGGGTCACAGTTGTTCGTGTTTGGCTTAAAGACCATTGTTGTCAGTTCGAGGGAATTATTTGACCTGTCGGATCGCCTGGCATGAATTCGGTCGAACATTTATGGTGCATAATCGGGAGCTAATTTCGTGCATAAAGTTCGGCACCAGCAACTCGTTAGCAACTATGGATGGTTATAGAGGCAGAATGGCTCAATATTTCTTTAGGGTGTTTCCAACGTCTTGTTGAGTTCACGTCACGTCGAGCTGTTGCACTACGCTGGGCGGAAGGAGAACTGACACAATGGTATGAGACATTCTGTGACTTTTGGCACCTCAGTGAATAACAGATTTCAGTCACCGTGACATGAATCTGCTTTTACTGGGGCTGCATTTGGAATCTAGTGGGATTCTGAATTCCGTTTTGTACCAACAGTATGAGACTCCTCACAGTTCTGCTCTCATTGTTCGATATTACATCAACCACATGTCTCCTGATTTGTGGAATCGACAGAAGTCAACTGCGTTTGTGGTCGCCCATGTCAGCTAACGTTATCTCCTTACACTTCTTTAGGTGACTGGATGGTGGAGCCGGTTAACAGCATTGCACATGATCAACTACAGAACGTGTTGCACACTAAAGAAGGCAACTTGGTATCTTTATGTTGACTTGCAACGTGGCCACGTAGAAGTTTAATGTTTATAACGCCATATATGCGATCTTGTTAAATAGATACATCTGTTCTATGATGAGTATGTGTTGCTTGAAAATGAATCATTACATTTGGGACACCCTATAGAACCCTATTTAAGTGATACATTGGACTGAACCTAACAGATACAAATTATCGGCTGGGAACATGACGCTAATACCGTGTAACCCAGCCTCAGACCTTGATAATAGCATGAATTCAGCTAGGAGGGAATTCTACAATCTCTTCAGAACGCTGCATGCAGGTGATACACTGTGTGACCGGATCTCGAAAACCTACCAAATTGCAGGGAAGTTGACTGCTACGTTTCACTCACTGTTCCTGTTCGTTCAGGGCAGTTACTATGGCATTAAAATCCGGCGATGTAGAGGGCTACCAGAGATGCGATGTAGTGCGTGTTCGTTAAACGTGGGATGTATGAATACAGCTCAGGTATGACTGATGTTGTCATCTTGGAAGACGAGAATGTCCAGATTGTACTCATCATGAAGATGTGAAAGGAAGACTAACACTTGGTCACTTGTTTTCTTGAACTGCATGGAATATCACGGTGCATTTTCTCGCTAACCTGAATGAGTGGTCCCAAGTTATGGTGCAAGAAGTGCCCCTAAACATCACAGAACCAGCTCCAGTCTGAGTTACTGTCCCCACACACAGCGGATTTAACGACTCTTAGGGCCTTCGGTGGACCGGAATTGAAAAGTTATGACCCATCGACAAGGCTTCACCGCCTTCAGTCAAATACTCTCCAAAGTTTGTGTCGTTTCTTAAAATGAATATGTGCATCTTCATTTCTCATTACAGTGCCATTTATCGAGGCACCGGCTACATAAGTGAAATTCATGCAGTTCCCTTCGCAATGACGCCTCAGAGACTCATTTAAACGGACCTGCATTCTGTTAGTTTCTTTCCATAGGAAATGTTCTTACGCCGTGTTACATGGCTGTTAGTGCTACATCATTTCTACAGAAATATTGGAGAGTCCGCGATGAGGCACCAACCGATGGGGTAAGTGAATCACGGTGTTTTCATGGAAACGTTCAAACATGCTAGCTCTGTTCTTTCAGTCACGCCTCCACGTAGATTCACATTACGGCTTTGATTCCATGCAACCGACTGACAAACACAAACCACTTCACTTCTATGTTGTAGCAGTGAATGTAACCACCGGGTACCATTTCTGCACCATCGTATATGCAACGCAGCGTGACTCCGATGTGGGTATGTAAGTACCGACATGGAGGCAAGGTGTCACCATGGCATTCGTGTCTTTCCGACGTGCGACCTAAGGCCACGTTGTTACCAAATGCGTCGAAACAGCGCCCCAGCGGTGTTATTCTATGCTTAATTTCCGAAGTACAAACACCGGAATATATTCGTCGTAGAATGGAGACTGTGAGGCAGTATGTGTATCGAAAACCAACTGCGAAAAAGGGTGTTGCCGGCCAGAGTGGCCGTGTGGTTCTAGGCGCCACAGTCTAAAACCGCGTGATGGCTGCGGCCGCAGGTTCGAATCCTGGCTGGGGCATGGATGTGTGCGATGTCCTTAGGTTAGTTAGGTTTAAGTAGTTCTAAGTTCTAGGGGACTGATGACCTCAGAAGTTAAGTACCATAGTGCTCAGAGCCTTAGAACCATTTTTGAGAAAGGGTGGTACTGTTTTACGACAACGCATATCCCCATATCGCAAATGTCATAAAGCAGAAATTACGCCCACTCCAGTAAGAGACACTACAGCATCTGCTGCATAGTCCTGATCTCTCTTCATTCGATTATTGTCGCCTTTGGTTCCTCAAAAAAGCTTTAAGTATCGATGATTCTTGTCGGACGAAGATATGTCGCACACAGTTACGGGATTCTGCACAAAGCAGGTCACAGTGTTTTAACAAATAGGTAAAATCAACTTGGTGCGACTGTAGCATGACTGCCTCAACAGTCACATCGATATTGCGTGATTGGTACACCGGTTCTCAAGTATACGGCCTTTGACCGGAAAATTTTTGATGGCCTCTCATTAAATCTCCGCAGTATGCCGTCAGGCCGTGCAAGGTTTGAAATATTTTACACAAGGTTCAATCAGGTATGATATGGAGAGCCAGAAAGACGGAAACAACATGTAGACGGCAGTACGAAAACCTGCTCCAAGTTCTGCGACGTTATAAAAGTTAAATGGAAAGTCTCCAAAATGACTATACTGATAAATAAGTTAAAAATGCGTTGTTCATGGTTTGAATTTTCCACTCTTACGCTTGAATCAGAACGATACAACTACCTGGTTAGCAATTAAGTTAAAATTTGAGTATCGTACTTATATATTTCCAATACTATTCAACGGCTCTAACTAGAGAACTGCTTCAAATGTTGGAGTGGCCTGTTGCAACGTTGCTGCTGCTGCTGAAATTATTGCACGATAGTACATTTTATCAATGTGCTCCTCTAACGGCATAATACAGAACTGTGAAACGTGGATTTATATGTGTACTACGACTGCAGTCTTGTACCTATAAACAAAAAAAAAAAACTGTGTTCCTTGAGGATTTCGCGACTTGCTAGTTGTAAGTACAGTTCTTGGGTGAGACGTCGGATGTCGTTCTGAAAAATCCACAATATTTCGTCGGCGCAACTAGCGGACAACTTCAGGTGTGGCGCACCTGAAGATGTCGGTCAGTTGCGCCGACGAAACATTCTGAAGTTTTCACAACGACAGCCGACGTCTCGCACGAGAATCATATTTACAAGTAAAAAATAATTACGTCACCTTTTTGAGGTGGTAAGTATTACTACCTTATATGTAGAAGGACTGCGAAGACAATTCAGTTAATGAGACGTGAAGACAGGGAAGCTCCGTGTAAGGGTAGAGAAAGTACGGCGAAGAACGCGATCCGCCTTTCCTTCCTGCTGGTGGGGCGATATCGCGAGTGGTCCGTTGTAATTATACAGGCAGACATTGAAATTCATACCACCTACGCGGAAGGAGCAAAAGGTTTCACGAATAGCATTAAAAACCGGTATTATGTATTATTCCGCCGGAACAACAGAATGGGTTTGTGGGAGGTAGCGAAACGGAAAAAAAAGAGAGGAGGCGAAAGCGTGGAGAGAGGAAGAAGTCGACGCCGTATTTGAATGCGAAATACATGGCAGAGTTGCGCTTTTACATAAACCGTGACTTGGAGAACAAAGTCTTTGGCCGCGCAATGTACGATTATGATGCAGGCGGGGCCGCGGCCTGTCTTGCGGCATTAGCATTCGAGGCGTGGGGTGGCTAGCGGGTTGCTTGCCACGGAGGGGTAGCTCGCCTGCCGCAAGTGGCGGTCAGGATGCACTGTGTACGGCTCGAGATACGGCGGAGAAGGTCGACGTGGTGACGTCACACAGTAGCGGATGAGACAAGAGCAAACTCTCAGCTCCAGATGGATTCTAAACTTTGTTAATGATTCTTGTATGGGACTTCCTGCTTGCAACTGAAACCCCATCTGTTTATCAATGGCTATTCTGCGAGAGCAATTTTTTTTGCCAACTACTTAGCTTACAACTTATGTGATAGCGTAATTATAATGTTTAGTGGTATCTGCTGCCAGTTTGTAGGCACTCCAGTACACTGTGTTGAATAGCAAACATTCACCCTCTTTCCTGGCTCTTGGGACTGATGAAGTAGCTTACTCCTCTTATGGGTTCTGCCGAGTGTACGTTATTTCTTTCTTATGATAAAATAATCGAAAGCGCTTCAATTTTAGTTGATAGTAGTTGTTGATATTCCGGTCTCGTAAACTGATATACGGTCGGGAGGGCGACATGCTGACCACATTCCCCTCCATATCCGCCTTCAAAAGTCTGATCGGGTGGAGTTTAGTTTAATTGTTGGTATGTCCTTAAATTATACTATGTGTCCTGTAATTCAGTACTACGAGGCACATTTCGTACTGAACGAGATAATCACGTGTGGTGGCAGTTCGTGGCCACTGGTGTGTAATGTCGCATTGTTTCTTCTCAGCCTTGTAATCCTGCAGTGAGTGTGATCTTTACCTGAACAGTAAGCAGCCCATTCAATTGCCACTTTGATGTGAGTTGCTGCTCTGGTATACGTGAAGACGCACCCCCCCACAGGCTTCATAAACTTTCTCTATAGGTCTTTCCTACCTTTAAGCCTCTGGGTCGTTGGGTGTAATACATGTATAGAAAAAAGGAAAATATATTTCATTTGACAGTAAATATTATTTATGTATACATGGCATTCTTGGTAATACATGGCACTCTTCCAAGGTTCGTGATTATTTTACCGAAAGTCATGATTCTTTTGTTACTTTTACAGCAAGTGATCCACTTAATTTAATACTCTGGAACCTCGAAGAGATAACCACAGAAACGATGGACCAGACTTAGTAACCGAAAGATATAGGGGCGAAAACTGTTTCGCGAAATGCTTGCAGGATTTCTTCCAGGTTACAAATATGTGTACAAAACTAGCTGAAAATATTAAAAGATGTGAATGGGAAAAAAATTACTTTAGGTTTTCTGAGAGAGACATAGAAACAAAATGCACAGTACCTGGGTTGGCAGTACATCTGATTAGGTGTACCTGCAATGAAAAATCAGACATATTTACACTGATGCTGTATTTGCGATAAGGCAATATCGTTCTTTCATTATTGATAGCCTAAACTGTGCTGATATCACTCCACAATTTTTTAGTGTGGGTTGCCTACATAAAGGGGCAAGCATACGTTCAGGAGCACACCTGTTGTTCTCTTTCGATTGACAGGTCCTTGATCTGTTGTTCTACTAAGAGGATTGTGATCCCCTTGGGATAACCCTTCCTTCTGATTGACAGGCCACTAACGTATTGTTTCCTCACCCATTCTCCTGCCCCTTGTCCCCCCCTTCTCCTCCTCCATCCTCCTGGGAACTCCCCTTGCCAATACAAACACACTTTTCAGATCAATTCCATTGGATAAGTCATTAAATCGATCAATTAATTAACTCCTCCCCTCTGGATAACCTCTCAACCACGTCTCTCCTCCTCCACTGGGAAATTAGAAAAAGACTCAGTTGATTAGCTATTTGGCGGGAAATCGACTGCAGAATAATGTTCAAACAATTTAGACAAATTGCAAAATATTGTTTGCATATTTATGGGATACGAGGCAGTCTATGGAAGACAGTTTATGTAAATTTGTTAAGAACTGGATGGGAAATCGATTGCAGTGTGAGGAATATTGTTTACAACAATTTAGACAACGCATGGAATATTGTTTATTTAAACAATTTATAGGATACAAGGTGGTGTATGGAACATAGTTTATTTGTTTGGTTAAAGAATTTCTTCCTAAGATATGTATAACAAGACACATATAATTATAAGCAACATTTATATTAGAAGAGTGCAATGTTATAATTAGGTACACTACAATTAGCGCTACTACAGTTAGATGTAGTAGTCTACACTCAGTATCTAGGCTACACTCAGTATTTTTCAATTACATCTTAGCTTCAATAGGATGCTGAAAGTTGGGACTATATTGCAGCAATGAATTAATTTGATAACTACCACCTTATCAATCATAGTAATCTAGATGTTACAAGCTAATTCTTTTTACTTCTCTCTTGCATCACTTTTCCCCTTCTCTCTTTTCTGCCCCATCATTCAAAAAATTCCTCTTCACTGGTATACCACATAACTACATTACGCCCCAATCCTCCTCCTCCAACTGCCAATCCACACAGTTCCACATGCCAGTTTTCTACATAAATAGTTTCATCAGTTAATTTTTTATGTCTTCTTCCATCAGTTTCTTCCCATAACAGGTCTGCTGTAATTGCAGTGGTTTATTATCAGTTTCTGGCATAAAGTCAGTTCCTTTCCTGTATATAATTATCAACTCTTGTAGGTAGACTGTAATTACTTAGTGAGCTACAATTAGTGCCACAATTATGCAATTACAGTTATAATCATTTGATTACATTCCATAAGTTACTATTAGTATACACATTATCAGCTGTAAGAATGTAGCTGGAATAAGCCTATTTCGTTCCTCTCCATCACATTCCCCCATCTCTCCCTCCCTCCACCACCACACTCTACCAAAACATTTCCCAAATGGTTTATAATCTGATCACACCTCTTCCTTCCAAGTCACTCCCACGCCCCTCCCCCACACACATGTTGTGTTAGCCCACACAATTTTGCGTATATAGTTTATCTTCTCTCTTTGTCCTTTCCGTATGTGTGAAACTAATTCTCCCCTCCCTCCAATTCCCACCCCTACCCTCAGAAAATGACCCAGCTTCCCCTTTCAATTTTTTTTTGTTGGTCTAATGATTTTATTACGACTGCAGTGCTGTACAGTCAGAATCTGGTATATCACTGGACTTCCTAGGTGTAGATAATTAATTATATGAGCCTATTAATTTTCGTAGGTAGAATTTTATCGTTGGGTGAGTTTCAGTCGTTATTACAATTACTTATTTGTAGCTATATTCAGCAAGTTGCTGTCGGTAGGCAGCAGTCAGTGTGCTAGATTGATAATTCTCAGTAGTGCCTCAACGCAGGTGGTCGCCACTTTCCTATTCTTAACTATTTAATTTTCAGTAGTATTTTACACACTATAGCTTGACGATACACTGCTGCATTTAGCTGCTCTTAGTCAGCTATATACTGTCACATTTAAACAGCTGCTTACAGCTACAATCAGCCCACCTATTATTACTAATACATTTATTACAGATACTTGATATTTAAATTTTTAACAGATTTTTAGTGATTTGATCATCCGTAGCTACAGGTTATTAGGCGTCTACAGTTCTAAGTAAAGCATTTCCAGTTCTAAGTTGTTAGGCTCTTATATTCTCAGATAGTTCACCTTTTATGTTTGCAGGTCTGATCCATCTAAAACCTACAGGTGGTGATTTACTTTGGAACAGGTAGTTAACTCCATGTAAACAAAAACCTCTAGACAATCTATTCATAATGTTACAGATGCTCAACTGTAGAGTTACAAGTAATGTTTACAGCTGACAAGCACTTCTATTCATTCACAGTCAGGTAGTCAAACCTATTATGGATATTTCATACATCATTTGTGAATGTCGCTGCTTATATTAATATTAAGAAGAATACTCCTGAACTACATCAAAAGTATGTCAAGGTGCTAAGGTTTCCTTTTAATTACTGTTACTTTGGTTCTTCGTTTTAGCTACTGTCTAGGAACTGTTTCTCCAGTATTTCAGTTATTGCTTCGCACCTACATGCATCTCACGGGCCGCTTGTGCCGGCGTATTTCTTACTGCAACGCTGTTGACATCCCTACGCCAGTTCACCGTCGTGTTCTATAGCTTACAAGACACGTAGTTGTGACCTGCTTATATTCCAGTACTATTTGATTCAGTATTATATTAGTGTGCCCACGCTTCTGTCCATCTACAGTCACTTTCCGAGACTTAATATTAGCTAATAATGAAGAGTAGTCTGTCCACTTACTCCAGTCGCAAGTTCCACCGCCATGATGCGCTTTGTTTTGTTGTCAGGTTTCCTGCAAGTATCATACTGACCTTGTTACATCTGCATGGAGATTGGTTCCCAAATTTCCGTCCTTAGCGTCATTTATCTTCGGTATTAACTTATTTGATTTATCATTACGTTTTTATGATATTTACTACTCTGCTTATATCTACTTACAATTTTGTTGATGCCTTATGACAGCTATAGCTATTTTGTTTTAATATTCCATCGCGCATACACCCCCACTCCGAGACCAACTTCAAGATATGCGTGTCTTTAGCTAATTAGCTCTTGTTCTCACATGATGTCTGCACATGTTGTTTAGCTTCTTTATACTAATTTTTTTACGAACGCTATGAACTGTTTGTATGCATCTTAAACCTCTTATTGTATTAATGTATTGGGCATCGTATTACTTATTGCTCCTGTATTTTTTCAGGACCATGGCATTTTGCTGTATGCACTTTACTCTTGACACTCGCAAATAAAGCCATAGGTACAAGTATGTACAACTTTTATTTTTTCATTTCTAAAATCTTTAACCGTTTCGTCCTTTATTTTAATATTCTGAGTTCTATTTATTTGTCGTGTATATTCCTGTACAGCCTTCTGAAGATAAGCACTAAGTGCCTGAAACAGGTAAAGAAATTAAATTTCCTTTATCCGATTGGTTGCTTATTATTTCATTACATGGCACTAATGTGTTAAATGCGCTGCGATTTTCTGAGACTTCTTTCCATTGTCGCTCCAAAATCTTCTATTTCTGCTAAAACAAACACGCCACCTGCCTGTCAAAGGAACGAGCAATAGTGGAGGCAGCGATCTGTCCCAGCCTCTATTGTGTTGGCTTCCAGGCAATACTGGACTCAGCTATCGTGTCGTATGTGAAACGGTCCGAATATACATTGAATAGTCTTGGGAGCTCATGTCATACAGCCTGATTGCCAAGCACTATATCATTCTTGCGTCACATTGAAGCAATGAACATGGAAATATGGAGGAATAACGGTGGATTCCTACTGCTTACCTAAGGCCTAACTCTTTGTCGGAATGTGTTCCCCACTGCACTTTTTCCTTTGCCGTAATGGAGCCATGATGAGGGAGCTGTGGGGTTGCCTCGCCACCCCGGCCTCAGTGGCTTCATTAGTGGAGACCCTGCACGATGAGCCGACACGAGTTGCCTCGGGCACCGTCGTGTTAGGCAGTCCCGCCGTACGCGCAGAGAGGGGTGCCTTGCCTGACAGGCGCTGTCGACGTTTTTCGGAGGCCGGGGCAGGGCTTAGTTGCCGGGGGCGTCCCACTCTTGTGCCGGGGGTGGTATCTGCCCTGTGCCGTGGTCGGCCATTTGGTGGGCGGGGCGGCCCCTGCGTGGCCTGTCGTGTCCTAATTAAACACCTCTGCCCTCTCTAGCAATGACGGTTTTTCCTCCAGACTGTGCGCGTCAGAGACAGGCGCGTCTGAGTCAATTTTAATTAAATTCATCCACGTTCCGCCGACAAACATTATCGAGAACATCAAAAACGTTTGTGCGTTTACAGTGCGTTTGTCACACAGTTTGTGCGAATGTTCGCTGAGAAAACAGGAATTTGAGGAAAAAGGGGGAGGGAGGAATATTGGACGAAAGTCTGGTTATCACAATCTTCTTCGTCCCTTTCATTTAGCTGTTCTTTCTGGCCAGCTATTCGTAATTGGAACAGTAACGATTAATTTGAATTTCAGTGATAATAAAATCTTTTTTACACAATTGAGTATAACGGATGGGAGAGGCATTATTAGCAAGTACTGTAAAGAGACTCGAATATGCAACTTGGAGTTACTGGAACCCTTCTGAAACGCAGGAAAAATATATCATCAATAGAAGAGACGAGTAATGGAGACCAGTTTTGACGTTTTATTGTTGTCTTTATTTTAACTTATTTCAGAATGGTCTTATAGACAAGTATTAAATAATCTGTCAGTTTCAGTTTCGTCCCAATGTTATATTAATATTATATAGGATATGTATAAGTGAAGTAGAAACCTTAAAACATCGTCCTTGTTTGTAATGAGCATTAAGTACCATAATATATAAAACGACTAACAGTGAAGTCGTATTCGCTAGCTGAGAATTCAGATACATGATGTATTATTTTAATATGAATTTCTCATGGTTTCTTCGAAAAGAGCTGTGTCGTGAAAGGGCTAAAATAGATTTCCTTCTTCGTATCTCCCTGATACGAGACAGAGTTCTATCAAACAGATTTCAGCATTCGCTAAGAGAAGAGGGAAGGACCAAACACGTCTTCTTTCTAATTGTAGAGAATAAGCCATGTCTACCTTCACGTTATATCATATAAGCTACATTATTCCGAACGAGCCACATCAGGCGCATTACAATTTAAATACCAGTCAATGAGTACGTATGCTGGGCATCGATATGCTTTCGTAACACACGCTATTTGACATTTTTATGAAAACAGGAAAACAATGTCAAATCACCTTTCAGAATGACTACGAATTTAATTGAGAGCTACGTGGCCGGCCGGAGTGGCCGTGCGGTTTTAGGCGCTACAGTCTGGAACGGAGCGACCGCTACGGTCGCAGGTTCGACCCCTGCCTCGGGGATGGATGTGTGTGATGTCCTTAAGTTAGTTAGGTTTAATTAGTTCTAAGTTCTAGGTGACTGATGAACTCAGAAGTTAAATCGCATAGTGCTCAGAGCCATTTGAACCAATTTTGAAAGTAACGTAGGTCTATAACAAAAAAGGATTTTAAATTTTCGTGATCAGGAAATTCAAAATTCAACAATATTTGTTTGTGCAGTATCTCATGTAATAGCACAAATATGCGCATGTGAACAATTATCATTAAAAAATTTTTGCAGAAGGAATACTGTAAGAAGTAACCTGATCGTACTTCCACTGTTTCAACAGTCTGGAAGTATGGCTGCATAATATCACACAATAGCTCTCTTACATAATGTATTTGGTATTGTTTGAACGTTATAAATCTTACCCGCTCCCTAATCTCCATAAACTGACGAATGTGTTAAGCATGGCATTTTCTGGAGAGAATGTAACATCTCACAAACAGGAACAAGCACTCCTGCCTTAAATTTCACTCTGTCATGGTGAATGCCATGACAGTTATATTACTGTGACATCCACTGTCCAACAAACTATGACAAGAATTTTTTCCTTGAATAGTTTGTAATGCACACTGAAATATCTTTCTGCTACCAGTTGTCTAAAATAGCCAGTAAGAAATTACTCTTCAACAAAATGTCTAGCTTTTATCTTCAAACATCTAAAACGTTCGGTACATTAAAGTTCTGCACTTATGAACTGAACACCTTTCATCAGCGATCAGTGCCCTCTGCAACTATCTTCGAACTGTGAATGGAACTTTAAAATTTCTACAGAAAGATATACGTTGGTTTTTTATAGGCACATCACGAAATCAACTTTAAATTTTGTCATGATGATTCAGGCTCAGTTCAGATATCACATAAAATACGAGGAAACTTCTTTACATGAGGGTCATGTATTGCTGAAACAAGGAAAACTTTAAAATTAATCTAATTTACTATGAAATTTTAACTACTGTATAAAAAATGAGCTGTGTCCTCTTACTACAAACGTCGTAAATATAATACAAATTGTCTCAAATACACTCAGCTCTATGCACAGAAGACAGTATAGTAGAATTAACGGGGTTTGAATCGCTATAAGTATGCTGTTAAAAGTAGATACTTCAATGTAGGGAAGCTAAACGAATTTGAGACAGTCCGAAACTCAAAATGAGTTAAGTTTCCTGCAAATTCTTCATTTCATTCTCAAACATGTTGTAACCGGGATTGTTCCTTCACATGGTTCTCAAAATTGGTGCTGGAAAACAGTTATGGAAAGCACTTTGCTACATGTCTGTGGTCGAAGCTGTCGAACTGAAACTTTATGTGCGTGATCTCCGCTAGCATCTCACAGGATACTGTGGTGTCATAGTGCAATTCAATTGGTTCAAATGGCTCTGAGCACTATGCGGCTTAACATCTGTGGTCATCAGTCCCCTAGAACTTAGAACTACTTAAACCTAACTAACCGAAGGACATCACACACATCCATGCCCGAGGCAGGATTCGAACCTGCGACCGTAGCGGTCACGCGGTTCCAAACTGAAGCTCTTAGAACCACACGGCCACACCGTCCGGCAGTGCAATTCAACTTACGGGGTGTAACGTGAACTAGCGAATGGCTGTTCCACGACATTTGAATGGAAACAAAAATAATTTACTCACTACACAAGTCCTGTTCGTGCCTCAATGACTTTCTTCGATTTTAAATTAAGAATCAGCTGTATAAAAGTGAGAAATATTTGTAGGATGTGCAGAAGGTTTGGCTGGCCACTGGCTCACGTGGTAAGATTTACACTCTAGTCCACAGCAACAAATAACTTTAAGGATTTGTTATATATCGAAATCAGTGTTCCACCGACGGTGTATACCTTTCATAAAAAGTATGCATGTGATAAGATACACTTTTTGTTCCATAGATACATAATGCAGTGGTATAAACTTATAAGGCATTACAATATATATAAAACTACACTTAAGTGCGGTATATGCATAGTAAATAAAAAATAGGACACTATATCTTAAGTTGCACTTGAGTGTGGCTTTTCCAGATTAAATAAAAATGATTAGGCGTGCCATCAGCAGCAGTTAGAGGAGACTACTGATACATATTTATCTGTAGAAGACTACGGCTCTTCAAATAAATTTACAAATTACATTTATTCATAAGAAAATAAAATCAGTCCCCCAATTTAGTTAACAAATTTTCAGAATTTGTAACACAGTTGTTAAATTATGTTTGCTGTGAGACAAACGGAACTGGCAGGCATTTTTGGATGTGAGGTGCACTATATTTTACTGGGTAATGAATAGGCTGTTATCGACGAGGAGGAACGCGAGCTTCAGATGGCTTTTAGCGTTTCAGTGGTGGCATGCAGTCGGCGAGGGAGGTGTGTTGTGGCGGCGGCCAGGGCTGCGTGTCCTGCACTGACGTCACGGCTCACGGCGCTCACCAACAATCTGACGCCACTAGCCCCTCGGCAGGACATCTCCCTTTTCCAGTTGGACAACATAGATCTGTTTTTCCAGTTCGAAGTGTCTCGTCAAGGCGGTCTCTTTGCGTCTTCCGGAGCTATGTACCTGGGCGTCGCTATACATTCGATTGGCCAGTTCATATTCTCTTCCTGGGTAATCATCTTATAGTTCACTGTCATTGTTAAATTTCTTTATTCCACCTACAGTTTCCAAATTCTCATGGTGAGAAGAGACTACAACACGCATACCTTTATTGTTTCGTTGGTCATAAGAGTCGCCACCTAAGAATAGATAATCTGTATCCCGTCCATTTATCGTCTACATCTCCTCTGCTAAAATTCACCTTCCCCATCAGCTTGTTGTTTCCAACACTCTTGTCGATGACACAGTACACGCAGATGCTAACAGGCAGTCGCAGTAAGTATTATCTCCCTTAGCAGATTGCATATCGTCATTTAGACATCTACATCTGCTTGATTAAGGGTCTGGCACAAAGTTCATCGAGCCACCTTTAAGCTATTTCTCTACCATTCCACTACCAAACAGCGCGCGGAAGAAACGAATACTAAAACTTCGCTCTACGAGTTCGGATTCTTCTTATTTTATTCTGATGGTAATTTCTCCCTATGTAAGTGAGCGCCAACCAAATATTTTCACCCTCGCAGGAGACAGATGGTGACTGATATTTCATGACAAGCCCCTCCCTTAAATAAAAGCGCCTTTGTTGCAGTGACAGTCATCCCAATTCTTGAAACTTCGTGGCAGATTAAAGCAGTGTGCCCGACCGAGACCCGAACTCGGGACCTTTGCCTTTCGCGGGCAAGTGCTCTACCATCTGAGCTACCAAAGCACGACTCACGCTCAGCCCTCACAGCTTTACATCTGCCAGTATCTCGTCTCCTACCTTCCAAACTTTACAGAAGCTTTCCTGCGAGACTTGCAGAACTAGCACTCCTGAAAGAAAGGATATTGCAGAGACATGGCTTAGCCACAGCCTGGGGTATGTTTCCAGAATGAGATTTTCACTCTGCAGCGGAGTGTGCGCTGATATGAAACATCCTGGCAGATCAAAACTGTGTGCCCGACCGAGACTCGAACTCGGGACCTTTGCCTTTCGTGGGCACACTCCGCTGCAGAGTGAAAATCTCATTCCGGAAACATCCCCCAGGCTGTGGCTAAGCCATGTCTCCGCAGTATCCTTTCTTTCAGGAGTCCTAGTTCTGCAAGGTTCGCAGGAGAGCTTCTGTAAAGTTTGGAAGGTAGGAGACGAGATACTGGCAGAAGTAAAGCTGTGAGGACCGGGCGTGAGTCGTGCTTGGGTAGCTCAGATGGTAGAGCACTTGCCCGCGAAAGGGAAAGGTCCCGCGTTCGAGTCTCGGTCGGGCACACAGTTTTAATCTCACTGAAAATGTATGTTCCCGTTATATTGGACACGTTTGAGGACTTTAAATCTTTGCAGAATACTTCTGCTTCTTGTACTAATATCATGGAATGAGTTTCGGTTCGAAAAGAGATATTTCCTCTATGAGAAGCTTCGCCAAGAAATGTATGTATTTGGAAACAGTATCCGGTAACTCCACTTCCCTAATCAGTCTTGTTTAGTACATTGGTCAGTTCTTCATATTACACGCTTCTAGAATCGGAAAATTTTACTTTACACGACAAAAATTATCCTGTATTACATTATGGCATAAAAGTAACCGGAGTAAGCTACCTTTTCTATTTTTGCGTTCAGTATGTCCGACAGCACACTTATCCGACTTGAAGATTTTTTGAAACGCTTCAGATCATGTGCGGTACGTTCCTCTAATCTGGATTTATTACTAATTGCTATCCCAAGAATCTTCCATTTTCAACTTGCTCCAATTGCATGTTATACTATTTGGGACATAAATTAGGTGAAAATCTCCTTCAGTTGTGAATTTCGAATTTATTGGCGTATTTCATCTTAGACGTGATAAATAATAACACGAAACTTTCAAAACTTTCACCATTGTACAGCTCCTTATATCTTAACACACCATAGCGTTAACAGAACAGTGTCGTTGACCTTTAACAGGATCTTGGCGCCTGTAGTGTTTTAGGAATATAAAAGTTTATTAGTGTTGAACTTCGTGCGATAAGTAGCGAAATTGTTTAACACATTTGTCTGTAATCTTCTAACAATTCGTATTTTTAAATAACATGTACCATCCTGAAAAAGGTTGGAAATTGAAGTGAAAGTTCTACAGAATGGACCTGTGAAAGATTTGATAAAGTTTCCAAAATGATATTTCATACTTGGTTAAGATGGAAATGAAATACTGTTTTAGCATTCGAGTGGATAAGTGCATATGGAGGATGCTCATTGTGTTATAAAAGAGGTGGGAAAGGATTCCTTCTGGGTAGAAACATTTACATTGGGAATACATTTGTCAGTTCTCACGGACTGCGACAGTGCTGGCAGAGCAAAGACAGGCGCATGCGGAGTGAGACACGAGTTTCATTTCAGCGTCCGCCGCGGCCGACACGGCCGACCACTTGTGGGCCAGCCAGTCTGCCGTGTCAGCAGCGGGAACGCCGCTCCAGGGTCCTCAGGACGAAACAGAAAGTGCACTGCAGAGCAGCTATCGCACCTACAGCAAAAGGCCGCCTGCGTCACGACTAGCAAAAATAGTCCCTTTTGGCAGCGCTCCCGGGTTTGTTGTGACCTCAACACTGACCTAAATAACGCTCGAACTCATTACCGGAGTGGTTTCATGGCTGGGAATGATTGATACACGCGTCAGAACAAGTCCTAATACTGCAATTTTGTCATACATACATGGCTGGGGACTGTGGCTGTTATATAAAATAAACTGTTGTTGGTGGTAACTCGTAACACTTTTTTGTGATTTAAGCCCTTTTTAAAACTGCAATACGTTTCTCTTTCCTCCCTCTGTATTGTCACACGCTGGTCCATTCCTAATGGCCCTCACAGTTTCAAACTAGCTGCGGTGACCTAATAAAAGAATAATCGGATGTTGCTCACAAAACTGAAATTTCACAAGTGATTTACATGAACTGCCGCTACGTGACAAAGGAGAAAGTCATGAACTCTGTCACTTTGAATGTTTGATAAGATAATCGGTTTCGACTTATGTTAAGGCCTGAGACCAAACGTCTAACGAAAGACGAGAAAGTCGTACAATAGTAGAGAGCTGATTGTAACGTGACACAAAAAAAAAAAAAAAAAAAAAAAAAACGAACAGTGATGCCATGGTAATAAAAAATTAATCATGAAACAATTCTTTCGTAGTTACTGCAAAGCACAGTGAATTAGCGGATTAAGATTCATCTAAAAGTATGCAAGATTTGCGAATGGAAATATGAGAACATTTATGTACATTATCACGTGGCTGATATAATACTACAGAGCGTTAAAAAACATTGAGGAAGTAACTGATGTGAGGTACAATCTACAACAAAATTCAATAAACGCAGAAGACTTCCATGTGTCAGTAAATTCCAATAAACAAAATTTTCATGACACACACGAGTTTCAAATTCGCCGGAATGATAGAGAATATAAGCACTGTTGCTCATCTATATACGTAATTCCTTCCACTGTTTTGGAGGCCAATGACAATATTAAAAAGTTGATGTAGATGATATCGAGCATTAGCTAATCACAATAAAAACTTTATTACCTTTCTGGATAAGTTCCGTTACTGCTCTCTACACCCGTTCTCCAACGGAAATCTACTGCAGCCATTAGCAGAAATATCTGGGGTATGTGTCAAATGTTTCTCATTTACACTTTAAAGTTCTTTTGAGTAGGAGCTCAGTAGAAAAGAAATAGTAGCTCCAACTGAATGAAAAGAATTATCTAGTTGAAACATCCTAGTTTTCATTTTCTACAATTATGGGATAAAACGGGAAGTTTGAATCAGAGAAATGGGATGGTAATTTCAGTCATGCACTGCCGTACTACAACTCCACGTTACTGCGTGTAGAAAATCAACAATACTGAAGGAGTCCACCATAAATAAAAATACCCAGGTTCGAGTCGCGACCAAGAACAATTTCAACGCCTTACATCAAACACAGCATGAACACTACAGCAACAGAAAAAGCATCACTCTTCGGTCACGGCTGTTACTTACGAGACTGCTGATGTTAATCCTTTTTCCATTTTCTTGTATTATGTTCTTGAAGACATCGATTTTCTTATTAACGATTAACTGCTATCACTGACTCATGTAAAATTTATTCACCAGCCGAGTAGCCCATCTTGGGAAGATGTAGTTCCAATGTTTATTACAAACTACAATATATTTCTCTCTTCCGTTGCAAACATGCGAGTGCATTCACCATTAGTAGTAGAACCTATACATACTCAAAACTTGGGATAGGGATGATGTGAGGAAGAAATATTCATAGCTGACTGTAGAAATTAATATCCTACGAGATCAGTTTTGTATGACTGATTCAGACATAATTTAAACGACCCGTACGAAGGCAGAAAATTGTGATCTCATGTCATACAAATGTGTGACATGTACTATAAAGCTTAATACATGTGTTCAGTTAAAAATTTACAAAATATTGTCAATCATTATTTCAGATCCCTATATTTGGGGTGTACATTGCATAAACCTGTTTGCTACCACACATATATATTTATTACACAACTCTCATTTCAGTCTGCACCCACTTCAGTCAACATTATCAACACTAGAAATGATAGAAATGTGATAGCTGTAAACGCTACTGACATCAGGTTGCCAAGAAGAGGAAGGACCAGACAAAGTAAGGACTGAACATCAGTCATATCAAGACTTAAATTAACACTTCTCAGGCAGTAGAACTTTACAAATTAGGCCAACAGAACCTGACTTCTAAACTGTAACTGATAACCGATCATTTATTTCGAATATTTAGTGAGATTAAAGAAAAAAGCTTATACTGTTCATGCAAATATTTGTTCTCAACCTTCCAAAAGGTCATTCATGGGTACATGAAGGATGAAAACTTAAATTTACGACATTTGTCATTTTCTTTTAAAAATATCCAAATTTTGTGTGCCACTGGTTACTATTCTTGAAATAATGAAAGTCGATTTCAATAAGAGAAGCAAGATAATATATCAGGAATTGAAGTTACGTAACAATATTTTCAAAAGTTGCAAACAAACAGTCCTTAAAACAGTCAGGTCAAATATGTTTATAGAATGTCTTTAATTAAAATACAATAAAGAATTCAACTTTACCAAAAAAAGGAGTTCATTAAGTCGGAGCAAGAAACAATTAAAGCTCCTGGCTATGAAATCAGTACACAACGGGCAATGTGGTCTGGACGAATAGACGCGAAATTACTTAGGGTTGATATGATACGTTGCTCACCACAATCCATTTCTAAGCAATCATTGGGAACACGCCCCAGGTTACAAACATAGAATTGTAGCGTTGTGAGCAGAGAAGTAATTTTTAAGTAAAAGGAGTAAAACCGTAAATTATCAGATTACACGCTAGCACAGTATACTAAATATTTATGAAAAGCCGCTAAGAGTTAATAAGATAACTGGCCAAAGTAACTACCCCCACTTACACCTGATAGTGAAGAAGTTCAGCGGCCAACCGACATGCAGCTTTTACGGTAAATGCTTTAACCGTGGAGTGGGTCGGAAAACATTGGTGAAAGAATGACACCAACACACGTCTGATGAACGTCATCTACGTAAATACAAACTTATCTTGGAAGTACAACTAGCCAAAATACATGGAACATGATTTGCCACGGTAAGGCGAATAAACTTGTGAGCTCCGTGGCCTCCAACTAACTAAAGAAACGACTTTGCTATTTAGTGCACAACGATTTAGAAAAAATAAAAATACTTTTAACGTCGCGATAATAACGCATTAAACATTAAAGCAATTTACAAAAGACCAGTAATTAAAATAATGGTTCAAATGTCTCTGAGTACTATGGAACTTAATTCTAAGGTCATCAGTCCCCTACAACTTAGAACTACTAAACCCTAACCAACCCAAGGACATCACACACATCCATGCCCGAGGCAGGATTCGAACCTGCGACCGTAGCGGTCGCGCGGTTCCAGACTGTAGCGCCTAGAACCTCTCGGCCACCCAGCCAGCACTAATTTAAAACAGCACTCAAATCACATATCTGTGAGAACTACCAAATGGAAGCTACTATGCCTTGATATTAGCGACACGCTCCTCAAAAACCCGGGCCAGACACAGGAACAGGGTACGGCAACAACACAAGGCTGAACCGAATCCGATACAGTAACAGAGGGGCACAAGCACGCTCAGGAAGCGAACCCGTCACAATTATCACGCTCGCAGCGGGGAGCAAGATCAGTCTTTACGAATTACGCGTGCTGTCTGCATTGAGGCAGCGGACCAAGGGTAGCTCACTGAGTAAACAGAGACGCTGTACGATGACAGACATTGGAAAATCTTGGCGACGCCAGGAGATGTGTGATGATGAAACTTAGAAAAGTTTTAGAACTCGTACTGGCTTCTTTGCTTGGCTGTAACAGTACTGTGGTTTAGCTTTAGGTGACTTTGTAAATTTCCAACTGCTAGAAAAACAAAATATATCTGCCTGCTATGAAACAGCGGCACGTAGCATTCAACCAGAAGTACAACAGACCAATGAACCACAATCAGAATTACAGACACAGTAATCGCAATGGCAACAGACAAAATTATAGTTACGGACAGCATCAACACTGTGCGTCAAACGATGCAGAGAGTCGCTTCCATCCTACACAATCTGGTAATGAACAAAAAACACCAACGGTACAGATAATTGAAAAAACGGAACAGTATGATCACAGTAGAAACAATAATGACATACTAGAAGCTCAGCATTCTGCATATGTGCACAGAAAAATGTCATCTACAGACTATATGAACGAAGTAACAAAATGTATTATCACCTTGGAAGACATAACAGACAATTTATTGCAGAAAATGGAACCGCCATAAAAGAGTGTATACCATCCGATTATCAACATACAAATTGTCTCACATAATTTCCTTAAAATTACTAGGACCGTGCCGCGGAGTTTGCCATGTAGTTATAACATGGAGATAACACAGGCTGTGGCCCCAGTGCCGCGGAGTTGTATTCAGCGGCTGATTTGTTTACATAAGATAACAGAACGGGGCCGCTTACGTCAGCGTGCGCTTGCAGTGAAATTATGTGAGACAATTTGTATGTTGATAATCGGATGGTATACATTCTTTTATGGCGGTTCCATTTTCTGCAATAAATTATCTGTTATGTCTTCCAAGGTGATAATACATTTTGTTACTTCGTTCACTCTGGATCTTCAGTTACAATGATTAGTGATCCAGCATTTAATGAATGCAATACGAATCATTTTTGCCATACAATCGTATTACAAAAGACTAAAGTTAGGATAGCAGTTTTTGGAAAAGAAGTAGATGTAAAACTACCAAATTTTCGAATCATTTCAGTTTGAACAACTGAAATTATGCTAGATATGGATTTCTTGACAGAACATAAAGCGATTTTGACCTTAGGGACTCATATTCTACTACGCAACGATAACGACCTAGTTGCATTACTGTTACGGCAGAGCAATTCAGTAGAGGCAAAGGAAGTTATTACAGTAGAGCTTGTTTTCCATACACAAAGTATACACGATGGTACACTTGTGTTCCAAATTGAAGCAACAAACGGAAATTTTGCAAGGTAGCGTTTATTTTGCCACAAAACAGCATAAACAGGTGATAGTAAAGTAGAAACAATGTAAAGAACACAGAAGGTAAACAACTGCAACATGCATAACGTTAGACAAAAGTGTTCTTTGTTTTTTCCAACTTAACGGATTTGCACACACATTCCTGTACTGGTAAATGCGTTCAGTGTGGTGTGTGACCACCTTTGGCAGCAGAACAGGTCTGGTGACGACGGAGCATGATGTGAATGACGTCATCAGTCTCAAGCTGAGGCAATTACGCCCCTTCTTCCAGCAGAGCTGCTCGCATTCTTGGAGAGTAGTTGGTGGATGCTGACTTGATGCAAGCTGTCTCCCTCGTGCATCCCAGACACGCTCAATGGGATTTAAACTGGGAGTGCGAGCAGGCCATCCATGCAGTATCTTCTGTTTCCAAGGAAAAGTAAACTATGCGTGCTGCATGAGGTCGAGCATTGCTGTCCAGTAAGTATGAAATATGGGTCCACAGCATCTCGCCACAACCGCTAATGAGGCCCCAAGATCTCGTCACGACACCTGACTACAGTTAAAGCTTGACGATTCACCGGTACAATTTCTTGAAGAGGGGTTCGAGTTGTCAACATCATCCCTGCCCACAGCATTAGGCATTCTACACACAATCTTATTCTACGTTCCCTACAGATGTGAATCCATCGATAATTGCTCTCCGGACGAAATAGGGACTCATATGTAAAAACAACATTGGCTCATCGTTCGATCGTCCTGGTTGCATGCTGATGACTCCACTCTAGACGTTCTCTTCTGTAAAAACTCGTCAGAAGTAGACATAAAAGACACACAAAAGACAACTCTGCTAAAGCCCTCTGCACATCTTTTGCCTCGATACAACTCGTCAAGTGAATACAGCGAGCTCAGATGCCAGTTGCTGTGCATACTGAGGTGGTGCTGTCGTGCTCTTACAGACAAATAACGGTTCTGTCTTTCTGATTGCACACGTGATCGACCCTCCCCTTGCATTCGGGATACACTTTCGGTCTCTATAGACTGTTGCCATAATCGATAAACAACAGAACGATTCACATTAAGCCGTCGAGGCACATCCGTTTGTGACAGTCCTGCATCCTTTCTTTTTATGACCCTCCATCGCAGAGTGTCTGGTAGTCGTCTTCTCTGTGCCGTACTGCACCGTCTCTAACTTTGTACACAGCGCTTGTGGATGTGCGCCTACCCGGCAAACACTACCATGCTTCGTAGATGCTCTGACGTCATCAGCTTGCCATAGTTAACCGTTGACCTGAATACCATCTTCCGTGCAGAACACGATCGTAGCGACATCTGTTTGACAGTTTGTATCATTATATCGTGGATTAGACACAGGATGGTGAAATAGAGGTTTGTTTCTTTAATTCTGGACACTAATCCATCTTTTTCACTGAGATATCCTTTGCTACCGACAGTGCAAATGAAGAATCTAATTTCAATGTTTGACAGACAACCAAGCTAATGTAGACAGTTGTGAAACAGCAACAGACGGAGACAGTCAAGAGTTACTAGAAGTTTTACAATTACATTCACATGTCCTTGACAATATACCGCAAGTATGTAAAGATTATGTAAGAATTCACAGTAAAATCTCATAAGACTTTTGTTTCAAAGCATTACTCATTACCTCTTATTTATAGAGACAGAGTGGAACAAGAATTACAACCTATGCTCGCAAAAGGCATTAATGAACCAGCAGCAAGTCCGTATAACCCAAAAAAGACGGATCGTCGAGGTTTCTGTTAGATTCTGTACAGATTAACAACATGATAGCTACAGAAACACGTAGACCAAAACAGATGGAGTACAGACACTTTACGAATTGCTACAAAAGTTTCATGAAGTAACAGTACTTTCGGTTTTACTTTTAAAATCTTGATTTTGGCAAACAGAACTTCACCACAATATTTGTAAACACACTGCCTTCTCGTGCCTCAATAATCGTAATCAATTCTGAAACTTACCTTTTGGCCTTACCATATCATCATTAGCGTTTTAATCAGCCAGGAAGTTTCATATCGGCTCACACTCCACCGCAGAGTGAAAATTTCATTCTGAAAACATCCCCCATGTTATGGATAAGCCATGTCTCCGCAATACTCGTATCCTTCCTTCCAGGAGTGCTAGTTCTGCAAGGCTCGCAGGACAGCTTCTGTGAAGTTTGGAAGGTAGGAGACGAGGTACTGGCGGAAGTAAAGCTGTAAGGACGGGGCATGAATAGTGCTTGGGTAGCTCAATTAGGTTAAATATTTCTTTAACAAACTGCTTTTAAATTGTCAGATATATTATTACTTGTACGGAATTTATGTTACAGCACTCATTAGTACTGACGAAGGACAACACTGATATCAAATACTTTTTCTCACAAATGTTAGACAAGTAATTAATAAACATGAAGAATACAGTGGTAATTACATAGTCTTTAATGAAAGATCTGAAGTTCCGTAATATGAATGACTCATTCAACAATGGCTCGAAACTACGAGCGATTGTAATGAAACTAAATAAAAATGTTACCTTCATTACCCTTTGAAATCCGGTTTCGCAGGACAGAGCAGATCAGGTTGTGGAATGGGGCCAAGGTCAATTACTGTTAGTTACACAAGAAAACACAACGTTATTCCTCAAATCAATGCACAGTTTTCTCTTTAAAACAACAAAGATCAATTCACAGCTGAGGGCCCAAGTAATTTCTCCAGAAATTTCGGCTAAAGGCCACATTAAGAGGAATTCAAATTAATTGTTCCGCTCAAAGCATAATAAATATTTTTACATAATAAAAGAGAGGCTTTAAGGATAAGCTTTTACACAGTACAACAGAAAAAATATCTTAAGAAAACTTGAAGTACCTTGTCGGCTGAAGGCCCAAATAAATAATTACTCAAAAATAATTAAAGACAATCTTTAGATAAACATTTACAGAACACGGCTAAGGGCCGTTTCGAGAATCCAAGATAATTAAAGAGAAACCTTCGGACAAAGATTTACATATTAATGCCACAGATTCATAAACAAACGTGGCTGGAAGCCTAAATACAGAGCAACAAGAATTTTAAGTAAAACACCGCTGAAGGCCTAAGCTTAAAATAGTTCTCATGAAGATCAGCTGAAGACCATATACTAAACATAAAACAGACTAATACACGGCCGAAGGCCTGGCACTGTACCTGCGACCAAGTAAAATGACAATCACAAGCAAAAAACGGTGGTGCTCAGGAGTGTTCCAAGGATGGGCCTGGGGAGGAAACTCTAAGC
The DNA here is from genome assembly GCF_021461385.2 of Schistocerca piceifrons. NCBI lineage: Eukaryota > Metazoa > Arthropoda > Insecta > Orthoptera > Acrididae > Schistocerca > Schistocerca piceifrons. Next base: position 557,901,717 of record NC_060143.1, read on the forward strand.
ACAGTTTAGGTGAGACAGGCAGCCAAGCGTAACACTAAACAATCGGGTGGCAACACGACCTAGGGACGGCTGAAGAACCAATCAACACCCTAGTCAATTTCCTTCCACCCGCTACACTCGTTGCTCTATTTCAACCGACCGACTGACTACTCCAGAACACAGGCAGCATTCATCTGCTCAATGTAAATCACAGAAGCTACACACGGTTCGACGTAAACACACTTGCACAAGAACTCGAACAATTGTAAAAGCAGTCTGGAACAACAAGGGCGAATCTTTTCGATGCACAGAGAGTTTCCAAAAGCGGTGGGCGACCAAATGCACGTCGTTCGGTGAGATGGCACGACAGTGTAATTAATCGATAAGCGCTGCTGCTGCCACTCACGGGCAGTTATGGCAGGAAGTCAGTGACGCCAGTAAATGGAATAAGAAAACGAAGCGGCAGTACGGTAAGAGAAGATGACAAACAATAAACGGAATGAACACGAGCTGCGCACAGCTCACCCTTCATACGATTTCCTAATCTTATTACATCTCATTTCATTCTAAATTACTAACTGAATGTTTCTCCTCTGTTTCACAATATTCAAACACAAACCATACTACTTGAACACAGATGCACTCAACTTTACTTCTATATTCCACGAGTCCTCTGCGCGGCGTCTGTCTACTGCTCTAAAGATAGAATGCAAATAACAAACTCCAAATGACGGCGACCCACTTCTCGCCTCCATGCCTGGTCGGTCAAAGAAATAACGTGTCCACTCCCGCTGCTGGTGCACCCACCCACTCCCTCCCCCCACTTTCCCCCCCCCCCTCCCCCCCCCATGTCCGGCTCAACCAGATCAACTTGGAAGTCATACATGAGCTGACCGTGCTGCTTCACACACGCCCTCCCCCGGAATCACCGACCGAGCGAGGTGGCGCAGTGGTTAGCACACTGGACTCGCATTCGGGAGGACGACGGTTCAATCCCGTCTCCAGCCATCCTGATTTAGGTTTTCAGTGATTTCCCTAAATCGTTTCAGGCAGATGCCGCTATGGTTCCTTTGAAAGGGCACGGCCGATTTCCTTCCCTAACCCGAGCTTGCACTCCGTCTCTAATGACCTCGTTGTCGACCGGACGTTAAACACTAACCATCACCACTACCACCGGAATCACGGCCTCGAAGGCCATCGCAGCAAACCGTGCCACGCTCTCTTCACGCCAAAGGCAGTGTTCCAGTAAACGTTGCGCGAGCTATCGATCGCGCAGCGGTTCAAATAGCAATACTGTATTTCAAGATATAATTGATTTAATTGGAATCAGAATGCTCTGCTTATACCTATTTGTAAATTACAGCCACGTTTACACGACATTTATAATTATATTATAGGATTGGTGTGAAGCGATGCACTCGTTGGAAGTTAAACACAGTGGCTTTGAGAGCGAAACAGTGAAGTTGGTTCCCGCATCTAACATTTGCCGTTATTTCCCATTCGATGGACTGTATTCGTATTTGCATGTCTCGCGCGTGTGTTTGTTTAACCTTTCCATTTGGATAGCGTAGCGAAATTGACAGTTAAATCAACACTTACACAGACAGACACGAAGCTGGGACTGTGTGTGTGATACACATTTGGTGCGCAGTCTGCAGCAATCAATACACACATCCTTGCATCACACCATGGTGTGGAAAATATTGTGTGCAGCAGCGATATATGCGCCAGATGAGTTTTCATCGGCGGTAGTTGTCACCCAAGAATTCAGCTGCTAACGGGCAAGTATCCAATTACATTTATAGAGACTACCAAATTAAAGTCCTCTACTCCGTTTTTCAGTCTTTCATCCTTATCGCACGAACTGCTACACAAATTTTAAAGCGGTTGTCGCTAATACAATGACTCACGAGGCAGGTTTTCGATATGATTCATATTTTTACCATAGTAATGATGAGTGTGCAGTGTATCTATAGTTATCAGTTCCATATTTAATTCGCGTTCTGACTGATATCTGACGGCAGTGATGGGAGATGCTAGCGAGTCGGCTACCGAGGAGACGGGAAAAGCAACCAAGTAAACAGCCACCATAATTCCAGAAAGCACGAAAGCTTGACCAGAATCCATCTGATACATATCAAAAACTGAAGTCCCCGGCCACGTTATTTTGTGTTTCTGAAAGTATTCTCATGAACTATTGTAGTAATTTTGATACGGTTTCCACTAATAGATGTACTAATTCATGGGGGCAGTTTCTTATATACAATTTACTCTGCTACCCCAGACAAGCAGTCTAGCCGTCGATAATTTGGGCGAAGCAGGAGAGCGTCACTACTACTATCTAACACCGTTTCTGACGACCTAAATTTAACTCTCCGTGGTATGGTAAGCTATTTTGAAAATAGCAGTCCCTCACGCTTTTACTCTGGTAAATTCAATGAAATGAATAATGTTGAATTCTGCGAGCAACAAATTCCTCAATAATGATTCCTTGTCTGACCTTCTACAAACACAAATAAAACGTCTCTCGAGGAAGCCCGTTCTGCGCAAAGCTTCAAAATATAAGACAGACTCTGATTGTACGCCGTCAGCTTCCTGCGCAAATAATGAATCACTGGCGGAGTTAGGGAAAAATATTTTCTTCCCTTGCACGATTTGTGACCATAGGTTCAGCTGCAATGAAATAATTTTTGTGTAAGCTACGGAGGAGATTAGCAATCAAAAGATTAGTCACTTATCGATGTCATAAAATGTCCTACAGTGTCTGGTTAGTAATAATCATAATGGAGATAGCTAACACTAATGTGTATCACGACCAAGGTATCGTATAACACGGTCATAATCTAATGCCATAGATGTAGCTCGATGTAGTTTGCACCACTGTGTCTTGGTCATATTAAATTTCTGAGAAAGGGAGAAATCAAATAAATAAGCATTTGATGTAACGACGACTGGTCTACTTCAAGGCATTAGGATAAATCACATTGAGTGGTCTAGAAAGTAACGAAGACAGGTGTGACAGTGCATGGCTGCGCTTATAAAACCTGTATCTATTTCCCGACATAGTCCTTGTTTTCTCAGCAAATTTCGTGCAGCGTTTGTCCAGAAAGTAGAAGTCGTTTCTAAATGTGCTTCAAAAACTACAAAATTTTCTTCGACAGCTGTCTAAAGGTAGTTGTTTACTGCTTCCTTCTAACTTGACTCTATTAAAATATCATCATATCCTTCAGGCTCAATAATTCAAGAAAGTACTATGTTTTGCACCGCTGTCTATTACTGCTTCTTTTAACCAAACAGTCTGATGGATATTATATCTGTTTTAATATGCGTAGTCTTGTAAACTGTTTCAGTCACGAATTTAATATATGTTAGCATAGGAACAATTCAGTGTGTGACAAATATAGTAGATAAGGTAGATGTTCAATTAATCACATCCCGAAGTTTCTCACTGTCATTAGACGTTTTTTAGATACATATGTTGTCTAGTAGGGAAATAAATTTTCCTTCCTTTTCAACTTACGCCACTTTAGCGTGTTTTCTATTTTTTAAATGTAATTCATTCTGAGAGCTCGCATATATTCGGTATATTCTGTTTGAGCAGTAAGTAAGAAGAATTTATTCTCCAGCTTACACAACACCATAATCTCGTTACCAGTTGAATTCACTTTCGCCTCTGTCGGCGAAGGAACGAGAGCAGAGTAGACTATATTGTCCCATCGGCCTAGAAGTCGTAAAATATAGAGCAGAATCCCGGATAAGGAAAGGTTAGAAAAGGAAATTGTCCATCCTGTTTCAAAAGAAGTATCCCAATATTCACCTTATGTAATCAGCTAAAACTTAAATCCGAATGACAGGACAAGGATTTTAGCTGCCGTCTCCCCAATAGGAGTACAGGCCCTCAGCTCTAAGCCAACCCACTCGACTTTGTTGGTTATAAGCTTCCACTCCCACCATCGCCCTTAGTTGTAGGGTGGAACTCGCATGCAGATGAACACTGAAGACTATGAGCTGTGAGCAGTAGCGATCCCACATTCATGTCTCCGTTTTCAGTCAGTCCACGATGTGAGAATGTCTATTGTCATTCTAAACGGAAATACGTAAATAGTCATTTATATTCGTTATTTTTTGTGTTCTTTAGCTACTTCCATATCGTAGGAGATGTGATTCGCCTAATGCATCTAAATGAAAGGGTGTTCGTATTGCGCCATATGACCTTTGCTTTTCTTTACATGTGAAACATCTTGAGTGGCACGTTCTGATATCGGGAACCCATGGTCGGTAATGTAAAATACAGTTTTTACAGAGCTATGCGTTTTCAGCATTATCGAAGCATAGAATGAAACGCCGTAGTATAGTAGTTTGCAAAACGTTTATTGGATGCAGAGTCCAATCAAACGCTGTAACACAAATCTCTTGCTTCACTACTATAACATTAAAATTCAGTGTGACAACCATCAACTTCGTTAGAAATACATCGTGCAATAACGTACCATATTTCCATAAATTCAAGCAAGGCACTCTCTGGAATGTTCGAATACCATGCATCACTCAAAATATCTGGTAAAATGCGTGATTCAATAGTCTGATTGTGACAAGTTTTACATTCGTCAGTCAGGCAGACACATAGCAACTAGGGTGGCTGAACATTAACACAGCTGGAGGTTGAAGAATTCTGACTCCACATTTCCTGAGTATGTACAGAGTGAGGGTCACAACTACCAACCAGAGTCTTATGTCCTTCACTCATCAAACAAAGGCCAAAAACGCAAACTGCTGGAAGCTCTGTAAATTAACAGACATTTAGCTCACAGTGCTGATCTAATCTTACATGAACTGACACAACTTCCCCTCTCCTAAGCTTCAAATAATCCTGTCTGTTTTTCATTACTTCCCACATTTCCTGGACCCACATATTGCCAGATTTTCTTGTGTTAATTTTATTAAAATTGTCTATGTAATCCATATTCATTGTAGCTACAACCGTTGAGTCTTTCTTTTAATAGGCATTTGCATTACTTTCCATGTTTAATACCTCTTGAAACTTACTCATCAAGCAATGTCTTTTATTTCACTTGGTTCATCTATTTGCAACAAACTGTTACATAGGTACAGTTTTAAGTATAATATTAATGTTTTAACCTGTATGTTCCTTTTATATTTCTTTGTTGTTCAGCTTTTTACTTTTCAAAATGCAGTAAGACCACTCTCTCAAAGATAGCATTTACTGTATGTTCCCTCGGAGTCCTTCATTTTCCTGCATTTACTCATTTCTATCTTATTGATAGTGCTTACGTTCCTATACATTCAGTAATAACATTGTAAATTATTTCTTTCAATTGCTTTGTGTATAACTCTCCATGTTTTATACCTCCTTAATAGCCTTATCAAGTACTCATTTTAATATATTTTATTGCTTCTGTTTATTAATATAAACTGTTATGCAGGTTTCCTGATCTAGTTTTTTGTTAAAGGTTTTTTTCCTATTTATTCCCATTGTATTTATTTACTGCTCAACGTTTCACTTTTTACATTGCATTAAAACCACACTGTCAAAGTTGTTGTTTGCTATAGGTTTCTGTGTAACTTCTTCTACGTAATTCTTTGGCGAAAAAAGTCAGTAAATATCTGAAGATGACCTTGTAAGCTAAAACCGGTTAACACAAAAAAACTAATACTGCAGAACAAAAGCAAACCAGCGCTTTTCGTTTGTTATATTGTTGTTCTATCAAGAGGCGACGGAAGATTCAGTTATCATAGTCCCAAGAATTCTAACCCAAATGTTGACTCAGAATCTCACCCAATAGCTTCTCAAACAGGTAGAGCATGGCATTCTAGCAACACAGTGCTCCCTGTAGTAATTTTATTTAACATTTCCGGCTACTGGTTCCTCATATCAACACGATCAACACTTCATCCTATCTCCCAAATTTTTAAAACGTCCTTCTGTTATGGCCAGCACAGTAATGTAGATAATGTGTACGTATTAATGTAAACTATAATTGCTAGAAGTTTGCAAGTAGCTGCTCCTGCACTGTTGAGCACCTGATATGGAATCGACCTGAACTATCTAGAAATGGAACCACATTTGAAAACTGTTAGACTTAACAATCACCACACTAAACTAAAGTGACTGGAAAACAGAACCCTTCCAATGAGCAAGATAGTAAAGAAATAACCAAATCAATGGAAGTAAGGACTCACTTATCATATTAGCCACCAACATTACAACAAACAGAGATATAAAACATAACCAGACCAAATAATAAATTAATTTACCCACCCACCCACAAACACACACAACCACACCCACACACACACACACACACACACACACACACACACACACACAGATACATACACACACAATTAAAACAAAAACATACGAAACTACGTGCAGACACCATAACACAAACAAAATACAAACACATAGAGCCAGTTGTCGACAGTATCTATAGTAAATACTAAAGTCAACACGTTGAGCAAAGTGAAAGTAGCATGTTGCTGGACTCTGACCAACACCTACAGCTCCAGGACGGCACATACGAACTAATAAAATAACAAATAGTTAGGGGACCAAACAGTAATTTAATCTCCCAAAGTCAGGCTCCAATTGTTGTTTCTCACCAAACAACAAGAGGCTAATAAAAACTGCAAAAACTTATTCGTAATTATAACGCAGTTATTATATACATTAAAGAAACAAGGGTTACAGTCCACTGAAGAAACTTCACAAACAACAATTTGCAAAAGGTGTACTGCACATTACAAATAGCTTTCAAGTAATTGCATTACACGATCCACGTCTTCAAGGGTCTTTCTTTATTTGGCAGTTATATCAAGTCCAACAGTTACTTTTGCCACTCGACACTTTAGATTATACCATTCTCGCAGTGGTTAGGTCGTGCTACGTAGTTTCCTTTGAGAGCAATGGAACTTTATTAGAAAATCGTATAAGACTGATATCGGTTTATATCATACATTCACTCATTTCCTACTAGACCCATTTTTAATCTCATCAAATCTTCTTTAATAACTTCTGTCACTCATTCCTTACCTACACTACTAAGCAGTAGTCCTCCACTTATCGTCTATGATTATGTTCTATTTAACATCTATTATTGCTCCACGTAACGCTAACCATCGAACGCTGGCCATCTGAAAATGTTGACTGTCTCCTTACGATTCAAACGACACACTTTTTACGTAAAGATGATCGCTCCCTCGCATATAAAGTGAATTATTGTCACCACCGCACTGCCTTTGACTGTGCCAGATGGCCAAGAAAATTGCTGTGATAGATGTGACGCTTTTACATGAGCAGCCTGAGCTACCTACTGCTTCGATTGTTCCTTCGACCCTTTCGTAAACTTCTCCTCACACATCTCATTCCCAGTAGCGAACTAGCGAAAAGAATACCAGCACGACTCTTTTTAATACGATCCAACCGTTGTGATATTTAATTCATCACATTCAAAGTACAGTATTTTCCTCAACTGTCAACTACTGTTTAGTGTAAACTTCAGCCAATTGCCCGATAATAGATTGAAGACTTTCTCGTTTGTGGCTGCTGTTTCGGGGCTCCCTCCTCGTAGGTGATCTTTCTCAATTCAGTTGTCGTGTTGTTTGTTAACAATGGCATATTGCACAATATTGCTGTTTATTCTCTGAAATGTATCGGATCACGCCACTCAAAATAGCCGAGTCCACCAAAATTCACTACTAATAACGTGGAGGCTCTACTGACAGTACTGCGAAGAATTTATCACTGAAAGGAAATTCCATTGTCAATCTGAGTCATAAGGCACCTTAGATAGGACCAGATGTTAAGTTAAAAAGCTATTGATATATTTTATAATGTACTATCGACTGATCACTGAAAAACAGTATTCATAAATACAGTAAAAGAGAGGAAAATTGTCAACGCTCGTACTTCAGGAAAGAACAGAATACGAAGTTCACAACCTTGCTAGATGACGCCAGAAACAAAAATTTTGTAGATAACGTGAATAAAATGCTGAAATAGGCAAGTGAAACATCTGCCAAATGTAACTGTGGATAATAAGAATAAGATAATCTAGGAATACCGCAATTTCATGTGACGAAGACATTATAAGTGTTCTGCAGGTGTATACCATCCTTTGGAATGCTGTTTTACTTCTGTTTTATTTTTTTCGATCCACTGGAACTGATGAGCCACTTAGAAACGAATTGGTAGTACGATCAAAAGAAACAAACCAAAACTTCATAAACGTTAGTTAAAGAAGAATGACTATTGGTTGAACTACAAAATCTGGGGAGTTGGAACAGAGGAAATGGGAGCGTTAAATTATCTACTACCTTCTTTCTCTTACTTTCTCAGTCCCACTGACACAGTAGCAGCGGACATTTACCTCCCACCGTACTTATTAGCGGTCGTAACCACTGGTGGTGACAACACAATCTCTCATACGTTTTTCATATCGCTCCTATTCAATAAAAATACCAACCCTCACCTCTAGTTATAACCTAATCAACACGCAAAGTCTGAGATCAACAATTCATCTGCCATATACACACAAATTCACCTGCACTACACCCTCGCATTAATTCTGTCACCATAGAAATTCCTACATTACAATTAACAGACGCGTTAAGATCACCCCTCTTGCATATTATCGACACGTCATTCGTATTACATAACTGTGTTTTTGTTATTATAAAAGGTAATCTGGTCTATTCGTCAAATCTATGTCTGAAGAGCGGCATATTGGACTGTAAAAGACAACTATACTTAACAAATCAGTACTTCAACCAAGGACGAAGCACGTCATGATTTGGAAGCCAATCAACATCCTATCTTATCAACGATGTACCTCACTTACTGTTGGAAGAGATTTCTCTTTCCATAACTGTGGGAGGGAGCTTTCATTCTGATGTGCTGGCTGTGAGTTTGTTGTTTTCCTGGTTGTTCCAGTGACGTCATCGGGCACTACAAGGCCGGGTTCTCTGCTGCCTCTGGCGGGAGCTGCGCTGTTCTGCGTTTGGGTGGCCATGACGGGCGCATCCTCGGGACACCACTGCAGCAGGTAGCCGCTCCACGCCGAGGAAACGCCAGAGACAGTTCGACCCTTCCAACTACCGCACCACAATCAACACCACCGAACGGACTGACCCAGTTTCAGCTTTCCGCAGATGAATCTCTGCATGTGTTTGCTTAGCGAATTTTTCGCCAAGCAGGAGGAAAGCAAGTATTAGTAGTGGTACCGTAGTCGTAGCAAAAGGGAGTGTATACTGAGGGATGTGTCAAGACAGCAGGTGGATGATTATGTACAAAGTTTGAGTGCTCTGTACTGAAATTGTGTAAATACCTACCTTGTAAGGCAATATTATCTTAACTGAATACGTAAGCTGTGAAAAATCAATTAAAATCCAGTCGTATGTGTTTACGTATATGTGAGTAAGTGTTTCTCATTGTGTGGCAAGATTACTGCCCAAACAGCGGACACCATCAGTGTTTGTTCTCAACAAACTCCAAAAATAACAGTTTTTAAATGTACTTCAATGTGCTAATCTTGTAAAAAGTGCTAATTACGATTTTTCAATCAGCTAGCAAGTTAAAAGTGTTAACGCGACAATATGCGCAACTCTCAGCACAAATCAATGAAAGAGATACAGAGAAATTGTTGGACTCAGAGCTTACATCCTCGTGAAAATGATGATGAGATGTCTTTAATCAACTAAAAATCTAATTGCTGTACAAATAAAGCATAGATTACACGTATATAAATATGATGAATGTTACCTGAAGTTAGGTAAAAATTTAAAGCTTCGCTTGTAAGCGACTCTCAAGAGAAGAAACAAGGATGCTCCAGTGTTTTCTTCCTGATTATGTCGAGATATTTTTATCGTTTGCTGTTTGAAATTGTGAAATTATTTTAGCGCCTCTGGACGTGTCCAGAATTAATTTAATCTGTGTAAAAGAGTTTATAATAAAGTGATTAATACTCTGTTTTATTCATTCTTCGTTTCGGAAACGCCATACCGAGTGTGGGAACACAGAAAGAAAGTTTATCAAAGACGTGTTTGGAGTTCTTTTTGCTGCAGATTCTTGTTATTCTCTAATTCTTTGTTAATGTGCAACACAAGTATTTTGTAAGTGTTCCACCGACTAAAGCGACAACAGGGTACCAAAAGCACACTGTCCACTTCGCAAAGATACACTCACTCTAGGACTAGATGTGTAGAACATACTTTCGTACATCTTTCAAATTAAAATTTAAAAATCTAGGGACTATTCTATTCGAAACAAAATAGTAAGAAATTTCGAATGCGTCATTCTACTTTCGTTAGTGAATTTTTTGGTTTACTGCCTACAAAAGACATTATGTGAACACAAGAAATACACTGTTTTACTTATGAACTGCACGACATCCAACTTAAATTTGTCGCTTGAATCAGTTTTGTGATTTTGCCGGAAAATACCGTATGAATTTTCAGCACATTCTAGAGCGAGAGATGTAGTATTCTTGAAAAAGGAAATTTGAGGCATTTTCTATTCTCAAAGGACGCATTTATAGTTATTAGGTCTTTGTAGAAACGTTATCAGCTGTATAGTTCCCTGTTTTTTTGTTTTTTTTTTTTTTTTGTTTTCTGTCTATGTGATTTTTAACTCATAACGATGTTTGGTAAAAGGTGTTGAGTTATGCGAAATTAACAGTAGTGATATACCTTGAACATTAATTAAAACTGAAATACACACTACTGATGTTCCGCAATAATATGTAAACAAATATGGTTAGGCACTTTGCACATGATAGATCCATGTATGTGCCACCTTCCATCGCTTTATGTAAAAAGATTATATTTGTTTGTGTAAAGCTTTTCGGTAGCTTAAGCACACCTGCCGATGGCAGCCTCTTGCTGAGACCGGTAATATGAATGTTTGTGTGCATCTAAGCAATAGTGACGCAATAAAGAGATATTATACATTTGTTTTTTAGCTCGTCTGTTTAGGCTGTCCTCAGCATAGTTAAGACTAAATAGACCATCCACACAATGTCAGCAACAATTTGGAGCTGTATGTTTTTCGAAGTACCGACGGAATATTCCAGAAACCCTCATTGTTTATACATAAACTACCGTACTTCAGGTATTTTCGCAGGCCAACAGAGTTTGGATATCGGCTTACAGTAGGCATCACACATTTTCCTCATTAAGGCAAGAGCAGTTGCCGCTCATATATTCTGTCAAATCAGTTAGTATGTCGTGTCTCCATAAAACGAGGAAGTATTTCAGTCCAAATAAACAAATACGTGGCCGCATATAAACCGACAAGTTTTTCATAGTTGGCCATAATGAAGGCAAGTAATCCGGTGTATGCGTCTGTCAACATTTCAATGGACCGCAATAGTAGCCCTGCTAGTCGTGAGGGCTAATAATATTCAACGGTGAGTTACCAGCGCTTTAGGCTGCGTCTTTCAGGTACCACACCACGGACTAAATCGTCATATCACTCACACTTTGACATCCAACAAAGTTAGATTCTTGGGGTCCTCACGAACGGTACCTCCGAGAACGAGGAAAACGTTCTGTACATTAACTATCAAAAAATGTTTAAATGTGTGTGAATTGCTAAGAGACCAAGCAGCTGGGTTCATCGGTCCCTAGACTTACCCGCTACTTAAAATAATTTATGCTAAGAACAACACACACACACACACGCACACACACACACACACACACACCGATCCCCGAGCGAGGACTCGAAGCTCCGGCGTGGGGGGACCGCGCAATCCGTGTCATGGCGCCTCAAACCGCACGACCAGCTCGCTCGGCAGTCACTATCACAAATGACATGTAGGGCCCCGATTTACTTTATCACAACTCTTGTCCCTGTAGGTCTTATGTTCGACGTGTATTGTGGAACTGTTTGAAATTTTATACTTGCATAGTCGACAAAGTAGCAAACAATGATGTGAAGGAACATGCGTACAAAATTAATCTGTACTTCTGCTCGTCAATTTTTTGTTTTGATGGGCCTTTGCGGGACGAGTGGAACGGAATACACATAGGTACATCATATTTATGGTTCTGTTGCAGAGTGTCTCACATTTTCTATTACAGGTTTGTAGAGGTTTTAGAGAATACGTAGTAGATAAGGTCTCATGAGGACCACATGTCCAGTAATGTACCGTATCAATATAAAAAAGTTTTAAGATCAGATAACCTTCACTGTAGACATATATACAGAGAAGAGGACAGCGTCTTCAGTCCCTATTGTAATTACGAACTCACCATTTTCGCAAACTACAATAACAGAGGCGATAAATTGGTAAGATGATGTCCTTCGTCACGCAGAAGAGAATCCACCGACGAGTAACTGAAATTCTACCCATGCCGTGACTTCTTGTACAGCACACACGCCAAAGTTTGTGTTACCGCTGTGTGTGAAACGTGTGGCGGGAGATCTGAATGTGGCACGATCTTCAAACTTAGTTTACACCCAAACGCTGCATTTATGAAAGTGGGTTCCTTTCCAAAATTGTATTCAAGGAATCCGCTTAACAGCCCACAGAAGCTTTTACTAATAACTGTGAAACATTCCTTATGTCTACCACATGGCCATTTCACTGACTGCGCCTTTGTGCAGAGTAACCACATTTAATATTACTATTAAAGTGATTTATTAAAATTAACAACAGATACAGTAAATAATCAGTTGCCTCAAAGTGGAAACCTTAGGAGACACCTAGTTACTGGTCAAATTATTCCATTTTTTAAATCTTGTCTAACTTCTCCATTTTATGTTAAACAGTAACATGTTTGGCGTCTCTCTCCAGTTTCGTTTTATAATCTAGAAGAGATTAGGCAAGGTGTTTAAAAAAACTCATATTCTTACAGGAGATAATACAATCATAGCTAAACACTAATTTCGCCCTCCCGGACGCCTCGATGCGTTAAAGCGCAGCTTCTGGGACACGAGGAGGCGGGCCTCCCATCCGTCCAGTTCTCCTCACAAATGATTAACAACAATGGCTGGTTAGTCAGCAAGCCTGGATGTGACTTTTAGGCGGTTTCCCACGTCCCACTAGGTGAACAGAGGGCTGATACCCACGTCGCGTCGCAGATACTCGTTACACATTTAGAAAACTCTCTCACAGTTGCACATGTGATTCAGTCTAGACGCAGACAGATGGGGAACACAGAGTCCATCTTGTATCTATACACCACAACCCCCCCCCCCCCCCTCCGCGCAGAAATATAAGTTGTGGGTATTCACTGCTCATTTCCCAATAGTATATTTTCTGATTTTATTAGCCTGAATATGTTGTTGTCAGAAATATCCTTTTTAACTGTCTCAAACATCGACCCTGTCCTAAGTAATTTTTGACGTTGTGCTAGTCACAAAATAAGAGTATCAGTTCCGTCGTGTGCGGCAAACGTATGCCGTGGAATGCAGCCCAATACTTCCACAATGCAAATGGCAAACATACCAGTTCTAATATTAAGCCAACTGCATTGATGGAAACTTTCCGCTCCTTCTGAATTTTCGGTTGAGATTCGCAAATGTCGTTATACTTAACACTATTTCCAGTTCTACCAAAGAAAATGACGGAGAACAAAATGCGTAGCTTTGTTCTAGACGATCACGTAGAACTCGAAACAGAGTAACTTGCATCTCAAGGTTCCAAGTCCCAGCTTTGCTGGAATTTGCATGATGGACTTTTTCAAGCGCAACATATACAAGTCGGACAGGTTGTTTCAGTAGGCTTCATGGTTTATTGGTATTTATGGCTCCACGTAGGTGCAACTGCATTAAAGTTGCCACATGTGGCATATTTGTCGTATTTGCTAATACCGAGCAAAACGTTAACAAACATAGAATTAAAAAAAATACTTTGTCTTTTAATACACTTGACAAGTGACTCTCCCCCTCCTTCGTTTATGCGAGTCAACACGACGCATCTTTCCAAACCCAAAACAGCTCTCACATACCCGGCGTCTCGAAAGGTACGCTACAAATTTAATGTGTTATAGTTTCCAAGGCAACTAAGATATTCCCGCCGTGTTTGGCTTAGAAAGTTTTTGTGGCTTTGAGACAATATTAATATGTACACCTTCAGTGCTACCACGACATTCAATCTGTATTCAAGCTCCATCCACACTCGGTGTAACATATCCGTACCAGCTGTATCAATGGCAGCATCTATTCGGTACTTCAAGTTACTGATGAAGTCGACAGGCGATAAGCAGACTATGTCCTTGCACCCACAGAAAGAAGTCCATCGGCGTAATAACAGGCGACCTACGAGGTCAGGGAATTTGACAACCCCGGCAAATCCAACGATCTGGATGTACCTGATCTAAAACGTCGCAAAGTCTGAGCTGAATGTGGCGGTGCGCTACCGTGTTAGCGGTCAGTTATTTGTGGTAAAGTAAACAACTCCAGCATGTGAAGGTAATTAGAATCAACTGCTTTTCCTGATGAAAAATGGTCCCACAGTGCGATCAACCAACAAAAAAGTCACACATTCCCTTCCGAGCTATCAAGTACCTCTTCCTCAACAGTTATGCGGATTGGTTGTGCGCCATATGCGAACAGTGTGTTTGTTTATCTTATTATATACAATTATAGCCCACGGTATTTACATGACAAAAGCTGGAGGCAGAAAGACGGCTGTCAAGAGCCAGGCTTCTCCTAGCTGCTTTACAAAGATTTCAAGGGTTTGACTTTCCTGTTACACAGATAATAAAAATATGAACATCGACTCTGTAGTCGCAATCTTCATACAAATGTTCTACACTAAACATAGTTTTTTACAAAAGGAGTAGTACAATCATCCCTGAATAACTGCGATGCAATTCGCTACTTCGTTGGGAATGATCAGTCAAATTTCACACATCGGAAAGCTATGTTAATATGTACATTTGTTTTTTCTTGTTCAATAAAAACCGTTTCATTAAATTTTCGGTTTATTCATGATGAAGTCCTTGGTACAGGTTTGTCTTCATCAACGTGACCTATGAGCGACACGAAGTCCGGGATGAGAACGTCGATTCCAGACACTTGTCGGCTGGCTGTGTGTCATTCGGACAAGTGACATCAGTTGTGGATGGTGACGTCCGATGCAGGCTACCTGCGCCAACGAGATATACTGGCGTTGTGATGTCACACTAGAGGGCTTGTCTGCCATATTTCGAGAACACTCGGCTCATTGCATGCCCACAGCAAATCAGTATTTAAATGAAGAGGTACCCACTGAAGGTCTTAATTACGTCAAGTGATATGAAGAACTTAAGTGCATTTAAATACGCAGTCAAAAAGTATCAAACAAACCTGAAATAGTGACTTGCTCTCTGCTGGAGACGGCTGCTGGCATTTGTAAGACCTGCAGTGTCACGTGCTGTAACGTATGCGTCACAGTCTGTGGGCTTCTTAGGCAATGGCGTCATACACAGTTGCCGGGGCCTTCGGGTTGGCTAGTATTAATTTTCTTGGAACAGTCACAGAGCATGCACACAGTGTTGCCTTCCTGGATCCCACCCAAGTGCCCACTCTAATACCTGTAACAGTGCCAATGCCCTGTGATTCATGAAACATGCGTGCAGTGACATAAGTCTTTCGAAAGGACGAACTTCTGCGGAGCACATAGAATTCAAATACATAGATGAAAGATTTACAATAGATAAATATTTAAGATACAGTTCCTTACGATACATAACAGCATATGATTATAATACACAATTATTCATCTTTTTATCGTATTTTGTCAATGAGAAACACTTGAAAATTCTTCATGGCATAGGAATAATGTGACTTTATATACATTCACACAAAGCTGAAAGTTCGTTCTTTGTTTGGAGAATAAATTGCTCATCTGCAAGAGTTGAAAGTTCTCGAGGTCAATTGAATATGACATTTCCATGAGTTTTGTTTCCTTTTACGCTTATTAACGTGTATATTTTACATGGTAAACAATATGCACTGCACAGAAGTCCGGCGGTAATTACATTTTGTTGCCGGCACGCCGCGGCTTAGTTGAGTCACCACAGTGGGACGCGGCACGCCACACCATGTTTACGTGATGTGCAGCATTCTCAGTGATGATTGGTATTGGAGATGCATTTTTTTTCTGTGCATGGGAATCTACCGACACCCTTTCAGTAGCACACCGTCTTGAAGGAAGTGCCTTCATCTCGTTCGAGAGGTAAGTGTAATACTGTTTACTTGTCCTAATGTTTATTTAGTACCATACCTGGTATCGGGATGAATTTGGATTACAGATAATGTACTCATTCTCTACCCTTACACACGATCGGTCACTGTTTATCATACACACACCACTAGTTTGCTTATCACTATAACTAAAACACTATTTGCCTCCATACGTAATTTTTCATTTTGTTTTCTGCAGGCTTCTGCGTCTACAGTTTCTGTGCTCCTCCGTCACTTGCTTTTACACAGTTCTAACATACTTACAGCCTTTTAAAGTACGCTTTAAAATCTGGATTTAGTATTCACATATCGTGAAATTGGTATTTCAAATAATCATATACACATAAAAGTTGGATTAGAGAAAAGTCATTACAACACATTACTACCTACAGTACAAGAGCGCAAAATTTGAAATAACTACGATTAAAAACGTTTCATTTACAAGACAGATAAGTACCATAGAAAAAGGAGTAGAGGAAAGAACCACTAATTACATATTTCACGTCAACAGAACACTATCATTTATGTTGCCTAGTTGTATATTGGGTAAATGTGTGTGAACATGCTGTGTGTAGATGATACAAGTCACACAGCGCAGTGTATCAGTATAGATGATTTCATTTATTGACAGAAGATCATTCTAAGTCTCTTACTATCTGCGGAGTTCTTTTATCTGTTCATGACCATCCTTTACCTCCTTCAAAACGGACCTGTGGTTCAACTTAAATACGTTAAGCGTACGAAGCACTCAGCAATGTGTAAGTTCGAGGTGCACCTTCGCACACAGGGGGAACAGTCTTACACCTATACAGGTAAGAAATACTTTATATTATAGTAAATACAGAAAATTATAGGTAAATTTGAGTTTGTGTTATTGGATGTCAAATCGTGTGTATGCACACAAACAGAAAAATATAATCCAGCTGGAGTTGATCTCGTATTACTGATACAGAAACGTCTTGCAGATTTAATGCTTGATCTAAGACGAAGTCAGGATACGTCACGTTTCACATTATTCACGTTATTCAGCACGAGTAATATTCTCGTAAGTAATCCTTACCATTCATATCGTTTATTTAATGATACGGTGTAAGCTGAACCTTCTTAAGATCTTTTTGTTGGTACAAACCTTGAATCATATTGGTTCTAGAATTTGTGAGCAAATAACATCCTGGGTCTGAAATGCGTGTGATTACATATGGTCCTTCATAAAGTAGTATCGTTTACAGTTTTTCGTTGGGTACTCATTACACCCAGTTGAGAAGTTTGTAATGTTCATAAATTAGTACCGTGATCTGTTATATCTATTCAAGCTTCACGTGTTGAGATATCGGTGTGAGTTCAATAGGTGTGAGAATTTCTTTTAATCTCTAGCGACTGCTCACTTATCTCGTATGCTAGGGACAGTTGCAGTTGTCGCTCATGTTCATTCATTGAGGCAAGTTTCCGAAAATGTATGATAATCATTGTATGCTTTCTTAGTTAGACTTACTTCTAATATGTGTTCATGGCTACAGAGTTACTACCTCATTATGATGACACTTCAGATGACCATTCTTTTATTTCATACTTTTTCATCGTTTGTGCAAAATATGGGTTTTAATATGTTTGTTAATACACTTCGCCGCTGGGGAAATAACTCTCATATAAAGTGTATATTGTGATGACTTTTCCTTTTCTTTTGTTGCTTGTTGAATCAGTGTCAGTATAGCAGTAGCTAAAGTTTCAGTGTTATGCAGAGGTGAAGAATGTTTGTACATGCTTCACTTATAGATATTAATCATGTACTAATACTTTGTGTCAGTTTCTAGTGCAATGGCTTGCTCTCCTGGTCGGATTCATTAGAGTTTCCTTGCTATCTCTGGTCAAGTAGCACTTTCTTCTGAGGAAAAGTAGTCTGTTTCGTCCTCCTTTCTATTTATAGGTCAATTAATATTCAAGTACTAGAAGTGGACATTTTCTTTTAGTTCATTGTTCCTGTTACCTTTCACTAAAACTATATCCTAACCTTGTGCGACTGCTATCTAGTATACTTGACCAGGATATCTCATTATTGGCATTAATCCTAAATCTGTGGCACAAAATATAGAATATAATATAACATACCGCATTGCCAATGCGTATAAAAAGATTTACGTAACTCTACTCCTAACTGCTGGTGCCATGGCTTAAAATGCTTTACTTGAAAATCATCTACGTGATTTCCTGAGTTAGCTCTATAACGCCCACCACCATACCCCATAGGCTCAAAAAATTTTATTTCACCAACACCTCTTCTTATTTCCTCTTTCCTCTATTTCATGTGCAATTGTAACTCTTTTAACATTTTCCAAATTTGTCACACTGGGCAGTAGCCACTGTAAAATACGGGGGACAGGACATGTTACTAAGATTATAATGTAATTCATATGGTGTAGTTCCAAAGTTTTTTATTCTAGTTTTTTTGAAATATTATGCTTTAAAGAATGAATATAATAGTACCGGTATACTTTGAAACGTATTTATTTATTATATATATATATATATATATATATATATATATATATATATATATATATATATATATATATATATATATATATATATATATATAGTGTGTTTCAATTGGCTGATGATTGTAGAACAGCAGAAAGTCACCACATATACCTTACTACTGCACAGTCTGATTGTCATATGCTATAAAACAGGAGCTGATTCACTGAAGAGTACATTATGCAAAATTGGTCATTCCTTTTCACAGTAAAATAGCAAAAAGTTATTGACATTACACTGAACGACAAAGTTGAAGTGAAAGTGTGTAAATTGTATGAGTTTGAGTTATTTATGTGTATTACTGTATAAAATGATACAAAATCATCATATTAATAAATATTTAGCTCTACTTTTTAAAAAGTAATCCACATTTTTGTATAAATAACTCACTAACTAAATATGCGTTCATGTTCCATGATCCAGCATAACAAATTTTAAGTTAATAATTTCTTGATTTATGTTGATTTTTATGCATTGAAAAAATTTCAGTGCCATTCTGGAAGTGAAAAAGTAAAATATTAAGGAAAAAATGAAGATAATTTTACATAAATGAAAATACTTTATCTTATTTGTATTAGAACTATCTAAAGCACAAAAGAAAATATTTAAATTAACTGGTCACAGATGTATATAAAGGATAACAAATGTTAAATGTCAATATGTATAGTATATACAATTACATATTTTGTTCAGGAATAAATTCAGAAGATGATTTTCGCTTGCCTTGAGATTAATACGCGTACTCAGGAACAGTCCAGCAGTAATCTGCTAATTATTAGGGCTCCACTTTCTGTCATATCTCTTCTGAAATGTGGCAGTATCTTGATGAAATCCCTCCCCATGTTCATCACTTACTGCACCACAATCTTTAGGGATGAAGTAAAGAACTATGTAAGACACGCATTTTCAATTACATGTTGCAACCAAGTTTTTCATAAGATGACAACATATTATCTACTATCTCCTTGTAATGTATTGCTCTTTTGTTCCCTGGGAACTGTAAACAGACAGTCTTCAAATATTCTCATGCATGCTTCTCATCACCTTGTAAGATTCCATCAAAAGTAGGGTCTCCAAAAAGCTCTCGAATCTGTGGGCCTATAAAGATGCCTTCCTTTACTTTGGCATCACGTAAGTAAGGGAATTTTTGCCTTGAGTACCTAAACGCATCACCATCTTTGTTCATTCCCTTAACAAAGTTTTTAATCAGACCCAACTTGGTGTGCGAGGGTGGGAGCAGAATCTTTTTAGGGTCTACTAGAGGTTCACTCTTAATGTTCTTTATATCTGGTTGAAGAGATTTTCTGGTAGGCCTTTCATGTTTTTTGTAATGAGACGCTCGAGCTTGGCTATCCCATTCATAGAGAAAGCAGAGATATTTAATATACCCTAACTGTATACCTAATAGCAGCGCAACCACTGTTCCTCTCTTCTGCAGTAGAATGAAACATTTACATTGCTTTCCAGAAAATTGCGCTGTTGCAGTCTTGATGCTAAAATCTCAGCCTTACCTTTATAGAGCTCCAAATTTCTAATGAGATCACTTACCTTATTTTGAGAAAATTTTTGTGGATCATCAGTTGATGATATATTAGGAAGAAACTCTGGATCTTGTGATATACATGGTTCAGGATATTCAGAATCTCTATCATAAGTAATCTCGTACCATGTCGGTGGTTCAGGTACTGAATATTCTTCCATATCTCGAACTGGACATATGGCAGATTATATAACTGTCAGCTTCTTCTTCTTAGACATTCCCTTCGTGATAGGTGGAACCATACAAAAGCTGCAGTCACTGACATAGTTGGCTCACGCCAGATCATGGGCACTTCAAAGAGATTTGAAAGTCCTTTCCCATGCATCCAGTTCCCGAGGCTGCTGAAACAAGTGTTGCAGATCACATGTGGAGCCCAGGGTTTATCCTGATAACCTATTTTGCACCCAAAATAAGAACTGTAAGCTTTTTTAATCAATGGAGTTACTTGCTCTTTTGTGAAGCAAATTTCACTTCTCCACACATGTAGCAAAATGTATCAGCACTGTTAACACAAACTCGTGGCATTTTTGTTCGCTTCTATAGCAGTCAAGTTGAACAACAGGTAGTCAGTCTCGAAATGGATGTACAAAACTTATTACATGCATTAATAAAGTCACTGAAGTTGAAGAGGAGGGAGACAAACAGATCACTAATATTGGTATCAATGTGTTTATATCTCAAATATTGCACACAAGTAAGATGAGGGACAATAATATAATCCTATGTTACTAGTTATTATGACTTTGACAAACCGTTATAATATTTGATTTTAAACTTAAAATAAAAATTTGTATATAGCTATCTCACTATAATCAAACAGTGTAAAATGAAAACTAGAGCTAATTTTTATTTGTATTTGTGATATTCGCGATCACCACATTAGAGTTGATAGGAATTGGCTATTTTCATTCGATTTAAATTTTCAATCTTGCGCAGTGTTATTAGCTAACTCAGTGTGTCACTGTTTATGTGTAAAATATCCTTAATCAATTTCTGCCTTTCTTTAAACACAAAAATAGTTCACATTTTTCGCACCACACATATATGATACAATCTTGATACATGTCTTCATTGTCATCTTGTTTCCTTTCACATAGGCCAATTATACTGCTTGTCCATTTGGCAGTCTACAACTGGCAGAACTTTTGGCACAGCGCTCTTCTTCTTTTCTGCCATGTCATCTTTCCTTGAGTGTCCTCGCTCTTATTTGTCTTTTTCTGCCAATACCATTATATCCGCAATTTCTACTTAACATCTGTGGAATGGAATGTATTGTGCTTGAAGACACTTGCAGTCCTTATGGTTTTTAATCAACTACTGATTACAGCAGCTATCATTGTGTGCAAGAAGTTGTATAAATACGATCTCCTTGATTTTATATGGAATTTGTATAGTGATAATAGCCTGTCCATCAGATCAGTACCACCCATACAAGTGTTGTAAGCTGAGATAATAGCTGGTCTTCGGGCTTGCACACATTCTCTTTGTGATTTTTCCCAGCTGTTTGCCTTATTATAGCTCTCATCAATAACGAAAGATAATACAAAGTGACAGGTTTATTGTCATATCATCTCACTACTATGAAATACCCTGTGTAGTCTACTAGGCTTTCTATTGTTCCTCATCCTTTGCTTTCATGTATTTTTCGTTGAGCAGGTCACAATCTTTCAGCCTATTTGCTCTTTCTGTTCCAATGAAATGGCACTGAGCACTATGGGACTTAACTTCTGGGGTCACTTGTAATTAACCTAAGGACATCACACACATCCATGCCCCAGACAGGATTCAAACCTGAGACAGTAGCAATCGCGCTGTTACAGACTGTAGCGCCTGGAACCGTTCGGCCACCCCGGCCGGCTTTGCTTTAATAAAATAGATACCTCTGTTCAGTAGATAGTGAATTAGTGTACCTCTCTCCTCAAAGTTGTCCACATATACAATGTAATTGTGGTTTTCTGGCAATGTGCCTGTTAATTTTACTACAACGTCACATGCAAGCCATGTCCCAGCATCAGTCTACTCTTTTACAACTATTTATTTATTTATTGCTTTTGCACTTTCATAAATGCGAAAGTCATATAAGCAGCAACACTCCGAATCACCATCTTACAGGTTTGATTTGAATAAACTGTTTTAAGGTGCTTCTGCATTTAAAAGCAATCATTACTTCATCGACACTGTGATGCTCTTCCGGAACATCTTCCAATTTTTTTCACAACTGATTCAGCCATGGCCGAATTTTCCAGTGTTTATCAGTAATTTAAGTTTCATCAGCTAATAATTTAGTTTCCAATCGGGGACCATCAACAGTTTTTGAAATCTATTTAGTGCCATAACGATGTAAACCAATGGGTGGCCATGTGTATCGTCCAGTAGTAGTGCATACTACGCATTTAAGTAAGCCTAATTCTCAGGTATGTGCCTAAAATTAGTTCCAGTTCTGATGTGCTTTTGTTCACTGTTGTTCCGACCTTTTGCACGCTCTACTGATTTGACTGGTCTACCAAGTTGTGAAGCATGTCATTCGTCACCAGAGTTTTCGTTAGTCCAGTAGGAGCTGACACAGGAAGAGGGAAAAATGGTTCAATGACTGGAGCAAAATCTCCCTTTTTCCACTGTAGTCACACAAATGTTCCTTCAATATTGTCGTCCCCTTGTATGTACTTCTCAAATTCTTCATCGAAACAACCTTCAGGATCATTTTCAGCAGATAAATGAATATTAGGAGACACTTCCTAATGTTCTGACAAGTCTGTAGTCATAACCGCATTTGTTTCATCCTAGTCATCATCAGCAACATCTTATTACAAATCTGCTATGTCACCGACGTCAGGCTCGTCCAGAACTGAAAGTATACCTTCAGTGAATATATACAAAAGCGATAAAGTGTCATTGTCACTTTAATTTTATCATAAGTTCCTTTGTTTCATAAAAATGAAATAATTTGTGTTTCATCCACAACTGTATTACTCATTACGCGATATAACGCATTTGTAACTTGTATCTTCGAGCCCTATTACAGCACAATATAGAATAGTTACTCCGTTCGCAAACGATATTTACTATTTGTAGCTTGCCAACATGAAATAATATATTAAAATATCCAAACAAACTGCAGTAATATGAAGACAGCTACAGTGCCACGTGGCGTGACATGGCTGTTCACAGTAGTGTTGGGTGATAAAATTACCTAGGTGCGGTGCGCTTTTTCCGCACCACTCATTCACATGAATACTACCAGGGACCGCTAGGTAGGCGTTATCAGATGTGTCACGCCAGACATTAAGCAGAAAGGAAGCAAACTGTAATCTCTACAACACTTCAAACACAGTATGACATACATGTCACGCAGGGCACTAGAGGGTTAACATATGACGAACATCTGTGTCATCGTTTTAGTTCGATATACTTGCTTATCTTACTAGATCATGTCTCCTTTAGATAATTTTACTTTAGTATGCTGAGATACGAGTACGTTGTTGCTCCCGTCTAGTTCATGGTTAAAATCTGTAATGTGTCATATTGTGTCCATTTAGTGTTGTTTACTTTTTACTAGCAGTAGATTGACAACACTATCTGTTGTACATCGGAATGTAGCATGGAAAATTAGTTAGTAGTTGTTTTCATTTGTATGTTACTTATAACATTGTTAAGTCGTCGTAATGCAACTAGCAGCCTGGCTGATATGGCAGTTACTTTTTACTTTCCTTGTAGTCGCACAGACCATGAATTCGTTTCCATACTAGTGCAAAATCATTTAGCAACTGAATTCTTTGAAGAGCGCTTCCGATCAGAATGGTGAACTATTTGTGTTCCAACAAAATCTTTAGGAACATGAAAATACGTGAAAATCTCATTGCTACCCCAGGATTATGCAACAAGTAGTAGGACAATGTTATGCTTATGCTTGTTACTAGAATGGTTGATGTCGTGTACATTGTTACCAGAGTATGAAATTATAGCAAAAGCCCCCAGATCATAGGGCTGGTTGTGGCAAAATACATTTCTGCACTACATATAACTACAGTGAATGGTTTCAAAATGGTCATTCGTATTTACTGAATCATCTATGAAATTGGTATACACATCATCGAACGGACGGAAGAGAGTGCTAAATTCAATTCACATTGCGTTGTGTGTACACAATGTGCCATTGCATGGCAATTTCGGTTACTTTTTTACGTACGTTCTTCTAAACTCCTTCACAAAAGTGGCACAATTAACGTTCCTTATGAATTTAATAGCCCTTCATATGCATTCCTTTTGACTCGGGATACTAAGTCAACATTTTCACTTTCATTGAGCAAATCATCGTCTCCAAAAGCAGTTTACAAAATTACAGTCGTCTGTCAGTTTTGCCGTGACAAATGGTAAGACAGAAAAGTCATTTCTACTATATTTGCCTATGCTAGGTTCTTGTAGTTGTTCAACATTAACTAATTGTAATAAAGAGGAATCATGTTCTGTAGTTGCTTTCTGTTCGCCAACGTTTGAAACCTGTGTCTGCCCATTGGGTACAGTGGATGAAAGATCTGGAATTTGAGTGATGACATTTAATGTGGCCTCATCCGAATTTGTGGTCATTTCAGATGATACCATCACATTTGATTTCGCCTTTTAACGTGATACAATAAGTTTTAGTTTCATTGTTAAACGTGAGTCATATCAGTTTTAGTAGCCACAGTGGGCATTTCAGTTCGATGTGTGGACATTTCATCATTTATATTAGTTTCAAGAATGCAGATTTTTGCAATTCATTTCATTTTCGAATTCTGTCATATCGACTTTAGTGGTTATATTGGTTAATATTTTTCCAACCATTGTTCCATATTTAGTACGCTAACAGTTTGCACTGGCCGGGATGCGAGTTCTGCTGAAGGTTGCGTTCGTGATCTATTCGTTATTAGTGGATGGTTGCGCATCTTGCTGTACTGTGTCATTTCAGGATGCACATTTATTTCACTCAGGGTTAATATCTTCCATGTTTACGTTCATTTCAACCTCTTTATCTGCTTCGCCCGAAAAAGAGGTAACAACGTTGGTTGTTGACATTTCCGGTTTTGCCAATTTTGACAACAATAATAAAAGATTTAATAATCGGAATAAAGCGTTTTATTAACAAGTGACATTGACTGATAATGAAAATATTAACAATGCTGCTGTACAACTAAAGCACGTATTGCATTTTCCTCAATAATAGGTCACGTCATCCGTCATTACACTTGAAAGGCAACAAGATCGTCCATCTCGTACCAGCTAAACTGCTTACTGTCAATTTCGTAACTGTTAGTGTTTCGAATTATGTAGCCATGAAACTATGTTAAGAACCAAATAAACTACAAAAGTGATATACTGGTGGTGTGTTTAAATAAAAAAAGAGTTAGACTGCAGCCTAGTGCTCAGTATTGTAAGCAGCAAAGCGCAATCACTCTCTTACCTCGAATGCCTTTGTCCTGGTTCCGGCTTGTTTTTCGTAGTGTCTTTTCATATTTATCCTTTCCATTTCCTCTTTGTCTCTTTCTACATATTTCAGGTGCAGAGTTTTTTTTTAAATTTATGTTCAGACAGTAGTATTTTAAGGATCGCTCAAACATGGAAAAGACAGACAGCTAGTAGAATGAAAACACCGCCAATTACATACAGTTACTTACAAGTGGCGATGTTTAGTATTAGGCCGTCATGGCCGACGGTGTAAGTGGGCCTTATACTTTCACCAGCTGAATATCTTAGAATTTCATTGTCAGAGTGAACACCGTGGTCCCAGGTCGGTGTTGGGAGCGGCCCAACAGTGGTTGTGGACCGATTGAATTTTAATAGCATGATTTGTAAATCACAGTTTCATAGTCGGTCCATGCTATATGATTGATTTCAAAAACTCAGACTTTTCTGTTTAATGACTGCAGGTTCCGCACATACAATGAATGGACTCGTAACTTAGTAATAAAATACGGATGGCGGATCGGTACCACATAGAAGTGTTGCGTCTTTCCTGCTAAAAATACTGAAAAATGAAGCTCATGACACGTGGATAATGATGATAAATGACGATAAAACACCACTGAATTAACTCAAGGTAAGTTAATATATTGCGAAATTACAACAATTACAGCCCACGGTGCTTGCATGACAAAAGCTGATGGCAGAAAGACAATTACGAACAGCCAGGTATCTCTGAGCTGCTCTCAGAAAATTTGAAGTTTGCGCCTTCCTTTATTACACAGATAATACAAATATGAACATCGACTGTGTGGTCGCAACCTTTATACAAAGTTATACACGAAACATAGTTTTTTAGAAAAGGGGTATTACAGTAACGCGACATTAATTTTCACATATGTGACGTTTATAACCTTCATCCTTTAATTTTGATAGAAATTAAATTTTTATGTGGAATAAGGTGTTCAGAAAATGGAATATTTTCTACCACAGAGTTACTCCCCAGCTCAGCACAAAAATCTAATATGACATCTAAGATAGGGAAAGTAGAGATAAACTCACCTGTGAAAAAGATGGGCTGACCTGGTGTCTGCTTATGATATACAGCTACAATTTTGTTCATATTTGCTTTTCCCGAATTTTGTTTTAGCAACGCACGGAACTACATTTGTCAAACGTCTGCTGATTTGTTA
Source organism: Schistocerca piceifrons (assembly GCF_021461385.2). NCBI lineage: Eukaryota > Metazoa > Arthropoda > Insecta > Orthoptera > Acrididae > Schistocerca > Schistocerca piceifrons. The sequence continues at coordinate 557,928,592 of NC_060143.1, forward strand.
ACATTTACTCTTTTCTTAAAATGTAAGTAATTATGAGCCTGTCCTGAACTAAACAAAGTAGGAATTTACAAAAAGCGCATTGAACAAGGTAATTAAACAATACTCTTCCTGGGATATTCATGCCTCTATTTGGTTCCGTGTGAGAAAGAAAACGGGTCATAACGCTTAACATTTAACACAGTATCCTTTAAGCAAGGTAACGAGCCAAATTGTTAGACATTTACCTATAGGTTCAGTGGTATGAGAAGTATCAGTCATGACAGGTTTAGTACTGTACGTTGCTCTTAGAAACTACGTTTATTTTCACGACGTAGTCCTCAGACATCCCTACTTTAATTAATGAAAGTTGTTTTCTGCAACTTTGGCTGTCTCATTTCTTTCTGGAAATATGTATGCTGTCACAAAATTACCCTTACACTCAACAGAAATTACGTATTTCGCTTTCAATGGCTGAAGAAAAATTTGTAAAATGTAAGTCAGTGACACAGTATGTTCTGCGTATGTTTATGTCAACTTACCTTCAGTTAGTCAGCTCTTAAAATTTGTCAGTTGCGGGAAATTTGTAAGTAATCTACAAAGAGGTTTATCGCCTGCAAACAAAATGGATTCGCCCCCAGGAAATGAAAATATTTATAGCTCCCATCACTAGTGAGAGCATTTCGCAAAAGGACACTGCAGTGCATCTATATGCTGGATGTTGACCCTAGTAGCAGTATTTAAGAGCAAAAAACTACAGCGTGTTCTTGTTGCAAAATATTACCTAAGTCACAATGTTGCTCAGCTTTACGGTTATATAAATTGCATTATGTTTACTCCAACCAGTAATCTCTCCGCCGAGAAAGAATTATTATAATTTTAAAAATTACGTAACTTTGGATTCTATGCGTTTCATCACAATAGGTATAGATTTAAATCACTTAATTATTGGCTGAATTTTTCGGTTTTTGAACAAGACGCACTCTTTTTGAGCTGAATCAAATATTACCCGCGGTTATATTGTTTCTCGAGATATTATTGGAAGCATCGGTAGTAACAGACATACTAACAGACATTGGCGTAATTACTGTGACTCAAAATCCTCATTATCCTTTATCAATCTGCGACAAAATGAAGTTAACATTATAAAACTATACAAGCACAAGTGTCAAGGATAGTATTCTGATGTGTATTTCATTATTTACGCATTTCATTTGCTGATATTTAAGCGTAAGGTATTGTATTATAGTACGCAGTACACTTGAGCTATACGGTATTATCCAATACACGGCCTAATTCCATAGAGTAGTATCTGTAACACAACTTAAAATCGGCAAGTGTAATATATACCGAAAACCTTCAACGCGCACTCCACTCAGAAAAAAGAATTCTGAGCGTCATCAAAAGCTTCTTGTTCATATAGGCTTTCCATAGAGTGATATACTAGTTGTACAGCAGATTGTCTTCAAGAAATTACTTTCGTGCTAGTGAGATGCATACTATGCTTTTGTGCGACGTAAACCCATACTGGTTGTTGTCAGTCTGTGATGAGTGCCCAGTTTTATTTTTCTCACCTAATGTCACAATCATAGCTTCTGTGTGTTTTGTTTTTCATAGCACCACATCTCAAATGCTTCGATTACATTCTGTTGCGGTTTTCTCACAGTCCATATCTAACTACCATACAGGAATGTCTTCATAACGTACATTGTTCGGAATTTCTTCGTCATTTTGAGGCGTATATTTGCTACTAGTAGATTTTTCTTGACGAGGAATGTCCTATTGGCCAAAGCTAGTCTGCTTTTGACTCCAATATTTGGTTATTTTGCTGCCTAGGTAGCAGGATTCCGTAACTTCATTTACCTCGTGATCACCAATCCAGATGTTAAATTTCTCACTGGTTCCATTTCTGATTTTTCTCATTTCTTTTGCCTTTCTTCGATTTACTCTCAATCTATGTTTTGTACCCATTAGTTTGTTCATTGCAATCAGCAGATCCTATAATTCTTCTTCATGATAGCAATGTCATCTGCGAGTCGTATAACTGATATCGTTTCACCTTGCATTTCAGTACCGATTTTGAATGTCGCTTGCGTTACAATCGTTGCTTCTTCAGTGCATAGATTGAACTGTAGAGATTCTTGGTCTTCCACTCCTACTGTCTCCTCTTGGCTCTTGTATATCTTATACACTACACGTATTTCGCTATATCTTACCCCTATCTTTCTCAGAATTTCAAACGTATTGCATGACTTGACACAGTCGAAAGCTTTCTCGGTGTCGACATTCCTCTGAACGTGTCTTCACTTTCCTTTAGTCTTGCTTCCATTATCAATCGCAACATCAGAACTGCCTCTCTGAGGCATTTACCTTTTCTAAAGCCGAACTGATCGTAATTTAGCACAATAATTTTCTTTTTCATTCGTCTATTATTCTTGTCAGTAACTTGGGTGCATGAGTTGTTAAGCTGATTGAGCGATAATTCCCGCACTTTTCAGCCCTTGCAATCTTTGGAATTGAGAGCGTGATATTTTCCAAGAGACCGATGGTCTATGGTGAGACTAACCACCTACATGAATAGTGGTTTTGTTGCCACCTCCCCCAACGATTTGGGAAATTGTGATAGAGTGTTATGTACCCTTCTGCCTTATTTGATCTTAGTCTTCAAAAGCTTTTCTCATTTCTGATTCTAATACCGGATTCCATATCTCTTCTATATCGACCCCTGTTTCTTCTTCTATCACTTCATTAGAGACGTTTTTCCCATATAGAGCTATTCAGTGTACTGTCTCCATCTGTCAGCTCTCTCCCCTGCACTTAGCAGTGATATTCCCGTTGTACTCTTAAAGTTACCACCTCTGCTTTCACTGTCACCAAAGGTTGTATTGATTTTGCTCTATACTGAGTCAGTCCTTGGAACAGTCACTTTTTGTTACATTTCTTCATATGTTTCATGCAGCCATTTCGCCTATAGCTTCCCTGCACTCCCTGTATATCTTCTACTCCTTCCCCTACAACTGTATTCCACTACCCCACGACTATTAGATTTTCATCTCCCTTAGTGTGTTGTATTACTCTTTCAAAATCCTCATATACTTTATCTTTAGCTTGTGTCGTCGACTTGTATACCTGAACTATCCTTGTCGGTGTTGGTTTGCTGTTGATTCTAACAGATACAACCCTATTACTGAACAGTCCAAAGTAACACACTCTGCCGCCCGTTGTGGCCGAGGGTTTCTAGACGCTTCAGACCGGAACTGCGCTGCTGCTACGGTCGCAGGTTCGAATTCTGCCTCAGCCATGGATGTGTGTTTGTCCTTAGCTTAGGTAGGCTTAATTAGTTCGAAGTCTACTGGACTGATGACCTCAGACGTTACGTCCCACAGTACTTAGAGCCATTTGAACCATTGAGTAATACACTCTTACCCTCCTATTCATAACGAATCATACAGCCGTTTTACCATTTTTTCGGGTGCTGTTGATATTACCCTATACTCATCTTCACTGACATGTACTATATATAGATTGAGCCTTTGCATTTCTCTTTCCAGATTTTCTAGTTTCCCTACCACTTTCAAGCCTCTGACATTCCACGCCCCTACTCATAGAACGTTATCCTTTCGTTGATTATTCAGTCTTTTTCTCGCGGTCACCTCCCCGTTGGATATCCCCTCCAAGATATCCGAGCGGGGGTCTATTGCAGAATCATTTGCCAGTGGAGAAACCATCATAACACTTTTTCTATTACAGGCCACATATCCTGTGGATACACTTTATGTGTCTTTAATGCAGTGGTTTCCATTGCCTTTTGTATCTTCATGTCGTTGATTAGTGGTGATTCTTCCTCCTTCAGGGGCCGTTTCTCACTCCAGGGCCACGGTCATTAGCTGAATGAGGGTCACCTCTTACGTCGAAAGTCTCTGGCTGCCTTCACTGATGATTTTTATTCAAAGTTTAAGAAAATGCGGGGTTCAACTGCGGGACCGAAGACATTTTGATTTCGTATCAAAGACGCTACCGCTAGACCGCGGGTGGGTACGAAATCGGGTCATTTAAGGCGCCATTCAAAATATTATAGCGTGCTTGAGAGTCTGTCATATGAGATACAAATGCGTGCAGCCACCTCAAGGCAGCTGATGTGATCGTTGATTATGGATATGGCCATAGTTCATACTTCATGAACATATGTGCGAAAGGGTAACACTTCATCACTGAAAATGTTGATGTATGTCTTCCGGTTCACGTTCACTTCAACCTGAATAAGTGTGTTCATGTGGTTCGAGAAAAAAGTAAGTAGACGTAGAACCACTTCGGGTCTCTGCTACATCACCCACACATGTCGAATTAAACTCCTTAATGAATCTTGTTGCATTCAATGCGTTAACAGCATTTGGAAAGACATGAAATCCCAACTTGGCAGACCACATAACACATCTGCATTCAGCTATTTTTCTCACTGTGTGTCGTTTGGTCCAGTGAAGACGTTCAGCTTCGGCGGCCGCTTAGAGTCACACCGCTCCAAATGAACCTTGCATTTTGTTGCTTCGCTATGTTGACTCAAGAATTGAGTGGGACGGTCCTATTTTCACTGATAGCACCAATTTCTGTAGAACTGGAAGTCGACAGACATTAACAAGGAGTTTTACTCGCCTCTGGTAGCTGCCGACTATGCTTTCCTCACAGCTGATATTACACTGTGCTACATGGCTACGAGTGGCACATCTTTTCCTGTGAATATGTTGGACAAATCGACATGATGTACCAAGAAATGGAGGAGCTTCATTCATTGTGTTGTTAAGGGGCACGTCCAAACACGACAGCTACTCACTGCCACTTAGTCACATGGAGGTCGGCTTCCTTACTGCGTCGATTCCATATAATGGACTTCGATGTAAGCAGCTTTGACTTGCTACGACTTACATGAGCAATGGTTAGTCGCATGGCCGGCTGGTACGACCTTTGTACCATGTCGAGGGTTCCAAAACGACCAGTCTGATCTTTTAAGTGACTCACCGGAATTTTCTCTGGCGAACTCATCTTGCTTCATTTTGATGAAGCACTAGACTGAGCTCGCCCGGTCTTGCAGAAGTCGAGGAGGTGCTCCACAACTACCGTTTCTCTAAGCACCATCAGCCATGTTTCAACTGTAGATTAAATGTTTGTGGTAAAACGTCCTTTCCTTATCCAGTAAGTCTATATCTTGACGTGATCAGCACCATCTTCCAGAAACTATACACTAAGGTGATTTACGTCATGGGATAGCGATATACCTATGGCGCTGATACTGCATACACAAGATATAAAAGGGCAGTGGACTGGCAGAGTTCTCATATAAGTCACGTGATCCACGTGAAAACGTTTCCCACCTGGTTATGGCTGAACGACAGGAATCAACAGTCTTTGAACGCGGGATGGTAACTGGAGCTAGATGTGTTGGACATTCCATATCGTAAATGAGATCCACAAAGTCTAGAGTACGCCGAGAGTACCAAATTTATAGCATTAACTCTCACTGCGGACAACGCAGTTGCTGACAGCTTTCACTTAACGATGGAGATTAGCAACGTCTGCCTAGAGCAGTCAGGGCTAACAGACAAGCAGCACTGCGTGAAATATCCACAGAGATCGGTGTGGGACCTATGGTGAACGTGCCTGATGGGACAGTGGAGCGAATGGTGAGATTTTGACTAGAATGGGCTATGGCGGCAAACGATCGACGCGAGTGCCTCTGCTAACAGCACGACATCGCCTGCACCACCCCTGCAAGGCTCGTGACCATATCTTCTGGACCCTAGACGATAGGAAAAATATGGTCTGATCAGATGGAGCCCGATTGCCGTTGGTAAGAGCCAATGGTAGGGTACCAGTGTTGAGTACCTCTCGAAGACATGGGGCCAAGTTGTCTACGAGGCCTGTGCAAGCTGGTGGTGATTCCACAATGGTGTCGGCTGTGTTTACGTGGGAAAACTGTGTCCTGCTTTCCAACTAAACCGGTCATTGACTAAATGGTTATGTCCGCGTGCTTGGAGACCATATGTTGCAATTCATGGACCACACAAAAAACGGTACTAAACCTCTAGTGACAGAGTTCACAGGTTCATTGAGGTCTGGATCGGTTTTGGTTACTTCTCTATTTCCACAACCAATTCTATTTCGTAATGGTCCCACCTGGAAGGCGGTACTCAAGTATATATCAAAAAGGTTTCCGCAGGCTGCCTCTTGAGATTTTTCCAATAAAACAGCTTAGCATCTGTTTTCCCTGCTGTTACTTTCAGTTGTCGATCCATTTCCCTCGACTGGTTCAAGTAATTTTTCTGTAATCGTGTTATCAAGTGATAACGATCTTTCAGTCTATTTATTGGAGTACACTACATTTGTTCATGAAGGCGATTAGCTGCCAATCCAAGCTCTCTTCATCGCATGTGACGTACTGTCTTAACACTTAAATGTTCAAGTTGATCTGAAAGTAATCTATAAAAAGGTAAGTTTTCAGATAAAGAGACATTGTCCCTGCTTCAGACATCTGGGAAGTCCGTTATTCAACACTATGCTTGCTAACCACATACGGCCAAGACAGAATCAGACATCCTGTAAGACTAAAACTATCAGCCTTTATGACACGACGGCCTAAGAAGTCACGCAATTAATATGTCCTGACGTATTTCATCATAGTCGCACAGTTATCACATACTTCACTTCGTGAACATAATAGCATTGTGAAAATAGTATCAGAAGATCAACGTCTTAGCTAAATGACATGTTCTTCTGTGGTATTTAATATTCGCGAACGTTAGAAATGTGAGCAACACACTATAATGAAGTGTCAGTCCCTGTTTGAAAGTCTTAATGGTTTTTCGTTACTATTAGATAACTAACGGTGAGGGACCTTCATTTACATCGTATTTACAGTTATTAAAGTTCTGGTAAATGTATAATTTAGCTTCGAACCTCTGTGCTCTCAAACTCTTGGTCTTCTCCTGTTACCTGCTACAGCACCCACCTGTTGAAATTCGTCAGAGTCAATAACAAGGGCGAGACGTAATTTCTCTGACACCTCAAAGTTTGTACTTACCAAAAGTTCTGAAACCTAATTAGTGGTCCTTATGCTAGCATCTGGGAAAATCTTTGCGTTAGAAATTTTCTGCTTGACTCAGCTGCGTCGCTTAATTGCACTGGACTTCTAAATGACATCTAAATCTGCATCTGTTCTCTGAAACCCGCCGTATGAAATGTGGTGGAGGATGTGTAGTGAACTAGAATAATTTCTTCCTGACCCTCTCATGGCCTTCACATTCAACTCACGAACGTAACACTGAATTGTTATTATTATTATTATTATTATTATTATTATTATTATTATTATTACTTTTATCTTATGGCATTTCATAGCATACACATATGCGTACACAATGCATTTATAGAATATTGTTCAATTTTTTTCAACAAAATGGCTGCAGTCGGTGCCCCTTGCTGCAAGTCTATCCGACAAACTTTAGATGCTTGGAGTGTTCAGTTTTCCGCATTATATCTCAAGACCCTCGCAAACGATCAAACGATCTAGCCACTGATTTGTCAATCAAGACAGTATATGTAACCAAAATGTTTCTTGTTATTTGCTTCACCCCTGAAGGGCACGCTGTGCATGTAGTTTGACACTAATGGGAAAGGCTACAAATACAGATAAAAGATATCAAACACTGACTCAGGCACTTTGCTTAAAAAAGAAAGAGGAAAAGAGATTCTGGTCAAGGAGTTGGTTAAAATGAGAGAAAAACAATAGACATGGATCCTCTTAAAGGGAAAGTTACACTCTGAAACTCAACATAAACTTTCTGTGAAAGGGCAATCAGTGTTTTAATAACTACGTTGCTTCGCCCTCACATTGAAAAAGGCGGAAAATGTATGACATAATTTATTCAATTGCACTTAGTCCTCTAATGACAGTTCATTAAAGTACCATAACGTCGGAACCAACAGCCTACATCCTCCGTAAAGAAGAGGAGCATTGCATTTTTTTATTGCACTCCCGCTCGTGTGCTGAGCGTATAATATTGATTTTCTTCTTAACCCCTTCCAGCGTAATATACGGTTGGGGAAGATACGACAGCATTATCATTTTGGTAACTGCAAATACCATTATATTTTTACCGCTCATTGTAGTGTAGCTTCCATATTAGTGAAGACTCACGATGCAGTGAGATAAATTGAAATAAAACTCCTACTCATTACATATATGTAGCGAAACATCAACACAGACGACATCCGCCGTCTTGTCGAATTTTCCATGAATCAAAATATCTGTCAAGCACCTCTGACACGCTGTAGACGAAAATTTCAAATGGCATATTACACGATCAGATATATGGCAAACATAGTGCAGTTAGACAAACTGCTTTATCGTGTACATGGGCCTTTACTGTTTGTTTCTACGCAATACGGTCAAAAGCAAAAGTGTCAGTGTTTCACAACCCATTTTCGCAAAGCATTCCCAAATCTCCATTGCGATTTTTCGAAGAGGATGAGTCACATCCATTCACGACGGGAAAGATCAAAACCTGCGTTGTCCTTTGTTGGCTTTTGAATCAAGAAGGCGTTCCGGGATGAATTTCCACTCCAGCGCTATTTACAATTATCCGTGACATCTAAAACGACTGTGACACTAAGATCGACCCAAGGCAGCTTGTTCCACTTCAGGTATATAGCTGGCTGATTATTCGTATACTTCCGAAGTTACACTTAGTATTTTTTATTCTAAGAGACGGAGGAACAATTTGAATAGAACTGGCAACCACTAAATCCAAACTGACCCGACAGCGCTAGCGCTTATTGCTCTCCGAAGTTCTTGTGTTCATTTATGTTCCAGTGACCTGCATAGTGAGGAAGGTGTTCGAAACATGTTCTTCTGGCATCTATTTGTTTCTTAGCGGTTCTTTCACATGTCTTATCCAGTTTCGGTTTCGGGATATTTATTAGTTTCGCGATAATTGCCCAATTTTTGGGTATGCTGTTCTTCTTGGTGTACGTAAAACCCTGTGAGGTATCCGGAATTTAGAAAAAGCAGTTGAGATTTGGGTTGATCTGGTTTCCTTGGAAGCCATCTATAGATCTTCAGATATAATTTCATTGCAAGATATCGTTCGATTAATTTTAGTTTGTACCAACGCCGTGGCAAAGCATTCATTGGCAACACTGAAAAAGGAAACCACGTGACATTAATTCTGCATCTACAAGAATATATTACTAAAGTAATAATAGGGGATTTTTGATTGTTAAAACATTATGTCCGTTTATACGAGCAATCAAGCAGAAGTAAGGTGTACTCCATCACCATCTGTATCTTTTCTACATAGGTTCACTTTTCATCGGTGAAGGCAATTTAACTTTGCGTTGGTACATCCATATATTAATGAAATGAAATACTGCACTAAGAATGAAGCTGCAACACTTCGAAGCTGGTTTGTAAGCAAATAAATTTTGGTTGGTACTAGGTGAAAATATTTCCTTTAATTGTGGTCATTCAAAAAGAAATATGTCCTTTGTTGCAATTCCGAAGCTGAAAACGACCTTTGCGGTAATGACTGTCATCGTAACTCGCCTTTATTCGTTAATGAAGGAATTCACATGGTAGACAAAGGTACCAGTAATGGAGTATGGCGTTTCAGATAGTGCGTCACCGATCAACGACATCCGTCTTTCCTTGAAGAGCAGTGGATGGCCGACGCTTGCTCTCTCCGTCATCAGCTGAGTGTGTGCCAATGTGCCTCTAGCGGCAAGCTTGGATCCTCAGCGCTGTAATGCGAGGCACACTTCTTTCCGTAGACAGTGGCACTATATCACTTTAGCAGTTGTCACGCTCGTCAAATACCATGAATAACATAGCACATTACATCACAGTGTGAAGGCCGTATACTTAATACTCTTCCCACAGATCCTCTATAATAATTTCAGGAACCTCTATCGTTTGTGCCCGTAAGATGTCTAATGTACTGCAACACGTATTTCAATCATTGTGAGGGCTCCCCTCCCCAACGCGGATCCTATATGACCTCATTCCGTTCCCGCAACTCCGCCTTTTCCTCGAACGGATACGAATCCTCTACACCTCCCGCAAACTTGATTCCCCTCACCCGCTTGTCTCTCCCACCCTTGTCCACTGTCGTTCCTGTATTCCCACATCCCACCTGCTCTTCAACTCTCCACTCTCCATATCCCTGCCCAAGGTGACTTCCGCCAAACTCCCCCTCGATGATGATGCCCTCATCCCCTCCATCTACCCCTCCCACCAACTTTGATCCTCCCCTTCCACCCCCTGTGTTTTTTCCCAGGGGCTACACTCTCTCTCCCTTCTCTCCCTCAAAAAATGGTTCAAATGGCTCTGAGCACTATGGGACTTAACATCTGTGGTCATCAGCCCCTAGAACTTAGAACTACTTAAACCTAACTAACCTAAGGACATCACACACATCCATGCCCGAGGCAGGATTCGAACCTGCGACCGTAGCGGTCACGCGGTTCCAGACTGAAGCGCCTAGAACCGCACGGCCACACCGGCCGGCTTCTCTCCCTCCTCTCTTCCTCCCTCCCTCCTCTCCCCCGGGCTTCACCGACCCCCTACCTTCTTTCCTCCCCATCCCCTCTCCTCTGCCACTGGCATCCAACCCTCCCCACTCCATCCTCCCCCACCTTTTCCCCTTTGGCAGGTCGCCGGACTCGTACACGAACAGTGAACATTCGCGCGCCGGAGATCATCGCCATAGTTTTTTTTTGTGTGTGTCATCGTCGTTGTGCCTTATTGTTTCACCGCCCACGCTGCATCGTTCACGTGTGTCATTTCAGTCGCCTATGTTCGTCTACCAGTTCTGAACGTATTTTTTTTTTAATTTTATTTTACTACGCCTATGAAAGGTTCCATGTTTTTTACTTTGTGTGTCTACTGCTTTTTGTCCATCATTTTGTTTTGTTTTTCTATGTCTTCCTACGTTCTGCTTGTAATATCTGTGGCCGAAGAGCGGCGTAGTATTGCCGCTGCCGGCCTACCTTGTATAAGGTGTTAAAATGACAATAAAGAAAAAATTGTGAGGCTTTGCAAAGGAATTTGATTATTGGCATTCAGACACGATTAAATATTCCTACGAACAAACGTTGCACATGGCATCGTTACTTTTGTAACAGTTTCATATCCAGTTACGATCGATTTGATATGTTAACAGCTGATACGTTTCGACTATCATTGCTTATCTTCTGACTCTCACATAACAAGCAACATACCAGAATGCATTCTGTTCGCAAAAGATACACTTTTCCCCAGTCTCTTAACGTCTTACATGTTACAGCGTTAGAGGGCACGCATTACATGAGCCGCACAAGGAGTTAGTCTCTAGCAGATATGGATATGTGGGAACATAGCGCTTTCTGTGGAAGTCACCTGCTGTCAGATAGATTCATAACAGTTACAGATAAATTGTTGCAGATCGTTTGTACGCTAACGGGAGAAACAGTACGAGTGGTGTTCAATAAGTAGTGCAACACATTTTTGTATTGGCCAGTTTCGGTTGAAAAAAAAATCCGGAAATTGTTCTGGGACATCCTGGAATATTTCCGCTTCCGCTCCTATAATTTCATGAAATTCCGATGGGTGCTGGTACGATACATGGTTTGCAGAATGTCGTCTACAACTACGGTGCGTTCCAAGCAGAAATCTGTCACTGAAGCCGGCCGGTGTGGCCGAGCGGTTCTAGGCGCTACAGTCTGGAACCGCGCGACCGCTACGGTCGCAGGTTTGAATCCTGCCTCGGGCATGGATGTGTGTGATGCCTTTAGGTTAGTTAGGTTTAAGTAGTTCTAAGTTCTAGGGGACTGTTGACCTTAGCCGTTAAGTCCCATAGTGCTCAGAGCCATTTGAACCATCTGTCACTGAGTTTCTTTTGGAGGAAAACCAGAGAATCACAGATACTCATAGGTGGTTGCAGAACGACTTTGAAGTCCTCGCGAAAAACGAAAACACGATAACTCGTTGCGTGAGGTGTCTGTCACCGTCGCAACAAAGACGCGCAAGCCAGTGCGATCTGCCGCATGCCGGCCGACTTCACACAGCTGTGAGTCCTGGAGTGTTTGAACGTCCTGTCACTCTCATTCGACGTGCTCGACAGAACACCACCGAACTCGTCGCTCCTTGACTGGACGTCTCTTTTGGTAGTGCTGACACACTCGATCTCCAGTTGGGGAACTCAGTTTCCGCCCGCAGGGTACCTTGCAGTCTAACGGAAGACCATAAAGAGCAACGAACGATCATCTGTGCGGAATTTCTTGGGCCTCACTAGGCTGATGGTGACATTATCGAACACCGTCAGACGCGATCATACATGGGTTCATGACTTAGAAGCGGAAACAAATCAGCAACCCTGGAGTGGGGCAACAGCAACTCTCCTCCGAAGAAAGCGCACGAAGCCGCTCGCTCAGCCAGTAAAGTCGTCGTGACACTCTTCTGGACCTCTGAAGGGGTTATTCGCTTCGATGTGCTCCCTCGTGGTGCAAAGATCAACTCTGAAGCGCATTGTGCTACCCGCAGAAAAATATTAAACCTAGTAATTAAGGGAGGCAAGTTTGGGTTACGATTGTGGACGGGACCCGAATCAATAACTATTGGTTTGCTTTGCAATTTCACTCATTTATTTTAACAAATAATTTTTGAAAACAAGCCAGTGACGTCGCAGTCATACTTTTAAGGCACGTGAGCACAATCTCGGCTGATTGCCTTTAACGCAAAAACTGGCAATTATTTAAAATTTAACAAATACATAAAATACAGACAGCCAATATTATCGAAGACATGGCCGAGCGGTTCTAGGCGCTACAGTCTGGAACTGCGCGACCGCTACAGTCGCAGGTTCGAATCCTGCCTCGGGTATGGATGTGTGTGATGTCCTTAGGTTAGTTAGGTTTAAGTAGTTCTAAGATCTAGGGGACTGATGACCTCAGAAGTTAAGTCCTATAGTGCTCAGAGCCATTTATCGAAGACAAGCCAATGTGGTCGCCATCCGAATTTTAAGGCAAGTAACCACAATTACGGCAGAAAGGCCTTTAACGCCCAAAATGGCAATTATTAATAAATTTTTCAAGCATACATAAAATAAAGACAGCAAATAATTTCTGAAAACAACCCAATGTGTTCGCAATCAGAATTTTTAGACAGGCAAGCTCAATCACAACTAAAGACCTTTAACGTCAAAATGGAAATTATAAAAATATTTAAAAATTATACTGTCAAATGGCGAATCGCATAGCAAAAGATACTTAAATAAAAAAGACAACAGATCACCAAACAGATGAGACAAATGATGGTAACTTAATAATAGAATAATAAATTAAACCACAAGGGCCAGGGACAGACGGTGCTCCAGTAATCTACTTCTGAGTAGGTCACACAGAAAACACTTTTGCGAGCGAAGAGAGAGGCAGCCAAGAGTTGCAATGAGATCAAAAGATGCTAATTCAGAGTAGTGGCAGTCTAACGAGCGCTAATCATAATCTTGGTAAGGCTACCTGACACCCAACAAAACAAATGCAGGATGTAAAATTACGCCAAAGCCGGAACCGATGGTTTGGGATCTGCCCGCGGAACACTGTGCTTAGACCGCCCGGAACAAGAAGGAATGACTACCGGTTAGGTAGAAGAACGACACCCAACCTATAATCACGAAGCTCTAAAACTTACACACCTCACCGGACAGCGGCGGCAAGGCGAGGAAATGTACACTGCCGTTACATAGACTAACCCGCAGGGCAGGTAACTAGGGCGTTAGCGGCCACAAGACAGAAAATTACTGCTGGTTCAACTTAAGAATGTAAAAAGCTGAAAATAGGAAATAGTGACTAGTAGCTCAGGAAAGCTAATCAGATCCGCCTTCCCCAGGTACTCCACTCGCTGCTTCTCGCCCCGGTGACACTACGAGCAGCAACACGAACCCAACGAGATTTCACAATGGTGGAAGTTTCTCTACGCGAATTGCAATGCACTAAAACATGTAGAATCCGATTTCGACGATGTCGTGCACCCTCGAGACCACTGCCCTTCTATCCGGCAGTCCATACACGCCATCGGCGGACCCTGCGTGTTGTCGCCCTGCGCGGACCTCGCTGCTCCTGCGTCCCCCACCGAACTCCACACTCACACCACAGGGAGCAAGCACGAGGTTACCCCAAAGATAGGGCAGCAGAGCTACATATCGGTAAGCGCCGCTGATGCCACTAGCGGACAGACAACGCTTACGAAACCGAGTGGCGCCAGTGAACGCGAGAGGAAGACAAACAACGCAACCATGCCAACTAAACGATACAGTCTGGCAGAAACCTACACTCTGCACCAAAGCGAACCGCAGCACGGCTGAAATAAAAAGAAACGATTTCAGCGTGTTCGGTACCACAAAAAGCAAATGAACTTCTCCTTCTCCGTAACGACACGAGGCCTCACACAAGTATGCGCGCCCGAGAGGAGCTCACAAAACCTAATTGGACTGTTTTTCGTTATCCATCCAACAGCGTCGATCTCGCTCCTTCCATCTGTTTGGCCGAATTAAGTATGCACTCCTTGGAAAGCAGTGCGTGGGTGGTGGTGAGGTTAATGATGCAGCAAGACGTTGCTCTAACGCCGACCTAAAGAATGCTACCATGCGAGCATTAAAGCTCTTCCAGTAGGTTGGGGTGAGACGGTCATACCGAACGGACATTATGTTCAAAAATTGAATTTCGTGGTCAAAAGAGTGTGTAATATTGTGTGGGATATTGTAATCCCGAAAAAAAAACAAATTCTTATCACCAGAAAAATGTGTTACTTTTGAACGCGTCTCGTATTACATCATCCCAGCTAAGCACAGTCCTATAAACAACGTTTCTCATCCTGCCTTAACGCTGTGTGTCTGAGGAGCTATTGTGTAACGTTCTTTTATGAAAGAAAACTTTTGGCTACTTGGTAAAGGGATTCTGCTTTGTATGAAATACACTGCGTGATGGCGAGTGCATACAAATATTCATATTGTCTTACCTCTAAAGCAGCAACGGTGGAACATTATATATTCTGATCGCTTACAAAAAATATAAATATACTAAATACAGACTCAAGAGTGTGCAATGGTCGCCATAATACTTGAAATGCACATGAAATTCTTTTGGATAATAAATGAAAACATATAAAACATTTAAAAAATATATGAAATGGACAGGGAGGCGGTACTGATTATGGTGAATTACTAACTCTGAGATGTTTTAGCAAAATTATATTGGAACTTAATTTTGGCTTTTCAAAAACATCTGATAACTGAAGTTATATTACTCGCAACTGATTCACAAACAATGAAATTTAAACAGCAAGTATTATCTAAGTTCATTAAACCAGTATAAATGCATATCATCATATTACGTATAGCTCTGTTAACAAATCTTAGAAATATTACAAAGTGAAATATCTAACTAGTCTTTTTATCAAAACGGTTTACGTACATTCAGGGGTTATTCAACCATTACAAATTATCAGCAAACTCATCTATACTAACGCGCTGGAAAAAAACCTCCCGAGGAGATCACGAATGTAAAATTAGATAGATTAGAGCGCGCACGGAGGCTTTCAGACAGTCGTTCTTCCCGCGAACCATACGCGACTGGAACAGGAAAGGGAGGTAATAACAGTGGCACGTAAAGTGCCCTCCGCCACACACCGTTGTGTGGCTTGCGGAGTATAAATGTAGATGTAGATGTAATAATCTTTTAATATCTCTACCTTGCATGAACACTTCTGCTTCCAAGATCACCAAATTGACACACCTAATTTAATCTAATACTTGGTGGCTTCACACAGCACACCACAAAAACTGCCAACTTCATCGTCTTTCCCTCACAGCATGCTACCAACTACTGTGCGCCCAGCGCTCTCTTACTCCAGCAAAGTAGTATATTTGGATCTGCGTTCGCGCGCAGTCAGCAATCCGCGTTATCGAGCCTGTCGGAGACAGTCATCGTTTATAGTATACTAGTTTGATTTTAATTTATAAATATTCTTATATTATCCTGGCGCCTCATAGAAGAGTGCCCTAGTAGGCTCCTTTCAGTGGTTAATACTTAGAGACATGACAGGAACGATTGTTTGAAACAAAATATGTTGTTAACATGTGCTTTAAAGTATATACCAGAAGAGCTATGAACAATTCTACGCCTTCTGCGCTCTGAAGCAAATCTCTTCCACTGCTAGTCGTCTGCTTTACATATGTTCCGAGGCGGCAGTGTGGGTCAAAACAAAACAAAAATATGTCTAGTGAACATGGGTTCTAAAGTGCATACGTTGGAGCTACAAACACTGGTTGATGTTCGCTACTGCGAAACACATATCGTCTACTACATACCTGGCCGGCCAGAGTGGCTGAGCGGTTCTAGGCGCTACAGTCTGGAACCGCGCGGCCGCTACGGTAGCAGGTTCGAATCCTGCGTCGGGCATTGTTGTGTGTGATGTCCTTAGGTTAGTTAGGTTTAAGTAGTTCTAAGTTCTAGGGGACTGATGACCTCAGATGTTAAGTCCCATAGTGCTCAGAGCCATTTGAACCATTTGAACGACATACCTGCTCATTCATCTTCAGGTAAACATTTTAGAGACTAGGTTTACCAATTTTTCTTGTTTTCATCCATGTTACCTCCCTCCAAAATGTGGGATGAAAGGAAATTGCAGAAGTAGAGGTTTTTTCACAGTATCGAAGATAAAGATCATAGTTCTAAAGATATATAATTTAGAGTCCATATTTGGTAGAATTTTTGCTTCGAGTGGTCGTTCCTGCCATATCCCTGAATATTGAGCATTTCTCCTGGGGCTCTGTGTCATCTGCATGAGCAAAAGTCGGCTGCATTAAAGACATGCAGGCGATGGGGCAGACCAACATACTGACATCCGCATTCCGGTACACCGCCTTGCAATACTATTGTCCCATAGGTGGCGTATTTTCTAAGTGCACCGTCACCAATTTAATTGTAATGACGTTAAAACACCTAAGTTCTTAATAGTTTCAACAGCATGTCCCTCCGGAATACCGATATAATAGCCTCATCCGTGGGAGTTACATGTGTGACCTATCAGGTGAAACTGTCACAAATTAAAATTTAAAACAGTGTTGATCGCAATCTTGTCCAAAAAAGCGTTTTTGGAGTGAGTGACTGATTTCGACTCTAGAAAGAGTCATCTTCAGACTCCGAAGCGGTGGATGGACACTGCTAGATGATTTCCGTCGACCCCCGACGTTCGCGTAACTGGAGCGGGTCGACGGAAATCCCCTAGCAGTGTCCATCCACCGCTCCGGGATCTGAAGATGACTCTTTCTAGAGTCGAAACCCGTCACTCACTCCAAAAACGCTTTTTTGGACAAGATTGCGATCAACACTGTTTTAAATTTTAATTTTAACTACTAGTAAGATCGCTGAATATGTTTCCAAAAATCTTATGAACTGTCACACACTGAGTCCACATCAGTGTTGGTGAACACTAATGCAGTAAAAATATCTGATGAATACCCTAGCGGACGGTACTTCCGCTACGAGTGACATCTCCCCCTTTCCATGTTACATTCAGGGTTTGTGTGGGGAACACGACTGCCTGCTAATTTATGTATGAGATGTTTCTTATCGTAGTCATGTCGCGAGACGTTCTTGGGGAAGCAATACGTTGCTCAAGTCTTGTTGGAGAGCGCTCTTTCGGAATATTAAGAATAAACAAGTCCGTGATATACATGGTGTTACAAAAAGGTATGGCCAAACTTACAGGAAACATTCCTCACCACAAAGAAAGGAAATATGTTATGCGGACATGTGTCCGGAAACGCTTACTTTCCATGTTAGAGCTCATTTTATTACTTCTCTTGAAATCACATTAATTATGGAATGGAAACACACAGCATCAGAACGTACCAGCGTGGCTTTAAACACTTTGTTACGGGAAATGTTCAAAATGTCCTCCGTTAGCGAGGATACATGCATCCACCCTCCGTCGCATGGAATCCCTGATGCGCTGATGCAGCCCTTGAGAATGACGTATTGTATCACAACCGTCCACAATACGAACAAGAAGCGTCTCTACATTTGGTACCGAGGTTGCGTAGACAAGAGCTTTCAAATGTCGCCATAAATGAAAGTCAAAAGGGTTGAGCTCAGGAGAGCGTGGAGGCCATGGAATTGGTCCGCCTCTACCAATCCATCGGTCACCGAATCTGTTGTTCAGAAGCGTACGAACACTTCGACTGAAATGTGCAGGAGCTCCATCGTGAATGAACCACATGTTGTGTCGTACTTGTAAAGGCACATGTTCTAGCAGCACAGGTATAGTATCCCGTATGAAATCATGGCGGGGAATCGAGGAAGTACAGTACATACTGACGACACTAAAATGAGCTCTATCATGGAAATTTAGCGTTTCCGCACACATGTCCGCATAACATCTTTCCTTTATTTGTGTCTGAGGAATGTTTCCTGAAAGTTTGGCCCTACCTTTTTGTAACAACCCGTATAACACCACTTTTGTTGCGTGTTCCACAGAAGACTGTTTGTCCATGTCCGTGTCGTTTTCGCGCTTACTAGACTATCTCGTGACGAAACTTTCCGATCTTCGATTAAACATCTTTAGCTGTTCCATTAAGCCACCTTGGCAAAGCCACCGGATCAACAAACAGTATTGAGGGCTCCGTTCAGAGAGTTTTTACATACCACTGATTTCGTACATGGATTAAATTCCTTTCACTTTCTTTAGTTGCCCATCAACACCTGCTTTTCCTACAATTGGTTTATGGGGTCATTGCAATTAATGTCGTTCCTGATCGTTAATCCTAGGTATTTTGTAGTTTTTAATGTTTTCCGTTACAATTATTACTACTATTATTACTTTTATTATTATTATCATTATTATTAGTATCATATCCATCAGTTACAGAAGCAAATTGTTATAATATTTAAGTTAGAAACACATATGCACAACTTTTAATACTATACACATGTTGAACGGCTCAGAGTACACACGGACGTCGGAAGGTTCAGTCCAACGGAATGCCTTGTCGATTGCCTCACGTAGACTCTTAATGACACCAGGGAATCATATATTGGGGCACCTCAAAGTTATCTGAATCGTTGGGAATTGTATGCAGAATCTGCGTGTATCTGAATTTCACGAAGAGAATCTGACAAATTCAGATCCAGAATCGGAGTAGGTACCCTACTTTCGAATATAAAACTATTTACGCAAATTACTTTTCAGAAATCTGATTATAATTAATTCGAAATGTATCTGACAGGAAACTAGATTGCATAATAGAATGACTCACATGAATACTCAGACCGACTAATTACTACGTAAGTTGAATGTGGCCTGTGACATCTCTGGAATGCACGTGAAATTTCAGTAAGTGAAGACTGTTCCTAATATTCTGTCAGCAATGATTATTTATTTCTCTGTTATTGTTATTTCTTGTAAGATGATGTCTTGGCAGACTACTTTTTGATTTTGTTTTCGAAATCATTTATTATTGTGAAAGCAAAAGTGGAAAGGGTTACAATGCAAAATTTACCGAACATATGGTTTTTAACAGTGGGAATACGTTTTCTGAAATACTTATAAATGATTGAACAAAGTATTTTGCAATCATTTTAATGACACAGAAGTGAACTCCTAAAATACGAGCAATCAGCATTCTCTCTCTCCGTACTGGCGTACGTGATTATGTCTGCGCCTATAAAATATTTCTATCACGAAAATTTGTTTTGCTGAATTCCTAACACAATACTGTTTAGCTTATCTAAATGGGGGAGGGCTAACTGTAATACTGAAAACGTGATTGATAGTTCTCCCTAAGTACCAATACGTAGATATACTAGGACATGATGAAATCCTTGCACAGCCACAATCACTGAACTCGCGCTTGCAGATGACGGGCTCAAAATAAGTTACCATTTTCTCAAGTGTTGTCTCTTTATGCAACCATATTAAAAATCACCATTAATCATCAGGTTGCACGCCTTGGGCCATCTCAGATAGAAATTTCTGTGCGGCACATCCGCTATACGAGCTCCTCATTCTGCCACGATCCAGGACTCCTCAGCTACTGCTGCCATCCGCGGCTGTGACGCGACTCAGCTGCTACTTGCTACTGTGCTCGCGCTTTTCTCGAAAATGCCGCCCCTGGAAATCAGAGACGGTATATCGCTCATGAGTTCAGGATTCAAAAATAATTAAAGTGGCAATATTCCGAATAAACAGATAATATTCTTTATATTTTCATTCAGAGACGCATCATGTGTTAATGCACCAAACTAACTGTGAGTTATTAACATTTCATTTAGTGTATTACCTTTTAACACTCATCTGCGATATGGCCGCTGTTACTCCTACTGTCAGTGTAAAAGCCCCATTTTGTGCATGTTGCACACGTACCTTCTACTGTCTGGAATCACTGAGCTCTACCTACACTTCCCTAGGATGATGAAGGCCTGCAACTTTAACAATTGAGGTATCAGTAAGTCAGTGGTCCCTGGTCTTCACACCTGGCCACTCAATTTTTCATTCAGCGTCCCGGTTGAACACAGCGGAGAGCATTAGCACTCCTTCTACGTGTGCTGCTCTTCTGGATTTCAATCATTTCCTAGGCAGTGAGGGTAAATCTACCTGAAAAGGGACTGACTCATGTTTACAGATTTTCTAACAAGGGTTGTGGAGAGCCGCCACTCAACGAAGGTAAGCCAGACAGACGTTCGCTAGTACTGGTAGCCAGCGTGTGGGAGTGGATCTAACTGTGCCAATAATAGCTTTCGCGATTTCATTCTGTTTCTGGCGATCGACAGCTATGTAATAGAATAGTTATGGATCTCGTCGCCCACATATATCTGCGAAATATGTGATATTTATTAACGATAAGGTTTAACAGCCAGTCCATGCGACAGTCATCGTTGGTCTGTAGGTTTTCCTGCATTTCGCCACAGTGTTCTGTGGTTGCAACCTCCCTGTAACCAACTGCATATTCCGTGAACAGTCTCAAGCAGCTCACGACGTTGTCCAACAGATTGTTAGAACATGCTGTAAACAGCGACGGTCTTTTAAAACCTCCTTTGAGAAGTCCACAAATTTCTTTTACACCGTTTCATGCTGTTGAGGGATGACATGTTGGGTTCTAGCTCCTAAGAAGTTCTTAATCAGTCCACAAATCTGGTCCGATACCTGTCGCTTACTCGTGCTTGATCTCTCTGAGTTTCCACCAGCAATCACAAGGACATGTAGTACTACCCACGTAACTACACACGCGACCATTGCTGATAAATATAAAACACCATTTTTCAAAATGTACGAACAGATAGTAGTGGAAGAAACAGAAATGTCAGAGAATGCCTTCAGTACCGAAAGCTAAGATTTTTTAAAATTATAATATATTCTGAAGGTTGTACTGAAATAATATTCCGACTAAACAATACTACGATATCTTACTTAGTATAGTTGTACGAGTGCAACGTGGTTGCTGTATGGATCACTGGGATAATAGCGACAGAGTGTGGTTGGACCAAAACATTTGTTTATTCCTGGGTTTCCATGTTTATCATTTTTTTCCAGTGACCGTCAGACTTGCGATTCGACGCCGATTTGGATCGCCCGACGTGGTTGTTGTGACCTAGGTGCCAGTTGAGATGACACACCTATGTCGACCAGCGCGATGTCGGCAGCGTCGACGGCGCGAACCCCTCTCAAGAGCTGACAATGCGCTACCAAAGGAAGCCTGACACGCAAGAACAGACGTCTAAGTAACTAACGTGGTCCCACACCAACTAAAACCACTGGCTGAGAACATTTGAAATCATGAAATAAAAACATACGCCAGTACAAGTTAATCTTGAACAAATTCCTGTGTCATCATTTAATGACGACTTTACAGTTTCTGGCCTCAAGAAATTTAAATGGGAAAGGTGTTGTGACTTGGCAAGACAGCCAAGCCACTATGAGATAGCCGAAAGGCACGCGTTTAAGCTCACACAGGCTGGCGTGAGGTCTGGAACAGTTAAAGGAGTTGAGTCTAGTAAAAAAGGTACGTAGCTTCTGGAATACTTTAATCCATAATTGGTGAACATCGGTCTGACGGTACATGCATCACAAGATAAATAGCAAATGATAATGGCGCCTTGCTAGGTCGTAGCAAATGACATAGCTGAAGGCAATGCTAACTATCGTCTCGGCAAATGAGAGCGTAATTTGTCAGTGAACAATCGCTAGCAAAGTCGGCTGTACAACTGGGGCGAGTGCTAGGAAGTCTCTCTAGACCTGCCGTGTGGCGGCGCTCGGTCTGCAATCACTGATAGTGGCGACACGCGGGTCCGACGTACATTAACGGACCGCGGCCGATTTAAATGCTACCACCTAGCAAGTGTGGTGTCTGGTGGTGACACCACAAAAGGCACTACCATTACGGAACCATATTGACTACGACATAGTCACATGCGTAGCAGACACTTGACGTACACAGACAGCACCAGTATAGACATGTTATTAGAGTGTAAGCCAAACCTAAGCTACTTTTAAATCTTATCCGTAACTTAGAGTAACATACAGTATGCCAGCGGGAAACTACTACAGAAAAATAGAGAACTACAGGGTGATAGCCCCTGTCATATTTTCATGGGGTCTAGCCATAATTTAATGTAAATTTTCAGATAATAGAATGGAGTATATGTCGTATCAATAGCTACGATGCCACAACGCAGGTGCGCACTCGTAGGTTGGCACTACGAAAGCGGACGAACAACGCCGACCACAGCTGTGGAGCTCGCCGAGCGCCGCTCCACATTCAGCCCATTTCATTCCGATCAGACGACCAACCAACATTGTGTCATTTTCATAGTGGGTGAGCCACTACAGATTTTGCCTGCGTAACTTCTGTGAGCTTTCATACATCAGGCTTCGCACCTACGTGCTCCTCAGTGCAAGTTATGTAATCACGTTATTATGTATTCACATTATTATTGTGTTGAGATATAGTAAAACCACTTTCAATTTAATTGCAGTACCGAGAGTTCGACCTCACCTGCTCCTACTCGCTTCCTACATATGGCCTACCCTTTTAATTACAGGAGCAGACTCACGCGCCTCCTTCCAGACGGGATACAAAAGTACACATTTCTATCTCCAAACAGGCAATAGCCTGACCACTGGCAATAATACCACAAGTATAGGGCAATACCCCTAATAATCAAATCTCTAAGCTAATTCATCACTAAAAGAATTAAATCCCACCAAACTGTATGATTTATGTGCGAGAGATCGGCATCTCTGCTGACGACAAAACCCAACCTAGACAACGAACGCACGTCAGCTGTTCCATGTATACCACAAGAGAACAATGTAATAAAATACAAGCAAGTGCGCATAATAACGGAAGCAGCACGTTTACAATAAATTCACATCACGTCCGGCATATGGACGTCGTTATTTACAACCAACCAACACACGAAATTCCAGCCGAACCCATTAGTACGTGGCGGCGACTTAAAGTAAATGCTCAGCGCTGTGTCCATTGCACGCGAAATACGAAAATGCGATTAAATACTGAAGACCAGACAGAGCCGCACAAAATGAGAACACAACTACGCACTCGCCCATTCGTGGAATAAGCCGACAGTCAATGTGATTGACGCTTTAATGTAACATAGCCAGAGTAATTTAACTGTCTCCATGATCCTCGCTACGCACCCGTACATTAGTTAGCAAACCATGTGATAGCCGAGAGATTAATTCGAAACACACGCGTTTTCGTTTCCAGGAGACTAATGACCTCAGAAGTTAGCTCCCTTAGTGCTGAGAGCCCTTTGAACCATCTGAGAGCTTCCAGGAGCTAGCTAACTCGGCGCAGGTTTTATTGTACATCACGGAACTGATAGGGCAACGCGCAATCGCTGCTACATGGAGTCGTACTTGATCATATTAAGATTGCACAATCGACAATATCTGTATCTACAGCTGACCGTACGAAGCATCCAGAAATAACTATGGAGGCCTTAACCTCCGGATGTTTCCCACTTCCAGAAACCATCACCGTTCCATTACGAGTTCACACTCCCAGGGAACGTCAATGTTCTATTAGGAAAGTGCAAATTTCGCAAAGCGAGCCATCACCAATATCCCTAGACGTGATTCCTAAGCCTACCTGTAACACACGCGTTGACTGGTGGACAATATTCGATAGACAAATACTAGTTGAACCTGCAACATGCGAAAAAAAACATCACTGCATAAATTTGTGTGGTCCTGCAGCCTTGTATGAAAGTGAACCAAAGGGAAGACAGACAACGACTGTTAATGGGTACTGAAATAAAGCGATATGGAAAGGTCAATATCCGTGCCGGATGGGGCCTTGAAGCAGGGTTTAAGACATCTCACGAGCGTTTGCCGTAACCGCTTCAATCATCACGACACGGTCCTCGACTGACGCAAATTTCAAGTTTACCCTCACACTAGGGACGTAGTGTCTCTGTCCATTCAGCTTCTACCCTCGTAGCATATCAGAATTTCCGTATGAGATAGTACATATGTTTGCATCTGCACGTAGAGGATTACTTTGGTCGTCTATCCCTAGATATAGGATGATTCAAGAGTAACTGTACACAACTCGTGCGTGTAATGTATGCATGAAAATAGATGTAAAATGTTAAATAAAGGGGTGTCTGAAATTGCTTTAATTCCGAGTTAAGAAAGAGAATAGACATAAAAAGTGTAAAAAAATAACACAAAATTAATTCTTCTCCGAAACAACGCGAAGGGATTCAAAATTCAACACAAGTACGTACCGCACATTAAACCCTGAACATGTTCAAAATGGTGCAGGGTAAGCCGGCACGCCAAAAGCCTGTACGGGTCCATGAGGTAATACTTACCACAATTGACATTATGGATCATAACTCGGCATAAAGCAATTTCAGACAAACATTTAATTAACATGTTACATTTATTTTTTGCCCATATTACCCCTAGGAAGTGTGTACAGTTACTTTTGAATCATCCTGTATATAGCTATGGTATCACGGTATCAGCCGGAAACACCGAAACAAGAGACATCATACATATATATATATATATATATATATCAAGAAATATCGCACCAATTATTACTTGATTGGACATTGCACGCCACACTCACCCTTTGATGGCGAAGAGACTTGTCGATCGCGAAATGCTCTTTCTCAGTCCCCCAAAATGCGCCAATTTTGCTTATTGACGAACCCATCCAAATGAAACTGGACTTCGTCACTAAGTCAATCCATTGCGCAAGCGCATATTAATTCTCATCATGCCCTAAGACCATCCGCGCAGCTTGAACGTCCTAGCGCATATGAAATAAAATCGTCATAAAATCTGAACGGTTCGCGTTAGGACGTTCAAGCTGCACGGATGGTCTCAGGGCACGATGAGAATTAATATGCGCTTGCGCAATGGATTAACTTAGTGACGAAGTCCAGTTTCATTTGGATGGTTCGTCAATAAGCAAAATTGGCGCATTCTGGGGGACTGAGAAACAGCATTTTGCGATCGAGAAGTCTCTTCACCATCAAAAGATGAGTGTGTGGCGTGCAATGTCCAGTTTAGGAATAATTGGTGCGATATTTCTTTCTGGCACGGTGACTACCGAACCCTATGTGAAGGTTTTGGAAGATGATTCCATCCCTATTGTGGAAAGTGACCCTCATTTCGATTTGACGTGGTTAATGCAAGACGTAGCCCGACTGTGTCGAAGCAGGAGAGTGTTTCATGCCCCGGAGGAGCACTTTGCGGACTGCATTCTGGTTCTGGGGTACCCAGAATCCACTGGCATGGGCCTCGATAGGTCGCCTTATTCTCCGGATCCGAACACGTGCGACTCCTTTTTGTGGCGCCATATTAAAGACGAGCTGTATAAAAATAACCCCAAAACCACTTCTGAGCTGGAAACAGCCATTTAGGAGGTCATCGACAGCATCGATGTTCCGACACTTCAACGGTCATGCAGAATTTCGCTGTTCGTCTGCGGCACATCACCGCCAGTTATGGCAGGCTTATGTAACAAGTCATAACCTAAATCCCAATATCTGTAGTGGCGTTTACATGTTGAATAAAGAGTTTGTAAGTAATTTGCGTTTTTTTCACATAGTTGAATAATTGTCAATCTACATATAAATGCATAGACAGTCGCAGTAATTCCTTCTCTGCGGGTGCGCACATACGTTCGAATGCTGCCAGTATAGAGGCTGATTGGGAGTGGACACTACATCAGACACCAGTAGTTCAGTAGTGTGTGGATTAGTTAGAAATTTGCGTTGGTCAGGCACCGTGTCCGACTGGTCGAACGGGTAGCGGGGACCTTTCATGAGAAGCGGTAAATCCAGGTTCGAGTCGAGGTACGGCACAAATTTTCAGCTCTCCGCACTGATTTATTTCAGTATCCACTAGCAAGCGTTGTCTGTCTTTTCCTCGATCATAAACATCTCTGTCTTAATTCACAACTACTCGACACTAAAAAAGAACACAGAAATAAGGCAAAAAAAATTTTTCGAATGCGTGATACGTAGCTGACTAGGAACAGAGACACGACACGAAAAAAACATTCTGCGAAATAGCGCATGGGACTGAAACGTGAATACTACAGGTGGTAGAATGCAGCAACTATAACCAATGCTCAATCAATTCACCACATAGTCACGAAACAA
Source organism: Schistocerca piceifrons (assembly GCF_021461385.2). Lineage (NCBI taxonomy): Eukaryota > Metazoa > Arthropoda > Insecta > Orthoptera > Acrididae > Schistocerca > Schistocerca piceifrons. The sequence goes on from NC_060143.1 coordinate 557,955,295, forward strand.
GCAAAACAGTCAAGAAAATAAACAAAGCTATTTTGCTCATATAACAGCATTGAACAGTATGCGACTGGAGTCTGCTGCCTATCACGGCGAGATCGGGAACCTGTCACAACAACTACTGGAACCCTGACTGCACGCCTCCGCGACATAAAGAGGCAAACTATCACAAAACCGCTAGAGGCGGCCCATTCTGCTGGCTAGTTCCGCACTACCCGCTGTTACGAAAGATGTTACAAGCGTTATGGAAGTATGATTGCGAAAAGTATTACTTGAAAACAAAAAAAAAAAAAAATAATATGAGCTTGAAAGAAATTATATTTTAAATAGTGTTTCTTTTTAATGAAATTCGATCCATTATGGTAGACATGGCAAAAAATCTGTAAAGTGGCTCCGCTCGAAAAATGTGAAATGAGAAAAATTTGTAAGCCTTAATCAAAGATCAGATGTTATTTTCTTTGAAAGTTATTTTTGTAAAATAGAAAGTGAGACAGCTAAAAAGAGCAAGTCCATCTAAAGCGCAAGTTCTCTGAAGTAATTTTTGTTCCTTACAATTAACAGAATCGTAAAACTTTGAACATGAAAAGATATAACAGACGCACAGATTACTGATCTCATACGTTTGTTGTCATTGGTAGTAAAATATAACTACTTCGAGTTTAATGGCAAACTGTATAAACAACTTGACGGCCGAACAGTGGGTAATGCGCTAGCGGGAATTTTAGCTGACGTTTTCATCAATTCACTCGAAGACAAATTCAGCTGTAGGTACGACTCTACAGAATTAGGTATCTTATGCTATTCGCGATACGTAGATGACATTTTCATTATATACAATGACACTAATGAAGGAGTAGATCAACTGTTCAATTTGTTCAATAACGTCTATGAAAAAATTAGATTCACATGTGAGTTACAAAATGTATCAGTTTTCGAGAACAGATTTCGCAGCACCAAAACTCGCCTTCGTTTTAATGATTGCCATCCCTAATCTTTTATTATATCTCTCACACTCTCCACAATATTATGTTGATACAAAACAAGATGGCCACCGTTCTTTTCGATGCCCTCCGGCATTTTTTTCTGGTAAGTATTCAGTGCTGCTGAACAGCACTAGAAGAGAAGGCGTATAAGCATAGTGCAACTGGTTCACCTAATTGGCAATATTTTTAATGGACGATGCCAGCTTGACTCATTCGTAATTAAAATCGCTAGGTATTCCGTTGAATATAGAACCTTGAAATTTGTATTTTTCCAGGTTTTACGTTAGTTAATTAGTTAGTTCCATGTTTTGTGAATCATTTTGAGCGTCAAAGAGTAATGATGTGGAACAAGTCACTTTACATACACATCACAAATTAGTTTTAAATATGGCTACATAATGAAGTTTTTACTTTATTTTATTTCATTTTTTAACACACAGATGTGAGGTAGTAATTCCTGCCCACCATCCTTTACACATTACAATAACAGAAATTCGTCTATGGAACAGAAGGAGTTCTGAAGGGTAAACTTTTCCTTTTGTTTAAAAATTCTCCTTTTCTGCTTTCCAGACATTTTACATGAATGAGCAAATGATAAAAACCTTTTGTTTCAGCACCGTGCTCCCGTTTTTGTCCTAAAGACAACTTTAAAGTGGACGTACAGTATAAGACAAAAGTCACGGCAATATGTAGTATAAGGTACAGGTCATAAAAATTAAATCATATGAACGTATCAGCAAATTCTCCTTCTGAAATTAGGAAAATTATATATTCTCTCAGAAATAAAATCTCATCTGCTTCTGATGGTGTTTTTTATATAGTACTAAAGATGTTTCCCATACAATAAGCCTCGTCTTACCTGAAATATATGAGGCATCACTAACTGATGGCAATTTTCGGGAGAGACTGAAATATGCCGTTGTTACACCCTTCCTTAACACAAGTGATAAGACAGATGTCGGTAACTCCAACCTGATTCACAGCTGACCCTTAGCAACAAGAACATGGTCAATAAATCACACTGTGGGCTTTGGAAGATATGGTTTCCTGAGAATGCTAGTTACATGTTGACTGACCAAATTTTACGAACACCAAATAGAAAAATTGTGCCGTTTGGTATATCAGCTACAAATGTAATGCATTTGACTGTGCTATGTTAATCACAGTATTCTCCTAGAAAAATTGAAGTATTATGGGACTGACGATACAGTCAACCGATGAACAATGTCCTGTCTAACGGAAATAATATAGTTCGGGGACAAAATTCTGACTGGTGAGAAATCACGTGTTGGGTTCCTCAAACCTTATTCTTAGGTCCACTATTGTTTCTCATATATGAAAATGATCTTTTGCCTAATACACAGCAAGCAGAAATAGTCCTTTTAGCAGATAATAATAGTATTGTAATCAGTCTGAGCATACATACAGACACAGAAGAAATGGTAAACAACGTTCCTGAAAGTACCATTGACTGGTTTTCTGAGAACCGTTTCACCCTCAATTTATAAAGGCGCAAATTATGCAGTTCTGCACATCTAGGGGTACTGCATCAATGATAAGTGGAACACATGGTGAGGGAGTAATGAAGAGGGTGGAAACTTTAAAATTCCTGATGAGAATATCAACTGAAAAAGAAACAGATGTGGAAACTCCTAAAACTACCTAGTTCAGCCACATTTGCACTTAGTGTGCTGGCGTATGATGGCGCCAGCACACCAGACGGCAAAGATATTGCGAGGAGATCGACAGAGGCCAACGAGAGATTCTCTGGATTCGCCCGCCAGCGACCACCCGGCCTTCAGTATTTAGATCGCCGACGAGGACCGGAGAGCCAGTCTGTCGCACCCAATGAGTTCCTCTCTGTTACCCAGCTCGTCACCGAGTCGAAGTTGCAGTTACAGCCTCTAGCTCAGAATCAGGCAGCACTAGTGTACAAGCGGATTATCTTAAGTAAGTTTCTATTTTTACGAATAAGATCCCAGTTAATATATGCATGCAGTTTGTGTTATAGAAAGAAGATTCCGGCCACCAAACAAAATCCTCTTCTTGTTTCCCATGGTACAGCTCTGCAGAGAAAACATCGAACTTAGAATGATGTAAAATCTTCAGGAGAGACAGATCAGTAAGCCGACATATTTTGAAAATTTTCGTTCAATAATGCCATATGGTAAAGTGTACCTAGATTGGTCCTTAACGACTAGTTCACAGCGGTTCTTTTTTCCTTTCAGGAGGGTACACCAAGACAAAAATTACACAGAAACTTCATTCCGCTCCTCCTGCGAGATGACACATACTCTAACAATCTGGACTCTGGCTGGTGCCCAGGATTGGGACAGAATATAAACAATATGCACAGATTCTACTACAAACAAAACTTCGCTTCGGATCGTCGTCTACTTCGTCGGCACGCCGCCGAGAGCTATTAAGGTACTGCAGGGCAGCTGGCGCATAGTTGGCCAGCTCTCGCCGATGGGAACAGGCTGCTGTGGTTGCTGCGTCTGCTTAAATATCCGTTATTCTGGAAGACGTGTGCTGCCCTCCCTGCACATGTGACCGATAGGGCGTGGCTAGGTGGTACTGCAGCGGCCGGTGAGGCTCCTCCCTCCCAGTACGCCTCCTGGTAACTGGCCAGTAACAGGCGCTTAACGATGTCGCAGCTGCGTGCATGAGCTGCGCTGTTGCTTGCCTGTGCAGCATGGGTGTCGTACGGGTTGCGGATCGTGCCCCTGGGCACCATAACTCCCTCCGTCCGAACAGGCCTCGGAACCTCAGCGGTACCGACTGGCCACCGTGTCATCCTCAGCCCACAGGCGTCATGGGATGCGGATATGGAGGGGCACGTAGTCCGCACACCGCTCTCTCGGCCGTATGTCAGTTTACGACGCCGGAGCCGCTATCTCTCTGTGGTGTCACCGCCAGACACCACACTTGCTAGGTGGTAGTTTAAATCGGCCGCGGTCCATGTAGTACATGTCGGACCCGCGTGTCGCCACTGTGATCGCAGACCTAGCGCCACCACCAAGGCAGGTCTCGTGATACGAGAGTGGACTCGGCCCCAGTTGTACGAGAACCAAGCTACCGCCCAGTTGTATGCGAACCTAGCTATCGCCCAGTGGTACTAAGCCTTTCTCTCTCATTAGCCGAGAGACAGAATAGCCATCAGAAGTTAAGGGCTACGAACTAGCAAGGAGCCATTTGTATTCCAAGGATAAATAAAAGTTAAGTAAAAAGCATCTACATACTTTTCGTCTTATTCATTCATAAGTTTTTATGTTCCAGACTTCACGCCCGTATGTTTATTGCCGTTCGTGCACTATCGGCCACAGCGTTAGTTTAGCATTCCTTTTCAGCTATCACATCACGGTGTCGGTCCAGCAACCGATACCACAACAAATGGCGACGAGATAAAGAGTTTGTATTACTTTGTTTGTACCATTGCTGACGTTTCAAGTGTTCTGATTGTTTCTATTTAATTGTGTCATGGCTTCGCCACATTCTCCAGATGTACTGTCCGAATTTTATCGCTTGCAGAATCAGCAGACGCAGGCGTTACTGGAGGCCCTTGGCCAGCTCGTCCAGGGTCAACGTGCGCTGCAAACCGATGCGGCCGCTGCCGCTTCTTCGCTACCGCTGCCACTGAACGCTGTTGCACCTCCCTTTCGACCATACGTGGCAGCCGACGAGACCTGGCAAGAGTGGTCTCGTCAGTTCCACTTTCACATGGCTGCCTACAGAATTCAAGGTAATGAGCGGCAGCCGTTTTTGCTTTCTTGTGTCGGTGTGTCCACATACCGTGTGATAGTGAAATTGTTTCCCCGGCGCGACGTAGCAACTCTGTCCTACGAGGAAATTTTGTCTGCATTAGATGCCTATTTCAAAGAAACAGTTAATGTGGTTGCAAAACGGTATACGTTCTTTCGTACAAAACGTACGGCCGGTCAAACTAATAGGGAGTGGGTAGCAACATTGCAAGGACTTACTAGGGACTGTGCCTTTGAATGTGACTGTGGTCTTTCTTATTCAGATACAATGGTGCGTGATGCAATTGCACAGAACGTTTCTGATGTTCGCATACGGGAGCAAATTTTGAAACTAGTTAATCCCTCCCTTCAACAAGTGATAGACATATTGGATAGACAAGACACACTTGACTGTGCTCAGGAATCTTTTGAAACTTCGCCAGCCGTGTGTAACATTAACCGGCCCGCTGGCCGCGCTCCGCGGCCCGGTAACCGGGCCGTGCGCACGGACGCACAGCGACCGCCGCGTGCTCAGCCAGGTGTGCCGCGCCAGCACGCAAATACAGTGAAATCATGCCCGCGGTGTGCTACTAGACATTCGCGTGAACATTGCCCGTCACGCCAAGCTATTTGCTTTTTCTGCAATAAGAAAGGACATGTTCAAAGTGTTTGCCAGAAAAAGCTCAGCTCAGACAATCACAATCGTTCCAGGCCCTTTGCTTCGCGCCGGAATCGAACCAAGGACACTCAGGCTCGTGGACCTTCGCCTATGGACATTCATGTCGTTAATTCCACTTCGTCCAGTGACACTTTCTCTAACAGTGACAGTGTTCGTCCCGCAAAAACTGTGCGTCGACGTCGCCGGAAATCACGTCACTTAGCAAGTGATTCTGTACCAGTGTCTGTTCCAATTGCACAAAACAGTCGCTCTTGTCGTCAGCAGGACAATAAACTTTTTGTGGACTTAGACTTTGAAGGCAAAGTGATACCATTCCAGCTCGATACCGGAGCTGCAGTTTCATTGCTCAATCACGACACATACCAACAACTGGGCAAACCTCCGTTGCGTGCCGCAAATGTTAAGCTAACTACATATTCCGGACAGAAAATTCCTGTGTTAGGACAGTGCAGCCTTCTTGCAACATTCAAGGGACAAACAAAACTTGTGTCATTTTACGTCCTTCGTTCTTCTTCTGCAGTGAACTTATTTGGTCTAGATTTATTTAAGTTGTTTAACATGTCTATTGTAAATCAGGTCCTATCAGTGAATCAGACTGTGCCTACAGACAGTGTTTCTCGGCTGTGTGACGAATTTGCAGACATTTTTGCACCGGGCTTAGGTTGCGCTAAAAACTATGCAGCACATTTAGAACTGAAGGTAAACGCGCAACCGAAATTTTTCAGGGCGCACAATGTTCCCCACGCATTGCGTGATGAGGTCGCAAGAACGTTACACGATCTCGAATCACAGGGTGTAATTGAACGTGTGCAAGCTTCTCTCTGGGCCTCACCCTTAGTAATTTTGCCAAAACCTTCCGGAAAATTGAGACTTTGCGTGGACTTCAAGGCCACAGTGAATCCACAGTTAGTGACTGCTACTTTTCCTTTGCCCCGCCCGGAAGATCTTTTTGCTAAACTGTGCCCGGGAAAATATTTTTCAAAGTTGGACCTAGCCGATGCGTACTTGCAAATACCGGTGGACGACGAATCCCAGCGCGTATTGGTGGTTAACACGCATCTTGGATTGTACCGCTTCAAAAGACTGCCATTCGGGTGTGCATCCGCCCCTGCCTTGTTTCAGCAATATTTACAAACTATTTGTGCGTCGGTCCCTACTGCAGCAAACTATCTGGACGATATAGTGATCTCCGGACAGACAGAAGAAGATCATCTTGCGAACTTACGGACATTATTTCAGGTCTTGCGGCAAAATGGTCTTCGCTTGAGGAAGGACAAATGTGTGTTTTTTGCTCGTGACTTACCATACCTGGGACATGTCATTAATGCCCAAGGCATACATCCGAGTCCAGAGCACCTCCGTGCCATACACGACTTGCCGTCCCCTCAAAATATCAAACAGCTACAGAGTGTGTTGGGTAAAATTAATTATTACCATAAATATGTGCGCAATGCCTCTTCCATTTCAGCTCCGCTTCATCGCTTACGCCGTAAAGGTGTTCCGTTCGTCTGGACGACGGAATGTGAACGCGCCTTTCGCCAGTTGAAATCGGCGTTGCTTTCTAATACTTGCCTTACGCCATTCGATCCCCAGAAACCCCTTTTGTTGATGGTAGATGCATCGGATTTCGGGATCGGTGCTGTGCTTGCGCACAAAGTTGGCTCGCATGATCGCCCTATTGCCTTTGCGTCCAAATTGCTCTCGTCTGCGCAAAGAAATTATTCACAGATAGAGAAAGAAGCTTTGGCTCTCGTGTTTGGTGTTACTAAGTTCCATGATTTCTTGTATGGTCGTCACTTTACCATCATCACAGACCACAAACCTTTGACATCGCTTTTTCATCCGAACAAGCCTGTACCTCCACGTACAGCGCAGAAATTCATTCGCTGGTCTATTTTCCTCTCGCAGTACCGCTACGATATCTTGTATCGGTCCACTGCTAAGCACGGAAACGCCGATGCGTTGTCCCGTTTGCCTGTTGCTGAGGATAAAGCATTCGATTCTTCCGAACTTGCTTGCATGTTCATTGATTCGGAAACCGATGCAGTGGTCGAATCGTTTCCGATTGATTTTCGTCGTGTCGCTACAGCCACAGCGGCTGACCCTGTCCTTGCTACTGTTTTGCGTTTTGTTGCTACGCAATGGCCTTTGTCAAAGTCTCGGATCGAGGATCCGTTAGTTCGCCGATTTTTTGCTCACAAGGAGAGACTTTTTGTTCGACGTGGTGTTTTGTTGTTGCGTTCTGATAATGATCAGTCCAGAGTCGTGGTCCCACGTTCGTTACAGTCCTCTGTTTTACGGCTTCTTCACCAAGGACATTGGGGTATAGTGCGGACGAAACAACTTGCTCGTCAGCACTGTACTTGGTTCGGAATCGATGCTGCGATTACGAATATGTGTTCTTCGTGCCCGGCGTGTGCCGAACAACAGTCCGCACCGCCGCGGAAAGTCTTTGCGTGGCCAAAAGCCACTTCCCCTTGGCAACGCTTGCACATTGATTTTGCTGGTCCATTCTGGAATGCTCGATGGTTGGTTCTGGTCGACGCCTTCAGTAATTTTCCTTTTGTTGTCCGGATGTCTTCCACGACGTCCTCCGCCACCATCCAAGCGTTGTCTGCTATCTTTTGCATTGAAGGTCTTCCGCAGACTATTGTTTCCGACAATGGCCCACAATTCATGTCCGCAGAATTTCAGTCATTCTGCCAGGCCAATGGTATTCAACATCTGACATCCGCGCCGTTTTCGCCTCAGTCCAACGGTGCCGCTGAACGATTGGTCCGGACTTTCAAGTCACAGATGTTGAAATTGAAAGAGTCGCATTCTCGGGAGGACGCATTGTTGCTCTTTTTGTCTTCGTATCGCTCTCAGCCCCGCGATGGTCGCTCGCCGGCTGAGTTGCTCCACGGTCGTCCTCATCGCACCTTGATGTCTTTGCTGCATCCGCCGCATCAGGTTCCTGCGCAGCGGCAGACTCCTGCTTTTGCTCCAGGCGACGTTGTATTTTATCGCAACTATCGAGGTTCACGGCGTTGGCTCGCAGGGCGCATTCTTCGCTGCCTCGGCCGCGCGATGTATTTGGTTTTGGGGGCCTCTGGTGAGGTGCGTCGGCATCTCAATCAGCTGCGCCTCTGTCGTCGCTCGGGTTCTGCCGCTCCCCGTCTGCTTTCAGCGACGGTGCCGTCCGGTCAGCGCCCTGGGGACCCATCTACTGGCTCGCCTCATCCCCAGGTGTTACCGACGATGCCTTCCATTTTGCCCCATGGCGACGCGCCGCCGCCGCCGCAGCAGCAGCAGCAGCAGCCGCCGCCGCCGCCGACCGCATTCGACGCTTCGTTGCAGCCGCCAGGCGCCTCCCAGGGTCACGCGCCGCCGATCGCTTCCCGTGACCAGCTGTCAGCCGCCATGGAACGCCCGCCCGCTCCGGACCACATGACGTCATCGCGCGTCGGCTACCCCGACGCAATGGAGGTCGACCCTTCACTACCTCCTGTCTCTTTACGGGCGCATACACCGCATGTTGACGTGCACCCTGGACTAGTTTTGCAGGCGTTTCCTAGTTCCCCTCGGACCGGATGGCCGGGTGCGGGTGGCACAGCCTCGCCTGTTGTTAGGCTCCCCACCTCATCGCATACGTCAACATGTGGTCCTCCCCACGGCGGGCGGAAGCCTTATTCCACGACCGTTCGCCGATTTGCGGGGGAGGAATGTGGTGTCACCGCCAGACACCACACTTGCTAGGTGGTAGTTTAAATCGGCCGCGGTCCATGTAGTACATGTCGGACCCGCGTGTCGCCACTGTGATCGCAGACCTAGCGCCACCACCAAGGCAGGTCTCGTGATACGAGAGTGGACTCGGCCCCAGTTGTACGAGAACCAAGCTACCGCCCAGTTGTATGCGAACCTAGCTATCGCCCAGTGGTACTAAGCCTTTCTCTCTCATTAGCCGAGAGACAGAATAGCCATCAGAAGTTAAGGGCTACGAACTAGCAAGGAGCCATTTGTATTCCAAGGATAAATAAAAGTTAAGTAAAAAGCATCTACATACTTTTCGTCTTATTCATTCATAAGTTTTTATGTTCCAGACTTCACGCCCGTATGTTTATTGCCGTTCGTGCACTATCGGCCACAGCGTTAGTTTAGCATTCCTTTTCAGCTATCACATCACGGTGTCGGTCCAGCAACCGATACCACAACACTCTCAATCAAGTAGCTCCTCAGTTCACCACACAAGGGCTGAGTGCACATCTCTTGCCAACAGCACTCGACAGGCTGTATGGTCACCCATCCAAGTCAGTCCCCGATAGCGGTTAACTTCGGCGACTTGAGGGGAAGTGTTGTTACCACTACGGCAGAGCCGTTGGCACCCTGGACACTATAGCATACGTTCTGGGGTAAGTCTTGATTGCTCCAAAACGTGCTCTGAGGATAATATCTGGTGTTCACCCACGACCATCATGTATATATATGTTTAAGGAGTTGGGCATTCTGACTACTGCTTCACAGCATATTTGTTCCCTCATGAATTTTGTTGTAAATAGTCCACTAAAGTTCAAACAGAGGAATGATGTACATAATTAGAATATCATTAGGAAAATTGACATTCATTATTTTGTATCCTGACTGGAAGGCGGCGCATGGGTCTGCTCCTGAAAAGTGAAGGGTAGGCCGAATGTAGGAAGCTAGGAGGAGCAGGTGCAATTAAAGTAAAAGTGGTTTTACTATATCACAACACAGTAATAACTTGAATACATATTTTTGTACTAAGGAGCACGTAGGTACGAGGCCGGATGTATCAAAGGTAACAGAAGTTACACAGGCAAAATCTGTAGTGACTTGCACACTATGAAACAATATTGGTCGGTCGTCTGCTCGTGATCAACTGGGCTGAGTCCGGAGCGGCGCTTGTAGATCCCCACGGCGTCGGTCTAGAGGGCGCTGTGGTCAGCTTTGATCGTTCGCTCTCGTAGGGCCAACCTACGAGAGCGCACGTACGTTCTGGCATCGTAGCTATCGGTACAATACATTACTCCACGTTCAAATAGGTAGGTGATCTTTCTGCTATAATATTTTCACGTAGACATCCACTGTTTTAGGAGCTTGCCAGCCACGTTGTGAGAATTCCGTGGAAGTTAGGCTGGGCAAATCCGGGCCCCGTACACAGCCCAGAAGCCCGGGCAGATGAACGACCCCGTAAACGAGGCATTAACCGCTCAGGCTCCGCTGGCCGGCTCTTCGGCAGGACTCGGCGATCGTCGGCGGCGTTCGGGAAGGGACGGCGGCGCTGAGTTAGTGGGCTCTCAGCCACTGCCGCTAAATGGACCATTGTTTCGCGTGGTCCGCACCGCCGGAGGCACAGCCCGTGCTGCGCCGGCTTCGGCCGGATGCTGCCTGTGTGCGTGTGGTGTGTGTCCGCTCTGAAGGCACATAATGGGTCGCAGCTAATCACCGCTGCAGGAGGATGGGTGTGGGGGGAGAGAGGGGGCGGGGGGTTGGAGAGGGAAATGGAGAGAGGCGCCACGACGCCGGACGACGCCGACGGTCCGTCTCGGCGGCGCCGTCCAGCGAAACTGTGAGTTCGTCTGCCCCAGCAAGAGGAAGGCCGACGCTGCAATCTCCTTAATTTACCCATTACTCTGGTACAAGGACGCGGTTGCCTCCGACAAACTGAGGTTGAATTCAAAGGCGACGTGTGACACAAAGGCTATGTTTTGTTAAACTTTAAGCTCCACCCCGACGTGTCTCCATTATAGTGTGCAGCACCAGGAAAACTAAATCAAAAGTTGAAGTAAATAGGGATGTAACTGCCATTTTAAATAGTTTTATCGAAAGTGGGAACCACGCCAACAACGTAAAAGGAGATTTAAGTCCCAAGATGATTCCTATTAGCAACAGCGACGAATAACAAAATGCACTGCGTGTCCGTGCCAGCGATCAAACGTACACAGACGAAAAACAAAAATTCCTATAAGAAAGTAAACGAATGTTGGTATGCGTGTTTCTACATGTGAACGATGACGCATAGTCAGATTTCGCGAAAGTACCTTAAGTGTTGCGCTAATAGCGGCATTAGGAGAAAACGAATGGGGTTTGTTTTAAATATGCGCTGTAACGGTCATGAGCGTTAATTACAGTTGAGACTGATGTTGCTCAAGAGTCTCATTAAGACGACATAGACTACATTACCAACACCTCACTGACTGAACGAGGTCGTGTAATAGGATTACGAGATGCTGGATGTTCGCTCTGTGATATTGCAGGTCGACTTAGCATGATTGCAGGCACTGTAGGTGATTGCTGGCAGCGGTGGTCACGGGAATGCACGGTCGCGAGAGGACCGGCCACGGGACTGCCACGTGGCACTATAGATATGAAAGACCATTGTGCCTCTGGAACACCGTCCAACATCTGCAGCAGCAATATGAGCAGTAACCAGCACAAAAATGATGTGACAAACTTGGTTACTTCGAGGACAGCTCCGAGCCAGACGCCGGTGGCGTGTTTCCCACTGACCCCAAACCTCTGGTGTTCACGACCTTGTAATGCTATTGTAAATATAAAACTGCCATTAATCTGTATATTTTAAATTTTTTGTTGCACAATAATTTGGAAAAATTAAGCAAATACTATAACGAGAGCAAGCTTTTGTTAAGTGTAGTTTATCTATTTAAAATAACCTCTTTGACGTAGGTGGAATAAATGTATTAAACATAATTTGTAAGTAATTATGCAATATTTCAAGTACTACTGTAATTAATTTTGTCAATTTTGTATGTATATGCTGTCATGCAATTGTAGATGGTTCATACTTACGGTTTTTGTAAGCAGAAGTGTAAATTGAAAAGGTGTAGGGATCATAGGTAGATCGGAACTCCGTTCTGTGGTGGAATGGAAAAGGTGGTGGGGTGCGCGAGTGAGAATTGGCGCGCAGGTGGCTCATATAGTCGGTAGCTGCCCTGCAAGTGGTGAACACGCATTACGTTGGTCAAGCACTAGAGGCCCCGAATTTACTTGCAAGACTGGGTTTTTGCCCTCGGACGTGTCCTACACGATTGGCACAGTACGGCAATAAATTAATAGCTCAGAAATTTGCAGTTTTATCGTCGCCACCAAGAGGAAGACAGAGGTATGTACATCAAGAGCCGTACCTGCGCAATGTTACTATGCAGCACCGCCACACGCCACCTTCGACATCAGTAACAAGCAAAGTACTTTATTTAGAAGTGTATCACAGTATGAACCATCCATCTTCAATCAGTGGAATATAGGTGTTAAATGTACCTTTCTGTTTAACCGTGATTTTCCTTTGTCATTTACCTCAGTAGGGTCCTTACCTAAACGACTTTAATCCAAATATCCTGATGTATATTGAAGCTTGAATAATAGTAAATTACTGGCAATAGTACTGTTTTGGTAGTAAATTCTGTAAATCCCTATTAAATACTAAAGTTAGCACGTATCAGTTTAAGGGCAACCGCTTTGCGTGACCACGAGGAAAAGTTTTCAATAGCGTTTCTAACACAACATAATTGTTTAACTGCAACAATCTTAACAGTAATTATTCGTGGTGCTTCTCCATGTCAAAGAAAGGCAGACAAATATTGGTGTTAGCAAAACGTTAACAAATAACGGTCCTAAAGAAATGAAATTTAGTCGTCTTAAATAATAGTTTTGGTTATATGAATGATAGCTATAAGTTTAATATATTTTTTATCCTTGTTGAAACATATGTGTGTCTTCTTTAAATAATTACTGAAGTATTGTGATAAATTCCATAAGTAACAGAAATTGGGATTAATAGTACTTACTGCCAAGTGACCGTAGTAAGTGAAAGTAGTTATTTATTCAGTGTCGAAAACTGACTTCATCTTTTTGTGTAGACACTGTGCCCGATTTGGCCTGTCGGCCGTTTTATTAAGGCAAACAGTTTATTGTCATAACAGGCTTTGGCTGCTAAAGGGTTTCCAAAAGTGATTATTCTCACTGCTTTTCCCCCAAACTGTATGATCCGGAGAAAATAGTTTGATACTTTACCATAGGGTTGAACACGGTTAAAATCTCTCTCCGAGATTCAATGGTTTGGAGTGTTAGTGCTGCGTGGTTTTGTGGTGGTGTTCCTGCCGCTACTTACTGCACAGTTCTGACATTCCGAATCGCGGATCTTCCGTCTTTACAGTGGTAGAACTTAAACGCTCTGGTACCGTATTGACGAGAACGCGAAAGTGCCGTTGCTACCTCAGCTGTGTCAAGCGAGAGATCATAGGAGGGCAGGGTGAAGGTCTGTTGTAATTTGTAATGTAGAGATGGTTCTGCCTCGGTGCCAATGACGGTTAGAAGGATGCCAGTTGAGGGCCTGCAACCAACCCATTTGCTGGAGTTGAGGTCTGGTGTGCAATTTCGTATGAGAGCAGCATCACTTTCGGGGTTGTCCCATGCGCCTTCACTGCAAAGCTGTGCTTAAATCAGGTGAGTCTACCTGTTGTGCTGTCTACATGAACAGCATTCCAGGCGGTGCTTTCCGACAGGATAGCGCCTGCCTGTCTAACCGCTGTTGCAGCTCAGCATGCTCTACCGAGTGTCGCCATGTACCTTTGGCCTGCTCCATCACCAGATCAGTCTCCAGCAGAGCCATATATGGGACACGACAACTTCATCGTCGTCCACAAGCATCATTAACTGTCTCTGTATTGACCGAACAAGTGCAACAGACAGAGAATTTCATCCCACAAAACGACATCCAATACCTGTACAACGCAGTGCATGTGCACTTGCATGCTTGCTTTCAACATTATGGCTGTTATTAATATACCATTATTTACTTTTGCATTGAAATTACAATGAAATGAATACCCCTAGTTGCATACAGGCGTTGACATACGTCAACGGGAACAGTTTAAAATATGTGTCCCGACCGTGACTCGAACACGGGACTTCCTGCTTACATGGCCGACGCTCTATCCATCTGAGCCATTAAGGACACATGTAATAGGGCGACTGCAGGGACTTATCTCTGACACGACTCCCGTGAGACCCACATTCCCAACGTATTGTCTTGCACTATATTCATAGTGCCACGACCCATTATACTAATTAATCATGGCTTTTTGCCGATTTCCGTAAGAGTTCGGGCGCTGTTTGTGCATCCGCACAGAAGATGATGGTCAAATGGTTGGTGAGCCTGAACTATATATAGACGGTATCTGTTCTTCCGGACATGTCTGCAAAAGTACGTATGAAGATGGTATCTGTTCTTTCGTACATGTCGGACATGGGTTTCCTGGCACTTACATTAAACTCTAAACTTGCAACGTTATTCAAATAAATACGTTACCTAGACGAATGTAGTTCCGAAATTTCATTACTCAACATTATTTCTTGCTGTTCATTGTAAACTATGGCAAATGAGGGTATGAAGAAGCAAAAGGAAGAAAGAAGAAAGAAAACTCTCGGAAGGAAATAAAAAGTTGAAAATTACTGTCAAGCCCATGCTACAGCTGCTAACATTGTAGTGAAGGCGAAGGATGTATCGTTCAGACAAACTGTAAGTAAATGCAAATACACTTGCAAAGGTATACAGAAGATAAGAAGTACGACATAAAAACCAGGATTTTAATTTCAGGTAAGAACTGAAGAGCGGTTATATGAACGCACGCCATCGTAAAATTCAAGCAATGTTCAGAATGTTTTCCAGTGTGAATGTATTAATGTATTTCAATACTGTTGTCTTAATATACTTCGCTTTTCACAAGAAAACGTTAAGTCTTTTTATTACCAGTATCTTTCGGTTATCACCAAATACAAGAATAGGTAACAAATGTGTATTTTACGATCAAGTGGTATCCAGTGAAACATTCTTAAAAAGCGATGAAATCGCCTCAGGCACTTACAGTCTATCTTAAGTAGAATACTGTGAACCCAGAACTAACCGCATATCCTGCCTCTGCATTTTTTATTGTTCTCTGTCAATTTACATTTTTCTAAAAACTGAGTAATGTGTGATATATCTAAAATTAAATATGTAAACCTGCAGTGAATTATAAAATCAGGAATTCAGTTCATGCAAAATGTTGACAATGGCAATTAGATTTTCAAACAACAATAAGGCACATGTCTCGAAGCTTTCTGTAGGCGACAATAATGACGGATCGGAGGAAAGCTCAAGCGAATTGGATGTAACTTCTCCTTTTATGGAAACTTAATGTTGCATAGCATAAAAATGGTTTATAGCTTGCAGCTCGCACAAGTTGTTTACAATCAGAAAATCGTTATGCCTTTCGCTATTAGAGGTTGCAGAGCACAAAAAATTTTTATAGCTAACTGACAATACCAAAACACAAGCTATTCGCATTGACCTTTTCTTTTTATGAATAACGTCTCTGTATAAGGATGCAAAGCACGGAAGTTTATATTTGGGTAAGCGCTTACTTAGCTCTATTTTTTTTCTGAAACGTAATTATTTTCATAATTATTATAATACTATGTGTCCATACATATATCGTTTCTGCAGAGCAGATTCAAGTTTCCTTGAAATACTGAACTCTGGTGGCATAACGATTCTTTGAAAGAGGACTCAGCAGTTTAATGATCCCCAACACTTACCCTTCTATAACCAGTGGTTCTGTTCCAATCTCTCTCAATAGGTTACATCACGGAATGCACTGACCGATTTTATTTATATTCGTACGGTTTTAGGGTCAGTGTCGGCACATGAGTTTCGCCATGCAGTAGGACACACTTCGAAAGAAATTCGAAAAGTCGACTTCGATGATTAGAAGTTTTACGGACATAAACTTATTAACAAGGTCACCACTAGTTGGGCGCCTAGTAGACACCGTTTGTAATTGAGAACTGGATTCCTCAGGTGTCATTATCATCAACTTTCGTTACTAGCATTTAAATTCTATATTTATAATGAAATGCAAATGTGAGTTAACCCAAATAAATTCATAATTTTCAGTAAAAGTAATGTATATATTTTAAGAAAATCACTAAAATTTGATAAATATGTGAAATGGTTTATTATTAAATAATGAAATTTATACATAAAAAATACCTTTCAATCTCTGGGAATGAAAAAGTCTTCTTTATATTGTACGTTTTGCATATTTGGAATTTTAATTTCCTGTGAATACTCGCATTTTCATGCGATTAACACCTAAAAATAAAAGGACGTTAGTTTTATTGAAAAATTATCATTCAGTATATTTAATTAACTGTTCCAGTTTTTCTGAAACAAATTTTAATTTATATTTATACGACCAGGAATTAAAAATATAGCTCTCGATGAGTTTACACGTATACTACTCTGCATAACTTAAGAATATAGGTAACGTACCATAATATACTGAATGAAACTGCATGAGCATTTTATCGGTAGTCTCCTCGTCGTGAATAAAAAGCTGAATGTCGCATGGCGTAAAGTCAGCCAGTGCATGCGCGGATACCCTGGTGGTCTGTAATTATATTTTATTTTTCTTTGGGTTTGGCTACAGGTACATGAAGCAATTTGTTTGTGCCGTTATTATTATCTCTGTGCTGTGCAATGGAACCCTTAAGTGAAATTTTTGCCTTTTGTCGTATGATGAGGACGTACTGTTAAGATTATATTTAATCATTGCCAGTGTCCCAATTTTAAATTACTTTTCATGTTCTTTTGAATCAATGAGTTAAGAAATGCAACAGATAACCCTGGACAAGTATTGACGAACGCATTCAGCATAGAGGCAGGAACTGCTTGCTTGGAAAATGCCCCTTAACAAGCTGACTCTGAACTGAAGTAAACTTATATATTTTCCGAAGTTTCTCCGTAATATCAGAAATGGCGCGAACCGGTGATCAAGACCCCATTACAAAGATAACTACTTCAATATTGACTTCCACTGCACAAATTATCTCAACCAAGAAATATTTTCGCACACTTTCGTAAATATCACCATTTAACACTCTCAAGTTCGTCCTATAAGGTGCAAGACTAGCACAAAGTTGGTTGCAACTATCACTCGTCACGTTTTTCAATGGAGAAAAAACAATGCCAACCGGTTGCAAATAATTGTTTAATACAGTTACCTAGGCTTCGACACCTCTAAGAAACTCTCCATCAAAAGAATTACATTGTGACAATGCAATAGCCAAAGTTTAGAGCAGACATGCCCAAGTCAAAATTTAAAAATTAAAAGCGTCCTTACCTTTGGTACGTACGCTGTACAAGGTAAAACATTAGACCTACCGTTCTACGCTTCGACTATTGCCTTCTCACAGTGTAACTTAAGGGCTTTTAATTTTTCATTCTGATGAAGGTATCCTTTGTTAGAGCACTTGATCGCGAAAGGTAAAGGTCCCTAGTTCGAGTCCTGGTCCTGCACACACTTTTAATCTGCTATGAAGTTTCATATCAGCCCACACTCCGCTGCAGAGCGAAATCTCATTCTATCCTTAGAGGTGTCGAAACCTAGTTAAATTTATTAAACAATTATTTGCAACCTATTGTCTGTGTTATTTCTCCATTGCTGAAACACATCCATGTTCTGAACTGTACCACTCGACATTGTATTCCGCCAAAATAATAACCCTAAACACAACATCGCCGGTCTTATCCACAGTGATGTAAATCGTTTTCCAACTTCTTACGACAGAGCTTAGCTACAGCGGATTTCTTCAGCTAGACTGCGCTATTGGTAGTACTGGAACATGGCCCTTTCCGGAGGCACCGGTCTCTCGTTCAAACCGCAGGTCTCCTAGGTCACCTACAGGCTGAAGGCCATCCTGCGCCCTCTACTCTTGTCCGAATCGATCTTTCTTCAGCCCCTTGAGTCAACGCTTGTGCTTTTGCTTTCTCGCGTTATGGTCTGACAAGGGTACTATCTTCTAACTGTATCTGCATTACATGTGTCTAGATACTCGGAAAGCCACAGTAGTGTGCGTGGCGGGGGGTACCATGTACCACTGTCTACATTGCCTCCGTGTGAGCCCTAATTTCTCGTATTTTATCTTAATGGTCCTTACTTACAATGTATGTTGACTGCAGCAGAAACGTTCGGCAGTCAGCTTCAAATGCTTGTTCTCTAAATTTTCAAAATAAAGTTTCTTGAAAAGAACATTACCTTCCCCCCAAGGATTCCTATTTGAGTTCCCGAAGCATCACCGTAACACTTGTGTGTCATTCGAAACTTCCGGTAACAAATGTAGCAGCCCGCCTCTGAATTGGTTCGATGTCTTCCTTCAGTCAGCCCAGATACAGATCCCAAACACTGCAGCAGTACCCAAGTACAGGTAGCACTAACGCCCTATAAGTGGTCTCCTTTACACGTGAACGGCTCTTTCATAAAAGCCCCCCAATAAACCGAAGTCGACCATTCGCCTTGCCTACCACAGTACTCACACGCTCGTTCCATTTCTTATCGCTTTGCACCGTTACGGCTAGATATTTAATGAGCCTCCCTATGTCAAGCAGCACACTACTACTACTGTATTCGAACATTGCGGGTTTCTTTTTCTCACTTATCTGCATTTACTTACATACTGCCGTTAATCTCACCAAACAGAAATTTTGTCTGTGTCATCTTGTATCCTCGTACAGTTATTCAACGACGACAGCTTCCCACGCACCACGGCATCATCAGCAAACAACCGCAGATTTATGCCCACCTTTTCTGCCAAGTCACTTATGTATACAGAGAACAACAGCGGTCCTATCACACTTGCCTACAGCACTCCTGACGACACCCTCCTCTCTGATGAACACTCGCCGTCGAGGACAATATAGTGGGTTCTATTACTTTAGGAGTTTTCGCGCCACTCACGTATTTGTGATCTTATTACACATGCTCGTATTCTCGCTAAGAGCCTGCAATGGAGCAGCTTGTCACACGCCTTGTGGAAATCTAGAAATGTGGAATCTACCCTTTGCCCTTTATTCATAGTTCTCAGTATACCATATGATAAAAGGGCAAGCTGAGTTCGCACGAACGATGCTTCCTAAAACCATGCTGATTGGTGCACATAAGTTGCTTAGTGCCAAGAAAGTTTATTACATACGAATTGAGAATATATTCAAGGATTCTGCAGCAAACAGAAGTTAGGGACATTGTTTTGTAATTTCGCGGATCCATTCTTTTACCTTTCTCATATATTGGAGTCACCTGCACTTTTTTCCAGTCACTTGGTACTTTGCGCTGTGCGAGTGCTTCACGACAAACACAAGCTAGGTAAGGGGCCATTGCCGTAGAGTACTGTTTGTAAATTCGAACTGGGATTCCATCCAGTCCTAGGGATTCATTTTCTTTCAAATCTTTCAGTTGATACTCTGCGCAAGAGATGCTTATTAGTAGGTCGTCCATACGGGAGTCTGTCCGATGGTAAAATGATGGTATGTTATACGATTCTGCTGCGTGTACGATTTCTTGAAAGTCAAATTTACAACTTAGGCTTTCGTTTTGCTTAGTCCACTTAGGATAGGTACAGATAGGACGAGGAAGTATGACACATTGAGTACTTACCAAAATAAAACACAATGGTTCACATTTCCTTGTCCACTGACGGAGATTTATGATTATAAGAGAAGAAAAAATCTTGTCACGTCATAGAATATAGTATATATTACCGAATTTTCATTCAGACTTCATCTGCATATCGACAATAGCACTGAAGCGTGCTAGAAGCACCGCATCAACCACAGCGCCCTATTGGACGGGCCACACGAAACTAGGCGGCCGAGGGAACGGAAAAGACACTGTGCGTCCTTCGGCGACCCAGAGACAACATTCAGATGACTTTACAGGGGACTGGATCCCCGGGAAACTGGAAGAAGAGCTTAGTATGGTGAGTGTAACCCACATGTTTGGTATTGTTCACAGAATTATTTACGTGCATGAAAAGTGCTCTGAACCAGTCACTGCCGCCCGATGGAAACTTATTAGTCGACCACGTTCTACTACCCACGTCAAACAGTGGGTGCAATTTCGGCCCGCGGGTGGCGGCATCTTTCCTCGACTGCAAGTGCGTTGCGTTCCGTTGACACCAGCACATCGGAGACAGTGTTTGCTGTCGTACCGAGAGTGTAGGGACTGGAGCAGGGAGAAAGGGGTCTCTTGCTGTTCTCGGATGATAACGTCTATGGTCATCAGTCCCCTAGAACTTAGAACGACTTAAACCTAACTAACCTAAGGACATCACACACATCCATGCCCGAGGCAGGATTCGAGCCTGCGACCGTAGCAGTCGCGCGGCTCCGGACTGAGCGCCTAGAACCGCGAGACCACCGCGGCCGGCAGAGAGAGAGAGAGAGAGAGAGAGAGAGAGGAAAAGGTACTAACAGATGTGAAGATGTTCTGAGAATATTATGATTCGTGTGTGGGTAACACATTTTTACTAGTTGTTCCGAAGATACAAATCTGATTTGAAATTTTTTGCCAAGACAGCCCACATAGTGACTATCACAGGTGTTTATGGACAACTTATTAGCCGAAATAGCCTTCTGACATTGCTAATAGTCAAAATTCTTCACACGGTCACGAAAGGTATGTTCTTTAAGTCGTTAGGTGAACTCGATGCCTATATGCAGTACATCACGAAAAGGAACCTTCAGTTCTCCTCTACGAAGAATTAGACTTCAGAGAAGAAGTTTCTTTGACCTTTCTGAGGACGTTCTTTAACAACATTCCAGCTCCCCCGTTGCTTTCATTATGACATAATGAACCTCTCTATTCTTCATCGTAACTTGTAAACTTCATCAATTTTAATTTTATTCAGTTTATATGCTTTCAGCATTATACACAACTTCATATTTTATCGAATCGAATATCATCTCTCCAGTAAACAACATTTCCTTGTCCACTGACGGAGATTTATGGTTATAAGAGAAGAAAAAATCTTGTCACGTCATAGAATATAGTATATATTACCGAATTTTCATTCAGACTTCATCTGCACATCGACAATAGCACTGAAGCGTGCTAGAAGCACCGCATCAACCACAGCGCCCTATTGGACGGGCCACACGAAACTAGGCGGCCGATGGAACGGAAAAGACACTGTGCGTCCTTCGGCGACCCAGAGACAACATTCAGATGTCTTTGCAGGGGACTGGATCCCCGGGAAACTGGAAGAAGAGCGTAGTATGGTGAGTGTAACCCACATGTTTGTGTTGTTCACAGAATTATTTACGTGCATGAAAAGTGCTCTGAACCAGTCACTGCCGCCCGATGGAAACTTATTAGTTGACCACGTTCTACTACCCACGTCAAACAGTGGGTGCAATTTCGGCCCGCGGGTGGCGGCATCTTTCCTCGACTGCAAGTGCGTTGCGTTCCGTTGACACCAGCACATCGGAGACAGTGTTTGCTGTCGTACCGAGAGTGTAGGGACTGGAGCAGGGAGAAAGGGGTCTCTTGCTGTTCTCGGATGATAACAGATTCCATCTGAGTAGTGATTCTGGACGTACTCTCACATGGTGAGGCGAGAATTTGGAACACGTAAGGCGAACATTATCAACGATGATCGTTTTGGTGGTTCAGCTGTTGTTATGTGGGGAAACATAACGTTGCATAGGCGTACTGAGCTCCTAATAGTTGCACACGTTACACTCAACATTAGCGTTATTGTGACACTGTACTCCTTCCTCACATGCGTATTTTCAGGGGTGCCTTCGTCTCTGACTATTTTTGTGGATGACAATGGACAACCGCATCGGACAGCGATGGTGGAGGTACTCTCGAAACGAAAGGATGTAGGGCGAACGGTCTGGCATGCCCGTTCCCCATACTTGCTGTCCAAGCTGATCACACACTCTTTAAGAACCATGTCCGCCTTTTTTAACGTCCAGCGGACCATCACAAATCGCAGAGACTACAGCGTAATCAACATCGTTGAATAAAAGTGTAATTCTTGTTCGTTTCATTGCGTATTTGTCCAGTTACCTTCTGCACTGTACTGTACTGTGCTGTACTGTAGCATTGTTTTTAGTCTACATTTCATCTTGCTATGTTACTTGAGAGGGACATAACATGTGAAACTTACTTGCATCCATAACCTTCGCACTGCGTTCTATTACATTCGAAGATATATTCCTTAGCGCTCATTGCGAATTCTTTTATCTTTAAAGTTAATTTCCTAGATATTTTTGAGAACTGTTCTATGCTACTTTAAGAAATTTACACCTGGGAACTGAGCATCATATTTCAAAAGCACGAACAAAGACAAAAGGTATTCTTCCATTATCAACGCCGTGATTAACTTCCTTCTCTCGTTATCTGTTTTAGATACCTTTTATTTTCTGCATTTTTTTCCTTTCTTCCAAGAGCTCTCCTTTAGGTACATTGTACTGGTACGCTACATCCGAAAAGAAAATGGTTCAAATGGCTCTGAGCACTATGGAACTTAACATCTGAGATCATCAGTCCCCTAGAACTTTCAACTACTTAAACCTAACTAACCTAACGACATCACACACATCCATGCCCGAGGTAGGATTCGAACCTGCGGTTCCAGACTGAAGCGCCTAGAACATCTCGGCCACAGCTGCCGCCATCCGAAAAGAAAATTTTCAAGGGATTGTTCATTATTTCCATACTCAGAACCAGTTGGATCGGGTTATTACGTTGGGTAAAGATGTTTCTTTTCTTACCAAGCAGTAAATGAAGAATTTTTGGTATGACCCACTATATTTAGTCGAACTACTCATTGTGACGCGATTGTTTTGCTCTGGAAGTATCCTTCCAAACGACACATACATTTTCATCACGAAGTAACAGTCAGTTTTATGGAAAATAAAACATTTTTGCATCGGACTTCTGAATTGCTTCTCATACTCTACTGCAAGTACATTGTTGTAGGTATGAAAGGTGCATGTTTGTCAAACTGTAACCAAGATGCCTTTATCAAATATAGGGTGAAAATTCTACGTAGTTACAATTCTTTATTCTAGAATCTAATGATGATTGGAGTACGGGATAATTTGTGTTAACTGGAGCGCCGTGGGTGGCTTGCACTGGAAGTGGCCCGGAAATTACCAACCCCGTCTCTTGGAAACGCATCGCTCGGAACTAATCGAAGGGGAAGCCTAGATCCGAAGATCAAACGGAGAAACTTCCTGATGGCGGGCTACTGAGAGCGCTGCTTGCGCAGCTGGCTCCGTATCCCGACTTAGACGCGGTCTACAGGGCAGGGACTAGTATTTGTACTGCGAACGGAAACTCTGGGACCGAGGTGACGTTAGAAGCGGGGACTGGCTGTGCAACGCTTTGTGTCGGACGTGGGTGTTCTAAGTGCTACAGGCCTCGCTGCTGCTTCAGTGCGCGCTACATCTCCTCATGTGTGCTCCCTGTGCCCGTTGATGGGCGCAGTATGAACTCACACAGTTTGCGTCTGTCGTGATGACGCCTGACCCCTCAGTGCAACGAACCCAAAGATATCTATGTCGTCACTGATAGTTTACAACTTCATATTAAGTGTATAGTTGGCCCGAAGTCATTTGATATCCTTTATTTTCTCTTAATTTATTTTATTTCGTAAAATGTGGTAATGATATATTGCCTCAAATTTTCAGACAAAGTTTGTTACACGAATAATACGGCTAGAGATATGCAGAAAATTCACTGCGTGTCGCACAAGTAGGACCATCTATAGTAGGCAGACTCACGGAGGCCTTAACTTTTTAGCGATAACAGTATCAAAATCACTCGTATAATCTATTATTTTTCAATAGTTAGGTATTATATGTTGAACATTAGTCCATCTCTCTGCTCGTTAGCTTTGAATCTGTAGAAGTCGAGAGAAGTCAGAAGGCGTTAGGGCCGTTACAGTTCCGGTGCTACTACTGTTAACCTTACATCGCTGATATAACGATGTATGCAGAGCGAATCCTCCATGGTGCAGAGAAAAGTGCGCTGCTAGTTCGTTCAGACTTTCTGACGAAATGAAACTCGATTCCAGAGCGAGAGGGAGAAAGAGAGAGAGGGAGAGAGAGATATATAAAAATGGTTCAAATGGCTCTGAGCACAATGGGACTTAACATCTATGGTCATCAGTCCCCTAGAACTTAGAACGACTTAAACCTAACTAACCTAAGGACATCACACACATCCATGCCCGAGGCAGGATTCGAGCCTGCGACCGTAGCAGTCGCGCGGCTCCGGACTGAGTGCCTAGAACCGCGAGACCACCGCGGCCGGCAGAGAGAGAGAGAGAGAGAGAGAGAGAGAGAGAGGAAAAGGTACCAACAGATGTGAAGATGTTCTGAGAATATTATGATTCGTGTGTGGGTAACACATTTTTACTAGTTGTTCCGAAGATACAAATCTGATTTGAAATTTTTTGCCAAGACAGCCCACATAGTGACTATCACAGGTGTTTATGGACAACTTATTAGCCGAAATAGCCTTCTGACACTGCTAATAGTCAAAATTCTTCACACGGTCACGAAAGGTATGTTCTTTAAGTCGTTAGGTGAACTCGAAGCCTATATGCAGTACATCACGAAAAGGAACCTTCAGTTCTCTTCTACGAAGAATTAGACTTCAGAGAAGAAGTTTCTTTGACCTTTCTGAGGACGTTCTTTAACAACATTCCAGCTCCCCCGTTGCTTTCATTATGACATAATGAACCTCTCTATTCTTCATCGTAACTTGTAAACTTCATCAATTTTAATTTTATTCAGTTTATATGCTTTCAGCATTATACACAACTTCATATTTTATCGAATCGAATAATATCTCTCCAGTAAACAACATTTCCACTAAATATCTTATACATTAATTTTACTGCCAGAAAATATCTTTCATATTGTTCCAGTTATACAGGTTTTCTATGACTGGTATTTATTTCCACCGATCGAAGATGAAGCACTTCGATCACATCTCAATAACTTCACAACCGGTTCACGTATTTTCTGATGCTGGGCCTTGTATATGTGTAAAAATACTTATGATGATTTGTGAATATTAGTGACACTTCTTACGGTTGTTTCAGTCAGATGGGTCAGTGCCCATCTAACGCTAATCCCTGTGACTTCGCTGACTGAAAATGAAACAGTTCGATTATGCCTTTTTGCCTACGTAACCAATTGGCAATTATCTTGAGACATTCTTCATACATTCGTACAAATGCTTGATCATATTTCATTGTACATGATCTGTTAATCTCCCTGCAGCGACATATCTGTTTAGTTCTTACTTCCTAACTAACTTCATGTCTTGATGAGTTGTGTTACTGTTATTTGTTATAACTGTAAAATATCAGATACACATGTGTGCTTAGTTATAACTTTCTATTAAATTGTCAGAGAAATACGTAAGCTGCACTTTTGTTCATAACATAAAAGATTTAATTTTAGCTTACGCAGTTTCATTTCACAGTTTATCATGTATTTTAAGCCCCATTTTAAACTTGCCGTTTGTTATTAGTAATGACACTGTATCATATATGACAGCGACGCTTTTCTGTTGTTTATTTTAGCTTACATCAATCTATCACTGATGCCAAAATGTCAGCGATCGAAAACAGTACATATCGATTCAGGTTCGTTTCATAATTCATAGATCGTCTCATATTTAGGTTTTTTGCCATCGCACCTACAATAACTACACTTTATTGTAATCTCATTTCGAATTAATGTCACACTCTATAGCCATTAACTGTAAAATACGATATGAAGGGACACCTGGCGGAGTCTCCAGTACTTAAGTGCAAGAGGCCATGCGTTAGCTGTGTTTATTGGCGCTACACAGCGGGATATCCCTTGTCACATGCTCTACTGTCTTCTTCATGGATATATATGGAAGCGTACTTTAAATTAGTTACGTTACTTAAATTGGTTTATGCCGAAGTCTTGTCCTCTAAAATTTTGTATTACCTTTTTCGCAGAAATTTAATGTTCTGAAGATGATCGTACGATGACCGAAACGGGTTACCTCATCAAAAAACAAAATTAAGTTTTACGACTCATCTGCAACCTTAGACTGTTATTATTTATCATATTTTATTTTAATTGTTATGGCCGTTTCCCTAGCAAGAGTGTTCCAAAAGATCATTAACATTTGTTTTAGTATTTGCTGCAAGGGGATCAGACTTTTGCAAGTCTATCACTTAATTCTTATAGCGGTGCACACGGAAACTTGCGTGCTAGCCTTATTCGAATAACTGACGTCAGTTATCTCCTCATAAGATTTTTCTGGCCGTGCCATAAGTTTTTCTTGCAACAGTTCTTTGGATTGAAGCGAAAGCAAACCCCTTTGTCGGCTGCGATTTTTTTCATTGCCTTCCCCATTACTGGTATGTCTCTTTTCTTGTACCGTGGAGAAAGTCGCGATACGGAAGTTCTATAAATGACGAATTCAATTCATTGATGTTGTCGTTTGCAAGACCGTCTGATGATGCTTTTTTAACAGACAACTGTAATAGTAAAAACAAACTAACCCTAGTGTTTTGCACAGAACCTCGTCACCAACTTTGTAGGTTATTTATTATACCATTAATAACCCTAAACTGAAGACCCATGCTATCTATGTACTTCCATGTCAATCAAAAAGTGTATCTGAGAAGCTGGAAGCGTTTTACAAACAAAGGCATTATTTTGCTATCGAAATTCATATTTTTAAACGTTTGATGTAGTCTGTATGGACCTCAGAAGCTTCTTTCAAATGGCACAGAAAAATTATGTGCTTTCATTAGAATAAAAAGTCGGTGTCGTAATTCATCGAATATAATCGTTAAAACTACTTTCGAGGTCAGGCAATTCACCGAATTAGCCGCTATAACTCTGCGAAAACCGCACCTCGTTATAGTTGTTTATTCATTCTGTATTTAATTGGAGAGGCGTGTCCTGGTGCCTCCTCAAGTACATATGGGGTTAGTTAGTTACTTTCATGTTCCATGGATCCTTTTGGACGATATATCACCATGATGTGTGAACGAGTCAGTTTACGTTCATATTCCAAATTAATTTTTTATACAATTTTTACTCTAGAAATCAACGTATAGTAATTTTTATCCCCGACATGAAAACAAGATATAGAGATTGAGTTAGCAGTTCCTACCCACCATCTTTTACACGTTATACACAGAAATTCATCTACAGACTAGAAGGAGTTGCCAGGGAGAATCAATTTATTTTCTC
Source organism: Schistocerca piceifrons (assembly GCF_021461385.2). Taxonomy (NCBI): domain Eukaryota; kingdom Metazoa; phylum Arthropoda; class Insecta; order Orthoptera; family Acrididae; genus Schistocerca; species Schistocerca piceifrons. The sequence continues at coordinate 557,982,796 of NC_060143.1, forward strand.
ATTTTACGTTGCTATCTGTTAGACATGTTATATCATTGGGTAAGTGGTCAAAAAATTTTGTTGCAGCATTGTGCACCCCTTTCTGCGCTAAATACAATCCTAATATTGAGTGACGAATGTCATTCTTGTCTACTATTGTAAATATGTATTTCATTGTTCCTTTTGAACTGTAGTGAATTATTTACGACAAACTTTACGAGGGAATAAATATACTGTGATGCAGTAGTCAGAATGCCAAACTCCTTAAACAGAAGTCTACAAGGTGATCACGGGTGAACACCACAAATTATTCTTACAGCACGATTTTGCGCAATGAAGAACTTCTTTCTTAAAGGTTAGTTACCGCGAACATTATTCCACATGTCATTACCGAACGAAAATAAGCAAAGTATTTCAACTTACTTATTTCTCTCTCCCAAAAATTTGCGATGATTGTAAGTGCAATTGTCGCTGAACTAAGTTGTGTTAGGAATTCTAAAATGTGTTTTTTCGAATTTAGATTCTTGTCAATATGGACGCCTAAGAATTTAGAAGGCTGCACCCTATGTATTAATTTATCACCATCTGTTACACTTGTCACTGGTGCAATACCCCTAGAGGTGCAAAACTGAATATGATGTGTCTTTGTGAAATTGAGAGTGAGACCATTCGCCAAAAACCAGTCAATCACACTTTTGAGAACTTTGATCGCCATTTCTTCCATTTCTGTTTGTCTACTGGGAGTGATTAAAATACTGGTGTGATCTGGAAAAGTCCGCAGCTCGTGGTCGTGCGGTAGCGTTCTCGCTTCCCGCGCCCGGGTTCCCGAGTTCGATTCCCGGCGGCGTCAGGGATTTTCTCTGCCTAGTGATGACTGGTTCTAAGTTCTAGGGGACTGATGACCATAGATGTTAAGCCCCATAGTGATCAGAGCCATTTTAACCATTTCATCAGGAAAAAGAAATAATTCTGCTTGTTGTACATTACACGGTAGATCATTTACAAATTTGAGAAAGACTGAACTTTGGTGAACGTCATACGTGATTTCTCCGCAGTCAAGATTATGTCCTTGGGTTCTGTTGCTTGATCTACTACTAAGTACAACTTTCTGCACTTTTTTGATTAGATACACTAGTTGACTATGCCATTAGGTTCAATAAAACTTCAATTTATCTAGGAGTTTACTATGATTTACACAGTCAAATGCCTTGGATAGGTCACAGAAAATACTTACTAGTGCTATTTTGTTATTTAATGCTTATAATATCTGTTGTGTGAACATGTAAATGGCGTTATAGTAGAACAACCCTTCTGAAACCCAAACTGTGATTTTCTGAGCTTATTATTATTGCCAAGGTGAGATACTATTCTAGAATACATCACATTCTCAAAAATTTTGGAAACTTTTGTCAGCAGTGAAATAGGGCGGTAGTAACTGACGTCTCTCTTATCACCTATACTAAAGAAGGGTTTAACAACAGCATATTTTAGTCTTTCTAGAAAAATGCCTTGAGTTAGTAATGCCTTACAAATTTTGGACATTACTGAACTTATTATATGGGAAAAAGTCTTTGTTACACTATTGGAAACGCCATCAAAACCAGAAGAGCTTTTATTATTGAGAGAATATACGACCCTCTTAATTTCAGAGGTATAAGTTGGTGGTAAATTTATATGATGTAATTTTATGGGAGATACTTCTTCAACATATTGCTTTGATCTCTATCGTGAACATTTGGTCCCTATGCTTTCTACTATGTTGAAGAAATGATTATTAAGTACATTTTTTACCTGTGACTTGTCATTTATAGCCCTTCCAATCAATTCAGTAGTAATGATATCCTCTTCTGTGGTTGGTTGTCATGTCTCTTGCTTCACTATATTCCATTGCCTTAACTCTGTTGTCAGATGTACTTATTTCTGACATTATGTGCATGTTTCTTGATTTTCTAATAAACTTTCTTAGGAATTTTGAGTAGTTTTTGCAGTGCGCAAGTACTGCAAGACCTCGTTCTTGCCAAGAGATATATCTCCCTTTATCTTTCACAAGATATTTACTCCCCTTAGTGATCCATGGTCTTTTACATGGCTGTTTAATGTCCCTTCTGATTAGCTTATGCGGAAAGGTATTTTCAAATACTGACGTGACTGTTTAATGTCCCTTCTGATTAGCTTATGCGGAAAGGTATTTTCAAATACTGACATGAGTTTATCATGGAACAGATTGAATTTTATATTGGCATTAGTTTCTTCATAAATTTCTTCCCAGGTTGTTTCTTGTAAACTACCCTTGAAGACATTTGCCCTGTAGTCATTAATGATTCTAACTGACTTTCACAGAGGTGTACCTACCATGTAAGTCACTATATATTTTATCCTGACTAACTGCCTCATGATCAAAGAGAGCATTTGTTATTGGGTAAACAGTTATTTTATTGCTTTGTGCCTCATGAAAGAAAACGTTAGCAGTTAGGGACCTACGGTCTTTATCCACCTGTGTTGGAAAGTTTGAAACGGAACTTGTTGTACCGTTCCAAGGTTTTGTTAAATTGCAAGCACGCAGAAATAAGAGTTTCTTCTCTTGCAGGTAATAACTCAGCTGGTGTCCAAAAGGAGAGAATGGACTAAACAGGGTTATTTATTGTATTTTTTTTATGTTGTGTACCACGTTTCCCATTTTCCTTTCCTTTGTATGGCCTGGACGGTATAAATGAGTTAGTGTGTGAACTATGAGAAAGCTTTACTCACAGATTGTAACACTGCATGAATGGTCGTTCTGGAGTAGGGTAGTACCAACCCCCCAAGCATGAACAAGTTTAGCAGAGACCAAGTTTGCAGGTCAGGGCAAAGATGACACGTAGGCGCGCGTATGGACTCTGTCAGGTTGGCGCGCCACTCTCACCACGTTTGTAGGCGGAACGGTTAGGCGAATTCCGTTGGAAGAGATCTTGTTCCTGGGTCGTGGTGCTCGACAGACATGGAGACGCAGCTCTCGTTTTGGTAATGTTAACGTAGGTATTAGATTGTCTGAAATCTGCTCTCTAATGAAGTCCAGATGTTGAAATCAAGCGCGAATTTACCACCGAACCCCATAAGGGAATTGATTTTCTTCATTTACTCGAATTTCAGTAGACCTTGCGTTAGTGCCTTGTTCAGGCAACGCACCATGTGCCTGAAGCGCACGATCACGTTATTGCTCTGTGCTCAACGGAAATTCACTCATTCAATGTGTTTTAATCTGCCTTCCATTTACAGTAGCATTTCGGGGTATTTTATTTATTTTCCATATGTTTTCTTTGTGAACTTGCTTTCGCGCCACGTGGTCGGTTGGAGCAACCGCCGCATTGATAAATTGTAGATTCGGTCTGAAAAATATATTGTACGCGATGAATTATTGTTGTTGTTGTTGTGGTCTTCAGTCCTGAGAGTGCTTTGATGCAGCTCTCCATGCTACTCTATCCTGTGTAAGATTCTTCATCTCCCAGTACCTACCGCAACCTACATCCTTCTGAATCTGCTTAGTGTATTCATCTCTTGGTCTCCCTCTACGATTTTTACCCTCCACGTTGCCCTCCAATACTAAATTGGCGTTCCCTTGACGCCTCAGAACATGTCCTACCAACCGATCCCTTCTTCTAGTCAAGTTGTGCCACAAACTGATCTTCTCCCCAATCCTATTCAATACTTCCTCGTTAGTTATGTGATCTACCCATCTAATCTTCAGCATTCTTCTGTAGCACCACATTTCAAAAGCTTCTATTCTCTTATTGTCCAAACTATTTATCGTCCATGTTTCACTTCCATACATGGCTACACTCCATACAAATGTTTTCGGAAAGGACTTCCTGACACTTAAATCAATACTCGATGTTAACAAATTTCTCTTCATCAGAATCGCTTACCTTGCCATTGCCAGTCTACATTTTATATCCTCTCTACTTCGACCATCATCAGTTATTTTGCTCCCCAAATAGCAAAACCCCTTTACTACTTTAAGTGTCTCATTCCCTAATCTAATTCCCTCAGCATCATCCGACTCAATTCGACTACATTCCATTATTCTCGTTTTCCTTTTGTTGATGTTCATCTTATATCCTCCTCTCAAGACACTATCCATTCCTTTCAACTGCTCTTCCAAGTCCTTTGCTGTCTCTGACAGAATTACAATGTCATCGGCGAACCTCAAAGTTTTTATTTCTTCTCCATGGATTTTAATACCTACTCCGAATTTTTCTTTTGTTTCCTTCACTGCTTGCTCAATATACAGATTGAATAACATCGGGGAGAGAATACAACCCTGTCTCACTCCCTTCCCAACCACTGTTTCCCTATCATGTCCCTCGACTCATATAACTGCCATCTGGTTTCTGTACAAATTGTAAATAGCCCTTCGCTCTCTGTATTTTACCCCCGCCACCTTCAGAATTTGAAAGAGAGTATTCCAGTCAACTTTGTCAAAAGTCTAGAATCGTAGGTTTGCCCTTCCTTAATCTATCTTCTAAGATAAGCTGTAAGGTCAGTGTTGCCTCACGTGTTCCAACATTTCCACTGAAACCAAACTGATCTTCCCCGCGGTCGGCTTCTACTAGTTTTACCATTCGTCTGTAAAGAATTCGCGTTAATATTCTACAGCGGTGACTTATTAAACTGATAGTTCGGTAATTTTCTCATCTGTCAACACCTGTTTTCTTTGGGTTTGGAATTATTACATTCCTCTTGAAGTGTGAGGGTATTTTGCCTGTTTCATACATCTTGCTCACCACATGGTAGAGTTTTGTCAGGAGTGGCTCTCCCAAGACCGTAAGTAGTTCTAATGGAATGTTGTCTATTCCGGGGACCTTGTTTCGACTCAGGTCTTTCAGTGCTCTGTCAAACTCTTCACGCAGTATCGTATATCCCATTTCATCTTCATCTACATCCTCTTCCATTTCTAGAAAATTGTCCTCAAGTACATCGCCCTTGTATTGACCCTCTATATACTCCTTCCACCCTTCTGCTTTCCCTTCTTTGCTTAGAACTGGATTTCCATCTGAGCTCTTGATGTTCATACAAGTGGTTCTCTTATCTCCAAAGGTCTCTTTAATTTTCCTGTAGGCAGTATCTATCTTACCCCTCGTGAGATAAGCATCTACATCCTTACATTTGTCCTCTAGCCATCCCTGCTTAACGATTTTTCACTTCCTGTCGATCTCATTTTTGAGACGTTTTTATTCCTTTTTGCCTGCTTCATTTACTGCATTTTTATATTTTCACTTTTCATCAATTAAATTCAATATATCTTCTGTTATCCAAGGATTTCTACTAGTCCTCTTCTTTTTACCTATTTGATCCTCTGCTGCCTACACTACTTCATCCCTCAGAGCTACCCATTCTTCTTCTACTGTATTTCTTTCCCCCATTCCTGTCAATTGTTCCCTTATGCTCTCCCTGAAACTCTGTACAACCTCTGGTTTAGTCAGTTTATCAAGGCTCCATCTCCTCAAATTCCCACCCTTTTGCAGTTTCTTCAGTTTTAATCTACAGTTCATAACCAATAGATTGTCGTCAGAGTCCACATCTGCCCCTGGAAATGTCTTACAATTTAAAACCTGCTTCCTAAATCTCTGTCTTACCATTATATAATCTATCTGAAGCCTGTCAGTATCTCCAGGTATACAGCCTTTCATGTATACAGCCTTATTTAATGATTCTTGAACCTAGTGTTAGCTATGATTAAGTTGTGCTCTATGTAAAATTTTACCATTCGTCTTCCTCTTTCATTTCTTAGCCCCAATCCATATTTACCTATTACGTTTCCTTCTCCCCTTTTCCTACTACCGAATTCCAGTCACACATGACTATTAAATTTTCGTCACCCTTCACTATCTGAATAATTTATTTTATTTCATCATACATTTCTTCAATCTGTTCGTCATCTGCAGAGCTAGTTGCCATATAAATTTGTACTACTGTAGTAGGTGTGGGCTTCGTATCTATCTTTGCCACAATAATGCATTCACTATGCTGTTTGTAGTAGCTTACCCGCATTCCTATTTTCCTATTCATTATTAAACCTCCTCCTGCATTACCCCTATTTGATTTTGTATTTATAACCCTGTAGTCACCTGACCAGATGTCTTGTTCGTCCTGCCACCGAACTTCACTAATTCCAACAATATCTAACTTTAACCTATCCACTTCCGTTTTTAAATTTTCTAACCTACCTGTCCGATTAAGGGATCTGACATTCCACGCTCCGATCCTTAGAACGCCAGTTTTCTTTCTCCTGTTAACGACATCCTCTTGAGTAGTCCCCGCCTGGAGATCCGAATTTTACCTCCGGAATATTTTACCCAAGAGGACGCCATCATCATTTAACCATACAGTAAAGCTGCATGCCCTCGGGAAAGATTACGGCAGTAGTTTCCTCTTGCTTTCAGCCGTTCGCAGTACCAGCACAGTAAGGCCGTTTTGGTTAGTGTTACAAGGCCAGATCAGTCAATCGTCCAGACTGTTGCCCTTGCAACTACTGAAAAGGCTGCTGCCCCTCTTCAGGAACCACATGTTTGTCTGGCCTCTCAACAGATACCCCTCCGTTGTGGTTGCACCTACGGTACGGCTATCTGTATCGCTGAGGCACGCAAGCCTCCCCACCAACGCAAAGTCCATGGTTCATAGGGGGCGAGTGTAAAATAGGGAAGGAATAATCGTGTGTGTCAATATTTTTTTGGGTTTCTGTTGGCTACTGAAACTTGGCCATGTGGGTTGAACAGCATTGAAGTGATGTTTCTTGTGCACCCCCATAACGAGTGGATTTGTTGGCGATGTTGTACGTTAAGTAAAATACTCGTGCCACTAGGAAAAGTATCGGATTTTAATGCCCACTGATTTGATAAAGATTTGCGAAATACTCTTCCACCCTGCGATAGTTTTGCTTGATTTGTCTTTGCAGAACTTGTTCTGAGTAATCTATAGCAACTGAATGTAATGACCGAGGGTTTAGGTATAATTGTGCGGTTGTATAAAATGACATTGATGCCAGGTCTGCGCACCTCTGTCCCATTCCATAATTATGTGGCGAAACTGAACCATGTTAACTAGAGACCGGTTTTTATGATGTACATTGCAAGAGAAACACGAGTAGTTGTTGAAATACCATCGGTACTGAGTAAATATCAATTAATCTCTACCCTCAATTGATTATTTACTCCTTCCATCATAAAGAATAGGTTGCAGTCAGTACCACAGTCGAATTCTGGGTCATGAAAGCAAATAGATGCTATATAATGCCTATTAAGCCCTGTATAGGTGCTTTCTGTAGTGGTTAAAAAAAAGCGTTATCCGTTGCCTTCAAATTTCTACCGGTTCGTTAAAGACTTCCGCTAGAAATCATTAATACCCAGCAATAACTCACAGGGGCCAGTAACTTCGTGGACCACACGAATTTAAGAAACCAGTTACTACAGACGGTAGCTTGCAGGAGCGGTAGGACATGTCAAAGTGACGGTAATCTACTTACTTAGGTGGACTTATACCACCACCAGTACTGGAAGGTTACGTTGCAAGTTAACTACTCAGTGCAAATTGTAGGGTCCAAATAAGATTTCCACATCATTTTTCCTATCAGAATCCTTTAGAAAATCTACATTGATGTTACCAAAGACTATTAACTGACTGCTGATGTCTGACAGGCAGCACAGTAAGGACTCCAGGTTCCTCATAAATAATTCAAAACTTCCCAGTTGGGGTCTATATACTGTTACAATTAAAAGTGGACTTTCTTTTAAGCAGTAATTCACAAGCAAACACTTCGATGTGCTGATCACTACAAAATATATTTGTGTCAACGGTTTTGAACTTGTGTTCTGTCTTAATACATGCAACAACTCCTCCTTTTCCCATATTAGTTCTGCAAGAGTAAGCTGCTAGACTGTAATCTTTTATATGTAACTTATTTAACCCTGTGGCTATGCTGTGCTCAGACAGGCACAGGATATCTATCTTTTCCCATTAATTTTGCAAGCAGGCAAGAAGCTCTTCTACCTTATTACTCAATCATCTAATATTCTGCTGGAATAAGCTAACTTTACTTTTCTGTGCATACTTGGGATCCTCTTCTGTTATAGTGACTTCTTTCAAAACAGGGTACCTGAAACTTGATTCTAACCTAAAAAATGTGCCTCTCTGACACCAGAAACGACAGGGAGCCTGCATTGTGTGACTGTCGCCCCTGTACATTTCCTACAGGAATTTCAGCCAACCTACATTTCCCTCTCCTATTCAGGTGCAGGCCATGTCTGGTATAACGCCATCTCCCAAGCGTAGTAAAGGGCACTGCACTCATACAGGAATTCATTTCATTCAGTAGTAAGCTGCTCAAATAGAGTTAACAAAGCTCACAAGAGTTTTAACTCAGGGCTGGTCATGGCGCTGCAGGACCTCCATGAAACTCACATTTATTTGAGTAGTTCCTACTCCTATTTTATCCAGGTCACCCATAATACTATAAATACTGTTCTTAGACGGGCTATTTCCTACTCCATCTACTACAATAACCTGATCTTATTTGCCAAACCCTTTGCACATTTTTCCTGTGTCCTCTGTCACCTGGCTACGGCTAGCACTTTGCTTCACAATACTTGTGTGCTTGTACCCTCCCCCTAGCTTTACGTGCACCATCTAGCCTACAGCCCTCTCATGGCTTCTACCCAGCAGCAAGACTCTTTTCTTCCTACCCTCTTTTAGTACCGACCTACACTGAGTTTCTTGGCCAGAAGCCTGCTACACCCTACTGTAGCCTACAGCTATATGAATCTCTTCCCCTCCTACTCCGGGTAACAAGCCAAGTTTATTCGCTATTAATAGCTCAAATGTAGGAGAAGTTGATGAGCTGTTCCCCTTTCGCCCACTGCGGGTTATCTTTACCCAGTTCCCACGGTTTTGCTCCGCCCCCCCTCCCCTTTCAATCTATCTAGTTCTGATTTCGCGTGATCTATTTCAGCCTAAAAGGCACAAATCTTTTCCTCCTGTTCTGCGATTCTCTTGTCTTATTTGCAGAGCCTACAGGTGCATGGGAAAGCCTCATTGAGTTCCCCATTCAGTTCCCCACCACAACCACCCCAGTGAAATTCCATCCCACTCCCTACACATACCACACTTATCCCTCTTTTACTATCCTACATCAACATCCACACTTAGAGAACGGATAATCCCCAAGACTGGCTAAGTTTCACGGAAGCTCGACATTTAGTGCGGACGTCAATGCGAGATGCTTTTAATAGTTTCCACAATGAAACATTGTCTCAAAATATGGTAGAAAACCCAAAGAGATCCAGATCGTATGTAAAGTACACCAGTGGCAGAAAACAGTCAATACCGTCACTGCGCGATAGCGACGGAAATGTTACCGATGATGGTGCCACTAAAGCGGAGTTACTAAATACAGTATTTCCGTAATTCATTCACGGAAGAAGATGAAGTAAATATTCCATAATTCGAAACCAGAGCGGCTGTAAGCATGAGTGACATAAAAGTAAATATCTTCGGTGTTGCGAAACAAATCACTTAAGAATGGCAAGTCTTCCGGTCCAGACGGTATACCAATCAGGTTCCTTTCAGAGTATGCAGACACAATAGCGCCTTTCTTAGCAATCATATACAACCGCTCATTTGACGAAAGGTCTCTTCCTAAAGATTGGAAAGTAGTACAGGTCACACCAATATTCAAGAAAGGAAATAGGAGTAACCCATTGATTTAGAGACCCATATCACTGACCTCAATCGCAGTAGGATTTTGGAGCATATACTATACACGAACATTATGAATTACCTTGAAGAAAATGACTTATTGATACATAACCAACACGGATTCAGAAAATATTGTTCTTGTGCATCACTGATAGCTCTATACTCCCATGAAGTAATGAATGGTGTCGACAAGGGATTTCAGAGCGCTTCCATATTCCTATATTTCCAAAAGGCTTTTGATACTGTTCCTCACAAGCGACTATTAATCAAATTGTGTGCATATGGAGTATCGTCTCAGTTGTGTGACTGGATTCGTGATTTCCTCTCAGAGAGGTCACATTTGGCAGTGATAGACGGTAAATCGTCGAGTAGAACAGAAATGATATCTTGCGTTCCGCAAGGTAGTGTCATAGGCCCTCTGCTGTTATAGATTTGCACAAATGATCTAGGTGATAATATGAGCAGCCCCCTTAGATTATGTGCAGATGATGTAATTTGCACTCTAGTAAAATCATTAGACGATCAATTCCAATTACAAAATGATCTAGAGAGAATTTATGTATGGTGAAAAAAGTGGCAATTAGCACTAGACAAAGAAAAATGCGAGGTCATCCACATGGGTACTAAAAGAAATCCGATATATCTCGGGTATAAGATGAATGGCACAAATCTAAGGGCTCTCAATTCGACTAAATACCTAGGAATTACAATTACGAGCAACTTAAATAGGAAAGGCCACATAGATAATATTGTGGGGAAGGGGAACAAAGACTGCACTTTGTTGGCAGAACACTTAGAAAATGCGACAAACCCACTTGTCCGTCCTCTACTAGAATATTGCTGCGCGGTGTGGGATCCTTACCACGTAGGATTGACGGAGGACATCGGGAAAATGCAAGGAAGGGCAGCCCGTTTCGTGTTATCGCGCAATAGTGGTGAGAGCGTCACTGATATGATAGGCGAGATGGAGTGGCAGTCAGTGAAACAAAGGCGGTTTTCTTTGCGGCTAGATTTATTTACGAAATTTTCTCTTCCGAATTCGAAAATATTTTGTTGACACCCACCTATCTTTTGAGAAATGATCATCATAATAAAATAAGAGAAATCAGAGCTCGAACGGAAAGATTTAGGTATTCATTTTTCCAACGCGCCATTACAGTGGAACGGCAGAGAAGTAGTACGAAAATGGGTCGATGAACCCTCTGCCAGGCACTTAAGTGTGAATTGCAGAGTAACCATGTAGATGTAGATGTAGATGTATCACGCACTGCAAGACAGATTACACGCTTAAAAACGTAATTAAATTCACACTCCACGAATGTTCGTTATTTATGAGCAACAAAAATTGGGCCTACCGTTTAGCGCTTTAGGTGTTTTATGAAACGCAGAAAGTTATTTACTTTCGCTTACAACACGAACTTAGCACCCATTTAAATTCGGTATCTGTTAAATAACGTAATCCCAACTAAATGGACTTTTACTGTGCGCTCACTGAATGTAGCTCAAAAGTTTCTAAATAAAATAACTTTGCACTGTTTATGTGACCTGAAAAACGAAAACAAAGAACCGCGTCTACACTGTGTGAACATTTCACTTAATTTTGAGCTGGACTAACAACTCAAACTGTACTTTACTGAACAGTCCGGTAACTGAAATCATGCGATAATGTAAACAAAACTTACGCCGAAATTCGCGTCTATGAAATGTTTTCTTTTTCCGAAAAATACTCAAATAAAAGTGAAACTTTCAATTGATTGCTCCCAATAGGTAGTAATTTACTTACTTATGACAGAATATTGACTTAATTTGTTGTTATTGCACAAAAAAAACACGTATCTTTACGCGAGCTCTGAATGTGCACAGGATTGTACAAACGTTGGGGTAGGTTCCCCACACGAAAATTTATTAACACTGTTCCAAAATCCTTCATTTTCACACTGCTAGTGAAAGAACTCAAAATAAAAATTCTAAATGTCCTGCTCTTGCTTCTAAAGACGCATGCACTCATCGAATCATGGACTGTCGCACCCTTTCAGGTATTTCATTACAATTTCGAATGGTTTCGCAGGCTTTCTTGACTTGTGGGTGAGGAGTTCCTGTGTTCGGTACTATACTGTGCAGATCAGCTCAGTATGTGGTGGCCCCGCAGGTAAGAATCCAAACATCTGAGATCAGGGGAACGTTCAGGCCGTGTAACTGGCCCTCCTCTACCCATCAGTCTCTCATGGCAGATAGCAGCCAGTGCATCTCGAACTCTTGAGTCTGAAATATACTGGAGCGCCATCATACCTAGACCACAAGTTTCCTCTTATTCATGGGGTCACATCTTTTAGGTGTAGGATGTTGCCCTGTGTGAAGTTCTTGTAAGACTTTCTGGAACAACGTACGGTATTACCAGAAAGTCAGCGACAGTTAGAGCCCACACGTTGATCTTAAACAGACGCTGAAGTCTGTCCCGTACTTCAGCATGAAGTTTGCGATAGGCAGATATACGCTCGATATGGAAATATGTTATTGCATCTCTTCTACACGTTGCCTCGTCTGTAAACAGAACTGAATAAATAAACATCAGGTCGACAGTCTGTGCAACGAACCGTCGGCAAAAGCTTTCCCGTGGTGGGTGCTCAGCAGGCGTAAGTTAATATGAGTACAACGCGAACTTTCATTAATAACTAGAAATCTACATCTACATCTGCACAGATACTCCACAAGCCGCCGTACGGTGCGTGGCGGGGGGCACCGCGTACCACTACTAGCCATTCCTTTCCTCTTCTACTCGGAAACAGAGCGAGGGAGAAACGACTGTCTGCATGCCTCCGTATGAGCCCTAATTTCTTCTATCTTATCTTCGTGGTCCTTACGAGCAGTGTATGTTTGCGGCAGTAGTATCGTTTGGCAGTCAGCTTCAAATGCCGATTCTCTAAATTTTCTCAATAGTGTTTCTCTAGAAGAACGTAGCCTTGCGTCGAGGGATTCCCATTTGACTCCCCGAAGCATCTCCTAACACAGGTGTTGTTCGAACCAACCGGCAACAAATCTAGCAGCCTGCCTCTGAATTGCTTCAATGTCCTCCTTCAGTCCGACCTGGCACGGATCTCAAACACGCGAGCAATATTCAGAATAGGTCGCACCGTTGTCCTATATGAGGTCTCCCCTAGAGATGAACTTCCCTAAAATTCACTCAATAAACTGAAGTCGACCATTTGCCTTCCCTACCACGGTTCTCACATGCTCGTCCCTTTTCGTATCTCTTTGCAACGTAACGCCCAGATACTGAAACGACATGACTCAGTCTTCAGGACATTAGTAATAATGTATCCGAACGTTGCACGCTTGTTTTTAATACTATCCGCGTTAACTTACATTTCCCACATTCAGACCTAGCTGGCAATCATCACATCAAATATTAATTTTGTCTAAATCATATTGAATCTTCCTACAGTTACACAACTTCGATACCTTGCTGTACGTCACACCATCATCAGCAAACAACTGCAAATTCCCGTCCACTCCCTCCGCCAAGCCATTTATGTATATAGAGAACAAAACTGGTCCTATCAACTTCCCTGGGACACTCCTGACGGTACACTTGTCTCTGATGAACATTCACCATCAAGGACTACATACTGGGTTCTATTACTTATGAAGTCTTCAAGCCGCTCACGTATCTGCGAACTTAATCCATATGCTCGTACCCTCGTTAACAGCCTGAAGTGGGGCGCCTTGTCAAACGCCTTCTGGATATATAGAAATATAACATCTCCTGTTGGTGAACAATGTGAGAAAAGGGCAAGCTGAGATTCACACGAACGATGATTTCCAAAACCAAGCTGATTTGTGGACATAAGCTTCTCAGTCTCAAGAACGTCTGATGTATTCGAAATGAGAATATGTTCAAGGATCCTGCAACAAACCAAAGTTAGGGAAATCGGGGGATTCTTTTGAAGCATCGTCCGTGCTGCACTTGAACAGCTACTTATCTAGGGTTCATTCCTGTCTCTTCTCTGACAACCCGTAGATCTTGCACCTGTGGCTCAGGCGCACGACGCAACAAGCGCTCTTCGGACAATAGTCTGTGGTGCTACGGACTCTGTCTAGGCAATGTGATGCTACCCAGTACAGAAGGTTCGATGACTCCGCAGTCTTCGGCATGGAAACGTCGTGTGATATAGGCAGGAAGCCTCGTGTCCATTACCACTCGCTTGGCCGTAAGTAAAAATTACATCTGCCTGCTCACGAAATGAACATCTTGTCATGTTTGAACGGAGCGCTTACAGTTAACTCATTGCCTCTAGTATATTTACACATTGGATACTTTGAAGACAGACGAATGAGGAATGTAAACAAGTCCCCCTGCAACACAACGCCTTCTGTGGTACAATGAGTCAAACGGGTTCATAGATAGGTGAAGTTCTTTGGTATCCCTTGAACGTCAACTTTCATTAATAACTCGAAATCGAAGGATTGTCTGACATATGTATACTTGGACTCCTTTCTTGTTTCATTGTAGGTAACCTAACCCAAAGTCTGTGGAGGTATTTTAAAATCAGCTAGTATAGACCGAGGGTCCTTCCTAACAGACTTTCACTGGACTCGCATTCGGAAGGACGACGGTTCAATCCCGTCTCCAGCCATCCTGATTTAGGTTTTCCGTGATTTCCCTAAATCGCTTCAGGCAAATGCCGGGATGGTTCCTTTGAAAGGGCACGGCCGATTTCCTTCCCAATCCTTCCCTAACCCGAGCATGAGCTCCGTCTCTAATGACCTCGTTGTCGACGGGACGTTAAACACTAACAACCACCACCACCTAACAGACTTTGCCTGCATTTTCCCTTATGTTTTGACAGATACTTCCAGTTTAGTTTCTGCAATGTGAAGCTGCAGTGATCCCAAACAAATGCCCCTCACCACGTCTCTCATTTGATGCCCACTGTCGACGGAAAGCGTCGGTCTGATTACCGTTCCAAACAAGATTACTTTTAAAGCGGAAATATACGTGTCTATTCGGTAGAATGGTCCCAAACTAGTCTAGAGCGATATCCGTTAGATGTATGTATATACGACGTACTAACGGGACTGTAAACTGCATAGAACAGGCGGTAATACAGCAGCGACTGAGCAGCGCTGCTGCTTGTCGGCACCAAATAAAGCAGAGCACTCGTTGTTCTTCAGGTTTTACTGTCCTCTTGACACGTATCGATAACACGAATATCGTAGTAGACGAGTTAGGACCGGCTCTATATAATGGGCACCTAAAAATTCACCTCGATAATAATTTTGTTTTTAACGGGAAACGAAGGCGCCGTCCGTGGACACTGGAAGTCGCATGAATAATGCGACGAGCAATACTTTCTTCGGCTGACTTAAGCTACAAGAGCGAAACACGAAATAAAAATGATCTTCCCACACGCCAGAGAAATTATGCCTGGCGATTGTTACGAGGGACAACATGGAAAATTTATGTCCCATGTGCGGGAATGCTGACCCTACGACTTATCTCAGAAGACAGGTTAAGGAAAGGCAAACCTAATTTGACAACATTTGTAGAGTTAGAGAAAGCTCATGACAGTATTGACTGGAATACTCCCCTGTAGTTCTGAAAGTAGCAGGCGTAAAATACACACATCATAAAAGGTTTTGCGTCACGTCGGTTCCGAGAGTTCCAGAATCTGTACAGAAAATTGGAATAGAGATCAACATAAAAACCATTTCCGCCCTTTTTATTGCAGATGAAAACCACACATTGCATGTTGCACCACCGTACAGCGAGACCTTCAGAGGTGGTGGTCCAGATTACTGTACACTCCGGTACCTCTAATACCCAGTAGCACAAATGGTTCAAATGGCTCTGAACACTATGGGACTTAACATCTATGGTCATCAGTCCCCTAGAACTTAGAACTACTTAAACCCAACTAACCTAAGGACATCACACAACACCCAGCCATCACGAGGCAGAGAAAATCCCTGACCCCAGAGGGAATCGAACCCGGGAACCCGGGCGTGGGAAGCGAGAACGCTGCCGCACGACCACGAGATGCGGGCCCAGTAGCACATCCCCTAGCATTGATCCATGCCTGTATTCGTCGTGACATACTATCCACAAGTTCATCAAGGCACTGTTGGTCCAGATTGTCCCACTCCACAACAGCGATTCGGCGAAGATCCTCCAGAGTAGTTGGTGGGTCACGTCATCCGTAAACAGCACTTTTCAATCTATCGCAGGAATAATCGATAGGGTTCATGTCTGGGGGACACGTTGACTACTCTAGTCGAGCGATGTCATTACCCTGAAGGAAGTCACGGACAAGATTTCCACAATGTGGACGGGAATTGTCGTCCCTGAAGACGAATGCCTCGCCAATACGCTGCCGATACGGTTGCACTATCGGTCGGAGGATGGCATTCACGTATCGTACAGCCGTTACAGCGCATTCCGTGACGACCAACGGCGTACGTCTGCCCCACACAGTGCCACCCCATAACAGCAGGGAACCTCCAACTAGCTGCACTCGTTCGACAGTGCGTCTTATGCGTTCAGACTAACGGGGTTGCCTCCAAACACGTCTCCGACGATTGTCTGTTTGAAGGCATATGCGACACTCGTTGGTGAAGAGAAAGGGATGCCAAACCTGAACCGTCCATTCGGCATGTTGTTGGGCCCATCTGCACCGCGATGCACGGTGTCGTGGTTGTAAGGATGGGCCTCGCCATGGACGTCTGGCGCGAAGTTGCGCATCATGCAGCCTATTGCCCACAGTTTGAGTCGTAACACGATGTTCTGTGGCTGCACGAAAAGCATTATTCAAAATGATGGCGTGGCTGTCAGGGTTCCTCCGAACCAAAATCTGCCGGTAGCTGTCATCCGCTGCAGTAGTAGCCCTTGGGTGGCCTCAGCGAGGCATGTCATCGACAGTTCTCAACAAGGGAAGTGTCCAGTCGTCTCTGACTGAACCAAAGCGATGTTGTTCGGATAAGGTGGAGACCTCCATGTCCGAACAACATCGCTTTGGTTCATTCCGTGTCGACTGGACACTTCCCTTGTTGAGAGCCTTTCCTGGCATAAAGTAACAAAATGGTTCAAATGGCTCTGAGCGCTATGGGACTCAACTGCTGTGGTCATTAGTCCCCCAGAACTTAGAACTAGCTAAACCTAACTAACCTAAGGACATCACAAACATCCATGCCCGAGGCGGGATTCGAACCTTCGACCGTAGCGGTCTTGCGGTTCCAGACTGCAGCGCCTTTAACCGCACGGCCACTTCGGCCGGCTCATAAAGTAACAATGGGGAAGCGATCGAACCGCGGTGTTGACCGTCGAGGCATGGTGGAAGTACAGACAACACAAGCCATATAATTTCTTCCTGTTGGAATTACTGGATCTGATCGACTGTCTAACACCCTCTATCTAATAGGCGCTGATCATACATGGTTGTTTACATCTCTGCGCGGGTTTAATGACATCTCTGAGCAGTGACAGGGACTGTGTCTGTGATATAATATCCACCGTCAAAGTCTGTCTTTAGGAGTTCTGGGAACCGAGGTGATGCAAAACATTTTTTGATGTGTGTACAAGAAACGTAAGGCTATTTACAACTTGTACATAAACCAGACGACTGTTGTAAGAATTGAGGGACACGAAAGGGAAACACTGGTTGAGAAGGGAATGAGAGAGGATTGTAGTCTACCCCAATGTTATTAAATCCGCACATTGAACAAGCAGTAAAGGAAACCAAAGAAAAATTTGGAGTAGGAATAAAAGTTAAGGGAGAAGAAATAAAAATTTAGAGATGTGCCGATGACATTGCAGTTCTTTAGAGGCGAAAAGGACTTTGACGAGCTACTGGACGGAGTGGACATTGTCTTGAAAGGATGATATAAGATGAATATTAAAAAAAGCAAAGCAAAGATAATGGAATGTAATCGAGTTAAATCAGGTGATGCTAAGGGAATTAGCTTAAGAAACGAGACACGTAAAGGAGTAGAGGAATTTTGGTAGTTGGACAACAAAAAAAGTAAAGAGGGTATAAAATGTAGACTGGCAACGGCAAGAAAAACGTTTCTGCAGAATGGAAATTTGTTAACTTCGAATATAGGTTTAAGCGTTAGGAAGTCTTCTCTGAAGATATTTGTCTGTAGTATATCCATGTATGGATTTGAAACATGGACGATAAACAATGTAGACGGAAAAAGAATAGAAGGTTTTGAAAAGTGGTGTTACAGAACAATGTTGAAGATTAGATGGATAGATCACGTAACTAATGGGGAGGTACTGGATAGAAGTGGGGAGACAAGAAATTTGTGGCACAACTTGACCAAAAGAAGGGATCGGTCGATGGGATACATTCTGAGGTGTCGAGGGATCACGAATTTTGTATTGGGAGGACGTGTGTGGGGTAAAAATTGTAGAGGGGGACCAAGAGACGAAAACAGTAAGCAGATTCTGCAGGATGTGGATTGCAGCAGTTATTCGCAGATGAAGAGGCTCACACAGGATAGAGTAGCATGGAGAGCTGCATAAAACCCGTCTTCAGACTGAAGACCATAACAACAACAATGTGCAGGTGGAATTAAGCACAAAAAGCAATTTTTTTAGTAAAATTCCTCTGAAACTTCATTCACTCTGATCCTTATGTCAAGACATGTACTCATCTCACAACTTGACGTAAGGAAACGTTTTTATTATTGTGAAGTATTGACAGTGTCCAATATACGTTCACTTCTGTCCCTACGTTTGCCATGGAACACAAACTGTTACCTTCACGATCTGTGTTTTGTATACAATTCTAGTTGTGTACTCATGGGAGTTTCATTATTTAGAATTATCTCTGGTCACTCTGTCTTTACCAAGTGTTTTTGTTCATTTTGAGGTTGGTTACAGCATCACTTTGCATCACACTATCTGATATGTCGTTGCTTCCAGTTGGAACTGCAGAGAACGTGGTAAGTCCGTGCCACCAGTGAGTTGTTGCAGTGTTTGCAGAGATACTGGAGAGTAGTTCCTTCCAAGGAGCACAGTGCGTAGATTAAGGCATGGCGCACCATCACGGTAATAGTAATCTCCTTCATACAACATACATCATCATATTCAGCAATAATATGGCGCATGAAATCACCAAACTGACAGATACTGATCTCGAGAAATCTCCATTCTTCCTGATGTCTGCTATGTTCCAGTATGTCCAAAAGAACAGATACCATCTTCATATAGCTGAGGCTGAAAGAAGAGATACTATCTTCATAGAGATAAGGCTTACCGGCTTCTCCGCTGCGGATGCACTCACATAGCTCAATCTCTTACGGGAATCCGACTGCTGAGAGTAATTAGTATAGTGGGCAGGGGCACTAAAAAAGTAGTGTGTGGACAGTAAGTGGGAAATGAGGGACTCAGCCGGCCGGAGTGGCCGTGCGGTTGTAGGCGCTACAGTTTGGAACCGGGAGATCGCTACGGTCGCATGTTCGAATCCTGCCTCGGGCATGGATGTGTGTGATGTCCTTAGGTTAGTTAGGTTTAAGTAGTTCTAAGTTCTAGGGGACTTATGACCACAGCAGTTGAGTCCCATAGTGCTCAGAGCCATTTTTTTCGTACTAATTGTTCACGGCGTGTGGTGGTATTAAAACCTACATATGAACAGGGTAAAAAAAAATGACTTTTGCTGATCTTCTCCCGCAGGGATTTCAGACTGAATCGCTCCCTCTTACTGAGGGACGCAGTGATCCGCTGACCGACAACACCCGTGATTTTCTCCCACTGTCCTTGTGTAGGGATGTTGACGCCGTTACTCCCGATGTGCCCGCCGTGATTTGTCACAACAAACGTCGCCGAACAAAGGATGATGCGGCAGATGAACCTTCCCTATTGGCTCGCTCTTCCAATGGGCCTCCAGTAATGGACCCTCTTTCTCAGTCTGATATCGTGCTTTCATGCCTGTTCAGGAGATCCCTGACACCTTACCTGCCGCTGTTCCTGTTGTCGTGACCGCCCCTTTCGAGACACCCGTGCAGGAACCTGCTTCCGGTTCCCACGCGTCTTTTCCGGTTATCTCGGACTCTTCTCCTGTCGACTCTGTTTCCCATCGCCCTTCTGCGACTTCTGTTGGCCCCACTGGGTAACTGCCTTTCACCATGAAACAACTAATTGATTCTCAAGAGCCAGTGGGTCCCGTTGTTTTTCACCAACCGTCCCTCCATGAACCCTTGTCTGCGGACGAGTGGGATGTAGAGGCCTCTCCCTCGCAATCTGAAACGGAATACCTACATGATGCTCCCTCGCGGCCGAACGCGGCAGCGTCGGCACCACGGAGTCGCTGTAGAATCCGTAAACAGCCACGGAGAGCCGCGTCACTGCCGAAGAAAAAGCAGTGGGGAGATGAGGGTTCTGTTTCGTAGTTCTTCTCTGTTTGGTTCGGCGATTGATTTTGGTATGGTTACTTGTATGTTGCTCCGTCAACTGACGTTTCTCTAACGTTCTTTGTTCTTCTTTCTGTGTTGAATTTCCATGCAAGCACACTCATTTCTTACTCTGAATATTAACAGAATATGTTCTGACCTTCGGCCAGCCGCTTTGCAACAATTTATTCATTAATCTGGGGCAGATATCGTTTTTTTACAGGAAGCCTTATTCGGCCAGTTTCCCATTCCTGGCTTCTCAAGCTTTTTTATGCTTCCGAACTTTCTATGGGCATTGCGTTGTTTCACAGGGTAGGAATTCCATAGATTGATTTCGAAGTGTAAGGAATGGGGATCGGGTGCACGTGATGTGACCTAAGTTTCCTCCTTCTTTATGCCCCTTCTGGCACAGGTCGTACTACTGCACGTTCGAGATTCTATAAAGAAGAAATCATTTACCTGCTTCTTAAATCGCCGACAAAGATTATCTTAAGTGGGAACTTCAATTGTGTTCTACGGACGGTGGATCATCTCCTAATTTTAATTTCAGTAAGGAGCTCGACGACCTGGTGCGCTCCTTGCATCTGCGTGAAGCGTGGGTTTCTCGCTATCCTACACTTGTGTGACATACATACTTTACTCCCGCGACTAGAAGTCACTTAGATCGCTTTTACGTTTCCGATTGCTTGTAGGCAACTTCTGGATGTTGATGTGATACCAGACTGTTTTACTGATCATTGCGGCGTAGCCGTCACGTTTAATTATGAGCGCCAACCGGTAAAATTGTTTCGTCCTCCCTGCATGCTCAATATAGGCTCTTTACAAGATACCTCTCTTGTGTCGTCCTGGTGGACGTATGGGTTCGTTGTTCTCGCACTATGGACCGGTACTCGTCTATTGTGGCATGGTGGACACTGCATGCTAAACCAAAAATCCATAGGGCTCTCATGCGTTTAGAAACTGCGAAGGTGGCAGACGATCGACGAACACAAGAATTTTATAACTCAGTCTTACGTCAACTGTACGATAGTGCTACGCATGCTCCACTACGGGTTACTGATGTACAGCGCATTAAAGCCAAATTGCTGCAGCTCAAACGCATTCAAATGGAGGGACTGCGGACGAGGTCTCAACCACGTTTCCTTTTACAAGACGAACTGACGTCACTGTACCATCCAGTCCGTTTACGGGCGCGCCAGAAACGTGTGTGCCTTGCTCCCCTCACAACCGCTGACGTCCGCATGTTCACCTCTCACCGTGACATTTCCGACTTTATTTACACCTATTTTACTGATCTGTACGATACCCATCTCCCGACTGAAAACTCTCTCGATGACTTTACCATCTTCCTGCATCGCGTCGTCACTCCTCAGTTACATGACACATTTCTGCGTCCCTTTGACAAGGATGATAAATATGATGTTGTTACAGGATCTCAGTCACGCAATTCGCCTAGGTTAGATGGTATTCCTAAGGAGTTTTATGTTCAATTTTGGCCGTTCATTGGTGACACCTTAACGTCAATGGTAAATGAAGTGATGTGGGGAGTCTCACTTCCTGATACTTTTCTGGAGAGTAAACTGGTCCTCTTCCCGAAATCCACAGGTCGATCTGCGATTGATTCCCTCCGTCTTATTACTCTCCTGTCGCTCGAGCAATTAATATCCGCTGCTCGATACCATTATTGCCGCCCACCAAAGCTATGCTTGGACGCACTATCATGACTTCTGTTCTCGAATGTCGCGATTTAATTTCGGTGGCGGCTGCCACTAATATCCCAGGAGCTTTGCTTTTTCTTGATTTCCAAAAGGCGTTTAATCGTGTCAGCCATATTTTTAACGAGAGTGCTCACCACCGTCGGCTTTAATAATGATGCTCGACGGGTCTTAACTTGCCTTTTTACCGGTATCAGTATCGGTGATTGTGTACGGTCACCCCACCCCTCGGATATCGATCAGACGGGTTTTACACCAGGGAAGCCCCTTATCCATGTCACTTCCTGTTTTGTTCTTAGACCCCTTACTTCGCCGCCTCCTCACGCAATTACGTGTCCGGACTATATTGTGGGAACATTTTTCGGTCCGCGCATACGCCGATGACGTCATGGTTTTAGTACGACATGTCGAGGACATACCGAGGCGTAAGGATACCTTGGATTCATTTTGTCGTCCTACTGGTGCTCACATTAATGCACGTTCCTACGGTTGAGACACTTCGATCATGTCCTAAATTCCTTGTGCGACGGTCCACAATCGCCATAAGACCTTAGGGATCTTCGTGGGTCGCAGTCCGATCAAACTGGCGACACTAAATTCGCGTGAGGTTACGAGTCGTGTTCACGGGGCGATCCTTGAACATGAACGCCGTTCTCTTAGCCCCCTTCACAAGGTATGGATTTTAGGGGCATATGTCTTCAATAAAGTATATTACGTTGCGCAGGTCTTTCCGCTTCTCGAGATGATGGCCCGTGGACTAAAACAGCTGTCTGGTCGATTCCTGTGGCGCCCCAATATCTTTTGCGTCCGGTGTGAAGTAATGGCCAGGACTCGAAAGCATCCATGATTGGATCTTTCCGCTGTCAAAGTGAAGATATCTATCTTATATGCCCACCGCAATGTTTTAACCTGTACGTGGTCTCCGCATTCAGTTACCTCTCGTTTAGTTTGCCGCCTCCGACCGGTCTGTCTGACCCCTCCTGTTGATATTGGGCGGATTAATCCTAAATTGCGGCACATTCGTGAATACTTTCTAATTATCGGTAACCTAGGTGCTGATATACTTTCTACGACGCATATTACTGCCAACATGCTATCATCCCATTGGGGCGCACCATGTCCCCTTTCTTGTATTGAACATACTTCCCCGTCAAAGTCTTGGAAAACGGTCTGGTATCATCTTAGTCTTCCTATATTGCCGATGGAGGTTGTTTCCACGTGGTATAGGGTCATTCACCGTCTGATACCTTCTGGTGATCATCTTTCTCGTATTGTCCTTCGTCCGACTGAACAGTGTGAGGAATGTCATCAAACTGGCACCTTACTTCACAGACTTATTGCTTGCGGACGGGATCAATGGCTCTGAGTCCGCCATCAATTAGCTTTCCTTACTCGAGGGCCTGAAACTGCTTTCCCAGACGACATTTTCCTACATCCGTACACATCCTTTTTTCATCAGACGACAACGAACACAGTTGTTTGTGTCTTGGGTTACTATGTTCACTATGTCGTTGAAGGCGCGAATGCCCATATCCCCGCGTTCATCACCAGTATCTGACAACTGCACATTGTAAATGGCAGCGGTTGCCACGATACCGAACGCTTTTTGCGAATATGCTTTTTCTTGTGTTTAACCGTCAGGGTGTTGGTTAAATTGCCCTGTGATCCCTATTTCTTCCCTGAGCTTCAGTCCCCTCACTTGTAGCTTTGTTTTGTCACTTTTTCTCTTCCACATGTATATAAAAAAATTGACAAGAAGGGTGGGATAGTGGGTTCGTCTTCCCGTTCAGAATTTAATAATTATTTGAGCTTGTACTAATTTGTTGATTTTCTTCTTTCAGCTGATATTAAATGATGATTTGACTAAGGTTGTCTGATTTTCATGAAAATACCAAGTCAATCTTATGATAAAAAATGCTCAGTCGGCTAGAGCGTTTGCCATGTAAGCAGGAGATACTGGGTTCGAGTCCCGGTTGGGACACACATTTTCAACAGTCCCCGTCGATATTTATCAACGCCTGTAAGCTGTAACTACAATTTTGTGGTCCAGAATTTCCTCTATGACCAAGGTATGTGACCGTTTACAGTACTGTATATGTAGAAATAACTACCCAGGATGGGCAAATAGGCTTTCTGAATTGCTTTCAGAATTCGCCTCTTTCTTGGCAATGGAAGAGCCACGTGTAATGTGACAGCGTGCGAACCCGAACGCACTGTGGCTACATTTTGACCTGCAAGATATTTACTTCAGGTACATATATTATATTGTCATCGTTCATTGATACAAGAAAAAAATAATGGTCTACCTTGTTCCAAGTTCATTTCCTGGTGAACTCAGAAACAGTGTCTCTAACACATTGCTCACAATCGAAATCATTGAGCCATTTTCATTTGTAACTTCCTTATCCTAAAGAACCCTTTATTACTTTCAGCTTTAACTCAATAAATTTCATCATTTTTTGGGCAGCACAGGCGCCGACGCCATGGGACATGAGGGGGCCCGACCCCCCTCAAAAATTCGTTTGGGGCCTCGGAGTTCCCTCAATAATTTAAGAATATTATTAATTATATTATGGCTTGGAAAATCACAAAATTATGTTTAAATTATTCATTTTCCTTGTTTGACGACAGTTACCTATTGAAATACATTCATTAATGAGTTCAAACAAATAATTTTTGCGGTAGTAAGGAGGTCAACTGAAAACAAGTAGTATGAATCATGATAGTGTTACGGTGCTGCGGGCACATTTAGAATTTGTTCCAGTGCCCGAACCTTCAGGTAAAGTCTGGCGCCAGTGGGCCAGCGCTGCGGCCGTATCGACATCAAAAGGACTGGAGCTGAAGCGCCTGGAAACCTCCGCCTTGTGTTGCCTTGACGCTTCGAGACATTATGACGCCGCGGCTATATAAAGCCCACCCTGCTGTCGCAGTCATTCGGTGTGGGTAGATTCATTCAGTGTATGCTGCAGATGTGTTTAGTGTTCCCACTATAGTGTCTAGTGGACTATTTTATTTGACTGTATTTTATTTGTTTACTTTAGTTTCGTAGTGTATTTTGAATTAAGTTCACAACGGATATATTTGTTAACAAAAATGAGCGCTTGGAAATTGATGTTACTGAAAGTCGACCTCCAACTATTATTGTGTCATCAATTGCTATGTCGTCTTCAGTTGAGTACCGTTCACAACAAAAACCTGGACGATCCCGTAAGGGAAGATCATTTCAGAAGTCTTGGTTGATCAAATATACATGGCTAGAATATGAAGCATCTACCGAAATAGTTTTTGCAAAACCTGCAAAGAGGCAGATGCTGAAAATCTATTCAAAAAATGGTTCAAATGGCTCTGAGCACTATGGGACTCAAATGCTGTGGTCATTAGTCCCCTAGAACTTAGAACTACTTAAACCTAACTAAACTAAGGACATCACACACATCCATGCCCAAGGCAGGATTCGAACCTGCGACCGGAGCAGTCGCACGGTTCCGGACTGCGCGCCTAGAACCGCGAGACCACCGCGGCCGGCTTGAAAATCTATTACAATTTTCTTCAAAGAAAGATGCATTTACTTAAGTAGTGTTTTGTAACTGGAAAAAGGCTTTGGAAAAACTCTGTCTTCACGAAGGTACGTATTAGTATAAAGGAGATGTTCTGAAACCAAGCGATGTGTGGCCTCCCAATTTAATGAACAGTTAGTGATATGAAGAAAGGCCGTTGACCTCTTGAAACAATTTTCACTACCATACAATTTCTATGCCGACAATGACTACCAGTTAGACGGCTCAAAGATGTGGACTCAATTTTTTCATTTGTTGGAACTATGAAAGAATGACATACCTGAATTTAAAGATTGGTTAGGGCGTTCGGGGTATAAATGGACGTCTCACGATATTCAAAACGAGATCACTCATCTACGAGGAAAGTCTGCGTTGAGAAAGGTATTTGCTTCAGTCAAGAAGACTGAACATTTTTGTATTATGGTTGACGAAAGAAGTGATTCTTCGATTCACGAACAAGTGTCATTTTGTATTCGTACTGTCGATAATTCCTTAATCATTAACGAAGACTTTATTGGCTTATACAGGACCCACAACACTGAATCGTAAACTCTGTTTAGTATTTTAAAAAACGTTTTTGCTCGTCTTGATTTGTCAATGAATAACTAAACAGTGCTATGATGGTGCCTCGGATATGAGAGGTAAGTTTTGGATACACAACCAAAAGCACGTTACGTGCACTGCACTGTCCACAGTTTAGACTTGGCAGTAGTAGACAGTCTCCACCATCTTACGTCTAAGAGGGATATAACGGTTGTAGCCAAGGACTTAATAAACACAATGAAGGAATCCAACTAAAGGATGGGATTTTTCAGAAGCATAAGCTGTGAGAGCGCCGACCATGCTGGTCTACGACCCCTTTGCCCGACTCGATGGACTATGCGAACTTCTACTACCTTGAGCACATTGAAAAACTTTGAAGAAATTCTAGATTTTTTTGAAACTTTTCTGTAGGGGACAAAACAGAGGCACGTTACAAATGTGCAGGCTACCATGATTCAATGTTACAATTCAAGACTTATTTCTTTTTACGTCTTTAATGTCACGCAATGAACCAAGTAGAGGACGTCAATGAAAAGTCAATGCACTCATCTAAGGGCTGCCGATGTGGGAAAAATATATGAGGGCTTGATTTGTATATTGAATAGACGTGATAGTTCTGAAACTTTTGGGAATTGTGTTTAAAAGAAAAATCTTCACAAGTTGATGATCCTTCGCTTCCTCGGAATCGTAGTACACCAAAGAAGTGTGAAAGCAATGAAGCTAGCTCACTGCACACTTTCAAAACCCCAAAGACATACTACAAAGCTATTTACATTGAAGTTTGTGAAACGGTGCAATCTTGCATTACTGAGCGGTTTAGTTCAACTGGACTCACACAGGTTATTGCAGCTGAACCAAAGTGCCGCTTTTAGTAAACAGAGGTGAAACCAATTTGGAAAAATCAACTGAGTTTTTCAAAAATGACCTATACATTGAGAGACTGCACTTGCACTTTAATATGTTTGCCGATATCGCTAATAAAAACTACTCGTCTCAAAAAACTTGCGTCATGTAACAAAGTAAATTGCACAAGAGCCTGCAGTTGGAGAAATGTTATGTGAAATAGTGAAGTGCATTAAGTTTCTCCAAGTAGTTCGAATCACGACAGCAGCAGCAGAACGGTCATTTAGTGCCCTTAGACATCTGAAGTCATATCACCAATCAACAATGGTACAGAAACGATTGAACGACTTGGTTGTTCTTCATGCCCACTGAGATGTTTTGGATGAATTGCAAATCCAAGCCGTCATCAACGACTTCATATTCAGTAATACAGTCGGACTGTTGACATTTGCACCTCTTAAAGACACTCCAGCTCTAATAATTTCATTGAGAGCAATATTAAAAATCTTAATAAAATAGAGAATTAAATACATACGTAATATTAAATTTTCAGTTTCGAAATATTAGTACTAGTCTAGTATTGTGTTACTATATTACTATAGTACTGTATTATCATTTTCAAATACACATATATTTTTAGGATGTAAGACCCAATTAAAACCTGCTGTTTACATACTTTTTGACTAAAAGTTTTATGCATATTATATTAACTGTGTTGAAGCATTAAGTTTGAGATACTGTTTTAATTTAATGAACCCTGAGCCTAATTCAAAGTAAGTTTAGATTAGCTATTTCGCTTATTAATCAAAGTGCTATTACTGTGTGACAGGAATATTTTATGTTTTATTCTTTTAATGATAGTTTAGGATTTACTTAAATATAATTTCGGTAATTTCAGAGCAATATATTCACTGCTCTGTAATAGTGTATAAGCGTGACTATTACTGTAAATTATATTAGCTTTTTAAGAAAATACCCTGCAGGTTTATGTTTTGTTTTATTTTTCAAAACCAAAATATGTGTCAGACTTCTCAAGTTTCCTGGAATGTCGAGTTTTGGAGAGTCTAGTTTTAGGAGTCCTAATGTTGATCGTATGAATCTAAAATGCTAGGAAACTAACACTCATATAAAATTTAGAAAATTTACCTAGGCAATACCCCAGTATGAGCCCACCCAATATTTTTTATAAGTCGGCGCCCCTGTGGCAAAATGTATAACTGCCCTGGCAGCAAGTATGCCTCTCTCTAGGCATTGTACATTCTTGATGTTCTCTCTCACTTGCATCGTAACCCACCATGTTTAGAGTTCTCGCAGCAACATAATTAATAAACGAGACTTCTTAATACATTCAGTGCCTCGCAATAAACAAAAAATAACGTAGTACCTAAACAATAGAATCGAAACATCCAAGTCGGTTGGGCGTTACCTAAACTAAGACATCTAGCGACAAATCCAGTAGCACGTTATCTCTATGTGATCTACAGTACATATTACGTAGGTACACATTACAACAAATAGAAACATATATATGAACTTTTATGTCGAACAAATGCTAATAAATAGCCAATAAATATATACTACAGTTGACATGAAAATAATAGGTATATCTAAAATGGCCAATAGATCAGTAAAGACCGAACAGAAATGTTTCCCACATGACATGTAAGCAACTGCATAACAAAACTGAATAATTTTAGTGACGGAATTAATGACCATCGTGCAGAAGAAATAACTGTCTACATCACACAGATATGCTTTACGATTTACTTTCATATTTCCCATATTTGTTGGCAATGGAACAGTCATGCCTTGTAGAAGGTAAGTTCCACATCTGATATAAGCATAAATATATATTTAATGAATGGAGGGCAATATAACATAAGTGACAATAATGTGAATGTAACTAAATAACAATAATTTCTTCAAAACCTAGAATTTTGTAAGCTTTCAGTTTTAATGTAGAAAATTAATATATTTACATCTTATTGCGTGCTTCTGAATAATTATAACATTTTACACTGTGTATTTGTCATTTGTCAAGATGTTAACTGCAAATGACTATTAATCAGTTTCAAAAACGCCCTTTAGTTTTATATTACCGTTTATATTTCGTTGTCGCAATAACATTTCAACTTTGTAGTTATAAAAAGATCCCACCAGTTACTTTTATAATTTTAAATTACTGAGTATTTGTAGTAGTTAATTCTGTGCTACATTAAACTGTACCTCAGCACCTGCAGCTCAGTAAAGATTGAGCTACGTTGGCTTTGGACAACCTGACACTGTAACACAAAATGAATGGCTTACAAGCAGCACTAGCAAATATAAATTGCTACCGTGATGATGGCGACGAGCTCCCAAAGTGAGGGCTGACACAAACACTGTGAAAACCATGAGAAGCTTTCAAAACAAGACACTTGGAACACTCAGTGCAGGTGTTATGTTGATCTTTCCCAATGCTTACTAACATGCAACTGGCCGCCGTTTGGCAATGAGTTCAGTTACTAGCTGTTTGATCATCGCCCCTACATCCTGATCTTTGTCACAGTGAATTCCATCTTTTATTTCACCCAAAAAATCCCTTTCCTATGCGTAGCCATTTCGTAGTGATGAAGGATTGAGGACAGTTGCCACTCACTGATACAATTCCCACTTCTGTGTCACAGGAGTACAAATCTGATTCCACAATATGACAATGAACTTAATTTTTGATGTATGTTTAAGTAGATATAGATCAGACTTTGGTGTACCTGTTAAAGTTTTCTTTACTTTTAAAAATCGAGAAACTTAATTTCTATATGACTATCGATGCATGTGATAACAAGGGAATGAATGGAAAATGTACTTAAATACACTGAATGTATCTTTTCAATACATTTTGTAGAATGATCCTTATTTTATTGCATGACTTAATAGAATACAAAATTTCAACTGCATCTCATCCCAAAAAAAAGGAAATACTAACAGCAGGTACTACCATATCAATATATTTAACGCTAGATTTGTTTAATATACAATAATATATAGTTCTAATCCTTCATTTAGTAATTAAGAGATAAGGTAATTCAGGTAGTAATCTGGATATGAAGTTGTTAAATAAAGTTTTAATGCAGCTTGAATTTACTTATAAAGATAGAGTAAACACATGATACTTGTTTTACTGGTTCTTGCAATCACTTTTCAAGAACCAAAGCTTTAGAATGCAATGGACTGAGGAAGACAGTATCTGTTAGAATATTCTATCAAAACATCACACAAAATGGAAGAGCTCATTATTAAGAAATTCAACAGTCCATGTTTCACTCCACATCTTTCTTTTCACAACAGTGTTTGAAGTAAAATTGATATTTTAAATGGTAAACTGGAGTGATGTTTCTAATATCTGACTGACTATTTTGGGTTACATATTATTTAAATATAAATATAACAGTATGATCAGTATAATTGCAGTATAAAAACTATCGACAACTTCTGAAACTAAAGAAATAAAAATAACACATTTTAAGAATAGATATTTAACAGTTTAATAAGAAAATATCTATAGTTATCTCACTGTAACTTTATTTAGTACACTTTATATGGAATACAATGTTTTTCACCTTCTTGAATTGTAGTTAAGGTCATTTCCTGTATACTGTAAATTAAAAGTCCTTACATGAGTAAGGTTTCTAAAATATAATGAATCTAGCTAATAAACGTTGCATCTGAAAATTGCTGTAAACATGTAACGATATGATTGAAATGATTTTTCAGATAAGACAATATATGTAAATGTTGGAAAGGACAGATTAATTTCATGCATAATTACAATAGCTTAAGAATTATCACATGTACATTATTTGTTTCTCTTTGTAAATACTTACTGTGTCTTCTTGTTTTCCATATATGTTCTGCTTCTTGGTGATTTACACACTATGTATCAACTGGAACGAAAATTACATCAATTTGAAAAAACTGTGTGAAATACAATAAAAGCCGCCATTGTGATGGAGGACCACAATTCACTAGTACTGGAAGAAACACAAGCTCCTATAGATTTTAATTAACACACACAATGGGAGATTCAAATGCTAGAAATATTTTGCTAATACATAACACAAATATGAAGAAAGCAAAACAATATCCACAAAAACTCAAGAATGACAATTAAAAGCATTGGCAAACGTGTTGTTAAATATAGGAAAAACGAAAGTGTCAAAAAGCTCATTATTGTACTGTTTCCAATAGAAATTTATAAAAAGAAATATATGCCATATAAAAATTATCAACAACTTCAGAAGCTAGAGAAATACAAGAAATACATTTTAACAACAGATATTAACATTTTAATAACGAAAAATCTATGGTTAGTTCACTGTAATCTTATTTAATACAATTTATAAGCAATATATGATTTTTCAGAAGAGGAAGAAAATTATGTTGCTAACCTGAATCATTTCTCGTCTTTAAGCTATATTAATCAAATTTGTATTCAATGAAGTTACGCTAAGAGGGAGAGAAAGCTTGTAAGCAATTTTATGACGAGCACGTCATTTAGTAGCATGAATATTCAATGCGGTTCAGTTATCCGTCGTAGACGGGGCGGCGTTCTCGTGTGTCAGCATACTACATACTGAAATTCAGCGGTGAGGTGCAAAATCTATGCTGTAAATGTAGATACAGTGTTGGAAGTTCACACGTCAGGACGCAATAAAATACCCTTTGCAGCTTGTCTGTATACTGCAGTCGTCGCCCTTTGCGCTTGAGCGTATAATGACCAGTTTTTCAGTATCATCAAAAGGTTAATTATCCTTGGTCAGTGTGGCGTGCAAAATAAAAAAAAAGCAATATACACATAGCATGTCGTGTACTTCGCAGTCTGCGTGTGGTACGCCGCACAGCAATTCAGCTGCGGGGCAAAGAGTAAACACAACCGAGAATGAATGTGAGTGTTTGATACACAGTTCGTTACATCACGAAAAATATGTGTACTTGGGAGCGCGGTTCTGTTTAGAAACCTCTATTTCTGCACATTAATTCAACTGAAACCTGTAATTATAAGCAACAAACGAAATAAACGAAAACGTTTACAGTTCGTCGCACTATACGAAATAACTCATTTGATATAAGCTTTTAATTCACAGCCCCTTTGTGGAATTCTTCATATTAACTGACTGCGAGCAGTAATAAAAAAGTCATGTACTAAGCACAAGTAACAGCAGCCTGTTGTCGGAAGACTGTGAATGCCCATGTTGCTGTTCACAGCACCAAAATAGCCATTGATTTAAAACATCTTTCATACTGTACGTGGCACTCCATATAGCAATTCAGCGGAAGCTTGTGAATTAGCAGGCAAAGTGCATATCTTACGCAAGCATTCAGCCACAGTTGTACTAAGGAAAACTGTAAACTTACGCGATCGTCATTCTGTTTCATTTCTGAGTAAACAGCACTTTCTTTCAGCGAGTCATGTCCCACTCATCATGTCTCGCTCACTCACTGTACAAACTTCTAACTTTTCACGCGAATATATATGCACATAGAAATAGGTTTCTCCACATTAATAACATGTTAAGAAATGTTAATAAATAAGTCCATTACATCAAAAAATGAAAGGGAAAATGTTCCATAGAGGACAGTTACACAACGTATGTACAAAGAAACACAAGATTTTGCAATTCTGTCTGCGATGTGAAGGTAAAATTTAAAAAAAAAAGATTTGAATTATAGCAGTATCTTCAAGAAGATCTCCCAAATCCTTAAATTTTGGAACGCCTCTTCGTGTTTATTACATTGTTGTTTCTTACTGTGAGAATATCATTAGCAGGATCGGCAGGCACACACATATATCCTTATATACACATTATGTCTTCTGTTTCCTCTAAAATACCTTAAAATTTCATTCTTTCATTCTATGACACATAAAAAAACTGAATTTACGGGACGTAACAGGCATGAGTGCACATATTATTATACGTGGTACTTTAATATGATAAACTTTTTGCGTCAAAGAGTCTTTTCAGAAACCTTACTATATCCGATGTTATCTGCACAGTCGTAACTGCACCACAAGTGGAGTATACCTGTCATTATAGAACAACCGTTCTGCGTCCACATGTGTTGATTCAGCATCTGACCTGCTGCTTAGGGGAAAATGAACATTAATATCTTTCTCTTGCAACAAGTACTTGGATGTACTAAGTAGGCTGAAAATATACTACCCCTCATAACCATTATTGTTAGTATGCTAATGACAAAAATATTGATGAAATGTTGTTCATTTGTCTAGCTTCAGTCGCCAATAAAAAAGATGTCTGCACTCGTATGGGTGTTCATACTTGTGTGTACCAACATGGAGACGAAGGAAATTGTTTACACCATCTCACCATATTTTATGGTTGTTCATACTTGTGTGTACCAACATGGAGATGAAGGAAATTGTTTACACCACTTCACCAATCTTATCTAGCATGTTACATGCTGAGAAAACACAGAATGACTTCAGCTTAATGATTCCCACACATACGAGCTCTGAGTATGTGACACGAGAGGAATGGCAGCTGCGGCGTTCAACATCAACCAGCCATGTCGGAACCTACGATGAAAGCACCAGGGCCCGCTATCTCGTCCCTGCGACTCTTCTTTGAAGCGCAAAGGCGGAACCACAAAGCTTTTCCTAGAGCACGCTAGATGAAATTCGGATGGAAAATGAAACCACTATTCGATAACAGAATCATCGTTGGCAGTAAAGTAGTGAAAATAGTTCGCCAAGAAGCTTTCAACATCTAGTCGCCATCTCATAGAGCTAGATACAGGAGTGTAATAGCCATACGACTCATCTTCTGATGAGATGTAAGAGTTTTATGTCTCATCAGGTAGCTTCCTAGAACGTTCTACGCGGAAGCTAAATGATAAACAGATCTAATAGAACTCTCATTAATACTAACGTGTGCAGTAATTTCAGAACGTAAAAGACAACATGTGACTAAAATGAGCATTAACATATATAAATTATAAGTAGTACAGAGTTAAAATTGTAGCTGTCTGCGAGAAATGAGAATCGTGAGAAGCTCCTATGTCTGGACTGAGAGCATGAAACTGACGTAGGGTGGAATGAAGGAGGGCCCGGATAGATTCTTGTGGAATTTCCTTCATCGAAGTCTGCGAATGTGATAAGGACCATCGGCGGTCCTTAACATCTTTTGCCGTAGTTTCGTGATTTCGAAGCACGAGATATAAAGTAACCAAGAGATTTCTTTGTAAATGCCACCAATACATTTACTTTGCAAGTTTTAACGAAAACAACTTGCACTTTACAACACCTCTGTTCGACATCATTGCTGAAAATTTGACGATCTGGGTTGGTTGTCGCAGCTAGGAATTTCAACCAGACGTGGCAAGTGAACGATACACTTTAGCCATACGTAGCGTATGTTCTTCTCATATGCCCAGAGTCGGCTACAGCTGTGTCCGTTGCCCAACAGACGGCATCACTCACCTTTCCTGCAGTGAGGCTCGCTGCCAACTGTTTAAAGGTTAGTTGGCTATTGGCGGCGCATTATTAATAATTTCTTTGAGCTGCCATAATACTTTTTATTTATTAAAAGAACTATACTTGTCGAACGTCTGCTACTCGTAATCAGAAGCATTTTGGCAAATGACACACAAATGAATTATAGTGAAACACGCTTTCACACTACAACCGCATAATGTGTAAATAAGGATGTATTTGTGTGCCTGCCGATCGTGTCTAGTCACATTCTCACAGTAAGAAACAACAATGTAATGAACACAAAGAGACATGACAGGCGTTGACTGTACGTTGTTCTTCACTTTTGATTGTCTGAAACTGGATATCTGTTACTTACTACAGCTTTCTTCTTACGGTCGTCCTACAACCGTACGAACAACTTACACATTTATTAACATGTTATTAATGTGGAGAAACATATTTCAATGTGCGAAGCGAAGTGTTATGCAATGTCTGTGTGTGTGTGCGCTTGTGTCTGATAGTACTTGTAAAATTCATAGAATTTATCTCCCCAAAAATGTATCAGTATGCCCTGAAACTTTGTGAAATCACCCCCAGAACTGTTTCAGCTTGCCACAAAAGTATATCAAATGCTTTGAAATACTATGGACTTTTCCAAATCGTATCAGCTTACCACAAAGATGAGCCCAGAAAATATTTGGGCGCAGATTGTAAGGTTATTAAATTTTGTTCCAGCCTCCGTCACACAGTAGAGGCTAGGTCTACAGATGTGTTCCCTACAGAGATCAAGTAAGCCAGTATTGTTGACATTATATAACAACTCTCCGGCCCGAAGGGGTTTGTGTCACCAGTCACGCTCGACACACACAGAATCGCTGCGCCGCAACACAGTGTGACCAAGAGTAAAGTAACCTTTGGTAACTCGGGGCACTTTCGTGCTACCGAGAAACTAACACATTGAAAATCTAACCAGGGCTACCAACCCACGCTCCGGGCAGACTGAGCTAGAAAAGCTGACATCAGAAGTACTATGACAAATCCAGTGCCCCCACCAGTAGGACTACTACAGAAACATAGATGTAAAGGTATAAGTAATCCAGTTAGGAACTCAAAGTATTCAGTCGTTTCGCCGTTATGTCTACGTTCACAACTGGAGAAGATGACAGACTTTTGCGGTTCAGACGACGGATAACAGTTGATGATGAAGATCGGCTCGCTACCTGCCCACTGATTGACTCGCCGAGTTCCAGCACGAGGCACGCCGCACGTGTGGCGCATTCGATGTTAGACTTGGGAAATTACTCCAATGGGGGTGCTGTTGTACAGCCAGCCTCTGCCCTCTGAGGGACTTTGGTTGATGGACTGCAAGCTGTCTACGATCCGACTGGATTAGGCGCGCCTTCGCGGCCTCCTAGCCACCCAGAATTGATCGGTGGGCGACATGGGGATCACCACTAAGCGTGGAAAGAAATGGTACAGTGGTTGTCGGGCTGAATGGCGAGTGTCAGTCGGGTTAGTGTCCCGCCGCCTACCGGGACATATCAAGATACGTCTTCGGACTGGAATCTCATGGAATAGAGTGTAAATGTTTTTAGTGATGAGTCCTGCTTCGAATTAAGCCGAGATGACTAGCGGAGACATCTCTGAAGACGCCACAGACAGCATTGGGATGCCAGTCTGACTGGCGCCAGCTATACGGCCGACAACCTGGAGTGGCGGTGTTGGGTGCCATTTCTTTTCATATCATTCGCGACACCTTCACAGGACAACGGTACGTCAACGATATCTATGCCACGTTTTGTTGCTCTTTATGGATAATCGTCCTGGATTATGTATCAGCAAAATAAGGACCACCCGCCGACGGCGAGTGTATCTATTGCTTGTCTTCGTGCTTGCGAAATTTTACCTTGTCTAGAGCCCTTCAATAAACTCAGAATTTTGGCTACATAACGCCACAACTGGACGTATTTTGGCACGACATCCCTCAGGAGGTCATCCAACAACTCTGTCAATCAATGCCATACTGAATAAGTGTTTGCGTAAGCGAAAGAGATTGACAAACGAGACACTGACTCGTTCAATTTGTAAAGCACTCTCCCTGGAATAAATCAACCATTTTTATGAAGCTATAATCAATAATATTATCTTGAAACACTTCCATTTGGTCCTTGTTTGCATAGAAAATCAGTAGTATCAGAAATTGAGTCCGCTTTGATGCAAAACACCTCGTTCTTCGTTTATTTCCTTATTATCCCAAACTAGTTTCGGCGACAAATAACACCATCATCAGTTGGGTTTTTTAATCTAAAACATGCAGAAAATGGTATGGTTGTACAAACACAGTAAAACAATATTACATTTTTACAAATCGTCTTTTGAAATATAGTTTTACATTGATACTTCCATACTACCTTATTTATTGTATGTTACAACATGTTTTAAGCAGTTATTGGCGCTGTTTGTGACATATTTTCCGTGCTCTTTTCTGTTGCCTTCTTTTTACTTAGTGAACATCATGTCATCTGCTACCATGTGAGCGGCTGCTAGTAAACAAATTCTAAAAGGTGAACTTCGTATGTCAGCAATATGTACTTGGGGTTGTGGTAGTGTTGTAGAAACCAGTTATTTTGGTGTGTATTGAGCTATTGCTTAGCTATTCGTGTACTCACGCTCGTTGGATGGTATA
Organism: Schistocerca piceifrons; assembly: GCF_021461385.2. Taxonomy (NCBI): domain Eukaryota; kingdom Metazoa; phylum Arthropoda; class Insecta; order Orthoptera; family Acrididae; genus Schistocerca; species Schistocerca piceifrons. The sequence goes on from NC_060143.1 coordinate 558,019,705, forward strand.
TGGCTGCTTTTTACACAGAAAAACAACGTATTATGAAAGTATCAATATAAAATTACCGTACATTTCAAAAGACGATTTGTAAAAATGTAATAATGACTTACTGTGTTTGTACAACCATACCATTTTCGGAATGTTTTAGATTAAAACACCCCACTGATGGTGGTGATATTTGTCGCCGAAACTAGTTTGGGATAATAAAGAAATAATAATAAAGAAACAAGGCGTTTTGCATCAAGCGGACTCAAGTTCTGATATTAGATGTTATAACCATTTGTTCGTCTCTACAGGTACATCTAATCTGTGCGTCGTTCTTCTTTTTGTGTTACGGTGTATATTTACCAGCGTCACTGGAAGTGTTAATGTTGAATGCGGTGTACTGGGGTAAAAGCATACTGAGGAGCCGATAAATACACATAGCGGATGGCAGTCTGGCAACAACGAATTTAATTTGGCGTATGAAGTGCTTTCATGGTCAAGTAAGTGGATTTAGGAACTGTAACGTACAGAATCGTTCTAGATTATCTCTAACCGTCTAGACTTTTTATTACACTTGTAGTGTTTTAAGGTAACGGAATATCATCGATAAGAACAGATGGCCAAATCACTCTGACTGCCGACATCTTGATCAGGCGACAAGACAAGAAGGCATATCACCAGACTGAACCTGCGACTTTCCTTAAAAGTTGAGTTAAACGAAATGCTCTAGGGTGTAGCATATTAAATGAGCTTTTAGCAGGTAAAAATGGACTTAGTGTTGGATCTAATTTCTGTGACGCAACACCTTCGGTATCGTGAGGAAACAGATGTATATGTCTTTCCAAGCAGCTTGATTTCAATTTTCATGGTTTTTCCAACCTTCAGACGACTGCCACAACAAGGCAACGATGTCTTCCCTCCAAACACTTGTGCGAGCATATGTTTCGGCAAACACGTCCCTGGTATCTGCGAGACTGGAACCTGCCACATTTCTTCCACTGTTACCAAAATAAGATACGTTGGATTCAACTGTCATTCAGTGTAGGAGGTGGAGTACCGTATGCTCCCATACTTGCTTTATTTGCCAAAATAGCAATGAGGATTAATGTGCCTTTCGATAACAGATTCGGAACAGTTGCCTTACAGGGCACAGCATTAGCTGTGTCTGTACAGATAACATGTGTGTGAATGTAGATAATTACCAAATACGTGGCATTATCTCAATCAGTACACTCAAGATACCAGTTACCTCAGCGTTCATTTAGCGAGTGAATATAATTATGACTACTATTAATGAACTGTTGCGGGATGACTCATGTACAAATACCTTCAGTTGAATGAACCCCACTACTGTGATGAATTCATGAATCAATTTTGTATTAGTAACAAATACCAGAAAAACAAAATAATTATTCTTTTAACACTGATAGCTTTGCTTACAATGGACATGTATATAAATTTCCTCTTGAGTCACTTTTAGGGTCAGTCCCAAATCGCATTCACTAAATGTGGAATCCTCCTACGACCTCATTATTGTCCATTTGTCTATCAGTTTGCCTCTATTTTCGATTATGAAGACTTTTGCTCTACAGTATTAATTTATTGCATTAAACCGTTGCCAGCTGGAGTAGCCGAGCGGTTCTAGGCTGGAACCGCGCGGCCGCTACGATCGCAGTTTCGAATGCTGCCTCGGGCATGGATATGTGTGATGTCCTTAGGTTAGTTAGGTTGAAGTAGTTCTAAGTTCTAGGGGACTGATGACCTCAGAAGTTAAGTTCCATAGTGCTCAGAGCCATTTCAGCTATCTTTTTGTTAAACGGTTTTCTGCCTAAAACACCGTAACACAATAAATCAATGCCGTCGGACAAAGGCAAACTAGCGCATTTCATCTATTATACGCTTTTCATTTATTATAATGTTGTTCTACCAAGAACCGACGGTAGGTACAGTTAACATATGAAGACCTTCTTTTCTCAAGAACGGTTAGGGGTATCAAGCTGATACTATTGTCAAAAAAAAAAAAAAAAAAAAAAAAAAAAAAAAAAAAAAAAAAAAGAGAATTAAACTTCTAAACCATTGCGAAATAAGATAAGACACTTTTGTGACACACATTTTGATAATCGCAAACTCAGTCATCAAAACAGACAGATGAGCTATTTGTATGCATAATTAAGTTTGTTCGGAACATTCAGATTTAGGGGTCGGATTCGCTCTAGCTCAGCTTTTCTGCTAATTCTTCTCTGTGATCAAAACAGTTCCGTGAGTTTAAAGTTGTTTTATTATTTGCGACTGAAGCTTATTCATCCATATTAATATACAAGTATTGATTTACATGTTTAGTGTAAGCTTAAATGTGTTGTAGATGCTTTGTGGGTTATCAGAATTATGTGAGATGATATTATGTTCTTGACTGGAGCTATGACGTAGCCTCATACATTATGCATTAACTGTATGTGTGATCCGTATTCCGGAGAACTACGGCGGAGACAACAATTTTTAGTACAGAGAATAAATTTCGATAACGGCACTACACACATGTAAGTCAAGTAGGAGCTGTGCAACTATACGGCTCTGAATATCCACGCTTAGATTAAACTCATATGAAAGGATGAAAATTAAGTAGAAAGAATACAATCAGTCCAGAGTACTGACAACTAATTTATGGTGGCCAGTACACAAGAATGATTATATTTTTCTACAGAAGTGTTAACCTTTCATTTCTGACGGCAGAATCCTGCACACATGTATTACCCATACATGTTTTGGAAATAACGGTGTATCGTGAATTTACCTTCAAAACCTTTTCTTAAGAATTTACTTTATTTTCTAGCAATTCATCAAGAACATTAACCCATTTAATCACACTAAGTGAGCGTGGAAGTAGTTGCCAGTGGGTAACTGATGAAAACAAATCAAATTCTTTCAACGAATGAAAATTTTATTCCCAGAAACCTTTTACAATTTATTCACAGGCGGAAGGAACAAATTTTTGTCTGCATGTGCTTTCGGACTGAGAACCTTGCTGCTCCCTAGTGACACGGCCGTAGTCACGACCGTTCACAACAACATCTGAAAGACTACACTGGTGCAAATCTGCAACACACCAAATTACTTAAACTAAAAATTTTATCAACTCACACAAGCACATAAACTATGCACCCCATATGAGGGATGGAAACGGTAGAAACACTAACATTAAAAGATTAACTTGCCACCGAAAGTTAAACTTGATTTTTTTTAAATTCTTACGGTGGAAGGGTGGAAACTTTATATACAAAAATGACCATTTAAATAAAAATCCATGAAATGCAGTCTTACATAAAATATACAAGGTTGGCCAAACATACGCTACATTACACATATACCACCTCTCAAGATGATAGGGAAGATAAAAAGATATTTCAGGAATTCGGCCGTTACACTTCAAGCAATAAATTCGTTAACACCGAATCCGACAAATCATGACAGAGGCAGCTATTAACGTATGGCAAATTGACAGGGAGATTACCGAACAACCCGAACAGCAGGTTGCTCTAACCCGCCTCTACTCCACAAAGAAAAAACGGACCACCCAATTCATAAATAACCACCTTACCGCGGGTGGGCAAACGGAGAAGAATGGTGGGACGACCCAAAACAAAGCGGCTGGTGACCTCACCAAGAAAACAAGTAGAATTTAACAAGTAAATCAGACAACATATCTCCAATCACTTAACTTCTAATAAACTGCGATTTCTGGTGAAGATCTGACGCAGCACCCTAAACGCTCTGCCGAACCGTCCGCTGCCAGCCGCTTCAACGAACACAGGAAGGCACGCCGATCTCCCGTCTCACGGCGTCGCAGCTCGCACCGGCCAGACCGATGTCGTGGGTTGAATCCTGTGGCTCTCGTGTCCGCCGCGAAGCCACTACCCCTCGCTATACGGCGCGGCCCACTAGACTCACGTGGCGATTTCATATGCGCCGAAGCTCAAGGTGGACAAGTCATGTTGTGTCTCAGTGCGCGACCGACCAACCGATCGATCCAACCGCCAATGACCATTGCGTGAGCATCTCGAGCAGACTGGCGGCCTAACTCGCAGACTCAGTTGCAGGAACTCTGCCCCGGCCAGGCGACCACTAGCTGAGTTCGGTTACTTACGGAGTGGCTAGATTTCCATTTTTCCGGCTGTAAAGTTTGATCCAAACGACAGACATACTAGACTCCGAACGACAGACAACACTAACTGACGCACAAATGCGAACGAAAGACAGACCAGCTACTGGTGACGAGTGACTGACCCAGACTCACTCCGACTGACCAACTGACGGCTTGGCGAGCTCATAGCGCCCCTTTAATGCACGTGAACATTCAACCTTTCCCCTTTCCCACTAGAGGGAGACACCAAAGCTGCGATTGCCACAGCGGCGCCACCGCCAGAAACGGAGGGCGACTGATTCACACTAGGCTCCGCGGCGCGCTCTTCAAAACAGCAAGTTTTTCCTCGGCTCAAACGGATGAAGTGATATGTACAGGCATGATTTTTTCCATTCTACGGATTGGTCGATGAGAGGATACGGAACAGAAAAGGTCTAACTAAGTCATGTCCGGAAACGCATGATTATAATGCTAGAGACCATTTATTCAGTCATACATTGTTACAGAGTCTGCCGTGTAATACGCGCTGTATCATGCAGCCACAGTAACGCTACGTATTGGAAATGGTTTTCATGTGCCTCAAGGCGCCGTAGCATGTTCTGTCTCACACGTTCACATCTGCCAGATTGCATCCGAACAATGTCAAAGGCAGATGAATACGCTCCTACAATGTCTCCATATCTGGAATGGGTTCCGCAGACACAATACTTTTGCGATGGCCCCACAACCAGAAATTGCACTGTTTGGGATCCGGTGAACGAGGAGGCCACGCAAATGGACCCCTCGTCCGATTTATCGACCAGGAAAGACACGATTGAGATGGCTCCGGACGTTACCGGTGAATTGTGCTGGAGCAGCATCATGTAGTAGCACATAACCCTTCGAATCATCAATGGCACTTCTTCCAGCAAGGAAGACAAAGTCAACCGCAAGTAACGCAGACAGTTCCGTTCTGTTAGGCAACGTGGATGGAAGACTGGTCGCAAAATACGATCACCAATTATCCCGGCCTTCACGTTCCGCCTGCACCAATGCTGATGATTCACTCTCACCATACATGGGGGTTCTACATATTATTTCACACCAACGGTTATGAAAGCTGAAGATTCCACCCCACGTAAAGGTGGCCCCATCTGTGAATAGGATGGATGACACAAGAACCGGAATATTTGTTACCTGGTGAAGAAACCAGTGATGGAACTGCCCATGATACGGAAAATCTGTTCCTAGTAATCCTGATAGAGGCTGTAAGTGGTGGTAACAACTCTCATGGAGAATATTCCACGCCGTCGTTTGGCTTACCCTGTACCGGCGGGCCAACTGCCTGGTATTCACAGAGTGGGCGCCGTCCACAGTGTTGATCACATTTTCCTCCAAGTCTGGTGTCCGAACAGCTGGAACACATCATTCATAATTTCCTGTTTTCTGAAACGACTTTGTCTCAGACAAACGGCGAAACACTGTTGCACAGATTGAATGCTGTGATTGTTGTCGGCGGGGATAGATCTGCTGACAAAGCCTTGCTGCCTGGCGCCCCTTGCCATTTGCCTTTCTGTAAGGAAACACCAAGTGGGCAAGCTCTTGATTTGAATACGGAACCATTATATACAACGCTGTATCACATCCACTACGAGGCGAGGCAGTAAGAGAAGTGAATCGGATACAATATTACTCATTACTAAGGCAGGAGAGGGTGCTATGGCATGACGAACAGTGATACCCTCTAGAAGTAAACCATGCATACTGTAACTGTGTCTGCATGGTACAGCGCGTATTAGGCTTCAGTCTCTGTAACGAAGTACGATTGAATAAATGGTACCTGGCACAGAAACCATGCATTTTTGGACATAACTTCATCAGACCTTATATGTTCCCTATCGTCTCATCGATTTATCCCTAGAGTTTGTACACGGTGGATGGAATCATCGTGTGTGGCCGGCCGAAGTGGCCGTGCGGTTAAAGGCACTGCAGTCTGGAACCGCAAGACCGCTACGGTCGCAGGTTCGAATCCTGCCTCGGGCATGGATGTTTGTGATGTCCTTAGGTTAGTTAGGTTTAACTAGTTCTAAGTTCTAGGGTAGTAATGACCTCAGCAGTTGAGTCCCATAGTGCTCAGAGCCATTTTCATCGTGTGTGGACAGACCAATACAATACATGCTGCAATTACATGTTATAAATACCAGCAGACAAGGACCTTTGCTTTTCAGCGGGCATAACATACACTGAATCTCCTTTGGTGGCTTCAACTCTGCCTACGACATTACTAGACGTAAAACGAAGTAATACTATAGGCAGATAATTTTGTGGTGGCTGAATAATATTTTCTCGTTCTTTGGAGGACGCGAACATAACTCCTTCCTCCATTGTAGACATCAATATAGCATATGTCTAAATCTCCCGTCCTTTTCATAAAATCACCGCGACGCAGTTAGTGCGACCGTCGCATTTAATTATCTATGATGTGGGAGAGAGCCGGCAGGATCTTGATTCTCCTGTAAATTTAAGGCGGTAACACAAGTAACACCTGGTTTTTAGGCCTTTTCCCGACTGGCCGACCGGTGCCTACAAGGCAGTACAAGGAGCGATCTATGAATGTGAAACATGTGACCGTTATTTCCAGTGGATGAATCTTGATGATGATGATGCCACTGCTTCTTTATACTGGACCCCGTGTCAGACCTTCCTACCTAAAAAAAAAAAAAAAAAAAAGGGAGAGAGATAGCGAAAGAATCGAACGGGGTAAGTAACACACAAGATTTTATTCAAGCGTGTTATCAGTGTTATCAGGTAACGTTTCCTCACCGCGCTCCTTCCTTGCCTATTCCATCAAAGTATTCTGGTCATTAACAGGGAACTAGCCGAACCTACTCTCCTGGGTGATTCATGAAATAATTTAGAAAAATCATTAAACAGATACAGTTGTAATTTCAGACATCAAAACAGAAAAAACTGGGGTAACAGAATGCCCTCAGTTGTACTATTCATTAACCTTGAAAAAATTTTCTTTATCTCTTCCCCCTTGTTTCTTTAAGGGAGTAATGAGAAACATAGTACCAGTTTAGCTCTTAGGGGTACAGGAAGAAGTTTTAAACTGAAACACTTAAGAACAGTTTCATAACAAAGATAGAAACTTCACAAAAATCACAAATCAATGAATAACAGGTTAGAGACGTAGTCTGTCTTGTAAATATGGCTAGGTTCTATGTAAATTTAATGTTAAGGCTAACGGCCTTACCGCTGTGGTGTCACCGGCTGCCATCAGATCACATAAGTTAAGCACTGTCGGGCTTGGCTATCACTTGGACAGGCCATCGTCTGGGTCTGCCGACTGCTGTTACCAAGCGGGATGCACGCAGCTCTTGTGAGGCCAGTAGGGGAGCTACTTGGTTGAGAGGTAGTGGCATCGGTCACGAAAACCGACAATGGCCAGGAGAGTGGTATGCTGACCTGTATCTGTATTGGCGTCTGGTGATGACTAAGGGCTGAGGATGACATGGTGGTCGGTCGGTACCGTTGGACCTTAAAGGCCCATTCGGAGGGCGTTTGTTTGTTAGTGTTACTCAACGATACCAGGAAATCTCGCTGCGACACTTATAAACCTATCAGCATCTGTATGTCACAACCTGTCTTTCTCCCCTATGTTAAACTTCGAGATTTGATAGGCGTTTTCATTGAAAATCTCTGTTTGTATGGGATTTCCCTGGGAGTATGATTGTAAATGAAGAAATTTCTCTGTTATTAAAAGTCGCTTCCTCCCTTGCCGTCGGATGCTTCCGTATTGCAACTTACTTTGTTGTCTCCTTGTCGCCATTTCGACGAAGAACTATACTGTACATTTTCATATGTCTCCGAAATTATGCGGTGCTGAGACTAACCAGTTACTCAGTACAATGTACGAGATCAAATGCTACTAATAATGGTTAGAATTTCGATGCAATTTTTTATTTTATCAATAAATGTTCCAAAGGTATCACTGTATAAAACAAGCTGTCAGGCCCAGGAGAACCTTCTGTAATATTTGTTCAGGAGCCTGTAACTCTTGTGATGGTTTTGCCTCTCATCGATCAGGAATTTTCTTGTAGGTGACAGAAAGCAGCGTCTGTGAACTGCTCTTCAATGGTAGCTACGTTGACTGTCTGACGAAATCCGCCACCTTTAACCTGAAGAGTTTTTGCATAGATAAGAGCACTGAGTGCTATGGAAACATCCTCGCTGTTGGTATGGCGTAATTCACAAAATAGTTAGGTATTGTTGCGTGATAATAATTTTGAATGGAAACATAATAATAACAACCAATTGAACCATTTGTTTTGTGAAATGTAGAAGGTTGCAAACTATGGAAATGTTTAGTTCACAGTATCCGTCAACCACAGTTACGTTGTAAGTATGTGTAACTGTCCGTGTGAAAGTAGGAAATCCCGCTGTTAATATTACTATTAAAATATTTACGGCATTTGGCTTTTTACTCTGCAAGTTTTCGAGCAGGCGTCTATTAAACCGAGAGTAGTGTTAATAACCAGCTCTAGTTGATTTCTTTCGTGTGGCAACATGAGAGTTTTCGGAAATTACCGTCAACCTGCTGACAAACATGACATCGTTAAGATTGACGCTCCACGTTCAACAGAAGAAAACTCCTGGACTTACTCCTTACCTACTTTACCCTTGTTCGACTGTGTATCTTGCAAATACATAATATGTTGGTCACATTCTAATGAATTTTCTCTAATTCAGTTTCTAGTGTAGAATATGATACATACACACTTTGCCCTGCGAAATCCTGAATCTTATTTTTACGATACAGAGATCTTCCAGATCGGGATGTCATCTCAGGTACAAGCTTTCTCCTTGCACTCATGTTTATAAGTAACTTTTTAGACTGTAGGAGAAAAATTATTCGTCGCAGTAACCAGAAAAGTACTTACAAATATCTTTAACTATTTTACTATGTTAGTGTAAAAATCCAGTACTTGAAACAACATAAACAAATAACTCCTGAAGTTAATGCGTGAATATTAGTAGCTGATCAATAGTTATTTTTAATCACGCGTTCAAGTGAACAGGAATGTTTATAAACTCTCTTGAATGTGGTTTTTGGCGTATTATATATTTTTGACAATAATTTGTGTCATAACATATTTTCTACAACATTTAAAAATTCAGTCTCTTAAATCGGCCGGCCTATAAATCTCATAATACTGTAGATGTTTCCTTTATACAGTGACACCTTCTTCATCAACGACGCAAGCAGCTTATATAATCATCAAAACCTATTCTTGAGAATTATTCAGCATTCCTGAATACATGTTTCGAGTGAACAATGGACTGTGTTGGTTTCAATGAACAATCTCGATGTACGTCACGGTTCTAATAAGTAATTTGGTTCCATAACTGGAATTCTTAACCAGCTTTGTTAGAGTCACCACTTGTTTAGGTGCTGAGTAGAGAGAAAGTAACACGCGTGATCTGTAATTAGGATATTCAGTACAAAGTGTCAGCGTTCTCTCGAGGAAAAATTGCGCGACAAATAATCACATACTCGTTTCATAGTGAATTATAAATATATACGGTACACTGACGTTCCATACCAGATATAGTTGTCAAAATCAGTGCAGCTCCGTCAAGTTAAGCATTCATTCCGAACTTTCATATAGCCACTGTGATTTACTTACAGGTTTACAAAGGTTGATAAAAGTTGCACTTAAGGAGACGAACAAGGGAGGTGATGGTATATTTTTAAAGAACGTCTGCATATATAGAATGTGCCGCTACGTATGTGCTTCTGCGCTGGTCCGGAATTCAGGAATTAAGGGCACTTTGTCGTAAAAAACGCACGTATGTCCGTACTTCAAGCAGCTACTGTGGAATTCCCGCTACTTTTGTCTCGCCGTTTCTCCAAGAATTTAAAAAACTCTCATATTTTCCCCCTTGGGCTGCAGCAGCAGTTTTTAAATGTATGTGTTTTCGCAGTAGCTCTTCTACTAAAACATTTATATTCGTTTTTGATGCTCCCTTCAGCGAACAACAGCAGAGCCCTATTGTGTTCAACAGCAGTTTAAAATAAATGCGAAAATACTTATAACACTTTTTTACATTTTCTGAATTGTCACCCTTGATGAATATCTGCAACACTGAAAACCAGCATGTATCACACTACTACCTATAAGCGATCTTCGCTTTCTTTTGCCTAACACGGTTTCTCTCCAGAACATCTCGTTGGAAAAAAGTGCATGTAGTGTCAGTGACTAGGACCCTTGTAATGCTCAACTTCGCTAAAGACGCGGTAGTGCATAACCTTCATACGTCACAAATTATGTTTGAAGCCCAGGTTTCATACTTTTGTTGATCATTTGTTGAGATTGGTGAATCACGTTTCCCCGGAAAGGGTTATATCGGCAGTTCTTCACCCTCATAATATATGCAGGTTTCAGGATCGCGTCTGCTGTTACTTGGGTGTTAGTGGTAATATTCGCCACGTTTCTTATACGTTCTTAGTCATTCATGGGATGAGAAGTCGTTTCTATCTGTAGCGTATGCCCTAGAGGGGGGATACCAGATTTGACTTTCGTTATCGGGCGATGCCATAGCCCCCCAGGCGCAAAGCTCATGGACCTCGGCATGTCTTAATCTTGCCTCTTTTCATGCAATTCATTCGCAGTCATCCTGTCTTCAGCTTATCTTCAAATAGGTTACTTTCAGTTTTGCACGATAAATTTAATACGTTTTTTCTTTAGTATGGAAGTTTTAAAAAGAAATTACGGTTCCAAATGTAGCAAACGTCGTAACAACGGAGACAGAAAATATTCACAAATATTTATTACCAAAGTAAAACAGTCCCAGAAATTATTTCTAAGTACGGTGGGTGGTCAGAAAGTATTGCTAAAGTGAAAGATGACGTCCAGAGAACTCCATAAACATCGCAACGGTGATTAAATATGTGCTTCACACTAACACTAACACTCTTAGTGTTTTATCTTGGACATACTCTCGTACTGTAATCTGCTCCTTCACTCATTTGATTCATTTCTTGTAGACAGCAGTCTACTATCTAACGACTCTTGGTTTTTCATGTTCCGTGACCTGCGTCTATGTCTGTAAGTCAAAGGAGGAAACGTGTTATTTGCGATCATGTGCCTCCAGAAACCAGATAAATTACATTTGAAAACCCTTATAGCCTTGATCAAACATCGACGCAGGTTTAATTGTACGGAACGACATTACTGGGAACTGGAATGGTATATGATACTGTTTTCGGACGAATCTGGGTTCTGTTTGTTTGAAAGTAATTACCGCATTTTGTTTAGTCGCAGACAGGGAGGCAGCAACATAGTGCCTGCATTCGCAGAATACATACATCACCAACTCCAAGCCTCATGGTGTGGGTGCTATTGGGTAAAACCACAAATCACAGATGGTATGTTTCTATGGCACTGTGACCAGTGTGACACAGGTGAATGATATCCTGCGACCCGCACCGCTAAGCTTTCTGCACAACACCCAGACGCCATTTATCAGCAAGACAATGCACGACCACACGTTGCTGCAGAAACGCGTGCCTTCTTAGTGTCAGAGGACGTCAGTCTGTCGACCTGGTCCACCAGATCACCGGGCTGGTCGCCAATTGAATATGTGTGGGATATGGTGAGACAAATGGTTCAAATGGCTCTGAGCATTATGGGACTCGACTTCGAAGGTCATCAGTCCCCTAGAACTTAGAACTACTTAAACCTAACTAACCTAAGGACATCACACACATCCATGCCCGAGGCAGGATTCGAACCTTCGACCGTAGCGGTAGACTGTAGCGCCGAGAACCGCTTGGCCACCCCAGCCGGGATGCTATGGTGAGACGACAGCTGCAGTGTTGTAACCCAATGTCAACAAGCACAGACGAACTTAGGAACTATGTGAAAGCAGCATGGATAGTTATACCATAGGACGCCATTCGCGCCTTACACACGTCGATGCCATCACGCATAGGACAAGTTATCAGGTCCCATGGAGCTCTGTGATTACTAGGCAACAGGACACATGCAGAACCGAGTTGACTTAAATGCTGATCCTTTCTGGGGGGCGTACTAATGTGCATGTCTTGTGAATATGAACGTCCTGTCTCTAGTCTTTCAAGGCGTTCTCTTTTTTTCTGAACATGAGTGTACTATGGTGGAAATTCATCGGAGCTTGTGAGGAACGTGTCATGGTAACAGAGGCCACCGTGACAGCTGTGGACAACGTAAACATCATTGCGGACAATCAGTATCACTTCACGCTTAACGTCTTCCCCATCGAATATGACGTTTTCCTGCAGGACAACTGTCCGCGTGACGAGGCTAGAGGTGGGTGTCCTGGACTCCAAATTGACATGACTGTTTCCGATAAAACACATTTGGAACTTTATTGGAATCTGGCTGAGTGACCACGAATGACTATTCGGTGAATTTAAGGAAACTGCGTGCCCTGTGAATGGAAATCTAATGCCTCATTACTCTGTAAAACTTTCACTTGTCCACTCTGTGCCACGCTGCATCTCTGCTGTATCGCATTCGAAACGTGCGCGAGCACGCCATTAATCAGGAGATCATAATGTTTTGACCCTATCTATGTAGTATATGAGACTTTTACATAAACACTAAAACTTGTTACATTACATATGAGGAATGACAGTGTTTGACCGATTTCAGTTAAACTTGGTATATACATGGAAAGAATCGCTTTGGTGTAAGAGCCACCTGCCTATCAAAAGGGTGGAGACAGGGGCGAAAAAGCATTGTAGCCCAAGATGCGCGAATACCCATATTTCATTCATCCAGAACAAGAAATTGACAGCACTTCTTCACTTGCAAAAAACTTTACATACAGTTTCAAATCTTTACACGAAACCTTTTGTCGCCGATAATCCACGCTAAATCACGAAAGGAGAAAAGTCTCTCACGTACTAAATTTCCGCTGTTCGTGCAGTGAAACTGCCGGATGAAGCACGACTGTGCGGCTGGCCCCGGCGGAGGTTCGAGTCCTCCCTCGGGCATGGGTGTGTGTGCTTGTCCTTAGGATAATTTAGGTTAAGTAGTGTGTAAGCTTAGGGGCTGACGATCTTAGCAGTTAAGTCCCATAACATTTCACACACATTTGAACATTTTTTTGACGAAGCATGACGTTTTCGTTTATTACCCCTTAACCACCGACTGTATGCATGACACATTTGGCAGAAGCTCTCACGTATACCATTGAATGTAAGAGTAAAATTTTATAGTTTTACTTTACTTAGCTTAGACGATACGGCGTCATAAACATCACGATGTGTAAAAAATTGCCATGTGTGATGTTTAAATTCCTTACTCCTCTGTTACCAACTCTGTTCGGAACACATTTCGCAGACAGTATACACATTTGCCGCTGAATGTGTCTAGAAAAATATATTATTGTACAACACTTAGTGCAGGAGATACATCATAATCGCTGAGAAGCATAAGGAAAATACGCATCATGCAGGACGTTTTAATATATTACTTAATTACTACTAACTCCAATAATAAGACATTTCACAAATAGCATAAGCATATACTATTGAGTGTACCTGTAAAACTATATTACTGAATGAAGGTCACTTCACGAGATAGAACGGCATGTATACTGAGCTGCGTGAAAATGAAACTGCAGGGTGAAAGTCGCTAGAGATGGAAGTGAAATCCATATTTCAATAAATGTGAAATACGTTAAATATATGTCACATTTGTTTAAGTAGGCAAAGCTAAGGGTGAAGCGATCGTCCTAAACCAATGGAAAACGAAATCAGTCAAATTTGGTACACGCTACGGTCGCAGGTTCGAATCCTGCCTCGGGCATGGATGTGTGTGATGTCCTTAGGTTAGTTAGGTTTAAGTAGTTCTAAGTTCTGGGGGACTGATGACTTCAGATGTTAAGTCCCATAGTGCTCAGAGCCATTTTTTTTAAAATTTGGTACACATAGTATTTACGGTCTGGAAATAAATATCATCTTTAAGAACAACTATCCTCCTACTGAGGTGGGTGTATTAATGTGGTGAGAGAAGAGGGACACGAAATGGACAGAGGGGGGAAAGCAGGGGATAGGAGTAGGATATGGATAGGGAAAGGGGACGGGAAAGTGAAGGGTGGGGGGAGGAGGGGAGAAGATGGACAGAGAAAGGTAAGAGCAGCAGTGGACAGAGGAGGAAGTTGGCGGAGGAAGTAAAGTGGAGGTGTTAGAGAGGGAGAGAGAAGAGGAGATGATGAACAGCGAGAGGTGGAGGAGGACAGGAACAGGGGCTGGAAATATGAGATGATGGACAGAGCGTGAAGGAGAAGATGGACAGAGACTGAAGGAGAACTCAGAGGGGGAGGAGCCAATGGACAGAGAGAAGGGAAGGAAGAGATGGACAGGAGAGAGAGTGGGGGGAGATGGACGGTGAGAGAGGCACGAGGAAAGGACAGATTCGGGCGGGGGGTGGCGGAGGTGGAGGAAGAAGTGGATGGAGGAGAGGGAAAGAGGGAGAGGGAAGGATGAGATGGCCCAATAGAGCATTGGAACAAATACGTTCTAGGGTAACGTCGCATCCTCAGCTAGTGTTGAAATAAACCCGCCAGTTCTTGTCTACGATATCGTCAATGAGACGTCCAAAGACGTGGCACCAAAAGCAGTCCCAAAAATCAGAGACCAATATTCAACTAGCGGTTAATCCTCAACAAACACGTTGTAGAGCTCTAGGTGCACAGGAGTGCACCTGAGAAGAAAGGACTACATTGCACACCTGTATTTGGCCTCTGTCCTGGTTCTGTGTTGCTCGTCTACTGTAGACGTGCAGTCTTATGTGCCGCTTTGAGTAACGGCGTCTTGCAAAGTACATCAATTGTCAATTGTATACAGTTAATTTGACAACCTTTAATCGAAATGTGACAGAAATGGATTTACATTCATTCAAGGTAGCAATTCCTTTCGGGCTCGTGAGAGATAGTCAGTGACATGGCATGAAACTAGTTTCTGGTTCGTATCGGTAAGGTATTTAGAAGACCACTGTTCTTTTATATCGTCTTACACAGCTGCAACTTGCGACTGATACACTGGGCAGTTATCGTCACTCCAACAAATATTATTATTAACTGCTGTCCTTCTGACACGTTTTCACGCTGACTGGTAATTCTGCACTCATATTGTAAAACACCACATTTAGAAAGCTTCTATTCTCTTCTTGTCCAAACTATTTATCGTCCATGTGTCACCTCCATACGTGGCTACAATCCATACAAATACTTTCAGAAACGACTTCCTGACACTTAAATCTATACTCGATGTTAACAAATTTCTCTTCTTCAGACACGCTTTCCTTCCCATTGCCAGTCGACACTTTATATCCTCTCTACTTCGACCATCATCAGTTATTTTACTCCCTAAATAGCAAAACTCCTTTACTACTTTAAGTGTGTCATTTCCTAATTTGATTCCCTCTGCATCACCCGACATAATTTGACTACATTCCATTAGCCTCGTTTTGCTTTTGTTGATGTTCATCTTATGTCCTCCTTTCAGGACACTGTCCATTCCGTTCAACTGCTCTTCCAAGTCTTTTGCTGTCTCTGACAGAATTACAATGTCATCGGCGAACCTCAAAGTTTTTATTTCTTCTCCATGAATTTTAATACCTACTCCGAATTTTTCTTTTGTTTCCTTTACTGCTTGCTCAATATACAGATTGAATAACAACGGGGAGAGGCTACAACCCTGTCTCACTCCCTTCCCTACCATTGCTGCCCTTTCATGCCCCTCCACTCTTATAACTGCCATCTGGTTTCTGTACAAATTGTAAATAGCCTTTCGCTCCCTGTATTTTACCCCTGCCACCTTCAGAATTTGAAAGAGAGTATTCCAGTTAACATTGTCAAAAGCTTTCTCTAAGTCTACAAATGATAGAAACGTAGGTTTGCTTTTTCTTAATCTTTCTTCTAAGGTAAGTCGTAAGGTTAGTATTGCCTCACGTGTTCCAACATTTCTACGGAATCCAAACTGATCTTCCCCGAGGTCCGCTTCTACTAGTTTCTCCATTCGTCTGTAAAGAATTCGCGTTTGTATTTTGCAGCTGTGACTTATTAAACTGATAGTTGGTATTCGGTTTCTCAATCAGAAATAAAACATTCGCGAAACTTCCTGGCAGATTAGAACTGTGTGCCCGACCGAGACTCGAACTCGGAACCTTTGCCTTTCGCGGGCAAGTGCTCTACCAACTGAGCTACCGAAGCACGACTAACGCCCCCTCTCACAGCTTTACTTCTGCCAGTATCTCGTCTCCTACCTTCCAAACTTTACAGAAGCTCTCCTGCGAACCTTGCAGTTCGAGTCTCGGTCGGGCACACAGTTTTAATCTGCCAGGAAGTTTCATATCAGTGCACACTCCGCTGCAGAGTGAAAATCTCATTCTGAAAACATTCGTGTTTCAGCATTTTTTTGAAATTCAGACGCTAAGCGGTAAAATTGGCGATGATGTTTTTTAATAAAATATTTCGTTATTTTGAAATACTTTTGAAGGTAATTCTATGGAAAATTGTATTTCACTTCCCAATTAGCTATAAGAAAATATCGGTTAGGGGATGAAGTTTCTATGGAAATACCATCACAAGAGTACAAAGCGCATGTTTAACAAAAAACCTCTAGACACAAGCTACCGGAATCGCTTTTTGGTCAGAAGTACATTCGGGAAAAACCCAGGGTTATAAGACGTTATTTAGCGTGAAAAGCTTAGAAGGTGTTGCAATTTGTAAACAATGTAAAAATTCAATCAAAGAAAAAGTAATCTGTGCAGACCATACGGTTTACATGAGCCAAGCAGCGAGAGCTAAGATAGTCGTTGATGTAGCTTTTTACTGATCACGTACGTGCGAATTACAGCTTAATACGGGCATAAACACCACTCATACCAGCTTAAGTAACCAAATGGCATGAATAATTTCCCATTCACCTGTAATATGAAATTTAAAAAAAAACTTATTTTATCATCAAATTTAAATTTCTCACTAAGAGTGGAACACAACTACATTATTGTTCATTATTAATCTGTAACATGTCGGTGGTTTATGACTTATTTAAAGTGTGCCCCACCACCAGACGGCAACCGAAATAGTTGTAAGCTGTGAGAAAATGGTCACTCATGTGCATGAGAGAATTATATTCAGTCATTTGCGTCACAACTGCTCTGAGCTATGTGCGCTATAATTACCAATAAATAAGTTTGTTTGTTTTGCTTCAGCTAATTGTATAGCATGAATTATCATTAACAGTTATTTAATCACACTTGCGCGCCGAACGGCTTTACGTATGAGTTAACGTAGGTGTATTTTATCAAATAAAATTAATGTAAAAGTATTTGTACATGTCATTTTGTATTTATTAGACATCCCTGCGTAATGCGTCGGCAAATAAATTCATTAGCCACACTGATGTATCATATATGCATTCGTTTTAACTAACTTCGTAACTGGCTGTATTCATTGCTACAATCGTATAAAAATACACAAGAAATGAGATGAAGTTTACACTGTGATCCCAAAAAGTTGAACACGCTCTTACTAAAGAAATGTCGTCATAAATGGGAAATTCTACGTGGTTACTAATTGTAATACTAGAACAAAATGGACACTGCAGTTTATAGTTCAAATGGCTCTGAGCACTATGGGACTTAACTTCGGAGGTCATCTGTCCCCAATAATTTAGAAGTACTTAAACCTAACTAACCTAAGAACATCACACACATCCATGCCCGAGGCAGGATTCGGACCTGCGACGGTAGCGGTCGCGCGGCTCCAGACTGTAGCGCCTAGAACCGCTCGGCCACCCCGGACGGCACACTGCAGTTTATTTCACATATTTGGGTAAAATGTATTTCTTGAGCAGGTCTCAGGTTAATGTGTTAAGATAAGAAATTGTTGTTGTTGTTGTTGTGGTCTTCAGTCCTGAGACTGGTTTGATGCAGCTCTCCATGCTACTCTATCCTGTGCAAGCTTTTTCATCCCCCAATACCTACTGCAACCTACATCCTTCTGAATCTGCTTAGTGTATTCATCTCTTGGTCTCCCCCTACGATTTTTACCCTCCACGCTGCCCTCCAATACTAAATTGGTGATCCCTTGATGCCTCAGAACATGTCCTACCAACCGATCCCTTCTTCTGGTCAAGTTGTGCCACAAACTTCTCTTCTCCCCAATCCTATTCAATACTTCCTCATTAGTTATGTGATCTACCCATCTAATCTTCAGCATTCTTCTGTAGCACCACATTTCGAAAGCTTCTATTCTCTTCTTGTCCAAACTATTTATCGTCCATGTTTCACTTCCATACATGGCTACACTCCATACGAATACTTTCAGAAATGACTTCCTGACACTTAAATCAATACTGGATGTTAACAAATTTCTCTTCTTCCGAAACGTTTTCCTTGCCATTGCCAGCCTACATTTTATATCCTCTCTACTTCGACCATCATCAGTTATTTTGCTCCCCAAATAGCAAAACTCCTTTACTACTTTAAGTGCCTCATTTCCTAATCTAATTCCCTCAGCATCACCCGACTTAATTAGACTACATTCCATTATCCTTGTTTTGCTTTTGTTGATGTTCATCTTATATCCTCCTTTCAAGACACTGTCCATTCCATTCAACTGCTCTTCCAAGTCCTTTGCTGTCTCTGACAGAATTACAATGTCATCGGCGAACCTCAAAGTTTTTATTTCTTCTCCATGAATTTTAATATCTACTCCGAATTTTTCTTTTGTTTCCTTTACTGCTTGCTCAATATACAGATTGAACAACATCGGGGACAGGCTACAACCCTGTCTTACTCCCTTCCCAACCACTGCTTCCCTTTCATGTCCTTCGACTCTTATAACTGGCATCTGGTTTCTGTACAAATTGTAAATAGCCTTTCGCTCCCTGTATTTTACCCCTGCCACCATTAGAATTTGAAAGAGAGTATTCCAGTCAAGATAAGAAATAATACACTTTAAATTAATATATGTTTTAAGTGCCATTTGCAGTGCTTTCACATATTCTATTACTTGGAATATGCATTTGATACAAAATTAATTAATGTCGTTCAGATTAAAAGTAATTATCAATCACGTAGCGATTAATAAAAATGGAAGATACCCTTCTATTCTCGTCATATCCGACTACACATACCGTTAGCTACTTTTTCATGTAATATGAATGGACGATCACAGCAAATTGCACATCACACAATAATAAAGCCGATAATGATTTTGAAATACAGTGGAAGCAAGTGGTATCACTGCATCAGGAGAAACAATTTTCCGTGGCTTATGTTTCGTTTCTTCGTAAGAAATAAATAACCGTTACATCTTACTGTGAAGTAGGAGGTGTAGTTATTTTTGTCGACCTACATATTATTAGTCACGATAAAAATGCTGGAGGCTTGTCTCCACGTATATGAATAGAAAGAAGTCGCTCTTAAATTTCCAGTTATTTAGTAATGAACGAAGTATGTGTATTCGCATACTATTTTAAGGTCTGTGCTGTTTCATATTAGTCAAATTTGGTGCGACTAATCTCTATCTATACCGGTTACGTAACAATACTGTGAAACCCTCGTGTCTGTCTGTTTGAACACGCTAATCCCCAAAATTATTAGACGAATTTCCGTGGGTTTTTCCCAAAATTATTAGACGAATTTCCATGGGTTTTTCGCCCAGATTGGAAGCCATCCTCTAACCTTCCAGCAACCCAGCAATATCGCCCATGCCACGACCTTCCTGTAGCTGACCTTATAGCACGAGCCGGCTGGGGTGGCAGAGCGGTTCTAGGCGCTACCGTCTGGAACCGCGCGACCGCTACGGTCACAGGTTCGAATTCTGCCCCGGGCATTGTTGTGTGTGATGTCCTTAGGTTAGTTAGGTTTAAGAAGTTCTAAGTTCTATGGGACTGATGACCTCAGAAGTTAAGTCCCATAGTGCTCAGAGTCATTTTGAACCTTATCGCATGCATTACCCACACACACCCGCCATACATTCCCAAAGCCTCATTCTCCCTCCAGAAACGCTAATCCTTCTCCGAGAACACCGTCGTTTATACTGATCCTTCTTGGGGACTCGTGTCTGCGATGCATTCAGTCGCCACCGTAAAATACAGATACGCATCATGAATTTACCAAACGCTACAAAGACCATGGACTGGCGCCAGACATGCACCAGACTCAAAGCTACACATTCAGTTAACTCGTCCAAGCAATGGAAAGCATTCCATCAACTCACTGGCAGCTATATCGCTCCTCCGTAACCATCTTCACTTACCTGAAAATCTAAGGAAAACTGGCCAATATGCATCCCATTCCTGCGACGTTTCCTCCATCCCTGATGACCCTCATTTTGATTAGTACCTGTTCCCCACCATCCATGAGCACACAAACATCGCTGTCCCAGCCCTGGCTGCCAACTTGTAGCACTTTCACTTCGTACCATAAATATAATTAAACACCCCAGTCGCAGAACATGACTGGAACGAGTGTTTTTGTTGTTGTGGTCTTCAGTACAGAGACTGGTTTGATCGAGCTCCCCATGTTTCCCTATCCTGTGCAAGCTTCTTCATCTCCGAGTAACCTACAAATATCTTAATCTGATAAGCGTATTCATCTCCCTCTACTGTTTTTAGCCTCCACACTTCCCTCCAGTACTGAACTACTAGCCCCTTGATCTCTCAGATGTGTCCTACCAATCGATCTCTTCTTCTAGTCAAGTTGTGCGACAAATTTCCCTTCTCCCCTATTCTATTCAGTACCTCCTCATTAGTTACGTGATCTGCCCATCCAATCTTCTGCATTCTTCTGTATCACCACATTTCCAAAGCTTCTATTCTCTTCTTGTCTAAACTATTAATTCTCCCTGTTTCAGTTCCATACGTGGCTACAAGCCATACAAATGCTTTCAGAAAAGGCTTCCTGACACTTAAATCTATACTCAATATTAATAAATTTCTCTTCTTCAGAAATGCTTTCCTTGCTATAGTCAGTCGATATTTTATGTCCTCTCTACTTCGACCATCACCAGTTATTTTGCTCCCCAAATAGCAAACATCATATAATACTTTAATATCCTGATTTAATTCGACTACATCCCTTTATCCTCGTTTTGCTTTGGTTGATATTCATCTTATATCCTCCTTTCAAGACACTGTCTATCCCATTCAATAGCTCTTCCAGGTCCTTTACTGTCCCTGCAAGAATTACAGTGTCATAGTCAAAATGGATTATAATACCAATTCAGATTTGCTTTTGTTTCCTTTACTGCTTGCTCAATATACAGATTGAAAAACATCGGGTATAGTCTACAACCCTGTCCCACTCCCTTCCCAACCACTGCTTCCCTTTCGTGCCCCTCAACTCTTATAACTACCATCTGGTTTCTGTACAAATTGTAAATAGCCTTTCACTCCCTGTATTTTATACCCCTGCCATCTTCAGAATTTGAAAGAGTGTATTCCAGTCAACATTGTCAAAACATTTATCTAAGCCTAGAAATACTAGAAACGTAGGTTTCCATTTGTGGAACCAATCTTCTAAGGTAAGTCGTAGGGTCAGTATTGCCTCGCGTGTTCCAAAATTTCTACGGAATTCAAACTGATCTTCCCCGAAAGTCGGCTTCTACCAGTTTCTCCACTCGTCTGTGCAGAATTCGTATTAGTTTTTTGCAACCTTGACACATGAAACTAATTGTTCGGTAATTATCGCAACTGCCAGCATGTGCTTTCTTTGAAATCAGGGTTATTATATTCGTGTGGAAGGCTGAGGGTATTTCACCTGTCTTTGAAATCTTTCTCATCAGATTTAAGAGTTTTGTCTTGGCTTGCTCTCGCAAGACTATCAGTAGTTCTAACGGAATGTTGTTTACACACACGACCTTATTTCGACATAGGTCTTTCAGTGTTCTGTGAAACTCTTTACGCTGTATCTTATCTACCATTTCATCTTCACCTACGTCCTCTTCCATTCCCACAATGCTTCCCTCAAGTACATCGTTCTTGTGTAGACTCTCTATATAATCCTTCCGCCTTTTTGTTCTCCCTCTTTACTTAGAACTGATTTTCCATCTGAGCTCCTGATATTCATGCAGGTGATTTTCTTTCCTCCAGAGGTCTCTTTAGTTTTTCCGTAGGTAGTATCTATCTTACCCCTAGTGACATATGCCTCTACATACTTACATTTGTCCTCTAGCCATACCTGCTTAGCCATTTTGCACTTCCTGTCGATCTCAGTTTTGGGACGTTTGTATTCCTTTTTTGCCTGCTTCATTTACAGTATTTTTGTATTTTCTCCTTTCATCAATTAAATTCAATATCTCTTCTGTTATCCAGGGATTTCTACTATCCCTCGTCTTTTTACCTACTTGATCCACTGCTGCCGTCACTATTTCATCTCTCAAAGCTATCCATTCTTCTTCTACTCTATTTCTTTCCCCTGTTCTTGTCAGTCGTTCCCTGATGCTCTCTCTGAAACTCTTTACAACCTCTGGTTCTTCCAGTCTATCCAGGTCCCATCTCCTTAAATGCCTACCTCTTTGCAGTTTCTTGTTTTAACCTGCAGATTAAAACCAATAAATTGTGGTCAGAGTCCATATCTGAACCTGAAAATGTCTTCCATTTGAAAACCTGGTTTCTAAATCTTTGTCTTACCAGTATATAATCTATTTGAAACCTTCCAGTGTCTCCAGGCTTCTTCCTTTCTGTAACCTTCTTTCATGATTCTTAAACTAAGTGTCAGCTGTGATTAAGTTGTGCTGTGTGCAAAATTCTATCAGGCGGCTTCCTCTTTCATTCCTTACCCCAGTCCATATTTACCAACTACTTTTCCTACTATCGAATTCCAATCCCCAATTAATATTAAATTTTCGTCTCCCTTAACTATTTGAGTAATTTCTTTTATCGCATCACACATTTATTCAGTCTCTTCATCATCTGCCGAGCTAGTTGGTATTTAAACTTGTACTACTGTGGTAGTCGTGGGCTTCGTGTCTATCTTAGCTACAATAATGAGTTCACTATGGTGCTCATAGTAGCTTATCAGCATTCCTATTTTTTTTCATTATTAAACCTACTCCTGCATTACCCATATTTGATTTTTCTTCAGAACTTCAGAGAAAATGCAACATATCCCCTGGTCATGACCGCATTAGCTATCGATACTTTAAAGATGCCCTGCCTCCCTTGCAACCCTTTAAACCACTGTCCTCTCCACACGTTAATACCCTGAATTGTGGGAATTCTCTAAAAGGCCTACTATTCCTCAAACTGGGCAAATTCTCGACTGATATCACCTCCTATCGTCCCATACGCCTCTCCTCAGTGTTTAGCAAGGTATTCGAGTCCGACCTCTCCCATCACCTCCATTAACATCTGAACCAAAGCCATCCACCAGTGCTGCTTCTGTCGCACATTCTCTTCTGATGACCAACTCGTGCACATTACCCATCTCTTATTACACCAGCTGAACACACGAAATTAGGTACTTTTGTCCCTCTCGACCTAAAAAAAAAATTAAGCCGTGGGCGGCATTCAGTTCTCCTGCCCAAACTACAGTCTTACGCACTTCCAATTAATTATATCCGCCTTATTGCATCCGTCCTCTCTAATCGCCCACCTATTATCACCATTAATAGCATCAATTCCCTCACCTTCCATCCCACTGCAGGCGAGCCCCAAACTCCAATTCCTGTCCTCTTCCTGGTCTCCTCTACACTGGCGATATGCCCAAATCACCTCCAACTGTCCACCTCCTTCAGTAACGCTGGTGACACTGCTTTCCCCACTTCTGTTCTGTTGTTGTTGTTGTGGTCTTCAGTCCTGAGACTGGTTTGATGCAGCTCTCCATGCTACTCTATCCTGTGCAAGCTTTTTCATCTCCCAGTACCTACTGCAACCTACATCCTTCTGAATCTGCTTAGTGTATTCATCTCTTGGTCTCCCTCTACGATTTTTACCCTCCACGCTGCCCTCCAATACTAAATTGGTGATCCCTTGATGCCTCAAAACATGTCCTACCAACCGATCCCTTCTTCTGGTCAAGTTGTGCCACAAACTTCTCTTCTCCCCAATCCTATTCAATACTTCCTCATTAGTTATGTGATCTACCCATCTAATCTTCAGCATTCTTCTGTAGCACCACATTTCGAAAGCTTCTATTCTCTTCTTGTCCAAACTATTTATCGTCCATGTTTCACTTCCATACATGGCTACACTCCATACGAATACTTTCAGAAATGACTTCCTGACACTTAAATCAATACTGGATGTTAACAAATTTCTCTTCTTCCGAAACGTTTTCCTTGCCATTGTCAGCCTACATTTTATATCCTCTCTACTTCGACCATCATCAGTTATTTTGCTCCCCAAATAGCAAAACTCCTTTACTACTTTAAGTGCCTCATTTCCTAATCTAATTCCCTCAGCATCACCCGACTTAATTAGACTACATTCCATTATCTTTGTTTTGCTTTTGTTGGTGTTCATCTTATATCCTCCTTTCAAGACACTGTCCATTCCATTCAACTGCTCTTCCAAGTCCTTTGCTGTCTCTGACAGAATTACAATGTCATCGGCGAACCTCAAAGTTTTTATTTCTTCTCCCTGAATTTTAATACCTACTCCGAATATTTCTTTTGTTTCCTTTACTGCTTGCTCAATATACAGATTGAACAACATCGGGGAGAGGCTACAACCCTGTCTCACTCCCTTCCCAACCACTGCTTCCCTTTCATGTCCCTCGACTCTTATAACTGCCATCTGGTTTCTGTACAAATTGTAAATAGCCTTTCACTCCCTGTATTTTACCCCTGCCACCTTTAGAATTTGAAAGAGAGTATTCCAGTCAACATTGTCAAAAGCTTTCTCTAAGTCTACAAATGCTAGAAACGTAGGTTTGCCTTTCCTTAATCTTTCTTCTAAGATAAGTCGTAAGGTCAGAATTGCCTCACGTGTTCCAGTGTTTCTACGGAATCCAAACTGATCTTCCCCGAGGTTGGCTTCTACTAGTTTTTCCATTCGTCTGTAAAGAATTCGTGTTAGTATTTTGCAGCTGTGACTTATTAAGCTGATAGTTCGGTAATTTTCACATCTGTCAACACCTGCTTTCTTTGGGATTGGAATTATTATATTCTTCTTGAAGTCTGAGGGTATTTCACCTGTTTCATACATCTTGCTCACCAGATGGTAGAGTTTTGTCAGGACTGGCTCTCCCACGGCCGTCAGTAGTTCCAATGGAATATTGTCTACTCCGGGGGCCTTGTTTCGACTCAGGTCTTTCAGTGCTCTGTCAAACTCTTCACGCAGTATCATATCTCCCATTTCATCTTCATCTACATCCTCTTCCATTTCCATAATATTGTCCTCAATTACATCGCCCTTGTATAAACCCTCTATATACTCCTTGCACCTTTCTGCTTTCCCTTCTTTGCTTAGAACTGGGTTTCAATCTGAGCTCTTGATATTTATACAAGTCGTTCTCTTATCTCCAAAGGTCTCTTTAATTTTCCTGTAGGCGGTATCTATCTTACCCCTAGTGAGATAGGCCTCTACATCCTTACATTTGTCCTCTAGCCATCCCTGCTTAGCCATTTTGCACTTCCTGTCGATCTCATTTTTGAGACGTTTGTATTCCTTTTTGCCTGTTTCACTTACTGCATTTTTATATTTTCTCCTTTCATCAATTAAATTCAATATTTCTTCTGTTACCCAAGGATTTCTACTAGCCCTCGTCTTTTTACCTACTTGATCCTCTGCTGCCTTCACCACTTCATCCCTCAAAGCTACCCATTCTTCTTCTACTGTATTTCTTTCCCCCATTCCTGTCAATTGCTCCCTTATGCTCTCCCTGAATCTCTGTACAATCTCTGGTTCTTTCAGTTTATCCAGGTCCCATCTCCTTAAATTCCCACCTTTTTGCAGTTTCTTCAGTTTTAATCTACAGGTCATAACCAATAGATTGTGGTCAGAGTCCACATCTGCCCCTGGAAATGTCTTACAATATAAAACCTGGTTCCTAAATCTCTGTCTTACCATTATATAATCTATCTGATACCTTTTAGTATCTCCAGGGTTCTTCCATGTATACAACCTTCTTTCATGATTCTTAAACCAAGTGTTAGATACGATTATGTTGTGCTCTGTGCAAAATTCTACCAGGCGGCTTCCTCTTTCATTTCTGTCCCCCAATCCATATTCACCTACTATGTTTCCTTCTCTCCCTTTTCCTACAGTCGAATTCCAGTCACCCATGACTATTAAATTTTCGTCTCCCTTCACAATCTGAATAATTTCTTTTATTTGATCATACATTTCTTCAATTTCTTCGTCATCTGCAGAGCTAGTTGGCATATAAACTTGTACTACTGTAGTAGGTGTGGGCTTCGTATCTATCTTGGCCACAATAATGCGTTCACTATGCTGTTTGTAGTAGCTTACCCGCATTCCTATTTTCCTATTCATTATTAAACCTACTCCTGCATTACCCCTATTTGATTTTGTGTTTATAACCCTGTAGTCACCTGACCAGAAGTCTTGTTCCTCCTGCCACCGAACTTCACTAATTCCCACTATATCTAATTTCAACCTATCCATTTCCCTTTTTAAATTTTCTAACCTACCTGCCCGATTAAGGGATCTGACATTCCACGCTCCGATCCGTAGAACGCCAATTTTCTTTCTCCTGATAACGACATCCTCTTGAGTAGTCCCCGCCCGGAGATCCGAATGGGGGACTATTTTACCTCCGGAATATTTTACCCAAGAGGGCGCCATCATCATGTAATCATACAGTAAAGCTGCATGCCCTCGGGAAAAATTACGGCTGTAGTTTCCCCTTGCTTCCAGCCGTTCGCGGTACCAGCACAGCAAGGCCGTTTTGGTTATTGTTACAAGGCCAGATCAGTCAATCATCCAGACTGTTGCCCTGCAACTATTGAAAAGGCTGCTGCCCCTCTTCAGGAACCACACGTTTGTCTGGCCTCTCAACAGATACCCCTCCGTTGTGGTTGCACCTACGGTACGGCTATCTGTATCGCTGAGGCACGCAAGCCTCCCCACCAACGGCAAGGTCCATGGTTCACGACGATCCCTTAAAATTCACGTCAATCAATTTACCTCCTGGTGTGACTGATAGCTCCCCAAAATCAACCCTTCCGAAAACCAGGCAATAATTATAGGATGCGCCACTCGCAACTCTTGTCTCTGTAACTTCTAGCTGTATTGTGACTATCCTATTCAGCTACTTAATATACTAAAATATCTTGGGCTCACCATTGACTGGCAACTAAAGTGGTATTCTCACCATCCAACAGAGGGCCCAAAATAGACTAGAACTACCAACTGGCCAATCATGGGCATTTAAACCTTCCACTGTCCTCCACACCCCCATGTATCTGGTACATACTTTGCTGTGCCAATGATGCGTGGAATTTTTCCCCAACCAAGTTCTGTAAGTCCCTCCTGAGTCTAGAATGCCATGCACACCACCTCGCTTTCCGCATCCGTTTACCGCTCCACACGAGAATCCTTTGCCAATTCATCAAATTCCCGCATCTCCTCACTCACACGACGCCTACAAACTCGACTCCAATAATTCTATAATCTTAAATTTAATCTCATATAATCTCGCGCATTTACCAACACATCCCACCAGCCCTACTTCTACACCCCTTGCCACCACCAAATAATCTTCCCAAGAAGCTTCAACCCTTCCAGATCATAAACTCTGACCTGATATTTACACTTCCTACAATCTCTAAATCATCTTACCCATTCCGCTGCATTGAGGCTCCCGCTCCCTTCCCTCCCCTCATTTCCTTATCGTCCATTTGTACCAGTCACTTTTCATTCCCCACCAATATCCCCCGTCTACTCTTCCGCCTCTCCTGTCGTAACAGCCACTCCTACACCCGAATTCCATGCCAATCTTCAACCCTTCACTAATAGATTCCCTACTCCAAGGCAGTGCCTTCCAGTTTTAGATGCAGGAAAAAGCTTTTAAATATTAGTGTTCGGAATCATGTTTTAACTGTTTTTATATATCACATTATTGTCTTTCGGTTTACCGTTAGTTATTGCTGTTTTTAACTAAAAGATCAGAAAGTCAAGTCTTTTCTACATATCAAAACCTGCATATTATTTTCAGGTTTAAAATGTTCTAAATTCATTGTACATGGAAGGAGATTTTATACGTGGTAGGGTCACAAATACACCAAAAGATGCTAGTCAACTGACTCCACGCTCCCCGAGAAAGGTGAATAAATAACGATTTGGTGTGTCAGTACGTGGTATAATCCTATTAAGGTCAACGTTATTGGTCCTGTATTACAGATCGGTTATAAATTATTCACATTTACTACCACTTATATTGCAGCATTCGATAACCGTCCCTCGATGACTCAGGATATAGCCTACCATTGATCAACTCACGGTTTGTAGACGGTGCTTCTTACGAAAATAAAATCTAGTGTATATACGTCACATCGCTTTGTTGTTTTCGTCAGAGAGCTGTAATCGATTTATAAAGTCATGTTGATGCTGCTATTGATGGATCGAAAAGTGGAACAAGATGAATCGCGTTTATATGCAGTAGTCTCAGAGTATGCTCATGCTGTCTTATAATGAGATGTGAATAACATATTACTGCTCCTGATGTGTTAGCAGCATTTCTTTCACTTTACATAGGCAAATTTTGCTTTACATATTCCTATATTCTTATATTTTCTACTATAATATTTGCAGATGTAGATCGAATGCTTTTCAAAATACAACTGCTCCTATGTTGTAGGAGTGTGGCGACGTTCACCAGAAACAGGAACCTTATCCACACGTTTGGCATTATGAATGTCTGAATAGCAAGTAACTGCCAACAGTGAAGAACGAACTGCTGGCCTACAAGCACAGAGATAAATACACGAACCGTACCGTGCTCCTGATGGTAGGACAGTATATTACTTCACTGCTGTCTTGTTAATATTTGAGTAAGCTACAAATACGTTATGCCCCTTAAGTCGTTTCCGACAGCTCTTTCCAGTGCAACAGAATAAAGACTACAGTTCCATTTGAAAGCAGAGGGAGAAAAGATTAGTCAGTGGCAAGTAGTTCCCTACAGACTAAATCATGTATACAGACAGTTCATTCATTCCGGGAATCTACTATCTTCATAATGTTAGCCTCTTGTCGCCATTGATACTGATAAGATACGGTTTCACGGATTCCAATATTTTCGAGAACGTTTAATATCAAGTTTGAAGTGAGACGGCAAATGACAAAAAAAAAAAAAATTCTTTTTCGTGTGATACTATCATACATAAAAAATTTAATGATTTTTTTTTACCTTTACTTGTACTGTGAAACCTTTCTCCTTGCCCAATTTCATAACTGATATAGCTTTTCTGAGTGAGTTTGCGAGCATCGAAAATATGTGACATAAATGATCGCATCTTTTGAATGTATTGACTTAGAAGCTTAACATTTTTACGCCACCAAGGGACTACAGAGTTCATTATGTGACACAGATTTCGAATTGATACATCAAACATTTCCTGAGGAATGGAGTCCTAGACAGAGGATCAGACAGTCATAAACCAAATGAAAATAAATAAATCGATAAGAAATATAAATTAGTGTGATATAATTACAGATCTAAAATTTTCGGGTTTTTTACTTTGTTTGTGCAGTGAAACATTGCTAAACGCCAAACTTCACGATTCAAGTTGAGTTACACTACTGACCATTACAACTGCTACACCAAGAAGAAATGCAGATGATAAACGGGTATTCATTGGACAAATATAGTAGAACTGACATGTGATTACATTTTCATGCAATTTGGGTGCATAGATCCTGAGAAATCAGTACCCAGAACAACCACCTCGGGCCGCAATAACGGCCTTGATACGCATGGGCATTCAGTCAAACAGAGCTTGGAAGGCGTGTACAGGTACAGCTGCCCATGAAGCTTCTACACGAAACCACGGTTCATCAAGAGTGGTGACTGGCGTATTGTGGCGAGCCAGTTGCTCGGACACCATTGACCAGACGTTTTCAGTTGGTGAGAGATCTGGAGAATGTGCTGGCCAGGGCAGCAGTTGAACAATTTCCGTATCCAGAAAGGCCCGTACAGGACCTGCAACATGCGGTCGTGCATTATCTTGCTGAAATGTTGGGTTTCGCAGGGATTGAATGAATGGTAGAGCCACGGGTCGTAACACATCTGAAATGTAACGTCCACTGATAAAAGGGCCGTCAATGCAAATAAGAGGTGACCGAGACGTGTCACCAATGGCAGCCCATACCATTACACCGGGTGATACGCCGGTATGGCGATGACGAATACATGCTTCCAATGTGCGTTCACCGCGATGTCGCCAACACGGATGCGACCATCATGATGCTGTAAACTGAACCTGGATTCATCCGAAAAAAAAATGACGTTTTGCTATTCGTGCACCCAGGTTCGTCGTTGAGTACACCATCGCAGGCGCTCCTGTCTGTGATGCAGCGTCTAGGTTAACCACAGCCATGGTCTCCGAGCTGATAGTCCATAATGCTCCAAACGTCGTCGAACTGTTCGTGCAGATGGTTGTTGTCTTGCAAACTTCCCCATCTGTTGACTCAGGGATCGAGACGTGGCTGCACGATCCGTTACAGCCATGCGGATAATATGCCTGTCATCTCGACTGCTAGAGATACGAGGCCGTTGGGATCCAGCACAGCGTTCTGTATTACCCTCCTGAACCCACCGATTCCATATTCTGCTAACAGTCATTGGATCTTGACCAACGCGAGCAGCAATGTCGCGATACGATAAACCGCAATCGCGATAGGCTACAATCCGACAGTTATCAAAGTCGGAAACGTGACGGTACGCATTTCTCCTCTTTACACGAGGCATCACATCAACGTTTCACCAGCCAACGCCTGTCAACTGCTGTTTGTGTATGAGAAATCGGTTGGAAACTTTCCTCATGTCAGCTCGTCGTAGGTGTCGCCACTGGCGCCAACCTTGTGTGAATGCTCTGAAAAGCTAATCATTTGCATATCACAGTATCTTCTTCCTGTCTGTTAAATTTCGCGTCTGTAGCATGTCATCTTCATGGTGTAGCAATTTTAATGCCCAGCAGTGTAGTTTGCGAATATCAGAATGTATGTTATAAATATCCGAGTTTCCGTTGATTTACACGCTTCCATTTTTTATACCGATAGACGGCTATAGACCATAGTAGTGTCATAAATTTCAACGTGATATCTCCATCGGTTCTTGAAAAAAAAAAAAATGGTCTCATCAGGCGGGCGAACAGACGGACAGTCAGATAGCAGATGAATCTTTTTTCCGTGTGATATAACTGCAATTCAACAATTTCCGGACTTCTTTTTCTTTTAGTTGTACTGTGAAACATAGCTTCGAGGCAAATTTCATGAATATAGGTGAATGGGAAGTTCCCCGTAGATTTTAATGAGCGATTTTGAGAGCATCCAAATAAATGACATAAATGGCCGTACCTTGTGGTTACATTGACTTAGATGCTCCACTTTTTACATCGCTAAGGGCCCGTTTGTTAAGGTATATATCATTCATTTCAACTTGATTTGCGTACCTGTTCTTGAGAAAAAGCGTTTGTAACAGTCGGACGTACAGACAGACAGGGAGACGGACTACTGGGTGAACCTATAATAGTTCTCTTTATACCAATTGTTGCATGGAACACTAAAAGCTGCAAAATCGTTCACATTTAAGGAGGAGTGCGAAGTACTCCTTACTGTCGACGTCAGTCTATGAGTAAAGCTATTTATGTCATACATTTTGATACTCGCAACTGACCCATCAAAACATGCCAGGTACTCCCCATTGGTCTAGAATTATGAAGTCTGTCCTTAAAAATCTACAAATTTTGAATTTGTAAGTATTCACACGAAAAATGAGATTTTTATCATCTGAGATCTGATATTCTATTCCCGCACACTACCTCGGTATTTGAACACTGGCAGCTGGTGGATCTGTGTTCAGTCCATGGTACTAATCTTGGAGGCTTTCTTTCGAAGACTACTCCGTCCATTATATGGATCCAGAATAGGAAATGGTCACTGGAACTGTTATCATTAACATCTGTCCTAGCAGAATATGCCAAGACTGGAGAGCGAAGAGATCTAGGCTAACGCTCAACTTGTAACAGCGTTGAAATGAGTTAGCTTTCCCCTGTTCAGGATGCACACCTCTTGAGACATCATGATGCTAAAACTTGACCCGCAGGAAAGTAGAGGTTGAGCCCGTTAATGCATTATGGGCACTAAAGTGGCAAAACAGGATAAATGAGTGAAGAATTTCGCTAAAAAATCTCTGAGAGATACAAAATCTGTTGTGCCTTGTAGTGGTATTACAGGGAACATGTAGTGATGTATTGACCAAAAGGAATTGCAACTGCTTTATTTTGAAGGTTAGTAACTTGGGATAAAGCAGAAGGGCTGTGTGTGTTATCCACAATCACGGCTATCACACCTTTGCCCATTCCCGTTCAGGTCACCCGTTGCGGTGGAGGGCACAGCCTCATAGTGCAGAGGTGTCCATAATTTTAAAATGTGTTTCTTGTAAACACAAGCACAAGGGACTTTGATGCGCTATGAATTTTAGTATCAGAACACACAGATTCTCCAATGCAGCTGGCAGCTATTTTATGTGTGATATTTTCCTTCACTGTGTCTCTCCCCTCGATGGTTGTCTTGCGACTGTTGGAGCTTTAGTCGACGGACTATATGAGTAGTATAGCAAGGAGAGTTTCCAGTGCGATAACAATCGATAAGAAATAAAAATTAATGTGATATAATTTCAGATTTAAAATTTTCGGATATTTTACTTTGCTTGTGCAGTGAAACATTGCTAAGGGCCAAACTTCATTATTCAAGTTGAGTTACACTACTGACCATTAAAAGTGCTACACCAAGAAGAAATGCAGATGATAAACGGGTATTCATTGGACAAATATGCTAGAACTGACATGTGATTACATTTTCATGCAATTTGGATGCATAGATCCTGAGAAATCAGTACCCAGAACAACCACCTCTGGCCGCAATAACGGCCTTGATACGCTTGGACATTCAGTCAAACAGAGTTTGGAAGGCGTGTACAGGTACAGCTGCCCATGAAGCTTCCACACGAAACCACGGTTCATCAAGAGTGGTGACTGGCGTATTGTGGCGAGCCAGTTGCTCGGACACCATTGACCAGACGTTTTCAATTGGTGAGACATCTGGAGAATGTGCTGGCCAGGGCAGCAGTTGAACAATTTCCGTATCTAGAAAGGCCTGTACAGAACCTGCAACATGCGGTCGTGCATTATCGTGCTGAAATGTAGGGTTTCGCAGGGATTGAATGAATGGTAGAGCCACGCGTCGTAACACATCTGAAATGTAACGTCCACTGATAAAAGGGCCGTCAATGCAAATAAGAGGTGACCGAGACGTGTCACCAATGGCACCCCATACCATTACACCGGGTGATACGCCAGTATGGCGATGACGAATACACGCTTCCAATGTGCGTTCACCGCGATGTCGCCAAACACGGATGCGACCATCATGATGCTGTAAACAGAACCTTGATGTGGTGTCATTGTTCACGCGGGTTCCCGTCAAAGGCTCTTTAGATTTGCTCTCCCACTTATTTCACGACCGTATTTTGGACTTATTTAACCACACTCTTGGTGAGTGTATGATGGAGATTATTTTAACCAAACGGTCGGCGTCACGGTGGGAAATCCATTAGCTACAGTTACAGCCAGTCCCTTCATAGAGTACTCTGAGAACATCGCCCTGGACACGGCTCCTGCAAAGCCTAATTACTTTTGTAGTTACGTCGACTAAACATTCGATGTCTGGCCTCATGGGCGTCACAAGGTGAGAGAATATTTTAACCACATCAGCAGCGTCCGAGATAACATCAGATTCACGATGGAAGTAGAGACAGATGGCCCCTTGTCTTTTCTAGACGTCCTCTTCCGACGGAAAGAAATTACGTATCTCAGCCACAGTGTTTGTCGGAAACCCACCCACACAGACTGATGCCTGCATGCTACGAGTTAAGACCAACCTTCGCAAGATATTTCTGTTCTGAGGGAGCCGTTCCAGACGCCGAAAGACTTCTAAAGTAACTGAGCCACTTACGGAAATTCTTCAAAGAAGACGGCTCCAGCAACCGCGAGATTTTGCAGGCCATCTTGCCGATGGAACATAAGCAGAAGACCTCTGATAAGGGCACGAAGAATCTTGCGTTCTTGCCATTTTGTGGCTCAATAGCAGGAAAGAGTAGTCGGCCTATAAAGAAGCATAAAATTGATGCCGTTTTTACGGCACCGGCTAAAATTCGAAAGCTAATAAGGCCCGTTACAGACGATGTTAGACCCAGAGCGCTAGGAGTATATAAAACACCATGTAAGAGCGGACAGTTCTATGTCAGACAGAGTGTACGTACCATTGAACAGCGCCGTGTGGTACACGAGAGATGGTTCCGCCTACAGTAGCCTGAGAAATCAGCGGTGGCGGAACATGCTGTAGAAAACGAACACCTTATTGCATTTGCTGAGACATCTGTTATTACGCGGACAAATAGTTTTTTGTACAGTGTTATAAAAGAGGTGATCGAGTTAAAAATTTCCGACAACACCCTCAATAAAGACGGCGGCCTGCAGCTACGCACAGCTTGGTCCCGGCCATCGGAAAGTTGAAGCGGGCAATGAAAACATTACCACACATGACGCTGGCGCGAGAACCAGTGACGTTCACTGAGGACAACGCGGCGCTATTAAGGACGGTTGCAGCAATCAATCGACAGTCACAACTTGACAAAGGCCGAGGAGAACTCGACCGAAAGCTCGTGGATTTTAAACCACTGAATGCGGCCGGAAGGTCGAGAAAATTTTATTAGTATATATCGCCGCGAAACTATGCATTCGTATATGGTGATGATTACTCTGTTATCAGGTAAATGAATTCCATTTTTCCACCATCGTTGTGCATGTGATGTCCCCAATTTGAATCCTCAATTTGAGAGGATAAGTGTAATACTTTGTAGGATAATTTTTTCGACGAACAGTATTCCATCTCCGTAGCTCTCTAAGTTCGCATTTTATAGTATCGTGCCCTCTTTGAGCCTCTGACTTTTCCATGTAGAAGTAGTTCTTTTCCCTGCACTGTAGTCATTGTTCAGTCTCGTTTGTGTATGGTGAGGACATACATATTTCGGAGTATTTCCGCATCTATTTGCGTGTCTTATAGTGACAATGCGTAGTAATATTAGGAGAGTTACGTGAATCATGGACCTTGCCGTCGGTGGGGTGGCTTGCGGGTCTCAGCGATACAGATACTCATCCGGCAGTGTCAGCCACAACGTAGGCGTATCTGGTGAGAGGCCAAACAAACGTGTGGTTCCTGAGGAGTGGCAGCAGGCATTTCAGTAGTTGAAGGGTTAACAGTCGGTATGATTGACTGACCCGATCTTGTAACATCAGCTAAAACAGCCTTGCTGAGCTGATACTACAAATAGCGGAGAACAAGGGGAAACTACAGCCTTAAGTTTTCCCGACGGCATTCTGTTCTACTGTATGACTAAATGATGATGGCTTCCTCATGGGTAAAATATTCCGGAGGTGAAATGGGCTCCATTGAGGCCCCCGGCGGGGGCTTCTCAAGAGGACGTCGTCATCAAGAAACGAAACTGGCAATCTACGGATTTGAGCTAGGAATGTTAGATCCTGTAATCGCGCAGGTAGGTTAGAAAAATTAAAAAGCGAAATCCATACTTTGAATTTATATATACTAGGAACTGTGAAGGTCGGCGGCAGGAGGAACAGGACTTCTGGTCACGTGAATATAGGGTTACAGAATAAAATGGGGGTAATGCAGGAGTAGGTTTAATAATCAATAAGAAAACAGGAATGTGGGTAAGCTACCATAAAAAGCATTATGAAGGCATTCTTGTAGCCAAGATAGACACAAAACCAACACCCACGATAGTAGTACAAGTTTATATGAGACCTAGTTCCACAGATGAATAAGAGATTGAAGAATTGTATAAAGAGATGAAAGAAATTATTCAGATAGTTAAGGAAGTCGAAAATTTGTGTTGGGGAACTGGATTTAGATGTTAGGAAACGGAAGAGAGAAAAAATAATAGGTGAATATGGACTGAGGGGAAAGGAATGAAAGAGGAAGCCGCCTGATGGAATATTCCACAGAGCATAATTTATTCGTTGCAGACAACTGGTTTAACAATGATGAAAGAAGGTTGTATAAGTGGAAGAGACTTGGAGATACCGGAAGGTTTCAGATTAATTCTGTAATGGTAACACAGTGATTTAGGAATCGGAGTTTAAACTATAAGACTCACTCCACTTTTTTGTGTCAGCCACCAGGTTGGATTACATATGTATTTGGCAATTTTCTGTAGCACGCTTGGGGAGATGGTCTGATGTAGTGTTAGAAAGACATACAGGGTGTTTCAAAAATGACCGGTATATTTGAAACGGCAATAAAAACTAAACGAGCAACGATAGAAATACACCGTTTGTTGCAATATGCTTGGGACAACAGTACATTTTCAGGCGGACAAACTTTCGAAATTACAGTAGTTACAATTTTCAACAACAGATGGCGCTGCGCTCTGGGAAACTCTATAGTACGATATTTTCCACATATCCACCATGCGTAGCAATTATATGGCGTAGTCTCTGAATGAAATTACCCGAAACCTTTGACAACGTGTCTGGCGGAATGGCTTCACATGCAGATGAGATGTACTGCTTCAGCTGTTCAACTGTTTCTGGATTCTGGCGGTACACCTGGTCTTTCAAGTGTCCCCACAGAAAGAAGTCACAGGGGTTCATGTCTGGCGAATAGGGAGGCCAATCCACGCCGCCTCCTGTATGTTTCGGATAGTTAAAAGCAATCACACGATCATCGAAATATTCATTCAGGATATTAAAGACGTCGGCCGTGCGATGTGGCCGGGCACCATCTTGCATAGACCACGAGGTGTTCGCAGTGTCGTCTAAGGTAGTTTGTACCGCCACAAATTCACGAAGAATGTCCAGATAGCGTGATGCAGTAATCGTTTCGGATCTGAAAAATGGGCCAATAATTCCTTTGGAAGAAATGGCGGCCCAGACCAGTACTTTTTGAGGATGCAGGGACGATGGGACTGCAACATGGGGCTTTTCGATTCCCCATATGCGCCAGTTCTGTTTATTTACGAAGCCGTCCAGGTAAAAATAAGCTTCGTCAGTAAACCAAATGCTGCCCACATGCATATCGCCGTCATCAATCCTGTGCACTATATCGTTGGCGAATGTCTCTCGTGCAGCAATGGTAGCGGCGCTGAGGGGTTGCCGCGTTTGAATTTTGTATGGATAGAGGTGTAAACTCTGGCGCATGAGACGATACGTGGACGTTGGCGTCATTTGGACCGCAGCTGCAACACGGCGAACGGAAACCCGAGGCCGCTGTTGGATCACCTGCTGCACTAGCTGCGCGTTGCCCTCTGTGGTTGCCGTACGCAGTCGCCCTATCTTTCCAACACGTTCATCCGTCACGTTCCCAGTCCGTTGAAATTTTTCAAACAGATCCTTTATTGTATCGCTTTTCGGTCGTTTGGTTACATTAAACCTCCGTTGAAAACTTCGTCTTGTTGCAACAACACTGTGTTCTAGGCGGTGGAATTCCAACAACAGAAAAATCCTCTGTTCTAAGGAATAAACCATGTTGTCTACAGCACACTTGCACGTTGTGAACAGCACAAGCTTACAGCAGAAAGACGACGTACAGAATGGCGCACCCACAGACTGCGTTGTCTACTATATCTTTCACATCACTTGCAGCGCCATCAGTTGTTGAAAATTGTAACTACTGTAATTTCGAAAGTTTGTCCGCCTGAAAATGTACTGTTGTCCCAAGCACATTGCAACAAATGGTGTATTTCTATCGCTGCTCGTTTAGTTTTTATTGCCGTTTCAAATATACCGGTCAATTTTGAAACACCCTGTATGTCGCTCTAGGGTACGGGACCTGCTGACCGTAATCGCACGAGATCTATCATACCTTACCAGCATCTCACCCGACTCGTTGGACGTGCAAATGCTGTGATCTGTTCCTCGTTATCCAGGTGTATACTTCCCACCAGTCTCTGATTTTTGCACCGACGTATTTAGGTCTGTTTGCCGTTAGTACAGTGTGCGGGAGATCACTCTACGGGATATAGCAGTAATGTCATCCAGCAGCTCAAAGATGATTGTAATGCAACTTCATCAGCAATTGATAATAGTGTGTCCGCAGCCATTCCCCAAGCATCGTTGTTCTCTGCTAAAACACACGTCGGAGTTCGAGGGGGTCTAACTCTGTGCAACATGAATACATTACATTTGGATGGGTACAGCTGAATTTTACAATGACATCACACAATATAGTAATGTAGCGGTGGTTCATCTATTTCAGTGTGGTAATTTCCTTTAGATAGTGTCCTTGGTTTGAAATTGGAGGTGATTATCGATTTCTCTATGACGTCATTCATATAGAGTGACCATTTCTACCAATATGCTCGTTCGTAAGACTTTGACCTCACTGAAACACTAGTAAATAAGTGGTAGCTTATCAACGATACACAAATTGGGACCATGTTGAATAGATAACATAATGATGTCGACGCGACTGGATGTGACGTTGAAGCGACCTGACGCGATGTTGACGTTGACTCGCGTAATTGGATAAAATGGATAAAGCTGTGTAAAATACGGAGCAATGAGCGTGCTTACATATCTGGCTGGGTG
This sequence comes from Schistocerca piceifrons, assembly GCF_021461385.2. Taxonomy (NCBI): domain Eukaryota; kingdom Metazoa; phylum Arthropoda; class Insecta; order Orthoptera; family Acrididae; genus Schistocerca; species Schistocerca piceifrons. Next base: position 558,058,658 of record NC_060143.1, read on the forward strand.
TGGTTCAAAATGGTTCAAATGGCTCTGAGCACTATGGGACTTAACACCTGTGGTCATCAGTCCCCTAGAACATAGAACTACTTAAACCTAACTAACGTAAGGACATCACACATCCATGCCCGAGGCATGATTCGAACCTGCGACCGTAGCGGTCACGCTGTTCCAGACAGAAGCGCCAAGAACCGCACGGCCACGCCGGGCGGCGCTGGGTGTGGTGCCTACTGGTGTCGTGAATGACGAAGTATTAATTTGTTACTAACCAATAGGCCTAGAGTGACATAATTTGATACTAAACCTATGCACAGCCTGCAACCTCTCCCTATGGTGCGCGCTCGGCTGTGGAAGTTATAAGAGAGGGTATACGAGAGGTGTGTTTCAATAGGAATGATAATTAATTCGCGAACATACTCCAACGTTATTTGCGTGAGAGCATCTTGTCGTCGGCATTTCGTTGGGAACAGTGGAGTGAACTTGGTAATTGGCCAAATTCGTAAAACTGTGGAAAATCCGGAAATTGGTAAGAAATACGTAAAATTGGTGATAATGAGAATACGAAACAGTACGGAAACATACGTAAAAACGAGAGTATTTACATGTCAGCCTGGGTGTGGTCTCTGCTGAATCCAGGTAATACTAAATTGTTACTAATAAATGTAGCTCGAGTGACGTGACTTAACGTAATTTGTTATTAACAAATAGACATTGTGTACAACCATTTCGTATGCTACAGGGTTCTGGAGAGCCTCATGTTATAAAACAGGAAAATTGGGAAAACAATACGAACATGGATTACAACTATGTAAATGGAATAATGAGAGTACTTAAAAACCCGCCTGGATGTTGTCTTTGATGGTGCGTTGAATGATGGGATATGAAATAGGTATTGACAAATGCAACGGGTATGCAACGAAAAAATTATAAAGCAGTGGAGCGAGTACCAGTGACGTCACTGAAAACAGCGCGGCTATGTAAGGAAGGCAGCAGCTATCATTCCACAGTCACCACTTGGCAATGGCAGATGAAAACTCGACCAAAAGTTGGTTGATTTTTAAACCAATGGACACGGCTGGAAGCCAGAAAAAATATTTTTTTTAATCACTAATCAGTACCACATCCACGATCAAATCGCACTGGGATTTGAAAACACTGGACACAGCTGGAAGCCCGAAAAAAAAATTTATCAGTAAGTAACACCATATTCATGATCAGATCCCACTGTGACCCTACAGACCGACCTGGGAAAATTGGCCAGCTCTTGGCCGTGCATCACCTCTCTCGCTAGTCCCGAAGTCTACAAACTCGAAGTGCAGACACAGGCTGACAGGAATTGCGGTGAGAGGGCTATGCAAAACTGTTTAATTGGGGGAATGACAGAGCTGGATTGCGTCGTTAGGAGTAAAGGCTAAGAAATTCGTTTACCCCAACCTGTAAACTGAGTGTCCCATCCTGAAGATTGTCACCACCACAGCAACCGTTAAAACGAAACAAGAGCCGAGCTGCCCACACACACAGAGTGTGACGTGACTCTAACAGCCAGAGGCAGGCTTGATAACGCTGCCAGCGTGTCTCATTTGGAAGCAGCCAGACGAATAAAAAGAACTGACATTAGTTTTCAACACATCTGTGAGCTGCTGGATTTATCCATAACAATGCTATTTATTGTAGCAAAAACAACCCCTACTTGTACTGAGTATATAGTATCATATAGGTACAAAACGAGGCTTAGTGTACTCTCTGTTGCATAACTTCGGCTTCTAATCGAAGTCACCCAACTACCCACCAATCTGTAATACATGCAAGTACATCATCGTAAACAAGGAAAATCTTTCAGTAGGTTAGCGAATAAGAAAGTAAATATTCCCTGACAAAATCTTTTTTAATTTACATTTACACACATAATACAACAATTTCTCTATGTTCGTTTGGTATAGTTTTAATAACATCCAACTCAATTTTTTATTTATAATTTCAATGTACATTAGAGTCTTCTAATTCTTTATCTGTACAGTAAGTCGACAGGAAAAACATGATTTATTTTTGAATTTCTATACGTATCTATCTTTCTCTTATAAAATATCTGTTTTATAGCTTTTCAAAATACTGTAGTTCCTTCTCTTTCCGCATATCTTCTGGCGGAGAGCACTCGCGGCGTTTGATGTTGCTCTCATCTCTTGAGCAATGCATCGGCGCTCCACATCATTCGGAATGTACACGATGCCAACGCTTCGGCTGCATATTGTTGTGGAAATCCCTTATAGAATCGTAAGTTTACAACTTTTGCAAATGATGTAGCGTTAAATGTTGTTATTCTAGACTTTTTAACCACTGAAAACCATGGTTCTGCTGTTAGGTGCTCAATGACAAGTGCAGCACATCCAGATACAATGTAACCACTCTTTTCAAGCGGACCTATGAGGGAATGGCACGTTTACACAGTTTTAATTCTGACCTTTAATGTAGTTCACGTGCTTCAATCCAGCAGTTTGGCGCCGGGACGCCAACGTATGGGCGCTTACCATTGATATGAAGGGCAGTTAGTTCATATTCCCCGGTATTGACCAGGTTTGGCCACTCACAATGCTTCAAGCAATATCTAAACCTTGCTTGCACATCAAGAATAGCTGTTTCTTTCTCCATTAGCAGTTAGAATTCGACTTTTTTTGAAAATGTCGTCAGCATACAGTTCTTCCTTCAGTCCTTTCCATTTGCTGGTTTTTTTTTTTTCGTACTCGCGCCACATTAACACTCATGAAACAGCGTCATTTATTGGTAGCAGTCCTAATTCAGCGATATCTATATCAGACCGTATTGCGGAGAGTCCTCTCATGGGTTGTGAGAAATTTATTTTTCCTGCATTAATATGGCAATTCTGTGTGATACTTACAACGCCTTTGTTGGAAGCTGTGTTAAGAATCTCGATATGCAGACAGAACATAATTTATAAGCTTTTCTCGCGTTAGAGCGCCTGGGAGGTTTAGTTGTACACCAGTAAATTTTCCGATATTCTCATTACCGCAGTACACAAACTGCAGAAAGTTGTTAATCACAACACAACAATGTTTAGTGAGTTATTCGTCAGCTATAGATGTTATAGACACAAAGTGATGTGCAGCACATTGCAAATGCTGTTTGTTAGAGTCTAACACACTTCAGTAGTCTTGCTCAGATCCAAACACTCTGTTTATTCTGTAGGTGTATATTTTCGCCTTTAGTCTGATAATATTATGTTCTTTAGCAAAAGAGGACTTTAAAGCTTCTCGTAGAAGCATGTACGAAAACTATACACAATGTATAATGTGAACACCGATAAATTTGTAATTGCCTAACCTTCTGATTTAGCATGTAAGTTTACTGTATATCTTTACAACTGGAGGCCATCCGCATTTAGCAGTGTATTCCAACTGTCTTATCGTTGTCCACAGTCACATTGCCTTTTCCTTGGCAGATTCCTTCCTCGACATGAAGTAGACGCACATCTCCACGTTATTAAAATTCTTGAAGAGCATTGTGTTATGTCGAAATACAAAAGCTAATAGTCGTCTACACGTAGATGCTGCAATATTTAAGTCAGCTCTTCCATTAAAACATCTAATTTAAAGTCGGCTAATTCTACTTTATGTGGTATAGCCATAGCATGTTTATATTCCCTCTAAACGGTTTCCTGTGAGTCCTGCCGATTTGCCGATTTTTTTTCAGTATTCACCTTGCTGTGGCATAGTCACTCCCATCTAGGACAAAAGGTAGCTCCACATGGACACAATGTATTCGAGTGACAAAGTTGTAGAATTTAATAAGTACTTGACAGTTAAATAATGTACACATCTCCTTGCTTAACATTAAGGACATCCCTTCTCAAAAATTTGTTCGTGACAGTTCACTTCATCATAGATTTTAACAACCGCAATGTCATCACAGAATCGTTCTGTACTGGATGTAAGTAAACTTCTTCTTGCAAAGGAATGTTGCACTGTTGGTGTAATTTTCAAAATCAGTATGTGTGTTGTTGAGATGAGTAATAACCACAAACCAAAGCGTTAGTCTGTTGCTGGTACCTTCCTTCATAATAGCTGAGGGGTTTTAAGCACTTAAGAGCAATACGTTTAGACACATTCAGCTACCACAGAAGTTCGATCAGGTCCATCTACAAAGCACCCTTTTTGTGCTGGCGTACGCTGGCGCCAGACTACGATGCGGCATAGAGGCTACAAGAGTATCGACAGAGGTCAACTTCAAGACTCGCTGGAAACAAGCGACCAACGCGCTTTCAGCCGCCAGTATTTAGGATAGCAGGAGGACCAGTTAGTTAGTCCGTTAGTTCGAGCCTGTTACGCCAGCTAGTTCGTGTTTGTATGACGTGGAGTTCCAGCGTGTCACTGAGACGGAGCTGCAGACTTAGCGTTTAGCACAGAGTCAGGCAGCACATAGACGAGGGTGAGTCAAATGAAAATTTTAAATTTGTAATAACGAATCGAAATTTCGCGCCGTTATCATTACGTTGGTAAGCGTGCTACAAACAGCGTGCAGAATGGCCTGTAGGAGGCAGCATAGTGCAGATGCACACATACCGTCGCAGTATCAGTATGAAGATGGCCGCCTCACCTGCGACTTGCACCAGGGAAGAAAAGCGTTCTGTTATTTGGTTCTGCGTAGTTAAGGTGTGAAACCTACTGATGTTCATCGACGAATGAAGGTTCAGTATGGTGAAGCATGTTTCTCACAGCAGCAAGTCTACGAATGAAATAGAAATTTCGCAAATGGTGTGACTTCAGTGGAAGATGATCCTCGTCCAGGTCAGACACAACGAGTTGTGACTCCACAGAACTTTGCAGCAGTTGAAACCATAGTGAATGAAAACCGTCGAGTGACACTGAATGACATTGCAGCATGTTTACAGACTAGTTATGGGTCAGCACACCACACTGTGCGTGATGTGCTCCAGTTTCACAAAGTGTCTGCAAGATGGGTGCCATGGCAGGTGACTTCTGAAATGAAAGAGCGGCGTGTTGATGCTTGTGAAGAACTTCTTCGGCGCTTAGAATGAGAAGGTGATGGCTTCCTTGAAAGAATCGCTACTGGGGACAAAATCTGGGTTCCCTTCCACCAACCGGAAACGAAGAGAGCGAGAGCAGCACCAAAACCAGAGAAGTTTCGAACAGAACCACAATCAGGAAAGTTTATGCTCTTTTTTGGGACGAAAAAGGCGTAATTTTTGAGCATTGCATGCCTAGAGGGACCACTGTCACCAGTGCATCATACACAGATCTCCTAAACAATTATCTGCAGCCTGCAATCAAATCAAAGCGAAGTGGATATATGTCAGCAGGTGTCCTTTTGTAACATGACAATGCAAGGCCCCACCCCATACTGCCCGTACAACAGTTTCAACAATCACAGACCTACATTTTGAGGTCTTCCTCATCCATCATACTTACCAGACCTTGCACCGAGTGATTTCCCTATGTTAGGACCACTCAAAGACACAATGGGAGGAAAGTAGTTCCGGTGCATGAGAGGTTGCGCGGACTACCACAAGAATTTTTTTCTAAAGAAATTTATACACTTTGTGAACTCTGGAGGACTTGCAGTGAGCATGGGGGAGATTATGTTGAAAAGTGATGCAGCTTTGTACCACTTCTGCACAATGAATAATATTTAAAGAAATATTTAAGGTTTTCATTTGACTCAATCTCGTAGTAACCCCATAGTGACCATAGCTGACTTTTATTTCAACAGTATTGAGGCAATGTGGACTGTACATAAGAGAGCTTGTACCACAGCACAGGGAAACGTAAGGTACGTAGCTCTTTGCTTATGAATAAAGAACCCAGTTATTAATTGCGCGCAGTTTGTGTTACAGAACGAGGATACCGGCTACCAACCAACATCCTCTCCTCGCTTCCCAAGGTACAGCTCTACGGCCAAACCGAGACGACATAAAAGCAGATAAAGAGAATACAATAGTTTTATACTCAGTATGGTCATGTGATCTCGACGTTTATCGCGAATTTCGCTGTACTTGCAATGCATGGATTGTGTAGATTGTAGTTACGTTTTCTTGTGTCTCAGTTTATCGCAGGGGCCGAATTCTATAGCCCCCCCGCCACCCAAATCCTCCCGCAGTGTGTGACGGTACAAACCCCCGTTACTAGATGGATATTTCTAGTATGCAAGGATTGCTTTGCAGAGAGCGAGCGCGCTACATGGCGCACGATTCGCGGAAGCGCGTGGCGAGCCCGCGCGAGATTTGTAACGGTCGGTGGGTTGGTCTCTGGCGCCGGGCGGCCACGTGGCCTGCAGCTTGGGGCATTGTTTCGTTTTTCGCGCATTGCGCGAAAACTATGTAACTTATGGTGAAGAGCGATGTGGCAGTGGATTGCGGTCAGCAATATGCACCTTCTGAAAGATCGATCTTTATTTCAAGTCACGATACGGAAGAGTTACAGTAACCTCAAAATCGGTTAATATCACGAATACTGAAAGATTAATAAAGGTAGTAAATAACAACTTACAGGGATGAGCGAGCACTCATTAAAAACGTATCGTCATAGCGGATCGAGTGTCGTAGTCATATCTTAAGATTCATAAATAATTAAGCCCGTAAAGAGCAATAAACAAAGATTGAGGGAAAATTGTTTATAAAATTCGATAGAAAATTCATGACGTAAAGAACGGCACTATATAATATTTTGGGTGGCATCACACGTATTTTAAACTAGTTAAGATATACTTTACACTTAATTTGCAATAGTTTTTATTGATAGCAAACTATCATTAACATTTGTCGCCCATAATTAATTAATTATGGTAGATGTGAAGATTTTGAGCAGCACAATGTGTAGATCGCTATAGATTACGTATAAAAACGATGCTATGTGCAGCTCTATGTTAAAAATTTGCAGCACAGATATAAACAAAGAAATCTGCGCTAAGTGGCGAAACTTGGCAGGAACTAAAACTTGATCTACGGGCGATAGGATAATCCTAGAAATTAATGTCCCATGTGGTCGTTCCAGTAAGAATTTTGCTCGCCGATTTCTTGCGACAAAGAGTAATGTTTAATAGTGCAAATGTGCATGCATATATTTGGTGAACTGGAAGTGCTACGATTATTTGTGTGAGTACGAATTACGAGGTATACATCGGCGTAAGTGAACAATTGGCGATCGATGATTTCGCGCCAATACTGCTAGAACAAAGAGGACTTTAGGACTTGTGGTTCTGTTCGAATTGATTGAGCAATTTTCGTTTATAGCAGCCTAAATTACTGCTATGGGGGGGCTCGGAGTCAATTTATTATTAAAGCGAAACTGTAAACCACCTCACCAGTGCTAACAGCATCATGTGAAAAAAAAGGACAACACCCATAAATAGTAATATAACTGTGTCGTAAAAACTGATTTTAGTATAATAATCGCATAATTCTTGTTCCATAGCATAAACTGTACTTATGTCTGAGTGAATAATTAATTCAAAAAACTATAAAAAATGCGCGGGTGTGGAAGTGTACTAATGCACAAAGTGTGGAAATCATCCCCTGAGACTTACGTGAAAGCCAAAATTTGCAACAACATTTTTTACCGACATTTTTATATGCACATCTCGTGTGAAAACTCTTCAATCGCACTTCTTTATTTTCTGCCCCGTCGCAAGTGGATCAACCTTTGGACGCTACTGAGTATTATATGCGGGTGTACCCCTTCACTGACACTAGTTCATACTTACCGTAGGGTGGATCCACATTCTAATGCTACTCCAGACGTAACAATTGTTTATCCATCTGCGGATACTATCCCAGATATAATGCATGTTTGTCCACTCCAGCTGTCGGAAATTACCCTGCACTTAACGTCGGTGGAAAAAAGCGTAGTTACAATCCAGCAATAACATTTGGAAGACATACCGAACATATCACTTGACCAATGCGCAGAAAACTTACGTCTATAAATTTTAGAAGGTTGCTGATAAGCGCAACAGGTCCCCATGGTAACTGAAAGTGTCAGCATTCTTCTTCTTTTTCTTCTTCTTCTTCTTATTCTTAGCATTTATCCCACAATAGCAGAGTCTCCTTGTGGCCATATCTGCCTGCATTTGCGTCTGTCAAGGGCATCGTTATAGTGAATTGATGAATTCCATATCCTTCTTAACACGGTCCATCACTCGGCTCTTGGATCTGCCACGAGGTGGCCGACAATCTATGTCCAGGTCCATAGCTGTTCTCGCCACCGAGTCTACATTATTGCGCATAACCTTTCTGTACCACCTTAATCTTCTTTCCCGTAGTTTGTGTGAGAGGGGTGCGGTTCCGAGTCACCGTCGAAAGTCGGCGTTTGTTGCGTAGTCAAATCGGGTAAGCCCATGGGACCGTCTGAGCGTTCTCGTTTCCATCACCTAGAGAGACTTCTCAGGTATCATTGTCGTTGGCGAACACTCCGACACATAAAGTGCAACTGGGAGTACTACAGACATATAAAAATTTGACTTAAGGCATAAAGGCACTCGGAGATCACACAGGCGCCCCTTCATCCAGTTTGTGTTAACGAGGGCACGGACACCCTGTAGAATTTCACCATTTCTGCTCACGAGTGACCCAAGATATTTGAATTGCTCCACCTTCTTCAGGCCATATCCACCGACTTTGATGACCCCATCAGGTTTCAATACCACACATCCTCTATTCTGTCTTCTTGATATTCAGTAGGATTCCAAATACGTCAAGCTGTTGATTCCATTGCCGCATAAGTTTCTGGAGATCTTCACGGTGTTCGCTTGCCAGTAAAATGTGATCAGCGTATAGGAATGACCTAGGATATGATGACTGTAGGTCGTATGTCATATGTCGTAGTGTCCATACAGAGGATAAACAATAGAGGTGACAGTTCAGAGTCTTGTTGTACACTGACACCGATCGTAAAACGGGTGATGTTCCCACTACACATCGGATATTGTTAGAGGCGTTTCGATACAGCATCAATTCTACCAATGTGTTAAACGTCCCTCAGGGCCAAAGACACTCCCAACAGACGAATGCTTTGTTTAGTCGTTATTACTGGAGAACCTCCACAATCCTGTTACTCATACTGCTAGTATAAACTACAGGGTAGGTGGCACACTGTTCAAAAAATGTTCAAATGTGTGAGAAATGTTCTGGGACTTAACTGTTAAGGTCATCAGTCCCTGAGCTTACACACTACTTAACCTAAATCATCCTAAGGACGAGCACACACACCCATGCCCGAGGGAGGACTCGAACCTCCGCCGTGATCTGCCGCACGGTCCATCACTGCAGCGCCTGAGACCGCTCGGCTAATCCCGCGCGTCTAAGTGGCACACTCATCAGCAAGAAGAGTTTAAGTGTGCTTACATCCAGCACAAAACCTTTTTATGATAATATTATGACTGTTAAAATCTGTCCTTAAGTGCACTGACATGAACAGTTATACAAGGGACGTTTGTAATGTTAAAGAAGAATATGTGTGTATCATTTAACTATTACCCGCACATCAAATTCTCCAGCTACGTCACAGCAAGATATGGTGTCAATTGAAGCTCCATTTGCTCCTACAGGGGAATTATAGCGTGATAGCAAGAGGAATACTGGAAAAACATCAACAGGGTAGTTCTAGAAACCATTTAGAGGAAATATAAAGATACTAAGGGTATGCCACACAGAATGGAGTGAGCTGAGATTAAATAGGATGTCGTAATGGAAGACCTGCCTCGAGCTTTCCGTAGCTACGTGTAGACTACCATTACCTTTTGGATTTGGATATAACACAAGGATTTGCCAGAATTCTTTAATAAAACAGAGGTGCTCGACTGCTTAATAGTACTACTCAGAACTGCTATATTAAAGTAAGATTAACGTATATCTCCCAATTTAGAAGAGTGTTCTCCACAGTACCGTGAGGCACAGATATCGCTGAATTAGGACTGCTACCAACAAACAGGGTTATTTCATAAGAGCTAAGAAAAAAAGTAAGAAAAAGAGTAACAAATATTTTAGCCATTTTCCATTAAACAAATTACGCCGTTCAGTGCACTTAATGCGGTATGTGTTCGGAACAGAAAACTGCTAATGGAGTAGGTTGAAGCTAGAAAACGGAAACTGGAGTATATTGAGAAGACAACTGCCACACGGGAGGTATATAACATGGTACAGGAAAAAGAAAGAGCTACTGCAGATGAGCAAGCAAGGTTTAGATATTGCTTTAATCATAGTGTCTGTTGAAGCCTAGTTAAACTGGGGAATATAAAGTATCTGTATTTAAAATGAACAGCAGTGGTAAGTGCCCATATGTTGAAGATTTGGCCACAGCTGATGGACGGGTGCACTTTACTGCATTGAAGGACACTGGAAAATTCTATTTACAGAGCTACTTTCCTGAGAAGATTTGCTTAATAAAGGTGTTACATCACATCTTAATGTGCAAAAAAGTGCTTCAAATGGCTGTAAGTATTATGGGACTTAACATCTGAGGTGTTTAGTCCCCTAGTCTTAGAACTACTTAAAACTAACTAACCTAAGAACATCACACACATCCATGCCCGAGGTAGGATTCGATCCTGCAACCGTAGCAGCAGCGCAGTTCCGGACTGAAGCGGCAGAACCACTCGGCTCTGAATTTACAGGACTGGATGTTGTGCAGCTAGTAAGAACGGTCTGCAGTACTTAAAACCACTGGAATAAAAACATTTAACGGTAATTTGTTCGCAAAAGTGGTAGACTTAAACTACTATACGCAAATTCCACAAGAATGTGCAGCAGAAGAGTTGGCGGCCCTGAGGAAGATGTGGAATGTTATAATCACAGTGTTATGGAGGCGATAAGAGGTAATAGTAAACTCCCCATGTGCTCTCGGTTATAATATTTGCACGAAAGAACGAAACTAATTGTTAAGTCCATAAAAGATATATATTACAAAAAAATTAGATACATATTGAAACTCGAGAGATACCCTTTTTTGTACCTGTTACATTATTGGATGGAGAAAGGATTAGAAAATTCTAATTTACACTGAAATTATAAATTGATTAAGTTGGATGTTATTAGAACTACACCAAACCAACGTAAAGAAAGAGTTGTATTCTGCGTGTAAATGTATGTACAGATATTAATAAAGATTTGTAAAAGAACATTTGCTTTTATTATTCGCTTACCTACTAAAAATCCTAATAATTTCCTTGTTTAAGATGATCCTCGCTCATGTATTTCGGATGGAGTTAGTGGGTAGTTGGATGAACTTGAAAAATAGCTGAAACTATATAGCTCTGTACCTACATGGAGAAAAACTACACACACACACACACACACACACACACACACATATCTATACAGAATTTTTTTACAAGCATATCGTCAAGACGGGACAGTCCTACTTTCAGCCGCGTTGCAATATGTAGATAATGGTCTCTTGACACAAAATCAACTGATGCATCATGTGTGGAGCTGCGCCAATGTCTTCCAGAAGGCTGCTATTGTACTATTCAATCGGTAGAGTGTCGGATTTGTTACCTGCAGTCTAGGGGCAGTGTCTTAGATTGGTAATCAGAAAGTTCTTGCTTCTGGGTTTAGATTCCGCCTCTGCTTAAATTTTGATTAATAATCAGCATGGGCGGCCGAAGACTTACGTCATAAGAAGTCACAGTCATTCTGCCAACGGCCTTGTCAAAGAGGGTGGTTGTGCGAACAGAGCTTCAGGGCACTTTCTTGCCCTTGGGGTGCGAAAATGCCGCTAAGGGCGGAAGAATCAGCAATGAACGGTATGAGGACACAGAAGGCAATGGAAACCACTGCATTCATGACACAGGACATGTGGCATGCAATTGAAAAAGTGTCATCATGATCTATCCATTGCCAAAGTCTCCGGAATACTCCTCCATTAACCCTGCTGTTCTGTTCGGGTCTATATGACCCGAAACGAATATGAACGTTATTTTACATTATGTAAATACCAATATATATTTATGAAACTTTGTGACTTTGTCTGAAAATGGATGAGCAGCATGTGTTTTAAAAGGTTTTAAAAAAGTTTAAGAAGTTTGGGCTTCAACTGTAATAGTTGCATATGTAATGTTCGGGTCATAATGACCCGACACAAATATGTTTAGTGTAACTCGTATTTATTTCTAAAATCTGGAAATGGCGAAAATTATTTTTGTTGTGTTGTGTGGGAATAGTGACTGCATCATTCCAACTTACTCTCAACAATCACCTAAAGCTCCATGCGTTCACAACAATGGGCTTGTTTGTTGCTTTCCCCAGGAAATAATAATTGGCAGTTCTCAATAATTGGAATGCTTTGTTTCTGCCCAGTTTGACTTGTGACACCATGGCGATGAGACCATTGAATGATCGTGAGTTGGAAGAAATAGTAAATGCCTCACCAGATGAAGGATCACTTTCTGAGTTTGAAGATCACATCAGCAATGCATCTGAAAGCGAGTGTTCCGATGACAGTTACGACAGTCCACAGCCCATACAAAATAGTGTAGAGACTTTTCTTTCTAAAAATGGGAATATAGAATGGCAGTTGCATCCACCAGCACAACATGGTCGCCTACCAGCTTCGAACATCATCAAGAGTACCCCAGGAGTTACCAGGTATGCAGTCAGCAGAATATCTGATGTAAAATGTTCATTTGAAGCAGTATTTCACACAGCGCTTCAAAATGAAATAATAGAGATGACAAATATTGAAGGGCAGCGAGTTTATGGTGAACAGTGGACAGATATTGATGGTTCTGTTTTCCATGCATACTTAGGACTCTTACTCCTAGCGGGTGTATATCGATCTCATGGGGAGTCTACAAAAAGTTTGTGGGATAAAGATACTGGGCGAAACATATTTCGAGCAACCATGTCTCATGAAACATTCTGTAAGATATCACGTGTCCTGCGATTTGACAAGAAATCTACTAGAGAGGAAAGACGACGTACTGACAAACTTGCCGCAATTCGTAGTATTTGGGAGAAGTGGGTAGAGGTCCTTCCTAAACTGTATAATCCAGGAGAAAATGTTACTGTTGACGAGCAGTTAGTAGCATTTAGAGGTCGCTGTCCATTCAAGCAGTATATCCCAAGTAAACCGGCAAAATATGGGATCAAAATATGGACCATGTGTGACAGCAAAACTTCATACGTACTGAAAGCCCAAATTTATACAGGAAAGGTGAGTGGAGCGGCACCAGAAAGAAATCAGGGAATGAGGGTGGTATCTGATCTCACTTCTGAGTTACGTGGTCAGAATATCACGTGTGACAACTTTTTTACGTCGTACAATTTGGGGCAGCTGCTTCTGAAAAGGAAATTGACTATGTTGGGAACTATACGGAAAAATAAGCCGGAGCTTCCACACAAAATGACCAACAAGGAGGTACACAGCTCTTCATTTTACTTCACAAATGACACTACTGTGGTTAATTATATTCCTAAGAGACACAAGAATGTTGTACTTATGAGCACTCTCCACCATGATGCGGAAATCAGTGACAGGGCTGATAAGAAGCCAAAAATGATTTTGGACTATAATTCAACCAAAGGTGCTGTAGACACGCTTGATCAGTTATTAGGTACATATACATGCAAACGAAAAAGTAATAGGTGGCCAATGATAGTTTTCTACAATATTCTTGATGTTTCTGCTTATAATGCATACGTTTTGTGGATTTCGGTTGACCCTAATTGGAATGCAAGCAAATTGACTAGAAGGAGAATATTCTTGGAGGAACTTGGAAAGTCACTGATAAAAGAACATATTGCATCAAGAACGCATTTCCCAAGAACAGAAGATTCTTTGAGAATGGTCACAAGCATCCAAAACCCGAATGATGTGGGTGGTGTGTCAGAATCGGTAACAACAAGAAAATCTACAAAACGTGCACGCTGTAAGTTCTGTCCATCAAGTAATGACAATAAAACAAACATGGTGTGTGGAAAATGTAGTAAACATATTTGCAAGAAACATGTAACCTACTTGTGTCCACAGTGCAAGCAGTAAGAAAAGAACTGTAGTATTTTATAAGATGATTGTATTGAAAATTCTGTTGTTTCAAATTTATGTGAATACTTGTGCCTAAACTACAATCAGTAAGAAGAGAGGATTCTAAAGTTGTAGTGCTTTCTATGTTGGAATGTAATAAAAAAACTGTAGTGTGTTCTGTACTGTAGTGTGCTCTAAGATGAATATCTGTAATGACAACTGTCTGTTGTTAGAAAATGTCAATACTTACGTCTAAACTGTCAACAATAAGAATAGAAGTATGGAAAAACTGTAGTGCTTTCTAAGTTGAATGCCTGTAATGGAAACTGTCTGTTGTTTCAAATTTATGTGCATATTTAAATGAAAAATATCCCTCAATAAAGTTGTATGCATTGTTATTATTATTATTATTACCATTATTATTATTATTATTATTATTATTATTATTACTAACAAGGTACTGGAATAGAACAACAATGTCGATAGCTAAAACTGTACCAAAATTTATGTTTCTAAAGCATTTTGATATGTCGGGTCATATTGACCCGAACAGTATATATGTCAAGTAAAAGTGAACAGAACAGCAGGGTTAAAATATCCGGGTAGGGGCTGCCAAGGGGAAGGTGACCATTAGAAAAAGCGTGAATAACCAACGAAAGTATAACGTTCTACGAGTCGGTGCATGGAATGTCGGAAGTCTGAACGTGTTAGGGAAGCTAGAAAATGTGAAAATGGAAATGGAAAGTCCCAGTCTAGAGGTAGTATGGGTCACTGAAGTGAAATGGAAAGAAGACAAAGATTTCTGGTCAGATGAGACAGGGTATTATCAACAACAGTAGGAAACTGCATACGGGAGTATGATTCATCACAAACAACAAGGTAGGACAGTGAGTGTGTTACTATAAACACCGGCCACTGTAGCCGAGCGGTTCTAGGCGCTTCAGTCTGGAACCGCGCGACCGCTACGGTTGCAGGTTCGAATCCTGCCTCGGGCATGGATGTGTGTGATGTCCTTAGGTTAGTTAGGTTAAAGTAGTTCTAAGTTCTAGGGGACTGATGACCTCAGATGTTAAGTTCCATAGTGCTCAGAGCCATTTGAAGCATTTCTTACTCTGAACAGTTCAGTGACAGGGTTGTCCTTATTAGGATCGAAAGCGAACAAACACCAACAACGATAGTTCAGGTATGCATGATGTCGTCGTAAGCAGAAAATGAAGAGTTAGGGAAAGTATATGAAGATATTATTGAAAGGGTAATGCACTACGTAAAGGGAGATGAAAATCTGGTAGTCATGGGTGACTGGAATGCATTTGTAGTGGAAGGAGAAGAAAGAATTACAGGATAATATGGGCATGGGACAAGGAATGAGAGAGAAAAAAGACCAATTGAGTCCTGTAATAAAGTTCAGCTAGGATTCGCGATTACGCTGTTCAAGAATCACAAGAGGAGCAGATATAATTGGAACAGGAGTGGTGATACGGGCAGATTTCAGTTAGATTATGGCATGGCCAGACAGAGTTTCCGAAATCAGACACTGGATTGTAACGCGTGCCCAGGAGCAGCTGTAAGCTCAGATCGCAATGTAGTTGTGATGAAGAATAGACTGAATTTAAGAGATTTGGCAAAAGGATCAATGCGCTACGAAGTGGGATACGAAAGTCCTAAGGAATGTGACATACGCCTGCAGTTCTCTAAGACTATAGATACAGCAATAAGGAATAGTTCTGTAGGCAGTACATTTGAAGAGGAATGGACACCTCTAAAAGGGGCAATCACATTCAAAGATGGTAACTGCGAAGAAATCACGGATAGAAGAAGGAATACTTCATTTGATCGATGATAGAAGGAAACAGAGAAATGTTAAGGGAAATTAAGGAATACAGAAATACAACATGCTGATTAATGAAATAAACAGGAAGTGCATGGAAGCTAAGATGAAATGGCTGTATGAAAAATGTGAAGCAATCGAAAATGAAATGACAGTCGGAAGAAATGACTCAGCATACAGGAGAGTCAAAACAACTTTCGGTGAATTTAAAAGCAAGTGTGAAAACCTTAAGAGGGCTACGGGAATTCCACGGTTAAATGCTTTGGAGAGAGCGGGTAGGTGGAAAGAGTACATTGAAGGCCATAATGAGGGGGAAGATATGTTGGGTGTGGCAGAAGAAGAAACAGGAGTCGATTTAGAAGAGGTAGGGGATCGAGTATTACGATCAGAATTTAAGAGTGCTTTGGAGGACTTAAGATCAAATAAGGCAGAGAGATAGATAAAATTTCATCAAAATTTTAAAATCAGTGGTGGAAGTGGAAGCATAATGACTATTCACATTGGTGTGTACAATGTGTGAGTCTGGCGACATACCATCTGACTTTCGGAAAAATATAAGCCTCACAATTCCGTAGACTGCAAGTACGAGAATTATCGCGCAATCAGTTGAACAGTTATTTCCTTCAAGTTACTGACAAGAATAACATACAGAAGAATGAAAAACAAAATTGAGGATATGTTAGATGATGATCAGTTTGGCTTTAGGAAAAGTAAAGGCAATAGAGAGGCAAGTATAATGTTGCAGTTGATAATGGAAGCAAGACTAAAGAATAATAATCAAGACATGTTCACAGAAATGTCGACCTGGAAATAACGTTCCACAGTGTAAAATGGTGCAAGATATTCGAAATTCTGAGAAAAATAGTGGTAAGCTACAGGGAGAGACGGACAATATACAATATGTACAGGAGTCAAGAGGGAATAATAAGAGTGAATGACCAACAAGGAAATGCTCTGATTTAAAAGGATGTAAGTCAAGGATGTAGTCTTTCGCCCCTACTGTTCAGTCCACGCATCGAAGAACCAATGATTGAAGTAAAAGAAAGGTTCCAGTGTGAGATTAAAATTCAGGGCGAAATGATATCAATGATACGATTCGCTGATGACATTGTTATCTTGAGTGAAAGTGAAGGTGAATTGCATGATGTGCTGTATGCAATGAACAGTGTTAGTACAGAATATGGATTGAGAGTAAATCGAAGAAGAAACTAATGAGAAGTGGCAGAAACGAGAGCAGCGAGAAAAAAGAGGATCAGGGAGGAAATGAATATGTGGAAAATACTGATAAGGTGAAGGTACAGGTGATAGGACATCTGTTAAGACATCACAGAATGATTTGTATCGTATTAGAGGGAGCTGTAGAGGGCAGACAGAGACTGGAATACATCCAGCAAATAAATGAGGACATAGGTTGCAAGTGCTACTCTGAGATGAAAAGTTTGTCACTGGTGAGGAATTCGTGGCGGGAGAGCCTTCGAGGCCACACAATGCATGCACACTGAGCTCACCTCTTGGTGGCACCGGCATCCCTATTGTAGGTGTACATCTTAGATCTTACCCTCACAAACCCAACAATTCGTCTAGCTTTTGCTTCGCCATTCATTGGGCGATAAACATTTTGTTTCGAGCTTTTATTCAAACAGAGTTCTCGTAGCACATCGAGATATGTCGAATTCTTCTTGATTATACCTTATTATTTCATATGGATCACACCTTTCACCCAGAAGATGAAACTGTCCATTTAAGGTAATTTGTACTGCCGGATTTTGGCTTAGCAAAGGGAAAGTGGTACATGCGATGTGTGGAGAGGTCGAAAATACACCTACTGCTGTAGACAGGTTTCGGGAGCAGCACTGAAGCCTCGACCATCCCCGCAACGACTAATCCTTCATTGCAGATAATGGACCATCTGAAATTTTCCTGGCGTCGCAAGCTAACGGCTATCCCACCAATAAACTAAATATACTTCGCGGTACTCTCTAACAATCTACGTGGCTTTTCCATAAACTGAATTATTCATTCATTTATAATATTCTTTCTCAGAATCACACGTCACGAGCCATGGTATTCAAATTAATGCCGTCTTTCAATCAGGGACACAATTTGACGAGATTCCATGGGTGATATTTTCAAGTGTCGCCCCATCTGAGACACTGTTGCAGGTTCCTGTAATGAAGAAAATAGCGAAGTTAGTCCGCGGGCGTCGTAATCAGCTTCTGGATGAAACTATTTAGCAGACCAGATGCTCCTGGCATGGCTACAAGTTGCTGCGCTCGTTGTGTGGATGGGTGTGGTATTCCAGCTCTACTTTCACGTCATACCCCTCACCAGCATTCTCAGGCTTTTCGTGGATGTCTTCTTTTAATCTGCCGATTTCGTCCTTGGCAGCCTTTGGAACCCTTCAATGAGAAGACTTTGTTGCATGACTTGCCGACATCCAGATAAAGGATGCAACTTAAATCATCAGAATGTCTGTAATCCTTCTCAGTCATTCGTTGGTTATTTGCCTTTCTATATCCGTACACAGACTCGCAAAAACCACGCGAATCCTCTGTTTGAAGTTGAGCAGCAGGTCAACTTCTGTGAGGAGGTCAATGGTGCCACGTGCCATCCTTAATTCTGTGTCCCACAAAAGCCCTGGCGTGGTGAAGTAGAAGGCAGAATCGAAGACGTATTTTCCAAGGCATGCACTCGGAAACCTCTCAAAACGTCCAGAAGACGGAAGACATCAGTATTCGTATATAATTCAGCACATTCGCCTAAACTGGTGATTCCGAACTCCTGCCAGACTTTCACTACGTGCCGATAATTCGCATTCTTTAGCGCAGTGCCTATTATTTAACTGCAGAATACGGTTATTTTGGGTAATGCGGTTTCATGGAGCCTCTCCATCGAATGCAGCTATTCACATGGAGAGACCCCCTTCTTCGTTACAAGCTGAAACTGTACGTCATCGCTATATGCGGCTCTGATTATACGCCTATCCTCTGGGTGCAAGCTCTGAAGACACGCATGCAAGAAACAACGAGAATCCAGAAAGCAGAACGACATTCTTGCCGTGATTTATCTTTACAATGATATATACTTAGCAGTGGTCTCACGAATGACACAATCAATCTTTAGCCCGAAATCATCCAAGTGGTGTGCTAGGAAGTTGGCGTTATACTAGCTTAAACTGCGGCAAAAGACAGTTCTATGCTGTGGCAGTTGATACTTCAAGTTGTATGCACTGTTACGTGCCGTGAGAAGATAGTGGTTTCTTGGGGGTGTTTCCGCATCTCTGTCCAACGGCAGCCCACGAATACGACGTTCAGCTGCCTCCTTGGACATGTTATCATTCTCTTTCGAGTTGATTACGGGCATGGTACTATTGTAAGCGTTATCAACATCCCACGCAATTTTTCCAGTCTCAGCGAGAACCATTTTGCAGGATTATCACAAACATGAGACTCGAAATTGTTTCGATTAGAGTCATTCCTGTACACAAGTTGATATGCAGCCATATATGGTACATGCCGTTCTGTGAAGGTGCCGTGGGAGAAAGAGGGGTACTTTTCACACTGTGTCACAGGAGCTCGGATGCGTTAACAGCGAAGCGTTATTGCACCTGGTGGTAGGCATTCTTAAACATTAAGAAATTTTATCCTCGGTAGGTATTCCCACACGTATGACCACATATGCCACGGCAGTCAGAGGCAGTGGTCAAATGTGTGTATGAGCAGTGTTTACATGAGTGTGCATGTGTATATTGTCTAATTCGGAAGATGACCTTTTGGCCAAGAGCTTACTTGTTGGACAGCGTTTGTTTGTGTTATACCTGTCTACGACTCACTGTATCCGATATATGGTGAGTAACAATCTATCCTTTTCATAACATTGTCATTATTTCATCCTCGATTTTCCAATGTTTATAAAATTTGGGACTGATGAAAAACACCTATTTATAGGCTTCAGAACACCCTATGACCGTCTCGAAAGAAGCAAGCTCTATATAGCAATGGAAGAGGTAGGAAATCTCTTTAATAAAAGCTACTATGGGAAACACCTGAGGCAATTTTAAGGCACAGAACATCTCATCAATGGAAGTGACCACAAAATATGCTGTAGGACAGAGAGATTCATTATCCAGGTTCCCTCTTAAAATAGCTTTGTAGAAGGTTATAAGCGTTGTGAGCATCAGTACAAGGAGCCTTCTATTGTAAATCTATTCGAATGCTGGCATCTGCAGATGTTACGCCAACGACCATAAACGAAGCCTTAAAAAGGCTTGAAGAACTCCTGGAAGGATTAATCTACAGATAGATGAAGGAAATAACAAGTAGGTAGCTGTAACTAAGAAGCATTATCCTAATGAACCTCCATAATGCAGATTCACTTACACTGGATCTGATGTAAAGCGAAAGAACAACGTCAAACCTTATATCCGAAAACGATCATTGGCAAGCAGGTATATCACAGCATGTACTCGGAAAACACGTGATACTGGTGCTGGCGTTCTGGAAAACTAAGGTTATAATGTGCTGAGTTTCAGTGGGACCCTTGCTAATATATAATGTTAAAGTCTGCACACTAACGAAAAGCAATTTCGCATATTTGAAAGAAAGACCATGGGGCAATTTAAGAAAATAGTGTCCAGAGAAGGAGATTCAACTATGAGTTAGGTAATCTCTACGAAGTAGCAGTCATTGTAAGTTACATCAAGAAATAGCGGCTGGAATGGGTACAGCAGGAACTGAGAGCTGACAACAGAAAAAGTTAAGAAGGTATGCAAGACCCTGCCTCAAGGAACCAGGAGTGTTGGAATACCGAGGTTAAGTTCGGAGAAGTGTGTTGCACAGGCGCACCCTTTCACTTCTTTCTGCTAACGTGGAAAGTATTCACCCCGTTGAGTTTTTCGGGAGCACTGCCTGCCCTGAAATGAGACATATTCTTTCCGATGTGAGAAACGCCTTAAAGAAACTGCCTGCACTACATTACACAATATGTTTCTATCTTATATATTACGGAAATTATGTTAAATGCGTTGGATTTGGGTATAACTACTAAATAAACACAATCCTTGTAAACACATGTATTCTGTATCGTCACTTTGAATACACAAAGTGTGCTATAAGGGGCACCGTAGAACGCAGTTCCAAAAATGAGATGAAGAAAATAAGTTCGTCGGTTAGTACTACTCCTTTAGCACTTAACAACACACACACACACTCACACACACACATGCACACATAAATACATTCCCTCTCTTTCCCTCTCTCTCCATCTCTGCTAGCCAATTTGCTATTTCAACTCACTTGACAATTTCATGAAATGACAGCACCTATTAGCAGTTAATAAGCAGTATGTATGCAATTCGCTACGTTTAATAATTTTCGATCGTCTCTCAGATACCCTTTAGTTCATCAAGTTTACGACTCTGAAAGTTCAGGTTACGACCGCACAGTTATCCTAGTGGAACATTAACTCTCGGAGATAACACTTCTTACTAAAAAGACTCCTAATTTTCTTTGCTCCTCTGGTATCCCCGACAACTGATTATAGACATTTCCATAATAATCAAATTCTTCGAAAAACATTTACTGTACACTCTGCCTAAAAACTATTATGCCTCCGAGCTTGCCAATGACTTCTCTACATTTTGGTGCGTGTAATCTCTCTCAGTACAGAGCATGCGTGAGGTCACATCTGTGATTGGCCGAATAGTGCTGTAGCCAATGAGCTTCCTGTTTCATTTCACGTAACATATTAATCTGTTTCTTTTGACCAATCCTAGTTATGCAGTTAATTTACATGGAAATGCAAATTAATTGATTTCTAAATCATATAAAATAGGAATTAACCCATCTGATTTCGTGTAAAGGACCAGCATTCTAAAATTAATTTGTGTGAAAATGGAAACTGATACATTACAAGAAGCAAACAAAATAAAAGTAGCCCCATCTTTAC
Source organism: Schistocerca piceifrons (assembly GCF_021461385.2). NCBI lineage: Eukaryota > Metazoa > Arthropoda > Insecta > Orthoptera > Acrididae > Schistocerca > Schistocerca piceifrons. The sequence continues at coordinate 558,080,411 of NC_060143.1, forward strand.
TAGTGTACAGGACCATAACAAATGTTATGCTTCTAAAGTACGGGTATCTGTGTGCTTTACAGTTATCATATTCGCCAATGTAAGAAACGCACGTCAAGGTTGTACAGTCTGATTCCCACCCTACCTCTCACTTAGTTATTTCAAAGGCGGGCACTTCGCATACATACTGCATTCACTCCTTCAAGCTCTCAGCCAACAGAACGAACGAAAATAATGTCATTCAACATATGAAATGATAGTATATCTCTGAAAGAGAAGCTTTTACGTAGATTTTATCTTTTTATTCAGAAAGCTGTTTACTCAGTTATTTAAAGACGAAGTGTTTTTCAATGAGTTTTACACAAAACATAATAACATGCCATGAAACTACTTATCATGGAAAGTCACAATTTCGGCTCTTTAGATAATTTTGCGTATTCCAAAAGATAGCTTATATATTCAACCGAAAATGGGACTGTTATTAACTGTTGTCATTACTAAAGGCTATAGGAACTTACAAAAACAATAGGGTACTGAAAATATCTTTGATAATTCACAGAAGCTCACCTAATAAGCGACCTGCGCTACGAACACGAAACCAGTTTGGCTTGACAATTCCGCCGATTCCCGAGGAACATACAACATCCGATCAAAAGTAACCGGACGCCTTTTAAGAGACACTGCAACGGGAGTGCCAAACCTTTTCCCACACCACGACTTGAACTCTGCTGGCAAAACTTTCAAAGTCTGTGGGAGGATGGGAGCACCCTCTCATTTCAGAGCCGGAACCACACAAGATAGTGTCGTTACGCGTTGGGCTGTGGAGTGAAGTTGACATTGTAACTCATCCCAAAGGTGTTCCACTGGCTTAAGGACTGGAGTTTTGGCCGGCCGGTCCATTTAATTAGTGTTATTGTCGACAGCAAATTTTCTCGAAGATGCTACTTTGTGACAGGGTGCATTTTTATGTTGATCATTGTCTCCGAATTGATCCTCTACCGTATGCCATACAGAATTTAGTAAAATGTGTCCGCATTCTTCCTCCATTATCATTTTCTTAAGGTCAATATGGGGACCGCATCCTATCCACGAAAATATCCCCACGCTTTGACACCATCTCCTCGGTACCTGAAATAGTTGCAGGTGACGTTTTCGAGAGATTCGCCAACCCCAAATCTTCTCATCGGATTGCCACGGTGTATAGCGTGATTCATCACTACATATCAGTGGTTCCTATTTATCCACTTTCGGTGTCATCGCTCTTTACGCTACGTCGCATATTTCTGGCAAAAAAATGTATGGCACGCAGGTAGAAGACCCATCATTCTACCCCATTCTTTACAAATTCCCTCCCACAGTCATTGTGGTTACTGACTGCCCGTAGTACTTTGAAACTCACGACTGGTTCCTTCCGCTCACTTTGTGAGATTTTGTTACATGCACCATCTGGAATGCTGGACGATCTCTGTACGATGTAATCCAAAGGATGGCGCTTCACGCAATTCGAGACATGGACGAGGATTTCATTGTTGTCGATTCCAAGGGACGTTTGCGGTGAGAACATACACGTTCTCTGCTCTTGAAGAAAGAATGTATACGGCAACTTATGTCTTTGGCTTCCTTGTGCAGAATTTGTCGTTTACCACCACCATTAACCGGGACAACTAGCAACAAATGGGACAAAAATTCATTAAAGTAACTCGTTACGATCACTTTTAATGGTCGCAAACGCTATGAAATTCCCAGCAGAGCATGCGCATGCGGAGAATGCGTGACGTAAATGCGGAGAGCAATCCTATATTCGATACCCTTTGTTCATGACTTCAACATTAGGTATACCTCTTTTGGGTTAGCTCCTGTTGTTCCTTCGCGCCTCGACTTCACAACCACATAAGGAACATCATACTTGGGGGACCTTAGAAAGGTTGAAATCTACCTCATGGATTTGTCGAGTTGTCCAGAACGTTCTTCTGACGAATTCCGAACAACTGAGGTACGGCGATGTGGCGCATTGTTATCCACAAAAATTCCATCGTTGGTTGGGAACATGAAGTCCATGATTGGCTGCAAATTGTGTCCAAGCAGCTGAACATTACAATTTTCAGTCAATGGTCAGTTCTATTCGACCAGGGGACCCAGACCATTTCATTTAAACATTGCCTACACCACTATGGAGCCACACCCAGCTTGCATAGTGCCTCGTCGACAAATTGGGTCCGTGGCTTCATAGGGTCTGCGAAACGTCTTACCATCTGAAATCGGGACTTATCTGACCATGCCACGGTTTTCTAGTCGTCTAGGGTCCAACCGATATGTTCACAAGCCCAGGAGAGGCACTGCAGGAGATGTCGTGGTGTTAGCAAAGGCATTTGCGCCGCCCATCTGCTGCCATATCCCATTAACGCCAAACTTTGACGCACTGTACTAATGGATAGTTCATCGTACTGATTTATGCGGCCGGCCGGAGTGGCCTAGCGGTTCTAGGCGCTACAGACTGGAACCGCGCGACCGCTACGGACGCAGGTTCGAATCCTGCCTCGGGCATCGATGTGTGTGATGTCCTCAGGTTAGTTAGGTTTAATTAGTTCTAAGTTCTAAGGGACTGATGACCTCAGACGTTAAGTCCCATAGTGCTCAGAGCCATTTGAACCATCTGATTTCTGCGTTTCTTTCACGCAGTATTGCAGTTAGCACTGACAACTTTACACAAACACCACGGCTCTAACTACCATTCTGGGCTCAAAGTCTCTTAATTCCCATCGTCCATCCTTAGCCACACGGGAAATTTTTTCACATGGATCACCTGAGTACGAAGACAGCTTTTATACCTAGTGGTCGCGATACTACCGCCATGTGTATATTTGCTTGTCACTATCTCACGACATTTCTCACCCCAGTGTATGTTGCTCCGTGTCTGTGTAAGAACAGACATAAGAGAGACTGCAATTAAAAACTGTAGTTTCGCATCAGTTAACAGTAAAATGATCTAAACTTCTACAATAGCTCACTGATGATGACGTTGACGACGATGGTGTGATGACCCTATCATAGTTGCAAGCATCACTAACGATCGTGTACTTGGCCCTCGAGCAGGCAGTGTACTAACGAACAGCCTGGTGGGGAATGAGACGGAAGCTGGGACAAGCGCAGCGGAGGCAGTCCCCACGCAGGTTAGGCAGACGCGCTCGCGGCGCCCGAGGCCGTCTTAAAGCGTGGCGTCGCGACGACCCGCTGGCGTCGGCGTCGGCTGGCGTCGGCGTGGGAGCGGAAGCGGTGGGTGGTGGGGGTGGAAGAGGACTGGGAGGGGAGAGGAGGGGAGGGGCGGCTCGATCGATCGCGTATAGCAGCGCAGAGCTGCGCGACCCGCCACCCTCGCAGCGGCGCCGCAAACGGCAGCCGGAGGCGGCGGCGGCGGCCGCGGCGGCGGCGGCGGCGGACGACAAGTAATTTGACTCCGGCTGCCGGCCCACAGCCGCCCCCGCGGTACGCTCGGCGCACTTTCCGGGGCTCCGCCAGGCTTACTCCCCCAACCCCCAATCCCCCTGCTCCTCGTAATTACTCATAGCAGTTAACTCTCCTACCAGCTCTTTGTCCGTATCGCGACTGTGAAAGCCGCGGTTAAGCCCCTGCATCGATGGCGGTCATTTGCTTAATAGTTTCGTTGGTGATTGCTGTATTGCGTGGGTTATTCATAAAGCAAAAGCAGAGCTATTAGCGACAACATTCTCAAGATAGTAGTTAACTCACGACATGAATTTTCCTTAAATTCCCTCTCTCAATTTATTGAGCTCTGCCTTTTAACAAGGACTGAAATATGATTGGGACTTTTCGCTACATATTTCAGAGGTGGTTGGTTGCTTTGAGGGAAGAGACCAAGCTGAGAGGCCATCGGTCTCATAGAATTAGTGATGGATGGGGAAAGAAATCATCCCAGCATTTGCCTGAAGCGATTTAGGGAAATCACGGAGAACCTAATTCAGTCAGGCCGGACGTGGGATTTAACCGTCGTCCTCCCGAATGCGAGTCCAGTGTGCTAAACACTGCACCACCTCGCTCGGTCTTTCATAGCCATCATCTTACAGAAAACTGCTATTCCATTGCAACCGGGCCTCACGGGATTAGCCGAGCGGTCTAGGGCGCTGCTGTCATGGACTGTGCGGCTGGTCCCGGCAGAGGTTCAAGTCCTCCCTCGGGCATGGGTGTATGTGTTTGTCCTTAGGATAGTTTAGATTAAGTAGTGTGTAAGATTAAGGACTGACGACCTTAGCAGTTAAGTCCCATGAGATTTCACACACATTTTTTAGCAACCGGGACGCGCTATAAACCAAAGAGTCGAGTGTAGTGACATTGTTCTGTTTTACAGGAAGCACCCGCACCATGAAGTAAGGATATATATATATAGTACTGTAGTCTCTTTTTTATTGTGTTGGATCTTGATACATTTTCAATATGTTTCCATCTCTCTAAATGCCTTTTCACGACTTGCCTCCCACTTTGTCTACAGCACTGTACTCTTTTAAATTCTTCTACTGTTCATTCACTGAAACTGTTAATTTTTTTTGGCTCCGTTACTTGTGGCTAATAACTTTAGAGTTTTCCATGTGGATTAATGTGGCATCTTTTTTCATAATGCAGTTCAGACTTTTTGGCTCCATCATGGACAGTGGAAAGTGACTGATTATACGATATATACAGAACCAAAACCAAACAACAGTCCCATTTCAATCACTTCTTATTTATATTTACTTAAGCTAGCAGTTTCGGCGCTTCACTGGTGCCATCTTTAGGCCTCTGTACTTTATAATATCCACAAGTATCGATGTGGTGTATCTCTGGTGTATTCGCAGATAATAATACAGATACAGATCAAGACCGGAAAGTTAGCTACACGGTACAAAATTTGGCATAAAGGGATATAAAGAGTTAAATGTGCACACGGAGGACACTATACCGGAACGTGTTCACATACTTTTTGTCATCAATAACCCTATCACATTACTTGCAAAAGACATCTAAAAGACGCTACAAAACGTATGAGATGTTACATATCCAATCAAATGCATGAAATGATCAAAAGCAAAACATGGACTAGTAGAGGGTTGCATTTCTTTCTTCATACATGGTAAAAAAAATTCTAATTTTAAAAAGGAAACAACGCTCCTTCACGTAAAACTTGAAGTTATGACTTGTAAAACTTATGAATAATAGGTAACTAACACCACGATATACTTCGTATGTTGTAACTTTATGTTACACCATGAAGAAGAGAGGCTTTCTTTCCAGGTTTGGGACTGTATCCACCCATATGGCTCGAATGCGTCCTACATTATGTATTCATAGATTGGAACTCGTCTTCTAGAATGTATTCTGATTTATGATCATTTAAAGCGTTTGATTATTTATGTTACACCTCAAGGGTTCTTTTAAAGGTACTGTTCGATGTCTTTTTTTCTGACATGTTTCAGTTTATAGATGTCAACCAGTATATGAACATGTTCTGGCATATTGTGGTTTGTGTGCACATTTAACACTTTACATCCCTTTGGTGTGTGGCGTCCCCGCACTGCAACCTCGTGCTGATATTATCGTCGCCGTAGAGCAGCTACTGCCACAGCTCTCGCAGTGGAGTTGAGACACGATGCCCGATGACGTAGGTCCCCGTTGGTGAACGGGAGACAGAAATGCGAACTCGTACGATGGATGCTTCTTATAAATTAAGATTAAATGATTCATTGCCCGGATATGCAGTAGTTGTTAAATATTGTCTCATCCGCATCGTACACACCACCAATTGCGAGGGAACATTGTAATTATCAGTCTTCTCGTACGTTGTTGGCTCGTTGCTATGGAGTTGTTGAACCTGTATGAAGCGAGATCCACAGATGCTCTTTGATCACGTCTGAGTGAACCTACGCCGTATTTAAAAAAAAAAAGGTTAAAAAGTTCTCTTTTCAATTAATGAAGTAGGTATTTTGATATTCAGATTAAACGGTCCCTGCTGAACAGTCGTTGGTTAACTATCATTGATTAAATCACTTAATAATGTAGTGCACGCTTGATATTTCACTTGGAACGAATAGTTTATTGTTCCTTGTCCACTTAATACCTTATAACTTTCGCACCACACGCACACACATTTGGCTGGTAAGGTCAGTTCTATTAAAATTAAGTTTCTTGAAAGTTACGATAACTTGACTCTTCAGTGTAATTGTATTATCTTCGTGAAGTCGTGTAATTGTGTCCTACTCGAGACTAATTGAGTGTAGTCCTTTGATATACTATCCATTCTTCTTTTAGTTCCCACTTTTTGAAAGTCAAGTCGAATATTCACTAGTTTCGTCAATAAAGTTCAATTAACCCGTTATGCACGGTTAAACGCGTCTATCAGTTCCTGTCTCTGCTAAGAAAATCAGTTTCCGAAGTTCATGAATCACGTCACGCAAGAAACACTTCTGAATGCAAAACAATCTCGTCGCGTTCCCTACTCTCAATAACTAAAACAAGAATTGTTCTCGCACGTCTTTACAGGACGAGAGCCAGCAAGAGACTTCTTCTGTGGAAGAGTATTGTAGGCGATTAGAATTTCTTCGTTGCGCTGACAACTCTCTCCCACATAAAGGTTATCTCTGATTAACATCACCTAGGACTTACCTTTCAAGATATTAATTGCAATTATCACTTGAATATTTGTCCATTAATTAAATCTGAGATCTCTTCCTCCTCTTTTCATAACAAAAACTCTCAGTGATGTATAATGTTGTTGTTATCAAAACTTCTTGGTGTTAGCTTATCGGCAAAGATGTCGTATTTGCCAAGATAACTCACCCCTGCTTCATATTATGATATTCAGTCTTAATTGACTTTAAGGGGGTCGTTGGGGTGTTATACTTTGTGTTACATTTTGTATAGTGTAGCGACTTTTGCTGGTCTTGCTTTGTATCTGAATTATTGTCTTATGTTATGCACCACACATACACTACATCCTGTACTAACTGCTGTTCTAATGTAAGGAGGTCTGAACATGGCACTAGTTAAGTGCCGAAACTGATAGATTAAAGAAAAATAATTAATAATTGATTAAAGTATGGTTGTTGTTAGGTTTTTGCTCTACAAACAGTTACACAGGGAATCGTAGTGACTGGCTCTTCTCGATAGGGATGGAGGCTCAGTGTGTGGGCATCAGTTTAATTAAGCAGCGTGATGCAGTTCTCAAACAACCTAAAAAAAAACTATGGTTCAAATGGCTCTGAGCACTATGGGACTTAACTTCTGAGGTCAGCAGTCCCCTAGAACTTAGAACTACTTAAACCTAACTAAACTAAGGACATCACACACATCCATGCCCGAGGCAGGATTTGAACCTGCGACCGTGGCGGTTGCGCGGTTCCAGACTGTAGCGTGTAGAAACGCACGGCCAATCCGACCGGCCAACCTCGAAAAGCTGACATTTAAATATGAGAAGACTTCTGAGACTTGTGTAATTCTTAACGCAATCATCACTGGAAAAAATGTAGGTGAACGTGTACCGCGAAACGCTGAAAATTTAAATTTGTGGTGGTGATGGCGGTTAGTGTTTAACGTCCCGTCGACAACAAGGTCATTAGAGACGGACCGCAAGCTCGGGGTAGGGAAGGAAATCGGCCATGCCCTTTCAAAGGAACCATACCGGCATCTGCCTGAAACGATTTGGGGAAATCACGGAAAACCTAAATCAGGATGGCTGGAGACGGGATTTAATCGTCGTCCTCCCGAATGCGAGTCCAGTGTGCTAACCACTGCGCCAACTAGCTCGGTTTAAATTTGTGTATTTGTATTTTTTGGTCAATTCTCGCTCTTAATTCATCAAAAAATTATTTAAATTTCATATTTATCATTAAGTATAAATGTTAATTAAGGAGAATTGAGCCATAATTTGCGTGGGAGTGCCAGTATCCACAACAAATTACAAACTGCTGCAAAAATTCTAAACGTCAGATGGAAAATAAAATTCATATTTAATCCTCGAGAGTACACAGCACTGCTGACGTACATAATTTTTTTTAGTTTAATAATTAAGCATTTTGCATGTCTGTATAAATTTTTAGTCTTTATATTCCGAAGTAATTGTCGTGAGGAGTGTGACCATAATACAACTTCAATGGTTATATGTCACTACAATAGCGAAGCCATAGCCACAGTACTCAATTTTTTCTTTAAAAAATGTGGTTTCATATTTTTTACCGGTTTCAACGAATTACGTCATTTTCAGTTGTAAAACATCAGTTTGAGAATCTATAATGGGAATTATGGCCATACATCTGACAACAATTACGAGAAATAAAGAGACCTGGCAGCAGAGGCAATGGTGGCACAACCATGTCACTACAAGTGCTCGCCAAACGGTTCACTCCATGATCTAATACAGAATAGGTAAAAACTCCACCAGGTCAAAAATTGAGAAAAATTCATCCAAAGTGACCCGCTGTACCACAACATTTGTATGGCTAGTATAAATTCACACGTCTGAAAATTAAACACGTATATCTATATTTAACCATTATCAAGGTGCAAATTTCCATGAGATAAACACATATAATAACTTCAGCGTAAGTGTATGAAGCACACCAAGCATCCATGTGGAATGCAGCACATATTTTCACTATGTTTCGAAAAAAGAATCTCAAAACATACTGTACTCTTATGTAGGACTGACACACTACTAACTTGGTAACATAACATTTCTCCATTTGCCTGGTAACCCGCTCTGTCACTAGAAGGCATGAACATAAAATAGAAACACAGGAAACAAAGCAGGAACTACATAATGTACAATAACAGGCGCTAGATGGCGCCACTGTCACGTTTAAACGAAACTAGTCTCTAGTTGAAATATAATCGCAAACCGAACGTTGGTATATAAACCAAAACATAGGTATTCATTGATTACATCTTTAAAAAAATGGCTCTGAGCGCTATGGGACTTAACCTCTGAGGTCATCAGTCCCCTAGAACTTAGAACTACTCAAACCTAACTAACCTAAGGACATCACACACATCCAAGCCCGAGGCAGGATTCGAACCTGCGACCGTAGTAGTCGCGCGGTTCCAGACTGTAGCGCCTAGAACCGATCGTCGACCCCGGCCGGCTACAGCTTTAAAATTAGATAGCACAGCATAGTCGATAAGCTATGATAACAGAGAAACGAAGTTTCTCTGAGTACTGAATTATAACAACCAAGATATTATTGTACACACATTTAAAAATGCCAATCCCATGCATCCCATTAAGATGTCGTTTGTTACAGTCTTTCACAAAGGCAAATACAGAAACAAATTAAAATCCTATTTACTAGCTATATTACTTGTGTATCGTGTCAAAACACTATATCACAAGATCAAAGTGATGGGTGTGTTGTGTATTCGCAGGGGGAGGAGGGGCGACTGAAGAACGGAGGAAGAATGTATTTTTTTAAGGGGGGACGGAAGATCAGGGGAAGACTGTATGTTTTTTACGAGCCACCAAAGCATGAGAGGGCAGTAACAGTACTAACAGCAACACCACAGTTACAGCAAAACTAAAACTATATTCTAGATACCACGTTCCAGCAATCTTAAATAATAATAAAAAACCTATGATAATAGGTGCAGAGTGTGCAAAGATATTAACCAACACAAAAGATACATATTCAAGTAATTTATCACATTGCTATTTATATGTAATAATCGATCACAGCGTCTAACACGGTAAGCTATACAATCTGCAAGAACCTTTATCCTGTGTAATGGGATAAACACAATAAAAAACAAAATTATTGAAAGCAACTCAAAGTCCATGCTATTACACTATTGCAAAGTACATTTAGTAGCTAACTTTGCCAAAGTGACATAAAAACAACCTGATCCTAAATATACAAGCTAACAAAAAAATTATTTATCTACCGTGACATAGCTTCACTATTGTAGTGCAAATAAACATTTAAATATTTAGTTTATCTTCCTATGACCAATAACTAAATAAAGCAGAACCTTGCATTTGTTTAGTAAATTCTGAAGCACTGTTTGTTAATTAACATTTCTATTTGTTAAAACTATGGAATTTAAATGAAGGCACTGGGATATTCCTACCAGCGAGACTCGAACTAGAGACTTACAGTTTATAGCCTGTCAGCTTACGCTCTCAGCAACAGACGACTGTGTTCCTGATTTACACTTATGTTATACTTAAGAGCACTCGGAATTACTCTAGTCTTCTGAGCCGTTTTCGTCGAGTTTTTTTGAAAAATACTTGGACTATTTTAGGAAGTCGCTGTGGCGTCACTGAGCTTCAAGTACGATAAGTGTCAGGTATATCCAAAAGGTCCGAACAGTCCGTGTGATCTACTACTCAGACACTTCATCACTTGAGCTTTGAGCGTTTAGACGCTGCTTTTCCTATAAATCCCAATTTACAAAGCTTTTAATAAAAGTAGAGACAATTCTGATGTGCTCTCTTCTGCTGTACGTTTATACAACGATTTCTTTTTCCTCTTATTCTGTTAATACTAGGTTAATACTAGGTCATTAATACAAACTGCTTAACCTCTTTCTGTTACTGCTGATGAAATTAAATCGTACTTTGTCGGTTATCATGAACAAAAGGCTCTCTTTGTCGTTGGCGGGGTTTTAAATTGTGTTTGATAAGAATCAAACTGAACAGGCAGGCGGACTTTCATGAGAGCCCTGAAGTGCAACCAGTTAGCGAGCATGCGTTGGGCTGCGGCCGAATGCGCTCTGGGTTCGGCTGCCAGAGTCTCCGGGTGTGCGACGCGGAAGCGGCGGCCTTTCCGAGTCTTTCGGCAGCGTCAGAGCCGGAGAGGCAGAGAAGGTCAGATTCCAAGTCACACCGTGGCCATCTCGTCTGAGGCCTCCAAGTCAAGGCTCTGCTGTCGCGTCTCACTGGTAAGTCGCTACTCTGATGTCTCCAAGTGACGTTCTCACTTCCGCGATCTCTGTCCTAGAGTTCAGTGGAAATCCCTCTCTCGGTGTGGCAATACAACCCATTGGCCAGACCGTGTTTTCTGCGCAATCAAATAATTTTGCAGCAGCTTTCTTAACTGACGCTTTCTGTCCATAATTTACACTGTACGAAGACCTAACACAACCGCCGACAAAGTTACTTCAACAAGGTGACTGAAATTTCTCATACTTAGAGAATCGGAGGAACGATATGCAATTTCTTCGAAGAAAATTTAATAGCCAACATTGCATTAAGTACTATTTTTCCCTTATGACCAGTTTCCAGTTAAGACTGACTTCTCCTGAGTTTTAAAATTCTTGTTGTTAAACGTCCTGTTCCATTAGGGTTGTATCACACATGCCATGTCGACATTATAGTGGATTGTATGTTACACATTCCATACAGGTTTGTCGGAAAGATAATGATCATTAGCTTCCTACTGTAATGTATAGATAATAAGTTTTATTGAGAGCCACTTGTTGCCTAAACGTATTAATACTCCTGTTGTGCAGGTCATATCAAACTACTGGCATATTACTTACTAAATCGCGCCACTGTCTTGTATGTTATTAGAAAAACATAAGTTATGTATCAAGTAAAGTCAATCGCTATAGTTAACATTCTTTATTAACCGTGGCAGGAGTGTTATAATTTTGCGTAACTAGGCTGCAACCGTTTCCTTTTACGTAACTACAGTTTAGTAGACTACTAATAGAACCATGGTTCGATCGCCATTTTTTCTGCTATTGCTTTCTTTCAATAGAAATCTGTAGATAAACGAAACTAGCCCTATACCTCAACGATCACTGTCAAATTAATATACGTTCACAGGAGTAGAATTATCATATGTTGACATCTGGAATAATCGGGTCCACTGCCGAATGTTTGTGTCGCTCTGGCACAATATGTCGGCCACGTAACTCGTTGCCCTCTTCAGGTGCTACCCGAGACTGCCGTTTTGGAGGATCTTGTCCAGTAATACCGGATGGTGTTGAGACAGCTTCTTGAAATAACAGCCACCGTCTCTAACCATGTCATCATATGACAAAATTGCATGATATTGAGTATATTCAAAGAAGGCTAGATTGGTCACAGGTCGTCAAACCTCATGACAGTCTGTCATTCTAATTCTGAAAAACGATCCCGCTAGAGGCTACTTGCAGTGTTTCGAGAACTATAAGTAAGAGGGGAGTTTAGGGATGTTCTACTGCACCTACATATTACCCTCGGAAGAAGACTGAAGGCAAGAGTAACCAAACTGAAGTGTGGACAAGGCGTTTACACACTCATTCCTACAGCGCTCCACGCGAGAAATAGAATGGGGCGAAACACTGTTATGTTGTGCAATGCGAAGTGACGTCTGCTATTCACTTCAGACTGGTTTGCAGACTGTGCATATAGATGTAGGTTAACGTATATGTGCCAGTCTGACACAGGAATATTATTATCACAAGGCACTGTGTGTGGCGCGAAGGCCCTTACTAGAAAACGGTAAAGGCAATAGTTACATACAATTTCCTATCAGTAAATGTCTAATTGCCTTTTGAGTGTAAACAATAGATTATCGAAGAACAAATTTCTTGGAAAGAAGCACACACGTGCTAACATAAAACGTTGAGCGGATATTTTGTTGCCATCCTTGGAAAGAAGACCAATTACCGAATTTCAGTTTTAGCGTGGAGTTTAGAAGCTTCATTCAAAGACTGGATTAAGATGCACCGAAGTACCAAGCTACATACTTCAGTAAAGTAGATAATTAGGAGCAAACAAAATTAATTCTCTGTAGTCAGAGCTTACACGTCATGTATTACTGGGGCCGAAATAAGACTTGCATTTCCGGAACACTGCGTCTGCAGTATTTAAATAAAAACCGTCGACTCGTAAAAGCATGTGGTGCGTATGTGTGTGTGTGTGTGTGTGTGTGTGTGTGTTTTGGACTTACTAGTGCTCAACGGCGAGGTTATCAGCGTCCTTGCAAACACTATAAAAGAAACGAATAAAAGGTCTGAAATTGTTGGCACGTCGTGAAATGTAAACGTACAAAATGTCACTCGCCCTCACTTTACTCATAGTGACCCACATAATCACAGAATCTCACACGACTAGTAAAACATACCGAGGAAGAGGTCTGTGGTAGGCAGGAACTACAGCACGGAATGTTCAGCGAGTAGGTCCGACGCTTACGGAGACCAACAAATAACTCAAATTCTTGTGATCAGGAGAAACTTAAATCGTTGGGCACAGGTGTGAATCCTTTGAGTGCTCTGTGAGATGGCTGATTTTTAACTGCAGCAGATCAAATATTAGTGCACTTTACTACATGAATAAATAGGACGGTTTACTTAACTGGAGTCACTTCTTTGCCACAGGAGAGCTCACAATATTTACGACTGTCATTGAGTATGAAAGCAGCACTTGAAGCACACCATCACGAAATGTTCTCTTGAAGTGCAACATTCAACATTAATACATGTTCCTCTGAGACTTCGACTGACACTGTTCTACTAGATGGCATTGACTGCTGAAGCCGAGGTCACTGACGAGAGAACTGTTGCATCCTCGACAGTATTTTGACCTAGCACGGGGGCGCTGCTACAGTGAAAGGGAAAATATGTCTTTTGGGCTGCTTCCCATTGATTGTGGTGGATTTGAGTCAACCATTGCTAATGTCTGTAGTGTCGATTCGTGTTGCCGTTTTTGTTGTGGCAACGCGATCTCTACCACACAAATTGATTGGTCGCCTCATTTCGCGAATTATGTAGCGAAGAGGTCAACGATATGTTACAATAAGGGGCAGGGAGATCTACATTAAAGGGCAATTGAATAAAATTTCCGATGATTAAGAGACTTACAAAAGAGGCCTTCGAATTTAAAAACGAAAATCATCAAAATGAAGCGCGTTATTGATCGTATACCTGGAACCTTTCCATGATCTTTGTTTTGATCGAGGAGAAAGATGAGATCCTAAGAAAAGTGGCGCTTTACGTCTGAGATTCCCTTTTTTAGGTGAAGGAGGCACTAAAAGGTAGTATTTCTAAGTCACGGAATGTTTAACGTTAACGATTCGTGTAAGAACGTTCCGCGATGCATCAAGGAGCATATTACTTCCACTCAAAGGATTCTCGCAAATTGACCACGACAGGAAAGTCAGAGAAATTCGAGCTCATTCCGAAAGGAAGAGGAATGGAATGAAATGATATTCCTACCGGTAACATCCCTCACAGGGCAGTATAAGGTAGCTGGGGAGTGTAGTTGAACATGCAGAAGTTGGGTGTTAATAGTTCGAATACGACGGATAATATTTCCTTGTACGTAGTCTCGAGGCGAAATGTAGAGTTTCATCCGTTTTCACAAGATTCTACATGGAGATAAAAATTTGGGATGCATTTCAACTTACGTCCAGAACTTCAAAGTTATTAAATTCGTAGTTTCAGCTGATGCAAAATTTCTGTCAAAAACTATCAATCGCTTTTCCGACGGTATGTGCATACGAAAGTACGTCACTAATCACGATCGTGAGGGGGCCTTCACCAAACATGAGATGGACATACGAGGAATAGCTATCTCTCGGCGTTTTTGACGAGTAAACTTTTGTGGACCACGTGCTAAACTGGTGAGTGTGTTCTCCGTTATGAACGAGCACACGTTGGGGCCTCAGAGATTTTCCCTTGCGGAAATTTCCAATGATTCGAAACTGCTGATGGCATCGCCGAATGCTTTTAGTTGTATGGGCTGTAGCGCTGTACTATCAGCGAAGATCACGGGGCACAAATGTAACTGAATTGCAGCTGTTGAAATAGAGAAAGCAAAACGCTTTTTGCTGCAGTATGATCGCTGCCTAGTTTCGATTCCCATCAGGTCACCGAGCGAGGTGGCGCAGTGGTTAGCATACTGGACTCGCATTCGGAAGGACGACGGTTCAATCCCGCGTCCGGCCATCCTGATTTAGGTTTTCCGTGATTTCCCTAAATCGCTCCAGGCAAATGCCGGGATGGTTCCTTTGAAAGGATACGGCCGACTTCCTTTCCCATCCTTCCCTAACCCTATGAGACCGATAACCTCGCTGTTTGGTCTCTTCCCCCAAACAACCAACCAACCAACCCATCAGGTAATGAATGAGCATCACAGTGAATCTGCTGCGTCAAGTGGGCCCTCACCTGTCACTTGTAGCAACGAAAACCTTTACTTACCATGCGTTCATTAAAACTCAACCCATTCTCTATCTTCATCAACGTAAATGAAATAGTCTTGCGAAAATGGATGATCAGTCAGCGATTATTTCAATACAAAAGTAAGGCGATTACACAACTGGGTACCTCGTGCTCAGTTCAAAGCAATGTGACTTAAAAGTCCTAAGACTGTTCAGCATTAAATCAATTTGTCTAAATTGTGTTTGAATAAAATTATGTGGGCAGTTTTGAGTGCTCAACCAGTCATCTTCACGTCGGTATTGACTCAGTAGTTGACTGTGCTGCATATGACGAGCTACTCCCTATAAAGATATTTTAATGACCTGAAGCTGACTGTTGGTGTCAGTATCACAAATGTGCGATGTAAACAAAAAAAATTGTAATGGAAATTGGAATCACTTGCTCCACATACATTATGTGGTGTCACCACCAGACACCACACTTGCTAGGTGGTAGCCTTTAAATCGGTCGCGGTCCGTTAGTATGCGTCGGACCCGCGTGTCGCCACTGTCAGTGATTGCAGACCGAGCGCCGCCACACGGCAGGTCTAGAGAGACTTCCTAGCACTCGCCCCAGTTGTACAGCCGACTTTGCTAGCGATGGTTCACTGACAAATTACGCTCTCATTTGCCGAGACGATAGTTAGTATAGCCTTCAGCTACGTCATTTGCTACAACTTAGCAAGGCGCCATTATCATTTGCTATTTATCTTGTGATGCATGTACCGTCCGATCGATGTTCACCAATTGTGGATTAAAGTTAAGTATTCCAGAAGCTCCGTACTTTTTTTACTAGACTCCATTCCTTTAACTGTCCCAGACATCACGCCAGCGTACGTGAGCTTAAACGCGTGCCTTTCGGCTGTCTCCTAGTGGCTTGGCTGTCTTGCCAAGTCACAACACATTAACCGAAAAAGAATCACAACACCAGAAAACAATTAATGGAGAGCTAAAATATATCGTGAAAATGTTTGTCTATGTATCATATTTAATTGATAAACATTGTAAGATCGTAGGTTAATGTAAACGCAACATATGTCATTACAAATGTGAAATACTGGTACATTAATAACAAGCGTAATAGCAAGAAAGTTGAGTGCAAGCATGCAAACGTGCATGCATTATGTTTTACAAGTGCTGAATGTGAGTTTTTGTCTTGGACTTCCATTCCTGTTGTACATAGTCGGTCAATATAGGGGCAGTTAATACTGTTCGTGGATGACGATGGCGTAGTTGTCCAGTTATATCACACATGTGCTCGAATGCAGGCAGATATAGTGATCGAGCAGGCCGAGGCAACATGTCGGCCCTCTGCCGAGCATATTGGGTTGAAACAGAGGTATGTGGTCGAGCGTTATCTTGTTGCAAAGTACCCACTGGAATTCTGATCATGAATGGCTTCACTACAGGTCGAATCACCAGACAAACATGTTACTTTTGCATTCATGTTGCGTGGGATATCCGCGAGAGTGCTCCCACTATCATACTGAATCGCAAGGCAGCTTATAACGCCACGTGTAGATCCAGAGGACCTAGGACGCACATAGGTTGGTTGCATGCCCACAGCTGTCCTCCTTCTAACAAAAAACCAACAATCAGTGGCAGAACCAACTTTCATCAGAGAACACAACAGACCTCCAACCAACCCTCCAATATGCTTTCGCCTAACACCACAGGGTTCCCAATTGGCGGTGGTATGGGGTCAGTGGTATGCACACTACAGAACGTCTGGCTCTGAGCCGTTCTTGAAGTAACCGATTTGCAACACTTGTTGTGTCATTGCGGTGTTACTGCTCCTCAAACTACTGCTGTAGATGCAGTACGATTCGCCACAGCCATACGCCGAATACTATGAACTTCCATCTCTGTAGTTCCCCGTGGCCGTTCGCAGCCTGGTCTTCTTCCGATCGTACATTCCCGTGACCACGGCAACAAGCAATCATGTACAGTGGCTACATTCCTGCCAAGTCTTTCTGCAATATCGCAGAATGAACATCCAGCTTCGCGTAGCCCTGTGGCACGAACGCGTTCCAACTCAGTGAGGTGTTGAAAACGGTGTTTTTGTCGTCTAAAAGGCGTTTTTGGCTTACATCAACTCACCACGTCAAATATGAAAGGTAACTAAAGCTCATGACCGTCACAGCTTGTATCGAAAGTAAACCTGATTTGTATCTTCTTAGTGGCGTTACTAGGCACTGAACTTGCTACCCTGTTAATCTAAGATGTGGTACGAAACGTGGATGACAGCTTCGTTGTGCGGAGCCATGGTGAGGAAAAGCTCGGTGATTTCCTAAGACAACTGAACAACCTCCATGCCAACATAAAATTACCATGGTAGTAGAAAAAGACAAACAGCTTCCTAGAAGTGCTGGTGACCAGGGATGGGAAAACCTGCGACACAGCTTGTATCGAAAACCAACACACACGTACCGATACCTGCACAAACTATCAGATCTCCACCCGAGCCAGAAAAGAGGCATGAAAGTGGGAGCCGCAGCACGACAGACACGTAACACTACACCTGGAATGAGTTCTGAGGAGCGATGGGTACTCCTCCAATTACACACAGAGTCAAAAACTCGGGGAAGTGACATATCGGAAAATGAAATGTAGTGTACGTCCTTTCTGAAATACATTACCAGAGAGACTGGCAGAACCGTCAGTATGTTGTGCAAACACGGTGTAAAGACTATTTATTAACCGACAAACAAGATCCAAGAGGATCTCAGATCAGCAAAGGAGAAAAGCGACCCACTTCCAATGTCGGCAATATATCGCATACTGTGTACATGCGGAAAAGCCTATGTTTGAGTGACTGGACCATCATTCAACACCAGGGTCATCGACCATGATTGGCACTGCAGGTTGGGGCAAGTGAGGAAATCGGCCGTGGTAGAGCAAGCGCTGTGTCTATTGCGTAGTAAAATTTACTGAGATAAGACCTATAATACCAGCTTATTCAGAGAAGCTATTAAAATATACAAACATCACAATAGCTTCAAAAAGAAAGAAGTAAGCCTGAATTGTGAAAGGATTTTGGATTATCCGTGCTGCAGCAAACAACCGTTGCAGGTAGCAATGCGAGAATAGCACCAGAAACGGCCAAGGAAAGCCCTTGGACGTTGGTGCGCCAGGTAGATATAATCTGCGGCCGCGAGCTCGATTCCAGTCCACTACTAGCAATGGAGGGTGAAACGTTGACAATGCCAGGCACTCGTGCTGGTGAAAAGCCAGAATGGTCATGAAACAAGCGTCGACCGAAGAACCTGAAACAGGAGTCAACAGCCATCACCTATGAGTTCCACAGAAAGTATGCGAAAGAACGTACCCTTTTTCTACCAGTGATTTTTCGTACGTCGCTGCAGCAACTGAGTGGAACTAGCTATTGGAATAAAGAAGAATTGTCGAAGAGACACATATAACTATATGTCAATAAATCAGTCAGTTGTAGAATTATGAAAAATCGTTTATTAAACACTGTGATGTTTTCCGACAAGGACAAAACTTTCCTCTAAAAAAATCAACATGGTTTCTGCCCAAGGAGATGGAGCGAACTTCAGCTCTCTCAACTCGTATATGGAGTTATGGGTGACGTAGAAAAGGGCAAAGTTCCTCACTGTCATCTATCAAGTGAACAAAATGCGAGCTAGCCGGATTAGATTTGTGATGAGGCTCAGCATGTTCTAGGAGACAGAACTCAACGCTTCATTGTAAAGGGCACAAATGCGATACATTTAAAACTAATTTGGGAGCTACTTCCTGGGAGAGGTTTGCTCTTGTAATTTGCTGAACGTAGGTATGGAGGAATCCTATACATGGGAAGCTTTAATAGTATCAATAAATTCTGTGCCGTAAGAATATATGTTCGCTGATTCTTTAAAATGTTTTTCCTCCCTTTGCATTTTGGACATTTAAATTATTGAAGCATTGTGACGGAGAGTCATTTTTGTTGGAAAGAATTTTAATTTGACATTAAATGGTTACGAACATGAACTCATGGAACAATCCACCTATTTTGTCAAAAATTATGTCAACTGCTTGCCTGAAACTCTGAGCTCACTGAGAACTACTGGATAAATCTTTCCCCAGAGTCGAGTGTTAGTCTTTTTATAAAACGATAGTAAAAGTCTTTGCTGATTTCTTGTCTCACTTATCCAGTGCATTATTGTCAGGTGCTCTCCGTACTTGAAGAATAAACTTAAGAACTTACTTCCACCCAAAGGCGTAAGCTGGCTATGGCTACATAATTTTTTGACACTTACGTACACATCTGGTTCCTGTTTGTCACTGAATGATAATGTAAAAATTTTTTTATTCGCTTAAATAGGTTTCATGACCAATTTTTGGTTTCCACGTAAAACTACTATGAAGGCTCAAATAAAGAAGTCTGAAATAGGGAAAGAACGAAATATGTTTTGCATGAATTATGTAGTAGTGTATGGGATAACAAAGTGGGAGAAGCATACTGAAAGAATGGAGGCAGAAAGAATAGACAAGTAACAGACTACCGACCTAAAGGAAAGGGTGAGACAGGAAGCCCAACGAAAAATTGGGTGTTGTGAAGTCATAACAGACTGTAAGTCTACTCCTTGAAGTGAAGAAGAATAAAAGAAGAAGCACGGTTTTAAGTCTACCAAGTAAAGTACTTCTTCGAACAGTAAGCAGAAATCATACCCCTACACCAACGAGCCCTGTGACAGTACAAACGCGAACTATACCAGTACACTGCATCCCTCGAAATCGTCCAGGGCGCTCTATAAAAGTGGTGGAAGCTGGCGATATAGGAGAGATGCTTTCTGTGGGCAGTGCTGTCCTTCGACAGAATGTGCAGCGGGGCGGAGAGTCATCGGCAGCGCCGTTTTCGGAAGCGCCGTGGCTCGCGGTCACTCACTTACCTGTTATCTATTTTAGAACTCTGACTTTTCTGTGTCCCCCAATTTGGTATTTTCATCGCACTTGTGTGCTAATTTTTCTAGGTATATCTATTGAAGAAAAATCCCCTTAAAACTTAAGTTTTATAATACATTTTGTGTAGTAGAACCATAAATTGGTCTGTTTGATGCAAACCGTTAGTAACCCTGTAGTAGTTTAACATTGCCACTGTTATTATTTGAGGAAGACTATCTTATAACTTACAAGATACAGAGGTGAGTTGTATCTGAAGAAAAGGAAATTAGTATTACTTGCAAACAAAACACAACAATGAGCACATACTTTCATGCAAAAAATCTTCAGTAGTAACTAATAAATTCTAGTAGGAACTAATAAAATGCTCTATTGTTGTGATTCACTGTGAAGAGAATGGAGTTGTTCCTCCAGTAGGGTAACAGGTGCTCTCACCAGCGCTACAGTTTAGTAAAATCTCTTCTCTGATACAACATGCTATACCCAACTTTTTCTACATCTCGGGAAATGACTGCAACGAAAAAATTACATATGTTAGGATTCCAACTGAGATCTACCGACAGTGGTTCTCTCCACGCGCCACTCGTGAGATGGGGCAGGTGGTGTGAGATAGTGGTACAAGCTCACCGTAGAGCAGGCGCCGAAGGTGGGTTCTACAGGGTAGATACAGATGGAGAAAAGAAATGCAGCGGACGTTTAGAGGTTTGTGCAGTCGCTGCGGCAGTGGCCAGTTCGTGGCCCCGGGCGTAATTTCGTTCGGCGGCGATTAGGCGCTGCCTGATTGTCATCAAGCAGCCGGCGACCGACCCGCAGCGGCCACGTCTGCGGCCGCCGGCCCGGTGATCAGCGAGATCGACGCGGCGGGCCTCAATGAGGCGCGATTGGCGATCGCGTCTCATCGCCGGCCTATTGTGGCCTAATGGCCGCACCTGTGATTGAGGGCCATTGTGGTGGCGCGGCGCCTCCGCCTCCACGTCCGCCCCCGCCGCCTCCGCAGCGGCGGCTGCAGTTGGCGGCTGGCGGCTGGCGGCTCCGCGACTGGTTGGCACCGCAACACGGACCCCTCACTCGATGGGCTGCTCGAGCCGAAACCATTGTGCAGTTGCGTTTAATAAGCTACATTACGAATCGTGTGGCAGTTTCACAGGTAGTCAGCTCCGCACGAGTCTATTGTGTGAGATGTAGCACTCAGCCACAGTGACGGTTTAAGGTCGCGCAGAGCTCATAGAACCGATCAACTGCGGGTCCTGTTTTGAGCAGTATATTCTCACACGTTTTTAAACACATTACTTACTTCCATATTATGTGTAGGTAACATATAACAACACTTTATTCAATTGTTTTTATAACTTTAGGATACTACAGACTATCGTTTTTCAGCTGTTATCTGAGAGACATAATGAACATTAGTCAAAACGCCATAACCACCACTTTAAGGAGAATTTCATTATTTCCAATGACAAGACGAATAAAACCGCTGTTTAGACAAGAAACTGCCAAATTTTATGTATCACTGTCCCATAAGAAAATCGTTAACAAATACAACCGCTCATCAATGGTAAAGTAATTGGACTGGTCAGAGACACCTATGACGTTCGACAGAGATTGTTCCTCTTCCAGCAATAGTAAAGAAAGGTATTTAGTGAGCAAAAAGAGGTAGATGATTCTTGTCTTTAACAGAGGTCTTTGGACAGTCCCACATAGCTGTGGACATACTGTATGAGAATCCAGGCATTGTCCTTTACTTATCTGTTGCTTTGTTGTGTTAGTACATCTCTTCCTCCCTTCTTCCTCTGCCGATCTTCTCCCTCCCCATTCTCTGCCTGTCTCCTCCAGACCCTTTCTCTCTTTCCACATCCTCTTCCCTCCACTATCTGTACATCTTCTGGCCTGTCACCTCTCCATTCAATTTCTCCCAACTCCCCTCCGTCCCCCTCCACACTCGACCCTTCTCTCTGCCAATCGTATCCACCTCCAGTACCATGTACTTCACCTGTTTGCCACACCCACCACCATGACCTCTCTTGGAAGTTGATGCTTTTTACCCCACAATATTTCTTTCCACATACTAAGTACCACGTGTTACCACCTGTGGTTGTAATAGATCTATGGGCTTAGGAGGAGATGCTGTACACATGCATGTGTGACACATCTAGCACACATATATGTTCCATTTGAGCTGTTCGTGGCTCGTGTTCATGCCATATCTCGTGCCATTACTGTACTACCACCTCGTTATGTTCATTTCTATTACTGGTGTCACTGAGTTGCCACCTCGCCTGATGGTCAGCGGCACCCGTGGTGCCTATCGATATAAGCCCTGGCGTATTATCTTTTCCGACTGCTGTTACTTCCTGGTTGTCGCGTGTTCGCAGTGAGTTCAGACCTGCCAGTCAGTTGGAACGCGCCAACAGTTAGTTCGGACCTGGCAGTGTTTGATTTGGCACGCAGCACGAGTTCTGTCAGGGCGCGGCAGCAGTGACGTCCACACCGCCATGTCTCACCCTACGGTTGCCGACGCACGTGATTGGAATGGCGCTGACTTTGGTTGGTCGACGGTCGGTGATCTTGCTGGGAGACATGTATTTGGCCGGCAATCGCTTATGGGTTGGCTGTGTGTGCCGTGTCGTGATTCGTCCATGTCATTGTACAGTCACCCCCATCATCATTGTCTGGTTCCTTGTCCTAGTGTTCGTGAAACTGTGTGTAGTTTGTGTGATATTGATTAACAAGTTATTTTAAATGTTGTTGGCATACTGGCTCTGAGGAGTCCGTTGGTTGGTGTGGATCAGCCAGGAAATCTCAGCGCGTCGCAGTGGGCCGGGCCCATCTGGCGATCTCTACACAGTGTCGCAGTGTGTTGGAGCTGTTCCAATTGCTACGAGGTTCATGGCTCACCGACCCAGCACATTAAAGTTGAGTGGTGATTTAATTACCGAAGCCAGTCTGTTCACACTGTGCCATTGGTTTTCATGGTTGGCTGTTGGGGGTATTCCCGCGAGCAACAGCGAGTGTTCGAGTTGGGGAAAGTTTGCCCACCATCCGGTGAAGTTTAAGGTTATTTTGGTTATTTGACGTCCAAGAGCACCAGCGGAATTTTCTGCCTTGTGGCCGTTAGCGTTCAAGCTACCTGCCCTGGCCGCTGACGTAAAATTCAGGCAGTGTCCTTTCCTCACTGTTTTGTCGCTGTCCAACACGTGTGTGTATTTTTGACAGATTATGCATACTTGGTTGTGGGCGGCTATGCCTTTTACGATTTGGCATTGGGTTTCCTTGAGTACTGGTCGGGTGGAGAGCAAGTTGTCTTGTCTGTGGGTCTGTTGACTGTTTCTTGGTTGGGTTGCTGGTGGATTGGATATAGTTGGGCCGAACACCTGTCTCCCCTAAGCGAACGACAATTTCAAGTGGAGACCGACCCCCGGAAACTTCTGAGCACCGTTCACTGTACTGCCTTCTCTTATTGGTGTTTTATTGTGTATTTTAATGGCTCATAGCCGATGGTTTGAATTTGTATGCTTTTAGTAGGGATTTAAATAATTGGCCTTCAGCCGTTATAAAATTGAAAGTTCCTTACTTGTCAAATCTTCCACTGTTTGGACCTCCGACTCATTTAAAATATTTTTCTAGATGAAGCTTTGGGCCTTCTGCCTTTTGAAAATTTATTGTACTTGTAATTTTCAATCATAGGGCATCAGCTGTCTTAGATTGTTTGGGCCTTCAGCCTCCTTTTTAAAATTGTTTAAGGATAAAGCTTTGGGCCTTCTGCCTTTGAAAATTTATTATAGTTTTGTTTTTAAATCGTGGCCCTTCAGACGATTAAAAATTGAAATTCCTTATTTGTCGAGTCTTACACTGCTGGCCACCGTAAATGCAACACCAAGAAAGACAAGAGGTAGCACAACAAAATTTATTTTGTAGATAACATGTTGACCCAGTATCAAATGATTACGTTTACAGAGGTCTGTGACATGTGGTTCCTGCCTGAATCAGTAGCCTGAGTAGCCGCCATTGTAGGAGATCACCGCTGCCACACGTCTCGGCATTGAGTCAAAGAGACGTTGGATGTCTTCCTGGGGTACAGCAGCCCAAGCAGCTTCCACACGTTGCCCAAGATCATCTGGTGTGGCAGCTGGGGATGTAATCTGGGTCACTCGTTGAGCAACCATGGACCACATGTTTTCTATCGGCGAAAGATCCGGAGAGCGAGCCGGCCAGGGAAGCACTTCAATCTGGTTATTGACGAAGAACCTTTGGACAATGCGTGACACGTGTGGTCGCGCATTATACTGTTGAAATATTGCTGTGGCCGAGCCCTGAATGTAAGGAAGGACAACTGGCTCCAGCACCTCGGATATGTAGCGCCGGCTATTAAAAGTACCGGCAATGCGTACTAGAGGCGTGCGAGAGTAATAGCCAATACCGCCCCATACCATAATACCCGGTGCAAGACCAGTGTGGTGGTGCATAATGCAGCTGCCCAGCATCCTCTCTCCACGGTGTCTCCACACTCGAATCCGACCATCGTGGTGCTGCAGACAGAAGCGTGCCTCGTCAGTAAAGACAACGTCATTCCATTCTGCCGTCCACATCCGTCTGTCATCACACCATTGGCGACGGAGACGTCTGTGGTTCTGCGTCAATGGTAGACGAAGCAATGGACGTCTTGCGGACAGACCACTCTGCTGTAAACGGCGTCGAATGGTACGCGCAGACACTGGATGATGCGTTACAGACGCAATGTGTTGTGCTATGGTTCGGGATGTCACTGAGCGATCCGTCACTGCCATGCGCACTATTAGCCTATCAGCACGTGCAGTGATGCACCGAGGTGAATGCGATCGACCACGTCGGTCCGTCGTACCCTCCTGCATCCAACGGTCACATATCGGCATTACAGTTGTTTGGTTTCGTCCAACACGACTACCGATTTCTCTGTATGATAATCCACAATCTCGGTAAGCCACTATCCTTTCTCTGTCGAACTCGGATACTTGATCAAATGATGTTCGCTGTTGTCTACGAGGCATAACTGATCGTCTTGTGAAACAACCACAAGGTAAACACACGCGCCGAACGTACACTCGTCGAAATCGCCAAGCCTTAAATGGCGCTATGAGGTGGCGCCACAGGCGCGCGTGATGTTCGTCTGCGCTGAAATTCTAATCAGTTGCATATCTCATCGCTGCAAACCCATGGTGTAAATTTCACTTGATTCGGATGCTTCCTTCAGGGTGTTGCATTTACGGTGCCCAGCAGTGTACCTTGTTTGGGCCTTCAGGTTCATTTTAAATATTATTTAAGGATAAAACCTTGCACTTTCTGCATTTTGAAAATTTATTGTAGTTATGTTTTAAATCATGGGCCTTCAGCCATTTTAAAAATTAAAGATGATGTACCCTTAGGCTATAATAATGTGTGACATATTCAGTCGATAGTTAAGGTCGGAAATTTGCACTGTAATGTTTGGGGAACTAAATAAAGTTATATGTGTCCGAGTGTAACAGACAGCTGCTGATTTTTGGCCCCTTTCCAAAATTTCAACCACCTGTTCTGTGGTGCGGGTTTAACCAAGCGTTTCGACACTCTCTGCTGTTTTGCACCACACAACAACAAATTTGGGTACATTCTTCTTGGAAGTGAAGCAATGTGATCCAGCCTCAGCACCAGTATCTACGATGCTCTGAATCAGAAGGAGATAGTTGATTTCAGCAAACATCTCTGTTTGTGCAGATTTAAAAAGGGACATTTTCGTTACAGGAAACATTGTGATAGCACAGAACATGCTGCATCGCTAAGCAATCTCTGTATACATATGGTGATTTAACTGTTTCCATTCGAAGGCCTTACGGTCTGTCAACGATATGGCAATATGGCAAAATAGCCGTGAGCACTAAAGCCATCGTCAGGTTCAATATGTCCGGTTGGTAAAATACCATGTCCTGATACATGTAGAATTGCCTAACTGCTTACTGGATGTCCTCACCCGACAATAATCATCGAAATCATTGGTTCGCCACAGTACTAATTCTCACGACATGGTTGACACACTGAGTAGCACACGTAAGAGAAAAATTATACTTTGAAAAAATTCCAAGTCACCCATAGACAGAAAATAAATACCGGCACGTAATTTTTACGTCATCCTTTCTGATTTAAATCCACTCCCTAGCGATAGTGTGGAACCTTACTCCCACAGTATTTTCAAAAAAATTATTAGTCAAGTAACTGACGAATTCCGCAAGATTGCTGCAGGTGTTCGTCAGATACGCTTCAGTGTCAGCCCCTTTTCTACTTACGGTGTTTCAGTATAGTTACTCCCGGATATTTTACAGTAGATAATATTTCTAGCAATTTGTCGTCAATAGTGTAGTTGTACAGTAGTGGATTTCTTTGCCTATGTATGAGCAACACGTTA
Organism: Schistocerca piceifrons; assembly: GCF_021461385.2. Classification (NCBI taxonomy): domain Eukaryota; kingdom Metazoa; phylum Arthropoda; class Insecta; order Orthoptera; family Acrididae; genus Schistocerca; species Schistocerca piceifrons. The sequence continues at coordinate 558,106,874 of NC_060143.1, forward strand.
GATTTGTTGACGTTCAGCGTGAACTGTACCATTCATGAACCCCTGCAGGACATTCTGCAAATCTGTACTGTCTTCTAGCGCTGCTGCTTTCTTGTAGGCAACCGCATCATCTACGAACAGTATTAAAGATCTTCCTATCCTTTCTATACATTGTAAGCAGTAACGGTCCTATCACACTCCATTGGGGTACTCCGAAACCTACATGTGCCGATTTCCTTCCGTTAAGAGCGACATGTTGAGTTCTGCCCGCGAGGAAGTCTTGAATCGAGAAGTAAAGTTCATCTAATACTCGATAAGCTCGAATTTTTTCACTACGTGGCATTACGGGACGGTGTCAAATGCTTTCCTGAAGTGAAGAAACACGGCATCAACCCGAGCGCCGTTATCTAGACCGCTGTGAATTTCAAGGGGACACGGAGCGACCTGAGTTAGCAAGATCTTTGTTTGCAGAATACATTGCGAGTCTTACAGAGAAGACTCTAGCTTCCAAGAAACGTCATAATTCTTGAGCGTAAATTATGTCCCCCAGTTCCACAACAGACTGATACCAACGGTCGTCTGCATCTATCCTTAGACCCTTTCTGAAAACTGAATGAACCGCACATTTTTCCATTCAATAGGAAAACTGTGTTGCTCCAGCGAACTACGATAAACTTCTACTCGAAAAGAAACAAGACCTTTCACTTAATCTTTCTAGAATCTTACAAGTTTCTCATCTTGAACTGATGCCTTTCCGCTACTATGTAATTGTGGGCGCTTTGCTGTTCCGCGACTGGTTATCTCAGTATCTGCCGTTTCGACATTTGTACAGTGTAGGGACCTATTACGGTTTTCCGCGATGAAACAGTTTTGGAAGACCAAAATCAATATTTCGGCTTACTCTCTGTTATCATTCTTTCCTGTCTCAGTATAGTAACTGAGTGACTCAATAGATGATTTCGAACACATTACTGATTTTATGCAAGACACAAACCTCTTAAGGTTTTTAGTTAGATCGACTGATCAAATTTTATTTTTAGGGTCATTGAGTGCTCTTCTCATTGCTCATTTTCGCTTCATTTAGCATTTTTTTGTCAGCATAGTTCTTTAAATCTGTCACAACGCGGTCTTTGTTTAAGTAGCACATTTCTGAAAAGGCTATTAAACGACAGCGGGTTTTTCCGACCCATGAAGACGTTTTTCGGAACAAACTTGTCTCAGGCACCTGAAGAAAACCGACTCGCCAACCTGTCCATTTTATCAATTGAAAGCTTCAAATGATACAGGTTTCTACGACGTTTCTCAGAATTACAGCAAAATAAAGGCACGAATGCATTTACTGTAATAATATGAGTAATATGTGCTACCTTGTAGTAACGTTACGGGACTAGGTGATATTATAATTGCAGAAGCTTTGTTTCCAAGCCAACGGCCTTGCCGCAGTGGTAACACCGGTTCCCGTCAGATCACCGAAGTTAAGCGCTGTCGGACTGGGCTAGCACTTGGAAGGGTGACCGTCCGGTCTGCCGAGCGCTGTTGGCAAGCGGAGTGCACTCAGCCGTTGTGAGGCAGGCTGAGGAGCTTCTTGACTCCGAAGTAGCTGCTCTGGTCAAGAAAACTGACGACGGCCGGGAGGACGGTGTGCTGAACACGTGATCTCCGTATCGGCGTCCAGGGTCGCCCTTGGTCTGAGAGGATGACACGGCGGCCGGTCGGTACCGTTGGACCTCCCGAGGCCTGTTCGGATGAAGTTTAGTTTAGTGTTAGTTGTTTCCAGACATTAAAGATAAAATCTGATGTTATTCTATTCTTCTTATATCATTGCAATGTGCCTGATTGTTGCTGTGTTAAATACTGGTTCGTATTCTATCTCATGGATTTCCTTACATGTTCCGGGGTAACGACAAAAGACGGCGCGACGGTCAAGGACGGAAGAGCAGAGAAGGCTGTGAGACGACGTCAGCCAATAGTGAGCTGACGACCTACTTTCTAGGATGACACCAGGAGAGGAGTGGCCTCTACACGAAGAGGATCTAAGAGCCGCAGCACCTAGCCGTGGCGGAGTGGAAGAGGAGCCTTCATACAAACGCTACAGCAGTAACTTGTGAACTGAATTGTTTTGTTTGCAACGAAATTGTATATACCGAAGAACAATGATTATTTGCATGTCGTCGTTTGCTTGCGACACAGCTTTGTGAATACGAAAAGTTAGGAATTGTCAATTTAACTTACTGTAATAAACTACATTAATACGATTTGCTTGAATTGTTGTCTAGCGAACCGAGAGAACATCTTCCTAGGCACCCTATATTAGACGAGTGGGCAGAATACAATATTATATTTGTACATTGCAATTATTAGAGTATAGAGTACACACGTTATAAATAGTTGATTTTTTGTCGGCAATGAGATGTATATTATTCATTTTGTACAGAATGTACACCATAGGTAGAGCAATTTCTAAGCACATCAGGGGCTCCAGTTAGTTATGTCGTCCCAGGTCTCTGACGGGCATAGTCCACCACTGCTTTGACTAATAAATGCAAAATATATTGAAGGGCCTGTAGTTGTATATTAGTGTTAGGTAGTTTGATTTTATAATTTTGTTTCTTAATACCTCCATTTCTGTTTGTTTTTAAACAGAAGTCAAAACCACCTTCGATACCATTTGTGGGACCTGAGACTCAAAAACACAAATTTCCATTACAAAACGGTCATAGTCTTCTTCTGACGTATATGGTAGTCGTTGTAACTTTGTCTGAATTATTCACAGTATTTTCTGCCAATAATTCTTTATCGTCATTACTGTAAGAAAAGTCAGTCTTCTCAAACGTTCCGCAGAAAAACAGTTAGAAACTTATCTAACTGATATAAACACTTTAGAACATAATGCGGGCAGAGAAGGCACGTTAATGCAAATTGCGTGCGAGATACATGGAGCACCGAAATACACAAGTGCTGTTGTTGGCATCGGACGTGGCATGAATGGACGGTTAAATAACTGAAGAGACAGGCAGCCGCTATTAGCAGATAAACTCAATTTCAGATAAACAATGACACTGAGAATCCATGTTCTGAAAATGTTGACTGCGCACTACTTGTTGAAACAACTGTTAGTAGCGACATAGCCACCGGTGGCTTCAGCGCACTGAGTGAGTTAAATGAGGCGGGGATACCCACGCGGCAGTATGGTTGTGGTATCGTACCTCATCGCACTAAACTGGCCTAATGATCTTTCATCACCTGTATGTACGTATGTAAGAGACAACCCTAAAATTATTCTGCTAGTACGAAAAACATCCTCGTGGGCGTTGCTACTCTCTTAGCTGTTAATAAATCGCAGACAGGACTTTCCTCTACCACTAGACAGCGGTGAAGCACACTGCAACTAATTTTGAGCAAAAATTGGATTTTACTCTTACATGTTATACGCCGCGCCACGTAATTTGGTATGAAAAGAAGATAATGATAGTTAAAAACCATTCAAATGCCAAGAAATACTCGTTATTCAAGAAACCGGTTCGAAAAGGCTTAGCTGTCATCTTCACGTCTTAGACTATTTTTGTAGTAAAACGTGTTCATTTTATGCTGAACCTCATGCAAATGATGTCAAATGGATAAAACTTAGCATATTATAAGCGTTTGTCGTCGCTAAGATATTTAAAAACGCAGAGCACCTTCTATAACAGGCCATGTCCATGTACATATTGCTCACACATACGTAACAGGCATCTGTGAGCAACATGTATATGGATCTTGGCTTTTGAATGGTTTCTAACAATTACAACAGATCGCCTCTCAACACTCTCACAGTGAGAAAATTCAACCGAAACCAATGATAGCTCCAATACTTCGGTTCCGAGCAAGGTTTTCGGGGTTTTCCCTTTTTGTCATGGTAACTGCCTGACTGCAATCCTACTCCCATGCGGTAGCAACTGGGACACGCACTGTCTCCTGGCAAATCGTCTGGTGTTTGGCTGAAGTGAAATGAGCTTTAAAAAAAAGTGGTTGGATGTCTTATAGTCTCTCCTGGTCACATGGTCAAGAAATGAGAAAAAGATGAATAATTCCTCTATTTCTACTCTGAAATTTTGTGCCGACATTTGGACCAAGGTATCAAAATATTTTTACCGTATTCTGAATAGTGTGTTGCTCACTTTACGAACAAATTATAGCAGTGGATATCGGTGAAACAGAGGCGACAAGTACTCTTTGTAGGTTGCCAGAGGTATGTTTACCCACAGGTTACCCAGTTATAGTTGCGGGGCAGTAGTTTATGAGCATAGAGGTGGCGCGCGATAGCGATTCCGATATATTCTTTCGTGTTTAGGTCAGGTAAATTTGTTGGTCAAGATATCGATGTTAGTTTACTATCCTCATGTACAAACCACTGAAACCCCTGTAGCATAATTTTGGCCTTAAGACACTGCGAGCTATCCTGCTGGAATGTCCCATCGTCTTCAGAGAAGATATCAAACATGAAGGGAATGAAGGTAATCAGCAATAAAGTTCACGTCGCCCACTACTATTATGATGCTTTCAATTAGTACCACAGGTTCGATGAAAGTCCAGGTGAATGTCCACTAGAGGGGAATACTGTCCCCACCATCCTGTATCTGTGGCGTGGAGCAGGTTTCGAGCAGCGATCATTCGACCAGCCGACACGTTTCCACTAATCCACACTCCACTGTCGATGATCCCACGCCGACCGACATCGTTAATAGCGATGTCATAGCGATGACATGGGAACTCAGCTGCTGAGCCCCATTACCATCAGAGAGTGCTACACTGTGTGCTCCGAAACAGCTTGTGGCTATCAGTGTTTGTCTTCAGCTCTGTCACAGATCGCTGTCTGTTCTGTTGTATGGTGCATTGTCCAAGCGGAAACGTACCGATATGATCCTCTGCCCATGGTAGAAGGAACAGGTCGAGCAGCAAGTCATCTTGGTATTAGGGAGGGTGAGTTGTCTTATTATAATAATTTTGTGAAAATGTAGGTCAGCTATAAAGGAGAAAGCGTGTAGAACGCTACTGCGACACATTCTTCAGTACTCCTCGGGTGTTTGGTATCCTCTCAGGCCGGATTAAAGGAAGACATCGAAGCAGTTCAAAGGCATGCTGCTAGACGTCTTCCTGCAAGATTCGGTCGTGGCACAAGTACTATGGACGTGCTCCATGAATACGAATGGGAATACCGGGAGGGAAGGCGATGTTCCTTTCGTTAGGCACTATTGAGGAATATAGAGAATCGGTATTTCAGACGTAGTGCGGAACGATTCTTCTGCCGCTAGCGTACATTTCACGTAAGAGAAATCCGGGCTGGTGTAGAGGCTTATATACAGTAGTTTCAAAACTTTCTGTTTTTGCGAGTGGAACAGGATAGGAAATACCTAGTACTGGCACGTGGTACCCTCCACGGTCGCTTGCAGAGCATGGGTGTAGGTGTAGATGTAGAAGTGTAGACGCTGCACGTCCACCCTTCCCGCTCTCACCCAATCCCCACACCCTGACCAGTCAAACTCAAGCCTCCCACACAGATATTTTTAAAATTCTTCTTTAATCGAATTTTTATGTTGTTAACAAATTGCAACACCTTATAAACTTTTCACGCGGCCGTAGAAGCGTGGGCTCTTCCGAATGTTCTTCCGACCACAAAGCGATTCCAGTATCTGGAGTCCAAAGCTTTGTTAAATATGCCCTTTGCATTCTTGTGGTGCTGTTTCCGTAGAAACGCCATCCCCTAACACATATTTCTTTAAATCTAACCGACAAGTAAAATACCATGAGTCGCAGATTTACCTTTATAATTTTTTTCATATAAGATAATGTTTTCCTAAAAATTTTAGTCCCCTATTTTAACCCCTTAATGGCCGAATTTCCAAAAAACGTGTATTTCTCGTTCTTGTGGAGGAATTTCCACAGGAACTTTCACCCCATAACATATATTTCTTTGTATCTTACCAAGAATTGAGATACCAGTTTTGTAGTATTTTTTAAACCGTTTTTAATATAAATAAATATTTTCTTAAAAAGCGACATAGTTTCGAAAAGCCTTTCATCCCCTATTTCCTCCCCTTAAGAGCAGAATTTTCGAACAATTCCGTCTTGCAATATAAGATGGCTGCAATACAAGATCCACACCCTCTCCAAATTTCAAGTTTCTATCCTTCGCGGTTTGAGCTGGACGATAATACGTCAGTGAATCAGTCTGCTCCTACGTAAACTCCTTAGGGGCTGAGTTTCCAAAATCAGTGAAACACATGTTTCTTCCTTTCAAACCGACAAGCCAAACACTAAGTTTCAAAGATTTAGCTTTAAAAATGCTTTCACAATTAATTATTTTCATAGAACGTTTCACCGATATTACACCCATTTAGAGATGAATTTCCTAAAGCAGTAAAATGCGTATTTTTTTATATCTAGCACAGATGTGAAATACAAATTTTCAAATCAAAGATGATAACATTAAGAAATTTTCTATATAAACTTTTATCACCTAGATCAGTCCCTTATGAGATGAATTTCCAGAAACAGTAAAAGCATTTTTTTTAAATATCCAGCTGAGACGTCAAATTCAGATTTTCATAGATTTAGCTTTAAAATGTTTTCATTATGAAGTATTTTCATAATTACACCCACTTTTTCACCGGCATGTGGGTTAAATATTTAAAAGTGTCGAAACATGTATCTCTTTGTTCCTGATCGAGAAACCAATTTTCTTACGTCTAGCTTCTAAATTGCCTTAATAGCTACATATTCATAAAAAACCTATCATCTCTTTGTGGTGGAGTTTCAAAGAATCCCACCTTTTAAGACTGCTACACTGTAATATCAATACCACCGTCAAATTTAAAGTTGCTATCATTATCGGTTTGAGCTGGGCGATGACTAGGTAGCGAGTGAGTTACTCTTTCAGAATTAACCTAGAGACATCCCTTGTGTTCCTAACTTCTGCCTACGAGCCTCGACCCGAGACTGTTGACACAGCATTTCTAAACTGAGCTTCATAAAGACACGACGACTATCGAAGAGATAACAATAACCAAGTATTCTTGCCTTCAGTAAGTGTTCCACATATCGTTTTAGTAGTGTCCAAAGCGGTTATTCACTGTGTGTAATGTAAATATAGTGAATAGCGATAGCTTGACGGCGTTTGAATACTGTTAACAATGTATGGTGGACGAGTCTTGGGAAGAATAACAATAAGATAAACTACTAAAACTCCCAGAAGTAGATCCGGTGTAATTCCACCATTTCGTCCAGTGTCTTAAGCGATGTTTACGTTTCATATCAGATGACACTGGCGGTGCCACATTTCGTGAATATCACTCGTTGCACAGTGAAGCTGGCCTGTTCTTCCAGGGGGATGGATACCTGGAAGGTATGCTCTGTCGTCTATTATAACTCCCAGCACACAGCGCTTTCCTCTTTAATATCATTATCAAAGTATGACGTTACGTAAAAAAATATTCTCTACTTGAATACGTAGGTAGATTAAAAGACCGTTAACCTAACAAGAAGTTATAATGCGTTTAAGTACTACCGGTTATAGAGACCCCAGTTCAGACGTATTAAATAATATCACTGCTTCTGTTTAAAACTCACCTACCTACTGGCGTTAAGAGGCTTAAATACTCAATTGATTTCAGTGGGAATGGACACAATTAACAACGGTAATCACAGTAGCCAAAAAGACGCATATAGGTACAAGTAAAGAAACTTTCTGTAAACGTTGGGTAAACAGAATAAATACGTGAAATTATCAAATATAAAACAGAAATGTTCAGGAAAAGAACATGAGACGCTTATAAATGAAATAGATAGAAAGTGAAGGGGAGGTAAAGCATAATGGCTACAAAATTATGTGAAGGGGTCGAAACATAAATTGTAGCCGGAAGGACGCTTTCAGTACACAGAAAAGTTAAAATAAGTATCAGGTAAATAACAGTGCAGGAGGAATTCCATTATCAAATGCAGACAAGAGATAGGATAGTGGGGAAGAGTGCGCTGAGCGATTCCACGAGAGATAGCAAATGTCTAATGAAGCAATAGAAGAAATGGATGTCGATTCTGAAGATATAGGAAATTACATTCAAAGTATGTCTGTCTTTTGGAACCAATAACGCAGAAGAGGTTCAAACATAACATCGTAAACTCTAAAAGCACAGGGAGAGGTGGCAACCAAACTATTATTCAAGTTAGTGTGAAGGATCTGTCAGACTTAATATCTACCAAAAGCCTTTCGGGAGAATATCATCCAGACAGTCCTGAACATATGAAAGGCAGGTGCGCCTTTCATGACCCGCCTTCCACCTGGAATGTCGAAGCCATGGGATACTAATGCTTTTTTGACGCCATGATGTTCTGAATGCACTACAAACGGAATCTCCATTAAAATTTCGAGAAGACATGTTGGAATGTTCTGCCAGTCGGAAGGCACTAGTGACTCCGGGAACTCTGGTACATAGACCAATTTAATAAAAAATTAAAAACTTAGAAAATAAAAAATTAATAAATAAATAAAAGAAAATAAAAATATACATACAATAAACTAAAAAACAAACGTCTATACACAACTACCAATTTTCATCACTACTCTCTATGTTCTTCTCCCCTACTTTCATCCTTTCCTACACCCTTGTAGTAATGAGTTACCAACATTTACTCGAATCTAAGCCGCACCTTTTTCCTGTTTTTGTAATCCAAAAAACCGCCTGCAGCTTAGGATCGAGTGCAAAGTAAGCGGAAGTTCTGAAAAATGTTGGTAGGTGCCGTCACAACTAACTTCTGCCATCAAACATATGTAGCGCTACACAGGCATGCTTTGCAGGCACGAAGATAAATACTGGTGCCAAAACCTCTGCGTCAGTAAATAAATTTTAAAAAATGGTGGAAGACGAGCTTTTTTCTCCGCGCTGAGTTTCGACCACTGTATTTTCATACATTACCCATCGAAGTAAATACAAATTCTGTATTGTTCATTGTCGAATGTAGCAGCATTTCAATGTACTACGAAAATCCGACTGGCAAGACTGTTTGGGATGTTTGTCAATACGGCAACTCTACGTTCTGAATATTTTCCTACCTGTCAGGAGAGATGGTTGCTAATAGGAACTTTTATGATTTGTGAATCACATGCAGTATTCTCTTCTCCATAAGAATAATACGAATATAAACATTTTGCCATGTATTCTTTCGCGTTTGCTGCTATCTCATTTAAATCCTGTCTGCCGTCTAAACTACGAAACTAGAGTGAGACAACAGCAAACACGGAAGAATATACATATTGTGTCATGTTTATATTCGTATTATTCTTAATAGTGATACAGTCAGAAATGAAGCACGGCAATTGACTAGATTTCTAAATCTAAGATGACTCTAATTTCTGTGCAGAATGTAATTTACTAAAGAGGCAGCGTCTGCAAAGATTTTCAAACGGAGAAAATTTTTCGCTAAACTCTCGTTCAGAACATCTTCTATCATATTCAGTCTATTATTTGGTTCTTGTTGATCATTATCAAAGAAAGCAGCAAAAGCAGCAGTGTAAGTAACAACAAATAGCAGTCTCTTGCCATTGTTTCGCTAATGAGACGATTCCCCTCTCTTTTTTTTTAATTGTAAGTGGCGGCAGCGGGCACATAAGCAAGCCATGCCGCGAGCGGCGACAGGTCGTAAACACTCATTATCAGAATGCGACAAACAATGCGTGACACAGTACAATAACGCATTTTCAGCTTAGAGTGATGTAAACACATTTAACAAAGAGAACGGCACTTATCAGATCAAAGAAAAATAAGCAATCAATTCAAACCAGACGAAACACGTGAAAAAGGAAGGGTACCCGCATAAATACGGACGGAGCGCCTGACGCATAGCAATGGCTACCTGGTAAAGCTTAACTGCTAAGCTTACGACTCGAACCAAACTACTGTAGCTGTATCGTCATTCATTCGTCCTAAATTGTGTCTCATATTACAATGGACCAACTTTGTTTCGATTTGGAGGTGAGGCCTAAAACTTTTTTCTCCCCTTGAATTTCGAGTCTCAAATTTCAGGTGCGGCTTGGATTCGGGAAATTCTTTTTTTCCTTGATTTCGAGTCTCATTCTTCAAGTGCGGCTTAGATTCGAGCAAATACGGTAGTTCTTTAGGGATAGGTGTAGACAGGCAACGGCTGAAGAGATGAATTTATTTTTTTTTTGTTTGGACACAAGTGGTGGTGGTAAGTACATTTTTTTTTTAGTTTCCCTTTGCTGTACAGAATAAAAAGAAAAATAAATGTGGCGTCGACTGCGATAAGACTCACACTCGGTGGCAGAACTTCCCCGGATGGGGCCTCGCGGCCAGCAATGCCATACAATCAGTTCATTTTTTGCGCTGCAAGAAGGTAGAAAACATTTCACTTTAGACAGCTTAGAAGTCTGGTTCATTGAGCACTGAAATATCAAAATTCAATATACAATTTCTGTCTGAGGCCGCCGATTGTGGTCAGACATGTGTATACATCTCAAGTATGTGTTTTTGTGTGAGTGACAATTGAAAAGTCTTCTTGAATAAAAGATATTTCAATAAAATATAATATCAAGGAATATAATTCTAGGAAAGCTAAATATCTAGACGGTTAACACATTTTTTCGAGTGCCTATATAAGGAATGATTACTTGTTTACTTTACACAAAGAACTAGAATACCTGTGTCAAAAGCATAAAAGTTTTTAGTTTAATATTAGTTATCATCATATTTTTCAGCAAAAGGCTCCAAACAAGTTAAAATAGTTTTTAAACCTAAAAATGGCTATTCCAAGAAAATAAAGGGCTAAAATCCATTTTTAAAAAAACCTAAAATTCCGGGCCTCAGTCATCAGCAAAGAAATATCTCGCGAAGTGACGCTGCCCTTGCTTAGCTATAGTCTGCCTCGAGAAATGTGCTTATTCGGATGTGTATGGGTCTTCTTCGATAGCAAATAGGATGATAATGTAACTGTACTGTGTACGTTCTTAGAAATACGGTTAATAGACTTCGAAACAAAGTTAACTATTGAAGATATGAACACTTCTGATTTAGTAAACCTTAAAGAGAATGGAGGTAAACTGTATCTATATCTACACTCAGCCAGCCAATTCATGTTTTATGGAGGAGAAGGCTCCTGCTTTCCCGCCTTTCTTCTTCTGTTCCGAATGGCTCGAGGGAAACAAGCCATTGAAAGAGCTCCAATTACCCTGATATCAGAAATGTTGTCATATAGCGAGAACTGTATGGGAGGAAGTAATGTGTTGCCCGACTAGCTTCGGAAGGTACGCTCTTGGAATTTCAACAGTACTCCATACGTGCAGCACAACAGCTCTTATAGCGTCTGCCACTGCAGTTTTCGCACCTATTCAACGATCATTTGGCGAAATTTGCAGATCCTCTTTTAATCTTCTCAATCTCTTCCAGTACTTGAAGCTGCAAAAGGCCCCCAGCAGAACTGAAAAATTGCTCGAACAATATTCTTGTAAGCTCATTCTTTCATGAATGAATTACACTTCCTTCAGACGCTTGCACTGAACCTTAGCTATTCATCCCACAATGATTTTTATGTCATTACTCCATTTTAGGTCGCTTCGGACTGTTAATAGTAGGTATTTTACCGTTATTTCTGTTTCCAGCGAATTCTCGCCAATAGTGTAATAATTGATTTCTTCGCCTAGTTACATGCAGTCTACTGTAATTCATTTAATTTTCGGAGTCAATAACAGTCCCTGCGCCAATAATTATTTCTGCACAGAAATGTCTGCATTTTGGCACAATCTACTGACCATGTGACCTTCGTACAAGCAACAGACTCGTCTGCGTGTGTCCGTAAGAATTTCCGACGCCATCCACTAAAGCGCTCAAAATCTCTGTTTGCAGAGGGCTCTGTTTCCAATTTTCGTACTGCAAAATTGTGGTAATGCATGAGCATGATATGCATTCCACAATTATTCAACAGACTGACGTCGGTAATTACGTGCAGTTACTTGCATCTGCCCGAAGGACCTTCCTGGAGACGGGAACGGCCTGGGCTTCTTTTCCAGTTGCCTGGTATTCTCGCTTCCTCTGGTGACCTTCGATGAGCTGGTACTTGAAGGGGTGCAGGTTCTTCGAATAATCTGAGTGGAATGTCCCAGTATCTCAACGGATTCCCATGAGTTTCCTCTGGTGCGCGATTTCTATTGATTTTCTACTTCGTGACCACTTGTCTCAAAACTAGCACTTCGCTGATTATGCGGTGATTGAAAGGAGGCAATTGTATTACGATATTCTGTGGTTTGCGAAAACTGAACTCAATTTTTCAGTCGTCTCCCTATGATTTTCCATTTCGGTAACAGTATGGTCAGCTCAGTGACGGGACAGCCACGGGCTTTGGAGTGAGATTTATGACTTGTGACCCCGTGTGCCACCATTACGTGCTGCTCGCTATGAAGGCAGAGCTCTGAAGTACAGAGGGGGTACCGCAGACAGCTGATTATTCTTTGTGTTTCGCTGCCACTGCCAGTAAATAGTAACGAACTAATTACCTCCTCGGATTCGTCGTTTCCTTACAGATAAACATATAAATTTACATTATCTTCATGGCGAAAACTGATGAGGATATTTTCTCTTCATACTTGGTATTAGAATTCGTTTATAGGATGGCACTTATTATCGATAAACTGCCTTAAAGTTGCTTACTGAAATCACATTGCGCCACTTTGTGCAGTTTTGAGGAAGACTCGGTCTATATGTCTTCACGTCGATGAGCTTAGGATAAACAGCGGCTCCACTTATCAACTACACTGAATCCAGTACCTCCAGCTATAGCTGCAAAAGTGTGGGACGAATCTGACTGTCGTCTGGATGTTTGCTGTACGTTTAGTGGAGTTCATATCAACTTTTGTTGAAGGTAACTGAAAATTTTTATCACAAATGCATGTACATTAAAAATGTGTGTATGTATGTACATACATATGTTTCACATACACTCCTAAACCATTGGACTGATTTCAACCAAACTTGGTACACATATCACATAACTGGAAATAAATTCTTTGGAGGTAAGAACCAGGAAATTACTTTTTGTCTAGGGTTGGGAAAGTGGAGAGAGGAGTGAGAACAGATAGACAGAGAGGGGGAATGTGGAAACATGCAGGTAAGGCGAGGAGGAGATGAACGGAGAGAGAGAGGGCGTAGTAGTTTGACAAAGAGAGGGGGAAGGAGATGGTGAAATTAGATAGGATGGAGGAAATAAACAGGGGCCAAACGAGAAAATGTGGGGAGGAGGAGGAGGAAATGTAGAGAGAATGGAGAGGAGATGAACAGAGAAAACAAAGAGGGGGGCAAAGAAAGGGAGAAGGAGATGGACGAGAGAGGGGAGAGGAGAGATGGACAGATAGAGGGGAGAAAGGAGGTAGATAGGGAGAAGGGGTGGAGGAGATGGACGAGAGAGGGGAGAGATGAACTGAGAGTGGGGTGAGGAGGAGATGGATGAGAGAGTGGAGAGGAGAGATGGACAGAGAGGGGAGAGAAAGGGATGGATAGAGAGAGGGGGAGGTGGAGATGCATAAGAGGAGAGGAGAGGAAATGGTCTTAGGGGGGGGGGGCAGGTGCTGGATGGGAAGCAGACATTTATTTACATGGTGGAGGAAGAGTTGGACAGAGGAGGAAGGGGAACATATGGACTGGGGGAGCAGCAGATGGACCGAGAGAGAGGGAAGGAGGAGGACAGAGAGAGAGAGAGAAGGAGGAGATGGACAGACGGAAGGAGGAGGAGGAGGATATACAACAAGAAAAGACTGGAGACAACGCCAGGTATAGTTTAGGTATAAAAATAACAGTATTCTCTTTATATGCGTGTAAACACATACTCTTGCAAATTTGTGTGGCTCTTCCTATAGTAAAGAGTCTTTGTTCTCCCAGACGTAAGTGAAAATTCACCACAAATCTTGGTTTATATTCACGTACATAACACAGCCTTCTGAAATCTGGTGAATATGTTTAGAATACCTATTGTATTTGAGATTTGTTTCCCTACAGACCGCAACTAAGAGCATGCTTGTTATCCTCTTCCACTGTTTATCTTCCCGGCAGTTGACTCACACGTGCTTCGAAAAGTATTTCTGACCATTAAGGTAATTTTGCACAATGTCGTTATCTACCATCACGTTTCCAAAAGTCTCTACGTAGTTAAGACAAGTTGTTCGTGTTGAATAGATACAATTTTAGCAGCTATTGTATTTACATCTGTAACTTTTGTCAGAATCATAACATCTTTAAATATGCACTTTAATCTGTCGTTGCATCTTAGTATAAGTTAGACCAAAACATGAATACGCAGACAAAAATTATTAGACATCTCTAAAGCCATCGATATGAAAAATTCCACAGATGTGATGTAGAAATCAAATACAGGGCATGAAGATGAACTTAGTAATAGTAAACGATGTAATCGCACTTTCTCAGAAACGCAGACGGATTTCTGTAACATGGTGGTTCGCAACATTTTACCTCAATAAACGTCCATATAGGTTGCCCTCTGGTTTTTCAGCTTTAAGTATGGAATTATGACTGTAACACATCAAAGCTACAACGAGACATTTGCATTTCAAGTGTTGCATACATAGCTTCATAATCAGCTTTTTGCAAGTCAATGGCTGTGTTGACACTACGTATATAAACTGGAATAACTGACAAACAGGCCCTCGGCAACGTTAAAGAGACACTTCCACTCCTTTGAAGCGAAACAGAGAGAGTATTAGTAACGTTCAACACATCATAACGATGGCTGATTACGATTATGTTGGTCTTTCTGTACTAAAAAGAATTGCGAAAAAGAAAAAAGATGATTCTCATCTAAGATGGTAGCTGCTGTTAGAAATAATACAAAACTGGAAATAATAGCCTGTACTCCATTTCTTTCACAACATGACAACTTAGTTAATCGTAACCTGTGAGGAATTGTAAATGCGTGTTTCAGTAATTTGGAGATATTTACCCAATTTGGAGTAAAAGGGGAAAGTACGATAAGAAAAAAGGACGAATAAAGAAGTCAATCAAGGGGAAACCTGGTTATCTAATCCCGAACGTAACAGAAACTATTCTCTTTGAATTAATCGTAATTTTATGGTGTGGAAAGGATATGAGCAATTTAGTATAACGTAACCACTGAACAGGATATCTCCCTCCTCACAAGGAGACAAAATTTTACTAACATCAGAGCTGTGCGCCTTATATTTATAGCAAGAAACAGTCCAAGGGAAATTAGCAGACAGTAAAGAGGGAATTAAGCTGATGTACGAAGACTCGAGTAAATGACGCGAAAGACGTTCGTTGGAGGAGCCGTTTGTAATTCTGACCAAAACATCTCGCAGAGAGGAACATAATAGCACTCTGAATACAGAAAGACAATTCGTTATGCAGAGCTCTTCCCCGGTTGACGTATCGCCGCTCGTTTGAAAACGGAAGGGAAGTAAAGAATGCTGCAAATGGCGGCAAAAAGAAACAGCGAGAGGACTGCTTAAGTGACTCAGATAGCCAGTCTTCGGGTATAAAAATTGCGCGAATGCGCGTTTGTTTTATTCTTGGTGTAATTTCACAGATCAGGTGATGGTATACATTTCTCTCATCGAGCAATATTTCTTGCCAAATTGCGTACTTACTGTTGGCCGGTGAATGAGTTGGTTACAATACACGGGCATTTACAGTTTTGCTGTATTAGCAACAAACCGTTACTAGAATTGGCCACTTATGTGGTTACCGTATTACCAGGCAGCAACTGCGCTGTATTAAGCGGGTTCTCATTTTAAACAATATCAAATACAGTTTTCTCACTATATATACCTGTAAGTTGGTAAACTGTGGGCGTTTGTCATGCTCCTTGTACGATACGTTTATGTCATAACGAATGACGCAAATGCCCAATTAATTCACTGGTAAAATAATACAACTGGAAATCGTTCCATTGAGCTTCAAGTAAACAATCAAAAACTAGACATAGCAGTACTGAACCCTGATTGACCTTCATGCACATTTCGCAGCAGATAAGAAATATAAAATAATATCATGTGGCTCTGCGAAAGTACCCATGAGTACAAAATATAATTTGGGATATCCTTTGAATCATAGTGATAAGAGAATACAGTTTTTTAGATAGGCGGTGGACATTTATAACCTTACTGAGAAAATATCCAGCTCATTAAAACGAAGGTGGAAATCAAACTATCAAACTAAAGGAAGGCCCGCTCTGCAATTAGGTGTCTGTCCCAGCAAAAACTAAAAAAAAATAGTTGGAATAACAGACTATTACTTAAAATTATTCAGAATGCGCAAAAACCCGTCATTCATTCCAAACGTCTCTCCCACTCAACTAAAACTTCGTTGCAGTAATGAATGGAGAGAACTCCAAACTTTAGTGAGCCTGCAGGAAAGGCTCTGTAAATAGTACGTGTATCTCTTGGCTGCAAGAATATCTTAGTATATAAAAACAGTGCAACGACGTAATGATAAAGGCGAAGGGGAAACACTCGATACAAAGCAAGCTACTACTACAAATCTGTGGTTCAAAAATGGTTCAAATGGCTCTGAGCACTATGGGACTTAACATCTGTGGTCATCAGTCCCCTAGAACTTAGAACTACTTAAACCTAACTAACCTAAGGACATTACACACATCCATGCCCGAGGCAGGATTCGAACTTGCAACCGTAGCAGTCGTGCGGTTCTGGACTGAGCGCCTAGACAAATCTGGGTATTCCTTACGTACTTATAAGCAAATTATTTCAAATTTTACTTTATCAACCACTAAGAACTATGACTAGCTCATGACAAAAGCAAGTATTCAGCCAAATGTCTTTTTGAGGTACTGTGTTGTGGCGGCTTCTGTGAAGTTGTGCACACAACTTTAATTGAGGGACTTGCGCGCGCGTTCCTTCGATCCTGGCCCTCGTCGTATCATCTTTGCTTGGTTATGTGTTCCCTTTGGGGCGGTGTGGTAGTGAGTGATGTGTGGGACACGCAGCTGGACGGGTGTGTCCGAGTACTCTGCATCCTGTCGATTGCAGCGAGTTGAAACCGTTGAGCCGTCGGCACACGGACAGGGCTGTCGAACGGAAACGTTGAGCGTGCTAGGTTCAACGTGCTGCAGAACGCGTAGAACCGATGCGACTTGTAAACTGGTATATATTGATGGAACTATGTATCATAATGAGTATTTTGATATTTTAAAGAGAAATTGAGTACTGACTACCATTTCAAACAGGACAATGATCCAAAACGTACAGCATAAATGTACATTTGTGGATTCTGTATAATAACCACCACACCCTACAAACACCACCTAAGTCCCCTGACATTGAGAGTTGGCATGCCTTTACGATGCACACAGTGACATGCCAACTCTCATATTTATATCTTACACTGAGTAATTCGTTGGGGAAGTATAGCCGAGTATGGTCATTACATGGCTAGTATTGAGAACTCAGAAGACATGAATATTTTCCTCTCTAATTGCTTGTGGTGAAAAGCTGTTATTCCTTCACATGCTGACTTCCCATGCAGCGTCTCTCGTCGCCTGGGTGGTCCAGTTACATTCGGGTTCTGCTGATCTTGAAAGGGTTAGGCCAACGGGTGTGAGGGAGTCGAGTGCATGCTGTCCAGACACCGACATTGTCATAAGAGCGGGGGCGACACGCCCACAGGGGCCTGAAGGAGCGGCTGGGGCTATAGATTCCGTTACTTCGTAGAAACTTAGTAAAATAGCTTTCTGACAGGCTACGAGCGACGTGTGGGAATGACTTGTGTACCCAGGCAGTCTCGGAGGACAAGTTCCTGCGTTTTCTGCAAAATCCTGTGATTAGCATGATCAGGGAATAGCTCCGTGATGCAGCAAAATCGGCGCATAAATTGGCACCGAGTATCTCCACTGGTAAAATAGTACTGCTTCAGCAATAGAGTGGAATTTTCCATCGGTTTTCGAGTTGCTGATTGGCACGTTTAACCACAGCCACTGTGGTTGGGGCGGTAATGTTCTGTGTTCGCCTTGTACGGGTGCTCTTGTTAGTGTCGAGTCTCGCCTTTCGGTCGCGGTAGGTTACAAGACTGAGCTCTAGCTGCTCTCGGCAACCTGCCTTCCATTAAGTGTCTAATATACTTTAATTTAATTGTACCTCTTTGACGAAGTTGCTGAAGTTTCAACGTAAATTTCCGATTACAGTTGGCAATTGAGCGTTCTGTGTAGAAGCGGCCTACGTTATCCATCTTGAGCAGTTTTGGCTGAAGTTGAGTGTATCGGACTTACTGTGTGACTTCGCTTGTTAAAATCATTCACTGTATTGTCAGTGATTGTGTGACTGTGTGGCGAGCCTTCTTCGTCTCCCTTAGAAGCGCATTTGAATTGCTAGGAAGTCTTTAGCCTGGAACAGCCTCACCAGGATAATTTGTTTCGGGCTATACTCGCGACATTATCATCACCATGATGGGACATAGAAGCAACCAGCCATCGCCTCCAGTACGCCAGATCGTGTCCTTGCAGATAAGGTGACAGCTTGGTAATGTATGTCCGCAGCACCGGTAGATTAGGGAATTTTGCTATGTGATAATCAGAGCTCAGCAGAGCGCGCCTGTTCCCTTTTTTTTCTATCCTGGTTCTGTCTTGCGTGTTCACTGTCTATGAGTTCTCACTACTGTAGCAGCAATTAATGTTGGGCTGGCTGGGTGTTCCTCTAAAGATTTGAGTTGCACGGAATTGGCTCCACATACCACTTGGTCATGAATGTCACAATCTAGTTAATGGACAACTTCACCTTCACAGCATTTATTTGAGTATCCAATTTGATGTATTGTAAATGTTTCATGTGTTTTGTTTATTATTTTGAGATTAGCCATAATAAATCAAATTGTTATTTTGAACAGAACTTTCATTCTGTAGATCGGTAGAGCAACCCTTGCATTTCTGACTACGTTAATGAAACTTTCCTTTTTCAAATTAATTGCTATCAAATTAAATTATTGCAGGTGCCAAACTATTTTCTATTCAACTTGCAGGGCCGATTACAGTCAATTGGCGTCTCTTCTTAATCCATGTGCAACAGCAAAAGTCGGATTTAGAAGGGGGGGGGTGGAAGGCTTAGAGCATAATTTCCATATGAAGATTCTAGAAGAATTTAATGTTAAATACACTGCTAGCCCTGGGCCCTCGCAACATGAACCATATTGAACATCTCTGTGACGAGTTAGAAAGAAGAATCAGAAAACATCATATTTCCAGTAAAACACAACTGAATGAAGTGATTGTTCAAGAATGGGGGAAGATTGACGCTACATTAACAAGAAAGCTGGTACAATCAATTCAGGACAGACTGAAGGCTATCATTAGAAGCAAGGGAATGAATACACGCTATTAGATACATGCAGCTAAGTCAAACAGTGCAACACAAGTGACTGTGTGAATACTTATGACCGTCCATTATCATAGTACAGTAAGACATTAATTTTCTTTTCGGAACAGTATTAATGATTATTTATGTTTAAGTGCGGTTAAACGGAAATACATTTAGTATAGATTGTTTCAATTTGGTCGCTTGTACTCACAAATGTTATAAGTAGTCGAAACATTAAATGTACGTATGATACATCCTGATGTGTGAATACTTGTGTCCACCAGCGCACATGGGCATGGAGAGGGAAGAACGTTGTTGGATTCTGCTCATGACGACAATGTTCAAGAGGTCGAGCGGTCAGGACTTGGGAGTTGGCATCCAAGACTGTCGTTAAATGACAGAATGGGAAATCAGCTCAAGTAAAGAGAATATATTTCAATGTACGGCATAGAAGTGTTGCGGCTAGGGTGAAAGTTTACCAGGTGTAGGCCAGTCAAGGAGAATGAAGAACTAAATAAGTGGGCTCCGAAAACGAAGCAGTTCATGTTAAGTTTTGCTGCTGCCTGGTTATGGGACGCAGAGCCAGAGGCTCTGCCACCCAAAGAAGACGTCTGTTCCGATCGAGGTCTGGATCATCAGAGAGCGGAGCAACTGTGTTCTGCACTGCAGAATCCTCCAGCATCCACGTGTGTGACCTGTATCCCATGCGTGCTATTGGCTACAACGGATGGTGTGCATTCGATAGCAGTTTCAGCAGAGGGCTCGAAGTGTCTCTTGTCGGCAGCTTTAACTGAGCTCTGAATAGCAGGTATTTTTTGTCATGTACTCGTAGGCACAGCCGAAGTTGCTCTAGGTGAAAGCTTGTAAAGATTATAATTTTTTTAAGCCAATTCCCTAAAATATTCCTTGACTGGCTGCCGATCTGTACAGAACACAATAATGTGGGTGAAAAAACCCGGGTGATAAAACAGAAGAAACTAAATTAAACTTAAGAAGTAAAATTAATTAAAAACACATGAACAAAGATTTCATGTGGAGAAAGAATGATAGGAAGAAAAATGAGAGGAAATGAAGGAATTGGTATTACGATTAAAACTATGTGACAAAGGAATGAAATTGAAAAATTGCATTTAAGTCAATTAATTGAATAAAAATTATGATCGAAGTCCTTTTGATAAAAATTAGAAGTAGAAAAGCCTATTGCATCTGACACGGCTAGACCCCATAACCTCCCGCATGTCATCCTGTTATCCTAACCATTACATCACGCAGTACGGGCAAATAACGCCACTTTTTAAAGCTATTGAGAGTAACACAAAATTACGAATTTATTTTTGTCAGTTACGCGCAGACGAGAGCCCTCCAGGTGAATCGTTGCCGCGAATGATACCTCGGATCTTAACCTAAATCACCGTAGAGTTAGTTTCAAACATCGAAAGCACTGCTGGGTACCTCTCCTTGTTAGCACTGAAGACAGTTCAACTCCAGTCCATGAGATTCCAGGCCGAATGTGGCCTAAGCCACTGCAAACGGCCTTGTCAGTGTACAGGGAATTCGGCGTAGGCGACGGCATGAGCTCAGCACCCTTTGTGTGTTTCACCTGTTATGGTCTTCGTGGCCACTGAAGCACCAGTTGCACGTCGAAGCCGGCCGTTGTGGCCAAACGTTTCTTGGCGCTTCAGTCTGAAAGCGCGTGACCGCTACGGTCGCAGGTTCGAATCCTGACTCGGGCATGGATGTGTGTGATGTCCTTAGATTAGTTCTCGGTTTGGAGAATGATGACTTCAGATGTTAAGTCCCAAAGTGCTCAGAGTCTTTTGAGCCGTTTTCGCTCGTCGAATCGACGATGACGAATCAGGGACTGTGAGTCCATCTCTAGCGATTACTCGGGCCTCGCGTTGTCTTCTGTCTAGGTCGGCCATGTCTTTATTGACGCTGTATCCGGCCATGGATAACTCATTCCTGCCAACATCCTGCAAGTGTGGCATCGCTCCTACTCAGTTGTCGAGCGATTCGCCGAGTACACCAACAGGCGTCTTTGAATCTAAGTACACGGCCGCTCTCACATGGAGACATCTGCGTATATTGTTGACGCGCCTCACTGCAATGCTTAGTTACTGTCTGAGAACACGGAACAAAGTTCGCAAAGGCTTTAAGCTCTCGTATCGACATCACACCCCTGTTTACTATCGTTGCCAGATGTACGGTGAAACTGCGCTTCCGGGAGACGCGCTCATCCATCGACCGCCGAAGTTCACAATTTTTAACTTTCAGTCGATACCTGTATGAAGATCGATTTGTGACAGTTTTGCGTAACTTCGTGTTGCATAACAATAAAAGTATTAGCTACTAATAACACACCACGTGCATGAGGAAGGCGACAGAAAATGACTGTCCGGTAGGTGCAAGCATCAACCTTCACTGAATATATGTATTGCACTCCGCAAAATGGACATCGCCCACTTTCAAGAAATGATCAAAACAAACCATTATTTGGCACCATGAACACTGAATGAAAAACGGTGCGCCACAGTCATCGCAAAGCTTTGCAGAATCTAGATCTAAACCGAACTCCTAACGAGTTACAAAGAGTTCAGGACGTTGAGCTAGGTATTCACGCTTAAAAAACGCATATCGAATCATATTGGTGTAATGGCATTATTTGGTTTACAAACAGCTGAGCAAAACTGAATGTACTCAGACAGTTCTCTCTTTACCTATTCTGATCATCACTAAACTGACACACAATATTTTTTAGCGCAATGCACTCTGACTTTCAATAATCCCTACTAAAGAATGGCCCTGACTAACAATAACCTATACTTTTCATGAATCACTTACCTCACAAAAATCTTCGTTACTCGAAATACTGCAATACAGCGAGCGCCAATACTGCCAGCTAAATAAAAGATTCTAACTACTGGAGGCACTAACTACTGATAGGCATATTTAGGAAATGAAAGATTTTGATAGAGAACATAGAATGTATTTACCTTTATAGCGTTCAAACGTAATTATATATATATATATATATATATATATATATATATATATATATATATATATATAATTTTGTGACATGCAATTAAACAAATTTCCTTTTACTGGCGGACACACGTCCTACGTACAGATCGTCCAATCAAAACTCTTGCATCTCTCTCGAAACATCCAGCACTACTGGCGGGTCACCTCCAAATGCACAGCGCTACGCCACAACAGCGAGTATGCCAACAATAGGTCGAACCAGCCACATACTGCACACAGCACAGTCAGTGATTTTCACACCGAGCGCTACGTGGCATTACAAACACAAAAACCTAAACAGCCTACTTACACAGCCTATGGTGGAGCTTATCATGAAAATTAAGGCGTAGCCGCAGGATAGCGCGATAATTTGTGTTATAGGCACGGAAAATACAAACACCCAGAGATTGACTTTGTCCATTGGCCCCAGGTGGTCTGAATGGCAGTGTCATAAACTTTTCAGGAGAGATAGTTTCTCTAAAGGCGTACGATTTTTACACACAGACTAGGAATGAAGCAAAAGCAAGTTATTTTGGCCAGCTATCGGCCAAAAGCCACGCTGATGATATGGTTGTAGTGCTCTCACGACCATCTTGCCATTCTTATTTGCTCTGACGCAGATATTCCATACTGCCCTTGCAACGTCATATACACGAGAGAGAATCGTAGGGGAGTCTGGTATTGATTTGGGACAGAGCACCTCCAACTTCCCACAACACAGTAAATATAGTTCCAGCGAATTTTACAGCGAGATTAAGATTCGGCTTAACTGTATATGAATGCGACAAGGCATTGTTGTGGGTTGATCTTGATGCAGCTCTCCTGCCACCTCTAAGTTCCAGGCTTCCTTTCACATGAATTTCCTCTTCACATGCCGATTAGTCGGAGCTCAAGACAAATTCGTTAGTGAACAGCGGGACATATTTCTTTATGTCACCTACAAATTTTCGGGCCGATCCCGCAGTTTGCTGTCCAATTTCAAGTTGATGCTTTGTTTGAAATTTTATTTTACGCCTTCTAATTCTGTATCACTGTTTGAAGTTATGCAACCATCCACTGTCTTCCTTGAAATCACTGTAATCTGTGTAGCGCGCAAATTGATGCGCATAACATATTAGGCCACTATCTTGCTCATTCTTAAACTTCGTCGAACATCCTAAATACGCGCAAATACCAGGTTCTTTTAACAAGTGCGCCTTGTCTTCTCTTGAATAGCCGTGCTTTTTCTTATGCACTACACGATGATATGCTGCGGGTGTATTCGAAATCTGTTCAAAACTGCTTTTCTATTATACTACGGATGATCTTCCATGCGCTTAATTATGTTTAATACCCTCTCCTTGGACAACGATTGTAGTTTATTGGGAGACTGGAGACGGGATTTGCGTCTCCCGGTCCGACAACGACGATGAGCTGCGGAGCTCTATAAATGTTTCAGTGGCATTTTCAGTTGTTAAGCACTGGTTGTCGTGATTGTACTCCTCATGTACCCTGGCCGCATAGTCGAGTGCATTCAACACCCCATAGTCCACAGACTCATACTGCAGAAACAGTAGTGTTTCTTCTGTCACTCGTTTACCACTCTGCGAAATTCCCTGAGTTCCATTCTGACGAAATGTCAACTTCAGCAATGTTTGCCTCATCTATAGTTGCCTTTGCTCTGCTGTCTATCAACATCACCACTACTTTACCGCTGTTGTCGGTTATTTGTCGACTAAACGTTTTAAGTACACAGAGTAGCATCATACTGTGCTCACCACTAAATGCATCTAGACTCGCCTACTGTTGTCATTAGCAGCCAATCTTGTGCATGGCGTAAACATTATTGACCTTTTGCGACTTCGCATTCAACGGGTTTCATTTTAGAGTGTATAATCACGCCGTATAGTGAAAAGGGATTGTAGCCACAGACATTTCATTTGGTGACCTGACCAAATGAAGGACACCTGCCCCTGACAGCATTTTCTACAATGCGCTACCTCATTTAAAACATCTCGATTGTTGCACATTTTCAAAAGATAATAAATGAGTGTCTATACTGAACGCTAACAAATGGAAAACTTCTCGAGGTATAATAACAAAAGAGGATGCAAGTCCAGATCCTATTACCGGAAAGACATATCGAGTAATTTGTTTACTAAGCATTTCAGGATAAAAAAAATTACGTCAGCTTCTTTCCTAGTAATAAAGAATACGAGAGTGAAATTTTCGTTCTGCAGCAGAGTGTGCACTGATGTGAAACTTCCTGGCAGATTAAAACTGGGTGCCGGACCGAGACTCGAACTCGGGACCTTTCCCTACTATCCTCCTCTACATTCGCATGGAGCTTTGCTGGTGATGAGAGGCACCGTGTCGTAAACATTATTGCCAACCGCTGCGTCTCTTCGCGGTTCATGTCTTTCCCTGAGGTGTAGGTATCTTCAAGGAGGATAACTACCTGTATCACAAACAGTGGGGAGGTGTGATATTTTGTGTCTCTTGTGTATAGACAAGTGTTCCAACACATGCACACAAAATTAATAAAGACTTATCCAATCCTTAACATTTAGAATCGCTGCTCATTTGTGTTTCATAAGTTGAACCAAAATGCTATCATCGGCTCATTGGGGCATTGTGGAAGATGTAGCGTGACACATCTCGGACGATTGGATCTCGGAATTGTGATAGCAAAAGCCTCTTTGCGGTATCCCATGTAATCTCTGTGGTGAGACCTCTCTCTGTGAAGTGTCTGCTGTCTGCTTAGCACAAATTACGCTTCCTCCCACCAGTCGTAGTCTGCCATTTGCCTTACACATGGCAAGGTTTATGTAGTTGTTTCACCTTACATGGCAGACCTGTTTATCAGTTTACGCTCATTATATTACTTTTACTTACATTTAGCGTCAGAAACCAGCAGTTGTGCAAGGCATGATCACGAGTATGTATGAAACGCCCGGCAGATTAAGACCCGGGCTTCAAAACCGGAACCCTTGCCTTTCGAAGACAAGTATTCTACCAGTTGGTCTACCCGAGCAGGACTCACGAAGACTCCTCAAAGCTTTACTAGCGATAAGTTGCACGGTTGAGTTCTTTCGTAACTTGTGCATTTCTGAAATTATATAGTTGTAATAATTTTTTGGACGGTATCGGTAGTTCATGGATATTTTCTCGGTACAGAGCGCCTATATATAAACCATTACATGAAAAAGATCCACCATTTGTGTCGACGACTATGTCAAATCAACGGATGTCTAATGTTGAATTGTAATATCGCAGTATACAGATGCATCAACATTTATATCACAAACTGCACATCAATCAGTTGTTTGCAATACTACGCCTATGCAACAGTCAACCACACTGTCTCTGACACAATGTTCAACAAATTCTACTTCTGTCATAAGTTGCAACGTTCCATTAGAGATTTTCAACAAACTATCCGACTCTGAATCAGGCGAAGAGACTCGATGTAGCTGGTTCTTTCTAAGAAGAATGTGCTGAAATTTTGAAACACGCTAGCTGTGCCAAAATATTGGTTTCCACATATCGATTAACTAGGATATATTAAACACAACAATTCACACGCTATTTGGTACTGACAATCGTTGACAATTGTTTTGTCAGACAGGAAACCTTTGAATGTTTTATTTGGTGGCAGCTAACAATCGAATAACATGAGCTCATCTGTTATAGGGTCACATGGTTATTAACCTGCTCACGGTTGGAGAAATAATTTTTAGTTTTACAGCTAATCAGGTTTTATGCTCAGCGAGTACTTTAGAAAGTTGATGGAATCTAGAAATCGAAATTTAGTATAGCAGTTTTTCTGCAAATGTTTCATTTTGTTGTTTTCAAATAATGTATAAAACATTTCCAAAATCAAAGGTAAAAGAAAGACTTGGCTTGAACTTATTTAATTCTTTTCAGTTTTAAAGTTAGATTTTTACATTTTTTGCATACATTAACGACAGTAAAACGAGCGTTATAATTTGTAAGTTGGCAAAACACAACTGCCATTGTGAAATTAGGAGGTCTTAAAATAAAACTGCAGCTGACGTGTGCAGCTCCTCGAAATGAAACGATAAATTAGCAATAGTCCCCGTGTTTCACAACAGTTTTATGGACGTTTTCCATGTAAAAGTAGAATATTTATGATACTTGAAACCCTAGCTCTTTCTTGAGGGTAATATGGCTCTTCTTGTTTTACAAAAAAATATTAATTTCTGTACTGTTTTACAGCAGTGTCCATGATACTGTTGACTGGTGTAAATCGAGAGTAATCAATTTTCAGACAATTTCTCTTTGTGAAACGAAAATTAAAATACTTGCAGCTATCTTTTCTTTGTATTTAATTTATACGAGTAACCAGTTTCGGTATTCCATTAGAACATCTTCAGGCTCCTTGACCAGCTTAAATTGGGAGGAATCCAATCTCACGTGCTGTCACAAGAGGAGCCAATATTAAATGAATGGTGTCTGTAGATGCCTGATTTTCCCAACATACTCCGTTCGTTCATCAACTAGCGTGTCGTCAGTTGATGAACGAAGGTGGTTTGATTTTCATTTCACACTGAACAGACGAAGTACTTATAAACATCTGTCACAAGGACAGACTTAAAAAAATTTCTTTTTACGATGAAAATGGCACAAATAGGTCTCACTTCGTTATCTTTCTCAAATGTGTGTTCATATTTCAGTCCAGAAGTGGAAAGTTAATATTAACAAGCTGGAACATGTACTGAAGATACTTAGACAAATGGGTCCCGTTGCTATGTGAAAGGTACAAAACAACTTCAAGGGCCTGCATACAGCAATCATTATTGTTCTTTGAATCAACATTTATCACAGAATGCATGTTTGTAATCCTTTCTGATAAGTCCCTGTGGATTCTCGCATAACATCTGTTATTGATTTTCGTGTTATTGTAAAGTTTCAAAACATTTATTTATCATCTACTTGCAAAGTCTCTAGGTTTTTTTAAAGTATCTCTCTGTTACACAGCTTGAATTCCGATCAATGATATCACTAGACGGTCACAGTGACGCATTTCTGTGACTCATATACATTTACCTGGTCCAAACCAACCGTAACCGACGATGTAAAGCAAATAATTGTTGTTCTTTGAGTAATCATTTATATCTGCATGTTTATTTGTAACCATTTTTTAAAATGTCCTATGCATTCTCTTTAGTAACATTCATGTAAAATCAATGATTCAAAATTATTTGTAACATTCATTTGAAATTGTTTAAGTGTATAAACATATGATGAATACTAATCATTGATGTCATCAGATGGTCATAGTGATAAATTCTTATTACTAAAATGTGTTTCCCCAACCTCACCCAATTCAATTAAAATTTGTCGACAAGTATTATACCAGTACATACAGTATCAGTGCAAACATCACTTATTTTGATCTGCTTGAAGGAAAGTTACTAATTACTGATTCTGTTATTGTTATTACCATTACTATTATTACTTTTTTACGTAAAACTTAAGTAGACTTATAATGACTATGGATATTGCAACTCCAATTCTTAGTTGAAAGGGAATCTTGCTATGATATGTCGGGCTTCTTCTTCATCTCTTTCAGATCAAGCACAGCTCCTCTTCTTCACCGAATAATCCAGATGGGGAGAGAATAGTTTCCATTTGATCAGCCACTGCATTAGACAGCTGCAACATGAGAGATTATTAACTGTTTGAACTATTAAACACTCTGGTGCAAAGAATTAGGGAGGAGATGTTGCTAGTAAGTTGTGTTGATTACTCGTGCTATTCAAGTAAACTCAAATAGTTCAACGCTGTAGCTAGCCGTGCACTGTCCAAGTTTAACAGCTGTGAAATTTTTTTGTACGCCACGGATTAATGCTAGAACCACAGTCTGGAACTCATTCTGTACTCCTGATATGTCAAAAGAGACTGCATTGCCCTAAGTTAAATACCTTCGTGGCTCTTAATCTGCAGTGTCAGCACGCCTACGTTGTTGACAAGTCCCGTTACAAACTACTAACGCGAATTTTCCGAATCTGATTCGTAGTGAATACCTCATGTGCTTCTGTGGCGTAAACTGCGGGCACGGTAAGCTTCTCGGTATAATAACCGGCAATATCATCGTCCTCGTCTACCAGGGACGTAGTGAAACGTAATGACGTTTACGGGCACCAGCAAACACTTAGATTACTTCATATTTTACAATCTTGTATCACATTACATTGCCTGATGTTGCCTTCTGTTGATGTGTTGATCCGGATGCTGACATAATCCTCTGGGACTGCTTCGGTTATATCGTTCTTTCATTTTATTTCATTACTCGTACATTACACGGAATTATTGAGAGGAAAGAAAAATCTCTTCTGCGACTAGATAATTAGAGAAATGCCAGAATCTCGGAGAAGAAAGTAATCGTTGAAAATTTCCCGAAGTGTTCATTCCAAATAACTAATTCAGACGTCTATCTCTATGTGATATCCGGAAACTAGGCCAAACGTATGTGGACATGGACATCATGTTCTGTATTTTTTACTAGCAGTTTGGAACAGAACATCATAGAAGATTTGATAGATATCTAAATGTAACTTTAAGCAAATAATTAGCATATTGTGGCCTCCATATGACAAAGATTTAAATACTGCGGAATTCGTGATGATTTTGAGACAGATTTCTATCTTACATACTGAATTATGTGCAATTTTTGTACTTCAAAACTATTCAAAATAAGATAACAACAAGTTTTATTCCTTTAATTATTAACTTGTTAAAAGAATGAATCGGGAATATTTTTCTCGTTTTGCATTTTAAAAAATATGTGTTTTAGAAGTCAATTTTCACTTTTAGTCATCTATGAACATGTGAGATGCTACAGCTTAAAATATCTAATACACTGTTGAATAACCTGGTTCACTGCGTAAGCAAGCACTGCATTATTACTCATGGTTTTAGTACTGGATGACAATGATGCCTATGCATGCGGAATTTTGAAACTAAAGATTTATATGCAATTTATTTCTTGGTGGAAACATGTCAAACTAGTCCACCTGCATATCTTGTTATTATATGTTGTTTGCCTTTTCATCTTCTTTAGATGTCCTTCTTTTCTTGATGGTCTGGCTTCCTTCGTCATGATTTCAGCAGGTTTTCCAACTGCAGTGACACGTTGCTTGTCCACTCGCAGAAGCCTTTTTCTCATGTTGTCCCCACTTTTGTTGTCTAGTCTTCTTATAGTTTTTAATCTTCTTGTTACTCCATCACGCTACGGCATACGTCATATCAATCTGAAAAGCTAGTATGACAACAAAAAGTTCTCCCAAATACAGCTAATGAAACTTTCATTTGGATTCTGCAATTTCGTCTAGAGATCATTGTATGAAATGTCTCTTTATCTTTCCTCTAGTTCCATCATAATTGTTTCTGACATGTCTTTGAATCTGCGTGTTTCTGTCCGTTTGCTATAGACCTATTGTACTTGTATGCGACGCACCTGCAATAGAAAGTCATTTAAAGAGGAAAATGATAAGTTAATATACATAAAGTGTGTATCATTAGAATCAAGAAGAAGCGTAGGATTTCATTAAGTAAAAACTACTTACATTGTTTGAGTCTTTACGACGTCCATGTCCCCTTAAAATCAGGATGGTGTGCCGGCAATTTGAATTCCCTTCCCTCCTCTTCCAAAATGCTAGCATAATGCTTAACACGAAATCTCGCGTGGTTTCATTAAACACATAAGATCACCAGAATGGTGGGGCAACTCCGTGGTGAATGTAGGTCCATTCCTACCACTCTCCGAGCGAACATCGCCAAGGAATCTGTATGCTATGGACTTTTAGAGTCGGGTGCCTTGCAAAATACCGCTGCTCACAGTCTTCACTGCACAGCTGTTCACTGGAGGCATGTGATGTGGTGCGACGATTGGCGATTCTGCCTCTATTCAGATGACTCTGGACGACAAGTGGACCGACAGCTCAACTACGCGTTCAGCCGCTGCTTGTGTGGAGGATGAATCTCAGGTATTGTCGTGGAGGTGTCTCTGTATGGTGTTTTAGGTATGCATTTCGTACCATGTCTCTGACACGCCATTGAGCTTACTGCAAACATGACCTTGGATGTTTATTCCAGCATTATCGATGACCAAGCGTAGCCCTTTGTGATGAGTATGTTAAAATAAATCCTGTCCGGATGATAACAGCCGTGTTCAGATGTAGAATGGGTTTGTTCCTAGTCTGACAGACACTCAAAACATACTTTCACACCTCGACTGTCGCGCTAAATCAGTCGAACTCTATCCCACAGAAAACGTCTGGAAATATTTGGAACAACGAATGAAAGGTAGAAAGATAGAAATCCACATGTATGGGGTCTTACCATCACAGAGTTTCTCTTCAGCCGAATATGGAGTACCAGAAGAAACTTGTGGACATTCTTCCTCGCTCAGAGAAGACTATTTATTAAGTCTTTATGCACAGCAAGTTTGAATAGGAGAGGGACGATTGATATACAATATGTACAAAAGCGAAGAGGGAACATAAAGAATGAGCGACCATGAACGAAGGGTTCGGATTAAAGTGAGTGTAAGACAGAGTTGTAGTCTTTTGCTCCTACTCCTTAATCTATACATCGAATAAGCAGTGATGGAAATATAGGAAAGGTTCAGGAGTGGAACTGAAATTAAAGCTAAAAGGATATCAGCGATACGATTTGCTGAAAACATTGCTATTCCGAGTGAAAGTGAAGAAGCATTACAAGATCTACTGAACGGAATGGATAGTATAATGAGTATAGAAGATGAATTGAGAGTAAATCGAAGAAAGACGAAAGTAATGAGAAGTAGCAGAAATGAGAACAGCAAGAAACGTAACATCTGGATAGATGGTGACGAAGTAGACGACGTTACGGAATTTGCTATGTAGGCAGCGAAATAACCAGTGACGGACGGAGAGAGGAAGACATCAAAAGCAGATTAGCACTGGCGAAAAGGACATTCCTGGCGAAGAGAATTCTACTAATTTCAAACTTAGGCCTCAATTTGAGGAAGAAATTTCTGAGAAAGTACGTTTGGAGTACAGCATTGTGTGGTAGTGAAACATGAACTGTGAGGAAATCGGAACAGAAGAGAATCGAAGCATTTGAGACACAGTGCTCCGGACGGACGTTGAAAATTATATCGACTGATAAGGTAGGGAATGAGGAGATTCTGCACAGATTTCGAGAGGAAAGGAATATGTGGAAAACACTGACAAGAAGAAAAGACAATATGGTAGGACATATGTTAAACAAGAGGGTTTGACTTCCATGGTATCAGAGGGAGTTATTGAGGGCAAAAACTGTAGAGGAAGACAGAGATCTCAATACATAAATCAGATGACAGCCATAGTCTGCTGGATTCCTTGGGCGTCGGGCAGCGCGTCAGCAGCTTTTCCACACTTGCATGTAATTCTACCCATCACTGTTACTTCATTATGTCCACACTTCCATGATCACTTTCACCAACTCTATATAGATTCTTGGGACAGTAATTCACTAGGTAGTCGCCGACCTCAGTCATCTCTCCGTCTGCGTAGTATGTTGTCTTGTCTGGATGGCAGCATAGTGACTTATGGTTGAATACCTCGTGAACTCCTCCTTGACCTTCCAGGATACTGCGGCTGGAGTGTCGTCCAAGATGCGCCAGCTCGACTCATTCCTTAATGCTGCTTTGGGATCCAATATCCTTGATACCTGATGCCCATTAACCACTGCATCTTCACATAACGTACAATACAACAATGTCTGTTCCTGTGTGCCTACATTGCCGCAAGCGCAGATATCATTCATCTGTATTCCGATTTTGTACGCATACCTGGAATAAGGGCCATGACCAGTCAGGTAATTTATCAGTCCACTCGATTGGTTAAGATATCTTATTCTTAATCCCTCCCTCATGTTAGAGAGAAATTCCTGCCTGTGCGTTAAGTGTCCCAATCATTTTGCCGCAGTTGTAATATGTAACCTTTTATTGCAGTTTTCGAATTGGCCTCAGTTCCAAGCACCGTTCGTACTTCCATTTGAATACCTTTATGTACCCAGTAAAAGACTGCCATTTTCCTCATTTCCAAGTCCAATGGGCATTTTCCTTGAATTACTAAAGAAGCATCAATCGCGGTAGCGATTAGACGCCCGTTAATCTCAGTTGCACGCCTCGTTGAGGATGGGGAACGAATTCTATCGTTCCCTTTCAAAACAACCATCCCGGCATTTCCCTGAAGCGATTTTGAAAAATCACGGAAAACCTAAATCAGGTTAACAGGACGTGACCTCTAGAATTGCTGGTAGGTAAATATTTGTGGTGATGTTGGGTGATTAGTCACCTTTTCTCTTTTCATTGTCATGTTTTCGTGATTGCGTTGAACTTGTGGACACTAGTGTACTTAATTTTACATATTACATTTGCCCACAGAACTCTGTTATATCTGTACTCTACGGAACAGAACATAATACAAAAGAGATTTCACATGGTCCAGTTTCAGTTGACTTTAGGACGTTCACAAATTTGCTAAATAACAGCGGATGTAATGCAGGAAGGTGTAAGCATAGCTGCGAACTTAACGACTAATTTAACTCCGACAGTAGCTACAAGTTTCTAGAGGCCTGGCTACCGGCCCTAAGGATGATCGACGTCCGGCAACGAGGAGAGCAAACAAGACCGCCGGAAGCAGCATAGCAGGGGTAAACAAGAATGTAAACAAGCGTCCATGCTGGCCCTCCTTCCTCAGGATAAACGGCAGATGCTACCTATTGATGACAGCGTCGTCTATTGTGGTCTCCTACAGTAGCTGTCCAGTAACCTAATGAAGGGTGGTTTAAACGAACAACCACGTGATTTTCGCCTATTGATAGAGATACAGTTTAACAGGAAACAGCGGGTTCTGTTTAAATTGCGACCATCCAAGGCTTTCAGGTATCGAGGCAACAAATCATAGCCACAAAATCTAGACAAACAGAAATCAATAAAAGTTTACACAGTAAGTTTACTCTCCCGCCTAAGTCTGAGTTTGCACGGCGAAAGGGGTAACTGGAAATTCCTTCCCATATTCATGCAATCGATATGTTGCCTTTTTGTTTCCTGTTAGTTGGGATAAGGGTTAAGTTAAACAATGAAATGTGTTATTCAGTTTCACAGCGTAACGAAATGGGGGAGCAGCAATGCAAAAGATCAGCAATATATGATATCTATACGAAAAGAAAGAAGGTGTATGTAGATGATGGTGAATTTACTATGTTCACATTTTTCCTAAAGTACTAATTTCTACTGGAAGTCACCCACAGATAAATAACAAAACCAGTGAGGTGTTTACGTATATTACTTGCAAACATGAGGTTATGTTTGTCTAAATCCTGTGTCTGTGTACACCTTCTGACCTGCATCATTTGATATAACCGTTATTCTGTCGAAAGAATGTACTCAAAAGAATGTACTGATTACATACTAGGTCTATTCGGAAAGTAAGTTCCGATTTTTTGCGAAATGGAAACCACTTAGGAAATCAGAAATATTTAATCTGCAACAGTTACCTACAGCTTACAGCCACTGCTCTACATAGTCGCCACTCCGACTTAGACATTTGTCGTAGCGTTGTACCAACTTTCCAATATCCTCGTCATAGAAGGCAGCCGCCTGTGTCTCAAGCGAATTCTCTACGCTCATCTATAGCTCGTTGTCTGTGCGAAAATGTTGTCTTCATAGCCAGTAGTTAAAATGAGCAAAGAGGGAGCCAATTGGGGCTGTAGTGCGGGAGATCAAACACTTCCCATCGAAAACGCTGCAGGAGTGTTTTCATTGCCCCTGCAGATTGCGACCGAGAATTCTCACAAAGTAGGAACCGTATGACAGTTCTGTAATGTGGGCTGCATAACATCAGGCGAAATCTCTCACCGGGACCTCTTAGTTGGCGGGAGATACTATTCTCTGCGCATTTTTAAGTGCTCTAGATGCGCTCAGAACTGAGAAGTTATGTATCCAACAGGCATACTAGAGACACTGTGGAACACATATGTGCAAAGCGTTATTACATTTTCAAAATGGTTTCCATTTCTTGACCGATCGGAACTTACTTTCCGAATATCCCTCGTAAATAAGGGAAAAGTGAAACACATAAAACACACAAGGGACAACGGAGGGGTAGTCTGAAATGAGTGGTTGTGCCAGACTTCACTCATCAATCTGATATACGAGGGAATGTGAATAGGGCAGAAACAAAATTACAAAAAGACCGTTGAGAACAAGATAAAAACTGAAATTGAAGTTTCTACACTCGAAAAGGCCAGCTGGAGCTAGTAATACACTGAGATGACAAGTCGTGGGATAGCAATATGCACATATACAAATTGCGACATTATCGCCTAAACAAGGTATAATATAAAGGGCGGCGCACTGGAGGAGCTGTCTATTGTACCCTGGTGATTCATGTGCAAAGGTTTGCGATGCGATTATGGCCTCACAACGGGAATTATCAGAGTCTGAATGCGAAGGTTTAGTTGAAGCTAGATGCATGAAACATTCGATTTCGGAAGTCGTTAGGGAATTCAGTATTCTCACATCTACAGTATGAAGAATATGCAGAGAATACCACATGTCAGGCATTACCTCTCACCAGGGTCTTCTATTAACGTCCGAAAAAATGGTTCAAATGGCTCTGAGCACTACGGGACTTAACATCTGCGGACATCAGTCCCTTAGAACTTAGAACTACTTAAGCCGAACTAACCAGAGGACATCACACATATCCATGCCCGAGGCAGGATTCGAACCTCCGACCGTAGCGATCTCGTGGTTCCAGACTGAAGAGCCTAGAACCGCTTGGCCACATGGGCCGGCGTCTTAACGTCCGAGATCAGCAGTATTTGCGTAGAGCTGCCATTGCTAACAGACAAGCAACATTGCCTGAAAAGCAGCAGAAATTGATGTAGGACGTACGACTAACGTATCCGTTAGGACAGTGCGGCAAAATCAGGCGTTAGTGGCTACAGAGTAGGCGACGGAAACGACTACTTTCGCTAAAAACACATCAACTCCAGCGCCTCTCCTGGACTCGTGACCATATCGGTTGGAACATAGACTGCTGGAAAACCGTGACCTGGTCAGGCAAGTCCCGATTTAAATGGGTGAGAGCTGATGGTAGGGTTCGAGTGTGGTGCAGACCCTACAAGGTTATGGACCCAAGTTGTCACGAGGCACCGTGCCAACTTTTAGTGTCTGCATAACGCTGTGGGCTGTATTTGCGTGGAATTGACGTGTCCTCTGGTTCAATTGAACCGATCGCTCACAGCCAATTAGGTTCGGCTACCTGGAGACCATTTTCAGCCATTCATGGACTTCATGTTCCCAAACAATGATATCATGTCACTGTGTCACAAATGTTCGCCATTGGTTTGAAGATCATTCTGGACAATTCGAACGAAGAATTTGGCCAGCGGGTTCGTCCGACTTGAATCCCATTGAACAGCACCCTACGACTTCTGTCACCTCGCTCTGTATTTCATACATGAAAACAGATTGACGTGATAAACTTACGCTGCACATGTAGGTACGAGAAAAGTACTAAATTTCATTCCGTATTATTAGATAAAGATGTGAAGATCCACTAGGAAAGCAGTTAGTTTCGAGACATGGTATCTTTCCTAAAATTATGAAACCTACATGGGACCACAAAAGGCCCTTTGAAAAGAAAGTATCATTTAGTGTGTCACCTATAAACATCGATTCATTGCTTCAAATAGGACCATAAAATCCTTGTACTAAGGAATTCTATTTGAAAAAGAACGAAAATAGTTATTATACGTGTCGGACATAATAGTAACGTATGTCGCGTAACTGGAATGGTAGGAGACTAAATTTAGCCCCACAGCTTGTGTAATGTCGCTGAGAGATATTTGATTATTTTTCTCCTCAATTCTTTGCTGTTTTTCAGGAGAGTACGATGCTTGCTAACTCAGGAAGATAGCTTCAAATATCTCGTTAATAAGCAAGCAGGCAGAGGTGTTGGCCCGGTGGTTTGGCTTGACTACAATATATCAGTCGTAGGTGCACTAGAGAAGGGAAGTAGATCCCCAGCGTACTGCAGTCCGTGGAAGCGTTTTTGTCCCTGGACTATAACTGTATGTGATGAATTCACCTCTCGGCACGCAAATCTAAGAACAGGCCGTCTGGACGACGCTCAGCCGCTGTGACAAAATGCCTCGCTTTTCCCCCAAATTTTGTTATCCAATGAAATGAGTCTGGCCATACTCTGTGCTTGGAAGCGAATGGGTCAACCAACGAGTAGAACATGGTTAGCAGGCACTACCATCCTCCTATGTGTTCAAATGTATTCTGAAAGCCTAGAATTGGAAACTTCTGCAATGTTCCCATGTATTCTCGAAGATAAAGCGAAATTCTCCCGCTCACTGTGTAAATGGCTGGGTGTCATCCCATCCACAAATATGGGGAGTTTGGTTTTAGAGGAAGATACGAGTAATTTGGCGCTTTTGCCATCCTGATGGCAAGGCAGGGAGTCTTTGAATCCTGAACGCAGACTGAGAGTGTCTTCGGGCACGGGTACCAATTGGGGTGCACGTTTGCTGAGGTTGAAGCAAGTGTTGTATTTGGCATTGGCTCTATCTACCTTCTGAGCAGGTTACAATTTGCAGGACTTTCCACGCAACTTGCGCTGAGGCATAAATTGTATTGTTTTGTGGATCGTAGACTCATATATTTTGGCATTTACCAGCTGCACATTTTAGGAAAGCCTGTAGCGTTTCCCGAGAAATCTTCCACGAAGGTGTATTTCCTCAGAATGTTAGCACGACATTAATTAATAAATTCAACTTCTAGAGAGCTTCGCGTCTCACAATTTTAGGTGACTTTGAGCTCGTTGCGTTGGAACAATTTCCCAGGTAACATTAAGAGACTTTATGTTAATTTAGTTGGAAACTAGTTATTTGTCATTTCAATTCGGCATATGTCGAGATCTTGAATAAGTAAATGACTTATGGAACTCAGACATCATGCGAATATCGGAATCAAACTACTATTGTCCTAAAACTGATCCTGGACAAGTGACCCTCTAAAAGGAAATATAACTCTTGCATTCCTGATGAGTTTGTCCCAATATGTCGGTGTTCCATCGCAAAGCAGAAACTGGCTACTTTTGTTTAAATATTAAGTCTGAGAGTATGTTCATCTGTGATTAAGACTAGGGATTCACGACCATTGCACTGAACTCGTCAAAGATGTTTTAAGGCGGATCTTAGAGTGGCCAAGAAAGGTTAGTGGGACAGGTTCAATTCATGTCGTCCCTTATCCAGGACACATAACGTAAACGATTCAGTTTATACTTAGAGAATCCACACACATGGGTATGACGCACAACCTTATCGTTCGCCGAGCGAGACATGTGTAATATACCAACACGGAACGACAGACTTAAACACATTTCTTGTCGCCACGTCGTATCTTTCACGCTTAGTAGAATAGGAAATATCCTGGTCAACAAGATAACATCTGAACTGCTTTCTGAATAGAATCATAGCTCACGTCTGTTACAGCTTTCTGGCTAAGATTTATTTCACTGCAAGATGAAACTGCTGCAATATTTGAGATGTATCGCATGGACATAAGTACATCATGCTGTCAACATTAACAGTAAATCTACAAAACCATCGTATCTCTGAACAAAACTCTCAAAACTACTACACGAATTTTCATGGGGTTTCCATTGGTAACTTGAGCGTAATTTGGGGCTCCACACAGGCTTTAGGTCATCTAAATCAGATCACAAGGTAAAAAGATATCGTGAATCAGTGTTTTCTGTAAAACTGTCTTTTTGTGTGTTTGTCTGTCTGCGGGAACACACCAATTTCCAAAATAACTAGACGGATACTTATGATGTTTTAATAGGTAACTTCAGCGTGTACAGGGGTACCGTATAGGCTACATTTCATCAAAATCCGATTACTTCTTTCTCTCCAGGTCTGCCCCTTTATCTCAGAGTGCCATTTAAATGCTTCGTCCTCTGTTGTTTGTTGGATATGTTCCAATGCCTGGTTTCACTGTTTATACACTCTATGTTTCCCTCTAGTTCCATGTAATACATCTGTTATCATCCTCTCTCTTCTTAATATCAATGTTGTCCATAGTCTTCCTTTTTTCAACGATTCTGCACTGAACATCTTCATTCCTTATGTTAGCAGCTTACCTAACTTGAAACATACTTCTATAGACAACAGTTAAAACATATTTACTGTATTTTCTTCCAGTTTCCTCACAGTACATAATTCGAGTCAGTAGCAAACCTAAATGCAGATGATCAGAAATTTTTTCCTGAAACTAATGGCGATGTGTGTTACTAGTAGATTTCTTTTGGCGTGGGATATCTTTTTGCTGTACTAACCTGTTTCTTATGTCCTTGCTTCGACCGTCATCTATTATTTTGCTTCCAAGGTAGCAGGATATCTTTACATCGTTTACTTTGTGGTCCTCTGTTTTGATGCTGAATTTTCTGAAAATCTCATTTATGTTACTCCTCGTTGCTTTCGCAATTTTTTGGCTTACTCTCCGTTCAATAATGTATTACTGTGTTATATTACTCTCAGACCATATTAGCCTGTTCGCTTTACTCAACAGGTAGACAAGTTCTTACTCACTTTCATGTTGCCATATCTGGGTGAAGACATTTGCTGCACACTGCCATAGCGAACTCCCGTTCGCAAACATGATGACTGTTGTGACAGTATTTAAATCTACCTGATGACGGTGGATTGGATGAAAATGAAAGTAACTACATCATGGCAAATTATGTAATCAGTCGCACATAAACATAGCCAAAGCCTTGCAGACAAACAAAAATTACGCGAAGCGAAATGTAGTGTGAGGAGGGCTATGCGAGAGGCGTTCAATGAATTCGAAAGTAAAGTTCTATGTACTAA
This sequence comes from Schistocerca piceifrons, assembly GCF_021461385.2. NCBI lineage: Eukaryota > Metazoa > Arthropoda > Insecta > Orthoptera > Acrididae > Schistocerca > Schistocerca piceifrons. Next base: position 558,146,172 of record NC_060143.1, read on the forward strand.
CTTGGCAGAAAATCCTAAGAAATTTTGGTCTTATGTCAAAGCGGTAGGTGGATCAAAACAAAATGTCCAGACACTCTGTGACCAAAATGGTACTGAAACAGAGGATGACAGACTAAAGGCCGAAATACTAAATGTCTTTTTCCAAAGTTGTTTCACAGAGGAAGATTGCACTGTAGTTCCTTCTCTAGATTGTCGCACAGATGACAAAATGGTAGATATCGAAATAGACGACAGAGGGATAGAGAAACAATTAAAATCGCTCAAAAGAGGAAGGGCCTCTGGACCTGATGGAATACCAGTTCAATTTTACACAGAGTACGCGAAGGAACTTGCCCCCCTTCTTGCAGCGGTGTACCGTAGGTCTCTAGAAGAGCGTAGCGTTCCAAAGGATTGGAAAAGGGCACAGGTCATCCCCGTTTTCAAGAAGGGACGTCGAACAGATGTGCAGAACTATAGACCTATATCTCTAACGTCGATCAGTTGCAGAATTTTGGAACACGTATTGTGTTCGAGTATAATGACTTTTCTGGAGACTAGAAATCTACTCTGTAGGAATCAGCATGGGTTTCGAAAAAGACGGTCATGTGAAACCCAGCTCGCGCTATTCGTCCACGAAACTCAGAGGGCCATAGACACGGGTTCACAGGTAGATGCCGTGTTTCTTGACTTCCGCAAGGCGTTCGATACAGTTCCCCACAGTCGTTTAATGAACAAAGTAAGAGCATATGGACTATCAGACCAATTGTGTGATTGGATTGAGGAGTTCCTAGATAACAGGACGCAGCATGTTATTCTCAATGGAGAGAAGTCTTCCGAAGTAAGAGTGATTTCAGGTGTGCCGCAGGGGAGTGTCATAGGACCGTTGCTATTCACAATATACATAAATGACCTGGTGGATGACATCGGAAGTTCACTGAGGCTTTTTGCAGATGATGCTGTGGTGTACCGAGAGGTTGTAACAATGGAAAATTGTATTGAAATGCAGGAGGATCTGCAGCGAATTGACGCATGGTGCAGGGAATGGCAATTGAATCTCAATGTAGACAAGTGTAATGTGCTGCGAATATACACAAAGATAGATCCTTTATCATTTAGCTACAAAATAGCAGGTCAGCAACTGGAAGCAGTTAATACCATAAATTATCTGGGAGTACGCATTAGGAGTGATTTAAAATGGAATGATGATATAATGTTGATCGTCGGTAAAGCAGATGCCAGACTGAGATTCATTGGAAGAATCCTAAGGAAATGCAATCCGAAAACAAAGGAAGTAGGTTACAGTACGCTTGTTCGCCCACTGCTTGAATACTGCTCAGCAGTGTGGGATCCGTACCAGATAGGGTTGATAGAAGAGATAGAGAAGATCCAACGGAGAGCAGCGCGCTTCGTTACAGGATCATTTAGTAATCGCGAAAGCGTTACGGAGATGATAGATAAACTCCAGTGGAAGACTCTGCAGGAGAGACGCTCAGTAGCTCGGTACGGGCTTTTATTGAAGTTTCGAGAACATACCTTCACCGAAGAGTCAAGCAGTATATTGCTCCCTCCTACGTATATCTCGCGAAGAGACCATGAGGATAAAACCAGAGAGATTAGAGCCCACACAGAGGCATACCGACAGTCCTTCTTTCCACGAACAATACGAGACTGGAATAGAAGGGAGAACCGATAGAGGTACTGAAGGTACCCTCCACCACACACCGTCAGGTGGCTTGCGGAGTATGGACGTAGATGTAGATCATACGTACAGGAGTATGTTTTTCCATATGTTGTCCCATATAAGAATTAGAATTTTTCATGTACTCCATTTAGCTTTTACACTTTTATTAACTGACTGTATAATATCTGTGTCATCTTTTTCTCTTCAAAAGCCCGTACATACCAGCAACGTTGACTGAATATCCCAGCTGCTATTAGGGCCGACCAACAGGCTACAGCAAGGAAACCGACGAGGTCGCCCACTAACGCACAAACAAATCGCCAACATCATACTGTGCATCTGATATATGACCTATCGAACACAAAACGATGATGAACTTGTTAGAGGTATGCTGACGCCGACCGATAGATCCACACCGTCACCCAGCGGCAGTCGCCGAGTAACAGCACCGCACAACGTCAAAGGTATCGACATGCATGATACCCACTACTAACATAGCTTACTCTTGCAGGCAAGATATCCGCTTCTGCTCTTACTACCCGACCCAACTATCGCAGAGGTGTATTTCCCTTGGCTCTTGCACGGCACTTTTTTTCCTCTGCCCTTCAAACCGCTACCCTTCGTTGGACTTTCGACCCAATTTATCTCCAGATGAGCGCATATCAATGGTTAACCTTAACCAGACGTACCCAAACATCGCAGTATCCACATCTTGCGATACCTCATATTAGTGAAAATAACCCTTATGAAGAGATGGCGGTAGACCTTTTGAGTTGGCCATCATATATATATATATATATATATATATATATATATATATATATATATATATATATATATATATATATATATATATGTGTGTGTGTGTGTGTGTGTAAAGTTCACACATAACACTGAATGTATCTGCAAAATTATACCTACGTGCGACACACAGTTCAGGATTTATGATGTCATAAACATTGAGATGCGTGGAAAAAATTGACGCATAATGCATGACGCTTAGATTCATTGTTACGAACCCAGTGAACCAAGTTAGATGATATTTGGTAAGAAGATAGCTTGAACCATGTGGAGGAATGTAGAGTACTTAAGAAGAAAGTGTGTGCCAAGATTCTTATTGATTTGAAGAATATTACACGAATTAAGGAAAGGTATGTACTTTTCAAAAAAATCTATTTTCTCTTTGACTTTTGAACTTTATCATTGTTGGTATGTGCTGTGTGATACGATTTAAAATAACGAATACAGTGTGTTTCCCATCGCCTGTGATTTTACTCCACGCTTCTACACTATTTGTTGCATAAGATACACGTTGCATAACGTATAGTTACTACTCACACTATCCACTATTTGACAACTTAGTGACCCGCGGTATACTTTTCACGTGATTAAAATCAGTTACGAGACATTTTCTAGCCGACATTCTCCACAAAATGATGGAAGGAAAATAATTTATCGGTTACTACGTTTTTGCTCTTCATGCAGTCAGACTGTCGCAGCAGGCATGACGTCATGACATTCGCTTTTATTGCTTCTTTGCTTCTAACTCTAGTCGCAACACATTTAGTAGACAGTATCCACGTATGCTACTGAATGTACGTAAGAATTATGTCATTGTACGACACATAATTCAGGAAGTGTGACAGAAAGGGGAGGTGGGCAGAGAAAGGGAAGAAGATGGACAGGCAGAGGGGCACCATGAGATGGGCAGAGAGGGGGGCAGAGGACATCGACAGAGTACGAAATGGACTGACAGAATTGAAATAAATAAATGCCATGGCAACGTCAGTTTCGCAGGAAGCTGAAAATAAATTACCACTTGAAAAACAAAAAGTTACACAATGTAATATTTTGTTTAACTGCGGTACATGTGGATGGCAGATATTTGGTATAAAATGAAACCAACTGCCCTTCCCCCCCTCCCTTCCCCCCCTCTACCCGCCGCTTCACCATCCTCTCAGGGCCGTTGCACGTCGTTGAAGGAGCCAGAGGAAAACGACGCAGAACGTTTATAAAGTCCAGTATCGTGCTGTAATTGGACTGCTACAACATTTCCGCTGCTGTTGAAAAGTAATTAGTTCACGATACCTCTTTTGCTCACTAGGCTGCGGCATTACGTCATGGCTTCTCTAGCGGAGTGTTACGGTACCGAGACGAGGAGATTTCATCGATTACCAGGGGCGCAATAAGTGCTACAAACAAACAACAAATTAACTAGGTCAGGTATTTTCCCCGAGTAGACGTCAAAACCTTTATGTATAGCACTCGTTAACGGAATGAATAAATATAAAATCGATGAAATGCAAGCTAATTGATGGTTACAGAGCAATCCGTGTTAAATTTCAATTGCGATGTAATTATTCTGGCGTATTTATTTACATGTTGCTTTCTTTATTTTCTTTTAATTAATGTTGTCTCTATTACACAAAACACGTAAATTTGCATGTATGTAAGTGATATTGATATATAGCTTCAGTTTGCTGTGTCCAGAGATATGAACAGGTGCATACAATTAGGAGGGAGGACAGTAAGTACACTCCTGGAAATTGGAATAAGAACACCGTGAATTCATTGTCCCAGGAAGGGGAAACTTTATTGACACTTTCCTGGGGTCAGATACATCACATGATCACACTGACAGAACCACAGGCACATAACACAGGCAACAGAGCATGCACAATGTCGGCACTAGTACAGTGTATATCCACCTTTCGCAGCAATGCAGGCTGCTATTCTCCCATGGAGACGATCGTAGAGATGCTGGATGTAGTCCTGTGGAACGGCTTGCCATGCCATTTCCACCTGGCGCCTCAGATGGACCAGCGTTCGTGCTGGACGTGCAGACCGCGTGAGACGACGCTTCATCCAGTCCCAAACATGCTCAATGGGGGACAGATCCGGAGATCTTGCTGGCCAGGGTAGTTGACTTACACCTTCTAGAGCACGTTGGGTGGCACGGGATACATGCGGACGTGCATTGTCCTGTTGGAACAGCAAGTTCCATTGCCGGTCTAGGAATGGTAGAACGATGGGTTCGATGACGGTTTGGATGTACCGTGCACTATTCAGTGTCATCTCGACGATCCCCAGTGGTGTACGGCCAGTGTAGGAGATCGCTCCCCACACCATGATGCCGGGTGTTGGCCCTGTGTGCCTAGGTCGTATGCAGTCCTGATCGTGGCGCTCACCTGCACGGCGCCAAACACGCATACGACCATCATTGGCACCATGGCAGAAGCGACTCTCATCGCTGAAGACGACACGTCTCCATTCGTCCCTCCATTCAGGCCTGTCGCGACACCACTGGAGGCGGGCTGCACGATGTTGAGGCGTGAGCGGAAGACGGCCTAACGGTGTGCGGGACCGTAGCCCAGCTTCATGGCGACGGTTGCGAATGGTCCTCGCCGATACCCCAGGAGCAACAGTGTCCCTAATTTGCTGGGAAGTGGCGGTGCGGTCCCCTACGGCACTGCGTAGGATCCTACGGTCTTGGCGTGCATCCGTGCGTCGCTGCGGTCCGGTCCCAGGTCGACGGGCACGTGCACCTTCCGCTGACCACTGGCGACGACATCGATGTACTGTGGAGACCTCACGCCCCACGTGTTGAGCAATTCGGCGGTACGTCCACCCGGCCTCCCGCATGCCCACTATACGCCCTCGCTCAAAGTCCGCCAACTGCACATACGGTTCACGTCCACGCTGTCGCGGCATGCTACCAGTGTTAAAGACTGCGATGGAGCTCCGTATGCCACGGCAAACTGGCTGACACTGACGGCGGCGGTGCACAAATGCTGCGCAGCTAGCGTCATTCGACGGCCAACACCGCGGTTCCTGGTGTGTCCGCTGTGCCGTGCGTGTGATCATTGCTTGTACAGCCCTCTCGCAGTGTCCGGAGCAAGTATGGTGGGTCTGACACACCGGTGTCAATGTGTTCTTTTTTCCATTTCCAGGAGTGTATATGAAAGTGTTGGAATCTCTTTGCCTGGCTGGTGGCAGAGTTTGAGAGAGGCACAACATTTGTTGGAAAGAGTATTAATAATTAATTATAAATGTGGAAAAAAGAGAAAAGAGGGCACACTATTGAAAGTCGAGCTGAATTATTTAAAAGTCGGTGCTACAGTACGACTCTGGTTTGCTGAAATTAGTCAGAGACGGATTTTTACAATTGGAAAGTCTTTTATATAATCTGTGTTGTGGAAGTGGGAATAAACAAATAATGATAATGTCAGGGCATAGTACAGCAAACTGGCTGTAGTAAATAGTCAATAAACGGTCGCCCATTTGCTTGAATATAATCTGTGTCTGCGTTCTTATACGAATGAACTTAGTTGTCTCTGAGGGTTTCGTCATACATGCTATCTGAAAATCGCATCATATAATGATCAAATGTATCCGGACACCTGACTGAAAATAAGTTCGTAGCGCACTCCATAGGTAAATCTGGAATTCAATATGATGTTGGCCCACACCTAACCTTAATGACAGCTTCCACTCTCGCAGGCATACATTCAGTCATGTGCTGGACTCTTTCTTGGGGAACGGCAGCCCATTCTTCACTGAGTGCTGCACTGAGGAGAGGTATCGATGTCGGTCGGTGAGGCCTGACACGAAGTCAGAATTCCAGAACATCCCGAAGGTATTCTATTTTACTTAGCTCAGGCCTCTATGCACGCCAGTCCATTACAGGGATGTTATTGTCGAGTAACCACTCCATCACTGGCCGTGCATTACGAACAGGTGCTCGATCGTGTTGAAAGATGCAATCGCCAACGCCAAACTTCTCTTCAACATTGGGAAGCAAGAGGGTGCTTAATCCAACAATGTAGGCCTGTGCTGTGATAATGCCACGCAAAACAACAAGGGGTGCAAGCCGCTTCCATGAAAACACGACCACACCGTAACACCACCGCCTGTTGGCACTACACACTCTGGTAGATGACGTTCACCGGGCATTCGCCATACCCACACAACTGCCATCGGATCTCCATATCGTGTACCGTGATTCTTGACTCCACACAACGTTCTTCCACTGTTCAATGGTCCAATGTTTACGCTCTTTACACCAATCGAGGCGTCGTTTGGCATTTACCGGCGTGATGTGTGGCTTATAGGCAGCCTCTCGACGATGAAATCTAAGTTTTCTCACCTCCCGCCTAACTGTCGTAGTACTTGCAGTGGCTGCGGATGCAGTTTGGAATTCATGTGTGATGGTCTGGATAGATGCCTGTCAACTACACATTACGACCTCTGTCAGTCAACAGGCGAGGTCGGCCTATACACTTTTGTGCTCTACGTGTTCCTTCACATTTCGACTTCACTTTCACGCCGGAAACAGTGGACCTAGGGATGTTTAGGAGTGAGGAAGTCTCACGTTACCACGTTCAAAGTTCGTAAGTTCCGCAGAACGCCCCATTCTGCATTGTCACGATGTCTAATGACTTCTGGGGACGCTGATACCTAGTACCTGGCAGTAGGTGGCAGCACAATGCACCTAATATGGGGAACGTATGTTTATGATGGTGACCGGATAGTTTTTATCGCATAGTGTAGATGCCAGTTACGGACCAAGCAGTGTAACACGAAATTTTCTTATTTTTTGAAGAGAAATCAGATCTTGTTCAGTAAGCAGAATTCTGTTAACAGCACGAATGATGCAGTTCCTATCTCACGTAGTAACTATGTAGGTAGAGGAGAAAATTTTTTCTATGGGTAGAGCTGACATGTAAAATAGTGTATTTGGCAGATACGCCACTGCGCCCGCTGTCGTTTTGAGTTGTCTCAGGTCATTGTGGGTATTCGATCTTCTGACAGTTCCGCCAATAGAAGTTTGTTTATTTAATTGTTTGAATTGTGATCACTGTCATGTGGTGACAAAGACAATAGCAGGAAAACAATTATTTGGGAAAGTAATGGATCAAGCGATGAATATTTCCCATTACATTTAGAGTTCCTCGAAGCTGGCAAGTGGTTTTTATTTTAAGGCTTGCCCAGTACTTAATATCAGTATTAACAGATTCTTGTGGTTCAAAGATTTTACCAAAGTAATGCACATCTTAGTGTAATATCCACCATACTATGTTCTACCCACAAGATGTTAAAATGAACTAAGCGTACCAACTTCAACAAATATTGTCGATACTACGTAGAAAAAAGACTGTATCGTATAAAAACGACGATAATTATTTCATTATTTCTGTAATAATTTAATTTCTGTGTGAATTAAAACTGTTAACAGAGAACTACACTTACGGACAATGACAATTATAATTTTTTTGTTATCTGTGATAATTGTGGTTCAGTTGTTCTTCCTGTGCTAACGGATGAAATGTTCGGACGTGAGATGTGTGAGGCCTGTAAAGAGAAAACCTGCAACTATATTTTATTAATTATCATTTGGAAAATAGAGTCACTATTGTCTAGACGTGGATTTGTATTTATTTCAGTTGTAATCCATCTAATTAATGATTTCTAAGTGTTAATTTTCAGCTCCGCGATTAGGAGCGCAGCCATTAGCGCTAGTAACTTACAGTGGAGTTTGCTAGTAGCTGGTATAAAAAATATGTTGGCATTTATCATTGAAAATGATTTTAAAAGCTAAAGAATAGAGAGCAAAGGCTTAAAGAGTTTTATATAAATATATTACCTTGATAACAGAAGTAGAGAATAACAATAGAAAAATTGACTATCGTCTGTCTGCCGCCGTCTTAGCAAAAATATCTCCGCGCAGTGTGCGCTGATATGAAACTTTCTGGCAGATTAAAACTGTGTGCCGGACCGACACTCGAACTCGGGACCTTTGCCTTTTGCGGGCAAGTGCTCCACCAGCTGAGCTACCCAAGCACGACTCTCGCCCCGTCCTCACAGCTTAACAGAAATGTAGTTAGAAACGAATGAATTGAAGTAAATGTGCACTGGTGGTCCAGAATCTACTTAAAAGACAGAATTCAACTTAGATTGAGTCTTTAAAAATAGTGTTGACAGCACGTTACGTAGTATCAATTTATTATTTGCTGATCTATGAAGCCTAATTATTTCTGACGATTTGCATGAAATATTTTAATTGGAGACATGCGTCAGTGTTGTGCGTGGGTAGTATTTTGTGACTATAGAGAAAAGTGCTTCCATGTTAAGTAACAGTTGTGTAAAATCTGATAAATGATATACTGGTTAGAGCCACTCACATGTCTTCACAGACAACATTTCTATACAACGTCAAATGGAGATTTCTTTAGCAGAGTGACAAATATTAGCTGGGATAATCATTTTTGAGATCAAACGAATTGCTACGCTGACAATAGTAACTGGTTTTATATTTTTTGATCTACCTGAAATATCATATATAAGTAATTAAAGTTACCAAATACTGTAAACCGAATCCGCCACATCAGGGATGACAACAGTAGATTAACTGTACATTGCAGCAAAATCAATGTTAAAAATTCATAAGACGAAAATTTAGTTACACCAGGTGTGTGGTTTAATATTTTTTAACTTAATGTAGGCTTTGGGGACAAAACATATATCTGTTTTGAGACATGACCGCACATACATTTTTCACAATTTTACTAGGTTTAACAACAATTGCGTGTGTGCACTTTTTTTTCAACGGATGAAATCATTAATAGCGGGATGAAAGCTGCAGATGAATACGATGATAACGATGTGATAGCTGGTTCTCCTAAGCGATACCTAGACAGGCAAGCACATGAGAGCAGAAAAGCACAGAGAAAGAGAAAAAGAATTTGTGCACAATCTTACGTAACCAGTAAGGGGAAGGTCATTCAGTAATCAAGATCATTCAGTAATCAAAACTGCAACTTCAGAAAGAAATGTTTTTATAACATTTCAGAGCAAGCATTGAGGAAGACATTTTAATCTTGATGAAAAATATTATATTTCTCTGCTGAAAATGTGGTCTAGTGAAACAGGAAACGCCAAAATGTCGTCGACGAACAAACGTCAGGAAAATAAAAAAGAATTCATCAGCCACTTTTAATGTGACCGATAACGGAAGAAGAGAACCATAATGTAGAAAATACTTTATGGAAACGTTCCAAATCTCATAAAGAAAAAAAAAATTCAGTTCCTCGAGCTGAATGTAGATGAGGCAGGAGGGTTCCTGGTAACAAAACTCCAGAAAGAAATGGCAATAGTACATGAACTCAACCAGAAGATATGTACCAGAAGTTCTGAATATTAATTTACTCTTTAAATTGTATGGACAACATGTCGGAAATCAAGGAAAATAGGCAGTTGGATAATACTTTCGACGTACAAACTCTAACAACGACTTCGACTTTCATTTCCAGGTTCCTCATAAGGACGCTTGTGTAAAATGTGATACATTAGCTAATAGGCTCAAGGAGATGAACAGTTAAACAAGCAAAGGAAAACTTTCAACAGAGTCAGGAAACGCATCTGTTAAAGACTAAAGACGGTCTCAAGTCAGTGAAAGTGGACACTGAAAACTCAGTTTCTTATGGATTCTACTTTGCCACTTATTTCGATATAGAGTAGTCTCTAGCGTCTCTATATTGACTTGTTAAGCAGCTTATTACAAACGTAAATTATATTGTTTTCAGCTTTAGTTGCTACAATTTGCCGGCCGGACTGGCCTAGCGGTTTTAGACGCTACAGTCTGGAACCGCGCAAAAGCTACGGTCGCAGGTTCGAATCCTGCCTCGTGCATGGATGTGTGTGATGTCCTTACGTTAATTAGGTTTAAGTAGTTCTCAGTTCTAGGGGACTGATGACCTTAGAAGTTAAGTCCCATAGTGCTCAGAGCCATTTGAACCATTTTGCTACAATTTATCACCAGAATTAGCACTGATATACTGCTAGGAAGAAGCGACTGGATTTCGAGGTTGCAATGGAGTGGGACCCTATTTGGTGAAACTCGTAGAACACGAGCGCCAACGTAGAAACACTTTCTGCAGTAACACCCAGAACCGGTTAGACAACAAGTCTGCACACACCCCAATCATCGATTGGCGCCCCTCCCCACCCCTTTCCTTCCCGCCGCTTTTCCACTTTCTTTGGTACCGATTTTGATGCACTTTATATCAGAATCTTGCACTTGGGCGCCCATATCAGCCTGGGGTACCAAACTGCCGCTACTAATTGTCATCCTTCCAGTACAGAAATCTTCCATTTGCGACTTCTCTAGCGGTCCTAGGAGATTTGTGCCCCAAGTGGTGGCTAGTGTCGCTTGGGCCTAAAACAGGCCTGGGTACACCCACACATGACATACAGGAATGTCAAAATTACCCTGACGGAAACGAAACTACGAGGGTCGATTTGAAAGTAATGCCTCCTATTTTTATTCATGGAAACTACAGGAAATACGTAAATCACAACAGCGCGGCTAAATAGAGCAATATTTCAGCTAGAGACTGCCTTTTTGCCACAGAGTCACCAGCATTCGTTACGCACTTTTGATAACGATGACCCAGAGATTGCTTGGCGCGCTTGTAAAAATCGGAACCAGCTGAGACTTTGACAACAACATCCTAGTTATGAAAATGTTTGACACGTAGTCCATCCTTCAGAGACGCCGAGGTGTGGAAGTCTGAAGGCGCTAAATCGGGACTGAACTGTGGATGTGCTAAGACAGTGCAGCCGAATTTTGCATTGAGTTGCGTGGTCGAAAAACCGGTGTGGGTCCTAAGGTTATCATGCTGCAGGTAAGAGTTGGTCTTCTTCTCTGGCATTACCCTGGAAATCCTGGATTTCAGCTTAGAGAGTTTCGTCTTGTGGCGTGTTGAAATGACAGTTTCTCCAGGCTCCAGGACATCCTGGCTATCCCAGAAGACTGTGCACGTCACTTTGCCAGCAGACGTCTGTGTCTTCAATTTCTTCTTTGACGGAGAATTCGCATGTCGCCGCTACATTCGCTGTCTTCTGGATTCCGGCTTGTAGTAGTGGCACCACGTCTCGTCTCCGGTGAAGATGCTATTCAGAAAATAGTCATCTTCACCTTCGTTTTGGTCCAGCAGGTCCCGACAAATTCCTATTCGATGAGTTTTTTTTGTTCCTCTGTAAGTACCCGCTGGACCCATCTCACACAGGCTTTGCGATAACTACGAAGTTTTCCGAGGCATTACAGCCGAGGTACAGCTTTGCACACAATTCCTTGGTTATTATCCGCCGATCAGCACGGATGAGTTGATCAGGATTCTCTTCACTGCTGGGAATGACAGCTGTGTAGGGTCCACCGGGCAGTGGCTTGTCATGCACATCCTTTTCACCACCCTGAATATACCGTGCCATCGCCTCGTATTGCTCACGTATATTTCATCGCCTCCATACACCTTTAACAAGCATCGATGGATTTCACTCGGTAGAATTTCTTCAGCAGTGAGGAATTCAACCAGACATCGCTGTTTTATACGCGCGTCCATATCAGACGCCATTTTGGAACACTTCTCTGCTGCCACCAACTACTGCAGAACACCCCAACCACTTGAAAATGAGAGAGGAAGGTTCAAGATATAGCACTACAGTAACGACGTCTGGCGAGGACACCAAAAGTCACTACAAAGAAGAGGCTTTACTTTCAGAACGACCCTCGCACGTTTAAGTGAAAAGAATAATACTGAAATCATCGACAGTCCACTAAAACTGCCCATTCCTCTCTCCCAGATTACAAATGTGTTTGCTCAGTAGAAAACGTAAGTAAGAAACAACTGATTTTTGTCACAGTGATTGGCAAACTATTATTGCCAAGTCAATAGAAACATCTTTCTCATCTCGCCGTACTAACATAACAAGACTTCTTGTCTGTGAAAACGTTGTTGTGGTCAATCAACAAAAGAAAGACTGATGTCGAAAAGCAACAAGGCCAAATATTGAGTTGGAGCGGTACCAAAAGAGTCAACATGTCCAATATTTCTTAAGGAAATACACTGAGCAACGAAAGAAACTGGCACACCTGCTAACATGGTGTAGGGCGGCCCGCGACACGCGAAAGTGCCGCAACACGACGTGGCATGGACTCGACTAATATCTGAGGTAGTGCCGCAGGAAACTGACACCTTAATCCTGAAGACCTGTAAATAAATCTGTCTGAGTAAGAGGGGCTGGAGGTTTCTTCTGAACAGCACGTTGCAAGGCATTCCAAATATGCTCAACAATGTTCATGTCTGGGGAGTCTGGTGGCCAGCGTAAGTGTTTAAACTCAGACGAGTGTCCCTGGAACCCTTCTGTAGCAGTTCTGGACATGTAGGAAGTCCCATTGGCCTGCTGGAATTGCCCAAGTCCTTCGAAAGGTACTATGGACAGATACGATGCTTATGTACGTGTCACCTGCCACAATCGTATTTAAACGTATCAAGAGTCCCATATCACTCCCACTGCACACGCCCCACACCATTACATAGCCTCCACCAGCTTGAATTGTATCCACTCAATACAATTCGAAACGAGACTCGTCCGGCCTGGCAACATGTTTCCAATGTTCAACAGTCCAATGTCGGTGTTGAAGGGCCCAGGCGAGGCGTGAAGCGTTGTGTCGTGCAGTCATCAAGGGCACACGAGTGGGCCTTCGGCTCCGAAAGTCCGTATCCATGATGTTTCGTTGAATGTTTCGCACGCTGACACCTGTTGATGTGCCAGCATTGAAATCGGCAGCAATTTACGGAAGGGATGCACTTCTGTCACGTGTAACGATTTTCTCCAGTCGTCGTTGGTACCGTTCTTGCAGTCCTTTCTTCTACCGCAGCTGTGTCGGCGATTTGATGTCTTACCGCATTCCTGATATTTACGGCACACTCGTGAAATGGTCCTACGGGAAAATCCCCACTTCATCCCTACCTCGGAGATGCTGTGACCCATCGTTCATACGCCGAGTGTGACACCACTTTCAAACTCACCTAAATCTTGGTGTCCAGCCATTGTAGCAGCAGCAACCGATCTAATAACTGCGCCAGACACTTGTTTTCTTATATATGCATTGCTGACAGCAGCGCTGTATTGTGTCTCTTTACATATCTGTGTATTTGAATACGCATGCCTGCTCCAGTTTCTTTGGCGCTTCAGTGTATATCAATGGGCGTGGAGTTTCACTGTTTGCAAGGCGGGATATAAAATAGGAAAGACAGCCCAGGTTCTCTGCTTAACGTATGTTACAAGAGATAAGGAGGACGTGGAAGGGATTTCTCCTTCATACCATCTGTTCATCACCACTACCTTCATGTTATCCATTTTTCGATAATGCCACTGTCGCTGAATTATTTAGATGCAACTGATGATTGGAAACGAAAATTACGTAAAATAATGTAAGTGTTGTATTGTTGACTGCCATGCATATTTCACATGAAGTCAAATCCCTTATTTGTCTATATCACAAGTGGTGAAACTACAGTGGGGTTCTCCATATCACTTTATAACTCTAAGTTTCATTAAACTGTTAATTTGAGCTAGAAAAGAACATTCTGATAAATATGATAAATATTATTTTAAGGAGCACAGTGGAATTTTGTGTAACAGTCATCATAAACCTTCAAATATCTCAAAACAACTATAGGGTAAGTTACTCCACTTTGGCTTTAAGAGGATCATACTTTGTAGTTCCGGAAACTGCTGTAATAAAGAGTTTCGTCATTAATTTAGATTTAACAATAAAGTTAAAGAGAAGTCACCATACTGGAAACAGCTTCAGAGACAGCAGCATCACTTACCGTCTTTATGTGACACAAGATAGACGCATCGTACTTGCAAATATCTTTGACCACAGAAACATTAAAAGTGACCCAAAATAATCTGAGTCACGTATATATTCAGAGAGTATAAAAAATTTATAATTTGAGGAAATAGATTAAAGATGTTTATTACATATTTAGTGAAACAAATCATTTTGGGCGCACTATCGCAGGCGAAATTACTTGAAAAGTTGTTATATTTATTCAGTGGCGCTGTAGTTAAAAGTCTTAAAAGTGACAAACAGTTGTACAAAGAAACTGTTAATGTTGTTTTATTAACTATACGAGGGAGTACTGAAAAGTAATGCCTCCGAATACGTGAAAACTCTTGTAGCTTTTTAAATGAAACAAATTTTATTAACATCCTACATCTTTATTCTTCATGTCTACATCTTTATTTCTCTACATAGTCACCGTGGCGACGGACACATTTCTTACAACGAGAGACTAGTGTGTTGATTCCATTACTGTAGAATGTTTGGCTTTGTTGTTGGAGTCACAACCTCACCACTGCCTTATCACTATCAAAGTGAAGACCTCGAAGATTCGAATCTCCGTCGGGCACACAGTTTTAATCTGCCAGGAAGTTTCAAATCTGGCACCATTTGCAAACCAAAAACGAGAACATCACACATGTTAAGCGCTTCAGGTATCTTGATGAAATTGTTGCAGAAACTAGCAACGATGGAGTAGCCAATACAACACGTGAGGGAAAACTGCGTAAAGCCCTCACAGTCAGCTGCAATTCGTACAACAAAATATCGCCATCCATCACAACAGAGCTTAGTCACTGCCACACAATCGCTCTTACAGAAGCATTCTATGCTATGGACACATCACCATTAACTATTGTCAAAGAAATCAAGAAAATTGAAAGAAAAACATTGAGAAAAATATATGGACCAAAATTGGTGTCTGTATGCTCAGAAGCACAGAATAACTGTATTTGCTGACTGAGAGGTTCGCCTCCCTTCACACGGAGAAGTATGAAATTCCACGGTCATCTGACACGAATGGTCGACTCTCTCTTGAGCAAGAAAATGTTCCCCATCATCAGCGGAGCCCGACAATCCAAAACACATCGGTTGGTGGACACCCAAGGTGACTTCAAAGAAATCTCTATGACTAAGGTCACTTGCAAGAGTGGGAGAAACATAGGGGAATTTTACATACTGACAATGTGGTCATGTACGCCGAAGAATTTTATTTACAGCTGCTGCGGAAGCCTACGATTATAAACAGTAATGTTTCAAACACCAAGTCCAGGTAAAAATGTGCGTGGTATCTGTGATATGTAGGACCGCAGCTGTTCGTTACGGTGCGAGTGACAGGCCCCTGAAGTCTGCTACATCCAGAAACTACTACGGTACATTTAACAGCGACCCTTCCGCTCACACTGGAATCGTAGTGACGTAAATTCCTTCACACATACGTCAGAGTACTCGTGGTCAATCCTCCCAGTCTCCTATGACCCCTATAGTGCCTCAATGTGGAGCTATGTTTTTAAGACTCCATAAATATTGCCTTATAGTGCTTCATATAGGTTGCGCTTATAGCCTTGAATTAACAGCAGAAAAACCCTGAATTCTTAATACAAGGCTGTTTAGTGGTGAACAGGCGGATATCCGGCGCCGAAATGGAGATGCGACTGAACGTTGCAATTGCAGCAAGATTAATTAGACAGTGTTTCGGACGTGACAGCCAACGCTGCTCTTTACAAGTTTCTCATTCGCTTGTTGGCGTTCTTCTCATCTGCTGTTTTATAACGTATATCTGTGGAGGAGAGGGCTCATTTCTGCCACCTAACAAGGTCCACAGCCTATAAATTAATCGCATTTGCTACACACAAAAAAGTCGTTTGCAATTGTCATCAGCAGGGGTGAAGCGTATCATTTACAGAACAAATGAATAATACAAACAGTTATATTTCACGTGGAACTCAGTTTTATTGTCCCAATAACGCGCTTTGACGTGTTCTGAACACAAAAAATTGCATTACGCCTATTTCATTATCGCTGATATGGACGTATTATTTATTCCTTTGAATGCTTTCGTGTTTGGCCGGCGGCAGGCCATATATAAAAAAAGCAAACGAAATACGTAGTAAAAAATTAACTGAAATGTTGCCGACGACGGGAACAACCACATACACACGTCGGGTGTCGCGTTTAACAGTGTATTAGATTTCACGCGTTTATTTAATTTGGAATATTTGTTTATATGCCGCGCTCACCTTTAGCATTCAGGATACGTAATTCCATTTGAACGAGCAATGCTATTAAGACGACATCAGCAATCGCAAGCAGCGAATGAATTGAGTTTAGGAGCAGTAGGCCAAGTTACTTTATAAAGTAATACTTACCAGCAAAATTTGACGTTACGAAAGTTAAACATGAATGCGGGATTTTAAGAGTTTTCTCGATCCGCCTTAGAAACATATCGCGTCAATACCACGTAACTGGTTTACGCAACAAGTAAATCTTTCCTTTCACATTTATTTCAATAATTTGTTATCAACTTAATTGGTTTAAGCAACAAGTAAACCTACTCTTTCATGATTATTTCAATAATTTGTTATTACGTAATTGGTTTAAGCAACAAGTAAATCTTCCCATTTCATGTTTATTTTAATAATTTGTTATTACATTCGGCTGATGACATTCTGTGTGGAAAGATGGAAAAGTGTCAGTTTTTGATTCAGCAAAAATGTTCGACCTTGAACCAGGAAAAAGCACGAGAAGCACGATTTTAAACTGATTTCTTAACATAATAAACGTGTAACTCGCCAGTAACAGTAGTGATGCAGAGATGAAACAGAGTTTACGAAAATATTATTAATAATAGTTATTTTAAAAACGTAAAAATCAACACGAAAATCTCCCACCACATAGCGATTACATAAGAAAATAGCGTATCTATCCCACTAACGTTGAACAAGATTAGTTCATTTTAAGCCAACGCGATGAAGGTCGTTGCACTTACAACTCCATTAGCTTTGTGTTCACGCGACACCAGACAGGCACTGAAATGGGAGAAGGGGTCAGCAGAACGCATTCAGAATGACCGTAACCTGCAGTAATGGAGGAAATGTATGCCGATAGCAGCCGTTAGGGAGGCCATGTGATCCGTACGACACTGCGTAAAGGGAAGATGCCCCACGTAAATTTCGAAGAGCGAATAGCTCCCGATATAGCCTACCCCGTGCTGGTTAGAGCTCTCCACCTCCTCTATGGAAGTGGTAGTAGCGAATAAATTTAGGCACCCTTTGCATTAACTTCCTCCAAATTACTGGAACGGTAATATAGTAGCTATTATAACACCTTTCATTATATTCGGCTTTGTCAGGTAATGACATTTTTTTGAGAACCACAGCTCTAATGTGTTCATGGAATATTTACAACACACAGTACCAAAATGTAGCTCGATACCTTACAAATATTTTGCCTTCATTTGCTGCTGTAGATAGCTTAAACTTTGTTTAAACTGGCAACGCAGTATGTTGAACTGGTCCGAATAAACTCATTGAAGTTAAATGTTACAACTGTCCTGTTTTGTCTGCTTCAATATCGAAATAATAGAAATAATAACAATAATAATAATAATAAGGAATCCTTCGAGGAGAGTCCTTTATGCAATTGGCCTGTGTTGCTCGACACAGATAAAACAAAAATTAAGTAACAAAAGAGAAAGGAACTTGGTAAGCAAGAATGATAAATAAGGTACTAATAATTCATTACGTAAGCTACAGGTTGAACAATGGTACGTGGAGCCTATAGAATACATGTTTCAGCCCACTGACCATCTCGTACACATGCGCAACAAACCCTCAGGACTGATCAGTAAAAACTGGTTAACGAGTAAATGATAAATGTTGGAGTAATGTTTTTGTATGGGTATCACACAGCCCATAGTTTGACACTGGAGTTCAGTTAATAAGAAACTTTAATTCAAATAACGGGACTCCCGTGAATAAACGTCGTACCATTAACATTACGTTAGTGGTGGAGAGCATATCATACTTGCAACAAGGGCAGAAAACGCGCTACAGACTTGGAAAGGGAGGATGAGATATGACATTTTTCTTATTACGTGGTATTTATTGCACAAATGACTTATTGTAGCACCACTGGGGTAGGGAAGAGCACGAAACAAAATGTATCGCACAACCAGAGCTGCATAGGACGAGATAGCCTAGCGATTAATGTGAATTTTCGGTTACAGCAGACGTTGAAGGCACCTCGGAACTCTCACGCGGTAAATTTAAGACTACGGGGAGCTCTCACACCAGGGAAGCATAACACATCTATAACGTAATTTAAATAGAGAAAGCAATACCACGAAAACACTTAACCCATGGCACATGCAGCTGGTCGACAACCAAACGGTTCAATACAAAAAGAAATTACCATGAAATTGGATAGTAATTAAGCTGACAGTTTGTTTGCAAAATAGTGGTGGAACATTCCTACAACCTCTATGAAGGGTGGATAAGGCAGTAGGAAAACAAATACTTGTCTAATGACGGAAAAAGCTGACCTAAGACCACGTGGTCCAGTTTACAAATAAAGTATCATGAAATCACAGCTGAAGCAGCAATTTATAATAAAATAGTCATGAAATACATCTTAAAGAATGAAAGAAGCTCTGTGAAGATATATTCTCCTCTTGTGCACGTACGCTGAGGTGAGAAAGGTCATGGGATACGCACATATACACATGCCGGCAGTTCTGCATGAACAAGGATGAAAGTAGTCTACTGCGGTACACCTATATGTGGCACCAGAATATTCTAATGATACTAATGTGAAGCTAAAATGAAACTATTATATTGTAAACGATGTAGGTCTCTAAAGTGCTGTACTAAGCGGACCGCTGACTTTGCACGACCGCAGATCCAAAGGTACTGCTTCCCGTCTGAGATTGTAGCGTTGGAGTAAGAGAGGGTGGCTTTGCGCAAATCAGTTTGTTCCAGGCTGTCAGCGAAAGAGGATGCAGTAGGCAGTCTTTGCGGTGTGCTCTGTAAAGCCACCAAACGTTACATTACAACGTAGGAATTTTCTCATGCCAATATTTTGTGTTACACCGCACGTAAAATACGTAGTATGATAGTAAAATAGAATAGAATGTAAAGTGAATAATAGAATGTAAAGTGAAAGGATAAAATGTAGATTTAATTGCAACAAGAAAGGATTGCTGGATTGATATTGCAAAGACGCTTAACGAATATGTGTATTACTGGAATTATGAACGTGGAAGAAGAAGTCTTCTCCCACTTAAGGCTAAAAAGTTTATTTTCTATTGCTGTCCTTTCCCCAGCGCGTTAGTGTAAATGAATTGGCTGATAATTGACAACAGTGAATTCTATGTCGAATAACCCCAGAATGTACGTTAGCAGATTTTGTAATGTTTCCAAATTTATTTACACAGGTACACGTAATTTGAAGATTTGGCTGTATGCTTTTTAGTGAAGTTAGATAATAGTTGCTGTTCAAAACTAATTGTTTGTGACTACGTCAGCAAGGAATGAATTTCATTTAGTAAATGGATGTAATTTTTCTGAGTAATTTTATTTCAGTTGTCATATGTTTCGAAGGGCCAAATTTATCTTCGAATAGAAATTCACAATTGAGAAAGTCTGTGCTAGTAATTCACCCAAATCCCTACCGCCACCCTATCAACGTCATTTTTTCTTAAACGTTTTCATTCATGAACCAAAGGAAAGTCACTATATTTCAAACTATTACGGCCAGCATTTCAAGCCGCTGACTCGGTAGCTAGTATATTTCATTCTTCTTCCTGAGAGAGTAGAGGTATGACAATTTCATTTATTTGTTATGTGCACAGGGACCAAAGTTATCAGTTTTGAGCAGGGTCAGGAGATTCAGGACCTAAGGGGCTGCATGTATTTTGCAGTGACTGTATTTCTTTCTTGATATTGGGAGTTCTATTGCCCAATCAGTTCGTATAAAGTTTTGCTAACAATGACACACAGTAAGCACACCACTTGCAATTCGCAATTCAGGCATTCATTCAAGTATTTCAGTAATGTTAAAGAATGTTACAATGTATAAAAGGGCCGTGTGTAGGCAGAGTTGTCATTTGTACTTCAGGCGATTCATGTGGGAAGATTTCTGCTGTAATTTTGGCTACAAGGCGGAAATTAACAAACTCTCAACGCGGAATAGCAGTTAGAGCTAGACGAATGGAACATTCTATTTCGGATATCGTTAGGCAGTTCAATATTCCGAGACCCACTGTGTCAAGAGTGCGTCGAGAATAACAAATTTCAGGCATTACTTCTCACCACGGACAACGCAGTGCACGACGGCCTTCACTTAACGATCGAGAGTAGCAGTGGTAACAGACAAGAAACACTGCTTGAAATAATCACAGAATTCAATGTGGGACGTACGACGAACCTATCTTTTAGGACAGAACGGCAAAATTTGGCGTTAATGGGCAGATAGAGGAAGTGTATGAGGATATTGAAAGGGTAATTCAGTATGTAAAGGGGGACGAAAATCTAATAGTCATGGGCGAGTGGAATGCAGTTGTTGGGTAAGGAGTAGAAGAAAAGGTTACAGGAGAATATGGGCTTGGGACAAGGAATGAAAGAGGAGAAAGACTAATTGAGTTAGGTAACAAGTTTCAGCTAGTAATAGCGAACACCCTGTTCAAGAATCTCAAGAGGAGGAGGTATACTTGGAAAAGGCCGGGAGATACGGGAAGATTTCAATTAGATTACATCATGGTCAGACCGAGATTCCGAAATCAGATACTGGATTGTAAGGCGTACCCAGGAGCAGATATAGACTCAGATCACAATATGGTAGTGATGACGAGTAGGCTGAAGTTCAAGACATTAGTCAGGAAGAATCAATACGCAAAGAAGTGGGATACGAAAGTACTAGGGAATGACGAGATACGTTTGAAGTTCTCTAACGCTATAGATACAGCAATAAGGAATAGCGCAGTAGGCAGTGCAGTTGAAGAGGAATGGACATCTCTAAAAAGGACCATCACAGAAGTTGGAAAGGAAAACATAGGTACAAATGAGTTAGCTGCGAAGAAACCATGGGTAACAGAAGAAATACTTCAGTTGATTGATGAAAGGAGGAAGTAAAAACATGTTCCGAGGAAATGAGGAATACAGAAATACAAGTCGCTGAGGAATGAAATAAATAGGAAGTGCAGGGAAGATAAGGCGAAATGGCTGCAGGAAAATTGTGAAGACATCGAAAAAGATATGATTGTCGGAAGGACAGAGTCAGCATACAGGAAAGTGAAAACCACTTTTGGTGACATTAAAAGCAACGGTGGTAACATTAAGAATGCAACGGGAATTCCACTGTTAAATGCAGAGGAGAGAGCAGATAGATGGAAAGAATACATTGAAAGCCTCTATGAGGGTGAAGATTTGTCTGATGTGATAGAAGAAGAAACAGGAGTCGATTTAGAAGAGATAGGGGATCCAGTATTAGAATCGGAATTTAAAAGAGCTTTGGAGGACTTATGATCCAATAAGGCAGAAGGGATAGATAACATTCCATCAGAATTTCTAAAATCATTGGGGGAAGTGGCAACAAAACGACTATTCACGTTGGTGTGTAGAATATATGAGTCTGGCGATATACCATCTGACTTTCGGAAAAGCATTATCCACACAATTCCGAAGACGGCAAGAGCTGACAAGTGCGAGAATTGTCGCACAATCAGCTTAACAACTCATGTATCGAAGCTGCTTACAAGAATAATATAGAGAAGAATGGAAAAGAAAATTGAGAATGCGCTAGGTGACGATCAGTTTGGCCTTATGAAAAGTGAAGGGACGAGACAGGCAATTCTGACGTTACGGCTAATAATGGAAGCAAGGCTAAAGAAAAATCAAGACAATTTCATAGGATTTGTCGACCTGGAAAAAGCGTTCGACAATATAAAATGGTGCAAGCTGTTCGAGATTTTGAAAAAAGTAGGGGTAAGCTATAGGGAGAGACGGGTTATATACAATATGTGCAACAACCAAGAGGGAATAATAAGAGTGGACGATCAAGAACGAAGTGCTCGTATTAAGAAGGGTGTAAGACAAGGCTGTAGCCTTTCGCCCCTACTCTTCAATCTGTACATCGAGGAAGCAATGATGGAAATAAAAGAAAGGTTCAGCACTGGAATTAAAATACAAGGTGAAAGGATATCAATGATACGATTCGCTGATGACATTGCTATCCTGAGTGAGAGTGAAGAAGAATTAAATGATCTGCTGAACGGAATGAACAGTCTAATGTGTACACAGTATGGTTTGAGAGTAAATCGGAGAAAGACGAAGGTAATGAGAAGTAGTAGAAATGAGAACAGCGAGAAACTTAACATCAGGATTGATGGTCACGAAGTCAATGAAGTTAAGGAATTCTGCTACCTAGGCAGTAAAATAACCAATGACGGACGGAGCAAGGAGGACATCAAAAGCAGACTCGCTATGGCAAAAAAGGCACTTCTGGCCAAGAGAAGTCTACTAATATCAAATACCGGCCTTAATTTGAGTAAGACATTTCTGAGGATGTACGTCTGGAGTACAGCTTTGCATGGTAGTGAAACATGGACTGTGGCAAAACGGGAACAGAAGAGAATCGAAGCATTTGAGATGTGGTGCCATAGACGAATGTTGAAAATTAGGTGGACTGATAAGGTAAGGAATGAGGAGGTTCTACGCAGAATCGGAGAGCAGAGGAATATGTGGAAAACACTGCTAAGGAGAAGGGACAGGATGATAGGACATCTGCTAAGACATCAGGGAATGACTTCCATGGTACTAGAGGGAGCTGTAGAGGGCAAAAACTGTAGTGGAAGACAGAGACTGGAATACGTCAAGCAAATAATTGAGGACGTAGGTTGCAAGTGCTACTCTGAGATGAAGATGTTAGCACAGGAAAGGAATTCGTGGCGGGCCGCATTAAACCAGTCAGACAGATTAGCAGACGACGCTAATTGCACGGCATCACCTGCAGCGTCACTCCTGGGCTCGTGTCCACATAGGATGGACCCTGCATGGCTGGAAGAGCGTGGCCTGGAAGGAATAGTCCAGACTTCAGTAGCTACTAAGGTGATGATAGAGTTGGAGCCTGGCGCAGACCCTATGAAGCCATTGACTAAATCTGTTAACAAGGCACTGTGAAAGCTGGTGATGGCTCCAAAAGGTATCGACTGGGTTAATATGGAAATGGACTGGGTCCTCTGATCCAATTCAACCGATCATTGATTGGAAATGGTCACGTTCGCCTACTTGGAGACCAATGCACACACTCATGGACTTCATGTTGTGGATGACAATGCGCCGTGTCACCATACCACAACTGTTCCCAATTGATTTGAAGAACATTCTGGACAATCTGAGCAGAAGGTTTGACCTCCAGAACGCCCGACATGAATCCCATGGGACTTGATCGAGAGGTCAGTTTGTGTAGAAAATCCGATATCGACAACATTTTCGCAGTTATGGACAGCCACAGACGCAGCATTGAACAATATTTCTGAAGGTGATGTCCATCGACTAGTTGAGTCCATGCCACGTTGAGGTGCTGCACTACGCTGGCAAAAGGATGTCCGACACGATATTAAGTGGTATCGCATGACTTTTGTCGCCTCAGTGTAGAATGTATTAGACTGGCGACGTATCACCTGTCTTTCGGAAAAAAGCATCACCCACATAATTCCGAAAATAAGAAGAGCCGGCAAGAGCCAGAATTATCAAATAATCAGCTTAACAGCTCACGGATACAAGCTGCTGGAGAACAGTGTACAGAAGATTGGAAAAGAAAACTGAAGTTGTGTTGGAAGTCGATTAGTTTGGGTATAGGAAATGTAAAGACACCATTAGAGGCAATTCTGGCGTTGTGGTTGATAATGAAATCCAGACCAAAGGAAAATCATAGCACGTTCATAGGATTTGTTGACCCGGAAAAAGTGATCGAGAGCCTCAGAAGGTGCAAAATGTTTGAAATTCTGAGAAACAAACGGGTAAGATATAGGGAATCCTCAGTAAATATGAAGTATTACAATATTTTCGAAATTGAATGAGCAGTCTAATGAGCACCAAATATCGATTGAGAAGAAATTGAGGAAATGCGAAAATAATCAATATTAGGAAAAATGAGAACAGCCAGAAATTTGACTTAAGGTTTGGTGATTATGACGCAGGTGAAGTTAAGGAATTCTGCTATCTAATGGCCAGTAGAACCTATGATGGGGGCAGCAAGGATGACATAAAAAGCAGACTTGCACTGGCCAAAAGGGCATTCCTGGCCAAGAAAAATGTAGTATAAACTTGGGCCTTAATTTGAGGAAGAAGTCTATTAGAATGTAAGTTTGGAGGCCAGAACTGTATGGTAGTGAAACATGGACTGTGGGAAAATCAGGAAAGAAGAATCGAAGCATTTGACATGTGGTGCTACAGAAGAATGTTGAAAATTAGGTGGTCTAATATGGTGAGGGGTGAGGAAGTTCTCTGGAGAATCGGCGAGGATATGAATATATGGGAAACACTGACAAGAAGAAGGGACAGGATGGTAAGGCATCATGGAATATTTTCCAAGGTGCTGGAGACAGCTCCATAGGGTAAAAGTTATAGAGGAAAAAAGAGATTGGAATACTTCCAGCAAATAATCGGTGACGTGAGTTGCAGGCGCTACTCTAAGATGAAGAGGTTACACAGGAGAGGAATTCGCGGCGGACCGCATCGAACCAGTCAGAAGACTGATGACTCAAAAAGAAGTCTGACAAAGGTAAAAACTACAGACAAAAGTGGAAACTGCTCATGATAATTCTTAGTGCACATTCTTTCACGTGATTCTAAAACCAGTCACTAGACTGGAGCACCAATCAAAAGATGTATTTTCGTAGGTACACTGTCCTCTGGATGCAACACTCTCTGATACTGTTGAAAATGCTGGCCGTATTATAGAAGTCACTACGACAAGGGAAGAAGAATGGGTAACCATACCCTCAAGTCCACAGCATACTGCTTACTTCTGCAGTTAGGTAGGGTTTTTAGTCTTTACAGTATTGCAGAGTTGTCAGTCAAGTTATGAAACCTATCAGCGTGCGAGTGACCAACGTGCTTCAAATGGAGCTAATTTCGGTGAGATGGTTGATCCACGACAATGATCGGAACAGAGGTAGTGGGTCCCAACATTTATACAAAATGCTAACTGTGGCTGTGCGATGGCAGATATCGTGAAGTAGTTTCAGTATGCCCGAGTAAATGTGACGCTGTCCAACAGATATCGGTATTGCGGCGACACAGCCGATTTTCTATGTTCCTCTCATCTGATGGTAAATTTCTCCTTTCACACGCATGCCTCCTTGAATGTAGTGGCATGCATGACTCAGCCGGAGAAACCTGTAGGAGAAACAATTGCACTCACCATAATCTCAAATCACACCTAAAATTGTTTCGGCTGTGGAAGAAAATGTTGAATGAAAGTATTCGTGTGCTTAATTTTTCACTCTATTACGATACGCTTGCGTACAGCAGTTACTACCGAGCCTTACTCTAAACTGTACACAGTGTGAAAAGTTGACACGCACCTCTCATTCATAACCATAGTCAGTTTATGGCAATTCTGCACCGAAAGTTTACAAACGGATTGTTTCTTTTAGGATTGCTCGCTCAAACTTTGCTTGTATTAGTCTCACGGAACAAAGTGTTCAACTTCGCGAGTAAGCAACACGCCACACGTTAATTAATGACTAAAATGTCACTAAAGGTTCTGAATTTCACACTGGGCTTTAAGTCGAATTATCTTGCACATTTTACGCACTTCTCAAACATTTTAATACCGAAATATCGCAATATTAATAATTTTCAGTGGATCACGTATCAATACGTCTCATCACTATGAGATCCTAGGCCCGTTTCTACTATTCGCTCAACACAAAAGAAGTTTCTAGTTCCCAGGAAACGCACAAATATGCCAATTTATGATTGGCAGAGATATATCACAACCAGTCGGAAAGCAGTATCAAACCCGTATACACAGCGTATATACAGGGTGAGTCGCGTAACACGTAACACCCCCCATTATTCCGGGGGCAATTGCACGTATCGACAAGCTGTGTTCGGCGAATAATAACAGACTATGGGGCACATGCGTTGGTACATTTACAATAATCACAACGTTTATATTGACTGAGATAATGAGGCAAGTACATGTTTTTTAAATGTGACGCTATACTATTTTTACCATCATTCGAACGCTCTGGAAGAGACGTGTATAGTGATGTAACGCATGTTGCTATTGTGATTCAAATTTTCCTTAAAAGACGCTGGGAATTATTGTACGATTGGCCCTGCCAGAGTGGACGGGGGGTTCTAGGCGTTTCAGTCTGGAACCGCGCGACCGCTACGGTAGCAGGTTCGAATCCTGCCTCGGTCATGGATACGTGTGTTGTCCTTAGGTTAGTTAGGTTTAATTAGTTCTAAGTTCTAGGCGACTGATGACTTCAGAAGTAAAGTCGCATAGTGCTCAGAGCCATTTGAACCATTTTTTGAACCGCTGATAATGTTATTGATGGAAGCGTCATGGGAATCTCTTTTCCGGGTGACGCCTGAGTGTGTCTGTGGGTAACAAAGTGTCTGCTGTGAAACTACTGCTTCCACAGATGGTATTGAACTTTATAATTAGAATACACATTTGATAAGATAATAATTTTATTCACATTCATATGTTGACCACCTCCCACCAAACAAGACGACACAAGCACATCCTAAGTCATATACAAATTGTCCACACACGTTGCATTTATACTTCGAGGATGTTACTGGTCATTGACACATATCGTTTAATAATACATTGGTACCTACTGATAACCTTCACAATTCATAGTTTTCTTAAAAAAACATGGCATTGTACTTTACTTAAGCACATACTCAAACGGTTTATCCTCGACTGCAAGACACATCTGTAATAGACGTTCAAGAGAATGAGAAACAGATGAAAGGTCAGTGGATTACATGGTGGAGCAAGTCTTGACGGTTCCGCGGCGCATGTCATCTGGCGTTGTTGGGGCTTCGCGGTAGACCGCATCTTTCAGTGTTTCCCACAAAAAGAAATCAAGTGGAGTCAAATAGGGGGACGTGGCAAGCCGTTGGACTGCAGCATTTCGTCCAATCCAGCGGTCAGGAAATGTCTCGTTCAATATTTTACTTGCAACACGTGACGACTGAGCTGGGCGGCCGTCGTGTTGGAACCACATACACAGGTGCTCATTGAGTGGTATCTCCTTCCAGAGTAAACACGGCCGCTACCGGGAGACCGGCGCGCAGTTTTGAAGGCGGGATTCGTCGCTCGCAGCAGCATGAGGGAGAGAGAGAAAAAGAGACGGCGAACTGTGGCTGTAGGAGCCCGCTTCGCGGCCGACAGAGTTGTGAATTAGCGGCCTCTCGCCGTCCGCCGCATCGGAGCCGCTGGAAGAGCGAGCAGCTCGGCACACAATAGTGAATGTTGCTTCGTCGGTGAAGAGGAAACGTCTGAAGAATGTATTATCATCTCGCAGGTGTCGCAGAACAAACCGACAAAATTCCATACGACGTTCGAAATCGCGTCTTTCAAGTGCCTGATGGAGTGAAAGGTGATGTGGGTGGAACTTACGCCGGTGCAGAATGCGCATGACGCTCGTCTGGCTGACCCCACATTCCGCGGCAATACGTCTCGTGACACAATGAGGATCGATAAACCTCATTGCCAGAACAGCCGCTTCGTGGTCTCCGTCGGTCGCAGTCTTCTTCCTCTTTCTTTGTTTGCTGTTAAAGCTGCCCGTTCGCACTAGTGTAGTAATCATTCTTGCAGTGGCCTGGCGAGTAGGATACCGACGCTCAGGATACATATTCCTGTACCGCCGTACTGTTTCGACAGCACTCCTACGACATTCCCCATACAGAAGTAACTTGTCTAACTTCTCCTGATTTGTGTACATATCTGGACCTAATGTTCCAGTAGCAACTACGTCTGGATTGTAGACGCACGTCCTACTGGTTCAACATTGCACGACCTACTTGTACGACGCGGCCTGCTTTCCGGGTCGCGTGAGGCATGTTTACAGTCTGCAGCCGCTTCCAACCGTCTCGATGTCCAATCGTAAAATATTTCCCAGCGTCTTTTAAGCAAAGTTTGAATCACATTAGCAACATGCGTTAAATCACTACACGCGTCTTTTCCGAAGCGATCGAATGATGGTAAAAAAAAGTATAGCGTCCCATTTAAAAAACATGTACTTGCCTCATTATCTCGGTCAATATAAACGTTGTGATTATTGTGGAAGTACCAACGTATGTTCCCCACAGTCCGCTATGATACACCGAAAAACCGCATGCCGATAGGAGCAATCGCCTCCGGTATAAAGGGGTGTTACGTCTTACGCGACGCACCCTGTATACAGAACCAATCAAAATTGGTCACTGAATCAGAAAAGTAAATTATGATAAATGAATTTGGAAAAACCAATAATTATATGATTAATTCTCTTTTAGCAGTAATATTTGTCCGAACTCATAATCTCATTCACCGCCCCCCTCCCCCCCACCACCCCCACTATATATTGACGAAAGCGTTTATAACAAATTCCCCGATTTCTTTACTGTGATTTCATACCCCTGCCCTATATGGGGGTGGCATTATAGAAGTATATAATTCCTCCGTACGAATGACTAACACACATCTCATTCTCGAACATTACTCACGTGAGCTGGTATTTCAATGTGTAGTATAAAAGCTTTACATGGCTCAGTATTGCACATCACACATTCTTGCACTCTCATAGCCAAACGCAGTAATGGTATTAATTAATAAACAATTAGAAAACCAAACAAACAAAATCGGAAATACAAATAATATTATTTTGACTGCATCTCCAACAGTGACCATCAGCTTGTGGCCTCTGTCATATGGCATAGAAACTACGTACAGTCTTGTCGTGTGGCGCCACCTGACCTGCGCGTGACTCACACTGCACGCCTGTTCACAAATCTCCCATCTTAACAGCGACGAGTTGTGGCACTCCGCCTCAGTATGATGCAAAAGTTGATCATCATACTGCCATAGCGAATCAGTTACATAATTATTGACATAAATGAGAATTTAAATAACGTTAACAGAACTGCCTGATAAAGTGCAGCACCTAGAACCCATTGTTGGATATCAATGTGACTTTGTGTACGTACACACTATCGGCTGATATGTAAATGTTAATAGTTTCAACTCCTTGTGATTGGTAGAACAACCAACACAGTGCACAAATGTTGTTTGTGTTTGATGTCGGCCGGCCGCGGTGGTCTAGCGGTTCTTGACGCTCAGTCCGGAACCGCGGGACTGCTACAGTCGCAGGTTCGAATCCAGCCTCGGGCATGGATGTGTGTGATGTCCTTAGGTTTGTTAGGTTTAAGTAGTTCTAAGTTCTAGGGGACTTATGACCACAGATGGTAAGTCCCATAGTGCTCAGAGCCATTTGAACCATTTGTTTGATGTCGCCACCAAGCCCGGTAGAACTTGTAATGAGCCTGAGCTTGGTTAGATGTTGGGTCATCTGTGAAGAATATGGAGACTGTCCACTCGCGTGAGACAGCATTACCAGCAACTGATAGAGAGTCGAGGCTGATTGTGGGTCTCCATTTGGCCAGCCAGTCTAACCATGCAGTGTAGAAATCTGTGATGGCTTTCGAATGTGCTAGTGACCAAAAGCCGGCACATCGTAACCGAGCACATCAGCACAAACACCACCAGAGAGCAACCGACGGTCTCCCTGTAACGTTCTGTGTCATCCCTCACCATTGGTTGGAGACCAGCAGCAGCCCTGCTAAGGAATTACCAATCTATACTTAATCTGTTGTGGCTGTAAAGCATAGATTTCTTATTGTGTTGAATGTTGAATCATGCTGCTGCACTACTCTGCATGACCTTCGTCGGTGAGTATGATAGCAAGCGGGGGTGAGGTCCCATACTTATATTGTTTTGGAGGGGCATGACGGTGTTACATCTGGCATCATGATGAAGGGAACCATCACGTACGACGGCTGGCAGTGACTGAGGAAACTGTGACAGCACAACCCTACATCATGGACATCCCACATCCACATGTGGTACCTCTCGTGCGACTGTCTCCTGGTGTCATCTATCAAAAGGTCAATGCTCGTCCATGCATGGCAAGTGTCTCTATGAACTGTCTGCGTGATGCTGAGGTACTCGCCGGGACACTAAGATTTACGGATCACTCAGATCACTCACCGTCATGACATGTGTTGGATGCAATAGAACGTCAACTTCCTCCCACTGGCAGTGTGCACGATGTCGAGGACGACTTACAACAGTAGGTGGTCACCTTCCCTAAGCAGAGGATTCATCAGCTTACCGACATCATACTGCCACGTTATTAATAAATTTGACTCGGTTTTGCTTTCTTTGAAACAACATCACATGCTCTCACAACCTGAGGAGCTTCATTTCGTTTCCATGTCCACTTCTGTGTGTATTTTTTGTTCTCTTTTTGCCAGTCATCGTGATCTGTCAAGTTTGACGCGCCTTTTGGAGTACTTTCTAATACATAAGCAGTCTGTTCTCGAGATCATTTTCTTATTTACTGGCTAATGCAGCAAGGATTAATTGCAGAAGCAACTCCTATGTGTTAACAGTGTTTTCTTATGTATTAGATCTAGCTGTTCATAGCGGAAGTGACCTACTTAGAGTGCAGTGTCCAGTTGTGAGACCAAGTTGGCTAAGCGTCTTATGGTACGGTAACTAGTCATGCACAACGAACCTGTGATCTCTCGATTGATTTTCTTTGAAGGACGTAAGTTTCTTGCTCTTGCTAGTAATATTAGTAATTGTAGTTTTTGCATAACATAAAAAATTGTAAAAGCGGAAAGGGGTTTATTGTTTTTAATTGACACCAAGTGGTGGGAGACAGGATTGTCGGTTCAGCTGTAACTTGTTTTATGCCAATCTGCTTCACGCATAGTAAGCAGAAAGATTTTTATAAGTCACTCCGTGCCTAGCTGTAAAATGATTGCTTTCCCGCTTCTTAATTTGACCAGATCGACATCACAGCAAATCAATGTTTGTGTGGAGATTTTCCTTTATTGTTAGTTGTCATGTACAAATCTCTCAGAACAAGTGGTTCGTTAAACAGTAGTCTTTGTTGCTATGACCTGGCAATTTGGTACAAATAGTTGTCTGAAGTTATTTTTTATAAAACTAAGTAATAACTGCATCTAACTAAAGGCTAGTGGAGCAAAGAAAAGGGAGAAACACTAAAATTGTCGTTTAACAGCTGTTCAAATTTTTAAAGAAAAGCGGAAGGAAAGAATTTTTTTAAGGTTCGACCTTGAGCAAGGCTGTTGCCTTGTCGCTTTATTTAATTCTGATGTAACTGTCATAAGTTCGTCATGTTGCATGTTAGTCAATCAATGTTAATGCTAATAGCAGCGAAGCTTTGTCTTTAGGAATAGATTAAAAATCATAAAATGTATCTTACGTTGGACTCAGTGCTTGGGCCTGCTTTACTAGCTACCAACACACATGGCATCTTTGGTTCTGACAACCCTTCGCTTTGAAATTATGGAAACAACCGGGAGAGCATTTTTAGCAGGAGCCCACTTTGTGTTAAAAAGATGACGCACATGTCTCTCTATTGTAACTGTCTTGTATGTAACTGTCTTGCATCAACGGAAACGACAGCCGTCTTAAAAGTTAATGATAGTGGAAGCTTCAGGAGCATAATAAGGGAAAGTCACGTCGCAGGGAGACAGCACCAGGGCATGATAACAAATTTACATGAAACGTAAAATACTTCTAGTCACACAGAAGGTATCTTTCCAGCAGATGGATTTCTAGCTGGGTAGCTGAGGACTCCTGCGTGTCGTGTTGAGGGTGTGGATGGAATTGGCACTGACAGGTTCTTTTAACAAATACGGACTCGCTAGTCAGACACCGTCTCTGTGTAGAGACGTGTATTTCGTGGATACAACTCATTTAGAACAAGTGTATTCTAGGTTGACGGTATTCTCTGAATAAAATCAGAAGCTGTAAAACATTCATTGTTCGCCATTTAGTGCTAATTCCATTCCTTACCCTTATAATAAGGGAATTTTAACAAAGTGAGGTCAAAACTCCCTCTCAATTAGGCCAACAGATTGTATCCGTTTCTCGCAAAATCCTATCGCCCAGTTCCAAGCACCACTCACTTTTGATGCGTCACATAGCCACATTCTTTGTTTCGGCATATAAAAGCTCTAACTTGACTCTCTCTTAAGCAGTGGACCTTCTCTGGTCCGCCATGTTAATAACTGATTTGAGCTGAATCCTAGCGGACTCTCCAGAAATCACTGCACGTATGAACCAGAATTTAGAAATACGTCGCTTTATAGAATAACAACGAAATATATATTAAGTGCTTCAACGTCCCCTCCGTCACACCGTAGTTGTGCGTTCTTCATTACAGTCTTGTACTCGCATTTACCGAACGAAAGTGAAATACAGAAATCCTACACTGATTTATGTGGGTTTCAGAATTCGAACTCTTACTTGTTGGAGGAAACACGGCTACTTTGCGCAAAATTAAAAAAAAATTAAATTCAAAACTATTTACTTAGTCAAATACAAAACATAGAAAAGTGCCACAGTAATGGGAAAAACCGAGGGAGTTGGTTCACTGAGCTTGCATTCGGGAAGACGACGGCTCAAATCCCCGTCTGGCCATCTAGATTTCGGTTTTGCGAATGCCGGGATGGCCTTGTCATAGGGCAAGACCGACTTACCTCTCCATTCTTCCCTAATCCAATCTTGTGCTCTCACTCTTATGACCTCGACGTCAATGGGACGTTAAACACAAATTTTCCTTCTCTCCTTAAAGATGGGAACAACATAGCTGTTCCAGTGTATTTCACGGCCTACGTGAATCCTGTAAAGCCATTCATAGGTTAATGGAGCATGTTGCCTGCTTTGTATTGGAAACCTGAACCCATGCAAAAATTAATTCGGGTCATCCCCCTTCTATAGGGCGCTATTACGTAGTGCACTGGGAAGGAAAACAAACACGAACGCTGAATCTGGCTTTGCTTACATGTGTCACGCGGTTTTAGTACATGGTGCTGAAGTGAGAGGCGCTTCTTGAGATCGCAAAATTAGCGCAGCAGGCTAAGACGGCAGAATGCAAGTCTCTTAACACTGAGTCTGAAACTATCCACTGCCTCTTTTTTCCACACTCTTCCACCAAACACATGTATCACTGCAACGAGTCAAGATTCTTCGGAATAGAGCGATAAAAACAATAAAAATTGCCTCACATGCTTTGGAGATACAATTAAGGTACAATAATTTCGATGAAATGAATAAATACACTCCTGGAAACTGAAATAAGAACACCGTGAATTCATTGTCCCAGGAAGGGGAAACTTTATTGACACATTCCTGGGGTCAGATACATCACATGATCACACTGACAGAACCACAAGCACATAGACACAGGCAACAGAGCATGCACAATGTCGGCACTAGTACAGTGTATCTCCACCTTTCGCAGCAATGCAGGCTGCTATTCTCCCATGGAGACGATCGTAGAGATGCTGGATGTAGTCCTGTGGAACGGCTTGACATGCCATTTCCACCTGGCGTCTCAGTTGGACCAGCGTTCGTGCTGGACGTGCAGACCGCGTGAGACGACGCTTCATCCAGTCCCAAACATGCTCAATGGGGGACAGATCCGGAGATCTTGCTGGCCAGGGTAGTTGACTTACACCTTCTAGAGCACGTTGGGTGGCACGGGATACATGCGGACGTGCATTGTCCTGTTGGAACAGCAAGTTCCCTTGCCGGTCTAGGAATGGTAGAACGATGGGTTCGATGACGGTTTGGATGTACCGTGCACTATTCAGTGTCCCCTCGACGATCACCAGTGGTGTACGGCCAGTGTAGGAGATCGCTCCCCACACCATGATGCCGGGTGTTGGCCCTGTGTGCCTCGGTCGTATGCAGTCCTGATTGTGGCGCTCACCTGCACGGCGCCAAACACGCATACGACCATCATTGGCACCAAGGCAGAAGCGACTCTCATCGCTGAAGACGACACGTCTGCATTCGTCCCTCCATTCACGCCTGTCGCGACACCACTGGAGGCGGGCTGCACAATGTTGGGGCGTGAGCGGAAGACTGCCTAACGGTGTGCGGGACCGTAGCCCAGCTTCATGGAGACGGTTGCGAATGGTCCTCGCCGATACCCCAGGAGCAACAGTGTCCCTAATTTGCTGGGAAGTGGCGGTGCGGTCCCCTACGGCACTGCGTAGGATCCTACGGTCTTGGCGTGCATCCGTGCGTCGCTGCGGTCCGGTCCCAGGTCGACGGGCACGTGCACCTTCCGCCGACCACTGGCGACAACATCGATGTACTGTGGAGACCTCACGCCCCACATGTTGAGCAATTCGGCGGTACGTCCACCCGGCCTCCCGCATGCCCACTATACGCCCTTGCTCAAAGTCCGTCAACTGCACATACGGTTCACGTCCACGCTGTCGCGGCATGCTACCAGTGTTAAAGACTGCGATGGAGCTCCGTATGCCACGGCAAACTGGCTGACACTGACGGCGGCGGTGCACAAATGCTGCGCAGCTAGCGCCATTCGACGGCCAACACCGCGGTTCCTGGTGTGTCCGCTGTGCCGTGCGTGTGATCATTGCTTGTACAGCCCTCTCGCAGTGTCCGGAGCAAGTATGGTGGGTCTGACACACCGGTGTCAATGTGTTCTTTTTTCCATTTCCAGGAGTGTATTTATCTCTACATTAACGTGCGTTTGACACTGAAGCAATACCGGGCTATAGCTTCTTCCAATAGCGTACATTCTATATATGGCACATGCCAGAAGGTAAGAATATACAGGAGATTTAACTGTTACAGGTACAAACGAAAAAGGAGTATAGAAGACGAACTTGTAAACAGCCCTAAAAATAAGTTTGGAAACAAATGGTTTGCCTGATGTAACGTATTACGGCTGATTATAGGAGCACCGTATTATAGCTTCCCCAAGAGCGGAAACACCATGGATGCAGCTGACGCCCAACACATTACAACAGGCGTTATACGTGGCCATCTTTAATTTGAAGACAGGCTTTAGCACGCGTCCTCATCGACATCTGTGCACTCTCAAATTTACGAGGTGTGATCCGAATGGATTGATAGCCATTTACAGTGTGTTATCGGAGTTATCGACACATTCAACAATGCTCTCAAATATACCCACACACAAAAATCCAACGAGTCCAAGTCGGGGAGACACAGAAGGCAACGTTATTGCCGAACCAAGTGTTGACAAAAGCACTTAGGTACCAGCGATGGCGATAAAAACAAACGACGGAGGTTTATTACTTTGTAATTTAATCCTCACTTGCGGCTTTTCGAAATAAGAGTAGCCGTAGTCATTTACATTTATGTAACATTCGCATGAATGCACTTGTGCATACCTCGTATCACCTATGGTCATTGGAATTATGTACTTCTTTGATTGTTCTCCACGTGCCTCTTCTATATTTACCTGTAACAGTCAAACACATTTCTTTTTGCGGCTCGCCACGAATTCCTCTCCCGCTCCAATCTGTTCATCTCAGAGTAGCACTTGTAACCTACATCCTCAATCCTTTGATGGATATATTCCAAACTCGGTCTTCCTCCATTGTTTGTGTCGTCTACAGCTTCCTCTGGCATCATGGAAGTCATTCCCTGTGTGTTGATGTCCTACCAAACTGTCTTTTCTCCTTGTCAGTGTTTCCCACATATTGCTTTCCTATTCCGCGCAGAACCTCCTAAATCTTTACCTTTTAGGTCCACCTAATTTTGAACATTCGTCTGTCGTCCCACAGTTCAAATGCTTTAACTCCAGTCTGATGTGATTTTCCCATCGTCCGTGTTTCACTGCCATACAATGCAGTGCTTGCTCCAAACTTACTTTCTTAGAAATTTCTTCCTCAAATTAATGTCATTGTTTGATACTAGTAGAATTCTCTTGGCAAGGAATACCCTTTTTGCGAATGCTAGTATGCTTTTGATGTCCTCCTTTCTCCTTCGTCATTGGCTATTTTGCCACCTAGGTAGCAGAATTCCTTAACTTCATCTACTTCGTGACCATCAATCCTGGTGTTAAGTTTGTCATTGTTCTCATTTGTGCTACTTTTCATTACTTTCGTATTTCTTCGAGTTACTCTCAGTCCATATTCTGTACTCATTAGACTGTTCATTCCATTCAGTAGGTCATGTAATTCTCTTTCAGTTTCACTCAGGATAGCAATGTCATCAGCAAATCGGGTCATTGGTGTCCTTTCACCTTGAATCTTATTTCCACTCTTGAACTTTTATTTTATTTTCATCATTGCTTCTTCGATGCACTGATTGAACAGTAGGGGTAAAAGACTACATCCCTGTATTACACCCTTTAAATCCGAGCGCTTCGCTCTTGGTCGTCCGCTCTTATTACTCACTCTTGGCTCTTGTACATAATATATTACGCGTCTCTCCCTAAGGCTTATCCCTATTTTTCTAGGAATTTTGAACATCTTGCACCATTTTACATTATCGAATGCTCATTCCAGATCCACAAACTCTATGAACGTGTCTTGATTTTTCGTTATCAACCGCAACGTCACAATTGCCTAGTGTATGAACGTATATTGTATCATGATTCCTCAGTGTACCTCCACTGCAGTGTCACTAGTGTACTTAAATGATTATCACTATTATTTGTGTTCCTTTTCGAGGACACATGATTCGTTGCAGTAGTACCAGAATTTGGTGGGAGTGTGATAAGAGGAAACGACGAGATTCGAAAGGAGTGTAGGCAGAATTGCACGCTGCTGCTTTAGTCTCTTGCAGTAATGCAACTGCTCTCGTGGATGTTTCAACAGGCCCACACAGTTTTGAACCTCAACCTCTCCGAAACACGGGAGAAGCGCAATTAGAGCAGCATCAGTTACTTTCAAGAATGCACCTAAACCATTCGAAAGATGAGTAAAGATGAGGCTCACTTGCCGGGTGCACGTGTTCCCTCGAGAGCCTCACTCACGGCTGCGTTCAGACGTGACCACGTGCTGCTGCTACTGTACGTCAGCGAGAGGCGTGGGCGACACGCGCGTGCTCCAGCGGCGGGCCGAGCAATCAACGCACTCAGCGTCATAGGGAGTCCCTTATTGGAGGTCCGCCGTCAAAGCGGGGACTCCCGTGTTCTCTCCACACGGCGTGCCTTGCTGCCGCTTTTCCAGAGCGCCACACCCACACCGCAGACCGGTCGCGTATGCATTCGTTTGTGTCGGCGTCACCGTACTGCCGCGGTGACACAGTGTGCTCTCAAAGCCACATCTAACAGCGACTGGCCGTCAATATCCGTACCCTCGTAGGCCAAGTCAGTCAGAGCCTGCCAGGGCACAATGAGCCGCTTCTATACGCTCATAGACAGCGGCGGATGAAAGCTACTGTGCACTATGCCTTGTATCGTTCACTATACTTTCTCGATGGGGAAAGAACGTCAACAAAGGAAAACATAGATAGGTGAAGAGCAGGCGGATGCTGAGGTGCAATGAGACACACATGTACCCATACCTCTTACAGGTTCTTCTACCTACCGAGTTGTCATTAATGGAGTATTTGAGACTGCGTATGGCATTATAACAGCGGTATTGTTATTGCACCATGCGGGCATACTACGCTGAAGAACTAAAGAAACTGGTATACCTGCCTAATATCGTATAGGGTCCCACGAGGACGCAGAAGTGCCGCAAGACGACATGTATGGAGTCCACTAATTTCTAAATTACTAATGGTACGAACAGTAAAATTTCTAACGTTGTACGCATTATTCCATCATCAGTTTAAACAGATTTCAATGAAACTGAAGGAAGAGTATGGAGGCTTCATATATTACTGCAAAGTACATACTGTATACGGCATGCATTGCAGATTTCGAATTTTAAGTGTAGTTGACAGCAAGCTGCCCACATTCCAAGGTAATTTCTTTCTAATTTGATGGGTATGTATGTACAAAGAAAATCGTGTTGTAGGGGGGACACATTCTGACAAAGACAGTCCAGTTCCCTAAGCTCAATGACGTGAAAGAAAAAGCGAGGTTTGAAGAATTCATTGTGGTCTTGAAAGAATTATGAGGATAGTTTTATAAAGGATTTGAAGTCATTATCAGTTTTACAATTGTTTTCGAGCTGTTTTCGAAACCGTTTGGCCTTTCACTTCAAAGCGCCCCTCAGCATATGCAGGTGTAACTGTCCGACCAGCAAGGTGATTCCTGTTTTAACGAAAAATCTTTTTACGTTTATTCAGGACATCTAAACTGCTTACCTCAAGTAGAGTTTCCACGACTCCATAATGAGGCTCCAAAGCGCTACAATATTTCGATCGAAATATTTGTGTGAAACTAAATGTGTCACTATATAAGGCAATTTGAGTGTTAAACACCGCGAAATCGAATGCATCTCTCTGTATGCCGACAGTTTGTACTAGACAGAAGCTATGTCTGCAGCGCACCAAATATAATTAAATAGTACTACAGATCTGTTGGTAATCTGTCATGCTGAGAAATATGAAATGTAAAACGAAGTCGCATTAAATGTGACTTCAGTGCCATTTGAATCTGCGCGTTTTCACTTTTCACCTCTACCACCTCCTGGCGATCAGACGTTATGGCGTGGCAGTGGAAAAAATGTGCAGGGAAGCTGAACGCTTTGGCACTCGCGCCCGAACTTAGCCTGTGAGCCGAAATCATGGCCGCCACTGGCCTTGTGCGTGCTCACTAACTTACCGCATTCGCTGAGTGGACTTTTCCAGTACCGAACGATCGCGTCACTAACCTATCGTCTCGCTTTGGCTGCGCTCAGTCTTCAATGAGGAAAGGCTTTCCCGTGTGTTTATTTGTTGCTTATTTAATGTCTTCACCTTGATGTACACTGCCCAAAATAGAATAGGCCTAAGCATAACTGGAAAGACGACTCTATATTGATCCGATAATGGCGTATGCCGCCTGATCTATAGAAGATATAGAGTTAATGGTGTTGGGCGCCTTGTCACGCTCCGCGCGGCTCCCTCCGTCGGATGTTACAGTCCTCTCTCGGGCATGGGTGTTTTGTGTTGCCCGTAGCATAAGTTAGTTTAAGTTAGAGTAAGTAGTGCGTAAGCTTAGGGTCCGATGACCTCAGCAGTTTGGTCCCATAAGATCTTGCCACAAATTTCCAATTTTTGTTAATGGTTTCAACGTCCACCCCCCTCCCCCCCCCCCCCAAAAAAAAGCGTAGCGGCATAGCTACCAGACCGCCATCTGTGTACTCCTAAAGAAGAATGCTCACAGCCAGAAGTATGACTGTGGTGCAAACGTGTGAAGCAAGCGGGCAACCATGCCACTGAGACATATTTGTGCTTCCAACTGAGCGAGTTTGAAAGGGGACAAACTGTGCAAACTATGCCCTTCCGAGTGGCGGGACGCTCCTTTGGGAGAATTGCAACCAATGTTCGACATGCTGCATAAGTAGATTAGGTTCTGGAAGTCCACGAAGCACGGACGCCCTCCAGGATCATCGTTTTATTATGGCAGCCGTGGCAGATCGTACAGCTACCACAGCACAGACAAGAGGGCTTTTGAGCTCAGATGTTCCAACGCGAACTGTTGCGAGACACTACTTAGTCGTGGAACTGCAGCAACGCACAACTCTAGCCTGTGTCTCACTCACGCCACAGCACAAGTGGATTGATGCCGTCACAGTTTCATTTGGAAGATAAGCATATTCTATCTGCACGAAAGTGATGGTCGTTTGCACGTGTGAGCGTTGTCTCGTAGCGCTCATTATTCCAAGACATGCTGGCCCCACCCCAGGCCTTATGGTCTGGGGCGCGATAAGCTACAACTCTCGTCCACCATTGCTGTTTTTCGAGAGGTCACTAACCAGCCCACAGCACAGGCTAAATGTTGTTGGACCCGTCTTTTGCCGTTCTTCCGACAGGAAGATGATGTGTTGTTCCAACAGGACGATGTTCGTCCACATACTCCCCATTGAAACTCAATGTGCTCTGTAAGATGTGCAGCAACTTTCCTCACGAGCACCATCCACAGACTTCGCTCCAGTCGAGCACGTGTGGGATGTGATGGGAAGAGAAGTGACTCTTGCGACTCGTCTACCAATAAGTTTTACAGAATTAGGTGAAGAGGCCAAGAAGGTGTGGAGTAACTTATCAAAAATGGTTCAAATGGCTCTGAGCACTATGGGACTTAACAGCTGTGGTCATCAGTCCCCTAGAACTTAGAACTACTTAAACCTAACTAACCTAATAACAACACACACATCCATGCCACAGGCAGGATTCGAACCTGCGACCGTAGCGGTCGCGCGGTTCCAGACTGAAGCGCCTAAAACCACTCGGCCACCCCGGCCGGCAATAAGGTATCCCAGGAGAGTATTTGCCATCTATATAATTGACTCTAGGCCAGTCAGCGCCTGCATTGCCGTCCACGAACGCTACACCACTTACTAATAGGGGTCTTTCAGCATGGCTCAATATATGGT
This sequence comes from Schistocerca piceifrons, assembly GCF_021461385.2. Taxonomy (NCBI): domain Eukaryota; kingdom Metazoa; phylum Arthropoda; class Insecta; order Orthoptera; family Acrididae; genus Schistocerca; species Schistocerca piceifrons. Next base: position 558,187,111 of record NC_060143.1, read on the forward strand.
ACCTTAGAATAGTTTGTGTTATTGATCTGTAAATCTGATCATTTCATGTGCTCCATATGTACTGTTGGAACAGTACATCAAGAGTGGATTGGAAACCTCTTAAAAGATGTACCATTTTTTTCGGTAATGTACATATTAATGTATTTGATGCTTTATAGCCGTAAATTTAAGGTGTCTTATTGAGTGCCTTGGCGCCTATCATTCGGATTTCGCTATTCGCTTGTGACTGCACGTGGGAACCGTTTACTAAGTGATTACCAATAGCCGCTACTTGCCACACTTACGCCTAGTGTTCCGTTTATGACAGTTTATTTAGTATGCATAGCGGTTCCTTCTTCTCCAAGTGTCATTGGGATAGGCAACCAGAGTTACCTGGGCAGTCCACTGTGAGTCGTCGCTGATCGCAGTGACGTCAGAGACTACGTTGTCCGGGCTCTTCGGCTTTGGAAGATGGTGTGGGAATTTAATGCCCAATTTTATGACATCAACTGTTCTTTAGAGCTGAAGCCTTATTTATAACGTGTATTTATGACGTGTACTGCTCCATAGATTTGATACCTGATTTAAAATATTTATTGTTCTCGAGATTTGATGCCTTAATAAGGTATTTGTTATTAATTCCTGTTTCATGTCTTGTCCGTCTTCCCCCCATTAACTGGTTTATTACTCAGACTTTACCGCTGCTGAGATTTCCTGTTCAATTTAAATTCAACTTGCTGTTCCTGTAAACATACTGTGTCTTAATTAATGCAGCTGCTGGTGTCTGTAGACAAAATTTATTGGCTAGTGTCTTATGTGGTTCTGTGTTTTAAGTAAGTTTATATTTTTAAATAATTTACATTTAGCGTTGTTCTTGAAAAGAATAACGTTCAATTGCCTCTTACCCAGACCTTCCTCGTCCAAACTCAATGAGCGTGCTGCGCCACGCAGCAAAGCTCACTGACTTAGTGCGATAACCTGTAAATGAGTGGCAAATTGTGCTTAAACTCATAAACTTTTGAACTAGCAGCAACTGCTCGATGACAAGAAAAACTCACACAATTTAAAAATTGAAATATACAAGGAAATGAATGCCAGTAAGAGAGAGATCCTATCCAATTACTTTACAATGCCAATAGAACGTTCTGTATTACCTGGGTGGCAGCGTGGATGACTCAGATAGCTGTCATACAATTGAGCAGTCATTTCAACGAGCGATCAGCAAAATGCTCAGATCATTTCTTCGTAGGTAACCGGCTGTCTCCCCTATATTTATGAGCCTACAGCGCAGAGGAACACATCTACTACATGGTTGCTTAACTATTGGTCCGTGTAGCCCAGAGAGAAACCGTAAAACCGTACACTTCGTGGAATCATCTGTTTACTTATTCACGCGTTCCAGAAAGTTTGACCTACATCTCCAATTGGGTGCTGCCTAAAATGAATTCTGAATGGACCACTCCGCGACTTTAAGTTGTCAGGCATTGTGTGTTCTAACACCCAAATTTATCTTGAAAGTGTAATTCTGCGTCAGAATGAATCCCACTTCCTGTGAAGATTTCGTATTAACAGATATGGTCATTTTGTTTGGTTTGAGGATCAAACAGTCAACTAACTACCGACGCGCAAAATCAAGGAAATATATCCAACATCATCATCATCCATTCTTTCAGGGTGTGGCAACACAAGCCGTCCTGTACTTCCTAATGGAATGGGTTATGTGCGTGCTACGAGGAAAAGACGAATGAACCACCAGGTGTAAAACTTGGCAGAGGATATTATTCTCGTCTATTCTTAGAAGACTGAAAATAATTAGCAACAACGGCGATTTAAACGAAATTTCATGTCGGATTAAAACTGTGTACCTGTACGGGATTCAAATCCATGACTATCACCTTTCGGGCACTACAGTCCTGCAAGATACGCAGGAGTGTTTAGGATGGTAGCTGGTGAGGTACAGGCAGTATCGTAAGTGGTGCTCAGCGAGCTCACTTGGTAGAGCAAATGCCTGCGAAAGGCTAGGGTCCCTGGTTCGAGTAACGGTTCCGCAAACGGTTTTAATCTGCCAAGAAATTTCATATGGACGCACTCTCTGCTGCACGTTGAAAACTTGTTCTGTACTGTCCACAACGTTTTGGAACGTAAGTGCACATCTGCCTTCCACACTACCACAATGAATTCCTGTGCAAACTGACGCCAGTAAACTCAAAGTTCGGCCATAAATTGTTGTCAGTCGTGTCACTTTGTTTTCTATCACCATCCAGTATACGATATGTGGTGAACGGTCCATATTGTATGGCTCCCATTGGTTCCGATTCTGTTCTACTCGCAAGGCGAATAGTGCTACAACGACGGCCAGTTTGCCAGAATGCAAGCAGTTCTAATTCATTCTTGATACTGAATGATGCGAATTAGGCCACCTGAAAGTTTCTCCTGGACCGCAGCTCCGAGTATTGTCGAGGATGTTTGCAGTGGGCCAGGTCGCGCGCCTTTGTCTGCAGGCCGTGCAAGGCCAGTATCTTTCCTCTTGTTTAATAATGGTTTTTTATGTGTGTTTCAAAAGACAAATAATCTTGTGTCCCGTCGGGATGAGTACACACTGGGTGCTTTGCAACGTCTGGCTCACCGGTGCTGAGTGAAGAGTTATGGCTGATATTTGTCACATTTTGGCCACTGTATGTCATTGCGTTAACCTTGTAGTTGTTAGTGTTGTTGTTGTGGTCTTTAGTCCGGAGACTGGTTTGATACAGCTCTCCATGCTACTCTACCCTGTGTATGATTCTTCAAGTAACTGCTGCAATCTACATCCATCAGAATCTGCTTAGAGTAGTCATCTCTTGGTCTTCCTCTACTATTTTTAACCTCCAAGCTGCCCTCCAATACTAAACTGGCGATCGCTTGATGCCTCAGGAAATGTCCTACCAACCGATCCCTTCTTCTTATCAAGTTGTGCCAGAAATTCCACTTCTGCACAATTCTATTCAGTACCTCCTCATTAGTTACATTATCTACGCATCTGATCTACAGCATTCTTATCTAACACCATATTTCGAATGCTTCTATTCTCTTCTTGTCTTAACTATTTATCGTCCATGTTTCACTTCCATACATTGCTAGACTCCATACAAATACTTTCAGAAAAGACTTCCTCACACTTATATCTATACTCAATGTTAACAAACATCCCTTCTTCAGAAACGCTTTCCTTGCCATTGCTAGTCTACATTTTATATCCACTCTGCTTCGACCATCATCAGTTATTTTTCTCCCTAAATACCAAAAGTCATTTACTATTTTAAGAGTCTCATTTGCTAATCTCATTCCCTCAGCAACACCTGATTTCATTCGATTGCGTTCCATTAACCTCTTTTTGCTTTTGTTGATATTCATCTTGTAACCTCCTTCCAAGACAATGTCCAACCTCAAAGTTTTTATTTTGATGTCTATTCCAAATTTTTTTTTTGTTTCATTCACTGCTTGCTCAATATACGGATTAAATAACATTGGGGATAAGCTACAACACGGTCTCATTCCCTTCCGAACCACTGCTTCCCTTTCATGTACCTTATAAATGCCATCTGGTTTCTGTACGAATTATAAATAGCCTTTCGCTCCCTGTATCTGAATGAGAGCATTACAGTCAGTGTTGTCAAAAGCTTTCTCTACGCCTACAGGTACGGGTCTGTATTGCCTCACGTGTTCCAACATTTCTACGGAATCCAAACTGATCTTCGATGAGATTGACATCTATCAGTTTTTCCATATCCCTGTAAAGAATTCGCGTTAGTATTTTGCAGCCGTGAGTTATTAAACTGATGGTTCGGTAATTTTCACGCCTGTCAACACCTCCTTTCTTTGGCATTGGAATTATTATATTCTTTTTGAAGTCTGAAGGTATTTTGCCTGACTCATACATCTAGGTCACCAGACGCCAAATTTTTGCCAGGGCTGGCTCTCCCAAGGCTGTCAGTAGTTCTAATGGAATGTTGTCTACCCCCGGGGCCTTCTTTCGAATTAGGTCTTTTAGTGCTGTGTCAAAATCTTCACGCAGTTTCATATCTCCCATTTCGTCTTCATCTACATTCTCTTCCATTTCCATAATATTACCCTCATGTACATCGCACTTGTACAACCCTCTATATACCCCTTCCATCTTTATGCTTTCTCTTCTATCCTTAGAGTTGGTCTGCCGTCTGAGCCCTTGATATTCATACAAGTGGATCTCTTTTCTCCAAAGGCCTCTTTAATTTTCCTGTAGGCGGTATCTATCTTACCCCTAGTGAGATAGGCCTCTACATCCTTACATTTGTCCTCTAGCCATCCCTGCTTAGCCCTTTTGCACTTACTGTCAATGTCATTTTTCAGACGTTCGTATTCCTTTTTGTCTGCTTCATTTACTGTATTTGTATATTTTCTCCTTTCATCTGTTAAATTTAGGATCTCATCTGTTACCCAAGAATTTCTACAGGCCCTCGTCTTTTTGCCTGCTAGATCCTCTGCTGCCTTCACTATTTCCTCTCTCAAAGCTACCCATTCTTCTTCTACTGTGTTTCTTTCCCGTGCTCTTGTCAGTTTTTCCCTAATGCTCTCTCTGAAACTTGCTACATCCTCTGGTTGTTTAAGTTTATCCAGATACCATCTCTTTAAATTCTCACCTTTTTGCAGTTTCTTCAGTTTTAATCTGCAGCTCGTAATCAATAGATTGTAGTGAGAGTCCACATCTGACCCTGGAAATATCTTACAATTTAAAACCTGTTTCCTAAAGCTATGTTTTCCCATCCTGTGTCTCCAGGCCTCTTCCACGTATACAGTCTTTTTTCATGATTCTTAAACCAGGTGTTAGCTATGATTAAGTTATGCTCTGTGCAAAATTCTACCAGGCGGCTTCCTCTTTCATTCCTTACCCCCATTCCATATTCAACTACTACTTTCCCTTTTCTTCCTTTTCATAATACCCAATTCCATTCCCCCATCACTATTAAATTTTCATCTCCATTCACTATCTGAATAATTTCTTTTATCTCACCATACATATCTTCAATATCTTTGCCATCTGCGGAGCTAGTTGGCATATAAACTCGTACTATTGTGGTAGGTATGGGCTTCGTGTCTATCTTGGCTACAATAATGCGTTCGCTATGCTGTTCGTAGTACCTTACCCGGGCTCCTATTTTTTTATTCATTGTTAAACCTACTCCTGCATTACCCCTATTTAGTTTAGTATTTATATCTTAAGGATCCGTAAACGTGATTCGCAAGAACAAAAATGGATGTTTCTTTGATCAGGTGGTGTAAGATGATGATTTTACTAACTCTGCCCTCACTTAGAATGAGTGGTGAGGAGTGGTGGAACTGTGTTAGTTCATTGCAAACGTGTGAAACTTGCTTGTTAGATGATCCGACCTTTTGTAAGCAGGTTATATGTCGCGATGAATGAAGTTTCCGTTTCATGGTAATGGGTGCTGCTATTAAGAATCAGTTACTGCTTAAGTAGATTTAATTTGTCTTATTGATACAGACAGTTATTATGTGCTCTTATAAACCCTTTGGCTTTGGAAGAGTTTTCTGCAGCATAAGCCGCCAGCAACATAAGAGAGGCATACGTTTTGGTGATTTTACATGTTCTAGTGTTTGCATCTAGTGTTAAACTGTTTCAGGTTGTCTTTTGAGTAATGGTTAATTTTGAGATAAACGAGGTGCAATGAATATTATTGATTCTTCGGGTCAAGATTATGATGTAGTCAGTCCACATGGTTACGAAACCAGGTGGATGGTTATCGGCAGCCAGGATGGAGCAAGATTGTTTGGGATCAAAACGTAAGACCATCTAAGTTCATTATGTAAGGGAAGTGTGTTTTTCTTTTGGCGTTATACATTTTGCAGCATCCGTAATCGTCCTGAAGTTCTATTTTAAATGTTGTCTTTACTACTATTAAGCTGTGGTTTTTAAGCGTGGTGTATTCGTGTGTGTCAAGCCACTTTTCAGTCCTTAAGAGGTTGTGAAACTTGTTTTTGAGGTCGAGGTATTTAGTTTTGGTTTTCTTTACGACACAATTCGCGGTATAACTGTAACTTACGAGTCTAAAAACCGTTTTGTTCATATTCTCTAAATAGATTTCTGTACAAGTTATTATTATTTGTTACAGTTTTCACTATGGTTGATTAAATAAATTTACAATGTTTTTCAATTTGTAACACAATCAATCGGTTCCACCTTTCCCAACTACTGTCCATACCGCCACAAACAGTGGTGTGAGAACATGGTAGATTTAGTTGTGTTACATGCAAGTAGAATTATGTTTCGGCTGCTATACCGACTCTGTATTTTTCAGAATGCCTGGTGTAGTGAGATGGTTAATGAGTTTCAAAGATGGTATCTAGAGTCAAAGGGAACGTTGTTGGGTCTAATTGAGCAAATATGCTAGGAGAGTCACATTACTGTAGAACAACGAATAACCAACTGGAAGCGAGATAATATTCGCTGCCACCGTTGCTTGTGCTGTCTTCGAGGCAATCTGGAGATTACTGGGTTTGAAGGGACTAATACTCCAAACCAAATATGGAGGTTGCAGGTCCCTTTTAACCATTATTTAGGTAGAGGTGGTGGTGTGGTGGGTGTGGATGAAAAGCAGAAACAACGATTAGCAACTTACAGTAAAACCTTAAGAGAGTAGTTTGAGGCTTGCAATAGGAAGTTAAATGAAACGGGAAATGAAGCTAATAAGAATGATCGAATGCGTGATGGCGACCAGGCAATCCCTGAAAGCTTGTTCACGATGATTCAAAATCCATTAAAGGAGTTTTGAACTAATATACAGATTCAACTTAGAATTCGGTAGAGTGGATAATTATATTTATTTGAATTTTGTTACTTAATATGGGAACAGCGGGGCTACGTAAATGCGAGATTTGGATGTCTTGAGGGTGATAGCAGTAAAAGTGAGTGACGGTTTACTTGGAGACATGCTAAATGTCATACGTTTTGAAACCATTTGGGGCTAGAAACTTCCGAGCAATTTATTCCTTACAGAACTCTGCAGGTGTTAGCGTACAGTGAATGTCGTCATGACCAAGGAACTCTGGAATCAGTGATAAGCTACATACAACAAATTAAACACTGTGATAAATTTGGTTGTCTCATACAGTGAAGAACAAGTGCAATGTCAAATTTTATGTGGATTATTACCTGGTAATGGAACGTAAGCAGTATTTTCTATTGTCCCAAAACGTCTAGATCAAAAAATGAGCGCGAAATTCAGGCTTTTTAACTCATGAATTCACGAAGGGACAGGCAGGTTGTAACAGAAATTTACTCTAAATTATGTGGCAGCTTATCCCCAAACAGTCACGCAACATATTTTATAATGTCACCTGCACACCCTCATAATGAATGAAGTCCACCTTTTACCGCTGCATTATAACTGCCAACCTCATTCAGTGCTATCAGTGACTGCCCAGCCAATTAACTCTTCTCTTCCATTCATTTTATTATAATGACAGCCCTGTTATTTACTGCAACCCTGAAAGATTACTGGCTGGCTCTGGCGACACAGAAGCTTCCTTACAGTGCCCAGGAAGAGCAATAAACCTGTACAGAGCTGAGAGATGTCATTCAGAGCTGGTTGACAGTGTAGAAATCCTCTCGTACCATCTCCAGACACTGGGCAGTCCCCAAGCTCTGGTTAGCTGTCGTAAAGTTTCGTTGTACACCGAGCGATATGGCGCAGTGGTTAGAAGCTGCACTCGGATACGGGAGGATCACAGTTCAAGTCCGACCATCCTGAATTAGGTTTTCCATCGTTTCCCTAAATAGCTTCAAGCGAATGCCGGTATGCCTACTTTCAAAGCCCGCATCTCGTGGTCGTGCGGTAGCGTTCTCGCTTCCCACGCCCGGGTTCCCGGGTTCGATTCCCGGCGGGGTCAGGAATTTTCTCTGCCTCGTGATGGCTGGGTGTTGTGTGATGTCCTTAGGTTAGTTAGGTTTAAGTAGGTCTAAGTTCTAGGAGACTGATGACCATAGATGTTAAGTCCCATAGTGCTCAGAACCGTTTGAACCTACTTTCAAAGGGGCACGGCCGATTTTCTTACCCATCATGACAAAATCTGTGAGAGCAGGAGTCTGTTCAATTTATTTTCAAAATTATTATTGGGCAGAACTTCTAAGGTGTGGTACAGCTGGCCGGCGAGATTCCTACAACGGTAGAAATGGCAGGTTTCGGAGAGCTGGGAGAAGAAGAGTAAACACTTCCTGCCAGGTGGCCGAGGAGAGAGAAGGGTGACTCCTTGTTAGTACAGGGTACAGACGGTGAGGTGGACTCAATTTCCAGCCATTACTGCTCCTGTCTTCCACCTACTCGCTGCGAAAGGGTAAAGGTTGTCGGTTAGGAAGTTACTTATTTGAGGGCAGTGTATTGCTAGTTATCTTCCATCGGAGTTAAAGTGCGCAGTTCAGACGTTCACCAACATCTAGCTTCCTTCCCTCAGCAATTTGAGTATTCATCTGGTGTTTGTAGATATTTTTCCGGGATTCTTCTTTACTAACCATTCTCTTAGAAATTGGCAGTATCTGCCATTTAGTTTCACTACTATGCTTTCATCCTGTTGACCCTTGTGTGTCAAATTTAGATTTCATGATTACAATCCCCTTTTCATCAACTAAATTTTCACATATATGTCTGAGTGGGTAGTTAGTATGCTGATGTTTCACAGTAATAAACTGATCTCTCACAGTAAACGCTTGTTTCTGCTGTAGAGAGATGTTCTCCTTCATTAATACATGCATTCGTTGTGTAGTACCCGCCGATTAGTGCTTAACTGGAACATCCCTTTTAGTTGTTATCCAGTAAGACGTTTCCGTTGCATGGCATTATTTTTTTCCATAAATTGGCATGTTCTTATGAGTATTTTCATGGACTTAGAGCATCTTAGGGGTTCTGGTAATCAACAGCTCAACTGGTACCTCACGCCAAATAGTAAAGGTTCAGATAGGAGAATGGGAGCGCAAGTTTTTCAAAACAGAAAGGAACGAAAGAATGATTAGGTCACAACGATATAAAGAAAAAGACAAACCAAAGATAACTTTTTGCACCCGTAGGAAGCCTGAGCATGTAAGCAGTGAATGTTTACGGGAAAGTGGGAAAATGCAAGAATTATGACACTTAAATACCAGGAATGGTAAATTAATTCCCGCTGTTAAAGATAACGGAACAACAGTTTGTCACTCCTTGTGCATAGTTTAATAGTGAGCCGATGGTCGAGTAGCTGGAATTGTGCGATATTATTTCTGCTATCATTCACAGACGGTTTGTTGCTAAATGGAGAGTTATTAAGTGAGGATGTTATATTTAGATACTGGAGAGCATTTTCGCACTGGTAAAAGAAACCTGCTATTAAAGGAGGGCCAGCAAGTCAGGGTGACCATTGTTGATTTTACGCAGAGGGACGCTGTAAAGTTTAAAGAGAATTTAGTCACTATTTTTATTTTAAGAGCGGGTTTTTCGTCAAAGTTGGTTTGATCCTCTAATGGTCAGGGCGAAAATTATATTTTAAGCTTAGCATACAAGTTCAGTTGAAACGTCCCCTTAGAACAATTATACAAGACTGTGCTTAAACTGATACACAATATTTTGTTAGCGCAACGCAATCTGACTTTCAAAAGTCCCTACAAAAGAATGGCCCTGACTAACATTAAACTATACCTTTCACAAATCACTTACCTCACAAAAATCTTCGCTGCTCAAGCTACTGCAATACAGGAGCGCCACTACTGCCAGCTAAATGAAAGATTCAAACTACTGAAGGCACTAACTACTGATAGGGATAGTTAGCAAATGAAAGATATTAATAGAGAACGAACAATGTATTTACCTTGATATCATCATATATAAATATAGCAGTTCATGACAAATTACAAACCTCCGCCATCTCTCTCCCCACATCCACCACTGCTGGCGGCTCACCTCCAACTGCGCAACGCTACGCGCTGTTAACATCCAGCTTCCCCTCTACAATGGCAGACAACAATGCAAACTAGCCGCAGACTGCACACAGCACAGCCAGTGATTTCATTTTCATACAGAGAGCGCTACGTGGCGGCGGCGTTACCAATATAAGAAACTAAACAGCCTACTTACATAAAGAAAACATAAACAGCCTACTTACATAAAGGAAACATAAACAGCCTACTTACATAGCCCCCATGCTCCCCACAAAAAATTTTTACAAATGGTGTTGGGCACTGGCCAATACAGATTCGGCAAAAATTTTTCACAATTACAGTAACAAAGATATAAAATGCACACACTTATTGATACAATGTTGGTCAAAAGCTAAAAATTTCTCACAGTCCATAAAGACAGTCCTCATCATTCGTCACAGTAAAATTGCAGTGTTTTTTTCAAAGTCTGAGCAGTAAACGAAAATGCACACGGAAGTAGTGGATTTCCACGCAGCCTTGAAGAAGTAGTGTTGTCCTTCCAACGGAAAGACAGTGCTGACTCTTGACATGCTGACAGGTAATGGGCCACAATGGAGCAAACCCACAGCAGAGTCATTCGAAGTTCTGACGAATATTGGTAGGTAGGTCATCACAGAGCAGACCCACTGTAGTCCTGGTAGAGAGTATTGGTACTGGTGGGCCACCAGAGGTGCAGACCCACTGCAGTCCTTATAGAAATAATGGTATTGGTGGGTCATCAGTGATGCAGACCCACTGTAGTCCTTGTAGAGATAGCCAGCAGCCATCTGTTGCGACTGTGCAGGTGCACAATCACCATCGAAGAGGCTTGCAGAGAAGATAGCAAGTCCATATACCCCCACTTGTGCACTCACAAAGTTTGTGGAATTGTCCTTAGACCCAGCAATGCTGTTGTCCAGTCCCTTGCTGAATTATTAACACACGTGCAAACACTAACAGTCCCAACTTCTCACATATTGTGCATATATTATGACCAACAGAAAAGTGTGCAGTGAAATGAATGCTTACAAGTTACTTAATTTGATTAACTGGCGTCAATTACAATTATATAACATAAGAATACAATTACAAAGATACAAAATACATCATTAAAAACATAACAATACAGATAACATTTGTAGTACAGGCTTTACAAAAGAATAGAAATAAACATAGACATCAGTGTTACAGGAATGATGACATGAGTACAAAAATAAAAGATCAGAATCACTTTTGAAACGTCAACTTCACACATGAGCATTAAAACAAAACAGAATAAATAAAGTCTAAGCATCTTTACAAAGAAAATAACAGAGTATTAGAAAAATTCTACAACATAGCTCTCATCAGCTAAACACATAAAGACAGGGAAAACACAAATACACAAGGGTACACAAACATATAGCGGAATAATAGAAGGAAAGGACAGGGTTTGTTTTACTGCAGTATTTTGCAAACAAAACTTTCTTTACTTCTCGGAGATCGCCCTTCATTCATCATTATTCCCAAAAAGTCCTATCTATACCTCCTTGCTGTATTCTATTCACATTTCTTTCAAAATAATTATTTCTGATTGTACAATACTCATTTGGGCCCAAATCTTTTTCATTTAACTTCGCATTGCATTCTTTACCTATTCTCCATAGTCAGTTTCTTATATAGTCTACCCCCTCTTAAGCTAACTTAAATCTACTGAGCTCAGAGATATGTATACCAAGGGACGAGGCAATGCAGCATCACATAACAAATTAACACAAACAGCAATGCAAAAAAATGCTAATTGGCAAAGCTAGCAGCATAAATTAGCAAAAGTCAAATTCAATAACACTATGCCTGGCAAACAGCAGCAACTTATACCTAAACATGACATAGCTCAAGCAGAAAAAAATATTACAGTAAAAATAACAATGCAGACAAGAGAAATGTCTATTCACATCTTAATGTCTATGTAATTAAAGTGGTGCACCATAACAACTGATTGTAAAAAAATATTACCATGTACTTGAAAAGAAAATTATGTGTTACTGTTACTAGTTCCTTCTTATTGTTCTTTCCTTTCCAAGTGCTCCTTTTTTTTTAAAGAATGTGGATCATAAAATAATTATTTAATAGATCTGTTGACAGAAAGTGTTCACATTAGCAAAGGCATTTCATTTTATAAAAGCAATGCTGCAACACAACTGGAAACCAGATATTTAATGAAATAAGCAACTATGAAAAGCAAAGCATAAAAATATCATTCAATAGTCATGTGGCATTTTGTAAGTCAGTAGCACTCAACTCTCGGAGAAAGACACTTGTCATAATCAGGTGTGCAGATGTACGAATATTTCCCATCAATTCATGAGCATTTCAATAATTAGCACAAAGTGCGAGTAATCATATGTTTTCAAGTAACAAGGGTGTCGCATTAGCGATGAAAGGCACACCCTAATGGCTTGTTCTCCAGGTGTTTGACACAGCTGTGTGCCCACAACGCATTACAAAAATCATATGTTTTCAAGTAACGAGCGTGTCACATTAGCGATGCCCTCTACAAAGGAATGTCATTAGCGGGGGTATAGGCTTCCGGAAAGGCACACCCTAATGGCTAGTTCTCCAGGTGTCTGACACAGCTGTGTGCCGACGACGCACGTGCAGGTGGTCACTTTCTTACGGAAATATTTACGACACCAGTTTCCGCTACAGTGACAGTCTCATATGAAAATTTCACAGGTCGAAAATTTACGTCACAAGTGTGTAGAAACAAAATCCTATGAATATAACAGTGTCCAAAAAATTTTCGCCGGCATTGTGATACATTCACGCATTTACACGCACATTTCATAACTCTTAAAGTACGATTCTCGGTTTCCAACATCCTTTTTCACAAGTCATGAGTCCTTAACTTCTTTCATTATTCATATACATATAAACACGTAATCACATTCCTCATATATGGTAGCATCATCTTATTGACATAAACATACCTCAACAGCATAATACACATCGTCGTCGTAAAAATAACATCATAACACCTCAGTCAAATCTCAAAATCGTCGTAGCTTCCTCCAATAATTAAAACAATTCTCCGCTCATGTCAAAAGTGTCATCTGCCTCAAACGTACTTTAAAATCATGCTCCCTTACCAAATACATCATTCAAAGCTCTCATAATATCACAATGCGTCCAAAAAAAATATGAACAGTTCACACAGTACAGACAAAATACAATTTCGTAAGTGTGAAGTTATACAACGGTGTAATTGCGTAAACATCTGTAACTGATGTAATAAAAAAATGTTTGTCTCTCAGTTAAATGATCAGATAGCTGTGTAATTTGTGTGTTAGAGAAATATGGTACCGATGTGTAAAGTTGTATAAGCAAATACCATATTAGCTAGGGTTCCTTGTGGTTGCCACACACATGGTACACAAAGTAAGCGTGTACCCCCCTGAGGATAATTGTAATTATACCCTCAGGTGTTACAGATTACAGCAATGAAATGAAATGTATCACGGAAAACTTTCTTTGTAATTAAAAAAAATCTTTAAAAATAAGTGTTTTAAGTATAAGATTAATCACTCAAATGCGTGTACTGTAGCGCTAAACTGTGCATCTTGTCGCAACATAATCTCTGTGGAAGTGTCGTAGTTATCGTCCTCCGAAAGCTACGTTCTGCAGAAGTCAATGTACTTACCACATGATAAACAAAAGTGAAATGCTTTGCGTATAGATATCGTAGTTATTATGCTTATTGGCGTGATGAAGAAAGTACTGTACAGTAACGTATTGTTATGCCAAAAAAAAGGCTGTCTCATTGTTGCTATACCACAAAAGTTACTACTAAAACATGTTTTCCTTCCTAGAAGAATTCAGAAAACTGTGCAGATATAAAACAGATACACTGCAAAAGCAGCAATGTAAATTGTGTCACACATTAGTAACGTCGTGATATAGTCATGTAGCTGTCAAATAAACTAACCACCGTGTCATCTGGCATTTCACAGAAAGCACCTCAAATCCAGGATCCACTCTCAAGCAAACCAAAATGTTGCATGAAAATTTCATTAGCAGTGCTGGTATGTTCTAAGTATGTGAGTCTTATAGTCGTTACATAATCGTGCAACTAACAAGCAAGAATGTACACACACAATAACACTGTGTCTCCTGTTCACAATAAGAATGCATTCGTAATTTCTGTTTAAATAAGTTCTCTTGGTTCTTGGCTGGATATTTAACTTCAAACATTGTTGCATGGTAACAGTTTCTTAAGTCTAACACAGCATACTAGTAATGTAAAGTGAAAAGTTATATGGCAAAGACAAAGTTAAAAAGCAGATTATCTTTCAATAAACGGTTTTACATGTGAAATGTGGTGTAAACCTTTACTCTTCCTAGTACTCAGAGTTTCAACTTGAACGGAATTATCATGTGGTATACGTCGGTGAGGAGTGCTAAAAATTTTCTCAAGGTTAACGTCTTATGTTATTTTTCTCGTAGCTAGCGGGCGCACGCGGCTGCCTGCTGCATGCGGTGTGAGTCATTGTCTGTCCCTTTGTTGGCGCGCGTCGTTATTGGGGTTTGGAGACCTAACTTCTACAAATTCACGTTGCCCAGATGGCCCAGCTCTGTTAGAAACCCGCCAGTTCCGATGAAATTCACGTCTGTCGTTTTGTCGGTAGTTTACATAGTTTCTTTCTTGTCTGTCACGTGGTGGAGAATTTCTCCCTGAGTCGTAACTACGTGCTGGACCGTTGCGTCTAAAGTTATTCTGTCTCCCTTGATAATAATTGTTTTGGTTCCCATATTGTCTGTTTCTCTGATTGTCTCTGTGATAGTCATTATTGCGGAGAGGTGATCTTTCCCTGTAATTATTACTACTCTGCCAACGGTTGTCATACGGGTGGTGTCTATTTTGGTCACGATTTGTGTGGTGAGAATAGCCTTGTCGCGTCCAGTTATCGTTTCTGTCGTCACGGAATTGTGACGGATGTGACCCGTAGTGATTGTTTTCCTGTTTTCGCATCCCGCGACTGTCTGTGTCAATTTCTAATTCTTGTAACAGTCCCTGAAAAGCTTCAATGTCGTCTTTGCAACGTCCTGCTAAAATAATATGTCTCAAATGTTCGGGCAGTTTGATTAAGCAAATGCGGATGAGTTCTGAGGGGCTGTATGGGTTTCACAGGTACTGATTTTTGTGCAACATGTCTTCAAAATATTTGACAAGACTGGAAAATTCAGATTGTTCGAAATGTTTCATCATTATGATGTTATGTTTTACGCGGTCTTGTGTGGCTTGAGACCAATATGCTGAGAGGAAGGCATGGAAAAATTCTCCTTCACTGTGGCAATCGTGAATGACCGATCGCATTCTTACAGCTGGTTCATTCTCTAAGTAGCCACACATAAATTCTAACCTGTGCTCCAATGACCAGTTGGGAGGGAAACAATGAGAGAATTGATGGAGCCACGCTTGTGGATGAATGTCGTTGGCAGAATTCTTAAACGTTTTGAATTTACGTGTAGTAATGAACAGCTTATAGTCAAAATCATCGTGTCGGCGAGTAGCATATCGGTCATTGTTACGTCGTGTCGGCGGTTCCATCTCAAAATTCGGTGTACCTTGCCAATTTCTTTCATAATTACCGAAATGCCCTGTGTTATTATTTTGTGGCTTTTGCGTATTTCTAAGTTCCTCTTCCCGTGTTGGAGCGCGAGTGTCCTCTGAAATACGTAATTCTTGTATTACCTGTGTCAGCTGTTCTTGTACTTCCCGGATTTCTCTTTGGTGTTGCGTATTAATTTGATTCAGATTTTGTTTCAGTTTCCTAATTTGTTCGCACTCTTCTGTGACATTAAAGACTACCGGTTTTGTGTCATTCAGATTATCATCTACCTTCGTAGATAAGTTAGTGACCTGATCCGAAAGTTCGGCTACTTTCTCTGATAATGAACTAATTTCCTCCATGTGTCTTTCTGAACCAATTTTCAGAGTATCTACTGTGTCCCTTAAGTTTTCCTGAGTTTTTGCAAGTTGCGTAACCGAATCGGTAGATGCAACTGAGTCCATTTTAGTTTGCAAGGTCTCATGATTTTCATGAACAATAGTTTGCAGTTCTTTTATGGCTGCTTCGTGATTCTGTAATGCATTTTCATGCCGCGAAAAAATAGGCTGAAAATGCTCACAAATTTGTGTTTTTACGTCATTACACACTTTTTGACATTTCGATTCAATGTTATGTAACTCAGTAGTTAAATCTTTACGTGTTTGTTCAAGTGTGGTGTCTAACTTCCGAAGATTTTGTTCCATTGTGTCTAACTGTTGCAGCTTTTGCTGTGTTTGTCTCTGATTTTGTTCCATTGTGTCTAACTTTTTAAGATTTTGTTCCACTGTGTCTAACTTTTTAAGATTTTGTTCCACTGTGTCTAACTGTTGCTGTGTTTGTCTCTGATTTTGTTCCATTTCTTGCATTAGTTGTAATAACAATGCATTAGTGTCTGGAATCTGTTCCTCTACTCTTTTCGGCAGTGCATTTGCACCGGCAACATTCACAATTTGACAAGCTGAAAATGTGTCTTGACTTATTTGAGAAAACGCTGAGGACGCAAAACCTGAATCTACAGTATTTGCAAAATTGTGTCTTGTCATTTCGGATTCCTGAGGCGAGCTGTTGCCGACCGATCGATCGATAATGCTTCCCTGTTCACTACCTGTTTCACTGTCTACACCATTATTTGACGCCCGCTCCATTTCCCTGTGCACAGTTACCAAATTACTACTTTGAACATTAGTAAATTCATTACTCGGCGGCGCTGATAAGCTACGCTCGTCGTCACTATTATTTCTCAATTTAGTTTGGAGCCTAGTGTTACGTTTTTCACACGCCATTATTGTCACAATATTTCACACGATAACACAGAAAATCACAATTTGAATAGCAAAAATAAGAGAACACATTAATATAGCACTGAAAATAATATCTAGTTAATTGCAGCTGCGAAATACTTGGTGCAAATCTAAATGCATGCCACAACTGTTTTACAGTACAACAATGAAAGACTGCAACTACAAAGGAGATTCTCTCTACAATTACACGCTAGCAATAAACAAAAGCTACACTAAATACACAAACTACAAGAAAAAATCAGAAGATTCCAGTGAGGTATCCTAGGCTAAGGGTCGACATATGAAACGTCCCCTTAGAACAATTATACAAGACTGTGCTTAAACTGATACACAATATTTTGTTAGCGCAACGCAATCTGACTTTCAAAAATCCCTACAAAAGAATGGCCCTGACTAACATTAAACTATACCTTTCACAAATCACTTACCTCACAAAAATCTTCGCTGCTCAAGCTACTGCAATACAGGAGCGCCACTACTGCCAGCTAAATGAAAGATTCAAACTACTGAAGGCACTAACTACTGATAGGGATAGTTAGCAAATGAAAGATATTAATAGAGAACGAACAATGTATTTACCTTGATATCATCATATATAAATATAGCAGTTCATGACAAATTACAAACCTCCGCCATCTCTCTCCCCACATCCACCACTGCTGGCGGCTCACCTCCAACTGCGCAACGCTACGCGCTGTTAACATCCAGCTTCCCCTCAACAATGGCAGACAACAATGCAAACTAGCCACAGACTGCACACAGCACAGCCAGTGATTTCATTTTCATACAGAGAGCGCTACGTGGCGGCGGCGTTACCAATATAAGAACCTAAACAGCCTACTTACATAAAGAAAACATAAACAGCCTACTTACACAGTTTCAATTTTGCCAGCATGGGCTACAGGGTATGGAAATTGTTGCTCGTGAGAGAACTGGTACTGGGACAACGATGAGGAGGAGCCAGACTTCGCAGACATTCAATAAGCATAATTCTTTTTTAGAAATTCTTTTTTAGATATTTTAAAGCAAGAATCTTGATTCACCTATCTGTTAGAATATCGGACTCAGTTGACCAACGATATGCATGTCAAGAAGGCCTCATATTGACCGTCATCACCTACGATGAAGATTTTAAAGCAGTTTGTTGATAATATCACAGCAAGGAGTAATTCGCCCTCCCAAATTGCTATGCGCTGCGTCCATTTTCCTACTGCCGAAATCTCATTGCAAATATCGGTCGGTAATTGACTACCGCGAACTGATCAAAATGTCAGTATGAATATCTGTTCCACTGCCTGATTTGCAGTCATTCTAGCGATGGTTATAGGAGGAATTTTTTTTTTTTAAGTAAGCAGCTTTTCTTCATGGTTACCAGCATTGTATACACTGAAACAAAAATGATACACAGAAGCTAAATGTAATTAGAAGACAATGGGTTACACGTTATCGCTAGTCTATGTGTAACACGACAATATTGAGAACGAAGTGTATTTTTAGACAAATATTACTGTCACAGTTGGCACTACGTTTTACAGCCACTGCAAATGGAAGATGATACGGAACAACATCTGTATTTAAAAACAATTTCTCAGGAAATGTACTTTTACGTTAGATTATCGTGATCTAGCTGTACCTAATTACCAACTATATTACAGTAGAAATATCGTTGCAAATATGGTGTCCTCCTCCGTACCTTAAGAGTACAGGTTGGGATGTTGACTAGAGGTATGCGAAGTGGCCCTGTTGATCTGATATAATCAATCGTTGTCCTCCAAAATAGTTAAGAAGAAAGTCAATCTGTGACACTGTACAAGATTCACAATAAAATTAGTTTATTACATTAAACGTTCATGGTGAATCATCTGACATTCAGTGACAAAGCTAGGCTAATAAAGTGGCCAGTTTGGTGAAGGAATCTGTGAGATCTTATTCTATGACTAAAAAAAGAGTATCACTATGAAATAATTATTCTTGTGAAGTCGTACAGCGATTACAAAGATATTGCTTTTCAAGGCAAATAACGCTAGAGAAGTCTATACGTTTGCACCTGTAGCCGGAGTAGAAAGCATATTAATCATAAAATTTGCAAGCAAGTGTGCTAATTTAACACTGAAATCACCGAAACTCAGGAAAAATGAGTTGACTGTCCCTATGACTCCCTGTTGCGATCAGATCTCACATGTTAAATTGCAGGTGGAGGTTAAAGTGATTGAAAATTATTCATTAGTTACGTCTGCGACTAACAAGGGGGGAAGCAACGACGTTGAGACGACAGATTTCCTGCAAACTTTGCCCACTCTCAGTAGTCGATACTACGAATGGGGACCACCTCTGAACCTGTTTTTCAGCTTGTTTTTTCTGCCTGTTCCTCGACAGAAAATAAGTAGGCTGCCGAATTGTTCGCGTTTAGAACAGTGCCTTCTCCACTTGTGGACAGAGAATAAATCGAATCTATAAAAATGTAATGAGACATCTATAGAAGTTTCGTTCTTCACATAGCTGCGAGTGAAAATGTGATGTTTTGCTTATCCAGTTAATTATTGCAGAAACAGATCATTTTCCATGCATTTTTCGTTTCAGGGTTGCAGTCCTGCACTTACGTACAGTTTTATATTTCCAGAAAGTTTCAGTTGTGTCTTTACCAGACTCACGATCGACACCGAGACAATACACCAACATGTCTCACTATTTTGCTTGCATGTCTAAAGTTAACTGCATTCACTGTTGTTCCTGCGAGGTGCCACAGTTCGCATTTCATTGTCAGAAGTCTCGGCACATGGATGCTGTTCTCCGCAGTCCCATACAAAAAACATCGTATAGAGTGTAAAATATTAATTGAGAAAAGACAATGTGCTTAGACAGTGGCTAGTCAATTTCTTCACAGTTCCATTTCATACTGAAGAGAGAACCCATCAAAGTTTTGCAGGAGAGCTTTGGCAGTATTCCCAGTGTGGGGCACTCGTACTGGCAAAATTGAAGCTGAGAGGACTGGTCTTCAGTCACTCACAGATAGATCACCTCACAAGAATTTTGCCAGCAGGTTCGATTTCCAGTGTGGTACACAATTTTATCTGCCAGGAAGATCTAAATCAACCCAAAAAAGTAGCACAGTCTATAAGAATTTTTATGGGTTTCCGAGTTGGTGTTGGATCAGAAACTGAAGAATGTTATTCTTTACTATATGAAATCTTAATAGGTTGTCACCCGAGTCATTATGTCATGTTGTCAGAAGGCTTGGATCAGTTTCGCTCTCATTATGTTCTGGCTAA
Organism: Schistocerca piceifrons; assembly: GCF_021461385.2. Taxonomy (NCBI): domain Eukaryota; kingdom Metazoa; phylum Arthropoda; class Insecta; order Orthoptera; family Acrididae; genus Schistocerca; species Schistocerca piceifrons. Next base: position 558,207,203 of record NC_060143.1, read on the forward strand.
TTGTCGGCTTCATCTCTGGTTCATTTCCTTCTAGCTGCTGTATCGGACATGAACCCTACACATGAACCCTACCCGAAAGGTCTCGACAACATTACGTCACAACTACGTGGATAATTCGAGAAAATTTCGTAAACGAAGTTCACCAAGAAGGTCTGCATTTCTGTATTGCATGAACACAGCACTTCGCCGCAATACGACCAGTATCAAGGTAGTCGAAACACTCCGACGTCATGACGTCGTAACTCGGCTGATAACTCAAGAAAATTTCATCAGTAAAGTTCACCAAGAGGCTTTGCATTTCAGTATGGTTCGTTAGGTACAGGCATCTGTTGAGGTTAATTTAATTTATATTTTTCTCCTTCCAGGTTATTGAATTTCATTGAGGTAATGACCCATTATATAATATAAAGCCAGAGTTATAAGGAATCATGCAATCAGAATAATTAATCTCCACTGAGAAATGAAATGTGTATCAGCACTAACAACTACCAGTACTTCAGTAATGGAGATTACATTTTCATATTGAACTGCGTTATTCATCCAAATAAGAGGATATACTGAGCCAGCTGCAAGTGATGGAGCATGCAACAAGTGACGTAGGCCGATGAGGGGAATTAGAGGATGGACTCGCCACCAGTTGGTCAGCTGGCCTCTCCTTTGGAGAGCCGCTCCTGGGCACCATTCACCAGAAAGTCGTATTGATGACTCGATCTCCCACTGTTTATGGGCACCAGTAGGGCAGTTTTAAAGAACTCGAATGTGGAAGGAGGAGAGGTGCCGTTTCTGGTAAGACCCGGAAGAACGTTACTGTGAACAGAATGCGGCAGCTAGAGGTTCTTCGAAATGCGCTGCCTGCAGTAGAGAAAGTGGAGTGAGAATTAAGGAGTTAGGCCACATTTGCAGGTGTGGGACACTGCTGAGACCAGGTACTATAAACCTTAACTTTTAACATCATGAAAGAACTGCGGGATCTGGACAACGTAAATAATTTAGAGGTTAAAGAGAGAATCTCGACTGTGCTGCTGAGGTACCACTACCTTGGCCAGAGTTAGACAGATAGGGAGTAGGACACGGGTTTCCAACACCAAGTGTGTTACATCCTGAAACACAAGTTAGGGAATCGGACCAGCTTCTTTTAAAGCATCTTTCTACTGGTCAGTGGTAAGAATATCCAGAGTTCAATTAGCTATGTGATCAAAAGCATCCGGACACCAACAAGAACATACTTTTTAATATTAGGTGCATTGTGCTGCCACCGATACTCCATATCAGCGATCTCGGTTGTCGTTAGACATCGTGAAAGAGCAGAATGGGGCGCTCCGCGGAACTCACGGACCTGGATCGTCGTCAGATGATTGGGTGTCACTTGTGTCATACGTCTCTACGCGAGATTTCCACACTCCTGAACATCCCTAGGTCCAGTGTTCCCGATGTGATAGTGACGTGGAAACATGAAGGGACACGTACAGGCCGACCTCGTCTGTTGACTGGCAGAGGCCGCCGACGATTGAAGAGGGTCGTAATGTGCAATAGGCAGACATCTATCCAGACCATCAAACACAGGAATTCCAAGCTGCATTGGGATCCACCGGAAGTACTACAACAGTCACGCGAGAGATGAGAAAACTTGGATTTCATGGTCGAGCGGAAAATGTCAAACGACGCCTCGCTTGGTGTACGGAGCGTAAACATTGGACGACTGAACACTGGAAAACCGTTATGTGGAGTGACGAATCACGGTACATAATGTGGCGATCCGATGGCAGAGTGTGGGTATTTCGAATGTCAGGTGGACGTCATCGGCCACCATGTGTAGTGCCAACCGAAAAATTCGGAGGCGGTGGTGTTAAGGTGTGGTCGTGTTTTTCATGGAGGGGGCTTGCACTCTTTTTGGTTTTTCGCGGCACTGTCACAACACAGGTCTATATTGATGTTTTAAGCACATTCTTGCTTCCCTATGTTGAAGAACAATTCGGGGACAGAGATTTCAACTTTCAACACGATCGAGCACTTGTTCATAATGCACGGCCTGTGGTGGAGTGGTTACAGGACAATAACATCCCTGTATTGTACTGGCCTGCAAAGAGTCATGACTTGAATCCTATAGAACACCTTTGGGATGTTTTATAACGCCGACTTCGTGCCAGGAGTCAGCGACCGACATCGATAACTCTCCTCAGTGCAGCAGTCCGTGAAGAATGGGCTGCTATTCCACAAGAAATCTTCACCTGACTGAACCTATGCCTGCGAGAGTGGATGCTGTCATCAAGTCTAACAGTGGGCCAACACCATATTGAATTGCAGAATTACCGATGGAGGGCGCCACGAACTTGTAAGTCATTTTCTGCCAGGTTTCCGGATAATTTTGACCACATAGTGTATCTAAATTTAATGACGAACGAAAAACGTGAAAACACGGGTCTTCCTCTTAGGGAACGGACGGTACAAAAGCACTCATCCGCCAGACACTTTTCCATCAGGGTCTTTTTCTACCAGATTTCTTCTCCTCCGCATCTCATAATCCAAGCAGCCATGTGCCTCTTCGAGCAGATGAGCAGGGAATTTAGAAAATTTTTCAGCTGAGTTGAACTTACAAGGGGATGCAATGACATTTGGATCACGGATGTACGTTAATATTTGTACACTTTTAGTACTCCATTAGGACAACGTAACGTACAAGCAGTAAGGTGCACTACTTAGGCGATTTCGAGAAAATCACAACAGAATTTTTATGACCCAGTAATGTACTGGTGCGTTGTGACACTGAGTCGGAGTGGCGGCAATCATGTGGCGGGCGTTCAAACTCCTTATACCGTGGGTCGCTGTATTTGTCATGCACTTTTTTATATTTTTTTCAATACTACTGGTATTACTTTATGCATACTATTTTTGAAAGGTTATACGATGAAAAGATATTTGTATTTGAATGAACTGTAATAGAATTTCCGAAATTATTTATTTGCTAGTTTTTACTATCACAACAAATACAACAGTCATAGCGTTCGACAAGTAAACGACAAAACGTTTTTCTACCGATGGATACCTGTCGTAATGTCCGAAATCCCTTATTCCTCCAATCGGGTATGGTACCGAGAACTGCTTTCCACCTGGGCACTTTGATCTGTATGCATAGTTTTCAAGGACGATGGAGATGCTTGGAAATCTCAAGTAAAACATCGGTAAATAATGGAGTAAAAAACTTTATTCAATAATACAATGAGTTACAATATGTCGTTATAGGAGGGTAATGTACGATTAATCGTCGGATGTGCCTTCGACTTTACAATTTGCAAGACGATGTATTTCATACATACTGAAAACTAGAATGGGAAAGCAAAGCTTGTTGGCATTTCGAAAAATTTCTCTTTCTTCCGATAATTATGATGCAAAGCGTGCGTAACGCAACATTTTCGTAAGTATCGGTGTCGAAAATTAGCGATATATGACAGAATGTTTTTTAGTAGCACCTTCACGAGAAGCTACTTCCTGTTCGTTGTCTATCACATACCAACAAATTTTAAGGCGCTTGATAAAGATTTTAAATCTCCTATGAAAATAAAAGTCGCATTATTCTTCTGTGACAGTAAAAATTAGTAAATAGCGAAATAACATTGCAAATGAGGCGAAAGTCCATGCAAGTACCTGTGGCTCTTCATAATATTACTTTTGAAATGTAATTCGCACGAAATAATATGACTGATGTTGAAAAAATGATAAATTAAAATAATTGCGAGCCTCGATATAGCTATCCGCCAATCTCTAATCACAACACCGCCGTTAATTCTTGCTCACGGTCGGAACACACCGGTACAGCAGTCACGCTTGAAGTTCTCCTCCACAGCGGCCTCCTATTTAGAAGACCCACGGGATTCGGTATGAAAATGTTACATACATTAATTAAGTACTGGCTGTCATCGGTACACATCTCATTTCTCAGTGAGGGTTAATTACTCTCATATGATTAGTCTTCATAACTCTGATTTTACTTCTGTTATCGGACAGTATTGGGATAAAGAGTAGCACAACAATAGAAACGAAACTTAATAATGGTCATGATCTCGGTGACAATCAATAAACAGCAAGGAGCTTCATAAAAATGTAATCAACCTCAACGTACATCTGTACCTAACGAATAATATGGTAATGCAGACGAGCTAGGTGAACGTCATTTACGAAATTTTCTTGAATTAGCATCCGAGTTTTGACGTCCTTTGGGTTTCAGTCGAGCAGCTATAAACAAAGACTCGGCCATGAACCGGACAGTACAAAGCTAGTCTAAACGTTGTGGGAACATGACGCCATGACTCAAGTGATAACCCAGGAAGATTTCATCGACAAACGAATAACGTTCTTCAGTTTTTGCTCCATCTTCATCACGGGAAAGCACAGAAAATCCTAATACAATTTGTCACTTTCTGTGGACTGTATGCTGTTTTAGATCCTCCTGGCTGATAAACTTGTGTACCACATTCAGGATCCAATCTGCCAGCAAATTTCTTACCAATTGAGCTATCTATGTGCGACCCGCAACAGGTCCTCACAACTTCAGTTTTCGCAACACGAGTGCCCTTTATTCCAAACATTATGGAAGCTCTCCTGTATAGCTTGCTCTATTATCTGTTCAACATGAAATGATATTGTGAAGGAATGGGTTACCTGCAGCCTAAGCGGATTGTTTTTTATTATCAATATTTAACGTCGTGTGTTACGTCTTTTCTTTTGCATGAGATTATCAACTCATACGTGCATAGAATTCTAGTAGCGAATTGAGAAATGTGGCTCCACACAGAAACAATGCAGTTAACTGTAGACTTGCTGGCAAAATTGTGGGACGAGTTTGTCTTCAGTCTAGATGTTGAGCATGCTTCTGCTAAAGAGAACACTGGAACGTCCTGGAAAAATTACAACTGTAGGCAAGAAATGATTTTTGCGAAGAAAATTACCGGTTTTTAGAATAATTAACTGGCTAAATAAAATGTCACGCTTCCGTCCATATAATTGTGAGAATATTCCTCCTAGACAACTGAATTAAAAACGGATAAAGCTTTAGATATCTCACTGTCTTATGATAAATTCGTTTTGTATCCTTTCGGGCAGTGGAGAAGTCACTGCGCTAAACCGGTTCCAGTGTGGAGACTACATAATTTCATTCGAAAAACACGCGTGGTGCTATTTAGTAGAGGAGGTTTGGACTGGGAGTAGTTCGGAAGGAATTTTCCGTTCTCATATTAGAATCTACATATTCAGGGAGCCGTGAGCAAGGCGGAACACAAGCAGTACCGATGTTAGTCATTCACTTTCCCATTGCTCCCGCTAATGGATCGACGGGAAAACTGGTGTGCAAAACTCAGCGACGAAAGTCAATGGAAAGCAGCGTAACTCGATGAAACTAGGACCATACGTAGAAATAACTGTTACGGTAGAGTACGGGAGGTATCTGAAAGATATATCCAGTCAGATGAACAAGATCGACAATTTTATTCAAAGGCAATAATTACAGTGAAGTTACCACGATTCATGATGGTCTCCTGGACGTTACAAAAGGCAGGATATGGTACTTAAAAGGGTGTTCGATAACGATGGACGGAAATCCACGGTCTGCAACGTGCTCCCTCGCTGGCCACAAGACTGGCAACGAGTTCACACGGTTGGGAGTTCCATTCTTCCAACAGGTGGGTTGATAGCCATTGGATGGTCGTTGGCTGATGCACTGCATCTCCCCATCGCATCCCACGTGTGCTCCATGGTGTGTATGTTGGAGGAAAGGGCAGGCCAGTCTCCTTCCAAGAGGTCCTCCACCCGCACATTGTCAGACACGAACATCAAGAAGGGCCAATGTATCACAAAAAATGTGTCTTTGGGAGAAGGAGTACAATTACGTGACCGGTGACTGTACTGTGTACAAATAAATGCGAGTCAGTAAACCTGGGTGACATCATGCCCACTCTAGAGCACTACATCATCTTAGCAGAACCAGGTGATCAGCACTCGCTGTCCGCCACTCGCATGCACGCGTTGGGGAAACACGCGGATTGCAGGTACTCCATTTGGTATCGTGACTGTGTGAGGAGAGCGCTCAATCAGTGGTCCTGCCATGCGTCTAAGTAACATGGGCTCTAGGCAGCTTCGTCACAATATAATGGTTCCAATGGGCACAACAAACGTTGGAATGCATTTAGATTTACAATTTCTTTTAGCCGTCGATTCTCCGTGTTTTCTGTGGAGAAAGTGTATGCTGTATGCCTGAGTCCCAGCGAGTAACACCACGGTGATCGAGTAAAGTCAAGTGTAATGAAAGTGATAATGGAAAACTGAGTGTTTCTGAAGGTTCAAATGGTTCAAATGGCTCTGAGCACTATGGGACCTAATTTCTGAGGTCATCAATCCCCTAGAACTTAGAACTACTTAAACCTAACTAACCTAAGGACATCACACGCATCCATGCCCGAGGCAGGATTCGAACCTGCGACCGTAGCGGTCACGCGGCTCCAGATTGAAGCGCCTAGAACCGCACGGCCACTCCGGCCGGCGTTTCTGAAGGTCATTCATTCACATGTGGAACTAAATTTACGTGAAAGCATAGCTGATTAAGTAGAGTAATTTCTTAGACTTGTAATTTTGTGACATCTCGTGGAATCGGGTGTACTGCCAGTGGTCTACGTTTCTCTAATGCGATATTTCAACGTCGTACCTCGCCGTCTTCTTCAGGTGCTTCCTGTGACTGAACGACAGGCTGACCGTGTCCCGTATTTATGTCTGGACGGTGTCTGGTGTTCCCTACATCGTCCGCTTCTGCTGCTACCGTGTCGGTTGGTCGCCGGGTGTTCCGTATTCCGTCTGCGCCAGCTTCCGCTGTTTTTCCCGGTGGCGGCCGTTTCATGGCCTTCCCTAAGTCCGCGCCCGCCAGGTGCGTTCCTCGCACTGTCGTCAGGCGGCTATTGCTGTTGGTTACCGTTCCGACTTTCTCCAGCGCCCCTGTCAGTCTCCTGGCCTTGTGTTTTCTTCCGTTGTTTTCGTAATAGGTCCAAAGCCGGGTTCCTCGCCGTGCTGAGTTAGTATCAAGCTTCTGGGTATATCGAGTTCCCTGTCATCTCGATTTCGATCGATTCAGTGATGATGCTACCCCAAAATTTGGGTGTCTGAGATAAGATGTTGGTTTTATCATAATTCATGGTGTGCTCAAGTTCCAAGCAGGGTTCGGGAATACAGCGGAAGCGGGCGCGGATTGAAGACGGAATACCTGGCGACCAACTGACACGGTCGCAGCATGAGCGGACGGAGTAGGGAACGCCAGACACCGTCCAGACATAAATACGGGACACGGTCAGCCTGTCGTTCAGTCACCTGAAGCACCTGATGAAGGTTCCGAGGTAGGGCGTCGAAATATTGTGTTAGAAAAACTCAGACCACCGGCAGTACACCCGATTCAATGAGACGATTAAATATTGCTCACATTCAGTGTGTTTGCTTAAACCGCACTTGTACTGAGACGTATTTTGGACACAACAAATGAAAAAGATTTGTGTTGAGGAGTGTGAAAACAGTTCAAATTATTTCAGTTTATGGGTAGCTAACAAAATAAATTCATTTCAGCTACACTGTTGCGTGTGTTAATAGAAAAAATGAACTAACAGTACTGCAAGAAAAGGAAAGAGGAAGGAAGCGCTAGAATTTGAGCTGAGAAAAAATGGGCATTGTTCCAATAAATATTTGTGTGGGTAATTATTAGAATAAAAAAATAATTTAAAAAGTTTATTCACGAATAAATTATTTCGGACTTAAATAACAAATAACGTAGTGTGTTGCTCTATTTACTTTGTTTACTTCTTATACAAAATTATGTAACTGGTTTTCGTCTCCTTGCGTCAGTGTAGTTTCTATATGGTAAACAATTTATTAATAGACGGCATATAACTGTGCAAAGGCGGGCCAGAGACTCAATTGCAGACTAGAAATCCAGTTTTTTCTTTCATTTCTAGCAGTGACAAAAATGTCAAGCTGCACTATAGGTGCTCTCTTCACTGCCTGTGTAAGTCGCTTCAGAATTGGAAGTAAAGCACTGCGTAGTTCAAACCAACCCTTGAACTGATCATAGATTTGCTTCCCTTACAGCGTAACAAGCGCAACAGAAAAATATTTCACAGCGGACGGCCTCAGCAATTACACGACCCTAGCCATCCCATTGAATTGACTCTTCACTTGCCCGTATTTCACATGCCAACTTCCTAACATGTGACAGTACTCTACGTGAGTAGCTAAAGTTTGGAATGAAGCCACTAGAAACTCTTAAATTGCACTAAGACTGTTAACACTAACGGAATTGGATATCTGGTTGATTTATGCAGTTCGCTGGTGTTTGTAGTTATACAAACTACTTGTCCCCCTTCTAATAGCCGTGTACCGCAAGTCTCTAGAGGAACGGAAGGTTCCAAATGGTTGGCAAAGAGCACTGGTAGTCCCAGTCTTAAAGAAGGGTCGTCGAGCAGATGCGCAAAGCTATAGATCTATATCTCTGAAGTCGATCTGTTGTAGTATCTTAGGACATGTTTTTTGCTCACGTATCGTGTCGTTTTTGGAAACCCAGAATCTACTCTGTAGGAATCAACATGGATTCCAGAAACAGCGATCGTGTGAGACCCAACTCGCTTTATTTGTTCGCGAGACCAAGAAAATATTAGATACAGGCTCCCAGGTAGATGCTGTTTTCCTTGACTTCCTGAAGGCGTTCTATACAGTTCCGCACTGTCGCCTGATAAATTAAGTAAGAGCCTACGGAATATCAGACCAGCTGTGTGGCTGGATTGAAGAGTTTTTAGCAAACAGAACACACCATGTTGTTATCAATGGGGAGACATCTACAGACGTTAAACTAACCTCTGGCGTGCCACAGAAGAGTGTTGTGGGACCATTGCTTTTCACAATATATGTAAATGACCTAGTAGATAGTGTCGGAAGTTCCATGCGGCTTTTCGCTGATGATGCTGTAGTATACAGAGAAGTTGCAGCATTAGAAAATTGTGGCGAAATGCAGGAAGATCTGCAGCGGATAGGCACTTGGTGCAGGGAATGGCAACTGACCCTTAACGTAGACAAATGTATTGCGAATACATAGAAAGAAGGATCCTTTATTGTATGATTATATGATAGCGGAACAAACACTGGTAGCAGTTACTTCTGTAAAATATCTGGGAGTATGCATGCCGAACGATTTGAAGTGGAATGATCATATAAAATTAATTGTTGGTAAGGCGGGTGCCAGGTTGAGATACATTGGGAGAGTCCTTAGTAAATGTAGTCCATCAACAAAGGAGGTGGCTTTCAAATCACTCGTTCGACCTATATTTGAGTATTGCTCATCAGTGTGGGATCCGTACCAGATCGGGTTGACGGAGGAAATAGAGAAGATCCAAAGAAGAGCGGCGCGTTTCGTCACAGGGTTATTTGGTAACCGTGATAGCGTTACGGAGATGTTTAGCAAACTCAAGTGGCAGACTCTGCTAGAGAGACGCTCTGCATTGCGGTGTAGCTTCCTCGCCAGGTTTCGAGAGGGTGCGTTTCTGGATGAGGTATCGAATATATTGCTTCCCCCTACTTATGCCTCCCGAGGAGATCACGAATGTAAAATTAGAGAGGTTAGAGCGCGTACGGAGGCTTTCAGACAGTCGTTCTGCCCGCGAACCTTACGCGACTGAAACAGAAAAGGGAGGTAATGACCGTGGCACGTAAAGTTCCCTCTGCCACACACCGCTGGGTGGCTTGCGGAGTATAAATGTAGATGTAGATGAAGATGTAGAACAAAGTTAGAACTCAGCTGTTAACCACTAACATAAAGAGACTATAATACAAGGAATTCATGAAACGTTTGTGAAGTAGTACTGGACGTCGAAGTCTTCGAAAATACACTAAAGAGCCAAAAAAACTGGTACATCCGCCTAATATCGTGTAGGGCCCCGCGAGCACGCAGAAGTGTCGCAGCACGAGCTGGTATGGAGTCGACTAATGTATAATGTAGTGCTGGAGGGAATTGACACCATCAATCCAGCAGGGCTGGAGAGATTGGTTGGCCAGCGCAGTTTTTAAGCTCATAAGATGTTCCTGGAGCCCTCTACGAATTCTGCACGAGTGGGGTGTCGCATTATCCTGCTGGGATTGCCCAACTCCGTGGACATGAATAGATGCAGGTCAACAGACAGGATGCTTACGTACGTGTCATCTTTCAGAGTCACATCTATGCGTATCAGAAGTCCCATATCAAATGGTTCAAATGGCTCTGAGAACTATGGGACTTAACTTCTGAGGTCAACAGTCCCCTAGAACTTAGAATTACTTAAACTTAACTAACCTAAGGACATCACAAACATCCATGCCCGAGGCAGGATTCGAACCTGCGACCGTAGCGGTCGCGCGGTTCCACACTGTAGCGCCTAGAACCGCGCGGTCACCCCGGCCGGCCAGACCCATATCACTCCAACTGCACACACCCCACACAATTACAGAGCCTCCACCAGCTTGAACAGTCCTCTGCTTACGTGTAGGGTTCATGTACTCATGAGGTTGTCTCTATATCCGTAGACGACCATCCATCCACTCGATACAATTTGAAACCAGACTCCTCGGACCAGGTAACATGTTTCCAGTCATTAACAGCCCAATGTTGGTATTGACGGGTCCAGGCGAGGCGTAAGGCTTTGTGTCGTGCAGTCATTAACGGTAAACGAGTGGGCCATCCACTCTGAAAGTCCATAAAGATGATGTTTTGTTGAATGGTTCGCACACTGACACATCTGATTGCCCGGCCCCGAAATCTGCATCAATTTGCGGAAGGGTTGCACTTCTGTCACGTTGAACGACTTTCTTCAGTAGTCGTTCGTCCCGTTCTTGCAGTATCTTTTTTTCAGCCGCAGCGATGAGTTTTGATGTTTTAGCGGATTCCAGATATTCATGATACACACGTGAAATCGTGCAGCGAGCTTCGTTAATTTAAGTATTAACTGTATTTTTCTTACTTGTCACTTCTTCTTCCGTGTGTTTTTGCTTTTAGGAAGCTTTAATTGTCGAGTGCTAGTAATAGAGTTCCATAGATTTCGCGTTTGTTTTGAATACAGACAGAGAGAGTCCCTTTAGTCAACCATAGTGCCAGTAGTGCTAGTGTTTGTTTTCAATACAGTCCAGAGACAGGTAGTGCTATTTTCATTGTTTTCTACAAGAAGTGTCTAGTAACCACAGTCTAGTCAACTATCAGCCGCCTTTAGTGAATTAGCAGTCTAGTTAAAAGTTGATTAACTCTCTACAGTAAATTGATTTCATAGGATGGATAGGTTGTGTGACTGCTGTGTACGGACGCAGGAGGAGCTGGCCACTATTCGCGAACAGCTGAACGTGTTGACGGCCGTGGTCAGCCGTCTTCAGGCTGCTGCCTCGGAGTGTAGCGGCAGTGGGGAGTCTGGTGCGTCGCATGGTACACCCCAGGTGTTACATGCGTCACCCACTGTCCCTGCTGTCGAGACATCTTCGCGGGTACCGGGCGCGGTTGGGCCACCCTCTCCCCAAGGGGAGTGGCGGGTTCAGTGGCGTTCGCGGCGCACGAGGCGGAGGGTCAATGTGGAAGCTGGCCGTGTGGCATCGCCCGCTCTGCCTGTGAATGGACATGTGGCTGCTCCTTCAGCAAAGTCCGAGCAGGCACACGGGGGGAAGGGTTTATTAGTTATTGGGATCTCTAACGTTAGGCGGGTGATGGAGCCCCGTAGGGAAATAGCGGAAAGGTCGGGGAAGAAGCCCAGTGTTCACTCTGTCTGCTTGCCGGGGGGGGGGGGGGGGCACCCGACTGCAAATTGTTGCTCATGTCGGCACCAATGACTCCTGCCATCTGGTTTCAGAGGTCATCCTCAGTTCGTACAGGCGGTTGGCGGAGTTAGTGAAGGCGGAAAGCCTCGCTCGCAGGGTGGAATCAGAGCTAACTATTTGTAGTATCGTTCCCAGAACCGATCGCGGTCCTCTGGTTTGGAGCCGAGTAGAAGGCTTAAACCAGAGGCTCAGACGATTCTGCGGAGATCTGAGGTGCAAATTTCTCGACCTCCGCTATCGGGTGGAGAAAAGTAGGGTCCCCATGAATAGGGCAGGCGTGCACTACACGCAGGAAGCGGCTACAAGGGTAGCGCAGTACGTGTGGAGTGCACATGTGGGTTTTTTTAGGTTAGAGAATTCCCTCCCTAGGTCCGACAAGACGCCTCCTGAGACGCGGCAAGGTAGGAGTAGGCAAAATGCAACAGGGAACAATAGTATTAATGTGCTAATAGTAAACTGCAGGATCGCCTGTAGAAAGTTCCCAGATCTGCTCTTATTAATAAACGGCCCCAACACATAGTACTAGGGACAGAAAGTTGGCTGAAACCAGACGTAAACAGTAACGAAATCCTAAACTCAGATTGGAAAGTATACCGCAGAGACAGGCTGGACAGTGAAGGGGGAGGCGTGTTTATTGCCATAAGAAGTGCAATAGTATCAAAGGAAACTGACGGAGATCCGAAATGTGAAATAATCTGAGTATCACGGTTAAAGCAGGCTCAGACATGCTAATTGGATGTCTCTATAGGCCCCCTGGCTCAGCAGCTGTTGTGGATGAGCACCTGAAGGATAATTTGGAAAATATTTTGAGTAGATTTCCACACCGTGTTATAGTTGTGGGTGGAGATTTTAATTTGCCGGATATAGACTGGGAGACTCAAACGTTCATAACGGGTGGCAGGGACAAAGAATCCAGTGAAATTTTTTTAAGTGCTTTATCTGAAAACTACCTTGAGCAGTTAAACAGAGAACCGACTCGTGGCGATATCATATTAGACCTTCTGGTGACAAACAGACCCGAACTATTTGAAACAGTTAACGCAGAACAGGGAATCAGCGATCATAAAGCGGTTACTGCATCGATGATTTCAGCCGTAAATAGAAATATTAAAAACGGTAGGAAGATTTTTCTGTTTAGCAAAAGCGGCAAAAAGCAGATTTCAGAGTACCTGACGGCTCAACACAAAAGTTTTGTCTCAAGTACAGATAGAGTTGAGGATCAGTGGACAAAGTTCAAAACCATCGTACAATATTCGTTAGATGAGTACGTGACAAGCAACATCGTAAAAGATGGAAAAGAGCCACCGTGGTACAACAGCCGAGTTAGAAAACTGCTGCGGAAGCAAAGGGAACTCCACAGCAAACATAAACATAGACAAAGCCTTGCAGACAAAAGAAAAAAAAAATTACGCGAAGCGAAATGTAGTGTGAGGAGGGCCATGCGAGAGGCGTTCAATGAATTCGAAAGTAAAGTTCTATGTTTTGACTTGGCAGAAAATCATAAGAAATTTTTGTCTTATGTCAAAGCGGTAAGTGGATCAAAACAAAATGTCCAGACCCTCTGTGACCAAAATGGTACTGAAACAGAGGATGACAGACCAAAAACCGAAATACTAAATGTCTCTTTCCAAAGCTGTTTCACAGAGGAAGACTGTACTGAGTTTCTTCTCTAGATTGTCGCACAGATGACAAAATGGTAGATATCGAGATAGACGACAGAGGGACAGAGAAACAATTAAAATCGCTCAAAAGAGGAAAGACCGCTGGACCTGATGGGATACCTGTTCGATTTTACACACGGTACGCGAAGGAAATTGCCCACCTTCTTGCAGCGGTGTACTGCAGGTCTCTAGAAGAGCGTAGCGTTCCAAAGGATTGGAAAAGGGTACAGGTCATCCCAGTTTCCAAGAAGGGACGTCGAACAGATGTGCAGAACTATAGACCTATATCTCTAACGTCTATCAGTTGTAGAATTTAGGAACACATATTATGTTAGAGTATAATGACTTTTCTGGAGACTAGAAATCTACTCTGTAGGAATCAGCACGGGTTTCGAAAGAGACGGTCGTGTGAAACCCATCTCGCGCCATTCGTCCACGAGACTCAGAGGGCCATAGACACGGGTTCACAGGTAGATGTCATGATTCTTGACTTCCGCAAGGCATCGATACAGTTCCCCACTGTCGTTTAATGAACAAAGTAAGAGCATATGGACTATCAGACCAATTGTGTGATTGGATTGAAGAGTTCCTAGGTAACAGAACGCAGCATGTCAATCTCAATGGAGAGAAGTCTTCCGAAGTAAGAGTGATTTTAGGTGTGCCGCAGGGGAGTGTCGTAGGACCGTTGCTATTCACAATATACATAAATGACCTTGCAGATGACATCGGAAGTACAGAGGCTTTTTGCGGATGATACTGTGGTATATCGAGAGGTTGTAACAATGAAAAATTGTACTGAAATGCAGGAGGATCTGCAGCGAATTGACGCATGGTGCAGGGAATCGCAATTGAATCTCAATGTAGTCAAGGGTAATGTGCTGCGAATACATAGAAAGAAAGATCCCTTATCATTTAGCTACAATATAGCAGGTCAGCAACTGGAAGCAGTTAATTTCATGAATTACCTGGGAGTAGGCATTAGGAGTGATTTAAAATGAAATGATCATGTAAAGTTGATGGTCGGTAAGGCAGATGCCAGACTGAGATTCATTGGAAGAATCCTAAGGAAATACAATCCGAAAACAAAGGAAGTAGGTTACAGTACGCTTGTTCGCCCACTGGTTGAATACTGCTCAGCAGTGTGGGATCTGTACAAGATAGGGTTGATGGAAGAGATAGAGAAGATCCAGCGGAGGGCAGCGCGCTTCGTTACAGGATCATTTAGTAATCGCGAAAGCGTTAAGGAGATGATAAATAAAACTCCAGTGAAAGACTCTGCCGTATAGACGGTCAGTAGCCCGGTACGGGCTTTTGTTGAAGTTTCGAGAACATACCTTCACTGTGGATTCAAGCAGTATATTGCTCCCTCCTGTGTATATCTCGCGAAGAGACCATGAGGACAAAATCAGAGAGATTAGAGCCCACACAGAGGCATATCGACAATCCTTCTTTCCACGAACAATACGTGACAAGAATAGTAGGAAGACCCGATAGAGGTACTCAAGGTACCCTCCGCCACACACCGTCACATGGCTTGCGGAGTATGGATGTAGATGTAGATGTACCGAAAAATTCCCACTTCATGGCTGCCTCAGAGATGCTGTGTCCCATCGCTCGAGCATCGACTATAACACCACGTTCAAACTGACTTAAATCTTGATAAATTGCCATTTTTGCAGCAGTAACCGATCTAACAACTGCGCCAGATACTTCTTGTCATATATAGGCTTGCGGACCGCAGTGCCGTATTCTACCTGTTTATATATCTCTGTATTTGAATACGAATACCTATACCGGTTTCTACGGCGCTTGAGTGTATTTTAGAATTAACTTGGCGTAAGACTTCCGTTATCAAATGGAACAGTCTGTCTATCCAATATCCTTCTATGCAGTTGCATATAGATTTGAGATTCAAAAATTTTGGAGATACTTCGTTGAGTACAGAAGTGTTCCTAATAATGCAGTAAACTTGCAACCGTCTGATCGAGTAAGTGACAAGAGAATACTGGATGACGTTCTCACTTTTCTACAACTGCAATTATTGCAGCAAAGTCTTCTCCAGATTTAAAAACATAGAGATCATCTGTATTGGTATACATGACGAAGGGAGACTTACAACGATCTATAGACATATAATAGCCAAAGAAATGTCGAAGAAATCAGGTCAAGAGTTTAGAACATTGTTATGTTGTAAATAAAAAGTTATAAATTATTTTGAATGTTATGTGAGATGAAAGGCAAGCCGTTTGTCTCGCCCCTTTTCACACCTGTCTTTTAGAATTATATGACTCATTGTGGATCGAGCTATACAGAACGTAATAATATTAAAATTTAGTTGGAGTAATGAGATTACAGTGGTTGTATACACTGATATCTTTTCTGTTTTTAACATTTTTTTTTAATTTCATGTGGTGCGGGCTGTGTGAATTGTTTTCCGGTTGAGCTGCAGAATTGAGAAGCGCTGAAGACAGGGGACAAGAGAGTCGCAAATGTGGCACGCCGAAACTGACCCCTGTGTGGCGGGGAATGCGATCTTTGTGAAACTGTTATAAAGGGATGGACAGGTACAAACTGCTCTCAGGTTGTCCTGGGGAATGTCCCCTCAGCTATTTACATACTGGCCCGTAGCCTATTGCGCAGTTTGTTGCACGTATCCGTTTTGGACGTCCTAGCTGAAAGCATTCATTTCAAACGACGGAACTCTGATGGCAGAAGGTGCAATGTCTCTTGAGATATTATGAGAATTTTCTTTATGTTTTTCATGAGTGACCTGCTGTGCATCGTAATTATGATCTTTCCCTCACACGACGAACAATCATGACTCGAATGTGTGTGATTTTGTATTAACTCTTTGCACTAGAATGAACACTAATAAGATATTAGATAAGGATCTGTATGATAAAATACTCACTCTCGTTCTGTTGCTCGTTATAAGAGGTTTGGTGAAATCACATGCTGTAAAAATATCATATTACGTAATTCTAGCTTTCATCCGAGTAGACCAAATAACTTCCTTCAATCTTGAGAGCTAATGTTATTTATAAAACGTAGCAGTTCCCAGTACGGCGTAAGCTAAATACCTACGTAAGTATATCTCTGTGGTGTGTAATCAGTAAAGTAGGCACTGTTTATTGTCTTGCCTGGTGTGAATTTTAGTAATGAGTTGTTGTGTTCTTAACAATTAGCAGCATGTTTAAATCCTGCACTTCGATTTTTCTGATTTTTAGTCAATTACCCTAGGCATATTATTGTTGAACAAACAGATTTCTCATCAATTAATTCCAACACCAGACGAGACGGGCAGAATACTGCACTAATACTTTCCATTCCTAAAATAAGCAAACGCTTACTAGCAGTAGGTATGCAGGTCATACTAAGAAAAGTGCGTTCAGTTCACAAACAACTCCCGACTGTCCAAAAACCATGGCGAAACAGCTCCAAATTGTTACAGGTTCAAAAAAGTAGAGAGTTTGACGGTAGTTGTTTTTAGCTTTTCCCTGTATCGCATGGCTAGCTGCTGTTTGAAAATGCACCAACTGGTGGAATCCGTGTGACTTCACAAGGACGTAACACGCATCGCGAAGCTTTTTTAGTAAAGTGGGGAGGAAATCAACATTATCGGTATTCAACTTTTCACCTCTCCTGAATGCAAATTTGGTTGCTAGGAAACATTACATCATTCGCGGACCGATGTAGCTAAGAGGATTGAGGATTGGTTGCTGAGATTCTTCGCGGCAATAAGGATGTAGTCACTTCTTTCCTCAACTTAGGAATTCGCCTCTGAACTTGACGCTGAATGCATCGGTACTCCGCACGCTAAGTTCTCAACTGTGTCAGTAGACATCCATTAGCATATCGGGATCTAACATTCGAGTACTCTGTCGAGCTGCTTTACTGATATACTTGATGGCAGTGCACACGTTGTCACTGATCTGCTCATATTACACTGCCAGTAATGGTGAGCATAACTTGCAGCTTCGGCATGTTAGGACCATAGCGACCTAAAAGTTCTGAATCGTGTACGGATTGAGTTTCCCACGTCTGAAAGCGCATTCCCAGTTTCTTGGGATTATTGATTTGTCTGGTCAGATGAACAGTAATTGTAATTGATGTGTAGGCAGATAGCGTTATGTTTCACAAATTCCGGTCCATGACCGTGAGTTAATTCCTGTCCCCACAGAGTAACTTTGTCAACCGATAGTGCACTTGTCTTCATCGGATAATTAACACTCTATGCTCGTAATTCTCGTGATTGGTGTTCATTCTCATGCCGTTTTTACACGTAAATCATTTCTTTCATTCGAGTGGATGTTGCCTCATTGATCATATTTACTATTTTCCAATGATTACGTATAATACCCACGTTCAGATTCGCTGCTAGTGCCACGATCTTTCATAAATTTAATCATTGCGTTGCGCACATGTATTCCAGCATTGCGTCTTAAGGGTGTATTGGCATTACCATTAGTTCTAATTCAGTTCTTTCCACTCTGTCATACACGTTGGGTTTTTGCAGAGAAATGAAGCTAACGTAGAATCAAAAGGAATTAATTCCAAGAAACTACAACGAAATAGATAATTTCTCAATTTTTTCTGAACAAGATTGTGAGATGTAAGTCATTAGTCGTTATCATAAAATAAAGACGAATTTGGGAGATGTAAGGGCTTGATACTCTCTTTGCACTTGTATATCTTATTTTCCTTAATGCCGCAAAGGCAAATCTTCGAAAATTATATAAAATTACTGGTGATATGTTCGACAGAAAAGGATATATGTCCTGATAACAAATTGAAAAGCAATACAAGTACATTCCTTGACCAAATGATAATGATTTGGAGGAATAAATCTTATTGGATTCCAGATTTATTTGTCATTCGTAACTGTTTATGTTCACAGATTAGGAATAAATGTTTTTTCCATGTAAGCGAATAGTGTTTCGAATAACATTACCGAGTGATTTGAAGAGTAGTAAGCACACAGGTCTAGCATTCAGGAGGGCAAAGGTTCAAATCTGTGGCAGGCCATCGAGATCTAGGTTTTTCGTTATTTACCTACATCTCTCCAGACAGCACCAGGGATGGCTCCTTAGAAACGGCACAAACGGTATCCTTCCAACCCCTTGTACTCTATCCGTAATGACCTCTATGTCGACGGGACGTAAAACACAAAGCTTCCTTACGTCTTTCCTTCGAATAATATTTGTTATTCATAGATAACGACAAACAATTTTAGCCTGTACTCCGCATTCGACATTCGAATAAATTTCTCCCAACTCTCGTCGTAACTGAAGCGCATCACGAGTGTGCACACTGCAAATTCTCAGCCTATGTTCAAGTGAATGCCAAGATGTGAGATCTATATGGCACCGCCTGATGTATCAACATATGCAAAGGCTGGATACACGTAATGCACCTAAGAAAATTGTCGACCATGGTAGTAGTAACGCAGTACTGGTACGAGATAGAAATGATCATGGCCCTGAGTGTCAGGTTACACCGATAAGGATATGCAGTGTCAGGATGCACAATTGTGGGACTTATATTCGAGTCCAGGCTCCTCCCTTTGCTGCCAGGCCTGCCCTCTGACTTCCATGTGATATCTTCAAGGTCATCCCCTCCCAGCCCAACAACTTCAGGCCATACACCTAGGAATCTGATAAGGACTTCTTGTGTCAGGTTATGTAATTGAGAGGGAATACCATGTCACAGCTGTATCAACTGTGCGAGATATGTTGAGTGTCACCCCCACCCCCAGGCTGGCCCATGTACTTGTATGTGGTTCATTCAGGATCATTCAGTCCCTTCTCCCTACATCCCTTGACTAAGATGATTACACGTCCCATACCCCTCCTCTGTTTCTTTACTAGAGCAGTTGCATGGGATGTGCCACTCGTGGTCTGTGCACCATAGTGAGAGGACCAACAATCCTTTTTTACAGTCAACAGGGTGTTGGTAGTTTTCATAAATGACAGGAATTAAGCTTATCAAACTAATATAAATTTCTTCATTCATTTCCATGGAGAGGGCCAGGGTGTGTAAATTTGTTACAAATTAATTTTATTGTTATTATAATTATGTGCATTTCATCCATGAAACTCGAGTGATAGGACGTGTGTGTGGGTATTTCTTAATAACGAATTAAATGTAATGTCATAAAAACGACGCGCATTTCGTCATCTGATGCTCCAGGAGAGATCAACAACCACCCATAGGCAGTCATGTAAGTACTCTCATTTTCCACATTCAATAATTTTTCTGCGTTGTCATCACTTTCCATTTTTTCCACATTTTCCCTATTTGCAATAATTTGTCCTATTATTCCATTTTTCCATAATTTTACGAACTTCAAGCATTGTTCTATATTTTTTCATTTGTTCCATAACTAGTACGTAAATGAACAAGAATATACAATGCTCTTATTGCAAATTACCATAATTCATTATGTAAATGCAAATATCCATTTGCTATTTATGATAAACAAATATCAGTGTTATTAATAAACTTTTAACGTAATATTTAGCATCAAATATACTCTTGCAAAAGTTTGAATATCAAAGGAATATCACTGTATGTTATACAAATAAATAAACTCTTACTACACATCTTCCCTACTCTACCAGTGTATGTGACATAAAGTGTACGTGTCAAAACTAGCCTGTTCTCATATTGGTAAATAATCGCATCACTACTTTCTTTTCAAATATTAACGGAATGTATGACACCAGACCAAAATTCTGAGGTTCACTTATTTCCAAGGTGCACGTATGTATGGAATGTAGTGGTACTGCCAGCCACAGAACTTGCTATGAGTCGAATGCAGTAAGTGAGCCACCTGCAGGATATGCAACACTTCGAACACTGACGCACAAACTGCTCAGTCTGGCTGCAGCCACATAGAACCATGAACAATAAGCAAGCTGAATGACCAGCAATCACCCAGACATATGGGATATTACAAAATGGTACGTATAATCGACCCAAATGCTGCTCACGGAGTTGATGGAATGAAAAAAACTGATATGAAAACATGACGCAACGATAGCCATCCCTCCTATGCGAGTATCATCAAACAGGTTCTTACACATCAGCGGAAATTTGTGAGCAGATTTTCAGGTAAGTGCCAAGCGTTCTTCTCTCCTCCATCATCTATCTATGGACCAATAAGAAACAAGCTGCACGGACCATGATGCTGTTCATACTAAAGAACCTATGTTCCCAACAGCAGTACTGTTCAGCCAACCCTGACAAGTGGAATAAAAATGAGTAAGATTTGTGACTTAGGAAGTCGGGATTAGCATGGAAAGTCAAGGCCCTTATGATGTCGCTCCTTAAACACAACAACTAGCAGATCAATAAATTAACAGTTTATTCAAAATCACATTTATAAAACAGCTGACGTACAATCAACACGTGGCCGTCTTAAAGACAATATCCAAAATGACAGCTAGCTTCCTTCTCAAGCAAACAGCAAATTAGAATTGCTTAATGAACAATAAATTACATTCTGAAGTAATTTAAAAAAGTGGCTCAGAGGAAAAAATTGAGCAATAACACAACCAGCAAAATACGTTACGCTTAATATAAATCATTGGCAAGCAATTTAATTTTTCAATATACATGAGAAATGTTAAATGTTTATCAAATGGACAGTAGCGCCAGGGTGCCCTGGACAAAAGGTGACTTAATTTAAAATTCCAGAAGCAGAAGACCAGTCGTCCAGATCAACACCTAAATGCCGGGCCCAACCGGGAGTCACTCCCCATTAGACGACACGTCACAGCTTCTGTCCACCGAAGCGAAACGTGGCGCCGCTCCCACACACCCCAACTCGCAGAAAACTGGAACAGAAACAGACCGCAGGAAACACGGCAAACACCAAGCAAACATCAATTAATGTAAGTGAAAAGACCAAAAAAAACTATATAAGTTGAAAACACCAGTAAGGGCTTTCTATAGAAACGACGTAAATTTTGCAGCAATATCAATGCTGTAAAACATTTAAACTAAGACTTGTACACAAATACAATGCTGTAAAATAGTATCAGACTTTTACACTCTTATAGTTTGCCAAACATTATTTGCACATATGATTATGGGCGACATTGTGCACAAAGATGATATGGAAATAATTTCAAGATAATATCGCTTTAGTCAAATGCACAACTTCACAACAAAACTAAGTTTTGTGCACTTTAATTTCATTGGATAGGTCTGCAGTGTATCTGCCAATTGTGTAAGCTTGGTATGGAGAAAATTACAACTAGACTATGACCTAATATCTTCAATACTTTATTGATCCTACAACTTTTGGGGACGCTGATTTCCTTAAAGGAAGTAGTGACTGCTGGTCTCCATGCGATCGCACACCCAGCCGGCTGCTCCTACTTCAGCAACACATACATTAGGGCAACCAACCAACAAGGGACAGTCACTACAACACAAATGGTTCCTCGAAACGAAGGAACCGAGACCACTAACACCTACGATGGAGAGCGTTGTTCTAGATGGACTCGAGGGATGGGTCTCTCGGAGAAAACAGGCACCAAAGCATTGCGACGAGCAGCGCCCGGAGTTGACACCAGGCAGGTGCACCACAAACTCGCGACCATCCTGCACGGTAGACCGGTCAAGACGCTGCTGGGCGAGCCCGGGTGTTTTGCTCCTTCGTCCCCTCAAGCACGTCGTAGCGCCTCGTAGGGAGTCTGACGACCAACTCGCCGACCGCAGATATCCGCCGCCAGATCACAACAAGGGCAAAGATCGTAGTACAGCCGGGTAATCGATAGCCGTGCCAAAGAGCTGGGGTGCCAGAAAAGGCGCACCAAGGCTCAAGAGGTTAGGTACTCAGTTACCACAACACAACATTTTAAACAAACAAATCATGCATTGTTAACATATGATGCCACTATAAGACTCATATATAAATATGGAAAAATCTGTAGTATAGACTCTGCCACCCAAATGAGACTGAGCAATGCCCACAGTACAGCAAAAATTATCTGTTTCTAGATACTATGTGATCAACACTTGAAGGTTATGGCATCTCTTGTGATGTAAGGTAAATGTGGCCATAGACATACGCAGCATTTGGATGCAATCTGATAAAACATTGCTATAAACAAATACCATAAATCTGTAGTTTAACAAAATATGGCAATATCCACATTGCTTTAGTAACCAAGAAATAAATTTCTGCACATACCCTCTGAAAGCATACACTGATGAATATCTCTTCACTCCATTACTAACAATTATTTTACCAATATTCCAAAAGACATAGATGGAACTAGTATTAGTCATCACACCACCACTACCACCACCAGTACAGCTGATGTGCTGGTAAAATACTCCAGAGGCAGTGAGAGAGCACTGTTTGAGATGCTCCCATCGTTCTGAGAAACGCTGCAGGTCTGTATCTCAGTTACATGTTAAAATGCAGGCTAGGGGAAGCATCAACATGCCTCTCTATGCAACCGACAGGATTCAGAATGTGGAGGAACTTGGGCTCATAAACACCCAGTAACCGCTGGAGAGTTGTCCCACTCAATCTTCCAAACCCCTGCACTGTGTCGCCTGCAAAAGCAGCAGACTTCACAGACTCCCTGTCAGTGACTGCAAACCTACGGCTGCAACATTTAGACCACTGCTTTTGGAGAAGACTCTCCCTAAAACCAATAACTGAATCGAGACTTGTTACCAGTAGATTCGATCAGCAAGTAACTGTTATGTGAACTCAAACTCGTCACCGCCCATTTTACTAAAACCTTATTGCGATCTGACATAGTAGTCAACATACATTTAGCATGAGAGAAGGAGAACTGGATTTGTTGATTGGTACATAGCCAGTCATTATCCTATCTCACTCCATGTGAGTGGCACAGTGTGCCACATGGTGGCTTGCAGAATATGTACATATTCTAGAAATTTAAGGAGAGACATCATAATCACGCGACTTATATGCATACATAGTTTGAACCATCATCGAATAACACAAGAATTGGACATGTGTAGAATTAGCGAATGTATGTCTACTTCAGGTTCAGTCTGCACGTATGTGTATGTAAAAACAGGACTGGTTTCCCATGTCCACGATAAATTAGACTTCTGTGGAAGAGCTACAGTATTGCTTTCGTGATAATTGTGCACCACGGCTATGTGTACAACCTGATATGTGTCCAGGCTCTAGAGCAAATGTCATTTTATTTAACACAACACGAAAAACTAAAGTGTGTTAAACAAGTGACAAGTTACGATTATAAATTTCATCCCGCATGACAGGTAATCATGGGTATTTTATGACAAAATATTGAAATTAGCGCAACAAATTTATCCAGGCATTCGTTCCATTTTAACTCTAGCCGCGTTCACATTGTAGCAAAGAAGTCATTATTTAGCGCACTACAGTAACACTACCAAGCAAAAAGTCTGCGTGCATCGCTAAGAAGTACTCTATAAGAATTTTCACCACAAATGGTGTAGGATTGAAAATTTTAGAGAAATGCACTTTATTTAAAAATAAACGCACATATGAGATTCACCATAGCACTTTCTAGCTTAGCTACCAAGAACCAACCACCAGAGTGCTAGTGAGAAGGTGGGTGGGACGTAGAATATCTCTATTGCTCTAGCTCGCAGACATATGGCGGATGAAGTGATTAGCAAGAAATAACTAGGCACCAACCACCACAAAGAATTTGTAACTAGCCTAGATAAACAAATATGCAGCAGAATACAGTCTGTATTAACTTTGGTTCCAATCAAAGGCATACAGTGCACAGTATTAAAGCCGATCTAAGTCCTGATAGCCTTCTTTTTTGAGCACTTTCACTACTTCAGACGTGCTGTCTGCATTACATGCTAAGCATGGATTTCTTATGGCTGTAGTGCTCACCAAATTCTGCTACCCATGCTGAGGCACGGTGTTCCGGCCGCTATGAAATACTAGTAACCCGACTTCTAGAAAACAATTGGCTGAAAATGTTTTGTTCATCTTACATTCTGATATCTTTGCTGGATAAAAGATTGAATTTCTCTATGTTATTCAACGACGTCCAGCACTAAATTAAGGAAATATCGCAATATATGAAGTGTGGGTAAGATATGAAATATTATTTAAAATTAAGAGCAGAACGATGTCTCATATCGTTCTCTAGCTATTAATTTTCATTTCCGAAGAACCGTTACGACCGACGTGCCCATTTCCATTCATGTGCATCAGGAATTCTGTGGTCATAAAAATCCGAATCTTTTGTAAACAGTTCAAGGTATCGAAACCTGGGCAGCGGTGGAGAAGGATGTTTGTATAAATACACAGCAGCGAAAGGGTTAAGAAGAGTATCAATGTGTAGTACTGTATCCAGCCACTAACGAATATTCTGTCAGTATTCATTCACAGCACATACACACAGCTAACATGTAATACGTCTTAATGTGTCTGTGTTGTTGTTGTTGTGATCTTCAGTCCTGAGACTGGTTTGATGCAGCTCTCCACGCTACTCTATACTGTGCAAGCTTCTTCATCTCACAGTACCTTCTGCAACCTACATCCTTTTGAATCTCCTTAGTGTATTCGTTTCTTGGTCTCCCTCTACGATTTTTACCCTCCACGCTGCCCTCCAATACTAAGTTTGTGATCCCTTGATGCCTCAGAACATGTACTACCAACCGATCCTTTCTTCTGGTCAAGTTGTGCCACAAACTCCTCCCCAATCCTATACAGTACCTCCTCATTAGTTATGTGATCTACTCATCTAATCTTCAGCATTCTTCTGTAGCACCACATTTCGAAAGCTTCTATTCTCCTCTTGTCCAATCTAGTTACCGTCCATGTTTCACTTCCATACATGGCTACACTCCGTACATATACTTTCAGAAACGACTTCCTGACACTTAAATCTGTACTCGATGTTAACAAATTTCTCTTCTTCAGAAACGTTTTCCTTGCCATTGCCAGTCTAAATTTTATGTCCTCCCTACTTCGACCATCATCAGTTATTTTGCTCCCCAAATAGCAAAACTCCTTTACTACTTTAAGTGTCTCATTTCCTAATCTAATTCCCTCAGCATCACCCGACTTAATTCGACTACATTCCATTACCCTCATTTTGCTTTTGTTGATGTTCATCTTATATCCTCCTTTCAAGACACTGTCCATTCCGTTCAACTGCTCTTGCAAGTCCTTTGCTGTCTCTGGCAGAATTACAATTCATCAGCGAACCTTAAAGTTTTTATTTCTTCTCCATGGATTTTAATACGTACTCCGAATTTTTCTTTGTTTCCTTTACTGCTTGCTCAATATACAGATTGAATAACATCAGGGAGAGGGTACAACCTTGTCTCACTCCCTTCCCAACCACTGCTTCCCTTTCATATCCCTCGACTCCAGTATATAGTAATAATTTCAACTTAGCTTATAGGTATATTCCATTCTATTAACGATTTTTCTTTGTCTGCAGGGTCATCATGGAGACAGTGAGTCTAACTAGTTACTTTTTCCATATTCTTAACACCAGCAAAAACTTTTGGGAAACTTTGCCACCTGTAGTAACTGTAATTAACAAACCATGTTTCCGTGTCTTGCTGTTATAAAAAATATCTGACCCCACTAACATAGCCAAGGAACTTATTAGATGTGTACCCAGTTATTCATTCCCTTCCACCATTTGTTGGAACTGCGTTCTTGTAATACCTGATACAGAAGTGCAATTTATTTAGGACAACAGGCAACCATACAGCACAGCAAGACAGAATTCCGACAAGAGAGAGAGTCCATAATACTGCTGTCTGTACTGCTCTTTAGTAGTTTGTGTAATACGCTAGCGACTTTGACTGCCTATAGTGGGTGTCTTTTTATACAAGTCAACAACACCAACTCTAACTCTCCGAAAGACATCAGTTCGATCCCATAGCCGTCTTAATATATTTTATCTATCATTTCTCACATCACTTCTTTGTATGCATATAACCACCCAGTTGAGTGTATCCACATTAAAAATTTGAAACTATAAGCATGCACAGCGTAGTTTCGTATCCATTACCAGTCCCGATTGCCCAGAATGTGTGTACGTCTATAGAAGACAACCTTATTTAATTTAACTCCACAGAATGTGCTGTTTTAGATCCCAAGTCGGTATGCCTTTGTATTTGTGTCTGTCACCTCTCTCATGTCTATAATTTTTTTTGTGTGTATTGGATAAAGACTGGAATGCATTTAGCATAGCAATGTGATCAACATGTCTACCAACAGAAAATGCCTCTTGTTCATAATGATTATTTCTACTGGCAGCCAAAACCTATGATTAAAGACCCAAAGTGACAGCACATACGGTTCCACTTTCTGTATTGTTGTAATTGCAGTCAAATTACACTATTTTGTGTGTGCTGCGATGTAGATACTCCACTGTAACGTTAGTGTAACACAAACTTAGTGACACATATTTACTAAAGTAGCAACCCTGACGTGTTTAAAGCAGGATGTGTCACTCCAACCCACCAATTCTGTGGATGAATGTGTTAATGTTAACTTTAGAGGTTACCCTAACTCGTATGGATGGCTTTGATATCGTTTTAAGTAGAACTAAGACAATTATTTTCACAAAACAACAATGACACTTCTTATGTAACACGTGCTTGTTTATTCTCTGTATTAAAAATCTCAGAATATATTATTTTATATGATGATGATGATGATGATGATGTCGTGTGGCACACAAACCTGGTACTAATCTTTCAATTGGACACCACTTCGACAACTTGCCTGTCCTTCAGACAATGGCACCCAGATTTCCCTGAACGGTCATCCATGAAGTACTAACCGAACCTAACGTTGCTTAACCCATCTGCGTGACCTATATCGCTGTGCATTTGTGTATGCTGGGTCGAGTGGACCCATTATATCTAACACGAGATTTTAAATTAAAACTGGTCTTTTTTGGATATTAATGTGTTCGAATATTTTGTTTTAAGGTTTATGAGTATGATGTAAGACAGGTGATCTCATTTTTGATAATGGCATTAAGTTAAAAAGTGTGTACGTTTTAATCCTGAGTAATTTTCTTTGAATAAATTACATTACGGAAACTGAAACATAAGCCGCCGCTATTACTTATCACAAATTGTTTGCAGACTGCGGATTACGGTGTAGACAAAGACCAAATCATTACATTAAAAAGCATCCCAGTTTTTACAGTTGTTGCACACCACACTGCTATGGTCCTGGCACAAATGTCTTGTCACTTACAGCACACTGTCTGTTTCTGTGTTCTTTAAAGCATGACACAATGGAAACCTTCTCTTTTGATAACTCAGCATACCGTTGCTGTTACTACCGCTGTTTTTTGTTTGAGAAATAGTTATGAACGTCTCCATATCTAGATATATTGATTTCTATAGAAAGCTATTAGGGTATCTGCTGATCATAAACGCTTGGATAATGTCTAACAATAAAAGTTTCCTGACAGATGCATCCCAGGCTTTATACACTTCGATATGAAGATAAATTTCCCAAAGGCGATGATTTCATCTCTAGTTACATCATTCCACTTCATTTTCCTTGGTACACAAACTCTTCTTGCTCTAGCTTTGTGCAACTCACAATTTCATCCACAACGGTTAAATAAATAAATAAATTCCAAGCATTTTTTGGGGTGGGTGTAGTTGATTATGCCCCTTGCTGGTCCTGGGATCAGATATTCGGTTTAAGAAAAGGACTGGCAAACATCAAAAGTTATTTATGGTTACAATGTTTGCCAGGCAAATGCATCACCTTCCTAAAGGTTTTGCTCGTCTTAAGAATAAAGTAAAATATCTAGAGCCATGGTCTTCATGACAGCCCTACATACGAAGAAAATTAACTAATACATTTTAATATACCTATAACATTGAGTGATTATGTTACCATGTATGAAATATGCATAATAAACAAATGTTACATGTTGCCTGAATATGTGGAGGCTGTGTAAGACTGTTGGTTTTACGGAATATTCGGTGATGGCAGGCTGCGGTACAACATATCAATAACTCACTTAAAAAGAGACGATCAGGTCTGATGATGTGTTGTAAAACTACGCACTGTAATCTTTTGTTGTAATTAATACAGATTCTATTCTTATGTGTTGCTGTTTACCTGGGCTCGATACCTATTTACTGTTGTAGTTTGTGTCTCATAACTAGCTGGTACCTCTCGCTCACCATCTCACCATGCATACATGTGCTAGCTTGTTTGACAGAGGTGTTCTACAGCTCACGCTCAGCCTTGTCGGCACTGCTGGCAGTTTTCTCGCTAAGCTGGTGAGGTGAACAGAAACCATGATACATGTGATTATTTTCTTAATAAAGGCTATTCTGTACCACTTTATGTCCTATACAATTTGTATGGGAAATTGTTTACAGCGTACTTCTTAACAAAGCAGGCAGAATTTTTACTCCATCAGTCCTGTAGGATTACAGTACTTAATGATTCAAATACTCTTGTTGGCTCCATGTGGAACGGACTGTTGTTAAAATGAATGGAGTGCCTGGTACAAGATGTAGACCTAATGTCAAAATAAAGTCGTAAAAAACCCAACATTACTTGTCGCGTTCAATCTAAACTATAATTGTTGTTTATCACACGCATGACGTATTTCTGATATTCGTATTGTATTGCGTTAATCATATGACATTTGCTCGAAAGCCTGGGGCGCTTACCGTGTTGGATTTACAGAGGTAGTGGATTTTTGTTACAAGAGATATGTCGAAGCGCTTCCATAGAAGAAATGGAAATGTAAAACTAATCTAGTGTTTATATACAGATATGTCCAGTCAGAACAATGTATTAGACATGAACTCGGTGATTCTACACACATGTCGTAGGTTGTTGTGTTGCTCAATGTTGATCCAAACTATACTCACTCTATGCTTGCATGTTTTTCATGTGATCATGATGTCTCTATATAAGTTTTTAGAATGCACCCAGATTCCGCAATCCACCGTGTGGTACCCTGTGCTACCCACAAAAATGCAACAAAGGAAGAAAAATGAAATTCTATAAGCCTTTTTATGACTCCCTGTTTCTCTTATCTTGCCGAACGAACTTTTACTGTTAATGTCAGTTTACGAAATTGATTACGCAAGAGGAAAATCGACCAAATTTGGTTCATGTTATATTTATTTGTTGATCGGAACTACTAGTGGTAAGGCTAGAATCACGCTTTTGGTTTTGGGTAGGACTTCGTGTTCTAGAGGTTGCGACCGGAACTTCGTTGGCAGTGACATAACGAACTCACTGACTCCCAGTAACCATTGCAGAAATTTCCTACTTGTGCTTCATAAATGAAAAATGAAGAAACGCTCTCTCTCTCTTATAGTAACGGCAGAGTATCACACGAGTTTGTTTCTCTGCAACTTCAATGCTGTTGGTGGCAGAGGGAGGCTTTTTGGAAATTCATCTAGTTACACGTTCAACATAAGTGTGCGAAGTAGACGCGCTGCATCTCTTAGAGAGATGGGAGAGTTTTAGGGGACACTAAGTCGCAGCTGCTGGAGTATTTTACCGAAGTCGTCGGCAGTAACAGCAATGGTGTTGTGACTAGATCTGTAAATGTCTTCAGGAATGTTGAGGGAAAATCAGTAAATCAGTTATTAGTAAAGGAGTGAGGAGTCCTTCGCCGGTGTATGCTTACACAGGGCACATTCAGGAATGTATTTCTTATGAAATAAGACATTGACGGAGTAGATATATTTTGTTAAACTAAAATGGTGTGGTATTTCTTTATAGTGATTTGCTGTAAGTATCCATATTCGAAATTTTGCGTCAAGTTCTTCATATGTGGTGTCGACTGCCTGTGAACAGAGTCAGCTCAGTTTTTCCACATTATCGACAGATAGCACATGAATGCTGCATATGCCTACAACCATCTTTAACCTATATCGGCATAGGTTCCGTGGCCATGGCGAGTCGCTTACATCATATGTAGACATAGCTTTTTTTTGTTGCACTGTGGCCTTTGCAGAGTCTCATTTGGGTGTGACGAGGATGTGTACGTATTACAGATTGATTTGTAGTTAGTGATGATTCTTACAGTGATGCCACACATTAATAATGTATGGCTTATTTGTTTAAAATATTGAGTGCTGTTAGCTTAGTAGCCATCTTACTCTTTTTTTATTCAACTCGAGAGTGATGGCTGATCTAGACAAAAGTTGCTCACACAGTTTTCCTAGTATTAAATGCTGTATGGTTGGGAAACTTGTTGCTCTTTGGTGCAGAGAGAAAGGGGTGGGAGGAGGAGAGGAATGGAGTGCTTGGTACTCATCTGCAAAGCGCCCCACGCATTTCCGGTGTTTTTGGACCTGTTTAATGCTACTCTCTTGAGCGGATGGACCTTCCTAACTGTCTGCTTCTACACCTGCGCCTTTTCATCCTGTAACCAGGTCCGTGACGTTGTCGACTATAAGTTTCTATGTCATTACTCCGTGGTCGGCTAGCTTAGTATTCGAAGCCCCGGGGCGGCTGCAGGCACACTCTAAGCTCACTATCATCAGCATTCGAAACGCTGCATACTCAACAGGTAGCTGACTTGCTGCATTTGACTCATAGGAGCTCCTGCTGCTGGCGGCGTTGGTACGTATTTAGTGAAACCCCATAATTTTTCTAGACATCACAAAGTTTGTTTATATTTGTATAATATGTCTACCAATAGGCGCTCATTTTAACACATGCTGTGGTATCCAACATTTTTGGTCTTTGTGAGAATGTATTTTATGTCAAATAGCACAGTGAAGTAATCTTTGATAAGAGCATATATGTTATCCTGTATTTACTCGTAAACTATGTAAAATACGGAAAAATACGATAAATAGTAAAAAGGTGGAATAATATGGACAAAATAGAAAATCAGCGTACTTACAAGTCTCCATGCAGTGGTGCCTCGAATGTTGATATACAATATTAAATATTGTTTGTTATTTACAAATACCCCCTCCTCCAGCGGTCCTCTCCCTTAATCTCGAATGACGAAACTAAATACTTATAATAAATTTAATTTATAATTATTTACAATAAAATACCAAAAACTTGCCCTCAAAGATGTCTGATGGTGCTCTCTCTATGGTGCACTGATCTGGAGTGAAACATCCCATGCAACTGCTAAAATATAAAAAGGGAAAGGGAGAAGGGTGTCATTAATCCCATCAGGATGTGCAGAGAGAGGGAATGGGGTGACTTTGAATGTACCACATACAAGTGCTTAGGGAGGGAGGTCTGGGGTTGTGAGGAAACCTTGAATATACCTCACACAAATGGATCAGCTGTAACAGGGTACCCCCTTTAAAGGTCAAGTTTAACCTGACTCTACACATTCCTTATCAGCTCGCCTGGTGCATGGGTACGTCTTGTGGTGGTGGAGAGGGGGTGGAGGAGGGGGGGGGGGGTTGGCAGCAGAAGGAAGGATGTGATCGACGTTTAATAAAAGTTGTGCAGCTGTGTAACCTGGCATGAGAAGTCATCAGTGTAACCTGATACTCAAAATGAAGTTCATTTTAATCTCAGTGCACTGTGTAATTACTCATGATCGTTTTGTGGTCCTAGTTTTATGTTGTGGGGAGACATAATGTTGAACAGGTGTAACTGACCACCAAATCTTTAATCAAGGTACACCTACTGGCTATATTGTGACACGGTACTCCTTCCCCATGTACTGGCCTGCCAATTCCCTCGGCTTAAATCCCATCGAGTATGTGTGGCATCTGTGGTGGAGACCTACTGCAGGACAGCCACATGCAGCAACGACCATCCAGAACTTCTCCACCACGCTGGTGGACAAATGGACTGCCCTACCACATGAAAGCCTTGCCAACCTTCCACTGCCATGGGAGTGTGTCGCAGAGCATGCAATTTCGTCCATGGAAATAACACACCTTTGTAAGAACGATCACCCGCCTTGTGCATTGTCTCGGGGACCATAACGAAATGCGCTGACTTCAGCGTAGTTAATGTATTTGAATGAAAGTTAGATTCCCGTTCGTGTCTTTGTGTACTTTCTTCAGTTACATTCTTCACTATACTCTAGCAGTTCTTTATATATATGGTCCTAGTTTGATCGAGCTAGTTACTTTTCTGTGACACATCCTGCAGACGTTACTTTCGTCCATTCGTTTTTCACACCTACGTATCTCATTTCGTACAAACCGTGATTTCTCTTGTTCTGTCTTCTTGGTGGATGTGCGAAATGTATGTTGATGGCAGTTTGATCGTTCTGCAGTCAGTCGTAAATGCCAGTTCTGTAACCTTTTTCAGTAGTGTTGCGCTGTTACAACGTTTTCTCCACTTCTCGGCGATTCCCATTTGCTTGATGGAGCATTTGGGTAACAGTCGTGTGTTAGGGAATTTAAATGTAGCAGCACGCTTTTGATTAGGTTCAATGTCATTCTTCAATCCGACCTGGTGGGGATCACTCGAGCAATAAATCACATAGATCGCACAAGAGTTCTCTAGACGGCGTCCTTCACACATAAACAACACATCCCTAGACTTGATCTAACAAAGTCGACAAAATACTTCATTCCTTTTGCCTGCATCCTACCTTACGATCTCCTTCTATTTCTTGTCGCTTTAAGAGAAGCGACTGTCTAATGCAGAACAAAACCATTACTATATTGGGGTAGTACAGATTGTTGATACTACTGTTTGCCATTAACTCCTATTTTCCTTCATTCAGAGCTAGCTTTCACTCGTCTCACTAAATACACTACTGACCATCAAAACTGCTACACCAAGAAGAAATGCAGAAGATAAACGGGAATTCATTGGACAAATATATTATACTAGAACTAACACGTGATTACATTTACACGTAATTTGGGTTCATAGATTCTGCGAAATCAGTACCCAGACCAACCACCTCTGGCCGTAATAACGGCCTTGATACGCCTGGGCATTGAGTCAAACAGAGCTTGAATGGCGTGTACAGGTACAGCTGCCCATTCATCTTCAACACCATACCACAGTTCATCAAGAGGTATTGTGAAGAGACAGTTGATCGGCCTCCATTGACCGGATGTTTTCAGTTGGTGAGAGATCTGGAGAATGTGCTGGCCAGAGCAACAGTCGAACATTTTCTGTTTCCAGAAAGCCCCGAACAGGACCTGAAACATGTCGTCGTGCAATATCCTGCTCAAATGTAGGGTTTCGCAGGGACCAAATGAAGGGTAGAGCCACGGTTCGTAACACATCTGAAAAGTAACGTCCACTGTTCAAAGTGTCGCCAGTGCGAACAATAGGTGACCGAGACGTGTAACCAATGGCGCCCTATACCATCACGCCGGGTGATACGCCAGTATGCGATGACGAATACACGCTTCCAATGTGCGTTCACCGTGATGTCGCCAAACGCGGATGTGACCATCATGATGCTGCAAACAGATCCTGGATTCATTCGAAAATATGAAGTTTTGCCATTCGTGCACCCAGGTTCGTCGCTGAGTACAGCATCGCAGGTGCTCCTGTCTGTGATGCAGCGTCAAGGGTGCCCGCAGACATTGTCTCCGAGCTGATAGTTCATGTTGCTGCAAACGTCGTCGAACTGTTCGTGCATATGGTTGTTGTCTTGCAAACATCCCAATCTGCTGACTCAGAGATCGAGACGTGGCTGCACGATCCGTTACAGCCATGCGGATAAGATGCCTGTCATCTCGACTGCTAGTGATACGAGGCCGTTGGGATCCCGCACGGGGTTCCGTATTACCCTCCTGAACCCACCGATTCCATATTCAGCTAACAGTCATTGGAACTCCACCAACGAGAGCAACAGTGTCGCAATACGATAAACCGTATTATAAGAGTCAGAAGCGTGATGGTACGCATTCCTCCTCCTTACACGAAGCATCACCACAACGCTTCACCAGGCTACGCCAGTCAACTGCTGTTTGTGTATGAGAAATCGGTTGGAAACTTTCCTCATGTCAGCACG
The DNA here is from genome assembly GCF_021461385.2 of Schistocerca piceifrons. NCBI lineage: Eukaryota > Metazoa > Arthropoda > Insecta > Orthoptera > Acrididae > Schistocerca > Schistocerca piceifrons. The sequence continues at coordinate 558,241,656 of NC_060143.1, forward strand.
TTGTAGGTGTCGCCACTGGCGCCAACCTTGTGTGAATGCTCTGAAAACCTAATCATTTGCATATCGCAGCATCTTCTTCCTGTCGGTTAAATTTCGCGTCTGTAGCACGTCATCTTCGTGGTGTAGCAGTTTTAAAGGCCAGTAGTGTAGAAGTCCGGTACAAGTCATCCTGTATAGCACTGCACCGTCATCAACAAACAATCGCAGATTTATGCTCTTCCTGTCAGTCACATCCTTTATGTACACAGAGCACAAGAGCGTGACTATTGCACAATACTGGGGCACTCCGGACGATTTCTTTGTCTCTGACGAACAGGACCAAGTACTAGGCTCTGGTATTCGAAATATCTTCGAGGCACTCACATACCTCAGGATATGGATGACGGAAAGCTTCTGAAAAGCTTGGTCGGTGCCAAGAGAATGTCCGCAGCCCAGACAGAAACGAGTCTGTAACGTGTCTGAGTACCTGATTAAATGTCTAAGACACTGTCCTCGGTGACTTACATGTCTAGGGTACTTAGGCACTGTATGGAAACAGTTGATTGTTGCAAAATACTGCTAGGTGCTTACGTCATAAATTGTGTAAACGAAAATGACTTCATGATGCTGAAGGAGTCAGTTCGGAAACAATGGAGAATTTACTACGACAACTCTTGGTGCAAGGAGAGAAGCTTTTAAAGCGTAGGTGTAATGCAGAAGACGGAGAGCCGTAAGCTATTAGGCTTGCGGTGCCCACTTAGGATCCCCCATTAGCCAGATAGGGGACAAATTACACAGGCGTCCCGGCGGCATTAGCGGTGGCGACCCAGAGGGCACTCTTCGCCTTCCCGCGCCGCGCCTTGCCTCGACTCCCGCCGCACATCGCGGCTGACCCGGCGGCGGCAGAACGCGGTGTCCGCCTGAGTTACGCCCCCTCCATGCAGCGGGCAACCGCCGCCACCGCCGCCTCTGCCACACACTTCTGGAACGTCGCCCGCTTTATGATTTGCGTCCCCCTCCCCTACGCCACCTTCGCACATCCTTCTGCAGAGAGCTGGCGCACTGAGCAGCTCGTAAGCATGCGTGTGTCTCTCCGTCAGTTTTCGTGTGTGTATGCGAGCTCTGTTGGTCTCTGTGCAGATGAGCCAAGGAATAATTTGGTGGGTCTGATATTGAACCTTTTCCAATCTTCCTAGACATAAAACAGAAAGAAACTTCTCCAGTCTGCATAGTCAAGTGGAATGAATGTAGAAGAGGTGGCTAATAAGGATCTGGAGGCAAAGAGGGAAGCGTATATCAGAGTGCATGCAGAACAACGTGGCCAGTAGATGTCCAATCGTCAGGAAAGAGAGCTGTGGTCGGAGGGGTTGGGGCAGGCACTGTAGGGGATATGCCAAGCGCTGGAGGGGAAGTGCCGTTCTAAACCAAAGCCTACACTGACAGTTTTTGCAAACAGTACGTGGAGTCGTTCCACACCGACAGTTGCATGGTGACCATACGAAAACGTCTGCTGTCACCACTATACAAGGGCGATGTACTTGAGGATAATATTATAGAAATGGAAGAGGATGTAGAAGAAGATGAAATGGGAGATGCGATACTGCGTGAAGAGTTTGACAGAGCACTGAAAGACCTGAGTCTAAACAAGGCCCCGGGAGTAGACAACATTCCATTGGAACTACTGACGGCCTTGGGAGAGCCAGTTCTGACAAAACTCTACCATCTGGTGAACAATATGTATGAGACGGGCGAAATACCCTCAGACTTCAAGAAGAATGTAATAATTCCAATCCCAAAGAAAGCAGGTGTTGACAGATGTGAATATTACCGAACTATCAGTTTAATAAGCCACGGCTGCAAAATACTAACGCGTATTCTTTACAGATGAATGGAAAAACTGGTAGAAGCCGACCTCGGCGAAGATCAGTTTGGATTACGCAGAAATGTTGGAACACGTGAGGCAATACTGACCCTACGACTTATCTTAGAAAATAGATTAAGGAAAGGCAAACCTACATTTCTAGCATTTGTAGACTTAGAGAAACCTTTTGACAATATTGACTGGAATACTCTCTTTCAAATTCTGAAGGTGGCAGGGGTAAAATACAGGGAGCGAAAGGCTATTTACAATTTGTACAGAAACCAGATGGCAGTTATAAGAGTCGAGGGGCATAAAAGGGAAGCAGCGGTAGGGAAGGGAGTGAGACAGGGTTGTAGCCTGTCCCCGGTGTTATTCAATCTGTATATTGAGCAAGCAGTAAAGGAAACAAAAGAAAAATTAACAGTTGGTATTAAAGTCCGTGGAGAAGAAATAAAAACTTTGAGGTTCGCCGATGACATTGTAATTCTGTCAGGGACAGCAAAGAACTTGGAAGAGCAGTTGAACGGAATCGACAGCGTCTTGAAAGGAGGGTATAAGGTGAACTTCAACAGAAGCAAAACGAGGATAATGGAATGTACTCAAATTAAGTCGGGTGATGCTCATGGAATTAGATTAGGAAATGAGACGCTTAAAGTAGTAAAGGAGTTTTGCTATTTGGGAAGCAAAATAACTGATGATGGTCGAGGTAGAGAGGATATAAAATGTAGACTGGCACTGGCAAGGAAAGCGTTTCTCAAGAAGAGAACTTTGTTAACGTCGAGTATAGATTTAAGTGTCAGGAAGTCGTTTCTGAAAGTATTTGTATGGAGTGTAGCCACGTATGGAAGTGAAACATGGACAATAAACAGTTTGGACAAGAAGAGAATAGAATCTTTCGAAATGTGGTACTACAGAAGAATGCTGAAGATTAGATGGGTAGATCACATAACTAATGAGGAGGTATTGAATAGAATTGGGGAGAAGAGGAGTTTGTGGCACAACTTGACAAGAAGAAGGGACCGGTTGGTAGGACATGTTCTAAGGCATCAAAGGATCACAATTCTAGCATTGGAGGGCAGCGTGCAGGGTAAAAATCGTAGAGGGAGACCAAGAGATGAATACACTAAGCAGATTCAGAAGGATGTAGGTTGCAGTAAGTATACTGGGAGATGAAGAATCTTGCACAGGATAGAGTTGCATGGAGAGCTGCATCACACCAGTCTCAGGATTGAAGACAACAACAACAACACCACTTCTTTGGTTAGTAACTAGAAAGAATACCGCTGAAAATAAAATAAAAGCTTCTTTCGCCAAAACACAATGGAGTTTACACAGTGCCACCTCAATAATTTATTCTGCAGAAGACGTTTAAGAAGTTACGAACTGGAGAAAGGTACGGTCAATAGCTTATGAAAAAGCACATTCTTTGAGCAAAAATGAACATGTAATGACTTCACTTATGCTGTTTTAAAAACCCATATCATTTCTCGTTTCACCAGCTATCGATGACATTTACAATTGCATGTATTTCACTGAAAACGCGTGTAGTCACGGGAATAACACAGTGCAGAATTAAGTTTTCCATAGTATTGATATGACAAAATATTCTCTCTGGTGAGCGCTGTCATTTGTCAACATCTCATTTCGGTATCTCAGACTGATTATTAAATACTTGTAATGTTGTGAATATTTCACTTTTGCTTCATCGCTGCTGCCCACAATAGAAAACGAAAGTGTTGAATCAGATCAGTTTTCTAGAGGCTGGTGACTGATAAGGCGTCCACACCACAAGCCTAAAGAAAAATTCAATTTGTCATATTTCATATGCAGTAACATGTTATGTAATACGCACCAAACGCAAAATCATAGCGAGTCCTATTTTTCATTGCAAACTTTTTCGAACTTCTCGCGGTCTCTTACTTCAATGCAGATATTTCAGTGGCTGTAACCATCGACGAAATTATGGGCACATCACCATGAAGCTGGCGTGTAAATCTAAAAATAACACAAAAGTGATTGCTTTTACTGATTAGTTTCTGGAGAATCGTTTGACAAAGACTGCAGCTCGTCCGCCTCGATTCTGTCATCGCTGATCGACTGAAAGGGACAAAACATTGTCGACTCCCATTCCGAACAAGAGAATGAATTCTCCCAGAGCTTTGGACGGAAACTGATCAGCCACGGCCGACAAAGGAGCTTTACTGCTATTCTAACAGAGTCCTGTCATAGTTAGAATCTTGGTTGGATGGGCGAGTAAGAACAAAAACCATGTATAATCCAAAAGGGTGACATTGCTCAGGTTCACAGTTCGAAGAGAAAAATTTCTCAGAAAACGTCGATTTGATTTCGTTCTACAGATTCTGCTGACAGCGTTTCTGATATTATGTTGGAATTAAAAATCGCTTTGGACAGTTACCACGAATCCTGGAGAACCTCAAAAATATGACAGCAACTCACATAGAACAAGACCAGTAACGGATCCTTCCCAATCTCAATGGTCTCCTGACCACCTTGAATTACATGTGAATGACTTTGCCCCGATGAAGCACAATCACTGCCAGTACCAAGGGACGATTGACGAAAGCGATGGCAACGAGATTCGCGTGTCCACCATGGTCAAACAGGGGAAAACGGGAGGTGACCGCGTAAAGATGATCCAGTCTGATAAGACCGAAGTAAAGTAGAGACAAAATTGAACCCATCTGCTCAAATAAACGACAGCCCAAATCGCACAATTAAGATTGATTTAAAACAATGAGCTACCTCTGATAAATAATAATACTAGCAACAAGAACAAGCCAATTTGTTTTTCTTAATCATTTCATTGTTTCTTCTCTCATTTAAGTTCATACTCTTGTTTATACACTCAAGCAGAAATTATTTTTGCCTTAGTGTTATTTTTTCACGAGGAATAAATTGTTAATCATTTATGCTTTGAAACAGGAAATTACTTCAATTTTAGATAAAATGAACTGTTTTTGCTCAAAAATTACTGTGTTCCGTGTAGATATCCCTAGGTGTAACATCTTATGCCAACTCAGATCTAGCTGTATTCCAATGGAACGCATAGTTGCAAGCTTTCAGGAAAAGTGTTCATGTGGTTACCTAGACAAGTATTTTATTAATGGGGCCTACATGTTTTTGTAGCCAAAAAGTCGCATTCGCCAGAATCTCTCCTAGTATTGCACACAGCAATAGAATAATTAAAAGACGAAAATCTTTACCAACTAACTCCGGTCTCCCCTATTCAATTGTGAGGAAGCAATATCAAAAAATTGAATGGTATGTAGCCTTGTATGAAAGTGAAACGTAGGCGACAGGCGGTTGAAAGAAGAACAGAGCAGAAGCTTTTGAAATATACTACAGAAGAATGATGAAAATAGGGACGGTTGATCGAATAACTAACGAGGAGGTAATTAATCAAACTGGGGAAAATAGGAATCTGTGGCACAACGTAACTAAACGATAATGTCAGTTGGCAGAACACATACTCATACGTCAAGGAATAATGAGTTTAACAAAGAAAGGATGTGCTGTAAGGAGGTACAAACTGTTGCCAGAAACCAGTACTTGAATAAAGTGGGCAGACTGAAATGGATGAAGGTTGCAGTGGCTATACAGGTTCGAGGAGGCTTCCACAGGACAGAGATGTTTGCAGAGCTGCATGAAGCTTGTCTTCAGAATGAAGACGACAACACCACCACCACTAACAACAACAACATCAACAACAACAACAATAACGACAACAACAAACAACAGATGCAACAACTTAGCTGGACAAAACGAATGATTATTTGTGAAGCCAGACAGAAGTAACTTAGATCCTACTTACGGTGCTAAAACGAATGCACGAATATGTTGACGTAAAAGCCGTGCAAGTCCAGCTCCTAAGAAACTTAAGAAACTTATAGACTATTTCACTTTAGAGAACTAGGTGTCTTTTCTTCCAAAATCTTCTCAAAACTGACGAGAAAATAATATATGATTTGTGTCTTTGAAAATAAATAAAACGTGGCGTTTATCCAATGACATTCTTTTACCTGGAGTTTTGGGTTGTCCATATTTTCAATAATTTTGGATGGGCTATGTTCCCACTTTGTTTGAATAAACAAGGTTCCAGTGCCTGAATGTAAATCACTCACATCATCTGTCTAGTTACTGTTTTACTTGCAATTCGAATAGTGACTTGAGCACAAAGGTAAAGAAATTTCAGTATGTGTTAGGCACACTCAAACGACGTTTTACAAACATCAGCAGAGACTCGTTGCTTAAATTATGTAAAGTGGAGTGATTTTTCAGATTTTCTCATCATGGCTGAATGATGGTGTTCTTCCGGGAATACAGCCGAGCTTTTGTTTCCATTCTTTCCTCGAATCATTTTATTTCTTTCCATTCCACGTTTTGAGGACAGGGCCATTCTTCATCGTTTGGTGATGGCTGGGATCTAGGCACTGCAATAAACCTCGCAGCATCTGAAGAAGACGACAGGGTGAGCATAAAATGGAAACAACTGACCTGTATACCCGTGAGCGCATCATAGTACAAAATAATGTCGTACCAACATTGATGTTTGGATGTGAATGTTGGGCAGCTATTGAACATACCAAGAACATAGGAACTGCAGATGTAGGAGTTATGAGAGCAATGGGTGCCTACATATTACTGGATTCGAAGATAAAGAAGACATTAGCAAATAAGACAACTTATTCTGAATAATGGACTAGAGTTGGAATGAGTAAGAATACAAGAAAATAGAACGTAGAAGTGACTTCGGAAGTACCGAGTGGTTATAAGTAAAGTGCAGCTGTGTTCGCGGAGGTTAATAATATAATCATGCACCTGCTTAGCTGGGTGGCAATGTGCTCGCCTCCCATGCAGGCCGGCCCGGGTTCGATCGCCGGCCTGGTTGGAGATATTTACCGCTCGGCGACTGGGTGTTGTGCTGACTTCATCATCATTTCCTTCTCATCACCGGCGCGCAAGTCGCCCAACGTGGCGTCGAATGAAATAAGACTTGCACTTAGCGGCCGAACTTTCGCGGAATGGGCGTCCCCGCTCATTTCATTTCACTTCCTATAAGATCAACATTATGCCTTTGGTCTTTTCTGCCCATGTCCCGTACCTATTCCATTAAATAAGCAAATATTTCTATATGTCCTTCTTGCATTCACAGGGCCACTTCTGCACCTGGTGCCTAAAACTGGAACTGATTTTTCTTCAGCGTATTTCGGTTTTGCATTAATGTATTACGACATCTATCAAGTTTCACTACAAATTTCTCAGCACTGCCTTCTTTGGAATAGGAATTGTTACACTCATTTTGAAGTCTGCGGTTATTTCATCTGTCTGATGCACCTTGCCTGCAAAATGTAATAGTTTTCGTGGCTGGCTCTCCCAAGTATCTGCAGCAGACGATGAGCTCTCTCATATTCTGTTCGAAATATCATGTCCTCGATGTCATTCTCATTCACTTCCTCGTCTCTTCCTATGTCTTCAAACGTGTATCGACCATCCTCTCTTAATACACATACAGGTGCTAGTTTTTCCTCCAAAGGCTTTCTAATACTCAGCTGCAAATATATTTCTCCCTATCGTGCATCTTTCCAATTTTTTCCATTTCTCTTGAAGCCATTCTGACTTTTTCCAGACTGCATTTTCTATACATGTCACACGTTGGGTTGCACAAGTTGATTCAGCTGCCCCTGCTAGCGGATTTTATGCAATCCGCAATGCCTTCGAACACCACATGCGCTCCCTATGGGAAAACTATTACACCCACAGAAAATGTTAACAGGAACTTTTACTAGGACTTATGGAAGTCACGGTTTTCGAGTTATTAACGAGAAACACGTTTGAAAGTCACTTATTCACGTTTTTTTTTTTCTTTTAATAATTCGAAAACTACGATCCCTGACGGAAACATGTCCCAGTTAAAAATTTACTGACATTAAATTTGCTACAGAAGGGTTCTGTTCATTTTTTCTGTTTAATAATTTGCTCGTGGCGAGCAAAAGAACATAAAAATCTTGCGTGCGGTATCTCAAGGTATTGCGGGCTGTATAAAACCCTTGGGTAGGGGCAGCTGAATTACTCCATACATTTCATTTTGCCAGTTTCATCTGCGTCCGTTTTATATACTCTCCTTCATCATTTATATCAATATCCCACGTGTTACCTAAGGATGGCTACTGAGATTTGGCTTTTTGGAAATTTGATACACTGCTGTCTTCACTGTTTCATCTCTCAAGGCTACCCGTTCACCTTCTACCGCGTTTCTTAGCTCTGTTTCTATCAATCGTTGCCCAATGCCCATTTCAGAACTTTCAACACTTCTGGTTCTGTTACCTTATCCAGGTCTCATCACCTTAATTCCTTACATTTGTACAAATTTCTTGAGTTTCAGAATGTATTTCATCATCAAAAAATCATTTTCAGAGTCCAAGTTTGCACCTGGGAAATTTTCTTGGTTAAAATGTGGTTTCGAAATCTTACCGTTACGAAATCTGTTTGTAATAATCTGGTGCCTCCAGCTCTGCTCCACGTCTGAAGCCTTGTTTCATGATCACGATTTTACTCGGTACAATCCCAAGAAGTGGCTTCGCCTTTTATTCCTATCCCCCACTCTATGTTATCCTACTATCTTTCTTTTTGTCCTTTTCCAACTATCGTATTCTAGTTCCAAATAACACTTAAATTTTCGTCTCCAATAAATATATCATAACTGTGGTGCCGCATCACTCTTTAGTGTCTGAATCACCTAGATGGGAATGGCAGGTCTAAGATGCATAGTTGTTTGCCGTCAGAGCTGCAAGGAAGCAGCAATCCACAAGTCGTAGAGTTGGCTGATGTCCAGCAGCCAAGACAGAATAAACTGGGAACTGGTGTGGCATGGAACCACGCATTTTGAAGAACCAACAAATCACAAGGCTCGAGACTGGGTGGTTGCTGACATCATCGACCTGAAGGGTGCTCAGTGTCTTTTCCTAGTGGCAATAGAGGACGGTAACCTATTCAAGATACACCGAAGAATTGTTTGCATGGTATTATAAACGCAGAGCACCAGAAAGTTCTTTAAAGACCTGCAGTGATTCATTGTAAGTTGACAAATAGTGAAATTTAGAGCCTCGTGCGGTGAATTTTGTACACATTGAAGGAGCTATGTCTCTCGAGTACAATGGTTAGTTAGAGTATTTTACACACTAAGAAAAAGAAAAGAAAAAAGGAAACGACCCATCACAAAGGAACTACCCGAATGAGACGGAAATCGATAGATGTAATGTTTATGTACTGACAAACAAATTATTAGAATTTCAAAAAAACTTGGTGTCTTTTTTAGTTTTGTTTCAAGAAAAATGACTCCACAGACTGAGTTAGCCAATAACACGTTGGTCCACCTCTTACCCTTATGAAAGCAGTTATTCGCTTCTCATAGATTGATTTGTTGGATGTCTACAACGGGATATCGCACCAAATTCTGTCCAATTTGCGCTTTAGATCGAGATAATCCCGAGACAATTGGAGCGCACTGCTAATTATGACCCAAACGTTCTCAGTCGGGGAGAGGTCCGGTGGCAATGTTTGCCAAAGAACAGTCTTGCAAGCACGAAGACAAGCTGTAGAAATTCTCTCTGCAATGTAAGCTAAGGATGGCTTGACAAGGCCGTTAACAAAAGGTACGTAGAATATCGTCGACATACTACTGTGCTTAAGGGTTCAGCGAATGGCTGCTAACGGGGTCCTACTATGACAATAAATGGCACACCAGACCGTCACTCCAAGCTGGTATCCCACTGCTGTCCGAGGCCTCTCCGAAGACTTCCTCGCTGGTTATCGAGGCTCAGTCCAAAGTGGGACTCATCACTGAAAGCATTTCTGCCCCATTCAGTGACATTCCAGGCTTCGATGACCATCGAAGACGCCTCTGAAGACGCCCCAGACGTAAGTGGTATACCAGGCTGATTGGCACCAGACAAAGATGGTCTGGGGTCCCACTTCGCTTAATAGCAAAAGCCCGTAGGTTGTCATTATCGGTGACGTTTCAGCACAGCAGTTTGTGGCCGATGGTCTATGCCCCATTTTCTATCCTTTTATGGTAAGCCAACCAGGGCTTACATTCCAGCATGATAGTGCGCTCCCACACACGGCGAGATTTTCTAATGCTTGTCTTCATGCCTGTCAAACTTTAGGTTTGTTGGCAAGATCGCTAGATGTATCCCCAGTTGAGATGCGCTTGGAGTATTACGGACAGCCAATGAAACCATCTCAGGAGTTTGACGATCTAACGCGTCAGTGGGGCACAAATTGGCACATTATCCCTCAGGATGACATCCAGCAATTCTTTCAAGCAATTTCAAGTCGAATAACTACTCGCGTAAGGAGCAGAGGTGGTACAAAGCGTTGTTGACGTACTCAACTTGTAAAGCTCTTTCTGCTGAATTAATCAACCAGTTTTCCTGAAACTCTTATCAGTTGTTTGCCTGTACTCATATGTCACATCCACCGATTTCCATCCCATCCAGGTAATTCGTAGTGTGCCGTTTTTTTTTTGCCTTAGAGTCTGTATACCTTTCAGCTACTGGTGTTCTTAGTGTGCCGGCGATTGCTACAGCTGCGATGGAGCATATCTTTGGCAAAGATAACATGGTGTCACGTAACAGAGGGGGCACGTGTAGCGCGCGGCTGGTGGACGTGCAGTTACGACAGTCAACAGACTGACTCAGTAGAGTTCTGAGTGGTCGGCTGTAGTGGGAGTAGCGTTATGAGTGAATTGTTAGCTAGTACTTGGAAATAGTGGACAGTACGGTGTTTACTCGACACTGCGGTAGCGGGCACCTCGTTTACGCTAAGTAATTGTTTGAACGGACAACGAGTGTCCTCCAGTCAAGAGACACACATTACGGCTGACCGCTAGGTTTGGCAGTGTTTGCCTGGAAATGGAGGCCTGACGGCTTTCGCCAGCTAGTACTGTCGTGGACGCGGTGAGTGGCCCTCCTTGATACTTTTCATTTCAATTAATGACACCATCTTCCTGATTAGTCTCTGTCCAGATCTCTAAATGGGGAATTATTTTGCCTGTTAAATATGTTGCCCAAGAGGAGGCACCATCATTAAATCACATAGAAGGGCTGCATATCCTCAGGAAATTTAACAGATGAAACACATCCTCACTTTCAGCTGTTCATAGTACCAACATATCAATGTCATGCTCAAAATGTTACAAGACCATATTAGCCAGACTGTTGCCCCTGTATTTTTCAGAGGCAGGTCTGGGGCTAGTCTGGCCTCTTCACAGATACCATTTCATTCTGGTTGCATCTACCATACAGCAGCTGTAGAGGAAGCTGCATCTGTAATGTCATTACGTCTACAAACTAAACAGCAGCTTTATTAGCTACTATATGGCCACTACTGTCATTGTTTGCAGACAAGCAAACGGCCATAAACTGGTTATCAGGAATTGTAAATTAGGCAGCAGCGTATTCATTTTGTAACCAGTCATATACGACAATAACATACTAGACCTGTCTAAAAAGTTTCCGATCTTTGGCCAAAAAAAGTACTTCGAATACCTGACGGGGCTGAAATCCTAATCTCCTTCGAAGTGGGACCCTTGGGCTTGCGCACACCTAGCCCACCAACCCTTTGACTGCCAGAAACACATCTGAAAGCCTTCTTTTGGAATGGTGTTCAGCTCCGTCGTCGTGTTCTGCATTATCTCTTCTCTCAAAACGGGATCCTTTCGAACGGCTGTTGTTTCATGTTTGGCCAAGAAATTTTAGATCAAGTGGGATGAATTGAGGGGGGGGGGGGGGGGGAGAGGGGCGTTGTCGTGATGCAGTTGCCAGTTTTTCGCCGTCCACATGTCTGGTCTTTTGCGCCGAACTGCGTCACGGAGTCGCCGGAGAATATCTTGATAGTACTCCTTTGTTACTGTTTGTCCTTCCGGTGCATATTCACGATGCACAATTTCACGGACATCAAAGAAGACAGTCAGCATGACCTTGATTTTGATTCGCACCTGCCGAACTTTCTTCGGCCTTGGAGACACGTGATGCTTCCATCACGACGACTGTCTTTTTGTTTCTGGGTAGTGCCCGTACACCTACGACTCATCTCCAGTTATCACGATGCTCAGAAACCGAGGATTAGTGTTGGGTGTGTCCAGAAGGTCCAGTGCAACGTCGAAACGGAGGTCTTTTTGTTCCGGCGACAACAACCTGAGCGCGAATTTCGCAGCCAGTCTGTTCACGTTCAAATCATCACACAAAATTACACGTGCTTAATCATTACTCTCTCCAACTTCTTGGTCAATCTCCAACACGGTCAAACGACGATCTGCCATCACCAAATTTAGCACCCTCTCAACAACAGCTGCACTCTGAGCAGTTTGGGGCCTGCCAGAACGTCGGTTACTCTCCGCTGATGTGCGGCCTGTGGTGTCACCGCCAGACACCACACTTGCTAGGTGGTAGCTTAAATCGGCCGCGGTCCATTTAGTACATGTCGGACCCGCGTGTCGCCACTGTGTAATCGCAGACCTAGCGCCACCACCAAGGCAGGTCTCGTGATACGAGAGAGCACTCGCCCCAGTTGTACGAGAACCTAGCTACCGCCCAGTTGTACGAAGCCTTTCTCTCTCATTAGCCGAGAGACAGAATAGCCATCAGCTAAGTTAATGGCTACGAACTAGCAAGGCGCCATTAGCCATACAGTGATTGTACTTAAAGTCTCCTGTGTATCGTCAAGATAGATGTACAACAAGGAATGAGTAAAGTTAAGTATTAAACCTGCTCCGTACTTTTCTTCCTAACATTAATTACTTATCCTGTTCCAGTACTTCACGCCCGTCTGCATTAGTCTAGTTTGCCTTTTCAGCCATCTCAACTTCACGGTGTCGGCCCAGCTACCGACACAACATTGGCGACGAGGATGGGATAAACGAGTTCTTTCTGATTGCTTACATTTAATTGTGTCATGGCTTCGCCACATTCTCCAGATGTACTGTCCGAATTTTATCGCTTGCAGAATCAGCAGACGCAGGCGTTACTGGATGCCCTTGGACAGCTCGTCCAGGGTCAACGTACCATTCAAACCGATGCGGCCGCCGCCGCTTCTTCGCTACCGCTGCCACTAAACGCTGTTGCACCTCCCTTTCGACCATACGTGGCAGCCGATGAGACCTGGCACGAGTGGTCTCGCCAGTTCAACTTTCATCTAGCAGCCTACAGAATTCAAGGTAAAGAGCGGCAGCCGTTTTTGCTTTCTTGTGTCGGTGTGTCCACATACCGTGTGATAGTGAAATTGTTTCCCCGACGCGACGTAGCAACTCTGTCCTACGAGGAAATTTTGTCTGCATTAGATGCCTATTTCAAAGAAACAGTTAATGTGGTTGCAAAACGGTATACGTTCTTTCGTACAAAACGTACGGCCGGTCAAACTAATAGGGAGTGGGTAGCAACATTGCAAGGACTTACTAGGGACTGTGCCTTTGAATGTGACTGTGGTCTTTCTTATTCAGATACAATGGTGCGTGATGCAATTGCACAGAACGTTTCTGATGTTCGCATACGGGAGCAAATTTTGAAACTAGTTAATCCCTCCCTTCAACAAGTGATAGACATATTGGATAGACATGACACACTCTACTGTGCTCAGGAATCTTTTGAAACTTCGCCAGCTGTGTGTAACATTAACCGGCCCGCTGGACGCGGTGCGCGGCCCGGTAACCGGGCCTCGCGCACGTCCGCACAGCTGCCGCCGCGCGCTAAGCCACGTGTGCCGCGCCAGCACACAAATGTCGTGAAATCGTGCCCGCGGTGTGCTACTAGACATTCGCGTGATCATTGCCCGTCACGCCAAGCTATTTGCTTTTTCTGCAATAAGAAAGGACATGTTCAAAGTGTTTGCCAGAAAAAGCTCAGATCAGACAATCACAATAATTCCAGGCCCTTTGCTTCGCGCCGGAATCGAACCAAGGACACTCAGGCTCGTGGACCTTCGCCTATGGACATTCATGTCGTTAATTCCACTTCGTCCAGTGACACTTTCTCTAACAGTAACTGTGATCGTCCCACAAAAACTGTGCGTCGACGTCGCCGGAAATCACGTCAATTAGCAAGTGATTCTGTACCAGTGTCTGTTCCACTTGCACAAAACAGTCGCTCTTGTCGTCAGCAGGACAATAAACTTTTTGTGGACTTAGAATTTGAAGGCAAAGTGATACCATTCCAGCTCGATACCGGAGCTGCAGTTTCATTGCTCAATCATGACACGTACAAACAACTGGGCAAACCTCCGTTGCGTTCCGCAAATGTTAAGCTAACTACATATTCCGGACAGAAAATTCCTGTGTTAGGACAGTGCAGCCTTCTTGCAACATACAAGGGACAAACAAAACTTGTGTCATTTTACGTTCTTCGTTCTTCTTCTGCAGTGAACTTGTTTGGTCTCGATTTATTTCAGTTGTTTAACATGTCTATTGTAAATCAGGTCCTATCAGTGAATCAGACTGTGCCTACAGACAGTGTTTCTCGGCTGTGTGACGAATTTGCAGACATTTTTGCACCGGGCTTAGGTTGCGCTAAAAACTATGAAGCACATTTAGAACTGAAGGTAAACGCGCAACCGAAATTTTTCAGGGCGCGCAATGTTCCCCACGCATTGCGTGATGAGGTCGCAAGAACGTTACACGATCTCGAATCACAGGGTGTAATTGAACGTGTGCAAGCTTCTCTCTGGGCCTCACCCTTAGTAATTTTGCCAAAACCTTCCGGAAAATTGAGACTTTGCGTGGACTTCAAGGCCACAGTGAATCCACAGCTAGTGACTGCTACTTTTCCTTTGCCCCGCCCGGAAGATCTTTTTGCTAAACTGTGCCAGGGAAAATATTTTTCAAAGTTGGACCTAGCCGATGCGTACTTGCAAATACCGGTGGACGACGCATCCCAGCGCGTATTGGTGGTTAACACGCATCTTGGATTGTACCGCTTCAAAAGACTGCCATTCGGGTGTGCATCCGCCCCTGCCTTGTTTCAGAAATATTTACAAACTATTTGTGCGTCGGTCCCTACTGCAGCAAACTATCTGGACGATATAGTGATCTCCGGACAGACAGAAGAAGATCATCTTGCGAACTTACGAACATTATTTCAGGTCTTGCGGCAAAATGGTCTTCGCTTGAGGAAGGACAAATGTGTGTTTTTTGCTCGTGACTTACCATACCTGGGACATGTCATTAATGCCCAAGGCATACATCCGAGTCCAGAGCACCTCCGTGCCATACAAGAATTGCCTTCCCCTCAAAATGTGAAACAGCTACAGAGTGTGTTGGGTAAAATTAATTATTACCATAAATATGTGCGCAATGCCTCTTCCATTTCAGCTCCGCTTCATCGCTTACGCCGTAAAGGTGTTCCGTTCGTCTGGACGACGGAATGTGAACGCGCCTTTCGCCAGTTGAAATCGGCGTTGCTTTCTAATACTTGCCTTACGCCATTCGATCCCCAGAAACCCCTTTTGTTGATGGTAGATGCATCGGATTTCGGGATCGGTGCTGTGCTTGCGCACAAAGTTGGCTCCCATGATCGCCCTATTGCCTTTGCGTCCAAATTGCTCTCGTCTGCGCAAAGAAATTATTCACAGATAGAGAAAGAAGCTTTGGCTCTCGTGTTTGGTGTTACTAAGTTCCATGATTTCTTGTATGGTCGTCATTTTACCATCATCACAGACCACAAACCTTTGACATCGCTTTTTTCATCCGAACAAGCCTGTACCTCCACGTACAGCGCAGAAATTCATTCGCTGGTCTATTTTCCTCTCGCAGTACCGCTACGATATCTTGTATCGGTCCACTGCTAAGCACGGAAACGCCGATGCGTTGTCCCGTTTGCCTGTTGCTGCGGATAAAGCATTCGATTCTTCCGAACTTGCTTGCATGTTCATTGATTCGGAAACCGATGAAGTGGTCGAATCGTTTCCGATTGATTTTCGTCGTGTCGCTACAGCCACAGCTGCTGACCCCGTCCTTGCTACTGTTTTACGTTTTGTTGCTACGCAATGGCCTTTGTCAAAGTCTCGGATCGAGGATCCGTTGGTTCGCCGATTTTTTGCTCACAAGGAGAGACTTTTTGTTCGACGTGGTGTTTTGTTGTTGCGTTCTGATAATGATCAGTCCAGAGTCGTGGTCCCACGTTCGTTACAGTCCTCTGTTTTACGGCTTCTTCACCAAGGACATTGGGGTATAGTGCGAACGAAACAACTTGCTCGTCAGCACTGTACTTGGTTCGGAATCGATGCTGCGATTACGAATATGTGTTCTTCGTGCCCGGCGTGTGCCGAACAACAGTCCGCACCGCCGCGGAAAGTCTTTGCGTGGCCAAAAGCCACTTCCCCTTGGCAACGCTTGCACATTGATTTTGCTGGTCCATTCTGGAATGCTCGATGGTTGGTTCTGGTCGACGCCTTCAGTAATTTTCCTTTTGTTGTCCGGATGTCTTCCACGACGTCCTCCGCCACCATCCAAGCGTTGTCTGCTATCTTTTGCATTGAAGGTCTGCCGCAGACTATTGTTTCCGACAATGGCCCACAATTCATGTCCGCAGAATTTCAGTCATTCTGCCAGGCCAATGGTATTCAACATCTGACATCCGCGCCGTTTTCGCCTCAGTCCAACGGTGCCGCTGAACGATTGGTCCGGACTTTCAAGTCACAGATGTTGAAATTGCAAGAGTCGCATTCTCGGGAGGACGCATTGTTGCTCTTTTTGTCTTCGTGTCGCTCTCAGCCCCGAGATGGTCGCTCGCCGGCTGAGTTGCTCCACGGTCGTCCTCATCGCACCTTGATGTCTTTGCTGCATCCGCCGCATCAGGTTCCTGTGCAGCGGCAGACTCCTGCTTTTGCTCCAGGCGACGTTGTATTTTATCGCAACTATCGAGGTTCACGGCGTTGGCTCGCAGGGCGCATTCTTCGCTGCCTCGGCCGCGCGATGTATTTGGTTTTGGGGGCCTCTGGTGAGGTGCGTCGGCATCTCAATCAGCTGCGCCTCTGTCGTCGCTCGGGTTCTGCCGCTCCCCGTCTGCTTTCAGCGACGGAGCCGTCCGGTCAGCGCCCTGGGGACCCATCTACTGGCTCGCCTCATCCCCAGGAGTTACCGACGATGCCTTCCATTTTGCCCCATGGCGACGCGCCGCCGCAGCAGCAGCAGCAGCCGCCGCCGCCGCCGCCTGTTCTCCCGCCGGCGTCGCCCGCATGAGACGCTTCGCTGCAGCCGCCAAGCGCCTCCCAGGGTCACGCGCCGCCGATCGCTTCCCGTGACCAGCTGTCCTCCGCCATGGAACTCCCGCCCGCTCCGGACCACATGACGTCGTCGCGCGTCGGCTACCCCGACGCAATGGAGGTCGACCCTTCGGTACCTCCTGTCTCTTTACGGGCGCATACACCGCATGTTGACGTGCACCCTGGACTAGTTTTTCAGGTGTTTCCTAGCTCCCCTCGGACCGGATGGCCGGGTGCGGGTGGCACAGCCTCGCCTGTTGTTAGGCTCCCCACCTCATCGCATACGTCAACATGTGGTCCTCCCCACGGCGGGCGGAAGCCTTATCGCACGACCGTTCGCCGATTTGCGGGGGAGGAATGTGGTGTCACCGCCAGACACCACACTTGCTAGGTGGTAGCTTAAATCGGCCGCGGTCCATTTAGTACATGTCGGACCCGCGTGTCGCCACTGTGTAATCGCAGACCTAGCGCCACCACCAAGGCAGGTCTCGTGATACGAGAGAGCACTCGCCCCAGTTGTACGAGAACCTAGCTACCGCCCAGTTGTACGAAGCCTTTCTCTCTCATTAGCCGAGAGACAGAATAGCCATCAGCTAAGTTAATGGCTACGAACTAGCAAGGCGCCATTAGCCATTACAGTGATTGTACTTAAAGTCTCCTGTGTATCGTCAAGATAGATGTACAACAAGGAATGAGTAAAGTTAAGTATTAAACCTGCTCCGTACTTTTCTTCCTAACATTAATTACTTATCCTGTTCCAGTACTTCACGCCCGTCTGCGTTAGTCTAGTTTGCCTTTTCAGCCATCTCAACTTCACGGTGTCGGCCCAGCTACCGACACAACACGGCCATTTTCGAATCAGTTGATCCACTTATTAATTTGTGTTACACTCATCGTATCTTTTTCAAACACCTGCTGAATCTTACGAATTGTTTCGCTTTGAGATTCACCAAGCTTTTGAGAAAATTTGATGCAGTATCTCGGCTCAACACGTTCAGTCATCTTGAGAGAATCGGTAATCCAACGAACACGTTGTGTAGCACCTCACTCAGCGACTGACAGGCAGAGACTGAAGCGCTGGAAGGTGGGGACAAACTTCACGCATGTGCATAAAGGTCTCTTCCTATGCTGTGTACAGTGGCGCCGCGCTATCGTATCTCTTTTGAGCGGGAAAATCAAAGGTCGGATAATTTTTAGGCAGACCTTTTATATGTCTGAGCGTGCTGAAATGTCTGCTCGACGGTTTCATTTACACTGTGCAGACTAATGAGGGGGTTTACAAGGGGTGGGCTTAGATTTGCATACGGTTTCAAGACCGTTTACTCATAAATATGTTTCTACACAGATACAATCATATTAATTTCATATATGGCCTCAATAGATTTCCAAAGTGTTATTACACCATTTTTCTCTTGCATTTTAGCAAACTTAAGTAGTAGCGGTCCATTCAACAGACTCTCTATATTTTCCTGAACGGCTTAGTCCATAGGTTCCAATAGTGTCGTTTTGTTTGGCGTTAGAAATTTTACCTTGAAACCTTTAATTAGCAGTTCTTATGTATCTGGATATGACAGTACATTATCTATCAATAATATGGCTTCCATAAGCGAACTTTCCTTCTGAAATTTTGTTGTAGTAGCTTAAAACATTCAAATCACCAGTGCTGTAAACTAAAACTATTTAGTTATTCTTTTTTCTGTGATACAAGAAACAGGCAACGACGAACGATTCACATGTTTGAAGGGATAGGGAATTTTTTCATCCTGTTGTTAACAGAAGACAGATTTTGTTAATTAGACGCATTTCTTCGAGACATTATTGTAATTCTTTCCTTATTCTTTTTATAAAATTTTGTACCTGTTCAAACTGAAAGCAAACGTCTTACTAGGCAGCATTCGCTACAAAAAGACCAGATCAATGGGCGTTAAAAGCTGCTTGTCGAATCAGATTTTCTTATTGCTTTTTGAAATTTACAGCAGCTACTGTCCAGCATCAATTGTAACCTCCGTAAAGCTTTAACCAGGTACAGGCAGCTAATGCATTCCATATCGATGTTTCCGGGTTATTAACCGACAATGGCTAGCTGTGAAGTTAAGATGACGATAAAAAAGCACCTTTTCCAAGATTATCTCCGTTTTTCCAGAGTATCTGCCTTGATTTTGAAAGGCTGCTCTTCCATCTGGGCGTCATCTGGTCACTCATTCTACGCCTCTGTAACATGTAACTTTCTTGTTTTTCTGCCTGTTTGTTACACATTTTGCCGTTGATTTAAACTAATTTCTCGAACAGCTAGCCACTTGAAATTTTAAGCATAGCTCGGAACTGTATCACAGTTAGTATTATCTTGCTTCCTTATTGATACAATAGTGGTTCTGGAGTACATGAAATGATTACATTTATAGATCACTAGCCCAAGTTTCCGGTGCTGAAACATCCATAACTGTATGTGGTGTAGCCTCCACAGGTGCCAGTCGATAGTACAGGTGACAAACTCTGTTCTGGCATACGTTACGTCACGTCTGCTAGATCTGTTCACGTCCTTCTGTAAGAGTTGTTGGATCACGAGTCGACGAGTCACTTCTCGTCCCATATGCTCGATTCGAGACAAGTCTGGAGATTTTGCTGCAATGGCAGTTGCTGCACTTCTTGCAGAGCAGTGTGGGCGAGCACTATCCTTTTGGAACAACACATCACCTACCTGTTGCAAGCACAGCAGAAGAATAGGTCTAACAACGTCCTGCCCATACAAGGTTATGGTTAGCGTCCCATCCAGAAACACCAAAGGTGAACGAGAGCTGAAGCCTACTGTACCCAAGACCATAAGGCCTGGTGTGTGCCCCATGTGTTTTTGAAAAATGCACTCTACAAGACAGCGGTCAAAAGGTCAACATCGTACGAGCAAACCAACATCACTTGCATCCACGTAGAATGTACTTTTATCTCTGAAGACCATGGTGCGCCATTGCATCTTCCATGTGATCCTCTGACGCGCCAGTCGAGTCGTGCACGTTGTTGTTGCGGCGTTAGTGGAAGACAAGCAGCAGGTGTACGTGGCGGTAGTCCCACTGCTAATAGCAGGTCCGCAGCGGTTCGGGTTGACACTTGTGGGCTCACATGCCCTCTCATGTGTACTGTCGTAGCTGTACTGTCTGCCACTGCTACCCTTACAGTACGACGATCCTGGCAGACGTTTGTGATGCTGGACGTTGAGGATGTCGTCTGCAGGAGTGAGAATGTTCACGAGACCACCGATGGCACTACTGAATGCTTTGGAAAACCAAAAATTCCAACCTCACCACAGTTATTGAAGGAATCAGGACAAGCTTGTGATTGTCTTACAATTTCAATTTGAGTCAAAACAGACTTTATTATAAACTTTAATTCGGACATTTGCCCTCTTAATGTGCAATATACAAATTTTCACTTTAACTGAATTACATAAACATGAATAAGAATCATATTTTGCATCTGCAACCTAAATCATAAATAGCAGACACTGTGAATAATCAATCATGTACAATCTTTCTTGTTTAACCATATATCAAGAGACTAATAACACTATACACTTCCAGCCTAAAATTACACAGCCACATAATACCACAACTTCCTAAAAAAGAACAAAGTTCTTAAAGCTTAATAAAACTGAACTGCCCACATAAAAGTCCACAGTGAAACATGCTTATACTAAAAGTGCAAAGTGGGCCAACCAAGGTCGCAAAACTGGCACGCAGGAAAAATAGCAAGTTGCACATTCACTAAAGATAGACAAATGATTAACATAAGTGTTAAATAAGAATGGCTAATAATAACTACAGTAAAACAAAGTGGCCTCACTTAACTTTAGGGAACAACGTTAAGGCCCACGCAGTATTTGGAAGCAATAACGTTACGGCCGGCAGGCAATACGAGCGTTCACTCCCCACGGCTTGTGCACAGGCTCAAAAGCAGGCAGTATATATTTATATATATTCCGACCGGCCTCACAATGAGCGGTCCTGACAGGAATCCATAACCGCACCGACGCCAGGAAACGAGCAGACGTAACAAATGGCCTGCAGCACAAATAGATTGCAATGAAATCAAGATCAAATCACAGCCACACTGGAATATATAACAAGCATGACCCCAAATTCTTATGGAGCAATACTCTAACATTAGCCGTCTCCCAGTAAATTAACAGGATACTTCGAGATCACTTCCAGTTGCCTTAAGGCACTTCCACCATTAAATAAACGTACCAAATCCTGCCGTGACAAATTATTAAACCATTATCTGTACGGCTGCCGGGCACGTACACAATGGCAACCTGTCCCCAAGCGGTCAATATGTCCTAAGACTTGTTAAAACTTGCATGAAAACCACTTAAAACAAACACTCCACAGTTGATGAGGAACGAAATGAGGAACATCAGCCCCCTTAAAATACCCACTGTGGAACCTAGTTCCGGTAGCTACCCATGCCACAATAAGTTTCAACCATCTTCTTAGTTAAACACAGACTGAAAGTCATACGTAACTTGGAGCTTGCAAATTACGAACTGGGAAGCTGTTCAGCGTGAGACGACGAACCCACCACAATTTTGAACGTCACGGCAACGTACATCCTGCGCTACAAAAGACAAGGGCGGCGAGCACGGCCAGGCCGATGCACCACGGTTAGGGACGCCGGCTGTTTTCAACACGACTCGTTGTACGCCGACCGACCGGAGACTCTCCGTCACACGTTCACCCTGAAAACCGCTGGGGGGAGCAGTCAAAGATAGCAAGACAACCGAATATCGATATCAGCGATGGAAGTAGATCATCCTAGCGCCAGCCACTACGGCTCACGTTGCACAACTGACGCAGTACATCCAACGAGTGTGGCAGTTCGTGAAAACACCATTCCGCCACTCGGGCGGCCACCTTGTGAGCACTTTCCAACTCGCTGAGTTGGCTGTAGGGAGCAAGAGTGCTCTCCGTCGCATTGTTGCCTGTTTGTTTCATACGTTTGTGCTACGCTGATTCTTTGAGCTGTAAGCATTACGTATTGGAGGGCAGACACAGATGGCGCTATCTGTTGGCGGACGACGTTGAAACCATTGTTGGTAAACCTACTAAACCGCAGGTGGCATATACCGTCATCTGATCAGAGTCCGCCCCCGGTAGCTGAGTGGTCAGCGCGACAGAATGTCAATCCCAAGGGCCCGGGTTCGATTCCCGGCTGGTCGGAGATTTTCTCCTCTCAGGCACTGGGTGTTGTGTTGTTCCTATTCTCATCGTTTCATCCCCATTGGTGCGCAAGTCGCCGAAGTGGCGTCAAATCGAAAGACTTGCAGCCGGCAAACGGTCTACCCGACGGGAGGCCCTAATCACACGCCATTTACATCTGATCAAAATCGACATCGTTGTCCTTTCTCCGGCAGTATAGTTAGCAGGTGAACTACTGACGCATCAAGTATGAACTGCATTTGCCCCACGTCTTTTGTTGTAAGACTTACTAGTATTTTCACATTTGTAAATACTTCACAATCACTAATTTAGAACTAACGTTATGGGGTTATGAATCTGCACTCAGCTATAATAAGTTATTTTACAATTCTTAGTTGGAATCTCAAACGTGTTATATTAGATATTTATTTTTTATTTAAATAATTATTGTTCCATGACTTCCTAAAATGTTGATTTCTGTCAGAAAAAAGAAAAGTCTTCAATTCCTCCCCGTTATTCTTCAATCTGGCGTCGCTGAAGTTGCAATAGCGATCACTAACTGTGTTTTTCAGCAGTTCTGATTTTCTAATCCGCCGCAGTAAACCTAAGTTCCTTGCCTGGATGCAAGTACCTTCTACCTCTTCGAAGTCCCTGTACATGTCTAACAAAATGGCTGAGGAGGGGGAATACAGTGTCATGCCAACTCTGAGTTAACTCGTTAACTGACACCGTACCAGGATCTGCGTTTGATAATTGACTGACTTTAATTTAATAACTATTGTTTTGATTCTCGGAATTTCCCAGTGTAATGACACTACCATGAAGTTTCGGAACTGTGGTGTATGTAGAATGTTTCTTCGATACTTCGGCTGGCAAACATACAACCATATTTCAGGTGAGTGTTTTACCTTGTGTAAAACAAAACACTCATCTAAAGGATGCTACGAAATTGTCAGCCGAAATAACGTGGTAAAATGTGGACGTCATTCTTTAGCAATCCTGAAAGGTAGTGGAATACTAAAGATTTTTTATGTCAATTGGTGCCGCTCTTTTTTCCGAGTATCAGATACTGTGAAGTAAGTGTTCCAAAATAATAAGAATAATAATATCCAGTGGAACCAGAGTTCTGCTTTAATGAGACCTAGACAAAAGACTCTCCACTGTACATTTACCGGCTGCTGTTGTTCTGGAGCGAGGAGCCCCACAGCTGTTGCGGTACAGTAGCATGTCGAGCTCAACACAGCGGAAAGAATTTTATTTCCCCAGCGAAAGACACGTAGCGTTTTATCCGCGCGCAACACGGCCAGCCAGTGATATTCACGGCCGCTCGGGCCTTCTCGTCTCTGCGCGCGGAACATACGTGAAGGACACGTCCGTGCAATGTGCGGCAGGGTTCGCAGTTTCCTGCCACTCCATCCGCCCAGTACTTTATAATATTTCTAAAGGCCCCGGCTCTTAATTAAACATCCGTTTCTCGTTTTAATTAAAACCTTGTCGGCAATTCTCGCTCTCCTTATTACGTGTGCCTGCACACTCGCCGCGGCCCTCGAGTACCTCACGGCTCGTTGCTTGGGCCAGTACTACTGGCTGCTGCGCGCCGCAGTGGCGAAAACGCCCAGTCGGCAACGTTACCCATCTGCTGCTGGCTACCTGAACAAGGCGAACAACAAGGCAACTGTGCGCATTCCTTTGCCTAGGAGTTCTTTTCTGCCAGGTGTGACTGTGCAGCAGTATTTTCGGTTTAATTTGAGCAGAACTTGGTTTCACACATCCAAAGTCTCATTAAGAGCTCTCTCGTTGCCTCTCAAAGAGCTGAGCAGCTTCTGTGTCATCTCTAAAAGAGCGAATGTGTGACAATGAAACATTTCATTGCCTTAAAATACGTTTGCCATTCACCTCGACTGCAAATACCATGGTACTATTTAAGATTGTAACACCATAGCTTACACACTACATAGCTTTTGTTGATTCATTTAGCTTTCTGTTTTGTTCAACATCCCATTGTTGAACTTCTGTAATTAGTATATGATTAATTCTATACTGTAATGAAGTGTGATATCTGTAATATGCACAATATGAGCAAATTGTCTTTCTCAGATAATCTATTTGGTTATCTTTGAGGTTGAATAATTTTGTTTAAATAATTTTTTGTAGAAATGTCAATATTTGCAAATGTTATTTAATATGTTTGGTTGCTGTTATGTAAAGACTGATCCTTCACTTAGCGTTCTTAGTTATTTTGTAAGTAAAAGGTGGTGTGGTTCCTCTCGGGAACTGAACTGTGTAGCGAGCGCAAAATGTGGTGGGTATGGATAGAAGAGGTGGATTAAGAGTCAGTCGCCGGCGAGCTACCAAACTGTCAACTGCTCATGTAAATGTTGTGTATTGTGTTGGTGCCGTTTTACAACGTGCCAATGCCTCGGAAGGATCGATAGAGCTGGAACTATTCTGTAATTGCTATATATCATCGCCACCATGAAATGACAGAGTCCAGCTATTCCCCCCACCAACATGCACTCACCACCACGTTGCGCAATCACGATACGGAAATCAAGAAATTGTAGAAATGTACAGTGAAGGATCAGCTCATGTGGATGATTTATTTGTTTTCAATTATAAGGTAAACCAAAAGAGTATTTATGAAAACTTACCTTGATTTATCCTCTGTCACTTTTCCACTTAGGATCCCTCCCAAGCTAAAGTGATTACCGAGTGCTCTCATTGAAAGAACATTAAAACCCAGTGTTTTACTAATTAATGCCTCTTGAACATAGTAAAAAGAAAGTTAATGTGGCAAGAGAGTGAGCTAAAGTAAATATGTTTGCTGAAAGTAATTTAGCAATTAAAACAGCCTGTAAAATGTTTGTGGGCTTGCCAAAAAGCCAAAGAGAAAAATAGAATTTAAAGTAATAAAGTGATTAAAAATGTTCTTGAAATAATTTGCAGTAACTTTTAAAAATTAAAAGTTCTCAAAACTGAGGCTTATAAAGTTTTGCTTCGGTAACGATAATTTTTTTTTTTTTTTTTTTGGTCATCAGTCTACTGACTGGTTTGATGCGGCCTGCCACGAATTCCTTTCCTGTGCTAACCTCTTCATCTCAGAGTAGCACTTGCAACCTACGTCCTCAATTATTTGCTTCACGTATTCCAATCTCTGTCTTCCTCTACAGTTTTTGCCCTCTAGTATCATGGAAGTCATTCCCTCATGTCTTCGCAGATGTCCTATCATCCTGCCCCTTCTCCTTATCAGTTTTCCACATATTCCTTTCATCTCCGATTGTGCGTAGAACCTCCTCATTCCTTACCTTATCAGTCCACCTGATTTTCAACATTCGTCTATAGCACCACATCTCAGATGCTTCGATTCTCTTCTGTTAAGGTTTTCCCACAGTCCATGTTTCACTACCATACAATGCTGTACTCCAGACGTACATCCTCAGAAATTTCTTCCTCAAATTAAGGCCGGTATTTGATATTAGTAGACTTCTCTTGGCCAGAAATGCCTTTTTTGCCATAGCGAGTCTGCTTTTGATGTCCTCCTTGCTCCGTCCGTCATTGGTTATTTTACTGCCTAGGTAGCAGAATTCCTTAACTTCATTGACTTCGTGACCATCAATCCTGATGTTAAGTTTCTCTCTGTTCTCATTTCGACTACCTCTCATTACCTTCGTCTTTCTCCGATTTACTCTCAAACCATACTGTGTACTCTTTAGACTGTTCATTCCGTTCAGCAGATCATTTAATTTTTCTTCAGTTTCACTCAGCATTGCGATGTCATCAGCGAATCGTATCATTGATATCCTTTCACCTTGTATTTTAATTCCACTCCTGAACCTTTCTTTTATTTCCATCATTACTTCCTCGATGTACAGCTTGAAGAGTAGGGGCGAAAGGCTACAGCCTTGTCTCACAACTTCTTAATACGAGCACTTAGTTCTTGATCGTCCACTCTTATTATTCCCTCTTGGTTGTTGTACATATTGTATATGACCCGTCTCTCCCTATGGCTTACCCCTACATTTATCGGAAACTCGAACAGCTTGCACCATTTTATATTGTCGAACGCTTTTTCCAGGACGACAAATCCTATGAAAGTGTCCTGATTTTCCTTTAGCCTTGCTTCCATTATTAGCCGTAACGTCAGAATTGCCTCCCTCGTCCCTTTACTTTTCCGAAAGCCAAACTGATCGTCACCTAGCGCAATCTCAATTTTCTTTTCCATTCTTCTGTATATTATTCTTGTAAGCAGCTTCGATGCATGAGCTGTTAAGCTGATTGTGCGATAATTCTCGCATTTGTCAGCTCTTGCCGTCTTCGGAATTGTGTGAATGATGCTTCTCCGAAAGTCAGATGGTATGTCGCCAGACTCATATATTCTACACACCAACGTGATTAGTCGTTTTGTTGCCACTTTCCCGAATGATTTTAGAAATTCTGATGGAATGTTATCCATCCCTTCCACCTTATTTGACCGTAAGTCCTCCAAAGCTCTTTTAAATTCCGATTCTAATACTGGACCCCCTATCTCTTATAAATCGACTCCTGTTTCTTCTTCTATCACATCAGACAAATCTTCACCCTCATAGAGGCTTTCAATGTATTCTTTCCACCTATCTGCTCTCTCCTCTGCATTTAACAGTGGAATTCCCGTTGCACTCTTTATGTTACCACTGTTGCTTTTAATGTCACAGAAGGTAGTTTTGACTTTTCTGTATGCTGAGTCTGTCCTTCCGACAATCATATCTTTTTCGATGTCTTCACATTTTTCCTGCAGCCATTTCGTCTTACCTTCCCTGCACTTCCTATTTATTTCATTCCTCAGCGACTTGTATTTCTGTATTCCCGATTTTCCCGGAACATGTTTGTGCTTCCTCCTTTCATCAATCAACTGAAGTATTTCTTCTGTTACCCATGGTTTCTTCGCAGCTACCTCCTTTGTACCTATGTTTTCCTTCCCAACTTCTGTGAAGACCCTGTTTAGAGATGTCCATTCCTCTTCAACTGTACTGCCTACTGCGCTATTCCTTATTGCTGTATCTATAGCGTTAGAGAACTTCAAACGTATCTCGTCTTTCCTTAGTACTTCCGTATCCCACATCTTTGCGTATTGATTCATCCTGACTAATGTGTTGAACTTCAGCCTACTCTTCATCACTACTATATTGTGATCTGAGCCTATATCTGCTCCTGGGTACGCCTTACAATCCAGTATCTGCTTTCGGAATCTCTCTCTGACCATGATGTAATCTAATTGAAATCTTCCAGTATCTCCCGGACTTTTTCAAGTATACCTCCTCCTCTTGTGATTCTTGAACAAGGTATTCGCTATTACTAGCTGAAACTTGTTACAGAACTCAATTAGTCTTTCTCCTCTTTCATTCCTTGTCCCAAGCCCATATTCTCCTGTAACTTTTTCTACTACTCCTTCCCCTACAACTGCATTCCAGTCGCCCATGACTATTAGATTTTCGTCCCCCTTTACATACTTCATTACCGTTTCAATATGCTCATACACTTTCTCTATCTTTTCATCTGCAGCTTGCGACGTCGGCATGTATACCTGAACAATCGTTGTCGGTGTTGGTCTGCTGTCGATTGTGATTAGAACAACCCGGTCACTGAACTGTTCACAGTAACACACCCTCTGCCCTACCTTCCTATTCATAACGAATCCTACACCTGTTATACCATTTTCTGCTGCTATTGATATTACCCGATACTCATCTCACCAGAAATCCTTGTCTTCCTCCCACTTCACCTCACTGACCCCTACTATATCTAGATTGAGCCGTTGCATTTCCCTTTTCAGATTTTCTACTTTCCCTACGACGTTGAAGCTTCTGACATTCCACACCCCGACTCGTAGTACGTTATCCCTTCGTTGATTATTCAATCTTTTTCTCATGGTAACCTCCCCCTTGGCAGTCCCCTCCCGGAGATCTGAATGGGGGACTATTCCGGAATCTTTTGCCAATGGAGAGATCATCATGACACTTCTTCAATTACAGGCCACATGTCCTGTGGATACACGATAGGTGTCTTTAATGCAGTGGTTACCATTGCCTTCTGCACACTCATGTCGTTGATTACTGCTGATTCTTCCGCCTTTAGGGGCAATTTCCCACCCCTAGGACAGGAGGGTGCCTTGAACCTCTATCCGCTCCTCCGCCCTCTTTGACAAGGCTGTAAATTCGAAAAGGTGAGTCAGTATTTCATAAATATGTCAACTTTGTGTCCTGTTGCCGTGAAGTTTGAGAACTGTAAGTGTGAGAAGTTATATACTCATGCTTGCTAACTCTTGTCCTCTTATGGATTGAAAGTGCATATTAATAGGAAAGTGCATATTGATAGTGTAACAGGATCCACAGTTTGTACATTGTGCTCATTACAGATAACAATTAACAGAAGGACCACTTTCAATGAAAACAATAACCTCTATAATGCAGAGGACAGTGAGAAATAGGTTGATAGTGAATTTTTTTTATTCCCATGTCAGTTAGGAAAGTAATTGGTAAAAGAAAGTCTAAACCTATTCCCAATCTGTAATTTTGCAGTGAACTTTATTCATATCTCTCGTTAGATAGGAAAGTGTCTGAAGAGTGATACTAAATTAATGTCCAATTTATGATTCTAAAGTGCACTTTAGTAGTAATATTATTCAGAGCACTCAGTTTGACCAAGCCTTGAAGGCAAAAGTGTATATCGTTATCTGTTGTACTTATGCATATAGTCTTGTTCTTCTATAACTGTTAGCACTTTCTTTAACGTCAACATCTGCTAGTGACCGACTTCATTACACGCTCGCGTGATAAAATATAGACTGTGTCTGTCCATTAACGATACTCATATCTATTTTCTTTAACAAGAATCATAATCATTCTCATGCCTAATTAGGCTTGCTACCGTCTTTATTCTTTGAACAGTATGGATAGGTTAAATATTGTTTATTACTGTTTAATTGTTTACGTAATTCTGACTTTCACTTCCGATAAGCCACCTCCGTTATGTACATCACGGTCAACACAACTAAATTCCTTTCAGAAAGTAACACTGCACTGTTGCTTTGTACCATAATTGCGTTAACAAGATACTTTGATTATACGATCTGCCTCCAATTTTAAGGTTATGGTATAACAGTAGCGGATAGAAGTGTTATAAGATGAGTATTCAAAGTTGTCATGGAAAAGACATCTACAATGAAACAAAAACAGTGTACCGTCCAGGAGATAAGGAATCACTTTTTTTTAATTTTCACTTTCCTTATGACACAATCACATTAGCATTTCACAACTGGCAGCTGGTTTTGATCAGACACGTTTACGCACTAAAATAAGATGCTGCAAATATTTTCCGCAACGTATCGTTGACAATCAGGCGGATACCACGCGCAGCATATGCTTTTAGTCTGCAGATGACCACTTCCTGATGTAAAGTGGTTTCGGCGTTGTAAAATACACTTGAGAGTGTATTATAAAAAGATGTAAAGCAAAAGAAGTTATTAATAGAAAAAGACGATACAAATGCTTTAGAGTCAGTTAACAGAGGTGCTGAAACTTAATCGAACACATGAAAATATTATAAATCTTAAATGGGAGAAGACATGGAAAAAGATATTCCGGGACACGCACTCTAACCCTCCACCCTCCCAAAAAAAGCCGGCGGCGGTGGCCGAGCGGTTCTAGGCGCTACAGTCTAGAACCGCTCGACCACTACGGTCGCACGTTCGAGTCCTGCCTCGGGCATGGATGTGTAAGATGTCCTTAGGTTGTTTAGGTTTAAGTAGTTCTAAGTTTTAGGGGACTGATGACCTCAGATGTGAAGTTTTATAGTGCTTTCAGCCATTTGAACCATTTTTGAACACTATCGACTGAGAGTTACGTAATATAAAAATGTATTACTAAACGGAAAAAAAGGAAAAGAAATACGGAAGTAATGAAGAGCAGCATACATCAGGTTTGGAACTAAGTGAGTATCAGACTGGGAGAGCACAAAACAAAAAAGTAAAGAAATGCTGCTACCTTGGAAACAAAAACACATGACGGATCAAGCAAGGACAAAAAAAAAAAGTCTACCACAGCAGAAAAAGTATTCCCGGTCAGAATGAAACTATAAATATCGGTATTAATTTGCGGAAAAAATTCTGAACATCTACGTTTAGAGCTCAACATTCTATGAAAGTAAATTATGGGTAGCGCGAAAACCCTTAGGGAGGAGGGTCAAAGCGGTTGAGATGTGGTACTATAGAAGGGTATTTGAAGTTAGGTAAGCTGACGGAATAGAGGTCCCACATAGGATCGGTGAAGAAAGTTATATATGTAGAACATCGATGATAAGAATGGGCGGGATGATAAGTCTTGTGTTACGTCATTATTATAGAATAACCTGCATGTTACATGACGGAGCTACAGAGTGTGTAAACTGTAGGCGAAGTCGAACAACGATCTGTGGAGGATATAGGGTGTGAGTGCCACTCTGAGACACAAAGGTAGCAAGGGGGAGGAAGTTGTGATTTCACAACAACATTATTACGCAGTTACATTCAGTGGCGTATGCGGATTTCTGTCTAAAAAGACTCTTGGTGGATAAATAAAGTCTGGGTATTTGCGCGCCTTGAGCTGCTCTGTCTCAAAACTTATTCACAGTTTTTAACAAACATGTCTGACTTATTGTGCTAAACATTTAACATTAGATTACAACTCATAAACAGTCGATTGTGGCACCATTTCTCATTTTAAATTCGGTTGAAAACTAGATGAAATATTGAAAATAAAATTATTGTGGCTCGTGATGGCAACCTGCCACTGGGACTGTGTCTCAAATTAGACATTTTGTAATATACAGAGGATGGTCGAAATATGGAAACACCAAAATCACAGCACATTGCCATGCCTAATGTGGTACAGAAAAGTCTTTGGCCTCCAAAGCAACCTCCAGTCTTCTACAAATGGGTAAATACACGCACTGTATGGTTTTCAAGAAAATCTTATTCCATTCTTCCAAAAACTGGAGGCAATTTCAGGTAACGATGATGGAGTTGAATAATAATCAAGCACTCTCCTTTCCTAATTAGATCACAAAGGCTCAATAATACTGAGATAAGGTGACACTGATCGCCAGAGTAGATGCGCCAATTCATTCTCGTCCTCACAAAACCAGTCACGGACGTTGTGAGCTGTGTGAGCAGGGGCCATGTTGCCTTGGAACACAACGTGCCACATAATTACAAACTATGTAGGAAAGTTAATGCAACAGAAATAGAGAGTTTTTAAGCCTCGTCAATTAGCAAGAGTGCCAGGATGTTTATAGAGCCGATAACACAGATGACAAATATAGTACTTACCTTAGCACATTTCTCATGCTATTTGAGAGTTACTTTCCGTTAGAACGTGCTAAACGGGGATCTAGCAATAAAAGGCAGCCCGGGCGGCTGACTAGTGAGGTAAAGATATCATGTAGAACAAATTTGGAACTATATAAAAATGCCAGAAGTAGTCACAATCCGGCTACAGTAGCCCATTACAACAGTAGTGCAAGGTGCTTAAAAATGTTGTTAGGAAGGCCAAGAGTATGTGGTACGCAAATAGAATAGCTAATTCACAGGATACAATTAAAACGATATGGTCAGTTGTGAAGGAAGTGTCCGGTAAGCAGCACAAAGTCGACGATATAAAGTCAGTTCGTAGTAAAAATATTTCTGTTACTGATAAATCAGGTATGTGTCCTGTATTTAACAACCACTTTATGGGGATTGCTGATGAATTAAACAAAAATTTGGTTTCTACACGGAATCATATAACTCTCTTAGCAAATGCCTTTCCGAGACTGATGTCTGAAATACTCCTCTGTGATATATACAAGGGAGAGATTGAGTTAATAATCAAATCACTGAAGATTAAGGACTATCATGAATATGATGGAATGCCAGCAGAATATTAAGGTACTGTGCTGCACATGTTAGCCCCATATTTAGCCATATTTGTAATTTTTACTTTAGAAATGGTCAGTCCTGAACGATTAAACTACTCGCTAGTAAAGCTGTTTTATAATAAGGCAAAAGGGATAATATAGACAATCTTAGACCTATTTTTATGCCATCAGTGTTTGCTAAAGTTATTGAAAACGCTCTCTATGTAAGAATAATTGATCATTTCATATCACACGATTTGTTATCAAATGTACAGCTCGGCCTTAAAGGCGTTCAACAACTGAAACTGCTATATTCTGTTTTCTCTGAGACGTACTTCATGGGTTAAACAAAATGTATCGAACGCATATTTTTTTTTTAACTGAGTCATTTGATTGTGTTGATCATAAAGTATTGCTCCAGAAGATGGACCGTTACGGAATATGGGAAGTAGCTCACAATTGGTTCACCTCCTACATTAGCAAGAGACAACAAAAAGTCGTTATTCACAGTGTTGAGAATGGCTGTGTTGTGGGGTCTGAGTGGGGTACGGTGAAATGGGGGGTGCCCTAGGGATCAGTGTTGGTGCCATTCCAACTTCAAAATATTTCTGTTTGCTGAGGACACTAGCTTGTAGTAAAGGATGTTGTGTGCAACACTGTCTTGGTTTCAAATAGTGCAGTTCATGACATACGTTCATCGCTTGTAAGAAATAAACTAAAACTAAGTCACAGTAAGACTCAAATGTAACAGTTTCTAACACACAACTCAACAAAACCTAACGTTTTAATTTCACAGAAAGAGGATATGATTAGCGAAACTGACGAGCTAAAGTTTCTAGGTGTTCAGATGGATAGTAAACTGTTGTGGAAAACCCACTTTCAGGATCTTGTTCAAAGACTTAATACTGCCTTTTTCACTGTTCCAGTGGTATCTGAAGTGAGTGATCGTTCGTCACGAAAATTAGTCTACTTTGGTTAATTTCATTGGCTTACATCGCATAGTATTATATTTTGCGGTAACTCCTCCCATTTTAAAACGATGTTTCTGGCTCAGAAACGGGCGGTTGGGGAAATATGTGGTATAAGTTCACGAACATCTCTTCGACCCCTGTTGAGTCTGGGTATTTTGACATTGGCCTCTTAATATACATATTCATTACTGTCATTTCTTGTTAACAGTATTAGCTTACGCCCAAGAATAAGCAGCTTTCGTTTAGTTAATTCTCGGCAGAAATCAAAGCTAAATTTGGATCGGACTTCCTGAACGCTTGTGCAGAAATGTGTAGAGCATATTGCTGCATCCATTTTCAGTAACGTACCACTAGAATTCAAAAATCTTAGCAGTGACCCAAGCGCTTTCAAATCGCAACTGAAGTGTTCCCTCATGGCTCACTCCTCGAAAAATTAAGCTGATTCTTGTTGTATTGTTAATTTGCTTACTTAAATTTATGACTAGACTTTTTTTGTTCACAGGCATTTTATTTTTATCTTATTACTTTAATGTTGTAATTTCATGTACTGACACGTTCCATAACCTTGGAGATTTGCTCCTCAATTTGGTCCTACGGAACTTGACGTGTAAATAAATAATAAAATAAAATATCACGATTTAGGAACAGACATTGTACTATAGGATGGACTTGGTCAACATAAACAATCACATAGTCATATTCTAGGCAGTGATGTGAGCTTGTACAATAAGCATGATGCCCTTGGGACACAACGATATGGGTGCCCAAATCACCACAGAACCCCCGCAATGTTTCACACTTGTGACGTAAACTCGGCCAGAAATTTGAAACAATATGGAAAAATACTTATCCAGCTTAGTGACATTCTTCCATTACTGCATTCACCGGGGTTTACTGCTTCGGCTCCACGCTTTACTTTTAAGAACATTAGCGTTACATGGATAGCTCATAGTTCAATTTACGCAGTGAGATAATCCACATAATGGAAAATTTATATGAAATCATCTGATGTCCACTAAACAGAGCAAAACTAGCTATGTGTTAGTTAGCCTGGCACACAATGTTGTATGTTAACAAAATTTTAAGAACTAGTTATGGACTAAAAATAAATTATCAGTAATGTAAAGCACAAAGTCACGAAACATTATAGTACTAGAGGTGTGAAAACCAAAAGAAATAATTCATCTTAACACCAATAATAACAAGAAAAGCCGGCCGGAATGGCCGAGCGGTTCTAGGCGCTACAGTCGGGAACCGCGCGACCGCTACGGTCGCAGATTCGAATCCTGCCTCGGGCATGGATGTGTGTGATGTTCTTAGGTTAGTTAGGTTTGAGTAGTTCTAAGTTCTAGGGGACTTATGACCACTGCGGTTGAGTCCCATAGTGCTCAGAGCCATTTGAACCATTTGAACCTAGATACAGAGTCCTAAAGTTAAATGAGCGCTGAAAAATCTGCAGTTGAGATACCAGAAATATTCAAACATATGGCTTCTTGCTAGAGATGAACCTTTCCTTCTGTTTATTTGGATCAATAATTTCAGAAACATTATAGGCGGAAAAGTGGGGGTAATGGACTTGTACCACTATTGAAATAAGCCCTTCGTATGTAGGCAAACAAATGGCGATCACGCGTATTCCGATGTAACTCAAAAGATCACGATCTTGATTAAACTACAAAATGAAATTCACAAGCTGATATAAGTTCGTAGGCTTCCACGGAGGATGTCATTTTGAATGAAATGATTGTGGGTGGTGGGCTACGTAATTTTAACTACTGAAACAGCTAAATTGCCAATTTTTCGACTAACATGCTGCTGAACTCTTCACGCTGTATACTGGTGAATTTCTTCCTTCATATACTGTCATTTTCGGTTATCTGGGGGCTACTAGGCCTGTTGACAAAACGTCTATACCTCCACAGTTTTCTCAATAAAATATCGATATACCGGGTGATAAAAAAGTCAGTATAAATTTGAAAACTGAATAAATCACGGAATGATGTAGATAGAGAGGTACAAATTGACACACGTGCTTGGAAATGCTTGGAATGACATGGGGTTTTATTAGAACAAAAAAAAATTACAAAATTTCAAAAAATGTCCGACAGATGGCGCTTCACATGATCAGAATAGCAATCATTAGCATAACGAAGTAAGACAAAGCAAAGATAATGTTCTTTATAGGAAATGCTCAATATGTCGACCATTATTCCTTAACAATAGCTGTAGTCGAGGAATAATGTTGTGAACAGCACTGTAAAGCGTGTCCGTAGTTATGGTGAGGCATTGGCGTCGGATGTTGTCATTCAGTATCCCTAGAGATGTCGGTCGATCACGATACACTTGCGACTTCAGGTAACCCCAAAGCCAATAATCGCACAGAGTGAGGTCTGGGGACCTGGGAGGCCAAACATGATGAAAATGGTGGCTGAGCACACGATCATCGACAAACGGCGCGCGCAAGAGATCTTTCACGCGTCTAGCAATACTTTGTTCTTCTTTTTTTGGTTCTAATAAAACCCCATATCATTCCAAGCATTTGTGTCAATTTTCACCTCTCTATCTACATTATTCCGTGGTTTATTAAGTTTTCAAATTTATACTGACTTTTTGATCACCCGGTATAAAGGCGACATTTCTTTTACCGATATATCGATATCGAAATGGGCTCATTTTGCTTCGATATTTTTATTTTATATTATATTTTATCCACATTTTCGGTAAGTATTTCAAATGGTTATTTTGAAATTGTACTATAACATAATTTTAGTTTCACTGTGTGAATGAATGTTACTACTTTTTGAGCTTGCACGTCCAGTCCTTCTCTTTGGCTGTGTGAAGCAAGTATAGGTGGCACAAAAAAGAAGTAAGATTGCACGGGGAGACGGGGGACGGGTGACGGGGGGGGGGGGGCGCGTTTTGCGGTGTGAATGGAATAACTAGATTTCCGATACGACGAAATAACGCATCAGTTGCATTAAAAAACAATTTTGAACGCAGCTAATATTCTATTTCTTCACATCGTTATTCTTCAAAAACAGTTACTGAAGATGACGAACAATAATCTAAACATCAAGATAGGTCTTTGCGGTAGATGGAGACGTATGAAGTAAATTCTGACGTCATCGGTGCTTGCCGCTACTAACAGAAATGGCAACGCCTAACTGTATCACGCAATTTTTACAATCAACGCTGGAAGCGTTTATAACAAGGCCGCAGGCAACTTACAGCCATAAACCCCTATTCATGTTGTTAGGGCGTTTAATTGTTGAACAGCCTCCCTAGTTTACCGTTGCTCCACCCACGGTTGCCGAGCAACCACGCGAGGTTCTTGAAACTTGATCGGACGGCCACCTACCTGGCGCCGTTCTGCTATAGCTGACTTGCTGTTCTGTCGTAGTCGCAACGGGCGAATGCTGACGGATCTGCCGGTTTCACCAGCATAGACTGCGCCGAATTCACACCGTAGTTCGCATACACCTGCATTCACGGGATCCTCAGTGGACCTCAGTAAATTTCGGATCTTGTGGCCACTCTGAAATACATGAGTTATTGATGCGCGACGCAGAACCTTGTCTACATGGTCGCTGACGCCTCTCAAATAAGGCATGTCAGCAACAGGAAGAGTAACTTCTGTACCTTTGTCTTTTGTGTCTTCCCTGTACCTGATAGATCGGTGTATGTCTCCCAGGTGATTACAGCTTGACAGACTGTGTATGTTTGCCGCGCAGCGGCACCACTTGATCCGAGTGCGCCAGTGTAGACGACGACCGCCAAAGAACTGCCATGCGGCCTTAACACCTTCTGCAGGGAAACACCATCCCTTGGATACAAGCTGCCGGTTTGCTGTTGCCTTCCAGTCACGAACGACAGTTGTCCACCCAATCACTTACCAGAGAGGCACAGGCACCAGACAGCCGCTTCTGTAGCTTCTACCAATCTCTTACTAGAGTTGTCTTCCAACATGCCACAAAGGTACCTCAGGCCTGGTGTACTGTTCAGCCACCCCTCCATAACAAATTCTTCAAATTGTCCAATGACATATACGTAACGGTGGTTGCCACCAGATAACAGAAAATGACAGACTAAAAAGGAAGAATTTCCCCCGTGCACAACGGTGAACAACCCTGAAGAGTACCGCAGCAAGTCGGTCGAAACATCAGCAGTTCAGCTGTTTTAGCAGTTACAATGACACATCGCAATACCGCAAATTATTGTATCCAAAATGCAAGCTATCTAGATGTTTGTTATTCTGAGAAGGAGAAGAAAGATGAGAAAAAATTCTCAGGTTGCGTGCGTGGAATGGGTCGCGTCATGGATGATATGTAATCAATAGATTATAAAGAAAAATAGTCTTACACGTAAAGATATTCTGAGCTGTACCTCTCTCTCAAATGTAATTTAGAAAAACCAGCTTTTATGACTGCATGGTTGTTCATTGTGTCAGATCATGAGAATGAGCACCACAGGCGCTAACGTTACCAATTTAACCAAGGTGTTCCGGGATGTAATACTAAAGGGCACAACTGGATACCACTGGTAAGTTTACCATACCCTCCGAAGTCATATGGTGCATAACACCAGAAAATCAGACAAATACGTAATGTATCTCACACACAGGTATGATGAACATCTCTTGAGCCCAGTATATAGATTTCAACCAAACTTGGCACACACGTCTGGAAAGAAATCAGTGGTTCTATTATTGTGTTTTTAGTTTAGATTTTAGTGACGTTGTCAGTGCTGCTGTGTGCAATATTCGTTAAAAATCTTCCATTGCAATTTTCGTTGTACGCCCATTCTTAATATGATCAAAAGTTCTCTAACTTTGGTGGTCCTGCTGTAGTTGCTTGTAGGCTATGTGTCTTACAGGTTTCCTTCAATTTGTATTAGTTGTCCAATAAGTTTTTACATGTACAAATTAGTGATAATTTGAGACTGTGCTCCCTAAGCGTGCTACATACGTTCTTCAGTAACATTGCAAGAATTTCATCAGTTTACCGTACTATGAACCTGTTGGTCGGTTCCGTGCAGACTCGGCAATCTGGAGTTAGTCTCACGCTGATCCATGAGAGAAGTCAGTTTTCACCACAGCGGATGACACTTTGTTGTTTCTTAGACCTGCTGTCAGCCTGTACCGTAATTTAAATTTTGACCCGCAGGTGGTGTGAGCAGTCCAGTCGCTAATGTTACGAAAACACGGCCGCTCTCGTCGGCATTTCAACTTTGGGCTGCGCTTCGTACTGGTTTGATGGGTGTCTACCCAACACTGCTGAGTGGCAAACTTTACTCAGGGATAACATTGTATCCCTCACATGCGTGGACCTTTGCAAGTTTTGTCATGGGTCATTTACGATCTCTAGCCGCAAATTCTTTATATATTTTATTCCTTTTGGCGGTGGTTTCCAACCTTCTAATTGGGGACCTTTATGAATTATGTAGGTTCTCCTCAGCGAGAGACCTTCTGTGAGGCCTAGGACTGAAGAAGATTTTCTCTTGCGTACCATACGCCAGGGATGCACCATTTTCACACATTTTAATCGATCTGAAACTTAGTTTTGCAACCTTTGTGGACCCACATTTCAATGTACTTATAAGGTTTTCATCCTACGTGTATCTGATGGTTGTGTTTAGCTTCTATCACCTTAGTCAAGTGGATAGGTATTATTATTCACTTTAAATTTTGCAGAGGCACCTGAAGAGGGTACATATGTTCTGAAACAGCGTAGTGATTTCGTTTTTAGAAATAAATAATTATTAAATTGTAGAGGATTTTACCATTGAAAGTTACTATTCCAGGGATCCAGGTTCAACGAGATTGAACCTTTGATGAACCGTAATTTATTGCCTTATGAGATGAATCAGATCCCTTGTTACACCCAGTCAATGGTCGCGTCCGGATAAGGCGTCAGCAAGGCGAACGGCTACCCAAAACATGCACTGCGTCAAGCACGTAGGTTGGTGAGGGAAGTATTACGCTACGGAGGATGGTATCTGGGTTTCCGAAGCACTTCTGACACTTACTGAAAGAATGGGAACTACGTACACAATACAGTGGATCATCTGCGTCCCTCATGCCTGATGTCTTTCCAGCACCATAACTGCCAGTTTTACAAGGCCCTAATCGTACTACAGTGATCTGAGAAGATGCATAGAGAACTCACACTGAAGTCTGATCTTAATCCTAAGGGACTCATTTAGGAAACTACTGGACGGTAATCCCCGTCGACATACCACCGCCCCTTAACTTACGGGATTTGCGTGACCTGTACATGGGCATTTAACGTCACCGTCCTCCAAAATCCTGCTAAGAAAAAGTCTCAGAATCTATCTTGATCGGATTCTAAATCACTCTCCTTCACATCCCCACAACCAGAACTCAATACGTGTACGCCAGTCACTGCGACACCTAGGTCAGTGCTTGGGCAACAGAAAAGACATACTTCAGGAATTACGCTCTGCCGTAGTGGTAACGTTGTCCTACGGGCTCTTTATTTTCCTCGGGTGAAAATGTTCGATAAACCGCCTGGTCCAAGGAAACCTGAGTGTTTCGAATGAGCTCCGGTACCAAGGGAAAATCCACACTAAAGGGGCTTTAATTTAAATGCCTGAGATTATTAAGATTTACAAAACGGGAATAGACCATGATTTGTTTCACTGAAATCTGACTAACCAGAAGAAGTCTAGAGGGAAAAATTGATAACTACGACAATAAACTGAAAATTCCCTAGAGTAAAAAAGTAGGCCTATTTTTACTACTATAAAATAAGTGATCTGTCAATCGCACAAACAGTTCACAATTATGTATAGAGAATGTATGTGGCGCTGCAGTCATGGACTGTGCGGCTGGTTTCGGTGGAGGTTCGAGTCCTCCCTCGGGCATGGGTGTGTGTGCCTGT
The DNA here is from genome assembly GCF_021461385.2 of Schistocerca piceifrons. Classification (NCBI taxonomy): domain Eukaryota; kingdom Metazoa; phylum Arthropoda; class Insecta; order Orthoptera; family Acrididae; genus Schistocerca; species Schistocerca piceifrons. Next base: position 558,281,734 of record NC_060143.1, read on the forward strand.
CATTAGGATAATTTAGGTTAAGTAGTGTGTAAGCTTAGGGACTGATGACCTCAGCAGTTAAGTCCCATAAGATTTCACACACATTTGAACATTTGACTAACCTATATTTCAAATCACGATAGCGTACTCCGTAACCAAACTATTAATAACTTCCAGCAGAATTCACAATCAAAATCTGTATATTTTATGGTAGTGAATACGCCTACCCGCCACTTAGAAACCACACCCTAGATTTCAATACAACGTTCCAACAGAAATTCACTATACTAGCGTGAGGCTGTTTAGATTGGTACATGACAACAGTTTTTAATTTTGTAACGTTTATAAGTTCAGCCTTCTGGCGTCGCGATTATGTGCTCTTTGATGTCTGCCACATTCCCACCCTGCAGTCGACTATCCAATATTGGTGACCAGTTGCCTGTCGTAATACTGACAGCGGTGAACAGTGGTGCATACCTGCTTTCTGCAACGCATTTTTCAAAATGATTCAACATATAATTTCCCCCATTTTTACCGTGGCTGCGATCTCAGATGTCACTTTATCAAACATGATTTCCAAGCGAGGAGATCGAGGAGTTGCCCCACAATTTAAATTACAATCGTCACGATAATCGATCCGTTACAATGTAGAACACCTACTCAATAGACCTATGCGACTGCTGCAGCTGATAGATGTTATAATTCAAGTCATTAGCGGAAATGTTACTACGATTTGGTTATCCACTCTATCACTGTCCAGATATCTTGCTATCTTCAACGGGAATACCTCCTACATTATCAGAGATCTGCCCCATACACACTTTTCTAAGCCAGTCTACCTCATTAGGAAACACTCTCCTTTCTCGCCATCTCCGAATGAGACCCAAGCATGCAAACCGTCGTTCAAAAATGGTTCAAATGGCTCTGAGCACTATGGGACTTCACTTCTGAGGTCATCAGTCCCCTATAACTTAGAACTAATTAAACCTAAATAGCCTAAGGACATCACACACATCCATGCCCGAGGCAGGATTCGAACCTGCGATCGTAACGGCCGCGAGGTTCCAGACTAGAGCGCTCTAACCGCTCGGCCATCCCGGCCGGCAAACCATCGTTCCAAATACATTTCTTGGTGAGAGTTCATACTGTAAACTTCCGGAATCTCTCTTCCATATATTTATTCACTAAGCATTTTTCGATTTGGCGATCGTTTTTATTCCGGCTTTAAACAGTTCTTTGGAAATTTCGTAGTCTGCTAATGGTTTCATTTCTATATTCTACATCGCCTCGTTTCGTTCCAGTAGACAATAGTATTCTAATCACAGAGGTTTCTGATATATTTTTGAACATTCTTTACGTTTCACGTTGTTGGAAACTATTTATGCTTGCAGTAAGCCTTTTCATCTTGTGCTATCCCTGTCAGTAACTCTTTCTTCCACAAAGCATATAAATTGAATGGCGTTTCAGCTTCCTAAATCCGTTTAGTAGTCTTAGAGAATTACAGTATTTTGAAATTAGAATAGACCAGTTCTAAGCACGACATCGATTGCTGCCTAATAAGCAAGTTCGTGATTCCATACACGAATATGAAAATACGTCCCGTCACATAAGGCGGAAACGTAGTACTGCACCGCCGACATTTCTGCAGAACTCTCTTTTAGAACTAGATTCCAGCAGCAGGAATTACTAGTGTCCTATGAAAAAGTGAACCGACAGAGAGGCTTCGTACCGCCGTAGCCCCCAGCGTTTCCCCACCCCACAATCGGCCACAGCAGTCCACTCATCCCACCGCCGCTCCACACAGAATGCAGGGTTATTGTGCGTTCGGCCCCCAGTGGATACCGCCCGAGGAACGTCTCATACCAGACCAGTGTAACCACATAAGTTTGCGTGGTAGAGTAAGTATGGTGTACGTGTATGCAGAGACAGTGTTTGCACAGCAGTCGCCGATATAGTGTAACTGAGGCGGAATAAGGGGAACCAGCCTGCATTCGCCGAGGTAAATGGAAAGCCGCATTAAAAACCACAGGCTGTCCGATACACACAATCTCGACACTAAAGCGCCGGGTGGATTCGTGATGGCGACCGGCACACTTTCCCGTTCGGGAAGCAGCGCGTTAGAACGCGCGGCTAGCAGGGAGGGCAGTAAATGGTAAACACACATGAAAAAAAGTTTAGCATCACCCCGGTTCCTAGAATTCCTGAAGACTATGGACATTGTATCACAGACACAGAGGCTTTGACTGTTCAGCGATGTCACTAAACCCACACAAAGATGTAAACAACCACGCATGAGCAGTGGAGGGGGTCCGAGAGCCGAACAGTTCCATTCCACTAGGAAGGAGGTACACGACTCGTGTTGTCTGTAGTTCAGCCATGCCTAGACAGTCAATACCACGGTTCGATCGCGTCCGCATTGTTACTTTGTGCCAGAAAGGGCTCTCAACAAGGGAAGTGTCCAGGCGTCTCGGAGTGAACCAAAGCGATATTGTTCGGACATAGAGGAGATACAAAGAGAGAGGAACTGTCCATGAGATCCCTCACTCAAGCCCCCCAAGGGCTACTACTGCAGTGGATGACCGCTACCTACGGATTATGTCTCGGGGGAAACCTGACAACACCGCCACCATGTTGAATAATGCTTTTCGTGCAGCCACACGTGTTACAACTCAAAGTGTGCGCAATAGGCTGCATGATGCGTAATTTCACTTCCGACGTTCATGGCGATGTCCATCTTTGCAACCGCGACACCATGCAGCGCCGTACGAATGGGCCCAGCAACATGCCAAATGGACTGCTCAGGATTGGCATCACGTTGTCTTCGTTGATGAGTGTTGCATATGCCATCAACAAGACAATCGACGGAGACGTGTTTGGAGGCAACATATCAGGCTGAATGCCTTAGACACACTGTCCAGTGAGTGTAGCAAGGTGGAGGTTCCCTGTTGTTTTGGGGTGGCAGTATGTGGGGCTGACATATGCCGCTCGTGGTCATGGAAGGCGCTGTTAGAGCTGTACGATACGTGAATGCCTTCCCATCGATCGACAGTGCAACCGTATCGGCAGCGTATTGGCGAGGCATTCGTCTTCATGGACGACAATTCGCGCCTCCATCGTGCTCACCTACTGAATTACTTCCTTCAGGATAACGCAATCGCTCAACTAGAGTGCCACAATGTTCTCCATACAAAAACTCTATCAAACACGCGCTGGGATGGACTGAATTTGGCTGTTTATGGACGACGTAACCCACCAACCACTCGCGTTGAGGATTGGGACAATCTGGACCCACAGTGCCTTGATGAACTTGTGGATAGTATGCCACGATGAATACAGGCATGTATCAATTCAGGAATACGTGCTACTGGGTATTAGAGGTACTAGTGTGTACAGCAACATGGACGACCACCCGTGAAAGTCTCGCTGTGTGGTGGTACAACATGCAACGTGTGGTTTTCGTGAGCCATAAGAAGGGCTGAATCGATGTTTATCTTGATCTCAATCCCAATTTTCTGTACATGTTCCGTAACTCTCGGAACCGAGCTGATGCAAAACCTTTTTCATGTGTGTAGTTATGGACATTTGCGACAGAACAGACACCACTCATATCTGTAGTTCTATTTCCGCGTCCGATGTTTTATGAAAAAGTTTCAGTGAGTGTGCGCAACCAGTGACAAACTCCTACGGAATCCGAAATTTGTGAGTATGGGTTAATGGGCGTTGGTATTTGTGATGCGGGCTAGAGGGAAGTTTGAAATTAGGGTCTGATGGGAAGCGTGTCCGGATAGCCGAAGCGGAACTGGCACGGTAGCTCAGCGTGTTCTGTCAGAGAGTTTGCTGCCCTATGCAATGAAGAAGACTGAGTGAATGGATCAACGAGGAACTTGAACGGGTGTCATAGGACGTCCGCCCCGGACATATGCAGTGAACAATAACAAACTACGTGAGATAAAAAAAAGTGGTTGACGCAAGCATTCTAGAGAAGTGGAGCAGCAGAATTCGAGTGCTGCTGCGACCGAAGTTTTCAGATTTCGCTGTTGCACTGCTGCATTGCTCTGTGCCACTGTAAGTCATTAGATCTTTCCTGAGTATTCTCCTATTTTAGATAAGTTAAATCGAGGCTCTTTGCAGAAAAACATTGCTGCGGAGTCCATTGTTGGACGAGCAACTATTTATGACATAAAAAAGAAAGAAGATGTTATTTAACAGTGCTCAAGACAAATGGATAGTGAGTTGGGAAAACGGAAGTTTATGTGAAAGAGTTAGAATGAAGAACTGGATTTAGCTGTTTATAGATGGTTCATACAACAATGCAGTAAAGGAATTCCAGTCAGTGGCCCGATTGTAAATGAAAAAGCAGCTGCATTTAACAAATAACTTGGCGGTAACTTGTTTGCAGCGGGCGAAGTTTGGCTATCAAAGTGGAAAAAATGACATGGTATTCGGCAGCTGATAGTCACCGGGGAAAAATCTCTCAGCTAATGATATGGATGCTGATGTGTTTGTAAGCAAGATACGGAAGATAATAGAGGAAGAAGATTTAATTGCTGATGCGTTGTATAATGCTGATGAAACGGGACTCTTTTTCAAGATGCTTCCTTCAAAAACATTAGCTGCCAAGAACGAGAAGGAAGCTCGTGGTTACAAACAACAGAAACAGCGCGTAACATTAATGGGGTGTTGTAATGTAAATGGGAGTCATAAACTACCGCTAATGGTGATTGGAAAATCAAAACATCCATGTTGTTTTCAAGACACTGACTGTACTCTACCAGTGCAGTATTGCGCTCAAAAGAAAGCATGGATGGACAGACAAATATTATCTCGATGCTTCCAGGAAACGTTTGTACCAACAGTGAGAGAAGAGCTAAAGAAGAAAAAACTTCCACTGGAAGCTATCCTTATAACTGACAATGCTCCCAGTCATCCTTCAGATGTTTCTGTAAAGTCCGATGATGTACAAGCCCTCTTTCTCCCACCCAGTGTGACAGTCCTAATTGAGCCCATGGACCAGGGAATTTTGGAACCAGTCTCCTTGCTGAACGGAAGTGAAAACGACGCTATGCTAAAGGCGTGGAAAGCAATTAACATACTTGATCTTCTTTGCCAATCAGCCGAAGCATGGGATAAAGTGGAGAGCGCTACCATAACGAAGAGCTGGAGAAAATTGAGGCCATCCACTGATGACGAGTTGGATCCAGTAGTGAGTGACAGCGACGAGCGAGTCAATTCGGAACTATCAAGTACTTTGTACACTGACTTGTTCCACAACACTCCAGCAGGAGAAGAAATTGATGATGAAGGTGTTCTTAAGTGGCTGAATGAGAAAAACTGTGATACGGACCAAACTTTACCAGATGAAGAAAAGATCAAAAGCGTACAAGAAACTAATAATGGAAGTAATGAAGAAGGGGACACAGGAGGAGAGAACATGAAGATATCTAACACTGCTGGTGCTGAAGCTGCCGAGGTCTTCCTGGAGTACATTATGCAACAACCTGAAACATGCAGTACCGATGTAATGCTTGTAAAGCGGTTGCGTGATAAAACATGCCACCGTCGCGTATCATCTTTGCAATAGTTAAAAATTACGAACATGTTTCATAGTGAGTGATACGACTGTATAATTATGTACAGTATCCACTCAAGGAATAAGAATTTTTTGAAAATGAATGTACTTTAGACTTTATAATATTTTAACAATAATTTAAAATCGTATACTTCGGTTTAATATCCCCTATGTTTACCAAAAAAATATAAAACAAAATAAATGAATAATATTAATTATAGACACTCAATAAGCCGGCACTTCCGCTAATCCGGCACCCATATGTGCCAGGAATATCTGGATTAGCGAGTCTAGTTTACTTATGTTTGTAAGGGCATTTGAATGCTGATAAAAAAATTAAATTCGAATTTTACCTTCTTTAACACTTAGTTTGCCGCAAGAGTTAAGTGTATGATCGATGCAAAGTAAATTATGCACCCTTGTGTCTACTAACATTTGTCAAAATCATCGGTTCAGTATTTTGAAACGTTCATGAGATAAAATAGTTACATGAGAGTACGACATAAGAGAGGTACATGAGAATATATATATGCTAAAGCTAGAAACAGCAATATGTGACAAAATCCACAAATGTTTGCCTCCCTGTAAGAACATCTATGATTTGATACTTAATGAAAACAAATTTGTAGGGTAAGTAGAGACAACGAAAAAGTACCTCAGTTACCGCAGAGTCTGTATCATCATGTGTAATGCAAAATGAGTGAAATTACCGTATATATCTAAATCCTAATTGTGTATGGTGTACTGGTGATAACCCTCAGAGCTGGATTCTCAGGATGGGGCAGGATAAGGTTACGATTGTGGCTGTGGCCGTAATCAGTTACTCTCGGTTGCACAACGAATACGTAAACTTCATTTAAAGAAATTAAAATTTTAAAACAATCTCTTAGGAAAACACAATTGACTGTATGACGTGTGAGGGACTTATCACCAAAAACAATTTTATGATCGAAGGCCTCCAACAATAACCTCAAACAACAAACGGCTGAAGGCCTGAATTAGAAGTCGGAAGCACAATTGCAAATATCACATATCTGTTTTAAAACAAATTGTAACACAGCTGAAGGTCTTATTATAAAAGAAGTGAAATAATCATTCTGCTGAGGGCCTCAAACAGTTTCAAAAAAAAAAAAAAAAAAAAAAAACTGAAGGTCTGAATTAGAAGTCAGAAGAACAATTCCAGATAGGACTTTCAAAATAAATCCCTTGCTTTTAAAACAAAATCGCTTAAAACAAAAGACAAGATAACTTCTTGTAACACGGCTGAAGGCCTTATCATCAAAGAAGTGAAATTATTGCCCGGCTGAAGGCCACACCAACAATAATTAGAAAATTACAAATGTCCTTAAAGCAAACATCACAATCGAAGGAATCAGGTCAAGCAGTACTCAGCAATTGTTTCAAGGGTCGGCCTGGGAAGGTAACTCAAACATAAGGTAAGGCGAGACAGGCAGCCAAGACTTGTACTCACGTAACAGGATGGCAACTCAACCTAGGGCAGATAAGCACCGACCGACCGACTAACCAATCCGCCTAACGTCCGATCACCGGTACAACGATGGAATGTTTTTAGGCAAGACGAAGAGACAGACAGCACTACGTCTTCAGAAAACTACCAACGCCGAAGGGAACACTAGAAGTAAGGTAGCCCTCCCAAAAGATATTCACAGTATAGAACAAGAGGCTGTCGAACTACACGCCGTGTATCTCGTGGTCGTGCGGTAGCGTTCTCGCTTCCCACGCCCGGGTTCCCGGGTTGGAATCCCGGCGGGGTCAGGGATTTTCTCTGCCTCGTGATAGTTGGGTGTTGTGTGATGTCCTTAAGTTAGTTAGCTTTAAGTAGTTCTAAGTTCTAGGGGACTGATGACCATAGATGTTAAGTCCCATAGTGCTCAGAGCCATTACACGCCGTGTCACACAGCATTAACACATCGAGGGAAAATACACTGCCGTAAAAGTACGCTATCCTCCAGGGCAGGTAACTGGGTGTTACCGTCCACAAGGCAGAGAATACCGCTGGTTGCACATCACTAATAAGAAAAATACTAAATTCTATGATGGATAACAGAAAGACGGCTGCATTATTTCACCGCCTCTAAACACGTCACTCGTTGCCGCCAGACTCAGCGGACCTGGGAGCAACAACCTGCCTATCAAAGGCAGGATCTCAGAATAGTCGAGGTTGCATTAGCAGTTAACTCTTCACTCTACTTAAACGCCCAGGGTTCGGTGTGGAACGAAATCATCGCTCTCGCAGCTACCCCTCCTCTATCCGGCAGTGCCAGCGCGCCGTCTGCGGCCCCGGCTTGTCCTCGCGCTGTACGAACCTGCTCGCTGCTGCGCCCCAACCGACCTGATGTCCGTTCGCAACCTCCCTACTCACACAAAGCGACCCCGAAATACTAGCGGTCGCTCCAAAAATAGTACCACAGGACTCGTATCGATAAGCGCTGCTGCTGCCACTCATGGGCAGGCAAGCAAGCAACTTAGTGATGCCAGTAAATCGAATAAGAAACGAGATGCCATAACCGCAATGGCAAGATGCCAAGCAATAAACGGCAGGAACACGTGCCGCGCATGGCTCAACCTCCCCCTCCCCCCCCCCCCCCCCCGCTCAAACATAAAACCGGGGGTAACCGTAGTATTGGTCTTACCCTAACTTAACTTGGCTAAGATGGACACGGTATTGCTTACCGGTGCGATTGTCCTTAACCAGAAGGTTACCAGGTCCTAAAATACGCATAATATTACAGGGGTCCCCAGAAGAAGGGCAGTGAATTTGTCGAGGTTTCCAACACACACCTCCCTTCCGGGAAAATTACGGACATACACCTGGTCTCCTGGCTTATCCCTAAAGACTCTCCGATTACGGTTATAGCGCTCAGCCCGCTTGTTGTGGGCCCTGAGAATAATGGGCCTGGTACGATTCAAGTTTTCCTTGACGATCTGAGGCGTAAAATCTGCAGGGATTAGATCTTGAGCTCCCCATAAATTTGAAAGTTGGGAATCAACAGGATAAGCAAAGATCAAAGAGGCCAGAGTTGCCTGCAAAGCCTCATGGCTGGCGGTATTGAAGGGCGACACTAAATCAAGGGAGACTTACTAGGTCTCTTCTGATTCAAAATAATCAATGTGGATTTGAAAATACGATTGACCCTCCAGCAAATGAGCCCTGCGGGTAGTACGGATCAGTGGTCACATGCTTGACACCGTTTTGAAAACTGAAAGTCTTAAAGGGCGTCGAAAGAAAGGCCGGGGCATTATCACTAAGGATTTGCTTAGGGTTCCCAAAAACACTAAAAACGTTAGTCAAATGTGGGACAGTGGTAAGAAGCAGTTACGTTACGACTCGGAAGAAGCCAGGTAAACCTCTAAAACGCGTCAATAATAACTAGCATGCACAGATGGCCTTTCTTGGTGCGAGGTAAGGGCCCCACGTAATCGAAATAAGTGTGTGCATTGGGCAGGATTCGGTCTCAGATCTCAAGAAACCCTGTTGAAGAGCGTTCTTAGGTTTTGCCACACGACACAAACGACACCGAGAAACCATCTCTCGAACGTCCCAGTTCATAGATGGCCAAGTCAAACGCTCCTTAATTTTTTGCAAGGTCTTATAAGTTCCTAAGTGGCTGCCAATCAACGAATCGTGAAAGTAATGAAAAACAGGACATACCAGGGTGGCTGGTAGACAAATATTCAACTCCTTAGCACGCCCCACCCTTTAACACAAAATACCTTTCCTAATAACGTTCCCATCCAAAGATTCCCCAGCCGACAGGCGTTCTCTCACTGGTTCACAAGTGGGGTCCTCACCCTGACTCTCGGCATCATCACCAAACAAATGAGAGATCTCGCCTAATACGACACAACTAAGATCGCCTTCCACCGTTCCTTGGACGTGCTCATGACGTGGGTGTTTGGTGAACACACGGCTGAGGACGTTTGCGAGTATATTCTCAGTCCCTTTTACGTTTCTTACCTCGAATTGAAACGCTGAAATGTTTACTGGCGATACGACCAGTTTTTCGCGCCCTGGCTAATACGCAGCTTAATGCTTGATTATCGGTTACTAGCTGAAACTATGCTCAAGATAAATGCGATACTTCTCTAGTGCGAACGAGATCGCCAATTCCTCACATTCGTAAACCGAATATTTGAGTTTGTCACTTTTTAATCGACGAAACGCGTACGCTAATGGCTGCCTTTTACCGTCGAACTCCTGGAGCAGGACGGTCGAAATTCCCGCATTAGATGCGTCGGCTTGTACAATAATTTTTTTATTGAAACCCGAGACTCCGAGTACCGGATGGTTGGCTATAGCTGCCTTAATGTGCTCAAAAGCCGCCTCTTGGGCGGGTCCCCATTCAAAACGCACCCCCTTCCGGCGCAATTAATTCAAAGGAGCAGCTAACTGCATGAAATTAAGGACAACACACCTAAAATAATTTGCCATGCCTATAAACCTGACGATCCCACGTTTATCAGTAAGCTGCGGGAGGGCTCTCAATGCCTTAGTCCGCTCCTGGTCAATGCGAATGCTCTGACCTAATACTAGGTTTAACAGTAAATCCAGCTCCCTGCAATATAGCAAAAACTTGCCGGATATGATCCAAATGCTCCTGGAACGAACGGCTATAAGTCACTAAGTCGTCCAAATAACTATACACACAGACTAGTTTCAAGTCCCCAAGGATATTATCCAGCAAACGAGTAAGAATGGCTGCAACAGTAGCCAAACCAAAGGGAATCCTGTTAACCAGATTCCAATCAGTACAAAATGCAGTAATATGTTTACATTCTGATAATAGCGTTGGTTCAAATCAAGGACAGTATACCAATTAGCACCGGCAAACCAAGTAAAGGAGTTATGAAGATCAGGTAGAGGAACAGACTCGAGGGCAACCTTAGCATTCAGGCGCCGGTAGTCAACAACAGGCTTGAAATCCCGCCCCTGATCCTTAGGGACGAGGAATATGGGGGAAGCATAGGCAGCTGTCGAAGGCCTATTAACCCCTTGTTCAAGCATTTTGGATGTTTTAGCTCTCGGTATCTTCACCTTAGGGAGTGAGAGGCGATATAGGGACTGCCTAACAGGAACATCGTCAGATAGACGGATAGTTAAGAACACTAGTAACTCCCACTGTATCACAAAGAAGCTCAGGGATCCCGCGCAACAAATCACCTAATTCAGAGGCCTGCTGTCACAACAAATGGGTGAAATCAAACTTATTAAGATTACCGTCAGCAGCCAACATGCCAGTATAAAAAACATTCTGGATACCAGTATACACCGTATGTTTCGCACATTAACAAAACCCAAACATCTGAGCAGAAGCGAACATAAAGAAGAAGGTGTGCCCGGAATAATACAAGACAAGACCGGTTACATCTATAAAATCACATCCAAAAATCAAGTCAACCGGCAGTTTCTTAACCAAAGCCAAAGACAAGGGCCAGGAGAAATCGCCAACCGAGATACTCCCTCTGACCCAACCGTGCAGAGGCAGCACCTACCCATTGACAACTCGACGTCTCTGCACCAGAGAGTCCCTTCTCTGGTACAGAGAAGGAGCTGCCAGAATCCTGAAGGCCACAAGTAGGTCCGCCACCTACCCGATAACAGATATAAGGCACAGGCGGTGATGATGGGGCGGCGACATCGGTGCACCGAATGCTTCAAATCTCGATTCCGGCGTCATTTATTCGCTCTGGGCGCTCGCGGTTGAAGGCAAGAACGAAGTGAATGACCTGTCTGACCACACCTGAAACAACGCCACGGTTCCCTCTTAGGAGCCTCCGCCGATGTCACTAATTCGGAGTTTCCTTTGACAACGCCCGCGGGCTGAAATTTAGCCTCATGGCATCCATCGTCCGCGAGCGGTAACGCAGATATCGCTACAGCTGCGGCACGAAGTTCTTCACAGGTTAAAGGACGATCACGAAAAGAAAAGTGGGACTTATCCACGGCGCGCATTCCCCTTAGGACAATAGAAACCAACAACCTGTCTGGTAAATCGGCCAACAAGGCCAAGGAGGAAGTCTTGACTCTGTCCACATATTGATGTAACTCCTCTTTATCTTGTTGCCTCTGCCAGATATGGCGACAGTAGAGCTGTTTGCGAACCCCCATGGTCAATCTTTCATTAATTACTGACTGCCTCAATCGCTGCAAAGAGAATCCCTCAGCTGTTTCTCGGGATACGAGGGTCCCCAGTTCGCCTCTAACTAACGGATTTACTAGCGAGAAAACGATGAGAAACGCCAAAGGCAGCAGCGTGCAGCTCAAGGCGAACCAACAACCATAATAAGCTTTTAACTTGCTTTAGTAGATCTATAACTAATTCAGTGATGTAAGGAAGGAGGTGCACCAAAGGGTTAGGCAACTTAGCCAACATTGCGTCTAACGTCTCGGAAGACACAAAAGCATCGCTCCCGGACTGGCTCCCCACCCCTTTGGAGACAGTGAGTCTTGAACCTCTACCGTTCTTCCATCAAGTTCTAAACATGTAAGCTTAAACTGCAAATAATGAACCAAGGACCACAACTCGACGGCTGATTTCTTATAACGCTCCTCCATCCTTATCGCCGCTAAATCGGCTACCCGGCTCGTTAAATGCATTAACAACGCCGCCACCCTGTCTGACTGCCACTTGGTTGAGTGTCCTCCAAAAAGCCTATGGTGTCCTCAAGGCCCCTAATGGCCTTAAACAAAAATTCAATAGCTGCTTCTGTCTCACCCACAACATCCAGCGTGACGTCAACCACCTAAAGAACGATAGCGCGCAAACTGGCTGCTAAGTCCAGAACACTATCCCCAATAGGCTGATGCCTTATCGCAAGCTCCTAAATGAGGTGGTCCTTCCTCAACAGGCTGATCCCGGGGCACTGCCGGACCGTGATTAGAATTAGACACCTAAAACAACAAAACACCGAAACAAATATCCAGTAACACTGGCAGAAGTACAATTGTACCGAGACTAACTGAAACGGGAATATCACAATCGTAACCACGCTCTGCTACCAGTTGATGGGTGGTATCTCATGAAGGGGAAGGATAAGTTTACGATTGTGGATGGGGCCGTAATCAGTTACTCTCGGTTGCACAACAAATACGTAAGCTTTATTTAAAGAAATTAAAATTGTAAAACAATTTCTTAATAAAACACAACAAACTATATGAAGGCTGAAGGCCTTATCACGAAAAAAAATCCTCAATTTTATGGCCGAAGGCCACCAACAATAACCTCAAACTACAAACCGCTGAAGGCCTGAATTGGAAATAAGAAGAACAATTCCAAATAGCACACATTGCAAGAAATACTTTGCTTTTAAAACATGTCTGCTTTAAAGAAACACGCCTGAACGCCTTATTATGAAAGAGGTGAAATTATTGCTCTGCTGAAGGCCACACACAACTTCAAATCACAAACGGCTGATGGTCTGGAATAGAAGTGAGAAGAACAATTCCAAAAAGGACTTCTAAAGTAAATCCCTTGCTATTAAAACAAATTTGTTTTAAAAAAAGTTACCGTAGCACGGCTGAAGGCCTTATCACCAAAGAAGAGAAATTATTCCTCGGCTGAAGGTCACACCAACAATAATTAGACAATTACAAAAAAATGTGTGAAATTTTATGGGACTTAACAGCTAAGGTCATCAGTCCCTAAGCTTGCACACTACTTAGCCTAAATTATTGTAAGGACAAACTCACACACCCATGCCCAAGGGAGGACTCGAACCTTCGCCGGGACCAGCCGCACAGTCCATAACTGCAGTGCCTGAGACAACTGGACTAATCCCGTGCAGCTAGAAAATTACAAATATCCTTCAAACAAACACCACAATCTAAGGAATCAGGACAAGCAGTTCTCAGCAATTGTTCCAGGGGTCGGCCTGGGAAGGTAACTCAAACATAACGTAAGGCGAGACGGGCAGCCAAGAGTTGTACTCACGTGGGAGGATGGCAGCTCAACCCAGGGCAGCTTAAGTGCCGACCTATCGACTAACCAATCGGCCAAACGTCCGATCACCGGTACAACGATGGAATGCCTTTAGGCAAGGGCGAAGAGACAGAGAGCACTACGTCTTTAGAAAGGCCGGAGGAAACACTAGAACAAAGGTAGACCTCCCACAAAATATGCACAGTACAAGAGGCTGTCGTACTACACGCCGTGTCAGACAACGAGGAAAGGTACACAATCGGAAAATTATGCTAACCTCCAGGACAGGTAACTGGGGTGTTAGCGGCCACAAGGCTCAGCATACCGCTGGTTGCACATCACTAATAAGAACAGTACTAAATTCTATGATGAATAACAAATAGATAAAGACGGCTGCAATATTTCACCGCCTTGAAACACTTTATTCGTTGGCGCCACGCTGAGCGTCCCTGGGAGCAACAACATGCCGAACAAAGGCGAGGTCTCAGAATAACCTAGGTTGCATTAGCTGTTAACTCTTGACTCAACTTAAACGTCGAGGGTTCGGTGTGCAATGAAGTCGTCGCTGTCGCAGCTTGCCCTCCTCGATCCGGCAGTGGAAGCACGTCGCCAGCAGCCCTGGCTGGCCCTGGGGCTTCATGAACCTGCTCGCTGCTGCGCCCCCAACCGACCTGATGTCCGGTCGCAACCTCCCCACTCCATAAAACGCGACCCGGAAATACTAGCGGGTCGCTACAGAGATAGTACCACAGTACTCGTATCGATAAGCGCTACTGCTGCCACTCACGGGCAGGCAAGCCAGCAACTTAGTGACGCCAGTAAACCGAATAAGGAACGAGATGCCATAACCGCAATGACAAGTTGCCAAGCAATAAACGGCATGAACACGAGCCGCACACGGCTCAAACCCCCTTCAGTGGGATTATTATGCACATGATGAGGGAAAAACACAAATTTTTCCACAATTTTTCTGCGTTATTTTTAAAACGCCTTGAGTCCTGTAAAAAATAAAATGGAGAGCCTAGTACTGATGTTTCTCGCATAACGAAGGTTTATAATATTGAGCACCTGTAGAGTGCGTTAAGAACTTGGAGTGATGCCAATTCCTCTGACGTAAGTTTCTCTTTTGTTCGTCTTATACATTTTGGGTTGTTGTCCTTTGGAACCCTCTAGTTACATATGGATAACTCTGTACGTGGGCATTATTTACTGAAAGTAGCTTTCTGGTTCTGGATCAGAGTCGAGGAGCGTAGTGCAATGCGTAAAAGTCATTGATTATGAAAGACGACCAGGTGCAAGCTCGTCCTATCCTCTGCGTTCTTAGTATACCTGATCGATGAGTTTGGTCACTGTGCACAGTGATGACGCCTTTACAGTGAGAACAAGAAGTTTGGGTGTACACCAAGTTACGTTTATTAGCAGTGGGTCGTCTAACTATTAGAAGTTTATAGCACAACGTAAGGAATTCTGGAATTTAAGTCAAGACTGAAATTAACAGCTATTTATTTGCTGTATAAACCGACAAACATGACAATAAAAATTAACAGAAAACGAAGTTCTCTAAAGATCAAAACAAAATACAAAATGACGCTAACACTGAAGGAAGGTACCAAAAGATGTGGAAGACGGTATAGGGAAGCGCAAAAAAATCTATACATCTGGAAACTCACAAAATCAATGTTAACGAGACAACAATTTGCACCGGACTGTAACTAAATTAAGGAACACTAGCTGCGTGGCAAAGTAAGTAAGTAATAGGCTGCTTAGAATACGGATCGAACTTCATCAATTGTGACAGTTACACTTCCCCAAAATCAGCAACCTTGCACCTGTCAGCACTAATAGGTAGCCGAGAGGAGTGGACCTCAAGGAGAGCAACGATCAGACTACCACGAAAGGTGGATCACCCTCCGCAACTCTCTACATTCAAAAAACTTAATAGAGCGGAAAAATCAGTGCTGTTGCCAATGTGACGCATAGGAAGTAGCGCTTACTTAATGAAAAGACAGGGAAACACGCAGAAACGTCTCACTTTTGGAGTACAGAATGCATTTTGACAAATGAGACTTTCGTACTGGGACGGAGCTATGTCCTGTACATTCGCACTTCTTCCCACCACGGACGATGAAGGGGTGACTCAATTCGTTGGAATCCACCACATTTTAGAGCGAAGGCAATGTAACTTAACACGCTGGTCGTGCGGCGTCTAAGTGTCTCGTCCTTTGGTGTCTGATCAGAATAGGAAAAACATGCCATGCTCAGTTTTTCTCTGTGGATATCAGTAACGGCACGCCAGCTTCCGCTCAAGGCTACGAGAGACACCGGCTCTGGCAACAAACGCGCAAAACAGACAGCAGCCTTACTTGCGCGGAAACTGCCCACCTCTCTGGGGACTTTCACCCTTCCTAAAAAGATTCACTGACAGCCTCCTATCGACAAAGAGGATCCAGAGGCCACATAGGGAAAAAATACCTTCAAGTGGGGAAAAAAGTACAGCTTTTCTCCTAGAAAATAAGCCTAGTAGCCTATACACTAAATAAAATTTGCGTTCATAAATGGATCAGTGTCACCGAGGGCTATGTGACAGAAATGTACTAAACTATTAAGTATGCTCGTAGTTTGTGACTGGTGGTGCCAGATGGACGTTTGCAAGTATATATCGGTACAGGTAGACTTAAAGGACAGTTACTAGTTTGTTACATAGTTTCATGTTCCTTGAATAATTCCTGCAATTAATTGTCATGTTGCAAAACAAATCGTTTTACATTTAAATTACACATTGATACTATAAATACGGCTGCATGGTAAAGATTTACAAGCTTTTTATAACGAGATTTGTGTAAGTAATTCCTACCTTTAACCTTTTACACATTACATAAATTTAGTTCTTGCACTGAGTAGAAAGAGTTCTCAAGGAGGAGTTTTCTCAATTTGTTTTCAAATTTAACTTTACTGTCTCTCAGACATTTTAAATCACTGGGTAAGTGATCATATGTTTTAGGAGCAATTCTGTGTTCGAATTTTTGTGCTAAAGACAACTGTGTGCGGAATAATGAATGTAATTTCTTCTGCTGGTGCTGAGATTATCCACTGGATTGTTCCTTCTGAACCAGAGTGGATCACTTATAAATAATGTCAAAGGGGAGTACATATACTACGATGCAGTAGTCAAAATACCTAACTCCTTCGCAGTGTTGAACAGCATTGTTGATGTGCCTGGCTCGAGACAGTCATGTTGAACATATTGTCATGATGAGGCCGTCAGAGGGTGGACGGCAAGGCAAGTGATTGCATCGAGTGGCCCCATGGCCGAGTTGGTCCAAGCGTGGTCAGTGGGAAGAGCGGTCAGCTCCAGCATGAAACACCAGCAGCATCTTTTAGAGGCCAGTGCCGTCATTGTGATGATAGTGGTGGACTAGTCTGCTGCGCACACCCGGGAATGGATTGGTGTGACGGCTGAGACGTCTGTGATGATGGGCTGGGCCTGATGGTACAGAGATGGCCAGTTTTTGCATGGCGATGAGTGAGTGTGTTGCCTGCGGAGCTTGAGGGTTTGAGGACCTCGTGTGCTGAACCTCTGTCAGATAGACGTCAATACAGTCTGTGTGGCACATGGCCAATGTGTTGGCACATCACCCTGGTGGAGTGTTTGGTGTCTTTACCTATTTGAACGGCCAGGAATAGTAGTCCATGTGGAGAGAGCTGCTTCTGCACATGAGGACAGCTGACAGTTGAATGATGGTTATTTTATGGATGATGTATTGCAGTGTGGTATATGAACAAAGTATTTGGTGCGTTAAAATAGCGACAAATTCTGCATGGAGTTCCATGGATGTCATGTGACAGGTAGTGGTCGTTTATTGATGGCATGCGGGACTGTGAGTGTGTGCAATGTGAGTGAAAGCAGTTCTCCTTAGTAACTACACTTTGCGAGTGTAACTATTAGTATTAATGCAAAGAGTTTTGTTGAAACTACAGTGTCTGTGAATCAGCTGATAGTGCAGTACTAGAGTGAACTCATCTCTTGTTACTAGTTATGAGTGATCAATCAGTTTTTTGCGTATTTTTGTAAGAATTTATTAAATGTATGCATAGGTAGAACGGTAGAGTTGTGTGTATCTTATTGAGGTAACTATGTAGTGATGATGGTGTAGTAGTCCAATGTGTATGTATGTGTGTTATGTTCCTAGTTAGTTACAAAAGTTTTTTTTCCATGTTATGTTATTGGTGAAGTTTTCCCTGATTTTACGACTGTTTGTGGCCGAGGGACAAACAGTGTGAATTGTTAATGTAGTTGCCTGTTTGTGTGTATTAGGGCAAATATTGGACTGAATTCTTTCATTTAATGTTGGACACTTAGCTATATTGCGTCTGTAGAGTTCCTGTTTAAGTATCTTCAAAAGCTACAGAAAAATTTTGTTTTATTGAGAGTGTATTTCTATTCCGCTGATGGTAAATAAAATAATAGTGAAATTGAGCCTCAAGTTTGCAGAACATCCAGCCCAAAACCTACTCAAACCCTTTGCCTTACTCCTTAAAAACATATGACTACAAGATAATTGTGGGTGAGCACCATATTTTATTCGTATCATTTCTTTTTGAGGAATGGCGACTTTCCTTCTTAATGGTGAGTTACCCAGAACATTGTGATATATTACATACATACGTACAAATTATTAAAAGTATGTATGTATGTAAGTTCAACATCTCCCTCTAAACCATCGAACCAATTTGATTCAAACATGGTTCACACGTAGTGTAGGGTCCAGAAAGAATCACTGCAGGGCTAAGAATAATCAACCTATCAAAGAGGTGGGGATGGGGGTGAGAAATCAGTGTAGCTCATGACGCAAGACTACTCACACTTTAGTCATCCAGTATTTGAGAACGAGAGCACTAAGAGGCCTGCAACAAACTTTACACGTAATTTCAAACCTTAATGAAACTACTTCTCACAGACGACCCAGACAAAATTATGAAAGGAAGAAATTCTGTCTCGAAACGCACCATAAGTAAAGTACTTAATGATTAAGATGTTTCGATGGAATTACTACGTACCAAGAGTGAAATATATTTCACATGTTCGTATGCAGGATAAACCATGGGTGAAAGATTCATCCGAAACCACTGGAACAATTTTGTTCAAATTTGGTACACATAATTGCAGTCTAAGAAGGAATACTGTTCGGGTGAGAACCACCAGCCTGCTACTAGAGTTAGTGTGATAATTGGAAAGAGATGTGGGGGACTATGAGACGGACAGACAGCGAGGGCACAGCTAGGAGGAGGAGGAGGAGATAATGGAGATGGGCAGAGGTAGGGGATTGGGAAATGGACAGAGAGACAGGAGAGGAGTAGATTGACATTTAAAGGAAAGAGAAAATGGACAGAGACGGGTAGAGGAAGATACAGGCAGAGAGATGGTGGAGGAGCGGATGATTAAAGAGTGGGGAGGAAGAAACTGAGAGGAGAAGGGAAGAGGAGGAGTTGGACAGAGAGAAGTGGCAAGAAAACATGGACAGAGAGAGGAGAAGTAGTAGATACACTAGATACACAGAGAGAATATGCAAGAGAAGATGGGTATAGACAGCGAGCAAGAGGAGATGGACATGGACTAGAAAGAGCAGATAAGCAGTTGTTAGCATCCCACTTAGTAAATAAACCGACGTCATTTACTTCTGGTACGATGGACGTGGAAGAATTATGGGCAAATTTTAAACACATTGTAAATCACGCATTGGACAAGTATGTGCCGAAAAAGTGGGTTACGGACGGAAAAGACCCACCGTGGTTTTACAGCGCAATTCGGAGAATGCTCAGGAAGCAAAGACAGTTGCACTCTCGGTACAAGAAAGATCGGGAGAATGAGTCCAGGCAAAAGTTAGTAGAGATTCGTGCTCCTGTAAAAAGTGCGATGCGCGAAGCATACAACCACTACCATCATACCTTAAAAAAAATGGTTCAAATGGCTCTGAGCACTATGGGACTCAACTGCTGAGGTCATTAGTCCCCTAGAACTTATAACTAGTTAAACCTAACTAACCTAAGGACATCACATACATCCATGCCCGAGGCAGGATTCGAACCTGCGACCGGCCATCATACCTTAGCAAAAGGTCTTGCTGAAAAGCCAAGGAAATTCTGGTCTTACGTAAAATCTGTAAGCGGGTCGAAGGCTTCCATCCAGTCACTCACTGATCAGTCTGGCCAGGCAATGGAAGACAGCAAAACGAAAGCTGAAATTAAGCACTTGAAAAATCTTTCACGCGGGAGGATCGTACAAACATACCGCCGTTTGAGTCTCGTACAGATTCCCGTATGGAGGACATAGTGATAGACATGCCTGCGGTTGTGAAGCAGCTGAGTGTATTGATAGTAAATAAATCGCCAGGTCCTGATGGGATCCCAAATCGGTTTTACAGAGAGTACTCTACTGCATTGGCCCCTTACTTAGCTTGCATTTATCTCGAATCTCTTGCCCAACGTAAAGCCCCGAGCGACTGGAAAATAGTGCAGGTGACGCACGTATATAAGAACGCTAGAAGCACGGATACTCAAAATTACAGACCAATATCCTTAACATCGGTTGTTGCAGATTCTCGAACATATTCTCAGTTCGAATATAATGAATTTCCTTGAGACAGAGAAGTTGCTGTCCAGGCATCAGCACGGCTTTAGAAAGCATCGCTCCTGCGAAACGCAACTCGCCCTTTTTTCACATGATATCTTGCGAACCATGGATGAAGGGTATGAGACGGATGCCATATTCCTTAACTTCCGGAGAGCGTTTGACTCGGTGCCCCACTGCAGACTCCTAACTAAGGTACGAGCATATGGGATTTGTTCCCAAATATGTGAGTGGCTCGAAGACTTATTAAGTAATAGAACCCAGTACGTGGTCCTTGATGGTGAGTGTTCATCGGAGGTGAGGGTATCATCTGGTGTGCCCCAGGGAAGTGTGGTAGGTCCGCTGTTGTTTTCTATCTACATAAATGATCTTATGGATAGGGTGGATAGCAATGTGCGGCTGTTTGCTGATGATGCTGTGGTGTACGGGAAGGTGTCGTCGTTGAGTGACTGTAGGAGGATACAAGATGACTCGGAGAGGATTTGTGATTGGTGTAAAGAATGGCAGCTAACTTTAAACATAGATAAATGTAAATTAATGCAGATGAATAGGAAAAAGAATCCCGTAATGTTTGAATACTCTATTAGTAGTGTAGCGCTTGACAGTCACGTTGATTAAATATTTTGGGGTAACATAGCAGAGCGATATGAAGTGGGACAAGCATGTAATGGCAGTTGTAGGGAAGGCCGATAGTCGTCCTCGGTTCGTTGGTAAATACTGGGAAGATGTGGTTCATCTGTAAAGGAGACCGCTTATAAAACACTAATACGACCTATTCTTGAGTACTGCTCGAGCGTTTGGGATTCTTATCAGGTCTGATTGAGGGAGGACATAGAAGCAATTCAGAGGCGGGCTGCTAGATTAGTTACTGGTAGGATTGATCATCTCGCGAGTATTACGGAAATGCTTCAGGAACTCGGGTAGGAGTCTCTAGAGGAAAGGAGGCGTTCCTTTCGTGAATCGCTACCGAGGAAATTTAGAGAACCAGCATTTGAGGCTGACTGCAGTAGAATTTTACTACCAGTAACTTATATTTCGCGGAAAGACCACAAAGATAAGCTAAGGGCTCGTACAGAGGCATATAGGGAGTCACTTTTCCCTCGTTCTGATTGGGAGTGGAAAAGGGAGAGAAGATGCTAGTTGTGGTACGAGGTACCCTCCGCCACGCACCGTATGGTGGAATGCGGAGTATGTATGTAGATGTAGATGTAGACAGATAGGATGGGAAGAAGATGGTCGGTCGCAGGTTCAAATCCTTCCTCGGACATGGACGTTTGTGATGTCCTTAGGTTATGTTTAATTAGATTTAAGTCTAGGGGACTGATGACCGCAGATGTTAAGTCCCTAAGTGCTTAGAGCCATTTCAACCATTTTAAGAAGATGGACAGAGAGAGGAGGAATTGGGCTAGTAGAAGATTGGAATAATGCAATAATCATGAACCACACGGTTTCACGGCTGGTTAGTGTGTAAAAGTACGCAAAGTATTTCAGCTTACTGATTTGTAGCGACCAATATTTTGTGTTGTTGATCGGACAGCGTGTAGGAAGCTGGGCCAGTCACGCCGCCGCAACCTGCCGTAAGCTCCTGCCCTGCTCCGGGGCCCTGCGTCCAATTTTCCGCCTGCCGAAGGCGGCGCGCTGCCCGCAAAGCGGCCACTTGAAGCCCGGCGCAGGTCGAGGGCCGCTGCGGCCTGGCGCCGCTCCAGCTCCAGAGGAGGCCGGCCTCCTGGAGGAGAGCACAGAGCAGAGCACAGGAGAGGAGTTATGGCGCGGCCGCGCACCAGATGTCGCCACCGTGGCCGCCGCGGCTGTCCCAACTTGTGGCCCCCAACTGCGGCCGAGGCGCTTAATAAGTGACCACCGCTAGCCGCTCCGGCGGTATTAGCGGTTCGATACACACTCAGAATAATGGCGTAAATCACGGCAGTAGAAAATTAATATTTTTCCGATAATTTCTTTAAAAATTCAGCAACTATAATTTACAACTACATCTAACCTCCAATAGACACTGTGTACTGCATGGCGGAGCGTGTATCGTTGGAGCATATCTCGTATCATTATTTGCCATTTTCGAACTCATTACTTCTCTTATCGAACAAAGGATAATGACTGTTTGTCTGCCTCCTCATGCTTTCCTCACTTGCACTGTCAAGATATACACTGAGGCGACAATAGTCATGGAATACCTCCTAAGATCGTGTCAGATCTCCTATTCCTCGCCATAGTGCAAAATCTCGACATGGGACGGATTCAATAAGTCGTTCAAAGTTCCTTGCAGATATACTGAGCCATACTGCGTCTAATGCCGTCCATAACTGCGAAAGTGTTGTTGGTGCAAGATTTTGTACACGATCTAACCTCTTGATTATGTCTCGTAAATCTCGATGGCATTCATGTCGAGCAACCTGCGTGGCCAAATCACTAGTTCGAATTGTCCAGAATGTTCTTCATGCCAGTCGCGAATAACTGCAGCCCGGTGACATGACGCACCGTCATCCATGACAATGAAGGTCTGCAAATAGTCTTCAAGTAGCGGAACATAACTATTTCCAGTCAACGATCTATTCAGTTGGATCAGAAGACCCAGTCCATTCCGTGTAAACAGAGCCCACACCATTATGAAGCCACCACCAACACTTAAAGTGCCTTGTTGATGGGTTTCGTGGCTTTTCTGCCACACTCGAACACTACCATTAGCTTTTACCAACTGAAATCGGGACTTACCTGACCAGGTCACGGTTTTCTAGTTGTCGAAGGGACACCATGTTTGATCACGAGCCCAGCTGTCAGCAAAGCCAGTCTTGTCTGTTGTCTGCTGGCACAGCCCATTAACACGTTGTTTCGCCGCATTGTCCTAACGGAGGGGTTCATCGGAAGTCTCACATTGATTTCTGAAATTATTTCATGCATTGTTCCTTGCCTGTTAGCACTGACCGCCCAACGCAAATGCCGTTGCTCAGCGTCCTTAAGTGAAGGCCGTCCACCACTGTGTTGTCGGTGGTGAGAAGTAATGCCTGGTATTTGGTATTCTCGGCACACTCTTGACACTGTGGATCTCGGAATACTGAACGCCCTTCGATTTCCGAAATGGAATATTCCGTGCGTCTAGCTCCAACTATCTTTCCGCAGTAAAAGTCTGTTAATTCCCATTCTGCGACCATGATCACGTCGGACACCTTTTCACATAAATCACCTGATTACCAATGAGAGCTCCGCTAATGCACCACATACGTAGAGTACGCGAATGAACGGCACTTCCACGTGCATTCGCTCGAATTGTCCAGAATGTTCTTCAAACGAGTCACGAACAATTGTGGGCCGGTGACATGGCGCATTATCATCCATAAGAACGAATGGCTGCAAGTGGTATTTAAGTAGCCGAACGTAACTACTGCGAGTCAGTGATCGGTTCAGTTGGGCCAGAGAACCCAGTCCATTACATGTGTACAGAGCACATACCGTTACTTTTGTCACCTCAATGTACTTTATCCTGGCATTATACGACGTAAGGCAAATTATTTCCTTAGTATGAAGGCTTTCACGACCGGATGACATATCTTCTGGTAAACCTTCCGGGATGTAAGGTCGTGGTCCATGAAACTCTTCAGCTCCTAACGTTTCGTCCAGAGCTGCGCTGGACATCTTAAGAGGGGTGTTTCTCCTCCGGTGAGTCTCGCCGACTGACGGGTCGGACGTCTGAGAGCGACTTATATATCGTAGAAAGTGGGCGTGACCAGAGTTACACGTGATATGCAGAGATAATCTTTGTCAAAGATAAAACTTAACTATCGGTCGTAATCTCGTCACGGATAAAACTGTCTAACAATTCTGTAGTGCTACTGTCCAAATATCACTAAGTTTCATGGTCTCTTCTTCCCGATTAAAATTATCCCTGTGTTTATATATTTCAATTGCTTCTCTACAAAGCCGTGGGTAATAGTTCGTCATCGTAGATAAAATTTTTGTTCCGGAAAACCTCACTTGTTGATTTCCTGACTGAAAAGCGTGTTCTGCTGCAGCCGATTGATCTGTTTTACATAATCGGCAAAGACTTCTGTGTTCTTTTAACCGTGTATTTACGCTTCTTTTTGTTGTTCCAATATAAACTTTTCCACATGTACACGGAATTTTATATACGCCACTGGCTGATAGAGGAGCGCGTTTATCTTTTACAGACCGGAAAACATGACAAATTTTCTTTGTTGGTCTAAAAATAGGTCTAATATGATGTTTACTTAAAATCTTTCCAATCTGATCCGTTACTTTCTTTATGAAAGGGAGAGAGACTGTATTCTTCCATCGTTTTACGGGCTTGTCCTTAGGTTATTTGTTGTTTGGGTGCAGAATTCTGCTTACTTCTTTCTTTGAGTAGCCATTTTGCTCAAAAGCGTGCTTCAGATGTTTTAATTCGACGTCTAGATACTCCGGCGTGCAAATCCGCCTGGCTCTGTCAACGAGACTTTTAATCACACCTCTCTTTTGTTGTGGATGGTGGTTAGAGTTTTATGTGAGTATCTGTCTGTGTGCGTTATTTTTCTAAAAATCTGTTGTTTCAATCTTCCATCTGTCTGTCTCATAACTAAAACATCCAAAAACTTTATTTTGTTATCATTTTCTCTCTCCACGATAAACTGGATTCTTGGATTTATATTATTAAGGTAATCAAAAAATTTGTCTAAGGCTTCTCTACCATGTGGCCAGACCACAAAACGTTAGGAGCTGAGGAGTTTCATGGACCACGACCTTACATCCCGGAAGGTTTACCTGAAGATAAATTATTTCCTTCTTTTTTCTTTACTCAAGTGCATTTTATAACGTAACGAGAAAAGGTACGAATGAATAACTGATAATACCGTATTGGAAGATTTTAAAATTATTGTTTTTACGTTGATATGTAGCTATGAAAATATGAATTGCCGAAAGTTACTGTCATTTGTAGATGGAGTCGCCTTCTGCACTATCTGATCATAATTATCTGTGCACCCCTGCGTTATGCGGAACTGATCGCTAAAAGTCATCACAGGCGGTCATGACAGTATAATTGGGACGGGGTACTCTTTTTTTTCCAGGGAGGGTAAACTGCATATCGGGTCGGTCAGGGTACGTCGGCTAATGAGGAACTCATTAGGTCTCACCTGGGTAACATGCCATCAGGAAGAAAAAAAACCTTCTGAAACTAAACAGCATCTGTTGTTAATGTGGTAGTAGTGAAGCAGAAACGCGGAGGAACAAATAGAGCTGAATCAATATCAGCCAGATATCACGTGCTCACGGACAGGAAGAGTTTATCACTGTGCAGGTTGATTGTAAAATCTCGTGAAACAAGTACAAAGAAACTCTTGAAAGTTCTATATTTCTACCAGCAGTTCAGCTAACCGAATGACTTTGTATATTAAAAAGAATGGGGTAAATTGGTTTAGCAGTTGCTCATAAGCTACACGTTTCTAGGGTCAGTGCTAAGCGAAACATTACGTGGTGCAAAGAGCGATTTCACAAGACAGTGGTTGATTGGAAACGAGCGATTTCAAGTGATAAATCACGCTACACCCTGAGGCAACCCGAATTAAGGGTATGAGTTTTTGGAGTGCATGGAGAACGTTACTACTCGTCATGTGTAATGCTAACAGTGCCCGGCCGCGGTGGCCGTGCGGTTCTAGGCGCTTCAGTCCGGAACCGCGAGACTGCTACTGTCGCAGGTTCGAATCCTGCCTCGGGCATGGATGTGTGTCATGTCCTTAGGTTAGTTAGGTTTAAGTAGTTCTAAGTTCTAGGGGACTGATGACCTTAGATGTTAAGTCCCATAGTGCTCAGAGCCATTTGAACCATTTTTGCCAACAGTGAGGCATGAGTGTGTTACATTGTGATGGTGTTGTGCATAATTAGAGTGTGGTCCCTCCATTCCGCTTAAAAAATACTAAATTGGATGAATATAACATTTTACTTCCTACAGGAACACTTCGTGGGCGATCATCATTGGTTGTATTAGCATGACAATGAAACTTGTCACTTAAAATTTCCCTGCGAATAAATTGCTCTAACGGGTTTCCGGATTGCAGCCTGTCGTCGTACCTTCACTCCACAATATTTCAACTGGACACCTGACAGTCATCTTCAGGTGAGCGATAGAAAACTGACGAAGAGGTTCTCCGCTCCGCCCTATATATCGTGGTGATAGTATTGCCGCGCTTGCGTCAGAGTCACGGCGACAGAAGGACCTCACCGCCCGGCGGCAGCACCCTCGCCAGTGGGACAGCAAGGATCAGCTGCTGTCTTCGGCGTTGCCTCTCACCGCAGTCATTGGGGTATTCTGGCGACTTCGTCTGGAGCAATTCTCGGAGATGAGGGGATGCCACGCATTATCCAGCTGGTAGCCGCTGTCACGGTTCATTAGATTTTCCGCGATGTGTATTTCGACGGTTCTTTTACAATGGAGTAACAGTTTCAGTCGGACATCACCGTTTTGTTTCGGCATAGTCTTTCCTCAACCCAGTTTACGTTTAACCAAGAGTATTTTGGACAGACTGACAACGTCACCATGGGCAGCCCCGTGTCTCCCCTGGTGGTTAACTTTTTTATGGAAAATTTTGAGGAAAGAGCACTTGTAACAGCGGTTCTCAAACCAACTGCTTTTTCAAGGTACGTGGATAATGCTTTCGTTGTCTGGCCCCATGGAGAAGATAAGCTAATGGAGTTTTTAGATAATCTTAACTCCACTCATGAGAACACTCGATTTACTATAGAAACAGAGAAAGATGGTTGTCTCTGATTCCTGGATGTTTTGGCTATACGAAAGAGTGTTTACCATACGTCCAGTATTTCTCGAAAAGAACGTCGCCTTTCCAGCAGGAATTGCCATTTGAGTTCCCTAAGCATCTCCGCGAAAGTCCCGTGTTCTTCGAATCCACTGGTAACAAATCTGGCAGCCCGCATCTAAACTGCATTGATGTCTTCCTTTTATCCTACCTAGTGTGGATCCCAGACACATGAGCAGTACTCAAGAATAGGTCACACTAGAGATCTACGAAGGTTGTCCAGAAATTCCGATCGGTCGCGAAATGGGAACGACAGGAAAAATCGAGTAAAGCTTTGCACGGATGTGTTGGGAAGTGTCTCTAGTATGCCCAACGATAGTGTCGCGTAGCTATTTTCAGGTCTGAGTGAACAGTGAGCACGTAAATATGCTTAGGGAATAGTGTCTCCCGCCAAGTATGAGGGCCTGTTAGAGATTTCGCCTGTGTCATGCAGCCCACATAACACAACTGTCGAGCAGTTTCTTCTTCATGCCAATTCTCGGCCGCACACTGCAGGCGCAATGAAAACGCTCCTGCAGCGTTTACGATGAGAAGTGTTTGATCACCCACAATACAGTCCGTAATTGGCTCCCCCTGAATTTCATCTCTGCTTACAAGAACCTCTGGATATGAAAAAAAACAAAAACATTCACAGACAACGAGCTGTAGACCAGTGCAGATAAATGGCCGAAAGCACGGTCGGCTGCTTTCTATGAAGAGGGTATTGGAAAGTTGATACAACACTACGACAAAACTCGGTCAGGATATTTTCGTTCCATTTCATATCGCTTTACAACGTTACGTTTAGACATTTAATCGCTGTGACTGTGCCAAGGAACGCACTGCTAATTCTGCAATCGCACATTACGGGTATGTTTTTCCTACTCATCTGCATTAACTTAGATTTTTCTGCAAGTAGAATTAGCACCAACTGGAAGTTTTTTAAAGTTATTTTGTATCCCCCTGCAGTCAGTAGGACACCTTCCGTACACCACACCGTCATCAACAAACAGCAGCAGACTGCTGCTCACTATGGCTTCCAGATTCTTTATGCATATAGAAAATAACTGCGGTTCTTATCTCTGATGTACGCTCGTAGTTGAGCACAACGTACTTCTTTCTATAAGCCTCTGGGGACTTAACGCTGAATGCTCTTACCCTCGTTATCTGTAGTGGGGCAGCGAGTCAAAAGCTTTTCGGAAACTTAGGAATATGGCGTCTGTCTGTTGTTCTTCATCCATAGTTCGCTGGATATCGTGTGAGAAAGGGGTTATCTGTGTTTCGCATGAGTGATCCTTTCTAAAACTGTGCTGCTTTGTGAGCAGAGTGTTTTCCGTCTCCAGGAAATTTGTTATATTATAACTGAAAATGTGTTCAAGATTTCTGCAACGAACCAGTTTCGAGGATATTAAGCTGTAATTTTGCGGGTCGGTTGTTTTGCCCTTCATTTATAGAAAAGTAACCTGTGCCTTTCTTACGCAGACGCTTGGGACTGTGCGCTGGGAGAAAGATTCGCGATAAATTCTAGCATCGTATGGGGCCCATGGTGCAGAATCCTCTTTGTAAAGTCAAACCGGGTTTGCATCGAGACCTGACAACTTATTCGCTTTCAACACTTGTTTCTCGGTGTAGTAGTGCCTATGTCATTCATGCGAGAATCTGTGAGATGGTCAAACGGTGTGTGAACGTTTGCACTGTGTGAATCATTTCTTGAAAGCGTAATTTGAAACTTTGGCATCCTTTTAGCTATCTTCTACTGCCACACCAGACCGGCCAACTAGTGACTGCGTAGGTGACATAGACATGCTTAGCGATTTTGTGTACGAACAGAATTTTCTTGAGTTCTCCGTAGGATCTTTTGCTGAACTACAGCAATGGTATTTGTATGTTTCGTGCATTGATCTTTTTGCATGGTTCAAATGGCTCTGAGCACTATGGGACTTAACTTCTGTGGTCATCAGTCCTCTAGAACTTAGAACTACTTAAACCTAACCAACCTAAGGACATCACACACATCCATGCCCGAGGCAGGATTCGAACCTGCGACCGTAGCAGTCGTGCGGTTCCGGACTGAGCGCCTAGAACCGCTCGGCCACCGCGGCCGGCCTCTTTTTGCATGGACATGAATCTGTACAAACTATTCCCTGTCGCGCGATCTCTTTTGAACCGGGAGTGTACCAGCGTTTGCTTCTTCAGCATTGTCCGGGTTTCTTTGTTAAGCCACGGTGCTTCTTCTCCGTCCTTAATCCTCTTACTCGGCACATCCTTCTCCATTGCACGATTTACAATCAGTTTAAACTTTGCCCATAATTTCTCCCTTGTCCATCGCCCGGGAAGTAAATGATGTCAGTTCGCTGTCTAAGTGGGACGCCAACACCACGTATTTGCTCTTTCTAGCAGAAATACTGTCCTAGCATTCTTAACTCATTTATTAATTTGTGAAAATTATAAAATCTCTCCTAATTGTTCTTAATAAATGTTAAGTGATATGCATTATTTTATTTTCAGTGCAGGTTGCAGTAACCCTCCATCTATGCTAAATCCCCAGAAAAATCGGTTTAGCGAGTGAGTCTGTAGAGGATGGTATAAGAGGTGTACAGTACGGTTGGTCGTGATTTGCTTCCGAGTTTTTCGGAGACTAAGACAATCCATCCTTTGACTATCTGAGAGTCGCCCTGTAGGATTGCTTTTCACGAAGCTCTGTAAGTTTATGATCCTTGCAAAATCAGTATCAGTGCCTTCGTGTTCTCTATAAACTGCAATTCTACTTACTGTGATGAAGCGTTAAGTTACATTATTCGGAATAACGTTCGGAATGGAAGTCATTATGAAGTATTTATTTACTATACACCATAAACAGATAGTATCGACGCAACTGATAGTGATTTAACTGAAAACTAACCACTTCCTGGGAGCGTGGTCTTACGTCAGAACTAGGTCGTGATATTTCGTATCCTTGCGTACATTTTCGTTAGCATAACATTATTCATTTATTTATTAAGATGATTGACTTCTGGCGTTGTAATATAGTTGTAAGGAAGTAGTTATGACCTGTAGCCTTCTCTTAATATCTGTGTTGGGAAAAAGCTACTTTCATTAGCAAATATTTACTAAGCAAGATTATTTGTTTCCCGCATGAATGACTGCTATACCTAGGTACCTCACTGCTCTCGTAACGGGCATTCTCATTTCTAGGCACAGCGCCTCGCACTTAAGTCCACTGGCAACGCCATATGGTCAGCCGGCTCCTTCAGTCAGCGTATGAACTGAAATCTTACTCCGGACTGTGTGCGTTCTTCAGTACCACCGTAATCACTGAATGTTACTGGATAACTGCAGACACGATACGGCAGGCCGGTGTGGCCGAGCGGTTCTAGGTGTTTCAGTCTGGAACCGCGAGACTGCTACGGTGGCCTTGGCATGCCTTGGGCATGGATGTGTGTGATGTCCTTAGGTTAGTTAGGTTTAAGTAGTTCTAATCTCTAGGGGACTGATGACCTGAGCTGTTAAGTCCCATAGTTCTCAGAGCCATTTGAACCATTTTGAGACGCGATACAAAATTGTGAAACTTGAAAATAAGGAACTAAAATGTGCCTTACAAAGCTCATCTAATAACTGAAGTACGAAGTGAACTGACATTCCAGCCTTTTTTTTATTGCGCCTGAAAACATTTAAACAATTTTCGAACCAATGCCATTTGAAACCGATGAGCAGTCCTCAACAGGATGTCCCCTTGACGTAGTAGTGGTCAGGTGTGAAGAAATTACGATGGCAATGTAGTCACTTGATCGAAAATTTGTTGCAGATTCTAGTGCAAAGGTGATTTCATACTTTCCAACACGAAAAGGGACAGTATCGATTTGAGGCTCCTGTCCATTTGGAAGAGACCAGAGTTCAGAGAAGCTCGGTAAGGTTGTCACCATGCTATTTTTAACACACCAGCCCGTAGTTGTGATGCGCGGGCGCACTTCGTAACACCTAGACAGTTACACATTTATCGCAAATTTGACAGCTACGTCATGGTGCCCAACGCGAGGTATGCAGTAGTGGTTTTGGCGTTGCAGGAGCAGAACTGCTGGACGAGTTTCGCTGAATACAGGTTCTCTAAGTTTATCCAGCTGGGTTTCGCGAGATCTTTTCCCCCACAGTTTACCACTTAAGCTTAACATTACAGGCTCTAACGCCTGTTATGGTTGTAGCAGCGTGGCTCTAAATGTGTTAGATGCCGTTTGTGTCTCCTTGTCTAGCTGAGATGGACTCCAAACGCTGGAAAAAAAACTAGAATTACAAAACCACCGCACCTTCATAGAACACTTTGAACGATTGTTACGTGTACTTCCCGATGTACGGTCCAATTATGGATTCAATTTTTGCACAGTTATTTCGACGACCACGCAGTCGTCCTCTGCGGGAGCTGCGAGTTGCGTTGTTGCTACGTATGCTCGTCGTGTGTACTCCAACCAGACTGTGAACAATTGTTTCTCTCACTCCGCTATTTATTGCTGATATTGAGTTGTACTCCGGACGCCCACTGTGACGTTTGGCGCTCTTTTGTTTTTTGGGGCCTGCATTGATATTCTGTGAGACATTCATTCTCTCAGCTTTTCCCAAACCTGGTGGTTGTGGCTACAAGTGGACCCCCCGTCTTGTTGAAACTGAAACGTGTGTTATTAGGTTTTTCTATAGTTCAGTTTCGATAACCCCTTCAGTTACATTGTTCCAGAAGCCTGGTGTTGGTACCACAATGTTAGTATCATCTCATATCTGTTCGTAATGAGGCGTGTACTACGTGGGGAAGACAACTGGTCGAGGATGGGTGTAAGGAAGATCAAAGACACACTCGATTAAAACAACCAAGTGAATAGACTGTTGCCCAGCACTGGCACAAAAATAGGCAACAAATTAAATTTGATGGTATACAGAGTGTTACAAAAAGGTACGGCCAAACTTTCTGGAAACATTCCTCACACACAAAGAAAGAAAATATGTTATGTGGACGTGTGTCCGGAAACGCTTGCTTTCCATGTTAGAGCTCATTTTATTACTTCTCTTCCAATCACATAATTCATGGAATGGAAACACACTGCAACAGAACGTACCAGCGTGACTTCAAACACTTTGTTACAGGAAATGTTCAAAATATCCTCCGTTAGCGAGGATACATGCATCCACCCTCCATCGCATGGAATCCCTGATGTGCTGATGCAGCCCTGAAGAATGGCGTATTGTATCACAGCCTTCCACAATAAGAGCACGAAGAGTCTCTATATTTGGTACCGGGTTTGCGTAGACAAGAGCTTTCAAATGCCCCCACAAATGAAAGTCAAGAGGGTTGAGGTCAAGAGAGCGTGGAGGCCGTGGAATTGGTCCGCCACTACCAACCCATCGGTCACCGAATCTGTTGTTGAGAAGCGTACGAACCCTTCGACTGAAATGTGTAGGAGCTCCATTGTGCATGAACCACATGTTGTGTCGTGCTTGTAAAGGAACATGTTCTAGCAGCACAGATAGAGTATACCGTATGAAATCATGATAACGTGCTCCATTGAGCGTAGGTGGAAGAGCATGGGGCCCAATCAAGACATCACCAACAATGCCTGCCCTAACGTTCACAGAAAATCTGTACTGATGACGTGATTGCACAATTGCGTGCGGATTCTCGTCAGCCCACACATGTTGACTGCGAAAATTTACAATTTGATCACATTGGAATGAAGCCTCGTCCGTAAAGAGAACATTTGCACTGAAATGAGGATTGACACATTGTTGGATGAACCATTCGCAGAAGTGTACTCGTGGAGGCCAATCAGCTGCTGATAGTGCCTGCACACGCTGTACATGGTACGGAAACAACTGGTTATCCCGTAGCACTCTCCATTCAGTGACGTGGTCAACGTTACCTTGTACAGCAGCAACATCTCTGACGCTAACATTAGGGTTATCGTCAACTGCACGAGGAATTGCCTCGTCCATTGCAGGAGTCCTCGTCGTTCTAGGTCTTCCACAGTCACGAGTCATAGGCTGGAATGGTCCTTGCTCCCCAAGACGCCGATCAATTGCTTCGAACGTCTTCCTGTCGGGACACCTTCGTTCTGGAAATCTGTCTCGATATAAACGTACCGCGCCACGTGCTAATCCATACATGAAATGGGCATCTGCCAACTCCGCATTCGTAAACATTGTACTGACTGCAAAACCACGTTCGTGATGAACACTAACCTGTTGATGCTACGTACTGATGTGCTTGATGCTAGTACTGTAGAGCAATGAGTCACACGTCAACACAAGCACCGAAGTCAACATTACCTTCCTTCAATTGGGGCAACTGGCGGTGAATCGAGGAAGTACAGTACATACTGACGAAACTAAAATGACCTCTAACATGAAAATTAAGCGTTTCCGGACACATGTCCACATAACATATTTTCTTTATGTGTGTGTGAGGAACGTTTACTGTAAGTTTGGCCGTACCTTTTTGTAACACCCTGTATACAGAAGCAATGAATTAAACAATGTACCAAGGCCGGGATTTGAACCCAGATCTCCTGCTTATTAAGCAGTGCGATAACCACTACGCCACCCTGGCACAGTGGCTTTACACAGCTTCAGACGATACCACAGTACGCTTCCCTCCTCAGTTCCAATTTCCATTCACACCTCAGCTCGGTATTCCCCAATAGTCTAACGGCATTTTCATTCATCGCTTCAGGCTGCTTATATACATAACAGATGTGTGAGGCTCGAAAAGTTCTCTGGGACCACATAGCTTCATTTGATTAAAGTACCAATGCCTGGAGTCCAGGTGTTACTGCAATACAGTTTGAGAGACTCCAACGCTGTTCGATTAGTCCGCGCTGTTGCGTAAAGTAACTTCGCCAGATTTGCATAGTGGTCAGTGCACCTGCTTCGTAAGCAGGAGACCTAGTTTGAAATACCGGCCTAAGTACAAATTATTTTTCCTCGCTTCAGTCTGCATATATACATAATAAATGTTTGAGAATTGAAAGGGTCTCTCGATCCATACAGTTTGATTTTAAATTTGATGAGACAAATATGGTGGCGCAATGGCAATTTTTTTTCTTCAGGAAGCGTAACTAAGGACTCTGTCGAAATTAAAGTTCTTGGAAAACATAAACAGTGGCGGAGGTTTCAGCTGAATCACATCTTAGAGTCTGAACCTCAGTTTATTAAGATCTCGCCGGCCGTCATATCCACCAGAGCTGGGAAATGCGTTTCACTGAATATCAGTGCGGACTCTGAAAGCAAAGGGTTATCAAAGGGCGTAGTGGACGCCAGTAATAGTTAGCTACTCATAGTGGCGCGAGACAAAGATTCATTGTATGGATGGAGGCAAGCAGCGTGTACACGAAACGGCGCAACTGGCAGTAACACAAGATGATGGTTGAGTGTTTCGTCGAAATGTTGTGGAAAAATGCAAAGAATAACTGAGCTGGACACCTCAAACTACGCAATTAAACAATCACACCAAGAAAGTCTGATCATTCGATAGAACGTCTCTTCTTAGTACCACCACTGTACACCGATGAGCCGAAGCATTCCGACCATTGGTTAATGGTTTGTTGTTCCACTTTTAGAACACAGTACATCAGAGATTCTGCTTGGCATGGCTTTACGAGTCCTCGACAGAATTGCAGTAGTATGTGGCACGAGATGCCTACGCACATGTCAAGCAATTTCCGCAAAGTCCGGGACCCTGGTTTATGAGCACGCAGCTGGAGAGCCCGATATGTGTTCCAGTGGGTACAGATCAGGCGCATTTGCTGGCCAAGACATCAATGAGAGTTAACCACAACGCCCCTCAAATGACTGTAGCACAATTCTGATCTTGAAACACAGACACTTATCCTGTAGGAGTATGTCAGTGCTTTATGTGGAGACTTCAAGCACGAAGTGATGCAGATGGTCCTGTAAATGGGTAAAGAACCTTTTCATATCAGTTCTACAAGGACGGAATAGTCTTTCTCTTGTTGTAGATGTACGCTTACCAATTAATAATACTACTTCCGATCGCCGTATCCACCTACAAAACCTTGACCGTGTCCATGATATTGTAATCGGATCTACGCGATAACTACGAAGTACACAGGTGTGCTTCTTGGATTTTTATATATTACAATACTGCTTGGGATAATGACTCATACAAATTCACTGGTCAAACAATATCATATTGTGTAAGACATACAGACTTTTTACTTATTCTCTCAACCAAAATGGCAATCGCCGATCACGCTCTAAAATGACGTGCGTCTACCTTCATTTATTAACAGAGAGCGAGTCCTTCCTCTTGCCGAGGAACAGGAAAAACATGTTATGTTTAAAATCAAAAATACATGACGGTAGGCACAGGCTCTACGCTGGGCTACCGCTCCACCTTTTCTCTTTGTCTTTAAAAAAATGAAAACATAAAAGCAAGAAGTCGAAAATGCACATTACATTAGTTTACTGGTGCTATGACACCTTCGATTACCGTCCACTGATTCCATGGGAGCCCAGCTCAATATACGCCATAGCATAATTCTGCCCTCTCCGGCCTGCATTTCTGGCACCGTGCATTTTTCGTACAGCCGTTAGCCTGGATGAAGGCGTGTAAGGACCCAACCATAGAGGTGGTGTAACAAGAAGTGCGATTCATTCGACAGGCGACACCTTGCTATTGATCCACGGTGAAAACTGAGTGATGCTGCGCCCACTGGAATCATTACTAACGATGTCGTTGGGTCAACGCAGGAACAAGTAGGTGTCATGTGATATGGAGCACCATGATCTACAACGACCAGTGAAAGGTGTGCTCTGAAACACTTGTGCCTGCACCAGCATTGTACTCTGTCATCACATGTGCAACAGATCGTTGCTATCCTGGATCACACAGTGGGGGACCCTCCGACCTCTTCATTTTGTGATGAGACGTGGTACTCCAATACCACACGGCGTACTAGTTACTTCACCATCCTTCGACCACCTTCCACAGGTGCCCACGACATTAGTACGCCAACAGGCGACCAGATTCACCGCTTCAGAGATTCTCGTTTCCAGCCGCAGCGCGACAACAATGTGCCCTTAGTCAAAACCGAAATATCAGTGGGTTTCCACATTTACAGCCCATATCTTCGCTATAATGACTGCTCAGTCGTCTCTGTTCCGCTTACGATCTTTCCCTACCGCGTCATGTGCCCACAAGACCACCAGGAGGAAATCAACCTCGCGATGGGCAGTGGTCATAACGTTAGGGCTTATCAGTGTATACGTCACCACTAATCTGCTCTGCATGCTACTCTATCCTGTCCAAGAATCTTCATCTTAGGACCCTCTTATTGCACTAGTGTCTTCGTCCCCCTCTGGAGTTTTTAACTCACACACTCCCCACCAATGTTAAACTGACGATACTTTCTTGTCTCGGCATGTATTCTCTCCTGAAATCCTTTCAGCACCTCGTGATGAGTTAACGCGATGTACCTACCGAATCTTGAGCATCCTTCTCCAGCCACACATTTCAAAATCTTCTATTCTCATCTTACCTGAACTGCTTATGCCCACGTTTCACTGCCGTACAATGCTACACTCTAGATAAATCGCTCCAATAAAGACATCCTAACACCTAAATATATATTAGTTATGAACAAATTTATCTTCTTTGGAAACGCTTTTCTTGCCGTTCCTAGTCTATATTTTATATTCACTCTACTCGGCCATCAACGGTTATTTTACTCCCTAAAAAGCAAAACTCTTCTACTACTTTTAGTGTCTTGTTTCCCAATCCAATTTACTCACTATCACTTGATTTAATTTGACTACAATGCATTAACCTTGTTCTGCTCTCGTTAGCGTTCAGCTTATATCCTCCTTTCATGACACTGTCCACTCCGTTAACCTTCTTTCAAGTCCATTGCTATATCCAACAGAATTACAGCGCATTCCGCAAACTTCTGCGCGTTTGTTTCTACTCCCCGAATTGCAATTACTATTCCAAACTATCTTCCTTTACTGCTTTTTCAATGTACGGATTAAATAACGTCGAGAACAGGCTACAGCCCCGTCTCACTTCCTCTGCAGCCACTAGTTCCCTTTAACGCCTTGCGATTCTTATCACACCCGCCTTTTGCTGTACAAGTTGTATGTAATCTTTCGATATCCATTTTGTCTTCAGAATTCCTAAGAGTCGATAATGAAATATATGTCCAAGATTTTCTGCTTCTCCTTACGTTCATACAATGACGACGCTTTACGCTTGACAATAATGTAGTCTGGAAAATATTTATTTGTGCAGGTAACCCTTTGTGCTAAATCATTTGTCTGTGCTGTCAACGATAGGAGTCTTATTAGGCTTCTAGGTAGCACACTGATGTCACTTGAACATTTACCGTTTGGCAAAAATTATTTGGTTCTGACAGTCAAAACGTCATCGAAACACGCATGAGAAGATATCTGTTGAAAATTCTCGTCGCCGGTTTTGTTAAGGCCCCGTCGCTGCTGCTGTCAACGACGAGTTCCCGCTGTTGTTACGGTACGTCGTTTTCGTTCATGAAACGGCTTCTGGTGCTGTTCAACGGACAGAAGCCTATTCAGAAGATATAAGAGCAGCTGTTGCCCACTTGCTTATTGATCATCGTCCAGGACTGAGACAGCGAACGTCCTTTAGGGTCAGGATAGTAGAACAAAGGTTCTACAACACTCAAATTAGTAACAAAGTC
The DNA here is from genome assembly GCF_021461385.2 of Schistocerca piceifrons. NCBI lineage: Eukaryota > Metazoa > Arthropoda > Insecta > Orthoptera > Acrididae > Schistocerca > Schistocerca piceifrons. The sequence goes on from NC_060143.1 coordinate 558,319,350, forward strand.
ACTAAACAAGATAAAAAGGTTTACTTATACTTGTGACTTGTCAAATAATGAAGTCTGCAATATTATCTAATACACTGTGTGATCAAAAGTATCCGGAGGCCTGGCTTAAAATGACCAAAAGTCGTGGCGCCCTCCATCGGCAATGCTGGAATTCAATATGGTGTTGGCCCACCCTTAGCCTTGATGACAGCTTCCACTCTCGCAGGCATACTTTAAGCCTGGTGCTGGAAGGTTTCTCTGGGAATGGCAGCCCATTCTTCACGGACTGCCGCTCTGAGGAGAGGTATCTCTGTCGGTCGGTAAGGCCTGGCACGAAGTCGGCGTTCCATATATCTATAGGATTCAGATCAGGACTCTGTGCCTTGTTATTGTCGTAGAACCACTCCGCTACAGGCTGTGCATTATGAACAGGTGCTCGGTCGTGTTGAAAGATGCAATCGCCATCCCTGAATTGCTCTTCAACAGTGGGAAGCAAGAAGGTGCTTAAAACATCAATGTAGGCCTGTGCTGTGATAGTGCCGCGCAAAACAACAAGGGGTGCAAGCTCGTCCACAAAAAACATAACCACACCATGACACCAACGCCTCCCAATTTTGGTGTTGGCACCACACAAGCTGGCAGATGACATTCACCGGCCATTCGTCATACCCACACTGCCATCGGATCGCCACATTGTGCACCGTGATTTGTCACTCCACACAACGTTTTTCCACTGCTCAATCGTCTGTGCTTACGCTCCTTACACCAAGCGAGGCGTCATTTGGAATTTACCGGCGTAATGTGTGGCTTATGAGCAGCCTCTCGACAATAAAATCCAAGTTTTTCTCACCTCCCTCCTTACTGTCATAGTAATTGCGCTGGAGCCTGATGCTGTTTGGTACTCCTGTGAGATGATCTGGATAGATGTCTGCCTATTACACATTACGATTCTCTTTAACTGTCGGCGGTCTCTGTCAGTCAACAGACGAGGCCGGCCCGTACGATTTTGTGCTGTACGTGCCCCTTCACGGTTCCACTTCGGTATCACATAGGAAACAGTGGGCCTAGGGATGTTTAGGAGTGTGGAAATCTCGCGAACAGACATATGACACAAGTGACACCCATTAGCCTGACCAGGTTCGAAGTCCGTGAGTTCCGCGGAGAGCCCTACTCTGCTCTTCCACGATGTCTAATGACTACTCAGATCGCTGATGCAGAGTACCTGGCAGTAGCTGGCGGCACAATGCACCTAATATGAAAAAGTATGTTTTCGGCGGTGTCCGGATACTTTTGATCACGTATTGTGTAACACAAGAAAGGTCCTCAGTGGCTAAGTGCAAATAATCGTAGCCAAACTTTACAGTACACAGCAAAAGCAGTTCACAAGAAGTCTGTTCACTTCTAAGAGTTCTCTAAACAACATTTTCTGTCTAAAGTCAGCCCTGGACAATGATCTATAACCATGTGGGCTAGAGCTGCTCTTATATCTTCCGAGTAGGCTTCTGTCCGTTCTCGTCCGGTCATTGGCGGATTGTACTCGGCCGGAAATTGGCCGAGGCGAAGTCGATATCTTCATCCTCAGCACCGTCCGTGGCGCTTGTGGAACTCACGCAAGTGGCTAGTCTATATGGCACTGTCACCAGTATGTGTTCAACAAATTTAAGGGATTCCACTATCAACAGAAGCAGAACAGCGGATGGCTAGAGGAAAGAAGGCAGGCCGACAGTTAAAGAACGAAACCCTTCTGGACTGCAAAAGAGGTTTCTTGAAAAGCCTTATATTTATAAATGAAAAGCACAATATTGTGTATGTTCTATAGTTTATACTATAGAACATATATAATATTAGAATGATATTTTCACTCTGCAGCGGAGTGTGTGCTGATATGAAACTTCCTGGCCGATTAAAACTATGTGCTGGACGCAGACTCTAACTCGGGACCTTTGCCTTTCGCGGGCAAGTGCTCTACCTACAGAGCTTACCAAGCACGACTCACGCCCCCTCCTCACAGCTTTACTTGCAGCAGTACCTCGTCTCCTACTTCCAAACTTTACAGAAACTCTCCTGCGCAGGAGAGCTGTATAGTTTGGAAGGTAGGAGACGAGGTACTGGCAGAAGTGGAGCTCTGAGGAGGGGGCGTGAGTCGTGCTTGTGTAGCTCAGTAGGTAGAGCACTTGCCCGCGAAAGGCAAAGGTCCCGAGTTGGAGTCTCAGTCCGGCACACTGTTTTAATATGCCAGGAAGTTTCATACAATATTACGTTTTTCATTTATCATTATACAGTTGTTACACCAAGAAGCGAATGAAGACTCAGTTAACGTGCCTTGTAGTTACTGCACATGGGCTCAATATCCGTTAACGAAGTAAAAAAGTAATACTACTACTTTGATGTTCAGAATGCATCCGGCTGTGAAAGTAAGGAATGTATTTAGGTAGAAGGTGACTTCGCAATACTTCACAGTTATATTCATGAGCGGGACGTAGTGTCATGACATCTGGCGCAAAGTAGTGTGAAGCAAGACCCAGTTGGTACTTCTCGTTAAAAATACGACAGACCCTTGCTCACTGAAAGGAACGAAGTTACTGATGTTCTGTCCCTCTTAGATTACATCCTTCTTAGATTTTATCCCTCCAGGTCATCATGGAGTTTTCTCTAAAACCTACAAGTCTGGACAATGGAGATATCTGTGTGAGAGTACTTTCATGCAATGAACTACGTATTTAAATCTTCTTACAACTCTGTGTAAATCTTCTCATACGATTATCATTGTGTGTTGTCATTGAATGCGATTTTAGTAAGACAATGGCATGTCGATTACAATAATGTGTTTATGTGTTTATTTGCTATGTTTCATGTCTCACAGTCTTTTTATTGTTCTTTTTATGTGTGTGTGTGTGTGTGTGTGTGTGTGTGTGTGTGTGTGTGTGTGGGTGTGGTTTTGGATCTTATGGGCTCCCAACAGCGAGGTTATCAGCGCCCGTTGTACGGGAGAATACAAATGTATAAATGCATCCAGAGCAAAATGGACATGGGAATAAATTAATTCAAATTTCTGGACAACTGACAACTTTAATTCTTTGTACCTACCAACCCTATTTTGACACTCACCGTTTTGCTGAAGGTCCATGGGTTGAAGAATGGAGGCAGGAGGGCAGGGATATATTTCTGGGAGGCAGGTGCCAAGTCATGGCAGCCTATGAGTACAGAAGATTTCCCTGAGTTTCACTGGTTAGACACATATACGAGGGTTGGGACTTAAATAGTGGCGACTATTTATTCACAACCAATACAAAAGCGTTACATGTTGGCACCTGTTACTGTCCTTCAAAGTAGTCACCAGTATTCTGTAGAACCCGTAGCCAGCGATGTGGAAGGCGTAGTATACCGTTAGCAGATCCCTTTCTCTTGGAGGTGCGAATGGAGCGGTCTACTGCCTGTAGAATCTCTGGAACAGTTCTGGAGCGATTGCCACAAAGTGGTTCCTTCATCTTCGGAATCAAATCAAAACTACAAGGACTTAAGTCCGGGGAGTATGGTGGATGGTACAGTACTTCCCATTCTCATCTAGCGAACAGAGCAGCCATAGCTTGCGCTGTATGCGCCCGCGCATTGTCGTGCAGAATGATGGGTGGGTTGGGCAGAAAGTGTCGTTGCTTCTTTCGCAAGGCTGGTCGCAGGTGATGCTCCAAAAATGAACAGTAATACTGTGCACTGACGGTCTGCCGTGGAGAAACGTAATGCGTTAGGCTAACACCATCACAGTCGTACACGAGAATCACCATAACTTTACACCGCTCCACTCGCACCATCAACAAAACAGGCTCTGCTAACGGTATAGTACGACTTCCACATCGCTACCAACGGGTTCTACACAACGCTGGTGACTACCTAGAAGGACAGTAACAGGTACAAACATGTAACTCCTTTGTATCGGTTGTGAATGATTAGTTGCCACTATTTAAGTTCCAACAGTCGTAGCTTTTTGAAGAAACGCCCATTTAGGATGGCAACAGAAAATAGTGCCTACCGTAAAAGACATTCCTTGCTGGAAACAGAGGGGTTAAACAGGTCCATGTAGGCCCGCTCAGCCTCATTTCTGTCAGCGTTCTCGATATGTCAACACGCAGCGCCAGTGTCCATCAACCAGGACCTCTCGTGGACAAATGGCCAGCAGGCCGTTAGCACAACACGTGGAGATCCCTTTGGCTTATAGGCTAGGTAACGTGCCATCACCCTCTTCTGTTGCTTCTCGTTGCTGAAATTTCTCTCCCTCTTTAACTTCAAGCTTACAGGATATTTACTGATAACATTTCCGTAACTTTTATTTCTGCAGATGTTTAATATGAACTTGACACTGAACACTAATGTGCACTTTCCAAAATTTGGTACTTAATATTAGTTTTCTGTTGCTTTATAAGTCTTGAATGAAGAATATATCACAATTAACTAGTCGAATTTAGGCTCTTCCCTTAGTTATATTCCGCTATTGCCTTTCCTGCTCACCGACATCCCCGTGAGTAACTCCGACGTGAGCAATGTTCTGAGTGACTGACTGATTCACACCTGCGAGTAGAATCGAATCAGATGCCTTCGAGGTCACACGGAATGGTTTCGCCTTCATGCAGTTTAATTGGCTAGCGGAACCGGTGAGTAGGCGGAGTGTAACACCACAATGCGATGGGCTGCAGTGTTCAATACCAGTTCAATAAATAACAATGAGGAATCTATCTCATAATCTCTATCTGCTGTTAACAAAAATTACGTGTGTGAATTAAACGGCTTTCTAGAGTTTATCGTCCCGTCGACAACAACGTGATCGTTAGAGACGGAGCAGGTGCTAGGTATCGGCGAATTATGACGAAGCAAAGCGACCGTGTTCATTTCAAGGGACCAGTCGCAGCCTTTTCCTTACCTGGATTTGAGAAACCGTGGGAAAACTAAATGCTGATGACCAGCAGGTGTTTGAAGCGTCATCCATCCGACTGCATGTCCAGTGTGTGACGACTGCGCCTCCTCTTACTTTGTGTATTACTAAAGGAAGTCGTGTTTCGCACCAGTGGCTTCTCCTGAATCTGTGCTCTTTGTGTGTGACTCAAGTATGCCCATTGAAAATGGAATGGAGTAATAATTTCCAGTCACAGAACCACGGCATAAGCTCCTCAAGAGAAATCAGGGTTACGGAAATTGTAAACGGAACCAACGCAGCATTTTTCATACTTGGCTCAGAAAAATCGCAAAAACATTTAAATGAAAGTTGAAACGTCCCCTTAGAACAATTATACACGACTGTCCTTAAACTGACACGCAATATTTTGTTAGCGCAACGCAATCTGACTTTCAATAATTCGTACAAAAGAATGGGCCCTGACTAACATTAAACTATACCTTTCACAAATCACTTACCTCACAAAAATCTTCGCTACTCAAGCTACTGCAATACTGCGAGCGCCACTACTGCCAGCTGAATAAAAGATTCAAACTACTGAAGGCACTGACTGCTGATAGGGATAGTTAGCAAATGAAAGATATTAATAGAGAACAAACAATGTATTTACCTTGATATCATCATATATAAATATAGCAGTTCATGACAAATTTCAAAACTCCGCCATCTCTCTCCCCACATCCACCACTGCTGGCGGCTCACCTCCAACTGCGCAACGCTACGCGCTGTTCACAGCCAGCTGCCTAACACTACAATGGCGAGTATTACAACAATGCAAAGCAGCTACAGACTGCACACAGCACAGCCAGTGATTTTCATACAGAGGTGGCGTTACCAATAAAAAACCTAAACAGCCTACTTACAAAGTTGACAAAAGGTGACTCATGTGATTTTAAACACACCCGTTACAAATGCGAATGCAGAGTAAACACGATTAAGCACCTCTCTCTCTTAAGTACGTTGAGGTTGGAGCTGCAAAAGTGGAATACAGAGTGGTTTATATACGTTTCCACATAAAGCACAGAAAAGTGGGAGCAGTGAGCCGATTGAAACATTAACAAATTATCTATAAATATGTCTGGGCATGCGACAATTGCAATAGTGTGAGGAAAGAGAAAGATTTTTAAAAAATGGCTCTGAGCACTATGGGACTTAACATCTCAGGTCATCAGTCCCCTAGAACTTAGAACTACTTAAACCTAACTAACCTAAGGACATCACACACATCCATTCCCGAGGCAGGATTCGAACCTGCGACCGGAGCGGTCGCGCGGTTCCAGACTGAAGCGCCTAGAACCGTTCGGCCACCAGCGACCGGCGAGAAAGATTTAGCCTCACTACCGATTTCGGCTTGAGGCCATTATCGACTGTGACAGGTAGGCGCCATCGTCCCTCTTTCCTTACGTTTTTGCCGTCGTAACCGGTCCGCTGTTTAGCACCGCTTGGGAAATCTATTTCATTCAACTTTCTAGCCGGATGTCCGCAGGATTTGTCGTCATGAAAAAAACCTTCGATAATGTGGAATTGTGCAAGAGGCTCAAAATTTTCAGAAAAATAGGAGAAAAGTACAGGGTATGACGGGTGATATACAATGTACACAAGAATCGTGAGTGAACAATGAGGATGGAAAACCAAGAAAAAAGTGTTCAGATTAAAAGGGTGTAAGAGACGGATGTAGTATTTCGTCCCTGTTGTTCAAGCTATACATTGAAGGGGATTAAAATTAAAAATGGAAAGATATTAGTGATATGGATTCCATTGCTATCCGCAGCGAAAATGAAGAAGAATTAAAAGACGTGTTGAATGAAATCTACAGTCTAATGAGTACAGAAGACGGATTGAGACTAATTAGGGAAAGAGGAAGGTAAAAATGAGTAGCAGCGATGAGATTAGCCATCAACTTAACATCAAAGTTAGGGACCTCGAAATTTACGAAGGAATTCTGATACTTGAGAAGCAAAATACGACGGAAGAAGTAAGGAGGACATAAAAGGCAGAGAGGAGCAGGAGAAAGAGGGCATTCCTCCTGAAAAAAGTCTGCGAATTGGTCGAACATTGGTCTCAATTATAGGAAGAAACTTATAAGATCGTGCGGTTGGAGACCAGCATTGTGTGGCAGTGAGGCATGGACTGTGAGGAAACAACCAAAGAAGAGAATAGAATGGAATCATTTGAGATGTGGTACTGTAAAAATGTGTTTAAAATTTATTGGACTGAGAAGAGGTTCCCTGCAGAATGGACGGATAAAGGAACACATGGAAAGTGCTGACAAGAAGAAGGGAAATAGCTTCCATTGTACTAGAGGGAACAAATCGGAGTAAAAGCTATGAGGGAATAATTCACACAATCGAAGTAGCGGCTGTTTCACTGTCTTACCACAGCCTGTCCGCCTCCAATGGCGTCCGAAACTAGACTCTCTTTCAAATTGCTGCGGTTCTCTCGGGATAGCTCGGTCAAGCACCACCGAAATCAGCTAAACTACTGAACTCAAAAATTGCTGAAAGTCTTAATTTTACCCTTTTGTACACATACGATACATCAGTTTACACAGAAATTTTCCGAGAAATGGTGTGCTGTTGTCAGTTTTCTTTCATCTACCACAGTTTATTTATAAACAATGATTTCTATGGTTTCCCTCCGTTTTCGGATTTACAAGTGTAAATATTAACAAAAAATTCAAAGTATACATTAAATAATTTCCTATATATCTGAAGTCCACTGTGGTGCCACTACTCTTAATGTTTCTCTACTTATTTAGTAAGAAAATCTGCTTTGAATTATGCGAAATCCACTTTTTGGCGTCTCATCTGAATATGTAAATGAGTTCAGTAAATATACTATCACAGTCCGATACAGTTCTGCGAGATGTATCCGTAGACACCTCGTTCGTTGAAGTCGGATAATGCAGTGCCGAGATATTCACTTTTGCAGTTCAGGAATTATTTATAATATTTAACTTACAATAAATTATAAACTAAAGTTGATATGGAAGGCGCGTCTTCATATGCATAATCGTCCATTTTTCGTTTCCGAATGAGCCTTTTGGCTCTTCAGTGACACATGTGGTTCAATATTTATTAATTTTGGGGTGAGCTTTAATTTTGCACTGGACGCAAAAACCGGCCATGAGAAACGAGCAGTCCAACGCTAGGGTTGTCCCGGTGTTGCCGCCCCTTAGTTCTGAGACAACCTCATCAACGGAGCACAGTGTGAAACTGCCCCCCCCCCCCCCCTCCCACCCCAAATGCTCCTGTCAAGCTGATTTCAGCTGTCAACACGAATATGACCCGCTCACAGCCTCCGCCTGTACGGCCGCGGTCGTGTGTTTGTGATTGAATGAAGTGTCACTCCCCTTTACAATAGGCTCCCGTGTTACAGTGAACACCTGAACCAGATATTCCCTCAAAGTTGGATAGGTAGAGGATGTCCAGTTTCGTGGCCAGCACGATCACCTGATCCCAACCCACGTGATTTCTTCTTGTGCGGCCACGTGAAAAGCCTTGTGTACCAGACTTCTGTCGAGACTGAAGAGAATCTGTTGATAAGAACTCTCTTTGTTTGCGGCACTGTTCGAATGGCACTGGGGATATTAGGACAACTGTGACAGAAGTTTGTGTGACAATGTAATGCCTGCACTGACGGAGGGGGATGCCATTTTGAATAACTGTTGTAGACGTATCAGCTTCTGAAACTTGTGAAGATAAATGGAATTCATTATCACTGTACTGAAGACTTAGGTTTGTCTCTCTGGCATGAAGTTACGTGTGCCGTTAATAGTCCATTGACAAGAGAAATTATTCGTTCATAAATGGAGTTCGGTACAACAACATAAAAAGTATTTCGTAATTTCAGACATTCACTTACTTGCATATCTAATGTGACAAGGATGGCATTAGGTACCATCACTCGATTTGGGGTAACTACGGAAAAATGTTACGGGGGTAGATATCCGTCCTCAAGAAAACTAGGCCACTCTGCTGACAACACCGAAACCTCATTCCGTTTATTGCTTTAGTACACTACCGATGTGATTAAATATTCTGAGAAAAAGAAAGCTAGTGGTATACTGTTCATTCTTTTCCCATTGCCAATCACACAAGCACTGCTGACACTACACACGTTATTTAATGACAGAAAAGGCAATGCAACAGCTGCAACAGTTTGTCCGTACTCCTCTTTCGTTTTCTCTACCAAGTAATAAGGCTAGGTGGACGTAAAGAGAAGTTTTCTAAGAGCCACAACCAAGTTACAAGTGGGTGATTACCATGTTCTTATTGCTGGGCACGAAAGGGAAGCAGTGGTTGGGAAGGGAGTGAGGCGGGGTTGTAGCCTATCGCCGATGTTATTCAATCTGTATATTGAGGAAGCAGTGAAGGAAACAAAAGAAAAATTTGGAGTTGAAAACTTTGAGGTTGTCCGATAACGTTGTAATTCTGTCAGAGACAATAAAGTATCTGGAATAGCAGTTGAACGGAATGGACAGTGTCTTGCAAGGAGGATATGAGATGAACATCAGCAAAAGCGGAACGAGGATAAAGGAATTTAATCGAATTAAATCAGGTGATGCTGAGGGAATTATATTAGGAAAAGACACACTTAAAGTAGTACAAGAGTTTTGCTATTTGGGGAGCTAAATAACTGACGATGGTCGAAGTAGAAAAGACATAAAATGTCGACTGGCTATTGCAAGGAAAGCATTTCTAAAGAAGAGATTTTTATTAATATTGAGTGTAGGTTTAAGTGTCAGGAAGTTTTTTCTGACAGTATTTGTATGGAATGTAACCATGTATGGAAGTGGAACACGAACGATAAAAAATATAGACAAAAATAGAAATCTGGTGCTACAGAAGAATGCTGAAGATTAGATGGGCAGATCACATAACTAATGAGGGTGTACTGAATCGAATTGGGGAGAAGAGGAATTTGTGGCACATCTTGACTAGAAGACGGGATCAGTTGGTAGGACACGTTCTGAGGCATCAAGGGAACACCAGTTTAATATTGGAGGGCAGCGTGGATGGTAAAAGTCGTAGAGGGAGACCAAGAGATGAATACACTTAGCAGATTCAGAAGGATGTAGGTTGCAGTAGTTACTTGGAGATGAAGAAACTTGCACAGGATAGAGTAGCACGGAGAGCTACATCAAATCAGTCTCTGGACTGACGACAACAACAACAACAACAACAACAACAATATTGCTCTGAGTCCTCTTACAGAAAGAATAATACTGCACAACAAAGAGATGCCGTCGTTGAAGATATGAAAAAAAATGCTTTAACCATCAGCCGCTGAACTGTATAATTATCTGACGTAATCCTCTCATTTTATGGCCAGGCAAGCTCGCTTTGGGAAAGCTGTTGCTAATATTAATTTAATATTTTAAGAAATGGACAGGGAATCACGTGGAGCAGTGCCTGTAATGCTTGTTTGAAAGTACTTTTAAAATGTGCTCCAGAATTTCTTCTTTATTATTAGTAGTTAGGAGACATCTGAGTGATTTGCACTGCAGTGTAATAACTGGTCTAGAGTTTAACAGTTACAGCAACTTTTGTTTAACATGAAGAACATTACATTATGTACTGCAGCATATTTATTCATGACTGTCCTAACAATTTATGCAATGTCACACGTGTTTAAATACAGGTATTAAAACTATTACAGTGCAAAACATTCCGTTGCAGCCGTATTTATTTAAGTCGATTAGAGACCCATGAAACCGGTGTCACACCTTTCAAGTTTCATATGCCTGTGTACATATATGCTACGACATATGGTGTAGGGAGAACATTTATCCCTTCGAATTTAGGAAACAGAAACCCTTAGGACTCTGAATTCTTCATTTGGTGTACGGAGGAACTTATTTCAGTACACAGTCAGGGCTAATACTTACACAGTTCCAGCTAAATATCCGTTGAGCATATTCTGGAATTTGAACATTAAGCCCCTGATCTTGGACGTTTCACCAGTGTCGGCGATGAAATATTCCTCGAGGGTTCAGAACAAGAGTGTGGGTATAGACAATCAGTTAATTAATCGCAGTCCAAAAACAGCAGAAACGCCACACTGTGTTGATTCATTGCTACATTTCGAATGAGAACACCTCGCACAGAAAATACGCTGGCTCGATGGGGAAAAATTACTTCTTTACAAACAGCAGTTAATTTATATGATGAACAGCGGAATGATGACAATTAGGAACAGTAAAAGGAAAAGGAAGAGAGAATGAGAGCACACCGTTTCTGACGGTGGAGATACAATGCGCACGTCTAGAACGCACTTATGATTGTCATTAAACTTTGAATTCTCCGATGTTACAGGTGTATTCATTCTGTAAATAATCATAATACGTTGAAGCTCCCATTTAAGTTTTAATGCTTTAATGCCTAATATCTGAGACGATTGTGTTTAAGTAACATCTTACCTTCGGCGACTCTCAAGTATTGTTCAAGATAATTCGACAATTTTGCAGGAAGCAAAGTATTTGGCTGTAATTAGGTAGATAAGTCGCTGTGAAGTACTGACACAAAGTGTAAGTAGGTTGCCGTAGAAGCTTTTATCCCGGTAGAGAGGGTTAATTGTTCTCAGGAATACTTCGTAGAGCTAACAAGCTTAATCAGCTGCTAAGGACCGTCGACGTTGACTCAGTTTCAGCTGCCGATCGCGTACCTAGCGGCCTCCAAGACGGCTTCCAAGAGGACGGAAAGAAGGGGGGCGGGGGACGGGGGACGGTGGACGATGGACGGAGGGGGGGGGGGGGTGGATATCAGCAGGGCAGAAACCTCAAGTGGTGGGATTAGGCTACGTTTAACCCCACGTCACTGTCACGAGCCTGAGTAAACTTCTAATGGGCGTCACGCGTGTGACACCAATGACCCCCTTAGTGTCGCTCAATCTAGCAGCTACTATATGCGTTCAGTATAAATTAGCGAGGAGTTAACATGTAATTCTCATTTGTAGTATGACGTCTAGTTACATGCTGTGCTAGCTCGTCGTGTTAACCTTTGATCTAGTAAGCTAAACTATTTTTATCTTTTTCTGAGTTGTTACATTTTATACACACTGAGTTTTTTTATGTTTCAGCCCTATTTTCTATTGTAAATTATTATCTGAAGTTTATTTTGAGAACAAGATTGATTATGTCATACTTTTAATGTTGGTTAACGAATGAAGTGTACAAATCTACGTTAAGCTACGGTTTTATTCACATATATTCCAAGTAAAATATTAAAAATCAACGTTTGATTAAATGTTACAATGCGATGTTAGTTAAATTCTTTGGCTTCTAAGGTGAAATTTTTGTGGCAATAGCAACATCAGTTGGAACAGTTTTTGCAGACCACACAAATTACCTTATCACAATGATCCTTGTAAGCCTGTTCATTACATTCGTCACCCTTCCGTTCTCTCTTCTTGTCTTTTCTTGATTCACACAGAAAGCACTTCAATGTCGCCACGAGTTTTTCTACTGTTCGGACTTCTTGAGTTTTCGTAAATACAGCCACCAAGTTCGTCGCACAGAACACATGTTCGCCCTAGGTCTTTTCATATTTTGCTCTTTGTTCAGTTTGAGGCCTGATATTTTCTTCTCTCAAAGCAAGCAGCGACATACGCCGGCAATATTTCTCCTTTTGCTGTCAGGCTGGATTTTTCCTCATCCAGAGAACGAAAGCACTCTCGCGGGCAGCATCAAACAAATGGAAGAAGAGTTTGGTAGGCCATCGTCTGGTGGAAGTTGAGCATGTGTGTGCCCTCACTAAATTGACCACCACATCAAATACCACATTTTGTAGCATTGTAATGCATCATAACTTCCCAACTGAAGCCACTTGCTTCGTTTGTTCACTAACCATGATGGTGTTGGTATAAGAGAAGTATTACCGCACTATTCTTTCCTGGTATATGAGAGGCGCCAATGTTAGTTCACTGGTAAGATAATAAATGAAAGAGTGTATAGCCCTTCGTTTATGTTTCCAAAATAATCCTGGAATTTCTGCTTATTACGTCACACTGAACCTACCAACGTCACATTCTCTATTAGAAGAAACTCTGGAAGCTCATAGCTAGTAAAAAATTGTCATCAGTGACATCCCTGCTGGTCCGATAGAGAATCGGACCAGTAAATTCGGCTATTTTTTTCCGGTGTATACTAGCGTACTGTGTGCACAGGAGATTTGGGCGTCTGCTGGAACCGAAACTTTATTTCATATTTCCCTGTTTTTGTTTTCATGCTTATCTGTAACACTGTTATGCTGTCTGCAGCGGCGCTGAGGAGGAGGTAGCTTTCTTTATAATTTACCACTTTTTGCCCGTGTAATTTTCTGCAGTTTGGTTCTGAGCAGATTCTGCATATTCCTCATCTTGATCAGAATTGTCTTAGCTTCCGAATACATGATTCACTTCTTCTATGTGCGAACTTTCAGTTTGAACACCGTTATCATTATCTTCATTATCACCACCAAAGGTATTCATGTGACTATCATCATCTGAATTTACATCTAGTACCGCTTCTAACATTATTTTCAATTGCTTTTGTACTTTCTTGACAGAAAGTTTCTGTAGCTGTTAGTGTGTTGCTTGTCAAAAAGCAACTGAATGTAACGTTTATTTTCAAACGTTCAGGTTTGGCAACATTGTAATATAACAAACAAAATTTAAAAGAAAGGTGGACTATAACAAACACTAACTGGGCACAAATTGGTCCACTGCTATTTTTATCAGTTCATATGTATGAAAATACAAGTTTGATAATATGTGTGTAATAATAACACATTAAATCACAAAGACACAAACTACATTAAAGTTTCTTCCGGAGATAGAATAACAATAAAGAAAATATGTGGCCTGAGGGCAACATGTCTGTACTTAGTATATCAAATGTAAACATACAACCTGGAGAGTAAATCAAATGTAAAGATACAACCTGGATAGAATCATCTTAATAACGAAGTCTGAGCAGTATAGGGGATGTGGAGTCGACAGAATTTTCCAACTATAAACGGGGAAAGAACCGTTGTAGAACCTGCAATAAAACGACAGCCGATAAGGAAATTAGCACGCTTAAGTTTGTCCCAAGAGCAAACGTGTTTGGATGTGTCTGGCAATGTGATTTTGTCGAACTAAGCTGCCACTGCGTTATATTTTTTCCGTATTTCTTAGAATAAAGATGCATTCATCCTTTATGTACATTAGAAACATTTAAACTAATGACGTTCAGATGTCACTATCAATGATATTTGCGCCTGACAGTACCACATGTAGACTATCTTACAACAGAGATATTCCTGCAATACAGCTTAATGTCTTCACAGGTAAATGGCGCTACAATACTTCTAACGTTCTCGACTTAAATTATTTATTGCTTTAGCCTTTGGCTTAGTGTATCACTTAAGTTTGTTAAATATAAGTTGTCTGCTATACAAACGTTAAGTACATATGACAGACAGGCAGAAGATAATTAATACAGGGTTATTACAAATGAGTGAAGCGATTTCACAGCTCTACAATAACTTTATTATTTGAGATATTTTCACAATGCTTTGCACACACATACAAAAACTCAAAAAGTTTTTTTAGGCATTCACAAGTGTTCGATATGTGCCCCTTTAGTGATTCGGCAGACATCAAGCCGATAATAAAGTTCCTCCCACACTCGGCGCAGCGTGTCCCCTTCAATGAGTTCGAAAGCATCATTGATGCCAGCTCGCAGTTCTGGCACGTTTCTTCGTAGAGGAGGTTTAAACACTGAATCTTTCACATAACCCCACAGAAAGATATCGCATGGGGTTAAGTCGGGAGAGCGTGGAGGCCATGACATGAATTGCTGATCATGATCTCCACCACGACCGATCCATCGGTTTTCCAATCTCCTGTTTAAGAAATGCCGAACATCATAATGGAAGTGTGGTGGAGCACCATCCTGTTGAAAGATGAAGTCGGCGCTATCGGTCTCCAGTTGTGGCATGAGCCAATTTTCCAACATGTCCAGATACACGTGTCCTGTAACGTTTTCTTCGCAGACGTGAGATTGCACAAAACACGTTAATTTTCGGTGAATTGCGAATTTGTTGCATGAATGCGTGAGGATTCTCTACCGCCCAGATTCGCACATTGTGTCTGTTCACTTCACCATTAAGAAAGAATGTTGCTTCTTCACTGAAAACAAGTTTCGCACTGAACGCATCCTCTTCCATGAGCTGTTGCAACCGCGCCGAAAATTCAAAGCGTTTGACTTTGTCATCGGCTGTCAGGGCTTGTAGCAATTGTAAACAGTAAGGCTTCTGCTTTAGCCTTTTCCGTAATATTTTCCAAACCGCCGGCTGTGGTATGTTTAGCTCCCTGCTTGCTTTATTCGTCGACTTCCGCGGGCTACGCGTGAAACTTGCCCGCACGCGTTCAACCGTTTCTTCGCTCACTGCAGGCCGACCCGTTCATTTCCCCTTGCAGAGGCATCCAGAAGCTTTAAACTGCGCATACCATCGCCGAATGGAGTTATCAGTTGGTGGATCTTTGTTGAACTTCGCCCTGAATTGTCGTTGCACTGTTATGACTGACTAATGTGAGTGCATTTCAAGCACGACATACGCTTTCTCGGCTCATGTCGCCATTTTGTCCCACTGCGCTCTCGAGCGCTCTGGCGGCAGAAACCGGAAGTGCGGCTTCAGCCGAACAAAGCTTTATGAGTTTTTCTACGTATCTGTAGTGTGTCGTGACCATATGTAAATGAATAGAACTACAGTGAATTTATGAAATCGCTTCAATCATTTGTAATAGCCCTGTAGATATAGAAACACATTAACTATATAAAACCACAAATTCGTCGAAACAGAGTTGCAGCTGAATGTCCGTATTTGCCATATACATCAGGCACACCTGCAATAGGATGCAGTAATTCGGAAGGGTCACCAGCGAATGAAGCTGACCGGCTGTTATCAACTACATGTTTAATATTTTGCCTAGCAGATCCACAATCGCTCTTGTGAGAAACTATTTCGTCTCATCTATACAGCGAATCAGCATATATGCTCGAAATTTTCGAATTCTTTCTAGAGTAGAGGAGGATTTTCTAGGCTTGTCGAATGCAGACGGTGTGGTGGTGAGTCAATGCAGATTGTGAAACGCAGGAGGTGCCTCTGTGATGCACTCTTCTTTACAACTAAATCCAGTTCAGTACAAAACTATTCCACTCTTAATTGGCAGATTTCTAGAGCGCAGTGTGGCTCTCTCATTGTCGGAGATGTTTTGGTAGAACTGCAGAAGGATGTTGTTCTCCATGTTGCTGAGTTCTGCAACGAGTGATTTCTCTCAACAAAGGTGAGGAAGAGCAACATTTATCAATAAGTTCTAGTCAAGTTTACTGTTCCTTTCATAAAGCGAACAGTTTGACTTACTTGGATAATGCTGCGACTGGTGTGAGTATTGTTGAGTCAAACCGGGAAGGCTCGAGTCCTCTCTCGGGCATGGGTATGTGTGTGTTTGTCCTTAGGATAATTTAGGTTAAGTAGTGTGTATGCTTAGGGACTGATGACCTTAGCAGTCAAGTCCCATAAGATTTCACACACATTTGTTCCTGTCGCAAACCGGGGAACAATATATCGCTATCAGATAGACTAGAAGTAAAGCGGAAGTTCGTAGCGTGGGGCTTGAAAAAATGGCTCTGAGCACTATGGGACTCAACTGCTGAGGTCATTAGTCCCCTAGAACTTAAAACTAGTTAAACCTAACTAACCTAAGGACATCACAAACATCCATGCCCGAGGCAGGATTCGAACCTGCGACCGCAGCGGTCTTGCGGTTCCAGACTTCCAGACTGCAGCGCCTTTAACCGCACGGCCACTTCGGCCGGCAGGGGCTTGAAGAAACACATGAAGAGCTATCTCGTTTATGTAAGAGAATGTTGCGAGTTCTGAATTTGCAGCGGTGTGTCCCTGAATGTCAGGGTTGCATTCAAAGTCGCTTGTTGAGCAGTTGTTTGTTCTCTAACTCCATACAAAATTATCTGTTGCTTAATTAGTTGCTGAGGTAGAAACTTCGTCGTACTGAGTGCGATCTCCAACGACGAAAATATCTCCCAACAATTTCAAAGTCCTTCGTCAAGCTAGTTTAGTACTCAAGCTTTACCAGTAAATATCAAAGCAAATACTTGTCTAACGTAACCAGCTATCGAGAGGAGTTTAAATTGTTCCTTGCTTAGACGTTCAGCTGAAACTTATATCTTCAACAAACTCAATTAGTCACTATGCTCTTTAGCACAAGAGATTTTAGCTGCACCAATGTTACGACTGTACCCTCGGTGCTGGCCTCATTTGTACTGAGAGTGGAGTCCATTTGGTGGTCGCACTTGGCTTTTTACGTATCAGAAATAATCCCAAAGTTTTCTAAATTGTCCGGGCTTGGCGTTTTCACTCAGAGTAGCTTCTCTCCAGCAGTGATGGGGGAGGTGTCGTTTCTTGATCGGGTGCTGTTTGCCAAAAATGATTGCTACTCAGAGACTACGGTTTAGTATTTAGAATACCCCTGAGATGCTAATAAGATTCGAAACGATGACGTATACAGTAAACACACCGCTCACCACCGGCCGGTGTGGCCGAGAGGTACTAGGTGCTTCAGTCTGGAACCACGCGACAGCTACGGTCGCAGGTTCGAATCCTGCCTCTGGCATGGATGTGTGTAATGACCTTACGTTAGTTAGGTTTAAGTAGTTTTAAGTTCTAGGGGACTGATGACCTCCGATTTTAAGTCCCATACTGCTCAGAGCCATTTGAACCATTTGAACACCGCTCACCATAACGTCATGTGAAATATTAAGAAAGCGTCGCGCATCGGGAACTAACGAATGTCTCAAATTAAATAGGAGTGGCCCAATTAGGCATCACATATAGACCACACAGATATAGTGAGAATTAGAGGTTTCACGAAACTACGAAATCGGTTCATTACTAAGATACGTTAACTTAATTCCAGTCACTGAATAGGGCCATATGATTACAAAGTTTCAAATCAGTAATAAAAGGTACACATTCACTTGGCGCAGGTAGGTGAAATGACAAAATTATCTGCACTGATGGGGAAAAAATCGCAACAACAAGAAATGATTAATATACAATAATGAAATACAGGAATACATTAGACTAAGTAACACATTAAATTGATTAACATTGCAAGAGAGGAGGCTAATGTAAGCACGAGATTAGCCACTGCAAATGTGAAATGCTGAGATATGAATAATTGGCGTAGCCTCCAGAAAGTTGAATGCAAGAGTTGAAACGCACAGGTATTGTATTGTACAGGAGCCGGATGTCAGTTTGGATGTAATTCCTTGACTGTGGCATTTTGGGCGGTCAATATAGGGACAGCTAATGCTGATTGTGGATGTCGTCCGAAGTCATCGACTGAAGGCAGAGCTTGCGATCTAGCAGGTAATGCAAAATACATGTTGAGTTACAACACCGGTATGTGAGCAAGCGATTGTGTTGGGCCGGCCGGTGTAGCCGAACGGTTCTAGGCGCTTCAGTCTTGAACCGTTCGACCGCTACGGTCGCTGGTTCGAATCCTGCCTCGGGCATGGATGTGTGTGATGTCCTTAGTTTAGTTAGGTTTAAGTAGTTCTAGGGGACTGATGACCTCAGAAGTTAAGTCCCATAGTGCTCAGAGCCATTTGAACCATTTTTGATTGTGTTGGAAAACACCCCCTGGAATGCTGTTCATGAATGGGAATACAACATGTCGAATAACCAGACTGACATACAGTTTTGCAGCCAGGGTTCATACGGAATCACATCCGAGTCCATAACACCAGGTTTGAAGCTCCAATGTGTCTAGCACGCAGACAGGTTTGGTTGCAGGCCCTGAACAGTTGTCCTCCTAACAAACACACAGCCATCTCTCTAGCACCGAGGCAGAACCATCTCTTCATTACAAATTACAACGGACCTTCACCCCGCCATCCCATGACCCCTCGCTTCACGCCACTGAAATCGCAAATGGCTGTGGTATGGGATCAGTGGAAGGCACGGTGGAGGCCGACTGGCTCCGAGCTCCCCTTGACGTAACCGATGTACAAGAGTTGGTATCAGCTGTTCCTCAAATTGCTGCAGCAGACGCGTTACGATGCGACAGAGCCATACGCCGAACACGATGGTCTTCCCCCGTCTGTAGTGCCAAGTGGCCGTGCGGAGCTCCATGTTTTTGTGACCGTAAATTCTCGTAATCACCGCTCCCAACACTTACGTACACTGGCTACATTTCTCCCAAGTCCTTCCGCAACATTGTAGAAGGAACATGCAGCTTGTCGTAGCCCTTTTCGTTGAAACTCAGTGAGGTGTCATATTAGCGTCTTTGTCGAAATGAAGCCATTATTGACTGTCATCAACTCTCCACGTCCAATGTCAAAGGTAACTAACTATCGCGACTGTTACAGCGTGTATTTAAGACAAACCGGATTTTCATCCTTACAGAGGTGCTGCTAGCTCCATTCTTATGCAACCAACGCGAAATTTTAATAGACATCATCTTCCAGATTCAAAAACACGCCTGACAACTTTCATTCATATCGCACAAATCCTTCTTGGTACTCCGATTTTTCTCTCTCACCGTGTGTTACCCCAAGTGATTGCAGAATTGGTCAACAGATTAGAAAAAGTACCCTAATATGTACCAGTAAACACCAGTTCCTTTGCCTAAATGCATATTGAGTACAGCTAGCCGACTGCGTCAATTAAATAAGAAGAGAGAAACTATAATTAAAGTAAACGACTTCACGGCCCCCTTGCCACAATGTAGACAAATGCGGGTCATCTGCACCATCGTCCTATAATTGAGTTGTAGCGGATGGCGTGAGGGATGAGAGTTCTAACCACAACAGCTATTAGCTCTCCATAGCTGTAAGGTAATGGTATGTCTCCTTCAGACGATTCACGACGAAGATGTTGCCTCTTTGGACATCGAAGACGAAATAATTATATGCTTTCCTTCTCAAAATCCTACTGGCTCTGCTAGCAGCGATTCTCGCTAACGACACATGCTAGATCCTCCAAGTTCCGATCAACGAAAAATTTATAACAACAGCAAGAATCCCCCTTCTGCTTCAGAATCTGCGGTGATTAATCAGTAATACTCATTTATCTCTTAGAGTGGTTCAGAAAACAGAAATTCTCTTCCACTGCGAGAAGTATTCACGTTTCAGCAACTGATAGCGGCTACATGCAGTCACTCACAAGCCTTCATCCGCGCTACGAAAATGATTTTGGTGAACTAATCCAAAACTCGCTTACAAAATTAAAAATCAACTACTACTGGCCTCCTCTGAGTCCCACACATTCCTCTCACTCTGAGTGCCTCCTGTTTTCCCAACCCCTTGTAAATTGCTGTCTTTTTAGAAAGCATTGTTCATATTGTTTCTCGCAACGAAAGTTTATAGCCTGCCGAATGCCGCCTCCCCGAAGCTCTTACAAAATGGCACACCGCCGCTGACAGCGCCCGTCCGTTCAGCGTGTACCTTGCACGGGCCTCAACTTTTAGCGAGAAACACTTTTATTGCTCGCTTGTAGATGGACTTCTGTGGTCTCTCTCTCCCACAATCAGCCAGAGGCCCGAGCTCACAGAAAAATATTACACATAGCTTACACAGTATCGAAATGAATTGAGAAATACTTAGATGCGCAGTCATTTCAGTTTGCTTCAGCTACATCCGACCTTTCAAACGTCACCAGTAATTTAAATCGAATTGAAAGTGTCATTGCTGCAGTCGGTTATTAACTTTATTAACTATCTTACGGAGCAGTTTTGGCAGAAACTGTCCCATAACACTACCATATACGACTTGGATCTTCAGGTTTAGGCGGACTACTGAGTTATTTAGTCGAAATTTCGAAAGGGATGGCAGTTGTTCTATTCATGACGGTGGAGCTGGTCAAAATAACAAAACCACCATCACAGAGTCAGGTGCTCAAAGTGATCAACACTCTATAATCCTCATCTGCTTTTCACGCTAAATGAACAGTAAATAAAACTTTTACCCACTATGGATGAGTCTCACTGCGACTGCGATGAATACAGGTTTCCTTAAATTACTTTCGTAATATGTAACTGGTCTTCATTATTCACAGACTATCACCTTAACATGAAACCTCAGTGCCCCCAGCAAGACTAGCACCCCAAAACGACGATCGCGAATCACTTCTTGAGCAACTCTGCTTGAAAATCCAACATTACATCGAGTGATTTGGGCAATTCGTAGCTTTTCTTATTTTAAAAACTTTATAGTTAAATATTTATAATACGTATTTCCCACTGACAAGGTCAGTTTAAGGCTACTTTGGGCACCAGACAAAGTGGACGTCAGAAGCACACAAAAATAGACTTCTAGAGGTAATTAGTAGCCGACACAAATGAAAATATTTGGTTGGTGCATAAGCTCGTAGCGTTTTCCCATAAGTTTAATAAACAAAACAGATACACTTAACAGACGCTTAGGGCGATAATATTTTCTGCTTCACTATATAGAACAGTCTGCTAGCGTTGGGATAACTTTTCGATTCCGCAGTTGTAGAAATCATGTGGTTCTTTTGGGGGAGGGGGGGGGGCGGAGGAAGAACTCGTCACGACATATTCGGAGCTCATCTCCATCCGGAACGGATCTTCCTGGAAGGATACAAGGATAGAGAGCGGAACAGGTGACAATCTGTTGCCGCAAGATCAGATGAATGACGTATGGTGTTTTTTGTCAGTCTATCAGAATCAAGGTGAGTGTTATTGTGGAGTAGCATGACTTCACGCAGTCTTCCCGGTCGTTGTTCTAGGACTACGTCAGCAAGACGTCTCAGTTGTTGACAATAAATATCACCAGTGATTGTTGAACCTGAGGGAAGCAAATAATAGTACACCATGCCGTCGCTGCTCCACCACATGCATAACATTATCTTTTTTGTATGCACACAGGTTTTTATACGGGGAGTTGCTGCATTGTTTGGGCTCAACCATTTCTTTCATTTCCTTACGCTAGCGTAAAGACATCATTTCTTGTCACCAGGAGCGATACGGCGTAGGAACGTTCGGTGTTGTTCACCGGCTAATTGATGACGGTAAGGCAGAGATGCACATATGGCCTCCCGCTGATTTTTGTGATGTTGGTTTTGAGCATGGGGTTCCCACACACCCTATCTTTGAATCTTCCTCATTTCATACAATCGTCACATTTGCCAGTTCTCGAGTACATTAACGTGGATCATTGTGGATTAAGGCGTTTAAACAATCTTCTTCAAACGTCAAAGGTCTTCCTGAACGTGGAGAGTTACTGATGTCAGGACGGTCCTACTTACAACGAGAAAATCATTTTGTTGTCTTCCTACGACCAATCGCACTAATTCCATTCATGGGACAAAAGTTTCTGGCGGCCTGCGTTGTTGTTGTCCCTCTACTGAACTCATACAGAAGAAAGAGATGTGCCGATTTCTTCACACGGCACACGATTTTCTAACGTCCTCAGTTCCATCCACAATCTCCGAATGACGGAACGACAGTATGAAACTAAAATAGCAGCAGTGATATAAAAATGAAAAATGACGGTCGATAGATAAACCCATAGCATCCGGAACACCAATACGGTATGAACTTATACACGAACATAACATAACACTGAGAGAAGAGAAAACGTTCCAGTAAACATTGGTCGCCGAGTGACATTTACAAGATAGTTGTGAGTGTACTGTTACGAGATTACACTGACTTGAGTATGGAATGTTGTCGTATAAAACTTGCTTGAAATGTAACCTTTTAGATTAAATCCCATGTAATTGGTCACAAAAAACACACATCGCCTTGAAAGTTGCGAGCACTATCTTCTTATCTCGTGATTTCTACTGAAAATCTCGTGCTTGTACTCTTGTTAACTTTATTATTACAGAGATCGCCAAAACTTTAATTTTTTTATTGGTCCTGTGCCCAAAAAATAACTTACTTGGTCTTTCTGCTGCCACTGCTTGATCTGCTGCATTCCATTATTTAACAAAACATAAAAAACCTGTTATTTCTTGGCTCTCATTCATCACATAATTCAACCCTTTGCTGTGTATTTGTATCAGAACCCCTTTCGTGACTCATAGCCATGTCTTAACTTTACTGTGACTTAGATTTTAAGTCTGTGTGTACTCTACCTTAACATTACTGACTTAAATTTTACGCTAATGTGTATCAGCTATATCTTCCTTCATAGAATACCGTTGTGGGTTTCTTCGTTTAGAAGTGTATCTTTCTTACCTTCTCTTGTTTTATAAATGTCTGCAAAGTGCTCCCTCATTGTGTCACACTAATCTCGAGTGATCCATAAATCCTAATACGCTTTACCTGGCAAACTAATAAACACGAAAAATCCACATAAATCATCACTCTTCAAACTACCTCATAAATCAGAACAAGTGTAAGTTCGAAGGCTTCCCGATTGTACTATTATCCATCAAATATACCTTCTCAATTCAGAGCCACTTATACACTATATTTTACCGGAAGAAAATGTCAACAGTTTCTGTTCTTCCGTGTTATTTCTCCCTAAAAACGTACATAGTTATTTCTTGCTTTTTCCTTCAAATAAGGCACAAAAATTTCATTCTTTCAGTGAACAATCGCAAGATGTCAACAGCTGGTATAATCCTCTCGTCGGAAATGTCCTTTGCGGAGTTCTCATTCCCTCAAACAATACAAATCATTCTTAATCATTCATTCTTGGTGTTTCACACAGGATCCATTGATAGTAACAGATTAATAGATAAGCAGGTTAGTCAAAGATTATGGAATAGTACTGAAAGCTAAAATCGGAAGAATATAATTTAACGGCTGGGGCACCTATGCTTGCCAAACATATATTTGCTAAAGATCAGTAAATCCCCTAGGGCCTTATTCCTTGAAAATTTTAATGTGTGATAAGTGATGAAGACCTCGCGATTTATGTGTTCGTATTGTCTCAAGTTCCACAGCGTTTGTGTGTGCAATGCGTCGTATACGGAAGGGTCCTTCATACACCAAGAAAAACTTCTTACTGCAATATTTTCCCTTATGAGATAGTCGATGTGATCCAAGCAATACTTTTTGACCTACCTGTAAATTCTTGACGTTGACTCGTGGATTATGCAGCTTCTTTATTCTGTCTGCAGATTTCTTGATCTTCTATAATGCTATACTTAACACTTCATTGTGTCTTAAACGTCGATGTGCAGGGAAGGCTACTAATTGTTATATCTTATACGGTGGTTGTTTATTTTTTAACACAAGCAGTGGAGGCAGGGTAGTGAAATCATTAGGTAGTTCATTAATAATGTTTTGGAAATCAGATAAATGTACGTCCCAGTTTCTATGTTGGCGATAGTACAATCTGCGAAGTTTACCTAACCCCTTCGTGATACGTTCTGATGGGTTACATGATGGCATAAAACGTGATA
Organism: Schistocerca piceifrons; assembly: GCF_021461385.2. Taxonomy (NCBI): domain Eukaryota; kingdom Metazoa; phylum Arthropoda; class Insecta; order Orthoptera; family Acrididae; genus Schistocerca; species Schistocerca piceifrons. The sequence goes on from NC_060143.1 coordinate 558,343,701, forward strand.
TAAATACTGGTTTAATTTTCCTGCGTCACAAGGTTTTCAGCCAGCTGTTGGAACGGAATTGTGGGCCATTGTCAGAAATCACCTTGTCAACGTGCCCTACTTCCTTCAAGAAATTCTTGACGAATGCTGTAGAAACTGATTTTGCTGTAGCTTTTCGTAAAGGTGTGAATGAGACAAATTTCTAAGTAAGCTCAACAGATACGAAAACATATGAATGACCTTGTCTAGATCTTACTACTGGTCCGAAGATGTCCACGGCAGCCATCTCTTTTAATTTGACTGGGATGTTTGGAAATATTGGTGTTCTGCGTGTCACTGTTGGTGGTTTTGCTTTCTGACATAACTTGCGTATTGCCAGGACTTTACGGATTCTCTTTTCCATATTGTAAAAAATAAATAAATAAATAAATACATAAAAAAATGTGTGTCGTAATTTTTGAAAACATTTCTTCCCACTAAAGTGGGCATAACTGAGATGTGTACCAAATGAGTTTATTTACAAGTTCATCTGGTGTGCATAAAACCCAAGAAGGCCTGTCAGGACGTCTGCGTCTGAATAAGATGTTATGACGTATGATATAAAACTGTCTTATAGCAGGATGTGACTTGGTCTCCCACTTCCTTTTTATATCCTTCCAAATCGAATCCTTTTCTTGCTCACGAGCAATGTCACTTAATGAGGATGAAATGAAGTTTACAAAAGCAACCTTCTGCATGTAGAGTAAGATGTAATTATTTTCTAGGCAATCTTCCTCGTTACTTTGAGCTAAACCAACAGATGCTAGTGAAAGCGCATCAGCAATGATGTTTTGTGAACCTGGAATATATATAACAGTGAAGTTAAATTCCTGAAGAAACAAAGCCCAACGTTTTAAACGGTCGTGATTTAATTTGGCCGACATGAGAAATTGTAACGCCCAATGGTCGGTGTATACTTTTGTGTGCTAGCCTTGCAGATAGTAGTGAAATTTATCAAACGCCCATACTATGGCTAATGCTTCCAGCTCCGTGACTGAATAGTTGCGCTCTAATTTCGTTAATCCTCGACTGGCAAAAGCTATATTTTTCTGAGTAAGAATTCCATTTGCCACAACTTCTTGGAACAAATGTACACCAAGCCCAGATCTTGAGGTATTTGTCGAAAGGCAAAATTCAAGGGATAAATCAGGATGTGACAATATAGGTGCATTCAGTAGTGTAGTTTTCAAATCGTGATACTCTGTTTGAGCATCATGATCCCAGTCCCAAACTGTGTTCTTACCTGTTAGCTGACATAATCTAGGTGTTGACAAGCTTTGTAGGCTAATAAAACGACGATGAAAATTTATTAGTCCCAAAAATCCTCTTGCTTGACGCTTGTTTGTTAGTAGGGGCGTTTCTTTGATTGCATTTAATTTTTCTGGATCAGGTACAACGCCTTTTGTTGTAACAATTCGTCCCAGAAATTTGATTTTTGTTCTACCGAAGTCCGATTTCTCTAAATTGACTGTAATTCCATGTTCCCGAAATGTTTGTAATAATTCACTTAATACTTGGTTGTGTTTTGTCTATGAATTTTCTGCGATCAAAATTTCGTCAACATAAGTGGTGATCCTGTCTTTTAAGTGTGTCGGTAATATTGTAGTCAAACCACGGATAAATGCAGCTGATGAAACCTTGAGACCAATTGGCAATTGGCAATTGGCAATTTTCGAAGTTGGTAACAGTTTCCAAGACAGAGGAAAGTTGTGTATTTCCTACACCTCGGAATTAATTCTATTTGCGCCGGCCGGTGTGGCCGTGCGGTTAAAGGCGCTTCAGTCTGGAACCGCGTGACTGCTACGGTCGCAGGTTCGAATCCTGCATCGGGCATTGATGTGTGTGAAGTCCTTAGGTTAGTTAGGTTTAAGTAGTTCTAAGTTCTAGGGGACTGATGACCACAGAAGTTAAGTCCCATAGTGCTCAGAGCCATTTGAACCATTTTTGAACCAATTAATTCTATTTGCCAAAAACTACTTCGTAAATCCAAAGATGACATCACCTTCACTCCATGCAATTTTTGCAATAGGTCATCTAGTGTCTGTGGTCTATCGGTTTCAGGTTGGATTACTGTGTTAATTTGTCTGGAATCAAGAACCAGTCTAATGGAATTATCCCTTTTCTTAACCACGTGTAATGGGCTGTTATATGAACTCACAGCAGGTTGGATGATTCCCTGATCTAACATGGATGGTATTTCCTGTTTGACTTTGTCTCTGTATGTCAATGGGATGACGTATGGTGGTAAAAAAAATTTATTATGTTCCTTGACCTCGAATTCATAAAGAAAGTTACGCATTGTTCCTGTCTTGTGAGAAAAAACTTCACAATTTGTTTCTAATATTTCAAATAACTCCTGAGTGCCTGCTTTAGGATCTACTTCATCTCGGTAAACTTTCCTTTTAATTAATTGTTCTGTACTAATGGGTTGTTCTGTTTCACAGTAAAACGTAGTGATGTTATCTGTGCAACTATTAGACAAATTCAGTGGTTGTTGTGCCTCAAGCGGACAGAGAAAACGCAGGTAATTCACTTCCTCATCCCCCTTTGTTAGCCATCCTTGAAATTTAAGCCTGACTAGCATTTGATTTATTCGTAACATGACTTCAGCATTACAAAAGTTTAACATTGCTTTATATTCACGTAGGAATTCCACACCCAAAATCATTTCTGTTGATAAAAGAGGGACTACTAAGATATTTGCAGGGAACTCGTGTCCTAGACACCTGAAAACTAAAGAAGTGTGATTGCGTACATCTACACTCTTTCCTTGAATGACTCCCTTTCATTTGGTCTTTAATAATGGCAAGGTTGGTCAAACAGATGCCTGTTCACATTTCTTAAACATTGTCTCGCTAATTACATTCACAGGGCTGCCAGAATCAAGTACAGCTGAAAGCAGAATATTTCCAACCGAGATTTTTATAATTGGATGAGCATACATAATTTCGCTGTTATCAGCTTCTTGTTATAATGTGTCTCTAATGTCCTCCAGCCCAACAAAGTTAACATAATTTGTGTGTCGGCTTTCCGCCGCTACAAACGGTTCGTTTGTAGTCCTTGTTGCTAGTCATTGTTGTGCCGGCTCGTATTGCAGCGAATTATTGCTTGGGTTGGGTGATCTGATTTCTACATTGTCCCCACGCTCTAAATATGGATTTCTGCGATCCTGCCAATTTTGATTTGTCTCCTCATCATAACTGTTTTGGTTCTCATAATTGTTATGACCATAATTATCACGTGGGCTCGATGCTCTGTATTCTGCATGAGCACCGCGTTCCGAATTGTAATTTGCGTGTCCGCGCCAATTTCGGTTGTCTCTACCGCGACCATTCCTTCAAAAATAATTTTCATTTCCATAACGCCTTTGCCGTCGCGGTCCGCAATCCCTATTACTGTACTGAGAGTTCCTATGATCATAAAAATCATTTCTCTGGCGTCTATCATCTGTGTTACACGGTTGATACCGCTTATCGCACCTAACTTCTTCCGCCCTGTATGCGTGAGGTTCGTCCGAGTTCCATACGAGTTTACGGTCACGTCGCGGATTATTATTTTCCCAATACTGATTACTATTAGCTCTTCATGTGTTTTCACAGTTGTCAAATTCTAATTCTTGCAAAAGAGCTTGGAATGCCTCCAAGTCATCTTTGCACCTACCTGCCAAAAGTATGTGGCGTAATCTGATCGGCAGTTTTGCCAAACAGATACGAATTAATTCCGACTGACTGTATGGTTTCGTTAAATATCTGTGTCATGCGCATCATGTTTTCAAAATATTGCACTGGAGTTGAAAATTTCGCCTGCTCATAACTTTGCATCATAATGGTGTAATGTTTTACACTATCTTGTGTAGTCTCTGACCAGTAAGCAGATAAGAACGCGTGATAAAAGTCACCATATGTGTGACATTCACTTACTATTGAGCGCATTCTTGTTGCAGGCTCCCCTTCAAGATAACTGCAAACGAATTCGAGTTTGTGGCCAATTCGCTATGTTGGTGGTAAGGAATTGTCAAATTGTTGAAACAACTCTCGAGGGTGGATTTCGTGACTATCATTCCTAAAAATTTTAAATTTCCTAACTGTGAGAAAATGCTTATAGTCAAACTCGTCATTTTTCTTAGCGGACGAGTTTTCTTTCACGGCGTGACTCACGTTTCCTTCATTACGTCCCGCAAACGTGTCATATCCACGAGAAAAGTGGTCGGGATTTCCATAATTAACGCGCTCATTGTCGTCACCAATTTGGTAATTATCGGATCTACCCATGTCATTGCTGCGATCGATCTTTTCTTCGATGCTGGCAAGCTGTTACTGCATATTTTTCACGTCACGTTTGTTTTGCTGATTAATTGTCATCTGCACTTGTTTAAAACATTGCAGAGACTGAAATTCTTCGGCATCCGCTGTCGGTACCGGCTGAGTGTCATCTGACCTCTTATGTAACCCGCTACTCAGTTCCGTCACTTTCATGGATAATTCATCTACCTGTTTAGTTACTGTCGTTAATTGAGTTTCTATTTTTGAAACTTCATTAGTGGTCTGTAATTGCCATGACTCAACATTTTCCGCTAATTCCTCAATTCTTGTTGTGACGTCTGTCGTTTCACTTCAACAATATCAACATTTTGTACATGATCAAGTCGGGATACAAGATTATTAATATCTGATTTGAATTCCACACGTAGCTGACTTTTCAACTGACTGGCCATTTCTTCAAATTTACTATTTAAATTGTCATTCACCTCGCCCTGGAACAATGTGAGATTCTCGTTAATTTCGTTCTGAAGCGATTTGAAATTCTTTGCATTATTGTCATTAAATTCAGTGATTTTACTCTTAAATTGAGTGAGTTTATTGTCCTGCCTGACATTAAATTTAGTGAGTTTACACAGTAATAATTGTAAATAATAAATAATTGTAAAACATCATTACTGGGGGCGGGGAGTACAACGTTACTCTTCTCTGTTAAAGCCGAAGCAGTACCTGCATTTCTACTAAGGAAAGGCAAAAATACTCCGCTCTATCGGAGTGGCAACCAGACCTGAATTTTCACCGAAAGTAGGGAACACAAAATTACTCTGCACTTTTGAGGCGGAAGCAACGCTGGAATTTCTCATAATGCGTTCTGTTTGCGTCACTGCATTGTCATGTCCTAAGTTGCGTGTAGCACACAGTTGTTCATCATGCATTGTTGGCAAATGATCGCCAACATTCCGATTCTCAGCAGTATTGTTCGAAAATTCCCGGATCTCAATATTCTCTAAAGAATTTTCTAGTCTCTGTTCCGAATTTGAAACCGCTCCTACATTCATGTTCGCAACCGTATCTACGTTCGCGTTTGCAGTAGCATCTGCATTATTTTCCGTTTTCGTTTGTGCTCGCGTCCTCATTGCCGCAATACGAACGAAAACATGTCACTAAAATACACCGCTATCCTAAAAATTCCACTGTTCAAATAAATATTACACGATGCACCAACAAATTCAAAGACAAAACTGATGAAATAAAATTTTGTGTTAATACAAAGCAGTGCGCAAGCGATCAAAATGCTGTGCTTCCACTAATGATTACTGTTGCGTAAGCTTGCAGTTGGCAGTAGAAAGACGAAGTATATCTAAGTACGACTCATCAAAAATAAAAAAAAAAGTATCCTGGCAGGCATGCCGACAGGTGAAAGTTGCGAGCTCTATCTTCTTATCTCGTATTTTCTACTTAAAATCTCGTGCTTGTACTCTTGTTAACTTTACTATTACAGAGATCGCCAAAACTTTAATTTTTTTTATTGGTCCTGTGCGCAACAAATAACTTACTTGGTGTTTCTGCTGCCACTGCTTGATCTGCTGTATTCCATTATTTCACAAAACATAAAATACCTGTTATTCACTCTGAGTGCAATTCATGTTCTGTGTGGCGGCTCCTGCTGTTGCTGCGGCTACTGCTCCTTACTGCAACTACATATAATACAAGGGAAAGGGTTTGGTCAAATCTAAACTCGATAAATGATAACCCAAACAAAAAACTATATTCTAAAAGCGATTCTTTCTCTTTGAATTAACAAAATGCTAGAAGCTCTTTGAACAATCGCTTCGTTTGTAAATCTGCCTCCAGTGGCATTAAAGCAATATTACAAATTAATCAAACTCTTGAGACAGAGTGAAATACTTCTCAATTGAATACGTAGTGAAACAATTCCCTGGCAATTACAAAAGAAATCAATGACAAAAATCAATACTTAATCTAACATTGGTTTCCCCCTAAGAATTCAACACCTATCATTATCAAAATTACCGTCTGCTGCTACGCACATACACAAACCCTTTTCTTTAAATTAGTAATCGCGCTGCAAATTATAGAAAATATCAACTAAATACCAAATCCTGTGTCGCTGCTGGCGGACACGGCAGTACGGCAGCTCGGCGACGACCCCTCGATCAACACACGTGCACACCACAGCAGGCGGGCTCCTACCCTGGCTTCAAAACTGCCACTAGTTAATCCGTGTGCTGCGAGGCGCGACAAAAATATCTTAGATTCCAGAGCTTGTGTATGAGCGCTGTAGCCAACATTTACATGCTAAGAGAGTATTGCCAGCTCTCAGCCGACATTAACAACACATACAACAGGTAAGAGTGTAGCACCTTGGCACACTTTTCAGAATTTGTCGCTTAGTGAGCTCTGTAATGGCAGTTTAATATATTTTCTTATTATATTTTTAAATGATAACTTTAACTTTATCTGCACTGCAGTCTTTTCTGGAGTACAAAAACTTCTCCGGAAGGCAAGGTTTTTTGCAAACATGTAAAACTGTTCCAAGGATCTGGGTAACCTACCAGGTGGCTATAATTAATATGCTGAGGTCCAGCGCGGGTTTTAATTATCGTCTGGCACCGAAAATTGGTAGAAATTCAAAGGCATTAATGTGTAACCGATTTACACTTGGAAAAAAAATTAGTTCAGTTTTTGGCGATGTGAATACAAGAAATACGTGTAGAAATCTTTCCATATGTCGTGGATTAAGAACAGGACCTGGACAGAAAAAAAGCCAAATCAGTGAGAAATACATAAGGTAGATTTTATTATTAACCGCAACTTATAGATTTTGATCAGTATGCCGTGAAGAGTCAGATTCGTATCTGGTGGCTAAAATTGGAACTGTATTTTTTCCAACGTAAATCGATCCCGCATTAACGCATTAGCTTATTTCCCAAGCTCCGCTGTTGTACGATCATTAAAGCACACACTGCGTGTCCAGTTAGAATCTGCACTTTAATTATTACTACATGAACCTGGGACCAAATATCCTATTCAAACGTAGAAGGGTTGCGGCTGAGATAATCCTGCAAATACAGTATTCAATAGCCTACATATTGCATTATTACTCCACTACTCACCAGTTACAGTAAGTGAAATCAAATTTCAATCAAGTATCTCGAAAGATCAGCTGCAAGTTAAAAACTTCTTTAAAACAGTATCTAATATAAATTTCTGTTTTCAAGACAGGGGAAATTGTTTAGAGATTACAAAAACATAGTTAATTTTCAGATATCACATGTTTCATGGCAGAAGATCTTCCGTTTTAAGTTATAATATGATGCTCGGCTAACGAAGTATGGCTGAACCTTACACACCTTACGCAAATAATTGTAAACATCTACAAATTTTTATTCACCATAAAACTGTGTAACTTGAGAACTGACAGTGTCCTTCAGGTAATTTTAATATGCACACTAAGACGAAAATGGACGCACCACGAAAAAATCAGTGGATGTGATTTACATGTACAGACAAACTAATGATTACAGTTTCCAAAAAAATTGTATGCTTTACTGTAGAGAAAGAGCTTTACCAATTGAGCAAGACAATAACGCATTGTTCCACCTCTGGCCCTTATGCAAACAGTTGTTCGGCATTGACTGACAGAGTTGTTGGGTACCCCCCTAAGCGACAAGTGCCAAATTCTGCCGAATGGGAGCATTAGATCATTAAAATTCTGAACTGGCTGGAAGGCCCCGTTCACAAAGCTTCAAACGTTATCAATTTAGGACAGATACAACGACCTTACTGTGTGGGTGGGCCTTATCTTGCTGAACTGTAACTCCAGGATGACTTAACATGAAGAGGATCAAAACGAGGCATGGAATACCTTTGACGTACCACTGTGTTGTAAGAGCCTACAGACGAAAATCAAAGGGTCGAGCTATGAAACGCAAGGGCATCCCAGACAGTCACTCCTGGTTGTCGAGGCGTATGGCGGGCGGCAGTCAGGTTGGTATGCCACTGCTGTCAGGGACATCTTCAGACAGGTCTTCAGCCTGGAATCCCTCTGAGCCCTGTCCTCAGTGATGAGTCCCGATTCGACCTGAATCCCGATAACCTGCAAGGATAAACCGTTCATTGTCACCTGGGCTTACGACTCAGGATTTCGACAATCTGACGCGCTAATTGGCCAGAATTTGTGGCACGATACCCCTCAGGAAGAATTCAGCAACTCTATCAACAGATGAGAAGCCGAATAACCTTTTTGCATAAGGGCCAGAGGTGGACCAATTCGTTTCTGACTTGCTCATTATGTGTAGCTTTTCCTTTTCGATTAACCATTCTTTTTTCCTGAATTTGCAGTCATTTGTTTGTCTGTATATGTACATCACATCTACCACCGTGGCGCGTCGAGTTTTTCTTATATTTTTTTTCTCTCTTAGCTATAGCTCTTACGTAATGTTGACAAACGCTGCATAATACACAACCTCACGTCCCACAACAACAAAAAAGAATGGAAAATGTCGGGAACCGCTTATCACGGTGTCCTGTGCGAATTATGTGATTTTACAATCAGTCACTAGATTGAAACACGGACGAGGGCACATTATGTGTTCCTAGGTACACTGCTCTCCAGGAACAACACTCTCAACTACTACTTAACTACGTCATACGTTACATGTTACTGCGACCCATACTTGTAAAAGGAGGTGTCCCACATGTCGTCGTTGCATTCGTATGCAGTACTGCACTCTTATCTGCAGCTAGTTACTAATTATTTCGTCTAACCACCGGAAACATGCCGTAAGGCTTGACAAGACTGTACTTCTCAGAGTGGCACTTGCACCCTACGTCTTCAGTTTCTTGTTATATGTAATCCAGCCTAAGTTTACCCACAGTTTTTACCCTTTCCATCTCTACTAAAATGGACGTTGGTACCTGATGTCTTAACTGTTGTCCTGTGTGTGCCGCCGGCCTTTGTGGCTGAGCGGTTCTAGGCGCTTCAGTCCGGAACTGCGCTGCTGCTACGGTCGCAGGTTCCAATCCTTCCTCGGGCATGGATGTGTGTGATATCCTTAGGTTAGTTACGTTTAAGTAGTTCTAAGTCTATGGGACTCAAGACCTCAGATGATAAGTCCCCTTAGTATTTAGAGCCATTTGAGCCTGCGTGTGCCTTCTTCTCGTCAGTATTATCCTTATGTTCCTTTGTTCCTTTCTTCTCCGATTCTGCCGAGAATGGGGATGCCTTACCTATCACTCCACTTAATTTTGAAAATTTCTTTTGTAGCAAAAGATCTCTGATATTTCAATTCTTTTCTTTTTCCGCTTCTAGCACAGTACATATCATACATTGCTGTGCCCTGAACGGACGTTCTCGTATTAGCACCGGTGTTTGATACAAGCAGAGTCCGTTTGGACACGAAAACCCTCTTCGCCTGTGCTAATTTGCCCTTAAGGTCCTCGTTGCTCAACTCGTGTGTGTGTGTGTGCGTGTGTGTGTGTGTGTGTGTGTGTGTTTGAGGTATACGGGCGCTAAACAGCGGGGTCAACAGCGCCCAAACGCAGAAAAAAAGGAACACATGCAGTGAAGGGACTAAGACGAACAGCGAACAAGGGGAACAGCTAAAAGACACAGACCTGACGCAATTCCAAATCCTCACATACAGAGGCAAAACAAGAGGAGAAGGAGTGCACTAAAAAAGGAAAGGAAACACAAGGAAGGGAGGACAGAAACCGAAGGGAAACAAGGAGGTATTCGTGACTGGGGAACCTCTTACCTAAAATCTGGGTTAGCCAGTCATCCAGCAGCACATTAAAACCCTCTCCCTAAAATCCGTGGCAACAAATTGGACAGGACACAAAACCGTAAAACCTTAACCACAGACGATGCGTCGTCTTTCAAAACAGAGGGCAAATCCGGTGGCAAAAATACCACCGCCCTCTGGTCAGAGAATAAAAGACAGTCAAGTAAAATGTGGCGGACAGTAATCTGGACGCTGCAAGCACTGCAGATTGGGGGATCATCCCGCCGGAGTAAAAAACCATGTGTGAAGGGACTGTGCCCGATGCGGAGGCGAGTGAGGAGAACCTCATCCCGCCTGCATGACTGGTAGGTCGTACGCCATGGCCGCGTGGTGGCCTTGACCAGACACAGCTTATTGTCACCGACTGCCAGCCACTCCTCTTCCCACTGACGCATAACGCGGAAACGCAGGAAGGAGGTAACAGCATGGAGGGGGACGGCACATTCAACAACGTGAGGGAGGGAACATGCATCTTTGGCAGCCACATCCACCAGTTCGTTTCCCCTAATACCCACGTGCCCCGGCACCCAGCAGAAGGATACCTCCTTCCCCTGCCGCTGCAGGTGGAGTAGGGCATCATGGATGTTCTGGACGACCGTATCCGCTGGGTACAAGTGTTGCATGGTCTGAAGGGCACTCAGGGAGTCAGAACAGATGAGGAACTGACGACTGGGGACACATCTCATCTGCTCCAATGCCCGCAAGATCGCAAACAATTCGGCATCAAGGATGGTAAACGCCGCAGGAAGCCGTAAATTGACGAGTCGATCAGGGAAAACAACAGCACAACCAACAGAGTCCCCCTGTTTAGAGCCATGCGTAAATACTGGTACATGGTCGGGATGCTGGTTTAACATATCATAAAATAAGGAGGTAAAAACAAACGCAGGAGTGCAGCTCCTCCGGTACTGCGACAAGTCTAAAAGGACGCTGGGCCTCTGGAGCAACCAGGGAGGCAGGCGAGGAAAACCTTGTCGTTGGGGGGCCACACGCTCCACACCAAGGGACTCAAGCAAATGCTTGGCACGAATCCCAAATGGTCTCGTTGCCCTGGGACGACTGGAAAAGAGACGTTCGTTAGGCGGTCGGGCGACGGTAGGGTACGCAGGGGAGGTAGGACAGGCAAGGAATTGACACACCCGTCGCACCGTGAGGAGTTTCCGCCGGATGGCGAGCGGCGGTTCCCCTGCCTCAGCACACAAGCTGGGGATGGGACTAGTACGGAAGGCACCAGTGGCCAGCCTGATACCCTCATGGTGTACTGCGTCAAGAATCTTCAGATACGAAGGCCTTGCTGACCCATACACGGTGCAACCATAGTCAAGACGCGATCGGACGAAAGCCCTATAAAACTGCAGCAGACGCGCCCGATCTGCTCCCCTGGACCGATGGCTCAGACACTTCAAAATATTCGGCGCCTTCAGGGCCCGCACCTTGAGGTCTTTAAGGTGAGGCAACCACGACAACTTTGAATCAAAAGTGAGGCCCAGGAACCGCACAGTGTCGCTAAAAGGAAGAATGGTGTCCCTCAGACGCAAGTCAGGGGAGGTAAAAAGATGTCGAGAACGATTAAAATGAACACACACACATTTTTCTGCAGAAAAGGTAAAACCCGTCTTCGCAGTCCATGCCTCTAATCGCTGTATCGTAAGCTGCAACTGCCGACTACCAGTGACAAGACTGGAGGAAGAACAGAAAACAGCAAAATTGTCCACAAACAAGGAGCATTGGGCAGGACTCCAGATAGTGGACGTGATACTGTTAATGGCGACGGCAAAGAGGGTGACACTTAAAACGCTTCCCTGAGGAACACCATTCTCTTGCACATACAAATCAGAGAGCACATTACCAACCCTATAGCGAAAGAGGCGGTAGGAAAGAAAGGACCGAATGAAGATGGGAAGACGGCCACGAAAGCCCCACTCATGGAGTTTATTGAGGATATGGCGGCGCCAAGTAGTGTCATACGCCTTATGAATGTCAAAGAAGACACCTAGACAATGCTGGTTACGCAGGAAGGCCTGCTGGATGACCGCCTCAAGCAGGGTCAAGTTGTCTATAGTGGAACGACATCTCCGAAAGCCACACTGAGAGGGGCTAAGGAGCTGCCTGGTCTCGAGCAGCCAAACCAGGCGACGATTGACCATGCGTTCCAACGTCTTCCCGACACAGCTCGTCAAGGCGATACTTCGATAACTACTGGGATGCGTTCGGTCCTTCCCTGGTTTGAGGAGGGGTATCAAAATCGCCTCCCTCCACGAGTCAGTCATTAGTCAGAAAGTTCCTTTAAGAACAGCACCGATAAACGATGAAGTTGCAAATTAAAAAAATCGATGAAAGTGAAGAAAATATTTCTTATTAAGAAAAATAATTAAGCTAAATCATATTAAAACAATTCAGGAGAACTTCCTTGGAAGGCAGTAACAAGTGCTGCAGCATGCTATACCGGATTTGATCATGACCAGGCGCAGTATCATGAGCCACAGACAGCGCCGAATCCAGTTCCCACATTGTGAAGGGGCAGTTGTAGGGTTCAGAATTAGGAGACTGGAAGTCCAAGTGACCCCTCTCGATGGCAGTGCGGTAGCGGCAGAAATCTGGATCACAGTTAATAGTGGCAGTAGATTCGGCAAAATACATGGCCAGTGTCTGGGCAATGTCTCTCGGCGCCGTGAGGAGACTTCCCTGATGCAGCAATGCCGTGACAGGTAGCTGGCCGAGTTTCCCGGAAATCCTCCTGATGACTTCCCATACTTTCGTAGAACTAGTGGAGCGGGAGATGGAGTTCAAGAACGATTGCCATGACCGTCGTTTGCTCTCTTTAATCACTCGCCGCGCCTTGGCCCTTGCCACCCGAAAGGCCGCAAGATTGTCAGCTGAGGGACGGCACTTGAAGCGGCGCAGAGCTGCACGGCGGGCTCGAATGGCTGAACGGCACTCAGTGGTCCACCAAGGGACAGGACGCCTCTTGGGATGACCGGATGACCGTGGGATTGACAATTCAGCAGCATGGGAGATCACGGCTGTAACATGGTCTACCCATTCGTGGACGCTGGCACTGCGTTCTAAAACAGCCAGTTGGCTGAAAAGTGTCCAGTCAGCCCTGCAGAGGTGCCACCGGGGCGGTACCGGAAATGCCATAGCCTCATCCAGGAGGCGAATCCAAAGGGAGAAGTGGTCACTAGAATGGAGGTCAGCAGCAACCTCCCACAGAGCAGAATCCGCGAGTGCTGGAGAGCAAAAGGAAAGATCAATAGCTGATGACGACCCAGAAGCAGTGCAGAAATGAGTGGGAGCACCAGAGTTGAGGATGCACAGTTCTTCAGACATCATGAGGCTTTCCAGAATGCGACCCCTGGGGCAAGTAGTCGAAGAGCCCCATAAGACATTATGAGAATTGAAGTCCCCCAGAAGAAGAAATGGGCGGGGAAGTTGGCTAATAAGGTCTGTGAGAACCTCAGAGTCTATCGCATCCTGAGGGGGTAAGGAAAGTGAACAGTGTGAGCCTCTGACCCACAAGAAGGTCAACTGCAACTGCTTGCAAGTCTGTAACGAGAGGGAGCTCAGATAAGGGGTGCATGTCACGGACAAAAACCGCAACACCACCATTTGCCCTTTCCCCCGTCAGATTATCTTTCCGATAGACGGTATAGCCCCGTAAAGAAGGAGCATCAGTGGCCCGAAAATGTGTCTCTTGGAGACATAAGCACAAAGGGAACTCACGTACAAGGAGTTGTAGTTCGGCCACATGCGTCCTGAACCCATTCAGGTTCCACTGTAATATGGGAGCCAATGATCAGGGTGGCTGAACTTTCACCCGGCCTCTGTGATTTGGAGGAGAGCCCGTACTGGCTGGAGATTTATTCCTGGGGCGAGAAGAGCGCCCCCGGTCGACATCAATGTCCATCAGCTCCGATGACGACCCACGGGAGAAGTCAGACAGTACGATGGCCTCGTCATCGGACCGACCCTGACCAGTCTCCTCAGGTGGCAAAATCTTCACCTGACGTTGCGGGGAGAGCCGCAGGTTGCAAAACAACCGCAGCAGCACAAGTTCATTGGCAAACTCAGGTATTAGTGCTAACACTAGCAACCTCCGTTTGCGTAGCAACAGTGGCCATTTGTACTGGTTTTTCAGGGCGGAAGCGAAATATGTCGTAAACACAGGAGGTTGCATGGCCTTAAAGAGCGTGTTGGCCTCACCACAGGGGATGCGCTTAGATGTTTTGATCTCCTGTATCTTCCGTTCCTCGAGATAGATGGGGCAGACCCGGCTCCAGACAGGGTGACTCCCAAAGCAATTCACGCACTTCACAGGGGACGAACAATCGGCTCCTTCATGGGCAGGCTGACCACATTTACCACAAGTGGCCATCCCATTGCACCCCAATGTAGTATGCCCAAAGCGCTGACATTTAAAGCAGCGCATTGGGTTGGGGAAATATGGCCTTACTGGCAAACGTAAGAACCCCGCTTTAACATGCTCTGGAAGTCTCGGGCAACTGAACGTGAGAATAAACGAGTCGGATTTTACTAGGTCCCCATCGACTCGCTTCATAATATTCTGCACGTCAACGATACCTTCGTCAGCCCACTCAGATTTCAACTCGTCTGTGGAGATATCTACCAAGTCCCTACATGTCACAACACCCTTACTATAGTTGGGTGTGGAGTGGAGCTCGGTCTCGATAGCGTACTTTCCGTGACTGGGTGCTTTCCGAAGAGAAGCGACTTGACGGGAACTAGAAGTCTCAATTAAGAGAGTACCATTGCGCAGTCGCTTAACAGATTTCAGTGTACCAGCAATTCCCTCAAGACCCTCGTGGATGTAAAAGGGAGAAACCCTCTCAAAGCTACCCTCCTTCCGTTTAATAATCAAAAACACATTCTGATTTTCGGCATGTGCTCTGTTACGACAGTCTGATAAATCTCTAGCAACACCAGGAGCTGGAGGACTCACAGCACGAAGTCGCTTTTTCGATGGGGTGTGTTTTCCTACCAGTGGCCCACCCAATCCACTGGTAGGGGGAAATGTAGAAGTCGAAGGGTCCATTGCGGTCCCACGAGCAGCTAGGGAACTAAAGGTCCGCTCAGACAGAGCCCCGCGTGCCTGAGTAAGCCGTATACAACTGGGGTGCGGCAGGTGCCCCAGAGGTTGCCCGCTTGCGACTGTTCCACCCCAACAGCCATGCATCTTATAGGCGCGCCGCACACCGTAAGATTGAGGGTTTTTTATAGAGGTTTACCTTCCTCGCAATCCAGGCGGTCAATCCAAGAATACCATTCCCCGCAGCACACAACATTCCACCGCCGCACCATACGGTGGTCGCTGAAGCATGTCCGGGGGTTACGGTGACAGGAGACTGGCGGCGCTGACCAGTCCCCAGCTCAGGACCCCGGGGTCGCCAAGCCCGTACTCAGCATATGAACGCTGAGCCCCTGGGGGCCTCAACTCGTCATTTGATTTTTCGCTTCCTAGGTATCTGAACTCCTTATGTTCGTCTACTTCGTGTTCCCCTGTTTTTATGCTGAGATTACCGCTATTCTCATTTCTGATCTCTCTCACTACACTCCTATTTCTTAGGTGTACTCTCAGTTCTTATTCTCTTCTCATTGACTGATCATTCCATTCAACACGTTCTGTAATTCTTTTTACTTTCACAGAGGACAGTAGTGTCAGTAGTGCGTCTTATAACCGATATCATTTCACTCTTTGCTTTAAACCGGCCTTAAATTTTTCTTTTATTTCTGTCATTGTTTCTTCGACGTACAGGCAGAACAGTAAGAGCGAAAGACTGCATCCCTGTCTCACTCCTTTTTCAGTCCGAGCAATTCGTTCTTGTCTTAGTTTCGTATTGTTTCCCCTTGGTCCTTGTATACGTAATATTTACGTAAAAGAAGAACCATCCTACTTCCAGCTTGTGTCTGACGAAGGAGTGACGCAGTTGGATGTGGAAGTAGGAAGGGGGGGGGGGCAGTAGGCGTGAAAGGAGACATATAATAAATACCTTGTAGGGAAAAATGTGCTCGAACTGGCATAGCACTTTGTACCCTTTTGCTAATATATATTTCACATTTTGTCATTAATAAATAGTGTTTTAGTTAGATGTTCTGGAGAGAAAGGGCACCCCAGTTTCCAGTCCATGCTTTGCTCTGTGCAGTTCGACGAGTGGCAGCCCTTCTTGGTCACAAACATCAATGAATACGTGTTTTGAGATGTCAGCTATCTGCTACAAAACGGAACATACACTGGACGAGAATGAAGAAAATATGGGTATGAGTGCCACAAACGTTACGAACTCTTTAACTCTGCGTCTCCGTCCTGAAGTGATCCCGGAAATTTTTTTTCGTTTCGATGTTTACTACCTGGTCTGATATTACCACGTTGTTACCCTCCATTCCCTGTGTGTATAATGAAAAATCTGAAGATAACCACTTTCTGTTCTCGGAGGCTGACAAACATCATCATCATCATCATTATTATTATTGTAATTAGCCATAGCACATCAGTTGCCGAGTGCAGATATCTTCCTGACATCCCATGGTTTATATCCTTCACCTACTCACAGTGATATTGCTTCAGCAGTTTTTCTGTGTTATTTTACCCGTCTTTCTTAATGAAGTCGAACTGATATTTCCTCTTGAAATCGAGAAATCATTGGTTTCGTCAGCCTAACGTTCATGCATTCCCCTGGATTCATCCCTTTTCCATCGCTAATTCGTTTTCACTGTGCTCGTTATTACTTCACAACAAGAGATTGTTCATTGGTTGATACTTCCCACCACTGACTCAAGTAGCTCTCCATCTCTCGATAATGAACCGTCGAGCTGCAGAATGATTTTCACATAAGACCCCCATACTCCGTAGATAGTGAAAGACAACTATTGCACTCTTTTCATCACAAGCGGATAAGATTTTCGTCTAAAAAATTTTCGTTGGTTTACGAAATCCACTATGCACAATTTTAAACCCAAGATCAATTCGTAAAAAATGGAATAAACAGCCTTTAGTCATTAACCACGATTCTTTTTCAGTTACACTCCAAACGTCCTATGAACACAAATTTGACTATGCGGCAGTAGGCGCTGCAGACCACGCCCTGCTTCCAAAAACTGTCTCCTTTCCTTTCTGTTTTGTGGTCTGTACCTCCAAGTGTCTTCAGTCTCCAGGGCTGCCAGGTTCTTCACTAGGTCGCCCATCCAGCGCTGCCCTGGTCGTCCTACGGGGCATCTGGTGTTTGGTTCCTCCTCTAATGCCCTCTTCGTGTGTCTTCCCTCTGGCATGCGGGATACATGGCCTACCCACTGGATTCTTTTGATCTTCAGCTTGCGTGGTACTGTTCGTTGTTGCTTGAGAACGTAGACCTCCTCATCCCTCCTCTTTTTCCATACTCCTCTGTCTACGATTGGTCCGCTTGGGGTCAAGTGTCTTGTAACAGACAGTGCCGGCCCAAAACCTGGATGATGGAAGAGAGTTGAGCATTAGGCTAACGACTCAATCCCGTAAAAATGTCGTTGTTACGAAGCACAAACGTGACTCGGACATGGATGGATACAAGGGGAGACGAAAATGCGAATGAAAATTGGGCTATATTTTTATATTTAAAATTGAATTTTGGGCCTTGTAATGTTGATATATATACCTTGTCTGTAATGCAGAGGCTTCCATTGACTCCTGCGTCTTCATGCCACTCTTCATTTCTGATTCTTCCGCCTTTTAGTAGCAGTTTCCGTCTCAAGGCCAAGAGAGTGCCCTGCATCTCTATACGTTCCTCCGCCATCTTGGCAGAATGAAGCTGACATCTTATGGCGAATGGGCTGTTGATTTATTACTCAAAATTTATGCAGTGGCGTCGTTCTAACTAGGGACCAATGATCTTCTCACTACTATTTAAATACGCTACCCCCAGATCATACCTATCATCATTTGCAGTATAAGTACACTTAAAGACGAGAGAAGTAAAGTCGGCCTAAAAGGAGAGGGTAAGCTACGCGTAATGTCGATGGACGAACTCCACCAGCCGGTCGGTGTGGCCGTGCGGTTCTAGGCGCTTCAGTCTGGAACCGCGTGACCACTACGGTCGCAGGTTCGAATCCTGCCTTGGGCATGGATGCGTGTGATGTCCTTAGGTTAGTTAGGTTCAAGTAGTTCTAAGTTCTCGGGGACTGATGACCACAGATGTGAAGTCCCATACTGCTCACAGCCATTTGAACCACTTTTTTTTTTAACTCCAGCAAGGCCAGTGGGAAAGGGTTGCTGTCTATCCAGCCAGTGGTCCAGACCTACAAGAACTCGTGTGTCATACAGTCATCATTTAATTAAATATTCCCGGGTTTCAAGGCGCGTGAAGTGATTAACTGCCTACGAGCTTTTGCACAGATCTAATCTGCCATTGACAAGTGGTTGACAGTCGTCTGAATGCCGCCGCCAGTAACGTCACTGATGCCCAGTCTCGCACCATATATGGCAATGTTCTGGTGACGCGACCGCCGCGCCTGCTTCAGCTCTCCAATCACAGGATCCCAGGTTATACACAGCTGCAATTCACAGTCTTTATTCACGGTGTTGTCCGATATTTTGATCTCTACTCCTTCATTTATTACGCTATCCCAGAAGCAGTTCGACCGATTAATAAAAGTAGTATCGTCGAATGCAATTCGATGTCCGTTTTCCATTGCATGCTCAGCTAAAGCTGAAATTTCGGGCTAGCGCAGGAGGAAACAGATATCACGTTCGATAGTGCGGGCATTCGGACAGAAATAAAGCTGTCCACAACCACACTATAGTTCTTATATTCCAGGTGTTCTCAGACCTACGTCGTCTTTTACAACTTTCATTAGCTGCCGGATGTTTCCCGAGGGCCTGAAGACTATGTCGATTTTCTTCAGGAGGCGGCTAATCTTCCCTGTAATTAGCCACAATACAGTAAAAACGCAATCTCTTCGTATCTTCTCCGGAGGCCTCGTGCTTTCGTGGCTTACATGAAGCTGCTTGCGCAAACTGTCTGTTGTTGCACCCGGTTTCCTCAAAGGAAACCTTTGCCTCGGTAGGTTTTCGGCGTCTAAAACGGTTTCAGCTCGATATACCCGGATCCTCAGAACAGACGGTTTCAGTGCTGGATGGTGGTAATTGAAGGCGTCCTGATCCGTGTAGGCGGGCTTGTGGTAAACGCTGTGACCGATGCAAGCACTGAGTTTACGCCCAACAAGCACGCACATCAACGCGCGGAACTGTCCTTTCTACTCCGATCGTGAGACTTATGTTGTCGTGGATGTTGCTGATGTTTCCCAGGAACTCTTCCAGCTATCCATGTGGCCATATGACGTAGCGATAGAAAGAACTAGACTTTACAGGAGCTGTGTCCAAAGTGACGTCCTCAGAATGCTCCATAAAGAGGTTCACTATAACTGGAGCTAATGGGCTCCCCATCGCGACACCGTCCGCATGGTTGAATTATTCTCCACCTCGTCAGATATACGACGACGTGACGGTATGTTTGAATCAATCTACGATGGTGTCGTCAAAGGGCCGTGACGTCAAGTTTGTAGAGCCTGTGATGGGCACTCATGTAAATAGGGAAACCACATCAAAACTAACCATAATATCCAATCAATAAGGGCGTAGGCGTTTAATTCGAATGGTGAAGTCCGCTATATTCTTTATATGGTACACACAATGTCGGTGCGTCGAGAGGAGGCTGGCCACATGCTTTGAAAGTCTATAGGTCGGCGATCAGATGCTGCTCACTATATCCCTTAAAGGTGTATCCACCTTATACGCATCGACTTGGGTTAAGGAATCTATAGATTGCATTAAGATTCCTGAGACATTAGTGAATAGTGTCGTTGATTAATGGGTGGTGTGATTTACGTAAAAAATTGTTGAGACAGTCTGCGTCATGAGTGAAGTGATCATTACCAAACGGATGCTGGTGGCATTAATTAAGGAAAAATGAAAAGACTCAGGGTATACCTACGTTGACACCAGCTTCAGATCAGTCATTAGTCAGAAAGTTCCTTTAAGAACAACACCGATAAACGATGAAGCTACAAATTAGAAAAAATCGATGAAAGTGAAGAAAATATTTCTTATTAAGAAAAATAATTATGCTAAATCACAGGTTAATCCAGCAAGATTTACTGCTTTTGACAGTCAATATCTACAATATGAAACACAAAAGGTAAAAATAAATAATATTTAAAAGCAATCAGAATGATGGCAAAGAACTAACTCTAGAAGCAACAAATTGTACAATGATAATTTAACACTGAAAGGGAATACAATACTCAAGAGAAACATTATTACTGGAAGTGATTGTTGAACACAGCGTATGTGTAGAGTAAGAACTTCATGAACATATGACAGGCTATTCACACGTTGTTGCGTGTAAGCTGTATATGTACAGACGAAATTTTACATTTAACACCAAGCAACATTGCGAGAAAGACGATTCTCCAATTAAAAAAAATGTTAAGTTGTTTTACCTCCTGAAATTTTTTGACCATTTTAGAAGAAATGATTTAATGTCTTAGGGAGATTCGAAATGTTGTAGGTAACATAATTATTTCAGGCACTATACGATAAGGCAATGTGTTATTAATAGAGGAAATAACAGGCATAATAAACGGAACGTAATGTGGAATGAAGAACATAGCAACTACTGTGCACCAATGGCACCAACCACGAAATTATACATTCAATGCTCAGTTGCCTAGGATGCTGTCATAACACGAAGAAATATTTGTACATGCTATTGTAAAAGTGTAAACAGTTGCTTTCAGGTTCTACCACAGTGACAAATCTCCAGTAGCTAACACTATGTACCTAAAGAAACACAGACTAAATTACATGCACAATAGCCTAACAGTACTGATATAGAAACAGGGGATGAAAAGTCGATATATCAGAACAACTACAAATATGTCTCACAGAAAAAAAATTCTGTAAACATGTTAAACAAAAAACTGGTTTAAGAGCCACATTTTCAGCAATTTCTGAGATTCATTTCTTTCCCACGTAACCCATAATTAACATTGTAGCAAATCTACAACATACAGACACGTCAGATATCGTAGGTTACAAATAATATCTGAGTCTATAAATGCTGACTCATCTTAATATGGCACCACAGATATTGCTGAAATGGAAAGTGCTGTTTATCTGCGGTTTTCACAGAATTGAATGGTAGTCATGGACTCGTATTGTTAGACAACCTACAGACTGTAATAATACTTAGAAAATACGTTTTTCGTGAGAACAA
This sequence comes from Schistocerca piceifrons, assembly GCF_021461385.2. Lineage (NCBI taxonomy): Eukaryota > Metazoa > Arthropoda > Insecta > Orthoptera > Acrididae > Schistocerca > Schistocerca piceifrons. The sequence continues at coordinate 558,365,046 of NC_060143.1, forward strand.
CACACTTTTTAAAAACATTCACATCGACACTAATACAGTACCTGTGGTAGCAGACACTCAAGGACAACACAAGTACATACACTCGTAATGTGGATTCTGACCAATTGACAAAGGCAACTGACCGTCGCAGGTTGTGTTCAAAATGAACTCCGGCAGCGGCAATACACGCGACAGTCATCATGTTGGTACCACACGTTCCTGCTTGTCTGTATAGGTATTTCTCTCCAATTTTATTAATTAGTTACCCGATCTACTCATATGTACAGCTACATATACATGAATATTTTGCAAACTACTCTGTGGTGCGTGGCAGAGGGTACTATTCATTTTTTCCTGTTCCATTCGCAAACAGAGCGAGTGAAAAAGGACAGTCTGCATACCTCTGCACAAGCCCTACTTTCTCTTGTCCTTAAGCGAAATGTATGCTGGCAATAGTTGAATTGCTCTGTACTCAGCTTCAAACGCCTGTTCTCCAAATTCATTCAATAGTTTTCCTGAAAAAAAAATACAAAAAAAGTCGCCTTTTTCCTACAGGAATTCCCAAATTCACATTTGAGTTCCCGAAGCATCCCCGTAACCGTTGGGTGTGGTTCGAACGTACCTATAACAAATCTAGTAGCTCGCCTCTTAATTGCTTCAATGTCTTCCTGTATATATGACCTCGTGGGGATCCCAAATACTCGAGCAGAATGTGTGGCACCAGCGTTCCGCAGGTAGTCTCCTTGAGACATGAACTACACTTCTCTCCCAGTGAACCGATGTTGAACATTCTCATTCCTACTATAGTCCTTACGGGCTCGTTCCATTGCCCATCGCTTTGCAAGGTTGCGCCTATATATCCAGTGAATGTAACTGTGTCAAGCCGCACACTAATATTGCTGTATTCGAACATTACTGGATTGTTTTTCCACTCATCCGCTTAATTACATATTTCTACTTTATGAGCAACCTGCCATTCATTATACTAACTATACATTTTGTTCAAGTCATTTTGTATTCCCCTACATTCACCCAAATTACGACACCTTCTCGTACATCACAGCACCATCAGTAAAAAGCCATAGACTCCTGCCCAAGCTGTCCGCCATATCATTTATGTTTACAGAAAATAACAGCTGCCCTGTCACACTTCCGTACAGGTCTCGTGACGACCTCATTGCCAGTGACTGCATTCTAGTACTTAAAAAATCTTCGAGTCACGCTTATACCAGGAAAAACATTTATTCCGTACCTTCGTTAAATTTCTGCAGTGAGGCGCCGTATTAAATGTTTTATGGAAATTCAGGAATATGGAATCTGCCTGTTGATGTTCATCATCTTTCGCAGGATATCATGTAAGGAAAGGACAATATGAGTTTGCTACAAGCGCTGCTTTCTAAAACAGTGCTCATTTATGGAGAGAATGAAAATTGTTATATTGGAACTCAAAATATTCTCAAGAATTTGGCAGCAAACCGATGTTAAAGATACTGGTCTACAATTCTGCGAGTCCCTTTTCTCCATTCGCCTGGACCTTTACGCTGGGCCGGACATTCGCGGTAAATGCAAGATAAGTAAGAGGCGAATGCCATACTTTGTGTGATACAGAACTGGGATGCCATCCAGATCTGGCGACTTACTTGTTTTCATCTGTTTCAGTTCCTTCCCTTCGCTAGGGATGACTATTAATATGTCCTCGACATGCGAGTCTCTACGGCGGTCAAAGGACCTTATGTTTGTAGGATTCTCCTGCGCGAATAATTCATTAAACGTGGCATTCAAAACTTCAGGCGTCTTTAAGCTGTTTTCTATTGCTACCCCAGTCTGGTCAATGAGTGGCAGGATAGAAGCCTTTGACCAGCATAGCGATTTTCCATAGGACCAGAATACTCGGCAAGATATTTCACTAAGTTATGACTGTTATGCTACTTGTCGTATGCTTCCCTCATCGATTTTTTTTTTTTTTTTTTTTTTTTTTACAGAGGAACGAATTGCTAACAAATTTTGCCTGTCGTCATTTGTGCGTTGCAATTTGAACCTCTTCAGCAATTTTCTTATTTAGTCACTAAACCACACTAGGGTTTTTCATCCTTAATCCACTTACTTCTCCAGGGCGTGATATACAATTCGTTTAAACTTTGCCCCTAATCCCTCTACATCTATCATACTGGAACTAAATGAGTTCTATGCATTTTCTAAGCCGGCTCCTAAAAACTGCTCATCTGATCTTTCTTGCAAAAACACTGCGGTAGCCATCATCACGGAGACACGAAATTTGCTAACCACCGTCGCCATCACGATATCATTATCACTAACCCCTGTCTGTATACTGACACTGTGTAACAGGTCAGGCCTGTTTGAAGCTACGAAGTGTATATCTCCATTGCGCGTGGGCTGTCGAGCTAACTGCTCAACACAGTTTTCGGAAATCATGTTCAAAAGCACTTGACAAGGCTGCCTGTCCGTTCACCCATGCAATGTATGCATAAACATCCCGGATCATACTCTGGTTATTTCCGAAGCCACTAAGCATGGACTGTCTCTGATTCTAAAACAAAAGCTGCAGTATTAGTAACTTTGTTACGAATACTTCGGTAATTTATTGTTAAAGTTTTGGCAGCTGAACTGTCTTTGTTTTGTAAACGGTCTGTTTCACCCTCTGCATAATAAATGCATATCGTATATAAGAGGATCTCAAAGTACCACTTAGCCTAAAAAAAGTCCCGTGCAAACTGCACAACAGCTCGTCTGCCCGAGAGGCTGCTTCCTTTGCACCCCTGTCCTACAATTCTCCATATCATAAACCACATCCTGAAATCCGTAACCAACATGCTGCCCTGACCTGTCAAGGACTGTCCTACAATTCTCCCCATAACCCAGGTCCTGAAATCCTCAACCAACATCTACATGGAGACCCTCCACTGGGCTCGAAATACAAGAAGCTCGATCAGCTGCGGGAATGATACTCCACACTGTTATGTATGCTTGCCTTCCATGGATGGGACGAGCCGTCTTCAATATGTCGGACAGCTGCTCGTCTTAACTGAGGATGACATTAGAACAAAAGCAACAAACTTCACTTGTGCCGACGTGAGCCATAACGACTTCACCCTGCACACTAATAGAATCAGCCAAGGTCTCATCCATATCACAGATATTCCTTTCTTCCTGGTCGTGAACGCTGTTTCGCTAAGGGTTTCCATAAGGGAACTAACATTGGAACCCACAAATGAATGAGGCCATATGGCCAGTCTCCACATTGACCCTCCATTTCGAGGGATGTGGACGCCTTACCACCCCCACTCACCCTGTAGTGGTGGCAGATCCACCATGTCAAGTGCACTGGAAGGTACCTCGGCATCAGAGCCTGTGGGAGAAACAAGCAATACCTGAGTTGTCCCAGGCGACGTGCCAAATTTTCCTCCACCGCTACTCCAGAAGACAGTAGTCGGAAGAACATTAAGCAGTTCACGAATTTCAGCCAGCTTCTCTCCATCACACATAGCATGGACACATTTTACCCATCCTAACACAAATAACATAATAGATATACAACAAAAGTACGCAGAGTAACCAAATACGCGACCTTTTTACACACCTGACCTGTTACCTGTGGAGGCTATCTCTGATTGTGAGCTGGTTGTCAAAAGAAATTACAGCTGTGGTACAGACTGCACAAATCTATACTTTGCAATTACAAAACGCAACATTACACCTCTTCAACAGAAAAGCATGTAGGAATTTTAAGGGAAAGACTACAGAGAAAACACAGACAATCATAAATACTGAGCTTGCTGGTGTATTGGTGAATAAGAGGCCACAGCTGGTGCTTGATTATCCATCACCTCCTCCTCATCTCTGTCCATTTCTTCCTCATCCTTTCTCCATCTGCCTCATCATTCCCCACTCTCTCATTATCCAATCACCTCCTCCACCCCTCTGTCCTGCTGTGTCCATCTATACATGTAGCTCCTGCAACGCATCCTGATACTACCCACATGACATGTCTGTTGTACATGGACAGCCTATATGTTAGGTGATATAACATTTTTTGGGCTATATGTCTGCTCATATTGGAGCTAGGAGACTCTAAATTCTCATTGATGATTCTCATATTGCAAGCAGTATGAATACCAAATTCTGCTGAAATCTTTTCAGTACTTTAGGAAGATATGCTGGACATACACACATAGATCAATTCATATATTTGAATCATCCACTTATGCTTGAGGGATTGTATTAGGTGTGATGCAGTACAGTTATAATGTCACAATTCGAAAGGAAACATAACAAAACACCCATTTATCATTTGAGCACATTTGCATATATCAACACTTAACCATTATGTGTTTACATTATTCAAAAAGGGAAACAAACCTAGGAAGTCAGCATACAGTATGTACGAAATAATACCGGTGCATTAGAACAGTGGCTCAATGTGGCAACCACTAACATTGTTACATAGACCTACGGAGCACTGAGCGAGATGGCGCAGTGGTTAGCACGATGGACTCGCATTTGGTAGTATGATGGTTCAAACCTGTGTCTGGCCATCCTGATTTACTTTTTCCGTGATTTCCATAAATTGCTTCAGGCAAATGCAACGATGGTTCCTTTGGAAGGGCACAGCCGGATTCGTTCCCCATCCTTCCCTAATTCGATGGGACCGATGCCCTCATTATTTGGCACCCTGCCATAAATCAACCAACCAACATACGAAGCATGTTCTGATACACACTGTCCACCCCCCTGGTGTCTCTTCAGTTTCTCGTACAGTGGGCAGAAGTTGTGCCAACAGATGTTCCTCTGTTTCTACAGGAGTTTCGCAAATTAAATTTTGCATACGAGCCCACAAGAAGGAGGCCATTGGAGTTAAATCCGGCATTAGTGGCGGCTACACGGTTGGAACACTCCTGCCTATCCATCATTCACCATATCGTCTGTTGAAATGTCTCCAAAATGCACGTGAGAAGTGATGTGGTGCACCACCGTGCGGAAAGCAAATTTCCTGACTGACATTCAGATGACCATCTGACATGATACACGTCATCCTGTCTACACTGTTACATACCTAGACAAGCAACTCTGACACTTTTCTGTTTCCCTCAGCAGCTGTTCGATGCGTTACAGAACTCAGCTGTAACTGTCATAGTACAGAAACGGTAGGTTTCAAGACTTGGGTTCCTATTTAAAATACTATATACTCACTCCCCTCTTCAAGTCCTAAGATTTGAAAAGAAAATTTCCGAACACCCTATTGTATATACACAAGGTGTCTCTTCTAAAAGTCATGAGGAGAATTTTCTCTGCTCAGTGGAATGGACACACAAAATTCCGCATTCAGAATTATTTTACTCTTAACAGGACACAAACTAACACTTACTGTTGTCACTGACCGTCACAAGAGGGACTTGATGAACAGCAACTCTATCGATTGACCACAGCTATACATCGGAAGAAATTGCAAATAACTGATGAAACACTGGAGAAAACGCACCTGACAACTCTAAGGAGAGACCATATAATGTAGGGCGAATCACCCGCAACTTGCATAGCAAATAATGCGGATATGGAAATGATGTTCGGTTTTCATATAATAGATTGGTATTCTGGGCCCCGTATTGTTAGCCAATAAACAGATTGTGATAATATTTAGAGAGTGTATTTTTTGTGCAAATATACCCTTCAGCCATTTGTTTTCGGTGTCCATCCTAACACTGTGTAACGGAATGTCAGTATAACGGGTAAACATTTGCCCTTTCATCGGTTTCATTTAATGTATAAAATTATAATAATTTGGTATTTCCTATTTTGAACTGCCTCCCGTTCTATTTATATTTCGAAGTAAACATTTTGTCCATGTGGTAAATGAATATCAAGTACAAAGAGAGTGTGTGACTGAAAGTGTATTGTAAGTTCACAAATACGCCATACCGCTTCAGATGATCCGACATAACAGCCATTCACAAAAATCCTCACTTCGTCAACCTGAATGTCTTCATTCCCATGGGATCTTTCATTGGATACTTCTATAGTTGCACTATCGTATCCTTTATACATGTATTTATAATTCCTTAGGGTGTAGCGCAAACTTCAACATTCACATGGCAATTACATTAACAAGTAAATACGGACAAAGTAGCGATTGTCAAGTGATGGTCCTCAAACATTAACGTTAACACCATTATCACGGTGTCTGTACAGTGGATGAGATTTAACTTACGGTCCTGTGATTTGATAGAAATCTTAAGGAATATGTTTTGTGCATTTGGCATCTGCCACATACAGAGACTTTTGATTAAGTGCACGATATGGTCCATGCCTCATACGTCTCACAACGTATGTGTGCAGTTTATGGTGTGCGCGAATATCTGGAATTTCTGCACATACGCCATTATCAATATCACAAATGTCTCCTATTTTATCGGTTTCACATAAAGTGATTATAATATGGGAATGTGGCACCCATCTTTTGTCTGCATTGCACCGAAAGTATGTTTCGTTAATACCGCAGGAATTACTTCTTGTAATTAACTCTCGAATACTAGTACAATAATTTCTGGATCGAAAGGAGCATGGTTCATTTAGATAAATTTTGTTAATAATTTTTGAACAGTTAGGGTTGCAAGTAACTAATATTGAAGGTTTCCCGCAATGTCGAACAATGGACATTGCATTCAAATAATTTTTATGCATATATCTTGGAAAACCAATGTAAAAGGTAGACTAACTCTTCTGCGAATATATGTAGTAACATACAGGTATATTTGTAAATGGTCGTATAAGTTGTTATAAATTTCTGATATTAGAACAGACTGATTTTTGCCTTATGTAGCTAAGCCTCATTCATTCAGTACATACACAAATAGCAACAATCCAGTGCAAAAACAATTTTTATGAATGATGTAAAAGGCAGAAATCATCTCTAATTGAAAGGTGATAGTATACATAGTCCAACGTACTACCTTTGTTTCTGGGCCGTCTCGTAGTGGCCGTATTTGATGTATTATAGAACAAATTAGCATGCCACTCAGTGTCTCCGTCAGAAAATAACAGTGGACATGCTGACTGACCCAGTGAGGAATCAAAAACAAAAATGTCTTTGATTGGACCAGCGCTTTTTTTTAAAAAAGGCACGCCGCATTTCTTTCAAATTGTTGCTCACCATCAGCTATAGTATAAATATTTAGTCACCAATTTGAACTGCATCACTGCAGCTTCGTATGTCTTCATTTTTGTCAACCGTAAGAATTATACAAATTCACTGTTATCGTTATCTTATCTTGTACAATAATCTTTCATTGCAGTGAAAGAAAGCACAAAAGAATTAGCGCGTTCAGCTACAACAGCAGTTTTACGCATTAAATTGTTATGAATAGTGCACAACTGATTTGGATGTTCATTAAGTCTACAGCGAACAGCAGTTTCGATGTCATAAAAATATAATTGTGCTTAACGTAGTGAACGATCATGCATAGAAATCAATGGACGTGCCTATGATAAAACAGTGTGTATTACAGTCGTACACTCCACATAGAACTCTGTCTGATAGTTTGGCCTTAGCACTGACCACAGCATGAGCCGCATTGTAGCAACGAATATTACTGAAGTAATTCTTTAATTTGTGTTTAATCATTTGCAGTGTGTCCTTCATAAAGTGCGTTGAAAAATAAGTTTAGTGTTAACGTGGGAAAATTAACTTTTCACTTACGTCAGCACAGTATGAATGTCATTGTATGACACACAGCAACCTCTGAAGCGAAATGATCTGTATTACAAAATCTTCACTGTAAATTTGTCAAATCGTAGTTGTAATGTTAAAATTGTGAGGACTTTTCGACCGCGCAAATTTAAATGTTACACTCAATAAAATAGTTGCATATCATTATGAATATTCCCATACCTATTACTTTCTCTATCCTAAAATTCTGCCTGTGTAGCTCTATGTCTCTCACTCCACGCTGTTAGCGTTCTCCTTCTAGGCATAGCATAAAACAAATATAGTTTCCGTATAGTAAAGGAAGTGAAAAGTCATAGTTTTTCAAAATGAAGAAATAAAAAATTAGGAACCTCAAAATTGCTGGTAACGTTGACAACTGACCACAAAGTTACTCTCACATAAAAGTAATCGAAATAACGACGCCAGTATACAACATTATCAACAGACCTTGTCACTACGCTGTTTTGAATTCCATCTCTGACGTCATCATCGACATAGCAGTCGTCGCGTCGTAGCTGCTCGGTGCCCGTGTGTTACGGCCAACTAACCATGTAATTATGAACTATCCTACAATGCTATTTCACGAAATGTTGTTACTTTCGTGTGTCATTTACACCATAGCAACTGATCGGTACGCGTGGCAGAAGTTGGTGGCATTCCGTGTTCGCGTATTGGACATTTTAATGCGTGATAAAGAACGTATCATCATAGGTATGCATATGAAAGCATCTGCTTCCTTTTACGACTCTTAACGTCTACATTCTCACATAGTTTTTTTTTCCTTGGTACCCATCTGTGGCAAAATATCTTTCAAGTTATGTGAGTTTCATTGGCGTCATTGTGTAATTAATATTAAAAATAGATACTTCAATTTTCTTGTCGAGTATTAATACTATCACTTGATTTGTCATCGCAGTGAGCGTAATTAGTGGGATGGTCCAATATTTTTTAAAGTTCATTGTGATTCGTGTTATACGACTGTCCATGTGGTTTACACATGTTGCATTAAGATATTCTTAGTGAAAGATACATGTATTATGATATTGAGAGCTTTTAAACGTACGCGTTGGTAGCTTGGTGGTGTTGTGGGTAGCTGATGTTTTAGTCATCCGGTGATGATACTAAAAGTATTGGGCTGGTGCATAAGTTCGCTTTGGTTTCCGATAATTTTAATAAACGCAAAAGATACACATACCAGAGAAGTTAGTCATCAATAATACACTCTTCGTCACTGTTTACAACAGACTGACAGAGCTGGGGTACCTTTTCGATTCCGCGACTGTAGAAATCACATGGTTTTGAGGAGTGGATCTCGGCGAGCTATGTTCGGAGCCCATTTAAATTAGGAAAGCAGGTGCCTCGACGGTCGGGCGGGCACTATCATCGAATACCATCACTTCACGCAGTCTCTGCCAGTTGTTCTTGGACTGCGGCTGCAAACGTCTCAGTTGTTGACAATAGATATCAGCAGTGATGGTTACAACTCGGGCAGGAAATTCGTGTTACACCAAACCGTCAATATTCCACCAGGTGCATAACATTATCTTTTGTTGGTGTGCGGAGGTCTCTGTACGGGGAGTTGCTGCTTTGTTTGAGTTCAACCATTCGTTCCTTTCCCTTATGCTACGATAAGGAAGTTGCTGCTTGTTTGGGGTCAACCATTCCTTTCTTTTCGTTATGTTATGATAAGTTCACCATTTCTCGTCTTCAGTAGCAACTTAGGATTGGAATGATCGTTACTGTTCGCGAGCCAATTGGTTACGAGCAAGCAGAGGTGAGCGTATCTACGTCTACATCTACATATATACTCCGTAAATCGTCGCACGCTGCGTGGCGGAGGGTACCCTGTACCACTACTAGTCATTTCAGTCGTCTCTTATCTTCGTGGTCCTCAAGCGTAGTGTATGTTGGCGACAGTAGAATCGTTCATCAGTCAGCTTGTAACGCCAGTTCTCTAAATTTTCTCAGTGGAGCTTCTAGAAAAGAACCTCGCCCTCTAGAGAATCCCATTTGAGTTCCTAATGCGTCTCCGTAACACTTACATTGTTTGAACCTACCGGTAACAAATCAAGCAGCCCACCTCTGAATTGCTTCGATGTCTTCCTTCAGTCCAGTCTGATATGGATCCCAAGCGCCTGAGCAGTACTCACGAGTAAGTCGCACCGGTGTCCTACATGCGGTCTCTTTTACAGGTTGACGACTCTTTCCTAAAATTCTCCCAACAAACCAAAGTCGACAACTCGCCTTCCCTACCACATTTCTCACATGCTCGTTCCACCTCATGTCGCTTTGCAAAGTTTCGCCCAGATACATAAACGACGTGACTGTGTCAAGCAGGACACTAGTATTACTGTACCCGAACGTTGCAGGTTTGATATTTCTACTCATCCGCATTAACTAACATTTTTCCACATTTAGGACGAGCTACCATTCATCACACCAACTGGAAATTTTGCCTCTCACCTCGTATCATCTTACAGTCAATGAACTTCGATAGCTTACGGTACACTATGGCATTATCAGTAAACAACCGCAGATTGCTGCCCATCTTGTCCGCCAAATCAGATATGTATGCAGAGAAAACAGCGGTCCTATAGCACATCCCTGGGACACTCATGACGATAATCTTGTCTCTCATGAACGCTCACTCTCGAGGACCACATACTGCGTCCTACTATTTAAGAACTCTTCGAGCCACTTTGATATCTGCGAACTTATTCCATAACACCGTACTTTCGATAATAGACTTTAGTGGGGCACCGTACGAAATGCATTCCGGAAACGTAGAAATATGGAATCTGCCTTTTGCCCTTCATCCATTTCGCCACCCGTTGATTTTCGCGATTTTGGGTTACAGTATGCGCAGCCCACACACCAAACTTTCGAGCTGTCCCTATTGCATGTAAATATAGCACGATAGTCGAATCATCGCAGTTCATCCCTTTTTCCAGTTCTCGAGTGGACGTGGATCTTCATCAAACTTCAAAAGTCTACCTGAACATAGAAACTCGCTGGTGTCAAACCGATGGTCTTTAAAACTATAAATTCGTTTCTTTGCCGTGCTACGCCCGATGACATTATCTTCATACGCGGCGAAAATGTTTTTGGCTGCTTCGGTGGCTTTCATTCCCCCCCCCCCCCCCCCCCGCCTCCTACTGAATTCACACAGAAGTATATGTAGGAAAAGTTCAAGTATCTCCACTTCGCACTCCGTTTTCTAGCATCTATAGCTCTACCCACTAACTCCAAATGAGAAAATGATTTTACATGAATTGTATTTTATTATGCTAGCTACATAGGGTTGCTACTTCTGTTTATGGCCAAGTGTCAGACATTGTAATTTGTTATATTGTTGCCCCGTCGTCTGTGTGGGACAAAACTGAACTTATCCAGGGTTTGAAATTATTGTTATTGTATAAAGATAATTATACTGTAGCTTAATTTAGCCTACTTAAAGTTCTCTAGAGCTAGAGAGATACATCTTTTTGTTTTATTGAAAGCTGTTTCCTTTCCTCTTACCTGAAATTTGGATGCTTGGCAAAATAACTGTTAACATGAGCCCCATGCCTGCAAAAACCCAACCCTAACCCCACTCCACCTAAGTCCCACGTTACAAAGTAAAGTACCCAACAGCGTACAGATATCTCCAGAATGTGATGACAGCGGCAGAAATTTTCGAAAGCGTTAGATCGCATACAAATCTGACACAGAGCAAGAAATCCGAGAAGCGTTTAATCGAAAATATATGGGTAACAATTTAGGTCAAGGTCGCTAAACCTCCTGCATTTGACAACTAGTTTCAGCTCATTAAGGAGTCGTCTCCAGTTCAGTAAATATTTTATGATTTCATTCCGTGTATAACAGCCACGAGGCATCGAACACCGTCATAATCTGAACAAACTGTGAGGAGGTGCATACACGAAATCAGATAATAAATTTCTCAGTAATATGAAGTTGACACGTTAATAAGCTGAAACTAGTTATCGAATAACGTATTTTTAGCGATCTTGACCTAGGTTTTTCAGCGACGTATTTTAACATATCCTCAGATTTGACAATGTCAAATAACGACGCATTTATCCCAGAACGTCACCTCGAAATCCCAAGTTCTGGAAAAATCAGTACCGACCGCCCACCGTGTAACCCTCTGCCTCCTGCACAGTGCCGACAGGCCACCGTTCCCTGCTGGCGTCGTTTGAATAAAGTGTCCACAGGCATGCTGTCAGCACTCTACCCCTCCGGACGTTATTGGCTTCACAGACCATCGAGCCACTATTCAAGTAGTCCTCAGTTGATCTCACGAGGCTTAGTGCTCCTCTTTCCAGTCTCCCAACTAGGGAAAACTGGTACCACCGGGAATTAAACCCGGATCCTCCGCACGGCAGACAGAAGCGCTAATCATGTCAGCTATAGACATGAGCTCAGGATACAAATTCCTTCGTGGGTAAAGGAAACAATGGGACGTCGCTGTGGTGGGGAATCTCCGTAAGCTGGTTCATAGGCATGAATGGGGAACAGTGGCCTGACCGTAGGGATGAAACATTCACGGTGTACACGTGGGGTGACTGCGACTGCGGGGACACTGTGTGTGACTGCAGTATGCATGCATTATGCAGCCGGGACTCGCAAATCTGCTGCACTCATTATGCGGTCCCGCGGCCCGGTGTTTGGCCAGCTGTCCGCCGGCGAACGTGTACACCGGCGCGCCATTATCATAGCGGGCCGCGGAACTTCTTGCGTAAAAAGGAAAGAGCGGTGAGGGCGCAAGATAGCGCACATTCGCCGTGCACACCGGTGTGTTTGTTCAGCTGACACGGCGGGCGGCGAGGCCCACCCGCAATCCGTCTCCAAGACAGAGCACGAGAGGGGGCGCAGGTTTGCCGCCCCCGCCCCCCCCCCCCCCCATCAACCTTAATATCACGACAAAGGTCCTCCACTGCAAACACCGACCAGCCGCGAGTGTTATGGGATAGAACAGATCACGTGGCATAAGCTATTAGCGGCAGTGTAGGTCAGCGTTTACGGCAGGAAATTACAATCTGCTCGCCGGCGTGTAAAGTCTGATAGAAACTAAGAAAGTGCGCGCTGCTGAAATGAGACTGCAGCTCATTCCATTCTGTAGTCTACCGTGATGTTCCTGGATTGGCTTTTCTGATACGATGTTGTGAGTTTTACTTTTTGTGAAGATCTTAATTTTTTTTTTTATTTTACTGCGCTATCCTCCAAAGCGTTTCACTGTTTGACAAAAAATTAGGTGGCGCTAGTGTCCACACTTAAAATAACAAACCGAAATTTAGCAATACTGCTCTTATTTTGGCGTAGAACAGCATAAACAGGTGATAGTAAAGTAGCAATTGTGTAAAGGGTACAGAAAGTAGACATCTGCAGCATTTATAACGGGAGACAAAATTGTTCTTCGTTTTTCCCAACTTAATAGAATTGCACACATATTCCGACAAGTGGTTAATGTGCTCAGTATGAGGTATGACCACTTCTGACAGCAATACAGACCTGACAACGATGGGACATGCTGCGGATGATGTCATCAGTCTCATGTTGAAGCAATGACGCCCATTCTTCTTGCAGAGATTCTCTCGATCTTGGAGAGTGGTTGATGGATGCTGACGTGATGGGAACCGTCTCCATAGCGCATCCCAGACATGCTCTACGCCATTCATATTGGGAGAGCGAGCAGGCCACGCCATGCATGCAATAGCTTGCGTTTGCAAGAAAACATCAACCAGCCGTGCCCTATGGGGTCGCGCATTATAGTTCATCAGCACGAAGCTGATCAGTCAGCTCCTGGACACACAAAACAGCTTCCTTGCAGTGACTGTGGCCAAATGCCAGAACCAGAATCATAGATATGTACTAGCAGAATAACTACAACAATATCCACGAGGCATATGCTACAGAACAGCACCCATGTGATGAAGATGCACTCCTGAGGCAGCATTAGTGTCATGGAGAGATGTCGGAAGAGAGTCTGTAGTAAGCAATGCTGTAGCAATTTCTATTACCCATTGTCAATGTGATGGTGCGATTGCTACAGTAGACCCACAGTGGGTATGAGCTAATGCACACCAAGTAGAGGATCCATGCACTGACCAGAGCCGAATGCCAGAACCAGTATCGTAGGTACACACTATCAGAATGACTCCAACAATATCCTCAAGACATATGCAACAGCGCAGTGTCTGTATGATGGAAACGTGACTCCTGAGGCAGCATTAGTGTCATCTAAAGATGTCGGAAGAGTGCCTGTACTATGCAATGCCGAAGTAATTTCTGTATCCCATCATCTACGTGAGGGTGCCATTGCTACAGTAAACCCACAGTGGAGCTTCGGTTACAAGCTACTGGACAACCAGCAGGGGTTCCATGCACTGACCATAGCTGAATGCCAGAAACAGTATCATGGATATACACTATCAGAATGACTACAACGATATCCAAGAGGCAAATGCAACAGTGCATGTGCTCTTGGAAAGACGTTGGCAGAGAGCCTGTAGTATCGAATGGCGAAGCAATTTCTGTATCTCATCGTCACTGTGAGGTTGTGAGGGCCACAGTAAACCAGCAGTGGTGCATCAGTTACAATGTATTGGATACCCAAGAGAGGTTCCATATGGTGACCAATCAGTATGCCAGAGCCAGTATCATAGATATACACTAGCACAACGATTCTCTAAATGTACTCGAGGAATCTGCAATGAGACCTCAGAGGAAATACATTGTTATGCAGTGGCGTAGCAATTTCTGTGTCACATACTGAATGTGACGGTTACAGTAAACCAGCAGCACTGTATCAGATACAAACTTCTGTACCAACAGAAGCTCCATGCTGTGACTGAAGCTGTATGCCACCACAAGTATTATAGATGTACGCTAGCAGAATGAATCAAACAATGTGATCTGTCTCCCATCATCAATGTGAGGGTGTGAGGATTACAATAAACTGGCAGTGGTGTACATGTTACAAGCCAATGGGCAGCCAGCACAGATTCCATGCAGTGACCATAGGCGAACGCTGCTACCAGTATCATAGATATACAGTTGTTGTTGTTGTGGTGGTCTTCAGTCCTGAGATTGGTTTGATGCAGCTCTCCATGCTAATCTACCCTGTGCAAGCTCCTTCATCTCCCAGTACCTACTGCAACCTACATCCTTCTGAATCTGATCAGTGTATTCATCTCTTGGTCTCCCTCTACGATTTTTACCCTCCACGCTGCCCTCCAGTGCTAAATTTGTGATCCCTTGATGCCTCAGGACATGTCCTACCAACCGATCCCTTCTTCTAGTCAAGTTGTGCCACAAACTTCTATTCTCCCCAATCCTATTCAATACCTCCTCATTAGTTACGTGATCTACCCACCTAATCTTCAGCATTCTTCTGTAACACCACATTTCGAAAGCTTCTACTCTCTTCTTGTCCAAACAATTTATTGTCCATGTTTCACTTCCACACATGGCTACACTTCACACAAAAACTTTCAGAAACGACTTCCTGACACCTAAATCTATACTCGATGTTAACAAATTTCTCTTCTTCAGAAACGCTTTCCTTGCCATTGCCAGTCTACATTTTATATCCTCTCTACTTCGACCATCATCAGTTATTTTGCTCCCCAAATAGCAAAACTCCTTTACGACTTTAAGTGTCTCATTTCCTAATCTAATTCTCTCAGCATCATCCGACTTAATTCGACTACATTCCATTATCCTTGTTTTGCTTTTGTTGATGTTCATCTTATCTTCTCCTTTCAAGACACTGTTCATTCCATTCAACTGCTCTTCCAAGTACTTTGCTGTCTCTGACAGAATTACAATGTCATTGGCGAACCTCAAACAGCAGAATGATTTTATAAATATCCTCGAAGCATATCAATTAGAGCAGCACCTGTCTGATGGAGATGCAATTCGTGAGGGCAGTTTCAATGCACAGGAGAGACGTCGCAGGAGACCGTGTTTTATGCAATGATTCATCAATTTCTATGTCCCATCGTCAATGTAAGGATGTGAAGTTTACAGTAAACCGGCAGCAGTGCATGTGTTTGAAAGCTGCTGGAAAAGCTGGAGAAGTTCAATGCGGTGACCGTAGCCAAATGCCAGTGCCACAAATATACACTATCAGAATGACTCCTACAATGTCCTTGAGCCATATGAAATAGCGCAGCACCCATCTGATGGAGGTGCAGTAGTGACTTGGAGAGACGTCAGCAGAGAGCCTGTAGTATGTAATGATGAAACGATTTCTTTGTATCATTGTCAATGTGTGGGTGCTAGGTTACAGTAAACCAGCAGCATTTCATCGGTTACAAGCTACTGGACACCCTGGAGAGGTTCTAGGTGGTGACCGTAGCCGAATGCCAGGGCCAGTATCATAGGTATACTCTAGCAGAATGACTCCGACAATTTCCTCGATTTATACTAGGGAAATATATCAATTCTTGAAAAGTGTTGCTTACAAAACGATTGTTCGACATATTTACGAGTATTGCTCATCATTCTGACTGTCTTAATAGAGGAGACAGAGACGATAGACGGAAGAGCTCGATGAAGAGAGTCATTCAGATGCTGTGAGATGCTAAACAAACGGCACTGGCTGTTTGGTGCAATAGAAGAACTGCATATAACGGAGAGGTTTACTGTTGATAAAAAACAAATAAAAAATAGAGACAAGAATCGAGGGTTTATATTCCACCCAATATATTAATTACTGCAACACACATCGCACAAAATGACCACAACGGGAAAATATGAAATATTAGAATAGAAACTGGGTTTTTAGTGGCTATACTTATTCTCAGACTACATTCGCAAACGAAAGAGGTCTGGGGGATAATTGATAGATGTGGCAGAAGTACCATTTTTTGAACTAAATGTAGGTAATACATCCAGAGAGATTATAAAAATGGAAGGACACATGTATGTATATATGTAGATACGAATGTTACACATCGCCTCCCAAGCCACTGGACCGATTTCTACGATACTTGGTAGACATTTCATTTACTGTGGGATAAAAACTATCCACCTATCAATGGAGTGGGAGTCGGTGTAGCGGTGAGAAAGCAGTATAGTACATGATGTGAGAATGTCCATACTTCAGCCTTCCAGTATTTGAGAGTGAGAGTACTTAAAGACTTGCAGCAAACTTTACACATAATTTTAAACGCTTACAAAAGGAAGAGGAAGCTGAAGAGACCGATAGAAAGAGGGAAAGGAGGAGACTGACAAAGAGAGGCAGGTCGAGAGGGAAGTAGAGGGGTTATGAGGGTACGAAAAGAGGGGGAAGGAGCAGTTGGACAAAGGTGGGAGGAGCAGATTGACAGAGGGGAGAGGAGGGGATCGACAGAGAGGGGTAGGAAGAGACGGATTGGGATTGGTGGCTCGAGGAGGTGGACATAGAGAGGTACAGATGGAGCTGGACACAGAGAGAGGGATTAAGGAGATGTACAAGTAGAAGATGGAAAAAATACATGCAGTGGCAACGCCCGGTACTCTGCTAATTTCTTTTAAATGTGGCAGGTGCATGATATTTTAAAAATGTCTATTTCGCCCTATTTCTTTAAAAATGGTGCCATTGCTGCTCTTTCAATATTATTATATTGTTAGTAAGGATTAGCGTCTTTGACTTGTAATCAAAGGGTCCTACGTCCCATGTTCTCCTCTAACCACTGCTCAATATTCTATTAAAAGCTATCAGCAAAGGCGGATGAAGACTTCCAGTACAAGAAGCTACCCTCGTCCTGTCGAAGTCCTTGTCAAAGACCACAGGGGAGAGGACAGAAGCTCGGGGCACTCCCCGCTCTTGGAGTTGGAATCTGCTCTAAAAGACAGATGAATCAGCAGTGATCAATGTTTGTTGTTTTTTCCTCATTTGGGTCTACATATTCGTGCAAACCAACATTCTCAAGCATGAACCTTTTCAAGAATAAATTGAGAAGTCGTCTTATTGATGAGAACCTAGAACCGTGCCTGAAATTAGAAACAACGACGTGTAAACTTGACTTCGTTCGTAGGTTCTGGGCCTTTGATCGCATTAGTGTTTTATTAAATAAAAAGTTTTTTAAAAGTAAAATGATTTAATGCCTAGCCCGCAAATTTCCTATAATAATTAAAGTTCGGTAATAAGTTTCGGTTGCTATCTGCAACCCTCTTTAAATAGTTCACAATATGAGAAGGCCATGAATAAGCATTGGAAAGCACTGCCAGCTGTAGACACGCAACAACGCGCGTTCGTAAGAACCAAAACAAGAAAAGCAGGTTGTTGTAAACGTCATCGCGAGCAAGCCTGGTTGTAGACGGTAATTTGAAAGGCTCATGATCATCTAGGAAATTATCCAGTTGCATGGGTAGAAGTTGGATGTAGTAATGAGCTTTTCATCCAGCTTCTAATGATGCAACTGAACAATTTCCCGTATGGTCGTGAACCTGCCAAATTATCGTCATGCCAGCCGGAATGGCTGAGCGGTTCTAGGCGCTACAGTCTGGAGCAGCGCGACCGCTACCGTCGCATGTTCGAAACCTACCTCGGGCATGGATATGTGTGCTGTCCTTAGGTTAGTTCGGTGTAAGTAGTTCTAAGTTCTAGGAGACTGATGACCTCAGATGTTAAGTCCCACAGTGCTCAGAGCCATTTGAACCATTTAAATTACCGTCTCCAACCTGTCTTGCTCGCGGTGACGTTTTCAACGAGTACTGTTATTAGTTTGGTACTTACCAATGTGCGTTGTTGCATGTCTACAGCTAGCAGTGCTTTGCAATCCTAATTCACCACCTTTTCATATTCTGAACGAACTGAAAATTGCTTCAGATAGCAACCGAAACTAGTAATGGACATAATTATGATAGGAAAACTGCGTTCTAGTTATTAAAGCAGAATTTTATCATTTTCAGAGTATTGCACGGCGATCTGTTTCAATTGTTAAAAAGCGTTCACAAGAAAAGATCCCATTTCTTTTAATTTCAGACGACGGTTTTCAACAGTCATTACTGTCATGTTCAGGCATCTAACATCTTTTTGTTGTAAAACATCTTTATTTTATGTTTAACCTGACACACAAGATTTCAAGTGGATAAAACTCAGCACATCGTGAACGTTTGTAATCGCTATGCTTTTAAATATTTTAGCTATGGCAAACGTTAATAATGTGATTACCCACGTGACATCTTGTGCGTGAGATTCAGGGTCAAATGAACATGTTTTACAACAAAAAGATGTTGATGACCTAAAAATAACAGCAATGACTGCCGAAACAAGCCGATCGAGTTAAATTTGAAAAAAAAAGTGCTGTCTCGGCTTTTAAATGGTTTTCAGCATTAAAAGTTTTCACTTAAAAAAACATTGTTTAATAAACCACATAGAGACCGCCGTCTCCCCCCTGGCCGCGTCAGGCTTCACTGACGCTAGTGTTTGTCGGCCGTAACAATACTTAAATTTTATGGATGTCTTACAATTTCATTTTGTCAATAAATAATAACTTTACCGATTACACGTAAGATGTGAAGTTCTGTTGAACGTACCTGTACTTTAACTAAACCTTAAAACCTTATTTTAAGTTCGTAAAGACCATTTTAAGGGGCATTGTGGAGTGAAAGACGATATAGCGACGAGTATTGAGAAACATAATTACGTTCAGATGGTTTCGACGTATAGAGCGGATGAATGAAAGGAGATAGTCGAAAGATGTATGCAGCAACTAAAGTAGATGGGAGTGTTGGACGCTATCGACCTTCGCGAACGTACCTCATTCACACTGACGACAGCTTTAACAATAGTGATCTTAGGTGTGCCTCAAATTAAGTTACCAACTATCTACTTACATATAGGGTCTGAGTTTAAAATTTTGGCACTCAGAATAAATTTCAGTCGTCGTACAGTTGACTGTCCGCACCTCGTGGTCTTGCTGTGGCGTTCCCGCTTCCCGCGCATGGGGCCCCGGGTTCGATTCCCGGCGGGGTCAGGGATTTTCCCGGCATCCAGATGACTGGGTGTGGTTGTGTCGCCTTCATCATCATCATTTATCCCCAAATCCGGCCGGAGGAAGGCAACGTCAATGTCAACCCACCTCCGCTAGGACCTTGCCTATTACGGCGATGCGCGTATCCCGCATTGTCCCCTACGCTCCTCGGAGTATGGGACCTCATCATCATCATCACTGTTCATTAATTAGTTTGTCGTCCACTTGCTTATTATCCTCAACGGTTTCTAACTTTCTAATGACATTTGTGCGTGCTCGTGACAATGTACTGGTAATTTATACTTTTTCTAATCTCTATACAGTGCAATTCCTCTCAATTTTTGACGGATCTTCTGTGACATATTTATGAATTCAATATATATCTGTTTTTTCCCCTAGTGGGGAAGAACATAGAGTGTGTTTCTCTCCTTAGGTTAGGTTTAAAATTGTTGCTTACCACTATTTCAGACCCACTTCAGTTATCTTTCACGTCGTAGCGATATCGATCCTGTAATGCAGGGCTCCAGCGGAATTAGCTCTGCATGAGATCTGCACCTCTTTCCGAGGGAAAATGTACAGGTGCAATTTGCAGAAAAGCCTTTCAGGATCAAGTTTAAGTGGATCATAGTCCAGTAGGGGGCGCAACGTTATCCAGTAAAGCAGATAAACAACTGCAGACGTTTCAAAAATGTGCACTTCAGGTTTAATATTAATGAGACTGCTTTAGTGGTCTTACGTGCGGCAGTAGACCCTCGTCATTTCATTCGCCTGTGCCCTGAAAGCATACTCTACAGTTATACGAGAGTGGAACAGGCATTACAGAATTTAATTTACTCATTCAGTAACTAAGCTCGTTGTACGCAATATCTGCGAATGCCCTTGTACACTACAGAAGCCGCTTAACTTTTTTCTTCCCTAGTACTTCATGCAGTCGAGCTCAAAAGCACAAGGAAGCCCTTACGTAGTTCTGACTCGGCATATTAGCAGTTTTCGTAAATAACTCGAGCAAAATATTATGGTAACAAAGGGACCTTTGGAATAATTCGGTTAGTGCCACTTGAGGACATGCCTATTCAACATATCTATTCAGTCGTATCACATTCGCTCATGTTATTAACATCATATAATACCGCAACCAAAAACAAGGAGATTCGAAATGTTTGTGATTTGATGTTACATAAGGATGCCGAAAATTAAATCGATTCATTAGATGAGACAGTAGGAGATACTTTCAAGAATCACTGAGGAAAGGCATGTGAGGAAGAAACTGACTTCAAAACGAATGGAATGTTCTGCAGTATCACAGAATACCAAATGGAACTGTAGAGGGCAGTATTGTAGAGGAAGACATAGCCTAGAAAACAAATTAAGACAGTTCGGAGCTACTCTGAGGTACAAGGTTGGCAGAGGGGCGGACATCCTAGTTCGCAACATCAATTCTGTTAAGAAGCTGATGTTACCCCTCCCTCCCCCTCCACCGAGAAAAGAGGAACCTGTATAAACCTGTTTGAGTACCAGAGTTTCGTTTCTTGATTGCACTCTAAAGTATTCAAACGCACTTATAGTTATAGTTCGTTATTATACTCTTAGCCTAGCTTCACTTTCCCCAAGAACCAGACCAATTATTTTAGTGCGGAATGAGATATTATGATAGATAGTTATTACTTTAAGATCCTAATAAGTGCATGATTGGTAGTTTAAGGACATTTTAGCCTTATTCCATTATTCGGGAAATATTAGTTGTTACATTACCATTGGTAACATCTACATCTTCATGTGCCATTACACGTCACCCCATTCCTTTACCACTCGCAAATAAAGCGAGGTAAAAGCAACCGACCTTATGCCTCCTAAGTTTTCTTACACTGTCTACTGCGTCCTTACGAGATACTTGCATTGGTGCCAATAGAATCATTCATCACTCCGCAATCAGTGGAAAATACGGGTCCTCTAACTTCCTTAATTTCCTACTGGAAGGGGACACGAACCCTCGACCTTTGCCTTACGTGGGCAAGTGCTCTACCAACTATGCTACCGAAGCACTACTCACTACGCGTCCTCTAGGATTTACCTCCGCCAGTCCTCATCTCCTACCTATCTAACTTCACTGAAGCAGTGTGAAACTTGGGGGACAAGAACACCTGGGAGAAAGGTCCCGCGTTAGGATCCCGGTTCAGCACACAGTTTTAATCAGCCAGGATTTTTCATATCAGCGCACATTCAGTTGCTGAGGAAAAAAAAATCTTTCTCTCTCTATTCGGCTATTGATCGAACGTACCAGTACCAAATCCAACAGTACGCCCGGAATTGCTTCGATGTTCACTTTTAATTCGACATGGTGCGGATTCCAGACACTAGATCAGTACTCAAGAATGGGTCGCAGAAGACATCTATAAACCGCCTCGTTCATAGATGAGCCACATCTTTCCAAATTTCTTCCAGTTAACCGAAGTCAGTCTTTTGCCTTCCATAGCACCACTCTTACGCGACCGTTCGACTTCATTTGGCTTTGCCACATTACGCTTACACGTTTAACTGACGACACTGTTTTATGCAGCAAACACCTAGTACTTTATTCCAATATCACAGGAGTTTGTCATTCATCTGCAGCAACTTAAATTTTTCCGCGTTTAGAACAAGTTTCCACCCATAATACAAAATACAAATTCTTTCTAAGTCATCCTATACCCTTCTACAGCCACCAACGGCGATACATCCCGTGAACTGCAGCGTCATTAGATAATAGCTGCAGGTTGCTACTCACGCCATCCGTCAGTTGATGTATATAGAGGAGAGAACCAGAGCAGTCCTGTCACATTTCGCTGGGGCATTCGTGGCGATAGCCTGGACTCTGATGAACACACTTACTGCACAACTTACGAGGCTCAGTTACATAAGATATCTCTGAGCCACCCAGATATCTGAGAAGATATTCCGTAGTGTCAGACCTCCGATAACTGTCTGTTGTGAGGCACTGTGACAAACGTTCCTGGAATTCAAAGAATATGGAATCTGTCTATTGCTGCCCATCTGTGACTCACAAGTTATCGGCACGAGAAAACTCTCAGTTGAGTTTTGCACAAGGGATTGTTTCTAGTTCTGTGCTGATTTGTGGACCGAAGCATTTCTGTTCCAAGGAAATTTATTGTACTCTATACAGTGTCTCTTGAGCGTGATCCCATATGCGTCCCGCAAGCAATAATTCCATTTGGGTCCATTTTCTTCGAATTGTGATGGCGAATGCATTTTACATTTCTCTCTCTTTATTCTGGTCTCCCAGGTCGGTGATGTTCACAAACTGGTAGTTATACATTGTCAGTATTGTAAATGACACCAGCAGCTAGTTCGATCACTTACACAATGTCTTTTACTTTTCTGTGACTGTTACGGCTTTAGTTTACCCCAAACCTGCGACGCTGTGAAGGCAGTATGTGGGGTCCTGCTCACTGGTGTCTTATCTGGTGCCTCGAGGATGCTGCTTTCTCGTACAGCTAAACAACTCAAGCAACTCACATTAATGGTTTTTATTACATTAAAGTAGATTGACAATTCTTACCTTTGTATTTACAACGAGTTGTCTCAAGCGATGTGCGACATGCAAATAATCAATGTTCATACAAGCGATTAATACAACTTGTGGCTCTCTTCTAGCACACGGTTTTTAGTCCGGGTCTGCTGGTGTCCGTATTCTACTGCCCGGCCGAGGCCGGCACGAGCGGTGCTTATACTCTCTTCGTATGGCGGCCGCTCTTGTCGTGCTGCGGTGCTAGTCGGCAAACTATCGGCTGACGTCGTCTCACAGCCTTCTCTGCTCTTGCGCTACTCACCTTCGTGCAGGCGCTTTCGTTACGCCGGAACACAGTATATTGCTCAAATTCAGCGTTCTTCAAGTCTTTTTTCTTCCATTGGTATTGTTGTGGAGAATCTAAATTTAGAATCTACATCTACATCTACATACATACTCCGCAATTCACCATACGGTGCCTGTCGGAGGGTACCTCGTACCACAATTAGCATCTTCTCTCCCTGTTCCACTCCCAAACAGAACGAGGGAAAAATGACTGCCTACTTGCCTCTGTAATAGCCCCAATCTTTCTTATCTTTGTGGTCTTTCCGCGAAATATAAGTCGGAGGCAGTAAAATTCTACTGCAGTCAGCCTCAAATGCTGGTTCTCTAAATTTCCTCAGTAGCGATTTCCGAAAAGATCGCCTCCTTTCCTCCAGAGACACCCACCCGAGTTCCTGAAGCATTTTCGTAACACTCTCGTGATGATCAAACCTACCAGTAACAAATCTAGCAGCCTGCCTCTGAATTGCTTCAATGTTCTCCCTCAATCCGACCTGATAGGGATCCCAAACGCTCGAGCAGTACTCAAGAACGCCTCCTTTCCTCCAGAGACTCCCGCCCGAGTCCCTGAAGCATTTCCGTAACACTCGCGTGATGATCAAACCTACCAGTAACAAATCTAGCCGCCCGCCTCTGAATTCCTTCTATGTGCTTCCTCAATCCGACCTGATAGGGATCCCAAACGCTCGAGCAGTACTCAAGATGTGGTGTCACCGCCAGACACCACACTTGCTAGGTGGTAGCCTTTAAATCGGCTGCGGTCCGTTAGTATTCGTCGGACCCGCGTGTCACCACTATCATTGATTGCAGACCGAGCGCCGCCACACGGCAGGTCTAGAGAGACTTCCTAGCACTCGCCCCAGTTGTACAACCGACTTTGCAAGCGATGGTTCACTGACAAAATACGTTCTCATTTGCCGAGACGATAGTTAGCATAGCCTTCAGCTACGTCATTTGCTACGACCTAGCAAGGCGACATTATCAGTTGCTATTGATATTGTAAATAATGTACAGACAAGAGCTACGTTCAACATTAATGGATTAAAGTTAGGTATTCCAGCAGCTACGTACGTTTTTTGTTAGTCTCATTTCCTTGACCTGTTCCAGACCTCACGCCAGCCTGCGTGAGCTAAAACGCGGCCTTTCGGCATCCTCTCATAGTGGGTTGGCTGTCTTGCCAATCTACAACATTTGGTTACGAGTCCAATTCGCGTTCGTAACTATACTGCCCTGATTTACTTGTGTAATGGCTTCGCCACAATCTCCAGATGTACTGTCCGAATTTTATCGCTTACAGAATCAGCAGATGCAGGCCTCACTGGATGCCCTTGGACAGCTCATCCAGGGTCAACGTGCAATGCAAAACGATGCGGCAGCCGCCGCTCCACCGCTACCGCCGCCACACCACGCTGTTGCACCAACTTTTCGTCCGTTTGATGCTGCACTGGAAAGCTGGACGGAGTGGTCACGCCAATTTGGATTCCATCTCGCCGCCTACAGAATTCAAGGTAACGAGCGGCAGCCTTTCTTATCATCTTCCGTCGGAGTGACCACGTACCGTGTGATAGTCAAATTATTTCCCCGATGGGACGTAGTAACTCTGTCCTACGACGAAATTTTGTCTGCTTAGATGCATATTTCCGAGAATCAGTCAATGTAGTTGCCAAACGATATACCTTCTTTCGTACAAAACGTACGGCAGGTAAGACTAATAGGGAGTGGGTTGCAACTTTGCAAGGCCTTACTAGGGATTATGCTTTTGAGTGTCCATGTGGACTCCCTTATTCAGATACTATGGTACGTGATGCAATTGCACAGAACGTTTCTGATGTTCGTATAAGGGAACAGATTTTGAAACTAGTCAGTCCCTCTCTTCAACAAGCGATGGACATATTAGATCGGCAGGACACACGTGACTTTGCTCAGGAATCATTTGACACTTCACCAGCCGTGTGTCACATTAACTGGCCCGCCGGGCGCGCTGCACAGAACAGTAAACAGTCCTCACGCCCGGCCGCGCAGGCAAGCAAATGCAGTGCTAAAATCATGCCCGCTGTGTGCTACTAGATATTCGCATGAGAATTGCCCATCACATCAAGCTATTTGCTTTTTCTGTAATAAACACGGACATGTTCAGAGTGTTTGCCAGAAAAAGCTCAGATCGGACACTCACAAGAATTCCAGGCCATTTGCCTCGAGCCGAAATCGAACCAAGGATACTCCGGCTCGTGAACCTTCGCCCATGGAAATTCATATAGTTCATTCCACTCTGCCCAGTGCCACTCTCTCTAACAGTGACTGTGTTCGTCCCACAAATAGTGTGCGTCGACATCGCCGGAAATCTCGTCAAGTCGCAAGTGATTCTGTACCAGTGTCAGTTCACGTTGCACGAGACAGTCGCTCTTGTCGTCAACAGGACAATAAACTTTTTGTAGACTTGGACATTAACGGCAAAGTGATTCTATTCCAGCTTGATACCGGAGCTGCGGTTTCACTGATCAATCATGACACGTACAAGCAGCTGGGCACACCTCTGTTGCATACCGCAAATGTTAAGCTCAGCAGCTATTCCGGACAGCATATCCCTGTGTTAGGACAGTGCAGCCTTCTTGCAACATACAAAGGACAAACAAAACTTGTGTCATTGTACGTCCTTCGTTCTTCTTCTGCAGTGAACTTGTTTGGTTTCGATTTATTTCAGATGTTTAACTTGTCTATAATAAATCAAGTCCTATCAGTGAACCAGACTGTGCATTCGGACAGTGTTTCTCGTCTATGTGAAGAATTTGCAGACACTTTTGCACCGGGCCTTGGTTTCGCTAAGAGCTATAAAGCACATTTGGAACTGAAAGTAAACGCGCAACCGAAATTTTTCACAGCGTGCAATGGTCCCCACGCATTGTGTGATGAGGTCGCAAAAATATTACACGATTAGGAATCACAAGGTGTGATTGAACGTGTGCAGGCTTCTCTCTGGCATCACCGCTAGTAATTTTCCCAAAACCTTCCGGAAAATTGAGACTTTGTGTGGACTTCAAGGCAACAGTGAATCCACAACTACTGATTGCAACTTTTCCTTTACCCCGCCTGGAAGATCTTTTTGACAAACTGTGCCCGGGTAAATATTTTTCGAAGTTGGACCTAGCAGATGCGTACTTGCAAATACTGGTGGACGAAGATTCCCAGCGCGTTTTGGTGGTTAACACGCATCTTGGTTTGTATCGATTCAAACGACTGCCATTTGGGTGTGCATCCGCCATTGCATTGTTTCAGCAATATCTGCAAACTGTTTTTGCATCGGTCCCTACTGCAGCAAACGATCTGGACGATATTGTGATCTCCGGACAGACGGAAGACGAACATTTAGCCAATCTCATAACATTATTTCAGGTCTTGCGACAAAATAGTCTTCGCTTGCGGAAGGACAAATGTGTGTTTTTTGCTCGCGAGTTATCCTACCTGGGACATGTACTCAATGCCCAAGGCATACATCCCAGTCCCGAGCACCTCCATGCCATACAAGACTTGCTTTCGCCGCAGAATTTGAAGCAGCTACAGAGTGTGCTGGGAAAAATTAACTATTATAACAAATATGTGCGCCACGCCTCTTCCATTTCAGCTCCACTTCATCGCTTACGCCGTAAAGGTGTTCCGTTTGTCTGGACGACGGAATGCGAACGCGCTTTTCGCTAGTTGAAATCGGCGTTGCGTTCCAATACTTTCCTTACGCCATTCGATCCCCAGAAACCCCTTTTGTTGAAGGTAGATGCATCGGATTTCGGGATCAGTGCTGTGCTTGCGCACAAAGATGGTTCGCACGATCGCCCTATTGCCTTTGCGTCCAAATTGCTCTCGTCTGCGCAAAGACATTATTCACAGATCGAGAAAGAAGCATTGGCTCGCGTATTTGGTGTTACAAAGTTTCATGATTTCTTGTATGGTCGTCACTTTACCATCATCCCAGTCCACAAACCTTTGACATCGCTTTTTCATCCGACCAAGCCTGTACCTCCACGTACAGCGCAGAAATTCATTCGCTGGTCTATTTTCGTCTCGCAGTACCGCTACGATATGTTGTATCGGTCCACTGCTAAGCGCGGAAACGCCGATGCGTTGTCCCGATTGCCTGTTGCTGAGGATAGAGCATTCGATTTCTCCGAACGTGCTTGCATCTTCATTTATTCGGAAACCGATGACGTGGTCGACTCGTTTCCGATTGATTTTCGTCGTGTAGCTACACCCACAGCTGCCGACCCTGTCCTGGCTACCGTTCTGCGTTTCGTTGCTACTCAATGGCCCTTGTCAAAGTCACGGATCGAGGATCCGTTGGTTCGCCGAGTTTTTGCTCACAAGGGGAGACTTTTTGTACGACGTGGTGTTTTGCTGTTGTGTTCTGATAATGATCAGTCCAGGGTCGTGGTCACACGTTCGTTACGGTCCTCTGTCTTACGGCTTCTCCACCAAGGACATTGGGGTATAGTGAGAACGAAACAACTTGCTCGTCAGCACTGTACTTGGTTCGGAATCGATGCTGCGATTACGAATATGTGCTCTTCTTGCGTGGCGTGTGCCGAACAACAATCCGCACCACAGCGGAAATTCTTTGCATGGCCAAAAGCCACTTCCCCTTGGCAACGCTTACACATCGATTTTGCTGGTCCATTCTGGAATGCTCGATGGTTGGTTGTGGTAGATTCATTCAGTACTTTTCCTTTTGTTGTCCGGATGTCTTCCACGACGTCATCTGCCACCATCCAAACGTTATCTGCTAACTTTTGCATTGCGGGTCTGCCACAGACTATTGTTTCCGACAATGGCCCACAATTCATGTCCGCAGAATTTCAGTCATTCTGCAAGGCCAATGATATTCAACATCTGACGTCCGCGCCGTTTTCGCCACAGTCAAACAGTGCCGCTGAACGTTTGGTCAGGACTTTCAAGACACAGATGTTGAAGTTGAAAGCGTCGCATTCTCGGGAGGACGCGTTATTGCCCTTTTTGTCCTCGAATCGCTCTCAGCCCCGAGATGGTCGCTCGCCGGCTGAGTTGCAGCACGGTCGCCCTCATCGCACCTTGATGTCTTTGCTACATCCGCCGCATCAGGTTCCTGTGCAACGGCAGACACCTGTTTTTGCCCCAGGCGACCTTGTATACTATCGCAACTATCGAGGTTCACGGCGTTGGCTCGCAGGGCGCATTCTTCGCTGCCTCGGCCGCGCTATGTATCTGGTTTTGGGGGCCTCTGGTGAGGTGCGTCGGCATCTCAATCAGCTGCGCCTCTGTCGTCGCACGGGATCTGCCGTTCCCCGTCTGCTTTCAGCGACGGTGCCGTCCGGTCAGCGCCCTGGGGACCCATCTACAGGCTCGCCTCAGCCCCAGGTGTTACCGACGCTGCCTTCCATTTTGCCCCATGGCGACGCGCTGCCGCCGCCGCCGCCGCCTGTTCTCCCGCCGGCGATGCCCGCAGTGGACGCGTCGCTGCAACCGCCGGCGCCTCCCTGGGTCACGCGCCGCCGATCGCTTCCCGTGACCAGTTGTCCTCCGCCATGGAACTCTTGCCCGCTCCGGACCACATGGCGTCTTCGCCCGTCGTGTGCCGCGGCCCGATGGAGGTCGACCCTTCGGCCCCTCCTGTCTCTCTACGGGCGCATACACCGCATGTTGATGTGCACCCTGGAGCAGGTTTTCAGGCATTTCCTAGCTCCCCTCGGTCCGAATGGCAGGGTGCGGGTGGCACAGCCTCGCCTGTTGTTAGCCTCCACACCTCGTCGCATACGTCAACATTGGGTCCTCCCCACGGCGGGCGGAGGCCTTATAACACAACCGTACGCCGATTTGCGGGGGAGGAATGTGGTGTCACCGCCAGACACCACACTTGCTAGGTGGTAGCCTTTAAATCGGCCGCGGCCCGTTAGTATTCATCGGACCAGCGTGTCGCCACTATCAGTGATTGCAGACCGAGCGCCGCCACACGGCAGGTCTAAAGAGACTTCCTAGCACTCGCCCCAGTTGTACAACCGACTTTGCTAGCGATGGCTCACTGACAAAATACGTTCTCATTTGCCGAGACGATAGTTAGCATAGCCTTCAGCTACGTCATTTGCTACGACCTAGCAAGGAGACATTATCAGTTGCTATTGATATTGTAAATAATGTACAGACAAGAGCTACGTTCAACATTAATGGATTAAAGTTAAGTATTCCAGCAGCTACGTACGTTTTTTGTTAGTCTCATTTCCTTGACCTGTTCCAGACCTCACGCCAGCCTGCGTGAGCTAAAACGCGTGCCTTTCGGCTTCCTCTCATAGTGGGTTGTCTGTCTTCCCAATCCACAACACAAGAATGCGTCGTATTAGTGTTTTATAAGCGGTCTAATTTACAGAATAACGTCAATATTATCCTAGTTTTCAGGCGAATTCTGTTATCGAGTCTCCGCCATCGACATTCTTCTTTTGAATTCACATACAGACACACATTGGTAGTTCAGTATCGCATCAATGTGCTGTCTTTAATAAGTATTTAATCCTGATATAAACTATTGAAATTTATGTAACGCATGTACCTCCTACTATAGCGTATCAATTTTATGTAAAGTTTATAATAATGTCACATATAGCGTTGGAGACCACGTTATTTATCACCCTGTGTATCCGAGTTATGACAATGAAGGTAGCGCATTTATGAGTCGTTTCAGTGCCCTGTTATACCTTGCTTCTGGCTATATTTTTCTCTTGGTATCTTTCCCTTGATCCGTTAACGAAAATTTTGGAAGACATCGACGAATATGTGATGCGGCAGTTTTGTATTCTGTTCATGATGGATAAAATGCAGCACCATATTCGGATCCAAGCCTCTGAAAAGTTCAAATTCTTCTAATGTGTTCCAGCAAAGCAGACGTTCATGTAACATAGTTGGGAAATCTGTGCAAGAGTAAATGGCTTTATGTTTTATTAACGTGTTGCAGAAGATCTATTTCAAACGGTAATAACTTACAAAAATGTAGGAATTTTGTCACATCAGCTTACACGACGGGGATGAAAGGTTTAACATCACTGACAGTCCGATATTTATAAAAACTTAGTGGAGATTTTCAACTTTTATAGTCCTGTCTTCCTCAGTTGCGTGTAATATTACGGTATATTAATAATTTTTACTTATGGACCGTCTGACAGGAACTGAATAAAACACAATTTTAGTGTCATACACGTTTCGCCTTTATTTTCTGCAAGGCATCATCAGTGGCTTGGAATATGTACATATGTTAGCTATTATATTTACATTTTTGTCATTGTGCCTATAGGTTATAAACAGTTCTGGTGGTTGGTATTTCCTATTAAGTAGTAATGTTTTGAACTGTACTTACAGGTTGCGTGGACAATTTCCTACATATTACGCTCCTGTTGCATTTTTGGTGTTGTTCTTCTTCTTATGAACAACAGAAACCAAAACATTGCTTTAAAACAAGCGTTCAGTGCGTAGTGTTGTGGAATGGGGAAAAAAACCGTTAATTGGCGTTCATAAGAAGAAGAACAACACCAAAAATGCAACAGGAGCGTAATATGTAGGAAATTGTCCACGCAACCTGTAAGTACAGTTCAAAACATTACCACTTAATATGAAATACCAACTACCAGAACTGTTTATAACCTATAGGCACAATGACAAAAATGTAAATAAAATAGCTAACATATGTACATATTCCAGGCCACTGATGACGCCTTGCAGAAAATAAAGGCGAAACGCGTATGGCACTAAAATTGTGTTTTATTCAGTTCCTGTCAGACGGTCCATAAGTAAAAATTTATTAATATACCTTAGTGGAGATGTCCATCACTGAACGTGAATTAAATGACTAAACTTTCACTTCGTTCGGAATGCCCGTTACCAGTAACAGAATAAGGTGTGACCACCCAGGAGACGAATAAACACTTGTATCTGTTGTGACTTGGAAGAAAGCAGCCTTCAAACGTCATCCTCAGTAATTTCTCACCATACCTGAAACATACGTCGTGTCAGTTCACGATGATTGCTGCGTGGAGTCTTGTCATGCTTTGGGGTGACAAAGAATGGGAACGGACACACCAGTCAGCTAGCCATAAATTCTTTGGCGCAGGTATAGTGTGAACTATAATGCATTATCCTACTGAAATATGCCATTTGGTACTCTGGATATGATACGTATGAAAGCCGGGTCATGCTTTGGGGTGACAAAGAATGGGAACGGACACACCAGTCAGCTAGCCATAAATTCTTTAGCGCAGGTATAGTGTGAACTATAGTGCATTATCCTGCTGAAATATGCCATTTGGTACTCTGGGTATGATACGTATGAAAGCCGGGTCACCACATTTGTCAGCCTCCCTTCAACAGTTACCAACATAGTCCTTAGCCACTAACTCTCCACACCATGATTTCGGAGATTGGAGAGGCATACATAATGTGGGCTCTCGCTACATCTACATCTACATCTACATTGATACTCCGCAAGCCACCCAACGGTGTGTGGCGGAGGGCACTTTACGTGCCACTGTCATTACCTCCCTTTCCTGTTCCAGTCGCGTATGGTTCGCGGGAAAAACGACTGTCTGAAAGCCTCCGTGCGCGCTCTAATCTCTCTAATTTTACATTCGTGATCTCCTCGGGAGGTATAAGTAGGGGGAAGCAATATATTCAATACCTCATCCAGAAACGCACCCTTTCGAAACCTGGCGAGCAAGCTACACCGCGATGTAGAGCGCCTCTCTTGCAGAGTCTGCCACTTGAGTTTATTAAACATCTCCGTAACGCTATCACGGTTACCAAATAACCCTGTGACGAAACGCGCCGCTCTTCTTTGGATCTTCTCTATCTCCTCCGTCAGACCGATCTGGTACGGATCCCACACTGATGAGCAATACTCAAGTATAGGTTGAACGAGTGTTTTGTAAGCCACCTCCTTTGTTGATGGACTACATTTTCTAAGCACTCTCCCAATGAATCTCAACCTGGTACCCGCCTTACCAACAATTAATTTCATATGATCATTCCACTTCAAATCGTTCCGCACGCATACTCCCAGATATTTTACAGAAGTAACTGCTACCAGTGTTTGTTCCGCTATCATATAATCATACAATAAAGGATCCTTCTTTCTATGTATTCGCAATACATTACATTTGTCTATGTTAAGGGTCAGTTGCCACTCCCTGCACCAAGTGCCTATCCGCTGCAGACCTTCCTGCATTTCGCTACAATTTTCTAATGCTGCAACTTCTCTGTATACTACAGCATCATCCGCGAAAAGCCGCATGGAACTTCCGACACTATCTACCAAGTCATTTATATATATTGTGAAAAGCAATGGTCCCATAACACTCCCCTGTGGCACGCCAGAGGTTACTTTAACGTCTGTAGACGTCTCTCCATTGATAACAACATGCTGTGTTCTGTTTGCTAAAAACTCTTCAATCCAGCCACACAGCTGGTCTTATATTCCGTAGGCTCTTACTTTGTTTATCAGGCGACAGTGCGGAACTGTATCGAACGCCTTCCGGAAGTCAAGAAAAATAGCATCTACCTGGGAGCCTGTATCTAATATTTTCTGGGTCTTATGAACAAATAAGGCGAGTTGGGTCTCACACGATCGCTGTTTCCGGAATCCATGTTGATTCCTACATAGTAGATTCTGGGTTTCCAGAAATGACATGATACGCGAGCAAAAAACATGTTCTAAAATTCTACAATAGATCGACGTAAGAGATATAGGTCTATAGTTTTGCGCATCTGCTCGACGACCCTTCTTGAAGACTGAGACTATTTGCGCTCTTTTCCAATCATTTGGAACCCTCCGTTCCTCTAGAGACTTGCGGTACACGGCTGTTAGAAGGGGGGCAAGTTCTTTCGCGTACTCTGTGTAGAATCGAATTGGTATCCCGTCAGGTCCAGTGGACTTTCCTCTATTGAGTGATTCCAGTTGCTTTTCTATTCCTTGGACACTTATTTCGATGTCAGCCATTTTTTCGTTTGTGCGAGGATTTAGAGAAGGAACTGCAGTGCGGTCTTCCTCTGTGAAACAGCTTTGGAAAAAGGTGTTTAGTATTTCAGCTTTACGCGAGTCATCCTCTGTTTCATTGCCGTAGTGTCTGGATATGCTGTTTCGAGCCACTTACTGATTTAACGTAAGACCAGAACTTCCTAGGATTTTCTGTCAAGTCGGTACATAGAATTTTACTTTCGAATTCAATGAACGCTTCACGCATAGCCCTCCTTACGCTAACTTTGACATCGTTTAGCTTCTGTTTGTCTGAGAGGTTTTGGCTGCGTTTAAACTTGGAGTGGAACTCCCTTTGCTTTCGCAGTAGTTTCCTAACTTTGTTGTTGTACAACGGTGGGTTTTTCCCGTCCCTCACAGTTTTACTCGGCACGTACCTGTCTAAAACGCATTTTACGATTGCCTTGAACTTTTTCCATAAACACTCAACATTGTCAGTGTCGGAACAGAAATTTTCGTTTTGATCTGTTAGGTAGTCTGAAATCTGCCTTCTATTACTCTTGCTAAACAGATAAACCTTCCTCCCTTTTTTTATATTCCTATTAACTTCCATATTCAGGGATGCTGCAACGGCCTTATGATCACTGATTCCCTGTTCTGTACATACAGAGTCGAAAAGTTCGGGTCTGTTTGTTATCAGTAGGTCCAAGATGTTATTTCCACGAGTCGGTTCTCTGTTTAATCGCTCGAGGTAATTTTCGGATAGTGCACTCAGTATAATGTCACTCGATGCTCTGTCCCTACCACCCGTCCTAAACATCTGAGTGTCCCAGTCTATATCTGGTAAATTGAAATCTCCACCTAAGACTACAACATGCTGAGAAAATTTATGTGAAATGTATTCCAAATTTTCTCTCAGTTGTTCTGCCACTAATGCTGCTGAGTCGGGAGGTCGGTAAAAGGAGCCAATTATTAACCTAGTTCGGTTGTTTAGTGTAACCTCCACCCATAATAATTCACAGGAACTATCCACTTCTACTTCACTACAGGATAAACTACTACTAACAGCGACGAACACTCCACCACCGGTTGCATGCAATCTATCCTTTCTAAACACCGTCTGTACCTTTGTAAAAATTTCGGCAAAATTTATCTCTGGCTTAAGCCATACCATAAAAGTCTCTGTTTTGGCATAGTGTCAGCAGAAGAGATCTCAACTCTTCAAATGGTTTAAATGGCTCTGAGCACTATGGGACTTAACATCTGTGAACACAGTCCCCTAGAACTTAGAACTACTTAAACCTAACTAACCTAGGACGTCACACACATCCATGGCCGAGGCAGAATTCTAACCTGCGACCATAGCAGTCGCGCTGTACCGGACTGAAGTGCCTAGAACCGCTTGGCCACCGCGGCCGTTCAACCCGTCTTCCAGAAATTTGTTCATACTCACACTCTTCTTGTACCCTCGCCTCGCTTCTAAGCTGTCGGCATCCGTCTGTTCGCCAAAGACAGTCGTGGAATCCTAAGACGCTCTCGCAGTGTTGCCCCTGTGTTCATGCCTACGCTCCTTGTCGCAATGTTGTGCTGACATCAGCTGCCACCATTCGTTCTGCATCTATTTGACTACAGCGAGTTGCATTTATGATCTGTCTGAATGGAGTCCCCAAATCCCTTACGACAATGAGAACAAAGACAGTAACTAACTGCAAGTGCACGTTCCTTAGTCTCGTCGTGTTGCTAACCCCATCTTAAAAATTTTGATGATGTCACACCCTCGTTCCTTTACCTGTTGGCATTTTTTCTATACAGAAAATAATCTCGCATGTGGATGAAATCTTAATACAAATAACTTTCAAGCATGGGAGTAGTGGAGTATCAGTTCGATAGGGTTATTGTTAAAGGTGAGCTGTTAGTTTCGTGCATCTTCATCTGGTGGAGTTACAAAATGTTTCAAATGGCTCTGAGCACTATGGGACTTCTGAGGTCATCAGTCCCCTAGAACTTAGAACTACTTAAACCTAAGTAACCTAAGGACGTCACATACATCCATGCCCGAGGCAGGATTCGAACCTGGGACCGTAGCGGTCGCGCGGTTCCAGACTGTAGCGCCTAGAACCGGACGGCCACACCGGCCGATGGTGGAGTTACATTGAGACTTCTTTCTGTTGTGTTCTGGCTTGCGCTGCTGAGTAGTGAGTGTTCCCAAGTCGCGTGTCGAAATACTGACTTGTGCCCTGGTTGATTTACGTGTGTAAATGCCTGTGTGGGCGTGTTTTCTTAAATTGTTGATGAAGTGTTTCACAATACCCTTACTTGAGTGTCTTTAAATTGCATTTCAGTTTGCTACTGAACGTATGTCAGTTAAGGGACGCCCAAATTGTATTGGTAGTCAAGTAAAGTTTAAGTCTACTGTGACACCCCTGTTTACCTGTTGGATTAAAATTAATTTAGTCTTAAACACAGCTATGAATAATTCATGGCTAATTGTAGTTGCCGTGTGTGTTTATTCTTGTTTTTTTTTGTCCTTTTCTCTTACTCACTACTGTTGAGTGTTAAACTGTTTTGGAAACCCCTTTGACGTCATTTCACGGTGTGGTTTTAGAAAGAGTTCTGTGGGTACTGTTGTTAACGGCTGCTGTTGCAGCGGGGATTCTGGCCCACACATCTATCGCACGCCAGGGGTTTAGTGCCAACCGCCAACAGTGCGGTAACTTGTTATCAATCTTTTAGGAATCACCTACGACTATTGATGGATTTTGTGATAAAAATGGAGGCACTGTCTTGTTAACTTGTCTGACCTGAAAGTGCTTGCCTTGTAAAACAGTTAATTACTGATTCTGAGCAGTTCAATCAGTAGTAGGGCACTCGTCATTCTGGACCAGACTGTACTTGGCATTAATTGCATTGTTTTGGTAAATCGATATGCCACGAAAGATTGTAACGCAAGCGCCGTTGTGGGTAATATTTACCATTTAACTATATGAGTTGGTTCTGTGAATAATTGTGGCACACAAGGTCACGTAAGGCAGTGCTGTAGTGGGCAGATATTGCTATACGTCTGTGAGCCATTGTGTCCATTGTGTTATGTAAGGCTTAAATACAGTGACCAGTTTGGTAATTTTCTGTGTTTCATAATAACATTTTACAAGCATTGAAATTTTGGAAAAGGTTTAAATCTCATATTTGCAAAATTTTTGCTGTTAGAAAACTTGTTGATAATTCATGTTAAGTCAGCTGATGTACATTTAAATTGAACAATATGTCCAAATGTTGTTACCAGTACCTTTCATGAATTTTCTTGCGTAATAAATTAAATTTTATACTCTATCCTCAATTTGTTGCTCAGCCTTCCACTCCAGCAGCCCCTGTCTCCTGCTCCCAACCATATCAGTTCTTTCGTTTTCGTGACTACAGCAATGTTATCGGAATATCTTGAAGCGTCTACTAATTTTGACACCCACTATCGTTCATTCGCGAACTGGGTCTACAGCTTCCCGGGAGTAATCAATCAGTAAAAATCAGAGGAAGCTCATCACTGACTCACGTCTTTAGCCTCTCAACAGATACCCCTCCGTTGTGGTTGCATCTAAGGTACGGCTAAGTGTCTCACTGTAGCACGCAAGCCACCCCACCAACGGCAAGGTCCGTGGTTCTTGGGGGGATTTAGAAACATATAAAGAAGAAAAGACAAAGAACACCAAGTAAAAAAAAAAAACAAGAATATTTCGAGAAAGTGCTAAGCACAATCGAAATGAATCCTGTGCACCGTATGGTATGACGACAGACAAGAGACTTACTGACTGAATTGAAGAAGAATAAGAGCCACTAAAAAAGAGAATAGGAAGATAAGCGTTAAAAGTGATAAAGGAATTTACTTATTTCTGAAGCGGGTTCAGAGGTGATGACAGAAAACGGAAATAAATTGTCAGCAGAGCATAAAAGATGGAATCGGCATTTGTCTTGAGAAAATACCCACGATCGTGACACCTTTTATCTGGAGTGTTGCGTTATACGGGTGTAAAACTTAAAGACAACATAAAGACAACAGAGAAGATCTCTAGAATCACTGAAGATCCGGTGCTCTAGAAACAGGTAGACTTTGAGCTGCAGTGATAGATTTACCAAAAAAAAGATGACTAGAGGAATGGAAGAAACCATTTGTCTCGGGAAAACGCTCAAATAAGAAGAAACTAACTTTTAGGGCACACTAATAGACAAAGTAACATAACTGGAACAATAATTGAAGGTATTGCTGTGGGAAGGAACCGCGTGGTTGAGCAACAATGTCACACATGCAGCGTATTGTATGTGATGTACGGCGTGTTACGAATCGTGAAATTAAGTGAAAGACACACAGAAGAATGTAATGGGTTGTGTAGAAAATGAACATCAGGGTTGAAAAGAAAAGAATAAGAAGACGACGAAGAAAAAGAAGATTCACAAAATAAGTTATTTACATATGTCACTACACGTTCAGCAGCAAACAATAAAGTTACGTTTTCCTATTAATCCCAGACAGTTGACAATAAATTTAAGAAGGTCTGTAGGGTGGCCACGTTACACCGTACAATAACCAACATAAATCAACAAAATCAAACGAACATCATGAGAAAACGTTTCTTTACCTAAGTTTTCTTCAGCTATGTACCATTACTTGTCTAAAAAACAGTCTGTGCACCATCACTAAAACGGCAAAGGATAATAGGCCGCCAGGTTCTGTGCGAAACTTGTCTGAGCATTACTGGTGTAACTAGACTGAAAGCTGGTCGCACTTAGGTCGTCAGTGGTATAGCAACTGTTTTGTGAAGCAATACCCTTTATGAAATCACATATGGAATATCACATGTGTCGAGGACTAGACATCGAGTTGGCCAGTATTCTCAAGATAATGTGATAAAGTCATCTTTTTGCCTCATTACGTGATATGAGGGGACTTCGGAAAGTATGTTGCCATTGTCGTTCCACGCCAAGACAACTGCCGAAGACGGGTGGTGCATTGCCAAGAGAGCGCTCATGTTTGGGTCTCCTGCAGAGCAGTTATGCATTGTTAAGGGTAACAGGTACTCTTTCATCAGTACTGGAGCGAAATGGCGTGACAACTGGAAACATGCCTTTTGAAGTACGGAGGAGAATATGAGTCCTCCGAGCAACACATCTAAATTACATACAAACGAACCGTGAAGTTCTGGCGGTATATGAACCATACTCAACGTCGCGTCCAGTTGTTGTAAAACGATGCTGTCAAATTGAGCAACGCCGTTCAGTCATTAGTGGCGCTGACCGGGGCAATTTCCAGACTGTCGAGGGACTGATTGGCTGCAATCTCAGATTTTTCGATGATTATGTCGGTTCTCGAAAGGCTCCGCGACCAAGTAGCGGATTCCTATTGTCGAGGAACTGAACGATTGCTAGAACATTGTTTACAGAAACATGGGGCGTATGATGAAATCTGGTGTCGTGTATGTGTTAGTCTGAAGTACACTGCAGCATCCAATAAATGTTACTGGGCCTGCCATAATAATCTGTAACTTACTTTTTGAAGTCCTGTGTCGTATTATTAGGACAGCAGTGACAATGAAGTGAGAAGAGGTTTCTCTTTGTCGTAAATTTTTATCACAATGTTAACTGTGGAGATACTGATGGACAGAATTACAACTAATAACCGAACATAAATGTATTAGTCACAGAAAGCTTCGAAGAACTACATACATAAATCTCTATGCTGGATTGGGGATATGAAACATGGTCCTCTTAGATGCATAATAAAATAATAAGCTACATAAAACGCACTGCCTGCACAAACATTAATTAGAGGAAGTATTTGCCAGGTTAATTTTGAATTAAAATGACTATCGTAATAGTGAATTGTATTACCTAACTTGCATTAATAACAATAATACAATAAATAATAAACACAAATTTCTTATGACAGTGTGGAATTCTTACGTGTTGTGAGACGAAACAATATATTTTTACATAACTTTACTTGGTGTTACCTATGTTGTTATCGGTTATCTACACAAGAATGTATTTCATTGCATCGTAAAGATATGCCGAAAATATCTGCCGATAGAAAGGGTGTGGTGGATGAATCACCAACATTGGTAAAGTGAGGCCAGAAGAAGTCGGTAATCCCACACGTAATAAAATGTGAAATGTTGTGTTTGTGGGATTTGACAGAGAGATAAAAGTGTGCCAGAAATAGAAGGACACTAGGGAACAGGGCCCTAGTAGCACCGAGTTCATCCCAACCCTAAGAAAAGAACGTAGACAAATAATGAGACGAATAACAGTAAGAATTCTCCTGAGAGCCTTAATACAAATTTCATGTGATCTATTTAAGACTGATTGTAAAATGTAAATTGATTGTGTGCTGCTGAACATCTACTGAGAAATACGGACAGATACTGTGAGTGAAATCAAATAAATAATGATGACAAGTACATAGAAATAAATGCCGATAAGATATTCATTTTTCTTATTGATAAATGATATATACGTACATGAACATCTTGTAACGTACAGTCTGTATAACTTTCTATGCTTTAAATTACCATGTCGGTCAATATACAGTTTGACCTTCCTTACTGGGGAGCTCTTCGTATAAATTGGGACACATTACACCAGCAAATTGTAATATAAATTTCTTTAACTATATCTTAATGACGATCACGGGGAATATTAAACAAAAGTATTGTGTGTTTAGGTCGCTAAAGAAATCTGAATGGAATTATTGCGAGCCTCATACTTGATGGATTATTTAGTAAGGCTTGAAGCTAATTGGGAAATTCAGTGATGGCGGTTGTACAGCCGGAACTGAAAGAGCTCTGATGGTTACTATGAGGCCGAAAACGGATCAGTCTTCGCACAAGCTCGTGGAATACAGACGTCCTAGTTCCCGTAAATCGGCTATAGACGTCGCGCATCCGTCGACACCGAGAGAAAGACAATGCCATGACATGAACAGAGTTGCTCCTGTTGTAGGAACTTCCACTGCCCGCGTAGCTGTACACAGTAGCTTCTGAGAGAGCTATTTATATCGTCCAGCGCTACATCAAAGGAGCAATAGTGGTCGCATTAGGCGCACGACAAAACCGCCCTCAGCGTTAATAGAGGTAATGACAGTAGCACGGAAGGCTTGAGAGGAAACCGGTGTAGCAATGTGAGCAACGATTCGTGAACTCCGCTACAATGAGGGGTGCCGTCAGTCGCGCTTTCCAATCGCCTACCGCGCCAGTCAGAGGGCGGCCTTGGAAGCGCCATCTGTTTGGGACCGGCGCCACTGGTTGCTTGTGACACGGGCGAATGAGGCGTTTGGTCGCAGTTGGTCACCCGGAGCGATCAATGCACCGGGTCAGCCATTGTCACAAGCGGATCACCGACAACAGCGGCGGCGCGCCATCCGTGCACACAATGCACGAACGAGAGCTGCCTCCCCGCGCACGGGCGCGCGCAATCCTCTTAGGGGCCGGGAAAAGTTGAGTAGGCCGCCCGCACCCCGACCGGCTGCGCCACTCCTGTAGCTTTGTGCGAGCTGCGGCGGCCCCGACTGCGAGCTGCAAAGCGATCCACAGGCTCTACACAGCTTGCAGTGCAGGTAAAAGTTGTCCGCGTCCCGAGTGCCACTTGTTTGGGACCGCGTACCCTAACACGTCGCATTCAGTATCACACAGCATTATAAGGACGGCAGGCTACAAGAACAAAATGAGCGTGGAGAGTACTACATGTTTCGACTTTGGCCAGTCTTCTGACGGATTTCACGCAGCACGTCATTATTTCTTCTCCTGTGCTAACCTGTTCCTCCCAGAGTAGCATGACCAGCTAACAAACTACCTAACCATACAAAATGCACTAGTCGAATAACCATTAAGTTTCGGTAAACATTGCAGCAAACAATCGCCCATAAGGGGGGACGTTCATGAAACTGGTCGAAACTGTCAATTTTCAATTTATTTATTTATTTATTTATATGGTTCAAATGGCTCTGAGCGCTACGGGACTTAACTTCTAAGGTCATCAGTCCCCTAGAACTTAGAACTACTTAAACCTAACTAACCTAAGGACATCACACACATCCATACCCGAGGCAGGATTCGAACCTGCGACCGTAGCTTTAGCGCGGTTCCAGGCCGTAGCGCCTAGAACCGCTCGGCCACCTCGGCCGGCTTTATTTATGTAGTTTTTTGTATTAGTAGAATTCATGGACAATAGGTTACCAAGGTCTTAGTCATTAAATCCACTTTTTGAACCAACATTTCAATACGACGATTTCACGGATCACTTTCAAGCAAATATGCTCGGAATACATCTAAAAGGCTGTGATATACACTCTCTTGGTTTTATAGATCATCTGTGACTCCGTTCCTTATCTCTGCGTGTCTAAATTGACTCATTTCGAAAGATGTCCTAAAATTATATTTTCATCTGCTACGGTTGTCAGAATTGCAACTTATGATGCAGTTGCTGTATTTAATGATTTAAACGTAGGGATAATGGAGGGATTAGAGGGAACGGGCTACGAGATAGGAAATTTCACTCAAAACATCTTGAGAAAAGTAGATTTACAGCGCCTCTCTGCAGCCGAAAATTCAGTTAAAGATGTTGTAAAAGAAAGAGGTTAAACAGCAAGAAACTAGAAAAGAAGCCTTGAAAGGGAATCGGACCCTCAGTGCTGCTCAATCATTACTTTTCTATTTTGTACACAGCCCATTCTCATTGTGAACATACTCTGATACCTGTAGTGTGGAGTATGTGTGAGTGAGACAGAAGGCAGGCTTTTCCTGCACTAGAGAAATTATCAGCACGAAGGAGCTGACGATTTTATATTATCCGGCAGTGCTCATTCCGAAGCGGATATAGGGTGGTCCTCAAGACGCTGTTAATAATAAAGAAGCTTAAAATGATGAAGAAGAATGTACTGGCACAACCGGCTTTCAAAGTAAGAAGTAAATCAAGCATTGTTTATGAAACGAAAAATCCATGTTTTTCAATAATTTGAAGCCATATTGACTGACCCATGACATAGTACAACCTACAGACAAACTGAGTGAACGAGAATTTATAAAATGACATGTAGTCATTGCAACAAACACTATATTAGCAAAGCAGTAAGACACTTAAAAACCCATTTCAAGACCACATTGACTGTTTAAGACTGGATAAAGCTACAAAGTCAACTACAGCAAAACAGATAATTGAAGCAGGACACAGTGTTGCACACTTTGGAAAAGAGCTGGAGGGTGAACATCTTGGAGGAAATGGAAATATTCAACCATGGCCTTAAATCGAAAAACGAGAGCCTAAATGAAGTGACAGAGTCAAAAATTCACACTTCTTTACGAATTTCAGATCAGTACTCAGTACATGACGTACTGAAATATCTTTGTAACTCTGAAAATAATAAGTGTTATACTGTCATACGAATTATAAAATTGTCACATTCGCTCATTTTGTAATACGTATATTACGCACCTTGCCGTTGGCTGGGAGGCTTGCGTGCCTCAGCGACACAGACAGCCGTACCGTAGGTGCAACCACAACGGAGGATTACCTATTGAGAGGCCAGACAAACGAGTGGTTCCATAAGAGGGGCAGCAGCCTTTTCAGTAGTTGCAGGGGCCACAGTCTGGGTGATTGACTGATCAGGTCTTGTAAAACTAACCAAAACGTCCATGCTCTGCTAGTACTGCGAACGGCTGGAAGCAAGGGGAAACTACAGCTGTAATTTTTTCCCGAGAGCATGCAGCCTTACTGTGTGGTTAAATGATGACTCCGTCATATTCAGTAAAATATTCTTGAGGTAAAATAGTCCACCGTTCGGATCTCCTGGCGGGGACTATTCAGGAGTAAGTTGTTATCAGGATACAGAAAACTGTCGCCTACTGATCGGAGCGTGGAATGTCAGATCCCTTAATCACGCAGGTAGGCTAGAAAATTTAAAAAGTGAAATGGATAGGTTAAAGCTACCTATAGTGGGAATTTGTGAAGTTCGGTGTCAGGGGGAACAAGACTCCTGGTCAGGTGACAACAGGGTTATAAATACATAATCAAATAGGGGTAATGCAGGAGTATGTTTAATAACAAATGAAAAACTAGGAGTGCGGGTAAGCTACTAAAAACAGCATAGTGAACGCATTATTGTGGCCAAGATCGATGCAAAGCCCACTCCTACCACAGTAGTACAAGTTTATATGCCGTCTGGCTCCCCAGATGACAAAGAGATTGATGAAATA
This sequence comes from Schistocerca piceifrons, assembly GCF_021461385.2. Lineage (NCBI taxonomy): Eukaryota > Metazoa > Arthropoda > Insecta > Orthoptera > Acrididae > Schistocerca > Schistocerca piceifrons. The sequence goes on from NC_060143.1 coordinate 558,408,763, forward strand.
TATGATGAGATAAAAGAAATTATTCAGATAGTCAAGGGAGATAAGAATTTAATAGTCAGTGGTGACTGGAATTCGATAGTAGGAAAAGGAAGAGGAGAAAACGTAGTAGGGGAAAATGTAATGGGGGTAAGGAATGAATGAGGAAGCCGTCTGGTGGAATTTTGCACAGAAGACAACTTAATCATAGCTAACACTTGGTTCAAGAATCATCAAAGAAGGTTGCATACATGGAAGAGGCCTGGAGATACTGGAAGGTTTCAGGTAGATTATATAATGGTAAGACAGAGATTTAGGAACCAGGTTTTAAATTGTAAGACATTTCCAGGGCTAATGTCGATTCTGGCCTCAATTTATTGGTTCTGACCTGTAGATTAAAACTGCAAAAGCTGAGAATTTAAGGAGTTGGGACCAGGATAAACTGACAGAACCAGAGGTTGCAGAGAGATTCAGGTAGAGCATTAGAGAACTATTGGCAAGAATGGGGGAAATAAATACAGTAGATGAAGAATGGGTAGCTCTGAGGCATGAAATGGTAAAGGCAGCAGAGGATCAAGTAGGTAAAAGGACGAGGGCTAGTAGAAATCCATGAGTATCACAGGAAATTTCGAATTTAAATGATGAAAGGATAAAAATATAAAAATGCAATACATGAAGCAGTCAAAATGGAATACAAACGTCTCAAAAATTAGATCGACCAGAAGTGCAAAATGGCTAAGCAGGGATGGCTGGAGGACAAATGTAAGGATGTAGAGGCATATATCACTAGGGTTAAGGTAGGGGTACTGCCTACAGGAAAATTAAAGATACCTTTCCAGCAAAGAGAACCGCTTATATGAGTATCAAGAGCTCAGATGAAAACCCAGTTATAAGCAAAGAAGGGAAAAAAGAAAGGTGGAAGTAGTATATAAAGGGTCTATACAAGGGCGATGTACTTGAGGACAATATTATAGATATGGATGAGCATATAGATGAAGATGAATTGGGAGATATGACACTACGTGTAGAATTTGACAGAGCACTGAAAGACTTAAGCGGAAACAGGGTCTTGGGAGTAGACAACATTCCATTAGAACTACTGACAGCCTTGGGAGAGCCAGCCCTGACAAAACTCTACCATGTGGTGAGCAAGATGTATGAGACAGGCGAAATACCCTCAGACTTCAGGAAGAATATAATAATTCCAATCCCAAAGAAAGTAGGTGTTCAGAGATGTGAAAAATAGCGAACTATTAGAACATACATGTATATATATACAGAATCGTCTTCGTAACCATGACAATAATAAGTGTTATACTGTCATTCGCATTATGAAATTGTCACAGTCGCTCATTTTGTAGTACGTATGTTATGGCTGCAAAATACTAACACCAATTCTTTACAGACGAGTGGAAAAACTGATAGAAGCCGACCTCGGGGAAAATCATATCGGATTCCGTAGAAAAGATGGAAGACTTGAGGTAATACCGACCCCACGACTTATCTTCGAAGTTAGATTAAGGAAAGGCAATCCTACGTTTCTAGCATTTGATTTAGAGAAAGCTTTTGACAATGTTGACTGGAATACTCTCTTTGAAATACTGAATGTGGCAGGGGTCAAACACAGGGAGCGAAAGGCTATTTACAATATGTACAAAAACCAGATGCCAGATATATGAGTGGCATGAATGGGAAGCACTGGTTGGGAAGTGAGTGAGACAGGGTTGTAGCCCATCCCCAATGTTATTCAATCTGTATATTGAGCAAGCAATAAAGGAAACAAAAGAAAAATTCGGTGTAGGAATGAAAATCCATTTACAAGAAATAAAAACTTCGAGGTTCGCCGATGACATTGTAATTCTGTCAGCAAAGCACGTGGCAGAGCAGTTGAACGGAATAAACGGTGTCTGGAAAGGAGGATACAAGATGAACATCAACAAAAGCAAAACGAGGATAATGGAATGTAGTCGAATTAAATCGGATGATGCTGAGGGAATTAGATTAGGAAATGAGACACTTAAAGTAGTAAAGGAGTTTTGCTATTTGGGAAGCACAATACCTGATGATGGTCGAAGTAGAGAAGATATAAAATGTAGACTGGCAATGGCAAGGAAAGCGTTTCTGAAGAAGAAAAATTATTTGAACATCAAGTATAGATTTAAATGTCAGGAAGTCGTTTCTAAGAGAATTTCTGTGGAGTGTAGCCATGAATGGAAGTGAAACATGGACAATAAATAGCTTAGAAGAAAACAGAAGCTTTCGGAATGTGGTGCTACAGAAGAATGCTGAAGATAAGGTCGGTAGACCGCATAACTTTTGTGGAAATATTGAATAGAATTGGAGAGATGAGAAATTTGTTGCACAACTTGGCTAGAAGAAGTGATCATTTGGTATGGCATGTTCTGAGGCATCAAGGGATGTCCAGTGTAGTATTGGAGGGCAGCGTGGAAGGTAAAAATCGTAGAGGGAGACCAAGAGATGAATACCTTAAGCAGATTCAGAAGGATGTAGGTTGCAGCAGGTACTGGGAGATTAAGAAGTTTGCACAGGATAGAGTAGCATGGAGAGCTGCCTCAAACCAGTCTCAGGACTGAAGACCACAACAAGAACATCGTATGACGCCATACAACATCAGTGATATAACAGCAAGACATACAGAAGACATAACGATTGACAACACCACGATCGACATATCGATTGCCAAATCGAAACTAATCTTGCTTTGATCACCATCTTGTGTTCGGCACTGCTGATTTGTTTAGTGTGTCATACTTTAAGGGCACCGTTGGGAAGTCCATGAATAACGGTGAAGAAGTCTAAAAGAGCCATGGAAATAGCGATGCCTCAACACCTCACAAGAAAACTGGCATGTCACAGGAACAAAGTGAGTGATAGTTTTATAAAATTTTCATGTGAACTGATGACCAATACACCAAGCTACATCGCATCTTACTAAGTTATCCTTCTCTCTCCTACTGGATAATCACTGCTGTCACATAAAGACGCATTAGTATCTATATAATCAAGTGTTCAATGTCTTTGTAATGCCAGTACAGCCTGATGATAAGGTATCACTTCGAAACACATCGCTAAATAAATAATTTTGTTGCCAACGAATTTTGTGCCCGGTAGCTGTCTTTGAGAACCTTTCATTGTTTTTAAGCCACAATGTAGGGAATCAATGAATAAATGGAAGAGTTTGTAATCACATTTTCATAAAATCTTTTAAATTTCAGGAAAACTCACAAGAGAACTTTTTGATAAACGTTGAAGGGACCAGGTTCATCTTACGTTCTTGGTTATCTTACAGTTGGGTACGTCAGTAACAATATTAATGAAGCCCTACATGTAAAACTGATCTGTATTCAAATAATACATAACTAAATTTAAATCAGCGTGGTGCTACGTTAGCAATAAAATACTGAACCATCCATCAATAACATAATGTTGGAAAAAGTGATGACATGTGCAAGCCCTACTAGCTAAAGTTTCAACGCAATCTTACGAGTAACTATTATTCTCTGCTTATTCAGCAAAACTCAGAAAACTGATTTATGCAGACCATACAACCAAAATCCCTCTGAACAACCTCCGAATTTGTGCAGCTACGTGCCAGCGCATGTAGTGTTTAATGACGCTCATGTATAATAGCATATGCTTGGTAATCTGTGATTCGATTTTCGAGGACTTCTCTGCAGCACTTCATATGAATGCGAGGACCATTGTTACAAAGAGTTCAAGTAATATTTGTTCCTCCCTCTTGTTCAATCTACATTTCGTTTTGTCTCTATATTGAACTCGATGTTCACTCTAAGTCAGCTGTCATTTCTCATATAATAAAACACATTCGTAAAGACAAATTCCTGAAAAATGTTTTCAGTGCAAAGATCGCTGGTGCATTGTATCTTGGAATGTAACAGGACAATATAAGGAGACCGATTCATATTTCATACTGCGTGTGCTACACCGGTACCGGAATTCGGTATGCACAGTGATAAGCAGAGGCGATGAATAGTATGATGATTCGCATTATCATCAGTCCATAGAAGTTGTTACTGGTTTCGAGTGCTAATACCTGACGAGGAAGAAGTTGCAGTTTTATTTTTAATACAGAAATTTCCTTCGCTTTCTGCAGCAGCTCTATCAAGATACAATAATGTCCACAATGTATTGTATAAGTGCTTCGGCACCGAGAGTTGTACCGAGTCAAAATCCTATAGTAAATTATGTTCTTATGTTAGGAAAGAAAAATGGGTGTTCTAGAATGTTCTTGAGCACAGAATCGGAAATGGCGATTAATTTGAGGAGGAGGAGGAGGAGATTAGTGTTTAACGTCCCGTCGACAACGAGGTCATTAGAGACGGAGCGCAAGCTCGGGTGAGGGAAGGATGGGGAAGGAAATCGGCCATGCCCTTTCAAAGGAACCATCCCGGCATTTGCCTGAATCGATTTAGGGAAATCACGGAAAACCTAAATCAGGATGGCCGGAGACGGGATTGAACTGTCGTCCTCCCGAATGCGAGTCCAGTGTGCTAACCACTGCGCCACCTCGCTCGGTGATTAATTTGACTACTATAGAAGAATAATAGCGTGTATTGTTTCCTATAGTTGAAACGATCTAGACATTGAAGTAGATAATTCCATAGCTGTAAAAAGTATAGGATAAAGAGTTAACGGCAGTACCTGAAACATTATGCATAATCAAAAAAATTTGATGTCACGTTATCTCTGTTATACTGTAGCCCTTTCTCTTTAGGTCATACGTGGGACAGAAACAAAACCCGGAATTTATCCTAGCATATTTGTCACTACTGAAATAAAGGTTGCTCATTGTTCAGCGTTGTGGTAGACGGAAACCTGCAACAGATCACCGGGCTATCGTTTAGAATAGAAATGTTGCAGTTTGTCTCGTAGTTATAAATCCACGCATAAACATTTCTGGGAACGTGCGCTGCAGAATGATGCAGGGGCAGCGATATTTTCCACCTACGCCGCCCAGGGAAGTACATAAATCACGGCTTGGGCTCGTGTCCACGCAGTGCGTGGGGGGGGGGGGGGGGGGGGGGGACCTGCGAAACGCTCTGAAAGTTGTAACAGCAGCAGAGCTGTACGTATCCCTCTCTGAAACAAAACGCTGCAGCTTGGCTTCGAGGTAAAGTCGTGAGAGTCATCCTGTCAAAGTGAAAATTACTTTGTTGTCCCTTCTGAACTTTGGACTATATTTTAATTTCTTTTTTTGTGGGGAAATTCTAAAAGCAGAATGCACGAAGCACAGGTGTACCTAATTCATTAATAACCATAAAAATAAGATTATTTGGATGCAGTCATTCAATACCTGAACTATGACACATCATGTATTAAATCATTACCAGCGGCTCTTCGATTGGTCAACTCAACGGACTGTAACTCAAGAAATGCTGAATGCTCATGTGAAATATTCCTTTTTTACTATTTAAACCGACGGCCTTCCCTTAACGACTGAGAGCAGCGATATTTGCGGAGAGTTGTCAGTGCTAATAGACAAGTACCACTGCGTCGTGAAAAACTGTAGTGATTAATGTGGGACCGTACAACGAACGCTACAGGCGTTAATGAGATATCGCAGCAGATGACCGAAGAGACTGCTTGGTGACATGAGTCGCAATTTCAGATGGTAAGAGCTGTTGGACTGGAATGTCGTGTGGCTAGAGCCTCCCGTCGGGTAGACCGGTCGCCGGGTACAGGTCTTGAGAGTTGACGCCACTTCTACGACTCGCGTGTCGATGAGAGTGAAATGATGATGAAGACAACACCCATTCCCTGATCGAAGAAAATCTCCAACCCAGGCGGGAATCGAGCCAGAGTCCCTTTGTATGGCATTCTGCCGCAGTGACCACTCAGCTGTCGAGGTGGACGTAAGAGTTGATGGTAAGTTTCAGTGTTCGTCAGACCCCACGAAGCCATGGACCCAAGTTGTCAACAAGACACTGTGCAACGTGGTGGTGGCTCCATGTTGGTTTGGGATGTGTTCACATGAAATGGACTGGGTCCTCTGGTCAAAGTGAACCGATCACTGAGTAGAAATGGATATGTTCGGCTACCTGCAGCCCATTTGCAGCCATTCGTGGGCTTCATGTTCGGCTGACAGTGTGTCATGTCATCAGGCCAAGACAGTGAGCGGTTAGTTTGAAACACATTCTGGAAAATACGTCAAGTGACACCCTTTCCAACTGTAAATAACTGTTGCATTGAAAACCGTGGCATCCAAAATGGCCGTCAGTTTGGTAGCGTAGACTCACAGGTTTTCCACACCCAACACTTCACTTTAAATGTAGATCTTTTTCTGCTCTTGGTGTTCTTTGTCTTTTCTTGTTTATTTGTTTTTAAATTATGCTTTGAAACGTATGAACCAACCTGTGTAAATACTTGATCAAATATATCTAATGCAATTGCACAAATTTACAACTACAAACACACTTCTGTTGCCTCTGTCGTACACGTGTTTAGTACATCGTTTACCAAGATCGACTTCAGAAGTAAACTACTGGTGCAGGATAACTAAGGTTACCAGCTGTCAGTAGGAAATCTGGGGCGCTTTACGCGTAGCAGCACCTTAACACAAGTAGGTACAGGGGAAACCTACTAGATGCTTCAATAGGTGACATGTGTCATCATATCTGTTCGGAGAGGCATAGAAAGTGTTGGCACCCTCTTCCTTATCGCAGCTGCTGCCGGGATAGTGCGACAAGGTTTCCTATAGTATCCCTGGATGAACATGAGGCGTGTGTAGGTGCTCTTGTGTCTTCTGAAGCTTAGATGTTTTGCGTCCCAGAATTGTGTCACCAGTACCGGGGTAATTTTGTGTAAATCTCTCCTTTTAGGTCGATGACACTTGCCATTCCACTTTCTACTTTCCTCCGATTACCAGTTTAAGGATGTTTAAGTGATCAACGATTATACAATGTGTCCATTCCCTCTGTTATATTCACCTGGCTAGTGAAAGCGGTAGTGAGTTGGTGTTGTGTGGTAAGGCGCTGTACCAGTATGACTTTATTCAAATTTAAACAAACCACTTTATTTAAACAACCAGAAAATTTCACTAGTGAAAAATATACCAGATAGGAACAGCTCATGCGTCTAGCATTCGCGAATATAATTAAAGAAATACTCGTTGCAGAATTTGCATAAATATGTCTGAACACAGGAATTTAATGGCACCAATACTAAGTAATACTTCCAATGAGATTTACTATCACAATTTAAGAAAAGCAGCTGTGACGGGATTTATTAAAATGAGCACTGAAACAGCAGCTGCCGAAAAGGCTAACTATTACAGTTTAACAAAGGAAACTGCTAGCAGGATTTAGAAAAAAAAATGCAGTGCATTAAGCGGCATCTACACACCAGATTTGCTGTTACAACTTAAAGAAAGCAACTGTTGTCAGAATTTAATAGAACAATCAGTGCTGCGAACAAAGCACCAACTGACCATCAGATTTACTGTTACATATGGCAGAATGCTGGTCCCGTTCTCGGGGTCCATGAGCACATAAAATGAACAGGCAGAATTACACGAGATCTCATTCTCCAACACACGGAACACAGATGAATAATAAATTCTTATACAGCCTTTACAGACACAGAGCAGACCATATTCATTCTAAGGGCCTCCTTGTCCACACGAAGAACAATAAGGCACAGCGAATAATGTTTAAGTACCATGTCACAAGAGTGACTTAAATTGCTTATGACTTTGCTATCTGAACAGAGCCCACACACTGGGCATCTCCTAGCTGATAGTCTAAGACCTGACATAACCAGTTCCCTAACGCTACAAGTTTTTGGGTAACCGGGACGCCGACCACAGAGACCGCCAGATCATATTACTATATAACACCCATAAAACCAAAAACATTCTCACTGTAATTTCTGAGAATCGATGAGATAACCAACAGCAGCCGCAAATGATCCCTTGCAATCGACCAGATGAATCCATACAGTTGTGTTTCAGTGCGCTACAGGCCGTAACCCACATGAACTATAACAGCCAATCATCGGAACTGTCTGACAGGTAGCAAATCAGACACCACAGCTGACACTGCGTTTCTGCAAACATTCAAACTGAAAGGACAAGTAAAGCTTCAGTTGCCACATAGGAGCAAGTTTCCGACGGGGCTATATTCGATGGCCAAATAGCAACAACCGGCACATCCAAACACTACAGATCAGCGTTCGAAGCATAGCCGTTGCCTAAGCAGACAGCAGGCCCCGGACAAACTGCCCACGCTTGCAGCTCAGTGCCTGCTCGCTGAGAACGCTGACCACCCCAGTTGCCCTTAGATCGCGCATGACAACATGCGACCGCTGTTCAACTAACCACGACCGTTGTTAGTTGAGCAGCGGTCATGTACCAAATAGTTTTATCTTGTGGCTGCGGTTTTACATATCTTATGGAAAAGAATGACCATGAGAGCAGTTGTTTTTTTTTTATTTTTTTGTCACAATGATTTTATATCAGCTGGTCTGCCTCATGTATCGTTATATCCAAATGGTTTATGAATGTTAAACTACAATCGAGAGTATTTAAGAGGTCTTGGCTTTTGAATTATTTCTACTACAGTATGATCGCCCTATTAAGCACTATGTGTTCACTGCAAAACATTTGTGATTATTTAGCTTCCTAAGGAGCCTGGGAAATACGAAATGGTGCTTTAAGGGACACTTCATTTACGAATCTCCTGTAACGTACATATACTTATTGAATATTGTCGTTTTCCTTTAAGAACAAAAAATTGCTAGTACGCACCTGAATACCTGAAATTTTACGGGAATGTGGTTTATCTCTCCAACAAAACAGAGTTTTGTCCGCTACACTTTTAGCCAAATCACTGAATGTAGAACGTAGGAAACCTATGTGGAATGTAATACCTACATTATTTAACTTATCAAATAAGCCACCATAACTATAGCTCAAGAGAAAACCATACAGACGTCATAGTGAATCGTTAAACGCAATAAAACTGTTCCCAACGCAGGAAGACCAAATCTACAATTTTTGCTAAATATGAGCCAAAAGACGGAAAGAATCTTCAACACATTCCTTTTGAAGCACAAGTAATTATATTTACAAAACTAATCGTGTATGTGAAAGTTGAGTGAGATGTAAGAAAGGGTAAACAATTGCACTCCGTAAAGTGTCAAGGAAAGTGCCTATGATAATGGCAACAGACGACAGCAGAAATACACTGAAGCGCAAAAGAAACTGGTATAGGCATGCATATTGAAATACAGAGATATGTAAACAGGCGGAGTACGACGCTGTGGTCGGCAACGCCTTTATAAGACAACAAGTGTGTAGCGAAATTGTCAGATCGATTACTGCTGCTACAATGGCAGGTTATCAGAATTTACGTGAGTTTGAACGTGGTGTTATAGTCGGCGCACGATCAATGGGACACAGCACCTCCGAGGTAGCGATGAAGTGGGGATTTTGCCGTACGACCATTCGCGAGTTTACCGTGAACCTCATGGATTCGGTAACACATCAAATCTCCGATACCGCTGCGGGCGAAAGAACATCCTGCAAGAACGGGACCAACGACGACAGAAGAGAATCGTTCAACGTGAAAGAAGTGCAACCCTACCGCAAAAATTACTACGAATTTCAGTGCTGGGACATCAACAAGTGTCAGCGTCCGTAACATTCAAGGAAACATCATGGAAATGGGCTTTAGAAGACGAAGGCGCAATTGTGTACCCTTGATGACAACATGACACAAAGCTTTACGCCTCGCCTGGGCCCGTCAACACCGACACTGGACTGTTGATGACTCGAAATATGTTGTCTGGTCGGACGAGTCTCGTTTCAAATTGCATCGAGCGGTTGGACGTGAACGGGTATGGAGACAACCTCATGAATCCATGGACCCTGCATTTCAGCAGGGGAATGTTCAAGCTTATGGAGACTCCACAATGGTTTGGAGCGTGTGCAGCTTGAGTGATATGGGACCTCTGATACTTCTAGATACGACTCTGACAGGTGATATGTATGTAAGCACCGTGTCTGATCACCTGCATTCTTTCATGTCCATTGTGCATTCCGACGGACTTGGGCAATTCCAGCTGGACAATGCGACACTCCACACGTCTAGAATTGCTACAGAGTGCCTCCAGGATGACTCTTCTGAGTTTAAACACTTCCACTGGCCACCAAACTCCCCAGACATGAACATTATTGAGCATAACTGGGATGGCTTGCAACATGCTGCTCTCAAGAGATCTCCAGCCCTTCGTACTCTTACGGATTTATGGACATCCCTGCAGGGTTCATAGTGAGAGATCCCTCCAGTACTACTTCAGACGTTAATCGAGTCCAGGCCACGTCATGTTGCGGTACTTCTGCGCGCTCGCGTGGGCCCTACACGATATTAGGCAGCTGTACAAGGTTTTGTTTTCCCTTAAGTATATATGATTCCCTTGCATGAAATATTCTCTTGCTTTCAGCGGAATAGACTGTAAATACAGGGATTTTCGAAAGTATTTCTTCATAAATGAGTTGTAGCTTATGTCACTGAACCAGGATGATACGGCTATTTTTACATGTATTTCACGATGATTCTAGTCTCTTGGTAACTTTCTAAAGCATGGATATTTAACAACTACTCTATTAATTAAGTAAAAAATAAAGGAAGCTAATCATTATCTTTACGACTCATGTGACTCTTTGCTTTCTCACCGCTTGGAACACTAGTCTCACTCCAGCTGTCAAACGGTAACAACATTCGCATCAGAGAATGTTGTGACTGTTTTGATTAGACTGTGGCAATACGTAGAATGCGAAATGAAAACATACCCCGAAGTGCACAGCTTGCTTGTCCGCTCTTTTATATCGAGTAGATCTGCAGTCAGATCTTTCTCCGATTTTTAGATTTGCGTATCTCCTTTCCGGTGGTCGGATCTTGTAAAAATAGATAAAAGTATGAGCACGATCGGTTTGTTCCAAGGGAGCGAACAGAGGTGTCAGAGTTGTGATTTTTCAGACTTCTGCCTCAGAGAAGTAAGTGAAAAGTCCCCTTTTGAAAAATTGTACATGACTGTCCTTAAACTAACACACAATATTTTCAGCGCAACGCAATCTGACTTTCAAAAATCCCTACAAAAGAATGGCCCTGACTAACATTAACCTATACCTTTCACAAATCACTTACCTCACAAAAATCTTGGTTACTCGAACTACTGCAATGCAGCGAGCGTCACTACTGCCAGCTAAATAAAAGATTCAAACTACGGAAGGCACTAACTACTGATAGGCATAGTTTGCAAATGAAAGAGTTTAATACAGAACTAACTATGTACTTACCTTAACAGTGTTGAAAATCATAATATACATAGCAGTTCATGACATCCAGTCTTACAAATTTTCAAACTCCGCCATTTCTCTCCCCACATCCACCACTGCTGGCGGCTCACCTCCAACTGCACAACGCTACGCGCTGTTCACATCCAGCTGCCGCTGCCCAACACTACAATGGCAGACAACAATGCAAACTAGCCACAGACTGCACACAGCACAGCCAGTGATTTTCCTACAGAGCGTTGCCAATAAGAAAACATAAACAGCCTACTTACATAGCCCCCATGCTCCCCACAAAAAATTTTACAAATTGTTTTGGGCAGTGGCCAATACAGATTTAAAAAAATTTTTTCGTAATTACAATAACAAAGAAATCAAATGCACACACTTATTGATACAATGTTGGTCAAAAGCTAAAATTTTCTCACAGTGAATAAAGACAGTCCTGATTATTCATCACAGTAAAATTGCAGCCAGCTGTGGTGGCCAAGCGGTTAAAGGCGCTACAGTCTGGAACCACGCGGCCGCTACGGTCGCAGGTTCGAATCCTGCCTTGGGCATGGATGTGTGTGATGTCCTTAGGTTAGTTAGGTTTAAGTAGTTCTAAGTTCTAGGGGACTGATGACCTTAGAAGTTAAGTCCCAGAGTGCTCAGTGCCATTTTTGAAAATTGCAGAGTTTTTCTCAAAGTTTGAGCAGTAAAAGAAAATGCACAAGGAAGTAGTGGATTTCCATGCAGTCTTGAAGAAGTAGTGTTGTCCTTCCAACGGAAAGACGGTGCTGACTCTTGACATGCTGACAGGTAATGGGCCACAACAGAGCAAACCCACAGCAGAGTCATTCGACGTTTTGAAGAATATTGGTAGGTAGGTCATCACAGAGCAGACCCACTGTAGTCCTGGTAGAGATTACGGTATTGGTGGGCCACCACAGGTGCGGACCCACTGCAGTCCTTGTGGAAATAATGGTACTGGTGAGTCATCAAAGGTGTAGACCCACTGTTGTCCTTGTAGAAATAATGGTATTGGTGGGTCATCAAGGATGCAGACCCACTGTAGTCCTTGTGGAGACGGCCAGCAGCCATCTGTTGTGACTGTGAAGGTGCACAATCACCATTGAAGAGTCTTGCGGATAATATAGCAAGTCCATAACCACCACTTGTGCACTCACAAAGTTTTTGGAATAGTCCTTAGAACCAGCAATGCTGTTATCCAGTCCCTTGCTGAATTTTTAACACACGTGCAAACACTAACAGTCCCTACTTCTCACATATTGTCCACATACTATGACCAACAGAAACGTGTGCAGTGAAATGTAACTTACAAGTTAATAATATGATGAACTGGTATCAATTACAATTTTATAACATAAGATTACAATAACAACGGAACAAAATACATCATTAAAAACATAATAATACAGATGATATTTTGTAGCAATAGGGGCTTTACAAAAGAATAGAAATAACCACATACATCAGTGTTACAGGAATTATGACATAAGTAAATACATAGAAGATCAGAATAATTATTGAAACATCAACTTCACTCATGAGCATTAAAACAGAACAGAATTAATAATGTCTAACACCTTTACAAAATAAATAACATATTATTAATGCAAATTATATTTGAGGATAACAGTATTCCTCAACATAGTTCATGTAGCTGAGTATTAGAAAAACTCTACAACATAAGTCTTATCAGATAAACATATAAAGACAGGAAGAACACAAATATACAAGAGTATACAAACACATAGCGGAATAACAGAAAGGGAAAGGACAGGGTATGTTTAACTGCAGTATCTTGCAAACAAAACTCTCTTTACTTTCTGGAGATCTCCATTCGTCCTTCATTATTTCAAAAAGTGCTATCTATACCTGCTTTCTGTACTTTTTTCGTAAAACTTCTTAATGCATTTCTTTCAATTCATCACAACTCATTCTCTTATATAGTCTACCCCCTCTTAAGCTAACTTAAATCTACTGAGCTCAGATGCTAAACTAAGGGACGAGGCAATGCAGCAGCACAAAACAAAAAACACAAACATCAATGACAAGAAATTCAAATTGGCGAAGCAATTGCAATATTACAACTAATATAAGGCACTGTGCAGCAAACAAGAAAAATAAATCCGTAGTAAAACTGGCTTAACAGCATAATACAAAGTCAAATTCAGTAGCACTATGCCAGGCAAACAGCAGCAGCAAATGCAATAACTTATATCTAAACATGATATAGCTCAAGCAGAAAAATTATTATAGTAAAGATGGCCATGTTTAATACCTATGTCACATCTTAACACTAGGGTGATGCATCACAATTTATTCTACAAAAGAAATTACCAAGTACTTGAAAAGAAAATTCTGTATGCAATTCCTGTGAAGGGAAATGTCTTTTTGTGCTCCTTCGTTTCTTTTTTTTTTAATTTGAAGTACATCATAAAGTCATTTACTGGATCTGTAGGCATAAAATAACTATATTAGTACATGTATTAAATTTTATTTTAACCAATGCTGCAGTGCAGCTAGAAACTAGATATTAAACAAAATGAGTAAATAATTACATAAAGCAAGCGATATGGCATTTCTCTCAACTAGCAAGACAATAGCCATGAAATGTTCCTCATCGTTTCATTAGGCATTTTATCAAATATCATAAATTAAGAGCTCCACAGTGTAATTATATGTTTTCAAGTTTGAGCGTGTCGTATTTGCAATGCTTTCAACAAAGAAATGTCAATAGCGAGGATAATAGCCTCTTTCTTTTTCCTACCTGTGCCTCTGAAAGGCACACACTAATGGCTTTTTCTCAGGTGACTGTCGTGCAGCTGCCCACGACACTTTAGATGCAGGTGGTCACTTAACTTTCTTATGGAAATATTTACAACAGCAGTTTCCGCTACAGTGACAGTCTCACATAAAAATATTTCACAGGTCAAGAATTTGCGTTACAAATCTGTAGAAACAAAATCCTATTGATATAATGGAGTCCAAAAAATTTTCATCGGCATTGTAATACACTCCTGGAAATGGAAAAAAGAACACATTGACACCGGTGTGTCAGACCCACCATACTTGCTCCGGACACTGCGAGAGGGCTGTACAAGCAATGATCACACGCACGGCACAGCAGACACACCAGGAACCGCGGTGTTGGCCATCGAATGGCGCTAGCTGCGCATCATTTGTGCACCGCCGCCGTCAGTGTCAGCCAGTTTGCCGTGGCATACGGAGCTCCATCGCAGTCTTTAACACTGGTAGCATGCCGCGACAGCGTGGACGTGAACCGTATGTGCAGTTGACGGACTTTGAGCGAGGGCGTATTGTGGGCATGCGGGAGGCCGGGTGGACGTACCGCCGAATTGCTCAACACGTAAGGCGTGAGGTCTCCACAATACATCGATGTTGTCGCCAGTGGTCGGCGGAAGGTGCACGTGCCCGTCGACCTGGGACCGGACCGCAGCGACGCACGGATGCACGCCAAGACCGTAGGATCCTACGCAGTGCCGTAGGGGACCGCACCGCCATTTCCCAGCAAATTAGGGACACTGTTGCTCCTGGGGTATCGGCGAGGACCATTCGCAACCGTCTCCATGAAGCTGGGCTACGGTCCCGCACACCGTTAGGCCGTCTTCCGCTCACGCCCCAACATCGTGCAGCCCGCCTCCAGTGGTGTCGCGACAGGCGTGAATGGAGGGACGAATGCAGACGTGTCGTCTTCAGCGATGAGAGTCGCTTCTGCCTTGGTGCCAATGATGGTGGTATGCGTGTTTGGCGCCGTGCAGGTGAGCGCCACAATCAGGACTGCATACGACCGAGGCACACAGGGCCAACACCCGGCATCATGGTGTGGGGAGCGATCTCCTACACTGGCCGTACACCACTGGTGATCGTCGAGGGGACACTGAATAGTGCACGGTACATCCAAACCCTCATTGAACCCATCGTTCTACCATTCCTAGACCGGCAAGGGAACTTGCTGTTCCAACAGGAC
Organism: Schistocerca piceifrons; assembly: GCF_021461385.2. NCBI lineage: Eukaryota > Metazoa > Arthropoda > Insecta > Orthoptera > Acrididae > Schistocerca > Schistocerca piceifrons. The sequence continues at coordinate 558,424,068 of NC_060143.1, forward strand.
AATGCACGTCCGCATGTATCCCGTGCCACCCAACATGCTCTAGAAGGTGTAAGTCAACTACCCTGGCCAGCAAGATCTCCGGATCTGTCCCCCATTGAGCATGTTTCGGACTGGATGAAGCGTCGTCTCACGCGGTCTGCACGTCCAGCACGAACGCTGGTCCAACTGAGGCGCCAGGTGGAAATGGCATGGCAAGCCGTTCCACAGGACTACATCCAGCATCTCTACGATCGTCTCCATGGGAGAATAGCAGCCTGCATTGCTGCTAAAGGTGGATATACACTGTACTAGTGCCGACATTGTGCATGCTCTGTTGCCTGTGTCTATGTGCCTGTGGTTCTGTCAGTGTGATCATGTGATGTATCTGACCCCAGGAATGTGTCAATAAAGTTTCCCCTTCCTGGGACAATGAATTCACGGTGTTCTTATTTCAATTTCCAGGAGTGTACATTCACGCATTTACATACATTTCATAACTCTTAAAGTACGATTCTTGGTTTCCAACAACCTTTTTCACAAATCAGAGTCACGACTACTCATTATTCCTTACCTTATTACATATACATATTCGTCGACACTTCTTCAATATTTCATCATGAGAAATACGTAGCATAACGAACATTCCTCAACAACATAATACACATCATTGTCGTAATAATAACATCATAACACCTCAGTCAAATCTCAAAAACGTCGTAGCTTCCTCCAATAATTTCAAAACCTAAAAAAAATTCTCCGCTCTTGTCAAAAGTGCCATCTGCCTCAAACGTATTTTAAAAATCGTGATCCCATACCAAATATATCATTCAAAGCTCTCATAATATCACAATGGGTCTGAAAAAATATGAACGGTTCACAAAGTACAGACAAAATGCAATTTCGTAAGTGTGAAGTTATCCAACGGTGTAATTGCGTAAACATGTGTCACTGATGTAGTAAAAAAATGTTTGTTTCTCTGTTAAATAATCAGGTAGCTGTGTAATTCTGTGTTGGAGAAACATGGTACTGATGTGTAAAGCTGTATAAGCGAATACTATATTTTCTAGGGCTCCTTGTGCTTGCCACACACATGGTACACAAAGTAGGCATGTACCCCCCTGAGGATTAATATAATTATACCCTCAGGTTTTACAGGTTACCACAATGGAATGAAATGTACCACGGAAAACCATTGTATCATTGTACTTCAAATATCATAAAAAAGTAAATCTTTTAAGTGCGAAATTAATCACTCAAATACGTGTACTGTAGCACTAAACTGTGCGTCATGTTGTAAGATAATCTCTGTGGAAGTCTCGTAGTTATCATCCTCCGAAAGCTAAGTTCTGCAGAAGTCAATGTACTTACCTCATGATAAACAAAAGTGAAATGTTTTGTGTATAGATATCGTAGTTATTACATTTATTGTTGTGCTGAAGAAAGTACTGTACTGTAATGTATTGTTGTGATACGGAAAAGGCTGTCTCATTGTAGCTATACCACAAAAGTTACTACTAAAACATGTTTTACTTTCCAGAATAATGCAGAAAAGCTTTACAGATGTAACACAGAAACACTGCAAAAGCAACATTGTAAATTGTCACTCATTAGTAGCGTCGTGATAAAATCATGTAGCTGTCACATAAACTAACCATCTGGTATCTCACTGAAAGTACTTTAAATCCAGAATGTATTTTCAAGTAAACCAAATGTTGCATTAAAATCTCATTAGCAGTACCAGTATATGTCCTAAGTATGTAAACCTGATAGTCGTTACGTAATCGTGTAACTAACAAGCAAGAATGTACAAATACAGCACTGTGTCGTCTGTTCACTATAATAATGCTTTCGTAATTTCTGTTTAAAAATGTTCCCTAGGTTCTAGACTGGATATTTAAGTTCAAACATTGTTGCATGTTAACAGTTTCTTAAGTCTGACAATGCATACTAGAAATGTGAAGTGAAAAGTTTTATGGCAAAGACAAAGTAAAAAAGCAGATAATCTTTCAATAAACGGTTTTACATGTGAAATGTGGTGCAATCCTTTACTCTTCCTAGTACGCAGAGTTTCAACCTGATCGCAATTATCATGCAGTATACGTCGATAAAGAATACTGGAATTTTTTTCAAGGTTAGCGTCTATGTTATTTTTCTCTGAGCCAGCCGGCGTACGCGGCTGACTGCGGTGCAAGTCATTGTCGGTTCCTTTGTTGGCGCGCGTCGTTATTGGGATTAGGAGACCTAACTTCTACAAATTCACCTCGTCGAGAGGACCCTGCTCTGTTTGAATCCCGCCAGTTCTGATGCAATTCAGGTCTGTCGTTACGATCATATCGTCTGTCGTCATGTCGGTAGATTCCATAGTTTCTTTCTTGTCGGTCACGTGGTGGAGAATTTCTCCCTGAATCGTAACTGCGCGCTGAACCGTTGCGTCTGAAGTTATTCTGTCTCCCGTCATAATAATTGTTTTGTTCCCATATTGTCTGTTCCTATGGTAATCTCTGTCATATTCATTACTACGGAAATGCGATCTTACTCTGTAACTACACTCCTGGAAATTGAAATAAGAACACCGTGAATTCATTGTCCCAGGAAGGGGAAACTTTATTGACACATTCCTGGGGTCAGATACATCACATGATCACACTGACAGAACCACAGGCACATAGACACAGGCAACAGAGCATGCACAATGTCGGCACTAGTACAGTGTATATCCACCTTTCGCAGCAATGCAGGCTGCTATTCTCCCATGGAGACGATCAAAGAGATGCTGGATGTAGTCCTGTGGAACGGCTTGCCATGCCATTTCCACCTGGCGCCTCAGTTGGACCAGCGTTCGTGCTGGACGTGCAGACCGCGTGAGACGACGCTTCATCCAGTCCCAAACATGCTCAATGGGGGACAGATCCGGAGATCTTGCTGGCCAGGGTAGTTGACTTACACCTTCTAGAGCACGTTGGGTGGCACGGGATACATGCGGACGTGCATTGTCCTGTTGGAACAGCAAGTTCCCTTGCCGGTCTAGGAATGGTAGAACGATGGGTTCGATGACGGTTTGGATGTACCGTGCACTATTCAGCGTCCCCTCGACGATCACCAGTGGTGCACGGCCAGTGTAGGAGATCGCTCCCCACACCATGATGCCGGGTGTTGGCCCTGTGTGCCTCGGTCGTATGCAGTCCTGAATGTGGCGCTCACCTGCACGGCGTCAAAGACGCATACGACCATCATTGGCACAAAGGCAGAAGTGACTCTCATCGCTGAAGACGACACGTCTGCATTCGTCCCTCCATTCACGCCTGTCGCGACACCACTGGAGGCGGGCTGCACGATGTTGGGGCGTGAGCGGAAGACGGCCTAACGGTGTGCGGGACCGTAGCCCAGCTTCACGGAGACGGTTGCGAATGATCCTCGCCGATACCCCAGGAGCAACAGTGTCCCTAATTTGCTGGGAAGTGGCGGTGTGGTCCCCTACGGCATTGCGTAGGATCCTACGGTCTTGGCGTGCATCCGTGCGTCGCTGCGGTACGGTCCCAGGTCGACGGATACGTGCACCTTCCGCCGACCACTGGCGACAACATCGATGTACTGTGGAGACCTCACGCCCCACGTGTTGAGCAATTCGGCGGTACGTCCACCCGGCCTCCCGCATGCCCACTATACGCCCTCGCTCAAAGTCCGTCAACTGCACATACGGTTCACGTCCACGCTGTCGCGGCATGCTACCAGTGTTAAAGACTGCGATGGAGCTCCGTATGCCACGGCAAACTGGCTGACACTGACGGCGGCGGTGCACAAATGCTGCGCAGCTAGCGCCATTCGACGGCCAACACCGCGGTTCCTGGTGTGTCCGCTGTGCCGTGCGTGTGATCATTGCTTGTACAGCCCTCTCGCAGTGTCCGGAGCAAGTATGGTGGGTCTGACACACCGGTGTCAATGTGTTCTTTTTTCCATTTCCAGGAGTGTAGTACTCTGCCAATGGTTGTCATATGGGTGGTGTTTGTTTTGTTCACGATTTGCGTTGTAAGAATAGCCTTGTCGTGTCCAGTTATTATTTCTGTCGTCACGGAATTGTGACGGATGTGACCTGTAGTGATTGTTTTCCTGCTTTCGCATCCGGCGACTGTCTGTGTCAATTTATAATTCTTGTAAGAGTCCCTGAAAAGCTTCAATGTTGTCTTTGCAACGTCCTGCCAAAATGATAAGTCGTAAATGTACAGGTAATTAGATTAAGCAAATGCGGATGAGTTCTGAGGGGCTGTATGGGTTTGACAGGTACTGATTCTTGTGCAACATGTCTTGAAAATATTTGACAAGACTGGAAAATTCAGATTGTTCGAAATGTTTCATCATTATAATCCTATGTTTTATTCGGTCTTATGTAGCTTGAGACCAATATGCTGAGAGGAAGGCATGGTAAAATCCTCCTTCACTGTGACAATCGTGAATAACCGATCGCATTCTTTCAGCTGGTTCATTCTCTAAGTAGCCACACATAAATTCTAATCTGTGCTGCAATGACCAGTTGGGAGGAAAACAATGAGAGAATTGATGGAGCCACGCTTGTGGATGAATGTCGTTGCCAGAATTCTTAAATGTTTTGAATTTACGTGTAGTAATGAACAGCTTATAGTCAAAATCATCATGTCGGCGAGTCGCATGTCGGTCATTGTTACGTCGTTTCGGCGGTTCCATCTCAAAATTCGGTGTACCTTGCCAATGTCTTTCATAATTTCCGAAGTGCCCTAAGTTATTATTTTGTGGCTGTTCCGTATTTCTATGTCCCTCTTCCCGTATTGGAGCGCGAGTGGCCTCTGAAATATGTAATTTTTGTATTACTTGTGTCAGCTGATCTTGTACTTCCCGGATTTCTCTTTGATGTTGCGTATTAATTTGATTCTGATTTTGTTTGAATTTCCTAATTTGTTCGCACTCTTGTGTGTCATTAAAGACTACCGGTTTTGTGTCATTCAGATTATCATCTACCTTCGTAGATAAATTATTTAGCTGATCCGAAAGTTCAACTACTTTCTCTGATAATGAACTAATTTCCTCCATCTGTGTTTCTACTGTGTCCTTCAAGTTTTCCTGAGATTTTGGAAGTTGCATAACCGAATCGGTAGATGCAACTGAGTCAATTTTAGTTTGCAAGGTCTCATGATTTTCATGAACAATAATTTGCAGTTCTTTTATGGCTGCTTCGTGATTCTGTAATGCATTTTCAAGACGAAAAAAATAGGTTGCAAATGCTCACAAATTTGTGTTTTTACGTCATTACAGACTTTCTGACATTTCGATTCTATTTCATGTAACTCAGTAGTTAACTCTTCACGTGTTTGATCAAGCGTGGTGTGAAGATTTTGTTCCATTGCGTCTAACTGTTGCTGTGTTTGTCTCTGGTGTTGTTCCATTGTGTCTAACTTTTGAAGTTTTTGCTGTGTTTTTCTCTGATTTTGTTCCATTGTGTCTAACTTTTGAAGCTTTTGTCCCATTTGTTGCATTAATTGTAATAACGATGCACTGGTGTCTGAAACATGTTTCTCAGTGCTTTTCGGCAGTGAATTTGCACCGGCAACATTCAAATTTTGACAAGCGGAAAATGTGTCTAGACTCATTTGAGAAAACGGTGAGAACCCAAAACCTGAGTCTACAGTATTTGCAATATTGTGTTCTGTCATTCCCGATTCCTGAGGCGAGCTGTTGCCGACCGATCGATCGATAATGCTTCCCTGTTCACTATGTGTCTCACTGTCTACACAATTATTTGACGCCCGCTCCATTTCCCTATGCACAGTTACCAAATTACTACTTTGAATGTCTGTTAATTCATTACACAGCGGTGCTGGTAAGCTACGCTCGTCGTCACTATTATTTCTCTGTTTACTTTGGAGCCTAGTGTTACGTTTTTCACATGCCATTATTGTCACAATATTTCACACGATAACACAGAAAATAAGGGAACACATTAACATAACGCTGAAAATAATATCTAGTTAATTGCAAGCTGCGAAATACTTGGTGCAAATTTACATGCGTGCCACACCTGTTTTACTGTACAACAATGAAAGACTGCAACTACAAAGGAGATTCTCTCTACAATTACGCGCTAGCAATAAACAAAATCTACACTTATTACACAAACTACAAGAAAAAATCAGAAGATTCCAGTGAGGTATCCTCAGCTAAGGGTCGACATATGAAAAGTCCCCTTTTGAAAAATTGTACATGACTGTCCTTAAAGTGACACACAATATTTTTTGCCCATCGCAATCTGACTTTCAAAAATCCTTACAAAAGAATGGCCCTGACTAAACAGTAACCTATACCTTTCACAAATCACTTCACAAAAATCTTGGTTACTCGAACAACTGCAATACAGCGAGCGTCACTACTGCCAGCTAAATAAAAGATTCAAACTACGGAAGGCACTAACTACTGATAGGCAATAGTTAGCAAATGAAAGATTTTAATAGAGAACAAACAATGTATTTACCTTAATAGTGTTGAAAATCATAATATACATAGCAGTTCATGACATCCAGTCTTACAAATTTCCAAACTCCGCCATTTCTCTCCCCACATCCACCACTGCTGGCGGCTCACCTCCTACTGCGCAACGCTACGCGCTGTTCACATCCAGCTGCCGCTGCCCTACACTACAATAGCAGACAACAATGCAAACTAGCCACAGACTGCACACAGCACAGTCAGTGATTTTCCTACAGAGCGCTACGTAACGTTGCCAATAAGAAAACATAAACAGCCTACTTACATAAGCTGTGTCGTTAATATACCGGTGGAGAGAGTTTGTTTCCGTGGAGGAACTTCCCTTTCGCCGACATTAGAGTCGTATGCATCGCGATGTTTACAGTACAGTGATTAAAGGTGGGGGGGGGGGGGGGGGGAAGGTGTTTGGTGGGACGGGACAAGTGGAGCAGCGGCCAAAGATTAGAAGAGAGTATGTACGTTGTGAACAAGAAATGCTGGCTCTCTCTGTCTTAATAAACTCAGAGGATGTTCCTTAGGAAAAGATGAAGCGTTCAGCATTTCCACTGTGTGTTATCCATGATTCGTTCACTATTTCAGTCCACTTTCTCTTTTTGTACTTCTTTAATCTGCTAATTAAAAAGCACGAAGTATGCACAGGACATTCAAATTTTCCAAATAGAGTACAACAGGACACCAGAAAAGGTGGGACAGTAGGACTAGGTCAGAGGCATTGGGGTGGCACAAAAATGTTATTTTCAAACTAATTATGTATTGGGAAACGATAACGGAGGATAATTTTGTATTATATCAACGGAATAGTTTTGTTGATATCACTTTTCAAAGTGGTGTTGTGTGTGGTCTGTTCCAAGAGATAAGTAACTGGTTTCACGCTGGTGGTTTGCAGTAATGCTGACGTGTTACCTTCAGTTACTGGTACATGTATCATTTAAGCTTAGGTGAATGTTTTGGAAAGCTGTTGGTCTTGATGACGGCGTATCCAGGCACGACCATCGGCCTGTTGTAACAGGAATTGTGATTCTACCGACCAGGCGAAACATTACCATTGACCCAGGGATGAACCTCCAGCAACCAGTTCCCAGAGCAAATGTAAACGACGATGCGTTTGGTCAGTATGGGAACTTGAAGAGGCTGTCTGCTGTGGATGCTCGTATTCCAGAATGTTCTCTGAACGGTGCGCTCACACACACTTGTGCCTGCACCGGCATTGCACTCTGTCATCAGATCTGCCAACGCTGGACACGTGTTATGCTATACAGGGGGGGCGACCTCTTCTTTCTGTAATAAGGCGCGGACGTCAAATATGTTTTCGGCAACTCGTAGTTTAATTTTCGGCAGATGCTCACACCAGCAGTACGCTTGCAGCTTTCACTTTTTTGTTTCCACAACAAGTTCATTGGTAAGAAGTAATCCACTTCCAACTTGTGCTTCCATCTTTGTTATGGTATGCTAACTGTATGTATTTTGTCAACTGGAGCGCAGAAGGTGTTGTATGTTTACGTCTTTAGTCAATCAGTGCAGAGGCTTCATTTCTGAGTGGAACAGAGCCTTTATTTTGACCGCAACAGATTTTTTTAAATTTATTTCCTATTTTTATGTTGTGCATTTCTTTTGTCTGTGAAGCTACCTGTGATATATTTTTCTACTTTCGTGTTTGCTAAGGGGACCGTATGCATCTGTATTTAGCAGCCTTCATTGAAAAACACAGAAATTGCTGCCGGTTTGGCCGAGCGTTTCTAGGCGCGTCAGTCTGGAACCGCGCGACCGTACCGGTCGCAGGTTCGAATCCTGCCTCGGGCATGGGTGTGTGTCATGCCCTTAGGTTAGTTAGGTTTAAGTAGTTCTAAGTTCTAGGGGACTGATGACCTCAGATGTTAAGTCCCATAGTGCTCAGAGCTATCTGAACCATTTTTGAACACAGAAATATTCCAAGGCAAGTTAGAGGAAATTATTTATCAAATTGAACTCTGTGAGTAAAGCAAGTTGTGTGGCTGTGAAACTGGCGTCGCATTTATTGTGTGATTCCCATTGTTTAGAATGTCTGGACGGACACCAGAGGAGATTCTGAGAATTTTGCACATCCTACAAGAGGCTGCAGAGGATTAAGATTTCGATGCCGACTCCGATTGTGATGAAGACATCTTTTCCCCGAATACTTCAGGTTTCGAACGAAATTAGCGATAACATAAATGTACCAGGTGACGACAATGATTCCGGTTTGACAATAGAAGAGGGTGAAATTGGAAAAATATTTCCGTGTCATGCCTGTGTATGTAACTTAACTCGAGTAAGAACTGATTCCATACTTTCTCCCAGTGCCAGTACATGGAGTGAGCTGTTTCTTACGTCCAGAATCTTCCAGTGAAATTAGACTGAAGCCCTGACAGTCGGACTAGTTTCTCAAAGTCGGATAATGAAATAGTATATTTCCAGTCTTTATTCACAGAAATTCTGTTTGTACACATTCGCAACCAAACGACCTAATATGCAAAACTGGACAGACGTGTAGCGTAGTCACGGAGGAAAACAAGTAAAGTAACTTACGAGTGACAGGACATTACCATTCCTGAGCTAAAATATATTATGGAAGTGCTTATTTTCATGCATTAACTTTCACAACCTGAAAATTATTGCAGTAGCGATCCTATTTCTGGTGTACTCGCTATTTCATCACTGATGAGAAATAACTGATATAAAAATTGTTGAGAACTTGCATTGCAATGGCAACAGCTCTTGTATCGAAAAGGGACAAACTACATAAAATCTGACCTGTCACATGTGCTCCAACACAGAATCTGTGTAAAGTGAACAAACCTTCCCCTATTTTGGCAGTTGACGAATGTATGGTGGCATTCAAAGGACGTTCAACACTAAAATCATGTATGTTAATGAATCCAGTCAACTGTGGCTGTTAAGTCTGGTACTTAGATCATGCAAACACTGGTTTCATTATAGACTTCGACAGCTATACCACAAAAATCATAAAGATTGTAGGTTTCAATTTTCGCTGGGTGAAGACGTTCTGCTTACCCTAAAAAAGTGCAATAACTGGAAATAAAGGGCTGGTGGCATTTCGTAATTTTTTTACAACCTAGCAAATAACGAAAGATCTACGGTCTCGTGATCTTCATGTCGTTAATACAGTTCACCCAAACAGGAAGGCTCTAGCAAACATACTGAGGAAAAGAGAATCTGAATTTGCTGGCAGATCATGTCTTGTAGCAGTCAGATGGCAGCATAGTAAACCTATGTGTATACTGTCAAATAATCAAAATCCCAAAACAGCACAAATGTTTTGAGAAAAAAAAAAGATTCATATGGCTCTAAGCACTGTGGGACTTAAAATCTGAGGTCATCAGTCCCCTACACTTAGAACTACTTAAACCCAACTAACTTAAGGATAGCACACACATCCAGTCCAGAGGCAGGATTCGAACCTGCGACCGTAGCAGCAGCGCCGTACCGGATTGAAGCGCCAAGAACCGCTCGGCCACAGCGGTCGGCTTGTCAAAGTTGTTTCAAGAAAAGTCTTGGAAACGCCCTCGTCAAAGGGCATATAGATGTTTCTCTGTCACATTCCGTAAACGACGAGATGTAAATGTTCACAGAAGCTCTTGCACATGAAAACAGATATATCCACTCCATTTCGCTAGAAGGTAGCAGAAGTATTCTGAAGTATTCTGCTTTTTGGGAGGAATTGAGAGATCTGAAGAGCTGTCAGGACAGTGTACTATAGGTCTTCGCTCATCGAAGTGATTATGCAGACTGATTCCTTTTTACTAGACTTGGCAGTTGCCATTTCCTACATTGTAGGGATCCTTCGAAAGACGGAACAAAACCAACGAACTTTTCAGTTACACCCAGAAAGGCAGCTATTCCATGGTTTCTCAAGTCGCAGACGAAGAGGAAGGCCTATGCACTTCCAAACACCGGGAATAGGCGCGTCTGAAGTTCCAGATGAAGTTCGTGTGCAGAACGTCGCGTCGCATTTGCGCACAAGAGGTACAACAAAAACAAGATGCCGCAATGTAGCACAAAAAATAAAGAAAAGAGAGTGCCTCTGTATATAACACCATGCTTCTCTTAAGCCCCATGGTACATCACCTTAGTGAACTCAGAAGACAAAAGAAATTAATGCATGAAAAATGTAATATTTAAGATGATTTTTGTTCGAGTACTTAAGAATAAACTGTATATATATACACGAGGGGTGCCCAGAAAGTAATGCACCGCATTTTTTCCCAGCCGAAAACAATACTGCGAAACGTTACGTATGCATTATCTGATGTCTCCTGAGTGAGCTCGTCAAGTTTCCGTTTCTTCCGACAGATAGCGAAGCTGCACGACAGTTTCAAAATGGCGTCTGTAGGTGATGTACGTTACTATCAACGTTCCGTCATTGAATTTCTCACGGCAGAGAAAGAAACTGTGGGGAACATTCACAAACGCTTGTGCAAAGTCAATGGAGCATCTGCTGTCGACTGAAGTACAGTTAGTCGCTGGGCACGGAAGGTGAGGTCATCAGAAGGTAGTTCAGTGGAGCCCCACGATTTGCAGCGGTCGGGGAGACGATCCATGGCTGTCACACCTGACAGACCTGACCCTGCCTAACGACGACGAGGTGATTCATACAGTGAAGCACTGCCCCCGCCACGAGCACAAGGATTGACACCGACAAGGCATATACACCTTTGTTTCGCGCTGAAGGAAGGCCATAGACTGAGATGGAGATTACGTGGAAAAATAGGGTTTGTAGATAAAACACTATTCTCATTATGCTCAATAAAGAATTGTCGAATAAAAAAATGCGGTGCATTACATTCTGGGCAACATTCCTATATTCCTCAGTGGAATTACTCCAGAGCTCAGTGGTAACAGTAGTTCCCCTAATTTACTTGTACATGCAGGCTACCTTCTCATTCAACATTTAAACTATGACATTGTGAGTGGTTTCTTAGCCCAATAAAGCATTCAAAAAATCAACAACTTCTGTAAATAAATTGATTGCGAATGGCGTAATAGCTTCGAAGTTCAGATGTTGTCTCAGGGCCCTGAGCCATAACAATCTGCTCTTAGTCAAAATTGTATGAGTTAGTTCAGTTCCTCTGTACCGATACAGAGGGGACTGGTCAGGTTGTCAAGGTTGCGGGTATATGGAGCGAATTTTTCCAGTGAGAATGTTGGTCCAAAGTCAGTAAATTGAACATATCCTGTAGATGGGATACATGTGAGAGAGCCTAAGATAGCCTGTGAGGCCATTAGCCAGGCTTGCTGGTCATGAGAAGACGTTAGTTACAGAGTCGGAAGACAGTCAGAGGAAAAAAGTATTAGAAGTGTATGTATGACGTTGCACGTTTGAAACAGAGACAGTGTCTAGCGTTGAACCTATCCCGCAGTTGGCGGCCACCAGTTAACATGTGGTTTCTCTCCCACCCTCCCTATTGGCTACCCACAGTGATGCATAATGCCTTGTCTGTCAGCACCTTCCCCAGGTACGAACGGTTTTTGCTGAAGTGACGATCCTACTCTGCAGATAGTCCACCCATTACAGGAGAATTATCAAATTTCATGTGCCTCTGTCCCGCGTCGGAGCAGGGTCGACGTGGGTATTACACGGATGTGGCGAGGTTTGTAAGAGGTTGCCAGATGCGCTTCCTTTTACCACTCTCTTATCCTATTGGATGGAATATGTGTACAACAACTGCCTGTGCGGATTTTATTCACGCGTAATTTAGTGGTAGTCTTCTAAATGTTTGTGAATCGTGCAGTTGACGAGGGCTGGTGTTAACAGCCCAGTATTCACCAGGTGCGATGTGAGAAACCGTGTAAAAACAACATCCTGGCTTTCCAACACTCCCATCCTCGTCGGTAACATGCCGAACAATTTCGATCTGGTGCTGGTGCTTCTGCCAGTCCCGTAAGGAGCGCTTGGATACACATAGCAATCCCGGCAGGTTACAGATTACAATAGGATATTAAAACGAAAATAAAGCATGACATTTCACTATATATATATATATATATATATATAGAGAGAGAGAGAGAGAGAGAGAGAGAGAGAGACAGAGAGAGAGAGAGAGAGAGAGAGAGGAGTGAGAGAGAGAGGGGGGGAGGGGTACACACATACATAACTTATGTCTAGTGCGGTTTATTGGAAGGTGTTCTACACACTTTGGATGAGAACTACATAAGTTACTACGACGTGTTGCTGAGGAGCAATCCTCCTGTTCTTTGTGACATTCCAGGTACAGTTCTCCGGACATCAAGATGCTAAAACATTGTCAGATCGGTTTCGTTCAATTCCAACAGAACATTTAAGCTCATAAACACACACTAGTTCTCTACTAGTGCCAGAGCTTAAAGGACCAAGTTTTTAAGCCTAATTACTCACCATAAGTATAAACGAAAGTCAACACACCGATAAGAGAACTATGCAGGATAATAATGTAGTCATCGAACGCGGTGAAAGGATTTTTGATCAGAACAAATGAGGAGAACGCTTGGAGTAAAGAAAAATGATTAAGTTAGATCACTAATGTCTTGTTTGTTTTGTATTGTAGTAGTATAAATCCATATGGATTTTGATAAATAACATAGATAATTACTAGTGCTTTTTCTAATTTGATGTTAAGATCTAATTTTCGTAATCGATACTTGACCACCTTTATCATTGATATAAACAAGCCAAGCAGCGGCGAAGCGTTAAGGAAGCTAACATATTACATTTGGTGCTTTTTCGAACTTATATTTGGATACTGATGTTTAAGTGTTACACTATGTTAAAGATCTGTCCAAAAAAACATTAATTTTAGTCTGATTTGTTGTGCTAATGTGTCTCAAAATGCGACGTTGATGCATAAACATACCACACATCTCCATATTATTTAATAGCTCATCGAAATAAGTGTCCAAGGAATAGAAAAGCAACTGGAATCACTCAATAGAGGAAAGTCCACTGGACCTGACGGGATACCAATTCGATTCTACACAGAGTACGCGAAAGAACTTGCCCACATTCTAACAGCCGTGTACCGCAAGTCTCTAGAGGAACGGAGGGTTCCAAATGATTGGAAAAGACCACAGGTAGTCCCAGTCTTCAAGAAGGGTCGTCAAGCAGATGCGCAAAACTATAGACCTATATCTCTGACGTCGATCTGTTGTAGAATTTTAGAACATGTTTTTTGCTCGAGTATCATGTCGTCTTTGGAAACCCAGAATCTACTATGTAGGAATCATCATGGATTCCTGAAACAGCGATCGTGTGAGACCCAACTCGCTTTATTTGTTCATGAGACCCAGGTAGATGCTATTTTTCTTGACTTCCGGAAGGCGTTCGATACAGTTCCGCACTGTCGCCTGATAAACTAAGTAAGAGCCTACGGGATATCAGACCAGCTGTGTGGCTGGATTGAAGACTTTTTAGCAAACAGAACACAGCATGTTGTTATCAATGGAGAGACGTCTACAGACGTTAAAGTAACCTCTGGCGTGCCACAGGGGAGTGTTATGGGACCATTGCTTTTCACAATATATATAAACGACCTAGTAGATAGTGTCGGAAGTTCCATGCGGCTTTTCGCGGATGATGCTGTAGTATACAGAGAAGTTGCAGCATTCGAAAATTGTAGCGAAATGCAGGAAGGTCTGCAGCGGATAGGGACTTGGTGCAGGGAGTGGCAAATGTCCCTTAACATAGACAAATGTAATGTATTGCGAATACATAGAATGAAGGATCCTTTATTGTATGATTATATGATAGCGGAACAAACACTGGTAGCAGTTACTTCTGTAAAATATCTGGGAGTATGCGTGCGGAACGATTTGAAGTGGGATGATCATATAAAATTAATTGTTGGTAAGGCGGGTACCAGGTTGAGATTCATTAGGAGAGTGCTTAGAAAATGTAGTCCATCAACAAAGGAGGTGGCTTACAAAACACTCGTTCGACCTATACTTGAGTATTGCTCATCAGTGTGGGATCCGTACCAGATCGGTTTGACGGAGGAGATAGAGAAGATCCAAAGAAGAGCGGCGCGTTTCGTCAGGGTTATTTGGTAACCGTGATAGCGTTACGGAGATGTTTAATAAACTCAAGTGGCAGACTCTGCAAGAGAGGCGCTCTGCATCGCAGTGTAGCTTGCTCGCCAGGTTTCGAGAGGGTGCGTTTCTGGATGAGGTATCGAATATATTGCTTCCCCTTACTTATACCTCCCGAGGAGATTACGAATGTAAAATTAGAGAGATTAGAGCGCGCACGGAGGCTTTCAGACAGTCGTTCTTCCCGCGAACCATACGCGACTGGAACAGGAAAGGGAGGTAATGACAGTGGCACGTAAAGTGCCCTCCGCCACACACCGTTGGGTGGCTTGCGGAGTATAAATGTAGATGTAGATGTAGATGTAGATAAAATGCAGTCTGTATACTTTTTAAGCGGGATTAGCACCATACATCCGAATGATAAATGTCATTGTCGGTCTGTAAATTACATTCTTTCTCTTTTTTCTTACTTCAGTCTTTGACTGGTTTGTAGCGTCTGGTCACGAATTCCTCTTCTATGCTAGCTTTTTCACGTCAGTGTAGCAGTTGTACCCTGTTTCCTCATTTATTTATTGGATCTATTCCAAACTCTCTCTACCTCTAAGATTTTTAATATTTACAGCACGTTCTTATAACATGGAAGCTATTCTCTGATATCTTAATACATGTTCTTCACCTTGTCGCCTTCCCTTGTTAGTGCTTTGCATACGTTCTTTTCTCCGACGAGAACCTCCTAATTCCTTACCTTATCTGTCTGCCCAATTAACGTTTTTTTCTGTAACACCATACCTTCAACGCTTCGATTCTCTTCAGATCCGGTTCCCCACAGTTCATGTTCCACTACCACCATGCAATACTGTGCTCCAAATGTAGTCCTATGACCTGGGATGCCTTCTTTGCCTGTGCTAGTCTGCTTTTTATGTCGTCCTTGCTTCGTTCGGCACGTCTTTCTTTGCTACGAATGTAGCATTCCTATTTGCTTAGTGATCACCAACGATAAGTTTCTCGCTATTCCCATTTTTGCAGTCTTTCATTACTATCGTCTTTCCTTAATTTAAACTCAATCCAAATACTGAATTCATTCGACTCTTCATCCAAAACATCCTCTAGCTCTTCTTCATTTCACTGACAAAAGTAATATGGTCATAGAATCTTTTCACTGACATCCTTTCACCTTGAACTGTAATTCAAGTATTGGTCCGTTCGTTAATTTCCGTCATTGCTTCTTCTACATACAAATTGAACGATAGGGGCGAAAAAATGCATCCTATGGAATACCATCTGTTCTTTCTGCCTTGTGGTTGTTGTTGTTGTAGTCTTCAGTCCTGAGACTAGTTTGATGCAACACTCCATGCTACTCTATCCTGTGAGGCTTCTTCACTCCCAGTACCTTCTGCAACCTACATCCTTTTGAATCTGCTTAGTGTATTCATCTCTTGGTCTCCCTTTACGACTTTTTCCCTCCATGCTGCTCTCCGATAGTAAACTGGTGATCCCTTGATGCCTCAGAATATGTCCTTCCAACCGATCCCTTCTTCTAGGCAAGTTGTGCTACAAATTTCTCTTCTCCCCAATTCTATTCAATACTTCCTCATTAGTTATGTGATCTACCCTTCTAATCTTCAACATTCTTCCGTAGCACCACATTTCGAAAGCTGCTATTCTCTTGTTGTCCAAACTATTTATCGTCCGGGTTTCACTTCCATACATGGCTACATTCCATGTAAATACTTTCAGAAACGACTTCCTGACACTTAAATCTATACTCGATGAGAACAAATTTCTCTTCTTCAGAAACGCTTTCCTTGCCATTGCCAGTCTACATTTTATACCCCCTCCTCATCGACCATCATCAGTCATTTTGCTCCCCAAATAGCAAAACTCATTTACTACTTTAAGTGTCTCATTTCCGAATCTAATTCCCTCAGAATCACCCGAATTAATTCGACTACATTCCGTTATCCTGGTTTTGCTTTTGTTGATGTTCATCTTATATCCTATTTTCAAGACACTGTCCATTCCGTTCAACTGCTCTTCCAGGTCCTTTGCAGTCTCTGACATAACTGCAATGTCATCGGGTAACTTCAAAATTTTTATTTCTTCTCCATGGATTTTAATGCCTACCCCGAATCTTTCTTTTGTTTCCTTCACTTCTTGCTCAATATACAGATTGAATAACATTGCTTTCCTTTCAGGCCCCTCGACTCTTTTAGCTGCCATCTGGCGTCTGTACAAATTGTAAATAGCCTTTCGCTCCCCTATTTTAGAGCTGCCACATTCAGAATTTGAAAGAGTGAATTCCAGTCAACATTGTCAAAAGCTTTCTCTAAGTCCACAAATGCTAGAAACGTAGGTTTGCCTTTCCTTAATCTATCTTCCAAGATAAGTCGTAATGTTGGTATTGCCTCGCGTGGTCCAATATATCTACGGAATACAAACTGATCTTCCCCGAGCTCGGCTTCTATCAGTTTTTCCATTCGTCTGTAAAGAATTCGCGTTAGTATTTTGCAGCCGTGACTTATTAACCTGATAGTTCGGTAATTTTCACATCTCTCAACACCTTCTTTCTTTGGGACTGGAATTGTTGTATTCTTTCTGCCTTATTATATCTGAAAACTTCCAGAGCTCTTTCTAATTCTGATACCAATACTGGGTCTCCTGACCGTTCCGTAACGAATCCAGTTTCTTCCTCTGTTATTTGCTTTTAATTTCACCGAAGGGTGTTCTGACTATTCTTTACGTTGAGTTAATGTTTCCGACGTTCACTTGCTTTTCCATTTAATCACTTTCTCACAGGAGCCTTTTTGCGCTTATTTCACTGTCGTTTTTATGTACTTCAGTGCTAAATGACTTACATTGCTTTATTATTTTCCTTTCATGAAAACTTTTGTAGTTCCTTCTTTCGTCGATCAATTGAAAAATTTGTTACGTTACCCAGGATTTTTTTCCCACTTATCTGCGTTATTGTGTAAGACGACTGTGACTGCAATTTTTTATTTCCGCTCTTCAACTGAACTGTCACGTATGGCATTCCTTATCGCAGTATGCACATCTTCAGCGAACTTCAGCCGCATCTGATTAGTCTTCAGTATTTCAGTACCCTGCATACTTCGGTCAAAAATGTTCCAGACGATTCTTATAAACTTCAGCCCTCTCTTCATCACTACTAAATTGTGAATCTATTACTCCGACCTGTGTATGTGCGACAATCCAATATCTGATTTCGGGATCCGTTTCTGCTCATTAAGTGATCCTGTTGGAATCTTGTAGTGTTTCTAGATCTTTTGCATGTATACCCCTCCTCCTGTGATTCTTCAACGGAATAATTGCAACTGTTAGCTGAAACTTATTGCACACATCCATTATCTTTTCCCCTCTCATACCTGCTACCATGCCCATATTGCTCCATCACCCACTTCTATACTCTTTTCCTTGTAACTGCTTTCCAATCCCTCATGGTTATTAGATTTGCATTTGCTTTACGCACTCAATTACACACTCAGTATCCTAAATCCACCACGTGATGTAACAAGGGCCACCTCTTCTGAAGAAGATATTTTTGTAAATATCGAAACATAGGTCAAGCGCTAAATAAACTTTTGGTGTGCAACTGAATGGCAAATTTTTTCAACCCTTTCCTATTCAGTAACCGCATGCACTTCTTTCTCTATCTCTTCATCTTCTGCTTGTGACAACAGCATATATACCTGAAACAGTGTTGCAGGCGCTGGTTTTCTGTCGAATCGGATGAGAATTTGTCTATCACAGGACTATTCACAGAAACCCACCCTCTGTCCAACCTTCCAGTTCATAACAATTCCTACTCACGTTGTACATCTTTCTAATCCTGTTGGTGATACCATAATTCAACTGATAAGGAATGTTAATCTTCTATCAAAGTCATTTCCCTGACCCCCACTATATCTCGAGTGAGTCTTTGTATTTCCATTTTTCAGATTTTGTAGCTCACCTTCAACGTTCAAAATTAACACATTCAAAGTTCCGACAGGTAGAACGTTATCCCGTTGTTGGTCACTCCTTCTTTTTCTTAAGGTCATCTCTCTCGTGACAGTCCCCTCCCGGAGATCCGAATGGAGCACTAATCCAGAATCTTTTCCCAATGGAGAGATCATCATGACACTTTTTGAATTACGGCCCACATGTCCAGTGGGTAGTCGTTATATATCGTTAATGCAGTCGTATCAGTTGCATTCTGCATCTTCATGCCGTTGATCGTTGCTGATTGTTCAGCCTTTTAGAGGCAGCTTCCCAGCCAGAGGGCCAGAGAGTGCCTTGAACCTCTTTCCCCTACTCCGCCATCCTTCACGAGGCCGTTGGCTTAAGGAGGGTGACATCTTATGCCAGGTCACTGCTTCGGTCGCCACTGCTGATGATTAGATTTCAAAACCCGAACAATGGGTAGGTTGAAACCTGGCACTCAGCAGGTTTCGATTTCCTTTCGAAGAAGCTAGCCCTAGAGCACTGACAAAAATTTCAGGTCATTTTGATACATTTGAAGATGCTTTTGGATATTCCAAAACGGTGCCTGTGAGGTTAAATACTGATCGGCTGTTTAGTTATCTTCATGGTTACGATATTCGGCACTAACTACGATACAGTACGGTGCTGGAGTCCTTATAGATATACTTTTGTTTGCCACCATGTAAAGCAATGAATGGCGCCAGACACACTTTGAGTAGCTTGCAGTCCATAATCATAAAAACTTATGTCTACTGTTGAATGTATAGCCTAGGCACACGGAATGGCGCTCTAGCCTGTACCAAGGAGCTACGTTAGTAGAATACGAGACGGGCA
Organism: Schistocerca piceifrons; assembly: GCF_021461385.2. Classification (NCBI taxonomy): domain Eukaryota; kingdom Metazoa; phylum Arthropoda; class Insecta; order Orthoptera; family Acrididae; genus Schistocerca; species Schistocerca piceifrons. Next base: position 558,443,409 of record NC_060143.1, read on the forward strand.
TTTCTTGCCAACCAATATCTGAATGACGAAATAGACTTCAGATATCGCGGGAGACGTGGCTGGATACACTTTCTGCAATTTACATATTCTTCTTCCTTAAAACAGATCCTTTGCTGGAAGTCTACTCCGTCTGTTCCACGGTACAGGATACGAATTCGATCTGCGAAGATTATTTTCTGGGAGTTGGAGCTTTCGTGGGACAGTGGTAACCGCCCTCGCCTATGACACCATTATTGGTGCATATGAGACGTTCTGTTCCATGTGAGACTTTCTGTTGCGTCTTTGGATGGCGTTTCTTCTTACATGTTCCTGTCCTTTGTTTGTTCTTCAATATTACCTCTGGAATCTTTCGACGATCGTCAGTGTTGCTTTGTGTCACCCCCTCTGTCTAAATTCTACATTACTGCGAGAAACAAAAGACAAAAAGTACTATGGGATTAGCAATTCAGTATCATGCCAAAAACAAAATTAATGTTCGTCCACTTCAAACGGCTTTATAACCTTGAAGTTCCTTGATAATTAGTTAAATTTCATCTGATTTACTCACTACAAAATATACGCTAGTAGGATCTCTGAATAATGTAACACAAACTATGAATTAGTAAACTCCGATGTAATTTCCCCATTTGTCTTTTATAAAGCCAAACGATTCCGAAACTTTCGAAGCTACATTTTTAATCTGTTAGCACAAATAAAGCTGTTTTCTATTTTTCTTTCAAGAGGAATCTTCTGCCCTTTACTGGCTACTACTCTTCAGTTTAAAACACTATTTTTATTCCACACACTGTCATCGATCTGTCGATCGAAGTCTCAAAATTCTTGTACAATAGGCCAGTCATGAAAATTATCGACATATATACAGCGGTGATATGATACCAATAGTATAAGATAGGAAGAAGTAACATTCTTCCAGACACGTACTGATGAGTATAGTTTCCACGTTTTTCTCTGCACGTAATACATTGGTAAATCTTCTTTGTAGATGCATCAATGTTCGGTCTCTTGCCACAATGCAGCTATGCATAAACACATAATTACTAGCCCTGTGAGATACTTAATTAGTGGATTCATTTAATTTTCGTTTTTGCAGTTTCATTTTACTCAGGCGCGCTGTGATTATTTGCCTGCAGTATATAACCTCGGTACCTGAGGTCAAATACCTAGGTTCGACAGAAACGAGCTAGGGGAAGATCATCAATAAATGGACACGAATCCCCAGAATCTATTGACATATCTCTAAAGCTATTCTGCAATCTGGAAAAGATGCTACGTGACTATCTTTAATAACTTTTCTTATGTCTTGACCACACTTTCTTATTTCCAAAAACACCTCATGCGTTTCGAAATTCCGTCTCAATCACGTGCCAACTGCACTTGTCCCGTGATTAAGAATGCTGGCGTGATACAATGTATCTATTAAACAATTTTATATGATTGACTTAACATTGCATTTGAAAATGATAGAATGTCGAAACGAGAAAGGTATTTCTGGAAATTAAATAAAAAAATTGTGGCCAAGACATAATAAAAGTTACTTAAATGCACCAATTGTGAATTCTGAGATAACGCCTTCAAATGCATAACAGTCTGTGTAGTGTAAACGACGTAAGTGCAGACTTCGTCACCCACGTCAGTTACAACCCACTTCAAAATGATTCATATTCATTTTAAATTGTCATAGAATGGTTCTTGAACGAAACTGTAAAACATCAGTTGAGTCGTATACAAAGAATTACATCACTTGGGCCAATTGGTTTTTGTAAACTTTTCGATTTAAATTTCGGTTGTTTGTCCTCAGAAATTATATTGACACACGTTATCTTGATCTAATCGATATCAGAATCACACATTAAATAAACTTTTGAGATTCAAAGTTTCGGTAAACACCGTAAGAATCACTAAGCTTGTCAAATATATTATTAATCCGTTCACATAATTCTTCATAAATAAATCTTCAAGACACGTGTTTCAACTTTAATATCATACACTATTTTATTAGCTTCCTACATATACAGATGTGAACTTGAGCGTTGAGAGTTAGTGACTGACTTTTCAATAAGATTAAGCTATATATGACGTCATTGTTGTACAAAATGAGTATAAAAATTCATTTTTAATTTTTAGAAGCACGACGCAACAGCTCGGTTCCAGGATCTTCTGTTGCTCCTTGGCTGTCGACCCGCGACGTATAGCGGCCAGCAATTTCCTCTCTGGTCGCGGCAACGAAGATGCTGTCCCCGTTCGTTGCGCCGCCCTCTCCGTACATGAAACACATAAAAAAAATACAAAACTTTTAAATAATTCACATCTATTACAAATAATAAGAGAAACACATAAACAAAACTAAATTAAACTTATAGTCACCTGCAAACTGGGCTGACTTTGGTGGATGGGTGACGCTTAATTTCGTCCCACTACATACCCCGCCCACAAGCTCAGTTTGTCAGGTTTTAACCGAAATTAAAACTTTTCAATATACAATATTTAACTGTTAATACATTTTCCTCACATTTTACGTAACCTAGGGTCCTTGCTCTTAGATAGATTTAATCCTTTTAATACGATATTGTTGTGACTATTTGTCATTTACTCTTAATTGTGCTATTATGGTAATTCGTAACCGAATATAGGGAGATTGCTCCTCTTCAGTTAATACTTGGTAATAAATACTAATTTAGTACGTTCTTTAACGTTGTTACATTAGGACAGAGCGTTCAAATTGTGATAGATTAGTTTCAGTTTCATTTATTTACCAGAGTTATTCTTTCCAAAAATGTATATTACTAATAAGTTTCTCACAATAACAAATAGTACTATTACTTTACGTCATTCTTTTCCCTAATGCCTTATTTATGCCTGAGGTCAAGAAGAAATCAAGCAAAACTTTCTTTAGAATCTCGGCACGGCTTTCTTTGCCTTCGGACACCTTGTTGGGTAATGGCAATTTATTTAGGAGAAACAAGCGAGAGAGCCCCGTTTGGTGTGTTCTATATTATCACTATTACAAACCTCTATTAAAGGCACTCTGCTATGTTCTCGTGAGCCATATAGCTCTGGACGCCCATGGTCCCTAAAACTATTAATCATCCCCTTTGGTTCCTACAATCCGAGTAAATTTAAAATATGCAAAATTCCTTTTGACCTAAGAGCAAAATTTCTTCCATATAAATCCCCCTTTTGGTTATCTTTCTCTTTTTGAAGTACCAGTAGATTATTGTAGAACACTTGTTTAAGCTTTCTGTTTCATTCTTTAAAATAATACGTAACTATCACGAAAAACTTCACATGAATAAACTATGAACGCTCTTCCGTGTGTAACATATACTAAATATTAACTTATTTAGGAATGAAGGGTTTCATTTGATCAACACTATATAATCCTTCAATTACACCTGATGAAGGTTCCATAAGAAGTAATGCTTTGGGATGTACAATCTTATGTACAACATATGGACCTTCAAAGTAAAGAATAATTTTCTACATTCCTTACCGATCTTAGAACTTTTAGGATGAGATCGTACTAACACAAGATCTCCTACCTGAAATGAGGGTTCTATAGCCTGTTGATTATAATTTTTGATTCTCCGTTCGGCATTTTTTACAATCTGTTCGCAAACTTTTTCGTCTGGGATGCATTGTTGGATCTCATTTACCGGTGGCCAAGGTAGAGCAGCTAGTAAAGGCTCACCTATAATTCGTTTGCCTAAAATTTCTATAGGTGATAATCCCGTCGTTAGGTGAGGCAATTCATTTAATATCTTTTCGAATTCAGGCATTAGTTTGGCCCACCGAGTATGTTTATGTGCACAATAAGTTCTACATAATCGTCCTAATTCTTTCATGACTCTTTCTACTAAATTACTTTGAGGGTGATATTTCGAAATTTAGATATGTTTGATTCCATATTGTTTTATCATATCTTGAAATCTTTGACTAATAAAGGCACTACCGTTGTCAGACATAAGTCGTTTAGGAATGCCCCAGTTAACAAAGTAATTTCGGGTGAGGCAGCGTATAACGCTTGCTGTATTCGCTCGTTTCAAAGTATATAGCTTCACATGTTTGGACCAACATTCCATTACAACAAACACATAAGTTAATCCTCCTGAACTACGAGGCAAAGGGCCGAAAAAATCTAATGACAATAGATCCCACAAACCTCGAGGAATTACAGCATATAATTTATAACTATTAGATTTGTTATTAACTTTAACCTTTTGACAGGTTTCACAAGCCCTAATAATACTTCTGACAATACGGGACATATTTTTGAAATAATAATACTTCATTAGATGTTTAATACATTTATGAATTCCAAAATGCCCCTAACCTTCATGAATATAAGTAATTAACTCGTCCACAACAATTTTCGGAATGCAGATTTTCCATCTCTGGTGTTCCCTCTGTGCTTTCCAATACAACAAGTCGTTAAAATATAACCACACACCCCGGGTGTTAACTGTTTCGTCCCCATTATTAAGGTTTTGTATAAGGTCCCTATATTGATCGTCATTTCTTTGATTGCCTCTAATAGCAGTTACTATCCGTTTAACCTTACGTTCGTTCTCCTTAGTTAAAAGGAAATAGACATGGTAATTTGTTCCTGGTTCTTCTGCAATATTAATATTCTCCATTCCTACGGGAAGCCTCGACAAAGCATCTGAAACTACATTCTGAGATCCTTTTATATATCTAATTTCGTACTGAAATTCTTGCAAGCATAATACCCAACGTAATATCCTACGGTGAAGTATCCGGCAATTGTTCAAAAAGATTAAAGCCTGATGATCAGTATATACAATTGTTTTTCTTCCCATTAATAATCCTCTAAATCGTTCAAAACCCCATACCACTGCGAGAGCTTCCTTCTCGGATACAAAATAATTTCTTTCATGTTTATTTAAAGTTCGACTAGCGAATCCAATAGGACGATATAATCCGTCTTCATTGGTCAGATCACCTTGGAATATTACACAAGACACACCATAATCAGAGGCATCCGTACACATACAAAACTCCTGATTGAAATCTGGGTGGTATAGCATTTTGGCTTCGGTTAACGCTCCTTTTATCTTATTAAAAACTTCCTCCTCCTCTTGTCCCCAGAGCCATACTGACTTCTCTTTCAATAAATCTAGTAATTTAGGATTAACAATATCCTGCCCTGGAAGAAATCTTCTCAGGAATCCTACCATTCCTGAGAATGATTTCAATTGTTTCCGATTTCTAGGACTCGGGCATCGAGCAATAGCTTCAATACGTGCTGGGTCTGGCCTAATACCTTTACGGTCCACTATATGCCCCAAAAATCTCACTTCCTCCTTTACGAAGTAAGATTTAGATAATTTTACAGTAATTCCTCTGTCAATTAAACGGTTAAACAGTTCCCGTAATATCGTTACGTGTTCTTCCCACGTTTTAGTAGCTACCAAAATATCATCTACATATAAAATAATCTTTTGTAACAATTGCTGACCCAAAGCAGAATCTAATGCCCTAATGAAAGTTGACACTGATATATTAAGTCCAAAAGGTTAAACTTGGAACTGATATGATCTGCCTTCAAAAAGAAAAGCCGTATATTGCCGTGAATCCGGGTGTAATGTTACTTGATGGTAGCCGGCGGTTAGATCCATTGTACTCATATAACGAGAACCAGCAATCTTAAGAAGTACGTCCTCCATAGGAATAGGTCTGTCTCTTTCCATCTCTATAATTTTATTTAATTCCCGGGCATCCAGAACTAGTCGTATCCCACCAGCGGCTTTCTTAACTACCCACAACGGACTGTTAAAAGCGCTACATGATCGTTCGACAATGTTTTGTTCTAGCATCTTACTTATTTCCCTACTAGCCGGTTCTTTGAATTGTACTGGAATGGGATAACGTTTCTTAAAGAATGGTTTTTTATCTTTAATCTTAAGTTTACAAACGTAATCTTTAATTCTCCCCGGTTCATCTGAGAAGACGGCTCTAAATTCTAACAACAAAGATTCCAACTCCTCCTTTTCTTGTCAGGACAGACAATTCGTAGAATAACATTTTTCTTTCACTTCGGTTTCGATACTATTACTAGCCTGACATTGGTACACTGCATACTCAAGATCACTAAAATCTGTTAATAGGTTCATGGACGGTGCGTACTTAATCTGTAAGGATTCGTAGCAATTTTCAGGTACTTGATTATTAGAAAACCTTACTTTAAAAGCACATGCCTCTTATGGATAATTAAGGACGAGTCTTTAAAATCTAATATAGCTTTATATTTACACAGCCAATCTATACCTAAGATTATGGCCACATTTAAGTTGGCTACGACGAGTACAGAGTGAGCAATTAATTGGTTAGCAATTTCAAAAGTTACATAAACTTCCTCAGTAATATTTTGACTTCTTTTACCAGTAACTCCTATAATTTTCACCCCAGTTACAGGTAAAGTTGGGAAATTCCAATATTTTCTTTTAAGCTGAAATAATTCTTTGGATAAAATACTTACTTCGCTACCCGAATCAATTATAATATTTACTTCGGTATGTTTAATATAACCTTTAATAACGGGTTTATAAGTTATATTCTCCCTTATCTGATTGTCTTCCTGAAGTAAATCTTGTTGCCAGTCACCGTCCTTTTGGCAGCTTAATGATAAATTGCAATTGGGTCTTGTATAATCTTGACTAACAGTTCCCTTTAGTTGACCCGTACTAAAGGACTTTACTAGTTTTCCGAACTTTCTATGATGACGTCACCTACCACTTGACCTTCATTAATTACTTGAGGATGATTTATCTCATGATCGTTGTTGTGTAATTTCCGCATTTTCGAGTTATTACCACGATTTTGTTGGCTCTCTTTATCTTTAGATTGACGTTTTATATAACAAAACTGGCTATGATTGTTGTTATTAGCTTTTCGTGGTTCTGAATTATTATTATTATTTCGAGGATTGTCATTTCTACCAAATCTAAACTTCTCGTCTTCCCTTTCTCTATTGAGTATATCTAACTGTTCTAAATATCCTAACAATTCGCACGGCTGTGACCATTCTCTTTCTATCATTCTTTCCTTTACATAATACGGTAACCTACCAATTAGGACTCGTATTAAATTACTTTCAATAATTGGTTCTTCAATTAATTTAGCACGGTTTAAATGCCATTCAAAATAATTCCTATAACCTCCCCACCGTTTAGAATATGGAGGAGGGTCTAACAACTCTAAAGTTAAGTGTTGTTGTTTTCCTCTTGACCAATAATTTTGTTTAAACTGCTTAACAAAATCATCCCAGTCCCTAAATTCCGTTGTATGCAGTGCTGCCCATTCCGCAGCTTCTGCTTCTAAATGTCCTATTACAAAGTGAATGCGTTTTTCATTACTCCATTTAGGAGATAATGATGTCTCAAAAGCTTTTATAAAGATTATAGGGTGAAATTCGCTTCCCGGTTTGAATACAGGAAATCGACTTGCTACATTTGAATTTGTCGTTATGTCATCCAGACATTCTGCGAGAGAAATAGTCGGATTTTGTTTAGATTTCAGAGACGGAGTTGCTTCGGATTGGCTTGCCGTGACTTCTTTATTCATATTGTTGTCGTCCGAGCTAGCAAATTAGATGCGACTGTTGTCTCTGATTATGTTATTACCTCTGCTATCTGAAATGTTTTCATTATTATCTAATTCCGATAATCGTTTAGTAATTTCCTGTATTCGCATTTCTGTATTGGATACGCGATTAGCTAATATCGATTCTTCACTAAGTTCACGATGTGAACGCTCTGTACCTTCGTCAATGTTATTATCTTTGGCAGTCTCAAGGTTACTGCATATTTCAGTAATTAAAAATTTCATGTTTTCGATTTCGGTATGGTCCTTTTCTACTTGATGAGTTAATGTCTCTAATTCTACATTATCTATTGAAGAAATCTCTACAGGTTTGGTAGAGACCTCTTTAAAGGATTTCAATAAATCTCTGCGAACAGTTTCTGTTTGCATAGAAAATTCATCTCGTAACATATCGTTATTTTTCTGTATTTCATTTACAACTAAGATATTGACACTATCTAGTCTCTCGGTTAAGTCAGTGATATCGTTTCGCATGCGAGCTTTTTCCTCGCGCGATTCATGGATATGTTCTTCTAACCTTTTACAATTATCAGCAATCTTATTACTAAGTCCTACTAATTTTTCCTGCATTTCAACTTTAGAAGACTCTATTTTATCACTTAATTCTCGACTGGTTTCATTAAGATATTCCTGTAACCTGTCCGTAGATTTTGTTACCTCCCCTTTAAGTCTAGCAGTAGATTCCTCGTTAAACTGTTTTAACTCCTGTTTTAGTTCCTCTTTCAATCTAGCAGTAGATTCCTCGTTAGACTGTTTTAATCTAGCCATAGATTCTTCGTTAGACTGTTTTAATCTAGCAGTAGATTCTTCGTTAGACTGTTTTAATTCCTGTTTTAGTTCCTCTTTTAATCCAGCAGCCGATTCTTCGTTAGACTGTCTTAATTCAGCTAGAAAATCCCCGTTAGATTGTTTTAATTTAGCGATCGCCCTAAAAAGGGATCTCATGCTCCTATCGGACATAGATTGCTCTTCGTCTGTCATTTCACTTCCCGACATTATCGTAAGAAATTAACTATTTACACACGCAGACTTGTAATCAACAATCCTGTAAAAGCACACTCCCTATGTACAACACTCCACTTCCAACTTGAAACAAACTCACCGGACACTAAATATTGTAATTTGTAGTTCTCGATGATCAGTGTGCTGCTATGGGCTGCAGATGTAACAGCCGTCGATGCAACCGCTGAGATGCTGCGACCCCGCTTCCGCAACCGGCAGGACGCTGAGTCGAACACCGGAAACGTCACTGGCTGCGACCACGCCCGGCACCGCCGTAGACAGGCGAAGCCCTCAGCAACACCCCTAATACCAGCCGGAGGAACACCTCGCAGCTGACGTACTGGCCCTATTAGTTTAGGGAGAAAAAAGGTTGTCGGGTTTTGCAGCGTTCAGCTGCTGCCCAACAGATGCGCTTTCTCGTGGAATAACTGCGTGACCGTACTGCTTGGCTGCGCTCCGTCAGATGCCCACACCCGCGAAGTCGCCGCTGGCTGCTGAAGGCTCCACGAAAACTCGCGTTGACTTCCGAAGGACTCTTGATGCTTTGTTTCGTACCCGTGTGCCTTAGTTGCACACAAGTCCTGTTTCTAAGGTCGCCACGGTGTAGTGTAAACGACGTAAGTTTTCGTTTAATATATGTATGACCATGTGCAGACTTCGTCACCCACGTCAGTTACAACCCACTTCAAAATGATTCATATTCCTTTTAAATTGTCATAGAATGGTTCTTGAACGAAACTTTAAAACATCAGTTGAGTCGTATGCAAAGAATTACATCACTTGGGCCAATTGGTTTTTGTAAACTTTTCGATTTAAATTTCGGTTGTTTCTCCTCAGAAATTATATTGACACACGTTATCTTGATCTAATCGATATCAGAATCACACATTAAATAAACTTTTGAGATTCAAAGTTTCGGTAAACACCGTAAGAATCACTAATCTTGTCAAATATATTATTAATCCGTTCACATAATTCTTCATAAATAAATCTTCAAGACACGTGTTTCAACTTTAATATCATACACTATTTTATTAGCTTCCTACATATACAGATGTGAACTTGAGCGTTGAGAGTTAGTGACTGACTTTTCAATAAGATTAAGCTTTATATGACGTCATTGTTGTACAAAATGAGTATAAAAATTCATTTTTAATTTTTAGAAGCACGACGCAACAACTCGGTTCCAGGAGCTTCTGTTGCTCCTTGGCTGTCGACCCGCGACGTATAGCGGCCAGCAATTTCCTCTCTGGTCGCGGCAACGAAGATGCTGTCCCCGTTCGTTGCGCCGCCCTCTCCATACATGAAACACATAAAAAAAATACAAAACTTTTAAATAATTCACATCTATTACAAATAACAAGAGAAACACATAAACAAAACTAAATTAAACTTATAGTCACCTGCAAACTGGGCTGACTTTGGTGGATGGGTGACGCTTAATTTCGTCCCACTACATCTGTCATACCATCGTTAATTCAGCTCCGCAGCTCGTGGTCGTGGGGTAGCGTTCTCGCTTCCCGCGCCCGGGTTCAGGGGTTCGATTCCCGGCGGGGTCAGGGATTTTCTCTGCCTCGTGATAACTGAGTGTTGTGTGATGTCCTTAGGTTAGTTAGGTTTGAGTAGTTCTAAGTTCTAGGGGACTGATGACCTCAGATGTTAAGTCCCATAGTGCTCAGAGCCATTTGAACCATTTGAGCAAATTCAGCTGTGACCACTTGAAGTTTACCTAGAGTGTGCTTGTTATACGATATAGCAGCCTTTTCTCGGTTTGCGACAGTGTACTCATTGGATTACCTTTGCTATAATTAATGCTCACTGAACCCTAGTTTTCGGTAAAAGGTGGTCGCTTTGTGTATGACCCACATTGTTCACTTGTTCACAAGTCCCGAAATGAATTGTATTAGGCACGCGAAAAAGAAAAGGCATTACGTAGTTCCTTGAATTACATAGTAGTTCCGGAGCACCTCTTTCTGTTAACTAAGCGAAGATCGTGAGAGGAAGGTATTTCGTTGTCAAAGAGACCCTAGCAAGTTGATATTCAGCGCGCTTCTCCAGTGTAAGCTGCGAACAAGGCAGCGATGGCGAAGAGGGTCTTAAAGTGGGGGAATTGCCGTCTGGAATCTATTATCACGGGCTCCTCCTAGAGGCTGCTTTATGGTACGGCGATCGCTTTTCAGAGACTCATAAAAGGCATATCCCATTACACCGCGCAGCCAGTCGCATAATTTTAAAGAAGAGGACCCGGCGAGCTCGAAGTGAAAAATTGCGTGCTCCCTGCAGCAAGGAGGAATTACTCACGCACCGACCTATAAACTTCATAGAAAACTGTTGCCGCCATTACATCATCGGCTTCGTCACATTCGTTACTGCTTGTTCTAGGAGCTAGTACGTTAAGATATACTTCAGCCCATAGCTCTTTTTTGGTCATGGTCTCGAGTGTTTTGAAGGATACATATTGAGCAAGAAGGCGTAGTTGTAAGACACTGGAAACGTATGCAGGGGGATGGCGGTTCAAAACACGTCTCACCATCCTGGTACAAGTTGCCAGTGATTTCCCTGAATCGCATGAGGAGAAGGTTTTAAAAGCCACGGCAAATGTCCCTCTTCAGTTCTCCCTATACAGACAGTGAACCTCTGAGGTCCTCCTTGTCGACAGGACTTTTAATATCGTCTTCTTTTCCTTCATCTTTTTCTAGTGTTCCGGTCAAAGACTTCGATTGGGTTCGTCATTATGGGGTGTAAAGCAGACGTTTGGAATTATGACGGCGCTTTCAGCTGACTAGAACCTCAGGTCAGTGAAAGAACGAAGTCGAACAAGGCTCATGGAGTAGTCGACATTCCCTCGGAATTATTTACACTCGCGGCAGAGCCCATGACTGAACAATTTTACCTAGTATGTCAAATGTATGAGACAGGCGAAACAGGTTCACTTAGTACGAAGAAAACAGTCTTAATCGCGTTTTCTTATTATTATTTATTTAGTGCTGACCGGTTTCAGCCCATCTTCAGGGCAAACATACCGCTTGTCGATGGCTGGTGGCGTCACGTCTACCAAGATGTCTCCTGCCACACCTTGGTAGACGTGACGCAACTAGCAGTCGACGAGCGGTATTTTCGGCTTGAAGATGGGCTGAAACCCGTCGGCAATAAATAAATTAAAAAAAACGCGATGAAGACTGTTTTCTTAATACTAAGTTAATTTTACATCAATCGGTGTTACTCCACAACCATGCTGTCCAAACATCGAAATAGATTCAGATTACGAGAAATATGTGCTCATAGTTATGAATATTACTGAACCATACACATACGAGATATTTAACCGCCAGGGTAGCCGAGAGCGCTAACGTGCTGCTTCCTGGACTTGGGTAGGCGCGCCGGCCCCGGATCGAATCCGTCCGGCGGATTAACGACGAGGGCCGGTGTGCTGGACAGCTTGGATGTGGTTTTTAGGCGGTTTTTCACATCCCGATAGGTGTATACCGGGCTGGTCACCACGTTCCGCCTCCATTACACACCTCGCAGACATTTGAAACACGTCCGCACAATTCCACGATTTGTACTAGATGCAGGCAGTTGGGGTACACTGATTCCATCCCGGGGGCTACAGGGTGGCGGCAGGAAGGGCGTCCGGCCACCCCTAAAACTAACCTTGCCAAATCAGTTGTAACCACGCCGACCCTGCGATCGCTGCAGGACTATGGCGAAAGCGAAAGAAAGAAAGCGAAGAAATACACATACGAGTTATTTACAGAAGAACGCAAGTACTGGAGAAGATCAATTTAAATTCTGAGGGAATGTAGGCACATGTGAGGCCGTAGTACAGCCACGATTTATCGTAGGTGACACAGTGAAGCAAGGCAAGGCTACGTTTGCACAGATCAGCCAGAACATTGTAAACAACTACCTAATATCAAGTACGTCTATCTTTGGCACTGATGACAGTGACGACGCAACGTGGAATGTACGCAGTGAGGCCTTGGTTGGTCGCTGGAGGGAGTTGGCACAACATGTGCGCACACAAGTCACATAATTCCTCTAAATTCCGGAGAGCAAGGGCGATGAGCTCTGATGCCATGTTCACTCACGCTCCAGATGTGTTCAATTGGGTTCTGGCGTGTAGAGCTGAGGGCCGACACATCAACTGGAACTCGCCACTGCGTTCTTGGAACAACTCCATCACACCTTGTAATATGGCGTATTATCTTGTTGGAAGATCTCACTCCCATCGGAAAACACGATCGTCGTGAAAGGGTCTGCAGCCAATGTACGATACTCCTTGGCCGTCATGGTGCCTTGCAATTGCTCCGCTGCACCCATGAATGCCCACGTGTATGTCCCCAGTGCATAATGAAGCCACCACCAGCTTGTCTCCGTCCTGCAGTATAGGTGTCAAGTAGCTGTCCCTCTGGAAGACCACGGGTTCGCGCCCTCTCATTCGTATGGAGAAGTGGGCTTCGTGGTTCATCAGACCAAGCAACGCTAGGCCACTGCGCCAACGTAAAGTGCCGATTGTAACCTGCCCATTTCAACTGTAGTTGACGATGTCGTGGTGTTAACATTGGCACAAGTATGGGTCGTTGGCTGTGGAGGCCCACCGTTAGGAGTGTTCGGTGCACTGTGTCTTCAGACACAATTCTACTGTACCACAGCCACAGTTCGCCTCCTGTCCTGTTTTACTAATCCACCCAGCCTACAACGTCAGACATCTGCAATGAGGGGCGACCGCCAAACCCCAAGACGTTGGGTTTCGCCTTGGTTTCGCCACACCATTCCTCCAACACGAGACAAGTCGTGCAGTTACCGAAAAGATAGTGCCGCGCCTCCGGTCCATCACAATTTGCTCTTGGTCAAACCCATATAGATCGTGGCCTTCACCACTCTACACACGGACAGAACACTCACTGACATTACAGGCAACGTGCGTGTTTCTGACTAGCAGTTATTCCTCGTCAGGTGAAGCTGTTATGGTAGGCCGATGGTCGTAATGTCCTGTCTGATCAGTGTCTAGTATCTTTTGATACAGATGAAGCTTTTCACAGTACTGGGTAGAAAAAAATTCTTTGAAATCCTGAAGGTTGAACAAGGGTGCTGTCTGTCTGCTGCACCCATTAAGATGCACGAGCTGGTGGCATTAGACCTCTAGTGTAGAAACCGCATGGATATGGCAACTGAAGTACGAAACCGTTGAAACCGTTATGTGCGCACACTTTTTCATTCTGGTGAACAGCTCGTTGCAGCAGACAATGAAGAGAACGTATCTTAAGAAGCGTATGAAGCTGTTGGAAGAATATGAAAGGTGGAACTTTTCAAACATGGAACAATACATAGTGGTACTTTGCAGTAGCTGCATATGAAATTAGTCCTAATCTCTTGCTTCCATGTGCTGCATTGTCTGCATCGTCTCCTTATTCCCCTTGCTGGAAAGTATTTCCTAACTTGGGCATACAAGCGCATATTGTCATCCGTTCAGAAGGGTGTGTATCTGCAGTGAAATGGCAAGATAAGAAGCCAGTTTTGTCAACTGATCACCACCCGGAAGAAAACCAGTCTTCGGGCTAAACTACCAACAGCAACATAACCTTCGCACAAGGGTATTCACTACCTTTCAAATACACGGCGATCTGTGATTTGCACTTTGCTAAAACCTTTAGATCGGTATTTGTCGACCTGGAAAAAGCATTGGACAAAGGAAAAAATGGTAAACTCTAGGGAAAGATGGGTAATATACAACACGTACTAGAGTCGAGAGAGATTAATAATAGTGGACGATGAAGAAAGAAGTGACCGGATCAAGAAAAAGTGTAAGACAGGGACATAGCGTTTCGCCCCTGCAGGTTAAACTGCTCTTTGTCCCTGGTCACTCAGGATTTAGTGGCAATGAAAAAGCTTAAAGTCTAGCCAGGACAGGAGCAAAGAATTGAACACGTCATAACCATCACTAAGACGATGGTACAATCAAAACCAGTTAGCTGGATCAATAGACGGCATGGGGAATGTTGGACTAAATTTCGAAAAGATAAACATGGCAAGCATATGATGCCGAAGCCACGCTTTAAGAGAAGTTCTGTAACCATGTGATTGAACAGAAGACAGATTAAACTCATGCTATGACTAATGACTTGCCGTAGAAACTCTAAGGAACACCTGGCACTACGGTTATAACGGAAAAAATCCATGGGTCTCTATGTGGCGATGGGCACGAACCGCACCACATTTATTTTTTCATTGCGAAGCGCTGGTTGTTAATTCTGAAGAAATTGTTAATAGTAAAGAACTGGTATGGGACGTCCTTTTCAACGGTACTGGCAGGCCTTGTTTGTATGACAGGGAGGGAAGCCGCACTATAAACTCAGTTTCCGTGCGGGCAATAGCGGACGAAGATCACTGGTGTTTTGTCCCCCCTGTGCCTATCAAATAAAATTAAGAGAAAGTATCTGACAGTATCTGATTACAAGATTAGAGGCTAACGTCTGGTACATGCCGCACTACTTAAACAGTTAGGGGTTATGAAGCTATATGAAACTACGTAGATAACAACTGTAAAAAAATCAGATGGTAAATTTATATTTTATTCATTAGGAGGGTTCAGTTAAATTCTAGTACATCTGTAACAGAAATTCCAGACAAGAGGATATTGTGGCGAACTATAGGTAACTCGTCAGTCGTTTGGAGTCTTCATCAAGCGTGCTTGGCAACAGACATAGGGCCATCGTTCACACTCAGAGGCACGTTGCTAGGATCGTCGTCGCGGGATAGTATTGGCTTCTGAATGTATGTTCAGAAAATCTTTGGAATAAAGGCAGTTTCATTCTAGTCAAATCCTGATGGGTAACTTGAGGGAACCGTTATTCGTGGAAGTCTGTGTAGCAAACATGCTGTCAGCAATGAACATCTCTCAAAAGGATCAGGTCGATACTGGTAGAGAAATTACAGCTTATCGAAAGGCATACAGGCGGTCGCGTTTCCCATGGTCTATTCGAGAATGATTCAGGAAGTTGCTAATACTGGGCTGAAGCACCCACCGCCACGCACTGTACAGTGCCTTGAGCAGTGTGTCCGTAGATGTAGAAGTATAGTAGGGCTCCTGCAATTGTTGTGTTAATGTCACGTGATACATCACTGCGTTGGGGTGTCTGTGTAGCTTGCAACGCTTGTCGGTAAGAATCTAGTTCTAGCAGCTGGGAAATGTGAATGTTATGACCAGACGAAACTGGAAATAACTGTGGTTTCTTTTATTGCTCTGAGAGATGGCTCTTTGGAATTAACACAGATGAAATATTACCTCACTTTATTAGATGAATGATAAAAAGATTTAGTAACTCGATACAATCCTCTGCCGTAGGAATGCATGATGTAATATACAACTGTCGTTGACTATTAAAGCAATTCAGCACGAATTGACCAACAGTTCTCTTGAAGTGCAATGTTCAGGATTTATAAGGGTACATATCCATCTGAGACTTCAACAACCATTTATTCTTACCCGATAAAGCCGACTGATCCAGCTGAGGTCATGAACTGGCCTGAGCGCTTCCATGCTCAGCTCTATATTGGCCTTAGTGAGGGGGCGCTGATGTGCTCAGAGAGAACTGTGGTAATCAGGGGCGCCTCCCATTCGTCGTTTCGGATTGCAGCGAGATCTCGCTAACATCTGTGGTATCGATGTGCGGTGCCGACTACGATGCAACACTGCGATCTCTGGACGCTACCACGGTAAATAACTGGAGTTGAAGCAAATTCTTGACCAACGAAGTCCCCTGAAGTGTTTGGAGATTTTCTTATTGGGATATATGGGAAATCTAGATCTCGTGACCCATGTGCAGACGAAAACAAAAATGACTACCCTGGTTACCTTTGCGCAGACATCTACATATCATGTAGATTTAGCAAACATTTGAGAACTTATTCCAGACATGAATACCGCGAAATGGAGCTAGCTATCGCCTTGTGGAGCAATAACTGTAGTTAACTATGCGAGAAACATCAGTAGGAGGACCAGAGAGGTAAATGCAGCCTGCCGCTGTGGCCGAGCCGTTCTATGCGCTTCGGTCCTGAACCGCGCTGCTGCTACGGTCGCAGGTTCGAATACTGCATCGGGCATGGATGTGTGTAATGTCCTTAGCTTAGTTAGGGTTAAGTAGTTCTAAGTCTAGGGGACTGATGACCTCAGATGTGAATTCCCATAGTGCCTGGAGCCATTTTAACAGAAAAGGCATTGTGGACGTTGTTTTCATTAGAACCTGTGTGTAATGTGGTGGTGTGATTGTAATTAACACTCTCTCCACAGCCTCTAACAAAACGTATTAGCAATTATGCAGTTATCTTTATTTTGCCTGTCAGCTGTTTATAGTAGTGATCATTTATGTGTATCAAACATACTCCTCCACTGTAATCTCCCAGAATTAAGCGAAAATTCTCACCCCCTGAAGAAACACTTAAATACTAACGAAATGAAGTGTACATCAGATCCCAGTTAAATTTTTTAATTTAAGGGGGGTAGGACGTCAAACGAGCCGACTTGGAGCAGGAGAGGCACCACAGGGCATTTTAATTTCCACTGTGTATACTTTCACAAAGAAATTCTTACAACTTTGTCGGCATGACCTGAAAGGATTCAAGATTCACATTCATAGCAATGAAAGTTCAAAAACATAACCAAATAATGTTTTTACAAGTGAAATTTTACAATTTTTTCACTTACTATTGGCTGCATTTGTTGCTATAGCTACACTTTTCTTCATAAGTAAGAGAGATTATTCGATGAATTTTGCAGAGCATACAAACCACACTTCCAGGTGTATGAAACTCTAGAATTTATTTAATTTATGGAAAAATGAATGAACATTTTAAACTTCATGTTTAGAAGTAACTCAATTTTTCGAGTCGACCCGTTTGACGTCCTACCACCGTTAAATTAATAAAATTAACAGGGATCTGATGTACACTTCATTTCGTTAGTATTTAAGTGTTTCTTCAGAGGGTGAGAACTTTCGCTTAATTCTGGGAGATTACAGTGGAGGAGTATGTTTGATACACATAAAATATTTATCTAACCAGATTTTAATAGATTTGGAAAATTCTAGAGTTTTGCGTTAAGGAGTTTGTGTTTAACAAGCAGTGCAAAATTCGTGGATGAATCTCTCTTACTTATGAAGAAAAGTGTACCTAGAGCAACAAATGAAGCCAATAGTAAGTGAAAAAATTATGAAACTTTACATGTAAAAAAAAAATTGTTTCCTTATGTTTTTCAGCTTTTACTTCTGCGAGTGTGAATCCTGAATCCTTCCCGGTCATGGTGACAAAGTTTTATGAATTTATTTGTAAAACTATAGACAGTGGAATTTAAAACGTCCTGTGGTGTCTCTCCTGCAGCAAGTCGGCCCGTTTAACGTCCTACCCCCCTTAAAGAGAAATCGTGTATTACGTCTGTCAATACGGAAGGTTAAGACTTCTACAGATTAATTATGTATTACTAAATAGTTACTGACCGTTTCATCTATTTAAGATTTATTTGCGTTATTGTTGTCTTACTTTACATTAGGGCCTTAACGGTCTGCTTACTTTGGTCTTGACAATCTAGGGTGTGCTCTGTAGGTGTTCACATTATAACGTAACAAACGCAGCACATGAGAGTGCGAAAATGGTGTACACTCCAACAATCACCTTTTAAATATGACCTCACAAATGAATTACAGCTTTACTGTAGCAATTACGAGAATAAATCAAAGAGAGACTTTAAAAAAAAAGGAAAGAGTAAAAGGTAACAAGACGTTAAAACGTATCAAAGCCCACATTTAAATTTGCATCGTGTTGTTTATGGACTTACGAACATGATAGAGGAGAACATCTCGAAATGAAAATTAATGTATTTAGGAATGAGACCAATTAATCCAAATCGAGTGCTATCAACACAGAAGCAATTCACAGGGCTACTTGTCACGACTTGTTCCAAAGTGGGGGTACTAAAATCACATGGTGTGATGAGTGTTGCAAACGTAGTAAAGCTGTATTTGTGAATAACAAGGTATAGGTGCCTTTAGATTTTCAAACAATGTGTTCATGTAGTATTTACGATTATACACGTACATTGGTATTCATAATTAGATGACGCAAACCACTTTCTGTAGAGTAATTTTTGAGAGACTCTCGGTATACGGAATTCAGTACAGCATTTTACGTTCCTCCACTATGCGCCATTGACACCCTGTGAGATATAATTCAAATCATTTCCAAGTAGTTATAGAGAACCTTACTTCACCCATTTATGCGATTACAATGTGGGAACTGAGAGTGTAAAAAGCTAAAATAAAATCTATCCTAGATGGTATAGCAGCCTGTTTCCTATCCATACCCAGTTTTACGTCGTCAGTTAAGGAGAGATTTTGTACCACAAGCCGCGCAGGGTAGCCGCGTGGAATGAGAAACCCTGTAACGTTTCACGCGGCTTCCCCCATCGGAGGTTCGAGTCCTCATTGGGTGTGTGTGTTGCCCTTAGCTTAAGTTAGTTTAAGCTAGATTAGGTAGTGTGTAAGCTTAGGGACCAGTGACCTCAGCAGTTTGGTCCCATAAACTTTACCAGAAAAAACTGGTACCAGAAGTTTTACAGACACCTAGTTGATGAGCGTTAAGAGTGCACTAATCTCAAATATTCATTTAACTAATCATACTTTAAGTATTACACCGGCCTGAACGACTTAGAAAGAAGTGTTATTGGTTCGTGCTGGCTGTTCACCTCCAACTGCACAACAGTACTTCCATCACTGCTGGCGACTAACTTCCAACTGCCCTCCACTACTGGCGATTAACTTCCAACAATGAGTCCGAAAAGCCACTGAGTGTCTTACAAAGAAAGCGCAGTCAGAGATTCAATGCAAAGCGCTACACAGCGCTGCCAACACAGAAGCAGTCCACGTACAGCGGTTCCAGAGTCAAGAAACCAACATACCGCATCCGATGATGCCGTTACTGTAGGACGACAAGGCTGTCAGTCGAGCCGAATGGCTTGTCTAGGGGCAGAAAGCGAAACGTTACCTTTGTATACTTGTTAGTTTTTTCCACCTCTACAGTCTATGTACTGCACCCTTCAGATTCATTATTTGATGTCCTTTGTCACTGATCAAGGAAGACATTTTCTTTGATCCTAACGGTGATCAGAGAATTTCTGTATTTTACTCTCTGTATAGGAAGGTATTTCTGTCAAAAATTAGGAAGCTGCTGTTAATAAATTAATGTTGAAACGCTGGGAGACACCAAGCTGCAGTTTGTTCATTAGGCAGCGTAGTAGGTAAAGGGCAAGGTATGTCGTTCCCAGAGGCTTCTCCGCCTAAAACATTCATAAATCTGAACGTTTTACCAGCGTGGTGTGTTAAATGTAGATGGAGTGTTTTAAGGACTTTAATACGCACATCCCAACCACGAAAACATGTTGTAATTACGTGCCATTGGCGACAATGGAGTTATAATTAGCCGTCCGACTTTTGACAGACTTGTAATTAACACAAGGGAGACGCATTTTACTGAGGAGTTTAATTTCTGTCAACCACATACATATGTTGTACAACACAACGTTTACGAGCACACCATTAAACTGCAGTGTTGACCGCATATATGTACTTAAAAATAGCCCATGTATTTATCCGGACGTAGTAACATTCCACAAATATCAGTTTCTAACGAACTGGTAATAATTATGAAAATAATTAATCCTAACAAAGAGGCACTAGTGAAAACCTGTTCGTGGGTATGCAGGATACCTCCACACCAACTGCACATTGCATATCTTATCTTCCCACATATCATAGGCCTGTATGTAGCATAAAATAATTTCACTTTTTCTATCTACCTCGCCGTTTCCGTTTTACTGGCCAGCAGTATCTAGGGACTCACCTTGCAGCTGATCTTCAACGCAGCTCAAATTCTAAGCAAAGAACAGTTTTCCCTAATTGTGCTCACCATTCACACACTTTATAACATCCGATCATAAGACCTTGCTGACAATAACGAGCTCGAAATGGAAACTGTTTAATGCTGACAAAATGTGCATATCAGAGACCAAATTCAGTCACAAACACGTCTAGATAATGGCATTATGGTGAGGGCAAGGTGTTGAATAGCTATTGAGCACTGACTCTAGGACTAAAATCTCTGTAGGAGAAGGTTGAAGCTATTGCTCACTCCTTCAATCTTCGACGTTGTCGCAGTAATTCTTCAGAGATGATTCACAAACCGAATCCAAGATCTCCTGTCCACATACGCGTTATACAAGTAGCAAAATGTCGATCGTATCGGATGACTGAATACATTTTTAATGCTCTGGTCAGTACGTCCCACACAATCAGATACTGTCCATTGTGAACTTGTCAGGAGACTGCATTACCACCTTTTTCAGTGCAGCTCTACAGGAAGAGAGCCAGTGAGGTTCCGAAGGAACCAACACTGATGTGGAACCATCCAGACTCCAGTGCCCTAGCCAGCGGCATTAAGTTTCTCGGTTGAGGATTCATGGTCGAAACACTCAGATCGAGGTGGTCTCACATATTCGCGATTGTATTTAAATCTGAGAGGTTTGCTGACCGGGAGTTGTAACATCTCTTTATATTCTACTAATTACCCTTTGCACAATTCTATGAGTGAATTACGTTTCCTACTTGATCATCTATATACTCGCAGAATCGATGCGCGAAGTACTACAGTACAATTACTATTCCATGAGCGCATAATTACTCTTTGCAATATTCTGTCTGGTGTATTGAGAGGACTTCTACGATCTTCTTCTTGCCGAATAGCCGCATTGAATAACTGTAATTTTGCTATCGAGATAACTGGAAGAAAGAGATTGAAAATATATTGTATGCTGTTATGTTGATGCATTAAGTTGTTCTGAATGTGGTGCTGTTATTGAAGACAACTTAAGCGGGTTGTAAGCTGTGAGCTATCTGGGGAAGTTAACCTTGCATTACTGAGCAAATGTTTCACCAGGTATCCAGTCTAGCTTACCAAGTTCCCAACCAGACTAACATTAATTATAATCTTTTAATAGTCATATTACGACAACTGGTGATATATATATATATATATATATATATATATATATATATATATATGTATGTGTGTGTGTGTGTGTGTGTGTGTGTGTGTGTGTGTGTATGCACATAAAAAGAGAATTTAAATAAAAAGAAATAAATCAGTTTATATTTGGACATTTATTTTAACATTGGTCATAGTTCCGTTAAAATTTCAGCATATTAAACTTGATTCATAACTAAACTGGTGCCTTATTTAGGATTGTGATCTGTGAGTTTGTAATCTTACGGAACACATCAAATATGGAGCCAAGATTGGGAGACTGCATACAACACTGCATTCATAAAATAACACACGAAGAACTTTGAAACATATGCAAGAGGAAATTAACCACAATCAACCGATTAAATTTTCACCCAAAGATGTTACGACTGTATCGCAATCCTGTCCGTCATGACATTACCACAGACTGGTAAAATAAATTCATACTAACTCTCTGTGACATCTTCCCAAAAAGAATAACTGAGGGCTACTTTGATGATTACACCACATGCTTCACGTGGTCAACTTGGTTTACACAAAGAGTGTAACTCACCAATAATTTTGATAATTAAAATAAATTACATCGAAACGCAATTTACAAAAGAAAAACCTCGAACTAGTTAATATCGTCTTACTATTAACCTGATGGGTCAAACAATTGCATAAGCACGTGGTACTGGTCTCACAAAGTACACCCCATGTGGGTTGAACATAAAGGAAAGTTGCTGTATTGAAAAATATTGTCAAGACGAGACGTTATAATCTCACGCACATTCGCATTTAAGATTGATAACCTTAGTTAGAGTTACTGATCAACACGTGGTTCCACTTTACTCACAAAGTAGTGACAAAGCAACTACCGGAAGGTAGTGTGAACTGCACACTCAAATTACACAGCTTTGCAATTTAAGATAACATTAGATATTTTAGATCTAAACCTGATATAAAGGTGATCAAATTTTCAGTAAGGCTGAGCTCAAGAAATCCATTGTCCTATGGACTTAGCAGAGACGAGCTTAGCCGAAGATCTTACCACTTCAGACACTTGCCGTGGACCAACAGCCGTGGGCCCCTACCGAGGGTGCTTCACAGATACAAACGGAAGTGACCAGAGAGGCAGCTTCCTATACCAACATGACAAGGGAGAGAGAGGACCATACCAAGAATAGAAACCTCTTTGCTTTTAGAAAGCGTAGCTACATGTTCCGACGGTGGTCCTACCGTTCTCTAGCAGACAGGCTTGTCTGCTACCATCAAGCATGCAACTAGAAATACATTTGCTCATTCATCCTTCCACACAGAAGGGAAGGGGGATGACAGCATCTTATCATACACAGTATATAAAAGAAAGCGGATGTAGGTTCCATATGAGACTGTGTGACATTAGTTACATATAAACTGTGTTTTAAAGTGTAGTAGTGTGACAGATCGATCTTATTTATGTGTAGAAGTAACACGTTCCACTGCTCAGTATCCTCCCAGATAGAGTCAGAACACCACAGCAAATTTAGAAGTGGAATATATGCCGTAAATAACAACAGATTTAAGAAATTAACATGAATGGAATCCAACAGAGACCTTTCAATGCTACTCAAGAAAATATATACTGAGCATTTACATCAAAGGTGTGTAAGGAATTTCATTGTATATGTATTCTCCAATTGCAAATTTGTACTTAAGTGTCGGGTTTCGTTGGTAATCAGTAGGGAACTTCCGATGAATTGGAAACGAACCTGCAATTATTAGATCCAAGAGCTCCAATATTTCATTGGATAATTAAACTCTATCAAAGCAAACTTTCCGCTTGATCTGAGGTTTCCCGACTGACTACCCAATGCAAGAAAACCTAGACATTTTATTTACACAGGATTGCAGATCGCCTCAAATCATCGAGACTGCGGACAAGGAGAGCCATCGTCCGATTATGATTAAATAAGTAAAGCTTAGTTGTAACTTTCTTGAGAGACTGTGATGACTCTGATATGGCTGCTTATGAATGAGATCATAAATAAAATACTAATAACTAACTTTCCTCCTCACCAGCAACCAGTATAAAGACAATAATAATTAAAATTATATTGGTGCCAGTGTGACAGGACTCTCTGTCATTGTTTTATAATACATGTATTTTCTGTTTCATGATAAAGTATGAGAACTAGCTGGATCTAGGCTACAGAGATATCCTGTGCTGACAGTAAAGATCGCCGACAGGAAAGGTTCCACCTACTAGACAAGAATTGCACTCCAGATAAAGGCCAGAACAAAACCAATTTTTAATTTTGTAGTTAAAATAGAATTTGAAGTATCTTGGAAAGAAGTTTTTCAGAGAGTAGTTAGCTTGTAGAATTATAATGTTGTGTGATTATTATTTAGTGTGTGAGCATTTAATTTGACTAGCACAGTGAATTAATCTGAACATTAAACTTGGTTAGGACATTAATTTTGAAACAATATTCAGTGATTTATAAACTGTGCTAGATAATTATTTCATGATATTAGCTAAAGCTGCATATAAAATGTCCATGCATCAGCAACAAGGCGCGCAACAGCCTTCAGCTGCTTGCGCCGAAGCACAGGCCACAGAGAGCAATTCTGAGACTGTTGTGGATAGCGGTAGCAGTATAGAAACCCCCGCTGGTTCAGACAATGTTCGTACGGCACCAGATCAAAATGTTGTGGACCCGTTAATTGTGATTATGTAGCAGCTATCCCTCTTAGTAGAAAATGTGTCCAATCTTGCTAAGGCACAAACAGAAGTTAAACGAGACTTATCAGCTGTACAGGTTGAACTTCAAAATCAGTTACGTGAAAGCTTAGCAGAAGGTCAAGCCGAAGTCGAACGAGAATTATCAGCAGTACAGTCTGACCTGCATAATAAGTTAAGTGAAAATCAAACCGAATTACAGAATCAATTACGAGAAAGTTTTAGTGAACTAGATCACAGGTTAAATATCAAGACACAGGAAATAAAAGAACAGGCAGAAAGAACCGAACAAAATCTCATTGCTCAAATTGAGCAGGTCCTTCAGCAATGTCAAGAAACTACCAGTAAATTAAAGGCGGAACTAACAGAATATGTATCTGTCAAGATAGACACGATACAAAAACAAGTCGAACTTGTTCCTTAATTAATACAAGCACACGAGGACATGCAGTGTGCCGTAGCTATGATACCTGAATTAATAGAATCACATGACAATCTAAAGAAGCAGTTCGACGAAGGCAAGGAAAACCAGACGAATGTTGAACATAGAATCAATGTACTTACCGGAAAATTTTCAGAAATAACATTAGAACGGCAGAATTTTTCTTCTGAAAAGATCGAAGAAACAGTGAAAGTAGGTTTGCTGTCGATTTCTGATAGTTCCGAAGAGAACTGCTTTAACAAAGGGTTGAAAGAAGTCCATCGCCAACTTGGTGAGGAATTTTCGCGTTGGAAGAAGAATATTTAAAGATCGTTAAATCTCTCGCAGGAGGATTTAGAAACCGCACGAAGCAAGAAACAAAATTCACAATCTATGAGTGACATTCCGTCAACGTCAAAGGTCAGACGCAGATAGAGTTGATCTACCAGATTGTCACCGTGAAGATTTTGAACAGGATGATTTATGGAATCGCAGCGCAGTAGAAGCAAAAAATTACACGTGGTCTAGGGGTATGCCGGCACGGTAGCTCAGCGTGTTCGGTCAGAGAGCCGGTTGGCCTCTGTAATAAAAAAATGAGTGGAACGATCACCCACCGAACTTGAACAGGATGTCTTGCGACGTCCGCAACGACGATCACCCAGCGAACTTGAACAGTATGTCTTGCGACGTCTGCAACGACCAAACACAACGATCAATAACGAACAAAATGAAAAAAAAAGAAAAAACAAGGGGGTAGAGTCTTTGATTCGTAATCATAAACGTCTTCGGTCCCGGGTTCGATCCCCACCACTGCCTAAATTTTGATAAATAATCAGCATTGGCGGCCGAAGACTTCCGGCATAAGAAGTCACCCTCAATCTGTCAACGGCCTTGTCAAAGAGGGCGGAGGAGCGGATAGAGGTTCAGGGCACTCTCATGTCCTTCTTCTTCTTCTGTAGTGGTCAATCCAAGGATTGGTTTGCAACAGCTACAATGGCAGCTTGTCTCCATTCTGTGCGTCTTTCAGCTTTTTTCTTCATTTCTTTATAGGTGTTACATCCCACATCTTTCACGATTTGATCCATGTACCTCAGTCGTGGTCTTCCTCTTGGTCTTTTTCCCTCGACATATCCCTCTATGATTGTGTTCAGGAGCCCTTTATGTCTTAATAGATGGCCTGTAAATTGCACTCTTCTTTTAACAATGAAACTCCAGAAGCTTCTCATGATCTATGGGTGGGAAATTGCCCCTAAAGGCGGAAGAATCAGCAATGATCAACGACATGAGGATGCAGAAGGCCATGGAAACCACTGCATTAAAGACACGTAACGTGTATCAACAGAACATGTGGCCTGTAATTGAAGAAGTTTCATGATGATCTCTCCATTGGCAAAAGATTCCGGAATAGTCCCCCATTCGGATCTCCGGGAGGGGACTGCCAAGGGGGAGGTTACCAGGAGAAAAAGATTGAATAATCAACGAAAGGATAACGTTCTACGAGACGGGGCCTGGAATGTCAGAAGCTTGAACGTGGTAGGGAAACTAGAAAATCTGAAAAGGGAAATGCAAAGGCTCAATCTAGATATAGTAGGGGTCAGTGTAGTGAAGTGGGAGGAAGACAAGGATTTCTGGTCAGATGAGTATCGGGTAATATCAACAGCAGCAGAAAATGGTATAACAGGTGTAGAATTCGTTATGAATAGGAAGGTAGGGCAGAGAGTGTGTTACTGTGAACAGTTCAGTGACCGGGTTGTACTAATCGGAATCGACAGCAGACCAACACCGACAACGATAGTTCAGGTATACATGCCGACGTCGCAAGCTGAAGATGAACAGATAGAGAAAGTATATGAGGATATTGAAAGGGTAATGCAGTATGTAAAGGGGGACGAAAATCTAATAGTCATGGGCGACTGGAATGCAGTTGTAGGGGAGGGGAAAGAAGAAAGGGTTACAGGAGGATATGGGCTTGGGATAAGGAATGAAAGAGGAGAAAGACTAATTGAGTTCTGTAACAAGTTTCAGCTAGTAATAGCGAATACCCTATTCAAGAATCACAAGAGGAGGAGGTATACTTGGAAAACGCCGGGAGATACGAAATCAAATACTGGATTGTAAGGCGTACCCAGGAGCAGATATAGACTCAGATCACAATACAGTATAGTAGTGATGAAGAGTAGGCTGAAGTTCAAGACATTAGTCAGGAAGAATCAATACGCAAACAAGTGGGATACGGAAGTACTAAGGAATGACGAGATACGTTTGAAGTTCTCTAACGCTATAGATACAGCAATAGGGAATAGCGCAGTAGGCAGTACAGTTGAAGAGGAATGGACATCTCTAAAAAGGGCCATCACAGAAGTTGGGAAGGAAAACATAGGTTCAAAGAAGGTGGCTACGAAGAAACCATGGGTAACAGAAGAAATACTTCAGTTGATTGATGAAAGGAGGAAGTACAAACATGTTCCGGGAAAATCAGGAATACGGAAATACAAGTCACTGAGGAATGAAATAAATAGGAAGTGCAGGGAAGCTAAGACGAAATGGCTGCAGGAAAAATGTGAAGACGTCGAAAACGATATGATTGTCGGAAGGACAGACTAAACATACAGGAAAGTCAAAACAACCTTTGGTGACATTAAAAGCAACGGTCGTAACATTAAGAGTGCAACGGGAATTCCACAGTTAAATGCAGAGGAGAGAGCAGATAGGTGGAAAGAATACATTGAAAGTCTCTAAGAGGGTGAAGATTTGTCTGATGTGATAGAAGAGGAAACGGGAGTCGATTTAGAAGAGACATGCGATCCAGTATTAGAATCGGAATTTAAAAGAGCTTTGGAAGACTTATTTTCAAATAAGGTAGAAGGGATAGATTACATTCCATCAGAATTTCTAAAACCGTTGGGGGAAGTGGCAACAAAAGGACTATTCACGTTGGTGTGTAGAATATATGAGTCTGGCGACATACCATCTGACTTTCGGAAAAGCATCGTCCACACAATTCCGTAGACGGCAAGAGCTGACAAGTGCGAGAATTATCGCACAATCAGCTTAACAGCCCATGCATCGAAGCTGCTTACAAGAATAATATACAGAAGAATGGAATTGAAAATTGAGAATGCGCTAGGTGAAGATCAGTTTGGCTTTAGGAAAAGTAAAGGAACGAGAGAGGCAATTCTGGCGTTACGGCTAATAATGGAAGCAAGGCTTTCATAGGATTTGTCGACCTGAAAAAAGCATTCCACAATATAAAATGGTGCAAGCTGTTCTAAATCCTGAAAAAAGTAGGGGTAAGCTATAGGGAGAGACGGGTCATATACAATATGTACAACAACCAAGAGGGAATAATATCAGTGGACGATCAAGGACGAAGTGCTTGTATTAAGAAGGGTGTAAGACAAGGCTGTAGCCTTTCGCCCTTACACTTCAATGTGTACATCGAGGAAGCAATGATGGAAATAAAAGAAAGGTTCAGGAGTGGAATTAAAATACAAGGTGGAAGGATATCAATGATACGATTCGCTGATGACATTGGTATCCTGATTGCAAGTGAGAAGAAGTAAATGATCTGCTGAACGGAATGAACAGTCTAATGAGTGGACAGTATGGTTTGAGAGTAAATCGGAGAAAGACGAAGGTAATGAGAAGGTAATGAGAAGAAGAAGTAATGAGTAGCGAGAAACTTAACATCAGGATTGATGGTCATGAAGTCAATGAAGTTAAGGAATTCTGCTACCTAGGCAGTAAAATAACCAATGACGGACGGAGCAAGGAGGACATCAAAAGCAGACTCGCTATGGCAAAGAAGGCATTTCTCGCCAAGAGAAGTCTACTAATATCAAATACCGGCCTTAAATTGAGGAAGAAATTTCTGAGGATGTACGTCTGGAGTACAGCATTGTATGGTAGTGAAACATGGACTGTGCGAAAACCGGATCAGAAGAGAATCGAAGCATTTGAGATGTGGTGCTATAGACGAATGTTGAAAATTAGGTGGACTGATAAGGTGAAGAATGACGAGGTTCTACGCAGAATCGGAGAGGAAAGGAATATGTGGAAAACACTGATAAGGAGAAGGGACAGGATGATAGGACATCTGCTATGACGTGAGGGAATCACTTCCATGGTACTGGAGGGAGCTGTAGAAGGCAAAAACTGTAGAGGAAGACAGAGATTGGAATACGTCAAGCAAATAATTGAGGACGTAGGTTGCAAGTGCTACTCTGAGATGAAGAGGTTAGCACAGGAAAGGAATTCGTGGCGGGCCGCATCAAACCAGTCAGTAGACTGATGACCGAAAAAAAAAAGCAAAGACAGTTCTAAATCTTTAATCCTGATAAAAAGAATGTTCATACTGCAGTTTTCATTATAAGCTTTAGAGGTCTATTTCCACGATCTTGGACAGAATGGCAAAAGACTAATTATGTGTCAGGATATATTCAAGTATCAGGAGCATTGTTGGCATCTGAGCAAATATCATCCTGTAAAGTATATAAAGAATTTGAACAGGCTTGTCTATCAAAATATTGGTCTGCTGGAATATAAAGAAGACTAAGGCAGTAAGTGTTATATCCCGAGCCTTTCTCATTGTCTAGAGGATCCGTAAAGAAATATTTTGAGAAATATATTAACAAATCATTATACTGGGACGTACAAATTCCTTTACCTGACCTACTCAGAATACTTAAATCCGGATTTCCCTCTAATATAAGGAATCTGCTTTTGTACATAAATGACAAGGACTTAGACACGTTTATGACACTCTTGATCACATTGATTTAATTGGGGAGGACGACCAAAGGTCAAGAGAAATGTTCCATCAAATACGAGCAATTGAAGAAAATCCGAGCTACACCAGGAACGTAAATGGCAATAATAGTAACTGTAATAATAATCACGACCAACCATCTTATCCGCAAAGACGTAGAAATGGATTAAATGGAAACAAAAATTATTATTATAAGGGCAATTTCAATAACGGTGCCGCGAGGGGCAGTTTCAGGAACAACAGAAATTTTAATCGATTTTATCCTATGTATGGGAATGTAAGACAGTTCTACCAACATCCGCAGAATAATAACAATAACTACACGAACCAATCGAGGCATTACCGACCAAATTCACCTCAACAGACAGAATGGAATCACGACTTACCACAACAATCGGTCATTACTGAAATAATTGACGATACAAATAGCAATCGTAATACAAATCAGTCAAACTAATAGTGACCGCATCGTGCCCCGGAGGAGCGGTCTGGGTATCTGTTATGAGCGAGTCAGTAAAAGTGTAAAGGTTACGATATAATGACGGTGAGCTTTAACTGAAGAGTTGGCGAAAGATTTAACAATGTGCCAGAATGAAAGATCGAGTGTTCCTGTATCGGGGGTATTTGTCGAAATAGAGGAGAACCCAACGAATGCAATACTAGACACCGCCGCTTCCGCCTATGTCATCTCAGGCAATCTTTTTAGGACAATTTTTAAGAAGAGGAAGGTACCAATTTTACCGGTACAAAACTGTAAAATCAACGGAGCTGTAGGAGCACGCTCTCCCAGTGTCAAAGTACAAACCCAATTGGAGATAAAGATGGGAAATGTAGCAATAAGATGCGCGTTCCTTATAGTAGAGAAGTTGTTAGTGGATTGTATTCTTGGTATTGGAAGTATGCAGGAGTACGATTGTAAGATTGATTTTTCGGAAGGGAAAGTTAAATTTAGAATAAATGGAGGAGAGATACCGCTGGGCTTAAATAGAAAGGAGACGGTGCATAAGAAGTATTTTTGCGGTGCGACCATTCAATTAATTGATACTACAAACTGTCGTTGGGAGGATTTTTCGAATAATTCGATGGAGAATGAAGACTTTTGATGAGAAACCGGTAATTATCAGAGGTTATATTTGCCACCTGCAAGTAAAGCCACATCAAACTTACTGTCACACGAACTATCCGATCCCCTGGGGATTAAAACAATCTGTTCAAAAGGAGATAAATTGAATGCTAAAATGGGACCTGATTGAGCCATCAAAAAGTCCATATTGTTCCCCGTTGTTAGTCGTTCGAAAACCTGGAGGCAACGTAAGATTAGTTCTTGATGCAAGAGAGATCAATAAGATAGCAGTATCTGTGAGAACCCATCCGAAAAACCGAGCGAGGTGGCGCAGTGGTTAGCACACTGGACTCGCATTCGGGAGGACGACGGTTCAATCCCGTCTCCAGCCATCCTGAATTAGGTTTCCGTGATTTCCCTAAATCGTTTCAGGCAAATGCCGGGATGGTTCCTTTGAGAGGGCACGGCCGATTTCCTTCCCAATCCTTCCCTAACCCGAGCTTGCGCTCCGTCTCTACTGACCTCGTTGTCGACGGGACGTTAAACACAACCACCACCACCACCATCCGAAAATATTGATGAGTTAATTCAAAATTTTCAAGATGTTTTGTGCTTGACTAGTGTCGATCTGAGAAGTTTTTATTGGCAAGTCCCCATGAATGAAGAATCTAGCAAATATGCCACATTCATATATGCAGGCAGGAGTTACCAATTTAAAGTTGTCCCGTTTGGACTCAATATCAGTGCCGGAATATTCATTTCTGCGTTGTATTATGCTCTTCGGCCAGAATTACGAGGCGCATAACTGTATTCGTTGACGATTTATTAACAGCCACGAAGACATGGGAAGAGCATTTACGTATTCTGGAAAGGATTTTTGATGTCTTCAAGAAGACAGAAATTACAGTAAACCTACAGGAGTCTCACTTTGCATTACCACAGATTTAAGTTCTTGGGGTATATGATTGATGCAAAAGGTATTCTGCCGACTTAGAAGAAATTAAGTGCAATTAGAAATTTCCCGTCTCCACGGAAAAAGAGACAACTGAAGGGATTCATAGGAATAGGGTCGCTCTTCCGTCGTTTCTTAAAAAATCAAGCCATTAATTCCGAAGCATTAAACCGACTTCTGCGGAAGGATGTGCCATGGCAATGGACCGAAGAATGTGAATTAGCGTTTCGAGACATTAAAGACCAACTCATCAATGTATCCTTGTTATACCTCCCAGATATGAATTGTGAGTTCTGTCTTTCTACGGATTCCGCGGATGTTACATAGGTGCCTGTCTCTTTCAGATAAGGAAAATAAAAGGAGTAACAACATTCTGCCCAATATCATTTGCTAGTAGTGTTTTATCACCATGTGAAAGAGCTTATACAACAACAGAACTTGAAGCACTTGCAGTTACCTGGGCATTCAAGAAGTTTAATTATTATTTATATGGCTCGAAAACCATTGTGTATTGCGACTATCAATCACTAACCTTTCTCCAGACGTGTAAATTATTACGTCCCAGATTGTCACGTCGGTTAATGGCACTGCAGCAGTACCAATTTAAAATCGTTCATGTATCTGGCTAGGAGAATATTATTGCTGGTGCACTTTTTAGATCTCCAGAAGGCTTAACGCACGAAATAGAATCAATCAATACTTCAGAATTTCCAGTACTACTGTTTCAAGACAATAACTCTAAAGCTTGCTATATACATCTCTGTAGAGATATGAGAAGTTTACAACGGAAGGATCAGAGATGGAACAAGATAATTCAGCTAATGACACAATAAAATTCAAGTGCCAATTTAGATCACTTTAAGTTAGTGAATGGAGTATTATTCTTCAGATGTGGGAAGCGCAACAATCCACGGTGGTGTGTGTGCATCCCGAAAGAATACGAGGAGAAATTAATTTGGTTCACCCACTTATCATGGGGACATTTTGGAGTGGTTAAATGTGCAAAGAAATAGGAGCCTACTGTTATTTTCCGAATATTAGGAGGAAAGTGCACAAACTAATAGAAAAGTGTTTAATCTGTCAGAAAGCAATACCGGATAATAGAGGTAGTAAAGACGTTCTGCATTCAATTATTCCACAAGAGCCAAGGCCACTAGTTTCGTGTGATATCTACGGCCCACCTCCAATGTAAGGAGGAGGAGTAAGATTTTCCGGGAATTAAACAGATTCATGCGTACATACAGTCACAATAACAACCATTATGGGCTGAATATCTGTCGGAATTTGAGCAAATATTTAATAATCTGCCACATACCTTAACTACCTTCACTCCAACAGAGCTAATGTTTAAGCAGGCTGAAAAGAATTTCTGGATAAACCATTTGCTAAAGCGTGAAGATCAAAAAGTAACGTGGGAGGA
Source organism: Schistocerca piceifrons (assembly GCF_021461385.2). Classification (NCBI taxonomy): domain Eukaryota; kingdom Metazoa; phylum Arthropoda; class Insecta; order Orthoptera; family Acrididae; genus Schistocerca; species Schistocerca piceifrons. The sequence continues at coordinate 558,476,430 of NC_060143.1, forward strand.
AAAGATTCGACTAGCATTTGTCAGTTTGACTGAAAAGGCAGCACAACGGAAGTTGACATATGATCAAAGGATACACCGGATTCTGACGTTTCATCTTGGAGAAAAGGTTTTATTGAGGCGACACCTGCATTCCTCGAAGCTGAGAAAGAACACCAATAAATGGAATCTTACATATACCGGACCATATGTTATTGTCAGTATACCGAATCCGGGATCATACTTGTTGGCCTATCCCGATTCAAAAGGGGTAAAGTGTTTATTCCCGCATAATGATACCAAGAAATTTTTTGAAGGATCTTAGAACTTCGACACCGGACCTGAAGAAGAATCAAGAATGGATTTTTGTTACTATTTGAGTGAATATATATATATATATATGAGTGTGGTTGATAGGTTAAGAGACAGTGAGATTACTCCTGTGCTAGTTTAACATAATCTTTAGAATAGGTATCAGACCGTAGCATTTGCCAGTGTGTGTACGTATTAACTGTAAGTAACAGCCATAGGGAGTGTTAATGTGTAGTTAAAGAGCACCTCTTTTCTCTCAAGACATAACAATCATATGAACATGACGTGTGAAACTTTAAACTTAGTAATTATGTATGGAAGTACGTTGAAGTCAGGACGCGCGCTGTCGCCGTAAAAACAAGTGAAGTGTGAAGTGAAACTACAGTCGATAATATCACCGCTACGAACGGTTAAAGAGACTCGCTGGTCGCGCGAGAGGAAATTTATTATATTTAAAAGTTATCATTATGCATTCTTTTTCAGTTGAATTAATTTAAGAGTTTTAATTGAATTTTTAAGAGTTGGGTTTCTTGTGTTTTCATATTATTGACATGATTGTTGAAAATATGTTTTCCATTAATGTTTATAAGAGAATGACGAAGATTCTGTGAGTGGATGCTGAGCTATATGAGCATACATAACCATTAATGCTGTTTAATTGCAGGTGGATCTGCAGATCAAATAACGATAATAACAAAGATCAAAATTTTTCAGATATTTGTACTGGAAGAATATAATTTTATGTGTGTTCGATGTCACATGGCTATATTTTAAAATTTTCCTCATTTATGAACTTGAATTTTATCCATAATTTCGTACATGAAATCAAAATTCGGACAGATTCAGTGCCTTACTTCCACCTGAACTATATCAAATCGAAGGTATTCGGGGGAATACATTCGGTACGTGCTACAGCAAAATTAAACTAACACAGTTTCTTTTGCAATACTTTGGAGGATCTGCAGTTGTGATTCTGAACAACTTCAGAATTGAGGACGACAATAACATTCGCCATTTTCAGGACTGATGGATATTCCATTCTAGTATAGATGGAAGAATAAATGAATCAATTCCGACTTTGAATTCTACGATGACATATGGATTTCAGTGCCTTAATCCACTCTCTTCCAGGGATTTATTCAGTCAGAACCTACTCTCATTCCACTTTAAACCTTTTCCATGTTCACGTCCCTGACCATCTGTTCCTGAGACCATCTTGCTGTTTCTACGGCACATTACCAGCTTTTGTCCTCTACTGCCACTCATCGCCTGTCCTCCGTACCGCATCCACAAAATGCTGTACGTCGTCTACCCGCTGTCCGTACCCAGTGTTCCTGTTTCATCGGCTTCACTACGAGATCTCCGTCTACACCGTCGAAAGAAGAAATTGAATTTTTTTAGACACTGTTGTAAAGATTTTTTTGGCTATGAGGCACTTTTCTATCTATCTCATCTATCAAGTTCTTATACATTTCAAAATCGCTTTGTTTACGCTTTCCTATCGTCTTTAGTACCTGGGCTGGGGTCTATTCTTCCGAGTTTTCCAGGGTTTCCCTGTGAAGGCCAGCTCCCAAGTGGGTAGACTTTCTCCGTGATCATACTGATTTATATCTTCCCTGGTTACGTACGCGCGATGCGGATATACCCCGGTACATGTAAAGCCAAAGACTAGTTATTCTGATAACATACAGTCTTAACATGTTACCCATACACTCTATGGTAAATTTATATAAAAAAAAACTAATCTTCAAAATATTTCTCTTTTGAATAAACGAGCAACAAAATTTACGGTTAGCTCGCAAAGTGCATTATCATTAACTTTGCTCGCTACGAGGGGCAATTGTAATATCTCTTTATATTCTACTAATTATCCCTGCACAATTCTATGAGCGAATTACGTTTCCCGCTTGACCATCTATATACTCGCAGAATCGATGCACAAAGTAGTACAATACTATTACTATTCCATGAGCGCATAATTACTCTTTGTAATATTCTCTCTGGTGTGTTGAGCGGACTTCTAGGATCTTCTCCGTGCCGAATAGCCGCTTTGAATATTTGTAATGTTACTATCGAGATTACTGGAAGAGAGATATTCAAAATATATTGTATGCTACTCAGGAAAATATATACTGAGCATTTACATCAAAGGTGTGTAAGAAATTTCATTGTGTATGTATTCTCTAATTGGAAATCTGAACGGAGGTGTCGTTTCGTTGGTAATCAGAAGGGAACTTCCGATGAATTGGAAACGAACCTGCAAATATTAGATCCAAGAGCTCCAATATTTTATTGGATAATTAAACTCTATCAAAGCAATCTTTCCGCTTGATCTGAGGTTTCCCGACTGACTATGCAACGCAAGAAAACCAAGACATTTTATTTACACAGGATTGCAGGTGACCTCAAATCATCGAGACTGCGGACAAGGAGAGTCATCGTCCGATTATGATTAAAAGAGTAAAGCTTAGTTGTAACTTTCTTGAGAGACTGTGATGACTGTGATATGGCTGCTTATGAATGAGATCATTAATAAAATACTAATAACTAACTTTCCTCCTCACCAGCAAGCAGTATAAACACAATATTAATTAAAATTATAGCGTGTACTGTGAACCCATCCTGGTGTACTTCGAAACTCAACACTCCGTCATGTGCTGAAAGTGAGTTTACTATTATAGACCTGTGATGCATAATGTGGCAGATAAGAACACATTTTTCTATCTGTTGAGATACCCTAAGCCGTAGTCTAGTGTTTAGCAAAAAGTAACGATACTTTAGCGATGTGAAAGCGCATGTATGTTCCGATTACTTCTATTTTCGATAATAGCTCGTATAAACAGAAACAGTCTACATATCACGTGAGGAATTCGAGGTGTACTGACAAAACAACATCCCCGTTTCGTATTTTTTAAACTGAGGTGTCTATATCTGCCGTGGCTGGTGGCGAGAGAGGTTGGGCAGCCGGAAGTAAAGGTTTAAGAAGACCGTTGCGTGCCGCGGCTTCTCGGCTGGTTGGCTCTTCGGGTACACAATACACGCGGTATATGCCGCTGAAGTTAACTACAGATGACTGCTAATGACAAGTCAGTTTTCTTTTTCGTCTTGAGGTGCCATGTTCAGGTAAGTTAATGAGCGCTACGTTCGTAAATTAGTCGTGCGACGTATTTCCCATGTTTCTGTTGGCTAGGGTGCGACTTGCGACTCGTAAAAATACCGGGTGATCAAAAAGTCAGTACAAATTTGAAAACTCAATAAATCACGGAATAATGTAGACAGAGAGGTACAAATTGACACACATGCTAAGAATTGCATGGGGTTTTATTAGAACAAAAAAAACACAAAAGTTTAAAAAGTGTCCGACAGATGGCGCTTCATCTGATCAGACTAGCAATAATTAGCATAACAAAGTAAGACAATGAAAAGATGTTGTTCTTTACCGGAAATGCTCAATATGTCCACCGTCATTCCTCAACAATAGCTGTAGTCAAGGAATAATGTTGTGAACAGCACTGTAAAGCATGTCCGGAGTTATGGTGAGGCATTGGCGTCGGATGTTGTCTTTAAGCATCCCTAGAGATGTCGGTCTATCAAGATACACTGGCGACTTCAGGTAACCCCAAAGCCAATAATCGCACGGACTGAGGTCTCTGGACGCGAGAGGCCAAGCGTGACGGAAGTGGTGGCTGAGCACACGATCATCACCAAACGACGTGCACAAGAGATCTTTCACGCGTCTAGCAATATGGGGTGGAGCGCCATCCTTCATAAACATCGTACCTTCCAGCAGGTGTTTATCAGCCAAGATGGGGAGATGCGATTTTGTAACATATCGGCGTACCTCTCATCCGTCACGGTAGAAGTTTTGCTGTCCAGCGCCATCTATCGGATATTTTGTAAATTGGTTTTTTTTTTGTTCTAATAAAACCCCATGTCATTCGGAGCATGTGTGTCAATTTTTACCTCCCTATCTATATTATTCCATTGTTTATTAAGTTTTCAAATTTATACAGACTTTTTGATCACCCAGTATATACGTGTGTTTCATTCCCTACTGATGTTGCAGTAGGAGTCCTGTATATAGGGGCAGCCTCCAGTGTTGCTGGCCTGGGTCACCCAGTCTTACTGTTCTCTCCCTGCCTCACGAAACCTGTCGCCAGCATGTCTTTGCACGATCACCTAGACCTCCATTTCCCCTGCCCGCACTATTACCTCCAGGAGTGCCCCCTTCTATACTCCACCTTCCCTCCTCACAGTCTCCTCCACTTGTATGATCTCCACTGCACTATATCCCCACTGTTTCCTGCTCCTGTAGCAACCATGCACCTGGACGGCTCACTATGCTTGCCCCTGTTTTCTCTGCCCATGTCACCGCCCTCCGCGCCATAGTCGCCACCATGGAGCTCTCACCTGCACTTCGACGTGCCTCCACCTCACATGAGGAGCCTGCCTCTTATCACTTCCCACTCAAACCAGTCCCTCACCCCTCCTCCCATGCCCCCTCCACCAAAAAAAACCCAAGTGCCCATGTGACAACATCGCACACACCCCCTTAGTGAAGAAACCACTACCCCCTTTTCCTTCTGACGTGTCCATGGACATTACCCTCCTCCCACATCCCCATCCGCTGCCCTTCAAATATTCGTCCTCTCCAAACCCGATGCGAAATTCCTTCATGCCCGCACCCTCACTCTAGAAATACGCAAGTATTTCCCCAGTGCTCTCATTGCTCAGCTTATCCCCCACAAAGACTCCATCCTTATCAGATTTCGCTCTCCCTTATTCCACACTGACCTACTCTTCAAGATTCCCCAAGTTACTTTTGGCCCTGTGTGTGTCTCAGACCCATCCTATCTCCTCCTCTCCCTGTCAGCCCCAATCCCCTTCGTCCTCCAACACTCATCACTGTGATCATGAGGCTCAGCTGTATGGTCACAGGGGTGGACGTGTTACGGGATCTGAATGCCCACCCTTCCCCAGAAATTCACACTCAGCCTGACAATTCTACAACAGCTCCATCCCTGCCTTTCTGTTGTGCATGATTACGAAGTATGCCTCCTCTACTGATCACCTTGTCACTCAGGGAGCCCTGATTTTTAACTGTCCTCTTCTAGAGGACCCCTCCTGTTCCTTTTCTCAGTCCTACCACTGCCAACGATGCCTCCTATACAACGATCACCCCACCCAAATTGTCCCTAACGTAGAGCCTCACACTTCCTAAAGCAATGTCCTAACTTCACCTCTCCTCCTTCCTGCAACGCTTTTAACGAATTCCATCCCACCTACTCCTACAAATGCAAGACCAAATCCCCTCGCACCAACCCTGAGCTTACTGTCCCTGTTCGCACCATCAATTAGCCTGTCCACCCTTACAATTCCCACCACCTGCCCCTACGCTGAAGACATCATCCGTTTCCCCACCATTATCCTCCAGAACTCACACCCCTTCCAATACCCACACCCTCCATCATCCTTGTTGCCTACTCCATCGTCCACTTGAACACATACGCCACTTACTATCACAACCAGGGCCACTTCACTTTCACCAGCCTTGACACCCTTATTTAAGCCTCTCTCCTCCTCCCTCCACTCCCTTCTCCCCTCCCCACACTGGTGCGCCAACAGTATCGTCTCCTCTACCACAACATCCGCTCCTTCCAACAAATACCTTTTCATACATACCCTATCCTGGCACCAGTTCGACTCCTTCACCCTTAATGAAACTTCCCTACAACCTCACACTGCACCTCTCTCTCTCTTGTACACTGCACCAACAATCCCCTTCCTCCAGCACAAGATCATGTCACTATTGTCCACCTCAAGTGTATCCCTGTCTAGCCACAACCCATGCTCAAAGACCTGACTGAACACCTTATCACCAATGCTTTTTCCCATCTCTCCATCACCTGTGACACAATTTATGTCCATCCAGCAGCTGCTGTTCCCTAAGACTTTATCTCCTATGTTGACTGCACCTTCTCCACCTATGTGATTGCCACAGATCTCAACATCCACAGCCATAATCCTGCCACCCTTTGGCAGTGGTATCAGGTCACCCTCCATGGTGACCTTGCTCATCTACCATAGCACACCTGTCCTGAAAGTGACTCAACTCCCAGTGTCGTCCTTGCTCCCCCAACCTCCTTGACAGTATCACCACAGAAGTCCTAGACACTTTTGGTGGCGACCACCTACCAGTCCTTCTCACCTCTTCCTCAGATCATCGCCCATGTCCTGTCCCCCACCCTGATGCCCCTCCAAAGATCGTCTATGACTACCACCAAGCCGAATGGGCTGCCCACCAGGAAACCATTGCCACCCAGATCGAAAGCCACCCAATTACATTTCAACATCCCACTGACATTACAAAAGCCTTATTCATCATCCAGAAGACCAACGCCATGGAGGCCCACAGATCAAAATTATCCACCCCAATCAGCCTACACTTCCTTCACAGCATGACCTCCCTCTCTACAAATCCCGCAGGTTCTACTGCTCCTTCCTCTGAACCTGTGACTGCCACACACTCCTCTGCCACTGGAAATTATAATGGCACCTACAGAACCTCTTAGCAGCGAAGAAACACTGGTTGGCACTGGACAAGTACATCACTCAATACAACCCTTTCGGTCAACTCCTCCAAGTACCGTCTGTCTTCCACTGCCTCACTGGAAGCCACCCTGACCCACAGTACATCCTTCCCCATGACAACCGCCTCGTCTCTGCAACCTCAGCAAGGCCAACCATTTCGCTTCCAACCTCTCTGAGGCATTCTCGAAAATGTGTACTTTGATTACTACCTCTTCCCCAGGGCATTTGAATGCACTGATACCTCCATCCCACCATTCGCCCCCAGTTTCCAGTACTTGGATCAGTTTATCCGATTAGGTTTGAACACCCTCATAACAGCGCACAACAGCGCACAACATTGAACTCATACTCCACTGCAAACGCAACATCGCCCCAAGTCGTGATTGCGTCACCTACTGCCACCTCAAAGAACTAGGTGGCTGTCCTTGCTACCTTGTGTAACATCATCCTCTCCACTGGCTTATACCCCGAGCTGTGGAAGACTTCTCACATCGTTTTGTTCCTTATACCCAAAAAACCCCATTCTGACAAATCTTCCTATCACCCCACCTGCCTCACCTGCACCCTCTCCCAACATTTTTCATCACTCCTTGTACATCCATATTTAAATTGGATGATAGTGGGACATCAGCTGGTATATTTTTTATTAAAAATGAAACTCCACCAGCTGTACTTAAGATTTCATATTTATTTCGCTACTAGTCTCGACGTTTCATCAACGCCATCTTCCATCCCATACACTTTGATGGTATCAATTCTGTGTATCTGAGTACTAGAAGTCCGCGGTGAGACCAATATGTCATCTCTGGCTCAACCAGCACCATCTCTTTACCCTTACCCAGTGTGGCATCTGGCCCTCCTTCTCCACTGACAACCACTTAACCTTAACAACCCTCCATCCCTCCAAATTAACTCACATCGTTCCACTATCTTTGTTTCCCCTGATCGCCAGAAAACATATGACTGTGTATGGCATTCCAGACTCCTCTTAAAATTTCACACTTACCCCCTTGCTATCAATTTCGTCTGTCTCGTTGCTTCTTTCGTCTCCCACCATCCTTCCTATGTCACTATCCACAATACCAACTGCTATACATTTTATCCCACTGCAGGTGTGCCCCAATGCTCTGTCCTTTCCCCTCTGCTCTGTCTCCTGCATGGTGCAGATATGCCCAAACCTCCCCCACCTGTTCACCTCCTCTAATTTGCTGTTGACACCACCTTCATGGCCCTGTATCCTACCCTTCGATGGTCCCAGTGTACCCTTCAAACCCACCTCCACCATTTCATCACTTGGATCCTTCGTCCAAGATTGAGACAGTCATCATAGGATGTACCACCCCGTCCTTCTGGCCTTATGATTTCTACCTTTCCATTTATAGTTGTCCTTTCCAACTCACTCCTTCCCTGATATACCTTGTCCTCAAAATCTAATGCCACCTCGCCTGGACTCCCCATCTCCTTATGATCCAACACAAAGCTCACAACGGACTCTGCCACCAGAAACTCCTGTCCAGCTGAACATGGGGACTGCATCTTTCCAACATCTTCCACAATTTCCAATCCTTGATCCATCCTATCCTTCGCTACGCCAGCAACACCCAGATTTCCTCCCCATCCATATTCCATAAAGCCCTTCAAATCCTGGGACACCAAGCACTCTGCCTCGCTTTCTGTATCCATCTCACAGCACCCACAAGGATCGTATTCAACCTCATCCCTTTCTCACATCTCCTTTTCCTTGAACACATTTGCCAGACATGATCCCCCTCACACTGTGGCATCTCCTATCTTCTCTACCCTTGCCTGTTGCTGCACATATGTTGTTGTGTCCTACTTTCTCTCCACTTCCACACCCTCCACCTCCTGTACCAACGCAACATTCAGCACGTGCTTCTTCTGGATGATGAGCTTTGCCCTGGTCTCTACCCTGCTACCAACTCTGTCCTCACCTTCCCGCCCCCCCCCACCCCCACAGAGCTCCCTTCTCCTGAAAGGTTTTTACTTCCTCCTACACCCTCTACCTTTCCAGCCAACCCCTTTAGAGTCATTGCAATCCCTCCTGGCCTGCATTCCCTCTCCCACTCTGCCCATTTCCTGCCAGTTTGTGCACCAACTAACGCTGGCTTTTCCTCACACCGTCTCCAGCCCCCCTTCCCTGTGGCCATCCTCTTCCTTCCTCTCAGGCCTAACTTCCCTTGGTGAGCCCCTCCTGTGTTCTTTCCCATGGTTTTAATTTTTGTTATGTGTGCTACGTCTAGTGCAGTGTTCTTGTAGTGCTGTCGCTTTGGTGTGGAATTTTAATACTCTACCCACTTTTATCTTGTACTTATGACTCCAGTGTGTTTTTAGTGTTTTTATCTTTATGTGCAATTTTTTTAACTGTAACACAATGAACGTCTTCGTGTAAGCGTATTTTTAAGGGGGGTGGGGGAGATGTAATTGATTTTGGTCCAGAAAATCGATTTTTCAGAAATATTATTTTCTTGATCTACACAGTTTAGTTTATGTTGTGTGTGAATTTTATTATGATAGCAGCTTTAGAAATGCATTTAAATTGCTAAAATTGTTAAACTGATTAATTCTGCACTGGCGGCCACTCCCACCTTTTGGGGAACTGCCTGTTTCAGCGGAATTTTTGTCAGTTTGAAGGCTATTTTCTCTCGATATCTTTGGCTGACAACTGGCTGACATCTATATCTTTGATTCAAAACTTTCTTGATGGTGGTTTATTTACATTTTGACAATACTAACACATATTAGTACGTGGAAGATTGAATTTGTAAACCTTTGTGTGGATGTCAAGATTTATGGATAATGGGTGGTTGATAAATTGTGTTTAGGAAAGGAATGAGGCAGCTCGTTACGAAGAACATAAGCTCTCAGTCTCAGCAACGAACTTGGGACAGGAGAATAGTACTGGTGCTTGAATAATGTTGATATGGATTGCACTGGATTCAGACTCATTGACTCAAAGCTTCTCCGCCAGGCTATAAAGTTTTCATGTTCCCGTGTTAGCTGAAAATATATGGAACGCATGATTTTGGTTGATTAAATGAGAGTGCAAATAGCTTATCATTTTAAATTAATTTGTAATTCGTGTGGCTATGAGTTTTTGATTTTCCTCCTCAAAAAAAAAAAAAAAAAAAAAAAAAAGACACTGTTACCTGTGAAAACAATTTTAAATTAGCATAGTCTCTGAGATGCCTTGGAAAGGACAGGGAAGGATGTAATTAATTGTGTGGTTTTCTGAACATGCCTCCACCTTGTGCAAGGTTTGACAAAATAAACAAAGAAATGTCTGATGCTGTATCCAATACTGCCAAAGTTTATATGGAGAAAGCAGTGGAGGAATTGCTGGAAATAAACCAAAAAGAAATAGATTCTGGGGAAGGTAGTCATGACAGTGAATCTCCGACAAATATTGCTGACCTGTGTGTCTGTAGATGGGACCTGGATGAAAAGGGGTCACACATCTCTTTATGCATGCTCTAAAAATTATAGTGGCCCAATTGGGGGCATGGAGGCTGCTGTAGTTGTGGGATGTTCACCAGATCTCAGGACCAGCATGGTGTTAGATATACTGAACACCTTGGTGATGGGGACTCCTCTTTGTTCAAAGTTCTAACAGATAAAAATCAGTACAATAAGACAATAGAAAAGTTGGACTGTGTTGGCCACATCCAAGAGAGGCTTGGTGGTAGGCTTCGTCGCTTGCTGAAAGATAAGAATGGTGAAGTACTTAAGGATGGAAAACCATTAGGAGGGATAGGCAGGCTTTGGCAAATGGCTCTGAGCACTATGGGACTCAACTTCTGAGGTCATTAGTCCCCTAGAACTTAGAACTAGTTAAACCTAACTAACCTAAGGACATCACACACATCCATGACCCAGGCAGGATTCGAACCTGCGAACGTAGCGGTCTCGCGGTTCCAGACTGCAGCGCTTAGAACCGCACGGCCACTTCGGCCAGTGGCAGGCTTTGAAATAAATCGAATGTCTTCAGTTATTTTATAGGAGAGCTGTCAGGAAAAACACACATAATTTAGATGCAATGAGATGTGCTGTGTGGGCAGTTTTTTTCCACAAACTATCCACAGACCAAAGACCAATGCACAATCTATGTCCGAAAGGCGATTGGTTCAACAACAGAAATTAGACGTATTCACATAAACACTCATTACCAGAACCTGTTATGAATGCAGTGAAGCCCACATTCATGTTCCCGGCAAACCCTGATTTATTGAGGAAGCATCTTCACGGAAAGACACAAAATGCAAATGAAAGCCTCAATAATTTAATTTGGATTCGATGCTCAAAAAGGACATATTGCGGACTTGAAGTATTCAAAATAGGTGTCTGTTGCAGTTTTATGTTACAATAACGCAAATAGTGGCAGAACTGAAGTGCTGAAGAGAGTTGATATAGATACCGGTGTGTTTACAACAAGTGCATTTTATGCCATCGACGAGAGTAGGGCCAAGAAAGCTAGCAGATCAGTGTCTTACCTGCATATACAGGCCAGGCAGATTCGAAGAACAGAGAAGAGAAACCTGCGGGGTGCGGTGTATCAGTATGAAGGATTTTAAAACTGAGGGAAGCTTATTACATGTAGATGAGACGAAAAGCATTGAACCTCATTTTCTGTGATTTACACTTTTTTACGTTATTAGAAGTCTTTTCTCAAAAAGTATATCCGCAAATGTTATGAAATTTTCAGGAGCTCTTCGTAACGTGTTGCTGTCGCCCTGAAACTAACAAAAATACGAGATCCTGCAACTATATTCTGGTTTTTATATGATTGTATGTAGAAAAAAAGTTAATTTTGGATATTCGAAATTAAAAACTTCGTTAATGATACAGTTTGTAAGATAAATTAATAACGGAAGTTCAGTGGTCTTATAACCTTGTCAAGACACTACAATAAAATTTTCAGATTAATTACATTATTAGAATATGAGTTCTGGCTTTTTTAGAAAAGAGAATAAAACAATAAAAAGTTCAAGTTTATGGAAAAATATTAATCCTCCATGTTTTATTACATTTTTTGCTAAAGCACAGCTATTTTGTATTTCATGTACAAAAGTTTAGATTTTTACATTAATAAATGGGGCTTTAATAATTTTTTTAAAATAAATGTTCACATTTAACCCCAATGTCTCGAACGCTTATTATGTTCTTTTATTCCCCTTTTATCGCCTTTTTATGTGTTTCATGTCATCTTCTTAATTCATGTAATATTTCTCAGCTGAAGAGCGGTGGACTGTGCTGCTGACAGCCCTTCCTTACCCAAATGGAGCAGAAGAAAGAAATACCAGTAAATAAAAAAACACATGCAGTGAACCAGTGGGTCCCTATTCTGATTTTATTATAATGCATCCTTACATTCCTCCCAGCAGCATCTATTCACCTATTGATCAGTAGGAGCCTACTGCCCTTTATTTCAGCGATCACTTCAGGAGGAGGGAAGGGGGGAAAGAAGAGCAGAAGGGGGATAGGGGATGTAGGAAGGGGTGAAGGGGAAATGGTGGTGGTGGTGGGTGGGCAGAGGGAGAGGGAGAGGGAGAGGGAGAGGGGGAGGGAGAGGGAGAGGGACAGGGACAGGGACAGTGAGAGGGAGAGGGAGAGGGACAGGGACAGGACAGGGACAGGGAGAGGGACAGGGAGAGGGAGAGGGAGAGGGAGAGGGAGAGGGAGATGGAGAGGGAGAGGGAGAGGGAGAGGGAGAGGGAGAGGGAGAGGGAGAGGGAGAGGGAGAGGGAGAGGGAGAGGGAGAGGGAGAGGGAGAGGGAGAGGGAGAGGGAGAGGGAGAGGGAGAGGGAGAGGGACAGGGAGAGGGAGAGGGACGGCTAAAGCATTCTCTGGTGCTGATGTTGCGAAGTAGGTCAGCTGGTCTCCAGATGAATGCACAAAATTTGATATTCCTGCCAATAAATCTGAATTGACATTGCTGAGTAAAAGTGAAGAATAATTACATAATCTGCTGAAGGAAATGAACAATGTAATGAGTACAGAATATTTACTGTGAGTAAATCGAAGAAAGATGGAAGTAATGAGAAGTAGCAGAAATGAGAACAGTGGGAAACCTAACATCAAGATTGATGATCACGAAGTAGATGAACTTAAGTAATTCAGCTACCTAGGCACCAAAATAACCAAAGATGGACGGATCAAGGAGGACATCAAAAGCAGACTAGCAATGGCAGAAAGGGCAGTCCTGGCCAAGAGAAGTATCAAACTTAGACCTTAATTTGAGGAAGAAATTTCTGAGAACGTACGTCTGGAGTACAGCATTGTATGGCAGCGAAACATGGAATATGGGAAAACCAGAACAGAAGAGAATCGAAGCATTTGAGATATGGTGCTACAGACGAATGTTGAAAATTAGGTGGACTGATAAGGTAAGGAACGAGGAGGTTCGGCGCAGAATTGGAGAGGAAAGGAATTTGCGAAAAACACCGATAAGGAGAAGAGACAGGATGATAGGGCATCTGTTAAGATATGAGAGTATGACTTCCATCGTACTAGAGGGAACTGTATAGGGAAAAAGCTGTAGAGGAGAGGAATTCGTTGTGGGCTGCATCAAACCAGTCGGAAGACCGATGACGCAAAGATATCTGAATTTCTCACAAATTTTTAATTTCCTACCAATATTTCAATTGCCCACCATTTACAGAGGTGGACGGGTGGGGGTTGGGAGTTTATGGGAGAGAGGAAGGGGGCGGAGATGGTGAGTGGTGGGGGAAGGGAAGGGAAGGAAACCACGTGCCACCTGGGGGAAACCCATGTGGTTCAGTGGATAGGGTGTAATTAATTGATCAGTTGAATTAATGTCCACACTTAATTTGATATCAAAATTGGTGTCGGAGCCCCATGACCCCACTGCTTATGTCTAGCAACCGTTAGCCTGGACGAGGGTTATGCAGACACAAGTTGTAATAAACGTAATTGATCTGATCTGGCGACATGTTACCATTGATCCGCGGTCCAGTGTCGATGATCCCCATACCCTTTACAACTGAATTCACAGTGTCGTTGGACCAACATAGGATTGCATAGGGTTCGTCTGCTGTGGAGCCTCATGTCTAACGATGTCCTCCCAAACACTTGTGCCTGCACCATCATTGCACTCTGCCATCACATTTCGCTGCGTATACCACAATAAGGACGTCTGATCTCCACATTCTGCGCTGAGGCGTGGGCGTGTATTACGTTGTGGCCTACTCGAGGCTTCGCAGTCCTTCAACCACTTTCCATAGACAGACAAGTTAACCTGAAGACCTTTGTCAAAAATTAGAATCAAAAATGTTTTTCATTTGATTCTGGGCTAACGTGCCTCAAAGAAAAGTCTCACAGCCCACTGTGTATACATGTGTAACATCGTCGACGACTTGTATGTCACAGTACATACTCTGTGGCGAAAACAAGTAGTACGCCGTTTCAGAGTGTTCCAATTCACTCAAGATCTATTTTTACAGCAGTGCATATGGATAACATGAAATGATTATATTTACTGATCACTAGCACAAGCAGTTCTGAGGTACGAGATATCAAACCATACTGAAACATTCATATTATTGCGTGGTGTAGCCATCATCGGGGGCAATGCAGGTGGTGACCTTGGCATCCAATCAATAAATGACGAATACTGTCCTGAGATACGTTATCCAACCATTGTTCAAGTGATTCTCTGACGACACCAGTCGAGCTTTGGACGTCGACGCTGTGGTATGAGTGAAAGATGGGCTGATAACTACTTCGCGACAGGTTGTTTCGATACCTCACAAGCCGTCTTATTTTTGCTGTAGTAGCATACGACCTGCTGCTGTTGCCCTTAGGATAAGACGATCCTGACAGGCGCCTGTGCTATGTGGACGCCCAGAACCCCGTCCAAGGGTGTGAGAATGGTCACGTGACCACTAATACCAGCATCGTTGTGCAACTGACTCAGCACTTCGAACTTTTGTGAAAGTTTCCGCCACTCGGAATGTCGCATTTTACCCCTTTCAAACTCGTTTATTTGGCTGTAGGAAGCTCGACTGCGACTCCGTGGCATGGTGACCTCCTTGCTTCACACGTTTACACCAGACTGAGTCTTCTGGTTGTAAACATTCCCCATTAAAGAGTAGACGCAGATTCCGCCTGGTAGCTATGCCACTACGCAATCTGCTGGCAGACGACGTTGAAACCACTGTTCGTCAAGTGGTATATACAGTCAGTGGCTCAAGATCGACGAAGTCTTCTAGATGAATTTTTTTTTCAGACAGTGTATATAGGTACTTGGCTGTGCCATTCTGCCTGATTTTAAAGACCTCGACGCTATCAGCAACAGCCGAAACCTAGAAGACAATCGCTAGAATCTTAAAATTATCCTAAATCACCATCACGATGTGGACCCAATGATGTCTTCAGCAACAGCAACAGTTTATATGATCGATCACCCACTCTGCAGTCGTATGGTTTTAATCCAATTGGCTGCGGCCTCCAGGAACGGAGAAAATTGTAATATGGACGAGAGGAAAATGGGCATAATGCATTAAGCGCATCTGCTCATATACATAGTTTCAAAAAAGTTTCAGAATATGGATTCTCAAATGGTACGAGTACATCACTTTGAATGGAGACAACTTTGTGTTGTACCTTGAATAGAAGCAGTGTCACTACAATTGCACACATAATGTTAAAGATCTACGTCAGTAATTAAAAAAAAAAAGAGAGAATCATTGCATGTCGAAGAAATGAAATGAAATGGTCGCATGCCGTCATCGGGTGAGAGGTTGTTCGCCCACCAAATACAAGTCTTTCTAGTTGACCCCACTGCGTGATCTGCGCATCTTTATGAAATTATTAGGACAAACCGAACATTCCGTCCCCGAGTAAAGAAGATCTCCGAACCGATTATGAATCGAACCAGAGATTCTGTGCTCTAGAAGCAGCGATGCTAACCACTAGACTACTAGCTGAGGAGCTTTATGCAAGAATCCTTCCAGCTAAAGTCCCTTTCTAGCACACGCTTTTCGCTCCGTAATTACGCTCACGACACATTTTTCATCTGCATGTCAGATAATAACAACTTTACTACCACGTTTTCATTCTTTCAGTACAGCTAACGTACGTGTAACAAATCTTTTCATCTTATAGCCCTCTTTGTACGAAAGCCCCTTCCTTCCCTATTTACGTTGACCCTACATTTTTCTTCTGCATGTGACACATGTTTTCCTGAAATTACTTTTTCTCGATGGGGCTTCCGTAAATAATACTTAGGACCTCGGTCCTTCTCGTGGTCCAGGATGTGGTATATAAAGGCTGGCGCCGCAGCGCGCCGCATGAAAACGACTAAGATGAAAGACGGCGGGTCCGCCATTGTTGCACGGATTAAAAAGTGGCGACTGGCGTGTGCGATGGGGAGGAGTGGCCGGCCGGCGAGCCTCCGTGGGGCGGACAATGGCGGCGGCGGGGGCGGCGGCGGGGGCGGCAGGCGGTTGAGGCGGAGGCTGAGGGCCGCCGCGGACACGCCGACGTGGCCGTCTTTTGTCTGAAAGCGAAATGCTAACTTCCATAGCGTCACAATGGCTGAGAGGTCTTTTTCTGCTCTGGCGAGCAACCAGCTTCCAAAGAATTACTCCGACACAAAACATCCTCGAAATTAAAAAGAGACGGATGAGGAAAAAAAAAATGAAACAAATGGAGGCCGAAAAGAGCGAGGAAGGAGGACGCTAAGAAAAGAGTCTGAAAATAGCAATCTATCATGCGGATTATGTCTTACGTATCTGGCAGATACACCGATAAATTCTTGGGAACGAAATTGGAGAACTTTGCAGCAGTTTTGGATTCTGCCGCACGTTTCGCATTTCCTAATCGTAGTCGCCCTGTTTGCTTGTGTTGTGGGATTACAGCATACAGACAGATGGAAGAATTAACTATTTTTGCGATGTGATGTAGGTCCACGGGCCTTCCAGTTAAACATTCGGTTTATATGCATGAATAACCAGGAGGGTTGAAGCTATACAGGTCGATACCTACGCTATATTAGCTCCATACAATTGTTTTGTCTAGAGGCTGCTTTTACATCATTTTCTCCTCATGAAAAAAACAAGTGCATGGAGCTTATATCGCGTAGGTATCGCCCAGTATAGCTCCAAGTCTCGTGGCTATTCATGCATATAAACCAAAAGTCACATAATGTTCGAGAGTGCCTGACTAGCTTGAGTGTTGCTCAGTTATAATAACGAAAACATCAGCTATTTCCAATGCAAGGCACAATATTAAAATTCAATAACTGTGGAGACCAGCTGACTCGTTCATTTATCTCAATGGTTATGAAAACGCCAGTGCACATTTCCAGTCCAATAAACGGAAATACGGTCAACTTTGAACCAGCAGCCTCCTTCTGGGACAAATATGTGCTTCACCGAATGACAAAGTTCATCAACATCTTTGATGGTCAACCTGTACTGAGGTGTTCTTAATCTGCGAAACGAGACGCCGTTGTACATGGGATTTTTGCTCGATTGTTGGGTTTCCCTAAGTTTGTTTTATGACCGAAATAGTTTCCTTTCGGGAGTGGCTACAGTAATTTGCAGTAAATTGTAATTGGTTAGATGCCTGGACCAAGCAATTTAGGTTTTCTTATGTTTTCCCCCAACCAACCGATAAGGAGATAGCTATATATTCTTGAATCACAGGTGTTAGTGCTCACTTATGACCATTATTGAGTCAGCAAAACGGAAGATGTTCAGGTTGTGGGCATAGGTTTTGAATCAAGAACTTAATAAATTTCCCATCGCTAAAGCAGTCAGCACGGCCAGGGGTGTTCGAACACAGGCTTCATTGTTGGCAGATTTGTCAGCTTCCCCTATGAAGTAATGTGCTTTTGGAAGATTTCCCTTCTCCCTCCCACCTCACCCACTGTGACATACAACAACTGCACTATGTATAGAATGGCGAGACATTAAAAAGTTGGCAAGATACTCAAAAAATTAGTGAAATTAAAAAAAGCTGGGAAATTAAAAGAATTGTGGGGAAATCGAAATAGCCCAGTTGTGCTAGAGGGTCTTCCCCCACTTCTGTGATGTCACTGGGAAAGTATGGTTGTTGTATTAAGTACAAAATGACAGTGCATTGTGTTTCTGGTGTCAGATTCAATAAAAATTCAAGGTGGCGGACAAAGGGCTTGTCTCCCAAGGTCACCTCTTCCCCACATTCTTGTTCTGGACGCTGGGTGTTGTTTCACCCAAGACAATAGATTCCACACACCCCCCCCCCCCCCCCCCTTGCAATCCAGATCTAAACCGGCATGCTGTTCACACCTGGAACAAAAGAAGTTGTCTTTCAGCCAAACCGATTCCTCTTGCACGCTAGAACTCAGGAATGCATACAGAAGGATTCCTAGTCATAGTCGTGATAAAAGACTTTATCCAAAGCTGCCACCTTCTCCTAAAAACCCATTTAGGATATGTAAATACATATTTGACCATATAGGTAGCAACCAACCTGAATCACCTTTATAGCTGACCTACGGCTAGCAACATGTGAAACCACTTACTAGAAGTAGACTATTTTCCCCATGAAGGTGAAAAGTCATTTTTCACTCAGATGTGTAGGGACATACAAAGCTATACGCAGAAGTCATGGTTCTAAAATTTCGCAGCTCACTAAGCAGTTTTCATGGCTATCAGGTTACTTATCTAGAGTTTTTAAGAAGCAGAATGAAATGGTTAAAATGGTAGAAAATTCGAAATTCATCGGTATTCCTATGACATCACAATTCCTGTACCATATGTTTAAGCCCATGTGTGATATGCTTAAGCCCCCTTAACCCCTCCCCCCCCCCCCCCCCCCGCGCATTCTATTCCTCTGACACTGCAGTTCAGTCAGCTTTCCTCACCTCAGTTAATGTAAGTTTTAAATGGCGAGATGTTGAAAAGATCCATGTGTCTTAAGTTGAAAATAAATAACGGCGAGAAATGCAGTTACTCTAAGTAACAACACTCTGGTTGTCAGAACTAGACAATTTGCTTAACTTTAAAACTATATAGTTCAGTGATCCATCCAGTAAGGTTTTTAAACACTCGTCACCTTCGTGTATGGTGCGGTAAGCACTTGTGTCTTTATTTAAATAAACACCACGCTGTGCTGCACCATGTAAGATGTCGGCCCGCAGACAATGGATCGCACAAACTCCACCCGCTCCTGCCGTCTCGCCATGCCCTATACTGTGACTCAAGATGTCACAGCCTGCAGCAGGCTGTTCCACTGTTCACACGCCGGGGTCGTATGCCCTCGCCAGACTCCCATGTCCAAGTCAGCGCCAGTATAGCACAGGGACTCTGCCAAGCACCAGGTGATGTCACGTGGTCTCAACAGCAAAGCAAACGTCATCCAAGGTACGCTGCTTTGTCCTGCACCACATGCGTTTGGACCAGTTGACGTCACAGCATCTACCTCCATCCGCGGTCGTAACCAGACAGATCGAGTCGTCTAACCTCAACATAATCATTCAAAGTCATTTTCCATAAACTGTTCATGTGCTGACGTCGTGGAATCGTGTGGAATACTGACTAGAATTCGGGAAACACTATACGTACTGCCTTCTGTGTTCTGCGGACTAAACGAGAGAGCTGACTCTCACACGATCATTGTTAATAGAATGCATGTTGATATTCTGCCTCACAGAAAGCAAAATTCCACAGCCAACCAACTTTAACGATATACCGCTACAGTTGCTTGTATCAGCTTTAAGATATTTCATGAAAAATGAGAATAATTTTGTAATACGAGGGCTATCCACAAAGTACATTATGTTTTGGAATTAAAAATAAATAAAGCATTGGAATTTTTTTTTATTATATACAGATGAAAGCCACACTTAAATACCACTTTTCTACATAGTTGCCATTTAAATTAAGGCACTTATCGTAGTGACGGACGAGCTTGGAAATTCCTTCGTCGTAAAATTCGGCCGCCTGCGCCTTCAACCACGTGGTTACCTCTTCTTGAAGCTGTGCGTCGTCATCAAAACGCTGCATAGCCAACCACTTCTTCATTGCTGGGAATAAGTGGAAGTCGCTCGGTGCCAGGTCGGGACTGTACGGCGGATGAGGAAACAACTCCCACTTAAAAGATTCGAGAACTTCGCGAAAGGCATTTGCCGTGTGGGCCCGCGCGTTGTCGTGAATCAGTAAGACCTTTGAGCCCAACTTTCCCCTGCGCTTGTTTTGTATTGCTCTTCTGAGGTTGTGCAGAGTTTGGCAATACCTTTGACAGTTTATCGTAGTGCCTCTTTCCAGGAAATCCACAAGAATCGTATTTCTACCGGGCTACTGATTAACCACGTGGTTGAAGGCGCAGGCGGCCGAATTTTACAACGAAGGAATTTCCAAGCTCGTCCATCGCTGCGATGAGTGCCTTAAGGTAAATGGAAACTATGTATAAAAGTAGTATTTAAGTGGGGCTTTCATCTGTATATAATAAAAAAAATTCCAATACTTTATTTGTTTTTAATTCCAAAACGTACTGTACTTTGTGGATAGCCCTCGTAGCATATCGACTGACTGTTTTTTCGCATACAGTACTGTGCTCTTTTTTTTGTTTTATGGATTCGACAAGTCTTTCCTACCTCTTTCAAAGCATACTTACCAAATTTGAATGAGCGTCAGAAGTTCCCGAAGGTCGCAACAGAGTTGTCAGTTTCCAACTGCGAGGGCCTAACCTCTGCAGGACTAAAAAGTAGCAGTCTACAGTAGCAGCAATTACGACATTGGCGCTTTGCCATAGAAGCGTCCACAAAATCGCGTTACGTTATTGGTTGATACAGGCCCATGGAGCAGCTGCGCCTAGCCTACTTCAACCATCATAAATCAACTGACGCCGACTCAGCTGTAGTGTTCCGGCTAGCATTGTATTTTTAAGCGATAAACAGGAATGAGCGACTCGATAATCAAAGGTACGTACTGCATTTCTAAATCATTTCTGACGGACAGCTTCGAGATCCCTTCAACACAGTCTCTATTGAGAGCTGTTTATCTCATGGAAATACCATACTGACCACCGATAGTAACGTTGAAAGACAATGTCTTTTTCCACACGAGCTCTGGAGGCACGCTAAGACTCGTTAGCAGGTGTTTTCATATGATACCTTCGTAGACATGAGAGTGTTTGCAATATTCATCGATATACACTTTTACTTGCACGTAACGTACCGATTTAATTTCGCATGAACAACATTTTAAAGCACAATACGACGCCAATTCTGTGTTTCATGGATTGGACAAGCCCTCGATAAATTGAGACTGAAACGTACAATTTTTGAATGTCGTCTTTACTGAGTGAAATATATTCAGATGAAAACATTCCCTGCTGAGTATTATGTACTAGGTCTACGACACTGGTTCAGCCGTTTTTTCTCGAAGTTCGGGACTTTATTTTGAAAAGCTTATTAAAAAAGTATGATTCATACTATTGCCCATCGTTGGCCACTACATTCTCTCATCTTTCGGATAGCATTCGAATCCCGTGGCGGAAGAACTGGGTGCCTTTTGTGGGGCTCCATGAATCGATTCGATTTTGCGCTTGTTCGTATGATCGGAAGTGCTGGTCAGCCACTGATCGAACAAGAGAGAGAAACGTATGGAAAATATGGCTGGAGGGACAGGACTTCTCTTTTCAACGTTTCCATGTATATTGTGACGGATTTTGTGACATGGGGTCGAGCACTGACCTGCTGCAAAATTACCTTTCGGTGTCTATCGCTGTATTGTGGCGGTTTGTGTTTCGGTGGTGGGCTCGAACGCATCAACTGCTGTCGATAATGATGTCCTGTGACTGTCCTCGTCTGTTTCAGTAGCTACGAAAACGTTGTGTCTTACTCCACCACGCCGGTCTTCGACATCAAAATCACCGTTTTTAAGGCGTTGAAAACATTCTCTGCACGTTCTTCCACTGATAGTTCCCTCACCATTGGCCTTACCCAGCATTTTTAGAGCCGCGGCCGCAGATTTCTTAATGTTAAAGCAGAAAATTAGAACTTCCCGCAAATGGCGAGAAATGAGTACGTAAGTTAACGTACTTAATCAAGAATAAAACGTACTTAATCAAGAATAACTTATGATGCAATCACAAATCGACTAATGTTTTTATGGTATTATGTTTACAGATGCCTAAGCTTATTGTATTACACCTATGACCAACCACCTGAACCCCACTTGCCGCTACTGCCGTCTATTGGAGAAGGGTGGAAGTAAACCTAATATATACAAGACGAGAAGGTGGAAATCACAATGCGTATGTGATTATGATTGAAACCATCCGCAGTCCATTCGTCCATATTTTTAGGCAAAATCAGGAGGGCAGTACTGAATTGGCCAGCAGCAAACCCACTTACAAACGCTGCATAAACACCAAACTTTTACATTGCAGCATAATGTAACACCATATAAAATGTTTGCAGTCAACAGTATAAAGGTTCTAAATGCTATGGAAACAACAATATATGGTCAGTGCCAAGATTGCATCATGTTACAAAATGCACAGTTTCATAATTGAATGATGACTTATATGTGTACGAGACGTGACAGAGAAGTTTCTTTTAGGAATCTGATGCTGCTTTTCGCTATTGTTCATTCTCCATAATTCATCTACATCCATGTGCAGCACCTGACATCCAATAACAAATAATTTATGTAGTGGCTAGCAGGAGAGACATGGGTGCATGTATCAGACTGCCACTACAGTGAACTACATGCGCCACAAATGATTCAGGTCTTGTATCACACCCGTCTCTCTGGAAGTAGAGAGCATTCAAGCAGCGACTTTTTCTGTTTTCCTGTGAAACGATTGGTTGGTTGGTTGATTCGTGGGAGAGGACTGAACAGCGTTCTCATCGGCCTCATCAGATTAGAGAAGAATGGGCAATGAAGTCGGTCATCCCTTTTACAGGAACCATCCCGGCATTCATACAAAGCGATTTAGGTTCAAAAATATGGTTCAAATGGCTTTAAGCACTATGTGACTTTACATCTGAGGTCATCAGGCCACTAGACTAGAACTACTTAAACCTAACTAACCTAATGACATCACATACATCTATGCCCGAGGCCGGACTCGAACCTGCGACTGTAGCAGTAGCGCGGTTCCGGACTGAAGCACCTAGAGCCGCTTGGCCACAGCGGCAGGCAAGCGATTTAGGAAAACCACGGAAATCCTTAATCAGGATGGTCGGACACGAGTTTGAACAATCGTCCGCCCGAATGCGAGTCCAGTGTGTATGTAACTGAAGTTGTATTGTATGCCTTCGATTCTTTAAACGTACAAATAAAGAATTCTCAACAGTAGACCTTTATAAATCTGCAGGGCTTCATCCAATTTTAGGTCCGAGCTTAACAGAGTGAAACTCAAATTGTACTAATGCTATAGACAGGACAGAACAATAGATCACCATCAGCTCTCTCTAGAAATAAATGTAAGCCAAGTGGCAAGAGAAATGAGCAACTCGATTTCTGTTCAAACTCTATGCGTGTGTAGTGTATGAGTGAGACAATATTCTTTTAGGACTTTGATGCAGCTTTTCACAGTATGGTATTCCATTTGATTCATCTGTAATTTACTGGAACATCCTATGCCTAAAACAGCACAGTAGCAGGTCACTGGATTCTCATGACTGCATGTATTAGATTGGGCTGTCACAGTCAACTATATACACCATCAGACCATCATAATATCATTTTTACCTTGTACCACAGACATCAATACTGACAGGAGAAAGGACACAGTTGATTGTACTGGAACGCCCCACACCTAATATGCGTGAGCCACAGACACTCTCATCAAAAGCTTCCATGGGATTTCTAAATCATTTACTATGAACACTGGTGCTAGTTGCATTGGTCTGCTGAGTAGATATATATTTTTGTTCTCACACTACACGTCAGTCCACAGCGAATTCTCATTCCTATGTTGTGGAAAAATGAAACATATTTAACTACAGCTAAACTCTGAAATATTTTGGATGAAGTTAGGACTTCAGAGATTTTATATGAGTCAGAAGTATTAGGGGAATGTGATCAGTGGAGACCACCCAACACTTTGCCACATACATCTGCGTGTTACAGTGAAAACTGTAACAAATCCTGCATATTTCAGAGAAATTGTAATAAAATTGCCCCATATTATTGTGTGCAGGCCTTTCTCACACTACATAATCTCACTATTATGTTCAGGTACAACATCGTAGTATATCATCTGGCTAATGCACTGTAGTATCCCATCAAGGCACAGCATTTGGCTACAGCACTGTACTACGACATGTGGCTAATATGTTGTACCATACCATCCAGATAATGTATTCAGATGCAGTATTATACTATACAATCCAGCTAAAGCACCACACGATGCCATTCAAGTATTGTATTCGAATAAAACACCAAACTATGCCATTCTTCTAGTGAACTGTAAAGTTACATACAGGTACAGGTACAGTTCTATACTATACTGTCTTGTTTATGTGCTGCACTACCCCATATGAGAGGATGCTACTGACGAACAGCAGTCTCCCTCGTTCTGTGGTTCACCTTTTCATATTTAATTTTTCCGAATAATCACATGGACATATTTATCTCTTTTGGTAATGTAGCATAAGGTCCAGCAACAGTGCATCAGTTAGACTGTTAAATTTCTTCTCATGTAAAATATGCTATATCCCAGCAACATAGCAAAAAATTGGACTGTAAAATCCCTCTCTACGTGTGGTCTAATGATTTTACATGCGCTATGCAGTGCATGTCTTTCATAGTCGCATTCAAGAGCTCTCTACTTATACCTATGTACATTGAGAAGTATTTTGTTTCAGTTTCTGCAGTAACATTGAGCATTTTGCTATAACTTTACTGCACCATTGGTCAGTTCTTTGTACAACAGTTAAGTCTCTCTTATTCTCGAACATTTCAACAACAGAAGCGTTACGTTTCATCAAATGTAAAAATGTGCTAAGTCTGATCGATATAGCAGTAACTGCACCGTAAAGTCAAGGCCCCTCATAAAAAGAACCTTTATACTAGAATAGTTCTGTATATATATCCTGTTAATGGCTTTCTCTTCATTTAAACATGAGCTAAATTTCATCTACATGCTACTGCCCATAGATAAATGTTCCCCGCTCCTCGACTGCCTTTTTATCTACATTACTCAATACACAAATCATTCTAGTTATTATTTTTATTCAATTAATCTTAACTATATACTTTTTTAACATGACTGCACTTACTTCATGAAATTAAAAACTGTTTAAAATGGTTGCTACACATTTATTTTCACATTTCAACTGACACTGTGACACTGTAGGGCCAGCCGGGGTGGCCGAGAGGTTCTAGGCGCTACAGTCTGGAACCGCGCGACCGCTACGGTCGCAGGTTCGAATCCTGCCTCGGGCAAGGATGTGTGTGATGTCCTTAGGTTAGTTAGGTTTAAGTAGTTCTAAGTTCTAGGGGACTGTTGACCTCACAAGTTGAGTCCCATAGCGCCCAGAGCCATTTGAACCATTTTTTGACACTGTAGGGTGTAAAGACAAGTCCAAATATACATGCAATTCTCTATCAATTTCAGGTGGTGATGATGCAGATGCATCATACATGCTGTGTTCAGTAGAACAATATGCATCGAAATCAGTAACAAAAGCTTCCTCTCAAGTTTCTTATGGGTAAGCTTTGTAAACAAATACCACACATTTCCTAAAAATCATACGCCTATTCTGGTCACCCAAAATTCCCATTCGTCACATACTGGATGGTTTAGCTAGCACGTATCAAGTTTCAGAATGAAACTTCCTGAAAGAGAACGCACTGCATGGTATAAAAGTTGTTGAATAACTTCACTGCCCTTGGACAGGAGGGCGTTTGAACGTTGAATACTGACATAACTGATAGTATCTGTAGAGTCAATGTTCTATTTTCACGCGACTAAATAGAGGATTTTCAGGAACTGCCATGATGTTGAACTCTTGAGCTAAGGACAAGCCTACACTGATGCATTTACTATCACTAGCATTCAGCTTGTACATTGCTGACAGTAACACCACTTTAAAAGCTTCAGTACAGCGTGGTGGGGGCAATGATTAGTGCAGACTGTGGTGAGAGTGGAGACTCAAGGATTGGAAAGGATTGTGCACAATGACGATTTGTCCTCTACTTTATTAGTACCTTAGTACCAGTACGCAACGCTGAAAGCACAGTTCTCTGCATATGTTGTATGTATTCGAATCATTACTCCCTGCCGCCGTTGGATAAGCAGCTGAGCAGCAAGTCGTATACTCCTAGCTCACTCATTTGTTACATAGTTTAATTCTTAATTTCTTTGCGTGTTTTTGGTACTTGCATTGTTTAATTCATAAATTTCGGGCGTATTATAGTATTTGAGAGTTGTAGCATCGCGTTTTAGCACCTGAATGGTGTCAATTCGCGTAGTCTCCTTCCGCCGCCGAGCAGTGTGTCAGCAGTGCGCAAGTAGCTGCATTACTGCATTTACAAGGCAATCTTGTATTTTAATAACTGTTTAAATTTTGTTGATTTGTTTGCGCTCTCTGTAGATTAGATCAGACGTTCTTTGCAAAACAGTTTTTAGCATGGATAGGGACTGCAACTGTTGTGTTCGGATGCAGGCTGAGTTGGCATCCCTTCGCTCCCAGCTTCAGGCAGTGTTGGCTTCGGTCACACAGCTTGAGGCTGTTGCCAATGGGCATCACTGTGGGGGTCCGGATGGGGGTTTGTCGGGGACGGCCAGCTCGTCCCACGCATCCCCTGATCGGACTACGACTGTGGTAGTCCGGGATACTGCCCGCATTGAGGCTGATCCCTCACCTGTCGTAGAGTGGGAGGTCGTCTCGAGGTGTGGCAGGGGGCGAAAGACATTCCGGAGGGCTGAACGGAAAGCCTCACCAGTTTGTCTGACGAACCGGTTTCAGGCTCTGTCTCAGGCTGATACTGATCTTCAGCCTGACATGGATGCTTGTCCTGTTCCAGAGGTTGCCCCTCAGTCTGCAAGATCCGGGCAGTCGCAGAGGGTGGGCTTACTGGTAGTTGGGAGCTCCAACGTCAGGCGCGTAATGGGGCCCCTTAGGGACATGGCAGCAAGAGAGGGGAAGAAAACCAATGTGCACTCCGTGTGCATACCGGGGAGTCATTCCAGATGTGGAAAGAGTCCTTCCGGATGCCATGAAGGGTACAGGGTGCACCCATCTGCAGGTGGTCGCTCATGT
Organism: Schistocerca piceifrons; assembly: GCF_021461385.2. Lineage (NCBI taxonomy): Eukaryota > Metazoa > Arthropoda > Insecta > Orthoptera > Acrididae > Schistocerca > Schistocerca piceifrons. The sequence continues at coordinate 558,503,554 of NC_060143.1, forward strand.
CGGCACCAATGATGTGTGTCGCTATGGATCGGAGGAAATCCTCTCTGGCTTCCGGCGGCTATCTGATTTGGTGAAGACTGCCAGTCTCGCTAGCGGGATGAAAGCAGAGCTCACCATCTGCAGCATCGTCGACAGGACTGACTGCGGACCTTTGGTACAGAGCCGAGTGGAGGGTCTGAATCAGAGGCTGAGACGGTTCTGCGACCGTGTGGGCTGCAGATTCCTCGACTTCCGCCATAGGGTGGTGGGATTTCGGGTTCCGCTGGATAGGTCAGGAGTCCACTACACGCAACAAGCGGCTACACGGGTAGCAGGGGTTGTGTGGCGTGGGCTGGGCGGTTTTTTAGGTTAGATGGCCTTGGGCAAGTACAGAAAGGGCAACAGCCTCAACGGGTGCGGGGCCAAGTCAGGACATGCGGGGACCAAGCAGCAATCGGTATTCTAATTGTCAACTGTCGAAGCTGCGTTGGTAAAGTACCAGAACTTCAAGCGCTGATAGAAAGCACCGAAGCTGAAATCGTTATAGGTACAGAAAGCTGGCATAAGCCAGAGATAAATTCTGCCGAAATTTTTACAAAGGTGCAGACGGTGTTTAGAAAGGATAGATTGCATGCAACCGGTGGTGGAGTGTTCGTCGCTGTTAGTAGTAGTTTATCCTGTAGTGAAGTAGAAGTGGATAGTTCCTGTGAATTATTATGGGTGGAGGTTACACTCAACAACCGAACTAAGTTAATAATTGGCTCCTTTTACCGACCTCCCGACTCAGCAGCATTAGTGGCAGAACAACTGAGAGAAAATTTGGAATTCATTTCACATAAATTTTCCCAGCATGTTATAGTCTTAGGTGGAGATTTCAATTTACCAAATACAGACTGGGACACTCAGATGTTTAGGACGGGTGGTAGGAACAGAGCATCGAGTGACATTATACTGAGTGCACTATCCGAAAATTACCTCGAGCAATTAAACAGAGAACCGACTCGTGGAGATAACATCTTGGACCTACTGATAACAAACAGACCCGAACTTTTCGACTCTGTATGTACAGAACAGAGAATCAGTGATCATAAGGCCGTTGCAGCATCCCCGAATATGGAAGTTAATAGGAAAATAAAAAAAGGGAGGAAGGTATCTGTTTAGCAAGAGTAATAGAAGGCAGATTTCAGACTACCTAACAGATCAAAACGAAAACTTCTGTTCCGACACTGACAATGTTGAGTGTTTATGGAAAAAGTTCAAGGCAATCGTAAAATGCGTTTTAGACAGGTACGTGCCGAGTAAAACTGTGAGGGACGGGAAAAACCCACTGTGGTACAACAACAAAGTTAGGAAACTACTGCGAAAGCAAAGAGAGCTCCACTCCAAGTTTAAACGCAGCCAAAACCTCTCAGACAAACAGAAGCGAAACGATGTTAAAGTTAGCGTAAGGAGGGCTATGCGTGAAGCGTTCAGTGAATTCGAAAGTAAAATTCTATGTACCGACTTGACAGAAAATCCTAGGAAGTTCTGGTCTTACGTTAAATCAGTAAGTGGCTCGAAACAGCATATCCAGACACTACGGGATGATGATGGCATTGAAACAGAGGATGACGCGCGTAAAGCTGAAATACTAAACACCTTTTTCCAAAGCTGTTTCACAGAGGAAGACCGCACTGCAGTTCCTTCTCTAAATCCTCGCACAAACGATAAAATGGCTGACATCGAAATAAGTGTCCAAGGAATAGAAAAGCAACTCACATCACTCAATAGAGGAAAGTCCACTGGACCTGACGGGATACCAATTCGATTCTACAAGGAGTACGCGAAAGAACTTGCCCCCCTTCTAACAGCCGTGTACCGCAAGTCTCTAGAGGAACGGAGGGTTCCAAATGATTGGAAAAGAGCACAGATAGTCCCAGTCTTCAAGAAGGGTCGTCGAGCAGATGCGCAAAACTATAGACCTATATCTCTGACGTCGATCTGTTGTAGAATTTTAGAACATGTTTTTTGCTCGAGTATCATGTCGTTTTTGGAAACCCAGAATCTATTGTGTAGGAATCAACATGGATTTCGGAAACAGCGATCGTGTGAGACCTAACTCGCTTTATTTGTTCATGAGACCCAGAAAATATTAGATATAGGCTCCCAGGTAGATGCTATTTTTCTTGACTTCCGGAAGGCGTTCGATACAGTTCCGCACTGTCGCCTGATAAACAAAGTAAGAGCCTACGGAATATCAGACCAGCTGTGTGGCTGGATTGAAGAATTTTTAGCAAACAGAACACAGCATGTTGTTATCAATGGAGAGACGTCTACAGACGTTAAAGTAACCTCTGGCGTGCCACAGGGGAGTGTTATGGGACCATTGCTTTTCACAATATATATAAATGACCTAGTAGATAGTGTCGAAAGTTTCATGCGGCTTTTCGCGGATGATGCTGTAGTATACAGAGAAGTTGCAGCATTCGAAAATTGTAGCGAAATGCAGGAAGATCTGCAGCGGACAGGCACTTGGTGCAGGGAGTGGCAACTGACCCTTAACATAGACAAATGTAATGTATTGCGAATACATAGAAAGAAGGATCCTTTATTGTATGATTATATGATAGCGGAACAAACACTGGTAGCAGTTACTTCTGTAAAATATCTGGGAGTATGCGTGCGGAACGATTTGAAGTGGAATGATCATATAAAATTAATTGTTGGTAAGGCGGGTACCAGGTTGAGATTCATTAGGAGAGTGCTTAGAAAATGTAGTCCATCAACAAAGGAGGTGGCTTACAAAACACTCGTTCGACCTATACTTGAGTACTGCTCATCAGTGTGGGATCCGTACCAGATCGGTCTGACGGAGGAGATATAGAAGATCCAAAGAAGAGCGGCGCGTTTCGTCACAGGGTTATTTGGTAACCGTGATAGCGTTACGGAGATGTTTAATAAACTCAAGTGGCAGACTCTGCAAGAGAGGCGCTCTGCATCGCGGTGTAGCTTGCTCGCCAGGTCTCGAGAGGGTGCGTTTCTGGATGAGGTATCGAATATATTGCTTCCCCCTACTTATACCTCCCGAGGAGATCACGAATGTAATATTAGAGAGATTAGAGCACGCACGGAGGCTTTCAGACAGTCGTTCTTCCCGCGAACCATACGCGACTGGAACAAGAAAGGGAGGTAATGACAGGGGCACGTAAAGTGCCCTCCGCCACACACCGTTGGGTGGCTTGCGGAGTATAAATGTAGATGTAGATGTAGATCACACACAGACTCTCATTATATATATATATATATATATATATATATATATATATATATATATATATATATATATAGATTTTTTCTGTCTGGATACCTGTGACTAGGGTGTATTCAACGCATCTGCCAAGTGAAACTGAGGAGTGGATGTTAGAACAAGTATGTAGGAAAGGCACCATTGTAGGCTGCACTTATATTCTCAGCGTTCTCTTGGAAAGCTATCTTGTATTCTGAAGTCATCAATGATGCAATTGACAACATATCAGGTTTGTGAATGTAAATTTCTGAAAGCGAATGCACTGCGTGGTATTACCATTGTTGCATACTTTCACTTCTCTTGGGGAGTTTGGCATTTGAGCACTGGATCGCCATCTTGTTTCGCTGTCTCGAATTTTAAACTCACAACCAACCAGACTGTGTCAGCAACCTCAGGATTGTCATCTTGGACTGCTCATCATGTGGACTGTGGAGTCATCTTGTTTACACTTTTCAAGGAGGTTGTTATAATTTTGGGGCATTTTGTTACAGATTTGGTTCAATCTCTGATTGTTCCGTGGCAATTTCTTACAGCACTTGGGCAATTTGTTATACTTTTGTGGCAGTTTGTTATAGTCTTGGAGAAAATTTGTTACTGTTTTGGAGAAATTTGTTACAGTGGAGTGGGGGGGGGGGGGAATTTGTTACAGTTTAGGGTCCGTTTATTACAGATATTGGGTGATTTTTTACAGTTGTGGAATAATTTCTTGCAGAAAGGAAGATTACGGTTTAATGTCCCATCGGAATTGGTGTCATTAGACATGGAGTACAAATTTGGGAGTGATAGGGAAATCACATAAATCCCAAATCTAAGTGGCTGGATGTAGATTTGAAACATCATGCTTCTGAACACAAGCCCAGGGTGCTAACTGCTATGCCACCATGCTTGGCAATTTGTTACAGTTTGGAGGGGTAATCGTTACATCTCAGGGCGTTAAAATTTTCTCTAACATGAGGACAATTTGTATGAAGACACGCTTTCCCGGCGATATACATTACTAAGACATTCTCGAGTTTCAAGTCGCGTCAAGTGATTAACTGCCCACTAGCTTTCGGGAGAGTTCTCCTCTGCCATTGTCAAGTGGTTGGCAGTCGTCTGAATGCTGCTACCTTGCTTATGTAGTCACGCCACGGCCACTGACGTTATTGGTTCCTAGTTCCTCCCCAAATATAGCACAATATATGTTATTGAAAATCTCCTCCCGCAGGCAACCAGGCTACGCACTTTCTACGGTCTGCCAAAGTTGCAAGAGAAGAATACGACTTTAAGGAGTATAGTGTGCCCCATCGCATCACCGACCTATACACTTGCAAAGCATCTGACCAGCCTCCTGTCGACACAAGTTGTACAGAGTGCGCACCAAATTAAAAATACAACAGACTTCATCGTTCGAATTAACGCCTTGGTGAATGGGCTATTATGACTACTTCTGATGTGGTTACCTTATTCACTTGTGGTGTGCCCGTCACAGACTCTATAGACTTGCTGTCCCGGCTCTTTGAAGTCACCATCGTGGATTGATTTAAACATCACTTCATCATATTTTTTACGTGGTGGATAATATTTCTACCAGACGGAAGGAGTCATGATGGGAAGCCCATTAGCTCCAATTGTACTGAAAGTCTTCATGGAACATTTTGAGAACATCACTTTCGATACGGCTCCTGCAAAGCCTGGTTGTCTTAATCGATATGTCGACGATACCTACGTCATATGGCCTCATGGACACGAAAAGCTCGAACACATCAACAACATCCAAGATCACATAGAGTTCACGATGGAAGTAGAGAAGGACAGTTTCTTGCCGTTCCTTAACGTCCTTGTCCGCCCATAACCCATTGGATGACTCGGTCTCTACGTTTACACCAAACTCACTCACACGGGTCGGTATCTACAAGCTACAAGCTATCACCACCCAGCAGAGAAACGGTCTGTTCTGAGAACCTTGGTACATCGAGCTGAAACCGTATCAGATGCCGAAAACCTGCGGAGAGAACTGAGTCACATAAAGATTTCAAGGTAAACGGTAACAACAGCAGACAAATTTCTCAAGCAGTTTCGTCTATGCCACGAAAGCAGAAGACGTTCTAAGAAGATATTAAGAATGCGTTTTTACCGTTTTGTGACTCAATTTGCTGGTTCCTGAAGAAAAATAAAATCGATGCAATCTTCAGGCCGCCAACAGAGATCTAGCAACTATTGAAGCCTGTGAAAGACGATGTAGGCCTCAGAACACAACGAACATACAAAATGCAGTGTGTGTGTGTGTGTGTGTGTGTGTGTGTGTGTGTGTGTGTGTGTTCAAAGTGGTTCAAATGGCTCTGAGCACTATGGAACTCAACTGCTGAGGTCATCAGTCCCCCTAGAACTTAGAACTACTTAAACCGAACTAACCTAAGGACATCACACACATCCATGCCCGAGGCAGGATTCGATCCTGCGACCGTAGCGGTCGAATGGTTCCAGACTGTAGCGCCTAGAACCGCTCGGCCACCCCAGCTTGCGTGTGTGTGTGTGTGTGTGTGTGTGTGTGTGTGTGTGTGTGTGTGTAGGAATTTTTATGTTGAGTACACTGACCACACTATCGAACAGCGTCGCAAAGGACAAGCAAGATGTTTCCGCCTACACTATCTCGAGAAATCATCTGTACGGAGCATACATTAGGAAATGGACACCGAATTGTATTCGACGATTCTTCTATTATTAAATGTACCAATGGCTTCTGGGATAGTTAATATGTAAAGCAACAGAGATCAAAATATTGGACGACACCCTCGATAAGGACGGTGGACTGCAGTTGAGCATGACCTGTGATCCTGTGATTGGGGAGTCGAAGCAGGCGCGGCAGTCGCGCCACCTAAACGTTGCCATATACGGCGTGGGACTGGCGACCAGTGACGTCACTATCGGTGGATTGTCTATGTGAGCACGGCAGCGGCATTTAGACGAGAGTCAACCCCTTGACAATGGAAGAGGAGATCTGAGCCAAATCTTGTGTTCAGTTAACCAATGGCTGGGGACTGAAACCCGGGAATATTGTATAAACTGGGGCAATTTTGTTACACTTGCACTGTAACGTGGGGTATTTATTTCCAGTTTTTGCTGCAACGTTTAGTTGTTTGGTGTGAAGTGTTACGTACTCTCCAGTGAACAGATACCTGCAAATTTCCCATTACATATAAAATTTTAAAAGCCGAAACTCCATCCCAAGAATTTCAGAGTCTCACTACTGTCAAGCAAATTTCAGTGTCTGTTGACCTACCCGTGAAATTTTACTTTGAACTGACGGTTGATGCGTGCGTAAGGATATATTTCCAGCCAGCAGAGCAATTCAGCTAACACTATTGGTCTTAATAAATTACTTAGAAATCACTTGCACCTGTTTATGTCCATCGTTAACGTACATTGAGACGTACGACAGCCCACTGTAATAAACTTTGATCAATCTCCCATCTAAATTGGTGTCGGTGGTACGAGGATGACAGAATGGAATCTCTCCTGGGAGTCCTGTTGCTTGTAACCGATGCACTGTTGCCGGTTTATTGGAAACCTCGCACACTCACATTAACGATGGGACTCGGAAAATGCTTCGAGATTGCATACTATAGGTTGTCTGCAGACGAATCTCCAAGGCACTAATGCAGCCCTCAGGAACTGCCTTAACATTGGGAGGATGCTAGGCTATTACATAAGCCAAGAGGCTATTACATAAGCCTGCTGGTGTACATCTATGATACCGGCGCAGCTACAGCCAGTGAACTGAACCTCTCCTGGAAGTTGCACCGCTGCCCGTTTACTGTAACCGTCGCACCCTCAGTTGACGATGCGAAACAGAAATGTCTTTGCGACTGCATACGAAAAGCTCCCTGCCTACGAATCTCCAAGAGACTAATGCCGCCCTCAGGAATCGATTGTCATCAGCTGGGTCCTGGGCTATTGCATAAGCCTCGAGGACATTGTTGGAGTCATTCTGTAGTGTGCATCGATGATACTGGCGCAGCTACTGTCATCGCATGTAAACTCTCCTGGGAGTCCAGTTGCTAGTAACCAATCCACTGCGTCCCGTTTACTGTAACCCTCACGCACTCGCATTGACGATGTGACACAGAAATTGCTTCACCATTGCATACTACAGGTTCCCTGACGACGTTTCCCCAAATGACTAATGCCGCCCTAAGCAGTTGTCTCGCCACTATGCGAGTGCTGGGCTATTCTACAAGCCCGATGACATTGTCGGTGTCATTCTCCTAGTGTACATCTGTGATACTTGCGTGGCTACGGTCAACAACAGTAACCACTCCTGGGTGTCTAGTAAATTGTAACCGATGCACGGTTTCTATTGTGGACTGGCAAGACAGCCAATCCACAATGACGGGTAGCCGAAAGGCACGCGTTTAAGCTCACGCAGGCTAGCGTGAGGTCTTGAACAGTTAAAGGGATATGAGACTAGCAAAAATAGTACTTTTCTGTGGGAATACTTAACTTTAATCCATAATTGGTGAACATCGGTCTGATGGTACATGCATCACAAGATAAATAGCAGTTGATAATGGCGCCTTGCTAGGTCATAGCTAATGACGTAGCTGAAGGCTATGCTAACTATCGTCTCGGCAAATGAGAGCGTAATTTGTCAGTGAACCATTGCTAGCAAAGTCGGCTGTCTATCTGGGGCGAGTGCTAGGAAGTCTCTCTAGACCTGCCGTGTGGCGGCGCTCGGTCTGCAATCACTGATAGTGCCGACACGCGGGTCCGACGTATACTAGCGGACCGCGGCCGATTTAAAGGCTACCACCTAACAAGTGTGGTGTCTGGCGGTGACACCACAGTTTCATCTTTATTGTAACACTAGCACACTCATTATGACGATGGGACACAGAACTTGATGCGCCATAGCATACTACAAGCTCCCTGCCGACTTTTCTCCAATAATATTAATGCCGCCCTCAAGAGTAGCATAGCCATTAGGGGGTTTACTGGGCTACTCCATAAGCCTCGAGAACATAGTCGGCGTCATTCTGCTAGTGTACATCTGTGATACTGGCACAGCTCTGGTCACCGCATGTCCTTTCCTTGGAGTCCGGAACCTTGTAACAGATGAACCGCAGCCCGTTTCTGTAACTTTCGCACCCTCACATTGACGATGTGATATTGAATTCGTTTTGCGATTGCATGCTACAGGCTCACTGCAAATTCTCTCCATGAGACTAATACCGGCCCCATGTGTAGTCTCTTGGTTAGTTGGATTCTGGGTAATTGCGTAAGAATCGGGTACAGTATCGAAGCCATTCTGCTAGTGTACAACTATGATATTGCTGTGGCTACTGAGTCGAGCACGGCTCGCTTTTATCTCATTTATTGTTGGTCATCTTCTATTACGGTACTGCCACCTCGTTTTCTTATTCCGCTTACTGGCGTCACTAACTTCCCGCCTTACTTGCCCGTGAGCGGCACCAGCAGCGTGTATCGATAAGCGCACTGTCGTACCATCTCTGGAGTGACCGATAGTATTTCCGGGTCGTCGTGTGTCTGGTAGTCATTTCGGGACGGACCAGCAGTGCAGTGGCGACGCAGCAGCAGTGAAGTCGGGGACAGAACGCCGCTCAGACGCCGACAGCCAGTGCTCGCAGACCGCTGGCGACACACATGAACAGCCTGACAGAGGGGGATGGGAGCGGGACGACCGTTGGTTGGTCGTTCGGTTGGTCGTCTCATCGGCCGACGTATATTTTGTCCTTTCACTGTTTGCGGCCTGGGCAGTTGGTCGGTTGGCGTGGAGCAGCGAGGAAGTCCCCGTGGCGCGTGTCTGCCCGGGGCCTGGCGGCGTCCACTCATGGACGGAGTGTGAGCGGCTGTTCCAATTACTACGACGTCCGTGGCTCACCGATTGCGGACACGAAAGATAAGTTATCCTGTTGCTTCGCCCGTTGACTGTCGGTTGGGTCGTCGTCGGATCGCGAATGGTCGGCCCGACTGTCTCACCTAAGTGAGCGTTAGTGTTTGAATGCCAGGCCAACCCTCAAACTTCTGGGCGCCCTTGGGTGTACTACCTTTATTTTTTATTTGTTCTTGTTGTTTATACTTGTACGGTTTCGAGACGATTTTTTTTTTCAAATTAACGTTGTTTTGTCGTGAAGGCGTAAGATTTTTTAGGCCTTCGGCCTAATTTAAAGAACTGTTTCACGTAAGATCTTTCTAATTTTAAAGGCTTGTTGTTGAATTTTACGTGTTGGGCCTTCAGCTCAAATTAAAGAACTGTTTTACGTAAGGTCTTTGTTTTTCTAAAAAAAAATGTCGTTTAGCCTTAAGTGTTAGGCTATCAGCCGATTTTGGATTCAAATTGTTTGCTCTTAAAATCTCAGATTCTCTGTGCCTCAGCCGTGCTGGCCCCGGCTTATGCCTTGGTTTAAACCTTTACTGTTACCCTGCGTTTGGTTTCCGCGGGTATTGTGGTTATGCCGTGATTCTTCCGCCTTCTACAGGGGGCAGCAGCGCTGTGTATCGATATTCGCACTTTGTACTTTATTTGGTCTGGTGCTGATAGTTTCCGGCAAGCCGGTGTGCGCCAGTCGGTCGCTTAATGTGGATCAGCTAGGAAATCTCCACGCAACGCAGTGGGCCAGGCCAGCGGACAGTCTCTATGCAGTGTCGGAGTGTGTAAGAGCTGTTCCGATTGCTACGAGTTTCGTGGCTCACCGACCCAGGACATCAATGTTGAGTGGTTATTTAATTACCGAAGCCCGTCCGTTCACATTTTGCCGTTGGTTTTCATAGATGGCTGATGGGGGTATTACCGCGAGCAACAGCGAGTGTTCGAGTTGACGAAAGTTTGGCCACCACCCGGTGGTGTTCAAGTGTATTTTGGTTATTTGAAGTCCAAGTGCACGAGCGGAAATCACTGCCTTGTGGCTGTTAGCGTTCAGGTTATCTGCCCTGGCAGTGACCTTTCCTCACCGCGTTGTTATATATATATATATATATATAATTTAAAGCCTTGGGCTTTCTGCCTTGTAAAAATTTATTGTAGTTGTGTTTTGAATCATGGGCCTTCAGCCGTTTCAAAACAAAAATTCTTTATTGTTATCGCTTAGATTGTTTGGGCCTTCAGCCTCCGTTTCTAAAAATTATTGAAGGATAAAGCTTTGGGACCTGCCTTTGAAAGTTTGTTGTAGTTGTGTTTTTAAATCATGGGCCTTTAGCCGTTTTAAAATTAAAAAGGTTGTGCCCTTAAGCCGTAAGTTTTTGTGACATATTCAGTCGATAGTTAAGCTGTTAAATTCGTTCTCTAATGTTTGGGCAACTAAATAAAGTTATGAATTCGAATGTTATTGACACCCGCTCATTTTTGGCCCCTTTCCACAATTCCTGCTATCTGTTCTGTCCCGCGGGTTTGACCAGGCGTTTCACAGGTAGCAGAGCATGGTGGCACTTGTGCTCGCCATTGTCGTTGCTGTCAGTTCACTCTTGTTTCTGCTTGTGTCTGGTGGTGCCGTTTTGTTTTGGCTGTCACTTGTTTCAGGTGCTTGTCAAAATGGCAGTCAGACAGTGTCCGGGCGCCGGCCTGCTCCGGAAAGTCCACCTCGACTACTAATTGACAATAAGGCGCCAACCGACTGAAGGAAGTGTTCCGAAATTGGTAGCCCGTTTGCACGCTGCCGTGCAGCAGATGGTTGACGTCGTGGGTGAGACAGGAGTGGCAATTCAGCTTTTGTCTGAGGCTATAAAAGTCCTTGAGGACACTATTTGTCTGCTAGAGGGTACCCAACCTAGTGACAGTCAGCTAGCTTGGGTGCGAGCACAGTTGATGCATTTAAGTAATCGGGTAGCCGATTTAACTACGTTCGATTTGGGGGATCATTACAAAAAATTAACCGTTGAGTTGAGAACTTTGGTGAGCACATTACAGTTTAAGCCTACGTGTTTGGAGTCAGATGGGTGTAAGTTTGAAGATAGCGACTCGCACTATCAGCAAGAGCATGAGAACCAGCCTGGGGGTGGCTGTCAAGTTAGATGCTGTGTTTTCGAAGTTGCCTAATCCTCTGGCCTATTTATTCCGAGATATTACTGAATTGGCTTTAAAGCGACCTGATCAGGTGGAAAAATTATCGTGGTTACTGGTTGGCTTACAACAATACGCGACTGCCTTTCACGTTCCACACCAAGTAATTCTGTCGTTGTTTTACCAGCTAGCTAAAGGCGAGTTGCAGAACCTCCTCTGCGAGCCATGGCGGAAAAGTTTTCCTTGCAGCATTTAAGACAGCTCGTAATTAAGGAAAGGTAAACCACCGGCGTTCGTAAACAACTTGAGTGTCGCTATATTTGGGAAATGCACCGGGGTAAGGAGCAGTTACATCAGTATGTCAGTATGCCTCGTTGGCCTTATTGATTGACCTACCTGAACAAGAATTAGTCGCTACAGTTCCTGAGGGAATGCGTGCAGCGGATATGTCGCATGTTGTTTTCCGTAAGTAGCCTACAACCTGGGGAGAGCTGAATGATGCGATCATACCAGCATCCACACTACCCCTTGAGAACCATGTACGTCAGGAGGTTAAGGGGCACGACGTCGGCGCCGATTCCGGATTATCTACATGCTTTGAAGTTATCAAAAGGGAACCCCTGCGTTGTTCCAGTTGCAGCAGTACAGCTCATTTGGTACACTCTTGTGTTCAGCCTCGTGCTCCTAGAGCCAATAGATGACGCCGGGTTGGCCCGCGAACTCTGGTTCGAACTTTTAGGCCTTGGCGTACTCATCGCCCCTATTGCCTTATGTTTGTTCACGGGTAAATAGATGACGCCGGGTTGGCCCGCGAACTCTGGTTCGAACTTTTAGGCTTTGGCGTACTCATTACCCCTATTGCCTTATGTTTGTTCTCGGGTAGGTGGCGACCCCGTTTGTGCTCTCTTGGATTCTGGTAGTTCCTTCTCATTATTAAGTTCTGAGTGGCTTTTGGAATTTGGGTATCTTACGATACTTCGTCCGATCCCTTCGCCGGTGCAGAGATGTCGGGTGGCCAATGGCCAGATTTCACCTCTGCAGGGTTGGGTCCGGTGGGGTATATCGGTCGGTGATTTTTCCTGGCCTATGTCTTCAGCCTTGGTTAAGGAACTGCCTGTCAGTCTAATTTTGGGGTGTGATTTCATCAATAAAACCTGGTTGATCTTGGATTATTCCGGACACACCTTTTTCTTTAAGTATACACCTAAGGAGAAGTTTGGCCTTTACGAGTGCACTAAACCTAGTGTATGGCAAACTGCCGGAGCCTTGGCCATTGAGGCCGCAGCTAATGAATTCCATTTGACCCATCTCTTGCCCCATCAGGCTTCTCAGTTGCGTGATTTGTTGCACAGTTTTCCCCAACTCATTAGTGATAACCTGGGTGTCACTAGAGTTCTCAAATATCATATCCGTCTGTCCGATGATATTCCGGTTAGGCAATCTCCGTACCGCCTCCCACCCCCAAAGGTGAAGATACTCAAGGCTATGATATCTCAAGTGCACCAACAAGGAATGATTAGGCCCTCTACTTCTGCTTACGCTTCCCCAATGATTCTTGTACCTAAAGATCAGGGGCGCAATTTCAGACCTGTGGTTGACCACCGCCGTCTGATCGCCAAGTTTGTACTTGAATCAGTACCTCTGCCGGGTCTGCATAATTATTTTCTGCGTTGGCCGGCGCTAACTGGTTTACGGTCCTTAATTTGAATCAGACCAATTATCAGATTCCTTTGGCTGAGGAATGTAAACATGTTACTGCGTTTTGTACTGATTGGAACTGGTTCGAGTTCAACAGAGTTCCTTTGGGCTAGCGACTGGAGGGGCGTTCCTTACTCGTTCGGTGGATAATATCCTTGGCGACTTAAAGTTAGTCTGTGTCTATAATTAATTGGACGACTTGGTTATCTACAGTCGTTCGTTTGAGGATCATCTGGAGCATATCCAACAAGTATTGTTGAGATTACAGCGAGTCGGTCTAACTGTTAATCCTAGTAAAATCAAGCTAGCTAAGCAGGCGGTATCTTTCTTAGACCATATAGTGTCGGGTAAAAGTATTCGGATTGACCAAGAGTGGACTAAGGCCTTGCGGGCACTGCCTCCTCCTACTCATAACGGGGAATTGCTAAATTTATAGGCATGGAAAATTACTTTAGGCGTTTTGTTCGTAATTTTGCTAAGTAGGCGCCACCCTTGGATCAGTTACGCCGGAAGGGCGTGCGTTTTGAATGGGGACCTGCCCAGGAGGCTGCCTTTGAGCACATTAAGACAGCGATAGCCAATCCGCCGGTTCTTTGGCTGCCCGACTTTAATGAAAGGTTTATTTTTCAAACTGTCGCTTCTAATGCGGGTATTTCACCTGTACTCCTCCAGGAGTTTGAGGAGCAGAGACAGTCATTAGCCTACGCGTCTCGTCGGTTAGCTGATGCCGAGCTTAAGTGCTCTGTCTATGAGTGCGAGGCCTTGGCCGTTTTATTTGATTTAGAGAAGTACCGCTTCTACCTTGAACATCGGGTTTTCCAATTTGAAACCGCCAATAAAGCTTTGAGCTGGGTGTTGGCTAGGCCGCGTAAAACTGGCCGTATTGCTAGGTGGGCAGTAAGTATTTCGACGTTTCAGTTTGAAGCCAAACATGTGAAGTGTACTGAAAATGTCCTTGCGGATGTCCTCAGCCAGATGTTCATCGAAGCTACATCTAGTGAGAGAAGGCAGCAGGTAGTGGGCGACAACCTTAATTGTATGGTGTTGGGTGGAATTCCCCTTTTGTTCGAAGACGTTGCTCACTATCAGGAGCAGAATCCTGTTTGGGCCGGTTTTAAGCAAAGTGTGTTGGCAGGAGAACTGTCGGATGAGTATATTGATAAGAGGGGTATTCTTTGCAGGAAGATGGGCAATGCTAAGCAGTCTAAGATCTGTTTGACTGCAACCATGGTTCGTACGGTCTCCCGTTATTTTCATGATTCGTTGGTGGGTGGCCATTTAGGGACTTTATGAGACTCTCCAAAAAATCAAGGAGCATTTAACTTGGCCCTCCATGGACCAGGATGTGAAACAAATGATATCCTAATGCCGCTTGTGTAATGTAGTCAAACCCAGGAATGCTCTTCAACAAGGTTGGTTCTGAACAAGAGTCCTGTCCTATGCATTAGCTCTATATTAATTATTTGGGGCCTTTATCTCGTACTAGACGGGTTCATCGATATGTACTAGTTGTGACTCATGCATCCTCCAGATTTACTTGACTCCTTCCAAGCCACCACTATTAATCATTTAACTAATGTCTTCAGTGTTTTTGAACCACCTAAGCAGCTTGTTAGCGATAACGCTCCTGCCTTGCTTTCGGCAACTTTCATGGCCTTCTGTTTCCACAATGGTGTCAAGTATGTCACAACCGCCCCGTACTACTCCCAGGGGTCGCTTGCGGAGAAAGTTAATAGGAATCAAGATCTTATTCCTGCTAATATTAATCCGCGTGTTGTCAAGGAAAGCTAGAACCGGGCCTGGCGTAATACACTCAGAGCCCATAATAAGTAAGCGGAACATTATAGCCGTAATCGGGAAACCTTTAAGGGCAGGCCAGGGGACCAAGCCTATGCCCACAATTTCCAGGGGAGGTAGGTGTGTGGTGGGAATTCTAGTATATTTACTCCTCGTTTTTTGGGGCCTTGCATTATCGTGCGTATATTGGGTCCGGTAAATTTGATGGTCAAGAACAGCAGCTCAGGTAAGGAATATCGGGTACACCTTAGTCTAGTTCAGTTCAAGTACCTCAGGGTTTGGATTTAACCCTCCCTGGGTTAAGTTTGAAGGGTGAGGTTGAGCCGTGCTGCCCCGGCTTATTCCATGATTTATACCTTTACTGTTACTCTGCGTTTGGTATCCCGCGGTTATGGCGGTTATCTCGTGGTTCTTCCTCTTCCTACGTGCGGCAGCAGCGGTGTGTGTCGATATCCGCACCTTGTACTATCTTTGGTCTGATGCTTATAGTTTCCGGCTAGCCGGTGTGTGGCAGTCGGTCAGGTGGTGTGGATCAGCGAGGAAATCTCGGCGCGGTGCAGTGGGCCGGGCCCACTGGCAGTCTCTACACTGTGTGGGAGCTGGTTGGCTGTTGGGGGTACTCCCGTGAGCAACAGCGAGGCTCCGTGTTGGCGAAAGTTTGGCCACCGTCCAGTGGAGTTCAAGTGTATTTTGGTTATTTGAAGTCCAAGTGCAACGAGAGAAAATTTCTGCCTTGTGGCCGTTAGCGTTCAGGTTACCTGCCCTGGCTGCTGGTGTAAAATTCAGGCAGTGACCTTTCCTCACCGTGTTGTAGTTGTCCAACACGTGTGTGTAGTTTTGACAGCTTATGCATACTTGGTTGTGGGCGGCTACGCCTTATACGTTTTGGCTTTGGAGTTCCTTGTGTACCGGTCGGGTGGAAAGCGAGTCGTCTTGTCGGTGGGTTCGTTGACTGTTTCTTGGTTGGGTTGCCGGCGGATCGGATATAGTTGGGCCGACTACCTGTCTCCCCTAAGCAAACGTTAATATTTCAAGTGCTGACTGACCCCCGGAAACTTCTGAGCGCCGATGGCTGTACAGCCTTTTCTTATTGGTGTGATTGTGTTTTTTAATGTCTCATAGCTGATAATTTGAATTTGTATGCTTTTAGTTGGGTTTTAAGTAATGGAACTTCAGCCGTTTTAAAATTAAAATTGCTCACTTGCTAAGTCTTGGATTGGTTGGGCTTTCAGCCTCATTTATAGTATTTTTTGTGGATAAAGCTTTGGGCCTTCTGACTCATCCAAATTTATTGTATTTGCGTATATCAATCATGGGCCCTCAGCTCTCTTAAAATTTAAATTCCTTACTTGTTAAGTCTTAGATTGTTGAGACCTTCAGCCTCATTTAGAAAAAAAAATATATTTAATTCAATGCCTTGGGCTTTCTGCCTTGTAAAAATTTATTGTAGTTGTGTTTTGAATCATGGACCTTCAGCTGTTTGAAAAGTAAAATTCTTTTTATTATGTCTTAGATTGTTTGGGCCTTCAGCCTCCTTTTTTAAAAATTATTGAAGGATAAAACTTTGGGTCTTCTGCCTTTGCAAATTTATTGTAGTTTTGTTTTTATATCATGGGTCTTCAGCCGTTTTAGAAATTAAAGAAGTTTTGCCCTTAAGCCATAAGATTTTGTGGCATATTCAGTCGCTAGTTAAGGTCGGAAATATGCGCTGTAATGTTTGGGCAACTAAATAAAGTTCTATATGTTCAAGTGTAACTGACAACCTCTCATTTTGGGCCCCTTTCCTCTATTTCAGCTACCTGTTCTCTCCTGCGGATTTAACAAGGCGTTTCAGGGCCTCCAGCCCACATAAAGAACTGTTGTAAGATAAGGCTTGTCTTTTAAATTTCTGATTATGCTTCAATTTTAAGTTATTGGCCATCAGCCTTTTTTAAATTAAAGTGGCTTTCAGCCGCTTCATGAGCTCGAAAGATTAAAACTGTATGTTTGAAGAAAAAAAAAATGGGATCATGTACTTTTTGATCAAATAATAAAGTTGTAAGTTCAAGTGTAACTGAGAGCCCCTTATTTTGGCCCATTTCCACTATTTTAACTACCTGTCCTGTCCTGCGGGTTAATCAGAGCGTCTCACTGGTAGCAGAGCGATTGCATACTATAGGCTCCCTGGCAACTTCTCTCCAAGAGATTAATGCTACCCCCATGTGTATTCTCTCTATTAGGTGGGTTCTGGGTTAATGGGTAAGAATCGGGCACATTATTGGAGTCAGTCTGCTAGTGTACAACTATTATACTGGTGTGGCTGGAGTAACCGCATGGAACATCACCTGGGAGTCCAGAAGCTTTTAACCGATGAACCACTACCCGTTTACAGTAACCCTGTCACCCTAACGTTGACGATATGACACCGAAGTTCCTTCGCGATTTCATACTACAGGCTCCCTGCCGACATCTCCCCAAGACACTAATGCCTCCCTAAGGAGTTGTCGCGAAACTATGTTGGGATATTGTATAAGCCACGATGACATTGTCGGTGTCATTGTGCAAGTTTACATTTGTGACACTTGCGTGGCTACGGTCAACACAAGTAATGTTCCTGGGCGTCTAGTAACCCGTAACCGAAGCACGATTGCTGGTTTATTGTAACCCTTGCACACTCACGTTGACGATTGGACACAGAAATTGCTTCGCCGTATGCATACTACAGGCTCCCTGCGTCGTCTCTCAAAGCGACTAATGCCGCCCTCTGGAGTTGTCTCGCCATGATTCGCGTGCTGCGATACTGCATAAGCCTCGAGGACTTTGTCTGAGTCATTCTGCTAGTGTACATCTATGATACTGCATAAGCCTCGAGGACGTTGTCTGAGTCATTCTGCTAGTGTACATCTAAGATACTGTAGCGGATACGGCCACCGCATAGAGACTCTTCTGGCAGTCCAATAACTAGTAAGCGATACATCGCAGACTGTTCACTGTAACCCTCGCACCCCCCACATTGACGACGTGATAGAGAAATTAATTCGCGGTCTCATACTACAGGTTCCCTGCCGTCTTCTCTGCAAGAGACTAATGCCGCTCTCAGGAGTTGTGTCGCCGTTTGGTGGGTGCTGTGCTATTGCATAAGATTCGACGACATTGTCGGAGTCATTTTCTAGTGTACAGCTATGATAATTGCGCAGCTACGGTCACCGCATTTAACCTCTCCTGGGTTTCCAGTACTAGTAACCGATGCGCAGTTCCCGGAATATTGTAACCCTCGCACACTCACACTGACGACGGGACACAGATGTTGCATCGTCATTACTCTGTCGTCGTCTCTACAGGGCACTAATACCGCCCTCAAGAACTGCCACGCCGTTGAGCGGCTACGGTCACCACATGAAACGTCTTCTGGGTGTCCAGTAACCTGTATCCGAAGTATGATTCACTGTAACGTCTGTCTGCATAACTTCTGGTATACTAGAAGACAAGTTGTACATTATGAAAGTTCTTTATATCATAGCTGTGTCGAGGAACACATAATGTTTCCTCGTCGGTATTGCATCTAATGAACAGTTTTATAATGTTATTAAGGAAAATGCGCTAGCGACTGCCATATGCACTATATGGCATCTCCTAAGATTTTTGTTGTTTTCATGAATAAGGCCGTGTTTACTGCAGTGTTTCTAAATATTATGAGTTTTGCCTATTTGAGTGCTCTGGAGTAAAAAGCTATTTGACGAATACTGCTAATTCTTCAGTTACAGAGTTTGATACAGAGTAATTTTCTAGGTATTTTTAAATGGGGATGGTTAAGCAATACTTTCAGTTCAAATGGTTCAAATGGCTCTGAGCACTTTGGGACTTAACTTCTGAGGTCATCAGTCCCATAGAAATTCGAACTACTTAAACCTAACTAACCTAAGGACATCACACACATCCATACCCGAGGCAGGATTCGAACCTGCGACCGTGGTGGTCGCGCGCTTCCGAACCGTAGCGCCTAGAACCGCTCGGCCATCAGTAACGTACCATCTTGTGTCTATAAACCTAAAGTCTTTTTCAGTGGAACACATAACATTTGTTGATAAACAGAGTTTCTATTATACATCATAAATTTTTATTGCCGTTGCAATCGAAATTTGTTTTAGTTACCCATAGCGTCTGATTCAGAATGTTTTTAAGTTGTAAGTGGTTCATGATAGTACTTGTTAATTTGTTTCCACTTGCTGATTGTTGGTGTGTAGTAGAGTTCTAATCCAACTCATGGACTCTTAAGGGGAGCCGGAGGTGCCTATGCTGTGCATGTTAAAATCACTAAGTTTGATGAACATTTATGAATAAACTACCAAATAGAAAAATTTGAATTTTTTTTATTTATAGAGTGGTTTAGTATTGCAGTTATGACAGAGGGATTTCAGACTATCTTTTCTAGTTTCCTTCCAATTGTGTTTTTATTAATGAACCAAATTTTTTTACAAATAATTTCTTTATAATTAAACTGAAATGAAACTACTGAACATATTGCCAAATGGCTGTGTTGCAATGTAAGTTTGACCACTAGGAGTGCTGTATAAAAATTTCATCTCTCTAGCTTGAGTGGATTTTGAGAAAATGTTCCTTATATTGGAAAAATTACAATTTACAGGAAATGGCTATCAATGTTTCTCAATACATTTCTGCACTATAGGATGGATTATCAGGGTCTTCTTCTTCATCCTCCAAAAGCTTCCTCTTCTGTGTTCTTTTCTGGCCTGTTGTTCCATCATACGTCATATGCCTTTCTCTTCTTTCTGCTCCTCTTATCCTTTCTCTGTCAATATTTCTTAGTGCTCGTACAGTGTTCACCCCAGCTGTAAATCCTAATGCCTTCAGAACTTCACACTTCACACTGTTCCCTTGGTTGTAGGTTGCTATTGCATCATAAATGCCAAATTGCAGTGTTTTTATGCTTACAAACACCCTTTTAGAAATCACTTTCCAAATCAAATTGTTTACGCTCTCATTAGGATTCTGCGTCTTTCCGTGTAGACGTTTGTGTAACAATTCTGGCTGTGCTAAGTCATGAAAATTTTGTTTTATTGTTCCCTCCTGATTCTTGTACGTATTGCATATTACCCGCTTTACACAAGAAGTATAATACTACCAACAACAGGCTGCAACACTGAACTAATTCGAAACGGTAAACAGCAAAGTGACGATGCTCCGCTCTCTTATTCATTGTAGTATCGCAACTTGGTATTAGTGTTAATTTTGTTTTCCCTACGTTCTTCCTCTTCTTATATACACAGTTACTAAAACGTGGCATCGTAACCAGACCAAAAGTGTACGACAATATTAAATGGAGCAAGATGTTCGAAATTACGAGGAAAATAGGAGTAAGCTGTAAGGAAATACGGGTAATATTTGTCACAGAAAACAATGCAGCCAACCCTCGCACACTCGCTGTATGCGTAACATAAGGCGCAGTATGCGTAACAGGCCGAGATAATCTCAAGCTGTTCGCCAGGAAGTCACGAGAGGGTGTTAGATGCATTCAGCGGCCGATAGTTTCCTCTGCAGGCGTGGGGGAAAATGGTAATAAGTCCACTTCTAGGGCGAGTAGAACAATAACTCAAAGTTTACATTAAAGAGGAATGTTCCAATTAATTTTCGGTAGCAAAAAAAAATCGTAATTTTTTTGTATTTGACCACCTCCGGCTCCCCTGAAACACGTACTCACAAAATTTTCTCAATTGCAACACTTTTAAATTATCTGATATTGAAACTTTTTTGCAGTTGCCTGAGCAAGTTGTACTTTGGAACAGTTTTCCAAAATTCAGAAAACCGCATTTTACTACTACTTGTTGTACTTCCAGGAAGACTGTGGCACGTAATTAATGAACGCAGTCAGCTAAAATTGGTCTAAGATACTACGTTAAACATTTATTACAGTGCTACCTTTGTAAAGGCTTCCATTGTACAACGTTCTTAGTTACTATTAGCAGTTGTAACAGTTAATTCGAGAGTATCTATATATAGGGTGTATCAGGAGGAATGATCAATATTCTGCGATATGTCCTGAACGATCATTTGAAGCAGAACTGTATAGTAAATATTGGGCCTAAATTGTTTCTTTTAAGAGCTACAGACACATTTTCATGTGTGATACTTTGAAACAAATGTTCTCTATTTCAAATTATATGCTTTCCAAAATTCTAGACTTGCTGAAAGGGCCAAAGCAAGATAAAAGTATCCAGTAAGCACAGGCTGCACAGCAGGGTGATCCATTTAAGCCAGGATTGTATTCATTACGTATACCTGAGGAGGCAGCTGTAAGCTGCAAAACCAGTCCCTTAAATAAAGGTTCGTTTAACAGCTGCTGTGGTTCTCCATTTATGAAGTTGCATCAGGAATCAATAAAATAAATATTTTGTGTACAACACGATTTACTCATCACATTTACATTTATTGGATTACTTCAGACTGACACTGGATGGCAGCAGCTCTGTTTGTAGTGGCTTAGGATTCGTGTCGAGGTGGTAAATACGATTTTATTTTCATGTAGCAGGGAAGGGGATCTGCTCTGAAATTGGTAGGCCCTTGTACAGAGGTGCAAGGCACTGTGGTAAGACTTTATCCAGACACCAATCGATATATATATATATATATATATATATATATATATATATATATATATAGATTCAATCTTTCGATGTATTCGACTTACAAACGATTTCCAAGTGGACCAGTCTCTAACCAGTTCGCTTTTATTGTAGAGCAGCCTTCCTGGCAGTCTTCCAGTAAGGCCGTGCGCACTTGCTGACACATCCCTTACTACGGCGGGACACGGCAAGCGGGAGGTCGCGCACTCTTTGCAGCCCGCTGACGTGACGCCTGCTCATCGAGTTCTCGGCTCTCCAGGCCCGCATCTCGAGAAACAGCCGGCACCGCAACGCCCCACTAAACAAGTTCCACTGTGGGCGGTGAGCAGCGCCGCAGACGCCCGCATGCTTGCAGTGCCTCGGGGCACGCGGTAACGAGAGGTTCTTCATTGCGGAATTCTTCCACGAACACTGCCAGCCAATAGACCACTGAAGTTCTCTTCGCAACGCGTTGCAATTGAGAAACTGCTTGAACGAGTCAATATGATCTATGTCTATGTTTACATTATTACTCAGCAGTTCACACTTAAGAGTGAATGTAATGACCTTAAGGCCATTTCTGGCCGTCCCATTATCGATTAGCAACAGGAAAAGTAAACACATAAATCTGTCTGTGAGAGCACTGATATCTCTTGTTTTATTATTATGTCATTTCTCCCTATATTTTTGGGAGCCAAAAAATTATTTTCGCATTCGGAGAAAAAAGTTGCTGGTTGAAAGTTCGTGAAAAGATATCGTCGTAGTGTGGAACACATTGTTTTAATTGCTGACATCCTAGATAGAGTATCATCTCCTTGGCACTTAATTCATCGTTATCGTTTCATGATAATACAACACAAGACGCCATTCTCTGAATTTTTGCTATGTCCCCCCAGCAATCCTATCTTGTGAGAATCTCATATTCTGCAGGGATACTCCAGAAGGGTACTACAAGCGAAGTGTAGATTTGTAGCATCTTCTTGCGGTTCTGACAACGAAATGAAGTGTTATGTTCGCCTTCCCCACGACCTTTTCTGTGTGATGATTCCAGATTAAATTGTTCGTAAATTGCAGCACTTAAGCACGTAGCCAAATCGAGATGTTTTAAATTTGTGTCATTTATAGTGTAACAGAAATATAAGGGATTTATTTTTGCACGATTGTGGAGTACGTCTCAAGAATCCGATGCCACTTGTCGCTCCATGCAAATATCAAAATTCGGATTCAATTTGATCTTCAGATGACTTTACCCATACAAATGCACTTTCGAAAAATTTCTACGACCAACAACTTCAGACAGTGAGACTATAAAGTGTGCTTAAAGGACGATGGCATTAACAGTGGTCCCTCATCATGCGATGCTTTAGATACAAGTGAACAAGAACCACTGGAATGTAGTCCTTCAGCTATCCCGCATTCAGGTAGGCCTAGTAGTAGCAATTGTGAAGTAATCACAAATTTGGACCCTGGTACTTCGGCTAATTATTCAGAATATACAATGACAAATGAAACTGTTCAGAAAGTCGCTGATAAAACTGTAAATTTTGAGTATCCCATAAATGAGAATCGAAGAAAATTTTCAAGTCGTTTTTACGTTAGAAATTTACGAAATGGAGTAGAATGGAATCGTAAATGGCTTGTGTATTCCAAACCTGCCGAGAATGTTTTGAGAAAGTTTTTGTTTTCGTTCTAATATTCTTGGATCTCTTTCAAACAAGCTATCATGTCATGGACTCCGTGACTTGTTTCATTTAGCGAATCGGCTTCATGACCATCAACAGTCATTCAACCACATAAACTGACCACAAAATCGATAGAATGTGAGATACGTTAGAAACTAAAAAGTGGTATTTATCAAATTGACCTTGAACTACCGGAAAAAGAGAAGGAACATTGGCGTCAGTTTCCAAAAAGAGTTATACTCACGATCAGGTACCTAGCTCAACATAATATGGCCATAAGGAGAATCAGTGACAAGCTCTACCAAGAAAATAGGGATAATTTTCGGGATTTGATAGGAATGATAGCATGATCTGACCCCGTTTCGCAGGAACATTTAAGGCGGATAAAAACTCAAGAAATTCATGACCATTATATTAGGAAAATCATTGAAAATGAACCCATAAATTTGGCATACGAACGAAGTAAAGAACTACGATATTAATTTCATAACAGAATGTAAATATTTTTCTTTCATACGTGATTTTACTCCTGATACAAGTCGCAATGCACAAATGACATTGATTGTTAGGTTTGTAAATACATCAGAAGAAGTGACTGTAGAAGAATGGTTCCTCGAGTTTCTAAACATCAGTTCAAGAACAGGAGAAAGCTTGACAGAAACAGTTTTATCGAATCTAGATCAGCAGTCGATATTCATGATTTTAGAGGCCAAAGTGGCGATAACGGCGCAAATATGAAAGATTGTCTAAGTGGTGCTCAAGACAGAATACTAAAGTACATTCCCAGAGCGTTTTATATGCCATGTGCCAGCCACTTCTTAATCTTATGTTGTCAGATGTAGCAAAATCTACGACAAAAGCAATCACATTTTTGGTATAATTCAAAGAATATACTTTGTTTCCAGTGCATCCATTCAGAGAGGGTAGAACGTATTGAAAGGGACACAAACTTTAGCAGTGAAGAAGCTTTCGACACTCCGTGGGAAACTGCGGTGGAGAGTGTCAGAAGTTTAAGGTACCAGACAAGGAACGTCATAGATGCCCTTCTTGACGTGAGCATCAGCACTGTTGAATCGGAAACGAAGAGCAATGCACACTCGCTTGCTGTGAACGAATTAGATAGCTTCGAATTTATTGCAGGCGTTGTCATTTGGTATGACCTTCCTTTCACAAGTAACGCAGAAAATATGGATGTGAAAACAGCAACCAAATCCCTCCGAAATCCAGTGAAGTTTACTGAGAATTTCCGTGAAGAAGTTTGTGTTAATGCGCAGATAACAGCGAAAGAGATAGCTCAAAGTGTACAGCTTCAACCAAAAGATGTAGAAAAGAGAATTCGGAGAAGGCGAAGAAATTTAATTATGAAGGTTGTAAGGGGTTCACCACCCTGCTCGAGCAAATGTAAGTTCGATGTATTCTGCGACAGAAAATATTTTTGCTGCAATAGAGTCGCAGATCAGAGCAGGTTCGCCAGCAGTTGCAGTCGCTCGCTGCTACAGGGCAGTTGTAGTCATTGGCTGGTACAGCGCAGTTCATAGCCATGTACTGTAAGGTAAATTTTATTATTTTTATTGGCATGCGCGTAGTTAAGTCACTTGCCTAAGATGTTAATATGAATTTGTTTCAATCTTTCTTGTGATTCGTCAGCACCAGTTGTCCCAGATTTGTAATATTCAGTTTTTCGTATATTGGATTGCAGATCTTTATTAATAATGTAAAACATTTTCAGAATACAGCTTTTACCAGTCAACAAAAAGATGAATGAATAATTTTGTTTTAAGTCATTGCCAGTTCCGAGACAGTCACTTATTTAAATTTAAATATTTCATAATTTTTTGCAGATGACAGTCACGTCTTCTTTAGTAATCAGACGACCAGCTGTGCAGCTGTGTCAGTAAGCAAAGTAAGTTTTTCTAATGATTCAGATCTCAGATGTTGTCCAGTATTGGTAGATAGGCCAGCATTGCACTAAGCTGTGTCATTCACGTGCAGATATATAGACAGCGTTATCTGGCGACACCATCATGAGGTAAGAATTTTGCAGTTTATTCAGATTGATTTCACAGGGCCATGGCGTAGCGCTGCTCACGTCAAAATTTATCAGTTTTCATGAGTTAAGATACTAACTAAAAGCTATTATTTTTATTATTTTTATACAAGAAGGTTACACTTGACGATCCTGCCAGGATCGTAATTTCGAGAATTTTCTGGGAAGTAGTCAGCTATATATCTGCTGTTTCTTGTCCACTATTAAGCGTAGTTTGAATTTGGCAAAAAACATTTGCTAATTTGTCATATTTTTTCACAGATCATCGGTAATTTATTGCTCTTTGTTTTCATTGTACTTGCTCCACTTTGTGTTCGCTTTGTCTTTGTTTGTTTTTGTGTCCACCTTTGACTTATAAACATGCCGCGAAAAACTGCAATCAGAATATCGCGAAGTGCAATGATTGAGAACGACGATTTGAGTAGTTTAACTGAGAATACTAGAGATTTTCAAACTCGCAGTTCTAATTATTCAAATGGTTCAAATGGCTCTGAGTCCTATGGGACTCAACTGCTGAGGTCATTAGTCCCCTAGAACTTAGAACTAGTTAAACCTAACTAACCTAAGGACATCACAAACATCCATGCCTGAGGCAGGATTCGAACCTGCGACCATAGCGGCCTTGCGGTTCCAGACTGCAGCGCCTTTCACCGCACGGCCACTTCGGCCGGCTCTAATTACTCAACCTTAGACACTCAGTGCGTGTCAACCACCGGTAACATTTCAAATTTAAACGATGAGCAAACAGATTGAATTACGCCCACAGTAAATGTAACAATAACTGATGACACGGCGCGTTCCACTACAATGAACGCTGCCCAGTTTCACACATCGGAAATGCAGAATTTACACAGTGAGCAGCTAAATGTTACTAATGAAAACGAGCAATTTACTCAAAATACTTCAGATTTATTTGGCTCCGATGTAGTGAGCAACAGGGCACAACCAATCAGCGGACCTTTCCATGAATCAGACAATGACCAAATGGCTACAGAACAAGTATGAAATGCAGATACGCTATCGCACAGCATAAAAAACAGAGTCGCTAATTTTGACGTTTATCAAATTATGGCAATATTGCTACAACTTAATGAAAATTTCAAACAGTCAGATGAAAAACACGTCATGTTGATGAAACAAAAACCAATGAAAATTTCAAACTGATTAATGAAAAACTTGACACCTCTATTGAACAGCTTACTGAACAGATTACAGCCATTTCCGTGCAATGCAATGAAACTAAAATACAATTACCTTAGGAAATTGAGGCCTGTGCCTGGAATAGTAGTGAAGAAATCAGATCCGTTTCTCAAGAGACACGCAAAACACACGAAGCTACAACAAAATTACTTAGAGACGAGATCAATGCAGTCGCTAAACAACGTTCAGAAGACACCGTTACACGACAAGATTAAAGCACTATCAGCAGAAGTTTCGCGCGCTTTGCATGCGAAAGTTAACGAGAAATTTGAACAACAGAACACCCAAATTGACGACCGTTTTAATTACCACCTACAAAACAGCGAAATGTTTCACTACAAATTCATACAAGAACAGTACAAAGTAAAGAACAAGTCATGCAAACAATTACTACCCAGGGTTGGGAAGATAAGCGAAAGTAGTTCGCAAAATCAAAAACATATGTTGACACCTATATTGCTACAGTATCGGCTGAAATTAACACAGTTAAACAATCGAACCCAGAATTACAGTGTGAACTTACCGATCTGAAAACAAAAACAGACACTGGCATTCAGAACATAGAGAACAGATACACGGAACACCTTCATATAGCTGCTAGAAGTCTTGAACAACTGGAATTGGTACAGGATCCTGAGACCATTAAAGCACATATTAAGAAATTAAGCAAAACCACGCGTGAAATGATGCTTGTGACACCAGAAATGACAATCAGGCGGAGCCACTAACTGAAAAATTTAATGAATTCGCCAGAAGAGTTGACATTATCGAGAACAATAATGACATTAAATCAGACTAAATCAATCGGACACCCAAATTTCAAAGTATGCATCAAACAATGAGTTAGGTACATCCAGTAATATGCTACGTTGAAAAATGTCATCTTTACAGCATGAAGTGACAGAAATGAAAAAAGTTTCAGCCTCTAACATCTCACAGGGTACACCACATTCTGAACATTAGTCACAGTCCCACAGCCAACACAGGTAGATTATAAAGAGTACGTGACTTAGATTCCGAACAGACGCAGACAAACAGATTCTTATACAGCTCTGATTCTGCTCAAACATTTAGAGACGATAATTTTTACATTTTATTCATTAGGAAATTTAAGACATTCAAGAATGACAGAACACAGATTTACCCCTTGGACTGGATACAACAATTAACTTTCGCATTTTCACCAACTTGGCCTGTAACGCGCAAGCTAGAACTTATTTACAGCTTTTCAGAAGGCAACTCGGATAAGACCGATCGCAAGAAAATGTTACTCAGTAACAGAATTTCAAAATGCTTTTCTGTCAGCGTATTGGTCGAAAACGACACAGCGCAATATCAAAGATCAGTTAATCAGCCAACCGAATTATGAAAACTCAAATTTCTCTACTATCACGCAATTCTTTGAACATATGGTACAGCAAAACCAATATTTATGCGAACCATACTGTGAGTCAGCACTAATCCAGCTATGAATTTCGAAATTGCCACGATCGTTAAGAGTGTTGCTCGTAATTGGACAACAGAAAGAAAACATGTCGGCATTTAGAGATTATTGACAGCCTTTGGAAGCCCAGCAGTCTGATTATTCATTCATAAATAAAAATTTTCCACACCATAGCCAATGCCAACAGGTATATGGCAACTAAGACCAGCCACTCTATTTTAATAGCAAGGGAGATACACGTTCCGGAAATGACAAGAACTATCAGCACGACGCAGAATTTTAATCAGCAGTATGCGCAAAATAATTAGCAACCGCAGACACATTTGGCAACTATCGAGGCTTTTCCCCACAACAGCAACAGAACCAGCCGGTTGGCGTACCTAACCAACAATGTAATTTCCAAGGTCAGCGAAACTTTGATGTTACGCCACCTGCACGTGTACCATCGGCAGCACCGAGCAGTAACGCCCAGCAACAAGGAAACCAATACGCACATAAAAACCATTATTTCAGCTCTCATCGCAACGTGCCGTATAATATTAACTACCATGACAAAAGTAAATACAGTGAGCACAGTATTCAACGCACATTTATTAACAGTAGGTTTTGTCAGCAGCAGAATCACCCACAACCACAGATTATCATGAGTGAACCAGACAGTCGATATGATCCTCAACCTAGTGCGTCAGGGCGAAGATACAGAACACTAGAGAGACAGCTGGAATTCCAGAGCATCCTCCCGCAAACAACAGCACACCAGAAAGAATCTGACTAGATACAGTACCGGTTGCATCTTCCAGCAACATGAGCAACACCTTTAAAAAATGGCTCTGAGCACTATGGGACTTAACATCTGTGGTCATCAGTACCCCTAGAACTCAGAACTACTTAAACCTAACTAACCTAAGGACAGCACACAACACCCAGTCATCACGAGGCAGAGAAAATCCGTGACCCCGCCGGGAATCGAACCCGGGAACCCGGGCACCCGGGCGTGGGAAGCGAGAACGCTACCGCACGACCATGAGCTGCGGACGCAACGCCTTTGATACACAAGATTTTGTTCACGAAAATGTCATTACTTTTGACGATGTCCGAGATATGCGTTTACATCAAAAACCAGTTGCACAGAAAACTATTTCCCACCCTGTTGTTGATGTAGAAATTGGCTCATTCACATTCTCAGCAGTAATCGATTCTGAATCACCTATTTCGGTAATAGATGAGAAGACTTTCAACAAATATAACAACGAAAACAATTATTCTACGTTACCACTAGGCAAAACTAAAGTAAGAGGTGCAGTATCCGGTAAAGGAGTAGACACACTTATCATTGCAGGTCATACGTTTCAAACAAACTTTTGAATTGTTCCTTTATTGACAACAGACGTTATTTTAGGCACGAACGATTTGGTACAACACGACGCAATTGTCGATTTCAAAAAGTCTTATTTGATGTTAAAAGATGGAACAGGATAGCTTGCATTTAAATTTCAACACACATTATCAGCATAAGAACAAGTAGTTAATCGAACAGAAGTCATTTCTACATCCCGTATCAAAGACTGTCATTCCACCTTTTTCACAGATACGTATGTACACAACTACGGTACATCAGACGAATTTGATTACGACGTGATACAAACGATTTCTGAGAAAGTACAACAGAACAACGCAAATACAGATGACGAACGTAGTCAACTACGCAATATTTTTTTTACAGCAAGCCCCAGTTTTTGACAACATCCGTGGTACTATGTCCGTCTTTATGTATGAATTTCAAGTTAAACAGCACGACACATTTAAAGTCCTACATTATCCTTTTCCTTATATCCATTGAGAACTAGTCAAGAAAGAACTAAAAGCTATGCTAGACCAAGGCATTATCGAACCGGCAGTTAGTCCGTATATAAACCCGCTTCACATTGCCAAGAAAAATGACGGCTCGCTTCGACTTGTACTTGATTCTCGTCACGTTAATGACATTGTTATTAATGAAACAGATCGCCCACAGACACTAGAAGAACTGCAGAAATATCATGGTACTGCTATTTATTCCATCTGAGATTTAAAATCCGGGTTTTGAAAGATTCAGCTCCTTCCGAACTGCAGAAAGTGCACAGCTTTTCTCTGTTTTGGTGATTGTTATCAATTTTGCAAATTACCGTTTGGTTTAACAATTTCTTCAGCAGAATTTATTCGTGGTATGAACACAACACTTCCGAAAGAACTTAAAGATAGAATCACAACGTATGTAGAGGACATCCTTATAGCAGAAGCTAACTAGTCTCAACATAATTTCATTCTTGAACAACTGTTACAAGCTTTTCGTGCACAAGGACTCACAGTTAACCTCAGCAAAAACGCACTTTGGGAAAATCTCCATAAAATTTCTTGGACATGTAATCTCAGCAGAAGGCGGCGCACCTGATCCTGAAAAACTTCAAGCTTTACGTGATATCACTGTTCGTACGACTAAGAAACAATTCTGCAGTTTTCTAGGATTAATTAACTTTTTTCGTAAATTTATACGTTACTCTGCTTTGGACACCGCTAGATTATACCAGTTGACAGGCGTGCCAACACTTCTCCAGCTAAGAATATGGAAGATTACGGCTGGTGATTTCTATGTTACACTTATGTAATGTTTTAATTTTATTGTTTGGCGTTTGAGCGCCATATCATTTCTGTAAAATTGTCATGTGAAGCTTCCTCGAAGCCACATTAATGTTGTAATATCACTTATTTCTGTATAATGATTTGTGTATCATCTGTATCAGTTAATGAAATTTTGACAGGCCATTGAGTGCCAACACTTCTCCAGCTAAGAATATATAAGATTACTACTGATGATATCTTTGTTACACTTATTTAATGTTTTAATTTTATTGCTTGGCCTATGAACTTAACATTTTGTAAAATTGCCATGTAAAGTAACAATTTTTTTTTCTTGATATAATTATTATATCAAATCAAGTATACATCTAGGTAAAACTGCCAAAGAAACCATCAAGTGAGCTTACCTTACATATGTTGTGGCACACAAACTCGACTTATGTTTGTAAATTTGGATTGATGTCAATAACGTCATTATCACAAAATGTTATAAGACTAAATGTATCCTTCAACCTCTGACCCAATTATCACCAATTAATGAGACTTTCCTAAATACTTCAGATCCTCATGGTCATGGAGCACTCCATTTGGATTTTTTGCACTAATTCTGCGTTGATGTACAGATTATGGATTCTACAAGAATGTGGTGATGACATATCAAGCTGTCCACCACAGTTACCAACGGAGATGTTATTATGGGCCTACTCCTTGGTGTACCTAATGTACTACCAAAAGGGCCACATGCAATATTAATACTACATTTCAGTGTGGTCTTCAGATTGTCACACTTGGTGTTGTGCTTCTGTGAGAAGATACGGACTTTTCAATGCTGCTATATGTAACCTACTGTGCTACAACCATGATGCTATCCTTTCCATTCCTCACCTTCTTCTTGTAAAAGATACTAAAGACTTACACAGTGGATGAGCACTTTATCTGATTCTTAATATTCATAACTACCTTTGTATTTTCAGTACTTACATAATTTGTCAATGATTTCATATATACTCTGTAACTATGTGAAACATATGGATATTAATTAGCAAAATCATTTTGTAGACTTAGCAAACTAAATATTTCATATCTACTTGAAATAGAAAAATTTGTTGCTCATGGCAAGTCCAACTGACTCACCATTGCTGCCAATCTTTTACCCTCCAGTGGAGGGTTATGTAAGTGGTTCACCACCACGCTGGAGGAAATGTAATTTCGATGTATTGCTCACGCGCTGCCTGCGACAGAAAATGTCTGCTGCAGTAGAGTCGTACGTCAGAGCAGTCTCGGCAGCAGTAGGAGTCGCCCGCTGCTACAAGGCAGTTGTAGTCTGACGATGGTACAGCGCAGTTCATACCCATGTACTGTAAGGTAAATTTTATTATTTTTATTGGCATGCGCGTAGTTAAGTCACTTATCTGAGATGTTAATGTGAATTTGTTTCAATCTTCTTTTTTGTGATACGTCAGCACCAGTTGACCCAGATTTGTGATATTCAATTTTTCGTGTAACGGATTTCAGATCTTTATTAATAATGTAGAAGATTTTCAGAATTTAATTTTTACCAGTCAACAAAAAAATTAATGAATGATTTTGCCTTAAGTCATTGCCAGTCCTGATCCAGTCATTTACTTTAATTTAAATATTTCATATATTTTTCGCAGATCATAGTCATGATTTTGTTTAGTAATCAGACGACCAGCTGTGCAGCTGTGTCAATTAGCAAAGTCAGCTTTTCTAATGATTCAGATCTCAGAAAATGTTGTCCAGTAATGGTAGATAGGCCAACATTGCACTAAACTGTGTCATTCACGAGCAGATACATAGACAGCGTTATCCGGCGATACCATCATGAGGTAAGAATTTTTCAGTTTATTCAGATTGATTTCAAAGGGCCATGGCATAGCGCTGCTTACGTCAAAATTTATCACTTTTCTTGGGTTAAGATATTAACAAAAATAAATTATCATTTTTATTAGTTTTATACGG
Organism: Schistocerca piceifrons; assembly: GCF_021461385.2. Lineage (NCBI taxonomy): Eukaryota > Metazoa > Arthropoda > Insecta > Orthoptera > Acrididae > Schistocerca > Schistocerca piceifrons. The sequence goes on from NC_060143.1 coordinate 558,535,881, forward strand.
AAGGTTACAAGGCGACTACATCGTTCGCAGAGCTCAACCCTCAGAGGAGAAATATAAAAGCGATTTTTCCATCCTCTCGTTGATACAGTGTTAAGATGTTTGAAAGAAAGGTTTGGCCAACTGGCTAAGTATTTCGAAATATTCGACTTTTTGTTTTCTCCAGGAAGTTTAAAATACATACAAGTCGAAGAACTGAAAATTCTACGCAAATTCCTTGAGAAACAGCTACGTGTAAACAAACACACATGATGAATGTTCGAAAGACATTGTTACATCAAACGTTTTGAGGGAAACTGTTCACAGAAATGGTGCCCGAGGTTGTACAAGCCCCAACGTTAATACTAAAATACTTGAACGACCCTCTCGATCAATTTCCCAAAATTTTTAGTGCCTACAGAATTTTGCTAACCGTGCCAGTAACTGTCGCCCTTGCTTGAAAGAGGTTTTCACGCTTAAACGTTATCAAGAATTATTTCAGAAGCAGAGTCTCGCAAGAACACCCGTCTTCCCTGCCATGCTGACAGTGGAACACGGCGTGGTTTCAAATTTGAATTTTGAAGATATTATTGAAGCATTTGCTCGTCAAAAAGCAAAGAAAAAATGTTTTGTGTAAAGTGTGTAAGGCAGAAATCCCTTAGTGTTTATGACCTACAACTCATTCAATTTCTCGTAAGTATAGAGGACAGTCAAGTGATGAACGTATTTAAGTCTACACCCTGAACAACGCTTGTGAACCTCATTTGGTTCTGAATTCCATTAAATTGGAAGGATTCGTATAGCTAAGTTAGTTTTTATTATTAAGATTTTAGTGATTACCATAGCTATTAAGATTACTTCTCCCATTAAATATTTTCTTATCACAACTGTAGCTTCACTGTAGTAACCGTCTTTTGATATGTTGGTAGTTGTCAATGGCGAGACTTAGAATTCTTCTGAACGTGATGACCGTGCGTAACCTGTGCTGGAGGAGGCCGTCGAGAAGGAGGGGTGCACATCACGTGACCCTGCGCCAGCTAAGGCCCGCCCCTGACTGTGTTGGCTGCTGGATAGTCTTTGGTGTTGTTGTTGTTGTTAATGCCGCGAAAGGTACATCATCTTCTTCGTCATCACTTTCTTCTACAGAAACTGGAATGGCAGCAACAATGAATCTGTTATATTCTGGGTCATCTGGATCAATTACTTCTTCTCCGTCAGAAAGTGAAACATCAGATTCATCGAGAACACTGAGTATTTTAACAGCATTATCGACTGAAAATGTACCGAACATTGGGATCAGTTCAGAACATACCTCAAATAAATTACCAATTATTACTTACAACAGTGAAGAATAACAAGAAGATGAAGGTGAAGAGTATTATAGCATATTTTTATATAAAGGCGTAGTTAACAGTGATATAACAATAAACACCTACGCTTTTAAATATTAAAATCCGTATAAAATGACACAGTAAAAATTATGAGTAGTTGTCAACTACCAGAGCCATTAAGTTCAATATAATGGTCTTCGATATGAGCCTGTTAGTAGAGACAAAGTGTCATATATAAAAATTCTTTTGCTAACTGAAAACAAGCGTATACGTTTTGTAATTGCACAGTAACATAATAATTTCAACTCTAAACAACATTTATTTTACTTACATCTGATGCGGTCACACATCAACTTCCTTCTTTGTGACGCCATTATCTTAGAATGATTATAACAGTCCTGAGTACAGCTTCAGCGTTCCAAAAACTTCAGTACCAGACTCCCAGACGTCAGGTCGACCTTTCCTCAATAGGCGGTGAGCTGTACAGTTGCGACATCTAGCTAAAAAAACATCTGAAGTCCAGTATACTGGGCCATGGACCTCAGGAGGTTAAAGATAAATTCGAGCGTGTGATCTAGAGCGAGTTGGAGACATTGTAATATCAAATTAATGCAGTATGCGGGTGTTCAAGAACAAATCTTTCAGTGAAATACACAGATGACTTAAATTTACTATGGACAGATAGTATTCGGATTACCGTTCCCTAGATGTAAAGACTTCAGCTTTGCATAAGACGGTAACCTAATCTAGGAAATGTAGGCACTTTCAATCCTCTATTATTTCATGATTAATGAAAAAAAGCTATATACGGATTCAAAATAAATAGCATCCCAACAAGAAAAATATCAGCTAACCGGGCTTCAGAGCATGGATGCCCCTTCACAAAGACGTTGTACAGCTTAGAAACGGAACCGCTTTCGTCAATAATACACAACAACATAATATGTAGAATGTGATGTCAGTAGCTCATGCCTACCCCAACGAATTTACCATTCTACTAAATAACGTCGAAAATAACGAAGGAACATAGAAAGTAATTCAAGAGTATCAAAACTATAGGGCAATAAACACGAATACAGCCAAATCCGACACGGTACATTTTAGGACAAGATAAACACCAGACACAACTTTCATGGCTACGCCACGTAAATGTCAACATACAAGTCGGAATGTCTGTTGCTGCACGGCACCAGGGCTTAATAATTTGAAATTTAAAGGCACATATATGAGACTCGATAACGAGGAACCCCAGTCGCTTCTAAAAATGATTTGACGTATTTACCCCTTTCGCATAACCAGGGCCCAACACTTTGCAACTATACTCCAAACACCAATGAAGGAGATGTTGACATGAGCAACTCCCACATTAACGCCATACTTTGCAAATCATTGCATAAAATTCTCACAGCGGATGCGAATAGCAAGAAAAACAATTTTTAGTTACTGCGACCACAGAATATTGCATTCAATCCGTACTTCGTCCATACTTAGGAGAAAGTAATACGGGAGACGTGAGAATCTGCAGAAGTCAACTACACAGGTGTATCAGATGCAGTTGTAAAACTCCACTCAGCGTACATAGCAGATCAAACTCTTTGAGACACACTGATCGATGAACTCTAGAAATAAACGTCTCTGCCAACATCCGTAGACGTTCGTGGTATGTTGCTTTACCGACAATGTCTCGACGCCTGCAAAGCCACATCGAATCAACATAGAACTGAATCATCACTGTGACCAATGTCACGTAGTAGCTTCTTTCGCACACAACTTTCTACGCAAGGAATAGTTAACGATATGGATCTAACCGAGGATAAAACTGGCTCTCATAAACACAACTGTGTCGCATACATCACTGACGTTTTAAAATCTCACAGTAGAATGCTTCAGGACGCCAAACAAATTAGATGCAAATAAATAGCTGAGACTCACATGCAATCGCTTGTAATATCTCATTCCAAGTGCGGGTCATATCTGAAGAACAAAATGATTTTTCACCTCACTTCGTAACAACAATGTGAACTCGTATTTAAAAGAACGTCTTAGTTATTTTATTTTCCTGGGAGTCCGGCTTTAGCAGTTTCCGACTGAAAAAAAGAGAGAGAGGGAGAGGACTATAGTACATAATCCAGTATTTTACAAGAAAACGTTACTGCAGCCGATTCAATGGCTAAAATTATGAGCCGGAAATATAATGAACGTCAAACGATTGTTCACATAAACTATAGATACGAGGTTGGCATGTAACAAGACGAGTTTGTAAACTCGTAACGTAAAATACACTTGTCACGGAGTACTTACAAACATAGACGGCAAGATACTATGTGTTAACGTTTACGAATGTGCGGCGAATACAATCCGGCGTAACTTCGTGGGTCGGCCTTTACCTTCCTCCAATCGTAATTCTTAAGATCATGCAAAGTTTTTCTGCCTGACCAAAACATTTTTCTGTCTGGTATATCAGATATACTCCATGTTATTTTTACTGTACAGACTAACTTTAATGTTTCAGTATCAGCTTTACTGTAACTTTCATAGAATTCTACTACCTGTCCCATTAATTTTGTTTGCTCCATTATTTTAACATAGCTGCAGAAGCAGAGAAAAGACGAGGAGGACCAGGAAAGAAAGGAAATAACTGTGAGATCCGTGGGGGAGGCTTGGAGAATGCAGGACAGATTGAACAAAAATGAGGACACACTGAACAACAAACTGCAAGCACCCATCGTTTTCCATTGTAACTGATTTTTGACCTAGGCACATGGTGATGCGACGTCGAGGATTCCTCGTGCAGACTTCTCATTTTGTCCTACAACAAAATGAATATTCGTCATTTCGCAGTTTAAAAATAAATGTCTTTACATTTACTTACTCGAGGAAAAGGTCTACTATATAAATTACTACATAGAAATCTGATTGATTGATATATGATGAAGAAGGGCTGGCACATTTATGCAAGTCTCTAACTTGTGAATCCTGTACTGGCAGTGGTTTCATCCTTGAAAGAAACATGTAGATGATATTTCTATCCGAATACACGACAGCTACATTATGTGGTTGGCTGTGCCAAAGAAAAAGATGGTACAGTGTAGTTTATTACAGAAAGTATTCTTGTTGCTAATCTAGATCATGATAAAATCTGTATATCAAATGTTCAAAACCTAGTGGCAATCTCCAATGAGGAATTTCCTTGTGTATTTCGTTAGGCAAATGATATGTTATATAATTAAGTTTACTATGACTTTATACGAACTCATATCAGCACTAAATTATAGTAGCTGGCCAAAGCTTTTGGTGCATTTGGTTTCTTGACTCTGGTTCGTTATTCAAGTCGCACCGAGGTATTTTATGACGTTGTTGTATATTTCTAATTCTTCCAATAAAATCATCTGTAGGCCTCCCACAGCAGCTCGTAGAACTTCTCACTTTTCTGCTGTGTTATTTTTTCCCTTTGTTTCCACTTCAAGCCAGATCAGCAGTACATGTTGATTTATTTAATTTTTTTAAAAAAACTCCTTACTGCTTACACTGTTGTTTGTGAAGAGCTAGATCATACATGTGAGCTATTCTGAGCGTGCAATTCACCTTGATGTGACATAACTTTCCAGGTAGCAATATACTTGTCTGAATTTATCATTCAATGACTGTGGCAAACTCACCTTCATGAGCGATATCGCTAATGAAAAAAAAAAAAGAGAGAGAGAGAAAACGCACGCTTGTGCGGTTGCACTCGACCTAGAGATGACCTGGTTTGAATCCTGTTAGTGGGAAAGACTTTTCCTGATAGTATTTCGTCGGCGATAGGAGGAGATGTGATGGCATAATGTTTCTGATCAGTAGACTTTACGATAATGTCTTGGTTTAGAAACCAAACCTCTCTGCAGTATCTCATGAAGTGAGAGCAACTGTGACTGCTGACAGTGATCCGACTGTTGGACGGGGACGTCAAGATCGGTGGCGCCCTATGTGCCATTCGTGAGGAGTAGACTATGTCCAGCAGTGCGGTTCTAGGCGCTACAGTCTGGAACCGTGTGACCGCTACGGTCGCAGGTTCGAATCCTGCCTCGTGCATGAATGTTTGTGAAGTCCTTAGGTTAGTTAGTTTTAAGTAGTTCTAAGTTCTAGGGGACTGATGACCACAGCAGTTAGGTCCCATGGTGCTCAGATCCATTTGAACCATTTTTTTAGACTATGTCCAGCACCGGGTCTGATCTTCTCCCTTCTCTCATCATCATCATGCAAAACAAACATTACACACCACACACACGCACACACACAATCCATACATGCAGTATTAGAAATATTGTAGTGGAGGAGGTTGTAAAAAAATAAACAAAAAAGTGGTTGTTGTATTGGTAGTTATTAGAGGAAAATTTGCGGAATTGAGGTATCTATTCAATAAAGATAATTCAAAATGTATGTTGTTCCTGACGATAAACACATGTGAGGTCACATCATATTCATCTTAAAACATCTAGAAGTCTCTGCATTCCACCTTGTTGCTGGGATCTTCAGCATTATAGACAGGGTGTCCCAGCAATCCTGTCCACCCAAAATATCTCTGGAACAATAACAGCTATTGGAAAACGACTTTCACCGGTATCAATGTAGGGCTGGGGCCCATGAATGTACATATTTGGAAACATTCTAAAACGAAAGCATATGTGTTTTTTAACACAAACTTATGTTTTTTCTAAATGGACCTCCTATATTTTTTCTTCAGGAATCCACAGCATGACAAAGCACATACACAACTGCGTTGATTGCATCGCAATATTCCCATTACATCCCGAGATATTGAGACGCGAAGTTGACGCTTGAAACACCCGACATGCGCTGCTAGCGCACGTCCTGAGGCTCAGGCGTGAACCCCATGCTGCCCGTAATCGCGATGTGATTGACATGTGTAATCACACCTCCATACTTATCAAGAGGTCCGAAACAACGGTAAAACTTTTAGTCCACTTGCTCGTTTCACTAAAACCATCAACATGAATTTTACTATTACGAGTGAATGACTAACTGTCACTTGCGCTAGATCTACAGTAAAGTAAAGTTTTAACGTTGAACGGCATTGCCTTTTTAGTAACAGATTAACGATAAGCGAAGTTAACTTTGTGACTAACGTTGCGGTACACAGATATGTTACAGAACCGCGTCACTCCTAGCCTATGGGATAAATACCTGCTGGAATGTATGACGTTAACGCAGGATGACAGCAGACCGTATTATTCGTTTCGGACTTCTTGATAAGTATGGAGGTGTGATTGCACATGTCAATCACATCGCGATTACGGGCAGCATGGGGTTCACGCCTGAGCCTCAGGACGTGCGCTAGCAGCGCATGTCGGGTGGTTCAAGCATCAACTTTGCGCCTTAATATCTCGGGATGTAATGGGAATATTGCGATGCAATCAACGCCATTGTGTATGTGCTTTGTCATGCTATGGATTGCTGAAGAAAAAATATAGGAGGTCCATTTAAAAAAACATAAGTTTGTGTTAAAAACACATATGCTTTCGTTTTAGAATGTTTCCAAATATGTACATTCACGGGCCCCAGCCCTACATTGATACCGGTGAAAGTCGTTTTCCAATAGCTGTTACTGTTCCAGAGATATTTTGGGTGGACAAGATAGCTGGGACACCCTGTATATGAAGATGGTATCTGTTCTTTCGGACATGTCTGAAAGAACACATCATCGTATGTATACAGTTTAGGCTCACCGGCCATTTGACAATCTTCTTCTGTGCGGATACACAAACAGTGCCTCAAATCTTACAGGAATCGGCCAAAAGCTGCGAGTAATGAGTATAATGGGCAGGGGCACTATGAATATAGTGCGGGACAATAAGTTGGGAATGTGGGTCTCACGGGAGGCGAGCCAGAGATAAGTCCCTGCAGTCGCACTACCCTCTGTGTCCTCGGTGGCTCGGATGGATAGAGGGTGTGCCATGTAAGCAGGATATATTGGATCTGGATCCCGGTCGGGGCACACATTTTCTACTGTCCCCGTTGACTTAAATCAACCCCCGTATGCAGCTAGGGGTATTAATTTCATTGTAATTTCATCAGCATTCTACCATTACCTTCAGCTTTCAACCACCCAGCTCTTCCAGAAGACTCCCCAATAGTACCCCAGCAGAGAGTTGAAGACGTCTCGTTGATAACGTAGCCTAACAACACAAAGTATTTCGCCGTGGATAACTTATTATGCTTCCGATTTTCTAGGATTTCTTATAAAAAGAAGCATCCTGAAGTAGAATGCTAGTGCTTCAGTCTCTCATGATAGCTTCGTGTACAATGTATAAACGGGACGTACGATACCTTTGTCCGTTTGTTTCCATCTATAGCCGCAGTTTTTCCTTTTTTTTTTTTTTTTTCGAACGAGAGCCCGGTGTATATTTTCAGCTCTTGTGTCAACATGTAAAGCCCCGCTGATTTTCGACGGTTCGTAATTCCGTTAAGGCAAGTATTTCGCTGTGGTCCACATTTTTGGAATTTACGTCCTCTGTGGGTTTTGTGACACGTGCTGCCGGCGTCTGCCGCAGGGCAGAGCCGTGGCTGCAGTGAACGATGGGGCGACCGCGTCGAATGTTCGACACAACATTCCTGAACGTTCACCTGCGGCAGCGGATACCGAGCCAGTACGTCCCACTTTGCAGCACTTGTACATCTCTGCGGAGACTTCTAAGAAGTTTTGTGCTGATGGATGATACTGTGTGCCCTATTGCACCACGCGATGTACAACTAAAGCAATAATCAGAGTATTTTTCAGCTTTTATTTGTGATCGTATTACTATAATTCTCTCAGTAATCACTCCGTTCCTATCCCCAAACCAAGGTGAATCTATCTTCCTGGGTTTTTCAGACAGATCCAGTCGTGAATTTTCTTTTTTTTTCTTTTTTCTATCTCGCTTCTTTCAGGTTTCCTTTTACAGCACCAGTCCGTGTTAGTGTTTCAACGTTATTTTTACTGCGGCCTCCATAGACTTTCACGAGTCATCTATTTCATTTGGAGTGTTCCAATGCCTTTACTATGGTAAAATAATTTGAAACTGTGTTTTTTAGTGTCCGAGTAAATGATGTTAGACTTTTTAAATCCATCGTTTGCTCTTATTCTTTGTATTGATTCATCAGTGTAATTTGACCGAAGACTTTCCTCATAACTCTACGTTTTTTTTTTTAATTCCTTCGGTGTCTGTCTTTCTGTTTTACATGCGTATATCTGCCCCGTAAAGACGGTCTGGTTAGATAACTGTTCTAGTTCCTGAATTCTGTCAATTTTCTTTTTTCAGATATGTTTCGTAAATTTGGCTGTAGTTTCCATTTTGTGGTGGCGAATTTCATACTCGCAATTCTCCAAGCCAACCTGATGAATGGTTCCACTACAAATCTGAACTTAAAGACCCTCCCGATTTTGTTATATTTAATGTCTAGAATTATGTTCAAAGTGGTTCAAATGGCTCTGAGCACTTTGGGGCTTAACATCTGAGGTCATCAGTCCCCTAGAACTACTTAAACCTAACTAACCTAAGGACATCACTCAAATTCATGGCCGAGGCAGGATTCGAACCTGCGATCGTGGCGGTCGCGCGGTTCCAGACTGAAGAGCCTAGAACCGCTCGTCCACACCGGCCGGTTTTGAATTAAGTCTACCAGCATCACATACCTTCGTGGTAAAGCTTTTATTCGTTCGTCAGAAAAATTTCTTGTTTGTCAAAATACTGTCACGCGTGAATCGCTTATAACTAGGAGACGAATAATGTGTAAACGAAGTTGACCCCAAAATGGATGCCCCATGTTTGGACGTGTTTGTTCCGCAGCATTTGTTTAGCTTGGGACGCCACCGTACGAGTGGACACCGAAGCGTGTGATTGTTACGAATTACTGTTGTGTAAAGCTATAAATTCGTGTAGTCTGAAAACGCGTTTAGCTGGGACATTTATTCGGGTGTCATTGTGAAGAGCTTGCGGAATACTACAAAGACTCAAAGCGAGACAACAAAAATATTTGTGACAACATAGAGAAAATCGGCATTAAACTGAGAATTACAAAACAATGCAAGATGTCACCTCACAACACACGTAAATATGCTTGGAATTAATGTGAACGAAAGTTATGGAAACAAAAAAAATGGCTCTGAGCACTATGGGACTTAACTGCTTAGGTCATCAGTCCCCTAGAAGTACTGAAATCTAACTAACCTAAGGACATCACACACATCCATGCCCGAGGCAGGATTCGAACCTGCGACCGTAGCGGTCGCGCGGTTCCAGACTGTAGCGCCTAGAACCGCTCGGCCACTCCGGCCGACGTTCTGGAAACAATACAGAAAGTCTGAAAAGTCGAGTGCCTATTGAATGCGGTAGCTATTGCGCCGTCGAAAAGGAAATTAATAATTAGCATAAGCGGTTACGTAGCTAGCCAATCCGGTATAAAGCGATGAGCGACATTCCAGGCTTGTAATTTATCTATTCAGTAACAATTTTTCTACACTGCGTAACCATTGTATTACACATACTAATAATTAAATTACATATTAGTAATCAACAATTGTTATGATAATATCCTCAAGTTTTCAGGAAAAATCCACGGCACGAACCCCAACTGCAAACACAGGAGCTTTTTGTTTTGTTGTTTAGTTTATTTACTGCTTTTGTGTTAACTCTGGCCATCTGGTGTTTTGTGTTTTTGCGTGTAACTGAAATTATTGAGTGGGATTCTATGAAGCCCGTGTAGCATGTATCTAAAACTTCAATATCTGTGTATCAGTGAGTCATTGGACTGGTTATCAAAAGCTGTATTTGTGATCGTGGTTTCCTGTATATTCGAAAGTATTATTTATTGTTGATTTTGTCTATTGTGATGTCTAGGAAATTTAGTCTAATATCTGATCCAGTCTGTAGGGGGAATTTGGCATTAAGGTGAACTGTCTGTATGTCACAGTGTATCTGTTTTACATGGGTGCAGTATCATCTACCAAATGATGTCATCTACATAGCAGTACCAGTATATAAGGCAGTAATGTTTTGGATGTCTAATTTCATTGAATATATTGTTTTCAGTGTGTGTCAGAAATATGTTGCCAAGCAGGCCAACGATGAGTGAGCATGGAGATCGATCTTCTTATTACGAATATAACTAACATTATTGTTGCAAGTGATGTATTTCTGTTCTGTCGTAAGCTTTCGAAGATTACAATTTTTCTCTGTCTGCAGCCGTGGTGTTCCATTTATTCTCCAGTTGGTTTTGATAATGCTGACAGGTTATTCTATTGGCAGATTTCTGAACATGTCATATCACAGCCGCTCTAACGAATTGCACTGATAACGCAGATGGGCTGTTTTCAGATGTTTTTCTCTTCATTGATTTTTTAAAAAATATCACATCTATTATTTCCCAACGGTGTTTTTCTTATAGATACGCCATATGTTAATGTTTTCGATATGAAATTTTGTTTTGAAAATACTTTCGCGAAAGGAATAAAGAAGGTGTCATCTACGGACTGTTTAACTAACATGGACGACAGCTGTGGGAGTTGTTTGGATTACATACGCGAGCGTAGTCTCTCGTAGTTTCGGTCAAATACACTATGTCATCAAAAGTATCCGGACACCTAGCTGAAAATGATCACAGGTTCGAGGTACACTCATTCGGATATGCCGGAATTCACTATGGTGTTATCACATGCTTAGCTTTGATAACAGATAACACTCCCGCAGACATACGTTCAATAAAGTGTTGGAAAGTTTCTTGGGGAATGGCAGCCCATTCCTCACGTAGTGCTGCACTGAGGTATCGATGTCGGCTGGTGAGGCCTGGAACGAAGTCGGCATTCCAAAACATCCCAACGGTGTTCTATAGGATTCTATACGATGCACTCTCTGCAGGCCAGTCCACTACTGGGATGTTACTGTCGTGTAACCACTCCGCCACAGGCCGTGCGTTATGAACAAGTGCTCGATCGTGTTGAAAGATGCAATCGCCATCCCCGAATTGCTCTTCAACAGTGGGAAGCAAAAAGGTGCTTAAAACATCAATGTAGGCCTGTGCTGTGATGGTTCCATGCAAAACAACAAGTGGTGCAAGCACCCTCTATGAAAAACACGACCCCACCATAACACCTTCTCCTCCGAATTTTACTGTTAGCACTACACAAGCTGGCAGATGACGTTCACCGGGCACTCGCCACACCCACACCCTGCCATCGGATCGTCACATTGTGTACCGTGCTTCGTCACTCCGCACAACATTTATCCACTGTTCAATGGTCCACTTTTCACGTTCCTTAGATAAAGTGAGGCGTCATTTGGCATTTACCGGCGTGATGTGTGGCTTATAAGCAGCAGCTCGACCATGATATCCAAGTTTTCTCAACTCCCGCCTAACTGTTATAGAACTTGCCGTGGATCCTGATTCAGTATGGAATTGTTGTGTGATGGTATGAATAGACGTCTGCCTGTTACATATTACGACCCTCTTCAACTGTCGGCGGTCTCTGTCAGTCAACAGACGAGGTCAGCCTGCAGGCTTTTGTGCTGTACGTGTCCCTTCATGTTTTCACTTCACTGTCACATCGGAAACATTGGATCTAGGGATGTTTAGGAGTGTGGAAATCTCGTGTACAGATAGATTAATGACACAAGTGACACCCAATCATCTGACCACGTTCGAAAGCCCTGAGTACCGCGGAGCGCCCCATTCTGCTCTCTCACGATGTCTAATGATTACTGACGTCGCTGATACCTAGTACCCTGCAGTATGCACCTACTATGAAAAACGTATGTTTTTAGGGGTGTCCGGATTCTTTTGCTCACATAGTTTATGCTGATGTGAAGAATTTAGAACACGTTATCTACTAACAATCTAACTTTACTGTTATTCGCAACAGAGGTTAAATTTGTTTATTTTCTTTAACAAAGCGTTGTTTACCGCGTGAGTAAACTTAATTACATTAATGTTCATCATAACAGGCATGTAAATTTACTTTTATAATTAATTTTGTTAAGTTAATTGATAACTTTTAACTCGTCATTACAACGCTTGCAAAATTAGCTGAAGCTTCTCCTGACTTGAATACCATTAATCTACATGAGTTGCAAACAAACATTTAATACGAGGAATACTTATTTCTCATTAATGTTTTCTAACAAACGAGTAATGACAAAAACAAAAGAATGTAAATAGTCTAGTAACTTTTTTTACCGTATTTGAAGTTTACACGAAACCACGTGGCACACGATGCAATCTGAGAGAGAGAGTCCCAATCGGAGTGCGTTCCACTCCACGTGTCACGGATCATGGAGGAAGAAATTCCACACAAGGTGACGAACAAAGATGACTCTGACTTCAGCAAGAATGAGAAGCTCAAGGCAATCGCCGACAAGACCGATTCAATGCTCAGGGACAACAGTTAGCGCAAGATAACGATTTCGCGTCAACAACTTATTTACTTTACATCTATCAAAACAAGAGTGTGAGAAAACAAGTAAATAAACTTCCAAAAACATATTGTTCTGCCCGTCTTTACCCAAAAGACAATGTAGTGCAGACACAGAATGCTAGTAAAATGGACCAAATGTGTGTACATCGTTCTGTAAGGTTGTTTTCACGGGAGTTCAGTGACCATGAAAGTGAATCAGTAAATTTCTTCAGATGTTTCGGTAGTATACTTAAATAAAAATAGTAACACATAGAAATGAGCACAATTGTAAAATAGATATAAGTAAATTATGATCCAAATTGCTAAGGTAAATAAGTTCTGTACAAAAGCATATCATACTCTGCTATCATACTCTGTGGAAGACCGACAGTGTCATCTCTGTTGACTACTTGTAAGAACATCTGTCTCACTGTTTTGTTTACGTAAAATGTTTTCGATGTTTAAAAGTGTACAACAAGTTGTGTGTGATGTTTAGTGTGTAAGAGACTCTGCACAAATGGACCATAAGGAAACTGTAAGTACAAATTCTTCTAAAGTTAGCCACTAACTTCACAAAAAGATCGACAACCAACTAAAAATCGCGTGTTTTCTTATATATTGCAGCAAAGTCAACAAAATGAAGCAGAATCTCACACATCGACAACATCACATAGAAATGACATAACAAACACAAAAACGCACTTGAAAATGGGAATCATTTCCTGAAATGTGTTGTGCGAAAAATAAAGAAAGAAAATCGTGAGTGGTAGCAGATGAGTTATTTATAAACAAACCTATTAAAAGCATATGTCTTCTTTGTTTACAAGTAAGGTAATACGACTGATGTCATTCAGATATTGAGTATATTGCTGACACTACTCTGTTGTTGAGTTATTTAACTTTCAATATTCTCACGTATAATGGCCTTGGAGAATGGAAACCTCCTCTATAAAAATCAACATGGATTCCGCAAATAACAGATCTTGAGAAGTTCGTCTTGCTCCGTTCCTCCACAAGGTCCAAAGCGATGCAGATATCGTTGCTGATGTTCATGTACCTTGACTTCAAGAGAATATTTGACACCGTCTGACACTGTCGTTTACTGAAATAAATTGAAGATTACTGACTATCGGACTAGATTTGCGATTGAAGTCAAGACTTCTTTGCAGATACAACTCAACACGCAGCTGTTAACGAAATAAGATCGACAGATGAACAGGTAATTCAAGAGTTCCTCAACGAACCGTGTTAGAACCGTTTCTGTTTACAATATAGAAATTCTGGTAATTTGTGGTAATGTCTTATAGTACCAAACAGCTGAGGAGGTTGGTCCCTAAGCTTACACAACAATCTAACTTAAACTAACTAACGCAAAAGACAACACACATATCCATGCCCCCGGGAGGACTCGACCCTCCTACGCGGGGTGCCGCGCGAACCGTGATGGGCGCACCCTAGACCGAGCGGCTACCCCGTGCGACTTACAATATAACTGAAGCGCCAAAGGAACTGATATAGGCATGCCTATTCAAATATGGAGACATGTAAACAGGTAGGATCCGGCGCTGCGGTCGACAAATGGTTCAAATGGCTCTGAGCACTATGGGACTTAACATCTGTGGTCATCAGTCCCCTAGAACTTAGAACTACCTAAACCTAACTAACCTAAGGACATCACACACATCATGCCCGAGGCAGGATTCGGACCTGCGACCGTAGCGGTCACGCGGTTCCAAACTGAAGCGATTAGAACCGCACGGCCACACCGGCCGGCCTGCGGTCGACAACGCCTACATAAGACAACAAGTGTCTGAGGCAGTTGTCAGATCGGTTACTGTTGCGACAATGGCAGATTATCAAGATTTAAGAGAGTTTGAACGTCGTGTTATAGTCGGGATTTTTCCCGTTCGACCATTTCACCAATGTACCGTTAATATCAGGAATACGGTAAAGCATTGAATCTCTGAAATCGCTGGGCTGGAAAAAGATCCTGCAAGAACGGGACCAACGTCGACTGAAGAGGCTTTCAACCTAACAGAAGTGCAACACTTCCACAAATTGCTGCATATTTCAGTGCCAGGCAAGCGTGCGAACCATTCAACGAAACTTTGTAGATATGGGTTTTCGGAGCCGAAGGCCCATTCGTGTACCCTTGATAACCAGACGACGCAAAGCTTCACGCGTCGCCCTGGCCCGTCAACACCGAAATTCGACTGCTGATGACTGGAAACATGTTGCCTGGTCGGACGAGTGTCGTTTCAAATTGTACTGAGCGGATGGACGTGTACTAGTATGGAGACAACGTCATGAATCCATGGACCCTGCACGTGGACAGGGGACTGTCAAAGCTGGTGGAGGCTCAGTAACGGTGTGGGGCGTGTGCAATTGGAGTGATACGGGACCACTGATATGTCTAGATACGACTCTGACAGGTGACACATACGTAAGCATCACCTACATCCATTCAGGTTCATTGTGCATTCTGACGGACTTGGGCAACTCCAGCAGGACAATGCGTTACCACACGTACGGTACTGATACCGAGTGGCTCCAGGAACACTCTTCTGAGTTTAAACACTTCCTCTGGCCACCAAACTCACCAGACATGAAAATTATTGAGGGTGTCATTTTTTAGCATATCCGGGATGCCTTGCAATGTGCTCCACCCCCTCGTACAGACGTATGGACGTTCCTGTAAGATCATGGGTGTGAATTCCCTCTAGCACTACTTCAGACATTAGTCGAGTCTATGAGACATCGTGTTGCGGCACTTCTGCTTGATCGCTGTGTCCCTACACTATATTAGGCAGGTGTACCAGTTTCTTTAGCTCCTCCGTGTGTATAAATGATCTCTCAGAAAACATCGGAATCTCCATACGGCTGTTAGAAGATAATGCGGTGGAGGAGCTGCAGAGGATTGATGAATGGTGCAGGTACTGGCAGTTGATCCTGAATGTAAATAAATGTAACATATTATGTAAATGTAAATGTAAATGTAACTGAAGAAGGGATGCACTACTACCCAATTACAGTATTGACGACAAACTGTTGGAACGGTAAATGCTGTAAAATATCTAGTGCCAACCATCCGGTGCAACGTTAATTGGAATCTTATATACATCATAAATCCGCTGAGTGGCCGCGCTGTCTGAAGCGCCATGTCACGGATTTCGCGGCCCTCACGCCGGAGGTTCGAGTCCTCCCTCGGGAATGGGTGTTTGTGTCGTTCTTGGCATAAGTTAGTCTAAGTAGTGTGTAAGTCTAGGGATCGATGACCTCAGCAGTTTGGTCCCTTAGGAATTCACACATACAAACACACACACACACACACACACACA
Organism: Schistocerca piceifrons; assembly: GCF_021461385.2. Lineage (NCBI taxonomy): Eukaryota > Metazoa > Arthropoda > Insecta > Orthoptera > Acrididae > Schistocerca > Schistocerca piceifrons. The sequence goes on from NC_060143.1 coordinate 558,551,951, forward strand.
CACACACACACACACACACACACACACACACGCACAAGTCCGTAAGTTTGTGTCTATGTGTTAGTACACTTGTCATTCTTTCAAGCTTAAATGGATGTGGATGAAATCTGTAATGGAGACAGCTTATATCGTGAATGAGTGCACAGGCTACGTTACATATACCTACCTATCGAAGAAGTGGGAATGGGGGTGAAGAAATTGCGTAGCTCACGACTCGCCAGTAGCCAATATTATTCATCCAGTATTTCAAACTGAGATCACTTTACCACTTGCAACAAATCTTATACATAATTTCAAACATTTACCAAACTTTTATCTCGTTGGTAACTCCCACAAAATGATGGAAGGAAAAATGTTTATAGCCTACTACATATTCGCTGTTCATGCATTAAAACTGCCGCAAAAAGCATGACCTTACTTCTTCACTACAGACTGCAATCGCAACACATTTTTTGAGCAGTGTTCGTGTGCATTACTGAATGTACAAGCAAAATTACGTCAACCTACGACTTACAGTTCAGGAGATAAGACTTCATAAACACTGGAGTGAAAAACTGTCGCATTGCATATGACACTTAAATTTGTTACTTATTTACCACTAACTCTACTCGATATACACTTTGCAGACATTACCCAGATATGCCGTCGAACGTACCTACAAAAATATGTCATTTTACGACACACATTTCAGGAGGCATGACGTCAAATACTGAGATGCTTCAAAAACTGCCACATCATACCCCACGTTTACATTCATTACTTCTGTACCACTAACTCTATTCGCAACACATTTTGCAGAAAGTGTCCACACATGTTGTAGAATGTACGAAGGAAAACGTGTCATTGCACAGCACATAGTTTAGGAGATAGGATGTCAAGAAAACTGTATTGCCAAATTACCTAGAGACACAGGTGAAATATGGGTGCAAATGCGTGTGAAATACGTTAAATACGAGGTTTATTAGGAATTCAAGGTCCAACAGATCACGAAATGAAAACGAAAGTGAAAATCCGATGATGCTTTGCACAGATGTTTTAAGCTGCTCGATCGCGATTGTCGCTCTTTTCAGTTCCGATGACGTAGTGATCACGTAGAGATGCCTACAACAATAGCTTCTCTCGTCAGGCACGGGAGTCCACTGAGAAGTTTCGTCTGATTTCATGCAATCTCACATAACGTGTCATGCATTTCTTTCTCCACGAAAATTCTCTGCCGCACACTACAGGGGCAATGAGTTAGCCACTGCAGCATTTTCAATGGGAAGTGTTTGATCACCCCCTGTACAACCCGGACTTGGAACCCTCTGAGTCTCATCTCTGCTCACTTTAACCACTGGCTATGAAGACAACGTTTTGGCACATATAACAAGCTGCAGACTGGCAGACTGCGGAAGGCACAGGTGGCTGCCTTCCGTGACGACGTTGTTGGAAAGGTGGTATAGCGCTACGACAAATGTCTAAGTCGCAGCAGCTACTACGTAGAGGATTTGATGGAAGGTGTAGCAAACCGTAGCAAGTTATGCATTTTTAATTTTCACTGTGGTTTTCTGATCAGCCATCGTGTATGTCAAATACATTTTACTTGGGTGCACGTCGACAAGGCCACATGTATAAAGCTCATCCTAAACCAATGGAACAAATTCAACAAAATTTGGCAGACATAAGAGTTACGATTTGAAAGAAATACTGTGCCAGCAAGAACCATCAGCCTCCTAGTGTGGAGGGAAAATGGAGGCAAGGGAAATGCACAGATAGAGAGCAGGGGACGACATGAACACAGATAGGGGGGGGGGGGGGGGACGATAAGATGGACAGAGAGAGGGAGACCAGGAAATGGGATGAGGGGTCGGAGGATATGGAGAGAGGAAGGGAAGAGAAGCAGATAGACAGCTAGAGAGAGGGAGAGAAAGGAGAGGAGGAGTTAGGTACAGAAGGAAAAGAAGAGGAGATGGACAGAGGTAGGGGATGGAGGAGACTGACAGCGACAGAGGGGCAGGAGGTGAAAGTGAGTGGGGGCAGAAGCTGGATAGAGGGAGAGAGGTGGAGGAGTTTCACAGAGAGAGGGGAAGATGGACATACAGAGAAGGGCAGGAGAAGACTGACAGAGAGTGGGAGATGGAGAGATGGAGGAGAAGGACGGACGGAGAGGGTAGAAGAATCGAGTAGAGGAGAAACAGGTAAGAGATGGACGAAGAGAGGGGGATAGAGGAGATGGAGTAGTAGACGACCATAATAAACACATACCCGGGCAACACTGGGTTCTGAGCAATCTCTACATGTATGCTAAGAACAACAAGTCTCTAAACGTTGCATTGCAGTTTATTTATGCCTCTCTACGCACACTATGACAATTATGATCATTCCCGTCGTAAGTATGTCGCAAACAGTCGTATTTATTTATTCCCTTTTCCGGCACATTTTGTAATTTTGTAATTCACTACTTGGCGGCGTAAAATCGGTTCCCGTGAAGTGACTGACTGAGTTGCGAGCGACGTGAGTTCTGTCAACTTTTCCTTTTCTTTTCTGGCCCTAAGTGACTCGCGAGCAAGACTTCCAAGAGATAACTTTTTAGGTGACCCATACCCGTGGACATTGAGTTTCAGCATTAACATTTTTTTTTCTTTTTTTTTTTTTTTTTTTTGGAAATTTATGTTCAACCGTGGGCAACACCGCTTGGCGCAGCTAGTGATCACATACAACAAGTATTAACAGAAGAGAAACAAATGTCAGATTGAGATTCATTGGAAGAATCTTGAGGGAATACAGCTATTCACAAAATAAGGGTTCGACAAAATACTTTTTTAATAGATTGTTAAGTGTGCCTTAGCAGTCTGGGACTATTGCCAGCTAGGATTAATAGAAGATCCAAACAAGAGTGGCGTGCTTTGCCAGTCGATCGTTTAGTCAGTGTTACAGAGATGCTCGACACACTCCAGTTCGCAGACGCTGCAGGAGAGGCGTTCTGCATGACGGAGAGTTTTACTATCGAAATGTAAATGGAAATGCCGTGTGGCTAGGGCCTCCCGTCGGGTAAACCGTTTGCCTGGTGCAAGTCTTTCAAGTAGTCGCCATTTCGGCAACTTGCGTGTCGATGGGGATGAAATGATGGTGATAAGGACAAGACAACACCCAGTCCCTGAGCGGAGAAAATCTCCGACCCAGCAAGGAATCGAACCCTGGCCGATAGGTATGACATTCTGTTGCGTTGACCACTCAGATACCAGGAGCGGTCACTATCGAAATTCCGAGAAGGCATATTCCAGGAAGAATCGGACACAGTAAAACTCTCTTCGACATATGTCTCCCGAAATGTCTACAACGAGAAAATTCGAAATATTACAGCTAATACAGAGGTTCACCAGCAATTATTCTTTCTCCACGAAGTACTCGAGAATTGAATAGGGAAGGGGGGAGCATTTAGTGGCACGAGTACACTCCGCCACACACATTCAAGTGGCTTGCAGTGTCTTTATTTACAAGCAATGCAGTTAAAGTTAACAGTTTCTCATAACATTGTTCCTGTGATATTGTCCAAAGTCGGCAAACTAGATCGATACCACAGGCATTAGTGAGGGCTCGCTGCATTCCACAACGACGTATAGGGCGTGCTCCAGAAGACCACGGCTCCCTCTCCTCAACAGCAGCACCTTGCCACTGAGGTCAATATACTATTGTGAATGTAAGTACTTAACCCCAGTTCGACACCTCAGCTACAGCAGTCAACGTCATCGAGCAGGACTTTGACAATTGAAGTTTCTGATGAAATGTACTTCGTAATGTTGAACATTGTACCTCAAGAGATGAGTTTGTTAATAAGGGCACCAAGTGATGCATCACTAGTCAATGACGGCTGTAAATTATCCAGTCCCCCTGTGGCAAAAGAGTCTTAAAGTAAATATTTTATTCATTTAAGTAGTAAAATAAACTAATGTGTTTTAGTCTAATCAGCCTTCTCCTAGAGCTATCAAAGAATCACAGCTGGCTGGACGAAATGAGTTTCGCCTGGCCACGACAAGTTCTTTCTTATTTGAGTGGTTCGTCGAGCTGAACTTCAGATTTTAGTTCTTCCCACTCTTGCACTGCTTTTTCAAAGACACAGCTGGAAAGTAAAAGAGAGGGTTTATTACCTTCTCTTACTGATGTTTGATTTCAAAATGTTCTGAAATTTCTCCCTGGACATTAGTCTTGATTTTATACCAATGTATCACTAATAGTTGCATTGTAGGCCTAAACCTTGCTTTTTCAGAATGTGGAAGAGACATTTGCGTTTGTTGAGCCATACATTTACATGGCAAAATATCATGACCACCAGCTTAATATCGCGTTAGTCCAATTTTGGAACGCAATAAATCAGCGATTGCGCCTGGAATGCAGTCATCAACTCTTTTTCTTTTTTCGGAGAAACGCTGCACGAAATACGTATGGACAGCTTACGCAATTCTCGTACAATACGGGTCTGTGGTTTGTGGGGCAGAACTTGTGTCTTGTAACATCCCAGCGGTGTTCCATTATATTCACCCCAGGCGTATTCGATGTCCAAAACATCAACATGAGTTCACTACCATGCCCCTCAAACCACTGTAGTGCCATTCTAGACGTGTGACAAGAAGAGTGATCCTGCTGGAAGATGCCACTGCGACGTGGAAGACATCAGGCAAGAACAGAAGCACTTATTGTACAGTAATGTTCACGTAGTTTACAGCTGCGACAACGCTTTCGATTACTACCAGAGGCCAGCCTGATTTCCCACAGAGCATAAAACTGCCCTCGCCGGTTGTGCTCATGATGTGTGCGTGTTTCGAGTATCCGTTGGCCCGTATGCGGACGTATCTGAAAGCTACTGTCGAACTGGTGTAATCAAAAACGTCATTCAGCCAATCTGGTGACACGTTGCCCTTAATGCACGGTCCAATCTTGATAACCGAGTGCTCCTCGCGATCGTTACTGACGATGTTAGATCACTAATGTTCAACAATGTGCGATGACGGCTTCAAATCTGTCATAGATCGCCGCCTATCCTGGTTTCAAGAGCGAGCAAGCACACGACCTCCAGTTCTGTGACGATCCGAAGTCGCCTAGCGTTGCTTTCACCGTCGTTCGACCACCAGATGCTCGTGATAGTAGCACGTGAACAGTCGACCAGCTTACAGGTGTCCATCATTCACATTGTCAGACACCGAACCTTAACAAGTGGAAATGCAAGTGGATTATCACATTTGCAGCCCGTGGCTTCGTTTTTCATTTGCCTCTGTTCGGCTTATCTGGTTTACTTAGAGCGCTACATGCCGCAGAGATACAGCATTGCAAATCAATACGAAGCTAGCAATCCCACGAAAGTAATAGGCCACTCTCAAGCACACATGTATCGAATTTATTATGAAAATAGTATACACGTATAAGACACATACAGGCATCGCGCATTTACATAGTCTTTTTTATAGCACAAGTAACAAAATAATTTACCTTTAAACCAGTTTTGGTTGTAGCAGAAACATACAGAGATGCATTATCTTGACTCCGTAGATTTTCCCCGCGTATTAAGTCTTGTAAGTCTCTTCGGGTTTGCTGCCGGACCCTAAAATCAACTGTATTTCAAATTTCGACAATCCATCTGTTCGCTATCTCCAGGAGAATGCTGCTTCTGCTGAAGAGACTTTTCAATGCGCTATCTTGTTGAAACATTAGACTTTCGTACCCTATGTCCTCGTACTTACTAATGAGTTCTGTATACAGCATCTCAGAGCGCATGTTAAGGTTCATTCCAGTGTCCAGCCAAGCAATGTGTGATTTAGCCTCCCTTTAGCGTAGAAGACTGCCCAAATCCTAATACTTCCACCTCCAAATTTTCTGCTCATTCTTATCTGCTGTTCTGCTCTCTGATCGTGCCAATAATATTCAGATCGATCCTGACCAGCTAAATTTAACTTCTTCTAGTCACTGAATAGCACTTTATCCCATTCAGAAGTCGTGACGTACGTTTCTCAGAAAACTATTAATTACTACTTTTATGTAAATGGTATTTGACCAGGTTTCTGCAGTCATTTCTTTAATAGAAGGACTATGTCATCTGACAAAATTTCTCGACCACGTCTAGAAGTTGCAGCCAACTGTAAATCAGCAACAAGTGAGAAGAATAACTGTTTGTGGCCCTTTCTTTGAGCAAAAGTAACCATTTCGGTGCCTCAGATGATTTTCTACTTAGCCCATATTTTCCACTCTGTCCATGCCACCATATCGTGCGACCAGTCTAGCAAATTAATCTATCATTGTACTTGAAAGTTTCAACTTCTTGGCGAATTGAAGATTAGAATCCCGTTCCGTTGTACGCGCTAATGTCTGCTTTTTCATCACATGATCACAGTTTTTCGCCTGGCATTGTCACAGTCATGATTTACGAATACAACAAGCACTGTCACTAATGGTGTGTGTTTCTCTCTGCAGTAAAGGGGCTTACGCAAGCACTAACACCGCACACAGTCGACTGCAATTATAGCGCGATCCACTCTCCACCACCTGAACCAATATCTTGGCAGTCTACGTCGCAGTGGGCGGAAATCATAACGTTCTAGCTACAAAGGTACAGACTAATTTCATATTAAGTAATTCTCCATTGCAACTGTGTCGATTAAGCCATCCCCAAATTATTACTGTTATTGAAATGTATCAGAAGAAGAGTATCGTTATCTCTCTCTCTCTCTCTCTCTCTCTCTCTCTCTCTCTCTGTTTGCCTGCTAAACTCAATGTCTCTATCTTTTCCACATATACGAGTGGGTACCCAATAAAAAGCGCAATAACACTGCCGTGGGCGGAGCTTGTGTAGTACGCATTTCTGCCGCTAGGCGAGTATAGTGCAACTCATTGCCAGTTCAGTGCGACCTGTGTTGTCAACCTGGCCTGGCCTATTCATCAGCAGTGATTGTTCTTGCTAGCGCTGTTTTGTTCTTGTTTCACTTTTTATGATGTTTTCTATTCGGCAAGAATGCTGTGAACTTGTTTTACTTTTGAAAGCAGCTTCAAAAGACGATTCTATGAAAAAAAACTCGAGTGTACGAGTCGTTTCCTCGATTTAAAAACGGAGCCATGTCTATTGATGACAAACCTCGATCTGGACGTTCACCAACCGCCTTAACAACGAAATTATTGAAAAAAATTGAAGAGGTTGTGTTCACAGACCGTCGACAGACAGTTGATCAACTATCAGAGATATGTGGGCTCTCTCGGAGCAGCAGTGTTCGTCAAAGAAGAGCCGATTTGTGACAGACAGGAGAATGGTCATTCCACCATGACAACGCACAAGCACACACAGCCATCTCTGTTAGACAGTTTTTGGTAAAAAGTGGCACTGTTCTACTGCCCCATGCACCTTACTCGCCTGTCCTGGCTCCATGCGACTTTTTCTTCTTTCCACGCATGAAAAGGGGCATGAAAGGTCATCGATTTGACAACACTGAAGAAGTGACGAAAGAAACGAAGGAGGGGCTCTCAGCCATTTCCAAAGTTCACTACAAAAAATGTAGTAACATAGTAATGTTATAGTGGAGTGTATTTTGAAGGGGACAAGGTTGTTTTGGGAACAATTTGAAAATACATAAATTTTAAAAAATAATTCCGCTTTATTTGGGTACCCCTCGTAGGCTCTTGGTGAACACACACACACAAAATCGCTATCTCACTCTGTCTTCCTTGCGTTCTTCATTAGTTGCAAAGAACATCCTCCTGTCCTTGGGACAGTGTCTGTGGCACGGAATGCCGGCCTGGTCGCCCGTTAAGCAGCCAGCCGTGTGTGGTTCGGTTTCCGGCATCTCGGTGGGAGGCAGAGCTCCGCGGGTAGGCGGCAGGGGGCCGGGGACCAGTGGTGGGGGTCTGGGGGTCGCTGATGCATGGCCGGCCTGCCTCTGACAGCCGACACGGCGGGTCGCTGCAGCGACGCTCGGCTACGGCGTTCACGTAGGCCGCCTCAGAACAGGCACTGACGCAGCGGCCGAGGCCGTCTTGCCGCACCTGTAGAGGTCATTCTGACATAAAATACTCTGGAAATGCATAAGTTAATAAGAGATGGGATTGATCCTCCATGGCAGAACACTATTGCAAAAGCAACGAAAAAATCATGCCAAATTCAAAAGAACGCAAAATCCCCAAGACTGGGTAAGTTTCACGGAAGCTCGAAATTTAGTGCGGACGTCAATGCGAGATGCTTTCAGTAGCTTCCACAATGAAACATTGTCTTAAAACCCAAAGAGATTCTGGTCGTATGTAAAGTGCACCAGTAGCAAAAAACGGTCAGTACCGTCACTGCGCGATATCGTTGAAAATGTTACCGATGGTGGTGCCACTAAAGCAGAGTTCCTGAATACAGTTTTCCGTAATTCCTTCACGAAAGAAGACGAAGTAAATATTCCCGAATTGGAAACCAGAACATCTGTTAGGATGAGTGACATAAAAGTAGATATCTTACGTGTTTCGAAACAACTCAAATCACTTAAGAAAGGCACGTCTCCGGTCCAGATGGTACACCAATCAGGTTCTTTCCAGAGTATGCACAATATCGCCTTTCTTAGCAATCATATTCAACCGCTCACTTGACGAAACGTCTGTTCCTAAAGACTGAAAAGTACCACAGGTCACACCGATATTCAAGAAAGGAAATAGGAGTAACCCACTGAATTACAGACCCATATCGCTGACCTATATTTGCAGTAGGATTTTGGAGCATATGCTGTACTCGAACATTATGAATCACCTTGAAGAAAAGGATTTATTGGTGCATAACCAACACAGATTCATAAATTTATCGTTCTTGTGCAACACAGGGAGCTCTTTTTTCCCATGAAGTAATGAATGCTGTCGACAAGGGATCTCGGATCGATTTCATATTCCTGGATTTCCAGAAGGCTTTTGATACCGTTCCTCACAAGCGACTATTAATCAAATTGTGTGCATAGGGTGTATCGTTTCACTTGTGTGACTGGATTCGTGATTTCCTCTCAGAGAGGTCACAGTTCGTAGTGATAGACAGTAAATCATCGAGTAGAATGAAAGTGATATCTGTCGTTCCGCAAGTTAGTTTCATAGGCCATCTGCTGTTCCTGATTTACATAAATGATCTAGCTGATAATCTGAGCAGCCCCCTTAGATTGTTTGCAGATGCGCTGTAATTTACCTTGTAGTAAGATCATCAGACGATCAATTCCAAATACAAAATGATCTAGAGAGAATTTCTATATGGTGCGAAAAGTAGCAACTGGCACTAAACAAAGAAAAGTGTGAGGTCATCCTCATGGGTACTAAAAGAAATCCGATAAATTTTGGGTCTACGATAAATCGCACAACTCTAATGGCTGTCAATTCCAGTAAATACCTAGGAATTACAATTACGATCAACTTAAACTGGAAAGACCACATAGATAATATTGTGGGGAAGGCGAATCAAAGACTACGCTTTGTTGGCACCACACTTACAAGATGCGACAAACTCACTGAAGAGACAGCCTAAATTACACTTGTCCCTCCTCTACTGGAATATTTCTGCGCGGTGTGGGATCCTTACCAGATAGGACTGACCGAGAACATCTGAAAAGTGCAGAGAAGGGCAGCTCGTTTCGTGTTATCGCGCAATAGGGGTGAGTGTGTCACTGATATGATACGCGAGTTGGGGTGGCAGTCACTGAAACAAAAGCCGTTTTCTTTGCGGCGAGATCTATTTACGAAATTTTAATCACCAACTGTCTCTTTCGAATGCGAAAATATTTTGCTGACACCCACCTACGTAGGGAGAAATGATCATCACAATAAAATAAGAGAAATCAGAGCTCGAAAGGAAAGATCTAAGTGTTCCATTTTCCCATGCGCCATTCGAGAGTGGAATGGTAGAGAGCCTTCTGGCAGGCACTTAAATGTGAATTGCAGAGTAACCATGTAGATGTAGATGTAGATGTAGATGTAGAACACGTCTGTAGCGAGGGACAAGCGCGGATTAAAGTGGGGGGAAGGGGCGCGGAGGGGGCCATCGCCCCCCACCCCTTGAGAGCTGAAACTAAATTAAAATCAAATACTGGTTCTTGTAATCTGCCATAAAGTTAACCTCGCGAATTTAGAGTCTCGGTCAGTGGATTTAGTCATTTAATTCAGTATTCCCCAAGCCACCTCAATTTGTGTGCCTGGGAGAATCTGCTACCTGTGCCGCTGACTTGTGCTCCCTATCCTGTTCGAATTGTGGACGCCAAATATTGGCAGGGCTTCCCGACGTGCAACACCAGCACACACTTCGTATTTCCCTTAGGGCAATATCTGCTTTGCCCCCATGGTTGTCATTGCTACTATTGTTATACTGCATGCCCAGAATTCGGGGCCATATCCCAACAGTTTGGGCGCCTTCAGGTGAAGCCACCGACAAGAGCTTCTCCGCAGCGCCCGAGTCTTCATATAGCGTGGCGCGGTACGCCCCCAGACATTAACCACTGATTGTATCAAAGCACTCCATCTTCAGGCCACAAGTGGCCCATCGGGACCATCCGAGCGCCGTGTCATCTACAGCTGAGGATGCGGATAGAAGAGGCACATGGTCAGCACACCGCTCACCCGTCGTTATGATAGTTTTCTTTGACCGGAGCCGCTACTATTCGGTCGAGCAGTTCCTCAATTGGCATCACGAGACTGAGTGCACCCTGAAAAATGGCAACAGTGCATGGCGGCTCGGATGTTCACCCATCCAAGTGCCGGCCACGCCCGACAGCGCTTAACTTCGATGATCTGACGGGAACCAGTGTCTCCACTGCGGAAAGGCCGTTGCGAGTGTATCAAAGGAACACAATCTTATGTTCAAAACTATGTCTTCATGTACCTGCAATTATGCATAGAGCCACTGTAACGATGTAATATCATTCTTGCTGTTTACAGTGCACTTCTTTGGACGTATTAGTTGCAAACACATTGTTTTGCTAACATACTTAATACGGATACTACAGTTTTTCAGGATGTTTGCTCAAAAACGAGTGTCATTGTGATCTGTAATGAAAATAAAAATTAGAAAAGAACTTTGAGTACCTGTTTAAGACTTAACAATTATTGTTTTCAGAATGTATATCAAAAATATGTCGCAAATTAAGAAATACAAATTTAAATGTGTTTTATTCTACTTTCAGTTTATTATTTTTTAACTTGCTTATCAACTCTTATTAACAAAGGGCTTACAAGTTCGTTGCTGTGTATTGACGATTATATAACAGAAGTTACTCAGAAAAAGATTGTGGATGATACACATTTCAAAACATTTAAAACTTTGTTGTCTAAAATAAAACACATTTTAGCAATTGTTTGATAATTAAAACAGTAGTTTTTTTAAGTTTTTTGCTTCTTAACTTTCAAGGAGAGGACCCCTGCGTCTTCTATCTGTTCTAGGCAACCGCCCCACACACAGTACTTCATTAAGACCCCCCTGGCGAGGGATCGTAGTAAACCCATTTCTTCATCAGCAATAAAATACGACTGTTTCTTGATGTGCAGTTCCACAGCCTCGACGTAAAGTCCGAATGCTAAAATGATTTTAAATGTCCACCGTAGGTTGTCAGATACTTTACAGTTCCATTACACTGATGCGGTCTTCCATTTGTGAAGTAAGCGACGATCCAGACTTCGCATGTAGCAATTCAATGGAATCGTCTTGATCGCTAAAATCTTTATTTACTTGTATGACGCGTTTCGAGTAATCATCATCAGATTATGCTTAGGAAAGCTCATACAAGAAAAACTAAGTTGCATGTGCAATTGCCATTAGGCGTATTCACAAAAGGTAATTTGAGATGTTGATGCCAGACACGGCCATCAACATATTTCCATGGAATTACTACATGCCAAATTCTTCCTACATGATAGACGTTCATTCCGTCACGTGTTACCTTACAACACTGGCCAGTTTATGCCTGTGGTCATTTCCAGATACAGCTGCCTCACTGACATGTGTGTCCTATTGAAAAAAAGGTTACTGGTACGTGGGAACAGAGAATTGTTCGCACACACATACCTCAAAAATCTACATATATAAGCCTTGCACATCGGATGCACCGTGAAGGATCATACACTGTGTGATCAAAAGTATCCGGAAAACTGGCTGAAAACGACTTAAAGTTCGTTACGCCCTCTATCGGTAATGCTGGAATCCAGTATGGTGTTGGCTCACTCTTAGCCTTGATGGCAGTTTCCACTCTCACAGGCATACGTTCAATCTGGGGCTTGTAGGTATCTTGGGGAATGACAGCCCATTCTTCACAGAGTGCTGCACAGAGGAGAGGTATCGATGTCGGTCGGTGAGGCCTGGCACGAAGTCGGCGTTCCCAAACATCCCAAATGTGTTCGATAGGATTCAAGTCAGGACTCTGTGCAGGCCAGTTTCCGCGTAGCACAAAAATTTTTTTTAATGTATGTCACACGGATCACCGACATTACAGCATTTCAGAATGGCTAGCGATTTAATCTAATACTGCGTTGGTGCATATGTTCGTAGCGTTTTTCCATAGGTTTAATAAACACAACAGATACACAAACCAGAGACTTAAGTCGTCAATAATATTCTGCCCTTCACTGTTTACACCAAACTGCCAGACCTGGGGTAACTTTTCGAGTCCGCTCCCTAGAAATCACTTGGTTTTGCGGAGAGGAGACATGGAGCTATGTTCGGAACGCATTTTCAGATAACTTGAAGGTCGTTCGATAGAGAGCGGAAAAGGTGAAAATCTAAGGGCGCAGCTCAACTCATGTGTAGTGTTCTTCGTCAATCTAGCAGAATGCGGGTGGGCATTATCGTGGAGTAACATTAGTTCATGCCGTCTTCCTGGGCGATGTTCTTAGACTGCGTCTGCGGGACGTCTCAGTTGTTGACTGTGTGGTGTCACCACCAGACACCACACTTGCTAGGTGGTAGCCTTTAAATCGGCCGCGGTCCGTTAGTATACGTCGGACCCGCGTGTCGCCACTATCAGTGATTGCAGACCGAGCGCCGCCACACGGCAGGTCTGGTCTAGAGAGACTCCCTAGCACTCGCCCCAGTTGTACAGCCAACTTTGCTAGCGATGGTACACTGACAAATTACGTTCTCATTTGCCAAGACGATAGTTAGCATAGCCTTCAGCTACGCCATTTGCTACGACCTAGCAAGGCGCCATTATCATTTGCTATTAATCTTGTGATGCACATACCGTCACACCGATGTTCACCAATTATGGATTAACCGTCACACCGATGTTCACCAATTACGGATTAAAGTTAAGTATTCCAGAAGCCACATACCTTTATTTACTAGTCTCACCTCCTTTAACTGTTCCAGACCTCACGCCAGCCTGCATGAGCTTAAACGCGTGCCTTTCGGCTTCACCTCATAGTGGCTTGGCTGTCTTGCCAATCCACAACAATTGAAGACGAGGATTTTGCATATTGATATTGCCTGAATTACTTGTGTCATGGCTTCGCCACAATCTCCAGATGTACTGTCCGAATTTTATTGGCTTACAGAATCAGCAGACGCAGGCCTTATAGGATGCCCTTGGACAGCTCGTCCAGGGTCAACGTGCAATGCAAAACGATGCGGCAGCCGCCGCTCCACCGCTACCGCAGCCACAACACACTGTTGCATCACCTTTTCGTCCTTTCGATGCTGCACTGGAAAGCTGGACGGAGTGGTCACGCCAATTTGGATTCCATCTCGCCGCCTACAGAATTCAAGGTAATGAGCGGCAGCCTTTTCTCCTTTCCGCCGTAGGCGTCCAGACGTACCATGTGATAGTGAAATTATTTCCCCGACGCGACGTAGCAACTCTGTCCTACGACGAAATTTTGTCTGCATTAGATACTTATTTCAAAGAATCAGTCAATGTAGTTGCAAAAAGGTATACCTTCTTTCGTACAAAACGTAAGGCAGGTCAAACCAATAGGGAGTGGGTTGCAACCTTGCAAGGCCTTACTAGGGATTGTGCTTTTGAGTGTGATTGTGGACTCCCTTATTCAGATGCTATGGTACGTGATGCTATTGCACAGAACGTTTCTGATGTTCGTATATGGGAACAGATTTTGAAACTAGTCAATCCCTCCCTTCAACAAGTGGTAGACATATTGGATCGGCAGGACACACTTGACTTTGCTCAGGAACCATTTGCAACTTCGCCACCCGTGTCCCAGGTAAACCGGACCGCCGGGCGAGCTACACGGAACAGTAAACAGCCCTCGCGCCCATCCACGCAGCTGGCGCCAAGCTCCCCGCCAAGTGTGCAGCGCCAGCAAGCAAATGCAGTGTTAAAATCATGCCCGCGGTGTGCTACTAGATATTCGCGTGAGAACTGCCCGTCACGAAAAACCTATTTGCTTTATCTGTAATAAACGAGTACATGTTCAGAGTGTTTGCCAGAAAAAGCTCCAATCGGACACTCACTACCATTCCAGGCCCTTTGCTTCTCGCCGGAATCAGACTCGAACCAAGAATACTCAGGCTCGTGAACCTTCGCCCATGGAAATTCATGTTGTTCATTCCACTCCACCCAGTGCCACTCTCTCTAATAGTGACTGTGTTCGTCCCACGAATAGTGTGCGTCGACATCGGCGGAAATCCCGTCAAGTCGCAAGTGATTCTGTACCATTGTCAGTTCACGTTGCACGAGACATTCGCTCTTGTCGTCAGCAGGGCAATAAACTTTTTGTAGACTTGGACATTAATTGCAACGTGATACCATTCCAGCTCGATACCGGAGCTGCAGTTTCCTTGATCAATCATGACACGTACAAACAGCTGGGCACACCTCCGTTGCGTGCCGCAAGTGTTCAGTTAAGTAGTTATTCAGGACAAGCAATCCCTGTGTTAGGTCAGTGCAGCCTTCTTGCAACATACAAGGGACAAACAAAACTTGTGTCATTGTACGTCCTTCGTTCTTCTTCTGCAGTGAACTTGTTTGGTTTCAGTTTGTTTCAGTTGTTGAAGTTGTCTATAGTCAATCAGGTCCTATCAATGAACCAGACTGTGTCTTCAGACAGTGTTTCTCGTCTATGTGAAGAATTTGCAGACATTTTTGCACCGGGCCTCGGTTGCGCTAAGAACTATGAAGCACATTTAGAACTGAAAGTAAACGCGCAACCGAAATTTTTCCGAGCGCGCAATGTTCCCCACGCCTTGCGTGATGAGGTCGCAAGAACATTAAACGATTTGGAATCACAAGGTGTAATTGAACGTGTGCAGGCGTCTCTCTGGGCATCACCCTTAGTAATTTTGCCGGAAAATTGAGACTTTGTGTGGACTTTAAGGCAACAGTGAATCCACAACTAGTGACTGCAACTTTTCCTTTACCCAGCCCGGAAGATCTTTTTGACAAACTGTGCCCGGGTAAATATTTGTCGAAGTTGGATCTCGCAGATGCGTACTTGCAAATACCGGTGGACGTAGAATCCCAGCGCGTTTTGGTGGTTAACAGGCATCTTGGTTTGTACCGATTCAGACGATTGCCATTCGGGTGCGCATCCGCCCCTGAATTGTTTCAGCAATATCTACATACTGTTTGTGCGTCGGTCCCTACTGCAGCAAACTATCTGGACGATATTGTGATCTCCGGAAAGACGGAAGAAGAACATTTAGACAATCTTAGAACATTATTTCAGGTCTTGCGACAAAATGGTCTTCGCTTGCAGAAGGACAAATGTGTGTTTTTTGCTCGTGACTTGCCATATCTGGGACATGTACTTAATGCCCAAGGCATACATCACAGTCCAGAGCACCTACGTGCCATACAAGACTTGCCTTCGCCACAGAATTTGAAGCAGCTACAGAGTGTGCTGGGAAAAATAAATTATTACCACAAATATGTGCGCCACGCCTCTTCCATTTCAGCTCCGCTTCATCGTTTACGCCGTAAAGGTGTTCCGTTCGTCTGGACGACGGAATGCGAACGCGCCTTTCGCCAGTTGAAATCTACTGGCTCGCCTCAGCCCCAGGTGTTACCGACGCTGCCTTGCATTCTGCCCCATGGCGACGCGCCGCCGCCGCCGCCGCCTGTTCTCCCGCCGGCGACGCCCGCAGTGGACGCGTCGCTGCCACCGCCGGGTGCCTCCCTGGATCACGCGCCGCCGATCGCTTCCCGTGACCAGTTGTCCTCCGCCATGGACTCCTTGCCCGCTCCGGACCACCTGTCGTATTCGCCCGTCGGGTGCCCCCGCTCGATGGAGGTCGACCCTTCGGCCCCTCCTGTCTCTCTACGGGCGCATACACCGCATGTTGGCGTGCAACCTGGACTAGGTTTTCAGGCGTTTCCTAGCTCCCCTCGGGCCGAATGGCAGGGTGCGGGTGGCACAGCCTCGCCTGTTGTTAGGCTCCCCACCTCGTCGCATACGCCAACATGGGGTCCTCTCCACGGCGGGCGGAAGTCTTATACCACAACCGTCCGCCGATTTGCGGGGGAGGAATGTGGTGTCACCGCCAGACACCAAACTTGCTAGGTGGTAGCCTTTAAATCGGCCGCGGTCCGTTAGTATACGTCGGACTCGCGTGTCGCCATTATCAGTGATTGCAGACCGAGCGCCGCCACACGGCAAGTCTAGAGAGACATCCTAGCACTCGCCCCAGTTGTACAGCCGACTTTGCTAGCGATGGTTCACTGACAAATTACGTTCTCAATTGCCGAGACGATAGTTAGCATAGCCTTCAGCTACGTCATTTGCTACGACCTAGCAAGGCGCCATTATCATTTGCTATTAATCTTGTGATGCATGTACCGTCAGACCGATGTTCACCAATTATGGATTAAAGTTAAGTATTCCAGAACCCACGTACCTTTTTTTATTAGTCTCACCTCCTTTAACTGTTCCAGACCTCACGCCAGCCTGCGTGAGCTTAAGCGCGTCCCTATCGGCTTCACCTCATAGTGGCTTGGCTGTCTTGCCAAGTCACAACACCTTTCTTTTCCTTATGTAGCATAAAGATACCATTTCTCTTCACTAGTAACGATAAAGTACAGGAATAGTGGGTGTTGTTTACCAGTCGATCGACGACGAGCAAGCAGAGATCCACATATGGCCATCCACTGACTTTCGTGGTTTTGGTTTATAGCTTGAAGTGTCCTTACATACGATTTTTGAGCCTTCCCAAATCCATGCAATTGTCGCACAGTGACGGAAATATCTTAGTTAGTTACATTTTCCAGTTTCCGGGTATGCTGACGTACATCATTGTGGATGAATGTTTTTAAATGATTTTCATGAAACCTCCAAAGTTTCCCTTTGTGTGGCGAGATAATAATGTCAAAGCGGTCCTCATCAAAACGAGTAAACCATTTTCTTGCCGTGCTCTGCCCAATAGCATTATCCCATTATGGCAGTCCTCTACTTAAGAATACGTTGGAAATGTTCCAGTTTCTCCACTTTCCAATCCATTTAGTAGCGTCCACAGCTCCAATCACTGCCTCCAAATGAGAATACGTAAACTCAGATAGAACGGTGAACTACAAATAAAACGTGGAAGTAGATAAATAAACCCACACGAATTGGAATACCAACATGGAAAACTAAAACGATACGAGCTTATCGACCAGCCTAATATATGATTCAATGGAAGGCTGTCATGTGCAAAGAATTTGGCAGCCTGCGATCGACATTTGGGTTTTATTATTTAGAAAATGAAACCTGGGTTAGAGTTGTTATTTTTTGACAAACCTCCTGTCATGTCGTTGCCGTCGCCATGGTCTTCGTCTTCTATACAAGCATTTAGTTTATACCTGCTCCGGCACCACAAAGTTTGTGACTGGTTTTCTAAGTCTATCTGCGGGGTGCCGACGAAAATACGGAAACGCCAAATTTACAATACGTTACCATGTCTGATACGGTGTGTAAAAGCCGTTGGCATCCAAAACAGCTTCAAGTTTTCTCGGGATGGAAAAATACAGGTACTGTATGGTTGGAAATACTAAGGCTCCATATAGATGCAGTGGGCATAAGTGAAGAGGAAAGAAGACAATGATCGCTGGTCAGATGTATATACATATAATGGCCTGGTGCTTCCTGTCGGAAAATTCAAGTGGCATCTTGGAGACATTTCCCCTGGTGGCTCAGAAGTCTGATGCGAGAGCCGACTTGGCACCCACAATCGAGGCAGGCATGAGTCGCTCCAGCAGGAGGGTTAGTCATAAGCTCATGTCTGCGCGATCGTTTAGCAGCTAAGATTTTAAGCCATACTTAGTTGTGCGTCGTGCTTCCATATGCAGTCAGTTTCCTCCATTTGTTGCCACCGTCAGTGAGTTGGTCCAACTTGTCCCAGTCAATATTAAATGCGCACAGATCACGCTTGACGCAATTCTTAAAGCGTAGTGAAGGTGTTCCACGAGGTCTGTTCGCTCCTGCTATTTCACTGAGTAATGTGCGCCGGGGCAGACGGGAGTGGTCCATACGATGCAGATGTCCTAACCACCGCAAGCGATGTTTCTTGAGCGTGGCAGTGATACTCTGTAGTTTTGCAGTTTTCAGAACCGTATCATTTGTCATATGATCCTTCCATGATATTCCCAAGATGCTCCGTAAGAGTAGCAGATGGAGGCGTTGATCTTTCGTTCCTGTTTGGCGTACGATGTCGAGGTCTCAGCTCCATATAGGAGAGTACTCAGCACACATGATTGATACACAAGTATTTTTGTCGACAGTGTAAGATGTTTGTTCTCCCATGCTCGTGTGCGGAACTTTCCGAAAGTGGTGGTAGCCTTTCCTATGCTTGCATTTATCCCGTTATCCAGAGAGAGATCTTCTGTCATTATTAAACCAAAATAGCAAAATTTATCGACTACCTTAAACACAGAGCCGTCCAGTTTGATTACAGCCGGATTTGTGTATCCTTGTGTCATGACAACCATCTTCTGTACGTTTATAGGCATGGAGGAGTGCTTGCATGCAGTAGAGAATATATCCACAAGCTCTTGCAGATCATCTTGATTATGCGCTACAAATGCAGCATCTTCAGCAAATAAAACGTTATTTACAAGCAAGTCTTCTCGGAAGCGCTTCGATCTGAGTAGAGAAATGTAGAGCTTCCCATCTGCTCTGGTATACAGATGAACGCCCAGGTTAGTTTCACCAAAATCAACTTTGAGCAGTGCTGAAAAAATAATATTGAGCAGAGTGAGAGCCAATACGTACCCTCGACCAACCCTATTTTTCACAGAAAACGGGTCAGGTGTGATTTCTTCGAAAAGCTTTGATCATCTTCAAGAACTTTGGAGGACACCCTATCTTCAAAAGTACTGCATTCAGTCCTCCTGTGTTGACTGTGTCGAAAATCTTGTTTAGGTCGAGAAAGGCAATGAACAGAGGGGTTTTCTGGTAGTGGCACTTTTCCTGAATTTTCTGGAGCATGAAGATCATATCAACTGTAGATCGTTCTGGAAGAAACCCACATTGTTCCGCAGCTTATATACGCTCGGCAAGCTTCTGAAGTCTGCCCAGCACCACACGGGGAAATGTTTTTCCACGTATACTCAGAAGTGAGATTCCACGATGATAGTTGCCATCGCCGCGATCGCCTTTACCTTTGTATAAAGTAACAATTTTGGCATCGCGCATGTCTTGCGGCACAGTACCCACAGCCCAACATTTCAGTAAGAGGTTGAAAAGCAGCGGAAAAACTGACTTAAGTTTTACAGTTTCTGTAGAGATGTTGTCTTAGCCAGGGCAATTCCCATATTTGAACTGTGCAATTGCTCTTTCAAGCTCCTCCACAGCAGGCGTGGCATCCAAGTCATGGTAAGGTGTCATCTGAGGAATTTCATCCATTGCGTTCGGACTAATGTTGACGGGATGTGAGTAGAGGCTGGAATAATATTCTGTCCATCGGTGGTACGCTCTTCTTTGAAATGGGTCCAATGGCCCTTTTGAGACCCGAGTACACACCACCAGCATGTCTCCAGCACTGAAACACTCCTGTATGCCAGTGTGAAGTTGCTCCCAATATGAATTGATGCAGTTACAGACGGTGCGTTGAACAGCTGCCTTGGCTTTGCTTAGCTCTCTGCGTGTAGAATTGCACAGGTTTCTATGCCAGATGACAATGGCCTGACGCTTAGCCTCAAGGAGAGGTTTCAGGAAACCTACGTTCTGGATGAATCAATCGTGGGATTTTGCTCCAGATTACCGAACACATTTCTATCCGTAACGGTAAGAAGCAACAGAAAATGGTGTAAAGGGAGTGGGATTCGTTACAAATAGGAAGATGGGGCAGAGAGTGAGCTACTGTGAAACAGTTCAGTGGTGAAGTTCTCATCAGAATTGACAGTAAACCAACACCGACCACGATAGTTCACATGTTCATGCCATCGTCGCAAGCTGAATATGAAGACATAAAAGAAGTACATGGTGATACTGATGGAGTTATTCGGTACATAAAAGGAAATGAGTACGCAATAGTCATGGGGGATTGGGATATGGTTATAGGGAAGAAGTTTAACAAAGGTATAGAGGAGAATTGGGCTTGGTAGCAGGAAAGAGGAGAAAGACTAATTGAGTACTGCAATGAATTTCAGTTAGTAACAGCGAACACTCTGTTCAAGAATCACAGGAGGAGGAGGTATACATGGAAAATGCCGGGAGATAGAGGAAGATTTAATTACATACTGGATTGTAAGGCACACCCAAGAGCTGATACAGACTCAGATCGCCGGCCGTTGTGGCCGAGCGGTTCGAGGGTCTTCAGTCCGGAACCGCGCTACTGCTACGGTCGCAGGTTCTAATCCTGCCTCGGGCATGGATGTGTGCGATGTCCTTAGGTTAGTTAGGTTTAACTAGTTTCTAAGTCTAGAGGACTGATGACCTCAGACTTTAAGTCGCATAGTGCTTAGAGCCATTTCAACAGACTCAGATCACAATTTAGTAGTGATGACGGGTAGGCTGAAGTTTAAGAGACTAGTCAGAACGAATCACAGCGCAAAGAAGTGGGATACGGAAGTACTACGGAATGAAGAGATACAGTTCAAGCTCTCGGAGGTTATAGATAATGCGATACGGAATATCTCGGTAGGCAGTCCAGTTGAAGAGAAATGGTCATCTATAAAAACAGCAGTTACAGAAGTTTGAAACAAAAACATAGGTATGAAGAAGGTAACTGCGAAGAAATCATGGATAACAGAAGATACACTTTAGCTGACCGCTTAAAGAAGGAATTACAAAAACGTTCACTGAAATTCGGGAATACGGAAATAGAAGTTACTTAGGAATGAAATAAATAGGAAATGCAAGGAAGTTCAAGCGAAATGGCTGAGTGAGAAATAGGAAGAAAGCTAAAAGGAAATGATTATTGGAATGACTGACTCAGCATATAGAAAAGTCAAAACTACCTTGGGTCAAATTAAGAACGAGGATGGTGACATTGAGAGTACAGTGAAGAATACACTGATAAATGCAGATGAGAGAGCGGGTAGGTGAAAAGAGTACACTGAAGGCCTCACTGAAGAGCAAGAGTTGTCTGATAAAGTAATACAAGAAGAAACTGGAGTCGATATAGAAGAGATAGGAGATCAGTATTAGAATCAGAATGCAAAAGAGCTTTGGGAGACTTAAGACCAGACAAGGCAGAAGAGGTAAATGACATTCCATCGGAATTTCTAAAACCATTGGGGGTAAGGAAATGATTGGTTTGTGAAATGTATGAGTTTGACGAGATACTATGTGACTCTAGGAAAAACGTCATCCACACAATTCCGAAGATAGAAAGAACCGGAAAGTGTGAGAATTATCGCACAATGAGCTTTACAGCTTATGCCTCCAAATTTATGACAAGAATAATATGCAAAAGAATGGAAAGGAAAATTCAGGATGTGTTAGATGACGCTCAGTTGGCTTTAGGAACGGTAAAGGCACCGAAGAGACAGTTCTGACGTTGCGTAATGGAAGCACGACTAAAGATAAATGAAACCTTATTGGTAGGATTTGTCGACCTGGAAAAAGCAATCGGTAATATCGAGTTGTGCAAGATTGTCGAAATTCTGCCAACAACAGGAGTAAGGTATAGCGAAAGACGAAAAATATACAGAAATATGTGAATGAAATCATAATCCAGGTATGCTGAAAGAGACAAATACAGAAGCTGAGGATGGAGACAACGATCGGGAAGTATGTAGTGATTTAAGTGGCAGCACTGCAGGCGGTACGAGCGATGATGTTTGGTATGTGGAGAGCTCAACTGCGCGGTCGTCAGCTCCCGTACAAAGTCCCAATTCTTGCACAGTCCATTTTCTTTTCACAATCCAGTCTACTCACTCTCACAAATGCTGATGATGATGAAATGATGAGGACATCACAAACACCCAGTCCCCACATGGAAATACCTTCCACCCGGCCGGGAATTGATCCCAGCACCTCGTGATCCTGAGGCAGCAACGCTGGCCCATAGACCACGAGCTGCGATGGTACGAGCGAGGAAAGTCTCTGCGTTCTGTGTTGACAGTTCACTATCAGCGTGCCTGATCACCACAAGCGGGGTCAGAGATCAGTTTCTCCAGCTGAACAGTATTTTAAGTTGCCGTCGAAATGGGTCCCAACGGTCCTTCAGCGGTACCGTGGCATCGTCTTGATGAGTACAACACTGGTGCATATTACTTGTAGTCTTCAATACAACTATTGTAGCACGAACTAACAAAACCTGCTTCACAATCTCACAATATTTTAAATAAAGTCCATCCCTGTTAATTTAAGGATATCGGTTTTATAGGAATGAGACAAAGTTGTTATTTCGAGTAGTAAGTCATTTAGGTTTAAGTAGACGTCTAGCAAAAGTTTATCATTTAAGAAAGCACACATTTCAAATGTAAGAGGAAGTAACTAATCGAATAATTATTCAGTTCTGTAGCACGAATACAACTGATAATGATATACTGTATTCTTCAAATAACTCACACAAATGGAAGCGCCAAGCTCAACAGCATTCCTTTTCACCTTTTCCTAGCAAAAACTAAAATTCCCTGCTACTCTGAGTTACGAAGACAGTCGGGTCCACATTAAGTTACCAAAGAGAAAGCTTCATCTGTAAGCAGAAAACTATTCGTAGAAGTAGCAGAGAGAACGGGAAAGCAGATGCAGCAGCAAAAACCATTAAGATGAAATTGAGTAAGAGAGAATAAATATTTATCGACCGCCTCATAAAGTTTGGTCGCGAAGTAAACTTCCAGATGTACTGGGAAAGGTAAGTTCAACTATTTAGCGTAATAGGACTGAAGAAGTATAAATTTTGTGAAACAATATTTATCAAAATCTTGTTGGACGTGTATAAGGAGATGAGCAGGTACGAAATTGCACGACGATCGAATTGAAAATACATGCGTAGGATGTGGTTTTCCATCTGAAATCATGCTTATGACGCGAATTGCAATGCCTGTGTTATTCCGAATTACGATTCATGTTCTATGGACATGCATGCATGCAGTATCGTATTTATCAGCCGACAAAGGGCGAGGTACTTTCAAGTAATACACGTATCCCCTGTGTGGTAATATTACATCATTACAGGGCCGTATAACATTACAAATCGGGATTGATCTATGAGGTCTAGAATATCTTATTTGTATCTGTCAGTTGGTATGGAGATATTGAGATTTGGGGGATTTCTTTATATAGTTTTGCGTGATTAAGTCGCGAAGCTATGCAAAGCTGTCATTTAGTTATGTGAGATTTGCGATCTGTTATGTGTTACTTTCCGATAGTAAATCATATTTTTTTCTGATTACCGTTAAAATATTATGACGATAAATGTTTGACATCATTTGGAATAATATTTTAATAACTATGTAGATGACTTGACGTCATTCGTTTACTCTTAGGAAAAAAGAAAAAAAGAATGTTAATTGTGCGTTTGTGGACGGTCAGTGTCGGGATCAGTGATTAAAATTGCAGAAATAATTGATTAGATGAAGTTGAATTGCACACGGTCGTGTAGGGTGAATTATGACCGTGAAATTGGTTGTAGATGTATGCAGGTCAATTTCGTAACAGGCTAGTAAGCGTCGCGAGTGTGTCACGGTATCAAGACTGCTTTCGCGCCGCCGATGGTTTGCTTTAAACTCGCGAAAATACCTTTTACGCGGATTCTTAATTATCGCGAAAGGGTAGAATATTTGATGGGCCATTGTGGAGGACGTAATTTGGACAGAAACATGAATTTCAAAATCCAATACAAGTCTTGTTGACCGAAGTAGCCTAGCAACCCAAAAGCATACGTGGTTGTCAGCAGAAACAGTGTACTAATTTTCATGGACACGTTTACACTCTACATTGAAGCGTGGATGACTTGTGGGCGCGAAATAAGCATTTGAAAGCATTTGATTAAATAAAAAGGAAAAATGTAAAGAAGTCTATTCGTATATTTCGTTGTTTCATGAACAGTGATGTTTTCTTATAGTGGTGTAGAGCCTTACGTATTATTAATATTGTGAAAAACTGATCGTAAGTGCTCTCGTTACAAATCGAGTTTTGGGCCTGATTAAGAGTAGCTGGCTCTTAAAAGTCTCAACGGTTAAGTGAAGAATAATATCACACTTCGCTGTATCGAAACCCACTATCTTTTTACTATATTAAGCTAGCTATTCCGGAATCAGGTGATACCATGGCCGTATATATGTGTGTTGTCGACAAAAAATGGGTAAACACAAACATAAACATTTCTCATGGTCTGATATCGACGAGGGAAAGAAGAAACGAAAACTACGAGATACACGTATACATATACAAACGGTATACGTGGTGCCTTACAATACAACAACACAACGGACATCACGGTATAATATACATAATGGATGTATGAGTACATGTTGCAGCCGGCCAGGGTGGCCGAGCGGTTCTAGGCGCTACAGTCTGGAACAGCGAGACCGCTACGGTCACAGGTTCGAATCCTGCCTCGCGCATGGATGTGTGTGATGTCCTTAGGTTAGTTATGTTTAATTAGTTCTAAGTTATAGGTGACTGATGACCTCAGAAGTTAAGTCCCATAGTGCTCTGAGCCATTTGAACCCATTTTTACAGGTTGCAGATACATGGTTGTCGACATATGGAAGTTTGGGTCCCGCCAAGAGCCGTGTTCGGATAGCTAAATAGTAAGGCGACCGCTCGGGATAAGCGGGAATTCCGGGGTTTAGTCCCGGTCCAGCACAAATTTTCACTGTCGTCATTCCATTATACAGCTTGTAGTAGTCCATATCCGCAACTGCGAATGCATTTCATGAAATTATGTTTCGTTTCTCATTAGTTTTCGAGGGAACTGGAGCTCAATAATATCGGCGGTCTGCCGGTATCAAACTATAGACAACAGATGACGGAATGCACACGGTTTCCCTCACAGAAATTAGAATTTAATTTGGGAAAAAGCTTATGTTATAATTTGGCAATGTTCTCAGTTTAGCAGCTTAATACTGTCATTACCGAAAATGATTTTGAATATGGAGGAAAGGTACCTCTAATGGGAAAGATCGCTAATATGAGAAAGTTAGATTCTGACTGAAGTAAGCTCAGCTCTACCGAGCAGTATCACAATTTCGTCCTCATACCATCTGTGGCGTAGTGCAGTAACATAAAGTGCATTACTGTGCTCGATTTTGTCGAAAATCTTTGATTTTAAAGTTGTTGAATTTCAAGTTTTTATAGGGTATGTGTTTGTAGGGCTTTTACTTCTGCCGCTCAGTAGTATTCGCATGATTACGTTCTTTGCAAAGGATTCTTTCATTCGCTATAATGAATTTTCTTCGAAAGCGGGCAGCTTAAACAGGAGACAACATTTCTGTTGAAAGATGGCGTACTGCTAATATCCTACATGCTGGCTATCTCAACACGTCAGCATCGCATATTCTGACACACTATCTCATATCAGGACATCAGCAGCTTCCCACCATAGCAACTGGATTCAGACCCGTATTTTCACTGATAAATATATTGACTGTGAAACCGTCTGGTGATATTACTATTGAGTTAATACATGTTGTACATCATATTACATTTGTGTGATAAACAACGCAAGAGAAAAACGTACCCACGTCTTGTTAATCAACCTGTTCCACGCATAATGTGCTACCTCTTGGAATTTATGTAGCCGTTTAAAACGCATTGTCTCCATGAAATAAATGCTGGTGTGCTAATAACCCAGGTCAAGTCGTAACCTCACTTTTGATTACGAGGTTTTTTGCAGAGGGCTACTTGAAAACAGTAAAAATACTATACATGGTCTCTGTAAAACGGGACTCTTCCCATGTAACAGGCATATACTCAGTGACAATGAGTTTGCAGAATACCTGATATTTGACACCCAAGTAGCAAACAACGGAGTAAATGTCAGTCAAAATGGTAGGCAGTCAAGTCCCAACATCAGCAAGCCACATCGCTGGACACCATCCGTACTAAAATTACAACATTCAAAATGGTTCAAATGGCTCTGAGCACTATGGGACTCAACTGTTGTTGTCATCAGTCCCCTAGAACTTAGAACTAATTAAACCCAACTAACCTAAGGACATCACACAAATCCATGCCCGAGGCAGGATTCGAACCTGCGACCGTAGCAGCAGCGCGGCTCCGAACTGGAGCGCCTAGAACCGCACGACCACCGCGGCCGGCAAAATTACAACATTCTGAACCTATTAAGTAGATAACACCGTGTCCATACCGGCAACGTGAGAAACAATTCATAGTAAAGAAAGATATAGTGGAATCAAATGAAAGAGAAGCGGGGAGTTTTGATTTTGAAAAAGAAAAAGAAAAGAGAAGACCCACGAAATTTAATCTTCTAATCGTTGGGAGACCGTTTTAACTGAGGACAGTGATACAGTCGTGCAATATGAAGACGAATGCATATTTTGCAGAGGGAGTTCCTCTGAAGTCTTACACGAGAAACGGGTTCAGTGCGTGGAATGTTATCCTTGGACTCCCGAAGATTGTTAAATTGAAAAAGGGTTTTCGTATGCCCTGACTGCACTACTTTCGCACAATAAACGGTACTGAAATGTTCAAATGTGTGTGAAATATTATGGGACTTAACTGCTGTGGTCATCAGTCCCTGAGCTTACACATTACTTAACCTAAATTATGCTAAAGACAAACACACAAACCCATGCTCGAGGGAGAACTCGAACCTCCGCGGGACCAGCCGCACAGTCCATGACTGCAGCGCCCAGACTTCTCGGCTAATACCGCGCGGCAATAAACGCTACTAATGTCGGAAATGTATAAGGAATCGTTGCCCTGTCTGAGCGATAGCAACAGAAATATTATCCACGACAGTGCGCTAAGGCAGAGTTACTGAACACAGCCTTCTAAAGAAGAGTTACTGAGCACAGCCCTCCGAAATTCCTTCACCAAACAAGACGAAGTAAATATTCCAGAATTCGAATCCGAAGAGCTGACTACATGAGTACTTGAGAGGTAGATATCCACGGAGTAGTGAAGGAACTTAAATCACTTAATAAATACAAGTTTTCCTGTCCACACCGTGTACAAATTAGGCTACTTTCAGAGTATGCTGACACAATAGCTCCATACTTAATAATCACATACAACCGCTCGACAGCCGAAAGATCCGTACAGAAAGATTGGAAAGTTGCAAAGGTCACACCAGTATTGAAGAAAGGTACGAGGATTAATACACTACATTTCAGGCCCATATCATTAACGTCAGTATGCAGCAGGATCCTGGAACATACATTGTGTTCTAACATTGTGAATTACCTCGAAGGGACAGTCTATTGGCACAAGGTCAACATGGAATTAGAAAACATAGTTCCTGTGAAACACAACGAGCTCCTTACTCACACGATATGTGAATGCTATTGATGAGGGATTTCTAATTGAGTCTGTATTTCTAGATTTTCAGAAGGCTTTGGACACTGTGTCACACAAGCGGCTTCTAGTGAAATAGCGTGCTTGTGAAATATTGTCTCAGTTACGTGAATGTACTCGTGATCTCCTGTCAGAGAGGTCACAGTACGTAGTAATTAACAGAAAGTAATCGAGTAAGACAGAGGTAATGTCTGGCGTTCAACAAGGTAGTGTTATAGGCCCTCTGCTGTTCCTTATATTTATAAAAGAGTTGGGAGACAATGAGAGCTGCCGTCTTAGATTGCAAACATGCAGGTGATGCTGACGTTTGTCGTCTAGTGAACTCATCAGAAGATCAAAACAAATTTCAAAACGACTTAGAAAAGATATCTGTATTGCATAAAAATTGGCAATTGACCCTAAATAATGAAAAGTGTGAGGTCATCCACGTGATTGCTAAAACGAATCCGTTAAACTTCAGTTACACGAAAAGTAATTCGAATCTAAAGGCAGAAAGTTCAACTACATACCAAGGAAGTACAATTACAAATGACTTGAATTGGACGGAACACATAGAAAACGTTGTGGGTAAGGCAAACCTGAAGGGGTACAGTACCGCCCGACATTGAAAATAGGTACAACATTCTTCGTTATTCTTGTCAGAACAACATATTTTTTGTAATAATAACTCAATTTCACTTAATACAACGAAGCCGCATACCAATGTAGGAAAGAATGACAATTTATTTATTTAATTGATCACAAGTGCACTCCCACAAAATAAATAACTACATCCAATTTGGTGAGATCTGCGAAATGAATGAATGTATGGTCGTCTGCCAACCACAGATAGTGAATGTGCAATATATGATCATCTTTGAGACGGTTATTTGGTCACCTTTGGTGGAATCAAAGTGATGAAACTTACCTGAGCTTTGAGCGCCTGAAATGTGGCTGACCAATACGGTAACATGGTGCCGCCCCACCTCGACGGAGGTGCGAGCTGACCTGAAGAACGGCCATGTCTCAGCACTCTGCCGCTGGATCTAGTGTTGGTAAGACCTGTCTTAGGTGTGCTCCGTAAAGACAAAAGAGTGGAGACATGTTATGCATGTGAAATACTTAAGAGTAGTTTGGAATAATAATTTCTCTATTTCAGGACTTTTGTGTGGAGAATTAAATGTCAGGCAGGTAATAATATTAAGGGGGTCGTAGTAATCTTCGGAAGTGACCAACGGTCACAATGCAAGCACATGTCTAGGCGCTCAGTCCGGAACCGCGCGACTGCTACAGTCGCAGGTTCGAATCCTGCCTCAGGCATGGATGTGTGTGATGTCCTTAGGTTAGTAAGGTTTAAGTAGTTCTACGTTCTAGGGGACTGATGACCACAGATGTTAAGTCCCATAGTGCTCAGATCCATTTTTTGAAACCATGTGTAGCAATAAGTTGAAATACTTCCGAGTGCTTAAGTTAAGCTGAATTACTAGCGTGTGTCCTGTAAGTTGGAAATATTTAAGAAATGGCGTTTTCAGGACTTGAAATTAGAGACGAGTACTTCCACGTGGTGAGTACTGTGTGAGTCTCAATCTGTGTATGAGACAAAGGATAAAGAGAAGTACTCGTCCATGGTATCAATTGAGGACTCGCGTGTGTGATGAATATGTTCTTAATATTATTTTGCGTGTTATGTTTCCGTGTGACGTTTGATTCAAACTATAATACTCTGAGAGTGAAGCAAGGTGAGTCAGCCGTCTATCCAGCAGCGCCACTTGGCTTGCATTGCACAAGAAGACGTGCATATATCCTCCAGAGTTCGAAGTAGGAAAGGAAAGTTACGAAGTGGGGCAGTGACGTGTGAACCTGGGATGAACATTAATTGAAGTGGGAAAGCTGAAAGTGATGTGATTATAACGTTGTGACTATTCTTGGTGTTGTATTGTATGTCGCCAGTGTGGTGTATTTCTTGTATTTGAAGTACGTGTGGTTTGCATGGGAGAGTAGCAAGATAGATTCAGAGGTAGTGGGTTATGCATGTTCCTTTTGTACCGCTCGGTCTGGAGGAAATTTTCGTGATGATGGGTGTGAGAGTCGAAGTGTGAGATATAGCAAAAGATTCACCATCCTATCCAGAAAGGGCACTGTAGTGTTAGATAATTACGAGACCATAAGATAGAGAATCACCAATGTAAGGCCATGCCCACGGGGCGGAGTTTCTCATGTGCAGTTGTTGAAGAAATTGCTATGGTGTGTTTAAGTTATAGAATTTATCGGAATAAAAATGATAGTGAAAAGAAAAAGATTGGTGGCCTTTTCCTTCGAATTGTATGGTGTCATGATATCCAGAATTTATAATGTGTGCGCCATTCATATTCAGTGCGATGGCCACGTGTTGATCAAAGCCGTTAAATAAGAAAGAAAATGTGGTATTGCCAGTGGGTAGTGAACAGTCAGAGTTGTGCAAATTACTGATAGTCAGATGTGCGTTTCCGTTTCCGTTGCGTAATATTCAAACAGGAGAATAACTTGTAACTTAATTGTGAGTACTAGAGTTCATGTTACTCGATAAATAAGAATGAGTCCACTCGCTTGGCAGACCACTCATCTTGCAGGCCTGACTGCTTGATGCCACAGTATGAGCAAGGCATGTGGGTGCCTCTCAAACCAAAGACTGTTTTATTGACAGAATATTTAGAATGTGCTACAGATCTACTAAAGAGACTTCCTATACTACGCTGGTCCATCCTCTTCTGGAGTACTTCTGTGCAGTCTGGGGTCCTTACCAGATGGAATGAACGGAGTACATCAAAAAAGTTCAGTAAAGAACAGTAATTCCTGTATTGCTAGGAGACGGAGAGATATGATACAGGGTTTGGGGTGGACATGATTAAAACAAAGGCGTTTCTCGTTGCGGTTCAATCTTCTTAAGAGATTTCTATTACTATATTTCTCCTCTGAACGCGAAAATATTTTGTTTACGCCGACCTACATAGGTAGAAACATCATCGTAATAAAATAGGGGAAATCACAGCTCGCAAGGAAAGATACTGGAGTTGGTGGAAAGATAGTTGTTGTGAAGGTGGTTCGATAAACTCTCTGCCAGGCACTGAAGTGAGATTCTTAGGAATCCGTGTGGATGTAGGTGAAGAGAATATTATTGTTTTAGGGTTCACCCGTTCTTATAATGGTCGATATTAAATGTTTCTCTGACTGTCTGATACTAGTACACCATTTATATTTGGAATCAAACTGTTGTGTTTGTGCTTTCTTGAAGTTTACATGTTTCATAAGCAGCACGAATTCAATAAATAGAATTTGAATTACATAGAGTTACATAAAATGTTACAATGTATAATGCAGGAAAATGAGAAAAGGAAAATTTCACAGGAAATGAGGCTAGCGTGAGGTCCACCCACGACTGGCAACAGTCACATGCCTCATCCGATGAGGCATGGAGGCGGTCTCTGGAAACATACCTCATCGCCCGCAAATTTCTCCCGTGTATCAACACTAGATAGCACAGTTGGTCAGTTAATGCTTGAGCCACGTATCGACAAGTGCAAGTTCACGTGACGTTTCATTTTGGCCAACAGTCTTTCAATGGCATCCAAGTCCGGCCCCCAAACAATCCAGTCTGTCAGTTCGACTTCAGTCTATTCCGAAAAATCATCCTCGAACGATTCGAATTCTGTCAACCGGAGACTGATCCTGCTGGAACTGTACCACTCTACTGGGATAGCGCATCCTCACACTCCGCATCATGTTATTTTTCATGATGTGGACATACTCATCCCCACTGAGACAAACAGAAACAAACATGACAGCAAAGTACATGCTGCAGAGATGAGATTCTTGAGGCGGGTAAGCAGCTGAACTTGAAGATATGTAACAAAGAATAAAGAATGTTGAATTGAGTGAAATGTATTGTCGACAGAGAAAAACTGTTCCGATGTCTTGATCACGTTGAGTATTTTCGATTGTGTACAGTTCACTCAAGTGGTAACGCAACACACCCTGACAATGGCCGCAGCAGCGCAGCTAACATTCTAACAATGTATTTGTTCCCTTATTGCAACGAGGAAAGGGGAAACATATAGCTGGATTGTCGAACGGGAATTTGAACTCCTGACACGAGCCCAGCGCCTCGACTACGACATTTTGTAAACAACTGGGACGGTACTTTTAGTGTAGAGTAAGCTAACCACCATGATACGTAGCTGAGAATGGAATCGTTCAGTATCTATCCTGGCCGATTTTGTATTTTATGTAATTGAGAAACGAATCAACCCTACTTTCCACCTACATCTAAGCGAATAATCCTACATGACAGGAACTAAAGAACTGGCATTCACAAATGGCTCTGAGCACTATGGGACTTAACATCTGAGGTCATCTGTCCTCTAGAACTTAGAACTACTTAAACCTAAGTAACCCAAGGACATCACACACATCCATGCTCGAGGCAGAATTCGAAACTGCGACCGTAGCGGTCGCGCGGTTCCACACTGAAGTGCCTAGAACCGCTCGGCCACATAGGCCGGCTGGCATTCACAAAACACTACTTCACTGAAAGAGCACTTCACTAGGATAGGAGTTCCAATTCTAGATAGAAGATAAAATTTTAATCCTCTTACCCATACCAACCAGTCAATTCCAATATAATACACACTCTGAAAGGTTGGTTAACACAACTTGTTAACCCAGTTCTATTCGTTGTAGGAAGATGTAAGAGAGTCGTGCCTATCCAAACTTAATTCCCAAAACGGGTGCAGTTCTCGGGTTTTAGAGGACCGGTAATTTTTCACCCTATCTTTTAGTGGACATTCGCAGAAAGCAAGTAGCAGTAATCCGCAAGTCTTTGACTCATTTGGAAGCTTTGGCTGTTTCTGCCGCAAACGTAGTGAATGAAGCGTTAATTAAAAGAGCAATAATTTCGTCTACAGTTTTCATTTCTCTTTTTAATTAAAACATGGCCCGATAAAAGTCAAAGTCGAGATGCATCTTCCTCAAAGCAGCCTTCTAGTAATTATAAAGGCCAACAGTAGGGGAGAGTGTTGTACCTTGAGGATACTCTACCCAGGATCACTATACGATTTTCGGTCGGTGGATCAGTCTGGTGACTGAATGTAGAAACAGAGCGCCCTAGAGAGCGCCATTAGGAATTTCCACAATTTTGGCGCAGTTGTCGTTGATTTTAGACTTCAAGTTGTGTTTAGCGCAGCACATGTAAATATTTCGCTTTTACACATTCAAGTGCTGTATAATATATTGAAGCTACCTGGAATTTATTTTTAATTCGTAGATGCATAATTTTATGGTAACTAATATGTTATATATTTTTAGAATTATTCGTCTAGCATGTCGACAGTTTGAGACGTCGCAGCTAGGGCGCGATCGCCAATCTGTCTATTAAAGCTTTGTTGTATGAATCTATGTGGGCTCCAGTGTAAGCATTCAGAATCTTATACGATCTGCTACGGGCGAGCTGTGTCCGGCAGACGTGAGTCAAGACCATATGGCGTGACTGCAGCGTGTGGAAGTAGCGACAGGCGCTTACAGAGTAGTTACATTCTCTGGAACTATAAAAATTACTAACTGGTCTAGAAATAGCCTGAGGAACTTCATATTTGGTACGTAGCCTTCTGTTGTGTAAAGGAACAATCTGTCAAAATCTGAAGTCAATAACTGTCATAATTAGGAAGTTAAAAAAAAAGAATAGTCAGTAAAAAACATAATTATCCAACACTTAAATATATATATATATATATATATATATATATATATATATATATATATATATTAATAGTTCACCAACTGTGAATATTTGAAAAGATATGATAACACCTTCAGTGTTTAGATTCAAATTTGGAAAGTTCTCATTTTAGAAAACCTTTCGTAACTTTGCTGTAGTAATAACTTTAAGAATTTCAAGTAGATATTAATGTTTTGTGTTAGGGTGAGTGTAAAAGAGAGTACTTATGTGAGTGTATGTGGTACACCAGCCAATATTTGTAATTCTCTATAGGAGCTTGCAAGTGTTCCAGATTTGTATCGTGGGAACGAATCCACCAGTGGTTCCCCTACTAGTGGATGACGTATGCCTAAGCATGTTTGAATATGTAAGAGACAGCCAGAACGCTCGCGACTATATAGTTAAATTCCAGACGTAAATTACAGCTTGAAGTTTATTTCATTTTATTTGTTTAACAAGAGAGTTGCTTATGTTAATGACGTCAATGAGCTGAGAGCAGTGGTTGGTTCCTGCTAGACTTCTCGCGAGCAGCTCCCTGAAAGTCTGTTCTGATTGGCAGTAATTCTGTACAGCCAATAAGAAGTGAGACGGTTTGCCACCTAACGCATGGGATAAAGGTGCTTGTAGAGGCAGAGAGAGAAGAAGGAAGTGGTGGACCAGCTTTCGAAGGAGCCGGTCATGCTGAAAGAGTCCGAACGCATTATGCGTAAAATGAAGTGACATTGTGACTTCCACATTTCGGTACAGTGATAAAGGTAGCTGCTGTTTACCATTAACTAATTGTGAAATTTTAAGAGTAGAGAGATATTTTGTTCTGGGGAAAACTGCGTGTGTAAACTTTGAACTAAAAGCGTGGTGGTACTAAGTTTATTCCTTTTTTACTGAGTATTTATGGCGAACGAAAACTTTATTTCAAGACAAGCACTGAATGCCGAGTGCAAAATTAAATAGCAGTTTCTTGACTGTGTTACTCTCGTAAATGATTTCGGAATTGGATAGGAAAAGTTCTGGCGGTTTGAGTGTGACGAGGACTTTGAAGCGGAACATTAATGATTTGAACACATGTGGGCTGATGATCTTGCTCAATAGCAATAAAAATATCGTAATTCAAGTTTAAGAGGACCTTCGAACTTAGAAATTTGAACAGCAATCCATTTCCAATTTATTCTTTAGAGTTCACAAGACTAGTTTCAGGTTTTTGTACTTACAGCGGCCTCCGACGTGTAGCTACGAAATCTCAGTTTCTTCAACACTGCTTCTATGAGATCTCTTAAGTAGCTGCAGTCAGGAGTTACGTGTGCAGATCTGTAGCAGTACCGAGGTAGGTGGACAATTTATGCTGCAGAACCGCCGTCGATGTGCGGAGCACGTTACGTCGCAAGTTAGCCGTAATTCGCCGATCGTGGAGTATCCTGTGGCTAGAAACAGAAGCTTCCACCTCAGTTCCTATAATGTCTCAACAATTTTATCTATTTAGAAAATGGTAACTGATGTCAATCGAAAATTATAATTGCTACACCACGAAGATGACGTGCTACAGACGCGAAATTTAACCGACACGAAGAAGATGCTGTGATATGCAAATGATTAGCTTTCCAGAGCATTCACACAAGGTTAGCGCCGGTGGCGACACCTACAACGTGCTGATATGAGAAAAGTTTCCAACCTATTTCTCACACACAAACAGCAGGTGACCGGCATTGCCTAGTGAAACGTTGTTGTGATGCCTCGTGTAAGGAGGAGAAATGCTTACCATCACGTTTCCGGCTTGGATAAGGATCAGATTGTAGCCTATCGCGATTGTGGTTTATCGTATCGCGACATTTCTGCTCGCGTTCGTCGAGATCCCAATGACTGTTAGCAGAATATGGAATCGGTGGGTTCAGGAGGGTAATACGGAACGCCGTGCTGGGTCCCAACTAGCAGTCGAGATGGCAGGCATCTTATCCGCGTGGCTGTAACGGATCATGCAGCCACGTCCCGATCGTTGAATCAACAGATGGGGACGTTTGCGAGACAACAACCGTCTGCACGAACAGTTCGACGACGTTTCCAGCAGCATAGACTATCAGCTCGGAGACCATGGCTGCGGTTACCCTTGACGCTACATCACAGACAGGAACGCCTGCGCTGGTGTACTCAACGACGAACCTGGGTGCACGAATGGCAAAACGTAATTTTTTCGGAAGAATCCAGGTTCTGTTTACAGAATCGCATACGTGTTTGGCAACATCGCGGTGAACGCACTTTGGAGGCGAGTATTCGTCACTGCTGTACTGGCGTATCACCCATCGTGATGGTATGCGGTGCCATTGGTTACACGTCTCGGTCACCTCTTGTTCGCATTGACGGCACTTTGAACGGTGGATGTTAGATTTCAGATGTGTTAGGACCCATGTCTCTACCCTTATCCGATCCCTGCGAAACCGTACATTTCAGCAGGAAAATGCACGACCGCATGTTGCAGGTCCTGTACGGGCCTTTCTGGATACAGGAAATGTTCGACTGCTGCCCTGGTCAGTATATTCTGCAGATCTCTCACCAACTGAAAACGTCTGGTCAACGGTGGCCGAGCAACTGGCTCGTCACAATACGCCAGTCACTACTCTTGATGCACTGTGGTATCGTGTTGAAACTGCATGGGCAGCTGTACCTGTACACGCCATCCAAGCTCTGTTTGACTCAATGCCCAGGCGTATAAAGGCCGTTATTACGGCCAGAGGTGGTTGATATGGGTACTGATTTCTCAGGATCTATGCATCCAAATTGCGTGAAAATGTATTCGCATGTCTGTTTTAGTGTATTATATTTGTCCATTGAATACCCGTTTATCATCTGCATTTCTTCCTGGTGTAGCAATTTCACTGGCCAGTAGAGTAGCTTGTATTTCAAAACGTATGTAACATCCTGGAACACACCAGATCATTGCGAAACTTTCGAGTAGACTCTCGAATGCTGTGGAATGTTCTTGAACGTTGGGGACTATTCGGAGCCATGTTGGTATGTTCTGGCATTGACCAGTGGCGGAGCTACCCTTTGGTAAAGACCCCTCGTGGCACTGAACGTCAGTTTGTTATGAGTTACGAAGGGCGGAACCGAAAAACTATTGCAGTGAGCGAACAAAAACTATGACATGTGAGTAGTCAAAGCGATACGGTCACTCTACAGAAATCGGAAATAAATTGTGTAAAATGTACGTAATGTATTGTTAACAAAAAGTGGATTTGATCTATATTTTGCACAATGCCCAAACATAAAGGAGGATGCCAGTTCCGAAGCAAAATTGCGAAAACAAAAAAAAAAAAAAACAAAAAAAAAAAAAAACAGCGAAAACAAAAAGAACAGCGAAAAAACGAAACAGAAAAAGGCACGTTCAAGTTCGCAGCGAACGAGAATGAGCACCGTGAGAAGCAGAGAAACTGAAGATCAACGAAATGAGCTGACTGAAGAATCAACAATTGCGACACAATGTTATAATAAAAGACTGCGAGCTCATGCCAGGCATGAAAATGTCACTCTACGAGAAGCGCGGTCGAGGACAAGTAAACAGCACAACCTAAGAAATTAAGCGTTCCGGTACGACCCGACGAAAGAATATAACAAACACAAACACGTCGCAGTTGGAAAAAAATTTATAACATCTGGCAATTAAAATACAATTAGAAAAAATTCAGGAAAGATATCCCAGGACTATGTTGCACGAATGGAAGAATTCAATTACCACAACCAGAAGCACCCCCGCAGGAATTTTTACATTACATGACCGTGGAAACTCCAGATTCAAGACACTTTCTCCAAAATATAAAAGCGTACAACGCCTGCTTTCGAATGACTTATTTCGTTGTCACTTAGTTCAACATTAACTGAGATGAAACCGATTATTGCTTTTTTCCGTAAAGGGACAAACCTATCACAACATAGGATCGTTACTAGCACTGCCCTACGAAGACCATAAATTTCTACAAGTATATTTCACCGGAAATGATGAAACAGCAATTGATCAACGATGCACAGATATTAGTGGATTGCGACGCAAAGTAATCTAAGAAGTGCAGAGGACCTTACACGAATACAATCAACTGATTGACATATTGAAACAGCACTAGACCTATGATTTCTGATGACTATCAAGTTATAATTGGAGCCGACAAAAGGCCACTTGGAAAACACGAAGGTCGTTTGAATGCACTTGAGACAGACGAAGTTGTCGTCATAATCGTGGACAAACAAAATACAAGCCGTTACATAATTGTACAACAAAGAGGAGAAGGACTTCAATACATTGCAGAGACGCACCGTTCACATCATGCCCTCCAATATCTACACCTACATCTAAATCTACATAGATACATCGCAAACCACCGTACGGAGCGTGGCGGAGGGTACCCTGTACCATCGCTAGTCACTTCCTTCCCTGTCCAACTCGCAAACAGAGTGATGGAAAAACGACTGTCTGTATAAGCCCTAATTTCTCGTATCTTAAGTTAATGGTCCTTACTCGCAATGAATGTTGGCGGCAGTAGAATCGTTCGGCAGTCAGTTTCCAATGACGGTTCTCTAAAGTTTCCCAGTAGTGTTTCTCGAAAAGAACGACGCCTCCACGCCAGGGATTCCCGTTTGAGTTTCCGAAGCACCTCCGTAACACGTATGTGTTGTTTGAAATTACCGGTAACAAAAGTAGCGGCCCGACACTGAATTGGTTCGATGTCTTCCTTCATTGCGACCTGGTAAACATCCCGAACATTCGAGCATTACTCAAGAATAGGTCGCACCAGCGTTCCATATGCGCCCTCATTTACAGGTGAACCACTCTTTCCTAAGATTCTCTCAATAAACGGGTGTCGACTACTTGCCTTCCCTACCACAGTTCTTGCATGCTCGTTCCACCTCACTTCGCTTCGTAACGTTACGCCCAGATATTTAAACTACTTGACAGTCTCAAGCAGGCTACTAGTAATGGTGTATCCGAACATCGCAGGTTTGACTTTCCTACTCATCCGCATCGACTTACGTTTTTCCACATTTAGGGCCAGATGCATTCGTCATACCAACTGGAAAATATATGTCGTCTTGTATCTTCCTACAGTCACTCAACATCGACACCATACCGTATACCACGGCATCATTAGGAAACAACCGCAGATTGCTGCCTACACTGTCAGCAAAATCATTTATGTATATAGAGAACAGCAGCGGCCCTGTCACAGTTTCCTGGGACACTCCTGACAACACCCTTGTCTCTGATGAACACTCGGCGTTGAGGACAACATACTAGGTTCTATTATTCGAGCCACTCGCATGCCAGTGAACTTATTCAGTATGCTCGAACCTTGGTGAACAGCCTGCAGTGGGGCATCGTGTCAAATGCTTTCAGGAAACCTAGAAACACGGAATCTGTCTGTTGCCCTTCATCCATAGTTCGCAGTTTATCATGTGAGAAAAGAGCAAGGTCAGTTTCGCAGGGGCGACGCTTTCTAAAACCATGCTGACTTGAGGACAAAAGCTCCTCACTCTCAAGCAAGTTTATTATATTCGAATTGAGAATATGTTCAAGGATTCTGCAACAAACGGAAGTAAATGATATTGGTGCATAATGTCGGGGATCCTTTCTTTTACCACCGTTATATAGTTTTCTTCCAGTCGCTTGGGACTTTGCGCCGGCCGGTTGATTCACGATAAATTCTACCTAGGTAAGGGGCAAATGTCATAGAGTAGTCTTTGTAAAATCGAACAGGGATTCCATGCGGACCGTGTGATTTATTTTCTTTCAAGTCATTCAATTGTTTCTCTACGCCAGGGATGCTTATTACTATGTCGTCCATACGGGAATCTGTCCTACGGTCAAATGATGGTCTGTTTGAACCATCCTCCTGTGTGAAGACTTCAGGTTTTCGTTTCCTATCTTGAACTAGTACACCGTATTGGTCAACAAGGGACTGAATGGAAGCCTTAGATCCACTTAGAGATTTTACTTACGACCAGAATTTTCTCGGGTTCTCTGCCAGATCTTTTTCTAAGGTGTGACGGCGGTAGCTGTTGTATGCTTGGCGCATTGAGCTTATTACAGACGCTCGAATCTATACTAATTTTCGCTTGTTGAGATTTATGGGTTCAACTTCGAACAGAGAGTTCAACAGCCTCTGTTTCCTCAGCGTTCGCCGAATTTCGATTTTAAACCGTGATGGGTCTTTTTCACCCTTTATCCACTTACTAGACACATAACTCTCCAGACCACGATTTACAATCTGCTTAAACTTTGCCCATAACTCCTCTACATCCATCCTACTGGATCTAAGCGATGCGCCGGCCGCGGTGGCCGTGGGTTCTAGGCGCTTCAGTCCGGAACCGCGGGACTGCTACGGACGCAGGTTCGAATCCTGCCCCGGGCATGGATGTGTGTGATGTCCTTAGGTTAGTTAGGTTTAAGTAGTTCTAAGTTCTAGGGGACTTATGACCTAAGATGTTAAGTCCCATAGTGCTCAGAGCCATTTTCTAAGGGTGCCAATTACTGTCTAAGTGAGATGTTAATAACTGCTTATCTGCTCAATTTAGCAGAAACACTGTCCTAGTCTTCTTGACTGATTTATTAACTTTCGTAATCATAGTTGCTGTAATGACATCCTGATCGCTAATCTCCTTTTCTATACTGACATTGTCGATAAGGTCCGGCCTGTTTGCAGATACAAGATATTCCCTCTGGATGTGGGCTGCCAAGGTAGCTGTTCCAGACAGTTTTCAGAAAACGTGTTTAAAAGTATTTTTCATGACTGTCAATCTGTACCCCCAGCAGTCAATCCATAGACATCCCCGTCTATACTTGGCAGGTTGAAGTAGCGTCCTAGTAGAGTTACATTATGAGGATATTTACGCTCTGACCATAGACTTTCTTTGATTGACTCCGTAACTGTCACAGCTGAATCGGGTGGCCAGTACAAACACCCAGCAATTAACTTGGTTTCATCTATATCTGTTACACGCGACCATATGACTTCAATGTCATACTCAACTTCGACCTCAATAAAGACAATATTTTTGTGAACTGCAATGAACACTCCCGCTCCTATTGCGTCTAATCTATCTTGCCGATATACTTTCCACGACTCGCTAAATATCTCAGAGCTTTCCATCACTGGTTCCTGCCAGCTCTCAGCCCCAGTAAATTCGCGAGCTTTATTACGAAAATTTCTACAGTTTGCTGATAAAACTGTGACAGTCGAAGTGTCTTTATTCTGAACGCCGTTTGACTCCCCTTGCTGCATATCGACTGGCGAGTGCTTATTACAGCACCTCAAATTACTCCCTAACCTAGAAAATTCTTATGTGCACTCCCAAGTACTCCGCTACCCGAGTAGATGCTTCCTTTGGGTTGTGCACCCCTGATCTGTCAAGGGGAATCCTACAAAACCCCACACGATAACGCAGGTCTACAAATCTGCTGCCATGACCGTCACAAGGACCCCAATCAACTCGGGCAACTATGCTGCAAATATCCAGCTCTGCTTACACCGAGCGCGCGAGGACAGCAGTCTTCACCGCTTCGGCAAGCCGCCTGTACGACCTGAGGATCGCCTCAGAACCCCAGCGACAGGCGTCGCTGGTGCAGACGTGAGCCAGAACATACAAATGACCACCTTGCACGCTCCATAGTCACAGGCAAAGCCACCTCCACATCTCGGGTGAGACACCCCATCAGACATAACGAGCGCACATTGACTGTCTTTCCAGCCTTGAACGCTGTCTGCCTAAAGGGGCTTCGTAACGCCCCTAACATGGGTCCTCCCAACAACTAGTAAACCCCTCCCCCCGTGTGCCTTCTCGGAACCTGATGAAGGAGCGGCCACCTATCCACTCACAGTATAAATGGGCGAGGCACGGCGACCAGTCCCCTCCTTGGCCCTCCGTCTCGAGCGACGTGGACGCCTTACCACCCAGCGTTCAGCCTGCTGTGAGGGCAGATCCACCGCGTCGGGTACGCTAGGAGACCTGCCCTTAGCGCTAGGATTTCACCCAGAACAAGTCCCGCCCATTCACCCTCCCCCCCCCCCCCCCCACCCTGCCTGCCACTTCGTCCGCAGCTCGTGGTCGTGCGGTAGCGTTCTCGCTTCCCACGCCCGGGTTCCCGGGCTCGATTCCCAGCGGGGACAGGGATTTTCACTGCCTCGTGGTGACTGGGTGTTGTGTGATGTCCTTAGGTCAGTTAGGTTTAAGTAGTTCTAAGTTCTAGGGGACTGATGACCATAGATGTTAAGTCCCATAGTACTCAGAGCAATTTGAACCGCCACTTCCGCAAACTGGAAGAAGCTACATAAAAGTTGTTATCGTCACAGTCGATGTTAGACTGTGATGAAATTCACTAATGATAAGAAATTTAAGTTTTTCTGGATAGTAATACAACATGAATGTGTATTATTAAAGAAGTAAAAATATTTATAGAGAGTTGAAAGCATCGCCAGCAACAGAAAACAAAAAATAATATGATGTAATTTAAGGACAAAAAGGACAAATTTTCATTAACTAATTCACTTATTATAATACGTTTATTTGAGGGAAACAGCAGAGCAAACATACAATGCGAAAACAATGGTCTTGTATCTAACATGTCGGTAGTAAAGCCACGGATGCAGTCGAATAACTCTGTTGTCTAAAATCAACGTTGTATAGAAATAAGTCAAAGTTGTTTTGTTTATGTGGGCCCTAATAGTAGCTTACGAAAATTAAACAATATAAGAATGCAATAAAGTAGAAATGCCTAATGGAAGCAGTAAGATATTTGCTTATATGACATATTTCGTTAATATTCGCATGGGTAGTGGGTGGATTTTAATTTGTAAATTCTTCCAATCCCATACCTAAGCGTTATAAAAGAGGTTATAAGGAATTGTGGCTGCTTCTGCGTGATTAGTGTCTTATATGCTGTTGCAAACGTCTCAGGAAAATAATCTGTCGTTATTCTTTGCCCTGTCTGTTTTTAACCAAAAAATTTATCAATTTCGTAAATGTCATTCATACCATTTCTCTTAAAAACGATAATGATGATGTGTATGTTTGTCACAGAGCAGTTATGGAGGATAGAAATGCTGCAGCTTTTCACGGCTGTAAAACGTCCTTCATGCTGTGCTAGTTCTTCTTCCGCCCCTACAACTTATCAGCAAAACTATCCAGTGATTAACACGCGAAAATAGCTTGGATCGATCCAGCAAGAATAAAGTAATTTTGAAGCCCTCGAGAGGTATAGTGAACACTGGTGCTTGTTTCACATATACTGTCTGAGTTCTGAAACTTAAGTTTCAAGTATACTGTAGTTCCTCTTTCTTCAAGCAAATTATTCTTTGAGGGTAGGTGTTTGCTGTTTTAGCTTTGGGTGCTTTTTCTCACATAAAAGTATGTTTCTTCATAGGCTAT
This sequence comes from Schistocerca piceifrons, assembly GCF_021461385.2. Taxonomy (NCBI): domain Eukaryota; kingdom Metazoa; phylum Arthropoda; class Insecta; order Orthoptera; family Acrididae; genus Schistocerca; species Schistocerca piceifrons. Next base: position 558,594,891 of record NC_060143.1, read on the forward strand.
TCATCTGAATACTGAGATCCCGTATTTAAAGAATTCAGTGCTAAATTGTTTTCTCTTATCTTTGCTGTGGAAGTACCTGGCACAGCTGAGGCCAATTGTGTACTTTTTTTTTTGTAACGTGTCTTTTAACTGTCTGGCAAAATTTAAGACCTACCAAGATATTAATTTCACATTCACTCCAAGTGCAGCCGAACGCGCTAAATCACGTGGGTCAACTGAAACGATCCCCAGGCGCTGAACAAAGACCGGGAAATGGGCGGGACTAGCTCCAGAGGGGTGAGTGGGCGGGACTTGTTCCGGGTGAAATCCTAGCGCTAACGATTCCTCACTAGGAGGCGCCTTGGTAGCAGAGCCCCTGAGGACAGCAAGTAAAACCTGAGGTATAACATGCGACGCGCCACCACTACACCCCGAGGCAGCGACTGACTGCTGCCAATAGTACATTCAGCTGTTCGCGAACTGCGGCTAGTTCCTCCTGCTACCACACACGGCGTGAACATATCCTAGCCATCCTAGCCAGACTAACTGAAGAAGTGAACTGTAAAAGAAAACAATTCTAAATATGCGATTTGCTATCCTCCCAAAGTGTCACCAACATACGCTGAAACGTAAATGAGGTACGTAGCTGTTACGTGAGCAACTATTGCGCTACAGACTGACTGAATTGACAATTACAAAAACGCGAGATTAACCTTCTTAAACAGGGAAACACGCACGAAATTTAATATACTACGTGGGAAACACAGAAAAGGGTAATCATAAAATTTGCAGCTCTGTAGACGTAATCAGCTGAGAGAGCGCGGAAAGGACGGATATCATTTTAATGTGAAAGAAATCCAACCTGAAACAAGCGCAGAAACCAAAATTCATTTCCAAGAAGTTCTATGCTTACTGCTCAATGAGCAGAGAAACTGAAACATACAGTCACATTCTCAACACTCGCCGTTTATTTCAACAATTCCTGGTAGATATCTATGCTAAAATAGAAGTGGAACAGATGCTTTACATAAGTCTGAATTTGAAGGAACTTAACACGGAAGAATACATCTAACTTCGAGACTCAATTACGAATGATGGAAACACTGAATACATTGGAACAATGGTAATCTTACCCTCATAATACACAGGAAGTGTGAGACACATGCGAGAATACACTCCATATCCCATGACCTACGTAAGAAAAGGTGGACGACGTGACTTCTTCATAACATTCACTTGAAACTCGTCTGGGCGGGAAATCAAAGAACGACTAAGATGAGGACTGGCCCCCATGCATCGATACGACATAATAGCCCGATTTTTCCGACAAAAACAAATGAGATTTTTTGAAGTCATCAAAAAATACTACATCTTTGGAACCTTTAGGTGCTGGATGCAAACAACTGATGGAAAAAACGAGTACTGGCCTACTCACACGACAGAATTCATCCCAAGGATATCAAAATCATCGAAGCTTAATTTCCCAACCCACAAGATGCGCTATTGTATGAAATTAGAAGGAAATTCAGCATTGGCCGTAATTTTGATGATTTATTAACATCAAAATCGATTTTCGGTCACATAATGATCATCTTCAGTGCTTTAGCGTACAAATTAAAGCTCGTAGGCACTGGTATCTAGTTATTACCAGTGACAGAAGCTCTGAAACGATAAAATTAACATTGTGGTTGTTTCATAGCTTCTGTTACTGGTAATAACTAGACACCAGTGCCAACGAGCTTTAAATCATCAAAATTACGGCCAAAGCTGAGCTTCCTTCTAATGGTAGTTGTGCACACAGCACTTGTGGAGTCGCCAAGCAGTTGTATGACGTCGTTGTGAAAAACATGATTCACGGATCATGAGGGCTATTAAACCCCAATTCATCATGTAAAACTGATGGAAAATATAAAAAAAAAACCAAAACTATACTTGGTCGACACACAAATCAGAGTTAATGGCTGTCCCAAATACAGGAGACAATCACCCAAAAGCGTTAGCTTCACAGCAAAAATACGAATACGGTAGCACCATATAACAATATAACACACTACTTTCCAAAATGTTCCACGCACACGTAAACGTAGAATACTACAGTTCATTGAAATCCATAAAATGGGTCTGTAAGTATCTGAAGAAAGACAACGACATGACAGTATTTCGAACAGCCAAAGAAAGTGAACAACAAAACATAAACGACGAGATCTTCATATACCAAATGGAAAGATACATTTACAGTAACGAAGCAGCGGGCAGGTTTTCGGTTTTCCCGTAGACCAGCGCGAACCGACTGTGCATCATCTAGCAACACATCTGGAGAATTAATAGAAAGTTTACATCACCAAAGACACAGCCAGAAAAACTGCAATCGAACCGTCTCATAACACTACATTAACAGCATGTTACCAACTGTGCTAAACGGATCCATTCGCGGAAACATTACTATATGTCGATGTCCCTGTATGATATACATGTAACACAACAAGAAAAATCTCTAAACGACGAAAACAAGGAATTTCTGTAGAAGATCATCTAGGAATCATGAAAACTGGCGCACTAGGCCGAGTATACACCGTACATCTGAACAATGCCGAATGCTTCTGTCTACGGATGAAGCAACACGAGATCTCAAGACGTACTGAGAAGCATGTTAACGCTTAGGATTACTGAAAACAACAACCACTGTGAACCAACACTACAAGAAGCCTCTCTCACAGCCTCAGCTGAACAAATGAGAGACTTATTCCTCATAACATGTGACCCACCGAATCCGAAGAAACTATTGTACTCCTTCAAGGAGAGTATGAGTGATGACATACCGTACCAAATCCGGCACAAGCTCATCCTAAACTGACAATTGAATTCAACGACTACATTTTCAATGAAACACTCATTCGGCTACAAGAAAAATGTTTAGCAATAAACAAACAGACCTTAGTACAGTCTGCGATGGAAGCACTACGAAAAGATACTATAATTGCACTAAACTTCCAAATAACAAATAAAAAAAGCTACGGCATCACTAAAGTACTTCCATACGTCGCTCACAATAAATCATCCCTTGATGATCTTCAGAAGTTAATTTACAACGTTATCATGGACCAGATCGACAGCAACACAGGCGGAATTGTTTACTTGATGCCGTAGATGGCATGGGGGAAACGTTTCTAATGAATCTAATGCTGGTCCAAGTACGTAGTAAACAACACACCACACTTCCAGCCACACTTGTAGATGAAGGACGAACTGCTCATTTCGTCATACAACTACCGCTGAATATAGACGAAGAAAAATTTCCGGTAAGTAAAATCTCAATCTGGATGGGGTGAACTTCTAAAGCAAGCTAAAATTACCATCTGTGACGAACGCACAATGGCACATAAAATATCTCTGGAAACAGGGACAGAACACTGCAAGACTTAGGAGGAAACTATGAAGTGATGGGAGGCGCTCTACCCATACTCTCAAGAGATTTTCGACAAACACTTCCAGTTATCCCCAAGTCAGCGCCATCAGACGAGATCGATGCATGCTAAAAAAATATCTCTGGCCACATATACAAATACTGCGACTAACATGAAATATGAGCTACCGAACAACCGAAAGACGAAACAACAGCACATTTTGCTCAACAACTTTTACAAATAGGCGAAGGTACATATCCTACTGACTACAGGACGGCCCCCATTAAATTCCACAGTGATATCTGTAACAAAGCTACTGCTGAAAACGAACTCATCGATCAAATTTTTCCAAACATTGTTCACAACTATACCAATCAGACTGGCTGTTTGAAAGGGCAATTCCGGCAGCTAAAAATAATATTGTTGACGACATCAACTTTAATATTCAAACGAAAATTCCCGTTTAAGACAGAATATATAAATCGATCGACACCATGTTAAACGCTGAGGAAAGTGTGAACTTCCCTACAGAATTTCTAAACTCTTTCGAGTATCAGGAATGTCATTACATTGCCTTCAACTTAAAATTGGATATCCGATCATACTGCTCAGAAATTTCAGCTCACCAAAGTCATGCAATGGAACAAGAATGAGCGCCAAACAGCTATCGAATAGCATCATCTAAGCCCAACTTATAACTGGAAAGTACAAATGACACACACTATTTTTATCCCACGTATACCAATGACCTCTATTAAACTGTCATTCCAAATCAAAACAACACAATTTACAGTCAAATTATCCTACTGTTTTACAATTAATAAAGTTCAAGGAAAAACTTTAAAATATTGTGACATCAACCTCAAACACTCCTGCATCTATCAAGGTCAACTACACATAGTTTGCTCTCGAGTAGTGAATTCGAAAAATTTGTACATATATACCCCGAATAACAAAATAAGAAGTGTTATGTATAAATACGTACTGTAAATACACACATAAAACAGGTTTTGAGTCAACCCGGTTCTCAGAACTGCTGAAGATAGACGTTGACTTTGGATATCACAGATACAGTGCCGTTCAAAGTTCAGAGATGTCATTAGCTCCACTAAAAGATGTAAACAAACATGCATGAGCAGCGCCTAATAGACGGAGGGGTCCGACAGCCTATCAGTTCCAGGCATTCCACCAGGAAGGAGGTACACGGCTCGTGTTGTCTGTAGTTCAACCATGCCTTGACGGTCAATACAGCGGTTCGATCGCGTCCGCATTGTTACTTCATGCCAGGAGGGGCTCTCAACAAGAGAAGTGTCCAGGTGTCTCGGAGTGAGCCAAAGCGATGCTGTTTGGACTTGGAGACGATACAGAGAGAGAGGAACTGTCGATGACATGCCTCGCTCAGGTCACCCAAGGGCTACTACTGCAGTGGATGACCGCTGCCTCCTGATTATGGCTAGGAGAAACCCTGACAGCAACGCCACCTTGTTGAACAATGCTTTTCGTGCAGCCACAGGACGTCGTATTACGACTCAAACTGTGTGCAATAGACTGCGTGATGCGCAGCTTCACTGCAAACTTCCATGGCGAGGTCCATCTCTGCAACCACGACACCATGCAGAGCGGTACAGACGGGTCCTACAACATGACCAATGGACCGCTCAGGACTGGCATCATGCTCTCTTCAGCGATGACTGTCGCATATGCCTTCAACCAGACAATCGTCGGAGACGTGGTCGGAAGCATCCCGGTCAGGCTGAACACCTTAGACACACTATCCGGCAAGTGTAGCAAAGTGGAGGTTCCCTGATGTTTTGGGGTGGCATTATGTGGGGTCGACGTACGCCGCCGGTGGTCATGGAAGGCGCCGTAGCGGCTGTACCATACGTGACTGCCATCCTCCGACCGATAGTGCAAACATATCGGCAGCCTATTGGCGAGGCATTCGTCTTCATGGACGACAGTTCGCTCCCCCATCGCGCACATCTTATGAATGGCTTCCTTCGGAAAAATGACATTGATCGATTAGAGTGACCAGCATGTTCTCCAAACATGAACCCTATCGGACATGCGTGGGATTGATTGAAGAAGCTGTTTATGGATGACGGGACCCACCAACACTCTGAGGCATCTACGCCGAGTCGCCGTTGAGGAGTGGGACAATCTGGACCAAGATGCCTTGATGAACTTGTGGATAGTATGCAACGACGAATACTGGCATGCGTCAATGCAAAAGGACGTGCTACTTGGTGTTAGTGGTACCGGTGTGCACAGGAATCTCGACCAAAGCCTCCGAAGGTCTCGCTGTATGCTGGTACAAAATGCAATGTGTGGTTTTCATGAGCAATAAAAATGGTGGAATATATGTTTATGTTTATCTCTATTCCTGTTTGCTCTACAGGTTCAGGTACTCTCGGAACTGAGTTGATGCAAACATTTTTGTGATCTGTGTAGTTAGAATATATTTTCAAAACAAATTTGAACTATTATACTTCAACAATTATTGCAAATAGAATATGTTTTCAGTAATTTTTTTACCTGGTATACTTTAAAGATCATCATGTTATTACAAGTACGACACAACTTCGCCGGCCGGGGTGGCCGGGCGGTTCTAGGCGCTTCAGTCTGGAACCGCGCGACCGCTACGGTCACAGGTTCGAATGCTGCCTCGCGCATGGATGTGTGTGATGTCCTGAGGTTAGTTAGGTTTAAGTAGTTCTGAGTTCTAGGGGACTGATGACCTCAGATGTTAAGTCACATGCTGCTCAGAGCCATTTGCAACATTTGACACAACCTCCCGTCAACTCCCTGAGTGAACCCGATTACCCCATCTGGTCCAATATAAATTGACACTGACGGACGTTACAATGGATCTTATGGATGTCCTAATGGTAGAATTCCGTTTAATATTAAAAAACAACTATGTATGGACGACTGTTACCTTTTGAATTTGGACATAACATAAAACTTGGCCAGAATCTTTAATAAAATGGTGATGTGCGATTACTTAATATAAAACCACGACCTCTGCATCGAAGGAGATCGCCAGGAAAACAGCAATGCGTCTATGGATAGCAATAAGACATTTGGAATAGACTGCCTAACGTGATTAAGCTCCAACTGAAGAGTAAATATACATAACAAATTTATATATCAGAGTACAAGTCCTGGAGTGATGAGGCATATTGGTAACCACATTATGGATTTAATGCCATCCGACTGTGAGAACTTTTAGATCTTCATAACTAAGCAGCATAGCATTATCACGCTGGAGGCTACAATAGAAACTACAGAATGAATTGTGTATTCCCCCTGTGCAAGAAAATGTCTTTATAATCTGCTCCACTTTGCTCTGTGCCAACTGCTTCCATGTGGCGTCAATTAACAGATAATTTACAGAATACCTGTTGTGTTTAATAACGTTCAGCAGTTTGTGTAATGGGTAACATGAATGCTTGAAAATTGTCAGGTGTGCGTGTAAGTCACTCAGATACTGAAAATCGAGAAAAGCTCTTCGGCTATGTTCAGTATGCATACACTTTCAATTATCTACCTACAAAATACGTGGTGATTCAAAACACTGACTTCAATAAAGTCGATATAAATATATATAAAAAGTCTTACGTTAAAGCAGGAAAAACTTTGTTTTCTCTGTCTAGTATACCGCCCGATATAGATATTGTAGAATTATGACTGGATGACACAAGAATTTGGAACAGAAGTGTTGCCAACTTACTCACAGGAAGATGCGAAACGCTCTAACAATATTGTCATGGAGGAATTATAGAAGAACTGCGGGAAGGAACACAGCTAATAGTTAAAGCCATAAATTAAACATTTTGCGGCCAGAAAATTACATATGTATTAAAATTCGAGAATACACCGTCTTTGTATCTGTTAAATTACTGGCTGTAGAAAGAAACAGATGATCCAGATTTGGAATTATGTTGTAAGGTAAAAATTAAATCGGACATTACTAAAACTACATCTAACTAAAATAAAGACAGAATTATTTACTGTGTGCAAAAGTTAACAGAGGTTTTGTACGACAATATTTACCTGCCTTATTCGCTAAACTACCAAAATTCCTAAAACATTTTCTATACAATGAACTACGTGCATGTATTTCAGATGGGGGAAGTGGGTGGTTGGATGGCCTTAGAAAGTAGATGAAAGTACGTAATTGAAATCATAGCTACCCATATTCTTACCTATACGATAAGAGTTGATACTATGTAGTTGAAAGCATAGTTACCCCTTTGTCATAGCTATATGAATGCTATAATGGACCAGTTTTCTGAGATGGAAGTAGAGTGTAGCTAAATTTGGGAAACCAGTCCATTATAGCACTCATATAGGTACAAAAATGGGTCGCTAAACTTTCAGCTACCTGGTTTCAACTACTTTCCAATGTTGAACAGATAAGACAATAGGTAGCCAAAAGTACAGTAACCCTCATTCACAACCCATTTAACATTGAAAAGTTGTTGAATCTAGGTAGCTGAAAGCATAGCGACCCCCTTTTCATAACTATATGGCAACCGAATTTCATAAATAAACAGTATAGACTCTGCTATAATATGACACTGACTTCAATATAGTATCATGAGATCTTTCCTCTCCAGCAGAGAGTCCTTTTCCCACCAGTATGCATGTATGGGAAGAAAGAGGGAGTGGAGGATGGGATAGGAGTACTGGAGGATTTCCCAGAGGGGGGAGGGAATAATTAATTTATCGATTTGATTAATTAGCCAATAACTTTGATTTCAACCGTGTACTTGTGTCGGTGAGGGAGAGGGGAGAGTGTTTGGGGATTTCAAAGAAGGGTAAGGGACTAAGCGGGGAAGAGGGAGGGCTAGGTTTTACTCAGAAGGATGACATAACCCAGGTGGTCATGAATCAACCCTCGAAGGGTCATAAATCACTTAGTTGAACAATAGGTTAAGTTTGTATGTCAATCAAGTTTGTCTCAGAGTGCATGCTTGCCCCTGAATGTGTGCAACCCACACTAAGAAATCGCCCCAGAATTCACTTTTCCCTACTACTACATAGTTGTAGGCCAATATCTGTGCCGCCATGGAACCACTGGTTCCCATCAGATCACTGAAGTTCAGTGCTGTCCATCCGGGTTTGCAGTTGGATGAGTGAACATCAAGTCTGCCAAGGTCTGTTGGCAAGCTCGGTGCACTCAGCTCTTGTGAGGCAAAATGAGGACCTCCTTGATTACAAGTAGTGGCTATGGTCTCGTAAACTGGCAAATGACCAGGAGAGCGGTGTGCTGATCACATGCCTGTGGGCTGAAGATGGCATTGCGGTTGGGCCTCTTCAGATGGGGTTCTGTAGTGGTAGAGTAATGGTGGTTCTGGCACACTTTTGATATCAAACTGATGTTCAAGTTAATTAAACTGTGACACCTGACTGATTTATAAACTCAACCTATTGCTCTGCTAAGTGGTTTTTGATGTAATCCCTCCTTCACCCCTTAACCTATTGTTCTGTTAATTGATTTATGACTCCCTGTGGATAATGCATCATCTGAGACCCCACCCTCTTCATCACACCCTCTCTGGAAACTAACAAACCTCCCCCATTCCCCTTGCCAATACAAGCACACTTTCAGGCCTGAGAACTTCGAATACACCCCTCCTATTATATCAGTTTTATGAATTAATTACTTAAATCGACAACATTTGGCGTTGGACAGTTTTTCTTGGTAGGTACTGTCCCCTTCTGTAAATACTGAATGGTTGGTTATTTGGCAGGAAATCAATTGGAGTGTATGGAATATTGTTAATTTCTGGTAGACAAAGTAATGTGTGGAGTATTGTTTATTTAAACTCTTTATGAGATACAAGACAAGGTATGGAATATAGCTAACTTATTTAATTAAGGAACTTGTCAGAAAATTGACTGCAGAGAATGGTATACTGTTTATATAAAACAGTTTGTGTGTGGCAAGATAGTATGGAATATTTAAACAACTGCAGCACTTTTTCATTCCACTCATGCAAGGAATACTGTTTTAAAACACTCACTGCATTTAATTGCACTGTGACAGCTCGTGACAAACCTATCTGATGAAAAAACGCCCCTGACACGTCGCTGAATGTCAGATCGATCGCACCAACACATGTATGCCACCAGTCAGGGACTGCCGCAGCTTCTAGACAGTGCTAATCCTGCGCAAACGAAGCATCAGATAGCGGCATCCCTTCAAAATTTGGTACCAGACTCAGTTCCTGCCTATGTCTCTCCCAGTCCCTCTCTCCCTTTCTCTGTCTCAAGTGGTTACTACGTGTTTGGGTGGACCAACATACACAGACACACACAGACCGAGGTGTCCTCCTCACTCCACCTCCCTTCCACCCACCTCCTGTGGGCCTTCGCTACTCATATAGTTGAGAAAAGGTGTTGCTACACTTTAAACTACCTAGTTTCAACTACTTTACAAGATCATCCAACCACCCATTTCCCCCACTTCAGTTTTCTTTCCGTTACTTCAGAGTCCTCCATTTCCAGGGGGAAAACATGCCAGCTGTGCTTAAAGGTGTAATTTCTTTAATGGGAAATTGTTCAAGTCTATTTGACAAGTTGGTTCGCTTTCTTAGGACTTATGGTATAACATTGTCTGTGTCAACCAATCATGATTCTGTAATAACTCTATGCACGTTATTGTGGAGAACAATGTTCCAGACTGATCACATAAGTTTCTCCTACAACACTTTTTATAATACTAACATTGTCCTTATTGGAATCAGAATTGATAATCTCCTTATAGTTTATAGTCATATATTTAATACTGTATGCAGACACAGCATAGCTGATCAGCTTTTCTCGATCTGAAATAGGTGGAAGACTTCTTGTACACCTGTCAGTTTTCAGGTATTCTTACTACCCCAGTATACAAAACAGCAGAACGCTATTTTACTCAATACAACAGCTGCTCTCGAAGTTATCTGTTAATTGACGCCATGTGGACGCAAGTGGCAGAGAGTTAAGTGGAGCACATTGTAAATACTGTTTGTATTTTCGCTGGAGACATGTTTGGTGGCAACCCGGTCAGGGTGAACGCATTAGACCCACTGCCCAGCAACTGCTTTACGTTGGAGGCTCCCTGCTGATTTTGGGTGGCATTATGTGAGGACAGCATACACTACTGGTGGTCGTGGAGGGCGCCGTAACTGCTATACAATACATGAATGCCATCTTAAGACTGATAGTGCAACCACACTGGCAGCATATTGGCGAAGCACTCCTCTTCATGAACGACATTTCGAGTCCCCATCATGCACATCTTGTGAATGACTTCCTTCAGGATAACGACATCTCTTGACTAGAGTGGACAACATGTTCTACAGACATCAACCCCACCAAACATGATTGGGATAGATTGAAAAGGGCTGTTTGTGGTGATGTGACCCACCAACCACTTTGAAGGATCTAAGCCGAATCGCTGTTGAGGAGTGGGACAATCTGGACCAACAGCACCTTGATGAACTTGTGGATAGTGTGCCACAAGGAATACAGGCGTGCATAAATGCAAGAGGAAGTGATATTGGGTATTAGAGGTACCGGTGTGTACAGCAATCTGGACCACCACCTCTGAAGGTCTCACTTTATGATGGTACAACATACAGTATGGTTTTCATGATCAATAAAAAGAGTGGAAATTAAGTTTATATTGATCTCTATTCCAGTTTTCTGTTCCTGTTCAGGAACTCTCGGATGTAAATCTTTTTTTTATTAGCTGAGCAGGCTAAGGCGCAGCAGTCATAGACTGTGCGGCTGATCCTGGTGGAGGTTCCAGTCCTCGCTTGGGCATCGGTGTGTGTGTTTTTCCTTAGGATACTTTAGGTTAAGTTGTGTGTAAGCTGAGGGACTGATGACCTTAACAGTTAAGTCCCATAAGATTTCACACACATTTGAACATTTGGTTGTGCGTAATTATATGGAACGAACATCTGTTTCCTTAACATTACAGACCATCCTTTTTCTAATTGTTTCTGACAGGCCACTTGATCACAGATTCTAACCACCAAAATATTATCACTAAATGTTTCTGTAATAGGTGTAAGCACATTTACATTCTTCTCGCTAAGTAGTATATTCAGTGAGTGTGATTTATGTTGCCAATATCAGTAGCCATATTATCTAGTTTCTGCTGCAATAACCACAAACCGAAGCATTTGTCTGTTGGTCCCATCTTCCTCCCAAATATCTGAGGGATGTTTAGCACAGCAGACCATGTTGACACTCTCGACTACCATGGAAGACTGATCATTTGAGGGTTTCAGTTCCCCTTTTATGACCTAAGGATCCAAAAAGGTGGCACTTCCGTTCAGTTGATTTCTAATCAATCTAAATGACTCGTAGCCCAGTTTCTCTAATTTGTGTGCAATGTGTCCATGTGAGGGAGGGAGAATGACCCTCATATACCAATCAGCTGTCACAATTTAATTAATTTGCATATCAATTTGATATTGAAAGTGTGCTAGAACTGCCATCATCATACTACTAATGACCTATTGTGGGTGAGTGCCAACATATTTACCTGAAGATTTCAAACATCTCGCATCATTTTGTCGAACGCTTTCTCAAGATGAAACTGCCTTGGTTTTGCTTAGGTATGGATATGAGAAAAGAAAATAGTCCTTAAAACCTTGACGCTCAAGCATCGCGCATATTCTTGCGCGTTCTTGTGCGATTGTCAGAACACCACCTGCATCCTCTGGCTGAGTTGCAAGCAGACATTTGCCTTCCACTTGAGCACCATTCTTGGTGTTTGCTGAGTCGGACAGGCGGTAACTGCAGTAGTTGCGCCCCGCAACTTGGCGGCCGCTGCAGTGAGGGCCAAGTTTCCCCCAGCCACCAGCAGGGCGCCGCTGACAGCCGCAGTTCGGCGGGAACTGCCGCCTTCTGGGAAGACCGGCAGCGCAGCGACACTCGCGGACCCTCACCCCTGTGCCGTCTGCAACTCCATGCTCCACTACTGCGGCATGTCCTCTTGTATAGCAGCAGTTTGTACTCTGTCTTAGCATATGGGATGGTAGCTTCTCGGCAGTTCACTGCTTGACAGTAGTTTGGTCTTCATGAGCACGGTAGCTTCTCATCCGCATCTACCATATGGTGCGCGGTAGTCGTCCCCTGTTGCCGTTTTACTCCGGTGACTCGCGTGCGGTTAACAGAGGGAATGAACTGCTATGCTTCCATGCAGTCCCGTATTTTTCTAACCGTATCTTCATGAAACGCAAGGGAACGTCTAATACAGCTTTTAAATTTTTATGAATGTGCATTGACAAAAGCTTACAAGCTTTCAAGCCTAATGTCCTTCCTGTTCAATTACATCAGTGAGCATCTATATTGCGCTTTTGCACGAAAAATTGAGTGTTTTACGATTTACGCATTATACTTTCATCCCCAATTAATATTTGCCCATCTGTCCCAAGTTATAACTGTCGGCAGGTCGAGAGTTTTCTGTCTATTCTTTTGCTTGCCATCAAATCTTATAATAAATTTCTAGCACTTCCCTTTTTTGTACGTACATTAATGCGATCATCCACATTAAATGACACTACAACATATACCCTCCGTTTTGAGATATTTCATATTTATTCCAGTGATTGATCATCAATAATGTAGTTAAATTATATCGATACAGTTTAATCCATCTACTTGAGCCCTTTTACACTATAACTAGAGACTTCTGCCCATCTTTGCATGAAATAACATGGGACTCGAAGATTTTCCCCCTCTGTAAAGGGGGACGGGCGGCGATTTGTGACAGGTATGACAGCAGAGTGGCCAACGGCCTTGACGCAGAGGTAACACCTGTTCCCGTCAGATCACCAAAGTTAAGCGCTGTCTGGCTGGGCTAGCACATGGATGGGGGACCATCCGATCTACTGAGCGCTGCTGGTAAGCAGGTTGCACTCAGCCCTTGTGAGGCAAACTGAGGAGCTACTTGACTCAGAAGTAGGCTAACGGCTCCGGTCGCAGAAACTGACATACGGCTGGGAGAGCAGTGTGCTGACCACGGGCCCCTCCACATCCGCATCCAGTAACCCTGTGGGCTTAGGATGACACGGCGGCTTCTCGGTACCTTTTGGTCTTCATGGCCTGTTCGGGTGGGGTTTATTTTTTATGACAGCACAGTATAATACTTGTTCAGGCAGGTGCAATTGCAGTGGGTACAGGATAATTGAGATGCGTCAATAGATCATTGTGAACATGTCGTCTGGTCCGATGGATCGTGCTTCATCTGGCGATTGGTGGATGGTCATGTTTTGAAACAGTAATGTCTTGATCCCAATTTTTTCGTTAAAAATTAAAAATCACATATCAGTGTTAACAGGTTTCGACCATAACTAGATCATCTACAGACCATATCTATGCGATGCCAAAGTAATTCTCCTTGCAGGATAACAGGTACCAAAATGAAGCAATTTATCTACGTAACAAAATATGGATACACGGTAACAATGAAATAGAAAGACTTTTATACCAGTCTTGAGCAGAGACGACGGGCGAAGCACTGACAGGGTTCGGAAGACACCTCCAGCGACTGATAAGTGACGTGAAAACGCTACGCTTTATAAATGGGAACCGGGAAGTTCCCCCCTCCCCGTGCCTGGCGGTTGCTGCATGACTTCGTTGGAAACCAACGGGGCATAACATACAAGGGTAACGCATCGGATGTGAATCAAACTAAATATACATAAAGTATGCTATGAAATATAACATATAAGTAAATTAACCTTAATAGTAAATCCTCTAAATTTGCAGAAAATAATTACAAACGTGCATGAACAACCGATAGAATTTGCTGTGAAAACGACAAACAGTCATCTACGATCATCACGGGAGAGTCCAAACTAATTTGTGAAAGCTAAGATAAGCGTAGAAACGCCAGATGTTGCGTTGAAGACGTTAGCGTTAATTTCGCAATATGCAGCGTCAGTGGCGAGGAATATGGCGCACCAGAGAAAGGATTGATGAATAGTGAATAGTATCCTAGCTTTGAAAATATAAAACCTAAGACTGGATGGTAAAATTGTATAAGTGCACCATAAGTATCTGAGCACATGTCAGACTGGTGGCACTTAAAACGGTACAAAGATATTACACTGAAAGTTAGGTGGAGAAAGGAATATATTTACTGTTGCAGCCATATGAACTTATGTTACGACAGGTACAATGACATTATTAGCATCTTCAATGGTTGATGTATGTCGTACAAAAGTCTGGGCAGAAAAGAAATGTATATTTTGAAATACGAGTGGGAGCATGTAAAGTTCATTACAATTGAAGAAAATATATTTCGGAATAAGAATACAAGCCAGAGAGTAGGTATGCATTATAGCAAATCGTCAGAAAGGTAAAAAAATGCTTCTCCTAAAACAAAGCTGTTCGTTAGTAGGGTAATGTAGGGAATCAGCCTACACACGCCGTAGTAAATTCACATCAGTTTTCCATTCTGTGCCAGCCAGTCCGCTGTAACTAGCTCTGACGTCATAAATGTTGCGCAATACTTTAAAAATCAAGTGAATAACCTGAAACGGTTCTAGCATGTCAGGAGTAATACTAAATTAATATGTGTTGAATATCAGTTCGATAACTTTAACCATTTTCAAAATTAGGACGTTTTTCTGTAAGACTCATTGGCGCAACAGAAAAGAGCTAGAGACTTAAAAATTTATAATTAGATTCTTTTTCCATAATAATTTAATAGAAACAGTACTTTGGATCTCACAAATTAAGATATTAGTTGGAATTCATGATTTTCTGGTTTTTGTCTTAAAAATTAAGGAAGCAAGATAGATTAAGTAGGCTAATAAATAAGACTAGGATATTTATATTTAAGTAGAATGGATATCCGCTATAACCATAAAGATGTGAGAAGTTTCATTTTAATAACTATAAAACTATAGCGATAGCGTATTTCCAAAGGGCAAGTTCAAGCTCGTCTACTGCGTGTAGTGTAATTAAATTAATTCTCTCGCCCAAAATATTTAACTAAGCCACGTCAATCTTTTATTATGATTACTTGCCTGTGTGCTGAATGCACATTTAAATTGAGAGCTTCATTTGCCATCAGCAAAAGAAGCCATGATTTATTCAATAACTTAATGTGGTGCATTACTAGCCCAGCGGCTAGTTGGAAGAGCCGATTTGATCAGGCGTTGCCTTAGCCGTCCGCACCGCGGCTTGATATATAAGAACGCTGCGTGAGGAAGGAAGGCCCCAGTTCTCTCCAGACGCTGAATAGCACACCATCTGTGTCGGGAGTCGCGTCGCGTCGGTATCATTGCTATAAACAGCCTCGGATGCCGTATTAAGTTACTCGGGATACGTGTAACCATGAAATCATTTTCGAGTGAAGTGTTAATTCTGGGAAGACTTTAATTATCTATCTTCAGTTTTCGTATGTCGTATTTTCACGTGCCGTCGCGTTTGGTGATCATAAGCATCAAATTATGGCGAGCATTCACTTAAACATTTAATTTGGACAGTTATAGTTGCATCAGCGCATTAGACTCTGAACTGATCTGTTAGTCAGATTGTGTGGATTCTTTTTTTTTCATCTGTGACTTTCAGAATACAGTGAACGTTTTTTCCACGATCGTTTTTGATTATGAATTCCAGACAATCTCCCAATTCCTCAGAGCTATAAGCTGTAGCTATAAGTGTATTTCTCAGATGAAGTGGGCACTAGGAATTCTAATTACAGGCTTCACATTTTGATAATCACTTTCTGGTTTCCAAAATTGTAGTTAGAGAGCCAGTGTTGAGAACAGCAAAACAAAAGCATAAATAATAGGAACATTTAAATAATAACATTTAATTCCACCCGCCGCACCACATATGGTGCATCAGCCGGGAAGTGTTTCAACATTCAAACATTTGTACAACAGTAAATTTTCCATCCACCGCCCCACATATGGTGCATCGGCTGGGAAAGAAAAAAAAGAAACTGAATAAAGTGAAAGTGATTTTTAAATATTCGAATTCGGGAGTGAAATGCGATGCGCAACTGAGTAATAGAACAGTGAAAGTGTTACGTGTGCATGTGGACGACGCAAGTGGATTAACAACGCATCTGGATTGACGGAGCTGACACTGAGCCTAGCGGCGCTGCCGGCTTCGCGAGAAGCCAGTTTCGCCGCACCGCAGTCGTCCGCCGGCGTAGCCGGAGCCGCGCCTGCAGTTGCGGGCCACGTAAACACACCACAGCCGTCGGAGTGCCGTCTGCAGTTCAGCGCGCTGCGTCGCATCAGCAATCCCGGTACGCCGCGCCGGCAACGCCATATGTCGTGCAGAAGGAACTAAGTTAAGTGAAAATTTGTTAAAAATTTTACTAACGTGCACTAAAAGACTGTCGGAAATGGAACTGCCAGAAGAAACCTAGGTTAAACTTAAATCAGAACCCATGTCTGTTGAAGGAACTGTAAATCCAGACAATGGTTCAAGTGTAAATATGCATGAAAATAGTAATGTTAAAGTGAAATATGAAGTACTTTCTTCTGACTGTAGTGTGGGAAGGGGCAATGATTCAATAATAGAGACCCCTGTAGTAAAGCAGAATGCAGAAATTTTTAATTTATTGGATGATATTTTATCTGATGAGTTAAAAACGAAACAGTCATCAGAGATGGTAGAGTTTAAACAGGAGAAGTTAGGTATGACTGATCAATCAGAAGTTTCATTTAGGTTTGATGATTCTGGTGTTGGAGCTAGTTTTTCGTCACCTGAGTGTGATAAAAATCCAGCTAGTGAGCAACCCAAAGACACTGGGGCTATTGATTTAAATGTAATATTACAAGCAATAGCTGCCAGTAATGCTAGAATGACAGCTGAATTAAAGTCTGAAATAAGTGAACAGGTCAAAAGCAGTAATGCTGAATTAAAGTATGAGATTGAGGCCAGCCAAACTATTTTTAATAAACGATTGGAGGTAATGGACGATACCTTCAAGGCTGGTTGCAGTAAGTTGAAAGAGGATCTGGACAGTTTGAATTATAAAATTGATTACAACCATGAGGATATTAAGAAAAAGGTTGCTCAACAATTTTCTGAAATGTATAAAACAGCAAAATCCGAAGTTGCTGGGGTTTGCAAAGACTTCCAAATGGAAGATGCGAAGCTGTAGCACCAGTTAACAGAAAAGATCGAGGCGGAATCTGAACTGTGCTCAGATAGGTTTAAAGATGTTAATATAAAAATAAACGTATGTCAAGCAGAAGTAGACGCAATAAAAACTGATACTACTCATATTGTGCAAAGAGTAGATAATGTTGAAATGAGAGTAGAAAATATCAGTACTAACATTGCTAACATTGAGAGTAAAGTAGCTTCAGTAACTTCTGGTAATGGTAGTATGCAACAAGTTTAGCTGCAAACGCCGCTTTTATCGGGTGTCGGCAGTTCCTGCGGTTCGATCCAGATAAAAATATCCACCCGCTAGATTTCTGGAATGATTTTGAAGATGTGATTCCACCAACTTGGTCTGAACGAGAGAAAATCTCATTTATTAGAAGCCATTTAGCAGGTGACGCCATGCGTTGGTCAGCTGATGTTATGTTGAAGTGTAAAACATTAGCGGAGTTTAAAACAGCTTTCATTAATGAGTATTGGGCTAGCAATAAGCAAAATGAAGTGTTGAGAGAATTTTGGAGTGGAAAACGCTTCAATGCAGGCAAGGAATCTATTAAAGAGTTTGCTAGGTCATGGATTTCACGTTTGTCACATTTGGCCGAAAAGCTGAAACCTGAGATGATTATGCTAGGTATTGAAGCCAAACTGCCATGGTATTGGCAAACTAGAATTATATCTGCTCCTAGAGACAATCTGGATCGTTTCATTGAGTATCTGTTACGTGTAGAACGTGTTGCTGCCAATGAGGAGCAAGCACGTAATAACAGAAATGCTAATAACAATAGTAGTAATTTTAAGAACGAGCAGAATGGCAACGTAAACATCAGAACAGTAGGTGTTCGCCATCCTAAGAGAGGTAGGAATTGGAGATATAATTATCGGAACCAACAATGGCATCCAAATGATAATAATTTTGTTCCAAACAAAATTATGCAGGTAAACAACAGTATGGAAAGCAATGCTGTGCCAGTTAACTATAATATAAATAAAGGAAACAGTAGTAGGCAGAGGCAGGAAAACTAGTTCCTGTTTCTTTTCCTAAGCCAGTAGTTACGGGAATTGGAAGACAGATCAGAATACTCAGACTGAACATGTGGATGAAGGATCGGTAGCATCTAAGAATACAGCAGAAATATTAGATCACTCACAGTATTTAATAGATACCGCGTTAGAGACGCTTTCTAAATGGGAAGAGAAAGAGAAGGCGCAGCAGTGTAATGGTAGGGAAGAGCTACAAAATACTGAATTGTCAGGTGAAGAAGCAGAAGAAATTCAGGCTTATATTTACGATGAGGATGATGTGCTCTTATCTAAAGTGCCTGTGCAGGATGTTGATACTGTACTAATAGATTTAGGACAGGAGTGAAGTGAGAATGTAGAGGGTAGCCTGTTGGGGGTAGATGAACCCAGTAGCTGTGACCAGTTGTCACTTGAGAAAGAACCTGACGATAATAGTAAAAGTGGTTTAGCTGTAACTAGTGTTATGCCCGGTCTGGAGGCGCAGAATCGCTCAGATTACAGTAATTTGGGTCATGTTCAGCAAACTAAATGTAATGAAGTCGTGCGGTGTTTCGATTTGAAATTAATAGATCGACTGGAAAAGGCAGCTGAAAATGTAATTCAGGAAACCCCTACACACTTTGACCTAAATGTAATGAAGACAGATGTCGATCACTTTAGTTGGAGACAAATCAAAAAGGAACTATTGGATGAGTTTGAGGAACCACTTGTACAACCTAGAATAAGCCACTCTATAATAGTAGTGAATATGTTGGGTATCAATGTACGTTGTCTCTTAGACAGTGGAAGTGAGGTGAGTGCGATATCTCAGTCCTTCTTTGATGCATTACCTGGTAAAGACAAGCTTACAGTAATGAGGGTATCAGGACTAAGAATAATTGGTGCTACTGGCAAGGTGTCAAAAACGGTAAAGCAAGAAGCTTTGCTGCCTTTTAACATTAATGGTAATTTAATTGATCATCCATGTTTAATTGTAAACAATCTCAGTATTGAGGTTTTAATTGGCATAGATTTCTTGTCAAAATAACAGAGTGTTGTTGACTTTGAAAGACGCCAATTAAAAATGGTCTTGCCGATAACCAGAGTAATTACAGTAGCTTTTAGTGATAAACATGTGGTAACTAATGATGAAACTTGGGAGCTGCCTATACGAGTTCTGAAAAATAGGAGATATTGGGACGAAAGTGTTACTCTTAGTAACAGTAAGCTAAACACAGAAGAAGAAGAAGCAAATATTTTGGACAAAATAGAAGCTAAATTGCAGGAAATCGATAAAATTTCAGCCAATCAGAAGGAAGAACTGAGACAGGTTTTAAAAAGGCATCATAAGGTATTTTCACATCAACGTGGCGTGGTCAAAGGTTATGAATGAATGCTGTAGGGAGGAGGTTGTTCTGTGACCTCTACACAGTATGGCAGCTGTGCAGTCCCAGCTGTGTGAGATCTTCTTTCCCATTTCAGGTCTCACTCGTTCTTCATCTTTCCCATCCACCAAAGATTCGACTCCTTCTCTGCAATACAGAAATTTTCCGTCATGGCTATCAAGCCATGAGTTCTGTAACCATTCTATCCACCGATTAGTGAAAAAAAACCTAGTGTGACAAACCTAACAGTGACATAAACAACAAAGAAGTATGATGTAATTAAGATACAATGTATTTGAGTAACAAGTATGTATAGAACCCTGGTAATAATATAGGTACAAAGTTGTTGTTTTATTGGAAATGGTCCCACAATAATATTTAAAAAGATGTACAAATTCGTGTTCAAGCAGGATCTGAAGTGGCAGTAAAACCTATTGTATGCATTAGAGCTAACTAACTAATAGTAAGAGAGAGTGCTTAGTGTTATGGAAAATATGCAGATAACTTGTAAGAATGAACTCACCTTGTGTAGCAAGGAATGGCAGTGTAATAGAATTGAACAGTGTTTGTGGTTGAGACGCGAGGGACACGTCCCTGAAGTATTTATAAGGTTGGAGCTGCCCATTATTTTGATGTAGTGTGTGACAGGAGGCGTTAAAGCGACCATAGATACCCTTATGTTAGATGAGACAGAGTAGCTCATGGTGTCCTATAGGTTTAAGGAATTTAGCATTACGCTTGGCCATAACTACTTGATGCACTTTAGTGGTAGGTCGAGAGAGACTACCTGTGGTTTCAGCGTCCGATCGAGTGGAAATGGATTGCCACGTGAGGAAACTGATCAGCTGCAGTACACTATAGATATGAAATAAATGTGCTCTCCTATGCTTTAAATTTTAATAGAGTGAGTATTACTGAAGTTCATACACTAGCATGGTAAATTAGTAACATCATGACAGACGTGAAACATTATTTATAGCTCAGCATAAATACACTTCGATGAATTAAGTACATAATTGCAGATGTGGAATTGACACAGCAGCAGAGGACCAATAAGTGGATTTAGTAGTCAACTAAACGTAGTGTGTTTTGAACACTCAGAACTGTACTATTACCTAAAGTTACTCACATGTACAAAGAAGCTGAGAAAACAACTACTAATCAAATATACTCATACTATCTCTAAGAATAAGGTAATCAAAGACGAGTCAGCTAAGTGAATAAAATACAAATGTATCAGGAATGTACCGAGCATTGGTTCAGTGTTCCGGCCCAGAAATAAAAAATTGAAATTAAATAGGATTCATGATTGTATGCCTTGAGCATGAATTTTCTCTAGTACATGACTAACTGCGCTTTTTAACTTTGTTCCAGCAAAATATTGAAGGATAAAATGTATATATCCCCATTTCATTGTGACCCACCCTTAGATATTAAGAGAACAGAGTCTGAGGCACTCTTTTTGTTTGTTCTACAGGACAAACCAGATAATGGCAGCCTGGTAGCGTGAAAGCGTGGAGTGACTCGGACACAACTCACAGTCACCCCTCCCCTTTCCCCATGTAATTTAGAGTGAACGTGAAGGACGCACACCATAGCAACTTCCCCTCCTCTACCCTTGTGAATGGAAGTGTAGAACGCCAGAGAAAGCGGATACAAATATGTGTGTAAAAATGATTTGTGAAATTTTCTTTCAGGATTAGAAAAGACTGCTAAGATATAACCATCTGTTTATGTATCATGAATAACTGTGTTATTTTCTTTGAATTTGTGTATGTAAAAATGTATTTTATGGATTTAATATTTTCATAATTTTAGGTGTTTGTTTGTCTAAGGCAATATGTATGCCAAAGTGTTTCATTGATTTTGCTTAAATTTTGAGGGATAATATTGCTTAAGAGGCAGTGAACATACCCGCAGTTTAAATAATTGAGGTAGGTAATCAGTTTTTCTTTTAATATTTCTATATGTTTACATAGGGAATTAAGCTGTACTCTTGCTTCCCTTTTTGTAATTAAATTATTTTTTCGTTCATTAACATTCAAAAACAAAAAATTTAAGTAGAGGGTGACGTAGGGAAGCAGCCTACTCACGCCGTAGTAATTCACATCAGTTTTCCATTGTGTGGCAGCCAGTCCGCTGTAACTAGCTCTGAGGTTGTAAATGTTGTGCAATACTTTAAAAATCAAGTGAATAACCTGAAACTGTTCTAGCATGTCAGGAGTAATACTAAATTAATATGTGTTGAATATCAGTTCGATAACTTTAAACATTTTCAAAATTTGGACATTTTTCTGTAAAACTCATTGGCGCAACAGAAAAGAGCTAGAGACTTAAAAATTTATATTTAGATTCCTTTTCCATAATAATTTAATAGAAACAGTACTTTGGATCTCACAAATCACGATTTTAGTTGAAATTCATAATTTTCTTGTTTTTGTCTTAAAAATTAAGGAAGCAAGATAGATTTAGTAGGCTAATAAGTAAGGCTAGGATGTTTATATTTAAGTAGAATCGAGATGCGCTATAACCATAAAGATGTGAGAAGTTTCATCTGAATAACTATAAAACTACAGCGATAGCGTATCTCCAAAGGGCAAGTTGAAGCTTGTCTACTGCATATAGAGTAATTAAATTAATTCTCTCGCCCAAAATATTTAACTTAGCCACGTCAAACTTTTATTATGATTACTTACCTGTGTGCTGACTGCACATTTTAATTGAGAGCTTCATTTGCCATCAGCAAAAGAAGCTATGATTTATTCAATAACTTAATGTGGTGCTAGCCCAGCGGCTAGTCAGGAGAGCCGATTTGATCAGGCGTTCCCTTAGCCGTCCGCAACGCGGCTTTATATATACAGGGTGTTTCAAAAATGACCGGTATATTTGAAACGGCAATAAAAACTAAACGAGCAGCGATAGAAATACACCGTATGTTGCAATATGCTTGGGACAACAGTACATTTTCAGGCAGACAAACTTTCGAAATTACAGTAGTTACAATTTTCAACAACAGATGGCGCTGCGGTCTGGAAAACTCTATAGTACGATATTTTACACATATCCACCATGCGTAGCAATAATATGGCGTAGTCTCTGAATGAAATTACCCGAAACCTTTGACAATGTGTCTGGCGGAATGGCTTCACATGCAGAAGAGATGTACTGCTTCAGCTGTTCAATTGTTTCTGGATTCTGGCGGTACACCTGGTCTCTCAAGTGTCCCCACAGAAAGAAGTCACAGGGGTTCATGTCTGGCGAATAGGGAGGCCAATCCACGCCGCCTCCTGTATGTTTCGGATAGCCCAAAGCAATCACACGATCATCGAAATATTCATTCAGGAAATTAAAGACGTCGGCCGTGCGATGTGGCCGGGCACCATCTTGCATAAACCACGAGGTGTTCGCAGTGTCGTCTAAGGCAGTTTGTACCGCAACAAATTCACGAAGAATGTCCAGATAGCGTGACGCAGTAATCGTTTCGGATCTGAAAAATGGGCCAATGATTCCTTTGGAAGAAATGGCGGCCCAGACCAGTACTTTTTGAGGATGCAGGGATGATGGGACTGAAACATGGGGCTTTTCAGTTCCCCATATGCGCCAGTTCTGTTTATTGACGAAGCCGTCCAGGTAAAAATAAGCTTCGTCAGTAAACCAAATGCTGCCCACATGCATATCGCCGTCATCAATCCTGTGCACTATATCGTTAGCGAATGTCTCACGTGCAGCAATGGTAGCGGCGCTGAGGGGTTGCCGCGTTTGAATTTTGTATGGATAGAGGTGTAAACTCTGGCGCATGAGACGATACGTGGACGTTGGCGTCATTTGGACCGCAGCTGCAACACGGTGAACGGAAACCCGAGGCCGCTGTTGGATCACCTGCTGCACTAGCTGCGCGTTGCCCTCTATGGTTGCCATACGCGGTCGCCCGTCCGTTGAAATTTTTCAAACAGATCCTTTATTGTATCGCTTTTCGGTCCTTTGGTTACATTAAACCTCCGCTGAAAACTTCGTCTTGTTGCAACAACACTGTGTTCTAGGCGGTGGAATTCCAACACCAGAAAAATCCTCTGTTCTAAGGAATAGTTGTTTACAGCACACTTGCACGTTGTGAACAGCACACGCTTACAGCAGAAAGACGACGTACAGAATGGCGCACCCACAGACTGCGTTGTCTTCTATATCTTTCACATCACTTGCAGCGCCATCTGTTGTTGAAAATTGTAACTACTGTAATTTAGAAAGTTTGTCCGCCTGAAAATGTACTGTTGTCCCAAGCTTATTGCAACAAACGGTGAATTTCTATCGCTGCTCGTTTAGTTTTTATTGCCGTTTCAAATATACCGGTCACTTTTGAAACACCCTGTAAGAACGCTGCGCGAGGAAGGAAAGCCCCAATTCTCTCCAGACGCTGAATAGCACAACATCTGTGTCGGTAGTCGCGTCGCGTCGGTATCATTGCTATAAACAGCCTCGGATGCCGTATTAAGTTACTCGGGATACGTGTAACCATGAAATCATTTTCGAATGGAGTGTTAATTCTGGGAAGACTTTAATTATCTATCTTCAGTTTCCGTATGTCGTATTTTCACGTGCCGTCGCAGGACAGACATTCTACCATCATTTAGCGTGGCGTTTAGTGAACCTAATCATCAAATTATGGCGAGCATTCACTCAAACATTTAATTTGGACAGTTATAGTTGCATCAGCGCATTAGACTCTGAACTGCTCTGTTAGTCAGATTGTGTGGATTCTCTTTTTTCTTCTGTGACTTTCAGAATACAGTGAATGTTTTTCCCACGATCGTTTTTGATTATGAATCCCAGACAATCTCCTAATTCCTCAGAGCTATAAGCTGTAGCTATAAGTGTATTTCTCAGATGAAGTGGGCACTAGGAATTCTAATTAAAGGCTTCACGTTTTGATAATCACTTTCTGTTTGCCAAAATTGTAGTTAGAGAGCCAGTGTTGAGAATGGCAAAACAACAGCATAAATAATAGGAACATTTAAATAATAACATTTAATTCCACCCACCGCCCCACAGTAGTAGGCTGATTTTTATGACAGTTACGGATTAAAATGACGAAGCATTTAAAAATCCCTTTTGAGAACGTTGTGCATAATTTTTAAATTTTCTTGAATAAGACCTTCTGAATGTTTACTATATTTTAAACAGTGATTTAACGATGATTTAGTACAGACTAAACCAGTTGTCTGCTCTTTCAAGCGAGAAAGAAAATTACGACCTATATTTTTGAATAACCTGCTTATTCTCTTAGACAGGATAGCAGTATAGATTTTACTGAATAATTTGGAAGTAGTGATGCCAGGAGCGTCTGAGGATATTTATATTAACTTATTAAATATAATGTCAACCTGATTTAATATAAATCATTAGCACTAGATATTAGTTTCAAAATGGCAATTTATACTTTGAATTTAGTATGTTGCTAGTAGATAGTTTAATACCATGTGGACCAATGAAGCAGAGAAAGCTCTTTTATATTTTTCCCAATGGCAAGAAGTAGCGTTGATCATGGTATCCGTTCATCATCTCAGTAGAACTGTAACTAAATAGTAAAATTTTTCTTTTGAACCTGTATAAAGCAACAACTTGTCATTGACACATCTCTTACAGTAAACGATATTTTTAGTAACTTCTGGTTTCTCTTTGAAAAAGTTCTAAATGAAATGTAATTTATAAATTACTATGTGATAAAAACAGACACCCTCAAAATCATAAGTTTTTCATATAAGGTGCATTGTGCTGTCACTTACTGCCAGGTACTTCATATCAGCTACCTCAGTAATCATTTTGAGACAGCAGAATGGGGCGCTTCGGAGAACTCACGGACTTCCAACACTGCAGGTGATTGGGTGTTACTTGTGTCATACGGCTGTACGCAATTTCTCCACACTCCTAAACATCCCTGGGTCCACTGTTTCCGATGTGATAGTGAGGTGGAAACGTGAAGGGACACGTACAGCAGAAAAGCGTACAGGCCGAACTCGTCAGTTGACCGACAGATGGTTCAATTGGTTCTGAGCACTATGGGACGTAACATATCAGGTCATCAGTCCCCTGGAACTTAGAATTACTTGAACCTAACTAGCCTAAGGACATCACACACATCCATGCCGGAGGCAGGATACGAACCTGCGGCCGTAGCGATCGCGCGGTTCCAGACCGAAGCGTCTAGAATCGCTCGGCCACAACGACCGGCTGACCGACAGAGATCGCCGACAGTTGAAGAGGGTCGTAGTGTGTAATAGGCAGATATCTATCCAGACCATCATACAGGAATTCCGAACAGCATCAGGATGCACTGCAACTACTATGTCAGTTAGGTGGGAGGTGAGAAAACTTGGAATTTATGGTCGAGCGGCTGTTCATAAGCCACGCATCACGCCGGTAAGTGCCAAACGACTCCTCGCTTGGTGTAAGGAGTGTAACCATTGGACGTTAGAACAGTGGAAAAACGTTGTGTGGAGTGACGAATCACGGTAAACAAAGTGGCGAAGCAATGGCAGGATGTGGGTATGTCGAATACCCAGTGAACATCATCTGCCAGCGTGTGTAGTGCCAACAGTAAAATTCGGAGGCAGTGATGTTATGGTTGTGTTTTTCATGGAGGGGGCTTGCAACCCTTGTTGTTTTGCGTGGCAGTATCACAGCACAGGCCAACTCTGATGTTTTAAGCACCTTATTTCCCACTGCTGAAGAACAATTCGGGGATGGCGATTGCATCTTTTAACACGATCGATCACCTGCTCATAATGCATGGCATGTGGCGGATTGGTTACACGACAACAACATTCCGGTAATGGACTGGCCTGAGCAGAGTCCTGACCTGAGCCCTGTAGAACACCTTTGGGATGTTTTGGAACGCCAACTTCGTGTCAGGCCTCACCGACCGACATCGACACTTCTCCCTGTGCAGCACTCCGTAAAAAGTGGGCTGCCATTCTTGAAGAAACCTTCCAGCATTCCTCAAGTAACCTTCCAGCACTTGACTGAACGTATGCCTGCGAGAGTGGAAGCTGTCACCAAGGCTAAGTGTGGGCCAACGCCACACTGAATTCCAGCATTACCGATAGAGGGAGCCCCGAACTTGTAAGTAAATATCAGTCAGGTGTCCGGATACTTTTGATCACATAGCATACGTCTGCTATTGTACCTGCTGACGAATTACCCACTGACAGTCCGTCATTTTGCTGGTAGAGTCTACCATTACAAGAAAAATAATTGGAAGCAGGAGTATTTTGTAAGAGCTCACTGAGCACTGCAATTTCAAATTATTTTTGATTATGTCTGTGGTTTCAATGACTGCTATAGTACGTAAAATCATAGTATGCAAGTTCATACAAATGTGATGATGTGCCGTGATGCATGTGCCATAGTGTTGGAAACGTGGACGCAAGTCGTCGGAGGTCGTATTATGCTATGTGGGACATCCCAGTGAGGTTCCATGGAACCTGTGGCAGCAATCTAAGGAACAAAGACGGCTGTGGACCACATGGAAGATATTGCGGACTACCTGCATCCCTCCATGCTTGAGATCTTGCCTTAGGGCGATGGCATTCTTCATGTTACTATGAGACAACCCTGCTAGAGACCTTTAATGAGCCTGGTAGTGAACTCACCTTAATGATTTTTGCCAGCAAGTCCCCTTGATCTGAGTCTGATGGAACACAATCCATCTGCGATGCGAACTTTGTGACCACGAACCACAACTTTTTAGTTTTCAGGATTTCTTTTGACCTGTAAATTGACATGTCACGTCATATACTCGCTGAAACCAATTACCGAGAGAAAAGCTGCTGTATTGAGTTCAACAAGCGGACCAGCGAGTTGTTAATCAGAAAACCGTAATGTTTTGGCTCATCGAAGTATCTATCGTTGTTATCACCATCCTCATCAACATAATCTGTCATTTGATTTCCACTGTGCGGTAAGACAGTTTCTCACCTTTTCTTTCTATATACGAAACCTTGATGCTATTTTGTGTTCCCTAATATAGTCTACAAGTTTCACATTAAACAGTGGCCTCCGTATTTTCTTCTCTAGAGGAATCTAGTGAACTAGATCATAGATTCATTCACCATCCGGTCTCCTGGCTACATGTCCTGCTACCATTAACTGTCATTGCTATTAAATTTTTGCGTTTTTCTTTAACACCGTCTATTAGCCCGTTTATTAGTTTGCTTGCCAGTGCAAGTAATAGCAAACATCTATACCTTTATCTCACGCTGAGAAACCTTGAGCTTTTCACTGATTTATTATGGAAGTCGATGTCTCATTATCATATGCTGAACAATATTTACTGTAAACACCCAGTTTCAGACTTACTGGAAACTATATATTGAAATCCAGGTCACCCTGACACGCTTCAGTTTCCTCCATTTTGTATCCAGTCATTGCCTTCACCTGCACCAAATACAAAAGCTCTTCAGCCGATTCTGGGAGTTCATTGTTAATTTGTGCTGTTTCTTCTCCAACTGTCCATTGCATTATAGCATTACTACAGTCATATTATGATTCATATTTAAGCTATTTGGGAAGGTTGTTTATTAACTTATTCCCGGGCCGTTTAAAGTTTGTCTCCATATGGAAGCAGGCGGTACGCTGAAATCAGAGAAACGAAAACACTTAAAAAGTATTCCACCGGAAGTATGATGAAGAAACAAAGTATCAACAGTAATTATAGGATAGATTTATTACTTTTGTACTTTGCAGTGGAGTATAAAAACAGTTTCTACGTGAATTTACTAAGACGTACAAAGATAAAAAGAATGTTGAACATTTTTACCGAATATAAACGCCTAAATTGAGAAACTTGTTTTGTAGTCCATATGTTGACGTATGAAAACTTATTGATGACATAGATGTGTAAATAAGCAACGAGCATGAGTGATAGAACTGTTAACGATGTAGAACCAACTGGTTTTGGGACTACTGGATTTGAATTAACACCAAACGACAGGCACAGGTAGTTTGAACTTGCATTAAGCCTTCAGAAGCAAAACAGTCTTTCGATGAAATAAAGCCTGCAATTTGAAGATTGCTTACGAAGGTTCCATACGAACCTTTCGAATGTTTAATGTTAGAGCTGATAGGGGTGCTAACTGTTACAGTTCGTTGAGTGTCACCTGTTCGGAGACTTTCGTAAGGTGAAAATATATCTTTGCCCTTTATCATGTGCGTTTGTGTGCGTGCGTGTGTGTGTGTGTGTGTGTGTGTGTGTGTGTGTGTGTGTGTGTGCGCGTGAGTACGCTATATTTAGCAGCTTTCTGGCGTAACTAGATTCTATCAATTAATCTCACCAGTCGTCATCAAGGTATGTCACTATCCCGGCAGTGAACGTCCGAACACCTCCCCCCCCCCCCCCCCCCAAAGACTCCCGCTACAGAAGTTCCACATGGCTCTCATAGTCACACAAAAAGTACGTGTGCTCCCTTAAAAGCAGAACTGCTAGTTCCTGTATTTACCAATTTTGCCATTTCGGTCTGAAACTCTGTGGGAACTCGCAGGTGTTGCAGCGTGCGCAATGTGGTGGATATTCCGGCTGTCCCGACAAATTAATCGTACAGAGGATTAACAAGTATTTTAGCGTTGGCCCTTCTTTTCCTTTCTGCACGAATGTTTAAGCGTAGGGAAAACAAGAATCCCTGGAAATTACACAATGGAATTTTGTCCGAATTTTAATAGCCAAATGAAGAGTGGGAAATGGACAAGTGGGGTATCGATTAGAACAGTGACAGATTTTGTTTCGCAAAAGCGTATTTAGTTGCTTGAAAGTCAGTCGTTTGTGGGAAAATTAGTGGATTCTTGCCGGAATTCCCATAGTCAAACAAAGACTTGTAAGGTATCAAATCAGCGTGAAATTTACTTTTGCAGAAAGGCATCTACTTGCTTGGAAGTAATACAGGTAATTAAGATAATTTTTATTTGTGATTGGAGGAGAAACATGTTTCACAGTTTCTTTACGCAGATGAAGTATTAACAACAGGGGTATCAACTTCACCAGTTTGAGGACTAGTTTGGACAAAAGGTTTAAATGAATAAAAGTAATTACGTTAAGTAAGAAAAATGTAATAAATGGCCTGAGGTAAAGGAAGTGCCATATTTTCTTAGCCAAATGAGGTGTGAAGAATGGACAAATGAGATACCTAAATGGGTAGCGTGAAGTCTAGTATAAGAAAATTCTAGTTTTTATAGCCAAACAAAGAATGGGGTATAGACAAATGGAGTCGCTACTGAACACCATGGACTCTAGTTCTGAAAAAAAATAGAATTAATTGCGTGGAAATAATCAGGGAAATTAAAAGAAAGGAAAACCAAAATAGATCACGAGCACCTGCTGGTAACTATGAACATGAAGTGTCAGAAAATGTCAAATCAAAACCCCTCTGCTTTTCCTTGATGTACACACTCTTCATGACAATACATTGCCGATAGTTATGTCAATACATTATATTCCAAGCTTCCGTAATGAAATTAAATATTAAAAAGAAATTTAAAAGAACCACCCAAATGTTTTGTGAAATAATTTGTCCAAAAGCAAAAAATAACCTAGATTTGACGTGTGTCTGAATTATGCTAGAAATAATGCGCAGCATATTAAGAGCTAACTGAGAATTTTGAAGCTTTATGTTTAAAGTACGATACTAGAATTTTAAAGAATCCTAGAGGATATTCGTCCACCGGAATTTCACTCAGTGGTCTACTAATGTTACTAACATTTGAGCATCTCAGCTACTGTACGTGATTTCGAGCACCACTCAAAGGCACGTCATGTGTATCTCTTACCATTTTTATTTCATGCTCTCAGACAAATCATCTCACAAAACTTTCCACCTCTTTTTTAAAATGTTGTATGATATTCTTCCCGTACGTCACAAACAGGTGAGGAACAAACACATTCCCCAATGTGTGCACATACAGTTTTCATATATTTAATTTTTTGTTATGTATTTTGGCCTTAGGTCACACAAGCTCGTTTATGTTCGGTCTCGGCTTTCTAACAACTCGTCATCAGATGTTCAGTTTAAATAAATAATAGAAGCATAGAAATATACCAGCACGCGGAAGTACTATTTTAATATCCACCTTTTCTCTCTTTATAAATGGGCTCGTATTATATCGCTTTTGGGTAACTATTGCCCTGTTCAGACGATAATATTTGAACTATATGATGTATGGAAGTAGCAAGGAGAAAAAGCATTTGTTTTTAGTATGCCAAAACAAGAGAACAGGAGATCATTTGAAATATATCAGCTGGTAGTTTATAGAATTCCACTGTAGTAAATTTTCAGATACCTCACATATTGTCCCTTAAAGCTGTCTATGATTATCCATACCCATCACACGAGTGAGTAGGGAACTAGCCCACACTAACTGCACCGAACCTATATTCACAGCTCAATCTCGGTGTAATGAATTTTATTGCCGAACGATATTACCTACTTTGGTTTTTTCTTAAATGTAAAATGATACACACATACGCATACTTTAAATTTTCACAGGGATAATGAGCATAATTATACAAAAATAAATTGAAATACGTCACATCCTTACGTTCCGAGAAATGTTTTTATGTTTTTTGCGAGATTTTCCTCTACTAGGAGGCAAATACCAGAAAGAATGGGTCCTTGCAAATATACCTTATTTGGAACTCCTCCGACACGCATTTATTCTACTGGATTATTTGAATCAAAATAAAAATACTCTACACAAAATCGTCCAATGCTCATATTAGTGGAATAAAAGTACTCGTACTAAGAAAAATTTTGACTATTCCAACAGCTGGACTTTTCGTTCTCATGACTTCCCTGTACTCTATAGCCACTATGATTCAGAAAGCTAGTATTTACCATAGTTTAATCTAATTATTAGGCGTGCATCAAAAGCTCCAAACAATAATTCTACGTCGTAGTAGAGACATCTACTGTGAGATATTGCGAGATCTAAAACTTAAAAGCAAAACGAAGAGGAGAGGGGACCTTAAAGAAAGACATGATTTTTCTTCATAATAATTCTCTTCCGGGAAAACAATCCGGTGAACTCGCAGTCTTGTTCTTGAGCTGTTGGAACACCCCCATACGGTTCTGATATAGACAGGAATGGTTTTAACCTTTTTAGTTTTCTGAAGGAGCACTTAAGTGAGATGACGAGGTTGTACAGGCAGTGTGAAAGTTAATGTGCATGGTGCTGCGAAGACTGTAGTTAGAGATAGGAGGTTTGTCCAGAGACCGACGAAGTGCGTAGAAGTTGACGGAGATTATGTAGAAAAACATTACTTGCATCGTTTCTTACGCAATAAGAAATATCAACGACCTTGTCACGACTGATACACCAGTTCTCGCCAGATTATCTAAGTAACGTGAGGGCCCGGTTAGTACTTGGATGGGTGACCGCCTGAGAACACCGGGTGTATTTGGCTCAGGTTCACGCAAGGCGCTGAACTGACATCCTGTTTGCTCCAAGCCGTTGCGCCATACGACATTATTATTATTGTACAATAAACGTTTCTTTTTAAAACGTTACCTATTATTCTCGAGTTACCTACGCATTTGGAAACTGTTGTTGTGACTTATTTCATTTGTGCAAGGTGTCTTGTTTCTTGTTGGCACTGCATCGAATGTTTCCCAAGACTATTTACGTGCGTCAATGCATCTACGGAGGTAACGCAACATATCGACCTTCTCCGTATGTTTTTCACCCACCGTAAGCTTCGGCGTCAACGCTGCAGTGTCTTGTAGTTGTTTGGTTATTATATTACTAATTTTGAATTCTGCAGTTTAAGGTATATAATTAGTATTGCGCAGTATATCGTCTCAGAAACACTTGACAGGCTACGTCTACATCTATATCTACACTCCACAAGTAACAGTATGTTGTGTGGCGGAGGCTACTGCTGGCACCACTCTCTCCCCCCTCTCCCCTGTTCCATTCGCGGATTGTATGTGGTAGAAACGACTGTTAAGAAATTCTAATTCCTGTGTTTTCCTCTCTGGTCGTTTAAGAAGACGTATTCTGGAAGAAGTGTGTTTCCTGACTCATACGCTTTCTGAATTTACACAGCAAAGTTCTCGATGACGCAAAACGCCTCTCTTGTAGCTTACTGATATTTTACAAATCTGCGTATTTGGAATTATAATTCTTGACACCAAGAATTCAATTTACAAGTCTCAAGAGCAAGATAGCTACTCACCTAGATAATGACGTAGGAACAGTTACCACACGCAAGTATTGTGTTTGAGCAGGAGAGAAAAAGAAAAGGAAAAAGTGGCAGTCTATATAACGAAAAGGTTAATCGGCTGCATGGTACAAGATGCTCGTCCACTCTCCTACCAACTTCCAGGGGCAACGAAAACTTGATATTTAACATGCCACGCAATTTAAAAGATTTAAAACAGTATCAACAGTACGGTCATTACAAATAAAAACTATGTGTTGACGAAGGCGCATACAAATGTGTAAGTCACATGACACAAGCTCACCCGGCTAGCCGCGCTGTCTAACGCGCTGCTTCCTGACAGGAAGGCGCGCCTTTGCCCGGCACGAACCTGCCCCCTCCCCCCCCTTCCGGCGTATTGGTGTCGAAGTCCAATGTGTCGGCCAGCCTATAGATGGTTTATAGGCGGTTTTCCATCTGACTCGGCGAATGCGGGTTGGTTCCCCTTATTCCGGTTCAGTTACACTATGCCGGCGATTGCTGCGCAAACACTGTCTCCATGTACGAGTGCACCGTAATTACCCTACCACGCAAACATTTTAGGTTACACTCGTCTGGATGAGACGTTTCCGTTGTTGGGTGGGGGGGGGGGGGGGGGGGGCGGGTGCGAACCGCACAATAACCCTGGGTTCGGCGTGCGACGGTGGTGGGGTGGGTGGACTGCTGTAGCGTGTTGTGGGGTCGTGAACCACCGAGTGCAACGGCGAGACGAAGCCGCTCCAACGTTTCTAGGTCTCCGGTTCTATACACCATGCACCACACATAGCAAAAACGACCCCAAATATTTCCATCCAGTATTTCAGAATGTGAGCACTAAGCAAGTTCCTACCAACTTTTCACGTAATTTCAAACATTTACGAAACGGTTTCTCATTGACTCCAAACAAAATGATGAAAGGAGAAAAATTAATCGCTTACTACATTGTCACTGTTCACGTAATAAAAATTAATCGTCAGGCATAATGTTTTAATTTAGCTTCCTTATTGCTACCTCTATTCGCAAAACCTTTTGTATTCAGTGTCCACAAACACACTTGACTGTACTTGCATAAGTGTAATATTGTTATTCGCCTCATAATTCAAGTAACTGAAGATTATACACATTGACATGCATGAAGAGCTATTTTTTTTCCTAAAACGGTGTGCAGGACAACCAGACTACAGTCATCCATCGATGATGATAACATAGTTTCAAACCTTTTCTAAATTTCTTCCCCTTACGTGCTTAAACTGAGCGGCGTACCGCAGTGATTAGCACACTGGACTCTATTCGTGAGAACGATGGTTCGAATCTATCTCCGGCCATCCTGAATGATGTTTTCCGTGATCTTCCTAAATCGTTTAAGGCAAACACCGGGATGGTTCCCTCTAAAGGACACGGTCGCTTTCCTATTCCATCCTTCCATAATCCGAGCTTGTGTTACGTCTCTAATCACGTCATTGTCGACTGAACGCTAAACACTATTCGCCCTCCTCGTCTCTACATGCTTAGCTTAAAATACGTAATACACTAACTCATTTTCGAACTAATCAGACGTTTGGAACCGTTTTGTACATGGATTTGGATTCCTGAAAGAACTGAGGTTGGGTGATTTATTGTTCCTTTCTCTAATCGTTCAGAGAAAGTATTGTGTTTTAAAGGTCGTACAGGTGCTAAGAAATACACATTGTATGACTTAAATAGACCCATATTGTGAAGAATTTCGACACGAAAAACTTGTAAGGCTATGTAGATTCCTTTTAGACTATGGTTTCCTTCTTTATGTTGTTATCTGAGAAATTTGACTGACTACAATATAATACAAAATTAGCGAGAAATTGTAGTTAACATATAATATTCAAGACTTCGTTTACTTAACTAGCTGTTGGAAAAACAATGTCTTCTATTACTCCACAGTCGACCAAACCTTCCTCAAATCAGGCTACAAAAAGTGTCGCAACCAATGTACACGAAACTAAATTAAAATTTTTTCCCGGCATATACTTCAGTGTTGTAACTATCATTCAACATTTGTTACCCTAATTTGCTTGATATGTTTATCAACATATGTACTGCTTAAGCCACTGTGAGGTATGTACAGGTACATAGAGCTCTATTTTTATTTTTGCCATCCCTATCTCAGACCCCTCTACGGCTTCAAAGACGCTAGGCGAGCAAAAAGGCTGCTGATACCCATTCTTACAGGCCCAGCAACACACTAATAGTGGTTTCGTACCTAAAGTTATGTTCTGTTATGGGCACTACATCACTGGAACGAAATTTTAGTCATTATCAGAAAAATACACACTCTTAATTTTAATGAATGTGTGCGGGCAAACGAATCAGGTAAATTGGTGTTTTGGATAGACAGCGCTCTTTCTCCTTGGGGAACGGAAATTTTTCCAGATGACGCAGCTGGGATGTCGTAACATGTTAACCTGTCCGTCGGCTTGACAGCTGCTCGTATCACGGACAATACACGCTGCTGTGTCATATGTGATGACGACCTAGCGGGAATGGCTGTTCTGCAAAAAGTTTTGAGAATATGAGAAGTCGTAGTAGCGAAAGTGAAACTGTGAGGACGGGTGATGTGTTGTTCTTAGATACCTCAGGTGGTAGAACATTGTCGCACAAAAGGTAAAGGAAACACGTTACATTCCCAGCCAGGACCACAGTTTCAACCAGAGAGGAAGTTTCAATTTTGTCACGCATTCTCTGCTGTTACTTACATCCCAGCTAACAGTACGCACTCTAAATCTAAATTATTTGTTTTAATTTTTTAACATAACATGTAGGCTGATCATATCCAAATTATGACAAGCTGCACACTGAAGATCTAAAATGCATTCAGGTTTTATCCACCTCTGTTATGAACACCGATAACAATCACAACACTATGGTTCCTGTTCACCCCATCGTTCATCACTCGTCTAGTGACGCACAATTGTTTCACAGTTTCATCCAGTAATCCACATAAGTATGTGGTATAACAGGAAAACTAATTTCTTCATACCGTTTGCAGATCGATAATTATATTTAGTAAAATGAAACTACATTTATTTAACACACCTCATCATCTGTCGTCACTTTGTTGGGCTAACTTAATTTGTACATTGCTGATGCTACAGTCAAACCAATGCACACAAAACTTAAGAACGAAAGTAAATTACGCGTGATATGCCACTGCTAAATACTTCGGTGAAACTTGGACAATATGTAGAAAGAAGTGCTACAGTATGGTACCGAAGGTACCTGAAAGAAACATAATGTGAGACGAACTGAAATGGCACTTTTTGTCAAAAATAATCATTACGACGAATTCACCGCGATTTATGAAGTTCTCCTGGACGTTACAAAAGGCGGGACATCGTTTTTAAAGGGGTCTGTCATGCACACGGTCAATAATATGCGCTCTACAACGGGCTCCGAGGCTGGCCACAAGGTCAGTAAGGAGTTCTTGTTGAAGGGTGTTCCACTTTTCCACCAGAGATGTTTGAACTCATAAGTTTTGAAAGGGGAGAGATCACAGGAGCTGTATTTACAAATCTAACAGCGGCTTATGACAAAGTTAATCATAGAAGACTTCTTCGTACAATGTCACTAGAGACTACCAGCTAACCTGTCTCATAAGGAATCTCCTTGAAAACAGATTTTTTTTTGTTGAGTTCAAGAGGGTTCAAATAGCTCTGAGCACTATGGGACTTAACTTATGAGGTCATCAGTCCCCTAGAACTTAGAGCTACTTAAACCTAACTAAACTAAGGACATCACACACATCCATGCCCGAGGCAGGATTCGAACCTGCGACCGTAGCGGTCGCGCGGTTCCACACTGTAGCGCCTTGAGCCGCTCGGCCACTCCAGGCGGCTTTTGTTGAGTTCCAGGCAAGAGAAGCAGATGGAGATCACAGAAAAACGGATGAACCCAGGGGAGTGTGCTTGATCCAACTTTGTTCAACATCTACATAAATGATGAAACACTACCCGAAGGTACACAGAGCTCCATCTACGCATATGTCCATGCTATCACTACCGAAGCCCTCTGCTTTGAAACTGTTGAAGAGAATCTGTCCAAAGCATTGAGAGAACTGTCAGCTTACTACATGGAAAACCAGTTGAGACCAAATCCTGGAAAAACACTGACTTGCGCTTTCCATCTTAAAAACCGGCAGTCAGTAGCCCTCAAAATCACCTGGGAAGAAACATCACTAGAACACTGTACGGATCCCAGATACCCAGGGGTCACTCTTAACCGTGCATTAACATATAAGAGGCACTGCCTAAATACAAGCATAAAGTGGCAGCCAGGAACAATATCATCAGAAAGCTAAAAGGCACAACATGGGGAGCACACGCGAACACTCTGAGAACCTCTTTTCTTGTATTGCGTTACTCTGCCAGAGAATACGCAAGCCCAGTATGGCACAATTACTGCAATGCCTAAACAGAAGATGTCGCTCTTAATGATACTTCTCGTATCATCACCGGGTTCCTCAAGTCTACTCCTCGGAATAAACTGTACAGCCCCGCAGGAATTGCAGTCCGCGACATCCACCGAGAGGTAGCAGCAAAAAAGTGATAAGAAAAATCAGAAACTTCTGAAGCTCACCCCCTATATGGTTATCAACCAGCAAACCCCCGACTAAAATCCAGAAAGAGCTTCCTCAGATCTACCGAGGCACTAGTTGGGGCACCACAGCAATGCCGAATCGAACTAAGGCGTGCAAGGCTTACCGGTACTGTGGGATGGATTACACCAAGCAAAAGACTACCACCCGGCTATACAGAGAATTGGAGTACATTGAGATCCCTCAACAGACTACGCTCGGTTGTCACGAAATGTAAGAGCAATCTGACTAAATGGGCTTCCCTAGAGGAGCAGCCGCTCTGTGAGTGTGGAGCAACGCAGACGCCCTACCACATGCTGTAGCGTAGCGAATGTTCAGAAACATGCACAACAGAAATCCTGCTACATGCAACGCCAAATGCAATAGAGGTCGCTAACATCTGACTTTAAATAATTGTTTTGTAAATATATATACACACGACATGTAAATATTGTACATTATTTTATACATTTTATTTATTCCTATTTTTTTATTTATTTATTGTTCCGTGGGACCAAATCAAGGAGAAGTCTCCATGGTCATGGAACGAGTTAATACATGAAATTATAACACGATAGTAGAAACAGATAAAATGAAATATAAGATACATATTCAGGCGACAAGTCTTAAGTTTAAATAAAGAAAATCAACAATGTAACACTGGAATTTTCTTACTGATTTAGCTCTTCTAGGAGTTTCTCGACAGAATAGAAGGAGTGAGCCATGAGGACACTCTTCAGTTTAAACTCAAAAGAGTTTGGGCTAAGATTTTTGAGTTCTTGTGGTAGCTTATTGAAAATGCATGCAGCAGAATACTGCACTCCTTTCTGCATAAGAGTCAGGGAAGTGCATTCTACATGCAGATTTGATTTCTGCCTAGTATTAACTGAGTGAAAGCTGCTAACTCATAAGAATAAGCTAATATTGCTAACAACAAACGAAAGATTAAAGAAACATAAAACATTAAAGTAAATACTGTGAGGGCAATGACAAAATACCCAGACTATTGAATAGAAAGAGAACTTACATCACGGATAGCTCGAACAGACCGTTTTTGAGCCAAAAATGCCCTTTTTGAATCAGTAGAATTACTCCAAAAGGTAATACCATACGACATAAGCGTATGAAAATAGTCGAAGTAGACTACTTTTCGTGTTGAACTGTCACTTATTTCAGATACCATTCTAGTGGTAAATGAAGCAGCATTTAGTTTCTGAACAAGATCTTCAACATGGGCTTTCCATGACAGCTTACTATCTATCCGAACGCCTAGGAACTTGAACTGTTCTTGTTGAATTGTGAGTTAGAAACTGGAAAACCTGAGTCTTACTGTGATTTAGCATCAAATTATTTTCCACAAGCCACGAACCTATTTCTTGATCTACATTACTTGATACTGTTTCAATATTACACACAAGATCCTTCACTACCAAGCTGGTGTCATCAGAAAACAGAAATATTTTTGAATCACCTGTAATACTAGAAGGCATATCATTTATATAAATAAGAAACATCTGTGGCCCCAGCACAGACCCTTGGGGAATGCCCCACTTAACAGTGCCCCATTGGGACTGAACATCACTACCACTTTCAATATTGCGCAGAATTACCTTCTGCTTTCTGTTCTTAAAGTAACAGTCGAACCAACTGTAAGCTACTCCCCTTACTCCATAATGGTCCAGCTTCTGCAGTAATATTATGTGGTCAACACAGTCAAAAGCCTTCGTGAAATCAAAGAAAATACCTGGCGTTCGCAACCTTTTATTTAATCAATCCAAAACCACACAGAGAAAGGAGAATATAGCATCTTCAGTTGTTAAACCATTTCTAAAACCAAACTGTACATTGGACAGCAAATTATGTGAATTTAAATGCTCCAGTAACCTTGTATATACAACCTTCTCGATAACTTTAGCAAACATCGATGGCATAGAAATAGGTCTAAAATTGTCACGATTATCCCTGTCTCCCTTTTTATAAAGTGGATTCACTACCGAGTTCTTTAATCGGTCAGGAAACTGACCACTCCTAACGGAAAAGTTACAGATATGGCTAAGTACTGGGCTAACATACATAGAACAATACTTGAGTATTATGCTAGATACCCCGCCGTATCGATGAGAGTTCTTTGTCTTCAGTGATTTAATTATTAACTCAATCTCCCTCCTGTCAGTATCATGGAGGAGCACATGAATAAATAAATAAATGCCAGACAGGTTGAAAACCGCTGGGTCGTCACTGGTGCATGTTGACGTGCTGCAGAACGTCTCCCCAACGCATCCCACACGTGCGTGATGGGAGTTGAGTCGGGGGACGGGCAGGGCAGTCCATCCGCCGAATACCCTCTTGTTTCAAGAGCTCATCCGACTGCACTGCCCCATGTGGTAGTACTTTGTCTTCCACAAACGTAGTCGGGGAGGAGTGCACCCTAGCGATGTGAGGTGAGTGTGACCTATGACAGAAATTGCAAGACCCAGTTATCTCAGCTGCGAATACAGTGACTTAATCTGGAAGCTGCTCAGAAGAACAAATGATTGTACGGATAGGAAGAGAAAGAAATAGTATTAGTTTCGTTTTAGCATGCATCTTACTCAGTTATGCAGATCCGAAGATTTGTGACCGGCTTCAGTAGCATGGCAGAGTTTCAAAAACCCCGTCTCCGGATCGAACGCGACTTCATGGATTCGCTCATCAATATACCAGGCTTTTTTATTCGATTTCCTTCCCACTCAGTAATCAAGTGCCATCGTGTATAACACAAAGGTGATCTAGGTCACCTATCTCACAGAATGTAATAAGTAAAAAATGTTCCTTAAAGTTGTTTTCTTTGGTTGTCGGAAAAAATTTAGAGAGTTCGGCGTGTACCGAAGGCCATGCTGACTGATAGCAAACCAGCCTTTGTTATTTCCGTTTAATGGAACACTTGGCACAAATAAGCAAGGACTGGCAGGTAGAGGTTTGTGGTACATGCGCTGTCAATAGCAACGTAGCCTGTGAGGGCAGCAGTCGAGGTCTAGACTCGTGACAACGGCCGTAGCCATTGTAGCAGAAGCAGGTAGCGCTCAAAGCCACTGATGACGTCAGTGGTCCCCATTCCACCGAGCTGCCTCTGCAGACTACAGCCTCTGCAGCTGGGAGCCACAACCGACAAACGCAAACCATAGTTTAAGAATCATCTAAAGTTTGTACACGTCACCGTCAATAGACCACCCGATTAATATTTAACAACTGTTTGATTACAGCTCTTCATATTCATCACCATCATCTTATAAATCTGGTCGTGGCCCCAGAAGCTCCTATCCTGTAACGAACACTTCTTATGCCTTCTTCCACATCAATTATCAACCGCTTTTGTGGTCTTTCTACGTCCTTCCAAATGGTTTAGGTGACTCTAAGAGGATGTTAAGTGATGCGCCTCATGCACGCTCCATCACTAAGCTAATTGTTACACAGTACTCAAAATTGTGACACTACTAATTTTACTTTGCATATAAAATATATGAGTGGCAGGCTGCTAATCACTAGACATTCACACGATTAATTGGGCTCTCCTTCAGGTTTAAAGGACCTTAGTTCCATTGTCAAGATATTACAAATTATAAAACACTGAGAGTATTTTCCTTCCATATAGTTTTGTTGTGTTACTCACTTTGTAATGGTGTGTTTTAGTGGTGTATCAAACAACGGAAAATCCAGGATGGTTGATTTGGGGGAGGACACCAAACTGCGAGGTCATCAGTCACATCAGATTAGGGAAAGATGGGACAGGAAATCGACCGTGCCCTTTCGAAGGAAACGTTCCGACATTTGTCTGAAGCGATTTAGGGAAATCACGGAAAACCTAATCAGTACTGCCGGACGCGGGATTGAACAAACGTCCTCCAGAGAGCAAGTCCAGTGTGCTAACAACTGCGCCATCTCGCTCGGAGAAAAATCCAGGATCGAATGCAATTAGTTCAGTATGTGTGATAAAAATGATCCCCATATCTTCTCCTTTTTTTTTTTTTTAGCTCGAGGAATAAACGAAACCCACAGTGTGTACATTACACCAGGTAAGGGCAACTGTTGGTGCCTGCGGGCTTGATTACTTACTTGCTCCAAAGTCCACCGGGACTTCACGCGCAAAGCATAGCACAGCAAGCCCAAACTATAACCTCCTTGATGTTAATGTTTGACGGGGTAAGGCACCGATATCGTGTCACTTCTTCCCCGACAAGCCACGCCAGCAAATTACGCCTCAAAAGGCGCGTTTTTCAGTGTGCATTCATGTTACGTTCACCCCATGTTAAGATGTTTATATTTATTCACGCATCGTGTACGTTGTTTCTTTACTTACGATGTTTTAAAAGAGCTGTTTTAAAAATTTCCATTGCAAAATTCTGCAAGGCCGTTAGTAAAGATATAACGTTCACGGCGCGCAAATATATGTAAATATCTGAAGATGGGTTGCCACGCATCTGGAAATGTCATTATGGAAATATAAACGCCTATAAAGGCAACAGTTTGTCGCTAAGACAGCATAAATTACCATTACTAACATCGAGATTTTTGACCACAGGCAGCACATTCGATTATTTGAAACTTAGCGAGTTAATATCTACCAATATTAATAGCAGCTGGCTTTTAAATATCTAAAAATACATATCGTGACTGATAGCACACTCATTGGCTATAACTGTAATACTAGATTCAGTAAACCATCATTCCTTTGTTCAGTTAAGAATTTTAATATTCTACGGCACTGGAACTAACATATATCGGATGTACTATAAAGAAGCCAAACCGTAAAAGGGTGAACATTTCAAAGGCGAATTATCGAACCAATAACACTTGTCCACATATTCAACACGCATGGGTAATGCTGAAGGTACCTTGGCTGGCGTCAGTATTCTTCGTCAATGTTTTTATTATTGGCAGTACGATAATACCCGCTCTCAGGCGATAGTTGTATTGACAACAATACTGAAGTGTTTGAGGTCCGCTTAAACTCGCGTGACCTTACCACCTATTCAAATTACTTGGACGATGTCTTGGTGTAAGGACGTATATGACAGTGCAAGAAAAAGGATGTTGGTAGTTCTCCTAAATTCATATGATCTCATGCAGGCCGGTTTTTTTTTCCAACTAGGGTGCAGGGGAACAGTAGCAATGCCATAGACTATATTTTTATTCATTTTTCATTACTAGATGGGCATTCTGCTAGTAAAAGTGTGAACGATGCACAAATTTTACCACTAAAAGACTTTTATAGTCCAACAGACGTCACATATAATTACAAACTATGTAGGAAAGTTAAACCAACAACAATACAGAGTCTTCCTTCATGAAGGAACAAGAGGGTTAGGATGTATATAGTGCCTGACAATAACATAGATGCCAAATATAATGCTTTCCTTAACACATTTCTCATGCTGTTTGAGAGGTGCTTTCAATTAGAAGTTCTAAACGGTGTACTAGTAGTAAAAGGCAGCCCGGGTGGCTGAATAGGATATCATGTAGAACAAAGCGTTAATTATATCAAAATGTTAGTAGTCACAATCAAGCTACAGTAGCCCATTACAGACAATACTGTAAGATGCTCAAAATGTCTTTAGGAAGGCAAAGAGTATGTTGTATGCAAATAGAGTAGCTAATTCACCGGGATAAAATTAAAACCATGTAGTCAGTTGTGAAGGAAGTGTCTGGTCAGTAGCACAAGGTCGGTGATATAAAGTCTGTCTGTAGTAAAAATATTTCTGTTACTGATAAATGAGATATGTGTACAGTATTTATCAATCATTTTCTGAGCATTTCTGGTGAATTAAATAAAAATTTAGTTTTTACAGGGAGTCATATAACTCTCTTGGCAAATACCTTTCTGAGGTTGGTCTGAAATACTCCTCTGCGATACAGACAACGGGGATACTGAGTCAATAATTAAATTACTGAAGAATAAGGACTCTCATGGATGTGATGGAGTGCCTAGCAGAATATTAACGTACTTTACTGCACATGTTAGTCCTGTATTTAGCCATATTTGTAATTTTTCCTTAAGGAATGGTCAGTTTCCTGAATGATTAAAGTACTCAGCAGTAAAGTCACTTAAAAAAGGGAGAAAGGGATAATGTTGA
Organism: Schistocerca piceifrons; assembly: GCF_021461385.2. Taxonomy (NCBI): domain Eukaryota; kingdom Metazoa; phylum Arthropoda; class Insecta; order Orthoptera; family Acrididae; genus Schistocerca; species Schistocerca piceifrons. Next base: position 558,638,741 of record NC_060143.1, read on the forward strand.
AAATTTTAGACCCATTTCTATGCCATCAGTGTTTGCTGCAGTTATTGAAAAGGCTGTGTATTTAAGGATAATTGATCATTTTATATCACACGATTTGCTATCAAATATACAGTTCGGCTGTTGAAGTCGTTTAACTGAAAATGTTATACTCTCTTTTCCCTGTGAGGTACTGGATGGGTTAAACAAAAGATTTCGAACGCTACGCATATTTTTTGAAGTAACTAAGGCATTTGATTGTGTTGATCACAAAATATTGCTCCAGAAGTTGGACCATCGCGGAACACGGAGAGTAGCTCACAACTTGTTCACCTCTCACTTGAGCAACAGACATGAAAAGGTCATTATTCACAGTGTCGAGAATGGCTGTGATGTGGGGTCTGAGTGGGGTACGATCAAGTGGGACAGGGGGGGGGGAGGGGGGGGGGTGCCCCAGGTATCAGTGTTGGGGCCACTCGTGTTGCTTATTGATATAAGTGATATGTCCTCTAGTATTATGGGTAACTCTAAAATATTTCTGTTTGCTGATGACACTAGCTTGGTAATACAGAATGTTGTGTGCAACTCTGACTCGGTTTCAAATAGTGCAGTTCATGACATAAGTTCATGGCTTGTAGAAAATAAACTAACGCTAAATCACAGTAAGACACAGTTTTTACAATTTATAACACACAATTCAACAAAACCTGAAGCTTTAATTTACAGAATGGGCATATGATTAGTGAAACGGAACAGCTCAAATTTCTTGGTGTTCAGATAGATTGTAAACTGTCTCGGAAAGCCTATGTTCAGGATCTTGTTCAAAGACTTAATGCTACCATTTTACTATTCGAACGGTATCTGAAGTGAGTGATCGTTTGAAACGAAAATTACTTTCCAGAATGAGATTTTCACTCTGCAGCGGAGTGTGCGCTGATATGAAACTTCCTGACAGATTAAAACTGTGTGCCCGACCGAGACTCGAACTCGGGACCTTTGCCTTTCGCGGGAAAGTGCTCTACCAACTGAGCTACCGAAGCACGACTCACGCCCGGTACTCACATCTTCACTTCTGCCAGTACCTCGCCTCCTACCTTCCAAACTTTACAGAAGCTCTCCTGCGAATCTTGCAGAACTAGCACTCCTGAAAGAAAGGATATTGCGGAGACATGGCTTAGCCACAGCCTTTACTTTTCTTATTTTTATTCGCTTATGTCGTATGGTATTACATTTTGGGGTAGCTCTTCCCATTCTAAAAGAATATTTGTGGCTCAGGAATGGGCGGTTCTGGCTATAAGTGGTGTAAGTTGACGAACCTCTTGTCGACCACAGTTCACGAGTCCTGGTACTTTGACATTAGCCTCTCGATATGTATATTCCTTACTGTCATTTCTTGTTAACAATATTAGATTATTCCCAAGAATAAGCAGCTTTAACTCAGTTAATACTCGGCAGAAATCCAAGATTCATTTGGATCGGACTTCCATAACTTTGGTGCAGAAATGTGTGCAGTATACTGATGCAATTATTTCCAATAAGCTACCACTAGAATTCAAAAATCTTAGCATCAAATCACGCGGTTTTAAATCGAAACTGAAGAGTTTCCTCATGCGTCGCTCCTTCTATTCTTCTGAGGAGTTCCTTGAAAAAATAAACTCATTCTTCTTTTATTGTTGATTGCGTTTACTTAAACTTATGGCCTGACTTTTTTCGGGCTCATAAACATTTTATTTTTATCTGTTATTACTCTTATGTTGTAATTTCATGTACTGACACATTCCATGACCTTGGAGATTTGCTCCTCAATTTGGTCCTACATAACTTGACGAGTAAGTAAAATAAAAAGTAAATAAACTGGAGAAACATGTAAGTAACCTTCGTACTCTTTTTCAAGTCCTTTCATCTTCATGTTTGAAGTGTCGTCTGTACAAATGTGCAATTTCCAGAGTTAAATTCAGTACTTCGGCCATGTCCTTATTAGAAAGGGTTTCGTCTCCATCACTCCCATTTGCTGGTCATTCGGGACATCCCTGCTCCGCGGAACGTGACGGAATTGCTGTCGGTTCTCGGATAAATGACATATTATATATGGCTTTTACCCATCTTAGTCCAGATCGCGGCTCCGTTGCATCGTTTGCGCCGCAAGTACCTGTCTTTTGTTTGGACCAAAGAATCTCAGAACGCATTCCAGGAACTTAAAAATGCCTTGGAGAGTGACCGATGCTTTGTTCATCTCGATCCCACAAAGCCTGTAGTTTTGCCAGCAGGCGGTTCTTTGTACGGAATCGGAGCTGTGCTCTCGTACATCACAGACCGACTGCTTTCGCTTCCAAGTTACTGGCTAAGATTCAATGTAACTTTTCACAATTGAAGAATGAAACACTAGCAATTATCTATGGCGTCACAAAGTTTCACGATTATCGGTTTGGTAGGAAGTTTTACTCAGTGACGGACCATAAGCTTCGTCAACCTTCGTTTCAACTGTCCACACCTGTTACGCCAAGCACGTCTCAGAAGCTGAATCATTGGGTTTTGTTATTGTCACAGTATCAGTACGAAATATTGTACCGGCCCACGACGAAGCATGCAAATTCCGATGACCTTCCTCTCCTTCTTTTTGGTCCTAATTCTGAATCCGCTCTTGCTGCTGCATCCTGTGGTCAGATCGATGCGCGGTACACTGAAGTTTTACTGACTTTTCCACTGAACTGTAATAAAATTGCACAAGTCACAGAAGCCGACTATGACTTGAACCTTTTGTTGCACTACATACGTACTGCATGGCCACGTTCAGTGAAAAGTATTCACAATTCTTTCGTACGCCGATATTTTGCTATTCGGCATAGCCTCTCCGTCCAGCGTGGTGTGATTTTATTGCGAACTGACTGTGGGCAGACGCGTGTGCTTATTCCTAAAGCCTTCACGTATTGCGGTTGCTTCAACAGGGTCATTGGCGAATTGTACGTAGAAAACAGTTAGAGCGGCGGCACTGTACTTGGCCGGGCATGAACTCCCACATTGAATAGAGGACGTCGCAGTGTTGCGCTAGTGGTGAGAATCTATCGGCCCTGCCGCAAACGTTTCCAGCGTGGCCTTAGTCTCGATCGCCATGGCAACGAGTGCATATTGACTTTGCTATCGCTTTTGGAACACTCGTCGGCTCTTTTAGCAAATATCGGTTTTCAGTGCCCATGAACTAGACTACGTCGTGCAGTACCATTCAACCTATGTCATCTAATTTTTGCTTCGAATGTTTGCCTGAAGTATTGGCTGTAGATAATGGACCACAGTTTACGGCTGTGAACTTTGAATAGTTTTATACAGCGAATGGTATCGATCACCTTACCAGTTCCGATTCCTCCTCAGTCGAACGGGGAAGATGAACGTTTTGTGTGTACGTTCAAGCAATTGACGAACAAACTACATGCCTCTAGTGCACGGGAGCAAGCGCTCGTGCTCGCTCTACTGCATTTAACTGTGGAATTCCCGTTGTACACTTAATGTTACCACCCTTCCTTCTGTTTTCACCGAAGTGTTGGCCTTCCTACATGCTGAGTCAGTCCTCCTGACGATAATTTCTTTTTCGTTTCCTTCACATTTTTTATACAGCCATTTCGTCTTAGCTTACCTGCTCTTACTATTTATTTCATTCCTCAGTGACTTGCAGTTCTGTATACATGACATTCACGGAACATATTCGTACTTCCTTCTTTCGTCGATTAACTTCTTCTGTTAACCATGGCTTCTTCGCAGTTACGTTCTTTGTACCTACGTTTTTCTTTCCAACTTCTGTGATGGCCCTTTTTAGAGATGTCCATTCCACCCTAACCGCACTGCCTACTGACCTACTCCTTATTATTGTATCTATAGCCATAGAGAACTTCATTCCTTAGTACTTCCGTGTCCCCCTTCTTTGGGCCTTGACTCGTCCTGACTCTTCATCAATATTAGAGTGACCAGAGCGTATCTGCTCTTGAGTATGCCATAAAAGCCAGTATCTAATTTTGGAATCTTTGTCTGGCCATGAGGTAATCTAAATGAAATCTTACCGTATCACCCGGCCTTTCACAAGTATCCTCCCCATCTTGTGAGTCTTGAACACAGTATTCGTTACTACTAGCTCAAATTGATTAGGAACTCGATTAGTCTTCTTCCTCTCTCGTTCCTTTTCCCCGCCTATATTATCCTGTACTATTTTCTTCTATTCTTTCCCCTAAAACTGCATTCCAGTCCCCCCCATGACTATTAGATTTTCATCTCCCTTTGACGTACAGTATTACACCTGCAATGTCTTCATATACTTTCTCTATCTTTTCATCTTCAGCTTATGACATCGACATGTATACCTGAACTATCGTTGTCGGTGCTGGTTTCCTGTAGATTCTGATAAGAACAGCCCTATCAATGAACTGTTCACAGTGACATATTCTCTGCCCTATCTTCATATTCATACCGAATCCTATTCCCGTCATACCATTTGCTTCTTCTGCTGATATTACCGTATACTCATCTGACCCGAAATCCCTCTCTTCTTTCCATGTTACTTTAATTACCCCTACTATATCTACAGGGTGTTAAAAAAAGGTACGGCCAAACTTTTAGGAAACATTCCTCACACACAAAGAAAGAAAATACGTTATGTGGACATGTGTCCAGGAACGTTTACTTTCCATGTTAAAGATCATTTTATTACTTCTCTTCAAATCACATTGATCATGGAATGGAAACACACAGCAACAGAACGTACCAGAGTGACTTCAAACACTTTGTTACTGGAAATGTTCAAAATGTCCTCCGTTAGCGAGGCTACATGCATCCACCCTCCGTCGCATGGAATCCCTGATGTGCTGATGCAGCCCTCGAGAATGGCGTACTGTATCACAGCCGTCCACAATACGAGCACGAAGAGTCTCTACATTTGGTACCGGGGTTGCGTAGATAAGAACTTTCAAATGCCCCCATAAATGAAAGTCAAAAGGGTTGAGGTCAGGAGAGCGTGGAGGCCACGGAATTGGTCTGCCTCTTCCAATACATCGGTCACAGAATCTGTTGTTGACAAGCGTACGAACACTTCGACTGATATGTGCAGGAGTTCCCTCGTGCATGAACCACATGTTGTGTCGTACTTGTAAAGGCACATGCTCTAGCAGCACAGGTAGAGTATCCCGTATGAAATCATGATACGATGCTCCATTGAGCGTAGGTGGAAGAACATGGTGCCCAATGAAGACATCACCATCAATGCCTGCCCAAACGTTCACAGAGAATCTTTGTTGATGACGTGAGTGCACAATTGCGTGCGGATTCTCGTCAGCCCACACATGTTGATTGTGAAAATTTACAATTTGATCACGTTGGAGTGAAGCTTCATCCGTAAAGAGAACATTTGCACTGAAATGAGGATTGACACATTGTTGGATGAACCATTCGCAGAACTGTACCCGTGGAGGCCAATCAGCTGCTGATAGTGCCTGCACACCCTGTACATGGCACGGAAACAACTGGTTCTCCCGTAGCACTCTCCATACAGTGACGTGGTCAATGTTACCTTGTGCAGCAGCAACTTCTCTGACGCTGACATTAGGGTTATCGTCAACTGCACGAAGAATTGCCTCGTCCATTGCAGGTGTCCTCGTCGTTCTAGGTCTTCCCCAGTCGCGAGTCATAGGCTGGAATGTTCCGTGCTCCCTAAGACGCCGATCGATTGCTTCGAACGTCTTCCTGTCGAGACACCTTCGTTCTGGAAATCTGTCTCGATACAAACGTACCGCGCCACGGCTATTGCCCCGTGCTAATCCATACATCAAATGGGCATCTGCCAACTCCGCATTTGTAAACAATGCCCAGACTGCAAAACCACGTTCGTGATGATGCTACGTACTGATGTGCTTGATGCTAATACTGTAGAGCAATGAGTCGCATGTCAACACAAGCACCGAAGTCATCATTACTTTCCTTCAATTGGGCCAACTGGCGGTGAATCGAGGAAGTACAGTAAATACTGACGAAACTGAATTGAGCTCTAACATGGAAACTAAGCGTTTCCGGACATGTGCCCACATAACATCTCTTCTTTATTTGTGTGTGAGGAATGTTTCCTTAAAGTTTGGCCGTATCTTTTTGTAACACTCTGTATACTGGGGCTTTACATTTCCCTTTTCACGTTTTCTAGCTTCCCTACCACGTTCAAGCTGCTGACTTAGCACGCCACGACTCATAAAATGTTATCCCTTTTTGGTTATTCAATATTTTTCTCACTGTCGCCTCCTCTTTGGCAGTCCCCTTCCAGAGATTCGAATGTGATACTATTCCGGAATCTTTTGCCTATGGAGAGTTCATGATGCCACATTTTCAGTTACAGGCCACATGTCCGGTGGATACATGTGATGCGTCTTTAATGGAGTGGTTTCCATTGCCTTCTGCATACTCATGTCGTTTATCATTGTTGATTTTTCCGCCTTTAGGGGTGGTTTCCCACCCCTAGGACAACAGAGTGCCCTGATCCTCTCTATCCGATCCTCCGCCCTCTTTGAGAAGGCCGTTGGCAGAATGAGGGTGACTTCTTATGCCGGAAGTCTTCGGTTGCCAATGCTGACTATTAATCAAAATTTAAGAGGTGGAGGGTTTAGAACCCGGGACCGAGGACGTTCTGGTTACTATTTTAAGGCACTCCGACAAGAGATCCTGCTCTTGCTCGCAACGAACAACCCCCAGCTGCGTTAGAGTCCGTCACCGGCGGAGCTTCTGAATGGCCGGCGCCGTCGCACACTGCTCCAGTTGCTGCACACACCACAGCAGACGGCGCCTCCCACGCTATCCCTCAACTCGCGATGTGACTTTTCTGTAACGTATACCACGAGGTGGAGTCTCTGGGACCCCTATGTTTAAACAGTGGTTAAAGGAAAAAACTATTTGAAATTTTTAATTTGTGCTATATATTATTTATTTTTAAAATTAATTAAGTTTTGTTTAAAAGCTTCTAGTTTATTCTATTGCACTAAACAAAGCCGGCAGCATTTTACTATTTATCACACAAAATCACATATTTTTGTGTGGTTCTATTAAATAGTACACGTAAACTGAGTGTTAGAGTACTGAATTATACATTCACAAAAATTATACAATCTCGGTAGCAAATAATTTCCAAATAAAATGAATTTCTTGGATTTAAATTTGGGCATAAAAATTCGACGTGACAGTCACAAAAAGAAAGTCTCCCATATTGACATTCATTGCTCGGAACTACATTTTTCTTATCACCACTCAGAACACATTCGATTTTAACACACACTTTGAGCATTTCATTGCAAAAAGAAGAAAAAGGAAGACAGATCCCCATCAGAGCTTTCCTGAAGTTCCTCCTCTGAATGATATACTTGTTCGATAGCAGAACTGCGATCAGTGGCTGACATAAAATCGTCGTCTTTTTCTTTTATTTCTTTATCTATATCACTCGTCCTCCGTAGACCGACCAACAATTTCATCAGATTCGGGAAAGTTAAAAATGACACAATCGTGCCGACACATTTTCAGCTGTATTGTACCATACTGAAGAAATGGGTAAGTAGTTCACAAGGCGCGATCTCGGACTCTCCCCGTATCAATAACACGTGTCAACAATGAACACAGAAAGCGATAACGCAACTGACAACAAAACGTCGTAGGCTTGCTAATTTAAGGAGTGTAGGATGAACACAGAAGCATTCCACCACAACTGGCCTTGGACAGAGGGTACGAAAATTTTCGCGCGGTCTGAGAGACCACGCTTCGAAAGTTAAGGACTAAGAAGTACCACTCTGTGGCTAATGATTCTTCTCTTTTCAGAGCTTTTGGTCGCGTCAAGCGCTGGAAGAGAGTAACGATTCTTCGAAATTTGGGCGCTTGCACGTATTTAATTCAGGGTCCTGCTGGGGTGCGTGCTTGTCGATTTCGAGATCCCTCCACAGATTTTCTGTCCCCGGGTTTGCATCCTACCCGGATCTTGTGGCTTGCGTGGCCGCCCCGGAGGCCTCTTCTGCACCGCCTGCGGAACCGACGGACCTCGACCCATCTGCGTCGCCGCCGTAGAAGCTCAACTTCCCGGCACCCACCATGGATCCGGCAACGTTTCCGTCGCCGTCGTCACCGGCCCCTGCGTTTCTGGTCGGACCCTCTGGAGAAGAGGGTGGGCAGCTTCCCGGGGTTCTCTGACCGACATTCCGCTCGGAGCTCAGGACGGATGACGGGGCGCAGCCGGGGGCTCAGTGTCGGTACCTGTTGTGGCGCCTGGCCCTTCACGCCACCCAGTATCCAGCCACCCTCCTCCATACTGTGGTAAGATGGCTCCCTACACGATAACGGTGCGGTATTTTGGGGGCAGGAATGGGCAGTCCTAAAGTATCGACTGCACACCGACCAGCGCAGCTCCGTGAAACCGTATCGAAGGGCGATGACCCGCGCACCAATGGAAAGAGCGGGCAGCTCCTCACCTCCTGTCAACCAACCGCCCATCGCTAGTCCTGCCGTAGTTCAGTCTCAGAGTTCGGAAGAATCAGTACTGAGTAATAGGGAGACGATTCGTAGTCTATGCTCTTCAAGTACTAATAGTTCAAATGGTTCAAATGGCTCTGAAAACCATGGGACTTGCAATCTGAGGTCATCAGTCCCCTAGAACGTAGAACTAGTTAAACCTAACTAACCTAAGGACATCTCACCCATCCATGCCTGAGACAGGATTCGAACCTCCGACCGTAGAGGTAGCGCGGTTCCAGACTGAAGCGCCTAGAAACGCTCTGCCACAGTGGCCGGCCAAGTAGTAATAGTGTGCCAATGTAATTTCACAGGAGGCATAGGTACATTAAATTAAATTATAATTAAATGGACACCCTAGGCGTTGATATACTTAGTTGGGAACATGTTGAAGATGTGTGCCCCGGCCAGGACACGAACCCGGGATCTCCTGCTTACGTGGCAGACGCTCTATCCATCTGAGCCACCGAGGGCACAGAGAATAGTGCGCCTGCAGGGACTTATCCCTTGCACGCTCCCCGTGAGACCCACATTCCCAACATGCCCACACCACTTCGTTCGTAGTGCGGCTAATAGATGTTTGCCCATCATATTACTCATGGCAAATTAATCTACCAAGTCCCGTTCGAGTTCGGGCATAGCGCGTGCGTTCGCGCAAGAAGGTCAATGGCCGCGAAGCCATATTTTAACTATATATGACGGTACTATCTGTTCCCGAAAGAACAGTTACCGTTGATGACCATGCAGCTTTGCTAGAATGAAATGATAATTAAATGGACACCCTAGCTGCAAACAGTATATCAACGCCTGTTTGCAACTAGGGTGTTAACTATCATTTCATTCGAGCAAAGCTGCCTGGTCATCAACGGCAACTGTTCTTTCGGGAACAGATACAACCGTCATATATACATTAAAATATGTTTCCTTTCTTTTTAGAAATTAAATGTTCAATTAATCTTAAAGTTTAATGACTGACCAATTTGGATTCCTGCCACTGGCCTTCGCTTCTTTTCGCTTTCCTTGCTTGTGTCCGTGCTGACTCATATAGTAGCTAACGCGACAGTTACCACTACACGCAATGACCGAAACTGCTCAAACCTATGACAAAAGAGCTAGTTAAAACATCAACAGAGTGTACGGCAAGTAAGATATTAGTACGTCCCGGGCGGAGTACAATGTGACCTTCTCGCCGTCTCTGCCACGAATTTCTTCTGTTCTTCTGCGCACGGTATTGAAATCATCCATGCTGGTAGCTCACCCATACGTTACACCTCGATATTACGTTTCTGCATGTTCGCCGTAAGTGATAGCAGCTGCTTCAAGACAGTTTTATATAGCAATGTCAACATAATTTCGACAAAGAAATGCAATTTCTGTTTGTTCTTTTGTACTTTTCAGTTAGAACGAGTTTATAATACACTGCAACGTGCTATACGAGTCTACATAGCCGAATAATTGTTTATTTCTTTAACCGCAACAATAAAACGACATTTCTTTTCGTTGTAAGCTGGATCTACATTCAGCAGTGACCTATACCCTTACATTCTGAAGTTAATGTTTTCATAACTTTTAAGTGTCTAGCATTGCGTTATGTGAGTATTTCACGTGTGTCAGCAACATTCTAACGTGAGTAGTCTTTACTTTGAAATACATTTGAATTACACTGCTGGCCACCGTAAATGCAACACCAAGAAAGACAAGAGGTAGCACAACAAAATTTATTTTGTAGATAACATGTTGACCAAGTATCAAATGATTACGTTTACAGACGTCTCTGACATGTGGTTCCTGCCAGAATCTGTAGTCCACAGTGGCCGCCATTGTTGGAGATCACCGCTGCCACACGTCTCGGCATTGAGTCAAAGAGACGTTGGATGTGTTCCTGGGCTACAGCAGCCCAAGCAGCTTCCACACGTTGCCAAAGATCATCTGGTGTGGCAGCTGGGGATGTAATCTGGGTCACTCGTTGAGCAACCATGGACCACATGTTTTTTATCGGCGAAAGATCCGGTGAGCGAGCCGGCCAGGGAAGCAATTCAATCTGGTTATTGACGAAGAACCTTTGGACAATGCGTGCCACGTGTGGTCGCGCATTATCCTGTTGAAATATGGCTGTGGCCGAGCCCTGAAGGTAAGGAAGGACAACTGGCTCCAGCACCTCGGATATGTAGCGCCGGCTATTTAAAGTACCGGCAATGCGTACTAGAGGCGTGCGAGAGTAATATCCAATACCGCCCCATACCATAATACCCAGTGCAAGACCAGTTTGGCGGTGCATAATGCAGCTGTCCAGCATCCTCTCTCCACGGTGTCTCCACACTCGAATCCGACCATCGTGGTGCTGCAGACAGAAGCGTGCCTCGTCAGTAAAGACAACGTCACTCCATTTCGCCGTCCACATCCGTCTCTCATCACACCATTGGCGACGGAGACGTCTGTGGTTCTGCGTCAATGGTAGACGAAGCAATGGACGTCTTGCGGACAGATCACTCTGCTGTAAACGGCGTCGAACGGTACGCGCGGACACTGGATGATGCGTTACAGACGCAATGTGCTGTGCTATGGTTCGGGATGTCACTGAGCGATCCGTCACTGCCATGCGCACAATTTGCCTATCAGCACGTGCAGTGGTGCACCGAGGTGAATGCGATCGACCACGTCGGTCCGTCGTACCCTCCTGCATCCAACGGTCACATATCCGCATTACAGTTTGGTTTCGTCCAACACGACTAGCGATTTCTCTGTATGATAATCCACAATCTCGGTAAGCCACTATCCTTCCTCTGTCGAACTCGGATACCTGATCAAAAGATGTTCGCTGTTGTCTACGGGGCATAACTGATCGTCTTGTGAAACAACCACAAGGTAAACACACGTGCAGAACGTACACTCGTCGAAATCGCCAAGCCTTAAATGGCGCAATGAGGTGGCGCCACAGGCGCGCGTGATGTGCGTCTGTGCTGAAATTCTAATCAGTTGCATATCTCATCGCTGCAAACTCATGGTGTAAATTTCACTTGATTGGGATGCTTCCTTCAGGGTGTTGCATTTACGGTGGCCAGCAGTATAAAAATCAGTCTCTTTCACTATAGTTAAGGATGAAATTAAGAACTAATTACCGTTTTACGTATACTCGAATTTAGTTTTGAACAATGCTACAGTCATACAACTTAACGCCAAAACTGGTGATCATGAAGTAGACGAAGTTAAAGAATTCTGCTAACTTGGAAGCAAAAGAGCCCAAGACAGGCGAAGCTAGGAGGACACGCAAGGAGGGTACTCCTGGTGAAGTCTGTTGCGATCAAACACTGGCCTAAATTTGAGGAAGAAATTTCTGAGAACGTGCGTCTGGAGCACAGCATTGAATGCTGGTGAACCACGGGCAGTGGAGAAACTGGAGCACTTAATTATTAAGTGTGACATTTTCACCAAATGTACGCTACTGCAATTGTGCCAAGGAACAGCGTGCTAACAGGGGCTGTTGTAAGACAGCCTGCTATTACGATTATATAAGTTTTATCCTTGTATATTTCATGTATGACCGAAACATGTGGTTGTCCCACTGATGAACTGTAGTTTTTTTCCCCTTGAACGTGATTGTAACAATCGAAAACAATACATAAAACTGTACAGCTCGTGGGACAAATATACTTTTCCCAAATCATTTAACAGCTGTAGACAATTATCTATAAAAAGCACTATGAATTAACAGACTTCCATCAATTTAATTTAAGTGAGACGACTGCAAGACATGTGGTGTTGCCTGGTTCGACAGAGGAAATTATTCGTGTGGCTTGAGATGCTCGCTGACGGTGCTCTTGTCTATAGGAAGGCTTCAGCGTTGGAAGACTGTAGCAAAACACAGAAAGACCTCTTTGTAGGAGACAGGTAGTATGCACCGAACGTCACTAAATGTTACGTTTCTATATAATGATTGGAAGATACACATTAACATTCGATTACCCTCTTATCGATAAATCACTGGAGACCATAAAAATAGTGAAACCACTAAATCTGCCCATCCCAGAGTGATCTGGAGTGGAATGATAAAATAAAACAAGTTGTAGGATAAGCAGAACCAAGTCTGCGACTCATGTGAACACTGTCAAATAACTACTATATTTAGATAATGAATATCACGAAAGTAATTCAGTTGAAATGTGTCGTCATCTCTAAAAAAGATTATGACACAAGTTGGACAGACAAACATAGGTACAAGGAAGGTGACGTTTCGTAGTCCCGGTAATTGTGCTACAGCTCTCAATGAATTAGTGTGCCTTAGCTGTGTTTCTAAGTGACGAAGTAGTTCAGTGGACTTTGAACAACTGTGACGAAATGCATCGTTTGAAACACAATGTGAACAGCAGTGCCACAGTATTATCTCGTTAAAAGATACAGGGTGTTTAAAGATAAATGGCACACATTCCTGCTAGAGGTAGTACTGTTCATTACAATAAGTTTCGACAATAATATGTCTGGAAAGCAACATCTGTGATGTATTGACCGTTGAAGAACGCAGTTCACAGTCTGCATATGATTTACGGATGTGACTGGATTGACAAGAAATGTCATAGCACCACAATACGCACTTGTGGGCAGATGCGTTTTATCGAGCAATCTTGGAGGTATCAGTATCGCTTTAGTACGGCTGTATGTACAGGAATTGTCAGCGACAGATCTGTAGGGCTATACACTTTATCAAACAAATAGATAGGTCCTGTGCGATGAATTAGGGTCGCTTTTGGAGAATGTTGCCCCTACTGAAGGACTGTAGTTAACACACGACGGGATACCACTCCATTTTATACGCGTCGTGCGACAGCACCACACCAGAATACTTCATTGGTGATGAATTGGTGGAAAGGTCCGGTAACATAGCCTCTCTGTTCACCGGATCTTAATCCGTTGGAAATCTGGCTACCTACACAATTAAAGACTCTGGTGAATACCGAACTCCCGACAATGCACGGACATTACATGGCGTTGTGACCAACGTAATTGACGTATTGAGGGAGGTGTTTTTCAAGGAGTGCGTGATTCATGGAGAAGAAGGGCTGAACGGTGTGTCAGAATGCTTAGCAGTCAAATGCAGCATTGCAAATACTATCTGCTTCTAAATAACGTGACATGAGATATGGGCCAATCTCTTTCTCATTCCCAACCGATCTTGGTTCCCGAACACATCATTTATGAATTTTCCTTCTAATTTTGAGCAGTGCTGCCTCCTGTTGGAAGGTTGTTATTTTTGTTTTGGCCTTCAGTTCAGAGTACGGTTTGGTGCAGCTCTCCATGCTACTCTATCCTGCGCAAGCCTCATTGTCTCCCAATAACTGCTGCAACATATATCCCTCTAGAATCTGCTTGCTGTATTCACCTCCTGGTATGTCTGTATGACATTCACCATCCACACTACTCTCCAGTACTAAACCGGTGGTCCCTTTATGTCTCAGAATGTGTCTTATCAAACGATCCCTTCTGCTAGTTGGGTTGACCAACAAATTACTTTTCTCCCAATTCTATACAGTAACTCCTTAATAGTTACGGTATCTACCCACCTAATTTTCAGCATTCTTCTGCAGTACCACATTTGAAAAGCTTCTGTTCTCTTCTTGTCTAAACTGTTTATTATCCATGTTCGACTTCCACCTGGATTATATGGCATTTTTTTTTAAGCGCTGTGTAGACAAATGGAATGGAACTCCTCAGAAACCTTGAGTAACAGAAGAAAAACTAATCAGCGAAAGAGAAAATTACAAATCTGTTCAGGGAAATTCAGAAATATAGAAATGCAGGTCTCCTAGGAATGAAATAAACAGTGGGTGCAGGGAAGCTGAGGCGAACTAGCTGCATGAAAAATTTGAAGAGGCCGGAAAAGCAACTATTGTCGGAAGACTGACTCGGCATATAGAAAAGTGAAATAAAGCTTTGCTGAAATTAAAAGCAGGGTTGGTAACATTAAGAGTGCAATGGTAATTCGAGTGTTAAATGTAGAGTGGAGGGCGGATTGATGGAAGTCCACTGCAAGGAGGAGGTCTTGTCTGATGACGTGATAGAAGAAGAAACAGGAGCCGGCGCACAAGGTATAGGGGATACGCAATTAGAATCAGAATTCGAAACAACTTTCGAATACTTAAGATTAAATCAGCCAGCGGGAACTGACAATATTCCCTCAGAATTTCTAAAAACATTGGCGGAAAAGGCAACAGAACAACTATTCACCTTGGTGTGTAGAATGTATGAGACTGGCGATATACTGCCAGACTTTCGGAAGATCATCATTCACACGATTCCAAAGATTGATAGGGCCGACTATTGCGAAAACTTTAGCAAAATTGGCTTAATATTTATTGCATCCAAGTTTCTGACAAGATTAATGTCCACTAGAATGGAAATGAAAACTGAAGATATGGTAGACAATGACTGGTTTGGCTGTAAACGCACCAGAGAGGCGGATAATAATTGAAGCAAGACTAAAGAAAAACCAAGACATGTTGACAGGATTTGTAGAACTGAAAAAAGCGTGCTACAGTGTACAATGGGGCAAGACATTCCAAATTCTTAGAAAAATAGGGGTAAGCTATAGCGAAAGTCGGGTAATAGACAGTATGTACAAGAACCAAGAGAGAGCAATAGAAGTGAAAGACCAAGAGAGGAGTGCTCAGATTAAAAAGGATGTAAGACAGGGATGTCATCTTTTGCACCTACAGTTCAATCTGCACATCGAAGAAGGAATGACGGAAATAAAAGAATGGTTCACGAGTGGAATTAAAAATTCAAGGTGGAATGAAATCAGTGATAAGATCAGCTGATGACATTGCTATCCTGAGTGAGAGTGAAGACAAATTACAAGATCTGCTGAATGTAATGAACAGCCTAATGATTATAGACTATGGATTGAGAGTAAATCGAAGAACGGCGAAGGTAATGAGAAGTAGTAGAAATGAGAACTGCGAGAAAATTAACACCAGGATTAGTGAGCACAAAGTGGATGAAGTTAACGAATTCCGCTACCTATGTAGCAAAATAACCTATGACGGACGGAGCAAGAAGGACAGAAAACTAAGCTAGCACTTTCAAAAAAGGGGGGTCCCTGGACAAGAGAACTATACTCGTATAAAAACATGGGTCATAATTTGAGCAAGAAGTTCCAGAGAATATAGGTTCAGAGCGCAGCCATGGTGAGGAAAGAGACCTCACCATATTTCTTTAATGCGTCTATAGTGGATATGGCCAGCAGCACTATTACAATTTTTTTGATAAAACAGCTTCACGAGTAAAACCCTCTTAATCTTGTTTAGACCTATGTTGACTGTTGGCAAGTGTAGCGCGCACTGCTGCTTGTGTTTCAGCACTACAACGCCGTAGTAGTACGATCACCTAACGGCGAGTCATGACGCAAGGGACTCACATGATGGTCATAACCCCTTCAACACTATGAGCACATAACGGAAACTTATAACACTTGTAACAATACACGTATGACTGTCACCCCCCCTTCAACAGAATCAGTTTTCGTTTCATGGCTTGGCAACCTGTCTATTTAGAGTAGACCGTAGTCTGAAACCAAATATCAAGGTAGTGATGTGTTACGTGTAAACCTAAGACGTCTGGGGGTAGTAGTGTGAATCAATTATGTGTAATGTGGCGTCACAATATGTCACC
The DNA here is from genome assembly GCF_021461385.2 of Schistocerca piceifrons. Lineage (NCBI taxonomy): Eukaryota > Metazoa > Arthropoda > Insecta > Orthoptera > Acrididae > Schistocerca > Schistocerca piceifrons. The sequence goes on from NC_060143.1 coordinate 558,654,887, forward strand.
TGCGAGGAAGATTCGAAGTGGTCAAATGTATTGTTCGCTGTGTTTTATATAATGTGTTACTTATCGAAATGTTTGATACTTATATTGTATCATATGTAAAATAAACTACTAAACAATATTATAAAAACCATTATGTATTTAACGTCAGAGGAATGGCTATAAATAATCAGCTTTGATGTCGGTTATGGGAGGCACCGCGGGGCAAAGTACGCTTTGCGATCACACCATTTTTTTAATACTTCTTAGGCTTTCTTATGAAGTCGCTTTGGCGAACGTGAGCGAGCATATTATCTTGTGCCTTCAAAATCTCTGTCAAGAATGCTACTTGTGGAGTATGCGGATATACAAGGGTCACACCAAAAGAAATTCACACTATTTTTTTAATCCATCTTTTATTCTACACGTTTGCAACTTTTGCAGAGTGTAGATACATCCTTTAGGAACCATATTTTCATTTCTCCACATAATTTCCATCCCTCTCAACTGCCTTACGCCATCTTGGAACCAGCGCCTATATACCCGCACGGTAAAATTCTGGATCAACCTGTTGGAGCCACTGTTTGACAGCGTGCACAAGGGAGTCCTCATCTTCGAACCTTGTTCCACGAAGAGAGTCTTTCAGTTTCCCAAACGGATGATCGTCACATGGAACCAGGTCAGGACTTTAAGGCGGGTGTTTCAGTGTCGTCTATCCGAGTTTTGTGATCGCTAACATGGTTTTTTGACTGATATGTGGCCATGCATTGTCGTGCAACAGCAAAACATCCTGCTTTTGCCGATATGGTCGAACACGACTCAGTCGAGCTTGAAGTTTCTTCATTGTGGTCACATATGCACCTGATTTCATGGTGGTCCCACTCGGCATGATATCCACAAGCAAGATTCCTTCGGAATCGAAAAACACCGTAGCCACAACGTTTCCATCAGAAGGTGTGGTTTCGAATTTTTTTTTTTTTTCTTGGGTGAATTTGCATGATGCCACTCCACTGATTACCTCTTCGTTTCTGGTGAAAAATGATGGAGTCATGTTTCATCACCTGTCACAATTCTTCTAACAAATTCATCTCCACCATTCTCGTACTGTTCCAAAAGTTCGCTGCATACCGTTTTTCTTGTTTCCTTGTGAGCCATTGTCAACATCCTGGGAACCCACCTGGCACAAACTTTTTTCAACGCCAATACTTTCAGTATTCTGCAAACACTTCCTTCCCCTATCCCAACGTAGCGTGACAATTTGTTCACTGTGATGCGTCTGTCAGCAGTCACCAATTCGTTAACTCTCTGCATATTGTCTGGAGTGTGTGCAGTACGAGGAATGCCGCTGCGAGGACAATCCTCAATATTGCCGTGCCCGCATTCTTCACGTAACCTGTTTGCCCACCGACACCGACTAACTGTACTGCGATCGACAGCAGCATCTCCATACACCTTTTTCAACCTCTTGTGGATGTTTTCCACTGTCTCGTCTTCACAGCACAGCAATTCTATGACAGCACGTTGGTTCCGACGAACGTCAAGTGTAGCAGCCATCTTGAAGACATGCTGTGACGGCGCCACTGACGGGAACATGTTGAACTAAGTTTGAAAACAAGCGGGAAAGATGTATCTACACACTGTAAAATTTTCACACATGCAGAATGAAAACTGTATTTTTACAAAAATAGTCTGCATTTCATTTGGAGTGATCCTCGTATAAAGGCAGTATGTTGCCAGAGAGGAGTAATTTGGCTCAGTAGTCGAAAGTAAATAGTAGACAAAGTTTCAGTGGTGAAACGGACCTCGAATTGTATACTGTGTATATAAACTGTCAGTTCGTAAAAAGGTACCAGCAGCTTGTATGTACTGTAAGCTGCTTTATGAAGCCAGATCATTAGCTGATAGAGCAGTGTGTAGTATGCTAGCATTAACGATGGAGGAAAAGTTAGTGCTCAGTGAAGCAACTGGACATTTAAATATGTTGTGTGTTGTGAAAACTAGTGATCACGTTGGGAAGGAGATGTTAGTACAAGTTAAGTAACTAGTGGATGTAAAGGCAATCTCTCTCAAGTGTGTTTCCTATGACAGAAGTTATTTCCAAAATCCTGCAGTTTCTAAATGAGACTCATCCATTGGAAAGTAATAAGTTCTAATATGCAGAAATGCTGTAGAATCGTATTTGTGGTAATTCAGCTCACAACAGCAAAGATACTATTTGGCTGTGAACTACGCCAGGAAGCTGACTTCTGATGTGCCAGTTTCCTCAAAATGGTTCAAATGGCTCTGAGCACTATAGGACTCAACTGCTGAGGTCATTAGTCCCCTAGAACTTAGAACTAGTTAAACCTAACTAACCTAAGGCCATCACAAACATCCATGCCCGAGGCAGGATTCGAACCTGCGACCGTAGCGGTCTTGCGGTTCCAGACTGCAGCGCCTTGAACCGCACGGCCACTTCGGCCGGCCCAAGTTTCCTCATTAAACAGCAGAGGCACTGTGGTAATTACAGTCAGTGAAAATGTGGTGTCATCGCCAGACACCACACTTGCTAGGTGGTAGCCTTTAAATCGGCCGCGGTCCGGTAGTATACGTCGGACCCGCGTGTCGCCTCTATCAGTGATTGCAGACCGAGCGCCGCCACACGGCAGGTCTAGAGAGACTTCCTAGCACTCGCCCAGTTGTACAACCGACTTTGCTAGCGACTGTTCACTGACAAATTACGCTCTCATTTGCCGAGACGATAGTTAGCATAGCCTTCAGCTACGTCATTTGCTACGACCTAGCAAGGCGTCATTATCAATTGCTATTTACCTTGTGATGCATGTACCGTCAAGAGCTATGTTCACCGCTTATGGATTAAAGTTAAGTATTCCAGCAGGTTCGTACTTTATTTGCTAGTCTCAATTACTTTACCTGTTCCAGACCTCACGCCAGCCTGCCTGAGCTTAAATGCGTGCCTTTCGGCTTACCTCCTAGTGGCTTGGCTGTCTTGCCAAGTCACAACAGAAAACACTCCATTTTCTGCTTGTAACGAAATTCAAGTGTCATTTAGTTAACAATTTCAATTTCGATAAAGTAAATTTTTCCTAACTTTTGCATACGGTAATATATCAGAAATAAATATCTACGAAACTTCTAATTGAAGCATCAGGAACCGCAGTGCGGCCTTAGCTTTCAGGCCGATGCAGATTAACTAGATATTTAATATTTGAATATTAATTACATATACAATATTGCGTTTTGAAGTGGTTTCTCGTTTTTATGGTTGTTTGCTTGTCATAAGTACAGAGACGTTAAAGTGATTTTGTTGTTTATGTGGGTTAAAGCAATCAGAAAGCGACAAAACAGTTAACAGCCTAATTACGATTTCCTGCTCTACTCAAATAAAATTCTAATTAATTGTACTCTTTGCGAGGTAGCTTGCGAGCGCAATCGTTTAACGAAGTGCGCTTTGGTAAACGTAGTTATCCAGCAAGCGAGAATTATCGTTCCACAGTCCGATGCCTCATTGTCAGATCCAGGTCACATCCCACTACGAAAGGGCGAATAAAAAGAAACGTAACGGTAGCATTACATGCCGCCACTACTACCAACGCAAATCCTGCAGCGCACAACTTGAACATTAGTACCGTTAAGTTGCGTATTCGTAATGTAGGGGTTGCATCTTTGGTTAGAAACCAAAATGGTCGAAGGCCCGGGTTCGTACCCTGCCACTACATACATTTTGAATAAGAAACGCTCGTTTAGCCACCTCGAAGAGGGATGAAGAGCAAACGCAGTTCAGGGCACTGTCTCGTCCTAGGGGTGGGAAACTGCTCCTAAAGGCGGAGGAATCAGCAAAGGTAAACAGCGTAGGGATACAGAAGCCACTGGAAACCACTGCATTAAAACACATTCACGGAACATGTGGCCTGCAATTGAAAAGTGTCATGACTATCTCTCCACTGGAAAAAGATTTGGATTAGTCCCTCATTCAGATCTCCGGGAGAGGACTGCAATGGGGAGGTGACCATTGGAAAAAGACTGAATAACTAACGAAAGGATAACGTTCTACGAGTCGGGGCCTGAAATATCACAAGTTTTAATGTGTGAGGGACTCTAAAAATTCTAAAAAGGGAAACGCTGAGGATCAATCCAGATATAGTGGGTTCAGTGTAGTGAAACAGAAAGAAGACAAAGATCTCTGTTGAGATGATTATAGGGTAATATCAACAGTAGCTGAAAATGGTATAAGGGGAATAGGATTCGTTATGAATAGGAATGTAGGGCAGAGAGTGTATTACTGTGAATAGCAAACCAACACCAACAACGATAGTTCACTTACACAAGCCGACGTCGCAAGCTGGAGATGAAGACATATAGAAAGCATATAAGGATAATAAATGGATAATGCAGTACATAAAAGGGAATTAAAATCTAATAGTAATCGACATTGATGGCTATAGAGAAAGGAGAAGAAGAAAGGACTGTGAGAGAATATTGGTCGGTACTAGTAATGAGAAAGGAGAAATTATAATTGCGTTTACACCCATTTCCGCTCGTAACAGTGAATACTCTTTTCAAGAATCACAAGAGTGGCTGGGGGAGGGGGGGGGGGGGTAGGGGTATATCTGGGAAAGGCCGGAAGACACGGGAAGATATCAGTTCTGATACACCATGGCTAGGCTGAGATTCCCAAGTCAGATACTAGATTTTAAGACGTACCACAATTTAGTAGTGAGGAAGAGTAGGCTGAAGTTTAAGAGACTAGTCAGGAAGAATCAATATGTAAAGAAATAGGATACAAAGGTAGGAATGAATGAAGGCTAAGTATTCTTTGGCTACTGATGCTGAGATAAGGAATATCTTCGTAGGCAGTTTAGTTGAAAAGGAATGGACGTCTCTAAAAAGGAGATCACAGAATTAGGAAAGAAAAACATAGGCACAAAAAAGGTAACTGTGAAAATATCATGGGTAACAGAATAAATACTTCAGTTGATAGACGAAAGAAGGAAATGCAAAAGTGTTCAGGCAAATTCAGAAATACAGAAATACAAGTCACGCAAGAATAAAAAAAATAGGAACTGCAGGGAAGCTAAGGGTAACTGGCTGCATTAAAAATGGGAAGAAATCGGAAGAAAAGAAATTATTGTCGGAAGGAATTACCCAACATGTAGGAAAGTCAAAACTACATTCAGTGAAATTAAAATCTAGGGTATTACCATTAAGAGTGCAATGGGAATTCCACTTTTATGTGTAGAAGATATAGCGGACAGGAGGAAAGAGTAAATTGAAGGCCTCTATGAGGGGGAAGACTTGTCTGATGTCAAGATAGAAGAGAAACGGGAGTCGATACAGAACAGATACAGTGGAACCAGTGTTAGAATCAGAAATTAAATGAGCTTGCCAAAATTGTATAAGGCAGAAGGGGTTGATAACATTCCATCACATTTTGTAAAACTATTGGGGGAAGTGGCAACAAAACGGCCATACACTCTTGTGTGTAGAGTATTGAGTTCCTTTGATATACCATCTGACTTCCAGAAAAACATCACGCACATAATTCCGAAGGCTGCAAGAGCCGACAAGTGCGAGAATTATTGCGAAAGCAGATTAACAGCTCATGCATCCAAGTTACTAACGAGCATAACATACAGAAGGATGGAAAAGAAATTTGAGGATGTGTTTATTACGATCCTTTGGCTTTAGGAAAGGTGAGGCGACTCACACATGCTGCAAGCGAGAGTAAAGAAAAATCGAATCACGTCCATATAATTTTTCATCTGGAGAAAGAGTTGGTCAGTGTCAAATGGTGTAAGACGTTCAAAATTAAGAGAAAAACAATGGTAAGTTATGGGGAAAGATGGGTAATATACAATATGTACAAGAGCCAAAAGGAAATATTAACAGTAGAAGACCAAGAACGAAGTGCTTGGATTAAAAAGTGTGTAAGAGGGGGATGTGGCTGAATCTTCCTGGCAGATTAAAACTATATGCCGGACCAAGCTCCAACTGGGGACCTTTGTCTATCGCGTGCAAGTGCTCTACCATCTTTTTTTTTTTTTTTTTTTTTTTTTTTTTTTGAGAGTACATATATATATATATATACACAAAGCAAAAGTTCTTCAAGGTACCAGTTAAACATATACAAATGAGTGTTAGGTAAACAAATTATTAGAATAACATGAAATACAACAAATTAGAACATATCCTGTTTTCCTTTTTTTTTTGTTTTTTTTGTTTTGTTTTTGTTTAAAAATTTGTATTGAACAAACTAAAAGTACATATATATTCACTATGCAAAAGTTCTTCAAGGTACCATTTAAAAATATACAAATGACTGTTAGTTAAAAAAAAAAATTAAATACAACAAAATATAACATATTCTGTCTTCTTCCTAAAAAAAAAAAAAATTTGTGTTTGTTTTTGGTCGATGCATGAGAACGTGGATAAGGGTGTTGCATCATGTGACAGGTAGGCATGGTACACCCCAACTTTGAGGGGGGTCAAGGAAGACGCTGCGGAGATAACCGGCAAAAGTTTGTCGGTAAGATGGTTTTCGGGTGAGGGTGCTATGCGCGGTCACAACTTTGTACCAGAAGTCAAGGACTGTATGCGGACCACTCCGAAAGAGATATTCTAAAGCCTGTCCTCGAAACCAGATTAGGGTATGGTGCTTAGCAAGAGGGTAGTGAAATGTCTGGGGCAACAACAGGAAATCCGGGGTTACCGTCGTTGGCGGGGCACGGAGGTAAAAGCCCACGATTCGTTGGATGAGGAGCCATACGTTTTGTTGCAGGGGGCACGTAAGACGGTGCTCGTCGGTGTCTTCGAGCTGACAGTCAGGGCAGAGTGGGGAGGTGGCCAGTCCTATGCGATAAAGTCGACTATTAGTCGGGAATTTTCCATAGACTAAAACATACCAGAGTGCAGACACAGACGACGGTAAAAAGGGTGCATGCACACACCCCCAAACCGTGCGCCAGTGAATGTCAGGATGCTGTAGCACCATGGGGTCGCAAGGGTTGGACAGCATAAACAAACGATAATAATCTTTTGTACGGGGAGGACGGGTGACTGGAAGATCGGCCCGAACGTAGCTGAGTTCTATGAAACAATTCGCGACGTAGTACAATAATGGAGAAATAGGTGCCACATTGATCGGTGGATCGAGAGAAGCTGGTCGGAGGATATCTAAGAGACTGCGTGTTAAGGACGGGACCGGCCCCTGCCAGTGCCGCAACAGAGTGTGGACAAAGAGTGCAGAAGAGCGTGCCCGCACGTTGACGAGTCCGAGGCCACCTTTTGCAGGAGGCAGTGTTAGAGTGTTGTAGCGGACTTTGAAAAGTGCCCCTGCTGACACGAAATATCCAAAGGCTGATTGGATGCGGCGGCCAAGGAGTAACGGCATTGGGAGGATCTGGGCGACGTGTACCAGTTTAGGGGCGACATAGATGTTGACATAGCACACACGTTGGAGTTGGTTTAAGTTACGGTGCACTTGACCGCGAACATGGTGCCGAATCGACTGCAAAAGCCGCCGGTAAGCCAGGGCCACTGTGCGGTGTGTGGAGCTCGTAAATTCGATACCCAAGTAACGAAGGGTGGCACGAACTGGGAGTGGGGTCGGCACCATAGCCGGGAGGCCGCGCCCAATGTGCATCATAGTCGATTTACTGACATTAAGAATGCTACCAGAAAGACGTCCATACTGGTGGATCCATTGGATGGCGTCATTGAGTTCCGTGGAGGAGCAGGTGAGAAAGAGGAGATCGTCCGCATAAGCCCTACAGTGAAAGGTGTGGTCACGCAAAGTGAGGCCCTGTAGTCTAGAGGTAAGTCCAGTGATGAGGGGCTCAAGTGCAATGGCATATAGTAAAGTAGACATAGGGCATCCTTGACGCACAGAGCGGCGTATAGGAATCGGTCCTACAAGCCTGCCATTGACTTGTACCATCGAGACCGCGGGAAGGAGTAACCGGCGAATGGCATCGACAAAAAGCAAAGGGAACCCCATACGTGTCGCCACCATGAGGAGGAATGGGTGTCGAACGCGATCAAAGGCACTCGTGAAATCGACGGATACCAGTGCTGCACGAAGGCGACAAACCGACGCCAGTGCAATGAGGTCACGGCATTCTCCTAGGGCTGTTTGTAAGGTGGCCCCACAACCACGTGCAGTCTGCTCAGGTGAAAGGACCGTATGTAAGACGGTGCGTATGCGCGCTGCTAAGAGGCGTGCATAGATTTTGTAGTCTGCATTCAGTAGTGTAAGGGGGCGATATGCAGAGACATGAGACCCTCCCTTCGGTTTAGGCACAGGTAGAAGAATGCCAGTGACGAATTCAGGTGGAATTGGGAAGGACGGAGTAAAGAGTTCCTGAATCATTTCCGTCCAGCGAGGAAGCATTAACGTGGTGAACGCCCGGTAAAATTCCACTGGGAGACCATCTGGTCCGGGTGATTTGTTCTTGGCCCCTTTGTTGATCGCATCTACCACCTCTTCTGCGGTGATTGCAGACATCATGGACGTTGACTCCGCTACGGTGAGAGTCCGATCAGGGGAAGGACGGAGATCATCAGGAATGGGCGTCGCCATCGGTTCATCATCATAAAATTGGCGATAATGTTCAGCAAAGGCGGACACGACCGCCGCCTGTGTTGTGTGGTGAACACCATCGGATGTCGTGATGTTGGGGACGAAAAGCCGACGTCGACGACTATGGTCGGATGCGGCATGGATTGTGGATGGGGTTTCGTCGTGGAGGAGGTCTTGTCGTCGGGAACGCACCACGACACCATGCAGTCGTGCACGTTGAAGAGAGAGGAGACGAGCTTTAGTACGTTGTCGTTCCCTGTGGGTGTCAGGTGATGGAGGGAGCGCATCGAGCTCACGGAGGACGGCGTAGTGAAAATTTGTGGTGTCTCGATGCCATGCTGCTGCTTCCTTGCCACATTGTATGAAGGCCTTTCTGATCGCAGGTTTGGCACATTTGAGCCACCAATGGAACGTGGATGTGTACTGCGCAAGGCGTCTTTCGCAAGACGCCCATGTAGTGGCAATACATTGTCGGCAGTGTGGATCATTAAGGAGGGAGGTATTAAGCTTCCAGTAACCTCTGCTGCGCCACACTGACTGAGGTGGCAGAGCCAGAGAGCAAATGACGGCGCAATGGTCCGAAAATGCAAGGGGCCATCGTTCAGCTTGGGCGACTTCATTGCCGAGGTGAGCAGAGACATAAAACCGGTCCAGTCTGCTCGCAGAATGTGCTGTAGAATGGGTAAAACCGGGGGTATTGCCATGAATTTTCTCCCAAACGTCCACTAGATGAAAATCTTCGATTAAGGTGAGCAGCGCCGGGCATGGCGAATAACCAGGTACTTGGTCCTGCGGATGGAGGACACAGTTGAAATCGCCTCCCATGACAAGGCGATCATAGCGTCCAGAAAACAGGGGCGCCACGTCATGTCCGAAGAAAGTGGACCGCTGCCGACGGTTCGTGGAGCCAGACGGAGAGTAGATATTGATGACGCGCTTGTCGAAGATGGTAACAGCCATGCCTCTTCCACAGGGAAGGATTGTCGTGTCCGTGAGTGTGATTCCTTCGCGTATGTAGAAAGCCACTCCACGCCCTGATTGATCACATGTGGACGTGTATGAGTCGTAGCCGTAGACTGGTGGTAGTGTGGCAACGCGTACTTCCTGAAGAAGGGCGACGTCGACGTCAGAGGCCCGAAGCATGTCACATAGGAGTTGCAGCTTGGGTGCAGTGCCGATCATGTTGATGTTCAGTGTGGCAAACCGGTATGTTTGTTTCAGTGGTGGTGGACGCGCATCTACCATCACCAAGGGAACTAAGAGGAGGGCACCGACAGGAAGTCCCGTCCCATCAGCTGCAATGCCTCGCTTTTGATGTTAACAGGTAGCCTCGTCCGGCGGAGGTAACTCATCCGGAGGAGGGGGCGTACCTTCCTCAATGTCGTCGGCCCATGCTCCTGTGCCGTGGGTCTGTCCAATGTCCATGGGAATTGCGTCGTGGTGAGAGAGATCTGGAGTTGTCGGCGGGGAGACAGGCGTCTCAACCGGCGCACCGATTGTTACATTGTGCGTGGCGACCTCCATAGTGGTCCCGTCCTGCGAAACGTCTTGTTCATCGTGAAAGTTGTCCGCCGACCTCTGCGTGGAAATGTCGGCTGCTTGGGTGTCGTCTTCGTCGTCGCGGGTGGCAACGCTCTGAGAGCCCGTGGGTGAACGGCGACGGCGTTTGCGCCTACGTGGCGAGCGTTGCTTGCGCACGTGTTCCTCAGTGTCGGACGACGGCAAGGAGGAGCGTCGACCTGGTTCGAAGGCGTCGGTGGGTACAATGAAATTGTCAAACAGGTGTTGTGAAGATGTACTGGTCTCCTCAGCAACCGGTGCGGGAGCCTGTTCGGCGGCAAGGTTGTCAGGTGGGACGTCTGTACCGTCCGTTGGTGACTGGGACGGTGGGACGTCCCGATCGGAAGGACCGGGCGACGGACTGGACGAAACTGTAGACGTGGCAAGAGCCGCTGCGTAAGTGACCGGTAGGGCGGTCATCGTGGGTGTGACGGACGCTTCCGACAACGGGAGCTGCGCGACACGTCGTTGAATGCATTCAGACCGTAGGTGACCTTCTTTCCCGCAACCGGAACAGGTCCGAGGTTGGCCGTCGTACATTATAATGGCACGGCAGCCTCCGATACGTAGATAGGAAGGCACGTCTTTCTGCAACTCGATGCGGACCTGTCTAACACCGTTTAAAACTGGATAGGTCTGAAATTGGACCCATCGTTCGGCAACATGTTCCAGAACGTTGCCATAGGGACGGAGCGCCTCGATGACGACGTCTGCAGGTAGTTCGAACGGCAGTTCGAAGATCCTTATCGTACGTGTGCCGAGACCTGCGTGATCGACGGTAACGGGTCCGACGTTGCCGTCGGAATGACAGAAGCGCAGTCCACGTTTTGCCTCTTGAAGCACCTTGTCGCACGCCGCATCGTTGATCATTTTGACGTAGACGGTACTGCTAACTATGGACAAGTGGATACCAATTAGATCCGTTGGTGGTATTTTAACTTCATCGCGTATAAACCGTTCTACCTCTAGGGCCTTGGGTCGGGCGAAGTCGGAGCAAAAGTTGAAACGTAATGTCTTCTTCCGATAGTTGTGCGCCATGGTGGTCTAGAAGGAAAACGGCACTTACAGCGGCCGAAGTAAACACAAACACACCGTGCGCGCCTCGCCCGCAGCGCTCTGGCGCGTGACCGCCTCGCAGCACTGCCGGCGGCAGACTGCCCATCTGAGCTACCCAAGCACGACTCACGACTCGTCTTCACAGCTTTTATTCCGCCAGTACCACGTCTCCTACCTTCCAATCTTCACAGCAGCTCCTCTGCAGACCTTGCAGAACTAGCACTCCTGGAAGAAAGGACATTGCGGAGACATGACTTAGCCACATAAGTTGTGTGGGAGGGTCGTGAGTCGTGCTTGGGTAGCTAAGATGGTGAAGCACTTGCCTGCGAAAGGCAAAGGTCCTTATTTCGAGCCTCGGTCCGGCGCACAGTTTTAATCTGTTAGGAAGTTTCACATCAGCACACACTCTGCTGCAGAATGAAAATTCAGGAATGTAGTTTTTAGCCCATAAAAGAAGAAATGACGAAAGTAAAAGTAAGTTTCAAGAGTGGAATCAGAGTTCATGTTGAAAGAATATCAGTGATAAGATTCGCTGATGACATTGGCATCCCCAGTGAAGTTAAAGAGTTACGGAGTTTGCTGAATAGAATGAGCAGTCCAATGAGTACAAAATAGGGATTGAGAGTAAATCGAAGGAAGACGAAACTAATGAGAAGTAACAGAAATGAGAACTGAGAGCAACTTAATTGATGATTACATAGAAAATGAAGTTCAGTAATGGTGCCACTTGAGCCGTGGTGCTCGATTCGGTATGTCACTACCGGGCTGGTTCGCTATCCTTGTATGCTGAGTTGGTTGACTGGTGATATGGGGAAGATTCGAGAGAGGCCGGGACTGATACGTTGGCAATGAGTGATGACACGGGATATAGAGGGGCGCCGGGCTGTGAAGAGAGGAGGCAGTGAGTGGCATGGGTTGAGCCCAGGAGAGGGACCGTGCCCTGGTCGGCGGGGCTGCCGCACTGTGCGGCGTTTGGACGCCGATATCACTACTGGGTGGAGCGACAACCTTCAGGTGCTGATTCTCATCCAGGACTTCTCGGCAGTCCATGAGGCGAATTCGTTTCTGAATCTTGTGAGGCAATTCGTCCGATAAGTGCATGATTACGTTTAAAGGACAACGTCCTACGGTGCTTTGAAGTTTTAGTGAAGCCCATGGACAAGAATTCTACCACTTACTGAGCTGTACTTAGCCGTTACTTAAGACAGCCATTGTTCAAATGTTCAAATGTTTGTCAATTCCTGAGGGACCAAACTGCTTAAGTCATCGGTCCCTACACTTACAGACTCCTGTCAGTGACATGACGCCACGAGGCTACTCCGCGCGGCCAGCCATTGTTCCGAAGCAGTGTAATGTGTGATAGTGAAATGGGTATCCCATCTCCAAAACCCGTTAAATCCATTTTTCCAGTATTACCGTTTTTATACGTAGAAAGACAGTGCTTAGAACTGCACAGTTCAGAACATAATACAAGCTCCAGTAGCTGAAATTTCTGTTATAAAAGTAACTCCTAAGTCTGTCTGAAGTTCCAGACTCCGTTCTGTCCACGATGCCTACAGTTCCAGTAGACGTTAAATCCTTGCACCAAATAAAACAAAAGCAAGTCAAACAGATTCGATATCTCTAGGAGAAAGACGAGTTGAAGGCCAAGCTTGCCCTACATAAGCTTCGCGGTGAAAAGGGAATAGGAGAGAATAACGCGCTTTGATTGCCAAAAGACTCTGATTCTCCCCAAGCTTCCTGATAAGTCTTTATATTACTTAAGCCAACTTCAGTTATACAGTTTCACTGTTTGTGAGGGACCCTCTCATGTGTGTGAAATCTTGTGGGACTTAACTGCTAAGGTCATCTGTCCCTAAGCTTACACACTACTTAGCCTAAATTATCCTAAGGACAAACACACACACCCATGCCCGAGAGAGGACTCGAACCTTCGCCGGGACCAGCAGCACTGTCCATGACTTCAGCGCCTTAGGAACCCTCTCATGGTTCCCAGAATAATGGCAGGGTGTTTTCCTACACATGGTTAGAAAGTAAATTCTCAAAAGGCCCGTGACAGATTGTATCATCAACTTTGCGTGGGCTGTGCAGTACAAATCTACAAAATATCCGCACGCTGAAATTACTAGCCGATGTTTATGGAGGACAAAATGAAAATCAAATTACGATCGGTGTTACGTATTTGGTTTGCTCAAAAGTGTCCACGTAACGTCGGACATTTCAACCTTACTTTTCCAGTTGCCAGCCATTCACATAATCCTCCGAATCGCATAGTTGGCTGGACTGAGGAGGAACTACGTTCAAAAACCACTATCTTTAACTGTAGTGATTGTTATGAGATTACTGGAAATTTTGAGTATATCTTAAAACTTTGATCAGGTATAAAGTTGCTGAGTGGAAGGCATACCTTAAAGTTGCCATGAAACCTCCCTCTGCGTGGTACTTTGAGTTCAAGCCTTCTAAAAGCAATTAATGAAAAAGAAAGTTTAGAGCACTATTACTATTCTGGGGGACCAAACTATAACACCGTTTTAGGATGAGGTGAGAGTATTTGCAAGAAGGGTACATCCCGGAAGGGAATAAAACCAGCAGAGACATGTAAAAGTGTTATGGTAAAATCAGAAAAATCAAAGATGTAACATTGTTTTTACAGAACCACTATGGACCAGCTTAGATGGATATTAATGAAATTTTCTTCTACATGAATATCTTCAAACAGCAGTCCGGAGCTGGACTGATTGAGGAACTGGTCTCAGAGAGCAACCTGATCAGGCTGAAGAACACATCAGTATTTGATGTAAAAAGTAGTGACCTTATAATGATGTGCTGTTTTAATACAAATTTGACGGCAGTTGTTCGAAAATAATTAATTGGTACATATTGTAGTGAACTTTATAAATTATTTTGTGAAATCACATACGATGAAAATTACCAATCGGATTTCCCCACACTGCGCGCCATTAATGTACTGAACTCATGAAATTATTTTGTGACATCAGATACCGGTTGCCCCATTTTGGGCGCCAAAACTGTAGTTTGAGTAATTAAAAGAAATCAAACACAAAAGGTACAAAATTAAGGGGTTCCTGTATGAATATAAAAGATTTTTCTATGTTCAAAACGTGAAAGAGATGTATTTCTTTCGTGCTGTTTACACAAAACAAAACAAAATTATAAATTTCAGGGCCGATTTGACGGGGCGTGGGCACGACTCAATTATTAAGGGGAAGGAGGAGGGAACGAATCGTCTCCCCTTTCTTGTTATCGTTCGTCGTAGACTGCTAGCGGCGGCAGGCGCTGCGTCGGTGCGGCGTGTCGCGTCGGAGTTGTGCTGCACGGGTTGGCTGCAATCGCGGCTTTGCGGCGGGTCCCTGGTACGATCCCTGCGTTGTCTGCCCGTCGTCGGTTGCGAAATCAGGAGGCGGATGTTGGCAATGGCTGGAAGAGCGGCCATGTCCTCTCGCTTCCGCGGTGTCTCCACGACTCCCCTCTTCGCTTCTCGTCCATCTCTCAGCTCAACTCCTCTTCGAAACATTATTCCTTTCGGCGTTGTCATTGGCGGACGAAAGTTTCAATGTAGCCCAATGACAGATCGCCATTTCATTGCCACGCCTCTCCGTGCTGGAGTGGGCTGGCGTGTGGCTCGTGAACTGGCATCTTTCTCACGATTTCACATTCTTAAGATGTTTCCCTGCATTCCAAGGCTGTTGGAGAGCAGCTACACAACACTTCTTGATAACCGCTCTCTCTGTGTGAGCCATGAACAGACTCATGTTTGGGCTCCGCCTCAAAATCTGTCGGCGTCCGTCACTTACAAAGAATATCCTCACTGTCGAGGAAAACATCTTCTTAAAAATGCTGGCTTCTTTCACAAACCTTCCTGAGCCGATTTCCCGCGCTTTTTGCACGCTTCTCCCTTGCCCATAGGGTGCTGGAATTTTCGGCACATCCCTGTTTGCTAAGGCAGGTAAAATGACTGCCACAAGGCCAGAAGAACTCAGATGCTTTCGCGCGCACTTTCCTGGCGTTCTGTCCTAACGGCTGCAGGTGTCCATCAGCTCTAGGCACGCTTCTCGATGTCAGACGGGCCCTTCGCATCGTGTCCTGTCTTGAGCGAGGCGAGGACGACGGCCCGACTTCCCGCTGTGTGCTTGCAGAATGACTGCACCCCGGGGCTCGCCCCAGAGATTCTGGCCCCTTCCTCCTCCAAGGCCGCTTGCGACAACTTTGCGAAAGGGGCTGTGGTATTACAATATCTATTATATTATTCTTTTTAGTGGTCAGTAACAATTTTGTAACTAGAATAAATATTATGAAATATCTGTTATTTTCCATTTGTACCCTACAATTAAAACCAAAACTTTCCAGAAACTATGTCCAGATTACAGTTCCAAAACTCCTTACATTCAAAGAATAATATTTATTTTAAATAAAACTATTGTGGTGTGATTTATGGAAAGTATAACAATAAATCCAAAATATGAACGAAATTTTTCATAAATAAAGAATTTTGGTAAAAGTCAAATAATAAATGAGTGACAGTTTTCTCGTTTCTGTAAAGTTAATTGACATTGGAAGCGCTCGATTCAAATGTTATATGGTCATGACTGTTAGACAGATTGCTGTGGCCTTATAAGCCTAACATTCTACCTTCAGTTTTGTGGCCATTGTTGGTGTTGAGGGAACAATATTATTTGCCTGATTTGTGGTTCAGTTTCCAGTTTCTTGTAGCTTACATTCGAAGCTACTGCTAATGTGTATAGACACTGTTTGTGCGGACCATTTCTCTTAAGTGGAATCGACTTGTTCCTCATTTACAAGTGTTCATCCTTATGTTTAACAATTTGTTGATTTAGAATTTTAGTCTGTTGTAGCCTCGTCCATCCGCTTGCCTGTATTATACTCCTAGTTATCGGGCGAGAACCGAGGGCGGGTTCCCGCTTCCCTGATCGGCCACGAGTCTGGCGACGCTCTCTTAGCGACCGACCGACAGACCAAACGACCGACCGACCGACCAACATGTAAATGTTACGAAAGGCCGAGCCATCTCCTGTCGGTCTGCTGACGGTTCGAGTCTGCAGCTGTAAAACAGTGATAACTTTACACTAAGTATCTTAGTTTACTAAACACATCTCACTTTTTTATGATGGCTGTTAGCATTCAAGTTCAGAGCCTACTTCGCATTGATCTGTTGATATTTAGTTAATCATTTTTTGTGCTTTCGTGACGCGCTTTTATCTTAAAAATCTTGTAACCTGAGCTGCTATCAGTTAAAGATTTAGTGAGCGTGGTGGCGCATGTTCCTTAATTAGATTTAATAACTGTTAATTGGAAGGTTTTAACAGAGTTTGGTACGTGCCAGGCGCGAATTTTTCTGAAATTGCAAATATTATTCAAATTGTTTTGAAAAGACAAAGTGTTATTAAGGGATAGTTTAGTAAGCGCCAGCTGCGCATTTTTTCTAAAATTACAAATTTCGTTCACATTGCTTTTGGAAGATAAACTGTTGTTAACGGATAGTTTACTAAGCATTGGCGCATCTTTTCTCAAATCTAAAATTTATTGAAATTCTTACGAAAATCTGGTTTACTGAGTGCTGTGACACATTTTTCTTAACTAGAAATTGTATACTGTGTAACCAGCATTTGATCCTAGTATTTCACACATGAAGAAATTTGCTTAGTTGCGTCCATGCAGGCACTGGTCGAGCTTCTACAAATAAACTGTGATCGTGCAGACTGTGAATGATGTAGGTGTTGCTGGGCTGACCCTCCCACTCCAGAAGCCAGTCTCCTTACTCTTGTGACCTGTCCCTATGACCATCATTTCACGACCAAGGCAGCAAAATAAACAATCACGGACAGAGCAAGGAGAACGTAAAAGGTAGACTAAAACTGGCAAAAAGGGCCCTCCTGGCCAACAGAATTCTACCGGTACCAAACATAGGCCTTCATTTGAGGGAAATATTTCTGAAAACGTACGTTTGGGACGAAGCATTATATCGTAGTTAAACATGGACTGTGGGCAAACCGGAAAAGAAGACAATGGAAGCATCTGATATGTGATGCTACAGACGAATATCGAAAATAAGGTGGAATTGATAAGGTACGGATTGAGGAGCTCCTCCGGAGAATCGGCGAGGAGAGTAACTAAAGTTTAATTATAACCGCCCCGTGTATCTACGTCACGCAAACTATCTTACTGTAAATGGCAGAGGGTGCTTCGTGTACCACTGTGACTTACCCCGTGGGATGTCCCGGTAGCGAAAGGATTGCGGAAAGAACGGTTGCCGATAAGCTTCCGTGTAACATCGGCGTTATCTACTTTTACTTTTACGGTCTTTTAGCAAGATATACGTAGTAGGAACAAATATAAAGGCTACACGATAAAAATTATTTGGCAACCGGTGTCGGTGATTCACTACAGCCGGCTGCTGTGGCCGAGAGCTTCTAGGCGCTTCAGTCCGGAACCGCGCTGTTGCTACGGTCGCAGGTTCGGGTCCTGTCTCGGGTATGGATGTGTGTGATATCCTTAGGTTAGTGACCTTTAAGTAGTTCTAAGTCTAGGGGACTGATGAGCTCAGATGTTAAGTCCCATAGTGCTTAGAGCCATTTGAACCTGTGGTGTCACCGCCAGACACCACACTTGCTAGGTGGTAGCCTTTAAATCGGCCGCGGTCCGTTAGTATAAGTCGGACCCGCGTGTCGCCACTGTCAGTGATTGCAGACCGAGCGCCGCCACACGGCAGGTCTAGAGAGACTTACTAGCACTCGCCCCAGTTGTACAGCAGACTTTGCTAGCGATGCTACTTTGACAAATACGCTCTCATTTGCCGAGACGATAGTTAGCATAGCCTTCAGCTACGTCATTTGCTACGACCTAGCAAGGCACCATTACCAGTTTATATTGAGATCATAATTATGTATCAACAAGAGCGATGTTCTCCAATTATGGATTAAAGTTAAGTATTACATCACCTACGTATTTTATTTGCTACTATAAATTCCCTTAACTGTTCCAGACCTCACGCCAGTCTGCGTGAGCTTAACGCGTGCCTTTCGGCATCCTCGCATAGTGACTTGGCTGTCTTGCCAAGTCACAACAGAACCATTTTTTGATTCACTAAACGATCTTCAGGAATCAGCTGATGCTGATGGGGTTACGTCTGATCGTATACATCACGTCAACATCAGCTAAGGCCTGAACATGATGTATTTCGTCACCGAAACTGGTTGCCATATAGCAAAATAGCATCTAAACGACGACCGCCGGTGTTTCATTTTTTTACGTAAGTGAACAGCCGAAATCCCACAAGGATGAACATACAGAAATGTATAGGTTGTCTCATTTAGTAAACGTTCTCTGGGTTTTGATTGTAAATAACGAAATTCTGCACAACGCCTCTGCTATAGCGTCTACCACTGGAGACGGATGAGACCGTTCGTGATGCTTTTGTGCCGCGCGGGGTTAATGGTTCAAATGGCTCTGAGCACTAGGGGACTCAACTGCTGAGGTCATTAGTCCCCTAGAACTTAGAACTAGTTAAACCTAACTAACCTAAGGACATCACAAACATCCATGCCCGAGGCAGGATTCGAACCTGCGACCGTAGCGGTCCTGCGGTTCCAGACTGCAGCGCCTTTAACCGCACGGCCACTTCGGCCGGCTTCGCGCGGGGTTAGCCGAGCGGTCTAGGGCGCTGCAGTCATGAACTTTGCGGCTGGTCCAGACGGAGGTTCGAGTCCTCCTTCGGGCATGGGTGTGTGTGTTTGTCCTTAGGATAATTTAGGTTAAGTAGTGTGTAAACTTAGGGACTGATGACCTTAGCAGTTATGTCCAATAAGATTTCACACACATTTTGAACATTTTTTTATGCTTTTATGCTCACTAAGCTTACTTGCGACTGAACACTCTGCTCTTCTTTCGATGTTCTTTATTTCTTCGGTGAATCCTGTCTTATAATGTTCCCAAACTGCAAGCAATTCTCAAAAAATTTTATGCCATCTTCTGCTTGTGAAATACACTTCTTTCCACACTTACCTTTTCTACTATTAGTTTCGTGTGGCTGGAAAACTCTAAAGCACTGTGTACGCATTCTTCCACGTATTTAACAGATATAACTAACTGCATGAGAAGGCAGTAAATTAAAACTGTTCCCAAGACCAGGACTCGAACCCATGTTGAGGTGTTAATCCGCCATTATGTCGCAAAACAGGGCTTGCAAAACAGGGCATGCAAAACTGAAGAGTGAATGTTTAATTCTGCAATGACGTGCCTGTCCATGTCTAGCTTTCTAACCAGAGTAACGCAAAGTCATCGTCCCTTAATTTTTCGATCCCGCATTGTCTCTTCGTCGATTGGTTAATGTACGGAGAACCATCCGAAATACGCTGAAACACTCGTGAGGCCATCCTTAAATTATCCACAGAAACTAGCCAAAGTACCAGACTGATTGACGTTAATCATACGTACTGTTTTAATCCTATGTATCACAGTGAGACACGTATCTACAGCAACATCGTACATGACTGTTCTGTAATTCACACTTAAATGTTTGGCAGGGAGTTCGTATAACATCTCTAAGTCCATGCATCTTAAAGGTATCCCGCAGTACAAATTTTTCCATGAAATTTTGGGCGAACTTCCGGACGTCTGTAACTTACTGCCCCAAAATTTCG
Source organism: Schistocerca piceifrons (assembly GCF_021461385.2). NCBI lineage: Eukaryota > Metazoa > Arthropoda > Insecta > Orthoptera > Acrididae > Schistocerca > Schistocerca piceifrons. Next base: position 558,674,735 of record NC_060143.1, read on the forward strand.
GTGCAGAGTTTTCTGGCCACCTTCAGGTGAATACTGGAAAAAATACACTGAGCTCTCTTCTTTTAATATCTCGTCAGCACGTGCGTGATGTACCCAATTGTCATTCTGCATGTCCTGCCTGAAAGCGTATGTTTCTCCTTTAAGTTAGTGCGCTTTGCCCCCGTGGTGAAAGCTCATCTCATCGGTTTCGATCATCTTTAATTGGTAAAATAGCAAAACAACAGGGACTATGCAGAGTACGAAGGTTTTCTATGAGAGAATTCCACACAGAATCTAGCTGGAAGCCATCTTTCCAATTGATAAGGGACTTATAGGCCACACTTATATTTTCATTATCTTTCTTCCAGTGACGAGTAGAACTGTGTTCTGTGATAGCGGTTATGCTGTCTTGGAGGAAGCGCGTATGCCGCTGGTGTTCGGAGAACGTCTCAATCTCTTTTGAACAGGGACGGTAGCTGCCACTGAGAGCCTGCACGGAATTATGTCAGACAAAAACTTGGTGCTCTACGTATTCGGCGTCATTTTGGGATTTTACCAATTGAGGACGATTGATCCTGATACGAAGAAGGCTCACCTTCATCACGTAAGACGCGCGGTGCTGCGCAGTTACTGTTATATCCCGCCTACTCGTCAAATATCTGGTTCAAATGGCTCTGAGCACTATGCGACTTAACATCTGAGGTCTTCAGTCCCCTAGACTTAAAACTACTGAAACCTAACCAACCTAAGGACATCACACACATTCATGCTCGGGGAAGGATTAGAACCTGCGACCGTTGCACCAGCGCGGTGTGTGTGTTCAAAAATGGTTCCAATGGTTCTGAGCACTATGCGACTTAACTGCTGAGGTCATCAGTCGCCTAGAACTTAGAACTAATTAAACCTAACTAACCTAAGGACATCACACTCATCCATGCCCGAGGCAGGATTCGAACCTGCGACCGTAGCAGTCCCGCGGTTACGGACTGAGCGCCTAGAACCGCTAGACCACCGCAGCCGGCGGTGTGTGTGTGTGTGTGTGTGTGTGTGTGTGTGTGTGTGTGTGTGTGTGTGTTGGGGCTTATGGGCGCTCAACAACGAGGTCATCAGCGCCGTGACACACATTAAAAGGAACGAATGTGGACAGACCTAATAAAACTGTAGCACGCACCAGGGCGGATCCGGACAGAAGCACCTAGAACCGTTCGGTCACAGCGGCCGGCAAATATGGGAGGCCTGGGAAACCAGCTTTCTCGGATCGCTAGACAAAATTAAAGAAAATCGTATTAATGAAAGTCAATGACATTTCTTAACATTGAGAAATTTACAGTGATATGTCGCAAGGAAAGCGCGATATGCAACATAAGCAATCTCTTCAGTATATACAAATCGTAAAACAAGAGAAGTGATACAGTTCCTAGGACGTTGCTATACAAACGTCAATTCTAGATGCCGCTGTGGAAGTGGCTACTCTTCAATTGCGTCGCTGCCCGGCGGCGCGGTGCTTATCTCCTCTTGGTGTCGCGAGGGTAGCCGTCGGGTTGTCGTCCTAGAGAGGGGCCGGCCGCGTGCAATTGGTTGACGTCATCTTCTCAGCCCCCTCTGCTCTAACGGTCCCGACCGGCGTGTCGGCCCTTGACTTCACGCCAGAACATTTACTAGCAATAGAAGGCCGGCCGCAGTGGCCGAGAGGTTCTAGGAGCTTCAGTCAGGAACCGCGCGACCACTACGGTAGCAGGTTAGAATTCTGCTCGGGCATGGATGTGTGTGATGTCCTTAGGTTAGTTAGGTTTAAGTAGCTCTAAGTCTAGGAGACTGATCACCTCAGATGGTAAGTCCCATAGTGCTCAGGGCCATTTGATTCATTTTTTTGCAAGAGAAGCATATGCCGACAGGGTCTTAAGCACCGGAGCTCAGCGTAACTTAGCCAGTAACGGCCACAAAATCAAGAGGACCGCCGGCCGAAGTGGCCGTGCTGTTAAAGGCGCTGCAGCCTGGAACCGCAAGACCGCTACGGTCGCAGGTTCGAATTCTGCCTCGGGCATGGATGTTTGTGATGTCCTTAGGTTAGTTAGGTTTAACTAGTTCTACGTTCTAGGGGACTAATGACCTCAGCAGTTGAGTCCCATAGTGCTCAGAGCCATTTGAACCATCAAGAGGTCCAAACTATCATTCCCCTCACCACCCTAACACGTCAAAGCTAGGAGAAGAACTATGTGCTCTGATTACAAAAAAAGAAACAAAACTGTACACCACGACAGTCCGTTGAGGAGGAGGTTAGGGTTTAACGTACCGTCGACAACGAAATAACGAGATCATTAGAGACAAAACATAAGCTCGGATTAGGGAATGACAGAGAAGGAAACGGGAGTGCCGTTTCGAAGGAACCATCCCGGCATTTACCCTAAGCGATTTAGGGAAATCATGGAAAACCTAAATCAGGATGGCCGGACATGGGTTTGAACCCTTCTCCTCCCAAATGGGAGTCCAGTGCGCTAACCACTGCGCTACCGTGCTCAGTGACAGTCCGTTGGAAGGGCCGAGCAGCAGCAGCAGTTTCCCAAGTATTGACGTGAAGGTGGCCAGAGGACTCTGTGCCGGAATATCGTCTCCACATGTTACAGACATTACACATTTCACCTAAATTTCGTGGAACTTTCTATCAATAAATTTCTCGACCATTCCGCGATCGAGTAGTACGTTGGAAAACCGAATACCTAAATCTTTCCCAGCGAGATCCGATTCCTGTTATTTCATTACTATAGTCATTTCTCTCAATCTAAGTGGGATTCAACAGCATATATTCTCACTGAGAGGGGAGAGTTAATGATTGAAATTTCGCGAAAAGATCTGGCCGCAACGAAAAACATCATTGTTTTCTGAATCGTTGATCGTATCCGTGACAGTTACTCCCCTATTGCGCGATAAAACAAAGCAAGATTTCTTTCTTTGAACTTTTCCAATGTCCTCCATCAGTTGTAGCAGGCAAGGATCGCCCACTGTGCAGTGATACTCTGTTAGAGGATGAACAGTCGGAGTAAAGGTCATGTCTTTTGTAGATATCATCCATCATCTGTGTTTTGACTATGAAACGAAGTCACTGATTCGCTTTCTCAACAAAATTTCCAGTATGATGACTCCTAGGTATTCATTAGAATCTACGACCTGTAAATACGTGTTATTTATCATGTAATTGAATGTTGGCTGTAATCACATAGAGTATCTTAGCCTATATAGGGGTTTAGGACTTAGCTGCTACATTTCGCACCATGCAGATACCTAGTCTGAATCATCTAACGATACATTTTGATCTCCTGAAGACTTTGCTCGATGGTATAAGTCAACATCTGCTTCAAACAATCAGAATAAGCTCTTCGGATTGTCTTCCACATCCTTGATGTACATTAAGAACAGCAGAGACCCTACAACACTTCGGTGGAGAACCACAGCTATCACTTCTGTTTCACTAGATGACTTCCCATGAGTTACTAAGAAGTGTCACCTTTCTCCCAGAAAATCACGAATCCAAACATGCTACTGAGATGATACTCCATACATACACAATCTGATTTTAGGTTTCTTGTGTTGTGGTGACTTCTGATACCGAATGTATCAGGATGATCAAATGTAGTGGGAAGACACCAAATGTAGTGGGTGGGTGCCAGGAGGTGCCGTATTAAAACTCACCGAGAACTTTCCAAATGATTTATTTGCTTCCACTACAGTGCTCCGTTCACCTCGGTCTGCGTCACAGGGCCCCGCAATGCTGAGGAAGCACGCCAGTGGCCTGAGCAAGACAATGCTGTGTCGTGCCGGCCTTGGCCAGCCCACTGAGTTCCAATGATGTCAGGATGGCTGCGCCAGCAGCCGACTCAGCACTGCTAGCTGTGAGCCATGGGCGGCCAGCTGCGTCCTTCTCCACACCGGCATGGCTGAGATTGCTTCAATGAACAAACACCCACTATCAGGTGTCCGAATCTGTGGCCCTCGCCTGAGGAAGTCTCTGGCGTGTCGGGAGCCGAGACGACTGCCTGCGGTATTGAGCTGAAGAGTGGCCCACTGCTGGCTGGCTGCGGACCCCATGTCGGCCTCAGAGGGTCGAACCAATGACCTGCTGTGGACTGGGATGCTGCCGCCCCATCTGTTGCTGCATGTAGCCCGGTTGTGTGATATGCCCTGCTGTCCAGGAGAGCTGCCACACTTGAATGAATCTCGTTAGAAATCGGAACCTACTTATACTCAGCTGTGTACCTCTGTTTTGTCAAGTGTGCCGCATCAAGTCACGTATGCACAACACTGAGGTTGGCCGCTAGCCCTCTTCTGCCTCTTAGTTGCGCCATGGAAACTGCTGTGTGCGCACTATCCAGCAGTTCTACGCCCCTGTGGCCCTTTTGGCCTTAGAAATTGCTGATACGCATAACATACTGCAATTTGGCCTGCACCTGGCTGTAACTTGTGCACTCCAAAATATTGCACCAAATTTAACTTCCCTATCTTAAAATGTGGTGCCGCTACACTTGTGAGACATGGCATCGAAAGCCTGCTGAATATTTAGAAATATGGAATCAATGTGATATCACCTATCGACAAGTATGCGATACATTACACTGTAAAAACAAGTTGTGGCGTTTAACCCACATTGCTTGTCTGATTTGTGGGACACACAGAACGGTGTTCGCCTCCATAGGTGTGCAAGAGGGTGGAGACAATTTATCTACTCAAAAAATAAAAAAATGGGCATCACACCAGGATACGGATTGTAGGAGAGCTCTGACAGTAGAGTACTTTGTCCATCAGCGACAGCAGATCGGAAGAGTCACGTATTCAAATTGGCGCATACGTAGTTAACGTGCAGTACTAATGCATAATATTATTTGGTGACATTCACGTTTGACCCGTCATCATACAACTGCATAATGCGATTTTATCGCTTTCAGTATTTGAAAGGTAATATAAGAGGCTTGAAATATATTCAAATGTATGTGTATATTCGGTATTTGGCAATAAAATTCAATAACTGGTAACACCATTCAAATACGAAAAGTGATGTAAACTAGTATTCACATCTTAGTGCTGTGCTGATGAAAATTGGAATTACAAAATGCAGAAAAGTGCTCTAAAACACGATCAAGAAGTGAAACACAAGTACAGCAGCATATACCAACATTGCAAGTGGAAATTTGAACTGTTATCACTTTCAGTAAATCAGAAAGAGGCAGAACTGTTTCTAATCTCATTGTATATGTGTTAGGCCAAACAAAATAGTTTATACACTAATACATATGTATTGCAGGTCATTGATGCTTTTCAACAAATGAAGGTCAAAGACGTATATCATACAATTTATTTTATGCAGTTGTATAGAGAATGAGTCAACTGCCATTGCCGCTGTCGTTTTATGTAATCCGCGACGTTACGTTTGGCCTTCGAATAGCATGCGCCATATTCTCTTATTCCCTCACTCGCTATGGGCAAGCATTCAGAAAATGAAATGTTACTTCTGTTTAGTTCATGTTGAGAAGTGTAATTCGAAGATCAAATTTTGTATCCGGGCACTGAATCATCCATTCGGCCACTTGCACTTGGGGCAGATCCGATTGCTCCTCTTCCTCCAGCTGTTTTAGAGAACGTGGCCGAATATGCAGATGAAAATGAAGTTAATGCAGTTGTCTACAAGCCTGAATATGACTTCACTCAGCAACTATTCTCTCTGAGTAAACTTAATGATCTCGTACAAAATTTTGATTTGTGTAAGGAATCTGCTGAACTGTTAGGTTCCCAAAGTAAGAATCATTTAGCGCCTGGAACACATTGCTCATGGTAGACACAGATAGAAAGATTTAGTTCCTTTAATCTCGAGGAACGAGTCCTCGGTTTAATACAGTAACATAAACGAGTTAACGCCCTTCTATGACACTGGATATGATCTTACTCTGGCGGAGACTGAAAGACGTGTTACTGCGTAATAGGAACGTGCGTGGATCCATTCCCGTTGGAGTCGAGTTCGAATGAAAGAGACGTATGAGAACATGAAGACGCTCTTAATAGGTATCCAGTATGAGGAACACAAATGGATTATCTGCGGTGACTTTAAAGTTAGCGGTATACTATTAAGGCAACAAACGGCGTTTACAAAAATGCCTTGCGTTCTATACGAATGGAGCAGTCGGCCAAGGCAAAGAAATTGGAGTGTGTGAGTTTGGTCAGAGGAGAAATTTTGTTTGTGAAAGTGAAAATATCCTGAGCTGCTTGTACTAGTAGAACCAAAGAAAAAAAAGGTCCTGATTCCAGAGCTATACATAAAATTGGTCTTAATTAAACAATTTGTAAAAGCCCTACCACAGGATGGACCCTGCCTTAAGACCTTCCCAAGAAATTTCCGTTCGTCAGACAAGACAAACTGAGAGCTAGAATTTTTGTTGATTCTCAGATAAAGACGAAAGTTCTGATACGACAATGAAGAAGAGAGGGAAACACGCATGTGTCGCCTACCGATCAGTTACTGAGGCGTCTTTAGGGAATAACAAAGATCCCAATAACAACACCGTTATTGAAAAAATGTTGCAAAACTTCAAGAAGATGCGTTATAATATGAGTGTGAAAATCCACTTTCTACACTCACATATCGACTAGTTTCCGGAAAATTAGGGATGTTATAGTGAAGAGCAGGATGAACGTTTTCACCAAGATATTAAGGAGATGACGAGGAGGTACCAGAGGCACTGTAACGCAACTGTTATGACCGACTACTGTTGGATGTTGAAGAGGGACGGTCGCAAGGATCTGCAAGAAAGTCAAAGAAGAGATAGTCTAATATTTAATGGAACACTATTGACTTCATGTTTTTACACAAGGTAGTCACAAAATAAATTAGGGCAGTTCTGTAGAGTACTTTTAAACAACATATTTGTGGGCTCAGATGTCACAATCGTAATAACATTGTTTCGTATTTTGTGTAATAATCTGACATGATAGGTAAGAATCGAAGTTATTTCTAGAATCAACATAAAAATTGATTGAAAAACAACTGTTTCCAGTGAATCATCTGACAAAAAGATTTAAAATGCAAGCAACTGTAGTACGAGGCATTATATTTCCAAGTGCTTCTTTCCAGGACACATGTATCTGATGTTCGTAAATCTCCATTCTGAGCTACAGAATAATAATTGAAGTTAATCTCCTATATCTCCTTTATTAGTTTCCTCATTACATCACGTCTCAGTCTGATGATTTTTATATTCAATTGGCACGTGCTCTTTTATACCGTATCCACTTAGTAACTACTCGAAAATACCTGCATTCAGCAGAGTTAAAAGTGTTACTGCTTTCAACAGATAGAATATTCTCTTCTTTGCGTGCAGTTTTCGTCCATATTCTGCTTGGTTTGAGCTGCAGACAATCGTGACACTCGGCTCCTTTGTGATTCACGCTTCGTGTTAAGCAATACAAGGCGCAGTTCGCGTCTGCGTTGCGCACGTTTTCTCTCGAAGAGAAGACACACCTACACTTGTAGACGAGTTAACATGGTACAACGTCTTGGTTATAATTCTGAATTACTCTATTGCATGTCAATATCATTTCGTATGAATGTGTGCTTTGAACCGCAAAATTACTTCTGGTTCACCACAGGTTATTAATCACAATTAATACACAAAATGTAAAATGGAAGTAGGTGCCAAGAAATAACGGGTGAAATTACACACAATTTTCAGTAACACTCTGTATTCAAATTTGGTGTAAGACTGTACGATATTAAAAAACAAAAAAAAAACAATCACTTAACGAATAAGTCACAATTTACCTTAGGAAAAGACTTTTAAATTATTAAATTATTATAAAAAATTTCACGCCAGTAAAAGGCAAGTATAGGCAAGCAATTTAACGTTTACAACGCGACGCTGAATAATATTTCAAGCTCAGCTAAATTACAGGTGAATTTCACTCCATTAATAAATGAACACAACTTGAATATATGTCTTCACCTTTGGGCTGACAAATTTCCCATTTGGTTAAAACAGCCGTAGCTACCGCCGCCCACAACAGCCTCACTCAGGCTCATTAAATGGCGCAGAATCTAACTTGTCTGCAACATATAAAGACAATCCTGTTAACAAAAGTTTTCAAAACAGAAAAACGAAAACGCATGAGTCATGCAAACGGGTTGGGGGATGGGGGGGTTTGGGTGGGGGGACACTCACAGTTAATAACATTAACATTTACAAAATATATAAAAAATTACAAATTTCTGCCAGTTAACTTACGGTAAACACACACGCTCGCAAGGTAGGACTTGCGAACTTTTGCGACATTCCCCTATCAAGGCAACAATTTCTACCCGTAATGAAATGGCAAACTTTGGCATGGCAAGAAAACACGCTAATAACCAACTACCTGTATAAAACATTAGCACGTTGAGTAAAAGTCTTAAAAGGTATTGAATTGGAAAAAACACACAACACTGTTTGCTGACTAGAAACAATATAAAAATTCCACCACGGCGTACATTAACAACCTTGCTTGATTATAGCCAAATATACATAAACACAAATTTACGTACGTTACAGCTTCCAGATGAGCAGGAATTCGTTATGCAGATGGCTAGTTCTTATCACGAGGCAAAAGTAATTTTTCTTCTTTCTTAGAGTACCTTTTACACGTGAGTCTAGTAATACTATTTATGGCAGACGAGAGAATGGATCAGGTCTTAGTGCCTTGCATTTTAAACAGTATGGCCACTGGTGTCTTAGACTTTCACAGACAATGCAGAGGCTAACAGTCGAATAACCCGCAGGTAAGCTGGGAGGGGAAAGAAACATTCCGAACCACAGATTTACTCTGACTCCCCCCCCCCCCCCATTTCGTCCTCAAAACGGGACAAACGGACCACCCTTTCTAATATTACCACGTTCCCGCGGGTGGGCAGGCGAGAATGAATAGTGGGAAACCGCCAAAATATGCGGCTGGTATAATTAACAGGGGTAATTAAATTGAATTCAGTTAAACTTCATAAAATCTGTTAACAATCAGTACTCAACTTCTGGTGCGTTACGACTCTCAGGACTGAACCAACGCAGCACCTTCAAATGTTCTGCCGAGCCGCCCGCTGCGAGCCGTTTCAACGGACGCAGGAAGGCGCGCCGATATTCAGAAACTCCTCGCCGGTCGACAGCATACGGCCGAACTGCAAATTAGGCCCCTTGCGGACCCACGCACAGGAAGATTCCTTTTGCGACGAGCAGCTAACGCCCCATACCACGGAGCCGCTGCTCGCGTCGCTTACGCTGATGCCGCGGTCTGCGTGCTGTCCCTCTAGCACCGGCAGAGATGTCGCTTCTTGATGCTCCGACTGCCCACTCTCCACGAGAGCCTATAGAGCCGCTTCTTAAACCACCGCGAACAGCCCACTTTTCCCCTTTCCCGCCAGAGGGAGACACCGAAACCTTCAATTGCGACAACGGCGCCACCGCCAGAAAAGGGAGGGCGACTCCTTCACGCTACGCGCTGCGGCGCGCTTTTCAAAGCTAACTTTATTACAGCTCATGCTTTCTATTAAATATGTCATTAACAGTACCCGGATGGCGTTGGTGTTCGTTTGTGAGTCACTATTTTGTGCGAGATCTAAGTATTTTCTAGGCATTGTTACCGCAGTCACAACTGCTATGCGCTGTCATGTAGTAGCAAGTTTTCACTGTGAAACACCAGATGGAGTCTGACAGGACTCTCACACTTCATCCAGAGAAGCTCCCCACATAGAACAGCACCTACCGGAGAGGTTAAGGTGTTTTCCATGTCTGGAAGCAACAACGTATAGTGATAGAGCTTTTCCAATAAGAGAGGGTAGCAGTGTCTCCTCGATCGGTCCGGCGTCGGCACTGAGCAAATCTGCTAGGAAGGCCTGAGATGAGGGCCGGACAAGTTTGCTTCCATCCAGGGGAAAGCGCTTACCTGGGCAGTGATGGTTCTGGGGAAGGGGTGGTGGGGTGGATGCAAGACAAAAGCCGCTAGCGCAGCGGCCGGCGCGCAGCCAGTCGTAATGAGCGGCGGACCGCTTTGAAGTCGCCCGCTATATTGCGTGCGGGGGCGTGACTGTTTGTCGTGCCCCAACAAGGGGCCAATAAAGCCCCGATAACATTAGCAATGCACGCTGGCGCGGCCAACTGCAGGCCCCTATTACGGCCAGGTCTACAGCGCAAGGCCTCCAGCCACCCTGTGGGTAGCCCTTAGCAGTAACAGCCACCCATAATCCAATGCACTGGTAAACCTCGGGAATAAACGCGTTAACCGTAGCCACTAGTGTAACAGAACACGACGAAAAATTTAACGTATCATTTCTAGTCAATACTTTTATAGCTTGTTATTGGGCTTTTTATTTTGGAACGTGCTTTTCTGTACCAGTTTGTCATTCTAATGCTCTGTTGTCTTGTTTCAGTTCTAAACGCTCAGTGCACTCAAGATAGATCTTACAAATTATCTTAAAACATTTTCATGTAATAAAATAAAAATTGAATATTTTCTTCGTTTTCGTTCAAACTAGATTAAATATCCACATACCTGAAAAATGTTAGTGATACCTCTTATTTTTATAGAATTACAACCAAGTCGAAAAGTTTTAGAACAAAATCATATTTTATACAGGCAAATAAGAACATTTAGTAAACAATAAATATGCTGCAATAGTCTAATATACGTCGACACTTACGTACGCATTATCTGAAGGACGTTACAGTCTAGCTAAACGTGTTCCTTTTAGATGTCTACAGGTCATTGGAAACAGTAACAACCCATATTTTCCCAACTGATTTGTCACGTGATTCACATTTATATTAACCGTTCCCTTATTTGTAACATTTTCGCAACTGACAGAGGTGGTGTCTTCCATTTAAGCCTAATTATTTGAAGTGAAATGCTACAGCTATAAACCTGGTTTCTTTGCCTAGTTCTTCTGTGATCTAGAGGAGAAAACCTAGTCATGTTATTTTGATGGTGACCTCTGAATCGATTACCCAAGCATTGCTGGCTGCTAAATCTGTAATCTATATATACTGTAAAAATTCACAGGAAATATGTATGTTCCATCTGTCCTAAACCACTGGCTGGATTTCAGACAAACTTGCTACACTTGTCACCCTTAGGTTTCGGAAGTGGAGTTGAAAAAATTGATTTTCCTTGCTGTGAGGAGTGCAGAGAAATGCCTGAGGAATTGGATTTCCTGTAGGATGGGCATGCAGTGAAGGTGGTGTATGTGTTGATGGTCATGGCAGTATCGAGTCTGGTAGGAAGAGGAGATGAATATTGAGATGTAGGACGATGATTTGTACAGAGAGAGGGGGCAGAGAAGATGGACAGAGAGAGAGGAGACAGGAGAATCTGGGTAGAGGGATGAGAGGATGTGATGGACAGAGTGAGGGAGTGGAGAAGACGACGATCATGTCTAGGTGGAAAGACAGGGAGATAGGGGAGGAGCTGGTGGATAAAGAGAGTTGGATAAAGAGATGGACAGCAGGGAGGAAATGGATGGAGGGAGGAGGAGTTTAACGTGAAATCGGGACCACATGTTGGTTCTAATGACTTCTCACATCAATGAAAGCTGGAGGCTTGGTTAAAACGTTAACTGAAAAATCCGTGGTCCGGCCAAAATCCGATCTGCGACATTTGGGTTTCCAGGGATGCGTATTTCTACTGAACGATCAGGCGGGCATCTATATGGACAGTTCATCTGTATGTTTTCATGAGTGAGTTTGTATCAAAAAATGTAAAATACATGGCCCTATCTTTTGACAGCAATGACTTGGCAGTTTTTTTTATTTACACCACTAGAGGACTGTTGAGGGACATTGGGTTGTCTAGCCAATTGGCCCTGTTCACTAACATGAATTAATTAAAACTCTAAAATAGTGAACTGGGAATTCAACGACAACTAAATGAAACAAGAATTCGCTATTATTTCGGTTTATTTCGCTAAATGACTCATAAATTATCTGACGAGCAATAATAGTTATAGAGTGAAAGCTTGGCCCATGTGGCCGAAGGGTCTCTAACAACCGCACATGAAAATTAAACAACGTATGTCGCAGGATTGTACCGTGATTCTCGCGATGTATAAGAGACATACAGTACTAGAGAAGGGAGCGCTTTATATCTGTGGTAGAAGTCGGAAGTAAATTCGTCACTAGAATCTGAAAGCTAACCTTCAGAGTGAAGCCTGAGGTCACTGAAATTGTATAAATACGACTTACTGTCTTTACTGATCATCTCGCTGTCGCTGCTCAATCTCACAATATCACTTTGTAGATGGGGTTTAAAGCGGATGCAGAATCAGTCCTTGGCAGCATACGAAGGGTCCGTGCCTGTGGTTAAGTTCGAGTCAGCCAAAAATCTTTCGAAGTTCCTCAGCTTATCTCCTCTGTCCCTGCCGGCGTCGCAGGCCAATGAAGTCTGAAGGTGAAGGCTACCAGAGATAAGGAAGCCGGAGAGTCGAATGCCGAAAAGAGAATTTGTACTGTGCCTGTTGGCACGACTCTCAGAATCGACTCGGTGTTTGCTATCGATTAGTGTCAAACGTCTGTTTCCTCAGGAGTGGAGCCGACGAGTGACAATAGCAGAAAGCGCATTTCCCGCGCTGTAGTGAGTAACGCTGGACTGGGGAAATTTTTCAATTACCTAAGAGAAGCCGTTGAGCACCACCGCGTTTTTTCATGTTACAGAAACGAAATCGGTTAAAATCATGCGATATGTGGATTTTAGAAAAGAAGTATGAAGGAGAATTAGCGCTAACACGGATAATTTTGGGCGTGGTTAGCAGTTGATGGGAGTTGTGTTGAGGAGCATGCCACTGTCATTTGTTTTTAGAACACTGTCCGGTGGGGTAGTGACAGGCAGTTTCACGGTTTCAGAAGCTCTGACATGACATTGCAAGTAATGAACTATAGCTGTGGTGTAGTAAGCAGGCGTCGTATGAGTTCTTCTGTATGAATCTTCGATCCGACCCGTTGGGTACAAGAAGCTGGGAGGACGAAGGTCTGAGTATTATGAGGGAAGGACTACTGTTTCTTGATCAGTTGGATTTATGGCACGCTTAGAAATTTTCCCATTGAAAAGACTTGGTTATTGAATTCTACCCCACACACCGTCTCGTCAATTAAAGATACGTAGAGTAATTCACAGTCTGTTCTATTCCTTTCTTATGTATGTAGCTGTAAGCATTCTTTAACAGATGTTTTAATAATATGAAATAAGTTTATTGTTGGTTATTTTACGACACCGTCTCTTCCGGCAATTCACTAATTTTAAGCCCGAGGGAGTGGGGGGATGCGAGATACGGGCTTCGGAATTTATGGTGTGCAGACTTTTAGATGGTTTTGTTTTCAGTGTACTGGGTCAGCTGTTCTCTAAAATGCTCGCGTTATATTCTCTTGTCCCTTTATAGGCGACTGGTTACTATGGAGGAACGGATTATACTAAGAGTAAGCTTTTGATACTATTTGCATACCATGATTTCAGATTATGGTTTCAGTGATTTAAAAGAACATAATTGCGAAGCTTCTTCTTGGTTAATTCAAGAGTACCTTAAAATTCATTGACTCAATACCGATTGATTCTTAAAAGTAAAATTCGTATTTCTGCATTTAGCGTTCTTTACTCTGTTCAGATTGACTGGGCTTGAGATATTCCGAGTCCCGACAGGTAAAAAGATTCCTTAAAAATATTGGTCCCCTTCCTTAAGTTTTTCGTCAGCCGGTTTACACTATCTAGTGTTGAGAAAATGCATCTCCCTCCCTCCCGACGTCTCTCACTCTCTCCATCTCTTTTTGTGGCCGGAAAAGAGGGATCTCAAGAGATGAGTTTTCCTATATAACTTTCAGTTTATTTATTAGACAATCCTGGCAGTTCTAATATTGTGTGAACATCAAGTTTTTGTGGGTCTGACCTTTGGCGGCGTCCGACACGTATAAAAATGTCTCAAACTGCGGGATCTGACTCCATTTTCTAGATGAAAACTTTGGCGTAGGTGTGAGTCATATAAAACAACATTCTACGTTCTGGTCACAATAGTCCTGGTCTTATGCCTTGCAATAAACAGCATTTCTCCTCTTTCAACACGCGATTCGTAAAACTGCTGGTGGCCTTGCGGCACGGGAGATCGTATCAGTATTGCCTGTTGGGTGCGCGGTGTTCAAAAAATGGCTCCGTACACTATGGGACTTAACATCTGAGGTCATCAGTCCCCTAGAACTTAGAACTACTTAAACCCAACTAACCTAAGGATATCACACACATCAATGCCCTGGGCAGGATTCGAACCTGCGACCGTAGCGGTGGCTTGGCTCCAGACTGAAGCGCCTAGAACCGCTCGGCCACTCCGGCCGCCGGTGCCCGGTGTCTTGCTGCGGCAACCCAAAAGGGAAGTCTGGTGAAGCGGGTGGCACTGACCTGTTGTCCATCCGGCGCAGTACTGCATGCCGTACACAGCGTTGGCTTAAGACCAGAGGGACAAAAGCGGCCATCTTGGGGGCGAAGATGATAATGGCGACAGAAGCGCCCAACAGCAAAGTTTGTTTTCAGGGTATGTAGTAATTAGTAGTGAAACTGACATTAGGTTAAAGTATACGATAATAACAGAAGCAAAAGTGGTTGTATATATGGGTCCGCAAATGAGCCAGGTGTCAAAAATAATGTGAGAGTGTTGTCAAGAGCTGCTACTGACTTCTGTATGATGTTCAGGTACTAGTTAGGAGAAACTGAAAAATAAGCATTTCGATTAAGATTCCATGTAATCGGGCACAGATATTCATTCTTGGTCAGCCTTATCAAGTCCACCCGCAAGAGAGGTAGCTTACAAAACCCCAAAGCTTGAATATTGGCCATCAGGGCAGCCGAGAGCGCTAACGAGCTGCTTCCTGGACTCATGTAGGCGCGCCGGCTCCGGATCGAATCCGCTCAGCGGATTAACGACGACGGATGTGGTTTTTAGGCGGTTTTCCACATCCTACTAGGTTAATACCGGGCTGGTCTCCACGTACCGCCTCAGTTACACGACCCGCAGACATCTGACACACATTCGCACTATTTTCACGATTTACACTAGACGCAGACAGCTGGGGTACACAAATTCTGTCCCAGGGGGTATGGGGTGGCGGCAGGAAGGGCATCCGGCCACCACTTACAATTAACCGTGCCAAAATCCGCACTTAACCCTGCCGACCCTGCGCACAATGCGGGATAAGGGCAGTAGCGAAAGAAAGATAGGATTGCTAGAGGAAATAGAGATGGCTCGAAGAAGCTCCTGGTGCTTTGTTACGGTTCTTTTAACAAACACGAATGCATCATGCAGATGTCCAGCCCTCTCCAGTGGCGGAATGTGCGCGAGAGGAGCTCATCGTGGTTTGGTTTGCTGTTAAAGTTGCGAGAGCG
The DNA here is from genome assembly GCF_021461385.2 of Schistocerca piceifrons. Taxonomy (NCBI): domain Eukaryota; kingdom Metazoa; phylum Arthropoda; class Insecta; order Orthoptera; family Acrididae; genus Schistocerca; species Schistocerca piceifrons. The sequence continues at coordinate 558,690,125 of NC_060143.1, forward strand.
GACGTTCCTAGATGAGACAACCTATATCACGCTTCCTCCCAGGTGTATCTCACGTGAAGACCATGGAAGGCAAAATTAGACACATCCGAACTCACACGGAAGCTTAGTAGTGATCGTTCATTCCGCGATACATTCGTGACGCGAACGCAGAGAAGCAAGTGACACGGATACACAACGCGTGGTATCATACGCCGATACCACCTACATCGACGTCTCACACTTGGCAGCGGGAACGCATGTTTCCGACAGACGCCGACAGCAGTCGTGCGGTGGCCCAGTTGATCCAATGATGCGTGCCCACTGAGCCACGGCTTCACTGGGTCCGACTGGCTACGAAGGTCTTCTGCAGCCGCGATGCAGGATGGCCAGTCGCACTCTTCGACAGTATTCAGTATTAGTTCTCGACAGTTCACTCTCGTGTCAGTAGCGGGAGCCTCACAATGCAGGACGCTCGTCAGTTTGCTTCCCGTAATAGCTGGACTTTGTTGCTGTTTGTTCTTTGCTAAAGATTCTTCACAACTCTTGGAGTAACCTAAAAGTTGAATAAAGCTTCTGTGTACTGTATGCTGATCCAGTCTATAGTCCACCTCTCCTTACCATCGTGTACGAAGTAGTACACAACACAGTAAGAAGGCTTGGGGAGAATTGATGTAATTGTAGAAATACAATACTGCTGCGCTTGGTAAAGTTTACAGTATACTATAATATTGCGTTGTACTGCTCAAGGAAACTGACATACGGACATTGACGTTCAAATCCTGTATACAGAGTGTAATAAAAATATACGGTAAAAATTGTCGGACGCGTTTCTCAGATGTACACTATGAGCTTTTGTCAAATGAACCAGTATCTGGAAAGACTTTGTTTCCATGTTACAACGCATTTTCTCCAGCTCATTAATCTTGGAACACATACTCGAACAGAACACACCAGCTTACCACATGAAACTCTTTCTCAGAGGAGATGTTCAACATACCTTCAGTGGACACTGGTACAAGCATCAATGCACCGTCGTAGAGAATTTCGGATGCGCTGATGTATCCTGGAGTACTGCGTACCGTTTTGCTGCCTACTGTAATACAGCCACGGAGACTCAGAAATTCTTGTACTGGACTTCCACACACAGGAGCTTTCAAAGACCCACACAAATAGAAGTGCAGTGGGGTTAGGTCCGGAGAGAGTGGAGGCCAGGCAGTTGGGGCATCTACCTATGCATGTATCTCCCAATCTGTTATTTAGAATCCGAGGACACTAACACTAAAATGAAGAGGTGCTCCATCGTTCATGAAGCACATGTTTTGTGGCACAGGTAAAGGCACATCTGCAAAAATATGATGTAGCGCATTGTCTATGAGATTTTGATAACTTTGTCCGTTGAGTCTGGGTGGAAGAAAATGATGCCCTTCCAAACAGTCACCAACAATGCCAGCTCAAACATTAACAGAAGATCTTTGTTGATGATTTGCTTCAACAACTACGTGGGATTGATGTCTGCCCATACAATCCGAGCGTGAAAATTTAAGATCTGATCTCGTTGAAACGACTCCTCATCTGTGAAAAGCACCGATACGCTAAAATTTCATTTGACCGTTGCTGAATAAACCATTCGCAGTAGAGTACCAGTGCAGGAAAATCTGCTGCTGATGGTGCCTGCACACGCTGCAAAAGGTATGGTTACATGTGGTCCTCGTGCAACACTCGCCAGATAGTCACTTCGTCAACCTTGAGTGTTGTAGCTACATGTCTTGTACTGACACAAGGATCATCGTCAATTCTATGTAGAATTACCGCCTCCCTCTGTGGTGTTCTCGTCCTTCTAGGCCTCCATCGTCTCGAATATGAGGCTTAATTGCCCCATGATCCTTAAGACGACGATCAATGATGGGGCCCCTTCGTCCTGGAAATCTCACCTGGTACAAACGTTGAGCGCGACTGCCATTGGCGTCGGCTAATCCATGCATCAAATGGCCATCTCTTATCACTGCACATTTGTGAAAACTGGGATTGCAAGAGACAATTCTGTGATTAACTCTTCGTACTAACTCGAGTGCTTGCAACGGTCGCACCGATCACTGGAAAAGTTTATGTTACCTATTAACAAGCAATGACGTACGTCGCGTGGCATCAGCGACATGTACAACAAACACTGGTGTTGTACAGTGTAAACAGATGTCACCAAGATTGCATATTCCCCATGATTCTACCTTTCTCTTCTTGTGCGTTTTCAATGCTTTATGATTTGGAGAAAAAGAGTTGTGACACGGAAACAAAGCGATTCCTGATCTACGTTCATAAAATATACACTACTGGCCATCGAAATTGCTACACGACGAAGATGACGTGCTACAGACGCGAAATTTAACCGATAGGAAGAAGATGCTGTAATATACAAATGATTAGCTTTTCAGACCATTCATAACAGGTTGGTGACGGTGGCGATACCTAAAACGTGCTGACATGAGGAAAGTTTCCAATCAATTTCTCATACACCAACAGCAGTTGAACGGCGTTACCTGGTGAAACGTTGTTGTGATGCCTCGTGTAAGGTGGAGAAGTGCGTACCATCACGTTTCCGACTTTGATAAAGGTCGGATTGGAGCCTATCGCGATTGCGGTTTATCGTATCGCAACATTGCTGCTCGCGTTAGTCGAGATACAATGACTGTTAGCAGATATGGAATCGGTGGGTTCAGGAGGGTAATACGGAACGCCGAGCTGGATCCCAACGGCCTCGTATCACTAACAGTCGAGATGACAGGCATCTTATCCACATGGCTGTAACGGATCGTGCAGCCACGTCTCGATGCCTGAGCCAACAGATGGGGACGTTTGCAAGACAACAACCATCTGCACGAACAGTTGACGACGTTTGCAGCAGCATGGACTATCAAGTCGGACACTATGGCTGCGGTTACCCTTGACGCTGCATTACAGACAGGACGGCCTGCGATGGTGTACTCAACGACGAACTTGGGTGCACGAATGGCAATACGTCATTTTTTCGGATGAATCCAGGTTCTGTTTACAGCATCATGATGGTCGCATACGTGATTGGCAACATCGCTGTGAACGCACATTGGAAGCGCGTATTCGTCATCGCGATGCTGGTGTATGACCCAGCGTGATGGTATGGGGTGCCATTGGTTACACGTCTCGGTCAGCTCTTGTTCGCCTAGACGGCACTTTGAACAGTGAACGTTACATTTCAGATGTGTTACTACCCTGGCTTTACCCATCATTCGATCCCTGCGAAACCCTACATTTCAAAAGCATAATGCACGACCGCTTGTTGCAGGTCCTGTACGGGCCTTTCTGGATACAGAAAATGTTCGACTGCTGCCCTGGCCAGCACATTCTCCAGATCTCTTACCAATTGAAAACGTCTGGTCAATGGTGGCCGAGCAACTGGATCGTCACAATACTCCAGTCACTACTCATGAGGAACTGTGGTATCGTGTTGAAGCTGCATAGGCAGCTGTACCTGTACGCGCCTTCCAAGCTCTGACTCAATGCCCAGGCGTATCAAGGCCGTTATTACTGCCAGTGGTGGATGTTATGGGTACTGATTTCTCAGGATCTATGGACCCAATTTGCGTGAAAATGTAATCACATGTCAGTTCAAGTGTAATATATTTGCCCAATGAATACCCGTTTATCATCTGAATTTGTTCTTGGTGTAGCAATTTTAATTGCCAGTAGTGTATAATATCTTCGTCTACGTGCGAGGAATGTGGCCTAGAAGTTTGTGCTGTATATTTTTGTTACACCCTGTGTGAGAACAGTGTTGTAGGCAGGCACTCCATAACCCAACAGAAAGTGAACTCCTCAACTGCTCCACAGCAATTGGCTGTCACGTTGCTATCGCTTCCCGTTAAGCCGTGGCGTGTGAGTGACTGCCTACGCGACCTCGGGTCAGGCTTTGTTAACGAGGTCGCCGCTGACAGACAAGCGGACATAACGCGTGATTTGGTGGGCGATCGCGCCTGTTGGCGAAAGGATAACAGCGTGCGGAGGCGGCGGCGGCGGCTGCCGGCCCCGGGCCGCCGGCTTACGGCTATTAATATCGGCTGCGGCGCGGCGCCGCGGGGCCATTTACATGGCGTGTTGTGGGCGCCTAACACGGCCGTACATCTGCATCCGGCAAACACGCCTCGCCGCCGGGGACCGCCGCCGCACACACGGCGTCTGTCAGGGTCAGCTGCTGCTGCCGCTGCAGGGAAGTCCTGTCTCTGACCTGCTGGTAGGGAGCGCGACAGAGCCACGTTCCTTTGCTCACTGTGGAGGCACAAGTTTGGTTCAGCATCGTACACGTATGATCCTCGATAATGCGAATCCGTTTATTGACCAAAGTGACAAGAGTCATGAGATATCTTGCAATATCCTGCCGTAACTCCTTTTTCCTGGTGTAGTGCAGCAAGTAGATTTGGTACAGACTCGTCACTGGACGTCCCTTGCAGAAGTATTGAACCTTGCTGTCTCTATGTTGTTGTTGTTGTTGTTATGGTCTTCAGTCCTGAGACTGGTTTGATGCAGCTCTCCATGCTACTCTACCCTGTGCAAGCTTCTTCATCTCCCATTACACACCGCAGCCCACATACTTCTGAATCTATTTAGCGTATTCATCTCTTCGTCTGCCTCACCGACCTTTACCCTCCACGCTGCACTCCAATTCTAAATTTGTGATCCCCTGATGCCTCAGAACATCTCCTACCAGCCGATCCCTTCTTCTGGTCAAGTTGTGCCACCAACTCCCCTTCTCCCCAATTCTGTTCAATACCTCCTCATTAGTTATGTGATCTACCCATCTAATCTTCAGCATTCTTCTGTAGCACCACATTTCGAAAGCTTCTATTCTCTTATTGTCTAAACTATTTATCGTCCATGTTTCACTTCCATACATGGCTACACTCCATACAAATATTTTCAGAAACGACTTCCTGACACTTAAATCTATACTTGATGTTAACAAATTTCTCATCTTGAGAAACGCTTTCGTTGTCGTTGCCAGTCAATAATTTATATCCTCTCTATTTCGACCATCATCAGTTATTTTGCTCCCCAAATAGCAAAACTCCTTTACTACTTTAAGTGTGTCATTTCCTAATCTAATACCCTCAGCATCACCCGATTTAATAAGACTACATTCCATTATCCTCGTTTTTCTTTTGTTGATGTCATCTTATATTTTCCTTTCAAGACACTGTCCATTCCGTTCAATTGCTCTTCCAAGTCCTTTGATGCCTCTCACAGAATTACAATGTCTTCGGCGAACTTCCAAGTTTTTATTTCTTCTCCATGGATTTTAATACCTACTCCGAATTTTTCTTTTGTTTCCTTTACTGCTTGCTCAATATACAGATTGAACAACATCGGGGAGAGGCTACAACCCTGTCTTACTCCCTTCCCAACCACTGCTTCCCTTTCATGTCCCTCGACTCTTATAACTGCCATCGGGTTTCTGTACAAATTCTAAATAGCCTTTCGCTCCCTGTATTTTAGCCCTGCCACCTTCAGAATTTGAAAGAGAGTATTCCAGTCAACATTGTCAAAAGCTTTCTGTAAATCTACAAATGCTAGAAACGTAGTTTTGCCTGTCCTTTATCTTCTAAGATAAGTCATTGGGTCAGTATTGCCTCACGTTTTCCAATATTTCCAGGGAATCCAAACTGATCTTCCCCGAGGTCGGCTTCTACCAGTTTTTCCATTCGTCTGTAAGAAACTCACGTTAGTATTTTGCAGCCGTGACTTATTAACTGATAGGTCGGTAATTTTCACATCTGTCAACACCTGCATTCTTTAGGATTGGAATTATTATATTCTTCTTGAAGTCTAAGGGTATATCGCTTGTCTCATATATCTGGCTCACCAGATGGTAGAGTTTTGTCAGTGCTGACTCTCCCCAGGCTGTCAGTAGTTCCAATGGAATGTTGTATACTCCTGGGGCCTTGTTTTGATTCAGGTCTTTCAGTGCTCTGTCATACTCTTCACGCAGTATCGTATCTCCCATTTCAACTCCATCTAAACCCTCTTCCATTTCCATAATACAGCTCTCTATAATTGCGAAAGTGTTGGCAGTGTAGCATGTTGTGCACTATCTGACCTCGTGGCTATATGTACCATAAATGTTCCATTGATTTCATTCTGGTTTTCTGGGTGGCCATGGAATTCACTAGAACTGTCCAGTATGTTCTTCAAACAAATCTTGAACAATCTGGGCCCAGTGACATGGCTAATTGTTATCCATAAGAATTCCATCGATGTTTGGTGACGTCAGGTCCATGAATGGTTGCAAATGGTGTCAAAGTATCCGAACGTAACCATTTCCAGTGACTGATCGGTTCAGATGAACCAGGCGAAGCACTCCATTCCATGTAAACACGGCCCACACCGTTATTGCCACCACCAACTTGTACAGTCCCTTGCTGGCAAACTGGGTCCATGGACTGGTGGGATCTGCACCACACTCGAACACTGCCATGGAAATGGAAATGAGCGTTTGGCGTCGTTAGCCGGAAGGCCCCTTGCGGGGCAGATCTGGCCACCTTGGTGTAGGTCCTATTGCATTCGACGCCCCATTGGGTGACCTGCGCGCCGGATGGGGATGAAATGATGATGAAGACTACACAACACGCAGCCCCTGAGTTTAGAAAATCTCCGACCCAGCTGGGAATCGAACCCGGGCCAGTAGGACGGCAATCCGTCACGCTGACCACTCAGCTATCGGGGCGGACAACACCGCCATAAGCTCTTACTAGCTGAAATCGGTACCTATCTGAGCAGCACATGGTTTTCCAGTCGTCTAGGGTCCAACAGATTTAGTCACGAACCCAGGGGAGTCGCTGTACTCGGTGTTGTCCTGTTAGCAGAGGCACTCGGGTTGGTTGTCTGCTGCTGTAGCCCATTAAAACCAAATTTCGCCGCAGAATCCTAAGGGATAAGTCTGTCGTACATCCCGCTTTCATTTCTGCGGTTATTTCCTGTAGTGTTGCTTGTCTGTTAGCGCTAACAACTCTACACACATGCTGCGGCTCTCGGTCGTTTATTGAAAGCCGTTTGGCACTGTGTTGTCAATGGTGAAAAGTGACGACTGAGATTCGATGATCTTGGCAGACTCCTGGCACTGTTGATCTCGCAGAATGGAATTCCTTAACGATTTCCGGAATGGAATGCCCCATGTGTCTAGGTCCCAATACTATTGCATGTTGACAGTCCATTAAATCCCGCCGTGCCATAATAATCACGTCGGAAGTCTTCCCACATGAATTACGTGAGTACAAATGATAGCTCTGCCAATGCACTGCCCCTTTATAAGCGTTAGTACCGCTTTTTGTATATGTGCATATCACTATGCCATGACCTTTGTCTCCTCAGTGTAAATGTCTTGTACTCTTCTGCTTTACTGCTACTGAAATTGTGCTCCTACTGTTAATTCACTGCCAGACAAAATAGTGACGTACCCAAAATACATAGTCGGATCTCAGTGGAACGTCGTACATCAACAAACAATCTACAGGTACGTAAATTATTAGTGTTCCAATTCTCTGTAAGAGGTAGGACAGCCACCAGAGTGTATTACTCGTTTTCGTCTTTACTAATGTAGGCAGGCCAACTTGCGATTTATAAGGGGCGCGAGCTACATTAGACGTTGAGTGATGACTGCAAAAGGCATTGAGTGAGTGGCTCGAAGACTTCTTGAGTAACATCAGTATGTTGTCAGGGACGGCGAGTCTTCATCAGAGAGTGCCCCACAGAAGAGTGATAGCACTGCTACTTTTCACTATATTCATATATGATACGGCAGACGGTGCAGGTAGAAATCTGAGGTTGTTTGTTAATGATGCTGCGGTGTACGGGAAGGAGCCGCAGTTGAGTGAATGTAGGAAGAGCACAAGGCGACTTAGACAAAATTTCCGGTTGGTGTGATGAGTGGCAGCTAGCTCTAAATGTGGAAAAATGTAAATTAAAGTAGATGAGTAGAGAAAACAAACTTGTAATGTTCTGATACAGCATTAGTAGCGTCAGACTTGACACAGTCACGTGGCTGTAGTATCAGGATATAACGTTGAAAACTGACATGAACTGGAACGAGTGTGTGAGGATTGTGATAGGGAAAGAGAATGGTCGACTTCGGTTTATTGGTAGGATTTTAGAAAAGTGTGATCCATCTATAAAGGAGAGCGCATATAGGACGCTGGTGCGAACTGTTCTTGAGCACGGCTTAAGTGTTTGGGACCCAAATAAGGTCACATTCAGTAAGACATCAAAGCGATTCAGAGGAAGACTACTAGATAGGTGATTTTCGCTCTGCAGCGGAGTGGGCGTTGATATGAAACTTCCTGGCAGATTAAAACTGTGTGCCCGACCGAGACTCGGACTCGGGACCTTTGCCTTTCGCGGGCAAGTGCTCTACAATCTGAGCTACCGTAGCACGACTCACGCCCGGTACTCACAGCTTTACTTCTGCCAGTATCTCGTCTTCTACCTTCCAAACTTCCAAGCTTCCAAGCTGTGAGTACCGGGCGTGAGTCGTGGTTCGGTAGCTCAGATGGTAGAGCACTTGCCCGCGAAAGGCTAAGGTCCCGAGTTCGAGCCTCGGTCGGGCACACAGTTTTAATCTGGCAGTAAGTTTCACTACTAGATATGTTACTGATAAATTCGGACAACGCGCTAGTGTTACTGAGATCCTTGGGAGTATCTGGAGAGAAGGCGACGTTCTTTTCGGGGAACTCTCCGTCCGAACAGGCCTCAGAAGGCCCATCGGTACCGACCGGTCGCAGTGTCATCATCAGTCCACAGGCGTCACTGGGTGCGGATAAGGAGGGGCATGTTGTGGTCAGCACACCGCTCTCCCGGCCGTATATCAGTTTTCGAGACCGGAGCCGCTTCTCAATCAAGTAGCCCCTCAGTTTGCCTCACAAGGGCTGAGTGCACCCCGCTTGCCAGCAGCGCTCGGCAGACCGGATGATCACCCATCGAAGTGTTAGCCCAGCCCGACAGCGCTTAACTTCTGTGATCTGACGGGAACCGGTGTTACCACTACGGCAAGGCTGTTGGCTTTGCGAGGAACACTATTGAGACAGTTTAGAGAACTGCCATCTGAAGCTGACCTCAGAACAATTCTACTGCCGCCGATATACATGTCACATATGGAGAAATTATAGCTCACACGGAGCCATATAGATAGTCTCTTTTCCTTGCTCTTCCTGCTAGTAGAATACGAAAGGTAACGAAGTGGTTCAGGGTACCCTCCGCCACACATCGTACGGTGGCTTGCGAATTTTGTATGTAGATAGCGCGTACCATTGTGAAATATCGTTATCAGGCACCTTACAGCGTTTAAAAGAGGCCTGATCTTAGACCTGCGTTTGGGTCCGCTGGTCTAGTCGCACGATATCTCACGATCTGTGAGGTATTCAGATGTGTCAATGTTGGACTGCCTGAAAACGTAAAGTGAGACACACACATCAAGTCGACCACATCAGGGTAAGATCGGCGTATTTCGCGCAATGCAAATGCAAGGCAACTTTAACGTCGTAGTGCCTCACACCTGCGCCTGCCATCCCAGAACATTCTACAACATTCTGTGCCGCACTGCATGAGTGTTCGGAAACTAGCCGCACCTGGACTACCCAATAGCCGCCACATGTGTAGGCTATCATTAACGCCTCAAGACAAACGGCAGCGTTTGCAACGGTGCCGTGACCGGAAGCCCAGGACTGATGATGAATGGAGTCGCATTGGCTTCAGCGATAAACTGCTGTTCTGCAATACCACGGATGAGCATCGTCGGTGCGTATAGCGACCTGGGAAGAGATCCAATTCTTCCTAAGTCTTGCAGAGACACGGCAGTGTAATCCCTAACGATATGATACAGGGAGCCATCGGAAATGATTTCAGGTCTCGGCTTGTAGTGGATTGATGGAGCTCCGGTGCCACGACGGTACTCTCACGCAATAGAACTTATATGCAAACTTTCAACAAGACAATGCTCGTCCACACATCTATGAACTGCGTGGTGTTAGGCACTCCAGTGGCTAGCAAGATATTCAAATCTGTCACCATCAAGATATGTGTGGGACTAGCTCTTACGTCAACGCCATCCTAATGCAGTATTCAGTAAATTTTGTGGTAAGGACTATGGGACCAAGCTGCTGAGGTCGTCGGTCCCCAGGCTTACACGCTACTTAATCTAACTTAAACTAACTTACGCTGAGGACAACACTCACACCCACGCCCGAGGGAGGATCCGAACCTCCGACGGAGGGCGCCGCGCGAGTCGTGAAAAGGCGTCTGAGACCGCACGGCAGTATTCGATATATCTAAGACGAGTTGTGGACCACCTTGCCTCAGAAGCGGAATCAGCGGCCCTATGATACCCCTCGCAGTCAGTCAGTGCATGTATTCGGTCCGGAAGGGGACGCAAAGTCATATTGACAATTGGGCTTATTTTGCCAAGTTATGTGAATTCGACTCTATTCTAAAATAACTGAAATACCGTCACATACCAACTCAACCCAAGTAGTACATTTAGTTTACTCTTCCCCTTCTTGGTGCTTAGTTTTTATTGACAGGCAGTGTTGAGCCGTGGTAAAAATTGCGGTTTTGAAGAGCGCGCCGCAGCGCGTAGTGTGAAGCAATCGCCCTCCGTATCTCGCGGTGGCGCCGCTGTCGCAATCGCAGCTTTGGTGTCTCCCTCTGGTGGGAAAGGTTGCCTGTTCACGTGCGTTTAACGGGCGCTATGAGCTCGCCAGTCGGTCGGTCTGGGTCAGTCTCTCGTCCCCAAGTTGCTAGTCTGTCTCTCGTCCGCATCTGCTAGGCAGTTAGTGTCTGTCTGTCGTTCGCAGTGCTAGTGTGTCTGTCGTTCGGATCAACCTTTAAAGCCGGGAAAATGAGAGTCTTTCCACTCCGCCGGTGAGAGAACTTGGCGGGTGGTCGCCTGGTCTGGGCTTAGTTCCTGCATCTAAGTCTGCGCGTTAGGCCACCAGTCTGCTCGAGTTTGCTCAGGCAATGGTCATTGGCGGTTGGATCGATCGGTTGGTCGGTCGCGCACTGAGACACAGGATGACTTGTCCGTCTTGAGCGTCGGCGCATGTGAGGTCGCCACGTGAGTCCAGTGGCCGGCCATAGTGGCCAAGCGGTTCTAGGCGCTACAGTCTGGAACCGCGCGACGGCTACGGTCACAGGTTCGAATCCTGCCTCGGGCATGGATGTGTGTGATGTCCTTAGGTTAGTTAGGTTTAAGTAGTTCTAAGTTCTAGGCGACTGATGACCTCAGAAGTTAAGTCCCGTGGTACTCAGAGCCATTTGAACCATTTTTTAAGTAGTTCTAAGTTTTAGGGGACTGATGACCTCAGAAGTTAAGTCCCATAGTGTTCAGAGCCATTTCAACCATTTGAGTCCAGTGGACCGCGGCGTATAGCGAGGGGTAGTGACTTCGCGGTCGACACGAGAGCAACAGGAGTCAAGCCACGACATCGGTCTGGCCGGTGCGAGATGCGACGCCGTGAGACGGGAGATCGGCGCGCCATCCTGCGTCCGTTGAAGAGGCTGGCAGCGGACGGTTCGGGTGAGCGATTTGGGGGTGCTGCGCCAGGTGTTCTCGAGAAATTGCAGTTTATTAGAAGTTATGTGATTAGTGATATGTTGTTTAATTTACTCTTGTAAAATTATACTTGTTTTCGTGGTGAGGTCACCAGCCGTTTTGCTTTGGAGTCGTCCCACCATTCTTCTCCGTTTGCCCATCCGCAGGAAGGAGGTTGTTTATAAATTGGGTGGGCCGTTTTTCCCTTGTGGAGTAGGGGCCGGTTAGAGCAAGCTGAGGTTCGGGTTGTTAGGTAATCTCCCTATCAATCTACCGTACGTTAGTAGCTGCCTCTGTCATGTTTGTCGGATTTGGTGTGTTAACGAATTTATTGCTTGGAGTGTAACGGCGTAATACCTGAAATATGTTTTGATCTTTGGAAACTTTGATATTATTTTCTATGATCTTGAGAGGCCGTATCTGTGTACTGTAGAGCATCTTAACTATTGTATGGCCAACCTTGTGTAATTTTATTTAAGATTGCATTTCATGGGGTTTTATTTAAATGATCATTTTAGTATATAAAGTTACCACCCTTTCACCGTAAGACGTTTCTTAGAAGTTAAAATCAAGTTGCTCCTTCAGTGACAAGGTTAACACTCTAATTGTTAGTGTTTTGTACCATTTCCATCCCCCCTGCGGGGGTTGCATAGTTTGTGTGCTTGTGTAAATTGTTAAAACGCTTAGTTTAAAGTTATCTGGTGTGTTGCAGATTTGCACCAGTGTAGTCCTTCAGAGGCTGTTGTGAGCGGTCGTAACTACGGCTGTGTCAAAAGGTAGCGGCAAGGTTCTCTGCCCGAAAGCTCATACAGTCAAAATTTGTTTTTTCCTGCCTCTGAATAAATTGTAACTTTGATATTTGGAGGGTGCTTTCTGATTATAATTTTAAATCTGTTTCTTTTAAAAAATACTTTTAGGCACTATTAATGTGAATAAACTTCCCATTTATTAAATGGAATTTGCTTATGATTTCATCAGTTTATCCCTGGCAACTACTTCCATGCTTACATAGTGTGATTAAATGTGTTAATGTTCTTGATGAATCGGTAGTAAAGAAAATAAATTCCTAAGAAAATTCTTTGAAAATAAATCACGGTTCAAGTGTAAGTAAGGCACCTGCGAATTTGTTAGTTAATTAGTTAGTTCAAAAAATGATTCAAATGGCTCTGAGCACTATGCGATTTAACTTCTGAGGTCATCAGTCGCCTAGAACTTAGAACTAATTAAACCTAACTAACCTAAGGACATCACACACATCCATGCCCGAGACAGGATTCGAACCTGCGACTGTAGGGGTCGCTCGGTTCGAGACTGCAGCGCCTAGAACCGCACGGCCACTGCAGTCGGCAATTAGTTAGTAATTTGCTTCCAAGCTAGTAGAATTCTTTCATTTGAACTACTTCGAGATCACTAAATTTGATTTTTCATTTCTGCTAGTCCTCATAACTTTAGTCTTTTTTGGGGGGGCAAATCTCAATGCGTATTCTGTACTAGCTAGTTAGATGTTTCATAGATCGTTTGAACGATTCATTTATTGGAATGATGAGGAACGAGTCAGTTTAGAGACCGTGTATACATGAGTAGACTTAGCATCAACATACACATTATTATTTTAGTCCTACTTCTGCAACTACCCTCTTTTTTACCGCCTACCGTTTTTAAGCAGAAATTCTTCAATGGAATACAAGGAGTTGCCTAGAAGAACTGATTTTATGTTAGATTTAATACGTGCTTTGCTACCTGTAAGATATTTTATGTTATTGGGCAAATGATCAGAAATTTTTCTTCCAGCGTACTGACCTTCTTTCCAGGCCACTGACAGCTTTAGCAATGAGTAATAAAGATCACTTTTCCCTCTAGTGTTTCAAGTGTGGACATCATTGTTGTTCCCAAATTGTTATGGATTATTCATGACGAATTTCTCCAGCGAATATATGTACTACGACGGAGCAGTTAAAATTCTTAGCTCCTTTTAGGTGATGAGTTACCTGAGAAAGACATTCTGTAAGATATTATTGAGTGGAAATATGCCAAATATGTCAGCAGTTTGATACGTTGGTTTCCAGGATTAACAGTTATACGAAGGGCAAAAGTGGCTGAACTTAATTGTTTGATACGCTGAGTAATCAGTTAAAGTTTTCGTTAAGCAAAAATTTAGGAGCACTGTACCCTATTTACTGACTCCTGCTCCAATACTACATCAGTTGTTAAAATAACTATTGGTTGTACAGAACTGAATGAGTGTCTTCTTTCAAAATGTAAGGGAGAGTCCATTTTCTGGGAAACACTGCATAATAAGTGGACGATGTCACTTACCAACTCTTCTGTTGCTTCTCTCAAATGGTATTTAATATAACACTAATATCGTCAGCTAAAAGTACCAATTTGCCTTGTTGAATGTTCGATGGAAGGTCATTCACATATATACGGAACAGACGTGATTTTTTTCTTCACTCACTCAAGTTTTCTTCCCTTCGAAACTGTCTGAATTATTTAGCACATTACAAAAACCTTCAGTTTTTCGAAGAGAGTAACATGATCTACTGTTTCAAACGCCTTGGGAAGGTCACAAAATACCAGCTGGCGATATATTACTGTTTAAGCCTTGTAGTATTTGATGAGTGAAAGTATAAATTGCATTTTCCGCTGAGTGACAAGCTGTGAGTTGCTGAGTAAACTATATTCCCTTTAGCGTGCGACTACTCTTGAATACATCACTTTCTTTAATATTTTGAAAAAATGAGTCATTATGTAAACTGGACGATAATTTTTTAAGTTATGTCTTGTCGTCTTCTTTATGAACTGATTTAACTGTTGTATATTTTATCCTGTCTGCAAAAATTTCTCTGTGCCAGCGATGCTTTGCTTTTATCACTAAGCACTGCTTATATCACATTACTTATTAAGTTAGAACAACTTTTGAGAACTCTATTTCATATTCCATCAACCCACATGACTTCTGGTGATTTTAGTGACTCTCCTTGAAATACTCTAATATTTTTTGTAGTATGCATGTAATGTCAGATCTTCACTTATTCTACCGTTTACATAACTTTCTCTCTTCCTCTTTCATGGCATTTTGATTCCCCTCGTTACCCAAGGCTTCTTTGTATTTTAATGGGTGTTCTGGATGATTTTTTAGAAAGCAATTTTCAAGTACTAACACTAATTTAGTATGGAATAAACTGAATCTGGCATTAGAAGCATTTTCCACGTACGCCTCATCCCTTTTCACTCGTTTTAGATTAATCTCAACATTGGATCCGGTTCTCATTAATAAGTCTCACCGCTTTCTATGAACCTGCCTCAGGGTTGTATGGTGTTATACTGTTTATTTCTTTCTATCGCAACATTCTGTCTCTGAATAAGTATAGGTCACCGTAAACACTCTGTAGCATCTTAAAACATCAAAATTCGGCATTAGTCAGTCAGTGCTTTACACCACCTACCACATCGATGATTAATTCTTAGTGTTTTGCACCGTACCTTCTCGTAACTCTCACGAATCGAACCACGAACACATCCAAAGTACGTTATTAGCCATATTTACTGCAGAGCTTTCTTTCGTCTATCTGCTTTTATTTCTAACCGTATTCCACGGCAATAGTGGAATGTGTCAGCAGAAAGAAAGTGCTAAATTACAAGGGCACAATTTTCGTGTCTTTATGTTGGATATTAATTTTAATTCCAATTCAAGGACGTAAAACCCTAGAGCCACAGCACTCTCTACAGTACTCAGCAATTGTAGCGATACACATGGAGCTATTTTCACCAACGTGTGCTGTATTCGAAAATGGAACAGATAACGTCAGCGAATTAATGCTTACTATATTGAGGGTAACCAGTTTCTTCTGGCGACACTTCCTTACTTATTAGTCTCCATTACTACAAAATTTTGCACCTCTCTTATTCATCCAATCATTAATCAACCAAATAATCCAATAACACATCCCTCCTAATAACACAGTTGTCTACACTCAACTGGCTTCACATTCCACACCTAATCAGTTCTTACTATCCTTTACAGTAATTACACTCCTGGAAATGGAAAAAAGAACACATTGACACCGGTGTGTCAGACCCACCATACTTGCTCCGGACACTGCGAGAGGGCTGTACAAGCAATGATCACACGCACGGCACAGCGGACACACCAGGAACCGCGGTGTTGGCCGTCGAATGGCGCTAGCTGCGCAGCATTTGTGCACCGCCGCCGTCAGTGTCAGCCAGTTTGCCGTGGCATACGGAGCTCCATCGCAGTCTTTAACACTGGTAGCATGCCACGACAGCGTGGACGTGAACCGTATGTGCAGTTGACGGACTTTGAGCGAGGGCGTATAGTGGGCATGCAGGAGGCCGGGTGGACGTACCGCCGAATTGCTCAACACGTGGGGCGTGAGGTCTCCACATTACATCGATGTTGTCGCCAGTGGTCGGCGGAAGGTGCACGTGCCCGTCGACCTGGGACCGGACCGCAGCGACGCACGGATGCACGCCAAGACCGTAGGATCCTACGCAGTGCCGTAGGGGACCGCACCGCCACTTCCCAGCAAATTAGGGACACTGTTGCTCCTGGGGTATCGGCGAGGACCATTCTCAACCGTCTCCATGAAGCTGGGCTACGGTCCCGCACACCGTTAGGCCGTCTTCCGCTCACGCCCCAACATCGTGCAGCCCGCCTCCAGTGGTGTCGCGACAGGCGTGAATGGAGGGACGAATGGAGACGTGTCGTCTTCAGCGATGAGAGTCGCTTCTGCCTTGGTGCCAATGATGGTCGTATGCGTGTTTGGCGCCGTGCAGGTGAGCGCCACAATCAGGACTGCATACGACCGAGGTACACAGGTCCAACACCCGGCATCATGGTGTGGGGAGCGATCTCCTACACTGGCCGTACACCACTGGTGATCGTCGAGGGGACACTGAATAGTGCACGGTACATCCAAACCGTCATCGAACCCATCGTTCTACCATTCCTAGACCGGCAAGGGAACTAGCTGTTCCAACAGGACAATGCACGTCCGCATGTATCCCGTGCCACCCAACGTGCTCTAGAAGGTGTAAGTCAACTACCCTGGCCAGCAAGATCTCCGGATCTGTCCCCCATTGAGCATGTTTGGGACTGGATGAAGCGTCGTCTCACGCGGTCTGCACGTCCAGCACGAACGCTGGTCCAACTGAAGCGCCAGGTGGAAATGGCATGGCAAGCCGTTCCACAGGACTACATGCAGCATCTCTACGATCGTCTCCATGGGAGAATAGCAGCCTGCATTGCAGCGAAAGGTGGATATACACTGTACTAGTGCCGACATTGTGCATGCTCTGTTGCCTGTGTCTATGTGCCTGTGGTTCTGTCAGTGTGATCATGTGATGTATCTGACCCCAGGAATGTGTCAATAAATTTTCCCCTTCCTGGGACAATGAATTCACGGTGTTCTTATTTCAATTTCCAGGAGTGTATATACCGCAACCAAGCACTTCAGGAAACGCAATGATTTCGTTCTGTACTCAACAATCCTTCTATTGTTTCAGTTTTCTGATCCTCTGGTTTTACATTCGCTTTAATTTCTGTGGGCATCGTACTTCCACAATAGCTAATACGGATATTTCATATGTAAGTTTACATGTGTTGTATAAGATAGAGGGCAAACGTTAAAGAAAGAGAATAACCACACACTTGGTGGTCGGCACGCGATTCCTCATCCCAGTTCAGGACAAAAGTGTAACTAGCTAAACCTTGCTCTGCCAGTAGGTTTAACAGAAACGACGTTTAGAAAATGATGCTTTGGCAACGGTGTAGCTGCTTGCTGCGTCTCCAACAACAGGTAGGATGAACTGTTTGGTACGCCGGAGCACTCTTACTAGCTCAGTAAGACCTAGCAATGACGAGGGAGTTAAAGCATCAAATTGTAATCAATTTATTCCTTCACAATACTAGGGTATCTTGTGTATTTCATTCTTATTCAAACATTAAGACATAACATGATCTTACAGACGCAAACGAACCCTTCCTTTTGCCCACGACACAAATAAACCCGATATAAAATTATAGAGGATACGGTAACATCGTCTCTATCCAGTGAGGTACAATATACACAATAGGTAGGCTACTGTAGATTGCACGTTATGCTACGCACAATGATTCAGTTCTGTACGTTTGACATTCAGACTTTTCAGAGAGCCAGTACGTACACGTAAAAGCAGCGTTCAAAGCGATCACCTTGAATTTGCAAATAATTTAGGTCTCGCTGGCCTATATTGCACCCTAGGTAACACATCTGCATCGACCATTGCCGAAGCAGCATGCACCTGAGCTATTAGGTCGTGTACATCCTTGAGTGGGGCACGATGAACTTGTTCTTTTAAATGTACCCATAAACAAAAAATGTTATCGATTAAGCTCCGGAAAAAGTGGAGGCCAGAACATTGAATCTCCACGACCAAAGTATTTCCCCGGTAACGCCCCAGTTAAAATCGTTATACAGGTTCATTCCAATTTGTGTCTATGTACCACCATGCTGAAACCATAGCTGTCGCCAAAAAGCAAGTAGAACTTTTTCTAACGCGTCAGTCAAAGTATTGCGAAGAACCGCACGATACAGTGGTGTATTCAACTTGCCCAGCAAGAGGTAAGGGCCGAAAAGCACACCTCCCACGATTCCAACCCATAGGTTTATGCCAAAAGTTGCCTGAAAGTCACATTCACTGGAGACATATGATTTGTGTTTTGACCAATAATGGCTACTGTCGAGGTTGGAAACACCTTTACGAGACAGGCCACATTAGTCAGTCCAATTCACTTTAAAGACTTTCACTATCTTATATGGATATGGTATCTGTTCTTTCGGACATGTCCTAAAGAACAGACACCAGTCCATATAAGTATATAGTTCTGGAAACACCAGCCATGACGTTCTTCTTCTGTGCGGATGCACGCAAATTCCCCGAACTCTTGCAGGACTTGGTAAAAATGTCTTCCACGAGTAATGAGTGTGTTGGGGTGGAACACTACTTGGTGCAAAAACCATCCACGAAACTGTACTCGTCGTCTGCGGTCTTCTGGCCGCTGATGTTGAGTTAATGTGTAAGAATCTGTACGCTGTTCTTCATTGGGCAACACTCCAGCAACCAGCCTGCCTTGCAACATCACAGACACTTCGCCGAGGTGATTGGTGAGAGGCTTCAAGAATCGCGCCCTCCGTTTGTAGACTACGTCTAGTCCTTGAACGACCTCTGTCCACTACTTGTGAACGTAGATTACCGATCATCCGAAGGCGTTGGTCCATATTCACAACTGCGAATACGTTCATATCGGGATGGTGCCTTTAACGCTACCATGCAGCATACGAAATTGCAGCATCCGCAGCAGCTTGTTTATAGGCTGCACCCAGCACCAGAAGCACATTTTGACTTCTACATCATTTGTGTGCTCCGGCGGAAACCCTCCCTACATGGACCTGACAAGAGCAGTTACGGTTGTGCACTGTGCGGATACGCACGCAGTTTAATGTATCCCACTGCCACGAGAAGAGCTTTTGTCATGTGACGAAGTGATGTCCTGATTATAAACGACGAGAAGTAGGGAATGGACGTCCAAAAAACAGAAAAGGAACCTGGCGAAAATTCGAACCATAGCTCCACGGTGGATGGGGGTTTGATGTCCCTGCAGTCTACTCGGTGAGCTACGACGCTGGTAGCTAGTGGCAACCCACGTTCCTCTGCAAATTTCGATGCACTGCTCAGTATGACAGGGTTCAAATGGCTCTGAGCACTATGGGACTTAACATCTATGGTCATCAGTCCCCTAGAACTTAGAACTACTTAAACCTAACTAAGGACAGCACACAACACCCAGTCATCAAGAGGCAGAGAAAATCCCCGACCCCGCCGGGAATCGAACCCGGGAACCCGGGCGTGGGAAGCGAGAACGCTACCGCACGACCACGAGCTGCGGACGTTGTGTGACAGGGTTGACAGCTCCTCGTTTTCATACTTGTTTTTTTTTTTTTTTAATGCGCCTGATTCGATTCTACTAGATACACTTTTGTTTTATTTCATGCCAACCTGCAAGTACAGCATTCTTTCTTCACCGTGTATAGGACCATTGCCTACATTAAATGGTGATGTCTGTAAGTCAGTGGTGCAGTGTGAGGAACGCTTGAAAGTGAAACCCAGCCACAAACTCAAGATGGGGATCCTTAGTTCTGATAGGGCAGAGCACCTTATGGACGAGGCGTTCATCAAATGTGTAGGTCTCCTACCCCATACTAAACAAGCTAATTTGTAAAAGCTGATGGTGATTGACTCCTCCTCCCATTATATTTGGCTATTGCTGAGTAAGACAGGTATTACTAGTACAACTATTATTCATCTTTGTCCTGCTCTCTCCATCTTTGGGAACCTGAATATTATTGTCTGCGGCAATGCACCATGTTTCTGTACCCTGTTAATTTAAAACATTCTTTTTCACAATTCCTATGCAACCACCACCCCATACTACCCACAAACATTAGCATAGCAAGTGAACCGATTTCTTAAGTCGGCCATGATCAGCTACCATGGGAAGTCACCAATTACGTCGGATGAGTCCATTCTCTGGCTTACTTTCGCATTTAACACTGCCTCGTGTGTGACTCAAAGGACCAACCCCACCAAACTTATATTCACATTCCCTATTAACTCGCCAATTTCCAAAGCGAGGACAATCAATGGCATCTACATCTTAAAGGGCAGCCAGTTACACGATAAGCTCCACGACAGACTGTTTCGCTTTCGGTTGCATGCCATCACATTCCAACAGTTCTCATCACTCCGTTACACCAAGATGATTATGTATCCATTCTTTAAGAGCTGATACCTATCTGAACGTCCTGCAAGGCTCGTAACTCGCAAGGACTTTGCCTTCGGCACTGATGGTGCGAACGTTTCTGATCACTGACGCGGCTCATTTTTCATTTCGCGTTCATGGTGCAAGTTAAGGGTTTCCTTTGAACATTTCTTGAATACCGACGATGTCCATTTTGCGAGGTTTAATACATACCTCCTATAGAAGATTGACATCTGCATCTCCCGGACACGCCCTCCTGTTGTACGTGGTGAGTCATTAGCAGCTAGTATTTTTCCTATCATAGTTGTTAACACAATGATTTCAAATGAGCTTTTCTAAATACTGAGCAGGCGATCTCACACTTAAGGGCTTTCTTGTGAGACGTCCACAGTGCCCCTTCTGGAGGATCAGTCCATGGTCTTCACATGACTGATGCTGGAAAGGCGCAGCCGCAAATCGCACCATAGTGAGTACGCCAACAGTGTGTCAGGGTCCATTTTAAGTGTCCTGAATTCGATTCCCCATCTGTGGCAACTCACAGCATTTCCTCACCTGCGGCCGTCGATGACTTATTGTCGCCAATGCTGGTTCGCATGTCTTGCTAAGTTGAAATCCTGTGTCCCTGTTACTGAAGTTGTTACTTATACGTATTTCGACAGCTTGTTTAAAGTTGGACTCGCAGTACGTTGGAGGCTGGTGAAAGGATCTTTGTCTCTCCGTAGTTCACGCTAAGGAACGTGTCAATACAGTGTTCAGCAAGAGCAGACTTTTCTGGCTGGCGAAATTTGTTGCGACTTCTATATTCATCCAACTTTAGCAGTGTGACAGTCTGGCCAATGTATAATTTCCCACATTGGCACTGAATTCTAGCCACTCCGGTATTGTTAGACCTAGGTTGTCTTTCACAGATCCCAGCATCGCTCGTAATCATGCTGTGTGTGTCTTAAATGCTATTAAAGTTCTTGGCAGTGAGATTCCATTCATTTCAGCTTCATCAGTGTTTGCCGTAAACTGGTCCTTATTGCTGAGACTCATACTTCGTATTCCCTAGTAAAATATGTATGTAGAATTTAAGTACTTTAATATATTTTGGCTTCAGTGTTGTAGGGATTTATCATTGGTCACTAAGCCGTTTGTGCAGTGGCTAAGCATAGTATCTGGTTTCGCCAGTTTATATTCTCGATTTTTTATAATTGTCTGTTAACGAGGAATGCCGTAATGCAATTGGAAAGACTTCCTGGTACTGCTTAGTACTTCATATTATTTTGGTAATTTTTTCGACCTGCCAACGTCCGGGTATCTTTGTTTATATATTTTTTTCCTTACGATTATTAAATTTTAATCTTGTATTCCTGCATCAAGAGCGGTACCGGTATATTGGCGTGGCTTGGCTTTAACTGCCTTGTTCACTAATCGCCAGTGCTCCAAATATTAAACTATGCATTTTCTAATTTAAAGAGTTCATTTGTTTTGATAATAAACTACTGTTCAAGTGTACATAATTTGGTAACCTCACTACCTTAAACTCCCCACCCAGCTCCTTACCGCTGTAGTGGGACGCGAAATTGAAGCGTCACCCCTCCATTAGTGTCAGCCCAGTTTTCAGGTGAATTTAGGTTTAATTTAGTTTATTGTTTATGTATTTTTTGTAATATTTGTAATGGTTGTGAATTGTCTAAAGTTTGTATTTATTTTTTATGTTTCATGTACGGAGAGGGCGGCGCAACGAACGGAGACAGCATCTTCGTTGCCGGGACCAGAGAGAAAATTGCTGGCCACTATAGGTCGCGGGTCGACAGCCAAAGAGCAGCAGAAGATCCTGAAACCGAGTTGTTGCGTCGTGCTTCTAAAAATTGAAAAATTGAGATTTTTTAATGTTTTGTACAACAATGACGTCATATAAAGTTAAATCATGTGTAAATGTTCAGTCCTATCTTGTCATGGCTCAGGTTCACGCCTATATGTATGAAGATAATTAAGTAGTGTGTACAACAAAAGTTTAAATACGTGTCCCGAGAATTTATTTATGAAGAATTATATTAAGGAAGACGGATGACTGATTTATTTGACATGATTATTAATTTTTGACAATATTCATCGCGAGTTTGAGTCTTGAAAGTTTATTCCATGGGGTTCTAATATTTGTTAAATCAGATAACTTGCATTTATATAACTTCTGAGAAGAAACAAAAGGAAAAGTTTGCGCAAACCAATAGGACTGAGTGACGAATTTCTGCGCATACGACTCAAATGATGATGTTCTACAGTTTCGTTCAAGAACCATTCTGAGACAATTTAAAAAGAATTTAAATAATTTTGAAGTGTGTTGTAACTGACGTAGGTGACGAAGTCTGCACATGGTCATATATCAAAAGGAAACTATTTATACAAAACTATACGTCGTTACTCTACACCGCTTCAAAAAGAAACACCTGCGAAGGTAGTACCAAGGGTCATCAAAAACAGAACAAAATAACTAGATATATACTCAAATTCTCGTGACATTATTCAGTAAGTGCGAAAGTAACGTGAGCGGTTACATATATACATGGACGACTTAATGGGAGACCGATATACATATTTGTTCAATGAACAAAGCATCGAATGGAACAATATACCTACCATTTGTCAAAAAATGATACGTCATCAGAGCTAAAAAATCGTATAATGCGATATTACGACAAAACACGCTACTAAGCAATGCTCTCAAGATAAATTCCAACTTTTGGCAGCTTAGAAGTGCCCATCTCAGTAAAACACAAGACAGAAGCTTCTGAGCTAAACAAAGAGAACCTTGAAACTTCCTGGCAGATTAAAACTGTGTGCCCGACCGAGACTCGAACTCGGGACCTTTGCCTTTTGCGGGCAAGTGCTCTACCATCTGAGCTCATCTGAGCTACCGAAGCACGACTCACGCCCGGTACTCACAGCTTTACTTCTGCCAGTATCTCGTCTCCTACCTTCCACACTCCGCCGCAGAGTGAAAATCTTATTCTGGAAACAATCCTCAGGCTGTGGCTAAGCCATGTCTCCGCAGAATCCTTTCTTTCAGGAGTGCTAGTTCTGCAAGGTTCGCAAAGAGCTCCTGTAAAGTTTGGAAGGTAGGAGAATAGATACTGGCAGAAGTACAGCTGTGAGTACCGGGCGTGAGTCGTGCTTCGGTAGCTCAGATGGTAGAGCACTTGCCCGCGAAAGGCAAAGGTCCCGAGTTCGAGCCTCGGTCGGGCACACAGTTTGAATCTGCCAGAAAGTTTCATATCAGCGCACACTCCGCTGCAGAGTGAAAATCTCATTCTGGAAAGAGAACCTTGTTATTCGCAAGTGGCTTCAATGCGAAGAAGCAGCTTACAACCAGAGCCAAGATCAGCGAAAGACTGCCTCTACAACGGCCAAGCGAACTGAAACTTCAACTATCCAGTTACTTGAC
Organism: Schistocerca piceifrons; assembly: GCF_021461385.2. Lineage (NCBI taxonomy): Eukaryota > Metazoa > Arthropoda > Insecta > Orthoptera > Acrididae > Schistocerca > Schistocerca piceifrons. The sequence goes on from NC_060143.1 coordinate 558,713,957, forward strand.
TCGTTATCAGACTCCCACATTCGAACTCCACGCTGGAGATACACTTTTACTATGTAGCCGAAGAGGTGACCTCTCTAGAATGCGAGAGCTGTGTACCATGCTAGCAATTTAAAGATCCCTTAGTGATAAAAATCATTATGCGATATTATTTCATTTTCTGTGGCTATTTCGCAGTTACATAGTGAATTGGAGGAGCGTGAGAAAGCAACTTTGTATACGCCACAGCTGTTAGTTAGCCGCCGGTAGCTTGTTTAAAGCCTGTCTTGTCAATTTTTGTGGGCGGACACTTGCATGTAATAAGTAATTAACATTCTCTTACTGATGCAAAGCTAGTATCTTAACACACAATTACAATTTTAATTAAAGGAACCGACAAACTAACATTATTAAAAGCACTGAATAGAAGGACACGAATATTAATGGGCAGCACTTTGAGATGACGATGTTGCACTGCAAATGATTAACATGGACTCCATACACGTATTCTGAGTTAATTAGCGGTAAAAAGGTTGGTTTTACGTATAAAGGGGCCAAACTACAGGTTCATCAGTACCGCGGGAAAAAGAATGCTCTCATTTTCACAAAACATCTCTATTGTAAACATGTTCTAATTAACTGTACTGTGAAATAATGAGTGAGCATAACCTGTTAAGCACTGAAGATGTGTTGATGCTTTTATTAGTAGTCATTATTTTCGGATTTCTCTACAATATCTGATCACCCTGTGCTTTGTAATTTTTATAAAAGGTATCTACAAGTCTGCAGTGATGTGGTTCCACTTTCGTTAAACAAAGAACGCTGTATCCTGCACATTTTTTATACGGGAAGCTAATTTCACCACAAACAAATTAATTTATGAAATCTTGTACACTGAAGTAGTAATTTTCTGATGTAGGTAAGAAGAATTACACAGTACCTTTTGGTGTCTTCTTCTGCAACATTGCTTTCAGTTTGTAGTACTACTTATAATAACATAGGTGGTGTAATACTTTCGTAACACTACGACGTTTTATTCAACGATGCCAGTAACAGAAATTTAGAATATGTTATATTTATCACAAGCTCACATATCTTTACAAAAAGTGAAAGAAGATCACGACTTTTACAGTCTGGCGTCCTAGAATGAAAACTATTATGCACTGATACAGTGAACTGCACCAATAAAACAATATACTTTAGTCTTTTCACAGGTGGTGAGCACTTCTATTGCCTCTAACGAGAGTTGCTACACTACGACGAATTTGCAGCTTTTAACTGTAGATTAGATGTCGTAGTACTCCCTTTCGTCATATTTGGCTAGCACAATAGATCGTGCTGCAACGTAATCCGTGCTGTAAGCCAGCATACGACCACTTCAAACTGTACACAAAGCCATATAGCCACCTTTTCTTTCTTTGATAAGAGCTACTTAAAACACAGCACAATTAATGGTAGCAACTTTATCTCATCCATTCAACGCTTTTATTACAAGTACACTCGATTTTGTCCACCACAACGTATATACGTGTTCACCACTACTCTCGTAACTCGTGACTGTCTTCCCAGTGAGCTAAAGGGCGGTAAATCCGCCGCCAAAGCCCTTCCGCGGGGACGGATTGTGTCTTAAAACTAAAGTTACGACTCTGAACAATTGTTTTTACGTAATTTCCATGACAATTACTATGATGAAAGCAGTTTTACAAAATTCATATAACAATCCGCTACTCATATTTCAAACAGTAAATTTCAAAACTAATTGTGGCGGCAGCACATTATAGTGAGAGGTGAGCTCTTTTCATAACTGTTATCGCTAGATATCATAAGCGTACAGCGCCTGTTCTAATTCCTCACTACCTTCTATATACTGTTATCCATCTATGCACGGCTAATACTCGTAATAACAAGTTACGAAAAAAAAATCAGATATTAGTGAAATGAAAACATATATAAGAACTGGTGATGCTACTTTAATTTTTGCAAGCCCCCAGAGAATAACAGCGATATTCTGTCCTTTCTGCTCAGAAACTGTTACACCATCTCGCCATCCACAGAGCGAACTGTTGCGTTTTCTAAAAAAAAAATATTTTATTTAGGCAAGCCGGCCGCGGTGGTCTAGCGGTTCTAGGCGCTCAGTCCGGAGCCGCGCGACTGCTACGGTCGCAGGTTCGAATCCTGCCTCGGGCATGGATGTGTGTGATGTCCTTAGGTTAGTTAGGTTTACGTAGTTCTAAGTTCTAGGGGACTGATGACCACAGATGTTAAGTCCCATAGTACTCAGAGCCATTTGAACCATTTGAACCATTTTATTTAGGCAAAACTATTCTGTCGCTTCAGAAATAGTTCTTTATGCGTATGACTCACCAATCATCAAGACATTGCTTTGGCCTCGTGCCAACTTCATGCTGAAACATGTGTGCTTTCTCTTGCTTTTTCAAGGATTTTGGAACAATATTTGCCCGTCACATTCGCAACTGCATCCGCTCCATACAGAGCTTTTCAGATCACAGGTATTCGACGGCTGTAAACTTGGATTCTTGGCAATCTACCCCAGGCAACTGAGACACGGCATTATTTCCCGAAACCGCTATATGGCTGGAGCATTTTAGAAACCAACATATCAATCAGAAAGCTTAGAGCTAGCATCCAGTATCCTCATCACTAACCAGCAATCCAGGAACCGTGCTGCACCTCTAAACCAGTATCTTCCCTTCCAAGCACCGTACTGTCTTGTCCATACTTTTTGACCAGATCTTGAAGCAGCACCTCATGCACCTACAATGGAACGCGTCCTGAGATATACATTTAGTTCCAGCCACGAGCAACATCACTCCACCAAAACTCCATCCCTCTGTGACCTTCATCTATACTACTCACTATGTAATGGCTGCTTTCTGCAGTTAAGCGGATTCCTCTTATAGACAACACCACACTACCTCACTCCACCCTTCTTTCTCTTTCTCATCTGTCCTCCTCACTGAATAACTACGAACTCCTTTCTGTAGCTAAACAGGGTCCCGTTCCCATTCCCTCCACACCACCTGCCACATGAACATTCTAGTACCTTCCGCCGCGGAAGTCGAACACGGGGCAGAACAAATGGACGTGGTCGGCCCAGAGAGGGCTCCGCCTCCACGGCGGCTATTCCGCTAAGCCGCGTGCAGACAGCGGCCAATAGCCGCTCCCTCCGGTTTCGTATATAGGGACCCGCTCTGCCCTAGTCCAGCCAGTCTGGTACTCGCTCTGGATTTCGTTTCTATCTCGGCGGTACTGCGTTCTGATCGTTGCTCGTTGTTGACATTTGCTTGGTTCTGGTTCCGAGTAGATTTACGTTTGGTGTTTGGTGTTGTGGTTTCCACAAGCCTCCGTTGTTTATCTCTTCTTTGTTGTGTCACTCATAGTCGGTCGTGGCCGGTTGTTGTCAGTTGTCATTGGTCTGTCTTCCGACTCGTCCTGTGTTTACCCGGTGGTGCGTGCTCCACCGCCGGCGGCTTCCGCGCCTGGCGGCTCCGATCCGCAGCCCAAGGCGTTCGCGCTGTTGGTTGTGGTTACCACATTTGGCGACGAGGTAAACGCAACATAGGAGTATGGAAGAGAAATTTCTCACTCTCTTAGAGCTACAGCAGCAGCTCATGCGACGACAGCAGCAGCAGCAGTTGGAGGTGTTACAGACCTCACTACAGTTGCTCTCGGACAGGGTCAATAAGCGGGATTCACTCCCAACTCTTTCCCCAGGTGCCCCGCTTTCAGACACGTTCCCACGTCCGCCGTCGTTCCCACCGTTCAACGACGCAAATGAGGATTGGGAAACGTATCTGCATCGTCTGAAGCAACATTTTACGGCCTTTCAGGTGTCGGATGGCTCTCTGCAGCGGTCGTTCCTCTTGTCTTGGGCCTCACCGGACACGTTTTTCATGCTCTGCAAGTTGGCACCGTGGGCCGAACCCGTGGCTCTCTCCTTTCACGAGATCTGTGTGTTGCTATTATTCCCAGCGATACCACGTGGTTGCGTCTCGCTTGGAATTCGATCAATACCACAAGCAGCCGCGTCACTCCTACCGTTCCTGGGTGACGGATTTGCAAGGCCTCAGCCGCAAATTCAACTTCACGTGCACCAATCAGCAGTGCAAGGCGTCATATGCAGATTCGTTAATTCGGGATGTGGTCGCTCAACTGGCGCCCGATCCATAGGTCCGCACTGTGGCGTTAAAGTTGGACAGCCCCTCGTTGGAAGACGTTCTGCGTATTGCCTATTCCTTCGAAATTGCTCAAGCGGCGAACGAACGTCTCATGGCGCGGCCCCAGGTGGCAGCGGCCGAGTCCACTTCCCGCTTCACTCCTTATCGCCGTCGACGGGGCGCAGTCTCTAGAGGGCACCGCCGTCGCGATTCCTTGCTGTCTGACGTCTCTATGGCGTCCGAACCGCCGGTCACCCCTCGACGGCGTGGCCCCCTCCCGTCGTGCCCCCAGTCCTTCTCGGCCCACACTCGAGCTGACTGTCCCCATCGCTGGACGACCTGTTCGCTCTGTGAGAAGGAGGGCCACCTTCGATCTGTCTGTCGTAGCCGTTCGACCAGCCCCCGTCCCGCCCCTGCGGGCCAACAGGAGGCCGTCCATGCTTTACACGCAGTCACCCCTCGGACCGACACATTGGCTCAAAAGTTATTCCTCACCCCACGCATCTTTAACGAGGACGTCCGTTTCCAGGTCGACACGGAGGCCACAGTTTCTTTGGTCAATCTGACGACGTATGCACGTCTCGGGTATCCAGAATTGTCCTCACCCTCTCGGAGGTTGGTCGCCTACGGCGACGGTTCCATCCCTCTCCGTGGGCAGTTTTCTGTCATGGCCATCTACAGAAACGTTCCCTATTTGTGGTGGACCACCCGTCAGCTTCGGACATTTTCGGACTAGATGCGTTTACACGGTTTGGCTTTTCCATTCAAGACGAAATGCAGTTCGTTTCAACTACGGTTCCATTTCAGGACCTAGACGATCTTTGCGCGTCCTTTTCCTCCGTGTTTTCGGCAGACCTGGGCTGCGCTTCTGATTTCCAGGCACACATCACTTTACTGCCGATCGCACGGCCTCGCTTATGTCAATCCCAGCCTATTCCGGTATCTTTGAGTGCGGCCGTCAAGCAGGAACTCGATCGGCTCCCGGCTGCCGGGGTTATCGAGCAAGTAGAATCCAGTGCCTGGGCAACGCCCTTAGTGGTCATCAAGAAACCCAATGGATCAATTCGTCTTTGTGAGGATTTTGGGGCTACGGTCAACCCTCAGTCTTTGGTCGAAACTTATGCCATTCCTGAACAGGAAGACCTTCTCGCTAAACTGGCAGGTGGCGAATACTTTTCTAAGATTGATCTGGCAGAAGCCTATCACCAATTGCCGTTGGATGAGGAGTTGCAGGTCATCGTCGTCACCAACACGCCTTTCGGTCTCTATAAATACAAGCGTCTTGCGTTTAGCATTTCCTCTGCCCCTGCGATTTTCCAGCGGTATCTCGAGCAACTTACGCAGCCAATACCAGCTTGTGTCAATTACCTCGATGATATCTTAGTCACGGGGCGCACACGCGAGGATCATCCGGGTAACCTCAGTACCTTATTTCACGCCCTACAGGCGGTAGGTTTACGTTGTCGACTGGAGAAGTGCAGTTTTTTTTTAACCGGAAGCGGAATACTTGGGACATTGGCTCAGTAAAGATGGCATTCGCCCTTCGGACCGCAATGTCGCAGCCATCGATGCCCTTCCCCGTCCACAAAACTTATACGAACTCCAGGTATTTTTGGGGAAAGTCAATCATTACTTAAAGTTCTTGCCCCAAGCCGCCCACGACGGGCATCCCCTAAATCGCTTGCGTCGCAAAGGGGTACCTTACACGCGGACTTCTGCCTGCGATCAGGCTTTCACCCACCTGATGACGATGCTGAAATCTGCCCCTTGCCTGACGCCTTCCTCTCCGGATCGTCCCTTGGTGGTGGCGGCCGATGCCTCAGCGTACGGGATTGGGGCAGTCCTGGCACACAGGGATGAGGATGGGTCGGAACAACCTGTGGCATATGAATCCAAGACGTAAACTCCTGCGCAAAGGAATTACTCTCAGATCGAATAGGAGGCTCTTGCCATTATTTTTGCAGTTCAGAAATTTCACATTTACCTGTTTGGGGCGCAGATCACCCTCCTCACGTATCACAGGCCCTTAGTGTCGCTTTTCGGGCCCCATTCGCATCTCCCAGAAGGGACGGCTCAGCGTCTTCAGCGCTGGGCGTTGTTCTTGCGTAATTACACTTACACCATCCGCTATAAGCCCACCAGTCAACACACTAATGCAGATGCCTTGTCACGTCTCCCAGCAGGACCCGATCCGGCGTTCGACCAGCAGGAAGTCCTGTGCTTCCACATCGACTCTGCCCGCCGGGAGACTCTCGATGGATTTCCTCTGACGGCCCCGCAAATCGCCCCTTCCACCCGCAGGGACCCCATTCTGCGGCAAGTCCTCCGCTGTGTGACCCATGGTTGGCCTCCCTACCTTACCCGACGTTTGAAAACTGACTTCAGCCCGTGGCGTCACGTCTCACACAGACTTTCGGTGATGGAGGACGTCCTCCTGTTGTCCACGGCCTCGGACGCCCATCGGGTGATCATCCCTCCGGACTTACGCCACCGCGTCCTGCACTTATTACAATTCTGACACTGGGGGATGTCTCGCATGAAGGCGTTGGCTCGACGACATGTCTATTGGCCAGGGATCGATGGAGACATTGAGCACCTGGTCGCGGTTGCACAGTGTGTGCGCGTCGTCAGGCTAGTCCTTCACAATCTCTCGCGCCCTGGCCAAAAACCCAGCCAACGCTGGGACAGGATCCATCTCGATTTTGCAGGCCCCTTCTTAGGCTCCATGTGGCTCCTCATCGTTGATGCCTATTCCAAATACTCATATGTGGTTCGCATGGTGTCCACCACCACTGACGCTACCCTCACCGCCGTGTCCCAGGTATTGGCCATTGAAGGCCTTCCTCAGACGTAGGTTACAGATAACGGGCCCCAATTCATGGGGTCCTCGTTCCAGAACGGGCCCCAAATCACGGGGTCCTCGTTCCAGACCTTCTGCTCCACTAACGGTATCAAACACATTCGCTGTCCCCCCATTCCATCCTTCATCCAATGTCCCAGCGGAATGCCTGGTCCGCACTTTCGAACAGCAGCTGATGAAATCAGTAGAGCCGTCGGCCACCACCTCGGCCCTCACCTTGTTTCTAAGCACCTACCGCACTACACCGGTGGCCGGTAATAGTCCTGCCGAACTCCTTTGGACGACAACCTCGGACCCTCCTCCACCTGCTGACACCATCCCCTTCTGGGCCTCACTCTCGCCCCTCCCGGGGCTACGCACCGGACAAGGGCGTGTGGGCCCGCTCCTATGGCAGCACACCTGCATGGACGCCCGCTCCGGTGACAGCGGCTCATGGGCGGCGAGTGACGACCGTACAGACACACAGAGGGCTCGAGCTTCGCCACCATAACCAACTCCGCCCTCGGGCCCCTGCCTTGATTCCTCCCCCACCGCCTTCCCTGCTTCCTGGTGCGGACACATCCCTCGAGGTGGAGCCCTTCTCTTCAACCTCCATCTCCTTTCCGGCTCTTCAGACACCCCTTCTGCCTCGCCGGGGTATAGAGACGCCCACTGACCCCCTGCCCTCTGGTGACACCTTAATGGATGCCGCAGACAGTCTGCCCTCCCCTCCCCCAGCAGTCCCTCCAGAAGTCTCACAACCTGTGCCCTCGTTCCGCTCGCCTCGGCATCGTCCGGGTCATTTCCGCCCCTGTGCACCGATTTCGAGGGGGAGGGATCTAGTACGTTCCGCCACGGAAGTGGAACACGCGCCAGAACAAATGGACGTGGTCAGCCCATAGAGGGCTCCACCTCCGCGGCGGCTATTCCGCGCAGCGGCTCTCGTGCAGCGAAGGCGCCACCGCTAAGCCACGTGCAGACAGAGGCCAATAGCCGCTCCCGCCGGTTTCGTATATGGGGACACGCTCTGTCCTAGTCCAGCCAGTCTGGTACTCGCTCTGGATTGAGTTTCTATCTCGGCGGTACTGCGTTCTGGTCGTTGCTCGTTGTTGACATTTGCCTGGCTCTGGTTCTGCGTGGATTTACGTTTGGTGTTTGGTGTTGTGGTTTCCACAAGCCTCCGTTGTTTATCTCTTCCTTGTTGTGTCGCTCATAGTCGGTCGTGGTCGGTTGTCGTTGGTCTGTCGCCCGACTCGTCCTGTGTTTAGCCGGTGGTGCGTGCTCCACCGTCGGCGGCTTCCCCGCCTGGCGGCTCCGATCCGCAGCCCAAGGCGTTCCCGCTGTTGGTTGTGGTTACTACAAACATGATTAATTACATGCAGCAAGAGTATCACCTTAGAAGTATCAACATGATTAACTGTGAACACGCTTTAAGAATTCCGTAACGTTTCATTTACGACTGTAAAATACTTCACGAAAGTAGCTTTCTAAGAACTAAGTTCACTTCACCTGCTTTCAAACTTACGTTGGACTTGTAAAACACTTAACTGCAGAGCGGTTTTCACCACTGCCAAACGGACTCCACCAACGTGGGAGAGCGAAGTAACAATGAAGAAATAAAACCGTTTAAAATATTTGCCTGAAATCTGAGTGAATGAAACTTCAGTTGTAATAAAAAATAAGTCTGGCAAAATTTTAGCACTTGTAACTACAATATTCAACAATTCTGTGAGGCCTGCAGACTTAACTTTCATCCAATTACTCAGTTAGATCAAACTTTTAAGTGGTTTTTCAAACAGAGTAGACAATGTGAGGTTAAAAGGTCGTGTATGCCTGTATCCTTCTTTATTACAGAGTTTAAGTCCCCTGCTTCTCGCAACAAGCCAAATAATGCAGAAATCAGCAAATGTATCAAATGAGAAAAGCTTGAGGTGATTTATAATACGCATTTCAACAGTCGTCCGTTTACTTCTCTCCTGGATATCAAGGATATAACTTCACTGCTGAGGGATTCTTCCAGTAATTGTTCGTCTGGTTTTTCTTGTGATGTCTGCCTATTTGAATGAGATATGACTGTTAATATTCTAAGACAAATTATGTCAGACATTTGTACAATTTCAGAAGTTAATTTCGATTCTGTTCAGCTTCAAATGACGCTTTTAACTAATCTCTTGAGCCCTATATCCCGGAGTATGGTTAATAGCCGAAACTGGTAAACTTTAAGGGGACAAATAAACAGCTGACGGTTAAAATGCATTTTATAAAGTACTTTGCGGCTGCTGAACCTCACTTTATGGAAACGTGTGTGGTGATTACGTTCAGTGAACCTTTACAGTATTCTTTTTGCTGATATAAAATGAGAAACAGATCACAATTTTAACAAAGATAAATCAACTCATAAAAACTATGCATTCAGTTAAGGAACAGGGCGTGAGAACATGGGCTGTCTGGCACTTTTTTTTTCAGCAAATAAACAGCTTTCACTTTATCGCCGTATCTTAGACAGTTTATTGCTTCTTAAAATATCTGTTTTTGAATTGCCGAGGGCTTATTCCAAAAATGTCCGTACTTTAAATGAGCGAAGGAAAAGCACTTTGTTCACGACATCTGGCACAGCAGTACGTTCCCAAAACAGGGCAATCTCTCTTGCCAAATATCTTCCCGCGTAGTCTGCAGGCGACTACGGATGACGTGCATTCCATCCAACATTACGGCGCTTCGGTATACGTATGCACTGCTAAGGGAGGGAAAAAAACATATATATATAGGGTGGAGCAGGCTGGGAGCTAGTGCGCGTGTTTGCGGCGAGCGGGGCGTGGGCATGGCGCGGCGCAGGAGAAGCGGAGGAACGAGGCAGCGAGTATATGGATGAGGCGAATAATAATAGTAAAAAAGTGAAATAAATATTGGCCGGGGCACTCTCGTTGGGCGTGAAAAGCGAGGCCGATCTGGCGAGAGGGCTGCCTCGGTGGCGCCAGGCGCATACGTCGGCGGGAAAATATTTTGCCAATAGCGGCGTCGGAGCACAGTAAACCAGCCGCGCCGGGCGGCGCGCACGCGCACAAGCCTCCAGCCGCGAACCTGCCGACGCAGCCTCTCCGCTCCACACACCGCACCGGGGCCGAGGGCGCGCCGCGGCGCTTTGTCGTTGGCCCGCCGCGGCGATATTGAAGGTGTTGTGAGCAGGCGGTTCCCCTTGTAGCGCAATATTTCACGCGGTTTTTATACGCCGCGGGGAAGACGTAAACAGCGCGGAGATGCAGGTCATGAAGTCCAACAATATATACGAGAACGATATTTTCCACTTGCAAACGGCGAGTGGTTCAGCACGAAAAATATTATTTGGCTCGTCAGGCGGGTTTGAAAGCCACCATAGCACTGTGACATATTCGTTATTAAACAGTATCTTCATTGCACAGCACTCATTATTTTTGAAAAAAAAATTTGTTGACGCCACTGGTGCACTGAATACGTTATTAAGGAATAACAGTAGTATGGTCTGATAGTAGCGCACGAAAAATAATGGTTCAAATGGTTCTGAGCACTATGGGACTCAACTGCTGAGGTCATTAGTCCCCTAGAACTTAGAACTAGTTAAACCTAACTAACCTAAGGACATCACAAACATCCATGCCCGAGGCAGGATTCGAACCTGCGACCGTAGCGGTCTTGCGGTTCCAGACTGCAGCGCCTTTAACCGCACGGCCACTTCGGCCGGCTCGAAAAATAATGTGCGGTCACTATTTTGTACTGTAGACTTCAGTATTGTCGAGGCACATAAGAGAAAGTATTGATTAATCGTTTCTTTAGGTATTGTATGTCATTACGTACAATTGTTTTCGTCATAATTTCTTGTGAACTATCTTCTCATTGTATGATAGTTGATACAAATCCCGCGTTCTTTCATTTCCTCGGTCTCCTCCGAATGAACTTGATTGTTGCACTACATAGTGATTCACCACAGAAAGGCAGAGTGTACTACAATGAAAACCCAAAGAAATTGGTGCACCTGCTTAATATCGTGTTGGGCCCTCGCGAGTATGCAGAAGCGCCGCAACACGATGTGGCATCGACTCGGCTAACGTCTGGAGGAGTGCTCCAGGGAACTGACACCATTGAACCAGAACGCTGGTCGATCATCAGCGATCGGCTTATTATATTTGGCGCGTCCCCGGGCATGAGCATCTTCGTGTTTTCGGCTGGGGCTCGCGGGACGGCGAGAGGAGTCGGTTTGGGGCGGCCGGTGAGACTGGCGGAGTTGTGGCTCGGGCGTAAGCACGCGTGTGATGTCTGTTACGCTGCGCCTGTTTGCTAATCGTGAAACTCCTGCGGCGGTTACTGGTTGCCTGGAAGGCATTTCATATAAACTGTGCCAAGCCTCGCAGTAAGAGGGGAGTCCGGAGTTGGTGTTGGCCTAGATGTTTGTACAAATTGAGGTGACTGTGTGAGAAGCAAGGCGTGGGCCTGTGGGTTGCTTCGTCCTTCTGGCACCCACCTTAAGCGGATGTTCGGCCGGAATGTCTACAGTTTGCGGTGAGCATAGTGTGAACAAGTTCTCGTAGGATGTGCTCCCAGCCTGACTCTTAGCCTGTGTTATTTGTGGGTGCCGACCCCTTGTCTGGAACTGCTTCCGGGTGTCCTGTAAGATTTCACAGCAAAACTATGTTTTTGTGGCATTCTGTGTTTCTGGCTCAGCTTCCGCCTAGAAAGGGGAAAGATTTGTGCCTCAACTGAAAGGGGGTGGGGGGGTTCGATTGTATATCTTTTGGAACTCCTTAATGCTGTAACTTAAACATACAAAAAAAATTACTCTTTCAGAATAAGCGCCTGTTTCTTTGGGACACTGCAGTTCAAACAGGAGTGGCGTAATATTAATGAGTATTTGTTATTCGTCAAATGAAGTGTATTTAATGTCTTGCAGTTTTCTGGGGCACGCAGCTGTGTTATTGAACTCATTTTGAAGTGTTCTGTCGGGTGAATGACTGCTCCCTACTTCAGTGTATTCTTTTGAGTAGTATTGTAAGGGTTTTTGGATATTTGTTAGTGTATTGCTTCAATTTCGTTTGTCTCTTTCTTTTGAACTACGGAGAATTGTTTAGTTTATCTGGTTATTGGCATAACTCGCGCTTGTGTATTTAATGTCTTGCAGTTTTCTGGGGCACGCAGCTGTGTTATTGAACTCATTTTGAAGTGTTCTGTCGGGTGAATGACTGCTCCTCACTTCAGTGTATTCTTTTGAGTAGTATTGTAAGGGTTTTTGGATATTTGTCAGTGGGGTGTATTGCTTCTATTTCGTTTGTCTCTTTCTTTTGAATTACGGAGAATTGTTTAGTTTATCTGGTTATTGGCTTAACTCGCGCTTGACGCACTAAATCAGCTGATATTGGAATTGTCTTTTTTTAAAATTCCTGTTTAATGTCAGACAGATGCAAATGTAACTTCATTTATGTTATTTGAAATAAATGTGTTGGATTGACCTTAATGAATTACGTGCAATCGAATTAAGGGACCCAGTCCTTCATTAGTGCTTAACAGTGGCGTGTGGTTCCGGTGGCGAGCCCCGTGCTCGGACCAACCATGAATCCTGGAGGACTGTCCATAAATCAGTAAGAGTACGAGGGGGTGGAAAACTCTTCTGAACAGCGCGTTGCTAGGCATCCCAGATATTCTTAGTAATGATCATGCCTGGTGTCCAGCGGGAGTGTTTAAACCAAGAAGGGCGTTTCTAGAGCCACTCTGTAGCAATTCTGGGCCTGTGAGGTGACGCATCGTGCTGCTGGAATTGCCCAAGTCCGTCGGAATCCACAATCAACATGAATGGTTTCAGGTGTTCGGACACAATGCTTACGTACGTGTCACCTGTCAGAGTCGTATCTAGACGCATCAGGGGTCACATATCACTCCTGCTGTATACGCCCTACACCATTACATAGCCTCTACCAGCTTGAACAATCCCCTGCTGACATGCACGGTTCATTGATTCATGAAACTTCCTGGCAGATTAAAACTGTGTCCCCGACCGAGATTCGAACTCGGGACCTTTTCCTTTCGCGGGCAAGTGCTCTACCAACTGAGCTACCGAAACACGACTCACGCCCGGTACTCACAGCTTTACTTCTGCCAGTACCTCGTCTCCTACCTTCCAAACTTAACAGAAGCTCTCCTGCGAAAGGGCGTGAGTCGTGCTTCGGTAGCTCAGTTGGTAGAGCACTTGCCCGCGAAAGGCAAAGGTCCCGAGTAGGAATCTCGGTCGGGCACACAGTTTTAATCTGCCAGGAAGTTTCATATCAGCGCACACTCCGCTGCACAGTGAAAATCTCATTCTGGCATTGATTCATGAGTTTGTCTCCATACCCGAACACGACCATACCCTTTATACAATTCGAAACGAGACTCGCCCGACCATGCAACATGTTTCCAGTGATCAACAGTCCACTGTCGGTGTAGACGGGTCCAGGCGAACCGTAAAGCTCTGTATCGTGCGGTCATCAAGGGTACATGAGTGGGCCTTTGGCTCCGAAAGCCAATATAGATGAAATTTCGTTGAATGGCTCACACGCCGACACTTGTTGATGTCCCGGGACTGAAATCTGCGTCCGCCTCGATAGCTGAGTGGTAAGCGTGACGGACTACCTTCCTCAGGGGCCCAGGTTCGATTCTCGGCTGGGTCGGACGTTGTTCTCCTCTCAGGGACTGTGTGTTGTGTTGTCTCCATCGTCATTTCATCGCCTTCCGGCCCGCAGATCGCCCAGTGTGGCGTCGAATGTATTAAAGCCGTCGCCAAAGCTGGCGGACCTGCCCCCTAAGGTGCCTGCCAGGCAATGACGCCAAACCCTCATTTCCGTTTCCACTGAAATCTGCAGCAATATGACGAAGGGTTGCACTTCGCTCATGTTTAATGGTTCTCTTCAGTCGTCGTTGGTCCAGTCCTTGCAGGATTTTTTTCCGGTCGCAGTGATGTCTGAGATTTGATGTTTTACCAGATTGCTGATATTCATGGTACACTTGTGAAATGACAGTACGGGAAAAACTCCCATTTCATCGCTTCTGCATCCCATAGCTCGTGCGCAGACTGTAACACCACCTTCAAACTCACTTAAATCGTAAAAACCTGTCATTGTAGCAGCAGTAACCGATCTAACAACTGCGCCAGACACTTGCTATCTTACATAGGCGTTGCCGACCGCAGCCCCGTATTCTGCCTGTTTACATATCCCTTTATTTGAATACGCATGCCCATAACAGATTCACAGTGCTTCAGTGTACATTATAGTGAATACATGGTCGTTACAAAATACAGCTAACCTCTCCATTCAGCTACGATCAAAAGTTAATTTCAAAGTTGAACTGAACACTTTCGCGGGGAAAATTAATTGAGGGAGACATACCGTTTCCGCAGAAGTCACTGACGCAATGTATAGTTTGTGTACGGAGGTAGGAATTGAAGGCTTACGAATACTGCCGAACATTAACAAGGTGCAGGAAAAAACGAAAACATGGCTAGCGACAATACGTGTAAGGTATGACGTACCAGTACCGACGTAGTCTATCGTCAAAAAGGAACTGGAGCTATGCGAACACTATTGGCTTGGATAGAACCGCTCAGTATGTGTACGGGGAAGAAAACATACAGGTAAGGAAAATTAGAGCCAGTAACGTAACAGTACTCCGAGTTTCGTTGCATATTCATTACACAGTAACTCAACGGCATGGTGCTGCGGCATCTGACTATCCATTACTGAAGACAAGAGGACGAAATGGAGGGCAAAGTGGTGTTGGAATCAATGTTGACCACACTAATAAACGTTAAACCGGTTATTAATTATTAACAACATCTAGTAACTGTAAGTCGAACTGTTGTGCACAAAGTCTGGAGTACACGTGAAAGAGAATTCAAATGTTTCGTGATCTGGAAACTATGCCTTCTCATATATAAAGTTTTTATGCAATGATCAATTTTAGAATCGCTGTCTGGCTGGGGAAGATGATAGTTTACCGCAAGTTACCAGAGAAGTTAACACGAGTTTTATGAATGCAACGGTTCGCGGTGAACACAAAGAGAATAAATTGAGCTTAAGTGAATGCAAGCAATCGTAGGGTATCTCACTTAGTAGCTCCATGATTTGAACCCACTTGCTGTGCTGTAGGAATGTTCTCTCCCTTGGTTGCAATCATACACAATATATCAAAGACTGAATCTATGCAGTGTTAAGAGTACAGATGTCATTTCCTCGTCAGTTCCGTTGGGCCTTCCGCTAATTACAAGAACTGTTTATATAGAAAAGGCGTTTTTGAAATTGAATAACGTGAATATTTGGATGCGAGTTTTACTTACAGGGACGGTAGAGCCGTAAAAAGACTGTGTACTGCTGCGTGATGTATGTCATCCCCACTGTAAATTACGTTTGAACTGTCACTTCAAGGATGTTGTCCATGTTACATATATGCTTGTGTACATTGGATACAAAGATAAAAGACTGGATGGGTCATGCTTAAAGACGTTTTACTTTAAAAAAAAAAAATATGTTGCCTGGATAACGAAGTTGCTGGCTTGCCTCCTTGAGTGGCAGCAGCAGCGCTTATCGATACTAGATCTGTCGTACTATCTTTTCTGTGACCGCTAGTATTTCCGGGTGGTGGTGGTGCGTGTGGTGGTCAGTCGGTTGGGACGAAGCAGCGAGCAAGTCTCCGCAGCGTTTGGCCAGGCCAGGACCACCGGCAGCGTGCACCTGCTTTCAGATTGTGAGGCACTAGCTGCGAGAGCGAGAGCGACCAAGTACTCTTTATAGGTGTTTTATTATTCATATGTAAAATATAGATCACGGATCTTTAGGTTAGAACCCATTTTTTTCCTGAGCTCCAATTTGCATGTAAGTTGGTACTTATGCGTTTCACGACTGTCTAAACTGAATACCGCTAGTTCTTTAAATGCGAACATTTTTAGGTTAGGCTTTACCGTGACTGTTACTGACATTAAATGGAACAACAAGTTTACTGTTACCAGTCACCGTTTTATTTTTTCTTTTTTTTTTTTTTTTTTTTTTTTTTCCAAGACGCGTTTCGAAGGTTTAAACCTCCATCATCGGGTGGATTTACATTAGTTAATATTACATATGTGTGTATGTTGTGTTACGACATTTGGAGGAACTTGTGGCACTGCCTCCAGTGGTCACAGGTTCCTTTTTCTGTCGTAACACTTCACATATATACTGCCACATTTGTAAACAAATATGGCGTCAGACGCCATATTTGTTTACAAATGTGGCAGTATACATGTGAAGTGTTACGACAGAAAAAGGAACCTGTGACCACTGGAGGCAGTGCCACAAGTTCCTCCAAATGTCGTAACACAACATACACACATATGTAATATTAACTAATGTAAATCCACCCGATGATGGAGGTTTAAACCTTCGAAACGCGTCGTGGAAAAAAAAAAAAAAAAAAAAAAGAAAAAATAAAACGGTGACTGGTAACAGTAAACTTGTTGTTTCATTTAACCGCTAGTTCTATAGGACCTAAAATTTCGTATGTCGACGTTGACGCCTAATTTTGCCTATTTCGGTATCAAAATCCTAAAAAGTTCCTATTTCGGTAATCTGACATAGAGTTCTTGTGTTTTCAAAGATTAGAAAAAGGAAGTAAATTCAGGGCTTTACGTCCCGTCGAAGGCGAAGGTCGTTAGAGACTGTTTACAGTTCCTTTGCATGCCTCACTACCAACAGCACTCGGCACGGTTGAATGGTCATCCATCCAAGTACGCGCAGAGTGCGACAGTGCTTAATTTCGGTGAGCGAATGGGAATCGGTCAAACATTTGAGTTACACATTGGAATCGAACGTGGGAGTACTAAATGTTTCATTTGAAAATATTTCGTTCGTAGGATTCTGGCCAGCTGTGTATTTTTGCAAAGGAATGGTTTCATAGGCCTTAAGCTGAGCACGGATTAAAAAGAAAGACCAGGCAACATGTTTCCAGTAACCAACAGTCCAATGTCGGTGTTGACGGGCCCTCGCGAGGTGTAAAGCTTTGTATCGTGCAGTCATCAAGGATACATGAGTAGACTTTCGGCTCCGAAAGACTATGTCGATGATGTTTCGTGGAATGATTCGTATACTGACACTTGTTGATGGCCTAGCAGTGAAATCAGCATTATGCGGAAGGGCTGCACTTCTGTCACGTGCCGGCCGGTGTGGCCAAACGGTTCTAGGCGCATCAGTCTGGAACAGCGTGACCACTACGGTCGCAGGTTCAAATCCTGCCTCGGGCATGGATGGTTGTGATGTCCTTAGATTAGTTAGGTTTAAGTAGTTCTAAGTTCTAGGAGAGTGATGACCTCAGACGTTAAGTTCCATAGTCCTCAGAGCCATTTGAACCATTTTTTTTCTGTCACGTTCAACGATTCTCTTCAGTCATCGTTGGTCCCGTTTTTGCAGGACTTTTTCCGGTAGGAACGATGTAGGAGATATGATGTTTTGCCGGATTCCTAATACTGACGGTACACTTATGAAATGGTTGTGAGGGAAAATCTCCATTTCATCGCTACTTGCGGATCTTGTGTCCAATTGCTCGTGCACCGACTATAGCACCACGTCCAAACTCACTTAAATCTTGATAGCATACCATTCTAGCAGTAGTAACCGATCAAACAACTGCCCCAAACACTTGTCTCAAATAGGAATTGCCGATCGCAGCGCTGTATTCTGCCTTTTTGCATATCTCTGTATTTGAATACGCATGCCTATACCAGTTTCTTTGCGCTTCGGCGTACATTATCGCTACTACATGGTCGTTACAAAATAAAGCTGACCTCTCCATTCAGCTATGATCAAAAGTTAATTTCCAATTAATTGAGGGAGGCATACCGTTTCCGCAGAAGTCACCGTGACGAGATCTACAGTTTGGGTAACGAGTGAGGAATTGGAGGCTTAGAATACTGCCGACTCCACCCGTGCTGGACATTAGTTGCGTACAAGAAAAACTAAAATATGGCTAGCGACAAAACGTGTTCGGTATCAAGTACCAGTACCGACTTAGCCTGCCGTCAATAAGGGACTGGGGACTGGATCTACGCGGACACTATAGACTTGGTCGAACCGCACATACAGACACAGAAAGGCAGAGGGAGTAACGTAACACTACTACGAGTTTCGTTGTATATTCATTAGACAGTAGGGTTTCGTTGTAAATTCGTTAGTCAGTAACGATTACATAGAGTATCCAACAGCTCAACAGCATCGTGCAGCGGCCTCTTACTGTCGGTAAGCGAAGACAAGCTGACGAGGGGAGGACAAAGAGCTGTGGGAAGCAATGTTGGCCAAGCTGCGGTGTACTGTGCAAACTAAATAGACGTAAAATAGATTACTTAGTGTTAAGAAAACCTAGTAACTATAAATCGATATGTTATGCAGAGAGTTTGGATTACAAAAAAAAAATGGTTCAAATGGCTCTGGGCACTATGGGACTCAAGTGCTGAGGTCATTAGTCCCCTAGAACTTAGAACTAGTTAAACCTAACCTACCTAAGGACATCACAAACATCCATGCCCGAGGCAGGATTCGAACCTGCGACCGTAGCGGTCTTGCGGTTCCAGACTGCAGCGCCTTTAACCGCACGGCCACTACGGCCGGCGTGTGGATTACACGTGAAAGTAAATCTCAACGTGTCCTTAACTAAAATCTAAGCTCCCTCATATATAAAGTTTTGATGCCGGAATAAGTTTTAGGAACACTGCGTGATGATAAGTTACCGCAAGTTACCTAAGAAGTTAACACTAGTTTTATGAATGCAACGGTTTGCGGTGGGCACAAATTAAATAAATTGAGTTTAAGTAAATGCAAGCAGTCGTACTGGTATCTCACTCGCTAGTAGCGCTACGTAGTCATTTGCTGTACTATAGGAATGTTCTAACAATTGGCTGTAGTCATAAACAAAATGTCAAACACTGAATCTAACAGTGTTGTAGAACAGCACTGCGATTCAGCCTCCAGCGTCAGCACCACAACCTACCTTGTTTCCTGAAAGCATGCACCGAAATACAAATAATTCGGTGGCTCAGACCACCATCTTCGAGCGAAAAATCGTTTACATAGCTGCGTGAAGAGTACATACGTCTTTTCATCGTAGGATACGTTGCGTCTTTTGCTAATTTTAAGAACTGTCTATGTAGAAAAGGCGCTTTTGAAGTTGTAAAACGTGAATATCTGAACGTGAATTTTACTTTCAGAGACGATAGAGCTGCCTGATATGTGTTCTCTCCACTATACATTACGTTTACACAGTCACTTCAAAGATGTTGTTCCTGTTACAGATATGCTTTTTTACACTGAATATTTTGATAAAGATTAAATAGGTCCTAGATAAGCACTTTTTTTAACGTTCTGCACCAGAATATTGACGCGTATACAATCCAGTTATGATATAAGGTAGTTATATATACACGGAGGCGATTTTCTTGTATTTTTTAAAAATATGAGTCGGCTCCAGCACTAGATATAAAAGAAAAGATGAAGTATTTATTTGCATAAATAAATTTTCCTCTTGCTGTAAAAAGAATATGAATAAGGTTGCGCTAGAAGAAAAACATGTGCAGAATTCAATTATTAAATTAACTTCTTATGGATAATAACATTACAACAGATCATGCATATATATCGTAAGTTGAACTTACTGAGAGATAAATGGGAGTGTTTACATTAATTGCTGTGCATTGAAACTGTAAATCATGAGAATTCTTTAAATACTTTGTCAAAGGTTTCGAAAAGGATGGTTCAGACCGTTACAATATTGTCGTGGAGCAGATGTTCCCCAAGTTTCTTTATGTGGCTATAGATACCTAGTTCTTGAGATGGAGACAGTCTGTGTCCGTTGTTAAGTGTATACATTATCTCAAGGTAGCTTTCTCCATTGTCAAAGGAATGTCGTTTATCTTTTATGTGGGAAGCTATTGCAGAGTAGTGTGGTGCGTTGTATGGGAATGTTGTTGTTGTGGTCTTCTGCCGGCCGAAGTGGCCGTGCGGTTAAAGGCGCTGCAGTCTGGAATCGCAAGACAGCTACGGTCGCAGGTTCGAATCCTGCCTCGGGCATGGATGTTTGTGATGTCCTTAGGTTAGTTAGGTTTAACTAGTTCTAAGTTCTAGGGGACTAATGACCTCAGCAGTTGAGTCCCATAGTGCTCAGAGCCATTTGAACCATTTTTTGTCTTCTGTCCTGAGACTGGTTTGATGCAGCTCTCCATGCTACTCTATCCAGTGCAAGCTTCTTCATCCCCCAGTACCTACTGCAACCTACATCCTTCTGAATCTGCTTAGTGTATTGATCTCTTGGTCTCCTTTTACGATTTTTACCCTCCACGCTGCCCTCCAATGCTAAATTTGTGATCCCTTGATGCCTCAAAACATGTCCTACAAACCGATCCCTTCTTCTAGTCAAGTTGTGCCACAAATTTCTCTTCTCCTCAATCCTATTCAATACCTCCTCATTAGTTACGTGATCTACCCATCTTATCTTCAGCATTCTTCTGTAGCACCACATTTCGAAAGCTTCTATTCTCTTCTTGTCCAAACTGGTTATTGTCCATATTTCACTTCCATACATGGCTACAGTCCATACAAATACTTTCAGAAACGACTTCCTGACACTTAAATCTATACTCGATGTTAACAAATTTCTCTTCTTCAGAAACGATTTCCTTGCCATTGCCAGTCTACATTTTATTTCCTCTCTACTTCGACCATCATCAGTTATTTTACTCCCGAAATAGCAAAACTCCTTTACTACTTTAAGTGTCTCATTTCCTAATCTAATCCCCTCAGCATCACCCGATTTAATTTGACTACTTTCCATTATCCTCGTTTTGCTTTTGCTGATGTTCATCTTATATCCTCCTTTCAAGACACTGTCCATTCTGTTCAACTGCTCTTCCAAGTCCTTTGCTGTCTCTGACAGAATTACAATGTCATCGGCGAACCTCAAAGTTTTTATTTCTTCTCCATGGATTTTAATACCTACTGCTTGCTCAATATACAGATTGAATAACATCGGGGAGAGGCTACAACCCTGTCTCACTCCTTTCCCAACCACTGCTTCCCTTTCATGCCCATCGACTCTTATAACTGCCATTTGGTTTCTGTACAAATTGTAAATGGCCTTTCGCTCCCTGTATTTTACCCCTGCCACCTTCAGATTTTGAAAGAGAGTGTTCCAGTTAACGTTGTCAAAAGCTTTCTCTAAGTCTACAAATGCTAGAAACGTAGGTTCTTAATCTTTCTTCTAAGATGAGTCGTAAGGTTAGTATTGCCTCACGTGTTCCAACATTTCTACGGAATCCAAACTGATCTTCCCCGGGGTCCGCTTCTACCAGTTTTTCCATTCGTCTGTAAAGAATTCGCGTTAGTATTTTGCAGCTGTGACTTATGAAACTGATAGTTCGGTAATTTTCACATCTGTCAACACCTGCTTTCTTTGGGATTGGAATTATTATATTCTTGTTGAAGTCTGTGGGTATTTCGCCTGTCTCATACATCTTGCTCACCAGATGGTAGAGTTTTGTCATGACTGGCTCTCCCAAGGCCATCAGTAGTTCTAATGGAATGTTGTCTACTCCCAGGGCCTTGTTTCGACTCAGGTCTTTCAGTGCTCTGTCAAACTCTTCAC
Source organism: Schistocerca piceifrons (assembly GCF_021461385.2). Taxonomy (NCBI): domain Eukaryota; kingdom Metazoa; phylum Arthropoda; class Insecta; order Orthoptera; family Acrididae; genus Schistocerca; species Schistocerca piceifrons. The sequence continues at coordinate 558,735,605 of NC_060143.1, forward strand.
GCTGTATCTTATCTCCCATTTCATCTTCATCTACATCCTCTTCCATTTCCATAATATTGTCCTCAAGTACATCGCCCATGTATAAACCCTCTATATACTCCTTCCACTTTCTGCCTTCCCTTCTTTGCTTAGAACTGGGTTGCCATCTGAGCTCTTGATGTTCATGCAAGTGGTTCTCGTCTCTCCAAAGGTCTCTTTAATTTTCCTGTAGGCAGTATCTACCTTACCCCTAGTGAGACAAGCCTCTACATCCTTACATTTGTCCTCTAGTCATCCCTGCTTAGCCATTTTGCACTTCCTGTCGATCTCATTTTTGAGACGTTTGTATTCCTTTTTGCCTGCTTCATTTACTGCATTTTTATATTTTCTCCTTTCATCAATTAAATTCAATATTTCTTCTGTTACCCAAGGATTTCTGTTAGCCCTCGTCTTTTTACCTACTTGATCTGCTGCCTTCACTTCTTCATCCCTCAGAGCTACCCATTCTTCTTCTACTGTATTACTTTCCCCCATTCCTGTAAATTGTTCCCTTATGCTCTCCCTGAAACTCTGTACAACCTCTGGTTCTTTCAGTTTATCCAGGTCCCATCTCCTTTAATTCTCGCCTTTTTGCAGTTTCTTCAGGTTCAATCTGCAGTTCATAACCAATAGATTGTAGTCAGAATCCACATCTGCCCTTGGAAATGTCTTACAATTTAAAACCTGGTTCCTAAATCTCTGTCTTACCATTATATAATCTATCTGATACCTTTTAGTATCTCCAGGATTCTTCCAGGTATACAACCTTCTTTCATGATTCTTGAACCAAGTGTTAGCTATGATTAAGTTATGCTCTGTGCAAAATTCCACATGGCGGCTTCCTCTTTCATTTTTCCCCCCCAATCCATATTCACCTACTATGTTTCGTTCTCTCCCTTTTCCTACTACCGAATTCCAGTCACCCATGACTATTAAATTTTCGTCTCCCTTCACTACCTGAATAATTTCTTTTATCTCGTCATACATTTCACCAATTTCTTCATCATCTGCAGAGCTAGTTGGCATATAAACTTGTACCACTGTAGTAGGCATGGGCTTTGTGTCTATCTTGGCCACAATAATGCGTTCACTATGCTGTTTGTAGTAGCTAACCCGCACTCCTATTTTTTTTATTCATTATTAAACCTACTCCTGCATTACCCATATTTGATTTTGTATTTATAACCCTGTAATCACCTGATCAAAAGTCTTGTTCCTCCTGCCACCCAACTTCACTAATTCCCACTATATCTAACTTTAACCTATCCATTTCCCTTTTTAAATTTTCTAACCTACCTGCCCGATTAAGGGATCTGACATTCCACGCTCCGATCCGTAGAGTGCCAGTTTTCTTTCTCCTGATAACGACGTCCTCTTGAGTAGTCCCCGCCCGGAGATCCGAATGGGGGACTATTTTACCTCCGGAATATTTTACCCAAGAGGACGCCATCATCATTTAATCATACAGTAAAACTGCATGTCCTCGGGAAAAATTACGGCTGTAGTTTCCCCTTGCTTTCAGCCGTTCGCAGTACCAGCACAGCAAGGCCGTTTTGGTTAATGCTACAAGGACAGATCAGTCAATCATCCAGACTGTTGCCCCTGCAACTACTGAAAAGGCTGCTGCCCCTCTTCAGGAACCACATGTTTGTCTGGCCTCTCAACAGATACCCCTCCGTTGTGGTTGCCCCTACGGTACGACCGTCTGTATCGCTGAGGCACGCAAGCCTCCCCACCAACGGCAAGGTCCATGGTTCATGGGGGGGGGGGGGGTGTTGTATGGGAAGGCGTCGATGTTTTCTTTGAATCTATTGCGAAAGTTACAGCCGGTTTGACCTACGTATTGAGCTGGGCATTTACTATATATGATTGTATATATGACAGAAGATAAAAATTAATCTTGACTGCTTTTAAGGTTATGAGGAAGCCACAGGCAAATTTTATTGTTTTCTAGAATGTAATCACTTGAAGTTATTAGCAATTTTTTGGAAGAAGTTACTAAGGATGGGGATGCATGTTGTTGCTGTACTTTTCCTCGTTATTGGTGGTTATTTTGTTCAATTTTTTAAACTGAATTGTCTATTAGTGTTGGTTTATGCCCATCACCTTCAGCTACTTGCTTTATGATTTTTATTTCATTCTGGAGGTTCTCATCACTTGGTGAGTTTGTTAGAGCTCTTGAATGATTGAACGGTGTGCTGCTAGTTTGTGCATGTTGGGGTGGCATAAGGAAATATGTTTATATGCCTATTGTGGTTCGATTCCTGTAAATTAGGAAGACATATTTGTTATCTTGTTTGTAGCTGCTTAAGTCAAAGAAGTTAATACTATTATTTCTTGCCTGCTGACAGGTGACTATAGTATTCTTGTGTACTTTGTTGATTGTTTGGAGGATGTCTTGGACATCACCTTTGTTTTCCCCCTAATTATCAGAAATGCATCGTCTACATATATTTTTAGAACTGATGAACTGAACTTCTTGGATGCGTGTTTGCTTTTTTGTGAAAAGCTTGTGCTTTGGGTGGCTAAGGAATATTTCTGCTATAGGGTCTGACACACTGGCACCCATAGCTAACACATTTGTTTGTTTGTAGTTTTTTTTTTTACTTTGAAAGAGAAGTAATTCTGTATTAGTACAAGTTCTACAAGGTTAATGATTCTGTGATTTCTGCCAAGGAGGGCGTCTTGTAAAAATAGGTTTTGTTTAGTGACAGATAAAGCATTATTAGTGGGTATGTTAGTATACAGATTTGTTTCATCTAGAGATATCATTGGCCATTTGTTAGTATTGTGTATCTTTCAGATCATTCGCAGATGAGAGACTTTTTTCATTTAGTAGTTACTTTCTTGCTGAGTTTGTGTAGAATATTTTACCCATGGTAGTTTGTGATGTTTGAGATCGGTGTTATGGAGCCGGCTTCTGTGGGATCCTAGGTATGGTGTTGTTGGATTCAAGAACATACACTGGTCATTTTCTCCGTCAGTAAGCAGGAAGTTAGTATTTATGAGGAAGGCCTTACGCTCAGGTTGGGTTTGTTGGTAGAGTCTATGTCTAGCTGTATGGTACGATTTTCTTCAAAGAACTTCAAGGTTTTCTGGAAGTATTGATTTTCATATAAAATAACTAATGAGTTTCCTTTGTCTACCTTTGTGATAACTACTTTAGGGTGTTTCAGTTTAATATTTAATGTCTGGAGTGGTCCGTTTTCTTTAATGGTGGTGGTGTTTATATCTGTTTCACTTGCGATTTCTTTCTTCGCTACAGAAATTTTAGTGTTGTTGTCTGACTTATTTGGTTTCCAGTGCTACAGCTGATTCATATTTTTAACAAATACAAGAAAAGCTTTCTTATTTACACATAATACTTAGTATAATAGCTGGATTGTGCATATTCTGGTGCAGCCCATTCACATAAAGAAACCCTACTTACGGAGAATCGTTTCATTACTTTATCTTTATATCCAAAGTAAACAAACATATCTGGAACACGTAAAAAATCTTGGAGGTGACCGTGCAAACTTATTGTACATTGGAGAGGACATACATCAGGCAGCAGTATCCAGAATTTTTACGACCAAGAAATGCATGTTTTTCAACTACAAAAGTGCCTTTTCTAGATAAAAAGTTTTTATATTTTGTAAAATTCGCCACACCTCCCTTAGTCTGATACGGTAGAAGGACGTATGTACTTTTTGCGAACACCTTCTATGTAAACAAACAACTCTCCATCTGAAGATGACGGTGTGAATCATCAAAACGCGAAGTGGCAAAATAAACAGAAGCAGACGCTAGAACTGTTTCCCTGGTATTTACCCACATTCGAAGCCCTTATTTACCGTCCTTTACAGACATAATACTCATACGCACCGAAATTTGAAATATACACTACTGGCCATTAAAAAATGCTACACCACGAAGATGGCGTGCTACAGACGCGTAATTTAACCGACAGGACGATGCTGTGACATGCAAATGATTAGCTTTCAGAGCATTCCCACAAAGTTGGCACCGGTGGCGACACGTACAACGACATGAAGAAAGTTTCCAACCAATTTCTCATACACAAACAGTAGTTGACCGGCGTTGCCTGGTGAAACGTTGTTGTGATGCCTCGTGTAAGGAGGAGAAATGCGTATCATCACGTTTCCGACTTTGATAAAGGTCAGATTGTAGCCTATCGCGTTTGCGGTTTATCGTTTCGCGACATTGCTGCTCGCGTTGGTCGAGATCCAATGACTGTTATCAGAATATGGAGTCGGTGGTTTCAGGAGGGTGGTACAGAACGCCGTGCTGGATCCCAACGGCCTCGTATCACTAGCAGTCGAGATGACAGGCATCTTATACGCAAGGCTTTAACGGATCGTGCAGCCACGTCTCGATCCCTGAGTCAACAGATGGGGACGTTTGGAAGACAACAACCATCTGCACGAACAGTTCGACGACGTTTGCAGCAGCATGGACTATCAGCTCAGAGCCCATGGCAGCGGTTACCCTTGACGCTGCATCACAGGCAGGAGCGCCTGCGATGGTGTACTCAACGACGAACCTGGGTGCACGAATGGCAAAACGTCATTTTTTTCGGATGAATCCAGGTTCTGTCTACAGCATCATGATGGTCGCATCCATGTTTGGCGACATCGCGGTGAACTCACATTGGATGCGTGTATTCGTCATCGGCAACTGGCGTGTCACCCGGCGTGATGGTACGGGGTGCCATTGGTTACACGTCTCGTTCACCTCTTGTTGGCATTGACGGCTCTTTGAACAGTGAACGTTACATTTCAGATATATTACGACCCGTGGCTCTACCCTTCATTCGATCCCTGGGTGCTGATTTCTCAGGATCTATGCACCCAAATTGCGTGAAAATATAATCACATGTCAGTTCTAGTATAATATATTTGTCCAATGAATACCCGTTTATCATCTGCATTTATTGTTGGTTGTTATAGTGCTTAAAAGGGCATGTAATGCTACCTACCACTGCCTAGCTCTTCGGGTGGAACCACTTCCTTCATAATTCCAGTTTTCATAAAACATTCAGCGATTGACTCTTCAGCCTGTAGCACTGCAGCTATCGCCAGAATAGTGAAAACTGAGGGATACGAACAGCATTATCTTGATGAAGTGAACAGACAAGAGGTTCATGAAGACTGTACCTATTTGGAAAGGACAAAATTTAGAACCACACAGGAAAGAGCTTGGTTTGCTCATAAAAAAAAACGTACCTTCTATGCTACTAAACAGACAACTTACAAACTTCGATCTGCTTCAATGGATAAATTTTCTCTATTTCAGATTTCATGGTGCACTTATGAGGAATACACTACATAAGACTATGCCGAAATCTAAAGATTCAGAACTGAAAATTTAAATTTTGAAGAAGCACTTGGAACTCATTATGTGACATATGGTAGGAGAAGAACGCATAATAAATGATAGTTCACCACTTTTATTCGGAGGTAACAGCATATACGCAAGAAATTTCTAAGGGATTGCTACAAGATTTCTCAAAGCATCAAATTCTGCAGAAGGAGCAGAATAAATTTGATGCGTTAGCAGTTCGTGGAGTGGATATACAAATGGTTAGCAGAATTCGTGTCAGGTGTATTATTGTGACGAATTCGTATCTAAATGTCACATTTCTTAAAGGGACTATGTACACAGGTGTCTGCAGAATATTATTTATTTCATTTCAGTATAGCAATTTTGGCCTTTGGGTCACTATCACGTGGTACTGCAAAGGTTGCAAAATATACAAAAATGAAGCGTAGGATTAATTTGAAGTGGCACAAATGTGCCATGACTAAGTAATTCGTTACGGAAAATCGTTACATTTTGCCTTAGAAGGTGTCAGACTTTTAAAACCCTCCGAAGTTACCTTTCCACATTTGGTGTAGGTTTACTGTACAAAAATTTTGTACGGAAAGGTATATACCTAGATTTTACAATACGTATGGTGCATACAACATTTTTGTGTGATAACATGGGAGAATCTACTGCACTAGCACTTTTGTATTCAGCTTCACTTCGTTCATTTTTAGAATGCCTTCTCTTATGTGATGTATTTGATGTATTATATATTAGCTCTTCATAAATCCTGTGTAACCAATTTTATGTTGCCATTGCTTTCCACTGCACTGTAATTTTCATACATGGAAACGAGGGAGGATCAAGTTACTCGCATAGTTCTGTTCTTGTAATTTCAATGTATCTTCAGAATGTATCTTGTCTTATCTATTCTACTTTAGTGGCGCATCATTATAGGGTGTAATTTAGTTTTTAAATCGTTTCGATAACGTTCTAAGCATCTTGGAACTGTAATATTTCATGTACATACGTTTCCATACAATTACATTATATTTCTCACATTGGAGCTTGTAAGTATGCTGTTTAGGTTCTTATATTGGTAACGCCACCGCCACGTAGCGCTCTGTATGAAAATCACTGGCTGTGCTGTGTGCAGTCTGTGGCTCGTTTGCATTGTTGCAATATTCGCTATTGTAGTGTTAGGCAGTGGGCTGTTAACAGCGCGTAGCGTTGCGCAGTTGGAGGTGCGCCGCCAGCAGTGGTGGATGTAGGGAGAGAGATGGCGGAGTTTTGAGAGCGGATGATCGGGACGTGTGTTCATACTGACTTTTGACCACTATTAAGGTAAATACATTGTTTGTTCTCTATCAAAATCTTTCATTTGCTAACTATGCCTATTAGTAGTTAGTGCCTTCAGTAGTTAGAATCTTTTATTTAGCTGGCAGTAGTGGCGCTCGCTGTATTGCAGTAGTTCGAGTAACGAAGATTTTTGTGAGGTAAGTGATTTGTGAAAGGTATAGGTTAATGTTAGTCAGGGCCATTCTTTTGTAGGGATTATTGAAAGTCAGATTGTGTTGCGTTAAAAATATTGTGTGTCAGTTTAAGCACAGTCATGTATAATTTTTCTAAGGGGACGTTTCAAGCTTAGAAAACAAACATATGCTGAAGTTTCTCAGTTTGTTGTACTACACTGAATGCCGTTTCGTGAGTAAGCACTTCGTGCCTTTTGTATTCTTTCATCAGCCAGGTACATGCGAAGGGGGTGTAATGGAATAAAACTGCTGTGTCGTCCGAACAAGACACAGCCATGACAAAAGTACCACAGGCGGAAAGATATCAGCTGTTGACAGTGATATGGAGACTCACCACTTAAAGAGGCGAGAGGCGAGGTGGCAAATGGCTTAGTCAAAGAGCTAATTAGAGAGCTATTATGACAACACATTTAAAGCTTCAATTACATCGAGGGACATTATGGCAGCTATAGGGTAAGCATTGTAATATTAATATTTCGAATACCCGGCATAACCAAATTCAGTAAATACGCAATTTTAGGCCTACATACTTCATTTAATTGTAAATTTCTTACAATTAGAATGGGTCCCGCTTAAATGCGACATTAAATTTCACATTACTATTTCCTCTATGCCTGGTATATTATGTAAAAAGCAACTTCAACTGTACGAAACTCTATATGTAAAATAATTCTAATTTTGTGCTGTTTTTACGTTATTTTGTTATATTTTATGACTCCACATAGGAAGCTATCTTCCATCGGAGCCATCAATTAGAACAATTGGCAGAATGTTCCGTAAGGCCTATGCCGACAACGAGGAAGCCAAAAGCTGCTACTATCACTTTTATTATAAGATTTTTGCTACTGACTTCAACCTAGGATTTGGCACTCATAGAAGTGACGCTTGCAGCTTTTCCGAACAGCGCTATCAAAAACTCAAAAATTATGTTGATGATGAAGTGAGATGATGATGAAGTGATGTTGATGATGAAGTGAAGGAAATTGAGCGTAACCTCATGGTGCAAATGGAAAGAGCAAAACAGTTCCACCGCCTAATGAATGATCCACTTTCTGACAGCATTGCGTTTTATTTTTTACATGGTTCAGACCCAACCACTGCCACGTATATTGTCAGACTAGGCATTTTATTCACGCCAGGTGTGGCAGTATTGCTTGGGCAGTGTTCAGCGTTATTATGCCAACTGAAAGCAGGCGGATGATGATGTCCACTTTTACGTCTGGTGTGAATGTGATGCGAAACGTGATAGTTCATCAGTATAACCTCGAAGGGCTTTGTAGAAATAAGGCACATATTCGCGAAATTAACATATTCTGTGGTGGCTGTAGTGTGCAAAATAAGAACTATGTTTTGCTATCGGTTCTTAGTGAGCTTTCAGGCTTCTATCATGTTACCTTCCACATAACTTATCCAATTCGCGGACACAGCTATTTCCCAGCTGAAAGGGTTTTTGGAAGAGTGGAGGAGATGATAAGGAAGACAGAATTGCTTCTTGTTCGTAAGGATTAGGATTTTAACAGCACTGGTAAAGTTCATATTCTTGGCACCGATTATCAAATTTTCGACTGGAAAAATGCAGATTATTTGTGTATTAAGTCAAAATTAGATTTTAAAAGATCTGAAATGAAGCCCTTAAGTGTCAACTCAGGATCCGTCACTTGTGAAGAGCATTACTCCAACCTACTAGCGGGGTGCTAACATGGGCTATTAAAATGTGGCCGCAAGTGGTCTTGTCTTGTTCCTAAGCAAGCTGTATTAGCTAATGCTTTGAAGAAGGAAAACATCCGAGGACGTAAAGCGTCATCATCAAAAAGTTGCAGTACACGACGGCCATCCTGCAATGATATGTTACTCCAAGGTGTTAAATGTAATAATGAATAGTGTCATTCACTCTCTTATTCTTCCATGTATTAATAAAGTGATAGAAATAAACAGTCTCGTCAGTCACGGGTTTAAATGTTAGCCTGGCATTTCAGTACTTATTTGCGTCGCTATAATATATTAACTAAAATATATATCAGAATGAAACGAAGACGTACTGGCAGAATTGAAGCTGTGAGGACAGGTCGTGAGCCATGCTTGGGTAGCTCAGTTGGTAGAGCATTTGCCCGTGAAAGTCAAAGGCCCCGAGTTCGTGTCTCGGTCCGTCACACAGTTTTAATCTGCCAGGTAGTTTCAAAATATATATATATCTATTAAATTTTTTGTTTTTATCCAGCATATTATTATTTTGACATTCAGAGTATCAGGAACATGACTAAAACCAGGATTGAATCATTTTACTCAACTCCAATACAAGTTGTGCATTTCCTTGAAATGATTACATTATGAATTTTTTATTTTTTTTTACTTTTGCATATTTATTTACAGTTACACAATTGAGTTACATAAAAAATGTTATATAGTTCGAGCGACTCTTATGTCCACTATCACATCTTACCATTTCCCCAAGTTTCGTATTTCATGGAGATATGTCATTCTGGAGAAACACTCCCCTTATGAAAATCACTGACAACAAGAAGGGAAGGGATGACAGGACATCTGTTATCATGGAATAGCTTTCACAGTACTAGAGGGAGCCGCAGAGAATAAAAACTGTAAAGGGAGACCGAGATTTTTAATACATCCAGCAAGTAACTGAGGACGTGCGATTCAAGAGCTAATGTGAGATGAAGAAAGCACAGCAGAGGAATGCGTTGTCGGCTGTACGAAATCAGTCAGAAGACTGATGACTCCTAAAGGATATTTACAACAAATGTTGTCGTTTATATGACGTTTATTTATGTTTTATATGCTAGAGTTGTGACGGCTGGATTCGCTGTTCCAAGGCTGTTACGTATAAGACATTCCACAACAGAACTTCGTTCTTGGAGTAAAACTTGGAGACATGATAAAGTCCCGTGCTCCAAGTGAGCCGTATTTATATGCAGATATACAGTACGAAGTGACTTCTGGGGTTAGTAATGGATCCTTATTCTAGGACATAGCACATTTGTGTCTATCCGTAACACAATTTGTTTAATTTCAGAATTATTGTCAAAGAAGTACACTAGATTACATAGGTTGTTGCATGACAACGATAGGACAGTTGTCAGGATAACACATTACGTCCTGTTTAGCGAATTACACTGAACACAACAATATCAAATTTGAATAGAAGGTTCTATAGAAGTTGAAGTTGGCCAATATTACAACAAATCATCCGATTTCGGTTCCAGGTTCAGTACTATTTAGGATGACAATCAAGTTTACAGAGGATGGTTTGTTTTTGTGATAAGATGAGCAAAAGATTACTCAGGGTTCCTCGAGTTCACAGTGGACACAACCTGGTGAAACAACAAGTATACACCTTGCTAGTGGCATTTACCTTAGCTGCAATGAGCTGTCAGTTGCAGGGATCCTCTCGCCCTCTCAAAATCCTATAAAAAAAGGTAATCGAAATTCGAATTCCTTACTGATTTTATCAGCAGGAACTGTCCTATGTTTCTTGTGCACTCATCCCTAGTCTCAAAATCGAGCGAGGTGGCGCAGTGGTTAGCACACTGGACTCGCATTCGGGAGGACCACGGTTCAATACCACGTCCGGCCATCCTGATTTAGCTTTTCCGTGATTTCCCTAGATCACTCCAGGCAAATGCCGGGATGGTTCGTTTGAAAGGGCACGGCCGACTTCCTTCCCCATCGTTCCCTAATCCGAGCTTGTTCTCCGTCTCTAATGACCTCGTTGTCGACGAGACGTTAAACACCAATATCCTCCTCCTCCTCCTAGTGTCGAAATATGGGGATATACACATGTTTAGATGGAGCAGCATGTATACTACAATGCTCTCTCAGTTCTTTCAAGAACAATTAACTACGTGGCTGTTTCTTTTCTCCACTGTTGGAGCACAATGACTCTTCAGCTAATTTCTAGCTGAATGTCAGCCGAAGTGGATGCAGTGTTCACACCAAATCCCTCCTTTGGCGTTGTACAGAGCATGAAGCACCCTGTTCTACCCTTGATGCCGATTCAGAGAAAAGTTCACGAAACGTATGGGCTTGTCTCTTTCGTAGCAAACTACCCCCCCCCCCCCCACCTGCGTCCTCCAGTGTTTCACGTCACGGTTTTTTTCAGACCAATGGGAACGTTCCTTTCATCTTGTGGAAACTACCTGTACTAATCGCAAAGGGCCTACCTTCAAACTGCATCGAAATTTTGCCCCTTTCTACTCCTTCCAAGTTTATTCCAGCCAATCGGACATTTTGTGCCCGCTCCTGACGCCTAAAAATTACACACATACATCACGAGCGCACCACAGGCATTTCACGTGATCAACTGCGTCGCTGGCCTGTTTGTATCCATCTGGAAATGCCCCAAAGCACTTTTCTAAGGAATTTTTCCATAGTAGGCACCGCTGGCCCACTACTTGCTCTCCTCAATGTATCACCCGGCGTGTTCATTGTCCCTTTAGCCACAGATCACCAACTCCTTTTTTAAAAGCGTTCCGTTGTACTCAGCCATGATGGCCCAAACCACATCTGCCCCCAAACTAAAATGTTTCCTCCAGCAGCTTCTTTCACCGTTTGCTCATTGGCATGCAGGATTTTTTGTTCAGTGTGTCAATAGTGTTGAATCGAGTGTCATCCCTTTGCATTACATACTGTACAGTTTAATAGACAAATCCGCTCATTATTGCCAAAGTATGTCAGGTAACATACTCATCTACTTGTTACGACATAGAAAATCTCTCATGTAGGGCGCGAAATTGACATTCAGTTAATCAGTCCCATGTAAATATGGCTTTCAGTGCCTGGAATCAGATGTTAGGCTCGCTTGCCATGCAGCTCTTTTCATTGAAGCAGAGAGGCTGCACCTTGAAGGGAACTGGCATCTGTCAGGAAAGAAAGAAATTCAGAATTAACTGGCTGTGGCCTGTAATAGGGTTCCAGCCTTGGCGGTTGCCTAAATTGAAAATGGAAAACAACTGGAAACAATTTTCGAGGTTGCCAACACATAGATTCTGACCATCTCGCCTCCTGAACCCAGGTATCGCTTGCTCAGCGCTTCAAGGTTGAAACACGTATGTAACGTAGCAGCGATGGCGAGGCATAGCAGCGTCTCTGACCAGAGAGTATGCGCTTGACCGCGCGAGTGTTGCGAGCAGTACTCTGTCAGTAGTTGCATCGAGCAGTACGCTAGTAGTCGTCATGCAGAGCAGTCGGTCAGTAGTAGCAGCCCAGTGCGGTTGTGTGATGTAGTCTGTCGGCAACACTGGTCAAGATGCTGAATGAGGTATATTATTAATTAAGGTAATGATCAGATAATGTAAAGTTTATTTATTGAAATTAATTTCCAACAAGTGCCCCAATAATAATTTTGATTTCAAAAGCAATTTTACAAAAAAAAAATTTTTAATTTTTGTAATTGAACTAACGATTTCGTCCCACTTCCCTTAAAGAAAAGTTTCAAAAAAAAAAAGAATATTATTATTTGCAATGCAGTTCCTCCAAGCCGTGCGCAAGAATAAGAGCAGAAATTTGACTGGCAGTTACAATGAGGTAAGACTTTAATTCTGATTTTTGCACAGGGCCAAAGACCGATATTTTGGTTTAATTGAATTTCATTAGCACTGAATTGTTTTTCATTATTTTTATAGGAGCTTACACCAGAGTCAGATTGCGAATTTCACATTTTTGTTGCCTTTGTCAGTACATTTCATTGCAGGGAGGTTATTGTTGGCTCCTATTCATTTATTATTTCTGTCTTTAAAATTTCAGTGGAGAGGTTACACTTAGCGCAATGATCATTACCTTTCATAAATAATATTGTCATTTCTTTCTTTTAAATTTCGGTGGGGAGGTTACAAGGTGCAGAGCTACCCTGTTTTTGATAATTTGGAAAAATAGTTGTGCATTATTTTCATACACAATAAAATGCATCGCTACAAATGATGGAATTCTAATACTCCATGTTTTCCGTTTAACAATGCATGTTTTGTGTGCTGATATTCCATCAATGAAAACATATTGTAAGATATAATTATAAGATTACAAAAGGGTAAACAGATTTTGGTCGAAAAGGTAGTGGGGGGGGGGGGGGGGGGGGGCTACATGCATGGTGCAGCCGGCTCTGACCAGTTGAAACAGTCTGCTGAAAATTTAGAAACCAACAAACTATAGAAAGTGATTTCATCACATACCCCTTCCGCTCTCCACTAACCCCTCCCCCGCGTTCCGTTTCTGAATCGGTTAATACTGTTCAGCTCGCCAGACTGGGCAATATTTGCCATTTGAGCTACTAATAACAGAATTTTGAACAGTTCTTTTTTAAAGTAATGCAACTATTGCAGTCTGGGCGACATTTTTGTTGATCAGCGTGAGTTTTGGGTGACACAAGGAAATCCAAGTGTATTTGTATGCACTGATTTTAATTTAATGTTATTTGTAATGATTTTTACCACTCCACTGCGTTGTGAAATACTGGAACATTGCAAACTCCTAGTTCCACCTGTCTCAGAGTAACGACTACAGTGTTAATATTAAACTCCTATAGGTCGGTAATTCGGCTATTATAGTAGTGCTTATATATTTATAACTTATCTTAATGCTAGTGGACAAACCAAAATCGTTTTCCGGTCATTTTCCTTTTGCAAACTAATTAGAAATTATGAGAACAACACACTGCACGAAAACGATAAACGGTGGCACTTACATTACATTCGACTACAAGTAAGAACTGAACGAATTAACAAAACAACAACAGAACTCAAGTAAGGCCAACAATGTACAAGGGAGGGATAGGAACAGTGGGATAATGAAGACACAGGTCGCAGAACATCAGGAAGCGATTACTGTTAAAACGCTTCAAGCTATGAAGTGGACTGCTGCTCTTCCTTACTGGACATGAACCCTACCCGGCATATCTATGCCGGTTTGGGAAACGGGCTACACCACTGTGTGACTGGAACCGCACCAGGCACCCCACAAAATGTGGTGTATGAGGGCCACCTCTTCGACGACGTAGTGGCACAATTACGACAACAGTTACCAAACCATGACACGTATCACCTGCTCAGGCAAGAGGACCACTTGCAAATCCTGAACAAGCTAGCTAATGAAACATCACACAAAGTCATAAAGGAATTTTTACGGAACAATAACTAACAGATCATATCTGATCATCTGACTAGATCCGTGCACCTGTCTTGTTCCTCCGAGGCGTGGACTTGGCCAGCCGCTTAACGGCTGGGATCAGCCAAGTTTGGGATTAGGGGGAGGGTGCACCTCTTTTACCCAATTCTGACACTCACCGAACTTGACATAGCACTTAGTATAAGGTTAGATGTAGGATAAGCCAGGATAACAACGTCAGAGTACTACTGCAGCAATTAACCGCTCTGGGCCAGCCCGGTGCCAGGGGCATCGGGATTAGCATGGTGAGGATGGCCAATTAATGTGGGTTTGTATATGCTGGCACACCTGTTACACTGCAGGTAGGCTAGCATAAGTAGCAGACATAATTAAATATTGGTATCCTGAGGATATAGCAGTAGTTCCCATAGTTGAAGAGTAATAGAACTAACATTCATAGAACAAAAGCTGCAGTAGTAATAATTGTTTTAGTATCAAGTGGGACCCACTAATGTATTAGATGGTGGGTTGCTTATGTATCATGTATTGAAGAGTAACGATCTTTTTTTAAAAAAAAGGACAGATAGGTGACAAACGATAGTTTGATTGATAGTTTATAACTGTCGACGACCTTGTTGACTAACGATATTGCATATTCATTTTTCGTCGTATGATTGAACAGCAGAAAACAAGGGGCGATCACAAAGATTCCATCCTAACGACTTACAGTCCGGAATCGGTATGCCAATCACGCAGAATAGCGGTGGGCACTGAGGCAATCAGCCCACTGGCGCACCAGTTTAAAGTTGCCAGATTGCTCAAACACCGTGTCGTGTTACGTCAAGAAGTCCGTAACCGCGTGCTGCAGATCCTCCACGACAGGACTCGCATGGGAAGACATCAGGACTATAGGACGGGTGCTCGAATGATTCCCACATGACTTCTGCGTTGCAACATTTGCGATATGGGGACGTGCGTTACCATGAAGTTGGCGCACTGTTAGACAACATGTCAGTGCCTTCCTACCCACATTGCAGTCGTCCTACGTTGAATATACGCCGAAGTATCGCCCTAAAACGGAAAATTTTTTATCCTCTCTTGTAGCTTTCAGTTTCACAACACGTCAACTATGTTAATGTAATTTCATTCAGGTGACGGGGGTTCCCGACCCTCTGGACCACATCTCTCCCCCACCCTTCCCCACTATTACAACTTCCTTGTTAGAATATACAGCACTACAATCCACAGTTCAGCAGGTAGTCAGACAAGTAGAGAACATAGCAACAAAACATGATAAACAAGCTGATGTGTTTTTATGTGAGACAGAGACTTTAATTAGTTTCGAGAAAGAGCTACAGAAGGCTATCAAACATAAGATTACCGATGTGTACACTGTGCAGAATATGTCAGCATTATGGATAAAAATTGAGTTAGGTCAAATACAAAATGCACTTACACAGGATCTACCTGAGTGGAAGGATCATGTGCTAATACAAGTAGGAAAACAAATCGAGGAATTAGAAGCAGATTGGATAACATTAAGGAGCAAGCAAGGAAAGTTAGTAGCTATAGAGATTATAGTAATGATGAATGTCGTACTCCAGATTCTCATGCAAACGTATGTGCAGAGGCAACACTAGCTACCACAAACATAGTGCCAGAAAACGCTGTTCCACGAAATGGGGGCAGGGGGGCAGACACCACACTTTCGTCAGGTACACTAGAAAAATATAAAAATGGACAATCCCAGGTGTTCATCCCAGAAAAGAAATCCGTTCATCCAGCTATTTTCGCAAAAGCTTTTAGGAGCACGTGGCCTACAGGTTGGCCTGAACAACAAAAGATTCAGTATACATTTGGTTTTGTACAAGGTAAGGCCGCACTTCCGGCATCCGAGACGGCAGAGAGGTGTGACACATTAGTATAATTTGAGAATGATTTCTGGCGAAATACTGGTAGCGCTGTGTGCAAGAAAAATTAAGAAACGAGTAACAATATTACAGAAGGAAAGTTGCTACTCACCATATAGTGGAGATGCTGAGTCGCTGTAGGCACAACAACAATATTCAAACAATTTTTTGTTGTGCCTATCGCGACTCAGCATCTCCACTGTATCGTGAGTAGCACCTTTCCATCTGTAATATTGTTACATTCCATGCTGGATTTTCCATTGTTTTAGGATAACAAGTATTAACTCCAGAGCCAAGCAACATCAGGCAGGGAACGCTAAGAAAATACACTCCTGGAAATTGAAATAAGAACACCGTGAATTCATTGTCCCAGGAAGGGGAAACTTTATTGACACATTCCTGGGGTCAGATACATCACATGATCACACTGACAGAACCACAGGCACATAGACACAGGCAACAGACCATGCACAATGTCGGCACTAGTACAGTGTATATCCACCTTTCGCAGCAATGCAGGCTGCTATTCTCCCATGGAGACGATCGTAGAGATGCTGGATGTAGTCCTGTGGAACGGCGTGCCATGCCATTTCCACCTGGCGCCTCAGTTGGACCAGCGTTCGTGCTGGACGTGCAGACCGCGTGAGACGACGCTTCATCCAGTCCCAAACACGCTCAATGGCGGACAGATACGGAGATCTTGCTGGCCAGGGTAGTTGACTTACACCTTCTAGAGCACGTTGGGTGGCACGCGATACATGCGGATGTGCATTGTCCTGTTGGAACAGCAAGTTCCCTTGCCGCTCTAGGAATGGTAGAACGATGGGTTCGATGGCGGTTTGGATGTACCGTGCACTATTCAGTGTCCCCTCGACGATCACCAGTGGTGTACGGCCAGTGTAGGAGATCGCTCCCCACACCATGATGCCGGGTGTTGGCCCTGTGTGCCTCGGTCGTATGCAGTCCTGATTGTAGCGCTCACCTGCACAGCGCCAAACACCCATACGACCATCATTGGCACCAAGGCAGAAGCGACTCTCATCGCTGAAGACGACACGTCTCCATTCGTCCCTCCATTCACGCCTGTCGCGACACCACTGGAGTCAGACCGATGACCTCGCTGTCTGGTCTCTTTCTCCTAACCAACCAACCAACCAACCAACACCACTGGAGTCGGGCTGCACGATGTTGGGGCGTGAGCGGAAGACGGCCTAACGGTGTGCGGGACCGTAGCCCAGCTTCATGGAGACGGTTGCGAATGGTCCTCGCCGATACCCCAGGAGCAACAGTGTCCCCTAATTTGCTGGGAAGTGGCGGTGCGGTCCCCTACGGCACTGCGTAGGATCCTACGGTCTTGGCGTGCATCCGTGCGTCGCTGCGGTCCGGTCCCAGGTCGACGGGCACGTGCACCTTCCGCCGACCACTGGCGACAACATCGATGTACTGTGGAGACCTCACGCCCCACGTGTTGAGCAATTCGGCGGTACGTCCACCCGGCCTCCCGCATGCCCACTATACGCCCTCGCTCAAAGTCCGCCAACTGCACATATGGTTCACGTCCACGCTGTCGCGGCATGCTACCAGTGTTAAAGACTGCGATGGAGCTCCGTATGCCACGGCAAACTGGCTGACACTGACGGCGGCGGTGCACAAATGCTGCGCAGCTAGCGCCATTCGACGGCCAACACCGCGGTTCCTGGTGTGTCCGCCGTGCCGTGCGTGTGATCATTGCTTGTACAGCCCTCTCGCAGTGTCCGGAGCAAGTATGGTGAGTCTGACACACCGGTGTCAATGTGTTCTTTTTTCCATTTCCAGGAGTGTATTTCGACAGGTACAAAAATAAGACTCGTTTCTCGGATGAAGATAGGGCTCTTAGTGATTTTCTGCACATTTTTAAAGGAAAACTTCCATTTCACGCTAGAGGAAAACTGGTGAAAATCTCAGAAACTAACTTGGAATACCTTTTGTCTGTCCTCGATCCAACTGACTCTATAGACGAAGATATGAGAGCTATAACCAGAATTGGTATCGTAGTTGTGGGGTCGGAAAACAAGCTACACCCCCCCCCCCCCCCTCCCGCCGCACCCTGGCTGCAGCACAACGGCTATATTATATGAATGCATGGTGTCTGTTCTTTCTGAGATGTTCGAAAGAACAGACACCGTACATTCATGTAACTGATTCGCCTAGGTGGGCTATGGATCACAAGTAGGTAACACCTCCTGTGGGAATCTCATTGTATCGAGCATGTAGGAAATGGACAGGAACCGCCGATAGGTGGCGTTCGGTGGCAGTGTGGGTTGGTCGTGAGGCATGCCACAGGGCCACTGAGCACTCTGTTCTGGCTGGCGCAGTGATTAACACAACTGCATTATAAGCTGAAGATCCCAGGTTCGAATCCCTGCCTAGTGCACACATTTTCGCTGGTCGCCACTGGTGCGCCTCAAACTTCTGCTGCACCTGACATCAATCATACCTTCCACTTTCGTTCCTTTGTCCACCCCCTCCTTCAGTTAAATCAAATAACGGCAACAATCATGGGTGAGCACCTGACGCGCGTCCCGCGTTTGTTGATACACAGCAGGCTGTGTCAATGTTAGTGATCGTCCTGGCCAGCGGCAGCTCTCCGAAACACAAAAGGAGATGTAGGGGTGATGACAGGTATCACGGTGACGGAAATTGCAATGATCTGAACGGTAGAAGTCAGTGGGGCTCACCGCCTAATAATCACCTTCAGAGCAGCACGAATAGGAGTTTGAATCCACAGCAGCAATAGCACCACGAAAATCTTCCTCAATTTTATCAGGGGAGAAACATTTACCAGTCATCGAATCTGACCCTGAACCCCAACAGGGAGTTGCAATGAGGAAATCCAAATCCAGCGATGAATATAAGCGAGTTCACCGATAATATGCATTCGGTGGCTACATGTATGTCGAACTAAATTAGTCACATTACGCCCTCCTTTGTTGACTACGGGAGTGGGAGCCCTCTTCATGTGAAGACTAACCTTTTAAGCTGAGCAAATCATTGACAACATTCCGTTATATAATACACCATATACACCATCATATCTAATACACAAAAACAAGGAAAAGAACGAGTGGATTAACACCTATTCACATATGCCTAGGGGGGAAGTATCCCTTGAAGGAAATGTAAGGCAAGTATTAATATCTTTAACAGAAAGTGCAAAAGTGCGAACGAATCACAATGACAAGCAGCTGCGTTTGGTTAATCAATTCTTTGTTGAGGAAAGTGTATTGCTAAAGACCCACTGTAAACCACCATTGTAACAAAAGAAGAATAATTAATGGGAACTGATGTATACCTTTCCTTCTCGCCTTGAGCAGTATCCGCATGATGGAATCTATTTACTCGCATACTCTGAGAGCAGGACGATTAAAGATTTGTAGGCACATATAGACCTGAAGACGTACCAGGGGGTACCAAAACCTATATATTTTCAAACTCTTTACAAAACAGCCTTATCCCCTTCAAAATATTCTCCGTTACATCTAATACATTTGCTCCATCGGTGCTTCCACTGATCCATACATTTTTTGTAGTCATCTTTAGAAATGACTGACACTTCCTCCCTCATTTTTTTCTTGCCCTCTTCAATATTGTCAAACTGGTGTCGTCTAATGGCCCTTTCTATGCGTGGAAACAAGACAAAGCCGTAGGAGCCAGGACAAGGGAGTAAGGTGCGCTGGGCAGTGGAACCATGCCGTTTTTAGCCGAAAACTGTGTAACAGAGACGGCTGTGTGTGGAGGTGCGTTGTCGTGGTGGAAGAAACAGTCTCCTGTCTGCCACAATTCGGCTCTGTTTTGACGAACACTCTTGCGCAATCTTCTTAGCACTTCAAAATAAAAGTTTTGATTGATAGTCTGACCTGCAGGGAGCAATGAATGAACTACGTCCTTGGCATCAAACATGCAAATCAGCACTGTTTTGATGTTTGAATTTACTTGACCACTTTTTTTTTGTTTTTGGACCAGGTGTCGATGATGTCCTCCATGGGCTAGACTGTTGCCTTATTTCTGCGTCGTAACCATAGCACCATGACCCATCACTAATACTAACCTCCGACGGAAAATCTGGATCGGTGTCAAGTTATTGTTTCAAAACACGACATTTTTCAACTTGATGTTCCTTTTAACTGTCAGCCAGAACCCGAGGAACAAACTTGGCGCTAACTCTTTTCTTTCCCAAAATCTTCCGTTAAAATTCGCTGAACTGAGCTCCAAGATAACCCACTAATCTCTTGCAGTTGATCGATTGTCAGTCAACGTCTGTGAGCACAAGATCTCGAATTGTTTCAATATTTTCGTCGGTTCGATCAGTTGACAGACGTCCAGAATGAGGATGATCATCAATCGACATGTCACCGTTTTAAAATCGCGCTAACCACTTGTACATTTGCGTTTTTGCCTTAGCATCACCTTGGTAAGTTATTTTCAACATAAAAACAGCTTCAACAGCATTTTTACCGAATAGAAAACAAATTCTCACAGCTGCACGTTGCTCACTTCAACTTGCCATCATAAAAAAACGTAACAATAATAACAGCGCTAGCAAAATCAACTACTGCAGATGAACAGTGTTGTATCCGCGGACCCAACCGAATAGCGCGCGCGCCCTGCCGTCGCATCGCCTGCCACAGCCTCCCGTCGCGACCGCCGGGGGCGCATGGCGTCGCCGCCGACCGAAGACGTCGCGCCATTGCTGAGCTGGGGCCTCCAGCGCCCTCTGGCTACACGATGTAACAGCAGCGCCGGCCCCGAGTCAGGGAGTGTGGCAGACAGCTCGTTGCAGTCGTCAGTGCTGCCGTTCGTTGTCTGGTTGGCTAGCTTGCTGTGTGATTCAGTATTGTATAACGAATTAGGCCACGAATCAGGAATATTCTTTGGACACTAATTGGAACTGTATCCCCGGTACACTCTTCGCAGTCAATAAAGCTAAGTAGCTGTTTTATACTAGCTGGCGCTTGTTTGTCACTAATCGTTTTCCTGCCACCAGATTTTAGTCACAACTTGGTCAGGTCCTACTCCATATCCAAATTATGGTTGCCACGACCGGGCAGCCATAAAAAGCAGAACAAGCCACGACTACAATACAGGCGGCACTGAAGTGGCAATGAGTTGCGCTATACTCGCCTAGCGGCAAAAATGCGTACTACACAAGCTGGGCCCACGGCAATGTTACTCCGGTTGTTTTTGTTTTTTCTTTTTTGTGGGGAAGGGTTAGCTCCTCGTACTTCCAGCAGGAGAACGTAAAGAAAACTAACAGCAGAGGCAGTGCTTGTGTAGGTAATACTAGAAAAAAAAGGGCGGAATAAAGTAAGGATTTGACTCGGAACAGAAGAGTGAAGAACAAAATCACAACACAAGTGTACTGCTGCTATTCTAATTTTTATATCGCACTTAAGTAAAACAGATATTAGTACACTTATGTGGCAAATGTGCTGGTTTACAAAAAGTAAATTGGGCTAGGGTAGGTTTGTCATTATCAGAGAGGAAAAGATTCGGTGGATCTAGTAGGAAAATAACAGCAGCGTGCACACTCAAATTTAAATCTCTATATGTGAATATATCACTAAGAAATAATAAGGAAAGAAAAGTTAAATAATACTTTTCATTCTAGTTTTGTCTATTGTGTAAATTTTTATTATTATTGGTGTTTGTATTGAGATTGGAAACTACGAATTGGTAGTTACCGCGAAGTTGTGCTCTAGGTATCGTGGAAATGAAATTCTTCCTAACCCTCTCCGCAGCAGATCAGCGGTAAAAATAGTAATCCACATCTCAAATTTGGTACGCTTCTGAGCGTTTGACGACGCTCCGAAATTTTGATGCGAAAATAACCACACAATTAAGCAAAATATTTACAGAGTGGAAAATGAGTACCGTAACTTCACAAGGCGTGCTTTCCAGACGATTCGCGTTTCGGTTTGCTGGAAGCATAAGGTAGTCTCATGTAATCCGGTTTTGCTTAGACACTGAATCATTTTGAAAGGGAGCAATAACTCAAACAATTGTATTGTAAATAAAAAAATTGTAAATAAATGCGTATGTTGCTGGTGATACCCTCAATCTTCATTGTGCTCATGAACGACGGCAGTATGAAGGCAAATTGTTACGAAGTTAAGTTAAAAAAGTTGCTATAAACTGAATGACTACATTCGAGTAATGCAAATATAGTGAAGTTAAAACTGTGGTTTAAAGAAGTATTGTTCCGGATGTGGAGGAGTTGTTCCAGACTTCCAGCAGTAAAGAGTAAAAGGCAACTAGGCGCATGTAAATAAACATTAAGCTGTGTTACTTACCAGGGTCTAGTAGTAAAGAAAAGACTCTCGTCCTCTTCAAGAGCCTTGCTACTCTTCTGTGGGTGTGGTCGAGCCCGGCGCACATATAACCAAGCTTGGAGAATGTATTCGGCAACCCTCGCTCGTAACACACGTATTGTTATAAGGGAAGCCGCACCGCTCAACTTGGTGGATAAGAAGACCAGTTGCCACGCTGTGGCACCGTACTCAAAGTTCCGTATGCCCTGATGTAGGTGAGAGCGTTCATGCCGCCCAACGGACATAGGGCCCATTTGAATTTAATAAGAGGAAACGAACTTCACAAAGACATTTATTCAAGTGCATATTGAGGGAATTTATGGAGATAGGAATAAATGTATTCTCACTAAAAGATCATGAGGTAAAATAAAAGAAGATATTTCGAGACACTCCAGAGCTCAAAATGTCGACAGTGAAATGTAGATGTAATAAAGGAGAACATAGCATTTTTATGTATATATGTACGTAATATATCACAATTTCCGTTAGAATATTTGTGCCATGGGAACTATCTTTGGGAAAGAGGTCCAATTACCTAACCCATTCGTACTACTTTAACATCCAGCAAGTCTAACGAAGAGAACATGTACCTATGTATGAATATTGTATTTTTTTCCTGTTTCCGTTTCAGGTACGAGGAACTGTAACTGTTTTACTGAAAACATTTGTTTCATTGTAGTATTGCAATACGGCTGTACAGAATAAGCACAAAGAGAAAAAAATTCTTGTATGAAAGCTAATTTGATGAGAGATAAGTTATGTCATGTAATTAGATAAGTTAGAATGATTTTGTATGTGTAAAGATGGTATTGTACGTGCAACTATAGTTAAAAGATTACTGCAGAAACTGGTACATGAAAGAGTCACATACGAGGTCGCTGCACATCAACGCAAAAGGGACCGAAATGAATGTTAAGATTTTAAAACATCTGAGAACACTATGGCACAAGTGAAAGACAGTGTGTAAGAAACATTTTGTGAAATGAATCATTGGGCTCAGCCGCGTAAGTGTGAACTGCACAGACTTCGCCCCAGGGGCAGTCAAGAGTTCCAGTAAGTAAATCGGTGTCAGATGGCATATTATGATCTCTGTAGCAAAGTAGCAGATATGTTGAAGTTGATCTTGTTTGGTCACGTATTGTTATCTTCACGTTTATAGAGCTGAACAGAGGTTGTGCAGATGGGAGTCCGTCCGTTCATTAATTTATAATAACCATTCAAGTGAAGAGATCGGGGTACAAAATTGTTATTGTCTTACGGCACCTTTTACTGTAGACAAGGCGAGGGGTCTAGCTGTACAAGGAGGTACGTGAAAACGGATTAATTCCTCAGTGGCTGCGACTGTGTCGAAATGGCCGCTTGGACGCTACGTGAAAATTAAGCGAAACTAACTCTCACCGTCTCCATAAGCTTCCATTCTTTAACTTTCCAATATCATGGTCAAGACATAAAAGGATTAATAGTTTTCTCCACATCAGCTCATCAGAGAAGCCTCTCTGATGCCTCTTGCCTCCTAAAGCAAGACAGGTATTATCTTGTCCAGGTCGGAAGACTAACGATAATAATGAAATGTGGCGCTAGGAAATAACCAGTTCGTACCTCACTCGCTAACGTAAAATCGTTTGGTGTGCTGCAACTAACTACTCTGCAGAAAATCATCCACTAATTCAAGGGGAACCGTGTGACTGCCTCGGTCGCAGGTTCGAATCCTGCCTCGGGCATGGATGTGTGTGATGTCCTTAGGTTAGTTAGGTTTAAGTAGTTCTAAGTTCTAGGGGACTGATGACCACAGCTGTTAAGTCCCATAGTGCTCAGAGCCATTTGAACTAATTCAAGGCGTATAGGAAATTATTTTTCTATCCATGTCAATAAACGCAAGTGGCACAGATGAGATTTTACAGTGTGTGTGTGTGTGTGTGTGTGTGTGCTTGTGTGTGTGTGTGTGTGTGTGTGTGTGTGTGTGTGCGTGTGTGTGTGTGCGTGTCGTGTACAGAGAGACATGTGCAGGGAACCATAGACAGTGTAGGTGTAGTTATTGTTAACCTTTGACCAGCCTCTTGCCCTTATAAAGTAAACCAAAGAGGGCAGCTATTCCATAGTAGTGGATAGTCCGAACGCTTGACTTCTTTCTGTGCTCGGAATATTTTTCTGCAGAGTGATGTGAATGCGTAATACCTAAACCTGTAGTTAGAAATAGTGTTTCCTATTTTCAGGATAGCACTTCGACAAACAGATCGAGGGAGATTTTCGAATTTTGATGCATTTTTAAGCAGATACATCTGGGAATGTTATGATTCTTTGTTTCAGACTAATGGTCCATCAATGCTGGACGTAATTAGAAAATAATGTAACTGCTGGTGTTAGAAGAAAGTTGATATATTATCGTGTGTTAGTCTCTAAGCTGACATAATTTAAGAAAGCCGTGTGAAGATTTTTGATTAGGTAAAACACTTCCTCAAGGGTGACGAAATTTAGGTACAATTTTTCTCGCATAGAACTGTATAGAAAAAGCAGACCAGGTGTACGTGAACCATTCTTAATTTCATGATTTCGAGTGTGCTATATACACGTATTTACATGTTAAATGCATGTTTCATATCATTTTCAGTAAATTAAATTTTTTTTATATGGTAAGATTAAAGATGGGCTTTGTCTTCGCCACACCTTTGGTGGGTTCAGAATGTACAGTCACCCATACTAACTGCTTGCATAGGAAAATAATACCATGTGAAGCCTTTGATTTTGAATTCCATTGGCAAAATATGGATGAATACTTTAGCAAAAGAGTTCGAGTCTCGGTCGGGCACACAGTTTTAATCTGCTAGGAAGTTTCATATCAGCGCACACTCCGCTGCAGAGTGAAAATCTCATTCTGGAATACTTTAGCAATTTGTTCAGCGGCCCCACGAGGTGAAATGTACTCCAGAGACTAAAAGTAACTTAGTCAGGAAAAATATAGCGTATGGAGTACTTAGCTTGTGGAACAAATCTGATCATGGTACATAATGACCTGGTCGGTCAACACAGGGCTGGCTGGCTATGCTGTTTGTGGATGACGCTCGAGTTGTTGCCCGATGACATCCAATATGTGCTCTATTGGAGACAGATCTGGTGATGGAGGCGGCCAAGACAACATGTCGATAATCTGTATACCATTTTGGGTTACAACAGCGGAATGTGGGTGAGTGTTAACCTGTTGGAAAAGAAACCAACCCTGGAATGCTGTTAATGAATGACACTACACCAGGTCAGATCACCAGTCAGACCAACATTCAAATTTGCAGAGAGGGTGAATGGGATAACCACAAGAGTGCTCCTACCGTAAGAAGAAATTGGACTCCAGGCCATAACTCCAGGTGTAGTTCCTGTGTGTCTAGCACGCAGACAGGTTGGTTGGTTGCTGTCTCTCAGATGGTCTCGTCCTGACAAACACACCACCGTCGCTAGCACCGAGGCAGAACCAGCTTTCATCAGAAAACACGGCAGACCTCCATCCTGCTCTCCGATGAGCTCTCACTTGATGCCACTGAAGTCGCAAAATAGTTAAATGGAATGCACGAATGCACGCTGCAGGGCATTTGCCCCCGAGCTTTTAACTGTGACTCAGGTCACTCTTTGCCGTAGCCATAAACAGTATGGTGCATAAGAAATCGTGTACAGTGCTTCTCATTTCTGGACTATTGTGCTGTTTTCTGTTCCTCCTCACGTGTTGCAACATCGACCAGTCAGTTGCAGCTCACATTGCAACGGTTAGAGGCGTGGGCTGCAAAAGCTATGTTTTCAGTTTTCTGCCGATAAGTGTACGTGTTCATTTTAATCGTTCTCGCAGTATTTCTAGTTAACTAAATTGCATATTAGTGACAGATTTTTACATTCTAAACACTCAGTGAGGTTTCTTGTCCTTATTTTTTACTCCAGACTATCGTGGTTCCACACCCACGAGAGATGAAAGCCATAACTCTGAGGGCAGTGAAAATCGTAAAGCGCCTTAGCCACAGGTTTTGGCGGGCAGACTAGGGCGTGTCTAATTTAGTTTCATATGGCTTTTGTGCCTTCACGGCTAGACCATGGATGCACTCAATATCTGTTGTTTTGAAATCTGAGTTCCAGGTGCGTTCCATTTCACATGGAGTCTAGAGTCGTGGTCGGAGTGGGCTGTTCGAGGAATGAACAGCTCAGGTATCCTTGGATTAACCGAAGATGGAGAAACGGATAGGACAGGTGAGCATCGCCCTTGAATTTTATGACGCCTCGCTCTCTGAACATCAGCAAAACCTTCAGTTCCTAACATACAGTATTTCATCCCACGCCCAAGTGTATCGAATACAGGCGCAAATTGTGCATTAGCAAAGGTGCATTGAAGATGTAGCGATGGAGGTCAGTGATCTCCAGTTCGAACCTTCGTTTGAGCAGCCTTACAACAGGCTGATGAATTTGCAGACTGGTTTGAGCGCCTTGGAATGGGAGAGCGATCAGGGGTTGAGTGAGCCCGGGAAAGCGATGTTACCGAGCGTCGGGAATTCTCTCCGTCACCCAGAACTGACGATATAGACAAAACCTCCCAACAGATTTGCCCAATTACCCAATCCTTTTCTGAGTGTGTTGCATCGCATATAATGCCTCGCTGTTGGCACGCAGCAGCAGCAGCAGTCAGTTTGTTGTGATTTTCGTAAAACTAGAGGAGCTAGTCAAGGGATTCAAGTGTTGTGAGAAAACACCTTCCAGCTAATCTATCCTTTGTGTCAGGGTCCTTGTGCGAAATGGTCGGCACCGTTTTAGATAGAAGGGAATGAGCATCTTGTTCACTATATTCATGAAGTGGGTACAGCAGCTCTAGCTTTTGACGTGTTGCTGTCTGACTATGACGTTGTCAACACTATCTTGCAAGGTATTAAGCTGAAGGATGTTTCCAGGGTTCAGTTTGCTGAGAGACCCGTGACATATTGCGACTTCGATAGTCTGGTTGCTCTTGTGGAGGTGTTAAGCAAGCCAACCAGAGGAGAGTCTGCTAGGGAACGTCGTCTCAATCTTTTGCCAACGCATCGGTTCTTTCCACTTTGCTTGATTCCGTACATGGTGATCTAACGTTTAATTGTGTTTGTAACTGTCTGGACGTCGTCACTTATAGTGACTTCTTTGAAGATCATTTGGAGCACTGCTTCCTGTTCCTGAGTGTTTGAGACGAGTGGGTCTTACTGTGAAACGACCTGAGGTTACCTTAGCCCAGAGTGGGATTTCCTTTCTTGGACATTTACTTTCGGCAGAGGGGGCTAGGATTAACCAGTCAAGGACAAAGGCCACTTATAGTTTCAGCCCTCCCAAAACCAAGACGGGTGTGGCGGGTTTTACGGGAATAATTTTTTTTTTTAAATTCGCCCTCCAATTGGAGGAAATGGCTGCTCCCTTGAAAATTTTTCGAAAGGAGGTTGAACCTTCTCTCTAGACTCACACGCAAAATCCGCCATTGACTCTCTCTCGCATTGAGTAACGCTCTGGTTCTGATGGTCTTCAACTCGCCATTGATTCTCTGAAAATCGCATTGAGTAACGCCTTGGTTCTGATGGTCTCCAACTTCAACCATCTGTTTATAGTCCAGACCGATGCCTCCAACTCTTGGGTTGCTGCAATGCTCCTTCAGCAACAAGATGGGGAGCGGAGGTGGAAATGGACGTGCCTGTCTCCCACTGAAAATGAAAACTCCACTTACAAGTCTGAAGCGCTAACGGTTCTCGTTGCTCTGGAGAAATGCAATACTTGGAACACCTTGATTTCCCCTTTTTAAACAGACGACAGGCACTTAGTTGGGTTTGAGCCAGTCCCCAAGAAACAGGTCGCATCATGTGAAGGCTGTGCGCGTTTCCCAATGTCAGTTCAATGTGTGCCTTACCATGGAGTATGACAGCTTTCTTGCCGGTACCTTGAGCTGTATTTTCGAGAATCAGAAGAAATGGGGACGATGCAGGAAGGGTTTCTGTGAATGCCCTGCTTACTGACATTCCTGTGCTGTTTGGCGACCTCATACAGCAACAGCAAGGTGATCGTGAACTAGGGCCCTTTAGGGGTCAGCAAGCTGTTACTGGTTATGAGTTGCGGAAGGACATACCATGCCGCAAGGGTCCAAGGGATAACGAGTTATGATTTACCAGTGTTCCGTATTAGGGAATTTTTGGTCCAATACAGAGGACGTATCTAGGAAACAGTGTGTTTATTAATATGCAGAGTAAAGGCAATTATTATAAGTACTATTGTCGTAAATTGGCCATGAGCCTTCAGGACATTGGATACAGGTATTTATATTCACGTGTATGGCCTGAAGGAATTTTCCAAATTCATAAATTGGTATGTGACACGTGCAGAATTGTTGTTAATCTCCCAGGATTACAAACCACACTATTGTTGGATGAAAAACATGTTCCATCTTCTTTTATGCCATTTCTGAAAACACGGTTATGCACTGCATTATTGCCCAAATTGTCTCAACACATTTCAAACTAGAAAACGATTAACAGCATCTACCACAATGCTCTTCACAGAGTCTGATACATGTAACGATGTCTATTGAGACGATAAATTCTTAACGTTTAAAGATAAGCTCCACTAGGAGCGAACACCTTGCTGTACTGCCGACTTTGAGTGTCTTGTCGCTCCTGTGGAAAGCTGCGAGGTTGTCCTGCTGCCTTACATAGAAGTCTTAACAGACTGGCACAGAATGGCAGAGTATCAAATTTTTGTAGGTACAACTCGAGTCGTACTCATTTTCTCAGACAATGCTCTTGTGATTAAAATGCAGGAGGATAGGTAACTAATAAAATGTTGTTGGTTCGTATACTTGTGGGCAATCATTAACTCTTTCAACTCATACGGTGGGTAGAGCTCAACATTGTGAATTTAATTTTCCACAGACTATAATTTTCCACTGTACTATAATTTTCCATTTGACAATACTAGGCATCAGTGCTGTATAGTACTGCCATCTATGGAAGTCTGTGCTAACTCGGTGGCGAACTGTAGCGGTTATGTTGAGAGAAATGGCGTAATTGGAACGTTCAAGTTGTTTGACGTGAAATGGCTACTTCTTTACTATCACTCATTTCTGAGGATGAGACTGTAGAGTTTTAAGAGGAATGTGTAAGTAAAAACGAGAGTGACAATCATTTTGAAGATGACAGAAATGTAAAGAGTTCAAGTGAAACGATGATGGAAACAGTCCACCCTGAAAAGATTCAGAAAATATCACACAATGAAATCTTTTGTGTTGTAATGGTTATATAAATACATTTGAATGGAAATATACTTTTTTTCTATAAGTATACCCTAACTGTTGGTCAGTGGCCCGTTTGGTTCGACGGAGAGACTACAGCAGTTCTCTATGGTGTGGTCTATAAGACACTTATATCTATTCTTTTCTGTCTTTTATATTTGAAGGTAAGAATGCTCGTCATAAGAAAGAAGGCCAAAGAGTCCGCTAGCGTTCTGTATCTCACTGTAATAAGATCGTCTGTGAGCAGCGAGGAGAAGCCGAGATGTTCGCGCCATGTCTCTTGTTCCAGCTACCATTGTATAAACATCAATAGATCAGTCTCTTATTAACTATAACATACCGAATTCTTTGAACGTTTATCTGGTCTATTTATTTCAAAGCCAGATTACATCCTTTTATATTAATGCAGTGTACTTATCAGCTTTTGACTTACAGCTCTTACGTGAAAGCAGACTCAGAATTTCAGACGTGTGTCTTGTCTGCCGTTTCCTCTAATTTATCAGACCATTTTCTGTTATTATGCATCAGTGAACTTGCAGTCTCTCAGAAATGAAGTTCGGAATTTAATTAACCATGCAGCATAACGTGATTGATCTAACACGTTATGCATATCCTTTTCAAAATTACTAGTCCACGTCTTTAACTTATTCATTCATAGCACTATGAATCTCAGGTAAACTAAACTGATCAGTAGCAGCATTCTTTGTGAATAACATGCTTTGCGGAATGAAGCTTGTCCAGACAATTAAGTGGTTGACCTCTGACGAGGCTGAAGTAATTACAGCCTATATAGTTCACTTTCTTTATCTTCCTTCCGTCTTCCCAGGTACTTCTTAACTTACACTGGCGACTGTGCTTGCATCATAGTTAGATAGAGGCTATATATGTTGTGTAAAAATTGTAATTGTTTCCATGCTCTAACTGTCTGTGTTTCTTTTCACTATCGACGGATTGTTGAAAGTTTTGTTACGTGGTCGTTGTATCTAACTGGATA
Organism: Schistocerca piceifrons; assembly: GCF_021461385.2. Taxonomy (NCBI): domain Eukaryota; kingdom Metazoa; phylum Arthropoda; class Insecta; order Orthoptera; family Acrididae; genus Schistocerca; species Schistocerca piceifrons. Next base: position 558,766,087 of record NC_060143.1, read on the forward strand.
ATGGAATGAATATGCAGCAGTAATGTTAAAATAATGAAATTCTAAACAGCCCAGAAAGCCGGGGTGGTTCCAGCGCCCCTTGGGGCAGACTACTCTATAACCGCCCTACGGCCTCCGATGCCCCACCCAGGTTTATTCTACATCTACATCTACATTTATACTCCGCAAGCCACCCAACGGTGTGTGGCGGAGGGCACTTTACATGCCACTGTCATTACCTCCCTTTCCTGTTCCAGTCGCGTATGGTTCGCGGGAAGAACGACTGTCTGAAAGCCTCCGTGCGCGCTCTAATCTCTCTAATTTTACATTCGTGATCTCCTCGGGAGGTATAAGTAGGGGGAAGCAATATATTCGACACCTCATCCAGAAACGCACCCTCTCGAAACCTGGTGAGCAAGCTACACCGCGATGCAGAGCGCGTCTGTTGCAGAGTCTGCCACTTGAGTTTGTTAAACATCTCCGTAACGCTATCACGGTTACCAAATAACCCTGTGACTAAACCCGCCGCTCTTCTTTGGATCTTCTCTATCTCCTCCGTCAACCCGATCTGGTACGGATCCCACACTGATGAGCAATACTCAAGTATAGGTCGAACGAGTGTTTTGTAAGCTACCTCCTTTGTAGATGGACTACATTTTCTAAGGACTCTCCCAATGTATCTCAACCTGGTACCCGCCTTACCAACAATTAATTTTATATGATCATTCCACTTCAAATCGTTCCGCACGCATACTCCCAGATATTTTACAGAAGTAACTGCTACCAGTGTTTGTTCCGCTATCAAATAATCATACAATAAAGGATCCTTCTCTCTATGTATTCGCAATACATTACATTTGTCTATGTTAAGGGTCAGTTGCCACTCCCTGCACCAAGTGCCTATCCGCTGCAGATCTTCCTGCATTTCGCTACAATTTTCTAATGCTGCAACTTCACTGTATACTACAGCATCATCCGCGAAAAGCCGCAAGGGACTTCCGACACTATCTACTAGGTCATTTATATATATCGTGAAAAGCAATGGTCCCGTAACACTCCCCTGTGGCACGCCAGATGTTACTTCAACGTCTGTAGACGTCTCTCCATTGATAACAACATGCTGTGTTGTGTTTGCTAAAAACTCTTATATCCAGCCACACAGATGGTCTGATATTCCGTAGTCTCTTACTTTGTTTATCAGGCGACAGTGCGGAACTGTATCGAACGTCTTCCGGAAGTCAAGAAAAATATCATCCACCTGGGAGGCTGAATCTAATATTTTCTGGGTCTCATGAACAAATAAAGCGAGTTGGGTCTCACACGATCGCTGTTTCCGGAATCCATGTTGATTCCTACATAGTAGATTCTGGGTTTCCAAAAACGACATGATACTCGAGCAAAAAACATGTTCTAAAATTCTACAACAGATCGACGTCAGAGATATAGGTCTATAGTTTTGCGCATCTGCTCGACGACCCTTCTTGAAGACTGGGACTACCTGTGCTCTTTTCCAATCATTTGGAACCTTCCGTTCCTCTAGAGACTTGCGGTACACGGCTGTTAGAAGGGGGGCAAGTTCTTTCGCGTACTCTGTGTAGAATCGAATTGGTATCCCGTCAGGTCCAGTGGACTTTCCTCTGTTGAGTGATTCCAGTTGCTTTTCTATTCCCTGGACACTTATTTCGATGTCAGCCATTTTTTCGTTTGTGCGAGGATTTAGAGAAGGAATTGCAGTGCAGTCTTCCTCTGTGAAACAGCTTTGGAAAAAGGTGTTTAGTATTTCAGCTTTACGCGTGTCATCCTCTGTTTCAATGCCATCATCATCCCGGAGTGTCTGGATATGCTGTTTCGAGCCACTTACCGATTTAACGTAAGACCAGAACTTCCTAGGATTTTCGCCGGCCGAAGTGGCCGTGCGGTTAAAGGCGCTGCAGTCTGGAACCGCAAGACCGCTACGGTCGCAGGTTCGAATCCTGCCTCGGGCATGGATGTTTGTGATGTCCTTAGGTTAGTTAGGTTTAACTAGTTCTAAGTTCTAGGGGACTAATGACCTCAGCAGTTGAGTCCCATAGTGCCCAGAGCCATTTGAACCATTTGAACCATCCTAGGATTTTCTGTCAAGTCGGTACATAGAATTTTCCTTTCGAATTCACTGAACGCTTCACGCATAGCTCTCCTTACGCTAACTTTGACATCGATTAGCTTCTGTTTGTCTGAGAGGTTTTGGCTGCGTTTAAACTTAGAGTGAAGGTCTCTTTGCTTTCGCAGTAGTTTCCCCAACTTTGTTGTTGTACCACGGTGGGTTTTTCCCGCCCATCACAGTTTTACTCCGCACGTACCTGTCTAAAACGCATTTCACGATTGCCTTGAACTTTTTCCGTAAACACTCAACATTGTCAGTGTCGGAACAGAAATTTTCTTTTTGATCTGTTAAGGTACGTTGTCCAAGACGCGACGCACACTAGCGACTGCGACGGGTCGCTACGTGACGTCAGAAGTTGTCCGCTGGCGCATGCGCAGTTCGAGTTTGGGATGCGACGCGCGACTGTTGCGGCAGCTGTCGCAGCACTGCACCAGTCAGCAGTGTTGCGACGGAAGTCGCACGACACAAAGACGTACGGCTGCGAGAAACATGTCGAGCCAGTCAAGGAAAACTGAAATGAGCCACTCACAGGATGTGATGCTCTGTGAGCTGGTCTCGCAACAGCCTTGCCTTTACGATTTGAAGAACCCTAAATATAGAGACACTATGTTCAGAGACAGAATTTGGGAAGAAATTGGTGCACAGTTGAAACTGGCAGGTGAGTGAAATATATAATATTTTCCCATTAATGCAAATTTTTCAGGCCTGTTATGAAAATCAGTATAATCCATGCAGATGTAGAATAAGAATGATGAAAATGAACTTGAAGGTCAATTTTCGCATTACTCTTTTTTGTGACGATAAAAATTGAAAACGGCAAATACATTATAAAATGAACAATCTAAAGTACAACGAGAAAGTTACATTTTACAATACCTTCACTTTGAAAGTAAACGGTAGATTGGTGTCTTGATGATACCTTCTAGTTGTGAAAAACCACCACCAGATTGTTGTACAGCTTTCTGTAATCAATAGATGTTCGTTTTTGAGGAAGGCGTTTCTCAACAGATTGCGCAAACAGTATGCTGCAATAAGTAATTTGTCACATTCACTTGAATTCATTGGTGGAACATGGTGCTCAAAAAACTTGTGCCAAAAGTGCATTACTGTTTTACAAGGCCCTTCTGGTCTGACACAGTTCACAATTGAAATTCGTCTTTTGTAAATCCTGGAGTCATCTTTTGAGTGCAGCTTGGCAAGATTAAATGGATTAAATGTTGATGTCATCCATAACGATGTATGCTGTCAGAATACAAGAATATGGAAGTTCATTTCGATGGGAATAAAGATTCAGTCGGCTATGAAAGTTGCCTTAGCTTGTTCCAAAAGTTTCTGCATGGGAGAAACTGACAAGTATAATTTGGGGAAATTTTGTGAACAAGCATGGACATTATTTCTTCCACATTTCTGCCAGTGTATACTGTAGACGTTCAGAATCAAAATTCTAGAGATGTTTAAGGTGTAACCCTATCTTGTTGTCAAGAACTTGAAACAATGCAATGAAGCTAGCGTGCGCTTATTGTTAATAAACTTACCTTTCATTGGAATTTTAGGTGAAATGTGCAAAAACAGATGGAGGAATATTCGGGACTCGTATCAGAGAAATAAACGAGAAAGAAAGCTTGGAACAGGTTCAGATGCCTCAGTAAAACCAAGAAAATGGGTTCTGCTTGATCACTTGGCTTTAAGAAACCTACGTTTCGTGGCATTTTAAATGAAATTGTCAAGAGCATATGGAGAAATATTAGTAACTCATACCGGAGGAATATGACATAAAATGGTTTCATTAGGTCCAAATGTGTCAGCGAAACAAAACAAATGCATTCTCTATCGTGTGATGACCACACGATTCTCGTTGCGCGTCGACAGAACTGGCGGCTAGTCGCGACGCTCCCGGAGATATATGAGCCCAAATCTCGGAAACGGAGATCGATATCAATCTGATCTCAACTTAAAAAATAATTTCGATATGTTAGCTCCTTTTCATCGGCAACGATATATGACCTAACGTGAACCATACGTAAAGTAGCCAGCGACCACATTTTTCACTGTACACAATTCAAATTTTATGCAGTAGGTTACTTGTAAATTAAGTATCGGGATAACTGTGACGAATATCGGAAAAATAGACACCTCATTATCAAGCTGTGATGTGAAACTGTAAGATACGCAAACATCAATTTTTTGTGCCTTTTACTTTCCTCACAATTGATTGAGAAGTAATATACAGCGAAAAAAACACGCAAAGCCGGAAGAGATACTTTTCAATTTTTTAAAGTAAAAGGAGAATCTGTATCGAAAAACTAACTCTGGGAGCCGATGTAACTTTGTTGCATTAACATACAGTATTTTTTACAGCAAGAAAATCGGAATTCTTATTTTTCTTATGTATTTGAATCCGCCGCCGCTGACCGGAGCTTGGGAAACGGCGACGACTCCAGTCGTGTTGCGGCCGTGTCGCCGTCTGCCAGGGTGGGGAAAGAGGAGGGGGCAGCGTCGAAGTCGCAGCCAACTGTCGCGTCTTGCACAACGGAACTTTAGGTAGTCTGAAATCTGCCTTCTATTACTCTTGCTAAACAGATAAACCTTCCTCCCTTTTTTTATATTCCTACTAACTTCCATATTCAGGGATGCTGCAACGGCCTTATGATCACTGATTCCCTGTTCTGTACATACAGAGTCGAAAAGTTCGGGTCTGTTTGTTATCAGTAGGTCCAAGATGTTATCTCCACGAGTCGGTTCTCTGTTTAATTGCTCGAGGTAATTTTCGGATAGTGCACTCAGTATAGTGTCACTCGATGCTCTGTCCCTACCACCCGTCCTAAACATCTGAGTGTCCCAGTCCATATCTGGTAAATTGAAATCTCCACCTAAGACTATAACATGCTGAGAAAATTTATGTGAAATGAATTCCAAATTTTCTCTCAGTTGTTCTGCCACTAATGCTGCTGAGTCGGGATGTCGGTAAAAGGAGCCAATTATTAACCTAGCTCGGTTGTTGAGTGTAACCTCAACCCATAATAATTCACAGGAACTATCCACTTCTATTTCGCTACAGGATAAACTACTACTAACAGCGACGAACACTCCACCACCGGTTGCATGCAATCTATCCTTTCTAAACACCGTCTGTACCTTTGTAAAAATTTCGACAGAATTTATCTCTGGGTTCAACCAGCTTTCTGTACCTATAACGATTTCGGCTTCGGTGCTTTCTATCAGCGCTTGAAGATCCGGTACTTTACCAATGCAGCTTCGACAGTTTACAACTACAATACCGATTGCTGCTTGGTCCCCGCATGTTCTGACTTTGCCCTGCACCCGTTGAGGCTGTTGCCCTTTTTGTACTTTCCCAAGGCCATCTAACCTAAAAACCGCCCAGCCCACGCCACACAACCCCTGCTACCCGTGTAGCCGCTTGTTGGTGTTGTGGACTCCTGACCTATCCAGCGGATCCCGAAACCCCACCACCCCATGGCGCAAGTCGAGGAATCTGCAGCCCACACGGTCGCAGAACCGTCTCAGCCTCTGATTCAGACCCTCCACTCGGCTCTGTACCAAAGGTCCGCAGTCAGTCCTGTCGACGATGCTGCAGATGGTGAGCTCTGCTTTCATCCCGCTAGCAAGACTGGCAGTCTTCACCAAATCAGATAGCCGCCGGAAGCCAGAGAGGATTTCCTCAGATCCATAGCGACACACATCATTGGTGCCGACATGAGCGACCACCTGCAGATGGGTGCACCCTGTACCCTTCATGGCATCCGGAAGGACCCTTTCCACATCTGGAATGACTCCCCCCGGTATGCACACGGAGTGCACATTGGTTTTCTTCCCTTCTCTTGCTACCATATCCCTAAGGGGCCCCATTACGCGCCTGACGTTGGAGCTCCCAACTACCAGTAAGCCCACCCTCTGCGACCGCCCGGATCTTGCAGACTGAGGGGCAACCTCTGGATCAGGACAAGCAGCCATGTCAGGCCGAATATCAGTATCAGCCTGAGACAGAGCCTGAAACCGGTTCGTCAGACAAACTGGAGAGGCCTTCCGTTCAGCCCTCCGGAATGTCTTTCGCCCCCTGCCACACCTTGAGGCGACCTCCCACTCTACCACAGGTGAGGGATCAGCCTCAATGCGGGCAGTATCCCGGACAACCACAGTCGTAGTCCGATCGGGGGATGCGTGGGACGAGCTGGCCGTCCCCGACAAACCTTCATCCGGAACCCCACAGTGATGCCCATTGGCAACAGCCTCAAGCTGTGTGACCGAAGCCAACACTGCCTGAAGCTGAGAGCGAAGGGATGCCAACTCAGCCTGCATCCGAACACAGCAGTTGCAGTCCCTATCCATGCTAAAAACTGTTGTGCAAAGAACGTCTGCACTAATCTACAGAAAGCGCAAACAAATCGATACAAAATTTAAAAGGTTATTAAACTACAAGATAGCCTAGTAAATGCAGTAATGCTGCTACTTGCGCACTGCTGACACACTGCTCGGCGGCGGAAGGAGACTACGCGATTTTACACTATTCAGGTACTAAAACGCGATGCTACAACTCTCAAATACTATAATACGCCCGAAATTTATGAATTAAACAATGCAAGTACCAAAAACACGCAAAGAAATTAAGAAAAACTATGTAACAAATGAGTGAGCTAGGAGTATACGACTTGCTGCTGCAGCTGAATCGGCCTCAAATGACCCAATGGTACCGACAGGCCGCCGTGTCATCCTCAGCCCACAGGCATCACTGGATGCGGATATGGAGGGCAAGCTGGTGGTTTTGCTTGGCGTAGTATCCTGGCTGTTTCAGTGCGTATTTCCTCTGCCCTTTCACAAGGAAGGGTCCGAATGGCTGCTTCGGTGTCGGCAATGATGTCCTCCATAGGTATAGTTCTCGGGATGATAGCGAAATTCTCTCCTTTTTGAAGAACATACACTTCCTCTTCGGTCTATTGTCGTTCAGTGAGGTTGACCACTGTGTGTGACATGTCGGGATTCGCCGTGTCGGTCTGCTTCCGCCATCTTTCAAACTTTTTTCTTTTACCGCTCGGTGCAGCGCTCGAGTTCGTTCTGCATGCTCCTCTGAGTGATGCTGTCGATGTTGTCACAGTCGTCTCGATGCATTCTGCTACTTAGTTGGTAGAAAATGTCCAGAAGTTCCTGATCCGTTCTTGCCAAGTCTCTCCGTGTTGTATGTATTCGCTCACGAAGAAAAGCTCGTTCCATTCTGTCGTAGATACGATGTGCTTGGGCGGTGGTGAATAGGCGCTTGCATCTCAAGAACTTCGGTGTAGCACATTCATCTTGCAACCTGAAGAAAGAAGAGGTACAAGCCATTAAGAATCTCAACGCCGACAAGAGTATATTGGTACTGCCTGCCAATAAGGGGAATGCGACCGTCGTAATGAAGACCGAAGATTATGAGCAAAAGATCCGAGACCTATTAGATCCGACGACGTACCGAAAACTAAGCGCAGATCCGACGCAGCGTATCACTCGGAATACGAATCGATTAATCAAGGCGTCTTCTCTGCCGGCGGACATACAGAGAAACCTGCGCAACACAGAAGCCCTACCACCTCGGCTGTATGGATTACCCAAGATCCATAAGAACAACGTTCCACTGAGACCGATCGTTAGCGCTCCTGGCTCACCAACGTATAAACTGGCGAAACACTTGGCCTCTCTGCTCCAGCCACACGTGGGGAGGACCGACACACACGTTAAGGACTCAGGACATTTCATTGAGAAGCTGAAGAAACTGAAACTTGTGCCAAACGACATCCTGGTCAGTTTTGATGTTGTTTCGTTATTTACGAAAGTGCCACTCAGTGACGCTCTGGAGCACATCGGTTCCATGTTCCCGCAAGACATCAAAAATCTCTTCCACGCATGTCTCACCACGAGCCATTTCACGTATAATGGCGATTTCTACGAACAGCTGGAAGGCGTCGCCATGGGTAGTCCTCTCAGTCCAGTGGCGGCCAACTTCTTCATGGAACAATTCGAAGCACAGGCACTCGACTCGGCGACTTCCAAACCTAAGGTGTGGTACAGGTACGTCGATGATACTTTCGTGGTGTGGAGCCATGATGAAGAACAGCTTGGTGAATTCCTGAGACACTTGAACAGCCTCCATGCCAACATAACATTTACCATGAAAGTATAAAAGGACAAGAAACTGCCATTTCTAGATGTGCTGGTCACAAGGGACGGCGAAAACCTGGGACACAGCGTGTATCGAAAACCGACACACACGGACCGATACCTGCACAAACTGTCAAACCACCACCCGAGCCAGAAAAGAGGCATGATTAGTACGCTCGTAACGAGAGCAGAACGAATATGTGAGCCTCAACACCTGAAACGAGAAATGCAACACCTGGAAAATGTTGTGAGGAGCAATGGGTACTCCACGAATTACATTAGAAGTGTAACAGAGCCAAACACTCGGCGAAGTAAGGAACCAGAAAAAGAAATGTCGGGTACGGCCTTTCTGCCATACATTCCCATAGTGACGGACAGAATCGGCCGTATACTGCGCAAACACGGCGTAAAGACGATTTTCAAACCGACAAGGAAGATCAAAGAGTGTCTTAGATCGGCGAAGGAGAAAAGAGACCCACTTGCAATGTCGGGAATATACCGTATACCATGCACATGCGGAAAAGTTTATGTCGGAATGACTGGACGATCAATTAACACCAGGATCAAAGAGCATAAGCGACATTGCAGGTTGGGGCAGGTGGAGAAATCGGCCGTGGCAGAGCACGCACTGAATGAGACCGACCACGTAATAAAATTCGCCGACACGGAAAGCCTTAAGGTAAATGGATCCTGGCTTCCCGTACTGCAGCGAACGACCGTCGCAGGTAGCAAGAGGAGAACCGCACCGGAAATGACCGCGGAGAAGCCCTCGGACGTTGGCGCGCCAGGTACATATAGTCTGCGGCCGCGAGCTCGCCTCCAGTTCACCACCGGCAATGGAGGGTGAAGCTTTGACAATGCCAGCCATTCGTGCTGGCGAAACGTCAGAAAAATCATTAGATGAACGTCGGCCGAAGAACCCGAGACAGAAGCCAATAGGCAGTTTGTCAGGTGTTTGATTATTTGATTTCCCTTTTGGCAGCGTTGCGTGTGTGTTTTCATATTGCTTATTTTTTAATAGATGATGGTTTTATTTAAAATTGATTGTAGAAAATACAGTATTTAAACATCTTAGATAGCCGTCATACCATATTCCTGATTAATACATATCGCAAACTTTATTGAAAGTTGTTATTGTACATGATCTTCAAGTAGTCATGAGTGATTTGCAATAAATGATTAACTATCCTTCAGTGCCATCGATTATTTTTTGTAGTGCATAAGGTAATGCATTATCTTAATCACTACTAAAATGGTGGTTGAGAACAATTTAGGTGAGGAAATATGAAATTTGAGGTTGTGTTACAACGTTATTACGTAAACAGTCGGTCTAATTAATTACATTCTTCCAGTAAATCGCACTATTTTGTTGTGTGTTTGTTTGATTAAGTAGCACTTTAGCTAACCTTTATATTCTGCAGTTATAAGCTTGTTCACATTAGTTCTGGGATATCGAGTCCTTAGCCTTAACTTCTGAAGTCAACTGTTGTTATGTATGGAAAGAGCATTGGAGTATTTAGAGTAGACAGTCATCTTCTTGGCACTAATTTGACGAGTATATATATATATGTGGTAAAAAGCATTACGATACATGAAGTAAACGTGGCACTTTTTTTGCACTACAGAAGTCTTTGTGCAGCCACTTTGGACTTGGACAGCACATTGTGACACTGAGCAAGCATCATATACGCAGAATAAATTAATTCGAGGCTCTGTTGTGTTTTAAACCAATCATGGTACTCAGACCGAAGTTCGGCAGTCTTTCCAGTGCGTTTGTAGGTGACATTAAGCAACTGAGACGTAAATCAACAAACGAATTACTTCTGCGTTTTTCTGGGTTTGTGCTTAAGGAAAAACATACCTCTAGAAACTACGTATGATTAATTCCTTGGTTATATTATATAAACACACGTTGATACGAAATTATTTATAAAGAAAATGTTATGTAATACTTCCAATATTTTGTTTCAGATGATGCATTTCACAATGAACTTCAGTGACGTCGGGAATGTATACTGTTGAAGACTAGACAGCGCCACATACAGTTAAGTAGCCAAAATACTAGCAGATGACCATCACAAACAGTTTTCATACCGTAACTAAGATTCATAATGAAAATTCCAAAATCTACATTGAGAATCTCTATCGATAGATAACAATAATGAAGTAAACACTGGAACGGTATACACATTAAAATTAAAATTTTAAAAGAAGCAATTTGGTAATATGTACCAATAGGCTACATAGCAGCATGCGAAGAAAATAAGACAAAATTATATTTATAAGATGAAAAGTAGCCATAAAGGAATTGACTTCATGTACATAAAAGTGTACTCAAGGCGACTACTAATTAAATGCATAAAAAAGAAGTGCCTATGATTAAAATGGTAAACATAAGGGAATCGAGCTTAAGCATCAAACTGAAAGGTAACACATAATTAATTCTATTAAGTACATGTGCTAAGTTTTGGATTTTATGAGCCTTCCCTAACCAGGAATGCTGATAAAATCCAAGAATTGGAATGTACATTTAATAGTACGCAAGAAAAAATTCAGCTCACCGTAGAGCATGAAACTGAAGAGTCAATTAATCTCTTAGACTTGCAAATCCTTCAGATCGGGATCTAGGTTGGACACAGACTTTTACCGCTAGCTAACAGCAACATATTTAATTATTTCAGCCAACTCCTGTCGTCCGCAGCATGAAAAAGTGTTTACTTTACATCGATGTTTTATCGGATAGCTGAACTAGGGATTTTTACTAATGCTGTCGACAGAGAAATTAAAACGACGGTATTCGTTGGTATGGCTAATGGATTTGTCGGAATGGCTATTCACGAGTTCGGTAAAACAACTTTTCATTAAGAAAGAACGACAGGGATTAAACGTAGTTATACTGTGGCTCATATTTCCTGAACAAATGTGGAATCTTGTTCTGAAAAGCTCCATGGCCCTCTTTCGTAAGTCCGTTGGCAGAATGATCGTGACTTCTTACGCCATAAGTGTTCAGTTGCCTTAGATGATGATTTTTATTCAAAATTTTAACAATGGCTGGGTTCGAAGCTGGGACCGAAGACGTTTTTATTACTAATCGGTAACGCTACCCCTTTTTTATTGTGCCTTTGGAAAACTGTAGTTCCTATGTGTCTTTTTTTGCTATTTTTTCCAAGAACGGATAGTATTCCCTCGATGTCAATTTGATCTTCGAGCAGCCCTTGGCAGCTGCAGGCAAAAAATAGCTCATGCAGCAGGTAAATTCTGACCATCGGCCTTTGGGGTGAACGCTAGTTACGGCTACAGAACCCATTCACTTGCTAACTGTTGACCAAGTAATGTGAATCTTAGGAGAATACTGTGAGAACAAAGTAAAAGGATTGTGAAAAATTTCGAGTCAACCGAAGTTTTCTGATAGTACAAGTGAAAATATTGATGTCCCTGGAACATCGCTAGAAGAAGGTCAGAAGCCACAGAATGATAGTATCCACAACCAAGTGTCGAAGCAACGACTGAAAGCGACACTGGATTATATTTTACATGACTCAGTCGAAAATGACCTTAACACTTCAGAATTTACTGTGGTAATAACTGAAGAATAGATTCAGACTGGAAGTAAAACACAAGAGAGAGAAGCGGAAGTTTTATCGGCGTCTACGTATATGTGCGATGGGGAGCTGACTTGCTCTGAAGAAGACGACGATTGAGGGGAATGTGAATAAGAGGACGGTGACTCTTTGTGTAACGTAAAAATTCAAAGTGCAAACGAAAAGAAAAATAAGCTTCCGTCCAGGAAATCTAGCCCACGACCCTCGAATTAGCGTTATGTACACCTTCCGCTGTGCCAAATGCTGCCTGGAAACAACGCTATTATAAACGATTCATTTCCCGCGGGTTCCGTACCTCAGTCGGCAAGAACGGAAACCTTTTACGGCCACTTTAATGTCCGTTTTTTCGTCTGTCTGCCTATCCGACAGTTAAAAACCGTTTAACTCAGGATCATATAGACGTCTCAAGTTGAAACTTTTATGCCTTTCGCCACCTACCAAAGTTTACGGTCTCTTGGCGATGCAAAAAGAATGGATATTTCTAGATGAATGAAGTCGAAAGATACAGCCATTTACAGGGTGACACTTACTGAACTATGTGGAATAAAATCGTCATAGCTTCTCAACGGTTTGAGTTAGGAGGTCCAAACCGCACGGTTGGCCGCAGGCTGATGGGAATTAGTACACGCATGCACGCTTTGTGTTAGCAACGAAGCCCACTTTTATTTGGATGGATACGTCAATAAGCAAAATTGGCACATTTTGGGGGACTGAGAATCCGCATTTCGTGTTCGAGAAGTCTCTTCACCCTCATCGGGTGACTGTGTGTTGAGTAATGCCCAGTCACGGAATAATCGGTGCGATATCCTTCATGGCACGGTGACTACCGAATTGTACGTCAAGGTTTTGGAAAATAATTTCATCCCTGTCATTCAAAGTGACCTTGATTTCGTGAAGATGTGATTCATGAGAGATGTAACTCGACCCTATCAAGCAGGAGAGTGTTTGATGTCCTGCAGGAGTAATTTTGGCACCGCATTCTGGCTACTGGGTACGAAGAAGCCACTATCATGGGCCTCGATTGACCGCCTTATTTTCCGGATCTGAACACTTACGACTCCTTTTTGTGGGACTATATTGATAACAAGGTGTACACCAATAGCCGAAAAACCATTGCTGATCTGAAAACAGCCGCTCAGGAGGCCACCGACATCATCGATTTTCCGACACTTCACAGTATCTTGCAGAATTTCGTTATTCCTCTGCGCCATATGATCGCCAAGGATTGCAGGCATATGGAACGCGTCATAACCTACATCCGACTATCTGTAGTGACGTTTACATGTTGAATAATGAGTGTGCACTATGTAGTTTGTAATTATTTTACGTTTTTTTTTATTCAGTTAAGTAATTGCCACACTGCATATCATATATTTTGGTACTCGGAAACTCACTCATCAACACCTGTAGGAGACTTCCCCTCCACCTGGAATCGTGAAATTTGGAAAGCAGTGAGGTTTTACAGTATAAGTAAAGGAAGAAAATCAGAAAATTGTTAATTTGTAATTATATCACACAAAAAATATTTCATTTCTCACTTGTTGTCCGATATTTTACTTATAACTGAAACATTCTCAGAAGTCTTGGACTTCCCAGGAATGGTATCTTGCCAGTATCAGTACCGATAACAGACATAAAACCTCGAGACTCTCGACTGCCGCGATGGATGAACAGGTCTATTCACGTGATTAAAGTTTGTATGAACCCTCAGAGTGCGAGTCCTACTTGCTCCTACTCTATTTTTCTTTTTTTTTTCTAAACCTTTTGCCATTAGGAGCTTCTGTTACTTTCATTTCTGGCCACCGCTCTATGTACCAATAACGTGGACGAAAGCTGTGATAAAGAGTAGCTACGTTACCCTTGTGAGACAGTCTGTGAATTCCGCGTCTTGTTGCGCCGGAAAAGCCGCCATGCGGACAGAGTGCGTGCTCACTACGCTGTCGCCTCAGACAGCCCCGGCGCCCGCCTCCACAGCTGACCGATGTCTCGTCCAGGCCTCGGCCGCTCCTGCTATAACACTGTATTCTCCCCCAGCGTGCGCCTTTCAAAATTGTTTCCGGCAGTGGTCTTCGACAACGGCGCCGTCGCTATCGCCGCCTCTCGCTCTCTCTGTCTCTCTCTCCCCGCCCCCCCCCCCCCCATCTCTCTCTCTCTCTCTCTCTCTCTCGCTCTGGAACGACGCGTCCAACTCCCCTGTCATACAGTTCCACAATTTCCAGCAACTCCACAGCATCACATGTCTTGTACGACTACACGGCTTCTACTTACAGGTTGGCGCAAAATAAGTGTTACAAAGTTTTTGTCTATTGCGACATAATATGCGGCTACAGAGTCTTGCCCTCATATTTGTGCTATTGCAGGCAACCTGAAATTAAATACTGAAGTTTTTCAAAGTGTTTCCCTTCTGCAGCAATGAATGTATAGATCCTTGAACTGAATACCGTGATGACTTTCTGATTATCATTACTTTAGAATGCTCAAATTTCTCTGGAAACAGCAGTACCAACATCATGGACTGTTGCGAGCGCATCTTTGAAGGCTCTGTCCTTCTGATAATATCATATGAAATAATCACCCGGGGTGAGATCGGCACTGTAACGGCGACATTTTAAACCAAACACAGTTAATGCCATGGCGTCGAGAACAATGATCTGACCCCTGGACATCTCCCGAGAGAAATCGAAGACGTCCGCAGTATGACTTGAACGTTCTCCGTCTTGCACGAACAGTAGCTTCGAAGAATTGCTTCGCATCGTGCCGCAACGGCCTTGCCGCAGTGCACCGGTTCCCATCAGATCATCGAAGTTAAGCACTATCGAGCATGGCCGGCGCTTGGATGGGTGACCATGCGCTGTTGCCATTTTTCTGGGTGCACTCAGCTTCGTGATGTTGAGGAGCTACTCGACCGAATAGTAGCGGCTCCGGTCAAAGAAGACCATCGTAACGTCCCGGAGAGCAGTGTGCTGACCACACGCACCTCCTATCCGCATCCTCAGCAGAGGATGTAACGACTGTCGGATGGCCCGGTGGGCCACTTGTGGCCTGCAGACGGAGTGCGTCGCATCGTGCAGCCGTTATACGTTCATGCTCCAATACCTTGCTTTATTGGTCAGCTGTAATAGGGCTCGCAATAAAAACGGGCACCAAACAGCGACTTTTTGCTGACGAGGTTGAGCAGAAGCTAGAAAGTGTGGATTCTCGGCAGCCTGGCAGTGCCAGTTCTGTTTATTGATGTACCTACGGAGATGAAAGTGTGGCTCATCAGTAAGACAGGTCTGATCCGTGTCGACAGTTCCATTTTCAGACTCCTCAACCATCTCATTTCAAAAATACTATCTCAGCGTCACATCCCTGTTCTTAAATGTTTGGCACCGTTGACATAGTTTCTTTTTCATTAACTTCTGGATAGACCGTCATGACATCCTGAGTTGCTCTGCTGCATGTTTTGTTGATGTCGTGGACTCCTCACTGAATAAAGCTCGCACTTGCTCATTCCCTAGAGCTACAACTGAGACTGGTCGTCCTGACTGGCCCTTTCTGGAACCATGTAGATACTTTGTCTTTTGGAAACAATTCAGCAATCTGTTAAACAACGGGGTTAACATTACACAAACGTCTGTATCAGAGGTTGCTTAACTGTTGGCATTACAATTTTACTTCAGCTCTGTACTGTAATCTCATCGAGAAATGGGCATTCCGAGGGTTCTGTCCTTGGCCGAAATGTTCTGTTGAATATGCGTCCCACCAATACTATTACCGTGAAATGCCTTCGCCGTACCGATGTTAGAGCTTTCATTCTGGAATGTGAACTGAGACATCGGTGAGTGAGCTATAGAATTTGCAGGGATACAACACAGCAATATCACAAGGAAAGTCATTCACGGCATACAATTAAACCACAGCATACACATACTTTCTAACACTTATTTTCTGTCACCCTGTTTAAGATCGTCTTAGCTGAAGAATAATTTTGTATCCTTAAGTTACACCAATAACAACTAAATATACTGAGGCAATGCATAAACTGACACGATAGCCACTGGAAGCTAACTTCTTTAATATTTATCCTATCGACTCGTGCTATCTTCAGGATTTACGACTAACATGTGTAATAGGTTTTTGTTGCATGCACTGTATTCCATTACCATGAAATACCTCGAGAAAACCTATCTATTAACACATAAGCAGCGCGCGTGAAGAAAATATTGTAATTGTGAAATAAGTGTCACGTTATTCACACGACGCTCTGAGTGTTGTTATCAATACAATCTTCAGAGTGTCTCAGATTGCTTACATACTTCCAGATTTCCATGAGTCTTTTGACACAGTTCCATACAAGGTTTCTAACTAAATTGCTTGTTTCCGAATTATCGTAACAGTTTTGTGGCTGGATTAACGATTTCCTGTCACAGAGCGCACAGTTCGTAGTAACTGATATGAAGTTATCTAGTGAAAACGAAATGACATATGGGGATTCCAAAGGGAGCGTTACAGGCTCTCTACTGATCTTAATTCATGTAAACGATTTAGAACAGGATCTTTGCAGCCCTCTTATATTGTTTAGAGGTCATAATGTAGTTTACCAGCTAGTAAATTGATCACAGCGTGAGAGCGAAATGAAAATTTATTTAGACAAGTGTCTGCATGGTGCGAAAAGTGGATATTGGTTCTAAATAATAAAATTTGTAAGGTCTTCCGCATACCCAATAAATCACACAAATTTTTATATTAATAAATAAAAAATATTGATTTAAAAATCTGTTATTACGCACACCGCAGTTTTCATTACACAATTAAAGCCTGACGTGTACAGTGCGTTCAAAATTAGTTGCGACTTTCGACGTTTCTCTCACCTGTGGGAACATGACGCCGTTGGCCAGGTGACACAAATGGCGAGCCGGCTTTCCGTACGACGCCACGAGCAGTTCGCATGGTACAGCGCCCCTGTTGCCACGCCGTGGATAAAAAGTACCACGTGGTGTCGCGCTTTAGAGGCACCTACGTCAATTAGCTCTCGTAGTAATTAATAATAACAGTATAGCACGTCTGAACACTAGATTCGCAATAAAATCGCTTGTACTACAACACGGTCATTGGCTGAGAATATAATGTTGTGCTGCAAACTGTTCCTCCGAATTCGTCAAAGAAATGGACAGTGCGCAATATCACTCGGTAGTAATGGATAAAGCTCCAGCGGTACAGTGATGGAAAGCTGCTATTTTTCTCTAGGTGCAAAGAAATGTTCGATTGGATAAATTGAAACTAGCTTGTCTAAGGGGAAGTTAATGGAACTTGTAGTACTGTAGAAGCGAAACACTCCGCGCTACCAGGTCGACGAACAGGCTAACGCTAAAGGGCATAGCTTAATCAGGCTTCCTCCGTACCATCCATTTTTAAATCCGACTGAGAATAAATGGGCCTAGGTGATAAGTAATGTGTCATAAACAAGAAATTTACACTCATTGGGGTTGAAATGCTGACAAAAGAAGTCATTGCAAATGTTACATCACAGGATTGGTCTCAAGTTGTCAGCCATAACAAGAAAGTGTTTTAGGAGACAGGGAGGGATTCATGAAGGAATGTGTCGAGTATTGAGTAATACGTCACTTCTCTCGTTGCTCTGTGGGCAACTACTTCTTTAGCGAAAAGACAGCAGAATATACAGATATACATCTCACTAAGATTCTACTGCAGTTGAAATAGTGACAGAATCATAAAACGGCGTATTATTAACCTAGAAACAGGGGACGGGGGGGAGACATATCCTTAGTTATGAGAAAGCCCATTCTCAGTAAAAAAATAAATGTGCAGCTTCTTAATTTACATTGTTGGAAAACCCACAGCAGTTTTTGTTTCACAGGCTACTGATGGTCCTTGAACATTACATTATATCTTTTAAAAACTTCTGTAGTTGCTTGAATACCGTGGTAGATACGGAAGTTTCGCATATTCACCATATGGCAAAATGCTCTGCCTGTTGCGTTCTATCATTTGCCAGTATCTCGTTTGGATATCTCAGACCGTTTACGAGTTACGAGGACTTGATGAATATTTCATTCTGGCTTTTTCAGTGGCGTGTGTGTTCGTGACGGAAACCTTTACACATATTCCACTTTCTAAACATTGTAGATAATTAACGATATCCTTCGAGGTTTAATAAATAACT
The DNA here is from genome assembly GCF_021461385.2 of Schistocerca piceifrons. Lineage (NCBI taxonomy): Eukaryota > Metazoa > Arthropoda > Insecta > Orthoptera > Acrididae > Schistocerca > Schistocerca piceifrons. The sequence continues at coordinate 558,784,124 of NC_060143.1, forward strand.
CATTATGTTACTTAAATTTTGTATGCAGCTACACATGACCTATCCCATCACACGAAAATTCGTAGCGATTCATATTTTTCACGACAAACTTTAAGAATTTCTCGCAGTAGCTTAGCTAATATCACAAAACCTGTGACCGTTACCGAAGTAATAGGTAAGTAGAATGAGATTTTCACTCTGCAGCAGAGTGTGCGCTTGTATGAAACTTCCTAGCAGATTAAAACTCTGTGCCGGACCGAGACTCGAACTCGGGAACTTTGTCTTTCGAGGGCAAGTGCTCTACCAACTGATCATGAAGGTGACGAATGTAGCAATAAGTTGTGCGACACTCACAGTTTATTACCTTAGTGTTTCTCTAAAATCGATTGACAAAGATTGCAGTCGGGCTAGCTTGCGCGGCTGACGGGTTACGCGCCCAGCAGGCCTGGCATTATCTTCGAATGCTGACGCGTTCAGCGCACGCTGGCAGCTACGCTTTCCTTCACTTGATCGGTACTGAACTGAAAAATCGCAACTAATTTCAAAGGCACTATAGTTTCCGTTGCTTACTACAATCATCTCCAGATGTGTAAACAAGCAGAGAAAAAGCAGGCCAAGAAAATTTTTACAGTACAGTAGGAGACACAACGAGCAGGAAGTTAGGACGTGTACTGCAGAGACATGGATTGACACCAGTGTTCCACCCCGGCCCAAAATATGAGATATGCTGCGCCCTCTTAAAGACGACATAGCGCTTCGTATGCACTGTGTGTATGGTGCCCTTGCGAGTTCAGCAGGATCTAAGTAGGTCAGACAATTCATAGCGTTGTACCGAGCACGAGAGACATCTTTAAAAGAAGAGCGTTTGACAAGTCGGCCGCAGCTGAGCATTGCGTGGTAAAGGGACACAAAATACTGTTTGAGAAACGAGAGTCTTGGCTTGTACGTGAACGTACTGGGATACCATTATAAAATGAACGGACAACAACAATTTTAACAGAGAGAAGAGCAACACAGTGTGTAGTGCGTGGTGGCGGGCTCTGGGTGTCGAAAGGAAACCACCGCGAATGCTTAACGCTTGCAGGGAGGCGAGAGCGGCAGTTCCAAAGGTGTCGCCGGACTCTTGCGCCACATGTCACCCGGTCCCGCGGCGGGCCGGAGTTGATACGAGCTGCCCACCCCACCTTCCTCGCTCGCATCGTTTCGGCCCTCTCTGATTGGTGCCAGCCGTCACAATCGTGGTTATAAAAGCAGAACATATGCTAGGCCCTGATCCATACAACGGTGGCGGAGATAGCCATACAAACCTTAAGAACTTTATTGGAATTGGTGCGGTTTGAAAAACTAGAAGATTTGATTCTGATAACCCTCTTGTTATCAGGTGTAAACTGTGAGTATTATTGGTCGAATATCCAGACGTGTCGAATTCCTCCGGACTGATGATAAAATCTTCTCGGGTTGACAGCCGAGTCAATGTGCTGTTTTTCAGTAACGTTTCAGCAAGTTTCTTATTTGCCATCTTCAGGCGAAGTCTTCACCTGAACATAGCAAGTAAGAAACTTGCTGAAACGTTACTGGAAAACAGCACATTGACTCGGCTGTCAACCCGAGAAGATTTTATCATCGAGATTCGCCGAGAAAGCCTGCATTCTCATATTCCTCCGCACTATATCTCATTACTCTATATGGATCGCAGTCCTTCACCCAGTAGATGAAAGTGTCTGTATCCATATAAAGTAACTTTGTGTCAGTAAATTTGGTCTTCAGAAAGGCATAGTGAAATCGGTGCACATGGACTTTGGAAATGTCCGATATACACATACAAACATTAACAGCTCTTATGAATTCCATCGAAAAATTATCCCTCTCCAGGACGACTAAACCTTGGCTGAAGAATGTGGCCAGTTTAAAATTTGGCCAAGTGACATAATAATGCCGCCATAACTCCTCTCCCAGCAGTAAAACTTCATGAATTTCGTGGTGTTTTCTAAATTTGTCGACATTTTTCTTGAAAATAGCATTATTCATCAATTTAAAAAAAAATTCTAATCACGTGTCACAAGGGCACTCCGTTCCGTTTTAACGTCAATATACTTCCTCAACCAGCGACTTCACTTGAAAGAGATACCATGGGTGACGCTAGTCAGAACCATTCCAAACGGATACGTTGCTGGAGGTATCTGCAGTGCACAATGCATCTCTGTTTTCCCCCCAGTGCCGTCATTAGTTTGAGGGTGCAGTCCTTTCATCGGACGAGGTGTTCCACACGTAGCGGCAAATTGCTGTGGGTATCATGCAAACTAGCAGGATATGCCAAGTCTACCTCCACACCATATCCTCTACCAGACCAGCTGCCACACACTTGAAATCACCTAATCGAAAGCTGTCCTCCTCAGACAGCCATCGAAACTTCCCAACAGCCAGATTACGTTGCGTAGCACAAACTAAAAGTTTGTCAACAGGAAGATATGTGATGTAACTTTCATACTCATATGCTTTGAACTGTCCGCCCATTCCCGACTTGTTTACCTTGGCGTGTCTGTGCACACATTGCCAAAGTGCACCGTGCATGCTCCATTCGAAAAAGAGCACCATGTTGACACTGATAAAAAATTCAGTGTCTACATGTAATATAATGTGGAATTCAAAGTGTATGTGGTCATGCATACTATTTAGAGCTTCTCGAAAATATCTGCAAGTAGTCGTACGTCCATGTCCATTCATAGATTTGCATATTCCCTTGAAACATAGACGCTGAATCCCTGCTATACTATTTAAAACTTCTCGAAAATATCTCCAAGTAGTCGTACATCCCTGGTGTCACCGCCAGACACCACACTTGCTAGGTGGTAGCCTTTAAATCGGCCGCGGTCCGGTAGTATACGTTGGACCCGCGTGTCGCCACTATCAGTGATTGCAGACCGAGCGCCGCCACACGGCGGGTCTAGAAAGACTTCCTAGCACTAGCCCCAGTTGTACAGCCGACTTTGCTAGCGATGGTTCACTGACAAATTACGCTCTCATTTGCCGAGACGATAGTTAGCCTTCAGCTACGTCATCTGCTACGACCTAGCAAGGAGCCATTATCATTTGCTAGTTATCTTGTGATGCATGTACCGTCAGACCGATGTTCACCAATTATGGATTAAAGTTAAGTATTCCAGAAGCTACGTACTTTTTTTACTAGACTCAACTCCTTTAACTGTTCCAGACCTCACGCCAGCCTGCGTGAGCTTAAACGCGTGCCTTTCGGCTTCCTCTCATAGTGGCTTGGCTGTCTTGCCAAGACACAATAACATCCATGCCCATATATAGCTTTGCACAGACGCTGAATTCCTGTTAAACATTCACCAGATGCTCATACTCTGAATTCGTTATGACATTGCCTGTAAGGTTTCTGGTGAATGTGGGTATGTCAGGCAATGTGACTTCGTTGAGTCTCTTTGATACCAAGGAAGGACAACGTTCTGCCTCATGAATGGAACTTAGCATAATCGGCAAATGCAGCTTTAGAGAGTTTCGTGTCCTCCTAACGCATTTCTAAAGCAGCGCTAGCATAAATATAATTAGGTCCAGGAACTGTGATATAATGTTTGGGGTCATTCGTTTGGAGAAAGAGATGAGTGTCTTAACGTTCTCAGGCAGGACATGATCTGATCTTTGTGCAAACCAAAATCACCTAATTACACAGTTATGAAACTGTCATCATAACTGCTCAGATTGTGGAAGGAGGTGGGTATAAGTCATGGCATGTAGTTTTTTAAGCTGTATGCAGTGTATGCTGTGCTGAAGAACTTCCCCATTCGATGACAGTGATTTCTACGTGGCTTTTTCACTTTTCTAACGGCAGCCCACAAGTATGACTTTCAAGTACAACATTTGACAGTTTTCTCATATAAGGCACCATTCCCCTGTGAGCTGGTCACGGAGATGTTGTGATCAACATACCACGCAAGTTGTTCTACCTTATTGAGCAGCCACCTCTCAGAATTATCCCTGACAAATGATCTCAAACAATTTTTACCTGAGTCATACCACCATACAACTATATATACCACTACATACGGTACATACTGCTCTGTAAAAGTAGCATATTTGTCAGTGCGGTCTCCCTTTGGTAGGCTTTGTCAGTAGTGGGTATCATGCATGACGTCAAAGGTATCGACATCCATGATACCCACTACTAACAAATTCTACCCTTGCGTAACGTGTCGCAGGCAGCAAGAGATCCGCTACTGCTCTTATTACCCGACCTTACTATCGCGGAGATTTTCTTCCCTTGGCTCTTGCCTTGGCACATTCTTTCCTCTGTCTTTCAAACCGCTACACTTCGTTCGACTTTCGACCCAATCTATCTCCAGATCAGAGAGTATTAATGGTTAACCTTAACCAGACGTAAACAAACATCGCAGTACTCACATCCTGCGACACCTCACTTTAGTGAAAACTAACCATTATGCAGAGATGGCAGTAGACCTTCTTAGTTCGCCATCATACCGGTGTGGGCGTGGAGCTTCGTGCGGGGAAAAAGAAGAAAAAAAGAGCATTACAGAGTGCAATAGGAATGAGTAGACATTTAAAGTCAGCCAGTGATGCTGTGAAGGGGCAACGCTCCTCGTGCTAGTATTTATTAAACTTGAAAAATTCCTTGTTGTCGATTGTCATTTCCACATGTACGGGTTCCTACGTGTAACAATCAGTCAAATGCTTATCTAGGCCCTCTCTCGTAATACAAGTGTTGATGTGTCTAGACCAATAACGACATTTACGACTGTCTTTCCTCTTTTGGGTGAAAAGATAGCAACGTATATTCCCTGCCCACTTGTATCAGAAAAGTGTATAAAGTTATTCCAAAAGTTTATAAAAAAATATGGATAAGCGCTATAATTTTAATGCAAAGGGGACTTACTATCAGTTGCCTAAAAACTAATATCTGCTTTGTGTAATAAAACACAGAAATTTCAAAAGCTAACACTTGTGTTTCATAGTGATGAGGTTATTTCCAAGTATGACTCTGTGATAAGCGTTTACCGCTCGATGGAAATTGCTATGTTGATGGCCCATCTCCCATTAAACTGCGCTGTGAAGGTACTAAATGAAAGATCGATTAAAAATCTCTTTCTTGTAAAACAATTCTTATTATTTTCTTCTGTATAAATGTTATGGCTGGTTTAGCGGAACCAGTTAGTAACGATGATGTTTGGTTTGCTGGGCGCTCAACTGCGCGTTCATCAGCGGCCGTACACATTCCCAATCTGTAAACAGTGCTGTCTAGCTACTTTCACGAATGATGATGGAATGATGAGGACAACACAAACACCCATTCCCCGGCCAGGGAAATCCACAACTCGCCAGGGAATCGAACTCGGGACCCCGTGATCCAGAGGGAGGAACGTTAGCCGCTAGTCCACGAGCTGCGGACTTGGTAATGAGGGCTGCTTGAGGGCTACTCCCTTTTTCTATTATCAAGTACCCTCTTGGTTGTGCTAAACTAGCAGCACATCCTTAAGCATTTTGGATTTGATGCAAATCATGCTGCAGGAGAGACAGCAGGCAGTGTATCCATGTTATTACTGAAGCGGACGAGAAGGAGGAGGTGGCCTGCACTGATCTGCTCTCTCAAGTAGCCCCGACCGAGTGCAGTGCCAGTGTGCAGAAGATATATAACAAAGTATATTGATACCATATATGACTGTTTTTTATTATAGTATTGTACTATCAAAGTAGAAAGTGAGTATTTTGTTGACGCAGAGTGATGTTAACTACACATTTTGACGCATGCTTGCCATTTGTGTGCTGTAATGTTAGTTACAAGTCCTATTTTCTTCTCATGTAGTAACGTTATTTGCTGTAATATGAGAGTAGCAATAGGGTATTTTTTGGTGTGTTTTGATGTTAAGTTCCATATTTACAACCATGTTCCTCAAATAATCGGCAAACAGCATTGAGGATGTGTTACCATGCTGGACATTGCAGATGTTTCATGCTGTTCCCCAGTGGAGGTACGGACTAAGAATGACAGTCTCAGCGTGATGGAGGCACTAGGGAGGATGGGGGTGGCGGTGGTGGGAGGACCAATGCGAGCACACGGCAACAGTGTTGGTAGGAGAAGGTGCACACTGGTGCAGTGCGTGAGGAGAGGCATTAGTTGTGGGCCATAAGTTGCAGTCTTCATTTTGATAGTTTTCTTTATTTTGTAATTTTTACCGGAATCTGGGCCATGCCTATTTAGCCTTCTCAACAGTAATGTCAATTATGACGATACCAAAGTAAGGATTAACATGCAGTCCCCAAACGGAGAAAATCTCCCACCTAGCAGGAAATGAACCTTGGACGTTTCGCTTAGCAATCCGCCCCGCTAACCACATAGCTACCGAGGTGGACATGACAGTTGCCACTTCACGTCGAAAGTATTTGAATTCCTGAGTAAACATGAACACAAGTAGACTACTCGACAGCTATCTTGGCCATAAATTATAATAACTGTCATGATAGTTACATATCACCTCCTAAATGAACAAAAGAAGGACCCAAGTGAAAGCTTTGTTTATATAAGTGGAACTAGGGAAACTGGCCAGTTTGGTTCCATAAGAGAACAATGCATCACACTTAGCTTGTACTGGAGCATTCATAGGGAGAAACGAACATAAAAATAAAATAAGGGGAACTAGTATTCACGCAGAAATATTTCAGTATATTTAAGTGTTTGTTGTTCCTGCACTCCGTTGGAGAGAGGAACTGTAGAGAAATAGTGTGAAGGTGGTTCTATGATCCCTATGAACCCCCTGTTTTAAAGGGGAAGTACATCTGACCTCTAGCAGCGGCCACAGTATACTGTGTCTATCTCGTTTGTGGTTACACAGTTCGGAGTACTTCTGGCTTTCTTGAGGCGTCTTTAATTTATATTTTGTGTGTCGTAAGTAATTACTACGAGTCACCTTTCGCCCTGAGCAAGAGAGTCATGTATGCCTTCAGTCGGTAGTCATTGGCAAATGAGGGTTGAGTCGTCTCGTCTGCTCAGCCATAGAATCACGGAACAATGGAATCTGTGCGCTGCTAATCTGGCCACTGTTAAGCTATCTGAAGTCAGTAATCTCAACGACAATCAAAGCGGAACACAACGAATGACGTGGATTGTTCTTCACGTGTCTATAGTCAGTGCAGCGTATTTCTCTGCGAAATTAATTCGCAACGTAGATTGAGTCTGATAAAGGTTACAATTTCTATGATTCTACAGGTTGTGGGCATTCAACGCTCTCTATAACAATGAGAGAAATAATCACGAATCATTAGCTATTTTGAAGCTCTCGTTTCACACGCCGAACGGCTAAATGAAGCAGCAACATACGCCTACAGAGGGAGCATCAAGATGGTATACTGTGCAGCACAGTGAAACACGGCGTTCTGCATGAGTAATAACAACTGTTCGCGGAGTTTCCCAAACACTTAACATAGGTTTTTCTAATCATTTTTCTCTGAAAATACATACAAAAAAACTACTGTAAAACAGTTTTCTGAATGTTATGGCCCTTTTGTTAGTTAGCCTTTGTATTTCACTGTACACAGATTTCATTGGTAGTAAAAAAAAAAGGTCAAGCAGTACTCACTCAAAGCGGGAAAGCGAACCTGGACGTGAAGCTGGTCCATTATATATGGCGTCAAAACGGGGAATTTCACAACGAGCAGCATATCGACCGTGGTAGGTACAATCAGATGCCGCAGATTTTTGCTTCATGGAGAGAAATGTGACTGATGAGATGCATAAGGGCTTTCTGGCTAACAAACGCAATTTCCGAGTCACCATATTTGCAGTTTTGACTCCTCTTGCTAGTGTTTCCATATTATAGCTTTAATACTCTGAATATGATCTGACGTAATGCTATCATATTCATGATCTCTAGAAAAAAGAGCCGCTTGTGGTACGGTTCTTTGTAATAAAATATAGGTAGCGAAGTATTGTTGGTCAAAAATTTTCGTGTTTGGAGTTTGGATGTTGTTTCAAGACACCAGCGCTTTAGAAGTTTTTTGTATAATTTATCATAATTAAATGTCAGTTAACGACATTTCGATCGATTAAGTTTTGACAACATCGTAAAATCAAATAAATGGACAAACATTACGTCTTTGAAAATGAGTGTTATGCATATGGGCTCGGGCTAAGAACGAAGCGGTTGCTGGCTAGGATCTCCCTTCCGCGATTAATTTTTTAGTTCTTTGTATATTTTCTTCCGTAATCCCTGACTTCCTTCTACATTCAATAGAAGCAAATTCTGGAATATTCGGTGTTATATACAAGCGTGTATATTATATATACGATCAGGACTGTCTTTGTTCCATTTTTTGAACATCCTATGCAACATCGACCATTTAACTGCAAGATTTCTGTCTGCGTCACTGGCTGAATACCTCACAATTCGGTACAGGCGCAACGACATGACCATCATTTTGATAAAGGAGAAAATATTTGCTTAAATATTCACTGTGAAAGAGGGGAATTGCTAGTTCAGTGTGGATACATTAATTAGCACAGTAAACAACGCGAAGCCGAGACGCTTTCTTGCGCATGTGAAAAAGTAAAATGCGTTAGGCCGGAGTTAATGACTCCAATGGTATGCCAAAGCAATTCTTTAAAAACGCCTGACAATTCTTTGTTAATTCCACCCACTTCGCTATTTTCTCCACTTATCTTCAACGTTCACTAACGAAAATGATGTAACTATTTCAAAGGCGTCCATTATTGTTAAACAATCTTTGTTGTATGCACGTCATATACAGTCGAAAATTGCTGCTGGAGGGGCAGTGCTAGCAAATTACCGTGAGGAGGACGGTCTGTATGATGTACCAACTCGTAACTGAGTGACATTGGAAACCCCGTTAGAGTGTGTGCATTTTATAATGCCGATTACCATTACAACAAATGGAGTTTAGCAGCAGACCTTGTCTACTTTCCAACAAAAGAAAAAAACATTCGTCGCAGCAGAGCACTTCGCAGAAAACAGCATTGCTGATAAATGCCTGTAGTATTTCGAGATACACTACCGGTCAGAAGTTTTCGATCCCTGACAATGAAAGCTATATATTGTATTTCAGAGTTCAAACGCAACATACAAACTAAATTCACCAACAAAATAAATATTTTCTAAGGATGTGATGAAGTACAGTTCGATATGGTTTAGATTTTATCCTCTTCAAAGTACCAACCCTGTGCCCTCAGTACAATTACACAAACTCTTGACATTCTGGAGATAAGATTTTGTAGTGTTTTTGCAGATACTGTAGTCGGACAGTTCTGTAAATTATTCCACAGACCTTCAACGTTAGATGACCTCATTTATCTATCATCCCTGTCAAGTCCATCCCATAAGACTGCAATGGAATTTAAGGCAGTAGACTTGCTTGGCCAAATCATATTCTTCTGTTCCCCACATTTTTCTTTTCTACTGACAAACCCACTGCTCAATTTAGATGCGTGTCTCGGATAGTTGTCCTGCTCCAGAACAAATCCACGACATGTAAGTGTCTTGCCAAATGGAACGGCGTTGTTGATGAGTATCCTTTTGTTATTTCTCCTTCTCTAATTTTCTATTAATTCTCATTACACCATTGTCTTTATCAACCGGAAAATATCCCCAAACCTTGGCCAACCATCCGCAATTGCCGCCAAATATTACTCCCCATACGCTCTCCACGAAGTCGACGATGGCTTCTAAAATACTTTACATTTAGATTCGTCCGTGAAAACCACTGCCTTCGCTGTGCCCGTTGTAATAGTTCCACCTTATTTTGTTCACGTAATAACCTTTTTTGGCCGCTATACACCATTTTAAAACTCGTTCACGGTGACGGCGTTGCACTGTTGGGACAGAGATTGGAGTTGCTCGTATAGTATTTACTTTCTCGAATGTTTCAGGTGCAGTACGCGTTCTCTGGTGATTAGTCTGGGCACATATGAATTCATTTTCCCTGTATGATGTTACTCGGTGTCTTCCAGACACTCTTACATTGACACTAGTTTACTTGAGCCGCTACAACGTATATCACTGTAGATGGGGCTATGCCAACTTTTGTTGCTGTTGTCTTTCTAGAGTAACGTTCCTGCGCTTATATTACAGCACGTTTTTGAATTCCAGTCTTCTGATTCTGTCTCATTAGGAGATAATACGTTATGAACTTCACTTGGTGTACAAGCACATTGCAAGATTCACCCACTGTACTGTACACTAACGCGAACTGAAGGAATGAGGCCGATTAGAACGGAACCAGCTTACGTTGAGGTACGTCAGTGTTGTAGCGGATGCTCATCAGGGCCCCGCTAGGTCAACAACCAGTCAAATACACAGTACAGGCGCTTCCAACTTTACATGACTATACTTGTTTTATTATCGGAATTGGGGATGTGATAAAATATTTAGAATGAATTCCCTGTTTTAATTAAAAATCCATAGATTTGACAGGTAATCGAAAATTTTTGTCCAGTACTGCATATAGTGACGGATACAAAACCACTGCTAATGGCAGGGGTTGTTGCGTGTTCCTGTGCCCAAGCACAAGTTGCAAAGAATCTGATTTCACTTCCCAGGAGACGTTCCACAGAAGCGCCAACGAACTATGCGTTAAGCTTTAAATTAGTTGCAGAAACTCATAATGCAAACACTGCGCTTTTACTGGACTGTAGAAGGTTGTTCCAACATATTCAGACGTGAGCTCTTCTCAGGAAAACTAGTCTAATTTTAGCGGACACTACGAATGCCACAAAAAAAGGCCTGTACTCTTGCGTAGAAGTTAACATTTAGGCCTATGTGGATCAAGGGACACGGTAACATTATATTTAATGACGTTGTGGATGAGTTATGGGGGATCGCTGATAAAAATGGCAAGTTAAAACATGTTACTACTACCATCTGACCTAAAGACTACATAATACAGAAGAGGAAGACGCCAGTGGGCACTATAATATGCCATCAAGGAGCAGTAAATGGAAACATTATGGACAAACATAGCCAAACATGCCCTTTGAGCCCTAGTTCCTGGTCCCAGGGATAGATGACCGTTGCTGTCTGGTCCCTTATACCCACAAACCAACCATCCTGGTTCCACAAGTCAAGGCAAATAAAAGTTTATAAGTTCCATAATTGGATTTACGTTTAGTTATGAGTGATTCCTCAGCCATCTACATCGAACACACGATCGACATGATCTTCATCGTGAATGTGCTCTGATCTTTATTCATCTCTGAAATGTATATATCTCTGATTGGATACGAAAATAAAGCTGTAAACATTACACGTCAGTTAATGCACGGTGCATAATATTCTACCGACACCAGGGAACCTGTGACTGTGATAGTATGGCAGTGGAGTGGGAGTCCAGCTGCCAGACGAAAATCGTTGTGTGCTTGCAGCACGCCCTCGAGTCGAGGTAAGAGCGGAGACAGCATATAGCAGAATACTCAGTAGTCACACAGCCTCGGCACGACAATTGAGTTGTACGCTTTACTGTTCTAGCAAACGTATATTAAGTAAACTCTGAAAGTATTGTGAGGTTCATTCACAGTCTGGATAGTGACGAATTAAACAAAGTCGTGTAATGATAAAATATTTAACCGCGGGCAGCGCTTTCTATTGTTTGTTTGTATTGCTATAATCTTTGAATTTTCCATGGTAGCACCAATCCGCGATAGCGCAATCTATGGACACTTTCTTGTACTATATTCTCTGATTGTTCGCATGCGAAATCAGATCAAGGTTTGATGTGGAAACGGATACAGATATACGTTTGAGCAATTTCAATAAGAAACGAATCATTGAAAGAAAGCTATTAATGCTGTTCAGTACGGCAACTGATGAGGGAGGTAAAGACAAAGATACGGATTATGAGAACTTTCAAAAGCGACTGAGAGAGTTGTTAGACCGTTCGAGAGCCCGAGATGACACAATTCAGGATCTGCTTTCTAACACGGTTATATAAAGAACTGCGAAGGATAAGTCGACATCGCTAACATGGCAGTTTTGAATGGAACATGAACGATAGCAGATACTACATCCTAATCGGTTACAAACGTGACACTTACACCAACTTCAACCGCGGCACCAGCAGCTGTGGTTTTGACACACACCGTTAAACTCCCAGCCATCATCTTAAAGCTACTTTCAGGAGAAATATTAATTTATTTCTCAACCTGAACAGCCTAGGGCCATCAGGCCCTATCATGCATCGGACCAAAGTTTCACATATGAAGCACATTTTTGCGTCACATTTTCCAAAAAACCGAAGTTTTAATATGATAAATAGTATTAAAATGGTTATAGTATCAATACCCACGCCTCACAACAACCTCATCCTATCAGTCAATCGGACGTAAATGGCATTCGCTGTCGCTCCGTTATCCCGACATTCATGAAATGTTAGCCATGTTTATACACCAGATTACCCTTGTCGTGATAACAGGTCATTCTATAAACTGTCAGGCCTTCTCATGTTACCCGCGATCTCGATTTTCCCTTTTTAATTTTTGCAGGTCATATATTGCCGATTACATCACTTTTTTTCTTTCCTGTGTCGATCTGTTTTTCTCTGCTACACCAAGCAAACATGTAGTAAATGGAGCAGTGTTTCTATAGCCTTCACTTTAAGAATAGATTATTTTTGTTCTGATGTACAATGAAAGAATACTGTTTCAATTGTATAGAACTGCTATTTGAAGTATCAACTGTAAGATACAATTAGGTTTTATGTCGTGCGGAATAACTAATGCTGGCAGGGTAAGCTAACTGGATGGTTACTAATTTTAAAATGTAGCAACAGTGCAAAATTTGATATTGTTCCTTATAGGAATCACCCGTGTAATCCACATGTGTCTGTAGTGTACACAGCATGAAAGTCTACATTAATATATAGAAAGGCAATTAAAGAGGAAGACTCAAATGACTGGAAGTTATAAGCATGTTAATTCAGCATGTAAAGGGAGGCTATTTCATTGTATGGTCACTCGATTCACTGCACATCGACTTACATCTGGAGTTTAAAAATTAAATGTGATTAAAATACTTACGTACGTACCTACCAGTGCATGACATCTGGAATGGAATTTTCAATAAATTAGCATCATATGTATGGCACACTCACACACGATACATAGTGAAGGGAAAAAACCGTGACACCGGTAAGTAATTAAAGCAGAGAACTGAAAGTTCTCGGGATTTCATTTGCCAGATAACATGTAAGTGATTAACAATGCAAAACAACAAGTTAATGCAAAGCCACTGCAAAAGTGAAACGCTGGGACATTAATACACCGGTGTATCTTCCAGAATGTTGAATATAAGCTTGAAAACGTACCTGCAGCGTGTTTTACAGGTGCTGGTTGTTGCTTTGCGATGTTGCGATCCATGTCTGCTGCACTTGATTCGTAAACATAGGTACGGTTAACGCTGTTTGTGGATGACGCTGGAGTTGCCGTCCAATGATGACCCGTATGTGCTCGGTTGGAGACAAATCTGTTGATCGAGCAGGCCAAGATGAAGCATCGACACTCCTTAGAGAGTGTTGTGTTTTGAAACAGCGATATGCGAGCGAGCGTTATCCTGTTGGAAAGCGTCTTTGCAATGCGCTCATCAATGGCAGCACAACAGGCCGAATTAACAGACTGGCTTACAAATTTGCAGTAATGGTGCGTGGGATAACCAAGATAGTGGTCCTGCTGTCGTTCGAAATCACACTCCAGAAAATAACTCCAGGTGTAGATCCAGTCTGTCTAGAACGCAGACAGGTCGGTTGCACCGCGACAGATCCAGCTTTCATCAGGAAACACACCTGACCTCCACCCTGCCCTCCAATGAGTTCCCGTTTAACGCAACTGAAGTCGCAGATGGCGGTCGTTAGGGGTCAGTGAATTGCACGACACCGGCTGAATGGCTCAGAGGTGTCTTTGAAAGAAACGATAAGTAACAGTTCGTTGTGTCACTGTGGTGCCAGCTGCTGCTGAAATTGCTGCTGCAGATGTAGTACAGGTCGCCTGAGCCATAAGCCGAATATGATTGTCTTCCCTCCCGATAACGCCACGCGGCCACTCAGCACCCGGTCTTCCCGTGACCACCGCAGCCAGCTATCATGTGCAGTGGCTACATCCTTCCATGTGCTTCTGAGTATCACCATTGAACATCCAGCTTCTCGTAGTCGTATTTCACACCCTCGTTCAAACACGATGATGTTATAACAATGGCACCTATGTCAAACTAAAGGCATTCTTGTTAAACATCGAGTCACCACGTCCAACCTTAAAGGTAACTAACGCTCATGACCGTTAGAGCGCGTATTTAAAGCACTAATATGGACGACGACCTCACATGCCGAAAGGTTTACCAGCAGGTAAAACTGATTTGCATCCTTATAGTGGCGTTACTAGCGCCGCTCCCACGCGACTGGCGCGAAATTTAGAATAAAAATCATCTTTCAGATGTAGAAACACACCTACTAACTTTTGTTTATGTCGCAAATTCCTTCTTGGTGTTGCGATTTTTCCCGTTTTGTTTTAACTTTTGAAAAGTAAGTATCTTGGAAGCGACTCATCACACGAAAAAAGTGTTATAGGTTAAAAGATTGTGTTAGTAAAGTTGACATCTATCTCTGCAGCGATTGGCCACCACCCAACCACACTTCCTGCGTGGCGGAGTCAACTTCGTATTTTCAAATGGGATACCCCATTTTTTAGCACATTTGGATTGTACTGCAAAAAATACGTACGGTTTACCGAACGGATTGTTTCCCATTCTTGGTAGATGGCGCCGTAATCGATAAATATCATTTGTGCCTATTTTTGCAATTAGAAACCGATGCATTTGATTATACATTTCGTTTACGATGTAAATGTAAACCTGTATGTTCTGTTGGTTGATGCTTATGTTCAGTGTTACTTAAGAGTTGCATATGTTATCGTACAGCACAAATAATATGGTTAGGCCTTGACATTTCTGGCAGATAAGCTACTTGTATGGCAAGGAATTTTTTTGTCCCTATAGGGTTGCTTTTGGTGAGTCCACATACTATCGGAGTGCTTGATTTGGGAGACAGCCTAAACCCCACCACTGTTGTTGTTGTTGTGGTCTTCAGTCCTGAGACTGGTTTGATGCAGCTCTCCATGCTACTCTATCCTGTGCAAGCTTCTTCATCTTCCAGTACTTACTGCAGCCTACATCCCTCTGAATCTGCTTGGTGTATTCATCTCTTCGTCTCCCTCTACGATTTTTAACCTCCACGGTGCCCTCCAATACTAAATTGGTGATCCCTCGATGTCTCAGAAAATGTCCTACCAACAGATCCCTTCTTCTAGTCAAGTTGTGCCACAAACTCCTCTTCTCCCCAATTCTATTCAATACCTCCGCATTAGTTATGAGATCTACCCATCTAGTCTTCAGCATTCTTCTGTAGCACCACATTTCGAAAGCTTCAATTCTCTTCTTGTCTAAACTATTTATCGTCCACGTTTCACTTACATACATGGCTACACTCCATACAAATACTTTCAGAAACGACTTCCTGATATTTAACACTAGGTGACTGAAACCGGTGTGTGTTTCCATCCAATCCCCCTTAACTCTCGCGCTGGCAGCTGTGCGGCTGTCGATGGAATACGAACCACAACCACTGTAATAACGTAAAATGCATGCCGATAGTAAGCGGCAAGGAGATTCACCGAAATCAAACATCCCGATGGGAACAGAGGATTATTACATCCACGTCGTTGTTCGGCGATCATGCATACTTAGCTGAGAAGCAGATGTTGAAACGGATTACCGTAATGTATTGTACAAACAAACTTGGAACCCAATAATAAATTTCTAAGATAAATAGGAACCGTTAGAACACAAAGGTTCACATTTACACTGAAAATTAAACTTATGACTAAATGCATCGGTTCGCAATAGCAAAAACGGCACACTTGAAAACTGTCGATTACAACGCCGTCTACCACGGATGAGAAACAATGACTTCAAAAAACAGGAAGTACTTTTTGGTTTAGAATCCGAATAGGAATTTAAAAGGGGGGAGGGTGTTCCCATTTTAAAACATAAACTATATTCCTCACATAAACGAGAGGTGGTTAGGAGTGGCATGTTTTAGCACAGACAAATGTCCCCTTTACTAATATTAACTTTTCTCCTAGAACTTCTTTCCGTACGATGCGTCGTTTTCGAAATGTTTGCTTGTCTCAAATTAAAATAATCACCCTGCATATATTCATGGTGTTGGGAAGTAGCCGTTACAACTTCTAGGGGTTGTAGAGGGGAGTGAGTACATACTTGTATTTTGAATGGGAACCAATTTCCGGAAACGTACCGTTTCCCTGATGCAGCCGTTTAAAATCATGTTTGCTAGGTAGGTATGCAACAGGGTACTTACCTCGGGTGGACTGAAGTCATTTGACGTGTCATACCTCTCTGACGTGGTCGAGCCTCATTCACATGCCTCTGAGTGTTAGAGCGACATGCTGGAGCACACGTTCGCAGAATAGTAGTGGAAGAGCTGCCCTTCGACTTCATCACGATTTTTTGCAGGACTTTTGACTCTATCGCATATCATTTTACCCACAATTACACAACGGAGTCGAGAAATGGTACCGTCTCCGTTAGTAGGCGTGACGGTGGTGTTGCAAAACAAGTGATTCGCTGGGTCACTTCTTAACAGTTACTTTTAAAAGTCTTCGCGTTACCAATATGTTTTCAAATGGTTGTAGCACGGAAACGGTACGTTTCCAGACAAGGGTTATGGATGAAAATATTATCTACCAACTCTCCTGTACTATGAGCACTGGAATTCCGTAACGTGAATTTTCGAACACCTTACATATATACAATCAAACGGAAATGACGACGTTTGGCGACTAGTCCAGAGAACTCGTAGTCACTTGGGGTAGAGTTCTCAGATCACTGCAAAATGCACTGCTTAAAGAGGTTTTCTATAATTTGCTCCTCTGCTACGATATCGCAGTCGGAGATAAACGGAGAATTCACTTCTTGAAGGTATAACTAAATACCCCTTGACCTGTCCTAATATTGGGACATATTTAATATGGTATTTGGAAACTTTCAACCTTGTTCTTGAACCAGGTGAGCATTGTTGGCCGGATGTTCGTTGCAGTGTTGGTGTCACATGGAATTCGAAAGAACTGATACTTTCTGAATTAACCGGGGTGGCATGCGTAACTTATTGCTGTTGGTTGGTAGATCTTGCAGATATTGTACATGGCAGAGCAAGTTTACGTTATCTGCTTTCTTGCTAAGATTTTCTGTTATCAATGCAAGTTACAACAGATAATTGGTGCATTCTAATCGATCTAAGTAGAGGCTTATGAAATTATGAGGTAGTTGGTAACCAAAGGAAACTGGAAGTAACAGCTGGGAAAGCTAATATGAGACATTTATTTCATTTAGTCCTTAAACGAACAAAGGGAAGGCTGACATATCTATCGAGAGAGGATCAAGTGATTACTTACTTTTAGAATAATTTAACCATCTAGCACAATTAAATTTATTCCTACCAAATAAACCGTTTCGGCCGACATCGACCATCCTCAGATCATAAAATAGAGCCAGTGGTTCCATCCCACCACTGCGTAAGCCATGTTGTCAGTGGTGGGGCTGAAGCACCTACTGTATTTTATGATCTGAGAGTGGCGAATGTCACTCTAAACAACAATTTTTCTGTTTATTTGTTAGAAAACTATGTGATTGTTTCAGATAATTAAATTATTCTAACTTTAGACACAAGTATAACATGCAAGGTAGACTTGTTGTTATTGTTGTGGTCCTCAGTCTGAAGACCGGTCTTATGCAGCTCTCCAAGGTGCTTTACCCTGTGCAGTGCTCTTTATCTCCGAATAACCAATGAAAACTACACCCATCTGAATCTGCTTACAGTATTCATTTCTTGGTCACCCTCTACAAGTTTTATCCTCCACGATTTCCTCCACTACTAAACTGGCGATCTCTTGACGTCACAGAATGTGTCCAATCGACCGAGTCCTTCTATTAGTCAGGTTGTGCCGCAAATTTCTTTTCTCCCCAATTCTGTTCAGTGCTTCCTCATTAGTTACGTCATGTACCCATGTAATATTCAGCATTCTTCTGTAGCACCAAACTTCAAAAACTTTTATTGTCTTCTTGTCTAAACTGTTTATCATCCATGCTTCACTTCCATACATAGTTACACTCCATACAAATAATTTCGTAAAATACTCCTGATACTTATATCTGTATTGGAAATTCACAAATTTCTCTTCCTTTGAAACTATTTTCTTGCCATTGCCAGTATGCATTTCGTATCCTCTCTACTGCCGCCATCATTAGTTATTTTGGTGCCCAAATAGCAAAACACATCTATTACAAAAAGTGTCTCGTTTCCTAACCTAATTCCCTCAGCATCATCTGATTTAGTTCGAGTTCATTCCATTATCCTCGTTTTGCTTTTCTTGATGTTCTTCTTATATAAAGACACTGTCCATTCCATTCAAGTGCTCTTCCAAGTCATTTGCTGTCTCTGACAGAGTTCCAGTGTCATAGGATAACCTAAAAGTTTTTATTTCTTATTTCTGATCTTTAATTCCTAGTGAAAACATTTCTTTGGTTTCCTTCACCGTTTGTTCATTGTACAGATTGAATATCATCGAGAGTAGGCTACAAACCACTCCACTCCATTATCAGTCACTGTTTCCTTTTCATGCCCATCAACCCTTATAACAGTTGTCTGGTTTCTGTACAATTGGTAAATAGCCTTTGGCTTCATGTATTTTACCCTGCCACCTTCAGAATCTCAAACACAGTATTCCAATCAACGTTGCCAAAAGCATTCTCTAAGCCTGAAAACGCTATTAACATAGGTTTGCCTTCCCTTACCCTGTCTTCTGAGAGGAGCCACTGATCCATTATTGCTTCCTGTGTTCTTACATTTTTCAGAAATCCAAATTTGTTCTCCCCGAGGTCGGCTTCTACCAGTTTTTCCATCCTTCTATAACGAATTCATGTTTGTATTTTGCAACTATAACTTAATAAATTGATAGTTCGGTAATATTCAAATCTGTTAGCTCCTGTTTTCTTTGAAATTGGAATTATTATATTCTTCTTGAAGTCTGAGGGTACTTCACCTGTCTCATATACACTCCTGGAAATGGAAAAAAGAACACATTGACACCGGTGTGTCAGACCCACCATACTTGCTCCGGACACTGCGAGAGGGCTGTACAAGCAATGATCACGCGCACGGCACAGCGGACACACCAGGAACCGCGGTGTTGGCCGTCGAATGGCGCTAGCTGCGCAGCATTTGTGCACCGCCGCCGTCAGTGTCAGCCAGTTTGCCGTGGCATACGGAGCTCCATCGCAGTCTTTAACACTGGTAGGATGCCGCGACAGCGTGGACGTGAACCGTATGTGCAGTTGACGGACTTTGAGCGAGGGCGTATAGTGGGCATGCGGGAGGCCGGGTGGACGTACCGCCGAATTGCTCAACACGTGGGGCGTGAGGTCTCCACAGTACATCGATGTTGTCGCCAGTGGTCGGCGGAAGGTGCACGTGCCCGTCGACCTGGGACCGGACCGCAGCGACGCACGGATGCACGCCAAGACCGTAGGATCCTACGCAGTGCCGTAGGGACCGCACCGCCACTTCCCAGCAAATTAGGGACACTGTTGCTCCTGCGGTATCGGCGAGGACCATTCGCAACCGTCTCCATGAAGCTGGGCTACGGTCCCGCACACCGTTAGGCCGTCTTCCGCTCACGCCCCAACATCGTGCAGCCCGCCTCCAGTGGTGTCGCGACAGGCGTGAATGGAGGGACGAATGGAGACGTGTCGTCTTCAGCGATGAGAGTCGCTTCTGCCTTGGTGCCAATGATGGTCGTATGCGTGTTTGGCGCCGTGCAGGTGAGCGCCACAATCAGGACTGCATACGACCGAGGCACACAGGGCCAACACCCGGCATCATGGTGTGGGGAGCGATCTCCTACACTGGCCGTACACCACTGGTGATCGTCGAGGGGACACTGAATAGTGCACGGTACATCCAAACCGTCATCGAACCCATCGTTCTACCATTCCTAGACCGGCAAGGGAACTTGCTGTTCCAACAGGACAATGCACGTTCGCATGTATCCCGAGCCACCCAACGTGCTCTAGAAGGTGTAAGTCAACTACCCTGGCCAGCAAGATCTCCTGATCTGTCCCCCATTGAGCATGTTTGGGACTGGATGAAGCGTCGTCTCACGCGGTCTGCACGTCCAGCACGAACGCTGGTCCAACTGAGGCGCCAGGTGGAAATGGCATGGCAAGCCGTTCCACAGGACTACATCCAGCATCTCTACGATCGTCTCCATGGGAGAATAGCAGCCTGCATTGCTGCGAAAGGTGGATATACACTGTACTAGTGCCGACATTGTGCATGCTCTGTTGCCTGTGTCTATGTGCCTGTGGTTCTGTCAGTGTGATCATGTGATGTATCTGACCCCAGGAATGTGTCAATAAAATTTCCCTTTCCTGGGACAATGAATTCACGGTGTTCTTATTTCAATTTCCAGGAGTGTATTTTGCACAGCAGATGGGGGTGTTCCGTCATGGCTGTCCTCCCAAGGTTATTAGTTGTTCTGACTGAATGTCGTGTACCCTCGAGGCCTTGTCTCCACTCAGGACTTTCAGTGGTCTCTCATATTCCTTTCTCCCATCTCATCTTTATCTAAGTACTCTTAAGTAATACTGCCTTCAAGTTCTTCTCCCTTGTACGGATCCTCTGTATACTCCTTCCTCATTTCAGCTTTCTCTTCTTTGCTTAGGACCAGTTCTGAGTCTGAGCTTTCTTTTATCTCATCGTATTTTTCTGCGATTTCTTCACCAGCTGTGGAGCTAGTTGGCATATAAACTTGTACTACTGAGGTGGGTGGTGGCTTCGCGTCCATCTTGGAATCTTGGTTACAATAATGCGTTCACTCCTGTATTCACAGTTGCCTACCAGAATTCCTATTTTCTTATTCATTATTAAGCCTACTCCTGCAAGCCCCCCGCTTGATTTTATATCTATAACGATGTATTCAATTGTCCGAAAGTCCTGTTCCACTTGCCAATAATCTTCACTTATTCTCACAATATCTAACTGTAGCCGCTCCATTTGCCCTTTAAGGTTTTCTAACCTACCTCCCCCTACTACGAGATCTAACATACCACACTCCGATTCGTAGAACGCCAGTTTTTTGTTTCCTTATGACGTCAGCCTTTTGAGTAGTCCTCTCCTGGATATCTGAATACTGAACTATTTTATTTACTGAATTTCCCAGCTGGCCTGAGTGGGCGAGCGGTTCTAGGTGCCACAGCCTGGAACCGCGCGACAGCTGCGGTCGCAGGTTCGAATCCTGCCTCGGGCATGGATGTGTGTGATGTCCTTAGGTTAGTTAGGTTTAAGTAGTTCTAAGTTGTAGGGGACTGATGACTTCAGATGTTAAGTCCCATAGTGCTCAGAGCCATTTGAACCAACCATTTGAATTTCCAACCAAAGGGGATGCTATCATCATTAAACAATACAGTAAAGCTCCGTAGCCTCGGGAAATATTACGTATCTAGTTTCCCCTAGCTTTCAGCCTTTAGCAGTATCAGCACAGCAAAGTCGCTTTGGTTGATATTAGAAAGAGAGAGCCATCAGTCATCCAGATTGTAGACTTATATACTAAAAATCTATTAAACCCATCAAGAGAATTACAAAACACGTATCTTGGATACTTCCTATTGCAGATACATCCCACTCCTTAGAAGCACACAAGTTTGTTCTCACGTCCCTTACCATACATGTAACAGGTGGTGGGCTTGGGGAGAAATTGTCCCTTCGAGGAAAAAAATCAACTATCCCACCCAAAAGAATAAAGAATGAAATGTTTTTTCATCCCAACAGTTGCATATCCAGCCCCAGAAATTTTCTCCCTGTAGAAAAACTTTCTCAGAAATTACAGCCCGCATCTCGTGGTCGTGCGGTAGCGTTCTCGCTTCCCACGCCCGGGTTCCCGGGTTCGATTCCCGGCGGGGTCAGGGATTTTCTCTGCCTCGTGATGGCTGGGTATTGTGTGCTGTCCTTAGGTTAGTTAGGTTTAAGTAGTTCTAAGTTCTAGGGGACTGATGACCATCGATGTTAAGTCCCATAGTGCTCAGAGCCATTTGAACCATTTATTTCTCAGAAATTACATGTCTGCTCTTCAGGCATATGGTACTATCTATTGTTTAGTACGGCTGGCGAATATTCTGAACTTTGGCACAGGATGAGGAACTGTTGCAAGATCAGGTGTACCAACACCTCGCAGCTCAGATAGCTCACTGCCATGGGGATGTAGTGTTAACTCGAAAACGAGAGAATATATTAAGACGTTTCCATTAAATATCTTTGAAACTGGCAGATAAGTTTCCTTCTTCTGCATCCCTAACTCTGCCCAGGAGGTACTCACCTTTTTTGTGCTGCAATAAGATCATTTTTCATTAATGTGTCCCAACTTTTACTGTATCACAGTTCTGGCATTAAACCGCCACAGCTTGCCAACCGATGTGTATTTTGGTGACTCGAACGACAACCGACCCGGTATAGGTTTTTTTCTTTTCTTTTCTGCCATGTTCTTTGAGTTGGGCACCATTAGTCTTTCTCCTCTACGATTACCAACCAGAGATGGTTGAACTTGTCCAGTATCGCATGCTGTGTCCTCATAGAACACAAGCATGACCACCACTCCAATGTCACATGCTTGTACGACGGGTTTTGCTTTTAGTTTTTCATACGCTTTTATTTTTTACTACTTTGTTTTATAATTTGTATTTTCTAATTCTGTATTTTTTTTCTTCTTAATTTTTTGTTTTGTAGTTACACATCTTATTCGTATACGCATAAGGCTGTCCACGCATTGTAAACATAAATGCTCAACACAGTATACAAAATAACAGCAAAACAAAAATATGTTACAAACAAAACGTTAAATACTGTTCGAAGTTTTTGATAATATTTATATAAATAGTTTATACTGCCTAGATAAACTTACGATACAACCATAATGTATAGATAAACTTAGGATGCGACGAAAGTTGTAGTATTTCGGTACAAAAAATGACGTGTGCACATGGTTCATGTGAAGTAGGAGCTTCGAAGCTTAGGAAAATGTGCAAATCTCTCCACGCCCACATACTACTGTTAAAAAGGGTTACTTGTCAAAGGCTTTCTGGACGGCAAATGGGTTTCGCCTATTTCAACAGTAGCAAGAGACGTTACATCATTTTGCTTCTTAAAAGTAGCTGCAAAGTAGCCAACAAGAGCCAAGTGTCCAAACACGCTATGAAACAGTTCACAGATGAAGTTACAGTCGACCACTATAAAATGTCAAACTATCTTCATAATGTATCATGACATGCAGGTAACCACGCCCAATGACATGCTGACCAAAATATTCCCAACTTATTGGGAATCATACAGATCTGTGGTCAAATGGAACCTGCTTGTCAGCTAAGCGTATGTGTTGTTTCAAAATTTAGAAAATTCCCGAATGATGGTGCAAATGAAATGTTTCATCTCAATCACAACAAGGAAAAAGTGACTCTATAATGAATCACACGAACGCTGAAAGTTTCGAGCAACAAATGATAAATTACCGATAAACATACATGTTGCTGTTATCTCTTATCTTAGAATTCTTGTCATTGTTTTTTGAACAAAGCAATAACATCTGCATCTACATCTACATTGATTCTCTGTAAATCACACTTAAATTCCTAGCAGAGGGTGCATCTAACCGCCTCCACAATAATTCTCTGTTATTCCAATCTAGAACAGGGCGTGGAGAAAATGAACACATATCCCTTTCCGCGTGAGCTCTGGTTTCCCTTATTTTATTATGATGACCGTTTCTCCGTATATAGGTCGACATCAACAGAATATTTTTCAATTCGGAGCAGAGAGTTGATGATTGAAATTCCGTGAGAAGATTCTGCCGCATCGAAGAACGCCTTTCTTTTAATGATGTACACCCTAAATTCTTTATCATGGCAGTGACACTCTCTTCCCTAATTCGCAATTATACAAAACGTATTGCGCTTCTTTGAACTTTCTCAGTCTACTCCGTTAATCCTATCTGGTAAGGATCCGAGATCGCGAAGCACTACTCCGAAAGAGGACGGACAAGTGTAGTGTAGGCAGTCTCTTTCGTAGATCGGTTACATTTTCTAAGCGTTCTGCCAATAAAAGGCAGTCTTTCCTTTGCATGCCGCACAAAATATTCTATGTGTCATTTCGAATTTAAGTTGTTCGTAATTGTAATGAAAAGGTATTTACTTGAATTTAATGCCTTCAGAATAGACACTGATTTATCGTGTAACAGAAGTTTCATGGAAACCTTTCAGCACTAGCGTAGGTCTCACACTTTTCATTATTTAGGGTCAATTTCAAGTTTCCGACCTTACAGATATCTTTTCCGAATCGCTTTCCAATTAGTTTTGATCTTCCAATGATTTTACTAGTCGATAAACGACAGCGTTATTTGCAAACAACCTCAGTCAGCTGTTCAGATTGCCTCCTAAATCGTTTTCATAGATAAGGAATCCAGTCACATAACTGAGACGATTTTCCATGAGCACGCATTTACACTACAAGCCGCTTGTGTGGTACAGTGTCAAAAGGTCTTTGGAAATCTAGAAATACGAAATAAATTTGAAATCCATTGTGAATAGCATTCAACACTTCGCGTGTGTAAGGAGCTACTGTGTTTCACAAGAATGTTTTCTAAATCCTTATTGACTTCGTGTCAACAAACCATTCTCTTCGAGGTAATTAATAACATTCGAACACAGCATGTGCTCCAAAATTCTGCTGCATATCGACGTTAATGGTACGCGCCTGTAATTTAATTGTTACCTTTCTTGAATATCGGTGTGACTTGTGCAAGTTTCCAATCTTTGGGTGCGGATCTTTCGTCGAACGAGCGGCTGTATATGATTGTTAAGTATGGAGCTATTGCATCAGCACACTCCGAATGGAACATAATTGGTATAAAGTCTGTACTCGGTGACTTGCTTTTACTTAATAATTTATGTTGCTTCACATTCCGAGGAAAAACGGTTCAAATGGCTCTAAGCACTACGGAAGTTAACGTCTGAGGTCATCAGCCCCTAGAATTGTAGTGACTGAGTGGTGTTTAGACAGGAGAGTCAACAGCAACACACAGCCGGTAACGCTGTACTTGTACCGCGCAATAGCGGCAGCACAGGCGCCCAGCCTAAGCTGAACAGCCTGAAGGCAGGTAGATAAGTTCTTCATCGACGAAAGACAGGTCCGCCCCCACCATCCCCAGTTAGCCATAGCTGTGGTCGGCAGGAATGCGAATCGCGGATCATATATCAGTAGTCCCCTGTGAGGCCGGACGGCTTCAGATTTACAACAGTGGACTCCAAGTTGCCGGAACCTTGTAGACGGTAGTTGAATTCACCAGAGCATCAAAATGGTTCAAATGGCTCTGAGCACTATGGGACTTAACGTCTGACGGCATCAGTCCCCTAGACTTAGAACTACTTAAACCTAACTAACCTAAGGACATCACAAGCATCCATGCCCGAGGCAGGATTCGAACCTGCGACCGTAGCGGTCGCGTGGTTCCAGACTGTAGCACCTAGAGCAGCTCGGCCACCCCGCCCGGCTCACCAGAGCATCCTATAAATTTGAGTTGAAATGAAACTGTCACCCCTCCCCCCACCTCGCTCACACTGGTGACTGAGATTGAATGTCCTCTCTTTTCTAAGCATCTAAGCGCTCTCGGCTGCTTTAGTGTTTAATTTCAGGGTTTCAGAGTGTTCCTTTATGTGAACTTTGCATCCCTAAAGGCATTTTTATGACACCTCTAAGTGAAGTTACTACATGTAGCCTCGTTACTGTAGCACTTTCTGTCTGTTCCACACTGTTGTCGAAATGCTGATTCGGTTGTTCTCGGATTCCCAGTCGCATAGTCTGATGAAATGGGCTCGTAGCTTGTTTGTACTTTTGGCCTCCAACGTTGACATTCAGTTACTACTCCGTTATGAAGCCGGTAGCAGTTGCGACCCATTTAGCTGTCTCTGTCGGTTCGAAACAAAATATTATCCCTGCACTACTTACTATTCCAATGTGCAACATACCTCAAAACGGTTAAATTCTTCTTAAAGGCCTACAAGGGAGCTAAATTGGACTTACACAGAAAACGTAGTGAGTAAGAATGTTTGTTTCTGCAAAAAATGATTTTTAAATAGAATTTCTGATCCAATACTACAGAAAAATTACGTGATTTTGCACGTTTTAAGAAAAGACGTGATTGCAGTTTATACTCTGTCCTGAAATCATGAGATTCGTGTGGGACTAAATCGCTTGCTTTATAATTCGATAAAGTGTCAGAACGCTGATCAATCTGTCATACCTGCGTCTACTTATTTTTGCAATTCGGAAAGTTTGAGAAGTACAGCCCACACTGAGATCGATATTGTGTATGACGCGTTGTCACCGCGTGAATACAACCACACGCTCGTTTCGTCGGAACGCACCCTTTTAGCATTAATTTAAATGCCATTCGGCAATAGGGAAGTACATCTAAGAAACAAGTGGGCAACACATGGGTCTATTTACGAACTTATGTGGCGTGGTGTGTTGACTTGCATTGAGTAGATCATTTAGGTGTAACGTTGTCATCATCAAAAATTGGTCTTACCCAACTTTGTATTCGGGAAGTCTAAAATGTCATAACAGATGGCCGAATAATAATTTTTCGAACCCTGCCAAAAAGAAATATCTAAACACAGGTAATTTTTATCATTCACTGTATTTTACGGTTTTCTTGCTGGTCTGCTTCCCTGAGATTTGTAAATCGAATTTGTAATGGACGACCGGAAGGCGTATATGCAACAGGAAGGTGTAGCGCGACTCCGATGCGGGTATATAAGCACCAGCATCTACGTGTGCTGTTAGTGTGGCATTCGTATATATACTATGTGCGTACGATAAAAAAGGAAACATGAACTACGGCGACATTGTTATCAAGTGCTCCAAACAGGACCAACATGCTGCTACTGTTTTCTTGGGTGCCGAAGGATAATCGCCGATAGACATCCATCGGAGAGTGAAGAATGTATAGGGGCTAGCATATCAGTCTGATAGCACCGTTGTGTAATTGTTCGCCAAGTTTCGTGGTGGTCACGATACCGCACAAGGTATCGGTCGAACTGGGAGACCACCCGCATCCACGAAGGAAAACCACAAGTGGAAGGTTCATGATGCGATTGGGACGGACCGGAACATAATAATTCGTGTGCTAGCAAAGGATGTCGGCATTAGCTTCTCCAGCGTGCAAAACATTATTCAGCAGCAGTTAGGCTACCATAAGATCTACAGCCAGTGTATACCGAGGGTAGAATCCCCAACAAAAAGCAAACCGGATGGCTGTTTGTCTGAAGCACCTCACGAGACTGAATGCTGAAGGCAACCTGTTTCTTGAGCGCATTGTTTCAGGCGGCAAAATCTGGTGCCACCACTGATAATTGGAATCTAAAGCATTGACGATACATTTTTATCATTCAGTGTCCCTTCGTCCCAAGAAATTCGAGAGTCACCAATACGTTCAACCTGTTATTTGATTACCAGAGGCTAATGCTTATTGATTTTAAGGAGCATGGTGTCTCACTGGAGAACAATAATGCGCAACGCTGGAGGAATTATGCCGTATAAGTAAGGCGAAATGTTCGTGAAAACTGCTGTAAAGGGAGCTACTACTTCATGATAACGCACTACCCACACATCGAAAATGTCGTACTGTACAAGTTACGCCAACTTAAGTGGGAGACACTCGAACATCCGGCCTATAGTCCTGATCTCATACAACTTAATTATCATGCCATCGGTCTCTTAAAATAAGACCTTGACAAATCGGCGATACCTGTCGAAGGATGTGTATCAGGTAGTTACGGACTTCGTCAATCAGCAGGACTTATTGTTTTAGCTAACAGTTGTCTTCAACCCGGTGCGTCAGTGAGATGATATCCTTAATGCTCTCCGCGATTTTTCCTGATCAGCATAGCGATTCTGGACTGTACGGCCTTTCAGCCGAAACTTTCTGATCGTCCTTTATAAAATTATATGAATGACAGGCATATGTGATTGAGCTTCAGTTAACATTTTATGTGATTACGGTCTTATTTTCCTAGTTACTGTCATCTTCTTAGTAATCGTTTGTTTAGGTAATCCATTTTAAAAAGCCACATTTTCTTCAACACGAGGTTTCTACAGCTCACATTATGCGCTCCACTAGTAAGTAGATCAAACACAGACTGAACCATTAAAGTCGCCTTTGGCATATATTAAAGCTGACAGCTTTCATCTAGATTTGTGTGAGGATTTAATGTTATCTAATCTGCCATGGGTCGTTCAAAGGAACACAAAATTTTAATACCTTCTTGCAATATACCAGAAAAGTCGACACTTCAAAAATTATTTGTAAGAAATGTATGAAAAGGCTATTTCTGGTATTAAAACAGACATTTGTGACCACTGCAATTGGCTTTCAGTCGACGAGAATACAGACGTCTATGGCAGAACTTTCTCAGCCTGCAAAAATTTACTGAGAGACCGTAGAAAAACTAGGACATTACACAGCTTAGAAGTGTGGTTCATTGTGTACTGCAGTTCCAAATTGTAATATGATTGTAGCGTTAGGCCACGGACTGTGGTCATACTCAGGTACGCATTACAAGTCTGTGTTTTTGTGTGACTGACATATGACAGGATTACTTCCGTAAAAAACGTCCTATTACTATATTATCAAAAGAGAAAGTTGTAGCACCGGTAAATATCTCAACTACTTGTGAATTTTTCCGAGTTTAGCTCATTTGCCATAAAGAACTAGAATGAATCTGTCAAAAATATAATGACGGTTTCTAATTTAATATTGGAGTCCATTGCACTTTCCATTTAAGGACTCCAAAAACGCCAAAATCAGTTTTACAAAAACCCAATATTTTGGGCGCTAGTCATCACCAATATTCGCTGCTTAGCATCGGTCCCAGGCCAGGCTCACAACAATGAAAAAATCGCACGACGTGACTCTGTCGTTGCTTAGTAATTGTCTGCTTTGAGAGCTCAAGCTATTCGGGTGTGTCTCGGAGTTATTTGAGAGGAATACAGTGATTTAAAAGTTTGCAGCCGATCTTTGCAAGTAGAAGTTAAATAAGACTTTGAAAGAAGGTTAACTGTTGAAGCAAAGCAGACTTGTGACGAAGAACAATGGAGGTAAGCAACCAATCCATATTCCGCCATCATAACAGGTCCACACTGAAATCTGATATTGTAGGCAACATCTTCAAAAGCTGCTACTGCTGAATGCTGTGTGTCCTAATCCGAGTATGACACAGCGTGAATCCGAGCAACACCAAAACCACTTCCAAGGATTTTACGGGTATTTCCTTAGTATTTTGGCGTGGGAGCCTCCTGTGAATCGTGCATCAGTCTGCTTCGACAGATATACCCCGCAAAACCGCTTCACGGTGTGTGGCAGAGAGTGCTTCAGCACTCCTGCCCTCCCTCTTGTATTCGCACGTGGTACAGGGAAGGTCTCATGTAAACAAGCCACCGTAACGACTCCAATTGTTCTGATTTCCCAGTCGTTAACATTTCGTGAGAAAATGTTGCCCATCTTTCTTCGACGTGTGTGCTCTTGAAATTTCTACAGTATCATCTTCGTAATGTACAACATCATGTGGCGTCTGCGGCTGGAGTATGTATTTTGAGCGTACCGTAACGCTCACGCGCCTACTCAATAATTCTCCGACGAAACGTACCGACCTTAGTTGAATCTTCTCAGTCACTTATATTAATCGAACTAGACAAAGGCTCCAGAGTGATTAGAAATTCTTAAAAATTGGTCGAAAAAAATTTTTGTAATCAACTTATCTCATGAATGAATTACATTTCACCAAGTGTCTTCCAGTGAATCCCAACTTGGTATCTGCTTTTACTACAATCAGTTTTATGTATTTCCCTTTAGCCCACTCCTGACAGTTAATCCTAGGTATTTTACCGAAATTGCTGTTTCCGTGGATTTTTCCAAAACAGCGTTATCGAACTGTAATGGATTTCATCTCCTCATTATGCGTAGTGTGTTACAATTATTTAGTTTTTTAAGGTCCTGCTTTTCTGTACTACTATTCGACTCTCCCCAGATATTTCGGCATTCCGCTCACAGTCTTCTGACGTTGCAGCCCTCCTACAGCTAGCAGACTCGTCTGAGTGTAGCCTTACTGGGCTTCTGACGTTATCCATCTCTGTTTGTAGAAGACCCGTTCGCAGATTTTCTTTTCCCCCAAAACGTCGTAATGCGTAAGCGTAAAATACATTCCACAATTCTACAACAGACTGACGTCATTTATACTGGCCTACAATTATGTGCATGTGCCCGACGACCCTTCTCAATCGCTTGATGCGAGTAATCTATGTCGAATGCCGCACTGTCTCACGCATCAACAATGTGTTTCCTCTGATGAACGATTTGAGTTGATTTCCTATTTCGTGGCCGCTTGTTTCAAAACTAGCTCCTTGGCATTTGTGCGATGATTCGAAGGAGCAATAATTGTAAAGCTTCGTGGCGAAACATTTTCGGAAAGTCAAATACTGCAGTACGGCCTTCTCTTTATCGCCTTCTATTTCTGGGCCAGTATGGCTAACTCAGCGACTGATTAGATGATTTAGATTATTTAAGGTAAATTGCGATGAACTAACACATCTTCAGTTTAGTAACACTTACGGTGGTCTCAGCATGAGCATCTTGAGTTTCACCAAACAAGGCGAGTAACGGATTGCTTTTAGCTAATTCAAGTGAAACTAGTTTCACCAGTTCACAGTGTTCATGCAGTAATCGAGTATGCAGCAGCTAAATTTTAACTCCATCTGAGGTGTGTGCATATTCTTCCAAACAGTAGTAAACATACGTCCGAAGGAAACAGGTCTGCTTCCCGCGCCAGGGTTCCCGGGTTCGATTCCCGGTGGGGTCAAGGATTTTCTCTGCCTCGTGATGACTGGGTGTTGTGTGTTGTCCTTAGGTTAGTTAGGTTTAAGTAGTTCTAACTTCTAGGGGACTGATGACCATAGATGTTAAGTCCTATAGTGCTCAGAGCCATTTGAACCATTTGAAACACGTCTGTTAAATGGTTCATCCGTAACCTTCCGACCCATTGCCATCTTAGATAAATTCTTCGCCATATATGCTAAGCAAACAGATTGCCTTATATCCATTGTCAATACAATTAAATAATTTTGAGAATCAGGAGAGATCGATTTCGATTTGTTTTGAGTTTGTAGCGTGAATATAAATCTGCAATGGAAAATAAGCATCCCAATTAAATAACGTGTTTTGTCAGTATGTACGAACCTATTTGTCTGATTATCATTAAGTCCTTTTCGTTCAGTAGACAAAAAGATGGAAGTGAGTTAAAATACGTGCTGAGACGCATCTGATAAGAATTCTAGGAATAAATAATTAAAAAATATCCCAGATACTGAATCACTTTCAATATTGCCTCTAAATATCAGAATTTGTTGTTCCAATACTTAGAACCATACATTATGGGGTACGGAACTAAAGTGTTTCATAGGACAGCGTTCATACTAAATGTCATTATCAGCTAAGCATTAACATTACCATTGAAGTTTCTGGAAATTTTTTATAGAAGTTTACATGTTCAGTAAAGTATGTATTATATAAGTTATCTTAGGCATTAGAAGGTAAAGATACTGGACCATGCATGTCGCCACCGGATGTACGAATTAATCTCCATCCCTTCCGCAGCATTTAGCATCTAAATAAGAGATGTAAGACGACAATTTAGATTTTAAAAACTTGTTTGCATGTTCCTGAAACTACGATCGAAGTATTCTTATTCGGATACAACGATACATCAGTCACAGGAAAGGTATACCATGAATATAATTAGTTAAATGTTCTTAAGTCTGATGCGCATGTTAATCACAAGATGTAAGCGGCAAAGTCACCGAATTTTCTGATACTGCTGCGGCTGCGCATTGACCTATGTTGTAACACTGATAACTACTTACAGTAAACGCAACTTTGAATTAGTTTGCGAATCTGAAGTGTCTGATTATGATATATTTACTATTGAATTATGTACTGAAATTAATGATTACTGCAATGAAAGAAAATGTTTAGCTTTGTTGGTCGTTGGAATCGTACATTACGTAAGAGACAGCCCAGGAACAGGGATGGATATGGATGCTAACCGTGGCCGATTCACTCTATGACGCACTGCTTCTCTCTTTACTCTTCATCTCTAAACAAAATAATGAAAGATTTTAGTAAGCTCCAGGAAGGAAGGAAGATGGTTCAAAGTTGATTTCTAGGACGAAAACTACCGACTACGAATCCAAAAATTTACCACCTGATTTCTAGAGCTGTGTTGGAACTTCAACCTATGCTGTGAAGCTCCATATTAACAGGCATGGAAACTTGGTTTTGACGTCTCATCGACTTTCGAATTGCGCAAAGATGTCCCATTAAATTGATCATAAACTTTTCAGGTGAACCTATCCCGGTTTTTAAGTGACTAAAGGAAATGAATTAAATTTCAAGTGAGATCGCTGACTGACGGTGTGAGTAGCTTTAGACGTATGAAACTCCAGCGCGTTAACCGCTCCGCCAACAGTACAATATGGTTACAACTTTAAAAGACAAATCATTTTGTGTGTTGGAATTTGCATCAGGTCAACCCATTGTTCACGTCCAACGTGCATCTCGCCGCCGATACAGCAAGAAGCCACCTCTGCACATGCAGATTTATTTGTGGTATACAAAATCCTTGAAAGTTGGTTGCATACCCACAGGGAAGGGCATTGGTCGGCTATGCACATGTAATGATAACGTCGAGCATATCCGAGACGCGCTCACACTGAGTCCTCGCAAGTCCACAAGAAGGCCAGGAGAGGAATGTAAAGTTCCTCAAGCAACGGTGTGGGTGTTCTGAAACGACGTCTCCATATGAAGCCTTACATGTTGCAGTTGCTGCCGAAATTGCGTCCCGTCGACGGATAGAGAAGATACGAATTTAACATTTCATTTCTACAGAGTATGACAGAGGACACTCTTCCCGAACGACTCAGCTTCTCAGAGGAATCGATGTTTCATCTGTCTGATAAAGTAAACTTCCGTAATGTAACAACTTGGGGATTACAAAATTCTATCGTCGTCTTCGGACACCGAAAATGAACGTGTTTTGTTCCGTTTCTGTATGGAGTGTTTATAGACCTTTCCGTAATGCGGAGGAAACTGTGACGGGAATGTTATACCTGAGCATGTCACAAAATTGGTTGTTTCCTCAATCTCACGGTGATTCGAATGACCGTATTCTTATGCATGACTGTGCCCGCAACACTTTCACCTTAAGGTATAGATTTCTTTTAAGAACTGGAGGAGGGGAACAACAAGATCTTATTCATTCCTTTTGGCCTTCCGGGTCCCCAGACTTCACACATTGACATTTATTTCTCTGGGAGTGCATAAAAGAAAGAGTTTTCGTCCCAGCTATGGCAGCTACTCTTCAACAGCTGATGATTCGTTGAAGCTGCCACCTTAATTGACAGGGACCTGTTGATTCGTATGTGGAATGAAATGGACTACCGTTTCGACGTTTCTGCAGCAACGCATGGTGCACATGCTGAGTGTGTGGTGTAGTGTCTGTGCGAAGGTAAAACTTTCAACCTCCCTCTATCCAGTGATATGCGTGAAGTGTTTTGTCTTTCATAGTTTGCCTGTAATAAACAAGTGATATCTGTTGTTTCATTATGAATCGACCTGTATGTTCATCTGTCAAATGGGCGTTAATCAGGGCGGAGTGGGCAAAGTGTAATGAGAAGAAGGCTTCAGGAGGACAGGCAACACGCACACTGGGCCTTTATTTTGTTGCACTTTTAGTATTACAATTATTATTTCGCTTGGAGCCGGCCGCTGTGGCCTAGCTGTTCTAGGCGCTTCAGTCAGGTACCGCGCCACCGCTACGGTCGCAGGTTAGAATCCTGCCTCGGAAATGGATGTGTGTGATGTCCTTAGGTTAGTTAGGTTTAAGTAGTTCTAGTTCTATGGGACTGATGACCTCAGATGTTAAATCCCGTAGTGCTCAGAGCGATTTGAACCATTTTTTTGGCTTGGATTTATTTATTCGTCCTACAGACAGCTTGGTAGACATATAAACTCATACATGCAGAGAAAACAGGGTGTAAATAGTGCGTTTAATGCCTTTAAATTATTTAACTATTTCACATAGGATCAGTGAATATAGATAAGAAATTTTCACATATCAAATATAGACAGAATATAAATCACCTTTGTTGATCCTCCTCGATCCAGAGCTTAGATTTTGTGAGTAAAAATAATGGTGGTCAGTTAGTTCTTCTGGGACCAAACAAGACTCGAACACCATATTACAAAATAAGGAAAAAGAAATCTTGTGAGTGAACCTGGTGATAGCATATAGACTCCATCATAAATCAACCTCGTTTTTTATCCTAATAATTACATATTCCCACGGATTACTTTCATAGATTTTATTTATTGAACTGAAAACTCAAAAAATGAATATATCTGTGTATGTACCACTAAATGTTTGTTACTTATTATATCTGAAAAAACTATCACTAAATTAAAACCATTCCAGGGCCTTCGGAAACTAAGTTACACATTATTATGCCAGGCCAAGTCACTTTTTTTAAAAAGCTGCACTAAACTTCCAACTGACACAAATACGTGAGACTATTTTGCATTATAATCATCAAAACTGTGTAAACGAACCCTCGGAACGTTTTACCAGTCGCTGAGTTCCCCGACTACCGAAATCAGACCCTCGGACATGAAGCCATTCCAGAACAGTTACGTAAATTGCTTCAACGTAGCAAAATCTTTGATCACCATGAATCACTTCCTCGACTGCCTTCACACTGTCGCCTGTGGTCGACTTGGAAGTCGATGGACCTCCTTCCCGATCAGCATCGCCCAGCTCTCTGCGGCCTTGCTCAAACTGTCGGCACCACTTCCCTGTGGTTGGACACAATATTGCCTTTGGCCCACATCCCACCAGAATTCACGGTTAGTCTGTGGGCAAATTAGACGTTTTGCCCGCTAGAATCGTACTGTCCCCCGTAATTCAACTTTGGAGTTGGTCGTCAGTTGCTGGGCCCATTCACTCTCACTCTGCACCACGGTGAACTGTGACTGCAGGACACCCAGAGCGTGTACTGTCCTCTAGTAATGCCCCACTCTTCTTGCACAATGATCTTAGCGTAAAACGATGTGTGCCTTTTGTAGTTCCTTCTGCTGTTACTTATGGCGTTGCAAAAATGTTTATTTTTTCTCTGCAACAAAAACATATTTTGCATTTATCATATTACACAAATGTGGAACCCTTTCAACTGAGCAATGCATATAAGAAAAGACATCTATGGATTTATTCAACATTCAATATGTAGCAGACACAGTTCTTGCAATTTCTTTTGTGTAACATAGTAACTGATTCTGTAACATTTTACGAGTTACTAACAAGGAGCGAATTGTTTAGTTTCACCTGTGTGCCTTGGAGGTTTAGTTTTTGAATCTCTGCGTGTTAATTTATTTAATTAGACACAGTTCTTGCATTTACGTCAGTGTCTATAACAGAGTTTCGTAGCTCCTCTTTTGGTCACTAGCCGAGTGCACAAGGAAGAAATCAGCGTCCGGTCAACTAGCCAGCTTTGAACGTCTTAATAACAAGGCGCAGCAGAACGAGGACGCTCGAACGGTCGTCAACCTGAACGAGAAGGGATTCGACGCAACCACATTTAAAGTCCTCAGCAAGGGTCTTAATTTCTCAGTTACCCCCATAAATGTTCCTGCGGCTGCCATCGTAAGTGGAATATAGCAGGGGGCCCTGAAATTTGCTGCCAATGATGCTGAACAAGTGCGAGGGGAGATGTGCAGAGCGCTCAAGAAACATCTCTGGTGATGGGATGTTTTCCCTTAAACAACTCATGGAAGATGATAGCGTTGTGGTGTTACCAGCAGATAAAGGGAAAAGCTACTGTCGTTCTACAGGAAGCAGATTATGACAGTATGGTGCGACAACTTCTCGACGAAACGGTATAAAGACCAGTGGACAGCGACATCATGAGACAAGGTGGATAAGAAGATCGGGTCCCTTCTAAAGAAAATCGGTCTTCCAGAAAAGATTGTTAAGCAGCTAAGAGCAAAAGAACCAGTGACGCCAAGACCTTATGATCTGCCTAAAGTGCCAAACGAAGGCGTTCCTCTACGTCCAGTAGTCAGCAAAACGGGCGCAGCCACCTGCCTCACTACTCAACACCTTCAGAAGATGCTCTCACCATATGTGGGAAAGTGTGTCCGTCATATTCGTAACTCAGAGGATTTCCTATGACGCCTGAGTTAGCTACAGGTCAAGGTATATGACATCACAGTCAGTTTCGACGTGGTGTCCCTGTTGACCCGCGTACCACTGAATGATTACTTGATC
This sequence comes from Schistocerca piceifrons, assembly GCF_021461385.2. Classification (NCBI taxonomy): domain Eukaryota; kingdom Metazoa; phylum Arthropoda; class Insecta; order Orthoptera; family Acrididae; genus Schistocerca; species Schistocerca piceifrons. The sequence goes on from NC_060143.1 coordinate 558,820,672, forward strand.
TGATAGGGAAAAGTTCGGCGGTGCTCTCCTGGACGTGTTCAGGAACATATATACCTCGACGTACCTCCTATATGGGGATCAATTCTACGTGCATATGGGAGCGGTGGTAATGGGCAGCGTTCCCTCACCGATGGTGGCCAATCTCCTTATGGAGAGATTTGCAGAGGAGGCAGTTACATCGGCCACAGATCAACTGCAATGATTTTTATGGTACGTGGAAGACACCTTTGTTATATGGCATCACGGGAGGGAAAATCTCGATGCTTTCTTGGACCTCCTAGACTCACGCCATCCTAACATTAAATTTATCATGGAACTGGAGATGGATAGACTATCCCATTCCTAGGTGTACTAGTCAAGAGGAAGGCAAATGGTATCTTCAGTCACAGTGCGCACCCCAAAGACACTCCGACTTGTCCGACTTGTAGCTGCACGCCAGCAGTAGCCACTACCCCTAAATCGAAAAATAGTGTACTCAGAACTGGTTAAACTGACACGAACAATTTGGCGGCGGAGATAGAACACTTGCAATCTGTGTTCCACAAAATCGGATACTATTCTAGATATGTATAAAAGGCACTGCGCTCTGTTTCCCCATCAGCGGTTCCTGAAGAGGTACAAGACGATATGAAGAAAGTTGGATATTTGCCGTATGTCGGGCCGATATCTGCAAAAATCTGTAGAATTCTCCTCAAACGTAACATCAAGAGCGTGTTCCATCCAGCCACCAAGCTCAAGGCTCTGCTACGGAGTGTGAAGGTTTACCTGGATCTTCGGAAACCAGGCTTTTACCATACACATTTTGAATGTGGGATGGAATACATCGGGCAGACGACTTATAGCGTTGACATAGGTGCAAAGTACACTAAAGGCACACCAGACTGAGACAGGCAACCAAGTCAGTGATTGTCCAGCATTGTTTAAAATTTAATCATTATATGAACTACAACGATGCCAAGATTCTAACACACACATGGAGATGTTGGAGTAGCGTTATCAAAGAATGTATTGAGATTAAGGTCACGGAGAGTATTATTAACCGCGACACCAGTTTTCAGTAGAGCTCTGCCTCGAATTCGGGACTCGATCTTCTAAAGTCGTAACGGGGCCAACATGAAGACCCCATGGGACACAAATATGAAGACGGAATTAGAGAAAACTGCCCGGTGCATGCAGCAAAGGACGCTCATGAAATGGTACCTTAGACCACAGATCAATGCCTGAGGGCGCTTTATCGGGTCTCGAGCGGTTGTTTGAGCAACAGTGACCTGAAAATAACACTTCAGCCGTTCCTGGTGTGCACGGAAATCAAAGAGAACGCCTGATACGGCACGCCACGGTAACAGAACGTCCTAGACCACAGGTGGGCTTAAATGAGGATAACCGGAAGATAAAATGTCTAGCACGCCTTGGACGTCTTTCAGAACTGCAACAGCGAGACTGACAACGGGTACTGACCGCAGCGTTCGGAACTGCCGCGGCTAGAGGAAAGCACTACCGTCGCTGCTATTGGTCAGTGCACAACACATACAGAGCGCATGACGCGACGCAGATCGCAGACGGAGCGCCTAGCACAACATGAGCATAAATACCGGACTCGTTCCACTCTGGAATCAGTATCAGGCAGCACGTGAAGAAGACTGATAGTTACGCAGTTGCAATGTCGGTACAAGTAAGCGGTGAACAACCGGCAGAAACCCGATGGTCTTGATTTCTTTTCTCTGCACATAATTTCCTACTACACTGTACAGACTGAATAACATCGTGGATAAGCTACAACTCTGTCTCACTGCCTTCTTAACCACTGCTTCCCATTCCCGCCCCTCGACTCTTATAACCGCCGTCTTGCCTTTTGTACAAGTTGTAAATACCCTTTCACTCCCTTTATTTTACTCCTGTTACCTTGAAATTTTCAAAGAGAGTGTTCCAGTCAGCTTTTCTGTATGTTTCTCCTACCTCCACAAATATTATAAACGTAGGTTTGTCTTTCCTTAATCTATCTTCTGAGAGAGCTCGTGGGGTCAGTATTGGGTTGCCTGTTATACCTTTCTAAGGGGTCAAAACTGAGCTTCCCAGAGGTTGGATTCTACAAGCGTTTCCATTCTTCTGTAAAGAATTCGCGTTAGCATTTTGCAACCACATGGAATGAAACTGATAGTTCGGTAATGTTCGCATCTGTCAGTGCTTGCTTCAGCGCGGATGCAGAAATACGTTTGACTTCCTCCGGGAATCTCAAAGTCGCCAATATGAAGGATCTGGCCGGGGACTGCAGTTACGTGGCGCCAGACGGGAATGTGGTACTGCTGGGAGAAGCGCCAAGACAGTCAGTGCGTCTGCGGTAACTAACTGGTCGGCGTAGCGCGGTTGTTAACGTAACTGCCTAGCAAGCAGGAGATCCCCGTTTCGAATACCTGACCGGCGCGCATTTTCACTCGCCGTCTCTGATTCCGCATAAATTCCCGGATGCAGCTGACATCAATATTTCCTTCCCTTTCAGTTAGTTTCTCCAACTTTTTTTCCATAGGATGGGGCCCCTCCACGACCACACCGACGAGGTGACCAAACCAAAAGTTCTGCAGTCACCTCCGTATAACATGTTAGCTTTCCAATCAGGAGTCACACGATCCGGGCTGCGAGCAGGATTACTCATTGAAATGGTCCATCAGGAGACAGAAAGTGGACTAAAGCGATAGAAGGGTATCGGTTTGTAAGGGCAGAGGGAAGAAGTGACAAGCAAGTGCCAAGAGAAAAAAAGCCTCTGCCACAGTAGGACTGGTAGTAAGGGCAGTAGCGGCTTGCTAGCTGCGACAGTGCATGCAAGGTGAGGTTATGTTAGTTCGAGATATCGTGCATCGTTACCTTTGTCGTTGCGGGTGCTCGTAGTAGGGTCTGCTGCAGCGGCTGCGTCCCCGTAACAGCCTGAGGTCGTCATTCATTAGTGGGCAATCGGTCATAGATCAGCTCACAGTGTAGGGTGTGTGTGTGTGACTGGTTTGCGTGTTGTGTACAGTACGGCCTCCCTGTGATTGCCTCTTTTGCGGCGGGTAGGACATCTGGGGTTGCCAGTAACAGCTGTGTTGCAGGGACTCGCGAGTACTGTTGTGTTAGCGGGCTATTGACCACAGAAGTTTAGTTCTTTGCTAATAGTGTCTTTGGTCTATTATGTTTCCATCTATGGTCGTGGTCGTAGTTACCCATAGAAAGCATAAACGGGTTACGCGAGTGTCTCGTGTTTCTGTAAAGTCGTGTGGAGTGTTTTTGCAATACCTGCAAGAGGGTATCTAGCCGATATTCCCGGTGAACATGCGCGGCGCGTGTGTAACGCGGTGCACTTATTATGATTCTGAGTACTTTATTTTGTATGAGCTGCAGACGGCAGAGGCGTGTCGGTGGAGCGTATCCCCAAACGCGAGCAGCATACGTCATCAAAGGTCTAATAAGTGGGATGTGCTACGCCTTCTACGGTCTTCTAGTGAACAGAACGGCTTCGCACTTGCCTGCGTTCACTCTAACACCCCATTTTACCAACCAAGGCTCTACCTCTCTGAGTGCAGTCTGTAGTCGTGAGTTAATGTTAGAGGTTTTCCAATGTTGCTCGAGGATGGCAGTGTCATCCGCGTGGATTGCCACCATCGTGTTGCATGTAGCTGGAAGGTCATTAATATAGAGGTTAGACAGTATGGGCTCCAGGTAGCCTCTTTGGAGTACTCCAGCCTGGATACCATGTCGTGTTGATTGTTCGACTTGCACGTCGGCGTTGAAACTCCTATCCGTGAGATGTAAGTGTAAGAGATGTACGAGCCCGTCGGGGAACCCTCCGTCGCTGAGTTTGCGTATGAGGCCGTTGTGCCACAGACGGTCTAAGGCCTTTTCGATGTCCAGGAACACTGCCCCAGTTGTTTTGTTTGTATTGTATCCGTGTGTTATGTATTCAACGACGCAGAGGAACTGCTGTGTTGTCGGGTGGTAATTCCCGAATCCGACTTGCTCCAGCCTCAGGGTATCGTTTGTAATGCAGTGCCTAGTGAGTCGTTTTAGTATTACCATCTCAACTATCCTGCTGAGCGCGCTTAGCAGACTGATGGGTAGGTAATTTTGTGGGAGGGAGTGGTCTCTCTCCAGCTTCCTGAACATGAGAGCCATGGCCGTCTTCCAAAAGGCGGGGAAGTGTTGGTGTTTAAGTATTGCATTCGTGATGTGTGTGAGGTATTCTGCTGCTTTGTCCGTGAACTCCTGGAGGACATGGTTTTAAATGCCATCTCGACCAGGGGCCTTCCTAGCTATGGTATGGGTGATGGCCCATTTGAATTCAGCAGTGATAGCCTGTCGTATATCGTTGCGCGATGGTTGGGCCAAGATGCTTGTAACCTCCTGGTCGGTCGCAAGTGCGAACGCTGGGTCTGAGGCGTCCAGATTCGGTGTGAATGACACTGCAAGTGTGAGGACCATAAGTTCTACTTTTTCTTCCGCAGGATATGCCAGTCCGTCGGGCCCTTGTAGCGTGGGTGTGTACAGTTTCTCCCTGGTGAAGTGACGGGCAAACTGCCACACGCCAGGTTGCGTGGTGTCCAGCCCTTCGAGTTTCTGGTTCCACTGTTATGTTTTAAAAGTTTGGATATTGTCCCGGATTATTAGTTTCTCCGCCATCCACCATCAAATTATATTCTATTTATTCCGATGATGTGAAAACTTTTGATCAGCAAATAAAGATCTAGAAGACCTCACTCATGACATATAGAACACAAAGACCAACCAGCACATCCCTCAGCAAGGTTTTACTTAGAAGCTTATTACACCACTTGCGGCTTGGTGGGTGGTTGGTGGGAGCGTATGCTTGGAACAATGGAGCGCTCGCTGAGAAAAGTTGAGAAAAATCACTGGTAGATGAAGCAACACTTAGGACTTTATTGTTGCAGATAGAGTCCGCAATCAAGTCGCGACCAGTCGCTAAGGGAGGCTCGGCGGTACTTACACTAAGCTGTTTCATGACTGGAGAATGGTTGGCTATAATACCCATAGGCCATGAACAAAGTATACAGAAAGATCTTGAAAGAGAGGGCAAGCAACGAGGAAGACGGCTAAATGACTTGATGAAGATATGAAAAGAAGCATACCTGCTCGACCTCTGAAACTTCCATGAAGTCCAGCGATCTAATCCGAAAACTGGGAAATGTCGAATGGATTGTACCCTTGCAGGAAGACATAAGGTGAGGTACTTGATGGAGAGAACCGGCATTATCGATAGAAGGCCAGGGAGAGATGTAACAGTGAGGACCTTAATGCTTCATACCCCAGAAGGAAGAAATATTAGTCGGCCGGTGCAACGGATCATCCCACTTGATACTGACCAGGTAGTGAGGCTGTTGAGGATTAAATAAATTCTCTATTTGCGATTTATCTCTGTAATACTTATATCTTTGAAAGGAGACGAAAATACAGCAGTAGATATGACATGTGGTGTCCTCTCAGTTAATACATGCGATTGAGAGTGTTAGTTTGTTGCCTCGGCCAACGCGTTCTCTAGGTTGAAAACGTCTGGTAGTGCGTTGTCGAAAAGCTAGCACGCTAGCACTTGCCAGTCACTACAATGGGTGGACTGTGGTAGTGAGTTGAAGCAACTCTGGATGATGTGTCCCTATCTCCCCTCTGGGCTCAGTTCTTTCCGATGGACAACCGAATTAAAATTAATATCGCTGAGTGAGGAGGCAGTTCTGTGTACTTCACACTCTGTATACCCCCAGATTACATGAGAATTTGAACGCGTATTCTTGCTACTCTTGCATATACGCGCAATGAGTTCAGCTTCGTTACTGGTTAAACTTCCTAGTGCTACGATTTTAAGGGCCAGAAGTGCACCTTTTCTGGATGGTTGATTTACTATTAAAGGGATACACTAAAGCAGGAATTAGAAAGGGATCTCTAAACTCTGTAACCGCTAGACTAAAAGTGTTGCTTTTATCATTCGTGTTATGTGTTCTTAAGACTGTATCTTCTTATGTCAGACGAACGCATACCAATGGGAATTTAATTTCGCTTTTCTCGTAATACACTTGTCTCATAGTATACTTATGAATGAACCACTATTTCTGCAACATTTACTCATTGAAAAATTAAAGACCGGGTTAAAACGTCGAGGAGATGACCATATCTTCGGAGAAATATAACAAGCACGAATTGCACAATGTTGCTTAACGAAGTGAACCGTGAACCTCTTCAGTGGACCCCGCCACGCATTGACCTCAGTCGATGTAAGGTATCAAATAGAAGAGCATAACGTGGGTGGTCGGACGAGTGTGTGAACACTTGTTATCCCAAATGTGAGTCCAGAAAGGCGACAAAGAAAACAAAACAGTCCTCTTCGTCCCTTTCTTGGATAATGCTGACTTACAATTAATTAATCATTCATTCTCTCTGCTATTTTCGTGTATGCACAATTAGTAAGGCCTCGATATATGTTAATCATCTTTCTGTTGAATTCTGATGACCAGCTAGGTTACGTTACCAGCCATGATTTCATCAGATGAGCTAGGTACAATGAATCCGTGTCTCCAGTTACGTAGAAAGCGTTACAGCCTGTTTTTCTTCAGTTTAGAAACCATTAATGGATCGTCTGGAGCAAAGTATTAAATTCCCTGTTCCGAAGAATGCCTATGAATGTACGATATTGAGACATTACTCGTGTCGACTCAGTTTTTTAGCTGGCTACACAGAAGACGCACAAGTTTTCTAAATTAGTGAGCTGTGGGGTGAGTCAAACGAATAGCAGAAGCGATGTGTTCCTAGTGTGTGGCATTACCTGGCAACACGTGGCTGCCAGAAGCCACTGTTTAGTTTCACGGGTCTGCAGTAGCGATTTCCTCCGGAACTTCTTAGACCGCGCTATCCACGTCTCACAACGCACTCAACCTGTAAGCTACCTGAAAGTAACTTGTACTCCCTGCCTCTCCAATGTTCCAGCATCCTTTACATGTCAACCACTTCTAGGTACCAAATCCCCTTTGTTGTTACAGCTAAATTTATGAACTGTGAGGTCTTCCCATTTTACCCGCGACATTCTACCTCCCATATTCATTCAAGCAGTCCATCCAGCTTTGATCGCTCCTATGCAGTATGAGGCAGACATGTAGTCAATGAAGCTTCCTTTTTTATAAATATCATTTTTCTTCTAGTATACACATTGAGATTATTATTCACTTGTATTGAACTGCTAGTTAAAATATCCGGGAATGATAAGCCAACTGTAAGACAGCATTTGATATTATGTTACGTGATATGATTAATGTTAGCAGGATAGGCCAACTGAAAGGTTACTGACCTGGAAAATAATAGTGTTGCATCAGTGAATATTATTCCTTTTAGGAATCACATGTGCAGCGCATATGTGTCTGTAGTCTGTTTAGCATGCAGTCTAATATTAATATATTGAAAATCAAACAAAACAAGATACGCAAGTGACAGCGAATTTTAATCATACAAACTGAGTACCTCCAATTGCCTGGGTATGTATATATTCTAGTGTTCTATTAGTCCACTCGTCCTCTCCTTCTGTGTCCACTTTCTCCTGCACCTATCTCCGCTACTGTCCACATTATTCACCCCCTCACTCCATCCGTTTCCTCATGCATTTCTTTTCACCCATCTCCTACGCCCTTAGTCTCATTCTCCCCGTTTGTCTGTCATTCTCGTCCTTTAACCGTGTCCAGCTACTACTTACCCTCACTGTTTCTCCGTCTCAAAATACATTAGTAACATGTGTACCAAGTTTGGTTGACATTGGATTTAGGAGCAATTTTTACTTGCAGCTTCAGCTGTGTAGGCATGTGTCACATACATTTCAAATATATTCAACATATTTCATACAAATTGGTACCCGTATGTGACTTGTACCCCTAGTGAATTTCACCCCGCAGTCTCCTTTTCACGAAGTTCTATGTTTTGACGTCTTATCTTCTGAACAATGTGCCGTACTAAGATGTAATATTCCAGGTACATTAAACGGTATTTGTGCGTACTGTCCGCAAAGTGTGTTGGGAGTAGAGTTGGTTCTGGAGTAGCAATAAATTAAAACGTCACGCAAACTGAAGCAGCTTTTTACGCATGTACGTGTGTATGACGTCATATTTCCAGAACTATGTGCCGTACAGTGGTATATTTTGCAAGTGCAGTCGGTGGTGTATGTGAATACTGTATGCGATATGTGTCACGAATAGAGTTTCTATCAAAAAAAGCCTTAAATGAAAATGTGATTTCTGATGCAACTGTTTTACTGCACTACATGAAAATGTGTTAAGGGATAAGCACTGAAATTACGTATAGAGTTTGTTCCAAATGATTAAGGGCCCTCACCCTTGAATGTTGAATGAATAAATTCCAGATATTTGTCAGTCATGGGCTATGCTACTTTTACACCAGCAACCCCACCACTTTGATTGGTGGCTGGTTGCTACACACCACAGCGCTTCTATCCAGACAGTGCGAAGTTTGAGTCAAATCGATCCAGTGGTTTAATAGCAGATGTGGAATATTGGCAACGGTACAGTTATCTGTAGGAATCAGCATGGGTTTGGAAAAAGACCATCGTGTGAAACCCAGCTCGCGCTATTCGTCCACGAGACTCAGAGGGCCATAGACACGGGTTCACAGGTAGATGCCGTGTTTCTTGACTCCGCAAGGCGTTCGATACAGTTCCCCACAGTCGCTTGATGAACAAAGTAAGAGCATATGGACTATCAGAACAATTGTGTGATTGGATTGAAGAGTTCCCAGATAACAGAACGAAGCATGTCATTCTCAATGGAGAGAAGTCTTCCGAAGTAAGAGTGATTTCAGGTGTGACGCAGGGGTGTGTCGTAGGACCATTGCGATTCACAATATACATAAATGACCTTGTGGATGACATCGGAAGTTCACTGATGCTTTTTGCGGATGACGCTGTGGTGTATCTCGAGAGGTTTTAACAATGGAAAATTGTACTGAAATGAAGGAGGATCTGCAGCGAATTGACGCATGGTGCAGGGAATGGCAATTGAGTCTCAATGAAGGCAAGTGTAATGTGCTGCGAATACATAGAAAGAAAGATCCCTTATCATTTAGCTACAATATAGCAAGTCAGCAACTGGAAGCAGTTAGTTCCATAAATTATCTGGGAGTGCGCATTAGGAGTGATTTAAAATGGAATGATCATACGAAGTTGATCGTCGGTAAAGCAGATGCCAGACTGAGATTCACTGGAAGAATCCTAAGGAAATGCAATCGGAAAACAAAGGAAGTAAGTAACAGTACGCTTGTTCGCCCACTGCTTGAATACTGCTCAGCGGTGTGGGATCCGTACCAGATAGGGTTGATAGAAGAGATAGAGAAGATCCAACGGAGAGCAGCGCGCTTCGTTACAGGATCATTTAGTAATCGCGAAAGCGTTACGGAGATGATAGATAAACTCCAGTGGAAGACTCTGCAGGAGAGACGCTCGGTAGCTCGGTACGGGCTTTTGTTGAAGTTTCGAGAACATACCTTCACCGAGGAGTCAAGCAGTATATTGCTCACTCCTACGTATATCTCGCGAAGAGACCACGAGGATAAAATCAGAGAGATTAGAGCCCACACAGAGGCATACCGACAATCTTTCTTTCCACGAACAATACGAGACTGGAAGAGAAGGGAGAACCGATAGAGGTACTCAAGGTACCCTCCGCCACACATCGTCAGGTGGCTTGCGGAGTATGGATGTAGATGTAGATCCCTTTTTATAAAATATATGGATTAATTTGATACACAAGGACAGATTATTTCATTCTGTACCAAGGAAATGTACTGCATGTGTACACTGGATGCGCTGGTCGTCTAATTACACTGAGAACTTAAAATTAAGGTGATTAAATTATTTAGCTTCACAGCAGCTAATGAATGAATTCTGGACAGAAAGATTCATTAAATTACTGTCAAATGGATAGCACACACACACACCCACACCCACACCCACACACACACACACACACACACACACACACACACATATATATGCACAAGCATAAGTGTGTGTACGCGTTTGTGAGTGTGTGTCTGTTTCCATGTACCGAAAAGTTTCTACAGTAAACTTGACAAGCAGCTCAGAACACTCGGAGTCACCTGGTGCCGAGTCATCAGATCGCCATCGAATACCGCAAGTGCTCACTCCTTAACTACGATTTCATAATTTCCTCCCTTTCTCCGTACTAGGCACCAACAGTTTAGAGGAAACCGCAACACGTCAAAGCGTAACCACATCTCCATTAACCCGTCCTATTGCCATTCATCTTCGATCAAATTTGGCACGGTAGCGTAAAACATCAAATTTTTTCCTTGGGTCTTGAAGTAGCTGAGCGTTGTTTAGTGTACGTTCGTTAGTTCCTGCGTTAGCGCCACACGGATGTCACGTCGAAGAAACGGATACCTTCTGAATCAGCCTAGTGTGGTTCACGTCATTTCATACGGGTAGTTGGTGGATCTTGTAGGGCATCGAACATGGGAGAGCAAGTGTACTTCAGCTGCTTTTCTCCTTAAATATGTCGGAGCAATGTAAGATAGGATAGCTAATACGTAATTGAAGCAATAGGGTTACGGAAACATGTGATAGCTGGTGAGCGAATGAAACGGGAATGAAACCGCTGGGGAAGCTATTCACACTGGGTAGAGGGCAGTTTTAGTTTCTCTTTATTTGACCCATAACAGTTTACAAACAACGGGAAGACCGCCATTTGTATTTAGAAGAGACTACAGTTACTGATTATTTTTAGAGTAATTTAATTATCTGGCACAATCGCATTTATTCCTAACGAAGTAACCGGTTTCCGCCGAGATCGGCCTACAGTGGCTGTGCTTCCCTTCCACGATTGTGGAAACCATGTTGCCAGTGGTGAGACGTAATCACGCACTGTATCTTATGACCTGAGGATTGCAAATGTCAGCCGAAACAGGTTATTTTGTTCGATATAAATATGACTCTGCAGATGATTTTATTATTCTAATTCTAAAAACAAGTCTAACGTGTGTGGTAGACTGCATCCTGGTTCATATGAGCGGTCAATAAAGTGACTGAATCCATCACGCGTGAAAGAAACGTCGGAAGCAGACTGAAGTTTACGCAGACAATTTTAATAGTAGTGTGTTCCCAACTTGCAAGAGCACCATGCGACCCCATCGATTAAAGCAGCATGTGGACTTGCCTAGACGTTCGTCCAGGCAGCTCCTAAATTTCACAGCAAGAGTTAGAAAGCAGAAACTGCATATTTCAATCACGTTTAGGCCAAGACCTGATTTGCACCCACACTAAAAAAACCCGGAAAAGTTCTATGTAGCCCAGCCACAGCTCAGCTCAGAGAGAACTGTGTGAGCTCTGCCATTGATCGACACGTGCTCACATCTCTGGCCATTTCATTGCTTATACGAACTCACGGTAAGAAATGAGTCCCAATAAAAGCAACTTTTCAGCAGTATTCGGTTTTACTAGATCGGTTTCTACACACTTCCAGATTAATGTTTCTTCCGTCATTTACCGCATTACTTACCACCTGCCGTCTTTTTGGTAACTTCCACACAGACATTTCTGACCGCATGTTGGACGTATGATGTCTGTCTAAAAGGAAAGACACGAAGCACGTAGTGAATTTCCGATGTGCTAGCCATACCTCTCACAGTTATTCCCATATTCAGATGTCGTACATGAAGCTCATTCGAACATATTAAATTTCACACTCTTCTTTCATTAGAGACAAGCTGAGAACCATGTTTAGAACATTAAATTTGCGTTACGCTTTCTTTCCTCTCTCCTGCTCTGCATTTTCTTAAATGTCTTTTTCGAACAGTTTTGTCTTAGAAATCTTGCCAACTTTCAGTTTGGATGGATTACGTGGGAGAGGTGCATGGTGTACAAGCTGATAACATCAGATTGAATTTAGAAGATGAAGGAGAAGAAAATGAAGAAACACGAAGTCCTAACGTATTGAAATGTGTATTGGAGAAAGTAAATCAGTAGCTCCGGGAAAGGAAATCATTGGGCTATAGCAAAATACCGTCTGAGACACTGAAAATCTTCGGTGAAAATTGATTGCCAGATTGACTGTGGTAGTAAACAGAATTTATTGCGTCGGAATCTAGTATCATGATTTACTTAAGACTTTTCTACTACCTTTACCTAAAAAGTACTATACAACAGAATGCGAATACTATAAGACAATTAGTTTTATCTGTCCAGTTACAAAGGCTACAACGACAGTCATCCTACAGAGAATCGAAAGAAGAATTGAGGAAAATAATGGGGAAAACCAGGTTAGGTTCAAAAAGGGTAAAAAAGCAAGAGGTGCTATATGTTGTGTGAGGATGATAAGAGAAAGAATGACAGAAATGAGCAAGGTGATGTATACTTGCTTTGTCGACTGGAAGAAGGCTTTCGATATTGTCAGCTGGAGTACACTGCTGATATTTTTAAAAGACGTGGAAGGTGGAAGGATGTAAGGTTAATATAGGAGACGTGTACAGAGCAAAAGATGATAGTGTAGGCAGTCTGGTGTCGGAATAGATGTGCACTGAAATAGTTGTCAAGCAAAGATGGTCACTGTCACCGAAGCTATTTAACATACGTGGAGAAAAACAATTAGGTAGGGCCATAGAGGATACAACAGGCATTATCATTAGAAGAGAAAGGAGAATGACTATAAAATAAGCGGATGGGCCAGCAGTGCTGGCGGAATGAAAAGAGACGCTACAGAAAATGTTGAAGAGTATTGCAGGAAGGAGCAACGAGTGTAGGATGAAGATAAATACTGGAAAGACAAAGCGCTGCGAACAGGCATGAAGGAAGCTCCAGTAAACGTATTCCCAGCGAGAAAAAAGAGAGAACAAGTAAGAGTCTTTCTAAACGTGAAAGTTTATTTTCATGAAACTGAAGTTATACGGACAAAAAAAGGAAGAAGAACATCTATAGGAAAGAGAGCGTTTGTAAAGGTGAAGCAGTTAGTAACCTCTAGAGGAATTCCATGGAGTTGAGGAAAGGATTTGCTCAATTTTGTGTCTGGATTGTAGTGTATACAGCAGTGAATCATGGATGGTTAAAAAGAAAGAAAAAATATTATAAAGTTTCGAAATGTAGCTATGGAGAAAAATTCTAAAACCGACTTTGCAATGAGGAAGTTATGAAGATAATAGGTGATGAAAGAAAATTTATCGAAGGAATTGGAAAAGGACGCATGGGATTTTTTTTTTTTTTTTTTTTTTTTTTTTGCAACAAGGAATTACATAGGGAAAAGTGGAAGGAATTAGAGGAACAGGTTGGAAGAGAACAGGAATGACAGATAACATTTGAAGACGACGGACGTAGAAACAGATGATGGTCAGAACACCGCAGATTTGAAATGTGTACCATCTCAGGTACTCTAAAGAAGTCGAATAAGAAGCAGCACACTAGGTTGCTGCACAAGAAGCCTGATCCAGACTCCAATCGAATTCGCGCGGCAAAGTAACGACCTTGGGCTGGTACACCGATTAGCCTGACTGTGTGTTGTAGGTGGTTTCCACGCTCGTTTAGGCGAGTGATATGCTGGTCCCCAAATTCCGAATCACATGACATGACACATAAGCTGTTCAAATACGATAACATTCAGAACAAAGTTTACGCGATTCACAGACAAATGGTGCACATTGCTTTCCTCCCGTATGTTACCGTGACAACTGTGGCATCAGGAAGAGCATTCGTCCACAGAGTTAAATAATAAAAAAATAATTACTAAGTCGTCGAATAGGGGACTCCGTAATAGATGGCAATAAATGCTAGGGAAATGAAAGAAAGAAAGAAGCTGTTGAGTTGCTCTTATAAGCTTACTCTCTGTACGCACCCACAGAACATCAGTCTTCTTTTCCTAATTTAGTCCGTAATTATTTATGCATAATTGTATACTTTTGTATTACATGTTACTTTAAAAGTTTTTAATTTCTGTAACACTCTTTCTTTCATTTTCCCTCATTTACTTATTTTCCTTTATTGATCCTTAGCTCAGTGTTTCTGTTGCATATCGGCGTTACGGCCAACGCAGTCTTTTGTAATGGTGAATTTTTGAACTTTTCCTTTCTCGACAATTTTTTTATGTACGAGCTTTCTTAAGTAGGTTGCTAAGTCCACCTTCGTTAATCGTATTCTGGTAGCTTCCTTTTCTCTTCCATTGGTCCGAAATCAAAATTTGCTCTGTTCTTCATGCTCCCATACTTCATGCTTAATTTTGATGATGCAATAGTGAAGTTTATCATTGTATTTCTCAAAGAGATTTGTAGACGTTCATGCTGCTGATTTAATTACTCTTACTTATTTTAATGTTACCTCTGCGTTCGTGGAGGTATGTATGATCTATGCAACGAAATGAAGGCAGTTTGTTTATTGCCATACACGTTTCCCTCCAATTATTTGGGAAGCATCATCAGTGGCAGGAAATATATGTTTCTTTTTATATATACGATAAACGTATTATATGATGGATATAATGTGCTGCTATATTAAATTTGTCGTGTTTTTCTCTTGCATTTTGGGTTAGAAATAACTTATGTAGCACAAGTTCGGTATTGTGAATCTATCGCTCGGTGTTACGATTTCCAGCGCAGGTAACACATGTGTGTGGTTCTGGAGATGTATTTGTTTGTTTTCGTCATCCGGCTGGCCGATTTCTGCCGTCCCTTCATCGACATTTGTCATATCGTGCGTTTCACTTTCAATTTCCATTTGGTGATCAACATATATGCGGTTTTTGGTGTGTAGTGTAGGAAACTGCCGTTGTGTGTTTTTTTGTCTTTTGTTTGTGTTGTGTTTCATGTTTTCATTTGTTTTGTGTGTGTGTGTGTGTGTGTGTGTGTGTGTGTGTGTGTGTGTGTGTGTGTGTGTGCGTGTGTGCGTGTAAGTCTATCCTGCTGTGCGTAAATGTAATTTTTTTAAATAAATATGAGGTTACGTGTGTGTGTATTTTACTGTGTGTACAGTAATTTTTTTACAATAAATACGTGTGTGTGTGTGTCTAAATGTATTATTAATATTTTTATAAATATGATTTCATGTTTCTGTATGTGTGTGTGTGGGGGGGGGGAGGGGGGGGGAGGTGAGGCAAGACTATTCATTAATTATTTATCCTGGTTACATTTCTGTTTGTTATTGTTTTGGTGGCTAGTGTGATCAGAGAGTTATGGTTTATATGTATTTGGTCGCTTAGTACCTTCTCTTATATTGGAATGGCTCATTGTATGTAATAGTTTTCTTGCAATGTCAGGAGCTTTCTGTTGTGATTATTGATTCCGATAACTGTCATGTCACAGTCCATGTTGTGAAAATGTATTATTATTATTCTTAATAAATATGAGTTCATTTTTCTGTATGTGTGTGTGTGGGGGGGGGAGGGGGGGAGGTGAGGCAAGACTATTCATTAATTATTTATCCTCCGCGGACGGCGGAGGGAGCGCGCCGCGGGCGGAGGGTATTTAAATCGGCCGCCGCCGCGACCGAACCCAGTTCCCTCTGAGCAGCCATAGCGTACGGATCTCCGTGCCGGCACGTTCACAGGAGCTCAGTCCGTCAGTTCACCTGATGATGGCGACATGTAATAGTTTTCTTGCAATGTCAGGAGCTTTCTGTTGTGATTATTGATTCCGATAACTGTCATGTCACAGTCCATGTTGTGAAAATGTATTATTATTATTCTTAATAAATATGAGTTCATTTTTCTGTATGTGTGTGTGTGGGGGGGGGGGAGGGGGAGAGGTGAGGCAAGACTATTCATTAATTATTTATCCTCCGCGGACGGCGGAGGGAGCGCGCCGCGGGCGGAGGGTATTTAAATCGGCCGCCGCCGCGACCGAACCCAGTTCCCTCTGAGCAGCCATAGCGTACGGATCTCCGTGCCGGCACGTTCACAGGAGCTCAGTCCGTCAGTTCACCTGATGATGGCGACATGTTTGATCGCCGAAATATTGTGCCCGTTGGACACTATAGACCGGCAGCATACCCGTGGATATTTTGATTATCAAATACGCCGGGAGAAACTCAAGAATCACACATTTCTGTTTGTTATTGTTTTGGTGGCTAGTGTGATCAGAGAGTTATGGTTTATATGTATTTGGTCGCTTAGTACCTTCTCTTCCATTGGAATGGCTCATTGTATGTAATAGTTTTCTTGCAATATCAGGAGCTTTCTGTTGTGGTTATTCACTCTGATAACTGTCATGGCATATTTCATGCCGGATGGTTGATGTCCGTGTTTTATAAGGTGTTTAGCGGAGCTAGAACGGCTATTATCATGTTTCCAACTTCTTATATGTTCTTTATATCTATCTTTGAAGTTCCTGCTTGTCATCGCCAGATATACTGATTTACATTCTTGGCACTCTAGCTGGTATATACCTGATCCTTGTTATTTATTTGGTGTGTCTGATGTTTGTAAATGTTATTGGAGTGTGTTTCTTGTTCTGTAAGCTCTTTGTAATCCCTGTTTCTTTAATATATTTCCTATCTTTTGTGTTGCTTTTGTGATTGTATGTAAGGCTGTACCATGATTTTTGTTATTCATGTCATGAGTGTTATTGTTTTGTGTCTCCGTGTGTGATGTAGTGTCTGTGGGTTTCTGTGCTCTCTGCATGTTTTGATTTCTCTTTAGATGTGTTTTATTTTTTTGATTGCGTTATTGTACTATATGAGTGCTATAATCATTGTTTGTGGCTCTGAGTTGTACTGTGTGTAATTCTTTTTCATAGCTTCCTTTGCTGGGTGGGTAGTTATTTAGTCTGTGTAACATGTGTCGTAGGGCAGCTAATTTTTGATTTAGCGAGTGGTGGGGTGAAGCAGGTATAATAACGTATGTGGCTGTTGGCTTTCTGAAGACGTCAAATGTGTGTTTATTATTCTGTCTCTTTAATGTTGCATCGAAATACATCTAAAGCAATAGTCCTTTGCTATTACGCCTTGGTTGGCGATTGTTGATTTGGATGGTATTTTTTGGCTGGTAGAACTTTGAAATCGATTCTTCAAAACTGTTGAATAAGCACATAATATTAATTTTAGTTTTTATTATTTTATGCCAATTGTCTGCTGCTTGAGTTTATGCGGACGCCACTTACCTCTCTCTTTCTAAATCTACATCCACATCTACATCTATACTCCGCAAGCCACCAGACGGTGGGTGGCGGAGTGCCTCTATCGGTTCTCCCTTTTATTCTAGTCTCGTATTGTTCATGGAATAGCAAGGGAGCAATATACTGCTTGACTCCTTGGTGAAGGTATGTTCTCGAAGCTTCAATAAAAGCCCGTTCCGTTCCTTCTCTACATTGTCGCACAGATGACGAAATGGTAGTTATCGAAATAGACCACAGAGCGATAGAGAAACAATTAAAATCGCTCAAAAGGGGAAAGGCCGCTGGACCTGATGGGATACCAGTTCGATTTTACAGAGTACGCGAAGGAAGAAGGAACTTGCCCCCCTTCTTGCAGCGGTGTACCGTAGGTAGGTCTCTAGAAGAGTGTAGCGTTCCTAAGGAATGGAAAACGGCACAGGTCATACCCGTTTTCAAGAAGGAACGTCTAGCAGATGTGCAGAACTGTAGACCTATATCTCTAACGTCGATCAGTTGTAGAATTTTGGAACAGGTATTATGTTCGAGTATAATGACTCTTCTGGAAACTAGAAATCTACTCTGTAGGAATCAGCATGGCTTTCGAAAAAGACGGTCGTGTGAAACCCAGCTCGCCCTATTCGTCCACGAGACTCAGAGGGCCATAGACACGGGTTCCCAGGTAGATGCCGTGTTTCTTGACTTCCACAAGGCATTCGATACAGTTCCCCACAGTCGTTTAATGAACAAAGTAAGAGCATATGGACTATCAGACTAATTGTGTGATTGGATTGAAGAGTTCCTAGATAACAGAACGCAGCATGTCATTCTCAATGGAGAGAAGTCTTCCGAAGTAAGAGTGATTTCAGGTGTGCCGCAGCGGAGAGTCGTAGGACCGTTGCTATTCACAATATATATAAATGACCTTGTGGATGACATCGGAAGTTCACTGAAGCTTTTTCCGGATGATGCTGTGGTATATCGAGAGGTTTTATCAATGGAAAGTTGTACTGAAATGCTGGAGGATCTGCAGCAAATTGACGCATGGTGCAGGGAATGGCAATTGAATCTCAATGTAGACAAGTGTAATGTGCTGCGAATACATAGAAAGAAAGGTCCCATATCATTTAGCTACAATATAGCAGGTCAGCAACTGGAAGCAGTTAATTCTATAAATGGTCTGGGAGCCGCATTAGGAGTGATTTAAAATGGAATCATCATATAAAGTTGATCGTCGGTAAAGCAGATGCCAGACTGAGATTCATTGGAAGAATCCTAAGGAAATGCAATCGGAAAACAAAGGAAGTAGGTTACAGTACGGTTGTTCGACCACTGCTTGAATACTGCTCAGCAGTGTGGGATCCGTACCAGATAGGGTTGATAGAAGAGATAGAGAAGATCCAACGGAGAGCAGCGCGCTTCGTTATAGGATCAATTAGTAATAGCGAAAGCGTTACGGAGATGATAGATAAACTCCAGTGGAAGACTCTGCAGGAGAGACGCTCGGTAGCTCGGTACGGGCTTTTGTTGAAGTTCCGAGAACATACCTTCACCGAGGAGTCAATCAGTATATTGCTCCCTCCTACGTATATCTCGCGAAGAGACCACGAGGATAAAATCAGAGAGATTAGAGCCCACACAGAGGCATACCGACAGTCCTTCTTTCCACGAACAATAGGAGACTTGAATAGAAGGGAGAATCGATAGAGGTACTCAAGGTACCCTCCGCCACACACCGTCAGGTGGCTTGTGGAGTATGGATGTAGTTGTAGATGCAGATGTAGAGGTAACTGAATGCAGAGCAGACGTACAGGTTAAAACATTGCGACAGACATATAAGATGGATGTTTTCATTTTGATATCGGAAAGACCCAATCCTCCAAGCTCTCGAGGCCTGACCAGTACTTCATACCGGACTCAAAAGATATGGTGGCGCCACAGGAATGGGCCAGAAAGCGGTTTCAATATGCGGGCCATCATCGCGGGAAGCGGGAAGACCTGCGCAAGTTAATATACTTTACAGAAGATATAGGTTTCTAAAACCCGTACCTTGTGAAGGAGGCTAAGGGAACGGCGTTCATGTTCAACGACCGCCCCATGAACACGACTCGCTACCTCACTCCAATTTAGTGTCGCCATTTTGAATGGATTGTGATCCACTGAGATCCCTAAGGTCTTATGGCGATTGAAGACCGTCGCCTAAGAAATGACGACATGATCGAAGCCTCTCAACGGTAGGAATGTGCATTTACGATCATTAATGCGAGCACCAGCGAGACGACAAAAGGAATTCAAGGTGCCCGTAAGCCTCGGTATGTCCTTGACATGTCGTTCTAAAACCATGACGTCATCGGCGTATGCACGGACCGAAAAAACTTCCTCCAATATAGTCGAGCCACGTAACTGCATGGCGAGGCGGCGAAGTAAGGGCTCTAAGAACGAGACTAAAACGGACATGGATAAGGGGCTTCGCTGGGGTAAAGCCCGTCTGATCGATATCCGGGGGAGGGGGGGGGGGGAAGTTGACCTTTCACAACCACTGAGATAATGATACCGATAAAATGGTGACACTTAGTCTGTTGTCTTTTGGCTTAATTTTCCATAAATCTTACTTCCATTATCAATCACTATGTCAGAACTGCTTTCTCGTGTCCATCTTCATCAAAGCCAAATCCAGAAGCAGATCGAGAACATTCTTTCACATTCTTCTGTGTATTATTCTTATCACCAAAGTGGATGCATGAGGTGTTAAGCTAATTGTGCGACAGACCTGCATCATACTAGAGTAGCATTTGTTTCACGCACGTAAGTACTTCAGTCGTGCGTAATAGGTGGAACATTGCGGAACGCTTGGCTGCTTGCTTCCGTTGTGCCATAACCAGAGCCAGGTTTGTGTGGTCGTTCAACTTTAAACTGTCCGAACTTAAGCTCCAGAGCTTCGAAGATTGTGACTGATTCCAGTGACGGATAACCAATCACGTGATTAAAGCACCTTGTAATTTTTCACCAATTTGACCGCATTCATTATGTACATTCTTTGTGGTCAGCCTTTGCGACATACGATCATCACCTACACTACCTGTGGATAAAAACAGGTCTTCGAAAGCAAGTGTCATATATTCCAAACTGACGCAGTATTGTCCTAATCAGGAAGGAACTTTCCCATAGTCACACACAGAGCTAGACGCTTTAAGTAGGGCGGCATGTGATTTGCACGGATCATGATATCCTTCTCTGTAAAGCACACTCTCTTTCAAATACACCTGCCGCTGTTCGGATTGCGTTACATGCGCTGGTCACACGCTCCTGTTATGTCCGCACTTTGTCGATGGACGGATGGACACACACCAATGACTTTGAAGTGCCTCCACAGCCAGAAATCCGGCACATTCGTCTCCGGTGAATGATGGGGACATGATACCGGACCTACTCGGCGAGGATATCGCCTAAAAACGATGCGGTATGGTGCCCCGTTGTACACAGTTCTGCAATAGGACTGGTAATCGGTAATACAAAACACTTGTTAACCTGTTTGGTTAAGTGTCTGGCTCAATGATCTGTTACCTGCAACTGCTGTGCATTAACTGATGCTGAAGCAATCATGTCGCCACAATGGCACGTTTTGCACCAAAAATGCCATCAGCCATGGCGACCGTACCGCAGTAATTTACTGTGCCATCACATGAGAATGCCGCCTTACTTGTAAATAGAACGGAGGCTGTGAACTGGGGAAGTTCAACGATCCATATCTCAACAGGTTCTTGTTTCCGAACATTTCATTATTTTCTTCTTTCAGTTTTGAATAATACTAAATTCTGCAAGAATATCTGAAACTTTTTAAAATAGCATGCATCAGTTAATGGCTACATAGTGTGAATAATCCCTATGGTATAAGATTACAGTATGAGTCACCTTCCGAAATATCTGCTAAGTCGGTCAAGATATCTGTCTGTAGAAGACTCTTTTACAGATTTTCTTTCTGCTGAAACGTCCAAGTGAGTGAGCATAAAACTTGTTACGAAGATCGACAACCGACAGACGTCGTCAGTAACGCCGTATTGTCATGTGAATCTGCCCGGCGACTTCTCCTGAAAACTGGATTGACCTACGCTTCTTTTCCAATCGCTTGGTACCGTCAGTTGCTCCAGCTACCTAGTTGCTCCAGTGACCTATAATAAACTGGTAACTGAAGGGGTGCAACTTCTCTGAGTGACCTCTGTAGAATGGCCCAGCCTCTCATCCGGCCTTGATGCGTTTCCTCTGGCTAGGGATTTCAGTCGATTTCCTATATCCTGAATATTTGTCTCAAAACTAACACTTCAATGTTTGTGCAATGACTGAAAGCAGCATCCGAACTACAATCTGCTGTGATTTTCGGAAAATCGAATTCAGCAATATGGTCTTCCCTTATCGTCTAGCATTTCTCTGCCAGTATGGCCTACGAAGTGACTGATAGATAATTCCGATAATTTAAGTGGATTTGCAATGAACTGATTCATCTTCAGTGGAGTACAACTTGCAGTAGTCTCAGAATGTGCTCGTTGAGTCCCACCAAACTGCCAATACGTGCAACGTATACCGTTTTTGGTGGTTCATATGAAACTGTCTCCACAAGTCCACAGTGCAGACACGGTAATCGAGATTGCAAGTTGCTAAATTTTAACTCCATCTCATGTGTGTACACGTTCCTGCAAACAGCATTGAACATACGTCCGAAGCAAATAAGTAAGTTAAATATCTCATTCGGAATTCTTCCACCTACCGCCATCGTAGATAAGTTATTTATTCACCTTGTGACTTTGTGTGTATTCAAACAGATCGCCGTATGTCCAATGTCAAGCTTTTTGGGGGGGGGGGGGGGGGAAATCAGAACTGACCGAATTATGTCCAGTGATTATGGAATCGTTTGCAACGTAAATGTAAAACTACAATAGGAAAACGAGCAGCCAAATTAAGTAAACCGTTTTCTCTGGATGTAAGAACCAACTTGCCTTATTACCGTAAGTGATTGGGTTCAGTCCACAAGAAGGTGGAAGTCAATGCAAATACGCTGTCAGATGCATGTGAGGAGAATGCTAAGAATAAGTAAATAAAAAACACAGATAATCTATCATTATCACTATTCCCTAACAGTATCAGTAGTTTTTTTCCACTACCTATGACCATTCGTAGTGGGAGTTAGAAGTGAAATATTCCATAGTAAGAAGGTTCATACAAACTGTGATTCTCGACTTGGCATTATCATTAACGTGAGGTACTTTGGACGTGTTATAGTGGTTTACAGGTTCAGTAAAATAAGTCGCATATGTTTTTTTAGGCGTTTTAAGTCAAGACCTTGCACCATGTGTGGCCGAACTACATCGTCGTCTTCTCTATGTGATGATCCTACCCCCTTTCATAGCATTTTGTTACTAACACCCAAACCTCGAGGTGTCCAACACTCTGATAAACACCAATCGTTGTGTATCGATAGAGTATCAACCTGCTATTCTCAGTGGTATTAATGTTAAAAAGAATAAATACAAAAATATAAAAAATAGAAAAAAGGAAAATAAACAAACTATGTTCATTGCACCTCTACCCAACGCCCCCTACGCTTTCTTTGGTTCATGGTGTGTGGGAACGGGATATGGTGGCCAGGTCTCGGGTTGCGACCCCTGCTCACTTTGCCCCCTTCCCTCACTTTGGGAGCAGGGATGATAAAAAAAAAAAAAAAGAGGAAAGAAGTTGGTAGTGCTTGAGATCGTCGAAACTTAAAGTCCCGGTTGGAACATCACTGATAACATTTTTTGTATACATGACACAGTTGCATGGTTAATTGGGAGAACATTCTCCTGACATGTAAAGGGTCTTTTCGGAGTTTGCAGCAATATTTTTTGGCAGTCTGCTTTCGCTTCGTTAGTTGATAGTAGTAGCAAACCTACAGAGTGCATTTTTATAAACAGGTGTGTTCTTCTCTATACAAATGAATGTTACAGATTTGCTACTTTCAACCAACGAAGCGAAAGCAGGCAGCAACAATAACTTTACCGCAAATTCCGAAGCGTCCTTTTATATGTCAGGAATATGTCCTCCCTTGCAACAATGTGCACGTGTAAAATGTTTTTCGACGTTTAGGACGACGAGCTAACGCCTTACCCACTAACCTACCAGAGCTCTCTGAGATCTTTCATCACCTATAGGCTTCTCCTATACTCCATTGTGCTGGTGTACTTTTAATTACGTTTATGCATGTTCTACTGGGTGACAGTACCCAGCACAAACTAAATTGGTGTTTTGGTTGATACTCTATCAACACACAACGTTTGGTACCGATCTGAGTGTCTGATATCTGGAGGCTTGGGTGTAAGTATGAGAAATAACGACACAATTTAGATTTTCTAACTTTTATTTGCATGCTACCGAGTCCACAATCTTTAGTGTTCTAATTTGGATGCCGTGAAACATCAACAACAAGAAAGGCGCGACTGAAATATAATTATGTAAACGTGCTTAAATGTGACGTGCACATAAATTACAAGATCTACGACTACACAAAAAGAGCTGAAAGACCGCAGAATTTCCCCATTCTGCGACGGGAGCAAATAGTGAACTGGTGTAACACGGATAAGGACATACAGTAAAAAAACTAGAAGTTATTTTTTGAATCTTAAATAGTTGATCACGATGCATTCATAATTGAATTATTCACTGATAGAAACTGATTTGGGTTACTGCTGCTAGGGTACGTCTAGTACCTCAGGGAGACAACATGAACTCAGGAAAGTTGAATGGATATCAATGACAACTTCGGCCCGTTTTACCCTATGAGGCATTTTCTGTATTCTTCACTTTTCAATTCTAAATAAAATAGTGAATGTTTTTAGTAGGCTGAATGAAGGAATTAAGATGATGCAAACTTGATTACTCTATATCCAAGCTATAGATTAAGGATCCAAAAAGCTGCCAAATGATTAAAACAATTTCTAGAGCCGCGCTCATGTTTCATCATACTTTGTGACTTACTAGAAAAGTAAAAACGAAAATTTGCTTTTGACGTCTCGTCGACATTCGGATTGGACAAAGGTGTACCAATAAACGGATCATAGCCTTTTCAGGTGACCCATTCGGGCACCTGCCTGAAGTGGACTGAGAAAATGAATCAAATTCAGGCGAGAACATTGAATGAGGATCTCAGCAGCTCGAGATGTATGGAACTCCAGCCCGTTAACCATTTCACCAACACGGCCTTCTCCTCTTTCTCGACCATAACTCAAAGAATACATTGTATCTCATTAAGACATCAGCTGGTGGAGGGGGGGGGGGCGGGGTGAGGGGGGAGGGAGGAATGGCAGAGTAAGTAAAGTATGGAGTAATATGAAGGAGGCATAGATAGGACAGCCAACATACACACACACACACACACACACACACACACACACACACACAGCCTTTATTTTGTTGCAGTTTTATTTTTGTTATTATTACTATATTATTTGGCTTTAGTTTACTGAGCCATACTGCAAACTGCTTGGTACAAATGTCAACTCATATACACTACTGGCCATTAAAATTGCTACACCACGAAGATGACGTGCTACAGATGCTAAATTTAATTGACAGGAAGCAGATGCTGTGATATGCAAATGATTAGCTTTTCAGAGCATTCACACAAGTTTGGCGCCGGTGGTGACACCTACAACGTGCTGACATGAGGAAAGTTTCCATCCAATTTCTCATACACAAACAGCAGTTGACCGGCGTTGCCTAGTGAAACGTTGTTGTGTTGCCTCGTGTAAGGAGGAGAAATGCGTACCATCACGTTTCCGACTTTGATAAAAGTCGGATTGTAGCCCATCGCGATTGCGGTTTATCGTATCGCAACATTGCTGCTCGCGTTGGTCGAGACCCAATGACTGTTAGCATAATGTGGAATCGGTGGGTTCAGGAGGGTAATACGGAACGCCGTGCTGGATCCCAACGGCCCCTTATCACTAACAGTCGAGATGACAAGCATCCTATCCGCATGGATGTAACGGATCGTGCAGCCACGTCTCGATCCCTGAGTCAACAGATGGGGACGTTTGCAAGACAACAACCATCTGCACGAACAGTTCGACGACGTTTGCAGCAGCATGGACTATCAGCTCGGAGACCATGGCTGCGGTTACCCTTGACGGTGCATCACAGGCAGGAGCGCGTGCGATGCTGTACTCAACGGTGAACCTGGGTGCACGAATGGCAAAACGTCATTTTTTCGGATGAATCCAGGTTCTGTTTACAGCATCATGATGATCGCATCCGTGTTTGGCGAAATCGCGGTGAACGCACATTGGAAGCGTGTATTCGTCATCGTCATACTGGCGTACAACCCGGCGTGATGGTATGGGGTGCCATTGGTTACACGTCTCGGTCACCTCTTGCTCGCATTGACGGCACTTTGAACAGTGGACGTTACATTTCAGATGTGTTACGACTTGTGGCTCTACCCTTCATTCGATCCCTGCGAAACCCTACATTTGAGCAGGATAATGCACGACCGCATGTTGCAGTTTCTGTACGATCTTTCTGGATACAGAAAATGATCGACTGCTGCCCTGCCCAGCACATTCTCCAGATCTCTCATCTATTGAAAACGTCTGGTTAATGGTGGCCGAGCAACTGGCTCGTCACAATACGCCAGTCACTACTCTTGATGAACTATGGTATCGTGTTGAAGCTGCATGGGCAGCTGTACCTGTACACGCCATCTAAGCTCTGTTTGACTCAATGCCCAGGCGTATCACAGCCGTTATTACGGCCAGAGGTGATTTCTCAGGATCTATGCACCCAAATTGCGTGAAAATGTAATCATATGTCAGTTTTAGTATAATATATTTGTCCAATGAATACCCGTTTATCATATGCATTTCTTCTTGGTGTAGCAATTTTAATGGCCAATAGTGTATGTGGAGAAGACATAGTATAAATAATGTGAACAATGGTTTCAAATTAATTTGCTGTTTCATATATGTTCAATACTTAGAGCTAAGGAATCTTCACGTATCAAATGTAGTCACAAAACAAGAAGTAGTATTCAAGAGGGATTAACAAGGGTATTCACTTACAAATAACAAACCATATTTTAACACACTATTATTTCGTGTAAAGCAAATAAGGGCTTTCTTGAATGACACCTTAGGTCTGCTGCCGCATTATAAAATCAACTTTATTCAATATTTCGGCGATCCAGCTGATCCTCATAATAACAGAAAGCTGCTGCTGTGTCTTGTTGAAAATTGATGCCAAGGTTGAACCCAACTGTAGATACTGCGCACTGAGCCTGATGCTTTCACTAGCAGAGGGCAAACACTCCTCATTTCCGATGTGGACCTTGTGTGTGGGAGACACCCTCATTTTTTCACAGGAGCATTAATCTGTATTGGGCTGCTGCGCTACTTGGCTATTAAAATATCTCTCCAAGTACTGACGTCGAACACGCAGCAGAGTTTCAACAACTTCTCCTGGTAAGACATTCTTGTAACTTGATCGCATTTCTCCAAGGCCCACAAGCCTGCACCCGAACTGTACTAAGTCAAGCTGATTAACGTATGGTACAACGACCATTCTAATCGATGATGCAGAGAACGAAGACAATGTTACAGTCCGCAGACTGTCACGTTCCAGCTACAGGTCTCATCACGTTAATGCCGTTTCTTTTTGTGGTTACATAGTGGGCTAAGAGAACTATAGAAAATTTCATAGTCAAACTGTTAGGTCACTGGCAGTCATACAGTCATTTTACGGGTAAATGGCTCTTCCTCACAGTAGGCATATTATTTGGTCCTTAAGTGTTGGAAAAGCCGCAAATCATCTGAATACTGGAGAGATTTAACCTCTGGTGTAATTATGTTCTTGATATCTCGTGCGTATATTAAAAACAGAATAGTGCACTGATCTGAGCGTTTAGGGAGTCCTCTTGAGTTTCTATGACTAATTTGTTTTTAATTCTTACACACATGGTACTGCGCTTTGGAAAGATTTGAACACAAACAAAGTAAGTCTCTCAAGAGCTCTTTTAATAAACGCCGACAAGCCGAAAACGGGATGGGCATGTAGGAAGTTGGATTCCATGCACCGATTTAGATTAGGGAACTGCAACCATTATTTGAACTGCTAAGGGAGGTAGCACTCTCGAATTCAGATGTCGATAAAGTTAGTAGAAAAGTCGTGAAGAGACTATTTGTCACGAGAGAGAGCAGAGGACAGTGAACATAATCCATTCCAAGGACTGAATTCGTAGAGGAGTTCCGTATTTAATTTATCTCCTTCATCTCAGACGAGAATCTTAGGAAATGATCATATGCGATGACTGCTGGGTGGAATTTATCCAGTTGTGAGATTTTAACAATTTTTAAAACATGTTAGTTTGAGCATTTATCTCGCACTTGCACCGGTAATTTTCCACAGATGAGACGATGTTACCCATCTTATGTTCTAGTCGACGTTCGGTAATCTGTGGTGAGTATTCCTTATTCCGCCGTACCACGGAGTTCGTAACGTGTAACTAAGGGATATGTCTCTTGTTATACTAGAAATCTGTTACATTTAATACACTGAAGAATGTGTAGTAAGATACTTAAACTGAGTCGGTTTCTGGTATACTTACTTCAGCAACTGTATTCTTACTTTTTGAAAGAGTGCCAGTTTTTGTTATTTGTGTTCCAATGACTTTTAGGAAAGAATTCTACGTCTCTTGTTGTCGCTTCCAAAGTGCAAGTAACAGGAAAAGTTACCTGATCATGATATGTGATGCAGTATCGACCGAGCACAAAAATTCACTTTTCGTGGCAAACATTACGTGAGCCACTATAGTGCGAAAGAGACTCCAGGATAGAACGGTCGTAGTTGAGGACTATGTGGTGACTGTCTTCCATTACATTAGGTGAGCTCTGTCCTGGGTCTCTTGTACACAAGTATCCCTAAATAGAGGTGTGAGCGCTGAAATAACTCTGCTCTGGTAAGGAAATGTACCTCAGTTGTTAATATGATACTCCAGATATTATCTCTGATGACTGCTGGGTGGAATTTATCCAGTTGAGAGATTGTCACAATTTTTAAAACATGTTAGTTTGAGCATTTATCTCGCACTTGCGCCGGTAATTTTCCACAGATGAGAAGATGTTACCCATCTTATGTTCTAGTCGACGTTCGTGGACGTCCTGAACACTGACACTGTGCTACGGCTTGGTAATATGGAATTCCTGTTCGCCTGGGATAAAAGAAGCAGGAGATATTGTTTGAGCCTCCATTGTGTCTCATAACTTCTCACTTGATGTAACATAAAACTAATTCGAAAACATCTGCATACCCGCACTGTTCGATGTTGCACTTCACCACAGACACACTGAACTTGAAGCATTGATCGAAGCATATAATTCATTTTTTCTCAACGTTTAGAAAAAATACGTCTATTAACGCAGATTTTACAGTTTCAAGAGGTTATTCCGACAAACTGAGGCAAGGGTCAAACTCTTGTCGGAGACGGTCTGTAACACTACGCTACTGCGTACGATACTTATTAAAGCCTGTACTATGGTAAGTTGACGGGCTTCACCTTATGAGAAAGGATTTTTGTATAGAAATTGACCGCGTGTACCTGAAAGGAGGCAAATCAGACTTTCACCCACTCAGTAACAACAATGATACGTCAAGCAAGCCTGAAGTGCAACTACACGTTATGACGGACAAGAAACAACACAGCAGATGCTACCAATTTGTTAATAAAACGGTCGCCAGCCTAATTAGGCATTAACTGAGTTTCTTCCCTGTAAAAGTTGCTGTACTTTCATAAAAAACAACACGTAATAACACTGCATAATGTGGTAACTTTTAGAACCAGAAAGTTTACTGAACTAATAATTTCACTTCCTGTACTAATATGAACAAGCCATAAATACACAGCAATACACTATAATGTTTACTACAAACTTCGTACTGTCCATTGATCTGATTAAAATCGGGCATAGGTTACCCTAGAAATAGCACTTTCGAAACACACATACAATGTCAATTTTGAAAAAGGTAAAACACTAATAAATTATGGTCTTATATTGACTTTAACTTTGCTGGTCAAATCAGTTCAGTACACTTCAGAATTTAAATGAATAGAAAAGAAAAAGGTGGGGGGGGGGGGAGGGGGGTGGACCCTGAAACTGTTATGATCACTGTACTGAAATTTTAATTATTGTGGTCATGAAGCGCTCAAGATTTCCAATATACGATTTACTACTCTTTTTGTCTTATTTCCTGCTCATTTAATTACCATTTTATCTGCCTCAAATAATTAAACTTCATTACTAAACCAATTTCAACATTATCTTCACACTTTGCCAGACCTATATATTCATTAACAACAAAGTTCTTTAAACATCATTCTAACATAGATAGGTCTGCAGGTAAGTATTATTAACATAAACTTTAAATCTTCATTTCGGGACACTCGGATTGCACCACATGTTTAAAGGACCCTGTCTCGGTTAGTGATGAGGATAATTAAATGATAGGACAGTTCTGATAAAAGTTAAGGTGTTATTGAACAGTCAGGAACAAAAGTAACACTGGTCCACACGAATACAGTACTAATAGTTTCAACCTGTTCGTGTCGATGCGGCGGTTGGCGGGCGGCGAGATGGCAGGCGCAAAGCACACATACAATCCCAGCTGTGGCTCTTGATGTATCGGCACTTTGCATCATCTTAGCGTCGCAATACTTTTCCATTTAGTGCCTATGGAATATAGCCATGCTGTATAGTCGTCGGAAACGGCACATCCGAGGCTCAATGAAATCACGTTTTCCAGGAGAGCCTCCTCGATCCAGAGCGTGTTTCTCAGACCGATGCCCAACTCCGACTACTACTGCTGAGCCCGTTATGCCGTGCCGCGCCTGTGTGCATTTTCCCGCGCTCGCCTGCCATCCACCTTTTACCGCTCCCCTACAGACAGGGTATTCACCAAAGGTTTTGCATTCTACATATCCTAATACATTACCTACGTATGGACCAGGCGCACAATTACAACTTTAACATCTTACAACAGTTTCAACATTTCTTACATTTCCATTTTGTTATAATATTGCTTGCAATTTGACATAAATATTAATATTCACATCGAAAATTGTTTACAGTTTCTTTAACATAATGACGTGGAAAAGAAAAAAGAAATGAAATCAGAACATCGCTTACACTAATTTATCAGAAGAAAAAATTATTATATGTACATTTGTTGTTGTTACAAGTCCAAAAAAAAATCTCAACTTTCTGATTGCTATGTAGTCCACGTTTCAGACGGCTTCATCGATGTCTTAATATGTGGGCACTTGTTTACGCGTTTAGTGATTTTGTTTTGGGTTCTCAGGTGCTACGCAGAATTTTCTGCTGTTCGTGTCTTCCCTGCAGGAAGAAAACGAAGAAAGCAAAGATAACGAAGACAGCAACACCTTATGTAGAGCGCTACACAAGTAGGAAAGAGTGGAAGAAAGACCTTGATGCTGGAATAATGGATCTGAACATGGTGAGCAACTCCAAGACGTATCAAAAACGGCACAGCAATGTTAAAGCATTACTGAAATTAGTAACAATGCTTACTCTTGTAGCAAAATCTGTTCTTATAAATTCCCAGTTTTTTTCAATATTCCTACCATTTGTTTAGTTTTCTGGTATGCAATAAATCTTAAATTAGATCTTACAAACATACACAATTTTTTGTTGTCTACTTATAATTCTGGAGAACTGTTGTTAGACTTTATTTGATATCTTTACGTTCTCAACGGTGGTATAAATACGACGAGATGGCTGCTATTATCACATTTAATTTCCAGGTACAGTTCTTTATTGTATGTACTTCAAAGATTATAATTGTTGTATCATTTTATGTTCATCTGAACACTTAAGGAGACGCTCGCCTTTATTGCCTGTGGGTCACTCTCCAAATCTCTTTGCCCTCAGCCATCCACAATCACTTCCTATTAAGAAGTTCAAATCCCACCTTAAGATAATATTACGTGTTTATGAAGCAACTATATTTTCATAGCTAATGAACATATATTTAAGTAATAAGCGTAATATTATATAGTCGAAATATTTGTTTTACAACAGGAAAAATACTAACAACTAAATAAATCCGTATAAATAAAATAATGGACATGTCATGAATAACTGCAAACCATTTAGTGTCTGTTCGCTTTCATTATTAATTTCTGCAGCAATATTATCATAAACATAGGATTTAAACGGAATTCGTTCACTTCGTTTGCATTAGAACGCTCCTTGCGTTTATTAATAGGGAAAATTTGACTGAAAGCATTGGCACTAACTAATACTTGCTTGTTTTTCCATTTGATAACTCTGCTACATTATTCGATGGAGAAGTACTGCCTTTGTGGCATCAAAGCGGGGGTTTTGAAACTATAAACATACAAGAACAATTGCCAATGAAACTTAGATATCAAAATACTGGAAACCATTTAGGTCATTGGAAGATATACTGTAACGGTAGATCAAGTATGTTTACTTAGGGAGGTACCTAAACGAAACAATTGCCCTACAATAATGTGGAGTAATAACAAGGGTGTGAATCATTAAAGAAGAAAGATACAGTAACTTTAGAGCAACTATACAATTTCAGAAACTATTACACCGTGCGATGAATCTGACTTATTATATGTGGCAAAAATTATTCCATGTAATAATTTATCAGGAGACACAATTTATGTTATTAACAAGGTATTTCAGTAATTAATTTAATTCAGCAGATGATCTAGGGTGGTATTATTAGCATTATTTTATATTTTCGTTTCCACGTTTAATTTTTATATTTGTATACAAAACTTACTATGTACATAGAGTTCACATCTATGCATAAACATGTACTGCTGTAATTGCTAAGCAAAATATCATCATAGTCGTTATACACACCCTGGGCCACAGATACTCAATTATGGTTATGGAAAATGAGTCTCTTGACGGGTTTCCTTTTTCTTCATGAGCTAATCTTTTTATATCAATATATTTACCACAATGCGTCGGCAAAATCTGCGTAATATCTTTTAAACTTTGCACTTACACAAAAGGTTTGGTTTCAAGTGGCTGTTAACTATTTTAGGATTTCTTAGCAGCAGTCCCATTATCCTGTGTCCAACCCCGTTGAGCACGTTCCATTAAATGCTTACCTCACCTTTTCACTCTTGTACCTCTCATTTCCTACTTTATTTGATTTATTATTTTACAACCGCTCCCTATAACACTATGTAACACATTCTTCAGAATTTATACTTACCGACTGGGTATGTGGCCAAAAATCCATTCAGGTGTGGTAAGTCTAATCTCTAGAGTATTCTTATGTGTTAGTTGTATACAATACTACTTGAGTCAGTAATGGCAAAAACAAAACATCCACAGTTTATGGAGTACGGGCGCTTCAGAGAGAGAAGGGAGCCAGAATATCCGTCCATCTTCGAGATCTTTCCCTGTCAGCCGACTCCAGGACCTGCCCCTCGAATCAAGAAAGAAGAGAACAATAAGGACGACACTGGGAAGGACGGCCGTGCAGAGGTGAGCGAACATCAGTACTACCTGGTTTGCATCGCAGAATCAGTCACTCTCCCAGACAGTTCTCTCATTTTTACACGTGGGCCTAAGTAAGGAACGCACTTTGTTGTAATCTAATAATATAAAATAGCAGTGATTACAATATCCTAAAGTAAATGTGACATAAAACGGAATGCTATTGCTGTGGAAAGTAAACTTCCGTTGCAAAATTACAACGATACGGATTATACCACTCGTTTGAAACATGAGGTAAAAACGCATGTTAACAGTCGATTCAGTCTTACATGGTTTCCCATGTGCATTCGACGTGCTATCTAAAGTGTCCAGTACACGATGTACGATCATACGGAGTGTTAGTTTAATAACAGTTCATGAAACTAGGTGCTGCTATGAACTGCAGTGGGCATATGCTGTCGGTAATGAGGGGCACAAATCCGACTTCAGCTTCTATTCAGTGGCTGCACGAGAAATACACACGACATCAATGCGACATAATATGTTTTACAGTTCCAGTGCTTGTGGCCTCCATCAATGCGACATGCTGAATAAAGTTTTGAAACATGAAGAATAGTTAATTAGAATATAAGTAACCAGACCAAATCACACGAAGATATAACAAAGAATTGTATAGTGTGGGGGGCTCTTAAACAAAATTTAACGATGGTGTCGTAATCTCTTCGTGTAGTCTTCCAGAATGTGAATTTGTGATAGGCTAGGCAGCGTCATAGAACTTTACACGTATATTCACGTGACGATCAGAAGATCAAGTGAGAGAAATTAAGGTAACAGAGTATTCTAAATACAAATGTAGGTTCACACCAGCAAATTTTCTTGTTTACAATTGCCTGCGTATTTTACTGTGTTCTTGCTGTACGTACACTTCCGCTCTACTGTCGCATTTATGAACAAAGATGCATCACAAACGTTATTTACAAAACGGATCACAGACAATGTCTTTCTTTTTCGAGCCAGACATCTATTGACTTGTCTCAGCTTTCTTCATATGGTGCGTACTACACAGTGCGCGGACAACATTCTGGTTTTTGTACACTTTGCACACCTTCACATTCTTCCTCTTTCAGGTGCGGGGTTCATTATTCCTAGATGCCTTATCATTATTCGTGTCAACCAACCTTTATTCTGTTAAGTGTACCCCATTAAAACATTCTGTAGTCTTCCAGAATGTGAATTTGTGATAGGGTAGGCAGCGTCATAGACCTTTACACGTATATTCACGTGACGATCAGAGGATCAAGTGAGAGAAATTGAGGTAACAGAGTATTACAAATACAAATATGGGTTCACACCAGCAAATTTTCTTGTTTACAATTCCCTGCGTATTTTACTATGTTCTTTCTGTACGTACACTTCTGCTCTACTGTCGCATTTATGAACAAAGTTGCATCACAAACGTTATTTACAAAACGGATCACAGACAATGTCTTTCTTTTTCGAGCCAGACATCTATTGACTTGTCTCAGCTTTCTTCATATGGTGTGCACTACACAGTGCGCGGACAACAATCTGGTTTTTGTACACTTTGCACACCTTCACATTCTTCCTCTTTCAGGTGCGGGGTTCATTATTCCTAGATGCCTTATCATTATTCGTGTCAACCAACCTTTATTCTGTTAAGTGTACCTCATTAAAACATTCTCTACCCATTTCATTCGTGTGCCTCTCAGTTCCCTATCTCTATTTGATATGTTATTACTTGACAAACGCCTACAGGAACACATTTCACATTCGTTATTAGACACAATTATGGTCTGCTTACTTAATATATCAAGTCAGTTGTCTAAAGTTTCCTTCTATTACATATATGGCAACCTTGCTAAATAAGTGATAGTAAAATCAAACCATCTGCAGGGCCATGCTGTTGGTCGCGTTAAGAAGAGGAAGGCAGCCGAAGAAATACCACCGTCTGATGACCGCGAGCGTAGACACACCGAGCAGCGTCGCCGTCGCCGCAAGATACGTCAGAATAAACTGGTCGCTGCGCCGCAGGAGGGCCCTTCTGGGGTAAGTCAGCGTCATTACTGCCACGAAGAGCAAGCAGGGAGAGACGGACAGACAGGTTGAGACCTAAGAAACAACATCTACTTCATAAACTGCACGCACGGTCGAATCAGACACTCTGACAGACCATGTCTATCGGCAATTTCTGATGCTCCAGACATGACTCCTCCACTATAAATTCAGGAAGGACAATTTAAGGGCTTCACTTTATTACAATCAAATGATAGATTCGTTACAAGATAATAACGTAAATCTTGGGTCGTACGAATAATTATTATTGTGAGACGGATGGCCCGTTGTAAAATGTCCACGGGTTACGATTACAACACTTGTGTGGAACACAGCAGCTTCAAACAGCTTCATGTGCACAAATTATAGATCAGCAGCTGTGCCAGTCACAACTGGCCAGTCAGTACTGCCAGTCGGAGACACATCCGTCCATCAATTTCGCAGATTTGAAAGTAATGGTGTAAGACTTGCGAACGGCATCCAGTGTCGACGAATTCATTATAGATGTAGTTCGAAGTGTGGAATGTCGGGGAATCAAACCGTTTGACTCATTTTAAACGCATGTATGCCGATAACCTTTTTATGTGATTTATGCAAACGCCAAGAACCGCAATCCGATTGTTCGACTTGAATTTAACTGAGCACATACTGATTTCGCGTAGTGCGCCTTAAGCAACTCGACCCATCACCTGGTTAAAGTTTCTTGTGGAAATACCTCCTTTGTTCAGCTTGCCTCTTACAGAGACATGAAATATCGCCTATTTATCAGACTGGAGAGCTGAACTGCTCCATTGGTTGGCTCAGCAAAGGGTGAGCTTAAGTACCTCTAGCTCCAATTTGATTGCGTCATTAGCTATTTGCTAGCAAGGAAAGAGAAAGTTAGCTACACGGTAACTATAAATCGCAGTATCATACGGTCGTCAAGCCAGTCCCAAAATGAGCACAAATACTGGAACCAGGACCTATCACTTCAAAGAGAAAACTGCCATGTACGTAAAGATAAGGGTACAAGTTATTTTAGCCCAGTCTGTTAACGGAACTCAACATTACAGTAGGATACACTAGTACGAAACCACAAGCTGAATATCGATGTCGCCCCATATACCATCAGTGGCACTTATGAGACAGTAGGGAACCAATAAATCACTCGGAATCAATTACAACATTTCGTTGATTTATACCTGCAAGAAAGTGATGACTCATCTAACGTACATGGTTGAAGCGAAGTGACTACCTTAACATAGCAGAATCTTGGTAAGAATATGTGGTAGTTAAGACTTCGGATACATTCCACCTGTATTAATGAAATCCTCAGTGACTGATACAAATGGCATACCGAGAACAACTTAAGTTTCCTAAAACAGACCTGACACATGAAGAGCAACAGTGCAATCTTTTCTGGTTTATATAATTCGATCAACAACTGTTCACGTGATGAGATAAGCGTGAGTTTCCAACTACTTAACTTAGCCAGACTATCTGTGTGAAATAGTAGTAATAACAGTCGGTAGATCACACACGATGTCAATGGCACAACTCGCAAAAATGTGTTACTGCCTCCCACAGGAGCGAATCAGACATGGCCCAGGAGCCTTGGTGCAGTTTCTGATGGGATTACTCCGAAGATGAAACCAGATGTCATCTCATCTGAACGTCCTCTTCATCTGCAATCAGCATAATAACTGAAGTTTTAGCACGTAAAAATACTAATTAAAGACATGGACAGTGTACTTCAGATATAAAGCGCTCTATTATGGCAGGTGTGAACTAATAAAATTGTGCAGTGTTAATAACGATACAGCCGATATAGGGGCTCTGATGCTATACAGGAACAGCGCAAAATAAGGACTAACGTTTTATCAGGCCAACTGACAATATAGGTAATTAATAACTCCACGTGATTCACTTCTAATTCAAAGTATTACTTTTCTTTGGCGCAAGATTCTGAATAATAATGTGAAAATAAATTACGTTTTCGTTAGGAAGCTGCCTTTGTGAAGTTACGACGAAGCCATCCACATTCCTATGTGGATGTCAGAAGTATCTGTACCGGGTGACGTTACCGATTAACAAATCGCTTTCTATAGGATCACAGGAGTTTAGTTAAATGTATTTATTTAACAAATTGTGGTCCTAGTGGCGTTATAAGGATATAAATAAGGGGTATATGATACTACTGAGTGAAACAGTGGTCACTATAGGGCTGCATATATTACACTTCGCTACAGACGTCATGTTAAACATAAGCGCACACGAACAGAAAACTATTATGTTCATTAAGTATTAACTTACTTTATACTGTAACTAAATTAGCCATGCCTTGGCAAAGATTGGTTGATTAATTTGGGGAAACAACCATGTTCGCAAAAGTTGCACAGTGCTTCCCGAATATTAACCATATATGAAAGAAGTACAGAAATACCCCTGCCTGTACCCATTGTCTTGGCTCAGTACATGTTGTGTTCGACATTACCAGTAAACTCAACTGAACGGTGGAAGTCGTAATGTCAGTCGGAAATCTTTACGCACACCCTGGACGCCGCTGTCGCTCACCGTAAT
This sequence comes from Schistocerca piceifrons, assembly GCF_021461385.2. Classification (NCBI taxonomy): domain Eukaryota; kingdom Metazoa; phylum Arthropoda; class Insecta; order Orthoptera; family Acrididae; genus Schistocerca; species Schistocerca piceifrons. Next base: position 558,857,934 of record NC_060143.1, read on the forward strand.
TAGCGTTACCTGTTGCCGCGGGCGGCTGCCGTAGTGGCTACAGCACTCTGTCGTCTGACCTGTACTGAAGACTGCTCTCCCTGAGAGCCGAAACTCTATGTGCCTCTCTCAACTGATGTGTCCGCTGGCGAGCCTCTGATGGAAGTTTGCTCTACGGAGCGCTCCCAATAAGGATCAGAAATTTTATTTACTTTCCGGAGTGTGCGGAGTTTCGGATAATCAATGAATGTTACTCTCCTGAGTACCAGCCAGCAGATCCCTTGTAACAGTGCAAAAATCCCCCTTCCCTGTTTAGTTTAACATAATAAACCAGTCATAGGTTCATTGTGCTGGAGCTGAGAAGCAGGCAACATTTGACTCCCACCATCAGTTCTATATCACGTTCAGCCAATCTGGCCTTGTCCATGTAGACAAATGTGAGTTCTATTCTTCCACTCCAAAATTTATTTGCATTATCCTATGTCAGTGCTCGCATGTTCCTTAGCAGAGTCAACAAAATTTCAGTTAGCTTCTCAGCAGCCTGTCATCTCAGGGAGCCGCGCTGTTAAGCACATAAGATCCAGATGGTCTCCAATCTTACCTTTTCACCGTTGTGGTACTAGGAGTTCCGAGAACATGGAAACATGACCTGTAGCTGCTAACCCGCGACGTGTCGCCTCTGCGCCAGTGGACACGCCAAGGTAAAACGTACACATCAGCTTTCCATCGCTTAGGATGCAGACACGGACAGTGCCTCTGCCGTGGAGCTCACGCCACATGTTCTATCCTGTGGCCTGACACCGACACACGCTCCCTTCTTCTGGTGGCTAGTGTTCTACATGCAGTCAGTAGGATTCCCCGCAACTCATTTAAACAATCGCCCAGATTCAGGAAATAATATAGAAATCTAGCGGTAGATACAAAAATCACTGACGTCGCTTTCAACAAAAACTATTATTTCTTGCTGGGAATTGATTTTGATTCGTAGGGTTAGTGGAGTTAACGGAGGTTGACTATGGGACCAGACAGGGCTTACGAAAACGTTTGCACAACACCCTGGTTTGAGATACATGCTTACTTTGCTGTGTATTTGGCATACATAAGTTTCTGTTGTTCTGTGATAAGTAGTAAAGAAAAATCCTGCACGAACGTTACCTACAAAACAGGCCACGAAAAATGTCTCATGTGGTTAGATCTATCACTTAACAGGCCGGTTTCATTCTTCTGTGTGAGCTAAACTCATTATGTCGAATTGTTCAAATGGCTCTGTGCACTATGGGACTTATCATCTGAGGTCATCAGTCCCCTAGAACTTAGAACTACCTAAACCTAACTAACCTAAGGACATCACATCGTCCACGCCCGAGGAAGGATTCGAACCTGTGACCGTAGTGGGCGCACGGTTCCAGACTGAAGCGCCTACAACAGCTCGTCCACGGCAGCCAGCTCTTTATCTCTTCTCGCACATTATGCACTGTTCTGTAGTAAACTGTTTCTTATATTCCAATCTAGGGACATCGTCTCACCTTTTCCTATCAAGTGCCTGCGCAACTATTCATGAATGAGATAGAAATATTCATGTCAACCTCCCACTAATCATCGACCTTTCATTCTTGTATCCCACAGTTCTCTACCTTATTTAATATCTTAGTTTTAAACTGACATCTTCTTATAGCCTAAATTTAGAGGCTGCTAACTTAATATATAATCTGTTTAAGAATGCTAAGTGAAGCATCTAAAGCTTTATCTATTACTGATAAATGCCATCCTAGCTTCATAAGTAACTGTAACATCAAACCACCCACAGGTCCACGTTATTGGGCGCTTCAAAGTAAATAAGGTCGTTGAAGATAATCCACCGCGTAAGGATCAAGACAGCGACGTAACTTCAGAAAGGGATATTTGCCCCAAGGAAGGAGATATAACACTACTCAATGCGCCGCAGGAGGGCCCCGCTGAGGTAAGTCAGCATCATTACTGACATTAGAGCAAGTGTGAGGATATGGTCTGACAGTGTGAGAGCGATGAGTAAACAGCTACATCCCTGATTGTACACAATGCGGAATTAGCCACTCAGGCAGATACATCAGACGAAAAAATCTCATGATTTGCACATATCTCCATGACTGTAACACCCAATTGACCCTCAAGTTAACGTTAAGTATTAACAGACAGATTCACGATATTGGAATCTAATAATGCCAGCAATCGTTGATTCGAAGTCCCTAATGTAAATATAAAGCACTACTCAGGGAATGTAAGATTCCATTGTGAAACTGTCACGGGTTCGGAAATATCACTGGTGTTACAGATGGCAGCCTGTAACGATTTCGTATCCACTAACTGTAGAACTCTGCCATGACTGGTCTCAGCAGTCGGAGAGACATCCGTTTATCAGTACTGCACGTACCAAGTAACAGTGTAAGATCAGCAGCTGAATTTCAGTTTGCAACAAAGTCGTAATCGACTTAGTGCAACTTATAGTATTTTCTGTGGAATACCATTTATGATTGGCTTGTCTCTTACAGAGATGTAAGACTTCGGAAAATATCCCACTGAATCACAGCTGAAAAATTATACGGTTGCTAGTCAGGGTAAGAACGTCTGGCTACAGTCCGATTGCTGCCGTTGTCATTTGCTATCAAGTATAGCGGAAGTTCTTTAGATGCTGCTGTGTAATGAAAATCTCGACCACAGTAGCATATACTGGTCTGGTCGGTCACACTTTAAGCAGTCACATCAGTGCAAATAAATATCACAATAAAAAGCAAAACTTCCTTTGTACATATACACAAATAAGTACAATTAGGCAAACCTCTTAGTGGAGCAGAGACTTCTGCGTGCTACGCATTTGTCAGTGGATGTGAAACCAGCTGCTGGGATTAATTGACGCCATGAATACCGCCAAAGAACATGTGAAACTGTTCTCTTTCGCAGGCATATGTTCAATCAGGCGCCGGAATGTTACTTGGGGAACGGCAGCCCAATCTTAACGGAGTGTTGCACTGAGGAGAGGTATCGATTTCGATGGGTGAGGGCTGACACGAAGTCGGCGTTCCAAAACATTCCAAAGGTGTCCTATTGGATTCAGGTCAGGACTCTGTGGGGGCTAGTCCATTACAGGGATGTTATTGTCGTGTAACCACACCGCGATTGGCAGTGCATTATGAACAGTTGCTTGATCGTGTTGAAAGATTCAGTCGCCATACTCGAATTGCTCTTCAACAGTGGGAAGCAAGCAGGTGCTTAAAACATCAATGTAGCCCTGTGCTGTGATAGTGCCACCCAAAACAACAAGGAGTGCAAGCCCTCTCCGTGAGAAAAACGACCACACCCCAACACCACCGCCTCCGAATTTTACGCTGGCACATGACATTTACCGAGCATTCGCCAAACCCACAACCTGCCATCGGATGGCCACATTGTGTACACGATTTGTGACTCCACTAAACGCTTTTCCACTGTTAAATCGTCCAATGTTTACTCTCCTTACACCAAGAGAGGCGTAGTTTGGCATTTACCGGTGTGATCTGTGGCTTATGAGCAGCCGCTCGACCATGAAATCCAAGTTATCTCACCTCCCTCCTGTCATAGTACTGACAGTGGATCCTGATGCAGTTTGGAATTCTTGTGTGGTGGTGAGGATAGTGTCTGCCTGTTACTCATTACGACCCTCTTCAACTGTCGGTGGTCTCTGTCAAACAGACGAGGCCAGCCTGTATCCTTTTGTGCTGTACGTGTCCCTTCTCGTTTCCACTTCCTTGACACACCGGAAACAGTGGACCTAGGAATGTTTAGGAGTGTGGAAACGTCTCGTACAGACGAATGACACAAGTGTCACACAATCACCAGACCACGTTCGAAGACTGTGAGTATTGCGGAGAGCCCCATTCTACTCTCCCGCGATGTCTAATGAATACTGAGGTCGCTGAGGTGAAGTGCCCGGCAGTAGGTGGCTTCACAATGCACCTAATATGGAAAACGTTTTTTGTTGTTTTTGGGGGTGTCGGGATACTTTTGATCACACAGTGTCCCGTCACGTGAATAACACGCCAATTACTCAATCATGTACCCATTTTCGAACATTTAAAGCCTTTTGCCATTGGTTGTTCCACTTTTAAAACTTATCATGATCTCCTTCTTCTTCTTTGGTCTTTAACTATCAGGTTGGCTATCAGCAGCTTGCCAAGCATTTCTGTCTCCGGCAGGTGGTGCAATTTGTGTCGTCCATGATACCGTTGATGTATAGTAGACTATGTTAGTCTCTTGTATACTTCCTTTCTGCTGTCCTTTCAGCAACACTTTTAATGACACCATAATTTCTCAGCATATGGCTGACACCTGTGGCATTCAATAAGCTTTATGAGACATAGCTGCACGTTATCTACCCTGTATGCACCAGTTCGTTTAATACGTTCTTTTCACAGTAAATCTTGAGCCTTCAGCGACAGAACCACATGCCGAAGGCTGTCATTTTTCTTTCCGCCTCCTCGTATGTCAGTATTTCACATCTCTACAGCGGCACTCTCCACACAAAATCTTTATGCGGTCTTTCCTCAGGTATTGGGCTATGAAACGAAATGAGTAAGGTTCCTGCTCTTGTTGAAAGCAGCTGTTGCCTGGTTTATCTGGCTTGCAGCATCCTTTCTTTCTCAGTCTGAGGGTCATTTCACTCCATAGGGAGCAAAAGGATTCCACGGTCTCCAGTCCCTCTTTGTTAAGTGAGCACTGGGCAACGGTATTCTGTCTACTCATCAAGATTTTTGTCTTAACTTTATTAATTTGCATGTTGGTAAGAAATGGGGTTGACTTTCATCTTCATCTCGCTTCTGTAGTTCCGCACATTCACTTAACACTGTAGTATCGTCAGATAATCTCAACATGTCTGTTATCTTACCTTCAATTTTAATTCCTCCTACAAGTCATAGTGTGTCCCTAAATTCATCTAGAGTCCTCCGAATGTATCCGCTGAAGAAGATAGCAGAAAGTGAACAGCCCGGTCGTACACCTTATTTAACAGTGGCTTGCTCTTGATGTTATCCGCTTCTTATCGCTCCCATCTTTTCTCTGTAAAATTACTGCAGTACTCCTCTGTTCTGATACATTCTGCCATTCACACTCTCAGCATCTCAGAAATCTGTCGCTAGACTACACCGTCTAATTCTTTCTATTTGTCGACGTAGGTAATATACAGTGTCCTGGGAGGTACGATCAGTATTCAGAGATGCGACAGAAACCAACATTCGAAGCCAAAGGGACTAGTAAACATGAACTCTAAGACTCGTAGCTTAAGATCTGCAAGCACTTGTTTTGTGGAAGGGATGTGTTTCACAACAGTGAAGCTGCACTAGTGCCCAAAGGTCTGATGGTGAGCACTTTACAGCCCATATTTACAGGAAATTTTTTTCGTGATTTGGGCCATACTTACGCCCCTCAAAATATAGAAGGCCAAGACGAGATTTCGTAACAATATCGAAGATGAAGTGCTCATAGCTGCATTTTAGAGTCCATATTTAGTAGATGGTTAAGCTTCGGATGATCGCTCCTGCCATACACTTGAATACTGACCATTCCTCCTACGACACACTGCTGCATTCTTGGCTCTTGCTTTGTCTTGTCTCAAGTATTAGCCGTAATCCGAGTATTGCTTCTCGTGTGCCTAAAGCTCCTCTAAAGCCAACTTGATCTTCCGTATTTTGTACACCCATGCTTTCTTCAGTCCGCGTTATAATGATAGAGTCAAGGTGTGGGTGGCGTGTGTTATCAAATTGAGGGTGCTGCATTGTTCACTTTTGTCTGCAGATTCTTTTTTTTGTGTTGGTGCTGTAACTATTCTTCGAAGTCCGTTCGGTGTTCCCTGGTTTCGTGTGCAATTTGTATGAAATGGAACTGTTCTTAATTCAGATGTTGTCTAGCAGCTCTGACGAGTTCTGCTGGTTTATAACCATACGTAATTTTTGCCTACTTTCCGTGCTGCTTGCTGAATTGCTAGGTTAAAAACATATCTCACTCCCGTCTCAGCTACTGTATTCCTGCGAGATCCTGAGACCTTTATAATTGCACTTTGTTTTATGCACAAGTATGGAATAACATCACTCCCTGTATTTTATCCCTGTGACCCTCAGAAATTGAATTCCTACCGATTTACTTTTGCCTTGCAGCAGTCTGTCTTCAGAGTCCTGAGGTCGGAAATGACTTACTCGTTCCCATACCTCCGCGCAACCTAAATTCGTCACCACAGAAATTCTCTGCTACCAATGTCTTCATTAATTCGTATTAGAATTTTCGTGACCATTCCGCTAACTTTGAAACTTGTTAACATTTGGTCTGTCTGGGGATGGTAATATTACATGTTTTAGAAAGTATGAGTGTATTTTGCCCGCTTTTTTTTCATATCCCTACCAGTGATCTTAACAATTTTGAAACACTGTAGTGTACGCCAAGAGTCTTTTTTCGAATTGGGTCTCTTACTGCTGTGTCAAACTCTTTTTAGTGCACCATATTTCACTTATAATCTTCATCCATTCCCTTTTTTAAGTTGGCTTACTTTGTAGGACCCATTCTGACGTTAAACCCAGCTTTCAGATCTCCGTCCTTTTGTTTGTAATGGCTTGCCAGGTAAGCGTTTGATATATATACATCTGAATCTCTCTCCTCTAACGGTTTCCACAGTTTCCCCATATATGGCATCAAACTTGCCGATTGTTACACAAGCTTCTATTGTTTCGCATTTCTTCTGCATCCAGCCTTGTTTTCCCGTTTTCGGCTTACTGCAAAACTTATTTGTACGTGTGTTATTCCCGTTTGAGGCTTCATTTCCTGTTTTTCTTTTTAAATTTTCTTCTTTAAACAGTTAAAAGCTGCATGTGGTGAATTAGACAAGAATTCTATTGGAAATAATATGTTTGCCTATTTTATTCTCAACTGCCCTCTTTACTTCATGTGTTCAAGTTTTTCATTCGTCTTCTAATGCAATGCTTCCCCTTTGTCACTAGGTCTTAGACATACTTCAGGCCATTTTTCCAGATTTCAATCTTTCTGCAGCATCTTCAGTTTCAATTAGGCCGTTATATCCAACAAATTATGGCTATAGTCCAAACTGCTACTGGAAAGGACAACGTGTTTAAAATCTGGTTTCAAAATCTCTATCTTGTTAATATACAATTTCAGCGGCTTTGAAACCATAGGGAATAAGAGCAAATGGGGAATTATGCGTCATTTGCGAATCCCCAAACTGCGTAACGCTTGTAACTGACACAGTTCTTCGGCGGGTGGTAGTGTCACTTTCCGAGTCTATACTAGCACTACACAAGGCGAAAAGAGCGACATACTTCAGTTGACGCATACAGGCCAACTGAAGAATATGATACCAATGCTAACGAAAACGAAGATATCGACGCACGCTAATTCGTATCCCATACTGCAATTAACCTTCACAGATAGACTGAATTTCGAGATACAACTCATATATGTCAACTGAGGTGTTCAACGCTAGCACTACGTTTACCCTTTTTTTTATTATTTTTTACTGCGGCACTAGGACTCAAACAAGCGATATCCCTAACATTATGACGAAATATTACTGGACGTTATATATGTCTACCACCTGTTTTTCTCTCCTGCGTTCCTTAGTTTACAAACACTTGTCTCAGCTGTTGAATCTGTGTAGTAAATAATCTCTGGCAACTTCTGACGTCATTGGTCAGAGCCGACGGGTTGTATCCCGTTCTTCAGTAGACCCAAAACACATAAGTTCCAGATATGCTGCTAGTATGAGGATCACAGCGATACCTTATTGTGCAGTTGGTGATAATGGAAGACCCTCTTTTTCATACCATACACTAAGTCATCAGCTTCTAATGCCTACGCCGTAATAATATTCCAATATCTTACTTGCTAAATGTTAAATATTACCACAACTATTGAAATTTTGAATTTCAATTGAATTTGACATACGATCTACGGAAACCTCTTGTTCGCCGTAATGTCTGAAAACTCTTAACCATTATTATTTCATACTGTAAGCTCTAGTGTATAATGTTCTTCCTAGTTTAACCAAGCACCTAACACTATGTTGGTATCCTAGGTGGACGCTGCCCAGGTGGATCAAGAGGAGGGGAGAGTAGCTAATTGTCTCGTGGATGCTGCCGAGATGGAACAAGCCCATCGCTATTTACAGGAGAAGACAGTTGAGGGTCGCATGGGTGCAGCCAAGGTGGTTGAAGTGTGTGGAGAGATTGAGGAAGGGGCAGATGAGAGTCTCAAGGATGATGCTGAGATTGACAAAGCATGTGGAAATGAGGAGGAAGGAACGGCTAAGGGACTCGTGAATGCTGCCGACATGGAAGAAGCGAGTCAAGATTTAGAAGAGAAGGCAGCTGAGAGTTTCATGGAAGCTGCCAAGATGGGCGAAACATGTGGAGAGATTGATGAAGGGGCGCATGATGGTGTTGTGGATGCTGGTGAGATAGACACAGTATGTGGAAATGAGGATGAAGGGGCAGCTGAGTGTCTCATCGATGCTGCTGGGATCGAACAAACCCATCAAAATTTACAGGAGGAGATAGTTGAGAGTCGCATGGGTGCCACCAAGATGGGCGAAACATGTGGAGAGATTGAGGAAGGGGCAGATGAGAGTCTCGAGGATGATGCTGAGATTGACAAAGGATGTGGAAATGAGGAGGAAGGAGCGGCTAAGTGTCTCGTGAATGCTGCCGAGATGGAGAAAGCTTATCAAGATTTAGAGGAAGGTGCAGCCGAGAGTCTGATGGGTGCTGCCAAGATGGAGGAAGTTCGTGTAGATGTTGAGGAGGGAGCAGCTAAGAGTCTTTGTAGCCAACCCTCGGGTGCCGCTTGCACCCACTGAAAAAATGTTCGTTTGTTCCTAAAGTTCTTCTTTGTGTTCAGATTTTGTTCTATGTGTTTTTCCTTTCGTTTTTGTTCTATGTTTCGTTTTTTGCTGCGTTCATTTAATGTTCTTTGTGTTTATTCAATTTTCAATTTTCATTTACAATCCTTGGTTTATTTAAAGTAAAAAATAAATTTTACGTATTTCACCAACTGTTCTCTTACTTTTTAGTGTACATCTGCAACAATAATAGTTACCGAATTGAATGTACGTTTCATTTTCAGTTTATTCTATAGGTTACTCTCTCCCTGTCGTTACAATTAAATCAACAATATACTAAACCCGGGGCTTAATCTAAGGCATTTATGCAGCTCATTTCAGTATCACTGAAGGGTCTCTGATATATACACGATAATAGTCATCAGTAAGTGCTGGACTCACTTCTGTATTGCAAACATCACATAATGCCGATTTACATAGTATGATTTTATAGTTGTTAGAGAGGGTTATGTAACCAGCCGTAATATCGTGGGCCCCATGTCTGTAATGACTCTGGATAAGGTCATGGCCTACACAACTGTCCGCACTTATGACCTATCTATGATGAAAGAATATTGCAGACACTACTGTAATCTGTTCTCCCCTATGTAGCTAACTTCTTTGTAGTAGAAGCGTACATCCTTATATCTGAGAGTTGACAGATTTGAGATATTTTGTTTGTGATCCTCCCTGCTTCTCCACTGAGTTTCTTTGTAGCTTGATTAAAAATACTGTCATGGCGTGCCGGAATACATAAACTGTAGTCAAGCTACCATAGTCTCATTTTTTTCTGGAATGATTGTGTGCTAATCAAAGATGCGCAATAAATTGGGTTGTTTCAGTTTTGCTCTCGTTTTAACTCGGGAAACTCCCTAGAGAGGAGTGCTGTGGAGAGAAGTCAAATTCGAGCACGTATCCTTCTCTGACTAGCTTCTCATCTGCGCAGCACGGTAATATGATCCGCTCTAAGGAGAAATGTATCGTATGTCACTCAGCTTAATTATGCCACGCATTCCTATCCTCGATGAGTATTTTGTACTATGTGTTCATCAGTAGTATGTAAAAGGACCCAGTTATTTACGGTTAATATCCTAGGAAAGTACGTGCGTGAGCAACAGAGATTCTTTCCGTATGCTACAACAAGGTGTATTATTTGAAAGCAAGTGTGTCGTGGGAAAACAAAGCATACAACTTTGTAAGTACATACAGTAGGTGCAGGGCGTGATGTACCAACTAAGTATGCTAAATGGTCTCATTATTATTTAATTTAGTGCAATGGATATGGAAGGGAAGCGTCCTCAGTAACTAATTCTTCGGGTTTATAGCTGGACCGTAATACAGTCACTTAAAAGTATGAAGAAATCAACTATGGCACCATACGGATACCAGAAATTGTGGGCAATCAGGACGGAGACTGAATATTTACAAACGGTACACAGAGTGTGCACACCTACCCACTGATTGAAGAAGTTAAACAAGTAGCCGTAATAACAAAAAGAAGGTGGGCACATCGGTGTATCAGCGTAACAGAATTCACAACATCGCACAGGCCAAGAAAGAAGAAACCTCATCGTCTATGTAGTTGTTACCACGTGTGAGCGTAGTAGACATCGTCCACGCATCGACTACAACGTACACAAAAGATTTATATCAAATTCACATTAACACACACACAGTCTGATATGAAAGCTATGCACAAGGAGCGGATGCACATTGTTCAAATGGTTCAAATGGCTCTGAGCACAATGGGACTTAACATCTCAGGTCATCAGTCCATTAGAACTAAGAACTACTTAAACCTAACTAACCTAAGGACATCACACGCATCCATGCCCGAGGCAGGATTCGAACCTGCGACCGTAGCGGTCGCGCGGTTCCAGACTGAAGCGCCTAGAACCTCTCGGCCACCAATGGCCAGCATGCACATTGTCTGTACAGTTATGCGCACATGGCTTTTTTAAAACGATGGTTTACACATTACGCACCATTTAATAGATCTTGATTCCAATAAAATTCACACAGTAATATCTTTTCTCGGTGTACGTTTGCAGACGCATTCTGCCTTAAAAGAGAGCCATTGATGAGTGATGAGAGCTCATTTTCTGTGTAGCCATGACCACGTGGTACATGGAACCGTGGCATACAGATTACTGACCGTGATATCATTCTTCATTGGAAGAACGTTCGCACGATAATATTTTTATACAGTACACACTAAAATACCTTATTCGGTATGAAATGTCCGATTTAAAGTGAAAGCTAATTGTAGGTGTGGCCATCAACGACAGTCCATGGAAGGCAATGACTGATGCGTTTCACACAAAGAAATTATCAGTTGATCCTATACAAATTGTTGGAAAAATAAGAAAGGAGCACCTGTTATTAAATAATGATAACATCTTCAGTCCTAAAGCTAAAGGCTAAAGGCTGATGATTCAACGATTGCTCTCCCTATTGAATTTACCAGAAATATAAAAATTAATGTGCATTATAACACTTCGCTACTATTAACAGACATACAAAAAAGTTATTAATCAGTTACGTTTGTAAATAACTCATTCTTGTACGTTAGACAGCAACCTGAAGGTGACGCTCTGACGGAGCGATCGTTCACTTAAAAGTCGAAGATACGATGACCATCGTGACATACTGATGAGGTAGTATCGCTTTCTGTTCCATGGTAGAATAAATTGAATCATTCCCGTGACCAACCACGGCACAACACATTTCAGACTACTGTATATTTCCGTCATACCTATTTTGTTTGCATTCTTTCCCAGAAACACATTTAGTTAACGACTTGACATTACACATGCATTTATGGATGCATCAGCAAACATCCATGCTCTTGACTCACTCCGCGCTATCTACATGGTAATAAAATGCGGACACATAATGGAAAAATGGGGTATGTGCACTAATTAATAAATAAACCTATTATCCACAATCTTCCTCAAGAGGCTACCGATACACTGGATAGGTAAAGTTATTAAATATATAGTAGTACTGATGCAATTAAAAACGAAGAAGCACTTGTATAATGCAAGTAATACCATAATCCGTAGTAATGTAAAGGTACATAAGGTAGCCTGTCAGCATTAATGTAATATTGTACCTATCAACTTATACAGACCTCAAATGATTGGGTTAATTAATGTTTTGATTAAATGAAGATCCTCCTTCCATGATCATGACCAAATGGTGATTTTTATTCACTGTATACAAACTCACTGTTACCGAGATAGAGAATTGCGTCGGAGTTCGATATGTATCGAGATATTATGGATCTGCTAGATGTTAATTATTCATTGAGTATACGACTGTGCTGTTCTCACCTTGCTAGTCGTTTAAAATTAGAGTGAGGTTGCCTGCGTACGCCTAACCTGCACTCTTCATCACTAGAAATGTTAGAGGTTTAAGGGTCAAGTGTGCACACCATTCCTTCCTCTTCAGATGGTAGGTAGAGCCTCCGAATGTGACAGGTGGGGGTCATGTCCCTGCCTAAGCCGAGCCTATTTCTGTCATTTCGTAATGTCTCATCGTTCCAGTCTCACGCAAGTAATTTACCAGCCATGAAAACTGAGACAGCCAGTCAGACTACAGTATTAAACTTGCCTTTAAAACGAAACTGCCAATCGCTCTCCTTGTTCTCTGTACATTAAACTGGCCAACAGTTCTCCAAATTAAGTATTATCTTACCTAAATTGAAAGTATTTTTTAATAGACTGTGTTAAGATATTGGTAATATTGGTGTATCTTACATTACTTCAGTGTCTAAAATATATTTATTATCTATCGAAATGAATATTACACTATAGATGATTAAATATGAAAACTGGTTATTGCATACATTTCCTAACTGTCTGTGGTAATTAACAAATTACGAAAGGATATTGGCATAGCTATTTTAGATCTACCTGAGGCAATGAAGTCTCTGTACAAAGATCGAGTGTTCATCACCTGACTTATTGTTAAGCACTTTTATAGAGGGGGAGGGGATGGAAGTTTTCACTTAAATGTAATCGATGTAACTGAACGCTAGTACTGTTTGTATTACTTTATAACTTCAACATACATGTGGTCACGTGCTTAACCATCAATGTTATATATTTATGTTACTTAAGTACAGGCGCTACAATAGGAATGATACTTTGTGACGAGATATCTAATGTCTTGTATCACTTGCACTATACATTATCTTAATATACAAAGGACGTTTTATCATGTTCCCAATACAATATGCAAACACCCAACATGTCCAAAGAATAAAATCATGTAGCTCTCATCTGAGGCCTAAAATCCTAAACGCGTATTCTCAGATTAACTGAAACAGTAATAATACATCTACATCTATAACTGTGATATAACACGTGATGTACTAAAATAAATTGCCAAGATCGCAACTCATAGCTCTTGTTAGCTATACAAGAGACTGTGGGCAAAAATCAAGTTGATCAAGCATCATTTTAGGGGAGAAGATTACCGTCTCATTAGAAGTTCTTCAATGCACTTTATCTCTAAAACTACGTATTTGCGTAGTACAAAACTGTAACTTTGCACTGCACTATTATTACGTGTAAAGAAACGAAATTGTGAAAGAAAATGATGATGTACATTACCCATAAATAAAATTTTTATCGTGAACATATGACTGGAGCGGCTTTGCAAGGCACAATGGATGGTAAGATTCGATATTTCCACGTGTATTTGTCTGTATTATTCTTCACAGTACTTTTGGTGCGTATGTTGGTATCAGTGGTATAACATGCATATTTATCAACTATTTCATGCCAACTTTTGTGGCACAGATTAAAGAAAGCAAGAGTTGTATATATTATTTTTCATAATACGTAGAACTGTTTCTTGACACATGATCTGACTCAGAGCTTAAATTGCTCTTGTCAGTGCGAATATGTTGATGTTTCTATGCAAGTAAACGTTTCACTCCCACAGCCAATTCGTGTGCATTACTTGCCATAACTTACCAATTGAAACCAATATCAAAGTCAATTAAATGTGTTTGTAAGCCCCAAACAAAGGAATCAACTGTATCTCCCAATGGACAATTATAATAATTACTCTCATCTATTACCACGATTGAGCGAATCTGTAATGGGTTACCCCATGATACAGCAAAACTGTAAGAAATTGCCCCTTACATCGCCTTATGTACAGCAAAGTTGTTACAAAGTACTCCTAAATTTATGTCATTACAGCAAAGTTGTGAGATGTAACCACAAAATCCGCTCTGCCACAGCAAAATTGTAACATAATTATGCTATATTACAACAAAGTTGTAACAAATTGCCCAACATATAAGAAAATACCTTATACTTCACCGTGTTATAATAAATCGTTACAAGTTACCACTAATTGTTACTAACTGCTCTACAAATATACATGTTCCACCTAAATTATAATATCTTGTGGCATACTTCGATGTGCTACTCGAAAACTATCGTAAAATACCCTACACGTCCCCATGTTGCTTTAAATTGTCAGAAGCTTTTACTATTTACTGTACCATGAAGTCAACATCATTTACGATAGGTTTCTTTAAAATGGCGGTGTATTGTGTGAGAAATGTCTTGTAGTCTCCACAGTGCGATGACATATGTCAGCATTATCAGCAAAGGATGGCAAATGGTTTGTACTGCAAGATAGTGTTGACTCCCCATCTTGGGGTCACTATAACGTTTGGATGACCTTGTTATTGAGATGAGACGCAGACCAATTTTGACAAATGAAGAGTTCTGAAGTGGGAATAACTTTGTTTAGTTTAGTGCAAAAATAAAAAAAATCTTGTACACTAGTGCACTCTAACAGTAACTTAGATCAGTAGTTGTGTAATGTGTGTTTATGATGCTATGGAACAATTTTCTTAATACTTCGACAAATAATACGAACACTCGTTGATTTCTTGAATACATGGTACAAAGACCGAACTAAGATCGTTCGTTAACATGTAACCAATATTATCAGTGCCAAATGCAAGTCATGCATATGCCACAGCTTCCAGATGCTACCCGGCTTGGTTACCCCTTCTCAGTATGGCTTGAGACACTGCTGTCCCACCTACATACGCGCAGTTCCCTGCCAGCCGGCCGGCCGGAGTGGCCGAGCGGTTATAGGCGCTACAGTCTACAACCTCGCGACCGCTACCGTCGCAGGTTCGAATCCTGCCTCGGGCATGGATGTGTGTGATGTCCTTAGGTTAGTTAGGTTTAAGTAGTTCTAAGTTCTAGGGGACTGATGACCTCAGAAGTTAAGTCTCATAGTGCTCGGAGCCATCTGAACCATTTGAACCCTGCCAGCCCAGCAGTCAGCAGGTTTACTTCTGGGGACTGTGACGGAGAGTGCCGTGATTACTCACCAGGCCAGCCTGTCGTCTCTGGTGCGCCGCATTCTGCCTCTGTCTCTGTATCGTGTACTTGTTCACGTTTATTATTTCTAAGAACTGTGAAGTGGCAGATTCATTGGTTTCAATCACATCTGAAATTATACCATTTATGAAACCAATATGGTTAGTGATGACTAAAGCTTGGGAGTTCGTTTTGCAGGGTAGGGAGGAATCAAACAGGGGGACTGCATAAGTGTAATGCCTAGGTATTTAATTGAGGTGACTCACTCAAGCTCCACTCTATCACTGCTGTACATATATTTTACATGACTGTTTTTTCTATTCGGTATTAAATTATATTTTTCTACGTCTACAGCAAGAAATCATTCATTGAAAAAAAACTGAAATATTGTCTACGTCACCTTGTATCCTCCTAAAGTCACTCACCTATGACACCCTCCTGTGTATCACAACATCATCAGAAAACAGCCACACACAGCTTCTATCCAAGACTACCAGACCGTCTACAAGTAAATGTATAGAGGACATGAGCATTTCTATCACACTTGACTGCAGGATTAGTGATGACAGCCTTGTCGCTGATGGACACTGTCCGTTGTCGAGAACGCGATGGGTTTCTTACTTAAGAAATCTTCGAGTCACTACTACGCATACTCATACCTTCATTAACAGCCTTCAGATGACACCATTTCACACATACTCCGAAATACTCTGAATATGGAGACTGCATGTTGTCCTTCACCCACAGAACGTAAGACTTCATGCGGGATAAAAAATGGTTCAAATGGCTCTGAGCACTATGGGACTCAACTGCTAAGGTCATTAGTCCCCTAGAACTTAGAACTAGTTAAACCTAACTAACCTAAGGACATCACAAACATCCATGCCCGAGGCAGGATTCGAACCTGCGACCGTAGCGGTCTTGCGGTTCCAGACTGCAGCGCCTTTAACCGCGCGGCCACTTCGGCCGGCTCATGCGGGAAAAGGCCTCGTTTCGCATTAGCGAAGCTTCCGAAATGAGCTTATTTGTGGACAGAAGCTTTTCTGTTTCAAGGAAATTTGCATTCCAACTCAGAATTTGTTCAAGAATTCTGCATAAAACCTATGTCAGAGATCCTGGTGTGTAATTTTGTGGGTGAGTCCTTCTAGCCCTCTTGCATACAGGAGGCACTTGTCTTTTCTTGTAGGCGTTCGGGGCCCTGCGCTGGGCGAGCGATATGCTATAAAAGAGAGCAAAGTAAGAGACTAATATCACAGAGAACTGTCCTTAAAACTGAATTGGACTTCCGTCTGGAACTGCCGACTTACTTTTTGTTTTATTTTCTTTGTTCAATACGCCAAGGATGCCTGTTTCTTGCCTGAGGGAAGTTAGTACCACGGTCGAACCACAGTATGTTGGTACCATTCTCATTGCTCAATGATTTCTTAAATGCCTATTTGATTTAGTATTAAGAAGTTCCTCTGAAGTAGATGAATGAGACTGTGGTTGTAGCGGTGTTGGAAGAGGAGTTACAAAAAGAAGAAGAAGAGTGGAAAACATAAATGAACACGTTGTTTAATGAAACAAATTTGATTCCCGTAGTAAACGGCAGAAGAATTTAGTCGCTGGAACATGAATCAAGGAAAAGAAAAAAAATGGCAAAGGAAGAACAAGAAGGGAACTTTGGAAGTAGACCAAAACTGAGGTGGGTCGATGATCAAAGATGACCTGGAGACCATGGCAGCGGAGATGTACATGGCCAGCGAAAGACAGCAGTCCAAGACGCTGAGGACTGAGGCAATGGACTGACTTTGCTCTGTGCTACAGAAGGACTAAAATAAAGAACAACATGAAACCTAGTCGTTCTGTCTTATATGTGCACATTTTACTGCCGCAAAACTTTTAATATATCATCATATATTGATTGTAAGACACATAGGTATCAGCTAATCGATGAAGTACGCTGAATACGTATTTGCACTTCATGATATATAGTAGCGGGAGAGGTATTCGGAATAATTTTAACCCTAAGAAACAATATAAAATTAGCACTGTGAGTATTTTAATTCAGCACGAATGTCCTGGCGCTTTGTTCTGACTTTGATACTTGACATGTTGTTAGGGGAGGGTGAAACCTTATGTGAGAGTAAGTGGTTACATATCTTTGCTACACGGAGCTTTCGAAAACTCCGTAGGTGGGAGGCAGCCTGTCGGAGTGGCCGAGCGGTTATAGGCGCTTCAGACTGCGACCTCGCGACTGCTACGGTCCCTGGTTCGAAACTTGTCTCTGGCATGGATGTGTGTGATGTCCTTAGGTTAGTTAGGTTTAAGTAGTTCTAAGTTCTAGGGGACTGATGACCTCAGATGGTAAGTCCCATAGTGCTCAGAGCCATTTGAACCTTTTTTTTTTTTCTTTTGTGGGAGGCAAATCGCAGTTGCTACCCGCGTCTTCGTCGTCTGTGTCAACGTTGACCTCGCCACAAGGTGTTCTTACCAAGGAAGCAGTGAAGGCAGCGTTAGTTCAAAATAATTCATTTTGTACTTTCAAAGAAAAATGAGTTATCAACAGCAAGGAAATAGATTTTAGCTGCAAACTGTGCACTGGAAGATACTTTGGGAACGAATGAAAGAAAGAAGAAATTCAAAAGCGCGATACGAACCTCAAAGAAACAAGGACATGGGATGGACAGCTAAGAGTTGGCACTAAAGAAGGAGGAGAAGGAAAACCAATATGAAGTAAGTCTACACTCTCGAACGATGATGAATTTGAGAAGCGTAACTCATATTGTTTAGTTTATTTCTTCAAGAGACATCCCACTAATTTCGTCAAGAACAAACTGCAGTCTCGTTAGGAGTGGAGTTCGGTCTTTCGCCAGGTACTGACGTTCCCATAGTAACGATAAAGGTGAGACTTTCAGGAACCCCTGTCAGGAGGTTTCAACCATAGCAGCACAGCAAGCGAAATCTGGCAGATTCCATACAGCCTCCTTAATCCGTCACCAATTTCACGTAATAGTTCTAAGGCCACTGCAAAATCAGAGTAGATAGCCAACAGGAAAAAGTTGGTGAGCAAAACATCTGATTTGCAAGTGGATTTGTGGCCCGATATATATACTAATAGTGATTACGTTAGCATACGGCAGACATGCAGACATGTTTGGCGAGGATGCTAAATCTGATCTCACAACTAAGACGGAAATTTTGTCACAGTTAGGGAATCATGAAACTTATATGATACCTTTGTAATCGACCTAGTTGTCAACCAAAAGACCTTGCTTTCGTCGTTACAGCAGGTTCCCTGTAGAGCAGATTGCATTGCAACTGTGTTGCGACAAGCATTAACCGAAGGGAAGTTTCTTAAAGAATATACGCCGTGGATATTTAAATTAATAACAACTTCAACTTGTATCATTAGTTACATTAAAAATCTGGTTGGAGTTAGTCCTTCATGACAGATTTCCGCAGAGCTATTGGTGTTGACATCATTAAATCGGATGCAAATGCCGTTGGTGATTTTAGTACGAAATTTAAAAAGCTTACCAAAATGCGTCTGTTCGAACGCTGAAACACAGAGTGTCCTTCCGCCTCAACAATCCTCTCGAAGTTTCAGGATGTTACTTAAGTGATTCAAAACGACTGTACATACGACACATCACTTTGATTTAGTGAGATACTATGATATGCATGATTATTGGTCTGTTGCAGAAATCTCAAAGACAGAACTACAGCAACTACATATATAATTCTCGGCAGGTTCCTGATTTCTTAGTAATACCATTTATTGCCCCCAAGAAAGTAAGACCGTATTTTATAGGAACAGTTCACTGTGAAAATATGGTTTCACCGCAGTTTGTTGAAATAGTGGACAGTCCGTTAAGATACAGTTTCCTAGGCACTTGCTATTGTCCCTGTCGGAGCTAGTAATCCCTGGACCAACCGTACGAAAAGATAGAAATTTCAGGCATCTAGGCTGATTGTCAACGAGAATACATCACTAATCTGTCGAGGACGTTAATCGCCTGCCGACTGAATATAACTACGATATGGTAAGATTTGTAATGTAAAAAATGTAATTTGCAGGCATATTTTTTATAAACGTTCTCGCCCCAGCCAGAACCAATAATAATAATAATAATAATAATAACAAAGGTACATAATTCTTTATGAATTTGTTTGTTCCGGCAGCAGAAAAGTGATTTAGCAGGTAAGTGATTTAACAATTTTCCCTTAAGAGAACACTAATATTCCTTTAATAGTGCAACAAGCGAAATAATGTTTAAACATCAAGAAATTTTCATTAGAAATCGTAGTTATTATATTTCTCCAAAATATTGCCCACAAATTTCAAGCGAAGTTCCGACCACCTGAACACTGTAATAAACACCTGATCGTCATAATAAAGCTAATATTATCAATACAATTTTTTACACTCTACATTTTTTTAGCTCTTCTTTATGTTAGTCTGGTATGAACGTAAAGCGTCAAAGGGTTATTACGCTACGGTTTTTTAAAAAAATAAAATGTAGTAGGAGGTCACATGACAACAGTCTTTTCTTTTACGATAGTTTTTAAAACTTCTTTGGCATTTATTTATGGTTGATTATAATTTTCTTCTATATGGTACGTCTTAAAACAATCTCCAGGGTGAAGTCCAGGTTTCCCTTTGCGCGGTTAGATGTAGGAAAAAACTTCTCTTCTTCCTCCTTTCTTCTAGTATTAGCTTTGTGGGATTCTTTTAAATTTTACATTATAATAGGTATCGTCCCATTTAGTCTTCCCCTAGTGTCAGAAGGTGATGGTTTCCCTCCTTTCTTGGAGTTTTTATTACTCGCGTGGTTGTCTAGCTGTCTGATTAGGTTGTTTCTGTAGTTTTTCTCCACATTCCTTTTTGTCTGTTGAATAAATAACGTAACTGTTGACTACTTCAGCTTCAATGTGCCAGAAGAGTAACTATTGCCACTACTTCTATGACAGCTGTGCAATAAGGTAGCAGTCACAGAACTGATCAGCCCTGTCCACTCCTTCCACAAACTTCGTTTATTCCAAAGTAACAGTGGGTTTCAGGGACGGAATAGGCTCTTTCTTCCTATAGCCAGTCTTGGAATGGAAGACATTCTTCTCAGTCTGATCGCGCAGAACACTCGTATTCAATAAGTTTCGTGTTCGTAAAATCGCATGCGAAATCCTGCCTAAAAATCATATCTGTAACTGTTGCATGAAAGTTTATTTTGAACAATGCTCGAGCAAGTTGAGGGCTCGTGTATAACCTGTCAGTAAAGACGGGATAACCTGAACCGCTAATGCGAGCTAGCAACTGCTGTGCCAAATGAACCACTATTCGTATTCAAAAAAGCATATCAGGAAGAATTAGAATCTCGGCAGTTATTTTCCCATTATGTTGGATGTGAGAAAAAACAGAACCATTATCTGGATCCACAAACAGAAAACTCGTAAATCCCACTTCGTAGGCTTTCTTGGAGTATAGAACGTGAGTTGAAGTCTTCCTTTGAATCCATCTGTAATTTCATCTACAGTCGTAGTTTTGGTACGTAAATTTATTTGCATATACTGTCAATATTTTCATTAACGGTCTTCATCTTCCTCCCTTTCGCACCATGACACTTCTGAGCTGTGACAGGTGGGACTACATGCAACATCCAAAATATATGAAAGAAAAATCGTCGACAACACAAAACATCCATGAAAAGTGGGATGAGTGGAATTCATTCTTGCCGGTCTTCGAAAACAGTCAACTAAGTGTCATCAAATACAGGGCCATATTCAGTATTACACCAACAAAAGCCCTCAGTTCTTCTAATGAAGCGTTGTTTCACAATGTGACATTAAGTATTTTGTAAATGGACTGAATTTCCGTATATTTCATTTTGCATACATATTTTATAATTCACATTTTCACTAATAAGACTGTCAGTGAAGAAGAATTGGATATAGTCAAGTTCGGGTTTGGGCCGAATACCATGAGGTATGGTAAAACATTGTTGCATAACAGAAGAAGAAAACTTCATGAGATCAGTCTCGCCATCACTAGGGAATTTCCAGATTTTTGCTACAGGTTGTATCTTTCATCACTTCCCACTCCATCAGTAGATTCTGATTTACTTAATCGTATATCACAGTCCATGGTTGAAGTTTCTTCCTATTCACATTTATCACTAAATTGTTCTTCGTCTCTCCCGGCCATTATCGTAGTAGAATGCACGAATGCAACGCGCATTGAATTGTCAGAAATGGGTCCTGATCTGTTATAACTTTATACTTCAAAGGAAATGTACTGTTTCATAAAGGAAATGTACTGCATACAGTGTGTGGTAAGGTTCATATTATTGATTATATTATCGCAAAGAGGATGTATCGTCAGTCGAGTTTAGTATGAAAAAGTAGTTAAATTATCTGTGTAAACATCTAAATCCCTTCTCTCATCCAGTATGGTATCGCCCACGCTTAATTGGTGGCAGACTAATGTGGGTTTCTTGCGCGAAAAGTATACATTGTGATACAATTTTCAGCAGTCCTGCAACACACTCGCTTACTTAAATTCATAATTTCACTGAGAATAGCTTAAACTATGTACTCCGAGTCCGTGATTAAAACAGAGAGGCTATACCTACATTAACCACTCAGGAAACGGCATTACGATCCCACAAGGCTACTGAAAGTAACAAGTACATGATTCAGCTCTAAAACCGGCAATAGAAACATTCCTCTTCAACCTCACATACATTAAGTGAAATATACAGCATTTTTTGTCGAGGGAGAGAATGAAATTCTTGAATGTACGTATAATATGATAACATGAAAAAGTAATGTACATTGCTCTAATCATCTTCCATCCAAATTTCTATTGGTAATGTAAGAGCTCCCATTGTACTCTGATGAGCCAAAGGAACTAGTACACCTGCTTAATATCCTTTAGGATCCCCCTAGAGCGTGCAGAAGTGCCGCAACACGACGTGTCTTGGACTGGACTAATATCTGAAGCAGTGTTGGAAGGAACTGACTTCTAGAATCCATAAATCCGTTAGAGTACGAGGAGTTGAGATCTCTTCGGAACAACACTCTGCAAGGCATCCCGGATTGGTCAATAGTGTTCACGTCTTGGGAGTATGGTGGCCAGCGGAAGTGTTTCAACTCAGAAGACTGTTGCTTGAGCCACTCTGTGGCAATTCTGGACCGGTACGGTGTCGTGTTACCCTGCTGGAATTCCTTCGGAGTGCACAATGGACATGAATGGATGCAGGAGATCAGGCAGGATGGTTACACACATGTCACCTGTCAGAGTCGTATCTAGACGTAACAGTGGTCCCACATACTCCAGCTGCACACGCCCCACACCGTTACAGAGCCTCCACCAGCTTGAACAGTCCCCTGTTGACATGCAAGGTCCATATCCGTACACATCCATCCGTTCACTACAATTTGAAACGGGACTCGTCCGACCAGGCAACATATTTCCAGTCATCAACCGTCCAATGTCGGTGTTGACAGGCCCAGGTGGGGGGTAAAATTTTGTGTCGGATAGTCGTCAAGAGTGCGCGAGTGGGCCTTCGGCTGCGAAATGCCGTATCGATGATGTTACTTTGATGGCTGAACATTGAAATCTGCAGCAATTTGCAGAATGGTTGCACTTCTGCCATGATGAACGATTCTCTTCAGTCGTTGTCGGTCGCATTATTGGAGGACATTTTTCCTGCCGCAGCGATGTAGTAAATTTGATGCTTTACTGGATTCCTCATACTCACGGTACAATCGTGAAATGGTCGTACAGGAAAATACCCACTTCATCGCTACCTCGGAGATGCTTTGCCCCCTCGGTCATGCGCCGACTCTATCACTACGTTCAAAAACTCTCGTAAATCTTGATAACCTGCCATTGTAGCAGCAGTAACCTTTCTAAAAGAAGCGCCAGACACTTTTTGTCTCATATAGGTGTTGTTGACCACAGCGCCGTATTCTCCTACTTACATACCTCTTTATGTGAATACACATACGTATACCAGTTTCTTTGGCGTTTCATTGTATTATTCATAGACACACAGTTCGATTCCTCCGTGTGTTGTGATTTTTAACTACTAATGCTAGTCTAACGTCACACACAATATCTAACTTCTTCGCATCAAATAAACTGCAGTAGCCTCACCCAAACTTTATTCATTTTGGAACCTGCGTGTCAGCAAGGACAATCTCCATAGAAAATCTATCCTCTCTCCACATACGGCTCACCTCAAAAAAATCTAACAAATCTGGAACACCTGAAACAATCGAATGTAAAACAGGAACGGTGATTTCACATTCAAACAAACAAGATAACATAGGGAAAATGGCAAATGATTCAGGCGGATCGAAAGCCATCTGGTATAGTAAACACGTAAGTCTGCATACGTGATGAGGTAAAGAGGCTGCTACAGTGGTTGTATCTGATAATCGATACTTGTTAGGGCAGACCTATATAAGCAATGTCAAAGATAAAAGTCGTGATCTGTAAGGTGGCAGCTTGAATGAATAACAATTCTGCACCTTACATGAGACTTTATACGTCGTAAGAAGTAGATGAATATGTCACTACTTCGACGATAATGAGCAGATTTGCCTATCAAAATAGCATGTAATGCAAAGGGGTGACACTCAATTCAACACTATTGACACACCAAATCCAAATCCTGGATGTCAATGAGCGGGCACAAAATGTCCGATTGGCTGAAATAAATTCGGAAGGAGTAAAAAGGGGTGATATTTTGACTGAGTTTAAACGCAGACCCTCTGCATTTGGCAGAGGTAGTTTCCAAAACATGAAAGGAACGCTCTCATTGGTCTGAATAAGACGTGACGTGAAGCACGAAAGGACACAGTCGGAGGGACAGATTGCTACAAAAGACCCAAGACCGAAAACTTGGGGGATCTCCTCTGAACCAGCATCAAATGTAGGACAGGGTACATCACACTCCGTACCACACCAAAAGAGTAAGTTTGTGTGAACACTGCATTCATTTTGGCTGACATTCACCTACAAATTAACTGAAGAGTCGTTGAGCTCCGACAGCGGAGAAACGAAAGAGCCACATAGTTAATTGTTCTTGCAAGATCTGTGACAGTGGTGAAGCATGCACGCTGCTCCATCTATGCACGTGTATATTGCCATATTTTCCAGACTAGGGATGAGTGCATGTTTTCTTGCCTAAGAAGAAACATAGGACAGTTTCAGCAGATCAAATAATAATCATTTTGATTAGCATTTTATAGAATTTTCAGAGGGCGATAGCAGCCATGCAGCCAACAGCATGGCACAGCTTAAGGTAAATGCCGCTGTCAGAGATGTAAACTTGTTGGTTCACCAATGTGTGTCCACTGTGAACTCGAGCAACCCTGACTAATCTATAGATCATCTTGTCATAAAATCTAACCATCCTCTGCAGACTTGATTGTCATCCTAAAACGTATCGAACTTAGATACGGAATATGGCGATTTGTCGTAATATTGTATAAGTAATAAAAACCTTGTAGAAAACCTTTTTATTTAAATTTGATGTTGTTGCGTTCAGTGTTATTTTTGCTAAAGGAGACATAATGTGTTTTACTTAAAACTGTCCCGAAATTGTAATTTCACAATCTATGTAAACTCATGTGCTTCTTTAATGACAAAATAGGACTAAATCAATTTTATAGCTAAACACCAATGTGATCTGCCATAGAAAAAGTGTCTACTACTAAGCCCAGTGATTGATTCTAGTGATGCTAACGCACTCACAGGGTGTTTTGCTGTTGTCAGATGAATGTGAAAAGGAGTGGTGTGCCAGATAATGGCGATTCTGTCACGATGGCAATTGGTTGCCATGATGGAAATTAGCCAAATCAGAAAGTGTAATTAAAATTGGGTAAAAACACTATTTTAGAAAAACAGAAAGTGATAAGGTTACACAATGTATGTGGCTGCATAGTGGTCTGATTTCTGTAAATGTGTCATCCACAAAGTATAAAAGATATATTAACGAGTTAAAAAAAAGGAAACTTTTTGTATTTAGGGTAATCGTAGCTTGTGTATGACCTTTCTGGTGCGTGTGAAGGTATTCATGTCGTCGTTGTGTTGATCTGAATCCCGAAAACTGTGAATGGTGTTGATAATTATGTGTTAATGTCATAAGAGACTTTCTGTGATATTTTGGAGACGTTTAAAATCATATTACTTCATGCTGACTAGAGCTCAGGTTCGCGAAAATCGTGAAAGACAGAGGTTAGTTAGACGTTCTGACGTGGCGGACAGACGTAGATCATAGCATATACGTTTAACTGTAGATCTTGATAGGACTGAAAATTATGTAGAACAAAATGCATCGAATGCAAGTCACAAAACCGTGGCATGTGACAATGCAGACAAAATGATGGCAGTCTAGTGATCGGTATCTCAGGATGCGACCGCACAAAACCGAAAAGATGACGGAATTAGTGGTTCAGAAGCAAAATCAAAGGATGCGCAACTTTGGGACGTCGAATCAAATCTTGTAATTCTGAAACAATCGGGAGAGTTTCCTACGGAAAGAATGTGTGTAAGTGCGTCATCACTATGCACAGAAGCCTGTGAGACGGTGCATGAAAGACGCGAACGGACAAAATTTGCACCAAATGTAGACAGATGTCAAAGACGAAGAGTCTGATAGTGTGTTCGCAATGTTGAAGCAATGCAAAATTATTGCCAAGCAAACAAGTGAAACGATGTGAGCAGGGTTAGCAGACTTAAAAACAGAAACGGCGAGTTAGAAAGCGAAACGGCGAATTTCAAAACAGAAACAAATGTAGGGTTAGAGGCCACAAATGCTGCTTTAAATGATCTCAATTTTTAAAACAATGCTGGGTTCGAGAAAGTCCTGAAAGATCAGCAAAAGATGGGAAAGGAAGTTAATGAACAATTTATTGAAATCCGGTAGGAGGCGAGAGACTTGCGCGAACTAATTCAATTGCTCATGGCCAATCATAAAAAAATGCGTACTGACTTTGACCTGGTGCAGGTTGCAGTGTCTAATATCAAACAAAGAGTTGATAGTTTAGCACGTAAGGCGTCTGGTAAGGTGCGACAAATCGTGGACGAACTCAACGTCAGAAGACGCGAGACGCTTTAAAAGACACGATATACGCGTCGTAAACATCTTCTCGAACAATAAGCAGCAGTATTAACAGCTTCGTACAGAGCTGAAGCTGTATATTGAGAACCGTAAAGATAGCAGAAGTGTAGCAATGGTATTGATAGTATCATCTGACATAGTGGTGGAAAAAATTCAAGAGGTAACCAAGTCCGTTATGCAATCTTCCGTGTCAGTTGGGGAAATACAAAAAAATCATGAGATTCCACTTGAATGTCCACAAGATGTTGCGTAGTGCACCAGAAAAATATTCAAGGAGCATTATTTGACAGTCAGAAAATTCCAACATTACAAGGAAAACGGGAATGGCTTACACCCTCGAACGTTTATACACTCCTGGAAATTGAAATAAGAACACCGTGAATTCATTGTCCCAGGAAGGGGAAACTTTATTGACACATTCCTGGGGTCAGATACATCACATGATCACACTGACAGAACCACAGGCACATAGACACAGGCAACAGAGCATGCACAATGTCGGCACTAGTACAGTGTATATCCACCTTTCGCAGCAATGCAGGCTGCTATTTTCCCATGGAGACGATCGTAGAGATGCTGGATGTAGTCCTGTGGAACGGCTTGCCATGCCATTTCCACCTGGCGCCTCAGTTGGACCAGCGTTCGTGCTGGACGTGCTGACCGCGTGAGACGACGCTTCATCCAGTCCCAAACATGCTCAATGGGGGACAGATCCAGAGATCTTTCTGGCCAGGGTAGTTGACTTACACCTTCTAGAGCATGTTTGGTGGCATGGGATACATGCGGACGTGCATTGTCCTGTTGGAACAGCAAGTTCCCTTGCCGGTCTAGGAATGGTAGAACGATGGGTTCGATGACGGTTTGGATGTACCGTGCAATATTCAGTGTCCCCTCGACGATCACCAGTGGTGTACGGCCAGTGTAGGAGATCGCTCCCCACACCATGATGCCGGGTGTTGGCCCTGTGTGCCTCGGTCGTATGCAGTCCTGATTGTGGCGCTCACCTGCACGGCGCCAAACACGCATACGACCATCATTGGCACCAAGGCAGAAGTGACTCTCATCGCTAAAGACGACACGTCTCCAATCGTCCATCCATTCACGCCTGTCGCGACACCACTGGAGGCGGGCTGCACAATGTTGGGGCGTGAGCGGAAGACGGCCTAACGGTGTGCGGGACCGTAGCCCAGCTTCATGGAGACGGTTGCGAATGGTCCTCGCCGATACCCCAGGAGCAACAGTGTCCCTAATTTGCTGGGAAGTGGCGGTGCGGTCCCCTACGGCACTGCGTAGGATCCTACGGTCTTGGCGTGCATCCGTGCGTCGCTGCGGTCCGGTCCCAGGTCGACGGGCACGTGCACCTTCCGCCGACCACTGGCGACAACATCGATGTACTGTGGAGACCTCACGCCCCACGTGTAGAGCAATTCGGCGGTACGTCCACCCGGCCTCCCGCATGCCCACTATACGCCCTCGCTCAAAGTCCGTCAACTGCACATACGGTTCACGTCCACGCTGTCGCAGCATGCTACCAGTGTTAAAGACTGCGATGGAGCTCCGTATGCCACGGCAAACTGGCTGACACTGACGGCGGCTGTGCACAAATGCTGCGCAGCTAGCGCCATTCGACGGCCAACACCGCGGTTCCTAGTGTGTCCGCTGTGCCGTGCGTGTGATCATTGCTTGTACAGCCCTCTCGCAGTGTCCGGAGCAAGTATGGTGGGTCTGACACACCGGTGTCAATGTGTTCTTTTTTCCATTTCCATGAGTGTACATCAATACCAAATTGTTTTACCAGAATATTAGCCACTTGGACATTAACCAGATTTCATTTGTACTCATATGGAAGGCGCAAGAGCGGAAACGATGCAAAGAGCCGCTGCAAACTGTCAGTCGTATGAACAATTTCAGTCTGCATTCTTAGAGCGATAGCGGTCCGCGGAAACTCAAAATAGGATACAAAATGAATTGTTACAGAAGACGTCAATCGAAAATTCGGCAGAAAATAAGCCAGTTAGATTTTTCGAAGAAGTGATGAAAAGGATTCAGTGAATAGACAATCCATGCAGTGATGGGCAAGTGATACGTTTGTGCACAATAAAGTAACCCTTGCTTTATCAGCAATTGTTTGTTGGCAGAGCTGGAGATAATATACAGCCATTTAAAGGGATGTTAAGAGAATTCGAGTTCATCTTTAGTGAAGATGACGCTAAGGAGCAACGTATAGTGTTAGAAACCTACGGTAGGAGGGATAATAGCAACCGACTGGCCTTTAATAATGCTTACAATGGTAATAGTAATGTTGGAAAAGGTAATGGTTTCGGGAAGAATAGTAATCGCCCGTGGGATAATAATCGCTATGGCATGGCAACTCACATATGTCAAACATTAATTATGGTTTTGGTGAGCCTCGGAATTACAATAATGGCTTTTGTTCCAGAAATTATGGTGGTAAATGTAATTTGCGATATGATCACCATGCGAACGAAGCAGGGAGATTTAGATTTTTACCCCAAAACCCAAGATTATTCGGGCGGAACTAGAATGCCTAGAATGCAAATAGATTGTGAGAATCAATCTTCAGCAGCACAACACATTTGAGATGAACCCGTACAGGAAGTTGAGCTGAGGTCGCCAAACCCTGGTAAAAGACAGAGTTGACGAGATGAACGGCTTGAAGACCAGTCACAAGAGATTCAGTCGCCAAATGAAATTAATTTTGTAATTAAATAAGTAAGCAGACTTAGCTTTCTTCAACAAGTAGGTTTAGGGGGAGATCAGATACAAATCTTAGCATGCTGGGAGACAAGTGATGGGGAATCATCCGAAGATGAGGAACAAGAATTGTCAACAGTTAATGTAGGCAGCTGCACAAAAACTGATGATGATCAGATTGAGGAGGATGTAGTTCACTTATATGAAGTAGAGAGAGAAATGTTCTGTGAAGAGGATAACGCACCACTGGCAATACCAGTATTGATACACAAATCAGATGATGTATATAGGACAGGTACGTATCCAAAAAATAATTAAATTCCTAACATTATCCAGAGTACAACATCAAAATCTAATAAAATTGGCACTGAGGAACATGAAAGCTGTGGCGTTAAATAGAAAGAGCCAAGCGGACAAAACAGCAACCTTACGAATATTTTCACTAGGACAAGAAGTACTTGCGAAAACCCACCATCTCTCTAGCAAGAAAAAACATTAGAATCATAATTTCTTTTCGGTATATAAAGGGCCTTTGGAGGTAAGTAAAGTGCTTCATAATAATGCAGTTGACCTGATTAACTCCAAAACAGGAAAATCATCGGGATTGCATCATGTGAGTTACTTGAATTTGTAGAAAGGGTAAAACACCAAATAGTAACTCCACAAGAAAAATTAGATGTATCAGACATTCAGATTCCAATTAGAGCAAATCCTAGAAGTCAAAAATCAGGGAAGCTAAAAAAAAGGCATACAAGTACAAATTTTTAATTTGTGCTTAAGTGAACTGGTTTGTTCATCAGCATGCATCCATAGTGAACTCGAGCCACCTTGAGTAACCTATTGCTCATCTCGCCACAAAAAACAAAGATCCTCTGTAGACTTGACTGCCATCCTAAATAGTACCAAACTTAGAACTCGAATTGTGTGATTTGTCGTGTAAGTAAGAAATCTGTAATAGAGAATCTTCTGTTCAAATTTGATATTGTTTGTTCAGTGTTATTTCTGCTAAACAGGACGTAATGCGTTATATTGACAACTGCCCTCAAATTGTCATGTCACAGTCTATGTAAACTTGTGTGCTTTTTTTAACAACAAAACAGGAATAAACCATTTTTATGGCTAAACACCAGTGTGCTGTGGCCTAGAATCATGATCCACTCCTAACGCCAGTCACCGACTCTACTGACACTAGCGCACTCGCAGGTGTTTATTCTGATGTCTGACAATCGTGCAAAGGTGTGTATGGTCAGGGTTCTACTACAATGGATATGTGTTGGCTAGTAATGAAACTGCTGAGTGAACAGGAATTTTCATTACCTCTTCCTTTGTAAACTGACAGATTTTGATTGTGTTGTGGAAGACACCAGCAGAGAATATTACAAATTGTCTCTTCACAATCCAAAACATTTGCAAAACGGACAAAAAGTGTTATATGAAAACATTAACAATAGGAACTATTGACACTTGATAAAATAAGTGGGGTAATCTCATGTCATTACCTCTAGGCATATTTTACACAAATTCCGGTTGTTTCCATAATTTAAATTTGATGATCATAATGTACATCATAATAAGCAAGACTTGTACAGTTGTAAATTGTAACGAAGTAAGTTCCAGCAAAATAGTATGTAATAGATTACTGTTCACCAGTAGGAAGGCAGTTTTCATGCTACACAAGCTACGTTTGTCGATCCACAGGTCAGGAATTTTCCATTAACACTGCTGACAGCTGCTTGACGTTAGTGTCAGGTACCTTAGTCTGATTCAGCTGTGTATTTGGTCTCAGTCAGTGTGGCTCCAATGGAACGGCCATGAGACATGACACCCCTAGATCTGCCAACCGAGTGCCCATTGGTTTCTCTCTGTGCCTCAAACATCTGTCAACCATATGGTATAGAAAGTCTCCATCAATATTATAGATACACAAAAATTATTTCAGTTGTTCTCCTGAATTCAACACTCCTAATAATATGCTGAAACATTTATGTATCAAAAGAAAAAACTAACTGTGTGTGTGTGTGTGTGTGTGTGTGTGTGTGTGTGTGTGTGTGTGTGTGTGTGTGTGTGTGTGTATGTACAGTACTGGGCAGATGAGACACCCAGTGTTTTTCAACAATGAAGAAGGCGAGCAAGACTCATCTCTGAACTGCCATCGAGTGTTGGTTAACCCAAATAGGGCGATTGCTACCTTTAGACATAGGGAGCCATGGAGATTTGCAAACCTACGAGCAGGTAATTAACTACACTATCTTAGATGCCAAGAAATCATCAACCACAGGTATGTTTGTTAGAGACATTTCCTGGCAGGAATAGACAGCTGTACATCTAGGACATATATAAGATAACTAACATCATGAATAATGTTACACAATAGCCAAAGCCCTTCAAATAAGAGCAGAGTAATGGACATGTTCCATGGGCACACAACATTTGTTAGAATCAGTTAAACACACGTTGTCACAAATAAGTAATGCATTGAGAGAAGAACTTCATGAAAGGTGTGTAGACTTTTCTGCCTGGGAAAGCAGATGTTACCCAAACAGTAATGAAACTCCTGTAAATTAATCAGTTGTGAGAAGAAATGAATGAGCTAGCCATTCAGTCACTAGGAATGCGCAAACAAATTATGTCAAAATCTAGTGCGTCCAGTTGACTTACTTTAGAAGGAATGGCATGTATATCTGCATCTGTAGTCCAAACGGCACTATGAAGAGTATGGCGGAGGGTACGTTTTAATATACTGGTAGCATAAGTATGCTGGTTCTGGAGCAGAGACCATGTTTTTTTAAAATTTCTCGATTTAAAAGCAAGATTTTAGTTCTGTTGTTTCCCACATTTAAAAACTTCTCGATATGAAACAAGATTATAATTTTGTCATTTTACACATTTAAAAATATGCATATGTGTTAAGATAAATTTCATTTAATTAAAAAACAAATTTATTCAAATGAAATTTAACATTCCAAATATTATATTTAAAATACCAAAATTCTTAAATTAATGCAAAGTCAATAACATGAATCGAATGATCTTTTTTTGCCTTTTACCTCAATAATGAAATTTTAATCCAACATTTTATTCTAATTCATCATCATCTTCTGAAAATATAATCCCATTATGAACTGGATGAGTAAATTTATATTTGATACCCAAAAGTAATATAACAACTTTCTCATATTTAAGTATCAAAATTCGAGCTTTCGAAATTTGTATGGTAAATAGTTCTTTTTTACCTCTGATAAATTGATGAACATTTCTGCGTAACCCTTCCTATAACTGTCAAGTTTGTTTATTAGACTCTGCTTATAAGAGAAATAATTTATATATTCAGATGTTTCGAAAAAAAATTGTGTTTGATACTGAAAATTATAAAAATTTGAAAATTTTCTAGTTTCTTATTCAATTATACAACTAAAAATTTTTTGTTTAAAATTCTTTGTTGAGAATCATAACTTTCATTCTTTTTACTAAATATTATTACATATACAGTTCTATCATTAGTAATATATTTATCAAAAAATGCATCTAAATTCATTTTAGTTTCATGGGATTTTCTGACATTAATTCTTCTAGTCATACTTATGACATAGACAGGATAATTTGAGTAAAATTGAATGAAATCGATATTTAAATGTCTCATGCTTTTAAAATCAGTATAAGCAATGTAAGCTTTCAAATATATTTCATAATTCGTGAAGTAAAACATCATCTCTTCAATTTTTTACATAAATATTTTGTACTTTGACATTATCGAATAAAGAAAAACGATTTAACTCACTATTTTTTCGATTAGTTTGGAAAAAATCGAAAATAGAATAAAGCATATCATGTTGAGCGGAATTATAATTATTAGTAATATGTAGTTCAAATTTCTTCCTTTTAATCTAGCCAATTCAGTTGTTTGTAGTTCAAAAAATTTGAATTTTAGTGTTTTTCAGTCTTTCTTGTTCAAATTCAGGCGAATATTCTGATTCATATTTAACAACAGGAACATATATTTCCATTCTTTCTGCAACAATGTTGCCATCTTTTGTAAGTGTGCTATTATCATTATTACTAGTTCTTTGAAGAATAGATCTTGCTGATCTTGTGAACTCCAAGTTGAAATTACTGTTAAATTTCCTTCCCAAATTGTTCCTCTAAATTTCCCTCAGAAATCCACTATATAATTGTAATGGATGTAGTGTATTTGTTATGTTTGCTTTTAATTCTATTATTATTAAGAATTTGCTCTTCCACAGCGATTTCATTTGATAAATCTGAAGTTAATTGAGTAAGATTTCATGAAGAAATAAATAAACTTGCTATTCTAGATACAATATTGTCTCTTTTTTAATTGTGAAAACACTGAACAATTTTAACACATGAGTATAAATTAGTTTAATTTCTGATTACCATTGTATACTGACAAATTCATTCCATTTATATGAATAACATCAAATGTCATATAAAGTTGTGATTTATTAGGATGAATACAACCATCAGCAACATTAATTTTAATTTCTAGTTCTTTCATAGGAAGAATTAAATGATTATTTGTTTTATCATTAACAGGAAATAAATAAAAGAGATGTCTAAATTATTTTCATGATTTACTACATAAAAATTTAAGAATTGATTTTTAAAATTACTGTTACACAAGTACCATTGAAATCAAACATATTCTCACATTCATCAGGTATATGAGATATTAAATTTTGGATAGAAACAAAAGTTAGGATATTTATAGAATCGTTTGATTCATAAATTGCTTGACTTCCATACTCAACATTTGGATTAAACAAAGAAATAATATTAGTTTATCTATGAAATGATTAATATGTTTGACAAATACTCCATCAGCCAGATTTAAATTAATATTTATTAATTCGAATTGAATAAATTTCGGAATATTATTAGCAATTGTTTTTTCATTAGCTTAAATAATATGATAATTAAATCCTAAAATTCCACCCATACTATCTTTTTCCATAGATAATTTATTACCACATTCCATAACAGCTCTATTAAAAATTTTATCGTCTTTAATGTGTACATTAGGTTTTTTCGATTGAATATCTTTTTAAACTTTTCTGACAATATTAACCACCAGGAAATTCTATCGATCCTTCGTTAGTATAAATTTATTTGCGCTGTAATTTTTTAAGTGAACTAAGTAGAATATATATGGAATAGTGAAACATTTTTATAAGTTTCTTTGATTAGAGCAGTTTATCTTCTTTCAGAATATATGAATTATATCTTAATTGAAACTACCTAATCATGTATATATTAAAAATAGTGTAAGTAATTGATGGTTTGAGAAAAATTAAGAATTCCTGAAAAAATTGAATGCTATAGTTGCTAAACAGTTGCCAGATTCTATTCGATATTCAATAATAGGACCAAGTCATTGTTGAAAACCACCATTAATGACTGATAATTATATTCTAGCTCCAGGATGTGTGAATCAGAAGAAATAAATCATTTGAATGTTTATTCTAATAATTAAATCAATCTAAATATAAATAATTATGAAAATATGTGTAAACAATTTAAGACTTAGTTAATTTATGGAGAGACATGAAAAAGATTCAAAGATGATGATGTTAAAGCTTTATAGGATTTTGAAGGTAATTCTGTTGTCGGTTTTGATGACTTCATTTGTGAAAATCGAGATGTAGTTAGAGCATATTTTACTAAATTTACACCTCAAGCAATTGATTGTTATTACTTACCTCAAACATATTCAAAAATACCAAAACAATTGGTTAGAAATAATCTTAACTTTTCAAATATTTTCAGCTGATATGTTACAAATTAGGATCATATTGATCATGAATTTTTTAGAGGTATTTAAAATTTGACTCTTTTAACGAATTTTTAGTAAATGTTACAGTAAAGAATAATTTGGTTTATAATAATAGATATGACACGAAAATTAATATTGGTAAGAACTGAGAAAAGAGCAAGAGTTTAGTAAACACTAAATATCAAACATAAAAACGTTAAATACAAAAATATTGAGCATTAATGCTGAACATTTTGCTGAATGTAGAAAAATCAATGAAAATAAAAATAATTATCCCATTTTATCGTCACCTAGAGTTTTCAAAGTACTATACGGAAGTGGTTAAAAACCTAAATGACATAGAAAAGTAAAAGAACAATCAAAACAACAGAAAAAACAATTACACAGCATGAAAAATTTAAAAGAGATCAAACAGTTTTTGATGCAGTTCAACAATCTAAACAATAAATGAAAGTCTAGGCTATAATGTGTCAAAAGCAACTGAAGAAAACAGGGTAGTTGAACAAAAAAGGATCCTAATTTAGAAAAATTTCATGATAACCCAACAATTAAACAATGTGGTAGGTATAAAAGAGATTGTACATATAAGTGAATCAGAAATTAATGATTTACTGAATAATGAAAAAGAAGAAATTAAAAATAGAAAAAATCAGAACTCAAAAATATTAAAAAAATTAGGTAAATGTGAAAGAATGTTTTAATTTATCAATCATACTGAAAGTACTGTTTTTGAATTAAGACCTGTTGGTACTTTTAAGTTAATTGATAAATATCAAGTTGATTCGATCATGATAAAATAAAATTTGGTTTAAAAATATTAATGAACATATGGAGTAATAAATCTTTGAAATAAAAAACAAATTACTATATTTGAGTTTCGTAAAGAATTTTTTCCTCTTAATTTACGAAGTTACACTGGAAATTTTTTGACTTACATATTATATATTCTGATAATAATTCAAATAAAATTAAAGCAACTATAGGAAATAAATATAATGATGTGATGAAATCATTTGATAAAGATTCTGATTTTCAGATAAAAATCTCAGTGGATCATTTCAAGATTTTGTGAAGGTTTAGTTGAAAAATACTTAGAAAAACCAATTGAATACATGTGGATGAATGACATTCATCAATTACTTGATAGATTAACAATTACCAATGGAGACATATTAAATGGAAATAAAAATTATTTCAATGAAGAATTTGGAATAACGAAATGTGTACTACTACATTTATTGATTTTGTAATTAACATTACATAAGAAAAATCGATATTTTTTAGAATTTTGGTAATCTACCACTTATATTTTGGTTAATGCATACAGAAAAGGATTGGTTAATGGCACAATTAATAATTTTCCTTTTGAAAAGCATGTACATAGTTATAAATGGGCTGACCCTGCGACCATAGTAAATGAATGTATTTGGTCATTCAAGAACTCATAAATTAGATGAATCACACAAACAACATGACATCGTGTATTGTGATTGTAAAGTAGCATCCAGATGTAGATTCATAAAGAACTTCAGTTACCTGCAAACAAAAGACTGTATCTCTCAGATGCTTCAGTTGATGACACACTATGTGCAACTGCAGTTAGAGGAATAATGTATGGAAAACTAATATTGGGATTAGGATTAAATGTTGAAAAAATGGATGGGGTTCATAAAAAAAATTCATCTTTTTATCAACATAAATGAAAAATATTAGTATAGAATGTACTCGATTTCCAATTGGAAAATAAAACAAAAATCAGTAAAAGTTAAAGTGAATAATGAAGAATTAAACTGTATTCATCGATTATTAATTGAAGCAGATTATAAGGAAAAGACATAAAAATTGGTGGAAATTTGATTACTAAATTAGTTATTCCAGTTGTCAAAAAATTATCTAACATTTAATGCTTCAAAAGAGATAAAATATAGAATTGGATTTTTACTGTCAGTATTAGCTGATTAGGAGGTTGCAACTACTGGTACACTCGCTGGTCGATCTGCAGCAATTGCAAATGCAGCTATAAGCAATAAAAAAATTTTATATAGAATTAGAAGAACCAAAATATATGTTTCAGCAATGGGAAAGATAGAAAGTGGATGTATAGAAGTTTTAAGGAATAATTATAAAATTTTATAATCCTTTATCTAATTTTTTATCACTGACAGATCTGTTAAACAATCACAAATGAATTATTATCATATTGTTTTAATGACTAATGAATTCACTGATAAGACTAAAAATTCAGAATGTGGAATAGCAAATTTAGAAACATCTGAATATGTTGGTATTTATTTGACTTGTATTTGTAAGATTCAAGATATGAAATTTGTTTTCGAGTCATTTGATGGTAATATACTAAGACAACAAGTAAATGATTTAGGAAGAAATGATTTATATTAAACATCAAAAAGATATACAATTTGGTGTAGTAATATCTGCCCATTTCTATATACATGTTTTCAAAATATTATATATGAATTATAAGTTTAGTTGTATATTAAATTTAATAATTGGACATTTTTTCAAAATAAATTATTTTCAATCATTAAAACCAAAAATTAATAATGAATGAATTTTAAAATATGAAGACTTTCAACAAAAATCAAAGAATTGCAAAAAAAATTAAAAATAATGTATCAACTCTAGACCCAAATTATTCATGAAGATTGGCATCAGAATTAGTAAAAATAAAACCACCATTACAGTCATTACAAACAAAATTTAAACATTTCAATCCTCACTAGAATCAAAAATAAGTTATGTGGTGAAACTGTTTTAGAACAAATAGAATGCCATTTTTAAATCAATAAACGTTACATTAGTTTTAAACGTAAATGAATTGTAACAACAGAAATAAATGATTTTTACTTTGGAATATATGATTTAGGACAAGCTGATTTTTGGATCCAGAAAAATTAAGAGGAATTTCAAAAATAAAATGCTTTTAAATAATTATATGACTAAAATGCATTTTAATCAACTTAACAAAACTAATCTAACAATACTTACCAAAATGGAAATAGTAAATGCTTTTCCAGATTATTTCTCAAAATAGATTTAAGCCCATATTTTACAAAGCTAATTAATCTTAAAGACAAGTATGTGATAAATCAATTATTGAATTTGCTTTCATGACTGGAGGTGAACAAAAAATGCAGTTTCAGTTAATATGATTTTATTTTTAAAACATTGTTGTTGGTAAAAACGTAGACAGAGAATTACCAAGTAGTGATTTTGATCTTTCTATGAATGTTTTTGACCAACTTTACAAAGTAACTCCTGATGTCCAGTGAATAAAAATAGTATGGAAACAAATTTTCTAGCAGTAAGATTATAAGATTTGGTTAAAAATGTTCCATTTGATCTAACATTATTATATTTTGTGACATAATTTAATTTTTATTCTACATAAATGGCAAATCATAATAACATCTAATTCTTGGAAAGTAAAAAGTTCCATGAAACACCTGATCCTCATAGAGTAACAACCAAAAATGAAAACAAAGAATTGATGGTCTTTTGGAAAATAAAACAGTTAATTCCTTAAAAAATTTGTAGGTAATGGATAATGTATCATGCAGCTGAGACAGTGTCTTCCACCACCACCACTGGCATACACCTGCCCCACACATTACTACCCCATAAAAGCAAGATACCTCCACCTTGCTGCCCTCCCTGGACAGTGTGTCTAAGGCTCTCAGCTTGACCAGATTGCCTCCAAACACATCTCTGAGGAGTGTCTGGTCGAGGGAATGTACGACACTCATCGGTAAAGAGAACGTGCTGCCAATTTTGGGTAGTCGATTCGGCATATTGTTGTGCCCACCTGTATTGCACAGCATGGTGTCCTGGTTGGAAAGATGGACCTCCCCATTGGCATCGGGAGTGAAGTAGTGCATCATGCAGCCTATTGCGCACCATTTGAGTCTTAACACAATGTCCTGTGGCTGCACAAGAAACGTTATTCAACATGGTGGCGTTGCTGTCAGGGTTCCTCTGAGCCACAATCGACAGGAAGCAGTCATCCACTGCAGTAGTAGCCCTTGGCGGCCTGAGCGAGGTATATCATTGACAGTTCCTGTCTGTCTGTACCTCCTCCAAGTCAGAAGACATTGCTTAGATTCACTGCGAGAAGCCTGGACACTTCCCTTGTTAAGAGCCCTTCCTGGCACAAAGTAAACATGTGGACGAAACCGAACTGCAGTATTGACCGGCTGAGCAAGGTTGAACTACAGACAAGACAAGAGGTGTACCTGCTTCCTGGTGAAATGACTGGAACTGATTGGCTGTCGGAACCCCTCCGACTAATAGGCGCATGCATTGTTGTTTACATCTTTGGGTAGGGTTCAGTGACATCTTACAACATTCAAACGGACTGTGTCTGTGGTACAGTATCCACAGCCAACATCTATCTTCAGCAGTTCTGGGAACTGGGGTGATGCAAAACTTTTTTGATGTGTGTGCTTGGAGATTAACACATTGTTGATGGCAACAGTTAAGTCTATTAGTAATCGCCTTGATATCTCTTCGCATATTCGTTAGCTTTATATTAACTTCTTTTATTTTCTCATTGAGAAATACAGCGTGGTCCATCTGAAATTGTGGATGAGATTATCTCGAAACATATACAGTGTGCAAAATAGTGGGTAAGACAAGTTTGTAAGCTCAAAGGGGGACATCAAATGGCACTACACTTGACCCCCAGTCCCTGCCCCATTGTGTGGGGTGAGGGGCAACTTTTGAATCTTACATGGAATCCTCCATTTTTTTATTGCAGATTCGGATGCTTCATAATAA
This sequence comes from Schistocerca piceifrons, assembly GCF_021461385.2. Taxonomy (NCBI): domain Eukaryota; kingdom Metazoa; phylum Arthropoda; class Insecta; order Orthoptera; family Acrididae; genus Schistocerca; species Schistocerca piceifrons. The sequence continues at coordinate 558,897,576 of NC_060143.1, forward strand.
AGTAGTTTTGTCTGTAATATTTTTTAAAGCATTGACATATGGCTCTGAAATCGAGAAAAATTAAAATTGCGGAAGAACTCCGATTTATTTAGAATGATCCGAGAAGGATGCAACAAATCGATACAAAACGTTCACCAATTCTTTCATTACACAAAATTAAGCTATTGTTCTACAAAATGCGTCATACCCGCCACAGTTTATGATGGAGGGAGGGGGAATGGTATTAAAATCTTATTAGGGAACTCTTACAAATGCATTAGTCACCCAACTGTGGCGCTACCATGGCCAAAGAGCGAACTATGGCTCAGTATAGAGAATGGTGCAATGCGATCAGACGTCACTTCACTTTCATATTGTGAACTGCAAGCATCCATTGAAGAAAGTAATTTACTCCTTAGAGAAACTTGACTCACTATAATCGTACAGAGATTGTTGATACGATGTTAATTTTCGGTGCATGCCATAACAATTACGCTGCAGATATACAAATGTAACGGTATTGTTTCCCAAACAGACGAAATATGAACCATAACATTATCCCAAATTGCACTCGATGAGCTCGAAGTGGATTCATGCACCGTCCACCTCATCATCTCGAATACAATGAAAATAAACCTCCTACCCTTACTGTTCTCACCTGTGTTCAACTGCATCACGAAATTAGTAGTTGTGCGATTCAGAGACAAACTGGAATACCGAAATCAACTGTTTTGAGGATTCTGAAGCCATATAAATATCATGTGTATGATACATATCACACTGACACAGGCATTAGCGCCAAAAGATATGCAAATTAGCTTGAATTTCTGCTAATGGCCCTTGGAAATGATAAGAGGTGAAAATGACGTTTTAGATATATTATTTTCACCGATGAAGCCACATTAAAAAACAAAGCGGAATAATATTGTCATGATTGTCATTATTGGTCCCCTGTCAATCCACGCTGGCGCAGGGACGTTGACAATCGACACAAATGGTCGTTAATGGTCTGGAGTGAAATTTTAAATGGTTACTTGATTGGGCCACGTTTTTTTGACCGAAATCTTTCTGGTGAATCTTATTTACAACTTCTCCACGATGATTTGTTGGAGCTAATGGAAGATGTTGATTTTGGAACTAGGCAACGAATGTGGTTCCAACAGGACGGAAGAGCTTCCCATTATGCTAAAAATGTGTGGAATGTTTTATATTTCCGGTACTATGGGCTGTGGATAGGATGTGGCGGACCAGTTCAGTGGGCTCCACATTCACCAGACCTAACATCTCCTGATTTTTCTTGTGGGGTTATTTAAAAAATATTATTTATGAAAGACAGCCCACAAAGTGAAACGATATGGAGCAACGCATTCGAAGAGCATGTGCAACCATACCACCGGATGTGCTGCTCACAACTGTGGACAACTTTTGCTTGCGATTGACTTTATCCATTGAAGCAAAAGGAGATAATTTTGAACAATTTGTTTGTGGATAGTTAATTAATTAAGCACCCCAAATAGTGAGAGGCAAGGGGACTCACACTAATGATGCACCCCAACATATGAGAGGCAAGGGAACTCTCACTACTGAAGCACCCCAACATGTGAGAGATAAGGGGACTCACACAAATGAACCACCCCAGGGGAACATCATTCTACTACATCCGTGTCGTTTTTCCTGGGTAACACTAAAAGTAGGATACAGTACATTTTGCACAAAAATAGATTAATTTGGCGAAACAAAGGAATTGTTGCACATTTCTTTATGATTTGATGCGTCTTTCTCTGATAATTCCAAAAAATCAGATTTCTTCCCCAACTTTACTTTTTTCTTGATTTCAGCAACATCTGTCAATGTTTCAGGCAAAACTTGATAACTTTCTTATGGATAACCGGAATCTGCAATAAAAATGGTTGTTTCCATTTAAGATTTAAATGTTGCCCCTGGCCCCACCCAAGGGGGCGGGGGCTGGAGGTCACATGTAGTATCACTTAATGGCCCCCTTGGAGCTTTCGAACTTGTCTTACACACTATTTTTACCCATAACTTCAGGTATAAGTATGGTTTTGTACAATCTCCTGCATCCCAATGTAACAGAATAGTTACCACTATGACTGACTGAACGAAATAACACCTCAAGGATCTTGCAGAAAGTGACAGGTAGTGCAGTGATGCCGCTGTAAACCAGAAGTACGAGATGAGTAGATCATTATTTCCTGCCAACACACAAACTTTGATTATAAAACTTCAGTTTGAGAGAAAACTAATTTTGCTCTAACGCTGTTAACACAACCTGAGGGAATGTGTATATATTTTTCCAAACCCCCTGTTTCAGTCAAAATATCAGCTATTGCAGGGAATTTTGTGCAGCACAGTGGGAGGAATGTACCAAACGGTCAGCAAACGCGATGGTATTCAACAGCCTAAAGAAATGAAATTCCACAGCCTACATGTACATGGATACTCCGCAAATCACATTTAAGTGCCTGGCAGAGGGTTCATCGAACCACCATCAAAATTGTTTATTATTCCATATCCTGCCAATAAAACGCACATGGGAAGATGGAACACAAATATCTTTCCGTGTAAGCACTGACTTCCATTACTTTATCGTGGAGACCGCTTCTCCCTATGTAGGTTGGTGTCAACAATACATTTTCGAATTCACAGGTTGGTATTTGAAATTTAGTGAGAAGAGTCCATTGCAATGAAAAACACCTTTATTCTAATGACGACCAGCCCAAGACCTGTATCATTTCAGTGACTCTGTTCTATATTTCACGATAATACAAAACGTGCTGCCCTTCTTTGAACTTTTTCGATGTACTCTGATAGTCCTGGTTAGGATCACACACTGTCCAGCAGTATTCTAAAAGAAGATGGAGAAGCGAACTGTAGGAAGTCTCCTTAGTGGATCTGTTGCATTTTCTAAGTATCCTGCCAATAAAACGCAATCTTTGGTTAGCCATCCCCACAACATTTTCTACATGTTTCTTCCAATTTTAGTTGTTTATAATCATAATTCCTAGATGTTTAGTTGAATTTATGGCCTTTATATTTTGCTGATTTATCGCGTAACCGAATTTTAACGAATTCCTTTTAGCATTCATGTGGATGACATCACACTTTTCGTTGTTTAGGGTCAACTGCCAATTTTCGCACCATTCGCATATCTTTTCTAAACCGTTTTGCAATTTGTTTTGATCTTTTGATCTCTTTGTTAGTCAATAAACGACAGCATCATCTGCGAATAATCTAAGATGGCTGTTCAGATTGCCTCCCAAATCGTTTAGAGATGAGTAACTGCAAAGGGCCTATAACACTACCTTATGGAAAGCCTCTGAGAGGTCACAGTAACATAACTGAGATGATATTCTGTAAGCACGCAATTTCACTACTAGCCACTTGTATGGTACAGTGTCAAAAGCCTTCTGGAAATCCAGAAATATGGAATAGAACTGAAATCCCTTGTCAAAACCACTCAATACTTATGCAAATTAAGAGCTAGTTATGTTTCACAATAACAAGGTTTCCTAAACCCATGTTGATTGTGTGTCAACAAACCGTTCTCTCTGAGGTAATTCATAATCTTTGAACACAAAATGTGTTCCACAATCCTGCTGCATATCGATGTTAATGATATTGGCCCATAGTTAAGTGGATTACTCCTACTACCTGTGCAACTTTCCTGTCTTTGGGTATGAATCGTTCATCGAGCGAACACTTGTATTTGATTGTTAAGTATGGAGCTACTGCATCAGCATACTCCGAAAGTAACAGAATTGGTATACCGACTGGACCAGCGACTTACTTTTATTTAGTGATTTAAGTTGCTTCACAAGTGCAAGGATATTTACTTCTATGTTATTTATGTTGGCAGATGTTCTTGTTTCGAATTCTAGAATATTTGCTTCACCTTCTTTTGTGAAGGCGTTTCGGAAGGATTTAATTAGTAACTTCGCTTTGGTAGCACTGTCTTCTATAGTATCTCCATTGCTATCATGCAGAGAAGACTTCACATACGACCAGAATCTCTTTGAATTTTCTGCCAGGTTTCGAGACAAACTTTCTTTGTGGAAACTGTCATAAGCATCTCACACTGAAGTCAGCACAAAATTTCGAGCTTGTGAAAAAGATCGCCTGTCTTGGGGATTTTGCGTCTGTTTAAATTAGGCATGTTTGTTTTGTTGATTTTGTAACAGTGTTCTGACCCGTTTTGTGTACCAAGGAGGATCAGCTTCGACGTTTGTTAATCGATTTGGTATAAATCTCTCAATTGCTGCCGATACCATTTCTTTTAATTGAAGCCACATCTGGTCTGCACTTATATTATTAATTTGGAAGGAGTGGAGATTGTCTCTGGAAGGCGTCAGTGGAATTTTTTCTGCTTTTTTAACAGGTATATTTTTCTTTTATTTCTGGTGGATCTGTGAATTTCAGTATTCAATGTCCCTATGACAATCCTGTATTCACTAATCCCAGTAACGGTTTTTATGCTCGCTATTAACTCAGGATTATTTGTTGCTAAAAATTCAAGTGCGTTTTCACATCCGTTTACTATTTGCATGGGCCCATAAACAAACTGTTCGAAATAATTATAATAGAACACATTTAGAACAGTTTAAGAAGATGACTTTAAATCAGCACTAACCAATTCATGATAAGTATGATTTAAATTTGTATCATGTTAGCTGAAAATATTTGAAAAGTTAAGATTATTCCTAATTGTTTTGTCGTTTTTGAAAAAGTTTCAGGTAAGTAAAAACAATCTATTCCTTTAGGTTTACCCTTAGTAAAATATGCTCTAACTATATTTTGATTTTATGAATGAAGTCATCAAAAAAGACAACTGAATACCTTTAAATTTATACAAAGCTATAATTACAGAAATACATTCAATAAAAAAGTTTTTCACCTCTCTTCATGAATTAACTTAATCTTAAATTCTCACATCTTTTCATAAACTTTATAAATTGAAATTGATCAAATATTTACAATAAACATACAAATAATTTATTTTTTCTCATTTATACATCGTGGCACTAGAATGTAATTATCAATCATTAATGTTGTTTTTCCTCAATGACTTGGTCCTATTATTGAAAATCGAATAGAGTCTGGCAACAAGTTATCATGTTTATAATTCAATTTTTTTAGGAACTCTTACTTTTTCTCAACTAATCGATTATTTACACTATTTTTTAATATAATTGATAATGTAGTTTATATTCAAGTAGAATTCATATGTTCTGAAGAAAGATTAACTGCTCTAAGCAAAGAGATTTATAAAAAGGTTTCACTAGTTTTTTATATTCAACTTAGTTACCTCCAAAAATTAGAAAAAAAAATATACTAACGTAGGATCGATACAATTTCCTTGTGGTGGATATGGTTGGAAAAATTTTAAAAAAATATTTAATCTATAAAACCGAATGTACTCATTAAAGAAGATAAAATGTTAAATGGAGCTGTTATTGAAAGTGGTATGAAATTATTTATGTATAAAGACTGTATAGGTAAAATTGTAGGATTAATTATCGAATTATTGCAACTAATGAAAAAACAATTGCTAATAATGTTCCTAAAATTATTCCATTGCAGTTAATGAATATTAATTTAAATCTTGCTGATGGAATGTTTGTCACACATAATGATCATTTCATAGAGAAACTAATATTATTTCTTTGTTTAATCCAAATGCTGAATTTGAAGGTAAAACAATTTATGAAACAAATGATTCTATAAATATTCTAAATTTTGTTTCTATCCAAAATTTAATAATTCTTTTAACTGATGAAAGTGAGAATTTTTTTGTTTTCGATGGTACTTGTGTGACAGTAATTTTTAATATGTGTTATTAAATTTTTTATTTAATAAATCATGATAAAGTTTAGACATCTGTTTTACTTATTTCCTGTTATTGAGAAAACAAATAATAATTTAATTCTTCCTGTCAAGGAAATAGGTATTAGTGTTAATGTTGCTGATGGTTGGATTCATCCTAATAAATCACAACTTTATGTGACGTTTGATGTTATTCACACAAATACAATGAATCTGTCAGTAAATGATAGTAAGGCAGAAATTAAACTAATGTAAAAAATGTGTTAAAATTGTTCAATGTTATTACAATTAAAAAAGAGACAATATTGTATCTAGAATAGAATATCCATTTCTTTCTTCATCAAATCTCATTCCATTAACTTCATCTTTATCAAATGAAATGCTGTGGAAGGATATTTCTTACAAATAATATAATTAATAACAAACAAAATAATGTACTTCACAAATTAAAATTATATAGTGGATTTTTGCGGGATTTTAAATAAAAAATTTGGGAAGGAGATTTTACAGTAATTTTTACTTGGAGTTTGGAAGATAAAGAAGTTCCATTCTTCAATGGAATAGTAATAATGATAATAGCACAATTCCAAATGATGGCAACATTGTTGCAAAAAGATTGGAAAATCGTGTTCCTGTTGTTAAATATGAACCAAAACATTTGCCTGAAGTTGAAAAAGAGAACTGAAGAACCCAAAAATTCAAAATTTTTTTTGAATACAACCAACTGAATTTGCTAGATTAAGTGGGAAAAATTTCAACTACATATAACTAATTACTATAATTCTGCTCAATTTTATATGCTTTACTTTACTTTCGATGTTTTCCAAACTAATTGAAAAGATAATGAGATAAATCGTTGTTCCTTATTCGGAAATGTTAAAGTGCAACATATTTATGTCAAAAATTGAAGAGATGATATTTTTCCTCATGAATAATGAAATATTTTTGAAAGCATGCAATGCTTATCCAGATTTTAAAAGCATGGGCATATTAAATTATGATTTACATGAAAATTCATTCAGTTTTATTTAAAATTGTCCTGTCCATGTCATAAATATAACTAGAAGAATGAATGTTTTAACTACTCAGGAAACTCCAATGTAATTGGATGCATTTTTGAATAAATATATACCTAACAATGGAACTGTATAATGAAATAAGTTATGTTAAAAAATATAAGTTATGGTTCTCAACAAAGAGTTTTAATCAAAACATTTTAGTTGCATAAATAATTAAGAAAATTGAAAATTTTTAAAATTTATAAAATTTTCAGTATCAGAGATATAAATTTTATTTTCAAAAATCAGAATACTTAAATTTTTTCTCTTGTAAGTAAAAGCATAGCAAAAGGGCATGAATCACTTTGCTAATTGTCTAATAAAGAACTTAACAGTTATAGTAATGGTTATGCAGAAGAGTTCATAAAGTTATCAGAGCAAAAAAAGAACTAAACCATTCAAAACTTCAAAAGCTCAAATTTCGAAAACTTAATATGGGAAAAATGTTTCATTAATTTTACGTGTCATATATAAATTTACTCTTCCAGTTCGTTATGGGATTATCTTTTTAGAAGATGATGATCAATTAGAAAAAATTGTTGAGTTAAAATTTAATTATAGAGGTAAAATGCAAAAAAAAGAGCATTCAAATCATGTTATTAAGTTTGCATCAATTTTAGAATTTTGGTATTTTAAATATAAATTTTTGAATGTTAAGTTTCTTATGGATAAATTTGTTTTTTAACTAAACGAATTTTATCTTAACACATATACATATTTTTAAATGTGTAAAACGACAAAGTTATAATCTTGTTTCATATCGAGAAGTTTTTAAATCTGGGAAACAACAGAACTAAAATCTTGCTTTTAAATTGAGAAATTTAAAAAAAAACGTGGTGTCTGCTCCAGAACCAGCATACTTATGCTACCAGTATATTGAAACGTACTCTCCGCCATACACTTCATAGTACCTTTTGGACTACAGATGTAGATATACATGCCGTTTCTTCCAATGTAAGTCAACTGGACGCACTAGATTATGACTTAATTTGTTTGCGCATCACTAGTGACTGAATGGCTAGCTCATTCATTTCTTCTCACAACTGATGTTAATTTACACGAGTTTCATTACTGATTGGGTAACATCAGCATTCCCAGGCAGAAAAGTCTACACACCTTTCACGAAGTTCTTCTCTCAATGCATTACTTATTTGTGACAATGTGTGTTTAACTGATCCTTACAAATTTTGTGTGCCCATGGAACATGTCCATTACCCTGCTCTTATTCGAAGGGCTTTGGCTATTGTGTAACATTATGCATGACGTTAGTTATCTTATACATGTCATAGACGCACAGCTGGCTATTTCTACCTGGAAATGTCTCTAACAAACATACCTATGGTTGATGATTTCTTGGCATCTAAGATTGTGTAGTTAATTACCTGCTTGTAGGTTTGCAAATCTCCATGGCTCCCTATATCTGATGGTAGCAATCGCCCCATCTGGGTTAATCAACGCCCTCTTGTGCCAACCTCCCTGTGGCTTGACAGAGATGAGTCTTGCTCGCCTTCTTCATTATTGTAAAGCACTGGGTGTCTCATCTGCCAGTATTTTACACACCGACTGTTAGTTTTTCTTTGGTGCGTAAATGTTTCAACATATTATTTCGAGTGTTGAACTCAGGAGAACAACTCAAAGTAATTTTTGTGTGTGTACAATTTTGATGGAGACTTTCTGTACCATATGGCTCTAAAATTTTTGAGGTGCATAGAGAAACCGATGGGCACTCGATTGGCAAATCTAGGGGTGTCAGGCGTCATGGACGTTGCATTGGAGCCACACTGACTGAGACCAAGTATACAACTGAATCAGACTAAAGCAACTGACACTGACGACAAGCAGCTGTCTGCAGTGTTAACAGAAATTTCGTGAGCTGTGGATTGACATCTATATTTACGCACGAAAAGTGCCTTCCTACTGGTGAACAGGAACCAGTGCGTGATCCTATAGTGTTACTTGCAGCCAGACCAATAGGATGGACTTTATTCATGCCAAGCGATTACTCTGGTTGGTGGATGGATGTCTATGAGGTCTAAACTTGTGTGCTATGGAGCTTCACTATATTCATCTAAGAAACTTCTTCCCTACTATATACTAGGAAGCATTAAACTGCTCTCCACACTCTTCTCAGTTAATCACTTGTGACTAAAGTAGTCTGACCTTCACTATCTGAGAACACAAGGTTATGACTGTCAGTTGTAGTTTCAGGGAATTCGATCACAATTTCTCCGTCCCCATTCTTTCTACTGATCAATCCAAATTTCCCTAAGAAAAAATTCCCTTACTTTTTCTCTCTTTTAAAAAGTATTCAACAACCTTGTTTAGAATGTTCGGTTTTTAATATCCTTTTCAGGCTGACTTAAGCACTATACATATTTGTATGCCCTTGGTATTGTAATATGTCAGTGGTTTTCCACTACAAATCAAATTATTGCAATTTAAAGACTTCATATTTTTATGTATTATGTAATCTATTACATGCTATTTTCTGGAACTTACTTCATTACACTTTACAACTGTACAAGTCTTGCTTATTACGAAGTACATTAGGATTGTCAAACGTAAATTATGGAAATACGACCTGAATTTGTGTAAGATATGCCAAAGGATAATGACATGAGATTACCCCACTTCATTTATCAAGTGTCAATAGCTCCTTTTGTTAATGTTTTCATTTAACACTTTTTGCCCGTTTTGCAAATGTTTTGGAATGTGAAGAGAGAATTTGTAGTATTCTCTGCTGGTGTCTTCCACAACACAATCAAAATCTTTTCAATTTACAAAGGAAAGTTTCCTATTCACCTGGCAGTTTCATTTCTACCAACAAATATCCATTGTAGTAGATCTATGACCCTATACTCGTTTGCACGTTTGTCAGACATCAGCAAAAACACCCTGTGAGTGCGCTAGCGTCAGTGGAATCAGTGACTGGGGTTAGGAGTGGACCCTTATTCTAGTCCTCAGCACATTGGTGTTTAGCCATAAAAATGGTTTATTCCTATTTTGTTGTTAAAAAGTACACAAGTTTACGAAGACTGTGACATGACAATTTGAGGGCAGTTGTTAATATAACGCATTACATCCTGTTTAGCGGAAACAACACTCAACAAAACAATATCAAATTTAAATACTACATTCTCTACTGGATTTATCTTATTTATACACCGTGAATTCGGCCAATATTACAACAAATCATACGATTCCAGTTCTAAGTTTGGTACTATTTAGGATTGCAGTCATGTCTACAGAGGATCTTTGGTTTTTGTGGCAAGATGAGCAGTAGGTTACTCAAGGTTGCACGAGTTCACTGTGAACACATGCTGGTGAACAAACCAGTTCACTTGAGTACAAATTAAAAATTTGTATTTGTATGCATTTTTTTAGCTTCCCTGATTTTTGACTTCTAGGATTTGCTCTTACTGTAATCTGGATGTTTGATACATCTAATTTTTCTTGTGGAGTTACTATTTGCTGTTTTACCCTTTCTAGAATTTCAAGTGACTCACATGGTGCAATCCCGATGATTTTCCTGTATTGGGATTAATCAGTTCGATTGCGTTATCATGAACCACTTTACTTGCATGCTAGGATATGTGTCTGATCTACCCCTAAACCTACTTGTTGATCAAAGCTAAGTCTGCTTACATATTTGATTACAAAATTAATTTCATTTGGCGACTGAATCTCTTGTGACTGGTCTTCAATCCGTTCATCTCGTCAACTCTGTCTTTTACCAGGGTTTGGCGACCTCAGCTCAACTTCCTGTACAGGTTCATCTCAAATGTGTTGTGCTGCTGAAGATTGATTTTCACAACCTATTTGCATTCTAGGCATTCTAGTTCTGCCTGAATAATCTTGGGTTTTGGGGTGAAAAACTAAATCTCCCTGCTTCGTTCGCGTGGTGATCAAAGCGCAAATTACATTTACCACCACAATTTCTGGAACAAAAGCCATTATTGTAATTCCGAGGCTCACCAAAACCATAATTAATGTTTGACATCTGTGAGTTGCCATACCATAGCTATTATTATCCCACGGGCGATTACTATTCTTCCCAAAACGATTACCTTTTCCAACATTACTATTACCATTGTAAGCATTATTAAAGGCCAGTCTGTTGCTATTATCCCTCCTACCATTGGTTTCCAACACTATACGTTGTTCCTTAGCGTCATCTTCACTAAAGATGAACTCGAGTTCTCTTAACATCCCTTTAAATGGCTGTATATTATCTCCAGCTCTGCCAACCAACGATTGCTGATAACGCAAGGGTAACTTCATTGTGCACATACGCATCACTTGCCCATCACTGCATGGATTGTCTATACACTGATTCCTTTTCATCATTTCTTGGAAAATCTAACCTTTTTTTTCGCCCGGGTTTTCAAATGACATCTTCTGTAACAATTCATATTGCAACCTATTTTGAGTTTCCGTGGACTGGTACTGCTCTAAGAATATAGACTTAAATTTTACGTATGACTGACAGTTTTCAGCGACTCTGAGCATCGTTTCCACTATTGCGCTTTACATATGACCACAAATGAAATCAAGTTTATGTCGAAGTAGCCAATGTTCTGGTAAAACGATTTGGAATTCATGTATAAACGTTCGGGGGTGTAAGCCATTCCCGTTTTCCTTGTAATGTTGGAATTTTCGACTGTCAAAAAATTATCCTTGAATATTTTTCTGATGTACTATGCAACATTTTATGGAAAAACAGGTGGAATCTCACGACTTTTTTGTATTTCCGCAACTGACACGGAAGATTGCATAACGGACTTGGTTACCTCTGGATTTTTTTCACCACTATGTCAAATGATACTACGAATACCATCGCTGCAGTTCTGCTGTCTTTACGGTTCTCAATATACAGCTTCAGCTCTGTACGAAGCTGTTAATACTGCTGCTTATTGTTCCAGAAGATGTTTACAACGCGTATATCGTGTCTTTTAAAGCGTCTCGCGTTTTCTGACATTGAGTTCTTCCACGATTTGTTGCACCTTACCAGACGCCTTACGTGCTAAACTATGAACTCTTTGTTTGATATTAGACACTGTCACCTGCACGAGGTCAAAGTCAGTACGCATCTTTTTATGATCGGCCACGAGCAATTGAATTAGTTCCTGCAAGTCTCTCGCCTCCTTCCGGATTTCAATAAATTGTTCATTAACTCCCTTTCTCATCTTTTGCTGATCTTTGAAGACTTTTTCGAACCCAGCATTGTTTTAAAAATTGAGATCATTTAAAGCAGCATTTGTGGCCTCTATCCCTAAATTTGTTTCAATTTTTAAATTTGCCGTTTCAATTTTTAAACTCGCGCTTTCAGTTTTTAAGTCTGCTAACCCTGCTCTCATCGTTTCACTTGTTTGCTTGACAACAATTTTGCATTGCTTTAACATTGCGAACACACTATCAGAGTCTTCGTCTTTGATATCTGTCTACATTTGGTGCAAATTTTGCCTTTCGCGTCTTTCTTGTGACGGCTCACAGACTTCTGTGCATAGTGCTGATGTACTTACACACATTGTTTCCGCAGGATACTGTCAAGTTTGCTTCAGAATTAGAACATTTGATTCAATGTACCAAAGTTACGAATCCTTTGAGTTTGCTTCTGAACCACTAGATCCGTCATCTGTTCGGTTTTGTGCAGTCGCAAACTGAGATACCGATACTAGACAGAATCCACATCCTCTGCATTGTCACTTGGCTCGGTTTTGTGACTTGCATTCGATACATTTTGTTGTACATCATTTTCTGTCCTATCAAGATCTTCAATTTACACTATAATCGATGATCTACGTCTGTCCTCCATGTCACACCGTCTAACTAACCTCTACTTCCACAATTTTCGCGAACCTGAGCTCTAGTCAACATGAATTAATATGACTTGACACGTCTCCAAAATATCACAGAAAGTCTCTTATGCCATTAACACATCATTATCAACGCCATTCACAGTTTTTATGATTCAGACCAACACAACGACGCCACGAATAACTTCACATGCACCAGAAAGGTCATACACAAGCTACGTTTATCTGGAACACAAAGATTTTCCTTTTTTTAAATTCGTTATCATAAATTTATCTACTTTGTGGATCACACATTTACATTAATCTGACCACTATACAGCCACATACATTGAGTAATCTTATCGCTTTCTGTATTTCTGAAATAATGTTGTTACCCAATTTTAATTACACTTTCTAATTTGAGTAATTTCCTTCATGGCAGTCTGACTGCCATCGTAGCAGGGTTTCCATTATCTGGCACGTCACTCCTTTTCACATTCATCTGACATCAGCAGAAACACCCTGTGAGTGCGTTAGCATCACTAGAATCAGTCACTGGGGTTAGGAGTAGACACTTTTTCTATGACAGATCACATTGGTGTTTAGCTATAAAATTGATTTACTCCTATTTTCGTGTTAAAGAAGCACATGATTTTACATAGATTGTTGCATGACAATTTCAGGACAGTTTCAAGTAAAACACATTGTCTTCTTTAGCAAAAATAACACTAAACACAAAAACTACAAATTAAAATAGAAAGATCTCAACAAGATTTTTATTACTGATACAGTATTACGACAAATCATCCGATTCTTTTTCCATGTTCGATACCTTTTATGATGACAATCAAGTCTGCAGAGGGTAGTTAGATTTTGTGACAAGATGAGCTATAGCTTACTCAGGGTTGCTCGAGTTCACAGTGGACACACACTGGTGAACCAACAAGTTTACATCTCTGACAGCGGCATTTACCTTAAGCTGTGACATGCTGTGCGCTGTATGGCTGCTCTCACCCTTTGATAATTCTATAAAATGCTAATCAAAATCATTATCATTTCATCTGCTGAAACTGTCCTATGTTTCTTCTTAGGCAAGAAAACATGCACTCATCCCTAGTCTGGAAAATATGGCAATATACACGTGCACAGATAGAGCAGTGTGCATGCTTCACCACTGTCACAGTTCTTGCAAGAACAATTAACTATGTGGCTCTTTCGTTTCTCCGCTGTTGGAGCTCAATGATTCTTCAGTTAATTTGTAGCTGAATATCAGCCAAAGTGAATGCAGTGTTCACATAAACTTACTCTTTTGGCGTCGTACGGAGTGTGATGTACCCTGTCCCACATTTGATGCTGGTTCAGAGAAGATCCCCCAAGTTTTTGGTCTTGGGGCTTTTGTAGCAATCTGTCCCTTCGCCAGTGTCCTTTTGTGATTCACGTCACGTCTTCTTCAGACCAATGAGAGCGTTCCTTTCATGTTTTGGAAATTACCTCTGCCAAATACAGAGGGTCTGCGTTTAAACTCAGTCAAAATATCACCCCTTTTAACTCCTTCCGAGTTTATTTCAGCCATTCGGACATTTTGTGCCCACTCCTGAGGCCTAAAAGTTACACACGTACATCACGAGTGTACCACAGGCATTTCACATCATCAACTGCGTTGCTGGTCTGTTTGTACCCATCTGGAAATTCCGCAACACAGTTTCTAAAGAATTTCTCCGTAGCAAGCAGCGCTGCTCCGCTACTTTCTCCTCTTGATGTATCGCACGGCGGGTTCGTTGTCCCTCTCGCCATGGGTCATCAACCCGTTTCAGAAGCCTTCCACTGTATGCGGGACGTGACGGCGCAACTCGCGTTTGCCTCAAAACTAAAACGTTTCTTCCAGCAGCTTTTTTTTACCTTTTGCTCATTGACATCCAGAATTTGGATTTGGTGTGTTAATAGCGTTGAACTGCGTGTCACCCCTGTGCATTACATGCTATTTTGATTGGCAAATCTGCTCATTATCGCCGAAGTAGTGACATATTCATCTACTTGTTACGACGTATAAAATCTCATGTAAGGTGCAGAATTGTTATTCATTCAAGCTGCCACCTTACAGATCACGACTTTTATCTTTGACATTGCTTATATAGGTCTGCCCTAACAAGTATCGATTATCAGATACAGCCACTGTAGCAGCCTCTTTACTACATCACGGATGCAGACTTACATCTTTACTATACCAGATGGCTTTCGATCCGTGTGAATCATTTGCCGTTTTGCCTATGTTATCTTGTTTGTTTGAATGTGAAATCACCGTTCCTGTTTTACATTAGATTGTTTCAAGTGTTCCAGATTTGTTAGATTTTTTTGAGGTGAGCCGTATGTGGAGAGAGGATAGATTTTCTATGGAGATTGTCCTTGCTGACACGCAGGTTCCAAAATGAATAAAGTTTGGGTGAGGCTACTGCAGTTTATTTGATGCGAAGAAGTTAGATATTGTGTGTGAGGTTAGACTAGCATTAGTAGTTAAAAATCACAACACACGGAGGAATCGAACTGATTGTCTATGGATAATACAATGAAACGCCAAAGAAACTGGTATACGCATGTATATTCATATAAAGAGGTATGTAAGTAGGAGAATTCGGCGCTGTGGTCAACAACACCTATATGAGACAAAAAGTGTCTGGCGCTTCTTTTAGAAAGGTTACTGCTGCTACAATGGCAGGTTATCAAGATTTACGAGAGTTTTTGAACGTAGTGATAGAGTCGGCGCATGACCGAGGGGGCAAAGCATCTCCGAGTTAGCGATGAAGTGGGTATTTTCCTGTACGACCATTTCACGATTGTACCGTGAGTATGAGGAATCCAGTAAAGCATCAAATTTACTACATCGCTGCGGCAGGAAAAATGTCCTCCAATAATGCGACCGACAACGACTGAAGAGAATCGTTCATCATGGCAGAAGTGCAACCATTCTGCAAATTGCTGCAGATTTCAATGTTCAGGCATCAAAGTAACATCATCGATACGGCATTTCGCAGCCGAAGGCCCACTCGCGCAACCTTGACGACTATCCGACACAAAATTTTACCCCCCACCTGGGCCTGTCAACACCGACATTGGACGGTTGATGACTGGAAATATGTTGCCTGGTCGGACGAGTCCCGTTTCAAATTGTAGTGAACGGATGGATGTGTACGGATATGGGCCTTGCATGTCAACAGGGGACTGTTCAAGCTGGTGGAGGCTCTGTAACGGTGTGGGGCGTGTGCAGCTGGAGTATGTGGGACCACTGTTACGTCTAGATACGACTCTGACAGGTGACATGTGTGTAACCATCCTGCCTGATCTCCTGCATCCATTCATGTCCATTGTGCACTCCGAAGGAATTCCAGCAGGGTAACACGACACCGTACAGGTCCAGAATTGCCACAGAGTGGCTCCAGGAACAGTCTTCTGAGTTGAAACACTTCCGCTGGCCACCATACTCCCAAGACGTGAACACTATTGACCAATCCGGGATGCCTTGCAGAGTGTTGTTCCGAAGAGATCTCAACTCCTCGTACTCTAACGGATTTATGGATTCTAGAAGTCAGTTCCTTCCAACACTGTTTCAGATATTAGTCCAGTCCAAGACACGTCGTGTTGCGGCACTTCTGCATGCTCTAGGGGGATCCTAAAGGATATTAAGCAGGTGTACTAGTTCCTTTGGCTCATCAGAGTATAATGGCAGCTCTTACATTACCAATAGAAATTTGGATGGAAGATGATTAGAGCAATGTACATTACTTTTTCATGTTATCATATTATACGTACATTCAAGAATTTCATTCTCTCCCTCGACAAAAAATGCTGTATATTTCACTTAATGTATGTGAGGTTGAAGAGGAATGTTTCTATTGCCGGTTTTAGAGCTGAATCATGTACTTGTTACTTTCAGTAGCCTTGTGGGATTGTAATGCCGTTTCCTGAGTGGTTAATGTAGGTATAGCCTCTCTGTTTTAATCACGGACTCGGAGTACATAGTTTAAGCTATTCTCAGTAAAATTATGAATTTAAGTAAGCGAGTGTGTTGCAGGACTGCTGAAATTTATATCACAATGTATACTTTTGGCGCAAGAAACCCACATTAGTCTGCCACCAATTAAGCGTGGGCGATACCATACTGGATGAGAGAAGGGATTTAGATGTTTACACAGATAATTTAACTACTTTTTCATACTAAACTCGACTGACGGTACATCCTCTTTGCGGTAATATAATCAATAATATGAACGTTACCACACACTGTATGCAGTACATTTCCTTTATGAAACAGTACATTTACTTTGAAGTATAAAGTTATAACAGGTCAGGACCCATTTCTGACAATTCAATGCGCGTTGCATTCGTGCATTCTACTACGATAATGGCCGGGAGAGACGAAGAATAATTTAGTGATAAATGTGAATAGGAAGAAACTTCCACCATGGACTGTGATATACGATTTAGTGAATCGGAATCTACTGATGCAGTGGGAAGTGATGAAAGATACAACCTGTAGCAAAAATCTGGAAATTCCCTAGTGATGGCGAGACTGATCTCATGAAGTTTTCTTCTTCTGTTATGCAACAATGTTTCACCATACCTCATGGTATTCGGCCCAAACCCGAACTTGACTATATCCAATTCTTCTTCACTGACAGTCTTATTAGTGAAAATGTGAATTATAAAATATGTATGCAAAATGAAATATACGGAAATTCAGTCCATTTACAAAATACTTAATGTCACATTGTGAAACAACGCTTCATTAGAAGAACTGAGGGCTTTTGTTGGTGTAATACTGAATATGGCCCTGTATTTGATGACACTTAGTTGACTATTTTCGAATCCGGCAAGAATGAATTCCACTCTTCCCACTTTTCAAGGATGTTTTGTGTTGTCGACGATTTTTCTTTCATATATTTTGGATGTTGCATTTAGTCCCACCTGTCACAGCTCAGAAGTGTCATGGTGCGAAAGGGAGGAAGATGAAGGCCGTTAATGAAAATATTGACAGTATATGCAAATAAATTTATGTACCAAAACTACGACTGTAGATGAAATTACAGAAGGATTCAAAGGAAGACTTCAACTCACGTTCTACACTCCAAGAAAGCCTACGAAGTGGGATTTACGAGTTTTCTGTTTGTGGATCCAGATAATGGTTTTGTTTTTTCTCACATCCAATATAATGGGAAAATAACTACAGAGATTCTAATTCTTCCTGATATGCTTTTTTCAATACGAATAGTGGTTCATTTGGCACAGCAGTTGCTAGCTCGCATTAGCGGTTCCGGTTATCCCGTCTTTACTGACAGGTTATACACGAGCCCTCAACTTGCTCGAGCATTGTTCAAAATAAACTTTCATGCAACAGTTACAGATATGATTTCTAGGCAGGATTTCGCATGCGATTTTAAGAACACGAAACTTATTGAATACGAGTGTTCTGCGCGATCAGACTGAGAAGAATGTCTTTCATTCCAAGACAGGCTATAGGAAGAAAGAGCCTATTCCGTCCCTGAAACCCTCTGTTACTTTGGAATAAACGAAGTTTGTGGAAGGAGTGGACAGGGCTCATCAGTTCTGTGACTGCTACCTTATTGCACAGCTGTCATAGAAGTAATGGCAATAGTTACTCTTCTGGCACATTGAAGCTGAAGTAGTCAATAGTTACGTTATTTATTCAACAGACAAAAAGGAATGTGGAGAACAACTACAGATACAACCTAATCAGACAGCTAGACAGCCACGCGAGTAATAAAAACTCCAAGAAAGGAGGGAAACCATCACCTTCTGACACTAGGGGATGACTAAATGGGAAGATACCTATTATAATGTAAAATTTAAAAGAAGCCCACTAAGCTAATACTAGAAGAAAGGAGGAAGAAGAGAAGTTTTTTCCTACATCTAACCACGCAAAGGGAAACCTGGACTTCACCCTGGAGAATGTTTTAAGACGTACCATATAGAAGAGAATTATAATCAACCATAAGTAAATGCCAAAGAAGTTTTAAAAACTATCGTAAAAGAAAAGACTGTTGTCATGTGACCTCCTACTACATTTTATATTTTAAAAAAACCGTAGCGTAATAACCCTTTGACGCTATACGTTCATACCAGACTAACATAAAGAAGAGCTAAAAAAATGTAGAGTGTAAAAAATTGCATTGATAATATTACCTTTATTATGACGTTGAGGTGTTTATTACAGTGTTCAGGTGGTCGGAACTTCGCTTGAAATTTGTGGGCAATATTTTGGAGAAATATAATAACTACGATTTCTAATGAAAATTTCTTGATGTTTAAACATTATTTCGCTTGTTGCACTATTAAAGGAATATTAGTGTTCTCTTAAGGGAAAATTTCTAAATCACTTACCTGCTAAATCACTTACCTGCAGCCGAACAAACAAATTAATAAAGGATTATGTACCTTTGTTATTATTATTATTATTATTGGTTCTGGCTGGGGCAAGAACGTTTATAAAAAATATGCCTGCAAATTACATTTTTTACATTACAAATCTTACCACATCGTAGTTATATTCAGTCGGCAGGCGATTAACGTCCTGGACAGATTAGTGATGTATTCTCGTTGACAATCAGCCTAGACGCCTGAAATTTCTATCCTTTCGTACGGTTGGTCCAGGGATTACTAGCTCCGACAGGGACAATAGCAAGTGCCTAGGAAACTGTATCTTAACGGACTGTCCACTATTTCAACAAACTGCTGTGAAACCATATTTTCACAGTAAACTGTTCCTATAAAATACGGTCTTACTTTCTTGGGAGCAATAAATGGTATTACTAAGAAATCAGGAACCTGCCGAGAATTATATATGTAGTTCCTGTAGTTCTGTCTTTGAGATTTCTGCAACAGACCAATAATCATGCATATCATAGTATCTCACTAAATCAAAGTGATGTGTCGTATGTACAGTCGTTTTGAATCACTTAAGTAACATCCTGAAACTTTGAGAGGATTGTTGAGGCGGAAGGACTCTCTGTGTTTCAGCGTTCGAACAGACGCATTTTGGCAAGCTTTTTAAATTTCGTACTAAAATCACCAACGGCATTTGCATCCGATTTAATGATGTCAACACCAATAGCTCTGCGGAAATCTGTCATGAGGGACTAACTCCCAACAGATTATTAATGTAACTAATGACACAAGTTGAAGTTGTTATTAATTTAAATATCCACGGCGTATATTCTTTAAGAAACTTCCCTTCGGTTAATGCTTGTCGCAACACAGTTGCAATGCAAACTGCTCTACAGGGAACCTGCTGTAACGACGAAAGCAAGGTCTTTTGGTTGACAACTAGGTCGATTACAAAGGTATCATATAAGTTTCATGATTCCCTAACTGTGACAAAATTTCCGTCTTAGTTGTGAGATCAGATTTAGCATCCTCGCCAAATATGTCTGCATGTCTGCCGTATGCTAACGTAATCACCATTAGTATATATATCGGGCCACAAATCCACTTCCAAATCAGATGTTTTGCTCACCAACTTTTTCCTGTTGGCTATCTACTCTGATTTTGCAGTGGCCTTAGAACTATTACGTGAAATTGGTGACGGATTAAGGAGGCTGTATGGAATCTGCCAGATTTCGCTTGCTGTGCTGCTACGGTTGAAACCTCCTGACAAAGGTTCCTGAGAGTCTCACCTTTATCGTTACTGTGGGAACGTCAGTACCTGGCGAAAGACCGAACTCCACTCCTAACGAGACTGCAGTTTGTTATTGACGAAATTAGTGGGATGTCTCTTGAAGAAATAAACTAAACAATATGAGTTACGCTTCTCAAATTCATCATCGTTCGAGAGTGTAGACTTACTTCATATTGTTTTTCCTTCTCCTCCTTCTTTAGTGCCAACTCTTAGCTGTCCACCCCATGTCCTTGTTTCTTTGAGGTTCGTATCGCGTTTTTGAATTTCTTCTTTCTTTCATTCGTTCCCAAAGTATCTTCCAGTGCACAGTTTGCAGCTAAAATCTATTTCCTTGCTGTTGATAACTCATTTTGCTTTGAAAGTACAAAATGAACTATTTTGAACTAACTCTGCCTTCACTGCTTCCTTGGTAAGAACACCCTGTGGCGAGGTCAACGTTGACACAGACGACGAAGACGCGGGTAGCAACTGAGATTTGCCTCACAAAAAAAAAAAAAAAAAAAAAAAAAAAGGTTCAAATGACTCTGAGCACTACGGGACTTACCATCTGAGGTCATCAGTCCCCTAGAACTTAGAACTACTTAAACCTAACTAACCTAAGGACATCACACACATCCATGCCAGAGACAAGTTTCGAACCAGGGTCCGTAGCAGTCGCGAGGTTGCAGTCTGAAGCGCCTAGAACCGCTCGGCCACTCCGACAGGCTTGCCTCCCACATACGGAGTTTTGGAAAGCTCCGTGTAGCAAAGATATGTATACACTTACTCTCACATAAGGTTTCACCCTCCCCTAACAACATGTCAAGTATCAAAGTCAGAACAAAGCGCCAGGACATTCGTGCTGAATTAAAATACTCACAATGCTAATTTTGTATTGTTTCTTAGGGTTACAATTATTCCGAATACCTCTCCCGCTACTATATATCATGAAGTGCAAATAAATATTCAGCGTACTTCATCGATTAGCTGATACCTATGTGTCTTACAATCAATATATGATGATATATTAAAAGTTTTGCGGCAGTAAAATGTGCACATATAAGACAGAACGACTAGGTTTCATGTTGTTCTTTATTTTACTCCTTCTGTAGCACAGAGCAAAGTCAGTCCATTGCCTCAGTCCTCAGCGTCTGGGACTGCTGTCTTTCGCTGGCGATGTACATCTCCGCTGCCATGGTCTCCAAGTCATCTTTGATCATCGACCCACCTCAGTTTTGGTCTACTTCCAAAGATCCCTTCTTGCTCTTCCTTCGCCATTTTTTTTTTCTTTTCCTTGATTCATGTTCCAGCGATTAAATTCCTCTGCCGTTTACTACGGGAATCAAATTTGTTTCATTAAACAACGTGTTCATTTATGTTTTCCACTCTTCTTCTTCTTTTTGTAACTCCTCTTCCACCTCCGCTACAACCACAGTCTCATCCATCTACTTCAGAGGAACTTCTGAATACTAAATCAAATAGGCATTTAAGAAATCATTGAGCAATGAGAATGGTACAAACATACTGTGCTTCGACCGTGGTACTAACTTCCCTCTGGCAAGAAACAGGCATCCTTGGCGTATTGAACAAAGAAAATAAAACAAAAAGTTAGTCGGCAGTTCCAGACGGAAGTCCAATTTAGTTTTACGGACAGTTCTCTGTGATATTAGTCTGTTACTTTGCTCTCTCTTATAGCAAATCGCTCGCACAGTGCAGGGCCCGAACGCCTACAAGGAAAGACAAGTGCCTCCTGTATGCAAGAGGGCTAGAAGGACTCACCCACAAAATTACACACCAGGATCTCTGACACAGGTTTTATGCAGAATTCTTGAACAAATTCTGAGTTGGAATGTAAATTTCCTTGAAACGGAAAAGCTTCTGTCCACAAATAAGCTCATTTCGGAAGCTTCGCTAATGCGAAACGAGGCCTATTCCCGCATGAGCCGGCCGAAGTGGCCGTGCGGTTAAAGGCGCTGCAGTCTGGAACCGCAAGACCGCTACGGTCGCAGGTTCGAATCCTGCCTCGGGCATGGATGTTTGTGAAGTCCTTAGGTTAGTTAGGTTTAACTAGTTCTAAGTTCTAGGGGACTAATGACTTTAACAGTTGAGTCCCATAGTGTTCAGAGCCATTTGAACCATTTTTTTTCCCGCATGAGGTCTTACGTTCTGTGGGTGAAGGACAACATGCAGTCTCCATATTCAGAGTATTTTGGAGTATGTGTGAAATGGTGTCAACTGAAGGCTCGAAGACTTCTTAAGTAAGAAACCCATCGCGTTCTCGACAACGGTCAGTGTCCATCAGCGACAAGGCTATCATCACTAATCATCCAGTCAAGTGTGATATAAACGCTCACGTCCTCTATACATTTACTATTAGACGGTCTGGTAGTCTTGGATAGAAGCTGTGTGTGGCTGTTTTCTGATGATGTTGTGGTATACAGGAGGGTGTCATAGGTGAGTGACTTTAGGAGGATACAAGGTGACGTAGACAATATTTCAGATGTTTTTTCAATGAATGATATCTTGCTGTAAACGTAGAAATATATAATTTAATACCGAATATGTACAGAAGTGATAGAGTGGCACTTGAGTGAGTCACCTCAATTAAATACCTAGGCATTACACTGATGCAGTCCCCCTGTTTGATTCCTCCCTACACTGCAAAACGAACTCCCAAGCTTTAGTCATCACTAACCATATTGGTTTCATAAATGGTATAATTTCAGATGTGATTGAAACCAATGAATCTGCCACTTCACAGTTCTTAGAAATAATAAACGTGAACAAGTACACGATACAGAGACAGAGGCAGAATGCGGCGCACCAGAGACGACAGGCTGGCCTGGTGAGTAATCACGGCACACTCCGTCACAGTCCCCAGAAGTAAACCAGCTGACTGCTGGGCTGGCAGGGTTCAAATGGTTCAAATGGTTCCGAGCACTATGGGACTTAACTTCTGAGGTCATCAGTCCCCTAGAACTTAGAACTACTTAACCCTAACTAACCTAAGGACATCACACACATCCATGCCCGAGGCAGGATTCGAACCTGCGACGGTAGCGGTCGCGCGGTTCTAGACTGTAGCGCCTATAACCGCTCGGCCACTCCGGCCGGCCGGCTGGCAGGGAACTGCGCGTATGTAGGTGGGACAGCAGTGTCTCAAGCCATACTGAGAAGGGGTAACCAAGCCGGGTAGCATCTGGAAGCTGTGGCATATGCATGACTTGCATTTGGCACTGATAATATTGGTTGCATGTTAACGAACGATCTTAGTTCGGTCTTTGTACCATGTATTCAAGAAATCAACGAGAGTTTGTATTATTTGTCGAAGTATTAAGAAAATTGTTCCATAGCATCATAAACACACATTACACAACTACTGATCTAAGTTACTGTTAGAGTGCACTAGTGTGCAAGATTTTCTTTATTTTTCCACTAAACTAAACAACGTTATTCCCGCTTCAGAACTCTTCATTTGTCAAAAGTGGTCTTTGTCTCATCTCAATAACAAGGTCATCCAAACGTTATAGTGACCCCAAAATGGGGAGTCAACACTATCTTGCAGTACAAAACATTTGCCATCCTTTGCTGTTAATGCTGACATATGTCATCGCACAGTGGAGACTACAAGACATTTCTCACACAATACACCGCCATTTTAAAGAAACCTATCGTAAATGATGTTGATTTCACGGTACAGTAAATAGTAAAAGCTTCTGACAATTTAATGCAACATGGGGATGTGTAGGGTATTTTACGATAGTTTTCGAGTAGCACATCGAAGTATGCCACAAGATATTATAATTTAGGTGGAACATGTTTATTTGTAGAGCAGTTAGTAACAATTTGTGGTAACTTGTAACGATTTATTATAACACTGTGAAGTATAAGGTATTTTCTTATATATTTGGCAATTTGTTACAACTTTGTTGTAGTATGGCATAATTTTGTTACAATTTTGCTGTGGCAGAGCGGATTTTGTGGTTACATCTTACAACTTTGCTGTAATGACATAAATTTTGGAGTACTTTGTAACAACTTTGCTGTACATAAGGCGATGTAAGGGGCAATTTCTTACAGTTTTGCTGTATCATGGGGTAACCCATTACAGATTTGCTGAATCGTAGTAATAGATGAGGCAAATTATAATAATTGTCAATTGGGAGATACAGTTGATTCCTTTGTTTGGGGCATACAAACACATTTAGTTGGCTTTGATTTTGGTTTCAGTTGATAAGTTATGGCACGTAATGCACACGATTTGGCTGTGGGAGTGAAACGTTTACTTGCATAGAAACATCAACATATTCCCACTTACAAGAGCAATTTAAGCTCTGAGTCAGATCATGTATCAGGAAACAGTTCTACGTATTATGAAAAATAAAAATACAACTCTTGCTTTCTTTAATCTGTGCCACAAAAGTTGGCATGAAATCGTTGATAAATATGCATGTTATACCACTGATACCAACATACGCGCCAAAAGTACTGTGAAGAATAATAGAGACAAATACACGTGGAAATATCGAATCTTACCATCCATTGTGCCTTGCAAAGCCGCTCCAGTCATATATTCACGATAAAAATTTTATTTATCCGTAACATACATCATCATTTTCTTTCATAATTTCGTTTCTTTACACGTAATAATAGTGCAGTGCAAAGTTACAGTTTTGTACTACGCAAATACGTAGTTTTAGAGATAAAGTGCATTGAAGATCTTCTCATGAGACGGTAATCTTCTCCCCTAAAATAATACTTGATCAACTTGATTTTTGCCCACAGTCTCTTGTATAGCTAACAAGAGCTATGGGTTGCGACTTGGCAATTTATTTTAGTACATCACGTGTTATATCACAATTATAGATGTAGATGTATTATTACTGTTTCAGTTAATCTGAGAATACGCGTTTAGGGTTTTAGGCCTCAGATGAGAGCTACATGATCTTATTCTTTGGACATGTTGGGTATTTGCATATTGTATTGGGAACATGATAAAACGTCCTTTGTATATTAAGATAATGTATAGTGCAAGTGATACAAGACATTAGATATCTCGTCACAAAGTATCATTCCTATTGTAGCGCCTGTACTTAAGTAACATAAAAATATAACATTGATGGTTAAACACGTGACCACATGTATGTTGAAGTTATAAAGTAATACAAACAGTACTAGCGTTCAGTTACATCGATCACATTTAAGTGAAAACTTCCATCCCCTCCCCCTCTATAAAAGTGCTTAGCAATAAGTCAGGTGATGAACACTCGATCTTTGTACAGAGACTTCATTGCCTCAGGTAGATCTAAAATAGCTATGCCAATATCCTTTCGTAATTTGTTAATTAGCACAGACAGTTAGGAGATGTATGCAATAACCAGTTTTCATATTTAATCATCTATTGTGTAATATTCATTTCGATAGATAATAAATTTATTTTAGACACTGAAGTAATGTAAGATACACCAATATTACCAATATCTTAACACAGTCTATTAAAAAATACTTTCAATTTAGGTAAGATAATACTTAATTTGGAGAACTGTTGGCTAGTTTAATGTACAGAGAATAAGGAGAGCGATTGGCAGTTTCGTTTTAAAGGCAAGTTTAATACTGTAGTGTGACTGACTGTCTCAGTTTTCATGGCTGGTAAATTACTTGCGTGAGACTGGAACGATGAGACATTACGAAATGACAGAAATAGGCTCGGCTTAGGCAGGGACATGACCCCCACCTGTCACATTCGGAGTCTCTACCTACCATCTTCAGAGGAAGGAATGGTGTGCACACTTGACCCTTATACCTCTAACATTTCTAATGATGAAGAGTGCAGGTTAGGCGTACGCAGGCAACCTCACTCTAATTTTAAACGACTAGCAAGGTGAGAACAGCACAGTTGGTATACTCAATGAATAACTAACATCTAACAGATCCATAATGTCTCGATACATATCTAACTCCGACGCAATTCTGTATCTCGGTAACAGTGAGTTTGTATACAGTGAATAAAAATCACCATTCGGTCATGATCATGGAAGGAGGATCTTCATTTAATCAAAACATTAATTAACCCAATCATTTGAGGTCTGTATAAGTTGATAGGTACAATATTACATTAATGCTGACAGGCTACCTTATGTACCGTTATATTACTACGGATTTTGGTATTACTTGCATTATACAAGTGCTTCTTCTAATTGTATCAGTACTACTATATATTTAATAACTTTACCTATCCAGTGTATCGGTAGCCTCTTGAGGAAGATTGTGGATAATAGGTTTATTAATTAACTAGTGCACATACCCCATTTTTCCATTATGTGTCCGCATTTTATTACCATGTAGATAGCGCGGAGTGAGTCAAGAGCATGGATGTTTGCTGATGCATCCATAAATGCATGTGTAATGTCAAGTCGTTAACTAAATGTGTTTCTGGGAAAGAATGCAAACAAAATAGGTATGACGGAAATATACAGTAGTCTGAAATGTGTTGTGCCGTGGTTGGTCACGGGAATGATTCAATTTATTCTATCATGGAACAGAAAGCGATGCTACCTCATCAGTATGCCACGATGGTCATCGTATCTTCGACTTTTAAGTGAACGATCGCTCCGTCAGAGCGTCACCATCAGGTTGCTGTCTAACGTACAAGAATGAGTTATTTACAAACGTAACTGATTAATCACTTTTTTGTATGTCTGTTAATAGTAGCGAAGTGTTATAATGCACATTAATTTTTATATTTCTGGTAAATTCAATAGGGAGAGCAATCGTTGAATCATCAGCCTTTAGCCTTTAGCTTTAGGACTGCTGATGTTATCATTATTTAATAACAGGTGCTCCTTTCTTATTTTTCCAACAATTTGTATAGGATCAACTGATGATTTCTTTGTGTGAAACGCATCAGTCATTGCCTTCCATGGACTGTCGTTGATGGCCACACCTACAATTAGCTTTCACTTTAAGTCGGACATTTCATACCGAATAAGGTATTTTAGTGTGTACTGTATAAAAATATTATCGTGTGAACGTTCTTCCAATGAAGAATGATATCACGGTCAGTAATCTGTATGCCACGGTTCCATGTACCACGTGGTCATGGCTACACAGAAAATGAGCTCTCATCACTCATCAATGGCTCTCTTTTAAGGCAGAATGCGTCTGCAAACGTACACCGAGAAAAGATATTACTGTGTGAATTTTATCGGAATCAAGATCTATTAAATGATGCGTAATGTGTATACCATCGTTTTAAAAAAGCCATGTGCGCATGACTGTACAATGTGCATGCCGGCCGTCGGTGGCCGAGAGGTTCTAGGCGCTTCAGTCTGGAACCGCGCGACCACTACGGTCGCAGGTTCGAATCCTGCCTCGGGCATGGATGAGTGTGATGGTTTAAGTAGTTCTTAGTTCTAGGGGACTGATGACCTGAGATGTTAAGTCCCATAGTGCTCAGAGTCATTTGAACCATTTGAACAATGTGCATCCGCTTCTTGTGCATAGCTTTCAGATCAGACAGTGTGTGTGTGTGTTAATGTGAATTTGATATAAATCTTTTGTGTGCGTTGTAGTCGATGCGTGGACGATGTCTACTACGCTCACACGTGGTCACAACTACATAGACGATGAGGTTTCTTCTTTCTTGGCCTGTGCGATGTTGTGAATTCTGTTACGCTGATACACCGATGTGCCCACCTTCTTTTTGTTAATACGGCTACTTGATTAACTTCTTCAATCAGTGTGTAGATGTGCACACTCTGTGTACCGTTTGTAAATATTCGGTCTCCGTCCTGATTGCGCACAATTTCTGGTATCCGTATGGTGCCATAGTTGATTTCTTCATACTTTTAAGTGACTGTATTACGGACCAGCTATAAACCCGACGAATTAGTTACTGAGGACACTTCCCTTCCATATCCATTGCACTAAATTAAATAATAATGAGACCATTTAGCATACTTAGTTGGTACATCACGCCCTGCACCTACTGTATGTACTTACAAAGTTGTATGCTTTGTTTTCCCACGACACACTTGCTTTCAAATAATACACCTTGTTGTAGCATACGGAAAGAATCTCTGTTGCTCACGCATGTACTTTCCTAGCATATTATCCGTAAATAACTGGGTCCTTTTACATACTACTGATGAACACATAGTGCAAAATACTCATCGAGGATAGGAATGAGTGGCATAATTAAGCTGAGTGACATACGATACATTTCTCCTTAGAGCGGATCATATTACCGTGCTGCGCAGATGAGAAGCTGGTCAGAGAAGGATACGTGCTCGAATTTGACTTCTCCCCACAGCACCACTCCTACTCTATTTCTCCTCTCTAGGGTGTTTCCCGAGTTAAAACGAGAGCAAAACTGAAACAACCCAATTTATTGCGCATCTTTGATTAGCGCACAATCATACCAGAAAGAAATGAGACTATGGTAGCTTGACTACAGTTTATGTATTCCGGCACGCCATGACAGTATTTTTAATCAAGCTACAAAGAAACTCAGTGGAGAAGCAGGGAGGATCACAAACAAAATATCTCAAATCTGTCAACTCTCAGATATAAGGATGTACGCTTCTACTACAAAGAAGTTAGCTACATAGGGGAGAACAGATTACAGTAGTGTCTGCAATATTCTTTCATCATAGATAGGTCATAAGTGCGGACAGTTGTGTAGGCCATGACCTTATCCAGAGTCATTACAGACATGGGGCCCACGATATTACGGCTGGTTACATAACCCTCTCTAACAACTATAAAATCATACTATGTAAATCGGCATTATGTGATGTTTGCAATACAGAAGTGAGTCCAGCACTTACTGATGACTATTATCGTGTATATATCAGAGACCCTTCAGTGATACTGAAATGAGCTGCATAAATGCCTTAGATTGAGACCCGGGTTTAGTATATTGTTGATTTAATTGTAACAACAGGGAGTGAGTAACCAATACAATAAACTGAAAATGATACGTACATTCAATTCGGCAACTATTATTGTTGTAGATGTACACTAAAAATTAAGAGAACAGTTGGTGAAATACGTAAAATTTATTTTTTACTTTAAATAAACCAAGAATTGTAAATGAAAATTGAAAAATGAATAAACGCAAACAACATTAAATGAACGCAGCGAAAAACGAAACATAGAACAAAAACGAAACGAAAAACACATAGAACAAAATCTGAACACAAAGAAAACCTTTAGGAACAAACGAACATTTTTTCAGTGGGTGCAAGCGGCACCCGAGGGTTGGCTACAAAGACTCTTAGCTGCTCCCTCCTCAACATCTACACGAACTTCCTCCATCTTGGCAGCACCCATCAGACTCTCGGCTGCGTCTTCCTCTAAATCTTGATGAGCTTTTTCCGTCTCGGCAGCATTCACGAGACCCTTAGCCGCACCTTCCTCCTCATTTCCACATGCTTTGTCAATCTCAGCATCATCCTCAAGACTCTCATAAGCCCCTTCCTCAATCTCTCCACATGTTTCGCCCATCTTGGTAGCACCCAAGCGACTCCCAACGATCTGCTCCAGTAAATCTTGATGGGATTGTTCCATCCTAGCAACATTCATGAGACACTCAGCTGCCCCTTCATCCTCATCTCCACATACTGTGTCAATCTCAACAGCATCCACAACACCATCATCTGCCCCTTCCTCAACCTCTCCACATGTTTCGCCCATCTTGGCAGCGTCCATGAGACTTTCAGCTGCCTCCTCTTCAAAATCTTGACTCGCTTCTTCCATGTCGGCAGCATTCACGAGACCCTTAGCTGCACCTTCCTCCTCAACTCCACATGCTTTGTCAATCTCAGCTTCATCCTCGAGACACTCATCTGCCCCTTGCTCAATCTCTCCACATGTTTCGCCCATCTTGGTAGCACCCATGCGACTCTCAACGATCTGCTCCAGTAAATCTTGATGGGATTGTTCCATCCTAGCAACATTCATGAGACACTCAGCTGCCCCTTCATCCTCATCTCCACATACTGTGTCAATCTCAACAGCATCCACAACACCATCATCTGCCCCTTCCTCAACCTCTCCACATGTTTCGCCCATCTTGGCAGCGTCCATGAGACTTTCAGCTGCCTCCTCTTCTAAATCTTGACTCGCTTCTTCCATGTCGGCAGCATTCACGAGACCCTTAGCTGCTCCTTCCTCCTCATTTCCACATGCTTTGTCAATCTCAGCATCATCCTCAAGACTCTCATCTGCCCCTTCCTCAATCTCTCCACATGTTTCGCCCATCTTGGTAGCACCCATGCGACTCTCAACGATCTGCTCCAGTAAATCTTGATGGGATTGTTCCATCCTAGCAACATTCATGAGACACTCAGCTGCCCCTTCATCCTCATTTCCACATACTGTGTCAATCTCAACAGCATCCACAACACCATCATCTGCCCCTTCCTCAACCTCTCCACATGTTTCGCCCATCTTGGCAGCGTCCATGAGACTTTCAGCTGCCTCCTCTTCAAAATCTTGACTCGCTTCTTCCATGTCGGCAGCATTCACGAGACCCTTAGCTGCACCTTCCTCCTCAACTCCACATGCTTTGTCAATCTCAGCATCATCCTCAAGACTCTCATCTGCCCCTTCCTCAATCTCTCCACATGTTTCGCCCATCTTGGTAGCACCCATGCGACTCTCAACGATCTGCTCCAGTAAATCTTGATGGGATTGTTCCATCCTAGCAACATTCATGAGACACTCAGCTGCCCCTTCATCCTCATCTCCACATACTGTGTCAATCTCAACAGCATCCACAACACCATCATCTGCCCCTTCCTCAACCTCTCCACATGTTTCGCCCATCTTGGCAGCGTCCATGAGACTTTCAGCTGCCTCCTCTTCAAAATCTTGACTCGCTTCTTCCATGTCGGCAGCATTCACGAGACCCTTAGCTGCATCTTCCTCCTCAACTCCACATGCTTTGTCAATCTCAGCTTCATCCTCGAGACACTCATCTGCCCCTTGCTCAATCTCTCCACATGTTTCGCCCATCTTGGTAGCACCCATGCGACTCTCAACTATCTCCTCCTGTAAATTTTGATGGGTTTGTTCGATCCCAGCAGCATCGATGAGACACTCAGCTGCCCCTTCATCCCCATTTCCACATACTGTGTCTATCTCACCAGCATCCACAACACCATCATGTGCCCCTTCATCAATCTCTCCACATGTTTCGCCCATCTTGCCAGCATCCATGAGACTCTCAGCTGCCTTCTCTTCTAAATCTTGACTCGCTTCTTCCATGTCGGCAGCATTCACGAGACCCTTAGCTGCTCCTTCCTCCTCATTTCCACATCCTTTGTCAATCTCAGCATTATCCTCGAGACTCTCATCTGCCCCTTCCTCAATCTCTCCACATGTTTCGCCCATCTTGGCACCACCCATGCGCCTCTCAACGATCTGCTCCTGTAAATCTTGATGGGCTTGTTCCATCCTGGCAACTTTCACAAGACACTCAGCTGTGCCTTCAACCTCATTTCCACATACTGCGTCAATCTCACCGGCATCCACAACACCATCATGTGCCCCTTCATCAATCTCTCCACATGTTTCGCCCATCTTGGCGGCATCCATGAGACTCTCAGCTGCCTCCTCTTCAAAATCTTGACTCGCTTCTTCCATGTCGGCAGCATTCACGAGACCCTTAGCCGTTCCTTCCTCCTCATTTCCACATGCTTTGTCAATCTCAGCATCATCCTTGAGACTCTCATCTGCCCCTTCCTCAATCTCTCCACACACTTCAACCACCTTGGCAGCACCCATGCGATCCTCAACTGTCTTCTCCTGTAAATAGCGATGGGCTTGTTCCATCTCGGCAGCATCCACGAGACAATGAGCTACTCTCCCCTCCTCTTGATCCACCTGGGCAGCGTCCACCTAGGATACCAACATTGTGTTAGGTGCTTGGTTATACTAGGAAGAACATTATACACTAGAGCTTACAGTATGAAATAATAATGGTTAAGAGTTTTCAGACATTACGCGAACAAGAGGTTTCCGTAGATCGTATGTCAGATTCAATTGAAATTCAAAATTTCAATAGTAGTGGTAATGTTTAACATTTAGCATGTAAGATATTGGAATATTATTACGGCGCAGGCATTAGAAGCTGATGACTTAGTGTATGGTATGAAAAAGAGGGTCTTCCATTATCACCAACTGCACAATAATGTATCGCTGTGATCCTCATACTAGCAGCATATCTGGAACTTAAGTGTTTCGGGTCTACTGAAGAACGGGATACAACCCGTCGGCTCTGACCAATGACGTCAGAAGTTGCCAGAGATTATTTACTACACAGATTCAACAGCTGAGACAAGTGTTTGTAAACTAAGGAACGCAGGAGAGAAAAACAGGTGGTAGACATATATAACGTCCAGTAATATTTCGTCATAATGTTAGGGATATCGCTTGTTTGAGTCCTAGTGCCGCAGTAAAAAATAATAAAAAAAAAGGATAAACGTAGTGCTAGCGTAGAACACCTCAGTTGACATATATGAGTTGTATCTCGAAATTCAGTCTATCTGTGAAGATTAATTGCAGTATGGGATACGAATTAACGTGAGTCGATATCTTCGTTTTCGTTAGCATTGGTATCATATTCTTCAGTTGGCCTGTATGCGTCAACTGAAGTAAGGGATATAAATTTTACGTATGTCGCTCTTTTCGCCTTGTGTAGTGCTAGTATAGACTCGGAAAGTGACACTACCACCCGACGAAGAACTTTGTCAGTTACAAGCGTTACGTAGTTTGGGAATTCGCAAATGACGCATAATTCCCCATTTGCTCTTATTCCCTATGGTTTCAAAGCCGCCGAAATTGAGTATTAACAAGATAAAGATTTTGAAACCAGATTTTAAACACGTTGTCCTTTCCAGTAGCAGTTTGGACTATAGCCATAATTTGTTGGATATAACGGCCTAATTGAAACTGAAGATGCTGCAGAAAGATTGACATCTGGAAAAATGGTCTGAGGTATGTCTAAGACCTAGTGACAAATGGGAAGCATTGCATTAGAAGACGAATGAAAAACTTGAACACATGAAGTAAAGAGGGCAGTTGAGAATAAAATAGGCAAACATATTATTTCCAATAGAATTCTTGTGTAATTCACCACGTGCAGCTTTTAACTGTTTAAAGAAGAAAATTTAAAAAGAAAAACAGGAAATGAAGCCTCAAACGGGAATATACACACGTACAAATAAGTTTTGCAGGAAGCCGAAAACGGGAAAACAAGGCTGGATGCAGAAGAAATGCGAAACAATAGAAGCTTGTGTAACAATCGGCAAGTTTGATGCCATATTTGGGAAAACTGTGGAAACCGTTAGAGGAGAGAGATTCAGATGTATAAATATCAAACGCTTACCTGGCAAGCCATTACGAACGAAAGGACGGAGATCTCAAAGCTGGATTTAACGTCAGAATGGGTCCTACAAAGTAAACCAACTTAAAAAAGGGAATGGATGAAGATTATAAGTGAAATATCGTGCACTAAAAAGAGTTTGACACAGCAGTAAAAGACCCAATTCGAAAAAAGACTCTTGGCGTACACTACAGTGTTTCAAAATTGTTAAGATCACTGGTAGGGATATGAAAAAAGAAAGCGGGAAAAATACACTCATACTTTCTAAAACATGTAATATTACCATTCCCAGACAGACCAAATGTTAACTAGTTTCAAAGTTAACGGAATGGTCACGAAAATTCTAATACGAATTAATGAAGATATTGGTAGCAGAGAATTTCTGTGGTGACGAATTTAGGTTGCGCGGAGGTATGGGAACGAGTAAGTCATTTCCGACCTCAGGACTCTGAAGACAGACTGCTGCAAGGCAAAAGTAAATCGGTAGGAATTCAATTTCTGAGGGTCACAGGGATAAAATACAGGGAGTGATGTTATTCCATACTTGTGCATAAAACAAAATGCAATTATAAAGGTCTCAGGATCTCGCAGGAATACAGTAGCTGAGATACGTTTTTAACCTAGCAATTCAGCAAGCAGCACGGAAAGTAGGCAAAAATTACGTATGGTTATAAACCAGCAGAACTCGTCAAAGCTGCTAGACAACATCTGAATTAAGAACAGTTCCATTTCATACAAATTTCACACGAAACCAGGGAACACTGAGCAGACTTCGAAGAATAGTTACAGCACCAACACAAAAAAAAAGAATCTGCAGACAAAAGTGAACAATGCAGCACCCTCAGTTTGATAACACACGCCACCCAGATCTTGACTCTATCATTATAACGCGGACTGAAGAAAGCATAGGTGTACAAAATACGGAAGATCAAGTTGGCTTTAGGGGAGCTTTAGGCACACGAGAAGCAATACTCGGATTACGGCTAATACTTGAGACAAGACTAAGCAAGAGCCAAGAATGCAGCAGTGTGTCGTAGGAGGAATGGTCAGTATTCAAGTGTATGGCAGGAGCGATCATCCGAAGCTTAACATCTACTAAATATGGACTCTAAAATGCAGCTATGAGCACTTCATCTTCGATATTGATACGAAATCTCGTCTTGGCCTTCTATATTTTGAGGGGCGTAAGTATGGCCCAAATCACGGAAAAAAATTTCCTGTAAATATGGGCTGTAAAGTGCTCTCCATCAGACCTTTGGGCACTAGTGCAGCTTCACTGTTGTGAAACACATCCCTTCCACAAAACAAGTGCTTGCAGATCTTAAGCTACGAGTCTTAGAGTTTATGTTTACTAGTCCCTTTTGCTTCGAATGATGGTTCCTGTCGCATCTCTGAATACTGATCGTACCTCCCAGGACACTGTATATTACCTACGTCGACAAATAGAAAGAACTAGACGGTGTAGTCTAGCGACAGATTTCTGAGATGCTGAGAGTGTGAATGGCAGAATGTATCAGAACAGAGGAGTACTGCAGTAATTTTACAGAGAAAAGATGGGAGTGATAAGAAGCGGATAACATCAAGAGCAAGCCACTGTTAAATAAGGTGTACGACCGGGCTGTTCACTTTCTGCTATCTTATTCAGTGGATACATTCGGAGGACTCTAGATGTATTTAGGGACACACTAGGACTTGTAGTAGGAATTAAAATTGAAGGTAAGATAACAGACATGTTGAGATTTTCTGATGATACTACAGTGTTAAGTGAATGTGCGGAACTACAGAAGCTAGATGAAGATGAAAGTCAACCCCATTTCTTCCCAACATGCAAATTAATAAAGTTAAGACAAAAATCTTGATGAGTAGACAAAATACCGTTGCCCAGTGCTCACTTAACAAAGAGGGACTGGAGACCGTGGAATCCTTTTGGTCCCTATGGAGTGAAATGACCCTCAGACTGAGAAAGCAAGGATGCTGCAAGCCAGATAAACCAGGCAACAGCTGCTTTCAACAAGAGCAGGAACCTTACTCATTTCGTTTCATAGCCCAATACCTGAGGAAAGACCGCATAAAGATTTTGTGTGGAGTGTGCCGCTGTAAAGATGTGAAATACTGACACACGAGGAGGCGGAAAGAAAAATGATAGCCATCAGCATGTGGTTCTGTCGCTGAAGGCTCAAGATTTTCTGTGAAAAGAACGTATTAAACGAACTGGTGCATACAGGGTAGATAATGTGCAGCTATGTCTCATAAAGCTTATTGAATGCCACAGGTGTCAGCCGTATGCTGAGAAATTATGGTGTCATTAAAAGTGTTGCTGAAAGGACAGCAGAAAGGAAGTACACAAGAGACAAACATAGTCTACTATACATCAACCGTATCATGGACGACACAAATTACACCACCTGCCGGAGACAGAAATGCTTGGCAAGCTGCTGATAGCCAACCTGATAGTTAAAGACCAAAGAAGAAGAAGGAGATCATGATAAGTTTTAAAAGTGGAACAACCAATGGCAAAAGGCTTTAAATGTTCGAAAATGGGTACATGATTGAGTAATTGGCGTGTTCTTCACGTGAGGGGACACTGTGTGATCAAAAGTATCCCGACACCCCCAAAAACAACAAAAAACGTTTTCCATATTAGGTGCATTGTGAAGCTACCTACTGCCGGGCACTTTACCTCAGCGACCTCAGTATACATTAGACATCGCGAGAGAGTAGAATGGGGCTCTCCGCAATACTCACAGACTTCGAACGTCGTCATTTGATTGTGTGTCACTTGTGTCATTCGTCTGTACTAGACGTTTCCACACTCCTAAATATTCCTAGGTCCACTGTTTCCGGTGTGACAAGTAAGTGGAAACGAGAAGGGACACGTACAGCACAAAAGGATACAGGCTGGCCTCGTCTGTTTGACAGAGACCACCGACAGTTGAAGAGGGTCGTAATGAGTAACAGGCAGACACTATCCTCACCACCATACAAGAATTCCAAACTGCATCAGGATCCACTGTCAGTACTATGACAGGAGGGAGGTGAGATAACTTGGATTTCATGGTCGAGCGGCTGCTCATAAGCCACAGATCACACCGGTAAATGCCAAACTACGCCTCTCTTGGTGTAAGGAGAGTAAACATTGGACGATTTAACAGTGGAAAAGCGTTTATGGAGTGACAAATCGCGGTACACAATGTGGCCATCCTATGGCAGGTTGTGGGTTTGGCGAATGCTCGGTAAATGTCATGTGCCAGCGTAAAATTCGGAGGCGGTGGTGTTAGGGTGTGGTCGTTTTTCTCACGGAGAGGGCTTGCACTCCTTGTTGTTTAGCGTGGCACTATCACAGCACAGGGCTACATTGATGTTTTAAGCACCTTCTTGCTTCCCACTGTTGAAGAGCAATTCGAGGATGGCGACTGAATCATTCAACACGATCAAGCAACTGTTCATAATGCACTGCCTATCGCGGTGTGGTTACACGACAATAACATCCCTGTAATGGACTAGCCTCCACAGAGTCCTGACCTGAATCCAATAGGACACCTTTGGGATGTTTTGGAACGCCGACTTCGTGTCAGCCCTCACCCAACGAAATCGATATCTCTCCTCAGTGCAACACTCCGTTAAGATTGGGCTGCCGTTCCCCAAGTAACATTCCGGCACCTGATTGAACATATGCCTGCGAAAGAGAACAGTTTCACATGTTCTTTGGCGGTATTCATGGCGTCAATTATTCCCAGCACCTGGTTTCACATCCACTGACAAATGCGTAGCACGCAGAAGTCTCTGCTCCACTAAGAGGTTTGCCTAATTGTACTTATTTGTGTATATGTACAAAGGAAGTTTTGCTTTTTATTGTGATATTTCTTTGCACTGATGTGACTGCTTAAAGTGTGACCGACCAGACCAGTATATGCTACTGTGGTCGAGATTTTCATTACACAGCAGCATCTAAAGATCTTCCGCTATATTTGATAGCAAATGACAACGGCAGCAATCGGACTGTAGCCAGACGTTCTTACCCTGACTAGCAACCGAATAATTTTTCAGCTGTGATTCAGTGGGATATTTTCCGAGTCTCTGTAAGAGACAAGCCAATCATAAATGGTATTCCATAGAAAATACCGTAAGTTACACTAAGTCGATTACGACTTTGTCGCAAACTGAAATTCAGCTGCTGATCTTACACTGTTACTTGGTACGTGCAGTACTGATAAACGGATGTCTCGCCGACTGCTGAGACCAGTCATGGCAGAGTTCTACAGTTAGTGGATACGAAATCGTTACAGACTGCCATCTGTAACACCAGTGATATTTCCGAACCCGTGACAGTTTTACAATGGAATCTTACATTCCCTGAGTAGTGCTTTATATTTACATTAGGGACTTCGAATCAACGATTGCTGGCATTATTAGATTCCAATATCGTGAATCTGTCTGTTAATACTTAACGTTAACTTGAGGGTCAATTGGGTTTTACAGTCATGGAGATATGTGCAAATCATGAGATTTTTTCGACTGATGTATCTGCCTGAGTGGCTAATTCCGCATTGTGTACAATCAGGGATGTAGCTGTTTACTCATCGCTCTCACACTGTCAGACCATATCCTCACACATGCTCTAATGTCAGTAATGATGCTGACTTACCTCAGCGGGGCCCTCCTGCGGCGCATCGAGTAGTGTTATATCTCCTTCCTTCGGGCAAATATCCCTTTCTGAAGTTACGTCGCTGTCTTGATCCTTACGCGGTGGATTATCTTCAACGACCTTATTTACTTTGAAGCGCCCAATAACGTGGACCTGTGGGTGGTTTGATGTTACAGTTACTTATGAAGCTAGGATGGCATATATCAGTAATAGATAAAGCTTTAGATGCTTCACTTAGCATTCTTAAACAGATTATATATTAAGTTAGCAGCCCCTAAATTTAGGCTATACGAAGATGTCAGTTTAAAACTAAGATATTAAATAAGGTAGAGAACTGTGGGATACAAGAATGAAAGGTCGATGATTAGTGGGAGGTTGACATGAATATTTCAATCTCATCCATCAATAGTTGCGCAGGCACTTGATAGGAAAAGCTGAGACGATGTCCCTAGATTGGAATATAAGAAACAGTTTACTACAGAACAGTGCATAATGTGCGAGAAGACATAAAGAGCTGGCCGCCGTGGACGAGCTGTTGTAGGCGCTTCAGTCTGGAACCGTGCGCCCACTACGGTCACAGGTTCGAATCCTTCCTCGGGCGTGGACGATGTGATGTCCTTAGGTTAGTTAGGTTTAGGTAGTTCTAAGTTCTAGAGGACTGATGACCTCAGATGATAAGTCCCATAGTGCTCAGAGCCATTTGAACCATTCGAAATAATGAGTTTAGCTCACACAGAAGAATGAAACCAGCCTGTTAAGTGATAGATCTAACCACATGAGACATTCTTTGTGGCCTGTTTTGTAGGTAACGTTCGTGCAGGATTTTTCTTTACTACTTACCACAGTACAACAGAAACTTA
The DNA here is from genome assembly GCF_021461385.2 of Schistocerca piceifrons. Classification (NCBI taxonomy): domain Eukaryota; kingdom Metazoa; phylum Arthropoda; class Insecta; order Orthoptera; family Acrididae; genus Schistocerca; species Schistocerca piceifrons. Next base: position 558,936,810 of record NC_060143.1, read on the forward strand.
TGTATGCCAAATACACAGCAAAGTAAGCATGTGTCTCAAACCAGGGTGTTCTGCAAACGTTTTCGTAAGCCCTGTCTGGTCCCATAGTCAACCTCCGTTAACTCCACTAACCCTACGAATCAAAATCAATTCCCAGCAAGAAATAATCTGGGCGATTGTTTAAATGAGTTGCGGGGAATCCTACTGACTGCATGTAGAACACTAGCCACCAGAAGAAGGGAGCGTGTGTAGGTGTCAGGCCACAGGATAGAGCATGTGGCGTGAGCTCCACGGCAGAGGCACTGTCCGTAACTGCATCCTAAGCGATGGAAAGCTGATGTGTACGTTTTACCTTGGCGTGTCCACTGCCGCAGAGGCGGCACGTCGCGAGTTAGCAGCTACAGGTCATGTTCCCATGTTCTCGGAACTCCTAGTACCACAACGGTGAAAAGGTAAGATTGGAGACCATCTGGGTCTTATGTGCTTAACAGCGCGGCTCCCTGAGATGACAGGCTGCTGCGAAGCTAACTGAAATTTTGTTGACTCTGCTAAGAAACATGCGAGCACTGACATAGGATAATGCAAATAAATTTTCGAGTGGAAGAATAGAACTCGCATTTGTCTACATGAACAAGGCCAGATCGGCTGAACGTGATATAGAACTGATGGTGGGAGTCAAATGTTGCCTGCTTCTCAGCTCCAGGACAATGAACCTATGACTGGTTTATTACGTTAAACTAAACACTGTTACAAGGGATCTGCTGGCTGGTACTCAGGAGAGTATCATTCATTGATTATCCGAAACTCCGCACACTCCGGAAAGTAAATAAAATTTCTGATCCTTATTGGGAGCGCTCCGTAGAGCAAACTTCCATCAGAGACTCGCCAGCGGACACATCAGTTGAGAGAGGCACATAGAGTTTCGGCTCTCACGGAGAGCAGTCTTCAGTACAGGTCAGACGACAGAGTGTTGCAGCCACTACGGCAGCCGCCCGCGGCAACAGGTAACGCTAAGTACGGTGAGCGACAGCGGCGTCCAGGGTGTACGTAAAGATTTCCGACTGACATTACGACTTCCACCGTTCGGTTGAGTTTACTGGCAATGTCGAACAAAACATGTACTGAGTCAAGACAATGGGTACAGGCGGGGGTATTTCTGTACTTCTTTCATATATGATTAATATTCGGGAACCACTGTGCAACTTTAGCGAACATGGTTGTTTCCCAAAACTAATCAACCAATCTTTGCCAAGGCATGGCTAATTTAGTTACAGTATAAAGTAAGTTAATACTTAATGAACATAATAGTTTTCTGTTCGTGTGCGCTTATGTTTAACATGACGTCTGTAGCGAAGTGTAATATATGCAGCCCTATAGTGACCACTGTTTCACTCAGTAGTATCATATACCCTTTATTTATATCCTTATAACGCCTCTAGGACCACAATTTGTTAAATAAATACACTTAACTAAACTCCTGTGATCCTATAGAAAGCGAGTTGTTAATCGCTAAGGTCACCCGGTACAGATACCTCTGACTTCCACATAGGTATGTGGATGGCTTCGTCGTAACTTCACAAAGGCTGCTTCCTAACGAAAACGTAATTTATTTTTACATTATTATTCAGAATCTTGCGCCAAAGAAAAGTAATACTTCGAATTAAAAGTGAACCACGTGGAGTTATTAATTACCTATATTGTCAGTTGGCCTGATAAAACGTTACTCTTTATTTTGCGCTGTTCCTGTATAGCATCAGAGCCCCTGTATCAGCTGTATCGTTATTAACACCGCACAATTTTATTAGTTCACACCTGCCATATTAGAGCGCTTTATATCTGAAGTACACTGTCCATGCCTTTAATTAGTATCTTTACGTGCTAAAACTTCAGTTATTATGCTGATTGCAGATGAAGTGGACGTTCAGATGAGATGACATCTGGTTTCATCTTCGGAGTAATCGCATCAGAAACTGCACCAAGGCTCCTCGGCCATGTCTGATTCGCTCCAGTGGGAGGCAGTAACACATTTTTGCGAGTTGTGCCATTGACATCGTGTGTGATCTACCAACTGTTATTACTACTATTTCACACAAATAGTCTGGCTAAGTTAAGTAGTTGGAAACTCACGCTTATCTCATCACGTGAACAGTTGTTAATGCAATTATATAAACCAGAAAAGATTGCACTGATGCTCTTCCTGTGTCAGGTCTGTTTTAGGAAACTTGAGTTGTTCTCGGTATGCCATTTGTATCAGTCACTGAGGATTTCATTAATACAGTTGGAATGTATCCGAAGTCTTAACTTCCATATATTCTTACCAAGTTTTCTCCTATGTTAAGGTAGTAACTTCGCTTCTACCATGTACGTTAGATGAGTCATCACTTTCTTGCAGGTATAAATCGCCGAATTGTTGTAATTGATTCCGATAGCTTTATTGGTTCCCTACTGTCTCATAAGTGCCACTGATGGTATATGGGGCGACATAGATATTCAGCTTGTGGTTTCGTACTAGTGTATCCTACTGTAATGTTGAGTTCCGTTAACAGACTGGGCTAAAATAACTTGTACCCTTATCTTTACGTACATGGCAGTTTTCTCTTTGATGTGATAGGTCCTGGTGCCAGTATTTGTGCTCATTTTGGGACTGGCTTGACGACCGTATGATACTACGATTTATAGTTACCGTGTAGCTAACTTTCTCTTTCCTTGCTAGCAAATAGCTAAAGACACATTCAAATTGGAGCTAGAGGTACTTAAGCTCACCCTTTGCTGAGCCAACCAATGGAGCAGTTCAGCTCTCCAGTCTGATAAATAGGCGGTATTTCATGTCTCTGTAAGAGGCAAGCTGAACAAAGAAGGTATTTCCACAAGAAACTTTAACCAGGTGATGGGTCGAGTTGCTTAAGGCGCACTACGCGAAATCGGTATGTGCTCAGTTAAATTCACGTCGAACAATCGGATTGCGGTTCTTGGCGTTTGTATAAATCACATAAAAAGGTTATCGGCATACATGCGTTTAAAATGAGTCAAACGGTTTGATTCCCCGACATTCCACACTTCGAACTACATCTATAATGAATTCGTCGACACTGGATGCCGTTCGCTAGTCTTACACCATTACTTTCAAATCTGCGATATTGATGGACGGATGTGTCTCCGACTGGCAGTAGTGACTGGCCAGTTGTGACTCGCACAGCTGCTGATCTATAATTTGTGCACATGAAGCTGTTTGAAGCTGCTGTGTTTCACACAAGTGTTGTAATCGTAACCCGTGGACATTTTACATCGGGCCATCCGTCTCACAATAATAATTATTCGTACGACCCAAGATTTACGTTATTATCTTGTAACGAATCTATCATTTGATTGTAATAAAGTGAAGCCCTTAAATTGTACTTCCTGAATTTATAGTGGAGGAGGCATGTCTGGAGCATCAGAAATTGCCGATAGACATGGTCTGTCAGAGTGTCTGATTCGACCGAGCGTGCAGTTTAAGAAGTAGATGTTGCTTCCTAGGTCTCAACCTGTCTGTCCGTCTCTCCCTGCTTGCTCTTCGTGGCAGTAATGACGCTGACTTACCCCAGAAGGGCCCTCCTGCGGCGCAGCGACCAGTTTATTCTGACGTCTCTTGCGGCGACGGCGACGCTGCTCGGTGTGTCTACGCTCGCGGTCATCAGACGGTGGTATTTCTTCGGCTGCCTTCCTCTTCTTAACGCGACCAACAGCATGGCCCTGCAGATGGTTTGATTTTACTATCGCTTATTTAGCAAGGTTGCCATATGTGTAATAGAAGGAAACTTTAGACAACTGACTTGATATATTAAGTGAGCAGACCATAATTGTGTCTAATAACGAATGTGAAATGTGTTCCTGTAGGCGTTTGTCAAGTAATAACATATCAAATAGAGAAAGGAAACTGAGAGGCACACGAATGAAATGGGTAGAGAATGTTTTAATGGGGTACACTTAACAGAATAAAGGTTGGTTGACACGAATAATGATAAGGCATCTAGGAATAATGAACCCCGCACCTGAAAGAGGAAGAATGTGAAGGTGTGCAAAGAGTACAAAAACCAGATTGTTGTCCGCGCACTGTGTAGTACGCACCATATGAAGAAAGCTGAGACAAGTCAATAGATGTCTGGGTCGAAAAAGAAAGACATTGTCTGTGATCCGTTTTGTAAATAACGTTTGTGATGCATCTTTGTTCATAAATGCGACAGTAGAGCAGAAGTGTACGTACAGCAAGAACATAGTAAAATACGCATTCAATTGTAAATAAGAAAATTTGCTGGTGTGAACCTACATTTGTATTTAGAATACTCTGTTACCTTAATTTCTCTCACTTGATCCTCTGATCGTCACGTGAATATACGTGTAAAGTTCTATGACGCTGCCTAGCCTATCACAAATTCACATTCTGGAAGACTACACGAAGAGATTACGACACCATCGTTAAATTTTGTTTAAGAGCCCCCACACTATACAATTCTTTGTTATATCTTCGTGTGATTTGGTCTGGTTACTTATATTCTCATTAACTATTCTTCATGTTTCAAAACTTTATTCTGTATGTCGCATTGACGGAGCCCACAAGCACTGGAACTGTAAACCATATTATGTCGCATTGATGTCGTGTGTATTTCTCGTGCAGCCACTGAATAGAAGCTGAAGTCGGATTTGTGGCCCCCATTACCGACAGCATATGCCCACTGCAGTTCATAGCAGCACTTAGTTTCATGAACTGTTATTAAACTAACACTCCGTATGATCGTACATCGTGTACTGGACACTTTAGATAGCATGTCTAATGCACATGGGAAACCATGTAAGACTGAATCGACTGTTAACATGCGTTTTTACCTCATGTTTCAAACGAGTGGTATAATCCGTATCGTTGTAATTTTACAACGGAAGTTTACTTTCCACAGCAATAGCATTCCGTTTTATGTCACATTTACTTTAGGATATTGTAACCACTGCTATTTTATATTAATGGATTACAACAAAGTGCGTTCCTTACTTAGGCCCACGTGTAAAATTGAGAGAACTGTGTGGGAGAGTGACTGATTCTGCGATGCAAACCCGGTAGTACTGATGTTCGCTCACCTCTGCACGGCCGTTTTTCCCAGTGTCGTCCTTATTATTCTCTTCTTTCTTGATTCGAGGGGCAGGTCCTGGAGTCGGCTGACAGGGAAAGATCTCGAAGATGGACGGATATTCTGGCTCCCTTCTCTCTCTGAAGCGCCCGTACTCCATAAACTGTGGATGTTTTGTTTTTGCCATTACTGACTCAAGTAGTATTGTATATAACTAACACATAAGAATACTCTAGAGATTAGACTTACTACACTTGAATGGATTTTTGGCCACATACTCAGTCGGTAAGTATAAATTCTGAAAAATGTGTTACATAGTGTTATAGGGAGCGGTTATAAAATAATAAATCAAATAAAGTAGGAAATGAGAGGCACAAGAGTGAAAAGGTGAGGTAAGCATTTAATGGAACGTGCTCAACGGGGTTGGACACAGGTTAATGGGTCTGCTGCTAAGAAATCCTAAAATAGTTAACGGCCACTTGAAACCAAACCTTTTGTGTAAGTACAACGTTTAAAAGATATTAGGCAGATTTTGCCGACGCATTGTGGTAAATACACTCCTGGAAATTGAAATACGAACACCGTGAATTCATTGTCCCAGGAAGAGGAAACTTTATTGACACATTCCTGTGGTCAGATACATCACATGATCACACTGACAGAACCACAGGCACATAGACACAGGCAACAGAGCATGCACAATGTCGGCACTAGTACAGTGTATATCCACATTTCGCAGCAATGCAGGCTGCTATTCTCCCATGGAGACGATCGTAGAGATGCTGGATGTAGTCCTGTGGAACGGCTTGCCATGCCATTCCCACCTGGCGCCTCAGTTGGACCAGCGTTCGTGCTGGACGTGCAGACCACGTGAGACGACGCTTCATCCAGTCCCAAACATGCTCAATGGGGGACAGATCCGGAGATCTTGCTGGCCAGGGTAGTTGACTTACACCTTCTAGAGCACGTTGGGTGGCACGGGATACATGCGGACGTGCATTGTCCTGTTGGAACAGCAAGTTCCCTTGCCGGTCTAGGAATGGTAGAACGATGGGTTCGATGACGGTTTGGACGTACCGTGCACTATTCAGTGTCCCCTCGACGATCACCAGTGGTGTACGGCCAGTGTAGGAGATCGCTCCCCACACCATGATGCCGGGTGTTGGCCCTGTGTGCCTCGGTAGTATGCAGTCCTGATTGTGGCGCTCACCTGCACGGCGCCAAACACGCATACGACCATCATTGGCACCAAGGCAGAAGCGACTCTTATCGCTGAAGATGACACGTCTCCATTCGTCCCTCCATTCACACCTGTCGTGACACCACTGGAGGCGGGCTGCACGATGTTGGGGCGTGAGCGGAAGACGGCCTAACGGTGTGCGGGACCGTAGCCCAGCTTCATGGAGACGGTTGCGAATGGTCCTCGCCGATACCCCAGGAGCAACAGTGTCCCTAATTTGCTGGGAAGTGGCGGTGCGGTCCCCTATGGCACTGCGTAGGATCCTACGGTCTTGGCGTGCATCCGTGCGTCGCTGCGGTCCGGTCCCAGGTCGACGGGCACGTGCACCTTCCGCCGACCACTGGCGACAACATCGATGTACTGTGGAGACCTCACGCCCCACGTGTTGAGCAATCCGGCGGTACGTCCACCCGGCCTCCCGCATGCCCACTATACGCCCTCGCTCAAAGTCCGTCAACTGCACATACGGTTCACGTCCACGCTGTCGCGGCATGCTACCAGTGTTAAAGACTGCGATGGAGCTCCGTATGCCACGGCAAACTGGCTGATGCTGACGGCGGCGGTGCACAAATGCTGCGCAGCTAGCGCCATTCGACGGCCAATACCGCGGTTCCTGGTGTGCCCGCTGTGCCGTGCGTGTGACCATTGCTTGTCCAGCCCTCTCGCAGTGTCCGGAGCAAGTATGGTGGGTCTGACACACCGGTGTCAATGTGTTCTTTTTTCCATTTCCAGGAGTGTATATTGATATAAAAAGATTAGATCATGAAGAAAAAGGAAACCCGTCAAGAGACTCATTTTCCTTAACCATAATTGAGTATCTGTGGCCCAGGGTGTGTATAACGTCTATGATGATATTTTGCTTAGTAATTACAGCAGTACATGTTTATGCATAGATGTGAACTCTATGTACATAGTAAGTTTTGTATACAAATATAAAAATTAAACGTGGAAACGAAGATATAAAATAATGTTAATAATTCCACCCTAAATCATCTGCTGAATTAAATTAATTAGTGAAATACCTTGTTACTAACATAAATTGTGTCTCCTTATAAATTTTTACATGGAATAAATTTTGCCACATATAATAAGTCAGATTCATCGCACGGTGTAATAGTTTCTGAAATTTTATAGTTGCTCTAAAGTTACTATATCTTTCTTCTTTAATGATTCACACCCTTATTATTACTCCACATTATTGTAGGGCAATTGTTTCGTTTAGGTACCTCCCTAAGTAAACATACTTGATCTACCGTTACAGTATATCATCCAATGACCTAAATGGTTTCCAGTATTTTGATATCTAAGTTTCATTGGCAATTGTTCTTGTATGTTTATAGTTCCAGAACGCCTGCTTTGATGCCACAAAGGCAGTACTTCTCCATCGAATAATGTAGCAGAGTTATCAAATGGAAAAACAAGCAAGTATTCGTTAGTGCCAATGCTTTCAGTCAAATTTTCCCCATTAATAAACGCAAGAAGAGCTCTAATGCAAACGAAGTGAACGAATTCCGTTTAAAACCTATGTTTATGATAATACTGCTGCAGAAATTAATAATGAAAGCGAACAGACACTAAATGGTTTGCGGTTATTCATAACACGTCCATTACTTTATTTATACGGATTTATTTAGTTGTTAGTATTTGTCCTGTTGTAAAACAAATATTTCGACTATATAACACTACGCTTATTACTTAAATATATGTTCATTAGCTATGAAAATATAGTTGCTTCATAAACACGTAATATTATCTTAAGGTGGGATTTGAACTTCTTAATAGGAAGTGATTGTGGATGGCTGAGGGCAAAGAGATTTGGAGAGTGAACCACAGGCAATAAAGGAGAGCGTCTCCTTAAGTGTTTAGATGAACATAAAATGATACAACAATTATAATCTTTGCATTACATACAATAAAGAACTGTACCTGGAAATTCAATGTGATAATTGAAGCCATCTCGTCGAATTTATACCAACGTCGAGAACGTAAAGATATTAAATAAAGTCTAACAACAGTTCTCCAGAATTATAAGTAGACAACAAAAATTTGTGTATGTTTGTAAGATCTAATTTCAGATTTATTGTATACCAGAAAACCAAACAAATGGTAGGAATATTGAAAAAAAACTGGGAATTTATAAGAACAGATTTTGCTACAAGAGTAAGCATTGTTACTAATTTCAGTAATGCTTTAACATCGCTGTGCCGTTTTTGATACGTCTTGGAGTTGCTCACCATGTTCAGATCCATTATTCCAGCATCAAGGTCTTTCTTCCACTCTTTCCTACTTGTGTAGCGCTCTACATAAGGTGTTGCTGTCTTCGTTTTCTTTGCTTTCTTCGTTTTCTTCCTGCAGGGAAGACACGGACAGCAGAAAATTCTGCGTAGCACCTGAGAACCCAAAACAAAATCACTAAACGCGTAAACTAGTGCCCACATATTAAGTCATCGATGAAGCCGTCTTAAACGTGGACTACATCTACATCTACATCTACATCTATACTCCGCGAGCCACCTTACGGTGTGTGGCGGAGGGTACCTATTGTACCACTATCTGATCCCCCCTTCCCTGTTCCATTCACGAATTGTGCGTGGGAAGAACGACTGCTTGTAAGTCTCCGTATTTGCTCTAATTTCTCGGATCTTTTCGTTGTGATCATTACGCGAGATATATGTGGGCGGTAGTAATATGTTGCCCATCTCTTCCCGGAATGTGCTCTCTCGTAATTTCGATAATAAACCTCTCCGTATTGCGTAACGCCTTTCTTGAAGTGTCCGCCACTGGAGCTTGTTCAGCATCTCCGTAACGCTCTCGCGCTGACTAAATGTCCCCATGACGAATCGCGCTGCTTTTCGCTGGATCATGTCTATCTCTTCTATTAATCCAACCTGGTAAGGGTCCCATACTGATGAGCAATACTCAAGAATCGGACGAACAAGCGTTTTGTAAGCTACTTCTTTCGTCGATGAGTCACATTTTCTTAGAATTCTTCCTATGAATCTCAACCTGGCGCCTGCTTTTCCCACTATTTGTTTTATGTGATCATTCCACTTCAGATCGCTCCGGATAGTAACTCCTAAGTATTTTACGGTCGTTACCGCTTCCAATGATTTACCACCTATGGCATAATCGTACTGGAATGGATTTCTGCCCCTATGTATGCGCATTATATTACATTTATCTACGTTTAGGGAAAGCTGCCAGCTGTCGCACCATGCATTAATCCTCTGCAGGTCCTCCTGGAGTACGTACGAGTCTTCTGATGTTGCTACTTACTTGTAGACAACCGTGTCATCTGCAAATAGCCTCACGGAGCTACCGATGTTGTCAACTAAGTCATTTATGTATATTGTAAACAATAAAGGTCCTATCACGCTTCCCTGCGGTACTCCCGAAATTACCTCTACATCTGCAGATTTTGAACCGTTAAGAATGACATGTTGTGTTCTTTCTTCTAGGAAATCCTGAATCCAATCACAAACCTGGTCCGATATTCCGTAAGCTCGTATTTTTTTCACTAAACGTAAGTGCGGAACCGTATCAAATGCCTTCCTGAAGTCCAGGAATACGGCATCAATCTGCTCGCCAGTGTCTACGGCACTGTGAATTTCTTGGGCAAATAGGGCGAGCTGAGTTTCACATGATCTCTGTTTGCGGAATCCATGTTGGTTATGATGAAGGAGATTTGTATTATCTAAGAACGTCATAATACGAGAACACAAAACATGTTCCATTATTCTACAACAACCTAATAATAAGCGAAATAGGCCTATAATTATTCGCATCTGATTTATGACCCTTCTTGAAAATGGGAACGACCTGCGCTTTCTTCCAGTCGCTAGGTACTTTACGTTCTTCCAGCGATCTACGATAAATTGCTGATAGAAAGGGGGCAAGTTCTTTAGCATAATCACTGTAGAATCTTAAGGGTATCTCGTCTGGTCCGGATGCTTTTCCGCTACTAAGTGATAGCAGTTGTTTTTCAATTCCGATATCGTTTATTTCAATATTTTCCATTTTGGCGTCCGTGCGACGGCTGAAGTCAGGGACCGTGTTACGATTTTCCGCAGTGAAACAGTTTCGGAACCCTGAATTCAGTATTTCTGCCTTTCTTCGGTCGTCCTCTGTTTCGGTGCCATCGCGGTCAACGAGTGACTGAATAAGGGATTTAGATCCGCTTACCGATTTTACATATGACCAAAACTTTTTAGGGTTCTTGTTTAGATTGTTTGCCAATGTTTTATGTTCGAATTCGTTGAATGCTTCTCTCATTGCTCTCTTTACGCTCTTTTTCGCTTCGTTCAGCTTTTCCTTATCAGCTATGATTCGACTACTCTTAAACCTATGATGAAGCTTTCTTTGTTTCCGTAGTACCTTTCGTACATGATTGTTATACCACGGTGGATCTTTCCCCTCGCTTTGGACCTTAATCGGTACGAACTTATCTAAGGCGTACTGGACGATGTTTCTGAATTTTTTCCATTTTTGTTCCACATCCTCTTCCTCAGAAATGAACGTTTGATGGTGGTCACTCAGATATTCTGCGATTTGTGCCGTATCACTCTTGTTAAGCAAATATATTTTCCTTCCTTTCTTGGCATTTCTTATTACACTTGTAGTCATTGAAACAACCACTGACTTATGATCACTGATACCCTCTTCTACATTCACGGAGTCGAAAAGTTCCGGTCTATTTGTTGCTATGAGGTCTAAAACGTTAGCTTCACGAGTTGGTTCTCTAACTATCTGCTCGAAGTAATTCTCGGACAAGGCAGTCAGGATAATGTCACAAGAGTCTCTGTCCCTGGCTCCAGTTCTGATTGTGTGACTATCCCATTCTATACCTGGTAGATTGAAGTCTCCCCCTATTACAATAGTATGATCACGAAACTTCTTCACGACGTTCTGCAGGTTCTCTCTGAGGCGCTCAACTACTACGGTTACTGATGCAGGTGGTCTATAGAAGCATCCGACTATCATATCTGACCCACCTTTGATACTTAACTTAACCCAGATTATTTCACATTCGCATTCGCTAATAATTTCACTGGATATTATTGAATTCTTTACTGCTATAAATACTCCTCCACCATTGGCGTTTATCCTATCCTTGCGGTATATATTCCATTCTGTGTCTAGGATTTCGTTACTGTTCACTTCCGGTTTTAACCAACTTTCCGTTCCTAATACTATATGCGCACTATTTCCTTCAATAAGAGATACTAATTCAGGAACCTTGCCCTGGATACTCCTGCAGTTTACCAATATTACGTTGACTTTTCCTGTTTTTGGTCTCTGAGGACGGACGTTCTTTATCAACGATGATAATGTCCTCTCTGGTAAGCCGTCAGGTATTTTATCGTTTCGTCCAAGGGGGGGTCCCTCTAACCTAAAAAACCCCCGTGTGCACGCCACACGTACTCTGCTACCCTAGTAGCTGCTTCCGGTGTGTAGTGCACGCCTGACCTGTCTAGGGGGGCCCTACAGTTCTCCACCCAATAACGGAGGTCGATGAATTTGCAACCATTATAGTCGCAGAGTCGTCTGAGCCTCTGGTTTAGATCCTCCACACGGCTCCAAACCAGAGGACCGCGATCGACTCTGGGCACTATGCTGCAGATATTAAGCTCAGCTTGCACTCCGCGTGCGATGCTGGTTGTCTTCACCAAATCAGCCAGCCGCCGGAAGGAACCAAGGATGGCCTCAGAACCCAAGCGGCAGGCGTCATTCGTTCCGACATGTGCTACTATCTGCAACCGGTCACACCCAGTGCGTTCAATAGCTGCCGGAAGGGCCTCCTCCACATTACGGACGAGACCCCCCGGCAAGCACACCGAGTGCACACTGGCATTCTTCCCCGACCTACCCGCTATTTTCCTGAGGGGCTCCATAACCCGCCTAACGTTGGAGCTCCCTATAACTAATAGGCCCGCCCTCTGTGACTGTCGGGACCTTGCCGGAGAATCGGCCACTGGCCCAACAGGCGAGGCATCCTGTGGTGGCTCGGAAACGATGTCATCACCACTAGGAAGCACCCCGTACCTGTTGGAAAGGGGTAAGGCAGCTGCCACGCGGCCAGATCCCACCTTTGCCTTTCGGCCAGGCACGCGCGAGCCCACCACTGTCCGCCATTCACCCTGGAGTGATGGCTGACCGGTAAGATGCTCGCTGCCGGAAGACGCAGCGACATCAGGGGTTCCATGTGATTCCAAGGCCACCGAAGTAGGCATAGGTCTCACCACAGTTGCCCCAACGCCACTACGAGCCGACGCCTGCGCCTCGAGCTCGATGAGCCTAACAGACAAAACCTCCACCTGCCCCCGAAGAGTGGCCAATTCCCCTTGCGTCCGCTCACAACAACCACAGTCCCTACACATGACTATGTTTACCCTACTCTATACGGTGACAAATTCCCAAGATAATCTTCTGATGAGCTACTCTGATAATCAAGAAACACTCACTGAAATACGAGACGCGAAAACTACGCTAGGTTTTCCCAGAAAAACTATTTAAAAGCTAAGCGCAGCAAATAAGTACAAAAACGCTTTATACAAACAGTACTCGCTGCTGCTGGTGCTCTCGCTCTGGCTGTCACAAGACAACTGCTGATTCAAGTGACCAGCGGCTAACGGCCGCGAAACAAACAAAAGACGGTTTTAGGACGCTTTCTGTTCTAAACGATCAAGAAAACACTAAGAAATCTAACACGAAAACTACGTAAAGTTTTATCAAGAACTGTTAGTTACTATGCAGAGCAGATAAACACAAATATAATCCCTTCCTTAGTGGAAGGTCGTAAACAAAATGCAAAATAAACGCTTTATACAAACAGTACTCGCTGCTGCTGGTGCTCTCGCTCTGGCTGTCGCAAGACTACATAGCAATCAGAAAGTTGAGATTTTTTTTTGGACTTGTAACAACAACAAATGTACATTTAATAATTTTTTCTTCTGATTTTCGATAAATTAGTGTAAGCGATGTTCTGATTTCATTTCTTTTTTCTTTTCCATGTCATTATGGTAAAGAAACTGTAGACAATTTTCGATGTGAATATTAATATTTATGTCAAATTGCAAGCAATATTATAACAAAATGGAAATGTAAGAAATGTTGAAACTGTTGTAAGATGTTAAAATTGTAATTGTGCGCCTGGTCCATATGTAGGCAATGTATTAGGATATGTAGAATGCAAAACCTTTGGTGAATACCCTGTCTGTAGGGGAGCGGTAAAAGGTGGATGGCAGGCGAGCGCGGGAAAATGCACACAGGCGCGGCACGGCATAACGGGCTCAGCGGTAGTAGTCGGAGTTGGGCATCGGTCTGAGAAACACGCTCTGGATCGAGGAGGCTCTCCTGGAAAACGTGATTTCATTGAGCCTCAGATGTGCCGTTTCCGACGACTATACAGCATGGCTATATTCCATAGGCACTAAATGGAAAAGTATTGCGACGCTAAGAAGATGCAAAGTGCCGATACATCAAGAGCCACAGCTGTGATTGTATGTGTGCTTTGTGCCTCGCCATCTCGCCGCCCGCCAACCGCCGCATCGACACGAACAGGTTGAAACTTTTAGTACAGTATTCGTGTGGACCAGTGTTACTTTTGTTCCTGACTGTTCAATAACAACTTAACTTTTATCAGAACTGTCCTATCATTTAATTATCCTCATCACTAACCGAGACAGGGTCCTTTCCACATGTGGTGCAATCCGAGTGTCCCGAAATGAAGATTTAAAGTTTATGTTAATAATACTTACCTGCAGACCTATCTATGTTAGAATGATGTTTAAAGAACTTTGTTGTTAATGAATATATAGGTCTGGCAAAGTTGGAAGATAATGTTGAAATTGGTTTAGTAATGAAGTTTAATTATTTGAGGCAGATAAAATGGTAATTAAATGAGCAGGAAATAAGACAAAAAGAGTAGTAAATCATATATTGGAAATCTTGAGCGCTTCATGATCTCAATAATTAAAATTTCAGTACAGTGATCATAACAGTTTCAGGTTCCCCCCCCCCCGCCACCCCCCCACCACCTTTTTCTTTTCTATTCATTTAAATTCTGAAGTGTACTGAACTGATTTGACCAGCAAAGCTAAAGTCAATATAAAACCAAAATTTATTAGTGTTTTACCTTTTTCAAAATTGACATTGTATGTGTGTTTTGCAAGTGCTATTTCTAGGGTAACATATGCCCGATTTTAATCAGATCAATGGACAGTACGAAGTTTGTAGTAAACATTATAGTTTATTGCTGTGTATTTATGGCTTGTTCATATTAGTACAGGAAGTGAAATTATTAGTTCAGTAAACTTTCTGGTTCTAAAAGTTACCATATTATGCAGTGTTAATACGTGTTGTTTTCTATGAAAGTACAGCAACTTTTACAGGGAAGAAACTCAGTTAATGCCTAATTAGGCTGGCGACCGTTTTATTAACAAATTGGTAGCATCTGCTGTGTTATTTCTTGTCCGTCATAACGTGTAGTTGCACTTCAGGCTTGCTTGACGTATCATTGTTGTTACTGAGTGGGTGAAAGTCTGATTTGCCTCCATTCAGGTACACGCGGTCAATTTCTATACAAAAATCCTTTCTCATAAGGTGAAGCCCGTCAACTTACCATAGTACAGGCTTTAATAAGTATCGTACGCAGTAGCGTAGTGTTACAGACTGTCTCCGACAAGAGTTTGACCCTTGCCTCAGTTTGTCGGAATAACCTCTTGAAACTGTAAAATCTGCGTTAATAGACGTATTTTTTCCAAACGTTGAGAAAAAATGATTTATATGCTTCGATCAACGCTTCAAGTTCAATGGGACTGTGGTGAAGTGCAACATCGAACAGTGCGGGTATGCAGATGTTTTCGAATTAGTTTTATGTTACATCAAGTGAGGAGTTATGAGACACAATGGAGGCTCAAACAATATCTCCTGCTTCTTTTATCCCAGGCGAACAGGAATTCCATATTACCAAGCCGTAGCACAGTGTCAGTGTTCAGGACGTCCACTAACGTCGACTAGACCATAAGATGGGTAACATCTTCTCATCTGTGGAAAATTACCGGTGCAAGTGCGAGATAAATTCTCAAACTAACATGTTTTAAAAATTGTGAAATCTCTCAACTGGATAAATTCCACCCAGCAGTCATCGTATATGATCATTTCCTAAGATTCTCGTCTGAGATGAAAGAGATAAATTAAATACGGAACTCTTCTACGAATTCAGTCCTTGGCATGGATTATGTTCACTGTCCTCTGCTCTCTCTCGTGACAAATAGTCCCTTCACGACTTTTCTACTAACTTTATCGACATCTGAATTCGAGAGTGCTACCTCCCTTAACAGTTTAAATAATGGTTCCAGTTCCCTAATCTAAATCGGTGCATGGAATCCAACTTCCTACATACCCATCCCGTTTTCGGATTGTCGGTGTTAATTAAAAGAGCTCTTGAGAGACTTACTTTGTTTTGTGTTCAAATCTTTCCAAAGCGCAGTACCATGTGTGTAAGAATTAAAAACAAAATACTCATACAAACTCAAGAGGACTCCCTAAACGCTCAGATCAGTGCACTATTCTGTTTTTAATATACACACGAGATATCAAGTACATAATTACACCAGAGGTTAAATCTCTCCAGTATGCAGATGATTTGTGGCTTTTCCAACACTTAAGGACCAAATAATATGCCTACTGTGAGGAAGAGCCATTTACCCGTAAAATGACTGTATGACTGCCAGTGACCTAACAGTTTGACTATGAAATTTTCTATAGTTCTCTTAGCCCACTATGTAACCACAAAAAGAAACAGCATTAACGCGATGAGACCTGTAGCTGGAACGTGACAGTCTGCAGACTGTAACATTGTCTTCGTTCTCTGCATCATCGATTAGAATGATCGTTGTATCATACGTCAATCAGCTTGACTTAGTACAGTTCGGGTGCAGGCTTGTGGGCCTTCGAGAAATGCGATCAACTTACAAGAATGTCTTACCAGGAGAAGTTGTTGAAACTCTGCTGCGTGTTCGACGTCAGTACTTGGAGAGATATTTTAATAGCCAAGTGGCGCAGCAGCCCAATACAGATTAATGCTCCTGCGAAAAAATGAGGGTGTCTTCCACACACAAGGTCTACATCGGAAATGAGGAGTGTTTGCCCTCTGCTAGTGAAAGCATCAGGCTCAGTGCACAGTATCTACAGTTGGTTTCAAACAGATACATCCATAGACCAACTCAGATATCCCGTCCCGTATCAGATGTAAAATCTCGGTATTCACTATTTACAGTAAGATGAAAAATTGCTTTGGCACAATGAGTTCCAGTTTCATTCCCTCCTTTAAACTTTAGTGACGCACATTGTTCACTTTTATATTGATTGCTTTTAATCTCGAGAGACTTCAGCAGAAAGATGCGTATTACTTCTTCCGCAGCTGAAGTATTCCTAAGAACTTCTTCTGCCACCACGTTGTTCATATTTTACTGTAGAAGCGGCAGAGATTCGAGAGGCTCTCACATTACGTTTTTATGTGAGGCTCCAGAACCTGCAGTAGTCTCGAACTCGAAAAGTGTGTTCTATTCTATTCAAAATAAAATGTAACAGTAAGATGAATATTTAGGTATTTGAAATTTTGCGAGAAGCATTGAGAAATAAACGAAAAGGTATGAGAATCTCATAGCTATGGCCCCCACATCATGTATGACTGGTTTAGAAGACATAGTCAATAATCTGGCGAAGAATTCCAATGGTTCAGGATGTGTGATGAACGTCATTCTACCATTCTCCGATTTCCAGCTGTGGGTGCGGAAACTGGCCGTAAAGTCAATGCGACACTACGATCCAGCCAGTAACTAGAAGGTTCTCCTGTCTTCGAGAATTTCAGACGGGCAGGAATCTGAAAACTATCTTGGCACTCATTCGTATGAACTATAAGTTCATCCTAACCACTTACATTTGGTAGATGTCAGGGATATCCGTTTCTGCGAGTGTCAGAACACACAAGAAAAAAGGAGACCCAAATAACTATCTGTTTACCTACAAGTTCTTGGAAACACATCAAAACTTATTAGCGCAAAACCTTGTGAATTTGATGGTCCCCATTCCAACAAGTGCTCATGTTTTTTTATATCATAGGGATCCTCAAATATCCTCCCCACTCTTTCTGATGAGTAAACGTATCATATTAATTTTATTTTCTTCTAGCTCAGAAAGTAAGTAAATTCGCTGTCCTCGATTGTGGCTTGTACTTCACTCCACTTCCTTTCAGTTCATTACGTACTTTCGTTTCTGCAAGCTCAAAGTAGGTTGACTCATGAAACATGTTTATCCCAGCGTTAGCATGGTTGTAAAAAATATAGGTAATTTCTGTACTTTTGGACTAGTTTGACTATAGAAAACGTTTCACAATATTACTATACCCTGCGCTATAGAGAAAGAGATCTTTTATTTCCTCGAAACAACACAGCGATGCTTTTTATAGGTGTAGCGCTAAGTCCCAATTCGGCACATTCACAGCAGAGAATACTAGACGTAGAAGAGAGTGAAGAAGAGAAGGCGGAAAATGATGACGAAGATTACGCGTTTCCAATGAGGAAGCGCACCAGAACACCAAAGCCCATGCCAATGGAACAGTAAGGATGTTTCATACAGTGCATCTATCTGAGATGTTGAATAAAACTTGTAAAAGTTGATTCTGATTGCTATGCCTGTCTTAAGGCAGGCACAGAGATTTGGCCTTTAAGTGTAGAAAAAAGGCACAAATCATCTGCATACTGGAGAGCTTTGATCTCCGGTGTAATGATGTTCTCCAAATCACATTTGTATAGTGCACTAAATGCAAAATACGTTTAGTTCCAGAGAAAGAGAAAGAAGGTAATTTTTTTAGTTCCATAACAGTTCCCTGCCGCAGTAATAACACCGATTCCTGTCAGATCACCGAAGTCAAGCGCTGTCGGGCTGGGCTAGCACTTTGATGGGCCACAATGCGGTCTGCCCAGCCCTTTTGAGAAGCAGGGTTTCCACTCATCCCTTGTAAGGCAAACTGAAGGGCTACTTGTTTGAGAAGTAGCGGTTCCGGTCTTGTAAACTGACATATGACCGGGAGAGCAGTTTGCTGACCACATACCCCTCCATATCCGCATCCAGTGACGCCTGTAGGCTAAGGATGACACAGTAGTCGGTCGGCACCGTGTGCCTTCATGGACTGTGAGGACGGTGAGAGAGAGAGAGAGAGAGAGATAGCAAATAGAAGAAACACTATAAAGGAGCATATACATACGGACTTGGAAAAGTAAGTGACACATGTCGCCCCATGCTTGTGCAACAAGTGTGACGCGTTGTCAGAAGACAGTACATGCTCTGGGTGTCCTCGAGACACAGTTCTTCAGTTTAAATAGGACAGAACGATCACTGTGGGCATAACACTTGACACACAGATTAACTGTGAATGCTGACGCTGTATGGACCGCATTCAATACCGCGTTCAGCAACAGTGAAATTTTGTCAACAGTTTGACCAAAGCCGGTCAGATGAGGGTCATGCTGATCGCTAATGGAGACCATCGAATTGGACGTCTACCATAGACGACAATCTAAAGGTATCGAGAAACTGATTCTTAACAATCACAGATTTTCCGACGATGAAGATATTTACAATTTCAAGTTCAATGCAGCAGTCAATAAAATGTGACATAACAACGTGCAACGTACTTTCTGAAGGAACTGGAGTGAACAATTTTATGATAGTATTTTATTACATAATAATTAACTAACATTTGGCGGAACTTACATTGTTAGATTACAAATTAAATCTCTAAAGATAATCTGTGAAAATTAGTCATTATTAGGATAAAAAACGAGTTTGATGAGTGATTTAGCATATGTGAGTGTGCTTACTCTAATACTTTTATGATACACAAGAATTTTTAAAAATTTTGTATTTCAGTCTTATTCGGTCCCAGAACATTTCATTGAAACCAATTGAAAATTTTCATTCGCAAAACCCAAGCTCAGAACCCAGGAGGATAAATAAGGCGCCTGTTTGAAATTTTTGCCTTTCCCGGAGTAATAGTATCGAAAGTCTCCTCAGAGGCCTGTGTATTACGAGGATCTGCAACCTTGGCATCAATTTTCAACAAGACACAGCAGCAGCTTTCTGTTATTATGGGGATCAGCTGGATCGCCGAAATATTGAATAAAGTTGATTTTATAATACGGCAGCAGACCTAAGGTGTCATTCAAGAAAGCCCTTATTTGCTTTACACGAAATAATAGTGTGTTAAAATATGGTTTGTTATTTGTAAGTGAATACCCTTGTTAATCCCTCTTGAATACTACTTCTTGTTTTGTGACTACATTTGATACGTGAAGATTCCTTAGCTCTAAGTATTGAACATATATGAAACAGCAAATTAATTTGAAACCATTGTTCACATTATTTATACTATGTCTTCTCCACATACACTATTGGCCATTAAAATTGCTACACCAAGAAGAAATGCTGATGATAAACGGGTATTCATTGGACAAATATATTATACTAAAACTGACATGTGATTACATTTTCACGCCATTTTGGTGCATAGATCCTGAGAAATCAGTACACAGAACAACCACCTCTGGCCGTAATAACGGCTGTGATACGCCTGGGCATTGAGTCAAACAGAGCTTGGATGGCACGTACAGGTACAGCTGCCCATGCAGCTTCAACACGATACCATAGTACATCAAGAGTAGTGACGCGTACTGTGACGAGCCAGTTCCTCGGCCACCATTAACCAGACGTTTTCAATTGGTGAGAGATCTGGAGAATGTGCTGGGCAGGGCAGCAGTCGATCATTTTCTGTATCCAGAAAGGTCGTACAGAAACTGCAACATGCGGTCGTGCATTATCCTGCTGAAATGCAGGGTTTCGCAGGGATCGAATGAAGAGTAGAGCCACAAGTCGTAACACATCTGAAATGTAACGTCCACTGTTCAAAGTGGCGTCAATGCGAACAAGAGGTGACCGAGACGTGTAACCAATGGCACCCCATACCATCACGCCGGGTTGTACGCCGGTATGACGATGACGAATACACGCTTCCAATGTGCGTTCACCGCGATTTCGCCAAACACGGATGCGATCATCATGATGCTGTAAACAGAACCTGGATCCATCCGAAAAAATGACGTTTTGCCATTCGTGCACCCAGGTTCGCCGTTGAGTACAGCATCGCACGCGCTCCTGTCTGTGATGCACCGTCAAGGGTAACCGCAGCCATGGTCTCCGAGCTGATAGTACATGCTGCTGCAAACGTCGTCGAACTGTTCGTGCAAATGGTTGTTGTCTTGCAAACGTCCCCATCTGTTGACTCAGGGATCGAGACGTGGCTGCACGATCCGTTACATCCATGCTGATAGGATACATGTCATCTCGACTGCTAGTGATAAGGGGCCGTTGGGATCCACCACGGCGTTCCGTATTACCCTCCTGAACCCACCGATTCCACATTATGCGAACAGTCATTGGATCTCGACCAACGCGAGCAGCAATGTTGCGATACGATAAACCGCAATCGCGATGGGCTACAATCCGACCTTTATCAAAGTCGGAAACGTGATGGTACGCATTTCTCCTCCTTACACGAGGCATCACAACAACGTTTCACTAGGCAACGCCGGTCAACTGCTGTTTGTGTATGAGAAATCGGGTGGAAACTTTCCTCATGTCAGCACGTTGTAGGTGTCACCACCGGCGCCAAACTTGTGTGAATGCTCTGAAAAGCTAATCATTTGCATATCACAGCATCTTCTTGCTGTCGGTTAAATTTCGCGTCTGTAGCACGTCATCTTCGTGGTGTAGCAATTTTAATGGCCAGTAGTGTATATGAGTTGACATTTGTACCAAGCAGTTTGCAGTATGGCTCAGTAAACTAAGGCCAAATAATATTGTAATAATAACAAAAATAAAACTGCAACTAAATAAAGGCTGTCTGTGTGTGTGTGTGTGTGTGTGTGTGTGTGTGTGTGTGTATGTTGGCTGTCCTATCTATGCCTCCTTCATGTTACTCCATACCTTACTTACTCTGCCATTCCTCCCTCCCCACTTACCATCCCCCCTCCACCAGCTGATGTATTAATGAGATACAATGTATTCTTTGAGTTATGGTCGAGAAAGAGGAGAAGGCCGTGTTGGTGAAATGGTTAACGGGCTGAAGTTCCATACATCTCGAGCTGCTGAGATCCTCATTCGATGTTCCCGCCTGAATTTGATTCATTTTCTCAGTCCACTTCAAGCAGGTGCCGGAATGGGTCACCTGAAAAAGCTATGATCCGTTTATTGGTACACCTTTGTCCAATCCGAACGTCGACGAGACGTCAAAAGCAAATTTTCGTTTTTACTTTTCTAGTAAGTCACAAAGTATGATGAAACTTGAGCGCGGCTCTAGAAATTGTTTTCATCATTTTGCAGCTTTTTGAATCCCTAATCTATAGCTTGGATATAGAGTAATCAAGTTTGCATCATCTTAATTCCTTCATTCAGCCTACTAAAAGCATTCACTACTCCTGAGTTCATGTTGTCTCCCTGAGGTACTAGACGTACCCTAGCAGCAGTAACCCAAATCAGTTTCTATCAGTGAATAATTCAATTATGAATGCATCGTGATCATCTATTTGAGATTCAAAAAATGACTTCTAGTTCTTTTACTGTATGTCCTTATCCGTGTTACACCAGTTCACAATTTGCTCCCGTCGCAGAATGAGGAAATTCTGCGGTCTTTCAGCTCTTTTTGTGTAGTCGTAGATCTTGTAATTTATATGCACGTCACATTTAAGCACGTTTACATAATTATATTTCAGTCGCGCCTTTCTTGTTGTTGACATTTCACGGCAGCCAAATTAGAACACTAAAGATTGTATACTCGGTAGTATGCAAATAAAAGTCAGAATATCTAAATTGTGTCATTATTTCTCATACTTACACCCAAGCCTCCAGATATCAGACACTCAGATCGGTACCAAACGTTGTGTGTCAATAGGGTATCAACCAAAACACCAATTTAGTTTGTGCTGGGTACTGTCACCCAGTAGAACATGCATAAACGTAATTAAAAGTACACCAGCACAATGGAGTATAGGAGAAGCCTATAGGTGATGAAAGATCTCAGAGAGCTCTGCTAAGTTAGTGGGTAAGGCGTTAGCTCGTCGTCCTAAACGTCCCGTGTTCGAAAAACATTTTACGCGTGAACATTGTTATAAGGGAGGACATATTCCTGACATATAAAAGGACACTTCGGAATTTGTAGTAATGTTATTGTTGCAGTCTGCTTTCGCTTCGTTGGTTGAAAGTAGCATATCTGTAACATTGTGTAGAGAAGAACACACCTGTTTATACAAATGTACTCTGTAGGTTTGCTACTACTATCAACTAACGAAGCGAAAGCAGACTGCCAAAAAATATTGCTGCAAACTCCGAAAAGGCCCTTTACATGTCAGGAGAATGTTCTCCCAATTAACCATGCAACTGTTTCATGTATACAAAAAATGTTATCAGTGATGTTCCAACCGGGACTTTAAATTTCGACGATCTCAAGCACTACCAACTTCCTTCCTCTTTTTTCTTTATCATCCCTGCTCCCAAAGTGAGGGGAGGGGGCAAAGCGAACAGGGGTCGCAATCCGAGACCTGGCCACCATATCCCGTTCCCACACACCAGGAACCAAAGAAAGCGTAGGGGGCGTTGGGTAGAGGTGCAATGAGCATAGTTTGTTTATTTTCCTTTTCTCTATTTTTTATTTTTATGTATTTATTCTTTTTAACATTAATACCACTGAGAATAGCAGGTTGATACTCTATCGATACACAACGATTGGTGTTTATCTGAGTGTTGGACACCTGGGGGTTTGGGTATTAGTAACAAAATGCTATGAAAGGGAGGACGACCATCACATAGAGCAGACGACGATGTAGTTCGGCCACACATGGTGCAAGGTCTTGACTTAAAACGCCTAAAAAAAACATATGTGACTTATTTTACTGAACCTGTAAACCACTATAACACGTCCGAAATACCTCACGTTAATGATAATGCCAAGCCGAGAATCACAGTTTGTATGAACCTTCTTAGTATGGAATATTTCACTTCTAACTCCCACTACGAATGGTCATAGGTAGTGGAAAAAAACTACTGATACTGTTAGGGAATAGTGATAATGATAGATTATCTGTGTTTTTTATTTACTTATTCTTAGCATTCTCCACACATGCATCTGACACCGTATTTGCATTGACTTCCACCTTATTGTGGACTGAACCCAATCACTTACGGTAATAAGGCAAGTTGGTTCTTACATCCGGAGAAAACGGTTTACTTAATTTGGCTGCTCGTTTTCCTATTGTAGTTTTACATTTACGTTGCAAACGATTCCATAATCACTGGACATAATTCGGTCAGTTCTGATCCCCCCCCCCCCCCCAAAAAAAAAGCTTGACATTGGACATAAGGCGATCTGTTTGAATACACACAAGGTCACAAGGTGAATAAATAACTTATCTACGATGGCGGTATGTGGAAGAATTCCGGATGAGATATTTAACTTACTTATTTGCTTCGGACGTATGTTTAATGCTGTTTGCAGGAACGTGTACACACATGAGATGGAGTTAAAATTTATCAACTTGCATTCTCGATTACCGTGTCTGCACTGTGGACTTGTGGAGACAGTTTCATATGAACCACCAAAAACGGTATACGTTGCTCGTATTGGCAGTTTGGTGGGACTCAACGAGCGCAATCTGAGACTACTACAAGTTGTACTCCACTGAAGATGAATCAGTTCATTGCAAATCCACTTAAATTATCGGAATCATCTATCAGTCACTTCGTAGGCCATACTGGCAGAGAAATGCTAGACGATAAGGGAAGACCATATAGCTGAATTCGATTTTCCGAAAATCACAACAGATTGTAGTTCGGATACTACTTTCAGTCATTGCACAAACATTGAAGTGTTAGTTTTGAGACAAATATTCAGGATATAGGAAATCGACTGAAATCCCTAGCCAGAGGAAACGCATCAAGGCCGGATGAGAAGCTGGGCCATTCTACAGAGGTCACTCAAAGAAGTTGCACCCCTTCAGTTGCCAGTTTATTATAGGTCACTGGAGCCACTTGGTAGCTGGAGCAACTGACGGTACCAAGCGATTGGAATAGAAGCGTAGGTCAATCCAGTTTTCAGGAGAAGTCGCCGGGCAGATTCACATGATAATACGGCGTCACTGACGACGTCTGTCTGTTGTCGATCTTCGGAACAAGTTTTATGCTCACTCATTTGGACGTTTCAGCAGAAAGAAAATCTGTAAAAGAGTCTTCTACAGACAGATATCTTGACCGACTTAGCAGATATTTCGGAAGGTGACTCATCCTGTAATCTTATACCATAGGGATTATTCACACTATGTAGCCATTAACTGATGCATGCTATTTTAAAAAGTTTCAGATATTCTTGCAGAATTTAGTATTATTCAAAACTGAAAGAAGAAAATAATGAAATGTTCGGAAACAAGAACCTGTTGAGATATGGATCGTTGAACGTCCCCAGTTCACAGCCTCCGTTCTATTTTTAAGTAAGGCGGCATTCTCATGTGATCGCACAGTAAATTACTGCGGTACGGTCGCGATGGCTGATGGCATTTTTGGTGCATCGTGCCATTGTGGCGACATGATTGCTTCAGCATCAGTTAATGCGCAGCAGTTGCAGGTAACAGATCATTGAGCCAGACACTTAACCAAACAGGTTAACAAGTGCTTTGTATTACCGATTACCAGTCCTATTGCAGAACTGTGTACAACGGGGCACCATACTGCATCGTTTTTAGGCGATATCCTCGCCGAGTAGGTCCAGTATCATGTCCCCATCATTCACCGGAGACGAATGTGCCGGATGTCTGGCTGTGGAGGCACTTAAAAGTCATTGGTGTGTGCCCATCCAGTCCACTGACAAAGTGCGGACATAACAGGAGCGTGTGACCAGCGCATGTAACGCAATCCGAACAGCAGCAGGTGTATTTGAAAGAGTGTGTGCTTTACAGAGAAGGATATCATGATCCGTGCATATCACATGCCGCCCTACTTATAGCGTCTAGCTCTGTGTGTGACTATGGGAAAGTTCCTTGCTGATTAGGACAATACTGCGTCAGTTTGGAATATATGACACTTGCTTTCGAAGACCTGTTTTTATCCACAGGTAGTGTAGGTGATGATCGTATGTCGCAAAGGCTGACCACAAAGAATATACATAATGAATGCGGTCAAATTGGTGAAAAATTACAAGGTGCTTTAATCACGTGATTGGTTATCCGTCACTGGAATCAGTCACAATCTTCGAAGCTCTGGAGCTTAAGTTCGGACAGTTTAAAGTTGAACGACCATACAAACCTGGCTCTGGTTATGGCACAACGGAAGCAAGCAGCCAAGCGTTCCGCAATGTTCCACCTATTACGCACGACTGAAGTACTTACGTGCGTGAAACAAATGCTACTCTAGTATGATGCAGCTCTGTCGCACAATTAGCTTAACAGCTCATGCATCCACTTTGGGGATAAGAATAATACACGGAAGAATGTGAAAGAATGTTCTCGATCTGCTTCTGGATTTGACTTTGATGAAGATGGACACGAGAAAGCAGTTCTGACATAGTGATTGATAATGGAAGTAAGATTTATGGAAAATTAAGCCAAAAGACAACAGACTAAGTGTCACCATTTTACCGGTATCATTATCTCAGTGGTTGTGAAAGGTCACATTACCCCCCCCCCCCCCTGGATATCGATCAGACGGGCTTTACCCCAGGAAAGCCCCTTATCCATGTCCGTTTTTGTCTCGTTCTTAGAGCCCTTACTTCTCCGCCTCGCCCATTCCTGTGGCGCCACCATATCTTTTGAGTCCGGTATGAAGAACTGGTCAGGCCTCGAAAGCTTGGAGGATTGAGTCTTTCCGATATCAAAATGAAAACATCCATCCTATTTGTCTGCCCGCATTCAGTTACCTCTACATCTACATCTACATCTACATCCATACTCCACAAGCCACCTGACGGTGTGTGGCGGAGGGTACCTTGAGTACCTCTATCGATTCTCCCTTCTATTCAAGTCTCGTATTGTTCGTGGAAAGAAGGATTGTCGGTATGCCTCTGTGTGGGCTCTAATCTCTCTGATTTTATCCTCGTGGTCTCTTCGCGAGATATACGTAGGAGGGAGCAATATACTGATTGACTCCTCAGTGAAGGTATGTTCTCGGAACTTCAACAAAAGCCCGTACCGAGCTACCGAGCGTCTCTCCTGCAGAGTCTCCCACTGGAGTTTATCTATCCTCTCCGTAACGCTTTCGCGATTACTAAATGATCCTATAACGAAGCGCGCTGCTCTCCGTGGATCTTCTCTGTCTTTTCTATCAACCCTATCTGGTACGGATCCCACACTGCTGAGCAGTATTCAAGCAGTGGTCGAACAACCGTACTGTAACCTACTTCCTTTGTTTTCCGATTGCATTTCCTTAGGATTCTTCCAATGAATCTCAGTCTGGCATCTGCTTTACCGACGATCAACTTTATATGATCATTCCATTTTAAATCACTCCTAATGCGTACTCCCACACAATTTATAGAATTAACTGCTTCCAGTTGCTGACCTGCTATATTGTAGCTAAATGATATGGGACCTTTCTTTCTATGTATTCGCAGCACATTACACTTGTCTACATTGAGATTCAATTGCCATTCCCTGCACTATGCGTTAATTTGCTGCAGATCCTCCAGCATTTCAGTACAACTTTCCATTGTTAAAACCTCTCGATATACCACAGCATCATCCGCAAAAAGCATCAGTGCACTTCCGATGTCATCCACAAGGTCATTTATGTATATTGTGAATCGCAATGGTCCTACGACACTCCCCTGCGTCACACCTGAAATCACTCTTACTTCGGAAGACTTCTCTCCATTGAGAATGTCATGCTGCGTTCTGTTATCTGGGAACTCTTCAATCCAATCACACAATTGTTCTGATAGTCCATATGCTCTTACTTTGTTCATCAAGCGGCTGTGGGGAACTGTATCGAACGCCTTGCGGAGTCAAGAAACACGGCATCTACCTGTGAACCCGTGTCTATGGCCCTCTGAGTCTCGTGGACGAATAGCGCGAGCTGGGTCTCACACGATGGTCTTTTTCGAAACCCATGCTGATTCCTACAGATAACTGTACCGTTGCCAATATTCCACATCTGCTATTAAACCACTGGATCGATTTGATTCAAACTTCGCACTGTCTGGAAAGAAGCGCTGTGGTGTGTAGGAACCAGCCACCAATCAAAGTGGTGGGGGTGCTGGTGAAAAAGTAGCATACCCCATGACTGACAAATATCTGGAATTTATTCATTCAACATTTAAGAGTGAGGGCCCTTAATCATTTGGAACAAACTCTATACGTAATTTCAGTGCTTATCCCTTAATACATTTTCATGTAGTGCAGTAAAACAGCTGCATCAGAAATCACATTTTAATTTATGGCTTTTTTAGATAGAAACTCTATTCGTGAGACATATCGCATACAGTATTCACATACACCACCGACTGCACTTGCAAAATATACCACTGTACGGCACATAGTTCTGGAAATATGACGTCATACACACTTACATGCGTACAAAGCTGCTTCAGTATGCGTGACGTTTTAATTTATTGCTACTCCAGAACCAACCCTACTCCCAACACACTTTGCGGACAGTACGTACAAATACCGTTTAATGTACCTGGAACATTACATCTTAGTACGGCACATTGTTCAGAAGGTAAGACGTCAAAACATAGAACTTCGTGAAAAGGAGACTGCGGGGTGAAATTCACTAGGGGTACAAGTCACATACGGGTACCAATTCGTATGAAATATGTTGAATATATTTGAAATGTATGTGACACATGCCTACACAGCTGAAGCTGCAAGTAAAAATTGCTCCTAAATCCAATGTCAACCAAACTTGGTACACATGTTACTAATGTATTTTGATTAACATATATCGAGGCCTTACTAATTGTGCATACACGAAAATAGCAGAGAGAATGATTGATTAATTAATTGTAAGTCAGCATTATCCAAGAAAGAGACGAAGAGGACTGTTTTGTCTTCTTTGTCGCCTTTCTGGACTCACATCTGGGATAACAAGTGTTCACACATTCGTCCGACCACCCACGTTATGCTCTTCTATTTGATACCATACATCGACTGAGGTCAATGCGTGGCGGGGTCCACTGAAGAGGTTCACGGTTCACTTCGTTAAGCAACATTGTGCAATTCGTGCTTGTTATATTTCTCCGAAGATATGGTCATCTCCTCGAGGTTTTAACCCAGTCTTTAATTTTTCAATGAGTAAATGTTGCAGAAATAGTGGTTCATGTATAAGTATACTATGAGACAAGTGCATTACGAGAAAAGCGAAATTAAATTCCCATTGGTATGCGTTCGTCTGACATAAGATGATACAGTCTTAAGAACACATAACACGAATGACAAAAGCAACACTTTTAGTCTAGCGGTTACAGAGTTTAGAGATCCCTTTCTAATTCCTGCTTTAGTGTATCCCTTTAATAGTAAATCAACCATCCAGAAAAGGTGCACTTCTGGCCCTTAAAATCGTAGCACTAGGAAGTTTAACCAGTAACGAAGCTGAACTCATTGCGCGTATATGCAAGAGCAGCAAGAATACGCGTTTTAATTCTCATGTAATCTGGGGGTATACAGAGTGTGAAGTACACAGAACTGCCTCCTCAATCAGCGATATTAATTTTAATTCGGGTGTCCGTCGGAGTGAACTGAGCCCAGAGGGGAGATAGGGACACATCATACAGAGTAACTTCAACTCACTGCCACAGTCCACCCATTGTAGTGACTGGCAAGTGCTAGCGTGCTAGCCTTTCGACAACGCACTACCAGACGTTTTCAACCTAGAGAACGCGTTGGCCAAGGCAACAAACTAACACTCTCAATCGCATGTATTAACTGAGAGGACACCACATGTCATATCTACTGCTGTATTTTCGTCTCCTTTCAAAGATATAAGTATTACAGAGATAAATCGCAAATAGAGAATTTAGTTGATCCTCAACAGCCGCACTACCTGGTCAGTATCAAGTGGGATGACCCGTTGCACCGGCCGACTAATATTTCTTCCTTCTGGGGTATGAAGCAATAAGGTCCTCACTGTTACATCTCTCCTTGGCCTTCTATCGATAATGCCGGTCCTCTCCATCAAGTGCCTCACCCTCTGTCTTCCTGCAAGGGTACAATCCATTCGACATTTCGCAGTTTTCGGATTAGATCGCTGGACTTCATGGAAGTTTCAGAGGTCGAGCAGGTATGCTTCCTTTCATATCTTCATCAAGTCATTTTGCCATCTTCCTCGTTGCTTGCCCTCTCTTTCAAGATCTTTCTGTATACTTTGTTCATGGCCTATGGGTATTATAGCCAACCATTCTCCAGTCATGAAACAGCTTAGTGTAAGTACTGCCGAGCTCTCTCAGCGACTGGTCGCGACTTGATTGCGGACTCTATCTGCAACAATAAAGTCCTAAGTGTTGCTTCATCTACCAGTGATTTTTCTAAATTTTCTCGGCGAGCGCTCCATTGTTCCAAGCATACGCTCCCACCAACCACCCACCAAGCCGCAAGTGGTGCAATAAGCTTCTAAGTAAAACCTTGCTGAGGGATGTGCTGGTTGGTCTTTGTGTTCTCTATGTCATGAGTGAGGTCTTCTAGATCTTTATTTGCTGATCAAAAGTTTTCACATCATCGGAATAAATAGTATATAATTTGATGGTGGATGGCGGAGTAACTAATAATCTGGGACAATATCCAAACTTTTAAAACATAACAGTGGAACCAGAAACTCCAAGGGCTGGACACCACGCAACCTGGCGTGTGGCAGTTTGCCCGTCACTTCACCAGGGAGAAACTGTACACACCCACGCTACAAGGGCCCGACGGACCGGCATATCCCGCGGAAGAAAAGTAGAACTTATGGTCCTCACAGTTGCAGTGTCATTCACACCGAATCTGGACGTCTCAGACCCAGCGTTCGCACTTGCGACCGACCAGGAGGTTACAAGCATCTTGGCCCAACCATCGCGCAACGGTATACGACAGGATATCACTGCTGAATTCAAATGGGCCATCACGCATACCATAGCTAGGAAGGCCCCTGGTCGAGATGGCATTCAAAACCATGTCCTCCAGGAGTTCACGGATAAAGCA
The DNA here is from genome assembly GCF_021461385.2 of Schistocerca piceifrons. Lineage (NCBI taxonomy): Eukaryota > Metazoa > Arthropoda > Insecta > Orthoptera > Acrididae > Schistocerca > Schistocerca piceifrons. The sequence continues at coordinate 558,967,400 of NC_060143.1, forward strand.
GCAGAATACCTCACACACATCACGAATGCAATACTTAAAACACCAACACTTCCCCGCCTTTTGGAAGACGGCCATGGCTCTCATGTTCAGGAAGCTGGAGAAAGACCACTCCCTCCCACAAAATTACCTACCCATCAGTCTGCTAAGCGCGCTCAGCAAGACAGTTGAGATGGTAATACTAAAAAACTCACTAGGCACTGCATTATAAACGATACCCTGAGGCTGGAGCAAGTCGACTTCGGGAATTACCACTCGACAACACAGCAATTCCTCTGCGTCGTTGAATACATAACACACGGATACAATACAAACAAAACAACTGGGGCAGTGTTCCTGGACATCGAAAAGGCCTTAGACCGTCTGTGTCACAACGGCCTCATACGCAAACTCAGCGACGGAGGGTTCCCCGACGGACTCGTACATCTCTTACACTTACATCTCACGGATAGGAGTTTCAACGCTGACGTGCAAGTCGAACAATCAACACGACGTGGTATCCAGGCTGGAGTACCCCAAAGAGGCTACCTAGAGCCCATACTGTCTAACCTCTATATTAATGACCTTCCAGCTACATGCAACACGATGGTGGCAATCCACGCGGATGACACTGCCATCCTCGAGCAACATTGGAAAACCTCTAACATTAACTCACGACTACAGACTGCACTCAGAGAGGCAGAGCCTTGGTTGGTAAAATGGGGTGTTAGAGTGAACGTAGGCAAGTGCGAAGCCGTTCTGTTCACTAGAAGACCGTAGAAGGCGTAGCGCACTGAATAGGAGGGTGTTCATGTCCCTGTACATCCCACTTATTAGACCTTTGATGACGTATGCTGCTCGCGTTTGGGGATACGCTCCACCGACACGACTCTGCCGTCTGCAGCTCATACAAAATAAAGTACTCAGAATCATAATAAGTGCACCGCGTTACACTCGCGCCGCGCATGTTCACCGGGTATATCGGCTAGATACCCTCTTGCAGGTATTGCAAAAACTCTCCACACGACTTTACAGAAACACGAGACACTCGCATAACCCGTTTATGCTTTCTATGGGGAACTACGACCACGACCATAGATGGAAATATAATAGACCAAAGACACTAGTAGCAAAGAACTAAACTTCTGTGGTCAATAGCCCGCTAACACAACAGTACTCGCGAGTCCCTGCAACACAGCTGTTACTGGCAACCGCAGATGTCCTACCCGCCGCAAAAGAGGTAATCACAGGGAGGCCGTACTGTACACAACACGCAAACCAGTCACACACACACACCCTACACTGTGAGCTGATCTATGACCGATTGCCCACTAATGAAGGACGACCTCAGACTGTTACGGGGACGCAGCCGCTGCAGCAGACCCTACTACGAGCACCCGCAACGACAAAGGTAACGATGCACGATACCTCGCAATAACATAACCTCACCTTGCATGCACTGTCGCAGCTAGCAAGCCGCTACTGCCCTTACTACCAGTCCTACTGTGGCAGAGGCCTTTTTTCTCTTGGCACTTGCCTTGTCACTTTTTTCCCTCTGCCCTTACAAACCGATACCCTTCTATCGGTTTTGTCCACTGTCTGTCTCCCGATAAACCATTTCAATGAGTAATCCTGCCCACAGCCCGGATCGTGTGACTCCTGATTGGAAAGCTAACATGTTATACGAAGGTGACTGTAGAACTATTGGTTTGGTCACCTCGTCGGTGTGGGCGTGGAGGGGCCCCATCCTATGGAAAAAAAAGGTGGAGAAACTAACTGAAAGGGAAGGAAATATTGATGTCAGCTGCATCCGGGAATTTATGCGGAATCAGCGACGGCGAGTGAAAATGCGCGCCGGTCAGGTATTCGAAACGGGGATCTCCTGCTTGCTAGGCAGTTACGTCAACAACTGCGGTACGCCGACCCGTTAGTTACCGCAGACGCGCTGACTGTCTTGGCGCTTCTCCCAGCACTACCACATTCCTGTCTGGCGCCACCTAACTGCAGTCCCCGGCCAGATCCTTCATATTGGCGACTTTGAGATTCCCGGAGGAAGTCGAACGTATTTCTGCATCCGCGCTGAAGCAAGTACTGACAGATGCGAACATTACCGAACTATCAGTTTAATTCCATGTGGTTGCAAAATGCTAACGCGAATTCTATACAGAAGAATGGAAACGCTTGTAGAATCCAACCTCTGGGAAGCTCAGTTTTGATCCCTTAGAAAGGTCTAACAGGCAACCCAATACTGACTCCACGAGCTCTCTCAGAAGATAGATTAAGAAAAGACAAACCTACGTTTATAATATTTGTGGAGGTAGTAGAAACTTACAGAAAAGCTGACTGGAACACTCTTTTTGATAATTTCAAGGTAACAGGAGTAAAATAAAGGGAGTGAAAGGGTATTGACAACTTCTACAAAAGGTAAGACGGCGGTTATAAGAGTCGAGGGGCGGGAATGGGAAGCAGTGGTTAAGAAGGCAGTGAGACAGAGTTGTAGCTTATCCACGATGTTATTCAGTGTGTACAGTGGAGTAGAAAATTATGTGCAGAGAAAAGAAATCAAGACCATAAGGGTTTCTGCCGGTTGTTCACCGCTTACTTGTACCGACATTTCAACTGCGTACCTATCAGTCTTCTTCACGTGCTGCCTGATACTGATTCCAGAGTGGAACGAGTCCGGTATTTATGCTCATGTTGTGCTAGGCGCTCCGTCTGCGATCTGCGTCGCGTCATGCGCTCTGTATGTGTTGTGCATTGACCAATAGCAGCGACGGTAGTGCTTTCCTCTAGCCGCGGCAGTTCCGAACGCTGTGGTCAGTACCCTTTGTCAGTCTCGCTGTTGCAGTTCTGAAAGACGTCCAAGTCGTGCTAGACATTTTATCTTCCGGTTATCCTCATTTAAGCCCACCTGTGATCTAGGACGTTCTGTTACCGTGGCGTGCCGTGTCAGGCGTTCTCTCCGATTTCCGTGCACACCAGGAACGGCTGAAGTGTCATTTTCAGGTCACTGTTGCTCAAACAACCGCTCGAGACCCGATAAAGCGCCCTCAGGTATTGATCTGTTGTCTAAGGTACCATTTCATGAGCGTCCTTTTGCTGCATGCACCGGGCAGTTTTCTCTAATTCCGTCTTCATATTTGTGTCCCATGAGGTCTTCATGTTGGCCCCGTTACGACTTTAGAAGATCGAGTCCCGAATTCGACGCAGAGCTCTACTGGAAATTGGTGTCGCGGTTAATAATACTCTCCATGACCTTAATCTCTATACATTCTTTGATAACGCTACTCCAACATCTCCATGTGTGTGTTACAATCTTGGCATCGTTATAGTTCATATAATGATTGAATTTTAAACAATGCTGGACAATCACTGACTTGGTTGCCTGTCTCAGTCTGGTGTGCCTTTAGTGTACTTTGCACCTATGTCAACGCTATAAGTCGTCTAGCCGATGTATTCCATCCCACATTCAAAATGTGTATGTTAAAAGCCTGGTTTCCGCAGATCCAGGTAAACCTTCACACTCCGTAGCAGAGCCTTGAGCTTGGTGGCTGGATGGAACACGCTCTTGATGTTACGTTTGAGGAGAATTCTACAGATTTTTGCAGATATCGGCCCGACATACGGCAAATATCCAACTTTCTTCATATCGTCTTGAACCTCTTCAGGAACCTCTGATGGGGAAACAGAGCGCAGTGCCTTTTATACATATCTAGAATAGTATCCGATTTTGTAGAACACAGATTGCAAGTGTTCTATCTCCGCCGCCAAATTGTTCGTGTCAGTTCAACCAGTTCTGAGTACACTATTTTTCGATTAAGGGGTAGTGGCAACTGCTGGCGTGCAGCTACAAGTCGGACAAGTCGGAGTGTCTTTGGGGTGCGCACTGTGACTGAAGATACCATCTGCCTTCCTCTTGACTAGTACACCTAGGAATGGGATAGTCTATCCATCTCCAGTTCCATGATAAATTTAATGTTAGGATGGCGTGAGTTTAGGAGGTCCAAGAAAGCATCGAGATTTTCCCTCCCGTGATGCCATATAACAAAGGTGTCTTCCACGTACCATAAAAATCATTGCAGTTGATCTGTGGCCGATGAAAGTGCCTCCTCTGCAAATCTCTCCATAAGGAGATTGGCCACCATCGGAGAGGGAAGGCTGCCCATTACCACCGCTCCCATATGCACGTAGAATTGATCCCCATATAGGAGGTACGTCGAGGTAAATATGTGCCTGAACACGTCCAGGAGAGCACCGCCGAACTTTTCCCTATCAGATCAAGTGAATCATTCAGTGGTACGCGGGTCAACAGGGACACCACGTCGAAACTGACTGTGATGTCATATACCTTGACCTGTAGCTAACTCAAGCGTCATAGGAAATCCGCTGAGTTACGAATGTGACGGGCACACTTTCCCACATATGGTGAGAGCATCTTCTGAAGGTGTTGAGTAGTGAGGCAGGTGGCTGCGCCCGTTTTGCTGAGTTCTGGACGTAGAGGAACGCCTTCGTTTGGGACTTTAGGCAGACCATAAGGTCTTGGCGTCACTGGTTCTTTTGCTCTTAGCTGCTTAACGATCTTTTCTGGAAGACCGATTTCCTTTAGAAGGGACCCGATCTTCTTATCCACCTTGTCTCATGATGTCGCTGTCCACTGGTCTTTATACCGTTTCGTCGAGACGTTGTCGCACCATACTGTCGTAATCTGCTTCCTGTAGAACGACAGTAGCTTTACCCTTTATCTGCTGGTAAGACCACAACGCTATCATCTTCCATGAGTTGTTTAAGGGAAAACATCCCATCACCAGAGATGTTTCTTGAGCGCTCTGCACATCTCCCCTCGCACTTGTTCAGCATCATTGGCAGTAAATTTCAGGGCCCCCTGCTATATTCCACTAACGAAGGCAGAAATTAAGACCCTTGCTGAGCACTTTAAATGTGGTTGCGTCGAATCCCTTCTCATTCAGGTTGACGAACGTTCGAGCGTCCTCGTTCTGCCGCGCCTTGTTGTTAAGACGTTCAAACCTGGCTAGTTGACCGGACGCTGATTTCTTCCTTGTGCACTCAGCTAGCGACCAAAAGATGAGCTACGAAACTCTGTTATAGACACTGACGTAAATGCAAAAACTGTGTCTAATAAAATAAATTAACACGCTGCAAAAACTGTGTCTAATAAAATAAATTAACACGCAGAGATTCAAAAACTAAACTTCCCAAGCACACAGGTGAAACTAAACATTTCGCTCCTTGTTAGTAACTCGTAAAATGTTACAGAATCAGTTACTATGTTACACAAAAAAAATTGCAAGAACTGTGTCTGCTACATATTGAATGTTGAATAAATCCAAAGAAGTCTATTCTTATATGCATTGCTCAGTTGAAAGGGTTCCACATTTGTGTAATATGATAAATGCAAAATATGTTTTTGTTGCAGAGAAAAAATAAACATTTTTGCAACGCCATAAGTAACAGCAGAAGGAACTACAAAAGGCACACATCGTCTTACGCTAAGATCATTGTGCAAGAAGAGTGGGGCATTACTAGAGGACAGTACACGCTCTGGGTGTCCTGTAGTCACAGTTCACCGTGGTGCAGAGTGAGAGTGAATGGGCCCAGCAACTGACGACCAACTCCAAAGTTGAATTACGGGGGACAGTACGATTCTAGCGGGCAAAACGTCTAATTTGCCCACAGACTAACCGTGAATTCTGGTGGGATGTGGGCCAAAGGCAATATTGTGTTCAACCACAGGGAAGTGGTGCCGACAGTTTGAGCAAGGTCGCAGAGAGCTGGGCGATGCTGATCAGGAAGGAGGGCCATCGACTTCCAAGTCGACCACAGGCGACACTGTGAAGGCAGTCGAGGAAGTGATTCATGGTGATCAAAGATTTTGCTACGTCGAATCAATTTACGTAACTGTTCTGGAATGGCTTCGTGTCCGAGGGTCTGATTTCGGTAGTCGGGAACTCAGCGACTGGTAAAACGTTCCGAGGGTTCGTTTACACAGTTTTGATGATTATAATGCAAAATAGTCTCAAATATTTGTGTCAGTTGGAAGTTTAGTGCAGCTTTTTAAAAAAAGTGACGTGGCCTGGCATAATAATGTGTAACTCAGTTTCTGAAGGCCCTGGAATGGTTTTAATTTAGTGATAGTTTTTTCAGATATAATAAGTAACAAACATTTAGTGGTACATACACAGATATATTCATTTTTTGAGTTTTCAGTTCAATAAATAAAATCTATGAAAGTAATCCGTGGGAATATGTAATTATTAGGATAAAAAACGAGGTTGATTTATGATGGAGTCTATATGCTATCACCAGGTTCACTCACAAGATTTCTTTTTCCTTATTTTGTAATTTGGTGTTCGAGTCTTGTTTGGTCCCAGAAGAACTAACTGACCACCATTATTTTTACTCACAAAATCTAAGCTCTGGATCGAGGAGGATAAAGAAAGGTGATTTGTATTCTGTCTATATTTGATATGTGAAAATTCCTTATCTATATGCACTGAACCTATGTGAAATAGTTAAATAATTTAAAGCCATTGTACGCACTATTTACACCCTGTTTTCTCTGCATGTATGAGTTTATATGTCTACCAAGCTGTCTGTAGGACGAATAAATAAATCCAAGCCAAAAACATGGTTCAAATCGCTCTGAGCACTACGGGATTTAACATCTGAGGTCATCAGTCCCCTAGAACTAGAACTACTTAAACCTAACTAACCTAAGGACATCACACACATCCATCTCCGAGGCAGGATTCTAACCTGCGATCGTAGCGGTAGCGCGGCACCCGACTGAAGCGCCTAGAACAGCTCGGCCACAGCGGCCGGCTCCAAGCAAAATAATTATAGTAATATAGTAATACTAAAAGTGCAACAAAATAAAGGCCCAGTGTGCGTGTTGCCTGTCCTTCTGAAGCCTTCTTCCCATTACACTTTGCCTACTCCGCCCTGATTAACGCCCATTTGACAGATGAACATACAGGTCGATTCATAATGAAACAACAGATATCACTTGTTTATTACAGGCAAACTATGAAAGATAAAACACTTCACGCATGTCACTGGATAGAGGGAGGTTGAACGTTTTACCTTCGCACAGACACTACACCACACACTCAGCATGTGCACCATGCGTTGCTGCAGAAACGTCGAAACGGTAGTCCATTTCATTCCACATACGAATCAACAGGTCCCTGTCTATTAAGGTGGCAGCTTCAACGAATCATCAGCTGTTGAAGAGTAGCTGCCATAGCTGGGACGAAAACTCTTTCTTTTATGCACTCCCAGAGAAATAAATGTCAATGTGTGAAGTCTGGGGACCCGGGAGGCCAAAAGGAATGAATAAGATCTTGTTGTTCTCCTCCTCCAGTCCAGCGTTATGGGATGGTGTTCTTAAAAGAATTCTATATCTTAAGGTGAAAGTGTTGCGGGCACAGTCATGCATAAAAATACGGTCATTCGAATCACCGTGAAATTGAGGAAACAACCAATTTTGTGACATGTTCAGGTATGACATTCCCGTCACAGTTTCCTCCGCATTACGGAGAGGTCTACAAACACTCCATACAGAAACGGAACAAAACACGTTCATTTCCGGTGTCCGAAGACGACGATAGAATTTTGTAATCCCCAAGTTGTTACATTACGGAAGTTTTCTTTATCAGACAGATGAAACATCGATTCCTCTGAGAAGCTGAGTCGTTCGGGAAGTGTGTCGTCTGTCATACTCTGGACAAATGAAATGTTAAATTCGTATCTTCTCTATCCGTCGACGGGACGCAATTTCGGCAGCAACTGCAACTTGTAAGGCTTCATATGGAGACGTCGTTTCAGAACACCCACACCGTTGCTTGAGGAACTTTACATTCCTCTCCTGGCCTTCTTGTGGACTTGCGAGACCTCAGTGTGAGCGCGTCTCGGATATGCTCGACGTTATCATCACATGTGCGTAGCCGACCAATGCCCTTCCCTGTGGGTATGCAACCAACTTTCAAGGATTTTGTATACCACTAATAAATCTGCATGTGCAGAGGTGGCTTCTTGCTGTATCGGCGGCGAGATGCACGTTGGACGTGAACAATGGGTTGACCTGATGCAAATTCCAACACACAAAATGATTTGTCTTTTAAAGTTGTAACCGTATTGTACTGTTGTCGGAGCGGTTAACGCGCTGGAATTTCATACGTCTAAAGCTACTCACACCGTCAGCCAGCGATCTCACTTGAAATTTAATTCATTTCCTTTAGTCACTTAAAAACCGGGATAGGTTCACCTGAAAAGTTTATGATCCATTTAATGGGACATCTTTGCGCAATTCGAAAGTCGATGAGACGTCAAAACCAAGTTTCCATGCCTGTTAATATGGAGCTTCACAGCATAGGTTGAAGTTCCAACACAGCTCTAGAAATCAGGAGGTAAATTTTTGGATTCGTAGTCGGTAGTTTTCGTCCTAGTAATCAACTTTGCACCATCTTCCTTCCTTCCTGGAGCTTACTAAAATCTTTCATTATTTTTTTTAGAGATGAAGAGTAAAGAGAGAAGCAGTGCGTCATAGAGTGAATCGGCCACGGTTAGCATCCATATCCATCCCTGTTTCTGGGCTGTCTCTTAAGTAATGTACGATTCCAACGCCCAACAAAGCTAAACATTTTCTTTCATTGCATTAGTAATTAATTTCAGTACATAATTCAATAGTAAATATATCATAATCAGACACTTCAGATTCGCAAACTAATTCATAGTTGCGTTTACTGTAAATAGTTATCAGTGTTACAACATAGCTCAATGCGCAGCCGCAGCAGCATCAGAAAATTCGGTGACTTTGCCGCTTACATCTTGTGATTAACATGCGCATCAGACTTAAGAACATTTAACTAATTATATTCATGGTATACCTTTCCTGTGACTGATATATCGTTGTATCCGAATAAGAATACTTCGATCGTAGTTTTAGGAACATGCAAACAAGTTTTTAAAATCTAAATTGTCGTCTTATACTCGTATTTAGATGCAAAATGCTGCGGAAGGGAGGGAGATTAATTCGTACATCCGGTGGCGACATGCATGGTCCAGTGTCTTTACCTTCTAATGCCTAAGATAACTTATATAATACATACTTTACTGAACATGTAAACTTCTATAAAAAGTTTCCAGAAACTTCAATGGTAATGTTAATGCTTAGCTGATAATGACATTTAGTATGAACGCTGTCCTATGAAACACTTCAATTCCGTAACCCATAATGTATGGTTCTAAGTAGTGGAACAACAAATTCTGATAATTAGAGGCAATATTGAAAGTGATTCAGTATCTGGGATATTTTTTAATTATTTATTCCTAGAATTCTTATCAGATGCGTCTAAGCACGTATTTTAACTCACTTCCATCTTTTTGTCTACTGAACGAAAGGGGCTTAATGATAATCAGACAAATAGGTTCGTACGTACTGACAAAACACGTTATTTAATTGGGATGCTTATTTTCCATTGCAGATTTACATTCACGCTACTAACTCAAAACAAATCGAAATCGATCTCTCCTGATTCTCAAAATAATTTAATTTTATTGACAATGGATGTAAGGCGATCTGTTTGCTTAGCATATATGGCGAAGAATTTATCTAAGATGGCAATGGGTCGGAAGGTTACGGATGAACCATTTAACAGACGTGTTTCAAATGGTTCAAATGGCTCTGAGCACTATAGGACTTAACATCTATGGTCATCAGTCCCCTAGAAGTTAGAACTACTTAAACCTAACTAACCTAAGGACATCACACAACACCCAGTCATCACGAGGCAGAGAAAATCTCTGACCCCACCGGGAATCGAACCCGGGAACCCTGGCGCGGGAAGCAGACCTGTTTCCTTCGGACGTATGTTTACTACTGTTTGGAAGAATATGCACACACCTCAGATGGAGTTAAAATTTAGCTGCTGCATACTCGATTACTGCATGAACACTGTGAACTGGTGAAACTAGTTTCACTTGAATTAGCTAAAAGCAATCCGTTACTCGCCTTGTTTGGTGAAACTCAAGAGGCTCATGCTGAGACCACCGTAAGTGTTACTAAACTGAAGATGTGTTAGTTCATCGTAATTTACCTTAAATAATCTAAATCTTCTAATCAGTCGCTGAGTTAGCCATACTGGCCCAGAAATAGAAGGCGATAAAGAGAAGGCCGTACTGCAGTATTTGACTTTCCGAAAATGTTTCGCCACGAAGCTTTACAATTATTGCTCCTTCGAATCATCGCACAAATGCCGAGGAGCTAGTTTTGAAACAAGCGGCCACGAAATAGGACATCAACTCAAATCGTTCATCAGAGGAAACACATTGTTGATGCGTGAGACAGTGCGGCATTCTACATAGATTACTCGCATCAAGCGATTGAGAAGGGTCGTCGGGCACATGCACATAATTGTAGGCCAGTATAAATGACGTCAGTCTGTTGTAGAATTGTGGAATGTATTTTACGCTTACGACGTTTTGGGGGAAAAGAAAATCTGCAAACGGGTCTTCTACAAACAGAGATGGATAACGTCAGAAGCCCAGTAAGGCTGCACTCAGACGAGTCTGCTAGCTGTAGGAGGGCTGCAACGTCAGAAGACTGTGAGCGGAATGCCGAAATATCTGGGGACAGTCGAATAGTGGTACAGAAAAGCAGGACCTTAAAAACTAAATAATTGTAACACACTACGCATAATGAGGAGATGAAATCCGTTACAGTTCGATAACGCTGTTTTGGAAAAATCCATGGAAACAGCAATTTCGGTAAAATACCTAGGATTAACTGTCAGGAGTGGGCTAAAAGGAAATACATAAAACTGATTGTAGTAAAAGCAGATACCAAGTTGGGATTCACTGGAAGAGACTTGGTGAAATGTAATTCATTCACGAGATAAGTGGCTTACAAAAATTTTGTTCGACCGATTTTTAAGAATTCCTAATCACTCTGGAGCCTTTGTCTAGTTCGACTAATATAAGTGACTGAGAAGATTCAACTAAGGGCGGTACGTTTCGTCGGAGAATTGTTGAGTAGGCGCGAGAGCGTTACGGTACGCTCAAAATACATACTCCAGCCGCAGACGCCACATGATGTTGTACATTACGAAGATGATACTGTAGAAATTTCAAGAGCACACACGTCGAAGAAAGATGGGCAACATATTCTCACGAAATGTTAACGACTGGGAAATCAGAACAATTGGAGTCGTTACGGTGGCTTGTTTACATGAGACCTTCCCTGTACCACGTGCGAATACAAGAGGGAGGGCAGGAGTGCTGAAGCACTCTCTGCCACACACCGTGAAGCGGTTTTGGGGAGCATATCTGTCGAAGCAGACTGATGCACGATTCACAGGAGGCTCCCACGCCAAAATACTAAGGAAATACCCGTAAAAACCTTGGAAGTGGTTTTGGTGTTGCTCGGATTCACGCTGTGTCATACTCGGATTAGGACACACAGCATTCAGCAGTAGCAGCTTCTGAAGATGTTGCCTACAATATCAGATTTCAGTGTGGACCTGTTATGATGGCTGAATATGGATTGGTTGCTTACCTCCATTGTTCTTCGTCACAAGTCTGCTTTGCTTCTACAGTTAACCTTCTTTCAAAGTCTTATTTCTACTTGCAAAGATCGGCTGCAAACTTTTAAATCACTGTATTCCTCTCAAATAACTCCGAGACACACCCGAATAGCTTGAGCTCTCAAAGCAGACAATTACTAAGCAACGACAGAGTCACGTCGTGCGATTTTTTCATTGTTGTGAGCCTGCCCTGGGACCGATGCTAAGCAGCGAATATTGGTGATGACTAGCGCCCACAATATTGGGTTTTTGTAAAACTGATTTTGGCGTTTTTGGAGTCCGTCAATGGAAAGTGCAATGGACTCCAATATTAAATTAGAAACCGTCATTATATTTTTGACAGATTCATTCTAGTTCTTTATGGCAAATGAGCGAAACTCGGAAAAATTCACAAGTAGTTGAGATATTTACCGGTGCTACAACTTTCTCTTTTGATAATATAGTAATAGGACGCGTTTTACGGAAATAATCCTGTCATATGTCAGTCACACAAAAACACAGACTTGTAATGCGTACCTGAGTATGACCACAGTCCGTGGCCTAACGCTACAATCATATTACAATTTGGAACTGCAGTACACAATGAACCACACTTCTAAGCTGTGTAATGTCCAAGTTTTTCTACGGTCTCTCAGTAAATTTTTGCAGGCTAAGAAAGTTCTGCCATAGACGTCTGTATTCTCGTCGACTGAAAGCCAAATGCAGTGGTCACAAATGCCTGTTTTAATACCAGAAATAGCCTTTTCATACATTTCTTACAAATAATTTTTGAAGTGTCGACTTTTCTGGTATATTGCAAGAAGGTATTAAAATTTTGTGTTCCTTTGAACGACCCATGGCAGATTAGATAACATTAAATCCTCACACAAATCTAGATGAAAGCTGTCAATTTTAATATATGCCAAAGGCGACTTTAATGGTTCAGTCTGTGTTTGATCTAATTACTAGTGGAGCGCGTAATGTGAGCTGTAGAAACCTCGTGTTGAAGAAAATGTGGCTTTTTAGAACGGATTACCTAAACAAACGATTACTAAGAAGATGACAGTAACTAGAAAAATAAGACCGTAATCACATAAAATGTTAACTGAAGCTCAATCACATATGCCTGTCATTCATATAATTTTATAAAGGACGATCAGAAAGTTTCGGCTGAAAGGCCGTACAGTCCAGAATCGCTATGCTGATCAGGAAAAATCGCGGAGAGCATTGAGGATATCATCTCACTGACGCACCAGGTTGAAGACAACTGTTAGCTAAAACAATAAGTCCTGCTGATTGACGAAGTCCGTAACTACCTGATACACATCCTTCGACAGGTATCGCTGATTTGTCAAGGTCTTATTTTAAGAGACCGATGGCATGATAATTAAGTTGTATGAGATCAGGACTATAGGCCGGATGTTCGAGTGTCTCCCACTCAAGTTGGCGTAACTTTTACAGTACGACATTTTCGATGTGTGGGGCGTGCATTATCATGAAGTAGTAGCTGCCTTTACAGCAGTTTTCACGAACATTTCGCCTTACTTATACGGCATAATTCCTCCAGCGTTGCGCATTATTGTTGTCCAGTGAGACACCATGCTCCTTAAAATCATTAAGCATTAGCCTCTGGTAATCAAATAACAGGTTGAACATATTGGTGACTCTTGAATTTCTTGGGACGAATGGACACTGAATGATAAAAATGTATCGTCAATGCTTTAGATTCCAATTATCAGTGGTGGCACCAGATTTTGCCGCCTGAAACAATGCGCTCAAGAAACAGGTTGCCTACAACATTCAGTCTCGTGAGGTGCTTCAGACAAACAGCCATCCGGTTTGCTTTTTGTTGGGGATTCTACCCTTGGTATACACTGGCTGTAGATCTTATGGTAGCCTAACTGCTGCTGAATAATGTTTTGCATGTTGGAGAAGCTAATGCCGACATCCTTTGCTAGCACACGAATTATTATGTTCCGGTCCGTCCCAATTGCATCATGAACCTTCCACTTGTGGTTTTCCTTCGTGGATGCGGGTGGTCTTCCAGATCGACCGACACCTTGTGCGGTATCGTGACCACCACGAAACTTGGCGAACCATTACACAACGGTGCTTTCAGACTGATATGCTAGCCTCCATACATTCTTCACTCTCCGATGGATGTCTATCGTCGTTTATCCTTCGGCACCCAAGAAAACAGTAGCAGCATGTTGGTCCTGTTTGGAGCACTTGATAACAATGTCGCCGTAGTTCATGTTTCCTTTTTTATCGTACGCAAATAGTATATATACGAATGCCACACTAACAGCACACGTAGATGCTGGTGCTTATATACCCGCATCGGAGTCGCGCTACACCTTCCTGTTGCATATACGCCTTCCGGTCGCCCATTACAAATTCGATTTACAAATCTCAGGGAAGCAGACCAGCAAGAAAACCGTAAAATAAAGTGAATGATAAAAATTACCTGTGTTTAGATATTCCTTTTTGGCAGGGTTCGAAAAATTATTATTCGCCCATCTGTTATGACATTTTAGACTTCCCCAATACAAAGTTGGGTAAGACCAATTTTTGATGATGGCAACGTTACACCTAAATGATCCACTCAATGCAAGTCAACACACCACTCCACATAAGTTCGTACATATAAAGATAAATAGACCCATGTGTTGCCCACTTGTTTCTTAGATGTACTTCCCTATTGTCGAATGGCATTTAAATTAAAGCTAAAAGGGTGCGTTCCGACGAAACGAGCGTGTGGTTGTATTCACGCGGCGACAACGCGTCATACACAATATCGATCTCAGTGTGGGCTGTACTTCTCAAACTTTCCGAATTGCAAAAATAAGTAGACGCAGGTATGACCGATTGATCAGCGTTCTGACACTTTATCGAATAATAAAGCAAGCGATTTTGTCCCACACGAATCTCATGATTTCAGGACAGAGTATAAACTGTAATCTCGTCTTTTCTTAAAACGTGCAAAATCCCGTAATTTTTCCGTAGTATTGGATCAGAAATTCTATTTAAAAATCATTTTTTGCAGAAACAAATATTCTTACTCACTACGTTTTCTGTGTAAGTCCAATTTAGCTCCCTTTTAGGTCTTTAAGAAGAATTTAACCGTTTTGAGGTATGTTGCACAGTGGAATAGAAAATATTTTTTACGAACCGACAGAGACAGCTAAATGGGTCGCAACTGCTACCGGCTTCGTAACGGAGTAGTAACTGAATGTCAACGTTGGAGGCCACAAGTACAAACAAGCTACGAGCACATTTCATCAGACTATGCGACTGGGAATCCGAGAACAACCGATTCAGCATTTCGACAACAGTGTGGAACAGACAGAAAGTGATACAGTAACGAGGCTACATGTAGTAACTTCACTTGGAGGTGTCATAAAAATACCTTTAGGGATGCAAAGTTCACATAAAGGAACACTCTGAAACCCTGAAATTAAACACTAAAGCAGCCGAGAGCGCTTACATGCTTAGAAGAGAGGACATTCAATCTCAGTCACCAGTGTGCGCGAGGTGGGGGGATGTGTGACAGTTTCACTTCAACTCAAATTTATAGGATTCTCTGGTGAGCCGGGCGGGGTGGCCGAGCTGTTCTAGGTGCTACAGTCTGGAACCAAGCGACCGCTACGGTCGCAGGTTCGAATCCTGCCTCGGGCATGGATGCTTGTTATGTCCTTAGGTTAGTTAGGTTTAAGTAGTTCTAAGTCTAGGGGACTGATGCCCTCAGACGTTAAGTCCCATAGTGCTCAGAGCCATTTGAACCATTTTGATGCTCTGGTGAATTCAACTACCGTCTACAAGGTTCCAGCAACTTGGAGTCCACTGTTGCAAATCTAAAGCCGTCCGGCCTCACAGGGGACTACTGATATATGATCCGCGATCCGCATTCCTGCCGACCACAACTATGGCTAACTGGGGATGGTGGGGGCGGACCTGTCTTTCGTCGATGAAGAACTCATCTACGTGTCTTCAGGCTGTTCAGCTTAGGCTGGGCGCCTGTGCTGCCGCTATTGCGCGGTACAAGTACAGCGTTACCGGCTGTGTGTTGCTGTTGACTCTCCTGACTAAACACCACTCAGTCATTATAATTCTAGGGGACTGATGACCTCAGACGTTAACTCCCGTAGTGCTTAGAGCCATTTGAACCGTTTTTCCTCGGAATATGAAGCAACATAAGTCATTAAGTAAAAGCAAGTCACCGAGTACAGACTTTATACCAATTATGTTCCATTCGGAGTGTGCTGATGCAATAGCTCCATACTTAACAATCATATACAGCCGCTCGTTCGACGAAAGATCCGCACCCAAAGACTGAAAACTTGCACAAGTCACACCGATATTCAAGAAAGGTAACAATTAAATTACAGGCGCGTACCATTAACGTCGATATGCAGCAGAATTTTGGAGCACATGCTGTGTTCGAATATTATTAATTACCTCGAAGAGAATGGTTTGTTGACACGAAGTCAATAAGGATTTATAAAACATTCTTGTGAAACACAGTAGCTCCTTACACGCGAAGTGTTGAATGCTATTTACAAGGGATTTCAAATTTATTTCGTATTTCTAGATTTCCAAAGAACTTTTGACACTGTACCACACAAGCGGCTTGTAGTGTAATTGCGTGCTCATGGAAAATCGTCTCAGTTATGTGACTTGATTCCTTATCTATGAAAACGATTTAGGAGGCAATCTGAACAGCTGACTGAGGTTGTTTGCAAATGACGCTGTCGTTTATCGACTAGTAAAATCATTGGAAGATCAAAACTAATTGCAAAGCGATTCGGAATAGATATCTGTAAGGTCGAAAACTTGAAATTGCCCCTAAATAATGAAACGTGTGAGGTCACCTACGCTAGTGCTGAAAGGTTTCCATGAAACTTCTGTTACACGATAAATCAGTGTCTATTCTAAAGGCATTAAATTCAAGTAAATACCTTTTCATTACAATTACGAACAACTTAATTTCGAAATGACACGTAGATTATTTTGTGCGGAATGCAAAAGGAAAGACTGCCTTTTGTTGGCAGAACGCTTAGAAAATGTAACCGATCTACGAAAGAGACTGCCTACACTACACTTGTCCGTCCTCTTTCGGAGTAGTGCTTCGCGGTCTCGGATCCTTATCAGATAGGATTAACGGAGTAGACTGAGAAAGTTCAAAGAAGCGCAATACGTTTTGTATCATTGCGAATTAGGGGAGAGAGTGTCACTCCCATGATAAAGAATTTAGGGTGTACATCATTAAAAGAAAGGCGTTCTTCGATGCGGCAGAATCTTCTCACGGAATTTCAATCATCAACTTTCTGCTCCGAATTGAAAAATATTCTGTTGATGTCGACCTATATACGGAGAAACGGTCATCATAATAAAATAAGGGAAACCAGAGCTCACACGGAAAGGGATATGTGTTCATTTTCTCCACGCCCTGTTCTAGATTGGAAAAACAGAGAATTATTGTGGAGGCGGTTAGATGCACCCTCTGCTAGGCATTTAAGTGTGATTTACAGAGAATCAATGTAGATGTAGATGTAGATGTTATTGCTTTGTTCAAAAAACAATGACAAGAATTCTAAGATAAGAGATAACAGCAACATGTATGTTTATCGGTAATTTATCATTTGTTGCTCGAAACTTTCAGCGTTCGTGTGATTCATTATAGAGTCACTTTTTCCTTGTTGTGATTGAGATGAAACATTTCATTTGCACCATCATTCGGAAATTTTCTAAACTTTGAAACAACACATACGCTTAGCTCACAAGCAGGTTCCATTTGACCACAGATCTGTATGATTCCCAATAATTTGGGAATATTTTGGTCAGCCTGTCATTGGGCGTGGTTACCTGGATGTCATGATACATTATGAAGATAGTTTGACATTTTATAGTGGTCGACTGTAACTTCATCTGTGAACTGTTTCATAGCGTGTTTGGACACTTGGCTCTTGTTGGCTACCTTGCAGCTACTTTTAAGAAGCAAAATGATGTAACGTCTCTTGCTACTGTTGAAATAGGCGAAACCCATTTGCCGTCCAGAAAGCCTTTGACAAGTAACCCTTTTTAACAGTAGTATGTGCGCGTGGAGAGATTTGCACATTTTCCTAAGCTTCGAAGCTCCTACTTCACATGAACCATGTGCACACGTCATTTTTTGTACCGAAATTCTACAACTTTCGTCGCATCCTAAGTTTATCTATACATTATGGTTGTATCGTAAGTTTATCTAGGCAGTATAAACTATTTATATAAATAGTATCAAAAACTTCGAACAGTATTTAACGTTTTGGTTGTAACATATTTTTGTTTTGCTGTTATTTTGTATACTGTGTTTACAATGCGTGGACAGCCTCATGCGTATACGAATAAGATGTGTAACTACAAAACAAAAAATTAAGCAGAAAAAAAATACAGAATTATAAAATACAAATTATAAAACAAAGTAGTAAAAAATAAAAGCGTATGAAAAACTAAAAGCAAAACCCGTCGTACAAGCATGTGACATTGGAGTGGTGGTCATGCTTGTGTTCTGTGAGGACACAGCATGCGATACTGGACAAGTTAAACCATCCCTGGTTGGTAATCGTAGAGGAGAAAGACTAACGGTGCCCAACTCAAAGAACATGGCAGAAAAGAAAAGAAAAAAACCTATACCGGGTCGGTTGTCGTTCGAGTCACAAAAATACACATCGGTTGGCTAACTGTGGCGGTTTAATGCCAGAACTGTGATACAGTAAAAGTTGGGACACATTAATGAAAAATGCTCTTATTGCAGCACAAAAAAGGTGAATACCTCCTGGGCAGAGTTAAGGATGTAGAAGAAGGAAACGTATCTGCCAGCTTCAAAGATATTTAATGGAAACGTCTTGATATATTCACTCGTTTTCGAGTTAACACTACATCCCCAGGGCAGTGAGCTATCTGAGCTCCGAGGTGTTGGTACACCTGATCTTGCAAAAGTTCCTCATCCTGTGCCAAAGTTCAGAATATTCGCCAGCCGTACTAAACAATAGATAGTACCATACGCCTGAAGAGCAGACATGTAATTTCTGAGAAAGTTTTTCCAGTGGGACAAAATTTCTGGGGCTGGATATGCAACTGTTGGGATGAAAAAACATTTCATTATTTATTCTTTTGGGTGGGATAGTTGATTTTTTTCCTCGAAGGGACAATTTCTCCCCAAGCCCACCACCTGTTACGTGTATGGTAAGGGACGTGAGAACAAACTTATGTGCTTCTAAGGAGTGGGATGTATCTGCAATAGGAAGTATCCAAGATACGTGTTTGCTTGTACGAGTATGTAGTATGTATCCCCAAGTGGGGATGAATGCATCCTAAACTTCAATGACCAGTTGTATTAAACCGCACTACAAGGCAAATGCCATTCTGGTAGACATGATGACGTGTTTCATGTTATATGACATCTTGTACGATGTTACTTAACTTGACATGACACATTGCATAACATTGCATGTATACTAATACTAACAAGTAAAAAATTGCGAGTATGTCAAGATATTTTAATTTAATTATCTCTGAATGTGCCAGAGAAGTAGAACAGCCAGTTCCCTTCTCTTACATCCTTAAGTCTGCCCAGGCCTTCCTTGCCTTTTATGTACTATGATAGCATTTTTCATTCTGGCATTGTTTTGTAAGATATCGTTCAGTCTTCCAGTCTTCCATCATTCGTCCTTGTATAATGTTTACGTAGCCCCTCTCGGATGCAAGCAACTGAAGTCAACATGTAAGAATAACAAAATGGTTCAAATGACTCTGGGACTTAACGTCTGAGGTCATCAGTCCCCTAGAACTTAGAACTACTTAAACCTAACTAACCTAAGGACATCACACACATCCACGCACGAGGCAGGATTCGAACCTGCAACCGCATGAATAATGTATGCTGTTACCTCTTAATATTCCCATTGCTAGTCTGTTTTGTAATTCTCTTGATGGGTTTTGTAGATTTTTAGTTTATAAGTCTACAATCTGGATGACTGATGGCTCTCTCTTTCTAATATCAACCAAAGCGACTTTGCTGTGCTGATACTGCTAAAGGCTGAAAGCTAGGGGTAACTAGATACGTAAGTTTTCCCGAGGCTACGGAGCTTTACTGTATTGTTTAATGATGATAGCATCCCCTTTGGTTGGAAATTCAAATGGTTGGTTCAAATGGCTCTGAGCACTATGGGACTTAACATCTCAGGTCCTCAGTCCCCTAGAACTTAGAACTACTTAAACCTAACTAACCTAAGGACATCACACACATCCATGCCCGAGGCAGGATTCGAACCTGCGACCGCAGCTGTCGCGCGGTTCCAGGCTGTGGCACCTAGAAACGCTCGGCCACTCAGGCCGGCTTGGAAATTCAGTAAATAAAATAGTTCAGTATTCAGATACCCAGGAGAGGATTACTCAAGAGGCTGACGTCATAAGGAAACACAAAACTGGCGTTCTACGAATCGGAGTGTGGTATGTTAGATCTCGTAGTAGGGGGAGGTAGGTTAGAAAACCTTAAAGGGCAAATGGAGCGGCTACAGTTAGACATTGTCAGAATAAGTGAAGATTATTGGCAAGTGGAACAGGACTTTCGGACAACTGAATACATCGTTATAGATATAAAATCAAGCGGGGGGCTTGCAAGAGTAGGCTTAACAATGAATAAGAAAATAGGAATGCTGGTAGGCAACTGTGAATACAGGAGTGAACGCATTATTGAAACCAAGAAACCAAGATGGACGCGAAGCCACCACCCATCACAGTAGTACAAGTTTATATGCCAACTAGCTCCGCAGATGGTGAAAAAATCGCAGAAAAATACGATGAGATAAAAGAAATTATTCAGACAGATTAGGGAGAAGAAAATTTTGTCACTGGAATTCGATAGCAGGAAAAGGAAGAGAACGAAAAACTGTAGGTTAATGTGGACTGGGGAAAAGTAACGCAAGATGAAGCCGCCTGGTAGAATTTTGCGCATAGCACAATTCATTTACCACCAAGACCTGGTTTGAGAATCGCTAAGAGACCTAGAGACACCAGGAGGTTTCAGATTTATTATACAATAGCAATACAGAGGTTTAGGAATTAGATATTAAATTTCAACATATTTCCAGGGGCAGGTATGGACTCTGACCACAATGTACTTCTTATTAACTGTTAATTAAATTTTAAGAAATTGCAAAAATCTAGGACATTAAGGAGTTGGGATCTGGATAAGGTGAAAGAGCCAAAGAAACTGGTACGTCTGCCTAATATCGTATAGGGCCCCCGCGAGCACGCAGAGGTGCAGAAACACGACGTGACATGGACTCGTCTGATGTCTCAAGTAGTGCTGGAGGGAAATGACACCATCAATCCTGCAGGGATGTCCATAAATCAGTGAGAAGACGAGAGCATGGAAATCTCTTCTGAACAGCACGTTGCAGGGCGTCCAAGCTATGCTTAATAGCGTTCATGTCTGGCGAGTTTGTTGGCCAACGGAAGTGATTCAACTCAGAAGAATGTTTATGCAGACACTCTGTAGCAATTCTAGGCGTGTGGTGCGTCACATTGCACTGCTGGAATTTCCCAAGTCCGTCGAAATACACAATGAACATGAATTAACGCAGGTGATCAGACAGGATGATTACGTACGTGTCACCTGACAGAGTCGTATCTAGACCTATCACGGGTTCCGTATCACTCCAGCTGCACACTTCCACACCATTACAAATCCTCCACCAGCTTGAACAGTAGCCCAAACAGGTTCCATCGATTCATGAGGTTGTTTCCATAGTCGTACACGTCCATCCGCTCGATACAATTTGAAACATGTTCCGAGTCATCTACAGTCCAATGTTGGTGTTGATGGGCCCAGGCGAGGCGTAAAGCTTTCTGTCGTTCAGTCATACGGATACACGAGTGGCCTTTGGCTCCTGAAAGCCCATATCGATGATGTTTCGTTGAATGGTTCGCACATTGACACTTGTTGAAATCTCCAGCAATTTGCGGAAGGGTTGCACTTCTGTCACGTTGAACGATTCTCTTCAGTCGTCGTGGGTCCCGTTCTTGTAGGATCTTTCCGCGGCTGCGGCGATGTCTGAGATTTGATTTTGTGCCGTATTCCTGATATTCACGGTATACTCGTGAAATGGCCGTATGGGATAATCTCCACTTCTTCGCTACCTCGGAGGTGCTGTGTCCCATATAACGCTACGTTCAAACTCCCTTAAATCTTGGTAACCTATCATTGTAACAGCACTAACCGATCTAACAACTGCGCCAGACTCTTTTTGTTTTTGTACAGGTTTGTCTGCTGTTTACATATCTCTGAGTACGCATGCCTATACCAGTTTCTTTGGTGCTTCAGTGTAGAACTTAATTGATGAAAGGAGAAAATATAAAAATGCAGTAAATGTAGTAGGTCTAACCCAATAAAAATGTCTGAAAAATGGGATTGATAAGAAGTGCAAGATTGTTCTGCGGAAATGGCTAAACGGTAAATGTAAGGTTTCAGAAGCGTATTTCACTATAGAAAAGGTAGATACCTCCTACAGGAATATTAAAGGGGCCTTTGGAGAAAAGAGAAGCAGTTGTATAAACATCAAGAGCTCAGACTCAGAACTGGTCCTAAGCAAAGAAGAGAAAGCTGAAATGAGGAAGGAGTATACAGAGGATCCGTACAAGGGAGAAGAACTTGAAGGCAGTATTACTTAAGAGTACTTAGATGAAGATGAGATGGGAGAAAGGATTACGAGAGACCACTGAAAGTCCTGAGTGGAGACAAGGCCTCGGGGGTACACGACATTCTGTCAGAACAACTAATAACCTTGGGAGAACAGCCATGACGGAACACCCCCATCTGCTGTGCAAAATATATGAGACAGGTGAAGTACCCTCAGACTTCAAGAAGAGTATAATAATTCCAATTTCAAAGAAAACAGGAGCTAACAGATTTGAATATTACCGAACTATCAATTTATTAAGTTATAGTTGCAAAATACAAACATGAGTTCGTTATAGAAGGATGGAAAAACTGTTAGAAGCCGACCTCGGGGAGAACAAATTTGGATTTCTGAAAAATGTAAGAACACAGGAAGCAATACTGGATCAGTGGCTCCTCTCAGAAGACAGGGTAATGGAAGGCAAACCTATGTTAATAGCGTTTTCAGGCTTAGAGAATGCTTTTGGCAACGTTGATTGGAATACTGTGTTTGAGATTCTGAAGGTGGCAGGGTAAAATACATGAAGCCAAAGGCTATTTACTAATTGTACAGAAACCAGACAACTGTTATAAGAGTTGATGGGCATGAAAAGGAAACAGTGACTGATAATGGAGTGGAGTGATTTGTAGCCTACTCTCGATGATATTCAATCTGTACAACGAACAAACGGTGAAGGAAACCAAAGAAATGTTTTCACTAGGAATTAAAGATCAGAAATAAGAAATAAAAACTTTTAGGTTATCCTATGACACTGGAACTCTGTCAGAGACAGCAAATGACTTGGAAGAGCACTTGAATGGAATGGACAGTGTCTTTATATAAGAAGAACATCAAGAGAAGCAAAACGAGGATAATGGAATGAACTCGAACTAAATCAGATGATGCTGAGGAAATTAGGTTAGGAAACGAGACACTTAATGTAATAGATGTGTTTTGCTATTTGGGCACCAAAATAACTAATGATGGCCGCAGTAGAGAGAATACAAAATGCATACTGGCAATGGCAAGAAAATAGTTTCAAAGGAAGAGAAATTTGTGAATTTCGAATACAGATATAAGTATCAGGAGTATTTTATGAAATTATTTGTGTGGAGTGTAACTATGTATGGAAGTGAAACATGGATGATAAACAGTTTAGACAAGAAGACAATAAAAGTTTTTGAAGTTTGGTGCTACAGAAGAATGCTGAATATTACATGGGTAGATGACGTAACTAATGAGGAAGCACTGAACTGAAATGGGGAGAAAGGAAATTTGCGGCACAACCTGATTAATAGAAGGACTCAGTCGATAGGACACATTCTGTGACGTCAAGAGATCGCCAGTTTAGTAGTGGAGGAAATCGTGGAGGATAAAAATTGGAGAGGGTGACCAAGAAATGAATAATGTAAGCAGATTCAGATGGATGTAGTTTTCATTGGTTATTCGGAGATAAAGAGCACTGCACAGGGTAATGCACCTGGGAGAGCTGCATAAGACCGGTCTTCAGACTGAGGACCACAACAATAACAACAAATCTACCTTGCATGTTATACTTGTGTCTAAAGTTAGAATATTTTAATTATATGAAACAATCACATAGTTTTCTAACAAATAAACAGAAAAAATTGTTGTTTAGGGTGACATTCGCCACTCTCAGATCATAAAATACAATAGGTGCTTCACACCCACCACTGACAACATGGCTTACGCAGTGGTGGGATGGAACCACTGACTCTATTTTATGATCTGAGGATGGTCGATGCCGGCCGAAACTGTTTATTTGGTAGGAATAAATTTAATTGTGCTAGATGGTTAAATTATTCTAAAAGTAAGTAATCACTTGATCCTCTCTCGATAGGTATGTCAGCCTTTCCTTTGTTCGTTTAAGGACTAAATGAAATAAATGTCTCAAATTGGCTTTCCCAGCTGTTACTTCCAGTTTCCTTTGGTTACCAACTACCCCATAATTTCATAAGCCTCTACTTAGATCGATTAGAATGCACCAATTATCTGTTGTAACTTACATTGATAACAGAAAATCTAAGCAAGAAAGCAGATAACGTAAACTTGCTCTCCCATGTACAATATCTGCAAGATCTACCAACCAACAGTCTGAAGTTACGCATGCCACCCCGGTTAATTCAGAAAGTATCAGTTGTTTCGAATTCCATGTGACACCAACACATCCGGCCAACAATGCTCACCTGGTTCAAGAACAAGGTTGAAGGTTTCCAAATACCATATTAAATATGTCCCAATATTAGGACAGGTCAAGGGATATTTAGTTATACCTTCAAGAAGTGATGTCTCCGTTTATCTCCGACTGCGATGTCGTAGCAGAGGAGCAAATTGTAGAAAACCTCTTTAAGCAGTGCATTTTGCAGTGATCTGAGAACTCTACCCCAAGTGACTACGAGTTCTCTGGACTAGTCGCCAAACGTCGTCATTTCCGTTTGATTGTATACATATATAAGGTGTTCGAAAATTCACGTTACGGAATTCCAGTGCTCATAGTACAGGAGCGTTGGTAGATAATACTTTGATCCATAACCCTTGTCTGGAAACGTACCGTTTCCGTGCTACAACCATTTGAAAACATATTGGTAACGCGAAGACTTTTAAAAGTAACTGTTAAGAAGTGACCCAGCGAATCACTTGTTTTGCAACACCACCGTCATGCCTACTAACGGAGACGGTACCATTTCTCGACTCCGTTGTGTAATTGTGGGTAAAATGGTATGCGATAGAGTCAAAAGTCCTGCAAGTCTTCCATTACTATTCTGCGAACGTGTACTCCAGCATGTTGCTCTAACACTCAGAGACATGTGAATGAGGCTCGACCACGTCAGAGAGGTATGACACGTCAAATGACTTCAGTCCACCCGACGTAAGTACCCTGTTGCATACCTACCTAGCAAACATGCTTTGAAACGGCTGCATCAGGGAAACGGTACGTTTCCGGAAATTGGTTCCCATTCAAAATACAAGTATGTACTCACTCCCCTCTACAACCCCTAGAAGTTGTAACGGCTACTTCCCAACACCATGAATATATACAGGGTGATTATTTTAATTTGAGACAAGTAAACATTTCGAAAACGACGCATCGTACGGAAAGAAGTTCTAGGAGAAAAGTTAATATTAGTAAAGGGGACATTTGTCTGTGCTAAAACATGCCACCCCTAACCACCTCTCGTTTATGTGAGGAATATAGTTTATGTTTTCAAATGGGAACACCCTCCCCCCTTTTAATTTCCTATTCGGATTCTAAACCAAAAACTACTTCCTATTTTTTGAAGTCATTGTTTCTCATCCGTGGTAGACGGCGTTGTAATCGACAGTTTTCAAGTGTGCCGTTTTTGCTATTGCGAACCGATGCATTTAGTCATACGTTTAATTTACGGTGTAAATGAAACCTTTGTGTTCTAACGGTTCCTATTTATCTTAGAAATTTATTATTGGGTTCCAAGTTTGTTTGTACAGTACATTACGGTAATCCGTTTTAACATCTGCTTCGCAGCTAAGTATGCATGAACGCCGAACAACGACGAGGATGTAATAATCCTCTGTTCCCATCGGGATGTTTGATTTCGGTTAATCTCCTTGCCGCTTACCATCGGCATGCATTTTACGATATTACAGTGGTTGTGGTTCGTATTCCATCGACAGCCGCACAGCTGCCAGCGCGAGAGTTAAGGAGGATTGGATGGAAACACACACCGGTATCAGTCACCTAGTGTTAAATGTCAGGAAGTCGTTTCTGAAAGTATTTGTATGAAGTGTACCGATGTATGGAAGTGAAACGTGGACGATAAATAGTTTAGACAAGAAGAGAATTGAAGGTTTCGAAATGTCGTGCTACAGAAGAATGCTGAAGACTAGGTGGGTAGATCTCATAACTAATGAGGAGGTGTTGAATAGAATTGGGGAGAAGAGGAGTTTGTGGCACAACTTGACTAGAAGAAGGGATCTGTTGGTAGGACATTTTCTGAGACATCGAGGGATCACCAATTTAGTATTGGAGGGCACCGTGGAGGGTAAAAATCGTAGAGGGAGACCAAGAGATGAATACACCAAGCAGATTCAGAAGGATGTAGGCTGCAGTAAGTACTGGAAGATGAAGAAGCTTGCACAGGATAGAGTAGCATGGAGAGCTGCATCAAACCAATCTCAGGACTGAAGACCACAACAACAACAACAGTGGTGGGGTTTAGGCTGTCTCCCAAATCAAGCACTCCGATAGTATGTGGACTCACCAAAAGCAACCCCATACGGACAAAAAAATTCCTTGCCATACAAGTAGCTTATCTGCCAGAAATGTCAAGGCCTAACCATATTATTTGTGCTGTACGATGACATATGCAACTCTTAAGTAACACTGAACATAAGCATCAACCAACAGAACATACAGGTTTACATTTACATCGTATACGAAATGTATAATCAAATGCATCGGTTTCTAATTGCAAAAATAGGCACAAATGATATTTATCGATTACGGCGCCATCCACCTAGAATGGGAAACAATCCCTTCCGTAAACCGTACGTATTTTTTGCAGTACAATCCGAATGTGCTAAAAAATGGAATTTCCCATTTGGCAATACGAAATTTACATCCGCCACGCAGGAAGTGTGGTTGGGTGGTGGCCAATCGCAGCAGAGATAGATGTCAACTTTACTAACACAATCTTTTAATCTATAACACTTTTTTCGTGTGATGAGTCGCTTCCAAGATACTTACTTTTCTCAAGTTAAAACAAAACGGGAAAAATCGCAACACCATGAAGGAATTTGCGACATAAACAAAAGTTAGTAGGTGTGTTTCTACATCTGCAAGATGATTTTTATTCTAAATTTCGCGCCAGTCGCGTGGGAGCGGCGCTAGTAACGCCACTATAAGGATGCAAATCGTTTTACCTGCTGGTAAACCTTTCGGCATGTGAGGTCGTCGTCCACATTAGTGCTTTAAATACGCGCTCTAACGGTCATGAGCGTTAGTTACCTTTAAGGTTGGACGTGGTGACTCGATGTTTAACAAGATTGCCTTTAGTTTGACATAGGTGCCATTGTTATAACATCATCGTGTTTGAACGAATGTGTGAAATACGGCTACGAGAAGCTGGATGTTCAATGGTGATACTCAGAAGCACTTGGATGGATGTAGCCACTGCACATGATAGCTGGCTGCGGCGGTCACGGGAAGACCGGGTGCTGAATGGCCGCGTGGCGTTATCGGGAGGGAAGACAATCATATTCGGCTTATGGCTCAGGCGACCTGTACTACATCTGCAGCAGCAATTTCAGCAGCAGCTGGCACCACAGTGACACAACGAACTGTTACTTATCGTTTCTTTCAAAGAAACCTCTGAGCCATTCAGCCAGTGTCGTGCAATTCACTGACCCCTAACGACCGCCATCTGCGACTTCAGTTGCGTTAAACGGGAGCTCATTGGAGGGCAGGGTGGAGGTCAGGTGTGTTTTCTGATGAAAGCTGGATCTGTCGCGGTGCAACCGACCTGTCTGCGTTCTAGACAGACTGGATCTACACCTGGAGTTATTATCTAGAGTGTGATTTCGAACGACAGCAGGACCACTATCTTGGTTATCCCACGCACCATTACTGCAAATTTGTAAGCCAGTCTGGTAATTCGGCCTGTTGTGCTGCCATTGATGAGCGCATTGCAAAGACGCTTTCCAACAGGATAACGCTCGCTCGCATATCACTGTTTCAACACAACACTCTCTAAGGAGTGTCGATGCTTCATCTTGGCCTGCTCGATCAACAGATTTGTCTCCAATCGAGCACATACGGGTCATCATTGGACGGCAACTCCATCGTCATCCACAAACAGCGTTAACCGTACCTATGTTTACGAATCAAGTACAGCAGACATGGATCGCAACATCGCAAAGCAACAACCAGCACCTGTAAAACACGCTGCAGGTACGTTTTCATGCTTATATTCAACATTCTGGAAGATACACCGGTGTATTAATGTCCCAGCGTTTCACTTTTGCAGTGGCTTTGCATTAACTTGTTGTTTTGCATTGTTAATCACTTACATGTTATCTGGCAAATGAAATCCCGAGAACTTTCAGTTCTCTGCTTTAATTACTTTCCGGTGTCACGGTTTTTTCCCTTCACTATGTATCGTGTGTGAGTGTGCCATACATATGATGCTAATTTATTGAAAATTCCATTCCAGATGTCATGCACTGGTAGGTACGTACGTAAGTATTTTAATCACATTTAATTTTTTAAACTCCAGATGTAAGTCGATGTGCAGCGAATCGAGTGACCATACAATGAAATAGCCTCCCTTTACATGCTGAATTGGGACTGATGACCTTCGCTGTTTAGTCCCCCTTAAACATCCCAACAACCACCACCATGCTGAATTAACATGCTTATAACTTCCAGTCATTTGAGTACTCCTCTTTAATTGCCTTTCTCTATATTAATGTAGGCTTTCATGCTGTGTACACTACAGACACATGTGGATTACACGGGTGATTCCTATTAGGAACAAATCAAACAAGTTAAAATAT
This sequence comes from Schistocerca piceifrons, assembly GCF_021461385.2. Lineage (NCBI taxonomy): Eukaryota > Metazoa > Arthropoda > Insecta > Orthoptera > Acrididae > Schistocerca > Schistocerca piceifrons. The sequence goes on from NC_060143.1 coordinate 558,996,207, forward strand.
CCAATTTTGCACTGTTGCAACATTTTAAAATTAGTAACCATTCAGTTAGCTTACCCTGCCAGCATTAGTTATTCCGCACGACATAAAACCTAATTGTATCTTACAGTTGATACTTCAAATAGCAGTTCAATACAATTGAAACAGTATTCTTTCATTGTACATCAGAACGAAAATTATCTATTCTTAAAGTGAAGGCTATAGAAACACTGCTCCATTTACTACATGTTTGCTTGGTGTAGCAGAGAAAAACAGATCGACACAGGAAAGAAAAATAGTGATGTAATCGGCAATATATGAGCTGCAAAAATTAAAAAGGGAAAATGGAGATCGCGGGTAACATGAGAAGGCCTGACAGTTTATAGATTGACCTGTTATTACGACAAGGGTAATCTGGTGTATAAACATGGCTAACATTTCATGAATGTCGGTATAACGGAGCGACAGCGAATGCCATTTATGTCCGATTGACTGATAGGCTGAGGTTGTTGTGAGGCGTGGGTATTGATACTATAACCATTTTAATACTACTTATCATATTAAAACTGTGCTTCATATGTGAAACTTTGGTCCGATGCATGACAGGGCCTGATGGCCCTAGGCTGTTCAGGTTGAGAAATAAATTAATATTTCTCCTGAAAGTAGCTTTAAGATGATGGCTGGGAGTTTAACGGTGTGTGTCAAAACTACAGCTGCTGGTGCCGCGATTGAAGTTGGTGTAAGTGTCACATTTGCAACCGATTAGGATGTAGTATCTGCTATCGTTCATGTTCCATTCAAAACTGCCATGTTAGCGATGTTGACTTATTCTTCGCAGTTATTTATATAACCGTGTTAGAAGGCAGATCCTGAATTGTGTCATCTCGGGCTCTCCAACGGTCTAACACCTCTTTCAGTCGCTTTTGAAAGTTCTCATAATCCGTATCTTTGTCTTTACCTCCCTCATCAGTTGCCGTACTGAACAGCATTAATAGCTTTCTTTCAATGATTCGTTTCTTATTGAAATTGCTCAAACGTATATCTGTATCCGTTTCCACATCAAACCTTGATTTGATTTCGCATGCGAACAATCAGAGAATATAGTACAAGAAAGTGTCCGTAGATTGCGCTATCGCGGATTGGTGCTACCATGGAAAATTCAAAGATTATAGCAATACAAACAAACAATAGAAAGCGCTGCCCGCGGTTAAATATTGTATCATTACACGACTTTGTTTAAATAGTCACTATCCAGACTGTGAATGAACCTCACAATACTTTCAGAGTTTACTTAATATACGTTTGCTAGAACAGTAAAGCGTACAACTCAATTGTCGTGCCGAGGCTGTGTGACTACTGAGTATTCTGCTATATGCTGTCTCCGCTCCTACCTCGACTCGAGGGCGTGCTGCAAGCGCACGACGATTTTCGTCTGGCAGCTGGACTCCCACTCCACTGCCATACTATCACAGTCACAGGTTCCCTCGTGTCGGTAGCATATTATGCACCGTGCATTAACTGACGTGTAATGTTTACAGCTTTATCTTCGTCTCCAATCAGAGATATATACAATCAGAGATGAATAAATATCAGAGCACATTCACGATGAAGATCATGTCGATCGTGTTTTCGATGTAGATGGCTGAGGAATCACTCATAACTAAACGTAAAGCCAATTATGGAACTTATAAACTTTTATTTGCCTTGACTTGTGGAACCAGGATGGTTGGTTTGTGGGTATAAGGGACCAGACAGCAACGGTCATCGGTCCCTGGAACCAGGATCTAGGGTTCGAAGGGCATGTTTGGCTATGTTTGTCCATAATGTTTCCATTTACTGCTCCTTGATGGCATATTCTGTGGTGTCACCGCCAGACACCACACTTGCTAGGTGGTAGCTTAAATCGGCCGCGGTCCATTTAGTACATGTCGGACCCGCGTGTCGCCACTGTGTGATCGCAGACCGAGCGCCACCACAAGGCAGGTCTCGAGATACGATATAGCACTCGCCCCAGTTGTACGGACGACATTGCTAGCGACAATACGGACGAAGCCTTCCTCTCATTTGCCGAGAGACAGTTAGAATAGCCTTCTGCTAAGTCCATGGCTACGACCTAGCAAAGCGCCATTAGCCTTACCTAGTTTGAGAGTTATCGTATAAATGTCTCAAGAAGAATGTTGTAAACCAACAAAGATTAACAGTTAAGTATATTCCAAAGCTACGTATTTTCTTTATAGCAGTCATAACGTATCCTGTTCCAGACTTGACGCCAGTCGGCGTGTGTGAACGCGTGCCTTTCTTTCGGCTCCCTTCTCAGTGTGGCATAGCTAGCTTGCTACGTCACAACATATTCTAGTGCCCACTGGCGTCTTCCTCTTCTGTATTATGTAGTCTTTAGGTCAGATGGCAGTAGTAACATGTTTTAACTTGCCATTTTTTTCAGCGATCCCCCATAACTCATCCACATCGTCATTAAATATAATGTTAGTGTGTCCCTTGATCCACATAGGCGTAAATGTTAACTTCTACGCAAGAGTACAGGCCTTTTTTTGTGGCATTCGTAGTGTCCGCTAAAATTAGACTAGTTTTCATGAGAAGAGCTCACGTCTGAATATGTTGGAACAACATTCTACAGTCCAGTAAAAGCGCAATGTTTGTATTATGAGTTTCTGCAAGTAATTTAAAGCTTAACGCATAGTTCGTTGGCGCTTCTGTGGAACGTCTCCTGGGAAGTGAAATCAGATTTTTTGCAACTTGTGCTTGGGCACAGGAACACGCAACAACCCCTGCCATTAGCAGTGGTTTTGTATCCGTCACTATATGCAGTACTGGACAAAAATTTTCGATTACCTGTCAAATCTATGGATTTTTAATTAAAACAGGGAATTCATTCTAAATATTTTATCACATCCCCAATTCCGATAATAAAACATATATAGTCATGTAAAGTTGGAAGCGCCTGTACTGTGTATTTGACTGGTTATTGACCTAGAGGGGCCCTGATGAGCATCCGCTACAACGCTGACGTACCTCAACGGAAGCTGGTTCCGTTCTAATCGGCCTCATTCCTTCAGTTCGCGTTAGTGTACAGTACAGTGGGTGAATTTTGCAATGTGCTTGTACACCAAGTGAAGTTCATAACGTATTATCTCCTAATGAGACAGAATCAGAAAACTGGAATTCAAAAACGTGCTGTAATATAAGCGCTGGAACGCTACTCTAGAAAGACAACAGCAACAAAAGTTGGCATAGCCCCATCTACAGTGATATACGTTGTAGCGGCTCAAGTAAACTAGTGTCAATGTAAGAGTGTCTGGAAGACACCGAGTAACGTCATACAGGGAAAATGAATTCATATGTGCCCAGACTAATCACCAGAGAACGCGTACTGCACCTGAAACATTCGAGAAAGTAAATACTATACGAGCAACTCCAATCTCTGTCCCAACAGTGCAGCGCCGTTACCGTGAACGAGTTTTAAAATGGTGTATAGCGGCCAAAAAAGGTTATTACGTGAACAAAATAAGGTGGAACTATTACAACGGGCACAGCGAGGGCAGTGGTTTTCACGGTCGAATCTAAATGTAAAGTATTTTAGAAGCCATCGTCGACTTCGTGGAGAACGTATGGGGAGTAATATTTGGCGGCAATTGCGGATGGTTGGCCAAGGTTTGGGGATGTTTTGCGGTTGATAAAGACAATGGTGTAATGAGAATTAATAGAAAATTAGAGAAGGAGAAATAACAAAAGGATACTCATCAACAACGCCGTTCCATCTGGCAAGACACTTACATGTCGTGGATTTGTTCTGGAGCAGGACAACTATCCGAGACACGCATCTAAATTGAGCAGTGGGTTCGTCAGTAGAAAAGAAAAATGTGGGGAACAGAAGAATATGATTTGGCCAAGCAAGTCTACTGCCTTAAATTCCATTGCAGTCTTATGGGCTGGACTTGACAGGGAGGATAGATAAATGAGGTCGTCTAACGTTGAAGGTCTGTGGAATAATTAACAGAACTGTCCGACTACAGTATCTGCAAAAACACTACAAAATCTTATCTCCAGAATGTCAAGAGTTTGTGTAATTGTACTGAGGGCACAGGGTTGGTACTTTGAAGAGGATAAAATCTAAACCATATCGAACTGTACTTCATCACATCCTTAGAAAATATTTATTTTGTTGGTGAATTTAGTTTGTATGTTGCGTTTGAACTCTGAAATACAATATATAGCTTTCATTGTCAGGGATCGAAAACTTCTGACCGGTAGTGTATCTCGAAATACTACAGGCATTTATCAGCAATGCTGTTTTTTGCGAAGTGCTCTGCTGCGACGAATGTTTTTTTTTTGTTGGAAAGTAGAAAAGGTCTGCTGCTAAACTCCATTTGTTGTAATGGTAATCGGCATTATAAAATGCACACACTCTAACGGGGTTTCCAATGTCACTCAGTTACGAGTTGGAATATCATACAGACCGTCCTCCTCACGCTAATTTGCTAGCACTGCCCCTCCAGCTGCAATTTTCGACTGTATATGACGTGCATACAACAAAGATTGTTTAACAATAATGGACGCCTTTGAAATAGTTACGTCATTTTCGTTAGTGAACGCTGAAGATAAGTGGAGAAAATAGCGAAGTGGGTGGAATTAACAAAGAATTGTCAGGCGTATTTAAAGAATTGCTTTGGCATACCATTGGAGTCATTAACTCCGGCCTAACACATTTTACTTTTTCACATGCGCAAGAAAGCGTCTCGGCTTCGCGTTGTTTACTGTGCTAATTAATGTATCCACACTGAACTAACAATTCCCCTCTTTCACAGTGAATATTTAAGCAAATATTTGCTCCTTTATCAAGATGATGGTCATGTCGTTGCGCCTGTAGCATACACTGTACCGAATTGTGAGGTAGTCAGCCAGTGACGCAGACAGAAATCTTGCAGTTAAATGGTCGATGTTGCATAGGATGTTCAAAAAATGGAACAAAGACAGCCCTGAACATATATATAATATACACGCTTATATATAACACCAAATATTCCAGAATTTGCTTCTATTGAATGTAGAAGGAAGTCAGGGATTACGGAAGAAAATATACAAACTACTAAAAAATTAATCGCGGAAGGGAGATCCTAGCCAGCAACCGCTTCGTTCTTGGCCCGAGCCCATATGCATAACACTCATTTTAAAAGACGTAATGTTTGTCTATTTATTTGATTTTACGATGTCAAAACTTAATCGATCGAGATGTCGTTAACTGACATTTAATTATGAGAAATTATACAAAAAACTTCTAATGCGCTGGTGTCTTGAAACAACATCCAAACTCCAAACACGAAAATTTTTAACCAACAATACTTCGCTACCTATATTTTATTACAAAGAACCGTACCACAAGCGGCTCTTTTTTCTAGAGATCATGAATATGATAGCATTACGTCAGATCATATTCAGAGTATTAAAGCTATAATATGGAAACACCAGCAAGAGGAGTCAAAATTGCAAATATGGTGACTCGGAAATTGCGTTTGTTAGCCAGAAAGCCCTTATGCATCTCATCAGTCACATTTCTCTCCATGAAGCAAAAATCTGCGGCATCTCATTGTACCTACCACGGTCGATATGCTGCTTGTTGTGGAATTCCCCATTTTGACGCCATATATAATGGACCAGCTTCACGTCCAGGTTCGCTTTCCCGCTTTGAGTGAGTACTGCTTGACCTTTTATTTACTACCAATGAAATCTGTGTACAGTGAAATTCAAAGGCTAACTAATAAAAGGGCCATAACATTCAGAAAACTGTTTTACAGTATTTTTTTGTATGTATTTTCAGAGAAAAATGATTAGAAAAACCTATGTTAAGTGTTTGGGAAAGTCTGCGAACAGTTGTTATTACTCATGCAGAACGCCGTGTTTCAATGTGCTGCACAGTATACCATCTTGATGCTCCCTCTGTAGGCGTATGTTGCTGCTTCATTTAGTCAATCGGCGTGTGAAACGAGAGCTTCAAAATAGCTAATGATTCGTGATTATTTCTCTCATTGTTATAGAGAGCGTTGAATGCCCACAACCCGTAGAATCATAGAAATTGTAACCTTTATCAGATTCAATCTACATTGTAAATTAATTTCGCAGAGAAATACGCTGCACTGACTATAGACACGTGAAGAACAATCCACGTTATTCGTTGTGTTCCGCTTTGATTGTCGTTGGGATTACTGACTTCAGATAGCTTAACAGTGGCCAGATTAGCAGCGCACAGATTCCATTGTTCCGTGATTCTATGGCTGAGCAGACGAGACGACTCAACCCTTATTTGCCAATGACTACCGACTGAAGGCATACATGACTCTCTTGCTCAGGGCGAAAGGTGACTCGTAGTAATTACTTACGACACACAAAATATAAATTAAAGACGCCCCAAGAAAGCCTGAAGTACTCCGAACTGTGTAACCACAAACGAGATACACACAGTATACTGTGGCCGCTGCTAGAGGTCAGATGTACTTCACCTTTAAAACAGGGGGTTCATAGGGATCATAGAACCACCTTCACGCCATTTCTCCACAGTTCCTCTCTCCAACGGCGAGCAGGAACAACAAACACTTAAATATACTGACATATTTCTGCGTGAATACTAGTTCCCCTTATTTTATTTTTATGTTCGTTTCTCCCTATGAATGGGGTTGCAGCTCCAGTACAAGCTAAGTGTGGAGCATTGTTCTCTTATGGAACCAAACTGGCCAGTTTCCCTAGTTCCACTTATATAAACAAAGCTTTCACTTGGGTCCTTCTTTTGTTCATTTAGGAGGTGATATGTAACTATCATGACAGTTATTATAATTTATGGCCAAGATAGCTGTCGAGTAGTCTACTTGTGTTCATGTTTACTCAGGAATTCAAATACTTTCGGCGTGAAGTGGCAACTGTCATGTCCACCTAGATAGCTATGTGGTTAGCGGGGCGGATTGCTAAGCGAAACGTCCCAGGTTCATTTCCTGCTAGGTGGGAGATTTTCTCCGTTTGGGGACTGCATGTTAATCCTTGCTTTGGTATCGTCATAATTGACATTACTGTTGAGAAGGCTAAATAGGCATGGCCCAGAAGCCGGTAAAAATTACAAAATAAAGAAAACTATCATAATGAAGACTGCAACTTATGGTCCACAACTAAGGCCTCTCCTCACGCACTGCACCATTGTGCACCTTCTCCTACCAACACTGTTGCCGTGTGCTCGCATTTGTCCTCCCACCACCGCCACCCCCATCCTCCCTAGTGCCTCCATCACGCTGAGACTGTCATTCTTAGTCCGTACCTCCACTGGGGAACAGCATGAAACATCTGCAATGTCCCGCATGGTAACACATCCTCAATGCTGTTTGCCGATTATTTGAGGAACATGGTTGTAAATATGGAACTTAACATCAAAACACACCAAAAAATACCCTATTGCTACTCTCATATTACAGCAAATAACGTTACTACATAAGAAGAAAATAGGACTTGTAACTAACATTACAGCACACAAATGGCAAGCATGCGTCAAAATGTGTAGTTAACATCACTCTGCGTCAATAAAAGACTCACTTTTTACTTTGATAGTACAATACTATAGTAAATAACAGTCATATATGGTATCAATATACTTTATTATATATCTTCTGCACACTGGCACTGCACTCGGTCGGGGCTACTTGAGAGAGCAGATCAGTGCAGGCCACCTCCTCCTTCTCGTCCGCTTCAGTAATAACATGGATACACTGCCTGATGTCTCTCTTGCAGCATCATTTGCAACGAATTCAAAATGCTTAAGGATGTGCTGCTAGTTTAGCACAACCAAGAGGGTACTTGATAATAGAAAAAGGGAGTAGCCCTCAAGTAGCCCTCATTACCAAGTCCGCAGCTCGTGGACTAGCGGCTAACGTTGCTCCCTCTGGATCACGGGGTCCCGAGTTCGATTCCCTGGCGAGTTGTGGATTTCCCTGCCCGGGGAATGGGTGTTTGTGTTGTTCTCATCATTCCATCATCATTCGTGAAAGTAGCTAGACAGCACTGTGTACAGATTGGGAATGTGTACGGCCGCTGATGAACGCGCAGTTGAGCGCCCAACAAACCAAACATCATCGTTACTAACTGGTTCCGCTAAACCAGCCATAACATTTATACAGAAGAAAATAATAAGACTTATATTACAAGAAAGAGATTTTTAATCGATCTTTCATTTAGTACCTTCACAGAGCAGTTTAATGGGAGATGGGCCATCAACATAGCAATTTCCATCGAACGGTAAACGCTTATCACAGAGTCATACTTGGAAATAACCTCATCACTATGAAACACAAGTGTTAGCTTTTGAAATTTCTGTGTTTTATTACACAAAGCAGATATTAGTTTTTAGGCAACTGATAGTAAGTCCCCTTTGCATTAAAATTATAGCGCTTTCCATATTTATTTATAAACTTTTGGAATAACTTTATACACTTTTCTGATACAAGTGGGCAGAGAATATATGTTGCTATCTTTTCACCCAAAAGAGGAAAGACAGTCGTAAATGTCATTATTGGTCTAGACACATCAACACTTGTATTACGAGAGAGGGCCTAGATAAGCATTTGACTGATTGTTACACGTAGGAACCCGTACATGTGGAAATGACAATCGACAACAAGGAATTTTTGAAGTTTAATAAATACTAGCACGAGGAGCGTTGCCCCTTCACAGCATCACTGACTGACTTTAAACGTCTACTCATTCCTATTGCACTCTGTAATGCCCTTTTTTTCTTCTTTTTCCCCGCACGAAGCTCCACGCCCACACCGGTATGGTGGCGAACTAAGAAGGTCTACTGCCATCTCTGCATAATGGTTAGTTTTCACTGAAGTGAGGTGTCGCAAGATGTGAGTACTGCGATGTTTGTTTACGTCTGGTTAAGGTTGACCATTAATACTCTCTGATCTGGAGATTGATTGGGTCGAAAGTCGAACGAAGGGTAGCGGTTTGAAAGGCAGAGGAAAGAATGTGCCAAGGCAAGAGCCAAGGGAAGAAAATCTCCGCGATAGTAAGGTCGGGTAATAAGAGCAGTAGCGGATCTCTTGCTGCCTGCGACACGTTACGCAAGGGTAGAATTTGTTAGTAGTGGGTATCATGGATGTCGATACCTTTGACGTCACGCATGATACCCACTACTGACAAAGCCTACCAAAGGGAGACCGCACTGACAAATATGCTACCTTTACAGAGCAGTATGTACCATATGTAGTGGTATATATAGTTGTATGGTGGTATGACTCAGGTAAAAATTGTTTGAGATCATTTGTCAGGGATAATTCTGAGAGGTGGCTGCTCAGTGAGGTAGAACAACTTGCGCGGTATGTTGATCACAACATCTTCGTGATCAGCTCACAGGGGACTGGTGCCTTATATGAGAAAACTGTCAAATGCCGTACTTGAAAGTCATACTTGTGGGCTGCCGTTCGAAAAGCGAAAAAGCCACGTAGAAATCACTGTCATCGAATGGGGAAGTTCTTCAGCACAGCATACACTGCATACAGCTTAAAAAACTACATGCCAAGACTTATACCCACCTCCTTCCACAATCTGAGCAGTTATGATGACGGTTTTATAACTGTGTAATTAGGTGATTTTGGTTTGCACAAAGATCAGATCGTGTCCTGCCTGAGAACGTTAAGACACTCATCTCTTTCTCCAAACGAATGACCCCAAACATTATATCACAGTTCCTGGACTTAATTATATTTATGCTAGCGCTGCTTTAGAAATGCGTTAGGAGGACACGAAACTCTCTAAAGCTGCATTTGCCGATTATGCTAAGTTCCATTCATGACGAAGAACGTTGTCTTTCCTTACGAATACCTTGGTATCAAAGAGACTCAACGAAGTCACATTGCCTGACATACCTACATTCACCAGAAACCTTACAGGCAATGTCATAACGAATTCAGAGTATGAGCATCTGGTGAATGTTTAGCAGGAATTCAGCGTCTGTGCAAAGCTATATATGGGCATGGATGTTGTTGTGTCTTGGCAAGACAGCCAAGCCACTATGAGAGGAAGCCGAAAGGCACGCGTTTAAGCTAACGCAGGCTGGCGTGAGGTCTGGAACAGTTAAAGGAGTTGAGTCTAGTAAAAAAAGTACGTAGCTTCTGGAATACTTAACTTTAATTCATAATTGGTGAACATCGGTCTGACGGTACATGCATCACAAGATAAATAGCAAATGATAATGGCGCCTTGCTAGGTCGTAGCAAATGACGTAGCTGAAGGCTATGCTAACTATCGTCTCGGAAAATGAGAGCGTAATTTGTCAGTGAACCATCGCTAGCAAAGTCGGCTGTACAACTGGGGCTAGTGCTAGGAAGTCTTTCTAGACCCGCCGTGTGGCGGCGCTCGGTCTGCAATCACTGATAGTGGCGACACGCGGGTCCGACGTATACTACCGGACCGCGGCCGATGTAAAGGCTACCACCTAGCAAATGTGTTGTCTGGCGGTGACACCACAGATGTACGACTACTTGGAGATATTTTCGAGAAGTTTTAAATAGTATAGCAGGAATTCAGCGTCTATGTTTCAAGGGAATATGCAAAGCTATGTATGGACATGGACGTACGACTACTTGCAGATATTTTCCAGAAGCTCTAAATAGTATGCATGACCACATACACTTTGAATTCCACATTATATTACATGTAGACACTGAATTTTTTATCAGTGTCAACATGGTGCTCTTTTTCGAATGGAGCATGCACGGTGGACTTCGGCAATGTGTGCACAGACACGCCAAGGTAAACAGTTCAAAGCATATGAGTATGAAAGTTACATCACATATCTTCGTGTTGACAAACTTTTAGTTTGTGCTACGCAACATAATCTGGCTGTTGGGAAGTTTCGATGGCTGTCTGAGGAGGACAGTTTTCGATTAGATGATTTCAAGTGTGTGGCAGCTGGTCTGGTAGAGGATATGGTGTGGAGGTAGACTTGGCATATCCTGCTAGTTTGCATGATACCCACAGCAATTTGCCGCTACGTGTGGAGCACCTCGTCCGATGAAAGGACTGCACCCTCAAACTAATGACGACACTGGGGGGAAAACAGAGATGCATTGTGCACTGCAGTACCTCCAGCAACGTATCCATTTGGAATGGTTCTGACTAGCGTCACCCATGGTATCTCTTTCAAGTGAAGTCGCTGGTTGAGGAAGTATATTGACGTTAAAACGGAACGGAGTGCCCTTGTGACACGTGATTAGAATTTTTTTTTAATTGATGAATAATGCTATTTTCAAGATAAATGTCGACAAATTTAGAAAACACCACGAAATTCATGAAGTTTTACTGCTGGGAGAGGAGTTATGGCGGCATTATTATGTCACTTGGCCAAATTTTAAACTGGCCACATTCTTCAGCCAAGGTTTAGTCGTCCTGGAGAGGGATAATTTTTCGATGGAATTCATGAGAGCTGTTAATGTTTGTATGTGTATATCGGACATTTCCAAAGTCCATGTGCACCGATTTCACTATGCCTTTCTGAAGACCAAATTTACTGACACAAAGTTACTTTATATGAATACAGACACTTTCATCTACTGGGTGAAGGACTGCGATCCATATAGAGTAATGAGATATAGTGCGGAGGAATATGGGAATGCAGGCTTTCTCGGCGAATCTCGATGATAAAATCTTCTCGGGTTGACAGCCGAGTCAATTTGCTGTTTTCCAGTAACGTTTCAGCAAGTTTATTACTTGCTATCTTCAGGTGAAGACTTCGCCTGAAGATGGCAAATAAGAAACTTGCTGAAACGTTACTGAAAAACAACACATTGACTCGGTTGTCAACCCGAGAAGATTTTATCATCAGTCCGGCGGAATTCGACACGTCTGGATATTCGACCAATAATACTCACAGTTTACACCTGATAACAAGAGGGTTATCAGAATCAAATCTTCTAGTTTTTCAAACCGCACCAATAAAATTCTCAAGGTTTGTATGGCTATCTCCGCCACCGTTGTATGGATCAGGGCCTAGCATATGTTCTGCTTTTATAACCACGATTGTGGCGGCTGGCACCAATCAGAGAGGGCCGAAACGATGCGAGCGAGGAAGGTGGGGTGGGCAGCTCGTATCAACTCCGGCCCGCCGCGGGATCGGGTGACAGGTGGCGCAAGAGTCCGGCGACACCTTTGGAACTGTAGCTCTCGCCTCCCTGCAAGCGTTAAGCATTCGCGGTGGTTTCCTGTCGACACCCAGAGCCCGCCACCATGCACTACACACTGTGTGGCTCTTCTCTCTGTTAAAATTGTTGTTGTCCGTTCATTTTATAACGGTATCCCAGTACGTTCACGTACAAGCCAAGACTCTCGTTTCTCAAACAGTATTTTGTGTCCCTTTACCACGCAATGCTCAGCTGCGGCCGACTTGTCAAACGCCCTTTTTTTAAAGATGTCTCTCGTGCTCGGTACAACGCTATGAATTGTCTGACCTGCTTAGATCCTGCTGAACTCGCAAGGGCACCATACACACAGTGCACACGAAGCGCTATGTCGTCTTTAAGAGGGCGCAGCATATCTCATATTTTGGGCCGGGGTGGAACACTGGTGTCAATCCATGTCTCTGCAGTACACGTCCTAACTTCCTGCTCGTTGTGTCTCCTACTGTACTGTAAAAATTTTCTTAGCCTGCTTTTTCTCTGCTTGTTCACACATCTGGAGATGATTGTAGTAAGCAACGGAAACTATAGTGCCTTTGAAATTAGTTGCGATTTTTCAGTTCAGTACCGATCAAGTGAAGGAAAGCGTAGCTGCCAGCGTGCGCTGAACGCGTCAGCATTCGAAGATAATGCCAGGCCTGCTGGGCGCGTAACCCGTCAGCCGCGCAAGCTAGCCCGACTACAATCTTTGTCAATCGATTTTAGAGAAACACTAAGGTAATAAACTGTGAGTCTCGCACAACTTATTGCTTCATTCGTCAGCTTCATGATCAGTTGGTAGAGCACTTGCCCTCGAAAGGAAAAGTTCCCGAGTTCGAGTCTCGGTACGGCACAGAGTTTTAATCTGCCAGCAAGTTTCATATCAGCGCACACTCCGCTGCAGAGTGATAATCTCATTCTGGAAACATCCCCCAGGCTGCGGCTAAGCCAGTCTCCGCAATATCCTTTCTTTCATGAGTGCTAGTTCTGCAGGGTTCGCAGGAGGGCTCCTGTAAAGTTTGGAAGGTAGGAGGCGAGGTACTGGCAGAAGTAAAAGTGTGAGGACGGGGCGTGAGTCGTGCTTGGATAGCTCTGTTGGTAGTTCGGCGCTAGCGGCCGTGCGAAGCGGAGGTCCGATACTTCCGCCTGTGCGGCGTGTGCGAGTGTTTGTTTACTTGTGGACTTAGTCTGCACGCGGGCTAGTAACAACGATCATGGCGAACAAGTACAGGAAAACTACATTACGATTCAATTTCTGCAAAGACTACGAACGACCAAAGGCTTTAGCAGTGGAACGATTCATTCGAGAGGACGTCAAGATACCGCCAAACGATATAATCGGAATTCACCTATCCATCGTTAGTCCCACGGTGTATTTTAAGATGGTAAATGACGCGGCGTGTGAGAGAATTCTACAGGCGACAAAAGCTGGTCTCCGATTTTGCCATAGTGACGGGAATGTCGGCACGGTAACTGTAGAACATGCGGGTCTGGGTATACGGAAAATACGTGTTTTTGAGCTGCCATTTGAGCTCCCGGCTGACGAAGTTATCGAGGCTTTTAAGCCATACGGCAGATTACATGGTCACACAGCAGAACGCTGGACACAATTCGCCACATACCCCGTTCTTAACGGAGTGCGGCAGATCACTATTGATCTTCAGAAGCATGTACCGTCCTATCTGACAATTGGTGGTTGTCGGGCGGTGGTGATTTACGATGGTCAACCACGTACATGTTCTGGATGTGGCCAGGAGGGACACCTCAGGTCGAACTGTATGCAACGGCGGATTACGCAACTGCCTACAGATGTGCGGGAGCCGTCGCCGGCGATGACAGTACTACCGATCACCTATGCCAAAGCCCTCACTGCGTCCGCTGATGACCGAAAGGACACAGCCCCGGTGGAAGATCAAGATGGCGCTCTCCGAAACCTTGTCGCAGACGTCGGGATGACAGAGGATGCTGCTCCGTCGAGCATACAATCTACGGCGACAACATCAGATGAGACCGAACTCCCACCAAGCACACCGATAGTACAAGAAGCAGTTCCAGCCACTACGGATGCTGTTCCGTCTGAAACGCACTCTGAGACGACATCATTAGTTTCGACCAAACGCCTGCCAAGTTCAACGATGGGACTCGAAACACTTCCAGTTCCTACGGATGCTTTTCTGTCGGGCAGCCGTGATTCCCTGCAATCTGAGGACACGGACGGAAGATCACGCAAAAAGCGAACCCCGAAAAGGAGGAAACGGCGGCGTCGCACGACATCTCCTCGGGATGACTCCCCTTGCCCCGACGACGATGTGCCTGTGGACCAAGACGACACAACAGCCTCTACGAAACAGGATGAGGCACTGGGAACTGTTCGATCCGACCCACAGCGGTCTGTCACATTGACGGTACCGGGACGTGGTGATGCTGAAGAGAAATCACAGCCATTTGGCTCTACAGACGCAGATGCTGTGGCTATGGACACGAATATATCACAGCCTGAAAAGATGTGGTATGCGGATATTGAGGAGGCGCCTGACGTCATACAGAGGCAGCCGGCACTCACGAAGACGGACTAATAATTGCTGAAGGTGAAGGGAGAGGGGCGAGAGAACGTCTTCTAACTCAGCCCCCAGCGCCGATGCAGGGAGATGTTGCGCCTCGACAGAGTGGTATTCAACGCCATGCGAACCGTATTGCGACATTAAATATAAATGACGTGCGTTCACCGGCCAAAATACACCTATTGAAGGAAACGGTTTGGGCATCTGATGTGGATATTGCTTTGCTGCAGGAAGTCCACATAGCTGCACTCCCATACATCGCAGGCTACCCATCCTATTCGTCACATGGAGATCACAATGGGAGTGGGGTGGCAGTTTACGTGCGACATGGCTCCCCAGTGGAAAACGTGTGTAATCTTCCGTCGGCCAAGGGAATGGCTTTCACGACGTTTGGGACACGCATCATCAATCTTTATGCACCGTCGGGAAACAATCGGCGGCAGGAAAGGGCGCGATTTTATGCAGAAGACATTGCTCCACTATTCCATGGACGTTCTGAATGTGTAATAATTGGTGGAGATTTCAACTGTGTTCTCAGCCAGAAAGACCAATGTCCGCAAGCAAACATCAGCCAGGAGTTGCGAATCGTTGTCAACGACCTTGTACTTAGTGACACGTGGGAATTACGACATGGAGCTGCACCGGGATACACCTATGTGACAAGTCATTCGGTGAGCAGATTAGATCGCATTTATATCTCACGGGCTCATGCAAATGATGTCCAGGACGCGGAACGCTGGCCATTGGCCTTTTCCGATCACAGCGCTTACATCTGTACGGTGCTTCTTCCCGTAGAGAGGTGTGGAACAGTAAGGCCCCGTGGAAACTAAACATTCAACATCTACATGATCCTGAATGCCGTCAACGGATCCTTGAGACATGGACGATGTGCGAGCGAAGGGTTGGAAGGTATGCGACGATGCTTGATTGGTGGCTGACTTGTGCTAAACCGGCGCTTCGCCGTACGTTCATCTCATATAGCAGGGAGATGGCAGAATGGCGCCGCCGTACCACCGACTTTTATTTTGCAGCACTGCGCGACCTGGATGATGGCCCGCCGGGACAGGACATCTGGATCGAACGCAAAAGGATAAAAGCTAAACTGGTGGCTTTAGCTCGGAAACATCTTCAGGGAACCATGGTGCGCGCCAGATGTCACGATACGATAAGGCACGAGATTCCTTCCATGCACCACGTCGTGAATGAACGAAAGCACCGACGACGCGTTTTGGTACGGGAGTTAATCACCCGCGAAGACCGAAGAGTGACGCGTCAAGCGGACATTGTCTCTGCATTCGTCGACCATTACCAACACATCTATCGGGAAGAAGCAGCCTCTTTCGATGACCTCGACCGTATAGCCACGTCCGTCTCCCGTACACTGACGGTGGAAGCCGCGGGAACCATACTGGAAGCCATTAGCTGTGAGGAAGTACATGATGCGATCGCACAAGGTGCGTTGAATCGGTCCCCAGGCATTGATGGGCTTCCTGCTGAATTCTATCGCGAATTTCGCAACGAAATGGCACCGCGATGGACGGAAATGTACAACGAGATGTTAAATTCCGATGCGCCTATTCCACCGGCTTTTATGGAAGGCCTCCTGGTGCCAGTACATAAACCGAAGCCACGCATTACAGTCACACATTATCGCCTCATCACCCTGCTTAATGCCGACTATAAGGTCTTTGCACGGTTGCTAGCGTCCCGATGTCGTATGTTAATTCGTAGCGTTCTCTCTCCGGAACAGACGATACCGGGTGGATCGGTGAATGTGCAAGCAGCTACTGGCGAATGCCGTGATGTGATAGCGCTGGCGGAGGAGTGCCGGCTTAAAGCGGCGATGGTGGTGGTTGATTTAGACAGTGCTTTTGATAAGGTGCGCCACAAATATCTGTATGCTGTACTGGAACAAATGGGTTTTCCAGACCGTTTTACTGGTCTCATTAGAAGGATTTACGGGGGCGCACAATCCTTGGTACAGGTTAATGGGCGTATAGCAGGGCCCATTCAAATTCGACGATCCATTCGCCAGGGCTGCCCTCTTTCGATGCTGCTGTTCGCGATAGCGTTGGAACCATTAATTGGGGGGCTTACCAATTCTCTTTCTGGGATGGAACTACGGGGCTACACCTTCAAATGTCGTGCCTATGCGGACGACTTCCTGCTGCTCGTTCGTTCTGCGGAAGAGGTGAAGACGGTCTTTGAACTGTTGTTGGACCACAGTGTGACGGCGCGTAGTGCAGTGAACATGAACAAATCGGCGGCAATGCCGGTGGGAAGGGGCCTTACGCCGGAAGAAATCAGTCCGTTTCCTTATGTGCAACGATTCCGCTATCTCGGCATAGACTTTACCTCATCTGTAAAACATACTGCAGCAGTTAACTACCGACGTATTTTACAGACAACACGTACCATGGTCCGACAACATCTCCTACGGCGCCTTGATCCTTTGCAGCGAGTCGAGTACCTGAACACTTATGTGGTTTCTCGAATGGTGCATATTTCGCAGATCCTGCCCCTACCACTCACGCTCGGACGTCGACTTCAATCAGCACTAGGCTACTTCGTGATGATTGGATCGCCCCTCAAGGTGCGATACGAAACGCTCACTCTCCCTACGGACAAGGGGGGACTCGGACTTACGAATGTTCACTGCCGTGCGACGGCGCTCCTTCTAGCCACAATGTATAAGCAATGGCGTAGCGGGCGTGATTCCCTTACATCCCGCCTACTGGATCTCCTGGTTCCAGCGTCCGTCACACCTCCGGTGGCGGTGGGCAACATTACGCCACATTTTGCGCATGTCTCAACATTTATCGTGGAACTTAGTTATATGAGAGACGAGCTTCCGCGCACGAGACCGCCATGCGCGAAGGATTTTTATGTCTGGCTGCTACGACGGATAAGTTGTAATGTAATTGAACTGAAACACCCCAGGTTGCATTGACCGAAGATTTGGAGACATGTGCACCACAAATTCTTTCCTACCTTCGTTCGGGCACTGTGGTTCTCTGTCGCCTGTGGCAAGTTCAACACCCACCAACGGCTCCATGCAATTGGACTAGTGGACACTCCACTATGCCCGAAATGTCACCAAGTGGATGACGACCATCACCGCTTAACTAGTATCGCGGTGGAGGACGTCTGGCTCCTAGGAAGACAGATGGTGGCTTGCTACCTCCGTGTGACCCCGCAACATATTACACCTGCTTCCTTCTTACATCCGGAGAGTGACTACTTTCCGGCGACTAAATCACAGTCGATCATCTGGATCAAAGGTTGGACGATCGCGTACCTCTATGGGGATACTGCTACGTCGCGACTCGACTTTTGGTATTTCTTGCAGCAAGCCCACAGTGAGGTTCATAGATGGTCACACTATCGGAAAACCTTTGCCAATTATCTTCAGGCAGTCTTCCTTGACCCCCCACGCAGTTGGGATGTGCCGGGTGCAGTCGGTGTGCACATTTGACAGCTGATGATGAACCTCACACTTCTCTCACCACTCACTAAGTAATGCACATACTATACGATGAAATGGTCTATATGTTCCTTTTAACAGAGTGATCCTTATTGAAAATAAATAAATAAAAAAAAAGTTGGTAGAGCACTTGCCCGAGAAAGGCAAAGGTCCCGAGTTCGAGTCTCGGTCCGGCACACAGTTTTAATCTGCTAGGAAGTTTCATACCAGCGCACACTCCGCTGCAGAGTGAAAATCTCATTCTACTTACCTATTACTTCGGTAACGGTCACAAGTTTTGTGATATTAGCTAAACTACTGCGAGAAATTCTTAAAGTTTGTCGTGAAAAATATGAATCGCTACGAATTTTCGTGTGATGTGATAGGTCATGTGTAGCTGCATACAAAATTTAGGTAACATAATGAGTTATTTATTAAACCTCGAAGGATATCGTTAATTATCTACAATGTTTAGAAAGTGGAATATGTGTAAAGGTTTCCGTCACGAACACGCACGCCACTGAAAAAGCCAGAATGAAATATTCATCAAGTCCTCGTAACTCGTAAACGGTCTGAGATATCCAAATGAGATTCTGGCAAATGATAGAACGCAATAGGCAGAGCATTTTGCCATATGGTGAATATGCGAAACTTCCGTATCTACCACGGTATTCAAGCAACTACAAAAGTTTTTAAAAGATATAATGTAATGTTCAAGGATCATCAGTAGCCTGTGAAACAAAAACTGCTGTGGGTTTTGCAACAATGTAAATTAATAAGCTGCACATTTATTATTTTACTGAGAATGGGCTTTCTCATAACTAAGGATATGTCTTCCCCCCTCCCCTGTTGCTAGTTTAATAATACGCTGTTTTATGATTCTGTCACTATTTCAACTGCAGTAGAATCTTAGTGAGATGTATATCTGTATATTCTACTGTCTTTTCGCTAAAGAAGTAGTTGCCCACAGAGCAACGAGAGAAGTGACGTATTACTCAATACTCGACACATTCCTTCATGAATCCCTGTCTGCTAAAACACATTCTTGTTATGGCTGACAACTTGAGACCAATCCTGTGATGTAACATTTGCAATGACTTCTTTTGTCAGCATTTCAACCCCAATGAGTGTAAATTTCTTGTTTTTGACACATTACTTATCACCTAGGCCCATTTATTCTCAGTCGGATTTAAATATGGATGGTACGGAGGAAGCCTGATTAAACTATGCCCTTTAGCGTTAGCCTGTTCGTCGACCTGGTAGCGTGGAGTGTTTTGCTTCTACAGTACTACAAGTTCCATTAACTTCCCCTTAGACAAGCTAGGTTCAATTTATCCAATCGAACATTTCTTTGCACCTAGAGAAAAATAGCAGCTTTCCCTCATTGTACCGTAGGAGCTTTATCCATTACTACCGAGTGATATTGCGCACTGTCCATTTCTTTGACGAATTCGGAGGAACAGTTTGCAGCAGAACATTATATTCTCAGCCAATGACCGTGTTGTAGTACAAGCGCTTTTATTGCGAATCTAGTGTTTAGACGTGCTATACTGTTATTATTAATTACTACGAGAGCTAACTGACGTAGGTGCCTCTAAAGCGCGACACCACGTGGTACTTTTTATCCACGGCGTGGCAACAGGGGCGCTGTACCATGCAAACTGCTCGTGGCGTCGTACGGAAAGCCGGCTCGCCATTTGTGTCACCTGGCCAACGGCGTCATGTTCCCACAGGTGAGAGAAACGTCGAAAGTCGCAACTAATTTTAAACGCACTGTACACGTCATTCTTTAATTGTGTAATGAAAACTGCGGTGTGCGTAATAAACGATTTTTAAATCAATATTTTTTATTTATTAATACAAAAATTTGTGTGATTTATTGGGTATGCGGAAGACCTTACAAATTTTATTATTTAGAACCAATATCCACTTTTCGCACCATGCAGACATTTGTCTGAATGAATTTTCAATTCGCTCTCATGCTCTGATCAATTTACTAGCTGGTAAACTACATTATGACCTTTAAACAATCTAAGAGGGCTGCAAAGATCCTGTTCTAAATCGTTTACATGAATTAAGATCAGCAGAGAGCCTGTAACGCTCCCTTTGGAATCCCCATATGTCATTTCGTTTTCACTAGATAACTTCACATCAGTTACTACGAACTGTGCCCTCTGTGACAGGAAATCGCAAATCCAGCCACAAAACTGTTACGATAATTCGGAAACAAGCAATTTAGTTAGAAACCTTGTATGGAACTGTGTCAAAAGACTCATGGAAATCTGGAAGTAGGTAAGCAATCTGAGACACTCTGAAGATTGTATTGAAGACAACACTCGGAGCGTCATGTGAATAACGTGACACTTATTTCACAATTACAATATTTTCTTCACGCGCGCTGCTAATGTGTTAATAGATCAGTTTTCTCGAGGTATTTCATAGTAATGGAATACAGTGCATGCTACAAAAACCTATTACACATGTTAGTCGTAAATCCTGAAGATAGCACGAGTCGATAGGATAAATATTAAAGAAGTTAGCTTCCAGTGGCTTTGGTGTCTGTTTATGCATTGCCTCAGTATATTTAGTTGTTATTGGTGTAACTTAAAGATACAAAATTATTCTTCAGCTAAGACGATCTTAAACAGGGTGACAGAAAATAAGTGTCTGAAAGTATGTGTATGCTGTGGTTTAATTGTATGCCGTGAATGACTTTCCTTGTGATATTGCTGTGTTGTATCCCTGCAAATTCCTTAGCTCACTCACCGATGTCTCAGTTCACATTCCAGAATGAAAGCTCCAACATTGGTACGTCGAAGGCATTTCACGGTAATCGTATTGGTGGGACGCACATTCAACAGAACATTTCGGCCAAGGACAGAACCCTCGGAATGCCCATTTCTCGATGAGATTACAGTACAGAACTGAAGTAAAATTGTAATGCCAACAGTTAAGCAACCTCTGATACAGACGTTTGTGTAATGTTAACCCCGTTGTTTAACAGATTGCTGAATTGTTTCCAAAAGACAAAGTATCTACATGGTTCCAGAAAGGGCCAGTCAGGACGACCAGTCTCAGTTGTAGCTCTAGGGAATGAGCGAGTGCGAACTTTATTCAGTGAGGAGTCCACGACATCAACAAAACATGCAGCACAGCAACTCAGGATGTCATGAAGGTCTATCCAGAGGTTAATGAAAAAGAAACTATGTCAACGGTGCCAAACATTTAAGAACAGGGATGTGACGCTGAGATAGTATTTTTGAAATGAGATGGTTGAGGACTCTGAAAATGGAACTGTCGACACGGATCAGACCTGTCTTACTGATGAGCCACACTTTCATCTCCGTAGGTACATCAATAAACAGAACTGGCACTGCCAGGCTGCCGAGAATCCACACTTTCTAGCTTCTGCTCAACCTCGTCAGCAAAAAGTCACTGTTTGGTGCCCGTATTTATTGCGAGCCCTATTACAGCTGACCAATAAAGCAAGGTATTGGAGCATGAATTTATAACGGCTGCACGATGCGACGCACTCCGTCTGCAGGCCACAAGTGGCCCACCGGGCCATCCGACAGTCGTTACATCCTCTACTGAGGATGCGGATAGGAGGTGCGTGTGGTCAGCACACAGCTCTCCGGGTCGTTACGATGGTCTTCTTTGACCGGAGCCGCTACTATTCGGTCGAGTAGCTCCTCAACATCACGAGGCTGAGTGCACCCCGAAAAATGGCAACAGCTCATGGTCAGCCATCCAAGTGCCGGCCATGTTCGACAGTGCTTAACTTCGGTGATCTGATGGGAACCGGTGCACTGCGGCAAGGCCGTTGCGGCACGATGCGAAGCAATTCTTCGAAGCTACTGTTCGTGCAAGACGGAGAACGTTCAAGTCATACTGCGGACGTCTTCGATTTCTCTCGGGAGATGTCCAGGGGTCAGATCATTGTTCTCGACACCATGGCATTAACTGTGTTTGGTTTAAAATGTCGCCGTTACAGTGCCGATCTCACCCCGGGTGATTATTTCATATGATATTATCAGAAGGACAGAGCCTTCAATGTTGGTACTGCTGTTTCCAGAGAAATTTGAGCATTCTAAAGTAATGATAATCAGAAAGTCATCTCGGAATGCAGTTCAAGGATCTATACATTCATTGCTGCAGAAGGGAAACATTTTGAAAAACTTCAGTATTTAATATCAGGTTGCCTGCAATAGCACAAATATGAGGACAAGACTCTGTGGCCGCATATTACGTCGCAATAGACAAAAACTTTGTAACACTTATTTTGCGCCAACCTGTAAGTAGGAGCCGTGTACTCGTATAAGACATGTGATGCTGTGGAGTTGCGGGAAATTGTGGAACTGTATGACAGGGGAGTTGGACGCGTCGTTCCAGAGCGAGAGAGAGAGAGAGAGAGAGAGAGAGAGAGAGAGATGGGGGGCGGGGAGTGTGAGACAGAGAGAGCGAGAGGCGGCGATAGCGACGGCGCCGTTGTCGAAGACCACTGCCGGAAACAATTTTGAAAGGCGCACCCTGGGGGGGGGGGGGGGGGGGAATACAGTGTAATAGCAGGAGCGGCCGAGGCCTGGACGAGACGTCGGTCAGCTGTGGGGGCGGGCGGCGGGGCTGTCTGAGGCGACAGCGTAGTGAGCACGCACTCTGTCCGCATGGCGGCTTTTCCGGCACAACAAGACGCGGAAATCACAGACTGTCTCACAAGGGTAACGTAGCTACTCTTCATCACAGCTTTCGTCCTCGTTATTGGTACATAGAGCGGTGGCCAGAAATGAAAGTAACAGAAGCTCCTAATGGCAAAAGGTTTAGAAAAAAAAAAAGAAAAATACAGTGGGAGCAAGTAGGACTCGCACTCTGAGGGTTCATACAAACTTTAATCACGCGAATAGACCTGTTCATCCATCGCAGCAGTCGAGAGTCTCGAGGTTTCATGTCTGTTATCGGTACTGATACTGGCAAGATACCATTCCTGGGAAGTCCAAGACTTCTGAGAATGTTTCAGTTATAAGTAAAATATCGGACAACAAGTGAGAAATGAAATATTTTGTGTCTGATATAATTACAAATTAACAATTTTCTGATTTTTTTCCTTTACTTATACTGTAAAACCTCGCTCCTTTCCAAATTTCACGATTCCAGGTCGAGGGGAAGTCTCCTACAGGTGTTGATGAGTGAGTTTCCGAGTACCAAAATATATGACATGCAGTGTGGCAATTACTTAACTGAACAAAAAAAAAAACGTAAAACAATTACAAACTACAGAGTGCACACTCTTTATTCAACATGTAAACGTCACTACAGATAGTCGGATGTAGGTTATGACGCGTTCCATATGCCTGCAATCCTTGGCGATCATGTGGCGCAGAGGAATAACGAAATTCTGCAAGATACTGTGAAGTGTCGGAAAATCGATCATGTCGGTGGCCTCCTGAACGGCTGTTTTCAGATCAGCAATGGTTTTTCGGCTATTGGTGTACACCTTGTTTTCAATATAGTCCCACAAAAAGGAGTCGTAAGTGTTCAGATCCGGAAAATAAGGCGGTCAATCGAGGCCCATGACAGTGGCTTCTTGGTACCCAGTAGCCAGAATGCGGTGCCAAAAGTACTCCTGCAGGACATCAAACACTCTCCTGCTTGATAGGATCGAGTTACATATCCCATGAACCACATCTTCACGAAATCAAGGTCACTTTGAATCACAGGGATGAAATTATTTTCCAAAACCTTGACGTACAATTCGGTAGTCACCGTGCCATGAAGGAATATCGCACCGATTATTCCGTGACTGGGCATTACGAAACACACAGTCACCCGATGAGGGTGAAGAGACTTCTCGAAAACGAAATGCGGATTCTCAGTCCCCCCAAATGTGCCAATTTTGCTTATTGACGTATCCATCCAAATAAAAGTGGGCTTCGTTGCTAACACAAAGCGTGCGTGTGTGTACTAATTCCCATCAGCCTGCGGCCAACCGTGCGGTTTGGACCTCCTAACTCAAACCGTTGATAAGCTATGACGATTTTATTCCACATAGTTCAGTAAGTGTCACCCTGAAAATGGCTGTATCTTTCGACTTCATTGATCTAGAAATATCCATTCTTTTTGCATCGCCAAGAGACCGTAAACTTTAGTAGGTGGCGAAAGGCATAAAAGTTTCAACTTGAGACGTCTATATGATCCTGAGTTAAACGATTTTTAACAGTCAGATAGGCAGACAGACGAAAAAACGGACATTAAATTGGCCGTAAAAGGTTTCCGTTCTTGCCGACTGAGGTACGGAACCTGCGGGAAATGAATCGTTTATAATAGCGTTGTTTCCAGGCAGCATTTGGCACAGCGGAAGGTGTACATAACGCTAATTCGAGGGTCGTGGTCTAGATTTCCTGGACGGAAGCTTATTTTTCTTTTCGTTTGCACTTTGAATTTTTACGTTACACAAAGAGTCACCGTCCTCTTATTCACATTCCCCTCGATCGTCGTCTTCTTCGGAGCAAGTCAGCTCCCCATCGCACATAATCGTAGACGCCGATAAATCTTCCGCTTCTCTCTCTTGTGTTTTACTTCCAGTCTGAATCTATTCTTCAGTTATTACCACAATAAATTCTGAAGTGATAAGGTCATTTTCGACTTAGTCATGTAAAATATAATCCAGTGTCGTTTTCAGTCGTTGCTTCGACACTTGGTTGTGGATACTATCATTCTGTGGCCTCTGGCCTTCTTCTAGCGATGTTCCAGGGACATCAATATTTTCACTTGTACTATCAGAAAACTTCGGTTGACTCGAAATTTTTCACAATCCTTTTACTTTGTTCTCACAGTATTCTCCTAAAATTAACATTACTTGGTCAACAGTTAGCAAGTGAATGAGTTCTGTAGCCGTAACTAGCGTTCACCCCAAAGGCCGATGGTCAGAATTTACCTGCTGCATGAGCTATTTTTTGCCTGCAGCTGCCAAGGGCTGCTCGAAGATCAAATTGACATCGAGGGAATACTATCCGTTCTTGGAAAAAATAGCAAAAAATGACACATAGGAACTACAGTTTTCCAAAGGCACAATAAAAAAGGGGTAGCGTTACCGATTAGTAATAAAAACGTCTTCGGTCCCAGCTTCCAACCCAACCATTGTTAAAATTTTGAATAAAAATCATCAGCTAAGGCAACCGAACACTTGTGGCGTAAGAAGTCACGATCATTCTGCCAACGGACTTACGAAAGAGGGCCATGGAGCTTTTCAGAACAAGATTCCACATTTGTTCAGGAAATATGAGCCACAGTATGACTACGTTTAATCCCTGTCGTTCTTTCTTAATGAAAACTTGTTTTACCGAACTTGTGAATAGCCATTCCGACAAATCCATTAGCCATACCAACGAATACCGTCGTTTTAATTTCTCTGTCGACAGCATTAGTAAAAATCCCTACTTCAGCTATCCGATAGAACATCGATGTAAAGTAAACACTTTTTTATGCTGCGGACGACAGGAGTTGGCTGAAATAATTAAATATGTTTCTGTTAGCTAGCGGTAAAAGTCTGTGTCCAACCTAGATCCCGATCTGAAGGATTTGCAAGTCTAAGAGATTAATTGACTCTTCAGTTTCATGCTCTACGGTGAGCTGAATTTTTTCTTGCGTACTATTAAATGTATATTCCAATTCTTGGATTTTATCAGCATTCCTGGTTAGGGAAGGCTCATAAAATCCAAAACTTAGCACATGTACTTAATAGAATTAATTACGTGTTTCCTTTCAGTTTGATGCTTAAGCTCGCTTCCCTTATGTTTACCATTTTAATCATAGGCACTTCTTTTTTATGCATTTAATTAGTAGTCGCCTTGAGTACACTTTTTATGTAAATGAAGTCAATTCCTTTCTGGCTACTTTTCATCTTATAAATATAATTTTGTCTTATTTTCTTCGCATGCTGCTATGTAGCCTATTGGTACATATTACCAAATTGCTTCTTTTAAAAATTTAATTTTAATGTGTATACCGTTCCAGTGTTTACTTCATTATTGTTATCTATCGATAGAGATTCTCAATGTAGATTTTGGAATTTTCATTATGAATCTTAGTTACGGTATGAAAACTGTTTGTGATGGTCATCTGCTTGTATTTTTGCTACTTAACTGTATGTGGCGCTGTCTAGTCTTCAACAGCATACATTTCCGACGTCACTGAAGTTCATTGTGAAATGCATCATCTGAAACAAAATATTGGAAGTGTTACATAACATTTTCTTTATAAGTAATTTCGTATCAACGTGTGTTTATATAATATAACCAAGGAATTAATCATACGTAGTTTCTAGAGGTATGTTTTTCCTTAAGCACAAACCCAGAAAAACGCAGAAGTAATTCGTTTGTTGATTTACGTCTCAGTTGCTTGATGTCACCTACAAAGGCACTGGAAAGACTGCCGAACTTCGGTCTGAGTACCATGATTGGTTTAAAATACAACAGAGCCTCGAATTCATTTATTCTGTGTATATGATGCTTGCTCAGTGTCACAATGTGCTGTCCAAGTCCAAACTGGCTGCACAAAGACTTCTGTAGTGCAAAAAAGGTGCGACGTTTACTTCATGTATCGTAATGCTTTTTACGACATATATATATACTCGTCAAATTAGTGCCAAGAAGATGACTGTCTACTCTAAATACTCCAATGCTCTTTCCATACATAACAACAGTTGACTTCAGAAGTTAAGGCTAAGGACTCGATATCTCAGAACAAGCTTATAACTGCAGAATATAAAGGTTAGCTAAAGTGCTACTTAATCAAGCAAACACACAAAAAAATAGTGCGATTTACTGGAAGAATGTAATTAATTAGACCGACTATTGACGTAATAACCTTGTAACACAATCTCAAATTTCATATTTCCTCACCTAAATTGTTCTCAACCACCTTTTTAGTAGTGATGAAGATAATGCATTACGTTATGCACTACAAAAAATAATCGATGGCACTGAATGATAGTTAATCAATTATTGCAAATCACTCATGACTACTTGAAGATCATGTACAATAACAACTTTCAATAAAGTTTGCGATATGTATTAATCAGGAATATGGTATGACGGCTATCTAAAATGTTTAAATACTGTATTTTCTACAACCAAATTTAAATAAAACCATCATCTATTAAAAAATAAGCAATATGAAAACACACACGCAACGCAGCCAAAAGGGAAATCAAATAAGCAAACACCTGACAAACTGCCTATTGGCTTGTGTCTCGGGTTCTTCGGCCGACGTTCATCTAATGATTTTTCTGACGTTTCGCCAGCACGAGTGGCTGGCATAGTCAAAGCTTCACCCGCCAATGCCGGTGGTGAACTGGAGGCGAGCTCGCGGCCGCAGACTATATGTACCTGGCGCGCCAACGTCCGAGGGCTTCTCCGCGGTCATTTCCGGTGCGGTTCTCCTCTTGCTACCTGCGACGGTCGTTCGCTGCAGTACGGGAAGCCAGGATCCGTTTACCTTAAGGCTTTCCTCTTTCTTGTTGAAACTGTTCGCGTGTTTTTGGATTTCTACAGCTTCTCTGAACAAGCGCGTGTGATAGTGAGATACAGTCCTTCGCCCTACTGTTGAGTCTATACGTCGAAGAACCAATGACGGAAATAAAGGAGAGGCTCGAAAGTGGAACTAGAATTCATGGTGAAAGGGTTTCAATGTAAAATTCGGTGATGCATTGTTATCTTCAGTGAAAGTGCAGAATAATTGCAGGATCTGCTGAATGGAATGAATTGTCTAATGGATACGCATTATGGGTTAGAGTAACAAGAAGTAGCAGAAATGAGAACAGCTAGGAACTTGACATCGGGACTGACGATCACGAAGTGAATGAACTGAAGGTATTCTGCAATCTACGGAGCGAAATAACGCATGACGCACGGAGCAAGGAGTGCATCAATAGTTGATTAGTGCTGGCAAAATGCGCATTTCTGGCCAAGACAAGCCTGCTAGTATCAAACATAGGCCTTAATCTGAAGAACAAATTTCTGAGCTCTTACGTTTGGAGCACAGAATTGTATGGTAGTGTAACATAGACTGTGCGGAAACCGAAACTGAAGAGAATAGAAGCGTTTGTAACGTGGTGCTACAGAAGAATGTTGAAAATTAGGTGGACTGATAAGCTAAAGAATGAGGGTTATCCGCAGTATCGGCGAGGAAAGGAATGTATGGAAAACACTGACAAGAAGATGGGGCAGATGATAGGACGTCTGTTACGATACCACGGTGTAACTTCCATGACATTAGAAGGCGCAATGGAGGAAAAAAAAATGTAGAGGAAGACAGATGTTGAAACATCTGCAAATAATAATTGCACACGTAGGTGGTAAGTGCTGGTATGAGATGGAAAGGTGGGCGCAGGAGAGGAATTTGTGGCGGGCGTATCAAAAAATTCAGAACACTGATGACTCAAAAAAAACTGTAGTGCCACTTTTAGAATCCATGCAGAAAATTTAAATGCTGGAATATTCAGTTTGAAGCTTCACTGTGTTACCAAAGTGTGCAAAACTTTTTCATATGATACGATAAATGATAAATACATTTATTCATTTTCTAGATATCGTCTTCATCATCGTCCTTGGTGTGGTCACATCTCTGTCTTACCGTCTTTGTTCACCTAGCGAATGTGCATAAACAATGAATATCAATCTACTGTTTACGTGACAAATCGTAAAACACCTTCTTCCTTACTAAAATCAAAGAGACAAAAACACATTCGTCCTTTCTCCCCAACAGGTGTTTGCTTAATTGTTAAGGCTTTCGTGGCCACTTGTTGACAAACTGCCTATTGGCTTCTGTCTCGGGTTCTTCGGCCGACGTTCATCTAATGATTTTTCTGACGTTTCGCCAGCACGAGTGGCTGGCATTGTCAAAGCTTCACCCTCCATTGCCGGTGGTGAACTGGAGGCGAGCTCGCGGCCGCAGACTATATGTACCTGGCGCGCCAACGTCCGAGGGCTTCTCCGCGGTCATTTCCGGTGCGGTTCTCCTCTTGCTACCTGCGACGGTCGTTCGCTGCAGTACGGGAAGCCAGGATCCGTTTACCTTAAGGCTTTCCTCTTTCTTGTTGAAACTGTTCGCGTGTTTCTGGATTTCTACAGCTTCTCCGAACAAGCGCGTGTGATAGTGCTTCTCTACAGCCAGACTTCCGTGTCGGCGAATTTTATTACGTGGTCGGTCTCATTCAGTGCGTGCTCTGCCACGGCCGATTTCTCCACCTGCCCCAACCTGCAATGTCGCTTATGCTCTTTGATCCTGGTGTTAATTGATCGTCCAGTCATTCCGAGATAAACTTTTCCGCATGTGCATGGTATACGGTATATTCCCGACGTTGCAAGTGGGTCTCTTTTCTCCTTCGCCGATCTAAGACACTCTTTGATCTTTCTTGTCGGTTTGAAAATCGTCTTTACGCCGTGTTTGCGCAGTATACGGCCGATTCTGTCCGTCACTCTGGGAATGTATGGCAGAAAGGCCGTACCCGACATTTCTTTTTCTGGTTCCTTACTTCGCCGAGTGTTTGGCTCTGTTACACTTCTAATGTAATTTGTGGTGTACCCATTGCTCCTCAGAACAGTTTCCAGGTATTGTATTTCTCGTTTGAGGTGTTGTGGCTCACATATTCGTCCTGCTCTCGTTACGAGCGTACTAATCATGCCTCTTTTCTGGCTCGGGTGGTGGTTTGACAGTTTGTGCAGGTATCGGTCCGTGTGTGTCGGTTTTCGATACACGCTGTGTCGAGGTTTTCGCCGTCCCTTGTGACCAGCACATCTAGAAATGGCAGTTTCTTGTCCTTTTCTACTTCCATGGTAAATGTTATCTTGGCATGGAGGCTGTTCAAGTGTCTCAGGAATTCACCGAGCTGTTCTTCACCATGGCTCCACAGCACGAAAGTATCATCGACGTACCTGTACCACACCTTAGATTTGCAAGTCGCCGAGTCCAGTGCCAGTGCTTCGAATTGTTCCATGAAGAAGTTGGCCACCACTGTACTGAGAGGACTACCCATGGCGACGCCTTCCAGCTGTTCGTAGAAATCGCCATTCCACGTGAAATAGCTCGTGGTCAGACATGCATGGAAGAGCTTTTTGATGTCTTGCGGGGACATGGAACCGATGTGCTCCAGGGCGTCAATGAGTGGCAATTTCGTAAATAACGAAACAACATCAAAACTGACCAGGATGTCGTTTGGCGCAAGTTTCAGTTTCTTCAGCTTCTCAATGAAATGTCCTGAGTCCTTAACGTATGTGTCGGTCCTCCCCACGTGTGGCTGGAGCAGAGAGGCCAAGTGTTTCGCCAGTTTATACGTTGGTGAGCCAGGAGCGCTAACGATCGGTCTCAGTGGAACGTTGTTCTTATGGATCTTGGGTAATCCATACAGCCGAGGTGGTAGGGCTTCTGTGTTGCGCAGGTTTCTCTGTATGTCCACCGGCAGAGAAGACGCCTTGATTAATCGATTCGTATTCCGAGTGATACGCTGCGTCGGATCTGCGCTTAGTTTTCGGTACGTCGTCGGATCTAATAGGTCTCGGATCTTTTGCTCATAATCTTCGGTCTTCATTACGACGGTCGCATTCCCCTTATCGGCAGGCAGTACCAATATACTCTTGTCGGCGTTGAGATTCTTAATGACTTGTACCTCTTGTTTCTTCAGGTTGCAAGATGAATGTGCTACACCGAAGTTCTTGAAATGCAAGCGCCTATTCACCAACGCCCAAGCACATAGTATCTACGACAGAATGGAACGAGCTTTTCTTCGTGAGCGAATACATACAACACGGAGAGACTTGGCAAGAACGGATCAGGAACTTCTGGACATTTTCTACCAACTAAGTAGCAGAATGCATCGAGACGACTGGGACAACATCGACAGCATCACTCACAGGAGCATGCAGAACGAACTCGAGCGCTGCACCGAGGGGCAAAAGAAAAAAATTTTGAAAGATGCCGGAAGCAGACCGACACGGCGATTCCCGACATGTCACACACAGTGGTCAACCTCACTGAACGACAATTGACCGAATAGGAAGTGTCTGTTCTTCAAAAAGGAGGGAATTTTGCTATCATCCCGTGAACTATACCTATGGAGGACATCATTGCCAACACCGAAGCAGCCATTCGGACCCTTCCTTGTGAAAGGGCAGAGGAAATAGGCACTGAAACAGCCAGGATACTGCGCCGAGCAAAACCACCAGCTTGCAACCTGAGGAAAGAAGAGGTACAAGCCATTAAGAATCTCAACGCCGACAAGAGTGTATTGGTACTGCCTGCCGGTAAGGGGAATGCGACCGTCGTAATGAAGACCGAAGATTATGAGCAAAAGATCCGAGACCTATTAGACCCGACGACGTACCGAAAACTAAGCGCAGATCCGACGCAGCGTATCACTCGGAATACGAATCGATTAATCAAGGCGTCTTCTCTGCCGGCGGACATACAGATAAACCTGCGCAACACAGAAGCCCTACCACCTCGGCTGTATGGATTACACAAGATCCATAAGAACAACGTTCCACTGAGACCGATCGTTAGCGCTCCTGGCTCACCAACGTATAAACTGGCGAAACACTTGGCCTCTCTGCTCCAGCCACACGTGGGGAGGACCGACACATACGTTAAGGACTCAGGACATTTCATTGAGAAGCAGAAGAAACTGAAACTTGCGCCAAACGACATCCTGGTCAGCTTTGATGTTGTTTCGTTATTTACGAAATTGCCACTCAGTGACGCTCTGGAGCACATCGGTTCCATGTTCCCGCAAGACATCAAAAAGCTCTTCCATGCATGTCTGACCACGAGCTATTTCACGTGGAATGGCGATTTCTACGAACAGCTGGAAGGCGTCGCCATGGGTAGTCCTCTCAGTCCAGTGGTGGCCAACATCTTCATGGAACAATTCGAAGCACAGGCACTGGACTCGGCGACTTGCAAACCTAAGGTATGGTACAGGTACGTCGATAATACTTTCGTGGTGTGGAGCCATGGTGAAGAACAGCTCGGTGAATTCCTGAGACACTTGAACAGCCTCCATGCCAAGATAACATTTACCATGGAAGTAGAAAAGGACAAGAAACTGCCAATTCTAGATGTGCTGGTCACAAGGGACGGCGAAAACCTGCGACACAGCGTGTACCGAAAACCGACACACACGGACCGATACCTGCACAAACTGTCAAACCACTACCCGAGCCAGAAAAGAGTCATGATTAGTACGCTCGTAACGAGAGCAGGACGAATATGTGAGCCTCAACACCTCAAACGAGAAATGCAACACCTGGAAACTGTTCTGTGGAGCAATGGGTACACCACATATTACATTAGAAGTGTAACAGAGCCAAACACTCGGCGAAGTAAGGAACCAGAAAAAGAAATGTCGGGTACGGCCTTTCTGCCATACATTCCCAGAGTGACGGACAGAATCGGCCGTATACTGCGCAAACACGGCGTAAAGACGATTTTCAAACCGACAAGGAAGAACAAAGAGTGTCTTAGATCGGCGAAGGAGAAAAGAGACCCACTTGCAACGTCGGGATTATACCGTATACCATGCACATGCGGAAAAGTTTATCTCGGAATGACTGGACGATCAATTAACACCAGGATCAAAGAGCATAAGCGACATTGCAGGTTGGGGCAGGTAGAGAAATCGGCCGTGGCAGAGCACGCACTGAATGAGACCGACCACGTAATAAAATTCGCCGACACGGAAGTTGTGGCTGTAGAGAAGCACTATCACACGCGCTTGTTCAGAGAAGCTGTAGAAATCCAGAAACACGCGAACAGTTTCAACAAGAAAGAGGAAAGCCTTAAGGTAAACGGATCCTGGCTTC
The DNA here is from genome assembly GCF_021461385.2 of Schistocerca piceifrons. Lineage (NCBI taxonomy): Eukaryota > Metazoa > Arthropoda > Insecta > Orthoptera > Acrididae > Schistocerca > Schistocerca piceifrons. The sequence continues at coordinate 559,029,262 of NC_060143.1, forward strand.
CCGTACTGCAGCGAACGACCGTCGCAGGTAGCAAGAGGAGAACCGCACCGGAAATGACCGCGGAGAAGCCCTCGGACGTTGGCGCGCCAGGTACATATAGTCTGCGGCCGCGAGCTCGCCTCCAGTTCACCAGCGGCAATGGAGGGTGAAGCTTTGACAATGCCAGCCACTCTTTCTGGCGAAACGTCAGAAAAATCATTAGATGAACGTCGGCCGAAGAACCCGAGACAGAAGCCAATAGGCAGTTTGTCAACAAGTGGCCACGAAAGCCTTAACAATTAAGCAAACACCTGTTGGGGAGAAAGGACGAATGTGTTTTTGTCTCTTTGATTTTAGTAAGGAAGAAGGTGTTTTACGATTTGTCACGAAAACAGTAGATTGATATTCATTGTTTATGCACATTCGCTAGGTGAACAAAGACGGTAAGACAGAGATGTGACCACACCAAGGACGATGACGAAGACGATATCTAGAAAATGAATAAATGTATTTATCATTTATCGTATTATATGAAAACGTTTTGCACACTTTGGTAACACAGTGAAGCTTCAAACTGAATATTCCAGCATTTAAATTTTCTGCATGGATTCTAAAAGTGGCACTACAGTTTTTTTTGAGTCATCAGTGTTCTGAATTTTTTGATACGCCCGCCACAAATTCCTCTCCTGCGCCCACCTTTCCATCTCATACCAGCACTTACCACCTACGTCTGCAATTATTATTTGCTAGGTATGTTTCAACATCTGTCTTCCTCTACATTTTTTTTTTTTCGTCCATTGCGCCTTCTAATGTCATGGAAGTTACACCGTGGTATCGTAACAGACGTCCTATCATCTGCCCCATCTTCTTGTCAGTGTTTTCCATACATTCCTTTCCTCGCCGATACTGCGGATAACCCTCATTCTTTAGCTTATCAGTCCACCTAATTTTCAACATTCTTCTGTAGCACCACGTTACAAACGCTTCTATTCTCTTCAGTTTCGGTTTCCGCACAGTCTATGTTACACTACCATACAATTCTGTGCTCCAAACGTAAGAGCTCAGAAATTTGTTCTTCAAATTATGGCCTATGTTTGATACTAGCAGGCTTGTCTTGGCCAGAAATGCGCATTTTGCCAGCACTAATCAACTATTGATGCACTCCTTGCTCCGTGCGTCATGCGTTATTTCGCTCCGTAGATTGCAGAATACCTTCAGTTCATTCACTTCGTGATCGTCAGTCCCGATGTCAAGTTCCTAGCTGTTCTCATTTCTGCTACTTCTTGTTACTCTAACCCATAATGCGTATCCATTAGACAATTCATTCCATTCAGCAGATCCTGCAATTATTCTGCACTTTCACTGAAGATAACAATGCATCACCGAATTTTACATTGAAACCCTTTCACCATGAATTCTAGTTCCACTTTCGAGCCTCTCCTTTATTTCCGTCATTGGTTCTTCGACGTATAGACTCAACAGTAGGGCGAAAGACTGTATCTCTTTCCTATAACCTTCTTAATCCGTGCACGCGTACATTGTCATCCACTCTTATCGTTCACTCTTGGCTCTTGTACATATTGCATATTACCCATGTTTCCCTATTACTTACACCTACTTTTCTCAGAATTTCGAACCTATTGCACCATTTCACATTGTCGAACGCTTTTTCCAGGTCTACAAATCCCATAATCGCTTCTTAATTATTCTTCAGTCTTGCTACCATTACCAATCGCAACATCAGAAATGCTTCTCTGGTGCCTTTACCTTTTACAAAGCCAAACTGATGGTCACGTAACCTAACCTCAATGTTCTTTTGTACTCTTCTGTATACTTTCTTGTCATCAAGTAGAAAGCACGGTCTATGAAGCTGATTGTGTGACAATTGTCTAACTTTTTAGCTGTTTCAATCTTCGGAATTGAGTGGATGATGTTCCTCTGAAGATCAGATGGTATAAAGCCAGACTCACAAATTCGACACACCAAGGTGAATAGTCATTTTGTTGCCATTTGCCCCAATGATTTTAGAAATTCTGATAGAAAGTTATCTATCCACTCCACCTTATTGATCTTAAGTCTTTCATAACTCTTCAAATTCTGATTCTAATACTGAATCTCCTATCTCTTCTGCAACGCATTCTGTTTCTTCTTCTATGACGTAATCGGATAATTCTTCACAGTCGTAGAAGCCTTCAATGTCTATCGCCTTTTCTTTTAATTTCAGCGAAGGTTTTCCTGATTTTTCTGTGCATTTGCTGAGACAGTCCTTCCGACAATCACTCTTTTTCTATTTTTTACATTTTTCATGCAGCTATTTCGTCCTAGGTTTCCTGCACTTCCGCCGCGCGTGGTAGCCGTGTCCACTGAGGCGCCTTGCCACGGTTCGCGTCCTCCCTCGGGAATGGGTGTGTGTGTTGTCCTTAGCGTAAGTTAGTTTAAGTTAGATTAAGTAGTGTGTAAGCCCAGGTACCGATGACCTCAGCAGTTTGGTCCAGTAGAACTTACCACAAATTTCCAAACTCCTTCCTGCACTTCTTATTTATTTCATTCCCAAGTGACCTGTAGTTTTGTATTGTGAATTTCGCTGAACGCTTCTGTACTATCTTCTTCAATCGATCAGCAGGAGTATTTCTTCTGTTACTCACTGCTATTTCGCAGTACCTGTGTTTTATTTCCAACTGTTGTGATTGGCGCTACGGTCGCAGGTTCGAATCCTGCCTCGGGCATGGATGTGTGTGATGTCCTTAGGTTAGTTGGGTTTAAGGAGTTCTAAGTTCTAGGGGACTTATGACCACAGCAGTTGAGTCCCATAGTGCTCAGAGCCAGTTGAACCATTTGATTTTGTTGTTATTGGCCTTTTTCGAGATGTCCGTTCCTCTTCAACTAGATTAACTACAGAGCCGTCCCTTATCGCAGTATCTGTCGCCTCAGTCAACTTCAAGATTATCTCATGATTCATTACTACATGCGTATCGCACTTTTTTTGTGCATTTATTCCATCATGACCAATCTCTTACACTTCAGCCTGCTTTTCGTCAGTACTAAATTGTGATTTGAATGTATATTGGCGCCTGGGAACACCTTACAGTCCAGCATCCGATTTCAGAACCTCTGCCTGACTATGATGTAATTTAATTGAATCTCCTAGCCTTTTCTAAGTATACTTCCCCCTCTTGTCATTCTTGAACGGAGTATTCGGTATTACTAATGAAATTTACTACAGCACTCAGTCTTTCTCCCCTTTTATTCCTGCTACCAAGCCTGTATTCTCCCATAATCCTTTCTTCTACTCCTTCGCATACAACCTCATTCCAATGCCCCGTGACTATTAGATTTTCGTCTCTCTTTTCGTACTGAACTTTCCTTCAATATCCTCATATATTTACACTGGCTCTTCGTTTTCAGCTTGCGGCGTCGACATGTATATCTGAACTGCTGTTGTCGGTGTTGACTTGCTGTCGATTCTGACGAGAACAACCGTATCACTTAATTGTTTACATTAACTCACTCTTGCCCTACCTTCCTATTCACAACGAATCCCACTCCCATTGATATTACTGGAAGCTCATCTGACCAAAAATCATTGTGTTCTTTCCATTTCATTCGCTGACCTCAACTATACCTAAACTGAGCCTTAGTATCTCCCTTTGTAGATTTACTCGGTTCCCTACCAAGTTCATGCTTCTGACATCCAAGCTCCGAGTCATAAACGTTATCCTTTCGTTGGTTATTCAGTCTTTTTCTTATCGTCCTCTCTCCTTTGGCTTTCCTCTCCTGGAGACCCGAATGGAGGACTAATCCTGAATCTTTTGCCAATAGAGAGATCATCATAACACTTTTCAGTTACTGACTACAAGTCCTATTGATACACGTTATGTGTCTTTAATGCAGTGGTTTCCATTGCTGCTGAATTCTCATTCCGTTAATCATAGCCGATTCTTCCACTTTCAGGGGCACTTTCCCACCCCAAGGGCAAAAGAGTGCGCTGAACCTCCTCTCCTCCACGCTCTCGACAAGGCCGTTGGCTGAATAATGGTGACTTCTTATTTATGGAATCTTCGGCCTCCAGTGCTGATGGTTTTTATTCAGAATTCAAACCTTTTGAACCCGGGACAGAGAATGCTTGATCGCTTACGAAAGTTACTAAACCTAGACCACGGTTGCACAATCTGTATAACTTAGTAAAATGCACGCACCTTTTATGCATGTCGTAATATACTAGATCATCATGCAGCTTCGGTCAAAATAAAACTGGATTTTGTGCGCAACAATTTCGTAAAGAATTCAATACAAAACCTAGAATGCAGGTATGTGATGGGGAAGAAGATAGTAATTCCTTCAGATCTAGTGCGTTTTTTTCCCTATGTGGGTGCTCTTTCCTCGAAGGTTGGCCATATTCTTGGGAAACACTGCTTTAAGGTGATCTTTCGGCCCCCCATGAAGATTGCAGGTTTACTCGGCTCTGTGAAGGATGATTTACAGCTTCGTAAAGCGGGTGTGTATCAGATTCCTTACGGAAATTGTGCGAAGTCGTACATAGGTCAAACAACACGCACCGTTCATGAGAGCTGTGTGGAGCATCGAAGATACACATGCTTATTACAGCCAGACAAGTCAGCTTTGGCCGAACATTATATTGATACAGGGCATCACATGAATTATAGTGATGTGAAGATTTTAACATCCTCCTCTTCTTTTTGGGAATCTGTCTTCAAGGAAGCTATATAGATTACATTAGCTAGTAATTAATAAACAGAGATAATGATTTTAATTTGGACTAAGCATGGAATCCGGATCCTGGGGTGATTAAACTGCAGAGAAGTCGTCATGATGTCAACGCCGCCGATCACACATTGATAAGCGAATCGAATGTCTGTACGCCTTCGCCACAGGCGGCGCATGTTTAAGCGTATTTCTCTGCCACCGACCAGCGTCTGCGACCCGCATGCGCGGTACCGCCGCGGTGGAGCATATAAGGCAGCGCTTGGCATCTTGTCGTCAGTCTTGTGACTCATTCTGAGGATGGCCGGACGATACGCGGCCGAAATATCAGTGGAGGAAATTTTATTTGCGCCGCTGCATGCCCGAAATTTAATGGACTAAAATAAAACTGTATTATATTTAAGATTTATTACATTCAAAGTACATATTCCCACATCTAATTCGTCTGTTTTACTTATTACAATGCACGAAATTCCCTTAGTGGCTCCACTTAAGTAAATTGTAGGTTAGTAGGCGACATTACAATGCTGTTTACGATGCTGTGACTGATATCCATCTGGTGTTACTATATAAGACCCAGCAACTCCTAACGCTTTACGTCTAATACTCAACGCCAAAGGTCTAATGTCTAATGGGTAATGCCTAATGCCAAACGCTTATTTCCTAAAACTTTATGCCTAATAACGCTTCGTTGAATCCGCACATTAAACTGGAATAGCGTTATTTCTGAATGAGGGAAAGAGATGTTAGATAACTGAAGTGTTAGCCAAAAACTTTATGCCTAATAACGCTTCGTTGAATCCGCACATTAAACTGGAATAGCGTTATTTCTGAATGAGGGAAAGAGATGTTAGATAACTGAAGTGTTAGCCAGTATATTATATCTTATTGTTGCAGCCGACTGTGCAGTGGGTGTCAATTATTAGACGGAAAAGTTATATTCCCTCAGAGATATATTGTTTTTGCCTGGAGGAGCTTTGTGCTCGGCATTAGGTTTCGTCCGTATAACTTATTAATCTACACACAACTTGCTTACTGACAACACTGAACACGTCTAGAGCAATACTGCAGATCCTAATTACAGCTTTCAGACATAAAACAGCAGTTCAGTGTGCTAAACACTGCCCCGCTTCGCTCGGTAGGCATTAGGGTTAGGGGTTTGGCTTTATGAATTAGTCACTAGCCACTAGACATTAGGTGTTACTGGATCTCAAACAGTATTCTAACAATGAATGGATATCCCCTACTGGATCTGAAATAGTATTTTATCACCAGAAGCTCTGAGTCAGATCTGCAGTGGTTCTGTAAATGAATTTAATGTTGCCAATAAGTAAGTTGTGTGTATCTTAATAAGCTATATAGTTGATTTTGGTATGGTAATGTCTAACGCATAGTGTCTGACATGCAATGCATAACGCCGCTAGGTAACAACATTGTAATATATTACAGAGGCACTACAGATTTCCCCTCTAAATGCTGACACCCACTGCAGACACGCACTGTCTCATTATGGTGATATGATACTGTTGAAGATTACGTATCTAACACCCTGTTAGATAACAATCCTTTTATCGCACTGAAAACATACTATAATAGTTTTATAAGTGGAAGGAACGAAGTGTTATGCGTTACATGTTAGGTATTGTACGTTAGGTGTTAGGCATGAGGCAGTAGTAATTAGACCTTAGGAGTTACTGTGTCTTAAACGGTATTGCAGCACTAGATGGATGTTAGCTAGCTGATCTTCAATAGCAGTGTAATATCATCTACTAACCTACAGTTCATTTAACTAGTATAAATAAGCGAGCTGTGTGCATTTTAATAAATAATGGAGATATTAAATTTGAAGGCCCATTGCCCGTTGACACACTCTAGGATATCATACATGTAATACAACTTTGTTTTGTTAGAATTTTTATGTAGGACTGACATATTATGATAAGGCTGCAAGCTGTGCTTATTTTAGTAAATTATGAAGACAATTTAGAAGTCAAAGCATTTAATTGAATGTCCGTAGAGCTTACAGACGTGGTATGACTATCGAGTTGTTGTCGTAATATAGTGTTGTTTATCCCATATGATTGCATGGTAAACCCAATATGCAAGCTGTCTGCATTTGAATAAGTAACACAGACAATTTATATGCTGGAATGTTTTATTTCACACTTCATTGTGGTTGCAAAGTATGCACATTCTGACATATAATACAAGAAACGAGAAATAATTTTGCTTATTAACGAGATATCGTTTTAACACTTCATTTAATGCCGATATTCCTGAGTCGACAAACTTCAATAAAATTTATTTCATATCGAGTTTGTTGAAAAAGGACTGTAGCTGCATTGGATCCAAGTTGAGAATTTACCACTGGGATTTCTTCAATATTAAGACATAGAAAGAACAGAAGTAGCGATCAGAATTGAGAACAAATATTGATGCTGAATGGGAATACTAATGTAATTATTTTTCTTAACCGATGACAAAGCTGGCAGGCTGCGTGAAATACGCCTCCGGCATATGTCCGACCAATAGGACAGTTCCTTTTATTTTGTGGAAACTGTCTCTGCCAATCTCAAAGGTCCTACCATCAAACTGCGTCGAAATTTCGGTACTTTACTGCTTCCTAGTTCCTGTCAGTCAATCGGACGTTTTGTGCCGACTCCAGATGCCTAAAAGTTACATGTGTACATCATGAGCATACCATGAGCAGTTCACGTAATCTACTGCATGACCAGTTTGTTCTTATCCATCTGGAAATTCCCCAACGCTGTTTTTTAAATGTTCTTTCCACACCACTCCGGTGGCGCGCTACTTACCCTCCAGGATGAGTCACCTGGCTCGTTCGTTGTCCCGTGCCGCAAATCGCTTTAAGAGCTTTCCGTTGTACTCAGCCCGTGACGTCGCCGCTCACATCTGCCCCCAAATGAAACGTTTCCTGGAGCAGCTTGTTTCACCTCTTGCTCATTGGCATGCAGTATTTAGGTTCCGTGTGTTAATACCGTCGATTATCATCCCTTTACATTGCGTACTGTACATTTTAATAGGGAAATCTGCTCATTGTCGTCGAACTATGTCAGGTGACATATTCTCCTTCCTGGTACGATGTATAAAACCTGTCATGTAAGGTGCGAAACTGACATTCACTTAACCTGCCACCTTATAAACTGAAACAAGTATAAGAAGTTGTGATGCATTCTTCACCAACTGTTCCACCCTAGGAACGAAATTGAAGTCCTGCGAAAACAGCACGAAACTATGGCAACGAAAACATTTTCGGTACATATACTTCTACTAATCAGGCGTTATTTAATCTGAGGGCAGTACCAAATTGGTCATCCTCATTATCAGACAAGAGCTTACTGAAGCATCGTCAGTTGTAGATATTTATACTTGAGAAAAGAACCTTCCATGCTGTAGTTATTCTCCCATGTCATTTAAAACGGTAGCACCAAAAACATGAAGTGACCATTAAAATATCAACTACATCTTAGGATACATACAGCATAAGGCATATTTGTGGGCTACGGAAATTGCGGACAATTGTTCTGTTTTGCTCCTTCTTTCCTAAATTTTGGTCAAGATCTGTTCAAGAAACGTTATGAAAATGAGTTTTTGTGTCATATTTTTTTCGAGTCCACGCCAGGGTAGCTTGCAGTACTTGGAATGGACATATTGCTGGGAGGATGCAGTCTCCAAGAGCTGTATAATAAGAATTCTAAATGCTGAACAACCTATAGAATTACGACACACGTTAATTCAAATATCAGTAACAGATCTCGAGCAATTTAAGTTCGCACTCAATTCGTCACGATTGATCCAGGAGAACATATGGGGAAACAATTTTAACAATAGGCAGCCAGCTCACACGACGCAGTAGCAGCAGTATAGCTAACAGTCTGCAGAGCGGAAACTCTGTAAACTATATGGCACCAGCTAGTCCACCGCTGAAAACGAATTCGGATTCTCCAAACTATGGACCGAATTTGCCAAATCTAAAACAAAAAATCGCTTGTAGATACCTTCCAGAGTACCATAATAAAACGGACAAGATCACTGGATAGGAATAACAATAACCGCCTGAACCATAATAACGGTAACTGCTGTCATAATAATAATATCACTGATCAATGAAAGGTGATTGGTAGTGGTATACTCGAAACAATAACATTAACTGACCTGGTAACCAGCCTGCCTTAATCAATAACTCCAGTAATACCCACAGTAATCGACAAAACCATGTAATTCAGTGCGATTGGAGGACATAAATCCATATGTAAATATAGCAGAAGTGGCAAATAAGGCATAGCAGTGAAATAGACAAACTACAAGTGGTGTCATAATATTCGCTTACGATGACCAGGAATCATGGCAGTGGCAACAGCCGGTAACAAACTAGTAAGGAAAAGAGAACTATAAGGAATAGTAATCCGACGAATCCCGTACACTTATTATGGAACAATAATGATGTAGATGTTTGCGACGAGTTGATGGAATAGAATACAGGGCGCCATGGTCCCCAGAACAAATTAATTCAGGCCACTGCATTGTTGGTGCCATCCCAACCACAGTTCTTTTGTACATGAGGGCAACGATATGCACTGTGTTAGATAATGTGTATGAAATAATAACACAACCAGGCCCCATTCCATATCTTCCTATCGAGAAGAGCAGGATCTTCAGGACAGTAGGCGTTAACTTACATGGAGTGAGAATGCAGGTTTTTGTGAGAAATTGGAAAATGGAGTGATGACATGCCCATTCCTATGATTGGTTATTTATTGACTAATTACCTTATAGGCGTTGATTTTCTGACAGAATTAACTATTTCTGTCTAGGAAAGGGTTTCTTAATGGGCAATGGCGTAAGGATTGAAACTGGATACAGTAACGTTAAGACATGCCTAATACTGCCAGAATTATCAAATACAGTTATCAGGGAATCGTAGCAGCCATAACTTTATCCAATCAATAACCTATAACGAGATAACCGATTTAAAGGAACTTGTAGGCGAGAAAGTTACTGAATCTTGTGCACTTGCAAAAGAACAGCAGGGTAAGCTATACGATAATTTGTTATATTATTTACAGCTATTTCCACTCAAAAAAGATGTTATTAATCCTTTGACGTCTATTGGCATACATGTATGCACGGCAGGCTTACATGTACACCCAGCAAGTAGAACGACCAGAGGGCTAAAGGCATTCACTTATGTCCAGCTGGCAGGCAGGCCTGATCGCTGGCCACAGTAACAAGTAGACACACACAACAGAATGATGAGTCGCTGTGTCCACATTTCAACATTCCTGCCAACACCGCCGTTAAGTGATCTTCTCTGTAATGCTGTTAAGTGCTACAGCTTTCACCTGCTCCTGATTTCTTCCTGCTTACGAATTGATTGAGCAGATAGAATTTGGTTTCCTAACATACACAGGACCAATGTCACAAATATATGTAACCCAAAGGGCATGAATTAATCTAATGAAATGACATATCAGATGTTTCAAAAGGCGAACAGCGTAAAAAAATAGTTCTACTTTCTCAGCAGCTGCTGCAGCCGCATGGAACAGAAAACGGCACGCATGGCCAAGTATCTGTGAATTGCTTTCCTAATGTACAAAGTATACGATGCAAACACGTATAATATCAAAGAGCATGAATTATCCTACAGAACTGACACATCAGTTGACAGAAATCATGGATGGCGCAGCAAAATAGTTTCTGGGCAACCGTTGTGGCCACACACAACAGAATATGAACGACGTGGCCAATAACTGTAAATCGATTTCAAATTCTACAAGGTACATGTGGTACCACTTATTGATACCACCCCACTGGTGTACCAGGGTTAGTAATGGCAAGCTGTCCTGTTAGATCCAGAGCACGCAGTCGGGCATGCCCGCTCAGCCACGCATTCAGCTCAGCGGCTGAGTACAATGAGGGCCCTGTGTCACCGCCACATTGCATAGTCAGCGGCGGCCAGACCACCCATTCCTATTTGCAACGAGTCGCTGCCCAGTCGCAGTAGAATAGCATCGAGACGCAGCCTAGTCACAGCCCTGTCACAATCACTCACGCGCTAGTTAAGAGAGCCTCCGCCTGCAATGTTCTTGTTGCTATTATATTAGCTGGACTTTATTGCTGCATGTTAATTTCTAAAGAGTCTTCAAACATATGTAGAAAGCTACCAGTTAAGTAAAGATTCTGTTTACTGTATTTACTTGTTCGCTAATCATTTCTACTCCTGTCCTACTTCCCTGCGACGACGGCTGCTGCTCCACTCTGTAGCGTACCTCCCCTTCGCATTCTGTGCCGGCCGAAGTGGCCGAGCGGTTCTAGGCGCTACAGTCCGGAACCGCGCGACCGCTACGTTCGCAGGTTCGAATCCTGCCTCGGGCATGGATGTGTGTGATGTCCTTAGGTAAGTTAGGTTTAAGTAGTTCTTAGTTCTAAGGGACTGATGACCTCAGCAGTGAAGTCCCATAGTGCTCAGAGCCATTTGAGCCAACCCATTCTGTACGAAGTAGTACACAACAGCACATATGACACAATCATGTATAATGCGAAAGGACAAGAATTATCCTACAGAACTGACGTATGAGATACTGCAAAAGGCGAATAGTGTAGCGAAATGCTTGGAGCTTCTCAGCAACACTCGCTGCCCGTCGGAGCAGAAGATGATCGAAGTTGCGAGCATCTTCCATAGGAATTATTCAGTTTAAATTTTTTATCATGAAACGTGTTGGTACGATGCTAATATGACTTCAACAGTTTAAGAAAAATTCGCACACTCGGACTTCGCAGCACGATTCCTCAAGTATTGGCTATACAAAAACGTCTGTCGCAAAATTTCATCCTCAAAATATTTCGGACAGTGGATGGACGTTAAAGATAGGGAATCGGGCAACAGTGAATCACATGTACGGTCACTACCTTTGTCACAAAATGCAGCAGCGCTGTGCAATTGGTGCACTGGATAGCGTTTTGTGTTAACATGCAGGACGTCGTGGGTTCGATCTTGAGTCGAGGCATATTTGTTTTAATTTACTGAAATAATTGGCGTGGTACGCTATCAGGTGTTTTAATCGTCATAGAGAGATTACAGTGGGTCTTCTTCACAAACAAAAATATTTTCAGGTACGTACTACAAACGCAGAACTGCAAGTACAATCGTTTTCATTGATCTGCTTCTAAAGAAGCCTCTTTCACGTCGTGAAGGCGAATTATTTCGCACCTTTGCATCTACTAGATTCCAAAACTGTTTCCTGTGTTCACTCCACGAACACGTATTTAATCAAGTAGATCCAGCGGCACGAAAGAATTCGCTTCCACGACGTGCAAGAGGTTTCTTAAGAGCTGACCAAGAAAAACGATTGTATTTCCGTTTCTGCGTTCGTAATACTTAACTGGAAATGCCAGATATCGTACCACGCAGACTACTGTTGGGAAATAAAAACAAATGAACCATGACCCAGAATCAAACCCTCTACATCCTGCATGCTAGTTACTCTACATATCATTATAGTGTTTCCACATTGCCAATCTTTAATGCCCATTTACTGCTCGAAATATACGCTGGACGAAACTGGTACACCTGCCTAATATCGTGTAGTCCCCCCCCCCCCCCCCCCCCCGCCATTCCGCAGAAGTTCAGCAGCACGACGTGGTATGGACTCGACTAACGTCTGAAGCAGTGATGGAGGGAACTAACACCATGAATCTCAAAGGGTTGTACATAAATTCGTAGGAGTACGAGGGGGTGTTGATCTCTTCTGAGCAGAATGTACATGTCTGGGGAGTTTAGTGGCCAGTGGAAGTGTTTAAACGCAGAAGAGAGCCATTCTGCAGCAATTCTGGATGTGTGGCATCCTGCTGGAATTGCCCAAGTCCGTCGGAATGCACAATGTACGTGAATGGATGAATGGATCGAACTGATCAAACAGGATGGTTACTTACTTATCATCTGTCAGAGTCGTATCTAGACATATGAGGGATCGAGTATCACTCCAACAGCACATACTCCACACGATTACAGAGCCTCCACCAGCTTCAACAATCCTCTGCTGAATTGCACAGTCCATGGATTCATGAGGTTATCTCCATACCCGTACACGTCCATCCGATCGATCGAATCTGAAGCGAGACGTCCGAACAGGGCAATTTGATTCCAGTCGAATGTCGGTATTGAGGAGCCAAGCCGAGACACAAAGCTTTGTGTCGTGCAGTCATCAAGGGTACACGAGTGGGCCTTTGGCTTCGAAAGCCCATATGTATAACGTTTTGTTGAATGGATCGCACGCGGACACTTGTTAATGGCCCAGCAATGAAATCGTCAGCAGTTTGTGAAAGGGTTGCACTTCCGTCAACTTGAACGATTGAGTCTTCGTTGGTCCTGTTCTTTCAGTATCTTTTACCGGCCGCAGCGGTGTTTTGATTTTTGTTTTGATGTTTTACCGGATTCATGATATTCACGGTGCACTCGTGAAATGGTCTTACGGGAAAATCCGCACTCCATCGCTATGTCGGAGATGCTGTGTCCCATCGATCGTGCGCCAACTAAACACCACGTTCAACCTCACTCAAAACTTGATAACCCGCTACTGCAGCAGCAGCAACCGATGCAAAAACTGCACCAGACACGTGTTATCTTATATAAGCGTCGCCAATAGTAGATCCGTATTCTGCCTGCTTACATAGATCTGTATTTGAATACACATGCCTTACAAAGTTTCTTTGGCGCATACTAACTTCTTGTTAACCCCGAATAAACTTATAACAGAATGATTGGAATAGTTCTGAAGTTCTCTTTCGTGGTTACCGGAAACAGCAACCACTGTGACTGTACAGCGTGATACTGATTTTGTATAGAATATTTCTGGAGACTGGTTCTGTGTGCGATTAGCCGGCAGTTGACACAACCTGGCTGCGGCGGTCGTATGGCTGAGTCAGCTGGCCGCCTGCGAGGCGCAGAGCCCGCTCGGCCTATTTATTAGGTCAAGCAGGCTGGATGCTGGGCATTGCCAGCCACGAAACCTTTAAAACCTATATTTACAATATGGAGGTTTGCCCCCATGACGTATTTTGCCACAACACATACATGATCACCTAGGCGAGTAGCAGTAAGGGTGAAATTAAACAGTAGTTTGAATGAAACATGATGAACACTTCGTATCAATATACACTCCGGGAAATGGAAAAAAGAACACATTGAAACCGGTGTGTCAGACCCACCATACTTGCTCCGGACACTGCGAGAGGGCTGTACAAGCAATGATCACACGCACGGCACAGCGGACACACCAGGAACCGCGGTGTTGGCCGTCGAATGGCGCTAGCTGCGCAGCATTTGTGCACCGCCACCGTCAGTGTCAGCCAGTTTGCCGTGGCATACGGAGCTCCATCGCAGTCTTTAACACTGGTAGCATGCCGCGACAGCGTGAACGTGAACCGTATGTGCAGTTGACGGACTTTGAGCGAGGGCGTATAGTGGGCATGCGGGAGGCCGGGTGGACGTACCGCCGAATTGCTCAACACGTGGGGCGTGAGGTCTCCACAGTACATCGATGTTGTCGCCAGTGGTCGGCGGAAGGTGCACGTGCCCGTCGACCTGGGACCGGACAGCAGCGACGCACGGATGCACGCCAAGACCGTAGGATCCTACGCAGTGCCGTAGGGGACCGCACCGCCACTACCCAGCAAATTAGGGACACTGTTGCTCCTGGGGTATCGGCGAGGATTATTCGCAACCGTCTCCATGAAGCTGGGCTACGGTCCCGCACACCGTTAGGCCGTCTTCCGCTCACGCCCCAACATCGTGCAGCCCGCCTCCAGTGGTGTCGCGACAGGCGTGAATGGAGGGACGAATGGAGACGTGTCGTCTTCAGCGATGAGAGTCGCTTCTGCCTTGGTGCCAATGATGGTCGTATGCGTGTTTGGCGCCGTGCAGGTGAGCGCCACAATCAGGACTGCATACGACCGAGGCACACAGGGCCAACACCCGGCATCATGGTGTGGGGAGCGATCTCCTACACTGGCCGTACACCACTGGTGATCGTCGAGGGGACACTGAATAGTGCACGGTACATCCAAACCGTCATCGAACCCATCGTTCTACCATTCCTAGACCGGCAAGGGAACTTGCTGTTCCAACAGGACAATGCACGTCCGCATGTATCCCGTGCCACCCAACGTGCTCTAGAAGGTGTAAGTAAACTACCCTGGCCAGCAGGATCTCTGGATCTGTCCCCCATTGAGCATGTTTGGGACTCACGCGGTCTGCACGTCCAGCACGAACGCTGGTCCAACTGAGGCTCCAGGTGGAAATAGCATGGCAAGCCGTTCCACAGGACTACATCCAGCATCTCTACGATCGTCTCCATGGGAGAATAGCAGCCTGCATTGCTGCGAAAGGTGGATATACAATGTACCAGTGCCGACATTGTGCATGCTCTGTTGCCTGTGTCTATGTGCCTGTGGTTCTGTCAGTGTGATCATGTGATGTATCTGACCCCAGGAATGTGTCAATAAACTTTCCCCTTCCTGGGACAATGAATTCACGGTGTTCTTATTTCAATTTCCAGGAGTGTATTATAATATATTTCCAGCTGCATCCAAGCCAAATAGCAGCATTCACCAACAAAATATAAAACAATCGCTGCAGTAATTACCAGTCCTGAAAGCCTTCAGGAAGTCTCCAAAAGTTTAATGGTGTCACATATTTTATGTATTTCAAGAATTCCTTCTGGCAAGTAAAACTCAAGCGACAATCTAGAAAATATACAGCCCTTGTTGCTTCCTGCGTTTCGAACTTTATGTCCGGTTTGGAGTGTTCATCACTGCTTTAGACACAGAACTAGCTCCAGAAATGCTAGAAAGTGTAACACTATACGGTGACGACATTCTTATAGCAAAATATTTAAGGGAAGATCATCTACATATTATCAGAGTCATGAGTAACGGCAAACCTACAAAAGTCTAAATTTGGAGAATAAAAGATTAAGTTTTTAAGACACACAATATCATCACAAGGAATATAACCAGATCCCGATTAAATAGGATCTCCCATTTCCACATACAAAGAAACAAAAACATTTCTTGGTCTCTGCTCTTTTTTCCACCATTTCATTGTCAACCAGTCACTAAATAGCACAGCATTACCTTGCCTACTTAAAAGAAGCACCTTATCGCTCTAGACATAGTAATCTATAAATTATTTGAATGCAATTAAGGAAGCATTAATTATTTCGGATATCCTACGCTGGAGTGAAAAACTCAAGTGATACCTCATAATATCTGTCAGACCACCTTTCGCTCGGCGTAGTGCGGGAACTCGACGTGGCATTGACTAACAAGTTGAGCCCTACTGCCTCTATAGCCGTCCATAATTGCGAAGGTGTTGCCATAGTAGCGTCTAGTGCGGCAAATGACCACTCGACTATGTCCCATAAATGTTCGATGGCACTCATGTCAGGCGAGCTGAGTGACCAAATTCACTTAAACTGTCCACGACGTTCTTCAAACAACTGCTAATAATTGTGGCCGAGTGATATGGCATATTGTAATTCTTAAAAATTCCACCGTTGATTTGCTACATCAGGTCCATGAATGGCTGCAAATGGTCTTCAAGCAGTCGAACACGACAAGGACCCAGTCTATTCCACGTAAACACATCCCACACCATTAAGGAGCCACTACCAGCTTCCTCAGTGCCTTTGTTGACAACTTGGGTTCGCGACTTCGTGGAGTCTGTGCCACTCTCCAACCCTACCTTCAGTTCTTACCTACTGTAATCAGGACTCACATGACCAGATCACGGTGTTCCAGATGCCTAGGATCCAAGCGATATGGTCACGACCACAGTAGGGGCGCTGCGGGCGATGTCGTGCTGTTAGCAAAGGGCACTCTCTTCGGTCGACTGCTGCCATAGCCCATTGACGGCATACTTCGTCGTACTGTCCTAACGGATCCGTTCCTGTTGCTTGTCTGTTATCACTGAAAACTCTACTCAGATACCGCTGACCTCAGCCGTTAAGTAAAGGCAGTCGGCTACTGCGTTGTCCGTGGTAAGAGCAAACGCCTGAAATTTGTTACTCTCGGCACACTGTTGATCTCGGAATATTGGGTTCTCAAACGATTTCTGAAATGTAATACACCATGCGTCTAGCTGCAAGTGCAATTTCGAGATTAAAGTTTGTTAATTCCAGCCATGTGGTTATAATCACGACAGACACCTTTTCGTGGTGACCACTTGCGTACAAATGACTGCTCCGCGAGTGCACCGCCCTTTTATACCTCGTGTACACAGTACTACCGTCATCTGTATATGTGTATATCGGTATCTCATAACTTTTGTCATCTCATCATATGTCACCCTGATATGAGCAAAAATTTTTGTGACGCTACAGTCTGCTCATACGCAGGTCTGGGCTCTTGTGTGTTTCAGATTGATCAAGAAAAAGGCAAATATGAAGCAAAAACGATTAAATTTGGGAGTAGATCACTCATTACATGCAACCGCTCCTATGCAGCCATTGAACTAAAAACATTATCAGTAGTATGGGCACTCAAAAAGTTCAGTTATAACATTTACAGTAGAAACGTAAACGTATATGTTGATCACTAAACCTTTTTTCATGTGCAGAGAACTACATCCGCGCCTAGCATAACGGACACTATCCTTCAAAGAATTTTATTTGTAAATACTTTATGCAGCAAAAAGCCTCAGTGAACTTCCGATGTTATCCACAAGGCCATTTATGTATATTGTGAATAGCAACGGTCCTACGACACTCCCCTCCGCACACCTGAAATCACTTCGGAAGACTTCTCTCCATTGAGAATGACATGTTGCGTTCTGTTATCTAGGAACTCTTCAATCCAATCACACAATTGGTCTGATAGTCCATGAGCTCTTACTTTGTTCATTAAACGACTGTGGGGAACTGTATCGAACGCCTTACGGAAGTCAAGAAACACGGCATCTACCTGGGAACCCGTGTCTATGGCCCTCTGAGTCTCGTGGACGAATAGCGCGAGCTGGGTTTCACACTACCGTCTTCTTCGAAACCCATGCTGATTCCTACAGAGTAGATTTCTAGTCTCCAGAAAAGTCATTATACTCCAACATAATACGTGTTCCAAAATTTAACAACTGATCAACGTTAGAGATATAGGTCTATAGTTCTGCACATCTGTTCGACGTCCCATCTTGAACACGGAAATGACCTATGCCCTTTTCCAATCCTTTGGAACGCTAAGCTCTTCTAGAGACCTACGGTACACCGCTGCAAGAAGGGAGGCCAGTTCCTTCACGTACTCTGTGTAAAATCGAACTAGTTTCCCATCAGGTCCAGTGGCCTTTCCTCTTTTGAGCGATTGTAATTGTTCTTCTATCCCTCGGTCATCTATTTCAATATCTACTACTTTGTCATCTGTGCGACAATCTAGAGAAGGAACTACAGTGCAGTCTTCCTCTGTGAAACAGCTTTCGAAAAAGGCATTTAGTATTTCTGCCGTTAGTCTGTCATTCTCTGTTTCAGTACCATTTTGGTCACAGAGTGTCTGAACATTTTGTTTTGATCCACCTACCACTTTGACATAAGACCAAAATTTCTTAGGATTTTCTGCCAAGTCAGTACATAGAACTTTACTTTCGAATTCATTGGATGCCTCTCGCATAGCCATCCTCACACTACATTTCGCTTCGCGTAATTTTTGTTTGCCTGCAAGGCTTTGGCTATGTTTATGTTTGCTGTGAAGTTCCCTTTGCTTCTTCAGCACTTTTCTAGCTCGTTTGTAGTACCACGGTGCCTCTATTCCATCTCTTACGATCTTGCTAGGCACATACCCATCTAATGCATAGCGTACGATGGTTTTGAACTTTGTCCACTGATCCACAACACTATCTGTACTTGAGACAAAACTTTTGTGTTGAGCCGTCAAGTACTCTGAAATCTGCTTTTGTCACTTTTGCTAAACAGAAAAATCTTCCTACTTTTTTTGATATTTCTACTTACGGCTTAAATCACCGATGCAGTAACCGCTTTATGATCGCAGATTCCCTGTTCTGCGTTAACTGTTTCAAATATTTCGGGTCTGTTTGTCACGAGAAGGTCTAATTTGTTATCGCCACGAGTTGGTACTCTGTTTAACTGCTCAAGGTAGTTTTCAGAGAATGCACTTAAAAAAATGTCACTGGATTCTTTGTCCTTGCCACGCCTTTATAAACGTTTGAGTCTCCCAGTCTATATGAGGAAAATTAAAATCTCCACCCAGAACTAGTTGAGAAATCTACCGAAATATTTTCCAAATTTTCCTTCAGGTGCTCTGTCACAACAGCTGCTGAGCCGGGGGGCCTATAGAGACATCCAATTACCATGTCCGAGCCTGCTTTAACTGTGACCTTCAGCCAAATTATTTCACATTTAGGATCTCCGTCAATTTCCATCGATACTATTGCAGTTCATATCGCTATAAACACGCCTCGCCCTTCAGTGTCCAGCCTGTCTCTGCAGTATACATTCGAACCCGAGTTTAGAATTTCATTACTGTTTACATCTGGTTTCAGCCAACTTTCTGTCCCTAGTACTATGTGGGACCTTTCTATAGACGGTCCTGCAGTTTAGTATTACCACATTAATATTGTTATTCCCTGTTGCGTTTTGCCTACTGCTACCTTGTCGCCTCTCAGGAGGCGCCTTATCGGGCCTAGGGAGGGAATTCTCTAACCTAAAAAACCCCAATGTGCACTTCACACGTACTGCGCTACCCTTGTAGCCGCTTCCGGCGTGTAGTGCACGCCTGACCTATTCAGGGGGACCCTACATTTCTCCACCCGATAGCGGAGGTCGAGAAATTTGCACCCCAGATCTCCGCAGAATCGTCTGAGCCTCTGGTTCTAGCCTTCCATTCGGCTCCAAACCAGAGGACCGCGATCGGTACTGGGGACGATACTAGAAATAGATAGCTCATATTCCACCCCGCGAGCGAGGCTTTCCGCCTTCACCAACTCCGCCAACCGCCTGTAGGAACTGAGGATGACCTCTGAACCTAGACGGTGGGAGTCATTGGTGCCGACATGAGCAACAATTTGCAGTCGTCTGCACCCAGTGCTCTCTATCGCCGCCGGAAGGGCCTCCTCTACATCTCGGATGAGACCCCCCGGCAAGCAGACAGCGTGAACACTAGCCTTCTTCCCCGACCTTTCTGCTATTTCCCTAAGGGGCTCAATCACCCGCCTAACGTAGGAGCTCCCAATAACTAATAAACCCCTCCCCCTGTGTGCCTGCTCGGACCTTGCTGAAGGAGCGGCCACATGTCCACTCACAGGCAGAGCGGGCGATGCCACACGGCCAGCCTCCACATTGACCCTCCGCCTCGTGCGACGCGAACGCCGCTGAACCCGCCACTCCCCTTGGGGAGAGGGTGGCCCAACCGCACCCGATACCTTCGAAGATGTCTCGACCACAGGGACCGTGGGTGAAGCATGTAACACCTGGGGTGTACCATGCGACGCAGCAGACTCCCCACTGCCGTTACACTCCGAGACAGCAGCCTGAAGACGGCTGACTGCGGCCATCAACACGTTCAGCTGTTCGCGAACAGTGGTCAGGTCCCCCTACGTCCGTACACAGCAGTCACTCATCATATCCATCCTAAAAATTCTACTATTTCCTGTAGAGAGTTACTCAACTTTTAACTAGGCTGCTAATTCACTAAAGGCGGCTGATAGATGACTGAACAGTGGTTATTAGACACTTCTTGTTGAAAACAATGAAAATAAGTACTACCTGTCTCTGGACTGTACTGAAAAGAAACTCTAACACTAGTGGCACTACAGCTGGTTAAAGGGACTCTCTCTGACTGTATTCAAAACAAACACGAAATCTGGGGATCACTATTACTAGTACTCGAAAATCAAAACTTCATAAAAGCAAAAACACACGGAAGAAGAAGTGACAAGCAAGAAAAATCCAGTTAATACTTGAATTAACGTAGATCGCTGCACAGCACATGTGAAGCTGACGGCAGGTACGGCGGCACTGACATTGACACCACTTAGTCTATATTAAACTAACTTGCGCTAAGGCCAACACACACACCCATGCTCGAAGGAAGACTCGAACCTCAGACGGTGGGAGCCGCGCGAACAGTGGCAAGGCGACTCAGACCGAGCGGGTACCCCACGAGGCACTTGTATAGGGTTAGGATTTTTTTCCTTGTCCAGAAGTGTGCCTCAGATCAGATCATTGCTGAACGACCAATATTATGACATTCTCCTCGTGCAGAGGGAGGATAATCCCATAAGCTAATGAAACTGATTAAGTTTTAGAATTTTGTAAAATTTTCACTGCAAGAACGATATTTATGGAGGAAAATTGGATACAGCTACATTGGAATATACGTTCTGAATCAACAGAATTACACCATAATAGGCAAATACTCAATCGATTTGCTTGTTCACTGAGTGGAATCAGAACACCAACAAGAGAAATACTAAAGAAGTATCAAAGGGAGTGGTACTGACGTGAGATTTGTCACTCGAGATTTCACCTCTGCTCCCTTAAATTGAGCCACAGCATCTGTTTTATGCTTCATTTGTTTCATTAGTAGGAGTCTTGCTGATTCGCACTCATATACTTTGGGTAATGGTGGATTTTGGTAATATTTCTCTAACTTCTCCTTTAAATAAGAACGACTAATTGTAATTCTTTCTCTATTAAGGCAAAAATCTGTTACCCACTCATCGAAAACTTTTTAAGTTCAAAAAACAGATAAACTAACGTTTTAACATTTGTAATTATAACGCGTAGATGATTCAGGAAAGTAAATGCAAAAGGCTTGGACATAGTGTATACAAACATGAATTCCCACCGTAAAGAAATGAAATACTACAAGGTTACTTGAATTTTTGAGCAAACAAATCCAAAACTAGTAACAGGCAGGTGTTACGATCGTGACTAGTGAAAGTATTGCAGTGAAGAAAGAGTGCTTTGCATGTAATCCGGGTCCATGGCAGAATGCTGAAAAACCCTAGGACGAGAAGACAGCATTTCGGCCGTGTGAAAGAAAGTGTAATTATTTTGTGAAGACCTAGGACAGCTTGCTGCTGGGAACGTGGTCTAGAATTGAAGCTGATCTATTACAGAGCACAGGACGTCTTAAAACACGTCTCCAGCACCAGCGTGTAAACTGATAGATACGTGACTCTTGTAGAAAGATGTTTGTGGTTGGTAACATACACTCCTGGAAATGGAAAAAAGAACACATTGACACCGGTGTGTCAGACCCACCATACTTGCTCCGGACACTGCGAGAGGGCTGTACAAGCAATGATCACACGCACGGCACAGCGGACACACCAGGAACCGCGGTGTTGGCCGTCGAATGGCGCTAGCTGCGCAGCATTTGTGCACCGCCACCGTCAGTGTCAGCCAGTTTGCCGTGGCATACGGAGCTCCATCGCAGTCTTTAACACTGGTACCATGCCGCGACAGCGTGGACGTGAACCCTATGTGCAGTTGACGGACTTTGAGCGAGGGCGTATAGTGGGCATGCGGGAGGCCGGGTGGACGTACCGTCGAATTGCTCAACACGTGGGGCGTGAGGTCTCCACAGTACATCGATGTTGTCGCCAGTGGTCGGCGGAAGGTGCACGTGCCCGTCGACCTGGGACCGGACAGCAGCGACGCACGGATGCACGCCAAGACCGTAGGATCCTACGCAGTGCTGTAGGGGACCGCACCGCCACTTCCCAGCAAATTAGGGACACTGTTGCTCCTGGGGTATCGGCGAGGACCATTCGCAACCGTCTCCATGAGGCTGGGCTACGGTCCCGCACACCGTTAGGCGGTCTTCCGCTCACGCCGCAACATCGTGTAGCCCGCCTCCAGTGGTGTCGCGACAGGCGTGAATGGAGGGACGAATGGAGACGTGTCGTCTTCAGCGGTGAGAGTCGCTTCTGCCTTGGTGCCAATGATGGTCGTATGCGTGTTTGGCGCCATGCAGGTGAGCGCCACAATCAGGACTGCATACGACCGAGGCACACAGGGCCAACACCCGGCATCATGGTGTGGGTAGCGATCTCCTACACTGGCCGTACACCACTGGTGATCGTCGAGGGGACACTGAATAGTGCACGGTACATCCAAACCGTCATCGAACCCATCGTTCTACCATTCCTAGACCGGCAAGGGAACTTGCTGTTCCAACAGGACAATGCACGTGCACATGTATCCCGTGCCACCCAACGTGCTCTAGAAACTGTAAGTCAACTACCCTGGCCAGCAAGATCTTGGGATCTGTCCCCCATTGAGCATGTTTGGGACTGGATGAAGCGTCGTCTCACGCGGTCTGCACGTCCAGCACGAACGCTGGTCCAACTGAGGCGCCAGGTGGAAATGGCATGGCAAGCCGTTCCACAGGACTACATCTAGCATCTCTACGATCGTCTCCATGGGATAATAGCAGCCTGCATTGCTGCGAAAGGTGGATATACACTGTACTAGTGCCGACATTGTGCATGCTCTGTTGCCTGTGTCTATGTGCCTGTGGTTCTGTCAGTGTGATCATGTTATGTATCTGACCCCAGGAATGTGTCAATAAAGTTTCCCCATCTTGGGACAATGAATTCACGGTGCTCTTATTTCAATTTCCAGGAGTGTAGTTTTAGACTTGACGGACTTTCAGAACCGTGCTTATTAACTGGGCAGATTACTTCAAACCAAATAAAAAATACAAAAGTACGCAAAACTTATAATATTTATTGTAAAAGAGGAAATTTCTATTAGTGTTGGTATGAAAATGTATTTTGTGATACACACACACACATATATATATATATATATATATATATATATATATATATATATATATATATATATATATATATGAATGTGTTTTATCTATTTCATGTTGGTTCCTCTTTTATTTTGAAACTAGTACTATATTACGACTATTTAATGAATTCTGAAATATTGGCGCTGGTGACAGTAAACGAACAGCCACCAAGGTGTGAGGCAACTAATCGACGCTGCATACGTGGATTACGTGGAGTATTGACGGATCTCGCTGACAGCCGGTCGTCACCGACCAGTTGACGTCATAGAAGTTATCTGCAACGTTACTCCAGCAGGGTACTGTCATGCAGCATCAGTTCCCGCCCGCAAATACGTCATAGAAACGATCCACAACCCCTTGGGATGCGGACAATGACAGGGGTAAATTATATCGTCAGATGTGATTAGTTTTCTGATTATAAAAGTTCTATATTAAGAAATCATCTCTTTATTCCCTTCACAAACATTAATATGTAAAAAGAATTACAGTTCTCGAGTGGACAAACGTAAGAAGCTTTTAACATCAAAAGAGATCCTTTCAAAAATACAAGTTGCAAAATTGACACTAAATATTCAACAGTTACTCCTACCCCAAATTTCAAATTGAAAGTTATGCATGGCTGTTTATCTTGTCCTACACTCAAATCTCTCGATGTCTGAATCAATAATGCGTAACTACAAGCTTCCGCAATGAAGCAAAAAATATGAAATCAAATAACCTTAAATTAAATCCTCTTCTATTACTCATCAAAATAATCGTAAAAAAATATTCGCCTCAAAGTAGTTCAGTCTCTTTCCTCATCTCAAATAATTAATCAGGAAATCAACGTGTTCCACTTTCTCAGAATATAAATGTAACGTTACCACTCGGCCTATGCCATACTACTACTCACGACACACCACTGCCGACTACCGCGTGACCTCAACCCGCGATTAACAGTGCGCATCACCTCCCTCGCATCGTACGAGCAAGCCTCCAGGCGACACAGCATCTCTGATGACACTGCGCGCTTGAAATTTCAGACAGTACAAAGGCGCTTATGCGTTCATGTCATGCAAATACTAGAGAAATGGATATTATCTACAGCCCCCTATCAAACCCCCTTTGCACAATAGCTCTACAGACTCTCATAAAAAAGGGGACATAATAAATCAGCAGTAAATGACAGAGAAGGAGTGGAGGATTGTGGGTGGTGGTGGGGGGGGGGGGGGGGGGATGTTCGGTCGTCTGATTAAGTTGGTCAAGAAAGGGGGGGCAGGTACAGAAGGAGGAAACCAATGTACAAAATGGTCACAGTATGACCCAGTTTCCACAGTATGACCCAGTATTACGCATATGCCTAAGCCATCCCCACCAGTCCATCTCCTGAGTATACTGATGACGCTACTTTCTCGGCCCTTACCTTACACTCCAGAAATATCAACGATCCCTCCGAATACACCTCAACCGGTTTGCCTCGTAGTGTAAACAATGGCCCCTCAAGATCAATCCCTTCAAAACCCAGAAAATAATTATAGGACGAACCACCCGCCCCTTCTGCTTCCATAGCTTCTGCCTCACTATTTTCGACCATCTTATCCACTTAACTAACACATTAAAATATCTTTGACTTACCCTCACCTACTAACCATCCAACAGAAAGCCAACAGTAGACTAAAACTACTGAAAGTACTAGTAGGCCGAACTTTTGGATTACGCCACTCCACTATTGTCCACATCTCGAAAATCCTGATCCGACCCATCCTCTGCTATGAAAATGTTGCATGGATATCCGCCCCATCAAAGTTCTGTAAGTCCTTCTAGATTCTCGAATGCCATGCACCCCGTCTTGCTTTCTGCTTCCTTATATGTTCCCCCATATGGATCCTGCACAATCTTATCAGATTCCTACCGCTCCTCACCCTCAATGAACTACTCCGAAACTCCTATACTATCCACACACTAGATTCCAGTAACCCCACTGCCTTGCCTCTGGTCACCAGCCTTGGTATGCTGGCGTGCCTTTGTAAACACAACTCTGTGTCCCTACACCTACACATGCTCCGTTTCCTGTCTCAGCCCAACTTCAACCAACTCCCTATCCCAGACAATGAGATCCGCGCTGATATTTATCCCTCCTACTTTAAGACTTCCCCACCTATTCCATTCCACATCAGATCTCCTCACATTTCCCATTTCCACCCACCTATACCCTTTCTACTTGTATCACACCAGTACTGCTCCTCACTCTCTGTCCTTCACACCGTCTATATTCCCACTATTTGTTTCACCTCCTACATATCACCTCCATAGTTTCTCCAAGTAACACACACCTGTCTCCTTATATACAGCCCTTAACCTCCATGGAACATATTCTCTCCTCCCACGACACTTCTCACCCACTGCAGGTCAAATTAAAGTGCAGTGCTCTAATGCGTTTTTCATAGAGGAACATCGCCTCATCCCAATAGCGTTCTTTTAAATTGTATATACTTCATCCTCTAAGCTGTCAGTCACTGATCTTTTTAATTTAAAACCTGAACAGTCCTCAAATATATATTTTTCTTTTCTGTCGTCTTCCTTATTTTTGTATGAATACACGCATGTACCACGATCAAACTGTATATGTACGTTGTGCTTAGCAGTATGCATAGTGACGAACAAAGTATTAGTCTGGCGCACGATGATGACAGAGTGTGACTTCTTCGCTGTCGCACTTAACTTGCGCTTATCAGTACTTAAATCACTGTGTGGCTTTTAAGAAACTTGCTTTTAGATTCATTGCCTGAGACACTGGAGGACGTGCCGAGTGCTTTTTCGACTTGCGCTCCTGCAGCCGACAGCGGTGGCCGAGCGGTTCTAGGCGCTTCAGTCCGGAACCACGTGACTGGTACGGTCGCCGGTTCGAACCCTGACTCGGGCATGGATGTGTGTGATGTCCTTAGGTTACTTAGGTTTAAAGTAGTTCTAAGTTCTAGGGGACTGATGACTAGTGCTCAGAGCCATTTGTGTTCCTGCAAACAGTTTGAAAGATAGTGTGTTTGCCATAATGGTAACTCATAACGCCACGATAGGGGCATGCCTGCCGCCTCTGTGGTGTGAGACACCGAGAGCAGGACTCTTCGTCAACACGTTGTCTATCGCATTCGTTTTGTCTACAGTGGCGACCTAGCTGAGACTTAGGGTGCTGCTGCGCGAGAACACAAGGCACAACCTCTTTACTGTTATTCTGGACTGGACAAAAGGGACCGAAATCAAAATCTATATCTGCCCTATTATATGAGTCCTGACGTTCCATAATTCCAAAACTCATTGCAAGCTAGGATCAGGATACTTAAGAACCGATTCACGTTTGTGAGGATCTGATAAATATTGAATAATGGCGCTCTTAATCGTTGCACCACTATAGTAACGTCCACACTTACACTTGAATTTGCAATGGCATGTAAGCCTTGGAAGTCGTCCAAACATTGCTTATGTGTCTGATTAGGTTGCCCATGCAGACGAAAGAATTTGTAATGTGCAGCTGCCATATTAACTAGTTCAGCAGTTAGTTCGTCTCAAAGATCACCTTCAGGTAAGATAGTGAGAAAAAGTTTTGCCTGCCCCTACACACAGCGTGCTGTCCCATGAATTGTGAGTTGAGCTGTGCAAGTTACTCGAACCAGTCCTCTTGTTGAGAATAAAATGCACAGAACGGCGGTACGGAAACAGGCACTTCTTGTTGTGGCGCTGCTATTTGTGGTAAGGGTGGTCCCACTGTGTTTTCTTGCGCCGTGTGCAGTCTGGTCATCATTTCCGTTAGCTGCGGCATCTGCTGCGCCTGAAACTGAACAATCTGGGTTACCGAAAGTTCCTTCGAGGGACTGCCACAATCAAATACACAAAAAGTGCACTTTAAAATGGAGCTAAATAGCTAAGCTATGCTGCAAGAAAGCATTAATTGAAGTAAATAAAAATATCAGCATCTGAAATGCGAAAAAGAACAGTCAGTTGCATGCTCAATGTTCTGCAACACACATGAAAACATTGAAGTAATGAGACTGGGACGTATGGCTAATAGTCACAGTGGTGCAAGAAATAAACAACAAAAATCGTCGCCAGTTGCGTCTAAGTCAAGAAACAGAACCGAATAGCAACCAAATACAGTTTTTCCTCAACGCCAGATGTTTTGTCGTCCAACTGGTGCTTGTCAAGGAGCTCGTGGGCTCTATGACAGAGAGCAAAATATTAAGATCAATATGGAGTGTTTGATAAAGTTTTTTTACTTGCAAGTCCAAATCAGTATCCATTATAAGTCATTGAGCCGCACCGAGTCAGCCAGAGGAATGGTAATAATTTCGTTAAGCAGTCAGAGACCACCTGACAGACAAACTAGATCAGAGCTTGACGCGGAGTCCTCTAAGTTGGACGTGCGTCGGCACATGGTACGTGGACAGGATGGTGTGTCTCGCAGCAGGCCGCATATTGTTGGTGAACTTACATGGGTTACTGCCAACTTCTAGATGTGGAGTGGCGAACTGTGGTATCAATAGCATACAATACCACAACTGAAATCATAACTGGCGTTGGCATTCTATTGATTTTGGGTGAGCGATTCATGGGTGACTTTTTTAATATGCACGTAAACACGCAAGCGGAAATGAGTTATGAATCAGGGAACAATTCAATGAAACAACCGCCGATTTAATTTACCATCATGGATTCAAACAGCTAATGAGGGCATTCCATGCAACTATATTTGCCTATTGGAGGGGAAATCGTCGGATTGTGTAATTTCTAGTCTGTGGTAGGAGATTTCGAAATGGGATGTGCTTTAGAGATAGATGTAACGTATCCTAAAAATTTGAATGATGTTCACAACAATTTTCCGCTATGTCAGGAAGATCTGGTTCCATAAATTGTTCCCACCGCAAATTCTTGACACTGATGGAGCTACACTCATACACAACGGTAATTTTCAGCAATATCTCCTCCTGAGATTTCAGCTGGATATAGCCACAAAGCCATTTCCTTCAAAGACCATCCCTGCTGAAGTAATACATCAAAAATTGGACATTTGTTATGTGTTCATATCAGAAAGGTTTTTTTAAACTTCTCAACTGCAGTTTTCACAAAGTATGGAAAACTATAGAAATCATTGCGAAATTCACTCAGTCACCCATTGGGAGGGATATTATGGTCCATGAGATTACATTGTCAAGTCATATTTTAATAGTGCCGTAATCTTCAATAAAGAATTCGTTGCTTTTCAGGTGGGAATGTTTTCAATAGAGTTCACTAAACCCGTTTATCTTGGTATGGCTATATTAGACCTATATAAATTTCGGATGTACCAGTTCTGAGTTTGCAAAAGCTCTTTACGATAATTCAAACTTACTTCACATGGACACAGACAGTGTAATGTGTTGTGTGAAGGCTTGTGGTGAATATGAAGTAATAAGGTAATGCATTAACACATCTGGATATGCAACTGATAATCTTTGTGCCATAAGATTGGCTAACAATAAGGTTATCAGATTGATGAAGCAAATGGATCGCGAACTGAAGAATTTGTACATTCCTGCTCAATAATGTATGTATACAGTACAGATACAGATACCATGCACAGACAGGCTACAGCTATGTGGGATGTGCCCTCAATGACATTCATGGTTGAGAAGTGACTACATGGTCGTGTTGGTGATGCTCAATGTGCTCTTCCACATATGGTGTGCCAAGTTAATATTCAGTGAGATGTATACTGTATGACATATACCAATCTGATATAGAGTCATAATATGCATGTCATTAGTGTTGACAGTGATGTACTCCTACTATGAACACACTATTCACTAGAGTGATAGGATATATGCATATATGTATGTGCTGTATATACAATGAAATATGTATGTGTATATGGAAGATAATGTCCATCTGTTCATAGTGTGTATGTCGGTGCATGCGCCAGGGCATGTTGTGTGTGTGTGTGTGTGTGTGTGTGTGTGTGAGTGTGTGTGTGTGTATCTGAGAGTGCATACTGTGCATAAAATATGTGTGGGTTATATTGTTTTCACACCATATGTAGAAGCTAGACTGCACACATTTCTGTACATCATGTTAAATTTCACTGTTGCTGGCCTTAATAATGAGGATCGCATTTAGATTATTTTTTTGTGATATCTCACAGGCGAATTCGAAGTATTCGTGGTGAACTGTAGTTAAAGTGTGTCATCTGTTTAACGCCATCAAATACGTGCTACAATATTGTAGACTGTATTACGACTATTAAAAGCTGTTGAAAACTGTTTAAGAGCATCAGCATCAACTGAAAAGTATAGTTCAATTATATATATATATATATATATATATATATATATATATATATATATATATAAAACTTATTTTGCATACAGAATGTAACAGAACGTCGTTTTAAAACTTTGGGAGATTGTAGAGGATGCAATTTTGAACGTTTTGACATCAGGAACCTAAATCCAGAAATAATAAATAAAGCTTTCATAGAACAAATGGCTCTAATGGCTCTGAGCACTATGGGACTTAACTTCTGAGGTCATCAGTCCCCTAGAAATGAGAACTACTTCAACCTAAGGAC
Organism: Schistocerca piceifrons; assembly: GCF_021461385.2. NCBI lineage: Eukaryota > Metazoa > Arthropoda > Insecta > Orthoptera > Acrididae > Schistocerca > Schistocerca piceifrons. Next base: position 559,059,371 of record NC_060143.1, read on the forward strand.
ATCACACACAACCATGCCCGAGGCAGGATTCGAACCTGCGAGCGCAGCGGTCGCGCGGTTCCAGACTGAAGTGCCTAGAACCGCTCCACCACAGCGGCCGGCTTCATAGAACACTTCACTTCCTATTCATTCAGTAGTTTCCACGAAACACAATGATACTGTTTTCTGAAAAAGTTTAGTGACATCACAGTGCAATCCAATACTGTTAATCGAATCTATGGCTTCATTAGCGTCAAGTAAATATTTGGTCAAGGGACGGTGACTCACTATATGTCTAAAGATGTCTGTGAAATATGCACTGGCCCAACGATCATTGGGTGCTCGAGCACCTTTGTTCTCAAAATACAGACTTACGCAGTTGCAAGGGAGTTCCCTCTAGATATCCAGGCGAGGCATTCTCCAGAAATTTCGAATACCATGCATCACTGAAACGATATAGTAATATGTGTGGTCTAGTGACGTGACTAAAAGAATTCCTGCCGAAATTTTCACTCAGAATCTCACCAGATAACCAATGTATAGATAGTGTGTGGGTTTTAAAAACCACAGTGGTGGCTGTAGAAGCGTTATTTCGCATATCCGGCTAGATATGACGCATCAAAACGTGCAAAATTTCGCCCTATAAAATCTCTCAAAAATTTAAACTGTCTTTCTGCTACACCCTGTATTTTTTCATTTTTACATGCTGTTAAATTATTTTCGTAAATATTATACATACAGTTTTTTTTATCTTGTTTCTTTGTGTAAAGTGAATGAGCTGTTAAAGATGATACATATCCATCTGGTTTGCAAACATCCAACTGGTTTGAAGAAAGGAAAAAATGCCTTATAAATAAATCTCCTTTATTAAAGTAGAATTTCTCATTTTCTTTCTTCCTTAAAACGTCCATTTACATATATTCGTTTATAATGTGCAGTTACCTCTTTATTGTAAACATTTTTTTACAGGAATGGATGCATGAATACTTCATGATGTGGGTCAGAGTATAACATATGGTCTGTTTATGTGTGGTTGTCTAATGTCTTCTCTGCATTGTAATTCCCACGCCTACAGATGATTAAGATGGCCTGCCTTTGACGACCTACACCTAGGGATTTCTATAAAATGAAATATCATATTGTGGTCTTTCTTCAATTCAGCACGTCGAACTAATCATTTTTGTCGGGCCGCTGCTACAATACATCACAATGTAGGTATCATGAACTATTTATTCTCATAAAACATGTAAACTGCAAAAAACTGTATAAATATGAAGTACACAATATCGGATTCTGTCCTGCATGTAATTTCGAGATTGGTGCGACATATATTTATTTGGAACATTCCTTCAATCACTATATGGACACACCGTTGGCTGACATTCTGAGAAACACAGACCTTCACCCTCACTGGCTCCTTCAGATAACGCGCAGTGGACGAACAAATTGAACTCAACATATTTACCATACGTGTTTCCCTGTCTACCCAACCGGAGTGCACTTCTTACCTGTTACAGTGCGGACAGCAGTTTACAGCACCGATGGTCTGCTCGCTGGGGCGTTCGCCACTGTACAAATCATGCACGTGGCATACCTACCATTCTCTGTGTACACAGTGGACGCAGTATGCCGTTTGAAAATTCCTAGAGCTGAAATTACCTCAGTACAAGACGGAAAACGAGTAAAGATACCTGTTTGCTCAGTAGCCGGAAACAGAAATTCTACTCGAGTATTCTTCCTTCAAATAGCACTTCAGTGTATGCCAGACTCCACAGAGAGCTAAAGAATCGTCACTCGAGTAAACAGAATAACAGCTCTGTCACGGAGAAATGACTTCACGCACTCACTTTGCAGAAGACAACACTGGTCACAATACATCCGCCAGATGCTCTGGTGCGGGTCTCAGCAATGTAGTATCTAGCTCGATTGCTGAAAGGAACTATCTCTGATCGTTCCTAGTAGGGATTAACCCCAGAGGGAAGTACTCCTACATCCTTAGCACTCTGCCAATAAAAATCGCTTCTCCACTTTTCGGTAGGAAGAGTGCCCCAGCATTTGCTATGAGAATATTCCATGGAAATCACCTGCCGACCATCGTTTGTGACCCCACACCATCCTTCACACTAACAGGATGTCAATTTACCTTCTTCTTTCCCTGACGCTCTTTCTCCAGCTACAGTGTTCTGAAATTTTTCTACTTCACACCAGAGAGTTACGTCGAACATACTCTGTCCATGCTGGGAGAGTTCTACCACCTCCAGCATTGTGAACTGGCCATTCTCTGCTCTCTTTCTCTCAGGGCGGTATGTGTCCACCCCCGCAGTGTATAACAATACTCTTCCCAGCCACTTTTTAGCTGATAGCGGCTTCTGAGAAACACATGATCCACTTCACCTATTCTGTCAGTGCTCAGCCCTGATTACTCCCAGACATGCAGTACAACAGAAACTGTTAATATGTGCTGCTATCCAGCATCAGCCAATGAAACGATTAATAATCCGATTGTGCACTATAAACAGTTATCTAACATAAATATAAATCTAAAAGAATATTAAATGTATGGGGTGTCAAGCTTCTGCTGCTTACAGGCGCATCTGCAACGCCACTTCTTTCTGTCAAAACCTATACATTTACATAAGTCTGTGAGCATTACCTGTGAAGCTGTACACCCAGAGAAAATCTCACTATAAATAGCATATGGGAATGATTGGTTGTGGCAGCTGTGGTATGTACACCAGTGTTGGAGCAGCTGGAAGCAGATGCACAAGCGTAAGCAGTGGTGGTGGTTCACTTCAGCATAATACTCGGTAGAATGTCTCCTGTGAACTTCTCGACTGGCTGGAGCAGATGAATTCAGTGTTATGGAGGACCAGACAGGCCACATGCAGGGAGACAGGATGATGTGGGGACACTCCCTGAGGCAGTATTCGTTAAATAAGGATGCAAGAATTTCTACACTACTGGCCATTAAAATTGCTACACCAAGAAGATATGCAGATGATAAACGGATATTCATTGGACAAATATATTGTACTAGAACTGACATGTGATTACATTTTCACGCAATTTGGGTGCATAGATCCTGAGAAATCAGTACCCGGAACAACCACCTCTGGCCGTAATAACGGCCTTGATACGCCTGGGCATTGAGTCAAACAGAGCTTGGATGTCGTGTTCAGGTACAGCTGCTCATGCAGCTTCAACACGATACCACATTCATCCAGAGTAGTAACTGGCGTATTGTGACGAGCCAGTTGCACGTCCACCATTGACTAGACGTTTTCAATTGGTGAGAGATCTGGAGAATGTGGTGGCCAGGACAGCAGTCGAACATTTTCTGTACCCAGAAAGGCCCGTACTGGAACTGCAACATGCAGTCGTGCATTATCCTGCTGAAATGTAGGGTTTCGCAGGGATCGACTGAACTGTAGAGCCACGGGTCGTAACGTCCACTGTTCAAAGTGCCGTCAATGCGAACAAGAGGTGACCGAGACGTGTAACCAATGGCACCCCATACCATCACGCCAGGTAATACGCCAGTATGGCGATGACGAATACCCGCTTCCAATGTGCGTGCACCGCGATGTCGCCAAAAACGGATGCGACCATCATGATGCTGTAAACAGTACATGGATTCATCCGAAATAATGGCGTTTTGCCATTCGTGCAACTAGGTTCGTCGTTGAGTACACCATCGCAGGCGCTCCTGTCTGTGATGCAGCGTCAAGGGTAACCGCAGCCATGGTCTCCGAGCTGATAGTCCACGCTGCAGCAAACGTCGTCGAACTGTTCGTGCAGATGGTTGTTGTCTTACAGACGTCCCCATCTGTTGATTGAGGGATGGAGACGTGGGTGCACGATCCGTTACAGCCATGCAGAAAGATGCCTGTCATCTCGAATGCTAGTGATACGAGGCCGTTGGGATCCAGCATGGAGTTCCGTATTACACTCCTGAATCCACCGATTCCATATTCTGCTAACAGTCATTGCATCTCGACCAACGCGAGTAGCAATGTCGCAATACGATAAACCGCAATCGCGGTAGGCTACAATCCGACCGTTATTAAAGTCGGAAACGTGATGGTACGCATTTCTCATCTTCCCTCATCACAACAACGTTTCACCAGGCAACGCCGGTCAACTGCTGTTTGTGTATGAGAAATCGGTTGGAAACTTTGCTCATGTCAGCACGTTGTAGGTGTCGTCACCGGCGCCAAACTTGTGTGAATGCTCTGAAAAGCTAATCATTTGCGTATCACGGGATCTTCTTCCTGTCGGTAAAATTTCACGCCTGTAGCACGTCATCTTCGTGTTGTAGCAATTTTAATGGCCAGTAGTGTATTCTATTCCTATAGTAAATGCTTAAACTTAAGGCTTCTCATCGAATGAAGACACATGTAACCCCAGTCTTTCAGTTTCCTTATGTGTGTAGACCACAACTTCGGCAGAGCAGTAATGAAGTGCGATAGGTTCGATTTAAAAGTCATTAAGCAAATATTGCCAGCAGTATATTTTACACTGACACGGTAGTAGAGTTTTATGACCTATATAAATGAAAATAACTAAATAATTTTTTGTTAGTTTGCTGGTACACGCCTACAGTTCTGGCACACATTAAAGTTCCTCTCGATTGCACCGTAGCCCGCCGTTAGAAGAGCCAAAACAAATAGTGTGCACCCTGTTGTTAAAATGGAGATGGAGTGCGCCGATTCATTTTGGCTTTGGCGTGGAAATTCAGTGCGGACCAAGACTGTATATGTTTACATGCGATATCACACACAGTGTATCACCTTACCTAATTTTCCCGAAGTAATAACGAACACGCCATGTTCAGTCATCGTAGGATCTGCAAGTCACACGTGGTGCAGAATCTGCTTAACTACCATTGTTTCTCACTGAGTGTGTTCCGTGCTCCTAGCTGGTCCTAAATATGACTGGTAAATCTACGAATGATGACATTAATTTTTTGTCAAAAAGTAAATTTCCATGTAGGCCGTCTTCAGTGTTAAATCTTAGGTAATAACGAGGAATCTCAGGGCACACCCAGGCACCTTGTGGTATAAGAGATACATATTACGCAGTGTGATTGTAGGGAATACCAAATTGTTGGAGAACCTGAGCACTGTGTTTCGTAAAAGGAATAAGGAATTTCGTAACAAACTCAACCACCCACAAAGACACACACACATACACACACACACAGGTTTTCTTTTATTATAGATATGTACCGAAGACATAGTTCAGCTTCAGGTGGTTTACTACTTCTGTTGTAACTATGCAATATCTTGTTATTTCTATGGTTTATCAATATCATAAGCCAAATTAGTGTGACACATGATTGTACATCCAGCAATAGTTTACTTTGTACGGAGAGATATGTTAGAGATCAGGACATAAGGGAAATTACCAAGAATTTCGAGATAATGATTACACAGCAATGGAACTATTAGTGCACAATAAAAGAAAACAGAAAATTTCATTGTCACTCCATTTTCAAGGATGCCGATCCAATGTCAGTTTCGGTTAATAAGTGCATTTAACATTTACTTACATCATTATTTATGAAAATGATGAAATTGGTATGAAATCTGCAAGGTTATTCTCATCATAACGATATGGATATGTCTTCATGTGACAGGAATTTTATGATACTCAATCTACAGGCACTGCTATATATTTCATTAACATGACAGTTTCATCAAAAGTATCACAAACACTACATGCGGAAAGACTGTATCCATGCGATGTGAAAATCAGTCTTTTAACAGTCATCTATTTTGATAATTGAGAAGAGGATAATCTATAATCGGCAACAAAATGTAACTCTCAGTGTTAGCATAGAAAAGAAGGCAATATTATGCCAGGTAGGAGCTGTGCGTTGTAGCTGTTGGCATTTAATAGCTCTTCCCACGAGGATACATTTGTTTTAAAATTACTCTCCAAACTTTTCCTAAATTTCACGATAACCAAATAACGCTATCCTGCAATAATTCTATTTCAACATGTGTTACTGAAGCTCATGTGTAATAAAAACAATGGCAGATGCAAAGAATCATTTTTCAGTGACCGATACATTAGAAGCAGAAAAATAAAAGAAAGCTTTTTCTACAGATCCACCCATTTCATGTATTTTTTATCGCGTATTGCTAGTGAAAAGGCTGACAGATTTTCGAAAGGGACTGGATTACTATAGTGCTACTCTGTCCTCAGATTCAGATCAAAGAGAAATGGTTGAGGTTACAGCGATATAGGGGACGTTTTTCAAAACTGATTATCAGCATTCCAAAACTCTCTCGCCAGTATCGGTTGCCAATATACGTTAGTGCGGTTTCTGTGTTTCTCGTACAATGCACCCAGTGATGAGGAAAACTAGAAGCCAAAGTGCAGGAAATAAACAGGAAATTAAACATTGCAGTGGAGACTAAACTCGCCATAAATGTGTCGTCCAGCTCACAAACGTAGTAGAATGAGACGCATCTTCCACGGGAGCTGGAGAAATGCTTACAGACACTATAAATCACTAATGTCGGAAAAACATTATTTACTCTTGGCGTCACCAAACATCTCGCAATTCGTTTCTAATAGTTGAAGAACGCCAAGCAAGAGAAATTTATAAGGCTATTATTACAACACCTAAGGATTATGCGGGAAATCTGGAGGCACAACGTTGAAATTAAGAATACTACGTTAACTGAATGCAAGACACAGGTGAAAGCACACAATGAATGCCAAACTGCACGAGTAATGAAAGTAAGAAGGGATAATCAACAGATTATGGGAAAGTAGTTGAGTCAGCATTTTAATGACAATTGAAAAGTCACTTGAATGTATAATTAAAAATTACAGAGTGTCGGTAGGAAGGGCACGACTTGCGAAAACAGCGCCTCGATAACGACAGAGGCATTGGAAAACAAGAAATAACAAAGTTTTGATACTAATGTTAGTTTTAGAACAAAAGAAAAACCTTAAGTTCAGCACATCACTCAAATAAGCTGTATGTGTATACTGAAATTGTGGAAGTGTGCACCTATGGTAAAATATTAACCGTGGAGAAAATGGAGCAAATGACAAAAAATACTACATTGCACTGAAGAGTACAAACAGTCTGTTGTAAATTTCTTCGTTAAACCTGCCGAAGATATAAATTTAATATCTCAGAAGTGAATACGGCAGTTATCAACAGCAAAGCAAACTTCTGTGCAGTTTCGAGATAGTCTTCAATAGGTAACCAGTTGAAGACTGGTCAGCACTGCAGTATTACCGGCTAACACATTAGACACGCATGCCAAATAATATTAACAAGAAACTATACAAACGTGAAGTAATGTGTTCCACCATATTGCTGCGTCTGCTTGGATCTGCGACTGTTCTATTGCTGTGTCAAGACAGCGGGCTGTTTCCGCATATATGACTATGCATTTGTGCACATGACTCAATCAATTCTTCCAGACACTTTTGGGACACCTTCCAGAGTGGAGGGACACCACTGTAAACTTTGATTTGTCTTAAAATTCCTGATTTCATTCCGCGTTCTTGGCAAGGACCCAAAGATGTTCAGTTGCTTTGAATTCGAAGTGACCCACAGGTAGGTACGTAAGTTTAATTTCCTTGCCCACTTAGCATAAGTCGCTTTTGAAATAGTATTGTTGTGACTTGTAGTGGGGTCGCACATGTACCAACCAGTAAGCCAGATTTAGTAGCTTTATCATATGATGTGGCATTAGACGAAATCCCTACGCTATTCCTTTATAGCCGGCCGGTGTGCCCGTGCGGTTCTAGGCGCTTCAGTCTGGAACCGCGTGACCACTATGGTCGCAGGTTCCAATCCTGCCTCGGGCATGGATGTGTGTGATGTCCTTAGGTTAGTTAGGTTTAAGTAGTTCTAAGTTCTAGGGGACTGATGACCACAGATGTTAAGTCCCATAGTGCTCAGAGCCATTTGAATCATTTTATTCCTTTATATCCATTCAATAATAGAATATTTTGTCAGATCCATAGATGGATTTCAAGGTGCGGTATTTATCATCGTGTTAAGCAGAGCCTTATCTGTAACAGCTGCGGACCACTTCGGCAGTTTTTCAAGAAAAAACCACTATTTTTAGAATCTGGCATTCATCTCACAATGATAACTTGCACCTCCTTTTTGTCCAGTAAAACACAGGGCAACATTCTGCACGTACCTCTCAGCGATCTCGATATGGCCTTTTATAACCCTTTATCCGCAACCAGATGGTGTTTGTATTTCCTCCTTTCGAACCACTCCACTCTTGAACACCTGTTCCGTGATGGTCGTACACAATTTGCGATGCATAAGGAATTTTTTGTTTCTGCCCTCCAAACTTTCTGAAATGATTTGCGCCACGCCAGCTCTCATTAGAGTAATAAATAGTATTTCAGGTGTACCGCCAGTGCCTTATGTCACATAAGAACATGTTCAAATTTCTGTATCTGAAGCTCATTTTCCGATTTGTATGCTAAAGAGATCTTGTAGTCATATCAGGAAATTCCTCCACTTCACATTTTCCAGTAGGGCTGTTACTCCGAAAATGCATCTCCACGCCGAAGTCGTCACCTTTCCACTAGATAGCTCCTTGTGTAGACTCATCCAATGCAAACTTCTGTAACGTGCGATACAAGACAATAAGTTACTCTCCATTCTCTCGAAATTCGCTTCACTGTTCCTTTACTAATACCGAGACATTCAGAAGTTCTCTTTACTGACCTACTGACCTACTGGGCTCTCTTCTTTTTCGGACACGAAGTAAGTACGAGAACTCATCACCGTGGACTTCTTACACTGATGCATGGTCTCACACAAGCCGAAGACAAGGAATTACGTCAAGAAGACTTTCTCACAACGAATGGGGGCGCGATGTTCCACCATCTGATGAAAGTCTCCAATGTAAACTGTGCAACAATGAACAATCAACTGAAATACGTATGTCCAGAGGTCCGGCAACATATCATATTCGGGCAAAACGCGTAAAGACGCAAAAGTAAATAAATTAAACACGTGATACCGGCATCAAATGTAGATTTATTTGCATAAAAAAATAACAGCTGCCAAATGAAATCACAGAGCTTGCGTTTACAATTTTTGTCTTGCTAATACGTACGACCATCAGGCTAGTTTCAGCAATCAAAACGAAAATTGGAAAGGAACACCAATCTGTGTGTTAGTTGAGAACAGTAGTACATATATTAAAATTGTGGAAAGGAAATTAACTCCACATTATGGTTTGGTTTCTGTCACTTCTCATATTTGACACTCGATTGAAAAATGCTCGAAAAATCACGTTTTCTCTTAAATATTGTAGCGTATGTCGCCATATTTTCAGCTAAAATACAAGATTCATACACTAAACAGAATATATTCCACGGTTATGGCAAGGTACAACACATTATTGTTCAGTATAATCAAAATACGAGCTCAAAATCAGGGGTCAGTCATTATAAAACGTATAATGGTCAAAATGGCAACACAAGGAAGCCGCACCAACTCCTTAAGCAAAAATGAATAGACAATGCGGACAACATAAATATCTACAGTCACAGTAACCAAGGGAACAACGATTACCAAGACGCTGTAGAAAAGCAAGTTGCATCACTTAAAGCATATAACTGAAATACGGATCCTTTGATCATTCACCGCATTAGAGTATACAGGCTCCACATGTCCTCACTATCCTTCATCAAACTACAATACCATCACACTATGCACAGCTCCTCGAATTACAGGCCAGTAGCAAACGGACTCAAACGTCAGCACAGCTAAATGAAACCCCACGCTTCTGTCTACAGCTTTCCACTCGTTGCAACATGTATCTTTTTTGTCCAAATGCTTGCTTATTCCTAGCTGCCCCACGCTCTGGATAATCGGAGGCAAATAACATCTGCAGCTCCAACCAAATAAAGCCTTGTATTAACAGTAGACTACACCCATAGTTGAAAGTTCGCAGCCACACTGCCTTACTGCCTCCACACCAACTCCTCTGACTCTGTTGAGCTTCCTACACAGCGTGTTTGCCTTCACAGGTGAATTCCAACATCTTGCCTGTTCCACTGTGTCTACGTCACGCTGACTAGTGATCACCCATCCTCCATCACACGTAACTCGTGGGGCCAGCCCTGCTCATATAAAACAAAGTTGCCCTTAAGACCAGTGCCTGGGCGTCAGCGACGCGGCGCAACGTTATAAGTCACATCCCACTGTGACTGACACTGCCTCCAGAAGACATGGCCGAGTCGGTTCCGACTGTGCAACTCGTCTATATCGAACACCATTCACTGTGGAAACTCCAAGGGCCTGCCACATGAACCAAAACAGGCTCGCCCTGTGTGCTACACAAAGCCCCCGTTGCTTATCACTGCGACTCACAGTAACGGTGGGCTTCGAGTCCAACTTGCCACTCCGGTTCCAAACAGCCGACTGCCATCAGCTGTCACGCAGTACCACAGCATATTTCGGAGTGACAGTCCGTTCGCCAGCTCGCCGATACCCGCCTATCTGACTGGTGTCAACTTCTGGCCGAGATGAGTGAAATTGCTATTGCACGGCACGCCTCATAAGTTAGAGCACCGCGTGTGTGTCGGTATCTTCTAAAACCTCATAATTCTCTTACTTGCACGTCTTGCAGCCGTCAGCAACGGCTTTTGAATGATCAAAATGTTCAGATCTATGAACTCCTAAGGAACCAAACTTTTGAAGTCATCGGTCTCTAGACTTACACACTACTTAAACTAACTTATGCTAAGGACATCACACACACACACACCCATGCCCGAGGGAGGACTCGAATCTCCGGCGGGAGGGGCCGCACAATCCGTGACATGGCGCCTCAAACCACGCGAACACTCCGCGCGGCTCATTAATGTGACTGGACAGTGTTTAAACGAAAGGAATTAATGATCAGGGAGGCGGAACATAATGAACGCTTTGACCAGTGTCTCAGTTATTTTATGGCTTTGGTTACATATTGTTGTACGACGTGAAGAAAAAGAAGTGGTGACCCACGGTGTGTAAACCACATCCGTCTTTCTGCAAGTATAACGTTTTTCAGTTGCGCGGATAAAATGTGCAGACATTTGCGATGAACAGCACCTTTTAGTTTGCCCCGTGAGTATGTCACCTACAGCTGCTGCAAACACAGACCCATGTATACACTACCAAACGGCTATTCTGCACCGCCCTAGTTACTGTTTGCCATGTTACGTTTTCCAGAGACAACAAAAATTTCAAATCAAATGGCTCTGAGCATTATGGGACTCAACTTCTGAGGTCATCAGTCCCCTAGAACTTAGAACTACTTATACCTAACCAACCTAAGGACATCACACACGCCCATGCCTGAGGCAGGATTCGAACCTGCGACGGTAGCGGTCGCGCGGTTCCAGGCTTTAGCGCCTAGAACCGCTCGGCCACACTGGCCGGCAAAAATTTCATTTTCTGTACTTCATACGACTACTCACCATACTAAGAAGTTTAAAATTATGTCATAATCAGGCTATTAAGCCGTATAATCTTCATTAAAGGTTTAACACAATATGAATGGTAGAAACTCTGTATGCTCTCAAGGTAGCGTATCTCAATGCGCCCAAATTACCCAGTGTAACTCATCCAGTATTTCCGAATGGGAGAACTTAACGACTACCAACATTCTTTACACATAATTTGTAACCTACTGAAAGTAAAAAATTATCGCTTACTATATTTTTGCTGTTCATGAAGTAAAATTTCAGGAAGAGAAGCGGCGTTTTAATTTACTTCATCATTACTACTAACTCTATTCGCAACATCATTTGCAGACAATATACGCATATACCACTGAATGGACCTGCAAAATTATATAATTAGGTAATGCATAGCTGAGAAAATATCGTGTGATCAAAAAGTCAGTATAAATTTGAAAACTAAATAAATCACGAAATAATGTAGATAGAGAGGTACAAATTGACACACATGCTTGGAATGAAATGGAGTTTCATTAGAACCGAAAAGATACAAAAATTTTAAAAATGTCCGACAGATGGCGCTTCATCTGATCAGAATAGCAATCATTAGCATAAAAAAGTAAGACGAAGCAAAGATGATGTTCTTTACAGGAAATGCTCAATATGTCCCCATCATTCCTCAACAATGGCTGTAGTCGAGGAATAATGTTGTGAACAGCACTGTAAAGCATGTCCGGAGTTATGGTGAGGCATTGGCGTCGGATGTTGTCTTTCAGCATCCCTAGAGATGTCGGTCGATCACGATACACTTGTGACTTCAGGTAACACCAAAGCAAATAATCCCAAGGACTGAGGTCTGGGGACCTGGGAGGCCAAGCGTGACGAAAGTGGCGGGTGATTACACGATCTTCACCAAACGACTCGCGCAAGAGATCTTTCACGCGCCTAGCAATACTTTGTTGTTTTTTTTTTTTTGTTCTAATAAAATCCATGTCATTCCAAGCATGGGTGTCAATTTTTACCTCTCAAGCTACAGTATTGCGTGGTTTATTAAGTTTTCAAATTTATTCTGACTTTTTGATCACCCGGTATAACGTCATAAGAAACAGGATGAAGGCAGAAAATTGCATTTCTTCAAACATAGCGCAAATTACCCACACAGTACTCATCCAGTGTTTGACGATAGAGCATTTGGAAACTTCCAACAAATTTCAAACATAATTTCAAGTATTTCCTAAACTTTTGCATCGGTCCATGGGAGAACAGCCAAAACTAATTGAAACAACGTAATTACTCTTTGATGTCTTCAACAACAAAGGTTTCACGTGCAGAACATCAATTATTTAATACACTAACTCATCTGTGCAGTAATCAGGCGTTTAAAGCAGCTTTATATGTGATATTCGATTCTGTAATGAATCACTGCAAGGGAAGGTTACCGTTTACCTCTACATCAAACCTGATGCGCTGATTTTGTGATAGCTTGAAAATTCATATTCTCAAAGAAGCTTAGTGTGGTAATTTATTAGTCAACTTTGTGTGAATCCACTGTCTAAGCACATATGTGAGTTCCGCTCTGAATAATAAAAGTCAGTCTTTCTGTTTATGTTGCCCACACTCCAAGGAATCACTCATCTTGTTCTAATCCGAGCACAGCCTCAAAAGAATCCACACATGATGGCTGATAGAAGAGACTTCTAAGTCCAGTGTATGACAAGAGCGTAACAGACAATGATTGACTACGAAGGAAGAAATGAGCAGTCAACGTCAGTAGGAAGACAACCTGCAATAACTTGTACTGCTCATTCCCACTGCTTGCAAAATGAGCCAGTATCCCGACACGGATTTGTTTCAGCACATTCGTTTGTAGGACCTCATTTCCAGACTAGTCGGCCCGCATCTCGTGGTCGTGCGGTAGCGTTCTCGCTTCACACGCCCGGGTTCCCGGGTTCGATTCCCGGCGGGGTCAGGGATTTTCTCTGCCTCGTGATGGCTGGGTGTTGTGTGCTGTCATTAGGTTAGTTAGGTTTAAGTAGTTCTAAGTTCTAGGGGACTGATGACCATAGATGTTAAGTCCCATAGTGCTCAGAACCATTTGAACCAGACTGGTCATTGGAAGAATACCGGGAACTGCTTATAATGTGCTCTCATTATCATTTTACGTTTCATCTTTATAAGCATTTTCATTTTATTATTTTTATTGAATCTGTTTTTGTGCCTTTTCATTCTGTTTATTCCATGACGTATCGTACGTCCTGTGGCTACATCATTACCAGTGTGTGAACACCAGTGAGTGTAGTGTTGTATGTCTTTAACTACAATTATGGCATTAACAATACTGAATATAAATTTAACATTAATAGGGATATACTATGCGGAATGCGAAATTTCATGGACTAGGGTTGGTCTCTGAGAGTTGTCTATGGCTAAACATAGTGGATCGTATGGCATCTCTTCGAAAATATCGCTGAAGCTGTAACAGGTCGCGTCGCAGGTTACATTTTATATCTGTTAGACATCTGATACAGTTACGAAGATTTTGGATATATCATTTAGCTTATGATTGCACAAGTACGATGTCCACGGCTTTGTACCACGCTACTCATCTGCTGACTGTGCTACATTGCTAAGTAAAAAATTTTGTGACATCTGATTCCAGGCCACTCAGTACTATACAGCGGCACACTACACTGCAATAATTGCCATCAGAACGAAACTAGATTCGACCCCAGCGGACATGGGCTCAGGATTCACGGGGGCTGTGCCTCCGTGTCACCCACGGTGAAGAGCTTGAGAGATGCCTGTCAGGATCTCAGAAAACCTGTCCTGGTCCTCCCCTAGCCTCATGTCCTGGCTGCTTCCGGAAAGATGTTGTGCGTGGATGTTCCGCCACGATGCGTCTCGTTGTTGTGATACATGGTCTCTTCTTCGTTGTTTCTAGGCCAGGTAAGATTGCCAAGGGCAGACTGAAATTTTGTATGTCAGAAAGTCCAGTTTGTGCCAAAGCTGTTCATTGCTGATTGTGTTATAGACTGGTGCATGCCTCTCTGCAAAACGATTTCCACGTGTGCTTGAAAGTCTTGACTATCCTCGACATTTGTACTTAAGTAGCTGCATACTTCTTTTCTCTTCATAGGCTGGTCATTTGTTTTGTTTGTGGAGTTCTTCGATCTTGAGAACGTTCCTTTTAGTAATATAAAAACTGATTTATATCCCGCTATCGTTAACTTATTTTTTGTGCACCAATTACTATTTCAAGAACTTTCCTACCTTTTTCTTTCGGTGTAGCTCATGTGATGGCTTATACTATAGTTAAGACATTGCTTGCGCAGGGGATGCAGCGTCTAGTGTTTGTCATATTCTGTAGCTGATTCAGCAACGTCTTTATCCCAAATTCTCAGAACTCTGGACCACAAGCAGAGCCCTGCAAGCATCCCTTGGTGTTGTTTTTCACGATTTCCATCCAGCGGCGATCCAATTTCACCTGCCCCTTGGTGCAGTAATCTCGTGGTCTGTGATAGACACTTCCTTCAGTCTTCAGAATAGGGCAGTTCACCAAAAGTTACCGATTTTCCAAGCTATATCAAACGATGTGTCTGTAATGTAATTGTCGCCATAGGTGTCAAAAACTTTGCATTGCACGATTTACCTCGGTCTGTAACATTTCGATTCTCTTGGGCCTTGGCATTCCATCTTCCTTAGTACAATTGTAAGAGAGATTTTTCTGGTTTTTCGCTTCCGTTCCTGCGGAAGATAGTCATTTAATAACACTGTTAGATATGGAAGAATCTGGTCTACAAATTGATCCGAAACTTCTTTCATAAACCTACTTGTTCCAAGTGTCTTCTTCTTCTTTAAGTTCTTTATTGGCAGCCTCACTTCTTCCTAGAAAAATGAATCAGAATACAATTATTTACGTGCTGCTGTAGTAACTGAGACTTGATATACTGAAGGACTCTGTGTCTTGCATCGTTATAACCCTCGTCCACATGTCTCGCTGTCTTTCATCATTGTGCCATCGAATGTGGGCAATAGAATCTTGTTCGTTGTAAGTTCGTATGCGAAACCGAAATATCAGTCATATTGATGTCTTTGATGTACATCTCCCATTCGTCTACTCAAGTTTTGTATAACAGTTCCTTATATTGCTCTATTGAAGTTAAGCTTTCTTCGTCGTTCTGTTTCACCTAAGAATGTCATAGAATTTCTCTCCTTCCTTGCTTGCGCCGTAAAGATTCTTCAATGCTTGCACCAATTCGTTTGTTTGGCTTCAACATCAAACCTGCTTCGTTGCAGTGGTTGTATCTTGATTTCTGCCTTTAAAAGATCCCAATACACTTTGCGTAGATTACATGTTCGCTCGACCTGAATGTTAGCTTGTGCCGTTATCTGCGTATGTGGTTACGAAGTAAATGAGATTATGGTCAGTTGTAAGCCCGTTAAAAGGTTTCAGATTTTATGGTGATACTTGTATCTATGGGTGAACGCTTTTGGAAAGTAGTCGAATAGGGAGGTCTAATCATGAAACGAGTTCTCCTATAGCATCCTGAAGGGCGAAACTTATCTCGTCAGTTATTGTTGTTGTCGTGTTTGCACCCATTACGAAAATGTGCCTGTAGAAATGGTTCAAATGGCTCTGAGCACAATGGGACTTAACATCTGAGGTCATCAGTCCCCTAGAACTTAGAACTATTTAAACCAAACTATCCTAAGGACATCACGCACATCCATGCCCGAGGCAGGATTCAAACCTGCCACCGTAGCAGTCGCGCGGTTCCAGACTGAAGTGCCTAGAACCGCTCGGCCACACTGGCAGGCAATGTCTGTAGAGTTAACCTAGTACTGCTACTGCTTTTGCTATTCTACATGAGGTTGTGTCTCCTAACTACGTTCAAGATATTGTTTACTTATGTAAATTTTCCAACGATAGTATTTATTTCTGTTGTCAGAGCGTGTTCGTCGCACGGCTTATGCACTTTCGTCACTTCTATATTTTTATCGAGCACCCTAATGGTAGCCATTGGAAGATTTTTCTGTTATTATCATCCGTTTCGTGTCTGCCATGTAGGGTAACGGCCAATTCCTGTAACATGGCACCCGTATGCATACTATTTGTAAGTCCATCTTTTCTAATAGTTTGCCTCGTTCCTCCATCATCATGGTGCTGCGCATAGAACTAGTCTGGCCGATTTTAATCATGTTCATCTGCCGTTAGGGTGTGAGTTGACTGTATGTGAATGCTACGAGAACATAATGGGCACGTAATTATGGGGCCATTTTAATCCGTAATCATACACCAATTGGAAATGTGTTACCACTAACAGCTTATACGGGTGATCTATATCGCATGTCTTCTGCCTCCTCTTAAGGAGAAGATAGCTCAGTGTCTCTAGTTCGTCCATGTTCGTAGTTAATTTGTTGACATTCCTCCGTGACAGGTGCCTTCTTGCTGTGGATAACGTACTCATATTCTCCAATTTAGCTAGTCTCGTTGCAATTTCGCACACTTCGTTAACAAGCCGCAGGACTGACAGCAGTTTTCTCCCGTCATATCCGCCACTGTTAACTGTCGCATCTTAATTCCTATTGACATCTGTAGGTTCCCCTACGATCATTATATTGTTATTATCTTCTTCATGCTCGGCAGCTACAGCATGTTGCATGCTGTCGCATCGAGCATTCCTTGAGATTTCTGAGCGTCGGCGGTTCCAGTTCATATTATCTTTGTCTTCCAGTTGCCTTCTTTCACTGGCTTCCCAACAGGCGGCGCCAACTCCGCTTGCCGTTTTCGTAGATGATCGCTGGCTGAGAGAGATTGAAATAGGCCGGTAGCGGGTTGTCAGTAGACAATCGCCAGGAGGGGCGCGGAGGAAGTTTATCAGGCTTCGGTTTTCGCTCGCAACGGTTCATTCGGCCGTTAGTTCTCCGACATCGTCTTGTCCTTCCGTTGCGTAGTGGAGGACCGATGTACTGAGCATAAACACGATTACAGCAGCCATGTAGATCTGCTGTTGCCGAACATTGCTTGGATACTGGTCACCCAATGCTACACAACAACACCGCGATATTGGCATGCACGTCCAGCTATTGGGATAGTGTTATTAAGGAGGCAGTTGAGATTTAACTAGCGAGCAACCTTGTAAACAGAGATGGAGGGTTTTCTTTAAACTCTGTTTGGAATCCTGCTCTCTACCTTGTCAAAAAAGAGAGGGATAGAATGAATGTTACATCACCGGTTACTTCGTAGTCTCAATATCGATATCTCTGACTCTGGTCATCTTTGATTGCATTAGTGTTCAGTGTGTGCTATCTTCCCTGCATCAGTCTAAGAACCGAGGTTTTAAATTTGCCTGTACTTTGCCCGTCCGTTGCAGTTTGCCTTGAAAATAGCGGTGTGCACTCCCGCCGAAATATCGGCGGTCGCTGAAAGTATTACCTGGATGAATACCCGTAAGTTGTTTGAAAATCATATTGCTGTATGGATGGTGTCCTACGGCCTCATCGTTTCCTCGTGTGCAAGGAACATTACTGGAAAATTTTGGAGTAAGTATTGCTCACGCTCTGATACACTATGTGATCAAAAGTATCCGGACATCTGGCAGAAAATTACTTACAAGTTAGTAGCGGCCTCGAATGGTAATGATGGAATCCAATATGGTATTGTCCCACACTTAGCCTTGATGGCAGCTTCCATTCTCGCAGCCATACGTTCAGTCAGGTGCTGGAAGGCTTCTTAAGGAATTCTTCACGGAGTCTTCCACTGAGGAGAGGTATCGATGTCCGTCGGTGGGGCCTGGCACGATGTCGGCGTTACAAAACATCCCAATGGTGTTCTATAGGTTTCCGGTTGGACTCTGTGCAGGCAAGTCCATTACAGGGACGTTATTGTCGTGTAACCACTCCGCCACAGGCCGTGCATTATAAACAGGTGCTTGATCGTCTTGAAAGATGCAGTCGACATCCCCGAATTGCTCTTCAGCAGTGGGAGGCAAGAAGGTGCTTAAACATCAAAGTAGGCCGGTGCTGTGATAGTGCCATGCAAAACAAGGAGTGGAAGCCCC
The DNA here is from genome assembly GCF_021461385.2 of Schistocerca piceifrons. Lineage (NCBI taxonomy): Eukaryota > Metazoa > Arthropoda > Insecta > Orthoptera > Acrididae > Schistocerca > Schistocerca piceifrons. The sequence continues at coordinate 559,077,862 of NC_060143.1, forward strand.
CTCCATGAAAAACACCACACCATAGCACCACCGCCTCCGAATTTTACTGTTGGCACTATATACTGTGACAATTGACGTTCACCTGGCATTCGCCACACCCACACCGTGCCGCCGGAACGCCACATTGTGAACCGTGATTCGTTATTCCACACGTTTTTCCACTTATCAGTCGTCCGTTGTTTCCGCTGCTTACCCCAAGCGATGCGTCGTTTGGCATTTACCGGCATGATGTGTGGCTTACGAGCAGCCTCTCGACTACGCAATCAAAGTTTTCTCACTTCCCGCCTGTCATAGTACCTTCAGTGGATCCTGATGCAGTTTGCAATTCCGGCGATGGTCTGGACAGATGTCTGCCTACTACACATTACGACCCTCGCCAACGGTCCGCGGCCTCTGTCAGTCTGTAGACGAGTTCGGCCTGTACGCTTTTGTCCTGTACATGTCCCTTCGCGTTTCCACTTCACTATCACATCTGAAACAGTGGACCTAGAGATGTTTAGGAGTGTGTAAATCTCGCGTACAGACGTATCACACAAGTAACACACAATCACCTGACCATGTTCGAGGTCCGTTGAGTTCCGAGGAGCGCCCCATTCTGCTCTCTCACGATGTCTAATGACTACTGAGGTCGCTGATATGGAGTACCTGGCAGTAGGTGGCAGCACAATGCACCTAATATGAAAAACGTATGTTTTTGGCGGTGTACAGATACTTTTGATCACATAGCGTATCTGTGCCACTGGTATTGGTACCCGACAGATCATTGAAATGTTTTAATTAATTGTGGTTAACTTGGCCTCAACCGTGTTGTACCTTTGCATTTATTTCCTTGGTGGAAATTTTGGGTGTAATTTAATGACTGTCTCTGCATTGGAGATAAAGTGTATCAGGTCTCCCTCATCTCCTTGAACCTGGCAGATCCTCTGTATTGATCAACATCAGTGTGCCACGTCAGTGTTGTGTTTCGTGCTTTTCTCGTGTGCGTCAAGAGGTGTGATTTTAATTGTGTGCTGCCTTGAGGTTCGCCGTCAGTGCTACGCTGTGTGCTATGCCAGCCGTCAACACCTTTATGCTCCAGTCATACTGTGCCTTGTGTTTCTTTTAATCGTCGCAGTGTGTGGCTTTTTGTGTGTGCTACTTTTAAACAGTTTTTTATCTCCATTTTACAGTCACCCCGTTTTTTTTTTTTTTTTTTTTTTTTTTTTTTTTTTTTTTTTTTTTTTTTTTTTTTTTTTTTGTATATTGCCTTCCATGATGTTCTCCCTTTTTATATCTATGTTCGCCTTCTTCTCTCCTTTGCTGTTTTTAAATGTCTTCTATTGTTTTGTTCTATGTCTTTCGGCTGAAGAGCAGCGCATATGCTGCTGCCAGCCCGCCCCGATAGGGGAATTGAAATACAATAAAGAAAAAAAAAAAAAAAAAAAAAAAAAAAAAAAAAAAAAGATAAAGTGTACTCCTCTCCTCTCTAACCCCCGCCCTCTGCCGCGCCTTCACCGTTGTGTCCCGCCTACCCTTCAGCTCTACACTCTTCCTCTACACCTTTCCCATGGGGGCTTCCGTCGACTATCCCACCAGGCATCGGCCTCTCTTCCTCTGTTTATCCCTCCTATCAACTCTTATCCTCACCTCCCCCTCTCTTCCTCCGTCTTTATCTTGGGCTCCCTCTCCCCCCCCCCCTCTCTGCCATCCTGTTTTTCCATGCCTACCCTCTCCCGGCCTCCCTTCTCTCCTCCAAGTCCAATCCGCTCGCAGCTCCACTGCCTTACCCACTCCTTCTCACGTCCGCCGCCCCCCCCCCCCCACCGCTTTTCGATGTCCCCTCCCTCCATCAGATCCCCCTTTTTTCATTTCCTCCCCCCCCCCTTTACCTTTTATCAATTCGGTTCCTCCACCCTGCCCATCCGTCACCATGTCACTTGTATAGTGCTGTTTTCAGTGAGTGTTCAGTGTTGTGTTTCAGCTGTCAGTGTTGTGAACAGCCACCATACTGTCGCTAGTTGTGTTTTTTATCTCGTGGGAGCAGAAACCAGGCTGTCACCTTATTTTTAACTCTGCCTGTCTACTTATTGTGTGTCTTCATCCACATCGTCACTGGATGTTTTTACATGTTACATTCCACAAGTTTCCGCCATTTTACAGATTTTTTTATAATGTCACCATTGTATGGCTTTTTGCTGTTTGTTTACATTCTCATTACGTTTTTTAACTTTTCTGTAGGCTGTAGAGCAGCATATTGCGCTGCTGCCTGCCCGCACCCCTCTGGAGGGGGGGGGGGGGGGGAATCGAAATGCAATAAAGTAAAGAAGATAAGACTAGGTTCTAGATGGTTGTCAAGCTTGAGGACTGATTCAAGATAGCACTGTTTGTAGTCCCTAGTCAGTATTCCCTTGGAGGGGTGAGCTTAATCATTTATTTGTTCCATCTGTTTGGTTCAAGTAAGGAGATGGCCTTGCAGTTTTAGTGTATATTTGCCGCGCGGTGTGGCCGAGCCGTTTGAGGCGCCATGTCACGGATTTCGCAGCCCCTTGCCGCCATAGGAAGGAGTCCTCCCTCGGGCAAGGGTGTGTGTGTTGTTCTTAGCATAAGTCTGTTGAAGCAGTGGGTAAATGTAGTGACTGATAACCTCAGCAGTTTACTCCCTTAAGAATGCGCACACAGATTAGAGTATATTTTACATAAGTCGTTTGGCGAGACGTCAACTTTTGTACTTTTATAGTCCCTTTCCAGTGACTTAAAATCTACTTCCTTTAGGCAATTTTTTTTGGGCGTGATATTTGCTACCTTATTTTATAATGGATTTTTTGGTCTTATAGCTGTTATCTCTTAAGAAAGTGGCTTTCGTTGTTCATGTAATTCGTATTTCCGTAGCCCGTAGCTTACCTATGTGCTGTCTGTTATCAGCGCCCTTTAGCATTGAGAAGCGGGAGCCCGACATTTCGGCGGCTGCCGGCAGCGAGGGCCTGCTGCAATTGTGCCCCTGCACGTGTCTCCCGGTCGTGTTTGAGCCGTGTCCGCTATGCTGTAGTGGAACTGTTCACCTTGGCTGCTTGCCTTCTTTGAATTCGGTAAGGCTCTGAGGTTCTTGCTTGGATATTATTCACAAAGGGCTGTATGTGCCCCATGTTGTAATTCAATTTTGATGTAGTTGCTTTGCTTGTTCAAATATTTGCGTCTGTACTTGATGTTCTGGGGAATTCCCGTTGAGATTGCCATCACCTTAGGTTACGTTTTAAATTATAGCTCATTTTCATAGCTTCAGCATAATATGTCATTGTATCCATTCTATGGATGTAAGAAAATTCGCCAGAACTTCCATGCTTGAGTGTTTATTTTAAATTACCGGGTCTTAATTTAATAACAACGACTGTTTGAGAAGATTGTGCAGGAGCTATATTTACTCACTGATCGTTCAAGAGAGGTTTCATTATGATTAGTTTTTGTTTTTATTTGTTGCTGGAGCTGATTCCTTAGGGTAGCAAGAATTGTGGTTAAAATTTAAAAAGTATTATTTGCGTTAAAGTACCACTTACGTTCAAAGATATTTGGTGATTACTGTATTTTTTTTTTGGAGCTATCATGTGTATTATATGTGATAATTCAAAGAACAAATGATGCAAGAATTGTGGGCCCAACCTTCCCCATGTGATTGTTTTCCTATCACAATCTGTATCTCGAAGTTTCACGTGCAACTTTTTTTGTTCGTATTTAAATCTTTCATGTCTATAGGTATGCGTGATGTCCATTCGTTGTCGTACTTTCTTCCTCGCCCTTTCCAGAAACTTCACTGGTTCTTACTACACCGCTAACTATCCAAAATCCACCACCAAGAAGGACCAAATATATGACAGCCAAGTGGATTTGGGAGATAGTACGTTGTGCAAGGATCATATGATCAAAAACAGAGTACCATGTGAACTGAGGAAGATGATGAATTTGGTACTGAATGTTGCCGACATTGCTGGATATAACTGCTGCTATACGCCTCGATATTGAATGAAGGAAGCTCTGGATGTGTTGTTGGGATACAGCAGTCCACGTTGCTTCCACATATTGTCAAAGTACATCTGGTATATCAGTGGGTGGCTGGTGGTATATTCCGGGCCAGTCATTAGCCAGACGTTTTCGGTAGGCGAGAGATCGGGAGAACAGGGATTCCAAGGCAGCAATGCAATGCGATGGGCGACGAAGTCTTTAACATTGCGTGCCTCGCGTGGTCGCGCATTATCCTGTTGTTACGTGGCCGTCGACAAGCTCCAAATGTATAGGAGGACAACAGGCTCCAACACGTCAGAGACTAACGCTGGTTGCTTAGTGTACCGGCAATGGAGGTGGTGGAGGGGATCCAATACCATCCCTAACCGTAATACCGGATGTAGGACCAGTATGGCCACGCCTACGGCTACAGTTCAACAGCGTGTCATCACGGTGTCTCCAGACTGTAATCTGAGGACCGTGGTGGTGCAGGCAGAATCGGGATTCGTCCGTAAAAGCAGTGTCGCTCCAATCGGTTGCCCACGTCCGTTGTTCATCGCAGCATCGCCGGCTCGAACGCCTGAGGCGTTGACTCAGTGGTAAACACTGCAATGGACGCCTTAAGGACGGTCCACTCTGCTGCAAACGACGTCGAATGATACGAGCGGACACTGCTTGTCGCGCAACGGTCCGAATTTGTTGTGGTATGGTTCGTAATGCTGCAGAGCGATCCATCACTGCCACGAGCACAATATTCCTGTTATCACTTTCAGTGGTGCAAGAAGGCGTGTGCAATCCGACCCGTTGGTCCGTCGTTCCAGTGATTACACGTCCGACACGATCACCGATTTCTCTGAAGGACAATCCGGAATCCCTATAGGAAACAGTTCTTCCTCCGTCGATCTCCGAAACGTGCTCGATAAACGCTCAGCGCCTTCTACGAGGCATACTGCAGCTGCTTACGAAAAATAACCGCACGAAAGAACAACGCCAGTCAGTCCACACGGCTCTCTGTTCCCCTTTATATTGCACTTGCAGGTTACGCTATTTGCGTCTATCATTTGCGCCTGCGCTGAAATGCTAATCATGTGTATTTCTCGTCACCGCATAAGCATGCTGCAAATTTCCCCTCGGGATGCTTCTTTCAGGGTGTTACATATTGTGTGGCCAGCAGTGTATTATTAGCATCAATTTTACTGTCCATCACTTTATCGTCCTCGTCTACATAGTAAGTCAAGTTTCCGCTTTGTGTAACTTCGTTTTACCCTTCACAGTGGACCATAACCTTTTGACTCTTGCTGCATCCCTGTTCCTTTCCGATGAAGGTTTCCATTTCTTTCTGTGTACCTTTTAATGTACTTCCACTGTCGGCCTGATATGAGTTACGTTTGCAGTTATTCCGTGGGTGCCTGCGATGCTCGTTAGCAGCCTACTCCATGTTTCAGAACCAACATTTCTTTGAATTCTTTGAATTTCTCGCTCCAAGGATATAGGCCACGTCGCACAGACTTTACCTCGTTATCTGCATGGTTTCTTGCTTTTCACAGATGCCGGCCGGAGTGGCCGAGCGGTTCTAGGCGCTACAGTCTGGAACCGCGCGACCGCTACGGTCGCAGGTTCGAATCCTGCCTCGGTCATGGATGTGTGTGATATCCTTAGGTTAGTTACGTTCAAGTAGTTCTAAGTTCTAGGGGACTGATGACCTCAGAAGTTAAGTCCCATAGTGCTCAGAGCCATTTGAACCATTTTTCACAGATGGACCGCACAGTGAATCTTGCTTGTTATTTTTCGAGTCGTTTTCCAGATGATGAATGAACGAGACAACTCGCGAAGGACCTTACCATCTCATCGCATTTAATTCAGAGAATGCATAGCGTAGATACGAATTGTGGTTGCTTTGGAATCTGGTAAGGAAAACTGAAGCAATTAAAAGGTTGTGGTGTAGGAAAACATTAAAAATCAAGTAGTCAGCTGAATAGTAAATAAACAGTCTGTAAGGTCGCGTACCGAAATTTGTGAAAAAGTCTCACGTAAACGTATGAAGACCTAGTCAATTTGGTGACAGGAGAAGACGCAGAATCAGATAAGTAATGCAGACTACTGAGATCATCGACTGCAGCTTACACGGTGTAATACGCGGTGATTCAGCTAAGCAGGTTACCTCAGGTATATCCTGAACCTTTTACGTTATCATAAATCTGTTTTCACACAAATGAGTTGTGAAAATGGCCTCAACAAATGGTTTACGGTCATTTTTCATACGTATATTTATTACGGAATTATCGGTATAATTGCAGTTTTCCTACTCGAACCATGGTAATTTCTGCCGCTGTTATCGTAGGCCTGGAAGCAATGAATTCGGTGGTGTTTAGGAGAAATTACAATACTTAGAAATTAGGATTTAACTGTTTTCAACATTGAGCCGTTTGCTGCCTTTGTGGACGTACTTGTTATTATACGAAACAGTCACGCAAGCCTGATGGGGTGTTCCGCTTGACGTGGCTAAGACATTTTACTAAAAATATCGGAATAGCGGAGAAGAGTTTCGCTTAAAACTGATAGTTATCTCGTGGGTGAAGCAAGTTTCAACACGTCACGTCATCAAATGTTAGAACTCAATATTTTGCAAATTATCGTATGTATCGTGATAGAAATTATACTGAAATGTACTTACTTTTTTTAACAGTTGTGATAAGTGGGCTTGGGGAATTCCCACCTTTGACCAATTTTCCACCGGCCGCTGTGGTCAAGGGATTCTAGGCGCTTCAGTCCGGAACCACGAGGCTGCTACGGTCGCAGGTTCGAATCCTGCCTCGGGCATGGATGTGTGTGATGTCCTTAGGTTAGTTAGGTTTAATTAGTTCTAGGGGACTAATGACCTCAGCAGTTGAGTCCCATAGTGCTCAGAGCCATCACGCTGCGTAGTGACTGCCTTACTCATGGCGGTAATGATGATGATGATGATGTTTGGTTTGTGGGGAGCACAACTGCGCGGTCATTAGCACCCTTACAAAGTCCCAATTTCTACACAGTCCAGTTTGTATACAGTCCAATCTAGTTACTATGACGAACAATGATGGTGATGATGAAATGATGGGGACAATACAAACACCGAGTCCGCGGGCAGAGAAAATTCCTAAGCTGACCGGGAATCGAACCCGGGATCCCGCGATCCAGAGGCAGCAACGCTAGCCACTAGACTAAGAGCTGCGGACTTGGCGGTAATGGGAAAGTTATGCGTACATCGCCAGAGGGAAGACAGGTAGTTGCTTAATGAAAGCTATCTCTGGTCACGGCGCTAAGATCATCACATATGTGGTGAAGTAAGGCGGAGCGTCTTAATCAAATGTCTAGTTGGTTTTTCATTCCAACTACCACTCGACAGATATGAGAGGTATAGACATGACGGAAGATACATAAGACTGTAGTCGCTTTCGTGTTCAAAACCTTAATCCTAAATTCTAATTATAGTAATTACTCGAATGTACTCCTAGTGGATTTATTTAAGTGGTCAACTGTCAGATTGTAGCACACAGATTAACTTTCACGTACCGTCGCAGTCCAGGTTCATCCCTGTCATCATTGACATGTTGAGTTCAGCAGATAGCTAAATGATTAATCTGAACTCCACTCGCACCCCACCCAGAACACGCTTTCAACGTACGAAGGCGCGAGAAGTTAGGTAACGTCGCAGTTCAGAATAGCCTCTTTGGTTAGTAAATCTAATGACGTTTTCTGTATTGTTGCTCAGATACCTTCCCTCCTGAAACCATGGCGACATGAGCGAAATGACACCTTTGTCAGAAGAAAACTCCAAACTCAAATAACAAAAGCAGTTGTTTAAAAATTAATGTATTATCGTAAAAATAATTTTGTTTGTCGTACTGATTATAATACCACCAATTGGAGACAACACAAAAAATTTGTCGACGTCCTTCTCGCAACATAATGACAATTGCGGTTATTAGGGTCTTAGCTCTAGTTTGTAGTTCAGGCCTATATGTAAATTAGTTGTCAAACACTAACACACTAACGTAATACTATACGCAATGTACTTGTAGCTTATTAATGCATCAGCGTAACATAGTTGAAGAGTGTTCTCACTTTGTTGACCAGAGCACAACTGTAAGCAGTTAAAAATCTGTGATAACAGATGTATCATTATTTGCTACAGCACCTATTAGGCAACAGGTCAAAATTCAAAGTCAGAAAATAAATAAATAAAAGTAACAAATATCTACTGTCATCATCATGCAAGAAACGGATATTAAACTCGGTGTGTTGTGTGTTCCATATTAAAACAGAAAGGTAGTACTTTCTTTTTTAATTGGATTGGCCTTGTATCATTATTCTTTGAAACTGCATTAATTTGAACGTAATGGAACCGGCATGACCTCTACCCATCATTACTGGCGAATGACAGTGTAAAACCAAAGTAGAGCTCTTAGTTTAATGAGATAATTTTAATACTTTTCCGTATAATCTATAGCTATATACCGCTATAAAATTAAAATTAATCGCCATAAAAGGGAGAGGATGTAAAAGCGGAAATGGCAAACGAAATGTCTTTTCATTCTTTTAACCTTATCATTTCGTTGAATCCTTTACTGTGAGCTAAAAGTTTATGGAGTAAAATAACAAATAATTTCTCTAAAATGTATTTTTTTAATTTGTTGGGTTCCTGTACGTGCCCATACAGCCAGCTCTGGAAATGTTTTACTATAGTTTGTTTTCGACGAATCAGAGTGTACATCAATTTAAGACGTATCCTGCTACGAAGTTCCACAGGTTTAAGAAGACAGATCTCTACGTCAAATAAAATTTAACACCCATAGTATGACAGAACGAGTAAGTAAGAAGAAAATGTAACACAGCCTACAGAGAGTCTATAAACATCGTAAAATGCTGTTTTAGCTTGTTAGTTGTCATACAGTTTCCCGTGATAGCATCCGCACATCAAGTTAGTCTATGGGTCTATAGTCCTCAACCATGGTCATGGTGCTAACTAAACTGTGGGTATGCCCACCACAGCTCGAAGATGTAGATACTAGTTCTTCGTGAGGTACTTGTCTATGGTTTTCTTTGACAAGATGGAACTTATCCCCAGTTTTCCCTTCAACAAGATGCTGATGTTGCTGCCCTCTACTGGCAGGAACAATTCTCTAAAGAGAACTTCCCTGCCAATGCAGGCGGATGGTCAGCACATTCACTGGTAGTGTAGCGTGAGTGGAGTGTCATGCAGTACCTTTGTTTCTTCCACCGCTCTTTTCGAGAGAAGGACACGATTTTACTTACCACACTTGGGGAACTGAGGGACATCGATAGCCGTGCTCAGATTCCTCTGCTTCCAGCATGGTCGAGCATCAACATAATCGATTGTTCGCTACGAAAAACAGCTAAATGTCGACTGGGAGAATCAAACTATCGGCGAAATCATTAACATAACTTTCTTAGTGGCATGTTACTTGATCTCTGGAACACAAAACAGCTTTCATGCGTCGGGTAAATAAGACAAGTCCTTGATAGGTTTCAGGGGGTATGTGCCACCATTCTCCAATATGCCCTGGGGTGGGAACAAATAATGCAATTAGTAACGTTGCCAAACATGATCGATCTGGTGGTCCACGTGCTACGATATGGGAAGGCATCATATTGCGTGGGTTTACTGAGCTCCAAATCTCTGGTAAACGTTTTTGTGGTACTGTACTCCTTCCACAGGTGCGTGTTTTCAATAGGTGCATTTGACCCTGACCTAATTTTTATGAATGACAGTGCGCGTCCGTATGGAACAGTGCAAGTGGAGAAGCCCTTCGAAGTAGAGGATATTCGTCGATTAGACTGGTGTGCCCGTTCCCCCAACTTAATCCCACCTAGCACGTATGAGCTGTATTCGGGAGACGTAGTGCAGTACAAAAAATGGTTCAAATGGCTCTGAGCACTATGGGACTTAACTTCTGAGGTCATCAGTCCCCTAGAACTTAAAACTACTTAAACCTAACTAACCTAAGGACAACACACACATCCATGCCCGGTCGCGCGGTTCCAGACTGTAGCGCCTAGAACTGCTCGGCCACCCCGACCAGCAGTGCAGTACATTCACAAGCACTGTTAATATGGTGTTGAAACACCCTTAGCCTTGATGACAGCTTCCACCTGGCAGGCAAACGTTCAATCATGTGGTGGAAGGTTTCTTGGGGACTGGCAGCCCATTCTTCACGGAGTGCTGCACTGAGGAGGGGTATCGATGTTCGTCGGTGACCCCTGGCACGAAGTCGGCGTTCCAAAATATCCCAGGGTGTTTTATACGATTCCGGTCAGGACTCTGTGCAGGCCAGTCCATTAAAGGGATGACATTGTCGTGTAACCACTCCGCCACAGGCCTTGTATTAGAACAACTGCTGGATCGTGTCGAAAGATGCAATCGCCATTCCCGAATTGCTCTTCAACAGTGGGAAGCAAGAAGGTGCTTTAACACATCAGTGTAGGCCTGTGATGTGACAGTGCAACGTAAAACCAAGGGTGCAAGCCCCCCTATCGTGAGAAACACGACCACTCCATAACACAACCACCTCCGAATTTTACTGTTGGTACTACACACGCCGGCAGATAACGTTCACCGGGCATTCGCCATACCCACACCCTGCCATCAGTTCACCACAATGTGATCCGTGATTCGTCACTCCACAAAACGTTTTCTCACTGTTCAATCGTCCAATCTTTACGCTGCTTACACCAAGGGATGCGTCGTTTGGCATTTACCTATGTGATGTGTGACTTATGAGCAGCCAATCGACCATGAAATCCAAGTTTTCTCACCTTCCGCCTAACTGTGATAGTACTTGTTGTGGATCCTAATGCAGTTTGAAATTCCTGTGTGATGGTCTGAATAGATGTCTGCCTATTACACATTACGACTCTCCTCAACCGTTAGCGATCTCTGTCAGTCAGCAGACGCGGTCGGCCTGTAGGCTTTTGTCCCATACGTATCCCTTCACGTTTCCACTTCACTATCACATTGGAAACAGTGGACCTAGAGCTGTTTAGGAGTGTGGAAATCTCGCGTACAGACGTATGACACAAGTGACACACAATGACCCGACCACGCTCGAAGTCCGTTGAGTTCTGCGGAGCGCCCCATTCTGCTTCTAACGATGCCTAATGACTACTGAGGTCGCTGATATGGAGTGCGTGGCAGTAGGTGGCAGCACAATGCACCTAATATGAAAAACGAATGTCTCTGTTGGTGTCCGGATACTTTTGATCACATAGTGTATGTTACTTGGCAGCAACACATCATGGGAAACTTACTTCCACCATTAAATTTAGCACACCAGTGTATTTCGCGTTCTACTAATTTAAGTGCTATATAGTTTATGAAAGGTACTTGGAATATAATGTTACTTCTTCAGATTCAGAGCCAACCAACTCAAAAGGCTTGAGACACGCTGTATATATTTAGGACCCCTAACGTAAGGTCTTTTCGAAAGCCATAAATCGTAAGGTGTGAACCACCTTGTGCATTGAAACAAAAGAAGATGTTTTTCTACGAAACAAGTGGTACTTGGGAGTGAAGTGAGGTTATTTAATGCATTAACAATTTTATTTGTGTTGAGAATGGAAATGTGTGTTAATTTGCAATAGCTTCTACATCAGAATGATTTCATATACTGATTATTGGTGTGTAGCAGAATAAGAATGTAAAAGATAGGCTATTACATTCAGTACTGACAAGACAATTCTCCTGCAACGCTCCTAAATTTCACATTTTAAAAAACTTAATTTTTTGGAGAAATTTTTATAATTTCACAAAAAGGCTGCGGCATATAGAATGTGAATGTTATCATCGAAAAATGAAATAAGAAATGAATTAAAATTGTATTAGAAGGCTGGCTATGGCTGACCGTCTTAAAGGTGTAACAAGTTAATCACTCTCATCAAGAAATTTTAGAGGAACTGTTTCACGAAAATGTTCTCTACTCGACTGTCGTTGTGGAATGAGGATGATCTGTCACTTCTTAGGTTTAAGTTTAAGAGGCAGGCTTAGAGCCCATTCGATACTGAACGAAGGTCATCATTCACAAGTGTTACGTCAGCAGTAACGTTCCTGGCACACAACTGACAGTTACCAGACTGAAGCACAGATGAAATATCATTTATATTGAACGAGAAAAGTACTGACATCTGCCGGAGCCTTGGGAGTACATGTCTGCAAGATAACTTCTACGATTCATAGGCGACTTGTTGACATTTGTTTCTGAGACAGCCATCGAGTTACTGTATTGAAGGGCTCGAGAAATTCAGCTGTTACCTATTAATAAATATGGTAAGGTAAAGTTCAGCCTTCTGGCTTCAGGCGAGCGAACTGGTCCTGACCAACTGCCGTGTCGTCCCCTGCCCATGGCACCGTAAGATGCTAGATGGAGGGGCACGTGGTCTCCACCCCATTCTGCCTGTCGTTGTCAGGTTCCTTGACCTTGGAACCACTACTGATCGGCTGAGCAGTTCCTCGGTTGGCCTCACACCAGTCTTCCAACTAACGAAATATTCCTGACAGTTCCGGGAATCGAAGCCTTGTCCTCCGCTTGGTACTCAGCCTCTCACTTCTCAGCTCTGGAGGTGGACCATATTAATGACAAATACATTGATATCAGCGCTATCAAAAGCCTAGCTCAAATGAAGCAGTGCTAAAACGCAACTTCACGTCTGTGGTGTCATCTTCATCTACATCTACATCTACATGATTACTCTGCATTTCACAATTAAGTGCCTGGTGCAGGGTTCATCGAACCGTAACTAAACTACTTCTCTATCACTTCACTTTCGAAGAGCGAGCCGGAGAAACGGACACCTAAATCTTTCTGTGCGAGCTCTAATTTCTCTAATTTTTTTGTGATGATCGTTCCTGCCGATGTAGCTGGCCACCAACAAAATATGTCACACTCTGAGGAGAAAGTTGGTGAGTGAAACTTCATGAGAACATCCTACCGCATACGAAAAGCGCCTTTAAAACGGCTCTGAGCACTATGGCACTCAACGTCTGAGGTCATTAGTCCCCTATAACTTAGAACTAGTTAAACCTAACTAACCTAAGGACATGACACACATCCATGCCCGAGGCAGGGTTCGAACCTGCGTCCGTAGCGGTCTCGCGGTTCCAGACTGCAGCGCCTAGAACCGCACGGAAACTTCGGCCGGCAAAGCGCCTTTGTTTTTATGACTGACACCCCAATTCACGCATCACATCAGTGGCTTTCTCTTCCCTATTTCACTTCAGTACAAAACGAGCTGCCCTTCTTTGACCTTTTTCGATGTCCTCCCTCGATTCTATCTAATGTGGATCCCACACTGCAAACTATATTCCAGAAGAGGACATAAAATTGTAGTTTACGCAGTCTCTTTCAACAATGGACAATCCGGAATGGAAAGTAACAATGTATGGAAAGGATAGTTGTTACTCAGTATATAGGGTCTCGCTGAGTCGCAGATATGCTCAACAAAAAGACTGTCAGGTAATGAGCTTTCAGCCAGCAAGGCCTTGGTAGGAGATAAACATACACTCACGCAAAAACAACTCATATAACCGCAATCTGTATCTGCTGAGTGTGTTTGTGCGTGTGTATGTGTGTGTGTGTGTGAGTGTGTGCGTGTGTGTGTGTGTGTGTGTGTCTGTGTGTGCCTGTGTGGGTGGGTGGGTGTATGTGTAAGTTCTATTTCCGACCAAGGCTCATTTTCTGACAGTCTTTTTGTTATGCCTATCTGCGATTCAGCTTCTCATCTGTTTGGTTAGGTAGTCTCTTTAGTAGACCTGTTACATTTTCTGTGTTGTGCCCTTATATCGTAGTCTGTGGTTTACTTTACCCACTACATTATGCAGCTGATAGTTCCAAGTTATGTTGTCCATAATTGTAATCTCTAAGTATTTAATTGAATTTGCAGCCTCCTGATTGGTTCGATTTTTGATGTCAGTCTCTTTTATTAAACCGCTGGTATGCTACAGGGTTTGCTTAAGTCTAATTGTTATTGACCGTAGTTCACAAACAATTCTCTGTAAGTCTTTAGATTCTGTGGGAATATGCTGATGGGACTGTAATTACCTGGAGATTTTTGATTATCATTGGAGATGTCTGTAAGAACTGTGTGACAGTAGTGTCCTCTTACGTAGGAACTTTTATTACAGCCAATGAGCGTTTGTTCTGCAAGCAACAAAACACTACGTGATACGTAACTTAAACCACCAGATGCACGCCAGTACAGAGTTCAGCGATGGCCCGCGTTTTATCTACGCGGCAGCTGCGTTTGCGACGTTTCCACTAGAGTATTTTAGGATGGCGTCGGAACGACCAACGGGTAAACTAATGGAGTGGTTCTTGACCAACCACAGAGGTAAACAGACAACGATAAATTGTTTTGATTGCATACCACATAAAGGGTGCCATAACATGTAAATTTCATCCGGAATACAAATATTTATGGGATCTTGATGTATAACTTGACAGAAACGTTACTACCGATCTAATGAAATATTTCTGACTTTCGTGTACATTTTCTTTATAATCGAATGAGGTCAGTCTCCTCCTCATTTAATCGAAAGAATGTACTTGATTAACACAACAACTAGAAAGCACACACGTTCTACTCTGAGTACTAAATAACAACTGTGGTGGTAGGACATTACAGGATTGAACACAGTCTGAGTTCATTGTTGTCAATATTCGCCCCTTGTCTAATACATGTCGTTATAACAAGGCTTATACACGTTTCGTGACTGGATGAGCCACTTCTAATGTCTCACAAAACAATTTCCAGCCAACATCTGTGGATAGAAAACAATTCTTAATAAACAATTAAATCGAAAAATAAATTGAGTAATATAGTGCTGCACGATACAGAGACATCGGAAGAATAATTTGGTTGTTTATTAGGTACATAAACTGCATATTATGTATGAAAAAGATCACAAATATTTTAACTTAACCAGTTTTCACAGCAGCTATATCTAAACTGTTTTCGGAGGACTGTATTTTTCCTTGTATCTGTGAAGGAAAAAGAAAATATAAATGGAGATTTGGGACTGTTACTGCTTTTGCATACGGAGTCCTCATTGTAAACCAACTATCTCGTTCTACAAATTTCTCACCAATGTATCTACGTGTGATTGTCTTTTCAGAGTGCTGTAGAAAGTGAGTTTGGTGATGTGCAGTTATAATTAAAAGTTTTCGCCATATTATGGGAATACCCAGAGAAATAACAGCTTTTGCACATATCACAAATATAGTTCTGATGTAAAGTAATTGTTTTTGTTTCGTCACCGAATACAAGAAAATAGGTTACACTTTTTCTCCTACTATTTCAACCGCTGCCAATCAGTACTTTTTGCTGTTTGATGCCTGAGAAAGAAGTCGGTCTCATCGATATAAGGCCTGAAGGTGTTACGGTTGTGAAGATACTGGAATCGAATTAGAGAGTAACACCTCTTAAGTCACCTTCCAGCTTTCCAGATTTACGTATACTGTGGGTTCCCTTAATCTCTTTAATGTGGTCTGGAACAACGTTTCATCCAATTCTTGTCCACAAACGATGTTGTATCGTACACAGTGAGTTTCACAATGAAGCAACGTTAAAAAGGAAGCATTTCCCCTTTTCCCCTTCGGTCCATGAAAGTTAAGTGACTTAAACCATTACTCGATAGTCGTAATACTGAGCTTTTATTACGTTGTGTTACTTCGGATAACAAATTTTCTCTTGTTTTTTATGTATTTTTAAGCAGTGGGCAGAATAACCAACGCGCATTGTGAATTAAAACTGCATGTAGAGCGTTACGATCAACAAACAGAATGAGCACTTAATTATGTAAAAACGAAATCAAGCAGACGTAAAACACGGGCATCAATATTTAAGCTCTAAAACTCGCGATGTGTTTCAGTCCGATTTATTCACACGTACGTTTCATAATTAAGAGCTTGATTAATGATACTGTCCTTTCTCCCATTTCCGAATG
Organism: Schistocerca piceifrons; assembly: GCF_021461385.2. Classification (NCBI taxonomy): domain Eukaryota; kingdom Metazoa; phylum Arthropoda; class Insecta; order Orthoptera; family Acrididae; genus Schistocerca; species Schistocerca piceifrons. The sequence continues at coordinate 559,093,832 of NC_060143.1, forward strand.
ACATTTAAATTAATTACAATAGCTTTCAGAATACAGTAATGGTGTATGAGCTCCACAAAGAGTGCAGTTTAACTGTATTTCATGTTTCGTAAGAAGTACTTTTAGCAAAGAAAAATGAAACACGATGGCCAATAACTAAAAATATTGTATTACTTTTGCAGTTAACATTTAATGTTTCATATGTATTAATGCACGCTTATAACACCATTCATGATCCACAGTTTGATCGGAAGTCAGTATGGAGAGAACGAGAAGAGATAATTACAACAGTGAAAAATTCATTATTTTACGAAATATGCTGTGCAACTTGTATAAGTCTCATTTTAGTTATAATGTCGTTAAATGTAATAAAATAATAAGTCGTGGTAGGAGAGTTCATTGTTACTTCATTATAGTGAAACATCGAATAAAAACTGTCATTAAAATTGCGTTATGTTCTTGAAGAATAATGTGGGCTCTCACAAATGTGCGTAAATATTGTCTGACAAATAAATTCTATGTCTATTTATAAGAGACGATGAAATATTAGAAACAACAGTAGTAGGAAGTGCGAGTACTGCCTTCTCCCCTCGAAATAAAGTTGCAAGAAGGAAATGCTGAGAGTTACACGGTCGGCGGTTGAAGTATTGCGATTCTGGCGACAGCAGTTTAATATCGGCAGAAACGATCTGCTGAGATGATCGTAGGTCAGAGGTGCTAGCACGTCCTCCAGAGAAGACAACATGTACAGTGTCGAAAGGCTGACACAAGGCAATCGTTGCATTCATACGCGGTGTTTGCCCGCGACGTCAAGTTCTCCAGTTTATGTATAGTGGATATTACACTCAATACAATGGAAGACATATTCAACTTAGGTACCTCACCACTTCTTAGATGAGAATAAATTGAAGGACATGGACATGGACGTGTTTGTATGGGTGCACGAAAGCAAGCTCTTCAGCGCCAGCGCGAAAACAGATTGAGAAGCGTGTCAGTAAAATACACAAAGCAGGAAGACAAAACAGCACGTAAAACATAGTGCTGTTGGAAAACTATGTGCTTACCCGCACAGAAACACGGAACGAAGTATTCTGTCAGTAATAAAACAATAACGACACAGGAAGAAAGTAATATAAGGAGCTAAAACAGTGTAGCAGATGGACGTGACTGGCTGACCACAAGAATAAAGAAAGGAGAAGCAAGCCACTCTGCAATACACTAAAACCTCCAATATAAAAGTTTAGTCCAGAGTCCAGACACATAACTTTAAAACCTTAGTCACACTCGTCTCATCATCAGCTAAAATAGAGGGCAGATGCCCACCAATATTTGCTTCTGGCCTTTCATCGCGATACAGCAATAAGGAATAGCGCAGTAGGCAGTACAGTTGAAGAGGAATGGACATCTCCAAAAAGGGCCATCACAGAACTTGGGAAGGAAAACATAGGTACAAAGAAGGTAGCTGCGAAGAAACCACGGGTAACAGAAGAAATACTTCTGTTGATTGATGAAAGGAGGAAGTACAAACATGTTCCGGGAAAATCAGGAATACAGAAATACAAGTCGCTGAGGAATGAATTAAATAGGAAGTGCAGGGTAGCTAAGACTAAATGGCTGCAGGAAAAATGTGAAGACATCGAAAAAGATATGATTGTCGGAAGGACAGACTCAGCATACTGGAAAGTCAAAACAGCCTTTGGTGACATTAAAAGCAGCGGTGATAACATTAAGAGTGCAACGGGAATTCTACTGTTAAATGCAGAGGAGAGAGCAGATAGGTGGAAAGAATACATTGAAAGCCTCTATGAGGGTGAAGATTTGTCTGATGTGATAGAAGAAGAAACAGGAGTCGATTTAGAAGAGATAGAGGATCCAGTATTAGAATCGGTATTTAAGAGAGCTTTGGAGGACTTACGGTCAAATAAGGCAGAAGGGATACATAACATACCATCAGAATTTCTAAAATCATTTGGGGAAGTGGCAACAAATCGACTATTCACGTTGGTGTGTAGAATATATGAGGCTGGCGATATACCATCTGACTTTCGGAAAAGCATCATCCACACATTTCCGAAGACGGCAAGAGCTGACAAGTGCGAGAATTATCGCACAATCAGCTTAACAGCTCATGCATCGAAGCTGCTTACAAGAATAATATACAGAAGAATGGAAAAGGAAATTGAGAATGCGCTAGGTGACGATCAGTTTGGCCTTAGGTAAAGTAAAGGGACGAGAGAGGCAATTCAGACGTTACGGCTAATAATGGAAGCAAGGCTAAAGAAAAATCAAGACACTTTCATAGGATTTGTCGACCTGGAAAAAGCGTTCGACAATATAAAATGGTGCAAGCTGTTCGAGATTCTGAAAAAAGTAGGGGTAAGCTATAGGGAGAGACGGCTCATATACAATATGTACAACAACCAAGAGGGAATAATAAGAGTGGACGATCAAGAACGAAGTGCTCTTATTAAGAAGGGTGTAAGACAAGGCTGTAGCCTTTCGCCCCTACTCTTCAATCTGTACATCGAGGAAGCAATGATGGAAATAAAAGAAAGGTTCAGGAATGGAATTAAAATACAAGGTGAAAGGATATCAATGATACGATTCGCTGATGACATTGCTATCCTGAGTGAAAGTGAAGAAGAATTAAATGATCTGCTGAACGGAATGAACAGTCTAATGAGTACACAGTATGGTTTGAGAGTAAATCGGAGAAAGACGAAGGTAATGAGAAGTAGTAGAAATGAGAACAGCGAAGAACTTAACATCAGGATTGATGGTCACGAAGTCAATGAAGGTAAGGAATTCTGCTACCTAGGCAGTAAAATAACCAATACGGACGGAGCAAGGAGGATATCAAAAGCAGACTCGCTATGGCAAAAAAGGCATTTCTGGCCAAGAGAAGTCTACTAATATCAAATACCGGCCTTAACTTGAGGAAGAAATTTCTGAGGATGTACGTCTGAAGTACAGGATTGTACGGTAGTGAAACATGGACTGTGGGAAAACCGGAACAGAAGAGAATCGAAGCATTTGAGATGTGGTGCTATAAACGAATGTTGAAAATTAGGTGGACTGATAAGGGAAGGAATGAGGAGGTTCTACGCAGAATCGGAGAGGAAAGGAATATGTGGAAAACACTGATAAGGAGAAGGGACAGGATGATAGGACATCTGTTAAGACATGAGGGAATGACTTCCATGGTACTAGAGGGAGCTGTAGAGGGCAAAAACTGTAGAGGAAGACAGAGATTGGAATACGTCAAGCAAATAATTGAGGACGTAGGTTGCAAGTGCTACTCTGAGTTGAAGAGGTTAGCACAGGAAAGGAGTTCGTGGCGGGCCGCATCAAACCAGTTAGTAGACTGATGACAAACAAAAAAATACACTCCGTTAAAATACAGCGGATAGAGATGTGCACACCACATGCATCACAAAAAGGGGGAACCTCTCGCCGTAGCTATGTGTGAGAGGGCGGTGCCCAGTTCTAAGACACGTGAGTGTCATTTCATCTCACCTCAGCATCTGGCAGGAGGATCGCCACGGCCGGGTTGTTTACTCCACCAACCTCAGCTTATTTCCCGTCACCGCCAGCCATTCCTTATTCCACGAAAGCATGGACTTCCTATGTACTGCAGGAACGACAGCCTGCAAGGGAACAGGACACTGTGCCACATCCTGTCCTCTGCAGGCCTCCTTGGCAGACCTATAGTGCCTGTTCATTTGCCCGTATCCCTACATGACCTGGCACCCAGCAGAATTACACCTCCTCGCCCTGCCGTTAGAGCCAGTAAAGTTCGTTATATATCATCCGGACCAACTCCTCAACTGGGTACCGGTTCTGTAACGATTCTAAGCTACTAAGGGATTCGAAGCAAATGAGAAACCGTTTGCCCCGAAAATGGAGCATCTGCTCCAGTGCCTTCAGGATCGCGTGGAGCTCCGCTGAGAAAATGGTATACTCGCCAGGAACGCGAATCCTGGTGACATGGTCCGTGAACACGACAGAGCAGCCAAGGGAATTCCCTTGCTTAGAGCCATCAGTGTACACAACTGTGAAACCTCAATGCACATGAAATGTAAAATCTGACCTAAGATATTTCTTAAAATTCGTCTAGTCCAAAATAAGTTTGAGCTTCTGGAGAAGCCAAGGTGGAAATCTGCTCCCAACGCGATGTGAAAGATGAAGATAGGCCACACCCATCTCCAGAAAGCAATCCTGTACACGAATTCCGTAGGGCCTCGTTGCCTGTTGCCGGTTACGAAAAAGTCTTTCCAGTGGAGGCTTAGCAGCGGTATCGTAGGTGGGTGGGTGCGGTGTGGTCAGTGTTTTATACGACTGGTGCACCGTAAAGAGTCGTCACCTGACGTGAAGTGTTGGTTCACCAGCCTATACACAGAGGCTTGGTATGGGGCTTGTTCCAAATGCTCCTCTGGGCAACCGAATCCCTTCATGGTGCACCACGTCCAACACCTTTAAATAAGAGGGCTTCACAGAGCCACACATTGTGCAGCCATAATCGAGCGGAGATCGTACAAATGCCCTGTAAAACCGGGTCAGACAAGTCCTGTCTGCTCCACATGTGCTGTGGCTAAGACATTTTAAAATAGCTAAAGCCGTAAGTGACCGTTTTTTCAGGTCCTTAAGATGTGGTAACCATGTAAGCTTAGAGTCAAATATGAGACCCAGAAACCTCACTGTGTCTTTAAAAGTAAGGACACTGTCCCTCATCCTCAATTCAGGAGAGTTTGGAATGGAACGAGAACGGTTAAAAAGAACACACACAGACTTCTCGGTGGAAAACTTAAAACAACTCTTCTGCGTCATTCATCCAGACGTCGAAGAGTTAGTTGCAATTGACATGTTGTCGTTGTCAGGCTTGAAGAGGAACAAAACACAGAGAAGTCATCCACTAACAAAGAACGCCGGACGGGACATTTTACTATGGATGTAATGCTGTTAATAGCTATGGCAAAGATCATCATACTTAAATAGCTGCCTTGAGGGACACCGTTCACTCGCTCAAAGCGATCGAACAGGACGCCACCGACTCGATATCTAAAATATCGTGGTGAGTTGGAGGACTGAAATAAAATGCGAAGACAACCACGAAAACCCCATACGTGAAGCTGCTCCAGGATAAGATCCCTCCAGGTGGTGCTGTAGGCCTTCTAGATGTTAAGAAGTAGAAGGTGATGTTGGCTTAGGAAAGCCGTTGCATAGCCGCCTCCAGGAGTACAAAGTTATCATAGTCGGACCGATACCTCCTGAACCAACATTGAAAGCGACTAAGGAGCTGCCTGGATTCTAAGATCCAGACACGGCGGCGGCTGACCATGCAGCTAATGAAGGCAACACTGCGGTAACAACTTGGCCATGTACGGTCTTTCCCAGGTTTTAAAAGAGGGTTTAAAATTCCTCACGCCACGAGTCGGTAAGGTGACTTGACGCCCAAATGACATTAAAAAGTGCAAGGAGGTTATCTTTGTTTCGCCGTGTGAAATACCGCAGCATGCTGAATGGATCTTGTCGTGAACAGGGGACGTATCATGAGCCGCAGACAATTCAGAATCCAGCTCCCACATGGAAAATGGGCAGTTGTAATCTCCATCGGAGGTGGATCGGAAGACCAAACAACGTCTCTCAGCAACCACTCTATGGCTCTGGTAAACTGGATCCTGACTGACTGGTGCAGTAACTGTGCCAAAATATTCTACCATAGTCTAGGCAATTTCTCGCGCATTGGTTTGGTAAGTGCTGTTCCCCATTACTGCAGCTATGGGACACCTGCCTCGTCTCCCAGAAATTCTGTTGATGGTCTCCCACACAACAGAACTTTTGGTGGAACGATTAATGGTGTTCAGGAACTGTTGCCATTACCTCTTCTTACTCTCTAGAATAATTCGGTAACACTTTGCCCGCGTCTCCAAAGAGGCTGCAAGGTTATCTGCAATTGGCTGAGACTTCAACCTACACAGAGCCGCATGCCTGGTACTGATTGCAGAGTCACATTTGGCACTCCACCAAGGGACTGGTTGCCTCTACTTTTGTCCCGTGGACTGTGGAATGGATGCAGGAGCGGCGAGGTGGATCATTTTGGTAATATGATCCACCCATGCATCGACTTTCACACAATGTCAGAACTGGGGCAACTGGTTATAAATTGTCCTGTCAGCTCCACCAAGCACCTATCGCGGCGGATTCCTTTCGGGTTCTACCCAATCTGGCAGGTGAATCCAGATCGGGACGTGATCATTTCCATACAGGTCGTCGACCACTTCCCATTGAGCAATGTGAGCAAGAGATGGAGAGCACAGCGAGAGATCAGTGGCAGAGAACGTCCCTGTTGCTGTGCAGAAGTGAGTGCTCTGTCCCGTTTTTAGCATGTACGCGCATTATGACAGTGAAGCCTCTCAATTGCAGGTAGCTACAGAGCCTCAAAGCATACTGTGTGAATTAAAATCACCACAGAGGATGAAGGGATGGGGGAGCTGTGTAATAAAGTTGGTTGGGGCCTCTTTATCAAGTGCATCATGTGGGGCCAAGTAAAGGGAACGTATTGTCAACGGACGTCGCATGTGCAACTGCTTGTAAAGTCGTTGTAACTGAGAGAGGTGAGGAATGGTAGTCCCTACTCCTCCAGCTCTCTCTCCACTCAGGTGGTCCTTTTTGTGGAATTAGCTTAGAGATGTACGATTGATGGACACAGGCACAGTGGTCTACCCTGAGATAAGAGAAGGAGTTCCTCCACATGCATCCTGAAGTTCCACTGTAGGACTGGAGCCATGTCATCGATGTGGTTTCAATTTATCCCTATCTTTGCATTGCGGAGGTGAAGCACTTGTATAGCGTGGGGGAATGGAGGGGCTGCCTGGATCCAAGGTACATAAATCCACGATGTACTGCCGTTCGGAGAGGCCGTGAGGTTCTAGGCGCTACAGTCTGGAAGCGGGCTAACGCTACGGTCGCAGGTTCGAATCCTGCCTCGGGCATGGATGTGTGTGATGTCCTTAGGTTAGTTAGGTTTAATTAGTTCTAAGTTCTAGGCGACTGATGACCTCAGAAGTTACGTCGCATACTGCTCAGAGCCATTTGACACGATGTACTCCCCATCTGTCAGACATAAGGGAATAACATCTTATGGCCTCGAGACAGCTTTTGACCCGAACATCATAAACCTTTCCATGCACCCTGTTCCTTTGGAGATGAAGATGAAAGGGGGCATTGAGCGGCACTCTGCTTGTTGTGTGTCTTCTTCACACATACTGTGGTGGCTGCTTTGATTGCTTTATCCCTACTCGTTTTGCCTTGGTATGTACACATGCAAGTACAAGTGTTGGTGGTTGTACACTGGACTATGTTCGCGTCGAGGCGTCGACCTTAGGAACAGGTTTCTGCGCGATGGAAGCAAAAGAGGTAGTAAAGACGGGAGATTTTGTCAGCTTTACATTCCTTTTCAGCTTCAGCATAGGGGATCCGCTTGGTGACTTTTAGTTCCTCTGCAAAATCAGGGCAGTCTCGGCTCCAGACTGAGTGGCTCCCAGAGCAGTTAACGCAGACTGCTGGAAATGGACAGTCAATGGGAGCTTCGTGGTCTGCCTTTTCACATTTCCCACAGGTCCCTTCACCCCCGCAACTTAGCGCTGCGTAGTCAAAACGCTGGCAATTTTAGCACCGCATAGGATTAGGAACATAAGGCCTAACCCCTGTGTTGGAGGAAACCTGCCATGATGTGGTGCGGCAACGCTGGAGAATTAAAGGTTACAATGAAGGTGGTGCTCTTCTTAATTTCTCCATTACGCGTTCACATCCTTTGCTCTACGTTTACTATCCCCTGTAATGCTCATTCCTGTTTACGTTCGGCTATGTCGATATCTACAATGTCACGGCGTGTGACCACACCCTTCCTAGAGTTAAGAGAGTTATGCAGTTCAACAGTTACATCATATTCACCAAATTTTTCGGACTTCGTAAGTAGTTCGACCTGTTTTGCCATGTTAGTCACGACCAGTAGGGAACCGTTCTGCAGCCTCTTAACAGACTTCAGGCTTCCAGAAGTCCTTCCAAGCCTTTATGGATATAGAAGGGGGACACATTGGACACATTTTTAAGCATCCCCTTCTTCCTCGTAATGACCAAAAACACATTTTGATTTACGACTACTTGAGCTCTGTTACTGTCATTCAGCTGATGCAGGTTACCAGGAGGATTGGGTTTGAATACTCCCAGGCGGTACACCCTTCCCGCTAGGAGGAGGATAAGATGATTTCGAGGATTCGATCTCGGTCGCACGAGCAGCTAGGGAAACAAAGATCCACTCAGAAAGAGTCCCGCCTGCGTGAGTAAGCCTTATACAACGGAGGTGCAGCAGGTTCCCCAGAGGTTGCCCGCTAGCAACTGTTCCACCTCAACAGCCAGGCATCTGATTAGAGCGCTGCACACCTTGAGATTGAGTTTCATTTCATAGAGCTTTCTACCATCCTCACTACCCTGGTGGTCAAGCCAAGATCCCCATTCCCCGTGACACACAACGTCCCACTGACGTGCCATACAGTGGTCGTTGAAGCATGCCCAGAGCTTACGGTAACAGGAGACTGGCAGCGCTTACCTGCCCCCAGCTCAGGAACACCCGGGGTCGCCGAGCCCGTACTGAGCAAACGATTACTGAGCCCCTGAGGACAATAAAATGAAGTGAATGAAGTTGTCTTGTAATAGAAACACTTTCCTCACAATTTTCAATCACCTATAAATAATGTTTCACCTTTGTTCTATGTATATTTCGTCAACATTTATGCTTATTTCTGATTTTGTTTGGATAATTTCTGTACTTGTTTTGTGAAAGATTTTGTTAAAGTGCTACCTTTAAAGCTGTTCACTGTTACGCTAGTTCTTAGTCACAAGCCTGTTGCAAAGACATTCTGTTCCGAAACACAGTGCTTTTCGTCTGTTCAGTTTCTCTTATCGTGGACTTGCATATCATGTAATCCGTCACAGAAAGAATTTAAAGTTGCTATCTGTTACTGCTGTTCAATTGACCATAAACAATCGAGAATAATTCTAGTCAAACATCTACGATTTATTTTCCTTCCCAGTAATTCATGTATTACATACGTGCTCCTATGGTCATGTTTGAATGTGTTTTTGATCTGAACAGGAACATTTCTGTGAGCTGTGCGTTAAGGAGGATTATTAGTGAAAGAGGAATCAAACAGCTATCATCAGAAATTTTTTGAGTTCATTACATGACTTTATAGCGCGAAAGGTAAGTAGCGTTGGCGAGTCATTGAAGCTGGTTGTTGACTCCAGATTGTGATGGACATTCTCGTTCTTGAGTGGAGAGACGCTAGGCATTCAGTGTCAGGTTTACATCTTCACTGCACGCGGTCTGACTATAAGGAAGTTGACTTACGAACCATGTTAAGAAACAGCGAGAAGTAGTTGTGACCTTAAATTCATTCATATATTCATTGTTGCCTGTGTTTCTTCCCGTTGCACAATGAAAGTATCTCCCACTTTTGAATATTTATGGAAAGTTGTGGTCAGGGGGTGAAATATAGGACTTAGAGAACGACAGGATTCGGTGTCGATGCTCAGTTTTTTGTTTTTCTTTTTTAAATCACGTACACTTTATTTGGAACCAATTGGAAATGAGGTTGACAATAAGGAACAATTATCAAATTTGATTATTAAGATACAATGTCTAATAAAAAGCGCTCTTGAGCGAGTTGCACTCACGGCTGAAGGCCTTATAGACCAGAACTTCAAATAAATTGTCGGCTGAAGGCCCAAATAGTAATAAGTCAAAACAATTTGACGGCTGAAGACCTGGATAGTTAAACTTCTCCAAGGGATAATAAGATATTTTTCAAAGAAAAAACAGTCATAAAAATTTTACTATTAACAGACAATATCTCGTAAAAAAAGTTCTTAAGACAAATTTCATTCACGGCTGAAGGCCTTATTAGCCAGAGATTCAAATTATTTGTCAGCTGAAGGCCGCAGTAGTAATAACTCAAAAACAATTTAAGTGCTGAAGGCCTGGATACAAATTTCTTAAAAACAAACTTCTCCAAGATATACTAAAATGTTTTTAAAGAAAAATTTTACTATGAAGGGACAATATCCAATTAAAAATTCTTAAGACAAATTGCATTCACGGCTAAAGTCTTTATTGACCAGAAATTCCAACTACCGTATTTGTCGGCTGAAGGCTTCAATAGTAATAACTCAAATTCAATTTAACGGCTGAAGGCCTGTCTAATAGTAAAGTACATATTCACTATTACAAATAAAAGATGGTTCAATGGATTTCTTACGAAATCTTTTATATAGACAGTTATTTAGTAATTGAAATTTTAGGTTTGATTATTGCAATTCCTTATTCACTAAGAAATGTATCTGAATAGGGCAGGCGCCCGTAATTTTACCTTGCTAAAACACATAATTACAGATTTAGGGACCTAAGAGAAACGATCTACAAATCGCATTGTACTCTGGTTGCGGTATGTTTTGGAGGCTAATACTTTGAGTCCGAACGTGTGAATTAATCATTAGTAACACGAGTAAAGTCAAATATTACGTAAATAATTTATACTTCTTAAACGAACAAATACGCAGTTGCTGTGCTGCGTCCCTGTGCTTAAAAACTTATCTCGAATGTTTCTACAGCAAAGAACTGAAAATGTATTTAATTTGTAATGAAACTATTTCCCTAAATGTAAATCAACAGATGATTACTTGCATCTGTCTTTTCAGATATATTCATATTCATATGGTGTCGATATATCATTTGTTTGCATGTCAGCAAACCACTAAGTCTCAGCAGGAACTGCAATGCATCGCGCAACATCTCCATTACAAGCTACAATATACTTCTCAAATCACTGAGTCAGTGTCAATATTTTTAAAGCGCTGCAGTCTCCTTAAACACACCGCGCAAAGCGTCAATACTGTTCTTAGACGTTCAGTATTATTGCGTAATACTCAGTACTGCTCAGTGGATATAAGTTTGGCAATTGCTGGCGGTAGCGTCTAGATGATTTTGATATTTCAGATATTACTCCCATGTAGGAAAGAATTCTACTACCAAATTCTCTCAGACTAACGTATAAGTATTTCAAGACAAAAATGGGGCCAGAACTCTAAGTTTAGTAACAGTCATTGAATGTTGGCGTTAAGAATTTTTAAATGATTCAGTAGTAGGACCCTCGCACAAAATTCCGATGGCACCTCCACATCTGTGAATTGTGCCTGTCATGGGCATTTGGGTTGCCACCCTGTGTCTGCCACCTCCAGTTGTCACGAAGTAACTAAATTCCTGCCTTCAACCGCGAGTGATACAGCGCACTCTCATGCTGGTTTTGAGTACGTTCATGGCTTCACCAACAATGATAAACAATTTGTAGAGGATTAATGTTACATTCAAAATTTCACCATAAAAGCCAGTTTCATTGAATGTTAATGACCACAAATTTTTACCGTTAGTTAAGAATCAAAGTTTTCAGCACTGCTGTCTCAAACATCAGAGTATTTAAAAAATGATTAACGATTAAGATAATAAAAGAGAACTATCAACAAAGTTTTGAAGTCCTCCAAAGTTCACTTCAGTTCTGAGTGTAATGCAAGATGCTTTTCCATATCGAATACTATTAATTCTTCTATGACGTCATCATCACAGATACCCAGACGAAATATTTAAGATTCTACGAACACCAGTCGAGCAAAGCTGACAAAGTCCGACCACAGTACAAGAGGGTGAGACAAATAATTGGGCAGAGTCCAGCATAGCAGTATTTAGTCATACTCTGTGTGAAGCGGCAGTGGCGATAAGAAGACGTTGGCATTTGTAGGCGGCGATTACGTTTTTGGAAGTGATTGCCTCAAGAGAACTAACTTCCGTCTTCTATGTGCCTTATATATTACTTTTACGTAGTTTCTAAGGCGGACGAGATGTGTCAGCCGGCAGTGACGTGTCGTAGTTACCACCCCTTTGGTGGAGATGCTGAACCTGCGATTGCATGATATCTGCCATCGATCCTTCGGCCATCATTGTCAAAGATATAAGACTACAGAGTTTTCTCTTTATACATCTTCTTACTCAAATTGCAATCGAAACAGAACGCTCACTCCTCGAACCTGAATTCATAACGAAAAAAATCAGTTGATAAATGTGCAAGAAGCATTGGCGCACTCACTAGATACTGCACAATGTTGACTGCTGAAACCACTCGAAGTATAACTGAGTAGCTCCTGACATGGGCGCTATACGACCGTAATAGCGACATGAATGTGGTGCAATATCCGTTTTACAGCCCATTAAAGAAGTGCATTAAAGATACGCCTCATCCACCGGCTGTTATTTGCACTTTACAGGTCCGTAATTCATTGCGCAACCCAAAGTTCCTCGGTTCACAATTTTTAAAGAAGTGATTTTTCAGATAGCTGTGCTATTATTTGCTGTCGTTTTCATCAAGTTACTGATTACAAGAGAAAGCTTATTAATGGGATGACAGACACTGCCGTTTACAAAAGTTAATTAATTGCTGTTTTCTCGCTGCACAAGGCACTATGATAGATGAAATGTAACGTAGTATTTCACAGACTGCGACTCTCGCGGAGGATCGATAAATTATCAGAAAACAATGCGTTGGAGACCATCTTTCATGATTTATGATTTCTCCTGTTATGTTTATGACAAAGTTTTCCATTCAGGCGTTGAAGTAAATACACTGATCAAACCGATCTATTACTGTATTTGCAGTACCTGTATTTAACCCTATCACTGTTCCAGACATATACAGACATATAAAAGAGGGCTGATAAGGATTTACCTAAGTAGCGTAGGCCGTGCATGCTGCATAGAGCACGGCAACTCGGCCTGCGGGTCGCGCGAGGCGTGTTTACAGTCTGCAGCCGCTTCCGACCGCCTCGATCTTCAATCGTACAATGTTTCCCAGCGTCTTTTAAGCGAAATTTGAATCACAATAGCCACATGCGTTACATCACTATACGCGTCTTTTTCAGAGCGTTCGAATGATAGTAAAAAAGTATAGCGTCCCATTAAAAAAACATGTACTTGCCTCATTATTTCGGACAATATAAACGTTGTGATTATTGTGCGTACACCAAAGTATGTGCCCCATAGTCGGCTATGATTTGCCGAAAACCGCATGCCGATACGTGCAACCACCCCCGGAATAAAGGGGTTGTTACGTCTTACGCGACTCACCGTGTATATACGCTAACTAGACGGCCGCAGTGGCCGCGCGGTTAAAGGCGCTACAGTCTGGAGCCGCACGACCGCTACGGTCGCAGGTTCGAATCCTGCCTGGGGCATGGATGTGTGTGATGTCCTTAGGTTAGTTAGGTTTAAGTAGTTCTAAGTTCTAGGGGACTTATGACCACAGCAGTTGAGTCCCATAGTGCTCACAGCCATTTGAACCATTTGAACCATATACGCTAACTGCTTAAATGCTTCAGACGTACATACACGAATTGCTATGAACAATATATACAGCGGTCCCACGCTACAATCGTATAAATACGTATGTCTTCAACCCTGCCAGCGAGTCAGAGATCACTGCTGCACAACTACTCAGTCTAATTGTTGGAATACTGGAAATTACTCGAACGACTTCCTCAGTCCTGACTTTATTTAGCGGTTCAAATGGTTGAAATGGCTCTGAGCACTATGGGACTTAAATTCTGAGGTCATCAGTCCCATAGAACTTAGAACTACTTAAACCTAACTAACTTAAGGACATCACACACATCCATGCCCGACGCAGGATTGGAACCTGCGACCGCAGCGGTCGCGCGGTTCCACACTGTAGCGCCTAGAACTGCTCGACCACGCCAGCCGGCTTTTGTTAGAGGTCATTGTGTGGTAACATTACTCAGTTTGGTTCTGCAGTTTTCGGTGTTACAGAATAAAATGACAGTTATCCTCCGCTTATAGAAGATGAGATGCTGAGTCTTCTAAATCAAAGTGTCATCATAGATGTCTCACGTCAAGTCCAGTCGACTAAGACTGGACAAATAGTCATGTCGACGACCCTGTAGCTGAACGAGTCGCCATTAATATTCAAAATGTTAATGAACCAGCAAACGCAGGTCCGGATTTTGTTGTTACCGTCGCCTCTTCCTCCGATTCCGAAGAGAAGCCTGAGAATATGCCAGACAGGTCTGACAAAAGACACAAATAGATCATTTTAAATGGAAAGACTCCGACTTGAAACCCAAGGCGTATAACGTCGATGACAGTCATTCCGGTAGAAAACATCGTGAGTGTAGGTGGTTCATATAATGCATATGACGGCATATGAGTTCTATTACCTTCTCTTAAGGCAAGAAATGGTAAACTATTCAGCTGAACAGTATAGTTTATATAACGTGTGTCTTTGCAAAAAGTCAGTGAAAAATCAAGACTGCGACGCTGGAAAAACAGAAACAGTGATGAAATTAACTGTCTCCTTGCTGCAAGTTTTCTCATAGATCAATTGAGAAACACTGAAACAAACAGTTAGTGGACCAACGATCAGTGTTTGAGCATAACATAGCTAGAGGATGTTACACTTCGTTGATAACAGTGAGAACCCTGGAGGTGACAAAGCCTGTAAAATTAGGCGAATTATCTACGAAATGCATTTCCAGACGCTTTCCATTCTTTTACAAAAATGTGCACTAACGAAAGTTCAGTTTTCTACAAAGATTCTTTAAACAGTACATTCCATGCAGACTCTATAGATTTGGCGTAAAGTTTTTCCTGTTGTCTGATTGTAAAACAGGACGTATTCTCTTTTTTATTTATGCGGGTGCAGCGCCGTACTTGAAAAAAGAAACTGTGTTTGGTGTATATGTTGAAATATCTGGAAGCCTTCTTCGTACTTCACTAGAACGGTACCTTGGTAAAGGTCAGACATTGCTTGTTGACAGGTGGTACACTATCCCGACGTTATTTTCTTGTCTGAATGACAGAGTGACTATCGCTTTCGGAACTGTAAGGAAAAAGCGAAAAGGCATGCCTACTTAGTCAAAAAACTTTAAAACAGATGAGATCGAGTTTACGTCAGGACAGGTGGCAAGTGAGGATGCTTTCAAACCTTCATAACAGCGAAATCATAGTGAATGATAAAATTTACAGAAGCACATATGAAGCAAAAAATATGTACGAAAAACTATAAAATGGTCTAAAATAGAGTTTTTTTTTTATTTGATGGATTAGCCTCTGCTGAATGCGCATTCGCTCTACAAAACTCAAAGGAGAAGAAGTATTTCAGTATCTGATTTTCAACAGAAACTCATCAAGGATACGCTAGAGATTTACCACCGACCGTAAAGAGACGGCCATCATGGAAGGGGGTCGGTTGATGGAGATAAACCATTACTCCTAAGCGGGCGCCACTTTATCTTTGTAATCCCAGGAACATCAGAGAAGAAGACCGCCCAGAGATGGTGTATTGTATGTGCAAAAAATGACAAACGCAGACACTAGTACGTATCTATAAAATGTAATGCTCCTTTTTCTTTGAATTCTTGTTTCGAAAGATTCCATACTTTGAGATTTAGCTAATGTAATACCAGTTGTATTTTTTTCTGCAAATAAAGCAAGTTTTTTTAAAAAAAATAGCATTTCTCTGAAAAGATAAAAACAAGAATCAATGATTTATTGCAACACAACATTACTACATTTTGATTCTTAAATTTGTCTCAGTAATAACGATAGATTGCTAAGTCGAGTATATATGTATAGCATAAAAATTTTCCATACAGCAGACAATCGCTCAGACTAAATGCACAGTGAAAGGATTAAATTATTCGAAGGGAATGCATCTCCGCATACACCAGTTTCACATTTTTCTGTGCATCTCTAGGAGCCAGGACACGGCTGAATGCGTTAAGCACCAGTCAAGTCCAATTTCTGATATCAGTTTCTTTCTGTGCATCTCTAGGAGCCAGGACACGGCTGAATGCGTTAAGCACAAGTCAAGCCCAATTTCTGATATCAGTTTCTATATTTTAGAGCACAAATTTGGGCTCCTTAAGGCTATTTTATATTAAAAATTTGTCAAGTGACATTTTATTCCGCGATGTGGAAAGTAATAAACGATTTCATCTTGAAATCTAGTCTCCTGGGGAATATTTCAGTGACACAAGAAACAACAACAAAACATTTCGTCGAAGTGCTATCAACAACAAACGTAAATGAGCTACTCTCTGTGTAGTGACCAAGTAGTCGATCCGAGGGAATCGAATTAACTGTTCTCTCTTAATCTACTTCAATATTTCTCAGAACGCCTAATTTATTTATTTTCACAAGGCGTTTAAATGAAAGACACAGTCACACACATCACACAAGGAGACAATCCATGTTACTGCTTATGTTGCCGTTATTCTAAGGGAATGTATCTCCGCATACACCAGTTTCACGTTTTTCTGTGCATCTCTAAGAGCCAAGACACCGCTGAATGTGTTAAGCACAAGTCAAGCCAAATTTCTGATGTCAGTTTCTGTATTTTAGTACATAAATAAGGGCTCCTGAAGGCCCATCAAGAATGTGATTCGGAAGCTGTGGCCAGACGGTGAGGCATTGGAGTGGACTAGCAGGAGGAGAAAGTGTGGCTGAAGGTTCATGGCTCTTAAGAGACGCACAAATCCACCTCTGATCGCCGCACAGTTCAATGGAACAACAGAACATGCATTGGCTATAATGATTAGAGACTGAGACCATATCATCCGCCTACCAGCAGAAAATGAGTGAGATGTGAAATAACATCTGCATGTCTTTTCGCTACAATCGCTTATCTCTTAGCAATGTGGTATAGTAATATTAGAATATAAATGATACGAAACATTTCGAATTGCATAGTGATAAATGAATGGGAAAAGACAAATTAATTAAATTAACGTAGATTTAGTTCAGATTAGTTTGGCATATATGCAACTTTCGTATGTCTGTAGGCTTTTGTGGTCATTTACACTGACACTAAAATCTTCTCTGATGAAAGTCTACGTCACTTTCCTCGTAAATTTCTTATAACTTGGTTATAATATGCTGACACACTAATATAATACCATAAAGAACGTAGTTGTAGTTTACTAACATGTTAACATGTAACAGACACATTTTGAGCCCTTTCCTTAATCGCCCAACAGCCTTATACTAATGTTTAGTTCGAATTTATAGTAAAATTGCAGTTAGTTTTAATTTTTATTTCTTTTTATTTATTTCATAGGCTTTTGCAAATAAAAAATGTATATAATACGTTTTATGGATTTGTAATATAATTCTGTCAGTGAGTTATATGCAAAATCTGTGTAGTCTGAAGCTATGGTTAAGTAAGTTTCATATACAAGGGCTATTCGGAAA
This sequence comes from Schistocerca piceifrons, assembly GCF_021461385.2. Lineage (NCBI taxonomy): Eukaryota > Metazoa > Arthropoda > Insecta > Orthoptera > Acrididae > Schistocerca > Schistocerca piceifrons. The sequence continues at coordinate 559,111,179 of NC_060143.1, forward strand.
GTAAGGTCGATCGGTTGCAGAATGGAAACCACAGTCAGAACCAAAACATTTTGTTTGCGACTGTTACACCTTATAGTTACTACTCTACATTGTCGCCACACCGACACATCTGTCCTAGCGTTGTACCAATTTTCCAACACCCTTGTCATAAAAGGCATCCGCTTGTGCTTTCCGCCACTTCTCTACACTGATCTGCAGTTCGTTGTCTGTTCCATAACGTTGCCTTCATAGCCAGTGGTCCATGTGAGCAGAGAAGAACATGAGAGGGAGCCAAGTCTGGGCTGCATGGTAGGTGATCAAACACTTCCCATCGACAACGTTGCAGAGGGTTCCTCACTTCCCCTGCCGCGTGCGGTCGAGAAATCTCATGGGAAAAGCAAATGCATGATACACTCCTGGAAATTGAAATAAGAACACCGTGAATACATTGTCCCAGGAAGGGGAAACTTTATTGACACATTCATGGGGTCAGATACATCACATGATCACACTGACAGAACCACAGGCACATAGACACAGGCAACAGAGCATGCACAATGTCGGCACTAGTACAGTGTATATCCACCTTTCGCAGCAATGCAGGCTGCTATTCTCCCATGGAGACGATCGTAGAGATGCTGGATGTAGTTCTGTGGAACGGCTTGCCATGCCATTTCCACCTGGCTCCTCAGTTGGACCAGCGTTCGTGCTGGACGTGCAGACCGCGTGAGACGACGCTTCATCCAGTCCCAAACATGCTCAATGGGGGACAGATCCGGAGATCTTGCTGGCCACGGTAGTTGACTTACACCTTCTAGAGCACGTTGGGTGGCACGGGATACATGCGGACGTGCATTGTCCTGTTGGAACAGCAAGTTCCCTTGCCGGTCTAGGAATGGTAGAACGATGGGTTCGATGACGGTTTGGATGTACCGTGCACTATTCAGTGTCCCCTCGACGATCACCAGTGGTGTACGGTCAGTGTAGGAGATCGCTCCCCACACCATGATGCCGGGTGTTGGCCCTGTGTGCCTCGGTCGTATGCAGTCCTGATTGTGGCGCTCACCTGCACGGCGCCAAACACGCATGTGACCATCATTGGCACCAAGGCAGAAGCGACTCTCATCACTGAAGACGACACGTCTCCATTCGTCCCTCAATTCACGCCTGTCTCGACACCACTGGAGGCGGGCTGCACGATGTTGGGGCGTGAGCGGAAGACGGCCTAACGGTGTGCGGGACCGTAGCCCAGCTTCACGGAGACGGTTGCGAATGGTCCTCGCCGATACCCCAGGAGCAACAGTGTCCCTAATTTGCTGGGAAGTGGCGGTGCGGTCCCCTACGGCACTGCATATGATCCTACGGTCTTGGCGTGCATCCGTGCGTCGCTGCGGTCCGGTCCCAGGTCGACGGGCACGTGCACCTTCCGCCGACCACTGGCGACAACATCGATGTACTGTGGAGACCTCACACCCCACGTGTTGAGCAATTCGGCGGTACGTCCACCCGGCCTCCCGCATGCCCACTATACGCCCTCACTCAAAGTCCGTCAACTGCACATACGGTTCACGTCCACGCTGTCGTGGCATGCTACCAGTGTTAAAGACTGCGATGGAGCTCCGTATGCCACGGCAAACTGGCTGACACTGACGGCGGCGGTGCACAAATGCTGCGCAGTTAGCGCCATTCGACGGCCAACACCGCGGTTCCTGGTGTGTCCGCTGTGCCGTGCGTGTGATCATTGCTTGTACAGCCCTCTCGCAGTGTCCGGAGCAAGTATGGTGGGTCTGACAGACCGGTGTCAATGTGTTCTTTTTTCCATTTCCAGGAGTGTACTTAACGTTATGTGGGACGCACAAACTCGCAGCGGGTACCAGTATTTGGCGAGGGACATTATTGTGCCAGGCATCTTTATGTATTCACTGTGTGCTCAGATATGAAAAGAGCGACGACGTTACGTGATCGACAGGCATTATAGAGACACTGTCCAACACATCTGTGCAAAGCTTCATCGTATTTTTCAGTGGCGTTTCCATTTTGCGAGCTGTCGGACCTTACTTTCCGAATAGCGCTCGTATGAAATAAATTGTAAGCTTCGAAGTATCAAGAGGAAGTAATCAATCTTGTTCTTGCTGAGTATCAGATGTATGTGGCCAGATGGGTGCGTATGCGCAGTTAAATGATGGATAGTCCATTATTTTGTGGAAGGTAGGACTGGTTTCCTTGAGTTTTAAGGTGAAGAACTTTATGAAGGTGACGGAGACATAGAGCTGAAATAGAAAACGTAGTACTGAAGTGAACCTACGAGAGGGACTCAGAACATTCTAGAGAATAATGCTTAGCCTTTGTTGTAAAACGATACCGAAATATTGAAAAGGAAACCAATATTGAAACGCTACACGGAGGAGGTTATCACAAGAGCTGAAGATTTTATAGAAAGAAGTAAAACAAGAGCCAAAATTTGCTGGAGACAAAATTTTTCACTGTCCAGCGCTGAAGACGTTGGGAGGCAAAAGCCAATAATACAGTGCGTAGCATAAAACCAGAAGCAATCTCACCAAAGAACACACACAAACATTTCGTTATTTCTCCTGGCTGTGTTACTTTTTACAGAAGAGAGACGGTGAATTTGGCTCATTCTACAGATTGTGTGGAGACTGACAGCTATTGCTTTGTGCATTGATCAGCAAGCCAGTTAGAAGTTAACAAAGCGAAAGATTTTTCAATAGTGGATGCTAATAAAAGGGATGATACGCCACTGAATATAAAGTTACACAGCCGTCCACTTTGTTAATATAAATTCGCGTCTACATATTTCAGCCGGACATAATCCTGTCCAGTATCTTATTTGGAAAGAGTTCCAGAATTTTACAGTGCACATTGAGCCAGAGACGACGCGCTGGAGTACCAAATGAAATTTTATGCTGGAACTTGTTAGTTTAGTTCCCCAGTGAGAAGATAGCAACAGCTTTGTTGCCGTGGTGCAGTGATCGTGGAAACAGCTGAAAACTGGCGATACCAGCGAACATCCTACTTGACAGGTGAGACAAAAGAATATGCCATCGATATCTACATGCTTCGGAAAATAAAAGAGCATACTTTTACTGCCTGTTATTTTATTATGAGCACAGAACTTTCTTGCAGTTAGAATCTGAAATCCACTGGATAGTATGAAGCCTGAAACATTTACCTATGTCTTTAATGCACAGTGTCGCAAGCGTAATTATTAAAAGTATTACTGAAACTATAACTCAATTAATACGATTTTATTGCTAACCATGGATGTAACGCAAATGTGTTGTCAATTTTTACCCGAAGTGCTGCTTTGTACTACGAAAACTAAATTCTTGTTGAGCTTTGCACCTCCATATACGACTGGAATTTATCAATCAGTGTTCATTATGAACTACAGTCAGAATGCCTTACCAAATATCTATGTTCCAGTTAACAATGATAGTCACACTGGTTCACTTGCTCTTAGTTTCACGTCGTATCACACACAACCATTACTCCTATCTTCAAAGACGCCTTCGAGCCCCAACAGCCGACATTTTAAATTATTTCAGACAGACGAAAGTATCTTTCGCATGTTTCACTATAGCATAGCTCGATGAAACTCAGCTCGGACGACATATAGAAAGAACTCCTACTGTAAAGTACAGAAGGCAACTGAAAGAAGTACGCAATGGGACGAACAAATATGGTATGTTTACTCAATGATTTCACTGAAGTCGAGAAGCATGTTGATCCCCTGGACATTACTAAAGGCGGTAAATGGTCCTTTATAAGGAGCTCATCACAGAAGGCAGTGTATGGTCTGCAACGAGCTCCCTTGCGGATAAAAAGCCGGTAAGGAATTAAGTAGAGCAGTTGACAACTGCTGGAAGTGGACGTGCTGCAGGACATCTTGCTAACGCATGCTCGATAGCATTTATGTTGGGAGAACGAACGGGTAAGTCCTTTGGACGAATTCATCTCGTCCCAAGAGCTCTTCCAACTGCTCTGTTCGATGCACCGCGCATTGTCATCCATTTAAAGGAAGTCAGGGGCAAAGCCCCGCACCCAGGAAAAAACGCACTTGGGGAAAGAGTACAGAATAACAATGACGTTCATCGGAGAGTGTCCGGTTCAAAGATTTGGAACTCAGTACATCCGTGCAACATCATTCCTCCATACTCCACAACGCCTAGACCACTAGAACAATCATGTTCGATAATGTTCACTACTCTCGGCATTTAAGGGTATGTCCAAAATCACTAATCAAAAATAATTACTCGGGCTGAATCCGCTTTCATCCGAGGAAAGTGGGACCTGGCAGTAAAGGGAAGGAAGGATTCGGTTACGATTGTGCACGGGGCCGTAATAAGCCACTACTGGTTTCCTTTTGCGGTTACAGACATTTATTTTTAAAACAGTAATTCCCGACTCAACAATAAATTTAAAAAATGCCGTACGTTATTAATGAAGGAATAAACAACTGCGTATATAATAGTGTTTTCAGTGCGTTACAATTTATCAGTCACAATAAAATACAGATACAGATAATGTCTAAAAGAAAAAAACCCACTGTGATCACGACTGAAGTCTTTACGCGGCAAGAACGACAATAAATTAAGAATGTTTAAAAACTCGCTGCAATTTACAACATGCAGGTATTGAAATATTAAAAGGTAAATGGCCACATACACAGCAGAAGGTATGAGACCCCAGGAATGGCAGTAAATAAGGTTTCAAGGCTTACTGCTAAAATACAAATACCAAACTTTTTTCAAAGAAAATAGCCACATTTACGGCTGAAGACCTTACACGCCAGGAACGGAAATTACATAAAAAATTTAGAAGCCTGCTGTAAAACAGCAAATACAAGCAAAGGTTAACTGAAAGAAACAAGCAATTGACCACCAAACGGGTGAAATAAGATGATGGTAAAGCCTGTAACACAACCCTTAACGGCTAGATTGATTCCAGAAGGTGACCGGAACTATTACCTAGACATACATAACCTCTAATGTAGGCATTACAAGGTATGGTAATAAATATTACAATAATAAAACACAAGGACCAGTCACAGACGGTGCTCCAGGAATCGACCTCTGAGAAGGTTCGGCTACAATCAATTTCGCGAGCGATGAGATGGGCAGCCAAGAGCTGCACTCACTTCACAAGATGGCAACTCAGACTAGTGGCAGTCCAACGAATGACTAATGATAATCTTGCTGAAGCTACCTGACGTCCAATAAACCAAATGTAAGAATGGAACAACACGCCAGAGCCGGAACCAGCGGACTGCACTACGCCCCCAGAATACTGTGCTTAGAGCACCCGGAACGAGAAAGGAATCACTACCACGAGAGTAGAAGATTCACAAATGGCCTAAAATCAAGAAAGCTGTCAAAACTACATGCCTTACTGGACAGCAGCGGCGAAGCTAGCAAACGTACGCTGCCGTTACATACACTAACTCCCTGGGCAGCTAACTGGGGCGTTAGCTACCACCAGGCAGAAAGAATACCGCAGGTTGAACTTAACAAATTGTATCAAGCTGAACGCAGTAAATAGCAATAAGCAGTCAAGGAAAGCTAATCAGATCCGTCTTCCTCAAGCACTCAACTCGCTGCTCTTCGCCTCGGCGACACTATGAGCAGAAACACGAACCCAAGTTACTGGAGAATCGCGAGACGCCACAATGGTGGAGGTTTCTCTACTTGAATTGAAATGCACTCATCTCAAACCCTGCAGGATCTGGTTTACGACGAGGTCGTGCACCCTCGTGACCACAGCCCTTCCATCCAGCGGTCCATGCGCGACGTTTCAGACAGAGGAACCACCCTCAACCAGTCGCCGTGTTACTGTGGAGTGTGAGATTGCGTAGTTTGCAGTCTTGTTAAATGTGACTGCAACTGTACCCACTGTCTGACGTGCGCTGCATATTGCCCGTTACTCAATGTAGCATTTACGGCTTGTAATCTGTTTAAGTGCTTATGGAATATCGTCTCAGTTATGTGACTTGTTTCGTGATTTTGTCAGAGTGTTCACAGTTTGCAGTAACTAACGGAAAGTCAACGAATAAAACAGAGGTGATCTCTGGCGTTCCCCAAGGTAAATGTAAAGGCCGTATGTTGTTCCTTATCTATATAAACGACACACGAGACAATCAAAGCAGGCGTCTTAGGTTCTTTGCGGATGGCGCTGTCAGTTATCGAGTAGTAGAGTCATCAGAAGATAAGAAAAAGATATCAGTATGATGCAGAAATGGGCAACTGATCATAAATGAAGACATGTGTAACGTCATCCACATGAGTGCTAAAACGAACCAATTAAACTTCGGTTACACGATAAAGCAGTCAAATATGAAGGCCATAAATTCAGCTAAATACCTAGAAATTACAATCACGAACAACTTAAATTTGGAGGAACGCACTTAAAATGCAGTGGGGAAGGCTAACCGAAGACTGCGTTTTATTGGCAGGACACTTAGAATATATAACACATCTACAAAAGAAACTGCCTACACTACGCTTGTCTATGCTCTTTTAGAATACTGCTGTGCGGTGTGGGAACCTTACCAGATAGGACTGACGGAGTATAATGAGAAAGTTCAAATGACGGCAGCACGTTTTGCATTACCGCAAAATAGGAGACAGAGTGCCACTGAAATGATACAGAGTTTGGAATGGACGCCGTTAAAACAAAGACGTTTTTCGTTGCAGCGGTATCTGCTCACGAAATTTTAATCACCAACTTTCTCCTCCGAATGCGAAAATATTTTGTTGACATCGACCTACATAGGTAGAAACGATCACCATAATAAAACAAGGGAAATCAGAGCTCGCACGGAAAGATATACGTGTTCGTTTCTTCCACGTGCTGTTCGAGGTTGGAATAATGGGCAGTTATTGTGAAGCTCGTTCGATGAACCCTCCGCCAGGCACTTAAATACGATTTGCAGACTATCGATATAGATGTAGATGTAGAGGTCATCTGCTGCTACTAGTGGACCGTGGTCGACCATCTCCTCTACTTCGCGTAACAATACCTGTGTACCCTAACACTCCCATGTTCTTGAAACAGTGCTGCGATCATTACTATACTCCTAGAATATAGTCTCACAGTTCGTCCTCTCCCAGTTTCCCGATAATTCTTCCCCGGGTCAAGTCACAAAACATTGTTTTAGGGCCAAGTTTTAATGAAGAACACCACCGCAGTGCACCGCAACATCTGGCTGATTGACACGCTCTGTCTTCTACCGTTCCTTCAACTGCCTCGTGTGCGGGACCAATCCAGTTTGGCGCTATAGTGAAGGTTACGTCGCATGATGTGACGTCCACCAGTGTGTGCGAGACTCATTCATTTTCACCGTGAAATGTTATGTTGCTCTACCTAGCTTGTCCTTAAATACAGAAGAGCAGCATAGGAGGAAAGCTATCTACAAGACGATTCTATAGGTATGTTCAGACAGCAGCGAAACATCTACTACTAAGTTGAATCAGACTGAAGGGGAGTGACACTTTGAGACAAGTCGAGCTAGAAGTGTTCACCTGTTTCATCGCATGGCACCGGTGTTCTATTTATACGTGATGGTCTATTGAACTCTTACTGTATGGGCTTATACACAGTGAGGTTGCAGTACTAAGTTTAGGTTTCTTACTTTTATCCATATTTTGCAGCTTCACACGTGGCTGTACTCAACACATTCAAGGTATGAATTAAAAAACGCCTTCAGCCACACGAATGTGTATATCAATGTGCCTATTGAAAGAAATGATATGTACGAAGACGATGGAGAACAAAACGTATGCTGCTGCTAAAACGTTAAAAACGCTTTTCTTGGATTATTTGGTAAGATTACACTGTTCATCTTTTCCACTATTTCTCACATATTTCCCGCGTTTGACTTAAGAAATTCGTAACCTAACATCAAACCTTTTCGTGACAGGAATCTCATTCAAGAGAGAAAATAACCATGCATTAAGACGAATTACACCTGAAGACGTACCCACAGGGTCCGAAATGCATCGTGTACTGAATAGAACACGAGAAGTAGTGACTGAAGCCGTTTCTTAATTCATAATGGTTCAAATAGCTCTGAGCACTATGGGACTTAACTTCTAAGGTCATCAGTCCCCTGGAACTTAGAACTACTTCAACCTAACTAACCTAAGGACATCACACACATCCATGCCCGAGGCAGGATTCGAACCTGCGACCGAAGCGGTCTTAATTCGTACCTTGAATGTCTTAAGTGCTGCAGCATGAAACCGTTTCAAACGTATCTGAACAGTATCCTTATTTTTTTACCAGAATACACGGGCAATCAATAAAAAATCTCTTATTAATGTACGTAACACAACGAGCTATACTCTCTAGCGAGCATTTCGAAATCAAATGTCAGCCAATAGGTTAAATCTATAGTCATCATCCTCAAAGAAACATATATTTAATGCGTTCTGGATCTGTTATAAGACAGGGAAGATTTCGAAATGTCAGTATGTTAGAGTCGATTGCTCTTGTAACTTTCAGCTTTTACTAATTCGCATGTAATCGATTCGGTGACGTTTGAATACAAAGAAACAAAACCAAAGAGGTTGCCATGAACTGTCATAAACCAGGGCATCTACTTTACCCGAAGTAGACGACTTGAGAACGGTATTGGTAAGAAGTCCATGACACCGCTGTATGATTTAGGTCTTCAGTCTAGAGATCTAGCAGCAGTTTCACTGCGGAGCTATGCGCCAAATCGAACGCAAATCTGTGCAGATACCGCTGCGCGACGACTATAGTGTCAACTCACAGATTGCTGTCACTTGTTTTTAGTCTTACATCTACTTCTTATTTAATTACTGACATGTTGCGTGGCCTTCTCACTAGTCCACTACTATTGTGGTTTGTCTTTTAGACGATATGTATGGCCGGTATGTTTCTTTTGAAATTTTGATCGCATGGATTAATGATCTCTGGTTTTAATGTGGTGAAAAGTCCAATGTGCATATAGGCTAAAGTACAGTTATTCATAAGAATAAATTTTTATGTAATTTTAGATTTCATTTCATTTGTTGCGTTCACTTGTGTTTAATATATATAGTACCTTTCGAGTGGTTTGCTAATCAGAAGGCGTTTCTGATACATCATAAGTAGCTATTGTTGACTCATACTTTACGGTGCACTGCGTCCTCGAGGGCTAGTTAGTGTCCTTGCGTGTCATTGTTTCATGGCAGTATACGATGTATGGATGCGTTCGCACATGAATGTTATTCACCATGAACAGTTCCTTGTGGGGTTTTTCAAATGTTCTACATATGTTATGTTCATAGGCGGTATCCTACATTTGGTCCTCTGACACGTCTTGGACATTCGTTTTATGTATATGACGTATGTGTGCCCCTCAGCGGTTTACAACTCAGCATTTTATACTTCGGCACGTCACAGAGATCATGTTTCTTTGCATTACTTGTTTCTGATGTTGCAGTCTGCTTAATACATTATCATTTTTTACAGTTATTTTGTCGTTTAGTAGGTTCTTTTAGGGTTGTGTAGATAATATATCGTCCGACTGGCCAACAAAAATAAAAATAAACACCATTGGAATATTTATTTCAAGAAGACATTTAGTAAATAGTATATCTGTACAACGTATAGAGTGGAAATTTGTTGTGGTATACTTTAAGTGTGTGACAATGGATGTAGCTGTTCGCTCTATTAAATGATTATTCTCAATGCATTTGTAGAGTCGTGTCCTTGATCCTCATGCTGTTTATAATCTGTCTTTGTATTGCATGGCTGATAAGTTGATAATGCTATCTTTACTGTTTATGGCTACAGGCCTGAAGATGGTGCTCTGAAGTGCCGAAACTGGTAGCCATACAATAAATGACGTCATGAGGACGGCTGGAGGTGTTTAATTTTCTTACAATAGTGAACGGTCCTGGTCCCTCAGACCTCCAGCCACTAGGATGAAAGGAACTGATGACCTTAGCAGTTTGGTCCCTTAGGAATTCACTCACATTTAAGCACTAGGATGGACGTGCAGAAACTACACTGTAACCGGTTATTGCAGCCTGTAAATGATGGAGATATTGACGCTGAAACAGTTTTCTTTTTGTCGACGCATTGTTGCGTTTTCAGGTTCTGAGAACTCACCGGAACAATAAAACTTGGAGTTCTGAGGGAGGACCTCAGCAAGACACGAAAATAGGACACTGCTTTACAATTAATGTAACACGAATAGTGGGCCCGATATTTTTTCACCATGGCATAACGTCTGATAGGCATCTGAATCATATAATGCAATCTCTCTCGCAGAACTGTCGGATGACTAAAAGGACGCGCGGTTATTTTATGCTTGACAGTGCGAGAACATACGCAACCAATGTGTTTGTGTCAAGAATGCCTAGTATTCATAGTATTATGATAGTTCGAAATCAGTGTAAAATATTTCTGTCTCACTTTTCGTAAGGTACCAGTAATCAATTCTCTAATCGAATGTCCGCAGCTCGTGGTCGTGCGGTAGCGTTCTCGCTTCCCGCGCCCGGGTTTCCGGGTTCGATTCCCGGCGGGGTCAGGGATTTTCTCTGCCTCGTGATGACTGGGTGTTGTGTGATGTCCTTAGGTTAGTTAGGTTTAAGTAGTTCTAAGTTCTAGGGGACTGATGACCATAGATGTTAAGTCCCATAGTGCTCAGAGCCATTTGAACCATTTTTTTCTAATCGAATTCCAAGAAGCACTCCGTCTGCAGGCCACAAAAGAAAAAAAAAATGGCTCTGAGCACTATGGGACTTCTGAAGTCATCAGTCCTCTAGAACGTAGAAGTACTTAAACCTAACTAACCTAAGGACATCACACACACCCATGCCCGAGGCAGCGGTCGCGCGGTTCCAGACTGTAGCGCCTAGAACCGTTCGGCCGCATCGGCCGGCTGCAGGCTACAAGTGGCCCATCAGGACCATCCGACCGCCGTGTCATCCTCAGTTGAGGATGCGGATATGAGGGTCGTGTGGTCAGCACACCCCTCTCCCGCTCGTTATGATGGTTTTATTTGACCGGAACCGCTACTATTCGGTCGAGTAGCTCGTCAGTTGGCAGCACGAGGCTGAGTTCACCCCGAAAATTGGCAACAGCTCATGGCGTCCCGGATGGTCACCCATCAAAGTACCGACCGAATTCCTAAAAGTCTCCTTTTTTTGGGATGCAGACGGAGTATTGTGAGACCAAGGAATTTAGGGACACTGTGATCAACTTACCGTTCCAAGGGCGCGTGCCACGCGACGTTTGTAAACCGGCCACGGGTTACACCATCGCCGCCAGGCAGCAAAACATGCCGCTGTTTCCGAGATTCCACGCCGTCGGGCTGCCCAAGGAATCCAGTGAAGCCTTCGGCCAGACACCTCCGTCAGTGCCATACGCAGACGTTCAGCTAGCCGCCGCAGGCGCTACTCAGCGCTGTTTCAAATTCGCTACCTCCCAGCATCCAGGAGAGCATGCACCCATATCTGCTCTAGCGCGACGAACGCTAAAGTGTTTTCATGTGCTCCATCCCGCTGCGGCCATCCTTTCCTTTGTCGGATTCCTGTACACCTTATGCCCACCGAACCCGCAACCCTCGGTTGGACACACCAGAAAACGGTCCCCCACTTATCCATGGCGGTCGCTACACGGCTGTCACACTTCCATTCTGAACTACTACCAGACTTCCGATTGTTTAAAGAATCAGTCTCCCACATGTATATCAGCTTGAGAAGTCTGATTACTTTACAAATGAGCTAAGGGGAACGACAGGGTGACGGTCGAAAAAAATTCGAAATTTTTTTGTTACGGAATTCGAATGTATACATATTACAAAATTATTCCCCGAAATATTATGCGCCAACTCCTAAGAGTAACGATTCTGTGAACGTTTGAAGTCGAACGTACACGCCACGGCTCAGCATTTGAGAACCGGTTCCGCTCCTACGCTCCCTTCGTTGCATCCCTGAGATATTTAGGGCTGATTCTAATGGTGAAAATGTCTATCAATGTCTGTTCCTTATCTACATAAACGATTTGAGAGACAATCTGAGCAGCTGTCTTCGGTTTTTTGCAAATGACGCTGTCGTTTATCGACTAATAAAGTCATCAGAAGATCAAAACAAACTGCAAAACGATTTAGAAAAAATATCTGAATGGTGCGAAAAGTGGCATTTGACTCTAAATAACAAATAGTGTGAGGTCATCCACATGAGTGCTAAAAGAAACTCGTTAAAATCGGGTTACACGATAACTCAGTCTAATCTAAAAGCCGTAAATTCAACTAAATACCTAGATATTACAACTGCGATCAATTTAAATTGGAAGGAACACATAGAAAATGTTGCGGGCAAGGCTAACCAAAGACTGCATTTTTTTGGCAAGACGCTTAGAAAATGTAACAGATCTACTAAGAAGACTGCCTACACTACGTTTGTCGGTCCTCTTTTAGAATACTGCTGCGCGGTGTGAGATCCTTACCAGGTAGGACTGACGGAGTACATCGAAAAAGTTCAAAGAATGGAAGCACGTTTTGTATTATGGCGAAGTATGTGAGAGAGTGTCACAGAAATGATACACGATTTGGGCTGGAAATCATTAAAAGAAAGGCGTGTTTCGTTGCGACGGAATCTTCTCACGAAATTCCAAACACCAACTTTCTCCTCCGAATGCGAAAATATTTTGTTGACACCGACCTACATAGGGCGGAAGGATCACCACGATAATCAGAGCTCGTACGGAAAGGTATAGGTGTTCATTCTTTCCTCGCGCTATATGAGATTGGAATAACAGAGAATTGGGAAGATGCTTCGATGAACCCACTGCCAGGTACTTTAACCTGATTTGCAAAGTATCCATGTAGATGTAGATGTAGATGAACACATAGGAGGCTTTCACTTTTCTCATGTTGGCCCCCTGGTAAACGGTCAATCTGCTGTTTCGTAGCTGAGTTAGCGTAGTAGTCGTCATTCAGAGACAAGTGTTTTTACTGATCTGCGCAAAGTGAAAATCAGTTTTGTTTGGCACTTTTTACATTTAAGCACGTGGAAAATACATTTCAAAACAAAATCAGCGATGAAATACGTCAATCCCGTGAAGACATAGGCGCCAGCGACGATGTGATTAGCGACGAAAAGGGCTCTGAGGATGAAAATGAGGGCTGATCAAGTCTAAGTAGCTGATGGCCGCCATCCGATAGCCGGGGCGATAGTTATAATGGACCAGGTATCGATCATATCCCGTAGGTTTCGAGCCTTGTCCCTTTCCTTCATATGATAAATATTTGTCAAACCTTACACCCGTTTTTCTCAAAACCAGGTTTTTCGGCATAGTTGTCATCGACCACGCTACAATTCTCATCCGATTTTAATGATTTAAGGCCTCGCTTCAAGCAAACTGAATTCTCAGTTCATCGTTGGCGTTTTTTATGTTGATATACAGAGCTTTTTTCTGCCCAAACCGATGGGTCCACAAATGGCCATTTTTTTCAGATATCCATAACTTCGCAAAACAAAAGATTTTTTGCAAATTCCTGCGAAAAATTTAACTTACGTATGTAAGGGTAGGGCAGATACGTTAATTTCATGTTTCAGATAACCACAACTGGAGTTACAGTCACTACCGTTGCTCTACCTTCTTTCACAGCTGCCTCAGGAGAATCCAAATTACACAGTGAAGCTATTAATACTTTTCGATAAAAAATAACAATAAAAACTTCAATGTATGCTTTATTCATTGCAGTAAAAACTTCATTTGTCTACTACATTCCAGAACGGAGAAAAAACAATGCTGAATTTTAGCAATTTATTCGTCCGTCACCCTGTCGTTCCCCTTAACGTGTTAACTATCTGACTTTTAGCATGTATGCGAGAACATGCTCAGGAAAAATTTGAAACTATTTTTGAATTGTATTGGAAGTCACAAAGAGCTCTCATTATAAAACACTGGATGAATATAGTCTGGATGATACTCGCTCCATTTTAAGCAAATGCAAGTTTTTCACTCATCTAAATGTTTCTGACGTCGTAGCTCCTCAGCTACGTAGCTATGTATCGTACAAGTTTGCAGGTACATTCAGTGGTATGAGTAGTCTCTGCAAAAATATTTGCCAATAGTGGTAGATTGGAGAAGTAATAAGCTAAAACGTCATGCCTGCCCGTAATTTTATGCAAAAATTAGTTTTCCGCATATTTAATACTTACGAGGTAATATCTCCAGAACCATACGTCTTTCAGTGATATAACTTTGCGGGTAGTCTCAGTGGTATATGTGGACGCAGTCTGCATACTGTATTACGAATAGTGTCGATGATAATGACGTAACAAATTAAAAAGTCAGGCTGAAGTTCAACTGCAAGACCAGCGAAAATATGGTAAGCAATAACTATTTTTCAAACGGTTCAAATGGCTATAAGCACTATGGGACTTAACATTTGAGGTCATCAGTCCCCTAGACTTAGAACTACTTAAACCTAACTAACCTAAGTACATCACACACATCCATGCCCGTGGCAGGATTTGAATCTGCGACCATAGCAGCATAGCGGTTCAGGACTGAAACCCCTAAAACCACTCGCCCACAGCAGCCGGCTAACTATTTTTCCTTTCATCATATTTTGGCGGGGTGTCAACGATACAAAATTTCGCAAAGGTTTCAGATTATGTCTAAAGTTTGTCGGAAGTCATTTCTCAAATACTGGATGATGTAGTCCGAGCTCATTAATTTCGCTGTTTCAAATAGGAACATAGTAATACTTCTCTTAGTGTGTTAAGCCTTTAACAAAAGATAACTCCTCTTAAAGAGTAGTGAGCTGTGCTGCCCCTTGCTTATGCGTTGCTTTAAAACTTGGCAGTTACTTTGCCTTTGATTTCTGTTGTGTACATAGTTCCGCGTAGTCAGCGCGTACACAACTTCCCCACTAGAGCGCGCCCCGCTAAGCACAACAGCGGAGGCGCAGCGCACGTCCGTCTCCGCATTACACTATGGCGCTGTCTTAGAGACGGACTAAATTCTGCTTCCGCCGATCCGCATATTAATATGTAACGCAGCCAATGGGATTGCTGCTACCATGGAACCTTTCCTCCTCGCGGATCACTCTCGCACAATGATACATGAACGCGCGAGGTATTGTAACGAGTGTACAGACCTCCGATTAGTCAGTCTGCATTTGTCTGCACCAGTCTATAGTGAAGTTTCGGTCTTCGCCTAATAAGATTATCAAATTCCTGTCCATAGCCATGAAGATAAATGTATAGGCAACTTGTCAAGTATCAGAGATATGTGAGAATAAGATTAACGTACCAAGACCAAAGGAACTTCAGATTGTCAGTTGTAAACAGCATCCAGAATCAAGTTACGTAATGTCTATGATTTTTATTATTTTAATAAACGTGTGTGAAAATTAATCAAATTCTGTTTAAAGTTGGTCACTGTGAATCTGCTACTCTAAGCGTACAAGTGGCATTTCTATCGCCTGACCTGACGGCAGAAGATAAACACGCCACGATAGGACCACGAGATATGTTGCTGACACTCGCCTACTTCGTTAGAGCGACAAGTCAAATAATCTGATGGTGTGTGTACTGAAGGTCTTACAGTACGCACACCACAATTTCCCGTGGTTATTGCTGTTAAGCCGTGGTCTTTCCGCTGGCAGCAGCTGTGTGCATCGATATTTGCACTGTATACCATCTTCGGTCCGGTTCTTATAGTTCCGCCTTGGCGGTGTGCAGCCAGTCGGTCGGTTGGAGCGGATCAGTAAGCAAGTCTCTGCGTGGAGCAGTCGGCCAGGGCCGCTGGCGGTCTCTATGCAGTGTCGGACTGTGTGGGGGCTGTTCCAAGTGCTGTGAGGTTCGCGGCTCACCGACCCAGGACATGGAAGTTGAGTGGTGATTTAATTAAAGAAACCACGTCTGTTCACGTTGTCCCATTAGCTGGAGGTTCGCTGCTGGTGGTATTCCTGGGAGCAACAGGGAGTGTTCGAGTTGATGACGATTAAGCTGCCGTGTCGTGGAATTAACTATGTTTGTCGATTTCAAATTCAAGTGCACCAGCGGAATTTTCTGCCCAGTGGCTGTTTGTGTTTCAGTTACCTGCCCTGATTGCTGACGTAAATTCAGGCAGTGTCTTTTCCTTACCTGTTGTTGCTGTCGAACATCGTGTGTAGTTTTTACAGATTAATGTGTATTTGGTTGTGGGCGGCTGCGTCTGCAACCTTTAGGCTTTGGAATCCTCATATACTGGTCGGTGGTTAGCAAGTCATCTTGTCAGTGGATACCAGACTGTTTCTTGGTTGTGTTGCAGGCGGATCGAGAGGGTGAATTATTGTCTAACCTGAGCGAACGTTAAGATTTCAAGAACAGACCGAGTCCCCTGGAAACTTCTGAGCACCGTTTGCTATACTGCCTTTCTTGTTGGCATTTAATTGTGAATTTTTAATGGCTTATAGCCGTTGGTTGGAATTTGTATGCTTGTAATTGTGTTTTCAAAATCAAAGGCCTTCAGCCGTTTTGAAAGTAAGTTTTTCTAAATTGGGCAAGTCTTTCACTGTCTGAAGATAAATCTTGAGCCTTCTGCCTGCTGAAAATTTATTGTATTGTTTTAAAGCATCGGCCTTCAGCCGCTTTAATTTTTAAGGATCTTACTTACCAAGTATTACGTTTTGGAAGATGAAGCTGTGGGCTTTCTCCCTGTTTAAAATTTATTGTAGTTGTATTGTTTTCCTTAAAGCATGCGCCCTCAGCCGCTTTAAGTTTCTTACTTATCAGGTATTACATTCTTTCAAGATAAAGCTGTGGGTCTTCTGCCTGTAAAAATTTTATCGTAGTAGTTTTGTTCTTAAAATGATGGGCCGCTAGTTGCTTTAAAATTTGGGGTTCCTGCTTATCAAGTTTTACATCACTTGTGCTTAAATACTATTTAAGGTTAAAAGCTTTGGGCCTTCTGCCGTGGAAAATTGGTTGCAGTTTTTTTTTTTTTTACACAAAGGCCTTCATCCGTTTTGATGTAAGATTTCTTATTGATTATAAAGCTTAGGCCTTCTTCCTATTAAAAGGTTATTGTAGTTACGTTGTTTTAAATTTACTGACCTTCAGCCGCTTTCAAAAAACTTACTCTATCTGACTAGTGAAGTCTTACATATCTTGGCCTTAAATTCTATTTAAGGTTAAAGCCTAAAGCCTTCTGCCTCAAGAAAAATATTTGTAGCAGTTGTATTTAATTCATGGGCCTTCAGCCGTTTTAGAATTAAAGACGTTTTCTGTCGATAGTCAAGCTTAGGAGCTGCGCTGTAATATTTGGACAACTAAATGAAGTGTTATGTTTGGAGAGTAACTGACAGCCGCTCATTCTGGCCCCCTTTCGCAATTCCTACTACTTGTCCTGTCCTGTGGGTTTAAAAGGGCGTCTCAAGTAGACTATGACAACGTTTTACATTCTTAAATTCGATTAATATTGACGGAAAATATTTAAAACCAAATCTTCGTTGCTCCTCGGAGCTCTTAGATAGGCAATCTGTAATTGGTAATGGGTTCCGGGTAGCTGTGTAGTAATTTACGGGGTGTTTCCGTAAGAGAGCTCAAAAATTTAGCAGCACGTAGAGAATGCTCCATTGAACAATTTGAGGTAGGGAACCTGGGGTCGGAGAAACCAGCTTTAGGAGATATTCTACACTCCAACGTGAATATTCGTTTTGTTGCCACGTCCCCCAATAATTTTAGAAATTCTGGTTGAATGTTATCTATCCCTTCGGCGTTATTGGATCTTAAGTCTTCGGAAGCTCTCTTAAATTCTGATTCTAATACTGGATCCCCCATCTCATCTAAATCGAATCCTGTTTCTTCTTCTATCGCATCAGACAAATCATCCTCCTCATAGAGACTTTCAATGTATTCTTTCCACCTATCCGCTCTCTCCTCTGCATTTAAAAGTGGAATTGCCGTTGCACTCTTATTGTTATCACCCTTGCTTTCAATATCACCGAAGGTTGTTTTGACTTTCCTGTATGCTGAGACTGTCCTTCCGACATTCATTTCTCTTTCGATTTGTTTACATTTTTCATACAGTCATTTCGTCTTAGCATCATTGCCCTTCCCATTTATTTCATAATTCAGCACCTTCTATTTATGTATTCCTGAGTTTCCCGGAACATTTTTGTACTTTATCCCTTTGTCGATCTACTGAAGTATTTCTTCTGTTACCCAAGGTTTCTTCGCAGCTACCTTCTTTGTACCTATGTTTTCCTTCCCAACTTCTGCGATGACCCTTTTTAGAGATGTCCATTCCTCTTCAACTGTACTGCCTACTGAGCTGTTCCTTATTGTTGGATATGTAACGTGAGAGAACTTCATTCGTATCTCGTATTTCCTTAGTACTTCCGTATCCCATTTCTTTGCGTGTTGAGACTAATCTCTTAAACTTCAGCCTACTCTTCATCACTACTATATTGTGATCTGAGTCTGTATCTGCTGCTGGGTACACCTTACAATCCAGTCTCTGATTTCGGAATCTCTGTCTGCCCATGATGTAATATAACTGAAATCCTCCCGTATCACCCAGCCTTTTCCAAGTGTACCTCCTCCTCTTCTGATTCTTTAAGAGAGTATTCGCAATTACAAGCTGAAATTTGTTACAGAAGTCAATTAGTCTCTTTGCTCTCTCATTCCTTGTCCCAAGCCCATATGCTTCTGTAACCTTTCCTTCCACTCCTTCCCAAACAACTGCATTCCAGTCCCCCATGACTATTAGATTTTCATCCCCCTTTACATACTGTATTAATTTCTCAATATCCTCATACGCTTCCTCTATCTCCTCATCTTCAGCTTGCGATTTCGGCATGTATACCTGAACTACCATTGTTTGCTGTAGATTCTTATCAACCCTGTCACTGAACTGGTCATAGTGACACTCTCTCTGCCCTACCTTCCTGTTCATGAGGAAACTCCCGTTATACCATTTTCTGCTGCTGTTGATATTACCCTCCACTCATCTAACCAGAGATCCTTGTCTTCTTCCCACTTCACTTCACTGACCCCTACTATATCTTGCGTCTTTGCATTTCCCTTTCAAGATTTTCTAGTTTCCCTACCACGTTCAAGCTTCTGACATTCCACGCGGCGACTCGTAGAACGTTACCCTTTCGTTGATTCATCAATCTTTTTCTCAAGGTAACCTCCCCTTTGGCAGTCCCCTTCCAGATATCCGAATGGGTGACTATTCCTGAATCTTATGCCAATGGAGAGATCATCATGACACTTCTTCAATCACAGGCCTCCTGTCCTATGGATGCACGTTACGTGTCTTTAATGGAGTGGTTTCCATTGCCTTCTGCATCCTCATGCCGTTGATCATTGCTGATTCTTCCACCTTTAGGGGCAATTTCCCACCCCTAAGGACAAGAGAGCGGCCTGAACCTCTGTCCGCTCCTCCTCCCTCTTTTTCAAGGCTATTGGGAAAATGAGGGTGACTTCTTATGCCGGAAGTCTTCGGCCGCCAATGCTGATTATTAATCAAATTTTAAACAGCGGCGGGATTCTAACTCAGAACCGAAGTAGTTTGGATTATGAGTCAAAGAATGTACACCTAGACCACGGGTGCATAAGGGCATACAAGGCATGTGAGGAGAATGGGCTTACTGGAGGCACAGTAGGTTGTTGGGGGTTTTCTGTTGCAGACGTGTTTTCCTGTCCAGCAGTCAGATAGCTGGGGCACAAGCGGCGGCCTGGCCTGTGCACTGATGTTGTTCCGACGTCTATCTGAATTCCAACCATTAGCCATGCAGCCATTTGATTTCTTCTCATTAGAAAACTCTTTAAATCCTCATGGTGAGCATCTTCCTCTATCAAAGGGCATCGATTTGTCAAATAGGTGTGATAAGCCTCGTTCATCCCGGTTATATCGCGCATTGCCAGAGTGTTTTCTGTGCCTTGAGAGACTGCGCTCGTCGATTGACTATATTAAGCTGTATGTGACTGTTTTGAGCATGAATCGCGTACTGGTGCGTGCGTGTGTTAGTGGCTGAATATTCTTGTTAATTGCACCTAGGGAGCGGTTGCCGTGCTTATTGCAGCTGCACATGTCGTTGGTGTTCATGCAAGCTTTGTGTGCATAGGCGTACGCACCTGCTAGCAGTTACCTCAGCTGAAAACAAATTCCAAATAAAGTGACGCCTCGAAGTACTATTTAATTTACGAATGCATTGGCTAAGAAAGGCACCTATTTCCTGTTTCAGCTGGTCAGTTAGTTAAATTTTTTTTTTTCGTCTTTTGCGATTTTTGAATGCTTGAGCTAATATTTGGCTGGACTCGACCTTCTGTGATGGCCATCATTTTCTGTTCCTATGTACTGTTCTGCCTCCCACAATGCACCAGTGGACGAAAAAATTAATTTAAGTATTCTTTATTTACTGTTTTTGGCGGATTAACGGCATTAACAGTTGATCTTTTTCCTTTGTAGAACAGTGCAACAGTTTACCAGAGTACTTGCAGATTGTCATTCCTTTTAGATAATATCGAGCTAGTTAATATAGCTGTATGGTATTTACAGGCGGCAGGAGTATAGAGATACACTATGTCATCAAAATTATCCGGACACCTGGCTGAAAATGACTTACAAGTTCGTGGCGCCCTCCATCGGTAATGAAGGACTTCAATATGCTGTTCGCCCACCCTTAGACTTGTGGCAGCTTCCATTTTCGCAGGCATACGTTCACTGAGGTCCTGGAAGTTTTCTTGGGGAATAGCAGCCCATATTTCTGGGAGACCTGCAGTGAGAAGAGGTATCGATGTCGGTCGGTGACGCATGGCACGAAGTCGAGGTTCCAAAACATCCCAAAGGTGTTCTATATGATTCAGGTAAGGACTCTATGGAGGCCATTCCATTACAGGAATTTGATTGTCGAGCAACCACTTCGCCACAGGCCGTGCGTTATGAACAGGTGCTCGATCGTGTTGAAAGATGCAATCTCCATTGCCAAATTGCTGTTCAACAGTGGGAAGCAAGAAGGTGCTTGAAACATCAATGTAGGCCTGTGCTGTTGAAACATCCCCTTTGAACAATTATACACGGCTGTCCTTAAACTGATACACAATATTTTTTTTTTTAGCGCAACGCAATCTGACTTTCAAAAATCCCTACAAAAGAATGGCCCTGACTAACATTAAGCTATACCTTTCACAAATCACTTACCTCACAAAAATCTTCGCTGCTCAAGCTACTGCAATACAGCGAGCGCCACTACTGCCAGCTAAATAAAAGATTCAAACTATGGAAGGCACTAACTACTGATAGGGATAGTTAGCAAATGAAAGATATTAATAGAGAACAAACAATGTATTTACCTTGATATCATCATATATAAATATAGCAGTTCATGACAAATTACAAATCTCCGCCATCTCTCTCCCCACATCCACCACTGCTGGCGGCTCACCTCCAACTGCGCAACGCTACGCGCTGTTCACAGCCAGCTGCCTAACACTACAATGGCGAGTATTACAACAATGCAAAGCAGCCACAGACTGCACACAGCACAGCCAGTGATTTTCATACAGAGGTGGCGTTACCAATAAAAAAACCTAAACAGCCTACTTACACTGTGATAGTGACACGCAAAACATCAAGGGATGCAAGCCCCCTCCATGGAAAACACGACCACATCATAATACCATCCCCTCCGAATTTTACTGTTGGCGCTACACACGCTGGCAGATGACGTTCATCAGGCATTCACCACACCCACACTCTGCCAATCCCTTCAAATCCGTGAGTTCCGCGGAGCGCCCCATTCTGTTCTCTCACGTTGTCTAGTGACAACTGAGGGCGCTGATATAGAGTACCTGGCACTACGTGGCAGCACAGTGCACCTAGGATGAAAAACCTACGATTTTAGGGTGTCCGGATACTTTTGATCACGTAGTGTAGTTCCTAATAATTAATTCTTCTTAATTCTGTACATCCAGGTGGCACAACATCCCTTCACCACATCCCTAGTGCCTACCTTGTCCAGCAGGCCAGCAGCCAACCAATACTTCTGTCGCATTGTCTATTATAGCCTCTCATGTCCTTTTCTATTCCTGTTCTTTTCCTCTCGCTTCCATAGTTTTGCAAAGATTTGAACTACTATCTGCCGCTGTCTCCTGAATTATCCTATTTCTTCTCGAAATATGATTCCTACTGTTCATTCTTAATATTGAGAACTATCTCTCTATTTTATTAGTGCTTTTCAAGCAAGATGTTACAACAAAGTTACTTAACGCGATTTTAGTTGGACTGTCATTACTATACGACCACACATTTGTCAATGGAACTACTACTACTACCGCTACTACTACTGCAACTACCCGTACTATTATTGTTATTATTGTTACTATTGTTACTGTTTATCCATTATAATTATTGAGTTTACAAGCAGCATCCGTTCTGAAGTTGTCACTTTGCCTTTAAACTTGGTGGAAATTCACGAATTCACACGCCCAACCAACTCATTTGTCGATGTGTCTAGATTCTGGACGAGCACAGATAGAAGGCAGAGCAGTTTGCGTCCTGGCTAGCTCGGTCTTAACTTAGCCGCTCAAAATTAACCATTTTTCCTGTGTCGTATATTTTTATTATTTAGTTTATTTGCACATCAAGTTCCATAGGACGAAAATGAGGAGCAAATTTCCAAGGTCATGGAACGTGTCAGTACATGAAATTACAACATAAAAGTAAAAACAGATAAAAATAAATGTTCATGAAACTGAAAAAAGTCAGTTCATAAGTTTAAGTAAACGCTATCAGCAATAAAATAAGAATCAGCTTCATCTTTCAAGGAACTCCTCGGCAGAATAGAAAGAGTGACCGATGAGGAAACTCTGCAGTTTCGATTTGAAAGCACGTGGATTACTGCTAAGATTTTTGAATTTAGTGGCAGCTTATTGAAAATGGATGCAGCAGTATACTGCACACCTTTTTGCACAAGAATTAAGGAAGTCCGATACACATGCAGGTTTGATTTCTGCCGAGTATTAACCGAGTGAAAGCTGCTTATTCTTGGGAATAAACTAATATTGGTAACAAGAAACGACAATAAGGAGTATACATATTGAGAGGCCAATGTGAAAATACCCAGACTCGTGAACAGAGGTTTACAAGAGGTTTGCTAACTCACACCAATTACTGCCCAAACCTCCCGTTCTGAGCCCAAAATATCCTTCTAGAATGGGAAGAGTTACCCCAAAATATAATACCAAACGACATAAGCGAATGAAATTAAGCAAAGTAGACTAATTTTCGTGTCGGAGTATCACTCACTTCTGATACTATTTGAACAGTAAAAATGGCAGTATTAAGTTTTGAACAAGATCCTGAACGTGGGCTTTCCACGACAGCTTACTATCTATCTGAATACCTATAACTTGGAACTGTTGAGTTTCACCAATCATAATCCTTTTCTGTGAAATTAAAACGTCAGGTTTTTTTGAATTGTGTATTAGAAACTGTTAAAACTGAGTCTTACTATGATTTAACGTTAGTTTATTTTCTACAATCCATGAACTGAGGTCATGTACTGCATTAATTGAAACCAAGCCAATGTTGCACACAACATCCTTCACTACGAAGCTAGTGTCGTCAGCAAACAGAAATATTTTAGCGTTACCTGTAATACTAGAGGGCATAAATAAGGAACAGGAGTGGCCCCAACACTGATCCCTGGGGCACCCCCCTTCCCCCCTTGACAGAACCACACTCAGATCCCACATCACAGCCGTTATCAACATTGTGAATAATGACCTTTTGCTGCCTGTTGCCAAAGTAAGACGTGAACCAATTGTGAGCCACTCCCCGTTTTCTGTAATGGTCCAACTTCTGGAGCAATATTATGTGATCAACACAAACAAACACCTTAGTTAAATCAAAAAATACGCCAAGTGTTCGAAAAATTTGTGTTTAGCCCATCTAGTACCTCCCAGAGAAAAGATAATATAGCATTTTCAGTTGTTAAACGACTTCTAAAGCCGAACTGTACATTTGATAGCAAATCATATGATATAAAATGATCAATTATCCTTACATACACAACATTTTCAATAACTTTTGCAAGCACTGATGGCAAAGAAATAGTTCTAAAATTATCTACATTATCCCTTTCTCTTTTTTTATAAAGCAGCTTTACTACTGCGTAGTTTAATCGCTCAGGAAACTGACCATTCCTAAAAGAAACATTACAAGTATGGCTAAATAGAGGGCTAACATGTGCACACAGTACATTCATATTCTGCTAAACACTTCATCATAACCATGAGAGTCCTTAGACTTCAGTGATTTAATTATTGTCTGCATCCCCCTCTTCTTTGTATCACAGAGGAGTATTTCAGACATCAATCTCGGAAAGGCATTTGCCAAGAGAGTTATATGATTTCCTGCACAAACTAAATTTTTATTTAATTCACCAGTAATGCGCAGAAAGTGATTGTTAAATGCTGTACATATATCCGATTTATCGGTAACAGAAATATTTTTACTGCGAACTGACTTGATATCATCGACCTTATGCTGCTGACCAGACATTTCCTTCACAGCTGACCATATGGTCTCTGATAAATTACGATTCAGTGTCATACATTTAGGTTGACTCATTGAGTTTCGGTTTTCATAGCTCGAAGTACAGAAAAAACGTGTGAGTGTCGTGGGTTCTTGCATCTTCAAGACTTGCTGTTACATGTTTTGACAAATGTCGCTGTTTTTTAGATATTCTACTATCCAAGAGGACCCGTTCCTCTATAAAGTGAATACCCCTAGTTCGTTAACCAAATCAAAGTGCATAAAACTAGTGTGCTCAGAGACTAACATTGGATTCGTATTTACTATTTGCTCACTTTATATTTAAATTTCCTCGTTAATGACAGGAATGAATGTAGACTCAGCTGACAACCTCTTGCGTACAAGAATGTCGTTCGATATGATGAAGGCTGATTATTTTGCTCCGTTCTGACTTTAAGAATAATTGTATTTCTCAGAAAATAACTTGCGGCCCATTTGCTTAAGTGACGGCTACATCTTTACACTTACAGTACTCGACTTTATTGCACAATGCTTCTACTCTGTCTGCAGTCCATTCAGCTTGAAGTTTGCATTTAACCTCCATTCAGCTTATAGTTTACAGTTAATAGTTTCATATCTCTATAAATATATACGTGTACTTTATTCGATTCAATAGTTGAGTTCTATATCTTTACCTAACCTTGACGTAGCCCCAACGAATTTTCTCAAGCGTTTTTTGGCTTTTTCTTCTTCTGTTGAGGTTTTGGAAGACAGAGTTTAGCAAAACCATATGAAATCCACTATAGAACTCTAGGACCCTGTAAGAATTTTTATGCTCTCATTTCATTCAACAGTAAATTCACCTTCCGTTCACATCCCAGGTATGGTGGTGCATTGACGTACGACCACCATATTTCCATTGCTCCTCGTATATTTAATCTTCTCTTTGATATTATCCGTTTCCTCACTACTTGCCCTTCATCAGTACGTGATGATAACAGTTTAACTTCTCTCCCCATTAAATTAAAGTTGAATTATTATGCAGCAGAAATATCTAGTTTCATGAATGGAAACTCCTAGACGAGAGACGTTTCTTCCCCAATATTTTAACACAAATATATTCCACACTTCCAGGTATTAATTTAATTCCTGTTTCAGTTCTCAAGTCTATAAAGCAAAATGATTAGTAATATGTAGAAGGGCAGTTACAGTTTGTAATCACACACTAACTGCCTTTAGATGTTGAAGTTAGCACCAGGAATGAAATTTCTATGGATCTGCAGATTTCCGGCGATTGTTGACACTGAAAATTTTATAATAATCAGAGGCACAGTCATACGCCGTGGGGAAGTCGTCTTGGGTGCTACGACGAACTCACTCTCTAGCATTGGATTCAATGTCCAGTTGTGTATTAATATCGATAAAAGTCCAGAAATTATTCTCTCAAAATAGAGTACAAACGACCATGGTGCAGGCTTTGCTGATTTCCCAGTATACAAAGTTCCCTACAAGGTACGACACACCAAATGATGTTCTGAGCCACAGAGAATGGAGAAGTTAAAGTAACCAAAGAATTGAATGTACTTTTTACCTTCATGAAATTATTATTGTTTACATAAATTATAATTTATGTAAAAATAATAGTCTTCTTAGCTACACTTAAGGATAAATCATCATCTTCTATGAAGTGAAATGTAACCATAATTAATCAAATTACATATCGTACTCAGAACGGCAGCCTTCAACAAAGCCGATAATCACAGTTCAGCTGCGATCAACTATCCGATTCCTCCTCGTAGCTGCTAAATCAGAAACAAGCAAATTCAGAGTACATGTAATGTTCCACGTAATAGCCGTAGAGTTTATTCACGACTCAGAGATAATCTCTCGATCTCTCGAAGTCACAATGAGTCTTTGATCCATATAGACCACTTGCGCAGTCACGCATGCACATTTGCGCTAAAAGGGAAAGAGTGACAGGAAAAGGGTGATACTACAACAGGTAGATCTATAATGGTGGCTGGTATTAGTTGCAATTCTCAGACAATAATTGTCACTTCGATGTGATACTGCAACAGGTTGATCTATAATGGTGGCTGGTATTAGTTGCAATTCTCAGACAATAATTGTCACTTCGATGTCCACAGTAACTCAACCTGTTACCTCCTTCAACATTCATTAACCTAAGATTAAATGATGGTCTTGCCATAACCCTGTAATCAGCTGAGCAGATATCATTGACATTTTTGCATTCCACTTCACTAACACCCTAAACGTCTAATTTTATATTCCTCATGGCTGTACTCCTCTGGGACATTAAAAATTCTGCGTGTTGTAGAGTCATTCTTCCACCCAGCAGTGCCTTCATCAACTTGTAATCACAGCCGAAGATTACCTTATACCTATATATGTGTTTCTGAACAAAGTTGACAATAAGAGAATATTTTTGAAGGCTAAGTGTTTTATGGATACATTTTATGTTTCTTTAATAAGTTTACACAGGTTTCCATTCTCTTTTATGTCTTCCTGTTATGTCATTATTGATTCTTCTACCTTAGAATATATCTATTGCAGCAAAAACAGAATACAGTTATTAATTTATTTTCGTTCGAAATTCAAACAATGGTTCTGATAAAAGTGGGATGTTTGTAATAGTAACCAAAAGTGCTGGTCGCTAGAATTCAGTGACAATTACGTACTTCGAAATTATCTTTATTTTCATTATGTATGTCTACAACTTTTGTGGTAGTATTGGCAATCAAAAAGTGAGCAACCACATTATGTGGCAGTTTAGATTTAAACTCTGATTTTTAGAGATTCAATTTACCTGCGTAACCCTGTCTTGTTGCCCTTGCTAAAATTATTTTGAATACTTTTTTTTTTAAATATATGTAGTCATTCCTCGAGCCACCGTTCCAGAGATTACAACTCTGACGGCAGCGATGGGCGATCGCAGCGCCGCCGTCGGCAGAGATCGGCCTGAAACAGCTGCGGACTGCTGTGCGGTGCGCTCGTTAGCCGGGGCTACGCCGAGGCAGCTGTTTAAAAGTTCGTTAGCGAGTCTGCAGAAATATACTGTTTTGAAGAGGAACCGTCCCTTCACTCATTCATTTTTATTTCGAACTCATGAATACTTTTTCCTCGAGTTTTTTTCCGGTAATGCAGAAATGCGGTTTATGTTAGCGCTACAAGGAAAAACGCAAAGCGTCCCAGACACATGGCGTGCTCCGACCGCCTCTATATTTTTCTGAAATGACTGAAATTAATCCTTGCCTTTGCTACTGGTTCCCGTTGAGCATGAATTAGTTTTGCGAGAGGACGCCGAATACTGGAGGACCACTGCAAAGCGATGCTTATATGTATTAATTCACTTTATCTCATATTACTTGGAGGTTTCCAGTGTAGACATAATAAATTGAGGCATACTGGCGAGATAGGGCTGAATAGCATTAATATGGATAATAAATGTGGACCTTTGTGATTTGCTATCCAGAATAAAATCTTACTGCAACAACTTTTCTATTCCTTCCTTCTATATTTTTCCTTTAATTCCTGCCTCGTGCTATGAATGAGATATGTTGTTTATCTGCCAAATAATTCTAAAGCAAGCCTGATGATAACAGCACTGGGTCATTAGTTGTCAGGGAAGGGGAACAGAGTTGGTAGCATGCAGTTCCGGATTAGCGAATTGTGCCCCAAAGCTGCCGTCAGTGCATTTTGAAGTGCTCGAGGACGAAGTATCTCTCTGTGAAAAATAAGTTTGGATTAGAGCATGGACTACGTTGCGGGAAAGAAGGCAAAGGAGCTGATACCTAAAGAGTAGTAGCAATTCATATTACGTTAACAGTACGTGAAATTTGTTTATAATAAAATAGTATTTGGAGGGAAAACAATGTGTGAAATCATTTCTAGAGATACGTCTGATTTCGCATGACACATGGAAAGCGACGACGAATACTGTTGTGATAAGAGTAGCGAGTAAACAAATAGTTAAGAAAAACATGTCGGCTGAGACAGAGATAGCAAATATACATTATTCGCCAGCTGAATAGGAGTAACATGAAGACGACTGTAATATTACAATTATGAGGCACTTTTGTAAAAGTTTTCTTTTGTTCTCTCTTTTCTGTTTGAAAAAATTTAATTAGTATCAATGTTATTATTTTGTAATTGCACTTATCTATGTAAATAGTAGCGTCCAATATGTGAGTAAGTGGTTTTTGAACGAGAGCTTGCGAAGTCGACGCTAAGTTCCGACAGCGTAAATTGAAAGCGGGCACGTCTATACCGGAACTGGAAAACCAGTCCCGTTTATTTCTCCCTACGACATCGTCTGGTTATCGGCTTCAGATTATGGCGAATCTATAGCGGACAGGGCAAAGAAAAAAAAACTGAATGACTGTGTAATTTGTGCAGTGTGAATTACAAACCCGTTAACAAGTACTGTATTGCGCTAATTATTCAAGGCTGTAGAGATAAGCAGTTTATGGAAACCAGTCTGTACTGAGTAACAGACTACACTGTGCTCGAGTTTAAAATATGGGCCCACACCGTATCCCTCTTCAAACTCTTCTATTCGAAATTCTGCATAAAAATATCAGCTGCTACGGGCTACAAAGCTGAAGCTGTAACAACGCTATCATTCTGTTCATAAAATATTCCAGTCAACTTAATATTACTCGACCACAAACATAATTCTACCAGGTGAGAAGTCGTGATATAATGTGGAACTAAATGCACCTCGCTGGCTTCACTATGTCGACGACACGCCCACTGCATCTGCTAGGTGAACCTGGAGGACGAAGGTTCAGGTGTCCCTTAATGGGAGGACTCGAGTCCCCACATGGTTGCTACCCCGTTCAACAAGTTTAGATCAAAAAAAATTTATTTAGACCAATATGAAACAAGTACTATTTAAACAGTTGCCACGATTTTAATTAATTATCATAAACTAGATACCAGTCTACAGACTTCAACAAACAACGAACACTGATTGTATGGTCAGCTACGGTGGTAAGTTCACAGAGAATTTAGCTGAGCCTCCGACGCACAGCTGCTATTAATTATCAAATCACATGTCATTACACTGAAAACATGAACAGCTTTTTTTTAATTTTACAAACAGCA
Organism: Schistocerca piceifrons; assembly: GCF_021461385.2. Classification (NCBI taxonomy): domain Eukaryota; kingdom Metazoa; phylum Arthropoda; class Insecta; order Orthoptera; family Acrididae; genus Schistocerca; species Schistocerca piceifrons. The sequence goes on from NC_060143.1 coordinate 559,140,804, forward strand.
AAGAACAAGGGATATCAGTGCAACGAAAAGCCAGCCAAAGCTGCAAATTTCATTCTTTTCATTCATTCGATTAGTTTCTGGACGTAAAACTTTGGTTGTTTTTCCGTTGACTTATTACCAAAAGTTTCTGAGCTACACTTCTTCCAGCACGCTTAAGCTTGATTAGCAAAGGATAAAATTTAAAGGGTGGCAGTTAAAAAAGCAGCCTCCAACAAACAGTTTTAATCATCATCACTTATTCTACATAAAATGTCATAAAGGCGCATCACAGAAAGCAAAAGACATATTACAAACCGGAATAACGCACTATACAAAGATCAACAACACAATTAGTGACACGGGAAGGGGCTTTGTCCAGATCACAGTTGCAGGTATTTCCGGCAGATGTTGTTCCACTTTCTTCTGTCCATTACATCTTCCAGGGATGCTGCTGGTTCTACCCTCTGGAACGTCCTCATCACCCCATATTTCCACCAAGTCCTTGGACGACCTCTTGGACCTCTTCGAATCAGCTGAGAATTGAACACTCGGTTGGGGATAGGTTCTCCAGCTCTTAAGATGTGTCCCAACCACTGGAGTCGCCGTTCTCTGATGGACCTACCAACGCCACCTCTTCCCAAACGTTGGTACAAGTCCTCTTTTTGCCTCATTTCCCATCTTCCATTTTCTCTGTTGAATGTAGGCTCGTAGATCTTTCTGAGCATTTTCCTTTCTAATGCGCAAATGCGCTCTTCAAGTGTGTGTAAAGTTTGATCTTACTGTTTTGTGAGACCAAGTGTGACTTGAGTAAGTCATTGAGACTAAAGAAGGCACGATCAGCGTTAATTATTCTCTGTTGAATCTCTTTCTCAACCTCGCGTTTATTATATAGAATCGATTCCTGGCGCTTAAATTTCTCCACTCGTTCAAAATTGTGTCCATCTATGTTGATAGTGGTACGGAAATCCTACCGGCGTGTGATGATCTTATATTCGGTTTTCTCGTCGTTGACAACTAATCCCACTTTGCTTGCCTGTTTCATGAACCTAGTGGTGTCAACACTAGCTGATTAAATGAGTCTCCCATAATCACTACACCATCGGCATAGGCCAAGTTCCAATTACACACATCTCCCTGTCTCTGCCAATTTCACGTCGTACCTTTGACAATGCAATGTTGAACAGCACTGCGGACAAAGGATCTATTTGTCTCATACCGTGTTGAACAGTGAAAGGATCTGACATTTTGTTTCCAAACCATACTTGGCAGCTTGTGTCTGTATAACACGCTTCAATCACTTTGATGTATTCCATTGTGATGCCCACTCCTGCATTATCCTCACGATACCGTCCGATTAACGCTGTCATACGCCTGTCAGACATCTATAAATACGTGGTGCATTTCTCTATCAAATTCATAGCACTTTTCCATTAGCTATCGTAGCCGTAAAGACGTGATCCATGGTTGAGCGTCCTGCCATGAATCCGCGCTGATATGGTCCTATGATCTCTTGTAGAGCAGGTCTCAGGCGACCAAGTAACAGGGAGGTTAAGACATAACCCATCTCAAAGAGCGAAATTACTAGATAATTGCCCACTTTTGTGGCATCTCCTTTTTTAAAAATTTGGCATACAGTCGCTATCTTCCATTCAACTGGGATCTCCTCTGATGACCAGATTTTGAAAATTAGATCTCTTAACGTCTCCAGTAAAACTCTCCCTATGTTTCTAATCAGTTCTGCACTAATACCACACAACCACATAGCGTTTTATTGTTTTTGAGTGACTCTGCAGATGATCTTTTCTCTTCCATTCAAGGTTCAGGTACTTCCTCTTCCTCTGTATTTAACTTTCATTCCTGTCCTATACTTCCTTCTGGAGGTTCTACATTTAGCAATTTCCAGAAATGCTTTCCGAACTGATCTGCTTGCTCCATAGGAGGAACCACATTTCCTTCTTCATCTGTTAGGATTAAAGTTTGCTGTTTATAACTGCCTTGACCAAAACCTGCCAATTCGATGAACGAGTTCGGTGATTTTTTCGATTCCTCAACTGCCACCAATAGTTTCCTCTCATATTCTCTTTCCTTCCTTCTAAGAGCCTGTCTGTCAGTCATCTCACTTCTGAGTATGTTGCTTGTGTATCTTCTGACGGCTGATTTGAGGATTCTAATCTCTTCTCCAATCTGTCTTTAACAGCCGATCGGCATTCATCATCAAACCATGATCTGTTTTTGAGTTTAGGTTGTCGTCCCAGTTCTTCCTTTGCACTCTGGATAACCATTTCCTTCAATTGTGTCCATATCCCTTCTACATTATACGAGGCCTCTGCGGACAAAAGCGAGCCAGTGACTCTATCTTGGTATGGCTGTCTGTTTGCTCATTTGAAAGTTCGTTCTGCTCATGACGAACTATGCCTCCTCTTTTCCTTTGGCATTTATTAGAGAATTTTAGACAGATCCTGAAAACAACTGAAAAGTGGTCTGAATTCATATCAGCACCACAGTACATTCGTACTTGCTCGATGCATCCACAATGCCTTCCATCCACCAATGCATGATCAATCTACTTTTCCGTCTTACTATTTTCTGATATCCATGTGGCTTTATGTACCTCTTTCTGTGGGAAGCAGGTGCTACTAATGATCATTCTTCTAAGATCAGCAAAATTTCTCAATCTAACACAGTTGTCGTTGGTCACTTCGTGAAAAGTATTCGGCCCAATTGTGAGACGATATTCATTTTCTTTTCCAATTTGTGCACTGAGACCACCCAGGTTTAAGCAAATCGAATGTCGCTGTAGTCTGTCAGTAGTCCTCCAAATCAGCATAAACGTTATTCTTTATCTCATCATCTGTGTCCTCCGACAGTGCATGACAGTTAACAACGCAAATCTTGTATGGTGATGCCTTCAGCATCATCGCACAGATGTGATCATTTATTGGGGTCCATTTACTAACGGCCGAGAACACCTTGTTTTTAACAGCAAGTCCCACTCCAGAGGCCCGATCTGACCGTTCCTCACTGCTGTTGAATAACGTGTAGTGATCTCCGACTATCATGATTCCTTGGGGGATTCTTGTTTCTTGTATAGCTGCTACGAGGCACTGGTAGTTGCCTGGTACTGTGTCCTATTGCTTCATTCCTACTGTCATGATTGATCTAATATTCCAAGTTCCAATTTGCAAACCAAGTATTCCATTAATCTTTGCATTGTCGTCAACATTTGATCAGTTCGGTAATTTCTTTTGCCTTTTTCTTTGATCTCATAATTTAAGGCTGGTAGGTTATCGGCCTTCCGAGCCCGAGCTGAGTGATTGGGCTGCCATCTACGGCTCTGCGCCACCCAATATGTGATCAGATTAGCCTACTCCTAAGTGAGTTACCTTTACCATGACTCAAAGAGTTCCACCTAACCTTGGTCATCCATCATTGGATCTTCCGCCTTTAGGGGGTAAGATAGGCTATCTTAATGCTCTAATCTCCACCCAGTCATCCGCCCACCAAGGAGGCCGTTGGCATGGAAGAAGATGACTCCTTATCCTGGGAGTCACTCGGCCGCCAGAGCCTCGTCAGCTATCAGCAGGGTGCACCACGTGCAGGTGAGGATGGTATCTCACCCCTTACACCCCAATAAACAGTTTTACAGAATTAAAGTCGGTGCTAATATAATGCACAGTTATAGTTAGCTTATTGCATTAAAGTTCAGGAACATTCCTCATATTCAGCTGCCATTGGTTATAAAAACGACCTCTCATTACAATGAAATCAGAAGTACAGGATAATATATGCAGCAGACAAAGATATTTAAAGGGAGACAAGCAAGACAGCAGCTTTCACTGAACAGCTTTACCAAATTACCTTATTAAGCAACCTGGTATAATTTCTTTTTTTCCGATTTTCTAGTCAGTAACCAGTAAATGCACTTTTAATCAGTAACCAGTTAATGCACTGAACAAGCTTGGTTAAATTCCATTAATTATAAAAATATTTTCAAGTACAGCTTTTCATAAGCAACAAACAAATAAAATAAGCTTATTAAGCTGCAAGATCTAGGATTTCAAGGCAAGATGAGTGACCACTAAGTGGACAATGACAAACAGTTAATTAAATTAATTTAGGATAATATCTCATATGCAGCTGCCATTAATCATTAAGTAACAAACACCTATTTTCAAAAACAAAACAAAAAAAGGGGGGGGACTGTAAGACAGCTGCCTTCAGTAAACAGTTACAGCAAATAACCTAATTGCAACGAGTCTGATCATGGTTGAAGGTAACACAAAACCCACCAGAATGTGAAAGAGAAGGAGGAGAAGTGAGGGGCAAAGGCGATTCACTTAGCTTGGGCAGTAAGGGGCTGTTCTAGCGCTCCGTAAGATGCCAAGAGACTGGGGCGCCTCCTCTTGTGTCGAACCGATCAAGAACAAGTAGCCGTCGTCTACAAACTGTGCTAAGCCGCCCGCTAACAGAAACCACTTGGCGGGACAGAACCAGACTCTCCACCGTCATCAGGTTTCACCGTTGGGCCCCGCACCATCAAAAGCCTTGAGCCTTTCGCACTTTCAGAAAAGGAACTCCAGTTCCTCACCGACCTTTCTGGTCACAAAGCCTCCCCACATCGCACTTTTGTCGCTAGCGAGGAGGGCGCCACTCCTGAGGTCCAAAGTTAACCCCTTCCACCCTGGACCACCCGTTCGTGCCGGTTTGGTTTTAAACTTGTCACGCCTCAGATACATCACATTTCTGCGTGACTCCGGACTGTGCCGACTCCTGGCTTGCGTTTGGTAGCGGTCTTGTTTCATAATGCGACCAAACTTCGACAACAAGACAGAGCTATTCGTCCGCAATAAAAATTGGATTTATTTTCCTCCATTTCATTAATTTAAGACCATGCTGTATTATTTTAGACTGAGAATGTTTCACATAACGTATATAAGGTGTCTAAGCAAGTGCATGAAGAGCCGGCTGGATTTCATAAATGTCTGTAGTTGTAGTAGCACGATCGTGCTTCTCCGGTGTTAATGATGCCAAACTTTGACGCGAACATCACTTCCACATGCACACAGCACAGAAAATATTCGCACTAAGATACATAAACAAATTGTACTGCTCTGCATTTTGTATACAAATGAAAAAGTAATACAACTTATTTTGCAGGATTGGGTTTAAGTGATGTCTCAATTGACGACAATGACAATGATTCAAATACCACATCATGCAAATATGTGGATGACACTGAAGATTCTAATTCTCGTGGCGGTGAAGACGATGGCAACAGGAAGGAAGGAGACCAGGAGATACAACAGAAATTACCTGTTCCAATTACAGGCAGGACGGGTTTGTTCCGAAAGTAGAAGTTTGTATTCAAATCACATACTCCAAAGAATTAGTGTCACTAATTATTGATTGTCAGAGCATACCCGAAATAATAGACTGCATGAATTCATTTAGATTAAACCTTAATAAAATAATCTTGGGAATTTATTTCTAAATTTCAGAATCCACCAATGGTCCGTACGTCACAGCAGTATTTGGCTGATTATTTTAGCGACGAATTTTATGACATAGATGCATTTTACATTAATATGAATTGTGCAATGGAACAAAAATGTTTTTCCGATGAACTTAGTAATGGGCTGTAGCCCTTACCCAAGGTTACCTATGTACTGGAAAAAGGTCTGTCCCTATCAATTGCAAGGGAGTGCATGTCTAGAGACAGGTTTCACTCAGTCAGACAAAACGTTCATTCTGTCGATACAGAGTCACGTTTAGAGGGAGCTCAAGCGAACAAGTAGTGGAAAGTGATTGACACAGTTACAAGTCAATGGCAAAAGTTGCTAAAGAATCACAACTTTCACTCTACAAATGAGCAAATCATTCCTTTCTTGGGTCGTCGTTCACTGCAACAGCATGTCAAGTACAAACAGAGGTCTCTTGCTCTAAGAAACTTTATTTGCTCTTCCTCTGGGATGACGATGGATTTTGAGATGTACCAAGGTGATACGGCTCCACTAAGAGACCAAGTATGCGTGTAGGTCATGCATTTGTATTGAGACTTACTTAAACATGGCCCACAGGAAGTGTTGAGCACTTTCGCCGATATTTTACTACAATTTCATTGGTAGAGGCTATACAGAAAATAGGAATTGAGGCCACAGGCACCATCACCAGGCCTAGAAGATGTGAAACTGAGGGAAGGCCAAGCTCGAAGGGGCGAGTACCTTGAATATGTCCGTTGTGATGGTGCCCTGTTGTAGTAGAATGGAAAGACAATCGGAAAGGTTTGTAGCATTAACTTTCGCAGAAATAGGACCACCAACAAAAGTAAAAATATGGTGCAAAAAGGAGCACAAGTATGTGGAAATCCATATGTTGGGAACAGTTATAAGCAGTACATGGGAGTGAGTGATATATGTGATCAACAGATGGAGTGTTATGGAACTTGGTTCAAAACCAGGATCCGGACTCTAAAATTAATACTTCACTTTCTTGACTAGAGCACTGTCAATGGCTGGTTGCAATAAACAGAATACTTCAAAGACTGCAGAAAAAACGAAGTTCCTAAAGGGTGTATCCTGGATTTGCTCAAGTTTGGGATGGCCATTGCCCAGGAACTGATACAGACAACAGAGAGAAAGATAAATCATGCAGAAAATGACGACGAGCATGAAAATGAACACCTTTAGAAGAAAAAAATAAAAATTTACACTCCATCGGCAAAACCAGTTGTGGACAAGCGTTATGATGGTTATGACCTGTGGCCCACAGTGGATGACGTATATCCACCAAGATCTTGCGGATATCAACACTGAAAAAGCAGTACCAAATCACCTTGCATGAATTGTGACCAATATTTGTGCATGTCCAAGGAAAAAAATTTGTATCGTTTATTACAGATTAAAAATTTATGTGTGTGTGTGTATTTGTGTGAGAGTAGTTTACTTGCAACATATGTACGTTCATATCACATTTCTGATAGTATTGTCTTCGAAGTTCTTGAAAGAAAAATAAATAAAAGCACATTTCAACGGCACAATACATATTATTTGGACTGGGATAAAACCTAACTAACACGACCATGTTGGTGACGTTTCGAAAAAACTGTTATCCTGAGAATTTTTTTCAGTTTTCTTACCTGATTCTACAGGTCATTGTGCATTGGAATTTGCATATTTCAGATAAAGGTTTCAACAATTTTCTCTCTTGGCGGAAAGGGTTATTTTGTGGACTGGCAAGACAGCCAATCCACAAGGACGGGAGGCCGAAGGGCACGCGTTAAGCTCACGCAGGCTGGCGTGAGGTCTGGAACAGGTCAAGGTCTTATAGTAGCAAAAATAGTACGTAGCTTCTTGAATACTTAACTTTAATCCATAATTGGTGAACATCGGTCTAACGGTACATGCATCACAAGATAAATAGCAATTGATAATGGCGCCTTGCTAGGTCGTGGCAAATGACGTAGCTGAAAGCTATGCTAACTATCGTCTCGGCAAATGATAGCGTAATTTGTCAGTGAACCATCGCTAGCAAAGTCGGCTGTACAACTGGGGCGAGTGCTAGGAAGTCTCTCTAGACCTGCCGTGTGGTGGTGCTCGGTCTGCAATCACTGACAGTGGCAACACGCGGGTCCGACGTATACTAACGGACCGCGGCCGATTTAAGTAGTGTCTGGCGGTGACACCACAGGTTATGAGACAAAGACTATCCTGAATATCGAGACCATACGGCTCGTTATCGACACATACAATACATTCATCCGAAAATCAACTTCACCATGGAGGTGGAGAGTGAGTTGAGCCTCGCATTTTTAGATGTGATGATCTACACAAATCCCGAGAGTAATTGTATACTCTAGGACACATGGTTTGTAGGAAACCTACCAACGCAAATAGGTATTTAGACGGCGGTTCTCACGACCATCCAGTCCTGAAGGAAGCTGCTCTGAAGTCTCTGTTAGCGACAGCAAGAGCTACCGTTGGGACTTAAGGTTCCTTATGGATACGTTGACAGCCGACAGCTACGATGACCTTTCCATCAGTATGGCCTTGAGACAAAGCGGTATGAATAGTGATGCAAACAAGATGAACAAGGAACCTTCCGCTCATTACCATTTATGTCTAGAGGAACCGAATACGCAGAATTATTCGTAAGATGGTTTAAGGGCTACGTTTTTCAATGAACACAAGAGACAAGACATGTTTCGACTTACAACTGAAGTGTGTGACCGCTTCCACACTGCGGGGTCATTTGAAGTGACGTGCGGTTGTGAGAATGTAAAAGGCCAGTAAAAGACAGCCTTAAAGAATATGAACGCCGCACACGCTTGAGACTAAAGTTAAAATCGGCGATTGCTGCCTATCAAGAAGAATGTGACCGGACGGAAGATTGGATTTAACGTCCCGTCGGCACCGAGGTCATTAGAGACGGAGCACAAGCTAGAAATGTGTCAAGGGTGGGGAAGGGGCCGTGCCCTTTCAAAGGGACCATTCCGGCATCTTTCTGGAGCGATTTTGGGAAATCATGGAAAACCTGGATGGGCGGACGTGGGTTTGAAACGTCATCTATGCCAACATTCGCGGTGAAATGCGACCAGGTTATAGATTTTAAGAGTATACGCGTTCTATGCACAAAAAGTAATATTCACATAAGGAAAGTCCGAAATATTTAACAATTATTACAGTTTGGATAGAGAAGATAGCTACACACTTCCGTCTTCGTGGCTACTGACTCTCACGGTAGCAAACACCGAACCATGGCGGGAGAGGTGTGTAAACTAATACAAGGGACCAACCCAGACGGTACAACAAAAGCAATATTTTGGTCTCTGTCAACATCTGCTTTTAGTGTTTAACAATCACGATTGCTTCCACTTACTGAACATCTAGTTTTTTGGAATCATCGAAATGTATGTTCTTGTATAATATTCTCCTGCACTGTTGTATGTCGAGTTGTTGACGAAGGACTTCATTCAATAATGTATTGTAGTGGAGCTAAGAGTAAGCTTTAGGGAAAGGCGGGTAATACCAAATATTTACAAAAATCAACGGAAAATGAAAATGGAAGACCAAGAACGTCACGTTCGGATTAAAAAGATTGCAATGCATGGAAGCAGTCCCTCGCCGCTGCCCTTCAATATGTACATCGAGGAGGCAATGACGGATGTAAAATCAAAGTTAAAGAGCTGGATTAAAATGCAGGGCCACATGATATCAAGTTCCGCTGATGGTATTGCTAGCATCAGTGAAAGTGATGGAGGATTACAGGGAGTGGTAAAGTGAATGAGTTGTTCAATGAGTACAGAATCGGGATTCAGAGTACATCAAAGAGAAAAGAATGAAGTGACAAGTAGCAGAAATGAGATTATCGAAAAAATAAAAACTGGTGACCACGAATTACATGAAGCTAAGAGGTTCTGCTACCTAGGAACCAAATGAACACGTGAAGTAAGATTCAAGGACGACATTAGAAGCAGACTAGCAACTGGCAACGACAGAATTCTTGGTTAAAAACTGACTGTTAGTATCAAACATCGACTATACCCAGGTCAATTGAAGTTAATCAAGGATTGTGGGAAGGCCAGAAAAGAGAAAAATCGTAGCGTATGAGATGTGGTGCTACAGATGGGTCCTGAAAATTAAATGGACTAGTAAGATAAGGAACATGCAAGTCCTCCGCAGATCAGCGAAGAAAGGAACAAGTGGAAAACACTGAGATGGACAAGCTAGAGGATGAGAAGAAGCGCGTTACATCAGGGCACAACTTCCATGGCAGTACACTAGCATTAAAGGGTAAAAACTGCAAGGGAAGACAGAGGCTGGATTACACACAGGAATTAATTGAGGATGTACCATACAAGTACTAATCTCAGATAGAGAGATTGGCACAAGGAAGGAATTGTTAGGGAACGGCATCAGCAGGTTGACGACCAAAAAAAGTTTCTGCTAAATGGTGGCCAACAATAATGCTTTCGCCTTTCTGATTACACTCGTTGCCCCATAATGCGTATGGGACTGAACGAGGCCCACATGCATGCATATCCGAAGGAGCTCTGCGTCATACTTAGGAACAACCCAGGAACTGCAATATCATATTCATTTTGGTGGTGTTAGACGTAGAGTTTAGTAACTATTATTACCTTATTACACAAATGAGCAAAAACGCTACTGAGACGCCATGCTAAGCCCACAGGACAGGTCAGGTAGTTTAAATTGTGGAAAGGGGCCAAAATATGTTGCTGTCAGTTACACTCGAACAGATATTACTTTATTTAGTTGCCCAAAGATTACAGCGCCAATTTCCGAGCTTAACCATCGACTGAATATGTCACACAATCTTATGGCTTAAGGGCACAACCTCTTTAATTTTTAAAACGGCTGAATGCCCATAATTCAAAACACAATTACAATAAATTTTCAAAAGGCAGAAATCGCAAGGTTTTACCCTTAAATAATTTTTCAATGAGGCTGAAGGCCCAAACAGTCTAAGACTTGACAAGTAAGGAATTTTAATTTTAAAATGGCTAAAGGCCCATGAATTAAATACACAACTACGTTAAATTTTGAAAAGGTTGGAGGCCCAAAACTTTATCCTTAAATAATTCTTAAAAAGGGAGGGTGAAGGACCGAACAATCTAAGACTTAACAATAAGGAATTTTAATTTTAAAACGGCTGAAGGCTCATGATTCAAAACACAATTACAGTAAATTTTTACAAGGCAGAAAGCCCAAGGCTTTATCCTTAAATAATTTTTTTAGTGAGGCTGAAGGGCAAACAATCTAAGATTTAACAAGTAAGGAATTTTAATTTTAAGACAGATGCAGACCCATGATTGAAAAACACAACTGCAATAAATTTTCAAAAGCCCGAAGGCCCAAAGCATTATCCAGAAAAAAAATATTTTAAATGAGGCAGAAGGCGCAAACAATCTAAGATTTAACAAGTAACGAATTTTAATTTTAAGACAGCTGAAGGCCCGTGATTGAAAAACAAAACTACAATGAATTTTCAAAAGGCAGAAGGCCCGAAGCTATATCCAAAAAAGTATTTTAAATGAGGGTGAAGGCCAAAACAATGCAAGACTTGACAAGTAAGGAACTTTCAATTTTAAAGCGGCTGAAGGCCCATTATTTAAAACCGAACTAAAAGCATACAAACTCAAATCATCGCCTATGAGCCATTAAAATAAACAATCAAACACCAATAAGAAAACGCAGCAGAGCCAGCGGCTCTCAGAAGTTTCTGAGGGTCGGTCTGCACTTCAAATATTAACTCGCTTAGGGGAGACAGGTAGTCGGCCCAACCATATCCGATCAGCTGGCAACACAACCAAGAGACAGTCAACGGACCCACGACAAGACGACTTGCTTTCACCCGACCAGTACACAAGGAACTCCAATGCCAAAACGTAAAATGCGTAGCCGCCCACAATTAAGTATGCATAAACTGTCAAAACTACTCACACGTGTTGGACAGTGACCCGATGAGTAAAGGACACTGCCAGAATTTACGTCAATGGCCAGGGCAGGTAACCGAAACGTTAACGGCCACAAGGCAGAAGATTCCGCTGGTGTACTTCAATTCAAAGTAACCAAGTACAGTTAAACACCAGAGGGTGGCTAAAATTTGCCAACTTGAAAACACACGTTGTTGATCGCGGGAATGTCCCAATAGCCGACTACGAAATTCAAACGACACAATGTGAACAGTCGTGACTTGCTGGTGGATTAAGTCAAAACTCAACTTTCGTGTCCAGGATCGGTGAGGCACAGACCTAGTAGCAATGGGAACAGCACCACACACTCCGACATCACGTGTACGCCACCAGCGGTCTCGTCCAATCTACGCACAGCGGAAATTTCCTCGCTGCTCCACGCCAACCGACCATCTCCAGACCCAGAAATGGTACAATGGACCAAATATACGTCGACCAATGAGAGGACCAACCGAACGACCAACCAACGGTCGTCCCGCTCCAATCACCCTCCGTCGGACAGTTCATTTGTGTCGCCAGCAGTCGGCGAGCACTGGCTGTCGGCGCCTCACCGGCGCTCCGTCCTCGACTTCACTGCTGCTGCGTCCCAAGTGCACTGCTGATCCAACTGACTAATCAGACACACGACGACCCGGAAATACTATCGGTCGCTCCAGATATGGTACGACAGAGCGCTTATCGATATGCGCTGCTGCTACCACTCACGGGAAGGTAAGGAGGGAAGTTAGTGACGCCAGGAAAAGGAATAAGAAAACGAGGCGGCAGTACAGTAAAAGAAGATGACAAACAATAAATGGCATGAACACTAGCCGTGCGCGGCTCAGTTACGGCCAGTTGTTTAATAGCACAGTTTTCCACATTTCAAACACAGGACAACAAAGATTTTGCTTGGCATGGATTCTACAAGTCGTTGACATGATTACAGGAGTATGTGGCACCAGACGTCTATGCACAAGTCAAGCAATGCCCGCCAGTTACGAGAGAGTGGGCCGGCCGGTGTGACCGAGGGGCTGTAGGCGCTTCAGGGACCGCGAGACCGCTACGGTCGCAGGTTCGAATCTTGCCTCGAGCATGGATGTGTGTGATGTCCTTGGGTTAGTTAAGTTTAAGTAGTTCTAAGTTATAGGGTCCTGATAACCTCAGATGTTAAGTCCCATACTGCTCAGAACCATTGGAACCATTTGATTCGAGAAAATGGTTTACAAGCATGCAGCTGGCACCTGATATGTGTTCCAATGTATACTGGTCAGGCGTGTTTGCTGGCCAAGATATCAATGTGAGTTCACTGTAACGTCCCTCAAACCACAGTAGGACGCTTCTGATCTTCTGCTGGAAAATCTCATCTCCGTAGGGAGAGACTTCAAGTATAATAAAATTTGCATAGCTGGCTCCTGTCGTGATGCCTTCGATTACAACCACGGATCATATGAAAGCCCAGCTCGCTGTTCTCACAGCATAATTCTACCCTCAACGGCCTGCATATGAGGTGTGGTGCAGTGATTCGCCTGGATGACAGCATGTAAGGGCTCAACCATCGACTTGGTGTAACAAATAACGCTATTCTTCGACAGGCGATACGTTTCTATTTATCCACGGTGCCAATTGAGCGATGCTGTGTCCACCGCAATCGCAACTGACCATGTCGTTGAGTCAACAAAGGGAGGTGTGGTGCAGTGATTCGCCTGGATGACAGCATGTAAGGGCTCAACCATCGACTTGGTGTAACAAATAACGCTATTCTTCGACAGGCGATACGTTTCTATTTATCCACGGTGCCAACTGAGCGATGCAGTGTCCACCGCAATCGCAACTGACCATGTCGTTGGGTCAACAAAGGGAAACGTAGGGGCTGATGTGGAGCCTACTGTTCTACTCGTGCAGTGGCCTGTGAATGATGTGCTCTGAACACTTGTCCCTGAACCAGAATTTTACTCTGTCGCCAGATCTGCCACGGATCGCTGCCTATCATGGATTACACAGCGGGTGATCCCCAGATCTCTGGGTTTTGTGATAAGTCGTTGCCCTCCAATACCATGCGGCCTACTCCTGATTTCATCATCCTTCAGCCACTTTCTATATGTGCCCTTGACATTAGTACGCCAACAGGAGACCAGCTTCGCCGTTTCAGAGATTCTCGTTTCCAGCCCCAGGGCCGTAACATTCTGTCCTTTGTCAAAACCGCTCGTGGTAGTGGATTTCCGCATCTGTGGCCAGCATCTTCACTATAATGGGTCCTCATTCGTCTCTCTTCCGCTCTTTCCCTACTGCGTCACGTGCCCTCAACACCACCAGGAGGCATTCAGCCTTGAGGTGGGCGTTAGTCATAATTCCTTTGGATTATCGGTGTACAATCCTGGCATTTATGGAATTTCGAGATATCGAAACAATACTTCACAGTCGTCGACCAGAGTGCTGTACAAACGGCAGTGGAAGTCGTTGATGAAGTTGTTCACTTCTCACATGCAGGAATTTCTGATGGAATACCGTACTAAGAAACTATGTTTTTTACGTGACCCAAAAATCATTTTTATAAACTTTTTATTGTCTTTCTTTTGCCAGACTTATTTACTTTTTATAACTGAATCTCTACAGTCAGGAAGTTCTATAAGTTTCTACGTACCTCCTGCTCCGCGTTGGTGCACTTCCGTCGGACTAAAATACACTCCTGGAAATGGAAAAAAGAACACATTGACACCGGTGTGTCAGACGCACCATACTTGCTCCGGACACTGCGAGAGGGCTGTACAAGCAATGATCACACGCACGGCACAGCGGACACACCAGGAACCGTGGTGTTGGCCGTCGAATGGCGCTAGCTGCGCAGCATTTGTGCACCGCCGCCATCAGTGTCAGCCAATTTGCCGTGGCATACGGAGCTCCATCGCAGTCTTTAACACTGGTAGCATGCCGCGACAGCGTGGACGTGAACCGTATATGCAATTGACGGACTTTGAGCGAGGGCGTATAGTGGGCATGCGGGAGGCCAGGTGGACGTACCGCCGAATTGCTCAACACGTGGGGCGTGAGGTCTCCACAGTACATCGATGTTGTCGCCAGTGGTCGGCGGAAGGTGCACGTGCCCGTCGACCTGGGACCGGACCGCAGCGACGCACGGATGCACGCCAAGACCGTAGGATCCTACGCAGTGCCGTAGGGGACCGCACCGCCACTTCCCAGCAAATTAGGGACGCTGTTGCTCCTGGGGTATCGGCGAGGACCATTCGCAACCGTCTCCATGAAGCTGGGCTACGGTCCCGCACACCGTTAGGCCGTCTTCCGCTCACGCCCCAACATCGTGCAGCCCGCCTCCAGTGGTGTCGCGACAGGCGTGAATGGAGGGACGAATGGAGACGTGTCGTCTTCAGCGATGAGAGTCGCTTCTGCCTTGGTGCCAATGATGGTCGTATGCGTGTTTGGCGCCGTGCAGGTGAGCGCCACAATCAGGACTGCATACGACCGAGGCACACAGGGCCAACACCCGGCATCATGGTGTGGGGAGCGATCTCCTACACTGGCCGTACACCACTGGTGATCGTCGAGGGGACACTGAATAGTGCACGGTACATCCAAACCGTCATCGAACCCATCGTTCTACCATTCCTAGACCGGCAAGGGAACTTGCTGTTCCAACAGGACAATGCACGTCCGCATGTATCCCGTGCCACCCAACGTGCTCTGGAAGGTGTAAGTCAACTACCCTGGCCAGCAAGATCTCCGGATCTGTCCCCCATTGAGCATGTTTGGGACTGGATGAAGCGTCGTCTCACGCGGTATGCACGTCCAGCACGAACGCTGGTCCAACTGAGGCGCCAGGTGGAAATGGCATGGCAAGCCGTTCCACAGGACTACATCCAGCATCTCTACGATCGTCTCCATGGGAGAATAGCAGTCTGCATTGCTGCGAAAGGTGGATATACAGTGTACTAGTGCCGACATTGTGCATGCTCTGTTGCCTGTGTCTATGTGCCTGTGGTTCTGTCAGTGTGATCATGTGATGTATCTGACCCCAGGAATGTGTCAATAAAGTTTCCCCTTCCTGGGACAATGAATTGACGGTGTTCTTATTTCAATTTCCAGGAGTGTAAGTTCTCGTTTGATCGATTTGCGTTCTTCCACTTTTTGCAGCTGTAACAACCCTTTATGGAAAGTATAACCGAGGCAGCCACATTAGCGTGTGACATAATCACTTCCCGAGCATCTCCCCGAAACAACCCTCTTCTGTAGCAAGCTCGCAAACGCAGGCCTGGGCAGCGGCGATGTTAGTCTGCAAGGTAGCCAGCTGAAATCTTGGCGGTGGAATAACTTAACCACTTGTATATGGGTGGTTGGATGTTAACAAAATTTTATGGTCACCAGACTTTATGGCACTGCCCTGGCTGTAATTCCAAGACTCTTGGGGTGACTCATGGAGTGAAGGCATTAGACCCTGTTCATGTTGATCCGTCCGTAAGATGAGGACCCCTTCTGTGCTACTGCAGAGGCTCCGTGACGGCACCGGGTTTCATCCACTCCTTTTTCTCATCATCTTCTTACAACACAAAAATTACACCA
Organism: Schistocerca piceifrons; assembly: GCF_021461385.2. NCBI lineage: Eukaryota > Metazoa > Arthropoda > Insecta > Orthoptera > Acrididae > Schistocerca > Schistocerca piceifrons. The sequence continues at coordinate 559,156,825 of NC_060143.1, forward strand.
GATTTGCGAGTGCAGGTTTTCTCAGTGATCTCATATATCTTCTCGGGTTTTTACCCGAGTCGTCGCATTGTGTTGTTGCCACATTTCAACGAGTTTCCAACTCCTAATCTTCAGGCATATATAGCTTGAAAATGACGTGTAGGAAACTCGTCGAGACGTGGGAACACAAGACGCCACGCGTCGTATAATAACTGGACAAGATTTAAAGAATTGCACCTCACTGTCCCCCGAATGCTTTACAGTCACCTGCAATAAGGCACAAATCTCAGGCACTACACGTAAGGGGTTCGTTCTGCTATGCCAACCTACTAGGAGGCCCACGAGGTCTACCAGCCAAAAATGGCGCACAATCTACGTCCGTGTTTCTCCTCTTTTTCTTATTTTTCTATTATTTTTTATTTATTTTTATTTTATTTAATTTTTTTATTTTATTTTATTTTTTATTGCAGTTTTCATTCTCAATTACAAGGATTAAAGTGCGCTGTCTTTGATCTGGCTCATTATAGTCATTCAGCTAATTTCGGTACAAGCTGGTACCAGGACAGAGGGCGACTCTAGTTGCGATTACATTGGAGGGTCTTACAAGTCGCAGTACTTATCTGACTCAACCACAGAGAAATTTCCGAAATGTTTGTCGGCACTTGGTGATTGGGGCTGTTTTCCTTTATTTCTTTGGCACGTCATTCTGTGTCCTAGACACATATTAAAATTATTTGTATATAATTTGTGCATGTATGTGGTCCACTTGTTTGAGAGTTATTGTAGAGAGTAGTGCGTTGCCCCTAACTGTCTTAGTCAGATACTCGTACTTATTTAAATGCGGAGTCATCTGTTAAGAGAGACTAATGTTCGCTACTGTTTTCTGTTGATGAGAAGATTGACTCAAGTATCTTAAGTCCAACATTGTTGGCCAAGCATCATCACATTTGAGTACAAATTTACGTTTCGTATGATTTTCACCGTCTTTTTCGTTTGGTGACGTCCGCCTGTCAGAATCCATCCGTGCCTTTATAAATTGTAGTCGTCCAGTTTTCCACTGGAATAATGAAGTCACCAAGAGGGCTGGGATGGGGCAAGGGGTTTGTGAAGTGACCATTCTGGCCACGTGGCAGTGAAGCGCTTATCCCAGCGTGAGCCCCAATAGTACTGGCGATTATTCTGCGTTGTTCATGAAGAGCCCTGACCCACTCATCGATCCACGACTACGAGCACTGACACCGGACACAATTTATTTACATGCAAGGAGCGCATTCCGACGCTGCAGATCCGAGTGAGAGCGACGTTTTCGTGCCGCCGAATGAGTCCGGCTGCCGAGGCAGGCCGGCCGGCCGGCCGCCTTTGTGCTTGGGTTCCCTTTGATTGGCCCTCCTCTCCTCCATCTAGTCGATCTAAGAATATAGCTGCGGGCGGCCAGTCGAATGGCGGCGGCCACTGGTGCGGACGAGAGACCGTAGGAAACAAAGGAGCGCTGGGGAAAAAGGGGGGGAGGAAAATTCCGGTGTCTGCTCGAAGGTATAATTTCGGCGGCGCGGCGCGGCGCTGGCTCGGGGCCCGGGGGCTGGCCGGCGCCTTATTGTGCAGGCAGCGCGAGGGGCTGGGGGCGGGACGGCGCCTTACTGTTCAGGCAACGCGGGGGGCCGGGGGCGGCCTGGCCAGTGCTGAGCTCCGCCTCCGCCTCCGCCTCCGCCGCCGCCGCCGCCGCCCACGCACGGCCGCCGCATCTGGCGCCGGTATAAACAAGGCCCCTGCCCGGACGTGAACCGAATGCCAGAGGCAAGGGAGCCTCCACAGTGGCGCTAGATGCTTGGCTGCCGGCTGCCGTTCGATATTGCGCCGATAAAAAGGGGGAGTGCGGCGTGTGTGTGTGTTTCTTTCCCTTCCATTTCGCAGCCCTGGAGCGATGCCGCCTCTGCAATAACTGACTCTCACTCTCCACGTTCCCCACACTGTGCGCCGGGAGCTTGCGTCACCGTTACAGTAGTTCTGGGGGGCAGCGCCCATCCTGCCTGCCGATTGCTGGTGTCTGTAGAACTGAACATTATTTCCTTACTTTAAGCTGCTTACATTTGCATTTGACTGGCTACCTAATGACTAAAATACATCACCTCATTAAAATCTATCAGGATGTAATGCCACATCATTTTATAAAATACAGCAAGTTCGTAATTAACGTTCCAGTTTCAAAATGCTGCAGAAACGGAACCACTACTCAGAATGGTGACAAATTTGAACAGCGCATTGTTAATTCAAGGGGAAACGTCATGGAACAAAAAAGAATTTATGATAATTTTACCAACAATTGCGAATAAATTGGAGGGTCTTACAAGTCGCAGTATTTGTCTCTCTCAACCAAAGAGAAATTTCCGAAATGTTTGTCGGGACTTAATGATTGGGGCTGTTTTCCTTTATTTCTTCGGCGTGTCATTCTATGTCCCAGACATATATTAAAATTATTTCTATATAATTTGTGCATGTATGAGCTCCACTTGTTTGAGAGTTATTGTAGAGAGTGGTGTGTTGCCCATTACTATCTTAGTCAGATACTCGTACTTTTTTAAATACCGTGCTGTAACCGTTTTATCGTGAGTGGGGTCAGCTACAAATGAGAGATGAATAGCAGTACGACAACTATGGTTTGAGTTGCACATTACACTGTCCGTAATGTTCTAAGTGCATGACTGCACAAGTTCGGAAGTGAACATTCGTGGCACCATTAGTTAGGTAACCCCCACCACCACATAAGGTCGTGTCACATCGAATGGGCAAAATCGATTTTTAATAGTTCTGAGGTGAAACCCACATGAAAGAAAATGTCATTGGTTTTCTTATGGTCCTGGGTGCAAAAATCGCAAAAAAAGCATAACGACATCGGTTTTTAACTGTCTTGTGGACCAAAAACAGCATAAAAAGCAATACGACATCTGTTCATAATTGTCGTGATACTGACGCAGAACATGTTCTGTCCACAGTTTTCTCCCACAAGCTGAAATCAAAAAATCGGAATGTTTCGGGAGTCACGTTGAGAATGCATGCCTTCGGTCTGATACATTCGTAATGGGAGCGCTGAACGCAGCTTCCTTCATATAACCCTACAGCCAGAAGTCTCATGGATCATGATCAGCTGATATGGACGGCCAGGCTATGGGAAAATGACAGATGATAGTTAGCATTTCCGATATGCCTCTACAGCGGCCGCTCCTCTGGCTGTGCAGAATGCAAAGGAGCGCAGTCTTGCAAACAAATGATCCTACCCAAACATCCATGCTGTTGAAGGGTTGGGATGATGTTGTTTGCAAAATACTGTCATAGCGTTTACCCGTGACGGTAGAGGTAAAAGCACTCGAAGGACTCATCTCATCGAAAAAATACATCTCTATGATAAACGATGCCGTAAACCCGCACCACACAGTCACCTTTTCAGAATGAAGTGGTACCGGCTGATGTGCGTGCGGATTTTCCGTTGCCCCTATTCTGCAATTCTGTGTATTCACACGTCCTTGGAAAAGGGCTTCGCCTATACGCAAAATGCTTCCCGACTATTCATTGGCGATTTCTATGCAAGCAAGATATTACAGAGGGAACGTTTGTCACTGCGGGCAGCAACTCCTGAACATTGGCGATTTTCTATGGATAACAATGTGGGATATTTACAGCATGTCCATCATCAGGGCAATATCTCGTGCGCTGCATATTTGCACACACCGCTCGACCTCTCCTGTAATGGTGTGCCCACATCTTCGAGAGACGTCGGATCAGCTGCTTTTCTCCCTTTAATACAATGCACCTTTTCGAAAGTAATCATTTTTTTCCAGATCCTTAGCAGACATCAGACCAGTGCCTTTTTTCGTATCTTTGAGTGTCCGGAACTTCTGCAGGGCTATTGGCGAAGAGCCACCGTTCTTTTCAACGAGCTTTACCAGCAGCGCGCGACCCTTCATGGACACAGCCATGTTGGGCGTTTCGGACACAAAACGAGGAACAGCAAAAAATGGCTCTGAGCACTATGGGACTTAACTTCTGAGGTCATTAGTCCCCTAGAACTTAGAACTACCTAAACCTAACCAAACTATGGTCATCACACAAATCCATGCCCGAGGCAGGATTCGAACCTGCGACCGTAGCGGCCACGCGGTTCCAGACTGTAGCGCCTAGAACCGCTCCGCCACTCCGGCCGGCGAGAAAGAGCAGTGTGCCGCGCGTCTGTTGACATGCATATTTTGACGCTTACAGCCCCGTCTATTGGTCAAATTTTCATTATATTTGATTTCGTTCAATGACGTTCACCCATGCATGATGTTCAAATTTGACGTCATTCTGAGCAGTAGTTCTCTTTCTGGAGCGTTTTGAAACTGGAACGTTAATTATCGACGCTGTAGTTACAATACCGAAATAAACCGTTTCGACTGAAATACTGCACACGTCCTCAGCGAAAGACTAATTAGCTGGGGAGAGGGTGCTTCAGTATATCGCTTTTCGAAAGCTGAGAAAAGACGTTTTTTAAGAGTTTATACCAAAGCTGCTGTTTATTTATCGAGTGACTAATTTCGGGCTTCGCCCATTTTCACAAGCTATCTATTACACAGAACAAAATTTGTTTTGAGTGGATGCGTCGAATGTGGTTAACAAGGCCATCAGTACTAATGTGGTTCATATGGTAACTACTTAGTTACTGTGTATTTACAATTTTTTTGCTGAGGATGATTCTGTTTATGTCATCACACTTAGACGTGTTTCAGGACTGCTTTAAGAGCACCTCAGACAGAATGAACGCTCCATTGAAAACATCTAGAGAAACTAATTACTGTACGTTGTTCCAAAGGATAACTAATAAACATTTTAGAACCAGCAGAAATCTTCATTCACACGACTAAGCATGTAGAACATATGTTGAATGAACGAACAGTATTGCACAACAGGAAAACCACAGAAAATTTCCCTACCAGCGTAATCAGAACATGAATTGCACTCCAACATATCTTAATCATTCACCAAATATAGTAATTATGAATTATACACTTAAAATTGGAACATGGAACTATATTTTGTAAATTTCATTGAAATACGAATGCAATAATGTCTTTGCTCTTAAGTGGTGCTGAAAAAGAAAAGGAAAATTTATTGTACAACTGGGATGTGACGGAACACGTCGTGTCACACAGGATAAATCTATTTTATTTATTTACACGTCAAGTTCCGTAGGACCAAATTGAGGAGCAACTCTCCAAGGTCATGCAACGTGTCAGTACATGAAATTACAACTAAAAGTAATAACAGATAAAATAAATGTTCATGACCAGGAAAAAAGTCAGTCCGTAAGTTTAAGTAAACGCTTTCAGCATTACAATAAGAATCAGCTTAATTTTTCAAGGAATTGCTCGACAGAATAGAAGGAGTGACCCATGAGGAAACTCTTCAGTTTCGACTTCAAAGCGCGTGGATTATTGCTCAGAGTTTTGAATTACAGTGGCGGGTTATTGAAAATGGATGCAGCAGTATACTGCACACCTTTTTGCACTAGAGTTAAAGAGGTCCGATACAAATGCAGGTTTCATTTCTGCCGAGTATTAACCGAGTGAAAGCTGCTTATTCTTGGGAATAAGCTAATATTAGTAACACGAAACGACGATAAGGAATATACATATTGAGAGGCCAATGTCAAAATACCCAAACTCGTGAACAGAGTTCGACAAGAGGTTCGTGAACTCACACCACTTATTCCATATCCGTCCGATTCTGAGTCAAAAATATCCTTCTAGAATGGTAAGAGTAACCCCAAAATATAATACCATATGACATAAGTGAATGAAAATGAGCAAAGTAGACTAATTTTCCTGTCGAAGTACCACTCACTTCTAATACCGTTCGAATAGTTAAAATGGCGCTATTAAGTCTTTGAACAAGATCCTGAATGTGAGCCTTCCACGACAGCTTACTATCTCTCTGAACACCCAGAAATTTGGGCTGTTCAGTTTCACTAATCATATGCCCATTCCGTGAAATTAAAGCGTCAGGTTTTGTTGCATTGTGTGTTAGAAACTGTAAAAACGGAGTCTCACTGTGATTCAACGTTAGTTTATTTTCTACAAGCGATGACGTGAGGTCATGTACTGCACTATTTGAAACCGAGGCAATGTTGCACACAACATCCTTTACTAGCAAGCTAGTGTCATCAGCAAACAGAAATATTTTAGAGTTACCCCACTCAGATCCCACATCACAGCCGTTATCAACATTGTGAATAATGACCTTTTGCTGCCTGTTGCTAAAGTAAGAGGTGAACCAATTGTGAGCTACTCCCCGTATTCCGTAATGGTCCTACTTCTGGAGCAATATTTTGTGATCAACACAATCAAATGCCTTATTTAAATCAAAAAATACGCCAAGCGTTCTAAACTTTTTGTTTAGCCCATCCAGTACCTCACAGAGAAAAGAGAACACAGCCTTTTCAGTTGTTAAACGAATTCTAAAGCCGAACTGTACATTAGATAGCAAATTATCGTGATATACACCGCCTTTTCAATAACTTTAGCAAACACTGATGACATAGAAATGGGTCTAAAATTATGTACATTATCCCTTTCTCTCTTTTTATGAAACGGCTTTACTACTGAGTACTTTAATCGCTCAGGAAACTTACCATTCCTAAAGGAAAAATTGCAAATATGGCTAAATGCAGGGCTAACAAGTGCAGCACAGTACTTTAAAATTCTGATAGACACTGCATCATAACCGTGAGGTCCTTAGTCTTCAGTGATTTAATTATGACTCAATCTGCCTCTTGTCTGTGTCACAGATGAGTATTTCAGACATCAGTCTCGGAAAGGCATTTGCCAAGAGAGTTGTATGATTTCCTGTTGAATATAAATTTTTATTTAATTTATAGTCAGCGATATTAACAAAATCACGAAGTGAACTGAATGTATGAGCTTATAATAAAATTTTGTGTTCGACGTGTGTCAAATTACGTTAACACCTATGGAAAACAAGCCTGCATGACATACAGTCAATCCAATGTGAATGAATTCGCCACTGTATGTAAAATATCATTGTCGCGTAGATTACATCATTTTGGATAGTGAAGGTACCAAACAAATGTAGTTTATGCACATACGAGTACATTAATATAATACAGTAAGGTGTAAATCACTATTGTTATGCCTTTTAACGCGTATCTCAAATACATTTAAGTGTGACGAGATAAACAGAACTGCGCATACCAAACATATGCTAAATACAAAATACATTAACAGCTACCATATCAACCCTGATATTACTGACACCTACATTATCACGTTCGACGCATTCACTCGTAACAAATTTTGTTACTTGTAATATGTGATGGTGAAACTGGCCAAAGCCTGAAATTGGTAAGATAATAAATAAGTAGCAGCTTTGTTCCTAAACATTTAAAAACTCTTTTTCTCAATATTTGAGAGCAGCTGACATGACGTACAGAGAAGATTTCCTTACGGTTTCACCAGACTGCCGTTCGGACATTTAGTAGATATTATTGGCCCCATAAGTACAGTGTTAGGTGCTAGGAGAGAGAGAGAGAGAGAGAGAGAGAGAGAGAGAGAGAGACATGGTGCGAGGCAGACTATTTGTGGGTTGCACGCCACGATGGCAATTGGTAGCCCACTACAAAACAGCGACAGGCTTCTGGCGGCCGTGCTATTCCACTGTTCGCAGCGGAGAAGCGATGCCCGTTTGCGCATCCAGTTTGCGCATACGCTGTTTGCTTAGCCCTTTGCTGCATTGTTTGGTGAGGCCGCTGCCCTGCGACCACAAACGACCCGTCGTACTGAGAATGCCAGGCTGCCGAGGGCTTATACCCCTCCTGCCATCAGGCTGCTGCACGATTTCACTTGCCACTCTTGTTTTTCGTATGCGCCTCTACCGCTGTCTTTCAAGTACTCGGGCTTCCTGAAACTCAATACCTAGTCCGTAACCACTCAGCTAGTGTCGATGTACTGTGCTGCCCCAACTGAACATAGCGCTCAAACTCTTTGCTTTGCGGGTGCTAACAGGCTTTCCGGTTTTCCTAACCCGGTGTCACTGCACTCACACTGCATCTCGTAGACACCTGCGGCGTTGACAGGATTATCTGCCTTCTGGGTGTATCCTGCCAAATCCTGGATCATGCTCCCACCCTGAAAAACTTGTTTGCGGCTAGGTCTTTGCCTGCTCGATCAAGGACGATCTTAACGTCGGGTAAGCGCTTCAGAGGGAGATGTCCGTTTGTTTCGTTTTCCGAATATGGCTTTGTACAGAACTTCGTAACCCTTCTCACTGTTTGATTGTCATATTCCTTGGCTCAGAATTTGTCGTGCAGCTCTTTGCTATTCTTTGTTTGATATTGTTGTCATGACTAATTCACTAGGTTCCCATTATCACAGTCAATAAAATCTAATAATATGACGTCGATGATTTAGTAGTATCACTGGAAAACCGATTCACTGAATCACAGGATTTCGAGTTAATTTGTCACTGTCGTAAGGAGGGCCGCCGCAACTCTGGTTTATTAAATCAAAAATGTTCAAATGTGTGTGAAATCTTACGAGACTTAACTGCTAAGGTCATCAGTCCCTAAGCTTACACACTACTTAATCTAAATTATCGTAAGAACAAACACACACACACCGATGCCCGAGGGAGGACTCGAACCTCCGCCGGGACCAGCCGCACGGTCCATGATTGCAGCGCCCTAGACCGCTCGGCTAATCCCGCGCGGCCGTTGGTTTATTATTGTATTGTAAATATCTTATACGATGACACAGTAGTGTTGTTTTGATTACGACGTGGTAGTGTGGGGACGTGTTGGGTCCTGAAGATTCTAGCGTTGTTGACAAGTTTTGTGTAAGCTACGTTTGCGTCTCGTCTGCTTGTGACAATTGTTGAATGTTCATGCACTGCTAACCTTCACGTTAATGAACTAGGATGACTATAAAGCTTCCATGTAAGATTACCGTTTAGTTTGCAGTCGACGAGTGTGCATAAGCTGTGCAACCCGATTCGCTGAGAAAGACCGTCGCATAATGGTTGCCATAGGAATCATAAGTGATGGAGACTGATGCAACAATGCTAATATGAGAAAAAATATTTTATTCAAAATGGCAGCTGGGTTTTTCCCAAGGTTCTATGGCGTCACATACCCGTACAACCTCTGGAAATGGTTGGAAATTTTTGCGGGAAATAGCTCAATTGGGCTACGTCCACTAACCTAACTTCCCCTTCCATCTCCCCCCTACCTCTCCCTCTTATGACATCACCCTTGGATATGGCAGGAAATGGTCAATTGTGCTAACCTGACTGTTGGGAATGGTGGCAAACAGTAATTCAGTGCTGGAGAGGAAGGCAGGGTGTTTTATTTCTTTATAGCAGAATTGGGCTACCTCCAGTAATCTAACTCGGTCTTTTATCTGAGGTCCCTGTTCGCCTCCCCCAACCCCACCTTCACTTCATCTACTTAAACTCCTGTGACATCACTCAATCCCTCAACTACCGCTCCCCTGGAAATGGTGGAACTTAAAAAAAGGGCAGGAATTTCAAATTTTGTGTGTTCACCTTGAGGTCAGGAAACCAACTGACCTAGTTCACAATATGGCCATCAGAGGGTGCTGTGGCCATTCACACTCCTCCCCTTGGCCCTCCCCACTCTTTCCCTCCCCCACTCCCCACACCTCCACTACCTCTCTCCTCCTCCACTAGGAGGAAAGCTGCAGTTTACACTAAGCTGCTAGATAGGACAGACATAAGTATTTACTTTATTGTGTGTGACGTGCTCAGTGGAAAAGACGTAGGTGTCGCTCAAGGAAGATTTCAACAGCTATATTAGTTGTAATCATGCAGCTGAGGACTGCGTCCATTCCTCCCTTCGTGCTGTTTGGAAAGCAGAGATGGACAGAAGTTACATTTCGCAACTCATGCTGATAGATGTTTCTGCTGGACTGTAAACTTTTCATAAAAAGTCCAGTCATTCTCCCAAAGCGCAAGAGGTGAGATGCTCATCCACACTAGTGTTGTTACCTTGTTCAGAATGTGTTTAATTGTGAAGATGATGGTGATGGGCAGGGAGGATTTTAGTTGGTGTACTACCTGTAAGTACACAGCTGAGACCTGTTGTCATAGTTCCCAGCATGACGACTAGAAAGGAAAGGTAGTGGATGAGCACAGGAAGAATACATTTCAGCAAATAATAATGTTGCCTAGTGACGGGTAGGAGAAGCATTTCGCATTCCCCCTCCCTACCTTCAGAGTGTTGGGAGCCAATTGGAATGCAGGAATGCTATATCAGGTCACGTGATCATGATGGTAGGGGTGATACAAGGCAAATGTGACAGTTCACCAGTCTAATTCAGTGGAGTAGTCGTAACCATTAAACCTCAAGAGCAGCTGAAATGTTCATCTGCCTCCATGTCACTGAAGAAGTGCAAGAGTAGATACTCACCTGCTACCACACATAGCTGTTCTTTGTTCAACTCCATATATTGGTCTGTGGACGTATATTGGTCCTTCTACTTCTTTGTTCAGTGCTTCCTGCATGTCCAGACTGGCAACAACACCTACTGTTTTGTTGGAACCTGCAAGAACCTTCCCAGTGTCCAGACCAGGGGCAGAAGCAGCAGCAACCAGCAGCTTGTTGCGACCAGATCGACATCAGGGCTGAAGAGAAATGCAACAATGTGGGCTGTTGTAGCGCACCTGGCTAGCATGTTGGGGCAGGGCCACGAGATGCTGTTATTCATATTGCTCGTCAGTTTGTGTAACGAAGACGCCCAGGCAGGGTCTGAATCACCGAAGTATGCTCGTGGTCCTACTCCACAAGGTGCAGGTCAGTACTGGTGTCAGCATACCCAACATCCCAGAATATTCCAGTGTTACCACCAGGACTGGGTGTAGATGTAGTGGACGTGGGACTGCCAGTTTCTCCCAGTGCCCTAACACTATTCAAATTATAATGTAACAGCCTGCGCCTCAGAGCGCTTAAATATTGGTATAGAAGCGTCAATGTACAGATAGTGGCGTGTTGTGTTAGAGATTGAAAATTCAGTGAGATTGCTAAAGTGGTTTATGGAGTCGGAATGGGATGAACTGTGTAATGCAGAACGCTACATCAATAAGCAGATGACCACAAACTAATATCCATCCCGCTTTCTCCCAGAAATTTTCTTTGCCAGCCTGTTGCTATCCATAACATGAATGAACGACTGCACTGCCCTCATGCTGTGATAAGGTGGTCTGTCCACTTATTTACAGCACTCTACTGTCACAAACTTGTTTGGTCTACACATGATGCTATCTATTATGTTGGAAAGACTGATCAGCTGGTAGCATTATGTTCAAAGTGTGAATTACTTCCATATGTATAGTGTGTATGTTGACGATTTAGTATGTACTGTAAACATGAGACGAAAAGAATTTTTGGAAACTTGTGGTAAGTTCCTATGGCACCAAACTGCTAAGGTCATCGGTCCCTAGGCTTACACACTACTTAACATAACTTAAACTAACTTACACTAAGGACAACAAACACACCCATGTCCGAGGTAGGGCTTGAACCTCCAACGGCGTGGGAGCGACGCTAACTGTGGTAAGGTGCCTCAGAGCGCGCGACTACCCGCGCGGTGAGACGGAAAGAACAAGCTAAAGGAATAACCGTCAATTTGAAACTTAAACACTCTGAATTCTGTGCATAAAAGGTGTGAAGAAAGAACCAGTGAATTTTGCTGATGTACTGCATACTGTGTCAATCACTCAACTATAAATGAAATATATTGTCAAAACCATTTTGTGTTTCTTGCTTCATAATCTTCTTCTTATAATGTAGCCATTGTAGCTCAGTCGGTGAGGTGCGTACTGCGTTTTAGTGGCTAAATATTTCATTACGGTGTTTTATAAACCCACTGCACGCCAGTTCCTGATGTCATCGGTATCATGGCAGTGTGGGTGAAGCATAAGAACATTGTTGTAAGTCACTGGTTCTGTCTGGAAGAAGACCAGAAGAAGAAGAAGAAGAATAAGAATGTGATATTCATCATTGACAATATATGAACGATAATTTCGGTCCATCACATTGCAGCAGCACAAAAGTTCTCATGTCACTGTTAACACACCCAGGTAGAGTCTGATTAGAGCATGTATGTGTATTTTCGAAAACACTGTTTAAACCCAAGTACCAGTTGCTGCAAAGGTAATATAAGGTGTCAAGGGTGTAACATACAGAGCATTCAGCCAAAGCAGTGAAATCCCCCTACCAGTAAAAGGAAAACCAGACGCCATGTTCAAATATGATGTTGTTGCTGTGGGAAACCAGGATCAAATTCTACGTTATTTCTGTTTTGGTGTTCATATGGATGATTATATACATTGAGTCAGACATATTCCAGAATCCTGAAAGAGTTAGTAAAGGCTTATGCAAACCACAATGTTGCATTCAAACAACAATTTGAATTTAAAACACAATTACCAAGTGCATGTAGAAATTGATATATCATTTTAGGAATTTGTAAAAACATACGGAGATGGATTGAATCAAACACAATAAGGATGTCTTGTAATTGATAAAACACAAAAACTGAATGACAGTAGGTATAGGCGTAACTTCCAGAGTTTCTACATATATAGCTATGAAAGCGGCGCATACGTTACTGTACATCACACCATGGACAAGTTGAAGTGCATGCCAGGCACTTCACCCCAGAGGATGGGCATACCTAGACAGAGAATTCGTCTACACAAAGATGAAAAATTTCAGTATCTGAGAAATAATATTGACGTCTTTGAGACATATTCCCAGATCCTTCCGATGCTGATCACCAATTTAGATGCTAGGGTTACCCCACTTGAAAAAAATGTGGAATATGTAATTGTAGAGGTTGATGGAACGCTAATGAAAGTACTTGACAGAATAACAGAATTGAGCGATATGTATATAAGGTGCAACATTTGAAGTGGTCCCACTAGTGTGTAGCAAAATGTTGACTAAACATAAGGTCATTGCTGCATGGAAGGCAGTTCGAGAGAAGTTATGACTGCTAAGGCTAGGGCAAGTGGCTCGAGACCATACATTGGGCGTAACCTTTAAACCAGTTACAGAACCGTCGATGAACTTAGCGGAATTACACATTAACGAAAATGTTGCTGATTTCATTAACTTCCACTATTATAATAAGGTGGATAACATATTTGGTGTCAGTGATGAAAAACCATACATGTTTGGCATTTAACATATAAGTTCACAAGAAAAAAGAAAACAGATAGGTGATAGGTAATTTCAGAGCAGTTCTGGCCTAACGAACCACGTTTTCCTATATCCCGCAAAGACTGTAAATTATTCACCCAAAGACATGGAGATGTATGGTGTAACATTGCTTATGGCTGGTGTACAGAGGAAAGCAGGAAACCTATGCAGTCAAAAACAGAAAACCTTCATAAAGCCTATCCTAGATGCTCGAAATAGCACTGGCGCTGGTATTAACATCCAACATAAAAGAGTCAGCAGTCCACTATAACTATCCCAATCAGCTAATATATCGACTAAGGCTGCTCGTGGCATCAGCTGCTGCCAGTAGTACCATTCATTTGAATGAGGTTGTTTCAGTGATTTCTGAGGTCAGAGAGAGAGATGTAATGGAAGAAGAACGCAGACAGTAGTTTGAGAGCTTCACAAACCAGCATGTTAAACACCCTGCTAGAAATGTTATGATTAAAAGTTTGGATGCCTTTTGGCAGGTTATTCTCGTAGATATGAGGGAATATGCATATACCATTAATGGATTCAAATATACAATAACGGTCATTGACATATACTCTGAATTCTTCTGGGCATTACCTGTTGGAATAAAAACAAGGAAGGAACTTGTATGGGTGTTTGAACGTTTGTTGCAGACAGAGACGAATCGATGTCTGGATAACCTTCAAACCAATCACCAAGGTGAGTCTTACGATTGGTATTTCAAGATCATGATGCGGCCCCTACTCAACATTTACCTACTCAGTGGCGAGTATTGTGGAACATATGAACAGAACAATACGAGGACAAATGTGGATGTGTTTTAGTCTTTGCAGCTCATACAAGTGGACAGATATCCTCCCATAAATAACTGCATGGTAACAAAATATAAGTGATACCAAATGAAGTTTGTGATAATGGACTCATGGCTATAGTGAACTACTGTATTAAAATGTTGGATCCATGTAAAAGGGATTTAATGTGGGTGATTTGGTATGTATCTCAAAACACAAGACAGCTTTTGAGAAGCCGATCGAGTCAGATGTTTATGGTTTCCAAAGCGTGTAGAACAAAGCTCAGAATTTGTATCTTAAGAGACAGCAATGGTACTGAAATTGAAGGATTCTTTTACACAGAGAAAATGCAGAAGAACTCAGAACCACACGTGTTTCTCATACAATGTTTTATAAGACATCAAGACATACAGCAACAGTTAAATGGTTTGGTTTTCTTCTAACATAAAATAGCTCAATTGACACTATTTGCGGCATAATAAAGTGCTCAGAGCACAATCAGGACAGTAGCATAGCATGCTGTGAATGTCTGACAGGAATTTACTGTCTCAACTTTGGGCGAATATACAAAGCTGTACATGGACACAGACATGGAGTTGCTCATGCATCTTGCTCATGGATCTTTTTGAAAAATTCCAGACTGTATGACTGAGCACATGCAAACTCCATCTTGGCTTTCGTTACAGAGCACTGGGGTTATCTTGGAATACAATTCTCAAGAATTAAAAAAACAAAATTAAATTGTAGACTGATTAGGACATGCATTTTTTCTTTGAGTTGGGGATCGATGATGCACTTAGCCATTGTGTCCACAGGCATGCCAAGGTAAATAAACCACAGGTGAGCTAAATGTACAACTCATACATTGAGTCTATCATCTACTTGTACATGAATAACTTATACAGACACATCATGCTACAATTGATGCTAATTGGTTGGTTTCAGTGGATGCACAAAGAAGATCTCAATGGATTAGGTGATATATTTTAAAACAGTGAAAATGTCGATGATATTGATGTAGGGTATGTTATGGAGGCAGACCTCACATATCCCATTAGTATGCATAATGCACACGTTGGTTTACCAATATGTCCATAGCGACTGGTTAAGAAAGGCACAGGTTACATTCCTAAGCAGATGACAATGCTGGGGGATAGGCAGAGGTAAGTTATTCACTGCCTTGACCTCCAGCAATGCCTTCGGTTAGGGATGGTTCTGGCTGGAGCTAGGCATGTTTCTGGTTGAAGGAGTTTACTGAGTTAAATACCACACAGAGGGCTTCTGCAAAGTGTGATTCTGAAAAAGATTTATAAAAAGTAATCAACATTGCAATTTTCAGCAAACCAATGAAGATTTAGGAAATCACCATGACACTCTTATTAGAACTGCACAGCGAGGGCATTATGGCGTAAGGCAATGCATCGCCAGACCAAATTTCAAACAGGTCACCATATTCAATAAGAACTTCATTGCTGTGGGGATGGAAAAGGTTGCAGTAGACACCACAAAACCTATCTATGTGGGGATGTGCATACTACACCTATCAATATTCTACATATACTGTTTCCATAATGTCTTCACGAAAACTCATCACACTAGTCTGAAATTACCATATAATGAAGAACTGGGATCCACATGAAGTAATTAGATTCCATAGCAATGAATTGGACATGTCCTCATACATGGCCACTAATCCTATGGCCACTTATCCTTATGGTATTGTACCATGGAGCCAACAGCCTTGCTGCAGTGCTAACACTGGTTCCCATCAGATCACTGAACTTTAGCACTGTCAGGCTTGACTAGCACTTGGATGGGTGACTGTCTCGTCTGCTGAGCACTGTTGGCAAGCAGGGTGGTCTCAGACGATACAAGGCAAATTGAGGAGCTACTTGATAGAGAAGTAGAAGCTCCAGCCACCAAAACTGACAACAGCTGGGTGATCAGTGTGCTGCCCACACACCTCTCCATATCATCATCCAGTGATTCCTATAGGCTGAGTATGACACAGAGGTCGGTCATTACCATTAGGGTCTTCTGTCACCTGTTAGGACAGAGTTCAATAGAACGAAAAGGTTACCAGTCTAATGAAAGACGAGGTGAATGGATTGTCGATTGTGGAGCAAAAATGTGTGCATATTGCACATTGGGAGGTGGTACCCAGAGGTGGGCTATAGTTGTATATCAGGGTACTTTGAGGTCCCTAATGACTAACGATTAGTTTCGGTGTCTGTATGGGGCTGTTCGTTGTGCTCCTCCACAACCTTGAGAGCATGATTTGTATATTGTGTTGCAATCTAAACTTGGCCCGTCACCTCATGATGATAAGCAGGTGAGGATGGGATTGAAACCACCTGTACTTACACTGTTCACTCCCTGACAGCGCTGGAGAGAACGTTAGGGAGTCAATCAGTGTCTCTAAGATGAATGAATGCGTGTGGAATAGTATGACTGGCTAATCAAGCTGTAAGTAATAGTAGATGGCATACCATGAGTGCTGTAATGTAAATAGTGTTTTCATGCACACCATACCCTGTAAACACATTTTTTTGTGTGCACCATGTGTTTCACACTTTGCCTGCACACCATGTGTGCCTTGTATATAGTTTTCGCGTGTGTATAGAGAAAAATGATAGAAATCCTAAAAGAGGAAAAAGTTTATGAAAAAATTAAATACAACATATTTGATTTTCATAAACTTCCTGACAGCATGTAATATAAAAATTTGTACAATTACACGTGTAAATAGTCTAGTTTTTGTATTTCACCTGTTACCAGCCATCCAAGTCTGATTGGGGTTTTACTATTATTTATTCCCAGTCCCATACAAATTGTAGAAATTTCAGATACATCCAGTACTACTACTGTCATATTGTCCATGGATACCAAAATTGCCATGTCGCTCAAAATTGCTTGGACTGCAGGCTATGGTCATTATTAGTATTATTAGTTTTGTATTAGATTAAGGAAAAAAAGGTACCTCTCATTGACTGTACTATCTCATTGTAAAATATGAAAGTTTCTGTTTCCTTAAAGAATGAAACTGTAATTGTTTCGCAAACATCAAACGTGGATCTGTTTCCTAAAAAAGTAAATTGTATCGCATGAAACAAATTCTATCTATAAACTGTATCTCAGAAACCAGTGTGCAGAAGGAACCAAATAGCACCACTGAACACTAACATGCATCTTTGTCAGCCTCTAAAAGAAACGAACTGTATCTCAAGACCCTCAACTGTATCTCAAGAATCAAATTGTATCTGTATGAATTGAATGAACAAGAAAATTCGTTACCTTACTTCTTTGTTGTAGTTATTTACAGAAAACCTACTCCATTTTTATACATAAAGGATATGTGACATGTGACACTAATTTTGAACATGAGTCCTATTAAGGAGGTGAAGCCTATGTCGCATAGGACTATGAGAATCATACTGCACATGTTTCGCTGTGGAAGCATGTAGCATGTGACTGTGTCCACTTCCAAAGACATGAAGCAAACATGTCCAAAATTAAATCTCTCAAGCTTGAGGAGATCCACAGATGTGGTATATGGATAAAGTTATGTACTGGAAAAGTGTGAAAGAAAATATGGTACATACAGATTATATGGTAAAAATTCATTTATTTCTCATCTGCTTAAAAATTATTTTACATTTTCATTAGCAGAAATGACACCATTTTCTCACAACTTCTCCTTCTTGAGTCGATGGAGAGCAGAATTCCAGGTCTTGGATAGGAGCCAACTTGAAGATTCGATGCATACATGTGACCTCCTCACCTTTGATGTAGATGAGGGTATCCGATTGATCAAATAACCAAAGCAATATCACTAAATCTTTGTAGGCTATATCAGGATCATCCCAATAAATTTCGTTGTAAAAATGTGTTAGCCACTTTGAATTCCTCCATCCACTTCACACTCTTCCATGTTTTAAAACATTTCACATCCTTGAAAGACCCCAGTGATGCACTGTATGGTGAGAATGTCTCTGATATACTAGCATCTTCTGTGTGCACTACGAATGCACCGTCTTTAAATATGAACTATCCATGCTCTTCATCATAGAAATTCTGGAAGTCCGCAGTCATGTTGACACCTTGATATACCATTGTAAAAAGCTTCAGATATTGCACAGCACTTGTTTATTTACACAGTTCGTTGCACAACACCACTGAGCGGGAAATTGTTAATCACATGGTCATGTAATACTAGAGTGTACCCTGCAGTGTTCAGGGAAATTTGCCAAAGATTCAAATTCAATTCTCACAGAAATGGGCCCTGATTTAATTACCTCATTCTGTTTTGAGCAATCTGTTGCAGCTAGCTCCTGGAATTTCATGGGCTGAAAAGACATCCTTCCTCTTCACAGTAAGAAGCATAGAACTGTGCATACATGTCAAATGCTAGACTGTATACATTCTCATTTTGCTGTAGCTGTAAATTATCATATGGGCAGAACCTGGAGTTCAAACAGACTCAGGCATTAGTTAACACATAGTCATCAAATCTGATGGAATCATTTGCTATATTTCCTCTTCTGTTGGTATGGAACGCAAGTATGATGAATCTAGGCGTCTCCAGTTGAGCTTTTAATAGCCTGTGTTTGTATGCTTGCAGTTCGAGAAATGGAAATTTAAAAAGCTTCCATTAATGGAAATATGATGGTAGAAATATAATCACACTAAGAACTTCAAAAGGTTCGAACGCTGCTCATCCAATAAAGTTTTTTTATGTGTACAGAATGGAACATATTATACATTATATACCATACATACACACACACACACACACACACACACACACACACACACACACACACACACTTTGTGAGTGCTGTGAACCTCAAGACCACCAGCACCTACTCAATTGCAGGAAACTATCAGACCTTGTTTCTGTGGACGATCTGGTTGTCGCCAATGATAGGGCAGTCCGAGCAGTGGAATTGTGGGCAGCACATGTAATATAAATATGCATAATGCTTCCGGTTTCCCAGCAAGGTGGTGTCTTTGTTCTCACCGAGAGATTGGAGTCGGGTCCACTGCAAGTTCTGACTGGTTAAAGATCACGACTGGTCTCTGAACATTCTCGGTCACTGGTGATTCCACTTTAGATTTACTTTCCACGAAAGTCGACTAGCTGATGTCCACAATATGCTTTTCCAGACAGTCCAATGTCAGGACTCGTATTGGGAGGTATGTAGCGTTGGTAGGGCTCTCAGTAATTTTATACCCAGTTCCAACTGAAGGGAACAATCCGTAACTGTGTGATTCAGTCTATTGTTGAGACAGAAGTTTGTTGCAATGTTACACTCAACACGGATTGTACTGACAGCAATTATATCTACCTACCAATGATCTGATTTCTAAAATTTATTACAATCCTTCTTCAAAATCTGTCCTTTTGTGAAACCCTGCAGTCGTCCTACTTAACCTTTCTGGTTAAGTCAGTCGTTGAATTCACTGTCTTTATTTCAGATTTAGGTGCACTGATGTTTGCGCATAGTGTAACCCTACCACTACTGTTGTAATTTATTATGCTTTTACCGAAATAACAGAAAACACGGTCTCTATGTTGCCACATACACTATGCCCGCAACATAACATGTAGTCCTGTCTTGGGAAAAGCCACGTATAACCCTCTTACTACAATTCAATTTAGTTTCCAAATAAAGTACACTTTGGGAGGATAGTCCTATTTATAGGAAAAGCTAATAAATAGCGTTACCTTTTTACAGGATTTGACCGTGTGTTGTATCTAATGGATAAGTAAATCAGACTATTCAATTCCTTCCTAAGATCTTACCCAGAGGTTAGAAAGAAACGCAGTATGAATAGTATTACATTGAAACTAGGACAACTCAGTTCCTATGTAATTTAGTGGTTTAAAATATATATTAACGGTTGCCAGCCTATCTAGGTAATGAAACAGTGAAGTATTAAAGAAGCAGAAGTATGAATTTTGCCTTATTTGTTCCTACTGTTTAAGTTGCTTCTTCAAATAAATATTACTCCACGTAAACAGTGTTGGACTACACCTTTATACATTACGTTTCAAAAGAGAAAAATACCGGTAGATAACTTCAAGGGAACTAAGGAAATTTGAGCAGGGGGGAACCTTTAGAGCGCGCTTCACAAACTTAAATACTAAAGCACACCCTTTTTCTACTGAACATTTCACTTCAAGAAAAACTCTTTCTTACTGGAATTTCTTTTCAAAAGTTATTACTCTTTGAACTAATTCTGTACAGTCAGTTAACAGATTCTAGCAGCTTCGCTACATTCTGATCGAATTTTTTTGGCGTTAGCAAACTTTTACTATAACACTTTGCAGTAATTAAGAGATCACAAAAACAATTTAAATAATGCCTCTGCATATTAACTTGGCGCTTCATAAGTCTGTAAAACAGGATACTCGGATTAATCAAACGCCAGGAAGGGACCCTATATAGGTGTATGATTAGGATGAAATCACAGGGTGAACCAGTTTCTTTAAAGTTCAAAAATTGTTATTAAAACACAGTTTAAATTAATGGTTCGTGATGCACAAAAAAAATAGTATAAAAAATTCTTATCTGGTAGCTGTAGCCTTGGGTGTGGTAAACAATACGACCCCTACACTACCCACAGTACGGACTGCAAGTATTTTACTATATGGGCTCAGTTTCCCTTCATGGCGTCGTTCAATGTTACATACTGCAGCCCAATAACTCGCAAGTATACCGTTAGCCGTTTGCAGTCTTCATCCGAGGAAATGTTCTGCAAATTTGCAGGCAAAGCTTCTCCTTCTCCGCAAAGGTGTTCCGTCAATCACTGCTGCCTACAGACTCTGTGACTTACTTCCCGCGCTTGCTCTAGGTAGCGCGCCATTTCGCCCTTGTCAACTTTCTCACTCCCCAGAGCCACTTCCGTTTCAAACAGGAGCACATTGGCTTTTACATAACACCTTCTTCTCACATTCTTCCTTAGGATGACCGTTTCCTAAATTGTCACATTTACATCAACAAGAACAATTTATAGCCGTATATATTTTAAAATACAAAATGTCATCCTAAAATTATTTAACGTAATAAACAATTTACATAGTATTTTACATACATTACTCCCATTCACTGCAGAGAACGTCAGACTCCAGTGTAGCACACTTTACTTCTACAGGAAATATAGTACCAATATGCGAAAATTTTAAAACAAAAATCTATAAAAATTTAAATGCATCATAAACAAATAATGTTATAGTAGGGCATTTCCTTTTCCCAACTGTTTCTAAATTTCATTTAAATCATTAATTTCTTATGCACCAGGTTCTATTCCCAAAATTACTTTTCGTCCATTAATTTGCAAATGAAGTTTATCGTTAGCCTCCGTGATATTCGGAATACTGTTGTACGTCTCCAGTCCAATCAAGGCAGTACTCCATTATCCAATGTTTAAATCAATCGGTGAGAAGTAATTTGCTTGTAATACTGGTCAAGGTATTCGACATTGCATCTGAACATCAGCTGATAAGTGGGTGGTTAATGCACCTCCTTCCATGCCCGTTTTCACAAAAGTGAGGAGGAATTTGATTCATAGATATCTGCACAGGTAAGTATTAAACTCTTGATAGCGATGAAAATTGTGCAACACACGTCTTCTGTTGGTAAAGCGTCGTTGTAACTCTTCTTGTGGTTTCAGGTCTCGAAACGCGTCGAAATTGTAGACGTTATTTGTATTTTTCTTAACATTCGCCAACCAGTGGTTTACAGATCTTCTAGCAACCTCTAAATTCACAATTACAATTTCTCTGGACTTCCACATAGCCTTCGGTAATGTATCCCGCATAAACAGGCCACGAAATCTAGGAATGCTTATTTTTCCCCAACAAACATGAACAGATCTGTATTTGTAAGCAGCATATCTGGTAGGGTGGCTAAGGGGCTTTTTTTAAATTTGTGCCATTATGCCAATACGTCTCCTTGCCTCTCTAGCTGCTACTGTGATTTCTGTGCGTTCTTGGGTGTTCTGACAATAGCCGCAGCACCAACAGCCAGTGAACTCATCGCTAAGAGACTAGCAAAAACAGGAATGAGGAAGGGGGTACTTCCACCCAATCTATGGGGCATTGGGAGAACTCGGGCTCCTTTAACATATTTTTATCCTTCAAGGCGCTTTTAGTTGCATACATCGATGTCAGGATATAGCTTTTAAACACCCCTTCTTCTTCTTCAATGTTGTCTTTTTCCGCTTCTTCGTTGATTTCTTCTTCTTCTTCTTCTTCGTTGTTGTCTTCTTCTTCTTCTCCTTCTCCTTCTTCGGTGTACGACGTGCAGCGTTCATGACTTGCTCGCAATTCACACCCATGTCCTATTTAATTCCATCGCACATGGTAGGATCAACCACAAATGCTCAGCGAGATATGCTACAATGCACTACCATATTCCAGTATCTTTTCTTGAATGTAAAAATATTGCCTTGCTTTACCAGCTAAAATTCGATCTGCATCGTGACGTCCTGGGAGATCTTTAGGTTTTGCGTATTGCCGGCCGTGTTCCAAAAACACCTCGTGAAGACGCTAGACCCCTTTATCACCACGAGCCAAATATTTTTGAAGTTTTGTACCAGTGCCACAGAAGTATACCTCGGAATTTGCAACTCGACTGCAGTTTTGCCGATAATACCCCTACCTCCTACAATGTGTCTCCTATTGTGCGCGTTATGCTACTGTGACCAAGCTGTTCTAGGCGCTTCAGTCGGGAACTGCGCAACCGCAACGGTCGCAGGTTCGAATCCTGCCTCGGGCATGGATGTGTGTGATGTCCTTAGGTTAGTTAGGTTTAAGTAGTTCTACGTTCTAGGGGACTGATGACCTGAGATGTTTAGTCCTATAGTGCTCAGAGCCATTTTGTTATGCTACTATGCTGTTTGTGCTCTGTGCATTTAATTATACAGCAAATCGTCAGCGTAAATGCAGCTCTTTTGTGTTGCACGAAAATCAAGCCATTTAACTAATGCTCAGTTCCCATAACGTCTCTGAGAAACACGTATGATGCTTAGTTCTTTTGCACATTCGCTGCGTAAAAGCATCCCTAATTTAAGTACCATTCTTGTCCTTTGAGATGCAAGTTGTGGGATTTGTTTTCTACACTCTGGAAACTGTAAATATCTCACTCGACCAATTTAGCAGGTATGACTTTCCAAATGCTGTATTGTGCATTAAGATACGTCGCAGATCAACCATTTTAAACTTCTTTTTACATTAATCCAGTGTTCTAATACGATAGTACAATGTATCAGTGAATCCATTATCACGAACATCGATTGGTCTCAATTTCATTATGTTATGTTTGGCACAATTATACTGTGCAGCTATTTCTGGGAGGGTATTTACCCATTTGCATGAGCAGGAAAGATTAAAACGCGTCCACATTTGGCCTCCTATTGTTCTGTTCAGACGTTCCACGATACTCGCCTCCGGGTGGGTGAACGTTGAGCGGTCGAAAATTCCACATTGCTGCATCACTTTCTTGACATATCTATTATAAAACTCTCCACCATGATTCGTTTGAAGGCAGTCCAGACATCTATTCATCCCTATCTGCAACAGACGCTCAAACACCCATGTGTTTTGAACCGCGCGACTGCTACGGTCGCAGGTTCGAATCCTGCCTCGGGCATGGATGTGTGTGATGTCCTTAGGTTAGTTACGTTTCAATAGCTCTAAGTTCTAGGTGACTGATGACCTCAGATGTTAAATCCCATAGTGCTCAGAGCCATTTGAACCATTTTTTTCTCTTTTGAAAGGTAATGCCCAGGCGAATTTAGAGTATGTACCAGTGACCATTACAATATATTTGAATCCATTATCGGCATGAGCATATTCCCCCATATCTACAGGGTCAACCTGCCAAAAGTGAGTCAAATCCTTAAACATAAAATGTCTACAACGGTATGATTTATGTGCTGGTTTGTGCAATTCTCCAACTACTGCCTTCATTCTTTTTCGATTATACCTCTCTCTCTAAGCTTGATATTAATGAAACAACCTTGTTTGAATGAGCAGTATTAAAGGCAGCAGCTGATGCTCATGAGCAGCCATACACTGTCTATTAACTCATTGGAATAATCGTAGTATATGTACTGCAGGAATGGATTGCTGACTCTTATGCTGGATGTCAATGCCATCATCAATGCTCTATCGAGAATCTAATGTTTTGAAATCGTTTTATATTTTGCACTGCTTTCGTAAGTACACCAGTCATCTGCGTTATTTTACCATACATCAAAAGATGTTTGGGTGAATAATTTACAGTTTTGTGGGCTTTAGGAAAATGAGGTTCATTAGACCAGTTGTTTTTGAAATTCCCTATCACCTGTCTGTATTGTTTCTTCTTTTCGACTTATACATTACATGCATAATACATATGGTTCATCACTTGCAACAATTATTTGGTCCGTCCTACTATCATGTGGCGGTCAATGAAGTCAGCAATATCACTACCATCAATGTGCAATTTCACTGAGTTCATCGAAAGTTTCTGTATCTGGTTTAAGGGTTTCTCATAGAGTATGCTGTCCATCCAATTGCCCTATCCACAGCAGTCATAACTTCTCTCGAATGGCCTTCCATGCAGTGATGACCTTATGCTTAGTTGATAACTTGTATTATACTAACCAGCCCACTTCAGGGGTTGCACTTTATATACATTTCGATCAATTCTATCAATCTTTATTGTTAAGTCGTACACTTTTCTTCAGTTACATCAACCTTTACAGTTATGTCGTTAACATTTTTCTTTAAGTCGGGTAACCCTAGTATTTACATTGTTGATCAGCCTCAGAAAAGTCGTATACGTCTTCAGATCCTCAATTTTGTGCTACAGATGCTGAAATTTTCCGGGTGTATATAGACAAATTCTCGGTCTAGGTATAATCATTCTCTCGGGTGGAGTGCCCGGTATGCACATGCACTAGTCCATGGTGTGATGTATACTAAGGAATGCACCTCTTTCACAGCTATGTATATGGAAACTCCAAGACGTTATGCCCCTACCTACTGTCATTCAGCTTTTGTGTTTTATCAATAACAAGCTGTACTGTGTGTGATTCCAAACATCTCCACATCTTCTTACAAATTGCTTAAATGATCTATAAGTTCCTACATGCACTTGGAAATTGTGTTTTTATTTCAAAATCTCCTGTTCGGACACTTTAATGAGGTTTGCATTATTATTCACCAACTGTTTGAGATTGTGGAATAGTCTGACTGAAAATGTATCATCATCAATACGACCATCAAAACAGAGATATCATATAATTTGATCCTGATTTTCTAGCAATGTTATCAAATATGAACACCGTGTTTGATTTTACTTTTTCTGGTAGAGGGATTTTACTGCTTTGAGTGACTGTCCTGTATGTTTCACCATCGACACCTTGTAGTATCTTTTGCAGCAACTGGTACCTGAGTTGAAACAGTGCTTCTGAAAATGTACATAAATGCTCAGATTGCACTGTGTCTGGGTGTGTTAACAGCAACATGACAACATCTCTCTTGCTGCAACTTGATGGACCTAGAAATATCGATTATATGTTATCAAGGAGGAGTATCCCATTCTTGTTCTTCCTCTTCTTCTTCTTCTTCTTCTTCTTCTTCTTCCACACTATACCAGTCACTTAGGACATAATTCTTACGCTTCACCCACTCTGCAATGATACTGGCTACTTCAGGTATCGGCATGCAATGAGCTTCCATAAAAAACACTTGTAACTATATATGTAGCCACTATAACTTGGTCAGCAACTTACCAGCTGTGGTACAATTTCTACATTATAATGAAAGAAAAACAAGAGGTTGATAACTTATTTTACTTACACTTCAGGAATCCTACATAGGATGCAGTACATCGACAAAATCCCTCACTTCTTTCTTCAGACTAGGGCAGTATTTAACAAATAACAGTTTCTTTTGTGCACATAATTCTGCGTGTATTTCCCTCAAACTGATGGGTATATCTTTAGCTTGTTCTTTTGGTCTTGTGTTGATACAGTGTTTTAAATTTTGTATATGCACACTATACATATGGAAGTAGATTACGAAGAGCTTATACACACTTTGAACATGAGGAAACCGCATGTTCAGTCTTGCAACATAATGAATATCATCTCCACAGACGGAACGAGTTTGTAATGACCACCCGATTCCAGCATAAGTGCGGAGTCCTCATATAGTGATGTTGCAAGTAGCAACAGACTGGCATAGCAAATCTCCGGGGAAGAGTGGAATGGATAACACTCTGTGGGCATCTACCGAGTGATATAGCGTTCTGCACTATACAGTTCATCCCATTCTGACTCTATATACTCGTATAACACTTGGACATCTCCCAGTGCATTTTCAATCCCTGGCGTAACATGCCAATCACTGTCCACAGATGCTGGTATACCAATACTTAAGCTCTTTGTGGCGCTGTCTGCTACGTTACAACTTCAGTAGTGCTAGGGCACTGGGAGGAACTGGCTGTCCCTCGTCCACTACATCTACACCCAGTCCTAGCAGTAACACTGGAATATTGTGGGATGTTGGGTATGTTGGAGATCAGTACTGACCTGCACCTTGTGGGGTAGGACCACCAGCACACTTCTTCAGAGATTCTGGTCCTGCTTGGGTGTCTTCGTTACACAAATTGACGAGTGGTATGGGAAACAACAAATTGTTGCCCTGCTCCAACATGCGAGCCAGGTTCCCTACAGCATCCCATGATTTCGAGATCCCAGCAGGTCCCAACAAGCGGCTGGCTGCCGTTGCTACTGGTTTGGACATGGCGGAGGTTACGGCAGTTTGCGATAACATAATGATACTTTCAGTCTGCAGCGGAGTGTGCACTGATATGAAACTTCCTGGCAGATGAAAACTGCGTGCTGGACCGAAACTCAAACTCGGGACTTTTGCCAGGAAGTTTCATATCAGCGCACACTCAGCTGCAGACTGAAAATCTCATTCTGGAAACATCACCCAAGCTGTGGCTAAGTCATGTCTCCGCAATATCCTTTCTTCTAGGAGTGCTAGTTTTGCAAGTTCCTCAGAAGAGTTTAATGGTACTTGAATTACGTAACAATTACGGCACCTCACGTCAACCTCTCGATACCAACAATATTCTATTGTGTTGCTGTAAAATAATTAACATATTTCTGTGACAACATTCAGATTTGATTTCATTAATGTAGATGTACTTCGATACATCGATATGTATATATTGCAATGATATTACTCTTATGTGTATTCTTTCTTTCGTCACTATGATCTGTGACGTACTTGTAACTCTGATTTTTGGGCGCGTATGCGATTATTAGAGAGTCAAGCTTTGGTCGTCATGTTAAAAAGACGCAAATTGTAGTCAGTTTATGAAATATGAACTTTAAGAGTGAGGAAGATATTTTCAAGCATGTTTTATATTGTGAAGTGATGTTTTGGAACGAGTTACATGATATTGCAACAAAAGTAATAAAAAAGAAGTGTAACTTAAATTCGGAGTGTTGATTACTTTTTTACATCCCCATTGTCCTAACTTGTAAAAGTTTAATCTTCAAGAATGGTTTATGAAAAACATCTATAAAACTTTTGAATATCGCAGAATAACACCTAGGCCTCTTTGCATCCGAACTTGGAATCATCACTACCTAGAATTTCGACGATTGAGCCATGAGTTCACAACGAGACCAGCTTGGGAAACACGAAAAGATGAGTGCCTAGTTTATCCATTATTTCAAGAAATGACTTTATTAACTGTGCTCTAATGACACCTGCCACATAATATAACTTTGTTGTTGCCCGAAAATGCAATATTTAGCAGCGTGAGCAACACTACAGTCATAATTAATTTTTGACCTTTGTTGTGGTAATGTTGTTAGAAGAGCTTCTGTGAAGTTTGGAAGATAGGAGACGAGGTACTGGCAGAATTGAAGCTGTGAGGACGGGTCGTGAGTCGTGCTTCGGTAACTAAGATGGTACAGCACTAGCCCGCGGAATGTCCCGAGTTCGAGTCTCGGTCTGGCACACAGTTTTAATCTGGCAGGAAGTTTCAGGATCAGATAACTCAGTGGGTGTTGCTGCTGGTCTGGACATGCCGGAACCCACTGAAAAGAAGTTGAAAAACCAACACCCATCGACACACAGATATATGTTCTTGAACAAAAAATGGCTAAGCACTGTAACAGTAGCAAAGACTTGCAATGAATACTCACTCCCCCACTTCTTCTGCGAGATGGAGGCAGATGAATATTTTGGCTGCTGTTGTCGTTTCATGGCTACTATTAGTCCACTGATTGAGACTGGTGGACTGCCACTTCTGCCTTATGTCACTCCTGCCGTCAGGATCAAGTGAACGGATGTAGCTTTCCCGCATTCCTACTTGTTCCTGGCAATCTTCAGGTGGGAAGGGGGAATGCTGTATTCCTGTTAGTTCCCTGAGACGAACTGGTATCGGAGGAAATCCCTATTGAAGCAACGTCTATGTCAATTCTGTGAAGTAGTTCAGTCGGTCTGGGATTGTCGGTGATAAACAAACATTTGTCTCTTTGGCTCATTGATGGGGCATTTCAATGAAAGTATGCAGTTATAGCATAACCAGCCATCTGTATGAACGGCAAAACGCATTTTCATGATGCTTCATCATTATTTGCTGAAAAGTATTCTTCTAACACTCATTCATTATCTATCCTTTCCAATATTTGTTTAGGGGGCTATGGATGCAGTCCTGAACCCTGTTCTTATATGCTGTAGGCTTATTAATATTCTCCCTGCTCATCACCAGTGTGTCCTTAATTGAGCATATTCTGAACAAGGTTACTAAAATGGAGTGGACGAGCCTCTCGCCTGTTGCACTTTGAGTAGACTTTTCATAAAAGGTCTACAGCTCCAGCACAAGCACTTACCAGCATGGGTTGCGAATTGTATTTTTGGATCACCTGGTTGCATCTTCATTATTTGATGAAATGTATTCTTATTCTAATGGTCATCCAATATCTCAGCTTTCCAAGTATCATACATAGAGCAGTTGATGCAGTTCTCAGAATCATGATACACTGAAGCGCCAAAGAAACTGGTATAACCATGCATATTCAAATAAAGAGATATGTGAAAAGGCAGAATAGGCCCCTGCGGGCGGCAGTGCCTGTATAACACAACGAGTATCTGGTGCAGTTGTTAAATCGCTTACTGCTGCTACTATAGCAGTTTATCGAGATTCAAGTGGGTCTGAACGTAGTGTTACAGCTGGGGCACGACCGATGGGACACAGCTTCTCCGAGGTAGTGATGAAGTCTGGATTTTCCCGTACGACCATGTCACGAGTGTACTATGTATAACAGGTCTCTGGTAAAACATCAAATCTGTATCGGGTTGCAGCCAGAAAAAGATCCTGAATGAACGGGACCAACGACGACGGCAAAGAATCGTTCAACGTGACAGAAGTGCAAGCCTTCCACAGTTTGCTGCAGAAATCACTGTTAGGTCATCTAAAGGTGTCAGCGCGCGAACCATTCAACAAATGTTGTCGACATGGGCTTTTGGAGCCGAAGGCCCAGTCACGTACCCTTGATGACTGCATGACACAAAGCTTAACCCCTCGCCTGGGCTCATCAACACCGCCACTGGACTCTTGATGACAGGAAACATGTCTGGTCGAACTAGTCTCGTTTCAAATTGTAATATGCAGATGGATGTGTACGGGTATGGAGACAACCGCAATTCCACAGGGGAATTTTCAAGCTCGTGAAGGCTCTGTAGTGGAGTGGGGTGTGTGTATTCAGAGGGATATGGGACCTCTGGTACGCTTAGATACGACTCTGATAGGTGACACATACGTAAGCATCCTGTCTGATCACCTGCATCAATTCATGTCCACTGTGGATTCCAACAGACTGGGCAATTCCTTAAGGACAATGCGACACCCCTCACGTTCAGAATTTCTACAGAGTAGCTGCGGGGATAGGGTTCGAACACTTCTACTGCTCACCAGACTCCCGAGACATGAACATTATTGACCATATCTGGGATGCTTTGCAGTGTGCTGTTTAGAAGAGGTCTCCACCGTCCTGTACTTTTGCGGATGTATGGGCAGCCCTGCATGATTCATGCTGTCAATTCCCTCTGACACTACTTGAGAAACTAGTTGAGTCTATGCCACGTCGTCTTGTGGCACTGTTGCCTGCTCATGGGGGCCCTACACAATATTAGGCAGACGTACCAGTTTCTTTGGCTTTTCGGTATAACAAGTAATATAGCTGTTGAACACTTCGTCATCTGATCCTAACACCTCCTCACACTGAACAGATCGCATAGACAATAATTTAAAGTCTTTCGCTCACCACATGCAGTATCTCAGTGCAGACTGAAGCTTCTTCACTACTGGAGGAGGAGACGGTAAATGGGGGAGGGGGAAAGTGGGAGAGGGGATGAGTGGGAAGGGCCTTAGTGCCCTCTCTGGTAGAGTAATTGTGAACTAGGTCAGACGGTGTCCTGACAGCAAGGTGAGCACAAAATTTTAAATTACTGCCAGTTTTGAAATAACCACCATTTCCAGAGGTTGGGTGGTGGTGCTTAGTGGGTGATGTCACAAGAATTGCGGGAGAGGTGCAGGGAGGCTAACAGAGCGCTCTGCCAGATGTCGTGCAAACTAGTTCAGCCAGTCCCAGGACATCGAGGCAAACACACACATATCTGAGTTAGGTTAATGATGATAGCTCAGATCAGCTAAAAAGAAACGAATAAATAAATAAAATATCCTGCCTTCCTCTCCAGCACAAAAGTGACATTCCCACCCCACCCCATTTCCAAACGCTGGGTTAGCAAATCTTACTTTTTCCCACCATTTAGAGGGATGACATCATAGGAGTGGTGCTAGGAATGGGGAACGGGGAAGGTGGGAGTTAGGTTAGCGGAGGTTCCCCGCCAAAGTTTTCTGCCACATTTCACACATTTCCAGGTACGGATGAGTGCTGAACTGGAATACGGCAGAGGAATCGGGTATAATATTTGTGCTGTCGCCGGCCGTTGTGGGCGAGCGGCTCTAGGCGCATCAGTCTGGAACCACGTGACCGCTGCGGTCGCAGGTTCGAATCCTGCCTCGGGCATGGATGTGGGTGATGTCCTTAGTTTAGTTAGGTTTAAGTAGTTCTAGGTGACTGATGACCTCAGATGTTAAGTCCCATAGTGCTCAGAGCCATTTGAACCATTTTATGGTGTCACCCAAGTAAAGCTGTGCAGCAGAACAAGCTGTCTTCTTCAAAGACGAAATAATTTATAATCTCAGTCAAATCCCATGTAATCTGCTTATAGGAGGTGACCTTACCTGCGCACTTCATGTTGCGTACTACTCCATACACAGCGGGAAGGAGAGCTGAATTACGGAGTGGTGCAATGGTTGTGGTCGTAGGAAGTTCGATAGGACCAGAAGTCATTAGTGAACACGTAAATATAGTAATCATAAAATTTACTCAACTTGCAGCTTTCTCCAAGTGTGGCAAAAATACTCTAGAAAAGAACAAACACCAATGAAAGTGTGGTGTCACCGCCAGACACCACACTTGCTAGGTGGTAGCCTTTAAATCGGCCGCGGTCCGCTAGTATACGTCTGACCCGCGTGTCGCCACTGTCAGTGATTGCAGACCGAGCGCCGCCACACGGCAGGTCTAGAGAGACTTCCTAGCACTCGCCCCAGTTGTACAGCCGACTTTGCTAGCGATGGTTCACTGACAAATTACGCTCTCATTTGCCGAGACGATAGTTAGCATAGCCTTCAACTACGTCATTTGCTACGACCTAGCAAGGCGCCATTATCATTTGCTATTTATCTTGTTATGCATGTACCGTCAGACCGATGTTCACCAATTATGGATTAAAGTATTCCAGAAATCACGTACTATTTTTGCTACTATAAGACCTTGACCTGTTCCAGACCTCACGCCAGCCTGCGTGAGCTAAACGCGTGCCTTTCGGCTACCCGTCATTGTGGATTGGCTGTCTTGCCAGTCCACAACAGAAAGTCCAGCTATTACAAGAAACGTCTTAACAGTGTCGTGCAGTGTGAGGATCGCACTGCTAATGCACGATCAAGCTGTAGAAGAGTGTGACAGACTGGGCCGAGTAGCTGCCGTTGGTCACCCTACATCGCGGCGGCAGAGGGTGTCTGTAGTCGCAGCTGCAGAAGGCGTGGCTCGGCAGGTCTGCGTCATTGGATCCACCAGGTCCCCGCGCGACCGGTTCCAGCATCTGTCGGAAAGGCGCGTTTCGTTTGCCAACTATGAGACGCTGGCGAGCGTGATATAGATCTACGACACCACACTGCATGCAATAAACCAGCAAGGAATTTAAGTACTGTTAAAAATTACACTATCTTGCGAAGGCTTCGAAGAGTGCTCACTGTAAATGTCATCCCCTGCTGCATTTTCGTGTCACTGTGCATATCTGTGACGTTAAACTAGATAAACAGCCAGAAAGAAAGGTACAGAGGCAATGGATTACGATTTATGTGAAGCTGTCAGAATGGCATCGACGGTGGCCTATGATCACTTGTCAGTTTGTAAAGGGTCCATAGGCCCTTACTATAACTTTGCACTTGGCACAGGTCGATAGGACGAACAATCGATTGTGACGTGTTGAGAGAGCCAGTGTTGAGGTTCGCCAGTGTGGTTGGCGGGTATATGTGTGTGAAGGCCATTGTTCAAATACAGGGCTTTAACGGAGAAGGGTGTCGCCATCGCCGTGGTTAGACCCCTATGTAATAGATTAATACCGGGAAAGTGATGAAGTATCTTTATAAGAGTGATCAGTGACGTTACTAGTGCCGATATTTGGTTTCGCGTCTACCGCGCCGGCCTAACCTTGGATTGCAGTGTTGGATGCAGGGATGGATTAGCGTGTGACGATAAAGGAAAATGAAGAAAGCCTGTGCTGAGATTAGCCGTAATTAGATACACATGGCGAAGGCAGTGGCTGTCTCCTTTTTGTGTTTTGAGAAGAATATAAGTTCGTAATTAGTAAAACTGTGTTGGTGTTCCTCATTACCAGACATTCAGTATTGTAGTATTGAACAGGAAACTGGAAAGCAACAACTTCCGTAGCAGTCAACTCCGATTACCAGCCCCATTAGGATCACGGTCATGTTAATAATAAATATTGGACTGCTATTCGATCAGATCAGGTCGGGATAAAAATCGGAGGTGTTACAAGTTTCATATAAGAAGCTGACTAGTGGACCAGGCACTTAAGAAAATATCTGATAACTCACGAAAGGCATACATTAAAAAAAATGGAATTATCTGCTACAGAACAAGTTAATGGATAGTTAAAAAACTTTTTTACCGTTCAGTGAGTTAATTTTTGAGAACATTTCTTGTGGAGAAAAATATGGGTCTGGCTAATATGCTTAGAAATGGATTAAAAACAATCTTGGTTCCAATAAAATATTGATGTAAAATGGCTACCGGTTTGGATCATAATGTGACAATCATCGGACCCTTTATACTGAAATGTAAATACAGAGCGGATTTATAGGGATGTCATAATAGTACTGACACATAAAATGTGGGACATATAACAAAAAGTAATAGGAAAAATTATACCCACGCTGGTAGGCGGTGGCGGTGACCGGAGCAGATGTTGTGACTCCACGTACGTGAACTTCTAAGGAGAGAAACGTAGTTTTTGCTTAATTATGCGATGCTTCACCCACCATATACCGAATTCTGTCAGCGATAGCCCATGAGGCATACGGGATGTGAAACAGTTGCTAAAATAAAATATATACAGAAAAAGGATACCAACTAATAACAAATGAAGAAATAGGTATATTACATTATAAAAAATACGTGCTACAAACAGCACTTCGTCAATATGTAATAAAAATATATATAGAACTGGTAACGAATAATAATCGGTTGTGGGAACGTCGATATCTGTCTTTGGGGACTCGTCGATCGTATGCCTTTAAAGTGATTACGCGACGCCATTGCTTTTGACTAACTAAAGAATGTTATTTCTTTTCTGGTCGTTATTATTCTTCTTTTTGTTTCTCCAAATAGTAATTCTGAATTCATGTTTATTGCTATGTTATGGATTTTCCATGAGTGTAAACAACTATATTCAAACTATCTGTTTTATTTCAACTGCTTATGTTTTTGGTTTTAAATTTATCACTACTTCCATGGGCCCATGACGTTTTCTGACACAGTGTTCCACTTATATTTTATTCTTCCCTTTATTTTTGTAGCTATGTAGAAGGAGTGACTCTGTGATTGTAAGTGACTACGTTCAAAGTGTTTTAATCTCATGGCTGATTATGTTTCTTTATCTTTTATTCGCGACTACCTTTTGTTGTTTTATGACAATTACCGTCGCTGTGCCTTCTTCGATGTAATCCGATGATCATGCTCTAGGTGTACTAATGAACGCTATTTCCCTTCTGTTCGGATTTATTTTTCATTTTATTTCCCCAAATAGTAATTTTCATTTCGCTTTTATTGCTATGTTATGGATTTTTAACCGCTGTAAACAACTTTATTCACAGCACCTTTCATAATGTAACTGCTTATGCTTTGTTTCATTGCAGAATCTTTTAAATTTTGGTTGCCTATATTTTGACTATCTCGATGGATCCATGATATTTTGTGCAGTAGCGTCCCTTTGATGTAACCTATTTTTCAATGAAACTTCCTAGCAGATTAAAACTGTGTGCCCGACCGAGACTCGAACTCAGGACTTTTGCCTTTCGCGGGCAAGTGCTCTACCATCTGAGCTACCGAAGCACGACTCACGTCCGGTACTTACAACTTTACTTCTGCCAGTATCTCGTCTCCTACCTTCCAAACGTTACAGAAGCTCTCCTGCGAACCTTGCAGAACTAGCACATGCACATGCACTGGATATAACGTACGCCTATTCTACTTGTCATCTTATTGGTTACTTGGTCACTGTCATCTGGCGGCTCTGACGAACATTGCAATAGTTGTCTTACTTGCACGCCAGTATTCTGTAATACATATTGCTGTTGCAGCTTTGGAATAGCCTAGTGCTGAAACGTAAAAATCGGTATCACCACGTCGCTCTAGCAGGACTACGATCTACCCCCTGTCGCAGCTCTGATATCGTCTTCCGCTAGATGGCGTGCATCGATACGCCAACGTCGTCTCCAAGGGAATCACTGGTGTCGCATAATCGCTATCTGCCCTTGCATTCCATTTACGAGTTTTCGGCAAACGGCAGATGACTATCGGAGTTCCCACAACTGGTTATTGTTAGTAATCTCCTCCACACAGGGTGATTCATATTAACGTTTAAAAACCCTTTGTAAGTAGCCTGTTTGTATGTTGGCAGCGCTATAGACTGTGATAATATCGCTGACAGCGCTCTGCGCCCTCGGCAAGAGACTCTGTGGTCGGACGGACTAGCAGTTTGCGAGTGGATAGAGAAGTGTATGGACATGTTTTTCTTAGTTGGGACTCTGTGTTGATGAGATGAAATTTACTAAAGGAAAGGTATGATAATGGCTGTGTGGTTGATAATGTTTGGTTAGTGGAATTATTGACAACTGGATATCACACGAATAAAGTAAAATCTTCCAAATAAATTGTTTTCTCTTCAACATTTTCTTTTTTTATTTTGCTAACCATATGCCTCCTAGTAGTTGGAGTTTATAGAAGTTAGAATCTTTCTATTTAGCTGGCCGTTGTTGCTACTTGCCGTAACTGCTGTAGTTCGTCTTATGAATATTTTCTGTGAGGTAAGTGACTAATGAAAAAGACTGGGGTTACCATTATAGGGATTCGTGATTGAAATGAGTTTACGCGGTTAACAGAGCTGGAGGTAGTTTGATATTTAATTTCATATTTTTTGGAATTGTATTATTGTTAGGATTCCTTGCAGTTGAGTGCAGTTCTTCTGTGTTAATTATTGCAAGTCATGTTGTCAATGTACAGCAGTCAGATTGCGTTGGGCTTGTAAATTGTGACTCGCCATCTTGAAATATGCTTTTGAAGTAATAAAAAAAAAATAAAAATAAAAATAAAAAAAAACCTGTTGATACATCAGCTGATCAGGGCTTATCTCAATGATGCCAACTTAAAGCCATAGAAGTAACAAACTTGCATTACTAACAGTTTTTTGCCCGGGCCAATTTGTCTCCTTAATTATTGAATGACTCTCGTATATTTACGGGTGAAAAATCGCAATACGACAAAGGAGTGGTGCGACGTAAACGAAAGTTCGTAGGCATGTTTCTACAACTGAAAAATAATTTATATTGAAATTTCGCGCCAGTCGCATAAGAGTGGCGCCAGTAGCACCACTACAAGCCTGCAAATCAGGTTTGTGTAATACACGCTGTAACGGTCGCGAATGTTAGTTACCTTTGAGTTGATGTTAGTCAAGAATGCCTTTAAGGCGAGAAAGACGCCGTTATCAACACCTCACTGAGTTTGACAGAGGTCGTGCTATAAGGCAACGAGATGCTGGATCTTCCTTCTGCGATACTGCAGAAAGATTTCGCACGAATGTAGCCAATGTACATGACTGATCGCAGCGGTGGCCACGAGAAGGTAGGGTCGCAAGAAGAGCTGACTGTCGATGAACACATGGCACTACTGAGGGGGGGAAAACAACGAACTGATACAAGTCGATTGCTTTAACGACAGCTCGGAGCCAGATGCCCAGTAGTGTGCATTCCACGAAACCACCGCCACTTGCGACTTCAGTTGTGTCAAGAGAGAGTTCATTGGAGAGCAGGATGGAATTCTGTTACGTTTTCTGATGGAAGCTGATTCTGCCTCGGTGCCAGTGACGGCCGTGTGTTGGTTACAAGGCGGCCAGTTGAGAAGCTGCACGCGATTTGTCACGTTCTGGGTACACTGGTCCTACACCCGGAGTTTGGCCTGGGTTGAGATTTCGTATGACGGCAGAAGCGATGTAGTGGATGTCCTACCCCCCCCCCCCCCCTGGCGGCAAATTTCTACGTTATTTTGGTGGTTAGACCCGTTGTGGTGCCATTCATGAACAGCATTCCAGGAGGTGTTTTCCAACAGGATAAAGCTCGTCTACGTGATTACTCTGCAATTCACATTTAAGTGCTTGGCAGAGGGTTCATCGCACCACAATCATACTATCTTTCTACCATTCCACTCCCGAACAGCGCGCGGGAAAAACGAACACCTAAACCTTTTTGTTCGAGCTCTGATTTCTCTTATTTATTTTGATGATCATTCCTACCTATGTAGATTGGGCTCAACAAAATACACTCCTGGAAATTGAAATAAGAACACCGTGAATTCATTGTCCCAGGAAGGGGAAACTTTATTCACACATTCCTGGGGTCAGATACATCACATGATCACACTGACAGAACCACAGGCACATAGACACAGGCAACAGAGCATGTACAATGTCGGCACTAGTACAGTGTATATCCACCTTTCGCAGCAATGCAGGCTGCTATTCTCCCATGGAGA
This sequence comes from Schistocerca piceifrons, assembly GCF_021461385.2. Lineage (NCBI taxonomy): Eukaryota > Metazoa > Arthropoda > Insecta > Orthoptera > Acrididae > Schistocerca > Schistocerca piceifrons. The sequence continues at coordinate 559,194,328 of NC_060143.1, forward strand.
CGATCGTAGAGATGCTGGATGTAGTCCTGTGGAACGGCTTGACATGCCATTTCCCCCTGGCGCCTCAGTTGGACCAGCGTTCGTGCTGGACGTGCAGACCGCGTGAGACGACGCTTCATCCAGTCCCAAACATGCTCAATGGGGGACAGATCTGGAGATCTTGCTGGCAAGGGTAGTTGACTTACACCTTCTAGAGCACGTTGGGTGGCATGGGATACATGCGGACGTGCATTGTCCTGTTGGAACAGCAAGTTCCCTTGCCGGTCTAGGAATGGTAGAACGATGGGTTCGATGACGGTTTGGATGTACCGTGCACTATTCAGTGTCCCCTCGACGATCACCAGTGCTGCACGGCCAGTGTAGGAGATCGCTCCCCACACCATGATGCCGGGTGTTCGCCCTGTGTGCCTCGGTCGTATGCAGTCCTGATTGTGGCGCTCACCTGCACGGCGCCAAACACGCATACGACCATCATTGGCACCAAGGCAGAAGCGACTCTCATCGCTGAAGACGACACGTCTCCATTCGTCTCTCCATTCACGCCTGTCGCGACACCACTGGAGGCGGGCTGCACGATGTTGGGGCGTGAGCGGAAGACGGCCTAACGGTGTGCGGGACCGTAGCCCAGCTTCATGGAGACGGTTGCGAATGGTCCTCGCCGATACCCCACGAGCAACAATGTCCCTAATTTGCTGGGAAGTGGCGGTGCGGTCCCCTACGGCACTGCGTAGGATCCTACGGTCTTGGCGTGCATCCGTGCGTCGCTGCGGTCCGGTCCCAGGTTTACGGGCACGTGCACCTTCCGCCGACCACTGGCGACTACATCGATGTACTGTAGAGACCTCACGCCCCACGTGTTGAGCAATTCGGCGGTACGTCCACCCGGCCTCCCGCATGCCCACTATACGCCCTCGCTCAAAGTCCGTCAATTGCATATACGGTTCACGTCCACGCTGTCGCGGCATGCTACCAGTGTTAAAGACTGCGATGGAGCTCCGTATGCCACGGCAAATTGGCTGACACTGATGGCGGCGGTGCACAAATGCTGCGCAGCTAGCGCCATTCGACGGCCAACACCACGGTTCCTGGTGTGTCCGCTGTGCCGTGCGTGTGATCATTGCTTGTACAGCCCTCTCGCAGTGTCCGGAGCAAGTATGGTGCGTCTGACACACCGGTGTCAATGTGTTCTTTTTTCCATTTCCAGGAGTGTATTTTCGCATTCGGAGGAGAAAGTTGGTGACTGAAATTTCGGAAATAGATCTCGCCGCGACGAAAACCGTCTTTGCTTTTATGACTTCCATCCCAACTCGCGTATCATATCTGCCACACTCTCTCCCTTATTAAGTGATAGTACAAAACGAGCTGCCCTCTTTTGCACCTTTTCGATGTCCTCCGTCAATCCCACCTGGTAAGGATCCCACACCGAGCAGCAATATTCTAACAGAGGTCGAACGAGTGTAGTGTAAGCTGTCTCTTTAGTGAACTTGTTGCATCTTCTAAGTGTCCTGCCAATGAAACGCAACTTTTGGCTCGCCTTCCCCACAATAATATCTATGTGGTCTTTCCAACTAAAGTTGTTCGTAATTTTAACACCCAGGTACTTAGTTGAGTTGACAGACTTGAGAATTGTACTATTTATCGAGTAATAGAATTCCAACGGATTTCTTTTGGAACTCATGTGGATCACCTCACACTTTTCGTTATTTAGCGTCAACTGCCAACTGCCACACCATACGGCAATATTTTCTAAATCGCTTTGCAGCTGATACTGGTCTTCGGATGACCTTACTACACGGTAAATTACAGCGTCATCTGCGGAAAACCTAAGAGAACTGCTCACATTGTCACCCAGGTCATTTATATAGATCAGGAACAGCAGACGTCCCAGGACGCTTCCCTGGGGAACAACTGATATCACTTCAGTCTTACTCGATGATTTCCCGTCTATAACTACGAACTGCGACCTTCCTGACAGGAAACCACGAATCTAGTCGCACAACTGAGACGATACCCCATAGGCCCGAAGCTTGATTAGAAGTCGCTTGTGAGGACCGGTGTCAAAAGCTTTCCGGAAATCTAGAAATACGGAATCAACTTGAGATCCCCTGTCGATAGCGGCCATTACTTCGTGCGAATAAAGGGCTAGCTGCGTTGCACAAGAACGATGTTTTCTGAAACCATGCTGATTACGTATCAATAGATCGTTACCTTCGAGGTGATTCATGATGTTTGAATACAATATATGCTCCAAAACCCTACTGCAAACCAACGTCAATGACATAGGTCTGTAGTTCGATGGATTACTCCTACTACCCTTCTTAAACACTGGTGCGACCTGCGCAATTTTCCAATCTGTAGGTACAGATCTATCTGTGAGCGAGCGGTTGTATATGATTGCTAAGTAGGGAGCTCGTCCACATAGCGCTATTGTAACCCAATCTGTTCTTCAGAGTTTCGCTATTTTTCGTTGGCGCGCACAATCACCACATGTGTCTCCAGTCGAGCATACATGGAACATCATCGACGACGACTTCAGTGTCATCCACAAACATCATTAACCGTCACTGGAGTGACAGACCAAGCGCAACAGGCATGGGATTCCATCCCACAAACTGACTTCGGCACTTGCACAGCACAATGCAAGGAGGTTTGCACGCGTAAGTTCAATATTGTGGCGGTTACACATGTTATTAACATACCTACATTTCACATTTGTATGCCTTACCCTCTTGCAATGTTAATCACTTAAGTGCCGGCCGAAGTGGCCGTGCGGTTAAAGGCGCTGCAGTCTGGAACCGCAAGACCGCTACGGTCGCAGGTTCGAATCCTGCCTCGGGCATGGATGTTTGTGATGTCCTTATGTTAGTTAGGTTAAACTAGTTCTAAGTTCTAGGGGACTAATGACCTCAGCAGTTGAGTCCCATAGTGCTCAGAGCCATTTGAACCATTTAATCACTTAAGTAAGTTACCTAGAGAAACGTATTTCCAAAAATTCATTACTCTACATCAATTAGTATTTGGTGGGGTGATTTTCTTTGCGCCAGTGTACTTACACCTGAAGATGTGAATATAATTTTCCCGAAAGCGTTCGTGCTTATGATCAAACAGCCACAACTGAGGCGGATATTTCCAGTCTTCCATGTAGCTCAGTATTTGATCTTCTGCTATCAAAATCTTTGCCAAAACAATTATTTATGTTACATTATTTACGTTGGTAACGAGTGAACTTGATTGTCGTCGTTAACTAACGCTCACAACCGTCGTCATGTCTAAGCGAGTAGGTTCCGCCAATGAATGACGTCACGTTGAAGCACATTATTTGACAGAATTTCCTGGTACTACGGCAGTAGCTTTGTGAGACATCTTCTGCTACCCTGGACTAAACTTGGTACTTAGACGCAAAAACTGTGTGAACAAAGTAGGAAAATTGAGACTTCACATGCAGAACACTAAGCTGTCTTCTCGTGTAGTTCCGTATTCTTTCACTGCGTAGCTCCAAGCAAATGCATTCAGTCGAAAACAACGTAATTACACTCGCCTGTGGAAAGAGAGACAGGATGCTGTGAAATGAACGGCTACGAAGGAATTAGCGCAGATTTTCTGAGGAGCCAGTGGCGAAGTAGCTTTCAGGTGGAAGATTGCTCGGGGACAAGCGTTTGTGTTTGGTCCCTTGCTGTTACGCTTCGCGCTTTTTTGTGAGGGATTGAAATTTAAAGACAGTGTCCGCTCATGCGTAACTGCCTCGAGACGTACCAGTTGCAAATGACACAAGGGCGAGAGGTCAGCAGAGCAACGTAAGACGTTCTTTGCACGTGTCTTCTGTCGGTGAAGTTTAGTCACATTTAATATTCTTTTTCTACTGCGGTGTAAAATAAACCAAAACCGTACTCCTATCCAGATGGTGTTAGCTTCCTTTCTCCATTTATTCCTCTGTTTTCCATTCTTATTACGTTTATTTCCCTATTTCTAGTCATCTCAGAGGTTACAGCGGGGCGAAAGAAGACTAGCTATAAATTATGCAATGGGTCTTTGTCCGAATTTTCATAACCAAACGAAGATTGGGAAGTAGACAAACATAATACCTAATTGACTAGAGTAGAGTCTGGTTTTGCAAAAGAGGGATTATTTGCTTGGAAGTTATCAAGGTTATTAACAAAACATTAATTAATGAACTGACAGAAAATTCTTGTCAGTATTTTCATAGCCACACAAAAAATGGGAGACAGGCAAATGTGGTATCAAATTGACCACAGTTCGATCTAGATTTGTTATAAAATATTTAATAGTTTCAACTAATCAGAATAGTTACGAGAAACTTAATTACTTATTTCAAAGAAAATTACACAATGAATTTATTTTCCTAATGATAATAGCCAATCCAAGAGTGAAAACTGCATGAATAGGGTGTCAGGTTTACCAAGGTGAGGTCTAAATTCACAAAAAAACTACTTAGTTGTATCAAAATAATCAGCGTGATTAAGATAATTATTTACTTTCGGAAAACGTGAATTATTCACATTTAACTTCTGCTAGCTATGTAAATGAATTTGCAAAATATTTAGCTCTACCAGGCGATGCTATATGCAGATAAAAAGTTACATCTGTATGATTTTTTAATGTCAAAAGACTTCCTTCGAATAAAGCGGTGAATTTGATACACTTCGAGCTCAGGAGACGTTAAGAAGCCAAACGAGGTATCAAAAAGTCCACCACTTCAATGTGTACCTAATTTGCATGCAAATAACATCACTGATGAGACATTTGATTTTTAAAATGGCTTCTTTCGAATTAAGTTTTAAATTTTGGACACGTCGCCAACAGCAGACAATAGGAAGTCAAGCGATGTATCGAAATATTTACACTTTCAATATCTATCTATTTTGCAGATAAAAAGTTACACTTGTGGGTCATTTAACTGACAAAATTATTTCCTACGAATAAAGTACTAAATTTAGAAGGTTTTGATATCCGAATACGATAGGGAAGAAAATGAGATGTCAGGACGAACACGCCTTGTGAATAAAAGTTCAGTCGAATGTTTTGTCAAAATATTTGTCTACAATTAAGAAATGAAATAGAATAGAGAAACGTTTTACGCGTCTTTGAATGATTCTCAAAATCATGTGCAGCAGATGAAGTGTGTCACATGTTTCTATAATCTATTTTATTTCTGTCTTTTACAAAAATAATTTCTTATAACTTGTGGTATCAAATTATTACAGTGTACGTTCATCATGACTAATGGGAACGCTTCAGTGAATGCTAATACCCTTTATACTAGAGGAGGTAAATGAAAAAAAAAGTTAGAGTACAACAAAGATATTATAGACGATAAAATAAATACACCGGCACTCATGAAGGTATTTTGAGACGATCCGGCAAACGCGAAGAGCAATGCGAGAAGAGAAGGTGTCGATGGAAATTCCTGATGCTGTACCGTCTGATTGCCTTACTGTTCACTGCCAGAGAACAAAAACATCCACTGTCTCCAAGGCATGGAGGCTGGATCGGTGTCGACCCGGTACGGGTCGGATGCAGTATACCTGCTGTAGCCATGGTCCCTGAACATAGTTATTTGATAATACTACGTAGATGATACATACGTATTATAAAGATATGACACAGAGTACAGGCCATGTAATTCCATGAGCACATGTGTAGCATATATCGTAATTTTAGTTATAAACAGCAAAATGCTAACAAGCATGATGTGAAAATCAAAATTTGCGCTGTAAATAACTGATATACCTGAAGACAGGGAACCGAGCTTACGTCATCCACAACCAGCATGGATAATGTAAGATGAGCTGGGTATCTGTAGGTGCATAATGTTTTTTTCTTTTTCCGAAGATAGTTTCAATTTTGTTAGGACGTTTTGCCAAAGTCATTATTCTGCAAAGTGGAGGGGAGTACTGCTCATAGTTCCAGCAATGGACTGTGTACTTCCAATAGAAAGGGAGGATTGGCAGTAGTCTTACAAGAAGAGTGCAGCCGCTTGCTGCACACCTGTGGCATATGTAGCACAGCGATGAAATACTGACCTGGACTTCTATTTCACAACACTCAACGCACACTCAGAGTATATTTAGAGAGTAATGTGTATGAATCCCATATTTGTTCAGGTCTCATCAAACCAGTCAGAAGGCAAATAAGTCAAAAAATAAAATATATAATACAGTATAAGAATAAAAACACGTTCCAAAATAAAATCGGTCAGATCGTTTTTGTTATAATTTCTCCAGCAGTAAGAAATGCAATAAATTATTGAAACGTTTGAAGCACCTCATTTGCTTTAGACAGTTTCATTTCCGTTATAATCTGTTTCATTTCTTGCTGTTAGGCAAATCATTTCACAGAACATCACGTCAATTTCTTTTTGGACTTTTTTTCAATTTCTAGGCTTTGCTCAGCACGCTTGATCTTGTTCACACCTGATTTGCTTTACTAGTATCTTCTGTTCTAGAAATATACGGAATGTCGTGCTTGATTCGAAGGAAGCATGTTTGACAAATTTCACATCAATATAACTCAAAGTAATTAGGCCTGGAAGAGATGAACTGTTTGACACTTCATTTACATAGCTAGTACTATCTGTCCTTGAAATATTTAAACTATTCCTCAGATCAAAAAATAAGTATTTTTGTACTACCCTGATTACTTTAAAAAAACTAAATTTCTTTTATTTTGAACTTTGACAACACGATGGTCATCTTGATACTCCATTTGTCCATTGCCCATTCTTCGTTTCGATTTGAAAATACGAACAATAATCCTCGTGTAATTTCCCCTCAAATTGTTGATGAAGTTTCTCTTAATTACAGTAATTACAATGAAGCAAATAAAGTCTGTTTTCCATAACTAGACCTTATGCTGCTCGCTATGATACGGCGTTCGTCCATGGAAATTCTGAGTAATGCTCATTGTGAAATTTACAGTGAGTCTTGTTTCCGCTGCGCTGAAACTTTTGACCAACAAGTCACAAACAGGCTAGCAGTCATGCTATGAAAATATGGGCGAGTAAGTTACAAATCCCTGTCGTGTAAATGATGATATGAGTCGCTGCCAAACCCATCAGTATTGCAGTTATATAAGTACGTTTTCCAACTATAGCTCTCGATGGTTATTAGATTAAAGAAATGTATGAAAACAGTGTTACTACTGATTAGAAGCATCCCACAGTGATTTGTTCGTCCGATCCAATCTATTCATTTCATAACAGCGATCACATTCAGTATCTTGAATTATGCGTTGTACGTGTCCCTATATGTATCTTTCCTTACGCTTGATACCTCTGTTACCTGGATGCTACTCCCCGATACCTGAAAATGTGACCTGTAATTCTCTCCTACCCTCCATTCGTTGTTGAACAGTTATTCTTTTCGTCCATGATTCTACTGAGTATCCCCTCATGCTTTATTTTCACTAAATTTTCGCCATTCTTCTGTAACGCGGCATCTCAAACGCTTCGATTCTCTTCATTTTCGGTTTTCCCACTATCTATGCTTCATTTCCACTCCACGTTGTGGTCCAAACGTACATTCACAGAAATTTCTTTTCCAATTATTTGACACCATTTCACTTCTTTTAGGGAAGAATGCCTGTGTTGTCCAGTATCTTATTTCCTCCTTGTTTCGACCGTTATACTTTATTTCTCGTCCGAGGTAGAAGAATTCCTTCACTTTTTCCACTAGGAGGTTTCCAACTCTAATGTTAAGCTTGTGGCTAATCTGACCCTCACAAGCCTCTTCTTGATACTCATTATGGCCCACAGGGATACAATATCCTATTCCTCAACATCTGATCCCTCCCATCAAACACATACCTTTCATACAGTGTTCATCTTGTTCTCTTCTGTCCGGTTTTCTGTCACGCTCCAAGACTTCTTCTCCTGCGTCACGTCCCATTCCCATTTCTTGTCGGACATACTTCAGTCTATGCCTTCCCCTCAGTTTTGGCCCTTTACGAATCTCTCAAGCAAATTGGGTGTTATTTCCCGCAGTTGTATCATTTGTTCTGTCATTGTTGTCAGCGTCTTATATTCATTTGGCGATGCCCTGAAAGACGGCCGCTGTGGACGAGCGGTCCTAGGCGCTTCAGTACGGTTCCGAGCGCCTCCTATGGTCGCAGGTTCGAATCCTGCCTCGGGCATAGATGTGTGTGATGTCCTTAGGTTAGACAGATTTAAGTAGTTTCTAAGTCTAGGGGACTGGTGACCTCAGATGTTAAGTCCCATAGTGCTTAGAGCCATTTTAACCTTTTTGATACTCTGAAGAAAGTCCTCCTATATACAGAAGCATCCCTTTTACATCGTCCTGTAGTATACCCCCCCCGTCGACCCTTTCACCCCCTCCCCTCCCCTCCCCCTCACACATACATACACACTATACCCCCGAACTTTACACTCGAAATCTGTTTCAGATTTCCCACGCTCCATGATTCACTTTCACATTTTAAGCGCTGAGAGATGGCGGTAGTAGGGGTTGTTTAGTTATGGAGGGGGGGGGGGGGGGGGGGGAGTGCTCACGCCTTTCATGAGTCGTCCAATGTAAACAACGTAATTTCAGTAGCAGCATTTATGGTTTTATACGATTTTCACAGCTGACTTCCGGAAAATTGAAGTGTCTCGAACATGGCGTAGAACGGAGAGAATTACAAGCTATGTTAAATACAGGATACTTTTCATTTTCTTGAGTGACCATCTATCCACATGGATGGTATATCGACCTGACCTACAAAATTACATACCGATATCTTTAAATGTGACCTTAAAAATGATTTGCTGCCCGATTCCTGAACCCATTCTCAGTTTGAATATAATAAACATCCTTGAGACCGAAAAGCTTCTGGATAGGAATCAGCACGGTTTTAGAAAGCATGGCTTATGCGAAACTCAGCTTACCCTTTCCTCACGTGGTATCTTGCCAACCATGGATGAAGAGGAACAGAAATTTCTATACTCCTAGACTTCCGAAAAGCGTTTGACTCGGTGCTCGATGCAGACTGCTACCTAAGGTGGAATATGTTCCCAGATACGTGAGTAGCTCGAAGGTTTTTTACGTAATAGAGCCTACTGTGTTTTCGTCTACGGTGAGCGTTCATCAGAGACAAGGGTATCACCGGGAGTGACCCAGAGAAGCGCTATAGGACTGCTGCTATTCTGTGTATACACAAATGATTAGACAGCCAAGGCGAGCAGCACTCTGCGGCTGTTTGCTGATGCTACTGTGGCGTATAGAAGGTGTGATCGATGAGTTATTGTAGAAATAGACTTATTTTTAGTTTGGTGTGATGAATGGCCGCTAGCTCTAAATGTAGATTTGTAACCGGTAGGTTCGATAAACACGTAACTATTATGGTGATACTTCGGGAACGCAAATGTAGATGCCTGGAGGGAAGACAGTTACCTTCACTAGGAACACTGTTAGAAAATTTAGAGAACCGGCATTCGAAGCTGAATGCAGTACGATTCTAGTGACTCCAACGTACATTTAACGTTAGGAGTACGAAGATAAGAGAAACCAGGTCTGGTACAGGGTCATATAGATAGTCGTTCTTCCCTCGCTCTGGTAGTAGCACGAGGAACCAACCACAACGCTCCGTACGGTGACTTGTGGAATATGTATATAGATGTAGATGCTGATTCCAAGCAGGTAAAGGCCCACATTCACAAGGTGACCACATCTGCTCTCAGCAACAGACCCGGCGCGCTTCGTTATTCCACAGAACTGGAAAACTACAGGAGAAATACACTAAAAAAATAAGAAGAAGAAGAAGAAAAAAAGAAAAAGAAGAAGACGTTTCAAACGTAGCTGGACACGACTGAAAGAAACTGTATTCCCGTCATTTACACGCTCGAATAACCGTCGTCTCAGACATTTGGTTACAGTCGTAGTGATGAGTGAAATACCGGCAGTGGTGAGCCCACAAATGGCTTTCATATTCTGTAAATTATGCCAACGATCTTATTAGAATTTGTTGCTATTACAGTTTTTATGGTTCAAATGGCTCTGAGCACTATGGGACTTAACATCTGAGATCATCAGTCCCCTAGAACTTAGAACTACTTAAACCAAACTAAGCTAAGGACATCACACACATCTATGCCCGAGGCAGTTTAATGTTTTTCTTGTGGGATCTAAACCTCTCTCACACCGGCCTGTTTTAGCTTCACTGATCAGGATAGTAAAAACGTGCGTATGTTAAGGGAATTTTCATTCACAAAGCAGGCCTATCACATTCACACAGTTCAATACTGTTCTATCCTGATTAAATTGAGCGTAACTTAAATCCCATAAGGCAGTGAAGCAATTTCGAAGACTCGGTGCGACGAAAATTGTCAGTCGATCTCCTGAAAACATTTGTAATAATTATTAACTTTCGATGATCACATGGGGAAGACCGGAGATCTGCTGGTAAGACCGTGTTAGCCTATTTATTTGAAGTAACTGGATATCTTGAGCATACAAAACGGCAGGTTCGTCCAGTGTAAATCAGACGTTCCCCACTGATCCCGTGCAACAAAGCGTGGTAAGCAGACACTGCCAATAATAATCAGTTAAATAATACGCGAACACACTTAATTTAGTTTAGTTCATGTATTAAATTCCTTCTCATACAGAATCTCATCAAGATGGCGACTAGCTCAACAATACATACATACACATCCTCCTTCTTTCACGGCTAGTCGGCAAGCATTGTGTCATTCTTTTCATAAGAGAAAACAGATAGCAGAGAAGCTATTCCATGGAGTATATGGACGCTCCAAGGAATAATATGGCAATAGGGCTTGAAACTACTTTGCATTGATAATCATCGTATATTAAAGTTTAGGAATCGGTAAGATGAGAAGAGATATTTCGAGATATGTACTGAGTTATATAATTTATAAAACTTCTGAAAATATCGCGGAGAGACCGCTGCAAGAGACATTACACCAGGATTCGAACCTGCGACCGTAACCGTCGCACGGTGTCAGACTGAAGTGCCTAGAACCGCTCGGCCACTGAGGCCGGCCCTACAGTTTTTAAACTAACTGTGTGACACATGTAGTTGTCAATAACCTCGGAAGCATGCATCGCAAGTGATTTCTCTGAATTGCGATATTTTGCAAATTGTGCAAATTGTGCAAATTGTGATAATTATTTACATTATTATATTAAATCTTTTAATATACGCCGGCCGCAGTGGCCGAGCTGTTCTAGGCACTTCAGTCCGGAACCGCGCGACTGCTTAGGTCGCAGTTTCGAATCCTGCCTCGGGCATGGTTGTGTGTGATGTCTTTAGGTTAGTTAGGGTTAAGTAGTTCTAAGTTCTAGGGGACTGATGACCTCAGATGTTGGGTCCCATAGTGCTCAGAGGCATCTGAACCATTTTCAACATGCAGTGGCTGACAAAAAATGTTTACGAGGAGTGTGGCCGTATGAACACAATACTCTGTATACCTGTGCAATCTCCCGCCCGCTCCCACCTATGTGACCTGGACGCATACTCTGATTTCATTGGCGTGGTCGTCACAAAGACGTTTTATCTTTTCCGAAAGTAAGTATTCTCGCAACTGTCGTGACTGATCCTTGATACCATTGACCACTGGGACAGAGCTGATGTTCGAGCCCGTCTCCCACACTTCGAACAGATACAGCGATCATGCTGGGCTCGCCGCGCGTGGTAGCCGCGTGGTATAGAGCGCCTAGCCAAAGTTCGCGCGGCTCCCCCCGTTGGAGATTCGAGTCCTCTCTCGAGCATGGTTGTGCATGTTGTCCTTAGCGTAAGTTAGTTGCAGTTAGATGAAGTAGCGGGTAAACCTAGGGACCAATGACCTCAGCAGTTTAGTTCTATAGGAACTTACCACAACCACCATACTGGCCACGGAAGTATCTCAACATCCGAAATATTATTCACAGAGACACGTGACATTTGTGGGCGAGCATTGTCCTTTTGAAAAATGGCAGCAGGATAATGTGACATGAGAGGTGATACACGAGGACGCAAATATCCGTTACGTACTACTGTGTCAGAGGTCCAACAAATCCGCACACTATGACGCCTTGAGGAACAACACTGGGCATCTCGAAAACATTGGAAGTATGGGAACTCTTCGCAGGTCTCTGCTATGCGTACTGATGGTGATCACCTGAGGTATCGCAGAACTAGAACCACACTTGTGATGCCATTTACCGAAAGTCCATGCTTTCTGCTCGTGACACCACTGTTTGTGCTGTGTTCTTAGAGGTAGACTACGCAAGCGTCAGTAGCTTCCCACTGCTGCTCCTGTTGGTCTTCCACCAATGCAGTGGGTTAGCAAAGAATTCTTACTGGTTCTGGGAAGGGAGGAGCAGCTGTGAAGGTGTCATGACGTGCTTGTTGGACAGTACGGCAATCCCAGCATATGGTGGTCGCACATTGTCGACTCGAATCTTGACGACGAGTGCATCTGACCCCATGCTGTCCAACACAACCAACCTGGCCTGGTAACTTTATTAAACTCGAACAAAAGTAGTGTGAGCCGTGCGTGGCTCGTGTTCCGTCATCATGTATCTTACACCCTGTTTTTAACGTACTTCCACCTCACTACGTAAATTTAAATTACTGGTGTCACTGAGTTGCTGCTTTGCCTGACCGTGAGCTGCGCTAGCAGCGCGTACCAATGTATCTCCTCTCGTAGTATCTTGGCTCTACTGCTATTACTTCCTGGTCAATGTCTGTCGTAGGCCAGTTCGGGTCGCGAGTTCGGGCTGCCAGTCAGTTGGAATGCGTCTGGAGCGCAGTCCGGTCCTGCCAGTCAAGGAGTTGCAATGCGGTACTAATGCAATCGGGTTGGAGCAGCAGTGAGGTCTGCGTTGACGTGGCTCGCCCGACCATTGCCGCCACGCATCACTTGTGCTGGGCCACGGTTTTGGTGGATCGTCGGTCGGTCGTCCTACCGAACGACGCGTTTTGGCTCGCTGATCGTTCATGAGTCAGCTGTGTGTGTGTGTGTGTGTGTGTGTGTGTGTGTCTGTGTGTGTGTGTGTGTGTGTGTGTGAGAGAGAGAGAGAGAGAGAGAGAGAGAGAGAGAGAGAGAGTGCATCAACTCCCAATTTGTCTTCGTGAGTGCTTACTTACTGTTGGGTATCGTTCATGGCTTCGTGCAATTGTTTGCCAGGTTCTGTATGTACTTGGGGCGATTTCCACTGACGACTATTTTAGATGTTGTCAGCATTCTGAGATGAGTTGGTCGCTTGGTGCGGACCAGGGAGGATATCTCCACGTGGTGCAGTCGGCTGGGTCCGCTGGCGGTCCCTACGCAGTGTCGAAGCATGTGTGGAGGTGTCTGATCGCTACGAGCTTCGTGGTTCACCGACTCAGGACGTCAAAGTTGAGTAGTGGTTTCAAGTACCCAGGCCACTTCCACTCACGTTCTGTGGTTCGTTTCGGTAGTTCGCTGTTAGGGAGGTTTTCCTGGGAGCAACACAGAGTGTTTGTATTGCTGAAATTTAGCCGCCATGTGGTGGAATTAACTATATTGGTTGACTACAATTGAAGTGCATCAGCGGAATTTTCTGCCTTGTGGGCATTAGAGTTTCGGTTACCTGCCATCTCCACTAACGTAATTTCAGGCAGTGTCCTTTCCTCACCTGTTGTCGATGTCCAAGACGGTGTGTGGTTTTGACAGCTTAATACATATACATATTTGATTGTAGATAACCACGCCCGTGACATTTTGTGTTTGAATTATAATGTACCGATTGGTGGCAAGGAAGTCGTTTGTTGGTCGGTCTGTGGCTGTCCCTTGGTTGGGTTCCAATGGATCAAGTGTAGTTGGGCTCACCACCTGTCTCACCTAAGTGAACGAGGGCAGACCGACCCCTGGAGGCTTCTGAGTGCTGTTGTCTTTACTGCATTTCTCATCGGTGTTTAATTGTCTGTTTATAATCTATCATAGCCAATGATAAAAAAAAACCGTGGTTTTTCTGAGTTTCATGTAAGTAAGTTTGAATTCCAGCAAGTGGGTATTTGCTGAAAGGTTATTACCGTTGTGTTGTCTTTTCTTTTAGTCCGGTTTCAGCTACTTAAAACTTAACACTTATGGTTTTATTTTTTTTTTAATTTTGGAAATTTAATTTAGGGCCTTCTTCATTGGAACCTTATTCTTCAAATTACCTTCCAAACTTAAACATTGCGGCCTTCTGCCTTTGAAAGGTTATGGTAATTACTTTAAAATCTATAAAATTTTGTTGCGGGCGTTCAGCCATTGGGGTTACATCTTGTTTACGCTTGTGTTATCCTAGGCTTGAGGCTTTCAGCTTAGCTGTAAAATAATAACAATAATAATATATATATTATTTTATTTGTAATTGTAACAGCGAGTTTTCAGTCACTTGAAATTTACCTTCTTGGTTTTTAAGATTTCTTGTTTGGAGGCCTTCAGCCGTGAAAGATTTGGAGTTTGAAACTCGTAGTTGTAAAAGTTCGGCTATGTGTCGCTTCGTTTGTAAATGTGTTATTAAATTGCAATAAATTACAATTGTAAGGTGAAACTGACCTCAACCTTATTTGGCCCTTTCCACAATTCTAATCACCTGTTCTGGTCAGCGGGCTTAGCGAGCGTATCGTAGTGCCTTCTCTGGTCGTCCTATACTGTCACAGACAGCTGAAACTCTTATCATTTACATGAGCACCAGTGGTGTGTACATGTATGAAGTTACATTGACTCTTACCATGTCTGCTGGGCGCTTCACTTTTTTTGTCAGACAGTGAATTTCTTGTTATTATTATTAAAGTCCTGAGTAGAGTCGTGCGCTAAAACTGTGATACCATCTGATATTTGTATGTAGCAGACTGTAACGTTCTCAGAACCGAGATCTGTTTCCGAGCCTTACGGTTCGTTTCAATAAAACACACAGGTACGGTTTCAGGAGGTGTATTGGAAGGCCTACGTTGTGAAGGTTGAACTTCACACCTCTCACATACTACGCGTAGGTCGGAGTAACCTCTGCCTCTGACACGAGGCAGGGGTCCGCCTTGACGACTGGCCGTTGGGTGAGTCACACCGCCGGCAGAGAGAAGCGCCCAACCGCTGCCGGGGCGCGAGCCAAGTGCTAATTGCGGTCATCAGTCAGCGCCGAGGCTGCTGGACGTAGTCTGGTGAACCACGGGCGCCTCGTAAATTAGCATCCGCCCCGCCAGCGTGACGCCAGTGCGCGTGCGCCGTGCTGGACGGAGAAAATGCTACCGGCTACTTTTGCCGCCGCTTCACAACTTTGCACTAACGTAAAAACAATTCACAGAATCACCGAATTACACAGCTGGCTGTGCTGCCGACCCTTAGTAAAATACGCTGACGTGACAAAAATCATGGTACAGCGTTACGCACATATACAGATGGCGATAGTATGGCTGTCATCCGTACTCAGGTGACTGATGTGAAAGGTTCTCCGATTTGATTGTGGCCGCAGAACGGGAATTAACAGACTCTGAACGCGGAATGGTAGTTGTGGAACTAGACGCATGGGGCATTCCATTAGGGAAATCGTTCGGCAATATTTAGAGACCCACTGTGTCAAAAGCGTGCCGAGAATATCACGTTTCAGGCATTACCTCTCACCACTGGCAACCCAGTGGGCGACGTCCTTCACTTAACGACCGAGAGCAGTGGCGTTTGGGTAGAGTTGTCAGTGCTAACAGACAAGCAACAATTATTGAAACAATATCAATGTGGGACTTACGATGAACATATAAGTTAGGACAGTGCGGCGACATTTGGCGTTAACGGGCTATGGCGGCAGACGACCGGCCCGAATATCGTTGCTGACAGAAGGACATCGCCCGCAGCGTCTGTCCTGAACTCGTGACCATATCGGTTGCACCCTAGACGACTGGAAAACCGTGGCCTGGTCAGATGAGTCCCGATCTCAGTTGGTAAGAGTTAATGATTGGATTCGAGTGTGGCGCAGATGCCATGAAGCCGCATGAGCAACTTGTCAGCAAGGCACTGGTGGTGGTTCTGTTATGGTTTGGGGTGTGTATGCATGGAATGGAGTGGGTCCTCTGGATATTCGATTAATTGAAGACCATTTGCAGTCATTCATGGAAGTCATGTGCCCCACAGCGATGGAATTCGTGTGGATGACAACGCGCCATGTCATCGGCCCACAGTTCCTCGCGATTCTCTTGAAGAACATTCAGGACAATTCGAGTAAATGATTTGGTCAACCACATTGGCCGACATGAATCGCATTCAAAGGACATAATGGAGAAATCAGTTCGTGCTCAAAACCCTACACCATGAGCAACTCAGTAGCCGACGGCCTTCTCTTACCGACCGAGAGCAGCGGCGTTTGGGTAGAGTTGTCAGTACTAACAGACAAGCAACAATTCTTGAAACAGCCGCAGGAGTCAATGTGGGACTTACGACGAACATATACGTTAGGACAGTGCGGCGAAATTTGCCGTTAATGAGCTATGGCGGCATACGACCGACGCAAATGCGTTTGGTAACAGCAGGACATCGCCTGCAGCGCCTGTCCTGAGCTCGTGACCATATCGGTTGCACCCTAGACGACTCGAAAACGGTGGCCTGGTCATATGAATTCCGATCTCAGTTGGTAAGAGTTGATGATTGGATTCGAGTGTGGCGCAGATGCCATGAAGCCGCATGGCAAACTTGTCAACAAGGCACTGGTGGTGCCTACAGAATAGTGTAAGGCGCGTATGCATGGAATGAAGTGCGTTCTCTGGGTATTCGGTTAACTGAAGGCCATTTGCAGCCATTCGTGGGAGTCATGTTCCCCACAGCGATGGAGTTCGTATGGATAGCAACGCGCCGTGTCATCGTGCCATAACTGCTCGCGATTGGTTTGTAGAGCGTTCAGGACAATTCGAGTAAATGATTTGGTCAACCACATCGGCCGAAAAGAATCCCATTCAAAGGACGCAATGGAGAAGTCAGTTCGTGCTCAAAACTCTGCACAAGCAACTTCCCATCTTGTAATTACGTATTCTATGAATTCAGTACACATAGCTCCAGAGTTTAGTAAATGCCAACTGCATCACGCAGCCCCCTTAAGTCCTAAATCCTGCACCGGTGGAGTAGATTGTTAATTCCACTTGGTCGTGTGTGCCCGTTCAGATCGTTCAAACAGAGCTTTCATTATTCATTTATAAGGGACAGTCAAACGGAAACGA
Source organism: Schistocerca piceifrons (assembly GCF_021461385.2). NCBI lineage: Eukaryota > Metazoa > Arthropoda > Insecta > Orthoptera > Acrididae > Schistocerca > Schistocerca piceifrons. The sequence continues at coordinate 559,211,491 of NC_060143.1, forward strand.
GGCATATTGAAGAAAAGTAAACAAACTGTTCATAATCTCGAAAGTAATCGCGAAAATTGCAAATACATTTATCCCCCTGCGACATGAGACGCTCAGTGCCTCTATGGAAAAATGTTTGCGACTGCCTGCGGGACACAGGCACAGGCCCAAATGTTTTTCCTCGGGACCCCAAATATATGGACATCACAGACGTTACATGAGGAGATGTCGGGTCAGTATAGAACATGTCGAAACATCAGGCACGCTAGCTCCAGGAAAGTCATAGTGGTCTTTTACTTTGACTGCAAGCGCCCACTTTTCATTGACTTTCTGGAACACGGCGCCACAGCTAACACACAGTGGTAAGTGGAGACATTGCGAAAACTGAAGCTTTCATGTCGAAACGGCATCGTACTGTTGCAGCGTAATGCCAGACCTCACGTTATCTCGGCTGTAACGAATGTTGCAGAATTTTCGCTGGTAAGCCATTACATATCCTCCATCATTCCCTATTCCTCCCAAAGTGATTTCCATATTTTTGGAGCTCTGAAGAAACACATTTGTGGCCGTCGATTTGCTTCAGACGAAGAGGTGCACGCATTTATACATGCATGTTTCCGCAGGCAATTTTTTTCGATGAAGGCATTGAGCGCCTTGTCTCACTGTGGTATAAATATAATGACACTTATGGCGATGAAATAATAAACAGCTCATTTAATTTTTTCCTTCAGTCTCGTTTTCATTTACCTGCGTCTTATAGCTACACACTTATCTGTTTATTTATCGTTTTTGGGAAAAATATAATCATCTCCCCACCTCGTACATCTAAGTAGGAATTCTACAAATTTTATATTACATTCAGCTTGAACATGGTTGTAGCCTACCGCCGACGTTATTCTATCTGTAAGTTGAACAAACAGTAAAAGAAACCAAGGAGAAGTTAGGAAAAGAAACTGAAATTCAGGGAGAATAAAAACTTTCAGGTTAGGTGACAACACCGTAATTGTGCCAGAGACATAACGGCAGACGTTTGTCTGCGCGACGACGTGTCCGTAGACACGAAACAAACCATCGATCTGGTGTAACAACAAAGGTGAATCACCAGACTTGACGACAGGTTCCCTATGATCCTCTGTCCGTTCTCAGTGATTTTGTATGTACTGTAATAGCAGTTGACAATGACACTGGTTCAACATGTAATCGTCTGCTGTGAAGTCATGTGTTCAACAATGGACACTGAAGAGTGTGCTCCGAAACACTTGTGGTTGCACCAGCATCGTACTCTGTCACCAGACCTTCTAGAGATCGCTGCCCGTCCTGATCTGCAGAGGTGGCCAACCTCCGTCCTCCACGTTCTGTTATGAGGCGTGGACGTACAGTACCCTATCGCCTAATAGCATTTTCACCATCAATCAACCACTTTCCGTCGTGCTCGTCAGAACAGAATTCATGTGCGGATTCGCCCTTTCTGAGATGCTCGGCAAAGACGATCGGTCATAACACTCTACATTTTGTCAATGTCCGTTTTGTTAGCATGTTTCCCCAGTGTCGGACCGTATCGTGGATAGAATGATTCGCAGTTCGTCTCTGCTCCTCTTGCTTAGCTTCCTCACTGCGTCACGCCTCTGCAGCTCTTCATTGCGGCATTCGCTGTACGGTGCGCGGAATTCGATATGACTTAGCTGATCAATGTAATTTCATTATGACTGTCCAGAAAGCTGCAAGACGTTTTACACTTGCCAGGACAATTTTTCACCAACTGGTACTGACTTTGGACTCAGTTCACCTAAAAACGCTAATTAATCTGTGGATGAGATAGAGTTATTACCTAGTGGCGCTAGCTAAAAGCTGTTCAGATTGGTAGCACCGTAATGTTCACAACCATGCAAACAGGGAGAGAATATAGCAATAGTGTACTCCGGAAGCAAGAAAAATTTCGAGACTGCGCTGACGAAAACTGAGAAAAGATACGATGATTTTTTTCAGTCCTTCAGCTTTCCTACGTAGTCTCCTCTCCTTCGCGCCCCTACTCTCCCATCTCCAGCCCCCCCCCCCCCGCCAACATGAATACATCGCACTGAACGTTCATACAACCGTGTAAAACCATCGGGAAACTATTTTTTTTTTTATTTGGACGTTGCTCAACTTTCCACTCGTCGTTTTGTGGTATGTTCCTACTGGCAACATCATGTCTTAACCCCGTGATGATGTTTCCACAAAGCAATTTTCCACATTGTCCATTTCAATCAAGTCGCATGAGGCATCTACGAGTCGATGCTTTTGATCGGGTGTCAAGTTACGCGGGACAGTCTTGGCACACAGTTTTCTCTTCTTCAAAATATTCTGGGAAACATCTTGAACTGGTAATCGTACATGACTCAGTTATGGTAAAGAGCAAACTACAGAAGATTACCTTCAGCAATGAATTCCTAACTATTAAATTGGTTTCATGTGTTAACAAATACCCTTATTCTGAGATGTTTTTTTTTTATTATTGCCAATCTACATTTTACGTCGTACTTCTCCTGGCACCAATTGTTTCGCTGCCCAAATAGTTAAATTGATACACCAATTTTAATGTCTCATTCCCTATTCTAACCGTCAGTATCGCCTGCGTAATTCCACAACATTCCATTACCGTTGTTTCTCGGTTGTTCATGTTCATCTCATAACATTTTTTCAAGACACTACTCATTCCGATCAATTGCTCTTCCAAGACATTTACCGTATCTGACAGAATTACGATGACATCTATCACCATCAAAGATTTTATTTCACCTCCCTCAACTCCAATCCCCTTCGCAAAAGTCAGCCGCTCGTGGTCGTGCGGTAGCGTTCTCGCTTCCCACGCCCGGGTTCCCGGGTTCTATTCCCGGTGGAGTCAGGAATTTTCTCTGCCTTGTGATGACTGGGTGTTGTGTGATGTCCTTAGGTTAGTTAGGTTTAATTAGTTCTAATTTCTAAGTCCCATAGTGATCAGAGCCATTTTGAACCCTTCACAAAATGTTCTTTTGTTTCCACTTTTGGTTGTTTTATGTACGGGGATAGGCTCCTACCCCGTCTCACTCTCTTCTCAGTTACTGCTTCCGTCCAAAGAACTTCACCTCTTATAGCTTCAGTCTGTTTCTCTGTGTAAGTTGTAAATGGTCATTCGTTTGCTATGCTTTGTCCTTGCTACCTTCATAATTTCAATGATTGTATCCCAGTCAGCACTGTTAAAAGCACTGTCGGATCTATAAACGGTACACACGTAGATCTGACTTTTATTGACCAATATTCCCAGATAATTCGTAGGCTCACTAGTGTATCGCGGTTTCTTACATTTCCCGGAACCCAAACTGATCTTCTCCTAACACGGCTACTACAAGTTCCTCCGCTGATTTGTAAATAATCCGTGTCTGTATTTTGGAACCAACGTATGTTAAAATCATGATTTGGTGATATCCACGCATGTTAGCACGTGCGTTCTTGGGAACTGAATTTATAACATTTTACTGGACGTTTATTGGCCATTCGCTCGTCTCATATATTTTGCACACAAGATGGAGTAGTTTTGTCCCTAGGATCACATTAATACTGAGGGAATGTTATCTACTCTAGGGACCATCTTTCGAATGAAGACTTTAGTGGTCAGTCAGAATTTTCTAACAGTATCATATCCCCCACGTAATTTACTTCCTCCTCCCCTTGTACAATTTTGTATGCAAGTTAATTTCCCTGCCACAAACTTTATACGCTGCCTGAAAAAAATTAGTACACGATTCTAGAGATTTGGTTGGTTTGTTGATTCGGGTGTGTGGACCAAACAGCGAGGTCCTCACTCCCATTGAATTATCGGATTAGGGAACGATGGGGATGGAAGTCGGCCGTGCCCTTTCAAAGGAGCGATCCCGGCATTTGCCTGAAGAGATTTACGGAAATCATTGAGAACCTAAATCAGGATTGCCGGACGCCGGCTTGAACCGTCGTCCTCCCGAATGCGAGTCCAGTGTGCTAACCACTGTGCGACCTCTCTTCGATTAATAAGTTTCCAATCCATTAAAGATTTATTGATGCAACAGTGCACATGGAAAACATTAAAATCATTACATTTACAAATCAACAGCACAAGTGGTTTTGAGATACCAGTTGCCGACCCACGCAGAAACATCCATATTAGATCGAGCAGTAGTCTCCGCGGGCGGCAAAGCAGGCGCTGATTCTGACATTCAGTCGATCTACAGATGGCGAATACTTTCTTGGGGTACTTCACTCAACGCCTGGTCTATATCTTCACGTCGTTCTGTAGGAGTTGTTGAATAACAAGTCGCCCTTGTCACATGTCGTCTCATCATATCCCATATACAGGGTGCTCTATAGATCGTGCGTGACCGGGCCAAATATCTCACGAAATGAGCGTTAAATGAAAAAACTACAAAGAACGAAACTTGTGTAGCTTGAAGGCGGAAACCCTATGGCGCTATGGTTGGCCCGCTAGATGGCGCTGCCATAAGTCAAACGGATATCAATTCCTTTTTTTTAAACATAGGAACCCCCATTTTTACCACATTTTCGTGTGGTACCCACAGAAATATGAATGTCTTAGCTGGACCACTTTTTTCGCTGTGTGATGGATGGCGCTGTAATAGCCACAAGCATATTGCTCACAATTTTAGACGAACAGTTGGCAACAGGTAGGTTTTTCAAATTAAAATACATAACATAGGTATGCTTGAACATTTTATTTCGGTTTTTCCAATGTGGAACATGTGCCTTTGTGAACTTATCATTTCCGAAAACGCATGCTGTTACAGCGTGATTACCTGTAAATACCGCATTAATGCAATAATTGCTCAAAATGATGTCAGTCAATCTCAATGCATTTGGCAATACGTGTAACGGCATTCCTCTCAACAGCGAGTAGTTCGCCTTCTGTATTGTTCGCACATGCATTGACAATGCGCTGACGCATGCTGTCAGGCGATGTCGGAGGATCACGATAGCAAATATCCTTCAACTTTGGAACTTCCTGGCAGATTAAAACTGTGTGCCGGACCGAGACACAAACTCGGGACCTTTGACTCGAGTCTCGCTCCGGCACACAGTGAGAGGCACCCACATGCCTTGCTCATACTGTGGCATCAAGCAGTCAGGCCTGCAAGATGAGTGGTCTGCCAAGCGCGTGGATTCATTCTTATTTATCGAGTAACATGAACTCTCGTACTCACAATTAAGTTACAAATTATCCTCCTGTATGAATATTACTCAACGGAAACTCACATCTGACTATCAGTAATTTACAGATTTCTGACTGTTCACTACGCACTGGCAATACCACATTTTCTTTCTTATTTAACGGCTTTGATCAACACGTGGCCATCGCACTGAATATGAATGTCACACACATTATAAATTATGGGTATCGTGACAACATACTATTCGAAGGAAAAGGCCACCAATCTTTTTCTTTTCACTATGGTATTTATTCCGATAAATTCTGTAACCTAAACACACAAATTCTATAACCTACATCAATAACACATGAGAAATTCCGCCCAGTGGGCATGGCTTTACATTGGTGATTCTCTGTCTTATGGTCTCGTAATTATTTAACGCTACAGTGCACTTTCTGGGGGATGGTGGATCTTTTTCTGTATCTCACACTTCGACTCTTACACCCATCATTACGAACATTTCCTCCAGACCGAGCGGTACAAAAGGAACATGCATAACCCACTACCTCTGAAACGACCTTGCTACTCTCCCATACAAACCACACATACTTAACTTACATGACATACACCACACTGCAACATGGAATACAACATAAGGAATAGTCACAACATTATAATCACATCACTTTCAGCTTTCCCACTTCAATTAGTATTCATCCCAGTTTCACACGACACTGCCCCACTTCGTAACTTTTCTTTCCTACTACGTACTCTGGACGATATATGCACGTCTTCCTGTGCAATGCAAGCCAAGTCGCGTTGCTGGATAGACGGCTGACTCACCTTGCTTCTCTCTCAGAGTATTATAGTTTGAATCAAGCGTCACACGGAAACATAACACGCAAAGTAATATTAAGAACATATTCATCACACACGCGAGTCTTCAACTGATACCATGGACGAGTACTTCTCTTTATCCTTTGTCACATACACAAATTGAGACTCACACAGTACTCAGCACGTGGAAGTACTCGTCTCTAATTTCAAGTCCTACACACGCCATTTCTTAAATATTTCCAACTTATAGTACACACGCTAGTAATTCAGCTTAACTTAAGCACTCGGAAGTATTTCAGCTTATTGCTACACCGTTGGTCAATTCTGAAGATTACTCCGATCCCCTTAATATTACCTGCCTGACATTTAATTCTCCCCACAAAAGTTCCTGAAATAGAGAAATTATTATTCTAAACTACTCTTAAGTATTTCACATGCATACCATGTCTCTACTCTTTTGTCCTTACGTAGCACGCCTACACAGGTCTTACAAACACTAGATCCAGTGGCAGAGTGCTGAAACATGGCCGTTCTTCAGGTCCTCTCGCACCTCTGCCGAAGTGGGGGAGCACCTTGCTACCGTATTGGTCAGCCACATTTCAGGCGCTCATAGCTCAGGTAAATTTCATCTCTTTGGTCCCACAAAAGGTGACCCAAGTACCGTCTCAAAGATGATCATATATTCACATTCACTATCTGCGGTTAGCACACGACCATACATTCATTCATTTCACAGATCTCACTAAACTGGATGTAGGGATTTATTTTGTGGGAGTGCACATGTGATCAATTAAATAAAGAAATTGTCATTCTTTCCCTCACTGGTATCCGGCTTCACTGTATTAATTGAAATTGAGTTAATATTAGAAAAAATATGTTGTTCTGACAAGAATAACGAAGAATGTTGTACCTATTTTCAATGTCGGGCGGTGCTGTACCCTTTCAACAGTTTTTATCTGCCAAGAAGTTTCATATCAGCGCACACTCCGCTGCAGAGTGAAAATCTCATTCTGGAACTTTCCCCACAGAAAGAAATCTGGGGACGTCAGATCCGGTGAACGTGCTGACCGTGGTATGGTGCTTCGACGACCAATCCACCTGTCATGAAATATGCTATTCAATACCGCTTCAACCGCACGCGAGCTATGTGCCGGACATCCATCATGTTGGAAGTACATCGTCATTCTGTCATGCAGTGAAACATCTTGTAGTAACATTGGTAGAAAATTACGTAGGAAATCAGCATACATTGCACCATTTAGATTGCCATCGATAAAATGGGGGCCAAATATCTTTCCTCCCATAATGCCGCACCATACATTAACCCACCAAGGTCGCTGATGTTACTCTTATCGCAGCCATCGTGAATTCTCCGTTTCCCAATAGTGCATATTATGCCGGTTTACGTTACCACTGTTGGTGAATGACCCTTCGTCGCTAAATAGAACGTGTGCAAAAAATCTGTCATCGTCCCGTAATTTCTCTTGCGCCCAGTGGCAGAACTGTACACGACGTTCAAAGTCGTCGGCATGCAGTTGCTGGTGCATAGAAATAAGGTACGGGTGCAATAGATGTTGATGTGGCATTCTCAACACCGACGTTTTTGAGATTCCCGATTCTCGCGCAGTTTGTCTGCTACTGATGCGCGGATTAGCCGCGAAGCAGCTAAAACACCTACTTGGGCATCATCATATGTTGCAGGTTGTGGTTGACGTTTCAGATGTGGCTGAACACTTCCTGTTTCCTTAAGTAACGTAACTACCCGGCGAACGGTCCGGACACTAGGATGATGTCGAGCAGCATACATAGCAATGCCCGTTGGGCATTTTGATCACAGTAGCCATACATCAACACGATATCGACCTTTTCCTCAATTGGTAAACGTTCCATTGTAACACGGGTAATGTATTACGAAGCAAATACCGTCCTCACTAGAGGAATGTTACGTGATACCTCGTACTTATACATTGTGACTATTACAGCGCAATGTATCTCAAAGCGAAAAAAGTGGTCCAACCAAAACATTCACATTTATTTACGTACTAACCGAATATGTAATAAAAATGGGAGCTAATATTTAAAAAACGCATTTGATATCCGTTTGACCTATGGCAGCGTCATCTACCGGGCCCACCATAGCGCCATCTGGTTTTCCCCTTCAAGCTAGACGAGTTTCGTTCTTTATAGATTTTTCGTTTGTTGCTTATTTCTTGAGATATTTGGCCCGGTCACTATCAATAGACCACCCTGTATGCTCGAATGGAGACAAGTCCGGAGTTCGTGTCGATCCAGGGAAGTTGCGGCACGTCTTGCAGACCACGTTGAGTTTCACGGGGTGCATGTGGATGAAAATTATCCTGATAGAACAACATATTACCTTCTTGTTGCAAGAACGGCAAATTAACAAGGTTCAACAATATTCTGCACGTGTCGAGTGCTGGTCAGCGTCCCCTCCAGAAACACCGAAGGTGAAGGAAAGTTGTAGCTTGTCGCAGCCTAGGCCTGTGGTGGAGCTAGTGTATCTTTGACGAATGCACTCTACGAGACCGCGCTCACCTCGTCTGTGTCGTACGCGAAACCAACACTCACTTTTGTGCAGGTGGAATCTGCTTCCGTCGCTGAAGACCACGATGTGCCATTCCATCTTCCGAGTGATCCTCTGACGGCAGCAGTCGAGCAGTGCACGTCGATGCTGTGACGTAAGTGGAAGACGGGATAGAAGTGTGCTTGCCCCTAGTCTCTTGCTATTAACCGGTTCACAACACTTGACACGTCTTGGCTCGCTAGCCCTCGCAATTGTGCTGTGGAAGCTGTACGATCTGCCACTGCTGCCATTACAATATGAGGATCTTGGCTGGCGTCATTGCTGTGTTGAAGTCCAGAACCTTGTCGATGGGTGTGAGAATGTTCGCATGACCACAGATAACAACTTCGTTACACAACTGACGCAGCGCTTTCAAATTGTGTTGCAGTTCTTCCCTTCGGAAGGCCACAAATTCACCCGTTTTCTAAATCTCTCAGTTGGTTGTAGGAAGCATGAGTGCGTTTCCATGGCATGATTGCCTACTTGATTCACACGTCTGCAACGCACTGATTCTACTGGCTTCAGCAGTCCCTGTTAAAGGATAGACAGACGATGTTCTCATAGCTATGTCAGTACACTATCTGCTGGAGGACGAAGATGAAACCATAATCGCTACACCCCCCCCCCTTCCCCCAGCCGTAACCGGATCAAAATCGACGTCGTTTTTCCTGGTGTATGAATTTTTTCCTCAGCAGTGTAGATACTCCTTATACCTTTGTAATGTCTTGCTATGGAGCTATTGGTATTCATAAAGGTGCTCTCTTTTCTTCTCCTCGCTTCTACACCCTTGCGTTGCTGTTCTAGCGAATCCGGTTTATGAAGTGATGTGTTATTCCTTTCGACACATCGAAATTAAACACATAACCAGTTTGTGGTTGCCATACTGTGCTTTATTACGAACACGTGCTCTTAATGAAATTAACAGTAACAACGATTATAATAAAAGGCACCTCCCCTACCGAACCACCAGCAGGACTCAGATTAAAACATTAATGCATTTAACTCCGAAAGACCCAGACCTTTGAAATTTTACTCAACCAAAATTCACTAATTAGAACAATGTTCATAAAACCACCATTAATTAAATTTAACTAACGTAACTCAATCACACAAACATTTTAAACATGCTTCATGACTTACATAGAAACTGGCTTCCACATAACTCGTATCAAATTCTAAAACTACTTCCAACAACTAAGACATATTCTATGGACTGATCTTAGGCAATTATAGAAAATTAAAAGTATTGATTAATACACTCAACTAGGCTTCTCTTTAGTATTACTTACAGGTACGAGGTTCACATACATTTCATCCCCAGAATATAATAAAAGCATATTAAACAGTCTTAAAATGGGGCAGTATCAATTTTACGTTGAAAATTAGTGATGGACGCGAGCAGACCGAAAGGTTCTAACAAATACAGGAGATTCACGGACCAGAAGGTGATGTAGAGCTGTATTCAACATTGAGATGCAATTAAGCTTCCGGAAAACCACAACGCTCCACCGGAAAGATGGAATTGCAGGATAGTAACAGCGCAGCGCCGGCCGGTTTGGCAGAGCGGTTCTAGGTGCTGCCGTCTGGAACCTCGTAACCGCTACGGTCGCAGGTTCGAATCCTGCCTCGGGCATGGATGTGTATGATGTCCTTAGGTTAGTTAGGTTTAAGTAGTTCTAAGTTCTAGGGGACTGTTGACCTCAGATGTTAGGTCCCATAGCGCTCACAGCCTTTTGAACCATTTTGAACTAACAACATAACCATAGACACCGATCCAGGTCCTTGAATTTCGCTCTTCCACCGTGATACCCCGATCGGAGTTTGCTCGCGCCGACCACTGCCATTTATCTGAAACATAAACACATCAGCGGCAGACAACATTCTGGCGCATCAGATACACAAAACATATCTGACCAACTGGGTATAAATAAACCTTTAATTATACACGGCGCAAAATGAACCCAAGCAGAACTAACCTACTTGACCACTTGGCCAGTAACGGCTCTTAAAATCTGATTAGCCAATTCTCTAGAAGAAACAAATAAAATAATAACATAGAAAAAGGAAATAGGGAAAATTATTTCGACCCGCTCTTGAACTCCAGGCACAGACTTACGCACTGCTTGGTATGACCTCTAGCTACACATTAAGCACGAATTCATGTCTATTTGTTGTGCGTAGGTTAAATGCCGTTAACATATCAGGCGGAAAGACCAAGTACAGTGACTAGTAACTGAAACATTCGAGATAGTTTTCAGTGCACTCCGGTATTCAATTAACATGAACAGAACCCACCAAGGAACAATTCGACGACTCCAGTTCATTCACTTTGAGTAAAATGTAACAGACGCGTAGGAAATCTCTCCTTCAGATCTCATGGAAATCCCACTCACCGTCGGCAGCGGATCTGCATTCCAACGGCTAAACACGCCGCAGCAGCTGCCCACGCTTCTCCGTCGTACCGACTCGGCCACTCGCCACGCTGCATGAAGTTTACACGTTCTGCGAATCTCATTTTTAGACGTCTGTCTATTTCATGACGTCTATATTGCATTTCACTAGTATTTTTATGTTTTGTCCTTGTCAGTTAAATTCAGTACCTCCTGTATTGTCCAGGGGTTTCTATTAGGGCTTAGCTTTTACTTTTTCTGTTCTCTGCTACATTCACTATATCGTACCTCCAAGCTACCTCTTCCCCTTTCATTTCATTGTATGGTTTCCTTTATTCTCCACGTGAAACCTACACTGTCTGACAGGAACTACGTCGTCTCTCTTCCAAGAATTCCAATTTAAGTTCCTTCATTACTTCTCTCCCACTTTCCTAAGTGCTATACCAACTTGATACGACACTGGCAACATGTCTCGCAATTTCTTCGTTACCTATTGCCTTGCCTGCTTCTAAAGAATCCAAAACGTTACAGTAATTACAAATTGTCATACTTGGGTCTTTATGCCCTTACGGATTCTCTGCAAGCTCAGAGAATCATTCCAACATACCTATGCCTTAAAATTGCCTTCATCATCAGTGATTTTGCTTGAATATCGCATATCACACTGCTCCTTAGTCTTACCCTTCTACAATTGACATTCCCAATTGTGAGAAGAAAGTATCTGGTTCTTTTTCTTTGTTTGGTACTGCCTCAGTACGTGAGTATAAACGCAATACATTTCCTTAAAGAGTTGCACCTGGACTGCCTCTGCATGCCATCATAATAACTGTAGACTCTGTAACAGAGCACAGCCGCATTAAGCACTGTTGAAGTACTCCGTTTTACGTCCTACAATGAATGGAAATGTCAGAATGTGGAAAGATGAGTTTCCATTGAAGTGAAAGTACTGCGCTTGTTTTCTCAGGCATCCAGAGTAACTTCGGTATGTATGAGATGCGCATAAAAATGGACGCTGCCGCGCGCTTCCTCCAGAATTGCAGGCAGTCTGCTAAACTGAGAGAGAGATTTAGGAACTCACTCGCTGTATGACCTTAAGTCAACAGTTCTTAACACGCAATATAGCCTTTTGTTATGTGTAAAGGAACATTGAAATATCCCACAATGTCAGTAACTTTCTGAAGGATAACACTCTCACTCTGATCGTTCCTCTTTGTTTTGACTTTATCGTATTTTTTAAAGGTAATGTAGTGTGTAGTCTTCTCAGGAACAGGGTCTACAAATTTGTGACCTTCTGAACATAGATTTCTCCTTCAGACACATTCTTTATGAGGCAGTGATGGAGTTTCTGCTATTCTCACTACTTTCCTTCCGTCGTTTATTTTTTTTCATTTTCCTTCACTGAGAGTGTCCACTTTCCAACATGTCATTAAATTTTTCCCACAGCCTTGAAATACTTCTTGTCTACTGCCACTGGTGTACATTCTTTCAGAACCACACTGCAGCGGAGACCACAAGCACCTCTTGATAAATTATTTCTTCCTTACGATACTAAATGTTTTTATAAATAATAGTTTCCCTCTGCTTCAAGAAAAAGGTAAAAAAGGCAACTGCGTTTCTGTTTCTTCCATCCCGTCTCCAGTACTAGATGACTTTTACAATTATAATGGCCAAATAGGGAGAAATCCACAGAAGCTTCATTTCGTTTAAACAGTTCTTATTCAGTTGGTAACAAGTTCAGTTCCAAATCTGATAACAGTAAAATGGAAATTAAAAGAGAATATTATTAATTGAGAAAATATTGACATAAATGAAATGCACACTGCAGATAAATGTCTGGAGTAAAACTTAACTACAAATGAGACGGAAACACATTGTTGACATGGTCTTCAGTGGTAGCATCTTGAGATGTTTCTCCTGCATATCTCCTGCACACAGTGGATGGAAATTCCATGTACCTCAGTTACAGTTTTCATTTTAAAACTGTCTCTGTTGACAAACTTCCCCTTTTTATTTTCTTCCTTGAGTTACAGATGACTCCCATTCTGACACCTACACACTAACAGTCTGCTGATATGCAGAAAATTTTTCTTTTTTGATAATCTGTTTATTTCGTGTTGTGACATCTACACAGATTGAGAGTTCTGGAGCATATGTTTAGATACTCCGCTGCGCTGGATTAGCCGAGCGGTCTTAGGCGCTGCAGTCATGGACTGTGCGGCTGATCCCGGCGGAGGTTCGAGTCCTCCCTCGCGCATGGGTGTGTGTGTTTGTCCTTAGGATAATTTAGGTTAAGTAGTGTGTAAACTTAGGGACTGATGACCTTAGCATGTAAGTCCCATAAGATTTCTCACACATTTGAACATTTTTTAAGATAATCCACTCAAGTCAGTAACAGCTTCAGACGACAGAACACGACAGGGTTTATCACTGCTTCAAGCATGAAACAGGATACTAAAGCCATCCAACCCAAGCTAAGAGTCCCGGCTGCAAACATGTGACCGCAACGTCTGGGCCTATCGTCTTGAACAAAAGATCTTTTACAAAACATTTACATTGATATTCTATAAACAAATATGCAGTGTGAAAGCTGTCGCCATCTAGTGCGCTATTATTTCTGGAGTCTAAATTCATCTCTTCTTCGAATCAACGTTTGACAACTATTTCTACCCCACCGATTCTCCTCAGGACCTCCGAACTCCTTATTAGGCAAACAAATTTTCAAATTTTCGTTTTCAAATTGAAACGTATGTTTGAGACTCGTAGACCATTGCTTCTTGTACTATACTCAATACGTCAACCTTTATTTCCTTTTCAAGGTTGCAGCATTCCACAACTTCGTGAACTACATGATCGCCAGTTGCGATGTTAACTTTCGCGCTAATTTCTTTGCTTTTATATTGCTCTCAGTGCATACAGGGTGCTCATTAGATTGTTCATCACATTCAGCAGGTCATCTTATTCTTCCTCTTTTTCGTTATTGATTTTTCTCTTTTCCTGAGAATCTTGTTCCATTTTCAGTTAGCGAAACCTTTGTTTGTGACGACAAATTCTACGAGAGTTTGAAGAAAGATATGGTTCTAGGAGGCTATATTTTAAGACAGTACTCTATTCAGAACGGCCAGTTTCAAGTGTTACTCACTCTCAAGTGAATTTACAGACGTAACACCACATCGTAATTAAATGAGTGAAACTATAAAATTCCATGCAATTGCACTACGTGTTCTGTCTTCTCAAAAGGAATAATTCCCTAGAACTGACGTGGATACATTACCGTCTTTATGTGTAAATCACGTGGCATGCGTAGCTGTGCGTAATACGGTAGTCAAACTACACAGTCCATTACATAAAATGCATGGATTAATATTGGGTGCGAGACTTACAGCAACAATACACAATGTTCTTACCTTTTGCATCTACTGCCAAACTCAACGGCAGTAAGGCCTCTCTAGCTGTCTTAGCTTCCCTCAAGCAAAACTGATCGCCATCTAATAGATCAACCTTCTTTTCCATTCTCCTTCGTCTCTGCAACTTGGACACATGGCTTGTTTAACTGATTATGCGACTGTCCTCGCACTTTGTTAAACTGATTGTGTGGCTGTCCTCGCACCTATGTGCCTTCGCTCCTTTAGGATGATAATGATGGTAGTCTTAGTCCTATGGTGTATCACCAGATTCGCAGGACCAGACACCTGCAACAATTATGTTTTGACTGTCACTTTCCCAAGTGGGTTTGTCTGCAGCTCGTGGTCTCCCGGTCACGTTCTCGCTTCCCGAGCATGGGGTCCCGGTTTCGATTCCCGGCGGGGTCAGGGATTTTCACCTGCCTCGAAATGACTGCGTGTTTGTGTTGTCCTCATCATTTTCTCATCATTCATAAAAGTGGCGAGTTTGGATTGAGCAAAGGTTGGGAATTGGTACAGTCGCTGATAACCCCGCAGTTGAGTGCCCTGCAAACCAAACATCATCATCATCATCCTCCTCCTCAAGTGGTTTTAGAAGTCTTTTAGAAATTATATCAAATCCCTCTGAATTGTTTAACGGTGTATTTACGCAGTATTGAATTACACAGTAAGTTTATTATCCACGTGAGTATATAATATGAGAAAGAATATAAATTGCTCGTATGAGTGGAAACAGCTACAGGACCTGTTAGGACGGGTCTTGAGGCAATGTCTCTGTTACTGTCAGTACTTGAGGTACTGCATGGCGAACAGATTCAAAGTAATATCCATAACGATCCTTTCTTGGATGCAAAGAAAAGCGCTTCTGTGGCACGCGGAAGGATATAGGACATCACCGGAAGTCCTTTTCGTACTGCTAAGTCAATATCCAAATGACCTAACTCAGTTCAAAGGAAATAATACTTGTTAAAGAAAGAGATACGGAAGAAAGTGGGGTTGTAGGAAAGCCTGCAGCAACTAAAGCAGAAACTGATAAACGCTTGCCACTGGAATGGCATCCGACGTGGGACACACAAAATATCGGGAGGACTGTGAGTCAGTCCATAGTCGTAGTGCCTGAGTGAAGTTGGGCAGTATTGTTCGTTGGTCTTTCGTGTTGTATCATCTCGTTTCCGAAAAGTTTTCAAGCAGTTTAGGTAGCTCTTCATTACACTATTATATTGTATTATTGTAAAGTTCTTCGTAGGCTGTGATCTACAACGGAAGGTCTTTGGGTGGAAGACGCCTTGTAAACCAAACAAACAACTGCTACGTTCTGTTTATAATGGAACCAAATTTCGGTCTACAAAATCATTTTCAGCCACTGAACAATACAGAAGCGAAACACAATTACTGTTCGCTGAAACCTGAATATAATAATATATGGTGACTTCATAATAAAAACAAATCTCGGCAAAAATTTACATTTTTTTTTTATGCGAGTGAAATGACGATCTAAGTTATTGTATATCGTCTTGCCGTCAATTATATAGTTTACGTTGCTTCTTAGAATGTCTAGAACATTTCTGTGACAGTGTACTGAGTTACCTTGTAACATAGCTAATATGATTTTCTCGAAGCACATTTCTCACTGAATTTGGCTGATTTTGCCAGAAAAGGTAGCTGGACGTTTGAAGGAATGACTCGATAGCTGCACTAATTATAGTTCATAAACCTCATAAAATGCTACCTTTTCACAAACTAAAAGACCAAGTTCTACTGAAGATACATATAAATGATTCAATTCAAGTCGAGAACGCCAAAAGCGTAATACCACAGCTGACTCGCAAAAAGTATTGCGTTACTTGTTAGAATATTACAATATTAGTATTACTTGCTAGCTGAGGTAAAGGAAGATCGTCCATGCAACTGAAAGGTACAACTGTCACTAACTCCCGTAGAGCATTCTTTCTCCTTCAAGTGTCTTTTCAATTCATAAAAAGCTTCCGCGTTTCTCAAGTGAACTTCTTTTTGAACAAACAATCTGAACTGCTCACTGGTAATAGCAGCAGAAATCTGCTCCTCTAAAGTGTAACCGGTAGAACAAGTGCAAACGATGTATTTAAGGTACTGAACACTTCCTAGTAGAGTTTGTAGGCCACATTAATCTGATATTCATCCAGAAAAACTTTGTACAATTTCTTAACAGTTATTCAAGCAAATAAGTTTTGGACAAATTCTTACGGAATGAGCAACGAGAAGACCCTGGCTTAAATACATGTGATGTTCAAAAACGCCTCTGAGTGGCCGAGGAACTGCACTTGGTGTCTTACCACCCTTGTTCTCATACCCTTTCTATGTCCGTTGTCTGAGATGAGTTGCTGTTGCACTGTGTGCAGTCATCCTCGAAAGATTGCTTGGAAACCAATGAATGTCTCTCTACAAATACGTATCTGTGTTGCAGTAGCATTAGTAGTCACTCAGACATCGCAATGTAAAGAAATATTGTGTGCAAAAGGGGTACTGGAGAGTGTGCCGGAGCCATAACCATGACTTGCTTGCTCTTCACGCCCTACTTTGCACGACCTTCTCTGTTTCACATTATCAGCAGTGATGAGACCGGCCAAATGGAGCCCTGTGCATTTTTTAACTTCTACAGAACTCTGAGAAAGACTATAGCCTTCGTGAAGTTGTCGTTTAAAACCAGTGCAGTCTTTTGGATCTGCAGCCAGAGGGAACGGAGATGAGGTCACCTACATCCCTAACCGTCAAGAGGAGCAGATGGAGATATCTACTGTAGGAAGTAAATAAAGTAGACAGAGCATACCTGCAATCATCTCTAACAAGTTTGGCACGAACACTTTTTGGAGACTTAATAAGTGCGTTCCTCACCCGTCAGCTTCTTCTTTATTACATTTTTCTTCATTTTTTGATATTTCTGCTTTTTTGGCCACTGAACTCTGTCTTTGGAATTCACTACAGAACCACAGATGATGAACCGTCACTTGTCAACGAGTAGGGCGAAATAATCCAACAAGTACTACAGTTACTGTTATGGTGTACTATGTTTACTCACTGTTTCTACTCACACAAAAGTCATCTTGATACCATTTTGATAGCCAATACTGCTGATTTTTTCTTAAATTGTAGCATGGTTGGTACCGATCATGGGACCAAGGACATTTATTACTCGTGAAAGACGCTACCCATAGACAGTTTTTTTACAAAATAAAACCTACTTCACGTTCCAACAATATATGGATGTATTTTAAAATATTCATGTCCACACTATGTGTATTATAATTATACAAACAGTGAAACCAAGTTCGATCAAATTGCTTTACTCATTATAATTCATTGACAATATTTTTGTAGGTTTTTCTTTTTCATGTAGCCTCTTGTACTAAAAAAACTCATTCATCCCATTCTTTTTAGGTAATTCAAAGTGTGCATTTATTTTCCACTTGTTCAGTTTTTGAGCAGTTCATACAAGTAAATTACACCAAATATAAAAAACGGAAAATGCTTATTTTTGTGCAACAGAACAATAGGAAACTGAATGCACCAGCTGTGCGTGCTATTACGTGGGGTGACAGCTATTGAACGATATGAAAAAATACTAAATTAGTTACAAACTACGAAGTGCATTCAACATACAAACGTCATTACAGATATTCAGCTTTATCTTATCACATGTTCCATACGCCAGCCATCATGATGTGGTGTAGACGAATAGCAAATTTCTGCATAACCCGCTTAAGTGTCGAAACATCGATGCTGTCGATGGCTAGTTTTACCTCAGCAATGGTTCTGAGGTAACTGCTGTCCATCTTAGTCTTTAATATAGACCCACAAAAAGAAGTCGCACTAGTTCAGATCCGGAGAGTATGGTGGCCAATCGAGGCCCATGCCAGTCGCCTCTGGGTACCCCAGAGCCAGAATGTGGTCCTTAAAGTGCTCCTCCAGAACATCAAACACCCTCCTGCTTCGATTAGATCGGGCTTCGTCTTGCATGAACCACATCTTGTCTAAATAAGGGTCACTTTGGATAATGGGGATGAAATCATCTTCCAAAACCTTCACTTATCGCTCTGTACTCACCGTGTCATCAACAAATATCGCGTTTATTGCATGACTGGACATCCATCACCCGTTGAGGGTGAAGATACTTCTGGATCTCGAAATGCGGATTCTCGGTCCAACAGATTCCCCAGTTTTGTTTACTGACGAACCCATCCAAATGAAAGCGGGCTTCGTCGCCAAACCAAACCACATTCACATCAAAGTCCTGTTCGTAACTTCTGTGGACAATAGTTGGCGAAACAGAAACGCTGTTCGACCGCCCTGGCGCTTAATGGCTGATGGGCTTGAATTTTGGATGGGAAGAGATGCAGGTCTGGCTACCATGAAAATAACTAATCCTACCTGTATGCACTTACCACCAAGGGAAATTTAATATTCCATCTGATATCTTGTACTACTGTATTATTAACATCAGTGCTAGAATTTAAAAAACATACATTCACAAGAGATGAAAATATTATTGTAATGGACAGTACACATGTATGACGACTGCCAAAACTTCCTTCTAAGCCTGATCACTGTTGAGCTTAACATCACAGCATGTATCTGCCTATACTAATAATAAACGCAAACAGCGGCGGCCTTTCGTCGTTGAAATTTGTGCAGACTGTCTAATCAAAAAGTGGACTGTAATTTCAGTTATAGATTTAATTAGCAATACATCCCGTTTAACGGAGTCTACAAAAATACCAGCTTCTTTAATAGAAACATGGAGTAATTTATAGCTAGTATGACCACGAACGGTGTAAAATTAAGTTTATATTGGTTTGGTTAGTTAAGTCAGCCTACGAAGAAAGAAGAAAGGAAAATCTGTTTATGGAACGGCAGTTGAGACTAGCAAAGGATTGAGAAAGAATTCGAAAATTCCCTTTTCAGGGAACGACCAAAGAATTTGTGTTGAGCGTTT
The DNA here is from genome assembly GCF_021461385.2 of Schistocerca piceifrons. Lineage (NCBI taxonomy): Eukaryota > Metazoa > Arthropoda > Insecta > Orthoptera > Acrididae > Schistocerca > Schistocerca piceifrons. The sequence continues at coordinate 559,230,804 of NC_060143.1, forward strand.
GAAAGAATCATGGAAATCCTTGTTCTGGGTAGTAAATTCAAAGAGAGGCGTCCCAATAAATGATGAGTCTTAAGTTTGTGAAGAACTAAATTGAACAAAAGGAAATGTAGCAAATCACCTTCTTTATGACGTGCGTATAATAAGTGAATGATAGCAGTTAATCGCCGGCCGGGGTGGCCAAGCGGTTAAAGTCACTACAGTCTGGAACCGCGAGACCGCAACAGTCGCAGGTTCGAATCCTGCCTTGGGCATGGATGTGTGTGATGTCCTTAGGTTAGTTAGGTTTAAGTAGTTCTAAGTTCTAGGGGACTGATGACCTTAGAAGTTAAGTCCCATTGTGCTCAGAGCCATTTTCGCAGTTAACCTGAGTTTTCAGGATACAGCCATCAGGTTCACACCACTTTTTATCATTATCAATAACTATGTACAGTTTCCAACCCCTCAAAGGATTTTTATGTGTGTAGGAAATAAAAGATCGCCTTTGTCACCAGACAGTCAACTGGAAACGCAGGTAATGGTGCTTTAATACAAATAGCAGAGTAGAAAGAACTTCTGCTTTGAAGGAAATTAAGAAAACTAGACGGAGTATAATGAAGAATTCCTATTTTCTATCGCTTCGGTACAACCTGATGAAAAATTAAAACGTTCGAAGTAAATGACGTTTGTTTACTAGAGTAACCATAAAGCAATGCCTCAGCAAGCTACCACGCACCATTACATGTGCAGAAGGGACTACCAAGGTTGTTAGCCAGCAGACCAACCGTATAGTGCATTTATTATTAGTTGCTACTTTTGACGTTTGGCTGACTGGAGGGGGACGTGACGCCGTTCCTGTAGGGACTTATGACACCTTTTTTAACAGCCCCGTATAATGAAAGACACGCAGCCTCGCTGTTGACAGGTATATGATCGCAGACCCGTTCCTTCCTGCCTACACGTTCTGTCCTTGTCTTATCAGTGGACCGGCCTGCTCTGTTTCACTGAAGGAATCTACTGCCTTGCTCCGTTAGTTTCCTTCCACAGTCGTCCTAAAGTTACACAATTTAGTCTTGTGATTATAAATACGGACTGTGTCAAAATGAAATGCAAAGGTGAGTGAAAAAGAAGAAGAAAAAAGAGGTAGCGGAGTGAGTTCAGCAGTGAGTTCAAGCAGGTAGGGAGGTGGAGGTGGTGGTGGAGAGAGGGCTGCTGTCGGCCGTTGGCGGACAAGTCTATCTGGCGCGAGTGGGGCGCTCTGCTGCGAGCGACGGCGACTGCGTTATGCAAATGCGCGCCAACGGCGGAATGGATAATTAACGACTCTCGCCGGACAAAAACTTCAGGGACAGGTACATCGCGTGATGTATCTGCCCTTTAACGGGGATATATGATATGGTGGCTAGCAATTCCAGTGCAAATTTTGTGCCCACCTATACAAAGAAACGCGTTACCTTAAGACATTCCGAGGAAGACACGTTTTCAGCTTTATGCTTGCTGTTACCAATGTCACTTGTGCTTTGTTCCTCTTGCGGCCATATTTGTTGAACCGCACACTCCATGAACACATACGTGGCACGTCTAAAAATATCGGTGAATGCGATCAGGCAACACACAAAGCAAAAGATGCAAAGGTACGCTATGTGATCAAAAATATCCGGACACCTGGCTAAAAATGACACAATTTCGTGTCGCCCTCCATCGGTAATGCTGGAATTTAACAGGGTATTGGCCCACGCTTAGCCTCGATGACAGCTTCCATTCTCGCAGGCATACATTCATTGAGGTGCTGGAAGGTTTCTTGGGGAATGGCAGACTATTCTTCAGGGAATGCTGCACTGAGGAGAGGTATCGATGACTTGTCGGTGAGGCCGGTCACCAAGTCGGCGTTCCAAAACATCCCAAAGGTGTTCTATAGAATTCAGGTGAGGACTCTGTGCAGGCCAGTTCATTACAGCGATGTTATTGTCGTGTAACCACTCCACCACAGACCATGCATTACGAACAGGTGTCTGATCGGGTTGAAAGATGCGATCGCCGTCCGCGAATTGCTCTTCAACTGTGGGAAGCAAAAGCTGCTTAAAACATAAATATAGGCCTGAGCTGTGATAGTGCCACGCAAAACAGTAAGGGGTGCAGGCCCCCTCCATGAAAAACACGGCCACACCATAACACTACCGCCTCCGTATTTTACTGTTGGCACTACACACGCTGGCAGAAGACGTTCTCCGGGCATTCGCCATACCCACACCCTGCCAACGGATCACCACATTGTGTACCGTGATTCATCACTCCACACAACTTTGATTTTATCCATACTGGATGAGAGGTCGTGGTTGTGAATGTCAATGTTAAAAAATATATCGGCTCAACCACTTGTTTATAGTGTAAAACACTAAGATTGACGCGTTTCGGAAGTCTATCTTCCCTCATCAGAACAACAAAAAGTAATAGAACCTGTTAAAACACCATTTTAGCGAGTTTTAACAGATTCTTTTGCTTTTTATTATTCTGATGATGGAAGCTTGACTTCCGAAACGCGTCAATCATAGTGTTTTACACCATAAACAAGTGGTTGAGCCGATGTATTTTTAACACTCCACACAACGTTTTCCCCCTGTTCAATCTTCCAATGTTTACGCTGCTTAGTCCAAGCGCGGCGTCGTTTGTTATTTACCGACGTAATGTGTGGCTTATGAGCAGCCGCTCGACCATTAAATCCAAGTTCTCTCACCTCCCGCCTAACTGTTATAGCAAATGCAGTGGATCCTGATGCAGTGTGGAATTCTTGTGTAATGGTCTGGATAGATGTCTGCCTTATACACATTACGACCGACTTCAACTGTCGACGGTCTCTGTCAGTCACAGACGGAGGCCGGCCTGTACGCTTTTGTGCTGTACGTGTCCATTCACGTTTCCGCTTCGCTATTTCACTTTAACATCGGAAACAGTGGACCTAGAGATGTTAAGGTGTGTGGAAATCTCGCGCGCAGACGTATTACACAAGAGACACCCAATCAGCAGACCACGTTCGAAGTCCGTGAGTCCGCAGCTCGTGGTCGTGCGGTAGCGTTCTCGCTTCCCACGCCCGGGTTCCCGGGTTCGATTCCCGGCGGGGTCAGGGATTTTCTCTGCCTCGTGATGGGTGTTGTGTGATGTCCTTAGGTTAATCAGGTTTAAGTAGTTCTAGGGGACTGATTACCATAGCTGTTAAGTCCCATAGTGCTCAGAGCCATTTGAACCATTTTTGAAGTCCGTGAGTTCCGCGGAGCGAGCCATTCAGCTCTCTCACGATGTCTAATGACTACTAAAGTCGCTGATGTGGAGTACATATCAGTAGGTGGCAGCACAATGCGCCTAATATGAAAAACGTACGTCCTTGTGGGTGTTCGGATACTTTTGATCACATAGTGTATGTTCTTTATTGCCCTTCAAAACAGTCGCCACCCGCTACAGCACACTTTCGACAACGTTCGTAAAACTTCTGGAAACAATCAGGAGAGACCTCCTTTGGAATCGATTGCAGAACGGCTGTCGTACGATCTTTGATGGCATTTACGTCCGCACGACGTTCACCTTTCCTGGCCACCATCCAGTGGGGAAATATGAAGAAGTCCGTAGGAGCCTCATCAGGGGAGTACGGGGGGTGTTTAAGAACAGTTACCACATTCTACGGCATGAACTGGCTCACACAGTTCGCGCATTGTGCTTGGGCTTTGTCATGGAGGAGCATCCATTTTCTAGTCCTGTGCAGCTCTGGCCGAACCCGACGGATACGCTGTTGCAACCAGTTCAATGCGGACTGGTAAAATGCGGCATTGGTTTGACCTGCAGGAACAAATTCCTTGTGGATGATGTCGTTGCTGTTGAAGAAGGCGATCTACAGTAATTTTACCTCGGATTTTTTCAGACGGCTTTTTTTTCTTTGTCGCGGGGAAGACGGTAAATACCATGACATCGATTGCCGTTTTGATTCCGCATCGAACTGGTTGTACCAAGTCGCATCTCCTGTGACGAAGGTGTTCAGAAGCGGTGGGTCCTGATTAAACATGGAAATCAAAGCACCTGAAGTTTCCATCCGTTTCGCTTTCTACTCGTCTATGAGCTTGTGCGGCACAAACCGGGAGCAGATCTTTCGCTTACCCAAATCATCGCGAACTTGCACCATGTCCTTGCTAATGCCCAATTACTCCGCAACTAATCTGAAAGCCCGTCGCCGATCTTGTGCCAACATTCGTCGCACTTTCTCGATCTTTTCTGGGGTTCTGTTTGTCGATGGCCGACCTGAACGTGGCTCATCCTCAATTGTTTCCTTTCCTTCGCGGAAGCGTTTAAACTACTCGTAAACACATTTTCTGCTCACAGCTTCCCTCCCGTACACCTGCACCAACATTCCGGGCGTTCCTGTTGTAGTCTTCCCGAATTTGTAGCAGAACTTGTTGTTTACACGTTGTTCCATTGCACTGTGACATTTTCTCTCACACTGACTACGTTCAACTGGTTGCAGTCTGTTTAAACAGCCAGTCATATGCAGTGAATGCCGGGTATCGATTCTCCTCAAGAACCATGCACATGCACGCACACACGCGCCAAGTTGCCGTTCACATATGACACCATCACCGAAAATTTTAGACACACTACCTATAAGAATGTAATTATATTTCTGATAGTCCTCCCGTTTCAAAGAATAATTCCCTACAACACTTACCGGAACAAAGAAAAAAAAAACTTGGAAATTTTGCAGGGTGTGTGATGGATCAACGCAGGATGTTAAACTACAGGACTTTGTTCAAGGAAACGCTTCACAGTCGCATCGCACCCACCCACGCAATTAACGAGACAGCGCTAATTGATGAGGCCGTCGAAACCCTCACCAGCGCCGTCCACGGTGCAATAGCCGACACCATACCAACCAGGACACTACAACAACACAGTGCTGCCCTGTCCCAGGAGATCCTGGGCCTTATTTCAATGAGGAACCGCCTCAGGAGACACTGGCAGCGTACCAGGCGCCAGCACTTGAAACAGCGCATGAACAGGCTACAGGGAATAATCCGGGACAAAATACAAACATTTAAAACACAACAGTGGAACCAGAAACTCGAAGGGCTGGACACGACGCGACCTGGCGTGTGGTACATGGCCCGACACTTCATCAGGGAGACACTGTACACCCCCACGCTACAAGGGCCCCACGGACCAGCATATTCTGCGGAAGAAAAAGCGGAACTGATAGCCCTCACACTAGCAGCGTCATTCACACCAACCTGGATCCCTCAGACCCAGCGCTCACACTTGCGACCGACGAGGAGGTCACACACATCCTGGCCCAATCAGTGCGCAACGTCATCCGACAGGCTAGCACAGCCGAAGTCAAATGGGCCATCATGCATACCACCGCTAGGAAGGCTCCTGATCACGATTGCATTCGAAACTGTGTCCTCCAGGAGTTCACGGATAAAGCAATAGAATACTTCACACATATCACGAATGCCATACTTAAACACCAACACTTCCCCGCCTTTTGCAAGACGGCCAAGGTTCTGATGTTCAGGAAGCCGGTGAAAGACCACTTCCTCGCACAAAATTACCGACCCATCAGCCAGCTGAGCGCGCTCAGCAAGATCGTTGAGAAGGTAATACTAAAATGACAAACAACACCCTGAGACCGGAGAAATTCGGTTTCAGGAATCACCACTCGACAACACAACAACTCCTCCGCGTCGTTGAATACATAACACACGGATACAACACAAACAAAGCAACTGGGGCGGTGTTCCGGGACATCTAAAAGGCCTTCGATCGTCTATGGCACAACAGCCTCATACGGAAACTCAGCGACGCAGGGTTCCCCGACGGGCTCTTACGTCTCATACACTCATATCTCACGGACAGAAGTTTCAACACCGACGGGCACGGCAAACAATCGACACGACATGGTATCCAGGCAGGAGTACCCCAAGGAAGCATCCTAGGGCCCTTACTGTTTAACCTCTACATTGACGACCTCCCAGCTACACACAACACGACGGTGGCAATCTACGCGGATGACACTGCCATCCTTGCTCAAGATTGGAAGCCGTCTAACATTAACTCACGACTACAGACTGCACTCACAGCGGCAGAGCCTTGGCTGGAGAAATGGCGTGTCAAAGTAAACGTCGACAAGTGCGAAGCCGTTCTGTTCAGTGGAAGACCGAAAATACTGCGCAGGCATTAGCACTGTAACCCAGTAACACTACATGCGCGCCCAATACGTTTCCGCGAGAAGATCAAATACCTCGGTGTGGGGCTGGGCCGGAAACTACTCTCGGGGGACCACATTCAACACGTGACCAAGAAAGCAAACGCGAGGCTCAAACAACTCTACCCTATGCTTAATAGGCGTAGCACACTGAATAGGAGGGTCTCTAGGTGCATGTACACCACATTTATCAGACCTCTGATGACATACGCAGCCAATGTCTGGGGATACGCTGCGCCCACACGGCTGCGCCGCCTGCAGCTCATACAGGACAAAGTACTCAGAATCATAAGCAACGCTCCGCGCTACACACGCACCGCGGACCTTCACCGCGAATATCGGCTAGATACCATCTTGCAGATATTCCGAAAACAATCCACGCGACTGTACAATAACACGAGACACTCGCGTAACCCTTTTATCCTTTCTTTGGGTAAATACAACATCAACCATAGATGGAAACATAACAGACCAAAGACACTATTAGCAAGAAACTAAACCTCTATGGTCCATAGCACGATAACACGACAGTACTGGCGAGCCCCTGCAAAACAGCTACTACTGGTAACCCCAGATGCTCGACCCGCCGAAAAACAGCACGCAAACCAGCCACACACACACCGCCTACACTGTGAGCTGATCTATGACCGATCGGCCACTAATGTATGACGACCTTGATCTGTTAGAGGGACTCAGCAGCTGCAGCAAGCCCTACAACGAGCTTCCGCAACGACATAGGTAACGATGCCCGATACCTCGCACTAACATAACCACACCTTGCATGCACTGTTGCAGCTAGCAAGCCGCTACTGCCTTTACTACCCGTCCTACTGTCGCCGAGGTTTTTTTTTTTTTTTTTCCTTGGCACTTGCTTTGGCACTTTTTTCCCTCTGCTCTTACAAAACGCTACCCTTCGATCGCTTTCGTGCACTTTCTGTCTCCTGATGGACCATGTCTATGAGTAATCATACCCAGGCGCATGAATAACATCACAGCCCGCATCCTGTGACTCACGATTCGAAAACTTACACGTACGTGGGTGAAAGTAGAACTTTTGGTTTGGTCACCACGTTGGTGTGGGCGTGGAGGGGACCCATCCTATTTTAAAATCGCTTTGCCTCCGTGCACGCACTGATTCCATTGGCAAGGGTGTCGTAAAGCCACTAATTCCTCTCATCAGAAAAGCTGGCCCACAAGTGTTGTAACTTGTCTTACATATGCTGGGTAGGGCACTGGGACGGAGTTGAGTAGAAGTTATAGCCGATACGTAAGAGATAAATTGGTAAGAGATGGAACTGATCCCCTATAGTACACAAAAGAGGTCCAAACGCTGTTGCAGAGGCAACGGAAAAAGCATGCGAAGTTCAGAAGAACGCGAAATCCCGAAGATTGGCTAAAATTTACAGACGCGCGAAATTTGGCACGGACTTCAATGCGAGATGCCTTTAATAGGCTCCTCAACGAAACATTGTCTCGAAATTTGGTAGAAAATCCGAAGAAATTCTGGTCGTATATAAAGTACACAAGCGGGAAGACGCAGTCAATACCTTCGCTGCGCAGTGCCAATGATACTGTTACCAACGACTGTGCCCTTAAAGCGGTGTTATTGAACGCAGTTTTCCGAAATTCCTTCACCAGAGAAGATGAATGGAATATTCTAGAATTTTAAACACGAACTGCTGCTAGTATGAGTTTCTTAGAAGTAGATACCTTACGGGTTGCGAAGCATCTCAAATCGCTTGATACGGGCAAGTCTTCAGATCCAGGTTATATACCGATTAGGTTCCTTTCAGATTACGCCGATACAATAGCTCCCTACTTAGCAATCATATACAACCGCTCGCTCACAGATAGATCTGTACCTACAGATAGGAAAATTGCGCAGGTCGCACCAGTGTTTAATAAGGGTAGTAGGAGTAATCCATCGAACTACAGACCTATATCATTGACGTCGGTTTGCAGTAGGGTTTTGGAGCATATATTGTATTCCAACATTATGCATCACTTCGAAGGGAACGATCTATTGATACGTAATCAGCATGGTTTCAGAAAACATCGTTCTTGTGCAACGCAGCTAGCTCTTTATTCGCACGAATTAATGGCCGCTATCGACAGGGGATCTCAAGTTGATTCCGTATTTCTAGATTTCCGGAAAGCTTTTGACACCGTTCCTCACAAGCGACTTCTAATCAAGCTGCGGGCCTATGGGGTATCGTCTCAGTTGTGCGACTGGATTCGTGATTTCCTGTCAGGAAGGTCGCAGTTCGTAGTAATAGACGGCAAATCGAGTACAATTGAATTGATATCAGGTGTTCCCCAGGGAAGCGTCCTGGGACCTCTACTGTTCCTGATCTATATAAACGACCTGGGTGACAATCTGAGCAGTTCTCTTAGGTTTTTTGCAGATGATGCTGTAATTTACCGTCTAGTAAGGTCATCCCAAGACCAGTATCAGTTGCAAAGCGATATAATAAAGATTGCTGTATAGTATGGCAGATGGCAGTTGATGCTAAATAACGAAAAGTGTGAGGTGATCCACATGTGTTCCAAAAGAAATCCGTTAGAATTCGATTATTCGATAAATAGTACAATTCTCAAGGCTGTCAATTCAACTAAGTACCGGGGTGTTAAAATTACGAACAACTTCAGTTGGAAAGACCACATACATAATATTGCGGGGAAGGCGAGCCACAGGTTGCGTTTCATTGACACGACACTTAGAAGATGCAACAAGTCAACTAAAGAGACAGCTTACACTACACGCGTTCGTCCTCTGTTAGAATACTGTTGCGCGGTGTGGGATCCTTACCAGGTGGGATTGACGGAGGACATCGAAAGGGTGCAGAAAAGGGCAGCTCGTTTTGTATTATCAGGTAATAGGGGAGAGAGTGTGGCAGATATGATACGCGACTTGCGATGGAAGCCATTAAAGCAAAGACGTTTATCGTCGCGGCGAGATCTCTTTCTGAAATTTCAGTCACCAACTTTCTCTTCCGAATGCGAATATATTTTGTTGAGCCCAACCCATAAAGGTAGGAATGATCATCAAAATAAAATAAGAGAAATCAGAGCTCGAACAGAATGGTTTAGGTGTTCGCTTTTCCCGCGCGCGGTTCGGGAGTGGAATGGTAGAGAGAGATTATGATTATGGTTCGATGAACCCTCTGCCAAGCACTTAAATGTGAATTGCAGAGTAATCATGTAGATGTAGATGTACGTATGACACAGCGACATCAGCTGGGGGGATGGGAGGGGGGGGAGAAGCCATGACGAGTGGACATAAGTGTATAGTGGTGTGATAAGAGTGCCAGTCAGAGGAGAAAGTGAGGAGCAAGAAGCGAAATGAAATCAGGTGGAGGAGGGGTGGGAGATGGTGAAGGATGGGAAATGCTGGTTTCTTTTTCATGTAATTTCATCAGTTATTTGTATGTTATTCAAGCTGTATATTGAGCAAGTAGTAAAGGAAGCGAAACACAAATTTGGAGAAGGAATTAAAATCCATGGAGAAGAAAGAAAAACCTTGAGGTTTGCCGGCGACACTGTAATTCTGTCAGAGACAGCAAAGGACCTGGAAGATGTGACGGTACGTCACATAAATATTGACATTTTTAGCGGTTGTAAATCGTAGTTTACGTATTTTATGAATATAATTAGTGTAAAAGATATAGTTAATGTTCTTGAAACAACTGATATGCAGCGATAGCAACTTTCAAATGGTTCAAATGGCTCTGAGCACTATGGGACTTAACTTCTAAGGTCATCAGTCCCCTAGAACTTAGAACTACACTTAAACCTAACTATCCTAAGGACATCACACACATCCATGCCCGAGGCAGGATTCGAACCTGCGACCGTAGCGCCTTTAACCGCTTGGCCACACCAGCCGGCTGATAGCATCTTTATTTAATGTCTATGAAAATAAAAAAGGGTCGAAATAGACGCGATTGTACGGCCGAGGAGGAAGGACGTATTTTGTGATAGACACACTGTTTTGTTTCGCTATACGGAAGGCAGCCACTGAGCGGCTACACATATTTTATGTACGTTATTCGTATTTATTGCTAAAATAAACTTGTTATTACCATTACAAAATGTATTTCTTTGTAATAGTTGTCACCTCAAATGCTCGCAGTGGGTAATTATTTTTAATAAGCATTTTTTCAGTAATTTGCGCTTCGAGAAGCTCATCTTCCGATGCAGCCTCTGGTCGGCCATTACCCGCCGAAGTATTAATTATTTTTCGGTGTTAACAGTAACTGTAAATGCGAGAGATTTCGTTATAATAACCTTTTTAAATTGCAACAGATAATTAATTTACGTTAAAGTTCATATTTTAAACTATACAGATTCCATGAGTTCGGTAAGTTTTATCTTGGCCGCTCCACGGCAACAATCAAAATTCTCTCAAGCCTTGCTTTGCAATCAATAAATAGAAATTAACAAAATTACATTCAATTCAGTTAACGGCAACTATATTTTAGTCATCATGTTCAAAATCTTAAAGGTGGTACACGAATAACTGAGGCCCTTCAAGATCCCGTTTCATATTTACTTATGCACGTAAGCAAAAGTGATAATAAAAGACAATATCCTTGAGAGATAGAATCATGCTGATAAATTTAAAAATAAAAATATGTAAAATAAAATATATATGTAAATTTTTTGTGTATGTCGTAACGAATCCCAACCGACGTCACAAAGAGCAGTTGAACGGAATGTACAGTGTCTTGAAAGGAGGATATAAGATGAACATCAACAAAAGCAAAACGAGGAGAATGGAGTGTAGTCGAAATAAATCAGGTGATGCTGAGGGAATTAGATTAAGAAATCAGACACTTGGAGTAGTAGACGTGGTTTGCTATCTCGGGAGCAAAATAACTGATTAAGGTCGGAACAGAGAGGATATAAAATCTAGACTGGCTATGGCAAGGAATGCGTTTCTGAGGAAGAGAAATTTTTTATCGTCGAGTATAGATTTGACTGTCAGTAAGTATTTTCTGAAAGTATTTGTATGGAATGTAGCCATTTGTGGAAGTGAAACATGGACGATAAGTAGTTTAGACGAGAAGATGTTAGAAGCTTTCGAAATGTAGTGCTAGAGAAGAATGCTGAAGATTAAGAGAGTAGATCACGTAACTAATGAGGGGATATTGAACAGAATTGGGGAGATGAGGAATTTGTGACACAGCCTGACTAAAAGAAGGGATCGGTCGGTAGGACACGTTTTGAGGCATCAAGGGATCACCAATTTAGTACAGGGGAAAGTGTGGAGGGTAAAAATCTTAGAGGAAGACCAAGAGATGAATACACTGAGCAGATTCGAAAGGATGTAGGTTGCAGAGTTACTCGGAGAGGAAGAAGCTTGCGCAAGATACAGTAGCATGGAGAGCTGCTCAAACCAGTCTCTGGACTGAAGACCACAACAACATCATTTTGCGAAGAGTTTGGTTTACAATATTTATTTGGTCATTGAACAAATATTTATTTTTTTGTTAATGTTTTTTGTATGCGGAAATTTTCTAGGAAAGGGACGGGGTGTCTGTCTTTACTGTTTCTTATGGTATTATTATCTTTTTCAATATTGCTTGGTCTATGGCGTTCTTGTTTTAGATGATCTGCAAATGTTGAATGGTTTGTACCGTATTTAAAGGCGAGAAATCAATCGGAAATCTAAGTAAAAACAACATGTTGTTGACGAACTGGTTTTCGATCTTAAAGCAAATCAAAATGTAAATAACTTAACTACTGACCACGGAAGATTCTTTACCTCAATAAAGCGAACGCGTCTGGTGAACAAAACACGCATTTTTTGTGGTTGCAGCGACGGAACGAAATTACCCATAAGAAAGGTAAAGCAACTTCGGACAATATGGCAACACAAATGAAGAATCCATTAGCATTTCTTATTTCTCAGAACGTAACGTCCGCGTATTCATTCCATCGGCTTTCTAATCAGTGTTGCCATTTCTTACCCATCAGGAGAAGCACGTCACATTACAAATATTTATAATCGATCGCATCAGCTAACGGCATTTCGCAAACAGAAAACACGAAGTTACTGATGTCAACTGATTTCATTCATCCTAAATGGTGTCCGCAACCACAAACGAAATAAAAATTCTACAGCGTTAGTGAACTTTTGTCGCCTCATTTCATCATCGTTCACAGCCAGTAAAACCGTTAAAGAGACTGGCACGGCTGTCGATTCAGTCAGCCCACTTAGTACACTAACGCTTCTCCCAAAGTACGCACAGCAATTCCGACTTTGCGGTTGATAATGGAAGCAACGTTAAATAATAGTCAGACACGTTCATGAGAACTGTCGACCTCTAAAAATCGCTCGACAGTATAAAATGGTGAAAGATGTTCGACATTCTGAGAAAACTAGGGGTGACCTGTAGACAGAGAGGGTAACATACGGCATGTACAAGAGCCAAGAGGGAATAATAAGAGTGGACGACCGAGAACAAAGCGTTTGGATTGAACAGGTATATGACAGGGATGAAATGTTTTCCTTCTACTGTTCAATCTATACGTTGAAGAAGAAATGACGGAAATAAAAGAAAGGTTCAGGAGTGGAATTATATTCAAGGTGAAAGCATATCGGCGCTTCGATTCGCTGATGACATTCATATCCTGAGTGAGAGTGAAGATGAATTACGTGATATTGCAATGAAATGAAGAATCTAACGAGCACAGAATATGGATTGAGTGTAAATCGAAGAAAGACGAAAGTAGCGAGAAGTAGCAGAAATTAGAACAGTGAGGAACTTACCATGAGACCTGATAGTCACGAAGTATATCAAGTTAAGGAATTCTACTGCCTAGGTAGCAAAATAACCAATATCGGACGGAGCAGACTAGCACTGCAAAAAGGGCATACCTGGCCAAGAGCAGTCTGATAGTATCAAACATAGTCGTTAATTTGAGGAAGAAATTTCTCAGAAGGTAGATCTGCAGTACAGCATTGTATGTCCAAAGGTTGTTAAAGACGCATCATAAAATTGTAAAAAGAACCGCTGATAAAGAATTCTACTGCAAATGTATACAGCACTTCAATTTGTAGTGGAAACGGCAGTCATTAATTACTTGATTTGCATTCAACTGTTTCTAACTTCTCAGTAATTATACAAATTTGTACAAAATCACCTACTCGGCTTGTTATGGAACACCGAAGTAAATGTAGTGTCTGTGCTATAGAAGCCAAGAGTTAATTGTGTGGATTCGCTTACTAACTGTAAGGACGTAACTAAACTTGCAACCACAAGAAGTTCGCAATTACGCTTGTGCACTTCGCTAAGTGCTACGTCATTTCACAGCTCTGGTCTTCATCCATTACAGTGCAATTTCGAAGTTGTTAGGCGTGGTGCTACTGACTCTCTAAACATTAACGAAGCGTATCTCGCAAGAGATTTCCCAGTAATATCACAGATCTCCGAGAAGGAAGTACCTAAATATCTGTGAAAGAGATGATACCGACGCTTGAAATAGTATACGTTATGGGTGGTAGTTTCACTCGGGGAGTAAATGATGTGAATGAAAGGAAGGAACAAGGGAGTGAGGCACTGTTTGTAACACAGAGGAAGACGTACACGGCTGGGCAAAGTGTGAACGAAGTCTTCGAAGGGATTAAGGACGATACATGTTTCCCAGCAGATGGTTGTCTGAAACTGATAAAGCTAAAGATACTGTGATATTGATAAACTAGATTTTCTTTTTTTCAATCATCAGTCTTCTCTGCTAGTTTGGTGCAGCCCGCCACGAATTTCTCTCCTGTGCCAACCTCTTCATCTCAGAGTAGCACTTGCAACCCACTTGCTCAATTACGTATCTGCTTGATTTACTTCCACTCTCTGTCTTCCTCTACAGTTTTTGCCCTCTGCAGCTTTCTCTAGCACCATGGAAGTTATTCCCTGATGTCTTAATAGATGTCCTATTATCCTGTCCCTTCTCCTTGTAATTATTTTCCACATAGTCCTTTCTTCTCCGATTCCGCGCAGAACCTCCTCACCCCTTACCTTACCAGTCCACTTAATTTTCAAAATTCTCCTATAGCACCACATCTCAAATGCTTCGATTCTCTTCTGTTCCGGTTGTCCCACAGTCCATGCTTCATTATCATACAGTGTCGTGCTCAGGACGTACATTCTCAGAAATTTCTTAGACAAATTAAGGGCTATGTTTGATAGTAGAAGAGGCTTCTCTTGGCCAGGATTGCCCTTTTATCCAGTGCTAGTCTGATACTGATGTCCTTCTTGTTCCGTTCGTCGTTGGTTACGTTATTACCTAGGCACCAGAACTCCTTAAATTCATCTATTTCGTGGCCATCAATCATGATTTTAAGTTTCTCCCTGTTCTCATTTCTGCTGCTTGTCATAACTTCCGTCTTTCTTCGATTCATTAGAGTGTTCACTCCATTCAGCATACATGTAATTCTTCTTCACTCTCAATCACGATATCACTCATATCATTGATATCCTTCCAACTTTGAATTTTAATTCCACTCCTGAAGCTTTCATTTAAATCATTGCTTCTTCGATGTAGAGACTAAACAGAAGGAGGGAAAGACTTCACCCCTGTCTTACACCCTTTTTAATCCGAACGCTTTCTTAGTGCTTGTCCACTCTTATTATTCCCTCTTAGATTTTGTATAGACTGTACATTACCCGTATCTCACTATAGTTTACCCCAATTTTTCTCAAAATTCCTAACATAATGCACCATTTCACACTATCGAACTCTTTTTCCAGGCCGACCAATCCTATGAATCTCTCTTGATTTTTCTTCACTTTTGCTTCCATTATCAACCACAATGTCAGAAATGCCTCTGTGATGCTTTTGCCTTTTGTAAAGTCAGTCTGATTGTCATCTAGCACATCCTCAATTTTCTTTTCCATTCTTCTGTATATTATTCTTAGTTGCATGAACTGTTAAGCTGATTGTGCTATAATTCTCGCATTTGTCAGCTTTTTCAGTCGTCAGAGTTGATGGATGATATTTTTCCGAAAGTCAGATGGTATGTCGCCAGACACACATTCTACACACTAACGTGAGTAGTCGTTTTCTTGCCACTTACCCTAATGATTTTAGAAATCCTGAACAAGTTATCTGTTCTTTCTGTCTTGTTTGATCTCAAGTCCTCCAAAGCTGTCTTGAAATCTAGTTCTAATACTGTATTCCCAATTTCTTGTAAATCTACTCCTGCTTCTTCCTCTATCACATCACACAAATCCTCCCCCTCATAGATGTCTTCAATACACTCTTTCCACCTATCCTTTCTTTTCTCGGCATTTAATAGTGGAATTCCCGTTGAACTCTTTATGTTACCACCCTTGCCTTTCATGTCACTGAAAGTTGTTTTGACTTTCCTATATGCTGAATCAGTCCTTCTGACAATCACTTCGTTTTCGTTTTTTTCACATTTTTCATGGAGCCATTTCGCCTTATTTTCCCTGCACTTCTTATTTATTTCATTCCTCGGGTATCCCAGTATCGTTGAATTTCCCTGAACATTTTTATACATCCTTCTTTCATCGATCAACTGAAGTATTTCTTCTGTTACTCATGGTTTCTTCGCAGTTACCATCTTTGTACTTACGTTTTTCTTTCCAAATTCTGTGATTGCCTTTTTTAGACATTTCTATTCCTCTTAAACTGTACTCGCTACTGAGCTATTCCTTATTGCTGTATCTATATCCTTAGAGAAATTCAAGAGTGTCTTGTAATCTCTTATCACTTATGTATTCAACTTTTTTGTGTATTGATTCTTCCTGACCAGTCTCTTGAACTTCAGCCTACTCTTCATCACTATTACCTTATGATATGAGTCTAAATGCCCCTGGGTACGCCTTACTATCCAGTATCTGATTTCGGAAGACTGACCATGATATAAACTAACTGAAATCTTCCCGTATCATCCCGTGTTTTACAAGTATACCTGCTCCTCTTGTGATTCTTCGACAGAGTATTCGCTATTACCAGCTGAAATTTATTACTGAACTCAATTTGTCTCTTCTCTCATTCCTTGCCCGAGCTCATATTCTTCTTTTCCTTCTACTTCCCCTACAACTGCATTCAAGTCCTCATGACTATTATATTTTCGTCTCCCTTTACGTACTGTACTATCCTTTCAATATCCTCATATACTTTCTCTATCTCTTCATCTTCAGCCTGCGACGTCGGCATGTATACATGAACTATCGCTGTCGGAGTTGGTTTGCTGTCGATTCTGATAAGAATAACCCTATCATTGAACTGTTCACCGTAACACACTCTCTGCCCTACCTTCCTATTCATAACGAATACTACTTCCTTTATACCATTTTCTGCTGCTGTTGATGTTGCCCTATACTCAGTTCACCAGAAATCGTTGTCTTCCTTCCGTTTCACTTCACTGACCACTACTATATCTAGACTAAGCCTTTGCATTTCCCTTTTCAGATTTTCTAGTTTCCCTACCACGTTCAAGCTTCTGACATTCTACGCCCCGAGTCGTAGAACGTTATCGTTTCGTTGATTAATTTTGTCATGGTCACCTCCTCTTTAAGAATCCCCTACCGGATATCCGAATTGGAGTCTATTCCGGAATCTTTATCCAGTGGAGAGATCATCGTGACATTTTTTCAATTACAGACCATATGTACTATCGATAAACGTTGTGCGTCTTTAATGCAGTGATTTCCATTGCCTTCTGCATCCCCGCGCCTTTGATCATTTATGACTTTTCCTCATTCAGGGTTAATTTCCCACTCCAAGGACAACAGAATGCCTGAACCTCTGTCCGCTCCTCGGCCCTTTTTGACAAGGACGTAGTAGTTACGTAAAGTGAACTAGGGAAAGGAGATAACAACAGCCATCTCTTCGTTTGTGGCAAACGAATATAGTGCAACGTCCATTTGGTGCAGGGTAAAGTCATGAGAGAGCATATTCCGAAACCAATGTACCGCAAAATTTTTTTTTGTGGGAAGTCGACATAGAAACCTTGACATCGATAGGCCCCATGATAGAGGCGAGAGATGAACAGCTGCTCAGTTTACCGCAGCATGAAAATACGGATTGTAGGTATGGCAGTTGTTTGACTCACGCCGTTGGTACTGCTGAAAACAACAAAATCACAGTCGTCACAAAGTCGTGTGCTCGCATCTACAGATGATCACCAAGTTCGCATGCTAAATAATTCATGCATGTGATTAATATACTTTTCATACACTAATGACCAATAGATAGAACGTCCTAATATGTAATTAGTCAGCATCGATCAATAACTCGTGACACAAACTACATTTTTACTGCCCATCAGCAAGACTAGAACCAAATGTAACGTGCCAATATAGAACTCAGCTAGATGCCATAAAGAATTGTACATCCTCATGGCCAAAACGGATTACTTTTGTGGGGAATCTTTCGTGACAACATAACAACACTCGAAGTGATTTCGGCTGTTCGTAACTTTTATCATGTTCCACTTGTTATAGTGAGTCTATATTCATTAGTACTTCTTAATGGCTAGAGAGATGTGAGATTGCCCTTACGCAAATTTCTATGCAGTACCTTATTTTAACAAAAAATAATAAGTAACGAATGTATAGCTTTAGGGGTGTACAGAACATCACAATAGCCAACAGAAATACAAGATAGGTCCTTTGACGACACGTGAACTAAATGAAAGAGCCTCTAGAATTATGACGCTGAGCGAAAAACGACATTTGTTAGCTGCCTACACCGATCAGTACGTTCCAAAGACGTCAGCTGCCTGCTACAGTTGACAATAAAATAACCATGGCCGAAAGAGTCGAAAACGTTGCAAGCTGTTTTGAGTTGCATGGATAGGACAATTCCGGACAACCGTAAGTTGTACAATATGCTCTAAGCAGATATGATGTACTCGGAAACAAATGATTTCAATTTTGCAAAACTAGGATAATTTAGGCAAGAGAAAGAGTTTCACAAATAGGACAAATCGATAACGCTTTGCTCCACAGATGGGTCTTCTGCAAGCAGTTATTCGACTTCGCACTGATTGACAGGGTCGTTCGATATGCTCCTGAGGGATGTCGTACCAATCTCTGTCCTACTGGCGCATTAGATTGTCAAAATGCCGACATGGTTGGAGGACTCTGCCCATAATGCTCCGAATTTCTCAATTGCGAGAGATCCGGCGATCTTGCTGGCCTAAGTATGGTTGTCAAGCACGAAGACAAGCCGTAGAAACTCTTGCCCTGTGTGGGATGCCATTATTGTGCTAAAATGTTGTTAATTTCACATAAATTAAAAAAACTTTGACAGTGTTGCACTTTGAAAAATTTTGTACCACAGGATAAGTATTATAGTATATACAGTGAAGCGTCAAAGTAACTGGTATAGGCATGAGTATTCAAATACAGAGTTATGTGCCGGCCGGTGTGGCCGAGCGGTTCTAGGCGCTTCAGTCTGGAACCGCGCGACCGCTACGGTCGCAGGTTCGAATCCTGCCTCGGCCATGGATGTGTTGATGTCCTTAGGTTAGTAAGGTTTAAGTAGTTCTAAGTTCTAGGGGACTGACGACCTCAGATGTTAAGTCCTATAGTGCTCAGAGTCATTTTGAACAGAGATATGTAAACAGGTAGAATCCGGCGCTGCATTCGGCAGCGCCTGTATAAGACAACAAGTGCCTGGCGCAGTTGTTAGATCGGTTACTGCTGCTACAACGGCAGGTTACCAAGATTTCCGTGAGTCAGAACGCGGTGTTATAATCGGCGCACAAGCGATGAGAGACAGCAGCCCTGAGTCAGCAATGAAGTGGGGATTTTCCCTTACCGAGATTTCAAGAGTGCAACGTGAATATCAGGAATGCGTAAAAACGAAATCTCCGACATC
Source organism: Schistocerca piceifrons (assembly GCF_021461385.2). Lineage (NCBI taxonomy): Eukaryota > Metazoa > Arthropoda > Insecta > Orthoptera > Acrididae > Schistocerca > Schistocerca piceifrons. The sequence goes on from NC_060143.1 coordinate 559,249,879, forward strand.
ACTGCGTCCGAAAAAAGATCATACAAGAACGGGACCAACGACGACTGAGGAGAGTCGTTCAACGAGACGGAAGTGCAACACTTCCGCAAATTGCTTCAGATTTCAGTTCTGGGCCACCAACAAGTGTCAGCGTGCGAACCATTCATCGAACATCATCGACTGGCGCTTTCGGAGCCAAAGGCCCACTCGTGTGCCCTTGATGAGTGCACGACACAAAGATTTATGCCTCGCCTGGACCGTCATGACCGACTTTGGACTGTTGATGACTGGAAAGATGTTACCCGGTCGGACGAGTCTCGTTTCAAATTGTATAAAGGGTATGGACGTTCGAAGTGGTGGAGCCTCTGTAATGGGGTGGGACGAGTGCTGTTCGAGTGATTTGTCTTGATATGTCTAGATACGACTCTGACAGGTGTCACGTACGTAAGCATCCTGTCTGATCGTCTGCATCTATTCATGTCCATTACGCATTCCAATGGACTCGCGCAATTCGAGCAGGACAATGTGACGCCGCACACGTCCAGAATTGCTACAGAACGGCTCCAGGAACGCTCTTCTGAGTTTAAACATTTCCACTGGCCACCAAACTCTCCAGATATGATCATTAATTGAGCATATCTCCAGATATGATCATTATTGACCATGTCTGGGATGCCTTGCAACGAGCCGTCGTACTCTTACGGATTTATGGACAGCTCTGTAGGATTCACGATGTCATTTCCCTCCAGCACTACTTCAGACATTATTAGAATTACATATTAATACCTTCAGATGCTGACGGGCTTTGATATACACTCCTGAAAATGGAAAAAAGAACACATTGACACCGGTGTGTCAGACCCACCATACTTGCTCCGGACACTGCGAGAGGGCTGTACAAGCAATGATCACACGCACGGCACAGCGGACACACCAGGAACCGCGGTGTTGGCCGTCGAATGGCGCTAGCTGCGCAGCATTTGTGCACCGCCGCCGTCAGTGTCAGCCAGTTTGCCGTGGCATACGGAGCTCCATCGCAGTCTTTAACACTGGTAGCATGCCGCGACAGCGTGGACGTGAACCGTATGTGCAGCTGACGGACTTTGAGCGAGGGCGTATAGTGGGCATGCGGGAGGCCGGGTGGACGTACCGCCGAATTGCTCAACACGTGGGGCGTGAGGTCTCCACAGTACATCGATGTTGTCGCCAGTGGTCGGCGGAAGGTGCACGTGCCCGTCGACCTGGGACCGGACCGCAGCGACGCACGGATGCACGCCAAGACCGTAGGATCCTACGCAGTGCCGTAGGGGACCGCACCGCCACTTCCCAGCAAATTAGGGACACTGTTGCTCCTGGGGTATCGGCGAGGACCATTCGCAACCGTCTCCATGAAGCTGGGCTACGGTCCCGCACACCGTTAGGCCGTCTTCCGCTCACGCCCCAACATCGTGCAGCCCGCCTCCAGTGGTGTCGCGACAGGCGTGAATGGAGGGACGAATGGAGACGTGTCGTCTTCAGCGATGAGAGTCGCTTCTGCCTTGGTGCCAATGATGGTCGTATGCGTGTTTGGCGCCGTGCAGGTGAGCGCCACAATCAGGACTGCATACGACCGAGGCACACAGGGCCAACACCCGGCATCATGGTGTGGGGAGCGATCTCCTACACTGGCCGTACACCACTGGTGATCGTCGAGGGGACACTGAATAGTGCACGGTACATCCAAACCGTCATCGAACCCATCGTTCTACCATTCCTAGACCGGCAAGGGAACTTTCTGTTCCAACAGGACAATGCACGTCCACATGTATCCCGTGCCACCCAACGTGCTCTAGAAGGTGTAAGTCAACTACCCTGGCCAGCAAGATCTCCGGATCTGTCCCCCATTGAGCATGTTTGGGACTGGATGAAGCGTCGTCTCACGCGGTCTGCACGTCCAGCACGAACGCTGGTCCAACTGAGGCGCCAGGTGGAAATGGCATGGCAAGCCGTTCCACAGGACTACATCCAGCATCTCTACGATCGTCTCCATGGGAGAATAGCAGCCTGCATTGCTGCGAAAGGTGGATATACACTGTACTAGTGCCGACATTGTGCATGCTCTGTTGCCTGTGTCTATGTGCCTGTGGTTCTGTCAGTGTGATCATGTGATGTATCTGACCCCAGGAATGTGTCAATAAAGTTTCCCCTTCGTGGGACAATGAATTCACGGTGTTCTTATTTCAATTTCCAGGAGTGTATATCAACGGGGACAGGTGAAAATTTGTGCACCGACCGGGACTCGAACCCCGGATCTCCTGCTTACACCGCAGACGCTCTATCCATCTGAGCCGCCGAGGGCACAGAGGATAGTGCGACTGCAGGGACTATCTCGCGCACGCTTCCCGCGAGACCCACATTCCCACCTTATATTTCCACACACAACATTCGTAGTGTCCCTACCCAGCACACTCATTATTCGTGGAAGACATTCTTACCAAGTCCCGTAAGAGTTCGGGTAATATGTGTGCATCCGCACAGAAAAGGAAGGTCATGGCCGGTATTGCCAGAACTATATACTTAAATGGATATGGTGTCTGTTCTTTTGGACATGTCCAAAAGAACAATCGTATCCATATAAGAATATACTTCAGACATTAGTCTATTCCATGCCACGTCGTGTTGCAGCACTTCTGCGTGTTCGCGGGGCCCTACAAGATATTAGGCAGATGTACCAGATTTTTTCGCTCCCCAGTGTAGATTCTTTTTATTGTTACGAGAATAAATTGTATATATACTGTGTCACATTAAAAACCAACATACAATGCGCGTAAGGACAACGAAGATAAGATACAAGAAATTAGAGCTCACACGGAAGCAGATAGTCGTTCTTTCCTCGCTCTGTTTGCGAGTGGAACAGAAAGATAATGGCTGGTATTGATGTAGGGTACCCTCCGCCAAGCACCGTACGATAGCTTTCGGAATATCTATGAAGATGTAAAAGTAGACATAGGTACGTATTTTATTTATTAAATTCACCGCAATGGTGTTCGCCCCGGGTAGCTGAGTGGTCAGCGCGACAGAATGTCAATCCGAAGGTCCCGGGATCGATTTCCGGCTCGGTCGGAGATTTTCTCCACTCAGGGATTGGGTGTTGTGATGTTCTAATCATAATCATTTCATCCCCATCGATGCGGAAGTCGCCGAAGTGGTATCAACCATCGAATGGTCTACCCGACGGAAGACCCTACTCACACGATGACCACAATGGTTACGTTGCTTGTAGGGCAGGAGGCAAAGAGTTAAATACATACCAGTCTGCGCAAGAATAAACTACTACACAAATAGATAGATTAAGATAATTATTTATTTCGTCAACTTCATTTTGTATTCTTCACTAATAAAGCGTACCTATCTGATTACATTTTCTAAATGTCACTCGTTACAAGGCATAAGGAGAAGCTCCCATTAAATTCCATAGTAGGCCCTACATGCAAATAAATCAATTCAACTAAACTGATCTCGCATTCGCTCTTTATTTGACGTATTAGATTCACTTAGTATCCGATAAATGTTGTCTCACCACGCCGAAACGTATGTGATATGCGTTGGCCACACGAGGATGACAGTTCCTGACCTCCGCGGACCCAGAGATTGTGTTTTTTTTTTTTTTCATTCGTGTTTTGTCCCAGCGATTTTATTCCCGTGAGATCGCCGTGACTTTTTTTTATTCTGCTTTTCCGCGTGTATATTCTGATGAGGGGCTGCTGAAAAACCCTTTGTGTCGCGTCCCGTCGTTATCCGTATGCGCGCAGCACGCAACAGTCCATGGAGAGCAGCGAACAAAAGCTACAGGCGGCCGCATTGTGCGTTCTGGAAACAGCGGAACTTCACAGGTGTGCGACCCGTGCCAATGGAACACAATCTAGCCGTCAACCTATGAGGGACGGGGTTTGCGAAACGACTTTATCCTGCTTTCCATGAATTAATTTTGCCTGCATTTCTGTTAACTGGACCACTTAATTAGGTCTCCAAACTGGCGACCAGCGACTTATCTTCTTAAGCGCCAACTACAGTACTAAAAGTCCATAGTAAACGTTATATTGGCAGAGTTCAAATGGCTCCAAGCACTATGGGACTTAGCATCTGAGGTCATCAGTCCCCTACACTAAGAACTACTTAAACCTAACTAACTTAAGGACATCACACATATCCATGTACGAGGCAGGATTCGAATCTGCGACCGTAGCAGTAGCGCGGTTCCAGACTGAAGCGCCTAGAACCGCTCGACCACAGCGGCTGGCTTGGCAAGTATATTTCAAGAAAAGTCTTCTATTGGTAACGCCCTTGTCAAAGGGCATACACATGTTTCACTATCACATTCCGTAAACGACGAGCTGCACAGAAACTCTTGCACATGAAAAGAGATATAACCATTCCATTCCGCTAGCCTTTCAGTAACACTGTGAAAAGTGTACAGCGCTGCTTTTTCAGTTAGACACAGTCGTCTTCAGTCAGCTGTGTTCGCATGGCCACTTTATCGCAGTTAACAAAACATAAAACCAGTTTTCCGACCACCTAGGAAAATTAAGGAAATGTTGAGACCAGTCAAAGATAGTCTCGGCTTAAGAGTGCCGGGAATTTATACTATTCCTTGCGAATGCGGCAAGAATTACGTGGGCCAGTCTGTGAGAACCGCTGCCGACCGCTGCATCGAGCACCAACGCCACCTGAAATATAGGTATTTGGAAAAATCAGCGGTGGCTGAACATAGCCTGCTTAACAAGCATAAGATTTTATTTGAAGAAACCAGAGTAATTGCTCACACATCGAATTACTGGGACTCTGTGATCCGGGAAGCAGTCGAAATTAGACTTAGCGATAATAACTTTAATAGAGACAACGGCTATGCACTTAGCAACACTTGAAAGAGTGCACTGGATAAAGAAAAATCGCAGAGAAAAACTTCTCGCACTTTACCTCCTGATTTAAGGGATGGCGCTGCAAGCAACGTGGGATAGCAACTACATCTATGGAAGTAGAGGGCACCACTTCGCTACGCGCCATATCGCTGACGTATTCCAGCCAATAAGAAGCCGTCTTTTGCATATAAAAGTGGGAACCTCGCTAGTTCACGACAGTCAGTTTTAGCCCTGACGACGACCATGGAGGTAGTGGTCGAAAGCTCGGAGATTTATCCTGATTTGACGCGGCATGTACACCGAGAAATTTTTACTCATAAATGTGTGTGTGAAATCTTATGGGACTTAACTGCTAATGTCATCAGTCCCTAAGCTAACACACTACTTAACCTAAATTATCCTAAGGACAAACACACACACCCATGCTCGAGGGAGAAACTCTAACCTCCACCTGGACCAGCCGCACAGTCCACGACTGCAGCGCCTGAGACCGCTTGGCTAATCCCGCACGGCCCCAGTCAACAGCTCTTCCTTCGTTATTACTAACAAAGTCCCGTACAGAGAGACAACCAAGTATCGATCCCTTTAATGCAGAGCTGATAGTCTAAGATACCTCGTACAAGAAACTTGCTACAAAATACTTAAGACGGAGAATCCATTTCTCTAAAGGTACTAAAATAATCCATGTTTCTGCAGCAGTTTTCATGCCTACGACTATCATTTTTCTATACCACTTACAACCTTACTGAAAGTGAGTAATCCAATACTCAAAATCCACTGCTTAGTGAACGGAATATAATGTATTCTAAGACACGTATGTATTGACCATTTTATTTAACTCCAATTTGGAAAGACATTTGTGTAATAATCGTATAGTTAACGCTGTTCAATTCCATGATCGTTAGTTACTTATGACGTGGTATATTCTGAGTTTCCAAGGGGAAATGTGATCTGCATCACTGGAATAAGAAGTCAGTACTAAGACTAAACAATGTGTATCAGCGGCAGATTTACTAGGGGTGCAACTACTTTTATCGTCTCTAAATCATTGCCCTAGGTTTACGCAACGATAAATCTCACTTCTGATTACATTTATCAGTACACATTATTACTAAACTCGTCCAGTTCTCATATTTCAGAATTTAAACATCGAACAGTTGTAGGTTTATAGTTTGTAAAAATGTTGACTATTATATTTACGGTATGAATGTCACTTTTCATTGGTTATATACTCCGCAAGCCATTGTGAGGAGTATGACTATTAATTAGAAGTTCTTCCCGCTCAAGTCAGGTGAATGTTCCTCGAACATTAAACATTAGTGTGTGTACTGTAATAAGTCAAATGTCTTGACTTTTTTTTGTGTGTGTGTGGCCCGGTCCCCCACGAGTTTCTCTCATGCGTCATATCAGAGTATCACTTGCAACGTAGGTCCTCAAATATTTGCTAGATGTATTCCAGTTTCTGGCTTCCTCTACAGATTTACCGTCTACAGCTCCATCTAGCAACGTGCAAGTTATTCCGTTATGTCTTGAATATTTCTTTCCTGTCCGGTTCTGCACAGGAGCCTCCTCATACCTGACCATATCAGTCCACCTAATTTTCATCCTTCTTCTGTAGCACCACATCTGAAATGCTTCTATTCTCTTCTGACCTGATTTTCCCACAGCCCGTGTTTCACTACCATACAATGCTATGCTCCATACGTACATTTAACAAATTTCTTCCTCGAGTAAAGACCTATGTTTAATGTTAGTAGACTTCTCTTGGCCAGGAAATCCATTTTTGTCAGTGCCAATCTGCTTTTGTTGTCCTCATTGCTCTGTCTGTCATGGGTTATTTTGGTGCTTAGGTATCATAATACCTTAACTTTACCTGTTTCGTGGCCATGGATCCTGATGTTAAGTCTCTCGCTCTTCTCATTTCTGCTACTTCTCGTTACTTTCGTCTTTCTTCGATTTACTCCGAATCCATATTCTGTACTCATTAGATTGTTCATAGCATTCAACAGATCCCAAATTTCACTTCCACCGAGGACAGCAATGACTGTAGCAAATCTTGTCATCGATATCGTTTCACCTTGAATTTCAATCCCACTCTCGAAACTTTTTCTTAATTCCGTCACTGCTTCTTCGATCTACAAATTGAACAGTAGGGGTAAAAGAATATGTCACTGGCTTACATCCATTTTTAACTGAACACTTCGGTTTTGGTCTTCCACTTTCATTATTCCCTCTTTGCTCTTGTACTCGTCTATTACACATCTCTCCCTATAGCTTTCCTCTAGTTTACTCAGAGTTTCTAACATCTTGTCCCATTTGACATTGTTGAACGCCTTTTCCAGGTCAACGAGTCCTAGGAATGTATCTTTTTATTTTACTTATGAAATAAATATTGAGCCTTTGTGTGAAGTTGCGTGTGTGTGTGTGTGTGTGTGTGTGTGTGTGTGTGTGTCCACATGTGTGTGTATGTAAGCGTACAGAGAGTGCAGAGAGAGAGAGAAAGAGAGAGAACTTTTTTCTTAGGTTGTGGTTTCTTTGGGTTTAAAGACTATTTGAAAAATGGATACCTTTGCTAAGTCCGTTTGTTCATTTAAGATGCTTGTTGTGGATGAAAATCCTTAACTGTTCCAGGAGAATCGTTCTTATTCCATTCTCAGCAGTGCATAGAATATATAGGAATATTTTGATGTCTGTAATTGAGTGACTGTTTTCTGATGGGTGGACTGAAAAACTTTGTTTATTTAAATTTTTAAAACGAAGTTCGACAGTATGCTGTCTGTATCGAATTGCAAAGTTTCTTCCTCTTTTCCCTATGTAATCGCAGGAGCAGCTGTCGCAGATTAATTTATATATACCAGGTTTTTGAAATGGGGTTTGGCTAGTTTAGTGTCATGAACTATTTTGTTTTGTATTTTATTGTTTGTGTAGAACCTTGCCGGCCGGAGTGGCTTTGCGGTTCTAGGTGCTACACTCTGGAACCACGCGACCGCTACGGCCGCAGGTTTGAATCGTGCTTCGGGCATGGATGTGCGTGATATCCTTAGGTTACTTAGGTTTAAGTAGTTCTAAGTTCTAGGGGACTGATGACCTTAGAAATTATGTCCCATAGTGCTCAGAGCCATTTGAACCATTTTTGTGAACGTATTCTCTGAATCGTGAGGCGTCGCATCAAGAAAACATAACAGAGGAAACTTCCTGGAAAATTAAAACTCTGTGCCGGACAGAGACTCGAACTCGGGACCTTTGCCTTTCGCGGCCAGGTGCTCTACCGTCTACTTTTTCCATTTAAGTTACTTCGTTATTTTTCTTTGCATTTGTTCGGGGGCGGACGTCCCATGACACCCGTTGAAGATCATGGTTGATCTATTCACTCAGTTTTTTTTTTTTTTTTTTTTGTTATTATAGAGGGCGGCTAACCTTCCCAATGAACATGCCGAGCTACAGTGCTTGCTATCGTCTGACTTACCCATGCACGACTCACGCCCCTTCCTCGCAACTTTGATTCTGCCAGTATCTCGTCTCCTACCTTCCAAAATTCACAGAAGCTCTCCTGCGGACCTTGCAGAACTAGAACTCCATGAAGACCAATATAGCGGAGACGTGGCTTACCCATAGCATGGGGGATGTTTCGAGGATGAGATTTTTCACTCTGCAGCGCAGTGAGCGCTGATATGAAACTTCCAGGTAGATAAAAATTTTGCTTCATATCAGCGCTCGCTGCACTGCAGAGTGAAAAATCTCATCCTCGAAACATCTCCCAGGCTGTGGCTAAGCCATGACTCCTCAGTGCCCATTTTTCCAGGAATTCTAGTCCCGCAAGGTTCGCAGGAGAGCTTCTGTGAAAGTTGGAAGGTAGGAGACGAGGTACTGGCGGAGTTAAAGCTATGACGACGGTTTGTTAGTCGCGTTTGGGTAGCTCAGTTGGTAGAGCACTTGCCCGCGAAAGGCAAAGTCCCGAGTTCGGGTCTCTGTCCGCCACACAGTTTTAATCTGCCAGGACGTTTCCCATTAGCGCTCATTTCGCTGCAGAGTGAAAATCTCATTCTGATAATCGAAGAAGAAATGTTACTGGGAAAAATTCGGAAGTCGCTGTGATAGCTGGAGTTCCCGCTAATCCTCACGGAATTCCCGTCAATTGAAACCTGATTTGGAAATTTCTCAGAGTGCTCTTCGAATACTCAAGCGTAATAATTTCCATTCATATCATATTAGCCTGCATGAAACCCTTCATCATGGAGATGATTTCCAGAAGCGTGTTGGATTTTGCCAATGGGCTCTAATAAAAACTGAATATATTACTTATCTGATAGTTACGGGAAGTTCAGCACCAAAGACTAAAATTATGGGATTGCGTATCACTGGATCATGTTTTATTGAAGGTAAATTGAATGACCGGAAATAGGGAAATTTTTTCACCAAGAACTTGCAGCGCTGCTTCAGGACGTCTGTAGCGGGGTGCCATGTGTTGTCAAAACGGTGATTGCCCATCTGCTTACTCACCTAAGGCTCGAGAAATACTAAACATAAATTATCCTGGTCGTTGGATAGGACGTAGAAGGCCTGGTCAATGGGCCTCCTCGCTCTCCGAATCTTACGTCTAAGACATTTTCCTATGGGGTACATCAAGGACAAAGTTTGTATATAAATGCCAACTACGCCAGAAAATCTATGTCAACAAAGTAGGAATGTCTGTGTATGAATCAGAACGAAATGTTGAACCGGCCGAAGTGGCCGAGCGGTTGTAGGCGCTTCAGTCTGGAACCGTGCGACCGCTACGGTCGCAGGTCCGAATCCTGCCTCGGGCATGGATTTTGTGATGTCCTTAGATTAGTTAGGTTTAAGTAGTTCTAAGTTCTAGGGGACTGATGACCTCAGATGTTAAGTCCCATGGTGCTCAGAGCCATTTGAAACATTTTTGAATGTTGAGGCGCGTTAATCTGTCTTTTGAAGCGCGTTTTTGGAAATGCATAAAAGTTGATGGCCGAATTAAAATTCTAATACAATATATTGTCTCTTTTCTGACAAAACACGTCTCTGTCTTGTAATATGAGATTCAGTATCGCAGAGCAGAAGATTATTAAGGTTGGGTTGAATAACTCATAAAGTTTAACGGGCTCAAACCTCTTTTGAAAAAACTTTCTCCTATTACAGTCTTGTATTTAAAATTACATCTTATGAAACCAACTTAGAATTCCTTCAGCAAATCAAAACATACCGAGTTCCTCAATTCACTCTCAAATTTCATTAAAGTACCTTTCATCTCATTATGGTTCTTCAGTTATCGTAAGTGATCAAGAACTGCCTTTTAAATGAGTATTTCGGCAATGAACGTGAATCTAAGGTAGCCAAATTTTTTTACAAACGAAAAGGAATCCCGCAATAGTCCTCCGACAGCCGTGTCGTCCTCAGAAGCCTATCATCGGTTGCGGAATGGACGGCCTTGGTGTCAGCACACAGCATTCCCGGCCGTCGTCGTTGTTCCGACCTAGGGATCAGGACTTCGCGCACAGGTAGCTCTTCAACTGTCTTCACGAGGCTGAGTGCATCCCGGTCCATTCATCCCACCAAGGCAAAATCACGGGCAGTACCACGAATCGAACCTGGGTCCTCCACATGACGATCTCTCGGGTTGACCAGTCGGCTAAGGAGGTGGTCGGTCTATTTATTTATAAAACAAAACGGAACAAACAAATACTGTGAGCTACAGTTTTGGAAACTTAACATTGGTTCATGTATTGCTTACAACTACACTTCTGATCTACGCTGCCTCATAAATGAGTTAGTATTTACCCATAATAATGCTAGTAAACTCCCCTACGATGTAAAGCATACGTTGTCGTTTGTATGACGTCTGTTCACAGAGCCATTAGAGTTGTGACGGTTGGACTCACTGTTCCAAGTATATTACGGATAAGACAGTTCACATGGAGCATCGTTCTCATAGTAAAACTTGAAGACATGGAATATTACTGTTACACAAGTGAGTCACCGTTGTGCAGAGATACATAGTGTAAACTGACGATCACTAGCCGCCTTCCAATGTAAAATCCCTGTGCTATGCATACTGTCTGAATCCTGTTCAAATCAACATTAAAATTAAATACTGTTATCCCGAGAAAGAAGTAAATATTTCCTAAATGAAATACGCACTATTACAAAAGTAACGAAACATATTTTTATATCATTGTTCCCAGCATTTAAAAACAATACAGTTTGCAGATAATCGTAGAATATTTAAAAAGCTTCAGTCATTGCAATATTACAATAGCGTGATTCTGGACGAAAAATAGAGGATGCATGGCGCAGTATGCCTGCACGTATTCAAGCTTTTTTGGAAACGAACGAACTATACTCCTCTCACTCTCCACAACTCTTCCCCATCGTTCCGTACTGAAACTGGAATTTCATAATATTCACTACCCCTGTCCGAACAAATTCCACGATTCTTTGCCATTTGGCCTACTAAGGACTGAATGTTGAGCAAATTGTTTTAAAGGAATGCAACAGTCATCATTTTTACGATATTTTTGGTGATAAAGGCGATTTTTGGGTGACGCATCCCAATCCAGGTGTATTTTTATGCACTGATTTTAATTCAATGTTATTTGAAATGATGTTTACAGATCTGCTGTCTCGTGAAATCCTGAAATATTGTAACCCCTAATTTCTACCAGTCTCAAAACAACGACTCCAGTTCTAACATTACACTGATGTAGATGGATAATTAGGCTATTTAATAGTGCATGCACACATACATGTTTTTAACTTACAATAATATTAGTGGACGAATCTAAATCGGTTTTTCTCAATTTCTGTTACAAACTTATCCATAGAAACTATCACAACAGCACAAAGAACAAAAGCAATAAGAGGCAGCACTTACAGAAAATTCAGTTCCAAGTAACAACTGAACTAATTCCGGTTACCTTCCATTCAGAAGGCTGTTGCACGCATGGACTGTTATATTGACTTCTAAATAATAGACTTCAGCCATTAGTCGTCCTTTTAAAATTTTTATTGGCAGGTCTTGATTTCAGCTAGAAACTAGCAATTCTTAACGCACTACAGTTTTTGGTCACTGAATGTAATGCCTGTTGGTCGGCCTTCATCCACAGTTCATTGAACAGTCATTTAGAAATGACAACTGATAGCTGAAATCTATTATTTACAACTGAACTAATTATCAAACAACAGCTGAGCTCAAGTAGGGCCAACAGTGTACAGTAGTCGATCTTGGCGTAAGTGTCGATGGGCGAAAGCCGATTGTGCTATCTATGTATCGATAGCTTAAATCTATCTATGACCTTGTGAACTCCATAGTGCATATCCTGTTTTGGTCACATGATTGAAAATCGGAATATGTTTCAGTTTCACTATATGGCAACTAGGTCATGTTTAATTTCATTCAAGTCATGTGAGGGGGTGTTAGGATCTCCAGGACGCCCCCCTCCCTTTGGCTATGTCCTTGCTATTGTCTGACATCTATATTAATGATCTATAAACCAAATTTTTGAAATTTATATATCTGATTGGCTGTGATCCAGCAACCGTACGCTATTTAATTACGGGACGCATACACAGCCATTTCGGTTGCACAAAATTTTGTCAGTTGACCACGGTTTCGATTACACTAGTGCAATCTTCATCAGAATAAAAAGTTACATGGAATACCTAAAAATATAATGACATGGACTGAAATAATATATACTTTATAGGATTACTTCCATAAATTACGTACAGATATTATGCACTTACATGTAATTTTGTCAGTTGGCCACGGTTTCGATTACACTAGTGCAATCTTCATCAGAATAAAAAGTTACATGGAATACCTAAAAATATAATGACATGGACTGAAATAATATAAACTTTATAGGATTACTGCCATAAATTACGTACAGATATTATGCACTTACATGTCATTACAACAAAGTCTAAAACGTCTGAGCAAAAGTGCTCTCGTGGAAGAAAAATATTATAGGAATAAAAATTAGAATGTACTGTTCATTTGTCTCAGATCTAGAAGACTATGCAGACAGTAGTGGTGCTTCAATTCCACAAGTCCACTGTTTTCACTGTGGCACTGAGCTGAAGCTGTCACAAGCTAGATGTTGAGCAGACCATCATGGTGGGTATGGTTTCGAGATCGTAGTCCATTTCATGTAATCCGAGCTATGCGCAGGTGGATGGGCAGTTCAAGATTCACGATTTTATTATACTCTTTCATGAGTGCTTCTGTCTGCACAGAAGGGGTGTAGCTACATGGCGTAGAGTTGGAAGACATTACTATGGAGACCTGATGCACCTATTGGTCCTCATTGTCTATCGCTTTGGAGCGAGCGCTAATCGACCAGACTTGATCACTATATTCGGCTTCAGAGCACACCAGGGTTACATTAGTGCTGAAGTTTGTAATGAATTTACCGAGGCTCCGCACGTAGCCCATTGAGCTAATGGATAACGTTGTTCCATGACCTTATCTTGGAGGAGACTCTGCCTAATATTACCTCTAAATTTTTGGATGCTTTTTGTGTCCAAGCAATTGATTATTAACGAGATTTTCAGCTGACGATCTGCGTGTTTGATATATATGTGAAAGCATCTAGCTTCAGTATTATTATGATCTCGTATGAGCCTCATTTTCTTAAAGTATTCTTTGACAGTGGAATAGCTTTCTGCTAAAATGATATCGGTGACTTCATAGTTTTTGTATCGAATAGGTAAAGCTATGTCGTCTGCTCGCCCCTGCGGTAGCCCAGTCTCCAGGTTTTTCAGTCTACTTACATTGTTACGTTGTACAACAAGAAATTGTCTGTTTGATATCATGATAGTGATTAACCTCCATATTGTGTGCTATGGAACTACCTTAATCTTCTTGTACGGAAAGCCGACCTTCCAGACTGTGACTCAAGCAACAGTTAAGCATTCGGTTCTACAATGTCTTTTTCCTCTTTTTGGATTTCCACCTCTGGAAGTGTTGTACGGCGTAACACATAGTCCGTGCAGCTTCTATTTGGCGTAAGGACAGTTTGCTCTGGAGGGGTGATGTATACAATTTTTGAAAGAGTTCTGTTGAGTTTCTGTCGACCCAACAGTTTGTAGCAGTAGCTTAAGAGCTGCTGATTGTGCAGCTTTCTGCTGTAATGTGGGAGTCAGGTAGAGAAGGATTCGAAATGGGAGTTCTGCGAGGTGTATATGTGCAAACCGAATAACGACATAATACTTTAGAAAATAAGGCCTTCGGCCTCCAGTAGTTATTACAATAGTAACTCGTTATACCAGAAAATATTGACTTATCTACAGCAGAAAACTAATCGCTGGCCGGCTGGGGTGACCGTTCGGTTCTAGGCGCTACAGTCTGGAGCCGCGTGACCGCGACGGTCGCAGTTTCTAATCCTGCCTCTGGCATGGATGTGAGTGATGTCCTTAGGTTACGTAGGTTTAAGTAGTTCTACGTTCTAGAGGACTGATAGCCTTAGAAGTTAAGTCCCATAGTGCTCAGAGCCATTTGAACCATTTTTCTTAAATCGCTACAACTTACTTCTTGCCTATTACTAGCTACCCCCAAACACCAAGACACCAACAACCTAAATACTACCCAACTACCACGCTTACATCTACGTGATCAGCACACTAGTTGGAAATATAAGAAATTTATCCAAATAACGCAATGTACCAGTCTGCAATACACATGAATGCACCACAGATTATAGAACAAGTTTGTAATTGAAATTTGACTTTTGCACGACCATGTGCACTGGATGTGCTGTAATGAACTGGCTAGCCTTATGACATGACTAGCTGAGAACCGGGCGTTTTGTGAATTCCAGTTATCCATTAGTCCACATCCTCTCCCCCCTCTCCACCTCTAGCCAATCCTTCACACCAGCTCTGTCCATACCTTCCTCCCCCTCTCTGTGTCCATCTCCTACCCTCACTATCCATTCCTTCCTTTTCCTTTCACTGTCCATTTCCTCTTACCCCATTCTGTTCATTTCCTCCTGCCCCTCTCTCCGCCTGTCGCTTCCTACGCCTGTCTATTTCCTCCTCTTTCCTTTCTCTCTCCATCTCCTCCTCTCCCCTCCCTCTGTCCCTTTCGCCCTCCCCATCTCTCTGTCCATCTTCTCTGCTCCCCTTTCTGTGCCTATCTCCTCCTTCGTCCTCTCCCTTCGCCATCTGTCCATCTCCTCCTTTCCTCTTCTCTGTCCATGTTATCACCACAATAGGAGGTTAATACTTCCACAATATTTCTTTCCAGATCATAGGTAAAATGTGTACCAACTTCCACTGAAATATTTCAAAGGGCTTAGGATGAACTTTTTACTCATCTCTTTGCCAGCATACGCATATTTCAAATATATTTCACATACATTTAACATATTTCACAACTATTTATACATGTGTATGACCTCTGTATCTAGTGAACTTCGTCCTGCAGTTTCAGTTTCTCGCTGCTGAATGTTTATAGCCTCGCATCTCCTGAATTATATTCTGTAAGTGATATAATTCTGCAGGTACATGTTGCTGCCGTCTGCGATATGTCTTCTCAATAGCGTTATTAGTAAAGGGGTAATGAATTTAAAGTCATATATTATGTCGTAGTTTTTCACCCATCTTAGTATTTGACTTCGTATCATCTGAACTACATGTTGTACAATGATATATTTTTGTTGGAGAATTGATTGATAAGCGAGGATACTGTCTGTGAAATGTGTTACAAATAGAATTACTAGTAAAAAAATAATAAATAATAATGTATTGAACGATGTGGCTGATTCTGACGCACCTCAGTCTTTGACTTATTCTCTCCTGAACTCCTAAAGACAGCGAAAAAGTAGAATGCCATCAACTTCATCATTTTGATGAGACTGCCAGGGAGAAAAGCTTTCGTAAATGTTTGAATGTATATTTAAAGTCTGTTGCTCATCACTCCCGTTCTCAAATGCTGGATGACGAAAGTTGAGAGTTCACACATTGTGGGTTACACTGCTTTTTCATCCCCAACCCCACCCCTTTGATAGGTGAGTGGTTATTACCCCGACAGAAATTGTTTCCAGCCAATAAATGATGTGTTACCAAGTGTGGTTGAAATCGGTCCATTGCTTTAGGTGATTCAGGTGCCCCAACTACATGGGTGTACGTCTTGCAGAATGACTTCACATACCGGTCGCAAAATTTTTCTATTCTCTCGCTCGCTAAGGACAAACTATTAGTCCTACGGAAAAAAATGAATAGGACTTTTTGTAGCACATTTAATGTCGTTACATTTTGTACTGAAACTCATTTTCGCTGTAGGTCACGGCTTCCACGCTTTTTTTTTAAGGAAAAAACGCATTTTTAGGTCACTTTTGTACGTTTTTCTTGAATGATTGGAAAAGTACTGCCTCTGGCAAAAACGAATCCTAGTACAAAATTTAACTACGTTAAGTATCCTAGAAAAACGTCCCGTTCATTTTTTTTCTATAGGACTAATAATTTTTTGGTAGCGAGAGAGAATACGAACATTATGCTCATGATATTTGCAGGCGTTGCGGGTTGCATAAGACACAGTGGTAGGGGGAACTGTACCACATCGTACATATGAGTAGGTACATTCACTTTTATTATATATATGGATATTCACATTAGCACGACAGTATTCACATTGCACTGCTACTCTTGCTATAGCCACAAAGCTCATAGCTTCTAGATGAAGCGAACTGCAATTGATTTCACTTTATGCACTTGAGTATATATCACTATAACCTAACTTGAACACAAGAGCACCAGAATACCAACACTAACACAAAATAACACAAAATCACTCAGCAATGTGCTGAAGCCGCCCCTCGCCTCCCTGCAGTGCCATGTGGGCGACCAGAGAAAACCGCATCCGCTCCAAACGGTTGTGATCCATGCGCCATCAGAGCCCTCGCTGACCGAGTCCGTCCGGTGTCTTGGACCTGGCATTCCGTAAAACTGCTCTCCTTGGTCTCCCTTCGGCATCTCCCCTCACTGACGCCCACTCTCCAAATCCTCAAGGACCCTCTGTCCCGTAGCACTCGCCTTCTGGCGACACCAGTGCCGCTCTCCCAGGAAAACGACTGCCGGAGCTGCGGAAAACAGCTGTCCCGTTCGAGACGGCACACTAATTTCTCACGCAGCGTGTTTGGTTTTAATATAGCATTTCTCTTTGTAGTCGAAAGACCTTTTTGTATAATTCATACTCAAAATGTATGAATCAATCCTGGTACGGCATCTCCCCTCACAGACGCCCACTCTCCAAATCCTCAAGGACCATCTGTCCCGCAGCACTCGCCTTCTGGCGACACCAGTGCCGCTCTCCCAGGAAAACGACTGCCGGAGCTGCGGAAAACAGCTGTCCCGTTCGAGACGGCACACTACTTTCTCACGCAGCGTGTTTGGTTTTAATATAGCATTTCTCTTTGTAGTCGAAAGACCTTTTTGTATAATTCATATTCAAAATGTATGAATCAATCCTGGTACGGCATTTCTGAACAAGGTATTCAGTGTGTTTTCCCTGAAAACCCTGCTGAGGTGGCAGGTCAGAGGGGTTTTCTGAACACAATTTCGACACAAAGAAGCTCAATAGGCTGTGGAGTGGAAGGGGTAGGCTACCAATAGAACAGTGCATCACCATTGACTAAACACACTTATTGAACACATTAGTCAGGTATTGCCCAAAAGGAACAATCAGTACAAATTACAAAATAATATTCTTTTCCTTTAAGTCACTCAAATATTTAAACAAGCAAATAGCAATCATTTAACTGAAATCCTTTTAAGAAAGCAAGACTAGAAAATTTGAATGATGAGTTAAAATCATATTTAAATAGGCTCTGACCGAGCACATATTTTAAAACGAAATACTACCTTTAGGGAACTAGCGATTAAATTAATTACATAATCCTCAACAACCATATTACATCCAAGACATTTAAAATTAAACAGTAATATATAACATCAGAGAGCTGCAGTCCCAAGTTTTAAGCAGCACGTTTCAGATGGACTGCACTGCAACAGTACAACACACGTCCCTCAGAGGATCTCCCCACACAGGAAGTTGTTGCCGCAATCGACAAAATATCAACATCATTCCATGTACAGACGTAAAACAAACTAAAAGCTCTCTTAAGTTTGGTACAGTTAATTCCCTTTCAACATAACATACATCATAAGTCTAGCCCTAGGACTGCACCGACACCACGCAATTGAGCACGCGAAAAACTACAGCGATGCATCACGTATCCTTACACAATCCAAGAACAGGGAGCCGGCTCCCCAGTAGCGGAACATTTAACCACGCGCACAGCGTGCGGGTTTGCGGGGTTCTGATTTCGACCTTAAGCTCAACACCAGTTCAAATACTAGTCAGCCTACAATCTTGAACCACTATACACATTCCTTCAGTTACTGCATAGAAAGCCAATGTGATAGGCAAACAGACCAGCATATGGTAAAAGCTTAAGCAATTTCCTTGCTAGACAACCCTTATGAATAGTTTTAAAGGTGAGCACACCCACAATAAAAAGACAAATAACGCCAATCATGCGGACAGTAGCACATAAGCCAGTAGCAATGGTAACTTCTGCTTAGATTGGCTTCAAATCAGAGCGTGATTTAACACACCAGAGAACAGTCTTTACAACATACTCATCAATACAATAGCAAATTACTCACACGTGTACTCCCGCATGATTTCGATTCGCAAAGCCATAGACAAAACGTGGAGAACGTATCACTTACACCATCATAATGGTGCTCCCTCAGTTACCCCAAATAACTGACTCCCTTAGTTGCACAGCAAAGAACCAGACCTAATGAAACCACCACAGTTTTCGCCTCTGAATTGCCACAGTGCAAGTGAGACTCAATCACAAATGTAATTTTACATCAGTTTCCGTATAGTCAATACAAGCACCTGATTTTCACCCGTTTATAACGGCAGGCAGCAACATCGTACAGAAAAGAGCGTAGACACAAGCTCTTACCAATTCTCTTCTCAGAAAGCAGCCACCGCAACTCTCGGGAACCACTAGGACATCCAATGTAAAAATCGTTACTCCTTTACACAAATTACAGGACGCCCTCTTCCCGCTGCTTGCAACGGTGCCTTCCGTTCAGAGACAACTTGTGTATCTCCATGCGAAAGGTCCGGTCCCACACTCGCTGCGTCAATCTGACAACTCTCTTCCACGACGTTCCGGAGCACACACCCACAGGACCACGCCTCGTTTACTCCTCGCGTAGGCCCCAGAGGGCGCTACTTACCGCCCTGACCGTGGCAGTAAGGATAAACCACCAGAGTGGCACTATCGATATGAGCCGCCACAGCTCACTTGTGATCTGCATGTTTTGATGTCATTCTCAGCAGTTTATAGTTCTTTGCTGGTAAAAGCATCACAGAAGTTAGGTTTAAGCTGCGATCCTTCACGGAGTCTAGTTAATTCTGTTTAATGCCGCATCTATGTTTTTCATCCCATGGTGCTCTAGACTCTAGAGTGAGAAATAATCCTGACGGCGCTCTAGTACACTCTGACTACCAGCGCCACGTACCTGGTTGGACTGATCCCCACAATATTTTTCAATGCACTCCTTATTCGTCTGCTCTACTCTCGCAGACTCTAGTTTTCGGTTGTGATTGTCCATCTTTTTCTGCGTCCATCACACAGTTTTTTTTTTTTTTTCCCCAGAAGCTCCTCGGAAATATCAGAATAACTACTTTCCACCTTAGCATATTACAACTCGTCACATTCATTATTTCATTCTGGAATGTATTCCCATCGACGCCTTTTTGAAATCTATATTTTCGCTTTTGCAAAGACCGTAACAACAAACCTATCCCGTCTGTCCACTGTAGTAGAATTCCATCTTACGACCTTGTCAATGTCTCGTGAAGAGAGCATCACATTTTTCTCCGGAAATAAAATGCGCAAACCGAGACACCGATTTCCACACTGCTCGTGGTTAAAGTTTACTGTTATGTAGCACTAGTCTTCAACTCCATGCTTCACGCCGAGGTACTATGTGTCATGATAGTAGTCACATTATACGACTCCTAACTGTGGTCGTGTCTATATGACTGTCTGCTGTAAACCGTCTTGCAGAACGAATCTATTTTCAGTGGAAGCCTTTTTCCGTGATCAACTTCTATGAATGTGAGTTACGGGTCATTATTTTCAGCTTGTTTTATAAACAGTCATCTGCTTCTTTCATTGTCTTCTGAGTCTCACCTTGTACATGTGCTACATGTAAATCCCGCTAATCGTGGTGAACTCATTCCGTTGCTATACAAAGATGTACTTCAGGGGTAGTGACTAAGATGTGGAAACTGTTAAAGCCTTTTTAAATAAAACACACTTTATGAGAGTTCTGAATCTTTATTCTTCATGTCTATGTATTTGCAGCCTTCTGCCGCTAGAGGACTCCGAATTGTTGTGTGTAATATAGCTATGGGTAACGTAACTATGTCGGTACAAGAGCCGGCCGGTGTGGCCGAGCGGTTCTAGGCGCTTCAGTATGGAACCGAGCGACCGCTACGGTCGCAGGTTCGAATCCTGGCTGTGTGTGATGCCCTTAGGTTAGTTAGGTTTAAGTAGTTCTAAGTTCTAGGGGACTCATGACCTCAGATGTTAAGTCCCATAGTGCTCAGAGCCATTTGAACCATTTTTTTTTTCGGTACAAGAGAAACAACGTGTTAAAATCGACTCTCCCAGTCTAATAGTCTGTCCCTACATGGCGCACCCTATCCTTCAGCATAACAATTAAATGTCACGGCTACTACTTTTTAAATAAAAATTTACTTACTTTCTACCATTCGACTACTCATTATGTGACTGGGAGATCCTCTTTTAATTCTTTCATTCTCAATGAAACACTTTACTAGTGTACAGTCGGCATGAACTTAACCCAGTTTGCTTTCAAAGTGGTAAAAAAAAATCATGTCACACCCAGTAATCGACATTAAATATTCTACGACAGCAGTATTAGAGCCATGCTGTCCCAGCCTAACGATATCTACCACAGATTTAGAAAAAAATTATCAGGTCTATTAATATATCCTTGTAACTAATGACATTTCCTCAGTCTTCTGGATGACGGTGGTGGTGCAGTGGCGATACGTTGGTCTCATTTTGTGAATGACAGTGGTATGGATATACTCTTATAGTGATTTCCCCATATCGCTTGTGGAGAATGCCTGTATTGTTCCTTTGGACAGCACTGTCGATTTCCCCACTCCGCACTAGTTATCCTTCTCTTAATGCCTTTATCCTCTACGGGACTTCGAAACTAATTCTTCCTTCCGTTTACTGTTTTCCAAATCTCTAAACGCTTGGACATTATTCTAGAGAGAACGAATATGTATTTTAACATTTCCATACTTAGTGAAACTCAGTTCAGTGTAAAACTATTTGCCTTGCACACTTCAGTGGTGTTACACCTTCATTACAGAAACACCTGTTTCGTTGCAGCCAACTGTCGCAGAATATGTACATCAGAGTGGGAGGACTGGTAGAAGGCGATCGAGTTAATTTTGGTTCGCAGACGTGTAGGAAAACGTGAGGGCGTACTGACTTTACGATCTGTCAGACGATATGTTGAGAAACGCGAAGCTCATATTTATAGCGTGTGCGGATTTAGAGAAACTGTTTCCTCAGGTTTGATTGTAACACACAATTTAGAGTAAAACGCAAAGAGGAAAAGATTATCCAAAATTTTCACAGAAACCAGATGTCAATTTTAAGAGTCGAAAGATATGACTGGCTGAAGTTGATAAGGGATGAGAGAGGGTTCATTCTGTCCCTCAGATTACTCACTACCTGCAACGACGAAAAAAATTATTAACACCGAGTATAAATTTAAGTTCAGACAGAATTTCTGAGACTTTTGTCTGGAATACAGCCTTGTACGGAAATACAGCTGTAGCATATATCATTACAGTCAATATGTTCACTATTAGACAAAGCATCATAGACACGGATACTTTAACAGAGACACTCATTTACCATTCATAGATTGTGTGAGAATTCTGAAGATTAGATGGGTAGATCACATAACTAATGAGGAGGTATTGAATAGAATTGGGGAGAAGAGGAGTTTGTGGCTTAACTTGACAAGAAGAAGGGACCGGTTGGTAGGACATGTTCTGAGGCATCAAGGGATCACATATTTAGCGTTGGAGGGCAGCGTGGAGGGTAAAAATCGTAGAGGGAGACCAAGAGATGAGTACACTAAGCAGATTCAAAAGGATGTAGGTTGCAGTAAGTACTGGGAGATGAAGAAGCTTGCACAGGACATAGTAGCATGGAGAGCTGCATCAAACCAGTCTCAGGACTGAAGACAGTCCGCAGCTCGTGGTCGTGCGGTAGCGTTCTCGCTTCCCGCGCCCGGGTTCCCGGGTTCGATTCTCGGCGGGGTCAGGGATTTTCTCTGCCTCGTGATGACTGGGTGTTGTGTGATGTCCTTAGGTTAGTTAGGTTTAAGTGCTTCTAAGTTCTAGGGGACTAATGACCATAGCTGTTAAGTCCCATAGTGCTCGGAGCCATTTGAACCATTTGAAGACAACAACAACAACAAGACTGTGTGAACGCGTTCGATAAAGTAAACAATCTTTGAGAAATAATGAGCAAAAGGAATACCGCTATGGGTAGCAAAGGCAGTGTACCAAAGATCAGAGATCGCCTGAAAATGGAAAATCTAAGATCAATTCCAATTTGGAATTTACAACACGCGGAGGGCATGGATAAATAAATTAACTGTCTCTACTTATAAGTTCAATGAAGCCATTAATTCAATGACAGTACTCTTTGTTTGAGACCAAATTGTGATCACCGATAGTGAGAACGCACTCAGAACAGCTGCCCATATGTTATTCACAACAGTTAAGTTATATAATCTACTATTATTTTCAGAGTAAACAAAAATTATGGCTTTCGCAGACCAGGAGGCAATAACCTGAAAAATAATAATAAATAATTATAAAACCGAGGAGTAAACTTGTTCACCTTTTCAGGAAATACAGTCCCATTCATTACCAAAATGAACATACAAAAAGGCGTAGGAAGATAGAATTAGTAATAAAAATATAATAAAAAGTGTACACCATGTAAAATGTTGTAGTTTAAAAAACAGTGACCGGTTTTGACCAACATCTGATCGTCCTCAGACAGTTATACACTCCTTGCCGACTGCTGGAGCCGTTGTCAAAGGCCTAGTAAATGCAGAAATAAGAATAAGACAACGAGAGAACTGAGACTTCTGAAATGTGATCCTAGAGATGAATGCTGAAGATTAGGTGGGTAAATTGGCTAGCTAATAAAAAATCACTGACAGTGACACGAAACGGGAAAAAGAATTTAGGGCAAACTTGACAAAAAGAAGGAATCCGTTGACGGGACACATCCTGAAGCATGAACGAATTGTCGTGATGATAATGGATCTATGGGTGTTAAGAATCGCAGACGAAGACCAAGTTTTACTAAATAAGCATGTTCAAATCTGTCAGACTGAAGATGGCAGCACCCCAGGAATGTTTACGTGATGTTACACATTTATCAATAAATTTCTGCTTTTGATAATAAAGAGCACATTCGTCATGTCATTTGCCTACTTGTCTTGTTTAGTACAGGCACTACGTTTACACTGAATGTTATCTTCAATTTTCTTGTTAATGGTTGTGGTTTCTGCGAGATCATCCTTCTATTACATTTCCACAGTAACTAATTTTTATGTTTTCCTCTTTCCCGGTATATCACACTTTCCTAAGAAAATAGTACTTAGTTGTATTTATGGATCAAGTAAACATCGGCGCAAGTTTGTAAACTACATACAGAAATGATCTCAAAGTTAAAAAGGCATATACATTGTAGGATCCATGCTTCCACGTCTTCTGATTGCCAAAGAAACAACAATACCCTTGATATCAATTGTAGCTCTCATAGACGAAGTACCAGTGTTTATACAACTAAATTCGAACAAAGCTAGTTTTATAATAGGGAGAATATCTCATCTACCACATATCAATGTTATTTAGCCGTTAATATATGTATTTGGGCATAATACATGTTTTCAGGATAACGAATCTAATCAGTACAACAACGCATAGATGAGGTATCACTTGTCAAAAAGCTAAACATTCGCTGGAAACAGCATAGGTGTGTTGAGACATGCAATAATTGCAGAGTAGCAGTTCTCAAACCAGAAGGTGTTGCACTGCAGTACATTTTTCCCTTATTCTTCATCGAAGTGAAAATTTGTAATTACAAACGAAAAGATTAGATCACAGCGGAATGGAATGGTGTGCACAGCTTATGACGACAGCATGTTGGACACATTACTTCATTTTCGGTGTACAGACAAAAGTAAACGATGCACTACGAAGGAATTATCCGAATGTGGCCGAAATCGGTAGTTGCTACGTTCGCGTATAGGGAAACAAATGATTACAATTTCAGAAAAATCGGTTGGTTTACTCAAGAGAAAGAGCTTCACTAATTGAAATACTCAGCAGCGAGTTGGCCCGCCTCAGGCCAATTATACTAGCAGTTATTCGGCTCGACATTGATTGACAGAATTTTTGGGTGCCCTCCTGAGAGATATTGTGCCAGACTCTGCCCAGTAGGCTCCTTAGATCGTCAAAATCCAGCGCTGGTTTGAGGGCCGTCTCCATAGCACTCCAAACTTTCCCAATTGGGCAGAGATCTGGCGGTCCTCCTGGATGAGGTGGGGTTTGGAGAGCACGAAGACAAGCTGTAGGAACTCTCCCAGTGTGCTGGATGGCATTATCTTGCTGAAATATAAGTCCAGATTGACAATAAAACGAGGCGTCTAATATCGTAGATGTACCCCTGATCTTGAAGTTTGCCGCGGATGATAAGGGGTCGTTCTGGGAAATGGCACCCCACACCATCACTCTTGGTTGTAAGGCCATATGGTAGGTGACGGTAAGGTTTGTACCAAACCGGGACATCTCCAGACACGTCTGCACTGGTCTTTGGGGGTAAATTCGAAGCAGGGCGTATCACTACAGACAGTTCTGTTCTCCATGTAGTGATATCCCAGGTGACATTATACTGAGTGCACTATCCGAAAATTACCTCGAGCAATTAAACAGAGAACCGACTCGTGGAGATAACATCTTGGACCTGCTGATAACAAACTGACCCGAACTTTTCGAATCTGTAAGTGCAGAACAGGGAATAAGTGATCATAAGGCCGTTGCAGCATCCCTGAATATGGAAGTTAATAGGAATATAAAAAAGGGAGGAAGGTTTATCTGTTTAGCAAGAGTAATAGAAGGCAGATTTCAGACTACCTAACAGATCAAAACAAAAATTTCTGTTCCGACACTGACGATGTTGAGTGTTTATGGAAAAAGTTCAAGGCAATCGTAAAATGCGTTTTAGACAGGTACGTGCCGAGTAAAACTGTGAGGGACGGGAAAAACCCACCATAGTTCAACAACAAAGTTAGGAAACTACTGCGAAAGCAAAGAGAACTTCACTCCAAGTTTAAATGCAGCCAAAACCTCTCAGACAAACAGAAGCTAGACGATGTCAAAGTTAGCGTAAGGGGGGCTATGCGTGAAGCGTTCAGTGAATTCGAAAGTAGAATTCTATGTACCGACTTGACAGAAAATCCTAGGAAGTTCTGGTCTTACGTTAAATCAGTAAGTGGCTCGAAACAGCATATCCACACACTCCGGGATGATGATGGCATTGAAACAGAGGATGACACGCGTAAAGCTGAAATACTAAACACCTTTTTCCAAAGCTGTTTCACAGAGGAAGACCGCGCTGCAGTTCCTTCTCTAAATCCTCGCACAATCGAAAAAATGGCTGACATCGAAATAAGTGTCCAAGGAATAGAAAAGCAACTGGAATCACTCAACAGAGGAAAGTCCTCAGGACCTGACGGGATACCAACTCGATTCTATGCAGAGTACGCGAAAGAACTTGCGTCCCTTCTAACAGCCGTGTACCGCAAGTCTCTAGAGGAACGGAAGGTTCCAAATGATGGGAAAAGAGCACAGATAGTCCCAGTCTTCAAGAAGGGCCGTCGAGCAGATGCGCAAAACTATAGACCTATATCTCTGACGTCGATCTGTTGTAGAATCTTAGAACATGTTGTTTGCTCGAGTATCATGTCGTTTTTGGAAACCCAGCATCTACTGTGTAGGAATCAATATGGTTTCCGGAAACAGCGATCGTGTGAGACCCAACTTGCTTTATTTGTTCATGAGACCCAGAAACTATTAGATACAGGCTCACAGGTAGATTCTATTTTCCTTGACTTCCGGAAGGCGTTCGATACAGTTCCGCACTGTCACCTGATAAACAAAGTAAGGGCCTACGGAATATCAGACCAGCTGTGGGGCTGGATTGAAGAGTTTTTAGCAAACAGAACACAGCATGTTGTTATCAATGGAGAGACGTCTACAGACGTTAAAGTTACCTCTGGCGTGCCACAGGGGAGTGTTATGGGACCATTGCTTTTCACAATATATATAAATGACCTAGTAGATAGTGTCGTAAGTTCCATGCGGCTTTTCGCGGATGATGCTGTAGTATACAGAGAAGCTGCAACATTAGAAAATTGTAGCGAAATGCAGGAAGATCTGCAGCGGATAGGCACTTGGTGCAGGGAGTGGCAACTGACCCTCAACATAGACAAATCGAATTTATTGAAAATATATAGAAAGAAGGATGCTTTATTGTATGATTATATGATAGCGGAACAAACACTGGTAGCAGTTACTTCTGTAAAATATCTGGGAGTATGCGAGAGGAACGATTTGAAGTGGAATGATCATATAAAATTAATTGTTGGTAAGGCGGGTACCAGGTAGAGATTAGTTGTGAGAGTCCTTAGAAAATGTAGTCTATCAACAACGGAGGTGGCTTACAAAACACTCGTTCGACCTATACTTGAGTATCGCTCATCAGTGTGGGATCCGCACCAGATCGGGTTCAAAAAAATGGTTCAAATGGCTCTGAGCACTATGGGACTTAACATCTATGGTCATCAGTCCCCTAGAACTTAGAAGTACTTAAACCCAACTAACCTAAGGACATCACGCAACACCTAGCCATCATGAGGCAGAGAAAATCCCTGACCCCTCCGGGAATCGAACCCGGGAACCCGGGCGTGGGAAGCGAGAACGCTACCGCACGACCACGAGATGCGGGCCAGATCGGGTTGACGGAGCAGATAGAGACGATCCAAAGAAGAGCGGCGCGTTTCGTCACAGCGTTATTTGGTAACCGTGATAGCGTTACGGAGATGTTTAGCAAACTCAAGTGCAGACTCTGCAAGAGAGGCGCTCTGTATCGCGGTGTAGCTTGCGCGCCAGGATTCGAGAGGGTGCGTTTGTGGATGAGATATCGAATATATTGCTTCCCCCTACTTATACCTCCCGAGGAGATCACGAACGCAAAATTAGCGAGATTCGAGCGCGCACGGAGGCTTTCAGACAGTCGTTCTTCCCGCGAACCATACGCGACTGGAACAGAAAAGGGAGGTAATGACAGTGGCACGTAAACTGCCCTCCGCCACACACCGTTGGGTGGCTTGCGGAGTATAAATGTAGATGAAAGGGGTGTCTACAGGCGCCGCAGACAGTGGTGGCATACAGGCCTGTGAGTGCCCCCCCTGCCCTCAATTGTGCCCGACACCAAGACTGACGATCTGGGGCACCACTTCATTTTATAACACGACACTTGTGGTTGTCATCCACTGTACCGTTACAGCACAGCGGTGCGTCGACGATATTCTACATTCCGTTTCGTTAACCTTCATAGTAAGCCATCTCGGACCTACTTTTTAACACACGGCTAGAATTTCTTCTTCCAGTCTTCGTGCTTGGCATATCCTACCTTGGCCAGCAAGGTCGACGAGTCTATCTCCAATTGAGAATGTTTGCAGCATTGTGGGTAGGTCCCTCTAACCACCTCGGTATTTTGACCATTTGACCGAATTTAGCACGATATCCGTCAGGGGGACATCCAACAGCTCTTTTAATCAGTGCCAAACCGAATAACCTCTTGCATAAGGGCCAGAGGTGCACAAACGCGTTACTGGTTCAAATGACTCTGAGCACTATGCGACTTAACTTCTGAGGTCATCAGTCCCCTAGAACTTAGAACTATTTAAACCTAACTAACCTAAGGACATCACACACATACATGCCCGAGGCAGGATTCGAACCTGCGACCGTAGCGGTCGCTCGGTTCCAGACTGTAGCACCTAGATCCGCACGGCCACTCCGGGCGGCAACGCAATACTGACTCGCTCAGTTTGCGAAGCTCTTTCTCTTGAATAAATCATCCAAATTTGTAATCATTTGTTTGTCTGTACATGTGTGTCACATCCCGATTTCCGTCCCATTCGGATAATTCCTTCGATGTGCGTCGTCTTTTTTGTTATTATTAGAATGTATAAGCGCTACATCAGACTGGTATCAAAACCAGCAGTGATCACATAATATAGATCTTTGCCTCTATCAGTTCCGTTCCCCTGTGTTAAAAATTCACTGTTGTGTTTCGATGCAGAATGAGGGAAGAACGTACAAAAACACTGAAAACTTTAATTTTGTGAAATGTGACTCTATAAATATTGCGTGTGCTTAGTTTTTTTGGAGGAAATTTCACCTTTTATGCAAATAATATGTTGCTTATTACCTTCTGTATCTTCTGATCTAATTCTCTCTCACAAGGTATTTTTTTCAGAAACTTGTGCTTCTATAGCCTTTGATGCGATAACCTCCTAACGTTGATTTAGCACACACGCAGAGTTTTACGGATAATTCTTAGAATTATCCATATTATTTTATTAAGGTTCATTTCCACAGGTTCCACTGAACTAAAATGTGGAGCCGCCATAGTGTTTCCGTCAACACTGTTTGATCGTGGCTGCGATACACTGGTTTATTGCGGTATGCACGAACGACTTTGCTGATACAGTGTATCAGGATGTTGCACGTAGTTGCCGACGTATTGCTGAGGTGCTATCGCTGTTGTAAAGCAAGGGTGGAGAATAATTCGCACTGACTGGCAATTTCTATCTGTCCTTGCATGCAAATGCTTCTCTCTCTCTCTCTCTCTCTGTCTATCTACCTATTTATCTCTCTCTTCTCTCACTGACCCTCATCCTTGATTCCTCTTTCTCAAGCTGACGGCACGGTAGTCCAAAGTCACGTAACCTGATTTATGAAGCAACATTATTTCGCTTTAGTTGGAGAGATGGCCCACGTTCGTGTACAGAAATGTAGAAATTGGCAAACGAGACAACCATGAATTCCACAAATCTAATGTTTAAACAGAGAACCAGCGTTATGAAATACAAAAATGAATAAACACAAAAATCGAAATCTAGAAAAGGACATTTTGTTGCTATTGTCGTGGCACAAGATCTGCAATAGCGAAACATAATTTTATTAGATAGATTCTTGAAACTTCTAAAAGTTTTTGAAGCTTCACGGCATGAGTTTCAGTTTTCATGAGCAGTAAACTTGCCTATATACGAGGGGCTGTCCAAAAGAAACCAAAATTATTACTTTTTTAAGCTTATTCACATTTTATGAACAGACCTTCAAGCCGCTTCAAAGTACTCTGCACTTGCAGTAATACACTTGTCTAGCTTTGTATTCCATATTTCCAAACATTGTTTTATTTAATCTTTTATTACTCTTGACAGTGCCTCCGTCGTCGTTTCCTCTTCACCTCGGTAATATCAACAAAATTGTTTCCCTTAACATCTCTTTCTATTCTAGGAAAAAAAAATGGTTGCAAGGGGCAACGTCGGGAGAGTGTGAGGGATGACCAACGGAAGTTATACCATTTTTGGTCAGGAATTATTGTACAGACAGGGCTGTGAGAGCAGGGACATTGTCGTGATGGAAAAACCAGTCTCCCAAACGACACAAATGAGATCGCCTACTCCGCACTTTGTTACGCAATCTTTTCCAATCTTCTAACTACAGAGCCTGGTTAACTAGCTGACCTGTGGAACAAAATCGAATTGTACAATTCCTCTCCGTTCGAAAAAAAAAAAAAAATGCGTTGTTTTAGTCTTTGATTTCACCTGAGGATCTGCCTCTGCCTTCGGCCATGACAAACATCAGATCTTCCACTGATTCGGAATCGTAAGCACAGCACCAAATTTCGTCACATGCTATAATTTTAGGAAAAAAGTTTGAATGTTCTCGGGACTCGTCTTTCAAAGCGCAGCATACTTTCACCACGCAACCTTGTCTTTGTTCAGCAGTCAGCAATCGTGGTAAGAATGTGGCTATCACCTTTTTCATTCCCAAACCTTTTGCTACAATTCACTGCACCGAACTTAGAGACACTCCCGACAGTTTCTTCAATGGTCCATCGTCGTTAACTATTGCACAAATGTATTCAACATTTTCGGGTTGTGGAAGTACGACTGGAAATAGATTTGTCATCAACTGACATTGCACCACATTAAAACGGCAAAACCACTTCAACACTTGAGTTCTCCCTTTCGCATCGTCTTTTCACGCCGTTTATAACATTTCAGGTGTCTCTGTAACACTTTTTACGAGAAAAAAACAAATTTTACTGCTGCACACCGCTTACGAAAACCAGCCACAGCCCAAAATACAGTGGCCACTATTAAGTCTGCCGAAAGTACTCCTGATGTACTTCAACGACGGCACTCTGCTTGCTGTCTCTCGAATGGTAGTTGTATGCGCTCCTAGTGGCAAAACGCTCTACTAGAAAAGCTCTGACCACCAAAAATTTAGTTCGGCTCATATTTGGTGCCCGTCGTATATTTCAGACGGTCTTTGTACACATTGCTTTTCACGTACCATAATTCTGTTCTTAGATGTTGTGGATGATATTCAAAATCATAGCACAACTATGCTGAACATCTTATTTCATTTCATACTAATTTAATGCATTTCTTCAGTTCTCCAAAAAATCGTCTGGTGCCAAGAAGCAGGTCGACGGGAAGTAGGCCTACGCGTTGAAGCAACAGAAATAAAACATCTGTATGAATCGCCAGTTTGATTGCAACTAGTAAACTGTATGGTATTGGTCTTTTCAATTCTCGTACAAATCGCTTTCAAACGATATGTTCGAGAACGGGTTTCATCATTCTGTGAGCGGTAGATATCCACCGTCAATTCACGAGCTAGTGTTTCGGAAACAATTCCCTTAAAAAACAACGGAAACAGATAGCCCAATTTCTCGTTTTTGCGCTTTTTTCAGGTAGAAAGCAAATGCGGACAAGCCGCAGTCATTTCCACAAGCTCACTGTCGCCAATTTCGCGGAAATACAGAGGCCCGTGTAAACACTACTGGCCGCAAATTTATTTCGGTGTTGCTCGGCAACATTGACGAGTTAGACTGTCGGCCAGGGACAGTTTATATGACCAGTGTAAACGTATTTTCAGATTTTAGCCGTTCGAGCAGGAAGCATTTCCCTTGTCAGAACTCCAGCCAGGTACGCTGCAGGTCTCAAAGGAGTCCTCACTCTGATTAGATACTGTCTGAGGAGGTTGGTTGCGCGCGGCACCTGCTCTGTGTCAGTCTTGTAGATGCTTCCAGTAATATCCCGAAAAAGGTTGCAATCTCCATCAGCTCAGGTGACAACCAGACGAATTTCATCTACTCAGGGCTGAAGGCAGTAAGATGTTGGAGGTTTATCGCGTGGGTGACGATATCAGAGATGACGTTCACATGGACTACTGTTCCTCCTCCCCCACCATCGTGCCCCTCTCCCCTTATCGCCTTCTGCAAAGTGCAGAGCAAGCAGCCTGCTAGGTCACAGTGCGGAGTGTATGAGGAGGCGACAAAAGCCGTACGTGTGGCGAATCGCCACCTCGCCTTCTGCGCCGTCAGCTGTCCAAGGAGCTGCTGGCAAACTCGCTTACGTCGTCGTTTCTAGTTATGAAGACGGTGCCAGCGGATATTGCAGAAACGCTTAACATTTACACACATTCTCTCTAAATGAAATATTCGTTCAACATTTGTGGATCTCGAGTCGCATGTTTTGTTATTCCGGTCTTCGAGTCCTTACCTTGTCGCTGCATTCATTCTTCTTTATTTTGTGGCAGCCTTTTCTATACTTAACGATTTTTATCTGTTTTGACCTTAAATGGTTTTAACAGACTTTTCATGCCTCCTCTTGCTACTCATTAAAACTATTTATCTGAATATCTACATTTACTCCGTCAAGTGCACGCTACAAGGTACTCTGAATTGTACCACCTAATTGTTAGAGCTTCTTGTCCTTTTTATTCATATCGGGAGAGAGGGAGGAATGATTGTTTAAATCTCTCTATGCATGTTGTAGTTAGTCTAAGCTTGTCATCACGATCTGTACGAAAGCGACAGGTATGAAGTTGTGGTACACTTGTAGATCCATCACTTAAAGGTGATACTTGAAAAATTGTACGTAGGCTTTCTCAGGCTGTCGTCAAGCGTATTCCAGTTCTATATCTTCAGACTGTCCATGAGACTTTCCCGTGTCTCAAACAAATATGGGACCACACTTGTTGCATTCATTTGTCTACCTTCAGTAACCCCTGTCTATCCTGATTGATTGGAGTGCCTTCTCAACTGAGCAATATTGTAGGATGAGCCGCATTATTCTTTGCAGAATGACTGCATGTCATTGGAATTTCACCAATCAATCGGAGTCCGCTACCTGTTTTATCAACGAATACTCGCATGTGGTCGTTCTATTCCATGTCCCTACGAACTTATTAGCTCAGATATTTTTTAAGTAATCCGATTTCATTTGTGACTCGTTGATATTTTGGTCATAAGATTACACCTCTCTTATTTTCATAAAGTGGAAAATTATACAGTTATGAATAGTTACAGTGAGTTGCCAATTTTTGCACTACTTTGGTGCCTTATCAGTATCCGACTCACCATTTTGCAGCATTTTTAAGCCAATACATAATTATAGATAACTACGTAATCTGCGACAAGTCAGACGTGACTACTAATATTTTCTGCAAGGTCATTAATACGCGAAATGAATTTGTCGTTTTTTTGTTTCCTTTTGTCTGATAGTTCTAGTAAACTGCATTTGCACAGAGTTCTTTCAAAACATCTCCATCGAAACTTCTTTCTCTTGTGTTACCTCTGGGTTAAATTAGGGACAGTCTCCAGATTAGTCAAAAGGTGGAAGACAATTGATAGGATTTAATAATGAGATTTACTCAACTAATGAAACATTCTGTAACGACGGGGGGCTGTGATGCTAACGCGTTGGAAACTTCCACCTGGCCATTGTTCGACACTGATAGAAAATATTGCGCTTCTGTCTGGGTATTCAGCTTTAAAACTATATCACGATTAAGTTTTCGATTATGTAATGCAGCTCATGAATTTAATCTTCAATCAAGTCTCTTTTAGGACGACCCACTTCTCTTGATTGGTGCAGGCAAAGAAAGAACTGAAAACAGGTATATCGAAAATTACGTAAAAGTGGGTTATAACTGCAGATTGCATTTGCTAAGAAACTGTTTTTCTATCCCACCATTTCAAAGCGCTGGTGTAACAGTTACAAACAGCATAGCAATGAACGTCACAATAGTATGTGCTAGGCTGCACACACTGGACCGCTCGCTAAAGTGCTCTTTCAGTACTGTAATGGTTCAGTTAATCAACGTGTTTTGAGAAGGATGTTCACGGGGGTGAAAATTGTGGTGTAGAGTTAAGTGGTCGTAACTACATACGGTCGAAACTGATGAGTTCTGAGTCTTTCTGTATTAGACATGCGTTTGTCTGCAGTTTATATTAGACCTACACAGTATGTGATTAAATGTTTCCGGATGTAAATTTGTGGACTTTATACGTCTCCTAACCACTATTCGATTTTACAACAGCTTTAATTCTGCTTGGGACAGTTTCAGTGTGGTGTCTAAATGTCTGTAGAGGAACGACAACTCATTATCGATGAAGAGCCGAAACCGCAAAAGTGATGTTGAAGGTTGAGGTCTGGAGGGAAGTCGACGTTCTGATTCATCCCGAAGGAGTTCCGATGAGTTCAGGTCAGGACTTGGAGATACCATTCTACACTGAAGCGCCAAAGAAACTGGTTTAGTCATGCATATTGAAATACAGAGATATACAAACAACCAGAATACGGTTCTGCTGTCGGCAACGCCTATGTAAGACAACAAATGTCTGACGCAGTTGTTGGATTGGAATATCAGGAATCCGGTAAAACATCAAATCACCGACACTGCTGCGACCGGAAAAAAATCCTGTAGGAACGAGACCAACAATGACTAGAAAGAATCTTTCAACGTGATAGAAGCATAGCCC
The DNA here is from genome assembly GCF_021461385.2 of Schistocerca piceifrons. Lineage (NCBI taxonomy): Eukaryota > Metazoa > Arthropoda > Insecta > Orthoptera > Acrididae > Schistocerca > Schistocerca piceifrons. Next base: position 559,284,068 of record NC_060143.1, read on the forward strand.
TTCCGTGAATTGCTGCAGATTTCAGTGCTGGGCCATCGACAACTGTCAGCGTGCGAACCATTCAACGAAACATCATCGATATGGGCTTTCGGAGCCGAAGAGCCACTCGTGTACCCTTCATGACTGCACTACACAAAGCTTTGCGCTTCGTCTGGACCCATCAACACCAACATTGGATTGTGATGATCGGAAACAAGTTGCCTGGTCGGACGAGTCTCGTTTCAAATTGTATCGAGCAGGTGGACGTGTACGGGTGTGGAGACAACCTCATAAATCCATGGACCCTGCATGTCAGCAGGAGACTGTTCAAGCTGATGGAGGCTCTGTAATGGTGTGGGGCGTGTGGAGTTGGAGTAATATGGGACCCCTGATGCCTCTAGATAGGACTCTGACAGGTGACAAGTAAGTAAGCATCATGTATGGTCACCTGTGTCCATTTTGTCCATTGTGCATTACGACGGACTTGGGCAATTCCAGCAGGACAATGCCATACGCCACACGTCCAGAGTTGTTACAGAGTGGCTCCAGGAACATTATTATGAGTTTAAACACTTCCGCTGGCCCACCAAACTGCCCAGACATGAATATCTAGGATGTATTGCAAAATGATGTTCAGGAGAGACCCTCTCGTACTCTTCCAGATTTATAGACAGCCCTGTAGGATTCATGGTGTCAGTTCCCTCCAACACTACTTCAGACGTTAATCGAGTCCACGCCACGTTGTGTTGCGGCACTTCTGCATACCCGCGGTGACCCTACACGATATTACGCAGGTGTACCAGTTTATTGGGCTCTTCAGTGAACTTCAGGAACGTTATTGTCCACAAACAATTGACGCACAGACGCTGTTTGTGAGTGCATTGTGTCGGAGATACTATCGCAGTCTGCGAACGGTTTATATACTGTAGGCAGTACACAATGCCGTAGAAACTGTTCATGGCCTTACGCTTTGGCGTGCAATAACGTGTCACGCCTTAACTACGAAAAACACCGCCTACTCACTGCTCGCATTTGGCATGTCGGCTGGTAGAGTTCTAAAGGCACTCACAAAACCCAAACGCTACCACCGGATTGCCACAGGATTCTTTACTCAAAATCAGACTTTTCCAGTCATTCGCTGTCCAACGACGTTGCGCTTTACACGATCTCAAGTGTCTCTTATCAGTGGCTACATAAATGTGTGACTTATGCGGCTCTACACGATCATGGACCACCATTTGTCTTAACTCCCTGAGCACAATCCTGTGCCTGCTGTACTGCAGGTAGCATTAAACAACACACGAGCGATTCCTTCCGCTGATATCGTGCGAAATGTTACAAGCACTATCAGGAATGTTTGACGAACACTGTCCGTCAAAGCATGACGTCTGGCTGGTCTTCGTTCAGCGATTGTTGTTCCTCCGCATTTCCACATCACAGTCGCATCACCAACAGTAGATTCGGACAAGTATAGAAAGGTTGGTACGTCTCTCAGAGATGTGTTTGTCAGGAGACATCTCATAACTAGCACACGTTAGGACTCAGTGAGCTCTCCTGAGTGACCCATTCTGCCGTTTACAGCTCCTCTACTGGCAAAACAGTACTCCGCGCCTCATTTCGTACCACCAGGGCCTCCTCTCGTGATATCTAGTGATCACTTCCACAATACAGTGTGGCGCCCGGATTCTCTTGATTGGACACTGTACATGCAGAAACGATCGTGGCACGAAAAACAATTTAAGTAAAGCTTTTGTAAAGCGAATGAATTAGATAACCAATAATAAGGTTTGTTGCTTGGAAGCCAACATCATTATGATGTTGGTTATTATGCAATCAGTTTCATGTCGTTATTTGTAATTAATAAGATCTCAATCAAACGAAACTGCGGGGATTCATTCTGTGCATCGAGCTAAAAAAGCAATTTGCATCAGTACAACTTTTGTATAGTCAATCTACACTACGATCTGCACAATTTGGCTGCTTCTATTTCCTGTAAGTTCCCAACAAAATTGAAAACTCTGATTTATAGTCTCCAGAATGTCAGATCGAATTTCAGAAACTGTAATATATTACAGTGTTTTTTGTTTCACACAGAAGTATCGCGCAGTAATTTAGAGTGCCTTGCCGTAACGTGCTCCGTTTTATGTACTCTACTAACTGGGTATGAGGTGTTGCCAAGTATGTGTTCATTCCAGTTCTAATAGTGCGTGACCTCCGTACCTTCTTTCTGTTCATTTTCTCCTCTCCACTCTCTTTCCATCTCTTCCTCTTCAGTTTCTCTGTCTATCTCCTCCAACTCCTCTTTCTGTTCACTTACGTTTCCCATTCTCTTCCCATCTCCGCCTCTCTCTGTCCATCTCCTCTTCCTTTCCTCTGTACATCTCCTCCTACACTTTTCTCTGCCCATTTGCACTTCGCTTTCTCTTTCCATCTCCTCATATCTGTCTTTCTCTCTCTCCAGCCGGTGTGGCTGAGTGGTTCTCGGAACTTCGGTTTGGAACCGCGCGACCGCTACGGTCGCAGTATCCAATCCTGCCTCGGGCGTGGATGTGTGTGATGTCCTTAGGTTAGTTAGGTTTAAGTAGTTCTAAGTTCTAGAGGACAGATGACCTCAGAAGTTAAGTCTCATAGTACTGAGAGCCATTTGAACCATTGTTGTGGTGGAAATGCTTTACAAAAGTGTTTATAATGAACGTACGGATTTGAACTACGAAAGCAATTTGCCTGAAATGCAAGCTTGAAAGTTACTCCGACTGGAGTAAACTATAACGAAGTATGTCACATCTTCAAAAAATGATTGCTACGTAAGTTAAATGTTTTTGTGCAATATTATGCTGCTTGTGAAATGAAGATATTTGACACCGAATCTTTAAACGAGTTAGTGGTAAATATTAGTTGCAAATACCCTCCTCGATCAGAAATGATGTGGTTGACAGTATCCTAAAGTTATGTATTAAACAGAGCGTTTAGGATAACATTTGCGATCTTTACCGACTTTGGCATTTGGTGTAGTCTGTGGACGGCCTAGTATCCGATAACATTGAAGTTCTGTTACGTGAAATTTACATGAGGCACTAAAATAATATCCCACATTTCCGTTATTAGATTAGTTTCTGCCTCTGATCCGTTAAATACAGGACCTGCCGTGTTAAAATTTCTCGAGCTGTTGTGCTGAAGGGTTGAAGACATTCTATTTTTACTATTTGTTATACATCGCGCATACGTACACAGTCTCGAAATAATTTATAATTCACACGTCGCATAACAAGAACTTCCTTTCCCTTTCTCCAAATGTCCATTTATGTGACGTACCGTCACAATATACTGAAGAGCTTTCTTACGTTTGTCTGTCGCCCCTTGCTTGCGACACGTCTGTATCTCGCAAAATTAAGTATTGCAATCATTTCCTTTCGTAATGAACTCCGTGAATACGATTTGCTTGAATTCTTGTCTCGATCCGAGAAAGCAGGTTCCCTAGGCACCCGGTATTAGAAGAGTGGGCAGAACACAACAACTCTATTGGTAAAATATCTGAAGATGGCAGTGGCGAAAACCGGTAAATGTGCATTGTACAACTTAGGTGACCAAGAAGACCTGTGCAGATGAGGCGCAGTATTAAATTCGATGCACAAATTCCTAGGTTTGAAAGTGCATTATTCGTTGTAGCGAAATGACTCACTTTCCAATACGTTGACACTCGTAATGATCGACAGAGAGTCTTAGAATAGGATACTCTTTCTTGTCGATTGTGATATGCAGCGGTACACTGAAATCTGCCAACGATACTAGGTCACGTGCGGGAAGTTCATTGTACCTACCTACATATTTTAAAATTTTTCGATTACCTTCATATCAGATAGATGAAGTTAAAGACTACAGTACTCTTTCGAAGTTGGTTCGCTCGATTTATTTTGACGTTTTCCGAAAAATTCTCTTTCACGCTCTTCTCTAACTGACGATGAAAAAGCAATATCTCCGGACGCACGGAACGTGCTCCTTTCCACGGAGCCGCGTGTCAAGTTCATACATTATTCATACGCAGAGGGAGACAATGCAGCCCTGAGCCAGATGCAGACGTGCTTAAGGCCGCATTTTGGCTACAATACATCTCCATCGGCACGATATCACGGCAATTCACAGACCGTAACAAGAGCCTGTCGTGACTGCATAAACGCAGACACTTTAGTGTGGGAGTGAGAGCGACTGCGGGCAGTGATGTGAATGGAGAATAACAGCCGTTTCTTTAAGGTCTCTGCACTACGAGTGCAACCAGACTGCGAGGTTCGATTGGCGCCTGCAGTTTCAGTGAATGAGTGCACACTTAGGCGCCAAAATGTTACGAGCACTTAGTTAATTGTGTGTTGATAGTTTTGTGGAGGTGAGCAGCACCAGAAGTCTACTCGCAGGTCACGGAATGTTCGTAAATGACAGGCCGGTGGTTTATAGGCGTGGAACTGGCACCCAGTAGCGTCCCAGATGTGTTCTATTAGGTTCAGATATGCGAACTTGGTAGCCAAAACATATACGGCCAGACGTCCTGCTGGAAGGCGTCTCCGCTATAGGAGAAGATCAGGAAGGAGGGAAGCAGAAGGTCCACAAAAATGTTCAGATAATACAGAAAGGATTTACAGACTCTGGCTGTTGATGGGCATTGTGTATCTTTTCCTTTTTTGCCGTACGTCGAATCTTAAGTCAAAAAATTGAAAAAGTTTCTTATCAGTTATTTATTTCAAGATCTGACCTCAACACAGTTGTACAAACGATTTTTCTGGTCTTGTCTTCTTCTGTAAGGACTGGGGCATCTCCTGGAAGCCTATCTAGTATGCGACGCGATTTATTCAACTGATATGAATGTAATGCAAAACAAGAAAGTAATGCCTGTAATAATGTGAATAATTTTGTCGAGTCTGATAATATTTTGTGGCAAATATTATAAATACTTTCCATTAATCGCAAACAAAAAAAAAATACGACAGTTCAATACGTCCCATGAAAGCATGGAACTTGAAGTGTAATATATATACACTAGAGGCATGTTGCTCGTCTCCTGTTTGCTCTCTGATTTTCGCCTGTTTGTTCTCTCTCTCATGTGGATCGATGTATGTATAACTAGCTGTCTGTATGAGCTTTAAGGTACAATACGTTGTTAAATGAAAGTATCTTATGTACCCTTACAAAATACCTCTTCCTCCACGTGAAATTTATACTCAAGGGACCAAACTACTGACCGTCATCGGTCCTTAGACTTACACACTACTTAAATTAACTTCCACTAACTTATGCTAAGAGCAAGACGCACACACACACACACACACACACACACACACACACACACACAAACGCATGCCCGAGGGAGGGCTCGAACCTCCGGCGGGAGGGGCAAAGCAAAATAATTTAATGGTTCTTTATGAATTTTTACAGTCAGTTTTCAGTATTAAAGTTAGTTAACATTTTGTATTACGAAACTTACCCAGATCTTTAATACCGCAAGGCTTAGGTGAGGCTTTACCTCTGGTTTAAAGTATTTTCACTTAATTCAAAGGATTAAAAGCACCTCATTTCTTTAAGAGATAAAGTTAAGGAAATTCTTTGCAAATTATGTCAACAATAGCAGGTGTTTGTATCATTCTTTCGTTGTGTGTGACATTAGATTAATTTGCTTGGAAAGGAAATCATTTCATGCTCTATTTTTTTGCTAGGTTAGTTGCAGGTTACGTCACGTTGTTATTCATTGAAAGAGAGTGGAACATGTATATTAGTAAGAAATAACTTTTTTGCATGCGTACTGAGATTAGGTCACGCTACGTATATTTAAGAAGTATTTACTCACGCTCTAAATGTACGTGGCGTTCCGAAAACAATAATCAGAATTTAAACTCCTACGTTAAATTATCACTCCTCTAGGTTGCGACCGGCACCTGCGCGCGTATTTCAAACCACACGTAGCAATCGGCACTGACTTATGCGAAATAGCTAAATGCATTCCACACCACAACAATGATGCAGAAAGGAGGTCATGGTGCAGGAGGTACAGGTTTTGTGGGTTGGATACACGTGAGCATCGCACATGGAGTTGTCCGTGAGAAAAACACATTTTTCTGATCTAAAAGCACGCAGGTAACTTGTAGTGTGTGCCCTCGGGCTTTATTTATGGTCATTCCAAAAGCATTTTTAGCGGGAATTGCGATCTTTTAAACTGAATAGGCAAATCCATCGCTATAATTGAGATTCGTGGAATCAACACACTTTGTCCTTTAGGTGAGCTACTAGTTTTTGTATCCCTAGCAATATTCTGGCTCAGCTGTGTGATTTTCAAGCGTGCGCCGTTACACGTCCTGGTTGCGTCAAGATTTATCATTAAGAGGACTGGAACGTCAGCCTGCAACATCAGTTTATAAGAAATAGCTCCTGACATTTCCAAAGAGATAAAAATCTCTATAGTGTCTATAATATTATCGACAGAGAGGATTTACGCTATCTCCTTCTACTTGTGACATAATTTTTTTTCATTTTCCTATCCTGCAAATTCATTAGTCTGCGCCGTAATTGCCCTTTCACACAGCCATTCGTTATTTCCCTTATTTGCTTGGAATACACGGTAAATTTTGCTAACCAACTATTATGTAATGTGAACGATGTCACACAACTCACGGTATAATTTAATCATGCCCTTGGCGTCTGTATCAATACGATCTTCACCGATTTTCAGATGAGAATCTCGCATATTGTACAGATTCTGTGTGACTGTGCAGCTTAACACGGATATTTCTTGTTAAATAAAAGTTTCTAACTCGTTACCATAAGGTTGACAACTTTAAACATGCGTTCAAAGACATCTGCGGAAGTGAAACGAGGCACCGCAAGGCTGACAGTTAACATCGTTAATCACATGACCACGACCTCTTCATAAGTGTTGTTGCTCGTCTCACAAAATGTAGCAGACGGTAGACGCTGAGTGGTTAAAACACGACGGGCTTGTTACTGATCTTGGTGTGGAAGTACGAATTAAACACGTAGAGGATTATATAAGCATTTTATTCATTACGCTGAATCGTACTAGGTAGAAAATACCAAACAATAAATGCATTTTCAAGAATATGATAAAGTTATGAAGTCGAAGAATAAATAACGTTTCCAAAGAGTAATCATTGTTCCGTATTTCGCGTTTCAATCTTCGAATCAATGAATATATTGCACAACACATTTTCTAAGGCAATCTATGTTCTTCCTCAGCGTTCAAGCTACCTCCAAATCAAATTTTATCAAAATCGGCTCAGCGGTTTCGTCACGAAAGCGTAACAGTTACTTTTCATTTATAATATTTAGTGTGGATATATACTGCACTAGTCCTATGTAGTCCAAGGTGAAAGTTCCCCGCACTATTTTCCCTATCAGCCTGTGCCCGTAGTGTGTGAATGTTTCTGGAACGCCGTTCGCCTGAACGACGCATTATCAAGACACGGCCATCAATCGCGTACAAGAAACGAAATCCATCCGACCAAGCGACATTTTCCCAATAATTCACGGTCAGTTCTCGGTAATCCGTGTCCACTAAAATCGCAATTGACGATGCTGTTGAATCATCATCGGACCCTTCACGGGTCCCCTGTTGTGGAGAGTCACGTTCATCGATGTCTGCCAAATGGTGCGAGCCGAAACACTTGTACCTTCACCAGTATTGCACTCTTGACGTCAGATTTGCGACATATCGCAGCCTACACTGCTTTACAGAGCAGGTAATCTCCCAGTCACCAAGGTCTGGGAATAGATGTGGACGTCCTACATATTGTCACTTACACCTTGTCTCTTTCAACCATCTCCCACACAGTCTCACGACGGTAGCACACGAACAGGCGAAGTTTTGCGTTTGCAAGATACTAGTTCCCAGTCAACGGGCCACAAAAATCTGCCCTTTTTGAAGAAGTCAGTGATTTCCCCATTTATAACAGTTATCGTCGTTACAATGATCCGCCAGTCGTCTCTGCTCCGTTAATGTACTCTCTTGATTAAGTCACATGATAGCGAAACTGACGGAAAAGAAATAGCAACATCAGGAAGAAGTTGAGCGACGTAAACGAAAGTTGGTACGTGTGTTTCTACATCTGAGGGATGGTATCTATTCAGCTTTCGCGACATAACAGTGACACTAGGAGCGCCACGCCACTATGTGGATGCAAATCAGGTTTTCTATAAATACACACTATAACGATCATTACATAGGACTTGGTGAATCCAATAATGCCTCCAAGGTGACAAAGACGCCATTGTAAACACCTCACTGAGTTTGAACGAGGTCGTGTAATAGGGATAAGAGAAGCTGGGTGTTCTTTCCGTGATATCGTAGAAATACTTGGCAGTGGTGATCAGTGTAATGTACGGTGGCAAGATGAGCGCGCTCCAGACGGCCACGTGGCACTACCGAGAGGTATGACCATCCTGTCAGGTGTATGATTCTGGCGAATCGTACTGGATTTGCTCCAGCAGTCTGAGAAGCAGTTGGCACCACTGTGACACCACTAACTGTAACAAATCGGTTACATCAAGGACAGTTCTAAGCCAGAAGCTCTGTAGCGTGCGTTCCACTGACCAGAAAACACGGCCATTTGCGACTTCAGTTGTGTCAAGCGAGATCTTGGTGGAGGGTAGGGTGAAGGTGTGTCGTATTCGCCGATGAACAATGATGCTTGAATGTTGATTAGGAGGAGGCCAGCCAAGGACCTGAAATCAACCTATCCGCTTACTAGACATTTTGGACCTACAGATGGATTTATGGTCTGGGGTGAGGTTTTGTATGACAGCAGAAGCTCTCTCGCGGTTATCCCAAGCACTCTGACTGCAAATTTCTACATCAGTCTGGTGGTTCTACCGGTTCTGCTGCTATTCATGAATATCATTCGACGGGGTGTATACCAAGAGGATACAACTTGATCTAGACAGTTTCGACATGTTGACTTGACCTGTTCGATCACCAGAACTGTCTCCAGTAGAATACGTATGCGGCATCATTGGACGACAATTCCAGTGTTATTCACAAACAGCATTAACAGTCCCTGTACTGATCGACCGAGAGCGACAGGCACGGAACTCCATCCCACAAACTGACATCCGGCACCTGTAAGACACAATGCATGAACGTTTGCATGCTTGCATTCAACATTCAGGCACTTAAACAGCTTATTTCACATTTGCAATGGCTAATCTCACATTTACATTAAATTGTGATTTTGCAGTATTAATCACTTAAATATATTACCCAGACAAATGTATTCCTAAAATTTCGATACCCTACATTAATTACTTTTGGAGTTGCGAACTTTTTCTATATATATGTGTGTGCGTGTGTGTGTGTGTGTGTGTGTGTGTGTGTGTGTGTGTGTTATGAGATGCAGTACTTCTACTGACACCAGAGTGAATTCCGCGTATTCTGTGACTCAGTGTGTGTGTGAAATTAGAACTACGTGCCGTATGACAACTTGTGTTTCTCCGTGAATTTTGACGTCATAGTGAATCAACGATAGCGAACTGTGTCGAGTAGTACGCCATCGGTGTCTCAATAACTGCACCGCTAAGATGTTTACACACATGGAGTGTCATGTCTCCTAAGATCTCTTTGTAGCAGGAACTGAAGTTGGACTTCTGTTATTAAGACAAATAAGGTTTATTGGGAAAATTTAAATGATCAGTTGATTTTAATTCCTTCTTCGGACTAAGAGACGAACCACATAAAGAAATAGTGTATTCCCTGGAAACACAGCACTAATTTCGTGTAACTTCGCCTCCAGCTTTGATAACGGCGTAATTCGCCGAAAAAGAGGGACCACAGGTAAGTCATCGCTGTCTGAAACCATTCTGTAGGTCTGAAAGTCGTGTAGGTCGACAGCTTATTCATCATGTGGAAAATAGGGAAACACTTTACCACTGATAATTCTGAGATAAAAACATTGGTTCGCAATCATGGGAATCACAGTGAGGGGTCCCTTGTCATTGTACGACAAACACCACCAAAACATCAGAGATGCAACTTCGGCATGAGCTACACCCTCCACACACTGTAAGAGAAGCGCCTATACTCGACGATTTGCGTCACTGGTAACGAGGCAAGGTCGCGGTTCATCAGACCACGCTGTACGCCTCAAGCCAGATGTTGTTCAAATCATGTATTCATTGGCCTATTGAAGCCATGTGACTTCGCACACTAGTCAGAGTAACTAGTCTAGGTGGAACCGCTTTTACTTGCAGCGGCAGTTACTGCTGGGTTTGAAGACGATTGCTATGAAAAAGATGCGAAATCCATTTCGTACCTATGTCGGTTAGGATCTTTAAAGAATCCAACTGCCATGTGCACACACGGTGGTCAGAAACAGTCTGTGAAACTTGTAAGGGTGTTACAGGATATAAAAATTCGATACGTTGTGCCGTTTACGAGTTAATTAGCATTGACGTTAGTCAATCAGGCAGTTGCGAGGGCGAATTCAAGAGGCCCGCCAGAAACATTTAGTGTCAGTTGTTTTCATAGTGCAGATGATGGCGCTCGACACTTCTCAGCCTTTGGCCCGGGCTCGGTCCTCACTGCCGACGTCTTTCCGGACGTGTTGCCCTACTACTGTGACATACTGAAAAATGTCATATTACCGCCTTCAGCTGCTGCTACAGTACTTTATTTATACAAAGAGTTTCGGCCGTCCGACCATCATCAGGTTCAAAAAAATATTCGCAACATCATGTTCGGCGAAATATGAAACCGTTATCGTCAGATGATAAAACGACAAATCTAAGCAAACGCCGCTGGTCTCGGGAATAAGCAAAGGCCGCAGGGAACTTCGTTGTCCATGGTGAGAGATAATGCCCGAAATGTAGTATTCTCGGCACACTCTTGACACTGTGTATCTCGGAATTTTGAATTCCCTAACGATTTTCGAAATGGAATGTGCCATAATCCTAGCTCCAGATCAAATTGCTCATCATCTAGTTCAGAATGGAAGGGTCAATTGTTCTAAAGATAGAACAAAACTCAAAAGAGAACCTGAACGTGAAAACAACCATATATCAAATGACTTCATCTTACAAGAACTCAGAACCGCAATTCAGAAATGCAAAAATGGTAAAGCGCCTGGTCTAGACGACCTAATGATTGAGCAAATTAAACATTTTGGTCCCATCACGGAAAGATGGCTTCTGCAATTCTATAATGGTTGTCTGAAGCGGAAACAGATCCCTGCCATCTGGAGGAAAACTAAAGTTATTCCCTTACTAAAACCTGGAAAGGGTGCAGCTGATCCCAAGAACTACCGACCGATTTCGCTCCTTTGCCATTTGTATAAAATCTATGAAAGAATGTTGCTAAATAGACTCACTCCCATTGTTGAAAAACAACTCATACCTCAACAAGCAGGTTTCCGACCTGGAAAGAATTGTACAGCACAAGTCCTTAATCTGACTGAACATATTGAAGAGGGATATGAAAAAGGATACATTTCCGGGGCTGTCTTCGTGGATCTCACAGCAGCATATGACACCATTCAACATCGACAATTATTGCACAAAGTCTACTACATCACTAGAGACATTAATTTCACCAGAACTGTGCAGACACTTTTGGAAAACCGGCGATTCTATGTGGAGTTCCAAGGAAGAAAGAGTAGATGGAGAAGTCAAAGGAATGGCTTGCCTCAGGGTAGTGTCCTTTCCCCCATATTGTTCAACATATTTACAAATGACCAGCCTCAACCTTCTCTTACAAAGAGTTTCATCTATGCAGATGATCTTGCCTTAGTCACACAAGCCAGAGATTTTGACACAGTAGAAAACCAGCTTACTGTTGCTCTCAAGGACCTATCTGAGTACTACAGAGTCAATAACTTAAGACCGAACCCTGCTAAAACTCAAGTTTGTGCTTTCCACCTACGCAATCGAGAGGCCTATAGAAAACTTACAGTGTTTTGGGAAGATCAAGAGCTTGAACATTGTTTCTACCCCAAATATCTGGGTGTCACCTTAGATCGAACGTTGACCTACAGAAAACACTGCACTAACACCAAGCAGAAAGTTGCTGCTCGTAACAACATCCTGCGGAAGCTCACTGGCAGCGTTTGGGGTGCAGATCCCAAACTACTAAGAACATCAGCCTTGGCCTTGTGTTATTCCGCAGCTGAATACGCATGTCCTGTATGGTACAAGTCATCTCATGCAAAGCAGGTTGATGTGGCCCTGAACGAAACCTGCAGGACAGTAACGGGATGCCTCAAAGCTACACCTATTGATAAACTCCATAAACTAGCAGGTATTGCTCCTCCAGACATAAGGCGTGAAGTCGCAGCCAAACTTGAGAGACATAAAGCAGATCATAACACCGATCACCTGCTACATGGATACCAGCTACCAATTAGTAGACTCAAATCTAGGAGGAGCTTCATGAGAACTACTACACCCCTCACCGGTCGGACTGGAGCAGCCAGACTATCTCAGTGGACAGCAAAATCTGACAGTAACGATTGGATGACTCCTTCTGAGACCCTTCCTCCTGGTGGAAATCAAGTCTGGACAGTGTGGAAGTCTCTAAATCGGCTCAGGAGTGGCGTCGGACGAACTAAGGACAATCTGTTTAAATGGGGCTTCATGAAGGAATCTTCCACCTTGTGTGACTGCGGAGAAGAACAGACAACCAAACATTTAATTAACTGTCCTAGATGTCCTGTATCATGTTCCACACAAGAGCTTGTTGATGTTTCAGACAATGCTGCTGCCGTTGCACAATTTTGGGCTAATACCGTTTAGTTTGTTCTTTTATGATTTGACCTGATTTGTTATATTGTATATATTGTAAATATTGTTGTAATGTTTTTGACTCGAAATAAATAAGCTCCAACTATTATTCTGCGATCAAAGTCTGTCAATTTCCTTCGTCCGGCCATAATCACGTCAGAAATCTTTTCACACGAATCAACTGAGTACAAATTAGAGCACCGACAATGCACTACCGTCATCTGTGTATGTGGGCATCGCTAACTCATCCATCCATGAGAAACCACCATGCACAGTAACCGTGAAATGGAAATCAAGTGAGCCAGCTTCTCATTTCAGTTAAATAGTGTGCGCTTTCTGTTCGTCCAGTGGTTAATGGGTCAACTTGTCTTGTTCAAACCAGAGAAATACTCTGAAGAACCAGAGAAACAGGTACACCTGTCTAATATCGTGTAGAGCACCAGGAAGCATGCAGAAGTGCCGCAACACGATGTGGCATGAATTCGACTGATGTCTGATGTAGTGCTGGAAGGAACTGACTGCACAAACCCTGCAGGGCTGTCCATAAATCCGTAAGAGTACGGGAGGGTGAGATCTCTTCTGAACAGCAGGTTGCAAGGCATCCCACGTATGCTCAACAATGATCATGTCTGGTGAGTTTGGTGGCCAGAGGAAATGTTTAAATACATAAGAGTGTTCCAGGTGCCACTCTGTAGCAATTCTGGACGTCTAGGGTGTCCCAATATCTTGTTGGAATTGCCCAAGTCCGTCGGAATGCACAACGGACATGAATGGATGCAATTGCTTACGTACGCGTCATCTGTCAGAGTCGTATCTAGACGTATTATCGTTTCTGTATCACTCCAACTGCACACGCCTCACACTATTACCGAGCCTCCAACAGCTTGAACAGTGCCCTGATGACATGGAGAGTCGATGGATTCATGAGGATGCGTCTATATCTGTACATTCGTCCGACCACTCATCAACAGTCCAATATCAGTGTTGACGGACCCAGGCGAGGCGTAAAGCTTCGTGTCGTGCAATCATCAAGGGTCGCTACACGAGTGGGCCTTTGGCTCCGGAAGCCCATATCGATGGTGTTTCGTTGAATGGTTCGCACGCAGGCACCTGTTGATGGCCCAGCATTGAAATATACAGCAAATAGGGGAATCGTTGCACTTCTCTCACGTTGAACGATTCTCTTCATTCGTCGTTTGTCCCGTTATTGCCGGATCTTTTTCCGGCCGCAGCGATGTTGCCCATTCCACGTTTTACCGGATTCCTGATATTCAAGGTACACTCGTGAAATGGCCGTACGGGAAAATCCCGTCTTCATCGCTGCCTCGGAGATGCTGTGCCCCATCGCTCGTGCGCTGACTAAAACGCCACGTTCAAACTCACTTAAATCTTGATAACCTGCCTTTGTAGCAGCAATAACCGATCTAACCAACGCGCCAGACACTTCTTGTGTTATATAGGCGTTGCCGACCGTAGCTCCGTATTCTGCCTGTTTACGTACTCCGTATTTGAATACGCATGCCTACAGCAGTTTCTTTGACGCTTAGTGTACAGATCTGAACGTGACTTTCCTTAAGATGTTGATAGTGATTCATGTGAGCTTGTCAAATAAAGCAAGAAGAGACAAGGTGTATTCATTTTAAGTAATCGCAACTTTTCCCAAGGAAGTAGTATAGCCTTTTTGCCTATTAGCTGCCGTTAACCAGGTCGTGTTGCTAAATTCCCAGTGTCCGTGCAAAATTCCACTTGTAAAAATGTAATTTCAACACAAAGTGGTAAATGTTATTATTTGCTTCTTGGGTAGAGCTGACAGTTCGAACAACGATGCCGAGTATGTATTGCAGCGTCCAACAGTCCATAAAATTCCTTTTAAATGGAACGAGGTGAGCTTATGTCGGGGTAACTGCTTTCTTACACCTTATCTTCTCATCGTTAGCCTCTTCTGACTTCCTCTTTTACGAGTATTCTCTTGATTTACTGCAAGTAGGACGGCCACATAAATTCAGCTACTGAATGTTGGATGAAGTTCATTTCGTCGGTAGGTTAACAGATGGCAAGGCCAGTTCGACTATATTTCTTATAAAGGAAAGAAGAATGAGGTCTGTTAGCATTGACCGGAACATGGGAACAGTAAACTATTATTTAGGTTAAAACGAAGAACAAGTGCTAATTCTTGAGAAGGCACACTGTTTCTGAAAGCTTCCCTGTTGGAAGTGACGTGGGAGTAATAACTAATATTTACTAGGACGGCACTGAGAGAAATCGTATTCTTTGGCATTCACGACATAAAAAACCCCATACATATTCATAAACCTCGCTCTTTCTCTTTGGTCAGTTGAGTAAGAAGTAAATTCATTTACTTTCCAGAGTGCAATTCCTTAATGCGCTTTGATTGGTTATAATCATATCTGCATTTAGTAATGAACCCTGTTTCTACCTACACATCATATGGGAACAGTGTTTTTCGTTTAGCTACAAACTGATCACAACGACAGCAGAGGTGAATAGTGCTGTCCATGAGAATACAAAAAACTGTCAGTTGGAAAAATAGCACATGGGAAATCCTGTACGGAAGGCAGAAATATCAATAATTTTGGAATCCATACAAAATGCACTTCTTCGGCTAACAGTTTTATACTAACCGACGAATACACAATATCTTTGCTAGTTCTTGCTTTGATCTTCTGTAGTAAGTTATATATTTTGTGATATCTAGGTCACTAAATATTCTTTAGCCTGACAGCTATCCTCTAGCCTTTAATATAAAATTGTTTGTATACTTTGTGGTGTTTTGGGATATATTATCTGTTCGTATTATAATACTCCTGGTTTCCGCCAATGTAGGTCCACAGTCGCACTGCTGAACTTTTCTGTAATAGTGATATTGTGTCCTGCTAAATCCATCAGCTCCTCATAAAAATTCGTTTGTGCCATTTGAACGTATCCTTGTGTCCCATGATTCAGTTCTGGGAA
Organism: Schistocerca piceifrons; assembly: GCF_021461385.2. Taxonomy (NCBI): domain Eukaryota; kingdom Metazoa; phylum Arthropoda; class Insecta; order Orthoptera; family Acrididae; genus Schistocerca; species Schistocerca piceifrons. Next base: position 559,299,782 of record NC_060143.1, read on the forward strand.
ACAGCAATAACGATACAAAACTGCCTTATGAAATTTTAAACGCGATTTTTTTGACAATAAATACTTGTTTATTTCTTCTAACATGATACTAAATGTCTTATTTTTTATGTACGTCTCGTATTGGCCTTCCAACCACTTGTATCAAAATATTTAGAAAAATCAGCTGTTATTATAAACAATAAATTTGTTGGAAAAGAGTTCTGCTTCATACTTTTTTAGTTAAATTTTGAAGCCGTCCTTCTTATCTGGGAAAATACAAGGATATGATATTACCTTAGCGGAGTCATCCGCTTCTACACTTACGTTGACTACTGAACGTTGAACTGAAGCAATTACAGCTGTGTGCACATACCAGGAAAATTATTACTGTTTTCCAACTACAAATTTTTTTTTTCTATACATGTGACTCACTTCGTTTCCGACTTATATGGTAAGCATTACTTACAACTTTTGACAAAGTAATTAACAGACTTATCGGAAACGAAGCGAATCCTGTCCGGAAATGTAAAGGGAGTAGTATGGGTTAAGTTCTTTATACGAGCAACGTCAGCAGTCGTCCCCACCAAATCAGAGGTTTTTCACCTATTCGTGCACATCTCTCCCTTGTTCTTATATTATTCTCCACTCAAGGTTTCTGTATTGCTAACCTGTCATAGTCTTTCAAACGCATTAAGTACAAAATGTCCAACATCTTCTGACTGTTTCGTAGTCAAAGGACTATTAAGTGTATCGCAAAATGTTTTACTGAAAACTATAATAGCTCAGTTTAGCATAACTGTGCCCCATTGTTGAACATATTCTACCACAATGAGTCACGTTGTTTAGCTAAACTGCATAGATGGTTGACATATTTCTGGATTATTATCTGAGGAAGTCTCAGGGTTTTATACTAGTTGTTTTATAGACCGCTCGTGATATGTGATCGCTCATGAACATTATTCGTGCGACCTTCTCACAGATATACCTCCATAGACGAGACAGGTTTTCCATTTTGGTAAACAGCTATCGTTAGAAAGATATGCCTGCAAAACAACAGGACTGTCGGACAGTGGATGCGCCACTTACAATGCAAAGTACCGAACATCTCATTCAAAAGATCCAGTTTCATGTAATCAAATCATTTATTTACCGATCCACAGCCAATACCAAACTGTACTATCCCTTTAACATTGCTCAACATCTCTCGTCGATTATAGACCTCATGGAGTCTCTTACTGTGCGGTTCAACGCCAGTAGTACAAATTCGACAAATGTATTGTGAAAGAAAACGTTAGGAACGCACAGTGATGCAGCCATTCAGCAAAGGGCTTCATACTGATAGAATTTGGGGAAAGTGGAGAAATCACCGTCTGTCTCTGTGTTGTCGGTGATGGCATTAGGAATGGAGCACAACTACTGATAGCACAACTATGGGGAACGATATCTGCTTAGACTGTATCAATGGATCCGTCCCAACATTCCAGTCTTTCGGTGTCAATTCCAAAAAAAAAATTTTAAATGCCTCTGAGGACAATGGGACTTAGCATCTAAGGTCATCAGTCCCCTAGAACATAGAATTACTTAAACCTAACTAACCTAAGGACACCACACACATCCATACCCGAGGCAGGATTCGAACTTGCGACCGCAGTGGTCGTGCGGTTCCAGACTGAAGCGCCTAGAACCGCTCGGACACACCGGCCTGCGGTGTCAATTCCAACTTCGAATTTCAACTCCGAACTGTCCCAGCTGAATACAACCGCAAAACGTTGCTAGAAAGTACGAAATTCGCCATTTTTATGCAGATAGTCCTTCCATGGAGATCATTTCCTCTATCGGAGTACATGAATTGTACACATACAGACTATTAAACAGTTTCAATTGCATTGATTACTTTTATTTGATACACAGTGTTGCCTCACAATAAGACAGTCAGAGAACAATCCTACGAAATTAGTCATACATGTAGACTATCATTCTGCATTCCTTCAACAGCGTAAATGAGTGCCGCAATGAAGCGAAACACAAGTTACAATGGCAGCTGCTACAGAAATGAACGGAATGTGAAGTGTAAAAAGTCAGCTCTGATTACGATTCTTCTTCTACATATAAAAGGCAGTGTCCCGACTTACTCATCATCCAGCCCAAAACATTAAGGATAGAAACTTGAAATTGTGGAGAGGGTGTTGATGTTATACTGTAGGCGTTGTTTGCGAACTGATTTTTCGAAATTCTACTCCTAAGTGTGTGAAATACGGAATTAAAGCTGCTTTGAAAATATGTTGTTATTAAGGCAGTTTTGAGTCTAAAACTACGAAAATTGATGTTTGGTTTCTCAAACAGAAATAATTCATTTTTTCCTGCTTTCCGTCGTTCCTTAGTTCTGAAACTTCTTTATTTCATAGATAAGGTATTTTCCCTGACAAACACAACGCAAACTTCCCCTAGTCATTTATGACCCACCATTTAGAACGATAGCGCAGTATATTACTTAACACAAAAGAATGGCCCTGACTTAGAAGAAATCCCAACAATAACCCATACATTTCGTAAGTGACTAACGTCACAGAAAATCTTCATTACACGAACTACTGCAATACAGCAAGCACCAATACAGCAAGCTAAATAAAAAGATTCTAACTACTGTAGGATCTAACTACTAATAGGCATTTGCTTAGCGAAGGAAAGACTTTGTTTGCAGCGCAAACAATGTATTTAGCAGATTTTACCTTGATCATGTGACATCCAGACCCAAAAATTATATAATCGTCAACAATATTGCATCTCCATGATGGACAAGTCCAGACCGTACGCTACACGCTAACACTTCAGCCCTCTAACATCCATCACTGCCAACTATAAACTTCCAACTTCCATCACTGCTGGCTCTTCACCACTAACTTCCATCACTGCTCACTGTTAACTTCCAACTGCGAGTCCGACCAGCCACAGAGTCTCTTACAGAGGGCCCACAGCGGTGTCACCGATATTAATGCAGATCAAAACGCTGCCAACATACAAACACATAATCAGGCTACTTGCAGCTGCTTCAAAATTCGTGGACGTATGTTCTGTCTATGTTACTAAGTGAAGGCAGATTGTTTATTGCTATATGCCTTTCCCTTCTTTTATTTGTGAAGTATCTTCAGTGGTATGTAATATGTGTTTCCTTTTATACATATAATAAATGTAATATGTGGTAGTTACAATAGGTTACTGTTACATTTTGTCATGGTTTTCTCTTCATTTTTAGGTTAGAATCAACTTTTGTAGCAAAAATTTCGTTACGTAAAATTATTGTTCGGTGCTACGATTTCCAACGCTTTTAGCCCATGTGTGTGGTCCTGGAGATATGTACATTAGTCTCCATGCTTTATGTGGCCGATTTCCGGCGTCCTTCAACCCACCGCTTACATCACTTGCACTTTGCATTTTGTGTTCAACGTGTGTGTGTTTTCGGTGTGTAGTGTTTGCCAATGACACTGTGTCGGCCTCTCGTCTTTTGTTTGTGTTGTGATGTTTTGCATGTGTGTTTGTGTGTGTGTGTGTGTGTGTGTGTGTGTGTGTGTGTGTGTGTGTGTGTGTGTGTATGTGTGCGTGCGCCTGTGTGTGTGGGCATTTTGTTGCGCGTAAATGTGTCGTTCTTTGTGAGAGTATGATTTTTTTGTAAATTTGTGTTTGTGTGTGTGTGTGTGTGTGTGTGTGTGTTTGTGTGTGTGTGTGTGGCGTGTGTGTGAGAGAGAGAGAAGAGAGAAGAGTGAGAGATGAGGGGAGAGGCAGATTCGTTAATTATTTATTCTAGTTATGTTTTGTACCTCTGTTTGTTGTTATTTTTGTGGCTAACATGATCAGAGAGTTATTGCTTATGTGGACTTGGTTACTGAGTACCTTCCATCTGGGGTTCACAGGTAGGAACTTGAAACCTAGATATAAAGCACACACAAGAAGTTGCAAACATTCCACCTTTGCCTAACACCAGGTAAAACTGAACTATCCCACATGGAACGTGACGCGACAGTTATTAGAGAAAATAACCACAACCAAACGCTCTTGACATTGCAAGAAAACTTTCACATACAAAGAGCTACTGCAGTGAAAAATAACTCAGTGACCACATTCGTATAAGCAATAACCCTCTTATTAGGTCAGCCATAAAAACAGCAAAAACAATGGTCCGAAACATGACTAGAATAAATAATTAATGCCCCTTCTCTGTCGCACACGCACGCACACACACACACACACACACACACACAAATATAAATTTTAAAAAAAACTCACTGTCAGAAAGAACGACAATAAAATGCACACAGACACACGCAAAACCAGTGAAAATACAAAACGACACACACGACTCAAACAAGAGATGAGAGGTTAACACACATCGACAATTGTCAACACTGCACACCGAAATCACACGCATGTTGAACGCAAAATGTAAAGTGCGAATGAATTATGAGATGTGTTGAATAAAATGTGTGTGAAATAACTCTGGAAATCGGCCAACTGGAGCATGGAGACTAATGAACACGTCTCCAGAACTATGCGCTGGGAATCGTAAGTAACTCCAAACGATAATTTCACATCACGAAACTTGTGCTGCAAAAGTTGATTCTAACCAAAATGACAAGAAGAAAACATGATAAAATGTAATATAGTAACATACTGTAACCATCTTATTATATATTTATTATATGTATTACATGCCACCGAAGACGCTTCACAAAAGGAGCAAAGACATACGGCAGTAAACAAACCGCCTTTAATTAGTTACATGCAAGGAAAATACCTCCACGAAATAAATACGTGCTTCAGCATTTCTGGAAACTTATCCGCTATTGGGGAGAAATATTAAGTGAAAATAATTTTGAGAATAAATCGTTATTGAAGAACTACTAAAGTATTTCTACAGCTTCATTTATGAAAATCGGTGTTTGAGTTCAGTGTTTCAGTGTTTCTTGGTAAACTCAACGCATAAGGGGATTAAATAAGGGATGAATATTTTTATGAAAATGTTTCATTACATTGCAACATATTTAATGGTACATCTATCAAAATAGTTATTTGACTTCCAAAGAAATATGCGTTAAGGAATGAAAGTTGTTTTGGAAATATCACCACAGGAACTCAAAAAGTAGAATTAACACTGACCTCCAACTCCAGCTACCAGAATCTCTTTTTGGTCAAGGCCCTGCCTCTATTGTCGTATTAGCGTGAGAAGTTCCAAAGATGTTACGGTTTGTGTACAACATAAAAATTCGATTAAATAAAAAAAAATATCTGATGCAGACCGTACATTCTACGTGATCGAAGCAGCTGGTGCTAAGCTAAACACAAATAAATACTGTAATAGAAGTCTATGCACAAAAGCTTGACTTGGATCCAGCACTTACCAGTTCGTCACATCTGAGTGTCGCACCATGTACTCATGGCAACAAAGTGACACCGCTCTGTGTCGCCTCGTTAAATCCTTTGAGCACCGTGTCACATATTCGCCCATACTACCTACTTTGACATCGAATGCAAGTCCTGCACTCGACAGCTGATTTGACAGGTGAATAAATATTTGCACAGTGGGCTACTCTACGATCGGTTCTACTATTGCGAAGAGTATGCTTTCATGTCATGAAGAAGCTACTCACTGAATTCAATCATTTTCTGAAGTCCTTGAACATGTGACAACGCAATGCTGCCTCGAATCATCATGAGACGGAAATTATAATCGGCTAGCTATATTCCGGGTTATTACTGTCCTGAATCTTGTACTTTATCTCAGTATGAGAAGAGTAGGGAGGACTCTGCTGAGATCCTGATAGTACCAGACTAGCTGCCATCTTAAGCATCACTTAGCGAGCGACTCTCAAGTCTGATATTACTTTTCAGTCCCTCGTGGACTGTCTGGCGTATATAAAAATAAATGATACTATCCTAATAGTATCCGCGATGGCTCTTCACCGTGAATGACCTATTTCATTTCATATACTATACTCGTTATTACAATTTTGTTTAATTACACTGCTATAAGGATGATCATTTTCTCGGATCTTGTACTTCGCTACGTAAATTCAAAAATTCATTTTGTTTTTAGTTATGTGGGTTCGATCTGTAAATCAATCTGTCATCACACATATTACGCAGTTGTCACTATGTTTTACACGAGGTTGTCGTTATGGTGGTGAGTAAGAAGACATCTAAAGCAGCCCTAAGTGTCAGTCTTTCCTGTGCAAGCATTTTAATCTCACAGCATATACTTCATCTTACATCCAATTGAGCCTGTTAACAATGGTTAAGCCCTGGTCTCCCTCCAAGACCTTTACGCCCATGCTTCTCTTCGTTACCACATCTTCTATTCTTTGGTACCACGAGATATGTTCTATCAGCCAAATCCTCTTTTAGTCCTTTCGTAGGCCGTGGGGGATATAATTCCCACAAAATGTATTTCAGTAGAGAGTTTAAGGGAATTCCTGTTACCAGACCTGTACGTTCCTGGCATCTAGTGGAAGTCCGCTGCACCAGCTATACTTTCTGTTGTGAAATATAGCATTCAGGACGTGGGAAGTATATATCCCGTCAAACAACCACCAGAGTATTTTATGGAATGGGCTTGGGAAATACACTTACCACCAACTTAGGGGTATCCCGTAGCTTTTAGGGACATGTCTGACTACCTCTGTCTGCGCCCGACATCTTGTGGTACTACATTGAACAAGGTGTGAGAAAATTGTTGCAACAACCAGTTTCGGTTTATCGTGGGATCGTTACAGTTTTGAAACACATTGCGTTCCTTGTGCGATATACGTTATTGCGTGGTGAAGTTTATAGGACTGTTTTCACTTTGTGGCAAGTAAACTTTAATATAAATTTTTTTCCGTAAAGTAAAAGAAAAGATAGAAAAACAGGAATCACTGTTCATTATGTTTTTACGTGTAATGGCAACACATAACAGCTCACAAAAGGGAAGAGGGAAATCCATTTACCACCATAGTTTTAATACTTCACAAAGCTGCTGTGGTGATATACAGGGGATAGACAAAATAATGTGAACACCTGTACATACTTTGGAATGGTTAATTAAGGAAGGATTGGATCCCGTTTGCCCGTAATATAGCTCTGGTTATACTTGGAATACTGGCATATAATGATTGTATAGTCTCCAGTGGAATGTTATGCGACTCTTCGACCAGAACCTCTTCTAGCTGCTGTAGTGACGAGGGAGGCGGAGATATGCTCCGAAGTCTGCTCTCCAATACCACCCACAGGGGTTCGATAATATTCAAGCCAGGGGCTGTGCTGGCCAGGGAAGACGTTGCAGTTCAGCTGCATGCTCCTCATACCACGATTGTACTGCGCTGGCTGGGTGAATAGGTGCGTTAGCATCCTGAAATATGTAATCATTCTTGGGGAACAACATTTGAATCATGGGGTGCACTTTATCACCTAAAATATTCGCATAACCGCTGGCTTTAACAGGGCCTTTGAGAGTAATGATGGGACCAGCAGAATATCATGATATGGCTGCCCACACTATCACACTTCCACCTCCATGCTTAACTGTTGCAATTAAGCAATCAGCCGACCGAAGTGGCCGTGCGGTTAAAGGCGCTGCAGTCTGGAACCCCAAGACCGCTACGGTCGCAGGTTCGAATCCTGCCTCGGGCATGGATGTTTGTGATGTCCTTAGGTTAGTTAGGTTTAACTAGTTCTAAGTTCTAGGGGACTAATGACCTCAGCAGTTGAGTCCCATAGTGCTCAGAGCCATTTTTTAAGCAATCAGGACTGTAGGCTTCTTTTGCCGATCTCCAGACGTAAACCCGGGCCGATGTTGGAAATAACGAAAACGTTGACTCGTCTGACCATATGACGTGTTTCCACTGATCAGTCGTCCAGGATTTATGCGTCTGACATCATGTTTTACCCTTCTTTGCGCTGGTTATCGTCACTAATGGTTTCGGTATAGCAGCTCGCCCATGAATATTCGCTTTGTGGAATTCGCGGAGGACACTGTCGATATGTACGGGGTCTAGAAGGTAACTACTGACTTCTGCAGTCACTTTAGCTGCCGTGGTTTTGTGTAGGCCGCGTGGGGTAGCCGCGCGGTCTAGGCGCCTTGTCACGGTCCGTGCGGCACCCCGCGTCGAGGTTCGAGTAAAAAAAAATGGTTCAAATGGCTCTGAGCACTATGGGACTCAACTGCTGAGGTCATTAGTCCCCTAGGACTTAGAACTAGTTAAACCTAACTAACCTAAGGACATCACACACATCCATGCCCGAGGCAGGATTCGAACCTGCGACCGTAGCGGTCTTGCGGTTCCAGGCTGCAGCGCCTTTAACCGCACGGCCACTTCGGCCGGCGAGGTCCGAGTCCTCCCTCGGGCATGGGTGTGTGTGTTGTCCATAGCGTAAGTTAATATAAGTTAGGTTAAGTAGTGTGCAGGTTTACGGAACGATTACCTCAGTAGTTTGGTCCCATAGCACCTTACCACAAGAAGTTTTGTGTTGTTTTGACACAGTTCGTGTTAGCGTACTACGATCTTTGTCATTTAGTTTTGATTTGCGCCCAGTATCACGATAACTTTCCATGTTTTGTGTAGGCTGTCATGACTGTTGAAACAGTTGTGCTTAAAGCATTCAATAAATTAGCTGTCTTGGTTGCTGCTGCTGCAACTAATCGGGCCCCCACAACCTACTCTCTTTGGACCAATGTTATGTCTTTCACTGCACGTTGACCTTGGCCTCTGAATGCAAATACAATGTGTGCACTATTCGTAAAAAACCTGCACTGTTGCCTAGTCCGTATTGAACACGCACAGTCCAGTGCGACACGTGCCTAACTATGCTTTGTTTACCGTCAAACACAACCATCCAATTACTAGCATTGTTTACATTATTTTGCCTATACCCTGTATGTATTATCAAATTCATAGTTTTTCGTCCTAAATCATATAATTAAAATTATCAAAAAACGTAGTCAGTTGATCACAACTCTAATATGATAGCAAGAAAGTTTTCTTTTATGAGTTCCTACAAAAAAGGCGCCCGCGGTAGGATTGGTAAATGTGGGCTTTTCTCCCATACTCGATTCAGTATCTCGGTATCGGTTACGCGATCTACGCATGCAGTCTTCAGCCCTCTTCTGCGGCGTCACAGTCCTCGGGCTTCTGTTCTCTTGTTGTCTGCCCCGCTCGCCGTCCACGTTTCTCCTCCGTGCTGGGCTACTCTCCAAGCACTTTCAGAAAACACTTCCCGAATATAAAATTTTATTCCGATATTAACAAATTTCTCTTTTTTCGGGAACACTTTTCTTCTAATTGCGAGTCTGGATTTTATGTCCTCCCTACTTTATCCATCATAAGTTATTTTCCTGCTCAAAATGAATAATTACTCTAATACCTTCACGGTCTCGTTTTCTGAACTAAAATCATTAGCAGAACAGAGAAAAACCTTAGCGAAACAAGGGATCTGGGGTATGATTCCATCAACATTGCCTAACTGAATTTGACAACATTCTGTTGCACTTATTTCAGATTTGGTGATATTCGTATTATTCAATACACTATCCATTTCCTTCTGTTCTTTTTGGGTCCTTTGCCGTCTCTGTCAGCATTACTATGCCGTGGACAAACTACCCTGAATTTTAATTCCACATCTGATTTCTTCTTTCGATTGTTTTACTGCTAACTCGATTTACAGACTCAGTAAACTCATGAACGTCTTATAACTGTTATTCCCTTCACATTATTGCTCCCCTTTCAGGTCGTTCGACATTTTAACTGCAATTTGGTTTCTGAATACAGATAATCTTCCAATTTATCTTAACTGCGCTACTATCTTTAAAACGTAAATGCTATACCTGTACATTTGTTATCCTCCAGCTTATATTCTCAGACAAATAGTACGATCAGCAGCCATTCACGTGTTCTTTAATGTCCCTTGAGCCAAATCTGATATTCCCCGAGGTCAGCTCTTGCTAGTTTTTCCATTCTTCTGTAAACAATTTTTCTGTGTACTTTGCACCCCTGACTGATGGATCGGAAATGTTCACATCAATCAGCCTTTTTGTAACTGGAATCGTTACACTGAAGTGCGGGAGTTCTTCGCGTGTCTCAAATTCTTGTGTAGGTGGTAGAACAGTTTTGTCATGATTCGATCTCCCAAGATTCACAATATTTCCGACAGCATGTATTATGCTCAGAGGCCTTGTTTCGACTTACAAGGGGAGGCCGCCAATTGTAAAATTCAGATTCGATTCATACTGCGCATAATAAAAGCTCATGGCCAGAGGTGTAATATGGCAAAACACCAAGATGCACTTCTCAGCCGTTGTCGAGAAAATCGACAGTTAAATGAAACCGTTGTGGTGAAATCCTCTCTAGGAGTAATAACTTTTTTACAGCGTCGTGGTGTAGCGGTAAGCGCTCGAGTTCGTAATCCTAAAGTCGCCGGATCGAATCTCGCGCCATGCAATTTTTTTATAATTAGTTTTTTGTAATTTAAATATATATATATATATATATATATATATATATATATATATATATATACTATTAATGAATTGCTTATGCATGTTGGTGAAGGCGGACGGCTCTCCAATTGTACCGCCTCCATTTTTCCGTTTGTTTAACAGGGTGTACCAAAGCTCTCCCGTCCGCACTGATTTTCGACGATATTATAAGTTGCGCTAGGGACCGCATCTACCTTCTTTCGAAGTTAGCAGGCAACTACGCTGGTTATGCGGCGGCTCGTTTCGGCCCATTCAACGTCTGTTCTTCAAGTGTAACGAGCGAGTAACGGAGTTTATATTTCATACCAGCCACAGCAAATTTGTGTTCATGGGGTCTCTATTCACATTATGAAGACAATTTATAACATCTGTGAAATACAACTTTCTTTACGGAAAACATAATGACGTTCGAAGTCACCAGATTTTCCACGACAAACGACTTTCAACAACTTATTATATGCAGAATTGTTGTAACTGATTGCCGGGAATTTTATATATATATATATATATATATATATATATATATATATATATATATATATATATATATATATATACACTTGAATTACAAAAAACAAATACTAAAAAAAAAGGTTGCATGGCGCGAGATTCGATCCGGCGACCTTAGGATTACGAACCCGAGCGCTTACCGCTGCACCACGACGCTGTAAAACGTTATTAATCGTAGAGAGTATTTCACGGCAACGGTTTCTTTTAACTGTCGATTTTCTCGACAACGGCTGAGAAGTGCATCTTGGTGCTTTGCCACATTACACCTCTTGCCATGAGCTTTTATTACTCGCAGTATGAATCGAATCTGAATTTCACAATTGGCGGCCTCCCCTTGTTAGATCTTTCGGTGCCCTGTCAAATTCTCCTGCCAATCTTACGTCTCCTTTCGCTCCTTCATTTCCACTGTCCAGCCGCATTAATTCGACCACATGTCAAAAGACTGAATACTGAGCTTTCCCTTTTCTCGCCTGATATACTGAAGACTGTGCCTGAAGGGCCACAGGCTGATTCCATATTTCTAGATTTGTGGAAAGCATTTGACACACGGTGCCCTATAGGAGGCTCTTAACGAAGGCGCGGGCATATGGAATAAGTTCACAGATATACGAGTAGCTCGAAGAGTTTTTAAGCTGTAGAACACAGTATGTTCTCCTCGACGGCGAGTGTTCATTAGACACAAGGGTATCGTTAGTGGTGCCCCAGGGAAATGATTTGGCGGACAGGGTGGGCAGCAATCTGCGGTTGTTTGCTGATGATGGGGTGCTGTAGGCTAAGGTGCCGAAGTTGAGTGACTGTGGGAAGATACAAAACACTTAGACAAAATATCCAGTTGTTGTTATGAATGGCAGCTAGCCCTAAATGTAGAAAAACGTATTGTTCGGATACAGTGTTGCTAGTGTCCTGCTTGACACAGTCAAGTCGTTTAAATAACTGGGCGTAACGTTGCAGATTGATATGGTTAGAGATGTGAAAGATGTTCTGCACACGTTCATCTATACTCCGCAAGCCACTTTACGGTGAACATTCAATCTCGCCTCACAGGTTATGGCAAACCCTGTAAATGTTTTGCTGCTTGCCATAGAGATATACCAAAGACGCTAAATGAAGCAATCAACAGATAACACGCGTGAAGACTATGTGTTGTGCGACATGATTGTTAAACTTCTAGACGAGCATGTAAATGGCGCAGACATTTGGCTAGAAACAACTGAAACACTCGATATTGCAGACTGTGGATCTACAGACGGCGAAGACACCGACGAAAGTTGCACTCATGAAGACTCTTCGAGTGATAGTGCCACGTACCATCTTCAATTATCTCCGAAAGTAACACCAGCAACTACAGTTACCTTATCAGGCAAAGAAAAAGCGGTGACGTATTGGTAGAACGAAAGTGGTAAGAAACGCCTACTTGTCAGTACTGTTCAAAATAAGTATCGCTTTGTCCGTTCTGAACGTGAATTGTATAGATGGAAAAAGGAAGTTCCTGGACGACGTAAGAGTCGACTGGAAATTGCGACGGAGATAAATGCGCGACTTTTTGAGCTATTTACCTATGCCAGACAAAAGTCATTTAGTGTCAGCGATACAACTTTGCGTGATGGGCGTTAGAGATTTCCAACGCGATAGGCGCTAAAGAATTTACAGGTTCTCAAAGTTGGATTAGTTGCTTCAAAAGATCACATAAAATTGTGGCAAGAAAAATAACAAAATTTGTATCGAGAAACAGGTCGGAAAATGAAGTGACGCAAGTCGAAATGATAGAAGCTTTCCTTACGAATGCAAAAAATAAAATCGCTAGTTTTAGTGAATTGTATGTGTACAATGCAGATCAGTCAGGTTTTCAAAAAGAAATGCGTGCGAAAAGAACACTGTCATTCAAAGGGGAAAAACATATTGAGGCGATTGCGCAGTCCACGACTGCACTCACCCATTCCTACACTATAATGCCCATAATTGGTCTGGATTCTTCATTGCTGCCTAAACTATATGTGTGTCATCAAGAACCAACTGGACGTTTGGGACCACGCGTCAAAAGAACAATGTTCTACGCAAACAATCTTGTGGTAGGCGCATCGAAGTCTGGAAAAACGGGAAATGAAAACGTTACACCTTTCATTCGTCATACTTTTCTTCCGTTCTGCGGGAAGAAATCTTTTCTCCTTCTAGATTCGAGGTCAGGTCATAAAAGGTCTGATTCATTAAAAGCTGTATTTTGAGCCCACCCTGACAAAGAAGTAGAGATACTTCAGATCCTACCCGGCACGACGAACGTAATTCAACCTTTAGACACAGAATTTTTCCGTCAGTGGAAGGCATTTTACAGAAAAATAACACAGAAAACTATTGTGTGCAGATCACTGCAATTTCCTATCACCGTGACAATATTCTCAAGCTGCAATCAGTAGTACATTATCAATTTTCCTCCCCACGGTTTCAGAATTTCATTAAATATGCGTGGCACTCCTCGAAATATACTGATACTAGGCCTGATTCATTCCTAACACCAACCCAGTTTTGTCCACAGCCATCTAACAACGTCTGTGATTCGCAGGTCTGTCATATGTCGTCTTTGCTTGTATGTACTTGGTGCACCCGTATATTTATTTGTGTCATTTTTCATAGCTATTAGGAAAGAATGTTGTAGAGAACATATCAGCCATATTTGTCAACGAATGTTTAATTATCATACGATCGGTTTAACTGGGGGAATCAGCTCTCTCACTGCTGTGGCAAGAGAGCGGCTCGTAGCTAACGCCACCTCGTCCCTAGATGGTGTTGGTATAACGTAGCGAGAGAGGTCAGGGTTGTACAAGAGGCAGTTATAAGCGCGGAAACCGTGCGACAATAATGTCTTACTTCATAAAATTGTTTACGGACTTCCAGGACAAGTCAGCAGCTAAAGTTCTGCATACAGACTTCTTGCAATGTTAACTCACAGTGGTAAAAAAGCAACACAGGTTTCTACATGACAAGACTGACCATTCCGTTGTAAGTTGGACTGAAGGAAGACATCGAAGCAGTTCGAAGGTGGGCTGCTAGATTTATTAGCGGTAGGTTCGAACAACACGCGATTAATACTGAGATGAATCATTCCATGTAGGCTTTCACGGCCGGCGTCTTTATCAGTAAACTCTTCCGGGCTAAGTTGCCGTGGTCGATCTGTAGAACTTCTTCTCCCTGACGTTTCGTTCTCAACTACGGAGAACATCTTCCGAGGTGAGTCGACGACTGGCTGCTAGGAGCTGGGGCCGCCGCTTATATAGAGATCGTAGGGGGCGCCACCACACGTCACATGGCGTCGATGTGCAGCTATCTCTGGCTAGATAGCCAGAGATAGCTGCACATCGACGCCATGTGACGTGTGGTGGTGCCCCCTACGATCTCTATAGCCAGAGATAGCTGCAAGGATATACTTTACGACCCATGTTATCTGGACTCTTTTCTATTTTGCTCCATGCTACCACCTGTCACAATATGGAAAGCAGAAAGTTTGCAGTACACGACATTTGCTTCACAGTATCTATTATGAAGAGGTGCTGTAGCTCTTAGGGTACGCATTTTAGGGGCCCATATTGACTGGACTTTTTTTCTGCTTGTTATTTGAGGAGTCTATTCCTCAAGTTTTCCCGTCGAGATATGAAACCTCTTGTAATACTCTGACTTTTTTTTTTCAACAGGTGGTATGAATGTGTAGGGCAACATCTTATTGCAACATACCGGTTTTTGTGAATGAGGAAAAAATCCACGATTGGTCCCGGCGGAGGTTCGAGTCCTTCCTCGGGCATGGGTGTCTGTGTTTGTCCTTAGGATAATTTACGTTAAGTAGTGTGTAAGTTTAGGGACTGATGACCTTAGCAGTTAAGTCCCATAAGATTTCACACACATTTGAACATTTTTGAAAAAATCCACTTGTGTGTCTCCGCACTGCTGCGTATGTGCGATTTCAATGCTTCTCCAACGGCCGCTGTGACCGAGCGGTGCTAGGCGCTTCAGTCTGTAGCCGCGTTGCTGCTACGGTCACAGGTTCGAATCCTGACTCAGGCACGGATGTGTATGGTGTCCTTAGGTTAGGTAGGTTTAAGAAGTTCTAACTCTAGAGAACTGATGACCTCAGATTGACCACAGATGTTAAGTCTCATTGTGCTTCGAGCCATTTGAATTTCAATGCGTCTCCTTCACACTCCAGATGGTGTTGTTAAATACTTACCTGTAACTAAAATGTTTTAGTTCTCTTTATAGCCTTTAGGCAAATTATCAAAACAGTTTCGCCCTACTTCATTCGTTTTCATGCAAACCTGGATTCTGAACACTTATACTGTCTGTCCTTCCGTAATCAGCACTGAAACGCACGTCGAATGGCAATTATCGTAAAGTACGTGACCTGCTGAACGAAACTGAGTGACTTGGGGAATGCCAGAGATTCGACGCAGAACAATAATTCCAGTGAAATTCTCAGCGCTGCAAGCTTGTCTGACGGTGTATCAATTTCCGCCATGACAGTAACGGGCCGCTGCCTCGGTACGGGCCCCGCTTTAAATTTGTGTACTGTTTACGGCATGAATGACGTGAACGCGGTCCGCTAGATGCAGCCTCCCTTATAGCCCTCTAAAATAGAGCAGACGGCTATATATCAGGCGCAAGTAAAAGGCCCATAAATAAGAACAAGTGCTCGAGGCTGGGTCGTTGTATGTGAGGAAGACATAAACACAATATACTGCTAAGCAAGCCGTGATTTAAATCTGCCATTAAGTTCGGTTGCTGCCCTTTCCAGATAGCGAATATCGCTCCAGATGGAACCGATACTACCATTAATAGCCACGGTCAGTTACGCAGATATTCGTATAAAGTTAAACTTGTTTATTCCATCAATGCGTTTTATGTATTAAAAAATTTTACTAAATATGTAAATAAAAACACCTTTTTCTCTTTCATTCCATCAGTATCAGGTAATGCATGTTCATATAAACCTCTGAAGTACATCCAAAACGTACGTGATCGTTTTATTTAAAAATTACATGATTTGCTTAAGGATTCGTCTATTGCGATATTACATCATAATCCTCTTGGAAATAATGCGTATCTGCTGTAGGTAGTAAGAACATCTTTTGGGGGTCGAGTGTTTCGTTCTTCCTCGACAATGGTTAGGCAGCATGTATGTCGCCGCTGTCACCGGCATTTCTGGGAGGCAATAGTAAATGAAGTCAAGTCGGACTTATCTGAGTACAGGGGATGTTGACGTACTAGAAATTCTGAATTATTTGTGAACATAGCTGATGCAAATAGCACTTTACAATTTTACACATCATCTATGTTTGACAGGTTCCATGAATTTGGCGTAGTAAATTTGCAAGTATTACTTATATGGCACTATTCAGCAGACAATGAAGACAAGTAACGACTTCTCGACTGGGATTGCAAGGTACATACCAGTTTAAGTGTACTTTAGAATTGAAAATTATATAGGATATAAGGGATACAGGCGTAGAGACTTTTATATGAGCTACTTTAATATGTACATATAACAACGTGTTGGTTGTTTTTCCTCTGCGTCGAACAGTCTTCCCATAAAAACGTCATACAAATTACGACCTGATATTTTCTGCATGACCGTACCTGAGCCGAGTGGTGGGCAATGGCCAGCAGTATAGACTAATAGTCTCATGCACACGTGTCCACACTTCAGCAACTGACTGATGCCCAGGATAAAATAAGCATTAATGACTTGATCTTGCCACACGTACTTGTAAGTGTTAACCAACCTAAAAAATGTGACTTGTATTTGCTATAATTATTAGTCTGAAAATGGCCTGAGTACTGATTTCACAAACTGCGACATGGTTGCGAATTGAACAGTGACCCGAATACAGAATAAAGTTACTTTACTTAACGTCAGTGGTGACAAATTATATGCCATCAGACTAACGGTTTCTGTCTATAATGATCATCTTCAGATCTGTTTTGTAAAAACAGGACATATTTTTATAAAAAAGATCTGAAGATGTTCATAATAGACCGAAACCGGTAGTCAGATGACATAAAGTTTTTGACCAAAGCCGTTAAGTAAAGGAAATTTAGTAAGTACTGATGTTTTTCAGTACACTGGCAACTGTCATCAATACAAATATCTGTACTTTCACCTCTTACACCTTATCTATGTCTCTCTTAGCCACATCAAGTTGTTAGCTACCTACGAAAGTTATCTACATATAAAATACTGATTATTCTATTTCAAAAAACTTCCTCTTCGTGTAGGTATCATTCAACTGCTGAGCAATACTGACTGTTCGTTGGCCCTCTATTGTGGTTGTGAACAGTCTCATGAAACAAAAACTTTAATCTTAATGAAATGCTGAGTTTTAAATAATGTCAACGAATCTAATTAAATCCCAAATGAAACTAATTGTGTACTCAGTAAAAAAAACTTCACTGAAACTCAATGCTGAAGTACATTATGAATGTTACGTACATGAAGTGCAATGTGTGACTTCAAATACCCACAAAATAAAATACTGCCAACCTGCACTGTCCACTGTAAATTAATCTGCTTACTTAGTATAACACCTAAAATTTTGGCTACATGCTGTGTGCTCACAAGAATGCAAAGAGAGATCTGCTCTGAAAGAAAAGTATCTTACCTCACGCAAAGTATGCTATTTTGTGTCTGCTGTACTGAAGTCTTTGAAAGCAAATGGAAATCAGCAAGTGCAGTAGCTATAGAAAAATAATCGATGTACTACTAAATTTTTCTTTGCTTGTCAGAAAAAACTGGTTATATTGAAATGTTCCTTCAAAAATCATCTCAGTCAATATAGTCAAGAATGTACCCATACAAACATGCTTTCACCTCCGTAATAAAGTATTCCAAATCATTGCTTCCAACAAGCTCCACATACAGTATTGTCTTTCCAAGAACTGACCTACGAATATCTAAGTGAAATAACAAAAAGAATATCAAGCTTTCATATACATAGTAAAAATTTGACCTTATTCCTAGTAAATATGCGAAATGGCACAAGGGAATTGCATGAAAATGTAAGATGAAGTTTATGTACAAAACATATTATATATTTCTGGATTACCACAATCAGTGTGATCAGAGAACTTCGACATACACAAATAATTATTCAACGTTCCAAGAAAGATACAGAAGTAAAGTTTAGCTCTTGGGGCAATTGAGAAAACATCATTGTCTTGCAATGGTGACAAACACCAATGAAAATGTGCAAGAAATCTAGTGAGTACACAATAATAGATCTTATGCAACCTAATCACTCAGAAAATATTTGGTTACACAGAACTAACCAGTAACGCGTAAAATGTAGAAAACACAGTACACACACACAGTGTAAGAGCAACGAAGTCATCAGAAAGAAAGGGTAAACAAATAAATATATCGTGGTTCATGTAAAGTAAAAGGGAAGGGAATAGACTGCACTTTACAATCAAGGAAGCCACTTTCTGATACTTTAACCAATTCTCACAAACTACTCTAATGTATCGATCAGCTTTCATCAACAGTATTCCCATTCACGTTTTCCATCTCTGCTTAATAATTTCTTTGTGATACTGTTAGAATACCTACAGCAGAAGAATAATGATATCATTTTCTCCCAATTTCTGGAATAAATAAGTAACTAACTCATCTTTTGATGAATCTCTGGCCATACAAAAATTGTGTGACACGTCTAAATGTCCAAAAATTTGACCATTAAGAAATGCATCACTTAAACTTAGGAGCTCTACTTACACCTGTTCATCCCAGTAACATATTGGGCTTTTAACAACAAGAAGACGAAGTTTTGGGGTGGCAAGAATTTTTATATCAAAAAAGTGATTGTAGAATTTATTCCAAGAAAGCTATGAACTTGTCTTTTGATGGTAGGCACTGCACTGGCTCTGACTGTTCCAATATTTGGATCAGGCCTTGTGCCTTCAGATGAGATTATGCATCCTAGAAACTTTACTCTCGTGTTGCCAAATTCTGATTCTTCCAGATTAAGAGTGATTCTTGATTCTTTAAAATATTATGTAAACTATTATGGATACAGTTATGTTATTACAAAAATTTTCTGTGTATGAGAATTTTATCGACACATGAGGTAAGGTGTCGCTTCAAGACCTGTGGTGATATGAAGTTTAAACTGCAAGTGAAGATGACAAAGAAATTTTAAGAGCAAACAGTAATCTGCAGAACTAATAGAACACCCCAAAACAGAAAAACACGTATTTTCTACACTCTGGGTGTAATTCTATTTGCCAGAAACTTTCTCTCTAGTCGACTTAAGGTAATAGTGTTAAGTAGTCTTGAACCTAATATTAATCTAATCGATCAATCATTTCTCTGTAATGTGTGCAGTGGGCTGTTGTGTGAACAATTGTCGATCCTATGACACCTTGCTGCAGCTTTCACTGGCTCCCTGTAATATAACGGAATAACATCTGGAATAACAGGAAAGTTGGTCGTGGCCTTTGACGTGAAATCAGAACTGAAAACATTTTACAGAACCAGGACAATGGGTAAAAACAATTCCGCCTGAATGCAAAATGTCACAAAGATTTCTCCTTTCTGTATCAGCATAGAGCTCTATTTTGCCTATTTTCTCTTGAACCCAACTGTTTGAATCTATTTTGCTTATTATTTTGATAACGTTGCACATTTTAATAACTATCTCCTCAGTTTCTGTTTTGTGGTGTGTTTTGTGAGCTTGAGCTATTAGAATTTGGCCCGCTGGAATACGACTTGCCCCTGGAGCTGTTCTGTTTATTGTGTTAGTGTCTGTGTACTGTTTCATAGCTTCTGTTCTTTCGCGATCGTTATCGTCACTACGCAAATGGGTTCTGTTACAAGAATTGTCTCAATCTAGCCAGTGTGAATCACGTAGACGACGCCTGTTTTGCCGTCTGTAATTATTTGTGAGAGCACTGCTCATTTCTGTGTTGGTAAAAAGAAAAAGAGTGTCGTGAATAACGATATCTGTTGTCATGTTTCCTAGTGGAACAGTTGTCAGCATCTAGTTCCAGCTCTTCTAGAAAACGTTGTAAAGCTTCCAGGTCGTCCTTGCGTCTTTCTGCTAATATTACTTGGTGCAAATGTGAAGGCAGTTTTGTTAAGCAAAAGCATATCAAGTCAGACGGTTCGTACAGGTTTGTGAGATATTGGTTCCTACATAACACCTCCTAAAAATATCTGACTGGACTTGAAAAGTCGGATTGATCAAATTTTTTCGTCATCACCGTACTGTACTTTACTCGATCCTGAGGAGCTTGCTACCAGTACGCAGACAGGAGAATGTGGTAAAAATAAACTTCACTTTCGCAAACTCTGATCACAGACTACGTCCTCACGGCTGGCTCGGTTTCTAGACATAGATTTTTGATGGTACAAACAATGAAATTGATACATTACCAGCAGATCAAAGCAAAATCCAAAAAAATACTAAATTCACAGTTGAACATGAAACCGATGAAAGCATTAACTTTCTTGGCTTGAAGATTTGGAATAGTAACCATAAACATCAATTTCGTATTTACAGGAAACCTAGCACCACAGATGTCAGTATTGACAACTCATCTAGCCACCCCCACCAACAAAAAATGATATGTTTCAGAGCCAATGAACACCTAATTAAAAAAGTACCAATATGTGACACAGACCAACAAAATGAAATTTATGTAATTAAAAGAGTTGCTCATAATAATGGATATAAAACAATAACAATAGAAAAACTCCACAACAAAATGCAAGCAAAAACCACAGATCCACTTAACAGTAATCCACACAACATGCAGTCCAAAACAAATCAGTGTTCCACAGAAGCCAAACCTAAATATGCAGGTCTCCCATACATAGGCCCACTATCACACCAAATAGCAAACTTATTTAAAAAGAAGAACATCACACTCAGCTTCTCCAGAAATAATAAATTATGACAAAAAGTAGTCCATGATGTAAATACCTCCACGATTCCCTACAATAAATCATGAATATACAATCTCAAATGTGATACATGCCCAAAATTGTACATTGGACAGACAGGCAACAGTTTTGAAGTTAGATACAAAGAACACATTGTTGCTTTAAGGCTTAGCAACTTGAACAAAGTTGGATTTGCAGCACACATTGCGAGAGAAAACCATTCAGTGAGAAACACTGAGAACAACTTAAAAATTTTACATCTAGCAGAAAAAGGAGCCACTATGAATATATTAGAAGAAATGGAAACACAGACACGCACACACAGACAAACACAAAAACAGTATCCAGAGTATATCCTTAATGAACAAACTGAATTACCTAACATCCCTTTTTTGAAAAATTTCCAAAAATTATTTTCCACCCTCCATAGCAAGTAATATTTCTACACCTATCTGCAGATCAAGTAGCAAATCTATATGTTACTACAATTTTCGTGATACTAAATGTAAATAAATAATGTATTGTCTTATCCATACATTTAAAAAATCTTTGACATGGAGCTCTTTATAATGTAACAGTATTCGCTCTAAAATTCACAATATCAATGTCTCTCTGTACTAGTGTAAAATTCGTTTCAGTTGCATAAGGGGATACATGATCCTTTTCCTGACATGGGACACCTTTATAATGTTATGATATGTCATAGCATATGTTATGATATGTCATAGCATACTCATGTACTTGTAAACACTTTTTATCTATCAAAACATGTGATGCGTGTTAGGAATGTATTCTGTGACAAATCTAAAGTGCCCAATGATACAAATTTGTGTGTGCAACGATAAGAATGTGGTGGAAATGTATTCTGTGACAAATCTAAAGTGCCCAATGTTACAAATTTATGTGTGCAATGATAAGAATGTGGTGGAAGCTACGAACATCGTTTGTTGGACGAAAACTATGAAAACAAACACTTCAGACCGACATTTGACGTAAGTCACATTCCAGTGCAAATCTGTAACGTAGCCATCTGTGTGACGTGCTTATAATTATGTATTATTTATATTTTAGGACAACTAATCAGTAAAAAAAACGCACCACATATTCTAATGATAGCATGGAAGCCGCCTGACGATGAATTTTAATGATTCGAAACCGGAAATGGTGCCTTTTGAATAAAGGAACATATAATAAATTTGTGACTGGTCTCAACACCATCAACACTTGTTTCCACATAAATTCCATTTTGTGGCTTAAAGGCCAGTTTGATGGTACTGAAAACAAAAAATGATACAACCAGGCTTTAGGCTGGATGTTATCAATAACTTTCGCGAAATTTTGAATTTACGAACTGTGAGAAAATACTTATAATCGGAATTGTTCTTTGCTGAGAGCCGGTATGTTCTCTAGCGCTCATGACGGGCGGCGCACTATCATATCATAGTGTAAAGGATTGTTCCCTGGGAAGGTCACAAAGACACCAAAAACTGGTGTTTTCATCGAATGTGGGTGCGAGTGGGAACGCTTGGAGTAATTAGTGTTATTATTACCCTTTAGTTTGCGTTCGATACGTCTTCTGTTATTGACCGAATTCAGTCTCACTTTTTTTACAATTCTTAAGTGACCGATATTCCTTTGTGTCGGCAAATGATACCGATGGGAGTGGCAGTAAATTCATTGTCTGTGTTTGTGGACAAATTTGCCATGTTTGTCGACAGATTTTCAACTTCCTTTGTTAACATCCCATGCTACTCTTTTTGTTCGTCAGTGTTCAGTTTTAATGCATCTGCCTGTTCACAACGGTGGTATGTAGCTGACCATGTCGTTAAGTGAGCTGTGACACTACTGCGCTCCGTACAGTGTTACGTATTTTTGCAAGAAACTCTTGAGGCTTGCGATGGATAGAGTGGAGAACTGCATCAGACCAGCCTTCGGGCTGAGGATCACAACAACAAGAACAACAACATAAATGTGTGATGGGAGATAATGTTTCGTACTTCAGATAACTTTACTTCGTTGTGCTTTTGTGTTCTGTTTTGTTTTGCCTATGCTCTACAATTTTTCGCAGATTTACCTACGATTATAAACTTTTATACTTGTGTCTAGAAAACGTTTCATTCACCTTTGGTAGCAACTGTAACAAATTTTGATTATAGATTTCCCCATTCATTTCTGCTGGATTTACAACGACAGAGTGCGTGTTGCCGGCTGTAAACTCCCCACTATATTTCTTTTCTGTACGGAATTCAGCCCAACTTTACCTCGCACCCTACAAAAGTCTGCGTTTTACCAAAACTATGCCCTTACAAACTATTATCCAATTTAAACTCGTATTGATTGGTGACTCCATTGAGTCCTGTGTGCACAACGACCATGTATGTTAAATTAAAAGGAAAGTCAGCGTTGGCCGTATTATTGATGTTTTATTGATGGCGGAATCGATTTTCGATCAAGTAGTGATCATCTTCACTGCTGATATGTACAAATTAAACTCAGACACTGGTATCAAGTTATCAATAACCACAACTGAGAAGCGATCACAATAACTGAAGCCGCTGCAGATTCTGCCCATTTGATTCCGAGGAGACGACCTAGCAACATTGTTTCTATTTCACAGTGGGCTAACCACTACTTGTAACTTAGGAACTTGATGTACGGCTTCCCACCTACGTGCTCATCTGTACGCAAAGTTAAGTAAAGGTGATTTTAGCTCACACTGCAGTGCCGAGAGTCCTACCTCACCTGCTCCTCCTGGCTGGCTACATTCGGCCTACCCTTCAGTTTTCGGGAGCAGACCCACGCGCCGCCTTCCAGGCGGGATACAAAATGTTTCACCATGGATGGATACCTGATACTCTAGAACTTTAGAATTGGAATGCTCTAAAAGGGTGTGGTATTTTTTTCCGGTAGTGTACTTATAATGTAGTTATGGCATGTGACACTGCATTTGATGTTGCCACCTCCTGTGTTAATATCTAGCGCCTTGGAATATAACAGGCGCAATTCTATTAAAGTTGTTTCTTGTTTTATGCAGCAAAAATTTAAATTGCTTTATAAATAAATGTTTTATATAATGTGAGTTAAAATTTGAATTTTTATAAGCCTTTTCATGTAACAGTTTACACAGTCGTCGTAAGCATACGGTTACGAACGCCACCTGCTGACGAAGTTGTTTACTTTTTGCTGTATTGCACAGCTTGTGTCAGTGCGAGACGAACGTAGTACGAGGCGACATAAGAGCGTATACGGTTTATACAGATCTGTCGACGGGAATATCTCGAAACGCCTAATGATGAGATGTTAATGAAAATCACATTGGTGACCAAGCGTAATTCCGTTTATTCTCCTGATTTTATCCGATGTGTTTATTTTTTGCTCCACGCTCGTAACTACTGACACTCTTCAGGAGGATAGACGCACAGATAATACCGGTAGTGAATCAAAATGTGAAGACAGCGATATCCTAGTTCGTTAACCGAGGCGCGTGTAGAAAAATGATGAGCACAAGTAGAACCACTCTAATGTCAGGTGCTACTTTACTTTAAGAGTCGTGCAGCAACACGTATGTGTGTGTATGTGTGTGTGTGTGTGTGTGAGAGAGAGAGAGAGAGAGAGAGAGAGAGAGAGCGTATTGGGCTCGAGGACAGATTTTGACCGCGGAATGTTGCCGGCCCTGCCGCTGGACTAACCCCGCCGCCTGGAGGAGGGCGCATTGCGAATACATGAATAAATCTGCATCTGCCACCGCTGCTCCACTGCTCCGCTTCACCTCGGAATTATTTACGACGTGCCGTTTTGCCGCTGACTCTCACCCGTCCTTGTGACAAGCTGTTCTGTTTTTCTCGAGAGGACCTCGGCAATGGGGCCGCTTACATTACGTTTGACCTACCTGTTGTCGAACGCTTGAAATTTAAGTGGTAGCGGCGAAGTCCGACAATTTTGTGGAGAGCGCGAAAGTGAGTAAAGGTTAATTCTCATGCGATTAAAGTCAGTAGTTCTCGTCTTGACTCTGCTATACGTTTTATGATATCACATTTCCTTAGGCAATTAAGAAGAAAATTACATTAGAAAACCTCTGCCTCTAAATTTTCTGTGTGGCCACGACACGAGAGTGGGACTGACATTACTTAACGTTATTCCCACGTGGACACGGATAACTTGTGGCCAGGTTTAATTTTAAAGCAGTGCCTTCCAAAGTGTAATTATTAGGCGTCACTCTGATGCCGATGACTGTTAGAGACGCTCCTTGATTTGAAGAAGAAAGGCAGGAGAGCTAGTATACGTATGTATCTGGCAAGTACTTGGCGGTTAGGACCTACCATGTAATGGAAATGTAACACATCGGAGAACTCCACCAGATCTAGGTATTAAGACAGACATATCTATCGACAGCAACGGCTGTTAATACAAATGATGAAGTTTACGACATGCATATGTTAATAGAACGAAGACTGAGAATGGCAACAATTCAATTTTATAACTCATCTTAAAAACTATACTAATTTCGTTTTCTGTGTTACAGCGATGTCAAAGTCATATGGTTCCTTCTTGGTATTGCATACACAGCATCCATTGCTGACAGCATGTTCAAATGTTCACAGGTGTGTCAGTTCCTAAGGGACCAAACTATGGAGGTCATCCGTCTCTAGACTTATACACTACTTAAACTAACTTGTGCTAAGAACAACACACAGACCCATGCCCGATGGGGGACTCGAACCTTCGGCGAGATGGGCCGAGCTGACAGCATGCATATTGCCACCAGTGTTTGAACTACTTAAGACAAACTGATCTTCTTCTGCCAGAAAATGATGGTAAGGGATATCGTTTTCCACGTTATTAGGAGCAATGGTTTCTTTCTCTTACGTGAGTTTACTTCATTTGTTTAGTTTCTCATTTTGATTGTTTTGCTTCAGTGACTGCATTCATTGCACTGCTAAACGAATCCATATTTCAAGTTGAAGGTGGACCATTGACAATGCCTAAGACATCCGATGGGCAAACGCCAGAAAAATCACGAAAGAAATTTCGGCCGAAGGGCCTGAGATCTACATCTACATCTACATGGATACTCTGCAAATGACATTTAAGTCCCTCGCAGAGGGTTCATAGAAACACCTCCACAATTCTCTATTATTCCAGTGTCGCATAGCGCGCGGAAAGAATGAACACCTATATCTCTCCGTACGGGCTCTGATTTCCCTTATTTTATCGTGGTGATCGTTCCGCCCTATGTAAGTCGGTGTCAGCAAAATATTTTCTCATTCGGAGGAGAAAGTTGGTGATTGGAATTTCGTGAGAAGATTCCGTCGCAACGGTAAACACCTTTCTTTTAATGATTTCCGGCCCAAATCCTGTACCATTCCTTAGACACTCTCTCTCTCATATTTCGCGATAATAAAAAACGTGCTGCCTTTCTTTGAACTTTTTCGATGTACTCCGTCAGTCCTATCTGGTAAAAATCCCACACCGCGCAGCGGTATTCTAAAAGAGGACGGACAAGTGTAGTGTAGGAAGTCTCCTTAGTAGGTCTGTTACATTTTCTAAGTGTCCTGCCAATAAAACGTAGAATCTGGTTAGCCTTCCGCACATCATTTTCTGTGTGTTCTTTCCAATTTAAGTTGTTGATGAATTTCAACAGGTAAAATGCCAACAAGTGACCACAAACACCTAAACAAACAACTAAGTTTTGGTTATTATAATTAAAGTAACAGTGTTCCAACCGCTGCAGTCCGGGCTGTATACATCGCAAGACGCTGAAACATCTCACGTATGTTCAGTAATCGGTGCGCTCGCGGACTATGCTGAAAAATAAGGTCTGTTTTTAGCCTTAAGGTGAAAATATGGCGCTCAGAGGAGTCAGGATGCGTTGTGGATTCAGGAAAAGTCGAGAAACACGAGCAAACACATGGTAATTGTGGATCTGTCACGTTTATTATGATAAGGTCACAACTTACAACATGGTTTTTGTATGGTCTCCCGACTCAGCAACAGGGTACATCTGTTACTCGTCATAGTCGACAATTGCTTGCAGCCTTTCCATTGTATCAGAGCGATATTTCGTCATGTGCTATCCTTCAGGTCAGGAGTAGTATGGATACATCACTGATACACACATATTTTCAGATATCGCCACACTCAGAAGTCATATGAATTTAGGTCGGGGAATCCAGAAGGCCACCCATGTTGAAATTTGTCAGACACGGTGCGTTCGTTAACGCAGATTTTTCGAGGCAAATCTGTCACTTGGATATGTCATGTCACCCCATCTTGCATGACGATAGTAATGTGGATACCACTGGAATCACGTGTTACAAATTTGAAAAAACGTGTTGCAGAAAGAAATCATTGTAACTTTCAGATATCACTGTGCACCCAACAGGCCCTTGAGGTGACACCTCCTCGAATAAAAACGGACCGGGAATGAAACTGACTGTGAAAGCACAAAACACAGTCACATAAGTTGAGTGCCGTGGATGTTCCGGCACAATATGTGGCAGAAGAGAACCACAAATGCGACAGTTCTGAGCATTCAGGGTACCGTGCGTAGTAAAATGTGCCTTCGTCACTGAAAGATTATTCCCCGGCCACTTGTTGTCTATTCCCATGCGTACAAAAAGACGAAGGGCAGTGTCACTATTATGGGGCTTCAATTGGTGTAAATGCTGAATCTGGTATGCCAGTGGAAAACGCGCTGCAATATTTTTGAACTGTTGACCGAGAGAGAGACAGTTTCCATGACACAGCTCGATAAATTCCTCCAGAATTTGAGGCATGTGCTACTTGGTCGGCTATAGCTACGGCAACTTCAACCACCATGGAAAGGGGTTGCCTCCCTCTACCTGCTGCAATATCTAATTCACCTATTTCTTCAAATTTCTTGATCGTATTCATTAGGCCCTTTATTGACATGGGATCTACTAAGCTGTTTCTGTCAATAATATTCCTGCAGAGTAGCGCTGCTATTTCTGCCGTTCTGATAAAACAACTTTAAGAGGAGTGCACGATCTTTCTTCTCAATAACAACTTAGCTTCGCACGGAAAACTTCAGCCTTCTTAATATTTTACAGCAACAGTAACTTCACAAAAAATAAAAGAAAAAAACTCAAAAGTTGTCGTCAAGCGACAAACACCATACTGATGTCATAACAGGAAAGGTTTCACGTTCGGACTCCTTACAGCCCCGTATTTTCTCCAGGTGGTGGAAAGTGAAACTATCATTTTTTTTTTTCAGTATACTCCGCGAGTGTACGATGTTTCATGGTCCTGCAATACATACAGCCCGCACCATCAATGTAGTTATTACCACACCGTATAATGTGTGCAAAGTGCAATTTCAGTAACTTGAGACGCCCTTCTAAGCCCGCAGGACAGGACAAGTGGTAGGAATTGTGGAAGGGGGCCAGAATGGGTGGCTGTCAGTTACACTCCAAACATAACACTTTATTTAGTTGTCCAAATATTACAGCGTAACCTCTAAACTTGACTATCGACAGAAAAGTCTTTAATTCTGAAAGGTCTGAAGGCCCATGAATTAAATACAGCTACTGTAATTTTTTTTTTGAGGCAGAGGGCTCTAGGCTTTAACCTTAAATATTATTGAAGGCCAAGCTATGTAAAACTTGACTAGTCAGTCAGATGGATTAAGCTTTTAAAAGCGGCTGAAGGTCGATAAATTTAAAACATCGAACTACAATAACCTTTCAATAGGCAGAAGGCCCAAGCTTTATGAGCAGGAAGGAACCTTACTCCAAAACGGCTGAAGGGCACATCATTTTTAGAACAATACAATTACGATAAATTTTTAGCAGGCAGAAGGCCCAGAGCTTTATCTTGAAAGAATGTAATACTTGATAAGTAAGAACCTCAAAACTTAAAGCGGCTGAGGGTCCACGCTTTTGAAAAACAATACAACTACAATACATTTTCAACATGCAGAAAGCCCACAGTTTTATCTTCCAAAAGGCAATACTTGATAAGTAGGATCCTTAAAATTTAAAACGGCTGAAGACCGATGCTTTAAAACAATACAGTAAATTTTCAACAGGCAGAAGGTCCAACCTTTATCTTCAGACAATGTAAGACTTGCCCAATTTAGAAAAACTTACTTTTAAAACTGCTGAAGGCCTTTGATTTTAAAATCATAATTAAAGCATACAAATTCCAACCATCGACTACGAGCCATTAAAAAGATACACAATTAAACGCCTACAAGAAAGGCAGTATAGGCAACGGCGCTCAGAAGTTTCCAGGGGGCTCGGTCTGCCCTTGAAATCTTAACGTTCGCTTAGGTGAGACAAGAAGTCGGAGCAACAATATTCAATCCGCCAAGTAACACAACCAAGAGACAGTCAGGGACCCACTCACAAGACGACTTGCTGACCACCGACCAGTATACCAATATACGAGAATTCCAAAGCCAAAACGTTACAGACATAGCCACCCACAACCACCAATACATTAAGCTGTCAGAAACTACGCACCATGTTGGACAGTGACAACAGGTGAGGAAAGGACACTGCCTACATTTACGTCAGCAACCAGGGCAGGTAACCGGAACACTAACGGCCAGAAAATTCCTCTGGTACCCTTGAATTTCAAACCGACAAATAAATTTAATTCCCCCATACGGCGGCTAAATCTTCACCAACTCGAACACTCGCTGTTGCTCCTAGGAATACCGCCAACAGCGAACCGCCAACGAAGGGGACAACGTGAACAGACGTGGCCTCGGTAATAAAATCACCACTCAACTTTCATGTCCTGGGTCAGTGAACCACGAACATCGTAGCACTCGGAACAACCGTCACAGACTACGACATTGCATAGAGACCTCCAGCGGGCCCGGCTGACTGCGCCAAGCAGAAACTTGCTTGCCGATCCACTCCAACCGACCGACTGGCTGCTGCCACACGTAGAAAGAGGAAGAACCACACCATAACCGCAAAAACCGCGGGAAACCAAACACAGAGTAACAGCCAAGTTTTAAAGCGACGCATAAGCCTCGGTCAGCACGGCTCACTCTGCGAGGGTACGATGTTTCATTGTCCTGCAGTGTATGCAGCCCGCACTATCAATGTAGTTAATACCACTTGGTATAATGTTTGTCAACGTGCAATTTCAGCATCTATCTTGTATACTATCAAATATTCTGAAATAAGCTGGCATGACAATCATGAGGTAATTGGTAATGAAATGTTGATGGTGCTTGAAGATACCGATACGAAAGCTGACACTTTTGGCTGTTATACTACTTACGCTATCAGTCGATAATAAAGAGCCACAACTATTCAACAGAAGGAGAGATGGAAAGTAAGCATTTGAGTTTCGATTTCAGATTTTGTTATCAAACTCTCTGTTTCCGTTTTCAGTTACAGAAATAGTTAAGCAGTTATGTGATAAATTGTAGCATCCATTGATATGGCTGTGGCAGCTCTAGTGAGAGGACGTTATTGCCACTTCCTAGTCTAGATACAGTTGTGCTACTGAAAATATTTCATATAGACGTCGATTAGTTATGGAAAATTTAACAAACCCACATATGCGTTACTATTACTTTCGGATACACAACACTGTAATGAGTCAACTGCTCAAAATTTTGGCTTTTCCCAGATCGCACTGTCTTCCACGTCATCAACAACGAAGATGGCAACATATGGTATTCGTCTCATATTCCTCACAAGCGATTTGCAGCTACAAAGTAGTCCGCTGAGGGCGTCACCTGTTACTGACACCAATTGTACTGAATGTTGCAGGTGCTATAGGGCCAGTACTAACGTAACTTCAATTGATCACCTAGGAACTCGTTGTCCGGTTGCAGAGGAAAGCACAGGCTGCTGAATATTGAAGAGCTGCAGGAAATGAATACCAGAGTGTGGTAGAGGTTCAGTGGTACTGCAAATTAAGTTCGATACTTCGAAATGCCATGCGCTTTTACTATTTAAAATGCACCAGAAACTGAAATATGTACGTAACATGCTTAAACGATGTCAATTAGCGGTACTTTGTAGTGCTTTAGGTTAATATGAGCAGTGTACGGGAAAATCAACTATTCTGACAATGAAAATCACACTGTACACAGACAAACGTCCAAACTCGCCAACTGTCCATCTTGAATATCCTTCCGGTAGACGTTACTAGTTTGCAGCAAACACCGTCCGGCATCGTATCTGTTCGTAGCCAGTCGCAATCATCCTAACTACCCTTTTGAACATTAGCTGCAAATTAACTCTAAAAATCATGAGTTGGTACATTCAGAAAAAGGCATACTTCCATTCGTATTTTACGACGGAGGCAATGCGTTTTGCATTTAAAATCATTTATGTCGTGTCATATTTCGAGCGGTTTACAGCGCTTCCCCATTTAGTGGCTTGTGGCTCCCCTCGGTCTCTTTACTGACGCGGGCCGCCACTTTTCAGGTCGCTGACCCCAGTGCGCCTCATTCAACACCAACTGTCCTCAATCACCTAAGTCTGGTAAGGCCTAGCAGCTGCTGACACCTTGTAACTGCTCGTTTGATACCAGTTCCGTTATCCGTCAAATTCAGTCTATTAAAAAAACCAATAAGAATTCCTTATGCGGTGAGGCATAGCAGCTAACCTGGCTATGTCACAAACGACAAAGTTGTAAATTTTCAGTAACATATACTACCAAATGTGTTGTCGTGCTCGATAACTCCTAGCTGCTTCATCAATCATTGCAATTTTCCACTCTTTGTAAGAACGCTGACGGTAGAGTACTTTTACACTCGGGCGTCACTGTTTGGAAAATTATATTGAAAGGAGAGCATTCGTAAGACTCAGAGACCTAGTACTGCCGTAATTTAGTAGGAAAATTGGTAAAATATGAGTGACGTTTTACGCTAGTACGTATTACCAGACTCACGAATTTGTGACAATTGCTGCAAAAGTATCTGTCTTCACTGGTCCTAACATGCTTACTATGTGTTTTAGTTCGATAATCAGAATTCTGTAACTACCGTACAACGTAATTTTCGTACCGATTATGATAAAATTCCTTCCTTTGTGCCATTTATGAGTGCGTGATCGTAAGCCATAGAAAGTATTCAGGCCGGCTGTGGTTCAAATGGTTCAAATGGCTCTGAGCACTATGCGACTTAACTTCTGAGGTCATCAGTCACCTAGAACTTAGAACTAATTAAACCTAATTAACCTAAGGACATCACAGACATCCATGCCCGAGGCAGGAGTCGAACCTGCGACCGTAGCGGTCACTCGGTTCCAGACCAGGCCGGCTGTGTTTGTATGACGACGTTGCAGAGCGACTGAGACAAAGTTTGCACAACAGCCTTTCAAAATCGAACCGGCGTGCTTCTCGCTAGCTGGGCGTTTCGCTTACGACAGGTGTGTGCTAAGATGTCATTCGGACTTTAAGATCGTACAGATTAACGATTGTGCTGGGCGTTTCGCTTACGACAGGTGTGTGCTAAGATGTCATTCGGACTTTAAGATCGTACAGATTAACGATTGTGCAAGATCTAAGAGAGAGACTGTTAAGGAAAAGTTGTGTTTCTTTCCGTTTTAGAAATAACGAGTTCCGGTAATATGGAAGTGTTATATACAGATCAGTTTGGACTCCGGCCATCAGCCATCGCAATATCTTTCCTTCTTTGTTTGTGTCGTCGCTGACTCTCACAGTAGCCGACACAATATCTGGCGCAGTGGATTAATAAAGCAACACCGCATTCGCTCTTCGCCACTCCGTCACAACGCGTCACTAATGTTCCTCTCTTTTCTTTCAAAGGAGCTTTGCTACTAATTGTGGGATTGACTCAATGTAGTGTAAGCAGCGGAATGGTATGGTACTCATGTCGGTAACAAGCCGAGACGGAATTTGATACCGCTAAGCAGATGGAAGCATACTGTCACCTCAGCTCTGCAATATCTATGCAAAGTGTGTAATCAGGAGAGCGCTGGATGGCTTGGACGGTGGGATTTCAATTGGCGACAGGAAAACCAACAATTTATGCTTCACAGATGATACTACACTCATAGCAGGAAGTGAGGAAGATATTGGTAAACTGTTCTCAAGAGTGAAAGATATTAGTCTAAACGTTGGCTACAGATAAACATGAAAACAACCAAACTAATGGTTATAAATCGCCCACGCATCAGTCAAAACCAACCTACAGGATGCTTAAGGAATTTGGAGATAGTGAGTGATTATGTATATTTAGGCTCTCTGATCAATTGCACAGGAAAGTGTGATAAAGAGATAAGACGACGAATCATTCTTGGCCGAGCCGCAATGTTCAAACTCACTAGGATACGGCAGTAACGGGCAATATCCAACACAACGAAGATGCGCTTGGTAGAAGCATTGGTGTTTCCTGTATTCTTATACGGATGGGAGACTTGGACCGTGGAAGGTAGTGATATGAGCCGCATTGATGCCTTCGAGATGTGGTGCTGGCGGAGGATGCTACGTGTACCGTGGACACAAAAAAGGAACAAATGTTTCAATATTAGAAGAACATGAAATCACAAAAAGGTTATCTTTTCGGGTCAACCAAAGATGCCTTTAGTTCCTTGGGCACATCTTGAGAAGGAAAGGGGATAAATTTACAGAAGACCATCGTGCAAGAAAAAACTGATGCAGAAGTCAACGTGGGAGAGCAGAAAACTGATGGTTGGTTCAAGCGAAGAAGATTACCATCCTGCCTCTTCACATCGTATTAAGAAAGGCCGAAGATCGCTGTGGATGGAGGCATCTGTCTGAAGTTTCAACTACGTAAGACTGAATCGTAAAATGAGGTCACGACACTCAACAATGATCAAAACGACTAAGGATGATGATAAAGCAGATGGGAAACGATCGAGAGGCAACACGGCTACATCAAAAGTTATACCCTCACAGACACCAAACACATCAAACAACATTTCAATCTTCTTTTGGACTCCAGCTTCTGTGGCCGAGCGGTTCTAGGCGCATCAGTCCTGAACCGTGCAACCGCTACGGCTGCAGGTTCGAATCCTGCCTCGGGCATGGATGTGTGTGTTGTCCGTAGGTTAGTTAGGTTTAAGTAGTTCTACGTTCTAGGGGACTGATGACCTTCGATTTTAAGTCCCATAGTGCTCAGAGCCATTGGAACCGTTTCTCTTTTGGACGTTTGTGGGGTCATGGGTCCTATTAGAAGACGAACGCTCATGGAGGTTCGAATCCTGCCTCTGGCATGGATGTGTGTGTTGTCCTTAGTTAAGTTTAAGTAGTTCTAAGTTCTAGTGGACTGATGACCTTGGATGTTAAATCGCATAGTGCTCAGAGCCATTGGAACCATTTCTCTTTAGGACGTTTGTGGGATCATGGGTCCTTTCAGAAGACGAACGTGCATGGTGGCGGTGCACTGTGCCTAAGTCAGATTTGGAGGTCCAGGGTTTTGCTTCTGGACCGTTTCCTTCTACTTGAAAGGAGTTGTGTAGGGGCTTTTTTTATGTAGCGAAATTCCGGGACTCGTTCGCTCCTTCGGTTGGTGGGACATTCGAACGTGTCTTCTTGATATTTTTATGAGGATCCCCTTTGTAGTTCGTTCAGATCATCATGTCGGCAAAATAAACATCAGCATCTCATGGCTTCGACGTTCCAACTAGAATGCTCGTCAGTGCCAAGAAGGTAGCTGACTGTATGGCCGCGTATCTACGTAGTTCACAGAGTTAATTTTCGTTGCAGGGTAATGAATCACGTCCGGAAATAAAAGTGTGTGGAATGGGATCCGAGCAGGTGTGTGTTGGGTAAGGAAAGTCAAGGTAGGCTGCGCGAGCCTCCAGAAGTCAGACGATATTGCAGGGCCTGCGTTATTCAGAATTGTGGTGCAATGTTCCTTTGGACATGATTGCATATCCAAAGGATATGGGTCGTCTTACCATTAGGCTGTCCGAACACTACTCGCGGCGAGACCCAAACTTCAACATGTCGTCAATCAACTATCTATGACCTGTACTCGTACATGCATAATGTATACTCCTGTACAGGAGAAGTATTGTTCTTTACAGTCGCTTGCCCGGTGTCGCCGGATACAAACGATATTGCACTTCCTTCGTTACTCTGGCATAAATTTTCACTGTCGTCATTTGATTATACAGCTGATGGTTGGCCATATTCGTAACTGCGAATAAATTTCACGTTTTTCATGACGGCTGTAGTCGCCGTAAGCCCTGTTCCTGAACATTGCGTCTTAATTCGGAATAAGACAGGCACTGCAATACCGTATTTATCTGCCGACACCGGGCAACTGCCTGCACAGGAAAACACATAGTGCATGTTCGTTTATAGGATGTTAAAAAAATGGCTCTGAGCACTATGGGACTTAACTGCTGTGGTCATCAGTCCCCTAGAACTTAGAACTATTTAAAACTAACTAAGGACATCACACACATCCATGCCCGAGGCAGGATTCGAACCTGCGACCGTAGCGGTAGCGCGGTTCCGGACTATAGCGCCTAGAACCGCTCGGTCACTCCGGCCGGCTAGAGGATATAGACACATTATTGACGACATATGAAAGTTTTCGTCTGGCCGTGAGTCGTGCCCGGATAGGCTAATGGTAAGGTGACCGCTCGCGATAAGCGAGAAATCTGTGTTCGAGCCCCGAGGAATTGATTGTCGGTGCAAAAATAGCAAGTCCAGCTGTGGGCAACAGGTACAAATCTAGCGCTATGAATTTTTTGCAATCTGGTATGGCGTCCACAGAGCCACCTGACAAACCATAGTCAGCATGGCTATCGAGCAGACAGACATTCCGCTGTTAGTGAAACTGTTTTATGTTAACGGCAGTAAGTACAGTAACGCACTGAGAGAGTATCGATGATTTAAAGTTCTGAGGAATGCTCCGATGTCATTAATTGGTATAAAGAAGGTGATAATGAAAGTCGAAAACACGAGACAGCTTGGTGTGGCACCTAGAAGACAAAGGCGTCCGATTCCGGTGGAAGTTATTTAAGAGGTTGCTGTTGCTGTAACACGCCGTACAGGGTGAGCAATACTAAAAGTTGTGAGGGCTATTTTACACTGATATTGGTACAAGATCCAGACGGGGCAGCAACTGAAACTTCTTGTGCCGCAGCAAAGTTCCGAATTTGCTGACCAGTTTGTGGGCCGAATCGAACTTAATGACATGTGACTGGGCAATTATGCAAAGAGACGAGGCTCATTTTACACTATACAGTTCAGTGAATACATAAACTGCTGAATTTGCGAAACTATTAAACCCTTGTTTTCCACACTCACTATA
Organism: Schistocerca piceifrons; assembly: GCF_021461385.2. Classification (NCBI taxonomy): domain Eukaryota; kingdom Metazoa; phylum Arthropoda; class Insecta; order Orthoptera; family Acrididae; genus Schistocerca; species Schistocerca piceifrons. The sequence continues at coordinate 559,335,941 of NC_060143.1, forward strand.
TGTGACTGTATGATGCAGATGCGCAAACATCATTATACTCGATCCGCTCTTCTTTGAAGAGCATGCACCTAGAGGACTTGTAAAGTGCACTGTGGCGTCTGCACGTTATCGAAATCTCCTTGTACTGCGTGTTATTCCTGCGTCGGTTGCGCACAGCTGTGACCAAACCACTGTTTTCATGCAAGATGCGGCTCACCCAACAAAAGTTCTGCTTAATGCAACCGTCCACGATTGAGTTATCTCCAGATGTTCCCCTGATGCCTGGCCTCGAAGTTAACCTGATCTGAATCCACCTGACATTTGGCTCTGGTGAGGTCTAGATGAACGCGTTCTGTCTCTATCTGATCTGAAGACCAGTATACAGGAACACATTGCTCAGATACCACAGGTACTGCGTCGTTTTACGGATGCAGCATCTCGTCGTCGTTTCCGAAGATTATATTGAACAACATGTTCGGTTAGTAACAAAAATCAACATTATGCCAATTGTTTGACTTCTCGGCCCATGCCCTGTTATTAATCTTTCACATATGGAAACATCTTTATACGTCATTCTTGCAATCGCAGCTCCACAATTGCACACGTTGTCCAAAATTGAAACTAATTATTTTCTAGCGTAAACTGGTTCCGCATTAACGAATTAGTATATCTACCAAGTTTCGCTGCGTTACGATAATTACGGTCCGCACTGGAAATCTGTCACATTGAACATTAATTGTAACTACACTACTGGGCATTAAAATTGCTACACCACGAAGATGACGTGCTACAGACTCGGAATTTAACGACAGGAAGAAGATGCTGTGATATGATTAGCTTTTCAGAGCATTAACACAAGGTTGGCACTGGTGGCGACACCTACAACGTGCTGACATGAGGAAAGCTTCCAACCGATTTCTCCTACACAAACAGCAGTTGACCGGCGTTGACTGGTGAAACGTTGTTGTGATGCCTCGTGTAAGGAGGAGAAATGCTTACCATCACGTTTCAGACTTTGATAAAGGTCGGATTGTAGCCTATCGCGATTGCGGTTTATCGTATCGCGACATTGCTGACCGCGTTGGTCGAGATCCAATGACTGTTAGCAGAATATGGAATCGGTGGGTTCAGGAGGGTAATAAGGATCGCCGTGCTGGATCCCAACGGCCTCGTATCACTAGCAGTCGAGATTACAGGCATCTTATCCGCATGGCTGTAACGGATCGTGCAGCCACGTCTCGATCCCTGAGTCAACAAATGGGGACTTTTGCAAGACAACAACTGCACGAACAGTTCGACGACGTTTGCAGCAGCATGGACTATCGGCTCGGAAACCATGGCTGCGGTTATCCTTGACGCTACATCACAGACAGGAGCGCCTGCGATGGTGTACTCAACGACGAACCTGGGTGCACGAATGACAAAACGTCATTTTTTCGGATGAATCCAGGTTCTGTTTACAGCATCATGATGGTGGTATCCGTGTTTGGCGACATCGCGGTGAACGCACATTGGAAACGTGTATTGGTCATCGCCATACTGGCGTATCACCCGGCGTGGTGGTATGGGGTGCCTTTGGTTACACGTCTCGGTCACCTCTTGTTCGTATTGACGGCACTTTGAACAGTGGACGTTACATTTCAGATGTGTTACGACCCGTGGTTCTACCCTTCGTTCGATCCCTACGAAATCCTACATTTCAGCAGGATAATGCACCACCGCAGGTTGCAGTTCCTGTACGGGACTTTCTGGATACAGAAAATGCTCGACTGCTGCCATGGCCAGCACATTCTCCAGATCTCTCACCAACGTCGGGTCGATGGTGGCCGAGCAACTGGCTCGTCACAATATCCAGTCACTACCCTTCATGAACTGTGGTATCGTGTTGAAGCTGCATGAGCAGCTGTACCTGTACACGCCATCCAAGCTCTGTTTGACTCAATGCCCAGGCGTATCAAGGCCGTTATTAAGGCCAGAGGTGGTTGTTCTGGGTACTGATTTCTCAGGATCTATGCACCTAAATTGCGTGAAAATGTAATCACATGTAAGTTCTAGTATAATATATCTGTCCAATGAATACCCGTTTATCATCTGCATTTCCTCTTGGTGTGGCATTTTTAATGGCCAATAGTGTACTTTCAAGGGAAACACCTCATAGCACCCACCTCAGATTTAGTGGTAAGATGGATGAGAGTATAGCCGGGCAGAAACTGAACACAGAACAAGCATTGAAACAGGAGGAAGGTGTATTGAACTGTGAAGAAAAGAGCAGAATAGAAACAGTGAACGGTCCCAGCATATGAAGTGCAACATTGAGCGAATCTGAACGGCTGCCTCGTCGTGGTTAAGCGGACACTGGTGTTGGACTGTAAAGCGGAAGAGTCTTGTTCAAAACTCCCTCGTGCCATTTACTTCATTTTTTTTTTTTCACAAGATTATGAACTGTCTGTCCGGCCATTGATATGTTTGTTCTCCTTCTGTAGTCTTGGCAGTTATCGTTCCATACAGTGGTTATAGAATGTGTAACCGTCACAAGTAAAACTGATGAACAGTGAGAGCAGGTGAGGTACCACATAGACGTCTCACAGAAATGGAAACAGCAAATAAACGGGTGTGAACTATGTTACAAAAGAGGAATTCAAGAGTGAAAACTTCCAAATCGGAAACCAATATCAAAAACGTTAAAAATGTATGTTTCGACAGAGCACAGAGATATTGTGCGACTGTGAAACTGTTGCGTTTATTTGTTGCACCTTATGCGACAAACTATTATATTTTTATCGTTTCCTTTGAAGTAATGACATTCAAATTCATGCGAACACCTGAATCGGGTAAGGAAGCATACGTCACTCACTTACTAGGCGTACAAGTTAGGCGTATCGGTAAGAGGTACCTGTCATAATGACAAACGCACTGTCGCTAATTCCGCGTAAAACACACCAGACGTGTTCTCCGTTGAGTGATTCGGTTGAGTCTTCGCCCTGTCATCAATCGTTTGCGGTTCCCATCAGAAAAAGCCACTTCCTTTCGGGTGCTAATACAGTAGCTGTGCAGAATCAACTATCATTATAGGTCCCTTCCCTACACCTCACTAGTGCAAACGGACGTTACACCACGACAGAGACACCAATTTGAATGCAGCGAACAGCGAAGAAAAAAAAAATAATTGGCACGTGGGAGATTTAAACACGACTCGGCCTCTTGGTAGTCCAACACCGTGACCAGTTAACCACGACTCCTTCAGTCTTTCAAGCTACATTATTACAGTTCTTGTACTTGCACCGTTCACTGTTTCTATTTTGCTTATTCTTCATAGTCAGTACACCATCTTCCTGATTTTATGCTTGATCTGTGTCAGTTTTTGACGGGCTGTCCAATGGGCCCACTTACCACTAAATCCATGGGGGGGGGGGGGGGGGGGGAGAGTTTCCCATTGGACGTAGAGCAGTAGAGCAGTGGTAGGTATTGCGGCAAAGTTTTCTGAAGAAGTGGTACGAGAGAAGCCCGGCCTGTCCAGAGAATAACAATGCCTCCCGCTAGAGCGGACGTTTGGCAAGTGGTGCGGACAGCTCGCGCCGGTCTGCGGACGAGCTTTACGGCGCGGCGTGAATCAGCGATGCTCACCGCGCATGCGCCGCTGCGGCGGCCTGATCTTCCGCAGACGTTACTACCCTTGTTTATGGCGGCAATAATATCCCACACCCCCCGTCCTGCAGGCATTCCGCTCTGCGCTGAGTCGCCCTGTAAATCTGGCGTAAACCGTCTGTGCCGACACACACAGACATGCGGGCCACCGCGTCGGCGGCTGCACCACTTCAACAGTTACCGCAGTAGGCAGCGACCGCACAACTACCTTGGAGCGGCGAGAAAGAGCTGACTCTTAGCAACACTGCGAAATACAACTGAATTTTAATATTTGCACATATTTTATCTTACAATGACCAACGGCAGAGTATTAATTTATTGTCATGAAGATGCCGGTGATCAGATACATAGAGACTATGTGAAAACAAAGCTGCCGTGACAGCTGGTGGCCTGTTACTTAGTGACAGATACAGCAAATTTGCAGCACTCCCGTCGGTTTGGTATATAGTCGCATTCTTCCTCCGCGGTTTTGTGTCACAATTACATATTAATGTATTATTGTAGCTGGTACTTTTATGTCTGTACTCTGTGTTATATTTAAGAAGTGTGACGGCGGCTACGAGGGTCACTCCAAAAGAAATGCACACAATTTTTGTAAAAATACAGTTTTAATTCTGCATGTGTAAAGTCTTACAGTGTGTAGATACATCCTTCCCGCTTGTTTTCAAACTTAGTTCAGCCTCTTCCCGTGAGTGGCGCCGTCACAGCTTGTCTTCAAGGTGGCTTCTTCACTTGACGTTCGTCAGAAGCAACGTGATGTCATAGAATTTCTGTGCTGTGAAAACGAGACAGTGGGAGTCAGCCACAAGAGGTTGAAAAAGGTGCTGTCGATCGCAGTACAGTTAGTCGGTGGGCAAGCAGGTTACGTGATGAAAGCGGCCACGGCAATATTGAGGATTGTCCTCGCAGCGGCAGGCCTCGTACTGCACACACTCCAGACAATGTGCAGAGAGTTAATGAATTGGTAACTGCTCACAGACGCATCACAGTGAACGAATTGTCACGCTACGTTGGGATATGGGAAGGAAGTGTTTGCAGAATACTGAAAGTGTTGGCGTTAAAAGAGGTTTGTGCCAGGTGAGTTCCCAGGATGTTGACAGTGGCTCACACACAAACAAGAAAAACTGTATGCAGCGAACTTTTGGAACAGTACGAGAATGGTGGAGATGAATTTCTTGGAAGAACTGTGACAGGTGATGAAACATGGCTCCATCATTTTTCACCAGAGACGAAGAGGCAACTACAGTGTCTCTCGATCCCGAAGGACTCTCGCTTATGGACATCATGCCAAGTGGAAACACCATAAATTTTGATGCATATGTGACGACACTGAAGACACTTCAAGCTCGGCTGAGTCCAGTTCGACCACATCGACAAGAGTAGGATTTTTTGCTGTTGCACGACAATGCACGGCAACATGTCAATCAAAAAACCGTGGAAGGGATCACAAAACTCGGATGGAGAACACTGAAACACCCGCCTTACAGTCCTGACCTGGCTCCATGTGTCTATCATCTCTTTGGGAAAATGAATGGCTCTCTTCGTGGAACAAGGTTTGAAGATAATGACTCCCTTGCGCACGCTGCCAAACAGTGGCTCCAGCAGGTTGGTCCAGAATTTTACAGTGCGGGCATACAGGCTCTGGTTCCGAGATGGCGTGAGGCAGTTCAGTGGGATGGAAATTATGTGGATAAATGAAAATATTGTTCCTAAAGGATGTATCTACACACTGTAAATCTTTCAAACATGTAGAATAGAAGATGGATTTTTAAAAAAATAATGTGCATTTCTTTTGGTGTGACCTTCGTACATTTCACAGTAAACTAGCTGAACACCTGACATTAATCGAGTACGTATTTATTCCAGTTACCTATTACTCTTTCTCCTCATGCACTCTCTCTTTCCATCCCTTCCTCCCTCTGTCCATCTGCATGTGCCGCCCCCTCCCCCCCCCCCCCCGGCCTGTCCCTCACGCTCATGTCCTCCGGCCCCCTCTCTGTCCTTCTCCACCAGTTTTTTCATCTACTACTGTCCCTCCCTCTATCCGTCGGCTCCTCCTTTTCTATATGTCTATCTCCTCCTCACCACCTTTTGTTGTCCATCTCCACCTCTACCCTGTCTGTGTCCATTTCCTCATCTTCCCTCTCTCTATCCATTTTCTCTTAGTCCTTTTCTCTGTTCATTTTCTACTCCTGCTCCATCTCCTCCCTCTCTCCGTCCATCGCCTCTCCTTTCCCTTTCTCTGTGCATTGATGGGTAGGTGGATTACAAATTGTGGTACCGGTGACTAAAAAATATTCCTGTTAAACCGAATAGCGAAGGCCATATAATGAAAGCCACAGTTACATAGTTACCTAGTAGTTCCAGCGGATCAGGTCATACTGGCGTCACATTTTAAAGGAATTAATAATATAGTGGAAAGCAGTAAGAAGGCTGGTTGATCGCGGATTAAACGGATGAGCCTCAGCCACTAAAATACACATTAAAACCTCGGTCCAATTACACTGTTCAACAACTTCGTGGCATACTTTCGTCATCGCCTAAAACAGACAGTAGGTCTGTCTGTAGAACAAAGGCTGCCCTGCTATCAGCATACAACACAAAGGACGACGAAAACTTGTGCAGCGTGAGTTTGACGCCACAAACACTGCATTCCGGTGGGTCGTCTTGCAGCAAGAGGTATGCATGCGCCATCAGGCAGCGCCCTCCCTCCTCTCTCTGACCATCTTCTTCTCTTGTCTTTGTCTGTCCACACACTTTTCCTCCTGTCCGTCTCCTACTACCACCTATCCTTATCCCTCTCCTCTATACCCCTCTCTGTCTGTCCATTTCCTCCTCATGCTTGCTCTCCCCCCACCCCTGAAGTATGTTGCTGGTTCTTACTTCCACAGGTAGTAATATAAGGACCAAGTTTGTATGAAATCGACTCAGGAGTTTAGAAGGAGCTCTTTACCCGCACATTTTTCTACGCGTTTTTCCTTTGTGTCTCTAGTGAAATGCGCCCTGCAGTTTTATTATCAGACGTCTTTTCTCCTGAACTGTGTGTCGCACAACGACATACTTTTTCTAGCATGTTCAGTGGTACGTATTAGTACTCTCTTCAAAATGTGACAAAAATAGAGTTAGAAGTTGATAAGTAGTAAATTGAAAGGTTATGCCTTACTCGACAGTTTTACTGCTTAAACAGCGAAATCCTTTCATCATTTTTTGTTTGTGTGAAGAAATGTCTAGTAAAGGTTTAAAATTATGTGAAACGTTGGTCACAGGTCGCTAATGGTTCTCATCCGTCAATGCTGATTTAACACAGCGATGAGCGTCGGGAGCTACGCTTCCTCTCACACCCATCTCCACCCCTTTGATAGGTAGATGGTTCTTACCCCCACAACGATTCTTTCAAGACAGTAAGTGAAACGTGTACCAAGATTGGTTGAAATCGATCCAGTGGTTTGGGAGGAGATGTGGAACATGCATACCCATTGAGCCGTGGAGGACTGACGCCAGCACCGAGTACGCTCGTTGTATTGTTGCGATCGATTGTGGAGGGTATATGAGATCTTTGCATATCGTGTGGCTTTCTTCCGGGTTGGCGGACTTCAAGAGTAAGCCGTTAGTTTTCAAAAGGAAAACGTAGAGAGACTTTGGACGTCTCCAGAGAAAGGAGTGTGATATACCACGCAATTGTATTGGTCGGCAAGTCTGTGTTTGGGGGAAGCTCGGAGATCCAGGTTTCGTGATTTCTGTCAAGGGAAAGGTCCCTGAAGGAATGTGGTTAAGCTGTTTGTGCCGCTGAGTTGTGCTGTGTGCAAACATCAAAGAGTTGCAATTGCCCTGTGTATGTCAAAAGCTGATGTAAGCGCCAACGCCTTGGCGGGGAGTGAGGTGTAACCCGCAGCCTAGGTCCTGCTGCGTTTACGTAGCCCTGCTATGGCTGGATTGCTGTGGGCGAACACCCCATGCAAAAGATTAGTATATCTTTCCTTCCGCCGAGGCGGGTAAGACGCGTTTTGTAATTTGTGATTTTCTGGTGTTTAAACAAATGTTTTTTGGGTTACATAAAGATATGCCTCCAACTAAGTGCAATCTGGGTTTTGTCTCATGGCAATCTTTCTTTCATCTGTTACATATCTATGTTCTGGTGAATTGTGGTTAACGACATGAGATTTACGTGTTGTTCGGGCCGTGTAGTATTTAAATGCAATTAACTGGCTGGCCCACTCTGGTAGAAACTGTACTGTTATTTGTAAGCTTTTGTTTAGTGCGGCGAAGCCACGGCACTACTGTATTTGCTAGTTGTTTCTGAACTGTTTTTAGATGCATTTCGTGTTTATACTTATTTGTTTTAATAAGAACTTACTCTAAGTTACTGCTGCTTGTAGTCAAGATTGTGGGAAATGATCTGCAGGAACCTTGTGTTATTAAATAAAGTATGTGTAAATCAAAGTACGACCACCAACCAAGATTCGCCATTCCGTTTCCCGTCCTGAGAACAGTTTTACAGTGATGCGCCAAAACGTTATGACCACCGCCCACGACGCCGTTGGATGCCACTTGGTTGCACAGGGGTCACGTGATGCAGTAACAAACGTTTGTAAGAGGAGCAGACACGGAAGGGAGATCGTCCTAGCAAAGACAAGGACTCCAAATGGGGAAATCCACTGAGATAAGCGACTTTGACAAAGGGTAGATTATTATTACGCAGAGTCTGTAAACGAGTATCTTGCCAATGGCGAATAATTGTCTCGTGATACCGTCGTGAGCCTCTACGGGAAGTGGGAGAGGACAGTGAAACTACCACTAGGCGCTCTTACAGAACTTGGGGTTCAGAGGCTTGTCTGCTCTGTAAAGTAGGATAGATGGTGATCTGTCCCATGTCTGCCGAAAGAGCACAATGCTGATGCACCCACAAGTGTTTCGGAGCACACCGTTCATCCTACATTGTTGAACGTGGAGCTCCGCGGCAGACCACCCCTACGTGTTCACATGTTGACCCAACGACATCGCCAGCAGCGATTACAGTGGGCACGGGACCATCACGATCCGACCGTCGGTCAATATCAACGTGACGGCTCTTCGGGTGAATCACCTTTTTGCTACAGTGGGGCGAAGGTCATCACCACAAACTCCGTCATTGAGGTGGACGGCGGCTCGAAACGTGCAGCACGGCACGGGGAGAAGCTGGTGCGAAAAGTATTGTGATATGGAATGCAGTACCCTGAGCTTGCATGGGATCTGTTGTAGTAATCGAAGACACACAAACCACGTACATCCCTTCATGCTTGATCTCTTCCCCGACGGCGATGTTACCTTTCGGCAGTGTAATTGTCTGTGTCTCGGAGCTAGAACCGTGCTATAGTGATTTGAGCAGCATTATAGTGAACTCACGTTGATATCTCGGCGACCATATTTGCCTCATGTATATCCTAGGGAATCCCTCTGGGTGCCTATCGGGAGCCATCACGGCGTACGCGAATCAGCGGCCCTTTATTTACGCTAATTACATCACCTGTGCTTAGACATCTAATGCCACACACCTCCACAAACCTACCGAGAAACTGTCGGATTCGTGGTACGCAGCATCACTGATTTGTTTCGTTCCAAAGGCGGCCAAACTATCTATTAAGCAGTACGTCATGAAGTTTTGGCTCATCAGTGTATAATATGTATGGATATACAGTCCTGGAAATGGAAAAAAGAACACATTGACACCGGTGTGTCAGACCCACCATACTTGCTCCGGACACTGCGAGAGGGCTGTGCAAGCAATGATCACACGCACGGCACAGCGGACACGCCAGGAACCGCGGTGTTGCCCGTCGAATGGCGCTAGCTGCGCAGCATTTGTGCACCGCCGCCGTCAGTGTCAGCCAGTTTGCCGCGGCATACGGAGCTCCATCGCAGTCTTTAACACTGGTAGCATGCCGCGACAGCGTGGACGTGAACCGTATGTGCAGTTGACGGACTTTGAGCGAGGGCGTATTGTGGGCATGCGGGAGGCCGGGTGGACGTACCGCCGAATTGCTCAACACGTGGGGCGTGAGGCCTCCACAGTACATCGATGTTGTCGCCAGTGGTCGGCGGAAGGTGCACGTGCCCGTCGACCTGGGACCGGACCGCAGCGACGCACGGATGCACGCCAAGACCGTAGGATCCTACGCAGCGCCGTAGGTGACCGCACCGCCGCTTCCCAGCAAATTAGGGACACTGTTGCTCCTGGGGTATCGGCGAGGACCATTCGCAACCGTCTCCATGAAGCTGGGCTACGGTCCCGCACACCGTTAGGCCGTCTTCCGCTCACGCCCCAACATCGTGCAGCCCGCCTCCAGTGGTGTCGCGACAGGCGTGAATGGAGGGACGAATGGAGACGTGTCGTCTTCAGCGATGAGAGTCGCTTCTGCCTTGGTGCCAATGATGGTCGTATGCGTGTTTGGCGCCGTGCTGGTGAGCGCCACAATCAGGACTGCATACGACCGAGGCACACAGGGCCAACACCCGGCATCATGGTGTGGGGAGCGATCTCCTACACTGGCCGTACACCACTGGTGATCGTCGAGGGGACACTGAATAGTGCACGGTACATCCAAACCGTCATCGAACCCATCGTTCTACCATTCCTAGACCGGCAAGGGAATCTGCTGTTCCAGCAGGACAATGCACGTCCGCATGTATCCCGTGCCACCCAACGTGCTCTAGAAGGTGTAAGTCAACTACCCTGGCCAGCAAGATCTCCGGATCTGTCCCCCATTGAGCATGTTTGGGACTGGATGAAGCGTCGTCTCACGCGGTCTGCACGTCCAGCACGAACGCTGGTCCAACTGAGGCGCCAGGTGGAAATGGCATGGCAAGCCGTTCCACAGGACTACATCCAGCATCTCTACGATCGTCTCCATGGGAGAATAGCAGCCTTCATTGCTGCGAAAGGTGGATATACACTGTACTAGTGCCGACATTGTGAATGCTCTGTTGCCTGTGTCTATGTGCCTGTGGTTCTGTCAGTGTGATCATGTGATGTATCTGACCCCAGGAATGTGTCAATAAAGTTTCCCCTTCCTGGGACAATGAATTCACGGTGTTCTTATTTCAATTTCCAGGAGTGTATTAAGGTAAGCGACGTTGTAACAACTTGATCTCTATGTGATAAATATGTAGTTTCCAAAGATACAAATAGTAAACTCTGCCATGCGGCGAAAGAGTATTGATTCTTGGGTTATAGTGTACAATCAGACTTGCACAAGAATTTCGTGAATATATCTCTTTGCGATGTGATAGTCAAAGGAACGCAGGATTCGGTTACGATTGTGGACGGGGCTGCTACTATTGGTTGCCTTTTACAGTTGTCCACATTTATTTTTAAAACAGGAATTCCAGACCCAACAATAAATAAAAAAATACCACACTTTATTAAAGAAGGAATAAACAGCTGGGTAAATAATTGTGTTTTCAGTGCGTTACTGTTTACCAATTACCATAAAATACAGATACATATAATGTTAAAGAAACACTGTGATCACGGCTGAAGGCCTTACACGCTACGAATGGCAATAGATTAAGAATATTTACGAATTCTCTGCAATTTTCTACTTACAGGTATCGAAATACTAAAGGTAAGTCGCCACAAACACAGCAGAAGGCATCGGACGCCCTTTTAGAACACACATGTCTTACAAGAAGCAATGGGCCACAGACGGTGCTCCAGGAATCGACCTCTCAGAAGGTCGGCAACAAACACTTTCGCGAGCGATGACATAGGCAGCCAAGAGTTGCATTCACTTCACAAAATGGTAACTCAGACTAGTGGCAGTCTAAAGGAATGACTAATGATAATCATGCTGAAGCTACCTGACGTCCGATAAACCAAAAGCAACGATGGAATAATACGCCAAACCGGAAGCAGCGGTCTACACTACGTCTCCAGAATACTGTGTTTAGAGCACCTGAAACGAGAAAGGAATCACTACCGGATTTTCTTCCGATACTACCAACCCGAAAATCTGAAAAAAATAAGACTCAGTACAGAACACCAGACAAACCAACAGTAACTAAAACCCCACCCGATTTGCGTGCGAGGCAAAACCGAAATGTAACCACACGTCATTGCGGAAACAATCGCAAAGCGAGCCAAAATCAAGTACCAAATGACTGACATCAAATTCATTAGGCACACAAACGCACATTGAACTCACTGTGACAACTCTGACGATGGTTGACAGAATGGAACAAATCTCTTCACTTCTTTATTAATTCACAGTTGAGTAACCACACCGTCTAATCACTGAGCCAAGTGATCTTTACACAATAGGATCTTCAAGTACTAAGCGGGATGCAGATCCAACAAAATGGACATGACGTCGCGATGATAATCTGTCACATCGCATACATACTACGGGGCCTGCACGCGTAACTGACTCCGCTCTACTTGGATTGAAAATGCACTCATCTCAAAGCCTGCTGGATCTGGTTTATGACGAGGTCGTGCACCCCCGTGACCACAGCCCTTCCATCCGGCAGTCCATGCGTGTCACCAGCGGTCGCGGCGTGTTCTTGTACTGCGCGGACCTGGCTCCTCCTGTGTCACCAACCGAACTCGCGCACTCACACGACCCGACAAGACAACGACGTCGCCCCACAGATAGGGCAACAGTTGCTACATATCGATAACCACCGCTGCTGCCACTAGCGGACAGGCAACGCTTGTAAAACCGGGTGGCGCCAGTCAACACGAGAAGAAGACAAACAACCGCAACCATGCCAACTAAACGTTATCGTCTGGCCTCCGACAGAGGGCGGAAACCTACAAACAGCACCAACGCGAGCTGCAGCATGGCTCACTCTTGATGTTTCAGAATATTAGCATTACGCACCTATAAATTCCAGAAATTTCAAATGTGGTTCTCGTAAGATGTACCGTGTCCTTCACCTGTTATCTGCCATTTAAGGTATTTCAACATTTTTTCTCTCTCTCGCGAGACAAATAATCATGAGCCGGGTTGTCCTGCATAGATTTGTACTCCGTCCAAGTGCTCCGTCAGTCCTACATTATATCGTCCCGTAGATTTGTGGTGTATTCAACAAGTGCCAGTAAAGCTTATCAGTTACAGTAGTTAAAAGTGGTACGGGGTGAGGTGTACATGGAAAGAGATCCTAATGTGAAATTCAGTGTATTCTACTGTAAATTTGTGCTAATATTCAAAAACAGCTCTTCTAAAAACTTATCCAGATTGACCGCCAAAGGAAAGTAAATCATAGCTGGACATTAAAATATCCTGTAAGAGGGAAAGGGAAATTTATATAAGGACCAGAAGAAGATCATCGCATGCTCTTCTAGACTCCCTGTATCAACAGAAGTATGGCGGAACATTTGAGGGTTGACTTGGAGAATATTTCGCCTAAATTTTCATCTCATGTTACAGTTTAAGATGACGATCCCAAGTTACCAGTTATACACTTGAGCCTCAAGTAATTACGGCGGGTAGCAGGGACAGAATACCGGGTAAAATTGGTCGAAGATCCTTATCAGAAAATTACCGTTGTGCTGTTACTCAGAGAAATGTCTCATGAATTTAGTCTCTTAGACCTGCAGGAGACAGATAGACATGAACTTATTTACTCAATCAGCTTAGAACAGGCAATCGGCGATCATAACGCCAATACAGCGTCACTGTACCTAGGACCATGAAAATTGGCAGGAAGACCTTTCTACCTAGCAAGAACGACAAGACCCAGAAAATTTTAGATACTGGCTCCCAGGTAGATGCTATTTTTCTTGACTTCCGGAAGGCGTTCGATACAGTTCCGCACTGTTGCCTGATAAACAAAGTAAGGGCCTACGGAATATCAGACCAGCTGTGTGGCTGGATTGAAGAGTTTTTAGCAAACAGAACAAAGCATGTTGTTATCAATGGAGAGACGTCTACAGGCGTTAAAGTTACCTCTGGCGTGCCACAGGGGAGTCTTATGGGACCATTGCTTTTCACAATATATATAAATGACCTAGTAGATAGTGTCGGAAGTTCCATGCGGCTTTTCGCGGATGATGCTGTAGTATACAGAGAAGTTGCAACATTAGAAAATTGTAGCGAAATGCAGGAAGATCTGCAGCGGATAGGCACTTGGTGCAGGGAGTGGCAACTGACCCTTAACATAGACAAATGTAATGTATTGCGAATACATAGAAAGAAGGATCCTTTATTGTATGATTATATGATAGCGGAACAAACACTGGTAGCAGTTACTTCTGTAAAATATCTGGGAGTATGCGTGCGAAACAATTTGAAGTGGAATGATCATATAAAAGCAATTGTTAGTAAGGCGGGTACCAGGTTGAGATTCATTGGGAGAGTCCTTAGAAAATGTAGTCCATCCACAAAGGAGGTGGCTTACAAAACACTCGTTCGACCTATACTTGAGTATTGCTCATCAGTGTGGGATCCGTACCAGATCGGGTTGACGGAGGAGATAGAGAAGATCCAAAGAAGAGCGGCGCGTTTCGTCACAGGGTTATTTGGTAACCGTGATAGCGTTACGGAGATGTTTAGCAAACTCAAGTGGCAGACTCTGCAAGAGAGGCGCTCTGCATCGCGGTGTAGCTTGCTCGCCGGGTTTCGAGAGGGTGCGTTTCTGGATGAGGTATCGAATATATTGCTTCCCCCTACTTATACCTCCCGAGGAGATCACGAATGTAAAATTAGAGAGATTAGAGCGCGCACGGAGGCTTTCAGACAGTCGTTCTTCCCGCGAACCATACGCGACTGGAACAGGAAAGGGAGGTAATGACAGTGGCACGTAAAGTGCCCTCCGCCACACACCGTTGGGTGGCCTGCGAAGTATAAATGTAGATGTAGATGTAGATGAAATATATTTCAGATTACTTGACAGATAAAAATGAAAATTTCATCTGCAGCGCTGAAAATGTTGAGTGTCACTAGATTAAATTCAAGAACATTGCACAATACGCTTTAGACAGGTATGTGGCGATCAAAGAAGTGGGGATTGGTAAGACCCGTTGTGGTTCGCCTACCGTATTAGAAAACTACTGCGAAAGCAAAGAACCTCACTAAATAGTGGAACGCAGACAAAGCCTCACAGACAAACAAAAGACGAAACGAAGACAAAATTAGAGTAAGAAAGGCCATAGATGAAGCGTTCAACGAATTCGAATGTAAAATTCTGTCTTCCGACGCGACAGAAAATCTTAGGGGGATCTGGTCTTAAGTCCAGACACTGTGTGATCATAGCTATGATGATGATGACGACTATTTATGGTGGAGGGCGCTAAACAGCTAGGTCATCAGCGCCCTTTCATTAATGTTATACCGACGAAGATTTTTACAATCTATAGAACAAGGTGAATAAATAGGAAAACTACGTTTGATCCCACCACAGGAAACATAAAGCAACCACCAGAAGGTGACGTTCATAAAAGATCGTAATAGAACCCCACCGAGAGACAGTAGTATTACTAAGTAAAATCATGGAAAAAATACCTGTGAGGATGCTGTTAAAAAAGGGGACGAATAACCGTGGATGCATGACAACTTAAAAATAATACGTGACCCAGCCACTTTATGACACATTAGGATCTCACACCGAGTATTTTGGGAAGAATTCCGGACACCACGCAAAATTTTAAGACACGAACAACACCCGCCTCGTTATCAATAAAAATAGGGGGAAGATCCTGTGGGAAACCCAGTTCAACCCTCAGGTCGTCACTTAAAACACACTCAGTTAAATATGTCGTACTGGCAGCAGGTCCCGCATCTCTGACATACTGGTGGCTCCTCCAGACTTAAAAGGAAGCCATGTGTCAATGGCTAACGTACCACTCTAAGCCGAGTAAGGGCTACTTCTTCACACCGTCGAAAGCGGAAGGAGGTGGTCCATGGTCGCACTGAAGGCTTTATGGAACCTAGTTTATGGTTCCTCACTTCCAGCCACTGGGACTCCCACCAAAATATAGCCTTCTTGGACACAAATGAAGTGACAGCTCGCAGAGAGACTGAACAGCGGGCAGGAGGAGGAGGAGGTGGTGACCAATCCTCCTTAGCAGCAACATCAGCGAGTTCGTTTCCCTGGATGCCTATGTGCTCTGGAACCCAACAAAAAATGACTTCCTTCTTTTGCCTGTGCAAGAGAAGGAAAGCGTCCTGTACCTGTTGCACCATCCGATCTGCTGGGTACACCTGTCCAACAGCGAGAAGAGCACTTCGAGAATCAGAGCAGATAATTAATTTTTTGTCACGACGCCTTCTCATCTGCTCCATTGCCCTCAGTATAGCAGACAGTTCCGCGTAATAAACTGATAACTGCTCTGGGAGCCTATCCTGAGGACAGTGTCGAGGAACATGACAGAACAATCGAAAAAATGACCCTGCTTAGAACCATCTGCATAGACGGTAATAAAATTCGGGTGGCTACATAAAATTTCATTGAATTGAACTTTAAAGACTTAGTCTGGGGTACAATGCTCATTGTAAGCAGTCAGTTCTAAAAGCAATCTGGGCCCAGATAGTAGACAAGGAGAGGCCCTACTCCAACCCTGGCTTTGGACCTCAATGCCACCAACCTGTAATAATTCAGGAATCTCTCTTGCACGAATCCCAAATGCCGTGTTGTCTGTGGCCGATGATCGAACAGCCGTTCCAGTGGCACCTGAACAACGTAATTCGATGCTGGCGATGTAGGAACGGATGATGCTCCATATGCTCGATTTACCACGAGAAGAAGACGTCGAATAGACAGCGGAGGCTCACCAGCCTCTGCACACAAGCTAACAACCGGGCTCGTGCGATAGGTCCCAGTAGACAGAGTGAACTGCACCCTGCATTTTAAGGTGTGAAGGCCATTCTTACCCATAAATCTGGTATCCGCACTCAAGCCGGGGTCGTACAAAGGCCATATAAAGTTGGGGCAGGCGTGCCCTGTCAGCTCCCCAAGACCTATGATTGACAAATTTCAGGAAGTTTAAGGCTTTGAGTCATCTGAGTTTAGTTCTTTAAGGTGTGCCAACCATGTTAACTTCTCATCAAAGATAAGACCTAAATACTTCACCTTTTCCTTAAAAGTGAGAGTGATGTCCCCCAGTTTCAAAACGGGCAAATTTGACAGACAGTAGGAAAAATTAAAGTAAACAAAAACTGTTTTCTCTAATGGGAAATTAAAACCTGTGGCGCGAGACATTTTCTCCAACCGCCTAATCGTCAGCGAGGCTGGAGGATGCACAAAATATGGAGAAGTCGTCCACAAACCAGGAACATAGTACTGAACGACGCACAGTGGCTGTAATACTACTGACGGTAATGGCGAAAGCCGTGACGCTTAAAACACGCCGTTGAGGGACACCATTCTCTTGCTTAAATCGGTCAGACAGGGCTGTACAACCCTCTATGTAAAATATCTGTCCGAAAGAAAAGACTGTACGAAGGTTGGTGGACGTCAACGGAATCCCCATTGACGGAGCTGCGACAAAATATTATGCCTCCAGGCACTATCGTATGCCTTTTCCAGATCGAAGAAAACACCGATAAGGCGTTGCTTACGAAGGAAAGCTTGGTGTATTGCAGCTTCGAACACGGTCAGGTTAACGAAGGTGGAGCGATACCTCCTGCAACCACACTGGGAGGGACTGAGTAGGGTCCTGGTTTCAAGAACCCACACTAGGCACCGATTGACCGTACGCTCCAGCGTCTTTCCTTCGCAGCTTGTCAGGCTAATACTACGATAACTACCATGGCCTTAACGATCCTTTCCTGGTTTTAAAATTGCGATTAAAATAGATTATTTCCACGAGTTGGGAAAGTCGCCAGTTATCCAAATTTTATTGAAGAGCTGAAGGAGGACTTCCCTCGACTGTCGGTCCAACTGTTATAAGGTCGTTTCAGGGATCGTATCACAAGCAACTGACAATGCGGAATCCAACTCCCACAGCGAGAAAGGCTGATTGTATTCTTCCATGTTGGTGGAATGAAAGCAAGAGCAGACTTCTCCTGGACCTCCCGATATCGACGGAAGGTAGGATCCTGGCTGGAATCAGCCGTAATGGATTTATATGATCCAACTATTGTCTGAGCTACGTCCCTCATCGATGTTAGAAAAGACCCCTGTATTCGTACAGCTGCTAGAGGCGGTCTAGAGCTGTGCCTTGAGATCCTCCTAATGGCTTCCCATACTTGCGGATGTGGACTTATTGATGGAGGTCAGGAACTCTTGTCAAGACCTCTGCTTACTCTGTCGAATGATTCTCCTCGCCTTTGCATGCACCATTCGAAAGTTTGCAAGAATCGCATCTGTAGGGCATCGACTGAATCTGCACATGGTTGCCCTCTTGTGCCTGATTGCGAAACGACACTCATCATTCCACCAAGGGGCGGGTCGCCTCCTCGGAACTTCCACAGACTTTGGGATGGATGCATCAGTGGCATGGTGAATCACAGCTGTAGTGTAATCCACCCAGTCCTGGACGCCGTCAAATTGTTCGAAAACATTTAACTGCCCGCATCTCGGTGGCTTTCTTCCAGGATCTGCCCAGTCATGCAGATGGATCCATACAGGGAAATTATCATTACCATGTAGCAGTGTCCTCAAGAGCAGGCGAGCAGAAGGAGAGGTCTATGGCGGTAGACGAACCTGTAGCAGTGTTAAAATGTGTGGCATGACCCATGTTCAGCAGTATAAGATATTTTGCGTGATGCATATCCTCAAGTACACGACACTTGGGGCATGTGGTGTTAGAATCCTATAGAGCGCTGTGTGCGTTGAAGTTCTCCAAAATGAGAAAGGGATCGAGTAGTTCATCAAGAAGGTGGGGACCCCACAATCAAGAGGCTCATGGGGTGGTAAGTAAACAGAGCCAACTGTGATGTCAACATGACTCACTATCTGAACAGCAACTGCTTGTAGTGTTGTTAAAAAGAAAAGGTTCAAATGGCTCTGAGTACTATGGGACTTAGCAGCAGAGGTCATCAGTCCCCTAGAACTTAGAACTACTTAAACCTAAATAACCTAAGGACATCACACACATCAATGCCTGAGGCAGGATTCGAACCTGCGACCGTAGCGGTCGCACAGTTCGAGACTGATGGGCCTAGAACCGTTCCGCCACAGCAGCCGACTGTAGTGTTGTTGTTAAGGGAGTAAGTGAGGAGTAAAAAGTGTCCTTTATGATCACTGCAACCCCACATTTTGCCCTCGCTCCTGTAAGGTCGTTGTTTCTATGAAGGTGATAGCCTCCAAGTACAGGAGTGTCAGTCTCTTTAAAATGAATCTCTTGAAGGCAGAGGCCCAATGGTCCATCAGGTACATGGAGTCTCAGTTCCACTAGATGAGTCCTGTATCCATTTGTATTCCATTGGAGTATGGGAGCCTATTTCATCAATGTGGTCTTGATTTACCCCTGTCTTTGCGCCAGGGTGGTGAGGTACTTGTTGAGCGAGGTTGGGTTTTAGGGCTGACTGGGTCTGGTGATGAGGCATCAAAATCCATGATGCCCTCATCATTACTCAAACGTGCCGGAATGGCATCTGATAGCGCTGGGTCAGCTTTCGACCCGAATGTTGGGATCCTTTCCCTGCTCCCTTTCCCAGCAAGGATGAGGGGGAAAGGAGGTGGTGAGAGCCACTTTTCTTGGAAGAAACTGGGCATTGAGGTGCACACTGCTTGTGGGGTGCCTTCAGGCTGTGCACTGTGGAAACATGACTTGTCTCTTCCGTCGTAGCTGTCTGGATCGCTATGTCTTTCACTTTACTTTGGCATATATAGGGGCAATTACAGGTGCCAGAGGTGGATAAGGGAACACTGGACGTCGTCTGAGTCGAAGCTTCGACCTTAGTAACAGGTTTCTCCACCAACGAAGTATAAGAAGAGGCAAAGACAGGGGGTTTCATCACCTGATAGTTCTTTTTAGGGTTTGCATAGGGGATAAGCTTGGTCACTTTGATTTCCTGAATCTTGCGTTCCTCTGCAAAAACTGGAGAGGCTCGGCTCCAGACTGTATGGCTCCCACAGCAGTTAAGGCAGACTACTGGAGATGGACAGTCGGTCCCAGCTTCATAGCCTGTCTTTCCACACTTCCCACAAGTCGCTTCACCTCTGCAATTCAGCATTGTATGGCCAAAACTCTGCCATCTGAAGCATCGCATAGGGTTAGGTACATAGGAGCCAAACCCTAAGTCGGAGGAAACCTGCCGTGATTTGTTCAGGTAGCGTTGGAAAATAGAAGATCACAATATAAGAGGCAGTCTTCTTAATCTCTCCATTGTTCTTGCGAGTCCTTTGTTCCACGTCTATGATCCCCTATAGTGCCCAATCTTGTTTGAGTTTAGCAAGGTCTATATCCACAATATCCTGGCATGTTACCACGCCTTTGCTGTAGTTAAGAGAGTTATGCAACTCAACAATGATGTCGTACAAACCCAATTTCAGTGACTTCTTAAGGAATTCCACCTGCTTTGCTCAGTTAGTCTCAACAAGTAAGGAACCATTGCGCAACTGCTTAATAGACTTTATGGTACCAGCCAGCCCTTCTAAACCTTTATGGATATAAAAGGGGGGGGGGGGGGCTCTTTCTCGAAACACCCCCGCGTGAATGAGTAAGCCTTATACAACTGAGGTGCAGCAAATTCCCCAGAAGTTGCCAGCTAACGACTGTTCCACTTCAGCAGCCATGCATCTCATCAGCGAGCAGCACAAATTGAGATTTAGGATGTTTTTAGAGTGGTTTATTCCATCCTCTCCATCCGTGTGGTTAAACCAAGATCCACGTTCCCTGTGACACACAACGGTTGACCGCCGGGCCGCACGGTGGTCGCTGAATCATGCCCAGAGCCTACGGTGGCAGGGCACTGGCGGTGCATACCATTCCCCAGCTCAGGAACCCCAGGGTCGCCAAGCCCGTACTCAGCACACAAATTCTGAGCCCTTAAGGGCTCACAGCTATGTTAAGATAGATGCTGGACTGAGATTCGGTGGAACAATCCTCAGAAAATATTCTACGTCAACAAAGGTGATGTTTTGAAAAACTCTAGTGCGACCAATAATGGAATAATGCTCGTCGGTCCGGGATCTGTACTCGATGCAATCCTCAGGAACTGCAGCCCATCAACAAAGGAGATAGCTTACAAAACAATCGTTCGACCAATGCTCGAATGTTGCCCGTCTGGGATCCCTTCGAAATAGAGGGAAAAGGCACAGGTCACTCCCGTTTTCAGGACGACTACAGGCCTATATATCTGACGTCGATCTGTTGTAGAGTTTAGGAACGTGCCTTATGCTCGCTTGTTATGGCATTTCTGGAGACCAATAACCTTCAGTGTAGTAACCAACATGGATTCCGGAAACAAAAATCGAGTTAAACCCAGGTCGCTCAGTTCGTCCACCAAACCAGAAAGCAGTAGATGCAGGCGCTTTGGTAAATACCGTGTTCCTTGACTTCCGAAAGGCGTTCGGCACGGTTCCACACTGCCGGACAATGATCGAAATACGAGCTTCCAAAATATCAGATCATCTGGGTTATGTGATTGAAGAGTCTCTAGCAAAGGGAACAAGGCATCTCATTCCCAACAGATAAAAAATCTTCAGATTTACCGCCCCGTCAGGTGGCTTGCAAGGTACTGATATAGATGTATATCAATTTTATGTGCTCCTTCCACTTCAAATCCCTCCGCATACATACTCAGGCTCGTTTAGAAACCGCGAAAGCGTGAAAGAGATTCACGCTGCGGTTAATTGTTAAGTTCCGGACGCGTGCGTTCCTGGAAGGGTCAACCAATATACACTTCCTCCAACGGATATCTCGCGAAAGACCACGAAGATAAAATCAGACGAATTCGATCTCACACCAAGACTATCCAGCAATCGCTCTTTACGTAAACCATTCGCTACTGGAAAAGGATATAGAGGAAATGACTCTGGTACACAAAGTACCCTCCGCCACACACCGTAAGGTGGCTTGCAGAGCAGGCCAGAGTGGCTGAGCGGTTCTAGGCGCTATATTCTGGAACCGCACGACCGCTACGGTCGCAGGTTCGAATCCTGCCTCGGGCATGGATGTGTGTGAAGTCCTTAGGTTAGTTAGGTTTAAGTAGTTCTAAGTTCTAGGGGACTGATGACCTCAGCAGTTAAGTGGCATAGTGCTCAGAGCCATTTGAATTTGGCTTGCGGAGTATAGATGACGGTGTACATATAGGAGACCACGCATTACTTGCACTCTACAAAAATGCAGTGTTATTGTAAGTGAAGTCATTAACATTCCAGAAATATGCGTAACGTGACAGAAATTAATAATACGTATTATAAGATTAAATGCATATGTCATACTGTGAAAAGGGAGGCAGGACCACCAATCGGTACAAAAGATAAATTGGATATTAGTTGAATGCCAGTATTGTGCCTGATAACACATAAGTTACAAATATTTTTAACAATCACCTTCTAAATGTTGCAGTAGTAACGGAATAGTGACAAATTCTGGTAACGTGGATGAGGTGTATATAAATAAATTGGTCTGTGAGAAATTAATACTGTTTGTGAGGTCGTAAACGAAAACAATAACTGTAAAATTCGTAAACAAAGTTTAACTTCATTTAGTCAAAGAATGATATTAGTGGTGTAGTTTATGGACGGATAGGTCAAATAACAGGTTATTACAAAAATGAAGCTATTCTAAAATTATTGAGAAAGCATAATAAAATATTTCCTGAAATTTGTGTTATTTGGAAAGACTATGCTTATTGGTTTGAGGAATACACGTCGCCATGACCTTAAGATCGTGGTAAAAACCAACCATTCATATTTCCTAAAATCCGCTTTACCTCCACATTCAAAAGCAACATTGTCCACTTACATCCATCGTTTGTGACAAATAATATCTCGTTTGTTCAAAATAGTCACACGTGAATCTTTCTAACACTGTTCACAATGTGATTATCCACAACAAAACTCAGATTCACAGTTCACTTCAAATATGCACTGTTCATAATTCCTCCTGCTTCATTTAATTTTTATCTTTAAAATTTCATACTTGATTTCCATTCCGTAAGTTTATTGTCCCAAAACAGTTCATGACACAAAGATTAACCGCCGTCTATTGTTAGTTTCCCCCAATCAGTAATGTTAAGTGTAAAGTATTTATGTACATCAAGCATAATTCCCAAAAGACAAAAACTGTTACCCACAAATGCTACACAGTGGGTTCCTGAAGATAACACGTCGCACGAATAAGAGGTGCCAGAATTAACAAACACGGTGAATTTCAGTAAATTATGGCCCACTGTACCTAGCATAACTGGAGGCGACCTGCTTAACTCTCGTCCTGTAAAGATGCAATTATCGTCCAAAATGATTTCTTCTCCGCTGGCCGTAGGCTCTCAGGTGCATGCAGTAAACAGTGCGTAAAAATGGTTCAAATGGCTCTGAGCACTAAGGGATTTAACATCTGAGGTCATCAGTCCACTAGAAATAAGAATTACTTAAACATAACTAACCTAAGGACAGCACACACATCCACGCCCGAGGCAGGATTCGAACCTGTGACCTTAGCGGTCGGCCACACCGGCTGGCAAACAGTGCGTAAGGAAGTGGCAAATGGGAAAGAATGCAGTGCCATTAAAACTGAAATTACGGGGTATTGGTATGCCACTGGTTTTTATTTCTATATACAGGAGCAAATTTCAAGGAAAAGCTTCTGAGAGCATGTCCATCATTATTCATGGCACAGGATGATAATCATTTCTAGGGCACCGCAAGAGACACTGAAAAATCTCCACATGATCTTAGAATTCACACCAGATGAACAGAAGCTGCCACAAGAACGCCGTCCGGGGCAACTCTAACAAATTATTCCATCTTAACACGAGATCATTTTTTACACGCGGAATCACGTATTGCCTCCTCCGAAAAAAGGTCGTGGGCTATTAGTGAGCTATCTTAGGAACTAGGCGCCCGCCCTCTCAGGGCTTACTTGTGACTGGTCCCTTTTCCATCAAGAAGCACGGGCAGCAACTAGAATTTGTAATTAGCATTTCCTGATGAACTGAGTGATATGAAAGTTATTATTAACAAGTTCTCAGTGCAAGTAATGTCATCAGCGCAATTGAAGCTGGAATTAAATATCCAAACTGTAAATTTGAATAGTAAGACGTACGCTGCTTTGTGTCCAGCATAGTAGTTGAATCCCAACTATCTCTATCTGCTCAAGTGCATTAAAGCTCTTGCTCGTCAGGCAGTTCTCACGTTGTGTTCCCATCTGGCGCATCGTCCGATTACTCCGTCTTGTGATCTTAGCTACTTGCTAGCCTCCCGTAGCAAAATCTTCCTATATTGCTCATTAAAACACAAAAACAAAGATGTAATGAACGGGGGAAGGGATGTGGTATAAACGCTACACGTTTACCTTTCCAAGACACAATACACTCCGTTCAAATGTGTATCTCTGACTGGCCAAACTAAAAGATTTTATTTTTACTCTCGGAAATTTCGTAACTATATTTATATTTCTCCTGAATCCCTTGCTCAACGTAGATACTGCGTAATATAGGGGGTAGATTTCAGTCCTGAAAAGAAGAGTTTCTCCGCAGAATCGACGAGGACTGTAATACAGGCGTTGTAAATAGGTTTGAAACTTAAGCAAGAACTCAATAATTTTAATATCTCATAGAATAGTTTAATCCCCCTCCACCATCAGAAAATTATTTTCAGTCCTAATCCTAAGCACTACAAACATAATATTTTTTTTTTTTCGTTTTCAAAGAAGTTGGGGATATATAAACGTAGGTTTACGCGGCCACTGTCACAATCAATAAAATTTGTCTCGGTTTGTGACCGCTTTGTCAGTCCTAAACGCTACAAAAATAATAATTTCTTTTCGTGGTCAAAGAAGTTGGGAATACGTAATCTTCCGCGGCCATTGTCACAATCCACAAAATTTTTCTTGGTTTGTGACCGCATTGTCAGTATGTAAAACTACCGATATTTAAGTCTTTATTGCAATAGTGACCGCAACGTTGGTAGTTTTACATATTGGCATTGCGGTCATAAGCCAAGAAAAATTTTATTGATTGGAGTTGGGGATAATTCTGAATCATCACCAAGGCTATGACTGAGCACACAACTGTTAGTTTCCAAGAAGTTATAGATATCTGCCCTGCACGACAGTTTCTTTAAATATTTTTTCTCGAGCTTAAAAACGAATTGCTGGAAATATGACAGCACTGTCAATTCTCGATTACGGAGATACTATTCTTCCTGATCATTCATACTAGGCCCGAATGGATATGGTGTAAAACGCTCGTGTGCAACCCATCAGCGACCATCATTTGTTTCGTCCACTTCCCTCCTGTCCAAGGACAGTTATGATAGCTACTTACAGATATGAATAGAGACTACAACATCGTCTGTTTGCTACAAGTTCCATTCAGTAACTTAATGTCTTTATTTTTCACACTAGTCCGCTTAAGTCTGATCAACGCAGCAGAAACACTCGTTAACAGCAAAGTAAGTTTCTTTCTATACCACAACATAACACAGACATCAATAGAGTTTTGTTTATTTGGAGCCGGCCCGTGTGGCTGAGCGGTTCTAGGCGCTTCAGTCTGGAACTGCGCGACCGCTACGGTCGCAGGTTCCAATCCTACCTCGGGCATGGATGTGTGTGATGTCCTTAGGCTAGTTAGGTTTAAGTAGTTCTAAGTTCTAGGGGACTGATGGACTCAGATGGCCGGCCGGTGTGGCCGTGCGGTTAAAGGCGCTTCAGTCTGGAACCGCGTGACCGCTACGGTCGCAGGTTCGAATCCTGCCTCGGGCATGGGTGTGTGTGATGTCCTTAGGTTAGTTAGGTTTAATTAGTTCTAAGTTCTAGGCGACTGATGACCTCAGAAGTTAAGTCGCATAGTGCTCAGAGCCATTTGAACCATTATTAAAGACTCAGATGTTAAGTCCCATAGTGCTCAGAGCCATTTGAATCTTTTTTTTTTTTTTTGTTTGGAATGATCGTGCTCAAAAATCCGACAAATAAACCTAGTGAAACGTTCTGATCTCTCGTAATAATGTAACTCTAAAATGTACTCCTGTGTCATTACACTTGGCGTTTTTACAACCTTAAACACGGCTACGGAAGGGCTATATGAGAATTTTGATTTTCGCAGCGAATCCCGACGATGAAGTCAACATCACTGTTGATTAAAAAGTCTTCTATTATTATTATTATTATTTTCATTACCTACTACTACAACTACTACTACTACTATTATTATTATTATTATTATTAGTTGTGCAAGTAACTGTGATTATCGGTACGCTTGCGGCAGCTTGCGCTACTAATATATTCCAAAACGTCCAGGACGAAATCTGTTTTCCGGGACTCATACCTCGGGTTCTATTGGCATAGAAAGGTAGTGTCAAGTGTTTTGTATATCCTTAGGGCTATGGACCATTTGTTTACACAACAGAAAGATCATCTTACTGTACCTAATGTACAGCACAGCTTCAAAGAATGAATATTACACACTTCCTCCTGCTGAGGCAAATGGAGACAAATTGGTTGGTCTTTTTGCATTAAGTGTGGGCTACAGTGCCCCGTAAGGGGCTTGTGGAGGCAGCATTTAGTTCAAATGCGGTTCCTGAGAAAACCCGAAGAAAATGTTTTCTGCCTTGTTCTCGGCATCCCAACAGTAAATCAAGATAAGTAACAGCAGCAATTTGCTCTAATTTCAATATTCCCAAGGCGTTTATACAGAAGTTTCATCTTACCTTTTTAAAATATTTTCATCCAGTGTCAAGGAACACTCCCAAAACGTGGTTTTTGGATACCAACAGCGAACGGTGGATTCCAAGACAGGTGTGCGCAGCAAATAACTTTACTTTTGACTATATGTTCCTACGATTTGAATCTTTAAAAATGTAGAAAATTTCTCAATGTCTTTATCGATTTCCGAGATACAGAGGTTCAAAGTTAACCTACTAATACATGTAATGTAAGCACTTAACATCAAGTGCAGCACAAACACAGAGTTTATAAAAAGACATAGCACGGACAAATATGTTTCATAATGCCTCCGTTATCATCAAAAGGGTTCCTGGAAACCTATATTACAATACTAAAGCACATGCAAAACTTTGTGCGCGTAAAGTACGATATAAGGAGTAAAGTTCGTTTTGGGCTGTTTCGATTTCACGTAATCAAACTATTAAAAATTTACTGACCCATGCAGTTCTTTTCTTGTGAGTGACATGTCCTGCTGTAGCCGAACATTAACTGTCGTCATGAGCAGTGCTAATAGTGAAGTACGGAGGGGTTGGTGTTATTGAACGTGTGTGTTTTTCGTAGTTAGGGTGTGATATCCTTTTTTACTTAAGAAAACTGTAAATGCGGAAGGATGTGACCACGTTTTACACTGTTGTTTATGCGTACAGTAGAGGAACAATTAGACCGCGATGACGTTTGTATTAACATGTTAATGCACCTTGTCACAAGTCAGCATCTGCGAGGCAATGTTTTGTGGAGCTTAGCATTCCTGATAGTCCCACTTGCTCCGGTGCTTACCATCGATCGTCTCTCTGTCTCTTTGCCGCCTAGTGCGCTGGCGACAGCTTACGCCAGTACAATCCTGTCCAGTTAAGGGCTCCACTGTATCAGGTTTTGATAAGTTCCATTTTTATTTACCTTCGTGGTGTGATGTCCCTCCTGTCGACGAAGTCGTAGTTATCTAAGGAAGGGAAGCCGTGTGGGTCACCTGTCTAAGAATTCCGTAAACTTTATCATGTGTTGGATCGATTTTAACATTAGGTGTATCATAGTTTTGAGACAGAAAGTAGGGAGCAGCTCATGTTTCGCCTAAACAAGCGTGGGAAACCACCTGATGTGGCGCGCCTAACGTAGATCGCCCACCGGCTGTACAATTCAAATGCCCGCGTGCCCACTCGAACCGCAGGAGGACCGAGAAGTCAGACAGTAGACCATCAGACGGCGACGCCCACCAAGATTATGTTCTGCTTCTGCGACCCAGCCATGCAGCCAGTCAGAAAGATGTAGTAGTTCGCCCATCGGGGATTTAAGCTGGCAGTCGGCTCGCAGCCGTGCTAGCGTGCGGAGCTGCTCCGCGCGCCGTGTGACGCTCCGCTCTTGGCGGTGTTTACTTCCGCGTCGCGGTGTTTGTGTCTATCGAGTCCAGTACTAACGTACACCATGGCGCACTCGTACCGCCGTGCAACGATCAAAGTAACGTTTCAGGCCGAACATCCACGACCCAGAGCTTTCGAAGTCGAACAGTTCATACGTGAGGATCTACGTTTGAACCCCCAGGACGTAATCGGCATACATTTTTCCGTCACTGGAAGCGTTGTCTACATCAAGATGTCGACGGAGGAAATTTGCAATGACATAATTCACCGTCATGCCACCGGACTGAAATTTAAACACTCTGATGGACATATGGGTGGTGTGACAGTCGCCCATGCTGGATTCGGTCTCCGGACACTGCGGGTGTTTGAACTCCCGTTCGAGGTGCCACAGGATGTGGTCATTGCCGCTTTCCAACCATATGGCACCGTCTTGCGTCACGTCGCGGAGAAGTGGCAAACATTTACGACCTACCCCGTATTAAATGGCGACAGGCAAATAAAAATTGAGCTGACGAAACATGTCCCATCGTACCTGCTGATTGGCGGTGTGAGGGCCATCGTCATGTATGATGGACAGCCACGAACGTGCGCAGGATGTGGCCAGGAGGGACATGTACGTTCCGAATGCTTACACCGCCGTTTAATACAGACGCCATTACGTGAAGAGACCCAGGCTTCGACGGTCACGTCCTTACCCATCACCTACGCCAAGGTTGCACAGGACCCCGTCGTACCAATCTCGATTGCGCTAGCAGCATCGTCAACGCCACCCACCGCAGCGCTAAGCGCCGAGGACACACGCACGGCGTCACCTCCAATGCTCGCTTCAGGACCGTCCGGTTTGCAGACCGAAACCGATGTTCCTGTTGGAACCATGGACGTCGACCTCGGTGTCGTGCCGACCTCTGCCTTTGTCCAGACGGGTTCGGCGTCAGACGACGGGCGACCACATTCTGATTCAGAAGGCCACGTCAGAAAACAGCGGTCGCCTCGCAAACACAGGAAACGACGACGAACGCCTTCCGATGACGCCCTTTCTCAGACGGCCCCACGAGATGTCGACCTGATGTCTGACGGTGATCTCCCACATTGCGTCCAGTCACGCGATGTGGCAGCAACAGGCGCCCCTCCTGTGACGCCTACTCTCCCAGCCAGGGACGTGTCCTCGCCGTTGTCAACGAATGATGACGGCGGTCCCCCTGCCACTCATGTTGCGGAATCCACAACACCCGTTCCGGAAGTACGTGACCGTCACATGTCCACGTCGCCAGCTTCCTGGGCCGATGACGTTGAAGAAGAAGCGGAACAGACTGCCAGCGTGTCTGCACAGGAGTCCACCTCGGCGACACTGGGGCTGGCGCCCCGCCAGTAATTATCACCACTGCGGGACCACCGGCGCGTCTCCACCTGCCGGCTACTTCTACCGCACGTTCTGCAAATACTGAGGATGGCCGCACACAGCAATATCGTATCGCCACGATGAATTTTGCCACCATTCGTGCCCCCCATAAACTGGCCATGTTCAGAGACGCTATTTACTCTGCGGATGTGGATATAGCACTCTTACAAGAGGTGTTTGTGGCTGACTTCCTAGTTCCCACCGGATACAACGCCCATGTTTCCCCCGCATCCGATACCGGTAGAGGCGTCGCCATCCTGCTACGCGACCGACTCCCTGCAGGGGACGTCATCTACCTCCCCACTGCGCGAGGTATGGCCCTCACACTGTTCGGCGTGCGTATTATTAATAACTACGCTCCGTCCGGCACTGGCCGCCGTCATGACCGACAAACTTTTTTTGCCGAAAGCGTCACACCCCTCTTCACCGGTCCGCAGGACGATTTGGTACTCGGTGGGGATTTTAACACGACACAAGAGCCCGCGGACCAACTCCCGCGACATTCCCCTTGTGCATCTCTCTCAGTGGTCATCGACCGTCTCCGACTTGTTGACACATGGAAGAAGCTCCACGGAATTCAACCGGGCTTTACATTCTACACCTCTCACTCGTCAAGCCGCATAGATCGCATCTACGTTACCCGCTCCCTTGCTGATGGCACACGTCATGCGGAAGTCTGGCCCTTGGCCTTTTCAGACCATGATGCATACCTCTGTGACGTCACTCTCGCCCGACAGCAAGTGTGGCATAGTCGTGGTCTGTGGAAACTCAATGTCGCTCACCTGACCTCCTCAGACTGTCGCCGCATGGTCGAAGAAGCGTGGGCACGCTGCCACCATCATCGAGAAGCCTATGACTCCACCTTATCATGGTGGCTCTCCTGTGCAAAGCCGACCCTCAGGAAGACTCTGATGAGTTTTGGGAAGGAACTAAAGGCGTTACAAACTAATACCCTGCACTTCTACTACACCATTCTACGTGACTGTGCCACGATGCCTTTCTCGCCAGCCCGGCAGTCGATGGTCCATCGCACGAAGGCGCAGATCTCCTTGATCATGCGGCGTAACTTGGAAGGCACTGTAGTCCGTTCTCGAGCTTCTAATCGAATCCCTCAAGAACGTCCGTCGATGTACCACCTCCTTCAGGAACGACAACGACGACGACGAGCTCTGATCCAAGTCCTCACTGATGTGGAAGGGCGCCGGCACGACACCCAACAAAGCATCGGTCGTGCTCTCGATGCTCATTTTGCCGGGCTATACGCAGCCGTACCGCATTCTGCAGCACTGATCACAGAAGTCGCTCAGCTCACTACGAACACTCTTCCGGAGGATGCAGTGCATGACCTCCAAGACGACGTAACCACAGATGAAGTGGTAGACGCTATCAAGGCGGGTTCCGATAACAGATCTCCTGGACCTGACGGTATACCCATCGAATTTTATAAAAGTTTTCAGTATTTGTTGGCTTCCACGTGGACGGCAATCGCACAAGAGCTGATGTCACCGAGGACAGTGGTCTCGAGCGCCTTTCTAGAAGGAATTATTATCCCAGTACATAAACCGCGCGGGTTATCAAGGGTCCAGGACTATCGACCAATTACTTTGCTCAACAGCGACATGAAAATATTCACACGGCTACTGGCATCGCGACTCAAGAAGGTCGCACGTTACGTCACATCCTGCGACCAGACTTCCCTAGGAGGCGACAACAACATCCGTACGGCCCTTTGCCGTTACAGAGTCATGATAGCATTAGCGCATCATCAGCGTCTCCCTGGCGCCTTGGCTTCACTGGACTTTAGCCAGGCTTTCGACCGTGTTGACCACTTCTATTTACGGACAGTTCTTCAGCATATGGGTTTTCCTGGCGGTATTGTAACAGTGGTTATGCGCCTGTTGAGTAGTGCAACCTCTAAAATCATGTACAATGGTCGTCTTACACCGTTCCTGGTCATCGCACGATCTGTACGGCAAGGATGCCCTCTTTCCACGATTTTGTATGCTTTCGCCTTGGAACCCCTGCTCCAGGGCATGCGCCAACGTTTGGAAGACATGGCTGTGCAAGGCCACCATTTTTGTTGTACAGCCTACGCAGACGACATAGTACTATATCTGCGCAGTGAAGATGAAGTACGAGCAGCACTGACATGGGTGGCGACTTACGGCGAAGCGTCGGGGAGCTGCCTCAACGTGTCAAAATCCAAGGTCCTGCTCATTGGCGAGGGCTTGCCGGAGAGATGCGCTGCCCCCCTTAGTGTCGCCGCCACCATACGGTGTCTTGGACTTGATTTCACAGCAGACCTGCGTCGCTCAGCGGCTATCAATGGTAGACGCTTGCTACAGACAATCAGAGCAAATCTCGCAGATCACCGGCTACGAGCTCTCGACGTTATCCAACGCGCGCAATACGTGAACATGTATCATGCTTCCCGTATACCACACGTGGCTCAAGTACTACCAATCCCAAATCTCCTGGCGTGACGACTGTTGATGGCTTTCGGCTCCTTCGTCAGCTCGGGGATGTTATTCAAGGTGCAGTATGAATCCCTTGCACTGCCACGAGATCGTGGCGGGGTGGGACTCATCCACGTGCCGACTCGTGTCAAGGCACTACACGTCAGCTCCCAACTCAAACTTTGGCATCGTTGCCCGCAGAGCCTTACTAGCCTCCTGCTTCACAACTTTGCACCGGCCTCCTTGTCCGCCCCAGTACTGATATCGACCATTCCAAACCCCTTTTATTACATCCAACGATCTTTCCTGGAGTTCAGTTATATCTACCGGTCCTTACCACTTACACGTTTGTACCTCACGAAAACAGTCTCCGAATTGCTACAACAGTGCCGCCCGTCCAACCCCATCGAACGTAAGTATCCACAGTAAGTGTGGCGACACATATGGAAGGCGATCCATGCGCGTTTTCTCGAATCAGACGTTCAATCAGCATGGTACATCACCGTGAATGGCAAACAAGTTAACCGAGATCGTCTGCACCGCATCCATCTCGCCGATTCATCCCTCTGCACCCACTGTGGCGTGGATGACACGGATGTCCACCGGTTCCACTGTGGCACAGCGCTAGACGTCTGGACACTTGCGCGGCGAATTTTGGCGTTTCTTACTCGCCAGACACCGGCTCAGATCGACGTCCACATGCTTTTGTACCCCGATAAGACTTTCTACCCCTCCGCCAAAACTAACTCTGTGAATTGGATCTGTGGCCACACGATCCGCTATCTTTTTACTTCTGGCGACAAGTGTACGCTAGGATATTGGACTTATCTCAACGAACGACACTGCGTCCTGATACGCAACCCACGCTATAAACAATATTTTTCTAATTTCTTACGGAGCACTTTCGATGACCCACCTAGTAGCTGGAACGTCCAAGCCCTGAGAAGCTGAAAACTGTATAAAACGAGCCGAACTGAATAGATCTGCTACCCAGAACCCACGCCTACGCCATGAGAAGAAACGTTTGGACGAGCTGGCATGCTGTAGGCGGATACACTTAGGAGCTCCTGTAAGAACTGGACTTTAACTACAAGTCGCATAACGACTTAAAAAGCTTTTCCTTATTTCTTCCTCATAGTCTGTTCTTAAAGGAAAAAGAAATTTGATTTTGGCTTTGAGAAACTTTTTTTGTTCCAAAGGATTGCTTCTCCGCCAACAAGACGAAGGAGACTCATTTTTGTTTACTGGAAGGAGAAACCGGTATAATCGGAGACTTTGTTTTCTTTCGGAAAAAAAAAATGGTCCCATGGTTAGCGTGAGTCGTTGCGAAATGAGAGGTCCTTGGTTCAAGTCTTCCCTCGACTGAAAATTTTAGTATCTTTATTTTCGCAAAGTTATGATCTGTCCGTTCGTTCATTGACGTCTCTGTTCACTGTAATAAGTTTAGCGTCTGTGTTTTGCGACCGTACCGCAAAACCGTGCGATTAGTAGACGAAAGGACGTGCTAAAAAAAATAACAAAAAAATTAAAAAAAGAAAAAAATTAAAAAAATGAATGATATGAAAC
This sequence comes from Schistocerca piceifrons, assembly GCF_021461385.2. Taxonomy (NCBI): domain Eukaryota; kingdom Metazoa; phylum Arthropoda; class Insecta; order Orthoptera; family Acrididae; genus Schistocerca; species Schistocerca piceifrons. Next base: position 559,369,094 of record NC_060143.1, read on the forward strand.
AAAAAAAAAAACAAAAAAAGCTGGCGATGGGGCAGCAGAAAGCGGTGACATCATCAGCCCAAATCCAATGAACGTCACCACGTCCACCATCGATGTCGCCGTCCAGTCCGCAATCACAACCGCTCTTTAACCAAGACGTCACGTGTCCCTGAGATGGGACTCTGACAGCTCGGTACGTCTGGGCTTTGTTTTGTTGCCATGACTGTAGCTAGAAACATTAATTTTTTCATTACCTATGCTTAATAATGTTATGTCCTGGCTAGCAGGCTTGTCGCTCTAAATTTTATTTCATGGTCACCTTCTTTGAAAACATGTTCCGTTACGGCTAATTTGTCGGTACGTTCCAGTCTACAGTTCCTTTTGTGTTCGGTTAAGCGGGTATTGACACTTCTTTTCGCTGTTCCAGTATAAAACTTCTCACAGCTACAAGGAAGTTTTACACCTCAGGTGTTGCTGAGGGGTGTCGTGGGCCTTTCGCCGATCTTAAACACTCACTAATCTTCTTGGTTAACTTACTGGGTAACTTTTTGGGAAACTTCTTGGGAAAGTTCTGGCCAAGTTTCAAGTTGAAACAATCTTTAGACCCACGCTACGCATACGTGCATTATTATGCACGTATGTATACGGAAGGTACAGAGATTGAGAAACACCACAACAATTTTAACAGAAAAGAGGAAGGCCTAAAGTTAGGCAAGATATGGCGGTCGATATTGCATCAACGATGTGACAGTCGATTACCTTCAATCAAGTATGATGACGTCAGTCAGAGATGCACTTACAGTCGGCCTCACGTGACTTACGATGGTGTCCTCTATGCGCACTATAAGAACGGGAATTTCACGACCTGGCAGCCAGTCGTTGACTCGCCTCGGAAGATGTTCCCCGGTGTTGGCAAGGAAACGTCGGGAAGAAAATGTTTTACAGATCGACCACGACCTTCCAGCCCGCAACTTTTAACTAATGAAGACACCGGCCGTGGAAGCCTACACGTCATGACTATGAAATTCTGTCAGAGGTGTTTCGTTGCTGCGGCTATAAAACAGATTAAGTTGAGGTGCTATTCAGAGATATCGTCTTTTTAAACATGGAGAGTCGTAGCACATCGCTTCTAACCAATCAATCGACAGCTTCAAAAAATGTCGGAACTTTCATAGTTTTGAGACCGATAAATATAAGAACTGGTAATTAGTTCAGATATTCTTCATTTTCTCTCTTCGTATCTCATCAGTCAGGCAGACTTAATCGATACTCCCCCCCATTTGGTCCGTTACATATTTTGTTTTTTGTTTTGTTTAGGTAGGTCTTCGGTACTGTATTTCTGTCTATGTTTTTAACACATGCTTCATTCTTCACACAGTTTATTTTCGCTTGCAGCTTCTCCATCGATCGCAGCGGTCGGGGAGTATTTAGCGACGCAGCACGAATTTGTACTAGAAACTGTCATTACGGTGAAAATTGAAGTTTACATATTTCATGCATTGTCGTTGAGCCGCCCGCGGAAGGTGAAGGGACGTGGTACGACGGAATCTCGGGCCCCATCCATCACGGCCGGGCAAAACCTCGGCGATCCTGATTTCCCGAAACAGCAAACATTTCCACGGCGCCAGGGAAACGCATTCCGAATGCCCGCCGGTTGCGAGTTGGCCCGTAACGAGGTTACCGCTCGAAATACATTCATCATTCACTGCGGGAATGAAATTCAGCGCGGTCTCTCTGCACTGCAAATTCGGGAAAGTGTTTGGCAGAAAGCCGTAATGGTTTTTTGAACAGTATTGCAAATGACCGGGACGAAAACCCCTGCCTGATCCGCTCGTTGGTGATATACGAGTCGGTCCGCTGACAGAGCTTCAATACTGCACGCAGATACAAAAATAGAAACTCTCGTGTTTTGTGTAACATGGAAGAAAATTTTGCTATAGAGAGGCTCCTCGGGGAATGGCGTAGTGCTTATACTAACTAACAGCTGCGTCCGGTTGGTTGTTTTCGATGAGGTTTCACGAATGTTTGCAACAAGGTGATCACCGAAAAATCTCACATGTTCCTGAAAACAAATGTATATTACCAGCATACTGCATCCTCACATACCTGCGAGTCATATAACGTGGTTTCCTCGGGTACTGTATGCAGATACACTAAAATATTTTCTCGCTGGTAAGCCTCGTCCAGTACATACGTACTACAGTAATATAGGCATTTACAATTTTTTATCCAGTAATGAGATATTTTATTTATTTAATCTGATCTGATTAGGGGCATCAGAGCATCTCTTACATCGGACCAGGGTTTCTTACACACAGTACCTCTACGAATTAACAATTTCAGTAGGACAGTATTAAAATGATTTGAGTGTCTCAGGTGGCATTGTGAATTAATAATACTGACCACGAATCAATAAAGTTAATCGTGGTATTACTTGTACTATGATGTTTCTGTCACTAATACGGACCTTGATCAATACTTGCAGCAGTGGTTTAAATAATGGCACATCTTACACGACATGGCGTGGTCTACAACCCAAAAAGGATTTTGTGGATCTGGACTCCAACCGAATAATCCTGGGAACTCACAACACAGGAACACTTATGGTGCTTCTTTTACTGTTAAACAAACAGCGCGAGTATCAGTGACACCTTTAAGAGGGTCGACTGTGGTTTGCTGAGATTCTGTCTCGTCACGAGTCTATCTATCAGCAGTCGTGCGATTACCTGTGCACTAGACCCTTGAGATATTTCGTTAGTTTTGAAGTAGTTAAGTAGAATCAGAACAGCATGTAGTATCCGAGGAGGCAAACACATCTGCAGACAAATTCACCATATTGTGCAGCGATGTCGCAATGGAACTAGTAGATTTGACTGTATTGGCTCTACCTACGCGCCACAGAAAAAAGAAAACTAGAAATCACTAATGCAACTTAAAATCTGCCGTCACTGTTGTCATTGTATAACATAAACCATGCCACCACTCGTGATTAAAAGTGAGTCGCATTTAACTAACACTGTTTATACACTGTTAGGATGTCACTGAAGATGGAAATGAGCGCAATCGGCTGAGTACATTTTGAAACAGAAGGTGTTCATAGGTTAAATCGACCACAAAGATCTGTTTCGATTTTTTTTTTTTTTTTTTTTTTTTGTTTGCAACCTATCAAAAGTGCAAGAGAAATTATTTCTATATTAGAGACTGAGATGAAGTAATGAACTGATAAGTTTTACGAGCATTACTTTTACGCCTCTCCCTGACTTCACATATCACAGAGAGGCATCACAGAAATTTTACGTTAAAACACAGTTACAATTACTGAAAATTGATGGTAAAGTATACCAGGTGTCTGAAGAAAATGTTATGTTTTCCCACAAGAAGTAGTATTGGCCGAAACTAGAATACAAGCTCTTATACTTAGCCGTCCACAACCAAACACCCGCCGGCCGATGTGTCCGAGCGGTTCTAGGCTCTTCAGTCTGCAACCACGCGACCGCTACGGTCGCAGGTTCGAATCCTGCCTCGTGCATGGATGTGTGTGATGTCCTTAGGTTAGTTAGGTTTAAGTACATCTAAGTTCTAGGCGCTGATGACCTCAGATGTTAAGTCCCATAGTGCTCAGAGCCATTTTTTGAACAAAACACCTGTCGAGATATCGCCCGTTTCCCTTGCGAAATATGATGCAAGATTCATAAGAGATAGCGTACTAAATCAGCACAACGCGCACGTGTGGTCAGATGAAAATCCTCGAGTAATCATGGAGATGAGGGATTAGGATCGCTTCAGTATCAATATATGGGTAGGAATTGTCGGAGACTGAACCATGAGGCCATATAGTTTATCAAAGAGATTAACAGGTGCTACGTAGCACCGAATCCTTGCACAACTTTGCGCGCACTTTGTAAGCTTGGAAACCCATACCTCTGTCACAGTCAAAAGCGTGCTTCTCACACTCCTCCCCCAGATGTTTCTTTCGCTGTGTCTTCTTCAGGTTCTTGTTTTTTATTTTACTTTCGTATTCTTTTGTGTCCTCAATTTTTCCTTCTAAAATTGTCAGCTGTTTGCTGTCGTTACAAACGTTAAAAAATTTCTTAGTGAGTCTGTTTTCATCCGTCCTACATAGGTAACCGTACAACTGCAGATACCTTTTGCTGAATTTTCCTCTGATGTCTGTGCGTTTGCTGATTTCCCTATAAGACGCTTGAAAAAAGATCCATTTCGGAGAACAGTGCTATATATTTTTCTAAGACTTTTTGTTCTTGTTTCACTATGTCAAGAATTTTTGTCATCCCTCTAATTTTTGCGGTTTCTGCCACAGAGAAGGCTGCTGCTAAAACAGCCGTGTTGTTGTGTGGTAGCTTCGAATTACGAAGCGTTGTTGTCTTACAGCAGTGACCCCATGTCAGTGTGTACGCCTTTTGCAGTTTGAAGATTCTTTCTGTGTTCAGTCCTCTGACTTGGATGGTTTCTCCTAAGTACCTGAAGTGAGTGACCTGTGTGATTGGTCTATACTGTGTTTTCAAGGGGAATTTCCCGGCTGATTTTTTGTTCTTGCTGTATTTTGGTAGGAAGGAGAGTTTATGCACTTCATCTAGTTCTAGTTTGGCTTCATCTTCGTTGTTTATTAGTACAGCCAGGTCATTTGCAAAGGAGAATCATTTCGCAGTCGCTCTTCTTCTTTTCTCGTTTCCCATTTTGAAGGTTTTACGTGCTTTCCGTCTTTTCTCACGATTTTTTCCCGTTCTATGTTGAACACGAATGGCGAAAAGCCGCCTCCTTGTGGGACTCCTCAAATGGTTCAAATGGCTCTGAGCACTATGGGACTTAACATCTGAGGTTATCAGTCCCCTAGAACTTAGAACTACTTAAACCTATATAACCTAAGGACATCACACACATCTATGCCCGAGGCAGGATTCGAACCTGCGACCGTAGCGGTCGCGCGGTTCCAGACTGAAGCGGCTAGAACCGCTCGGCCACACTGGCCGGCTGTGGGACTCTTGTGTGAATTTAGGATGAGTTTGAGATTTCTCCCGTGAAAATCACTTTTGAGGTGGTTCCTGATATGTTTTAGAAATCCACAATGTGACTGCAGTGTTTCGTCGTCGTCTGACGTGTAGTAGAGTTCTAAGGTTCCACAATTGTTGAAGAAAATGATCTCCTTTATTGAACTGCCCCCCCTTCCTCCCCCCAATTCCCATCACTCTGTGAGTCTCTTGCGTCTTAAGTCGGTCAGGAAACCTATAGAAAACATTTTGTGAGCTGCTAAAAGAAGTGAGATTCGTCTATTATCGTTCGAATCTGTTTTGTCTTCTTTCTTCTGGAGTAGTAGTATCAAGGCGCTCATCCATCCCTTTGAGATTTTGTCTGTTTCCCCGACTTCTCATATTATTCATTGAATTTAGATGCTATATTTTTGTGGCCCAATTTCCGTAATTAAGCAATAATTCCATATTCACAAATTGAGGATACGTATTAGCGTCAGTTAATTGTGACGAAGAAAATTGTACCAGACCAAGATTTGAACCGGAACTTCTTACTTGTCATGAGCGTTCGTCTTACCCGCTTTGACTACCCGGGGACACCCCAGTGCCCCTCCAAAGGGGGGGGGGGAGGGGAATGGGGGCCACCTTAGCCTGCTCGTTCCCCACACCTGAATCACCTAGTCTTTTGGTTCTGGAGTGCATTATCACGAATGGACGCCACGTTAAACACTTCCGGTAAACAGATGTTTACCGCACAACGTGGGCATTTCCGGACGATTGTTTACTGGATTTATTTTTCTTGTTTCTATCAGTTCTACCACCTATCAAAGTATTCGACACTTGGCATCGTAATTGTCTTATACGTTTTTTACACTTACTGCTTCTAACATGCCATCCTGTGTACATAGTATTAACTTATGTAAACAGCACTGTGAGTACGGGAGATATTTGCAATTACATTATTTTCGTTTATGCGAACAAAGATCTCCATAATGCTTACATAGTTCTTCTGATGCACTGGTTTGTTCTTGTATTAGCCAAAGTTGACGCATTATTACTCCCATATGGTCTTCGCATGTATTACGTTCTATATGCCATCTTTGTTCCCTTCCATGCTTGAATAATGCATGCGACGCTGTATATGGTGTAAAACTACAGAAAAAGGATCTGGTGACTGGAAGCATTTTCAGTTTTACAAATATATTTTCTTCATCAGTTAAAAGACCTACACAAAACTATAAGCAACGTACTAAAGTAGTGTTTAGTGGAAAGATTACCATCAAACCTCCTTGCCTAGGGACACCAGATTAAAGTTGGTGTCGTCAAGCCCTGAATGAAAATAGCGCAACGGATAACTGGGGAGGGGAGCTTGAGAGCGCTACCTAGAAAGCGTGTCCTCTCTGTACGATAGTAGGCAAGCTGATGTGTGGGTCCCTGCATTCTATATATTTTATTTTAAATGAATTCCTTTAATTTTACTCCTTTATGATTGTTAGGGAATGTTAATGATTGATGACAATTGATATCTATATATTTCAAACATTATCACTGGACTTTACAGCGTTTGCAGCAATTGTTTCAGTTTACAGATATTACAATTTTACAACTTATAGCTCGGGTATATTATATACTAATCTGCACCCACATTTCTACGGTCAAGACGGAATTGCCGGTCGCCAAATGTATACCACCAAAGTCTCCGAATATATTACATGGGGCATTTACTGTGTGAGGAGGATAACGGGCAAACTGGGGACCAGATACATTAACACAAGGGGGTCAAATTTACGAAATTAAACGAGATCATTCATATCCTTACACAATCCGAAGTTGGAAATAAAAGAATTAGTGCAAAAATTCTGGTACCTCTCTTCCACGGCCGAACATGGAGACAGACGCACCGAGGGCACGTCTGCTCACTTACCCGTCTTCTGTAACACTCCCAGAATATCGCGGGCAACCAGAGGTCTTCGTGGGCCCCGGTGGAGGGGATGGTCGAACAACTTGGCCGTGACCAACCTCTCCACCCCAAATCTTGTGACACTAGAACATCTTTGACTTTTATCTGCCTGTGCTGTCTCTTTGATCCCCTACCCAGTTGTAAGGTTGGCACTACTATACTACAGAACTACTTCCCAACTAAGATTTGGCCACGCATTATGGAAAGGTGTGAGGAGGATTAGGAAAGTTCATGTGCAGATTGACATTCACGTACAAGAAATGCATAATACACGACACATATAAATATGTATTATGAAGCCTGACACATATCTCTCCACCCGTCCACATGGGTTCTGTTGCACCCGCGGCCGACCGCGTCGTGCAATATACACTCCTGGAAATGGAAAAAAGAACACATTGACACCGGTGTGTCAGACCCACCATACTTGCTCCGGACACTGCGAGAAGGCTGTACAAGCAATGACCACACGCACGGCACAACGGACACACCAGGAACCGCGGTGTTGGCCGTCGAATGGCGTTAGCTGCGCAGCATTTGTGCACCGCCGCCGTCAGTGTCAGCCAGTTTGCCGTGGCATACGGAGCTCCATCGCAGTCTTTAACACTGGTAGCATGCCGCGACAGCGTGGACGTGAACCGTATGTGCAGTTGACGGACTTTGAGCGAGGGCGTATAGTGGGCATGCGGGAGGCCGGGTGGACGTACCGCCGAATTGCTCAACACGTGGGGCGTGAGGTCTCCACAGTACATCGATGTTGTCGCCAGTAGTCGGCGGAAGGTGCACGTGCCCGTCGACCTGGGACTGGACCGCAGCGGCGCACGGATGCACGTCAAGACCGTAGGATCCTACGCAGTGCCGTAGGGGACCGCACCGCCACTTCCCAGCAAATTAGGGACACTGTTGCTCCTGGGGTATCGGCGAGGACCATTCGCAACCGTCTCCATGAAGCTGGGCTACGGTCCCGCACACCGTTAGGCCGTCTTCCGCTCACGCCCCAACATCGTGCAGCCCGCCTCCAGTGGTGTCGCGACAGGCGTGAATGGAGGGACGAATGGAGACGTGTCGTCTTCAGCGATGAGAGTCGCTTCTGCCTTGGTGCCAATGATGGTCGTATGCGTGTTTGGCGCCGTGCAGGTGAGCGCCACAATCAGGACTGCATACGACCGAGGCACACAGGGCCAACACCCGGCATCATGGTGTGGGGAGCGATCTCCTACACTGGCCGTACACCACTGGTGATCGTCGAGGGGACACTGAATAGTGCACGGTACATCCAAACCGTCATCGAACCCATCGTTCTATCATTCCTAGACCGGCAAGGGAACTTGCTGTTCCAACAGGACAATGCACGTCCGCATGTATCCCGTGCCACCCAACGTGCTCTAGAAGGTGTAAGTCAACTACCCTGGCCAGCAAGATCTCCGGATCTGTCCCCCATTGAGCATGTTTGGGACTGGATGAAGCGTCGTCTCACGCGGTCTGCACGTCCAGCACGAACGCTGGTCCAACTGAGGCGCCAGGTGGAAATGGCATGGCAAGCCGTTCCACAGGACTACATCCAGCATCTCTACGATCGTCTCCATGGGAGAATAGCAGCCTGCATTGCTGCGAAAGGTGGATATACACTGTACTAGTGCCGACATTGTGCATGCTCTGTTGCCTGTGTCTATGTGCCTGCGGTTCTGTCAGTGTGATCATGTGATGTATCTGACCCCAGGAATGTGTCAATAAAGTTTCCCCTTCCTGGGACAATGAATTCACGGTGTTCTTATTTCAATTTCCAGGAGTGTAATTGGCGCGGAGCCTCCTCCGTTTGTGTTTCCCGGTGCGAGCGAGCAGCGATACCTGCTGCTTATGGAGCGGAAACTACTGTACCCTTTCATAGTTCTGTGTTGTAGGTTAGACGGTGCCACAGGTTATCCCAATGTTAACGAAACACATACACTTAGATCCATCTTATGATGGAGCTTTAAAGTTCTGAAACCCATAACTGACTGTGGCAGATAAGAGAAAACTTGTTTATTCCGTAGGTATCGGTGACAGTCACTGTGACACCAAATCAAAAAGTCCTTATTTAAAGCAACAAACTTCACTGAACTTAAACTGGCGGGCTGTGGTATGCGGCCGAGGAGGGACCACTTGGTGGCCGACACCGCCTCGAGACGGCGGCCTGTTTGTGAGCGGCAGCGGCTGGAGAGGAAGAGCGGGTGGGGTCCCGCGGCTGGGACAGAGGCCGCTTTGTGTACAAGCAGATCCCATTACGATTAGCCGCCAGGCGCGGCCGCTCGGCGTCTCATTAACAACGAGCGGGCCGGCGTCGTCCGCCGCACTTTCTGCCCGGGCCGACTCGGCGGTGGGCAGGCAGAGGCGCAACAAAGCGAGCCGCCGGTACAGGCCGACACTTAATGAGAGTCACGGCGGGCGGGACCCCGGTAATTGATAATATTAACGCGCACCAAATCAACAAGTGTCTTCATAGCTGGCAAGCCGGAAATACCGGACCGCATCTTCAACTTTTGGCTCGCGGCTACGAGAATGCCGCAGCTTACACCGAAGCTCTTGTGTATCCCTGGGTGTTCTCTACAATCACTGTGTGGACTTCACGTCTTAGAAATTGTAATACTTCTGGCTTTACAGCCATTTCGGTACGGGTATCGTGAGAAAGAGCGCCTAAATTGTAGTACTTCTCCGCGATGGGACGCTGCGTTTGGAAGTTGGGACTTTACATCTGATGTCATCAGTCCCCTAGAACTTGGAACTACTTAAACCTAACTAACCTAAGGACATCACCTACCTTCATGCCCGAGGCAGAATGCGAACCTGCGACCGTAGCGGTCGCGCGGTTCCAGACTGAAGCGCCTAGAACAGCAAAGCGAATGGCATCCTGTGCAAAATAAACAAATTGAAGATTTAATTATTTATACAATATCAGTTCCTCGCAAGAGTTTATTAGAGTCTGGAGGTAACGGAATCACAACCTACGTACCCGTTTTCTACTCATGGGACAACAGCTATGGAAGACTGCAGGCTGGTGAACATTAGTCAGAACGTTAGGCATCGCACACAGGACGGTGGAAACAAATAGGTACTGCAATGTTAGTATGAATGATATCAGTGACATGTCATCTGTAGTAATACAGTGGGGGTAAGAAGGAGAGAAGTTTTCGAGGGAAAGCGGTCGCCCACTCTAATTTTCTCTTTTTCAACTTGCCGAAAATGTTAGTTTCTATTGACTTTTTTCTTTCAAAAGCACTAATTAGATGCCTTTACAGACCAAGTGCCTGAAGAAATGGAGTGGCAAAGAGTTTCAGAGCGGACTTAGAAAATATCGTGAGTTAATTTCCTGGTCGTGCAGTTGCAGCCGAACTAACAAACAAAGCTCCGCATTCCGGCCCTGAGGCTCCAATAGGGGCAGACCGGCTGCGCTGTCCTTCTCTGCCAAGGGCCCTATGGAGAGTGTAAAGAATTTTAGGATCGGTGACAAAATCGCATTCTCGAAGTAAACGCTGATTTAACACCCGAAAGCTACTTAACGGGTCACAGTAAATAAAACATCCCACCTTAAATATGTGTCGGGATCAAACTCAGCACGGTGGATTTTAGAGATAAATTCCTGTAGTCAATTTCCATCACACAGCTGTTGGAAACTTGCTTACCTCACGTCTTCTAACTAATAACGTCCCGTAGTCGTCTTCGTGCTCACGTTAAATGTATTCTCAATCGCGAATACGGAAAACCGTCAGCTGCAAAATGGAATGATGACAATGAAAAACTGTGCTGGACTGGGCACATGAACCGGATTTCTCGCTTGTTCTGAGCGGTCTCCTTACCATTAGGCTATCCGAACACGACTAACGCCAGACCCAAACTTCTGTGTGTCGTCAATCATGCGTCTACAATCTGTACTCCTATGTACATTATGTATATTCCTGTACAGGTGACACATTTTGCTTGAGAGTCGCCTGCCAATTGTCGGCGTGCAAATAGGATATCACAGTGCCTCTGTTATTCTGGATTACTATGCAAAGTGACTTTACCTGAATATGAATATGTACTACGTTTGCCAAATGACTATACATAAATATAATGACGAATTTGTATTTATCTAGAGGACTACACTCACACGCTTTGGCATTAATTTTGACACTCACACGTTATTGAATGATGAATAAAAACCATGTAAACTAAACATATATACATCGCCAGAAAAAAATACATTTTAAAAACAGCATACAAAAACCCATAATCTTGATGACATTACAGTGCCTGTGTTATTCTGAATTAGGATGTTAAGAGAACTCTAGATCGTCATCCACAATTAAAGAGGCACTGCAATATTGTAATTATCCACCGACAATGAGCAAGCGAGTTTCAAGTAAAATGTCTCACCTGCACGGCAATATACGTAAGCGATGTACGAGTACTGGTCATAGACGAATGGTTGCAGACGTATGGAACTTTGGGTATGGCTGTGAGTCGTGCACGGATAGATAAATGGTAATGCATCCGCCAGAGATAAGCAGAAAATCTCGTTTGAGTCCCGGTCAGACACAAATTTTCATTGTCGTCATTCCAATCAAGAGGTGATGGTTGTCGATATTCGGAACTGCAAATACATTTAACGTATTTCATAACAGGTGAAGTCACCACTGTGCCTATGCTTGTTCAAACGAACTTCGCATCGTAATTCAGAGAAACACGGACACCGCAGTATCGTAGTTGTCCTGCTTTGTTTCTTCTCCGTCGATTACGAGCTCTGGGTAGGTTTAAATACTAAGTAAGCATGATAAGCATCGTAAAATGTTAGGATACCACTTAATTTTGTTTATTTCAATAATTGCAAAAATAGTAAAACTATTTCTAGAGCCAATACTGGCAACAAGATTCCCAGTCATTATCCATTAGTTTGCAAGCCCCTGAAAGTCACAACAGTGCTTCACACTGTCTTAGAATTCACATGGGATCGGACAAGTATGTTTTCCGAGGCCACTGTAACAATTAATCCCGTTTCTATGCACAGCGGCAAAAATGGTTCAAACGGCCCTGAGCACTATGGGACTTAACATCTGAGCTTATCGGTCCCGTAGAACTTAGAACTACTTAAACCTAACTAGCCTAAGGACATCACTCACATCCATGCCCGAGGCAGGATTCGAACCTGCTACCGTAGCGATCGCGCGGTTCCAGACTGTAGCACCTAGAACCGCTCGGTCACACCGGCCGGCTACACAGCTGCACTTCACACACTAGTTTGCGTGCTGCCTCCTTGAAGGCCAATTGTAGATTGCCCTGCATTAACACAGTATTGTACAAAACGTTATTCAAGGCAATTATTACCTGAGATCATATTTTATACGCAGATTCATGTACTTCCTCCTCGGAAACCGACAGCAGACTAGTGTTGAGCTCTCTTAGGCTCGTTTCACACTGGGACACTTGTGACGGTCACCGGTGACGGTCACTGATAGAGGTACATTCGTTTGAATTGGAGCATTCACACCGGGACACTGCACTGAGTCACCGAGTCACGGTGACCCACCAGTGACTCACCCTCGCCACATGTGACGGACACCGACACTGTGTCCGCTGCGGTCACCGCCGGACATGCATTAGCTTGTATTGCAGTGTTCACACTGGGACACCGATCACAGACAGAGCAGTGCAGAGTTGCCAACAGACAGGCAGCCGTTGCTGAGCCCAGTGGTTCTCCACACAGTGCAGCCATGAGTTTAGAGTTCATCAACACAGAAGATTTTATAAGTGAAGTGGAAAGTCGTCCCGTTATTTGGGATATGAAAAGCGATGAGTGCAGTCACAAAATCATGAAAATGAAAGCGTGGCAAGAAATTATTACGAAGTTTGTGCCTGATTTCCATGAAAAGAGCATAGATGAAAGAAACAAAGTTAGTAAGTTCCATATTCTTTTTACACTTTATTACCGTATTTTTCGGACCACAAGAATAGCGAAATATATTTTCTACCCTTTTACGAGGCTAGGAGGTTAATAACCTACAAGGACAATGCTATCCCTCACCCCTTTTCTTTTGCATTACCAGTAGCAAGTGTACTGTTATGCAGTCTCAATGCGAGAAGAATTGACAAAATGGATGAGCGCAGAAACCATGTACTCACCCCTACAGGGCGAATGAAAGTAAAATAAAATAAGTAGTTTTATTTCAACATTTTCATAACTAAATTAAGGGTACGTCTTTTCGTAGTTTAATAAGGCGCTCCGCCTTACGGTCCGAAAAATACAGTTAAAATATTATTCAAAACAACAATAATTTACGCATATGTTGTTACTATAATAATGAATTTTATTTATTTACCATAATACTATTGACTTACAAGTTTTTGACACCCGAATGAGAACAGTGCTCGTGCTTGGATTCTGTTCAATTAGGTACACACAACTGTAATACAAAAAAGTGCATTGTAATTATAATTCAGTGAACGCAACAGTATGGTTTGTTACAGTTAACATGGTAGTAATTGAACACTGCACATTTCAAATACAATTCCAATGAACATTTAGGCCTAACGACATTAATGTTCACATAACATTTCTAGAACTTAAAATTTTTGTAGCTGCCATGGCACTTCGCCTCCAGGGCTGATGAAGTAGTTTGCGAAATCTTCTCTGATACCGTTCGCAATATTTCCTCCACGGACCAAGCAAGGTGACATGTCCTGCAATCCCGAATAGTTAACGTATCCTCAAACTGTATTCCATCACGATCACGCACAAAGTTATGGAGGAGGCAACATGTCTTCACAATAGACTCCGCCAAATCTAATTTAACATCCAGTGGTCGATAGAAAATGCGCCACTTGTTTGCAAGAATTCCAAAAGTACACTCGATGTACCTTCTAGCTCTGCACAGTCTATAGTTGAACACACGTTTTTTAATGTCTAAATACTTTCCACCATAAGGGCGCAAAATGAATTTTGACAATCCGAAACCTTCATCTCCTACAAACATGAATGGCATAGGTCTTTCAAACGATAATGACATGATGATAATGGTGCAGGTAAATCTAGCGTACCATCTTGTAGTTTATTATTTAACACTGTATTACGAAACACAGTTGAGTCGGACGATTTCCCATATGCTCCAACGCCTATAAATATGAATTTGTACATCGAATCACAAACAGCTAACAACAGAATGGAAAAATAGTTCTTATAATTATAGTAGGGTGAACCACTGGAAATGGGCTTTACAATTCTGATGTGCTTCCCGTCCACTGCACCCACACAATGAGGAAAGTTGGCCCTCTTATGGAATCCTTCAGCTGAGGCAAGCCATTGATCTTTCGAGAGGTCGGGACAACGTGGGCAGGGATGTAGCATAAACGCCACAATGGGCTTGGTGTTATCACAACGCTGTCCTGCGGAATTTGACTTCCATCTCTTTCTCATTGAAGTAGATACTCGCTTGGCCTCACAAACCCGAGTGCAACCTGGCCCAGTCCTCCCACCGAGGAAAAATCCCCGGCAGCACCGGGAATCGAACACGGGTCCATGGCGTTGGAGTGAGGCGAGCAGACCACTGAGCTAAAGAGGCGATGTTGTGCTAATCTGTTTCTTAAATTTTTCGCTATGCAGCTGGAGAGCAATGCGATTACAACTGATGCTATAGACATGGTTTGGTAAGAAATCTTACTGAATGTTTGTTATGAAAACTACTTGTACAGAATAGGGCAATATCTTAGGCCTGCTAGAAACTAACAGCCCAAACTTTTCGACTCAGGTAACACAGGAGGCATTGGTGATCATAGAGCAGCCTTACCACCAACGACTGAAACTGTTACAAATAATGGTAACAAAAAGAAGGAGAATATTATTTTCCTCTCAAAAATGGAAGAAAACGTACTGCACATGATCTGAGTAATCGGCAGCAGATAATCAGCTCTGAGAACAAACATACAGAATAAAAGCGGATAAAGTTCAAAATCTTCGTATGATATCAAGTGCTGAGAAAATTTGTCACTGATGTGAAGGACCCACGGTGCTTCAACACGCGCGTTAGGAAGCGACTACGAAAGCAAACACAGCTTCGCTGATTAAAGCGAATTCTAAACTTATTTGACTGACATTGGCGGGTTGGGGGAGGGGAAGGGGAACAGGGGTGATGAAACCTTACCTCCAATTTAATACGACCTCACTCCTGTTTTTTTTAAGGATTATGCAGCGTTTGGTGTATGAGGCATTGATAGATACTCCGGAAAAGATGGTTTTGTTTGGCGATGCTGAAAACATTCCTCACGAAACAACTGGCTGTGTTAAGCATGTTAGAAAAACATTAGCACGTAGATGCCAGTTGCGCATTAATCTACTCGTGCTACTTCAGCAACTCGTGTGAGATAATATTCACCACACAGCAATTTGACGACTGTCTGTGAACGTCACTAACTCCAAAACTGTCATTCTCCTCTGAATGGAAAACGGTACACTTGTGGAACTTTTATCATTCTAAAAGGTGTTTCTTATTGTCTCCTCTAAATACTCTGAGGTTTTCTGCACGTATATACAGCATGTCATTATTTGCTCATGTAGTTCCACAACATGAAACTCCGATGCATGCGGAAAAAAAATAATGTAGTGCCATTATTACTATATTACTTCATCACGTATTGTTATTTCGAAATACGACTTCAAAGATATGTATTTAACTGGGGTGTTAACCGATACAAACTAATGCAATGTTACATCTCACACTTTGTGGTCTACCTAATCACAATCACTATCAGTAAGGACTTACGTGTTTTCACATTAGGTTAGAGATAGATCTACAACTCAATCTTTTATATTCGATGCATCCAACACTTTCATTGTGTTCCTTAAAAAGAGAGTATTCCTTCAGCATTGTTAATATTTCCAGTAATCTAAATTACTAACTGTATAAAACGGTGTAAAGTCTCTGGTTAAGGTGGCCTGTCTGAAGGTTTACGTTACATGTTTGACATAATAAGTCAAGTATTAATGTTAGAAACTGTGTACATATCCTGATCCAGCTAAGGCTGCGGCGAGCGAATTATCCACACATTTAGCTACTACCAAGAAACTTCACAAATAACTTCTAACAGTTTCGGAAATTTTGAGACCTTCCCTTTTAAAAGAGAAACAGGATAGGAATAATTAAACAATTAAAGTATAGGATGATCAACCAGTCTCGGAATATTAAGGATTTTTGTAAACTTTTCTGTGGAAAAAATGAAGTGTACACGTCATATGAGAAGACACTGTTTTATGTCAGATGACTAATGACAGGTTTTTTAGGAAAGAGGCAGATGAGTTACTTCCAGCAGTTATCCCAGACGGCAGCGAAATTTAGTTGAATAAAGGCTTTCTGCTATGAAGATATAAAATGATGATTAAAACGAAGGTGTAGACGCTAGTGTTGAATAATAAGGATGTGTTGTTGACTCAGCTGTTAACAGTCCCTACGTTGGGAGCTGCAGAATGACACTTTTTCAGACGTCTGAAGAATCTCTCCAAGCCTGATGTTTAAATACAGTGATGCTTCTTACTATTACTCTACCCTCACGGTCCAGAGTATGTCTGTAGTGTAGGGAAACTCACCTCATGAAGTTATATTTAGTATGCTGATGTTCGTTTCTAATCATCTTGTAGCATGATTGATGCTGAGTTGTGAACTGTTAGAATTAATGCTGAATTGACGTAATGTAGTTATTGTTGCTGTTCCTTTTTTTTTTTTACCCTGTGTTGTGAACAATGAGGACTGAGATGAGATTCGCTCAGTGATTGCTTTCAAGCAGGATTTGAAAGTGGTTCGTTCTTGGTTAATTTTACTGTTATTTTGAGGGTGTATATTTGTAGGAAGTTATTTCTTTCTTCAGTATTTTATATCTGATGATGTCCAGAAACTAGCTGTAATGATGGTCGATGTACTAGTCAGACACCGAGCGAGGTGACACAATGGTTAGCACACTCGACTCGCATTCGGAAGAACGACGGTTCAATCCAGCGTCCGGCCATCCTGATTTAGGTTTTCCATGATTTCCCTAAATCACTCCAGGAAAATGCCGGGATGGTCCCTTTGAAAGGGCACGGCCGACTTCCTTCCACGTCCTTCCCTAATCCGATAAGACAGATGACCTCACTGTCTGGTCTCGTCCCTCACAACAACCCAACCCAACAAGTCAGACTTTAGTAGTTGTATGTCACTCATTCCCTATGTGTCCTAATTCAACTGCCTTGCATACTTTCCGTTGCGTTTGAGTGATTGTAAATCTTTCTGAGAAGGTGCTGAGGGCACAATCTCTCGTTTGCAGGGTACGTTCCTGCCAATTCTTTATATTCAACAGTTTACATTAATTTGCCATGTTGTAGAATTCTGATTTAATAACATACTTCTCTTGAAGAGGCTGGATGTATATGTACTTTCATGTTTTTTTTTATATATAGATAAGTACATTACATTGCCCAGTTTGATTATTATGCACATCTTTTGGCATTTTGTGGCTGTATTTGACTTCCTTTAGAACTGAAATAATACGTCAGGTTGCCTTGCTGTCTGTGTTATTGTAAAGTGCTTTTGATTTGTTCAGTGTTCCTCTTTGGAAGCATCAGGTTGTGTCTTTTCGTATGAAGTGTTACACGAAAACAATTAAAAATATGCACATGCTTTTAATTATTGTGACCATTGATGTCTAAACGAACAGTTTATCTTATTCATTATTCACTAAATCTTTTCTGTCCCCGTTTCCTGCGAAACTGCCTAATTAGTGAAAGCTTAAACTACGTTACTCTTTCGCAGCGAAATTCTTGTCGTCTTTGTTGGGCCTATCAAGCATATGACAGATTAAAAAAAAACTGGTTTTCATATAACCACACTGTGTCGCCTTATTTCTGTTCTCTGGAGTTGATACTCAAGCGGTGCTTTGTCTTCTGTTATATACGTTATGATCCTTCAATTAATGTACGATATTGGTTTCATTCTGCTGTCTCCTACTTTTACAAAATAGATACAAAAACTGTGCTGATTGTTACTGATGTTTGATGTTGGTTTCAATAGCGTTGCTTTACCCTGTTTTACGTGTAACTGGTGCCGTGCAGAGAGTATGCGCCACCAGATGTGCCTTAAAACATAGGTCATCCTCAAAGTGAATCGTCAGCGAATGTGGGCCCGTAGCATTTTAGCCGCATCACACCCCTCACTGCCCACTTCATGCCTCCGGCCTCACCAGCCTCTACCTCCCCTTATTCCCCTCCGGCCGCCTCCTGCAGTACCTCCCCCTCACCCCCTGTCCGACGCACTGTGCGACGCACTACTCCTTCACTTCTTTCCTGTCTCATAGAGCCTGCGCTGCCACGAGAGGTAACCAGCTCATCTCACTTCTCTGGCAGCCTCCCACAACCCTCCACCTCTTTATCGCAACTGTGGTCGTTGTTGACGTGTGCCTTTCAAATTCAAATGGCTCCAAGCACTATGGGATTTAACAACTGAGGTCATCAGTCCCCTAGAACCTAGAACTACTTAAACCTAACTAACCTGAGGACATCACTCACTTCCATGCCCGAGGCAGGATTCGAACCTGCGACCGTAGCAGCCGCGTGATTCCGGACAGAAGCGCCTAGAACCGCTCGGCCACCGCGGCCGGCCGTGTGCCTTTAAATGTCATCTGTCACTCCCCTCCATCCGCGCGACTTCCCGCCAGACGACCTGTCGCATTTTGAACGAACGGAAGATAGCACTGTACTATTTTGTGTACTGCTTGGAAGCTAGACACCCTCTTTTCTTTTCCATGTGTAGGGTTTACAGTGCCATTTTGTCATTTTTCGCAGTGTTATGAGTAATGGCTATTTTTTGAATGATATACTTTTCTCTGGGTTTAGGAAGATGAAAAGTTTAGCTGGCCTGTTGCTACTCTTCTACCCTGAATTTCCCACTGAAGGAGAATGATATTGTTCCGGCGTAACGACAAGCGCCGGCACGACGATCAAGAGCGGGAGAGTAGAGAGGGCTGTGTGACGACGTATAAAATGACTTTTATCTTAATAATATGAATATTTATATATGTGTTTGGAGAGAGAGAGGGATTGACTTTTGATTGAGATTTTTACCGTAAGTCGTAAGTGGTACCTGAATTTTGGTTGCCGCCTCCTTGAATGGTCAGCTTCTGCACCAATTGGTGACGTATCACAATTTGGAGGAAGTTAAAGTTCTTTAAGGTTTAAAATACGACTCTGTTAGTTACTTGGCCGTATTGCGGATAGCTCGGAGCACAAGTTTTCATAGCTTTTCATATCTAAGGGACAACTGTTGTAAGTAAATAAGATCAAACTGCAATCTGCTGTCCGTGAGAAAAGGAGACTGCTTGGGGCACAAACTTCCTTCAAATTACACGTCCTGGTACATCTAAATTTATCAGTGGAGTTCAGCACCATACTATTTTATGCCCACATATTGACCGCTGATACTAGTTGTGTCGCCAAGGAATGGTGAATGCGATGTTTTGCCAACTGATGATACCTCTATTTAAATCCATCATTGAGTAGTACTTACAGCGACCCATGTGGTCTAAAGCTTTGTTTATGTTCAGCATAGGATATGCACCAATCACTATTCTTGTGTTTAGATATCGAAAACCACAACATAATATGCATTTTTTTCAATATGCAAATCATCATTAAGTTACACCGTATGCAGTCTTACCCAAAGCAGTTATTCAATACCTTTCTACTCTTCATCACACAAATTCAGTTTCAATGATTGTGCGTGCAGTTTACACAGCTCCAGCTTCATGATCGGCGAGTGTTACAACGATGTATAATTTTCGGCGGTATCCCCCAGCCCGAAGGAAGTCACACTGATTTCGATAGTGTGCAGTTTTTGCATGATGTTTATTTAGGAAGTGCAGTTCTATGATTGTGTAGTACCCTTTATCAACATGAGAAAATACTTCCACATAATCCCGAAAACTGATGTCTCCAACACAGAAATTGAGCAGTGCTCACGCTAACGATGCCTCATCATAGTCCTCTACTCCACATAGTCTATATCATGGAGATGTCAGTGTGCCTAGTTACCGACACATGAAACCCTGCCTCCACTAAAAGATGACGTTCCTTTCCATTTACCATGCCCACCAAGCAACTCTCCACCTCTGTATACACCTTTGTAGCAGTACGCGTTACGGGGAACGCCATCCATTGGTTGAGGATTTTCCGTTCATGTTTAATGAACCCCTACAACATCGTCATCCACATTCCCTTTTTCTCTGACAATGCCGCACACGGTGTCCTACCATGCTGCGCTCATTTCAGTGTAGTTGGCGGCATTGTTTCCGAATGTGGTAATATTTTATTTCTGGGGGAAAAACACTCTGGGCGTCCCGCACCCCTGTTGCTATTTCTACTTCCACCAGTTGTATAGCACCTTAATAACAGTAGCCATATCCACCGGATTCTCCATTCCTTCTTCGTTTCGTCTCCTCATTCTGTGTTCTCATATGCGTTCGGTTTCATTTTCCTAGTTACACCCCAAAAAGTTTCCACCGATTGTTTCCGTTTTTTAGACCTTCCGTTGAGCTGCTTCCCAAGGGGACCCGGTAGTATTCTGCTTGTGGTAGCGGTGAAACAGCCTACTCTTGAGCTCGTCGAACATAGTGCCTTATTCAGTCCTTCATGACACATTACGTTTATCTTTGCCTCATCCTCCAGTGGTAGCCAGAGCAAACGTACTTTCCGACCAACCACCCAGTCTCATAGCAGCTTCCAGATTGTTGATAAGTGCTGGCATATGTCCAGTCGCCTTATCCGAAAGAGAAGCCGCTGTACTATCTGCGGTCTAACTCAGAGAAGGAGCGGGTGCACTGAATGGAGGTTTTGCCTCTGTGGTTGGTTGGTTGATTTGGGGAAGGGGACTAAACAGCGAGGTCATCTGTCCCTTCGGATTAGGGAAGCATAGAGAAGGAATTCAGCAGTGCCCTTTCAAAGGAACCATCTAGGCATTTGCCTGAAACGATTTAGGGAAATCACGGAAAACATGAATCAGGATGGTTAGATGCGGGTTTTGAACCGTCGTCCTCCCGAATGCGATTCCAGTGTGCTACCCAGTGCCCCATCTCGCTCGGTGTTGCCTCTGTGGTCACACCTAGTTAATGCTGTCTGCTCACACTGTCTCCTGTTATCCTATCCACCTACCTTATTATAGCAACATTACTCTCTCACAGTTCGGCCACCTTTCTTTACCAAAGACCCAATTGCTTCCTGTGTCGTCATCGATCGTTTATGCGACCCTGGCATTCGTGCCAACTCTATTACCTAAAAAAGTATACTTAAAGTGTATCATAAAATAACAAAACAAGGACAGCTACCGCAAACACATTAACAAAAAAGATAATATTAATGCTTATAACGGATAACTGTCCGTCTAGATTCTGAACGTTGATGTGCCCCAGATGTAGGCAGATAGTACACATAGCTGCTATAGCCTGTATAAAAAAGGTCTGTGTTCCCCCAGATTGCAGTGTTCGCACCAGACTGGGCGTAAATAGTACTGTCTGCAATTTTCTTTGAACTGCAACAAATCCACGGGTCCTTCAGACTTCGTAATTTGTAGCTTCAGGTTGCTATGCACATCAGTTCTATCCACCATGGCCATGTTCAGAGTAAATAGGCTACAAAAATAAAAAGCTCCTTATAGAAAACATATGATTGAAACAATACTGTTCGGCTGGGAATGCGTCCTGGATATAGGTGTAGATGTCAGTAGCCGGTTCTCGCTACTAATGAAGAGGCCAAGTGTGGTTGTGATAGAACTGGCTTCTCAGTCGTCAGGACGCTAGCTGTTCAATCCACAGTGGGGTAGCGATGAACTGGCAGGTCAAAGATAATTCAAATGATAATGACTAAGAGAAAATGGTAACAGTTAAATAAGCAGTGAATATACAACAGCGGTATGAAGACTTGATAACATTCATTGAAAATAATTTTTCTGGTCAAAAGAGGACAAAGGCAAGAGCAAGAGAATTGAAAGTGGAATTAAAGGAGGAAATATCGCAATGGGCGATAGAGCAGCCTTTATTAACTGGCAGATTGGAACTACTACAAGAAGAAAACTGAAGTTGTAGAGAAAATTCACGAAGGTCAGAAAAAATATATGCAAGTGTCTTGCTAATGATGCCACCTAGTAGAGATGTAACCAAAACAGATCCTGGAGCTAAAATCGCAGCAGCGCGAACAATGCAACAAAATAATTTGTTTATAAAGTCGAAAAGGATGAAGAGGCAAAGGTAGCTAGGCCCCACCAAAGAGAAAATTTGTGTAAGGAATGTCAAGCAAACCAATAATGCAGTCATTCTGGAATTTGCTAGACAAAATGACACGAAAAAGATAATGGACAACAAAAAGGTGCAACAGAAACTGATTTCAGAACAGCCCAATAAAAGGAGACCTTTAATGATACTGCCAAGAGAACACACATTCAAAGACACTAAAGGACACAATGTTGTTGTTGTGGTCTTCAGTCCTAAGACTGGTTTGATGCAGCTCTCCATGTTACTCTATCCTGTGCAAGCTTCTTCATCTCCCAATACGTACTGCAGCCTACATCCTTCTGAATCTGCTTAGTGTATTCATCTCCTGGTTTCCCTCTACGATTCTTACCCTCCACGCTGACCTCCAATACTAAATTGGTGATCCCTTGATGCCTCAGAAAATGTCCTACCAACCGATCCCTTCTTCTTGTCAAGTTGTGCCACTAACTCCTCTTCTCCCCAATTCTATTCAATACCTCCTCATTAGTTACGTGATGTTGTTGTTGTGGTCTTCAGTCCTGAGACTGGCTTGATGCAGCTCTCCATGCTAAACTATCCTGTGCAAGCTCCTTCATCTCCCAGTACCTACTGCAACCTACATCCTTCTGAATCTGCTTAGTGTATTCATCTCTTGGTCTCCCTCTACGATTTTTACCCTCCACACTGCCCTCGCCGGCCGGTGTGGCCGTGCGGTTCTAAGCGCGTCAGTTTGGAACCGCGTGACCGCTGCGGTCGCAGGTTCGAATCCTGCCTCGGGCATGGATGTGTGTGATGTCCTCAGGTTAGTTAGGTTTAAGTAGTTCTAAGTTCTAGGGGACTGATGACCTCAGTAGTTAAGTCCAATAGTGCTCAGAGCCATCTGAACCATTTTTTGAACACTGCCCTCCAATGCTAAATTTGTGATCCCTTGATGCCTCAGGACATGTCCTACCAACCGATCCCTTCTTCTAGTCAAGTTGTGCCACAAACTTCTCTTCTCCCCAATCCTATTCAATACCTCTTCATTAGTTACGTGATCTACCCACCTAATCTTCAACATTCTTCTGTACCACCACATTTCAAAAGCTTCTATTCTCTTCTTGTCCAAACTATTTATTGTCCATGTTTCACTTCCATACATGGCTACACTCCATACAAATACTTTCAGAAACGACTTCCTGACACTTAAATCAATACTCGATGTCAACAAATTTCTCTTCTTCAGAAACACTTTTCTTGCCATTGCCAGTCTACATTTTATATCCTCTCTACTTCGACCATCATCAGTTATTTTGCTCCCCAAATAGCAAAACTCCTTTACTACTTTAAGTGCCTCATTTCCTAATCTAATTCCCTCAGCATCACCCGACTTAATTCGACTACATTCCATTATCCTCGTTTTCCTTTTGTTGATGTTCATCTTATATCCTCCTTTCAAGACACTGTCCATTCCGTTCAACCACTCTTCCAAGTCCTTTGCTGTCTCTGACAGAATTACAGTGTCATCGGCGAACCTCAAAGTTTTAATTTCTTCTCCCTGCATTTTAATACCTACTCCAAATTTTTCTTTTGTTTCCTTTACTGCTTGCTCAATATGCAGATTGAGTAACATTGGGGATAGGCTGCAACCCTGTCTCACTCCCTTCCCAACTAGTGCTTACCTGTCATCCCCTTCGACTCTTATAGCTGCCATCTGGCTTCTGTACCAGTTGTAAATAGCCTTTCGCTCCCTGTATTTTACCCCTGCCACCTTTAGAATTCGAAAGAGAGTATTCCAGTCAACATTGTCAAAAGCTTTCTCTAAGTCTACAAATGCCAGAAACGTAGGTTTGCCTTTCCTTAATCTTTCTTCTAAGATAAGCCGTAAGGTCAGTATTGCCTCACGTGTTCCAAAATTTCTACGGAATCCAAACTGATCTTCCCCGAGGTCGGCTTCTACCAGTTTTTCCATTCGTCTGTAAATAATTCGCGTTAGTATTTTGCAGCTGTGACTTATTAAACTGATAGTTTGGTAATTTTCACATCTGTCAACACCTGCTTTCTTTGGGATTGGAATTATTATATTCTTCTTGAAGTCTGAGGGAATTTCGCCTGTCTCGTACATCTTGCTCGCCAGATGGTAGAGTTTTGTCAGGACTGGCTCTCCCAAGGCCGTCAGTAGTTCTAATGGAATGTTGTCTACTCCGGGGGCCTTGTTTCGACTCAGGTCTTTCAGTGCTCTGTCAAACTCTTCACACAGTATCGTATCTCCCATTTCATCTTCATCTACATCCTCTTCCATTTCCATAATATTGTCCTCAAGTACATCGTCCTTGTATAGACCCTCTATATACTCCATCCACGTTTCTGCTTTCCCCTCTTTGCTTAGAACTGGGTTTCCATCTGAGCTCTTGTTATTCATACAAGTGGCTCTCTTTTCTCCAAAGGTCTCTTTAATTTTCCTGTAGGCTTTATTTATCTTACCCCTAGTGAGATAAGCCTCTACATCATTTGTCCTCTAGCCATGCCTGCTTAGCCATTTTGCACTTCCTGTCGATCTCATTTTTGAGACGTTTGTATTCCTTTTTAACCGCTTCATTTACTGCATTTTTATATTTTCTCCTTTCATCAATTGAATTCAATATTTCTTCTGTTACCCATGGATTTCTACTAGCCCTTGTCTTTTTCCCTACTTGATCCTCTGCTGCCTTCACTACT
Organism: Schistocerca piceifrons; assembly: GCF_021461385.2. Taxonomy (NCBI): domain Eukaryota; kingdom Metazoa; phylum Arthropoda; class Insecta; order Orthoptera; family Acrididae; genus Schistocerca; species Schistocerca piceifrons. The sequence goes on from NC_060143.1 coordinate 559,393,985, forward strand.
TCGTCCCTCAGAGTTACCCATTCGTCTTCTACTGTATTTCTTTCCTCCATTCCTGTCAATTGTTCCCTTACGCTCTCCTTGAAACTCTGTACAACCTCTGGTTCTTTCAGTTTATCCAGGTCCCATCTCCTGAAATTCCCACCTTTTTGCAGTTTCTTCAGTTTTAATCTACAGTTCATAACCAATAGATTGTGGTCAGAGTCCACATATGCCCCTGGAAATGTCCTACAATTTAAAACCTGGTTCCGAAATCTCTGTCTTACCATTACATAATCTATCTGATACCTTTTAGTATCTCCAGGATTCTTCCATGTATACAACCTTCTTTTATGATTCTTGAATCAAGTGTTAGCTATGATTAAGCTATGCTCTGTGCAAAATTCTACCAGGCGGTTTCCTCTTTCATTTCTTAGCCCCAATCCATATTCACCTGCTATGTTTCATTCTCTCCCTTTTCCTACTGTCGAATTCCAGTCACCCATGACTATTAAATTTTTGTCTCCCTTCACTACCTGAATAATTTCTTTTATCTCATCATACATTTCTTCAATTTCTTCGTCATCTGCAGAGCTAGTTGGCATATGTACTACTGTAGTAGGCATGGGCTTCGTGTCTATCTTAGCCACTATAATACGTTCACTATGCTGTTTGTAGTAGCTTACACGCACTCCTATTTTTTATTCATTATTACACCTACTCCTGCGTTACTCCTATTTGATTTTGTATTTGTAACCCGGTATTGACCTGACCAGATGTCTTGTTCCTCCTGCCACCGAACTTCACTAAACATTCCGAACTCTGAAGATGAACTGAATCATGAAAACTTCGAAAGCGGCTTTACTGTTGATTCAGAAGAGGACCAACGGGGAGAAAAGCAGTAGATTAAGTTATTAAAGTGAGCCCTGAGGTTAGAACAGCTCTCATAAAGCGACGGAAAATATATATTGGGTTTCATTCGGGTTTAGTGAAAGGCCTCTAACAATGAGGTGGGCCGTCAGTGGTAAGACCTTGGTTATTTGGCACTACATTGTGACAAACGTGTAGTAATATGTGGACATCCTGGGGAAGAAGGCCATAACAGAAAGGACTGCAATAAAACCAAGCAAGTGGCGGTGTGTGTGAGATGTAAATAACGGGGTAAAAAGTGTACAGGGAACATAAATAAATGACACACGTATCAGACCCTCCTAACAAGACAGATCTTAAGAACGAATAATTGGCAGGTGTCTTATAACATTAGAACGCAATGAGGACTCTAATGACACCATCAAAAGCTGACTATGCAAGAAACATAAATCACCATCGAGAAGGAGGAGGGACGCCGAAAGAGCGAGGAATTTATAGCAAAAAGTGAGCAGAAAGTTCCACAAAACAGGGCATGCAACACAGACCCAAGTAGAGCATCATGCACCTGCGAAAAATTCGGGAAGAGGTTTTTGGGGAAAATTCAGAACCATGTGGTATAAAAGAGAAGCAACGTCAGAGGCTGATGTAGGAGTGACATATGACTCAGGCGTCACGATTTGGTGGCACAAACTGGGCAGTTGTACGTAGAATTCGATAGCAGACGTCCTGAGGAATGCACTGCGCTGTCTACAGAAGTAAAAGAAGAGTTGCCAAAGCAGAAAGTGACGCAACAAAAGCAAAGTCTCAGAGCCAGTTCTTACACGAAACAAACACCTACTACAAAGAAGTAAACGATAAAACACAGACCTAACAGATCCGCCACAGATTTATGATAGCGTAGAGAACGTTACGCAACTCACTAGACTGAAAGAACCGATGACGCTTACTGCAACATTAAGACATCTAGCAAGGAGTATGTATCTAGAAGGGAAGTATATTACTTTTCCTTAGCCTAATGTCGCAGATACAATCCATCTCACAGTGAAAGACCTGCTAACAGAAGGGAAAAAAATTGGAGAAGTTATTGGAAGCAGGTTTCAGCCAGATGAAATGAATAATCCTCCTTAGATACGTCGTAGAGGCACTTTGTGATGACACATGACCGTATAGCATGGCATCACAAGCGAGTAGGGCAAGAGTGTCGAATATATACCGTCATCCCTAATGGAGACGAAGTTCGACAGCCTAATGCCACGAGAAGTGTCAGCGTATTGCATCATGCCAGAGGAGTGGGATAAGAATTGCAATTAGGTGTATTGTTCCTCCAAGAACCTTATACAAAGGCAGGAAATATCTCCACTGTACCAATAACTGTCCAGATAGTCACACAATGTCAACATCCTATGGCAGCAATAACAGTGTTTAACAAGGCCGTAACAGTGACAAAAATATCACAGCATCGTTAACAACACGTATTTTGTGTGGAAATGTTAGCTGGAAGGGAAACTGAATCCTGGTCTCCATATATTTCCAGTTTAGTGATGCGATCGACGAGTATCTGCTAAGACGACGAGGACGAACTAAACGTCCTGTGTACTCCGTTGATCAAATGCGAAATCAGTATTGTGGCACAGCCGCCTGACTGATGAACATGGAAGACAACTAGAACAAGCCGTTATGGAACTCAACGTACAAGTATTAAATGCACCTTCCAGTCCACCAGCCCACTAAGGGATGGTCGGAACAACGTCAAACATTAACGTAACTTTAGCAAATCCGGCAGGGGCGCGCCGTGTGAAAGAGTGGAAGGCTGAAAGTGAAATGACATCGAGTGACCACTATATTATACATTGTACCATCACATAAAGCGAAATCCAGGACGCCACAGGAAACTTGCTCGTAAGGCTTAAATACAGCATCAAAGAGGCTAAATGGGAAGAAGTAAGAAGGGTGATCCGGTGCTGAGAAGTCTATCGCTGTGTGATAATGTAGATGTTTAGGCGCCACAAGAACCGACAGTTGCTACACATTGAGCAATGAAGGCATCGATACCTGTCAGCAACGATCGTTTTAAAGAAGTGCTTTGCATCTGGACCAAGGCGCTGCAGAAATTAAGATGTGAAACAAAAAGGGCCAGGAAGCTGTACCACGGCAGCGTGACGCAAGAAAAAAGAGTCTCAAGGTTACATAGACATAGGTATCTTAAACACCGTTTTAATGAAGAGGTATAGAAAAAATGAAACGGTGGAAGCAATTCGTGGAGGCTAGCTTTGAATCCGATCCCTGGGGTGCATCCTAAAAAGCAGTCTGTGAGAAAATACGATCACCAACAATCTTATCGACGATCAAAAGGAATGACGGGATGTAGCAGGAAGCTTGGAACAGCCAGCTGCCCTGCTAATGGAAACAGTACTTCCTGACGATGGAAAAGAAGGCGAGACAGACGATCAGCGTAGGTTAGGAAAAATGTTACGGAAAGACTATAGAAAGAATAAACTTGTGCACCTCTTCGCACAAGAAGAAATTAGGCAAATAACTTTAAGACTGAAAAAGAGAAAATCTCCTGGACAGGACGGGATACCTGCCGAAGTAATTCGAGCCCTATGTGACCAATTAGATAGTTAATTGCAAGGAAGGGTGTCTGTACCATGGAAGAAAACTAATGTGGAAATAATCAGTAAAGGGTAAAGTAATGGTCCAATGATACCAAACTCCTACAAATCAATCTGTCTTTTGAAAGTTCTTGGTAAGATATTTAAAAAATGTTATGCAAAAGATTACAAGGTAATAGACTGCTACAGGTGATGAGCCCTCACCAGTATGGGTTCAGATGAGGCAAGTCAACAGAAGATGCAGTTACTAAGGTGATTTCTCTAGCGGCAGACGCTCATTCTACGAACGCTCTAGTGATGTTGATATATAATGCTGGCGGTTTCGATGACCTATGGTGGCTGTCTTTGTTTGGTTGCCTTATGAATGTGGAACGTCCAGAAGCGCTGTACAACTGCCTGAGAGAGTTCTGCCACAGGCAACATGTTTCTCTTAGACGCTCAGGAAAGAAAATAACTAAGACAATAACAAATGGTTGTCTGCAGGGACCAGTGTGTGGTTCAGAGTTTTGGGATGTTGCACGGGGCTGTATTACAGAAGCAACAAGACAGCAGCAACATAAGCGGACTGATGGCATTTGGTGATGACGTGCTGTTTGTTGCAAGTGGTGACTGCAGAATACTTATAGAATACAAACGTAAAGTGGCGCTCCGAGAACGTGACGGCTGATGTTGAAGTGTTCAATTGTTACTAACAACTCACAAAACAATGTACCTCCTGCCTAAACGGAACGTATTAAAAAAAACCTAAAATAAAACGAAATGATGTAACGCTTAGGAGAAGCGCAGTAACGAGGTATCTAGGGGTATTTCTGGACGAGTGTCTTAACTTTTCACATCACAGAGGAAGCAGGCAGAAAAGATACAAACGTGATGAATGAAATTATAACCTTTGGAAACATGCAATTTCGGTTTCCTTTGAAAACAGAGTATACCACGAATCTATAATAGCATCAGTCGTATGATATGTTGCGAGCGTTTGGTTTCATAGACTGCAGCTAGTAAAGCCCGCCTCATTTGTGAGAAGAGCTCAACGAGGAGTGCTACTAAGATTAGTGGGCGCCTGCTGCACATCCCCGAATGATGCTTTGTTAGTAATTCTAGGAATATGCCCACTAGACTTGGAAATTAGAAAAAGGGGAGCCTTTTACAGATTAAAGAAAGACAATCAAATGGAAGGAATAAGTGAGGTAGGAACTGAGACCATTTCGAAAAAGGTAATAAAAGATCGCATATTACAACGGTAGCAAAATGAATGGGGCACTTCAGCCAAAGGCATGAGAACATGGGAATTTCTCCCTAACATCAAGGAGAGATTAAAACTGAGATTTCTTAACCCGTCGAGTGGACTGATATGTTACCTGATTGGCCATGGTTCGTAAAGAAAAGACAGATGAATGATAACTGCACCTGCGGCAGTGTGAATACAGCTCAAAATGGCTCAAATAGCTCTAAGCACGATGGGACATAACATCTTAGTCGTCAGTCCCCTAGAACTTTGAACTACTTAAACCTAACTAACCTAAGGACATCACACACATCCATGCCCGAGGTAGGATTCGAACCTGAGACCGTAGTACCAGTGCGTTTCCGGACTGAAGCGCCTAGAACCACTCGCCCACAGCGGTCGGCGTGGACACAGCAGAACACACATTGTGGGTCTGTGCAAACTGTGAAGATTTGTCGGGTAATGGACGTCGGGTATCAAGGGTGCTAGATCCAAAAGCAGCACTAAGAAGCGAGTCTACCTGGTGCATCTTGGACGAAACTGCACGTGCACCCCTAGGAAAGCTTCACGAGGCATGCAATAATAGGTCCGCATGCTGCCACCCAGGCTAGACAACATAACCTGCAGATGGAGAGATCTGAGGTCGGCGATCACCGAAGGAAACAGTGTCCCAAGAATCTACATTTTCACGTTAAGACTTAGCAGTGGTGGGTGTAACTGCTTTCTATAAAAAAAATGGTTCAAATGGCTCTGAGCACTATGGGACTTAACATCTATGGTCATCAGTCATTTAGAACTTAGAACTACTTAAACCTAACTAACCTAAGGGCAGCACACAACGCCCAGTCATCACGAGGCAGAGAAAATCCCTGACCCCGCCGGGAATCGAACCCGGGAACCCGGGCGTGGGAAGCGAGAACGCTACCGCACAACCACGAGATGCGAACTGCTTTCTATAGTGGAGACGCTGCTGGCGTGCTTCCCGACGCCCAAGGAATCCAGCAGGCGATGACTGTTGACTAGGGTAGTATAAGAGCGGATCTAATAGCGGAAATAACCATACATAAATTAAATGCACCAAAATAAATGAACAGAGGGAAGAATCTGTGGGGTTTATAGTATTGTCAGTAGTGGGGTAACTGGTTTTGTTGTAGATTTGTAGTAGCAGAAGTAGTTGTAGCATTTAGAAAAGTATGAGAAATAAATAGTTACTATATAAATTTATTATTATTCAAGAAAATGTGGTTGTATGGCCTATTTCAGCTTTTCAGACGATGAGCTGTAATTATGAAGAAAAAATAAAAAATACAGAAAAAAGTCGATTCCTCGTAGTCGTACGACATTTCATCACGATAGCAGTATTGTTAAGACTAATTTATTGCTAAGCAATCTGCAACAGAAATGACGATGCTCGGAGAAGCCAACGCCCTCAGGGTGTGTGCTGTACGCAGAAGGCGAGTAGGTGCTGTGACATGCAAGTGGTCACTGGCATCCCGCGTCGTAATTCGGCTGGCGGACCACAGCGAGTCGGCAAGGACGCTGACTCCACCAGCGGCCAGCAGTCCGAGAAGTGCGCCGCGCAGGCTACAGGCAGACACGCAGAACTGGGTGGGGCTCGCCAGCGTGCACAGACTCAAGCCGTGGCCCCAGAGTGAACGAGAGTGGGAGGCGGAGAGCAAGTAGTCCCTCGCGCAGGCGACTGTGGCTGAGCAGCAGCACGGCACTTGGCTCGAGCATTGACCACCAAAGTAGAACTGAAGATAGATAGAGAAAATATAAGAGTTAAGAAGAGTAATTTAAATACGAGACTTATCTCTAAACCAAATGGTGAAGGTTGACTATTATTAAGACAATAGCCTGTGTAACTTCCTGCTCTACACTGAAGAGCCAAAAGCACTCGTACACCTGCGTAATATCATGTAGGGCCCCCCGCGAGTGAGCAGAAGTGACGCAACACGATGTGGCATAGACTCGACTAATGGCTGCAGTAGTCTCGGAGGGAGCTGGCACCATGAATCCTGCACGAGGGGGTGGAGATCTCCTCTGAACACCAAATTGTAAGGCATCCAAGATATGCTCAATAATATTCACGACTGCGAAGTTTGATGGCCAGCAGAAGTGTTTAAACTCAGAAGATTGTTCCTGGAGCCACTCTATAGCAATTTTGGGGTGTCGCAATGTGGATGGTTTTAAAGGCGGTTTTCCATCTACATAGGTGAATGCGGGCTGGTTCCCCTTATTCCGCCTCAGTTACATTGTGTCGGCGATTGCTGCACAAACAATATTTCCACGAACGGGTACGCCATAATTACTCTACCACGCAAACATTTGGGGTTACACTCGTCTCGTATGAGACGTTCCCAGGGGGGTCTACTGGGGGTCGAAGCGCACAATAACCCTGGGTTCGGTGTGTGGTAGGTGGACTGATGGGGCCTGTTGTGGGGTTGTGAACCACTGAAAGCTACGGCGCGGCGGGACGAAGACTCTCTGTCGTTTCTGGGGCCCCAGTTTAATACACAATACACACAGACTCTGGCTCAGCGTGTCCTTTGGTTTCAGATGCAGAAATTTAGATCGTTGACTGCTGTTACAGCGATCGCTACTTATTAACCCTAGCATTACCAACGTATTTTTTGTTACATGTAATACCAACGGGGGGGGCTCAAAGGCCCATAAAGAATACCACAATTTATTTTATCATAAATCAAGTTTATTTACTTCTGATACCTCTAATAACAATTCAAAATGCTTAGACATTGTTTTTGTATACTGGATAATAAAAGATGTTATTATAATAGGAATAAAATGAACAAATCACGAGATTCAGTTTATATATTTTTTGGAATAATGTTTCAAAATAGTGTTTTCTTATAAAAACGACTTTTTTAATTCGATACACTACATGAAGCAAACAAAATTTACTGTCTCATTCTGCAACGCATTTTTCACACAACACTGTCTTCCTGCAGTGTTTCCCACAGATGTGTTTGTGGCACTGAGAGCAGGTAACAGTTGACTTTCCCAGCTTGTTGTACTTGATCTTTTTAGATGCAGCTTCTTGGCAGCATAGGTGGCACCGTCCACGTGTTCCTGGTTCTGCTGTTGAGGATGATGGTTCTACAGAGCAGCTGAGCTTCCGTTGTGTGATGCTTTCCATTGCCATTATTACTGGCTTCTGAAGTCCATACAAATTTTGTGCCCGTTTACCTACTTGAGATCTTATTAGTTCGAGACCTAAGTTAGTGATAAAAACTCTTGTGCGGTTTAGCAAATTCTTTTTCCAATTCGGAAAGTTGAGGAGGAAGAGTGAATATGCATTTATTGCTGCTATGTCAATGAGTGTGTAGAAGAGGGACAAAGGCCATCTTCTTGTTCCTCTCTTTGTGCTGTAGTGTCTTGCCATCTGGTCTATGGTGTCCACGCCTCCCTTTGTAGAATTATAAAAAAGATTTATGCTAGTCTTTTTTGAGTCTTCATTCAACACCCCTTCTGAGTGATAAGTTGAAAGCATCAACAGCAGTCGTTTTGGCTTCTCGCGGACTAGCGTTGATGCAAGAGTAACTGGTGGCCTCTGTGTCTGAGGGTCAGTATAAGCAAAGATGGAAGAGTGTAAACTGCGGCCAGTTGTAGTCTTCAGCTCTTCAGGTATGTGTCGTCTGTCAGACTGTAGGGTGCCAACAAGTGTGAGGTGAAAATCATTCCATAGAGTCTCAGCAAGCTCCACTGAAGTATAGTACCGATCTGTGGTAACATTACGATCTGATTTTTCAATAGGTTTTATTAGTCTCTTTACAATTTCCATCGGTCCATTTGAATGCTGTGTATTTCCTGACTTGCCTGTATAGATGTCCATGCTGATCACATATCTAGTCTCAGAATCAGACAGCATTCGAATTAGAATGCTGTATTTTCCAGGTTTTTCTTTTAGAAACACCTTGAATGGACAGCGACCACGGAACAAAGACAACATCTCATGCACTGTTGTATGTAGACCAGGAATGAAATACAATGGAGGTGAAGAAGCTTTCAAAAATTTCCCTCATTGGAGCAAACTTGTCAGTCTGGCGACGAATTTCTCTTGTGTTCTTATCATCAAACCTCAATATTTTAGTCAATTCGAAAAATCGGGTCCGACTCATTGATCCATAGTACACTTGTCGGCCCTGAAGCAAAGACCATAAATCTTGGACAGGTATCTTATTGTCATGATTTGAACCCATGATTAGCAAGAGTCCTATATAACAAAATAACTCATCTTCATCTGTGTGCTGAATACCTAGTCGAGAAGCCTCTTCATTTGAGTGTAGTTTTATTAGATTCATAATTTGAGGTGTAAAAAAGAGCTCTATAGCCTCTTTCGGAGACGCAATTCTTCCTTGTTGTCCTAGCCTCAATCTTTCTCGCACTATATTTTGTACAGAACGCCGATATTATCGAGATGGCTTCGTAATATACTCTCGTCCACTTTTTGCAATGAATTTATCACATTCCGTATCATTATCATCTGGTGGATTGGCTTCAACCTCATCTTCATTCTCAGACGATGAATCAGTTCTAATTTCTTCCACATCATCATCCACTTCACTTTCCTCTAAATCTGATTCGTTCAAAACTTCTTCTAGCACTCTTTCAATGGAACTATCACGTAAACGATGTCTACTCATGTTGCTGGTTCAACAGCAACAGAAACACTGAAAATAACAATGGTCCGCTTCATAATAATATGTCTGAAGGCAACAATGCAAAAAATTCGTTTCATGGTAAGAATTTGAAACGAGAGACTCAACCTCGTAAATCTTTCCTTGCTATTACCAACGGGTGGGCTTCTAAGGCCCACAGAGAATTAAATCAAGTAAATGAATTTTAATTACATTTTTATTTCGAAATTCTGTAATGACTCAATAGTACATTCAATAACGAACAATTACCTTTGCTTTCAAGTTCATATATCAGAGGGTGTGGATACAACATAGAAAAACTGAGTCAGTGGGCCTACGAGGCCCCCCCGTTGGTAATGCTAGGGTTAATGAGCTACAGAATGATCTGGAATATCACGAAGACGTTAGAGGGAAATCTTATTGATATTTTATGCGTTGATTTTGTTGGTTCAGTTATTGTTTCATACTTAGAATCCGCGATTACATGTTTCAGGGTACGCCCTCAGGTGAACTGTAGGGCGTTATAAGCAGAGAACACAGAGTTTTCCACCAGTTTATTCGTAAATCATTTCTCGTTGCTCAGTTTTTTAACTGTAACTATGCAAAACTCAGTTTCAGTTGCATTCAACGTATGTGAGTGTCACTACTCTGTTCAACATTACGGATCATACTGTGTTTCCAATTTCATTCTGGGACTTGAGGTTTCAGGAACTACATCAGCAAAAAAAAAAAAAAAAAAAAAAAAAAAAGAGAGAGAGAGAAATTAAATCAGCAGTAATTTATGAAGAACGTTCTAGGTGCCCTAACAGACATATGACTGGTTCCAAATGCCAATTATAAAATTTAAATTAGTGTCATTAATACTGAGGCACTACGTTTTATCAACGATGATACAAGTACGGAAATGTAACAGTAATGTAGTAGCTAGTAGAAGTGAGGTGAGCATAAACTATTTCTCATAGCTTTCAAATCTGTATCAGACAACAACGAAGTTAAATTCACGAAGAAAACTCTCAATGTGGTCTTCTGTTTCTTAGATAACTCCATTCTTGGGATCAGATATCGCAAAATTTACCATAGAACTCTGTTTGCTTCTGAGAAATAAATGAGAACTTTCTCATTATGTCGTCCTCTTTCGCAACTGATGAACATGGCTGGCCTTAAGATGAAGTGCGGCTGGCCAAACATCAACAGGGGTCTTTTCAACAGACTGACATTTCTCCATGCCTCTGCTTCAATGTAGCAATTCTTAAGATGGGTGAGTGTGAGACACATTGATCATATTGCATTTGGAGAACTTACACACATGTGCGCACACACACACACACACACACACACACACACACACACACACACACACACACGTGTACACTCACAGCTGTACTGACAATAATGTCTGATCAGAATCTATAAAATCAGCTAAATCAATTGCTCGCATCGCAGTTATATAGAAACAGCTCGTAGATTCAGCTGCATCAACTGTCATGTGCAAATCTTATGGAACAAAAGCATTGACGCAAGCACTCGGAACTCCAGTGAAAAAACACTGCTTGGCACAAGATCAAACATCATCTAGCAATGAATATTTGAGACGTACTCTCCATGATGCGGCCCTTCGAACAAGTCTACGGTCATGTGATTGCGCATCGGAACGCAATAGCACTGAAAGCGCTTTTTGTGAAAAATCGCACCTACTTCATTTGACATTTCCAGTCTGCATATTATTTGAGTGGACTGAGATTCGAAACTGAATCCACGTCTTTCGCAGGTAATGCTTGTACTCAGCTATCCAGCTACTAATCACGATTCCACCACTTTCTCGACCCCTTTCAATATTTAATTCTTTGTGCCATCTCTCGTACTTTTCAAACTTTGCCAAAATACTCTTCCATAACTTGCGAGACCAGTACACCTGGAAGAAAGGATATCGAGGGGAAATGGCTCAGCCGCATCGTAACTGTTGGTCCCAGACTGCATTTTTCACACAACTCAGTGGTAAATAGCGCACTGAAATTACTGGGCGCACGAGATCTGAAATCTGAATCTTTCCTTTAGTAGACAACGTTCTTACCGACTGAAATATTCATCAGCTACCATCACAGCTTCCGTTGCGCCCGTACTTCCTTTCCGGACTTTACAGAATCCCTCCTGTAAACCTTGTGGGATCAGGGCACGGCAATGTTTCAAGCTAGTGAAATCTCAGGTCCAGAGTGAGCGCATCGTATTGTTGAACTCCCGTACAGCGTGGCATTCACATTGTTTAACTTTTTGAACAACACATTCGTAGATTATTTTCGTCTATACGTTCACATAGTCTTAAGACAAGGTATTTACCGTTGGGCAGTGCATTTCTCCAGAGTAAATCCTATTGTAGTTGTGAGATATTTACATCCTACCTTTTAGACAATATTTTCTCACATTTGTTCAATTTAATATCGTTCTATCATAGCCGATTTTAATTCTTGGTTTTCAGTTTTTAACATAATGCTTTCTTATCAAAGGTACTGCACTAGTCACGCATTCACTTGGCATTTAACTGAACCCGACGATTCCACGTGTGAATGATTCCCTCTTGTATTTTATATGTCCTAAACGCGTGTAAGCGAAGCGTTTTTAACGCCAGATAAGAGGGAAAGAAATGTTTTTCAACCACGAATATAACGAAATTTAGCCGTATTACCCACTAATATTGCTGAAAATGGATGTAATAGTGTGTATAATAATTTCTGTATCTCTCCGGAAGTGAAAATACGGCTTTGGCCCCGCTAAAAAAAAGTCAATCCGGTTGTAGTCGGGTCTACAACACTCCACGCGTGTACTGCTACCTGACAGGAAAAATACAGCTTTTCGTTCTTCCAGTGGCGCATTTTCAATAAAACTGCGCAATATTAATCTGTTCTACTAACATTAACAACAATTATAATACAAATTTTGACATGTATTACCTGAATACTATTATTGGCAATGCACCTATTCATGGTTTAAACTTTGCTCCAAAGCGAGTTGTGGATTTTCGGGTCTGTTACACCACACGAGATATTACACTCACAACACTTTATATGCCCTACAGGGATTTGGTTTTATACACAACTCTGAAGCAAACAGCTTGCAGCTATGTAGCCTTATCGTACTACATGTCCATTGAAAGAATACTACATCTACGAAAGAATACTATATCTACGAAACCTGTTGTGGTAGCCAGCTCTGAAGGAGCATTTTCAATACCTTATTTCAGTTTATATTTCTTTAAATGTGTCAGAAGTAAATAAAAAATAACGACCTTTGTGGCAACAATTTTACTTGGAAACAAGACAAAGGTAGACTGAGACAGTCTTAGGTGAATTAATGTCTGCCATCTTTACTTTAAATAATTGCGTACAAAGATAACAGTCTGATAAAGCATATGTAAAGGTAAGAAATCTCATAAAACTAAACTTCATGACTACGTATCAAAGTGGCCACACTTTTTGTCTCTTCAGGCTGAAAGTAAATAATTTCATATGACATTGCTTGAATGTCATAACACCAAAATTAATTCGCTACAAGCCTTGGACCGTACAGTTGACACAAAAATTCCATTTAACAAAATGGACAGGGAACTTTGCATTTGTGTATGACTTTGGGACAATGATTCTAAAAAATGGTCTTAACAAAACTATATTAGAACTTTGGCAAACTATGGGATGATTGTAATATTGTGATACACTGCTAAGGACTGTAAGTATGAAAATGTCTGGCCTTGTTCATTGCAGTTGTTACTTGCTATATGAAAATTTGGACAGTCTCTTCACGTTCCCAGTGATGGAATTAACTTACATCTATTACATCTACTACACACATCCAGTAGCCATGTTAACTTACTGTATCACCAACTCCATATTCTACCATATAAAACCACTCAAATATTCTGGCTTTCCAACACAAAATAACTGGAGACGACTTGAGGAAATATAATCCACTCTCAAACTAAATATTAAGCACTTTAACAATATTTTTTTTTCTTTTTAATCCTCATGTTGCCAGGCATTGCTCGCCACGATATGGCAAACTGCCAAGACTCGACTACAACTGCTTCTGATTTTATGTTCTTGCCTTCCTTTGCAGTGCTCACGCCAAGGTCATCCACAAGACTGGCTGTCGGAAGCCCATCGTGGATTTCCTACCTCTACGATATCATTTTGTTTAAATGAATTACATATTCAAATACCCTTCGAATGCTACAGATCTTTTTTTTATTTTTCATAAATTTATTAGTGTTTTCACAAAATACTCTCTCCTCCCAACGAACATTCACCACAGAAATTACGCTTTTGCTCAAGGACATAGTTGTAGAGGTTACCGTAACACTAACCTTTAGTGCAAGCTCGATCATGTAACTCAGTCGATTCTCACTCATTAGTGTTTCAATATATAAACATTTTTAGACAGTGCCGTTTGAATTTAACTGCATCATCATAGACTCAAGACAAAGAAAATATGAAATAATTATCTTTCATTTTGGTCAAACATAGTAGAGAAAGCATCGTGTAAGAAACTAAAACAACCGTATTTGGGAGTGAAGCATGTATTTTTATAGAGCCACATCTACAAATTGGTTTTCTAACATAAAGAAATGTTTAATAGTGGTTTTGCTAGTAACACCCAGTGATGAAGATAGAATAGAAAGTATACCTGGGTTTTAATACAGACGGAATTGGTGAAAGCAGATATTACAGTAAATTAAAATAACATTTTACTTTGTGAAATGGAAAGTGTCCCTTACATCAAGTTCTCCTGTTTCGTTGGGTCTTGAAAATACTCAACTCCACAAGACATCTTTTCTTTTGCACGGCATACTAATGTGAGTAAATGAACTCTGCAGTACTTTTTGTGTTTTCATAAACGCTCTAATCGCCGGTATGTGTTTCCCAATATCTGCTAAGTTATTTTTTTAAATTCTTTTGCATCTATAGGTGATATTATCTAAAGATTCTTTAGCTGCAGTAATTGTGCTTATGTGGACACTTCAGAATTATCTTAAAACATTGTTCAAACTGTTTGTATAGTGATTTCTCTGTACTATTGGTAGCAAGCTGCCAGCACTATTGTTCATTACATCGTCAAAATTACTGTCTTTTGTGGTTAGTTTCGATTTTGCAGGTTCAATTTTCAATGTTTCAAGTACGTACTCGGATGTTCGGTGTACTGTAGCAGTGCAGTAGGCAACGCGACATTCTCTAATGGATACACCTGTCCATTATGTCGCAGGCGCTCCAGCAAGTGAGTTAGAAAATACGATCCCTCCGTGTGATACTCTGAGTCGCCCTGTTCACGTCAGCTGTGTAAAAGAAACAGGCTGTGTGGTGGTGTCGGTGTTTTCTGAGAAAACACGGCTCTCAAACGGGCACGTAACGTCACGTTGACACGCCTGAGTTCCCAGCAGGCCTCAGTCTACACACAGTACCGCAGGGCGGATTCATTGACCGGCACACGGGCGACCAGACATGGCTGCCAAATGGCTAGAAATTCGGGTGAAGTAATGCCACGACAGTGCAGACAAAGCTCCGAAGAGCCACTTTGTCCAATTCCACGGAGTCGTTCGCCTACTGAATGTCAGCCTTTGACAGTCCATGCATATAGTATTCACTGACTATAGTGTGAATTCAGACAGGTCATTCTCGACTAGTCAGAGGCACCATGGAAGAAAATCAAGTACTTCCTGCGAACGATACAATCCAGGAACTTACCACTTCTTGGATAGAGTCGCCCCTAACAACACGATTTTGTCAGTCAGCTGATACGTTGAACTCTGAGGCTGCCTGCATACGGAAGTGGTCAGCAACACCTCATATGTTTCCAGACAATAAGAACCCATGGAGGTAAGAGTCCTTAGCTGTCCCCAACTTATTAACTGATCGAGCAATCCACAGGTGTACTGCCGATTCATAGTCTCCAAACTGCTCCAGCTTCGACATTCCGAATACCACCCGTATCAAACAGAGGGAGTGGCTGATACATTCTAAGTTATGATTAGAAATACTGTACAAACCATTACTGAGAAATAGTAGAAAAATGCTCTGTAGGCTCTGTAATCATCAAGGCACCTGACGATGCTCTACAGAGGTTGTGTTACATCTGAGAAGAGTGCACAGTCTCTCTAACCCTTACCCCCCACCTCGCCCTTCCCCACTCTCTGGGCCAATTTTCTCTAATTTTCCCAATTTTCCTGCCACTGTCACTTCTGGAAACGGAAGTAGGAGGAGTAATTAGTCATTCACTCGTCTTTGAGATTGGACCCTTGGAATTTTGAGCGTAAGGTACTAATTAATGTCAGATTCCTTTCACGTTGCGTGTCAGAATATTTTTTCATTGAGCAATACCGTGATTGTCTCACTCTGATTAAACAAGGGCGTAAAGTGCCTTGCAAAGTCTCTTCAAATTTTCTCTAACTTTTCTGCTTGTTCAACTTTCGGAAAGTCCCACAGGAAATTAGTCAATGGCCGAATAAGGGTTTTATAAGAGATTTCTTTCATGGCTGTATCACACCTCCTTAATGCGTTTGTTCCCATACAGCTGAGTATGGAATCTGTATTATAACTGAGGTTATCGACTATTTAAGTACATGAAGATAGTGTGATGATTTTTCCTCCCACTTTTAAGACTACCTGGAATAATAGCTGAATGGCTATGAGACTTACAGCCCACCTTTCAGCACAGGATTCAGAACAAGAAGAGCTGTCCACATTGCCTGGTAAGAGCAGTTTTGCCAGTATCTGCAATCTGCGTAGATGTGGAGGCAACAACGTCACAATCCAAGATGTCAGAATACAAGATAGCACTAGAGGGAATTTTGAAAAATTCTGCAGCCATTAAAAGGAAACAGCCAATCCCAGCCCAGTATTTTACTGGGCATTAAAATGAAAAGTTAGCCAGTATGTAGCTGCCATGTTGAAAAATGTCTGATCAATCTAGATACACATTTTGTTGAAACATATCCAAGCAGCCTGCACAGTTTATCAGAATGTTACGTTAGCACACATGCCCCCAGGCAAACACACCCACCGACAGACATACACACATACAATCACTCTTCTGTAAATGATGTATTCCATACATGTCAAATACGATACAACCTCACCAAAAACATTGGGCTGGGAGATGAGCTGTAAGCTCTATCGTCATTTTACTCACAGCCCTTACGAGAAAGATTTCAGGTAACAATAACGTTATATACTATATTTAAAACTAAACTGAGTCAGAAATTTCTATGTAATTTCATCATCTCAGTTAAATTACCCAGAAAACATGAGTTACAACAGCATGAATAGTTTCTAAAACGTGCTAATTCCTCAACTGAAAATCATATATTTTATTCTCACAAAGAAGGTTTCTTTCAGCTTTGAACTCCGAAATTAGATACGAAAAGGATTGCGATGTGCTCAAAAAATTTGTTAGGAATAACATCATAATAAAATTATTTGCATATGATAACTGCTTGTTGTTATAGAACAGATAACTTTGTTACAGAGGTATTTTATACTGAAATACATTAATAAATTTCTTCCGAAAAAACTCTGTTTGTTTTCTTATTTATATATAAGTTGTAATAAATGGTCTGCTATGTAACACAAAATTCCTATTATTTTATGTTATTACTGTTTCAGAAACACTGAAAATTAAAGGAGAGTTATCAGACACAAGTATTTCGTCAGTCAAATTGCTATTATAGAGGCAAAATTTCATTGAACTAATCATGTTATCAGAACAGCATAATTACTGTGTATATTAACTAAATGTTTCATGAAACATGTTCACAATTTTGCGAATGAGCCTTTTACACATTTATGCATTCGAATGTAAACAAAGATAAATAATAATTATTGTACGTCAGCCGATCAGTGTGAGTGGAAAGTATGCATGCAAAGTATTTTCAGCAGCACATTAATCACAAAATTGAAAAGTAAACACACAAATTCCAAAAGCACAGTCTCTTAATATTAATCGTGACATAAAACAAATGGATTATCCCAGAATGTCACTGTGGAAACATGCGACCAAGCCTATCACAGGCAAGTCTCAATACTAACTGCAGAGAAATTGATGAAGTTCTCTGTTGCCTCAAGTCACACCTACAAAGTTAAACGCCACACGGGCACTCAAACTCGGACACCAAAAACGAGATCCAAATACTCCAGCAAAAAGCTAAAATCTGAGTCTGGGCACCGAAAAATTATTTGAACTTCAACAGTCTGGATCCAGATGGTGTGGGAAGCTTTAACTGGAGTGGTTGTGTCGCCACCCAGACTGTTTCGATTGCCTCTAAGCGAACCTGACTGTAGACTGCGGACGCAAGACCATGTGAGCACTCCTCCTAGCCCTTAAATTCTTTCTGTGACATCACACACTATTGAATCCACGTTAAATATTGAAACAACGATCACCATTCATATGCAAGGCGCATAAATACATGATTTCAGAATCATCCTTCAATTATTATGCACATTTTCTCAATTCTCTATATTAAAAAAAAGCATATGGCAAGGTCGAAGATATTGCATTCTTCTTCCTCCTAAATATCCGTCCCTTTATACATATGAGTTACTTCTTATGATTTGCACTTCCATACTGATTTAATACAAGTTCTGTTAATGAAAAGCTACAGGAACAATAGCAACAAAAGCATCTAATAGCTGACTATATGTAATCATTTTGTAGGGTTAGGTGAGGAACTAAACAGCCTATCTTCATATTACAGGTCGTTCCGACGACTTTTGGCTGTGGCACATTGTCGTGGCTATGTTTATAGAATCGCTCTAACTTTGGCATATGCATACAAGCTGGGTTTCTGGTGGTTGTTGATCTCATCAGCTTTCATTTGATGGTTTGTAACGCGTAATCACTCTAGTGCTCCAAATACTATGAATTTATATTGTCCATACGATATACATGAGGGAAAACAGCTGTAAAACAGGTCATCTCATTGCCACGATCTTTACGGTGTATTTGGTTTCATCGCTTCCTGTTTATGGGTTCCATAGTCTGTTGTTGTTGTTGTGGTCTTCAGTCCTGAGATTGGTTTGATGCGGCTCTCCGTGTTACCCTATCCTGTTCAAGCTTCTTCATCTCCCAGTACTTGCTGCAACCTACGTCCTTCTTAATCTGCTTAGTGTATCCATCTCCTGGTCACCCTCTACGATTTTTAATCTCCACGATGCCCTCCAACACTAAATTTGTGATCCCTTGATGCCTCAGAACATGTCCTACTAACCGGTCCCTTCTTTTTGTCAAGTTGTGCCACAAACTCCTCTTCTCCCCAATTCTATTCAATACTCCATCATTAATTATGCGATTTACCCATCTAATCTTCTGCATTCTTCTGTAGCACCACATTTCGAAAGCTTCTATTCTCTTCTTGTCCAAACTATTTATCGTCCATGTTTCACTTCCATACATGGCTACACTCCATACAAATACTTTCAGAAACGACTTTCTGACACTTAAATCTATACTCCATGTTAACAAATGTCTCTTCTTCAGAAACGCTTTCCTTGCCATTGTCAGTCTACATTTTATATCTTCTCTACTTCGACCATCATCAGTTATTTTGCTCCCCAAATAGCAAAACTCCTTTACTACTTTAAGTGTCTCATTTCCTAATCTAATTCCCTCAGCATCACCCGACTTAATTCGACTACATTCCATTATCCTCGTTTTGCTTTTGTTGATGTTCATCTTATATCCTCCTTTCATTTCAAGACACTATCCATTCCGTTCAACTACTCTTCCAAGTCCATTGCCGTCTCTGACAGAATTACAATGTCATCGGCGAACCTCAAAGTTTTTATGTCTTCTCCATGGATCTTAATACCAACCCCGAATTTTTATTTTGTTTCTTTTACTGCTTGCTCGATATACAGAATGAATAACATCGGGGAGAGGCTACAACCCTGTCTCACTCCCTTCCCAAACACTGCTTCCCTTACATGCCCCTCGACTCTTATAACTGCGATCTGGTTTCTGTACAAATTGTAAATAGCCTTTCGCTCCCTGTATTTTACCCCTGCCACCTTTAGAATTTGAAAGAGTGTATTCCACTCAACATTGTCAAAAGCTTTCTCTAAGTCTACAAATGTTTGAAACGTAGCTTTGCCTTTCCTTAATTTTCCTTCTAAGATAAGTCGTAAGGTCAGTATTGCCCCACGTGTTCCAACGTGACGACATAGACATCCACGAGTAGACTCTTCCCATCCATCTTCCCTTACGTCATGACTAGTCAATAATATTAGAGGGCCAATTAAAAGTTTTACAACAGTGACGTCAGACATCGATAGTCTGTAATAAATGGAAGCACCTATCAACATGCAAAACCAGTCAGTGGTTCTCTTTCCTCCAAAGGTCTCTTTAATTTTCCTGTAGACAATATCTATCTTACCCCTACGACATAAGCCCCTACATCCTTACATTTGTCCTCTAGCCGTCCCTGCTTAGCCATTCTGCACTTCCTGTCGATCTCATTTTTGAGACGTTTGTATTCCTTTTTGCCTGTTTCATTTACTGCATTTTTATATCTTCTCCTTTCATCAATTAAATTCAATATTTCTTCTGTTACCCAAGGATTTCTACTAGCCCTCGTCTTTTTACCTACTTGATCCTCTGCTGCCTTCACTACTTCACCCCTCAGAGCTTCTCCATTGTCTAGCTTCTCTAGAAATTTAATAACGGTTTAGACACTGTGCGAAAAAAGAAATAAATGAATGAAAACGACGTATCACGAAAGAATTATGTAACGATACGGAAGTCGGTAGATGTGATGTACATGCACAAACAAAGAAATTATTGCAGTTTCGGAAAAACTGAATGATTTAGACAAAAGGAAGAGGTTCACAAATAGAGCAAGTCAATAAAGAGTCGACTTCTGACTCTAGAGCAGGCTGCTTTTCGGTTTGTCATTGATTGATAGAGTTGTTGGATGTCCTCCACAGGGGTGTCGTGCAACATTCTGTCCCATTGGCAAGTTAGATCGTCAGAATCCCGAGCTGGTTAGAGAGCTCTGCCGTTTATGACCCAAAAGTTCTCAGTTGGGGAGATATCAGGTGTCTTAGCTCGCCCAGGCATTGTTTGGCAAGAACGGTGACAAGCCGTGGAAACTCTCGCCGTGCATGGGCGGGCATTGTCTTGCTGAAATGAGATCCCAGGATGGGTTGCCAAAAAAAAAAAGGCAATAAAGCGGGATGTAGTATATCGTTAATGTATGATGCTGTAAAGCTGCCGCGGCTGCCAACCAAGGGGGTCAGCTATGGATAGAAATGGTACCCCAGACCATCACTCCTGGTTTTCAGGCTGTATGACGGCAGACAGTCAGGTTGGTATCCTACTACTGTCTGGAGCGTCTCCAGACGTTTCTTTGTCCTGGAATTCCATTCACTGGAGTACAGTTGTCTTTTGTTATGAGCCTCACTTCGAATTGATCCCTGATGACTAGCAGACTACTCATAATGTTACACGTTTTTCCCAGTTGTTCCCATAGCGGTGATTACTACGTTTTGTTTGGGGCATCTGGCTGTCTCCTGAGTGTTAAGTGATGTGTATGTGGCACATGTGGCCTCCAGTTTTGTTGACCAGCAGTCAACTTACTCACGTTACACGCTTTTTCCACTTGTCCGAGTTTAGTTGCACTGAACTACTCATGGCCCATGCTGCTGACCTCTTATTTTCGAACGCTTCTGGGTTGATTATAGTACTGTTTGCCTATCATGAAGTATAGCGTTGTGAGTAATTCCTATGACTAACAAGGGGAGGCCGCCAATTGTGAAATTCAGATTCGATTCATACTGCGCATAATAAAAGCTCATGGCCAGAGGTGTAATGTGGCAAAGCACCAAGATGCACTTCTCAGCCGTTGTCGAGAAAATCGACAGTTAAAAGAAGCCGTTGCGGTAAAATACTCTCTACGATTAATGATTTTCTACAGCGTCATAGCGCAGCGGTATGCGCTGGGGTTCGTAATCCGAAGGTCGCCGGATCGAATCTCGCGCCATGCAATAGTTTTTTATTATTATTTTTTTGCAATTGGCTCTGAGCACTATGGGACTCAACTGCTGAGGTCATTAGATATATATATATATATATATATATATATATATATATATATATATAAACTATTAATGAATTGCTTATGCATGTTGGTGAAGGCGGATCGCTCTCCAATTGTACCGCCTCCATTTTTCCGTTTGTTTAATAAGGTGTACCAAAGCTGTCCCGTCCGCACTGATTTTCGACGATGTTATAATTTGCGCTAGGGACCGCATCGACCTTCTTTCGAAGTTAGCAGGCAACTACGCTGTTATGGGACGGCTCGTTTCGGCCCATTCAACATCTGTCCTTCAAGTGTAACGAACGAGTAACGGAGTTTATATTTCATACCTGCCACAGCAAGTTTGTGTTCGTGGGGTCTCTATTCTAATTCGAACGTTTGACTTACGCTATACGTATTCGTTTCTACGTCTTCCGTTAACTATTCGTGGTTAACATTATGAAGACAATTAATAACATTTGTGAAATACAACTTTGTTTGCGGAAAATATAATGATGTTCGAAGTCGCCAGTTTTTCCACGACAAACGACATTCAACAAGTTATTATATGCATAATTGTTGCAACTGATTGCTGGGAATTATATATATATATATATATATATATATATATATATATATATATATATATATATATATATACAAATTACAGAAAACAAATACTAAAAAAAAAAAAAGTTGCATGGAGCGAGATTCCATCCGGCGACCTTCGGATTACGAACCCGAGCGCTTACCGCTGCACCACCACGATGTAGAAAATTACTAATCGTAGAGAGTATTTCACCGCAACGGTTTCTTTTAACTGTCGATTTTCTCGAAAACGGCTGAGAAGTGCATCTTGGTGCCTTGCCACATTACCTTTTATTATGCGCAGTATGAATCGAATCTGAATTTCACAATTGGCGGCCTCCCCTTGTAAGTAGTGTCACTCTAATTTCTGCTGTACGGTTGTGCTGTTGCGTGGGGTAATTTTATGTGTGGCATTGGTCACTGAGCAGATATTCAAATGTTTCATCGTCCTGTGTTTTTAGTACATGTATATGTTTCGTATGACTTGCTGTTCCCGGTGTGAATAAGTATTTAGTTTTAGAGCTTTTTTTAAGTTTTTGTTTTTAGGGTTCCTGAGGTGCCTGTCTAAATACGTTCAGTTTGGTGGCCAACAAATGTACTGTTTTACGGTTAGTTCTAAGAGGATACTGAGGTCAGTTGTGGTATGGTTTCTTGGGATGTTGCGTGCAAATTTTCCAGTGTGTGGTACTGAAATGGTTGTGTGGACCGTTTGGTCTGGATATTTGACGAATACTTCTTGTTTTTAAGTGATGTGGGAGCTTCGTTTATTTGCCATTTCATTACCCAGTGTTTGCTTGGGCAATATTAGCTTGTGACTTTTTCAACTTGATTTAATGCTATATAATGAATGACTCCAAATGTCACTTTTATTTCGTTTTGAACGTATGATTGTATCCGGTTCATTAGTTACTGGGAGCGGGTTCGGTGTTGATTTTCCCTGCACGAAGAGCCTTTTGGGCGTAAAGTTTGGTCTCACTGGTGTACTGCTACCGCAGGGTAGTTTAGGAGGACAGAGTTTTAAGGTATGGATTATGCGTTTCGTCTGGGATGTGTACCGGAGCGCTCAACGTTTATCACGTTTGCTGAAGTTATTACCCATTATGAAATCTTCGGAGTTTTTTCTTTTGATCTTGTGTGTTAATATGTACATGTTCTTGGTTTCATTCTGCTGGGTTTCCACATTAGCATTTCTAAGTTCATGGTCCGGTATGTGTAGTTGCACGTATGTGGCTACTGGTTTTACTGATTAACTTTTACTGTGTTACTCTTTATAGCCTATTGTTACACGTAAATAACCGATTAGCCACTCGAGATGTTCCTCGGCAGTAGTCTGTCGACATATTTCATGTATGCTACATTTAACCTGTAGGTACATACTGACGGCGACTGTTACTAATGTTGACAATATTGTTGTACGTCCAATAGAATTCGAATAAGTAGGAACTTTGGTGCCATGCTTCATGGTTCTTTGGAGATATTGCATCTCGGGTCTTTTACATACGCAAGTTACGCTCATTCTAAGCTTATGTCGTAGACCTTAGGGAAATGACTGTGTTGTTTTAGAGTAATGTCAGTGGAGCATGAGCCTACTTATACACCAGGTCTTAGACGGTGTTTCATGTTTTTGCGTATTAGAATATTTGTTGGTATGTCAGTGGGTTTGTATTTTCCAGCAAATGTTTGTGCGTTGGGTGATAGTTGCATTCGTCCACTCAAGCCACGTGCTATTATGTCATTAGTCTGTTTCGTTTATTGTTGTTGGTATATCGCATATTTGCAGGTATTCCGGTGAGGGATAAATATTATTGTGAATGCTCTGCAGGTGTACATGTGAGTTCCCCTCAAGTCCATTACGTCATTTATGTAGAAAAAAATTCAATATAAGTTAGATGCTGAATTTTGTTTTGTATGGAAAACAATACTATACTTTCATTATGTAATTGTATGGTATTATTTATCCTTTTTTAATCAAATTATGATTTATGTTGTCTGCTCTTACACTCCTCTATCGTGTAATGTATGTTTCCATATGCAGGGGCCTGAAGATCACACCACTTGGTGTTGAAACTGGTACGATGTGTTGAAGAGAATAAACGACAACGATTGAAATACAGCTGCTGGTTTATTTATCATTATTCAAGTACTTTTCGCAGTGGGATTATTAGGATAGGTTGAGGGCACTGAAGTCGCTAAAATGGGGTGCTATTGAAAGATCTGTTCCAGACTTCCATGTCATAAAAAAATATTATTATGTCTTCGGCAATAAATGCCCCGCCATTAACTTATGCGGAAAAACGAAGGATTGAAGTGGGCTTCACTGGGCGTTATGAGCAAAGAGAGCAGATCTGTTCACTACATCATCCTCGTCATCCCTCTAAGGCACCCGCTGTGATGTGCTACGTCTAACAAATGTAACCGACTACTGAATGTGCTCTTTTAGCTATATCTGTTTTCTAGAAATATTTTATTATTTAGTAATAACAAAAGTATTTCACATTTAAAATTTACTTCCACTTCTTACTCTCCTGTTTGAACTTCTTGATCACAGAATAGCACACATAAGGAACGTCCCCAGTTATTTGCAGTATATAATCAAATCTCTGTTTTCCTTAGAAGTTTTCGCCATCGGCGGCTCTCTTTAGTACCGGGGAAATTATTCCCTGACGTCTTAATGCATGTCCTCTTGTCCTATCCCTTGTTCTGCTCAGTGTGTTCCGCATATATGTTTTTTGACCAGTAGTTGGCAGGACAGCCTCATTTCTTATCAGCCCACTTTATTTCAGGATGGATACTGTCATTTTCGGTTAGTTGGTGGCTACCGACAGCACATGCCATTGGACAGTTTCAAGAGGCTGTTAAGGAGGGGTGGCTGTGCTTTACACTCGTAACTGCGCAACCCTGATTAGTAGGTGGTTGGTACAAGGTAGAGTATTGGCTGTCTGTTGCCTGTGCGACTCTGGCAAGTGATTGGTCGGCAACGCTTGATGGTGACTGGAAGGCAAAAGCAAATCGGCATCCTATATCCATGGGATGGCGTTTTCCTGCAGCGAGGCGTGAAGGTCGCACGGAAGTTCTCTCGTGGCCACCGTCTACGCTGCCAAACCAAAGTCACGTGTTGCCGCCGGCCTCTGGGCTCGAATCGCTGTCACGCAGGTCGCAGGTAACTTTCAGCCGTACTTTCGAGATCACCGACATAAACTTCACCGCATTCACACCATTAGTGTGTAGAGCATTCACGGGAGACCCATTAGCACTTACGTTTCGGAACACGAACGTTACGTACGGCTGGGACAGAACAACAAGTCTGCTATAGCAGAACACCAACAGGAATGCGGCCGTACTATCAGTTTTTCAAGAACCTCGCTTGCCTGCTCGGCAGCTGTGAGTGCAGAAACGCAACGTAAGTGAGTATAGAAGCAAAAGCTCTAACGCTATGAACGAGGACTGCTGCAAGTTAGCTGTCTAGTACCTTCCGCCGCGGAAGTCGAACACGCGCCTGAACAAATGGACGTGGCCAGCCCATAGAGGGCTCCGCGTCCGCGGCGGCTATTCCGCGCAGCGGCTCTCGTGCAGCGAGGGCGCCACCACTACACAACGTGCAGACCGCGGCCAATAGCCGCTCCCTCCAGTTTCGTATATAGGGATCAGCTCTGCCCTAGTCCAGCCAGTCTGGTACTCGCTCTGGATTGCGTTTCTATCTCGGCGGTGCTGCGTTTTGGTCGTTGCTCGTTGTTGACGTTTGCCTGGCTCTGGTTACGAGTGGATTTACTGTTGGTGTTTTGGTTTCTACAAGCCTCCGTTGATTATCTCTTCCTTGTTGTGTCGGTCGTGGTCGGTTGTTGTCGGTTGTCGTTGGTCTGTCGTTCGCCTCGTCCTTATGTTTACCCGGTGGTGCGTGCTCCACTGCCGGTGGCTTCCCCGCCCGGCAGTTCCGATCCGAAGCCCAAGGCGTTTCCGCGGTTGGTTTTGGTTACTAAGAGCTGGGACCTAGCTTCCAGCAATTAGAGCCCGGATGACCGCACATGTTCGTCCGTTGGCGGCGACGCTTGAACCTGGTTTAGTAGTGTAGACGGCGGCGGCAAGGAAACTGCCGCGTAGCCTTAACACCACGCTGCAGGAAAACGCCATCCCCCAGACACAAGCTGCCAATTTCATATTGCATTCCAGTCACCAATGAGAGGTGTCCACCAATCGCTAACCAGAATGGAACAGGCAACAAATAGTCTATACACTACCTTCGACCAATCATTATTAGAGTTCTCTTCCAGCCTGCTATCAGGAATGCACAGGCAATAGCATACCATGCAACCAGCCCTCCAAAACAGCCTCTTCAAATTGTTGGGTAACATCTGAGATACGTGACGTCGGTCGCAAGGGGGTAACCGCAAATACTAGTATACATACGAAGGTGTTCTCCATTGTACAGCAGTAAACCGCCCTGAAGAATCCACAGCAAGTCGATCGAAACGTTGACAGTTTAGCTGTTCTAGTAATTACAATGAAAAGGCCCAATAAATAAAATTATTTTATCCAAAATACACTCCTGGAAATGGAAAAAAGAACATATTGACACCGGTGTGTCAGACCCACCATACTTGCTCCGGACACTGCGAGAGGGATGTACAAGCAATGATCACACGCACGGCACAGCGGACACACCAGGAACCGCGGTGTTGGCCGTCGAATGGCACTAGCTGCGCAGCATTTGTGCACCGCCGCCGTCAGTGTCAGCCAGTTCGCCGTGGCATACGGAGCTCCATCGCAGTCTTTAACACTGGTAGCATGCCGCGACAGCGTGGACGTGAACCGTATGTGCAGCTGACGGACTTTGAGCGAGGGCGTATAGTGGGCATGCGGGAGGTCGGGTGGACGTACCGCCGAATTGCTCAACACGTGGGGCGTGAGGTCTCCACAGTACATCGATGTTGTCGCCAGTGGTCGGCGGAAGGTGCACGTGCCCGTCGACCTGGGACCGGACCGCAGCGACGCACGGATGCACGCCAAGACCGTAGGATCCTACGCAGTGCCGTAGGTGACCGCACCGCCACTGCCCAGCAAATTAGGGACACTGTTGCTCCTGGGGTATCGGCGAGGACCATTCGCAACCGTCTCCATGAAGCTGGGCTACGGTCCCGCACACCGTTAGGCCGTCTTCCGCTCACGCCCCAACATCGTGCAGCCCGCCTCCAGTGGTGTCGCGACAGGCGTGAATGGAGGGACGAATGGAGACGTGTCGCCTTCCCCGATGAGAGTCGCTTCTGCCTTGGTGCCAATGATGGTCGTATGCGTGTTTGGCGCCGTGCAGGTGAGCGCCACAATCAGGACTGCATACGACCGAGGCACACAGGGCCAACACCCGGCATCATGGTGTGGGGAGCGATCTCCTACACTGGCCGTACACCACTGGTGATCGTCGAGGGGACACTGAATAGTGCACGGTACATCCAAACCGTCATCGAACCCATCGTTCTACCATTCCTAGACCGGCAAGGGAACTTGCTGTTCCAACAAGACAATGCACGTCCGCATGTATCCCGTGCCACCCAACGTGCTCTAGAAGGTGTAAGTCAACTACCCTGGCCAGCAAGATCTCCGGATCTGTCCCCCATTGAGCATGTTTGGGACTGGATGAAGCGTCGTCTCACCCGGTCTGCACGTCCAGCACGAACGCTGGTCCAACTGAGGTGCCAGGTGGAAATGGCATGGCAAGCCGTTCCACAGGACTACATCCAGCATCTCTACGATCGTCTCCATGGGAGAATAGCAGCCTGCATTGCTGCGAAAGGTGGATATACACTGTACTAGTGCCGACATTGTGCATGCTCTTTAGCCTGTGTCTATGTGCCTGTGGTTCTGTCAGTGTGATCATGTGATTATCTGACCCCAGGAATGTGTCAATAAAGTTTCCCCTTCCTGGGACAATGAATTCACGGTGTTCTTATTTCAATTTCCAGGAGTGTAGATGGAAGTTTATGAGACGACACTTTCACGAAGATGTGGTGCTACAGATGCATGTTGAAATAAGGTGGGCTGAGATTTAGCGAAAATGTCCTCTCCATTACAGACCATAAACGAATATGCGGAACACACTTACCAGAAAAAACGACAGGATTATTGGACATGTGTTAGGATGTCAAGGAATAACTTCCCTGGTGTAAAGAGAGTCACATTTGGCAAAATATTCTAAGGACAACAGAGATTTTAATATATCCTACAAATAACTGGGGACGTTGCACGTATGTGCTATTCTGCGATGAAATGGTTCACGCTAGACTTTAAGAAGCGGAAGTAAATTTTAAATGAGAAATACTTTTGTTATTATAAAACAACGAGTCATTTCGAGAAAACAGATATAACTAATAGAGCGCCTTCAGTAGTCACTTACATTTTGTAAGTAAAGTAGGCTGTTTCAGTTTTTGTGTTGGTAACGCCACGTATCGCTCTGTATGAAAATCGTTGTCTGCGCTGTGTGCAGTCTGTGGCTGGTTGGAATATTCACTAGTGTAGCGTTGGGCAGTTGGACGTGAACAGCGCGTAGCGTTGGGCAGTTGGGGGTGAGCCGCCAGCAGTGGTGGATGTGGGGAGAGAGATGCCAGAGTTTTGAGAGGGTACTATGAGCGGACGATCTGGACGTGCGTCCGCCAGAAAAGGGAAATTTGTAAAACTCGATGTCATATATATATATATATATATATATATATATATATATATAAAATGACTTTTGTACCCTATTACGGTAAATAAATTGTTTATTCTCTACCAAAATCTTTCATTTGTTAACTATGACTGTCAGTAGTTAGTGCCTTCAGTAGTTAGACTCTTTTATTTAGCTGTCAGTGTTGGCGCTCGCGGTATTGCAGTAGCTTGAGTGACGAAGATTTTTGTGAGGAAAGTGATTCATGAAATGTATAGGTTATTGTTAGTAAGGGCAATTCTGTTATAGGGATTATTGAAAGACAGATTGCGTTGCGCTAAAAATATTATGTGTCAGTTTAGTGATGATACGAATAAGAGAGAACCGTGTGGGTACGTTGAGTTTAGCTCAGCTGTTTGAAAAACAAGTAACTTACGTTTTACCAGAACAATCATTCTTTACATACAAAGTTGAAGTTTCAATTTCTTAGACATAGCCTACCACAGTATGTACCTTCGAGGGATGGAGAGGAATATGTAGTCAACAGATCTACTCTCTTTGCCGATAACGTCCAATAGACATTATCCAGTAAAACCCTCTTCAGTCCTTCGTTTCTCGACATAAGTAACCACCTCACCATTTATTGCTAACAACATAATAATTAATAACTTTTATGTCTCGGCGGCCTGGTACTAATCTTCCAACTGCACCCCATTTCGGCGACTTCAGTGCCCTCAACCTATCCCATTAATCCTGGAGGGAAAAGGGTGTAATTATGAGTAGTTCAAAATGGTTCAAATGGCTCTGAGCACTATGGGACAACATCTGAGGTCATCAGTCCCCTAGAACTTAGAACTATTTAAACATAACTAAGGTAAGGACATCACATACATCCATTCCCGAGGCAGTATCACGTTTCCGGACTGAAGCGCCTAGAACCGCTCGGACACCACGGCCGGCAATTATGAGTTGTCGGGTTGCTGGTAATCGGGGCTGAGTTAGAAGTGGGACTCATCACTGGAGACACTCCAGTGAATGGGATTCCAGGGCGAAGACGTGTCTGGAGATGCCCTGGGTGGTGGCGGGGTACCAACCTGACTGTCACCTGTCATGCGGCCTGACAACCAGAAGTGATCGTTCGGGGCATCATTTCTGTTCAGCTACGAGGCCTTTGGTTGACATCCTCGGCAACCTTACAGCACGGTACGTCAACGGTATTCTACTCAATTTTTTGTTGTCCTTCATGGTAAGCCATGCCGCCCGCACACGGCGAGAGTTTCTATTGTTTGTCATCGTGGTTGCCAAACACTACCTTGGCGAACAATACTGCTGGATATCCCCTCAAATGAGAACATTTGGGTCATTACGGTCAGAGCCCTCCAACCAACTCACGTTTCTGACCATATAGCTCACCGATTTCCGTCCCATTCTGATAATTTCTTCGTGATGCGTCGTCTTTACTTATTTACTTATTTTTCGTACAGTGTATAACATTGTTATTTCATTATCCGGGGAATCTCCACTACAGAACTTGTAAACATGAATCGATTTAATCAAACACACCGTAAAGATCGTGAGGATGAAACGAGCTGTTTTATTGCTGTTTTCCCTTATGTATATTGTGATGGACAATATAAATTAATAGTATCTGCACCGTTGGAGTGATCCCAACATACAAAGTATCAAATGAAAGCTGATGATCTCAGCAACCACCAAATATCCAGCATGAATGAAAAAGGTTACAAAATATACTATACAATATATCTACGCAAATGTGCCACAGCCTCAGGCCGTTGACAGCTACCTGTAGTATGAAGACAGCATGCTTAGTTCCTCACCTAATTATAATACATAATGATAGCTTATTTGCTATTGCTTTCCAATCTCCAACGCGAATTGCCCACCAATCGCTTACCAGAATGGCACAGGCAACAGACAGTCAGTACATTACCTTCGACCAATCACGTACTAGACTTGTCTTCCAGTCAGCCACCAGGGCAGCACGGACAATAACCCATAGAACAACCACAACTTCGTAGCAACCTCTTAAGTATCAAGTGACATCCCAAATATGTGACTATAGCCATCGGACGGCCGAAAATGGCAGTATATGAAAGAAGACTACACCGCTATAGAGCAGTGAAGTGACCTGAAGGGGACCACAACGAGTAGATCGAAACGTCAGCAATGTGGCTCCGTATTTCAGTAGCTACAACGACGCGGCCCAATAACCAAAATTATTTTATCCAAAATGACACCCACCGTGGAAGCCCACGAACTTTTCCTTGCCTTCTTCAGATTAATACCGTAGCGATACTGCTGTGCTTATGAATAAGTATCAAATAACTCATAATAAAGCAAGAGTAGCTCTTTTCATATATTCTTTTCCCCAATACAAGTGATACACATTGTAATGTTGTTACTTTAATTTACTATCCAAGCGGTGCTGCTAGACAATAAAAGCGGTTTAAAAGCTGTGAGCTGTCTGGCGAAGTTAACCTTGCATTACTGAGCAACTGTTTCACCAAGTATCCAGTCTAGCTTACCAAATCCCCAACCAGATTAACATTAATTATAAATTTTTTAATAGTCATACGACAACCGGTGATATGTACATAAAAAAGAGAATTTAAATAAAAAGAAATAAATCAGTTTATATTTGGAAATTTATTTTAACATTGATCATTGAAATTTCAGCATATTAAACTCGATTCATAACAAAGCTGGTGCCTTATTTAGGATTGTGAAAATGTCAGATTGTAATCTTACGGAACACATCAAATATGGAGCCAAGATTGGGAGACTGCATACAACACTGCATTCATAAAATAACACACGAAGAACGTTGAAACATATGCAAGAGGAAACTAACCACAACCAACCGATTCAATTTTCACCCAAAGAAGTTACGTTCGTAGCACAATCCTGTCCGTCATGTAATTGCCACACACTGGCATACTAAATTCATACTAACTCTCTGTGAAATCTTCCCAAAAAAAATAGCTGAGGGCTACTTTGATGAATACACCACATGCTTCACGTGGTCAACTTGGTTTACACAAAGAGTGTAATTCTACAATAATTTTGATAGTTAAAATAAATTAGATCGAAAAGCAATTTACAAAAGAAAAACCTCGAACTGGTTACTATCGTCTTACTACTAACCTGATGGGTCAAACAATTGTATAAGCACGTGGTACTGGTCTCACAAAGTACACCCCACGTGGGTTGAACATAAAGAAAGGTTACTATATTAAAAAAAAATATTGTCAAGACGAGACGTTATAATCACACGAGAATTCGCATTTAAGATTGATGATCTTAGTTAGAGTTACTGATCAACACGTGGTTCCACTTTGCTCACAAAGTAGTGACAAAGCAACTACCAGAAGATATTCTGAACCTCACAGTCAAATTACACTGTGTTGCAATTTAAGATAACATTAGATATTGTAGAGTTAAACCTGAAATAAAGGTGATTAAATTTTCAGTTAGGCTGAACTTAAGAAATTCATTGTCCTACGGACTTAGCCGACACGCGCTTAGCCGGAGATCTCACCACTTCAGACGCTCGCCGCGGGCAGACTGACCTGCGCTCCTACAGAGCGTGCTTCCAAATACAAACGGAAGTGACCAGAGAGGCAGCTTCCTATACCAACATGACAAGGAACAGACGGGACCATACTAAGCATAGAAACCTCTCTGCTTTTAGAAAGCGTAGCTACCTGTTCCGATGTTGGTCCTACTGTTCTCTAGCAGACAGGCTTGTCTGCTACCATCCAGCATGAAACTACAAATACATTTGCTCATTCATCCTCTCACACAGAAGGGAAGGCGGATGACAGTATCTTATCATATACAGTATATAAAAGAAAGCGGATGTAGGTTCCGTATGAGACTGTGTGACATGAATTATATATAAACTGTGCTTTAAAGTGTAGTAGTGTGACAGATAGTTCTTGTTTATGTGTAAAAATAACACGTTCCACTGCTGAGTCTCCTCCCAGATAGTCAGACACAGCACAGTAAATTTAGAAGTGGAATTTATGCCGTAAATGACAACATATTTAAGAAATTAACATGAAAGGAATCCAACAGAGACCTTTCAACGTAAGTTCTAATAACAGGCATGAGTTATTCTGTTTTATCTGTGACATAGCAACAGTCAATTGCCAGTCATTTTTACCGATGTTATGGTATCTTGGGTGTGCTGCACATACTTTTGCCTGTGTGGAATGCTTATTGTACATCAAGAACATAATATAAAGGTGAAATGCTTTTTTCTGTTTCTGAAAGTCTCGTCTATAGCCGAGTACTGTAAGCGAGAAGTTGGAAGGGGGGGGGGGGGCGGAACAGGGGTCCGAGTGATGAGCTATTGTTGTGTGTAAGGGCTGTTAAAGTAGTAGAGTAATAACAGAACCGTGCTGAACCTCATTCCTCCCCGCCACCCACCTATCCACTAAGACCACCGTAGTTCTAATTCATTGTCACCACGACTTAGCGAGTATCCTACAAATATTTTAGAAGATTTCTTGATGCCTTCAGCTGCTTTTCCCTTTATTTTATGTACGATTGTACAATTTCGGCCTTAGGCCATTTTCAAGTATCTAAAACGGAAGTATTATACATTGGATACATTAGTGACGCTTATGACTTTGATGTAGGAACAAGTCATTATCTCTAGATATATTAGGCACATTATAAAGTACTTTATGGATGAGTTTTTCGTTGTAGGTTATGTCACGTACGTCGTTGTTGCTATGATATCGTGTTATGCTTGTAAGATACATCCGAGGTATTCACGCTATTTTCGGAGCACGCTACTTTCAAGCAGTTGTTGCAAAGCTATTACATATAAGGCCCAGGTTTTAACGTACCTAATATTAGGAAGATTATAATTATTATACAGGAATTTGCTACTTCACCCGCATACACTTTTGTTCTCAGTTATATTTAATTATAGTTCACCATTGGTGTAAATGTGACTGTATGTAATTTCTTTAAAATAATTTGTAAAGATTTGTTCTGTTATTGTGAGATGCCGTCATTTTTGTACAATTGGTACAAAGATCTTATATTTGTTATGTTATACATTTTAAAAATTTATATACTGAGTGAACAGGTTATTTCCTAATCTTACTGGGCTGAAAAAAGCAGAAATTCGACATACGTGTTCACTAACATTATACAGTGATGTTAACAACTTTTTATTAATTCATAAGTGAAGTAAAAGAGTCTCTGAAACTACACTGCATTAGGGACTAATTTTTATATTTACTGATAAATTATACAAAACGTTTTCTTCTTAAAAATGTACAATTTTCTGGAACAAAGTACATCATTTTAAGTCTTGTAATGGTAATAATAGTCTGAACTAAGCTTACAGTGGTGGAAGCATTGAGAAATAAACACACAGAGTACCAATACAGTATCCAGTTGTTTGAATAGGCTACTCCTCTATGTTCTAGTAATGGCACTGCCAATAATATTGTTACATGCTTTTGAACTTATCATATACCTTACATTGCCTTTATGAGATGACCGAAAATATCATACTAAAACATTACAGCATGAAATCAAGCATAATTAACAGGATGCCACCGATGAATGGATTATCAAATCATTTTTGGAACGTACAGAAATCAGCAGTAACAGTGTTGGTAAGCCGTAAAAGGAAAATGACGAAGAGCGTAACACCTGTGTATCTCCTCATTATCAAAAGTAGTACACGAAAATCAAGTGCAAGTTGCGTAGACTAATAGCGACCAAAGTACACACAAACGTAGAAATAACACTGAGTATTCAATATTGTAGGTCAATGGAGATTTATTATCACCACACCACTTCATTTGTGCAAATAGCTTCCATATATATGACCGATGTCAGTGCCAGCGCAAGTGACCAACAAATATTTGCACATCAACTGAAAGAAAAACTGTCTCATTAGCGGCAGCGTTGCCTGTTTGGTTAAACATGAAACACCGGATACCGTAAGCCACCGCACGCGCACGACTGCCCTGACTCACAGCGACGCACGTCACGTACACCACTACCGGCAAATTTAGTTGATACACACTCCGAAATTTGGAGCGTGTGTTTGGGGTACACTTCATTTATGATTCATTGAGATATTCACTGCCACCAGTTTATTCGCTTTCCTCTTTCCTCTCATCACCACCCAGTGTACGGTAATCGCTGCGGTGGCATTTGAGGGCGTAGAAAATTTCGTAGTGGGCGTCTGAAATGTTCACATGAACAACATGAATCTTCTTGCTACGTGATCGTTCGACGATGATGGGCATTTCTACCTCTGTCAGATATATCTTTCCTTCTTACCACATTTGTGTTGACACTTTGGTGCTCTTCGGAGCTGGCCACGTTTCACTCGTGTTCGGTATTAGCGTTTTGTGTGGTCGACAGCGTATGGTCTCTTGCACCCTTGGAGTAGCACCGACTAATTCAGTATGGTGTGTTATTTCCTACCTTTTATGGCATCACTTTTCTGGCCGGTTTGATGGGGCCTGCCTCTTCTTAATCTCCTGTGACAGTCTCTACAGCTCAGAACAGCACATATACCAACGTCCTCATGTATTTGTAGGATGTATTCCACTCTCTGATTTGCTTTACAGTTTTTGCACCCTATTGCCTTTTGAAGTATCATAGAAGTCATTTCCTTTAGTCTTAAGGTATGTCTTATCATGCTGTCCTTTCTTATACTCAGTGTCCGCCATATAATCGTTTCCTCGCCAGTTATGGGAATGAAACCCTCATCTCTCATCAGCTCACATAATTTCATGTTCTTGTATAGCACTACACCTCAAACGCTTTCTTTTCCAGTTTTAAGATGGAAACAATGATGAGCTCCAGACGTACATTCTCAGAAACTTTTTCCTAAAATTAAGACCGATGTTAGTAACTAGAACACTTTGCTATCGAGAAATTACATCTATTCCTGTTCTACTGTCCTAATATCCTTATTGTATCGACCGCCTTGCTTTCTCGTACTATCAGGGTATCAGAACTCATTCAGTTCATCTAATGCATGGTCTCAACACCCTGTGTTAAATCATAGAATATCCTATTTCTGTTACTCCTAATTACGTTCACCCTTCCTTCCTTCTTTATCAGTCAGCATTCTTTACCTTTTTAACCATAGACTCTAATTAACAGGACTTGTAATTAATTTCCTTTCAATGGGAATTGCTGTGTCCTCGGCGAATCTTATTACTAATACCCTTTCAACTTGGATGTATCCCTCTCCTGAGCACTTGGTTTATTTCCGTCATTGCTTCTGCGATGTACAGCTTGAACAGCGGATGAGATAGGTTACTTCACTGCCGTATGCCCTCTTTAAACCGAACACTGACTTCTTAGTATATCGTCCTTCTTCTTGTGTGTACAATTTACTACTCGTCTTCCTCAATATCTTATACCAGTTTTCTGAGAATCTCTGTGTTTTACGCCATTTTACAAATTTGTTGTTGGTCGACAAGTTTTATAGAAATGTCTTCATGAGTCAAAACTGCCTTTGTTCCGGCTTTACCTTTAGTGAAGCAAGACTGATCGTTATCTAACAAATCATCAGTTCTCTTTTAAAGTTGTTCTATAGTATTCACGTCAACAATTCACCTGCATGAGCTTTTAATAGATTGTGTAATTATTGTCGCATTTACCTGCCTTTGATTTGTTCCGGATTGTATGAAAGGATACAGAAAGTCCGACGTTATTATTATATCTCAAAGATTTTGCACTATGACTTGTATAATAGTTTGGTTCCGACTACCTTCAATAAATTTAAATTTCCACTACATGTTAACCATGTGCTCGCTTTGGTCGATTCAAGGTACTCCAAATCAGTTTCAAACTCTGACTAGTACTGGATCGCCACCCTCTTCCAAAGCGAATCCCATTCGATCTCCTATCACGTCAGAAGGCAGTTCCTCCAAATTTTAGGTGCCATCAGTGTACAATTTCTACTTATCCGCTCCTTCCTCTTCTTCTAACAGGGGAATTTCATTTTCATTCTTATACTGTTCCCTTTGCATTTAATTTCACCGAAAGTTATTTTGCCTTTCTTATGTGACGAAGCTCATCTTCCGACTGTCGTTCACTTTTCGATTTCTTCATATTTTTCCTGGATCCGTTTTGCTCTGGCTTTCCCGCACTTATTTCCCGCACGTTATTTCGAAAAGAGTTGTGTTGCTGTCATCCCCTTATTTTCTTGAAAATTGTTTTTACTTCTGATTTTTGTCTATCAACTCCAATATATCTCGAATCTCTCAAGAGTTCTTCGTGGCTGCCGGCCGTAGTGGCCGAGCGGTTCTTGGCGCTACAGTCTGGAAACGCGCGATCACTACGGTCGCAGGCTCGAATCCTGCCTCGGGCATGGATGTGTGTGATGTCCTTAGGTTAGTTAGGTTTAAGTAGTTCTAAGTTCTATGGGACTGATGACCACAGCAGTTAAGTCCCATAGTGCTCAGAGCAATTTGATTTTGAAATTCTTCGTGGCTACCTTCCTTTTACGTGTATTTGGCCGTCCAACTAATTTGATTGCACTTTTAATGAATATCCATTTCTCTCAAATTAAACTGCCAACTGCAGATTTCATCATCGTAATAAGTACAGCCTGACTGACCTCACCATTCTTCAGTATTTCTGCATCTAGCCTCCTACCACATTGAGTCTTCCCGATGACTCTGTTAAAATTCAATTTACTCTTCACCGTTACTAAACTGTGATCTGTCTTCTGATCCTTGTTATCCCTTACAATCGTTATGCCTTTCAATCCATAACCTGATTCCGCAACAATTATCTCAGCAGCTGGTATCTTTCGGTGTCTCCTGGCCTTTACCAAGTATACTTCGTCCTCTTGTGATTCTTGAAACGTGTATTTCCTATATTTAGCTGAAATTTATCTAGTCTCTTTTCTCTCTCAGCCCTAGTACCGATTCCATATTCTCCAACAACCCTTTTCCTCTGCTCTTTTCCACTGCTATAGTGTTCCAGTCCCTCATGATGATGATATTTAGAGATGCCCGTTTAACTTCCTTATTACTCTTTCCATGTGTTCGTCATATACTCGTCGGCATGTGAACCTGAACTGATGTTATTGACTTTATTTTGTTATCGTTTCTGACAAGAGTAATCCAAGCCTGTACTGTTCTCAGTAACTCACTCTTTACCTTACTCTCCTTTCCCGCTAGGCAGGTATCTGCTGTTGTTGATTTTACTCTATATTCGTCCGACCAGAAATCCTATCTTCTTTCCAATTCACTAACCTCCACTGTATCTATACTGAGTCGTTATGTATCTTTTTTTTACATATTATAGATTCCTGACCACATTCAGACTTCTGACAGCCTACAGAACGACTCGTAGAACATAAGCATTTCGTTGCTTATTCAATCATTTACTCCCACCGGGGATCGAATTTGATTCTAATACGAAATATTTTAGGATTCAGAGCGATTTTCATGACATTTTTATACTACAGACTGTATTTCATGTGGAGACACGTTACGAATCTGTAATACTAATTAATCTCATTGTTACCTCAACATTAAACAACATCAAACAGTGTAAGAAGATGAGGCAGTCAACCACAGCCAAGAATAGTTTGCCACTTGGTAGACGGTAGCCGACATTTACATATCTTAAAATAGCGCTTAATCCTGAATCTGCAACGTTCGCCTTAAATAAGTCGTGCCTTATTGTAATGCAATAGCATATGTGTATTTACCCATTAGCGAAAAATAAGATGCTTCTAAGTACTAGAAGTAAGAATCGGAAATAGCTTGATTCTCTGAAACGGGCTAGTATAGAAAATGAGTGAAAGTGATATGCGATGTACAGAGCAGGAATAAAGTGCACTCCATGATATCAAATGTTTCTGAAATATCAGGGTAAACCTACGGTCATCAAGAAATAAAACTAGTATTAGTGACCATTCCGTCATGACTTGTCTGAAGACTGACTCCAAAAGTCAACAGGGGTGACGGTCACTTAAAGTTTACCGCATACATTACTGAGACAGTCTAATCTAACTGTGTTTGTGCACGTGAGGACTGTGTCCGTTGTTCCAAAAGTAAAACGAGGTTTGTGAGCCCAGCACATGTGCCTTGGTGGTGAAAATGAGATCACGTTGTGATACTGTAGCAATTTAAGCCACACCTTAGCACATCCTGCAGGGATGGATGATCCTCCCTTGGAAATCCGCAACGCCATGAATGTGAATATTCAGTTGCTTTCTTAAACTGAAAAATCTTTTTCTCGCTGGAGTCTATATTTATGTTTCAAGCAAGTCTTGCCTTTTCTACTATGGGATCTCAGATGGATTTAATCTGGAATTATACAATATTCATTTTATATGCTATTTTTATGGAACAGTAAAGAGTTTACGCCATGATACTTTCGTCGCATAAATTATTCTCGTTATGGTGATCTTCAGCCCGAAGACAGGTTTGATGCAGCTCTCCGCGCTTGTCTATCCTTGCAAGCGTTTTCAATTCTGCACAACTATTGCAACCTACACACATCTGAACTTGCTTATTGCATTCACGCCTAGATCTCCCTGTATAATTTTCCATCTTCACATTTTCCCCCATTAACAATTTCGCTATTTCTTGGTGTCTTGAGATGTGTCCTATCAACCGATTTCTTCTTTTATTCAGGATGTTCGATAAATTATTTCTCTCCCCATTAGTTATACGAGCTACCCATCTAATCTTCAGCATTCTTCTGGAGAACCATGTTTCAAAAGCTTGTATTCTCCCCTTATCTGAAATGCTTATAGCCCATCTTTCGCTTCCACACACGGCTACATTCCGGACAAATACCTTCAGAAAAAGGCTTCCTAATATTTAAATTCATATTAGATGTTGACAAATTCCTCTTTTCTCAGAAATTACTTGCTTGCTGATGCTAGCCTGCATTTTCTGTCGTCTCAGCCTTGGTCACTGACTATTTTTCTGCCCACATATATGAAATAGTCTGCTAGTTTTACTGTCTCGTGTTATAATGTATTTCTCTCAGCATCGCTTGATTTAATTTCACTATTGTCCATGTTTTCTTACATTTATTCATTTATCCTACCGATCACTACCTTCCCTCTCATGAAGTGGCATGTCAAGGTCACACAGTCACTCACGAAACAGCGACACATTTTCTCAACAAGAACATTTGTTCTGCAATTTCATACTCCAGTAGCTTCATGCTGTGAAACCCCATTAATGAGGTGGAAAGCATTCAGGTAAAGAAATAACGTTCTTTAGATTCGTTTACTTTATTCATACACGATATTCATGGGTGTTACAATAGACTACTCCATGCCTAAAAATGATTTTTAATTTTATTTTAGTTCTTGAGCCTTGAATATCTCTCTTGTCAGACTCTGAATTAGAATCTGTATCAATGTCAGCGCAAAAGAAGCGTATCGAACTATTAGAGATGTAGTGCTACAGAGTGGTGCAGAAAAGTAGGTTGACTGCTAAGATAAGGAATGAGTAGTTTCTCCGCAGAATCGGTGAAGAAAGAAACACATAGAAAACCAGCAAGAAGACGATACAGGATAATTGGACGGTGTGTTAATACATCCGTGAATAGCCTCTATGGTAATCGAGGGAGCTGTAGAGAGTAATAATTTTAGGGGAAGACAGAGACTACACGTTCACCGAACAATTGAGGACGTAGGGTGTAAGTGTCACTCTGGGATGAAGAGATTGGTACAACAGAGGAAGTGGTAGCGGGCAACATGAATACTGCCACAACAAAAATCACACAAGGAGCATTAAATGATTTTCAAGTTTAATCCCCTACTAACTACTATCTTCGTCTCCTTATGCAATTGGGAAAGGAACGGTGGTCTTACTCAGCACAATGCTTGGAAATCACGTTATATACTTTGCAGAATATTACCTATGTACATAACGCTTCAGTTAGCTTATAACGACACTGTCAGCTTGTTTCCTATTCTCAAATACAGCATTTTCTTAACGTCACATTTTACAGGAGACTGGTCGTGTGTGTGAAGCAGCGTGACCTTGTTTTGACTTTTCCAGTCATTTGTAGAGTCTAAAGAAGGAGTCGTGGATCCAAGAAACAATACAAATAATTTGTACACTATGTTAAATTACAATGCACTCTTTGATTAATGTCGACCACGTATTTACCTGACTGAATTTTAATTTGGCTGTCGAACTTCTCCTGAAGCGTTTAATAGACAAAATATTGGGTCGTCGGATTTAGGTACAAAGTTTTCGCTTCATTTCACTGCTTACCTTAAATTATTGGTTTGATAATTTGTGTTTCCTACTAAACATAGTGACTGCATCCACCACTGGAACAGGAACCGTGATTAAACTGACTCTGAGCAATTCCATCTTACTTTTTACTCCGCTATTTGAAATTTACGATCTCTGCGTTCTAAAGGAGTCAATCTGAAATTTAAATATGTTCATTTAGCTGGGAACACTTATTTATTTTATAAAGGTTTCAGGAATTACTGCAATCAATATCCGTTTTTTCTTCAATTTTTATTTTTTTGTGTTCTAATAAATATGTTCTAATTACTTTAAATTTGCTTTTTAGACCCAGAATGAAACTAATAATATATTTTTTAATGTCCTTTCCTTACTGTAAGTGTTTTAAATATAAATAAATAAAGTAAAAACAAAAAAATTAGCTTCAATACTTGTCACTTGAATAAAGCCTGTATAATCATGAAACCTTAAGAAACTGACTTTGGGGAACAAAAGTTACACAAAAGTGTGACCCATCAAAATGTGTAATACAGTCATTGAAGTGACTATAAGATATAAATAACTGTTGTTGCTGCTACATTGAGAGCTGATAAATTTTAATGTAGAATTTTACAAGAATAAAATTGGTACTTGAAATCAGAAAACCTACAGGGTTTAGAAATGATCGTGTCAATAATGAAAAAAAAATACACCTCTTACCGGTAAGCGTCAAATTAAATCAGGCTCTCCTTTTACAAAAATAACGAATAAATAGTTTGTAGCTTGCCTCATTAAGAGCAGTGCAGTTGACGATATGGTGGCAAAAACACTTCTAAAATTTCTTCAAGTCACTGACTAAAACAATATGGCAGTGGGATCGTAATTGGTGCCCACATTACGCCTGCTTGAAGCAAAGTGGTTAATCATTGTAACACCATAATTTAACCTGCTACCCCTTGCAACCACTGCTAATAAATACCTATACGCAGGCCAAACTGGAAGA
Organism: Schistocerca piceifrons; assembly: GCF_021461385.2. NCBI lineage: Eukaryota > Metazoa > Arthropoda > Insecta > Orthoptera > Acrididae > Schistocerca > Schistocerca piceifrons. The sequence goes on from NC_060143.1 coordinate 559,435,839, forward strand.
AGATTCAAGACAAGGACCAGGGAGCCACTTGTTAACTAAGAAAGGTCAGATTCAACAAAATTCCGCTGATGCTGAGCGTGTAACGTCCAGCTGGCACCAGTCCCCCACACTATAAAACCTCAGGATACTGCACCTTGCTTAGAAGGGAATAAAGCTGAATCTGGTACAGGAGCTGGAAATTGTTAAACATCACGTTGTGGAAAAGGACAGGTTGCTGAACGATCAGCTGATGAGCAGTAATCAAATATATTATGATACAATGCTACCAGCGTTCCGAATGTTGCTGCAATGATTATTTTACGCCGACAGTATCACTCTCAATTTGTTTGTTTATTGTGTGGGAAGTTGGTGAACCATATTTTGAAGGAGGTATTTAATGAATTTTCTGTCGCAGGTGGCTTTACCTCTTCACATTTTATAACAAGTTTCTTTATTTTAACGATTAAGTACATATTTGTCGCTTGAAACTTCCTGGCAGATTAAAACTGTGTGCACGACCGAGACTCGAACTCGGGACCTTTGCCTTTCGTGGGCAAATGCTCTACCATCTGAGCTACCGAAGCACGACTCACGCCCGGTATTCACAGCTTTACTCCTGGCAGTATCTCGTCTCCTACCTTCCAAACTTTACAGAAGCTCTCCTGCGAACCATGCAGAACTAGCACTCCTGAAAGAAAGGATACTGCGGAGACATGGCTTAGCCACAGACTGGGGGATGTTTCCAGAATGAGATTTTCACTCTGCAGCGGAGTGTGCGCAGATATGAAACTTCCTGGCAGATTAAAACTGTGTGCCCGACCGAGACTCGAACTCGGGACCTTTGCCTTTCGCGGGCAAGTGCTCTACCATCTGAGTTACCGAAGCACGACTCACGCCCGGTATTCACAGCTTTACTCCTGCCAGTATCTCGTCTGGCTATTTCTGCATGGTTCGCAGGAGAGCTTCTGTGAAGTTTGGAAGGTAGGAGACGAGATACTGGCAGGAGTAAAACTGTGAGTACCGGGCGTGGGTCGTGCTTCGGTAGCTCAGATGGTAGAGCACTTTCCCGCGAAAGGCAAAAGTCCCGAGTTCGAGTCTCGGTCGGGCACACAGTATTAATCTGCCAAGATGTTTAATATCAGCGCACACTCCGCTGCAGAGTGAAAATCTCATTCTGGATATTTGTCTCCTGTTTGCGACTCTTAAGACTGCCCCCGATCCTGGTATTCTGAAGTTTTACCGATTCAGAATGCATACGTTATGAATGTACTCCTAAATGTAGCTGTTTTAATCCCTGTGACGGAGTTTAATGGCATATTTCTTCATGTAATCACTGTACCTATCTTTATACGAGGGTACTTTCATTTTTATTTTGTTTTATTTTTGGGCTTTGTGTGTCTGCATTGGTTTGTTTGTATGTACTTTACATATTTGTTTTACGCACATTGTTTTTCGAAAATGTATCTTATGCCTGTCACACGCGCCACCTGAGTACTTTCCGCCGGACCATAAGCGGCACTTGCATCTCAGTTGTCATAGTAATGTTTGTGTGCGCACCAATACAGCCAGTTTCTTATCTGGCTTGTAATGCGGTTTTGTAAACGTGGCCCTATTTTGTACTGCCACGGCTGAGCCGGCACTTGTGCTCTAGGTAACGTACGCTACCCGTGGAAAATTTTTCCACCATATATTTCTACTTTCTCGCTTTTATTCCAACTGTTTCCTTTCATTAGGTGCATTTCATGGATTAAATATTTCATGTCGGATGGATTATGTATGTTGGTGTCTATTTTACATTATATGTGCTTTTATGACTGGTGGGTCACGTGTCGTGCTACTTTTCCGTAAGTTTTTATTACTTTTAGTTCACGTTGTCTACCCGTGCAACATAGGGCCATGCCCTTTCCCTCCGTTTGTGTCTGATTGTTTGATTTACTCTTATTGTAGAGAATCTGATGACGCCCCAAAATGGCGAAACGCGTCATTGGCATTAAATGATTTTGCAACCGTGAATGTTTTTGTTCTTTTCGTAATAATAATTTACACCAAGCTAAGAAGGAACTCAGACCATACACAAATGGTTTGTTCCATAATCTTAGTTCTACAATAATGATTTAATCTTGCGTTTACCTTCATAATTGTAGTACTACAAAAAATACTAAATATGCATGTTATCTCTCGACAACATACAACTTACGCATATGTACAAAAGCACAGTTCCTTTATAAGTTCTTGCACTATAGTATCTGATGGAATGTCTCATTAAGAAACGGAGTTTTCTATATCGATCGTATTTTACAGTTTTTTCCCCTCAGTGTTATCAAAATTTCCATTTATAAGCTTTGTATACGCCTTTTTTATAACTCCCTCGCATACATTTTATAAATGAATATCCATTGTCAAGCGAAGCTGTAACTTTCTACACATTTTTCCTTCTTACTGTTGCACATCTGCGACTACAGAGCAACACGAGTATGTTTATTATCTGCACGATTTATTTATATCATTCAGACATTGGCCGTATTACGCCTAATGGTGCCCACTGCTTAGTGGTGGATTCTAGTGGCGTTAGACCGGACTTACTTCACAAGTTCGCTTTCATTTCGTCGCAAGATTTGCATCGCTTTCTTATACATCATTCTTCATTTTCGCTGCGCTGCTGGACGCCCATGGATGAGAGCTGTTGGTTGTAAGCGTATTCGCCGTGACGTCATTTACTGTCGCAAACGTACTATGTGTCCCGTTTAAGCTGACAGGTTCGTCGCCATAGAATAGCTACAGTCAGCACAGTGTTAAATGAAAACAGCACTACCTGCTGGTCAGTTTCCTTTGCAGCCAAAGTGCCATGCAATTTGCTTAAAAATTTGTCGATGGCTAACTTTGTACTACATGATCTAAAATGGTGCTCGTTCTCGTAGTAAGCGGAAATTGAACGACAGCATTAATTTCTGGGATCTGCGGTATATGATGACGAGGGAGAGGAAGCAGGACTGATAACCGGAAGTGCCTCTGATCTGATTTCCTCTTCCCAATCAATGTTCTACTTCGCCGAAACTATGCCCCGACGACATTTACGTTTGGTCACTTAGTTACGTACTCCTGTTAGCTATTCTGGCAGGCGATATTTGTATCTTCTACGTAGGGTGCCAGAAATACTCATCCACAAAGAATGTTTTTTTCTCCTGATACGTAACTGACAGCTGACAAACACCTTTGTGAATTTTTGTACGAATGAGAACCTCTCTCCCGCATACTGTAAAAACTGTCAGTTCGATTTGAGATGGAAATTCGACTGACCCGATGTAATCTGTAATATGTGTTGTATGTGATGTGTGAATAGAAAAACTGGGGCTGAACTCACTCAGTGGAAGAATAAGAATTTCAGTTAACATCACAGGCTCAAATGCAGACATAAAGTCTGAACAAGTGTCAAAGGATAAATGTGTTCACTTTTTATTAGAACTTACTGTCAGGATCTCAATAGTAACTCCTTCAATATCTAGTTTCTGCTAGTGCCTTCTTCGGAATCTATTAAAACATTAAACTGAAATAGAACATTAGAAACATAAACAACATTTAAAATGGCACTGACTATGTGCAGTACAACGTACGATTTTTACGCGTAGGATACGTCGTATCCGGTCGGATGTACATTCTGTCCTAAAGTGTTGTGTGACAGATTACTGTGGTGTATTATTAAAACAACTGGCTGCCCCTCCAGGATGGCGCTGGTGGTAACATCACATGATTTTCCTTATCTTATGATAAGAACAAGGTTGTGTTCGAGGCACTATCAAATGAATATCTTAATATTCACTGTTTTATATTGTGATATAATTACAGTATGCACTGAAGACCCAGTTAAACTGGTACACCTGCCTTACATAGCGTAGGACCCAAGCGAGCAAGCAGAAGGCCAGCATCAAGACGTGGCATGGACTCAAATAACGTTTTGCAGTAGTGCTGGAGGGAACTGACTCCATGAATCCTGGAGGACTGTCCATAAATCACCAACATTAGGAGGGGGCAGAGATCCCTTCTGAACAGCATGTTGCAAGGCATCCCAGATATGTTCAATAATGGTTATGTCTGGGGAGTTTGGTGGTAAGCGGGTGTTCCTGGATTCACTCTGTAGCAATTCTGGACGTGTCGGGTGTCGCATTTTCCTGCTGAAATTGCCCAAGTCTGTCGGAATGCACGATGGACCTGAATGGATGCAGGTGATCAGGCATGGTGCTTACGTAAGTGTCACCTGTCAGAGTCGTATCAAGACGCGTATCTAGACACGCCCACACCATTACAGAGCCACCACCAGTTTGAAAAATCCCCTGCTGACATACAGGGTCCATGAATTCATGAGGTTGTCTCCATACTCGTACAAGTGCATCCGCTCGATACAATTTGAAACGTGTCTCGTCCGACCAGACAACATGTTTCCAGTCATCAACAGTCCAATGTCAGTCTTGAAGGGCCCAGAAGAGGCTTAAAGCTTTGTCACGTGCACTCATTAAGCGTTCACGAGTGGGCCTTGGTCTCCGAAAGCCCAGATGGATGATCTTTTGTTGAACCTTTCGCACGCTGACACTTGTTGATCGTCTATCATTGAAATTTGCGGCAACTGGCGGAAGGTTCACAATTCTGTCATGTTGAACGATTCTCTTCAGTTGTCATTGGTCCCGCTCTTGAAGGATCTTTTTCCGACGGCTGCGGTGTCGGAGATTTGATGTTTTGCCGGCTTTCTGGAATTTAAGGTAAACTCGTGAAATGCTCATACGTGAAAATTCCCACTTCATCGCTACCTCAGAGATGTTGTGTCCCATCTCTCTTGTCCCGTCTATAATGCCACGTTGAAACTCACTTAAAGCTTCATAGCCTGCCAACTTAGCCAGACTTGTTATCTTGTATAGGCGTTGCCGACCGCAGCGCCATATTCTAATTGTTTACAAATCTCTGTATTTGGACCCGCAAGCCTATACCAGTTTCCCTGGCGCTTCTGTGTAGAACACAACGTTAAAACAGCTGTCTCTTATCATTACAATATAGAACCGTGAATAGTAAAATAATTATTTAATATGATTATAATACAGTTAATAACTGAGTCATACGTTAAGGTAATCTGATGACAAAAACATTGGCCAAAGTGTATTGCTAATGGATAAAGCTATACAAAAGAACTATTACATTTCAGTATATAAAAAATTAAGAAAAAAGAAAAGGTAAGAGGCACACGTTACACTAGCAAACATCAATAGACAAATCACCTATTGGCGAGCGCTCCACAGTGAGAGCGTCGTGCTGTTGCCTCGAAAGCTGTTTACTTGTTGTGAGACTGTCACAGCCGCACCTCGCGTTTGTGTCATCGCCACTCGTCTGCAGCTTTTCCTCCGTCCTCTTAAACAAATAAGTTTCTGAATGTTCGGATATAACTGTTTTGACTAATTCATTTTGTTCATTGAGCTGTAGATGTGGTAGTATACTGCTCTTTTTTCCATCAATCTTCTGACTGATCTGATGCGGTCCGCCGCGAATTCCTCTCCTGTGCCAACCTCTTCATCTTAGAGTAGCACTTGTCAGCTATGTCCTCAATAGTTTGCTGGGTGTATTCCAATATTCCAATCTCTTTCTTTCTCTACAGTTTTCACCCTCTACAGCTCCCTCTAGTACCATGGAAGTAATTCCCTGACCTCTTAACACACATCCTGTCATCCTGATCCTTCTTCTTGTCAGTGTTTTCATATATTACTTTCCGCTCCGATTCTGCACAGAACCTCCTCATTCCTTACCTTATCATTCCAGCTAATTTTCGTCTGTAGCACCACATCTCAAACGCTTCGATTCTCTTCTATTCAGGTTTTCACACATTCCATCTTTCACTACCATACAATACTGTGCTCCACAAGCATACTCTCAGAAATTTCTTCCTCAAATTAAGGATTATGTTTGGTATAGTAGACTTCTCTTTGTCAGAATACTCTTTATGCCAGTGCTGGTCCTCCTTGGTGTGTTCTTCAACGGTTACTTTGATACTATGTAGCAGAATTCCTTAACTTCATCTCGTATTATCAACCGCAACGTCATAATTGCCTCTATGGTGCCTTTACCTTTCCTGAAGACAAAGTGATCATCATCTAACACATTCGCAATTCTCTTACCGATTCTCCTGTATGTTATTCCTGTCAAGATCGTAGGTGTATGAGCTGTTAAGCTGATTGAGCGATAATTGTCGCACTTGACGGCTCTTGCAATCTTAGGTACTATGTGGATGATATTTTCCCGAAACTTAGATGGTGTATCGTCAGACTCATACAGTCTACACGCCAACGTGAATACTCGTTTCATTGCCACTTCCCCAGTGATTTTAGAAATTCCGGTTTAATGTTACCTATCCCTTCTGCCTAATTCGATCTTGAGTCTTCCAAAGTTCTTTTAAATTCTGATTCTAATACCGGACCCCTATCTCTTCTATATCTGCTCACTTTGGTTCTTGTATCACGTCATAATACACGCCTTCCCCCTCAAAGAGGCCTTCAGTTTACTCATTCCAGCTACCCGCTCTCGTCTCTGCATTTAACAGTGAAAGTGCCTTTGCCCTCTTAATGCTATAGCTCTGGGCTTTAATTTCACGCCGGCCGGAGTGGCCGAGCGGTTAAAGGCGCTACAGTCTGGAACCGCACGACCGCTACAGTCGCAGGTTCGAATCCTGCCTCGGGCATGGATGTGTGTGATGTCCTTAGGTTAGTTAGGTTTAAGTAGTTCTAAGTTCTAGGGGACTTATGACCACAGCAGTTGAGTCCCATAGTGCTCAGAGCCATTTGAACCAGTTTAATTTCACGCGCCGGTCGCGGTGGCCGAGCGGTTCTGGGCGCTTCAGTCCGGAACCGCGTGACTGCTACGGTCGCAGGTTCGAATCCTGCCTTGGGCATGGAGGTGTGTGGTGTCCTTAGGTTAGTCAGGTTTAAGTAGTTCTAAGTTCTAGGGACTGATGACCTCAGATGTTAAGTCCAATAGTGCTTAGAGCCTTTCATTCATTTCTCATGCAGCCATTTCGCCTTAGCTCTTCTGCACGCCCTATTTACTTCATTTCAAGTTACTTGCATGTCAGTATTACTTAATTTCCCTGATCATTTGTGTACTCTCTTTTTTCGTCGATTAACTGAAATATTTCTTCTTTCACCCATGCTTTCTCCACTGATACATTCTTCGTACCTATGACTTCCTTTCCAACTTCCGTCATTGCCCTTTAAAGAGATGTCCATTCCTCATCAATTGAGTTGCCTACTCAGCTGTTCCTTATAGCAGTATCTATACCCTGAGACGATTTCACGCGTATTGCTTCGTTCCTTGGTACTTCCGTATCCCACTTCCATCCACACTGATTCTTTGTGTCTGTCCTCTTACATTTCAGCTTACTCTTCATCACTACTAAACTATGCTCTGAGTCTACATGTGATCCTGTGTACTCCTGTTCAGTATCTATTTCGGAGTCTCTGCCCAACGAAGATGTGATGTCGTTGAAATCTCCTCGCATCTCCAGGATTTTTCTAAGTATGCGTTCTCCTCTTGTCATTCTTGAGCAGAATAATAGTTATTACTAGCTGAAATTTATTGGAGGACCCAATTAGATTTTCTCCTCTCTTATTCCTAGTACTAAGCGCAAATTCTCCCGTAACCCTCTCTTTTACTTCTTCGTCTATCACCGCATTCCAACCAACATGTTCTTTACGTTTTCATCTCCTTTTGAGTACTGAATTGCCCCTTAAATATCCTCGTATATTTTCTCTATCTCTTCTTCTTTGGCTTGCGGCGTCGGGATGTATGCCTGAACTAACGTTATTGGTGTTGGTTTGCTGTCGATTCTAACAAGAACGACCCTATCACTGAAGTGTTCACAGTAACTCACTCTCTGCCCTACCCTCCCGTTCCTAACACATTCGCTTTCGTCATACGATTTTCTGCTGCTGTTGGTAATACCCTACACTCCTCTGACAAAAAATCCTTGTTTTCTTTCCATTTCTCGTCACTGATCCACCACTATATATTAAGCCTTAGCTTTTCCCTTTTCAGATTTTCTAGCTTCCCGACCACGCTCAAACTTCTGACATTCCGCATCGCGTCTCGTGGAACGTTATATTTTCGTTTATTACCTAATCACTTTCTCGTAGCCACCTCTCCCTTGGCAGTCCCCTCCCGGAGCTCCAAATGGGGGATTAGTCCGGAATCTTCTATAATGGAGAGATCATCATGACATTTTTCTCAATTATAGGCCACATGTCCTGTGGATACACGTTTTTTGTCTTCAATGCAGTGGTTTCCATTGCCTTCTACATCCTCAGGCAGTTCATGAGTGCTGATTCTTCCGCTTTTAGGGGCAGTTTCTTGCCCCTTAGACAAGAGAGTGTCCTCGACCTCTCCCCGCCCCTCCACCCTCTTCGACAAAGCCGTTGGCTGAATGAGGGTGACTTCTTATGCCAGAAGTGTTCGGACACCACTGCCGATGATTTTTATTCCAAATTCAAGCGGTGGCGAGATTCGAACCAGCTACAGCCTGGGTGGAGACAAAGTGAGTAGGGGTTGAAACCTGGGGCCTGGCCACGATCACGATGCCACCTCCCCCTTCGCCCGCCCCCTTCCCGCCTGTGCTCATCCCTCACCTGGTTTTTTCATATCTTAGCAGCTTTTTATATTTTTCAATCATTTCTTTATTTTTGTTTTTATTTTTTATGAAAATAAAACTTAATAGACATAAATTCCATAATTCCGGGACTCAACCGAAAACAAAACCTTTCTCTGGGAAGAACACAATGGGAGAAGCTCCAGATCAAGGGAAAAAAAAGGAAGCTCTCCAATTCCTTGACGATTACAGACAAGGTGCAACATATTTACCAATAAAACATGACAATGTAGAAGCCTCTGCCACTTCCAATGTGCGTTCAGCATTCACTATCGAAATGCGTGGGGGTCGGTTTCGTTATCACACCTAACTACATAGCCGACATAGTGTCCGAAGAGCCATACTACCGAATTAGTCTTCGCCCGAGGGAAAACGGAAAAGTCCGGGAACAGAAGCAATTCAACACAGATTGCAGCTTCAGCTGACCGGGTAAAGAAAGCCACTTGTCGGCGAATCCACTGCCAGTGTTTTTGTCCGCAAGAGACAAGCCTATGTGTTAATGTGTGAGGTTGATGACTGTGTCGCAAAGAGTAGTCGGTCTAAGACCAATTCGCTGGAGGTGTTCGCTGGTCGGGATCAGATTGAGAATGACCCTGTATCACGATTAGGCGATTTACATAGTGAAGATAGGAAGACTAAAGTGAAATCACACTGTTTTCCAGGATGTCAGTGGCGCGGCCATTTAAACTGAGCAGGGGGATGACTCTACTCCCCAACGAGAAAGCAAAGAGCTTGTGATGAAGTGTGTCTGGACCCGTCGTAAAGTTGTCGCAAGACGGAATGATAAAATTCCTGGGTCCGACCGAGATCCCTCTCCTTCTTAGCACCGTAATGCATTAACGTCGTATCGCAAAGTTTTGACCTGAGCTGATCAACATTCCATAAGAGAAGGATAACGGTCTTGCGATCGCAAGCTACGAGCTCAAGCCTATCGAACAATAATTTCGAGGGATGGATCCTTTAAAAGGGATGTGTTCAACATCCAGGGGAAATGATACATTGTTACTGGTTGCGGAACATGATTTAAATATAGAGCTACGGCACAGTGATCAGTGAAACAAGTGGGTATCACGTCTATCGCTAACAGAATCATAAAGAATCAGAAAGATAAAAGCGATCGAGTCTGCTGCTGGAAGTAGCTGTAGAATGTATGTTCCTGACAGGAGCAGGATAGTGACAGATCCACTCATCGCGTATTTCCTAAGAGCGCTCCAAATTGTCTAGTTCCTTATTGAAATTAAAATTAGGGGTCCAATCCACAGGACTTAAAACACAATTACAGTCTCCACCTAACAAAATTTTCTGGGATGTTTTACGAAATAAATTCCACGGTCAGATCCTGAAGGGGCATAAAGAAGAATTAAAGGTCACAAAAAGTGCAACCTACTAATCATCCGTTGTGAACAACTTCGAAATCAGTCAGTGGTATTGCTTCTCTGCGAAACAACACAGCAGCAGAAGGTACTTCAGGAGCCACATTAAACAAAGTGGAATATCCGGGAATAGAAAAATGGTCAAATAACAATTCTTACAAAAATATTACATCTGTAATTGAATCGTAAAGAAATTGTCGCAGTGCCCAAAGTCTAAGCTTGGAACTGTCTGTTCACATTCAGGGTGAAAAGGTATACGCCGCGTCTATTTATCACCAAAGATATGCAGCTATCACTTGTACTAGACTTTTAAAGCCGTGTTTCACAGTCCGTGGACGGGTCAACGGATGAATCCGAGTGTAAAGATTTGGATCTCTCTAGCCCACCCTCTTTCTGTTTTCTATCGCGATGCTACGCTCGCAGGTTGAAAACGCTGTTTGTTGCGGCTGTTCGGAAGGAGACTACATCACGGTGTAACGTGCGGGGAGGTGAGGGGTTGGGGGTAGGGGGGCGGGGGCCATGCGAAAATTGATTGTCATGTACAGAGGACACCCTTCACTCTTTAACAGTTGGGCCGTGCAGCTCCTGGGAATCAGCGGAAAGGAAACTAAAGTACGTCTTTTACCGTCACGACGTGTTCCACTGGCACACATGTGCCGATATACACTCATGCTCATAAATTAAGGGTAATGATGATACATGGTGAAACAACGCTTTGGTGGGCCGTTTGCGGGTTTAAATCACCTCGGGGTATGACCATGTGGTGCATTGGACCTGCGGTCGTCGCACGGTGGCGCTGGTAGCAGTCCACATACGCAGAGGTGCGTTAGTGCATGTCAGAGTACGGTGCAGCGAGTAAGTGTGCAGGCGTTTTCAGAAGTGCTAATGGAGACTTTCTGTTGAAAATGGCTCAAAGAACACATACTGATGACGTTATGAGGGGTAAAATACTAGGGTGACTGGAGGCTTCTCAAACACACCAGGTCGTAGCACGGGCCCTCCGTGTGCCACAAAGTGTGATCTAAAGATTATGGCAATGATTCCAGCAGACAGGAAACGTGTCCAGGCGCTACGGTACGGGACGTCCACAGTGTACAACACGACAAGAAGACCGATATCTCACCATCAGTGCGCGCAAACGGCCACGGAGTACTGCAGGTGGCCTTGCTCGGGACCTTACCGCAGCCGCTGGAACAGTTGTCTCCAGACACACAGTCTGCAGACGACTGGAAAGACACGGTTTATTCGCCCGGAGACCTGCAAAATGCACTCCACTTACCCTGCTTATGGGAGATCCCGTAAAGCCTGGTGTCAAGAACACAGTACATTGTCATTGGAACAGTGGTCCCAGGTTATGGTCACGGACGAGTCCAGGTTTAGTCTGAACACTGATTCTCGCCGGGTTTTCATCTGGCGTGAACCAGGAACTGATACCAACCCCTTAACGTCCTTGAAAGGGACCTGTATGGAGGTCGTGGTTTGATGGTGTGGGGTGGGATTATTACTGGTGGACGTACACCACTACTCGTTTTTGACAGAGAAACTGTAACAGGTCAGGTGTATCGGGACGTCATTTTGCACCACCAGTATGTCCGCCTTTTCAGGGGTGTATTGGGTCCCACCTCCCTCCTGATGGATGATAACGTACGGCCCCACCGGGCTGCCATCGTGCAGTAGTACCTTGAAACAGAAGATATCAAGCGATTAGAGTAGCCTGCCTGTTCTCCTGATCTAAACCCCATCGAGCACATCGGGGATGCTCTCGGCCGACGTATCGCAGCACTTCTTCAAACTCCTACGACACCTCAATAGCTCCGACAAGCTATACCCCAGCAGCAGTTCGACCACCCAATCCAGCGTATGCCAACCCGTTGTGCGGCCTGTGTACGTGTGCATGGTGGTCATACCCCATATTGACGTCTGGGCACATGCGCAGGAAACAGAGGCGTTTTGTAGCAAATGTATTCCGGGACGGTTTTCTCAGCTTATGACCAACCGTGGACTTATAGATCTGTGTCGTGTGTATTCCCTATGTGCCTATGCCTATGCCTATGCCATTAGCGCCAGTTTTGTGAACTGCCACGTTGCGTGGCACCACATTCTGCCATTATCCTTAATTTATGAGCATGTGTGTAGTTCTAATCGGCAGCGGTCAATGGCATGCTTTCTCCATTCGGGGGCGCAGAATGGTGGAAAGACGTTAAAGAGACTCCGATGTCTGGCAAGTCCGTCGATAACGTAAGGAGCTGTGGAACAAGTGTATCCTGATATAATTCCGAAAAGGCGGTCTCTGTCTCAGGTGTCACATCGGAGGGGGTGCTGGATGCTTTCAGGCAGCCGACATATTATCACCCAGTGTGAACTCGAGGAGGGAAGAGGCCTCCTCCGACGGAACCTATCCAGTAGAGCGTAGAATGGAAAAGGGATCGTCTGACTCTTCATCATCTTGCGTCCGTCTACGCTTGTTTTGAAGTGGAGGTGGTGGCGACACGGAAGCTACGTGGCAAAGTTCGTAAGAGAGGTTAATGGTGGTCATGCCGAGGACCATCACGCAATGGCTCGCGTGGCCCTTCAGACGCTTTATTAGGCACAATGACTGTCACTTGGGGAACCAGTTCCGCTAAAGTTAGCCTTCTACCTTGTTCGTAAGTGTATTTTAAGACTGTGCAGAACACATCAGTTAAATATAAAACATGTCCCTTCTTCTGCTGCGTATGTTACATGTACGCGGTATCCACACACCTGCAAATAAGAAAAGATATTCCTTTTTACCATCATGTCCACACAACAAATTCCACTATGAACTTGTAACGATGTTGAGCGGACCAGCATTCGCGCCGTAGGTCCTGTATGTCCCCAAACGGAAGCAGAACAGTCTTGAGGAAACTGTCATCAACCTCGGGCGGGAGGTTAAACACCCGAACATTCATATATTCCACGTCCGCTTTTTCCAGAATAATCATACAACTAGAACTATTGCGGTGAGTGAAAGGGGCTTGTTGCCGATGTCGCAAAAGGAGGCTGAAGTGGGACTAGAACCTTGACATAAAACACTTACGATTCAGAATCGAAGTAAGCCTTGTGAAGCTATTCTTAAGTGAGCTTGATCGTATCCACAAGCCAATCATTAATTTCTGAAGAACTTGGCAGCAAGTGCTGCATGGATTTGTCAAAACTAAAACCGATGGACCTGTGTGTGGAATGTTCCTGGGAGCCACGGATGACATCAGGACGCAACACAACACCACTTCAGAACTGAATCACAAATACGAGATACCGGGAGAAAAACATCGATGCGACGCACACAACCACTTGCATGACCCTGACAACAAATTAGGGTGCTCTCGCAGGGCTACGAAACAGGCGGGAAAAAAAGAAACCCACTCAAACGACGTGCGAAGCGGGAAATACCCCTAGACCACATGTGCCGTTGGTATGCTTCAAGCTTTGCTCCAATACATCGCAATAAATATCCTGTCACTGCCTTTTTTAAGATCTCCAGGTTGTTACGCATATTATCCACTGTGTGCTTCTCACCCTGCTAGTGCCAAACGACCGTTCTATTACTGATTTTGTACGTGTGTTCCTTAATGCAAACTGCAACATACGTTCATGTCACACAAACATACTCCTTGTCATGGTATTCGCAGCCTATGCACTTAAGATGTTAAAATTTATTTATTTTGCACCTGATCTTACGCTGCGATCTTGAACCAATGGTACCCTAATTTGAAAAACTAGGTTCACATGTCCTTTTCTACTTTATTTTATGTATTTTCTAACATCATGCGATCTTGTCAGATTCTGTGCCCTTGTATGACATAGTGACATATTTTTACACTTTTTCCAGCCTCTGTGGCCAAGCAGTTCTAGGCCCTTCAGTCCAGAATCGTTCTGCTGCTACGCTTGCTGTTTCAAATCCTGCCTCGGGCATGGATGTGTGTGCTGTCCTTAGGTTAGTTAGGTTTAAGTAGTTCTACGTCCGGGGGACTGATGACCTCAGTTGTTAAGTCCCATAGTGCTTACAGCCATATGACCCAGTTTTTTACTCTTTTCAATAGCACTGTTTTCTTTTCTTCTTGTCCGTTTTTGTGATGTCATTTCCTTTGCAAATGTTATTATGTAAGTCTCCTATTTTTTTTTAGTTTAATCTGACTACAACACCCTGAAAATGTTCGCCTTCATACACAAAATTTTGGGCCTTGGATTAATATTAACAGGATGTGGCTTTTATATATATATATATATATATATATATAGTGATAGGAAAGCCTGACACAGTGCAACAATAAATAATTACAACCAACACACCAACCATGTTGACACAACATGAAAGATCAACAAAACCACCCTTTTAGATTGCATCCATGCAGTTGAGATGTAGACTGCCTGTTGTATAGCCTCATGCCTATACATTAAAAGCATTAATTACAATAGTCACTCCCCAACATACTGTAGTTCCGCAACATGATATACTTTGTGTGACTGAAAAAATAAAGGTGTCTCCCTTCGCTAACACAATGGGTCACTCAGTCAGATCAAACCAGCCTAGCAAGTTAACCAGCACGGCACGCTGATTCAGCGTGAACTGCCAGTCCGACAGAAGGGCTGTTACTTCAAGGGCCTGTTACTTCATGCTGTTACTAAACAGGGCGACTAGCGAAGCCAAAGAGCTGAAACAGCAGAGAGATGATGTGACCTAGTTGCAGGTGGCCTGATTACCTCGTGCCAGAGCTGATATTATGTTACAGAGATTACCGTTATATTATCACTTGATTGGAAGAACCAGTGCTGCAGAAAAACAAGCTCTGGCCAGTACCTTATTAATAACCGTCATTTTCATTTCGATGTATCTCAGGCGCCTCTCAATCAGCTGCAACGAGGTGCCTATGAGTAACAACAGATTTCTGGTCTACTGATCTACAAGTGAGATATGTCGTCGCAGATCTCCTGTGAACATAGGCGCTGTTAGCCGCAGCACTGTGCTCGTGCAGAGTCCAACGCAGGGGACTTGGTGTTTTGCAACTGGGAGACCTCTGGTGGGCTCTGCTTGGAGATGGGGGATAGTAATTTGTAGCTGCTACGACTTGTGAAGCTGTACTTCCTGCCATCTGCATTGCCCATGTGGCGAGACTCCGCTTTTGGTGACTGCTCCTTCTGCATGCAGTCTACGTCGTTGTCGTGTTAAGCCCGGCTGCGTGTTCCTGAGGCTGCTGGACAGCACTGCTGACGCAGAGAGTCGGCTCACCCCGGTCGGCGGCTTCCCTTGCCGCCGCTCGCCTGTGGCGGTGAGCACGTGATAGCCAGCGCCTAACTCAGCAAGTGTATACTACCGGGGATCTGCAACAGCTGCCTGTCGGGAGTAACGTCACAATTACCGAAGTATACAGAATGCAAAACGTGCGGTTGGTCTATAATGTTTCACTGGCTCCTCATCGTGCATCTACCAGGTTAAGTAGATGCTGCCATGGAGTGCCTCAGACCAAACAGTACATTTTGTGGTGTCACCACCAGACACCACACTTGTTAGGTGGTAGCCTTTAAATCGTCCGCAGTCCGGAAGTATACGTCGGACCCGCGTGTCGCCAGTATCAGTGATTGCAGACCGAGCGCCGCCACACGGCAGGTCTAGAGAGACGTCCTAGCACTCGCCCCAGTTGCACAACCGACTTCGCTAGCGATGGATCACTGCCTACTTACGTTCTCATTTGCCGAGACGATAGTTTAGCATAGACTTCAGCTACGTCATTTGCTACGACCTGGCAAGGCGCCATTATCAGTTACTGTTGATATTGTGAATCATGTCCCGTCAAAACCGACGTTCATCATTAATGGATTAAAGCTAAGTATTCTACCAGCTACGTCCGTTTTTCTAAATCCTAATTTCCTTGTCCTGTTCCAGACCTCACGCCAGCCTGCGTGAGCTAAAACGCGTGCCTTTCGGCCTCCTCTAGTAACACGGGTGTTGGCTCTCCTGCCAACCACAACACATTTAACTTCACTAACAAGAATATGACCCCCACTACACAAACAAAAGTAATTTCCACCATAAAATTTTTGAAAATTAAAAATTCTACTGCCTATGATAAAGTATCAACACAGTTAATTAATGAGTGAGCTTCTGAGTTCAGTGACATATTAAGACATCTGAGTAACCAGTTCTTTACCAGTGGAACATCTCCTGAATGCTTGAAATATGATGAAGTGAAACCTTTATTTAAGAAAAGAGGTAAAGAAATACCTTCAAATTTCCTACCAATGTCACATTTGGCAGCATTCTCAAAAAAGTTAGAAAAGGTAACACATATTTGTCTCCTTAAACATCTGCCAACAAATAATATATTGTCCAAGTGTCAGTTCGGAATTCTAAGTGATTCTGAGATTGAGAAAGCTATCTACACATACAGTGAAAATGTACTGAATTCATTGGACAATAAATTATAGGCTACTGGTATATTTTGTGACTTGTACAAGGCATTTGACTATGTAAACGACAGCATCCTTTCAACAAAATTAGAACATTACCGTGTACCATGAAATGCAGCAAAATGTATCCATTTCTACGTATTTGAGAGAAAACAAAGGGTGTCATTGGCAAAGAGCCATGAATTGAGCTATGAGGCATCATCCAAATGAGAACAAATTATTTGTGGCATCCCACAAGGTTCCTTCTTAGGGCTCCTCCTTGCCTTCTTCATCAACATTGCCCCTCGCGGCAGGTAGTGCCTAACAAAGGGACAAACCAGTCTGCCACCCTACTCCACGCTACTCAGCGGACCGCGTCAGAGCTTTTAGCAGCTCACTGCAACATCCAGTCTTTACCTGCACATTACGAAGAACTTAGCCTCCTCTTCAACCAACTAAACTACCACGTAATCCTCTTATCCGAAACGTGGTTGAAACCACACATATCCTCTGCATCTATTCATCTCCCAGGGTCCACATTTCTTAGGGCAGACAGATCAAAAAAGCGAGGTGGCGGGGTCGGCGCGTATATACGAACAGATCTCAAAGCGAAAGTCTTATGTACGTCAAATCCTGCTGAAGAAAAAGACGCTGAATTCATGTTCATTGAAATAAATATACAAAGTCGGAAATTCTTGCCTGGCGTCGTGTACAAGCCGCCAAAAATAAACTCAATGAGTTCCTTCCAGTCGGAATTACATTCACTCCATTGTCAATACGAACATGTCATCGTAATGGGTGACTTGAACGTTGACCTGCTAAGAGACACTCCCTCCGCAATAAACCTAAGAAGATTGTTTAGTTGCAATAGCATGAACATTCTTCCATTACAACCTACACACCATACGGCGCACAGTCATACTCTTATAGACGTAATCGCAACGAAACAGACTGACAAAGTAAGAGATGTTGGCCAAACATCGGCCCCTGGCCTCTCAGCACATGATGTAATATTCCTGGCCTACTCTGTGCAGCCCCCAAGGATCAAATCGCGTTACATAACTTGTAGGAACATGAAACGTATTGACCTTGACGCTCTAACAGCCGATTGCTCAGGAATCTCATGGCATCAAATAATCAGAGAACCTACAATCGACGGCAAAATTAATGAACTTGGTGATAAACTCACAGCCCTCTATGACAAACATGCACCTGTGCGCACAATCCGTGTAAGAAAATCTCCTGCTCCATGGCTGACAGCTGAATTACGTCAAATGATGACTAATAGGGATGCTGCCCACAGGCGTTTCAAGGCAGATCCGAAACCCGAGCGTTTCGAAAAATACAGAAAGCTACGGAACAGAGTGAAACAATGCATTCGCAATGCTAAAATCAGGCACGCTCGCTCCCTTGTATGCAGCGACCTGACGCCCACGACTCTATGGAAGAATGTCCGTAGCTTGGGGGTCGGAAAGGTAAAATCGGAAACTACTTTTCATGTGTCAGCTAAACGAATTAAATGAATTCTTCTCTGCACCTCTGAATACCAGCACGGCTGATAATTACCGTCCACAAGAATCCCCAAACAGGATAACTAACAACGATAGCTTCCATCTAAAACATGTAACAACAAATACGGAAAGAAAAGCAATAATGAGAATCTCTTCTGATGCAATAGGCAACGACAGTATCGGTATAACGATGATTAAGAATGTTGCCGATTTCTTAGTACCTGTCTTAACTTACATATTTAATTTTTCCCTCGTGAACGGAATATACCCCACTGCATGGAAAAGAAGCATAATTCGATCCATCCCTAAGATCGAAAACCCGCAACTGCCTAGTGATTACCGACCAATTAGCATACTGCCTGCTGTTTCCAAAGCACTCGAATATGTTGTTCATGACCAAATCACTGAACACTTGCATGAATTCAGCCTATATGACAAATTTCAATCCGGTTTCCGTAAACATCACAGCACAAACACTGCTCTAATTAAAGTAACAGATGACCTGAAATGTGCCATCGACAATCGAAAGGCAACAATATTGACGCTACTGGACTTCAGCAAAACTTTTGACACTGTTAACTTTGACATATTGCTCAGAAAAATGCAACAGCTTAATTTCTCTGATAGTGCAATGAGATGGTTTGAAAGCTACTTAAAAGACAGACAGCAATGTGTGGTCTGCGTAAATGAAAAATCTTCCTGGAAACATGTTTCCTCGGGAGTGCCACAAGGATCAGTCTTAGGACCACTTTTGTTTTCTTTATATGTCAACGATATTTCGTCGGTTCTGTCCTCCTGTAAACATCATTTCTACGCCGACGACCTCCAGCTCTACCTAAGCATCAGACCTGAAGACGTAAACACTGCAATCGCTCAGATGAATGATGATCTGTCTTCGGTAGTGACATGGGCGAAAAGCCTGGGGCTTAAACTAAATGCAAAAAAGACGCAAGTAATCTTAATAGCCCATCAGAAATTAATAAGTTCAGATTCCCGCGAACGGCTACCTCCTATTCTGCTCGACGGTACTCCAATACCATATCAGAAAACAGTGAAGAACTTGGGTGTAACTTTGGATGAGCATCTCAACTGGGCGGAGAATACAGTCGCAGTGTGCCGAAAGACGTCTGCTTGTCTCTATGCTCTCAAAAAGTTTCGGAACATATTTCCACAGGACTTGAAACGCCAGCTCGTGCAAGCACTCGTTCTACCGAACCTCCACTATTGTGATGTGATTCAACAAGGCACGTTTAGTGAAAACAAAAGACGGCTAGAGCTAACCATGAATGCCTGTGTGCGTTACACCTGCAACATTCGCCGATATGATCATGTTAGTGCTTCATACTCCGAGCTGAAGTGGCTGACTACCACACTCTATGTCTACTTCATAGACTCCTCGTCGCGCAAGCACCCCAGTACCTTGCTTCAGAGATTAAAAACCTGTCATGCCATCATAAAAGAAACACGAGGTCACTCTTATTTGGTATCCTAACTGTGCCCACCACAAAACAAAAACTTTTGCAAACTCCTTCTCAGTTGCCGCTGTCCGCCTCTGGAACAAACTGCCCCTTACCTTGCGCAAAATTCAATCTCCTGCTGCTTTTAAGAAGAAGTTGAAGCATTTCCTACTATCATCCTCATAAAGTTCTCCACAAAATTAATGTACCAGGCCAATCCTCTCATCTGTCAAATAGCAAAGCTAGCGTCCCCTATCTTGCTCCTGAGATGCCTTCCCCTTCATCTATCTCTATTAGCCAGGGAATCTTCTTTTCCTTTATATTTCCTTAATTATGTTTCATCATGTCTATTCTTCTCCTCCCTTCACCATGAGTCTCCCTCATACTCCCTGCTGCCAGCACTCCTATCCAAAATTGGTCTCTTCAATAATGTCTAATTATAACAGTACTTATGATCTACGAATATAAACTCTATCTGTATGTATTCTTCCAGGTCTACCTTTCTAATTGTTTATTTCACTTTTTGTACTAGATGTAGTTTAACATGCCTACTAAAACGTATGAATGTAAAATAAGTAGAATGCCTGGTTAGATGTAAGAGAGGGCCTGCTAATCTTGCCAGGTTAAATAAATCAATAAATAAATAAAATAAATAAATAAATAAGCCAAGTCTCCTTTGTTTGGAGATGGTACAATCATTGCAATAAACAGAAAATGCAGTTAAGTCTTATAAAGATTCCCTAATGACATATTGATGGATATTAATAGATGTTTCGTAGCCAATTCTTTGTCAGTAAATTTTGGAAAACCACACTACATTCAGATGAGAACTTGTAGGAGGATTCCCACCAGTATACGCTAAACATAAAAAGCAAGAGAGAAGAAGGGGACAGTGTTAAATTCTTGTGATTACAGGTCGTTAATAAATTAATCAGCGAGAATCATATCACAGAACTGCTGAAGCACCTATACAAATCTCTATTTGCAATGCGAGTGTTGTCAGACTTAAGGAATATAAAAATGGAAAAAAATGGTATACTATCTCTACCTTCATTCCGTAATGTCATATTGAGGTAACTTGTTACGCCAAGCTGAAGTTTTCCAGGTATAAAAGCTTGTAATAAGAATTATGGGTGGTATGGACGCAAGAATAACCTTTAGATACCTGTTTGGGGAAATATGGATATTAATTACTGTTTCCCAATATACTCATTCCTTAATGAAATTTGTCATTGAAAATGTGCCCCTGTTTCAAACCAACAATGTAGTTCATGGAACAAATACTAAAAAGAAGTTTAATTTTCACAGGGATTTAAAGTCACTTAATTTGGAGCAAACAGGAGTTCATTAATCAGGAAAACACACTTTCAATTACTTTCCAGCAGCCATAAGAAGTTTAACTACGAATAACCTCCAGTTTAAAACTAGCCTAAGGGATTAATTCGAGCCCATCTGCTTCTACTCCTTTGATGAATTTCTTAGCGGAAATAACTGGTGTGTCTGTGTGTGTGTGTGTGTGTGTGTGTGTGTGTGTGTGTGTGTGTGTATTACTTACTAATAATATAAGATAAAGCGACTATTTCTATAATTTCACTTTTGTACAAATTCATTGCAGCAACGCGATCATTGTAAATAAGTGTTGTAAAATGGTTCTCTTGTTCAGCGTCTGCTACCTCATAAATGAAAATATGTTTAAAACGTTTTTCAGTCATTCCACATCAATGACGATCATTCCTCTTGGGATCTATGGAAGGCACATTATTATATTCGTTTTCATTCTGAATATTTATCGTGTATTCTTGTTCTTCGGACGTGTTGCCAATACTACAGCGTCTCCTCACTATGGAACAAATGGAGGTAAAAGTACATCTAATCTAATCTAATCACACGCACACTGGATTGGGGGTTCGCCGACATTCTGACTTCGACCCGCCATCTCTACCACCAGCCACAACGCGTGGCCAACCTGGTCATAACATCTGGCATTAGAAGTGTTCCTGTCACTATCAGATCCGGTGTCGTAGTTAGTCACTGGCCTCTGCAGCTGGCTCCAAGACCGCTTGTTCATGCGTACCGTACAGTGAAGCAGTACGGATTTCGTGAGTGATTCTTTGTTTTCGTATTTTTTGTTTTCTTTTCTTTTACGCAATGGTTCATAGGCGAAATGTTCGTAGGAACATTAGAGTGAAGTTTTGGAAAACCGGAGGAACCTCAGGATCTCTCGCAGTTTAGGGGCAGTTGTAACTAACAGAATCCAGTGAGGTGCCAGTATTGTAACTTAGCGGAGTGTGATCTCACACGTATGCAGGCACTGCCAGTATAAACACACCGAAAGTATGGCCACGAGGTGCGTCGGTTTTATGAATAACGTTCGGCTATAATAATCTGAGAATTAGTGTAACTTTCCCTTCTAACAACCCTGTCTGTGTGTTCGTGGTTGTTATACTTCACTTACATTGCATGGTTACATAGATGATGCACACTGTCAGAAACACTAGCAATGTCGACGCAGGAAACGGCTGAGTTTTATAGAGGGCATTTCCCGAATTATTGAGGTTTCTGTCCGTTCCGTGGAGACTTTTGCAGCTATTACAACAAGTTCTTTTTCGTGGAAATCGACTGAGGGTGTAACAGTGTTTATTTGTTTATTACTTACAACAACAAAAACCTGCCGATAAGTTAGGTGATTGGTCAGATGAGACTAAGGTGTGTATGGATAAGTTCCGACTCGTCGGCGACCCAGTTATGTCGTGCATAAAGAGGGATTAAATAAAGAGTTGGATGACAAACAGTATAAACATTACCGCAAACAATATTGCGCATTTTTTTAGGTGAACACTGTACTGGGTTGTCCCAGAAAAGGGACGAGTCAGTAAATACGTTTGTGGGTTGAGCTAGGAAAATAAATGGCGAGACCTAGAAGGAAGTGTAAGCAGAATTATTCTGCTGGAGGCGTTTATCTATCCTGTCTAGAGCCTGTGTATCGGGAGAATGAGTTATGTGTGCAGTGACAGATTGTCTGAAGCGGGTTCAGTCGATTATGTAGTTCTAATTTTCATCCACCACAGCACATTAGTGGGCAGAGACACCCAAGAAACTGGCCAAGAGAATGTGTTTGTGAGTTGCTCTGTTTAATTTCTGAAGGCTTTTTTATTTGTGTTTGAACAGTTTTGTGTATGCTTTTAGTAGATTGAATGATGCGTGAATGCGGTCTAAAGTAAATATGTAGATCACTGTTCCACTAATGAACGCTGTAGTGCGAGAAAGTTTTAAGACAGTGTGAATACAGACGACGGAGAATTTTATATCATAGTATGTTAAGTAAGTTTATAGTAAAAGGAAGGCTAATTCGAGTGCAAATCAAAGTAGTTAACAGCGTGAAATATAAACAAAATATGAGAATATTAAATACCGCCGGCCGGGGTGGCCGAGCGGTTTTAGGCGCTAAAGTCTGGAACCGCGTGACCGCTACGGTCGCAGGTTCGAATCCTGCCTCGGGCATGGATGTGTGTGATGTCCTTAGGTTAGTTAAGTTTAAGTAGTTCTAAGTTCTAGGGGACTGATGACCTTAGAAGTTAAGTCCCATTGTGCTCAGAGCCATTTGAACCATTTTGATATATATCTACTTTGGGAAAAGTACAGTTCGAAAGTGTGTCATTTGTTGATTGGTTAGTCATGAAAAGTGCGAGATAATAATGCTATTCTATTGGCCTTAAAGAAAACTGACCCATCAGAACGGAGTATTCTTAGTTCGTCTTTTCTCTTGGAGATGGAAAAATGGAAATGAGCGTTTGGCGTCATTGGCCGGGAGGGCCTAGCCGGGCAGGTCCGGCGGCCTTGGTCCAGGTCTTATAACTCGTTTACCGCCACGAATTGTGAGTGCGTCAGGTATCTATGTAGTGGATAATCTGTAGCATATAATCCGAACTTGTTGCAGGATGTCTGATACACTGGCGATTAGTGTGGATAGACGAGTTTTTGACTAAGTGAAAAAAAGTACCTGATAAATGTGGCGAGGTATGTAATATTAGATGTGAGCGAGATTGTTATTGACAAATATCTGTAGAGAGACTGTGGAGCTAATATGGTGTGACAATGTCATTCTATCTGGTTGTAAGTGGTGACATAGTAGGAATATGTTCCAGTAGCAATGCAAGACGGTTCAATTGACTGCACCAGGAAAATAATGTTTAAAATTGGGAACGTAATCAGTGTATCTTGTGGCTTAAGCTAGACTCGTATAAGAGCAACACTATGTGTGCTGTCTAACAGTCGATGTATAAAGGTATGCTAGACTCGTATAAGAGCAACACTATGTGTGCTGTCTAACAGTCGATGTATGAAGGTATGTGGATATTTTTCCGCAGGAACCACAAGCCATACCAGGAGTGGATTTTATAAAGGAGGGAGGCGTGTTGCGGAGCAAAATGATGCAGTTGCGTAGCTTGGAAAATTAAGATGTCTTCCTTGGCTAATGCAGTGAGTCGCAGAAGCAAGTCAAGCCAGCCGAGCAAATTGCACAGTACGGCTTGTTGTTTTGGGGCGAACCGGGGCGGTTGCTTCATTCTGTCACCAATAAAGATGACCAGAAGCTCCTAGGTACCGACGCAGCAGAAAGCGGGAGCGGCTACCTCGGAGCGATAACCTCGTACCCAGGCAGAGGTTCTAGACTGGAAGAAACCAGTACTGTAGCAAAACAAGCACTTGGCGCGCGTGTATAAATATTCGTCATTTTCAGTTAGCGGTATCACAGCATACCAGCATCCGGCTATGAGGATGGAGCTATGAGGGCTGGCGGTCTTCGCTTGTACTGATCTACGAGCTGCACTGGCCTATACGCCTCTTGCTGCGGCCTCAGCTGCTGGTAGGCACGACGCCATGCTTACGCAGAGTCGAAAGCTTGGGACTTGGCGCTCTGCAACCGAGGGCCTTTTGGTGGCCTTTAGTTCATTACTGGTCGCGTGTCTATAAATCTGAAAATTATACACTTCCAAGCAACGCTCTAACCATGAATTCAAATATGTTTCAGCGTAGAGAAGGCCGTTGAAATGAAACTTTAGACAGGGTATTTGAACTGAACAAATAGACCTATAAAAAGTGCGACTATCCCAGCAGTTGCCTCAAACAAAAGAGCCCTTGGTTCGCCAGGCCACTGGGCACACTAACTCAAACCTCAACTGTATGAACTCCAGAGTCGTCAGTCAGGTATCGCTTCCAAACTACAGTGTGGCTAAGCAGCCAAAAACCGTGCTGTTCTTGGCCGACGAAACCCGTTTGTTGAGAGCCTTTGTAGCTCGCCAGTGACTTATGTCCCACCGATCTTGTGCAGATCCCAAACAGTTGAACCTTATTCTTCTGTAGCACCACGTCTCCAGAGCTTTTGTTCTCTTCTTATCACAACTGGTTATTGTTCACATCTGTACAATGCTATACCTTCCGAAAGAACTCTGTCACACTTAAATTTCTATTAGAGCTTAGTAAATTCCTTTGCCCATGGGGAACACACCTCAAATTGATACTGACAATTAAAATCCGTCCCAATTCAAGCGAACGTTTAATCAACTAATAGTCGTTCTGCGCTTAACTTCTCCACAAATTCTGATAGCCGCACTGGTGTTTCGTGATGTAACACTTTCCACCTCTGACAGTGTATGAGCTAGGAAAGGATCGAATTTATCACCACATTTTACGGAAAATCCACCTGGAACTCAGTCAGACGCTGAAAATATGTCTCCATTCATTCTGGGTTTGCAGAATATTTAAAAGAGCATAGCTGTACGCCCCTCCCCCCCCCCCCCTCCCCCCGTCCCACCGAAGTAAAGAACAAGACAAAAATTACCAGATCAGATTAGCGGGACAAATATCTCTTCCTAATAGAAGATATCTCGTCATATGCAAACATCGTGGATCGGAGTAACAAACTGATATATCATCTCCACGCACACACACACACACACACACACACACACACACACACACACACACTCACACACACACACACGCACACACAAATATCTCTTCCCATGGAAGATAAGTCATCATATGCAAACATCGTAGAGCGGAGTAACAAATTCATGTCTTATCTACACACACACACACACACACACACGCGCGCGCGCGCGCGCGCGCGCACGGATGCACAGGCACGCAAACACGAAAGCCGTCACGAGTGTTTTACGGTTTTCTACTGTAGAAACTCCGTGTTGTGCACTGACATGTGTCGATTGTGCTCGATGTAGAAACACTACCGACACAACAGGAGAGCCAGCACACTCGTAGTGTAACATCCGTACACGTCGTAAGTAATAGAAAACAAATAGAGCAAGAAAGTGTCAGGACACAACTGCTTGTAACAAGTAGACCTACAGAATTAAGGTGCCAGAAGTAAATAAAATTGAGGAAATTCTAGCTGGTTGAAATAAACTGTGATGAAATGGGTGGAACAAAACAAAAATTTCGTTGGGTCAGTTTCACATAGGTTTATCATCAGACTCATTAACGTATAGTCACTTGAAGCTGAGTGTTGACAACTCAAGAACATGAAAGTTGAAAATGGTTCAAATGGCTCTGAGCACTATGGGACTTAACATCTGAGGTCATCAGTCCCCAAGGACTTAGAACTACTTAAACCTAACTAACCTAAGGACATCACACATATCCATGCCCGAGGCAGAATTCGAAACTGCGACCGTAGTGGTCGCTCGGTTCCAGACTGAAGCGCCTAGAATCGCTCGGCCACACCGTCCGGCAACATGAAAGCTGCTAAGAAACGTAACTTCATGAAGAGTGCACTGAACGTAACTGGTACTTTATACAATTTTCTTTAGGATGGAATGAGGTAGGGTCTCAGCAAAGATACAAAGGAGAAGAATATAAATTATTCAATGATTCTTATCCTTTAATTTCAGGTTGGAAGCAGTAATTGTACAGAATACAATGATCGTAAAGAGAAAACTCTACAGCCGGGAACACTATGCAGGAATCGTTATGAAAGCATAAAATTGATGTCAACCATCACCTAACAGAACTGGTGTTAGAAGCAGGTGAATGTACTTAAAGGATTTCCACTGTTGTGGGAGGATGGTATTGGATTTATCTGCAACGGAATGCGTAAATACTGTTTATGTTTGTCAAATGTAGTTTCAGTACGTAATTAGGAGACTAAATTTGACAGTGTGAAGAGCACACAAAACAGCGCTTCTATTGACCTACGTGGACTGACCGGAATTCCAAATAAGCCGAAATAAATTTATACTGCAGCGCATTAAAAAGTTTTACAGGGCCTTGTGAAATTTATCACGGCCATTACAGCAACATTAATTGTCTAACTTCACTTTACATAGATTTTCAGACCCTGTGAGCTGTCTTATAACGTCCTCCGCTACATAGTTGGCCATTCACCCCGAAGCTGACCTTGCAAGGTACAACAGAGGACTCGTGGAAACTGTATATATCAGTACTCCGTCGACTTGTAGTTCTGTTGAACTGTCTGTGAGACAGCAAATAACTCAGCTATTTTCACGGACGTTTCCTTGGGTAGCAAGGAGGCTCGGCCACGCCCATCCGTCTCACTGTAGGATGGAGCTTGCGCAGACCTGCAAGTACTTTCGCAAACACTTTTAGCCAGTCGGGCCATATTCAGTGTTATTTAGGCATCGCTCGTGGATGTAGTCGTTTAACTTAGTAGATACCAATGTACGGCACTGAAATATCACTGAGCACCACTTGGTACAGGCAGTGCACATATTGAAGGCAAATTTTTCACGATCGTACCATGAATTATGATTTTCATACTTGTTAAGCTGTACAATGTTGCCACCATTAACAAGTTAAGAGTAGACAACATTGCTACCACTAAAGCTAATCACCTGTAGCAGTTAGAATATTCTCCGTACTGTAATTATTGTCACTTTGAAGTTACCATGAACACTTTTATATGAAAATGTCTAAGGAGATTAAAAAAGCCATAGGACGAGAAAACTACACAAAGTATTAATTATTGTTGATAACTTCTAATTCCGATTATTTCTCCGAAATTTCATATTTGTAAATGCGTCTATAACTTCATTAGATATTGTGAAAGGGGTCTTTAGTTATAAGTTTGCACCTGTTATGTATTCAGTTGTTTAATAATTTTATGGGAAAGTATAACACTTACTCATGATAAAAAAATTACATAGGTATTACTTTCGAACATTCCAATATATTCATTTACTTTGTATGAAAAAACTACAATTAAATTTGGTGTCCTGTTTCTTGTCTGCGGGGCCTATTTACAATAGAAATAAATTTTAAAAAATGACGGTTGTGAAACACTGTGGGAGAGAGAAACAAGCGACAGACACAAGATTACGACAGTGTAATGACAAACAACTTAGGTGACTCACTTTATTGATTGGGTGGTTGTATAAAAGAAGAATAAATGCAATCCTCTCTGCCCAAACGTAAACATACATACGTTTGAATACATGGTGTGCACAGAACATAGTATCGCACGGCAAAGCGTATTGAAGCAAGTTAACCTCTGGCTAATACACTCTAATGCTGTCTTCTCCTCTCTGTATTCTACAGACGAGAAACGTCAACTCCCAGCCACAAGGACGGAGTTCAGATAACGTCACAATGTAAGTATAGGGAGACGAAGTGCTCTCAATTACTGAACGCTGCGTACTCAAATGGCTCTGAGCACTATGGGACTTAACATCTGAGGTCATCAGTCCCCTATAACTTAGAACTACTTAAACCTAACTAACCTAAGGGCATCCCACAACACCCAGTCATCACGAGGCAGAGAAAATCCCCACCGGGAATCGAACCCGGGAACCCGGGCGTGGGAAGCGAGAACGCTACCGCACGACCACGAGCTGCGGACGCTGCGTACTCAACGACGACTTCCAACCACGAGTTGAAGTCCAGAATCGTATGGGTTCGAAACAGCACATTTCCTAGCTGTTATAACTATAAACTCTCCTGAGAGCAAAGACAGCAAGTCCGTCCAACAAAAGCTGGTATCGAGCGACCGCCATACAAGGGCGCTCACAACAGAAGACCGCGTCTCTGCAGCACTGGCTTCCCGGCATGGCTTGGGTCCCCACCATCATAATTCCGAAACCGAATCATATTCCTGAAACCACGGAATATTCTCCCTCTGTACAAATTCTTCCGAACGCCGACCAACCATATTTTAGTCTTTTGCGCCCAGCGCGAAAAGTTTGCGAGGAAAAATGGTACGCTTCTGAGTAAAAATCCTTGGAAATAACCCAGCCTGCGTGGTTTCCGAGGTGATGTTTCTTCGTTCCTCTCACCTGTGTACAAGATTTTCAGCGTTCGGAAGTATTTTCCGGTTATCCTTCCGGTCCCTACTACAATAGCGGCCAGGCGTCACCCTATTGTGCACCAGAGCTCAGGTGCAACGACGTCCGTAAAGCTACCTCCTGTGTTTAAGCAGGACCAACACCTGTGCGGGCCCCCCACCCAGAGCTTGAGTTCTGCCTGCCGTTTCATCTCCACTGGCCTTCCAACCTCTACTAGTATAAGCAATCACTCCTAACGCCGTTATCATAATAAAGTCACTCCATCACCTTTCATGCGATAGGTGTCAACAATTATTTAAAAGACGCACGTGACAATGTCAGTCTCCTTTATATATTCATATATACGATGTACAACCTGTCACATGATTCCTACTTGTGTTTGTAGATCACGGCAAAGTATGTGGATGAGTTCTTGTAAGGTGCGAAATTATAGCCACCTTACATCCTGCCTGATCGAAAGTATCTTGAAACCCATATTTAATGTGTAACGGAGCAATAGATGTCAAGAGGGGCGAACCCGCCTCTGTGGTAGGAGGCTCGCACTATTGTCAGTAGCGAAGCAGTAACAGCAGAGTGGATCGGAGAGCCCAGTGACTCCGAAAGCGGATTATTCATTACATGAAACCTGAGTAATTCAACCCTTCTAAGGCTGCATAAGTAGCCTGTTGGTGGCGTGATAGTGAAGTGTGAACGGAAAGAAACGACCACACGTAAACCAAGGCCACAAAGACCAAATCCACTGACGGACAGTGACCGACGAATACTATGGAGACTAGCTGTAGATTGACACATGGGATCAGCGGAAGGAATCACTCGTGAGTTCCAGTTGCTGCCAACAGTCCATCTGGCACAATGAATGTGTTTCGGGTGTTAAAATATACGGGTAACAATGGTCGAGCATATGAAGTCTTTAAGCGGAGTGAGCACTGATATGAAACTTCATGGCAGATTAAAACTGTGTGCCAGATGCAAACTTGAACTCGGGGCATTTGCCTTCCACGGGCAAGCGCTGTACCAACCGAACTACCCAAGAGGACTCATTACACGTTCTGACAACTTTAATTCCCCCAGCACCTCGTGTAGTACATTCCTAACATCACATAAGCTTTACTGCGAAACTTGCAAAGCTAGCACTCCTGGAAGGAAGGATACCAAGGAGGCATGGCTTAGTCACAGACTGGGGATGTTTCCAGAATGAAATTTTCACTCTGCAGAGGAGTGAACGCTGATATGAAACTTGCGGGCAGATTAAAGCTGAATGCCGGACAAAGAGTCGAACTCAGGATGTTTGCCTTTTGCGGGCATGTGCTCTACCGACTGAGCTACTAAAAGAGGACTTACGACGGTTCCTTACAGCTGTACTTCCGCCAGTACCTCGTACCCTATCTTCCAGCTCTGGGGCTGTGGCTAAGCCATGTCTTAGCAATCTCTTCAGGAGTGCTAGTTACGCAAGTTTCATATGAGAGCTTCTGTGAAGTTTGGAAGGTAGGAGACGAGGTACTGGCGGAAGTAAAGCAGTGAGAAAAGGTCCTTGGTCGTCCTTGTGTAGCTGTACAGCACTTGTACGCAAAAGGGGCAAATATCCCGAGTTCGAGACTGGCTAGGAAGTTCCAGTGGTTGAAAAGTTTCTCGTAGGCCACAAATTTCTACAGTCAAAGCCACGTGGCGCTAGAAGTAGTGTACAGATCGACGCCAATGGAAAATGGATGACTGGAAATAAGTGATTTTGCTTGATGAATCATGATGTACCCTGCGGCAACCCCGTGGAAGGCTATTACGTGGAGAATGTTACCTACCATCATGTTTAGTGCCATCAGTGAAGTACAGACGAGGCGGTCATACGATATACACTCCTGGAAATTGAAATAAGAACACCGTGAATTCATTGTCCCAGGAAGGGGAAACTTTATTGGCACATTCCTGGGGTCAGATACATCACATGATCACACTGACAGAACCACAGGCACATAGACATAGGCAACAGAGCATGCACAATGTCGACACTAGTACAGTGTATATCCACCTTTCGCAGCAATGCAGGCTGCTATTCTCCCATGGAGACGATCGTAGAGATGCTGGATGTAGTCCTGTACCTGGCGCCTCAGTTGGACCAGCGTTCATGCTGGACGTGCAGACCGCGTGAGACGACGCTTCATCCAGTCCCAAACATGCTCAATGGGGGACAGACCCGGAGATCTTGCTGGCCAGGGTAGTTGACTTACACCTTCTAGAGCACGTTGGGTGGCACGGGATACATGCGGACGTGCATTGTCCTGTTGGAACAGCAAGTTCCCTTGCCGGTCTAGGAATGGTAGAACGATGGGTTCGATGACGGTTTGGATGTACCGTGCACTATTCAGTGTCCCCTCGACGATCACCAGTGGTGTACGGCCAGTGTAGGAGATCGCTCCCCACACCATGATGCCGGGTGTTGGCCCTGTGTGCCTCGGTCGTATGCAGTCCTGCTCACCTGCACGGCGCCAAACACACATACGACCATCATTGGCACCAAGGCAGAAGCGACTCTCATCGCTGAAGACGACACGTCTCCATTCGTCCCTCCATTCACGCCTGTCGCGACACCACCGGAGGCGGGCTGCACGATGTTGGGGCGTGAGCGGAAGACGGCCTAACGGTGTGCGGGACCGTAGCCCAGCTACATGGAGACGTTTGCGAATGGTCCTCGCCAATACCCCAGGAGCAACAGTGTCCCTAATTTGCTGGGAAGTGGCGGTGCGGTCCCCTACGGCACTGCGTAGGATCTTACGGTCTTGGCGTGCATCCGTGTGTCGCTGCGGTCCGGTCCCAGATCGACGGGCACGTGCACCTTCCACCGACCACTGGCGACAACATCGATGTACTGTGGAGACCTCACGCCCCACGTGTTGAGCAATTCGGCGGTACGTCCACCCGGCCTCCCGCATGCCCACTATACGCCCTCGCTCAAAGTCCGTCAACTGCACATACGGTTCACGTCCACGCTGTCGCGGCATGCTACCAGTGTTAAAGACTGCGATGGAGCTCCGTATGCCACGGCAAACTGGCTGACACTGACGGCGGCGGTGCACAAATGCTGCGCAGCTAGCGCCATTCGACGGCCAACACCGCGGTTCCTGGTGTGTCCGCTGTGCCGTGCGTGTGATCATTGCTTGTACAGCCCTCTCGCAGTGTCCGGAGCAAGTATGGTGGGTCTGACACACCGGTGTCAATGTGTTCTTTTTTCCATTTCCAGGAGTGTAGGATAGTGTCTCGTGGTTAGGGTGTGATTAAAAGAGTGTTTAATGGGAATGAATATTAACACAGTTTACTATATTGTTAATTGCAAACATAGAGGAACAGTTCGGAGAGGAAGCTATTTTGTATAAGCACGACAATTAACGCTGCCATAAAACAGCGTCTATGAGTCAATGGAGAATAAAATTCCTGAAGAAGAGTGGCTCGCTCAGAGTTCCGACCTCAACCCAGTGGAACATCTTCGGGATCAGTCAGAAAGTGGACACCGCTCCGGAACCCATCGTCCTACACTACAGCCTCCGGTTTTTGAGAAAGAAATGGCTGCCATTTCTCCGCAGGCTAACGGATACCTCACTCAGTGTGTGCCCAACGGTTCAAGACGTCATAACGCTGAAGGGTGAACGCATCCCATGCTGATACCCAGTGGTATGTGTCAGTATACTTTCGATCAGATAGCGTGTATGAATTGCCGTTTCACCTAACAAACTAGTTCTTATGCTATATTTTTCCCAAAAATTTAATGAATCTGATATTTTTCGAAACTAGTTCGTTGCATTCACATGAGTTCTTGGCAAATCTTAAAGCCAAATTACCTCACACAAATCCTTTTCTGTCGAATTTTCCATGTTGGCTTTGACGGCCGGTAGGCACGAATCCACAAGCGTGGGGTGGTGGTGGTTATGAGGCCAAAGGGGATGAATACGCCAGAAAATTTTTTTTTGTAAAAGCGATTACTTTTTATATGTATAGATTTCGAAATCTCTTCCCGTGAATAGAGTGGAATAAAAACTGACAGTCTGGAAAATCTCAATGAATCTTGACGACCAGTAGAGTACATTCCAGGTAGATAGGTGTGCCCATTAAGAGGCTGACGGTAGCTACAGCCGACAGCAGATCCCGGACTGTTCGATGGTCCTCTGGTGGAACGAACAAACCACATGAAGAAGAGGAAGCCAAAGGGAAACAACCACTGTCTGAATAAGTAAAATATTAAGAAAAGACCGGCTTTCGGGATGTAGGTGTAAATGTCTGGAAGAAACGACATTCCCTCATTTACATGCACGCATAATTATATTCTGCAACATAATTGTGGAGCGAAGCGAATTATTGATAGTGGTGGAAGCTCATTTGTTGTTGAGTAAACTTCGATGGTTTCAAAATTCTGAGACTTCGTTGCTATCACAGGTCTTAAATCGACTACATGACGCTCGTGCAACACAAATTTTTGGAAGAATACTTTTCAATTGCTGTAGTTATCCGATATGGTGCTTCGGGGAAGTTAAGCGATCTTACTAACTGATGTAAATAAATTTGTACTACAATGATATAATTTAGTGTTGTAGTTATTATAAGTGTAGGGCTCTCCGATATCTTAAAAATGAAGGTGAGAGAATGGGATGCAGAGTCTGTGACAAACTGTGACCCATCCACAGAGTGATCACTCGACCAAAATTTGAAGTCCACTTCTGTACGACTAAAGCTGTGAAGTTCTCAGAAGATTTTTGTTTCCTTGTGTTGTTCATAAACTCGTTGATATTTCTGACTCATGAAATTGGCGTTGAACAAGTAATGCAACACAAATTTTTCTGAAAGCATGTTAGCTTCATTCAGGATTATAAAACACTGTATTATTCCCCACTCTTTGGGCTACAAAACCCTTACAGGCAGGGCCTGTATGCCCACATGGTACCACTCTACTGGTCGACGTTGGATCCAACGTCTTGCTGCATCAAAAACTCCTCATCATCCACGTACGGCTTTCCGTAATGTGCATCATTCATTGAGCCAAGCAGATGGAAGACGGAGGGTGCGAGATCCAGGCTGTAGGTTGGATGAGGAAGAACAGTCCAACGAAGTTTTATGATCTCCTCTCGTGTGAGCAGACTTGCGTGAGGCCTTGAGTTGCCATGGAGGAGATGTTCGTTGAATTTTTCTGACGTTGAACATGCTGAAGTCATTTCTTCATTTTCCTAAGGATAGCACAATACCCTTTAGAGTTTATCGTTGGGCCATGAGGGATAACATCAAACAGAATAACCCCTTCAGTCCCAGAAGACTGTCGCCATGAATTTACCAGCTAACGAGGAGAGGTTGCAAGCACTTGTGGCCTATGTGCTCTTATTTTTCTCAATTTCTTTTTTTTGAATTGATATAATTTTATTAATGTGACTCATTGGAGGCCGGTCAAGAGAGGTCACTGCTGTAAATGAAACTGTTAACGATGACTCAGATGTTTATTCGTGATATTTCAGCTGCTGTTGGGACTTGGCTTGCTCTTCCGTACTGCTTGTGTGGGTGAGCTGGGGTTAGACGAGAGTGACGTGCCTTTCTGCGAATACGAGGGGTAGTGGACAATAGTGTGTGGCGGCAACTCATGGTGGACGACCTGCCACAGCTCTTGACCATTGTATTAGGCACGAAGCGACGGCCACCGCCACCTTCTAGGGCCAGCATTAAAAGTTCTTTTCAGTGCTTCTCTGAATCTGAGGTAGGAAACCACGGGACGCCCGATACATCGGCGTCTAGCGTCCGGGCGATGTGTTGCTCGCTTTTAGCGTCGATTTTCACAGCTGCTTAGGTGCGTTCCGTGACATTCAGGATGATATTCGCGCATATCAAGAAGCCGAAATTTGACGTCAGAGAGCCCAACCGAAATTTGGCGGCAACGACCACGATGGCTACAAAAAGCTATTCAGCTTGGTGGGATTTTGCGGAGTGCACTGAACACAGATGTTCGGTGCATTTTCCCTTAGCCTCCTGCGATAGTCGGCTTGGGTGGCCGAGCGGTTATAGACGCTACAGTCTGGAACCGCGCGACCGCTGCGGTCGCAGGTTCGAATCCTGCCTCTGGCATCGATGTGTGTGATGTCCTTAGGTTAGTTAGGTTTAAGTAGTTCTAAGTTCTAGGGGACTGATGACCTCAGCAGTTAAGTCCCGTAGTGCTCAGAACCATTTGAACCTCCTGCGATTGCAGATATTCGAGTCTGGTGGGTGCGCGAAGCACGTCGATGTGCCTGTGGACCGGCAAGGAGAATAGAAAAGTAATAATATTTCCTCCTAAAGATACTCTTCCGCTGACTTCTGAGTATGTCTCACTCATACTGGCGAACGTTTAGATTGTTCCCGGAATTTATTTCATCGGGTAGCATCCACAGTCTCTCATCAACAGACAGCCCACTAGTACTGAAGTCAGCGGCTGCACCATCCGAGTGCTGTCTGCTGTCTACACACTGCCTTAGATCTTGCTGGTAAAGTATTTACAGCACCGGTGTAACAGGGACCTGTAATTATTCTCTGACGCTCTAAGGAGAGTATGGTGTTGCTTAGGAGCTACAGTACCCACGGTGTTTCCATGTGGACCTTTCACAGAGCTCTCATTTCCGATCGGCATGCTGACGCACAATTGGGGTTTATCATTACGTCTGTTCACTGATCCACTCATAATAGAAAACCGTATTCAGTATTTCAGAGTAGGCGCTCCTTTTAAAAACCTGCCAGCTACTTATTCCCAACGCCATTCTTTCGTGCCTTTGTTCTATTAAATCAAATTTGTTTCCCATTTAGAAGTCAGATGATAAATTTAGATTCCTGACCATTTTTATAACTACTGAGCATAGAGATTGATTAGTAACTTTGTTAAGTTATAGCGTGTGTGCAACTCTTTTTACTACTCATCTATAGGTGCATTTTATTAATTCTCTTGCGTTCATTTCTCTATTGTGCGTGAAAGTTAAAGTGGTAGTTAGAAGTGGGGATTGCGTTTATGGGCAGTTCCCACGCAAATTGAGTTGAACCCAAGTGTGGCACACACTTCTCCACCACGGCCCCTAGCAAGGCTTTTCACGTTTTCTTCGGAGGAGGAAAAGTGTGGCGCCATTCCATGGATTACCGTTTTGTTGCCGGTTCGATGTGAGGAACCCATGTTGTTTCGCCCGTGACCATGTTCGACAAAAAATTTCGGCTATCAGCCTCGTACCACGCAGGCAGTTCCACACAGGTGGTCCTTAGCCAGTCTTTGTGGTCTTCTGTAATGCTGCCTCTGAGTACCCCAACTGGTGGACGAGTGTGCCAGCGCTACCAACTGAGACGACCAGTTGTGCAGCGAGGTGTTCATTGTGATCGGTCTGTCACCTCTAATGAGAGTGTTCGAACGTTCCAGTACTGAAGGAGACATAGCTGTGTGCGGCCGCTGGCAAGCGGGACATTTGACATGCTTACGCGACCTTGTTGCGATGTTGACAGACGACTCGCCCTGTGACTCACCCTGCTTTTGTTACCAGCCATGTCCACCACCGTATCACCGTAGAGACTGTGCAAGCGCCTATGACTACGTGCAATGTTCTGGTTTCAACGACGTCTCCCTGCTTGGCATGCACCTCCGTTACAAACGCCATTTTGAAGGCTATGTATAGGACCACCATACATCAGAACCTCATGAAACGATAGGGTTTGAAGGAAAAATATTGCATGCAGTCCCACAACAGATCCCGCTTTTTTTTCTACCGAACGCTCCTCTTACGTTTGTACGCATTGTCTGTAACGGTTGTGGAAGATAATAGCCGTTACTGGTCGGAGGGTGCCGTCTTGGTGGCTTTCAAGGATGCCCTCTACTCTCACCTCGGTCGTTGTTGGCTCGTAGATGGCTTGGAAGACGGGACTGACATTGGGGCAGCTGAAAGAGAAACAAACGTTGAAACTGAACGTACGTCATTTAACCCATTCCACTTGGAAGTCATTCGGATGCGCCCTCATACACTACGCGGTTTGGCGTTTCTCTCCTTGTGGGGTCCTACCCACTCATCTCTTACAGGACACCTAAAAGATGCTGCGTTCTCGGAATGCTATACAACAATTCAAGCAAATCACATTAATAGTTTTTATTACAATAAAGGAGATTGACAATACTTTGGATTTACAATGGTGTCGCAAGCGATGGGCGACATGTGTACGAGGTGCGACAGTAAAGTAGTGAGACTGATTTTCTTTGCAAGATGTGACAACCCTGCAGGCTTTCATAGGCACAATATCTTTGACCTTGGTCTATAAGCTGCTTCTAGTCCAAGCGGCACATCAATGCAACGGCCCAGTCGTGAGTTGTGCTGTAATAAGTTAACACGTGTTTGTGTCTCTCGTCACGGAAATGGAACCGCATGATTTTATGCAGCGGTATGCCATTTCTTTTTGCGCTAAATTGGGTAAAACGCGATGAAAACTTACGGTAAGCTTCAGAAGGCCTTTGGAGAGGAGGTTATGTCCAGAGCTCACGTTTTTCATTGGCATAAAATGTTTGGTGAAGGCAGAACAAATGTTGAAGATGAAGACTGCAGTGGACGACCATCAACTTCACGGATGGATGTCAACTAGGCCAGGATGCGTGAACTCGTACGATCTGATCGAAGATTATCTGTGAAAATGATTGCAGAGGAACTGAACATCAATCGACAAACGGTTCGTCTAGTAATAACTGAAGAACTTGGTATGAGAAAGATTTGTGCAAAAATCAAGATAATGCATCATCCCATACTGATCTGTCAGTACAGCAATTTTTAACGTCTAAACAAATTTCAGTACTACCACAGCCACTTTACTCACCAGATATCGCTCCGTGCAACTCTTTTCTATTTCCAAGAGTGAAAACGGTGGTCAAGGGACCCCATTTTCAAACAACACAAGATGTCGAAAAAGCTATCACCAGGGTCTTGCAGTATGTGCAATCAGAAGGGAACTACTTTGAAGGATACAACACTAAACTTGACTAAAACGGTAAGCAACATTTTTTTTCCACATCAGTCTCATTACTTTATTGTCGCCCCTCGTATAATCAAAGTCCTTTGCTGTATGCAAGGTCCATGTAAGCAGTTGAGATAGTTCACACGTCACTGCTATCGTAGTGCTCTCCTAGTACTGTGGCGTCTAGTACTGTGCCAAAACTGTGCTACTCTGCGAGTCCCTGTCAGGTACTGTGCTAATACTGTGCGGCCGAGGCTGGCAGGAGCGGCGCTTATATTATCTTCGGCTAGAGGGCGCTCCGGTCGTGGTACGCTCCTTCTCAGGGGGCTATTGGCTAACGTCGTCTCACAGCCTTCTTTGCTCTTGCGTTCTTCGCCACTTATCGCTGCGCCAGAACACTCCTAATATTGCCTCTTGCAGCAGCAGGTGAGGCAGGGCAGTGGGCGGTGGGCTGTGCACTCACCTGACGTTGCTGCCACGTTGGGAGCGGCCGACAGCGGCGGACAATGCCCTGGACGCAGATGTGCTCCAGTCATGGAGGAGCCAGTGGCACCGCGTAACTTGTGGCAGTTCACAGCATCGCACACGGTAGAACTCGGTACAACGGCTGGGAAGCACCGGTGCACGGCTAATGTAGCGGAATGTTGGCTGCTAACGTCCTGATCTACCAGAAAGTTGTCGTTGCTTTTGGGCCCGGTGGCGCACGTGATGGTAGGAATAGTTACGGCACGGCTCCAAATCCGCATCCAACACAGTCGACACTGCTCGGCTGGTCGTCTTGGACGATGGGCTGGACCTAGCGTATCAGACCTGGAGTAGGTTCAGTGACCAAAATCTGTCTGCTGACGTGCCAGGCAGTTGAGACATGGAAATCTGACGACACTAATGCTGCTGAATCTGCTAAGCGGCTTAACTGGCATGTACATCTACCAGCAGCAGTCAATCCTTGGGCACAATCACTCCGTCCCTGACTCTGTCTATTTTATGACATTCCAATGTCATAGGAGTAGTTCTGTACCTTGGGACATTTTTCAGTCTTCCATGATGATGATGGATTGTGGGGCTACCAACATCGTGCTCAAAGCGCCCGTAGAAGTTCCAAATCTTTCCATTTCTGGTCTCGGCACTTCCCGAATGATAATGAGATAATGAGGACATCACAAACGCCCAGTCCTCGACCGGAGAAAATCCCCGACTCGGCCGGGAATCGAGCTCTGGACCTTGTGATCCAGAGGCAGCAACGCTAGCCACTAGACCACGAGCAGCGGACTTCAGAATTTCATCTCCATCCAGCCCTGTATTAGAAGTTTCACATATTTCCTTATTCCGTTTTTTAAATGGAGTAAGGAATTCGTTTTTAAATGGCAGCACTTACTCCTTGATTCCTGCAGTCTTTTTCTGGAATAACACAAGTTACTACGTAAAAGAAAGGTTTTTCCAACTGTGGAAAAATGTTCAGAGGTACCAAATGATAACGCACCTAGAAACAATTATTCCAGTGATATGTATAACTGTCAAGAACGAGAATATCTTGTCAGTACTTTATTTAGTAGTCTGCTTGTTACACTATTATTATACTACAGTTTACCACTCTGCTAAACACCAATAATCATTAAGTGAAGTCAAATTCGTTAGAAGTATTATCAAAAACCTGTTTCAACCTGATTGCATCTAGGAATCGAAGAGACTAGAAACTAATACAAAATTCCTTTTTCTTGACGATGCAAAATTGTTAATATAGTGGAGAAACACAGATAATTTGCGATTATCGAACATTCCATGGTAGAAGATCTTCGTCTGACGCAAGGTACGAGATGGTCCATCATCAACAAAGAATAGCTTAACCGCCCACACTTAATATAATTACTTTTAAAAATATACAGTATTTCACTCTCCTTGAACGTCATTACTCGGAAAATTAATCTCTTTCAAATACCCCGCTGGAAAAAAAAAAATTAGTATGCTGGAAAGACAACATCGATTTTGATGCGATGACGGCATATGACGCCGCGGGGGTACTAAATATACTGATGGTGGTTTCAGCGCCGTCCGCCAGCATATACCGTAATGGCGTAGCTACCAGATCCCCGTCTGTGTCTACCCCTTAATAGGGAGTACTCACAGCCAGAAGACTTAGTGTGTCGCAGCCGTATCAAGCAAGCAGGCAACCATACCACGGAAATGCACTCGTGCTTCCAACAGCCAACTCAGCGAGTTTGAAAGGGGTTGAATTGTGGCCTACCAAGTAGTGGGATGCTCCTTCGAAGAACTACCACACAAGTTGGACTTGTTGCACCAGTTGTGCAATGATGCTGGTATCAGTGGTCACGTGAATATTCTTACACCTATAGAGGAGGTTCTGGACGTCCATGAAGCACAGACACCCCCAAGGATTGTCCACAAGAGCGGCAGTTTCAGATCGTACAGCTATCACAGCAAAGATCAGAGGACTTGCGAGCCCAGACGTTTCAACGCGAATTGTTGCGAACCTGTGGAGGGCGACAGCCAGGTTGATGTCCTGTTGCTGGCCGGGGCGTCTCCAGACACATCTTTCGCATGGAATCTCATTGACTGGAGTAGAATTGTCTTCAGTGTTGAGTCCCTTTTTGAATATGGGCTCCGAAGACCACCGAATGCGTGGATACGCCACAGATAGTGGTGTTTCTCAGCAGTACCCGTTTGATTCTCATCCGCAGCACCCTTACAGCACACGATATTCTACGCCACTCTTTGTTGCCCTTCATGGTAAGCCTTCCCGGGATTGCATTTCAGTAAGATAATGCCAACCCACACCTTGCGAGAGTTTCTAGTGCTTGTCTTCATGTTTGCCACACCACATCTTGATCAACAAGGTTGCCTAATCTTCTCACATGAGAAGGTTTTGAAGATTATTTGCAGGAGCCCCCATCCAGCTCGGGATTTGGACGATCTAGCGCCCTAATTCGACAACATTTGGCATGACAGCCGTCTGGAGGATATTCAACAAGACTGTCAGTGAATGTCAAGTCTAATAATTGCTTGCACGAGGGCAAGAGATGGACCAACGCGTTATCCAATAGCTCAGTTTGTGAGGCTCTTTCTCTTGAATGAAGCATCCAATTTTTTTGAAACTGTAATTATTAGTTCGTTTGTACACGTACATAACAACTGCCGATCTGCGTTCCATTCGGACAGTTCCTTCGTGGTGCGTCGTTTCTTCTTCCTCAGAGTGTATTATAAAGCACTTGAATTTTGGGGGCTGCATGTATACAAGAGCTCACAAACCACAGCAGTAGCTTCTGGCTGTCTCTAGTGTGCATTCCTTTATGTGATTCTAAATTCAGTCACTAGTTTCAATCACCGACGATGAAATATCTGTTGCTCCAACGTACACTATCCACCAAGTACCACGTTATTTCCACTGATCTCACTATCGTCTTCCTCCTGCCATAACTTACACACCACCGGTTTTAACATTTTTCTTGCAAGCGCCATGACTTGTTCCGCTCGCACTGTCATTTGTTACTCCTGCTTATTGTTAGTGAGTAGCGACGTTAGTTTCGAATCATAATTGTTGCTTGGAAGGGCGTTTTCCCTAGTCACTTTGTGTGATTGGTGAAAGATGTCATAACATATGCTTTTCATAGCTGGAACGAAGGTGTTATCTATTTGCTTGACTGTCAGGTCTTCGAAAAACTTTGTCAAGTAATCACGATACTTTCTGGTATAAAACACGCTGGAAACTAATGGAAATGACACACAAACAAAATAACACCGAAACAGAACAAATGGACGATTACGCTAAGCAACGCGATATTAACATTAAATTAGTTAAACAGTTCATTCATGGAGACTATTTGCATACTGCACCTTCTCTTCCCGTTGCAGTTCTCTTGTATCTTCGGACTCTAACAGGTTAATATCGCTCGTTGCGATAGTTTCAACGGCATTGTTTTGAGCTGAGTCCGCAGCGGCCGTGTATCAATCCCTCGTTGAATTTTCTCTGCTTGAGCCCTGCGATGGTTTAGGAGGCCACAGTTCCACATATTCATCTCGTCGGTCTTTCCATTGACCTTGACAGTTGTATATCCTGCTACTGCTTTGCTGTTGGTCCCTAGAATCCTGTTCATCTTGGTTCGATTTCTGTTGCTCTCTCCAGCTTCCGTTTCGTCTGTAGTTGTTGTTATGAATATAATTTTCTCGTCTTCTTCTATTTTCCCATGATGGCTGGTTATTCTCATTGAAGTTTGAATTTTGGTTCGGATTCGATCAATGTTTTCCCCCATTTGGTCCATCGTCATTCCTCTCTGGCGAATCTGGCCAGTTACGGTCATTATTTCCACTCCCTTCCCGCGAGTTGTGAAATACATTCATTCGAGTTCGTACAGCGAACTCCTGTAAGCTTCGATTGAATCGCTGCATCTACCGATCAGCAGTTGCTAGTAACGTAAAGGTAACTGAATGTAGCAGTGCCTTATAATTTCCTTGGGACTGTACTGTTGATCCAAGAATCGGTTCTTCTTGACCAGGGATTCGAAGAACTTGACAGGACTGCGGAATCCTGATGCTTCTAAGTCCTTTCCTAACATGATCTCCTGTTTTATCCTCTCCTGTGTGTCTTGCGACCAATATGTGCTGAGGAATGCGTCCTTAAATTCTTGGTAGGAGCGACAATTCTTCGCAACTCCGTGCATATGTTCTGCAGTCGACCCTTCCAAAAGACCACAGATAAACTGGAGCTTGTACTTCAGTGGCCAAGATTCTTGTAGTACGTGACCGTACAGTGCCATCCAGATCTTTGGATGTAATGCGCTGTTTCCCTCCTTGTAGACTTGAAAATTCTGGATGGTCAAGAAAAGTTTGTGGTCGAAAGGTTCGACGTATCCGCCGTACGAATTTTCTCTTTCGTCTGCAGCGCATGACTCCATGATCCGTGCCCAAATGGTCATCGTGCACTGTTATGGTATCCTCTCGTGTTGTCAGATTTATGTAATAGCGGTTCTGACCTCCGTAGACGTGTACATTATTTTTCGTCTCTGTCTGCTGCGTGTTACCGTCGGAGTGTGTTCTATTACGCGTTTCGCCGCGGCTGGAGCATATTCCTACTGCATTCGCCCATGTGCAAGGGGTGAGTTCTCATATAGCGGTTCGGAGAGGCGCAAAACGTTTTCATCAGTTCTGTGGTGCTCTCGATGGCGCTCTGCCTGACGAGTTTGTGTTGGCAATTGCGCGACCCGCTCATGTGCCTGCCGATCGTCCTTTGCCAATTCGTTTTGTTGCGCGGCGACTAGGAGCTACTCATATTTAACTTCAGAGATTTCGCCCTGTTTGATTTTTATTTGTTCGATTAGCTTCACCGCTGACTCATATTTTGCTGCGTTACTTGAACAATTTTTTTGCCTTCCTTTTGGAGAGTTGCAAGTGCCTTTTTTGTCTTACACACCTCAGTTCTTGTCAGTTTAACTTGTTCTTGGCCACTGATGCGTCCTTTCGTGCTACTTGCGCTACGAATCGCGCTGTTTTGGCATCGTGCTTCGCCTCACGCGTTTCTTCTGTTGTGTTCTCGACATTCTTTAGCTCTTCTTGGATTCCTGCGATCTCCTTCTTGACTCCGTCGATACCGTCTGTGACCATTCTTATGACTAAGTTGTGTCTTTCCTCCTCCTCCTCCTCCCGTCTCCGTTTCTCTGCCTCTTGCATGAATTGCATGAGAGGCTCAAACTGAGGTCCATCGCTAAAATCTCCATTACTAGATGAACGAGATTCCATCATTCTGTGAAGTTTCGTTCGTGATTCTGGTCTGCCAGTCTCATTAATGGTGCGTCTCGTACCAGAAGCGGCTACATTTCGTTCTGCTGCGGTCTCCCGTTCACTTTCGTCAAAGACTGAGACATGTCGTCATACTCTGCGGGTTCTACGTTGGACAATTCTAACCGGTCTGCAACTGCATTTACTTGAGAATTCCGTGTAATATCTGCCTGGTCACCGCTACTCTGTAGCAAACGTGCTTTGCTTCTTGTAAGAATGCACTCTGATTCTCACGAATTTAAACACTACACATTCCTATGCCACACAGATTGTACTCTAAATTACGCTCCCGTTAGCTACTGATTCCTAGTTCCTGATAACGAATTCAAATAACAGCAAGCTTGGCTACGCTAACAAACGAAAATCTCAATTTATCCTAACAAATCAGCACAATGCCGTTCGCCATCAAAAACAAACAATCAAGTGACACAGATGTCACAACCACTACACGAAAATACACACATACAATAATTAAATATTAGTATTATGTCTAGGTGCCAGCAACGCGAATATACTGTACCTAGTGCACCACATTAAACATGGGGAACAGTAACTTACTAGGCACAACTATCTACGATCTGACGGTCAAAGATGGTGCCATCCATTCAAAATTCTGCGCAAGGGATGTCATTTTGAATGACTACGCTAGGCAACGCGATCTGACGGTCACAGAAGGTGCCATGAGTTCTTAGATTCTGATATAGGACGCCACACTGAAAGTTAACCCTGTGGATGTTATATAAATGATTGAGAATGTATGCAAACTTTAGTTTACTAACAACATTTATTTTCCCAAAACAAAGACATACATAAATTACGCCAAATAAATTATTGATTGAATGTCGTAAACAAATAACAGGTGGTTTAAGATTACAGTGGACAAGGATCCTGCGTGGCAGAAGTGAGTCAAGTACTCACGACCCTAAAAATGTAGATAACGCAATCAGGTCAGTCAGGTTTGATCTGACGCCGAGCAGACTTTGATTGATCAAACCTACTCTAGTTTCACTACATAGGAGCAGCTGAGAGCAAGTGGCGATTGAGATCGCCGTGCTCTGACAGTGCTGGAATGGCAGTA
Source organism: Schistocerca piceifrons (assembly GCF_021461385.2). NCBI lineage: Eukaryota > Metazoa > Arthropoda > Insecta > Orthoptera > Acrididae > Schistocerca > Schistocerca piceifrons. The sequence continues at coordinate 559,480,378 of NC_060143.1, forward strand.
CGTTACCCTGCTTGCTTCATGCGGTGATGTAACTTGCAGCTGGTGAGATGTATGCAGTGGAGGTGAGACGTGAGGCGGCACCTGTGAATCGATCGCGATCACGAAAGAAGTGTAAAATCTAGCGGTCGCGATCAGGCACATGGATCGCAATGTACTCTCTACTAGAGCCCCTAAATCAAGGTAGATTTCAGTGCGTGACACACCTGTTCGCTGGTCGTACCAAGGACCAATTTGGCTCACAAGAGTACCAAACGTCAAGACTGGCAAACCAAAAACGAACAAGTGTGCCCTCGGCAAACGAGTAGTCTGAGACGTCTGAAGTCGCACAGTCGGTACAGTAAGAACTTCACAACAGGCTCCCCAGTCTAAACTCCCCACAAGTGAAGTCAGTCTCAGGACAGGTCCCAAGCACCAACCACACATGCAAGAGCATCGACTAGAAGCGCTCTTACCATACCAAAGTCCAGCACCCGAGTGCTTCACGCCTCTTCAGCAAAAAATCCGTTTTCCCCCAAAGTGCACGAACGACACCGCAATCAACTCGTCTTGAGCCAATCACAGGGCTCTAGTGGCGCAAAATCACCCTTCCCACATGACAGCAAGAACTCAATTCGAACCAGGGCATGAGTTACGAAACCTACATCTCTGTAAAAAAAGGAAATCGCCTATTACTGACTTTTTTAAGTTTTCGTGGAGGCGGCAGATGATTTTCGCTGAAGTCATGTCGCTTCCCACAGCAACAATCGAACAATCTTAAATATCTTCATCTGAATCACCTGTGCCTTGGAGCTTGGTAGTCCTAGCTGTGAGGTGTAATAAAAATTCTATCTCAAAACGATTCTCAGATTCTCAGAAGCCGGAGTTTCTTATACAACCGAGGTGGCCGATGGAAGCGGTTCACAGGCCTAGTTATAGTACAGGCGAACACAACACCCTGTGAATTTTTATTATGCGTGGCTCTGCACACAATGCCCGGTTTACGACTCCACTGTGTAGACGCATTCCTTCAGTCCGTCGCCCCCAGTCCGGCCTTCTGCAGGCGCTGCGGCACGTAGCTCGGCATTGTTCTGCTGGAGTCCTTTCTCGATATGGGGCTGCCCTGTCTGTCCTGTACTGCTGTGGGCCTGTCTGGCAAGATTTGCTGAGGGATGGGCTCGCCGCCAACTGCTTCCAACTCCCAATATGACGTTCCAACGAGTTAAGAAACATAAAAATACCTCATGCTCTTAGCACCCTACCAGGCTCCACCAGCACCTGTTCAGGCTGTCAACTTTCTAGAGTCTCTCTCAAAGTGTGTCAGATTGTAATAAAATCTTTAATAATTTTCCATATACGAAAATTAGGTGAGAGAGTAACTAGTCCTCTCTCATTCCTTCTTTCATTGTTTTTCTAATCCCTTTTGCGGCACTAGATATATCGATGTTTAGTATGACTTTTAGCACCAATGGCTGTAATTTCTTTTATTATATATGTAGGGTTTTTTCCTAGTTTTTATTCTGAAGAAGCTGTGCTCATCAATTTCAAATCGATTCCCAAGGGAAAAAAACCCTCTGGTCCACAGAGTGTCACTTTTCCTTTATACGTACTGTGATGTCAGTTTTCGTAAGGTATCATGTACCCTCCTGGAACACTCTTTCACTCCCAAATATTTAGGGATAAAGGTGGACCACTGCTCGAACATCACTTATTAAGTCCGTGCAAGAAATAACAACCTGAGGAATTTAAGAGGATCAAAGTGGGATGCAGAATCACAAGTTCCTAGACCCACAGAACGCTGTGAAAATCTGGTGGAGAATATGCATCCCCTGCATGTAACAGGTCCACCAACGCCAAGATTGTTGACCCTGCCTTGAACGAAGCTTGCAGGTTGATCATCGGAATCCCAACACCCACGCCTGTTAAAAGACATACTGCCTTGCTGCTCCAAGTATTCGTCGAAAAGTCACTGCTGATCAAGTACGACTGTAGGTTGTGGACGTTGAAACACACCCACCGTTTGGTCATCAACAGGCTTCAAAAACAAATGGCTCTGAGATCATGGGACTTAACTGCTGTGGTCATCAGTCCCCTAGAACCTAGAACTTCTTAAACCTAACTAACCTATGGACATCACACACATCCATGCCCGAGGCAGCAATCGAACCTGCGACCATAACGGTCGCGCGAATCCAGACTGTAGCGCCTAGAACCGCTCGGCCACTCCGGCTGGCTGGAGAAGGTTCCTCCAGAGGTCACAGCCTTTGGAAGTACCTTCAGCTAAGGCAAGACTTTAATTGTGGTAATCTAAGTACTAGAACCAGATGGAGCGATTTTAGCATCTTCTGGCTAACAGTGAAGACTGGGATGTATGGGGATCCCTCAACTGAATTAGAGACGATGTCGGCATTGCTTGGGGCTTCACATAATAAGGCAGAAATGGTAAGTATGGCCAAGAAAGAACAGTCAGCCGTAAGTGCCATTACCATATTAGCTCATTTTCGCATTGAGAATAAAATCTGTTGCTAGGAAGTGACAATGACTTATGTATGCATCAGTTTTATATGTTCTCTGAATGTAGCCTTGGTGAATTCCCTTGTCTTCTTAATGATTATCTCTTAGTATTGTCTATGATGGTTAGGTGATTGTTTACATACTCAAGTGTATATACTGTAATTAGTATGCTCCTCTCAGGAGTAAGTACAAAAACGTACTCAATTAAGGCGCTGATTTCAAGGCGTGGGAAGGGGGATTGACTAGGAGGCTTTTATGGAGGCCATGAGACCCCATTTTAGAAGAAAATTTACATTTTTAAGTATATCATTTTCCAAATTACTCTGTTCACTTTTGCAAAATAAAGTAGTGAGAAAAAAAGTTTCGAATATGAAAGGACGTCTACAAATTCCGGGCTATATTTAACCCAGTCATAAGAATTTATCCACATGGATCGGCTCGATGCTGTCTCCCATCTGCAAAGGACGTTCCAGCTAGGTAAAGCCGCACATTTTCTGGCACTACGTATATGTGCCACCTCCAGATCTGACACGATCCCTGTTCCACTGGCAGAAATAATGACCCAGAGGAGACAAAAAGTCTCAGTGCCCGGTTGCAGTCGATAACGGCTGATGGAAACAGATGTCTCCCAAGTTTGTTTGCATGGCCATCTTCGGCAGAAAGCACAGACGTATTTGACACGGTTAAGTAACCTTAATGTGAAAGCAAATGTGTTAGTCACACCATTAGGCGAAGAGTGATGCATAAAAGGAAATGTGTGCGATTTATTTCAACACTTCGTCAAACAGCACCTGAAACTAAAAAAATACAAACAAAATCTGTAACCTGTTAATTTGTATCCGTTAATGCAGAAACCGAAAGAATCGCCTCTAAATCGTAACGATAACATCCGTCAGAAGCGAGGCCGCAAAGCGCTAAATTAGATTATGTCAGGTTAGTTTACTGCAGTCTCGGGATTCGAGCGTCCGCTATATAATTGTCGGTCGGATCTTTTCTCCGCAAGTTACCCCCGGGGGCTTAAAAGAGAGGGACAGCGGCAGAATTGTCAAGCTGTTGTCCGCCGCTGCGGCGAAATACTGGGCCACTAATTACGTAGCGGTGGAACTCCACGAAAATCCAAATGTCGGCGTCACCACAATGGTAGCGAAACAACAGAAGGCAGCGGCAGGGGGAGTGGGGGAGGGCGCAGGCAGGAGTGACGGCCGCAGCGGAAAGACCTGCAGGGGGTGGCCGGCGGACGACAATGGCCGCTAATCCAGCGGGGCGGGCACCCCGTCTCTCTGAATGTGCGGCCGCCCGGGGTGGCTGGGTTGGGGTGGGTTGGGGACTGGGAACACCGCTGATTAGTTAGGCCGGCGCGCGGTGACGGCGCACCCCTCGCGAGCACCGCCGTCGCCTCGGCTACTGTCTGCATCAACACCGGGGACTCAGGGGTGAGCACTTAACTCCGAACGCGGCTCGCGCTTGTGATTGATGCGGCGCCACAAATCTTCACTCCCTAAACGGTTTGCTTCTCAAATCAAACGCTCGTTTACAATTCTATTGTATTCTTGGATCATAACAGGCGTGTTTCCTACCCTACCTTTGATTTCCTAAGTTTGCTGTCTTAAAACACTAATTTTAGTGTAACTTCAGTGTAATTCCTGGAAATGCAATCGACTTTCTGCATGAGAAACTTTACTTGGTGCATTTGAAACAGTTTTTATTAATGATGTAATCCTAAAAGTGCAAAACCATGTATGTGTTCACTGTATAAACATTAATGAGAAGGTTGATTATAGGACAGGCGCCCTCGCTTAAGACGCAAGCTAAATTACTATAAGCATACAGGTTGATAAGCGCAATGAAATATTAAAGCCCTGGCTGTGAATTCTAATAACAGGGTTGGAACTTACATAGTGGCAGCTATTTACTCAAAACCGATTCAAAAGAGTTATATGTTTGCACCTGTTACTGTCCTGTTACTGTCCGTCAAAGTATTCACCAGCGTTGTACAGAACGGGTTGTCAGCGCCGTGGATGGCGTAGTAGTATACCGTTAGCAGAGCCTGTTCTGTTGATGCTGCGAATGGAACGGTCTACTGCCTGTCGAATCTCTGGGGCAGTTCTGAAGCGAATGCCACGAAGTTGTTCCTTCATCTTCGGTCTGTACCATTCACCATACTCCCCAGACTTAAGTCCATCTGACTTTGATTTGATTCCGTAGATGAAGGTACCACTTCGTGGCATTCACTTGAGAACTGTTCCAGAGATTCGACAGGCATTAGACCGCTCCATTCGCACCATCAACAGAACAGGCTCTGCTAACGGTATACTACGCCTTCCACATCGCTGGCAAAGGGTTTCTACACAACGCTGGTGACTACTTTGAAGGACAATAACAGGTGCAAATATGTAACTCTTTTTTATCAGTTGTGAATAAATAGATGGCACTATTTAAGTTCCAACATACGTACGAATATGCATAACACTAAAATGAAAATCTTTATGGAATATTCCGTCGATTCTTGGACTGACGTGTACGTGATAATAACTTGAATGCACAGTATTAATGTTCCACAACTAATATTTATTTTAAACTTCATTATGATCCAGCTTTCGGCTTCTTAAGCCTTCGTCTGATGCTAGACTGCGTGAGCATGAAAGGAATTGGAGTCTGAAAGAGAAAGATACCACCTTTGGTGAACATGTTCTGAATGAATGCCATTCATATGACTGAACCGTGATGTTCTCCACAGAGAGACTAAAGGGATAAAATTAACACTACTCGATATTCTAGGGGTTAATAAACACTAACCCAAGAATCCTGACGTGGTCCTTAAAGACTAAACACATTTCCAGTAGTCACCTTTTCTAAAATAGTAGCAGCCAGTTATTATTTCTCTCACAGATAGATAATATGTCTGTTATAGCTGTTCCATACACTTCTTTCCCCCACCTCCCGCCCCGCTACGCTCCCCCCCCCCCCCCCCCCCCCCCCACCCCTCGCCCACTCTTTTCGGCCCGTTCATGATATTCACCAGTTTGTTCATATGACACAGTAGCCTATGCCATTAATCACGTTGCCTTATACATTCATATAGTTTTAATATTTAAATGTAGTGTAATATTTGATTTATTTGTTCGGAGTCTGTTCAGATATTACATTATGCTTTTGTTTCGTATCGATATAGCCATTATACGTCACATAGCTTTGTTCAATAATCTCTGTACAGCTACGAGTTCTCGCTGCAGTTATGTGAACTATCTTTTTTGTATTAAGTTATCTGACGATGATCTAAGGAGCGGAAAGCCGGTTCATGGCGAACTACTGAATAAATATTATTGAAGATCATTAATACTATCTATTCAAGTTATTGAAACTAAAAATGTTGAAGGCGGTAACAAGAACGTGTTATGCACGAACATATTAATTCATTCAAATAAAGAACAAATTTGGAAATGCATCCAACTATGTAATAATGAATAAAAATGTTGAAAATATAAAAACGTTCTAAGATTTCGAAACACAGTTGTGCTTGCTGTTGGCAAAGTTACTGCAAAAGTTGAAAAGGGCACCTACAAATGCAACTGACGTTCTGAAATAGCGCACGATTCCTTACTCAGCTACTACAGTGATTGCCTGGCTGAACCAATACACTGTTGTACATAGAAAAGATAATCGCAGTTCTCAGAGTGAACTGTGACTACAGATTGTTCTAACGCGCCGGTGCTACTATTCTGCACACCATAAACATTCAACAGAAGACGAACAGAGTCTTTGACTCCGCCTCTGGATCTCTGAAGTGTGATGCTAGAATCGCCCTTCTAACCCAAACACTGGACACCCAGTTGGCTGCTGCAGTGGAGACGGTGGCCTTTAGAGATGTGTTCAGCACCACGAGCAAAGTCGAAGTCCCTCTTGTCTGTGAGAAACGAGCTGGCTGCTCCTTCCATCCCGTCAAGACAGCATGACCACCCATCATATTTCAAGATCCCCTTTCTACCAGTGTTGAAACAGAATCTTCAGCTGAAATGTCATACAGAAAACGTGTCACGTAAAAACTGCAATGACTTGTATAACATCCCCTCTATTCTAAAGAAAATCTCCCTCTATGTGACCTGCTTCATGAAATCTCATGTATTTTTACCAACTGGAGTTTTTTGCGCCCCGCAGCTAGCCTCACCTCCAAGGCCTTGGAAAGTTAAAAAGTTATGCCAAAGGCTACCTGATAACTCTGAGACCGCTTCATGTTTTCCCAAAGTTGCAGATCGTTATCACACTAAGCACTATTCTGGAAATGGTAGTCACAGACCTTCGGTTGATACAAGATCTTTCCCTCACACCACAGCTCTGCTTCTCAGGGCAGAGTGCAGACGCATCAGGATGACAAACAAAGGCTTTTGTGCACTGCTGCACGTGTGGAGAAGCAACTTTACACTTTGACAACGCACGGGCTCCTCCTTGCAGCCTGGTCCAGTGCCTTTTACGCGAACGTCTGAGTCCATGTTGCGAACCAGGGATCGCTTTATCTGTCAGTCCCGCATCGCCTGTCCTCAGTCCGTCAAGCCTTCGATTTGCAAACTTTCTCAGGAAAGCAAAGAACACACCCATACAAGGTTAAATATGAAAACCCTAATTGAGCCATGCGCGGCTCGTGTTCATGCAGTTTCTTCCTTGAGACCTTCTCTTTACGGTGAGAGGTGGCATGAGCCCCCTCTCATATTTCTATCTTACTTTGAGTAATTCGATTTTCCTCTATAATTGTTGCATGGGGGCTTAATTATTTATAATGCAAATAATTTTATAATTTTTCGTCGCTGTCTGTCCGGTTACGCAGTCTCGTAACAGGTAGGCCCTGACTGGTATTTGTACGCAATCTGACTGCATAGAACAACAACAAAGAATGAAACGAAATTTCCGTTAACACAATTAATTAATTAAGTCCCCAGCAACTATGAAAGCTACGAAACAACAAGGCACAAGTGTCGCTGTTCTGTGTGTGGAAGTGTGATTCAACCTACACATCTGGCACGATTCTTCCTAAATACGACAAGATATCTTAAATACCATTTATACTGAAGTAATTAAAGAAACCAGAAATACTAGAATTGCTCATAGAAACCAGAAATACAGTCTAATACAAGAGCACGAGCCAGATGCTTTGTTGACTGAACCTGTGACCAAGAGGCATTATTGTTTAAGACATTGAAATAAATTAAAAAAAGGAATGTTTTTACCTTCATATATATTGACGAAAAGCGCATTACAGCATCCACAATCCAACAACATCTGGTGTCTAGCCCATCAAAACAATACTACAAGTTCTGAACAAGCACTCTCCATGGGAACTTCTCAACAACGACTCACCACTGCTACATCTCAACAAGCACTGCCTACTGCTGCTTCTCAATAAGCACTGCCCACCACGACTTCTCGATAAGCACTGCCAGTGGAGGCGGCTGAATAATACTCTTTGGCGCAATCTCTGGCGCTGTGGCTCAGTGTAGCCACCTTTCATTGTATGCAGTGAAAATTTGCTATTCCTTCACACGCGGACTTCCAACACAGCGTCTCTCGTCACCCGGGTGGTCCGGTGACAGGCGGGTTCTGCTCTTGAAAGGGTTAAGTCGACGGTAGTGAGGGAGTCGAGTCGATGCTTTCCAGAGACTGATATTGTCATAAGAGCGGGGACGACACGCCCACAGGGGCCTGACGGAGCGGCTGGGCTGGAGATTCTGTTACTTCGCAGAAACCTAGTGAAAACACTCTGGTGGGCTACCAGCGAGGCGTGGGAATGACTTGTGTTCCCAGGCAGTCTTGGCGGGCAAATTCCTGCGTTTTCTGCAAAATTATAACTGTGATTGGCTTGCTCAGGGGATAGCTCCTTGACGTAGCAAAATCGGCGCAGAAATTGGCGCCAAGTATCTCCATTGGCGGAATAGTGGTGCTTCGGCAATAGAGTGGAATTTTCCGCCGGTTTTGAGTTGCTGATTGAAACGTTTAACCATGGCCACTGTCGTGGGGGCGGGAATGTTCTGTGTTTGGCTTGTACGGGTGCTCTTGAGGGGAGTCGGCTCTCGCCTTTCGCTCAGAGTAGGTTAAAAGACTGAGCTCTCGCTGCTCTGGACAGCCTGCCTTCCGTTGGCTGTCAAATACACTTTCATTTAATTGTAACTGTTTGACGAAGTTTCGAATTCAACGTAACTTTCCGAGTACAGTTGGCAATTGAGCGTTCTGCGTACAATCGGCCTATGTTGTCCGTCTTGAGCAGTTTTGGCTAAAGTTGATTGTACCGGGGTTACTGTGTGACTTCTCTTGTTAATATCACTCACCGTACCGTCAGTGATTGAGTAGCAAGCCTTCTTGGCCTCCCTCAGAGGCGTATTTGTGTTGCTAGGAAGTCTTTAGTCTGGAGCAACCAGACCAGGAGAACCTGTTTCGGGCTATACTCGCGACATTATCATCACCACTAGAGGACATCGAAGCAACCAGGCATCATCTCCGGTATGCCAGATCGTGTCCTTGCAATTAAGAAAACAGCTTGGTAATGTACGTCCGCAGCACCGGCAGATTAGGGATTTTCCTAGCTGATAATCAGAGCTCAGCAGAGCGCGCCTATTCGTCTTTTTCTAACTTTGTTGTGTCTTGGGTGTTCATTGTCTGAGTTATCACTACTGTGGCAGCAATTAGTGTTGGGTTGGCTGGGTGTTTCTCTTAAGATTTGAGTTGCAAGGAATTGGCTCCACATACCACTTCGTCATAAATCTCACAATCTAGTTAATGGAGAACTTCACCTTCAAATCATTTATTTGAGTATCCAATTTGATGTATTGTAAATGTTTCATGTGTTTTGTTTATTATTTTGAGTTTAGTCATAATAAATCAAATTGTCATTTTGGACAGAACTTTCTTTCTGGTAATCGGTAGAGCAATCCTTTCATTTCTCACTACGTTAATGAAACTTTCTTTTATCTAATTAATTTCTATAAAATTAAATTATTGCAGGTGCCAAACTCTTTTCTACTCCACTTGCAGGGTCGATTACAGTCGGTCGCGTTTCTTCTTAATCCATGTGCAACAACAAAAGTCGGAGTTAGGTAAGGGGGGCTTAGAGCATCATTTCCATATGAAGATTCTAGAAGAATTTAGTGTTAAATACACTGCTAGCCCCGGCACTTCGCAACGGAACTGTCGCCTTATTCGATTTACTGGCGTCACTAAGTTGCTAACTTGCCTGCCCGTCAGTGTCAGCACGAGCACGTATCGATAAGAGCACTGTCGTATTATCTTTGAAATGAACGCTAGTATTTCCGGCTCGCCGTGTGTCGGAGGCTCAGTCGGGACGCAGCGCCATTGAGTTCCGGACAGCCAGTAGTCGCCGACCGGTTGCGACTCACATTCACTGTCCGACGGAAGGAGACTGGAGCGGGAAGGACCGTTGGTTGGTAGTTCGGTCGGTCGTCTCATCGGGCGACGTGTATTTGGTCTTTTGACCGTTTCTGGGCCTCGTCAGTTGGTTATCTTGCCGGACGTGGATCGGTTCCTTCCTTGTGCAGAGATGTCGGGTGGCCAACGGGCAAGTGTTACCTCTGCATGGTTGGGTCCGAGCCAGTGCGCCCGGCTCGTCGTGTCTCCGAGTTCCGAACGGACATGAAGTTGAGTCGGGATGGAGCTGCAGTGAGGTCCTGATAGCCAAGACTCGCCGGACTGTTGCTGACACACATAACTTGAGTGGGGACGACCTTAGTTACTCGTTCGGTCGGTCGTCTCATCGGACGACGTGTGTTTGGTCGCCGACCGCTTCGGGTTCTCTGTGTGTGTCGACTCGTCATTCGTCCTGGTTGTTCCACAGTGATTGCTTTTACGATTGTTCGAGCTCTTGTGGAAGTGTTTTCGTGGAACTGTGTCTAGCTTGTGTAATTTCGACTGAGCATTTAAGTTAATGCTGTCTGCGTACTGGAGTAGGCAGTTGGTCGGTTGGGACAGAGCATCGAGGAAGTCTCCGCGGCGAGAGCATTAGCGTAGTGTTCCGCAGTGTGTTTTTCCTGGCCGTGGTGAAGCTGACCGTACCGCGTGTAGTTTGACAGCCTTTGGTGCTGTTCATATCTTTGAGTGGTTATCGGGCCTTGGCTGTGTTTAGACGTCAATTTTGAAGTAGTGCTGCTGGTATCTTCGTACTCGGCTCATATTTCCCGTTGTCGACGCAGCGGAATTGATTAGGTAGTTGGTCGGTCCTTCAGATTTCCCTGGGTAGGAGGTTGCCATCTGATTACTTGATCTTATTCTTGGCTGCCTATCTCACCTAACCTTACGTTAGAGATACCTTCTCAGGCCGACCCTTGGAACACTTCTGAGCACCATTGTTGTGTTGTTTTTAGATTGTTATTTTGTCTCAAGTACGGTGCGAGGCCATCAGCCGCCTATTAATTTGAAAATTAATTTCTTTAAAACCTTTTAAAATTCTCTTCTCTATTGGAAATTCTTGTTATCCACGCTTTAAGCCACAAGGAATCCCCCCCTGACATAGTATTACTTTAATTCTGACCCGGGTTCTAAAGGTGAACCGTTGATAACCAATGAATGTACACAAAACCAACAAGGATTCAGTTACCAGCTGTTCAAATATTAATCATTCAGAAAATAGCAATTGCGATAACTTTGTCATTTCATTCGTAAACATCTTGTATTGCGCACGTGTTGTCCAGGAAGGGGCATACAAGTAGGTGGCTTGAATCTTCTTCATGCCCGCAGTCGCAAGACGTGTCTGCGCTTGCTGGAAGGATTCCCCATTTCTTCACACTGGTCTTGCATCGGAGGACGCCCACTCTTAGGTGCTTGAGGGACCTCTGTACAGAGTATTGTACGTTTGCGCCAGGAGCTAGTTCTTCTTTTGGTGATACGTATACGAGCAGTCTGCTCTTCCATGTTGCAAGACGAATAGCCTCTGGTGCTCCCTCCAGTGGCGAACTCCGAGCAAGGAAACTATTGCGGGATTTAAGGCGGGATCTTTCTGCCTGATGACCATAAAGAGGATGTTGGCGGTTATTCTCCTGCTTTGTTCTCTTATTGTCTGCAGCAGTGGCCCTTTGGACATTGGGTGGTTCTGTTCCAACAATCGGATACAATTTCTGTACTGGTGTTGGCTTCAAGCATCCTGCAGTATCGTTGACCGCAATATCGACTTGCTTAGCATGAGCTGAAGCGTTCCAAACAGGAGCAGCATACTCCTTAGGAGGTGCGGGTTGGCTCCCAGCTGCTGCTAATCAGCTTCTTAACTATCCCATTTCGAGCCCTTTCCGTTCCACGTTTAGACATTGCTGCCTGTACGTTAGAACTTTATCCAGAGTAACACCTAAGTAGACTTCACTACATAGTATTTGGAGAGTTCATCCATGGCTGGAGACAGTTCTCCCTCTACTTCTCAAAGGTTGGCCCCTAAACAGCTACTACTGTGTCATCTATATAGATGAAGAGCCCAGTACTTGCTGGTATTGGCTGATCATTTGTGTAGATATTGTACAGTGCTGGAGCAAGCACACTGCTTTGGGGCCGACCGTTCTTCTGCGTTCGCCATCTACTCCTCTTACCCTGCAATGAAACTTGGAATCTTCTATTCTGAAGGAACGTGCGAATAATGGATGTTAGTTGGTAGTCCTTAGTAAGGTCATACACCCTTAGTAATTTTCCCAAAACCTTCCGGAAAATTGAGACTTTGTGTGGACTTCAAGGCAACAGTGAATCCACAACTAGTGATTGCAACTTTTCCTTTACCCCGCCCGGTAGAACGTTTTTCACAAACTGTGCCCGGGTAAATATTTTTCGAAGTTGGACCTAGCGGATGCGTACCTGCAAATACCGGTGGACGAAGAATCCCAGCGCGTTTTGGTGGTTAACACGCATCTTGGTTTCTATCGATTCAAACGACTGCCATTCGGGTGTGCATCCGCCCCTGCACTGTTTCAGCAATATATGCAAACTGTTTGTGCCTCGGTCCCTACTGCAAACTATCTGGACGATGTTGTGATCTCCGGACAGAAGGAAGAAGAACATTTAGCCAATCTCAGAACATTATTTCAGGTCTTGTGACAAAATGGTCTTCGCTTGCGGAAGGACAAATGTGTGTTTTTTGCTCGTGACTTACCCTACCTGGGACATGCACTCAATGCCCAAGGCATACAACCCAGTCCCGAGCACCTCCGTGCCATACAAGACTTGCCTTTGCCGCAGAATTTGAAGCAGCTACAGAGTGTACTGGGAAAAATCAATTATTATCATCCCTATGTGCGCTACGCCTCTTCCATTTCAGCTCCGCTCATCGCTTACGTCGTAACGGTGTTCCGTTCGTCTGGACGCCGGAATGCGAACGCGCCTTTCGCCAGTTGAAATCGGCGTTGCTTTCCACTACTTGCCTTACGCCATTCGATCCCCGGAAGCCCCTTTTGTTGATGGTGGATGCATCGGATTTCGGGATCGGTGCTGTGCTTGCGCACACAGGTGGATCGCGATCGCCCTATTGCCTTTACGTCCAAATTGCTCTCGTCTGCGCAAAGAAATTATTCACAGATCGAGAAAGAAGCATTGGCTCTCGTATTTGGTGTTACTAAGTTTCATGATTTCTTGTATAGTCGTCACTTTAGCATCATCACAGACCACAAACCATTGACATCGCTTTTTCATCCGAACAAGCCTGTACCTCCACGTACAGCGCAGAAATTCATTCGCTGGTCTATTTTCCTCTCGCAGTACCGCTACGATATCTTGTAACGGGTCCACTGCTAAGCACGGAAACTCCGATGCGTTGTCCCATTTGCCTGTTGCTGCGGATAGAGCATTCGATTCCTCCGAACTTGCTTGCATGTTCATTGATACGGAAACCGATGACGTGGTCGAATCGTTTCCGATTGATATTCGTCGTGTAGCTACAGCCAGAGCTGCTGACCCTGTCCTTGCTACCGTTCTGCGTTTTGTTGCTACGCAATGGCCCTTGTCGAAGTCACGGATCAGGGATCCGTTGGTTCGCCGATTTTTTGCTCACAAGGAGAGACTTTTTGTACGACGTGGTGTTTTGCTGTTGCGTTCTGATAATGATCAGTCCAGGGTCGTGGTCCCACGTTCGTTACAGTCCTCTGTCTGACAGCTTCTCCACCAAGGACATTGGGGTATAGTGAGAACGAAACAACTTGCTCGTCAGCACTGTACTTGGTTCGAAATCGATGCTGCGATTACGAATATGTGCTTTTCTTGCATGGCGTGTGCCGAACAACAATCCGCACCACCGCGGAAATTCTTTGCATGGCCAAAAGCCACTTCCCCTTGGCAACGCTTACACATCGATTTTGCTGGTCCATTCTGGAATGCTCGATGGTTGGTTGTGGTAGATTCATTCAGTAATTTTCCTTTTGTTGTCCGGATGTCTTCCACGACGTCATCTGCCACCATCCAAGCGTTATCTGCTACCTTTCGCATTGAAGGTCTTCCACAGACGATTGTTTCCGACAATGGCCCACAATTCATGTCCGCAGAATTTCAGTCATTCTGCAAGGCCAATGGTATTCAACATCTGACGTCCGCGCCGTTTTCGCCACAGTCACACGGTACCACTGAACGATTGGTCAGGACTTTCAAGTCACAGATGTTGAAGTTGAAAGAGTCGCATTCTCGGGAGGACGCGTTATTGCTCTTTTTGTCCTCTTACCGCTCTCAGCCCCGAGATGGTCGCTCGCCGGCTGAGTTGCTCCACGGTCGTCCTCATCGAACCTTGATGTCTTTGCTACATCCGCCGCATCAGGTTCCTGTGCAGCGGCAGACGCCTGCTTTTGCTCCAGGCGACGTTGTCTACTATCGTCACTATCGAGGTTCACGGCGTTGGCTGGAAGGGCGCATTCTTCGCTGCCTCGGACGCGCTATGTATCTGGTTTTCGGGGCCTCTGGTGAGGTGCGCCGGCATCTCAATCAGCTGCGCCTCTGTCGTCGCATGGGATCTGCCGCTCGCCGTCTGCTTCCAGCGACGGTACCGTCCGGTCAGCGCCCTGGGGACCCATCTACTGGCTCGCCTCAGTCCCAGGTGTTACCAACGCTGCCTTCCATTTTGCCCCATGGCGACGCGCCGCCGCCACCGCCGCCTGTTCTCCCGCCGGCGACGCCCGCAGTGGACGCGTCGCTGCAGCCGCCGGGCGCCTCCCTGGGTCACGCGCCGCCGATCGCTTCCCGTGACCAGTTGTCCTCCGACATGGAAATCTTGCCCGCTCCGGACCGTATGTCGTCTTCACCCGTCGGATGCCCCGGCCCGATGGAGGTCGACCCTTCGGCCCCTCCTGTCTCTCTGCGGGCGCATACACCGCATGTTGGCGTGCACCCTGGAACAGGTTTTCAGGCGTTTCCTAGCTCCTTTCGGACCGAATTGGCAGGGTTCGGGTGGCATAGCCTCTCCTGTTGTTAGGCTCCCCACCTCGTCGCATACGTCAACATGGGGTCCTCCCCACGGCGGGCGGAAGCCTTATAACACAACCGTACGCCGATTTGCGGGGGAGGAATGTGGTGTCACCGCCAGACACCACACTTGCTAGGTGGTAGCCTTTAAATCGGCCGCGGTCCGTTAGTATACGTCGGACCCGCGTGTCGCCACTATCAGTGATTGCAGACCGAGCGCCGCCACACGGCAGGTCTAGAGAGACTTCCTAGCACTCGCCCCAGTTGTACAACCGACTTTGCTAGCGATGGTTCACTGACAAAATGCGCTCTCATTTGCCGAGACGATAGTTAGCATAGACTTCAGCTACGTCATTTGCTACGACCTAGAAAGGCGCCATTATTCAATTGCTATTGATATTGTAAAGAATGTACAGACAAGAGCTACGTTCAACACTAATGAATTAAAGTTAAGTATTCCACCAAGTACCACCTTTTTTCTGAAGTCTAAATACCTTGTCTTGTTCCAGACCTCACGCCAGTCTGCGTGAGCTTAAACGCGTGCCTTTCGGCTTCCTCCAAACCCCGTGGGTTGGCTCCTGCCAATCCACAACATCTCTTCAACTGTAAGGTCATCGACACCTGCAGCCTTATGCATCTTCAAACTGGAGATAGCAGCTTCGAGTTCAACCATTGAGAAAGGACCCCTAAGAAAATAATGCTCTGTTTCTGGGTCGCGCTGAACGGCTTCTTTGGGCGTCCTTCCTTTTATTTTTTCGTTCTGCAGGGGCTGGGTTGCCACTTTTATCAGGAGTCACACTCGTAAAATTGTAGGTGATTTTACAGGATCGCCACTCAGGTTTTTAAGCAGTTTCGAGACTTGCCTACTGTTCAGCTTCATATCGAGGTTCTCTACCTGGTTGCTCCACGTGGCTTTGCGAATTGCTGAAATGGCTTTCAGCAATATTTCACCGGCATGGATCTTTTCTTCTGCAAATAGATCCTCTTCATAAGAGAGTTTGGTGTCTTTCTGGCAGCAGTTGGTCGTCACTGGACATGCCTTGGACATATTGAGTTCTGCAACCTTTCGGAATAGTTTTCCTCCAAACTTTTTGGACACATTTTATGATGATTCCGTACATTTCAGGTTCTGGTGGAATGTTTAACACTTTTGAGTCAAACTCTTCACTGAACGTCTGTCAGTCAGCCTTCTCGAATGGTACCTTTTCAGGCGCTACTACAGGATTCACTATTTATAAATTAAAGAAATTACTTCTGTCACGTAATAACAGGGAGAAAGGAACCACATTTTGTGAAGAACAGTAACAAAATTAAAGTAATTACTTTTGTTACTGCTCTTTTCAAAATGTACTTCCTTTCTACCTGTTACTACGTGACATGATACAATACTCTGTGACTGAGTGTTCACTCATACCAAATGTCAAGTAGTCATCCATATAGTTAGGTCAAAATGTGTCCAGAAAGTACATGTAATGCAGAAGACCTCAGCCCCTATCCTGATACCATTTTTACTATTGTTTCAGGGATACTTCAAAGATATATTCATTGGGGAGTTCGACAATAGACGTGAGAAAATTTCAGTGACGTTATATTCAATTAACACAAAAGTAAAATTTAAAAAAAAATTTAAAAAAAACCAGACAGAAAACACAGATTTATTTTCAGTTAACAGTTAATAATTTGTGCTGATTAATTCTGCATAATTTCAAGTGTATATTTTTTACTATGTGATATCTTTGATCTACTGTAAAGAAGTGGAAAGGTAGTTTGACATGTTTACTTTCTACAAGTTAAGTTCCTCGTATTATTTGGAGGGAAGTAGTATTTAATTATGTATATTTGTACTGACTTCTTAAAATGTTTAGATAATTAGATTTGTTAAAATATGTTTGCTGGCAACTATGTATTAACTGGTTCATACATAGGGACTTTGTATTGTATAAAGAGAAACCCAAAATAGTTCCCCTCTGGCGCGCTAGGAAAAGGTGGATGCGGCGCTCACTCTGGGCGGCAAGTGAGAGAGCACAGTGATTAGTCGGCAACCAGTAACTGACGAGTAAACAGTGCAGGTGCCGAGTGAGCCTTACAAGTGGAACGCAATGGCCTCAGATTTAATACGAGGTTGTAAAATGCTGATCTCGATTTGGGAAAAGCTCTAAAAATGATATCAACAACGCCAAGAAGAGGTAAATAGAGCTAATTACTGCCTATGGAAAGACCACCTAGCAGCCACATGCTCGCCACCACGATTGCGCAACCACTTCGTCACAATACGAACGGTCAGAATTGTATCACGGTATGAACCAGTAAGGTTGTGTTTGGTTCTGTGAAAATATAATCCTCATAATCAAAAAATGTTTGAACAATTTGTCCATCCTGTGCACTTATCCAAGTGGAGTCCTCTCCTTTAAGTGATAAAATCCGAGAGTGTCCTTTGCATAAAAAAGCATTAACAATGTTACAGTGCATATTTTAGAAGTGTGGCAAAGTTTATTGCCAGTACACTTAGTATGCTGCGAGGAATTACTTGTTTCTCATACATATAACAGAGACTATCTATATTTGAATATTTTGAAACTTAACTAAAGAATGAACTTAAATATCAGTTTAGGAAAGAGTGTTACTTGGAAAAGAGTGTTCTAATGTTTACTGCTTTAAAGTCGTTTTCAAAATCTACTTGCTTCACAAGTGGTATCATAAAACACTTAGTTCTGAGGATGCCTGAAGTAAAATTTTACTGGAGATTGTCTCTGATTTTTTAGAAGTTTTTGTCAGGACAAAAGGTGTTAAAATAGTACAAAAGTAATGGCCTCAAATGGAGGAGTAATCCAATTGTACCTTAATGCTACTTAATTTAGAAAGTGTATATAGTTTTGTTGTTACACAGTTCGTGGGACAACGTTTCTTTCCATTATAACAAAAAGGATAAATCAGATTAGTAGGTTTCTGGCTAATGAATCTTGAAGTGATTACTGAGAAGTAAGGGTAGAAGCTTTGTATACTGTGTTTCCTTATTGTTTTTGTATAGTGAACGTGTGTATTAATTGTACTTGACTATTATCATATGCTATTTGGTTCTATGTGGGTAGTGAAGAGCAAGTTTAAGCTATATTAATTAAAGACAAAAGTAATGATGAAAGTAAACAAGAGAAAGGGGCTCATTTGCAAATTTTGTGACTGCTTAACTTCTAAATTTACAACTGCTGATACCCACTGAATAATTTGTCCATTTGGGTGTGTTCATTGCGCTTCAAAGAACAATATTTGATTAAAGTTCGTTGTGAATTAGTAAAAAATTGGTTCTTTATGAATAATGCTTTTATATTATTATGCCTAATTAGGCTGACGACAGTATAACTATTTCAATTAACAGTAATCAGTTGCCGTTACCTTTTGCAAAATTATTTTCTTTCTGCTAACTACCTACAGCTATTCTTACGAAACTAAGATTCGATACCAATTGGCCGTTAGGCAGACTGTGTCAAACTTTTAAACTCATCTCAGAGGGTAACATCTACTGCAAATCTAGGCCATATTTGACAAATTTGCTACCTCGGTAGTGTTATACGTGGCTTCCTTGCGACAGAAATAAACCTCGTCGTCACTAGGTAAACTGCATGCTGGTATAACAAGCGTAGCAGTATTGCTTACGAGTGGCTTTTCCCGTGACAGGACTATTTGTTCTGTTGGAGTGTAGGTGTTATAAGCTAGCCATGTTTTCTTTTATGAGAGAATCGTTACGCCTTTACAATTTAAACACAACAAATATTGTAAATATCTCTCTGCGGTAGCGTTATGTATCCAGATTTATTGATGGAGTAAACTAATGAATAATAAACGTGCTAATGTTCGGAAGTATATTCAATAAAAGCAAATGTTCCTTGAAGGTTCTTAATACTTTATTATCACTTGTATGTCATGTGTTGTAGTTTAATTAGCAGTTAGTGACTCTTATGACAATATAATCATTATTTAATATATACAAGCTGAATGTTCATGCACTTCATGTTAGTAGTACAAGGTAAGTGATTTGGTTAGGGGATAGTATTGATTTACATTTTCTGTTAACGATATGCCTTAAGGTTCAAATGGCTCTGAGCACTATGGGACTTAACATCTCAGGCCATCACTCCCCTAGAACTTGGAACTGCTTAAACCTATCTAACCGAAGGACATCATACACATCCATGACCGAGGCAGGATTCGAACCTGCGACCGTAACGGTCGCGGGGTTCCAGGCTAAAGCTCCTAGAACCACTCGGCCACAGCGGCGGCGTGCCTTCAGGACTACCAATCTTAGTCAGTTGCAAACTCGCCAAAACCAGTTAGTTAGTTATGTATATCGCGCAAGTAAACGATTCATTCCATCTTTTCTTCCGCCTTCTATTACTGGCGCCCAGCTAGGTGGCATGAATTACCCTTTGCTTCCCGTGTGTTATCGTTGGCGCGGAGTGTTTAAACAGGCCGAAACGTGTAAAGGTAGGAAGTGTGGGGTACGTGGTGAGAGGGCACGAACAGTGGTAGATGTGTGGACCGTTGGCTCTATTTGTGCGGAGACTGCTTAGCGGCTGAATAGAAGTTCTCACCACGCCATTCAGTATGCTTCAGCTGAATGTCCAGGCTGTGTGCTTTCGGATTCTGGAGTTTTACACTGAGTTGAAATTATGGAATAACGACTTCGTGAGGTAGGAATTATCCGAGCTTTTTTCGATCCTGCCGTTTCGCACTCAGCTGAAATTATGGAATAACTACTTCTTGAAGTAGAAATGATTGGTATTGCTCGCTCTGCGATATTCCAGCCTCTGAGACTCTCACTTTATGGGTCCCAAAGAACTTTTCACCTTATTCTAAACCACAAATGGTGTGGTTGAGTTTGACCCATTAAATGGTCAATGCTTGCTCCGCACGTGGAATGGTGACAGCTTGCCATTACAGGTGCTACTGGAAGTTTTGCCTTACTGTTACTTGTCTACGCCACAGGCTGTATGGCACTTTGAACCTGGTGTCTAGCAAATCAGTGTTATTTTCCTGTGAACTGTGGGGCTGTTTGTAGGACCTAGTGTTTAATGGAATTGTATATTTCGTGCTGTTAAACTGCTCATTGCCTCTGTGGTAAATCTGGTTTACTAAGTGGTTGTTTTTAAGGTCTCGGATCTGTTATTTAATCCTTTAATTATTTTAATGAAATTTGACCTACTAATGTATGATGTTCAAGTTGTGTTCCAGATTGTTCTGAAATCTAAGTGATATGGAAGAGAGCCTTACTGCCAAACGATAGCAGTTAAGTATCACCTTCTAAAGATAGGCAGTTTCCCATAGAAAATTCAGTTTTACGCAAACGATGATGATGATGTTTGGATTGTGGAGCGCTCAACTGCGCGGTTATCAGCACCCGTACAAATTCCCAACATTTGCTCAGTCCACTCTATCCACTTGAATGAATGATGTTCTCGAGGCAGGTGAAAATCCCTGACCACGCCGGGGATCGAACCCTGGACCCCATGCTCGAGAAGCGAGAACGCGACCGCGAGACCAGGAGCTGCGGACTTCCGCAAACGAGTCCTTGGCTGTGAAACCTAGGTGACTTATTGACTGTTTTTCTATTTGAGATTAATTATGTGACCCTATTCAGTTAAGTTGTTTTGGTGAGACGTTTATTACGCCATCATTTCACCGTTTTATGTTATTAAGTTATGCTTGTTCCGTGCAATTTTCAGTAATGTTGCCGGCCGCGTTGGTCGTGCTGTTCTAGGCGCTCCAGTCCGGAACCGCGCTGCTGCTACGGTCGCAGGTTCGAATCCTGCCTCGGGCATGGGTGTGTGTGATGTCCTTGGGTTAGTTGGGTTTAAGTAGTTCTAAGTTCTAGGGGACTGATGACCACAGCAGTTGAGTCCCATAGTGCTCAGAGCCATTTGAACCACTTTTTTCAGTAATGTTACTGTTTTATTGTTATCTGACATTTGAAGGTTTTATGACATTAAGTCATTAAGGTCTGGGCCGATCACATTCTCTTAACTTGTATCTCCTAGCTTACGTTTCACCTGAGTCTTGGTTGTTAACAGCTCTTAGTTTTACGAGTTGCAGGTCCGCTACTTTGGGACGTCGCTTGGTCGTGTGACCTATTGCTGTCAAACGCTGGCATGGTTTTTCGGGAGTGTTGAGGCTGCCGAATACTACCTTAGCGGACCTGTTTGCCCTAGCAGCGTATTTCTTATGTTTGTTTAGCCTAAACTCTTATTTAGAAGCTCTTTTGTTAAGATTTTCCGACAAATATTTCAATCTCTCTAAAAATGGGTAATATCAGGTGATTTATGATTAACCTTCAGATTTACTAAATCAGCTTATTTCAGCCTGTAGCTATTGTGCTAATATCTGGAACTAATTCGCCTAATTTCTCTATTGGTCAATGTTTGAGACGTTTTTACTAATTATTTTGCTATCACACCCATGTTGTATTCATTCAACACGTCCAAAAAAAAAAAAAGTCTTGCTGGATCGTTGTTGTTAGTACTCAACTTTCGTGGTTGGTATGCCCTGAAAACTGAACGTTTGGACTTGTAGTTATAAATTGCAGCTGCACATGCTCCTTTGTAAGGATATTCTGATTGATATTGAAATTAATTCAAATTCTCTTAAAACGCTTCTAAGAGCCGTAAGTGGTGATTTGTTCCTAAAGTTTTGGGACAGTAACTCTTTTAAGTATTCCAAAATCAAATTGCTGTGATTAACAAATGTCTTATCTTATTATCATCCAATTTTGTATTTATTACTGAGTTCTTGCTTGTGACTTGGGGCCTTTGATCAGGCCTTAAACCGATTATTTGTTATAATAGTAATAATAGTCCTGTTTCTCATTCTTTGGCAAGGTAATATTGTAATCGTTTTGTTAGTGTAATGTGTTCTGTAAATAAATGTGACCTGTCAAAGGAGAAATTATGCTATTATTGTGGGTATGCCATACGATGTGTTCTTTTCCTTTCCTACCTTATTAAGGGGAATTTCAGCTCCTGTGTACGAGGAGAGACGTGCCTTTTGTGGTGCTGTACTTTGTATCCCAACGAAGTTCCTCTCTGATCGTCCTTCCCAGTCTGCTTCTCTTTCGCAAATGCTCCTCATGCCACATGGCTTATCTGTGAAATATAATCTAACAATGTAGGACATTATTTACTCTTTCTTTTTCACACAAGTCAATCAATCAACGATATGTGTGAGAATCACAGGTTACATTGAGCAGAGTTGCTCACTGCGGTATTCTGAATACTATTTTTCATACGTACCTTTATGCTAATGTACTGAGTTCTTTACCTATGTTGTCCTTATTATTTCATAATCTAGCGTGCTCAGTGGACTATGCATGTCGTACCTGCAACATAATTTGCCACCTGTTGTTCCTTCGTACTCAGCTGAATGCTGTTAAACAACAAAAGGCACGTAATTTAATCGTGGTCTATTATCCATTATCTCGCAGTGTCAACTGAGAATACACTTTATCCGACTGCACACTTGTAGTTCCTCGAAATGACGCACTTACCCTTTGGAGAAGAGCATAATTACTACATGTACGTTAAAGAGCAAGTGCATATCTCTGTTCTCTCGTCAGAATTAATGAAATACCTCACTATTCTCAGACAGCAATTAACACAGCTCTGTGCTCTTTTTAAGGATGTTCTTTCACTGTATACTCTCACGATAGCATTAAAGAGGAGAGTAGAAGACCAGGTCGCCAGGAACAAAAGAAGGACGGAAACTTATGCAATGAATCAGGGCCGTGATTAATCTACTTACATTCTACTAAACTCTAAACACAAGAACCACAGCAATTATACATGCACAACCCCGTGACATGTCATACTTTTGATTTTGACCCTTGGTGTTTGTAATGCAAGAGGCCAAGTCTAAAAACCTGTAGCACTCATTCTAATGAGCTATATACCACATGTAATACTAAACGCCACACAGCACGGTGTTCTCCTTTCTGACAATAATTCAGCAGTTCAGTATTACCTGTGTTTGATGTTGTCCAGTCGGCGCTTACCGCCCACTGCTGAAAACTTCCGTTTCCATTATATGCGTTTCTACTATCCTTTACTTCATGTTCAATACAACAGTGCTCACTGCACTAACAATTTGCATGAATAAACTGTTTATTTTCCCACGTTCAAGGTCCACACTGACATGTGAGATATCTCCATTACATTGTGCCTTACCTCTCACTGTTAAATTGATAATTAGGGGGTCCATCCTCCTCGTTCTGCAACAGATTTGTTCAAAATGGAAGTAAGAGATATAGCAGAACAGTTCATTTAACAACTCTTACTGCCTATATTTCTTCCCCCAACACGATGAATTTTTAAATTTTAATCCCAGTGCTAGATTAAACGAAACTACCACACCACTTTTTGCTGCTATTTGTACTTTCATTACATGTTATAGACGAGCTTCAAGCATTATTTTCTAGGGTTTCACAGCAACAAAGTCAAAAAAATTGCATCGAAATATGTGCAAAGCACAATAAAATTATGTTGTATGGGGCAGTTTGTTACAGCTTCGTTGGGGCTAGTTCCTATAATAGACTGCCCTGTGTGTTGAATTCAGATGTTAAAACTACTGGTTCAATAAGTTACTTCATTGAAATGTCATTCACTCTCCACTGTGTGACAGCATAACTCAGTCCTCGACAAGTGTACCTTAACAGTAAGTTTGATGTTTGTAGTTCTTCAGAATAAATCTTAGTGTGTTGGAGATATTTGGTACAGGTAATCCATCGCCTGCGGTAACACTGTAACACCCCACCCATCACTTATCTGGTTTTGGCGTGTGTTCACCCAGCTAATTGACTAACAGACCAACAGAGAGTGCAAAACTGCCGTAATATCGGATAACGTACAGATAGTAATAAGGCCCTGTGACTCCTGATTGAACTGCGGTGGCAGTGTTAACATAAATTGATTCATAATTGATCCCTTTTAATTAAAAAGGGGTTCACATTGATGTTATATTCAGGTATTGAACACCAGATGTAAATGTTGAACATAAAATTAGTTACGAAAGTGACTTGGGATTTCAACTACTTGATTGAAAACAGATGCAGTCGATTAGCACACATTTATTTTAACTCACGACCTTCAATCATCACATTACATGAGTCTCCTAACAGGTAAAGGGAATAAATTGCTTGTACATGGAGTAAAACGCGATAAATAAAAATTAATTCCTATCGACTGACCGAGGCGTAATGCGAAGTGAGAGAAGAATTCTACACTACACGGCCCCTGAGACCCTCATGGAAACTTTGCCGGCGTGATCCAACAAAGTAATCAGTGGCCTAACTCAAGCCACCACTGAATTCAGCGTGGCGGGGCGTCGTCGTTCTGCGGTCGTCGGCCGGCCTCGTGGTGCTGCAAGGCTGTGCTCGTGTACTCACTCCTAGCTATCTTGCTCAGTACATAGCTGAACGAAAACTTTATATCTCCAGCTCAGTCACTCCGTTTGCTAAGTCATGAACTGCAGAGATGCTCACTCTCTCTCAGGCAAGCTGAGTAAAGAACGCCACGTACGCACTCTAGGCAAGCTAGGAACGGAAGACCTCTACGGAGAGTTCTGCCAGTCCGCCTCGGTTTCCCCTCCAGCAAAATCGCTTACGCCAATTGCAGCGCAAGTCGCGTTAATTATGCGTCGCTTCCCAGCGCCGACCAATGCCTGCTCTGGAAAGTGAACAAATTCCCGCAAAATTTCCCTTCCTCTCAACCTCTGCTATTTAGCTCCTCCCAGGCCACCCATCAAGGTTAGCGCCTGCATAAAACACCAATTTTTCCGAAATCCTGACTCCCAGGGGAATGTTTCAAATTCCTTGGTCCTACGTTCCCATCGGAGGACGGCGTATTTCATTCTGTCGCTCTTCACCAGATTTACTTCAGACTCTGCAGACCGTGAATTCAGCGTAAAGTTGCTATAGTCACGAACATGCATATTTCGGCCTCTGTTGACTGCTCCACTGTAGCTTTGCACGGCTTTCTCGCATGTTTCACTGAAAACGGGACGACGGACATTTATCAATGGGCGTACTAGTTCTCCGTCTGCTTCCCGGTACACAAGCATGGGGTCAACCACCCCGGCTGGAGGCCGTGCCCCGTTACCACTTTATCAGAGTTTGAGCTGCCCTAAGCTGCCTATTGTCGCTTCCCTTCGCCGCTCCCAGCCACGCACCCACACCCGGCCACGGTCAACTCTGAATACTTCCCTGGGAGAAACTAGCCTCCAGTATATCGATGGGTTTCCACAAGATTTTCATGTCACGTGAATTACTTTAAAAGCATCACACAACATTAAGTATTCCAATATATCCATACTATACCCTCTACAAGATGCATTGTGCCTTGTTAGTCACTTTTGTTCTGCCCCACTGTTCGCTCAATGTGAGTTAGGTGATCTTTAATGACTTCATGTAAGGGGCATAGTTCTTGCCATCTTACAATGTCATTTAAATGTCTGTAGTCTGCTCTCTATTTCTGTTTGTCACTGATGTATAACTTTTTAAGAACCGGCAGTAACTGAGCATTCAGTGCAAACTAACTTTCGACCACTATGTATTTCAACATTTGCTCGGTTTGCTCTTTCAAAACAATTTTCTGCGCACTCGGTACCAGGTTGGGTCTGGCGTTCACGACCTTCCCATCATGTTTGGGTGCAATTGGTAACGGTATCATATGTTTCACTACCAACGCATATCGCAATTTCTCATCTGGCACACGAATCTGGGTAAACCTCCACTATTGCATTTCCTCTTTCACATTTAAGTGAACAATTTTCTACAGTGCACATACACGAATTTGTCTTCTCTATGCTTCTGTTCTGCCCCTTTCATTGCATAGTTTCACTACTCGTTCTATTTATTTCGTTCTATGGGGCCCAAAAGGACATGGCCCCTACTGATAAAGGATTGTGCAAACTAGACTGAAGTGGTGTGGCCATGTTGGGTGCCCAGGTGGTGCTAATAAGACTGTAATAGCATTGCGCGTAAGGACCACGAAGATAAGAAACGAGATATCAGAGCTGATACGTAGGCATATAGATAGATAGTCGTTTACCCCTCGTTCTTATTGCGTGTGGAACAGAAAAGTTGTGGTACATTGTACCCTCCGCCACGCACCGTCTAGTGGCTTGTGGACTGTATGTGAAGATGTAGATGTAGAGCAATCGGCCCAGTGTAGCATGGCCGGAAGGAAATATAAGAGTGTACGTTGGTACTGTCATTTGTCTATATTACAAGGTTTGGTTGAAATGGCTGTTAATAGTATGGGATGCTCGTCAGTAAGTAATAAAATAAGTGCTAAATAAGCTTTGTGCACCATACGAAAACTTTTGACGGTTACGAGGAGGACCTGAGGGAAGTTATCGATAATGATGATACTAACCTAGAGAAGCCTATTTCTCGAAGGGAATTACTCTAGGTAGCGATTGACTAATATGCATTTAACACGTTCCAAGCCAGGAAAGGGCAAGGGGAATAGACTGCAGCGTGAGCAAACGAGACAGATAACAGCGAGGAGATATCCGGAAAGGTGTCTGTAGAGTGTCCAGCAAGGAAAGTTTAATAGGAGCAACTGGCCTAGTTGACTCCCTACATATAGTGTGTTTATACTTCGACTAAGTAATGATAGAGTGCAGTCAATTGTGAGAAGCTGGGATTATCACGTTAGCGGTGGTGGTAAAACTCACATGGTAAGAATAGAGTGCAGTACTCTCGATTCGAGACAGGGAAATTTTCCCGCGAGCAAGATATGGGCATGCAAATGAGACGGTAAGACATTCCAGAAAAGTGAAAGATCCCAGATGGTTTACATACGGAATGTGAGGGTACGTTCATAGTAAGTGTAGCATGAATAAGCCAGAGGACGGAGTCCGAGTAATGACTGCCAAAGATTTTACAATTTTTTGTTAACCTTGTGACTAGAGGGTGGGGTGGTTGACCCCATGCTTAAGTACCGGGAAGCACACGGAGAACTAGTGCGCCCATTGATAAATGTCCATCGTCCCGTTTTCAGTGAAACATGCGAGAAAGCCGTGCAAAGCTACAGTGGAACAGTCAACAGAGGCCGATATATGCATGTTCGTGACTATAGCAACTTCACGCTGAATTCACGGTCTGCAGAGTCTGAAGTAAATTTGGTGAAGAGCGACAGAATGAAATACGCCGTCCTCCGATGGGAATGTAGGTCCAAGGAATTTGAAGTATTCTCCTGGGAGCCAGAATTTCGGAAAAATCGGTGTTTTATGCAGATGCTAACCTTGGTGGGTGGCCTGGGAGGAGCTAAATAGCGGAAGTTGAGAGGAAGGGAAATTTTGTGGGAATTTGTTCACTAGGCGGAACCTAGAGCGCGGTCAGTGGAAGTGGCTGATGTAGGTCCCAGCACATTTAAAGCGAGCTGTAGGGAGACTGACGAATTACATGTGTGGAAATGCCCTCACTGTAATCTGCCGGGTAATTGTGGACCATGTGCAAGAAGAAAAACTGTAATGTGCTTTAAATGTATGCAGACATGGATGGCACAAGGCTCTGAATTGCAACGAAGGTGCATGGCACGTACAGAGAAAGCGCGGTATGGCAGCGTCAAGCAGTAACGGAAATACTAGGGGAACTAAGAGGTGAGAAATGCGTGCATTAGGCCATTTTCGCCTTAAATAAACGCATATTCGGTTGACAGACTTTGCCACAAAGGACACCTTACCAGCGTAGCATTGCTTACAATTAAGGAAGAAACTGAAATTATTAATAGACATGGTTGCTCATTTATACCTGTCAAAGGAAATGAGTATGGTGCAAGCAGAATGAGGCAGAAAGCCTTTGGCTGAAAGGTGTCACCACTGAAACCGTAAGTACAATAGGTGCAATGGAATTTCATCGAATTGTGGAAGGTGCTGAAGAAAGTGGAGAAACGTTTTATGTTTGAAGGACTAGACATTCCATATGATGGAATTCTTGGTAGAGATTTTCTAACAAAACATTAAGTTCAGTTAGACTACACAAGGAAAGTGTTAAAATACAAGGGCATTTGAAGCTGACTGGCGAACGATTCTGCTGCCGCCACCATACATTGCTTGTAAGGACCACTAACATAAGATAGGAGAAATTAGGGTCATACGGAGACATATAGATAGCCGTTTTCCCTGGTTCTATTTGCGAATGGAATAGGAAAGAAAATTAGAAGTAGTGGCGCAGGGTAACGGTAGAAGAGGAACCTAAAGCATAAGCGTGTAAGGCTGACCTGGATTGTGATGAGGAAACTGGACTGAGAGAGGAAAAGGTAGTGTTGCGAAGACTGAATGCCAAAGTAGCACAAGAAAGAAAGAAACAGGAGGTTGTACATGAGGTGTACGTATGAGAGTCGTTAATTAGAGTGTGAAATAACAGGCGCATACTGAGCGTAATCAATTTGTCAGAGAACTTTTGCTCCACAGAAAGATATCCTGGGTGAATGTATAATATTAGTAGTTTTTTCCTGCCCGGCACAGAGCCAAGCTAGGGCAGCCACATGCGCAATGTCTGCATCAAAATGTCAAACGTTCAGGAGAACAAATGACGCAAATAGTGTGACACTGAGGTCACTGGTACACATCATTCGACTGAGGTGTTTCAAATACCAGCGTAGCAGCATGACCTCACTCTGAAGGGAGCATAACGTCATTGTGACAACCATGTACAGTGGACTAACAAGGCGTTCATCACACACAAGAACGATTCTCAGCCAAGTGCCACTGCAGTATATCAAGAGCTAAAAGCCTGAAATGAAAAGCTGCGATGCAGGTGTGTTGTGAAGGACACAGATTCGTCCAGATAACAAGGACGCATTCGGTGATTATCTCCGAGGGATAAGTCATTGTCCCTGTCAGACAACTGAGTTCTCCTTGCGTTCAGTTCCGAGGTAGTTCCTGTGATGCACTCACTGCCATTCGCCATTGGCCTACTACCTACGAGACAGCAGCCAGCCCGACCTGTTGAACATACAAGGAACCCATAGGGCACGAAGTCGCAAATGGATGGTGATGATAACGGCATTCGATGCCTCACATATTGTGTAACAAGCAACTACAATATTGGCTGCTAATGACAACAAATGGTTCAAATGGCTCTGAGCACTATGGGACTTAACATCTGTGGTCATCAGTCCCCTAGAACTCAGAACTACTTAAACCTAACTAACCTAAGGACATCACACACATCCATGTCCGAGGCAGGATTCGAACCTGTGACCGCAGCAGCAGCACGGTTGCGGACTGAAGCGCCTAGAACCGCTCGTCCACAGCGGCCGGCTATGTGGACACTGTTGATGATGAATATGATGATGACGATATGCGCTTAACAAGTCAAAATGATACTGAAACAGGTGTCGAGCAATCTAGTTCATCACCCTTGTCGGACAGGGAGCAACAAATCTCCGGTGAAAGGTACTAAAGGACACTCGTTGCCCAAGCAGCGGGTACTAAACCTAATTACGTCTGTGGAAGATCATCCGCAGCATAGTAAAAAAAATTAACAACGGGTTTCTAGTAAGTCCCCGCAATATGATCGTACATTACGAAAGGAAAAACTTCAAGGGAGGACAAGACGATCTTGTTACAGAAACTGATGGTTGCGTTTTTCAGGGATGTTCGATATCATTTATAGGATGTGCACGGCCGTGACCTACTATGTTGTGCACAGCAAAATGCAGGCGACATAGATTACAGCGATTTCAAGAGAAACAGTGGATGGTTGCATAACTGCAAGCAGTGATACAGAATTGCGAGAAGTACGGTAACGAAATTTCAAACCAACAGTCAGCTTGAGGATGCACAACAAACTGCGGATTCGGTCAGAAAATTATTAGATGAGATAAAAAACGTATCCTGTCGTACAGTAACGAATTTATTTTCAGGAGTGACCAATCTGGACTTGAAGAGGAAATGCGTATAAAAGGAATCCTGGAAATTAGGGGTGCCAAGAGAGTATTAAGATTAACATCAGTGCCTTAACGCATTCGTATACAATTACGCCGACCGTTAATCTGGATGTTAAATTGGCTGGAAAATTATTTGTTGTGCTGCGAGAAGTTTGAGGTGCTGTGCCCTGCACCATTTTTTCTCACGTGCATTACAGCAAGCAAGAGTGGGAAAAAGGGCGTGAGAGAACTACAAGTATGATATGAGTACTGCTTTTTGCCAATAGCTTGTAAAAATAACTTGGTTTTCCTGGATTCATGGTCTGCGCGTAAAATGTCGTACCTGTTTAGACTGTATTCATACCACATGGAACCACTGGACAAATTCTACTTCTGGATGTTGGTCCTTTCGGTGCCTTAAAGGATAGCC
Organism: Schistocerca piceifrons; assembly: GCF_021461385.2. Lineage (NCBI taxonomy): Eukaryota > Metazoa > Arthropoda > Insecta > Orthoptera > Acrididae > Schistocerca > Schistocerca piceifrons. Next base: position 559,510,627 of record NC_060143.1, read on the forward strand.
AGTTTTACGATAAACTGTTTCGCATTTGGTTGCATGCCATCACATTCCGTCAATTCTCATCACCCCGTTACACCATTATAATTATGTAAGCATTCTTTAAGAGTAGGACCTTGCTGAACATCCTGCACGGTCTATAACTGCCAAGAACATCGGCTTCGATCTTCACAGTGAGAAATTTTGTGATCACTGTGACGAGCTGTTTTTCATACGGTGTTAAGGTGCAAGGTAATGGTTTCTTTTGAACATTTCTTTAATGTCGACGATGTCCATTTTGTGTAGTGTAATGCATACATCCCACAGAAGGTTGACCCCTGTACCTCCAGAACACTCATTTTCTGCCGACTTCCTGTTGCACACGGTACGTCAGTAGCAGCTAATAATCTTGCTGTCATAATTGTTAACACAGCACTCTCAAATGAGTCTTACTAACGACTGAACTTGTGACGTCGCACTCAAGGGCATCCTTGGTAGCCATTGGGAGGTGCCGTAGTCTCAGCACTGATGTGAAGACGTTGTCTGCGCACTAGGGGCCAATCATACAGTGTTGGAGAACTGTAAGACTATCGCTATTCCGGAGTTGCGCTCTAGCTGCTTCTGCCTCCCCCCCCCCCCAACCCCCCACCCCCTTACCATCGAGTTGCGTCTGTGAATGGATACCAGTCCATGGCCTTCTTCTGATGGAGAAACCACGATGTAGCTCTGCACAACCACTGCCGGCCTGTGCAGAGCTGCTGGGAGCTTACTGAGGCGCCATCTTCGCTTTCCATGTAAGCACCCCAGTACGCTGCATCATCGTGCTGTTGGGCGTCACGACGGAACGGCCAACGTATGCCCTCAGCTGGGCCAGCTACTTCGCATGTCCTTCTTCTGTCTTGCTGTCGGCCTTTATTACGCCAATACCATCGAGACTGCTGAGGTGGATGCAGCAGTATGTTGCAAGCCAGTGTGTTGCTTCTGCTACCGTAAACGCTTCCACGGAGAACATGATTCAGCTGTAAAGCAAGAGCCAATGGAAGTCTCAGGCCCGCTTAGCGATTTTACATACGACCAGAATTTTCTCGGTTTCTCTGCCAGATCTTTTACTAAGGTGTGACGGTGGTAGTTGTTGTATGCTCAACGCATAGATCTTTTCACAGTGGCACAAGTCTCTACTAAACTTTGCTTGTCATCATTTGTGCGTTCCCTTCTAAACCGAGAGTGCAACAGCCTCTGCTTCCTCAGCATCCGCCGAATTTTGTTATTAAACCATGGTGCGTATTTTCCATTATTTATCCACTTACTAGGCACAAAATTTTCCAGACCACGATTTATAATCTCCTTAAAGTTTATCTATAATGCCTCTACATCTATCTTACTGGAACTATGTGATGCCAGTTTACTGTTCAGCGAGGCGCTAAAACAGCTTATCTGCTCTGTCTAGTACGAACACTTTCGTAGCCTTCTTGATTGATTTATTAACTTTCGTAATCATAGTTGATAATGACATCACGAACGCTAATTCCCGTTTCTGTGCTGATATTGTTGATAAGGTCCGGCCTATTTGTAGCTGCAAGGTCTAAGATATTTCCACTGCATGTTGGCCGCCGAGCTAGCTGCTCAAGACAATTTGCAGAAACCAAGTTCAAATGTATTTTGCATGACTATCTGTCTGTACCCCCCGCTGTGAATCCATAGACATCCCAGTCCGGAACCGCACGACTGCTACGGTCGCAGATTCGAATCCTGCCTCGGGCATGGATGTGTGTGATGTCCTTAGGTTCGTTAGGTTTAAGTAGTTCTAAGTTCTCGGGGGCTGATGACCTCAGAAGTTAAGTCCCATAGTGCTCAGAGCCATTTGAAGCCATCCCAGTCTATACTCGGTAGGTTAAAGTCGCCTACAACTAGTATTGCATTCTGCTGGTACTTACGGGCTATTGATCGTACACTTTCTTTAAATGACTGTAGAATGTCACAGCAGAATTGGATGGCCGACAAAAACATCCAACAATTAACTTGGTTTCACCTGCACCTATTATTCACCACCATATGACTTCCAACTCAATAGAGAAAATATTTTTGTCAACTGTGATGAACGCCAGTCTCCTATGGCCTCAAATCTATCTTTCCAATATACGTTCGACGATTCGTTAAATATCTCAGACCTTTCCACTTCGGATTTCAGCTGGCTGTCTGTCCCAAGTATGAGAGCGAGAACTTTCCTGAAGGGCAGTAAATTCGGGAACTTTATTACGAATACTTCAGTTTACTAACAAAATTGTGATACTCGAAGTGTCTTTATTCGGAACGCCGTTCGGCTTTCCTTGGTGCATATCGACTAGCGAGCGTTCATCAGAGCATCTCAAACTACTGCCCAGCCTAAAAAACCATCATGTCCACTCCACAAGTACTCTGCTACTCGAGTACCTGCTTCCTTTGTGTAGTGCACCCCTGCCCCATCAAGGGGAGTCCTACAAATCCCCGCACGATAACGCAGGTCTATAAATCTGCAGCAGACCGTCGCAGACTTGGTGAAGGCTTCGGTTGACCCTCCACTGGGCTTCAACCCACAGGGTCCCGATCAGCTCTGGGAACGATGCTGCAGACTGAGAGCTCTGCTTGCACCCCACCCGCGAGGCCAGCAGTCTTCACCATCCCCGCCAGCCGCCTGAACGAACCGATGATCGCCTCAGAACCCACGCGACAAGCGTCGTTGGTGCTGAGGTGAGCTACGACATGCAGACGACTGCACCCTGCACACTCGACAGCTCCAAGCAAGGCAGCCTCCATACGTCGGATGAGGCCCCATCCGGCAGACATACCTGACCTACATTGAGTTCTGAGCTGTGTCGGGCCGCATTGTTCCCCTTTACGATACACCGGCCAGTGTACCTCTTGGACTACGCCCGCGACGTTGCTTGCTGTCACTGCCATCAAGATCGGGGACTCCGCCTCGAGCCCACGGACGTTCGGCTGCCTCTGACGATGTTCCCAACCTTCTGTTCTGATGGCTGCTATCAGTATGCTACTGTTCTGCTGCAATTAATGTGTACTGCTGTCCTGTCATCCGTCAATTCAGGAAGTTGCCAGATGCCACAATTTCCTGCAGATGCGACAACTGCTGTAGCGAAACCCATCAGTGCCTAACAATAGGACATACACGAATAACCCCACACCTGCTGCTGAAACGTTATTGATTACGGTGTCCCGAGTGTGGGTTGTACAAGGGATTGAGCAACATGTGTTAGTTGATCGAAGTGGAGATATACTTGATTGTCTGAAATTAGGTCCTTAAGACGGATCGATGTTTCCGGAGGATGGTGAGGACTGAGCCGTGGTAAAAATTTGCTGTTTTGAAGAGCTCGCCGCAGAGCGTAGTGTGAAGCAGTCGGCCTCCGTTTCTGGCTGTGCGCCGCTGTGGCAATCGCAGCTTTGGTGGCTCCCTCTGGTGGGAAAGCGGAAAGGTAACCTGCTCACGTGCATTTAAGGGGCGCTATGAGCTCGCTAGGTGGCGAGTCTGGTCAATTGGTCAGCCGGGTCAGTGTGGGGCAGTTAGTGTCTGTCTGTCGTCCGGAGCGCTAGTATGTGTTAGGCCGCCAGTCTGCTCGAGTTTGTTCAGGCAATGGTCATTGGCGGTTGTATCGATCGGTCACGCACTGGGACACAACATGACTTGTTCGTCTTGAGCGTCGGCGCATGTGAGGTCGCCACGGCAGTCTAGTGGGCCGCGCCGTATAGCGAGGAGTAGTGGCTTCGCGGCCGACACGAGAGCCACAGGAATCAACCCACGACACCGGTCTCGTCAGTGCGAGCTGCGACGCTGTGAGACGAGAGATCGGCGAGCCTTCCTGCGTCCGTTGAAGCGGCTGGCAGCGGACGGTTCGGGAGAGCGTTTTGAGGGTGCTGTGCCAGGTCTTCGCCAGACATCGCAGTTTATTAGAAGTTAAGTGATTCGTGATATGTTGTTTCATTTACTTGTTAAATTCTACTTGTTTTCTTGGTCAGTCTCTCGTCCCCAGCTTGCTCGTCTCTCTCTCGTCCGCATTTGTTAGGCAGTTAGTGTCTGTCTGTCGGCCTGCCGTAAGTTAATAGCTACCTCTGTCATGTTTGTCGGATTCAGTGTAAACAAATTTATTGCTTGAAGTGTAACGGCCGAATTCCTGAAATATGTTTTTATCCAGCCTACAATCTTGAGCGGCGGTATATGTGTAATGTAGAGCATGTTGGGCCAACCTTGTGTATTTTATGTAAGACTGCATTTCATGGGTTTGGATTGATGACCTCAGAAGGTAAGTCCCATTGTGCTCAGAGCCATTTCATGGTTTTTTATTTAAATCGTAATTTTAGCATATAAAGTTGCCACCCTTCCACCGTAAGATTAATCTTTTAATGTTAGTGTTTTGTACCATTTCTATCGCTCCTACGGGGTGCATAGTTTATGTGTTTGTGTGAGTTGTTAAAATTTTTAGTTTGAAGTAATCTAGTGATTTGCAGATTTGCACCAGTGTAGCCTTTCAGAGGTTATTGTGAGCGGTCATGACTACGGCCATGTCAAAAGGGAGCGGCAAGGTTCTCAGCCCGAAAGCTCATACAGTCAAAAATTTGTTCTTTCTGCCTCTGAATAAATTGTAACTTTATATTTAGAGGGTGCTTTGTGATTGTAATTTTAAATCTGTTTAAAAAAAGGCTTTTAGAAATAAAATTTCCATTTGTTGAAAGAAATTTGATTTGTTCCCATCAGTTACCCACTGGCAACTACTTCCACGCTCACGTTGTGTGATTAAATGTGTTGACGTTCTTGACGAATCGCTAGTAAATAAATCAAAATCTTAAAAAAAAGGTTTTGAATGTAAATTCACGGTTCAAGGACAATACGCAACTCGAAAGATATTACTAACTTTTAAGTTTCGTACGAATATCGGGCTACTGGTATTCCTTCCTAGGGTGCCACCTCACTAAAGCCATCAAAAGAGCAGTGACTGTTTATCACCGTTCTGTCTGCTTTCTGAAAGCCTGGTGTGAAGTCTCTGGCCATCAGGACCCTTGCAGCTATCTGACAGTTTTCCACTGGCTTGAGCCTCACACACTGGCTGTCTCCATCCGGGACTGGTTCTCGCGTCTAGCCCGTTGTGTCTACTCTGCAACAATTCTTGCTACATTTCCATACAGCTCTCCGACTCTGCAACTCTACCAACAGACTTCACGTTTGTCACTCCCTCTGTACTTTTCGTCCTCTCGTTCGTAGCCGTCCCCTTTGCCATAGCCCTTACTGACGTGACATGGCGTCGAAGGCTTCACATCGCCTTATTGGCTACGTGGTTCGTTGCTCTTCAGATACCTTTCAAAGGCTGAGTGAGGCGTTAGAAAGCTGTTTCATAAAAGGCGTCGGACTGCGTTCTAAGTCTTCGACTAGGTTCTTATGACGTAGTGTCTCTCCCACAAGCTCTCCCTTTCTATTGCAGCTTCTAGCTTCTACTCTCACTCTCTCTCTCTGTCTCAGATTTGTCCGCTAAGACCGCCTGGGACATGCGGATGAATAGACCAAAGCGGAAAATCTTTACCGAGAGGGTGATCACGAAACAAAATTCACTCAGACAGTGTCATACCAAGAACAACGCACAATGGTACACGTATGTGTAGAGAGGCTGTTGGGAATCATAAACACCGTAATAATTTTGACAGAATAAAGGAAGGTGTTAATTTAGATAAAATTTGGATGTCGGCATTGCAACATAAAAATGACGATCGATTACTTTCAGTAGATACTTTTGGAACTATCAGAAATAATCTCGTAGTCGACGTCATGTGGTGGACTGTGGTGCCCTCTATACTTCCCGTATTTTCGGCGCTCGCTCGAGTTCTTGTTACAGTTTGCCACTTTATCTCTGAAGATGTCTCCTGTATTCGGAGAGGAAACGTTAGGAGAACGGTTTATGTATCGACCACGGCCTATTAGTCCGGAAGTTTTCAGTGACGTCAGTACCTGCCGAGAAAGCTTACATTGTATCATTAGCCCTGTCCTTTGTTACGGTACCTATTTCTTATCGTTTAAGGAATGCCTTCGTTAACTTTATTTCCTTGCTTACTCTGTTTTCGGTGAAAGAGTTCCTTCATAAATTTTGTAATAAAATTTCTTGTATTATCGTCTAGTCCTTACTTCATTAAGTCTGTCTCCTAACTTGTTTCACAGGGCTTCTCTCATATGCACCCTCTGAATTCGACTGCCTGGTTCCACGTCCTAAAGGCACCTGCTTCTCCTGCTATGCCCAGACTCTTTTCTTTTCTTATTTAACTTTAATATTCTTACTATTAATTTCCATTTTCGCTGTGAGACAACAATTTTCACCTAGGATGTTCTTAAATGTACTTATTTACTATCGAGTTATGGGCTGTTGAGGACTCATCAATGAATACCTCATATAAAGTGTGCCAATGTATATCCATTTATGTTAAATGTATATCTTTACGTCGCCCATTATTCCGTCGTATCATGTATACAACAAAACAAGATTCCTGGTCACATTAACTCATTGTTTAGAAACAGTTTCGAAAGCTGTTATGATTGTTTCAGGGTACGTTGTGATGAGAAAAAACTGTTAAGTAAAAAATTAGATACTTTGCACTGTTTCCGAGTTAATTATCAATGAAGTTAGTCAATCAGGCCGTTGCGCCCGCAAATTGAAATGGCCTGCTAGAGATGATATCGCCAAAGATGTTCTTCTTTTGGTTTCCTAAAATCGAGCAAGAGAGTGATATAAAAACTGGATGTGGGACGGTAGTAAGAATAGAACTTAAGCCAAAGGGTGAGCAGTCTGCTCCGATATCAGAAAAGCTGGCACTAACTGCATCTGGCGGGCTGCTTGAATTTTGCTAGTGCTCCGGCCTAACTGACTAACTTGAATGCTTGAATGCTAATTAACTCGGAAATGGCTCAACGTATGGACCTTTATTTTCTTAAAAAAATAGTTCTCAGCACAAACTATCGTACAACACACTGACAAGATTTTCAGACTGTTCCTGACCATCCTGTATAAAAGGACGTAATACTTCACGTAAACATGGAGACGAATTTCATGTCTGTACTGAGGTCCTGTTTATTAATGTGTGTGCACCACATACTACTTCCTATAATAGTTAAATCGTATTTTCTATGCATATAACGTAAAATTTATAAATATAGTTGCCAGGAAGAATAGTTAATAGACTGTGTATCGGGGTACTTCGTAATGAAATATTATTTCAGAATGTGTACCCTCTCACTATTGCCTCGTCGTTCTGTCATATTGCTTGCACACTCAATAATTAATATATTCCATGTATGATCTGAATATAACCTTTGCCATCTGGTTGCTAAAGGACGAACACCAACCACAGCCAAATGTGGTTACTACTGAAAGTAATCAGCATATTAACTAACAAGCTTTTCTACTTTTTTCTCGTAGCTCCACAGAATTTTCCTGATATTTGAAACAAGAAAAAACCATGCGCTGTTAACACAGTCGCGCTACTTCTTACTGACGACAAATCGAGCTAGCGAGTCTCTGCTCTACGCGGTCCAAACAACAGTGGTAGACCCCTAAAGCGCTGCGCATTGTTATGCTATTAACTTTATAAATGACGTACTAATCGAAATCGTTATCAAAAACAAAAGCGTTTCATAACTGCTTTGTGGGAAGATGTAGTCATTTCCACGTTTTAAATTTAACCTTTCTGTATTTTCTTGATACGTTGCCTTTATTCAAATAGATTTTTTTAAATAACTTGATCCCTGTTTCTTTGAGACCAATTCGCACTGGTTACTCCTAAACAGTTACAATTCTCCCGGTTCTACCTGCTATCACATTCGTCTCTCTCACTTATTGGATATTAACTTCAGCGAAACTACTGTTGTGGCTCTGACCACTATGGGACTTAACCTCTGAGGTCATCAGTCCGCTAGAACTTAGAACTACTTAAACCTAACTAACCTAACGACATCACACACATCCATGCCCGAGGCAGAATTCGAACCTGCGACCGAAGTGGTCGCGCGGTTCCAGACTGTAGCGCGTAGAACCGCTCGGCCACCCCGGCCGGCGAAGCTACTCCTGTCCTAGAACAAAAGTCAAACAACGACTTTTTGATTCCAAATTCCGAAGTACATTAGTTGTCTTCAGAAGCAAATATTCTTAAACAGTATAACTGTGTCATAAGCCGAAATTAGAAATTTTGTGTTTGTCATGATTAAGCTTTCGACAATACTGAATAGAACACACTATTTAAAATGCTGTTGGTGGCAGGAAAAAAATACAGGGGGCGAGAAGTTATTGTCACTTTGTATAGAAACCAGACTGCAGTTATAAGAAGAGATGACACGGAAGGGAAGCCGCGATGGAGAAAGGAATGGGACATGGATGTAACCTACCCCCGACGGTATTCAATCGTTACCTTGGGTAAGCAGTAAAGAAAATCAAAGTGAAATTTCGAAACACAACTTAACTTCATGGAGAGGAAATAAAACCTTTTCGGATTGCTGATTGCGCTGCAATTCGCTCTAAGACGCCAAGGAACTTCAAGATCAGTTGAACGAAATGGACAGTATTTCCGGAAGTGCTTGTACGGTGAACGTCAATAGTCGAACTAAATCAGCTAATGCTGAAGGAACTACGTCAGGAAATGGAAATAGTGCACGTATTTTGTATTTAGGCATGAAAATATAGGTGATGGCCAAAGTAGAACAGATGTATAATGCAGACTGGTTATAACACGAAAATTACACAAGAAAAAGTGGAATTTGACACCTGAGTAATACACTAGTGGAAATTGAAATAAGAACACCGTGAATTCATTGTCTCAGGAAGGGGAAACTTTATTGACACATTCCTGGGGTCAGATACATCACATGATCACACTGACAGAACCACAGGCACATAGACACAGGCAACAGAGCATGCACAATGTCGGCACTAGTACAGTGTATATCCACGTTTCGCAGCAATGCAGGCTGCTATTCTCCCATTGAGACGATCGTAGAGATGCTGGATGTAGTCCTGTGGAACGGCTTGCCATGCCATTTCCACCTGGCGCCTCAGTTGGACCAGCGTTCGTGCTGGACGTGCAGACCGCGTGAGACGACGCTTCATCCAGTCCCAAACATGCTCAATGGGGGACAGATCCGGAAATCTTGCTGGCCAGGGTAGTTGACTTACACCTTCTAGAGCACGTTGGGTGGCATGGGATACATGCGGACGTGCATTGTCCTGTTGGAACAGCAAGTTCCCTTGCCGGTCTAGGAATGGTAGAACGATGGGTTCGATGACGGTTTGGATGTACCGTGCACTATTCAGTGTCCCCTCGACGATCACCAGTGGTGTACGGCCAGTGTAGGAGATCGCTCCCCACACCATAATGCCGGGTGTTGGCCCTGTGTGCCTCGGTCGTATGCAGTCCTGATTGTGGCGCTCACCTGCACGGCGCCAAACACGCATACGACCATCATTGGCACCAAGGCAGAAGCGACTCTCATCGCTGAAGACGACACGTCTCCATTCGTCCCTCCATTCACGCCTGTCGCGACACCACTGGAGGCGGGCTGCACGATGTTGGGGCGTGAGCGGAAGACGGCCTAACGGTGTGCGGGACCGTAGCCCAGCTTCATGGAGACGGTTGCGAATGGTCCTCGCTGATACCCCAGGAGCAACAGTGTCCCTAATTTGCTGGGAAGTGGCGGTGCGGTCCCCTACGGCACTGCGTAGGATCCTACGGTCTTGGTGTGCATCCGTGCGTCGCTGCGGTCCGGTCCCAGGTCGACGGGCACGTGCACCTTCCGCCGACCACTGGCGACAACATCGATGTACTGTGGAGACCTCACGCCCCACGTGTTGAGAAATTCGGCGGTACGTCCACCCGGCCTCCCGCATGCCCACTATACGCCCTCGCTCAAAGTCCGTCAACTGCACATACGGTTCACGTCCACGCTGTCGCGGCATGCTACCAGTGTTAAGGACTGCGGTGGAGCTCCGTATGCCACGGCAAACTGGCTGACACTGACGGCGGCGGTGCACAAATGCTGCGCAGCTAGCGCCATTCGACGGCCAACACCGCGGTTCCTGGTGTGTCCGCTGTGCCGTGCGTGTGATCATTGCTTGTACAGCCCTCTGGCAGTGTCCGGAGCAAGTATGGTGGGTCTGACACACCGGTGTCAATGTGTTCTTTTTTCCATTTCCAGGAGTGTAGATCTATAAGGCACACGGCAAGCTTTTTAAAGCTCTCGAAGTCGATTGTGGGTGATATGACTGTGGAATGGAAACTCAAAGGAACAACTGAAGTTAAACAAAGACCAGGCACACATCATCTATCGACGGTCGGGTACCGTCGAATATTGCAGAGCACGGTAGTAAAAAATTACAAGAAATCGGTGGAAGAAATCATTCGTGATTTCCAAAGTGGTGCCAGCAATCCAGCTACATCAACTTCTGTGCGTTCGCAGTTAAAACTGGTGGGGTACAGTGGAGGAGCCAACCCTACTAAGGGACACATTTCCATACTCATTACTAAACAACGCTGGAAATGGCGTAAAGAGCGGCGCCACTGGATAGTGGATCACCGAAAACGAGTGATTTGAAGAGACAAATCATACTGTACTATGGGGCAATCCGGTGGAACGTTTTGGATGGCTGGAGCACGTTACCTGCCATCACCCATGGTGCCAACTGTGAAGTACGAACCAGCTAGTGATACCGTCTGGGGACCTATTTCAAAAATGGTTCAAATAGCTCTGAGCTCTATGGAACTTAACGTCTGGGGTCATCAGTCCCCTAGACTTAGAACCACGTAAACCTGACTAACCTAAGGACATCACACACATCGTTGCCCGAGTCAGGATTCGAACCTGCGACCGTAGTAGCAGCGCGGTTCCGGACTGAAGCGACTAGCACCGCTCGACCACAGCGACCGGCGGACATTTTTCGTCATTAGGTTGTGGTCCCCATATTTATCTTAAGAAGATACGAACTCAATATGCAGCACTGAGTGGCAGATTCTGTAGAGGAACAGTTCTGTGACTAGAATTCTCTGTATCAACGTAAGAGTGCAAACTTGTGATAAATTAGCCACTGTGAAGCACTCGTTTGTTGACTGTAACATTCCTGAAATGGACTGACCTTCCACAGTCTCTACCTGAATCGAATGGAACATCTTTGGGATGAGTGAGAACGTCTAAATGGCCAGAGACCGTCTATTCCTCCACAGACGTTCCGACATCAATACCTAAATAACCGAAGCAGATCCAACTGTAATAAATGGGAAGGATGGACGCACCCCAAATTGTCTTCTAATAGGTGTGTGAATCCTTTTGATTAGATAGTTAAATTCAAAGTTTAAGAAGTCTTTTCCGTATGTACTTAGATGGAATGCACCACTGCGGGACAATGAAGTGTGGACGATAATCAGCTCAGACATTATGAGAATAGAAGCCTTAGAAATGTGGTGGTAGTATAAAATTAGATACGTAAATCGGATAACTAAAGAGGAGAGACCTTATCGAGCTGAGAAGAGAAGAAGAAATTTAAGCTAAAACTTACGTAAAACAAGGGATCGATTGACAGTACATATAGTGAGACCTGAAAGAATCGGCAGTTTTATAATTCAGGGTAGTACAGATGTGTGTGCGTGTGAGAGGGAGGGGCGTAAAATTTTAGAAAAAGACCAAGGGGTTAATATAGTAGGTTGTAGAAGTTATTCTGAGATGAAGAGGCCTGCACGGGATAGAGTAATTTGGATAGCTGCTTGAAACGAGTCTTTGAGTTGAAGCCCTGAACTAAAACAAAATGATTTGCTGTCTTAATTTCTCACTATTGACAGCTTCGTTTTGTTAGGTCGTATTGCAGGTGGATTGTACGTGTGCTGCTTCTAGCATGAAATTATTTTTTTTCTCTCTACCAGTTTCTGTCCCTCTTCATGAAAAAAGGGAAGTTGGCCCTACGACGAAAGAGAGAGAGGCGTCACCTTGACGTCCAAGTTCTTGCTACCAGTAACCTTTTTAAGAGACATTGGCCATGGAGACAGTATTGGCTCGTCTAAACGAGCATTGTTCGAAATCTGGGAATAAGACACCCGACAGAAGGGGCGGCCATTGTAACATCGCGCTTCCAGCAGCCGTATTGTTAATAGGTGAAGTAGCTTCGGCCACTGCACAGGAGATGGTTGCCGTCTGAGAGACACGATAATTCTCCCAGCCGTATCCGATTACAGTGCAATAGTTTCCGCCGCTATCGAATGCTTCCCGGTGGCCAAGCTATTTGTCGGAAGGCCTGCGGAGGCGAATGTAATTTTTTTTCCCTCCTGGCTCAAGACAGAAGATTGAAGCAGGGAATTGAATTGAGGAGCCCGGCCTCGAGGACATGTGGGAGATGGCTCCGGTGGAGATACTGCCCCCACTCTGCCTCATACCTCCCCCTCCCCCCTTGTCCCCCTCCACCCCATCCTCCGACCCCCCCCCCCCCTCTCGCCCTTTCACTGCCCCCGCCCTTTCCAGGTCGCCTGCGCTGCCGACAGATAGAATTTTACTTTCCTGCGGGAGAGCCCTGATAAAGGGTACCGCTCATGCGACGCGAGGGACACGATTTTTCTGCGGCACCGTGAGCTCTCCGCTTCCTTTCCGGGAAGTGCCAAATCCGCGGGAGTTGTTGTGAATAACACGCGCGGAGAACGAAGCTCAGCGAGGAAGCCTGTTTGCTTCAGTGTCGGACACTGGGCACTCCGAAGCGGATGCTGACTCGCTTTTGATATAAAATACGCGACATCAGCTAGCGCTGGTGCCTGAGTGAATACCGCTGCGGCTATTGATATTCTTCAGCGTTATTGGACTCCCGATTGTAGTTTCCAACGACGCTTCTCTTCCTGCATTTATTATTCCCATTTTCTGATAAGTAGATTTCCCGAATACTGCTATTTCCAGTGCCAAATAATCAAAACAGACTGTAGTATTGGCTCCTTCATTTTCCTGTATCCCAGTAGCCAGAGGAATATCCCCTCTCTGCTGTGGCTATATTTATGCCATATGGATTACTTCCAAGACCATGAGTTCCTATTTCAAAAATTTTGTACTTTCATTTTTCTGTCAGCTCCTACAATTTATGTGCAAGTGTTTGTACACACTCTCTGTACGTTTTTGACAAAGACAGTAGTAGAAAGAGAAAATGAATCAGGTAGAACTTATGTGGACATTGTATCATCAGTATTAGAACAGATGACCACTATACCCTCACCACAACATATCTTACCAATAAGCTGCAATTGTAAAAATTATAGAGGCAATCTGACAGGTCATGACACATACTGACACGTGGCACACCACTCTCTCACTTTGACAACATTGTCTGTCAGATCGATATTCATAAATAAGGTCATGATATCGGTGTTCCCAAGTACTACATTTGGTATGTGTAGTTTACGACCTCTTTACACGAGGAAATTATTGCATGTCTAACCTGTAAAGTACTTGTACACAAGGGGCTGTAGTGGAGGCGGTGGAGAACAAGGAGACAGAGATGGATTGGGTACCATAAACTATGAGTGCAGCGACCAGGCTGTGTAAGTGATTCTGGGAAGCAACACTCAGTGGATCGCCACCGCTGAGGGACTTCTGGTAGTAGCACTCTCCTCCTTCGGACAGTAGGGCGCCGGTTTCCTAAATACTTTAGCTGGGCCAGTTGGCAGGCCATCGCAAAGGCAGCCAGTTGGAGGAAAATGGGCCGAGGAAGCCTTTTAAGAGCTACCACTGTAAACTGAGCCTTTGTGCAAATGGTGGGAAGCTGGGACGAAACGGACAGACTGGTTGGTCCACATGTTTAGCGGAGGCAACATTGTAACTGACGACAGGAATTCGCCAGGTTCTTTTAGTGAGAGGAAAAAAAAAACCATACATATTTCATGGGCACAAGTGTCTGGAAAGCTTAACAGCCTTCTTTCAGGAATTGGAAATGGTCGTCCTGAAATGATTAGATCTCTCCTTAAATGAGGGACTGTTTTTTTTGCTAAAACATGGCCATGTTTACTGAGAGAACGACGCCTTCCTACTCTAAAGCTTCCTTTTTCCAGACAAGAGAGATTAGGATTCGCTGCTCGGCTCTTCTCGGAGAAGTGGAGGTTTGCTCCCCCAGGGTGGACACCCCAGTGCTGTGTCTGGATTGGCTAGAGGACAGTTCGATTGGTTTGCGCAGTGAGGGAGCGGAGAGAGATTTGGAGGGGCTGATCGGCTCCTCTTGGAATATGCCATGTGGCGGTTAGCTCCCCCGGCGCGGGATTAGCCGAGCGGTCTTAGGCGCTGCAGTCATGGACTGTGCGGCTGGTCCCGGTGGACGTTCGAGTCCTGCCTCGGGCATGGGTGTGGGTGTTTGTCCCTAGGATAATTTAGGTTAAGTAGTTGTTAAGCTTAGGGACTGATGACCTTAGCAGTTAAGCCTCATGACAAGTAGAGATATTAGACTGAAGCTGTTTACCAAAATGTTCTAACATTTTGGTAAACAACTTCAGTCTAATATCTCTACTTGTCATTTACGGTACAAAAAGCCACTCCGTCCATATGAGCAGAAAATTTTTGAAAACAAGACGCAACCCGACAGCCCAAACGCGCTTCAAAACCGATTGCATTTACATGGGGGCGAAAACCGATTGTGGAATTGGAAAACCGGCAACCAGAAGCGAATTTCCGGAACCGATTTGAAGTGTTCACATGGTAATGGTAATGGGAAATCAGTTTACGAAGTCCGGTTTGAAGAGCCCCATGTAAACTGGGTGACAGTCAGGAGTAACGTATCAGTTCCCACGCTGGCTGAAGGAGCCGATGGACCATATGGCGTTGCCAATACATGGTGATGTGAGGTGCTGCGGTTAGACTTGAGAACGCCCGTTACGTCAACACCGAGGTACGTAGGGAAACCACAACTACTATGGCGCGAAGCATGTAATCTTACTTAATAAATATCACTAGCCAACAAAATTTTACTGTTGTTCTGTAACTGGCATGAAATCAGCTAATCTTTGGTTTTTCGGTGTGCTAATAACGGAAATGTTAATGAAAATACAAAATTAGCCCTCGTTTTGTCTATATAAGCTTATTCATGTATTTACCTTCATGTTATCCCTCGGAGGGAAGGTCATAGAAGGCATAGCCTCTTTGCCTGGCGTTTGTAGTTTTCTGCCCCAATTAAGTGTCCAGCAGCGTCTCCACTTTCCCTGGTACTCATTTCTAAGTTAGAAATTCGCTGCTTGAAGCGTTCTCCGTGGTCGTGGACCAGTGCGTAATTGACTCGCCCAGTTTGTGAAATTCTTTCCCTTGAATACATTGTCCAACATTTCCGAAAATGTAATCATTTGTTTGCCTTTACATGTACGTCATATCTACTTAGAATGTATTTGTCATCGCTCATCACATCTTCAAGTATTCAACTTACCGTTGTCCGGAAGTGTGCTATCCATGCAACTCCAAATCAGATGGTAACATTTATTGTTCTTTCAGCCATAGTTACGTTGTCAACTGCAGCAGACAGTTGACGTCACTCGAACCTACTAATAGGTGTAGGCACCCAACAAATGCGCCACCTGTCGTTTTTCGCAAGTCACCATACGTCTATAGGCTCTTTCATTCAGTTTACGTGGCATCAGTGGATCTATCTTATGCTCCTATAGGCTAGTGGGATGTTGGGTACGCGCCGAAAGTTATACATTCGTTACGTATTATTTCTTAAATAATGCGCTGCACAGGAATTTGCATAAGGACAATAAGTCTCTCATCACCGTAGTCATTAAGAAATACTAATGATAATAGACTTACGATAACAAATAGAACATCATAAAAGTTATGAACAGCCGAAATAGCTTCCAGTGTTGTTATGTTGTTACGGAAGATGCCCTATAAAGGTAATCCGTGCTGGCCGTGAGAAATGTCCAATTCTTGATGGCGACCAGCTGAGTTCTGTATTGGCATGTTATTTTTGGTTCAGGTCTTGCTGGTGGCCGATAATGATGTATTTTGTGACACGAGTCTGCGATCGATACAGACTAATTACATATTAGGAAAGGTTCAGCTATTAGTCATTTGTGTATGAAAAAATATTTTAATCACATGCATGAATTATTTAGCATATGAATTCGTTTGATGCGAACATACGGCTCTGTGACGACTGTGGCTTTATTATTTTGAACACCACTAACGGTGTGAATCAACTGGCATACATTTTGAAATTTCGTCTGCACCACTTAATAGTCCGCCTATCTTGAACATGCATGTCACTTGTGGTAGAAGTTCATTTCAGGAAACAGTGCGAGATCAAGTTTTGACACCTCACCTTCCACTCTGCTGGGACAATTACAGTTTACAGAACTCTGCAATTTTCTCTGTGTGTTAACATCCTGCCACAATCTCCACAACGACTGCAGTCTCTATACAAATGGGGTCACTATCGTGGACATCACAGTAACTTACGTAGGGGGAGGTGGTGCCCCTCTTAAAAAGTAATCGTTGTAAACCTCACACTAAAAGAACCAAGCCACAACACAGATCTGAGGAGCTTCTATTCTTTCAAAAACCGTTGCCGTTTTATGGTACTGTAATCTTAAAGTAGTCACTATAAGGTTTATGTCAAAATATCTGGTGTCGGACTAAGTTAACATTAAGTCTGAAACCAGATATTTTCATATAAACACTACAGTGACTGCTAAATACTACAGTAGCACAGTACATCGACTGAATGCACACATTAGATGCCTCAACTTTAGGCAAGATCCTCACGAAAGACGATTCAAGTTTCAATGCCTTATCTCCACATACACGTCTCTTATGTCTTTTGGCTTCGTTTTCAGCCAGTTCTCTCCCATTACCAAACAGCAGTATTACATTATGATGAGATATAAATTTGTTAAAGATATTGAATAACTACATCACAAATAGTCCGATTTCTTTAGTTGTGATATTATTACTTGTCCTATACTCTATTTGTTTCGGCTGATAAACTCCTACTCTAGAGTGGTCACTGTAAGGGTAAACAAATTGAGTCCTCTCCAAGTACCTTGGAATGTTCCTCATTTACATTTAAATCTCATCGTTTCTTGCCATTAACGTACTGGCCAATACTATAGCAGATCGTCTCAAACAGTTTGAATATGTAGAGTTTCAGCACTATCTACTTCCTAAATCAATGAATATATAGTGGTAATTTGTGGTACAATAGTGACACTTGTAATATTTCCTGTATTAGTTACAGCGTTATTGCAGATCCAATTAGGGCAGTAATAGAGCAGCATGTAGCTAATACTGCAATAGTGATGAGGCAATATGTCCTTGCTGTTCACATATGCATTGCCCACTACGACGTGGCCTGGTGTTCTAGGAAAATGTGACAAAGAAATGTTTTCAGCTTCAGAGATGAGCAATAACTTTCATGAATGGAATTACCAATATCAATTCTTGGAAGAACGTATTAAAACACAACTCATGGCATTGTAGGATTGTAGAGTTAAAAATGAACATGTTTTATTTTGTCAAGAAGGAAATTTTCATCATGAAAGTAGGAATTTCATAATAATACAGCCAGTAGTAGTAATTAGGTGCATGTAAAATAAACTGGCACGTACTGTATCACAAAATAGTCTCACTTGTAAAACAACAAACTAATTTCAGAGAAGGATTGTTTATATTCTTCAGGAACGATCTCACATTGTTTTCTAATGTCTAATAGCCTTTGTTAAATTGAATAAACCAAAAATTATACTCAGTGCCAATTCTACTTTGTAAAAGCGAATGTGTAGAGCTTTCAAAGTACCTGCTTCTGTTTTCTTTTTCTGATTGTCGCATTGCAATTGGATACATGTCAAGTTTCTCTAACGATGCTGTTAAGTCATGAATATTGTTGATGTGAGTAGGCTGATGTGCGTGAAGAGATACCAATCAAAGCTTTCAGTAGTATGTGCTGTGCGTATTTGTAAGCGACTGCATGTGCAACGCTACGTGTTGTTCAATAACGATCTCATCTATTTATTTTATTTGTGCCCAGTTTTTTTCCATAAATACAGTTAATAACTGACTACGTGCCAGGCTATGAATTAATTTATACTGCGAACTGTCCTGAAGATTTTACGACAAAATTCAGGATAATAATGATAATAACAATAACAGTAACACTTGAAAACGCATGTTGTAAAATGACGTTTATGAACGTGATCTCTTAGCACTTCATAATCGAAACGGGCTTTCAACTAGGGAACGATGTATCCCTACCTCTCTTTAACAGCATTTGTGGCAGTCATCAGAGAGTGAGAAACAGAACTGAAATATCAACATAGTGCGCCCAGCCTTTGTAGACAACTTGGCCATATTAGCAACTGAAGATAGGATTGCACTCAATCAGTTAGAAATCCTCAAACAATGCTCTGAAAAAGATAGCCCACAAGTTCTTTGAAAGAACAGACGTTTGATGGATAGGCGCCACACTTCAAGTACCTAGGCGACATCCTACAACCCACTGGTGGAGAAAAAACAGTGCAGTAGATTTGCCTGTAGAAACTCAGGACGGGTTATGGAAGGAATTACGACATCTGCAACAAGGCATATTACACCACGCTTTCGAAAATCGGACACTAAAGCAAAGTTATCACAGCCGAACCCTGTATGTCCATAGCATTGTACAATGCTTCTTATGAAACTGTATGGAAAACAACCCGAAACAAGAATGAAAAATTATTCGAAAAATTGGGAAGTTGGTCCCTACATTAAACTTTAAACTGTTTAGTTCGTGAGATACCATGAAGCCTGTTTTAATGCCGTGAAACATTCCGCTTTAAACGAAGTTTGATACGTGCAGTATCTTGTATTCTGACAAGGAAGGTCGTTTGCTATGGGACATGCTATATTTACATATGATCTGAGTTTATTTAGTGCCTTAACAACTGTACATGTCCTAAAAATGGAAATCTGAATTAGTTTGTAATAGCTTATATTTCAAAATGTACTTACCTCCTAACTGTTTCTTGATAATACCTCTGCTTATGTAGATACAATTTACTGTTTACTGGGAGTGGTAAAGCAATAATATAGGACACTGATTGCTAAATACAGTATAGACAAGATCTTCTCGACTGCAATCCTTTTAAATTTCAATCGAATATTTGTTCCTAGGTGAATGACCACGTCGTACCTGGCAATATTTTTTCCCAACTGCATACACCTTAATGTTCCAAAGTGATTTTCGTAATTTCAGAAAAACACTGTAGCACATAAAGAGTGAATGACTTCATTTAGAAATGGAACAGGAAAATGAATAAAATTTCTATTACAGGACTGGCTAGAGGCGGATGTACGCTAAGGCGGATGTACGCTACGTGTACCAAGATACATCACTCTCCCCTGACACAGTTGTAGGAAAACTCACAGCTGTGAATAAAATGATAAATAATTGACTTGGAAAATCAAACTTCATTACGAGATCGACGATAACCAAAGCCGATATTCATCGTCTATGCAACATTCTGAAATCCATCCATGAGGTAAAACTGTGCGACAAGCTAGGGAGACGTTCTTGACAAACTGGTACAAAACACGAGCTCTCACAAATAGAATTGTGGGCTTATCATTCTTTATTTTCTTTCTGTAGCGCACATTCCGTCTTTTCCAGCAATTTTTATAGTTAGAGCTTGTTGCGATTTATAACTGTTTAAAATAGGTATTAAAATTATGAAGCCATAATTTTCCACCTGCAATTAATTACAAATTTGAATTAACGGAACTTGATATCCGCGATTAGTCACTAAGCACGGGAACTTAATCTGTCGTACTTCTGATTAGCCAAGAGATGCTGTAAATGAAGTCAAGAAACTTGACAGCTTCTTATCACATGCGTCGTTGTTTGTACTTACGTTTCACCATTTGTTTACATTTACATCAGGAAGGTCGGTTCTAATGACGCTGAACTTTTCAGAGTCTGAAATCATATTATAACTTGGTACACATAGTTAATGTCAGTGGATAACACCACTTAATGACACAGAAGTACAGTTTCCTAGAGTTTAAGTTATTAGTTTTCATAATTAGCAAAATGCTTTGGGCTTTTGGAAAGAACAGCTGGTCAATATAAGTAGAGAAGAGTGAATGAAGCTCACTTTACTACATATGTTACATTTGAAATTTAAATGATTTCTTAGTTAACAAACTTTGAAAATTGAACTTTACAGATTTAGGTAAACAGAATAATAAGCAGTCATTTCTGCTTATAAGAAAAGTTCCACTAAGCCTTTGTCTTGCAAATAGAAGGAATACACGAAAAAAATTAGCAAATGATTTAGAGGTAAATAGGGTACAGAACTCTTATCATAAGGTGCAAGCACCAGTGGCTGTATCCCAGTTGGATACTGAGTCAAAATTAGTTTGGGTGACATTCTGTGCTGCTTCAGTATATGCCAGAGTTCATCAGTCGTTATAGATATCGATATTATGAATGCCACACTCTCTACAACCCAAGACCAAACGTTTCCAGAGGGTGAGAGGTTCGGAGACCCTTCTAGCCAAGGCAACAGTGGAACATCCTCTTTGTGGAGCAGGTCGGGCGGCATGGGCGACATTCGATCTTATGTTGTCCTAAGATAACGACATGGAGAACTCTAAGATAGAATTTAGCTGCTGCTGTACAGATTACCGGCCTTGCGAGCCAGACGTGATCACGTGGTGTTCCCAGTGGCATCCCCTGCCATTACGTTTGGCTCTGGGCCTGTCTGACGATGACGAGTGACGAAACTCCTACGTCGAGCGTTGTCATTCTGCGCACAACTGTCAGCGGAACTTTGCTGTCGATCTAAGGGTAGCCACAACAATGGTCGCCGTTCAGAGTCCATTGTGCTTCAGTCGCCTTTGCACTGCCTGTGTGTGTACTTGTCTTTCTGCCAAAAAGCCCACTTTCTGTCTCAATGTTCGTGCCAAGGCACTGTGATCATGCGCGGCCGAGTGAACAATATGCCCGTCCTCTCGGACACTAGGCACGGTGGCTTTGAGGTTCTGCACAGTGCAATCCAAAAGAAATGGAAGATTTCAACTGGATTACGTCGCGATCAGACAGAGATTCCCAAATAAGACATTGTAAGGCATAACCAAGACCAGATATAAACTCAGATCACAATTTAGTGGTGATAAATAAGAGACTGGAGTGTAAAAGAATCGTGTAGAAAAATCGGAGAGGAAGGAAATGGGATACTGAAGCACTGAAGATGTATGACACGTGTTTGAAGTTCTGTAAGTATGTGGGTACTGTGGCAATCAGTGGCACAGTAAATGGCTCAGTTGAACAAGCGTGGGCATTTCTAAAAAGGACAATCACAGATGTTGGACAGTCAGATGGTGGTGGTGGTTAGCGTTTAACGTCCCGTCGACAACGAGGTCATTAGAGACGGAGCGCAAGCTCGGGTTAGGGAAGGATTGGGAAGGAAATCGGCCGTGCCCTTTCAAAGGAACCAATCTCGGCATTCGCCTGAAACGATTTAGAGAAATGACGGGAAACCTAAATCAGGATGGCCGGAGACGGTATTGAACCGTCGTCCTCCCGAATGCGAGTCCAGTGTGCTAACCACTGCGCCACCTCGCTCGGTGTTGGACAGTCCGATCTAGGTGTTTAACTCCGAAGAAACCTAGGGTAGCGGGAGAAAAGGCGAAATGCATCGACGAAAGAAAGATATACAAATATTTTTAGGGAAAGACAGCAATACAGCAACATAAATTTCTCAGAAATGAAATAAATTGGAACTGCACGGTAGCGAAGGAAAAATGGTTGCAGAAAGAATGGAAGTCTATTGAAAAAGAAATGATCGTCTTAAGCACTGACTCAGCGTCACTAAAATTAAAAGCAGCGGTGGTAACATTAGTATTGGAATGGCAATTCCACGCTTGAACGAAGACGAAATAGAAAATAAGGGGTAAGAGTACATTGAAGGCCTCTGCCACGGATGGACTTCACTGATGACTTGCTGGAAGAAGGAGACAATAATGAAGACGTAGAGGATCCAGTGTTAGATTTTAAAATAGCTCTGGAACACTTGGGTTAAAAAAGGCGGATGGGATAGGTACATTCTACCGACATTTTTCAAATCATTGGGGGAAACGGCAATCAAACGGCTATAACTGCATAGAATCTACTAAACTGGCGATGTAAAATCCGACCTTCGGCAAAAATGGTTAATGATTAGTGAAATACATCTCAGCTGCGTTATTACAAACTGATTGTATTACGACTGGATTCGTTCGTGAAACAATAAACTTATGATAACACAGCTAAGATGGTGTCCATTAACCGCTAACATTAGTGTCAGATGTGGTACACTGCATGATCATGAGGTGAAAGCCAGGGATTCCGTCTTTAACCCTACTGTTCGGTCTATATATGGAAGAAACAACGATGGAAATCAAAGAAAATTTCAAGAGTGGGACTAAAATTCAAAGTGGAAAGACATCAATCACAGTACTCACTGAAGACATTGCAGTAAAAATGTAGAGGTATTACAGGATCTAAAGAATTCAAAAACCAGTGTCATGAGTACGTAATACTAACCGAGAGTAAACTGGTAACAGACGAAAGTAAAGAGAAATAGCAGAAATGAGAATAGCGATGTTCTTGTTGTAGTCTTCAGTCCTGAGACTGGTTTGATGCAGCTCTCCATGCTACTCTATCCTGTGCAAGCCTCTTCATCTCCCAGTACCTACCGCAACCTACATCCTTCTGAATCTGCTTAGTTTATTCATCTTTTGGACTCCGTCTACAATTTTTACCCTCCACGCTGCCCTCCAATACTAAATTGGTGATCCCTTGATGCCTCAGAACATGTCGTACCAACCGGTCCCTTCTTCTTGTCAAGTTGTGGCACAAACTCCTCTTCTCCCCAATCGTATTCAATACTTCCTCATTAGTTATGCGATCTACCCATCTAATCTTCAGCATTCTTCTGTAGCACCACATTTCTAAGGCTTCTATTCTCTTCTTGTCCAAACTATTTATCGTCCATGTTTCACTTCCATACATGGCTACACTCCATACAAATACTTTCAGAGACGACTTCCTGACATTTAAATCTATACTCGATGTTAACTAACTTCTCTTCTTCAGAAACGCTTGCCTTGCCATTGCCAGTCTACATCTTATATCTTCTCTACTTCGACCATCATCAGTTACTTTGCTCCCCAAATAGCAAAACTCCTTTACTACTTTAAGTGTCTCATTTCCTAATCTAATTCCCTCAGCATCGCCCGACTTCATTCGACTACATTCCATTATCCTCGTTTTGCTTTTGTTGATGTTCATCTTATATCCTCCCTTCAAGACACTATCCATTCCGTTCAACTGTTCTTCCAAGTCCTTTGCTGTCTCTGACAGAATTACAATGTCATCGGCGAACCTCAAAGTTTTTATTTCTTCTCCATGGATTTTAATTCCTACTCCGAATTTTTCTTTTGTTTCCTTCACTGCTTGCTCAATATACAGATTGAATAACATCGGGGAGAGGCTTCAATCCTGTCTCACTCCCTTCCCAACCACTGCTTCCCTTTCATGTCCCTCGACTCTTATAACTGCCATCTGCTTTCTGTACAAATTGTATATAGCCTTTCGCTCCCTGTATTTTACCCCTGCCACCTTCAGTATTCCAGTCAAGAGAATAGCGATAAAAATAAAATAAAAACTGATAGTCACGATTTCTGTTCTATTACATCATGGTCAGACAGAGATCCCGAAATCGGATATTGGATTGTAAGGCGTACCCAGGAGCAGACATAAACTCAGATCAGAATATAGTAGTGATGACTATTACATCATGGTCAGACAGAGATCCTGAAATCGGATATTGGATTGTAAGGCGTACCCAGGAGCAGACAGAGACTCAGATCAGAATATAGTAGTGATGAAGAGTAGGCTGAAACTTAAGACATTAGTCAGGAAGAATCAACAAGCAAAGAAGTGGGATACAGAAGCATTAAGGAATGACGAGATACGGTTGAAGTTCTCTAAGGCTATAGGTATAGCAATAAGGAATAGCTCAGTAGGCAGTACAGTTGAAGAGGAATGGACATCTGTAAAAAGCGCCATCACAGAAGTTGGGAAGGAAAACATAGGTTCAAAGAAGGCAAATGCGAAGAAACCATGGTTAACAGAAGAAATACTTCAACTGATTGATTAAAGGAGGAATTACAGAAATGTTCCAGGAAACTCAGGAATAGTGAAATAGAAGCCACTGAGGAATGAAATAAATAGGAAGTATAGGGAAGAAAAGACGAAATGGCTGCGGGAAAAACGTGCCGACATTGAAAAAGAAATGATTGTCGGAAGGACAGGGTCAGCATACAGGAAAGTCAAAACAACCTTCGGTCACATTAAAAGCAAGTGAAATAACATTAAGAATGTAACGGGAATTCCACTGTTAAATGCAGAGGAGAGAGTGGATAGGTGGAAAGAATACATTGCAAGCCTCTATGAGGGGGAAGTTTTATCTGATGTGATATAAGAACAAACAGGAGTCGATTTAGAAGAGATAGGGGATCCAGTAACAGAATCAGAATTTAAGAGAGCTTTGGAGGACTTAAGATAAAATAAGTCAGAAAATACCATGTGACTTTCGAAAATGAATGATCCACACAATTCCGAAGACGGCAACAGCTGACAAGTGCGAGAATTATCGCACAATCAGCTTAACAGCTCAGGCATCCAAGTTGCTTACAAGCATAATACGAGGGTAGTTCAATAAGCAATGCAACACATTTTTTTTCTGAAACAGGGGTTGTTTTATTCAGCATTGAAGTACACCAGGTTATTCCCCAATCTTTTAGCTACACAACACTATTTTTCAACGTAATCTCCATTCAATGCTACGGCCTTACGCCACCTTGAAATGAGTTCCAGTATGCCTGCACGGTACCATTCCACTGGTCGATGTCGGAGCCAACGTCGTACTGCATCAATAACTTCTTCATCATCCGCGTAGTGCCTCCCACGGATTGCGTCCTTCATTGGGCCAAACATTTGGAAATCCGACGGTGCGAGATCGGGGCTGTAGGGTGCATGAGGAAGAACAGTCCACTGAAGTTTTGTGAGCTCCTCTCGGGTGCGAAGACTTGTGTGAGGTTTTGCGTTGTCATGAAGAAGAAGAAGTTCGTTCAGATTTTTGTGCCTACGAACACGCTGAAGTCGTTTCTTCAATTTCTGAAGAGTAGCACAATACACTTCAGAGTTGATCGTTTGACCATGGGGAAGGACATCGAACAGAATAACCCCTTCAGCGTCCCAGAAGACTGTAACCATGACATTACCGGCTGAGGGTATGGCTTTAAACTTTTTCTTGGTAGGGGAGTGGGTGTGGCGCCACTCCATTCATTGCCTTTTTGTTTCAGGTTCGAAGTGATGAACCCATGTGTCATCGCCTGTAACAATTTTTGACAAGAAATTGTCACCCTCAGCCACATGACGAGCAAGCAATTCCGCACAGATGGTTCTCCTTTGCTCTTTATGGTGTTCGGTTAGACAACGAGGGACCCAGTGGGAACAAACCTTTGACTATCCCAACTGGTGAACAATTGTGACAGCACTACCAACAGAGATGTCAAGTTGAGCACTGAGTTGTTTGATGGTGATCCGTCGATCATCTCGAACGAGTGTGTTCGCAGCTGTGCACGGCCGGCCCGCACGCGGGAGATCAGACAGTCTTGCTTGACCTTGCGGCAATGATGACACACGCTTTGCCCAACGACTCACCGTGCTTTTGTCCACTGCCAGATCACCGTAGACATTCTGCAAGCGCCTATGAATATCTGAGATGCCCTCGTTTTCCGCCAAAAGAAACTCGATCACTGCCCGTTGTTTGCAACGCACATCCGTTACAGACGCCATTTTAACAGCTCCGTACAGCGCTGCCACCTGTCGGAAGTCAATGAAACTATACGAGACGAAGCGGGAAAGTTTGAAAATATTCCACAAGAAATTTCCGGTTTTTTCAGCCAAAACTGGCCGAGAAAAAAAATGTGTTGCATTACTTGTTGAACTGCCCTCGTATATAGAAGAATGTAAATTAAAATTGAGAATGCGCTAGATGACGATCGGTTAGTCTTTAGGAAAGGTAAGGGCACGAGAGAGGCAATTCTGAAGTTGCGGTTAATAATGGAAGCAAGACTACAGAAAAGTCAAGACACGTTCGTAGGATTTGTCGCCCTGGAAAAAGCGTTCGTTAATGTAAAATGGTGCAAGATTTTCGAAATTCTGAAGAAGTAGGGGTAAGCTATAGGGAGAAACGGGTCATATACAATGTGTACAACAGTCCAGAGGGAAGAGGGAAGAGTGGACGACCAAGAACTGAGTCATCGTATTAAAAATGGTGTAAGACAAGGATATAGCCTTTCAATCTGTACATCGAGGAAGCAATGATGGAAATAAAAGAAAGGTTCAGGAGTGGAATTAAAATGGGAGGTGAAAGGGTATGAATGATACAATTTACTAATAACATTGCTATCCTGAGTGAAAGTGAGAAGAAATATGATCTGCTGAACGGAATGAACAGTCTAAAGGAGTATGGACTGAGAGTAAATCGAAGAAATACGAAGGTAATGAGAAGTAGTAGAAGTGAGAACAGCGAGAAACTTAACATCAGGATTGATGGTCACAAAGTAGATGAAGTTAAGGAATTCTGTTACCTAGGCAGTAAAATAACCAATGACGGGCGGAGCAAGGAGGGCATCAAAAGCAGACTAGTAGTGGCAAAAAGGGCATTCCTGGCCAAGAGAATTCTACGAATATCAAATATCTGCCTTAATTTGAGGAAGAAATTTGGGAGAATGTACGTCTATATTACAGCATTGTGCGGTAGTGAAACATGGACTGTGGGAAAACCGGAACAGAAGAGAAATGGCTCTGAGCACTATGGGACTTAACTTCTGAAGTCATCAGTCCCCTAGAACTTAGAACTACTTAAACCTAACTAACCTAAGGACATCACACACATCCATGCCCGAGGCAGGATTCGAACCTGCGACCGTAGCAGTCGCGCGGTTCCGGACTGAAGCGCCTAGAACCGCTCGGCCATCGCGGCCGGCTGAACGGAAGAGAATCGAAGCATTTGAGATGTGGTACTACAGACGAATGTTGAAAATTATGTGGAATGATAAGATAAGGAATGAGGAGGTTTTCCGCAGAGCAGCGCGGATAGAAACGTATGGCGAAAGCGCAAACACCGGCAAGAAGAAGGGACAGAATGATAAGACATGTGTGAAGGTGTCAGGAAACATTCATGTTCCAGGATGTTCCTGCAAAGAGTGAAAACTATAGGGAGGACAGAGATTGGAAAAACATCCAGCAAATAATACAGGATGCAGAGTACAACCACAGTTCTAGATTAAACAGGTTGGTGGAGGAGAGGAATTCGAAGCGAGTCACATCAAACAGCAAGAAGACTGATATCAGCATGACAGTCTCGTGATCGAGCCACCAAGAGAGTAACGTCGCAGAACGATAAACCAGTGGTAGACGTTTCTCGTCCTTACAAGGAGGATAATGCGACCGTCTCACAATAAGTGTAAATTAAAATAGGATCTGAGCGGGAAATGCGTTGTTTAATTTTTGATTACGTAAGTGATGTACATAGCGTTACTCCTGGAAACTTCATATGTTCACGCTTAAACGCAACCCTAGCTGACGGTTGTGACACAGCGTTCTCATTGTGTCGCTGCTTTGCTGGCCAGCAATGTAGATCACGACGTCCCTCCGCAGTCGACCCACGGGCAAGCCAGTGACGTCAAGCCCTTGTGCGTGAATCTCCTTGGTCGCCGCTGATCCTGTACGTTGACAAAGCTGGCACCGGCGGCCCGGAATAAATCAGTGCCCAGACGACAGCTGTGGTCCCTGACCCCCGCTTGATATACTGCTGTGTCCTTTGCCCGTGCCTCCAGCCCTGGGCCCTTCGTCTAATAGTAAGCTTCCCAACATCTGGCGGAAACTCGGGGCTCTGGTACGAAACTGTGGAGTCCCCGTTATTTCTACAAACACGTCGCAGCGTTCGCACTAGTGCGTATCATCGTTACCCACACACTGTGGAGCTGTCATAAATCCGGAGGTGGCGTCGAAAACAGCAGTGGCTAACGTTCCCCGCTCTTTCATTTTTTCTGTCACTCACCAGCATGCTGTTTAAAGACTGCCCGACTGGAAGTGGAAGGTAGAGTGGATTTATTTTATTCCTACCTATGATCACAAAAGGTTTACGTCCTCATACTATCGTTTCCGGCCAGTGGTAGCCGCCTTCAGGTCTGTTTGAAACATATCTTAATTAATGAAGCTTCCTCAAGAGGTTCAAATAAATTCTATATATTCTGGATCATTCATTTTATCTTATCTTATGCAATAGTATCTTCTTGACTTCCACTGAAATAAACAAGTCAGTTTTAAAGGAAAATACCCTTGAGCATTGACTCCAGTGCAACCAACAATTCAGCAACTTTCACAACTCAAATTTATTTGCAGAGACAACGTTACTAATTCGTGAGTTACATACAATTGGGCCGAATTAACTTTCAATGAATATCTTAATGGTTTGTAGTGTGACAAAGCTAATTAAAGATTAATGGATGGTAATCGAATTAAACCTGTTGATGGTCAGAGAAATTCTTTATGAAATTGGACACGAAGTTGGACGAGGCCAGTTCTGTTACTTCGGCAGCTAAATAATGTGATTTAAAGGAGATACAAAATACATACAGTCTCACTGACCGATGACATTCACAGCGCTGTCAATATGAATGTCATCATTTACTACTGCTCTTTAAACGTATTTTGAACGTAAGTTTAAGTGCCATAGTACAGCCAAATTAATTTTTAGAGCCGTGAGCCAAATGTAAAACCAGTCTTTAATGCTGTCAGCCAACTTTAAACTGTCTACTCTGATGATGCTCTTATTCATTTCAAGAACGAAACGCGTCATAACAAAAAATGTAAAATGTGACTTGTGGCTGTTTTAACAGACGCTTCCCCTGCAGACTATACATTATCTTGGTAGAATAATTATTAATCTCAGTTGTGACACTGAAACATAATGGTCGTGATCTATGGACGAGAGCGTAGTTTCACCGGTTTTTTTTTTAGTTTTTTCGTTTTATCATAGGTATATAGAACGTACTGTTTACCTCGCTGTAACAATTCTGGCTAGTTTCACTAATTACCTTTACTAAGTGTCAATCACAAAAGAATTGCCTTCTTGAAATGAAATTATTTCGTAATAAAAAATTTGAAGGGCGTAATCCAGATGGGTAAATGATGAGTAGCTAACAAAGTATCACGCTTCATGCTGTGTCTTTTGAAACGTTTGCTGACAGCATATGGTGCGACATGGGAGTATAATGAATTACAAGATAATCATTGACTACATTGTTTTACCCATTTTGTTTAGCTTCCTGTAGTTCTCGTAATTTCCCAGAATTGACATATGCCTCTAAGGACCATGGACTTCTTGAAATTAGTTCAACTCTGACGTCCGTGGGCTGTTTCACAAGCTAAAACTCGCCTTCAGCACAGCCGTGATCTGAAACGACGCGAAGAAACTGCCAAATGACTACTACCGATTTTGCTTATCTTGTTCAACCAACATCTGTAAACGGGAAGTGTCATCGATTAAATACCGTCTGATATTGGTTTCTCGTGTGCTGTAGCTCGACGTTACTAATTTTTGGTATCTCCGCAACTTAAACGCCTGATTTCCAATGTTCTATCAGTCGTCTGTTAAAATGCTTGTCTTTTCTTTTCGAAGACGTGTAATATTATATTCTGCGAACGAGGAAAACGTATTTGGCCTCGTGCAAACAAGATACATTTTCGCTGTGATATGTCATCAACATCATCGACATCATTATCATTATCGACTGCCGTTTAATGTTCACTGATGGATAAAGGCCTGCTGCTTATTCTGTACTTTATGGTTTTCAGCTATATCCGCCCAGATTGTTTCCCGCAACAATAGCCCGTCTGTCAGATAGTTTTCCTGAACCTTGGGTACGACGTGAATTCTGGAAGATGGCCGTCTAGTCGTAAAATATATATGTGTATTTATTCAGTCCACTTTGTCCCCAGTTTCATTGGGACTTCGTTCTCTGACTTCACATTCCACTTTCATATCTTGTCACCGTATACATTTCTGTCTTCAGTGAAAACAATATTTTGGAACTTTTTTTCAATATTATCTATTGGAAAACAGCGATCAATGAAATAATCTCAAAATTATGAAAAAAAAACAGGATTTAATCAGGCCATAATGATGGTCTGATAAAAGACCTAAACATGTCCTCAAACGAAATATAGGCAACGTACATGCGATCCAGACTGTTTTAATGAAATAATTTTAATACACTGAACACATCATTACAATTACTAACAGGAAAAGCTCTCAACGTAAATAGGCCATGTAGATCCAATCTGGAAAAAAAGCAAGATTCATATAACATCACAGTGGCTCCTTATTCTGAGCTTTGAGTTTTGGACATAATAATTTCGGCAGCTGTTTAAAACATACACTGTGTGATATTACATGAATTGTGGAGCGTTGTAAATGGAATGTAACACCTATTGTTAAGATATATCAAGGTCAAAATCTGAGCCGAATAAGGTCGGTTTTTTTTTTTTAATCAGGTACGTTACAATTCAAATACATTTGCGCTAACTAGCAACCGTGACTTAGAAGCCGACCTAGGGAAAGATCAATTCAGATTCCGTAGAAATGTTGGAACACGCAAGGCAATACTGACCTTACGACTTACGTAAGAAGTTAGGTTAAGGAAAGGAAAACATTCGTTTACATCATTTGTAGATTTAGAGAAAGCTTTGACAACGCTGACCAGAATACTCTGTTTCAAATTCAGAAGGTGGCAGGGGTAAAATAAAGGGAGCTAAAGGCTGTTCACAATCTTTACAGAAACCAAATGGTAGTTATAAGAGTCGAGGGGCACGAAAGAGAAGCAGTCATTGAAAACGGAGTAGGACAGGGTATACAGGGCTGTAGCCTATCCCCGATGTTATTCAATCTGTACATCGAGCAAGCAGTAAAGGAAACAAAAGAAAAGAATTTGGGTAGGAATAAAAATCCATGGAGAAGAAATAGAAACTTTGAGGTTTGCCAACGACATCGTAATTCTGTCAGAGACAGCAAAAGACCTGGAAGAGCAGTTGAGTCGAATGGATAGTGTCTTGAAACGAGGATACAAGATGAACATCAAAAAAAGCAAAACGAGGAAAATGGAATGCGGACTAATTAAATCAGGTGATGCTGAGGGAATTAGAGAACAAAATGAGACACTTAGAGTACTACATGAGTTTTGCTATCTGGGAAGCAAAGTAACTGATTATGGTCGAAGTAGAGAGGATATAAAATGTAGACTGGCTATGGCATGGAAAGCGTTTCTGAATAAGAGAAATCTGTTTCCATCGAGAATAAATTTAGGTGTGAGGAAGTCATTTCTAAAAGTATTTGTATGGAAGTGATACATGGACGACAAATAGGTTAGGCAAGAAGAGAATAGGACCTTTCGAAATGTCGTGCTACAGAAGAATTGTGAAGATTAGATGGGTAGATCACGTAATTAATCAGGAGGTACGGAAAAGAATTGAGGAGAAGAGGAATTTGTGTGCAGAACTTGACTAGAAGAATGGATTGGTTAGTAGGACACGTTCTGAGGCATCAAGGGACCACCAATTTAGTACTGGAGGGAAGCGTGGAGGGAAAAATCGTAGAGAGATACCAAGATGTGAATACACTAAGCAGATTCAAAAGTATGTAGGTTGCAGTAGTTACTCGAGGACGAAGAGGCTTGCACAGGATTATAGTAGCATGAAGAGCTGCATCAAACCAGTCCTGGACTGTAGACCACAACACAACGTATATTTAAAATACCTTTGTAATTAACTATGGCCAATATTTCATGCTGAAGTCAGTGGCGGGTAGTAAGCATGAATTCGTAATTACATCGCGAACTGGTCGTTTGTGTGCTCATGTTAACTGGAAATTTTGTGTTTTTAACACGGGCGAAATTCGGTTGAAATGAAGTACAAAATAAGTCATATTCATAAATCAGCATTGCAAATACTATAATGAACGAAAACGTTATGTTCACTGCCAGTCACGAGATGGAATGCCTTCTTGTGATGTTTCGGGCTCGTGACGTAATGGGTAAAGTATGCAAACAGAGCAGAGACGAACGAAATTGCGAGACTGTCAGCTGTTCGCATGCACCTGTGGAAAACGGATGAGGTGCGGTGAAAGGACGAGTAGGCGATCAGGTGTTGGAAGTCCATGCCTCACCACTGCGTGTGGGGTTCGGAGGATTGCCCGCTCTATAAAGCACGATAGGCGGCCATCTAAGGCAGATCTGACGATAGAGTACGGTACTGTTGCAGACATAAGTGTTAAGTCTCACACCGTCCAGCGCCGATTGTTGACCGTGGGCAACGCCATCTGTCCTTTTCTTGAGCGTACTGATCCATCAGTTACGACTCAATTTGGCATGATCGAGATAGGGCCGACGGTGACTGAAAAGGTTTCACCAGATCGGATGAAGTTTCCTGTTATATCAGGTTTTGGCAAAAGAAGTCCACTGTGCACAGTATAGGCTCCTCTGACGAAACATAGTAGCACTTCCTACCGATTTCCACTCCGAGGACGTGGTCCGTCTACATCTCTATCTACTATCATACATCTTAAGCCACCGTATAGTACTCGGCGGGGACAGCTTATACCACTAATAGCCATTCCCTTTTACGTTACACATGAAAACTTCTCTTACCTTATTTTCGCGCGCCTCACGTGAAATGTTCGTTGGCGGCAATGGAATCGTTCTACAGGCCGTCACAAATGCCGGTTCTATGAATTTTCTCAGTTGTGTTTCGCGGAGAGGACGTCGTCTGCATTCCAGGGATTCTGATTTGAGTTCAGGGAGCACTTCCATAATACTCGCGTGTTGATCGAACCTAACCCGTTTCAAAATTCCTTCCTCGTCTTTCCTTAATCCGACGAGGTGGATACACTACACACTCAAGCAGTGCTCAAGAAAGCGTCATATTAGTTTTCTACACGCGGAGCAGCGTTTAGTGTCTCAAAACCACTTTTTATTGTGGTATGTCACAATACGTCATCGCTGGTCAATTGCGGTCTGACGGTTGGTGAGGTAGTAAATTTATCCAATGCGACAGATTATTGTATGACCATAAATGCAAAATACCTACGCGAGAGATAAAGATTATGTGGAATTTAAGCATTTCCGTGCGAACTCGATAACAACGATATACAGACTGTATTAAGCTACGGGAAACAGATAATTATTCCATGTTGGACATTTGAAGAGAGATGTTCTATGTCGAATTGAGAGGAGATTGTTGGAAGCCGCCATTAAGGCAGTAATCTATGGTTTATGGTATATAAAAGCACAAAAGGAGTATCAGGTGTGTAGTGTTCATAAACCTTAATCATTTCAAAAGAAATATTCAGTTATCATAAAGCAGCAAGTCGTTCGGAAGCGCTATGTGGTTTGATGGTGCCAACCTGCAGGTTTACACGGTTTTGGGATTCGTCGAGAATATTTCTCCGAAGACCTAAATGATGTCACAAAATAAAGTTGGACGCAACATTTCATACATATGACACAGCATAGCACTTGGCTGTACCGATCGATTTCCGTAGTGCGATGAATTATCGTCGGCTGTTGTGATCGAGCGGTTCTAGCCTCTTCAGTCTGGAACCGCGCGACCACTACGGTCGCAGGTTCAAATCCTGCCTCGGGCTTGGATGTGTGTGGTGTCCTTAGGTTAAGGTAGTTCTAAGTTCTAGGGGACTGATGTCCTCAGGTGTTAAGTCCCCTAGTGCTCAGAGCCATTTGATAAATTATCCTTAGCGATTTCCGGTGAAGAAGTTCCAGCAAGGAGGCTCAACGGCTGCTGCGAAACGCATATGGCATTACCGTATTCTTTAACTGACGGAGAACAGCAAGAAACATAGACTTCATAGCCACCGCAAACATAATTAAAAGGATTCAACTTAAATAAAAGGAGCAAACAGTGAAAACGAATCGCTAAACCAAACCATAAATAAAAATCAATTAATAATAATACGCAATCACATTATTAAAACGCTCATTAAATAATAGACAATAAAAATAAGAACTTTGTAGTGACCTATTTCTGACAATCGATCCCTACAAGTGTACAGTGCTTCATAAACATTCTGTGAGGTGTTAATTTACGAGCAGTGATAGAGTTATTCTTTGACTTAGCTTTAGTTAGTTATTCCGTGCTGTTCATGTCTACACAATTCATTCATGTGTGTAGTGTTCAGTTATTGCTAAATGTATGTGGGAATAAAGGAATTGTTTTCTCCAACACCCACATTTGGTGACCCCGACGTGATTGATGCCGTACTTCAGCAACAAATTCATCAGTTATGGCAGCCCATTGCATCTTAGAGTCATAAGTTGTCACCATCTCAGCAACGTTGGGCAACATATGACCGTGAGCTGTACGCCGCTTATGCGGCAGTGAAAATATTCAGACACGCATTACAAGGGCGACAGTTCACGATTTACATAGATCAGAAACCGCTTACCTATGCCTTTAAGGTAAAGCCAGAGAAAGCATCGCCCAGGCAGCTGCGAAACTTAGATTATATCGGCCAGTTCACGACCAACACTCAGGCGAATGTGGTTAAAGTTTTAAAGTTCTGTGCCATGTCAAATGTTTTTACACAGATTTTAGGGAGAAGATTTTAATTTGCTCACTGTGTGACAAGCTCGCCCATATTTTATGTAAGTGGTCAGCCAATGACAATTTCCTGTGGCATTCATGGTGCTATGTTTTTCCTTTCCTTACGTTTTACTTTCTTATGTAGCATTTATCTTCTATTCCTGCTTGAGTGTGTGCTTCAGTTTTCTTAGGTCTGTACACATCCGTTCGTTTTAATGTGTGTCAGGGCGCTGATGACCTCGATGTTGAGCGCCCATAAGCCCCAACACACACACACACACACACACACACACACACACACACACACGACCAACATTGCCTATGTGGAAGGGAAGCTAATGTTCCAGCTGAAGCACTTTCTCGCATAGAAGCAGTGTCCACAGTAGCAGATGACATCGCACAGGTGGAAACAGTGACAAAGGCCACTGATTACGACGCCCTCGCGCATGCGCAACAATGTGATAGTGAGTTGCGTGATCTATTGCAACAAGAGAGAGGATTGAAGCTACAGCTCGTGACAATTCCTGAAGCAAGCATTGAGTTGTACTGTGACGTAGCTAGAGGAAAGATACGTCCATTTGTGCTACAGCAATTCAGAACACAGGCAGCTGCATCAGTGCACAATCTGTCACACCCAGGAGTAAGAGCCACACTCAGATTCGTCAAACAAAAATTTGTATGGCCATGTATGCACACAGACTGTAAAGCATTTGTGAAGCAATGCTTGGCGTGCCAGAGGAATAAAATCACATAGCACGTCAGGGCACCAATAGGCACATTTCTTCCACCAAATCAGCGTTTTGACCATGTGCACGTTGACATCATCGACCCACTCTCGACATCGGAAGGCTACAGTTATTGCTTCACGGTGATTGACAGATTTACTAGGTGGCCTGAGGCATTTCCAATGAAGGACATCACTGCAGAAACTGTAGCTCAAACATTTTTTCGTGGTTGGATTGCCCAGTTTAGAGTTCCACTGAGAATTACAACTGATCAAGGACGGCAATTTGAAGCCTACGTTTTCAAAGCATTGGCTACGTTATTAGGTACGAAACGCATATGCACCACGGCATACCACCCCGCATCAAATGGCATGGTTGAGCGTCTTCATCGACAGTTAAAGGCAGCACTGAGACGTCACGCAACACCGAATTGGACAGAGACACTATCTATCGTACTTTTGGGTCTACGAACGTCATTCAAAAATGATCTGAAAACAACAGTAGCAGTACTGGTGTATGGACAAACGTCACGCCTACCTGGAGAATTTCTGCACAGCATGGCGGATGATACAATCACAACCTCAGAATTCGCCACAAGATTAAGAGAGCATATACTCCAATTGAGACCAACAATGCCCAGAAACCAGCTTGGAAGACACTCGTTCGTTTTTGCGGAGCTAGACAAGTGCACGCATGTATTCTTACGCAATGATACTGTGCGTAAACCACTGTAGCCACCATATGACTGACCATACCAGGTAGTCAGTAGGGATACCAATACTTTCCGCATAATGATTAACGGTACACCCACCACAGTTGCAGTGGACCGTATCAAGCCTGCATCTCTGGACGCAACAGACACCACAGCCACCACTGAACACAAACCGGAGAAGACAGGAGAAGCTACAAGATGTTTTCCTGTACCCCATGAACACCACAACGCTCAGCGAACACCAGTCACTGCAACACCAAGACCGACGTCGAGGACTACTACACCACTCCCTGACACAACCACTGACACACGTGACGCACCGCCCGGTTTCAAGAAAGAAGTAGTTACAAGAGCTGGACGGCGTGTGAAATTTAATCTGCGGTATTGTTAACATCAAAGGGGGGAGTCATGTAGTGACCTATTTCTGACAATCGATCCCTAAAAGTGTACAGTGCTTCATAAACATTATGTGAAGTGTTAATTTACGTGCAGTGATATAGTTATTCTTTGACTTAGCTTTAGTTAGTTATTCCGTGCTGTTCATGTCTACACAATTCATTCATGTGTGTAGTGTTCAGTTATTGCTAAATGTATGTGGGAATAAAGGAATTGTTTTCTCAAATTCAAAAATGGTTCAAATGGCTCTGAGCACTGTGGGACTCAACTGCTGTGGTCGTAAGTCCCCTAGAACTTAGAACTACTTAAACCTAATTAACCTAAGGACATCACACACATCCATGCCCGAGGCAGGATTCGAACCTGCGACCGTAGCGGTCGTGCGGTTCCAGACTGTAGCGCCTTTAACCGCTCGGCCACTTCGGCCGGCCAATCGTTTTCTCCAACACCCACAACTTTAAAGCGGTCTCCATTACGGATCACCTAAACTTTGCTACAGTTCTCGCAATAAACCAGTGCCGAACATACGCCTCCCTTACTATCGATCTTACATGCTAGTTCCATCTGATGCAGCTTGCTAGTTTACTTCCCATAATACAATGTTTTATTAAGACATTGTCAGGAAACTCTTGAGTTCAAGGCTCTTGCTCTGTTTGTAATACGGCAAGAGAAGTGAAGTACAGGCCCACTTTTACTGATATTTAACTCTGGCCTAGCCCTACTTGAAGTAAAAATCACAGGAGGACTGCCTATTAATATGGATGAGCAGTACCGTACCGCAAGCTGCCATATGTAAAGGAGTTTAATAGTTACCCCGCGGCATCGAAATACAGAGGCAAGTAATTAGTGTAACTCTCATTTTAGTCACGGCTACAACGTACGCAATGTCGACAGTTCGAAATATTTTCCAAAGTTTATCAAGGCCCTAAACTTAACTTGTTCAACTATTAGAGCCCTTCTTCAAACATATTCATTAAGCATGGAAAGTGAATGGGAATTCACTTGTAATCTGATGTTCTAAATATATTTGAAAGAACCGCTCGGGGTGGCCGAGCGGTTCTAGGCGCTACAGTCTGGAACCGCGCGACCACTGCGGTAGCATGTTCAAATCCTGCCTCGGGCATGGATGTGTGTGATGTCCTTAGGTTAGTTAGGTTTAAGTACTTCTAAGTTTTAGGGGACTGATGACCACAGAAGTTAAGCCCCATAGTGCTCAGAGCCATTTGAACCATATATTTGAAAGGAAACTCTGATTACGACAATGAATTCGTTAAAATGCTTGGCAACCCACTTTGAACAGAAGATGTAACGTTAGACTATCAGTTAAATCTATATAGTCCCTCTTTTGTAAAATTCAGGCTTAAATGAAGGTACAAGGGAACACCAACCCGAATGATCTCGAAGGTTGTGAATGAGTGTTTATGGACTTTATGCGAATATTTTTCATTTGGATGTCTATATGTAATTATTTTATGGCTTGTTATGGAATTTTGGTCCCCTTCATTATAGTCTTGAAGCATTTGCTATGGAGTAACTTAGTTTCAAGTAGGTGGCGTTATTATATTAGTTGGCGGCATTTAGAGTATTGATATCGGTCATTGCCCTTGTGCAAGAACAAAATATTGTACGTATTTATATAAAATCTTTGTGTTTACCATAGCTATTTGTCACTGTTTTGTACTTTATAGCTTACGAGATTACGATGCATTTTACTTTGTGCTATTATTGGCTTTGGTTATATGATCTTTGGATTAGCTTTTTAAGCTCTTGGATCGTACCTATCTGCTGAACTGCCAGTATTTCACTTGTTGTTGATTGAGCCTTTGTTATAGTACTGAGAAACTATGTTAAATGTTCCTTTGTTTTTGACTTGTCCATCTTATCATTCACATCAAAAGAGATGTGTCTCTATTGGTATCGCTACTGTAAAACATTTTTCGTAAGTATTTGAAGTTTTAGATTGCCTTAATTCGATGAAAAATGTATTTTGCTTCGATGTTCATGGCTTTATCTTATGTTTTTTTCGTAGGTATGTCGCTGTGAAGGTGGTTTATGGCTGAAACCGGTTGTGAAGAAATAATTTATAAGACAGCACTGTTCATCATGCATCTTTCCAACCGAAATGTGATGCATTCGATCAAGTGCCAATCTAATTGGCCTTAAATTCCTGCCATGTCCTTTGCCTAGGAAGTGAAGTATGTACTTGATGGAACACGATCTTATTTTGCTGCTGATATCTGTCGACTTCTAATGCACCAAATTGGTACAATTTAGATAGGTAGAATAGGGTGTGCCACTCGACAGCCACGGGTTCTTGGCTTTTCTGTATGAGGGCATACAGAATTCTAAGTCTTGTCAAGATTTACGAGATGATCAAGGTGCGTCAGACAGAATTCGTAACACTACAGAGACTAATGAACCCAATTACGCGGATGATGCGTGGAACATCTTTCATAGCACGGAGTGTAACGTGCTCCATGAGAAAGCCGTCCGCAGACCGATTTGATGCAACTCTCCACACTACGCTGTCCTGTGCAAAACTCTTCATCTCAGGATAATTACTGTAGCCTATACTCTTTAAAATCCGCTTACTGTACCCATCTCTCAATAAGATGGTGATACCTTGAAGTCTCGCGACGTCCCCTGCCAAGCGATATTTTTCTTTTAGTCAAGTTGGGCCACAAATTTCATTTCTTCCCAGTTCCATTCATTACGTCATCATTCGTTACAGATCTACCCATCTCTTCTGTTGCACCAGTATTCAAAAGCTTCTCTTCTTTTCTGAACCTTATGTCGTCCACGTTTCACTTATACGCAAGTCTACGCTCCAGACAAATGTACTTAGAAAAGGCATCCTAACAAACAAACCTGTATTCGATATTCACAGACTTCTCTTACTCCACAGCGCTTTTCTTGCCATTACCACACTACGTTTTTATCCTCTCTACTTCGGCCATCATCAGTTACTATACTGCCCAAATAGTAAACATCATCTACTACTTTTACTGTTTCGTTTCCTAAGCTAATTCTTTCAGCATCGCCTGATTTAATTAGACTGCATTCCATTACTTTTCTATTGCTTTGACTGATTCACATCTTACATTCTCCTTCGAGACACTGTCCATTTCATTGAACTGCTCTTTCCAGTCCTTTGCTATCCGTGACAGAATTGCAGTATCAGTGGCAAACCTCAAAGTTTTTACTTCTTCTCGCTGAACTTAAATTCCCTCTCTAACACCTTTCTCTAAGTCTAGAGATGCTATAAACGTAGCTGTTCCTTCCCTTAGCCGATCTTCTGTGAGAAATCGCAGGATGGCTATTGCCTCGTGTGTTCCTACATTTCTCCTGAATCCAAAATGCACTTCCCTGATATCGGCTTCTACCAGTTTTACAATTCTTCTGTAAATAATTAGCGATAGTATTTTGCATCCACGATTTATTAAACTGATATCCCAGTAATATTCACAACTGTCAGCGCCTGCTTTCTTTGGAATTTGGATTATCTCGTTATCCTTGAAGGCTGAGGGTACGTCGCCTGTGCCAAACATTTTGTATACCAGATGGCTGCCTCTGCCAAGAATATCTACAGATCTGACTAAACGTCGCTATTTTAGCGGCCTTGTTTCGACTTACGTCTTACAGTACTCTCTCAAACTCTTTTCGCAATATCATATCTACAATCCCATCTTCACCTACGTCCTCTTAAATTTTTACTTTTTTTCCAATTTTACATGTCTAGTTCTGTAGGGCAAAATTGAGGAATAAATCTCAATAGTCATGGAAAGTATCAATACATGAAATTGCAACAGAAAAATGATAACAGGTAAAATAAAGTGTTTATGAATCCAAAAAAGACGTCAAGCTATAAGTTTATATAAATACAATTAACAATATTACACGAATAAGCTTAGTTTTTCAAGGAACACCTCGACAGATTAGAAGGAGTGAAACTTTTCGGTTTCGATTTGAAAGCGGTGCATTACCGATAAGATTTTTTAATGATTGTGGTAACGTATTGAAAATGGCCGCGGTAGAATGCTGCACGCCTTTTTGCACAAGAGTCAAGGAAGTGCGAACGTAATGCAGTTTGGATATCTGCCTCGTATTAACTGAGTGAAAGCTGCTAATTCTTGGGAATAAGCTGATATTGTTCACAAGAAACGA
This sequence comes from Schistocerca piceifrons, assembly GCF_021461385.2. Classification (NCBI taxonomy): domain Eukaryota; kingdom Metazoa; phylum Arthropoda; class Insecta; order Orthoptera; family Acrididae; genus Schistocerca; species Schistocerca piceifrons. The sequence continues at coordinate 559,551,351 of NC_060143.1, forward strand.
CAGTATATATTAAGAGGTCAATGTTAGAATTCCCAAACTAATGAACAGGGGTCGACAAGAGGTTCGTGAACTGACACCACTTATTGCCGGAATCGTCCGTTCCTGAGTCAAAAATACCCGTTGAGAAAGGGAAGAGTTACCCCAAAATATAATACCATACATCGTAAGCGAATCAAAATAAGTAAAGTAGACTACTTTTCGCGCAGAACTATCACTTACTTCAGATACCCTTATAACTGTAGAAATGGCAGCAGTAATTCCTTGAAAATGATACTTAACATCGGATTTCCTAGATATTGGAACTGATCAGTCTCACTAATCATATGCCCATTCTGTGTATCAATTTTGTTGAATTGTGTATTAGAAACTGTAAAAACTGAGCCTGCGATTCAGCGTTAGTTCATTCTCTACAAGCCAAGAGCTTCGATCGTGAACTGCAGTATTTGAAACAGTGCCAACGTTGCACACAACGCCCCTAGTATCATCAGCAAACAGAAATATTTTAGAATCACCTGTAACACTAGAACGTATATCATTTATATAAATAAGGAACAGGAGCACTGACTCCTGGAGAGACCCCATTTAACAGGCCCCACTCGGATCCCACATCTCTGCCATACTCAGTACTGTGGAGAAAGACCTTTTGCTGTCTGTTCTTAGAATGAGAGGTGAACCAATGGTGAGCTACACCCCGTATTCCATTATGGACCAACTTTTGGAGCAATATTTTGTGATAAATACAGTCAAAGGCCTTCGCTAGATAAAAAAAGTTGCTTAGCGTTCGAAACTTCTGTTTCATCCATCCCGTAGCTCACAGAGAAAAGAGAGTATAGCATTTTCAGTTGTTGAACCACTTCTAAAACCAAGCTGCACATTTGAAAGTAAATTATTCGAAATGCAATGATCAGTTATCCTTACATACAAAGCTTTTCAATAATTCTAGCAATCACTGATGGCATAGAAATAGTTCTAAAATTGTCTAGATTATCGCTTTATTCCGTTTCAAAATGCGACTTTGCTACTGAGTCCTTTAATCGTTTTGAAAACTGACCAATCCTAATGGAAAAACTACAAATATGGCTAAGTACAGGGCTAGCAACTGCAGCACAGTACTTTAATATTTCGCTAGATACTCTGCCGTATACATGAGGGATTTAATTATTGACTCAATCCCTCCCTTGTCAGTATCACAGAGGAGTATTTAAGACATCAGTCTCGGAAAGGCTTTCTCCAAGAGAGTTACATGATTCCATGTAGAAACTAAGATTTTATTTAATTCACCATCATTGCTATGAAAGTGATTGTTAACTACTGTACATATATCTGACTTATCAGCAACGGGAATATTTTTTTTTTATCCTGTGGGTTAGCTATACTGTTTTTGTACCACATAATCTTTGACTTCCTAATAATATTTTTAGGTGCCTTACAGTACCGTTTGTAATGGGCTACTGTAGCTCGATTGTGACTACTGGTAACATTTTGATATTATTCCCACTTTGTTCTGCACGATATCCTTATCCCACTAGGCAGCCACCCAGGCCGCTTTGTACTGCTAGTACCATCTTTAGAATGCTCTAATGGAAAGCATATTTCAAAGAGCATGAGAAATGTCTTAAGGAAAGCATTGAAATTCTCACCTGTTTTACTATAAACATCCTTCCCCTCTTGTTCCTTAACGAGGTTTAAAACACTCTCTATTGCCATTAGATTAGCGTTTCTACCTAGTTTGTAATTATATACATCATGTGAGTACAAAAACCTTTTAGTGCTAAAATTTGTGCATCATGGTCTGAAATGCCATTCAGTCTTTTAGTAACAGAATGCTCATATAGTAATGAAGAATGAATAAAAATGTTTCCCACGGCTGTGCTACTGTTTCCCTGCATCCTGATTGGAAAAAATACTATCTACATCAGATCATATGAGTTTAGATCTACCAACAGTCTTTTTCTTGTAGCATATACAGAATTAATATTGAAGTCACCACATATAATTAATTTCTGGTATTTGCTATAATGTGAACTAAGAACCCTCTTGAACAGAAATGCTCTGAAGTCAGAGTTATGGGACATATAAACAACACTTATTAGAAGTTTAGTTTCACTAAATTCATCTGCCACTGGACAACATTCAAATACATGTTGAGTGCAGTGCTTTGATATGTCTATGTACAGACTCAAATAGAATACGGCTTTTTACGTAGATGGCCACTCCCCCTTCCGAAAAGAATCTTCGACAAACAGCCAGCTAAATTGTATCCTGGTAAAGGAAGCCTCTGAATTGTGTTGCAGTGATATATTAATAATGTTAGAATCAACATCTATAAGCAGTTCACTAACTTTATCTTAAATACCTCTTATGTTTTGGTGAAATATGCCAATTTCTTCACTAGCTTGATAAGTGACGTTCTTTGAAGATAATTTCTTTATTAGAGAAAGTCCTCTAAGCAGGAATATCTGTCAACTGACTTCATTCTAAAAAAGGTGCAGCTGTAACGGCAACTTCTAGAGGAATTTTCCCATGAGTGATCCCACCACTGCCCACTACACTGTTACCTATAAGCTTCGCCAGTCTCCCCATCCCGGACTTACTAAGGTGCGGGCTATGCCTAGTGAAGCCTGATCTATTGATAGACTCAACTGCCGCCACTGCAATGTGAGCCATGCTTTACACCGTCAGTGCCTTCTCAAGCCCTATGTTAACATTCTTAATGGCAGAATTAAGATGAGGCCAGATCATTAAGCTGAAACAGTTGCATGAAGTGCATATATGTGCCAACATCTGGGGTAGCTATCTTTCCCAGTTCACCACCTACATCATACTGCACGTTCCTGTCAAGACTATTTCCAGTTCCACCCCCTGTATAACTACCCTAAGTTAACAGTCACCTGAGCCAACCCTGCACTAGGATTCACAATGCTGGTGACCTGGCACTCACTCCCCAACACTTCCTGCAACTGTTGGTCAATATCACGCCATGTGGACCACCTAACAGCAGAACATTCTTCTTTCCATTTGAAACTGCAGCTGTCCTCAGGTCCTTAATTATTGAGGTCTGTTGCAAGTTTCCTACACCTACAGCTCTCCAATAAACTTTGACAGTTGGTCAAATATATTGGTGATAGGCTAAGTACAACTGCCTGAATATCTCCTACTCCTGACCCCCTTCTTACTAATTACCAGCTCCAATTCTCCAGTACCCTTCTCCCTCCTCTTGCTATCCACTTCCTCCCTTGAGTTTTTCAACAGCACTTCAAGGGCACAGATCTTACCCTCCTTCCCTCAACTTATTTCTGCCACAAATTTTGTATTTACAGGATAGGATCCCGCTAGAATGACCACTAGCTTCCCCACTGCACTCCCGCCCAGTGGAAATACTTTGAACATATCTCAAAATGTGACACACTACTCAAAAATGTATGATAAAGCCCTCTCACTCGTGGTCAAATGTTAACAGTTACTTATAAACCAGACGTCTATGTTAGACAGTTCAGTTACTGCAGTAGAATGATTTAAAGAAGTAACAATAATCATCGGAAATTTCGCTCTCTACTAAGATAGGAACTATTTCTGTTAATACTGGTAAACCTGAACTTGTAAGGTGGCAGAAGAAATGAAGGCCAGATTTGCACCTTACATGAGAGCTTTAAACATCACAACAGGAAGGTGAATGTGACACCTAACTTAATTCAGCAGTAATGAGCAAATTTGCCTAGCAGTATGTAATGCAAAAAGTAATGACATTCAATCTATGGTAATTAAACACCATTCCTATAATGCTTATTTGAGCGGAAGGTGAAACAAGCAGCAAGAGGCATTTTAGTTTGGAATTCAGAGGGACAAAGGCAGAATCAAGGCCGCGCTACAGGGGGTACCAAGGAAACCACTTAAAGGGGTGTCCCAGGCGGAAAGTCAACGACAGACCAGGTGACTCAGACAGAGAGAGCGAGTATAACAGCTCATCTGAGGGAGGACAGGAAAGAAATCTCTTAGAAAACGACATTTCAGAATTCCAAATGGATACGAAACAAGACCAGTGACTCATTTTCGATCATGTGTCCAGTGCGTGGTACACACATGAGAGAGTCAATGTATACATTTAGGCGTCTGGAATGGGCACAAAATGTCCGATTCGCAGAAACGCACTAGGAAGAAGAAAATAGCCAAAGTTTCGACGCAGTTTAATGGTAAGGACCTTGCAATTGGTAGAAAGAGTTTCCACAAAATAAGAAGAACGCTCCTATTGGTCGAAAAAAAATGTGACGTGAAGAACGAAAGAACGCAGGTGGTGAGACAGTTCGACTATCAGTAAGACAAGACGGAAATTTGGGGACTCTTCTCTGAGCTGGCGTCAAGTGCAGAACCGAGCAAATAATGCTCTGTATGACGCAGAGGAGTCATCTGTATGAACGCTGCGTTCACAGCGGCTGATATCCAGCTTTAAATTAGCTGTAGCATCGTTTAGCTCCAACTGTGGAGAAACGAACCAGCCAGTTAGTTAATTGTTCTTGCGAGAACTGAGAGGTCATTATAATATGCACGCTGCTCCAACCATACGCGTGTATATCGCCACATTCTTAGACTAAGGATGAGTACATGTTCTCTCGTATAACAAGGAACATAGGGAAAGTTTCTACTGGAAATTTCAGCAAAGGTGTAATTAGTTTTATAGGAAATTTCAGCGGAAGAGAACAGCCTAGCGGACGACAGCTCATCGCAGCTTTAGGTAAATGCTGCGTGCAGAGGCATAAACTTATTGATTCACCTGCTTGTGTCCACTGAAAACTCGAGCGACCTTGGTAATCTTTTGCTCAATTTGTCACACAACTAACTATCCACTGCAGACTTGATTGTCATCCTAAAAATAGTACCGAACTTGTAGCCGGAATCGAACGATTTTCATAACACTGACCAAAATCATAACGTAAGTGTAGGAACAATTTTTTGAAGAAACTGCTAGTTAATCTTTAATATTGTTGTGTTTAGGATAATTTAACCTTTTGAGAGTTTATATTTAATATAATTGTATTTAGGATTATTTCACTTTTTGATATTGACGAGATGTGTTATCCTGACAGCCGGCCGCAGCAGCCGTGCGGTTCTAGGAACTTCGGTCCGGAACCGCGTGACTGCTACGGTCGCAGGTTCGAATCCCGCCTCTGGCATGGATGTGTGTGATGTCCTTAGGTTAGTTAGGTTTAGGTAGTTCTACGTTCTAGGGGGCTGATGGCCTGAGATGTTGAGTCCCATAGTGCTCAGAGCCATTTGAACCATTTGTTATCCTGACAACTGTTTTCTGTTTCCACATTGAAAACTGTGTAAAAGCGTGTATTTTTGTGCTAATATCGCGACATTAAACATGTCACTTCAGCTTACACAGTTGTCTTCAATCCTAGAATAAGTAAACCACAAAGTATTGCACCTTACACACTAATACCAATATACGTTTTCGTCACACAATTTCTTATCTAAAATCAAAAATTCAAGCGTCCACTTTAACACTGAACGAAATTAAACACATTGAGCGGAATATCTTACCTTATAGCATTAAAGTTCGTTTCCCTTGCGTGGCACATGTATATATATATACACCTTCCACTTTCCAGTTTTGTTTTCTTTGCTTGGTACTGGTGTTGCAATAAAAGTGTATGTTTAGAAGTCAAGTATATGTAAGTGGGTCATTTTACGAGGGTTGCCCAGAAAGTAATGGATGGCATTTTTTTCTCAGCCGAAAATAATGCTACGAATGCAAAACGTTACGTATGCATTATTACAGCGCGCTAAGTTTCCATCATTGGCGACAGATAGCGTAGCTGGAGGACAGTTTCAAAATGGCGTCTGTAGGTGATGTACGTTTCAAGCAACTTACCGTCATTGAATTTCTCACTGCAGAGAAAGAAACCGTGACGAATATTCATAAACGCTTGTGCAGCATCTATGGAGCAACTGCTGTCGACAGAAGTACAGTTAGTCACTGGGCACAGAGGGCGAGGTCGTCAGAAGGCAGTTTGGCGGAACTCCACGACTTGCAGCGGTCGAGGCGACCTCCCACGGCTGTCACACCTGACAGACATGGACCAGCCCCTTCGGACTTCCCCTTGTTTGAGCCATTAAAGGATGCCATTTTTAGGACGATGAGGAGATGATTGACACTGTTAGGCACTGGCTCCGCCACCAGGACATGGATTGGCATCGACAGGGCACAAACGCCCTTGTTTCGTGCTGGAGGAGGACCATAGAACTGGATGGAGATTAAGTGGAAAAATAGGCTACGTAGATAAAACGCCATTCTGATGTGTGTGTAATTTTCATTATGTCCAATAAAGAGTTGTTGAAGAAAAAAATGCGGTGCATTACTTCCTGGGCAACCCTCGTATGTTACACACTAAAATGGTGGAACTGACTGCCCACGGCCGGAAATGCTAGCTTAGGCGTCAAAGTAATAATTCGACGAACGCCGCTCGCCCGCTTTCGAAGGCGAGCGCACCACCACAGAGAGGCCATTGACTCGCGTGTACATTAATGCCCCTCCATCTCCTTACACGCACCGTTTCCTCCATCAGTCACTGTCGGGTGGACACGGCTGTGGTTGCTGCGCACGCAGCCAACAGGCACCAAAGACGCCCACGCGGTGGCTGAACGTTCTGTACAGACGTCGCGTCCTGTCCTCAATAGAAAATTCCGAAATTAAATTCGTGTCACTTACCTTTCCTCTCAAGAATGCAAGAATGTTGAATAGTCATGCAGGATTTTTAGAATAATATGGAAAGTAAGGTGTAGCAGAATTAATGAACGTAGCTTCGGAAGTAGATTTTTTTTGGTGAGAAAGAAAGCCTCTCTATCTCGTAAGGAACAATTTTTTCGCAAGATATAGGAGAGCGTGTGAACAGGATTTCGCTGTCAGTAGGCTTCAGCTGTCTTACGTAAGGAATCGAACAAAACAAGCAGACGCTCACTTATGAACTACTTGCGTGAGAATGTGCTGAAGAACAAGTAAATTTGCGGGAGTGCTTCCGTCTTCTTTCCATTTAAGGAAATGTGTTTGAACTGATGTACGAAAACTTTTCGTAGTAGAGTTATTTGGTTTGGATCTTCAAATGGCGTGTTGGAGTCGACTGTAATAGTGGCCTGGAGGACGAGTTTATCGTATTATAACTGACCCCCACTAAATACGAATAGTTTTTTCGTCCATTTATTCACAGTGTTTTCATAGTATCTACAGGATACGGTTATTAAAATGTCTGTATAAATCTCGTTCATAGTAACCAGAGCAATCTTAAGTACAAGTATACAATAGAAAGGGGGCAGACACTACCGGAAACTGTGGAAGCAGCTGCTCTAGAAGTTTTGAATTGTATACAGGAGTGAGGTGTTTGTCGGAGAAACCAAAGATGAAAGCTTGCAAGAACCCCCCCCCCTCCCCCCACTTTTTCTAAACCTCCTGTAATGTCTCAGTTTGACTAGTGAGTCTGTAGGGGATGGGGTAAGAAACGTACAGTACAAATGACCATACTTTACCATCCGGCTTTTGCGAATATTGAGACAATCCATCCTTGGACTATCTCAGTGAATCATCGTTTAGCCTTTCTTCTACCTGTTTTGCTGAGAAGCTCTCGAAGTTTATGTCCCTTCAGAAGCAGTATCAGCGTCGTCGGGTTCTCCGTAAAGTGCACTTCTACTTCCTGTGGTTCTGAGTAACGAAAGGAAAGCTATGTTATTCGGAATAACGTTCAAAAGGAATGCCATTACGATATATTTATTTACAAAACACCACAAACTGATAATATCGACATAATTAATCATGGTAACTGAAAACTAACAATTTCCTCCATCGGAAGGTTACCTATGTGTGCATTTCGTTTAGATACCTGCTATGATTTACTGCTGCTGCTTCTCCAGTCGTGATTCTTTTTGATAAATCTTTAGCTACTGCCCTCTGTTCCTTTATTGCATTTTCTATTTTCCCTTCTACAGCTTTAAAAAATTTTCTGTCTCCCAGATATATTGCTCCAATTTATCAGTGATTAGTTTGTTAGTCTCCTGAAAGACGTTCATCAGATGTCGTTTAGTATCCCTAGCCGTTTCTTCTATTTTGTGGTAGTCGTTTCTAGTTTCCTCATCGGAGTTGCAAACGTTTCGTGCGTACTAAACTCTGAGACTTCATTTTTGTTAACCTCGCTACCTGTAGTTGTGCTACCGCTAAAACTGCCTGCGTCACTCAGCCATGTTTCTGTTGCCTTTAAACTATCTACTAATATATCCTACTCCTCATCTCCTACAATATCATACACCCTAATTACTGATCCTTCCCTAGATTTTACAAGCGGAGACATATCACCATAGTCTGACAAATCTAAGGTTCCTACCGCCATATTTGGTTCAACACTTAGGTTATTCATCTTATTTTTTTGTCTTTCTTCACCGCTTCTAAGTAAAATTACTTAATTTCTAAGTCAAATTAAACACTGTTTATTGGACTGAATTTTAACTTACTTTGGATACGTTCCAGCAGTCCATTGGGCCATGTAACGCTCCGGTTTCTCGCCGCGCGTCGAAATCCAGACCTTACCGTGCGTGCATCAAGCACATAACGTCTCTGTCGGTGCGCTGAGTTGAGCTGCTTCCCGCACGATACACGCTGGACGTCGCAATCCTGTCTTTTCTCTGCAGTGGTCATCTCGATGATCATTTTTTGCGTGTCACTCAAGAAGTTTTGTAATCCTTGGTCGCTATTTCTGCTTTCCGCTACACAAACTTTTTACGATAGTTGACACCCTGCATTAGGCACCTCGCACAGTTTTAATGTTGCTGCCCGCTAATCACCAGTTTCAGCCACTTTGAGGTTTTTGTTCACGTCCTCTTTCCTTTTCCGTTGGACTTTCTGTGGAGCTGCACTTCCTGTTCTTCACACAGATTTGTAATAAATAGTTTCTTCTGTCGAGAGTTATCAAACTACGATCGTATTTCGCACTCAAACTATGCCTAACACATCCGCTACAATTTATCGAAATGTGACAAGTTCACTCCCCACATCCTAATTGCAATTGAAAGTGCAAGAACCCTCCACTCCAGCCACCCCCCCCCCCCCCCCCCCCCTGTTTGTACAAAACATCCAGAAATGTATCAGTTTAGCAAGTGATTCCATGCCGGATGGTATAAGAGGCGTGCAGTATGACAGGCCATGCTTTCGCATACGAGTTTTCTGTAGGTTAAGGCAATCCGCCGTGCGACTGTCTTATTGAGTCTTCGTGCAAATTCTTTCCACCGTTTTATCGAAAAGCTCCTGAAGTTTATGTCCCTCGCAGAAGCAGTTTTAGCGCCGTATTAGTATTTGTAAAGTGGAATTCTACTTCCCATGATTCTAATTGATGAAGAGGGAAGCCACGTTATTCGGAATAACGTTCAAAAGGGATGTAATTGTCATTTACTAAACACCATGAGCTTATGATATCGACACATTTAATTATGATTAAGCGAAAGCTAATAATTTTCTGAGAGCACGATCTTATGACAGAACTTGACCGGAAGGCATCCTATAGGCGACTACGGAGCGCAGTCTATACCTCGTACTTACAGTCATTGTACTTCCTAGCCGTCTGTAAATTTTCTTAAGTTAAACACTATTCCTTTATTTATTAAGATGATAGATATCTGGTGTTATGGTGTCTTATTAAGATACTTACAACATATTGGCATCTCCTTCATATCTCTATTAGAGAAAGCGGCTTTTACTAGCAAACTTTTACTAAGCAAGAAGAATACTTGCTTTGCTTCCGAATAATCATCATCATTTAACAGTTCCAGTACCTGGGGCACTTGTAGTGAGCCTCTTCCGCTTTGTCCTGTCCATATACACCTATTCACGGGGAACATCATCCACTCTCCATCCTCTGGTCACTAAATCAGCCTAAATCAAGTCCATCCATCGGCGACTTTCCCCAACCACTTGTCTTTACAAATTTATTTTGGCTGTTCTAATTGGCCCCATTCTCATCGCATGCCCTAACATCGTAGTCTACATGTACTAATTCGATCTGATAGGGGTGTCTTTATACCTGCTTCTTTCCTCACCTCCTCATTCCTTAAGTTGTCCATCTTGGTCTTCTGGATGGTGGATCTAAGAAATTTCATCTCTGATGCTTGCAGCCTTGGTGATTCTCTTTTGGTGAGGGTACATGTTTCAAGTTTGTGTGTGTGTGTGTGTGTGTGTGTGTGTGTGTGTGTTATTGATGTTTACGGGCGCTAAACAGCGTGGTCATCAACGCCCAAACGCATGAAAAAAGGAACACATGCAGTGAAGGGACTAGGACGGACAGCGAACAAGGAGAACGGCTAAAAGTCACAGACCTGACGCAGTTCCAAATCCTCACATACAGAGGCAAAACAAGGGGAGAAGAAACGCAATAAGAAAGGAAAGGAAACACAAGGAAAAGAGAACAGAAACCGAAGGGAAACAAGGAGGTATCGTGACTGGCAGACCTCTTACCGCCGGCCGCGGTGGCAGAGCGGTTCTAGGCGCCTCAGTCCGGAACCGCGTGACTGCTACGGTCGCAGGTTCGAATCCTGCCTCGGGCATGGATGTGTGTGATGTCCTTAGGTTAGTTAGGTTTAAGTAGTTCTAAGTTCTAGGGGACTGATGACCTCAGATGTTAAGTTCCATAGTGCTCAGAGCCATTTGAACCATTTGAACCTCTTACCTAAAACCTGGGTGAGCTAATCACCCAGCAGCATATTAAAATCCTCTCGCTAAAATCCGAGGCAACAAATTGGACAGGACACAAAACCGTAAGATCTTAACCACAGTCGTTGCGTCGTCTTTCAAAATAGAGGGCAAATCCGGTGGCAAAGAAACCACCGTCCTCTGGTCAGAGAATAAAAGACAGTCAAGCAAAATGTGACGGACAGTAATCTGGACGCCACAAGCACTGCAGATTGGGGGGTCCTCCCGCCGGAGTAAAAAACCATGCGTTAAGGGACTGTGCCCGATACGGAGGCGAGTGAGGAGAACCTCATCCCGCCTGCACGATTGATAGGACGTACGCCATGGCCGCGTGGTGGCCTTGACCGGACGCAGCTTATTTTCACCGACTGCCAGCCACTCCTTTTCCCATTGACGCATAACACGAAAACGCAGGAGGGAGGTAACAGCATGGAGGGGGACGGCACATTCAACGTGAGAGAGGGAACATGCATCTTTGGCAGCCACATCCGCCAGTTCGTTTCCCCTAATACCCACATGTCCCGGCATCCAGAAGAAGGAAACCTCCTTCCCCTGCCGTTGCAGGTGGAGTAGGGCATCATGGATGTTCTGGACGACCGTATCCGCTGGGTACAAGTGTTGCGCGGTCTGAAGGGCACTCAGGGAGTCAGAACAGGTGAGAAACTTACGACTGGGAACACATCTCATCTGCTCCATTGCCCGCAAGATCACAAACAATTCGGCATCAAAGATGGTAAACGCCGCAGGAAGCCGTAACTTGACGACTCGATCAGGGAAAATAACAGCACAACCAACAGAGTCCCCCTGTTTAGAGCCATCCGTAAATACTGGTACATGGTCGGCATGCTGGTTTAAAATATCGTAAAATAAGGAGGTAAAAACAAACGCAGGAGTGCAGCTTCTCCGGTACTCTGACAAGTCTAAAAGGACGCTGGGCCTCTGGAGCAAGCAGGGAGGCAGGCGGGTAAAACCCTGGAGTTGGGGTGCCACACGCTCCACACCAAGGGACTCAAGCAAATGCTTGGCACGAATCCCAAATGGTCTCGTTGCTCTTGGACGACTGGAAAAGAGACGTTCCACAGGCGGTCGGGCAACGGTAGGGTACGCAGGGGAGGTTGGACAGGCAAGGAATTGACACACCCGTCGCACCATGAGGAGTTTCCGCCGGATGGAGAGCGGCGGTTCCACTGACTCAGTACACAGGCTGGGAATGGGACTGGTACGGAAGGCACCAGTGGCCAGCCTGATACCCTAATGGTGTACTGCGTCAAGAATCTTCAGATACGAAGGCCTCGCTGACCCATACACGGTGCAACAATAGTGAAGACGCGATCGGACGAAAGCCCTATAAAACTGCAGCAGACGCGCCCGATCTGTTCCCCAGGACCGATGGCTCAGACACTTCAAAATATTCAGTGCCTTCAGGGTCCGCACCTTGAGGTCTTTAAGGTGAGGCAACCACAACAACTTGTAATCAAAAGTGAGGCCCAGGAACCTCACAGTGTCGCTAAAAGGAAGAATGGTGTCCCTCAGACGCAATTCAGGGGAGGTAAAAAGACGTCGAGAACGATTAAAATGAACACACACACATTTGTCCGCAGAAAAGGTAAAACCCGTCTTCGCAGTCCATACCTCTGATAGCTTTATCGTAAGCTGCAACTGCCGACTAGCAGTGACAAGACTGGAGGAAGAGCAGAAAACAGCAAAATCGTCTACAAAAAAGGAGCATTGGGCAGGACTCCGGATAGTGGACGTGATACTGTTAATGACGACGGCAAAGAGCGTGACACTTAAAACGCTTCCCTGAGGAACACCATTCTCCTGCACGTACAAATCAGATAGCACATTACCAACCCGATATCGAAAGAGGCGGCGGGAAAGAAAGGACCGAATGAAGATGGGGAGGCGGCCACGAAAGCCCCACTGATGGAGTTGATTGAGGATAAGGCGGCGCCAAGTAGTGTCATACGCCTTATTAATGTCAAAGAATACACCTAGACAATGCTGGTTACGTAGGAAGGCCTGCTGGATGGCCGCCTCAAGCAGGGTCAAGTTGTCTATAGTTGAACGACATCTCCGAAAGCCACACTGAGAGGGGCTAAGGAGCTGCCTGGTCTCGAGCAGCCGAACCAGGCGACGGTTGACCATGCGTTCCAACGCCTTCCCGACGCAGCTCGTCAAAGTAATACTTCGATAACTACTGGGATGCGTTCGGTCCTTCCCCGGTTTGAGGAGGGAAATAAAAATCGCCTTCCTCCAGGAGTCAGGGAACGTGCCGGATGACCTTATCATATTAAAACAATTCAGGAGAACTTCTTTGGATGGCAGCAACAAGTGCTGCAGCATGCTGTACCGGATTAGATCATGACCAGGCGCAGTATCATAAGCCACAGACAGCGCCCAATCCAGTTCCCACATCGTGAAGGGGCAGCTGTAGGGTTCAGAATTTGGAGACCGGAAGTCCTAGTGACCCCTCTCGATGGCAGTGCGGTAGCGGCAGAAATCTGGATCACAGTTAATAGTGGCAATAGATTCCGAAAAATGCATGGCCAGTGTCTGGGCAATGTCTCTCGGCGCCGTGAGGAGACATCCCTGATGCAGCAATTACGTGACAAGTAGTTGGCTGAGTTTCCCGGAAATCCTCATGATGGCTCCCCATACTTTCGTAGAACTAGTGGAGCGGGAGATGGAGTTCAAGAACGATTGCCACGACCGTCGTTTGCTCTCTTTAATCACTCGCCGCGCCTTGGCCCTTGCCACCCGTAAGGCCGCAATATTGTCAGCTGAGGGACGGCACTTGAAGCGGCGCAGAGCTGCACGGTGTTCTCGGATGGCTGAACGGCACTCAGTGCCCCACCAAGGGACAGGACGCCTCTTGGGATGACCGGATGACCGTGGGATTGACAATTCAGCAGGATGGGAGATCACGGCTGTAGCATGGTCGACCCATTCGTGGACACTGGCACGGTGTTCCAAAACAGCCAGTTGGCTGAAAAGTGTCGAGTCAGCTCTGCAGAGGTGCCACCGGGGCGGCACTGGTAATGCCACACAGCCTCATCCAGGAGGCGAATCCAAAGGGGGAAGTGGTCACTAGAATGGAGGTCAGCAGCAACCTCCCATATAGCGCATTGGGTTGGGGACATACGGCCGTACTGGCAAACATAAGAACCCCGCTTTAACATGCTATGGGAGTCTCGGGCAACTGAACGTGAGAATAAACGAGTCGGATTTGACTAGGTCCCCATCGACTCGTTTCATAATATGCTGCACGTTAACAATACCTTCGTCAGCCCACTCAGATTTTAACTCGTCTGTGAGGATACCCACCAAGTCCCTACATGTCACAACACCCTTACTATAGTTCAAAGTGGAGTGGAGCTCGGTCTCGATAGCGTACTCTCCGAGACAGGTTTCTTTCCGAAGAGAAGCGACTTGACGGGAACTAGAAGTCCCATTGCGCAGTCGATTCACAGATTTCAGTGTTCCTTCAATTCCTTCAAGACCCTTGTGGATGTAAAAGGGAGAAACCCTCTCAATCAAAAACACATTCTGATTATCAGCATGTGCTCTGTTACGACAGTCTGATAAATCTCTAGCAACACCAGGCGCTGGAGGACTCACAGCACGAAGTCGCTTTTTCGATGGGGTGTGTTTTCCTACAAGTGGGCCACCCAATCCACTGGTAGGGGGAAATGTAGAGGTCGAAGGGTCCATTGTGGTCCCACGAGCAGCTAGGGAACTAAAGGTCCGCTCAGACAGAGCCCCGCGTGCCGGAGTAAGCCGTATACAACTGGGGTGCGGCAGGTGCCCCAGAGGTTGCCCGCTTGCGACTGTTCCACCCCAACATCCATGCATCTTATAGGCGCGGAGCACACCGTAAGATTGAGGGTTTTTTTATTAAGGTTGGCCTTCCTCGCAATCCAGGCGGTCAAGCCAAGATTACCATTCCCCGCAGCACACAACATTCCACCGCCGCACCATACGGTGGTCGCTCAAGCATGTCCGGGGGTTACAGTGACAGGAGACTGGCGGCGCTGACCAGTCCCCAGCTCAGGACCCCGGGGTCGCCAAGCCCGTACTCAGCAAATGAATGCTGAGCCCCTGGGGGCAGATTTTTCAATACCATGGGTCAATATTGGTATGATATAGCTATTAAACATCACCAGTTTGGCAGGTTTTGGCCATCCCATAAAAGTGATCTTATTTGTTGGTAGAATTCAGATCCTTCTTGCAGTCTGTTGGTGATTTCATTTCTGACCAAATTATCACTGGAGATTACTCTTCCAAGGTAAGGAGTAACTGTACATTCCCTACATCTACATCTACATTTATACTCCGCAAGCCACCCAACGGTGTGTGGCGGAGGGCACTTTACGTGCCACTGTTATTATCTCCCTTTCCTGTTCCAGTCGCGTATGGTTCGCGGGAAGAACGACTGCCGGAAAGCCTCCGTGCGCGCTTGAATCTCTCTAATTTTACATTCGTGATCTCCTCGGGAAGTGTAAGTAGGGGGAAGCAATATATTCGATACTTCATCTAGAAACGCACCCTCTAGAAACCTGGATGCGATGCAGAGCGCCTCTCTTGAAGAGTCTGCCACTTGAATTTGCTAAACATCGCGCATACCAAATAACCCTGTGACGAAACGCGCCGCTCTTCTTTGGATCTTCTCCATCTCGTCTGTCAACCCGACCTGGTACGGATTCCACACTGATGAGCAATACTCAAGTATAGGTCGAACGAATGTTTTGCAAGCCACCTTCTTTGTTGATGGACTACATTTTCTAAGGACTCTCACAATGAATCTCAACCTGGCACCCGCCTTACCAACAATTAATTTTATATGATCATTCCACTTCAATTCCTTCCGCACGCATACTCCCAGATATTTTACAGAAGTAACTGCTACCAGTGTTTGTTCCGCTATCATATAATCATACAATAAAGCATCCTTCTTTCTACGTATTCGCAATACATTACATTTGTCTATGTTAAGGGTCAGTTGCCACTCCATGCATCAAGTGCCTATCCGCTGCAGATCTTCCTGCATTTCGCTGCAATAGGATGGCCATTTTCACGTCTAGCCACAGCACCTCACCCCATCGTCCACTGCACTAGCAACGCCTTACCGTCCAGCGGCTGCTTCAGCCAGTATGGGAACCGAAATCTTACTCCCAATTGTGCGCGTTCTTCAGTAACGCTTAACGCACTGAATGCTATTTGATATCTGCAGACACAATACAAAATTGTGGAACTGGAAAATAAGGATATGAAATGTGGCTGAAGTTATGGGGTGCTTTACTAGCTGCATCGGGATTTTATGCGTAGCCGTTGGCGACGAGTGAAAACGTGTACCAGACCGGATCTCAGACCTGGCATCTCCTGCTTGCTATGCAGTTGCGTTAACCATTGCGCCAGCCAGACAAAGAACTATCCGTTGGTGTTTGGACTATCTCAGTACGCTCCTCGGTCGACCGACATTCCCCCTAGCACAACCACATTACCTGCAGACCCCATTCATGTTCTCCGTGCTCGTCAACTTAAGATTCCCGTTGGAGGTCGAATGTATCTATGCATCGGTACTGATGGTTGTTGATTCATATCCTATCGAGGCGTATCAATTGTTCTTATGGACATGTCCAAAAACACCACGATCAATGTCCACCGCGACATTTCACACGTGATGCGGTAAGGAAAGTATGTAAACGGACCAGAAACGAATGGGGAACATCTAACGTTGGTCTTTGCATACGTCATTGTTCACTAAATGTTTGCACGAAACTGTTTTATCATAATAATGACATGAAGATAACAGTTCTGTTTCAAAAATTTCAGTCAAGATCAAAATTTGAAGAATCCTTTCAGAACACCTAGTGCTGCAAAAAGAAGAAGCGTACTGACTGAATGTTTGCTTGGAACCAGTAGGGAGGGGAGAAACAACATCTGCTTTGGCATACTGACAGAGGACAAGATACTCTCTCACGTATTTTTAATAATGATTTTGTTACAACGTTACGCAACTTGACCAAGACACTAGAAATTGAATGGCCTGAGCAGACGTTGATGGAGTCTCGTAGGGTGCTAAAAGCATGAGGTATTTTTATGATTCTTAGTTTGTAGAAACGGCGTGTTGGAAATTGAAAGCAAGTGGCGGCGAGCCCATCCCTCAGTAAATCTTGCCAGACTGGCCCACAACCGCACAGGGTAGACAGAGCACCCCCTAGTTGAGACAAGTCTCCAGCAGGACAATGCTGCTGTATCTACATTGGCGCCTGAGAAAGGCTGGGCTGGAGTAGAGGGACTGAAGGGATGCGTCTACACAGTGGAGTCATCAACTGGGCATTGTGTGCAGTACCACAACTAACAAACATTCGCAAGTTTTCGTGTTCGCCGGTACTGCAAAATTGGCCTGTGACCCACTTCCATCGGCCGCCTCGGTCGTACTAGAAACTCTGTCGCCTGAGAAACGTTTATAGATATAATCTTTATGACACCTTATATCTAGGCCTAACATGCTCCAAGGCACAGGCGATTTAGATAAAGATTTTTAAAATTGTATCTGTTCGCTTGTTGCCGGGGGAGGTGACGCAACTTTGGAGAAAAACACCTTCTCCCACCGTGAAAACTTTAAAAAGCCAATAATAGGCGGTTTCTTTTTTTTTTTCCAGAGAAGCAGGTTGCTCAACTCTTGCGCTGGTTCGACATGAGTTTGTGCTGTCTTGTAGGAAGGGAGATTTAGCGCCTCTAAAGCCCTGTGATTGTCTCAAGTCGGGCTGAAGGCGGTGTCGTTCGTGCACTTCGCGGAAAAACGGATTTCTTTATCTGTTAGAGGTACGAAGCACTCGGGTTCTGGACTTCGTTCTGTTAGAAACATCTGGTTGAAGCGCTGGAATGTGTGGTTAGTACTTGGGACCTATCCTAAGACTGACATCACTTGTGCGTAGCTAGACTGGGGAGCCTGTGGTGAAGTTCTGACTGTACCGAAAGTGTGACTTCAAACGTATCAGACTACTCGTTTACCGAGGGCACAATTATTCGTTTTTTGGTTTACCAGTATTGACGTTTCTTATCCTTGTACACTCTGTTGTATAAGTGAGCCAAATTGGTCCTTGGTACGATCAGCGAACGAAATCCACCATGATTTCAGGGCTGTGGTAGAGAGTAAATTGCGATCCGTCTGCCTGATCGCTGGACCGTGAGATTTTGCATATCTTTTGTGGCCGCGATTGATTCACAAGTGCCGTCTTACGCTTCGCCCCGCCGCACACATCTCCCCAGCTGTACGAAGCAGACAGGGTAACATGCTGCTGCTCCAGCCTGTCAGGGAGTACAAATCCCAATTGCCAACTGTTCTCAGCTGCGCCTGTATAGACTTCCGTAGATTATCGATCAAATTCTGCTCAGCGTCACATCAATTCAGATTGCGTTATCCACTTTTTTAGGGCCGGAGTACTTGACTCACTTTTGCCACCAGGGATCCTTGTCCACTGTGGTCTTAAACTACGTGTAAGTTGTTAACCCGTGGTCTAGGGGTAGCGTATTCGATTCATAATCAAAACGTCTTCGGTCCCGGGTTCGATTCCCGCCACTGCCTAAATTTTGATAAATAATCAACATTGGTGGCCAAAGACTTCCGGCATAAGAAGTCAGCCTCATTCTGACAACGGCCTTTTGAAAGAGGGCGGAGGAGCGGATAGAGGTTCAGGGCACTTTCTTGTCCTAGGGGCGGGAAATTACCCCTAAAGGCGGAAGAATCAGAAGGCAATGGAAACCACTGCATTAAAGACACCTAACGTGTATCCACAGGACATGTGGACTGTAATTGAAGAAGTGTCATGATGATCTCTCCATTCGCAAAAGATTCCTGAATAGTCCCCCATTCGGATCTCCGGGAGGGGACTGCCAACGGGGAGGTTACCATGAGAAAAAGATTGAATAATCAACGAAAGGATAACGTTCTACGAGTCGGGGCGTGGAATGTCAGAAACTTGAACGTGGTAGGGAAACTAGAAAATCTGAAAAGGGAAATGCAAAGGCTCAATCTAGATATAGTAGGGGTCAGTGAAGTGAAGTGGAAGGAAGACAAGGATTTCTGGTCAGATGAGTATCGGGTAATATCAACAGCAGCAGAAAATGGTATAACAGGTGTAGGATTCGTTATGAATAGGAAGGTAGGGCAGAGGGTGTGTTACTGTTAACAGTTTAGTGACCAGGTTGTTCTAATCAGAATCGACAGCAGACCAACACCGACAACGATAGTTCAGGTATACATGCCGACGTCGCAAGCTGAAGATGAACAGATAGAGAAAGTGTATGAGGATATTGAAAGGGTAATGCAGTATGTAAAGGGCGGCGAAAATCTAATAGTCATGGGCGACTGGAATGCAGTTGTAGGAGAAGGAGTAGAAGAAAAGGTTACAGGAGAATATGGGCTTGGGACAAGGAATGAAAGAGGAGAAAGGCTAATTGAGTTCTGTAACACGTTTCAGCTAGTAATAGCGAATACCCTGTTCAAGAATCACAAGAGGAGGAGGTATACTTGGAAAAGGCCGGGAGATACGGGAAGATTTCAATTAGATTACATCATGGTCAGACAGAGATTCCGAAATCAGATACTGGATTGTAAGGCGTACCCAGGAGCAGATATAGACTCAGATCACAATATAGTAGTGGATGAAGAGTAGGCTGAAGTTCAAGACATTAGTCAGGAAGAATCAATACGCAAAGAAGTGGGATACGGAAGTACTAAGGAATGACGAGCTACGTTTGAAGTTCTCTAACGCTATAGATACAGCAATAAGGAATAGCGCAGTAGGCATTACAGTTGAAGAGGAATGTACATCTCTAAAAAGGGCCATCACAGAAATTGGGAAGGAAAACATAGGTACAAAGAAGGTAGCTGCGAAGAAACCATGGGTAGCAGAAGAAAATCTTCAGTTGATTGATGAAAGGAGGAAGTACAAACATGTTCCGGGAAACTCAGGAATACAGCAATACAAGTCGCTGAGGAATGAAATAAATAGGAAGTGCAGGGAAGCTAAGACGAAATGGCCGCAGGAAAAATGTGAAGACATTGAAAAAGATACGATTGTCGGAAGGACAGACTCAGCATACTGGAAAGTCAAAGCAACCTTTGGTGTCATTAAAAGCAACGGTGGTAACATTAAGAATGCAACGGGAATTCCACTGTTAAATGCAGAGGAGAGAGCAGATAGGTGGAAAGAATACATTGAAAGCGTCTATGAGGGTGAAGATTTGTCTGATGTGATAGAAGAAGAAACAGGAGTCGATTTAGAAGAGATAGGGGATCCAGTATTAGAATCGGAATTTAAAAGAGCTTTGGAGGACTTACGGTCAAATAAGGCAGAAGGGATAGATAAAATTCCATTAGAATTTCTAAAATCATTGGGGGAAGTGGCAACAAAACGACTATTCACGTTGGTGTGTAGAATATATAAGTCTGGCGATATACCATCTGACTTTCGGAAAAGCATCATCCACACAATTCCGAAGACGGCAAGAGCTGACAAGTGCGAGAATTATCGCACAATCAGCTTAACAGCTCATGCATCGAAGCTGCTTACAAGAATAATATACAGAAGAATGGAAAATAAAATTGAGAATGCGCTAGGTGACGATCAGTTTGGCTTTGGAAAAGTAAAGGGACGAGAGAGGCAATTCTGGCGTTACGGCTAATAATGGAAGCAAGACTAAAGAAACATCAAGAGACTTTTATAGGATTTGTCGACCTGGAAAAAGCGTTCGACAATATAAAATGGTGCAAGCTGTTCGAGATTCTGAAAAAAGTAGGGGTAAGCTATAGGTAGAGACGGGTCATACACAATATATACAACAACCAAGAGGGAATACTAAGAGTGGACGATCAAGAACGAATTGCTCGTGTTAAGAAGGGTGTAAGACAAGGCTGTAGCCTTTCGCCCCTACTCTTCAGTCTGTACATCGAGGAAGCAATGATGGAAATAAAAGAAAGGTTCAGGAGTGGAATTAAAATACAGGGTGAAAGGATATCAATGATACCATTCGCTGATGACATTGCTATCCTGAGTGAAAGTGAAGAAGAATTAAATGACCTGCTGAACGGAATGAACAGTCTAATGAGTACACAGTATGGTTTGAGAGTAAATCGGAGAAAGACGAAGGTAATGAGAAGTAGTAGAAATGAGAACAGGGAGAAACTTAACATCAGGATTGATGGTCACGAAGTCAATGAAGTTAAGGAATTCTGCTACCAACACAGTAAAATAACCAATGACGGACGGAGCAAGGAGGACATCAAAAGCAGACTCGCTATGGCAAAAAAGCCATTTCTGGCGAAGAGAAGTCTACTAATATCAAACACCGGCCTTAATTTGAGGAAGAAATTTCTGAGGCTGTACGTCTGGAGTACAGCATTGTATGGTAGTGAAACATGGACTGTAGGAAAACCGGAACAGAAGAGAATCGAAGCATTTGAGTGTGGTGCTGTAGACGAATGTTGAAAATTACGTGGTCTGATAAGGTAAGGAATGAAGAGGTTCTACGCAGAATCGGAGAGGAAAGGAATGTGTGGAAAACACTGATAAGGAGAAGGGACAGGATGATAGGACGTCTGCTAAGACATGAGGGAATGACTTCCATGGTACTAGAGGTAGCTGTAGAGGGCAAAAACTGCAGAGGAAGACAGAGGTTGGAATACGTCAAGCAAATAATTGAGGACGTAGGTTGCAAGTGCTACTCTGAGATGAAGAGGTTAGCACAGGAAAGGAATTCGTGGCGGGACACATCAAACCAGTCAGTAGACTGATGACCAAAAAAAAAAAAGTTGTTAACGATATTCTATCATAACGTGTTTTACATGAATTATGTCAGTCTTTCTTTTTGGGAAAATAAATGTTGTCAGTAAACTAGATTTTGCATACATTCTCAGTCATTTTTAAATAGCCCCCAAAAGGAATAACTGCCACCATAGGCAACGGTAAGAGCCTCCATTTGAATTTGAGAATAATTACACTGAGCATTGTTAAACAACTTCGAATAAAAGTCAATTGGCCTGTCAAAAGAACCAAATTTAGGCGACAAAACTGCACCAATGCATTAAGAGGAAGTATCCACAGCCAAGAACACAGGTTTTCCGGACCAAAATGAACAAAATATTGATCTCCCGGCAAAGCACCTTTCAATATCTGGAACGCAGACTGACGCACTTGCGACTACTTCCTGCACAAGAGATATAAAGGAACAGCCATCTGAGTGGCGTTACGAATAAATCGGATGTAATACTTGAGCATCCTCAACACATACTGCAATCCAGTACACTGTGTGGGGCTGGAAGGTCAGGGATTAACGAGCAAATGTGGTTGCGATGAGCGGACACCGTGGCTGTGAATAATACGTCCTAAGCACTAAAGTTGAGTCTGAAAAAAATAAATATTTGTATGTGTTACATTTGAGACCAGCTGCAGACAACACTTAAAACAGTGTGCGAAGACTGCGAATGTTCTCTTCAAGAGTGCGTCCTGAATCGACAATATCATCTAAATAAAAGGAACTGTTGCAGTCATCTGTTCCAGAAGGCACTGATGGTTCAAATTGGCTTTGAGCACTATGGGACTTAACAGCTGTGGTCATCAGTCCCCTAGAACTTAGAACTACTTAAACCTAACTAACCTAAGGACATCACACACATCCATGCCCGAGGCAGGATTCGAACCTGCGACCGTAGTAGTCGCGCGGTTCCGGACTGCGCGCCTAGAACCGCGAGACCACCGCGGCCGGCAAGGCACTGAAATATGACGGATGCAGAAGCGCTATCAAACGGCAATCTCAAAAATTTGAAGAGGCTCAGATGCTTCTTAATGACATAGACCTCTCGCGACTGCTAATCGAGAGGTATTTGTAAGTAAGCGTCGCGCAAATCAGGTTTAGAAAAGTAACGACCGGCACCCTATTTATTCACACTTCTTCCAGGCGCGGCAAGGGATAACCGTCAATGACTGTTTGAGGATTCACAGTTTTCTTACAATCGGCCACAACCTGAGTATGTTTGACGGCTTCTTTAGAATGACAAGGGGGGCGCCCACTGACTGATGGTAATGGGAGCTACGATCCCACTGTCTGGCAAATCATGAAGTTCCTGAGCCACCTATCCTCGAAGAGCCTGGGAAACAGGACGAGTTCTAACAAAACGTGGCTGTGTGATGTCCTTCATTATGATACAGGCCACAAAATTATTGACTTTGCTTAAAGTCTCAGAAAACTAATCCTGAAATTCTGGACTTACCTTAGCAACAGTGTCCCGAGGATCAAAGGAACTAAATGTTACCTCCATAAGGATTAAAACCATCATCCCAGGCAGAAAAGAGGTGTCATTAAAACATTGGTAGACAGAGCTAATAAGACCTGTGAGGAGTTTATTTGCAAACTGAACTAAATCATTTGCGAACGGCCTTTAAGAAATATTGATACGCTGACAACGAGATCGATCAAGTACTCCATCCCAGAGGAAAAGTGTCTGACAACATTCAGCAAAAACAACTGTCAGCTGGCAAAGTTTTTCTTCCATTTATTCGCAATATTACGGATCGTATTGGGAAAGTTCTGGCCAGGTTTCAAGTTGAAACAATGATTAGACGCACGAAAAAAAATTAGTGAGTATTTAAGATAGGCGAAAGACGCTCGACACTCGTTAGCAACTCTTGGAATGCATAAAATTCCGTGCAGTTGTGGGAAAGTTTGTACTTGAGCAACGAAAAGAAGTGTCAGTAGCCGCTTAACCGGACACAAATGGCACTGTCGACTGGGACATACCGACAGATCAACTGTAGCGGAACATGTTTTTAAAGACCGTGATCATGAAATAAAATCTAGTGAGACGTGCGTGCTAACCAGTACATGGCATTATTATGCACGCATCTATAGAGAAGCTATAGAGATTCAGAAACCCCACAATAATTGTAAGGAAAAGAGGAGGGTTTAAAGTTAGATAAGATATGACTGTCGACTTTGCGCCAAAGATGTGATAATCGATTACCATCAATCGATAATAATGACGTTAGAGATAGGCTTACAGTCGACCCCGTGTGACGTATGGCGGTGCCCTCTAAGCGCTCTATATAAACGAGACCTCCACTACCTGGCAGTCAGTCGTTGACTCACCTCAAAAGATGTCGCCCGCAGCCGACAACGAAACGTCAGGAAGAAGAAGTTTTACAGATAGACCGCGGCCTCTTAGCCCGGAAGTTTTAACTAACCTTTCGTTGTTGCTTGCGCAACCTAAAGAATTTGTAACAGGCAGCCGCCACTTGTCACCTGTCTTCATAATACTTTGCAAGCGCTGGCAGCACGTCCTCGTATTGTACCAACTCAGGATGCGATGTGGGAAAAAACTCCACACACAACCTATAAACAGTCACTCTGAAAGTTGGACGTAAATACTTTGAAAGGGTACAGTACCGCCCGACATTGAAAATAGGTACAACATAATTCATTATTTTTGTCAGAACAACACATTTTTTTTGTAAAATAACTCAATTTCAACTAGTACAGCGAAGCCGGATACCAGTGTAGGAAAGACTGATAATTTATTTATTTAATTGATCACATGTGCACTCCCTCAAAATAAATCCCTACATCCAGTTTGGTGAGATCTGTGAAATGAATGAATGTATGGTCGTCTGCTAACCGCAGATAGTGAATGTGAATATATGATCATCTTTGAGACGATACTTGGGCCACCTTTGGTGGGACCAAAGAGTTGAAATTTAGCAGAGCTTTGAGCGCCTGAAATGTGGCTGACCAATACGGCAGCAAGGTGCTCCCCCACTTCATCAGAGGTGCGAGACGACCTGAAGAACGGCCATGTTTCGGCACTCTGCCGCTGGATCTTGTGCTGTTAAGACCTGTCTTGGGCGTGCTCCGTAAGGACAAAAGAGTGGAGACATGGTATGCATGTGGAATATTTAAGAGTAGTTTGAAATAATAATTTCTCTATTTCAGGAACTTTTGTGGGGAGAATTAAATGTCAGGCAGGTAATATTAATGGGATCGTAGTAATCTTCGGAAGTGACCAACGGTCACAATGAAACCACGTGTAGCAATAAGTTGAAATACTTCCGTGTGCTTAAGTTAAGCTGAAATTACTAGCGTGTGTACAATAAGTTGAAATATTTAAGAAATAGCGTGTGTACCATAAGTTGAAATATTTAAGAAATGGCGTGTGCAGGACTTGAAATTAGAGACGAGTACTTCCACGTGGTGAGTACTGTGTGAGTCTCAAACTGTGTATGAGACAAAAGATAAAGAGAAGTACTCGTCCATGGTATCAGCGGAGGACTCGAGTGTGTGCTTAATATTAAATTGTGTGATATGATTCCGTGTGACGCTAGATTTAAACTCTGAGAGAGAATCAAGGTGAGTCGGCCGTCTATCCAGCAACGCCACTTGGCTTGCATTGCACAGGAAGACGTGCATATATCTCCAGAGTTCACAGTAGGAAAGTAGAATTACAAAGTGGGGCAGTGTCGTGTGAAACTGGGATAAATATTAATTGAAGTGGGAAAGCTGAAAGTGATAGTGTTGTGACTATTTAGTGTTTTATATTTCTTATTGCAGTGTGATGTATGTCATGTAATTTGGGTATGTGTGGTTTGCATGGGAGAGTAGCAAGGTAGTTTCAAAAGATTAGTGGGTTATGCTTGTTCCTTCTGTTTCGCTCGATCTGGAGGAAAGTTTAGTGATGATGATTGTGAGAGTCGAAGTGTGAGGTATAATAAAAGATCCACCATCCTATCCAGAAAGTGCACTGTAGCGTTAAAAGTAATTACGAGACCATAATATAGAGATTCACCATTGTAAAGCCATGCCCACAGGGCGGAGTTTCTTATGTGTTATTGTTGTAGGTTGTAGAATTTGTGTGTTTAGGTTAGAGAATTTATCGGAATAAGTAAGATAGTGAAAAGAAAAAGATTGGTGGACTTTTACTTCGAATTGTATGTCGTCATAATGTCCCGAATTTATAATGTGTGCGGTGGTCACGTGTTGACAAAAGCCGTTAAATAAAAGACAAAAAAGAAAATGTGGTATTGCCAGTGCGTAGTGTACAGTCAGAGTTCTGTAAATTATTGATAGTCAGATGCGTGTTTCCGTTCCGTAATAATCATATAGGAGGATAACTTGTAACTTAAATTGTGAGTACGAGAGTTCATGTTACTCGATAAATTAAGAATGAATTCACTCGCTTGGCAGACCACTCATCTTGCAGGCCTGACTGCTTGATGCCACAGTATGAGCAAGGCATGTGGGTGCCTCTCAACTTTTTTGCGAAGTTGACCAATGATTCTGCTGTGGTGTGCGTACACAAACTCTGAGATATTATAATCGAGAGTAGTAGCGAGGGAACAGATGCCGAGAGGAGTCAGAAGTGGTCGGGGGAAACCTGCGGCGGAGAAAAGCCAAGCCACGTGAGTGATGGAAGCCTGCCGCGATCGTGCTACCGGCGCCGGAGCTGATAATTTGCCTTTTCGCTGCACTTTGTTGTTGCTTGCTTGTGCACTGGAAGGATTTAGTCAGATTTGCATATTCACACACTGAGAATAATATTTGTACGTTTGTTGTGCCCAGAGACGCGTTTATTGAGGTGGACATTGTGGAACAATTAAGGTCTGTGTGAAGTTTTTAGGTGTTTAAGTAATCTATTTTGCGAATATAGTAAATTATTCTTTAGTGATTTCTTTCATTTTCTCACCATCTAAGGCTAGTTGGCCAAACCCCTTCTGATCCTTCAATCTCTGTCTACACATAAAAAAGTATGACAGTAATTATTATGACCATGCCTTGCATTCATCGCAGTATGGTTTTTGAATCATTTTTAGCATGTTGCTGATCACGCAGCTTCAGCGACAAGAGGACGTAAGTTGTCCGTTTACTACAGGAGCATTGCAGAACAGTTGTCAGGAGTGGTTAGGGAATATTTTAATACTCGCAGTTAAATACTTGAGAACTGATTCATTTATAACTTGTTTTACTCTTAGTCACAGTACAGTTATTGTCAGCATCTGAACTCCCAATGTTTCCGTGCGTCTTTTAAAATAAACAGTTTTTATTGCCGTTGTGGGCAAGAAAGGAGAAAGTTTATCAGTACTTCGTATGTGACGCGCTGCTATGTGTGCATTGTGAAACGTGGGGAAAAGGTGTGAACGGGGCCTAATCAGTTACCGTTGGATGCGCAGTAAACACATACACTTTATTTAAGGAAACAATTTTTTAAATACAATCATTTGAAAAAAAAATTGACTGTAACACAAGCTACACTGACGGCTGAAGGCCTTACTAGGAAAGAATTCAAAATTATTTGTCGGCTGAAGGCCACAAGCAATAGTTCAGAACAATTAATGGCTGAAGACCTGAATTACAAGTGAGGAAGACAAATACACGTTGAAAACACCAAAATAATTTTTAAAACTACCATTTAAAAATATTGATTGTAACACAAGCTACACTGATAGCTGAAGGCCTTATTAAGAAGAATCCAAATTATTTGTCAGCTGAAGGCCCCAAGCAGTAGGAATAATTTAAACAATTGACACAATCAGACCAAATAAAGAAGGGAGTGATCCACAGACAGTGCTCCAAGGATCGACCTGAGAAAAGTCCCTACAGCCGCGTAAGCGATGAGACAGGCAGCCAAGAGCTATGCTCACCTAACAGGATGGCAACTCAACTAGTGACAGTTTAAGCACCGGTCAATGCTCTTACCAAACCCACCTAACGTGTGATAACCAGTACAACGATGGAATAGTTCAAGGGAGGATGAAATGACAGACAGCACTGCGTCTTAAGCATCCAGTGTTTAAAACATTGAAAGGCAGAAGGAACACTACAACCACAATCCATACCGCAATGAAGGAGGCTATCGAACTACACGTCATGACGGACAGCATCGGCAAGTTTAAACGCAGCCAAAACCTCTCAGACAAACAGAAGCTAAACGATGTCAAAGTTAGCGTAAGGAGGGCTATGCGTGAAGCGTTCAGTGAATTCGAAAGTAAAATTCTATGTACCGACTTGACAGAAAATCCTAGGAAGTTCTGGTCTTACGTTAAATCAGTAAGTGGCTCGAAACAGCATATCCAGACACTCCGGGATGATGATGGCATTGAAACAGAGGATGACACGCGTAAAGCTGAAACACTAAACACCTTTTTTCAAAGCTGTTTCACAGAGGAAGGCCGCACTGCTGTTCCTTCTCTAAATCCTCGCACAAACGAAAAAATGGCTGACATCGAAATAAGTGTCCAAGGAATAGAAAAGCAACTGGAATCACTCAACAGAGGAAAGTCCACTGGACCTGACGGGATACCAATTCGATTCTACACAGAGTACGCGAAAGAACTTGCTCCCCTTCTAACAGCCGTGTACCGCAAGTCTCTAGAGGAACGGAGGGTTCCAAATGATTGGAAAAGAGCGCAGGTAGTCCCAGTCTTCAAGAAGGGTCGTCGAGCAGATGCGCAAAACTATAGACCTATATCTCTGACGTCGATCTGTTGTAGAATTTTAGAACATGTTTTTTGCTAGAGTATTATGTCGTTTTTGGAAACCCAGAATCTTCTAGGTAGGAATCAACATGGATTCAAAGCTGTTTCACAGAGGAAGGCCGCACTGCTGTTCCTTCTCTAAATCCTCGCACAAACGAAAAAATGGCTGACATCGAAATAAGTGTCCAAGGAATAGAAAAGCAACTGGAATCACTCAACAGAGGAAAGTCCACTGGACCTGACGGGATACCAATTCGATTCTACACAGAGTACGCGAAAGAACTAGCTCCCCTTCTAACAGCCGTGTACCGCAAGTCTCTAGAGGAACGGAGGGTTCCAAATGATTGGAAAAGAGCGCAGGTAGTCCCAGTCTTCAAGAAGGGTCGTCGAGCAGATGCGCAAAACTATAGACCTATATCTCTGACGTCGATCTGTTGTAGAATTTTAGAACATGTTTTTTGCTAGAGTATTATGTCGTTTTTGGAAACCCAGAATCTTCTAGGTAGGAATCAACATGGATTCCGGAAACAGCGATCGTGTGAGACCCAACTCGCTTTATTTGTTCATGAGACCCAGAAAATATTAGATACAGGCTCCCAGGTAGATGCCATTTTCTTTGTGTTCCGGAATGCGTTCGATACAGTTCCGCACTGTCGCCTGATAAACAAAGTAAGAGCCTACGGAATATCAGACCAACTGTGTGGCTGGATTGAAGAGTTTTTAGCAAACAGAACACAGCATGTTGTTATCAATGGAGAGACGTCTACAGACGTTAAAGTAACCTCTGGCGTGCCACAGGGGAGTGTTATAGGACTATTGCTTTTCACAATATATATAAATGACCTAGTAGATAGTGTCGGAAGTTCCATGCGGCTTTTCGCGGATGATGCTGTAGTATACAGAGAAGTTGCAGCATTAGAAAATTGTATCGAAATGCAGGAAGATCTGCAGCGGATAGGCACTTGGTGCAGGAAGTGGCAACTGTCCCTTAACATAGAGAAATGTAATGTATTGCGAATCCATAGAAAGAAGGATCCTTTATTGTATGATTATACGATAGCGGAACAAACACTGGTAGCAGTTACTTCTGTAAAATATCTGGGAGTATGCGTGCGGAACGATTTGAAGTGGAATGATCATATAAAATTAATTGTTGGTAAGGCGGGTACCAGGTTGAGATTCATTGGGAGAGTGCTTAGAAAATGTAGTCCATCAACAAAAGAGGTGGCTTACAAAACTCTCGTTCGACCTATACTTGAGTATTGCTCATTAGTGTGGGATCCGTACCAGATCGGTTTGACGGAGGAGATAGAGAAGATCCAAAGAAGAGCGGCGCGTTTCGTCACAGGGTTATTTGGTAACCGTGATAGCGTTACGGAGATGTTTAATAAACTCAAGTGGCAGACTCTGCAAGAGAGGCGCTCTGCATCGCGGTGTAGCTTGCTCGCCAGGTTTCGAGAGGGTGCGTTTCTGGATGAGGTATCGAATATATTGCTTCCCCCTACTTATACTTCCCGAGGAGATCACGAATGTAAAATTAGAGAGATTAGAGCGCGCACGGAGGATTTCAGACAGTCGTGCTTCCCGCAAACCATACGCGACTGGAACAGGAAAGGGAGGTAATGACAGTGGCACGTAAAGTGCCCTCCGCCACACACCATTGGGTGGCTTGCGGAGTATAAATGTAGATGTAGATGTAGAGGAGGAAAAGTATACTGCCGCAAAAATACACTAACCTCCAGGGCAGATAACTGGGGCGTTAGCGGCCACTAGGCAGTAAAATACCGCTGGTTGCACTTCACCAATAATAACACAAAATTCAAAATCTAATAACAGACAGTAGAAGATGGCTAATACATTCCGTCAACTCGACTCGCTCCACTTTTTGCTGTTAGTCTGACGGCGACCCTGCGAGCAGCAATGCACGAACAAACGCTGTGATCACAAAATAGTGGAGGTTTCACTACTGGGTTAATGTTCACTCAATTCAAACGTCCTGGGTCCGGTGGACAACGAGGTTGTGGCCCTCGCAACTGCAGCCCCTCGATCCGGCAGTGCCTGCGTGCCGCCAGCGGTCCTGGCATGCCCTCGCGCTGCCGGACCCTTCTCTGCTCGGTCCCAACCGAACTCCCAACACACCCTACCCGGAAAACACATCACGTCCTTCCAATGATGGTACAGGTACCAGATATCGTTAAACACTGCTGCTGCCACTCGCGCACAGACTATGCTAGGAAACGTAGTGGCGCCAGTAAACAGAATAAGAAAACGAGACGCCACTATCCCTGTTACACGATACCAACCTACCAACGACACGAACGCGAGCCGCACATTTCTCACATCGAACTTTTGAGGTGCTGTGTCCAGTCATTCCTCGTCTCGGCGAACTCACGAAACGTTGGCACATATGCAGGCAGTGTAGGCCGTGCCGCTGCTGTCGGTTCCAGCGTCTTGTTTGAAGCCGTCATGAAGCGATTCATCATGTCAGGTAGTAGCTCCATTTGTTGAAACTGAATAAATTGGGTGAGGTCAGGTGCAGGTGGTGCAACGTGCGATTGCTGTGTGGTAGACATTATTAGCTAAGCAGTGCACAAATACAAAAAGCGAAAAGTAAAAATACACTCCTGGAAATTGAAATAAGAACACCGTGAATTCATTGTCCCAGGAAGGGGAAACTTTATTGACACATTCCTGGGGTCAGATACATCACATGATCACACTGACTGAACCACAGGCACATAGACACAGGCAACAGAGCATGCACAATGTCGGCACTAGTACAGTGTATATCCACATTTCGCAGCAATGCAGGCTGCTATTCTCCCATGGAGACGATCGTAGAGATGCTGGATGTAGACCTGTGGAACGGCTTGCCAAGCCATTTCCACCTGGCGCCTCAGTTGGACCAGCGTTCGTGCTGGATGTGCAGACCGCGTGAGACGACGCTTCATCCAGTCCCAAACATGCTCAATGGGAGACAGATCCGGAGATCTTGCTGGCCAGGGTAGTTGACTTACACCTTCTAGAGCACGTTGGGTGGCACGGGATACATGCGGACGTGCATTGTCCTGTTGGAACATCAAGTTCCCTTGCCGGTCTAGGAATGGTAGAATGATGGGTTCGATGACGGTTTGGATGTACCGTGCACTATTCAGTGTCCCCTCGACGATCACCAGTGGTGTACGGCCAGTGTAGGAGATCGCTCCCCACACCATGATGCCGGGTGTTGGCCCTGTGTGCCTCGGTCGTATGCAGTCCTGATTGTGGCGCTCACCTGCACGGCGCCAAACACGCATACGACCATCATTGGCACCAAGGCAGAAGCGACTCTCATCGCTGAAGACGACACGTCTCCATTCGTCCCTCCATTCACGCCTGTCGCGACACCACTGGAGGCGGGCTGCACGATGTTGGGGCGTGAGCGGAAGACGGCCTAACGGTGAGCGGGACCGTAGCCCAGCTTCATGGAGACGGTTGCGAATGGCCCTCGCCGATACCCCAGGAGCAACAGTGTCCCTAATTTGCTGGGAAGTGGCGGTGCGGTCCCCTACGGCACTGCGTAGGATCCTACGGTCTTGGCGTGCATCCGTGCGTCGCTGCGGTCCGGTCCCAGGTCGACGGGCACGTGCACCTTCCGCCGACCACTGGCGACAACATCGAAGTCCTGTGGAGACCTCACGCCCCACGTGTTGAGCAATTCGGCGGTACGTCCACCCGGCCTCCCGCATGCCCACTATATGCCCTCGCTCAAAGTCCGTCAACTGCACATACGGTTCACGTCCTCGCTGTCGCGGCATGCTACCAGTGTTAAAGACTGTGATGGAGCTCCGTATGCCACGGCAAACTGGCTGACACTGACGGCGGCGGTGCACAAATGCTGCGCAGCTAGCGCCATTCGACGGCCAACACCGCGGTTCCTGGTGTGTCTGCTGTGCCGTGCGTGTGACCATTGCTTGTACAGCCCTCTCACAGTATGGTGGGTCTGACACACCGGTGTCAATGTGTTCTTTTTTCCATTTCCAGGAGTGTAGTACACAGAGAAGAAAGGCGGTGCTAAAGCAGCAACGTCAAAGCGTAGAACATAAAGGGCACCAGCACGGCAAGCGCTGCTGGCACAAAAGAGAAGCGACTGCAGAAAAAACAATCGAAAAGACGACAGAATGTGAAGAAGTCAACTACAGTTGACTGCCACATGTAGGAACTACCTCTCGTCGCCAGCAGGCTAGAGCAGTGGCTATCGTCACAGGAAAGCTGGACTGCAGCAGAAATGATTAGCGAACAAGTAAATACAGTAAGCAGAAGCTTTACTCAACTGGTAGCTTCTTCCAAGCGTACAAAGACTCTGTACAAATGAACATGCAGCACTGAAGTCCAGCTAATACAGTAGCAACAAGAGAATCACATGGAGCGGCTCTCTTAACTGATGCACAAGCAATAGTGCTGCCACTGGGCTGCATCTTGCTGGCGTCACGGTTGCCATTCGGTCGCTCCTCGTTGCGGGTGTGCCACGTGGCTGCCACCGAGCATCCTATGGCGTGGCGACAGCGGGCGCTCGTGGTACAGAACAACTTGAGGCGTGCCTCAGTGGGCGTGCTCCCATTGGTTCACTGCTGCGTCAAGACCATTATCTGATGGAAACTTGCTTTTCCGTTACCAGCTCTGGGTCACCAAGGGTATGGTATCGATAGTTGATACCACAGGAAGATTAAAAATCGGGTGGATGGATACCCCTGGCCCTAAGCCAAAATCACAAAAGTCAGTCGGTGGCCGTATGTTCATTTCTGATTGCTCATCGTCAATTGGCTCGTGAACAATGGCCACTATTCCTAGCCTGTAACTTTATTGGTGACGAGAAATGGTGCCTTTACGCTAAAACTAGGCAAATAAAGGAATTGTTGAGGCCAGACAAAGCAGCAACTCCCTATACAAAGTCCGGAGCACATCCACAAAAGATAATGTTTTGCATCTGATGGAACAGCGATAGTTTGTTTTACTACAAATTGCTTCCCCAAGGTTAAGCCATCACTGCTGATATTTATTGTCAACAACTCAGACATCTTGCAGATGCAATTCAAGGAAAACGACCACGAAGGGAACTTCCTTTCTGGCCCACAATGTGCTCCGAACATGCCTCAGTGCATTCGTTGTCAGAAAACCACGTGATTTCTTAAACTGTGGAATCAAAGATAAGATTAATATAAATAAAGAAGAAGAATATCTCGTTGATAACTAAAGTCTCTAATATGTGTCTATTACACTTATGGTAAAACGGTATGAACTTATGCCCCAGCCTATTATCGTGGTTTAAATGCTGATATTCGTATATCTACACCAAGATTTAACCCGATAATAGAGTTAGTGTTCTCCAAACTGTAATGTTAGACAGTCTCCATGAATATGACGACTGAAAGGCATCTAAGCTAAAGATCACAAACAAGTTTCCAGCAGGGAAAGGGTAGGTGATGACAAGTTACAGTACAACTACAACAGTTTAAAGCACGAGCTCACTCAGAAATATATGTTAATGCGGGCAGGGTGCGCGATGTGTCTGCCAGTTGCGGGGTGACAATTGTGCCTGATACATGCAGCGTTTGACATTTCACATTACATAGAAAAAAAGAAGTAGAGTGTATATACGAAAGTTATTGCTCACGTAGTGTGAGTCATTATATTAGCAATTTTAAGTACAGGGACATTCTGAAAAGTAATGCCTGCGAACTTTATATGTGAAATCTCTTAAACGTTTTTGTTAACTTTCCCTATTTTTAATATCTACTTGTTTATTTCTCGTCATACTTCCCTGTAGACGAACACTCATCTTCCATTGAGAGAGCAGTTTGTTGATACCGTCCCAGCAGAATGTTTGACTTTGTTGATGGAGCCAAAACCTTACTTCAGCTTGCACCACTTCATCGCTGTCAAAGAGATTCCTCCAAGGTATTCTTTAAGGATGTCAAACAGATGAAAACCGGATGGGGCCAACTCTTGACTGTGTCAAGGATGAACAATGACAGTGAACCAACGGTATCGGATTGTTGCAAATGTAGGAACCTACCATATTCGATCACTAGCTCATAAATTTGGAAGTAGGTTACAGTAGATAGAGCCCCAGGTGAGTGCAGATGTTATGCCTCACAAAACACAACACAGGCGTTGCACGCTGCGAGACGAGACAGCCAGACAATGTGTGGGAATAGTTGACACAGTGGTACCTAAGCAGAAGAAGGCAGAGGTCTTTCCACACCAGCGCCTATGCAAGTGTACCACAAGATGTAGCAAACTCCAAGCAAAGAAGCCCATGAGCGTACAAAAACCTAACGACTTTTGTACCGAAATAATCTTGTGTTAATGTCGACGAAATCAAATGGAAAGGAGACAAAAACTTCTGGTTACAGTAGTATAGAGTAATATCAACTGCAATAGAAAATAGTGTAACGTGAGTAGGAGTCGTTATTAATAAGAACGTAGAACAGAGAGTGAGTTAGTGTGAACAGTTTCGCGACAGGGTTGTTGGCATCAGAATAGACAACAAACCATCACTAACAACGATAGTTCAGGTAAATACGCCCACATCGCAATCTGAAGATCAAGAGCTGGAGAAAGTATATGATGATATTGAAAGGGTATTCAGTACGTAAAATCTAATAGTCAAGGGGCAATGGAATGCGATTCTAAGGAAAGGAGAAGTGATTAAGGGAGAATGTGGGCTTGGTAGTAGGGGTGAGAAAGACTAATTCAGTTTTGCTACAAATATCAGTGAATACTCTGTTCAAGACTCACAAGACGAGAAGATATACTTGGAAAGGGCCGGGTGATACGAGAGGTTTTCAGTTAGATTACGTCGTGGTCAGACAGAAATACCGATGCTGGATTGTAAGGCGTATCAAGGAGCAGCGACAGCCTAACGTTACAGTTTGGCAGTGATGAAAAGTAAGCTGAAGTTTAAGAGACTAGTCAGGAAGAATCAGTAAACGAAGAAGTGAGATACGGAAAAATGGAAACGATCGTATGGCATTCTTGGCCAGGAGGAACCGTGAGGGAGAGTTCGGCCGCCATATTGCAAGTCCTCTTTAGTTGATGCCACTTCGGCGAAACGGGGGTCAACAATGATGAAAATAATGACAAAGGACGGAAGTACTAAGGAATGAGGAGACACTCTTGAAGTTCTGTAAGTCTATAGATACTGCGATAAGGAACAGCTAGGTAGGCAGTACAGTTGAAGAGGAATTGACGTCTCTAAATAGGGCAGTCACAGAAACCGGAAGGAAAAGCGTAGGTACAAAGAAAGACACTACTTGCAAACCATGGATAACGGAAGGAATACTTAGGCTGATCGCTGAAAGAAGGAAGTACAAAAATGTTCAGGAAATCCAGGAATACAGAAATACCAGTCGCTTAGGAATGAAATAAATAGGAAGCGCAGGTAAGCTAAGGAGTAATGGATGCATGAAAAAATGTGAAGGATAGAAAAAAGTGACTGTCAGAAGAAATGACTCAGCATATAAGAATGTCAAAACAAGCATCGGTGACATTAAAAGCGAGGGTGTTCAGTTCTAATTCCACTGTTAAACGGAGAGGAGAGAGCGGATAGGTGGAATGAGTACACTGAAGGCCTCTATGAGAGGCAAAACTTGTCTCATGTGACTGAAGAAGAAACAGAAGTCGATAGGGAAGAGATAGGAGATCCAGAATTAGAATCAGAATTCAAAAGAACTTTAAAAGACTCAAGATCAACCAAGGCACAAGGGAGCGTTGACGTTCCATCACAACGTATGTCTGGCGATATAACAACTTTCGGAAAAATACCATCCACACAATTGCGAAGACCGCAAGAGCTGACAAGTGCGAGAATTATCGCACAGTCAGCTTAGCAGCTCATGTACCCAATTTACTATCAAGAATAATACCCAGAAGAATGGAAAAGAAAATTAGGGATCAGTTCGATGGCGATCACATTAGCTTCATGAAAGGTGAATGCACCAGAGAGGCAGTTCTCACATTACGGTCGATATTAGAACCATGACTAAAGGGAAGTCAAGACACGTTCATAGGATTTGTCGACGTGGAAAAAGCGATCGACAATGTAAAATGGTACAAGATGTCCGAAATTCTGAGAAAAATCTGCGTAAGATATAGGAAAAGATGGGTGGTACACAATATGAACTGTGCCAAGAGGGAATAATAATAGTGGAAGATCAAGAACGAATTGCTCGGATTAAATACGGTATGAGACAGGGATGTAGTCTTTCACCCCTATTGTTCAATCTACACGTGGAAGAAACAATGATGGAAATAAAAGTTCTACATCTACATCTACATGATTACTCTGCAATTCACATTTAAGTGCTTGGCAGAGGGTTCATCGAACCACAATCATACTATCTCTCTACAATTCCACTCCCGAACAGCGCGCGGGAAAAACGAACACCTAAACCTTTCTGTTTGAGCTCTGATTTCTCTTGTTTTATTTTGATGATCATTCGTACCTATGTAAGTTGAACTCAACAAAATATTTTCGTATTCGGAAGAGAAAGTTGGTAACTGAAATTTCGTAAATAGATCTCGCCGCGACGAAAAACGTCTTTGCTTTATTGACTCCCATTTCAACTCGCGTATCACATCTGCCACACTCTCTCCCCCATTACGCGATAATACAAAACGAGCTGCCCTTTCTTGCACCCTTTCGATATCCTCCGTCAATCCCACCTGGTAAGGATCCTACACCGCGCAGCAATATTCTAACAGAGGACGAACGAGTGTAGTGTAAGCTGTCTCTTTAGTGGACTTGTTGCATCTTCTAAGTGTCCTGCCAATGAAACGCAACCTTTGGCTCGCCTTCCCCACAATATTATCTATGTGGTCTTTCCAACTGAAGTTGTTGGTAATTTTAACATCCAGATACTTAGTTGAATTGACAGCCTGGAGAATTGTACTATTTATCGAGTAATCGAATTCCAACGTATTTCTTTTGGAACTCATGTGGATCTCCTCACACTTTTCGTTATTTAGCGTCAACTGCCACCTGCCACACCATACAGCAATCTTTTCTAAATCACTTTGCAACTGATACTGGTCTTCGGATGACCTTACTAGACGGTAAATTACAGCATCATTTGCGAACAACCTAAGAGAACTGCTCACATTGTCACCCAGGTCATTTATATATATATATATATATATATATATATATATGTATGTATGTATGTATGTATGTATATCAGGAACAGCAGAGGTCCCAGGACGCATCCCTGGGGAACACCTGATATCACTTCAGTTTTACTCGATGATTTGCCGTCTATTACTACGAACTGCGACCTTACTGATAGGAAATCACGAATCCAGTCGCACAACTGAGGCCCGCAGCTTGATTAGAAGTCGCTTGTGAGGAACGGTGTCAAAAGTTTTCTGGAAATCTAGAAATACGGAATCAACTTCAGATCCCCTGTCGATAGCGGCCATTACTTCGTGCGAATAAAGAGCTAGCTGCGTTGCACAAGAACGATGTTTTCTAAAACCGTGCTGATTAGGTATCAATATCTCGTTCCCTTCGAGGTGATTCATAATGTTTGAATACAGTATATGCTCCAAAACCCTACTGCAAACCGACGTCATTGATATAGGTCTGTAGTTCGATGGATTACTCCTACTACCCTTATTAAACACTGGTGCGACCTGCGCAATTTTCCAATCTGTAGGTACACATCTATCGGTGAGCGAGCGGTTGTATATGATTGCTAAGTAGGGAGCTATTGTATCAGCATAATCTGAAAGGAACCTAATCGGTATACAATCTGGACCTGAAGACTTGCCCGTATCAAGCGATTTGAGTTGCTTCGCAACCCCCAAAGTATCTACTTCTAAGAAACTTGTGCTAGTAGCTGTTCGTGTTTCAAATTCTGGAATATTCCATTCGTCTTCCCTGGTGAAGGAATTTCGAAAAACTGCGTTCAATAACTCCGCTTTAGCGGCACAGTCGCCGGTAACAGTACCATCGGCACTGCGCAGCGAAGGTATTGATTGACTGCGTCTTGCCGCTTGTGTACTTTACATAAGACCAGAAATTCTTCGGATTTTCTACCAAATTTCGAGACAATGTTTCGTTGTGGAACCTATTAAAGGCATCCCGCATTGAAGTCCGTGCCAAATTTCGCGCGTCTGTAAATTTTAGCCAATCTTCGGGATTTCGCGTTCTTCTTAACTTCGCATGCTTTTTCCGTTGCCTCTGCAACAGCGTTCGGACCTGTTTTGTGTACCATGGGAGATCAGTTCCATCTCTTACCAATTTACGAGGTATGAATCTCTCAATTGCTGTTGCAACTATAACTTTGAATTTGAGCCACATCTCGTCTACATTTGCATAGTCAGTTCGGAAGGAATGGAAAGTGTTTGCGTTTGCTTCTGGTGGATTTGGAAGAAACGGTATTGAGCCTAGCTACAGCGACCTTGTGATCACTAATCCCTGTATCAGTCATGGTGCTTTCTATTAGCTCTGGATTGTTTGTGGCTAAGAGGTCAAGTGTGTTTTCGCAACCATTTACATTTCGCGTGGGTTCGTGGACTAACTGCTCGAAATAATTTTCGGAGACAGCATTTAGGACAATCTCGGAAGATGTTTTCTGCCTACCACCGGTTTTGAACAAGTATTTTTGCCAACATATCGAGGGAAGTTTGAAGTCCCCACCAACTATAACCGTATGATTGGGGTATTTATTTGTCACGAGACTCAAATTTTCTCTTAACTGTTCAGCAACTATATCATCGGAGTCTGGGGGTCGGTAGAAGGAGCCAATTATTAACTTAGTTCGAGTGTTAAGTATAACCTCCACCCATAGTTCAAGAGTGGAATTAACATTCTAAAGGCGAAAGGATATCAGTGACAAGATTTCCAGGTGACATTGCTATCCTTAGTGAAAGTGAAGAAGAATTACATAATCTCCTCAACGTAATGAACAGTCTAATAAGCACAGAATATGGACTGAGAGTAAATGGAAGAAACACAAAAGCAATGAGAAGTAGCAGAAATGAGAACAGCAAGAAACTTAACATTAGAACGGATGTTCACGAAGTAGATGAAGTTAAGGCACCAAAATAACCCACAACAGACAGAGCAAGGAGGAGATCAAAATCAGACTAGTATTGGCAAAAAGGGCAGTCCTGGCAAAGAGAAGTGTACTAGTATCAAACACAGGCCTTAATTATGAGGATGGAATTTCTGAGAATGTACGTTTGGAGCACAGCCTTGCATGATAGTGAAACATGGACTGAGGGAAAACTGTAATTAAAGAGAATTGAAGCATTTCAGATATGGTGCTACAGAAGGATTTCGAAAATTAAGTGGGCTGATAAGTTAAGGAATGAGGAGGTACTGTGCAGGATCTGAGTGGAAAGGAATATATACACTCCTGGAAATGGAAAAAAGAACACATTGACACCGGTGTGTCAGACCCACCATACTTGCTCCAGACACCGCGAGAGGGCTGTACAAGCAATGATCACACGCACGGCACAGCGGACACACCAGGAACCGCGGTGTTGGCCGTCGAATGGCGCTAGCTGCGCAGCATTTGTGCACCGCCGCCGTCAGTGTCAGCCAGTTTGCCGTGGCATACGGAGCTCCATCGCAGTCTTTAACACTGATAGCATGCCGCGATAGCGTGGACGTGAACCGTATGTGCAGTTGACGGACTTTGAGCGAGGGCGTATAGTGGGCATGCGGGAGGTCGGGTGGACGTACCGCCGAATTGCTCAACACGTGGGGCGTGAGGTCTCCACAGTACATCGATGTTGTCGCCAGTGGTCGGCGGAAGGTGCACGTGCCCGTCGACCTGGGACCGGACCGCAGCGACGCACGGATGCACGCCAAGACCGTAGGATCCTACGCAGTGCCGTAGGGGACCGCACCGCCACTTCCCAGCAAATTAGGGACACTGTTGCTCCTGGGGTATCGGCGAGGACCATTCGCAACCGTCTCCATGAAGCTGGGCTACGGTCCCGCACACCGTTAGGCCGTCTTCCGCTCACGTCCCAACATCGTGCAGCCCGCCTCCAGTGGTGTCGCGACAGGCGTGAATCGAGGGACGAATGGAGACGTGTCGTCTTCAGCGATGAGAGTCGCTTCTGCCTTGGTGCCAATGATGGTCGTATGCGTGTTTGGCGCCGTGCAGGTGAGCGCCACAATCAGGACTGCATACGACCGAGGCACACAGGGCCAACACCCGGCATCACGGTGTGGGGAGCGATCTCCTACACTGGCCGTACACCACTGGTGATCGTCGAGGGGACACTGAATAGTGCACGGTACATCCAAACCGTCATCGAACCCATCGTTCTTCCATTCCTAGACCGGCAAGGGAACTTGCTGTTCCAACAGGACAATGCACGTCCGCATGTATCCCGTGCCACCCAACGTGCTCTAGAAGGTGTAAGTCAACTACCCTGGCCAGCAAGATCTCCGGATCTGTCCCCCATTGAGCATGTTTGGGACTGGATGAAGCGTCGCCTCACGCGGTCTGCACGTCCAGCACGAACGCTGGTCCAACTGAGGCGCCAGGTGGAAATGGCATGGCAAGCCGTTCCACAGGACTACATCCAGCATCTCTACGATCGTCTCCATGGGAGAATAGCAGCCTGCATTGCTGCGAAAGGTGGATATACACTGTACTAGTGCCGACATTGAGCATGCTCTGTTGCCTGTGTTTAAGTGCCTGTGGTTCTGTCAGTGTGATCATGTGATGTATCTGACCCCAGGAATGTGTCAATAAAGTTTCGCCTTCCTGGGACAATGAATTCACGGTGTTCTTATTTCAATTTCCAGGAGTGTAGATAAGACTAACAAGAAGAAGGGATAGGGTGATAGGACATCAGTTAAGACATCAGGGAGTGACTTCCATGGTGTACTAGAGGGAGCTGTAGCAGGTAAAAACTGTAGACGAAGACAGAGATTGGAATACATCCAGCAGATAACTGAGGACGCAGGTTATAACTGCCGCTCTGAGATGAAGAGGTTGGCACAGGAGAAGAAATCGTGGAAGGACAGCGTCAAACCACTCAGAGGACTGACAACTCAAAAAAATAATAAAATAAAATTGAATGAAATAAAATAAAGAAAGAAAAGATAAAGGGTCCAAATTGCCTTTAACGTATGCGGGAGTGCACTCTCATAGATCGGAAACACTATTTCCTAATACTGATCGAACCAGTAAGTACCATCAGCCTCGTCCACAGTTCTGACAAACAGGACAAGCACTTCACCATTACAAAATTGCTCTAGATGCGTCTCATAACGTTAAAAACAATCTATCCAGATCCATTCCCCCATACAGAATCTCCACGAAGTAAAACTGCTCCACGTTAACATTCCATGAGTGAAAGCATCATGATAGTGCACAGAACATCCAAACTGATCAGCCAAAACATTATTACCACTGACCAATTGTCGGTAGAAGCCTGTATAGGCGATAGCGGCGTCACCTGGCGAGGAATGACTTCTAGTCAGACACACACACGGTGCTTGTAGTATCAGTGAGTGTACTGTCCGTGTGTAGAATGAGTGTGTAGTATGACTAAGGGCAGATTGTGATGGCCCAGAAGTTCGGTTGTTTGGATCTCATGACAGATGTCAGACGTCACAGGCTGGACAGACTGGTAAAACAGGACAGGCGGCGAACAGTGACGGAACTAATATCGGATTTTAATGCTGGGCAGAGTGGAAGTGTGTCTGAACACACAGTGCTCCGTACACTCCTAACGATGGGTTTCCGCAGCGGGCGACCCATGCGTGTGCCAATGTTAACACCACGACATCGGCAGCTGCGACGGAAATGATCATGTAACTGTCGGCACTGGACGTTGGTGCAGTGGAAGACCATTGCATGTCTGATGAATCTCGATGTTCATCATATCGATGGGAGGGAGCTAATCCATCGTCTTCCAGGGGAACAGCTCGTTGACACCTGTACTGCCGGATGGAGATAAACTGCCGACTGTTCCATGATGCTCTGGGGAACACTCACGTGCGCATCCATGGGTCCAATGGAACTCTTGCAAGACGGCCAAGGTGTGTCGTACACTGGTTGCAGATAATGTAAACCCTATCACGACGATCATGTTTCCTGACGGCAGCGACATTTTTCAGGAAGATAATGCGCCACGTCACGCGACCAGGAATGTGATGGGAGTGGTTTGAGGAACACAGTAGTGGCGAGTTCACTTCATGTGTCGGCTCCTCAACTCTCTAGATTTGAACCTGATCGAACGCATCTGTGATGTGATTGAATGTGGAGTCAGAGCTCACCCCCTCCTTCGCTAAACTGACGGGAAATAAGTGAGTTATGTGTGTATATGTGATGCCAGCTCCTCCCACAGACCTACCAAGGCATCAATGCTTTCATGTCACAACGCGTTGCAGGTGTTAACCGTGACAAAGCACATTATGACCACTGACCAACTATCGATATAAGACCGTCTAGGCTACAGCAGCGTCACCTGGCGAGGAATGACTGCTAGTCAGACGTACACACGGTGCTTGTAATATTAGTGAGTGTATTGTTCGTGTGTAGAATGAGGAAGGCGCGCGCCAGAGGTAGTAAAGTTCTCACTGGAGATGTTCGTTAAACAGAATCTCTAGCATACAGTTTGACTGTATTTGTAAGTTATTCAAACTGAACATACTTTTTACAGGATATCCTGCAGCTGCCTGTTACAGATTTCTTCCCCTTTCTTATTAAAGAACTAACGTGCGTGGTGCGGAGTGACAGCTGTTTGCGATATGTGCAGCATTAGCTGTCTCGTGTTACGTAGAGAAACAAGCAACAGATGTGTGAGAATTATGAGTTGTCTTATTTTGGTGATAGTGTTACAGTCTATGAGTCGAAAAATGGAGTGTGGTAGCTGCGGTCACCGCTGCAGAC
Source organism: Schistocerca piceifrons (assembly GCF_021461385.2). NCBI lineage: Eukaryota > Metazoa > Arthropoda > Insecta > Orthoptera > Acrididae > Schistocerca > Schistocerca piceifrons. The sequence goes on from NC_060143.1 coordinate 559,594,514, forward strand.
AGGAGACAAATATTGCCAGTATGCTTCAGGGGCCTCGCTGCGCTAACCTATCTGTTTGTATTTTATGGGACGGGAGACCTCGAGGGCAGACGTAAACTAGGTGGCGCAGGCAACAGGAAAGCAGGCGGCAATCGCGAAGTGACGAAGTCTGCGCCGCGGACGGACATGCATATTACATGGCCGGCGTGCAGCGTCACCTGCTGGGGGCCGAACAGACCGCTCCAAAGCCGGCAAACACCGGCGCCGCCGCCAGGTAACAGCGGCGAGTGACATGGTCCAGGCTGCGTGGTGGTGGTGGTGGCGGGTAACCGAGACCCCGCCGACCGATTTGAAATTCGGATTAGCGAGACAAAGCGAGCCGCGCCACTGTCGCACGGCACAACCCACTACATAGGCGCTGCAGATGAGCTCCGCCTAGTTGGTCTTGCTGGCCGCAGCGCGACCAGGGAGGCTAGCGTATAAAACTGATGACGAACATTATCGCTGCAGAATAGTGGCACTTAGAGGGTGACAGTTATTGAACTACATGAAATAAAATCGTCATATCTGCTGAACTATTTGCGTTAGGACGTCCAGACTGCACGGATGGCCGCGGGTCATGTTGGACACTAGAATGCGCATGTGTGGTTTGCTTTAGCGACGATGCGCACTTCCACCTGGATGAGTTTGTCACTAAGCAAAAGTGGTGCATTTGGCGGACTGCGCATTTCGCGATCGAGACATGGTTCAAATGGCTCTGAGCACTATGGGACTTCTATGGTCATCAGTCCCCTAGAACTTAGAACTACTTAAACCTAACTAACACAACACCCAGTCATCACGAGGCAGAGAAAATCCCTTACCCCGCCAGGAATCGAAACCGGGAACCCGGGTGCGGGAAGCGAGAACGCTACCGCACGACCACGAGCTGAGGACTCGATCGAGAAATTGTGTTCGAATTTTGTGATTTACCTCGAAGGAAACAGTCTATTGGTTCAAATGGTTCAAATGGCTCTGAGCATTATGGGACTTAACATCTGTGGTCATCAGTCCCCTAGAACTCAGAACTACTTAAACCTAACTAACCTAAGGACATCACACACATCCATGCCCGAGGCAGGATTCGAACCTGCGACCGTAGCGGTCACGCGGGTCCAGACTGAAGCGCCTAGAACGGCACGGCCACATCGGCCGGCGAAACGGTCTATAGACACACAGACAACATGCGTTTAGAAAATATCGTTCCTGTGAAACACAACTAGCTCTTTATTAACATTAAGTGCTGAGTGCTATTGACAAGCGATTTCAGATTGATTCCGTATCCCTGGATTTCCGGAAGGCTTTTGACACTGTACCACACCAACGGCTCGTAGTGGAACTCCTTGATTATGGAACATCGTCTGAGTTATGTGACTGGATTTGCGATTTCCTGTCAGAGAGGTCACAGTTCGTAGTAACTGACGGAAAGTCATCGAGTAAAACAGAAGTGATTTCAGGCGTTCCCCAAGGTAGTGTTATAGGCCCTATGCTGTTCCTTATCTACACTCCTGGAAATTGAAATAAGAACACCGTGAATTCATTGTCCCAGGAAGGGGAAACTTTATTGACACATTCCTGGGGTCAGATACATCACATGATCACACTGACAGAACCACAGGCACATAGACACAGGCAACAGAGCATGCACAATGTCGGCACTAGTACAGTGTATATCCACCTTTCGCAGCAATGCAGGCTGCTATTCTCCCATGGAGACGATCGTAGAGATGCTGGATGTAGTCCTGTGGAACGGCTTGCCATGCCATTTCCACCTGGCGCCTCAGTTGGACCTGCGTTCGTGCTGGACGTGCAGACCGCGTGAGACGACGCTTCATCCAGTCCCAAACATGCTCAATGGGGGACAGATCCGGAGATCTTGCTGGCCAGGGTAGTTGACTTACACCTTCTAGAGCACGTTGGGTGGCACGGGATACATGCGGACGTGCATTGTCCTGTTGGAACAGCAAGTTCCCTTGCCGGTCTAGGAATGGTAGAACGATGGATTCGATGACGGTTTGGATGTACCGTGCACTATTCAGTGTCCCCTCGACGATCACCAGTGGTGTACGGCCAGTGTAGGCGATCGCTCCCCACACCATGATGCCGGGTGTTGGCCCTGTGTGCCTCAGTCGTATGCAGTCCTGATTGTGGCGCTCACCTGCACGGCGCCAAACACGCATACGACCATCATTGGCACCAAGGCAGAAGCGACTCTCATCGCTGAAGACGACACGTCTCCATTCGTCCCTCGATTCACGCCTGTCGCGACACCACTGGAGGCGGGCTGCACGATGTTGGGGCGTGAGCGGAAGACGGCCTAACGGTGTGCGGGACCGTAGCCCAGCTCCATGGAGACGGTTGCGAATGGTCCTCGCCGATACCCCAGGAGCAACAGTGTCCCTAATTTGCTGGGAAGTGGCGGTGCGGTCCCCTACGGCACTGCGTAGGATCCTACGGTCTTGGCGTGCATCCGTGCGTCGCTGCGGTCCGGTCCCAGGTCGACGGGCACGTGCACCTTCCGCCGACCACTGGCGACAACATCGATGTGCTGTGGAGACCTCACGCCCCACATGTTGAGCAATTCGGCGGTACGTCCACCCGGCCTCCCGCATGCCCACTATACGCCCTCGCTCAAAGTCCGTCAACTGCACATACGGTTCACGTCCACGCTTTCGCGGCATGCTACCAGTGTTAAAGACTGCGATGGGGCTCCGTATGCCACGGCAAACTGGCTGACACTGACAGCGGCGGTGCACAAATGCTGCGCAGCTAGCGCCATTCGACGGCCAACACCGCAGTTCCTGGTGTGTCCGCTGTGCCGTGCGTGTGATCATTGCTTGTACAGCCCTCTCGCAGTGTCCGGAGCAAGTATGGTGGGTCTGACACACCGGTGTCAATGTGTTCTTTTTTCCATTTCCAGGAGTGTATATAAACGATTTGGGGGCAATCTGAGCAGCTGTCTTCGGTTGTTTGCAGATGACGCTGTCGTTTATCGACTAATAAAGTCATCAGAAGATCAAAACAAACTGCAAAACGATTTAGAATAGATATTTGAATGGTGCGAAAAGTGGCAGTTGACCCTAAATAACGAAAAGTGTGAGGTCATCCACATGAGTACCAAAAGGAACTCGTTAAACTTCGGTTGCACGATAAATCAGTCTAATCTAAAAGCCGTAAATTCAAGCAAATTCCTAGGTAGTAGAATTACGAACAACTTATATTGGAAAGAACTCATAGAAAATGTTGTGGCGATGGCTAACCAAAGGCGGCCTTTTATTGGCAGGACACATAGAAAATGTAACATACCTACTAAGGAGACTGCTTACACTACGCTTGTCCGTCCTGTTTTAGAATACTGCTGCGCGGTATCTGATCCTTACTAGATAGGACTGACTGAGTACATCGAAAAAGTTCAAAGAAAGGCAGCACGTTTTGTATTATCGCGAAATATGGGAGAGAGTGTCACAGAAATGATACAGGATTTGGGCTGGAAATCATTAAAAGAAAGGCGTTTTTCGTTGCGACGGAATCTTCTCACGAAATTCCAATCACCAACTTTCTCCTCCGAATGCGAAAATATTTTGTTGACACCGAACTATATAGGGAGGAATGATCACAACGATTAAATAAGGGAAATCAGAGCTCGTACGGAAATATCTAGGTGTTCATTCTTTCCCCGCTCGAGATTGGAATACCAGAGAATTGTGAAGGTGGTTCGATGAACCCTCTACCAGGCACTTAAATATGATTTTCAGATTATCCATGTAGATGTAGATGTAGATGTAGATGAGAAGTTCCTTCACCTTCAACGGGTGACTGTGTTGGGCGCAATGTCCAGTCACGGTATAGTTGGGGCGATATTCCCTAATGGCACGTTGATTATCCAACGGCACGTAAAGGTTTTGAAAGATGATTTTGTCTCCATTATCCAAAGGGTCCCTAATTTCGACAAGATGTGGTTCATGCAAGACGAAGATCTACCCCCTCGAAGCAGGAGAGTGATGTCCTGGAGGACCACTTTAGGGACCGAATTCTGGCTCTGAGGTACCCAGAGGCCACTGGCACGGGCCTCGAATGGCCGCCATATTCTCCTGATCTGTGCACATGCGACTCCTTTTTGTGGGGCTACATTAAAGACAAAGTCTACAGCAATAACCCCAAAACCAGTACTGAGCTGAAAACCGCCATTCAGGTTATCATCGACTGCATCGATATTCCAACACTTCAGCAGGTCATGCAGTATTTCGCTATTCGGCTGCGCCACATCACCGTCAATGGTGGCATTCATATCGAACAAGTCATAACCTAAACACAAATATCTGTAGTGACGCTCACAAGCTGAATAAAGTGTGTGCACGCTTTAGTTTGTAACTAATTTACGGTTTTTTTCATATAGTTCAATAACTGTCACCCTGTAAGGTGCAAGATTCATTTGATTGGGTCCATCTGTGGTTTTGAAATTGTAAACTACACTGATCTATTGATCGTAAGGACGAAAGTAGTTTTGGCGTAATGTGTCACTGCCAAACACAGTAACTCGATGGAACTTGATAGATAGAAAGAACTTCTAGAGTACAGTACGTGGAAGTGCAGTACAAGACAGTACAGAAGATAACTACAAGAAATACGTAAGGGGAAGAATAGAAATGATACTTTTATTCGCAGACGATAATCACACTGGCGTCAGCACGGTATATGATGTTCTTCTACTCATTACAAAATTTTGGACATACACTACTGGCCATTAAAATTGCTGCGCCACGAAGATGACGTGCTACAGACGCGAAATTTAACCGACAGGAAGAAGATGCTGTGATAAGCAAATGATTAGCTTTTAAGAGCATTCACACAAGGTTGGCACCGGTGGCGACAACTACAACGTGCTGACATGAGGAAAGTTTCCAACCGATTTCTCATACACAAATAGCAGTTGACCGGCGTTGCCTGGTGAAACATCTTAGTGATGCCTCGTGTAAGGAGGAGAATTGCGTACCATCACATTTCCAACTTTGATAAAGGTCGGATTGTAGCCTATCGCGAATGCGGTTTATCATATCGCGACATTGCTGCTCGCGTTGGTCGAGATCCAATGACTGTTAGCAGAATATGGAATCAGTGTGTTCAGGAGGGTAATACGGAACGCCGTGCAGGATCGCAACGGCCTCGTATCACTAGCAGTCAAGATGACAGGCATCTTATCCGCATGGCTGTAATGGATCGTGCAGCCACGTCTCGATCCCTGAGTCAACAGATGGGGACGTTTGCAAGACAACTACCATCTGCACGAACAGTTCGACGACGTTTGTAGCAGCATGGACTATCAGCCTGGAGACCATGGCTGCGGTTACCCTTGACGCTGCATCACAGGCAGGAGCACCTGCGAGAGTGTACTCAACAACGAACCTGGGTGCACGAATGGTAAAACGTCATTTTTTTCGAATGAATCCAGGTTCTGTTTACAGCATCATGATGGTCGCATCCGTGTTTGGTGACATCGCGGTGAACGCACATTGGAAGCGTGTATTCGTCGTCGCCATTCTGGCGTATCACCCGGCGTGATGGTATGGGGTACCATTGGTCACACGTCTCGGTCACCTCTTGTTCGCATTGACGGCACTTTGAACAGTGGAAGTTACATTTCAGATGTGTTACGACCCGTGGCTCTACACTTCATTCCACTCTGCACTGAATATAACTTTATTATTGTTCCACCACGGGACTGTAAGTGATTATCGCTTGGCGTTCGAGTGTTAGACATCAGCCTCCTGGTCACCCTACGGCAAGCTGAAAAAGAAAAAGAGAAGAAGAAGTGATATATATGTATATATTATAAATCCTATCCCTCAAAAGTATTTCTCTTCTTCATACTTCCTTTGTTTTACCACAGATGATGTGTCACTGATCTCATTTGCACTAAGTCTGCAGTACACGCGAGGTGCCTACTTACTTCCATCACCCAGAGTGGAATGCAAAAGTTCTAATAAATGTTCACCAAACTGTAGCCTTCTATAGTTGTCGTCCCCTGGGCGGAAAACAGCACGTAGGTCGTGACTCCGTAATATTCACGCTGTAAGAAACTCTTAGCGAGGAACTGTTGTTTTATAGGTGATTAAATTTCCGATCAGTTAGTTTATACGGGATGTCATTCGCTTTTTTTTATTGGCAGAACACGAGAAACTGCACTATGACATTCCACTTTAGAGTCACAAAGTCAAAAATATGCATTATTTGTGATGTCACAGCCAGACACCACACTTGCTAGGTGGTAGCCTTTAAATCGGCCGCGGTCCGTTAGTATACGTCAGACCCGCATGTCGCCACTATCAGTGATTACAGACCGAGCGCCGCCACACGGCAGGTCTAGTCTAGAGAGACTCCCTAGCACTCACCCCAGCTGTACAGCCGACTTTGCTAGCGATGGTTCACTGTCTACATACACTCTCATTTTCAGAGACGACAGTTTAGCATAGCCTTCAGCTACGTCATTTGCGACGACCTAGCAAGGCACCATATTCAGTTACTATAAATGTATTCTGAACAGTTAACATTGTGAATTATGTACCGTCAAGAGCGACGTTCATCATTAATGGATTAAAGTTAAGTATCAAACTAATTATGTCCGCTTTCTACATTCTCATTCCTTGTCATGTTCCAGACCTCACGTCAGTATAGTTCTTCCCTCCTCACGCCAGCCTGCGTGAGCTAAAACGTCTGCATTTCGGCCTCCACTCGTAGCACGGTGTTGACTCTTCTGCTAACACAAAATTATTCTGCAACAAAATAATTAACTGCGTATTTCAGTAATTACAATTACGTTGTTCTCAACTAGACATTGCAGGTTATATCTTAACTGATACCTCGGCAGACAACATAGCTCACCTCAGAGACTCCCGAACAAGCTCTGATCTTACAGCCGAACCACTTCTCCCGCCCTTCAAGTTAAGCACAATCCGAAGATCACCGAAGCCTGCCTCGTTGTTTGGCAGCTGTTTATTCTCCTGCTGGTTACTAATACTTGTGAAATAACAGAATGATAGCACGCTATGGAGAGAAGCTTTAAATACGACATGCAGGTAAATACACTATTTAATTTGTCTAATATCAATAACAGAAGATTCTCATTTTGGCGCTCAACTTAAGAATGCAGCAGCTAATTCCGGAGACTGTGGCATGTCGAGTGTCGTGTTGGGCAATTTCGACAAGACTACAACAAATCCAGAAATTATTATTAGGGTAGCATGATGTTTAATTTAAGCATTGTTTTTCCCAGATATTGATCGTTATTTTGTCAAAGAAATCTCAACCTGGTAACTTGTAGCAATGTTGTCTGATCATATTCAACCAGCAAGCAAGGTAGATGCCTGATAAGTAATCTCTACTGTACAAGAGTACCGATTTATAGCAATCTTCAGTGCTTTTTGCATAATAGTCTCATTACTAGTTGCACATCGTCTATCGAATTTACCGCTACTGTTATTCAAGGTTGCAGCACCTTTCTTTAAGCAAAATGAAAAGTTTTGACACACAATACCACAGGCATACAACACTAATGCATTGTTACCTGTCAAAATATTTCATAAAAGTTCTAACGAAATAATCAGGCTTCATACATCAGCAGAGAACAACTCTTACCACGTAAGGTGCTGCTTGCATAGACAAAGTCCACTATATTTAAATATTATTCGCAATCTGAGTGGCATTCATTATCTCTGAGTGAGTTCTGCGCCACCAATACACAATTACTATGGCAAAAGTTACCATCAAGATTTATGTCTGTATAAAAATTCAATTTAAAACTGTCGCTGCAATATTTCATTAAGATGGTGGCTAACACAAGACAGTTATCGATTCTCCTACAGGCACTGTCTTACTACTAACAAATAATATATGTTTTTTATCCCTTTACTATATGCATTTACATTTAAAACTAGCCAGCCTTGGTGACCGCGCGGTTCTAGGCGCTTCAGTCCGGAACCCCGCGACTGCTGCGGTCGCAGGTTCGAATCCTGCCTCGGGCATGAATGTGTGTGATGTCCTTATGTTAGTTAGGTTTAAGTAGTTTTAAGTTCTAGGGGACTGATGACCTCAGATGTTAAGTCTCATAGTGCTCAGAGCCATTTGAACCATTTAAAACTATTTCTTAATGTTAATCGCTTATTATTCATCATTTACCAATAGACTGCACTGTAGATCGATAGTGCTAATGGCTGCGCTCCACTGTAGCTCATAAGAAAACTTAACATTTATACAGGACGAGAATCATAGTGAATTAAAAGTCCAAACAAAGTGGATTTATTTCAGTGTAACAGAAACTCTGTTTTTCAAATACTACTTAACAACATAATAGAGTTTGTTACAGACCTCTGTGACACGAGACATCAATAACATCCGTTCAGTAGAACAGTTTGAACAAGAAGGAGGATTATTCTAGAAGAAACATACATAACAAAAGATGGAGATTTTAATTATCTTTTTCCATGAGTTGCTTGAGTTGGTACCTCAAAGAATATTAAATAATGTCACTGACAATAATTATTTATTAGTTTAGGAACGATGAAGTCTTTTTTTATTAATATCACGCGAATGTTCATTCAGATTCCACACACAATGATGTCGTGAATATCTCTCTGAAGAAAATGTAGACGTGGATATTACAAATGGCTCTGTGCACTATGGGACTTAACATCTATGGTCATCAGTCCCCAGGATATTAGAAGACGGACCACAGTTTAGGCGGACTTTCTCACGACACCGGTACCCAGCAAACCATCTGTTATCGGTACCTCATCTTACGTCATCTGGCCACTGCTGCTTTCTCACCTGCTCTAAGAAGAGCTTCTTCCACCTGAATATGATGGCTGCAAAGCCAGAAATATTACAAGTCTCCTACAAACTTACAGCAAAACCAAGAAGTCTCGTACTTCTCTATCCCACTCCTTCGTCACTCGTAGTCGTCTCAAAGTAATTCAATGAAACTTTGGGGTTTTCCCTTTTAAGTGAATAATTTATATGGATTTCATACACTGATGTCGCAACCCCGCGAACCTTCAACTCTAACTCTCTAAGAGCTTCTAGTATGTCTGAATGGCTACGCGTAGATATACTCTTTCAAAGGTGCCATTTACTGTCAACTAAGGCTCAAAAAATTGTACTTGCATTTCAAAAAGTATTGGAGATGAGGAAAATCCCACCTTGCCCATCACAGCGGTGATGGCCATGTTCTGAAGTGCAAGTAAACACACTGGCCAAAAATATTATTACCCCCAGAAGTGATGGCACCAACACAGCGTGTTATGGCCTCTCACATTGATAGTGACTTCAGATCCATGAGAACAAGAGTCCACAACTTTCCTCCGGTATGTCATATCCAGCTGAAGTCCGTCATTAACGGGTAGGCCCATTAGCTACTAAATTGCGGTGATGTTGACTGATACGTTTCATTCGCTTTTCTAAACAGCCTCAGATGTTTTTATGGGGTTACTGTCGAGAGATCTTGTGTGCTCGTCGAGGTGCGTCAGGATGCCTTCATGGTCGTCAAACCAGCAACGTATGCGTCCCACCCTCTCAACACCGCTGCTGTCGTCTTTGGAAGATGGGCGCGTCCACAGCACACTACCATGAAGGTGTGGAAGAAGGGCCAACACTGATCAACAAAGACATTAATACAAACGGTTTGCTTCGTGTTAATGGTACCATGAATGAGTTGCTTCAGGTCATGGAACTAGAAACACAAAGCTGTACACTGCCGTCTCCGACGTGAATCACACCGCCCAAAATAATTGCTGGTGGAACGCCGTCGGTGCATCTCTTAGAAACTCACCGTCGGTTGGGATCATTTATGGCACTTTCTCCGTATTACGTGACCGCAAGTAGTACATTATTTATTCTATAAATGTTAGACAGACCGCGTCGATACGCCAATAAACCGGGGAATTTGATTCGTGGTGCTGTGAAGCGCCCAGCGAAACACGATAAAGCCATTATCGCGTCTCTACATCGACACGTGTGGCTACCACTGATTCCACACGCCCAACTGTCTCATATATACCGCTTCACAGCCATGATTTGCGTCAGCGAGGGAGCATGACATGACCGTGTGGTGTCACCGCCAGACACCACACTTGCTAGGTGGTAGCTTTAAATCGGCCGCGGTCCATTAGTACATGTCGGACCCGCGTGTCGCCACTGTCAGTGATCGCAGACCGAGCGCCACCACACAGCAGGTCTCGAGAGACTTACTAGCACTCGCCCCAGTTGTACAGTCGACTTAGCTAGCGATGAAACACTGACGAAGCCTCGTTTATTTGCAGAGAAGATAGTTAGAATAGCCTTCAGCTAAGTCAATGGCTACGACCTAGCAAGGCGCCGTAGCAATTGATAGTTATCGTATGAAGCATGTCTCATCAAGAACGATGTATACAAATGATGGATTAAAGTTAAGTATTCCAGAAGCTACGTACTTTTCTTTATAGCATTCATTACGCATCCTGTTTCAGACCTCACGCCATCCTGCGTGAGTTAAACGCGTGCCTTTCGGTTACCCGTCACTGTGGACTGGCTGTCTTGTCAGTCCACAACAGACCGCCTTGTTACAGGTCTGCACCGTCCAAAAGCGCTGCAATGCGACTTTTCTGGGTTTTGAAATGGGTCATTAATACTTTGTCTGGTTAACTTACAAATACAGTGCTGTGTAAAACTTAAGCGTGAGCTAGATAAAGTACCATAACATATTGACCACCTGTTGGAATTGAATGCAAGTGCTGGAGCACGTTGCCAGAGGTCTCCCAGCCGTGCACAGAAAGTTGGAGACCATATGGCGCTAGGTCAGTAACTGTACCGTAAAATGGGGCTGGCCCGTAACACGAGGCAGATGAAGGAATTGGAAAAGACATGTGCGGTTAACAGTGGTGGTGTTCTTCTTTAGAACATAGTCTTCAGACAACTTCTGGATGACTTCGTACAGGGAAGAATCATCTAGAAACTGGAAGAAGGAGGAAGTGTGACGAGTGTGTCCCAGGACTTTGGTGTTGTTCGTGGCGTTGTTTCACGTGCGTGTGGAGCGTTCCGAATCACAGGCAGTGCTGACAGAGGGAGAGAAGATGGTCGTCAAGGTCAGCTGTCCGTTATATTGCGCATCAGGCAACAAGCGACCCTCACCAACCAACGGGTGCGATTGCCACCACACTTAACAAGACACGTAAACTCAAGCTCCGCAGTGGCAACATAGTTTAAGGTAATAAACCAGTACTGTCTTTTGGAGGCAAAGGAATGATAATAAGTAAATATTTACTACAAAGTGTATACCAATTTACTCAATTTTACAACAAAAATGTACAGAACTCCTAGTTTATAGGAATTTATCAGGTGCTTCTCCAACATACTTAAAAGTAGCATGCAGCCTATTACGTTCTATGTACATTGTTTCTTCTTGATTCTTCCCGTCGAAAAGGTTTAGAATAAAGGAGCAGTTAACTGCTCGCGGGCCGGCCGGTGTGGCAGTGCGGTTCTAGGCGCTTCAGTCTGGAACCGCGTGACCGCTACGGTCGCAGGTTCGAATCCTGCCTCGGGCATTGATGTGTGTGATGTCCTTACGTTGGTAAGGGGTTTAGGTAGTTCTAGGTTCTAGGGGACTGATGACCACAGATGTCAAGTCCCATAGTGTTCAGAGCCATTTGAACTGCTCGCGGCTTTGTTCATGTTAGTCAGTAAAAGAATACTATGCAGTGTGAATTTTTGGAGGGTTCTCTTGCAAAGTAATTGTTTTCCAGCGTTCTAGATGTTTTAAAAGCAAATATTTGTAATTCAAAGTACGAATTACTTTGTGTTTTCTGGCGGACTATTTTCAGTTTCCAAAACTGCTTTGAATAATCTAACTTACACAGTATTTTTAAGATCTTGATAAGTGCGAGGAGCGCTCGCGCACCAAGGGTTTTATAAAAACATAATTGTGTAGACAGATAACTCACCCATCCCGGGAACGAGTAGTTCGACGATTTTTGCATGTTATCGATTTCGATACTGGCAATATATCGAAATACGTGACATAAATGACCCTACCTTTTTGTTGCATTGACTTAAATTTCAGTTTGACACGTCCACCCGTTTCTGAGAAAAAAAATTGTCAACAGATGGACGTACAGACCAACAATCTGAAAACAAATTATAAAAACTGATTTTTCTGCGGGAGATCATTAGAAATTAACAGTTTTGGGTTTTTTTGCCGTATTTGTTCTGTGAAACCTTGCTTCTTGTCAAATTTCATGATCTTTAGACTACACAGACTGAGAAAATTCAATATTTTACAGCACCATGTGACCATAGATCTTGGTATGTGACATAAATTTCAAAGTGATACGTCTACCCGTATCGGAGAATAATGGTTTCTAACAGTCGGACAGACAAACGAGTAACGTAGCGATCAGATAACACTAGTTAAGAAATTTAAAATTGAGTTTCTCTGCATCTCGTTTGTAAATGGGTGGATTTACCTAATTTTAGGGTGCTGAATGTACTGGTAACATTAGTTTTTCTCCATGGCGTCTCATTTTCTAGCTACACAGCAGAACAAAAAAAATGTTAATAGGGAAAATTGACACAATTACGTAAAAAAAAATTACACATTCAGAATTTTTGAAATCAAAACTATTTTGTATGTATGTATGGGCACGACGCCAATAAAAGGTCCAGATTAGTTCAGAAGATATTTTCACTTTTAATCGTCTTTGGTTTTTGATAAATATGACAATGAATCTCTTCCTTTGTTTGCCGTTTCATCTCTCTCCCTAAGAAGACCCCAGCAGTAGTCACCCATCGTCGTAGGGTTCCTATGGCCTTCGTAACGGTGTTCCATGGTAAGAATATCTTAGTGAAAGCGTTCACCATGCTCATCGCTTACGGCTCCCAAATTTTCCGGGAAGAAATCAAGGTGAGAACCTAAAAAGTGAATTTTACGCGACACTCTACACCCCATGTTCCTATAGTTGTTCAACAGATCATTCACAATGGTAACGTAGTTTTTGTCTTTTCTCTCACCCAAAAAGCCCTTCAAAATTGCTTTAACAGAAGACCAAGCAGCTAATTGCATATCTCTGAGTTTGGTATAAAAGGTTCGATCTTTCAGCAGTTTTCTTATTTGTGGTTCAACAAATATACCCTCTTTCAGCTTTGCCTCACTTAATTTGGGAAACTTTTCTGTTAAATGATCGGAGGACTCACCTTCTTTATCCAGAGCTTTTACAGAGTTCTTGATAAGGTCAGCTCGATATGAGGGGGAGGAAAAATGATTTTGTCGGGCTCAACCAATGGGGTATTGTTGACATTTACGTTTCCAGGAACATTTGACTTCCTTACAGGCCATCCCTTGACTGTATAGTGGTTCTTGGTGTCACGACTGTCCCAAAGGCACAAAATGCAGCAGTATTTCGTGAATCCAGCCTCTAATCGTGTAAGGAGTGCAACAGCTTTTAAATCATAGCAAAGCTGCCATTCATGATCCTTAAATTTGATTGCTTCTAGCAGCAAAGACATGGCTTCATAAATTTCTTTCACGTCTACTGCGTAAGCCAACGGTACCGATGGAAATGCATTCCCATTATGCAGTAGTACTGCTTTCGAGCTGGTTTTACTAGAGTCAATAAATAGTCGCCACTCTGTGGATTGCGTTGTACACCTACCTGCATCATCAGACCACACATACACTGAATTCTGCATATCGAAATATTGAGCGAAGGAAGCACCTCTCGATCTGAAACAGGAAATTTTTGTCCTTGGAGCTAGAAGGTTCCGTTGTCGTAGTCTCGATCCCAAGAGTTGAGCTTGAAACACGTATGTAACGTAGCAGCGATGGTGAAGCATGATAAAATCTTTGACCAGAGAGCCATTTATCGTGTTTAGTCTGCGCTTGACCGCGCGAGTGTTGCGAGCAGTACGCTAGTAGTCGTCGTGCAGTACAGTCTGTCGACAGCAGTAGCTCAGATCAGTTGCGTGCAGTATGTCGGTAATAGCAGTCGAGTGCAGTTGTGTGTGTGAGGGGTCGGCGAGCGTCGACATGGGTTTCTGGTCAAGATGCTGAATGAGAAAGAAATGATGCGTGTAAGAAATAAATTCAACAGAAATGGGAATTTCACCTACGGAATAAACGAAAGAAGATGCAATAACTTTATGAGGAAGAGTAAATGGATCAGGATTAACAAACATTAACAAGAATATACTATACTCATCGTAGAATAGCAGTCTTAACTAATTTTTTTCTTTCAGAATACAAGGTGATTGATGCAGGCTGTCAGACAGAACTACACATCTTAGTTTTAGTGATGAAATATGCTAGAGATAAGGAATAGTTGTATAATGAGTAATGAAGTGATTTTTTGCAGATGATAATGAATGCTGATGAATAATGAAGAAGAGTATGCTACTATGAATAATGAAGTTTTTCTTTACAGGTGATGATGATATTGGAGTTTTGATGATATGGATAATGAAGTTTTCTTTGCAGATGAGGATAATGTTGAAGTTATATTTAGGCTATGTAGTTATTTAAGTATTTGTTGCAGTTCGTTTTGACAGCAGGTGTTATATTGCACAGTATAATGACTGAAGGTTTTGGAAAGGACAGCTATGGAACACATTTTTATACACATTTCAGTACCTGTTAATTCGAAGTTCACTACTTTTCAGCATAGTGTGCGTTTCTTCTTTCAGGTCAATAATCCATTCTGTATTTTTTCCAGGAGAAGCTTTTCATGATACTTACTAAATCAGTTATTTATTATACCTGTTCTAGTACTTGCATTTTTTTTACCCATTTGTGTTTATCATTTATAAATGTGATCACATATACTGCCTTGTCACATAATCTTGCCACAGCTGACTTATGACGGATGACGTTACACATTTTCATTTATACCAACAACCCAGAAGCAAATTCTTCTCTCTTGCTTTCCCCTACAATTACCCGACGCAATGCATTGCTAACAAAAAATGTATTAACAGACCCAAATAATGATACCAGTTTAAGAGAGTTCTGCGTAATGCTGATCAGCAATGAATAATATGTCACTTGGAAAATGACTAATTAATTATGCTATGCTTTGTAATTGAAAAAGAATGCGATTGTTTCATAATGCTTTGTAATTAGAAGAAGGCTAATGATTCTTAATTATGCTTTGTAACTGGAAAAGAATGTGATTGTTTAATAATGCTTTGTAATTAGGAAAATGCTAATGATTATTACTATTGGAATGACAAATGATTAATTAATTATGCTATGCTTTGTAACTGGAAATGAAAATGCTTTGTAATTAGGAAAAGGCTAATGATTCTTACTGTATTGAAATGACAAATGATTAATTATGCTTTGTAATTGGAAAAGAATGTGATTGTTTAATAATGCTTTGTAATTAGGAGAAGGCTAATGATTCTTACTACATTGATTAATTATGCTTTGTAACTGGAAAAGAATGTCATTCTTACTATATTGAAATGACAAATTATGCTATGCTTTGTAATTAGGAGAAGGCTAATGATTAATACTATATTGGAATGACAAATGATTAATTAACTATGCCATACTTTGTAACTGGAAAAGAATGTAATTGTTTAATAATGCTTTGTAATTAGGTGAAGGCTAATGATTAATACTATATTGGAATGACAAATGATTAATTAACTATGCCATACTTTGTAACTGGAAAAGAATGCAATTGTTTAATAATGCTTTGTAATTAGGAGAAGGCTAATGATTCTTAATTATGCTTTGTAACTGGAAAAGAATGTGATTCTTACTATATTGAAATGACAAATGATTAATTATGCTTTGTAACTGGAAAAGAATGTGATTGTTTAATAATGCTTTGTAATTAGGAGAAGGCTAATGATTAATACTATATTGGAATGACAAATGATTAATTAACCATGCTATACTTTGTAACTGGAAAAGAATGCGATTATTTAATAATGCTTTGTAACTAGGAAAAGAAGATTACTGATTCTATGTAAAACAATTAATGAACATTTTTCTGTAATACTACATACTTGGTACAGAAATGTTCAATAACTGGGCTATGAATGCCGCAAACTACTACTGTCCTTCACCTTATGAGCTAACTACCCTGAATTACTGCAATGTCGATTTGTCCTGTCCATCCTCATGATCATGGAGCACTATATTCGGTTTTGCACTAATTCTACGTTGGTGTGCCTTGTAAGAGCGTGGTGTTGACACGACGTGCTGTCCACCACCGTGAGCGATGAAGACATTATTATGGTCCCACTGTTTGGTGTACCTAGTGTACTGCCAAAATGAGAACGTGGAACATTACTACGACAGTTCAGTGTCTTGGCTACGCTGATAAATTCTGATGGGAAAAGAACTTCAAATTGTGTCACTTGGTGTTGTACTTCTGTGGAAAGATGTGGACTTTCAGAACAGCTGTGTGCAATCTAAAGTGCTACAACCATGATGCAATCCTTCCCTTTCCTATCCTAATTCTTGTCACATAGTGAAGATCATTTTTTTGGTTAACATCATTTATGTTAATGGGCTATACATTTTTTAGATTTGCTGAACTCCAGTGTGAGTACACTTATGTCACTTGTCGATATGATTTTTTTGCCATAATGTTTATTTGTTGTGAAAATGCTAAAGACATTTTTTCGATTTGTTCTGAAGTACAGTATATGTGCACTCTTGTCTTTTATATTGTACATACATTTTTTATTTTGATGATATGTTCTGAACTACAGTGCATGTGCACTTATGTTAGGTGTTAATATGTTTTCTACCGAACTTCACTGCCTGTGCACTTTTCTCATTTTTCAGTATGATTTGTACTCATTCTGTATGTTCAATACTACAGTGCGTATGCGCTTATGTCATTTGTTACTCATTGAATATACATTTCGTCATTTGCTGATACGTTCTCAACTCCAGTGCGAATACACTCATTTCACTTATCAACATGATTTTCTGCCATTCTGTTTATTTGTTCTGAAAATGCTAAAGAATTTTTTCAGTGCGTGTGCACTTTGTTATCTGTCAAATAATATGTATATACATTTTTCTGATTTGCTACTATGTTTTGTACTCACATTTTGTCTTTGTCTGATATCTTTTGTACTCGGTGCGTGTGCACCACATTTAATTTGTGTACTACATTTGAATATTCTGTAAATTAAAAAAATTTCTTGCGATGTCAAGTCCAAATGACTCACCATCGCTGCCAAATTTTTGCCCCCCCAGTGGAGGGTTATGAAACACGTATGTAACGTAGCAGCGATGGTGAAGCATGATAAAATCTTTGACCAGAGAGCCATTTATCGTGTTTAGTCTGCGCTTGACCGCGCGAGTGTTGCGAGCAGTACGCTAGTAGTCGTCGTGCAGTACCGTCTGTCGATAGCAGTAGCTCAGTTCAGTTGCGTGCAGTATGTCGGTAGTAGCAGTCGAGTGCAGTTGTGTGTGAGAGGAGTCGGCGAGCGTCGACATGGCATTCTGGTCAAGAGGCTGAATGAGGTATATTGTTAATTAAGGTAATCATCAGATAATGTAAAGTTTATTTATTGTAATTAATTTTCAACAAATGCCCCAATAATAATTCTCATTTCAAAGCAATATTTTTTACAAAAGAACCATTTAATTGAACCAACGATTTCCTTCCATTTCCTTTAAAGTAAAGTTTCAGTTAAATTTAAAAAAAAAAAAATATATATTATTTGCAATGCAGTTCCTCCAAGCCGTGGCCAACAATAAGAGCAGAAATTTGACAAGCAGTTTCAATGAGGTAAGAAATTAATTCTGATTTCTTTTTGCACAGGGCCAAAGACCGATAGTTTGGTTTAATTGAGTTTACATTGTCACTGAAGTCTCATTAGCATTGAATTGTTTTTCATTATTTTCGTGACAGCTTACACCTTGAGTCAGATTGCGATTCTCACTTTTATTGTCATTAAATTTAATTGCTAGGGAGGTTTCGCTCTGGTCCCATTACTATTAAATATTGTCCTTTTTAAATTTTTGTGGAGAGGTTACAAGCTTGCTGTTTCTCAGGTTTTAGATCGTGAACCAGATCGGTCAGTTCCTTTTGATTAAAGAGCTGAGGCGAAGTGTCATGATATTGAAATCAGTACTCTTCTATATAAACAATACTTTCAGATTCACTTGACATGGTGTCTGGTTTCGGGATTTTCACGTTACAGATGGGAACGGGCAACACCTCATCATGGGGCAGAGGCAGATGCGCTGAAGATACATTTGGATACTTTATTTTATGTCCAGTTTTGCTTGAATGTCCAGAAATACTTGTAAGACAGAAGTAACAGTCTGAATAATGGTCATTAGGCTCACACCACACCATCGGAACAGTGAATGGCATTGGTAGGCTTTTTCCTTGCAACTACTCGGTTAAGGTTGTAGTACAGGCTGTGCAGGCAAGATGAGGTGCAAAATTTTTATCTTTATCACCAACAGGACAATCAAATCAGTGATTGGTTTTCTTTGGGCTTTTGGAGCGAATTTCCCACGCACATAGCAAAAGTTGTCGGGGTGGTTTATAAAGCAACGAGATTTAGTAGTTGCATTTTCCTTAGTGTAAGTATTAAACACAAAAAGATTGCACTATTTCGCAGGAAACACCAACACTCACTGAGGAACTCTTTCACACCACGGGATTTCCACACCAACCATTTACTGACGCTTTGTTGATCTGCTAGCTCTCCTCTGCAAATCGAAAACAAACAATTAAAAATCAAAACAGAAGAACAGCAAAAAGCGAAACACTGAATACGAAAAATAAATAACCTTGAAAAATTCAAAATTATACGTGCGAGAACATTTTGAAAGATATATTCGGATTCTGTACGCCAAAATACATACTAGTTGACGTATCACATCACAGATGCAAAATAGCTGTTGACGAGTGTAATGGTTCCGTTCTTACGGACTGAGGGACAGGAACATAAATATGTGGAGATCTTCGTCTGTTATTGTTTCTCTCAACCTCCTGAGCCGAAATTGTGCAAGAACGAAGCTTTCCTAAATGGAAAGAACTTAGAACTATTGCCGTTTCCAACTATTTCAACATTTCTAGGAAACAGCCGATTTAATAACATTCATAGTCATTCACAATATGTGAGAAGCTGATCTACTGATTACGTTGCGAAGAATGAGTAAATAATACTCAAGACAGAAAGTCTGTAAATATTGGGCTCAAGTTACATAATTGTCCTACACAAACTGTTCCATAAAATCACACAAATGTTTTAAAAACATAGATACGACATCCGACTACATTCTCGTAGTGTTCTTCGAGCAATGTTGAGAACCGTGAAACATACTCTTTTTACCCGGATGAATGACAGATATTTGGCCATTACAGTACAGACTACTTAATTTTATTTGAAAATACCTTTCTTTTAGGACTACAACAAACTTCTGATTAAATTTAGAATTCTGACACCAGTTCCTTAAAATCAGTGTTCATATTCAAGGAATTCGGAAGTGAACGCTGTTAAACTTTCACCTGAAGCAAAATCTGAAGAGCAGGTTCTAACCTTGCCATGTTAATCAACAATTGGGAGACGACAAGTCGTCGCTGCAGTTGCAAAAGACCTGGTAATGCCCGACGCTTGCGTTGCTTGTTCGTCCTCTTCACATTATCATGAAATTGTAGCACATGGTTTCCCTGTGCAACAATCCACCAGGGCAGAAAAATTAGCCAAAAAAATTAGTGATGGACGTTCCCTTGGCTTCATAAAGTTGGACTTTGATCTCAAAGAGTAGGCTTATTTATTGCACAAAATATACCTGGTGCTGCCCACACAAAACTCTTGCAACTAAAGGTGATATGACATTTTCCGGAAAAGGATTTATGAACTGGAGAA
This sequence comes from Schistocerca piceifrons, assembly GCF_021461385.2. Taxonomy (NCBI): domain Eukaryota; kingdom Metazoa; phylum Arthropoda; class Insecta; order Orthoptera; family Acrididae; genus Schistocerca; species Schistocerca piceifrons. The sequence continues at coordinate 559,614,407 of NC_060143.1, forward strand.
AGGCTCTTGCAAAATTTAAGGCACACGAGAAAAATGCTCTTCATTCTCAGACTGTTTTGAGCCATACTCAATTAAAAACACCTATTGCAGGGAAACTCTACTCAAATGTAATTTGAGGGACAAGAAGTGACTTTAGAATCATGATGATGATTATTAGTAGCCTTAAATATATTAAAACATGGAGATTTGCTGTTAGAGAACGCACAAACCTGAAGGAATCTTAATAGAACTGTTTAAACTCTGAGCTCAAGACAATCCATCTGTGAAAGAGAACGAAGTTAGACCCATCCAAAGATACAAAATAAATTAATAGAAATCCTACAGTCCAATTAGGTTACTCAATGCTTCGATTTATGCATTTGTGATGGCACAACGCATTTTTCAGGTGATAAACAAATTAGCTTTGTGGAAGGTGACGAGATGAAAATGTAGATACTCATGAGTATCTTTTGTTGTCCTTTAAAATTCATTATGTAGCTGGAGCAGACTCAGCTGCACTCATGTGTGATGTTCTTCTTATACTGCAGATCTCTATTAGTAACCTTCGTATGTAGACAGGAAACATGACTTTGATTCATAGGGGTACTCAATCAGTTATAGTTGACAAACAACCTTTGGCAGATTTTATACATTGTAACGCTCACTGCAGTAATTTTCTTATGCCATCAAGCTGAGAAATTTAAAGAACTTTAAAAAACTCCCTGGAATCAGTTCATCAATTAGGAATACTGTTTTCAAAAACAAAAATCAAGTTTATGCGTGTAACTGAGGACGCAGCTGAAGAAATGTCAGTAATGTTGCCCAGATCAAGCCTTTGTGTTGTATTATATTGCAATACAGGCGGTCAAAGATGAGTGAAATTTTGAAAATATACCCTTACCTTCTCAAGTCACTGAATTAACTAACAGAACAGGGATATGAAGCAGCCGGTGGCCTAGTGAGTGTTTTTTGGGGCTGCTAAAACATACCTTGATTCCATAATTGGGAAACAAGGAACTGAGCTTCTAGAAATCTTCAACATTATTTCCCAAGGAGATAAAAGAACAGTCGCAGGACTTTACCCATCAACTGAATTTATAATTAAACGTCATAACAGACTCAGGACGAATAAAACGTTTTCTTCCTTATACGAACGATATAATGTTGAGGTATCAGAGCGTGGCTCAGAACAGATGTAACTTCCAAGGAGCACAGCAGTTCCTAAATGGTCGACCGGGGCATGGATCCACATTAATTTATATCGCTTGAAGAACTGCACAGGGAGGAGTATTTTGAAGTCGGTGATATGGCTGTCGAAAAACCTTTGATAACGAATTACTTCACTAGCCCAGCACAAGGAACAGGTTTCCTAGGAAAAATTGGTTGTGGAAAAAAATGCCATTACTTAATCGGGAAATCGATGTACAGTCTTTGAAAACAAAACTTGAGCTCTTTCATGTTCGATACAACGCAAAATGCCCGAAAAATGTGTTTTGATTTCTATGAAAAAAGAATTCCGAGAATAATTTGCTAACGTTGAACCACTGGTAAGACTTATGCTTGTTCAAATGGCTCTGAGCACTATGGGACTTAACGTCTGAGGTCATCAGTCCCCTAGAACTTAGAACTACTTAAAGCTAACTAACCTAAGGACATAACACACATCCATGCCCGAGGCAGGGTTCGAACCTGCGACCGTAGCGGTCGCGTGGTTCCAGACTGTAGCGCATAGAACCGCTCGGCCACCCCGGCCGGCCTTATGCTTGTGTCCCCAGGTTCAAGTGGCGAAGCAGAATGCTGTTTTGCTGCGGTACGACGACTGAAGAAGTAACTGCACTCAACAATGACTCAGCAGAGGCTCAACCACGTAGCAGTCTGCAGTGTGGACAAGTTCCTGCTCGATCAAACAGATTTAAGAAATGTTGATATGATATTTGTATCCAGTTTTCACAACACGAGAAATGTATTTGGATGAATATGGCTTGAACTTTGTAAGAGTATTTTACCTAGTGATACCTTATTTACTTATCGAGTCTTACTTTTTAATGACATTCGTTTTTATTTCTATTTCTCATAGTTTTTCGGTTTGTGTTTTTAAATGCATTTTTAATGTTTGAAAAATAAACTAAATGAAATCGTGTGTGTAAAAGGCAATTTCCTTATATTTCCAGGAAAGTAAGAGAAATTTAGCTACAAAAACTATTCAGTTTGAATTTGTTTCCATGATTGTTTGGTATATATCACACAATAGTAATCCAAACACTGTCGATAAATATAAGTGTTAATATTATACAACTTTTTATATTCGGTAATTGCAAAATACGTTTTAATTCTCACTTAAACTGACACATTTTACGAGTGAAATGTATGGCCTGAGGCATACAGAATGCAACAAAAAGAGTTTTCAACTTTTTTCATCTCCAGTTTAGACCCACAAGGTGGCCCCCATGGTGGCCTGTCTATGGAGTCGTTTCCCTCGATAACTTAGTGCTGATATTACCCATGCATCAGAGCTATACATACTTGTTACATTATTACTAGGAACTCTTATACATGAAATCTACAACACGTGAAGATTGTACTGGGATGTGCTGTAAAGCAAAAGATACGTTAATGAATGTGAAGCTAACATCAAATACATGCGTGTGGCTTACATAAACTGAATGACACACATGTGATATTACAAAAATGACTGTGGGAGCCCACAAAACTTCTGTACTGGAGGATGACGGCGAGAAAAGCGGCACTGTGTTTTAGAAACAAGAGACTGTAACGCGAGCCTCAGGATCAGTGGTAGCCACACAGTTTCGAACGAGGCTTCTACGTTCTTCGACATACATGTCAAGCCACATTCGCATAACCAGCCAAATGCTGTAGCTGCTTTTCAGAGTGTCCTCAGTGCGTCGAAATCGGGATTACATACAATTTCGAAAAGCGTCTGAAAAATGCTCAACCGTTCACCAAAGCGGTTTGTCTGTTACGATCGTTTCATTAGTGCACGCACACATATGACTATAAAGGTAGAAGAGTACTTTAGCCATACATCTCTCATGATAGCTGGTACCAGATAATGGGCATCTTTGAACGTAAACAGTTCTCCACCAGTCATTCAGCGTTATCTACCAAGCTGAATGATCCTTTATGACCATACTGACAAGACAGTGGTTTGTTTGCACCACCGCCAAATTGTGCATTACAATTCCGGCTTATCTCTGTCTCTCAAATCCTTCCTTTGTGCAACCGCCCAGGTGCATGACACTTGGTGTGGAAGGTACTAAACGCAATGATTCTGAAGGTCGAAATCTGCGCCCAGACAGAAGACACTGTCATTTTTATATTGCCAATTTTATATTCAGAAGTTGGCCAACTCTTGCGCTATCTCTCTACAGAATCATCAGACAATGCTAGTACACTGGATATTTGTTTAATTTGGTTTTGAGCACTTTTTCAGAGTTTTACATGCTTCTTACATGTTAATTTTTACGGGTTCGGTTATGCTCAGAGGCAGTATCATCATATCCTCTAAGGAAACTTAAGTCGTAATGATAGGAATCGTGGATGGAGATAAAACAGCGATGTACTGCAAATTATCACAGTCAATATCGCAAATAATCGTTTCTTTAAAAATTATGAGTGGTTTTGGTTTTTATGCTAGCCATCTTCAGATCTACAGCATCATATTGGTGAGGTCGGCGTGCACAGAATACTCACTTGATGCCACGGTCTTTCATTGTAGATAAGACTAAAATAGTGGCGAACAGTACAGTACTATTTTTATTTATTTATTCTTGTCTATCACTTACCATCCCTCAGATGGTGGCTAGCAGCGAATGGCCATTCTACCTGTTTTGTGCACTGATTGGGAACTATTCAGAGACATTAATTGTCATAAAGACAAAACGCTGTTAATGAAACGTATGTCGTGATGGGATTACCTTCTCGACCTGCAGAGACGACCCTGTGTGTTGATTGTATTACGCTGCGCATTAAAAACGTAGTACCAGGAACATTAATAAAAAGAAAATTTTACTTTTTATGTGTATACTGTAGATTAGGAAGAATATTTTGCAGTTGATTTCGGGGTATACACTGCGCGTAACTTACAGAATAGAGCTGCCGCAGCTGCAACAGTAGTGCCGTTAACACGGCAGGACATCGAGTCGAACTGATACTAAACTAACATCTTTACGTTTGGCTGTAGTAGTTCCTAATTCATTCAAAATGTCTATTAGATTTTTATTTGCTTCGATACTCCAGATTTTGTGGTGAAACTAATGAAAATTTTTATTTTTCGTATTTGATACCTGCCTTCTCTTCTAAGATCATAGCTGTGTGTATCAATATATCTTAAATATAAGCATCTACATCTACAATGGCATCTACGTAGATACTTCGAAAGCCACTGTGCTTTGCGGAAGGTACGTCATACCACTAGTAGTCATTTCATCTGTTGCCCCAGTTGCAAATGCAGCAAGGGAAAAACGTCTACCTATATGACTCCGCAAGAGTACTAATTTCTGTTATCTTAAATACGTGGTCCTCATCTTTGGTAATATTTCAGTGAAAGGAAAGTAGAAACATTTTGAAATCTTAGTTTCTCCTGGCATGTAAAACATTCAAATCAAATCCGGTATGGAATGCAATCGGTTGTCGTCTTTGACAACCGCCAATATCATGGTTTGTGCAAACCCTATAATTTTCAGGGCACAAAAGCAGCAAGAAAGTGCACTGCAAAGAAATTTACATTATCAGTATGTCGAAAACATCCGTAAGAACCCCCCCCCCCCCACACACACACACACCCTACAAAACCCAACGCGCCACCATATAACCGTAGATGACTGACGTCAGAAGTTATCAACAGTTAATATTAATAACCTATGGCTGTAGTACCAAAGACTCTGCCATTCTGTTTGTTTGCGAACTGAAAGTACACAATTCTCAAAAATTTAAGCATAAATCTCCATCTCTGTTTATAAGGTGACTTACTAATTTAATTTTAATTGCTTCCTTGATATCAGAATAGCTGGATGTTAGAATCTCAGTGTTGTTGTATTCCATACGATGTCCGGTGCTAACGCAATTTTCAGGGTCTGAGATGACGTGGCAGCTGTAAACCATGGTGCGAGGTACATCTTCATGCTGTACAGAATGCTGGTAACTATTAGTTTATAGATACAAGTCAGTGTGAGCTAGCTTCCTATAAACCGCACGAAAGTACCATCAACCTATCTCCTGACAAACATATCCAGGCAGCCATTATTTTCCATCTCCATTGTGAAACGAATATTTGGGTGGATTGAATTTAGATGTTCTAAAAATTCATTTAACTTCTCACTACCATAAGAACAAACTATAAAAGTATCGCAGATGCCAATGCCGCAACTCCAAGGCAAGTTAATAGAAGTCTTCCATAAACAAATTGGTAATATATGGTGAGAACAGGCTTCCCATCGCTACTCCATTTGTCTGTTCGTGGTATTGAATAAAAAGCAAGGAGAGTCAACGTATGTCGAAAGGAGTTAGTTTATTCATCAGGCAGGGGGACACGTGTGATGTAAGACACCACATCAGAACTTACTAATATATATGAGTCATTATGACGTGATCCCTCTAACCGATTTAAGAAATCCGCAGACCTATTAATGTGAAGCTCAGACTGACACAGTAGTGGGATCAACAGAGTAGCAAGGTGTTTAGAAGTTAACGTGTGTCCGTCATATGCAATCCACTTTATCAAGTGACTTCTCTAGCCGCGTGCTACGGTACTGTGCTGCCGAATTTCAATGAGTAGTAAGGTTGGGCTTGGATCCGCCCCAGCGAGTCTGTTTTGTTTATAACTCCCCACTCCCTTTTCTGAGAGCGCTGTGACTCCAGCTACCCTACCAGCCAGTCGTCCCGAGAACGCCGAGGAGGCCACGTCAGTCTGGTGAGTGACCTGCAGCTACCCTCTCTATCCGAAACCTACATTACCCGCGCTCAGGTTGGACCCGACCCCACATTACTGTTTACGTCACACTTATTAGTTTCTTTTGTGGGGAGGATTCAAGCCCATATTGATGTTTATATTACATCTAAGTTTTGTTTTCTCTTCTAGTATCTTACTAAAATGGCGCATCAACTCCTTAGAACTCCTGAGGAGATATACAACGAGTTTCTCCGACAGGAGGCTGAGTCAGAGGATGGCGACAACATCGATGCAGAAAACTGTTCAGAAACCGAGGATGATGTATTATCTAATACTGATGACGAGGATTATGTATTTCATTGTGCGGCAGGAGCAGTCGAGTTTGATAATTCTCAGTCAGATGTAGATGATGAGAGAAATTTTGAGCTAGGTAAAGACTTAGAGACAATATGGACCAACAAACCCATCCATTCAAAATTTTATAGGACACAAGCGTCAAATATTATTACTCATCTCCCTGGTACACTTGGGGAAGCAAAGGGGGTTAGTAGTGAATTGTAAATATTTTTATTATTTATAGATTCGAAAATTATAGAAAAAATTGTTTTGTACACAAATCATGAAATCGAGAAATCTAGGCAAAAGTACAATACGGTCCAGTGGTTTCATTCACCAACAGGGAGCGTTGAAATAAAAGGGTTGATGGGCTTTCTCTTCATGAGTGGTGTCCTAAAAAATTCTATGCTCAGTGTAGATGAGATGTTCTCAGCAACCTATGGACCTCCGGTATTCCGTTGCACTATGTGCAACAAAAGGTTTGCATTTCTTCTAGAAAACCTCCGCTTCGATGATAAACCCACCAGAGAGGCCAGAAAAATCAACGACAAATTTGCGGCTTTCAGAGAAGTGTGGGACATGTTTGAATCTAACAGTGAAAAAAATTATAGTCCATCTGAATATGTCACAGTAGATGAGACTCTACTGAGTTTTCGGGGTGCCTGTCCATTCAAAACGTATATCCCATCGAAACCCGACAAATGGGTTGAAAATAATGTCACTATGCGACGCAAGGACATTCTATTTTTTGCGTGGCATTCCATACACTGGCAAGGACAACAGAATAAAGAGGAGACCTGGAGAGTTGCCATTACCTGACCAGTATGTTTTGCGCCTGGCGGAATCTATCAGGGGTTCTAATAGAAACATTACAGCGGACAATTGATTCTCCTCGGTGGAGGTGACTGACGCCCTCCTCCAAAAGAAACTCACACTTGTAGGTGCATTGAAGAGGAACAAACCGCAAATACCACCACCAATGCTGCTTTCCGCTCCAGTAGGCTCATCAACATTTATGTATCAGAACGATAAAACTTTGGCGTCATTTACCCCAAAGAAAAATAAAAAAGTTTTACTGATATCGTCTATGCACTTCTCTGAGCGATAAATGAAAAATCAAATAAGCCTGAAATTGTGGAGTTCTACAATCTAACTACAGGAGGGGTCGATGTATTAGATACGCTTTGCCACAGCAGGACCACAAAAAGAAAATCGAGAAGATGGCCCATGCGGTACTCTTACGCTATTTTAGACATTGCTGCTATATAAATTTTATCATTTACAAAAGCAATAGCAAAATGGACAGCTTTTCAAATGACGCGAGAATATCATTTCTCAAAAATCTGGCGCTCTCTTTGGCAAAACCCCTTATGCAAAAGAGGTTGAATAACACACATCTTCCCCATGAGCCCCGTTCGTCTATTGGAAAACTTTTAGAAAAAAGAACCAATCGAATTAGAGAAGCCTACCCAAGCACAGCCACTAAAGAAAAGAAGATGTGATTTTCGTCACAGATCAAAAGATAGGAAGGGGAATGCTTTTTGTAGTAAGTGTAATCGTTCTATATGTGGGGAGCATAAAGTTATTATGTGCCCTGGCTGTGAAGAAACTGAGATGTGATAAATTGTGCCAAATATGTATTTTCAGGGCTGTATGTGATCGTTTCCAGGATAACATTATATATTTATTATTTGTTCCTGTTACATTATGTGTACAAAGACATTTATTATTGAGAACTTTATATTTCGAAACTGCTGACACTACAATTATTTTCTACAATTAGTAAGAGATGTTTCTCATTTAGTTCCTATCTTTAGAATTTCTAAAGCACTCAAGTTCCTAGTTGATGTCTGAATCTATTGATTTTTACTATGTTTTCAATAATTTTATAGAGAATATTCCTATTGAGGTATTTTCTTTTGTAATCAAGTTCCTATTTTTTTCCAAAGTACTTTATATTCTTACTTATTGACTATAAAAATAAAAAAACATGTTGTTATAACAAATATTATACGTGTTTAATTGAAAATAAAACTTTTCCCCATTATTCATTTTTTATTTTACCGCGAAAAACCGATATTTGGAGGGTGGGGTCTGATCCCCACCTTACCGTTTATGTCAGGAAACTTCACCTTACCGTTAGAGGGTTAATTACATAATTTTACTTTTTAAAGTTGACAGAACTGTGTCAATAGCCGTTTTAGGTTCAGACAGGACACACTATCCACTGACATGAAGAGGAACCGACGGAAGATGAAAGTGGGTGTGAACACGGCATTTCGTCTGCGACGCTTGAATCACAATTACTAAATGGTCGACGTGTGCGATCCCTGGGGGTGAAAAGTTACGTCCCATAAATTGCATCAGTATCCAACCGGCCATGCTGACGCCCGGTGAAATTTATATTGGAAATATTGGCAGTATATACCGCGCTGAAGTTTTCGCTAACCCGTAAATTTATTGGAACATTTATCCGTCCCGTGGGATGGCACGGGCGGGCCAGCTATGTGAGCCAAAGTGGTCAGTGAAATTCACGGCGCCTGCCGCCGGCCCAGCGTGAGCCCGCGATATTAAACTTTCAAGTTGGACGTGCCGCGACGCCGAATATAGCCGACACGCACCCGTACGGGAACGGACGAGGGGACAGGGGACGCCAGAACACATGGAGCCAACACGCTGACGAAGGGCGACGTTTACAGGTACTTACGGGCATCTTTGCTTTCCCAGTAATCTCAGCGCCACTATGTCTTAAAAGGGACAGAACCCTGTTTGTAAGAAAGCAATGGAAAGCCTGACAAGCATCCTAATTTTGTTACTCTCTTGGTCTTCCTTCTGTCTGAAAGACCAAGTCGAGAACGGCGGAATCCCTATCATGCTGCGGTACGTTGAGAAACTGCAATGTATCTCCGATAATGAACAAAGTAAGAGCACATTGACTATCAGACCAATTTTGTGATTGGATTGAACAGTTTCTAGATAACAGAACGCAGCATGTCATTCTCAATGGAGAGAAGTCTTCCGAAGTAGGAGTGATTTCAGGTGTGCCGCACAGGAGTGTCGTAGGACCATTGCTATTCGCAATGTATATAAATGACCTTGTGGATAACATCGGAAGTTCACTGAGGCTTTTTGTGGATGATGCTGTGGTATTCCGAGAGGTTATAACAATGGAAAATTGTACTGAATTGACGCATGGTGCAGGGAATGTCAATTAAATCTCAATGTAGACAAGTGTAATGTGCTGCGAATACCTAGGAAGAAAGATCCTTTATCATTTAGCTACAATATAGCAGGTCAGCAACTGGAAGCAGTTAATTCTATTAATTATCTGGGAGTAGGCATTAGGAGTTATTCAAAATGGAATGACCATATAAAATTAATCGTCGGTAAAGCTGATGCCAGACTGAGATTCGTTCGAAGAATCCTAAGGAAATGCAGTCCGAAAACAAAGGAAGTAGGTTACTGTACACTTGTTCGCCCACTGCTTGAATACTGCTCACCGGTGTGGGATCCGTTCCAGATAGGGTTGATAGAAGGGATAGAGAAGTTCCAACGGAGAGCAGCGCGCTTCGTTACAAGATCATTTAGACTCTGCAAGAGAGACGCTCAGTAGCTCGGTACGGGCTTTTGTTGAAGTTTCGAGAACATACCTTCACCGAGGAGTCAAGGAATATATTGCTCCCTCCTACGTACATCTCGCGAAGAGACCATGAGCATAAAATCAGAGAGATTAGAGCCCACACAGAGGCATACCGACATTCTTTCCACGAACAATACGAGACTGGAATTGAAGGGAGAACCGATAGAGGTACTCAAGGTACCCTCCGCCACACACCGTCAGGTGGTTTGCGGAGTATGTATGTAGATGTAGATAGTATAAAATTGCACAGACAGACCTACAGAGTAGTTATAATTAAACATTCGGTACTTGAGACGCTCCCCATGAAAAGCGAGCGATGGTAGGACACTGAGACTTTGTAGAATCATTTGTAAGGACATGCAGAAGAGAAATAATGTATATACCACTGAAATAAACATTTTAATTTCTTCTTGAGAGAGCAACATTTGTTCACAGGGTACCATGTCTACGTTCCAGCTTGAACACGTTGTTAACCTATTGATTATCTGCAACCACTACAGCCTGTAACGGAATCAGAGATTCCTCTATTGCTGCCCGAAATATCTCATATAGGGTGTTGGCTACCTCCCTCGCTATGCCCATCTTCAGCCTCCAACATGTGTTGATTGAAAAACCCTGTCCATCAGGTAAGCCCAGAGTCAGATGTCACGCATGGTTTCAGATCCAGTGATCTTGGTGGCTACTCAGTTTGAAACGATCTGCGAATGATTCGGTTTTCCCCAAATGCGTTACGGCGTGACCGAGTACCTCATGGCGAATGTGAGGTGGAGCTCCATCGCGCAGCAAAAATAGTTGAGCCAAATGTACCTCTCTCCCGTAGAACAGGGATCACATGTTGGCGAAGCAGATCACAGCAGTGTGTGCCATTCACGGTACACGTCCTTGGTCCTTGGAGTACGAGTTCCTCACCATACCACTTACACCAGTATCGGCACCCAACGGCATGTCATGGCACGAACACTTCTAACAACGCAAATCCTGCACATCATTTCTATATATCTAGGTACCCATACTGTAAATAATCTTCCGTCTACACTTGCTTGAGCAGCGAAAGTTTAATTGTAACTAGCCTGCACAGTGTTTCTGTACTCCACAATCTACCTTGTTGTGTGCAGCGGTGGATTCCTCACATACCAGTATCACTTCCCCACATTCTGTGCTCCATCCTCCAACAATATGCAGAAAGAGCTGCCAGATGCCAGTCTAGTTTGCATTTCTCGCGAGTCGCTTGCCCAGTGCAGTGTCCCAAGGAACGGGGAAAAAAACATAAGTTCCTACTATACAGTGTTACTTTAAATCCGTCTTGATTGCAAAATTTTTTTTTTATTATTCATATGACCGGTTTCGGTTCATTCAGAACCATCTTCAGATATGATATTTAAGTTACAGGAGTAACCCGTCCAATTCAGCAACTTTCACACGCTACGTCACATGCTACGTCACATGTGACGCAGCATGTGAAAGTTGCTGAATTGGACGGGTTACTGCTGTAACTTAAATATCAGATCTGAAGATGGTTCTGAATGAACTGAAACCGGTCATATGAATAATAAAAAAAAAAATTGCAATCAAGACGGATTTAAAGTAACATTATAAAATCACTGATTGCTGTTATCCCATAAGACATTATGTCTGTTTTTGCAAAGTTTGTGCCAGGCCTACTATACAGGCTAAATCACCAAAAATTGCACCGCAGATACTGCAAAAATAGGAAGTGCTATCGATGTACGATTTTCACAGAACATCTCGGAACTCAGGGGCTCGTATTGTTACCCAAACAAACTGACTGTAATAATAGTTTGGACCTGTACTTTTTGTGCAAACATACACTTTTTTAGATCGAACAACGCGCATTGACATTAAAAGTCTAAAAGTTGGAAAAGCTAGATTGCTACTGGTGTTTGTTACAAGATTCTAGTGCGTGTCGCTTACGAGACACCGTATTTTTAAAAGTTCCCACACCAACAAACGTACAATATCTGTAGTAGCACATACTAGAAAACAACACAAGTATATACACTAGTTATATGGATTCTGATCGGTACCGAGACACTTCACCAGTACAGGTCGTGTTCAAAATGACCACCGTAGCGGCAATACGCGCTGCCATTTCGGTGTGGAACGACTGCTGCACACGTGTAAGCATTTCAGCGGAGATGTCCGAGCAGATTTCAGTCATACATCGTTGCATATCATCAGATGTAGTTGGTCTGTCCTTGTAACGAGCATCTTCCAGCTTTCCTCAAAGAAAATACTTCTACGGACATCAAATCAGGGGAACTGGCCGGCCCAGATCCTCCTTATCCAATCCAAGGATTTGAAGACAATTCGTGAAGACACGCTGTAGTGCTTCCTGCACTATGGGCTGGACAGCCACTGTGTTGGTGCCACAGGCTCCTCCTACTCTGCAGAGAAACGTCTTCTGGTATTCGTGGATGGAGGCTGTGGTACCTGTGTGCGTTCAGTGATTGAAAAAGGGACCTCCAAGCTGATCGTTCACTATCCCATACCACACGTTTAGACTCCATGGAAGCTGACGTTTCCCACACCACACCTTTAAACTCATGGACGCTGATGTTCCACCTGACGAAGCCAGTTGCGATTGCCAACAGATCAATAGTGCAAGTTTCACCTGTTTACCTGGTCATAATTGGTGAATGTGGTTTCATCACTAAACAAGATGTATACTATCGTGTCTTAACGCGTATGTACATAAGTTAACTAGATTCTTATAATCGTTTCCATGCAGCTCTCGATGGAGAGCGATGCGATAGGGATGGAACCTATGTCGACAGAGAATGTGTAGGATATTTGTCAGACTCAATGGTGGGAGCTAATGTGCGGGTCAATCGCAACAGCAGCAGGAATAATGATTTCCTCTTCTTCTGTAGTCGCTTCTTTCCTTCTGCGACGTCTATGTGTTACGCTACCACTTTCACGTAACTGGTTGAAGAGGGTGATCAGTTATGTCTCGAGATGGTTGACGTCGATTGGGATATCCTGCCGCATACATCGTACAACTAGTAACTGTGTTCTTCATAAGCTCTCCATACGGCATGGGCAGGTTTGGCTTTCTCTGCACTGGTAATGAGATGTGCGTGGCTCATTTTCGTGCCACCTTTATTTAACATCTAGCTTTTACCGTACGGCCGCCTCGTCATTTTAATTTCAATTTCTGGTATCACTGAATTGCTGTCTTGTCTGCCCGTGAGCGGCAGCAGCAGCGCGTATCGTTAAGCGCACTGTTGTACTATCTCTGGAGCGACCGATAGTATTTCCGGGTCGACGTGTGTCTGGCAGTAGGTCGGAGATCGACCAGGAGGGTTGTCGGGATGCAGCAGCATTGTAGTCAGGGTATGGAGCCCCAGTGAGGTCCACTCTGCACAGCCAGTACCAGCGGGGAAGGCCACTGGTTTGTCGTTCGGTAGTTTCGTCGACGACGTGTATTTGGGACGGTTCCTTCCTCTGCAGAGATGTCGATTGTGTTCCCTGTGCATGGTTGGGTCTGAGCCATAGTCTCCAGTTCGTCGTCCGTCCAAAGGAGGGAAGTCAGTTGGAGAAGGACCAACAGGGCGGTCGGGACGCAGCACCAGTGCAGTCGGACACGGAGCCCCAGTGAGATCCGCACAGCCAGTACCAGTGGGGACGACCGTAGGTTGGTTGTCAAGTCGGTCGTCTCATCGACCTTATTTCTAGTAATAACGTGAGTGCAGCAATCTATTAAATCTTTTGTGTTGTCTTACTGATATAACTGGCATTTTCTGAGACCGACTGTACGTGTTGTTTTAGTATTTCGTCGCCTGCATTCATTAGAAGTTTCCGTAAAGCACGAAAGTTTCCCTCTGAAGCAAATTCCAATGATTCAATCTCAATTTCCTGACTGCCTTCGTCAAGGAATAATCCGTCATTTCTTCGCTACAGGAAGGGTTATTCTGAGCTCCACTTAACAATACTGTCTTTATAATTGGGATTCGTTTCCTTCTGTTTTCGCCCACTCTTCTCTTTCTAACTTCATCCATTTTTGCTAAAAGATCCGTTGACTTCCCTTAAATCACATGTAGGATGTTCTTTCAGGCAACCACATTTCTCCTATGACTCTCTCTCGCTCTCTCTCTCTCGATGACTGTGTATAATTTCAGTTGTTTCCTTATACATTCTCATTGGTTTATTCTCTAATCTTCCTAACTTTACATCACTGTTTCCTCCTTCCGCCCTGCTGAAGAGAATGCAAGTTTTACTTAAGCCACAACTTAATTTGCTGCTGTAGGCCAGCCAGACATCTTCTTCAAGCCATTTTTTTTGGAACGATCGCATTTTATTACCTTCTGTACCTTGTGGAAAGTAAAATTTGGGAGAAGGTCCCCAAAAGCTATTTAACGATTGAGATATTTCGTCCGTCAGATGACGACTTCTGTTCACCAAGGGACCGACATCATATTCATCCAGAACAGTCTCGTCGCCACATGAACCAGTCACACAGCTTATAGAAGAATTACTGGTAAAAGTCGAATCCACAATCGCTGTAAGTGATGTCCCTTCTCCAACATTAATTTCACTTCCACCTTTGAAGTTATTACACACACACACACACACACACACACACAGACCGTAAAGTGTTTGACGCACAGCAGGAAGCAAACGCAGTGATGTATCTTAAAAACAACTGCTGAAGTGATCACGTTCGTCACGTTCATTCTGCAAGTAACAGATTGCCAACCGTCCTTGTTTAAATTGTAACGAACCGACCATCTACAGGCCATTGTTACAAGTACATACATGCAAACGTGCAAAATGCGTGGGCCATGAATCCAGTGTTCTAACAAGCGACACTTATACAGGGTGACACAGAATAACGGGAATGTTTGAAATGAGCACTGGCAGCCATGGACAGGTGGCAGCACTGCAGGTTCGTTGCAGTTAGTGAGTAAACAGTAAACAGTCCGCCGTTTCAGTAGTCATGGACCATTGGGACGGATAACAGCGTGCGTTAGCCATAAAAATGCTTTATAAAAAGAATGATAGTTTGTTAGCGGCGCATAGGGAGTTTCGACGTTTTTATAATTTAAGACGTCAGGATACCGTCCCGTCGAAACACGCCATAAAGTGTTGAATTAATAACTTTGAAGAGACTGGATCTGAACTCAAGAAGATACCAACAGGACGACCAAGAAGTCTGCATTCTCCAGCGAACATAATGTTGTACGCGAGTCTATTGTACGGAGCCCACAGCGTTCAGTTCTTAAGCAAGCAGCAGTGGTTGGAATGTCCCGACAGAGTGTTCGCAGTATTATTCATCTTGAACTGAAATTTCATTCGTACAAACTACATGTGGTGCAACAATTAAAGGACAACGATTACCGGTTACGATTAGAATTCTGTCAACAAATGATAGCAAAAATAAACAATGACGATGAATTTCTAAATAAGTTGTGGATGTCAGATGAGGGACATTTTCATCTCACAGGTTATGTCAATAACAGAACTACCGTTTCTGGGCAAACACAAATCCTAATGATGTTCATGAGCGCCCTTCACATGGTAGTAAAGTGACAGTATAGTGTGGCGTTTCACCACATGGGATTATCAGACCGTATTTTTTTCTCAAATGAACAGGGAAACACAATAACTATCATTGCCGATCGTTGTGTGGAGATGTTACGAACTTTCGTTACACCTACATTGAACTACTTTCAAACGTTCAAGAAGCCTGGTTTCAACAGGACAGAGCGACATCACACACTGCAATCAATGCCATATGTGCGAGAATTCGTTGGCAGCCGTGTGATCTCACGATTCGGTAACATTCCCTGGCCCCCTGGATCACGAGATTTATCCGTTTTTGATTTTTTCTTGTCGGGCTACCTCAAGAGCAAAGTCTACACGACTAAACCAAGAACCTGTATGAGTTAAAACAGAGAATTCCGGCTGCAATTCACAGTATCCCAGATGAGATGTTGCAGCGGTCAATGAGGAATCTCAACAGCAGATTTCACGAATGTATTCGTACAGAAAGACGCCATCTAAAGAACGTAATTTTAAGAAAAAAATGATGAATGCCATCAATGTTTCGTAACTGGCAAACTTGTAAGGTTGCATTTACCACGAATGCAATTTCTTTCGTTCTTCACTTCTAGTTTTATGGGATTGTGGAAATGTTCCCATTTTCCTGTGTCACGCTGTACTAACCCCGTCTCGGACGGGGCGCACATGACACTCCCCCCCTCCTCCCATTTCTAAATCCGCCACTGTCAACGTACCAGAACCATCGTTTCTCGTGTGTTTGGTCGTTCTTCTTCTTTTCCAGCACCCACATCACGTTCTGAATGCTCACAGCGCTATGTTTTAACCTGTTGTTAGAAAGTGGTACTATTATTTTATTTTAGCATAATTGGCGAGAGTATCGATTAATGAAAATAGCTACGTTGTTTGAACAGACTGTGCCACGCGGGGTAGCCGTCGGTTTTGGGCACCTTGCCACGGTTCGCGTAGCTCTCCCCGTCGGAGGTTCGAGTCCTCCCTTGGGCATGGATGTGTGTGTTGTCCTCAGAGTGAGTTACATTAAGTAGTTTGCAAGCCTAGGAACCGATGACCTCAGCAGTTTGGTCCCATAGGAACTTACCACAAATTTTCAAACAGCCTGTTTACACTACACCCCCTCTGCACTCGGTGACAGTTTGTTACCACCGGTACAACAGAGTTCTCTGGTAATAGTCTCAGGGAGCCGCCGACGTTCTCCACTGGGTCATTTGCAAATGTAATTCATAGGGACTCTGGGCTTTCAGAAGACGACTGTACAAAAACTGCAAGACATACAGAATTTAGACACATCCCAGTAGATAGAAGATCTCTCCCAGTTTGTAACTCACGTTGGAGGAGTACCGAAAGTCAATACTTGCGTGTAGTTCGGTGGCAAGAACTACAACGCTGTGTGTGTGTGTGTGTGTGTGTGTGTGTGTGTGTGTGTGTGTGTGTGTGTGTGTCTGTGTGTGTGTGTGTGTGTGTGTGTGAGTGAGTGAGTGAGTGAAAGAGAGAGAGAGAGAGAGAGAGAGAGAGAGAGAGGGGGGGGGGGGGGCTGGGGGAGAGATCTTTCATAAGTGCTACAATCTCTGATCTTCTTATTTGTTTGCGGTAACTATAATTGGTTTCAAATGTTAGTAAGACAGTTGACTCCAGCGCTCTAGATATATTTATATCCTGGTTACCACATGTCTTGTTACATTTTTGTAAGGTCTCTCATTATAGCTTCTGGATCTTTAATTTTGTGCCATCTCTCGGCTGCAACAGTACCCTTGTATTCAAAATGGTGAGATGTTGGGCCTATAGACTCAAATTTTTTCAGTAATTTCCTAGTGGCTTTCTTTATCAGTTCCAGGACTGTTTCCATATGTAATCCCAGCTGAAGGTTTCTGGTGCTAGACTATCTCCCAACTATCGCGGTTAGATGAAAGCATCTTCTTATAGTCATTTATAGTATGTTAATCTTTGGGTGGCTGGTAGTCCCCCATGCCTAGCATCCGTAAAGCATTCGGCGTACAATTGTTGCTACATTCTAATATTTGTTTTTGTTTCCATCTCAGTGTTGGCAAGGAGTGTATTCAATTCATGTGTTAGTCAGATCATCACTGCGGGGAAATGCCCCACAGCAACCCGTTCTGCAAGTCCGTTCTTCAGGTCGCCTACCTCTGTAAGCGAGCTGCACTGTTGTGCAAAACTTTAGGACGAAAGTAACTTCCGCTGACGTCTCACAAGTAACATAGCCCGATGAGACTTGGACTATACATAGAAAGACCTGCTGCAGTACTTAGTCATTAGTTCCGTTTTCCGTTGTTCCCCAGTTACTTTAAATTTCGTGGTGATATGTTGCTTCTTTGCAGGTAACTGAAAGGCAGATTGTTTTTGTCATAATGGTTTCACTTTATTTGTGTATGAAGAATATTCAGTGGCCTGTAACGCATGTTTCTTTTTGGGTATATGACAAATGCATTATGTAGCAGCTTTACGTATGTTACTACGAGTATGTTAGGATTATTTCTTTTTATTGTCTTTTCTCTTATTTTTCAGGTTAGAAACAACTTTCACAACACAGTTTCGTGAAGTTAAACTATCGTTTGCAGTTACTAACAGTTGCAACGAAAATTCAGCATGGAATAACAACATTGGAAATCGCGAAAAACACCAACGATATTTTAATCTCACAAAACTTGTGCTGTAAAAGTTATTCTCAGCTGAAAAACAAAAGAATAAAAAGAAAACCCTGACATAGTAACATACTTGTAACCATTAAACGATGCACTCATTATATACATAAAAAGATACATGTATTACAGACCACTGAATGTGCTTCATGAATACGCGAAGCGAAACGCGTAGGACAAAAATAAACTACCTTTCATTTAGTTGCAAAGACGGAAGATAATTCTACGAATGCAGAAGGTAACTGATGGTAAGACGCAGTGAGACGAACAAATATGACTGTTTTCTGAAAGACAATAACTACACCGAAGTCGGCACATAGTTCTTTATACACTCCTGGAAATTGAAACAAGAACACCGTGAATTCATTGTCCCAGGAAGGGGAAACTTTATTGACACATTCCTGGGGTCAGATACATCACATGATCACACTGACAGAACCACAGGCACATAGACACAGGCAACAGGGCATGCACAATGTCGGCACTAGTACAGTGTATATCCACCTTTCGCAGCAATGCAGGCTGCTATTCTGCCATGGAGACGATCGTAGAGATGCTGGATGTAGACCTGTGGAACGGCTTGCCAAGCCATTTCCACCTGGCACCTCTGTTGGACCAGCGTTCGTGCTGGACGTGCAGACCGCGTGAGACGACGCTTCATCCAGTCCCAAACATGCTCAATGGGGGACAGATCCGGAGATCTTGCTGGCCAGGGTAGTTGACTTACACCTTCTAGAGCACGTTGGGTGGCACGGGATACATGCGGACGTGCATTGTCCTGTTGGAACAACAAGTTCCCTTGCCGGTCTAGGAATGGAAGAACGATGGGTTCGATGACGGTTTGGATGTACCGTGCACTATTCAGTGTCCCCTCGACGATCACCAGTGGTGTACGGCCAGTGTAGGAGATCGCTCCCCACACCATGATGCCGGGTGTTGGCCCGTGTGCCTCGGTCGTATGCAGTCCTGATTGTGGCGCTTACCTACACGGCGCCAAACACGCATACGACCATCATTGGCACCAAGGCAGAAGCGACTCTCATCGCTGAAGACGACACGTCTCCATTCGTCCCTCCATTCACGCCTGTCGCGACACCACTGGAGGCGGGCTGCACGATGTTGGGGCGTGAGCGGAAGACGTCCTAACGGTGTGCGGGACCGTAGCCCAGCTTCATGGAGACGGTTGCGAATGGTCCTCGCCGATACCCCAGGAGCAACAGTGTCCCTAATTTGCTGGGAAGTGGCGGTGCGGTCCCCTACGGCACTGCATAGGATCCTACGGTCTTGGCGTGCATCCGTGCGTCGCTGCGGTCCGGTCCCAGGCGACGGGCACGTGCACCTCCGCCGACCACTGCCGACAAGATCGATGTACTGTGGAGACCTCACGCCCCACGTGTTGAGCAATTCGGCGGTACGTCCACCCGGCCTCCCGCATGCCCACTATACGCCCTCGCTCAAAGTCCGTCAACTGCACATACGGTTCACGTCCACGCTGTCGCGGCATGCTACCAGTGTTAAAGACTGCGATGGAGCTCCGTATGCCACGGCAAACTGGCTGACACTGACGGCGGCGGTGCACAGATGCTGCGCAGCTAGCGCCATTCGACGGCCAACACCGCGGTTCCTGGTGTGTCCGCTGTGCCGTGCGTGTAATCATTGCTTGTACAGCCCTCTCGCAGTGTCCGGAGCAAGTATGGTGGGTCCGACACACCGGTGTCAATGTGTTCTTTTTTCTATTTCCAGGAGTGTACATAAAAAGGACATGTATTACAGACCACTGAATGTGCTTCATGAATACGCGAATCGAAACGCGTAGGACAAAAACAAACTACCTTTCATTTAGTTGCAAAGACGGAAGATAATTCTACGAATGCAGAAGGTAACTGATGGTAAGACGCAGTGAGACGAACAGATATGACTGTTTTCTCAAAGACAATAACTACACCGAAGTCGGCACATAGTTCTTTATAGACCACCACGAACAGCAATGCATGCTCTGCAGTGTACCCCCATGCCGGCTACACGGCCGGTAAAGAGTTCGTGTGGCAGAGTGTGCCCTCGTGTGGTGAGAGTTCAGGACACGTAATGCACTCAGGACTTTTGTCGAACATAGTCGTTTTGGAGTTCCGTGTGTTACGGTGTGGGGAGACTTAATGTTGCGTGCGAGGACCATCCAGTTCTTTAGCACGGTACACCTGTGTAGTGTCGGTTGTGGTCGCAGCGTACCCCTTGGACGCTCAAAACCAAATTCTGGTCCCCAACAGAATGAGAAACCACCGAAAATGGTCATCCAGATTATCCGAAAATAATTATAGTGTAGCGCAACGGAAAACATCTTATTTAAATGAATATTAACATTGGTGGCCCAATGAAAGTTAAGCCAAGTGGGTACCACACCACTCACATAGACATAACAATGGAAGGAGACATCTCTTAGCTAAGACTGGATATGAACAGACACTGTCACAAATTAATTTGTTGACAACGAACATGACATCTTAAAAACAACCATGAACAGTGGGATGAGGGAAAACATCTCAAACATAACCGGCGCATGTGGGTGTGGTGGATAGAACATAGTTAATATTTCGCGGACGTCACCAGTGACTGTTTAGGTTGTTACTTCGATGTAGAAAGTGGAGGAAAAGATAGGAGTGAACACCACTAGACTGCCAAAATGCCCATTGGGAGCAACGAGCTGGAGGAGTTACTTCAAGGTCGAGGTGTGAGCCCTGAGAGGAGCGAGTTAGATTCGTTTCTAGAGTTCTTCGGTGTGCACGACGATGAGCTATCTCACCAATCGGAAGAACATGAAACCCATCCAGCCATCCTTATATTGTCATTTGTTGTGTAGCTGCTAGTTTCAGTGCACCATCTTCAGGCCTTAGTTGATGCTGAAAAACGAGGTTTAACTATGTTTCATTAAGCAATAAAACCAATACACCTTTTCAGAAAGTTCTCACACCAAGAGAAGTTAACATAATATTTCTTAACAACTTTTCTACTTACAGCTGTCTCCCTTGACACTTCTTTCGACTGTAAAACAAGACCATGTGCTTCATTGCAAAATTTCTACAGCCATCTTCAACCATACACAATGTTCTAACATCCAGAGGCTACACGCTTAAAAATATATAAACCTAAAACCTTCAAAGTTAGCTTTATCATACTTCCATTTATATAATCTCAAAATCCTTTTAAAATAATAGCACTTCCACTACAAAACAGGTCACTTTCCATTCTTTTTGAAACAAGTAGATGGCCAGACAGTCCAACACACTGCTACTGCTACTCTCTGACTTGCTCTGATAAAGAAAAGTTAACCTCTCCGACCGAGATATCTGATCTCAGACACAGTCTTGCAAAGAATATCATTATGTCGGTATCATAGAGGTTGGATACATTTACCAAATTCGCGACTTCATTAACATTTATGGCGAAAACATTTTGAAAATCGTCGTGGGAAATACGACAGCCCCGCTTCTAATTTCAAGTTGATGCCATGGGTCTCGTTGGAACAGTTACATCGCTAGGTCGTTTGTTATATTTGAAAGGGCGATAGCACTGCAATAAAAGACGCATTTCGATCTCTGTTTCAACAGTTGCTATTCAGTTAACAACAGCGCTGCATTATTTTCGTCGAGACCACGGCGCTGCATCTACAAAAGCCCGAATCGTTGAATGATAGCACCAGTAATAAAGACATTGTTCATGTAAAGGAAAATCCTGTGGTTAGCCCCATATGTTCTTCTGTGCAGTAGAATAATCTTACTGTTAAGGCTTAAACTTTTACTAAAATGCTACGACTTGAGGTTGGAATAGATTAGGTTAGCACTGGGCAGTTGTGCCAAACGTTACGTCAACAAGGTGTCCCACCAATTCAACAGACCTTCGAATGGAAAAGACAGAAACACAAGCACTGCAGCGATATTTAACAAGTCACTGCGAAATAACATGTAATTTCATCGCCAGAATGCCGCAGCATAATCAATCATAGACAGCAAGGACCGTGAACAGCTAGCCAGAATCATGATTGAAATTAACGCAAGGCGGCAGGGAACAAGGCCTTCAACCGTTGAATAAAGCTGCTTTCGGAGCTGAAGAACACATTCGGTCATGTTGTTATTCCCTTGCGTTTTGCTAGAAAAAGGAGTCTATTGAGTTTCAGTGTAGCCAGATCATTCGGGACCAGCCTGATACTTGCACCGGGATGCAGCCAACAAGATGCGCACCACAGCGGCGGTCTGTCATTGTTGCCCACTGGGCCAACGCTGATGAGAAGACTGGTGAACAGCCGGTCCCCATCCGCTACTGGGTCATCGACGATGGTCTGCAAGTTGCCATCTTCGCAGTGCCCACGCGAGGCGCGTGTTCAGGCTCCTGGCTGACTCGTGGACATCTGCTGCAGTCTTGGTCCATCCACGGAGGCTGACCACTCTTCATGACGACTGGCATCCTTGACCATAGTCGGCTATCTCCACCTGAGCACAAGACAGGCTGTCTTCGAGAGCGCTGAGGTAGTAGTTGCAATGGGTCATCGCAAAATGTCCTCGCCCCGCAACTGACGTCATCAGAGCACGCAGCCGTGGCTCTGATGGGTGGCATTGACGTCACGAGCCTCTGAAGAGGCGTCAGCGCTCCTTAGCAGCATGTAAAATATCGCTCGGCCGCCGACTCCAGCTGTGTAGGCAGTTGTACATTTGTAAACTCTGCTCGACCATCGAACTGTATCACAGAAGTATCAAGGCGTACTCTGGACCATTCACCCTAAGCACTCTGACGTCACGACAAGGCATGGTCTGGACCATTAACCCTCAGCACTCTGACGTCACGACACTGATGTCATGGAGTGGCTGGATTGCAACAGTTTGTTCAAGATGAAGCGCGCACTGAACAAGACTGAGCACTTAGTTCGAAGTAGTTATGTCAGCAGAAACTGAACCATGCCTCATGTGTCTGCCTGGTGTGTTTTGCGCGTTCAATTGTTATAATCCATTCGTGACTGTGACAAGCAACATGTGTAGAGTTTTGTGGGTTCATGAGGAGAAAAAAGATCATAGTATTCTTCCACTTTAATTGCGGACATGAGAAAAACCGAATGGCTGAAACCAACACCGATATTTCAGTTCTAAATAACTGATGTTTTCGGTATTTGTTCGGTCTCAGTTATACCAGTTTTTTCCCTTTGTACTAAGTACTGGGTTTTTTATTCGCAAAATATCCATTGCTGAGAAATATTGGGTTATTATAGAAACTGGGAAAAGAAATCAGTGCTGCGCCGGCAGTTAGAAACTAGCAACGAGCACAGGACATAAGGGTCGGTACAGCATTTCTGAGACAGTACTGTAACTAAGGCCGTCTGACGTGTCTTATTCGTCTACGTCTCCGTGCAGTGTGCAAATTACCCCTCCCCCTCCACAATCTTCACAGTAGTTTGTCGCTGTCTTCCTTAAACATTGGTTGTACAGATGGCGCCATCCCCAGTTTCCAAGTACTTTACGATGTACGGCATCAGTGAAGTACAGTGCTCCATTTGCTTTGAAAGATTATAAACGGGAGGCCGCAAAACTCACGACATCACATAAGGAGCAATATCCACTTTGTTTATTGCAACACAAAGTAAATTTCGCTGATATACCTACAATTTTATTGACGTGTAGTAAACTTGGCACCATAACCGAACTCTTAGTTTTATGATTGGTTCAGGGTGAAAAGTTGATACCGTCCAAAAGTGACGATGCAGGGAAATCATCCATTTTAAGATGTTTTGCTCACAGTGGCCACAGGCCTTCCCCTTCTTCTTCTCTACTGAAGACAGATACCAATTTATGCCATAACCTCAACCCCATTTCGTTTGAGATTTCCTACTCTTCTTTTTCATTGGAATGTTTTAGTCTTTGCTCGATATCCACGTTTATTACTAGAAATAATGGGAAAAAAACTTTAATTTAGAAAGAGGTTATTATGAGTGGTTTTAACAGACACATTAAACTGGAGACAAAAGAACGGTATAACCGAAAACAGGCTTTTTCAGCGATAACCACCATCCCTTCTCAGCAGCCACATACCACGCTCAAGCAGGAAAAATGGTTCAAATGGCTCTGAGCACTATGGGATTCAACTGCTGTGGTCATCAGTCCCCTAGAACTTAGAACTAATTAAACCTAACTAACCTAAGGACATCACACACATCCATGCCCGAGGCAGGATTCTAACCTGCGACCGTAGCAGCAGCGCGGCTCCGGACTGGAGCGCCTAGAACCGCACGGCCACCGCGGCCGGCTCAAGCAGGAAAGAGACTTGTTGTAGCTTTATGTGTTCTGCCTGTTTCGGAGGAAAAGATTTACGACCCGTTCTGAGTTGTCAGTTAATGGTTGGAGTGCTGACATCACAGTTACAGATAATCTAAGCCATGTACGTTGGCCACTGATGCAGCGTATATATGGATCATGATAACCCCTTCAGCATCAACAAACGCCTGAAGATGGCGCATTGAAGCGCCGAAACTGGTAGCTACACAATAAATAAGACGGTAAGGACAGCTGTAGGCGTTTCATTTTCTTACAATATGATTCCTTGTGTTCCTCCCCTTGAGAAGGTGCTTCATCAAGGCTGACAAACCTTCTCTCTCCGATGTAGGCCAATCTTAACTTCTCCTCTCTTCTTCTTGTTCAGCAACCAGGCGATCTAGAATTCCCAGAGTTCACAAAAAAAAGGTTCAAATGGCTCTGAGCACTATGGGACTTAACTTCTGAGGTCATCAGTTCCCTAGAACTTAGAACTACTTAAACCTACCTAACCTAAGGATATCACACACACCCATGCCAGAGGCAGGATTCGAACCTGCGACCGTAGCGGTCGCGCGGTTCGACTGTAGCGCCTAGAACCGCTCGGCCACCCCGGCCGGCAGAGTTCACAAGAGCTAACTCGTAACAATCAGGCGCATGCATGTAGAATGGTACAATGAAGTCACAAGCAAACCAAATACTGCCTGAGAAACACGTAAAGACATGATCTACTTGTTGTGGGAGCAGCCATTGTTTACGCATTATTCAAATCCAACGGTATTATGTTACAGAAGAAAGTTACGCCGACGGGCAAGTAGACGTCTCTTCCTCAACAACACCCCGTCATTGACCAATCTTGTCGAAAACAGTACCCTGTTTGCATTCCAAAGACTAAAGGCTGTCGCGTTTAATTGCATATTCTTTCGATAAAGTCGTTAACAAATTCATACTGCTTACGAATATTTGACACTTCCACAAACAGGAGGCAGGAAGGAAAATACACTGCTGTAACAGTACATATACATGCACTCACATATAGCAGGAGAAGAAGATGAAAAGGAACAAGTGCGGCAGGTTCGGTGCTCACGGTTGTGCGGAAGCGGTGCCCCTTGTTTATTCTCTCCCTTTGTGCGTTCTCTCAAGAATGTTTGAGAAGCACGTTCTCGGGCCGTTCGCCTTTGCTACGGCAGCCGTTTATTTATTGACCATGCTGCAAGTGACATCGACTCCTTCAGATGTTCCACCTCCTTTCCTTGCTCGCTGGCTGCCGTCTTGAACAACAGGAAGAGTTTTAGCAACCATGCTGTGCGATGCAGTTTACTTTGTGCATCTTGTGGTTATTTTGTTGTTTTCTTGCCATCAAAAGCTCTTCCATCGTGGGGTCGTAGAGGTTTAAAATTTCGCACTTGTGAAGAGCTCATTACATTTCGTGTACATTGTCTTTCTCCCACAGAGGGTCGTCCTCCTACTGAAATAACTATTTAAATAAGAAGGGATCACCTATTTAAGTCGCATTAAAATGTATAAAATAGTTTCTTCAAATCCCATACAGATTCCTAACACCATATAAATAGTCTTGAAACTTTGTAGTTGTGACTTTTAAATAGCTACGAAAGTACTTGAAAGATTTGTAATGAAAAACGTCGGTCGTATCCTATAAGTAATGGTAAGGAGCTGAACAAATCCTGAATCAGTTACGTACAGCATGCGCCCAATGTTTTCCATTTTGAATCTTACAAGTACACTCCTGGAAATGGAAAAAAGAACACATTGACACCGGTGTGTCAGACCCACCATACTTGCTCCGGACACTGCGAGAGGGCTGTACAAGCAATGATTACACGCACGGCACAGCGGACACACCAGGAACCGCGGTGTTGGCCGTCGAATGACGCTAGCTGCGCAGCATTTGTGCACCGCCGCCGTCAGTGTCAGCCAGTTTGCCGTGGCACACGGAGCTCCATCGCAGTCTTTAACACTGGTAGCATGCCGCGACAGCGTGGACGTGAACCGTATGTGCAGTTGACGGACTTTGAGCGAGGGCGTATAGTGGGCATGCGGGAGGCCGGGTGGACGTACCGCCGAATTGCTCAACACGTGGGGCGTGGGGTCTCCACAGTACATCGATGTTGTCGCCAGTGGTCGGCGGAAGGTGCACGTGCCCGTCGACCTGGGACCGGACCGCAGCGACGCACGGATGCACGCCAAGACCGTAGGATCCTACGCAGTGCCGAAGGGGACCGCACCGCCACTTCCCAGCAAATTAGGGATACTGTTGCTCCTGGGGTATCGGTGAGGACCATTCGCAACCGTCTCCATGAAGCTGGGCTACGATGCCGCACACCGTCAGGCCGTCTTCCGCTCACGCCCCAACATCGTGCAGCCCGCCTCCAGTGGTGTCGCGACAGGCGTGAATGGAGGGACGAATGGAGACGTGTCGTCTTCAGCGATGAGAGTCGCTTCTGCCTTGGTGCCAATGATGGTCGTATGCGTGTTTGGCGCCGTGCAGGTGAGCGCCACAATCAGGACTGCATACGACCGAGGCACACAGGGCCAACACCCGGCATCATGGTGTAGTGAGCGATCTCCTACACTGGCCGTACACCACTGGTGATCGTCGAGGGGACACTGAATAGTGCACGGTACATCCAAACCGTCATCGAACCCATCGTTCTACCATTCCTAGACCGGCAAGGGAACTTGCTGTTCCAACAGGACAATGCACGTCCGCATGTATCCCGTGCCACCCAACGTGCTCTAGAAGGTGTAAGTCAACTACCCTGGCCAGCAAGATCTCCGGATCTGTCCCCCATTGAGCATGTTTGGGACTGGATGAAGCGTCGTCTCACGCGGTCTGCACGTCCAACACGAACGCTGGTCCAACTGAGGCGCCAGGTGGAAATGGCATGACAAGCCGTTCCACAGGACTACATCCAGCATCTCTACGATCGTCTCCATGGGAGAATAGCAGCCTGCATTGCTGCGAAAGGTGGATATACACTGTACTAGTGCCGACATTGTGCATGTTCTGTTGCCTGTGTCTATGTGCCTGTGGTTCTGTCAGTGTGATCATGTGATGTATCTGACCCCAGGAATGTGTCAATAAAGTTCCCCCTTCCTGGGACAATGAATTCACGGTGTTCTTATTTCAATTTCCAGAAGTGTATTTTCATAGCTATTAAAAATTAACAATCACGAATTTTTTAAAACTGTCTCTACGGGGTTATCGATTTTTATGGAGTTGGGAGAAACTACTTTATACTTCCCAGACTGATTTAAAAACGTGGTATACTAAAAATTCATTTTTATTTAAATAGCTGTTTTATGGTTTTTAGTACTGCGCATGTGAAATTTATTAATCGACTTCAAACATTTTAATTAAATTACAGCAGAGGCGTGTGGTAAAATTTCAGGTTTCTTTCAGTCTCTCTTCACCTGACTCGGCCGTTACATTGCTTCCTCCTGCGTATAACTGGTAAAAAGCCTGCTAAAATAATAATCCTCTGCACATGCAGGATTACCAGCTATCGTTGTTCCCACGAACCCTTCACGACTGGAACAGAAACAGGTGAGCTGACGGTTGTACACAAAGTACCGTCGAGTTAATATTGTATTGCGTACAGTACTGAGCTATGTTGAAACATTCAAGTCCCGTACTCTTTGGGAAATTACGGCGACAAAGTACTTGGTGACACATACTAGACAAGAAAGCAAGTTCATATTGAATTGTCATCTAGGCCGTCTAGTTCTATGTTTAAAATTTCAGGTATTTAGCTCATTGGGAAGTTAGTATAAAACCAACTGCAAAGCTTGTACCGCACAGATAGACAAGAAATCGATATATGTTCTTCCGACCCCTCTCTGCCTAGTCACGCACGTCCACTAATGTAACGCCTGGGATGTACTCTGATACTACCTGTGCGTCATGTCAGTCCTGCATGGCAGTCAAGATGTAAGGCGTTATTAAATTTTTTCACCGCCATATCCATTCCTAACGAACAGACTGACATACAGCATGACAATTATTGAATAATATCAAATAAAATAGTCATAACTTCTGAACGATTTGCGTTAGGAAGTTCAAACAACACACCTGGTGATGGGGCATGATGGCAATTGGTAAGTGCATTATGGTTTGGTTTAGTGACAAAGCCCACTTTCATCTGGGTAGGTCCATCAGTTAGCAAAATTGAGGCATTTGGAGGGCCGAGAATCCGTATTTCGCTATCGAGAAGTCTCTTCACCCTCAACAGGTGACTGTGTGATGTGGAATGTCCAGTCATGGAATAATCGGTGCAATATTCCTTGATGGCATGGTGACTACCGAACAGAACGTGAAGGTTTTGGATGATGATTTCATCCCATTGTCCAAAGTGACCCTGCTTTCGACAAGATGTCGTTTATACAAGACGTTGCTCGACCATCATAGAATCAGGAGAATATTTGACGTCCTGGAGGGACTCTGGGGTACCGAGAGGCCATCGGCAAGGGCCTCAATTGGCCGCCATATTCTCCGGATCTGAACACATGCGACGCCTTTTTGTGGGGCTATATTTAAAGACAAGGTGGACAGCAATAATCCAAAAACCACTGCTCAGCTGAAAACAGTCATTCATAAGTTCATCAACAGCATCGATGTTCCGACACTTCGGCGGGTTATGCAGGTATATCGAACACGCCATAACCTAAATCCGAACTTCTGTAGTGATGTTTAGATGTTGAATAAAGTACGTACACCCCGCAATATGTAACTAATTTACTTCTTTTTATAATTCAATAATTGTTACCCTGCAAAAGCGAGTTACTATTGCCTTGTATCAAATACTGTGTTACGTTTAAAATTTCAAATCTGTAGCTCATCCAGGATTTTGTTTAAAACGAACCGCAAAATTTTCACCCACCAGAGGGACAAAAAAGGAAGACGCCTAATTAAAAGATGAGAAAGTAGGGCAGAGAGTGTAATATTAGTGCTTCATTCCCATCTTTGGTGTAATAAATCAGACTTCAATTACAAACCATGAGTTTCATATGACTAGCTGAATGAGTTCTTTTCACTAAAGGTAAGCAGTGTTCATTGGAAAAGTACAAACTACGTTTTCTACATCTACAGCTACTCTCTTCGATACACAGTAAAGTGCCTGGAAGAGGCTGCTTTCCATTCTGTCATTTATTAGTGTTTATGTTTGTTATATTCACGTACGAAACCCAGGAAGAATGATTGGTTAAACGCATCTGAGCACGCTGCAATTAGTCTTGTCTTTGTTGTCCGTAAGAGAGTCTTTGGTGTGTCCTAGTATGTAAACTGAGGCTGGTTCTTGGATCTTCGTCAGCAGCCTTTCAAGAGATAACTGGTGCAACGCTGGGCGTCTGCTATTTCAGACTTTTCAGCATTTCCGTGACACTGTTGCCTGGGTCAATTAAACCTGTGAACATTCGCATTGCCCTTCCTTGTATTGTTAAATATCTTCTAAATCCCATTTGGTATCGTTCCCAAACTTGAACAATGTTCTTCAATACGACGCAAGGGTGATTTGTAAGCATTTTTCCTTGCAGACTCTTTTTATTTTCCCGGTATCCTACCAATGAACCAAAGTCCATCTCATCTGCTTTACCTAAAACTGAGCCCAAGTGAATATTTCATTTCATATTAATGCAAAACGTTACACCCAAAGTTTTGTGTGAGTTAACTGATTACATTTGTGGCACACTGATATTTTAGTTATAGGATGTTTCTTTTTTTCGTTTTGTGAAGTACACTTGTTTACATTTGTAAACATAAATAACAAATTGCAATATTTGCACTATTTCAGATTATTACGCAAGTTTGATAATATTTGTTCGGCTTTTTCAGACAATGCTTTATTATTTTTGCGGAAAGTCTGTGGTTAAAGTTATTAACACACAATATGGACAGAAGTTTTCCAATATACATCCCTCAGGCACGCTTGAAGTTAAATCTACATCTGTGGATAAATCCCTGTTCAGGATGAAACGCTGCGGTCCCCTTACCAAAAATTCTTCAATGCAGTTGTATTTTCATTGATAGAAGTTCGTGTGTTACTAACATGAAATGATTTCGAGAAGTTATGAAATACTGCAGCTAACTGAAGGCCTTCATCAACCGTTTACAGGATATCCTGAGAGAAAAGTATGTAGTCTGATACCACTACATCAACACTGCATTTAAAAGTTACGTCAAAACAGAGAAGTAATTACGGTTTGCAAGGAACTCATCGGGTCCAGACACCAATATATAGGCGCCTCAACATGTGCTGCTATGTATGGCACATTAACATCTTTTTCCTGTGCTTCGTATATTAATCGTACCGATGTTGAAACATTTGGTTAAGTGGTCAGTAGATTATGGGAGTCATCATTTAAAACGCCGAGCTCTGAAGTCCCCCGATAGGTCACTGACCACTTTGCGATCGACTGTGAAATTCTGCACGGCTGCTCAAATTTATTAGCATCAAAAATTAAGACTGGCATCTGTTTGGCCCCGTTGCTTACACTTAATGTTACATATATAAAAAAGTGCTTTAATTTCAATTCAATACTTACGTTGGACTCACATTACTTTTAAAGGTTTTGTTCCGTCCACGAGAAATCTGGTCATACAGGAAAAGCCATTTTTCTTCCAACATATATTGGAGAATACTGTTACAGAAGATTTAGTTTACAGTAAGAGGTTTTTCAGCTCTGCTACCCTCATCATAGGGTTTAGGCATGTGGCATTAATCCTTGGTGTGAGACAATTACCCATTGTTGTACTCTCTACTGTGATTATGGTGGTCGATATTTTAAATAGTAGGGCCTACTTGTAAGGGAACGGATCTGCATTTGTTACATACTGCAGTTCACACTGACAGAGGAGATTGAACACACTGTATGTGTATCGTCTGAAGGCAGTTGCATTAATCTCTTTTGCATTGTATGTTTCGGTGAGCTCTTTCACTGTTGCGAACGTATTTCTGCAGAAAAAAACATAGCTAACAAATTTGATTAGGCGCCACTGGACAACGAATAGTCGCAAAATGTCCACGAACAACAACAGAAATTGTGGTGGTGGTGTTAGGATTCACTGGCGCTCATCGTAGGGTTGAAGCGTGTGGCATCAATCCTTGGTGTGAGACAATTACCCATTGTTGTACTCTCTACTGTGATTATGGTGATCGATATTTTAAATAGTAGGGCCTACTTGTAAGCGAACGGATCTGCATTTGTTACGTACTGCAGTTCACACTGACAGAGGAGATTGAACACACTGTATGTGTATCGTCTGAAGGCAGTTGCATTAATCTCTTTTGCATTGTATGTTTCGGTGAGCTCTTTCATTGTTGTGAACGTATATTCGCAGAAACAAACTTAACTAACAAATTTGATTAGGCGCCACTGGAAAACGAATAGTCGTAAAATATCCACGAACAACAACAGAAATTGTGGTGGTGGTGTTAGGATTCACTGGCGCTCATCGTAGGGTTTAAGCGTGTGGCATCATTCCTTGGTGTGAGACAATTACCCATTGTTGTACTCTCTACTGTGATTATGGTGGTCGATATTTTAAATAGTAGGGCCTACTTGTAAGGGAACGGATCTGCATTTGTTACATACTGCAGTTCACACTGACAGAGGAGATTGAACACACTGTATGTGTATCGTCTGAAGGCAGTTGCATTAATCTCTTTTGCATTGTATGTTTCGGTGAGCTCTTTCACTGTTGCGAACGTATTTTTGCAGAAAAAAACATAGCTAACAAATTTGATTAGGCGCCACTGGACAACGAATAGTCGCAAAATATCCACGAACAACAACAGAAATTGTGGTGGTGGTGCTAGGATTCACTGGCGCTCCGATTATCATATCCGGCCATTCTACGTTTATTTTTTTCTAAAGTAATGAAAGTCCAGAGTCCTTGTCTCGCCGAGACAGGGCCATCTGCTCACCCACAAACCGCCACCAGAGGACCACTTCATGGAGGCGGCGGCGCGTGCAGCCAGTGCTGTGGCGCGCTGCGGTGCTGGCACGCCAGCGCTGGCTGAGTGACAGGCCGCCAGATTAGCGTCTGGCGCCAGCGCATCAAGCCGCCGCCGTGACGAGGCGAGGCGAGGCAGCGCCCGCCATCTGCGGGGATTAAACACCGCGCGGCGTTGCCAAATTCACCGCTGATTGTGGCGGCGGCTCTGATTACTCCACTTGAGCCGCCGTCTCCGGCAGGTGCTGTTGCCGCGGTTGGCATCGCTGGCGCTGAGGCAAACACTCAGCGCTATGCACTGTCGAGACGCATTGTTATTGGACTACGTGCTGCTTCGCAGAGTCACTGCCGCCTGGAACGAGGTTCCAAAAGCTGATGAAGGGAGCGTTTCAGAGGTTTTGCACAGTGCAAATAACTGTTGTGATCCGACAGATGATCACTCGTATCAGTTCTGCGGTAACATTAACAGCTAGACCTCGGGCACTTCAAGCTCTACGGCAAGTCTGGTTTCTCACTGAGAGGCTTACGAGTGGTGTCTAATGAGGAATCCTACACAATTTTTTAATTTCCTGAAAGCAGTTTGGTTTTATAGTGGATCCGAAAGCACCATATTGTTGCCCACTATAAAATCCAGTTTATCAACATTATATCCATTCAGTGCGATGACCTTGCGCCATCTTCCTGGGAGGGTCTGTATGCCCACATCATATCACTCTACCAGTTGACGTTGGAGCCTACATCTCGTTGCACCAATAACCTACCTATCATCCATGTAGGCTACTGCTTCCCGCGGAGTGTTTCCTTTGTTGGGCCAAACGGATGGAAATCAGGGTCAGGGCTGTAGGGTGGAGGAGAAAGTACAGTCCTATGAAGTTTTGTGAGCACCTCTCAAGTCCGCTGACTTGGTTGAAGCTTTGCGTCGTAATGGAGAGGTTCGTTTACATTTTTGTGGCGACGAATACGCTGAAGTCTTTTCTACATTTCGACCGTTGCACCATGAGGGAGGACATCTAACAGAATAAACCAGAGTCCCCATCGCCATGACATTACCGGTTGAGGGTGCCGCTTTTGAACTTTTTCTTCGGAGGAGAGGAGGTGTGGCACCTTTCCATGGATTTCCGTTTCGTTTCCGGTCGAAGTGATGAACCTACGTTTTATCGCCCGTGACAATGTTCGACCGCAAGTTGTGACGATCAGTCTCGTAATGCGGATGCAATTCCGCACAGATGGTCCTTCGTTGCTCTTTATAATCTTAGGTGGCGAGGAATCCAGCAGGCAGGCTCCACTGAGCACCCCATCTGGGGAAGGAGCAATTCCGCACGATGCTCTTTATGGTCATCTGTTAGGAGGCGAGGAAACCAGTGCCCCAGCTGGTGGACGAGTGTATCAACATTACTAACAAGGACGTTCAGTTGAGCAGTTCAAATGGTTCTAATGGCTCTGAGCACTATGGGACTTAACTGCTGAGGTCATCAGTCCCCTAGAACTTAGAACTACTTAAACCTAACTAACCTAAGGACATCAGTCACATCCGTGCCCGAGGCAGGACTCGAACCTGCGACCGTAGCGGTCGCGCGTTTGTAGACTGTAGCGCCTAGAACCGCTCGGCCACCCCGGCCGGCAGTTGAGGAGTAAGGTGTTTAATTGTGACCCGTCGATCACCTCGAATGAGAGCGTCCGCACGTTCCAACATAGCAGGAGTCACAGCTGTGTGCGGCTGACCGGCACGTGAGAGATGGACAGGTTTGCGCTATCGTGTTACGGTGATGACAGGCGCCTCGCCCAACGACTCAGCGCGCTTTTGTTCACTGCCAGGTCACCGTAGTCATTCTTCAGGCCCTAGGACCTGCTGCGATGCTCTCTGCCAAGAGGAATTCAATGGGAGCTTTCTGCTTGGAACGCACCTCTACCTTACGGGTGCCACATTAATGGCTACATATAACGCCGTCACCTATCGGAACGTCATGAAACTATAGAGGCTGAAGTAGGAATATTCTCACAAAAGGAATTCCCCTTTTTTTATTCGTTATTTACCGTGAAAAAAATGTTTAGCGCTAGTTATTGAACGCGACGAGCGATATGGCAGTCTTCTGGTAACACGCAGCGATCGCCCGTGCTCGATGGGATTGAAGTCGGGGTACCGGGCAGGTCAATCCATTCGACGAATATCTTCTCGTTCCAAGAGCTCCTCCACTTGGACCGA
Organism: Schistocerca piceifrons; assembly: GCF_021461385.2. Lineage (NCBI taxonomy): Eukaryota > Metazoa > Arthropoda > Insecta > Orthoptera > Acrididae > Schistocerca > Schistocerca piceifrons. The sequence continues at coordinate 559,648,927 of NC_060143.1, forward strand.
TCGATTCCCTCGCCCATTGCCACCCATAAAACTAGAGTCAGGGCTGAATACACCATTGAAAATACGGACACGAGGAATTATAAAGAGTGCCAGTAACGTTGACAGACGTGTGTACTGTTAGAGGTCAGTGCGCTCAGGGAACATTATGCCTCACTGCGCCGTAACAGCTAGATCACAACACAGTCATGTTTTGTAATGTTCTTGGATGTGCTACGCTCCCACGTATGGTGAGAGGTGGGAAAAAGTAAAGCACCCAGCAACAGGGTCGAACATGATCGTTTGGTGGTCTAGCTGTGGTAAGGCATAGTATTATTGTGACAGTGCACTCCTTCCCTATGCGCGCCTTTCCGGGGGATCATTCGTCGCTACTTTGATTTTTATGGATGACAGTTCGCGATAGCATCGAACAGAGCAGGTGGAAGAGTTCTTGCCATGAGAGGATATGCGGCGAATAAACAGTCTTGAACGTACCCCCGACTTAAAACCGGTCGAACACCTGTGAGCTGTGTTAGGGAGACGAGGTGCAGCACTTCCACATCCTGCATTAGTCAAGCGCGCTGGTGGAGAACCCGAACACCCTACCACGACGAAAATGCTGTGTCGCCCTTGTCGCAAGCACACGAGCACGTAGCAGAGCGTGCGTTGCCACTCATAGTGATCACGCACCCTATTAAGAACCTAGTTTCACATATTATAAATACCATGGGGGAACATCGTAAATCGCGTGAATCGGTTTAATAATTGTCGTTGAAAGAAAATGTAATTTTCACAAGGGAAAGCCACGACGATGGCATCACAGATTTAGCACAAACTTTGTACGCCTTTAGTAGGCCATTAAAACACCATAGTGTGCCAGAAGTAAGGTGCAGTACTCTGGCAGTTTCCAGAAAGTCGCTAGAGAAGTTCAATGCGTTTAAAAAATGGTTCAAATGGCTCCAAGCACTATGGGATTTTACATCTGAGGTCATCAGTCCCCTAGACTTAGAAGGACATCACACACGTCCATTCCCGTGCCAGGATTCGAACCTGCGACCGTAGCAGCCGCGTGGTTCCGGACTGAAGCACCTAGAACTGCTCGACCACAGCGGCCGGCTTTACGCGTTTGTTATGTGGCTTATGTATCCGTGCGTAGGTGCCGGGAGATACAGTTCATGGTGGTCAAGTGATTAGCATTCTCGCTTCGTCAGACGAAGTTGTGTGAGGCGACGATTCGACTCCCGGTCAAACTAAATCATTAATCCATTCCTTTCCCATCACTGGTCATATATATATATTTTTTTTAATTTATACGACATTTGAGAGACAATATTATGAGAGAAACACGGTTACTTACATGACGTTTCAAGTTATGTTTTCCATGTCTATGTGACAAATACGATCCTGCAACGTGTGTTGTCAAGAGCACATGCGATGAGTAATTGCACATTACTCTTGTGGTCTGGTGCATTGTGATCTACGATGTTACTGACTGTGAATAACTGAATTCACATAATTATTCGTTTTGGATTGACTTGGGCTTTCCAAGTCTGTCCCTCGTCCTTGAAAATTTAATTACAAATTGTAAACAGTCAAATAACATGACATTCACTACAACTTCATAAAAATGCAAGTGGATTTTTTGCTCATCATATTACCTCCCAAATGTCACGTAAATTAAATAATGTGACCTGCGATGAAGAAAATATAGATTACAAACCACGCGGTAGATGGATTCGAAACATCGCCACGTCCAGGACCCTTTCCTTTAATACAAACTCGAACCGCATTTTTTTAATCTCATTTTTCTTCGTTATTCGTCGTTGTACTTGTTCGGGTGGACGACCAATGACGCTCGTTCAAGTTAATCGTTTATCCATTCACTCTGTTTGTTACTGCAGATGGCAACTATCCCACTGACCAGACACGCTGAGCTACCGTGCCGGCTACACCGCTTGAGTAGAGTGATTTCTTGCGACTAGCCGCTTCCCACAGATGTATCACTGGTCTCTCGTTGGGAGAAACATGTTTGTCGCCAGGTTGGCTATGCTGAGAAATAAATATGCAGGCATGAAGAATAAAGATGTGGAATTTTAATAGAGTTTGTTATGTTAAGAGAGCTTTCACTTAAAAATATCGAATGCATTGCTTCTCAGCACCCCCCCCCCCCCCCCCCAATGAAGAAAGATTCCTACAATTATACCTCCAGAAGCCAATACCAGATTAGTTATGGGCCATTTCGTTTGCGACGAGTAATGTACAGTAGGAGGGGTGTTGACAGGAAAAACTACGAAAGAAGAACGTGGATATAATTGAACTCATTATTCAAAAGCCATCACTAGAGACCTGAGCACAACTACCCCATTTGAGAGGTGGCATGAGCCCCCTATCATATTCCTGTCTTACCTTCCTCTGAGTAATTCGATCCTCCTCTCCAACTGCATGCGGTGAAAAGTCGCTATTCCTTCACAAGCAGACTTCCCACGCAGGGTCTCTTGTCACCCGGGTGGTCTGGTAACGGGCGGGATCTGCTGATCTTGAAAGGTTTAAGCTGACGGGTGTGAGGGAGTCGAGTGAATGCTTTCCAGACGACGACATTGTCATAAGAGCGGCGGCGATACGCCCACAGGGGCCTGATGGAGCGGCGGGGCTAGAGATTCCGTTACTTCGCAGAAACTTAGTGAAAACCGTTTCTGGCGCGCTACCAGCGAGGCGTGGGAAAGACTTGTATTCCCAGGCAGTCTTGGTGGGAAAATTCCCGCGTTTTTTGCAAAATCGTAACTGTGATTGCCTTGCTCAGGGCATAGCTCCGTGACGTAGCAAAATCGGCGCAGAAATTGGCGCCAAGAATCTCCATTGGTGGAAAGGTAGTGCTTCGGCAAGAGAGTGGAATTTTCCGCCGGTTTTCGAGTTGCTGATTGGAACGTTTAACTACAGCCACTGTCATGGGGGCGAGAATGTTCCGTGTTCGGTTTGTACGGGTGCTCTTGTGAAAGTCGGCTCTCGCCTTTTGGTTGGCGTAGGTTACAAGATTGAGCACTCGCTGCTCTGGACAGCCTGCCTTCTGTTGGCTGTCTAATATACTTTTATTTAATTGTAACTATTTGACGAAGTTGCTGAAGTTTTGATTTCAAGGTAACTTTCCGAGTACAGTTGCCAGTTGAGCATTTTCCGTACAAGCGGCCTATGTGGTCTGTCTTGAGCAGTTTTGGCTAAAGTTGACTGTATTGAATTTACTGTGTGACTTCGCTTGTTAAAATAAATCACTGTACCATTAGTGATTGTGTCGCAGGCCTTCTTCGTCTCCCTCAGAGGCGCATTTGTATTGATAGGAAGTTTTTAGTCTGGAACAACCAGACCAGGATAATTTGTTTCGGGCTATACTCGTGACACTGACATCAACACGAGGGGACGTCGAACCAACCAGCCATCACTTCCATATGGCAGATCGTGTCCTTGCAGTTAAGAAGACAGCTTGGTAATGTATATCCACAGCATCAGCAGATTAGGGAATTTGCTGTATGATAATCAGAGCTCAGCAGAGCGCGCCTGTTCCTGTCTTTTCTTATGTGGTTCTGTCTTGGATGTTCATTGTCTGAGTTCTCACCACTGTAGCAGCAATTAATGTTGGGTTGGCAGGGTGTTTCTCTTAAGTTTTTAGTTGCAAGGAATTGGCTCCACATAGCACTTCGTCATAGATGTCACAATCTAGTTTATGGACAACTTCACCTTCGCAGCATTTATTTGAGTGTCCAATATGATCCAATTTGATGTACCGTAAATGTTTCATGTGTTTTGTTTATGATATAGAGTTTAGTCGTAATAAATCAAATTCTTATTTTGGACAGAACTTTCATTCTGTTAATCAGTAGAGCAACCCTTTCGTTTGTCACTACATTAATGAAACTTTCCTTTATTTAATTGATTTCAATCGAATTAAATTATTGCAGGTGCCAAACTCTGGTCTACTTCACTTGCAGGATCGATTACAGTCAGTTCACGTTTCTCCTTAATCCATGTGCGACAGCAACAGTAGGAGTTAGAATAGGGGGGGGGGGGCGGGCTTAGAGCATCATTTACATATGAAGATTCTAGAAGAATTTAGCACCTCGCAGATTGAATTATAGGTTATAGATTCCCTGTTGCCAGAAATCCTGTGACAGGAGCCAGTCGTCTACTGTGGTTCCTTCTGAGGTGCTCTTTCAGCAAACAAAGGACATTGCAGTTGCAGGGCTACATGGACATTCTATAGGGGGCTGCTGAAGCTGCTCCCACTTGACCATGGCCGTTACACTTTGTGTGACCTTGGAGACGTGTCGAGACGCTTAATCGCGGAGCAGAATCACTCCCTAAGTGAACACCTTAGGCCATTTGATAGGGTGGAGTTCCTTAGGCTACAGAGTGTCTCACAGTTGAAGTCACTGTTAATGGGTTTTCCGCGTTCAGGGAATCGGAACTCGGACGTCGTAAAATTTCTCTTGCAATTTTATGGGATTTGCCAGAGTAGTGACCCTTACTTCCTGCGCATAATGAAGTTTTAATGGCTCTTTAAAGGTGTTGTTGTTGTTGTTGTGGTCTTCAGTCCTGAGACTGGTTTGATGCAGCTCTCCATGCTACTCTATCCTGTGCAAGCTTCTTCATCTCCCAGTACCTACTGCAACCTACATCCTTCTGAATCTGCTTAGTGTATTGATCTCTTGGTCTCCCTCTACGATTTTTACCCTCCACGCTGCCCTCCAATGCTAAATTTGTGATCCTTTGATGCCTCAAAACATGTCCTACCAACCGATCCCTTCTTCTAGTCAAGTTGTGCCACAATCTTCTCTTCTCCCCAAACCTATTCAATACCTCCTCATTAGTTACGTGATCTACCTTATCTTCAGCATTCTTCTGTAGCACCACATTTCGAAAGCTTCTATTCTCTTCTTGTCCAAACTGTTTATCGTCCATGTTTCACTTCCATACATGGCTACACTCCATACAAATACTTTCAGAAACGACTTCCTGACACTTAAATCTATACTCGATGTTAACAAATTTCTCTTCTTCAGAAACGATTTCCTTGCCATTGCCAGTCTACATTTTATATCCTCTCTGCTTCGACCATCATCAGTTATTTTACTCCCTAAATAGCAAAACTCCTTTACTACTATAAGTGTCTCATTTCCTAATCTAATCCCCTCAGCATCACCCGATTTAATTTGACTACATTCCATTATCCTCGTTTTGCTTATGTTGATGTTCATCTTATATCCTCCTTTCAAGACGCTGTCCATTCCGTTCAACTGCTCTTCCAAGTCCTTTGCTGTCTCTGACAGAATTACAATGTCATCGGCGAACCTCAAAGTTTTTACTTCTTCGCCATGAATTTTAATACTTACTCCAAATTTTTCTTTTGTTTCCTTTACTGCTTGCTCAATATACAGAGTGAATAACATCGGGGAGAGGCTACAACCTTGTCTCACTCCTTTCCCAACCACTGCTTCCCTTTCATGCCCCTCGACTCCTATAACTGCCATCTGGTTTCTGTACAAATTGTAAATAGCCTTTCTCTCCCTGTATTTTACCCCTGCCACCTTCAGAATTTGAAAGAGAGTATTCCAGTTAACGTTGTCAAAAGCTTTCTCTAAGTCTACAAATGCTAGAAACGTAGGTTTGCCTTTTCTTAATCTTTCTTCTAAGATAAGTCGTAAGGTTAGTATTGCCTCACGTGTTCCAACATTTCTACGGGATCCAAACTTATCTTCCCCGAGGTCCGCTTCTACCAGTTTTTCCATTCGTCTGTAAAGAATTCGCGTTAGTATTTTGCAGCTGTGACTTATTAAACTGATAGTTCGGTAATTTTCACATCTGTCAACACCTGCTTTCTTTGGGATTGGAATTATTATATTCTTCTTGAAGTCTGTGGGTATTTCGCCTGTGTCATACATCTTGCTCACCAGATGGTAGAGTTTTGTTATGACTGGCTCTCCCAAGGCCATCAGTAGTTCCAATGGAATGTTGTCTACTCCCGGGGCCTTGTTTCGACTCAGGTCTTTCAGTGCTCTGTCAAACTCTTCACGCAGTATCTTATCTGCCATTTCATCTTCATCTACATCCTCTTCTATTTCCATAATATTGTCCTCAAGTACATCGCCCTTGTATAAACCCTCTATATACTCCTTCCACCTTTCTGCCTTCCCTTCTTTGCTTAGAACTGGGTTGCCATCTGAGCTCTTGATATTCATACAAGTGGTTCTCTTCTCTCCGAAGGTCTCTTTAATTTTCCTGTAGGCAGTATCGATCTTACCCCTAGTGAGACAAGCCTCTACATCCTTACATTTGTCCTCTAGCCATCCCTGCTTAGCCATTTTGCACTTCCTTTAGAGGTGTACAGAGTTTGAAATAAGTTCGTGATCCCGACGCCGTGGGCTCCCCTTCTCAGTTAACCTTCTGTGCTATAATGTTGCAGTGTGACACCGCGGTGCCGACCGCAGGCTGCGTGCGTCATTAGCGCCGGCACCTGCGCTCGTGCCGCGCCGCGCCGCGCCACACAGCGCCTAATCGCAGTTTGAGGGCGGCGTCCGCGCAGCACCGGCGTGGGCAGGCGAGCAGCCGACGTGTGGCACCACTGCTGCACCACCACGTACTGCGGCAGCCGAGCAGCGCGGTCGCCGTTGACGCGCGCCTCTCTGGGCGAACAGCACGTCCGGTTCACGCCCGGCGCTATGCTGGCAAAGCTTATGCACTGGTGTCCAAAATTAAAGCAACTAAACGAAATTTTGCAAGGTTGCCTTTATTCTGGCACCAAATCGATTACCCGGTTGTGCTACGATCTTTGCCGCTGTTGCGATCTGTTGGCGAGTACTGGCGGTAAGTGTGTTGGTCGTCGGGACTCGCTACGAGGCGCTAGGACGGGCTTCAGAGGACGACGGAACAAACACGGAGCTCGGCCAGCGGTGGCGCGGCCGGTCTACCTTGCAAGACGGTCGCGAGTCTGTGGTGGGTCTGTCTGATGTCAACTACGGGCGCTGCTCCTTGCATGGTTTTGGGGCCTGTTTTGTCGGAGAGACCCATCCCTCGAGACCATCCCCAACAACGCGCTCCATCGTACGTGTAAGTGGTTTTGGTGCCTTCGTTCCGTCAAACGATTTGCGTTGCAGTGAGTGTGTTTGATGGTCGGTTGGTTCCTACATATGTGTTGTCGAAGTAAGAGCAGCCGGCAGAGTCTGTGAGACTGTATGTAAACCAGCAGTTACTATTTGCTTTAAAATCCGCTGGTTGGATGACTATTAAAAGGGAGATTAGCACGAAGGCGTGGATATGATTTGGGGTTATTGCCATCAAGCGACGTCCCTGGTACATTGGTGTCAAAAAAAAAAAAAAAAGGTTTGGACCCAGTTATTCTGTTATAAGTAAAACTTGTAATTGGTAAAGCTAGTAATTTATATGTACTTCTTGGTATACGTGTACTTATTGTGGAGACTAGCAGTTACTACTACCTCTAAAATCCGCTGGTTGGATTACTATTAGGTAGCAGTTTAGTACGAAGGTGTCCATGTTATTTTGTGCTATTGCCATCAAGCGATGTCCCTGGTATATTGTTGTAAAAAGAATTTGCAACCAGTTATTCTGTTATTACTAAAACTTGTACTTGTAAAGCTAGTCATTTATATGTTCTTCCTTATATACGTGCACTTATTGAATGCACTCACTCAACAGTAATTGGATTGTGTATTTATCAATTTTTTAATGTATGTTAATTCATGTTTGGTCGGTGTTTGCCGTGTCTTCTGCGGCCTGTTTGTCTTCCAATTTCTGTGAGTTGGGTTGCGTGGGTGCGGCGCCACGTCCCGCATCGGTGCACAGAAGCTGTGACCTGTCGTCTAATGGGAAGTGACTCCCGGTTGGGCCCCGGCGTTTAGGTGTTGTTTTGGATGCCTGGCCTGCTGCTTCCGGCATTTTAAGTTAAGTCACCTTTTGCCCAGGGGAGCCTGGCGTCACTGCCCATTTTATAAACTCCTATCAGCTCTCATGTAATTAAAAAAAATTTAAAATTTGCTTGCCAATGAATTATATTAAGTGTAACGTTTCGTGCCGGTTGTATTACTGCACGAAAAATATTTTTATGGAGACATTTTTAAATTACTTCAAATTTATTGTTCATTAAGTAATTCTAATTTGCTGGTTGTTTGAGAAGGTAGCTATTGGTCATTTTGGATTGCTTTTAAGATGGCCACATGTTGATTGTATGTTAGCTGTTTTATAAATGTGGTCTTGAATAAACTGTTAATTTATTGACGTACTAGTTATTGTGTTTAAGGAGTGACAATATACAGGCCTTGTCCTTCCATGCTATTCCCGACTTCCTAAGTCACAGTAAACAACTGCAACATGCATAATGGCAGATAAAAATGTTCGTTTTTTCCAACTTAACGAACTTACACACATTCTGACAGCAGGTTAATGCGCTCAGTATGGGGTGTGACCATCTCTGGCAGCATTACAGGCCTGACAAACGACGGGGTATGCTGTGAATAATGTCGTCAGTCTCATGTTGAGGCAATAACGCTCATTCTTACTGTAAGGCTGCTCGCAAGTCTTCGAGAGTGGTTGATGGATGCTGACGTGATGCAACCTGCGTCCATAGTGCATCTCAGACGTGCTCATTGTGATATAAATCGGGCGAGCGAGCAGGCCGTGCACTGCATGCAATACGTTTCGTTTCCAAGAAAACATCAACAACGCGAGTTCTACGATGTCAAGCATTATCGTCCATCAATCGCCTGGGTCCACAGCACCATAAAGTAACCGCAGATGAGGTCCCAAGATCTCATCACGATACCTGACAGCAGTTAAATCTTTCCGATTTAACTGTACAGTTCCATGGAGAGATGTTCGAGTGGTCAACATAATCCCTGCCCATAACATTAGCGATTATCCTCGATATTGATCTCTTTTCACAATGGTTGGTTCCACAAATCGTGTTCCTCTTTCCCTCGAGATGCGAATCCGCCGAGAATCATTTTCCAGACCAAATTGGGGCTCATCTGTGAAAAGAACATTGGCGCACTGTTCGACCGTCCAGGTGGCGTGTTGACGGTTCTACTCTGGACGTTCCCTCCTGTGAACACGCGTCAAAGGTTCACATACTGCAGGTCTCCGACAATAAAGGCTACTCTGCCGTTGTCTTCTGTACACCGTGTGCCCCGCTACAATACGTCCAGTCGATTCTGCGTGGTCAGATGCCATTTGCGGTGCGTACTAAGGCGGTGCCGTCGTGCCCTTACAGCCCAATAACGGTTCTCCCTTTCTGATGTTAACGTGGTCGACCCCGCTCTAGTCTTTGGGACAGAGTTTAGATATCTACAAACTGTCGCTACAACCAAAAAACAACAGAACGATAGACGTTAAGCCATCGGGCCACATGAGTTTGCGCATGTCATGCTTCCATTCGTCGTATGGCCCTTCACTGCACCATCTGTGACTTTGTACACAGCGATTGTGAATGTGGTACTACCCGAGAAACACTATAGCATTTGATAGGTGCCCTCATGTCATCGTTGATACGGTTCTGCAGTGACCAGTATACCATCTTCCAAGTAGGACACGATCGTATGGACATCTGTTGACAGTTTGTATGATTATATACTGAATTAGACACGGGACAGGGATATCGCGGTCTGTTGCTTTCATTGTGGACACCAGCATATGTTCACGAGAAAATGATGGACACATGTCCTGCTATGGTGGTTAATCGCATCAGCTGTACAGAATGTTTAAGAAAAGTGCCAAATATTCCTGTAGGAGGTAGTATTACTCAAAACTACGAGGGCTTGCTGGAAAGTAATTCGTCCAAAATTTTTATGTAGAAACTTTTAAAAAGATTTGTAAATAGAATAGATGTTTTCCACATTCTGCATCTTCGCTGTTCGTGTCTACATCTTTGCAGCCATCTGTCGCTTGAGGTCTCCGAACTGTAGTTTGTTCCATTTCTGTGTGTGTAAATGAAAAGCCGCATGCTCTAATCGAGGTTCGATTTCTAAGAGTTCGTTCACACATGGAGCACCTTCTCGTTAAGCACGACAATGTCAGACCATACACACGCGCTGCGACATCTGCGACAATCCGACCCCTGGCGTCCACTGTCTGCGATCATCCTCCATAACGTCCCGATTTGGCTCCACGTGATTTTCATTTGTTTCCAAAACTTAAAGAACGCTTTCGAGAACCAACTTTGATTCCGTCAGGCACCGTTGTGCACAGCGACCGCATACTATAAGGAAGGAGAAGCACACAGCAGTCAGTCGCAATCGCACTAGATTTTAGTTGTTCTTGCAAATGTAGATATTGGCTGTAAATAGCACTCTTCTGTGCATTTTCGTTACATTTCAACAGACTCGCGGCATTTCATGTCACCATATGTTCTTAGAAGTGTATAAGCTGAAGGACTTTCGAGGTCCACACTTCCATAGTGACGGAGTGATGTAAACAGAGGTGAGGTTGTGGCCCTGTGAACAAAATGAAACATTCTACAATGACTGTACCAACAAACTGGTCTCTCATTGGGAGAAACATCTTCACGCCAGGGTGACTACGCCAAGATATAAATACACTCCTGGATATGGAAAAAAGAACACATTGACACCGGTGTGTCAGACCCACCATACTTGCTCCGGACACTGCGAGAGGGCTGTACAAGCAATGATCACACGCACGGCACAGCGGACACACCAGGAACCGCGGTGTTGGCCGTCGAATGGCGCTAGCTGCGAAGCATTTGTGCACCGCCGCCGTCAGTGTCAGCCAGTTTGCCGTGGCATACGGAGCTCCATCACAGTCTTTAACACTGGTAGCATGCCGCGACAGCGTGGACGTGAACCGTATGTGCAGTTGACGGACTTTGAGCGAGGGCGTATAGTGGGCATGCGGGAGGCCGGGTGGACGTACCGCCGAATTGCTCAACACGTGGGGCGTGAGGTCTCCACAGTACATCGATGTTGTCGCCAGTGGTCGGCGGAAGGTGCACGTGCCCGTCGACCTGGGACCGGACCGCAGCGACGCACGGATGCACGCCAAGACCGTAGGATCCTACGCAGTGCCGTAGGGGACCGCACCGCCACTTCCCAGCAAATTAGGGACACTGTTGCTCCTGGGGTATCGGCGAGGACCATTCGCAACCGTCTCCATGAAGCTGGGCTACGATCCTGCACACCGTTAGGCCGTCTTCCGCTCACGCCCCAACATCGTGCAGCCCGCCTCCAGTGGTGTCGCGACAGGCGTGAATGGAGGGACGAATGGAGACGTGTCGTCTTCAGCGATGAGAGTCGCTTCTGCCTTGGTGCCAATGATGGTCGTTTGCGTGTTTGGCGCCGTGCAGGTGAGCGCCACAATCAGGACTGCATACGACCGAGGCACACAGGGCCAACACCCGGCATCATGGTGTGGAGAGCGATCTCCTACACTGGCCGTACACCACTGGTGATCGTCGAGGGGACACTGAATAGTGCACGGTACATCCAAACCGTCATCGAACCCATCGTTCTACCATTCCTAGACCGACAAGGGAACTTGCTGTTCCAACAGGACAATGCACGTCCGCATGTATCCCGTGCCACTCAACGTGCTCTAGAAGGTGTAAGTCAACTACCCTGGCCAGCAAGATCTCCGGATCTGTCCTCCATTGAGCATGTTTGGGACTGGATGAAGCGTCGTCTCACGCGGTCTGCACGTCCAGCACGAACGCTGGTCCAACTGAGTCGCCAGGTGGAAATGGCATGGCAAGCCGTTCCACAGGACTACATCCAGCATCTCTACGATCGTCTCCATGGGAGAATAGCAGCCTGCATTGCTGCGAAAGATGGATATACACTGTACTAGTGCCGACATTGTGCATGCTCTGTTGCCTGTGTCTATGTGCCTGTGGTTCTGTCAGTGTGATCATGTGATGTATCTGACCCCAGGAATGTGTCAATAAAGTTTCCCCTTCCTGGGACAATGAATTCACGGTGTTCTTATTTCAATTTTCAGGAGTGTATGTGTGTATACACTGTACTAGTGCCGACATTGTGCATGCTCTGTTGCCTGTGTCTATGTGCCTGTGGTTCTGTCAGTGTGATCATGTGATGTATCTGACCCCAGGAATGTGTCAATAAAGTTTCCCCTTCCTGGGACAATGAATTCACGGTGTTCTTATTTCAATTTCCAGGAGTGTATGTATTCATGAAGAAGAAAGATGTGGAATGATAATAAAGTTTGTTTTGTTAAGGGAGCTTTAAGAGCTTTCACTTAAAAATTTGAAATGTATTGCTTCTCAGCACGCCCCCACTAAAGAAAGGTTCCTACAGTTATACCTCCAGAGCCAACACCACTTTAGTTACAGGCCATTTCGTTTGCGACGAGTAATATACAGTAGGAGGGGTGTAGACAAGAAAAATTGCTTAACAACACTGTAAATATAATTGAGCACAACTACCCCAAAGATTCATAAGCTGAGGCTTCCCTGTTGTCAGAAATCCAGTGGCTGTGGCAGGATCTGGTCGTCTACTGTGTCCTTCCATTAGTCGTTGAAGCGGTTCCTCTTGACATGCTCTTTCAGCAAACAGAGCACATGGAATTGGCAGGGCGACATGTACCTTCCATAGGGGGTTGCTCAAGCTGCACCCACTTGACCATGGCCGATACACTTTGTGTGACCTTGGAGACGTCTTGAGGCGCTTAATCGTGGAGCAGAATCACTCCCTAAGTGAGCACCTCAGGCCGTTTGATCTTCATGGACTTCCTTAGGCTACAGTGTGTCTCACCGTTGAAGTCACTGTTAATGGGTTCTCCGTGTTCAGGGAATTCCGTGGGTATCGGAATCCGGACGTCGAAAAATATTCTGATCACCTCTTTGCCTGTTGAGGGTACAGCTCTGAACTTTTTAAGGGGAGGTAACGGCTCTTGCGCACAGTCAGTGATGCGTGGGTAATGTCGGTGGCACACTCATAGGATAAAGCTCTTTACCAAACAGATCAACAAGTGCTGTGTATCAGCGATTTCTGGGTCGAATTAGCCGGCCAGTGTGGCTGTGCGGTTCTAAGCGCTTCAGTTTGGAACCGCGTGACCGCTACGGTCGCAGGTTCGAATCCTGCCTCGGGCATGGATGTGTGTGATGTCCTTAGGTTAGGTAGGTTTAAGTAGTTCTAAGTTCTAGGGGACTGATGACCTCAGTAGTTAAGTCCCATAGTGCTCAGAGCCGTTTTAAATCTGGTCGAATTACCAACTCTGTTGGAGAACGTTGTCCTCGCAGAGAGTTAGCACCTGTGGTTTATGGATAATGTGGTAATACCTCTTTATCTGTGGATCGCGCGACAGTACTTTACTACAACGTTCCATGGGCGACGGATTGATCGAAGGTATCCGGTTACATGGCCCTTCACCGGACTAGAATCCATTGGATTTCTGGCTGTGCAGACATTTAAAGACATTGGCGTATATCCAAGCTGTCGGTAGGAGCATGTGACCAATGCGTGTGATATAAGCCGAATGGAAGCAGGTGTGCTTGAATGACTGCGTGACTCATAGCGAAGATGGGCTGGAGGATGCGTGTGTGGTAACGACATACAGCCCTGCCCCTTGTGTCTTCTTCTATGTAATAGACGAGTGGGAGTGAGACGACACATTGGCAATGGTTTCTGTATATATGACTATAACAGCTTTCCTCCTTGTCCTGACCAATACTACCTCCTGCAGGAACGTGTGACACATTTTTATAAAAGCCTGTAAATAAATTGTAGTAGTAAGAAAATGTCGTTTTTGCATGTCGGACATATCTTTTTATTCATACATCCTGAAATGTTTCACCGTTATAACAAATCAACTTCCGTGAATGTCCTGTAACACAACATGATTTTTCGTTTTCACATATTGATTTTCAGACTTAAAAGGAGGTGACGAGTGTATTTTTTAGTAAAATGAACAGGTTTTGTTGATTAACGGTGTCGGCAGATGCCTCGTCTCTTCGATATGATGGACTGCGAAGCTTTACTGTTGCACAGTGGTGGGTTCATTACTTTGCTCCTGGAGGAGATCGAGTAAATAATGTAGGACATGAAAACTTAGTTCACTTTATTATAACACTTAACTTTATACAATCCATTACCACAGGAATACCGTAAGTATTCACAACTGTCTGTGAAAATTAACCTATCACTCGACGCACACAAAAGACTATTCACTCAAAGCACATCTAACGGCAACTTCCAAGTAGAGTTCTGCTTAATACATTGATCACACTGCTGGCCTACTAGAAGACGATTATAGTCTTCTTAGTCGGTGATTGCGGACTGGGCTGGGGGTACTAATTTGTGCATAAATAGAGTAGCGTTTGAGAAGGCGAAGTTAAACTTCTCTGGCGTGGATACACCAGCGTCGCTATTCGAGTGCCCGTATCGTTCAGACAGGTACTGTGGCGACTATAGCTGCTATGAAATTCATTCGCAGTTGCGAATACAGATAACCATCAGCTGTACAAGGGAATGACGACAGTGAAAATTTGTGCCAGACCATGACTCGAACACAGATTTCTCGCGTATCACGAGCAATCACCTTACCATTAGGCTACCCTAGCACGATTCATGGCCAGTCCTACACATCCATCTCTTCAACCACGTGTCTACAACCTGCGCTTGTACAGCTCCTATGTACGAGGGCTGTTCAATTAGTAATGCAACACATTTTTTTTCTCGGCCAATTTTGGTTGAAAAAACCGGAAATTTCTTGTGGAATATTTTCAAACATTCCCGCTTCGTCTCGTATAGTTTCATTGACTTCCGACAGGTGGCAGCGCTGTACGGAGCTGTTAAAATGGCGTCTGTAACGGATGTGCGTTGCAAACAACGGGCAGTGATCGAGTTTCTTTTGGCGGAAAACCAGGGCATCTCAGATATTCATAGGCGCTTGCAGAATGTCTACGGTGATCTGGCAGTGGACAAAAGCACGGTGAGTCGTTGGGCATAGCGTGTGTCATCATCGCCGCAAGGTCAAGCAAGACTGTCTGATCTCCCGCGTGCGGGCCGGCCGTGCACAGCTGTGACTCCTGCAATGGCGGAGCGTGCGAACACACTCGTTCGAGATGATCGACGGATCACCATCAAACAACTCAGTGCTCAATTTGACATATCTGTTGGTAGTGCTGTCCCAATTGTTCACCAGTTGGGATATTCAAAGGTTTGTTCCCGCTGGGTCCCTCGTTGTCTAACCGAACACCATAAAGAGCAAAGGAGAACCATCTGTGCGGAATTGCTTGCTCGTCATGTGGCTGAGGGTGACAATTTCTTGTCAAAGATTGTTACAGGCGATGAAACATGGGTTCATCACTTCGAATCTGAAACAAAACGGCAATCAATGGAGTGGCGCCACACCCACTCCCCTACCAAGAAAAAGTTTAAAGCCATACCCTCAGCCGGTAAAGTCATGGTTACAGTCTTCTGGGACGCTGAAGGGGTTATTCTGTTCGATGTCCTTCCCCATGGTCAAACGATCAACTCTGAAGTGTATTGTGCTACTCTTTAGAAATTGAAGAAACGACTTCAGCGTGTTCGTAGGCACAAAAATCTGAACGAACTTCTCCTTCTTCATGACAACGCAAGACCTCACACAAGTCTTCGCATCCGAGAGGAGCTCACAAAACTTCAGTGGACTGTTCTTCCTCATGCACCCTACAGCCCCGATCTCGCACCGTCGGATTTCCACATGTTTCACCCAATGAAGGACGCAATCCGTGGGAGGCACTACGCGGATGATGAAGAAGTTATTGATGCAGTACGACGTGGGCTCCGACATCGACCAGTGGAATGGTACCGTGCAGGCATACAGGCCCTCATTTCAAGATGGCGTAAGGCCGTAGCATTGAATGGAGATTACGTTGAAAAATAGTGTTGTGTAGCTAAAAGATTGGGGAATAACCTGATGTATTTCAATGCTGAATAAAACAACCTCTGTTTCAGAAAAAAAATGTGTTGCGTTAGTTATTGAACTGCCCTCGTATATTCCCGTAAAGGGGGAAATATTTTAACTGAAAGTCGCTTATCTAGTGTTGGCGTTTAAATACGACACTGTTGCATCACGTCCGAAGGAACTTCTGAACAGCACGGATAATGCAATAACGTATTTACCTGTCGACACGGAACAGGCGAATTTCAGTTAAAATGTGCGGGAATACACGTAATGGATGTACGAGTGCAGGTTGTAGACAAGTGGTTGATGACATATGGTTATTTGTGACTAGTCGTGACCGTGCTGGGATAGCTTAATGGTGCCGGCACGGTAGCTCAGCGTGTTCTGTCAGAGCGTTAGCTGCCCTCTGTAATAATAAAAAACTGAGGTAAGGGATTAACGACGAACTAACGGGTGTCTTGCGACGTCCGCCCCGAGCAGGTGCAACGAACGAAAAAGAAGAAAGTGACATTAAAATAAATAAAAATGGCAAGACGACCACTCGCAGTAAGCGGGAAATCGCGGTTCTGCGTAAATTTTGATTGTTGTCATACCATTATACAGCTGACGGTTGTCCATATTTGCAACTGCGATTATATTTCATCTTTCGCTAATGGATGCGTTGCAAGGTACCAGTCTTGGTTTCACACCTCGCTCTTTACACGAAATCATTGTTACAGAGCGTAACATGCAATAACACCTAGAGCTACTGTCATACTGTTACCTCACGTGCACCCTTAGCTTAACTTGTGAAATAGGCATGTTGGGAGTTTGTTGTTTGCATTTCTGTAATTTTTACATACTTTGGACGTCTCAAACGCTAAGCGACAACTTTATGTTGCTTATTATTGGTGCGCAGTCTTTGGTCAGAATAGCTGTGTCATTGGAAGATACGTTTGTTTTATCATCGCTGGTTGGCAGCGATGAGCGCCCAGCAGAGGACTTGTGGCAATCTACACGTACAGTTAAGCGCATCTATGTTTAAGTAAACTGATTTGTGTTTGAACATTGCGAAACGAAGAAGAAAGATACGATTAGAGGTTTAGAATGAAGAAGACTGTGAAGAGGAACGAGGGAATATTTTTTTTTTTTTTTATGCACCACAGTCGCGAGTAGCTAGAATCATTGTTGAAGGAGACATCGATATGAGCGAAGTTTAGGTTGTTCACTAAACTTTCAGCAACTTGCAGTGTAAGGTATTTTTCATGATTCATTAATTATTTGTTTAACATTTGTGAGAGTAAGAGTTTGGTGTCAATGTTGCCCTTTGTCAGTGTTGACGGGGGTTGTAACATGAACTGCATACAACAAATAATATATCACGAAATTTAAAAACATATTTTTGAAGAAATATTTCACCTAAGAGCATTGTCCATATCCTAGATCCAAGTCGTTCTTATTTAAAGGAGTGTCCCATTCAATGATGTGTATAAATGATGTTGTCCGGAGCATTGCACTAAGCTCTCATCAATTTTTGTTTGATATTTCCAGCTGGCACACAGAGAACTGCAAACGCCGTGTTCCCAAGCAACTATATTACGAGGTAAGATATTTTCATTTCAGGATCAGTTTGCTACGAAAATTATCAACGCACAGGGACCATTTCATGAACAGCATTATTAGCAGATCGTTAACGCACAGGAAAAACTTCGTTTAATTAAATAGATCAATAGTAAAGTTGAGAATATAATCAGTTGCACATTTTGTTAAAAATGATTATAAAACAGAGCCAAATTCGTATCATATTATCGCAGGCAGATATACGAGGCGTGTTTTTTAAGTAACTACCGTTTTGAAAAAAAGACGTGCTAATATATCTCAATAAGTTTGTTTTTATATGAAAGCCTGTACCTTAATCTACTTTTCTACATAGTTTCCGTCAATATTGAGGCACTTGTCATTACTTTGTACCAGTTTTTGAATACCCTCCTCAAAGAAGTCTGTCGCCTGACTTGTTAACCACTGCATCACCACTGTCTTGAAGACGTTGACTGCCCAGGTGTTTCTTCAAGTGCAGGAACAGATGGTAGTCACTGGGTGCAAGATCCTGGCTATACGGAGGATGATCTACAGTTTCCCATCGAAAAGAAGTGATGAGATCTTTGGTCTGATTCGCCACATGCGGACGAGAATTGTCTTGCAGCAAAACGATGCCCTTGCTCAATTTCCATGGAGTGTTTGTTTCGATTCTGGTATGACGTAGGCCATCCATGTTTCATCGCCCGTAACAGTTTGGCTTAAGAAATCATCACCGTCGTTGTGGTACCGCTCAAGAAAAGTCAATGCACTGTCTAAACGTTTGGATGAGTGCAACATTTTCGGTAACCAACGTGCGCACAGTTTTCGGTAATCCAAGTTCTCGGTCACAATGCCATACAAAACACAACGAGAAACATTAGGAAAGTGATCCCGCAGGGAGGAAATCGTAAAGCGTCTGTTTTCACTCACCTTATTGTCCACTTCCTGCATCAAACTTTCATTAACGACCGAAGGACGCCCACTCCGTTATTCATCATGCACATTTGTGTGGCCTTCTTTAAATGCTCTCACCCACTTTCTTACCATTCCATCACCCGTAATGTTTTCTTCGTAAACTGCACAGATCTCACGATGAATATAGATCGTTTTTAGGCCTTAAGCAGTAAGAAATCTTACAACAGCACGTACTTCACAGTCGGCGGGACTCACGATTATCGGAGGCCTCTTAAACACTCAGTACACAACGTAGACAAGGAAGAATCAGACTGTACTGGCGTCAGTGCGTAGATTAAGGTACAGGATTTCATGCAAAAATAAAATTGTTAGCACGTTTTTTTTTTATTTCAAAAAGGGTACTTAATTAAAAAACACGCATCGTGTCTGGTTTCTCTCGCAATTCGAAATGAACGTCACGCAAAGCTAAAGAACAGTAAAGTTACGTAAGTACGAGTACGAGTACAAAAGCCAGTACGAGTACAAAAGCTCAGATAAAACGAAAATACTTTTTAAAGGAAAATTCAATCGGAAGAAATAAAATCTGAGATGCTAACTCTACTCATGATAGGATTGGACGAAACATATTTTAGGCATAAAATGGGTTTCCCCTGACAGGTCTATTTTGTTCAGTCTTAAAACGTGGAAGGGAAACTGCCATCTACGAGTATCATTTTCGTGATTGATTATTTTGTCGATTCCATTTGTAAGGTGCCAGGGCATTGGCACTTACACGTTAGCCTACCAACATTAGTATTTATAATAAAGGGACTGGCCAGGGCATCAGGTCATGACTCTATTTAATTATGATAAATATGAGGCACTCTCGAGCGGTACTCCCTGCATGTCTGCAGGATTGAGCCACTAACTTAAAGCGCTGATGAAAAGTATCGGAAGTTGAGGATTGTGCAATGTAAAGTCTGCAGATTGCCGCAGCTCGCCGGGCCGCAGTGGGCGGCAGGTAGCCCTCACCGGAAACGCGGGACAATACGGCGCTTTTGGGGGTAGCCCGGCACCGGAGCCATCTGTGCTGGGCAACACGTGGCGAAGACGGGAATTTCGTTTGCCTAGGGGCGTTATGACCTACTCGATCATTGGGTAGACCTCAGTGGAGGGATTTCGGCGATGATAGAGCGTTCGACATTAGCCGAAACTGAGTATTCTTCCGCCGCGTTTTCGTACGCGTGGGAGACGTGAGAATTGTGGAAGGACTTCGCCCTCAGCCATCGAGCGGTACGGCCTTGGCGTCTTGGCCATCGTCCTCGAAGGGAGATATACGGTCTGTATCTCAGCATTGCACCAACGCGTGTTCAGTGCCGAGTTCTGCGGTTAGAGCTCTTCGTGTGCTCAGAAGCGAGATTTTCCACCAACGCCTAACCACTTCCAACAACTTACCTAATATTCTCGATCTAGAAGTTATCCTTGCGAGGTGCCGAGTATTTATCAACGCAGCTGCCGGTAATAGGGGCGCGTAATTGCAAATTGTTAATGTGCCATTCTCAGGTGTGTGTTGGTGGACAAAGAGATTCACATTTTTTTTTTTTTGTAAATTTTGTCAGTTGTGGGGAATATGAAATTAAAATGCCAATATTACGATCGAATTATCGACTTCATTGTAACTAGCATTTAACCTGTCCCAGTAAGCTTTACATGTACTCTAGTCACTTCACAGCTTGCCCAAACGGGAAGGAAAGAAGGTTTGCAGTCTTCAATGTCGCTGTACAGGTGGCTCCAGATGCCGGGCTACCCCCAAAAGCGCCGTATTGTCCCGCGTTTCCGGTGACCGCTACTTCTCTCCCACGGCGGCCCGGCGAGCTACGGCCAGCTGCAGACTTTACATTCCACAATCCTCAACTTCCCACGCTTTTCACCAAGTTAGTGGCTCAATGCCGCAGACATACAGGGAGTACTGCTCGAGAGTGCCTCGTATTTACCATAATTAAATAGAGTCATGATCTGATGCCCCGGCCAGTCCCTTTATTATAAATACTAACGTTGGTAGGCTAACGTGTAAGTGCCCATGTCCTGGCACCTTACACAGTTAGTTCTCAATCTTTAAGATATCCTTTGCAATAAGTTTTTGTAATTTGTTCAAACCCTCTTGAGAGTATCACTAAGTTGCCGTTGTGAAGTAGCTCCAGAAACCCTAGAGCCGCTGGAGGCATCACGCTCTGTGCTCGGTGGTCGGGGCTGCGTGCTGCCTGCCGCTGCTGCTGCTCCCAGTGGGAGGTCGCCTCGCGGCTCCTGAGGCCGCCCCCGTGATTAATTACGAGCGGCTAACGACGAGCCATGGAGCACCACGCCCCGCGCCCAGGGCTTCGCCGTGAAGGCCCGAACGCCGGACAGCGCTGGTTCGCCTCGCCTCCCACCCACGACTCCGGAAGCCGGCGATCCACCTGCCGCTGCCGCTAAGTGGCTACAAGGCCTAATCCGGCCGTAATGCCCGCCATACACACGGCGCGGTGGAGGGCGCCAGATAAGACACAACAGGCGCTGCCGCAGGGGCCTGGAGGGGGTGCCGAACGCTGCCTGCGCGCACAGATAAGAGCCGGACCCCGCCACTGCTTCGGCCGCTACTCCGCCGGCCCAAGACTGATTACCCGACACCTTCTTCTGGCGTTTCCCAAACCACAGCAAGGGCCGCATCAGCTCCTCCTTCCTTTGAGGTACACGTACTGAAAATCACGTCGTATAGATTTTTTTTCTTTTTTTGAACAGGCTGTGGCGAACCCAAAATCAGTTTGTCATGTTGACGTAAACGTTTTTGGGTATCGTACCTTGTCGTGAAGTATTAAATTATTCTAGAAGAGACAACGTATCGGCCACGCCTTAGCTTTGGGGAGCCACTTATATTTTGTCACTGACGCTCAATTTTAGATTAAACTGTAATGACAAATTTCAGATTGAAATTCATCAGTCTTTAGGCCCAACATCAACATATATAAATGTTTTTATGTCCAGGATCTCCTCCCAAACCGCTGGATAGACTTCCAACAAATTTGGCGCAGAAAGAGCAGGCTTATCGAGTATCAGCACTGTTTGGTTCTGTAACCTTCTCGCTAAAACAGAGAGTGGAGATATGGGCAAATACGTGCTTTTCCCAGACGCCAGCATATAGGCTGCCCTGCATGACAGGCTGGAAGAAGCTGATTCGGGGCGGCTCCGAGAGCTTGATATTTAATTATTCACTAAAGGATAACGTATCAAAATGTAAAGTGCTATAGGAGCATCAATGCAGGGCTTCATACATAAAGATAATAAAAGTGAAGCACACATTCTCTCTTTCATGTTGTTAAGGTGCTTTATTATTTTTATGGCTTCTTGCTTGCCGTCAAAGCTGTCTGCGTAGGCAATAGGAAGGTTTCGTTAAGTTTGATTTCTTACTGCATTCTTGTCGGTGTTCGGCCACTGCACACTTTATGTGCTGCCCGTAACGAATGGAGCGCACATGTTCTCGTATACATATTGCTCTCGGCTTGCCGTTCTCAGCGCTTTATACTCGTACACACTGACATTTCACCTTGTACCCACTTGCAGTGTGTCAAGCAACTGTCTTGTCTTTCGTGAAGTGAAGCAATTGTTGAATCTTACAGTGGATTCGATTTGATTTGATTCGAGTTATTGCTTATTTAGAGACCTGTTGCCTTAAATTTTATAACAGGTCGTTCATTTTACAGATTTTAACGTAGATTACGAAACATATTCCATATTACAAACACATATTGTTTTTAGCAGTTACAATGCAAGCAATAATAAATTAAAAGTACATTTCAAACGGAAAGAAAAAAAAACAGAAATTATTCAGACTTTAAGAGGATGTGATAACGGATGACAGGAAAGCTTGGATAGAAAGAGAAAAAAAAAATTCATCTTTAAGAAGTTGTGATGATAAATGATGCGAAAGGTTGGATAGGAAGAGAGAGAGATATGTTACCCCATCTGAGCCACCCTGGTCTGAAAGCCTCGGAACTACTTTGAGTCCTGTAGTCCCTGCTCGCTAAACTTCAATAATTTACCGATTAATATTTCTAGACACTATTTACAAAAACATTATAACCTTTACGTACACTGTGGAAAGCGCTGTGGTGGTGAGTGTAAAGTATGTTATTTCTTGGGGCTATTACTAGGTCTACAACTTTAGTTCCGTCGTTTTTTCTCGAAGTTCGGGGCTTTATTGTGCAAAACTTTAAAAAAATTATGATTCATAGTACTGCGCATCGCTGGACACTACATTCTCCCATCTTTCGGATAGCATACGAGTCCCTTGGCGGACGAACTGGGCGTCTTTTGTGGCGATCCATGAATCGATCCAATTTTGCGCTTGTTCATATCATCGGACATGCTGGTCAGCCAGACTGTATGCCACTGCTCGATAAAGATGGTAGTCAGAGAGAGCAACGTATGGTGAATACGGCGGGAGGCATAGGACTTCTCATTTCAACGTTTCCGTGTATATTTTGACGGGTTTGAGACGTGGGGTCGAGCACTGACCCGCTCCAAAATTACTTTTACGTGTGTATCTCTGTATTGTGACCGTTTGTGTTTCAGTGCTGGGCTTGAACGCACCAAATGCTTTCAATAATGATGTCAAGTGACTGTCTTCGTCTGTTTCAGTAGCTACGAAAACGTTCTGTCTTCCAACACCATGCCGGTCTTTGACATCAAAATTGCCGTTCTTAATGCGTTAAAAACATTCTCTGTACATTTTTCCACTAATGGTTCCCTCACCATTTGTCTTAACCAGGATTTTAAGAGCCACAGCCGCAGATTTCTTCTTGTTAAAGCAGAAAGTTAAAACTTCCTGCAAATGGCGAGAAATGGGTACGTAAGTTGACGTACTTAATCAAGAATAACCTTATCATACAATCACAAATCGACAAATATTTTTATGGCATTATGTTTACAGATGCCTAAGCTTATTGTATTACGCCTATGACCAACCACCTGAATCCCACTTGCCGCTACTGCCGTCTATTGCAAAATGGCAGAAGCAAAGTTGTAGATCTAATAATTAACCCTCAGCTCCTATATCATGTCTCTTGAATTTTAGCCATTATGTTGCTTCTATACTAAGTGTTCACCCAGAAGTGTGACATTCGAAGTGCAGTATAAAGATCGCAGGATGGATATGGCTGCTTGTCATACTTAAGCTAGAAAAGGTTTACAGGGTTGTTTACGTTACACTGTTTATTCTAATACAGTTTAACTATTCTAGATGTTGTGCAAGATTGTCGGCGGTACGTGCTGATGAAAGCGTACGCTGTTTGAGCGAGTGTGCTGTTTGTGTTCGTGTACGAATTGGAACTGTTGTCTTACGTGATTTGTGTGCTTTGTAGTGTTCTGTTATACGGCCGTGTCTGTCTGTATTCGTCGTGTATTGTCCTTGAGACATCATCAGCGATCTTATTTATTATCTTCCACTCGACTATGTTTGTTATTGCCCGTTCCATATCATTGTCGTACTGTGTTCGTGTTTGGTGTGCTCTTCGGTATGGGTGACAGGGAAAAAGTGTGTGTTCTGGGGATCTATGCTCCCCACATGTGCAGGTGTGCTGCTGTGGTAGACGAGCTGGAAACCAAACGGCGGAGGAGATCACCAATCCCGTCAGAGACATTTCTCACGTATTGTAAGCGCACAGCTGGCTGCAGCGTAGCAGCACGAACCGAGAGTATGGACTCAAGACCTGTCCCATCCTGGCTGTTGTATTCTCTTTAGCCGCTTTTATGTCGTCTCGTTGTCTCTGTAGAGCTGTACCATGGGAAGCAAGGAGAGGAGGTTGGTTGGTGGCCGGTATCCTCGTTCTATGACATAAACTGCACGCAATTAATAAGCTGGTTCTTTACTCGTAAACAAAGAACTACTTGAGTTTCCATGTTCTGTGGTACAAGCTCTCTTCTGTATTGCCCACGTAGCTGCTGAAGTAGAAGTCCACTATGTTCACTATAAGGTCGCTATATGCTGCTGCCTGTCTCTGTGCTAGACGGTAGGTCTGCGGCACCGTTTCGGTGACACGCTGGAACCCTCGCTGCCTACAGACTCGAACTAACTGACTAAACTGTCGCTCCGGTCGGCGACGGCGATCCTAAATACTGGCGGGTGAGAGGGCGCTGGCGGCGTGTTTCCAGCGAGTCTTGTCGTTGGCCTCTATCGATACTCTCGTAACATCCACGCTATTGTTGACTGGTAGCACCTTTTTCCTGTAACAATCTGTTTACGTCTCGAATGAGACTGTTTACATGGTGCATTATTTGCGTGCCTCTGTTCGCTGCCACCATCAGATCTACTACTTTTCCCTTCCAGTATTGTTTGGTATCCTGAGAGTCAAGTTTCCCATCGTACAATTTCAGCTGGATAAGGTAATCTTTTAATGGCTCCTCTAACCCAAATTTGTCCACGGCCGTACCCCTTTTGCACATAGAAGTATAACAGTACATTAAGCCAGTCGATGTCTGACATTGCTGCAATAGCTCTTTTCCGTCTGTGGAGCTTCTTAATTCTGGAGGAAATAAATGCATCATTTCGGCAACAAAATCTGCATCTCCTCGAGGAATAGACGCAGTCATGTACGAGTTGGAAGTAGTCTCCATCTTCTCTCCAGAACATAATTTCCCCAATATATCTTTCTGAGAACTCAGTAAGTTTTCTATACAAGATGCCAGCATCTCCCGGCTTTTATGACAATGACGTCACTGTAGTACCACCTGGTAGGGACCTCACATAATTTAATAAATCCTGTAAACCATGGGAACATGAGTAGGAGATCGGTTCGTATTTGTCAAACAATTCATGGTTATATTCAAGCACGTCAACAAAGCTCCATCTTCTCCTCCCACTGATGATAGGATACTCGTTACCAGGACATGAGGAGCTGGAGGGACGGGTTCTTGATTTCGGCTTCCAGCATCGTCCATATGAAAGTTATTAATTCCGTCATGTGTCCCATTTTCAGATTTCTGCAAACAAATTATTCAACATTAATTCATAAACTCCATGAGAATCGGAAACTGCACCTGGACGACCTCCACACCGTACACTACGAAATTGTGGGGTGTTTGCACAAAATGTGCACCAATAATTATATTTATTTACAATGGGTGGAGAAAATATACCTTCCATGACTTGCAAAGGATTAACAACTAGTGATATTTTCTCGACACAAAACATTTTATAAAATTAGATCCCTAGGTCGTACAGAAAGCATTTCATTTAAACATCTTTCACAAACATTTATTCTCCCTTTTGCATTTTTCAAGTATGATTTACTGTTCTTCACACAATAATACTGGACATTTATTTATAAAACACTGTTAAAGAAATCAACAGGCTGCATATCATTCATGGCAATTACAGATAATTCATTCCAAGATTTCCTTTCGGAATTACGAAACCTTATAATTTCTCTCAACATAGGTACATTTTCTGAATTGTGGGAAATACAGTCTTGTGATAATCGAAAACGTGAAAGAACATAACGGATTTTTTCATCTCTAAAATGTAAAATAATATCCTGTTTCAAAAGATCCGGAATATCTAAGTCAGTTGAATGAAGAGCATTGTCCAGGTTTCCTATTATCACAAATCTGCTCAATTTGTACAAAGTAGAAACCATTTCGTAGTGTACTTACAAGAAATTCACTAAGTGCAGCTTCGGCGAACTCTGAAGTAGACGCAGTGTTCAGAAGGTTGTCAGAAGACATGGTTAGTAAGGCCCTAACATACCCATTTATATACTGCATGGCACTAATGGTTGTGTCAGGTAACGCGTGAATTATTTTTTTCGCCAACCTTTTGCTGGCGTGGGTGCTTGTCCTCCAAATAGTCGTCTTAAAAAGACACAGACAGCCACAACAGCAATACAGCCACAGGCCCCATGGTGACCATTGGACCCGGGGGGGGGGGGGGGGGGGATCCGAGCAACCGGTCAACGAGTCGACGCACATGTGCTGCTGCACGTGCGTCATGATTCCACAGTGTGCACGAAACTGAAAGCAGTTCCATCCTGACGATGTCTTAGCATCTAGGGCCCATTTAACTTCTCGGCCACAGTTTGAATGTTTACTTCCTGTACAACTTCACACACGCATTAATCCACTATCTTTCCCAATGTAAAACTAACACAATATGATTCTCGTCCAAAACGAAATAGCTACTAGCTATTCATACTAATCCCTAGATGCGACACTACTGGGTGAATCTCTGTTTTCAAACTTATGTCTCCGTAGTTCAACAGAGATTTTCTGATAGCCAGTAAGTCATCACTAGTATAAAAGGTTTTTGGGTGATCAGTCCTTTGATTGGTTTGGTGCGGCCCATCACGAATTCCTCTGCTTGCCAACCACTTCAGGCAGAGTATCTCATGCAGCCTAGATCGCCAGTTAACTGCTGGATATTTTCTAATCTACGCCTTGCGTTACACTTTTTAGCCTCTACGTTCACTCTGACAGATGTCCTATCATCTGGTCCCCTCTCCTTTCAATATTTTCCATATATTCCTTTCCTCTCTGATTCTCCGGAGAAGTTCTTCTTTCCTTACCTTGCAAGTCCACCTAATTCTCAACATTCTTCTGTAGCACAACATCTCGAATGCAGAATACCATGCGAGGAGCCCGGGATCAGTTCCCAGGTTGGCAGAGATTTTCTCCGCTCGGCGACTGGATGTTGTGTTGTCTAGTTGTGTTGTCTTCATCATCATATAATCGTCATCGACTAGTACCGGGCAGCCGGTGTGCCCGAGTAGAGGCCCTCGCCATACGACATTTAATTTCATTTCAAAGTGTATGCTTCATACTAGTAGACTTTTCTCGGGCACGAATGCCTTTTTTACCAGTACTAGTCAACTTTTTACACCCCCCTTGCACAGTCCGTCATGAATTTTGCTGCCTAGGTAGCAAAGATTCCTAACATCATCTACTTCGTGACCACCAATACAAATGTAATTTTTCCCACTTTTCTCAGTTCTGCTACTTCTCATTACTTTCGTCATTCTTTTATTTACTCTAAGTCGATACTCTGTATTCGTTAGACTGTTCATTCCATTCAGTTGATCCTATAATTCATCTCCCCTATCACTGAGAGTAGCAATATCTTCAGATGATCTTACCATTGATAAACTTTCACCTTGAATTTTAATTCCTGTCTTGAAACTTTCTTATATATCAGTCATTGTTTATTCGTTGCGTAGACTGAACAGTTGGGGCGAAATACTGCTTCCCTATCTTACACTCATTTCAATCTGAGCCCTTCGTTCTTGATCTTCAACTCTTACAGTTCCTTCTTGGCTTTTGTGCATACTGCATATTACCCGTCTTTCCCTGTAGCTTACCTCTATTTTTCTCAGGATTTCGATCACCTTGCAGCATTTTACATTGTCGAATGCTTTTTCCAGTTTGACATATAGTATCAACGTGTCTCGATGTTTCTCAGGTCGTGATTCTATTATCAACTACATTGTCAGAACTGCGTCATTCTGCTTTCATCTGCCCTGAAGCAAAACTTATCATCATCTAACAGATCTTCAGTTTTTTTCCATTCATCTTGGTATTATTCTTGGCAGCAACTTTGATGCATGAGATCTTAAGCTGATTCTGAGATAATTTTCGCACTTGTCTGCTCTTGCAGTCTTCGAAATTGTATGGACAATGTATTTCTGAAAGTCAGATGGTATGTCCCCAATCTCATACATACTGCTCACCAACCTGAATAGCCGTTTTGTTGCCGCTTCCCCCACTGATTTTAGAAAGTTACCTATCCCTTCTGCCTTATTTTATCTTAAGTCTAATACTGAATCCCCTATCTTCTCTATATCGACTCTCGCTCCTTTTTCTACCACGTCATCACCCAACTCTTCCCCGTCATAGAGGTCTTCCACATGCTATTTCCACCTATGCGCTACCTCTTCTGCATTTAATACTGCAATTTCCATTGCACTCTTAATGTTACCACTCTTGCTTTTAATTTCACCGAAAGTTGTTTTGGCTTTTCTGTATGCCGAATCAGTCCTTCCGACATTCATTTCTTCTTCTGTTTCTTCACTTTTTTCATGCAGCTATTTATTCATAGTTCCCCTGCACTTCCCATTTATTTTATTTTTATGTGACGTGTATTTCTGTATTCCAGAATTCCCCTAGTCACTTTCGTACTTCGATCGACTGAAGTATTTCTTGTGTTAGCCATGCTTTCTCGGCAGCTGCCTTCTTGGTAACTGTGCTTTTCTGCTCATCTTTTGTGGTTGCCCTTTTTAGAGGTGTCCGTACCTCTTCAACTGAGCTGTCTATTGAGGTATTCATCATCGCAGTATCTGTAGCCTCAGAGAACTTCAAGTGTATATATTAATTCCTCAGTACTTCCGCGTCCTACTTCTTCCAGGATAGTCCTTTAAAAATTCAGCCTACTCTTCATCACTACCGAATTGTGATTTCAGTCTATATCTGCTCCTGTGTACTCATTTCAACCAGTATCTGATTTCGGAACCGCTGCCTGACTATGATGTAAGTTAACTGAAATCTTCCCGTATCTGCTGGCATTTTCCAAGTACATCTCCTCCTCTTGTATATAATAATGTCGTGTGACGAAGGCCTCCCGTCGGGTAGACCGCTCGCCTGGTGCAAGTCTTTCGATTTGACGCCACTTCGGCGATTGGGGGGATGGGGATGAAATGATGATGATTAGGACAACACAACACCCAGTCCCTGAGCGGAGAAAATCTCCGACCCAGCCGGAAATCGAACCCGGACCCTTAGGAGTGACAGTCCGTCCCGCTAACCACTCAGCAACCGGGGGGCGGACTCCTCCTCTTGTGATTCACTATTACTAGCTGACATTTATTACAGAATTCAATTATTCTTTCTCCTCTCTTATTCGTAGTACCAATCACATATTCTCCCGTAAACTTTTCTTCAACTTCTTGCTCTACAACAGCATTGCCACGCGGGATTAGCCGAGAGGTTTGGGGTGCTGCAGTCGTGGACCGTGCGGCTGGTCCCGGCGGAGGTTCGAGTCCTCCCTCAGGCATGGGTGTGTGTGTTTGTCATTAGGATAATTTAGGTTAAGTAGTGTGTAAGCTTAGGGACTGATGACCTTAGCAGTTAAGTCCCATAAGACTTCACAAAATTTTTTTTTTTTTTTTACAACAGCATTCCACTTCAATGACTACTAAATTTTCATCTCCCTTTTCGCACTGATTACCCATTCATTATCCCCATAACTATTAGATTTTTATATCCCTTTAAATACTCATTATCCGTTCAATATCTCCGCATAATTCCTCTATCTCTTGTTGTTCGGCTTGTGTCCTCGGCATATGTACCTGAACTATTGTTGTCGGTGTTGGTTTGCTGTCGATTCCGATGAGATCAACTGTATCACTGAACTGTTCACACAAACTCACTCTCTATCCTACGCTCTTATTCATAACAAACCCTGCTCCCGCATACAGAAATATAAAATTTAACCATTTATTTAAGCCCCTTGACTGAACGACTCTGTGATTGCTTAAACGTGAAGTGTCGCTAGAACAAAAGGTGCACCAATAATCAAACATATTCTTGAATCTCATTCTGCATGCAACTGCACTTTTACGGACTAGTAACAGATGGCAGCAATGACAATCACAAGGCTCTGAAATTATTTCCAGTAGTTGTTCAGTATTTTTATGCCACGTGAAAGGATAAAAACTAAACTATGTGTAGTATTTTGCAGCGACAACGGCAACACCAGTTTTGGGGCGGGGAGGCGGGGGGGGGGGGGGGTGGAGAGATTGTACCATAGAGGTGAGAGCAACATATTCAATAGCTTAAAAACGAAATTTGGGATGACTCGGGAGGAGTGCGCTGTCCAGCACACATTAGACACAACACTGTTTCAGCTGTTGCTTACATTTTCTGTCATTGTCGAGTTATTTGTGGAGGAACTCTTTCCATTTACCCAGTCGGAACCTCAAAACGTGCTGACTTTTATGAGTTCATGGATACCTGCTGTAGAGAACTTGCATCACACACTAAAACTAGATAGCTGTCTTTAATGCCTGCAGAGAAGGGAATATTACAGCTGTAGGAAGCTTTGAAATCTTTTATGTTTTCAGAAGAAGAATCACCGATGATTATGGTAGAATTTGGCTTACTTTCGGTTTATTCACCACCAACTGAGTTTGTTTAGTAAGCAAATACAGAAAAATGAAAGTCGGAACGGATCTTCATTTCACAAAAACAGTCCTGATTTGAATCAAGACTGTTTTTAATCTGAAAGAATTCGAAAGTGGTTGCTATAGCACCCTGCCAAAATGGAACTGAATAATTTTTACAGTATTATATACGTTATTGAAATAAAGGTTATTATCGAGAATACAATAATTTCATTGCAAGAGAAAGAAAATGTTATCTGGGTATGAAAACTAAAGAAGTCTTAAAAATGCGGATCTTTACTCTCAACTAACCATCAAAAAAATCATAGTAACTTAAATAGAGTTTTATGAAATTGCCATTACTTATCTTACAATATGCTCTGAACAACTATCAGGTTTTGAATTTTTTGAGTGGACATCTTTCACTAAATTAGTCGAACGGGAAGACGAAGAAAGGACTTTGGTTCATTTAAAAGGGAAAGATACAGATATTCGTGAGACTGCCGTGTCTGATTAGTATGCGCATTTTAAGAATTTTCTAGCTTCAAAAGAATCAGAGGATAATTTTAAGTTGGTATTACCTTTCCACAACAAATGGCTGGAATTTTTCAGAAATGTAGAGTTCTGCGTTCAGAAGTCAGTGTTGCTAAAGTTATGCAAATATATGTTTTCAATTGTAGCGCATAGTTGCAATGTTGAGAGAATTATTCATTAATGTGAGCTCAGTGGACTGTGATAAACGGAAAGCATCTTAGAGTGTACCTTGTAATGGTACTTGAATCACGTAACCGTTACGGCGCGTCACCTGAACCTCTCGATACCAGTAATATTCTGCTGTGTTTCTGTAAAGTAGTTGACATTTTTCTGAGACAACATTCAGATTTGATTTCATTAATGTAGAGGTACTTTGATACATAGATATGTTTATGTTGCAATGATATTATTCTTATGTGTATTTTTTCTTTTGTCACTATGGTCTTTGATGTACTTGTAACTCTGATTTTTGGGCGCGTAAGCGATTATTAGTTTTGTTAGAGGGTCGGACCTTGACAAAGTCAAGTCTTGGACGTAATGTTGGAAAGACACATATTGTAATCAGCTCATAAAATGTGAACTTTAACAGTGAGGAAGATGTTTTCAAGTATGTTTTGCATTGTGAAGTGTCGTTTTGTGTGTTACGTGATATGGCAAAAAAAGCAATAAAAGGGAAGTGTAACTTAAATTCGGAGTGCTGATTTTTTTATATCACCATTGTGCTAACTTTGAAAGGTTTAATCTTCAAGAATGGTTTGCGAAGCACATCTACAAAACTTTTGAATATAACGGAATAAAACCTAGGCCCCTTTGCATTCGAGCTTGGAATCATCACCACCTAGAATTTCGACGATTGGGCCATGATTTTACAACGAGTCCAGCGTGGGAAACTCGAAAAGATGAGTGCCTAGTTTATTCATTATTGCATGAAATGACTTTATTAACTGTGCTATAATGACACCTGTCACATAATAACTTTGTTGTTGCCCGAAAATGCAGTATTTAGCAGCGTGAACAACACCACAATCATTATTAAATTTTGACCTTTGTTGTGGTAGGGTTGTTAGAACCTAGAACTTCCAAATGAGCTGTGCAGAGTTTTATAATTATGCAAGAAAGATAACTGATAGTCTAAAAGCTTTCATGACATCCGAAAAGTATGAGTAGTCCACAAAATAGTTTGTATAGAAATTAGGTATGTAAATTATACCTTCTTCTTTTCAACCGTACAAGTATTATGCTCAGTAGCGACGCATGGGTTAATTTTTCAGGGATTTGACGTCCCTGCTCAACCTCATCTTATGAGTGGATTTCTTTGGATTTTGTCCCAATTTTAGTACCAAAATTTATGGGAACTCTAACATCACATCCACCCCGCGTAATGCCAGCATCTCTCACAGTTACAGCCACGTAACTTCTTTTCTCGCGCAGGAAGCAATGACGGTCGAACCTGTCGCGAGGCGGACGCACCATAATACGGTCATTTCAGATCAACTTTCTGAGTTACATGTTACTTAAATGGTAAAGATATTTCCCTTTGGCTAGTAACATAGAAAATGCTTATTTAATTTATGATCTGAAAATACATATTTATTGCCACTCAGACATTATTTGTTTAAACACCATTTACACCAACTTCCTCCTCTTCCACTTCCAGATTAGTGCGTTCCTATTCATTGTATACCTTGTGTTGTTCTTTTAATCATATATCTGCCTAACTAAATAATTGTGGGGCTTGCAGAAAGAAAATGTAGCTCTGTTGCGATTAAATTATGAAAAGTGTAAGAAAGTCATAGATACTTTTCACTCGACAGGTTAGATTTTATATTTGTAAGCTTCCTTATTTATTACCCTTGAACACAAAATTTGTGGCTTCTTTTCGATTCACCATTATGGAAATTACGAACAACGAAATCTGACTAAAAATATTAAATGCAGTAAATCCATATGGCAGAATCACATCAGGTTGGGACGTGGTGATGAAGATCATGGCAGCCGCGGGGTGAGGAGGGGAGAAGGGGGGAGGGAGGAATATTTTCCTCTTGACATTCTATTGCTACCAACTAAGGCGCCACGCCTCGATCAGCTTTAACGGTACAAATGGCACCCGGTAGTGACGTCTCGTAAAAACGTACCATAGGCACGTTCGTGTTAAGAAGTGTTGCTTATTTGTAGTGAGCTTAAATCAGTCCAGTTGCAATACAGCTCAACGAATAGAAGAAAAATGACACTTGAAGAATTTACTAAACGTCTAACTCCGGGTCTCATGTCACACCGTGCTTTGTTTCTCCTAACTCTTCTGGAAAACGGAATTGTACGTGAATCTGATGGGTCAGAAATACCTATATCGTCATTCATCGCTAAGTACGTTATTAATTAATATCGAACACACATTCACCGAACATCTACACTATAACTGTTGTGAACATTGTGGTTGGCAGCAGTGGAAGGCGTGACGTCATATTCACGAAGACTACCGACGTATGTCGATATATGTCGAGAGGTACTAGGGAACAAAGTCACAATGCTATGAGGACAGTTGTTCATATTAAACATTGTTGCTTTATTGTTTTGGTTATGAGTAACTATGTTTTAAAAACCTGAATCTCAGAACAGTTTTTTCTTTGTAAAAAATGATATCTCATTGTAAGTTTTCAAAACCGAAAAGAGATTTTTATTGCCGGAAGAGGCGGAGGGGTTGAAGAAGTGCGTTCCTTCACCAAAAATTTTAGAAATTAAGCTCTGTCTCATTCCATGCTCTAGACTGATTCTAGATATCGCAAGAAGAAATAATCATTGGTGGCCTGATAATTCGGCATTACATATGTCGTGACACACAGTAAAAAATAATGATAGTGCTAGGGAATTAATACCACAGGAAATTGTGGTTGAAGTAACTGTCTATGAATAGGATGAAAATATTTTTCGTTGTATTCGTATTTTCTTCTTTACATCTTATAAAGTTTCAGATTTTAACAGTATTAACAGAACGGTGGCATTTTATTGCACGTGGTAACAGATTTTATGACACGCATTTGCTGATGATGGTGATAGCAATAATTCCCTCGGTCCTTTACAAATGAATCTGACCTAATTCGGCAGGAACTGCTTATTACAATAAAAAATATGTAGTATAGCCTAGGCTTTGTCCAGAAAATTCAGTGAAATTAGTGGCACGAAATATTATACGCTACTTCGACAAGCAGACGCGATCTTTGTGAACGTAGCTAAGTTTGTAAATTTAATTTTCCGAGACGTGGGTGTTACTTAAGTAACCGAACTGCTTTTCACGTTAAGGGTTGCCAACCTTCCGCTATAACAGTAATGAAAGAGTGTTGAAAACTGCTCTTGAGATTTCTGACACTTAGTTACTCGCTATCAGAGAGTGAAATATTTCGGCGACAGTTCGTAAGTTCCTCGCAATTAAAATATCCTTATATCCTGTAGGACAATACAACAATACCGTCTTCGTAGAATGTGATGTGTAACACAAAAATGGAAGAATTACAAGGGACACTAGTCGTAAATCTTTGCACTGCTCGTAATACAACCTGCTGTCCTACAATTCAATTTCGATTAGAAAACTTTATTTTATGGGGTGACACGTAATTCGTGTCAGCGCAGTGCTCTCAGAAACACGAAACCTGAACTGCTGCTGATAGATCGTTAGCATGTATAAACTGCCTAATGTGATTTCTTTGTGACTGAGCGTTGGTGTGTAGGTTGTGCATTATAGCCACCAGAACGCTTCCTTGTGATAAGTCATTCTTCTGTATCCTCCACCTTCTGTTCTTCCCCGAGAGACAGGAGTGGAATAACCTTTTTTGTATAATGGTGCCAACTATGGTTGTCATATGGTGCTCTTTTGTCCGGCCATAAGGTTTAAAAAACTGATGCCTGCTAGCTGGTATGTGAATTTCACTTCCAGTAGGTTCTTCATTCGCTGGAGTATGAAACATCTGGCGAGCTGATCGATGTGATAGAGCACAGACACAGGTCTCAACTTTTTCGGTCATTGGTTCCTTCCCTGGAATTTCTGTAAGTTTTCGGGGTTTCGACGTTTGTAATATGGATATTCATGATTTCCAGGAGCCATTTCCGTGTTTCTTATGCAAAGAATGAAGATTTCTCAACGCTTGTTATAAAAAGAACTGGTTTTTTTTGGGCCTCATGTCTCATTTGGCGAAATATAGCACCGCCATGTTCAATGCAATCGCTGAATTTCTTTAGCTCTGCAGTAATCTTTCTCTAATAAAATGAGTTCCAAGGCTTTGTGCCCCGTCTTTTTGATGATAAATTTTCATGAAAGTAGCGAGAAGTAACCTTTTAGTCTCAGCTGAGATTTCTACCTCTCCCCTCTGTCCTGACTGGTAAAGACCCCACATTCATGAACAGTACTCAAAATCAGTCGAACAAACGACTTGTAAGGCTTTTCTTGTGTGGATGTGTTACAGTTCCTTAAGATTCTCTCAATGAATCTCAGTTTCCTACTATTTGTTTTATGTGGCTGTTCCAGGTAATGTCGTTCTCGGTAGTTACTCCTAGATGTTTTACCGTAGATAAACCACTCTTTCCAGCAATTTGTCATCAATAGTGCAGCTATACAGTAGTGGATTTCCTTTCCCATTATACGCAATAGGTGAAATTTATTTGCGTTCTATTTCACTTGCCAGAGCCTGCACCATTCTTTAATCCTCTGCGAGTCATTTTGTAAATAGATACTGTCTTCTGACGTTGCCACTTTCTTATAGACAACGGCATCATCTGCGAACCGCTTTAAAGTGCTTCCGACCTTTCTACTAGATCATTATGTAAAATATAAACATTTTATCAAAATTGTTAGGAACTGATTCATGCGGTACACTGCTACAGTTTTGTGTGTGTGTGCGCGTGCGTGTTTGTGTGTGTGTGTGTGTGTGTGTGTGTGTGCGGTACAGATTTTATTACATAACCTTCACCGACACTTGCGTAAACTGCTTATGAAAATTACATGTCACACAACGTACAATGCTCTCGACTGACGTTACCACTGTTCAGGTGCATCTTCCAAACAACACACAGGGTCTTCCAGTTAGACATTCGTATTGCTAAATAACTTACGTGATGCATTACGATGGAAGAATTTGTTCATGCGTTATTCATTGTGGTGGCAGCACGTTTTACGGTTACAAACATCAAGACAGGGTTTCACAGGAAGAATGATCAGTATTCAAGGATCTGATAGAAATACTCATTTGAAGCAGAGTCCTCGTACGGAAAAATGCCCTATTCTCAATGTTTTCAAGATAGAACACATGAAATTTACTTTTGTGTTCGGTGTTGTGGCGTGCAGATATGTGTCTTACCGAACAATAGCGTTTAACGTTTTGATCTAGCCCAACCTACTCCACTGCCTTCAGTCTCTTTGTTCGGGGTGCCTTTCTGGCAGAGGAACAAAAGTGGACAAAAACTGAACGCTGTTGGACCCCCTTTGTGATTTCTCCACAATCACTGTAGTTTTCTGTTTTTCCAACATTAACTCATTCAGCATAGCTTTTCGCATTATGTTCGTTAACAGCGATTCAGACCATTTGTGTGATAAGCCAATAGTTTCATAACAATGCATATTAAATGTGTCCTACCTCTGAAACTTTTCGGAATCGGATATTTGTCTATACGAAGTTTTATGGTTCTAATGAGAGTTTCTGTCATATCCAAGAATAGTGACCATTCCTCCTGGCAAACCCTGTATAAAGATGACGTGTTTCACACGTTTCTTACAGTGTTCGCAGACAGTGCTCTCTGATTCACCTCCTTCTTTGCTCAGCTAGTAGCTTGCTTCACGAGTCGACACTCCATGTGCGCCTTACTGAAAAAGACCTGTTGCTCTTAACACACCATTACTGTGGTCAACCACTGTAACACTATTAGTGTGTTGCTGGCTGAGTAACCCCTAATCAATTTTTTGTGTTTCGTTCAAGACACTGTTAATGAACCCTGGCAACATGAATTAATTACAAACAGTTTCAATTGTTCCATACTGCACTGTCTTTCTAGAACTCTCAAAATATCTATAATTTTCAGTCGTAATACACACACTCAAAAATAAGATACACTTATATTGTCTTACTTTTCGTTTGAATATATCGCTTGATTAGTCTAATATTTGGAGCAAGCAATGTTCATTTACTGTGTTCTGCATTAGCGCAACAGTTTCCACATGTTGGAACAACGTGCTCTAAGCAGAAAAAATTGCTGCATGTACGGCACCAGCCTTCAGCTTTCCTGCCTTCTGATCGAGGATATTATCATGCACGTGCTTTATGATAATGGTTTTATGGGCAGAATTGTTGAAATTTGGGTTGCATTTCTTTTTCAGCCTAAGTTGAAGATCCCTTGTCAATCTACTTGATGACTGTGCAGTTCGTTGGATTAAATTATTACCATCTGAAGTCCAAGTTTCATAAGAAACCTTCTTCACATTGGAACCAGTTTTTGAAAACACTACATGTGCACTAATTTACATTACAATTTCAGCCTACCGATTTTATGAAAACAAGGAGGTACTGTGTGGGGTTTGATAAGCCCAGCGACGAAAAAAGGCTCTGTCTTACCCCACAAACATCCACATCCA
This sequence comes from Schistocerca piceifrons, assembly GCF_021461385.2. Lineage (NCBI taxonomy): Eukaryota > Metazoa > Arthropoda > Insecta > Orthoptera > Acrididae > Schistocerca > Schistocerca piceifrons. The sequence goes on from NC_060143.1 coordinate 559,686,598, forward strand.
CATCTACGTAGACACACCGCAAGCCACTGATAGGTGTGTGACGGAGGGTACCCTGTACCACTACTAGTCATTTCCTTTCCTGTTCCACTCGCAAATAGAGCGAGGGAAAAGCGATTGTCTGTATGACTCCGTGTGAGCACAAATTTCTCATACCTTATCTTCACGGTCTTAACGCCCTACTTACCTACTGTTGGAGGCAGTAGAATCGTTCGGCAGTCAGCTTCAAGCGTCGGTTCTCTAAATTTTCTCAATAGCGTTTCTCGACTAGCATCTCTGCAACACTAGCGTGTTGTTCGAACCTGCCAGTAAAAAATGTAGCAGCCCACCTTCGAACTGCTTCGATGTCTTCCTTCAATCTGACCTGGTACGGGTATTAAACATTCGAGAAGTTCTCAGGATTAGGTTGCACCAGCGTCGTATAAGCGGTCTCCTTTCCTAAAATTCTGCCAATAAACCGAAGTCGACCAGTCGCTTTCAATACCACAGTTTCAAACGCTTGTTCCGTTTCATATCGCTTTCCAGCATTACGGCCAGATATTTAAAAGACTTGACGATGTTAAGCAGGACACTAGTAACACTGTAACCGAAGATTACAGTTTTTTTCTCCCTACTCATCCGCATTAACTTCCATTTCTTCCACATCTAGAACTAGCTGCCATATTCATTACAACAACCTGAAATTTTATCTAACTCCTTTTGTATCTTCCTACTGTCACTCAACTTCGATACCTTCCGTACGCCACAGCATCATCAGCAAACAACCATAGATTGCTGCCCATCCTTTCCGCCAAATCATTTATGTATATAGAGAAGCTAAACTTATGTTTACTGCAGTAATACTATCTAAAGATTGTAACAATACGCTGCCGAAGTGTGAAAGCAATTGTGCATCACCTCATGGCAACGTTGTGAAATACATCAACTGTGTACTGACCTTACGACTTATCTTAGAAAAAAGAGTAAGTAAACGCAAACCTACGTTTCTAGCATTTGTAGACTTAAAGATAGCTTTTGACAATGTTGACTGGAATACTCTCATTCAAATTCTAAAGGTGGCAGTTGTAAAATAAAGGGAGCGAAAGGCTATTTACAATTTGTACAGAAACCAGATGGCAGTTATAAGAGTCGAGGGGCATGAAAGGGAAGCAGTGGTTGGGAAGGGAGTGAGACAGGGTTGTAGCCTCTCCCCGATGTTATTCAATTAGTATATTGAGCAAGCAGTAAAGCAAAAGAAAAATTCGCAGTAGGTATTAAAATCCATGGAGAAGAAATAAAAACTTTGGGGTTCACCAATGACACTATAATTCTGTCAGAGACAGTAAAGGACTTGGAAGAGCAGTTGAACGGAATAGACAGTGTCTTGAAAGGAGGATATAAGATGAACATCAACAAAAGCAAAACGAGGATAATGGAATGTAGTCGAATTAACTCGGGTGATACTGAGGGAATTAGATTAGGAAATAAGACACTTAAAGTAGTAAGGAGTTTTGCTATTTGGGGAGCAAAAGAACTGATGATGGTCGAAACAGAGAGGATATAAAATGTAGAATGGCAATGGCAAGGACATTATTTCTGAAGAAGAGAAATTTGTTAACATCGAGTACAGATTTAAGTGTCAGGAACTCTTTTCTGAAAGTATTTGTATGGAGTGTAGCCATGTATGGAAGTGAAACATGTACGCTAAATAGTTCGGACAAGAAGAGAATAGAAGCTTTCGAAATATGGTTCTACAGAAGAATGCTGAAGATTAGATGGGTAGATCACATAACTAATGAGGAGATATTGAATAGAATTGGGTAGAAGAGGAGTTTGTGGCACAACTTGACAAGAAGAAGGGACCGGTTGGTAGGACATGTTCTGAGGCATCAAGAGATCACAAATTTAGTATTGGAGGGCAGTGTGGACGGTAAAAATCGTAGCGAGAGACCAAGAGATGAATACACTAAGCAGATTCAGAAGGATGTAGGTTGCAGTAGGTACCGAGAGATGAAGAAGCTAGCACAGTATAGGGTTGCGTGGAGAGCTGTATCAAACCAGTCTCAGGACTAAAGACCACAACAGCAACGTGGTACATGAAATCCCAACTCAGTGACGAAAGGTTAACGGCCTGTGCAGACCATTAATGAAGTCTCTAGTATCTCTTTAGGAAGGCATAACTGCTCTTGCCATAAATAGTAATTAGCTTGTAACTGAGTAGACATGGGCAATCTGCGACAGAGGCGAGAGATTTTGGCTCTGAGCCCTATGGGACTTAACATCTGAGGTCATCAGTCCCCTAGAACTTAGAACTACTTAAACCGAACTAACCTAAAGACATCACACATATCCATGCAGGAGGCAGGGTTCGAATCTGCGACCGTAGCGGTCGAGCGGTTCCAGAGTGTAGTCCCTAGAAACGCTCGGCCACTCCGGCAGGCCGAGAGATTTTAAAAGACCGCATTTTGTACGTCTCATAATTTGTTTTCATTTCTCCCACGGAGGTTTCAAACAGTATTTCGTGCGGACCCAGGTATTTCACCGTATTATGTGTGGTGCCATTTTATTTGGTGCAAAGCCTGTCATTGCTCTTTGAAGAAATTCTCTACATGAATGTTATCCACTCGTTCTATCTAGCGATGGCGGACGTGTGTTTCGGTTGTACCTGCCAGACAGGGCGCAACTCTGCAGGTACGGACGGAGCGCGGCGTGGCAGATAAGCGAAGGACACGGCTACAAGCAGCTTCCAGATAACCGCCGGGCCGGCTCTGCGATCCTCTGCAGCAGGTGGAGGGCAGAGAGGCCAGTGGGGCTGAAACAGCTGCCCGCCCGCCTCGAAAGCTGTTTGGCGTGTTAGATCCCGCGCTCCGGACCGGGTCGGGACGGCTATCCAATCGATTCCCTGGGAGAGGAGTGAGCCGCTTCCGCTGCCGACGTAGACACTGCCACTTGTCTGGCTCCGGCGAGGTAATCGCCAGCACTTGCCCAGAAAGCCTGCCTCCCCACGCCGCCCCTCTCCCCTCACCCAGCCCATCACTGCATTCCGAAGTCTCTGAGATCACAGACCACCAAGCACTCAACATTATTCCTACTCACAAATGAAGCTCGGTGTTCTGCATACTGTAATTTTGGTCATCAGTCTACTGACTGGTTTGATGCGGCCCGCCACGAATTCCTGTGCTAACCTCTTCATCTCAGAGTAGCACTTGCAACCTACGTCCTCAATTATTTGCTTGACGTATTCCAATCTCTGTCTTCCTCTACAGTTTTTGCCCTCTACAGCTCCCTCTAGTACCATGGAAGTTCTTCCCTCATGTCTTAGCAGATGTCCTATCATCCTGTCCCTTCTCCTTATCAGTGTTTTCCACATATTCCTTTCCTCTCCGATTCTGCGTAGAACCTCCTCATTCCTTACCTTATCAGTCCACCTAATTTTCAACATTCGTCTATAGCACCACATCTCAAATGCTTCGATTCTCTTCTGTTCCGGTTTTTGCACAGTCCATGTTTCACTACCATACAATGCTGTACTCCAGACGTACATCCTCAGAAATTTCTTCCTCAAATTAAGGCCGGTATTTGATATTAGTAGACTTCTCTTGGCCAGAAATGCCTTTTTTGTCATAGCGAGTCTGCTTTTGATGTCCTCCTTGCTCCGTTTTCGTTGGTTATTTTACTGCCAAGGTAGCACAATTCCTTAACTTCATTGACTTCGTGACCATCAATCCTGATGTTAAGTTTCTCGCTGTTCTCATTTCTACTACTTCTCATTACCTTCGTCTTTCTTCGATTTACTCTCAAACCATACTGTGTATACATTAGACCATTCCGTTCAGCAGATCATTTAATTCTTCTTCAGTTTCACTCAGGATAGCAATGTCATCAGCGAATCGTATCATTGATATCCTTTCACCTTGTATTTTAATTCCACTCCTGAACCTTTCTTTTATTTCCATCATTGCTTCCTCAAAAAAATGGCTCTGAGCACTATGGGACTCAACTGCTGAGGTCATTAGTCCCCTAGAACTTAGAACTTGTTAAACCTAACTAACCTAAGGACATCACAAACATCCATGCCCGAGGCAGGATTCGAACCTGCGACCGCAGCGGTCTTGCGGTTCCAGACTGCAGCGCCTTTAACCGCACGGCTACTTCGGCCGGCATTGCTTCGTCGATGTACAGATTGAAGAGTAGGGACGAAAGGCTACAGCCTTGTCTTACACCCTTCTTAATACGAGCACTTCGTTCCTGATCGTCCACTCTTATTATTCCCTCTTGGTTGTTGTACATATTGTATATGATCCGTCTGTCCGTATAGCTTACCCCGACTTTTTTCAGAATCTCGAACGGCTTGCGCCATTTTATATTGTCGAACGCTTTTCCCAGGTCGACAAATCCTATGAAAGTGTCTTGATTTTTCTTTAGCCTTGCTTCCATTATTGGCCGTAACGTCAGAATTGCCTCTCTCGTCCCTTTACTTTTCCTAAAGCCAAACTGATCGTCACCTAGCGCATTCCCAATTTTCTTTTCCATTCTTCTGTATATTATTCTTGTAAGCAGCTTCGATGCATGAGCTGTTAAGCTGATTGTGCGATAATTCTCGCACTTTTTAGCTCTTGCCATCTTCGGAATTGTGTGGATGATGCCTTTCAGAAAGTCAGATGGTATGTCGCCAGACTCATATATTGTACACACCAACGTGAATAGTCGTTTTTTTGCCACTTCCCCCAATTATTTTAGAGATTCGGGTGGAATGTTATCTATCCCTTCTGCCTTATTTGACCGTAAGTCCTCCAAAGCTCTTTTAAATTGCATTTCTAATATTGGGTCCCCTATCTCTTCTAAATCGACTCCTGTTTCTTCTTCTATCACATCAGACAAATGTTCACCCTCATAGAGGCTTTCAATGTATTCTTTCCACCTATCTCCACTCTCCTCTGCATTTAACAGTGGAATTCCCGTTGCACTCTTAATGTTACCACCGTTGCTTTTAATGCCACCAAAGGTTGTTTTGACTTTCTTGTATGCTGAGTATGTCCTTCCGACAATCATATCTTTTTCGATGTCTTCACATTTTTCCTGCAGCCATTTCTTCTTAGCTTCCCTGCACTTCCTATTTATTTCATTCCTCAGCGTTTTGTACTTCTGTATTCCTGATTTTCCCGGAACACGTTTGTACTTCCTCCTTTCATCAATCAAATGAAGTATTTCTTCTGCTACCCATGATTTCTTCGCAGCTACCTTCTTTGTACCTATGTTTTCCTTCCCAACTTCTGTGATGGCCCCTTTTAGAGATGCCCATTCCTCTTCAACTGTATTGCCTACTGCGTTATTCCTTATTGCTGTATCTATAGCGTTAGAGAACTTCAAACGTATCTCGTCATTCCTTAGTACTTCCGTATCCCACTTCTTTGCGTATTGATACTTCCTGACTAATGTCTTGAAAAAAAAAAATGGTTCAAATGGCTCTGAGCACTATGGGACTCAACAGCTGTGGTCATAAGTCCCCTAGAACATAGAACTACTTAAACCTAACTAACCTAAGGACATCACACACATCCATGCCCGAGGCAGGATTCGAACCTGCGACCGTAGCAGTCGCGCGGTTCCTGACTGAGCGCCTAGAACCGCTAGACCACCGCGGCCGGCACTAATGTCTTGAACTTCAGCCTACTCTTCATCACTACTATATTGTGATCTGAGTCTATATCTGCTCCTGGGTACGCGTCACAATCCAGTATCTGATTTCGGAATCTCTGTCTGACCATGATGTAATCTAATAGAAATCTTCCCGTATCTCCCGGCCTTTTCCAAGTATACCTCCTCCTCTTGTGATTCTTGAACAGGGTATTCGCTATTACTAGCTGAAACTTGTTACAGAACTCAATTAGTCTTTCTCCTCTTTCATTCCTTGTCCCAAGCCCATATTCTCCTGTAACCTTTTCTTCTACTCCTTCACCTACAACTGCATTCCAGTCGCCCATGACTATTAGATTTTCGTCCCCCTTTACATACGGCGCTACCCTTTCAATATCCTCATACACTTTCTCTATCTGTTCATCTTCAGCTTGCGCCGTCGGCATGTATACCTGAACTATCGTTGTCGGTGTTGGTCTGCTGTCGATTCTGATTAGAACAACCCGGTCACTGAACTGTTCACAGTAACACACCCTCTGCCCTACCTTCCTATTCATAACGAATCCTACACCTGTTATACATTTTTCTGCTGCTGTTGATATTACCCGATACTCATCTGACCAGAAATCCTTGTCTTCCTTTCACTTCACTTCACTGACCCCTACTATATCTAGATTGAGCCTTTGCGTTTCCCGTTTCAGATTTTCTAGTTTCCAACCACGTTCAAGCTTCTGACATTCCACGCCCCGACTCGTAGAACGTTATCCTTTCGTAGATTATTAAATCTTTTTCTCATGGTAACCTCCCCTTTGGCAGTCCCCTCCCGGAGATCCGAATGGGGGACTATTCCGGAATCTTTTGCCAATGGAGAGATCATCATGACACTTCTTCAATTACAGTCCACATGTCCTGTGGATACACGTTACGTGTCTATATTGCAGTGTTTTCCATTTCCTTTTGCATCCTCATGTCGTTGATCATTGCTGATTCTTCCGCCTTAAGGGGCAATTTCCCACCTCTAGGACAAGAGAGTGCCCTGAACCCCTATCCGCTCCTCCGCCCTCTTTGACAAGGCCGTTGGCAGAATGAGGCTGACTTCTTATGCCGGAAGTCTTCGGCCGCCAATGCTGATTATTTATCAAAATTTAGGCAGTGGCGGGGATCGAACCACGGGTACTATAATACAGGTACAATTAATTAATGAAATCGGAAGTTCCATCGTATTACATGATCGGTAAAAGGAATCCGTTGAACTTCAGGTACACGATAAATCAGTCAAATCTAAAGGCCGTAAATTCGACTAAATACCTGGAAATTACAATTACGAACAACTTAATTAGGAAGAAACACATAGAAAATGTTGTGGGGAAAGCCAACGAATCGCTGCGTTTTATAGGCAAGACACTTAGATAACGTAACAGATCTACTAAAGAGACTGCCGTCCTCTTTCAGAATACTGCTGCTCGGTGTGGAATCCTTACCAGACGGGATTGACGGAGCGCATCGAAAAAGTTCAAAGAAGGGGAGCAAATTATATTAAAAATGGTTCAAACGCCTCTGAGCACTATGGGACCTATCATCTGAGTTAATCAGTCCTCTAGAACTTAGATATACTGAAACCTAACTAACCTAAGGACATCACACACATCCAAGCCCGAGGCAGGATTCGAACCTGCAACCGTAGCGGTCTTGCGGTTCCAGACTGAAGCGCCTAGAACCACTCGGCCACAACGGCCGGCGCAAGTTTTGTGTTATCGCCCAATTGGGGAGACAGCGTCACTGAAATGATGCAGGATTTGGGATGGACATCACTAAAACAAGGGCGTTTTTCGTTACGGAGAAAAAAATGGTTCAAATGGCTCTGAGCACTATGGGACTTAACATCTATGGTCATCAGTCCCCTAGATCTCAGAACAACTTAAACCTTACTAACCTAAGGACATCACACAACACCCAGTCATCACGAGGCAGAGAATATCCCTGACCCCGCCGGGAATGGAACCCGGGAACCCGGGCGTGGGAAACGAGAACGCTATTGCACGACCACGAGCTGCGGACGTTACGGAGAAATCTTCTCACGTAATTCCAATGACCAACTTTGTCCTCCGAATGCGAAAATAATTTGTTGACGCCGACCCACATAGGAAGAAACGATCACCATGATAAAATAAAAGAAATCTGAGCTCACACGGAAAGATATAGGTGTCCGTTCTCTCCGTGTGCTATACGAGATTCGAATAATATAGAATTGTAAGGTGATTGATGAACCCTCTGCCAGGCACTTAAATCTGATTTGCAGAGTATCCATGTAGATGTAGACGTACATAAATGAATTACTCTTCTCCTCTAATGTCTTATGCATCCAGAGTATAGTCGCAACTCCATTGTGGGATGCCGTAGGCAAGTAAATTTGACTGCGGTAGATTTTTCAGTACCTTTGCTCAGTTAAGGGCGTACCTGTATTACATGTACATTAGCTGTGTTGCATACCTCTTGGGCGTTATCTCATAGTGATCGATCGCTTTACATATGCTAACAGTGCCTTACTGGATTTCCCTAGGGACCAAATACGGTGAACTGTACAGAAATTAAGTGGGGATATATAAAGGGCTGGGTAAAATACGGAAAATTTTTGGCTTACGAATTATCCACCTCAAAAATAACCAGTATTTATAGCAAAATTGAAATTCTCAATGTTTAATTCGGATCTCATTATTTATTTTCGCCTTACTTGTTAACTTTCAGAGTAGCATCATGAGTGGCGTATCCTTAGTATTACTTACATATTTCTGTCGCTGCCATGTTAAAAGTTGATTATTTTGCCAAATCACAGTCGAGTTTACGCTGTCTAACCTCAGTAATATGTTGTGTACACGCAACTGCGAGAGAATTCTCAAACTGTGGTTTATTAAGTGAGGAACTGAGAAAACGTAAAGTCAGTAGCGTCTTTTGAAAAAGCTCATCTTCGGCACACAATAAATGTCTAATTTCGTCAGTGATGTTGTTCCAGAACCCATAGCGTTTCTCGTTTCAGAAGTTATCAATGGCCATTAAAAATTACATCTTTCAACGAAAAAGTCTGTAGTTAGTGGAATAACACGTTAGATACTGAAGTTCTGCGTAATGACCATATGACACAATACTTTGCTCTTTGCGCGCTATCATCTGTAGAATCTCATTTCGATATCTCAAACCGTTTATGAAATATGAGAAATGTTATGGGTGTTTGACTCTGGTTTTATCGCTGGCGCAGCGCGATCGTAAATCGATGTGCTATGTCAGACAAATTTTCTCGAGATACAGACCTCCACCCAAGTCTAAAGAAAAATTCTGTATGTTAGTTCAGTTTCACGTGGAGTGCATACTATGCAATATGCACAAAACGCAGAAACATAGCGACCTATATTTTTCATTTGAAACGTTTTACAATTTCGTGTAGTGCCTTACTTTCACTTAAATGTAACAATAACTTTGACCATTAACGAAATAACGGGCACATCATCACGAACCCGATACATATAGCTACAAGTAAAGCAAAAACGGAAGTTTTTTATCGAGCAGTTTGTGTAAAATCGTTTGAGAAATACAGAAGCACATGCTCCTCGATTATGTAATAGCCGACCGACCGAAAGGTGGTAGACGCGATGGGCCTTCCCTTCCAAACAAACGAATGAACTCGGCCAGCGCTTTGGACGAAAACTCGTCACTAAGCGTCGCACACCGTATCCAGCGCCGACTCTATGTGCAGAACGTTGTTAGACCCGTTCGTCTGCTGTTCTTGCAACACGAAGTCGCCGTGTAGTTTCAACAGGATAATGCCCGCCCACATACCACCCCTATAACGCAACGTGTTCTACAACATGTGTAGCAACTGCCTTGGTCAGCATAAGCTGCAGACTTGTCTGTAATCGAGCGCGTGTGTAATGTAATGGGACGAGAAGTGACTTGTGCGACTCGTCAACCAACAACTACTACAGAACAACGTGAACAGGTCGAGCAGACGTGGCGTAACGCGTTCCAGGACAGTGTTCGCCACCTGTGCGGTCCACTGAACGCCAGAGTCAGCAGCTGCATTGCCGTCTGTGGAGGCTACGTGCTCGTGCTATTGATCTGTAAATATAGACACTTCATGTACTCGATATGCACTGTTGCAACAATAAATCTCGAGTGGATTGGAATCTTGTAAAAGGATGTAGAATTTTTTTTTCGGCAGTGGCCCTTTAAAGAACTTATCTGCATAATTATGTACATTATGTGTAATCCGTAGGAACACTACACATCTGACCTATTACACTGATAACAATATTGTTGTACAAATTTTCTATGCAATCACAAAATTTAGATCCCCAATGCCAAACGCACTACCAGTGAACCAAATAATATCAGAATGAATATAATATAAGCTATTTTTTCACCGAACGTGATCTGAATAGGCAATCACTGCTCCCTAAGTACACAAATCATTGTTTATTTCTGGCCCTAATAAACACCTGGCTTCCCTGTGTAGCAGCTGATAATTAGGCTACCACAGTGCACCTGCACTTCTCTGGAATACTTAAAGAAATCACTCTGCCTTCGCCATTAATTTAAAAACAGTTTGTGGAAAGCAATGTTGATTCGCTAAGCGCCAGCAGATAACAAGATAATCGGATCTCTCGAACTGCAGCGTGAGTCCCTACTCAAATGTATTGAACCTTTTGAAAGAGAAAGAACGATGTCAACGTTCATTATCGAATAATCTGAAAAGTAATTGCATTTAAATTTTGTACTGACTATCAGAAATTAAATGATATGAAAATACCTACATCATTGGACATAATTCAGGTAGTTGTAATTTGGAAATAAACAGCAGAGTTTAAGACGTTGACACTTTAGACATAACTTCCATAAAATTAGTTATGAGCGAAATTTATTTTCAGTATTTGGAAAGAGAAAAAAGGGTAAAGAGTGCTGTGATTCCTTCCAGAGCTCAAACATATTCTGCATTACTTGGAACAACAGTAGCAAATAGTCAAATAATGTGAATTCAGTAATTTACCAACGAAAACAGGAAAAGTTTCCTAAACGCGACATCCCACCTTCTGCAGTACTAGCACATGCGAATGCATAGCCAATCATTATCTTCTTTACTTAGGAGAAGAAGAACTTCTTAGCCGAGATCCTTATGAAAAACTATATTGCAGGTAACCGGCTTCGGTAAAAGTAAGTTACCATCTTAGGTCTTAATAAAGGTTATTTCAAACATCTTGTGCCGCCTACACACAGTATTTTTCCATTGAATTTCCACGCACATAAAACATGAAATGAGCGATGCGTTGGCATGTCAACATTAAAATTGCTTTGTACATCACAATACGTCAAAACATCGTTGCCATAACTTAACACGTCATTCCTACCTGACTGCCACAAGTGGTCTCATTGCTGAACACGTGGGACTGCATTTGTTAGATTTGCAATAGAGCCTGACCTACTCCATATCACAATACGACGTTGAAAAGGACAGACATGTATTACATTCGTCGGTGAATAGAAACCGATGTCAACCCATTACTTGTCAAAACTTAATTATTTTATTTTTTTAACTCTTCTGACTTAATGTGGTACCCATGTTCATAAATGAAAGAAAAAGCTGTTTTGAAACAACAAACTCTAGAGCATCCCATTTTTTGTACATTGGAAAAATTAGCTTATAAAATGTACAGTATTAATGTCAGTGCAGGAGAAACTTCGTGAACAAAATATAATTATTTTGTAACGTTACTTAGTAGCTATTTAGTACGAAATGAAACAAAACTCTTCTCATGTACACCAGTATTGTACATATCACACATTTTCGTAGTATCTTTCAGTATCCGCATATTGTATGTGCTTTACTTGACACAAAGTGGTTTCCTGGATCTAGCCATACATCTTCGCTCACGTGTCCTCCCATCACTTTGCTTCCTTGAGGTTTTCTGCATTTCGGTGTTCCTTTGAAAGATAAATCACTATTCTCCTTCATACATTCATAAATAACAGCTTTTTCACTTGGGTAAGCAAATTGATACGCACGACACTTGTGTACTGCGCAGATCTTTTCCTCGGCCTGTTGGCCAGAAGATCAACGTCTGTTCTCAATACATACACTCATGGAGAAGCTTATGACACGCACTCAGAATTAGTATGCCTACAAAGGATTTTAGCTCTTCTTTGAGTAGAAGAAAATTTATGTTGTTCTAGTGGCAAGCACAGATTTTACTTTGTTCTGAAACAGTATTCACTAGTTCCCCAAGAAAACATTCCTGAAACACATGTCGCACTGTCTTATTTAACAGACATTATGCAATATAATTTTCGTTGCTCTTACTTGGTTCATTAGTGTTTTTCTACCTTGGTTCACATTTATACTACTTACATTTGTGTTTTTATGTGCGTTTCATGTTTACCAGTCCGTGTCCTAATGCTTTTCTTCAGTTAGCTTCTGGAGGTAAATCGGTAACATCAGCTTCATCCTTTCTGGTTACAATTTCTAAAGTACCTGCTACATCTTGCACAATATAGTAATTGATGAGTAGATTTGTTTCAGTGTCTTATTCATCTGTTATTTCATCTCCACTGGGAAGAATGATCACCAATTTTAAGTCATCAGGACTGTGTTCGCTCACTTCATAGTTGTCCAGTTCCTCTCGAACTGCTTCAGTTATAAGTCCACGTGGCATGCTTTAATCCAAATAGAATTGTAATATGTGAAAGCGTGGAGAAAATTTCATAAAATGTAAGGATAGCAGGTGTCAACAACGTAAATAATAATTTTCGTATATACGATATGTACAAAAAGGTACTTATACAAAAGAGTGACAATGTTACATGCTATTGTCCCACGGAAGGGAAAAGTAAAATAAACTGATATTGCACTTATTTCAGAAAATCTGAATATTACATGGACATTCGTATATTCATAACAAACACACCCAGACAACAAAATCACAGTTCATTGTTGTACAGAAACTACCATCAGGAATACAGTATAGTCAAGTGCAAAGACATAAAATAGGCAAATTTAATGATTTCCTAAAATATGCCAACTAGAGAAAGTTATCTCTTTTCAGTTAGCAGGCATTACACCAGTCATCTCAGGCACTATGTACAAAATCTGAAGCTGAAAGTTTCATTGCTTATGTAGAAATAAGTAAAATATTAGCATCCCAAAAAAGGGACAACGGTAAATAATGAGTTATCTACTCGAGTTGTCGGCTTGCCCAACTTCTTCGTGCAGAACGGAGCTGGCGGCTTTCCACTGATTTAATAATGATCAACTGAAAATATAAGATTATTGGGTACATATTGCGACTTTTATATGGTCGTGCTCAAAACAGCATTTGAAGGGACAGTGAAACGAAAGAACCACATGTGCATGCTTAGATATTAGGATATGACGTATATCGGTGATGAGACAGAGTAAAACTGTTATGCTGAAATGAAAAGCGTATCTAACAGAACACAAGAATGGATACTTGCATTAATTCTACGCGTCGATGACCGAATCATCCTCGCGAATTTGTCGTCACTTGAAATCTGTTAGAATGTGGGAGCGTAATCAAAAATCTGCAAACCTGTTCCAGCAAACAGCCTTTATATGCGATAGGATTTTTCCGCTCCTTACTGAAGTGCGTCGTGTATTAAATATATTAAAAGTTCGTGGACGATTAAAGCTCTGTGCTGGACCAGCACTCATATTCCGAACATTCTCTTTCACAGTATGTTTTATTTTTATTTTTATTTATTTATTTATTCTTCCGTGGGACCAAATTAAGGAGAAGTCTCCATGGTCACGGAACGAGTCAACACATGAAATTATAACACGATAGTAGAAACAGATAAAATGAAATATAAGAAACGTATTCAGGCGACAATTCGTAAGTTTAAATAAAGAAAATGAACAATGTAACACTGGAATTTGCTTAATTTTTCAGCTCTTCTAGGAGCTCCTCGACAGAGTAGAAGGACTGAGCCATGAGGAAACTCTTCAGTTTAGACTTAAAAGTGTTTGGGCTTCTGTTAAGATTTTTGAGTTCTTGTGGTAGCTTATTGAAAATGGATACAGCAGAATACTGCACTCCTTCCTGCACACGAGTTAAGGAAGTGCATTCCACATGCAGATTTGATTTCTGCCTAGTATTAACTGAGTGAAAGCTGTTAATTCTTGGGAATAAGCTAATATTGCTAAAAACAAACGACATTACCGAAAATATATACTGTGAGGGCAATGTCAGAATTCCCAGGCTATTGAAGAGGGGTCGACAAGAGGTTCTCGAACTTACACCACATATAGTTCGAACAGCCCGTTTTTGAGCCAAAAATACCCTTTTTGAATCAGAAGAAATACCCCAAAAAATAATACCAAATGAGAAAAGCGTATGAAAATATGCGAAGTAGACTGCTTTTCGTGTTGAACTGTCACTTATTTCAGATACTGTTCTCACACCTCAGTCGAAAACAGCGTTTCCCACCAAAGGAATTTGTTCGAAACTCGGTCCAGCAAAAAGTTTTATTCCACCAGGAAAATTCAACCATTGTATGAGCTGCAGAATGGAAACGAGTATTTTAGTTTTCATTACAGATTTACTGTTTTCCGACGTAACAGATAAGCGTTATCACCGTATAAAATTCATATCGACGGAGTAGGTGAAGAACTCAAGTATTTACGCCTGCAAATTCATCAATACTCGGTCAACGTACTAGTTTATTTTCACGTGCGGTTGGTTATTTAAACACTGTCGCACGGATCATCGGTTCAGCAAAAGGAAATGGACCGAAATGAGAGTAGCTGACCTTTTGCTTTTCCACCGGAATTCACCGCTGCCGAGCGAGAAATTTCCAATCGCGGCGGGGAAAAATCGAACAAGGTCAGGGGAACACAAAAGAGGCATGGTGATCCGCGTTTCTGAGGCTACACTGACAAACAATCCACTTGTCACGCTAGAGCTCTTACGGGGGGTCGCATACGCTACAGCAAAGGCTGCAGCTAAAGCACATGCATGTGTCCCGACATTGTTTGTACTGTGCTGAAACTCATCAAAGGCCAGTTCGTACCTTCGGTTTGAATCTTTTTATTGCAATCTTCGAGTAAATCAACTTTTCTTACGTAATATATTTTTTAATGTATGTGGTAGAGAAGTAAAGAAATTGTTGCAGTGATTATTTATGGTCCTTAAACGGATCTTAAAATTACTTTTCTTATCTTGTTGCTAAGTCACCAGCCTTCTGACTGGTTTGATGCGTGCCGCCACGAAGTCTTCTCTTGTGACAACCTCTTCAGCTGAAAAATGCCACCTGCACTCAGGTTCTTCAGTTATTTACTAACCTTAGAACTGACGTGATGGAGAAACTAAAAGGATCTACGAGTTTGTGGAATTATGTAACCCATTAGGTACAGTGACAGACAGTTGTATTAGCAGATCTAGTTACTGCAAGCCACAAAATATTTACATAGTGAAATTATTGCTAAGCAGTTTGTACTGACGCTTTTCATCACTTAAATTCGAAAGGATATTTATCACTTTTTTCTGACAATCAAAGTAGCCAGCTACGATAACATTATTTGATGCAGTATTGTAGCGAAATTACGAATTCAAAGTATTGTTTGTAATGAAAGTGACAATTTATGGCATAGACCAGAAGCATAAATATTTTTTTTATATCCACTGAATTCTATATAACTAACGTCAGTTTCTCTGTTAAATACTTCCATGGAAACAAAAGAAGGCCTACTGGTTTTGGAACATGTTCGACATATTATGAAAACACGGTCACTAAAGTACAGAGGCGTATAAGGAACAGTAAGCATATTTAATTCTAGGTATTACTTCGGATGCTTTAAAGAGTGTGTTATACAGGGCTCAGTTTAATAAAAATTATATCAGTAAATTAAAACCAATGTGTATTATGAACGCATCGCCCAAAGTATTTGCTTTTCCACGTTGAAACAGCTTCCGATCACAATATCTTACCCACCTTCCTCAAGCGATCTTGTCTTCTGTGACTTCTTGATGCCTCTTAGAATATAAACTCCGTTTTATGAAAATGAAGAAGTCGAGTACATGGAATACCGTTTATGTAAATAAGCAAAGGTATGCAAATAATGCCAAGAGGCAGTCGATGACAAGCAGAGTTATTTGATGCAAAACATGGTACTTGGTGTGTTTTATTCATATTACTTGACAGTTCCACTATAAAACGGGAAACGACAGGTCCATCATTAATTTCAGATTCTCACTAATGGGAACTTTGTCAGGATGTATGCGTGTAAACAGTGGAAAGTACCCAAAAAGCGACTACCATTAGTAGTAACGTGTGCTGTGTTCGTGACAGGAAAATGATTTCGGGGTCGGTTTGTACTAATCTGAGGATGATGTTGAATAACCGAGACACAGATAAAGATTCTGCACCGCACGGGATTAGCCGAGTGGTCTGGGGCGTTGCAGTCATGTACTGTGCTGCTGGTCCCGGCGGAGGTTCGACTTCTCCCTCAGGCATGGGTGTATGTGTTTGTCCTTTGAACATTTTTTAAAGATTCTGCATTTGTTCCTGAACGCAAACGCACTTCAAATGCTGTTGTAATCAGTAAATGCAAATAATTATTGAAGTACGTAAATGAGCGTAAATTACAGCTATTATAACAGCTAACGTGAATTTCCGTGACAGTGTGATACAAATATTAAGGGCCATCCTTAACACTGTTTATGTGCTTTAGTATCGTGACTATGAAATTAACTCAATATTAAACCGAAACATATTTCAATTTACGGGTTTGTTATATTTTATTACTACTAACATTGAAAATTCCAATCTTAATACCACAAACTGAAGCAAATCGAACCTCTTAATTTGTATTTATGAGAAGTTACACAGCAGTGTGCACTTAACTCACTCATCAAGTAAACATTTGTAAGTCAGTGCTTACCCATATTAACAGCACTAAGTTTTCAAGTAAACAATATTAAGCAGTCATTGACGCACTTTAAATAATAATATTTCTCATAGTATTTATGTTTTTAAAACTAGCTTGTTACTCTGGGGAGAATTGAGGACAATGACTTATTCGAATAAAAAAATGACAATGGATGTACTTGAAATACCTTATTTAAGAGGTTTTATTGAAACTTTGCTGCGCAATTTCTCAAACCAATCAACTTATCTCTGACCTTTGCTTAAGACGAGGTCTTTCAGTATCGCTCCAACATTAACAACAGTTTGTCAATTGACAACAATGTTTAGCAGAAGCAATCAGCCCACAAACCCCTCCGAATTACATGTCCACTATCACGGCAGCACAAATACTGCAGTAAATAAGAGAACCGTGAGTACTCAAAACTTATAGTACCAGATCTCAGCAATGCATTTCACAGCTTCAGATGCATCATATTGTTTGGAATAATGTGACACTCGGAATTTCAAGACAGTCCGCTGAAATGACTTGAAGGCTGCTTGAGAAACTGACAACTCCGTGTCGTCTTCGGGAATGAAAAGTCGTTCTGCAATCCTCCTTGTAAGTCATTGTGGTTGATTATCCACCATGAAATATCTTTTCAGTGGCATTGGGCTCTAGCCTCACTTAAAAGACTGATGCGATGAAGTACCTTCTGTTCTTCTCGATGGTATCCAATATCGTATCGGAAAATGGTGAAGAACATCGTTGTAGCTTTCGATGAGCAATTCAAATGGGCATAAAATATGTTTGCTACGTGCATGAGCGTTTCTCCTTTCCTCTAGGCCCACTAAGGTTTTCTTACGTATTTCCAGAGAATATGATGCGTAAATTTCGTTCTGCCGAATCTATAGTATTGCGATAAAGTCCATCACGGCGCTAGTGGTGAATACTTTAGACGGTAAAACCAATTGTGAAAGTTGATGTGTGTTACATCTGTAATTTGTCCGTGTCCATATGCCCAGTTAAGACGATTGCTGCTGGACACGTTCCTTGTCTGTGCCTACTCCGTTGGCTAGTCAGTGCGCATGAACCTCACCACCTCCTACGTCAGTTATCAAGTACGGGTCATCTCATCATTGCCTCAATATAAAGCCTTACTGATTTAGTACCAGAACCGTTCCCACACATCAAGTAAAAGCATTAGAATACCCATTTATCTGGCTACTGTTGGCTTAGGAACAAACTACTATGCATTCTGTGCGCAGTTCAATGCAATTTAGGAAAAAAAGCCAGGAGCTTTTCTTTTTGTCAGCTTCATAACTCTTCGTTAAAAACCATTAAGATGTAGAGCCGGGCCGCTCTGTTCAACTACCACTGTACGCTGTGCATTTTCGAGTGCAGCGTTGAAAACCACGGGTAACAATCCGCCTCCTTGTCTTAATCCTGTGGAAACTGAGAACTGGATTAAGAAGAGGATTATCACTTACTGTTTTCAATCTGGCACTCGAAAACATAGTACGAGACATCCACGAAGAGGATTTTCAAGGTGTTCAGAACGGCAACTAAATTATTATCCATCTAGCCCCTGCAGATTATATTGCCATAATTCTATGCACAGAAGCATCCTGCAGTTAATGCCACCGAGTTTCAGGAAGCCAATTAGAACTGGAAAGACACACAACACCGGAAGATATCTCGTTAACTCCCGAATTATAACAGTGAACTGTGCCGGGTATAAGAATGTGAAAGAGTTCAAAAACATATAATCAATTTTTAATCAATTAACACTGACAGTAGCAGAGATGAAAGCAAGATTGCAAGTGGGAAACATATGCTCTTACTCTCTATATCCCGTATCTCTATATCCTCTATCTCTACGTCCTATATCCTGTATCAAAATTTCATAAACTAAAACTAAGGCTATATAAAACATTGGTAATGCCAGTGGAACTATCGGGGTCTCAAACCTGAACACAAAAGCAAGAGTTTAACAGACTGCTTACGTTTCAGACAAAAGTGCCAGTTCGGGTCCAGCTACTGAAGAATGAAGTTGGGGCCACGAAACAGAACTAGTAGATTTGTACCACGAGTGCGAATGATGAAAAGCAAAAAGCTTCAATGGACTGGAGATGTAGTGAGAATAGAAGAATCAAGATGACGAAAACTTGCAATAGCCTGGATCCCTTCGAGCAACAGACCAATGGGAAGAATCAGAATGAGATGGATGGAAATAGTAACAAACCACTTGCTGTAGCTGGGGGTTATGGAAATCTAGAGACGGATAGCAGAAGGCGGCAGCAGATGGAGGGATCCAAACGTAACGTCGCGCTGTCCTCCGGGTCCGATCACGTGTAGTAACACAAGAAAATGGCTAGGCTTCTCACTAAAACAGATAGACCCTTCTTCTCCCAATAACGTTTCTCAATGTCACGCCATCATCTTTACCCTGCTTTACATTACATGCGCTCCATACCATTCCTCGTCTCGCAAGTCCATTCCTGTCTCTATCATCAGGTTAAACGTACATGCGTTTCATTTGTTTTTGTCCTATCATGAATGTGTATAAACTGTTCTTTTTCTTCTGCTGTACCTACTATTGTTTCCGCTATTCATATCATACGTATTTCTAATCATGGCATTCCACGTTACAAGTAAAATTCCTTTCTCACGTGTACCACAATGCCTGTATTGTAAAATATATAGAATGCTTGAATATGTGCCACAAAGGGTCTGATGGCTCTAATATTGCCGTGATGCAGGAATTCGTGATAAGTAACAATAAATTCTGAAAGAAGAGTAAAAATAAATAGTTAAAGTATAATCCGCGTCCGTTTTTGCTCGTTTCCGATATTCCCGATGGCCACGCCACAGCGTCACTCAGGCAACATTAAACACTGTACGCAGGCGTAGCATTCTGCAGTATCTACAGAACGCTGATGATGATCAGTTGAAACAATAGTCGAAACGTTCGTCGTCATTATAATATTATGACGCTGTGACATACGCGTAAGGATTTTACTGAACGTCAGTAAACAACTAAACAGAGTCACTGTGTGGATTTTTAATTTATTTGGTGATAGCTGTACAATACTATCCAATTTTGGTTGCTGACTATACTACTTACATTAATTAATCTAAAATTTCCCTTGGGGACAGAATTTGAAATCAACAGCAAATTGAAGGATAGAGTGTTCCATCTAAAGGAATATAAAAAGAGTACATTTTCAACGCTTTTATTTTTGAAAAAAAAAACGCTTTACACGCAAAGATTTCCTGAGATGTTCCACTGCAACTTGTGCGAATGTCAGCAGATGGTGCGGCTGGAACCCCAGAAGAATATGTTTACATTGCACGGAGGATCCACATCTGTGTAGTACTTTCTGGTGCCGGAGAAGCAGTTTACGAGGTGGACAAAGGGACACCGATCCGAATTCATCGCGAAACAAACTGGAAACCAACAAAATTCTAATCACTGTATTTTAACGTGACGGAAGCAGATGGCAAACGACTTCGCCTTACGCAAGAGCGCCTGCTGCAACAGCTGCACAGGCGTCATTTTCGAAAACGCTGCCACTGACAGCAGGATTCGGATGATGCTGGAGGAAGGCATAATAGTTTCTATGTCAGAGTTTACGAGACACACTCGTGAGACGCACGCAAACCCGATCTGGCTAAGCTATTTCCGTGTGATGACGTATCATTCAGGACCGCAAATGCTGGCGGCGCCTGTGTATTTTTTCTGCTACTTTTGTCAGCGACAGAGCCGACTTCCTGGGAAAGAAAGTTTCTACAACCCTATGGTGAAGGGCTAGTTTTCCCCTCATCATCGTAAATGGGTTGTGGAGGAGACTTAAGAGGATGGCTCAAGGGCGAGTGATTACTCCAATGTGTATTGCCTTGAACCTGCTGGGAACTAAACGCTGCAAAAGTCCTGGATTTGGCAATGGAGTGATAAGCGCCAGCGGGATGGCTAATGAAATAGCCTACATGCGGCTACAAAGTGTCATTCGCCGAAAGACCTGAATATTAAGAAACTGCGTCGAGTTGTTTGGAGTTCACGAGATTGGGGTTAGCCTATTGGTAGCCTTCTTGGGTGTTGGAGTGGTGGTACCTATGTAGGGAGGCGCTGATGCGAGAGTAGAACAGATTTCTGTGTGTGTCGGAGAGTTCGTGAGTCGCAAAGTATATCGCCCGTATCCTCAACGGTGTTACAGTTTTGGTGGGATAGTCTTGTTATTTAGAGAGTGTGTACATGCTCGCTAGGCACTGACCTAAATTTAAGTCCTAGTGCTAACAACTTATTTCTTCATTTGGCGCTTTGAAGATGGACTTTGTGAGATTTTGACTGAAGTCAGTAAATTATGTTCGTTTGCGTGGGAATTACCGAGCAGTGGCTTGCGTCACTCTTTCCCTACCGACTATGAACTGCATTTCTGTATCGTTGTTACCGTGATTACCGACGAAAGTTTGCTAGGAGCCAGTCGGAGGCGGTGCATGAACTGTTGACGGTATGGATATTTCAGTCCTGAGGCCACTTTTTGGAATAATTTGGAAGTGATTGGAGTGCTAAAGGGCTTTTATTTAGAGCCTTTGGAGCAGTGAAAAGTTTAACCATGTCTCGTTGAGCTGGCGAATCTTATTGAAACTGATTGGATAGTGAGATGTTGAAAGAATTAATCAGTTTCCAATTAATTCTGCGCAGCGATACGTCACGTTATCTGTCTTGCATTCGCTTGCTGCGTAGCATCTGCCCGCGATCGCTAATGGAACTTCGTGTAACGCTGCCGAAGTTCCAAAGGACGGACGAGAGGAACGTCTCAGATTATATAAACTTGGGAGTGAAGGAGAGACATATTGAGGAATATAAGATCTCATTATTTGGTCCATCTCCTTTCTCCAGCATTAGGTTTTGGTGAGTCATTGAGGCACAAATATACAAGTAGCAGTTCTTTCAGTCTTCCATAACAATAACATATTTTACGCGCACACACTTGAAGTACTTTTGTAAAACATTGTTTCTAGTTGCCCCTGTTGACAAGGTTGCAGTGGCTGTGGATCCAAAGTATGAGATGGTTAACATCTAACAAGATATAGCAGCCAATAACAATGTGATGAATGTCGTGTGGACTGTTCTGAATGTAAGTAGAACTAATATAAACAGCTGCACATATCTTTACTTTTATACATATGAGATATTTTTTTATTGCATTGCAGGTCAGATGGATGAAATATACAGATGTTGGCTTGCGCCAGAAACAACTGACCCAGAAATGTCACGGCCATGCACGTTTATGATGATGACGATCTACCAGCAAATGGACATGTCGCAAGCCAGCGTGTCTACAATGATGATGCATCTGCCAACAGCACAGCCCAGTCTGCCATCAACACCACGGCACAGCAATACAGCTCCAGGAGCCGGCCGGAGTGGCCGAGCGGTTCTAGGCGCTACAGTCTGGAACCGCGCGACCGCTACGGTCGCAGGTTCGAATCCTGCCTCGGGCATGTATGTGTGTGATGTTCTTAGGTTAGTTAGGTTTAAGTAGTTCTTAGTTCTAGGGGACTGATGGCCTCAGATGTTAAGTCCCACAGTGCTCAGAGCCATTTGAACCATTTTTGAACAGCTCCAGCTCCTTTTCTGTGATCTGTACTGCACCCCATACACCCTGACCCAGCACATTAAAGTTGTCATTGGGCATAGCTGTAAAATAATTATGGGTTTACAGCATTAGCACCACTGCATGCTCTCTTACGATTAATCAAGTAAGGTGTCTGCCCACATTGATTAAACACTTTTTGATTTTGCTGTGCAACAGTCATACAATAGTTTTTAAAGGAACACATCGCCATTTGACTGCTTTGTTGTATATTTAAGTACAACCCAGATTTCACCCTTTTATGCTGTTTTCAAGTAACTGATATTGTGTCTTCAACATATACACACATCAAAGAAAAAGTTTTCCATCATCTCGGTTCCGAGAGTTCCGGAAACTGTACAGAAAATTGAAATAGAGATGAACATAAACATCATTTCTGCACTTTTAACTGTTCATGAAAACCACGCATTACATGTTATACCACCATACAGCGACACCTTCAGAGGTGGTGGTCCAGATTGCTGCACACACCGGTACCTCTAATACCCAGTAGCACGTCCTCTTGCATTGATGCATGCCTGTATTCGTCGTGGCATACTATCCACAAGTTCGTCAAGGCACTGTTGGTCCAGATTGTACCACTCCTCAATGGCAATTCTGCGTAGATCCCTCAGAGTGGTTGATGGGTCACGTCGTCCATAAAAAGCCCTTTTCAATCTATCCCAGGCATTAGACCCAGAAGGAGGACGCTGCTACTGTGGTCGAAACGTTGGTTTTTCTCCAGCAGCAGTAGTTTTATACATTATGACGCAGTACCATACTCAGAAAACTTTTATGTCGACTATCCCAGGGATGTTCCATAGGGTTCATGTCAGGACAACATGCTGGCCAATCAAGTCGAGGGATGTCATTCACAAGATGTGCACGATGGGGTCGCGATTTGTCGTCTATGACGGCGAATGCCTCTCCAATATGCTGCCGACATGGTTGCACTATCGGTCGGAGGATGGCATTCCCAAATCGTACAGTCATTATGGTGCCTTCCATGACCACCAGCGGCGTACGTCGGCCCCACATGGTGCCTCCCCAAAACAGCAGGGAAATTCCACTTTGCTGCACTCGCTGGACAGTGTGTCTAAGGCGTTCAGCCTGATCGGGTTGCTTCCAAACACGAATCCGACGATTGTCTGCTGGAAGGCATATGCGACACTCATCAGTGAAGAGAACGAGATGTCAATCCTTAGCGGTGCATTCGCCATGTTGTTGGCCGAGTCTGTACCGCGCTGCATGATGTCGTGGTTGCAAAGATGGACATCGGCACGTATGTCGGGAGTGAAGTTGCGCATCATCCAGCCTATTGCGCACAGTTTGAGTCTGTGGCTGCACGAAAAGCATTATTCAACACGGTGACGTTGCTGTGGCTGCACGAAAAGCATTATTCATCACGGTGACGTTGCTGTCAGGGTTCCCTCGAGCCATAATCCGTAGGTAGCGGTCATCCACTGCAGTAGTAGGCCTTGGGCGGCCGAGCGAGTCATGTCATCGACAGTTCCTGTCTCTCTCTATCTCCTCCATGTCAGAACCACATAGCATTGGTTCACTCCGAGATGCATGGACACTTCCCTTACTGAGAGCCCTTCCTTGCACAAAGTAACAGTGCGGACGCGATCGAACAGTGGTATTGACCGACTAGGCATGGTTGAGCTACAGACAACTCGAGTCGTGTACCTCCTCCCTGGTGGAATGAGTGGAACAGATCAGCCGTCGGACAATCTCCGTGTAATAGGCGCTGCTCATGCATGATTGTTTACATCTTTGGGCGGGTTTAGTGACATCTCTGAACAGTCAAATTGACTGTGTGTGTGTGATACAATATCCACAGTCAACGTCTAACTTCAGGAGTTCTGGGAACCAGGGTGATGGAAAACTTCTTTGGATGTGTTTATTTCAGGACATTTAACATGTGTCAGGCTCAAAGATGGCCACAAATTAAGAAAAATATTGGCTCCCCATGAAATGCCGGGTGTAAATGGTTCAAATGGATCTTAGCAGTATGACACTCAACATCAGAGGTCATCAGTCCCTTAGACCTTAGAACTACTTAAACCTAACTAACCTAAGGACATCACACACTACCATGCCCGAGGCAGGATTCAAACTTGCGACCGTAGTGGTCACGCGGTTCCAGACTGAAGGGCCTAGAACCACTCTGCCACTGTGGCCTGCTGCCAGGTGTAAAATCAGATCAGTATATATGATGTGCTCCCACGATTATTTACTGATCTGTTACAAGATTGTGATTTTTACATCTGTCATTTCGTGGGGAACCAATATTTTTTTTTTTGGTTTATGGCCAACTTTGACCTTGACAACGTGTTAAGCGTCCTGCAGTATATGTAAAAGTCATAAAATTACATACTTGAAAATGGCATAAAAGGCCAAACTTGGGTTGTACTTAAATAAACAATGAAACAGTCAAATGACTGTGTGTTCGTTTAAAAAGCACACTGGTATACTTTGTGATTGCTGATACTTTTGAGGAGGGGATCTCACAGGACCATATTGACTACATGAAGGTGGGGTACAGAGCACTTTCTTGATGGTTGATACCTCAAGATACAGATTGGGATAAGGAAAGAATGATATGAAAGAGTGGGTTCACAATTGTTGGGTCATTTGTCCTTTGAATCATCACATTTGTTTACAATGCACATGATGGCACCAAATAAAATACAATGTTCACCAAATGTCTCTGAAGATAAGAGGCTGTCATATGAAACAAATTTTAACCACAGACTGATATCACTAAACTTTCAGTTCTTGCTACCCCAAGAAATTAGTGCCAGCAACAAAAAAATCATAATAAAGCCCCTCATAAACGACAAGTAAGTAAAGGGTAACTCTTGCACAATCTTTTTAAACAGGAACACCTATTACGAGCTGGTAATTTACAACAAACACTTAAGCATTTCATATCTGACAAATTTTCTTACATCCATGCGACATATACGATGTCAAATATGAGAATAGAGAGTTATAAATAAAAATAGAAATTTAAGAAGATGGCAGTCAGAGCGGAGATAGCATTAATAATCTCCTGAGCGCTGCAGGTACCCTATGTGATCAAAAGTATCCGGACACCTGGCTGAAAATGATTTACAAGATCGTGACTCCTTCCATCGGTAATGCAATGATTCAGTATGGTGTTGGCCCACCCTTAGCCTTGATGACAGCTTCCATTCTCGTAGGCATACGTTCAGTCAGGTGCTGGAAGGTTTCTTGGGGAATGGCAGCCCATTCTTCACGGAGTGCTACACTGAGGAGAGGTATCGATGTCGGTCGGTGAGGCCTGGCATGAAGTTGACGTTCCAAATCATCTCAAATGTGTTCTATAGGATTCAGGTCAAGACCCTGTGCAGGCCAATCCATTACAGCGATGTTTTTGTCATGTAACCACTCCGCCACAGGCCCTGTCCTATGAACATGTACTCGATCATGTTGAAAGATGCAAACGCCATCCCCGAATAGCCCTTCAAAAGAGGGAAGGAAGAAGGTGTTTAAAACATCAATATAGGCCTTTGCTGTGATAGCGCCATGCAAAACAACAATGTGTGCAAGCCCTCTCCATGAAAAACACGACCACACCATAACACCAATGCCTCCGAATTTTATTGTTGGCACTACACAAGCTGTACAGATGACTTTATTGGGCATTCGCCATACCCACACCCTGACATCGGATCGCCACATCCTATACCGTGGTTCGTCACTCCACTCAACGTTTTTCCACTCTTCAATCGTCCAATGTTAAGCTCCTTACACCAAGCGAGGCGTCGTTTGGTATTTACCGGCGTGATGTGTTGCTTACGAGCAGCCGCTCGACCATTATATCGAAGTTTTCTCACCGCCCGCTTAACTGTCATAGTATTTGTAGTGGATACTGATGCAGTTTCGAATTCCTGTCTGATGGTCAGAATAGAAGTGTGCCTATTACACATTACGACCCTGTCCAAATGTCGGCGGTCTCTGTCAGTCAACAGACGAGGAAGGCCTGAATGCTTTTGTACTGTACGTGTCACTTCACGTTTCCACTTCACTATCAAATAGGCAACAGTGGACCTAGGGATGTTTAGGGGTGTGGAAATCTCGCTTACAGACGCATGATACAAGTGACACCCAACCACGTGACGACGTTCGAAGCCCGTGCGTTCCGCGGAGCGCCCCTTTCTGCTCTCTCACGATGTATAATGACTATTGAGATTGCTGATAAGGAGTACCTGGCAGTAGGTGGCAGCACAACTGACCTAATATGAAAAACGTATGTTTTTGGAGGTGTCCGGATACTTTGAATGACATAGTGTATATACGCAAATATTTGAACATGCAATGAAACTACCTCAAAATTTAATTCAGCGTCGCTCACACATAGACTTTTAGGCGGAATATAAAAAGGAGTACACTAGAGCCTTAAGATGGGAAAGGCGAAACGTAAAGAGGGCGAGCCGCAAAGCTGAATAGTTCCACTACAACAACAGCGGGCACGCTTCAAACACACCCGGGATGCACGTGTGGGGGCACAACAATAACAGGACCTCGCAGCCGGCAGCCGTCGAAATGTCGGGGTGGCACTGCACAAGGCTAAGGGGCACCGCTTACAAACACCGCACAGGTGAGATATTGGCGACAGAAATAGAAATTACGTGAACTACAGTCGCACCTTCTCAAGAAATCACAGCTACAAGCCATAAAAAGCCATCATGAAGGAAGATAGGAAATATTTCTCCCATAAAACTGCCTAAAAGAAATGGATCTTAAACCATTGGTAAGGGAGTATAAAAATCTAATAGTTAGCGTCTCCCCAAACAAGTAATGTAAAATTTTCACCTAACTTGCACAGCCGGATGCTTACTTAAATCAAAAAGATGGAACAAATAAATGAATAAGCTTACCAGTCCAAGGGAATACTTAGTGAATAGACATTTCAAACAGTATTTCCTTGAACCAATCCTCGGGTTTGACAACCATCTAGAAACATATTAATACAGGGAATTCCACTTAAAATAATTAAAAAGTAATATTATAATTTTTTTCTTTTTTCTGAAGAAAGCTTATGACACAGTTCCACAGAACAAGCTATGGGAAAGTCTAATTGATAGTGGCGATTTTATATATATATATATATATATATATATATATATATATATATAATAAACCCTCAAACTTAGCGGGCAGGAATTGTGCCACATGGCCCATGACCAAGTTAATAAAACTGGGAAAAGAGCTTCGTTAAACACAAAAACTTTAACGACTAATTGCCATACACATGAGGGGGAAGTTAAGTTTCACTAGTAAACCACTTATTTTTAGGTGCTGCATGGCCTATGGCCTTGGTAAGCCAAAGCAAGTAAAGGTCTCAGTGGTACACTTTATCGCCAGCTCAGGGACAGTCGTTAATTTACAACCTAAATTCCCACCACTGAAATAAATGCAAAAGTACAACACGATCTAGGCCAAGATTAATCACAATAATTTAAAATGTTCCAATGCTCCATAAGGTACCAACAGTAGAGTCCCAGATATCACAACGCGAGCAATACTGACCACAAAATTTTCCAAATGTCTCTGAGCCCTATGAGACTTAACTGCTGAGGTCATCAGTCCCCTAGAACTTAGAACTACTTAAACCTAACTAACCTATGGACATCACACATACCCATGCCCGAGGCAGGATTCGAACCTGCGACTGTAGCGGTCGCGCAGTTCCAGACTGTAGCGCCTAGAAACGCCCGGCCACAACGGTTGGCGAAAAAAAACAACATACATAACACACAATATATAGCGATTTTCCGCTTTAGCACGGGGAAGAGGTCCCACAGGATCAATATATAATTTATCCATTTGGCTATGTTCACTTTCGAATTATAAGGGCCCCCTGCATGAGCTGATGTCAGGCTTACAGATTTTACACATTTCACACTCGCTGACTTAACGACGAATATCCTTACCCAACGAAGGCCACGTGAGGTGGCAGAGCACTTTATCACGGGTCTTATAAGGGCCCAGGTGGCCACCCAGCAATTAACCATGAAAATAATGAAAGATGGGAAAGATGGAAGGCGCTAGTTTCATATGAAAACAAATTTTAGTTTCAGCTACTTTGCCAACCTCGAGACACGACATACCTTTTCAGAACCAAACACTTTATGAAAGGCCCTAAATAACGATGCTGATCTTGTTTATCCTTGAGATTGGTAATGAGCCGGGGAACCTCGGTGAAGATGCTACAAACAGGAGAACTTGCCAGTGCGGAACACCCTTCACGATCCTGAGTTCCTTCATCAATCAAACATGCGACTAAGCGCATCAGAAACCTGATTATCGGAGCCTTTATTATGATGATGGTCTCGGAAACGAAAGGCGGATGTATAAACGGCCCACCTAGCAGTCGTGCCGGTTTTCTCAGGACTCCATCTCAAGTGCTGGTTGTTGGTTACCAAATTAGATTCGCTGTGCTTGAGATAAAATTTTAATTTTTCAAGAGCCAATAAAACAGCCAGTCCTCACAGTCATAAACCGAGAATTTAACCTGACCTACTAGGCTCCTGGAGGAAAAAGCCAGAGGGCACCTTTCACCCGAATCCTCCTGCAAAAGTACAGCGTCATCTGCGGCATCGAAAGTGTCAACCTCTTTTTCAAAACCTGTAATAGCCAATGCCGGAGGGTTACCAAGAGGAGTTTCCATGGCTTGGATTGCTGACTCTCTCCCCAAACAAAATTTTCAACTTTTTATGAAGGTTATTAAGGGAGGCAGCAAGTGGAGCCGAATTAGGGACAAACTTCACAAAACAAGTGGCCATACCGATGAATCCGGCCTTTCTTATTTTTCGGGAGTGCAAATTTTCTCACGTTGGAAGTAACTTTTTAATCAGTCTCAATACTGTCCCTGGAAACTAGGTGACCGAAGAAAGGAATCTGCTGCCTACCGAGAGTAACTTTTAATGACATTAACGTTAACCCCACAGAACGAAGTCTCAATAAAACCAGCTCAAGATGAGAAAGGTGTTCATGACAGGAGTGACTACAAAGATCGACGTCCTCAAGATGATTGTATATGCAGTCAAATTTGAGGTAGCCCATTACAGGATCTGAAACTCGTGAAAGCACAGCAGCCTCAGTAGCCAAGCCAAAGGGCACCCATTTAAATTCATACAGACTGCAATCTGAACAAAATTCTGTAACATGCTTGGAGTTATCACTCAAGAGTATCTGTTAGTAAGGTTAATCCAAATCAAGTACGGTAAAACAGCGAGCACTAGCAAACCAAGTGAAATAGTTATGGAGATCAGAGAGGGAACAGACTTCGACGTAGCATCTTCATTAAGGATACTATTATCAGCAACAGGCCAATAAACCTCGCCTCTCCCCTTAGGCACGAGAAAGAAGGAGAAGAATACGGAAAAAATTGATTGGCTAGTAACTCCATTCGGCCGCATATGGTCTATCTTTCACCTCAATATTTTCATCTTATGGAGTGAGAGACGGTAACAGGCACAATGCACGGGAATATCATCGATCAAACAAATCTTGTATTCAATTTGATCGGTTACACCCAATTTATGAGTAAGTAAATCGGGAAGCTGTTCTCAAACATTCATTAACTGTCTAGCCTGACCGTCATTAAGGTGACTAAGGCCCTGTTTTTACAGAACTGCTACTGTATTTTTAATGAGACGACAGGAACTGAGGGCAGATGGACAAATACAAATCGATAAACTGCCCAGCACCTCACCCACTCCTGCCTATTGGCGACACCACATGGACGTATCAGAGACAACTTACGCAAGTTACGAAACTCGAGATCCCAACTGCAATCAAGCAATGAAACCGAACTTCCACAGGCCAAGAGGCCACAACCTGGATCTCGGTTGGCACGGGTGGATTCACGTGGAAGAACAAGTTTAGCGCGAGCACAAATACGAGTACAGTGAGCAGGTGGCTTACTCAAACGAGTTTTAGCTTGTGCCCAGCGGCGTCACCTACCCCACATCTATCCAGACATTCACGCACTAAGTGGCTAGGACAGCCACGCCGAAAAAAAGCTAATGAATTAGTAGATGATTGTCAATGGTTGTTACTTTGAGTAGGAGTTACTGATTGAAAGGCCTTTTCCTTTTCACATTGCTCATCCGTGAACCTAAGTGATTTCGTAGAAGTAACTAATCCATTTAACTCAGAAACGGTAGTAGGTTTCTGGGCAAACACAAGGCGTGAGCGATCGTCTGGTCTTATTCTTTCCAAAATGTTTGAAACGCTACCTTTTTAAGTAACTTTCATTTCCAAGGTAGAGACAGCAGTATTCGTACGATCGATATATTGAAATAAAGTTTCTGCAGATGCTTGCACCTGCCAATAATGTGCACAATCAAGCTCATTGCCGGTGCGTAATGGTAACATTCTCTGTATTAAAAGAGCCCTCAGCTGCCTCAAATTTGCCTGAGCCCAAAGTATCTCGGGCAACAATTTACGTTGCAAGCCCTTCGATAAAGGGTAAAGTAAAGAAAGCATAACGGAGTGCGATATTTGCAACGTATCAACATAAAGTTCAAATCGGACAGAAATGCCACAATACTTCACAAAGTACATTCAGTTGATCGATAGCCAACTCAGAAACACCACTAAACAAACACGTAATAGGTTTGGACAATTAAGCAAATGCATTAAACTCAGACGAACCAAAGCCTTCAATATCAACATGTCTTAGACCTCGTGACCTTTTACCACCTGAAATTCCCTTTCCACACTACCCACTTCACTATTCAGCCCCAATGAACCCTTGAACAAGCAGCTGCTTAACAGTCTCCCTTTGTTGATCACTAAGCTCAAGATGGTTTAAATCAGCGTAGTGATTACTGCAATGAAACAAATGCGCCTGAACCTTGCACAATTGCCTTCGAGTGGGCTGATTACCTTCAAAAACTGATTGTTGTGAGACATTTCGTCCACTGCTACGGAAGCAGTAGAAACAGCGGCACCAGCTTTTCAATGGTGGCAGGGAAAACTTGAAGAGAGTTATGCAATGCTGCGCAAAACCTGGCTGCTAGATCCGTAACGCCATCTCCAATAGGGATGCATCAGATCAGTGATTTATATTCAAGATACTAGTGCTGGACACACAATGAAAGTAAGGCTCATTAAATTTTAACCACAGATTGACATCAGTGAACTTCCAATTTTTCCTACACCAAGGAATCAAGGAATTAACGCCAGAAAAAAAATAAATAAAATTTACAGAAAACCCATGCACAATCTTATTAAACAGTAACACTTCACAACTTAAGAACCGGTAATTTAGAATAAACACCCACACATGGCAGATCTGACAAACCTTCTTACATCTACAGGACTGATAGAATGGCAAAGGAAGCTCCAGCAAAGAATAGTGAGTTATAATTAGAAACAGAACTCTAAGGAGATGCCAGTCAGAGCGGAAATTACATTACAGTTTTCCCAGCACAATAAATATGTATGAAAGTATTTGAACAGGCAAAAGAGCTACCTCAAAATTTAATCACAACATCGCTGACATATAGCCAATTAGGCAGAATATAAAGACAAGTACATCAGAGCTGTACGAAGGGAAAAGTGAAACTTAAGATAAAGAAATCAAGCCCTCAAGGTGAGAAGTTCCATTATGGCAAAAGTGGGCACGCATCAAACACGGGTGGGAGACACGTGCAGGGGCACAACAGCAGCGGTACCTCACAGCCGACAGCCACCAAAATGCCGGGCTCGCACTTCACAAGGCAAGGGGCGCTACTAACAAACACTATATGTGTGAGATACCAGCTACAGAAATACGAATTACATGAAGAACGATTGCCGCCTTCTTAAAAGATCACGGCTATAAGGCCAAAAAAAACCTCATAAAAATCAAGTATTACTCCCAAAAAACTCTCCATACTGTGCAAAAAAGTCAGGCAGAAAATAATATTACCAGAGGATAGTATCCCCGCTGGACGCAGAAAATTCGTCCAAGTTATAATTTGGCAGCTCCTGGAAGGTAAACTGCTTGTGTCAATGACCAGCAGACTGCCGGCTGGGAAATGCTGAGTGAGTTGCAGCAAACATGGAAGCTGTCGCAGCACAAAGCGCTGTGACATCATGGAAGCTGAGAGATTGCTTCACACCGTGACAAAACATAATGCAACAATAAATATTCAGACGTCGAGCCAACAGGAAAGAGCCTCTGAAAGGAGGTGTTGCGAAAGCCTAAAGTGACTAGCAGAGTTGACACGAAAGAAAAACCAGGGCACATGATGTCGTAGACATCCCCGCCACCGCACAGCTCATGGCAAGCGCCAACGGAAATATCCCACTCTATTTTTGAAATGGCTGATTGATGAGTGCTGATTGGTGACTTCCAAGAGAGTAGACTCAGCCCTTCTCTCAGTTGGGGCTATCTAGTGAGAGCGCAAGCTTTGGAGGTCGACCCTCAGTACGTCTAGCTGCCTTACGTAATCCGTGAAGCCAAGATTCAAGTTTGAGGGACACTGCTTCAGCCAGCTGCTCTGCCAAATTCAGAGGAGTATCTAGGACAACATCAAGGTGTAGGTCTGCTGGAGGTTTGACTTTCATGACTTGGACATTGTCTGTCATCCGCACTGAATGGGTTGGTTGGTTGGGCTGAGGGAGGGGACCAAAGAGCGAGGTCATCAGTCCCATCGGATGAGCCAAGGATGGGGAAGGAAGTCGGCTGTGCTCTTTCAAAGGAACCATCCCATCATTTGTCTAAAGAGGTTTAGGGAAACCAGGGAAAACCCAATTCAGGATGACTCGACGCCTTTGGTTGGGTGGGCACCGCTGCCCATCGTATTCCTCTGTCAAACGTCAATGCTGCTACCTACTGTTTCCTAAATGGGGACTGAGAGCTGGCCCCTATAAGCCAGCAAGTTCTTCAGTTCGACTTCTGGCGGGATTCTTGAGTGCAAATCTTCGATGATTATGCGAACACTTTGGAGCTTGAAACATCCTGCCAGATTAAAACTGTGTGCCGGACTGAGACTGGAACTCGAGACATTTGCGTTTTGCGGGAAAGTGTTCTACCAATGTGCTACGCAAGCACGATTCACGACCCGTTATCTCAGCTTCAGTTTTGACTGTACCTCGTTTCCTACCTTCCAAACTTCACAGAAGCTCTACTGCGAACGTTGCAGAACTAGCACCCCTGGAAGAAAGGATATTATGGAGACCTGGCTTGGGCACAGCCTGGAGGATGCTTCTAGAATGAGATTTTCACTCTGCAGCAGAGTGGAGCTTGAAGGAGGTGGAGGCTACCAAAGCCCGTGGTCTATGGCTGTTTGTGAGGTAGCAGCCGCCACACAAAGCTTCGCTGTGCTAGTGATGCTGCAAGCGAGCGCAAGCCAGCTTTCTGCTGCTGATGAGACGCTACTCTGCCAGCCCGGCTGTGGCACAGCACTCTGGAAGATTACCGTGTAATAAATGTGTTATTGTCAGTGATGTTTCCTTGTCGCTTTCAAGCTTAACATCCGGCTCAGCTCTCTTCTGATGACTGTAGGAGTCGGGAACGGGACTCCTGAAGTAATTGGATTCGTCAACTTTTCAAAATTAGCCCTTCAGTTGGCCAAACATGTACATTAATTGCTTTCCTCCAAGGGCAAGTACCAACATCATGTGTGGATCAAAAACATATTCTGCCTACTTTCTCCCCCAACCAGCTAAATGGAGTGGTACAAGGCAGTTTACTTGCAGACATCTAAACTGTATTACTAACTGAGATTGTCTATAAAACAGCTGACTGATTGCTGAAACCAGAAATCGATATGTGTGGAAATGCCTATCCAGAAGTAATGTCCCTTCTTTGTGTGTCAGGAGGGATATGCATATTACCAGAGCTTTACGTCTCAACGATGAAATTTTCCAGCTTGTGACAAAGAAGGGGCTCTTCCTTATGAATAGTTCCCGAAAAAACGAGATTTCCCGATAAAAATAATTCATTTTCCGGTAAGGGGAAACTGTGTACGAGCAGAAGGCGAACGTGCCTTACAAATTCATCACCCCTGTTTTAGCCGAATGCGCAAGATTATATTTAAACACAGATGAACGTATGCCCACAGAAGTATTTGAGAAGTTCTCGACTGTATGCCTGGGCACACCCTTACTGGATACTGCCACATGTATACCAATGGGCGAGCTTTTGTAGGATGTGATGTTTAAGAACACATGCCCACGCTGATCTGTTGATAGATGTTAACGTGTTGCTTTTCTTTCAGTACGTGATTTGCAGTGGGCTTTGCCAGTGTGTGTACATGTATGTGTGGTGTCACCGCCAGACACCACACTTGCTAGGTCGTAGCCTTTAAATCGGCCGCAGTCCGTTAGTATACGTCGGACCCGCGTGTCGCCACTGTCAGTGATTGCAGACCGAGCGCCGCCACACGGCAGGTCTAGAGAGATTTCCTAGCACTCGCCCCAGTTGTACACCCGACTTTGCTAGCGAGGGTTCACTGACAAATTACGCTCTCATTTGCCGAGACGATAGTTAGCATAGCCTTCAGCTACGTCATTTGCTACGACCTAGCAAGGCGCCATTATCATTTGCTATTTATCTTGTGATACATGTACCGTCAAGAGCTATGTTCACCACTTATGGATTAAAGTTAAGTATTCCAACAGCTGCGTATTTTATTTGCTAGACTCAAATCCTTTAACTGTTCCAGACCTCACGCCAGCCTGCGTGAGCTTAAACGCGTGCCTTTCGGCTTCACCTCGTAGTGGCTTGGCTGTCTTGCCAAGTCACAACGTATGCCATGGTGAACAGCTGGTGAATAAGTGAGGAAGAGTACAGGCCAACTGACGATTGAAGTTGCATCCTTTTCTTGGATCTAAACAACCCCTACAGACAAGCCATGCAGGAATCTCCGTTAGTTGGAAGGTTCAGATGAACGTCCAAAAGAAAATCGCCTGAATAAAGAAAAAGTTGCTGTATGTGCTGAGGACTCTAGGTATGTGATCTGGAGGCAGACCTGGAATATCTCACCCATTTGTATGACATGCACAGCGACTTGCCATTGAATCTGGAGTGCTGATCCCAAACAAAAGTTTCGTCGCCAATCGGATGACAAAACTGGGAACAAGCACAGGTACTCACTACAGAAACCTCCTGCAATGTGTCAGATTGGGAATGAAACTTGTTAGAATCAGCTGCCGTATCTCCTTCAACCAGTAACTCACCAGGATACCACGTGACCAGTTCCCAGAGTTCCCTGTTATGTGAATGGGCAGGCCTGGAGAGGGTAGGGATGGGGATGGCTTGGTTATGGGTCCATATGGCGAAGTTCAAGTGTAAATGGACACTGGTAGTGATATCATCAAACTGGTTGTAACTGGTTCTGGTCTCGTAGTAACAGTACCTCAAGTGCACAGGTGGACCTGTGGTAGTGGGAAGGGTTGAACTTGAATCTGAACTTGAATGCCCAAAGTCAAGTGTAGCCTGACACTAGAGGTGACGTCATTAGTAACCCTCAAACCGGGCTCTGACCCTCCCTGATGTCCTACTAATGCCACAGTGAGCACTGACAGTAAAGTATCTGATATCTCGAGAGGTATTTGTTCCTGTTATACACTCCTGGAAATTGAAATAAGAACACCGTGAATTCATTGTCCCAGGAAGGGGAAACTTTATTGACACATTCCTGGGGTCAGATACATCACACGATCACACTGACAGAACCACAGGCACATAGACACAGGCAACAGAGCACGCACAATGTCGGCACTAGTACACTGTATATCCACCTTTCGCAGCAATGCAGGCTGCTATTCTCCCATGGAGACGATCGTAGAGATGCTGGATGTAGTCCTGTGGAACGGCTTGCCATGCTATTTCCACCTGGCGCCTCAGTTGGACCAGCGTTCGTGCTGGACGTGCAGACCGCGTGAGACGACGCTTCATCCAGTCCCAAACATGCTCAATGGGAGACTGATCCGGAGATCTTGCTGGCCAGGGTAGTTGACTTACACCTTCTAGAGCACATTGGGTGGCACGGGATACATGCGGACGTGCATTGTCCTGTTGGAACAGCAAGTTCCCTTGCCGGTCTAGGAATGGTAGAACGATGGGTTCGATGACGGTTTGGATGTACCGTGCACTATTCAGTGTCCCCTCGACGATCACCAGTGGTGTATGGCCAGTGTAGGAGATCGCTCCCTACACCATGATGCCGGGTGTTGGCCCTGTGTGCCTCGGTCGTATGCAGTCCTGATTGTGGCGCTCACCTGCACGGCGCCAAACACGCATACGCCCATCATTGGCACCAAGGCAGAAGCGACTCTCATCGCTGAAGACGACACGTCTCCATTCGTCCCTCCATTCACGCCTGTCGCGACACCACTGGAGGCGGGCTGCACGATGTTGGGGCGTGAGCGGAAGACGGCCTAACGGTGTGCGGGACCGTAGCCCAGCTTCATGGAGACGGTTGCGAATGGTCCTCGCCGATACCCCAGGAGCAACAGTGTCCCTAATTTGCTGGGAAGTGGCGGTGCGGTCCCCTACGGCACTGCGTAGGATCCTACGGTCTTGGCGTGCATCCGTGCGTCGCTGCGGTCCGGTCCCAGGTCGACGGGCACGTGCACCTTCCGCCGACCACTGGCGACAACATCGATGTACTGTGGAGACCTCACGCCCCACGTGTTGAGCAATTCGGCGGTACGTCCACCTGGCCTCCCGCATGCCCACTATACGCCCTCGCTCAAAGTCCGTCAACTGCACATACGGTTCACGTCCACGCTGTCACGGCATGCTACCAGTGTTAAAGACTGCGATGGAGCTCCGTATGCCACGGCAAACT
The DNA here is from genome assembly GCF_021461385.2 of Schistocerca piceifrons. Taxonomy (NCBI): domain Eukaryota; kingdom Metazoa; phylum Arthropoda; class Insecta; order Orthoptera; family Acrididae; genus Schistocerca; species Schistocerca piceifrons. The sequence continues at coordinate 559,723,584 of NC_060143.1, forward strand.
GGCTGACACTGACGGCGGCGGTGCACAAATGCTGCGCAGCTAGCGCCATTCGACGGCCAACACCGAGGTTCCTGGTGTGTCCGCTGTGCCGTGCGTGTGATCATTGCTTGTACAGCCCTCTCGCAGTGTCCGGTGCAAGTATGGTGGGTCTGACACACCGGTGTCAATGTGTTCTTTTTTCCATTTCCAGGAGTGTATATTTATAGGAGTTTTGAATAGCACTATCTTCTGAGAATGTATGAAACACTCTCTGAACCACCATTTGTGTCATGATGCAATCTGTCTGGTATCTGAGAAATTAGCTACACTCAGTTTCTAAGAAGAGATTTGCAGGAAACCAAAAATCATTATAGCAGCAGAAATAGATGTCTTCACTAATGTACCAAGGCTAACGAAGTGTTACTTGGTCCCATATTACAGATTTGTGATTTACATCTGTAGTCATCTTTATTGTAGGCCCTGTCTTAACACTCTATGAGTGTACAGTTGTTTTGTCTGAATTCTAAAATCGTTATTGATTAGAAAGTACAAACGTATTCAAAAATTAAGTGTCTCTCTGACGTTAAATTCATCATATCGAAGTAATTACGAGGTCTGCACCGTGTATACTGCTTCACAGAATACACACAGGCAACATTAATGCTCTCACAGGTTGATAGAACAATAGTATAATGAACATAATTACATTTCATGTTCTCGCTTTGTACTGATAAAATAAAATAGCAGGGGCCGTCCTGACAGCAAACAGATAGCAATGTAAACAGTAGCAACATGTGTTACATCTCACTCTCCTCTATGTTTAGCGGTTAATCACGAAATATCACTGAGAACATACCGTTATTGGAAACTCTCATTACAATCATAATACGTATAATAATGACAGACTGCAATTTTGAAACTTTTAAAACTCTTATAAACATGAACACGACTTGTTGTGTATCAAATTAATGTATTTGAGCCGTCTTAAAGAAATTGAGCGCAATACAGACTTTGCAGAAATTATGAGGAACTGGATAATTCGCTGCAAAAGTATTACAAAATATAAGAAGATCCATCAGTTCAAAAACTAAAATTTGAGTAGTGGGCTCCGTTTCCATTATTAGTATTTCATGTACGACCTATGTACGTAATAGGTATCGAAATGCTCCGAAACTTGTCCGTTATGTATCTGAATTTTCCTTCTAACTTTATTTGTTGTAACGAAAGACCCGTAAAGTAAGGCAACAGTTTAGTCTGTTACCACAACCTTCATTTGGTATTCACATTCAGGCTACGCTACTGATGATCCCGTCACCTTTAACTCAATTTCACATTCGTTCATTCGCTAACTCGTACCAAATTATTATGTTTTAACGTAACCTAGGAAGAGGCGCTAACTATAACACTCTTAACTCGTAATATTATAGCTACCTCCATTTCATCCGCGTCTGGTTTTCACTGCATTATGAACATATATTGTACACCAACAATGATAAAGGGGGCAAGTTTCATTACGTAACACTTTTCCCGTGTTTATAAGCTCGAGTGACGATTTCTGGATAAACTGTTTATTGCACATGTATGTGATGACTATAGTTATGTCCTAAGACAGAGTTTGATACTATCAGATGTGGTACCACTGCATTCAGTGTGTGTGTGTGTGTGTGTGTGTGTGTGTGTGTGTGTGCTTTTAGGCGAGGTTATCAGCGCCCTGACATTTATTAAAACAAGCGAATGTGGATAAGAACTAAAACTATCGTACATGCATGCACTCGAAATGATCACACAATCACTCTATCATACAGGCACTTTCACATGCTCTAAAACCAATGACGAGGCCAGATAGCTTGTCAAGAAATTAAAACAGAAGGAAAACAAAAGACAGAAGAGTTAAAAGAACAGCACAGGGAAATGTGGCTGGCTGACCACTTACAAAAAAACTTGGGTGAGCAAGCCTCCGTGTTGACGCATTAAAAACATCTCCACAAAATCTTGTTAAAAACGTGAGACAATTCACAAAACTTTAAAACGCGAACCACATTCGTTTGATCATTACATAAAATAGACTGCACATCCGCCGGCAAATCCGCTGCAGTCCGCTGGTCAGCAAACAAAATGCATTCCAGTAAAATGTGGCGCGACGTGATCTGCACACCAAAAGCACCACACTTAGGAGGGTCCTCTCGCCAGAGTAAGAATACTTGTGTCATAGGGCTGTGGCCGATGCGAAGACGAGTTAGGAGGATCTCGTTCCGTCGACGTGGCTGGGAGGAAGTACACGACGGACGAGTTGTGGGCTTGACGACATGGAGCTTGTTGTCGGTCACTTCTAGCCACTCGTCTTCACAGCGAAACAGGACCTTATACCTCAACAGCGAGGTGTGAGCATGCAGGGGGATAGCACACCGAAAAACCTAATGGTCACGACACGCCTCCTTGGCTGCTCGATCAGCCCTTTCATTCCCCAGAATTCCCACGTGGCCTGGTACCCAGCAGAAAGACACCTCCTTCCCCAGTCGCTGTAGTTGGAGAAGGGCGTCCTGAATAGTCTGGGTTACTTCATCTGCTGGGTACAAACGGTGGAGAGAGTAAAGGGCGCTTGGAGAATCTGAACAGATCAGAAATATAACACTGGGAGAATATCTCATCTTCTCCACTGCCCGCAAATTTGGGAGGCAGTCTGACGTTGAGGATACGATCCGGGAACACGACAGAGCTACCAATGGAGCTCCCCTGGTTAGATCTATCCGTAAAAACAGCTACGTGGCCGTGGTGCTCAGCCGAAAATACCGTATTAAAAACGGAGGCAGCAGTGCTATCTCTCCTGTAGCGCACAAAATCTAAAATCGTTCTGGGTTGCTCCAGTAACCAAGGTGGCAGACGGTTAAAACCCCGGATTTGGGGTCGGAATGGCATCACACCGAGTGACTCCAGCACACTCTGCACACGGATCCCAAATGGCATGGTGGCTTGTGGACGGTTGGAAAAAAGGCGATCAAGATGTGGATGAACAACAGTATGGTGTGCGGATGAAGTTGGCTCACCATGAGGAGCTGGCGCCGAATGGCAAGTGGCGGGTCACCAGCCTCGGCACAGAGGCTGGGTATGGGACTGGTCAGATAAGCGCCCAAGGGCAGCCTAATCCCCTCATGTTGGACAGCGTCAATAATCCGCAAATAAGAGGGCCTCGCTGACCCGTACTCTGTGAACCCATAGTCTAGCCGCGAACGCAGAAAAGCCCGATAAAACTGGAGGAGACGCGCCTTGTCCACTTCCCTAGATCTGTGGCTGAGGCACTTGACGATGTTCAGCGCCTTCAGGGTTCGGGCTTTCACGTCTCGCAGGTGTGGCAATCATGGCAATTTGAAGTAAAAATTCAGGTCCAGAAACCGCACTGTGTCTCTAAAATGTCGGGTGGTGTCCCCCATCTTCAAGTAAGGCAAATTAAAAAGACGACGAGAACAATTAAAATGAACACACAGAGCAGAAAGCCGAAATCGCATCTTTGCAGCCCACTCCTCTAACCGCCGCACTGTTAGCTGCAACTGACGAATCGCCATTGCAACACTGGAGGAGGAGCAGAAAACAGCTAAATCGACAACAAATGAGGAGCACTGTACAGAACTCCTTACTGTAGACGTGATACTGTTGATGGCTATTATAAAGAGGGTAACACTTAAAACACTGCCCTGAGGGACACCATTCTCCTGCGAATGAAAACGGGGAGGTGGCCACGAAAACCCCATTGATGCAGTTGCGCGCAAGTATACAGTGTCTCCAAGTAGTATCGTATGCCTTACTTACAACGAAGAAAATTCCAATACAGTGATGCTTACGGAGGAAAGCCTGCTGGATAGCCGTCTCTAGGAGGGTCAGGTTGTAAACAGTGGACCGATATCGACGGAATCCACACCTATAGCTGCTAAGGAGTTGCCTGGTCTCTAAAAGCCAGACCAGACGACGGTTAACATTCACTCCACGGTCTTTTCTATGCAGCTCGTGCATTGACTAGGAATGTTTTTCCGTTAGAAACTCTGTAATGATACGATCTGTCTGGTTGGCTTAATTTACGAGCTCATGAAAATAGTGTTAGTGACGTCAAAATATTTCATCAGCTGCGATCATATACATAGTACGAAGAAAAATTTTGAACTGCTGATGAGTGAAGAAGCTCGTCCAGTAAGTTAAAAATGAAGTCTGAGGCGTCTTCACTAACGTTTGTTAGTTCATTCTGAATGAACTCGTACATCAACGTAATGTTCAAAAAATGTGATCATACCGACTTACGTAGTTATTTTCTCTTGCAGCGTAGTATCAGCTATGCAATAATTATAGGAATGCCGACTGCAGTACAAAATCAAGATAACATAATAGTGAGAAGAAAAGTTGAAGTTACCAGTTTTATAGGAATGCCGACTGCAGTACAAAATCAAGATAACATAATAGTGAGAAGAAAAGTTGAAGTTACCAGTTTCGTTGATTCTCGTTTTCAGGTGCTTAGGGCTTCAGGCTTTAAATAACAATCTAATAAACACTGATAGATGGTTAATTACTATTAGTGTAGAAATACAACGATGTATTTCGGGAAACATTGATATAAACATTAGTTTCACTTTAATTATTTAACGCCTAGTAATAATAATAATGGCCACATGCTGCATTAGACTTTTTAGGGTCCTTTGAATTAATATTATCAAATACGGAACTGAAGATGCACAAATATTGCGGCATCGTGATCACAAATGCTAATACTTATTTCGTTTGATACAGGGCCCAATTGAATCACCGATTTTCCACTTGAACTAGCCTCTCTTTTTACCGTAATCTACTGTAGTGCTGTGGTCGGAACAAGAGACCGCCAGGGCAAAAGTTCTACAGGTGCAAAGATGCGAGCTGATGCTAGTACCATACAGGCCCGCCATTTGGGCCGCTCCCATCAGCGGTACGGGCGGCGCTGAGGATGAAGGTATCGACTTCGCCTCGCCCAATTGCTGGCCGAGTGCAATCCACCTAGAATTCTACTCGGAAGATAAAAGAACAGCTCTCGCTTGGTTAGAGATCATGGTCCAAGGCTGACTTAGACAGGAAACGTCGTTTAGCGATCCCTTTAGAAGTGAACAGACAGTTGTAGTAGATTACATTTGTTGTGTACTGTGAAGTTTACCTACGATTATTTGCGCTTAGCCATTGAGGGACACTATTGTGTTATTTTACAAGCAGTACTGCAGACGTCATTATTCAACAAGTCACAAAGATGAGTACACCCTTTTAAATTATTTGTATGACTTTGTTACTAATTTGTTAGAGTGTTGTAGAACCTTTGGCCTCCAATCCTCTTACCTGTTCCTGGGGCATAGCTGTGTGTTAATGGCAGGCAGGAAGTGTCTTCGCGGTGTACTGCACCAGAAGTCGTTTCACGAACTCACAAACTCGATCTGTCGTACCAACGGTGGCAACTCTCACTCCGCAGCAGTAGCGACGAGTGTTTACAAAACTGGCAACGAGTGTTTACAAAACTCAGGTCCCTTGCATTTATAACGGTGCACAGTAGATGGAATAAAGTACGGGTCACAAAGTCCTAGCAAAAATGGTCCTCGAAATACCGAGCAGTACGCTAGATAATTTTTTCATAATGTGGGTACTTAAAAATCAGTACCGCCATTAGACTGTTTTAATTGCAGTGTTACATTTACACCATCATGATTTAGGCTTTAAACTACCATTGTGAAATGTTTTGATGTTATAATGTGCCTAAGATGGCATACTGTCGTATTTTAAATATTTTTGTGAGCTTCAACCCAAGAGAGAGGCACTGTTTGAGATTTCTATAGTGGATCACATATTTATGTTTGTCATTCAGCGTAGTCAACAACTTTCTCTCATTAGTGCCAGGTACAGTCTTATTTTCAGCTGCAAGCGGAAAATCTTTACGTAAATCGTGCAGCTCCTTTGGATATTCTACATCAACTGCGAATATGTATCCCTCTTGAGAAGTGTTTGACATGTCACTTATTTTTGCAGATGCCTTTCCCTTTTCGGATCATCCTACTCGAATGCGCCATAAGGCAGATCTGGACTCATAGCCCAACCATACAAACTGTTTGCATCCAAATATGCCAGATAGTTTAACGTCTTTTTAGCATCAAAATGGCTCAGATACTTGTTGATCGCCTTACATATCTCTTGCAACATTGCGACAATCCTCCTCGTACTCCTTTTTCAACCACCAAAATCATGCCATAGTCATGTAGCAGCTCAAATGGCTGCTTAGTCATTTTCAGCATCGCATCCCAAGACAAACCCGGTGCAGTAAAATACCAAGATGGAACTAAATCATAGGCTTTCTTACAAGTTTTTCTGAAATTCTCGAAGAAATCAGCCAGTAGCAACATGTCTGTTTTAAGGTATAGATCATGATATTCACCAACATTCTTCATACCAAATTTTTCCCAGATCATTTTTGGATTTTTGTAATCTCCATCACTTATTTCACAGTCGTTCAATTTGTTGTAAAATTCTTCTTTTCGTGGGAATTGTGTGTCTTCCAATATCTTCCAAGAGTCCATGAGGTTATTTGGATATACGCCATCTCTGATCACCAAGTTGAACAGCACTTCTGGGAAGAATTTTCTGATGTTTTTCAGCTGATGTCTAGTGAAATTCGATGAAAGTTGTCTAGTGATGAGGCCATAAATTAGAACTTGTCAATAAATCTCATTTTCAAATTTTCTGTTTTCTTACCAAAACTGATCCCCTTGCCATTGTAGCTAAGTTCTTTCACGAATAGATGTGAGTCGTATCCAGACAGATTACGCAAGTAAATTGGTACAGAAGTTAGATGTTTTAGCTTAAGATTGCAAACACTGCACAATGGAGCGATGTATTTTCCAGTCAAATGATCATGATGTCGGATCCATTTGTTTTTCTGTGAGTAATAACATTTACACAGTGTACAAACTTTGGATTTTTTATATCTTGATTGTTCTCCAGGAAATAATGGCCTCATTTCTTCAGAGTACATTCTTTCAAGCTCTTCAACCTCTTACTTCACGCATTCAATGAATTTTTATGACAGTTCGGCCCTCTGTATACAACGGGATCTTTATGGTGTCCATTAACGTATTTGATCTGTTAGCAGAATACACTCGATTCGTGCTTCTATTTCATTGTATACGGCTTTTTTGGATTCGGTTGGGAGTTGTCCATCTTCAAAAGGAAACTTTCAAAATCAGCATAAGTAACGCAAGGACCTGTCTGCGTGCGCTGATAATTTTTAAAACGTACATATACTTCCGTTGGCATTTCTACTTCTTTGTGTTTAGTAATTTGACTCGAAATAAGTCTACATAAATCTTTTATCCAACAGTAGTGCGAATTGTCCCCGTCCTTGAAGTAGAGGAGATTTACATGTCTCTCCTTCCTGCTTTTCGTGGTTTTTAAAGGATACAATTGACAGTTTTCATCGAACGAATAGACGTTGACCGACACGTTAATTCTACTCTCGATTTTTGGAATGTGATTAACCACCACACGAAAACGTACATTTTCAAGCTTCTGACCGATTTCAAGAATGACATATCTACACTTCGCCACCCTTTCTTAATTTTTATCTACTGGATACAGCGCTGATTTTATATCCCACAGAAAACATTTTTGATCTGTGTTTTTTACGTTGATACAAGATTTTTTGTTTTTTATAGCTGCAGGTAGTTCGATGTAGGATGACTCCTTCAGTGGAACGTATCTGTTAATTGCTAACCGTAAACCAATAATCCTATTGAATGCCCATCCAGATCTGTGTGCTTGATAATTAGATTTTTTCGCTAATATATCTCGCTCCCCACGCTCGAATTTTTTACTAAAATCATTCTCTGTCGTAGTGGTATAGTTTTGTGTTTGTTGTCCAAATTCCTGAACTGTATCATCCGTCTGCAATTTGTACTCACAAAATAAACTGAAATTTATCATCAAACGACGATGTACTGTCAGGTTGTCTTTCACAATTTTCAGAATTTTTGTCTTTTCTGCAATCAAGAAATGATCAGGTTTATCTGAGCCTATACTGTTTTAAAAAACTATGGTTTGTAATCCGTTTCCTAATGCTTTATTAACTAGTTAACCTATGTTTTCCAGTCTCTTGGTTTTTAAAAATGGCTCTGAGCACTATTGGACTTAACAGCTTCGGTCATCAGTCCCCTACAACTTAGAACTACTTAATCCTAACCAACCTAAGGATATCATACACATCCATGCCCGAGGGAAGATTCGAACCTGCGACCGTAGCGGTCGCGCGGTTCCAGACTGAAGCGCCTAGAACCGCTCGGACACACAGACCGGCTGTCTCTTGGTTTCTCAACCAAATCAGCGTAAAAGGGAAATAATACTTCTTTATTGGTTCTAGTCTTCTATTTTGCTAACACATCGGTAGAAAATGGAAATATTTGTTTCAATGGCTTATCTTCACTTTTCTGGTTTGCAAGCACATCGGTAGAGAATGGAAATATTCTTTTCAATGGTTTATCTGCAGTTTTCTGCTTCGCAAATCGTTAGAAAATGGAAATATTCTTTTCAGTGCTTTATCCGCCTTAGTTTCGAAAATTTCATCATCATTTTCAGTTCCATGATAAGAAATCTTTTCCAAAGATCGGTCTTGATAGCAGAACCCACTGTAGGTTTTGCGAACGCGGCTCTGAGAATGCTTCAGGTGTTGCTGGGCCTGGTTCAGCTGTTCTGATGACTAACAATAAACGCAATTAGGTCAGCTTTCCATAATTTGCTATACCCTCTTAAATTCTCTCTCTTACAATAATCATGAATTTGAGCAACTGTGAATCTCTCCATTTGACCTTTTCAATAATCACAAAGTTGAGAAACTGTGAAGTTTTCCATATCGGTCGCCCTATTTAAAAGAAACAAAATTCAATAGAAGAAGACTAAAAAAATGTTTCAAATTATAGTGGACGGACAGACAGACGTAGACTTCAGCTATCGCCAAGTTGGACAACAGTGAATTTCTCCAGCTGGAAGTCGCTCTATTTATAAGGGGTAAAATCAATAGACATAGACTTTGATCTACCTCAGCTGGGGCCAATTTTTTATTTTTCATGTGTGCTAGAATACACTTTTTACATCTACACTCATGTTTTTCTTTATGGGATTGACGTAGAAACAGCTTAAATCTTTAATTTCTTAACAAATTCAGCATTTTTTTTGTAGATGGAGGCAGCACTGCAGCTGCAGATAGCAGTATTTTTGAATGATGTTCACTCGGAATTCGACGCAAATGCTCCTTATAGTAGTATGTAGCGATGTTTTTTCCACAGACACAAGAAATTCGTCTCTCGTTGTAACTTTTTTCCTGGTATTCATTTAAACATTGTCTACACATCGTTCTATAGCCATCTTTCGTGTATCTGTGCGATGTAAAGTTATCTATTGACTTTTCTGTGTTCCAATACTTTCACAGTTTCGATTGCTTCTTCCTTTATGTGTAAAAAAAATTCACTACCTCTTCAAACATGTTCGAACACTGAGCCTCTATCTACCCAACTGTTGTGTGAATTACCGAAGCTTAGTCATTTAACGTATGCCCTATCCCCCTTCGTTCTCAAAACTTTCTCAACGAGATACACGTCAGGAAATTTTGTTTTCTGCAGCTCATGCTCATAAAAATTTCCTCTCATTTCTTCGCCATCTAGGGTCTTCAATTTAATGTGACTGGGTTGGAATGGACAACAGGCACAATTTTAAAAATTTCCGTTGCCCTTCTCAAAAAGTCCTTTCAGTTTAATAATTCTCAGTTTATCATCCATTACAAATTTGGGCTCAGCATCCTGAAAATATGTCGCGTAAATGGTCTTCAGCAAGATTTTTTTCAGCCTCTTCATCTGCATCTCTTGGAGCCATTTTTATAAGTCGAATGTCTCGTGCTTTTTTACTCATCAACTAATTTAGAGACTATGCCAACTCATCTATAGTTTCCTTGAAGAGCGAAGTTCTTCCACATCCTCTCTTCCAGTGTTCTGTGGAATATTTCAACAACAGATACTTTCATCTCTGAGAAGGTTGAATAGTGGTTGATGCCGTACTGCTTCATCAGCTCATGAACCTCTTTGTTACTGAATTCTTTCCCATTTTCTGTCTGCAAATTTTGTGGCCTTCTGGCGCTGAAAATTATTTGGAGAACATTAGCTACATTCTTCCCTATTTTATCTTCAACTGGAACAGCCCAGGAAAATTTTGAAAAGACGTCGGTGACGGTCAGTAAAGACTTGTATCCTCTGTTTATCTTCGAAAAGCCGCGTCGGATTAGCCGAGCGGTCTAAGGCCCTGCAGTCATGTGGACTGTGCGGCTGGTCCCGGTGGAGGTTCGAGTCCTCCCTCGGGCATGGGTGTGTGTGTTTGTCCTTAGGACAATTTAGGTTAAGTAGTGTGTAAGGTTAGGGACAGATGACCGTAGCAATTAAGTCCCATAAGATTTCACACACGTTTAATTTTTTTTTTTTATCTTCGAAATTCCTTTCAACTGGCCAGCGTCCATTTCGACTAAGTCAGCCCGCCATATATCATCAACTCCAAAAGAGACTACATGCCTTCTTCCAAAATTTTTTCTCAATAGCTTATGCAGCCCAGCAGTGAGTTCTTCTTCGAGACCCTCACCGACCGCTGAAGCAGTCTTAGAACTACGCTTACAAAAGTTTTTTTAACGAACTTGCTCTTTTTCGTTTTGCATAATGAACATAGACCTTCAATTTTCTGTCGTCGTTTTTGGTCGTCAGTCTATAAGGATGAAGTGTGTCAGTGCACCTTTTGCACTTCGAACAGCAAACGTGGTCGTGTTTAAGTACGATGACGATGATTCTCCATTTAAGTAGGCGAAAAATTGATCAAATTTTAAATTATTTCACCAAATATCATTAACTTTACATCTGACGGAACGGTTTTAAATGTGTTATTCAATCTCACAGTTAGAAAATTTATGTTGTGTACCATGATTAATTTATTGCCATTGTTTACTTCATATAGCTTATCAGCTGCACTTATAGTGATGTCAAAGTCATCGAAGTTTAAGTCTCTGTTTGCATTCTTACAAAAAACAATAACTCTCTTAAGCCTGAAACCATAATCGAAATTGTGTGTTTTTTGCTCGTCCCCAGTCATGAAAGTAAATTCAATTATTTGCTTATCATGTACTATGTTTTCTAGTATAGTGAGCCTTTCTAAACCAAATCTAAGATCTGTATTCACGCTTTTCATACGTTGATCAGCACTAGTTATTGTGTTAGAAACATCTTTATTAATCTGCATTATTCACTCATCAAGGCGTTTTTTAGTGACATAGTAAATTGTGTCCAAATACTCGTGTCTTCAGTTTTTGTATCACGCTCTTTCTCTAAGTATTCTTTAGTAACACCATCGTAACCCATTTACTGGATCGATTAAATTCGGAAGTTGTCTGCCCTTAAAGTCGACAGACGCTCTTGTCACCTTAAAAATGTTGTTCATCCCTTTCTGAAACCGCCTGGTTAGATTGTCTATCTTTGGGTCTATTGACGCAAAAACATCTTAGATATTTGATCGAAAATCTTCAATTGAGTTTCCATCGGTGTTCGACTCAAAATTCGTAACGAGTTTGTCCCCAAAAATGTCCATTTAACACGTTTAAAATGTCGTTGAACCCATAATTCATGCATAAGAGTTTCAAGACAAACAAACACAGATGACCACAAATAAATTCATCATAATTTTGTGTCCTCTCGCTGTTGTAGTACAGCTCATCTTCACCCAAGTACATAACGAGCTGTTTAGGAATAATTCTACCAAAGGAGTCCAAAACGTACTTTATATCGTTGTTTTTATATAGCATATCGAGTGTGTGCCAACAAGCTTAGAAAAGTTCACTATGCCACATTCAAAATTTTTTACCTCATCGGGCAGTTCATCAATCATAAAAACATCTCGAAAATGATCAGTTTTTATCTGTTTAGCCAGAGTTTCTGTGTCAAAATTAGACAGTGGGTCATAAAATGTTTTGATCATCTGTTCGAATTTTTTTTTTTTTTTTTGCTTTCATTGGTCCGGCTCCAGCTGGAGCTCCTGAGACAGGACACAGTCCAAAGCCTGCTTTAGCTGGCGCTGCTTCATCTGCCGTTGGCACAGCTGTCTTCTCCATTTCCAAATTGTGGCTCTTTATCACCTTTCTTCTTGTTTATGACTGCGTTTGTGGTTGCTGCAGATCCACCAGCAAGTGAGCCACTTGTTGCAAGATATGATAACGTTGCCAAAAGTAGTGGAAGAAAGCCACCCTCATGCTTTTGTTTTGTTAGGTGCCTAATGATTCTTTTCACAACGGGGATGGACAGAGTAACACACAAACTTCCACCTGTTTTTTGACGCTGTCCTAAGATAACTTTAGCTGTCGCTTTCTCATTCATCCTCTTCTGAGCATCAGTCAAAAATGGCTCAATCGCATGTAAGTGCTCATATTTCAACCTCAATTTCATTGTCTTTGGTCTGGTCTTACCGCTCGGAAGCAGTGTATAATCAACTGAAAAGCTACTCATTTATGTAGGTAAAATAGCGATGAAAAAATCTCTTATAAGCCCCAGCCATTTTTGTCAAACTGTAGACATAAGCCTGGCGCAGAGCCTATGCCCAAGCCTAATTTTCGTTTGCCATACATTACTCCTCGAACTGCAGTTGCTGCAACTTTTTCTCTTAATGAAGCACCTCTTGCATGCACTCTGTCTTTTGCAGTTAGCTGAAGTTCTTTATCAGACTGGTGCCTAGATTAGAAATCTATATGATCGCGATAAGCAATATCATGTTTTTTACAAGCTTCGTCTAGTGGATTAATTCCTGCATCACCAAGCGCTAGTCGCTCATCCAATTTAATTCCCGGGTCACAGTACGAGTAGCCTGGAAGATGCATTTCGAACTGCAATTTGTTGATCAGAGTGTTTACTAGGCCCTTCCCATGTTTCCCGCTTGTCCAGAACGTGTGTGGAAGATTGTTCAATAATCTGATCAAGTATGGAATCCCCTTAGGATTGTTGATGATGACGTCGCCAAAATTGTTCGTCAGCATCTGCGTTGTGCAAACTTTTTTGTTGCCAAAATTTTTATTCCCCGCTAGTCCTTCACCATGAATAACTGCTAATGTATAGATTAAATCTCTAACACTATTCATCCCAACATACTGGACTGGTCTCGTTGTGTATTTTTTAACTAAATCTTCACCTCTCTTTTCAGGTGAACTAAAATCTGAAGTAACTATAGTCGGTCTTCTTAATTTTGGAAAATAGTCATCAACAATATATTTTACCATATATTTATATTTATTACCCCTACTCGATTTTATTTTATTTTGATTATTAACAGAATTGAATGCTCCTGAATTGTAAAATATATCAGCATAATTTGATAAATCTGCACCAACTTACTACCCATATCATTCATACTGACCTGTTTTTCATTTAAAAGAGTCATTAATTCATCTGTTCCTTCATATGTCTTTTCACAAATTTCTAATTTATCACCATCGAACCGTATCGGCAATTTTCCAACATACTTGAAGGTGCCAGCTCTCCTTAATCCAAAGACGTGGTCTTCACTACAGTTGATAACTTCTAGCATTCTTTCGCTTAAGCAGATTTTTTTGACGTCTTTGCTCTTCATTTTGCTTCATTCATCGTCGTATTTCTCTGGCAAATTCGCTATTTCTGATTCACTTTGTGTGTAATCTCTCTCTTCACTCTCAGAGAGCACGATTGTTGGATTATCGTTAAATTCATCAAAATAGTGTCGATTGTAGGGGACCATCTGTTTTCCCACTTCCCTATTCTCTTCGATGGCCTTCAATACTTTATCACCCAAGCCTTCGATTCCCTACTTAACTTTTTCAATTGTGTCAATGACTGGTTGGTCCTCTTTCTTAAATTTTTCGTACTCTGTCCTTGGCTGCTTCTTCCACTTTTTAAACTCCTCCTTTAGTTATACCTTCACTCTTCTATTCTGCCTGGCTTTTTTGACGACTTCAGGATTGTACACCGAAAGTGTAATTTGTCCTCTAGGATGATCGTATGCTTTCAACATGCTCGTCCCTTTAGAGCGATCGTATTTTGCGAACATTTATTAAGATAAAAATTCAACGTTTAAATTCATCGCTTATCGTTCAACGTTTACGTTCATCATCAACGTTCAACGTTTGTGTTCACCATCAACGTTCAACGTTTGCGTTCATCGTTCAAGGTTCAACGTTTACGCTCATCGTTCAACAGTTACGTTCAACGTTCAAAAAATCCTTAATTTTTTTCTCTATATTTCCCCTCATTAGACTGTCTTGACATGACAATTGTGACGAAGCCGAATCTGTCTCTATTCTAACATCTACTGCACAGCTCCTTAAAGTCGTCAAACTTCAAATCACCACCAACAAATGCCTGATTGATATGTCTCAAATTCGTGTCATCCTGCCTGAAAATGTTCAAAAAATGTAGGATGTCTGGCACTTGCTATTTAGGCATTTTTGAGTATGTGTGATCAAATAAAAAAAAATATCCCCTTATGTCTTCCTCTCGTAACATATTCTCTGACTATTTCTTTATTTTCGAGAATGAAATCATCGGAGACTACAACTGTATCGCCTTGGCATGCATCCAATGGAATAATTTCGTCAGTTTTCGATAAATGTGGCAATCTCCTCATTGTGCTGGACGCAGTCCTTAGACTGGACGCAGTCCAAAGCCTGCTTTAGCTGGCGCTGCTTTAGCTGGCGCTAGTCTTCCATTTTTCTGCATCTTTTTATAAATTCACGATACTTTGGCTGGTCGAAACTTTTGGAGTACATATACAAGTGGTTGATCTTCTTCCAGTTCAACCAACCGTGGTCCAAAATATAGTTGTCAATCATTGATGTCGTTTTTACATACACATTCGGTCCAATTATCGCACATCGGATTGAGCTTGACAAAAGTTTACCGTGTTTGATCTTTGACTTCTTTTCTGGAATCCTCACTTTGGCTCCCAATCTGTGTGACTGTCAATGTCATATTGTCTACGACTCATTTAATTACAATTTTTGTCCACTTAAATAAGTAACTTGTCACAGTCTAAAGATAGTGTTGTCAGTCGTCTGTTTCCACTGAGTGGTACCTCTTCTGTTCTGAAGAAGCGATTGACTGTCCCAATACGAAATTTAAAAAGTCTCTCGTTGGTCGTATTCTACTCAACTTTTTTGACACCAAACATCACGTCGAAAAACAATAAACTTTACTGCCACGGAGAGACAATAGAAATTCCTCTAGGTCAATACAATTTGAAAAATTTAGATAGACTCAATCGCTCAAAGAAGCCTAACATCCACATCAAAGCAGATGAAATTTTAAACAAAGTTAAGTACTGAGAGTGATGTAAAATTGTACATACATAGAGCATATAGTATTGGAAGTGTGCTTCGATTTAGTAAACAAACTGTTGAAGCCAACAAAAACACTGTTGGTAACGATGTCCCCAAAATTATTCCACTGGAACTGATCAATATAAATTTAAATCTTGCTGATGGGATGTTTGCCAAGCATACAGATCATTTTCATAGAGAAACCAACATTGTTTACTCATTTAAGCCAAATGCAGAATCTGAAGGGCCAGTTATTCATGAGCCACCTTATCCCGTAAATGTTCCAATTTTTGACATCGTTGAAGACTAATAAGTCGCTGAAACTGACGAAAATGACCGTTTTATCGACTTCACTGGTGCCTGTGTATCCATAATTTTAAAAAATTTTCCGTGAAATTTTTTCGTAAATAAATCATCGCCAGTTAACGTGGTTCTAGACCACATCATGAATCACATCGAGGGCTATCAATTCTACTCATTCCCCGTGAAAGAGAGGACCAAAACTGACTGGAATCTCTCCAACTAGGAGACTGAGATGAACATCATGTCGGTGATGGTTGGGTGCATCCAGATTATGCACAATAATACACGAACTTTGACGTTGTTAAAGTTGATGTGTCAGACTATCCAACATACGATGGTAAATCCAATAAAAAGTCGATCGGCAGTTATGTGGCAAAAGTGTTCGATATCATCACCATAAAGAAGGGAAATAATGTTTTGCCTAGAATCGAACATCCTTTTGTTTCCTCATCAGTTCTGTTAAATTTGACTTCATCTCTTGCTGATGAAAGATGTATGGTAGGAGACATACTAAAAAAGTATGGAGAAAGGAACAAGAAGTACTGTATCTACTATTGATACTTGGAGGATTTTTTAAAGATTACAAAGAAATTATGTGGGAATGAGACTTAAGAATAATTTCTACTTGGAGTTCAAGTGCTGGTGATGTACTTCTTAGATGGTCTGTCGAAATAATAGATACGCTTCCTCTTTAAGGAAAAATTGTAGTTCAAAAATATGGAAATTCGTGTTCCTGTTGTTAGATATGAGCCAGAGTAATCGCTTGAATTAGAACAAGAAAGGCTTAAACACCCGAAAATTCCAATCTCCTTCTTTGAACCCGAAACAATTGAATTTGCTGGACTACAGGGAAAACGAAATTTTGAGCTGGATATCACAAACTACCATAATTCTGCTGAATTCGACATGCCATACTTTATCTTCATTGTTTTCCAAACCAACCGAAAGAACCACCAGCTGCTTGATTCTTTGTCGTTCGATCATGTCAAAAATGGAAGAAACGAAGTTTTTCCTCAAGAATGGTGGAATCTTGAGCCACCAAATTTGTTCTTGAGGGTTTACGATGCATTCCGAGATTTTAAGAGAATAACGCACTTAAGCACCTACGTGAACGTGAATCCTCTCAACTTCCTTCAAAATTACCCGATCTATGTGATCAATATGTGCAAGATAATGAATGTCCTAACCACTCAAAAAATACGATGAAGTTTTGCGCAGTCTTCAACGAAAATGTTCCAAACGATAGAGTCGCACACGTGATTATGTATGGTAAGAAGAATCTGATATACTATTCGCAGTTGAGAATACTTGCTGAGAATTTTTTAAAAATCTGTCTATTTAGTATTGTCAGCTGCATAACAGCTCCTCCTCCCTGGAGCGGCCTCAAGTTATCTGGTCAGTGTTGGCACTCTTCCTTCTTGACCTCCGGTCGCTGACGCAGTCCAATACTGCTTTAACTGTCGCTGATAAAGATAACTGACCATTTCAACACAAGCGCCCTGCCGAGTGGCACGAGGAATTATTTGCGTATCTTGTTTTGCTGTCTCAGTCCTATATCTACACTGCTCGCACATCGTCAGAAGTTTACCTCCTCGTGTATTCTGCACCTGTTACAGCAACTGGATTTAGCGACTTTTAGACTCACATTTTGACCTGATGCTAATTATATTTATCAAACCGTACGCGCTGGATGCATTTTCATATATCAAACTGTACGAAGCGTTGTATAGACATCTATGAGCGTTAGTATGAACCAATTAAATTTCAACTTCAGTCGCTAGATGCCCCATTTTCGCTCTTGAAAGTACTTCATCACTCAATACCAACTCTATATACAATCTTCACGCCTCGTTACTGTGTCAAACCTCTTAACCGAAAAGTACTGAACAGAACGATTTTGGCCATTATCTCATGAATTCATCCAGCATCAGTGGTTTGGCAGAACATTTTGTATCCTCGCTTCCGTATGACTTATCGCCATCCAAGGGCGTGTCTCAACCCGAATAATAGAGCGACTCTGTTAATTCAGAGATGGGACTCCGTGCTGAGTTGACATACAGAAGGCAGAGGTCTGAAGCTGTGTGATCACTGAGTGGAAGGTGTTCAATAGGGAATTTTTCGCACTTTTCGAGAACGATTTTATTTTCGCTTACTTTTTTCCCTATGTGAATGGAGACTCTACTCACGAAGCTCAACAACGAAAGTGCCTCGAAAGAGATTACAAAAATGAGTGAGCTGGAGCTAAATGTTTTATACAACGTTACTGAGTGTAAATATTTGAACACCGGATATGGTGAAACAATTTGAATCGAGCTCAATACTGATTTCAAACTCATTTTACGAGACAGGTAATCGAAGTTGATTACTGAAAGGGATTTTAAATTTTTTGAAGCTGGACAGTTGAAACTCAAGTACAAGGGGCTGAAGAAACTGGAAAATATTATGAATTCACACTGTGAAAATTTCTTTCCGTATTGAATTTTGTCGTCTACTTCCAAACAGCTAAAGCAGTGTGGTGACTCTCAAGTTTTATAAAAAATCTGGTACCTGCTGAAGAAACTAGCATTCGTTTCTCTCTATTTATTTGATGAACGTGAGGAAATAAAGATGTGAACGCTGGTGAACGAAGGTGAATGCTTGCGTTAACCTGAGAAATGTTGAGAGAAATTTGAGCTGAAGGGATTGCGTTAAAGTAGATATATTTTGGGGTTTTTGGGTAACTGGCTCAGATTCTGGCGAATCCCGAGGTGACCCTCGGGGTGAGCCAGAAGCCAGGGAGCCAGTGGGCCATAGGCTCCAAAATGTATCTACTAGTCTCATATCAAAATCCGAGAGCTGAAAGACACCCGTGAGTTGTTTGCTGCACTAAAAGTAGACGACGGCTTCGAATTAGTTTTTCTGAATGACACCGACGGCGTGCAGACAGAAGCCCAGTGAAGAATTTACAGAAGAAGACATGTTTGATGCGTAACTGTGAAGTCAGGAGTAGACGGTTATCAGGCTTCCTTTTACCTCAGTTACTGTGTAATTTTGAAATAAGAGCAATTTAATATACTCAACGACAAATGAAATGATCGACAGTCTTTTAGAAGATAGCGTGAGGATGTCATCTTGCTGGTGCCCCAGAAATACCAACCGACATACATTGAGCCCCTTAGGCCGGTAACTGACGTCGGATTACTAGCTCGAGCAGTAGACGCAAGTTTGAAGGACTTTATGAAAAACACCTTACTTCTAAATAACGCCGAAGGAGTAGAAAATTTTCGTCTTCCAGCCTGACGAGTCTGTAATGCATGAAGCCAAGTATCACCCGTAAAATAAAATTCAAAACTAAGCTTTCTCAGTCCCGCCATAGCCTCAAACACCTATGCAATCCATGGAGACAAAGTATGCTACGCAAAGAAGTGGTACCACTATATTAATAGAAGTTCAGGTTCAGACAGTGGAGTCTAGATACCCTCGTGTCAATTGGCCTGACGTGTGGAAACATTCACAACAACCAACTTACAGCAGGTGTTTGGACAAGCTGCTATAAAGCTGTAAAGGATATGGTCACATTACGCAAAAGCTATACTTCATTCCCCTAGCGGATTCGCCCAATTGCGAAAGCGCAATGCAGAGGATACACTTAAACACGGGTTCACATGTCACCACACACGCGAAATCTGGGAATGAACGCAACAAACACTTGCAGCTGAGAAAAAAAGTAATAAGTTCTTGTATTGAGACCTTTCATGGTGTACTTTTGAAATTTAAACGTCCTAAAACTTTGTTTTAACTCTTTTTTGAGCATTACAACAGTGTGCATACTACAGTTTTAGTGCTAAAAAATTAAACACCCTTGCAGACCAAAAGCGTTTCATTACATGTTTTAGTAATTATGTTAAATATTACATCTCAGTTTACAATTTGTTACAAAAAAAAATTACAGTAAGGTGAACACAAGTAAATATGAATTATAAGGTACTGAACATGGGAGAGATACTTAAATGTCTTAACATAAGTTTATATAACCGTCAAAAGCTTTGAAAAGTTTTAGTTGTATGTCCTCTCTCACATTCCTTGCTGTTGTTTCCATTGCGATTTGCATTCCACGTAGCAGCCTAGATTACATGTACTTTGGAGGGCTAAAACGAGTCAGTGTTGGCTATTCAGCTTCAGAATAAACAGTCAAGAATCAGTTTTCGTTAACAGAGAAGTTCTGCCGTCAGTAATGATGAGATCCACATTCACTAGATGACACTGGATCTGCCTTGATGGTGTTGTCAGCAGAAGCTATTTTGTGGAATAGTTTGTTATGTGTATGCGACTTAAAATCTTTTTCCCAAAAAATCTACCGCGCCACTTCTCAAAATCTGCGCTTCTGTTTCTTTCCTTTTTTTCTTCAGAAATACCCCGAGCATACTGGCCAAAATCTATCACTGTTGTTGGGCCCTTTACGTTTTGTTATTTATTTATTTATGTTTGAGATTAATGTTTATACCCATAACGTTTTATTGTATTTTAAGTGGAACTTATTCTTTCTAAGTGGGTAATGGCTATAAAAAGGAGAAATGTGATAATGGAGGAAATGAATCTTTTCTTTCCTTAACAGGAAACAAGAACTTCAGTTTCCCTAGATTTTGAAATGATTAGATTTCATCAAAATGCCAGAGCCTCCCAATTTACAGAGAATCATAAAACGTAAATCTTATAAGATCAGTTTGTTGACTGTTTTTCACTGAAACGGGTAGAGGTATCATGTTATAATCTGTGTCAGATACTAACGTTTAGGGTCCCATGGCGGTGAGAAAAATTTAAGCTTGTAAGTCAATGGAACTAAAAGATAAGGCCGTTTATGTCACACACTTCGATAGTCGCAAGCTCACTCACCAAAACCAACCCGTTGACCTAGACTGATGAAAATTGACTACAAGCAAGATTTTCCAGTAAAAATAAAGGAAAAATCCCGAAAAGTCTGAATTTGTTTTTAGATCACACAAAAAATATTTTACTTTTTTTTCGTCTTCCTGCCTGTCAGTCTGTTAAGACCCCTCTTACTCAGGAATGGGTAGAAAATATGAAACTGAAATTTATGTCAGATACTATGCAGCTTTGCTGTACTGATAAATGATGATGGCGCCCTCTTGGGTAAAATATTCCGGAGGTAAAATGATCCCCCATTCGGATCTCCGGGCAAGGACTACTCAGGAGCACATTGTTATCAGGAGAAAGAAATCTGGCGTTCTACGGATCCGAGGGTGGAATCTCAGATTCCTTAATCGGGCAGGTAGGTTAGAAAACTTAAAAAGGGAAATGGATAGGTTAAAGTTAGATATAGTGGGAATTAGTGAAGTTCGGTGGCAGGCGGAACAAGACTTTTGGTTAGGTGAATGCAGGGTTATATATACAAAATCAAATAGGGGTAATGCATGAGTAGGATTAATAACGAATAAAAAAATATAAGACTACGGGTAAGCTACTACGAACAGCATGGTGAGTGCATTATTGTGGCCAAGATAGATACGAAGCCCACGCCTACAACATTAGTACAAGTTTATATGCGAACTAGCTCCGGTGATGTCGAAGAGATTGATGAAATGTATGATGAGATAAAAGAAATAATTCAGATAGTGAAGGGAGATGAAAATGTAATAGTCATGGGTGACTGGAACTCGACAGTAGGAAAAGGAAGACAAGGAACCGTAGTAGGTGAATATGGATTGGGGGTAAGGAATGAAAGAGGAAGCCACCTGGTAGAATTCTGCACAGAGCATAAATTAATCATAGCCAGCACTTGCTCAAGAATCATTTAAGAAGGTTGTATACATGGAAGAAGCCTGGAGATACTGGAAGGTATCAGATAGATTATATAATGGTAAGACAGAGATTCAGGAACCAGGTTTTAAATAATAAGACATTTCCAGCGGCAGATGTGGACTCTGACGACAATCTATTGGTTATGAATTGTAGATTAAAACTGAAGAAACTGCAAAAAGGTGGTAAAGTGAGGAGATGGGACCTGGATAAACTGAAAGAACCAGAGGTTGTAGAGAGCTTCAGGAAGAGCATTAGGGAACGATTGACAAGAATGGGGGAAAGAAATACAGTAGTTGAAGAATGGCTAGCTTTGAGAGGCGAAATAGTGAAGGTAGCAGAGGATGAGGTAGGTAAAAGACAAGGGCTAATAGAAAACCTTGGGTGACAGAAGAGAAATTGTATTTAATTGGTGAAAGGAGAAAATACAAAAATGCAGTAAATGAAACAGGCAAACAAGAGTACAAACGTCTCAAAAATGAAATCGACAGGAAGTGCAAAATGACTAAGCAGTGATGGCTAGAGGACAAATGAAATGATGCACAGGCACATATTACTAGGGGTAAGATACATACAGCCTACAGGAAAATTAAAGAGATCTTTAAGAAAAAGAGAGCGGCTTGCATGAATATCAAGAGCTCAGATGGAAATCCTGTAATAAGCAAAGAAGGGATAGCAGAAAGGTGGAAGGAGTATATGGAGGGTCTATACAAGGCCGATGTTCTTGAGGACAATATTATAGAAATGGAAGGGAATGTAGATAAAGATGAAATAGGAGATATGATACTGCGTGAAGAGTTTGACAAAGCACGGAAAGACCTAAGACGAAACAAGGCCCCGGGAGTAGACAACATCCCATTGGAACTAATGACAGCCTTGGGAGAGCCAGGTCTAACAAAACTCTACCATCTAGGGAGCAAGATGTATGAGATAGGCGAAATACCCTCAGACTTCAAGAAGAATATAATAATTCCAATCCCAACGAAAGCAGGTGTTGACAGATGTGAAAATTACCGAACTATCAGTTCAATAAGCCACGGCTGCAAAATACTAACACGAATTCTTTACAGACGAATGGGCAAACAGGTAGAAGCCGACCTCGGGTAAGAACAGTCTGGATTCCGCAGAAATGTTGGAACACGTGAGGCAATACTAACCTTACGACTTATCTTAGAAAATAGATTAAGGAAAGGCAAACCTACGTTTCTAGCATTTGTAGACTTAGAGAAAGCTTTTGACAATGTTGACTGGAATACTCTCTTTCAAATTCTGAAGGTGGCAGGGGTAAAATACAGGGAGCGAAAGGCTATTTACAAATTGTGCAGAAACCAGATGGCAGTTATAAGAGTCGGGGGGCATGAAAGGGAAGCAGTGGCTGGGAAGGGAGTGAGACAGGGTTGTAACCTCTCCCCTATGTTATTCAATCTGTATATTGAGCAAGCAGTAAAGGAAACAAAAGTAAAATTCGGAGTAGATATTAAAATCCATGGAGAAGAAATAAAAACCTTGAGGTTCGCCGACGACTTTGTAATTCTGTCAGAGACAGCAAGGGACCTGTAATATCATCTGAACGGAATGGACAGTGTCTTGAAAGGAGGATATAAGATGAACATTAACAGAAGCAAAACGGGGTTAATGGAATGTAGTCGAATTAAATCGGGTGATGCTGCGGGAATTAGAGTAGGAAATGAGAGGCTTAAAGCAGTAAAGGAGTTTTGCTATTTGGGGAGAAAAATAACTGATGATGGTCGAAGTAGAGTGGATATAAAATGTAGACTGGCAATGGCAAGGGAGGTGTTTCTGAAGAAGAAAAATTTGTCAACATCGAGTATAGATTTAAGTGTCAGGAAGTCGTAGCATGGAGAGCTGCATCAAACCAGTCTCAGGACTGAAGACCACAACAACAATAACCAGGGTCATCAGTTCCTTGGCGATAACTGAAGCTTCTATGTCAATTACATGAAAATAGACGACGTTACGTAACACATTTTGATGCAAACTCATCCATGAAAAAAATTTAGACCAATTATTTTTATACTTGCCTGGGCTGGTGCACTAGAGCTGAAGGACGTGTCCAGAAACAGAGAATCATCACGATACAATCTCGGTCAGACTACGGATTCTTAAGTATTTGTTCTAACCCATCCTTCACTTCTCAACGGTGTGAGGAGTCGCCATACACTTGGTTCGGATCCCACGTCAAGCTGTAGGTTCCAATCCTCAAGTTGAGTAGCTAGGATAGGTTAGGGACACGCAGGTTCCCGACTTGGCTCCAATAGCCAATTGGTTCTTAGATAATACAAATCTCCTTCATCTTAACCAACATGGATTCCGCAAACAGAGATCATGTGAAACTCAGCTCGCCCTATTTGCCCAAGAAATTCACAGTGCCGTAGACACTGGCGAGCAGATTGATGCCGTATTCCTGGACTTTAGGAAGGCATTTGATACGGTTCCGCACTTACGTTTAGTGAAAAAAATACGAGCTTACGGAATATCGGACCAGGTTTGTGATTGGATTCAGGATTTCCTAGAAGAAAGAACACAACATGTCATTCTTAACGGTTCAAAATCTGCAGATGTAGAGGTAATTTCGGGAGTACCGCTGGGAAGCGTGATAGGACCTTTATTGTTTACAATATACATAAATGACTTAGTTGACAACATCGGTAGCTCCGTGAGGCTATTTGCAGATGACACGGTTGTCTACAAGAAAGTAGCAACATCAGAAGACTCGTACGTACTCCAGGAGGACCTGCAGAGGATTAATGCATGGTGCGACAGCTGGCAGCTTTCCCTAAACGTAGATAAATGTAATATAATGCGCATACATAGGGGCAGAAATCCATTCCAGTACGATTATGCCATAGGTGGTAAATCATTGGAAGCGGTAACGACCGTAAAATACTTAGGAGTTACTATCCGGAGCGATCTGAAGTGGAATGATCACATAAAACAAATAGTGGGAAAAGCAGGCGCCAGGTTGAGATTCATAGGAAGAATTCTAAGAAAATGTGACTCATCGACGAAAGAAGTAGTTTACAAAACGCTTGTTCGTCCGATTCTTGAGTATTGCTCATCAGTATGGGACCCTTACCAGGTTGGATTAATAGAAGAGATAGACATGATTCAGCGAAAAGCAGCGCGATTCGTCATGGAGACATTTAGTCAGCGCGAGAGCGTTACGGAGATGCCGAACAAGCTCCAGTGGCGGACACTTCAAGAAAGGCGTTACGCAATACGGAGAGGTTTATTATCGAAATTACGAGAGAGCACATTCCGGGAAGAGATGGGCAACATATTACTACCGCCCACATATATCTCGCGTAATGATCACAACGAAAAGATCCGAGAAATTAGAGCAAATACGGAGACTTACAAGCAGTCGTTCTTCCCACGCACAATTCGTGAATGGAACAGGGAAGGGGGGATCAGATAGTGGTACAATAAGTACCCTCCGCCACACACCGTAATGTGGCTCGCGGAGTATAGATGTAGATGTAGATGTAGATAGAAACACTTGCACCGGCCCATTGACCAACATGAAATTTTCATTATTATTTTCTATGTACACCATGTCTACATGGCTACCCTGGAAATCGTACTTAAATATCTAGCAGAGGGTTCATCGAAGCACCATCACAACAATTCTCTACTCTTCCACTCTCGCAAAGAACACGAAAAAACTAACAGCCATATTTTTTCGTGCGAGATGTGATTTCTCTTATTGTGACGATCATTTCTCCCTATGTCGGCCAGACTCAACAAAATATTTTCGCATTGGGAGGAATAAGTTGGTGATTAAACTTTCGTGAAAAGGCCCTGTCACAATGAGAAACGCCTTTGTTTCAATGATGTCCACCCCAAATACTGTATCGTGTCCATGACACTCTCTCCCCTATTTTTCGATAATACAAAAGGTGCTGCCCTTCTTTCAATTTTCTCGATGTACTCCGTTAGTCCTATCTGACAAGGATCTCACACGTAGTAGCGGTACTGCAGAAGAGGACGGATAAGTGTAGTGTAGACAGTCTCTTTAATACATTGAGAGATTGCAGGGCACTGTCATTTCTGATACAGTGTCATGTTTGCTTAATGTTCTTAGGGAAGATGATCTTTATTGCTTGGTTGCCATACTGGATACGATCTGACTTCATATATATGATGAAATGGATTGCAGTAGTTAACGCCCTTGCTTGTGTGCTCTAGTGAAGGAATAGCGGTAAGGTTTACCCTTGTTCAAAGGAAGAGGGTGCCGAGTTAATTGACTGCAGTAAAAGTGTACGGTGACTGAGGACAGAGCAGAGCATTTTTTCTGCAGAACCCAGGAGAAAACGTTTGTGGACCGTCAAGTCCTCCGGTCTCATTGTGCAGACACGTTGGGTGGCGCTGGTCGGTCGTCGGCCACATGCAGGTAGGCTGAGGAGTCGCTGGAACTATGAGCTGAGCATTAATGACCGGCAATGAAGCAGACGATGGGCCCTTGTTAGGTAGGAAGACGATGAGGCAGCTGTGAGTTTCTGCGAATTTCCGTGGGGCAGGTCAGTGGCGCCCAAGCGACCAGACACTGCTACAAAATACACTCCTGGAAATTGAAATAAGAACACCGTGAATTCATTGTCCCAGGAAGGGGAAACTTTATTGACACATTCCTGGGGTCAGATACATCACATGATCACACTGACAGAACCACAGGCACATAGACACAGGCAACAGAGCATGCACAATGTCGGCACTAGTACAGTGTATATCCACCTTTCGCAGCAATGCAGGCTGCTATTCTCCCATGGAGACGATCGTAGAGATGCTGGATGTAGTCCTGTGGAACGGCTTGCCATGCCATTTCCACCTGGCGCCTCAGTTGGACCAGCGTTCGTGCTGGACGTGCAGACCGCGTGAGACGACGCTTCATCCAGTCCCAAACATGCTCAATGGGGGACAGATCCGGAGATCTTGCTGGCCAGGGTAGTTGACTTACACCTTCTAGAGCACGTTGGGTGGCACGGGATACATGCGGACGTGCATTGTCCTGTTGGAACAGCAAGTTCCCTTGCCGGTCTAGGAATGGTAGAACGATGGGTTCGATGACGGTTTGGATGTACCGTGCACTATTCAGTGTCCCCTCGACGATCACCAGTGGTGTACGGCCAGTGTAGGAGATCGCTCCCCACACCATGATGCCGGGTGTTGGCCCTGTGTGCCTCGGTCGTATGCAGTCCTGATTGTGGCGCTCACCTGCACGGCGCCAAACACGCATACGACCATCATTGGTACCAAGGCAGAAGCGACTCTCATCGCTGAAGACGACACGTCTCCATTCGTCCCTCCATTCACGCCTGTCGCGACACCACTGGAGGCGGGCTGCACGATGTTGGGGCGTGAGCGGAAGACGGCCTAACGGTGTGCGGGACCGTAGCCCAGCTTCATGGAGACGGTTGCGAATGGTCCTCGCCGATACCCCAGGAGCAACAGTGTCCCTAATTTGCTGGGAAGTGGCGGTGCGGTCCCCTACGGCACTGCGTAGGATCCTATGGTCTTGGCGTGCATCCGTGCGTCGCTGCGGTCCGGTTCCAGGTCGACGGGCACGTGCACCTTCCGCCGACCACTGGCGACAACATCGATGTACTGTGGAGATCTCACGCCCCACGTGTTGAGCAATTCGGCGGTACGTCCACCCGGCCTCCCGCATGCCCACTATACGCCCACGCTCAAAGTCCGTCAACTGCACATACGGTTCACGTCCACGCTGTCGCGGCATGCTACCAGTGTTAAAGACTGCGATGGAGCTCCGTATGCCACGGCAAACTGGCTGACACTGACGGCGGCGGTGCACAAATGCTGCACAGCTAGCGCCATTCGACGGCCAACACCGCGGTTCCTGGTGTGTCCGCTGTGCCGTGCGTGTGATCATTGCTTGTACAGCCCTCTCGCAGTGTCCGGAGCAAGTATGGTGAGTCTGACACACCGGTGTCAATGTGTTCTTTTTTCCATTTCCAGGAGTGTATATTTGTCAGCGCATGAAGCTTTTAGCGAGTTTATAGCTGCTCTTTAGAAAGTTCGAAATGGATGCAACAGGAGAGATAACGATCTTTATGGAGGACTGTGGTTCCATCCAGGCCATGCTTTTTAGCAAAGACATGGCTTAAACACATGGGAAAGAGGCCATGAAGCTGAATCTTTTTTTCCTTTTCTCCGAATTAATTTTTAAAGTCGCTGGTTGGGAAAATCTGTCTCTGCAGAGCAGGGGGCCTGTCTCCCAGCTTTGAATGCTATTTAGACCACAACTCCTCCCAGTTTTCTGATTAACATTACCTTTGCCATTTTATTACTCTTGATTGCAACTGAAAGAGGGAAGATTTCAGTTGGCGCTGTCAGGATCTAGGCTCTTGGCACTTCTGTTGTGATGTCATTTAGCGACCTTGCCAAACAGGTCCACATTACGTTAGTTAAAAATATAGTTCAGTAGTATGTTGTGGACACTTAGTTCTCTGATTTTGCTGTTTATGTGTTTATTTGTTTTATTTACACTGTATTTGTGTCAGTGACTTCTGTGTCATTTGTCGACCGTTTTCCCGTCGTTGCAGTGTTTTGATTAACATAACCTTTGCCATTTTATTACTCTTGATTGCAACTGAAAGAGGGAAGATTTCAGTTGGCGTTGTCAGGATCTAGGCTCTTGGTACTTCTGTTGTGATGTCATTTAGCGACCTTGCCAAACAGGTCCACATTACGTTAGTTAAAAATATAGTTCAGTAGTATGTTGTAGACACTTAGTTCTCTGATTTTGCTGTTTATGTGTTTATTTGTTTTATTTACGCTGTATTTGTGTCAGTGACTTCTGTGTCATTTGTCGACCGTTTTCCCGTCGTTGCTAACGGCGTTGTCGTATTATTTTTGTGGTGTTTACTATTGTATTTTTTGTATTTCGTTGTTTTTGATTCTGAATTTCGTGTACTATTGTCGTAGTTCGGACTACAAACTACTCTGCAAATCTTTTTTGGCGTTAGTGTATTGTACTGCGTATATCTTATGTGTTAGACAATGCGGTTGTCCACGTGCTGTACGGATAATTAAAGTTTGGTGTTGATAGAGAATTTGAACCATAACGAGAAATAGGGCATGGAGATAAGCAGACTGGGAACGGAAAAATATAACGAAGGGAGGAGTTGCTGTTGAACAGTGTTAGGATCAAGATGTTTCGCAGCAGGGAAATCAGGGAGACGAAAGCGAAATTGTTTATCTTGAGGGTACTGGCAGTGTTAGATCGCGTGATGAGCGTACCGCAACATATCGAAGCAGAGGTGATTATTAGAAATCCGGACAGAGAAGACAGGGAGGTATCAAAAAGCAATGATGTGGAAACAACACCTCAAAATTCAAGTATGACTTCGGTCGATCAGGATACTGAGGAAAAAGAAGAAGACTTCAGTCTGGTGGCATTTTTAATGGGCGTGGAGAAGAAACTGGAAAAGAAAATTAATGAGACGAGGACGGACATAAAAAATATCGGTACTCAGGTAAGTCACATGCGAGTGGAACACAAGTCATGGGTAAATAAACTCCAGGAAACCTACGAATAGTATACACCAAAGCAATCAAAGGTCTAAAGATTGCACATGTGGCTAAGAAGACCGCAGAGAGCGCCAAGACAGTAGTCACTTACGCAAGACGAGTAGCAGCTGAAGCATTGAAAACGAGTAAACGCACAGAACTCCAAGGACGAGAGGCAGTGATCAATTTGAACAAGAAGTTCGAAAGCGTAGAAAAGCGGCAAAATGACGCGGAGCAGCGCATCGACACGACAATACCTGAAGCCACCGATCTTCATACGACAGCGGCCACGGGCAAATTAGAGTCTGACAACTGCAACTCCACTGAGCGAGAGTGAAAAGGTTCGGACTCTTCTTCCGTTCAAATCTCAACAGGAAGCTATCAACACCCGTATGGAGAAAAAATTGGAGGAGGCGCTACAGAAACAATTTCAAATGTGGCCAAGCGCGAACGCAACAGGATCTGAAACAAATTCGGAAGGGACGGATAACTGTATATCGTTGACAGGGAGCAGAGGAAATGGTGAGAGGAACGTCGCATTTTCTCGAAGCCCTGGAGGCAGCACAAATCACGGGACGTCGAACGAGCACATCCAAAGGACTGATATTTTCCGTAGGACGTAAGTTGTCGACGAAACGCCATTTGTTTTTCAACACTTCTTAGAAGGCCGAAAATTCGAAATTTTCCAAGATGAGGGTGACTTTACTCACCCACGCACTTGGATATCACAATTTGACCTCTCTTTTCCCCCATATTGCCCTTCAAAATATAAATCACACTTTATTTTAGGATATTTGCAAAGGTCAGTTGCGGAGAAAATGCACGGAATATCAGCGACGTGTAGAAGTTACCAGGAATTCAAGGACAGCTTCGTAAATGTCTGCTGGTCCAAGGAGACGCAAGAGACCATAAAGTACGAGCTGATAGTTCGCAAAGATTTCAAGAGTTGAGGCTACAAAAGCCCAGTCAAGTTCCTTGATGCAGTGATTGACATGAACCAGTATCTTGACGTACCATGCTCTACCGGTGAAATCATACGTCACTGTTACACCAAACTTCGTCAGCATATCAACAAGTATTAGTTGACCGGTGTAATGTGGACCCCAGTACTTTCCATAACACTCCTTACGAATTAGAGTGCGCATTCCAAGCAGAGAATGTCAGAGAACACAGAAGAATTTCTGACAGATACGTCGAATGCTCTATGTTGCGTCCATAACCTAACCATTGCAATAATAGGAATGGAAATGTACGAAATGGAACGCCTTACGGAAACCATTCACTGTAGGGAAATTTCGGGAGCAATGAAGCAGAACCACGAAGAGATTGGAATGAGAAACGTAATAGTTATGTACTACGCAACACAGGCTGAAATGGAAGGAGGAATGAAGGCTACGGACCACAACGGATGGTGAAACCATGGATCCGGCTTCAATAGCAATAGAAGATGGGAGCGGATGAACAACGGACGAAACGGAAATTGAGGTCAGGCTGAAGAAATTGAGATTCGGGGATCGAACCCAGGGGGAGGGGCGCGAGGAAATGACAATCAACGTCAGTGACTAGTTGTATATGCAGAAAAGGCTCAAAACGCATTTGCAACAGAACTCAGACCTAGCCACACGAATGGTATTACGCGTAGATACGACGATCTGGGGCCCGCATCTCGTGGTCGTGCGGTAGCGTTCTCGCTTCCCATGCCCGGGTTCCCGGGTTCGATTCCCGGCGGGGTCAGGGATTTTCTCTGCCGCGTGATGGCTGGGTGTTGTGTGATGTCCTTAGGTTAGTTAGGTTTAAGTAGTTCTAAGTTCTAGGGGACTGATGACCATAGATGTTAAGTCCCACAGTGCTCAGAGGCATTTGAACCATTTGACGATCTGGGAGACATTACCTATTCTGAACAAGCCACAGATAGTTTAATGTTCGGTAACAGAAGAACATATGCATGGTAGCATAAGTTTTGTTTAGTTATAATAGTGTTAAAGTCAACAATCATTTCTTTAGTTTTTTTTTAATTCCACCACGATAATTAGCATAGGAACTTCTCCCATTACTGCTCAGCACTGTTAGAATTTCACTGTACAAGTATTTCTTCGTAACATGTATCAAGTTTATAGATGTACAGATGGTCACCTAGAGCTGACTAATTACAGTTGTTGAGAGTAGAAATGTGCCGATTTCACGACGGAGACTTCATTGTTTATTTGAGTCCTATTTCGCGCGAGTTAATATGTTCTCAAAACAGTTTAACAGTTGGCACGGAACGACAGAATCAGGTGTCACAACAATGATGGAATTCTATGTCTTCGAGTCCGAAAGTAGTGCGCGAGTGTTGGGGAGGGAATTCTTCTCGTAACATCTTGGAGTTCAGCTATGATCAAATTTCTTCTGTTTATTGTGTGTGCATCGCAGTAAACGCCCATGTACCATCCGGTATATAATTCGTAGTATAGTGTGTGAGAGGGCCATCGTTGAAATTGGTTTGCGAGACTCATGGAGGTATTTTGCAGGATGGTCGTGTATTGTCCACGCGAGAGGCGTGTTGACTTTCTTGTGTGTTTCGCCGTGGTTTGGGACTACTGCCCAGTGCAGTGTGCCTTCGCTGTGGGCTGATTATTGTCAACCCAGTAGTGCGATGTATTTGTGGTGTGTTTTTCGTCTATAGATGTCGCCTTGGGTTTTATGTTTTTTGCGCATGGGATATTTTATTCGAGTGTGGTTACACAGATTAACTATTACGCCTTATGCAATTGTTGTTCACTGTGGTTATTCGCTTGTGGTTTTCGCATGTGGTTTTCCGCACTATTGTGCGATGATATTCGTAGGGGGTTTTGCGAGTGGTTTGAGAGCGCCTGAGTGGTAGGTCTTGGGCTATAGTTTTTACTATGTGGCGTGAGCACGGAATGTGCGAGTCACTTTCGTATGTTTTTGCAGAGTGAGCGAGGGACATCACAAATTTGTGAGAAAGAGAAGAACGGTAGAAACACAGCATATCAGTGAATGTCGCTATATATTGTGCGTTTTTTTATGTTTCAGCAGCTGCAGTGAAAAATTTGTGCCAGTTTCAGCAAAAAAGGAGAATTTCAGAGCAGTTGTTTTGCCACATAGCAAAGAGAACAGATTGCTGATGTTGGCACTCATCGAGATTTACGCCATACACCAGTGCCACCACAGCGACTAAGTAATGGGGAAGTCCAGTACCTTCAGTAGTTCGTATATTTTTTTATATAGCAGTTGTGTTTAATGAATAAGTAATAGACTTAGATGGTGTGAGAGTGACTGAAGCGAATGTGTAGTCTAAGCCGGCTTAGTACTTTGAGTTGCATGAAAGATTATGGGAAATTTACACTAGACTATCATACATTACAACACCTCACCACTACTTAAGATTATAAAGATTTAGACAGAGAAACTTAATCTTGCTTTAATCCAAGCAAAGAATAATTGTAGAATGCAATAAGATTTTTATTTTTGTCAAAAGAGCTCTGAAAAACATTTTATTTTTGTTATTCTTGGAGTATTCATGTAAAGCAATCCTTTACAATTTCGTTATAATTCTCTCTGTGTTTATGCTGCAAACATATTCGTAAAAACATGGCACTAAGCCCACATGTAAGAATGGTGCAGACTACGGGAGCTGAGTGGATGGCGACGTATCAGGCAGTTGGAGAGGTCGCTGACAACGGAGTAGTCATAGCAGCTGGGCAGACAGGGCGCCAAGCAGACAGGGCAGTCAAGGTCGCCCACCAGTCCTGTGAGACGCAGGGGGCGCAGCTCTCTGCAGTCGGCGGTGACCCACGTGGCAACTGCAAGGCAGCTGGTTGACGTGACGTCACTGGGCTACGTGAATGGAGGCAGGTGTGGATGAGCCTCTGCACGCCATGAGCTGTCAACAGACGGCTGGTGGCCTGGTGGCATTCGAGCACTTTCGCGGCTGCTTCCGGCTTCCAAGGTCCCAAGGGACCTACTGCTGAATGGAAGGGCGAGCGTGAGCCACAGGGACGAAGCTGTGGAGTGCTGAATGGAGGTGCTTATGACTCTGGATACACGGTTGAACGCAGACGGCGACGACAGGAGGTGATTCACCTCAAACCTGTGTCCATATGCTCCCTCAGTCATCCCATCAACGTCATCGACAACAGCAATGCATTGCCGACTACCACATCATCCAAGACAGCCAGTAATCTAGACGTCAGTGATTGCTGTCCATACCGAGGGTGCTGCCTGTACTGTAGATACCGAGTAAAAGGCGTAACCCATCTTGGCAAACTAATCCCACGTAGCTGCCACATCTAACCTGTTACATGCCAGGTGTAGTGCTGTGTTTATTCATGTGACAATTGTAAATTTAAAAACTGGACTCCCTAAGTAGATTTGAAAAGGGAGCTGTATGATGCATACGTTGTTTTAATTAATTTGTTTTATATATGCCTTGCTGTTAACATTTTTACGAGATCACATGTATTTTCTGTGTTTTCTTACAAATTTTTATTTTCTCGTAATGAACTCATGTATTATTTTTCGTTTTTGTAAAGATTCTCTTGTTTTATGTCAGTTATATGTTTTTAGTTGTGTTGGCACCTACATCTTTGTACTAAAGCAAGTGACTGACACATTTTCAAGAAATAAGTTGAACAGATGACACATGCCACATGAACACTAGGAATCTTTACTATTGAGTGAATCCAAGTACGTCTGTGATCGATGTCCTGTCAAGGAATGAATGCAGCCATGTGTATAATTGAGCAGGGGTAGTAGCTTTCCATGGAGCAGTGAATCCTTAAGACAATAATATTGTATTCTGGTTAGGGAAATAACATTCTCTGGCCCCAGTTTCAGGAAGAAAGAGTAGATAAATGTCTGCATGACCCTGTAAAGGTTTAGTAACTGTCATTAAAGTCTGGGTCTACAAGAATATAACCCAATGGTTCACCGATCACATTTTTATTTCTCACTTTAACGTTGGAGGCATGCAGAAGAGAGTGTATGTACGACCCCTCGTTGAATGTGTTAAAGACAGACTATAACATTGTGCCGGGGTTTGTGGTGAACAAAGATTGATTCATGTTTATTTCTTTGATAATTACCCAACTAAAGTGGCACAATTTATTCTGTTCCATGTCACACAAACCATTTACAGTATGGCACTCCCCAAGAATAACAACACTGGAGATAACAATCTTTATGGAGGGCTGCGGTTCCATCCAGGTCATGCTTTTAGCAAAGCACAGTGCGTGGGAAAGACACCGCGAAGTTGTGTCTTTTTTCCTTTTCTCCCAATTAATTTTTAAAGTCGCTGGTTGGTCAAATCTGTGTATGCAGAGCAGGTGGCGGTCTCCCAGATTCGAATGCCGTGCTCCAACCCGTGATAGGATTGTGCTACAGTGGGAGTGGTCTAAGCATGTAAATGGGGTATGTTACTGCGCTGGCGAGGAAAGCCGAGAGCAAGAGAACACACACTCATTTACTGGTGCTTTACTAGTAATGAATGGTAGGTCTTTACCGAAATGATGAGACATGCGTCCTTTGCTAGTGTGCCACTTACAGCCTGTGCCAGTCACCATCTGAACCGTCAGAGGTACTGCTTCTTGCATCATCAAACAACTAGTGATGCGTGGGTGTTCTTACTTGTTTTGAGTAGGCCGTCTAAACATTTGACATATCCCGTCATGCATAGTCGTGTCACGGAGTCAAATTGGTTTGGGAGACCAGAAAACGGGTCCACCTGCGCGCTGGAATCCACCAGGATTTCAGAAGCTCACAGGGGAATATTTTCGTTCCGAATCAGCCGAGCGCGAGACAGTATACTCGCATTTATTCGGGCGCGCGCCTTTAATAACAGAATGATACCGTCCATGACTGCAGTCGCTGAGCGCATCGTGGTTTGCCTCCCTGACCAGCAGAAAGGTAATGTATTCACTGCTATGTCGTAAGGCTCCAATATATGCTTCTCAGCGTCCTGTTCTTTGGAACCTTATTTTCCTTTATGGAATAGTAGAGCATAGATTCTTGATAGTAGCGTTGCTTTTTGGGTCATACCAAGGATTCACATTATAAAGTCAGGTAAAGCGATTAGTTCGGGTGCCGGTCGTGTGTTGATGACCAGCTGATCACTTTTTTCACCACAGACGGCATATCATTGAAATCGTTTGTCAAATAAAAAATGTTTGTGTGCCGTTTCTTTAGCCATCTTTGGCCATGTGATGTTAAGAACGAATAAATCAATTGTTATTTTGACCACAACTCCTCCGAGTGTTCTGATCGACATTACCATTGCCATTTTATTAAAGTCATGATTTCAACTGAAAGACAGAAGCTTCCAAGATCTTTTGCATCTTCAAAGTGTTCCACCAGTAAAACGCAGTCTTTTGTTCTACTTCCTCACAACATTTTCTGTGTGTTCTTTCCAACTTAAGTTGTTCATAATTGTAATTCCTAGGTATTAGTTGAATTATCGGCCATTGGGTTTGATTGATTTATCGTGTAAGCGAAGTTTAAAGGATTTCTTTAAGCCCTCACGTGCATGACGTCACTCTTTTCATTATTTAGGGTCAATTGCCAATTTTTGTACCATACAGATATCTTAACTAAATCATTTTACAATTGGTTTTGATCGTCGGATAGCTTTATTAGAGGATGAATGTCAGCATCATCAGCAAAAAACCTAAGACGGCTTCACAGATTATCTCCTGAATCGTTTATATGGATAAGGAACAACAGAAGACCTATAACACTAACTTGAGAGACGGCAGAAATCATTTCTGTTTTACTCGTTGACCTTCCATCAGTTACTACGAACTGTGACCTCTCTGACAGAAAATCACGAATTCACTTTCCACCAGTTACTACGAACTGTGACCTCTCTGACAGAAAATCATGAATTCACTTGCATAACTGAGACGATGTTCAACAAACGCAATTTGATTAGAAGGCGCTCGTGAGCAGCGGCGTAAAAAGCCTCTCAGAAATACGGAATCAATTTGAATTTCCTGTTCGATAGCACTCAACACTTCGTGCGAGTGAAGAGCTGGTAGTGTTTCACAAGAACGGCACCTTCTACATCCGAGTTGACTAGGTGTCAATAGGCTTTCCTCTTCGAAGCAATTCATAATGTTGGTACACAACACATGTTCCAAAATCCTGCTGCATATCGGCGTTATGATACGGATTACTCCTCTTGAATATTGGTGTGATACGTGAAACTTTCGTCTTTTGGTACGGATCATTCGTCGAGCGAGCGGTTGCATATGATTTTAAAGTATGGAGCTATTGCATCAGCATTCTCTGAAAGGAGCGTAATTGGTACACAGAGGGGACCAGAAAACTTGCTCTTATTATTTAAGTTGCTTCACTACTCCGAGGATGACCACTTCTCAGTTATTTATGTTGACAGCTGTTCTTGTTCTGGAATATTTACTTCGCCTTTTTTGGCAAATGAATTTCGGATGGCTGTGTTTAGTAACCCTGCTTTAGCAGTACTGTCTTCCATAGTATTTCCATTGCTATCGCGCATTGTGTCTTGCCTCTAGCATACTTTAAACACGACCGGAGTCTCTTTGGAGTTTCTGCTAGGCTTAGACAAAAAAGTTTCGTTGTAGAAATTAATATTAAGCATCTTGCATTGAAGTCCGCGCCAAATTTCGAGCTTCTGCAAAAGATCGTCGATCTTTCGGCATAAATAAATAAATTAATTAATTTAAATTTGGAATGTACATAACTGAGTTTGTACGAAATCCCTCAAGCGCGAACAGAACTCAAATTTCTCCAGTTTCCTATTGGACGTCAAATAGACACATAAACGGTTTTAGGAGAAGGAGGATTTATTGTGAAATAGTGAAGGTGTATATAATTATCATAAGGGACGTGCTTTTTTCCGATCCACGAAATGATCAAGTTTCATTACCGTTTAATTTACACTTGAAAAGGAAGTAATTTAAACAAAAATTATAATAAAAGAAGTTGCCGCATCAAACGAAACAGTCACGTCAGGTAATTTCTTCCATTAGCAAAGACAATTATTACGGTTAAGGGAACCCGGAACCTAAAAATGATGAAATTTTCATCATTCTGGTGTTAATAGTTCATAAGAAAATATTCCTTACATTTAACAAATAGGACGTTCCGGGTCCCCGCGGAGCGAGTTAATGCACCGTATCTAGGGTACGGGTAGCCAAGCTTGCTTCACAGATTTAAGATGAGAGTTGCCAGCCTAGGCCTGATTTTTATTCGGTTTCCCACGCCGGGTTGGTCACTACATCCCGCCTCAGGTACTTACTACGCAAATACGTTCTCGCAGTTGAACATGAGATAACCATAGATCCAGACAGTTTGCGCACACAGAATCCGTCCTCGTGGGGAGGGGTGTGGGGGATGGCGGCGGAAGTGATGGCGGCAGGAACAGCATCCTGTCATCACCTGTCATGACACCTCCCAAACCCAAACAACAATGCCAACTTCTCTGGAGAGAAGAGCGTCATAAATCTGAAAGAAAAGATGTCTGTGTACGAAACAGAAAATTATGATGAAGATGATCTTGGTAGTAACAGTGTGTTTCTTAAATTTATTAATTAATGGTGTGTTACCCATGGATACTGTACACAGCACCTATCAACAACTGGTTGCTCTACAATTACTATGATCTCAAGATGTCCAGGAGTAGAGCGAAACAAGTCACAAAAAAGCGCCACATAGTACTACATTACATGAAACTCATAATCTTTCCAACGTATAACGGACTTCTTTCTTCATCTCTCTTAATCACGTTTTTACAGTCACCACAAAGACTCACTAAAATTCGGTTGCATTATTGGCGATGAATCACACGAAACAATAACAACCTACGCCTGAGAGTATTCATTTGGAAAAAATAATGTTGATCGTACACATGAAACTAATTGTCGGACTAACAGATGCCACACAGAGATGCACTTGGAGAAACCAAAGTAAATGTAACACATCGAGACAGGGAGCGAGGCGCCACCATATGGTGACTATGCACTATGAATTAATAACACATTCATAGTGCAAGAGTGGTTATTCAGTAACCCGACACTCTAAAATAAACCAACCCCAATTAATAAAAGTGAAGTTGACACCTTTCCTTTATGACAGAGCCTCCATAAAAGCAGACTGGACGACAAAAAAGGGCCAAGTAAAGTCATTGTTACTTCACATTGTCGAGTGGACGCAAGATGCATAATACAAAGACTCGTTCAACTGATACGTATGTATTGTAATTGAGTATGGGAGCTCTACCAAGTAGAATTACTAGAGAACATATAGAAAATTCAGGGAATAACGGAGTGTATTCAGGGAATAGCTGTGTGTTTCATAGCCAGCCCAGTTAATAACTGTGAGAGAGCTACGGAGCTGTTCATCATACTCCAGCTGCACATCATACTGTAGAAGAGGTTTCCTAATGACATGTCCTGAGTATATTGCAAGTGCTGGGAGTCGACTCCGGCAGTGACAGAGAAAACCACTGCACAAAGGTCAGAATGAGACACCGCCCCATTTTCTGGAGATTGACAGTGGTAGTAGAGATTGGATTTGAGTGGTGGACCGCACGTGAGTTGGAACAGATTGAATCAGACTTTCATTCATGTGATGTTACGGTTCTGTGATCATCACTAAAGTGGAGGCTGTTGATCCCTAGATGACATAGTGAACCATAGAGGCTCAGAGAGTTGCCGTCAGCAGGACTTATTGGGTAGTGGCGTGCGTAGACAGAATCGCTGCCAAATTCATCAGGATAACACTACCTGACAGGAACCACAAGCCATGGCCGATGATTGGTGGACATTTCCACGCTACTTGCCCACCACAGGCCGCTGAACACAGCCAAGGGAAGGACTGTATCCGATGCAGCACTGCCCGTTTACTGTAACCCTCACACCCTCACATTGACTATGTGACACATAAATACCATCGCAATTAAAACTACAGGCTCCATGATGACTTCTCTGCAAGAGACTAACGTGGCTATGGTCACCACATGGAACCTTCCCTGGGAGTCCTGTACCTCGTATCCTATGCACCACTGCCCGTTTACTGTAACCCTCGCACCCTCACATTGACGAAGCGACACAAAAATTGCATTGTGATTGAAGACAACTGGCTTGTGATGAGTTCTCTCCAAGAGACAAACGTGGCCACGGTCGCCACTTGGAATCTCTCCTCGAAGTCCACTAGTTTGTATCCGACTCACCAGTGCCCGTTTACTGTAACCTCACATTAATGATGAGAGATAGAGTTTGCATCGCGATTTAATAGTGCAGACTCCATGTCGACTTCTCTCCAAAAGACTAATACCGTCCTCTTTCGTTGTCTCTCCCTTATGCGGGTGTTGGGGTATTGAATAAGCTTCATGGACATTGTCGGAGACATTCTGCTAGTGTACATCTACGATACTGCCGCGGCTACGGTCAGCACATGGAACCACTCCTGGGTGTGCAGTAGCTTTTATCAGAAGCACCAGTCCCTATTTACTGTAACCATAGTTGCGCCACATTGTCGATAAGACACAGAAAGTGCATCATGATGGAAAACTACAATCTCCATGCTGAATTATAAACAAGAGACTAACGCGGCTACGGTCACCGCATGGAACCCATCCTGGGAGTTGGTTGGTTGGTTGTTTGGGGAAGGATACCAGACAGCGTGGGCATCGGTCTCATCGGATTAGGGAAGGATGGGGAAGGAAGTCGGCCGTGCCCTTTCAGAGGAACCATCCCGGCATTTGCCTGGAGTGATTTAGGGAAATCACAGAAAACCTAAATAAGGATCACCGGACGCGGAACTGAACCGGTGTCCTCCTGAATGCGAGTCCAGTGTGCTAACCACAGCGCCACCTAGCTCGGTGAGTCCAGTAGCTAATAACCAATGCACCACTGCCCATTTACAGTTATCCTTGCACCCTGACACTGCTGATGCGACAAAGACATTGCGTCGTGATTGAAAACCACAGGCACCATGCCGACTTGCCTCCTGTGAGTCCAATAGCTAGTACTCAATGCACCGCTGCCCATTCACTGTAACCCTCACACCTTCACATTGATGATGCTCCACAGAAATTATATCGCGATTGAAACCTACACATGCGGCCATCTCTGCAAGAGACTAATGAGGCTACGGTCAGCTCATGGAACCTCTCCTAGGTGACCAGTATCTTATATCCGATGCCACACTGTTCATTTACTGTAACCCTCGCACCATCACATTTACGATATGACACAGAAATTGCACCGCAATTGAACTCTACAGGCTACATCCAAGTTCTCTCCATGAAACTAAAGCGGCTACGGTCACTCCATGCAACCTCTCCTGGGAGTCCAGTAGCTTGCATGTAATGCACCACTGCCAGTTTACTGTAACCCTCACACCCTCACATTATCGATGCAACACAGAAACCGCACCGTGATTTAGCTCTACAGGCTACATGCCAATTTCTCCCAAGAGACTAACGCGGCTATGGTCACCGCATGGAACCTTCCCTGGGAGCCCAGTTGCTTGAACCGATGCACCAGTTCCCATTTACTATAACCCTCATTCAATCGCTACATCGAAATTATATCACAATTGAAAACTACTGGCTCCATGCCGATTCCGCTCCAAGAAACTAACGTGGCTATGGTCACTGCATGGAACCACTTCTAGGAATCCAGTAGCATTTCCAAATGCAGAACTGCCTGTTTCCTGTAACCCTCGCACTCTCATATTGATGATGTGATGGTGAAGGTGGATCGTGATTGAATACACAGGGTCCATGCCGACATCCCGCCAAGAGATTGTCACATCTACAGTCCCCAAATGGAAAAAATGTTCAAATGTGTGTGAAATCTTATGGGACTTAACTGCTAAGGTCATCAGTCCCTAAGCTTACACACTACTTAATCTAAATTATCCTGACAAACACACACACCCATTCCCGAGGGAGGACTCGAACCTCCGCCGAGACCAGGCGCACAGTTCGTGACTGCAGCGCCCTAGACCGCACGGCTAATCCCGCACGGCCCCCGCATGGAACCTCCCATGGGAGACCTGTAGCTAGTATCCGAGCAACACTGCCCGTTTACTGTAACCTTCACACCCTCCCGCTGACGATATGGCACTGAATTTGGATCACGATTTAATACTACAGACAGTGCCAACTTCTCTCCAAGAGACTAATTCCC
Organism: Schistocerca piceifrons; assembly: GCF_021461385.2. Lineage (NCBI taxonomy): Eukaryota > Metazoa > Arthropoda > Insecta > Orthoptera > Acrididae > Schistocerca > Schistocerca piceifrons. The sequence continues at coordinate 559,764,783 of NC_060143.1, forward strand.
CCCTCACGACTTGTCCCTCCATTAGGTAGGTGATGGCCTGTTGAATAAGCTTTAAGCACATTGTGGGAGTCATTCTGCCACTGTACATCTACGATATTGCTGCGGCTATGGTCACCACATGGAACTTCTCCTGGGTGTACAGTAGCTCTTATCTGATGCACCACTCCCTATTTACGGTAATACTCGTTCGACCCACCCCCTCCCCCCCCCCCCCACCACCAATTTTCAATTCGACCCGGAAATTGCATGGAGCCGCATGGAACCTCTAGTACGAGTACAGTAAATGACACCTGATGCACCACTGTTAGTTTACTATAACACTCAGTGCCTCACATTGGCGATGCAACAAAGAAATTGCATCGCGATTGGAAACCACAAGCTGCATGCCGTTTTGTCTCCAACAGACTAATGCGACTACAATCACTACATGGAACCTCTTCTGGGACTTCAGTTGCTTGTATCCGATGCACCACTGCCCACTTACTGTAACCCTCATTGCCTCACACTAACGATGCTATATCGAAATTCCATCACAACTGAAAACCACAGGATCCATGCCGACTCCTCTCCAAGAAACTAACACGGCTACAGCCACACCATGGAACCTCTCCTGGGTGCCCTGTTGCTTGTATCGAAAACACCACTGCCTGTATACGGTAAGTCTCGTTCCTTCACACTGACGATGTACACAGAAATTCCATCGCGATTGATCCTGGCAATCAAGTAGCTTATCACCGATCAACCACTGCATGCTTACTGTTACCCTTGCATCTCACATTGACCATGAGACACAGAAATTGTGTCGCGACTGAATACTACAGCATCCACGTTGACCTCTCTCCAGGAGAGTAACGGAGCTACAGTCTATAAAGGCACATTTGCCTGCCGAGCGTGAGTTTCCGCGGAAACGCGAAATACTAATTAAATAAATAATCAGTGACAAATAAATAAAGCCTATGGCACACAACTGCAGCGCTGTGTCGCTGATAAAACAAAAGCACAATTACGTTACTCTTATGTTTGTTTAAGAAAAAGAGAGCTCTGGTTGAAGTGGTGCGAGAAGCACATATTTTATTTTATTGTCTGGCACACCGCCATATTTCGTGTTATAGAAGAATACTGCGAGTTGCAACCACACTAGGCACTCGATTCTGTAAAGAATTTATATTTGTAAAAGTAAGTAGGATTATGAACTGTAGGCTTATTCATTGAATATATCTGATTTAACTAACTGTGTAACTTTTTTATGTTTAGTAGACAATCACCTCTGTACGACGTATCGGCATGGCTGGCAAATTATTGTAATATTGAGATTTAGATTATGAGTCCGCACCTACCGCAGCAGTCTTTGGAAACGATTTAATTACGAAGTCCGATTATTTCAGTTTTATTTCACGGTCAACTACGAGTAACATTGCCTTTACGAAAAAGCTATTGTCAAGCGTCTGATACCGAATAATTAAACGTCCACGTTCCAGATAAGCTAATACAATTGCAATCACAATCACCATCATACAGATAGAATAATTAACATATTTAAAATAACATTTTTTATTAATTTTATTTATTTTATATTGGCGACTGCGTGTCGGACTTGTTATTTTGTCATTTGTTACATTGTTCTCTTTGTTTCATGTAAGAAAACAACTTTCTGGACCTGGACGTCAATGTATGAGAGATAACAAAATCTGAAGATATTTTCCAATTCTGAAATTTTGCCGGAAGACGCAAAGAAGCTTCCAGCAAAATAAGGTAAGACGCAGCATCTTTGCATTAGCAGGCTTGACCAGATGTATAATTCAGTGTATTAGCTTTTCAGTAAATTCTGTAGTGTTTCTTTTCTGCATAACAGTTTCAGTGATAAATTTCATTCTCAGTACTTTTCCCTAAACAATAACGTATGCAACAATACCAATACACGAGTGTACAATATGGCCGACTTCTGTACGATATCATGTAACATGGCCAGCAGCCATTACCAATAATCTCAAATTCAGTTTATATTTTTAAATTAACAGACAGCCATTGTTGCTACGAGCGATTCATGCTCAACTACATTTTATTTTAAAATCAGTGTCAAAAATTTTCTTGAAACATATATCACGTGTGGCATGGTAATAACTAGAAAACAATACGCAAAAATGGAACAGCAAGGACGTACTATTCAGACGCAATCCGACTCGGACGTGAGACAAGTGTTAGAAAATGACTTTACGACAGCAACCGGTAGTGACGATTCATCAAACATTGACGCAAGTGTTGACGAAAATTTTGACAATAGGCCGTCCACTACAAAAATTTCAAAATCTCAATCAGAGCCCATGTTAATGCATGACGTCACGTCTAATGACGCGGTGGGGGCAGAGACCTTGCAAACGGTAAACATTGCCGACATGTTACAAATGCTAATGAAACAAAACGCAGAAAATATGGCAACCATAAGGAAACAGAACGCCGAAAACATGGCAACCTTAAAGGCACAATTAGAGACACAAAATGAACAGTTAAAAACACAAAATGACGAAATCAAATCTGATCTCATAGCAATCAAGATAGGTAATGACACTTTATGTAAGCGTGTGGAACTTATAGACGCCACACTGACCAAACAGATGACTGAACTCAGTACTAAATTTTCCCAGCTCAATACGAGACAAGAAAAGACTACAACTGACGTAGCACTTTTACAGACACAAGTAAAAAACCTTAATGTCACGTGTGAAGTTCTTACTGAACAAATTCAAACATATCCTTCAGTACATGACAACCTTGAAAAACGAATTACTGACGTACAGAATAAATTTGACAATGTTGAACAACACCTGACTGACATCTTACAATCAGATGCCACAGCTCATTTTCAAAATATTAATAAAGAATTTCATGATTGGGTTGAGAACAAAGACAAACATTTTGATAGATGCTTACGTGAAAATTTACCAACAACTGTCCACGACTCCGTAGCGCAATACATTACTAATAACAAACAGCTGATCAGTGACGCAGTACAATCCGTCACTGCACCCATGAGACAATTCACCGATCAACTACAGTCTGAATGTAACGAAAATATCAGTCAAAATGTACAGTTCAGAAACCAATATACATTCGAGTATGATACACACATTCCGCACACGACAAATACACAAGAACAAAACACACCACGACTACAACACATACCACGATGTGCAAACACAAACACAAGCTATTATCATGGTAAACCACAGCAACATTATCGTAATTACTCGCCAGCTGGACATAGCAGTAATTACAGTGGGACAAATCCATATCATAATGCAAGGGAAGACGAAAGCTTAATGAAACACAGGCAATTTCAGATTTTTATCCCAGAAAAACGAACCATTCATCCGGTGATTTTTCTTAAATCTTTTAGTAACGCATTTCCTCGCACTTGGAGTGACCGGAAAAAGATTTCATATATTGTCGGTTACATCCAAGGCGATGCAGCTGTCTGGGCATACAGTCAAGCTGACATATGTACCACGTACAGTGAGTTTGAGCGTGCTTTTCTGAACAAATTCTGGTCGCAATCCGTCCAGGAGCGACTCAGAAGACAAATTTTAGAACCTGAAACTTTTAACAGTAAAAATGGTAACTTACGCAGATATTTTGAAAAATACTTGAACAAGGGACATTTTTTAGACGAACCAGTCGCAACGCGTGATATACTCCGAGCGTTGAAGGCCAAATTGCCTTTCAACATTAAAGAAAAACTTCTACATATCCCGGATGACGATTCAGATTATTTTTTAACAGCTTTAGATTCGGTTGACATGTTATAGAAGAATACTGCGAGTTGCAACCACACTAGGCACTCGATTCTGTAAAGAATTTATATTTATAAAAGTAAGTAGGATTATGAACTGTAGGCTTATTCATTGAATATATCTGATTTAACTAACTGTGTAACTTTTTTATGTTTAGTAGACAATCACCTCTGTACGACGTATTGGCATGGCTGGCAAATTATTGAAATATTGAGATTTAGATTATGAGTCCGCACCTACCGCAGCAGTCTTTGGAAACGATTTAATTACGAAGTCCGATTATTCAGTTTTATTTCACGGTCAACTACGAGTAACATTGCCTTTACGAAAAAGCCATTGTCAAGCGTCTGATACCGAATAATTAAACGTCCACGTTCCAGATAAGCAAATATCAATTACAATTACAATCACCATCATACAGATAGAATAATCAATATCTAAATAATAATATTTTATTTATTTTATTTATTTTATTTATTTTATAAGTCACACCATGGAACCTCTTCAGGCAGCCTAGTAGCTTGAATCCGATGTAACAGTGCCGTTTACCGTAACCCTTGCACAATCACACTAACGATGCGACACAGAAGCTGCATCGCGATTTCATACTACATGCTCCATGCCTACTTCTCTCCAAGAGAGAGGCTTCGGTCATTGCATGGAACCTCCCCTGTAAGTCCAGTAGCTTGTACCCGATGCACCACTGCTCGGTTTCTGTAAATCTCGCACCATTAGATTGACGATGCGGCACAGAAATTGCGTCGTGATTGAGTACTACAGGTTCCATGATGTATTATTTCCTAGAGACTAACTCCGTTACGGTCACTGCATGGATCCTCTAGTGGAGGTCCTGTGGATTTCATCCTCTGCACCACTGCCCGATTACTGTAGAATTCGCACCCTCACATTGAAGTTGCGACACAGGAATTGTATCGCGATTCAAAAGTACGTGATCCATACCGTCGTCTCTCTAGGAGAGTAACCGCACTACGGTCAGCGCATAGAATCTCGCTTGTGAATCCTGTAGGTTGTATCCGATGCAGTACTGGCCGTTTTCTGTATATCTCGCACCCTTACATTGGCGATGCGGTACAGAAATTGCATCGCAATTGAATACTGCAGGCCTATGTCGCCTTACCTCCAAGAGAGTAACACGGTTACTGTCACCCCATGGTACCTCCTTAGTGAGCCCAGTAGCTTTTATCCGATGTAAAAGTGCCCGTATACTCTACCGCTTGCACCGTCACATTGATGATGTGACACAAAAATTGAATCGCAATTGAAAACAAGAGGGTCATTGCCGACATTTCTTTAAGGAACTAACGTGGCGACGGTCACCACATGGGAATCCATTAGTTTGTATCCAATGCACCACTGCCCATTTACTGTAACCCTCGCCCAATCACATTGACGACGCGACACGTAAAACTGCATTGGGAAGGAGAGCTACAGGCTTCATGCCGACTTATCTCCAAGGGACCAACGACCCTATGGTCACATCATGGAAGCTATCAGGGGAGTCCATTAGCTTCTATCCAATGTACCTCTGCTCGTTTTCTGTAACACTCGCACGCTTACATCGATGATGGAGACAAAGAAATTGCATCGCGATTCAAAACTACAGGCTCGTTGTCCAATTCTCTGTAAGAGATTAACATGGCTATGGTCGCACCATCGAACCTCTTTATAGAGCTCTGTAGCTTGTATCCGTTGTAACAGTGCCCGTTTACTCTATCCGTTGCACAGTCACACTGACGATGCTACACAGAAACTGCAACGCTGTTTAATTATACAGGGTGCATGCTGGCTTTTCTCCAACAGAATAACGGGGCTACGATTACTGCATTGAACCATTCTTGGGAGTCCAGTAGCTTGTATCCGATGCACCACTGGCATGGAACCTCTAGTGGGATAGTGGGACTCCAGTGGCTTTTATCCGATGCACCATTGCTCGTTTACTGAAGCCCTGGCATCCTGACACTGACGAAGTGGCACACATAGTGCGTCACCACTGAATATTACAGGATCCATGCTGACTTCTCTCCAGGAGATTAACGCCACTGCGTTCACTGTATGGAACCTCTCCTGGGCGCCCAGCACCTTGTATCTGATTCACCTCTGCCCGTTTGCTATAAGACTCGTTAACACGCATTGATGATGCGATACAGAAATAGAATCGCTATGGCAAACTATAGACTCCATGCTGATTTGTCTCCAAGAAACGAACGCAACTACAATCACTGCATGGAACCTTCCTTGGATCCGGTAGCATGAATCCAATGTACCACTGCCAGTATTCTGTAACTATCGCACCCTTACCTCGACGATGCGACACAGAAATGGCTTCGAGACTGAAAGCTACAGGCTCCATGCAGACTTCTCTCAAAGCTACGATCGCCGCTATGGTCACCTCATACAACCTATCCTGGCAGTCCATTACGTTGAATCCGATGCACCACTGTTAGTTTAAGGTAACCCTTGCCCACTCACATTGACGATGCGAGACATGAAATGCATAGTGATTGAATTCTGCAGACTCCATGCCGAGTTCTCTCCGAGAGACTAACGTGGCTATTGCACTGCATGGAACCTCTCCTGAGAATCCGGTAGCTTGTTTCAGATGCATCACAACCCGTTTTCTGTAACCCTTGCACCCTCACTGTCACGATCCAACACAGAAATTTACATGCGAGTGAATACCAAAGGCTATATGCTGAATTATCTGAGAGACTAACGTGGCTACGGTAACCACACTGAACCTCTTCTGGGAGTCCAGCAGCTTTTTTCCGATGCACCACAACCCATTTACTGTAACCCTTGGGACCTCACAGGGACGATGCAACACAGAAATCGCTTCGCAATTGGATTCTATAGGCTCCATGCCGACTTCTCTCTGAGGGACCAATGTGGCTACGGTTTGCGGATGGAATATCTCGTGAGAAGCCAGTAGCTTGTTTCCGATGCACAACAACCCGTTTTCTGTAGCCGTTACAGCTTCACAGTGACGATGCAACACAGAAATGGCGTCGCGAGTGAATACTACAGCGTCATAGCCTTCTTCTCTCCGAGAGTCTAACATGGCTCTGGTCACTGCAGGGAACCTCTTGTGGGAGAAATGTGGCTTGTTTCCGATGCACCACAACCCGTTTGCTGTAACTCGTAAACAGTGGCAATGATGTTGAAACACAGAAATTGCGTCGTGATTGAATAGTACAGACTCCATGGTGAATTCTCTCCTAGACACAAACCTTGCTATGGTCACTGCTTGGAACCTCTCCTGGGGTTCCGATAGCTTTTTTCCCAATTCAATACAACTCGTTTCCTTGCAGCCTCATAGTGACGATGCAACAAAGAATTTGCGTCACGATTGAAAACTCCAGACTCCATGCCGACTTCTCTGCGAGAGTCCAACATGGCTATGGTCTCCAGATGAAACCTCTCATGGGAATCCAGTAGCATGTTTCCGATGCACAAGAACCCGTTTTCTGTAACCCTTGCAGCCTCACAATGACAATACAACACAGAAATTTCTTCGTGAGTGAATAATGCAGTGTCGTAGCCTTCTTCTCTCCGAGAGTCTAACATGGTTATGATCACTACATGGAACCTCTGGTAGGAGAACAGTAGTTGTTTCCGATGCACCACACCACGTTTACTGTAATCCTTGCATCATCGCAGGTACGAAATAACACAGAAATTGCATCGCAATTGAATATTGCAGGCTCGTAACCGACTTCTCTCCAAGAGACTAACATCGCTACGGTCACTGCATGGAACCTGTCCTGCTATTCCAGTATTGTTTACGATGGATAACAACCAGCTTACTGGAACCCCTGCAGCCTCACAGTGACGATGCAACACAGAATTTGCGTCGTGATTGAATACTACAAGCTTCATGCCAACTTCTCTCCGAGAGACTAACGGGGCTACGGTCTCCGGATGGAATTTCTCGTGGGAACCCAGTAGCTTGTTTACGATACACCACAACGCGTTTGCTGTAAGCCTAACACCCTCACAGTGACAAAAATGGGATCACGAACAACTATTACAAGAACATAGCCGACTTCTCTCTGAGAGACTAACGTCGCTACGGTCTCAGAATAGAACCTCTCCTGAGATTCCAGCAACTGTTTCCTGTGGACCAAAACGCGCTTATTGTTAGCCTTGAAGCCTCACAGTGACGATGCAACACAGAATAGACGTCTCGATTGAATACTACAGTCTCTATGCCGACTTCTCTCCGAAAGACTATCGTGGCTACGGTCTCCAAATGGAACTTCTTGTGCAAGAACAGTTGCTCGTTTCCGATGCACCACAACACGTTCACTGTAACCCTTGAACCCTTGCAATGACAATCCAACACATAACTTGACTCGCGACTGAACCCAGTATGCTGCATGCCGTCTTCTCTCCGAGAGACTACTGTGGCTACTATCCCCCGATGGAATCTCTCCTGCGATTCCAGTAACTCGTTTCCGATGCATCACATCCCTTTTACTGTAACACTTGCAGAACCACAGTGACACTGCAACACAGAAATTGCATCTAGACTGAATACTACAGGCTCCCTGCTGTCTTCTAACGTGGCTACGGTCTCCGAATAGAAACTCTCGTTGGAGTCCAGTTGCTTGATTCCGGTGCACCACTACCAGTTTAATGTAACCTTTGCAGTTTCATACTGACGATGGAATACCGAAATTGCATCGCGATTGAATACTACAAGCTCCATGTCATATTAACTCCGGGAGACTGACGTGGGTACGGTCTCCAGATAAAACCCCTCGTGGGAGTCCAGTAGCTTGTTTCCGATGCACCACCACCAGTTTACTGTAACACTTGCAGCCTCACACTGACGATTCGACACAGAAATGGCGTTGAATATTAGAGGTTCGCAGAAGACTTCTCTTTGAGAAACCAACGTGGTAACGGTCACTGCTTGGAACCTCTCCTTGGGTACCAGTAATTTTTTTCCGATTCACCACAACCCATTTACTGTAATACTTGTACCCTCGCAGTGACGATGCAACATATCAATTGCGTCACGATTGAATCATGCATGCTGCATGACGACTTCTCTCTGAGAGACTAACGTCGCTATGGAACTCATGGAAACTCTCCTGGGGTTCCAGTAGCTGTTTACGATGGAAAAAACCAACTTACTGTAACCCTTGCAGCCTCTCAGCGACGATGTAACACAGAAATCGCGTCGCGATTGGACACTACAGGCTCCATGCCACCTTCTTTCTGATAAAATAACGTGGTTACAGTCTCTGGATGGAATCTCTCGTGGGAGTCCAGGAGCTGTTTTCCGATACCTTACAACCCATTTACTATAACCGTTGCACCCTTGCACTGTCGATGCAACACTGAAATAACGTTGTGATTGAATACTACAGGCTACATGCGGTCTCCTGTCCGAGAGACTAACGTGGCTACTGTCTCCAGATGGAACCTCCCATCGAAATTCAGCACCTTGTTTCCGATGCAACACACTCAGTTTACTGTAGCAATTGAAGCCTCAAAGATACGATAAAACACAGAAATTGCGTCGCGATTGAATATTACAGGCTCGTAGAGGACTTCTCTTCGAGAGACTAACGTGGCTACGGTCACTGCATGGAACCTCTCGTGAGAGTGCAGTAGCTTTTTCAGATGCACCTCAGCCACTCTCGTAATGATGATCCAACACAGAAATTGTGTAGCGATTGAATACTGCGGTCTCCATTCGAGTTCTCTCCGAGATACTAACGTGGTTACAGTCACTTCATGGATCCTATTGTGGGAGTACAGTGGCTTATATCCGAGCACCACAACAATTTTACTGTAACCCTTCCACAATGACAGCGGCGATGCAACAAAGAAAGTGCTTTGTGATTGAATATCACAGGCTACATCCCGTCTACCCTCCGAGAGAGTAACATAGCCACAGTCTCCTGATGGAACCTCTCGTGGTAAACCAGTTAACTTTTTTCCAATGCACCACAAACAGTTCACTGTAAACCTTGCAGCCTCACAGTGAGGATGCATCACAGAAATTGCATTGAAAAAGAAAAATACAGGATAGCAGCCGACTTCACTCCGAGAAAATAACGTAGCTACGGTCACTGCAGCGAACTTCTACTGGGAGTCCAGTAGCAGGTTTGTGATGCACCACTCCCCGTTTACTGTAAACCTTTGTGCCTCACAGTAACAATGCAGAACGGAAGTTACATCGATAATGAATATTTCAGGCTCGTAGCCGATTTCTCTTATAGAGACTAACGATGCCACGGTCACTGCATGGAACCTCACCTGAGTCTCCAGTAGCTTGTGTCCGATGCACCACAACGCGTTTACTGTACCATCTGCACCCTCACATGCACAATAAAACACAGATATTTCGTCACGATCTGATACTAGAGGCTCAATGAGGAATCCCCTCCGAGACAGAAACGTTGCTATGGTCACTGAATGAAACCTCGTATACTTGAACAATTGGACCTTCACAGTGACGATGAAACATAGAAACTGCGTTGAGATTGAATCCTACAGGCTCCATTCTGCCATGCCTCCGAGAGACAAATGTGGCTACTGTTACCGTATGGAACCTCCCCTGTTATTGTAGTGGCTTGTTTCCGATGCACCACAATCCATTTACTGGGACAACTGTAGCCACACAGTGACGATGAAACATAGAATATGTGTCGAGATTATATCCTACAGGCTCCATGCAGACTTCTCTCCGAGACATTAATGTGGCTAAGGTTGACGGATGGAACCTCTCCTGGGATTATGGTAGCTTGTTTCAGATGCACCACCACCCATTTAGAGTAAACCTTGCAACCTCACAGTGACTACGCAGCACCGAAATCGCGTCGAGATTGGATCCTACAGGCTCCATGACGACTTCTCTCCTAGAGACTAGCGTGGCTACAATCACTGGATGTAACTTCTACTGATATAATCGTGGATTGTTCCTGATGCACCAAAACCCGTCTACTCGAATACTTCCAGCCTCACCGTGACGATTAAACATAGATATTTTGTTGAATCATACAGGCTGCATGCCGAATTCCCTCCTACAGACTAATGTGTCTACAGTCGCCGGATGGAACCTCCCTGGGATTATGGTAGCTTTTTTTTCGTTTACTGGAACAATTAGTGATTCACAGTGACGACGAAACATAGAAAATGCGTTGAGATTCAATCCCACATTCACCATGCCGAATTCTCTCTGAGAGACTAACATGGCTACGATCTCCAGATGGAACCTTTCCTAGTATGAGGCTGGCTTGATTCCGAAGCACCACAAAACATTCACTGGAATAATTGCAGCCTCACAGAGACGATTAAACATAGAAATTGTTATGAGATTGAGTACTACAGGCTTTATGCCGACTTCTCTGTGAGAGACTAACGTGGCTACCGTCTCCGGATAGATTCTCTCCTGGTATAAAATAAAGGCTTGTTTCCGATACACCACAACCCGTTTACTGGAGCAATTGTACCCTGGCAGTGACGATGAAACATAAAAGTTGCTTCGTGATTTTATAATACAGGCTCCGTGTCGACTCTCTCCGAGAGACTAACGTGGCTACGGTCTAAAGATGGAATCCCTCCTAGTATAATAGTGTCTTGTTTCCGAGACACCACAACCCGTTTACTGGAATAATTGTAGCCTCAGAGTGACAATGAAACACAGAAATCGCGTAAAGATTGAATCCTACAGGCTCCATGCTGCCATGTCTCTGACAGGCAAATGTGGCTAGTGTTACCGAATCGAACCTACCCTGTTATTGTAGTGGCTTGTTTCCGATGCACCACAATCCATTTACTGGAACAATTGTACCCTCACAGTGACGATGAAACATAAAACTTGCGTCGTGAATGAATAACACAACCTCCAAGCAGACATCTCTCCGAGAGACTAACGCGGCCACCGTCTCCGGATAGAATCTCTCCTGGAATTATAGTGGCTTGTTTCCGGTGCACAACAACCTGTTTATTGAAACAATTGCAGTTCACAGTGACGATGAAACATAGAAATTTTGTCGAAACGGTATACTACAGGCTCCATGCAGATTTCTCTGCGAGAGACTACCGTGGCTCCCGTCTCCAGAAAGAATCGCTCCAGGTATAACAGCGGCTTGTTCCGGTGCACCAAACCCGTTTACTGGAATAATTGCAGCCTCACAGTGACGATGAGTCACAGAAATTGCGGCGAGATAGAATACTAAAGGCTCCATGCCGACTTCTCTCCTAGAAACTGACGTGGCTTCCGTCTCCGGATAGAATCTCTCTGTGTATATTAGTGGCTTATTTCCGATGCAACACAACCCGTTTACTGGAACAATTGCGGCCTCGCAGTGACGATGATACATAGAAATTGCGTCGAGATTGAATCGAAAAGCCTACATGCCGTCTTCTCCCCGAGAGGCGAACGTGGCTATCGTATCCAGAAAGAATCTCTCCTGGTATAATAGTGGCTTGTTACCGATGCACTACAACACGTTTACTGGAACAATTGCAGCTTTACAGTGATAATGAATCATAGAAATTGCGACGACATTGAATACTACAGGCTCGAAGCCGACTTCTCAACGAGAGATTATCGTGGCTACCGTCTCCGGATACAATCTTTCTGGAATTAGGCTTGTATCTGATGCAATACAACCAATTTACAGAAAGTATTGCAGTCTCACAGTGACGATGAAAGATAGATATTGCGTCGGGATTGAATATTACAGGGTCCATGCCGACTTCGTTCCGAGAGTCTAACGTGGCTACCGTCTCTCGATATAATCTCTCCTGATATGATAGTAAATTGTTTCCGATGCACCACTACCCCTTTACTGGAAGTATTGCAGCCTCACAGTGACGATGAAGCATAAAAATTACGTCGACACTGAATAATGCAGCCTCCATGCAGAGATCTCTTCGAGAGACTAACGCGGCTACCATTCCCGGATAGAATCTCTTCCGGAATTGTAGTGGCTTGTTTCCGTTGCCCCACAAGCTGTTTATTGAAACAATAGCAGCTTCACAGTGACGATGCAACATAGAAAATTTGTCGAAATGGAATACTACAGGCTCCATGCAGATTTCTCTGCGAAAGACTAACGTGGTTCCCATCTCCAGGAAGAATCTCTCCAGGTATAATAGCGGCTTGTTCCGATGCACCAAACCCGTTTACTGGAACAATTGCAGCCTCGCAGTGACAATGATAAATAGAAATTGCGTCGAGATTGAATCGAAAAGCCTACATGCCGCTTTCTCACAGAGAGGCCAACGTGGCTATCGTATCCAGAAAGAATCTCTCCTGGTATAATAGTGGCTTGTTACCGATGCACCACAACACGTTTACTGGAACAATTCCAGCGTCACAGTGACTATGAATCATAGAAATTGCGTCGAGATGAATGCTGCAGGCTTCATGCCGACATCTCCCCGACGGACGAATGAGGAATAGAACCTCTCCTGCAATTACTGTGGGTGTTGCCGAAGCAGCACAACCCGTTTACTGGAACAATTTATGCCTCACAGAGACGATGAAACACAAGAATTGCGTTCATATTGAATCCTACAGTTTCCATGCCGACTTCTCACAGGGAGGTTAATGTGGCTAAGGTCGACAAATGTTACATCCCCTGAGATTATGGTTGCTTGTTACCTATGCACCAACATCCATTTAGTGTGACCCTTGCAACTTCACATTGACTACGAAGCACCGAAATTACGTCGTGATAGAATCCTACAGGCTCCATGAAGACATCTCTCCGAGAGACGAATGAGGCTTCTGTCTCGGAATAGAACTTCCCCTTTAATTATCGTGGGTTGTTATCGATGCACCACAACCCATTTACTGGAACAATAGCTGCCTCACAGTGACTATGAAACATAGAAATTGCGACGAGACTGAATACTACAGGCTCCAAGCCGACTTCTCCCGGAAAGGCTATCGTGGCTACCGTCTCCGGATACAATCTCGCCTGGAATTATAGTGGCTTGTATCCGATGCACCACAACCAGTTTACTGAAATCTATTGCGGTCTCACAGTGTCAATGAAACATAGAAACTGAGTCGAAATTGTATTCTTCTGGCTCCATGCACACTTCCCTGAGAGAGACTAACGTGGCTACCATCCCCGGATAGAATCGCTCCTGGTACAATAGTGGCTTGTTTACGGTGAACCAAAACCAGTTTACTGGAACAAATGCAGCGTTACCGTGACCATGAAACATAGAAATTGCGTCGAGATTGAGCACTACAGGCTCCATGCCAACTTCTCTCCAAGAGACTATCGTGGGTATCATCTCCGGGTTGAATCTCTTCTGTTATAATACTTTCTTGATTCCGATATAACACAACCCGTTTACTGGAACAACCGGAGCCTCACAGTCACGATGAAACATAGAAATTGCCTCGAGATTGAATACTGCAGGCTCCATGCCGACTTCTCTCTGGGAGACTAACGTGGCTACCGTCTCCGGATATAATCTCTCCTGGAATTATATGGCTTGTTTCGGATACACCACAAACCGTTTACTGGAACAATTGAAGCCTCACAGTGACGATAAAACATAGAAATAACGTCGCGATTGAATCAAAAAGCCTACATGCCGTCTTCTCTCCGAGAGGATAACGTGGATAAAGTCGACGGATGGAACATCCCTGCGATTATAGTAGCTAGTTTGCGATACACCACTATCCATTTAGTGTGACCCTTGCAACCTCACAGTAACTATGCAGCACCGAAATTGCGTGGAGATAGAATCCTACAGGCTCCATGAAGACATCTCTCCGAGAGACGAATGAGGCTTCTGTCTTGGAATAGAACCTATCTTGCAATAATCGTGGGATGTTTTCGAAGCACCACAACCCTTTTACTGGTACAATTTGTGACTCACAGTGAAGATGATACATAGAAATTGCGTCGAGATTGAATAATGCAAGCTCCATGTAGACTATTCTCCAAGAGACTAACGTCGCTACCGTCTCAGGATAGAATCTCCCCTGGTACTACTGTGGCTTGTTCCGATGCACCACAACCCGGTCACTGGAACAATTGCATACTCACATTGACGATGGAACATGGGAATTGCGTCGAGGTTGAACACTACTAGCTCCACGCCGACTTCTCTCCGAGAGACTAACGTGGCTACCATCTCCGGATGGAATCCCTCCTGTTATAATACTGGCTTGTTTCCGATGCACCACAATCTGTGTACTGGAGGTATTGCAGCCTCACAGTAAGGACGAAACATCCAAATTGCGTCGAGATTGAATACTACATGCTCCACGTCGATTTCTCTCTGAGAGACTAAAGTGGCTTCCGTCTCTAGATAGTACCTCTCCTGGAAATATTTCCCTTGTTTCAGATGCACCACATCCCTTTTACTGGTACAATTGCAGTTTCAGAGTTTGAAGAAACATAGAAATTGTTTTACGATTCAATTCCTTAGGCTCCTTGCCGACTTCTCATCGAGAGACTAATAAGGCTAATAATCGTGGGATGTTTTCGATGCACCACAACCCTTTTACTGGTACAATTTGTGACTCACAGTGAATCTCCCCTGGTATTATAGTGGCATGTTTCCGATGCACCTCGAACAGTTTACTGGAACAATTGCAGCCTCACAGTGTCTATGAAACAAAGAAATTGTGTCGAGTTTCAATACTACTTGATCCATGCTCATTTCTCTCCGAGAGACTAACATTGCTTACGTCTCAGGATAGAATCTCTCCTGGTACAATAGTGTTTGTTTCCGATACACCACAGGAAGTTTACTGGAACGGTTGCAGCGTCACAGTCTCGATGGAACCCAGAAATTGGGTCTAGATAGAAAACTACAGAATCCATGAAAACTTCTCTCCGAGATGCTAACGTGGCTATGGTCTCCGCATACAATGTCTCCTGGTATTATAGTTGCTTCTTCCCAATGCACCACCATCCGTAACTGGAACAATTGCATTATCACAGTGACGATTAAACATAGAAACTGCGCTGAGGTTCAATGCTACAAGCTCCATGGCGACTTCTCTTCGAGAGACTAACGTGGCTACCATCTGTGGATAGAATAGCGCCAGTTATAATAGTGGTTTGTTTCTGATGCACCACAACCCGTTTACTGGAAGTATTGCTGTCTCACAGTGACGATGAAACATAGAAATTGCGTGGAGTTTCCATTCTACAGGCACCATGCCTATTTCTCTCCGAGAGACTAACGTGGCTACCATCTCCGGATAGAAACTCTTCTGGTATATTTGTGGCTTGTTCCTGATGCACCACAAACCGTTTAATGGAACAACTGCAGCCCCACAGTGACAATGAAAGATAAGATTTAGGTCGAGATGGAAACCTACGGGCTCCATGACAACATCCCTCACAGAAACTAAAGTGGCTACCGTCCCGGATAGAATCTCTCCTGGAAGATAAGTGGTTTCTCTCCGATGCGCCACAACCAGTTTTCTGGAATCATTGAAGTCTCATAGTGACGACGAAACACAGAATTTACGTAGAGATTGACTTCTACAGATGCCATGCCAACTTCTCTCCGAGAGACTTACGTGGCTATCATTTCCGGATAGAATCTCTCCTGTTATATTAGTGGTTTGTTTCCAATGCACGACAACCCATTTACTGGAAAAATGGCAGATCCACATTTACGATGAAACATAGAAATTGCGTCTAGATTAAAGACTACAGTCTCCATGGAGTCTTATCTCCAAGAGACTAACATGGCTACCATCTCCGGATAGAATCTCACCTGTTATAATAGTGGCTTGTTTCCGATGCACCTCAACCTGTTTACTGGAAGTTTTGCAGCCAAACTGTGACGATGAAACAAAGAAATGGCGCCGAGATTCAATACTACAATCTCAATGCCCATTTCTCTCCTAGAGACTAACGTAGCTACCGTCTCTGGATAGAATCTCACCTGATATATTAGTGGCTTGTGTCCGATGGACCACAACCGGTTTACTGCATCAATTGCAGCGTCACGGTGACGAAGAAACATTGATATTGCGTCGAGATTGAATACTACACCCTCCATGCTGACTTGCCTGATGGAGACTAACGTGGCTACCATCTCCGTATTGAATCTCTCCTGTTATAATATTGCCTAGTTTCCGATGCACCACAACCCGTTTACTGGGACAATTGATGAATCACAGTGACGATGAAACATAGAAATTTCGTCGATATTGATTACTACAGGCTTCATGGCGATTCCTGTAGGAAAGACTAACGTTTCCGGGTAGAAACTCTCCTACTATAATAGTGGCTTGCTTCCGATGAACCACAACCCGTTTACTGAAACAATTGCAGCCTCCCAGTAACGATGAATCATAGGAACTGGGTCGAGATTCAATCCTACAGGCTCCAAGCCGACTTTTCTCAGAGAGTAACGTGACTACCGTCTCCGGATAGAATCTCTCCTGGAATTATAATGGTTTGTTTCCGATGCACCACATCCCGTGTACTGGAGGAACTGCTCCATCACAGTGACGATGAAACATAGGAATTGAGTCCATATTGATTCCTACTCTTATGGGTAAATTATGCGTCTCTTTGGGTTAAGGGACGCAACATGCAGCGCAAGTTGCTGTGGAGTGGAAGGGTGGACCAGCAAAACATGTAAAGGGAACTGAATTCTAGTTACATACGCTGACTTTATTTTAAATCACACTATAGTTACCAAGCAACGTCTCCCATTCACTAGAAAGCAGCTTTAAACAATAAAAAGAAACTGTTCTCGTATCTCCAAGACAATGAGATATCAACTACAGCTCAAAATTTTTAATAATAAGGTTCTCAGATAGTCTGTGTTTTTAAACAGCCAAGCGTTATCTACACAGCAAGTAGTCAATGATTCTACACCACAACAATAAATGACAAACTTGATTCACAACAATAGATTTTGAATAGTTAAGAAAATTTTATCAGAGAACAATAATACGAAAAGCTGCACTGTCACAGTGGGGCTCAAATAATTTAATACTGCACCACACACAATAACAATGACCAAACCTTGGACAAATCAGTTTTCAAATAGTAAAAAAAATTATGACAGAAAAATAATGATACAAAGCTGCTCTTAAACATCAGGGCTCCGGTAATTAAAAATCTCTCCCCATACAATAACAATGACGAAAGATTAGGCAAAATCAGTTTTTACACAGTTGAAAATGGAAGCAGTAAATCAGTTGATCGCGGTATACTACAATAGATGAATGTAAATACAACTCGCCAAAAGGTACACGTTTGTCTTCGCCTCCAGACGATACAGACATCACAACAACGCTAAACAGGTTACTAGCCGGAAATCCCAAATGTAATCACATCTACAATACACTACGATTGACCTTGAGTGACCGATAAAGGAACAGATACAATTGAGACATAAATGTACACGTACAGGAGACTGCATCCCCTTCCCTTTTATCCTTTCCCTTTTCCTCTTTACGCACTGCACGTAAACAGGGCCCGCGCAAGGTAGCAGCTCGGTCTAGGGCTCCTTGGCACGGTTCGCGCCGTTCCCCCCGTCGGAGGTTCGAGTCCGCCCTCGGGCATGGGTGTGTGTGTGTTGTCCTTCGTGTAAGTTGGTTTAAGTTATATTAAGCAGTGTATAAGCCTATGGAACGAGAACTCTCTAGTTTGGTCCCATAAGAACTTACCACAAATTTCCAATTTCCTTACACAGGGCAGACGCAAAGCAGGCCGGACAGAAGCGTCAGCTACCGCGGCCACGCCACAAACAAACGAATGAACGGCTAGAGCGAAACTAAAAACAGTAGTGCTCACAGCATGGCGCAAGGGTTTCGCTACGCCAAACAGACCGGCCCACAAGAACTGGCATTAAACCCACCCGTAAAAGAAACAAATACAATACTGGGCATTGTTACACCACGAGGATGACGTGTTACAGACGCGAAATTTAATGGAAAGGAAGAAGATGCTGTGATATGCAAATGATTAGCTTTTCAGATCATTCTCACAAGGTTGGCGCCGGTGGCGACACCTACAACGTGCTGACATGAGGAAAGTTTCCAACAGATTTATCATACACAAACAGCAGTTGACCGGCGTTGCCTGGTGAAACGTTGTTGTGATGTCTCGTGTAAGGAGGATAAATGCGTACCATCACGTTTCCGACTTCGATGAAGGTCGGATTGTAGCTTACCGCGATTGCGGATTATCCTATCGCGACACTGCTGCTCGCGTTGGTCGAGATCCAATGATTGTTAGCAGAATATGGAATCAGTGGGTTTAGGAGGGTAATACGGAACGCCGTGCTGGATCCCAACGGCCTCGTATCACTAGCTGTTGAGATGACTGGCATCTTATCCGCATGGCTGTAACGGATCGTGCAGCCACGTCTCGATCCCTGAGTCAACAGATGGGGACGTTTGCAAGACAACAACCATCTGCACGAACAGCTCGACGGCGTTTGCAGCAGCATGGACTATCAGCTCGGAGACCATGGCTGCGGTTACTCTTGACACTGCATCACAGACAGGAGCGCCTGTGTGCACGAATGGCAAAACGTCATTATTTCGGATGAATCCAGGTTCTGTTTACAGCATCATGATGGTCGCATCCGTGTTTGGCGACATCGCGGTGAACGCACATTGGAAGCGTGTATTCGTCATCGCCATACTGGCGTATCACCCAGCGTGATGGTATGGGGTGCCATTGGTTACAAGTCTCGGTCACCTCTTGTTCGCAATGACGGCACTTTGAACAGTATACGTTACATATCAGATGTGTTACGACTCGTGGCTCTACCCTTAATTCGATCCCTGCCAAACCCTACATTTCAGCAGGATAATGCACAACCGCATGTCGCAGGTCCGGTACGGGACTTTCTGGATACAGAAAATGTTCGACTGCTGCCCTGGGCAGCACATTCTCCACATCTCTCACCAATTGAAAACGTCTGGTCAATGGTGTCCGAGTAACTGGCTCGTCACCATACGCCACTCACTACTCTTGATGAAGTGTGGTATCGTGTTGAAGCTGCATGGGCAGCTGTACCTGTACACGCCATCCTAGCTCTGTTTGACTCAATGCCCAGGCGTGTCAAGGCCGTTATTAAGGACAGAGGTGGTTGTTCTGGATACTGATTTCTTTGGATCTATGCACCCAAATTGCGAGAAAATGTAATCACATGTCAATTCTAGTATAATATATTTGTCCAATGAATACCCGTTTATCATCTGCATTTCTTCTTGGTGTAGCAATTTCAATGGCCAGTAGTGTATATACAGAGCAGTCGGCAAGCTGACACATGTATCCTGCCCACCACAGGGAAAATTCGTTAATTTATGGTAAGAATGAAACCAGTACGCCCTATGTCAAATTGAGAATCACGTTATAAGACATATTAGTGATGAGGAACAAACATGCTTTTTCGAGGCATTCTGCCAAGTGATGGTAGGTCCGCAAGTGCAGAATTTGGATATTTTTTTTGCTTTGTCCTTCTTAATTACACTGGTGGTCCGCTCCCGGTAGCTGAGTCGTCAGCGCGACAGACTGTCAATGATAAGGGCCCGGGTTCGATTCCCGGCTGGGTCGATTTTCTCCGCTCAGGGAGTGGGTGTTGTGTTGTCCTAATCATCATCATTTCATCCCCATCGACGCGCAAGTCGCCGAAGTGGCGTTAAATCGAAAGACTTGCATCCGGCGAGCGGTCTACCCAACGGGAGGCCCTCGTCACCGGACATTTCATTTCATTACACTGGTACAAAACTAAGCTGTAGCGGTTACTGCTTTCGGGCTGACACGCCCATTCTCTATGTCAGTCAGTTGCAACTGACACATAAGCTAAAATGAGTGCGGCCACTTGTAGTCCATTGTGTACACTGCAGTGTAGAAGCTGTTCAAGGCTTACTGTATCATACTGTACGAATTAATGTTTACAGCAAGGTGTGTGATTTGAGAATGGGCGTGTCAACGCGAAACCGATAGCCACTGCAGCTTAATTGTGTATCACTGCAACTGAGGGGTCCCAAAAAAATATCTAATTTCCTCACGTATTAATGAGGCAGTAGCTAGATAAAATTTGAGGTAGATACTTAAAACACCAATCAGAAATAACAGCTCTTAAATGCACACAAGACAATCAAATGCACAATGTCGAAGAACAGTAAAGGCATCTTCACTAAAGGCCATTAACAAAATCTGAGAGCCTCACTCTTGTTGCTTAGAGTAACCTCACAATGCACTTCTGTATAACTAGAAGCCATTACGGCCGCACAGGCAACAAAGAGCCAGATCAGCTAGGAGTGGCCAGCGAGACATCGAATTCATACAGTGAGGGCGGCTGGCCTAACACCGGCGCTTCACACGGTGGGTTCAGTTTAATTAGGGAAACGAGCCAGCAAACGAGCGCCCGCGGCAATGTTCAAGATGAGAATCATAGTGAAAACACGCTTACGGGTTGAGACAGTACATCACACTGGTGTCGCACAACCAAAAAGAGCGTTCTCACGCACTGTTATTTGAAAGAACCAGTCGTCTACACATCCAGGGGTAAGAAAATACTATACCAGCGGAGCACACTAGCCGCTCCCCGGGAGACAAATGGGCAGGTCACTCTGGATGTCCACGGCACACCACAAGTGACTCTGCAGCGTAAGTCTGAGCTGAGCGAGACTGCTAAGAGCGCAGCGCAAGGGTAGCACTAAGTGCCTGCATTGGAAATAGCAAGCGAGACACACTAATCAGGTAATATATTAAAATTGCTTCTAACCGTTTTAATCTTCACAACCAGGTAGCGTTGCAACAAATAAGTCTCAAAGAGTCGCAAGCGGGATTGCGCTTGTAGTAGCGAGCAGCGGGGAAGGGGGGGGAGGGGATCTGGAGCTCGGTTCCTGTTTCAGGAACGTGAGCTTAAAAGTTTATGATTTATCCCAGACCAGCAGCCCTCGTGCCCAGGCGCCTTTTTTAAATCGATTAATCCCTCCTCTAACATATTTTAATTGGACTGAAATTAACGCTCAACAAACTGCATCATTTTTATGTGCACGGCCCGGTTTTAAGTGCAAAAGCATTCACCCTTACACAACTCCGAACTGGAGTGAGACTGATGGTTCAGATTTGGTCCACAGGAGAATCAAATCTTGATCTAAGATTATTTTTAACCGTTTGAAGAAGCCTTTTTTTATTTTGATTTTATGTGGAAAAGACACATCTCCCTGGGAGGTTTTCGAAGCAACACTTCTGCACTTTAAACTTAAACGAAGCAGTTCAAGGTTTGACGAAGGTAAATAAATATAATCAGAAGAATTTTTTTACCCAATAATCTTTATCTACTGTCGACGTAGGATCGTTTAAAGTGGAGGTAAATGTAGCATGTAAAATTCGTTCTTGCGTGAACTCAATACGCGGGGACGGTTTCAAGTGAATCAAAGAAACCAAAACGCAGTCTTCCGAAACAATTGAAAACTCTCTTTGAAAACTTTACCTTGTTTCGCATTTTAAATGTGAGATTTTTACGGACTCCACACCCGTCTTTCGACTTGGGCATACTTCAATTTTTAAGAGAAGTTAAACAAATACATGTAATTAATGGTAATCCTATTGTTTTGAGAAGGCATTATCCGTTGCTCTGATATAAGCAACATGGTTCGAAAGACATTAAAAAAACATGTATCAGATCACTCGTCGCCAGAATCAATAAAGATCAAGATCGGGTGCCAAGCTATGGTTGACTAATGTTAATTATGGTAAAATAAAGGCTGGGAACCAGAATAAAAAGTGGTACGGTTACAGCACAAAAAAAGGCGGATATACCATGTTTTGTGTTGGCAAAAGAGCCAACACCGTGTTCTGAGTGGAGGCCGAAATGCACGTGTTTTAGCTCACGCAGGCTGGCGTGATGAGGGAAGAACTATACTGACGTGAGGTCTGGAACATGACAAGGAATGAGAATTCAGAAAGCGGATGTAATTAGTTTGATACTTAACTTCAATCCATTAATTATGAACGTCGCGCTTGTCGGTACGTGATTCACAATATTATCTGTTCAGAATACATTTATTGAAGATAGTAGTTATAGTAACTGAATATGGCGCCTTGCTAGGTCGTAGCAAATGACGTAGCTGAAGGCTATGCTAAACTGTCGCCTCCGCAAATGAGAGCGTATGTAGACAGTGAACCATCGCTAGCAAAGTCGGCTGTCCAACTGGGGCGAGTGCTAGGGAGTCTCTCTAGACCTGCCATGTGGCGACGCTCGGTCTGCAATCACTGATAGTGGCGACACGCGGGTCCGACGTATACTAACGGACCGCGGCCGATTTAAAGGCTACCACCTAGCAAGTGTGGTGTCTGGCGGTGACACCACATCATGCGTAAATTTAGGGAAGAAAAGATGGGGAACTAGCTTTTTGTCTTGTCTGCAGCTTCAAAGACATTTAAATCAAAACATATTGCATATTCGCCCTTTTTTACGAGTTAATCGTAATTGCTCAACGCAGTGAGCTCACTCAGTTGCAAGGTGTTGGAACACTTGCATCTTCAAGTTTATGGAATACTTTATCCCATATCCCTGATCCTGTCCCGAAAATAAAGAACATTCGCCAGCCATAGTAAACAGTATAATATCTTATGGCTGAACAGTAAACAGCTAAAATAGTTTTCCTGAAGGGATAAAATTTTTGGGGGTGGATTTTTTCCTGTGATGGACGCTAAAACCTTTCTCATTTCTGGGTTAGTGAGGCTGACTTCTTCCCCTAGAAGAACATTTATAGGATAAAGTCCCTGGTCTTGTCCCGAAAATACAGAAGATCCGCCTGCCGTTGTACACAGTATATATCATACGGCTGAACTGCGTACGTGTAGCAGCTTAAAACGCTTTCCTGGAGGGATAAAATTTCTGGTGATGGATTTGTTCCTGTGGAGGTAGATTGTATTGTAATATCTCTGAAAGAGAACCTCTTTGGCACTGTTGTGCTCGTAAAACCGCAATCTTTGTGTCAACTTCACAGGTGGCAAATACTTTTTGGTGTGTGTGTGTGTGTGTGTGTGTGTGTGTGTGTGTGTGTGTGAGTTTGGTGCTTTGCACAATAGGGTGATGTGCTACGTATATTTTGCAATATTTGAAAAATACAATCCTGCAACTTCGCAACAAAATTGCGCGGAATTTTCGATGTAAGTACTATAACCACTGAACCTCACATAATTGTTTACACTGTATTTCATGGTTTGGAGGTTATTTATATTCACACTGGGCGCTTCTAACAATGTTTTCTACCGTAGGGCACCAACACACCAAGAATATTTCGCTACAGTGGAAGAATAAAAATCGTAAACTGATAATTATGTAAAGTGCATCTTGCAAATCTTGTGAACAGCCATCTGATGATAAACATGTCAGTTCGAAACCGGTTACGGCGCTATTTACTTAAATAAAAAACCATTGAATAGTGGCTGGTTGCTGTCTTCTTCCTTGTAAGAATCAACCTACATTAATTGCACACAGCTACGGTCTCACCATGTGAGTTTTAGACAAAATAGCATAGTAACTGCTGTGTCTCTGCTTCTGAGAAAGGCACAAGACTGCTTACGAGTAGAACTGAAATCAACTCGTTGAAGTATGGAGGCGTCTAAACATACCTTTGTGATACACAATTTAAGAATATTTTGACACATTTGCTTTCTACGAAGTCAAATTTTTTTGTCAGGTTTCGTAAAGGGTTTTCAGATCTCCAGTCATCACGGGGTCGTGACATCCGGTTACATTATATGAACGCACTCATGTAAAAGTCTCAGTTGTAGTTTGTAATCTGCTGAACTGCCTGATAGTTTGTGACTATGTGCACCGTTTAACAGTCTTAAGTAGACAAGCAGTGCATTTACGCACTCACCAGTGCATTCATTAGCTGTAGAAGTGATATGTTGTTTTTTTCTTTTACGTACAGAAATGTTTATTCAAGTGCTCAGATTTCCGGGGCAACACTAAGTTATTCTAGAGGCTTCTGGAAGAAGAGGTGTGTCATTTTGTAAAATAGCCGTTATAAAATGCTTAAAATCAATGTACTGGCCATACCCATTGTCTTTCCTCAGCTTATAGGGAAAAAAACGGGCGTTTCGGCCACAGTTGCATAAGCGTTTCGGTGGTTCTACAGATGCGGAATGAGTGGATAAAACCGACGTTTCCATCAACGAAGAAACGAGCTTCATCTGGAACACCAACATGTACCTTCCCCTAAAAGTGTGTTATTTTGTGTCGATAGTCTTCCTTTGCATTTATTCCTTTAAAATTTACGTAAGGCCAGTAAATCACGACTTGTTGGTCCCTATAGTCCACCACATACTGCTGGCCGCTGAAAATCAGTAAAGCCTTCCCTTTGGAGGTCTCGGTTAACTTAATTATCTCAGCGCTGATACACGGTACACAACTTTCCAGTGAAAGGTCAACTACAGTACTGAAATTTTGGAGAAAGCCATGCACAGTAGGAACTGGTGCGTGGCCAGGGAACTTTATGCAGGAAGAAGGATTAGGTCTTCCCCAAAATACATGGCAAGTATTGGTGGACAGTTGAGTGTACCAAAGCTCTGAAACGCCCTGTTCACCGAAGACAGTGTCCTGGACTCCGTACAAATGCCAACACTATCCCTCTCCGTGTAAGTGTCACAGACTCGTTACTGCTAGTCTCTGTAAGCAGGAAAGTACTGGTCGCTCAAGTGTGGCAGAACCAAGAGTGGGAAATGTGAGGGAAAGATTCGTACGCAGTCCAAAAAGATTACCGGTCCGCGCAAGTCACCTACTTCGAATAGCGCAGAAAATTGTGTGGAACCTTTTGCTAGGGGAATTACATTTCAGATCATACCGTATGAAGTTCGAGCAACAATTAAAACCGGAAGATTACGATCAGCACCTTCACTTTTGGATCACAATGCATGACTCAGTTGTGGGTGAACATTTCTCCTCGAAGATGGTATTCAGCGGCGAAGCAGCCATCCACTTACTACCTGGAAAGGTTAACAGCCACGATGTGAGAGAATGGGCCACTGGATATCCTCACTAAATTGTCGCGCAAGAACGATATTTGCCGAACTTGAATGTTTTCAGTGCTCTGTCACGGACGAAGCTGTGTTAGTGTTTTCCCTATGTTAGAAGACCGTGCCGGTTACCTGTTAGCTCGACACGTTGGAGTTGTGGTCGTTTCCACAATTGAGTGCTGTTCAAGAAAATTTCATTCTCCTGCTACCCAGTTATTGGAGCACCGCAGTTCTTCGCTACTGAAACGACGAACTTCGTATCGCTGGATTAGGCGCAGTGGTGATACTCGTATCTCCTTTCTCTTGGACCACCAAGCCGCCTGACCTAACGCCTTGTGACTTTTTTCTTTCGGTGCTCATTAATGACCGTGTTTACATGTCCCCACTGCTAAGAACACTTGAATTCTACATCTACATCTACATTTATACTCCGCAAGCCACCCAACGGTGTGTGGCGGAGGGCACTTTACGTGCCACTCTCATTACCTCCATTTCCTGCTCCAGTCGCGTATGGTTCGCGGGAAGAACGACTGTCTGAAAGCCTCCGTGCGCGCTCTAATCTCTCTAATTTTACATTCGTGATCTCCTCGGGAGGTATAAGTAGGGGGAAGCAATATATTCGATACCTCATCCAGAAACGCACCCTCTCGAAACCTGGACAGCAAGCTACACCGCGATGCAGAGCGCCTCTCTTGCAGAGTCTGCCACTTGAGTTTATTAAACATCTCCGTAACGCTATCACGGTTACCAAATAACCCTGTGACGAAACGCGCCGCTCTTCTTTGGATCTTCTCTATCTCCTCCGTCAAACCGATCTGGTACGGATCCCACACTGATGAGCAATACTCAAGTATAGGTCGAACGAGTGTTTTGTAAGCCACCTCCTTTGTTGATGGACTACATTTTCTAAGCACTCTCCCAATGAATCTCAACCTGGTAGCCGCCTTATCAACAAATAGTTTTATATGATCATTCCACTTCAAATCGTTCCGCACGCGTACTCCCAGATATTTTACAGAAGTAACTGCTACCAGTGTTTGTTCCGCTATCATATAATCATACAATAAAGGATCCTTCTTTCTATGTATTCGCAATACATTACATTTGTCTATGTTAAGGGACAGTTGCCACTCCCTGCACCAAGTGCCTATCCGCTGCAGATCTTCCTGCATTTCGCTACAATTTTCTAATGCTGCAACTTCTCTGTATACTACAGCATCATCCGCGAAAAGCCGCATGGAACTTCCGACACTATCTACTAGGTCATTTATATATATTGTGAAAAGCAATGGTCCCATAACACTCCCCTGTGGCACGCCAGAGGTTACTTTAACGTCTGTAGACGTCTCTCCATTGATAACAACATGCTGTGTTCTGTTTGCTAAAAACTCTTCAATCCAGCCACACAGCTGGTCTGATATTCCGTAGGCTCTTACTTTGTTTATCAGGCGACAGTGCGGAACTGTATCGAACGCCTTCCGGAAGTCAAGAAAAATAGTATCTACCTGGGAGCCTGTATCTAATATTTTCTGGGTCTCATGAACAAATAAAGCGAGTTGGGTCTCACACGATCGCTGTTTCCGGAATCCATGTTGATTCCTACATAGTAGATTCTGTGTTTCCAAAAACGACATGATACTCGAGCAAAAAACATGTTCTAAAATTCTACAACAGATCGACGTCAGAGATATAGGTCTATAGTTTTGCGCATCTGCTCGACGACCCTTCTTGAAGACTGGGACTACCTGTGCTCTTTTCCAGTCATTTGGAACCCTCCGTTCCTCTAGAGACTTGCGGTACACGGTACACCAGGTCAGGGAACGCATCTGTGCTGCTGTGATGACCAATTTACAGCAAGTTGTTACTGAATGTACAGAACAAACTTACGTTCTATTTTTTTATTTGTAGAAGCAATACATTGGAAAATTTAGAGGTCTGAAAACGAATGAATCATTTATAGTAGCCCCGTTTTTCATACACAACGAATTGCTGTAACTGTTGCTAATTCTACAATATACCGTAGTTTAAACTACAATTTGTTTTTCCTCTGAAAAGCGATTCTGACGTTAGCATTCCTGACTCCTAACAATTTTGGCTGGTAGCGTTCTATCATAGACCATCGCGACGTAATTTTTAGTTTTGCTGGTTACTTGTTGCACAGTGTCCCCTCTGCCTTTTGTGGAACGTCCATTCTTCTAGTGATGGACTTCGAAACTGCCACCGTCAAAGCAGCTAACAGTTTGTTTCCTTTGATAGAGATCACTTGTTGCAATTACCATTTTAATCAATGTTTGTGCAAACGACTTTAGTGTTCTGCCCCATTTCAGCTTATAAGCAAAACGAATAAATGCGCTGTCACATAAGAATTTGTTCTGCTGTAGCAAATCTTCCCCTGGAAATCTGGATGATGGTTGGCTGTGTATTCAGGAGAGCACGGCTGAAAACCAAAGGTATCAGGAGCTTTATGACTGTTTTGTGGACCAGTGAGTCGATAACGAACATATGCCAAAAGAGCTGTGGAACTTGGAACTGCAGGGGAAAGTGCTATCGCACTAATGACTAGAAGGATGGATCGGAAGCATATATACATTTATATCAAAAGGTCACCAGAATTTTACTCGTGGAAAATCTTCGGGAAGATATGGAGTACCACGGCTACCAGTTTGACCAAATAATCCTAAGCTGTGATGTGAGATGAAGAAAAAAGTCAGCAATGAAGACTGACTAAACGACTGCAAAGGCTTTAAAGAAACTCCGAACTCGTAGGAACTTAAAATCTTTTCTGACTTGTGTAGCCCACGCACAGAATTTACAATGACGAAGAAAACTTCAGAATCATTGAAAATTTTTGTAAACATTGAAGAGTAGTTTAATGTAATTATTAGCAGTGTTGTAAAAACTGAAAATAAATTTACTGGAGGACTAATGGAGACTACCTACTCGTAGTGTGCCCTCGAAACAATACGAAATCGGGTAAATCTTATTCCGCAAAAAACTGTCTCAGAGGCCAAACCTTTTCTGCGGAAGACACGCAGTATTCACCTTGAGAGGTTCTTAGAATCAAAATCTGATGGGCGGACGTCGAATTCAAAATCTTTGCAGCGGAAACGCAGACACGTGACATGCAGCTAAATCCATTCATCTCCTCTACGTTAGAAGACGATCAAAACAGCATGAAGCTGGGAACGACAAAACAAACTACACAAAAAGATGAATGGTCACAGTTTTTCAGCCTTTCAACATATTTCGTTAACACTGATTTCTAGCCAGCCGGTGTGGCCGAGCGGTTCTAGGCGCTTCAGTCTGGAACCGCGTGACTGCTACGAACGCAGGTTCGAATCCTGCCTCTGGCATGGATGTGTGTGATGTCCTTAGGTTAGTTAGGTTTAAGTAGTTCTAAGTTCTAGGGGACCGATGACCTCAGATGTTAAGTCCCATAGTGCTCAGAGCCATTTGAACCATTTGAAATGATTTCTAATACCACAAATGGTAGACAACAGCAGGCCTGTTGAGGATGTGGTTAGGCGAGCTAAAGCGCTTACTCTAGCTCACCTGTGAGCGCTCGCGGTAAGATGGGACGGTCAGGTGTCTTCAAATGGTTCAAATAGCTCTGAGCACTATGGGACTTAACATCTGAGGTCATCAGTCCTCTAGACTTAGAACTGCTTAAACCTAACAAACCTAAGGACATCACACACATCCATGCCCGAGGCAGCATTGGAACCTGCTACCGTAGCGATCGCGCGGTTCCAGACTGAAGCGCCTAGATCCGCTCGGCCACTTCGGCCGGCATGTGTCTTCAAGTA
Source organism: Schistocerca piceifrons (assembly GCF_021461385.2). Taxonomy (NCBI): domain Eukaryota; kingdom Metazoa; phylum Arthropoda; class Insecta; order Orthoptera; family Acrididae; genus Schistocerca; species Schistocerca piceifrons. Next base: position 559,794,366 of record NC_060143.1, read on the forward strand.
GCGCAGCAAGACCGACTGTTAGCGCAGAAGTTCAAACAGTGTGTAGCCCTCAGAGGAGTGACATAATTAGGAATGACACGAACACAGAGTGTATACGGCGCAGTGCTTAACGGAAGGCTCCACCCTAAAATTCCTTTTTTTCTACTTTTCCGATAGCACTCAAATTTTAAAAGCGTGTCTGTAATGTAAACGTGTAGAAAAAGAACCTAGTTTTGAAGTCCGTAACTTCAATGGTTTCCGAGTTTTGAATTTTTAATAGGATTTCAATGACATTCTTGAAAAGCCAACTATTCGTGCTCACACTACAATTTTCACATGCCAGATTTTGTAGGTGGATTCACAAGACATTGGAGAGTAGCTGTGTTTTAAGGGATGAAAAGTAGCGTGATGGTCAGGTTATGAAGCTCAGAGCTATCAGATGCTTCAATATCAACTTACCAGTACAAGGTGCCTAAAAACAGTATGCAACAGTGTCTTGATACACTTAGTGTTCTATTAATTTGCTTCAAAACTTAAAATACAATGCAAAACATTCAGTTTGCGACAACATTACAATACAGTCCATGCAAGAGATTACAGACACTTGAAAGCGAACAGTGAGAATGACTGAAAAATGTATTCATCACATGGGAGCAGAGAGATAAACGGTCCAGTAATTTTCCAATATGAAAATACACTTTTTTCTCCAGGAGCAACACTCAACGAATGAATCAAGTTATGACACTGCTGTTCAGCTTGCAGACGGTCTCGCTGTTTTACTGATTTTCATGTCATATCGACAGTGTGCAAACTCGGCTACATTTGGAACTTACACACCTACAGGTTCGTCTCTTCAATGTAAATTTTCGCGACTTTACAAGTCTGCACATACGATTATGTCGATGTTTAGATTTACATGTACAAGCTGCTTTTTTACGCAATGAAGAGAACGAAATCCGCCAATACAAGCTCAGTGGCAGATTTCAGCTTAAGAGTTGTCTTCGAATTAGCGTTGCTCTAAAAGTGGTACCAGACATTCATCCTTTAGTAAAAAGGAAAATAATTCACTGAAAGTCTGCGGTTTTATGTTTTACATTAAAATAAAATGGTAACGAAATACATAAATTTGTCAATTTAAATTTCGTCCTAAAGCGGCAGTCACCATAAGGGTGCAACAGTCGTAAGAAATACCATGTTTCTTACTTAGCTGCTGCTCGTTCTTTTCATCATCAAAAGGTTAAAACACATGTTGAAGGTTATTGTCGGTTCTCATTAATACAACAGTCTTAAAATTAAATTTGGCACGAAACACATTAATGAGCCATGGTTGCGCACTGCTATGGTGTGAGCTAGAGACAGCTCACACGAGCAGCTGTGCCGAACTGCTAGACTTCTAAGAGTGCCCGTACCTGTGAAAATCCGGTTAACCCGGCGTGGGCCCCAGGTTCCGTGCAAGTACCACTAATTACAAATGTCGCACCTTGCAAGTGTTCCAACCCCCAGTAACTTATCCCTAAAATTGTCGATATAAATGCACAATACTATGTTTACAAGGTGTTTATTTTTTATAATCACTTCCGACTGCACGTTGCACTGTTGCAACACACAAACATCTCGCATATTCCCACACACAAGAACCCTTTTCTAACTTTGTCACCATTTTGCCAACGTACTAAACTCGTAACTTCAACTGACGGGCGCAATGCAAACCCAGTGAGTTTACGGTTATATACGTGTATCAACAATGTTTGTACAAGCAATACTTTGAAAAATATATATCCTTGAAAATGAATGAATGATTTATCGTCGGCGGCCGGTGTGGCCGTGCTGTTAAAGGCGCTGCAGTCTGGAACCGCGTGACCGCTACGGTCGCAGGTTCAAATCCTGCCTGGGGCACGGATGTGTGTGATGTCCTTAGGTTAGTTAGGTTTAATTAGTTCTAAGTTCTAGGCGACTGATGACCTCAGGAGTTAAGTCGCATAGTGCTCAGAGCCATTTATCGTAGCTCTGTATTTCGAGCGATAACTGGAATACGTAATTTTCTGGACAAACTGGCAAAAGATTTACAAAAAGAGTAAATTGCAAAACTGCCTTTGAGACAGATATGTCAAACAATAAAAACTTGTTCATAAATACACTGAAGAGCCAAACAAACTGGTACACGTGCCTAATATCGTGTAGCGTGCCCGCGAACACGCAGGAGTGCCCCAACACGACGTCGCATGGACTCGACTAATGTCTGAAGTAGTGCTGGAGGGAACTGACACCATGAATCCTGCAGGGCTGTCCACAAATCCGTAGGAGTAGGAGGGAGTGGATATCTCTTCTGAACAGCACGTTGCAAGGTATCTCAGATATGTTCAATAATGTTCTCGTATGCGGAGTCTGATGGCCAGCGGAAGTGTTTAAACTCAGAAGAGTGCTCTTGGAGCCACTCTGTGCCAGTTCTGGACATTCTGGACATGTGGGCTGTCACATTGTCCTGCTCGAATTGCTTAAGTCCGTCGGAATGCATAATGCACATGAATGGATGCAGGTGATCGTACAGGGTGTTTACCTACGTGTCACCTGACAGAGTCGTATCGAGATGTATCAGGGGTCCAAAATAACTCCAACTGCACACGGTCCCACCAGGTTGAACAGTCTCCTCCTGACATACATGGGCCATGGGTTTTTTCCAGTCATCAACAGTCCAATGTCGGTGTTGACGGGCCGAGGCGAAGCGTAAAGCTTCGTGTCGTGCAGTCGTCAAGGGTACACGAGTGGGCCTTCGGCTCCAAATGCCCATATCGATGATGTTTCGTTGAATTGTTCGCCCGATTTGTCGATGGCCCAGCATTGAAACCTGCAGCAATTTGTGGAAGGGTTGCACTTCTGTCATGCTGAACAGTTCTCTTGAGTCGTTGTCGGTCCCGTTCTTGCAGGATCTTTTTCGGGCGGCAGCGATGTTGGAGATCTGACGTTTACCAGATTCCTGATATTCACAGTACACTCGTGAAATGGTTGTACGAGAAAATCCCCACTTCATCGCTACCTCGGAGACGCTGTGTCCCATCGCTCGTGCGCCGACTGTAACGCCACGTTCAATCGCACTTAAGTCTTGCTAACCTGCTATTGTAGCAACAACGACCGGTATAACAACTGTGTAAGACACTTGTTGTCTTAGACAGGCATTGCTGACCGCAGCGCCGTATTCTGTCTGTTTACATATCTCTGTATTTGAATACGCATGCTTATACCAGTTTCTTTGGCGCTTCAGTGTGTATAGAAGTCCAGACGTGTTTCATAAACTTATCAAGGTCCACCTACTTCAATTTCTGTATAATTTAAGCACGTAGAAAAATGGACACTGTATCGGTGCTCAGTGAGCAGAGGGTATTCAGTGGGAACTATTACTCTGATACTTTTCAAGACTTGCTCCTGTAAAGATGACAGGCAAAACATATACACATAGCAGCCTGACGAATTTGGCAGTCAGATGGCTTTGCGCCTGCAGTATAGATCTTTTCAATATCTGGTTACAGAAGTATTGTCTCTGAGTGGCGTGCCTGCAGCTTCCTGTCATCTGGGTCGTTCGCTATGTTGTAGTTAGGCTGTTGTGATAGCTCATTGTGTGTTAAAGAACTACTTACGTGTTTCTTTTGAAGCATACGTGAGCATTTTATGTAACAGGCTGACAAAGCAGCGGGAACACAAGCATTTTATTTTTGTGTTCTGCTGGCATTTACGAACATCTTTGGCCGGCACGCTCAAGCACCTGGAGATCGACATACATGTAGTATAGGGACCACAGTGATCTGTGTCGGAGGCAGACTACACGGAACTGAGAGGACGGCGTGTCCGACGAAAGAGGAAATACGGAGAAAATAAAACTGTGTAGATAATAATACATGAAAAAGAAAATTTGTGTGATTGCAACTTCTGTTGCCGTTTTACCTCTGAAGATGTTTTCTGTAGTCGGAGAAGAAGCGTCTAGGAACAGATTTACATACTGACCACAACCTCTCAGTCTGGAACTTTTACTGAGGTAAACAACGGCCGTGAAAAGCTACATTGTCTGTTTGAGGAAATTCGACTTATTGTTTGCAGGATCTATGCCACTGGAGGAATACCAATGGACTTTGTGGAGAGTAATATTCCGAGATATAAGGAGCGGTTAAAACTGGGAACTATCACAAAACCAGCTTGCCAGATTATGTGTCCAAGTAAATGGACTAATTATTCTTAAATGAATATAAAAGGAAGGTGGAGATCTGTTAAGTGGAAGTCAGTTTGGATGCAGGAAAAGTAAAAGCATCAGGGAGGAAGTTCTGAAATGACATTATGAAAGCATGGCTTAGGAAACTTGAAGCCACCTTCATGAAATGGCTGGTTCAAATGGCTCTGAGCACTATGGGACTTAACATCTATGGTCATCAGCCCCCTAGAACTTAGAACTACTTAAACCTAACTAACCTAAGGACATAACACAACACCCAGCCATCACAAGGCAGAGAAAATCCCTGACCCCGCCGGGAATCGAACCCGGGAACCCGGGCGTGGGAAGCGAGAACGCTACCGCACGACCACGAGCTGCGGACTTCATGGAATGCTGCAAGATGTTTGAAATCTTCAGAAAACAGATGTAAGCTATAGAAAAAGACATGTAATTCACGATTTGTACAAGAATCAAGAGGATACATAAAGAATGGAAAACCAAGACAGGTAGACTCTGATTGAAAACGGCATATGCAACGGATGCAGTCTTTCTGCTTTACTGTTCACCCAAAAATCCGGAGAAGTAATGACGGTAATAAAGGAACAATTAAAGTGACATATTGAAACTGCGAGTGACATGATATCGTTGATAAGATTCGACTGATGATACTGCTGTTCTCACCGAAAAGCAGGAAGCATTGCAGGATCATCTGAGAGCTATGAAAACTGTGATCACAACAAATTACGAATTGAGAATAAAGATAGAAAGATAAAACTGTTAAGGAGGAATGGAAGTAAAATTATCGTTCACCTAAAATTAAATGTTTCAGTCGACGAAGAAGACGAAGCGAAAAAATTCTACTGCCTCTGAAGTGAAGTAGCACACGCTCGGCGAAGCAAAGTGGAAGAGGGTATTCCAAGCTGAATAAATTGTTGTAGTGTCTAATATATTTTAATCTGAGGAAGAAATTTTTGAGAGCGAACTTCTAGAGCACAGCACTGTATGGAAGCGAATAACGGACCGTGGGAGACATGAAGAAGAAGGCAATCGAAGCTAAAAATTTTGTCGGTTTGTGTGATAAGAAATAAGGATGTTCTCAATGAGACAAAGAAAATATGAGAAACACTGACTGGTAGATGCACGATGAAAGGACATGTGTTAATACTTCAAGGAATATCGCCCTTGGGGCTGTAAAGGACGAAAATTGTAGGTGAACTGGATTAGTTTTATTAACTTTATCTTGTGTCTACACCACACTTCTTGTCTTTCGAACAGCCTAACGTGTTTCGACTCTCCATTATTTTCAAAGGCACTTCTCCCGTAATCGAGAATATTGGCGTGATGCAATGTACGTATTGAACAATTTCGTATGATCGACATGTTTAAGAGTGCCATTGAAAATGACGGAAAGTCGAAACGGGTAAAACTGTAGGAAAAAAAAAAATGTGGTGAAGACATAAGAAAAGTTAATAAAAGCGCATCCAAATGGCCGTGTCGTCTCACAGCATTTTCATGCAGATTTCATCTGAACTGGATTAGTTGAGTACGTTGGGTCATGTGTTCCTCTTAGACGGGGCGGCCTGTCGCAGGGCGGAAATCGTGATCGGCTACTACAAATCTGTCAGAAGAGTGATAACAAAAAGTTATATTTTAGATCTCTTTTTTAAATTTCAACGCCATGAGGAACAGTGCTTTAACATATTTCAGCGAAGCGTGGTATGTATTTAACCCTTCTTAAGTTGCAAAGTGGAATGGTTAACGGTTGCAAGAAAAGTTTGCCATATAAGGTTTCACTTAAACCCAAGGAATATTTCCACAGTCACAAAATTTCACAGATCGTAATTCCATATGTTAAAGCCAAGGTGCTGCTTAACAAGTTTCATGTGAATTAGTTTTAGCCAAGGGAGGAAACGACATGGTGAACAGAGTGGATCTACCGTACGAGAGAACGACCAGTCGGACGCAGCTGCGCGCATGCGCCGAACGTAGCCAGCAGCCAGTGCTCTCGTGGGACCAGCGGGCGCCCGGCAGCCAGCCGGCCAACACAACAGCAGCGCCGAAAGATACGCCGGAGCAGCGGACTGGCGCCAGATAAACGCGCGCGCACCTCCCCACTAATTAAACAAAATGTTTGGACTGGCGCCAGCGACCGCAGCGGCGCGGCGTCAGCAGCGTGCGACATCACACCGCGTGCATTACGCTCGCCGCCTAATGGGTTCGTTTCGCAGAGGAATGACACGGGCACGCCAGTTGCCTCATGCTCAAACGGCGCTCATTCCACGGGGACGTCCCTCAGTCCCTCGTCTGCGATCAGAGCCGTTCCGGTCAGCGGCAGAGAATGCCGGCAGCCATTATTTGTATTACCCCGTGCCGAAAGTGTGATAATCCGCAACGGCGATTTACACAAACTCGTTTACGCCCCAATAACAATGTATATAACGTTAAACTGATCTTCTCTACTGTCGTGCAACGCCACTGAAGTACTTTTACCGATGAGCGAACACCGTCTTGGTGTTCGGCGACGGCACACAGCTAACGGTACACTTGAGAATGATACAGTGCTGAAACCAAGTACGGCCGAATGAGAATGTCCGATCAGCGGGATTGAGAGACAGCCAACCAGTGGTTTTCAAATAACATTGACCATGGTTTCGACGGATTTAAACCCGTCGTCTTCAGAAGGACAAACTAACTTCACATTAGCAGATCATTCAGGAACATCTGTCTCCACACGGCAACGGTCCATATGTCCATACGTAAAAATTAAGGCCCTAGAATCAAGGGCTTGTCACATCAGTGAAACCGACTTTAGTTCGCTTGTAGCTACTAACATGATGCGTTATTTTAAGTGATTGGTTTCACTAATGTGACAAGCTCGTGATTTTAGGGTGCTCTGTGGCTTGAGCACTATGGGACAGAACTTCTGCGGTCATCAGTCCCCTAGAACTTAGAACTTATTAAACCTAACTAACCTAAGGACATCACAGACATCCATACCCGAGGCAGAATTCGAACCTGCGACCGTAGCGGTCGCGCAGTTCCAGACTGGAGCGCCTAGAACCGCTCGACCACTCCGGCCGGCCGTGATTTTAAGGGCCTTAATTTTTACATATGGACATAAGGACCTTTGCCGATAATTGCCATATGGAGACAGCTCATACTGAATGATTTGCTAATGTGAAGTTCGTTTCTCCTTCAGAAGAAGACGGATTTAAATTCGTCGAAACCGTGGTCAAGGTTATTTTAAATCCACCATTTATTGCAACTAATTGGCTGACTTTCAAACCCGCTGTTCTGTAACGCTTGCTGTAGTGCAGCCATGTTAAAAATATTGTAGGATCTCCGTTGTTTATTACTCTCCAAAGAAGACAACACAAAGAATATTACAGGAATATCATTTTTTTGACTTAGTGCGTATGATTTGCAACCTTCGTGTTCCACCGCTGCTTCAGAACTGCATGGGTACCTCCAGAGTAGAATCCTTATTTTTCGTCTTCACTTCAAGGAGCAGGCTTATAGCCTGTTCGTCTCCACAAAAGCCGCCTTTTCCTTCATGCTTACATCTCAAGTCTATTATACATGATGACGCGAAAGTCCTTTAACAAAAACGCATAATTCACCGAATAATCTACACTACTGGTCATTAAAATTGCTACACCAAGAAGAAATGCAGATGATAAACAGGTTTTCATTGAGCAAATATATTATACGAGAACTAACATGTGATTACATTTTCAAGCAATTTGGGTGCAAGGATCCTGAGAAGTCAGTACCCAGAACAACCACCTCTGGCCGTAATAACGGCCTTGATACGCCTAGGCATTGAGTCAAATAGAGCTTGGATGGCGTGTGGAGGCACAGATGCCCATGCAGCTTGAACACGATGCCACACTTCATCAAGAGTAGTGTCTAGCGTATTGTGACGAGCCAGTTGCTCGGCCACCATTGACCAGACATTTTCAATTGGAGAGAGATCTGTAGAATGTGCTGGTCAGGGCATCAGTCGAATATTTTCTGTATCCAGAAAGGCCCATACAGGAGCTGCAACATGCGGTCGTGCATTATCCTGCTGAAATGTGGGGATTCGCAGGGATCGAATGAAGGGTAGAGCCACGGGTCGTAACACATTTGAAATGTAACGTCCACTGTTCAAAGTGGCGTCAATGCGAACAAGAGGTTACCGAGACGTGTAAGCAATGGCACCACATAACATCACGCCGGGTGATACCCCAGTATGGCGATGACGAATACACGCTTCGAATGTGCGTTCACCGCGATGTCGCCAAACACGGATGCGACCATCATGATGCTGTAAACAGAACCTGGATTCATCCGAAAAAATTACGTTTGGCCATGCGTGCTCCCAGGTTCGTCGTTGAGTATACCATCGCCGGTGCTCCTGTCTGTGATGCAGCGTCAAGGGTAACCGCAGCTGTGATCCCCGAGCTGATAGTCCATGCTGCTGCAAACGTCGTCGAACTGTTCGTGCTGGTGGTTGTTGTCTTGCAAACGTCCCCATCTGTTGACTCAGGGATCGAGACGTGGCTGCACGATCCGTTACAGCCATGCGGATAAGATGCCTGTCATGTCGACTGCTGGTGATACGAGGCCGTTGGGATCCAGCACGGCGTTCCGTATTACCCTCCTGAACCCACCGATTCCATATTCTGCTAAGAGTCATTGGATCTCGACCAACGCGAGCAGCAATGTCCAGTGCTTTTGCTATCCAGTGCTCTATTCTTTCATTCATGCAAAACACATTTAATGATTTCCTTATTTCAGGATTCTTAATTTGATCTCACAGGAATACGTTATTAAGCTCTTTGGAGCAGGAGTGTGTGTTTACTCAGGGCGCTCGTAAATATAGGTGCTTTGTCGTGAAAAAAATTATTAATGCAATATTATAGCTTAAATAAGAATATTAGTATCTATTGTGATCTATATATTAAAAGTTTACCTTTTACTTGGGTAGTTTTCGTGAAAAGATAACTGTTCTAAAGTGCAAGCCGTTGGCGTGCGTTTGTTTTCCTTATCGTCCGCAGTAAGTTTTGTGATTATTCAATAATTTGCGAGTACTGTCTGTGTAGCTTTATTGTGAAGAGTGTCGTGCGTGTATATTTTGCATTCGTTTCGTGTTTTTTGTGATTCTATACTTCCATACCGTTAATTTTCCATTCTGTGCAGTACAGTCGTTAAGTGATGTTTCTGTTTCCACTAGAGTATTTATACATAATTCAGTGATAGCGCCTGTTCAAATTTGTCGTTAGAAAATATCGAGCCTCTTTTGTTTCTTACTCGTTTTGTGATTTCCGCCACTACAACCTACGCCAGCAATTAACTTCGCGCCGTTTACATTCGCCTACTGCTACATTCGCCTGATGTCCAGAAGTTCTCTGCTTATCTCAACGGAAGCTAAGTTCCTTTCAACTAATTATTAGTTGGTGTAGCGGAATTTTTTGTGGTGTAATTTCCATCGTTTGATATTCCGCCATGGGTGACAAATGTGGATGTTGTCCTAGGTTAGTGAACACGGGAGCGAAATGTCAGGATTGTGGGTAGGTGTTTCACTGGGGTGATTGTAACGGGGAAGCTGTTATAGCGCCAGATGAGGCTCGCCAATGGAGTTGTAGATTATGTAGCCGTGACAAGGAAATCGTAGAACAGGGAAAAAAGATTTGTGCCCTTCCACCTGAACTAGAAATGGCGTACTTCCAATTAGACAGATTGAAGGGGGATAGAGACATGGGAGTTGGGAACAGCTAACAAGTCGTAGTCAGAAGGAGAAAAGCCTAGAAATCACTTTTCAGATTCCAGTGAGCAACCAATTTGATTTGTTACCTGGAGTAGAGGAGCCTCAAACAGTTTTTGAGCAAAGAAGGGTGCAGCAGACTCGTAGTAACAATTGTAATTCTAGGTCGGGAGTAAAGTCAAGCAGAAAGAAAAGAGTCCTGCTGTTAGGTAACAGTCGTGGAAGAGGTGTAAGCCAGTTGCTATAGAATAGGCTAGGAGTCGAGTATCAGGTCACAAGCATTGTGAAACCTAGTGCTAAGCTTAGCCAGCTTACAGGAAACCTAGGGGCCTTGCGCAAAGGTTTTTATGGTGAGGACCATGTTCTTATAGTAGGAGGTGCAGGAAACAACCTGGCTAGCCATTCGGACTATAGTACTAGGTGTGACCTGGATGTAATAGGAGCAGCAACAGCTCACACTCGTCTGGGGTTTGTGGATGTTTTGCAGCGCCATGACCAGGTCTCAGTTAATACGGCAGTCAATCGTGTGAACAGAGAGCTCGGGGGTTACTGTTGGCAGAAACTAAATCTCATATCTGTGCTGTGCCTGTTGCAATTGGGAGATGGGGTTACACTAGTCATGGCCTGCTCCTGAATAGGAGGGGGAAGATTAGTTGATCTTCTTGCACAAGATGTAAGGGGAGCCACATGCACACAAGACAAAATACCTGTGATTACTGGAGTCAGAGTGACACATTTTTTAGGTTACAGACAGAGAGCATTGAAAGAGATTAAAACAGAACAGTGCCATAATGTCTGTAGCAGTAGCCAAAGAAATAAAATTTGTGTGTTTCATCAGAACACTAGCGGATTGAAAAATAAGATAGATGAGCTTCTTGTATGCCTAGAAAATGGGGTAAATCCTGATGGTATAGATGTTTTGTGTCTCTCTGAACGTCATGTATCCGCAGGGATGGAGAAGTTAAATTTAAGGAATTACAGGTTAGCGTATTATTAATGAAGAGTCAACATGGAAAAAGAAGGAGTTGCTTCTCATATAAAAACTGGACACAAAGTCAAAAATATTGAAACAAATAGTTTTTGTGTAAATCAGATCCTTGAAGCATGTGCTTGTGAGTTGCTCTTGCAATATACTTTTACAGTAATTGTAACAGTCTACAGATCCCCTCAAGGCAATTTTCAGCTATTCATGAAAAATCTAGAGGCATTATTGAGCTAAGGAAGCAGTTAGCTGTGTGTAGATTTATTAAGATATACGGACAGGAGAAATGAGCTAGAATCTTTGTTTGGTTGTTTCAATCTAGTATCTGTTGTAAATTTTGCAACTTGTGTGCAGGAGGATTTTAGGTCACTTATCGATAACATTTTCATTGACGGTGTTCAGGCAGAAACTATTAATGTGGACACAGTGTTAATGGGCTATCTGATCATGATGCACAGTTAATGGAAATAACATATATAGCACCTTACAGGCGAGAGGCAGGATCATACAAGGCAGGGAGTCCTATTGATGCGAATAGTATACCGAATTTTAAGAGCAGCCTACACAGAAAATGATTCTGATTCCAAATTCTGTTGATTCCACCGTAAATTTGTCTCAATATTTGAGAGTTGCTTTCCTGAAACGTTATCCACAAAAGCCATTTCAAAGTCAAGTAAGCCATGGACTACTAAGGGAATTAAGATATCGTGTAAGACAGAGAGGGAAATATATGTACAAGCCAGAATAAGTCAGGATCCGACGTTACTTGCTTACTACGAAAGATACTGTATTATTTTTAAGGAAAGTCATTAAGAAGTCGAGAAGCTTATGTGTTCTGACAGATTTTAATAATGCGGATAGTAAGATAAAAACTATATGGAATATTGTCAAAGGCGAGACGGGCCAGCCTGACAGTGCACACCATATTATAGCAATAAAGCGAAATGATGATGCGAGTGATAATTCACAAGTTGCAAGTATTTTTAACAAACACTTTCTGAATGTAGTAGCAGAAATAGGATTAAAGGGTTCAGTTGAAGGAGCAAAAAAAAATGTTAAAAATGTAATTCCCCAGGACTTTAGGAGAATACAAATAGCACGAAACATCTTTCACTGGAATTAAGGGAATTATAAATATGTCCAGAATGAGATTTTCACTCTGCAGCGGAGCGTGCGCTGATATGAAGCTTCCTGGCAGATTAAAACTGTGTGCCGGACCCTGCCTCGAACTCGGGACCTTTGCCTTTCGAAGACAAGTTTCAGTTATGAACATACTGAATAACAAGAGCTGATGTGGTGTTGATGGAATCTCTAACAGAATTTTGAAGTGTAGTTCTAATTTAATAAGGAAATTTTTCCAGACAGGTTGAAATATGCAATTGTCAAACGTCTTCTTAAGAAAGGCGCAAGAGTGACTTAAATTACTGTAGACCAATCACATTGTTGACTTCATTATCTAAATTATTCGAAAAAGTTATGTATTCAAGAGTAGTCTCACATTTAAGTGTAAATAATTTGCTCAGCGTGTCACAGTTCGGATTCCGGAAGGGTTACTCGACTGAGAATGCTATCTACAAATTTACCCATCAAATGGTACAAGCCCTAAATAACAAATTATCGCCAGTTGCTATTTTCTGTGATCTTGCCGAGGCATTTGACTGTGTGGATCATGTTACACTCTTAGAAAAATTCAAATTTTATGGAACTGAAGGCTATACACACAGATGGTTTGAATCATACTTAACGAACAGAAGCAAAAAGATGTGCTTAATAACGCAAGTAATGTTGGGAGGGTGGTAAATTCTAGTGAATGGGGAGTTATCACAAAGGGAGTACTGCAGGAATCAATTTTGGGTCCTCTACTGTTCCTTATTCATGTGAATGACCTCTCACTTAACCTTCAGCAAGCAGAACTAGTACTTTTTGCAGATGACACGTGTCTTATAATAAATCCCATTCCAGAAAAAGCAACTGAAGATATTGTTAAGTATGTCTTTCAAAGAATTATTAAGTGGTTCTCAGAAAATGGACTGTCCCTTGATTTTCAAGAAACTTACTATATCCTGCTCTGTACGCCGAATAGTGTCGTACCGTTAATTGATGTAGCATATGAAAAGGGCTCAGTTAACCAGGTAGATTTCTACAAATTTTTGGATTTTCACGTTGATGACAACTTGCGCTGGAAGAAGCACATTACTGAGCTTCTCAAACAATTAAGTTCAGCTTCTTTCGCTCTTCGTATAATCCCTAGTCTTGGTATCAAACAGATCAGCCGCCTAACGTACTTTGCATATTTCCACTCAATAATGTCTTATGGAATAGTTTTCTGGGGTAACTCTTCAATTAGACATAAAGTATTGATTGCACAAAAGAAAGCAGTGAGAATAATTAGTGGTGTTCAACCAAGGACGTCATGTAGGCATCTATTCAAGGAGTTAGGTATTTTAACTGCACCATCAGAGTAGATACATTCGTTAATGAAATTCGTTATAAATAATCGATCTCAATTCTCGAAGAACAGTTATGTTCATACGTACAACACTAGAGGGAAAAATGACCTTCATTATCCGTCATTGAAGCTGTCAGTTGCTCAAAAAGGAGTACATTATGCAGCAACAAAAATCTTTGATCATTTGCACAACAATATAAGTGTCTGGCAGGTAGCAGATCAAGTTTTAAATCTAGCTTAAAATCATTTCTTTTGGATTGTACTTCTAAAAGAAGTTGCATGTGTAGAACAAAAAATTTCAGTAATATTAATATTAGCACTATTCATGTCTGTGTATATATATCTTGCAATCTGACTTGCTCCATGTCATATCGATAAAATAATCGTGAAAATGATCTACGGAACATGACATAACTAAACTAAACTAAACTAAACTAACTAAACTACCGCCAACTGTCAGTTGAGATAATTTCATCTCGCTTTTAAGGTTTGAGTTAAAATCACCCTCGTACATACTGTCAAGACAGACTTTGAAATTTGGAAATTTGTGGTAAGGTCTTAAGGGACCAAACTGCCGAGGTCGTAGGTCCCTAAGCTTACGCACTACTTAATTTAACTTAAACTAACATACGCTAAGTGCCACACACACACACACACCAATCACACCCATGCCCGAGGGAGGACTCGAACCTCTGACGGATGGGGGGGGGGGGGGGGGCGGGGAGGGGGAGCCGCTCGGACCGTGACGAGACGCGCGGCACAGACTGTTAAGCCTCGGTAAAATGCAACATACATGTTTCATGATAATGAGACGTTAGTAAAAGCATATTATCAAACAATAGGCCTCCTCATTGAATACGAATGAGCACAGTCGACTGCTATCAATTGCGGTCAGTAGATCGTATCTCTGGTTCGTTGCCCCTCTAGTCGACGAGCGGTGCTTTTGCGCCGCGTCTTCCGGTTCGAAATGTTTGCAAGGAGGGGGAGTGTGGAACGGATAGTCATCGGGAGACGAAGGCGAAGGAAGTCGGTTAAGGGAAACGTGTGTTGCCGCGCTCCGATAGTCGGTGTCTTGAGCGATTCGCTCTGAGGGAACCTTCGCAATGGTAACCGCTTTCATTGAGATTTGCTGATTCCGGTGCTCTGAAAGGGCACCTCTTCCCAGTTGTCGGGCCGTTTTGTGTCTTCTAGTTTGATGGCGTTGGCGTGCTCAATTGTTACTGCCTTCCCTACGTGATTTCTCCCTGAGTAGATAATCTGTACTTCCCAGGAAGTTTGGACCTGCCGTAGCGTAGTCTGTAGCGCTTGTAGAAACTTTTTGATCCAGCCCACCTCCGCGTTCGCTGAACGCTCTGTGTTGCATTTCTGAAAAGTGACTTAGTTGTGATCCTCGGGTGTGGTGATAGTTTTTTACCGATTGATTTTAATAGTGTTTGTGTTTGGTAGATGATGCCTAAAACTTTTACTTGTCATAATCTGTGCATGCGGTGGGAATGTGACGGCAGTCGCAGATGCTGCTGGTGCTGTCATCAACACTTATGATTAATGTGCTCTTTTGTTTATGTTTTAGATTCTGGTCCTTGATTCTCATGAGTGTTTAAATTGTACTAGTCTTGAAATTCTTACATTCATCTCTTAATGGCTGTTTTTCGGGTGTCGTAGATT
The DNA here is from genome assembly GCF_021461385.2 of Schistocerca piceifrons. Taxonomy (NCBI): domain Eukaryota; kingdom Metazoa; phylum Arthropoda; class Insecta; order Orthoptera; family Acrididae; genus Schistocerca; species Schistocerca piceifrons. Next base: position 559,809,388 of record NC_060143.1, read on the forward strand.
TTGTTCTGGACTACTTGTTCAGACAGCTATTCCCTGAAAGTGTGATATCGTACTAATGGACCTGCTGTTGTTTCTAGGCATCTTGTCGCATGACGTTTATTTTACGAGCGCCCCGCTGTTGCCTGATGGGTCAGCTACTGTTCCCGCGGTCTGTGCGTGCAATTGGTCCGACCTGATAGGGTGAGTACATCGGGGGCACGATATTACTGGACAGCACTTGGGATTCGCTGCTCCCGTTACCTCGTGCGAAGTAGCTTTCATCTATGGTTCGCGTGGGTCTAAATCTTCTCAGAGTTCGCGTATTTTTATCTTTTGCCTTGGGTCCCTGTTGGTGCTGTTCCCTATCTGTATCTGTTTTCCGTATTAAGCCGTGTTATTTGCTGGCACTTATATCGTTTAAATTTGTCGGTTTTCTCAGAAGACCGCGTTAAATTTAAATTTGTAGTTTAGAACCATTCTGTTAGCTTGAACATTTAAGTTTATTTAAAGATTCTTTACCTGTTACTATATTTGTGATAGTCGTTGCTAAATTTGACCTTCAAAAAGTTTGCTTTAAATTAGCCAGACTTTTTAAGGCCCGTGTTAAATCTTAGAACTTTTAAGGAACCATTTGCACTCGAGCACAGACGATATTTAATTTACTGAACTTAGATTATATGAATCGATTTTTTAAACAAGAGAAAGCAAAACAAAGGAATTAACACCGCTCTGTTGTCGTAGCCAGTAGGCATCAGCACACTCTTATGTCATTCGTTGTCCTAGAAGGACGTAATATTATGTGTGGCTCCACAGTTATCCATATTGATACTTATTTGCAGTAAAGAGGCGCAGAATTAATAAGTCGCTCTCATTTGTGAATTATCTGCAATTATTTACCTAGAATTTTACGTAAGTGTCATTCATATCGTAATGTATATGTCGAAATGAATACATGTTTTATTTAATCCCTGTTTTAGTAGTGTTAGTCACCCCATTGTCATGATTGAAGCTGGGGTCAGAATCAGACTTTGTTTACAAAAAATATATAATGAGTCCTGGCTACGTTCCGTACATCTTCGGACGGGAGAAGCTCGTTAAATTCACGGCGTAAATTGCATTTACTTTATTGTGTGACCTCAATGAACAATGCTATGTAAGATTTTATGAAACATTAAGAAATTCAATTCCAATCTTAAAGGCGAAACAAACTTTAATCTCTCAATTACATATCCAAACATTTATTCTTATTATTATTACAATTTATTTTTATTTGTTAAAAACTGTAATATAAAACCATTGTGCTGGCCTTGAATCATTTTGGTGTATTTTTTGCATTGCTTAAGCCATGGAGCTCCTTTAAATTTAAAGCATTCCACCCATTGTTCAAAGAACTGCCGATTTCTAAAAGATTATTTAATTATTGTTTACTATTGTTTCTTTTTGTTTAATTAATATGACTCACTTGGCAATTAATGAATGATGACATAACCTGGGGCCTAGTTTTGTGGTTAATTTCTGTTAATCTGGCTTACTGGAGCTCAGCTGAACTCTATAGTCATTTCGTTACTAAAAGCCATTCAACTATTAACAAAATGGTTCAAATGGCTCTAAGTATTAGTCTGTGGTCATCAGTCCCCTAGACTTACAACTAATTAAACCTAAATAACCTAAGGACATCACACACATCCATGCCCGAGGCAGGATTCGAACCTGCGACCGTAGCAGCAGCACGGTTCCGAACTGAAGCGCCTAGAACCGCTCTGCCATAGCGACCGGTTCCATGCGACTATCCACACCACTTGCGTATAGCCGTGGGCAGATGGCCGGAGCTTTGGCCTCTATGCTACCTGAAGACTAATCAGAGATTGTTATCAGAATACACAGTTTCTGTACATGGGTACGGACCTGTCTTCCATGAGGGCTGTCAATAGCTGGGCGAACAGAAAGCCACTGCCTACTTTGGTACTTGCCTATACCAGCAGGCACCGCCAGTCTCGGCTTCCCTGGCGAGGGAGGTGCATACTCAGCACCTCCTGATGCCGCAGTCAGCTATCCGCAGTTCGATCGGTGTTTCCCATGCCGTCTCTGGCAAACAGAAGGTAACTAGGAGGGCTCTAGTTGACGTCGTGGACTGATCCCCGAAAAAACAGCCACCAGCTGTCTGCCCGAGGTGGCCGTCGTCGTAAAGTGATGCGTCACAGCCCTTCACTGAGAGAATGGCAAGTGACGTCAGTGTCCACTCATAGACGCAGGTCGGAGGACGCCAGCTGCTGTGCTCCCCCCGGGTTGATTGTAGTTCAGCAGCTCACGGCGTCAGCTATGCCTACAGGGGTCCTGGTTGTAGCAGGCAATCAAATCTTCTCTTCAACAAGATGGAAGTTAGGCGACAGCAGCACATTACCGCTAAATCCTTCAGGCAGGGCACTGGCTGTTGCATCGTAGATCGAAGTTAGCTGTGTCCGAATGCTGCCGCACAGGTCCCTTCTCTGGACTGATTACCTGCAAGCTGGAAATTAGGTTATGGAAGTCAGGATATTCGTATCTGTTTTGTACGCCGATGATGTTATCGTTCACAAGAATGACTGAATGTACCCTCGTTTTTTGAAACCCTCAGTATTCTACACCACGCTGCAGTGCCTCAACTCCTCACTTAGGGCTTTGACTTTAGTTACGAGGGCTATTCAGAAAGTAGGGAGCGTTCTGGCATTAGAAAAACTAAGTACAAGAAATACATTTTATTATATGCATCTGAAACAGCGACTGACATACTACTCTTCCACAAAGTCATCAAACACAATGAGGCACTTATCATAGCGGTGGACAAGATTTGAAATACCTTCCTCGCGAAATTCTGCCGCCTGAGACTTCAGTCAGTGAGTCACGCCCGCCTGGAGTTCCGCGTCGTTATCAAAGCGCCGCGTTGCAAGCCAGTTCTCCATCTTGGGAAACAAGTGGAAGTCGCTTGGTGCAAGATCGGGGCTGTAGGGCGGATGAGGGAAAATTTCCCATTTGAATGAATTAAGGAGTTCCTTAGTGCCGTTTGCCCTGTGAGGTCGGGCATTGTCGTGCAAAAACATAATTTTGGACGTCAGCTTTCCTCGTCGCTTGTTTTGAACTGCTCTTCTGAGGCTGTGCAAAGTTTCACAGTACCAGGCAGAATTTATGTTTACTCCATGTTCGAGGAAATCAATAAGAAGTACACCTTGCCTATCCCAAAACGCTATCGCCATTAGCTTTCTTGCTGACAAGGTTTGTACAGATTTTTTTGCTTTTAGGAGGAAGCTTGACTGCCCCCACTCCATAGACTGTAATTTTATCTCCTAATTGACGTGTTTCACCCAAGTCTCGTCACCGGTTACGATTCGATCCAGTAATGAATCACCATGTTTGTGGTAGGCCTTCAGAAATGTCAACGTTGCCCCCATTCGCTGTTCTTTATGGTGCTCTGAAAGCATTTTGGGCACCCATCGTGCACAAAATTTGTGGTAGCATAGCATTTGAATGACAATTTCAAACAAAGAAGTCCGTGAAACTTGTGGTAGAGAAAGCGAAAGCTCCGTTATTGTGAAGCGACGGTTTTCACGAATCGTTTCAGTAACTTCAGAGACAAGATCGTCTGTCACAATTCTCCGTTGTCCCCACTTCTCCTTATCATGAACGTTGGTTCGGTTATTTTTAAACCGAATGCACCATTTCCGGACCGAATATTGACTCTTTACGTTGTTTCCGTGCACTTCGGACAGTTCACTATAAATTTCTGTTGGTTTTAGGGTTTTTGCAAACATAAACCGTATCACAGACCGCACCTCACAATTGGCAGGATTTTCGATCGCAGCGCACATTTCTAATTCGAATATCGAAAAAACCAGACACGCAGAGACTTTCCCGCTGTAACGGACAGACGCCGATTGAGCTGCCAAGCGCGCAGAAACCAAAATATACGCGATCGGCGCGCGTCTAGTGGCGTCAGACGGAAACGTTCCCTGCTTTCTGAATAGCCCGCATATTTCTGCAGTTCCTGTGTGTCTGAAGCCATTCTTGTGTAGGACTTCGGTGTCGCTCTTTCACTGTGCATGGTCAGCAGAATGCCTCTTTTTCCCTTGTTTTGAGATCACTTGGCTGCACTGGCAGCTTCGTCCTCCAGGTCGCCTGGTATGTAGCAATATACCTCAGTGGTGTACTCATGCAGCAGCAGTAGCGGTAGTCATTTCAATGTAGATATTGCTTACTAGCCTGCCTTCACTTCCATTCTCTCTCTGGCACTGCCCGGGAAAGTTTAAAAATTTTCGCATCGACCCGCAAATGTCATTCTGCGGCATAACATGTTTCATGTCTCCCTAGGGTATAACGTTTTTTTTATAAAATGTGAAATAATGTACACTTTTGTTCTAAGTCTTGCTTTTGCTGTGTACGTTCATGGTCGAAAAATAGTTAGCCTGCAATATGTCCATAATATGACTGACAAACCACATCACTTCAATTAAGGGGTTGGCCGCTGTGTAAGTCTGATGAAAACGTTTACAGAAGACACTTTTGTTCGGTGTCAGTCTGACACGTGGAACTGCGCATGTACTTGGGATATCCAGCCTACAACGTAACTAAAGCTCATCTATATTAAAAGCACATAGAAATGCTGCAAGCTGACCTGGTGAAGGAAGTCACCGGTTCCTTACTTTGCTACATCTTTAAGATGATGGGAGAACCGGAACAACACTGCTTGTCAGGTCAGACGCATATGTTATGCGACATATTTTGTAGCATATCTCGCCTTTCCATGTTATTAGTAAAGAAATAGGAATGAGTGTGAATGTATGTGCTGTTGATAAATAGGATTCTAAAGTGTTTTAGATCTTAAACTTTTTTCTGTAATGGCATGAGAAAGATCTACTGTCAGGTGTATCTTCCAGGTGGAGAAGGCGGGATCGTTGGACGATACAGTGAAACAGAGCTTAAGCAATAGTTGTGAACATCACCAACAGAGAGCAGTGGTAGATATAGAGACAATGAACCCTGGCAATGCCAACGCATTTCCCCTAACAAACACTACCAAAAGGGGGACGGGGGTACCTCATTACCATAACAACATATTTCGTTGACTTTTACTAACAACATACTTTATAAAGATTTATATGTCAGTGAGGTCCTGAATTCGAAAATATTGAATAACGGGAGGTGACATCTATTACTTAGACTTAAATATTTGGGTTCAGTTTAAGTGAAAAATTTTAAACATTTATGCAGTCTGGTAAAAGAAGTAATTGATAAATATTTTTTCATAATTCTAAGACATGATATAAGTCATTGGATTACATTATTTTCAAAAGTTGGGCCACAAATTCCTACTACCTCCGACCCCTCCCGCTTGCTATTCTGAGGTTTGATTTAAACAAAGAAGAACGAAACATAAAAATCTTTCACAGAGTTTACACTGAAGATACAGCTTCAGTTGTAAGTTTCTCTTTATTTTTCAATACCTTAAGAACGGCTGCTTTCGGTCTCTTACATGTTCATCATCAGGTGTGATAACTCTGTGCTGTGACACCAAGCGGCATGATGGGCGAGTACAGGACGCCAAATGCTCTGCGCCGGCTGGTGGTACACCGCGTCTTATACTTGTGCATCAGCGTGATCGGAGTCACAGGACAGAGTTATCACAACTGATGATGGACGTGTAAGAGCCTGAAACCGGTCGTTCTTGAAGTACTGAAAAATACTTAGAACCGTACAATTGAGGCGGTATCTTCAACCTCTCCTATAATGCTGAGTTGCGGATGTTCTAAATGGTTCAAAGCACTATGGGACTTAACATCTGAGGTTATGAGTCACCTAGACTTAGAAACTACTTGAAGCTAACTAACCAAAGACACCACACACATCCATGCCCGAGGCAGGATTCGAACCTGCGACCGTAGCAGCAGCGCGGTTCCGGACTGAAGCGCCTAGAACCGCTCGGCCACAGCGGCCGGCAGCGAATGTTCCTCCAACTGGATTATATGTAGCTTTTACACAGTAATGGGAGGTACAAATTTTTCTTTACAGGTGGAAAGATAGAGAAGATATTCATTAAGGTAAAGACACTTGATATTGCAAGTTTCCAAAAATGGTTCTGTTAAGTACGAATTTATGTTCTTGCGGCGATATCCGTTACTAAAATTTTCTCGGGTTTCAGGCCGCGGCCTGCCGTTGTTACCGAGAGGTTCTAGGCGCTTCAATCTGGAACCGCTCGACTGCTACGGTCGCAGGTTCGAATCCTGCCTCGGGCATGGATGTGTGTGATGTCCTTAGGTTAGTTAGGTTTAAGTAGTTCTAAGTTCTAGGGGACTGATGACCTCAGATGTGCTCAGAGCCATTTGAACCATTTTTCAAGCCATGTTAAGCGGCTTATTGCCCGCAAGCACTCGGCAGGAATCTGCTCTGCAGGAATCTCTCAAGTGGTTGACCCTCGCCTGCATGGCGCTACCGTCACCAGTGACGTCACTGGTTCACGGTCCCGCACCGTGCATCGCAATGTCTTGCTATCGCATCCGCCGCGCCCGCCTCAACTTCCCAATCAGCTTCAATTCACCGTATTTATTGAGAATGTCGGCGTTAGTTTGGTGTCTATTGCTCCATTTATTACCCTATCCCAGAAGCCGTTGGTCTGTTTAATAACAGAAGCATCATCGAATGCTACTCGGTGTTTGTTTTTCAGTGCATTCTCCGATACAGGTGGTATCTCGGAACACGTTTAATGTTCTGTGCGGGGCCGTCCAGTAGTTCGGATAGCCTGGCCGACGTAAAACTGATCACATCCACACGGAATTTTGTGTATTTCAGGTGCTCAGAGGGCTACACCGTCTTTCACGGGCTTCATTAATTGCCGGACCATTGCTAGAGGCCTGAGACTGTATCGATATTTTGTTTCTTCAGCTGCCGGGTAAACTTCCCTGCTATTGAGCCTCGAAACGGTAAAACCTCAATATCATTCGAGTCTTCTTCGGAGGCCTTCTGCTTCAGCGGCTTGCGACATTTTCTTGAAAACTTTACGTAAGTGGCTCAGTTCCATCTTCAGGTTTCCGACTTCTGAGACCGTTTCAGGTCGATGTAGAACGGTGCCCAGAACACACCATTTCTCTGCTGTGTGGTGGTAGCTGATGGTATACCTGTCCGTGTGAGTGGGCTTGCCAGGGAGCGAAACATCCGTTTCATATATAGCGGACAAGGACGCCCGGAAACGGCAAGAACGGTCCTTCTCTAATTCCATCGCAAGCTTTATGTGCTCGTGGTTGTTGCTGATGTGTTCCAGGAACACTACCAGCTTTTCACGTCCATGTGGCCGTATTATGAGGGTATCGTAGACGTGGCGATAAAAACTGCTACAACTTGCACGTGACACGTCCAAGGCGATGTCCTGAAAATGATCCATAAAGGGGTTGGATACAACTGGAGCTAATGGGTTTTCCATAGCGACGCCGTCCGTCTGATTCAAATGTTGAAATAAATCCACGGTGGTATCGACAAACAGCTGGTGCTGTGTGCGTTCACGGTATGCCGCTGTGTAAGGCTGGTGACCTTGAGCGGGACTTAGCCGCAGAATGAGGCTGTGGCGCGCGATTCAAATGGCCTGGGCAACACGGTCCCTAGTATTACTAGGACCGTGTTGCAGAATAATTCAGCTGGTGTTGCGCAACGGCGCTGATAACTGCCGCGTGACGTCTTATCAGTGGCGTCATCCGGTACTGAGGCAGCTGCAGCCTCATTCGATTCGAGGCAGCCGCAGGCTACGCATCGCCATGCCGTACCGCCGCAGAAGATACATGAGGAGGAGCACAGCTTGATAGGCACACAGCCGCAGATAGTGGCCGCGTGGTTTGAGGCGCCATGACACGGATTGCGCGGCCCTTCCCGCCGGAGGTTCAAGTTCTCCCTCGGGCATGGGTGTGTGTGTTGTTCTTAGCATAAGTTAGTTTACGTGGTGTCTGTGTCTAGGGACCGATGACAACAACAGTTTGGCCCCTTAGGAATTTACACACATTTGATGGGAACACAGGCGACAGGGAAACTGCATCGAAACTAACTTGACAAAGGCGTAGACGTCCCAAAGTGCGTAGAGAGGAGGTTGGCCAAATGCTTTGCAGCTCTATAGTTCTGCGATCCGGTGGTGCTCACTGTAGGCCTTAAAGGTGTATCTTTCTTATGCATCTTTGGAAAACCATAGAACGTGCGTGGGGGGGGGGGAGGTTTTTACAAAGACTCTCTTCCGTTTGAGAAGTTCGCAAGTCTTTCTCACTGTTCTGACTGTTGAGTCCCGAGGCAGTTTGGTACGTATCTTCACAAACATCTGTCAGATTTTGGCATCATAGTCGGCTCTTCGGATTAGTTACTTTTCAATACATTGTGGGAGTGAACAGTGATCAATGTGTTACAAATATTTACTATCAAAAACCGTCTAGACTACAATTTATTTATTACGGTGACCGGTTTAGACCACTACTGTGGTCATCTTCAGACCAGTGCGTAAGAACCTCCTTCTGGTGCTAAATCGCTCTGAAGATGTTGAAACCGGTCACCGTAATAAACGAATTGTGATCAAGACTGTTTTTGACGGTAAATCTTTCCATTAGGACGGCAGCATTGCCCTTATCAGCTGACTGGACGACGGTGAGAGGATCCTTGCGGAGAGTACGGAGGCCATCACGATCAATTCTACTCGTGTTTGGTGCTGGTGGCTTGTATTTTAAAAGAATGCGGATCGTTTCTCTACGAACTTTCTCTGCAGTTTCACTGGGAGACTTACAATCTGCTTCTTAAACACCGCTTCATATGACAGCCGAAGGTATACGTCGTGGCGAAGGAGCGAAGTTTAGTCTGCTCGTAAGTGCTGACACGGCATCTGCGTCGAAGTCTCTTGCTGTCGTGTTGGTCACGGAACTTTCCGCAGTTTATCGTTCTGCCTCATGTTGTTGTAGTGAAAGCCGATTGAATTTCCCCTTTGCTTTTCCGTAGCTCTCTGCCTTGATGATGTCAATTGTACCACCGTTGCTGCGGTGTTTCACTCCTGTTCTAAAGGCGAAAGTGACCCCGCCAGTAGCAGGTTAACGGCTATAAGGTCACGGCCGTTTATGTTCAGCTGTTTCATGGTGAACTGTATCCCCTCCCGCGGCGGAGGCAAACTGGCACCGCGAAATATTCTTCTGGGTACTGCATATTGCTGTGATGGTTAGTGATAGTGAAATTGTGCTATCCTCTTCTTTATGTCGGTCATACTGTCCGTACTGCTAAACAGCGTCGCATTGAACATGAAAGGTCTTTCCACTGTCCCGAAAAATCAGTTGTAACGGAGTTTGTACTGGAAAATGCGTTCTACGATACTTCTATTATTAACGGACCAACAGCTTTTGCGACAGCGTTATGAATGAAGCAATAGAGATTAAAATATCGGACAATACCCTCAATGACGACGGTGGATTGCAGTTGAGTACGGCCTGGGAGCCTGTGATTGGGAAGTTGAAGCAGGCGCGGCGGTCTCGCCACCAAAACGTTGCTGTACTAGTGACGTCACTGATGGCGGAACCGCTATACAGGGTGTTACAAAAAGGTACGGCCAAACTTTCAGGAAACATTCCTCACACACAAAGAAAGAAAATATGTTACGCCGACATGTGTCCGGAAACGCTTACTTTCCATGTTAGAGCTCATTTTATTACTTCTCTTCAAATCACATCAATCATGGAATGGAAACACACACAGCAACAGAACGTACCAGCGTCACTTCAAACACTTTGTTACAGGAAATGTTCAAAATGTCCTCCGTTAGCGAGGATACATGCATCCACCCTCCGTCGCATGGAATCCCTGATGCGCTGATGCAGCTCTGGAGAATGGCGTATTGTATCACAGCCGTCCACAATACGAGCACGAAGAGTCTCTACATTTGGTACCGGGGTTGCGTAGACAAGAGCTTTCAAATGCCCCCATAAATGAAAGCCAAGACGGTTGAGGTCAGGAGAGCGTGGAGGCCATGGAATTGGTCCGCCTCTACCAATCCATCGGTTACCGAATCTGTTGTTGAGAAGCGTACGAACACTTCGACTGAAATGTGCAGGAGCTCCATCGTGCATGAACCACATGTTGTGTCGTACTTGTAAAGGCACATGTTCTAGCAGCACAGGTAGAGTATCCCGTATGAAATCATGATAACGCGCTCCATTAAGCGTAGATGGAAGAACATGGGGCCCAATCAAGACATCACCAACAATGCCTGCCCAAACGTTCACAGAAAATCAGTGTTGATGACGTGATTGCACGATTGCGTGCGGATTCTCGTCAGCCCACACATTTTGATTGTGAAAATTTAAAATTTGATCACGTTGAAATGAAGCCTCATCCGCAAAGAGAACATTTGCGCTGAAATGAGGATTGTCACATTGTTGGATGAACCATTGGCAGAAGTGTACCCGTGGAGGCCAATCAGCTGCTGATAGTGCTTGCACACTCTGTACATGGTACGGAAACAACAGGTTCTCCCGTAGCGCTCTCCATACAGTGACTTGGTCAACGTTACCTTGTACAGCAGCAACTCCTCTGACGCTGACATTAGCGTTATCGTCAACTGCACAAAGAATTGCCTCGTCCATTGCAGGTGTTCTCGCCGGTCTAGGTCTTCCCCAGTCGGGAGTCATAGGCTGGAACATTCCGTGCTCCCTAAGACGCCGATCAATTGCTTCGAACGTCTTCCTGTCGGGACACCTTCGTTCAGGAAATCTGTCTCGATACAAACGTACCGCGCCACGGCTATTGCCCCGTGCTAATCCACACATCAAATGGGCATCTGTCAACTCCGCATTTGTAAACATTGCACTGACTGCAAAACCACGTTCGTGATGAACACTAATCTGTTGATGCTACGTACTGATGTGCTTGATGCTAGTACCGTAGAGCAATGAGTCGCATGTCAACACAAGCACCGAAGTCAACATTACCTTCCTTCAACTGGGCTAACTGGCGGTGAATCGAGGGAGTACAGCACATACTGACGTAACTAAAATGAGCTCCAACATGGAAATTAAGCGTTTCCGGACACATGTCCACATTATTTGCGTGTGAGGAATGTTTCCTGAAAGTTTGGCCGTACCTTTTTGTAACACCCTGTACAAGCACGGGAGCGGTATTCACTCGGTCAGTCACCATTAGTCGCAGTGTGTTCGAGAAAGCGACGCACAAACGAGTCATTCGGAGCAAGCGCGCGGCCGAGGAAACTGTACTGGAGACGCAGAGGTCGGCTGATATCGGTCCTGTGGTGTTTACGCCACCAGCAGTCTCATTGCGCCACCCCATCTACGACGACCATGGCCATACAGAAAAGAAATGCGGATACGATGACCAAGGCTGTGGAGATGGCAACTTCTGGAATGATGCGATTGGAAAACTATGGTGGACCCGCGCCCCGTGCGCGGTCGGTTAGTTCTCGTCCTCCACATCAACGATCGAAGTCTGAAACATGCCACAACTACACGAGGCACACTAGAACACACTCCTCGTCACCTGTCAACATTCCATCCACTGAATACCATCTTTTACAGCGAATAAGAGACGACGATCGAAGAAGGCGAGACGAAATGGCGCCTGATCCGGCTGCTAGACGCGACGAAATCACGCCGAGGCACCACGATGATGATTCTTGTGATTCTGACTGAGCCGTGCGTGGCTCACGTTCCCACCATCATGTATTTTACACCCTGTTTTTAACGCACTGCCACCGCACTACGTCAGTTTTAATTACTACTGTCACTGAGTTGCTGCTTTGCCTGACCGTGACCGGCGCTAGCAGCGCGTATCGACATATCCCCTCTCGTAGTATCTTTGCTCGACTGCTATTGCTTCACGGTCATGTGTACGGATCGTGTGTTCGGGCTGTCAGTCAGTTGGAACGCTTCTGGAGCGCAGTCCCGACCTGCCAATCGGGGAGTTGCAACGCGGCACTAGTGCAGTCGGGTTGGAGCAGCAGTGAGCTCTGCGTCGACATGGCTCGCCCGACCATTGCCGCCGGGCCACGGTATTGGTGGATCGTGTCGGGGTCTGTCTGGAGCTGTCCGATCGGTACGGGCATCGTCGCTCGCCGACCCAGGAACCTGAAGATTAAGTGGTTTTGAGCACTACGTTGTTGGTTCCGGCGTTGCTGTTGCGGAGGTTCTCCTGTGAGCAACAACGAGTGAAATGTTCGAGACACCCGACGACAGGTAGAACTGATTAAATTAATTTACTGTTCTGGTTACCTGCCCTGGCCGCTAAAGTAAGTTTTAGGCAGTGTCTTTTCCTCAACGACTGTAGCTGTGCAACATGGTGTGTAGTTTTGGCAGCTCAGTTCACATACGCATTTGGTTGAGGAGAGTGATACTTGTAACATTTTTGGGACCTTGAATTCTCGTATACTTTGTCGTGGCAAGCAAGCTGTTGGTCGATCGGTCCCACGAATTTAGTGTAGTTGGACTCACCACCTGTCTCGCCTAAGTCAAGGAGGGCAGACCGATCCCCTGGAGGTTCCAGAGTGCTGTTCCATTAATTATTCTTTGGCAGTCTTAATGTTGTTGTAATTTATTTTTAAAGGTTTTTTGTGACGTTACTGTATTTTATATTTTCAATTGCGCATAGTTAATTGAGGGCGTTCAGCCCTGGAAACGTGTTCTCAGAGTTTCCTTCAAGTCCATACATTACCGCCTTCTGCTCTTGAAAGGTTATTATAATTTCCTCTGAAATATTTTACAATTTATTATGGGCCTTCCGCCGTTGACGTTGCAAAAAAGAAATTTTTAAATTTAATGTATTGTTTTACTAATTGTTGCAATATATGTTTCCTTAATTTGCAGAATTTAACTTTGCGGCCTTCATCCATCTTATTTCGTTTGTTTATCTCTTTCCGTGCCCATGTGGGCCATGGGCCCCGTTACTATCTTAAAACATTGTGGCCTTCAGCCTTCAGTAATCATCGCAGTATATTTGGAATTTTGAAGATTTAATCCGGCGGCCTTCAGCCGCTGATCCCATATATGTATACGATTTATCTTATTCGTACATTTAAGCGTGTGTCATATCTTTTCAAAATTGAACTTATTCTAAAGCATCTGTTTGGAGGCCTTCAGCTGCGAAGCAAAATTAATTCTTTCAAAACTATATTTGCGAACTAAATAATAATAAATTACTTTTGTGAAATGAATCCCACAGCAACTCCCTTGGCCCTTTCCACAATCCTAATTACCTGTTAGCCCTGCGTGATTTAACGGGCGTTTCACTGACCATACACCAATTCTAGGCTCCACTATTTCGAAACATTCCCATCCATCAGGTAACAATGAAGACAAAGCTTCTGAATTTGTCCGAAGTAAACGAACCGGACGTAAAAGAAAGAACACACGAAACATAGCTCATCCCACTGAGCGACAAATTCCTCTGCCAACAACCAACCGGTTCGTCCCCTCGCAGGTGAAGGGTAAAATAATGGATGTCACACCTCTGTCAGGAACGGAAGACTCACGATAACCTTCCACCCCAGACGCAAGACAGCCACCAAAGCTTCCACCAACGAAAATTTCTCCAATACCAATATCATACACGCGCAAATATCTATCCCTAAACACCGAACTGAAGAGACATGTGGCTCTACCAGTCAAGGCCATCTATAACACGGAATGAACCAAGTGGCCGGCCGATGTGGCCCAGTGGTTCGAGGCGCTTCAGTCTGGAACCGTGAGACCGCTACAGTCGCAGTTTCGAATCCTGCCTCTGGCTTGGGTATGTGTGATGTCCTTAGGTTAGTTAGGTGTAAGTAGTTCTAAGTTCTAGGGGATTGATGACCTCAGGTTGGTTGGTTGGTTGTTTCGGGGAAGGAGACCAGACAGCGAGGTCATCGGTCTCATCGGATTAGGGAGGGACGGGGAAGGAAGTCGGCCGTGCCCTTTGAAAGGAACCATCCCGGCATTTGCCTGGAACGATTTAGGGAAATCACGGAAAACCTGAATCAGGATAGCTGGACGCGGGATTGAATCGGATGACCTCAGGTCTTAAGTCCCATAGTGAACAGAGCCGTTTGAACCAAGTACGTCTTCGAAGTGATAACGGAATAACGTTCTTCCTACACACGCCAACCTCCATGAGAGAAGATGCTCAAGGTCGTCATCAAATGTTCCTCAGCCGAAATTAAGGCGAAGCAAGTTGAGACTGAGCTCGTGTTACGCAAGCTGTGATGCATCAGTACAAGACGGGGAACTCCAAGACGAATACACTAATAGGCCAACCAGTCTACTATGTGTCGTTCCCTGCCGGCCCAACGAGTGACTCAGTTTGTCGCACCATAGACAAAAAATCGAAGGAGCTTCATCCACAATATAAACCCTGTCAGCGCTATTTCCATACTGTAAATTACTGTTCACCGCCAGTGGTGTCAAATGCTGAGGATCGCGCCACTGCACGAAATCTCCAACTGAAAAGCCAACTTGCGCAAATTGTGGCAAGGCACATGCAGCCTCTTGAAGAGGGCCTGAAAACCTCTATACAGCCCAGGTCCAAGCTGCAGGGTTACGAGAATAACAAGTGGCGAAAACAACCCCACCACCGGCTCTAAACAGCTTCCAGGACTTACGAATCGACAGGCTCCATCGCCCTCCTCTTCGAGACAGACGGCATGACAATGAGGACGACGACCACCAACGGCAGCTTCTCAAGAACAGTTCTTCTTCTACTACACCGACCTTTTGAAGACTTTCTCATTCCTGAAATCATGTCTAAATTACACAACAACGGAACGTCTTTCCATAATTACGACTGAACTTAAGAATTTTGACGAAGCATCAACCCTCTTCGAAGGTGCCACAGTGCTGTTTACACCTGGCGATGACCAGCATACCCACCATCCCAAGCGACCTTTCACTCTCTACATTTAATTCCACTGGAGTTTTGAAGAAAGAGATTGAATTGGCAGAATATATATTCGTCAGCGAGTGGACGTTCTATTTGTTACTGAAACACGCCTCCATCGCACGCAAACTTTTACGCAGCGCAACCTGGCTTGCTAGAGGACAGACCGTGGGATTTTATAGAGAATTCCATCGCGCATGCGCCGATGACGGTCCCAACAGTGGAAACCCTTGAAGCCACGGCAATCATTATTTCTACTACCTCCTTCCACATAACGATTATCTCTGTATACCGCAACCCCAAGAGCCAGTTCATTGAAGAAGATTTTCTGGAGATATCTGATCCATTTGAAAAAGTCTAGCTGTGTGACGACCTCAATGCAAAGCATTTTGCATGGCACTCTCGACGCAGCAGCCCATGGAGTGAGAGACTGTGCTCCGGAAGAATGACTTCATTGCTACTACGTTCGCTTCTAAGGATGCCACACACATTCAGTCGAACACCCATCACATATCAGATGTTCTGAACGTCATCATGCTTAAGAATATGAGGCTGGACTTGCAATTAAAGACGATTAACGACTTGACCTCCAACCACCAACCAAAATGTCTCTGAGCACTGTGGGACGTAACTTCTGAGGTCGTCCGTCCACTAGAACTTAGAACTACTTGAACCTAACTAACCTAAGGACATCACACACATCCATGCCCGAGGCAGGATTCGAACCTGCGACCGTAGCGGTCGCCCGGTTCCAGACTGTAGCGCCTAGAACCGCTCGGCCACTCCGGCCGGCCAACCACCAACTCGTCTTGGGTGTGATCACGGAGGCTTTGTACACGATGCATCAAAAACATCCACTAATTAGGACCAGTTTGAGGAGTGCCTGCAAACCAATGTCCAGCTCACTGCAGACGTTTCATCCGCAGCCCACACTGATGAAGCCGTTAACACACTAACTGGGCACATTCGAAGAACATACAAACAGGTACTTCTCACCACCACTTACCTTATGCATTAGCTAGAATACCTCTCTCCAGTCATTCAAATTTGAAAACTCTCGAGAATAGGGGCAGGCGTTGCTGGCAGCCCTATTGCAATCCAGAAGATCGGAGGGAGATGAAACGTCTCTCACGCGAACTTCATAAGAACTGAGATGTGGGAAGATAAAGTGTCCGCTTTCCTTGTCCAACCCAGGAACAAGTGGAGTCTTGTTAGCACCCTAATGAATTTACGACCACTGAACCAAGCACTTCCGGCTCACGACCGACGTACGACTCTCTCGCCAGTGCGTAAATTTTGGCTTGAACGAACGAAGCTCAGAACGATGTGGATACCTCGAAGGGTGATGGCAACGCAGATGGGATCAGGCAGAAAGCACAAATAATCAGGACGACTGCCCAGCAAACGGAACCAATTTTCACGACCCCGGCGGTATTCCGATGAATATTTACCAAGGGAAATCAGCAAACAGCCGTGCGTTTTGAGAAGATACTCTATTTTGTCAACCAGCTTCGGCATTTCGGTATGTAATCTTCAGGCTCCATATGCACGTCAGATATGTTGTTATCGGAACACATGGAGTCATCAGTATCCGGATATCGTGAATTCCCTATTCGAGTGCTTCCTTCGAAGACTTAACAACAAGGAGTTGTCATCCGGATACTGATGGATACAGTATCGGTACATCTGTATGTCTATATATGAAGTGTGTATGGGGCCTGAAGATGGCATACTGAAATGCCGAAACTGGTTGTCAAAATAAAGCAACTTCTCAGAACATCCTACCGTTTGGCGTTTTTTCTTGCTAAATATTTGACCAACAGCTGTCCTGAGTCGACAATGGATCAACAGGGTCCGACGAAGAATTCGCAGTCTTCACATCTGCTCCACGACCAAATGGCGTCGCTCATGACCAACTTAAGCACATCTCCTGGAAGCCACTTGTTTTGCTATCAAACATCTACAACAGCTAAATATCGTCGGGGTACTTCCCACAACCTTGTAAGATTGCTGAGGTGGTGCCTATTCCGAAGCCTGGAAAATATCTAAGCCAGCCTTTGAATTATCGACGAATCAGTCTGTTGCCGACGATGTCCAGAGTTCTGGAATGGTTGCTACTCTACAGAATACGATCTGCAATTGCCGCTCGGCACATGATAAGGCAGAATCAGTTGGCCTTCCAGCCTCGGCTTTTGGCCAAATTACAACTTCTACTGATCTCTGAATATATCGCCTATAATAGAAGTATATCTAAATACACCGCTGCCACTTTTTGGATACAGAGAAGGCGTACGACAAGCTCTGGCGTGACAAACTGGTCACCAAACTGTGTGACCTTCTGGTCGTCCCTGACTACTGTATCAAGTCAGTCACTGGGTTTCTCGAGGACAGGAAGGTATCACAAGGGCAATCCCCAGCCACAAACACTTTTCGGAAGGCATTCCATAGGGATCGGTATATCACAAATTCCCTTTGCCATCTTTGTTAACGATCTTCCAGTTGGGCCGCGATTGGCGCTTGCCCAATTTGCTGCTGATACGGCTTTGTTGATCAGTAGCCGACGAGTCACAGCAGTTTTCAACGGCTTCCAGTGGCAAATGGCGTTAAGTGAACAATGGGTGACACAAGACTGTATTAAACTCAGTGCACAAAAGACGAAGGCCATAATGTTTGCACAACAACTCCCCAGTCTCCGTGATCTCATGATTATGTACAGATATATGGAAAGAGTTGAATATCTTGGTATTATCATGGACAAGAAGCTACTTTTTAACACACATGTGCGAAAGAAACGAATCAAGCCACTACACCTTCTCCACCAGATTTGCCCAATTATGGCCAGCACAGAGCTACGGACCAGGACATAACTCCGCCTATATTCAGCAACAATCCTTCCCACACTACCCCACGGCTACACTACATGGGGAACAGTTGGCCTCTCCTCCTTATGTCTTCTCAAGGCAGTCCAGAATCGGTGCTTTTGGACCATACTAAAGTGCGCGTCATTTATGTTGGCGGCCGAGTTTAGGTTCGTTCTGCGCATCTGACGTCAAAAAATGCAGTCAGCCAATGAACAGAGAACAACGTTGCCAGATCTCGACTGCAGAGCAGAGCACGGACGAGTGTCTTCAGTTTTAGAAACGTTCAGTCATAAATAAAGTAATAGAACAAAAGCAATGTCTTGATAGCAGACTTTGTTTTTTGAAAGTTTGGAAAAACCATTCTTTATACCAGTTGCTTCATTTTCTATTAATTAATTAAACCAAACAAGCAATAAGACACGTAATTCAGGCGATAGCAAGGAAAGGTGTTTGTATCAATTTCACGAACCGCTTTTTCGTAATAAAGAACAGCGGTAATTGTTTATTTCCTATTGTACTTCGACGAAGTGCTAGTAATTCATAGGCATACCAACAGTGTTTGTCAGAATTTTGCGTGACCTGTTAGACACCTTATGGAGAGACATTGCAGGACGAGCTGCGCTAGTGTAACGGTTAAGGCGTTGGATTATTAAGCGAAAAGTAAAGCGTTCGAACCTTGTGTGATGCTAATCTTTTCTTTATTTAAAAACAATATCGAAGTGTCTTACTTCACGGATTTTATTGGTTTCACTGCAATTTTTTGAAATTTCTAGTGCTTTGTCTCTTCATTAATCCTTTCGCTGCTGCAGTCACGTGCTCCCCACATTCCGCGCTGTGCGCGATTTTGTCATCACTGCACTGCTCGCCTGTGCAGACACATCGTGTTCCCACTGCTTTGACACACTTATCATTCGATTTCACAAAAACTATTTGGCCAAAAAATTAGATTTTTACACATCTTCTTGACTGATGCCTTCGCCCCATAAATGACTTAATTTTGTTTCGATGTTCAACCCAGTTATTGTGCAGCATTAAATGTAGTAAACCGTTGCACGAAATTTTGAAGAGTTTGCAGAGGTAAAAGTCCATAGCGTATACTTTCCGTATGGTTGATTTTAGTTGCCACAATGCTGGGAATGAAACGTGGACAAGGTACCTAAATTTCATATAAAATTTACTGTATAACAATATATCATCTAATTTAAGTACCACATAGGTGTCGTATGTAATATTGAGAAATATTCCGTCTTTCGCGACTGTAATAAATGTTTTATTTACACCGGGCGCGTTTGGCTTTATTTTAATGCACTTCAATCAGTCAAAGGAAGTGGGGGGAAGGTATTAGTCAAGAAGATGTGTAAAAATCTAATTTTTGGGCCAAATAATTTATGTGGAATCGAATGATAAGTGTGTCAAAGCAGTCGGAAACACCATGTGTCAGCACAGTCGAGCAGTGCAGTGACAAAATCGCGCACAGCGCGGAATGCGGGGAGCACGTCTCTGTAGCAGCGAAGGGGTTAATGCGGCCGTGGTGGCTTTGCTTCATAAACTGCGCGCTCCCCCCTAAACGTAAGTTTGCGAACTATGCTATACTATGGCGCTGCTTCTCTTGGCGCGTGCGTCGTTTGCAACTGGCAACGCAGCAATCTCCCGCGTCTGGGCGGGCATGCGCGAGCCGCCAAGATACAAGAATTCAACTATAAATGCATCTCATTGGTCCTGGATCCTGGACCTCCACCGTGAGTTTGACATGTCGCTCCTCAGGGAACAAATTCAGATATCCAATACGAAACTCCTCAACAAGGTTGAAGCATTTCGTCCTATATCCCGGCACTTTGAGTATGTTGGCTCTGTGGCACCTGCACTGGGCCACGGGGACAAGGTGCTGCGAGCCATCGTAAAGATCTGCCATTATGACGTCGATCTGAAGCTTAATGCAGACAAGATAAATAAACAAATGAAAAGAAAAGGAAGAGAAAAGAGAAAGTTAAAATAAATAAATCAGGAACTACCGCCTCAGTAGGATCTACAGATGCAGAGCCCAAGACCTTGCTTGCTTAAGGCTAATAAAGATGATCTTGACACATTTACCTTCACCCCAAAGGTCCAGCCTCATGGATAGCAGTACTTTGGAAACATGAAACACACAAAAAGAAAAAAAAATGAAAATTAAAAAAAAGAAAAAAACATGAGGGTCAACAACTTGTCAATGGTAGAGGACATCTCTGCTGAACGCTAATGTGCAGTAAAGAAATTGATGCGGCTCGAAACCCGAGAATATTTTATTAATGAGATATCGCAGCGAGTGCATGCATTTGTACGTAATGTACATCTATGGGGAGGAGTCGTGGCGCAGCATCCAACGCCTGGGTAAGCTGCGCATTAAGAAGGACAATTTATCGAGCTTCCTCCCTCATACGATGCCATGATTAGAAGAGGATCATAGGATTTGCCATCATTAACCATCACATTAATACTGCAGTAACCTCAAGAATATTTCGCTACGCTGGTTTACGTCCGCTGGCCGGTGTGGTCGTGCGGTTCTAGGCGCTTCAGTCTGGAACCGCGAGACCGCTACGGTCGCAGGTTCGAATCCTGCCTCGGGCATGGATGTGTGTGATATCCTTTGGTTAGTTAAGTTTAAGTAGTTCTAAGTTCTAGGGGAAGGATGACCACAGATGTTAAGTCCCACAGTGCTCAGAGCCATTTGAAACATTTTATTTGGTTTCGTCTTGATGCGAAAAAGGACACACTTCACCAGAAATTAGCTGGACATGAATAGCCGTGAGCTTTCGGACATTCACCAGCTTCTGATGTGGTAACTTTCGGCCTTAGAATGGGAGTGGATCGGTGACACAACTGACATCATCAAGACAGGCACGGAGAAGCAGAAAGCGAAATTCAATCGGCTGTCACTACAATAACGTGGGGCAGAACTGTGGAACCTACCGTGATGAACATGTTAGTACGAAACTTTGGTGCAGTAGCCATCTCTACATTTAAGAAGGGACTAAATTTCGCTGCTTGACCACGGAGTATCCCTTTCTCTGACATATTAAGTGGTGTTGGAGAAGCAGTTCAAAGTTTCGCAGTGAAAATGCAGAGGAAAGCCGTAGAGAAACGAGCCGCATTCTATTAAAATCCGAGCCGCCAACATCAAGCATGAGTAGAACTGAACGCGATGGCCTCCGCGCACTCCGCAACGGTCTCTCATCGTCGCCCTGCCAGCTGACGAGGTCAATGCTGCCGTCCTAATGGAACGGGCCGACTATGATGCCAGAATCCGACGGATGCTTGAGGAAAATACGTACTAAAAATTGCCTCCAAACCCAACATTCAGAATAGTAAGGAAGACCTGGGAGCCTCTCAAACGGTCGTCGATGGAAGAGTGTTATTGAAAACCTCCTACCCGCATTGTGCGGTCTGCCAAGCTGTTTAAGAAGGATACACCTTTAAGGCCTATAGTGAGTACCATCGGTTCGCCGAACTATAGACTTGTGAAGTATTTAGCCATTCTCCTGTTGACGCACTTTGGACATTGTGCGCACCATATGAAAACTACGGCGGATTTCATCGACTGAATTATACGTCTACCCCTTGTTGAAGGGGATATTATGGTTAGTTTTGATGTGGTTTCCTTATTCAAGTGTGTGCCCATCACAGACTGTAGACTTGCCGTCCCAGCTCTTTGACGACGTATTTTTTACACGGTGGAGAATATTTGAAACAGACGGACTGCGTCGCAATGGGGAGTCCATTAGGTACATGAGCCGTGGTAAAAAATTGCTGTTTTGAAGGGTGCGCCGAAGCGCGTTGTGTGAAGCAGTCGCCCTCCGTTTCTGGCGGTGGCGCCGCTGTGGCAAACGCAGCTTTGGTGTCTCCCTCTGGTGGGAAAGGGGAAAGGTTGCTTGTTCACGTGCATTTAAGCGGCGCTACGAGCTCGCCAGTACCCGTGGTCTAGGGGCAGTCTCGCCGCGTCAGCCGTGCTGTGCGGACGTGTGCTGAGTTTCGTGCGCCGCGGTCTGCTGTGCTTCTGCGTGGTAAGTCGCAGTGCTTCTTGCATCGTTGCAGAACTTCTACGCATATTGAAATTTGAAATATGAATCCGTGATGGTCCACTTGAACAGAAAAGATACTTTGAAATTCTCGTTTGATCGTAATTACGCCCGACCTAAACTACACGAAATCGAAGATTGGTTGGAATACGAAGTGAAAGTTGATTCAGAGGATGTCATTGGAGTGCATCTTTCGATAGTGAGCAGCGTTGTATTTGTGAAATTGAGGAATGCTAACTTATGTGACAAAATAGTTGAGTCTTGCGGAGGAATTATGAAATTTAAACATTGTGATGGAAACGTAGGCGAAGTCACCGTAACGCATGCAGGGTTTGGAATACGAACTATCAGGATATTCGAACTACCATTCGAAGTACCGGCAGAACAAATAAACGCAGTGATAGTGCCGTACGGTAAAGTTCTCAGCAATGTTGCCGAACGGTGGTCCAACGCGCGCAAATTCCAAGTTCTCAACGGAGTGCGGCAATTAAAGGTCGATTTGCACAAACATGTACCGTCATACATCAGCGTCTGCGGATACCGAGGTATCGTTATATATGACGGCCAGCCGAGGACGTGCGCGGCGTGCAACTCTCCCGGCCACGGTCGCGCGGAGTGTTTACAGCGGCGAGTGGCGCAGCTGCCGGCTGGTGAGGCTCCGCTACCGCCGGCTATGACTGCGCTGCCAGCGACTTACGCTGCGCTTGCCCGCGGCCAAGTCCTGACCCCAAGCCCTGATGTCAACACGGAGAACCATCCAACCCGAGAAGAAGCCCAGATTGCCACCACTGACACAACAGAAGCTAGACCACCCGAACCTAAGGAAATCGTGAAAGCTGTAACGGTTTCAACACAACAGACACCGAAAGATATTGGGAGCCACAGCAAATTCTCCGATTCCTCCGCTGTTGAGAATGACATGCAAGAACCATCCCGGAATGAGCAACCTCATAGTGAACCGATTTCTCTATTGACACCATCATCCACCAAGAGCACGGTCGACAATTTAGCTCGAAACACCACCCGCTTAGGAGATTTGAAGAATGCTGAGGAAGACAACATCAGACAGCAGCCGGCGAAACCTAAACGGCAAACACGAAAACAGAGCCCTGAAAAGATTCAAGAACTAGAGAAAAAACTCTCCCGTAGCAAAAAAAATTCTTAAAACAGATCGAAGCGGAAAGCAAGGCGTGGTAGACATCGGAAAACCAGACATCGCCAACCCGAATGAGGACGTACAGATGAACCTCGCCCCTCCAATTGAAGAACCAATAGACACTGTTGACCGCTGCGGAACTGATACGGGGACAGCATGGTCTGACGACACTGAATGCGCTTAGTTGAACTACCGAATGACGCAGGCGTATAAAATCGCCACGCTCAATGTAAACAGAATAGTTCCGGACGTAAAGTTACAATCTGTGAAGGACTACTTATATGCCGCCAACATTGACATAGCGATGTTACAAGAGGTAGTTACGACCAAAATAGCGGATGTGTACGGATATGAGGCGATCGTAAACATAGGCAATGAATGTGGAACAGGAATACTGTTCAAACACGGCATACCATGTACAGCGAAAGCAATACTTGAATCTGGACGAGGCATCACTGCACAAATATATGATATGCTTCTTGTTAATATCTGGATCCAGCGGAAAACGAGCAAGGGGCAACCTGTTCCAGGACGAAATTGTCCCATTAATAACGGATCCTCGACTGCACATAATTTTGGATGGAGATTTTAACTGCGTATTGCGTCCAGAAGATCAAATCCCGAACTTCAACCTTTGTGAGGAGCTGTTGCTGTTAATTAACGGGCTAGATATGATAGATGCTTGGTGCCACCTTCGCCCTCACACCCGAGGATACACGTACGTATCCAGTACTTCGGCAAGCAGACTAGACAGGCTGTATGTAACGAAAGGTTTTATCCATAATGTAACCGACTGTGAAATTTGGCCTCTTAACTTCTCGGATCACTGCCCATTTCATATAACCGCGAAGCATACTAAACAAAAAACATTCCTGGGAAGGGGCGTATGGCAGCTAAACGTGTCACTTTTGGAGGACGCAGTACTGAAACAAGAGGTCGATGCTACATGGCAGCGTTGTCTTCGGATGCAATCCAGATATCCAACACGCATCATGTGGTGGCTACAGTCTGCGAAACCGCAGATAAAAAAATGCATCGCACGATATGGTCGCATGAGAGCGTACTGGCAAAAACGCACCTTGGAGTATCACTTTCTTTGCCTCCGCGAACTATATGATGACCCCATGGGACTAGTAGCAAACAGCTCTAGAATAAAACGCACTAAAGCAAGAATAACGGCGTTGGTACGACAATCACTAGAGGGGAAAAAAGTTCGATCGCGTCCTCCGATTGAACTGACGCAGGAGAATACGTCCGTATATCACGTGATACGGGAAGCCAAGAGAGGTAAACAAAAGTTAATCCACACTCTCAGTGATGAGCAGGGGAACGAATACGATCAACAAGTCACAGTAAAAAACTACGTGGTGCAACATTATACAGATTTTTACTCCGTATCGGCGACTGACGCGACGGCAAGTGAGCCGCTTTTATCCAACATTCAATCCACGGTCCATCCGACTGACAACGCCGACCTTGTAGGCCACATAACTGAGGAAGAAGTATGTGCCATAATCAAAGACTCGCCTACAAAGAAATCTATGGCCTACCCATAGAATTTTATGCTTGTTTTTGGCACATCATAGGACCGGAATTCACCAAAATATGCAATGAATTATTGGGAGACGTGCAGATGCCATCTCAGTTTACCGAAGGAATTATTGTACTGATCCCCAAAAAAACCACGTAGCGCTACGCTGAAGGATTTTCGACCACTAACACTCCTCAATTCCGACTATAAAATCTTCACCCGACTCATAAACTGTAGACTGAAGACGGTACTGCCGAAAGTACTTGGCCCTTATCAAATGAGTGCTGTCCCAGGAAGATTAATGTCGAATGCATTATCTGAATATAGAGACATAATACTGTATATTTGTCGTGGCTATGCAAATGCAATGTTGGTCTCATGTTTTTAGACTTCGATAAGGCTTTTGACCGCATCAACCACCACTTTCTACTAACTGTAATGCAACGGATGGGATTCAGTGCTCATTTTATTCAGATCATACGCAAATGTATAGTCAGCACTTCCTCTCGAATCAAAATTAATGGTCAGCTAAGTTCACCAGTCCCGATCAAGCAATCAGTGAGACAAGGCTGCCCCCCTATGGCACTATACGCAATCGCCGTAGAACCGTTAGTGTTAAACCTGCATCACAGGTTACAAGGTCTACAGGTGTTGGGTACAAAAACCGTGTGTCACGCTTATGCTGATGACGTCAGTGTAGTAGTTAACACGCACTCAGAAATGGAAGTCGTTCAACAAATAATCCACGCTTACGCCACTTCTTCCGGAACCAAACTCAATGAACAAAAATCGAAAATTTTACCTGTCGGACCCCATATGGAGACCATTCAAAGAACATGGCTACAAAGAACAGAGAAGACGAACCACTTAGGTATGATTCTAATGGCCAACCAAAGAGAGATGACAGTAGCCAACTGGGACCATAAACTACATATATTCAGGGCTACTCTCCGTGAACACAAAACTAGAATGCTCAATCGGATACAGAGAGCTCACTTGATTAACAGCTATGCGCTAAGCAAAATATATCACATCGCAGCAGTGTTACCAGTACCCCAGGATACAGCGCAAAAGCTTTTAGCTGCAGTGCATTGGTTCATATGGAGCGGAAACATCTTTAAAGTCGCCATGGCAACCATAGTGTTAACCCGGGCCGCTGGTGGTTTGGGCGTCAAAGACATCAAGAACCAATGCACTGCCGTATATATGGACCGAATCCGCAAAATACTGCAGTCACCCCATCCGACAATTACGAAAACGTTATTCAACAGGTTAGCCCCAACGAGCAAACAGGCCCCAGTCGATGTTGGTCGCATCAGCGCTCAACTCGATCACGTCCGGACTTATTACCTGGAAATGAGCTATGTTCCAGATACTTCACAGCTGCTTAACACCAAAAGGACCTATTACCACCCCACGAGACACCATAGGCAAAACCCAATGGAAGCGAAATATTCAGCGGTCAGCTGGAGTAACGTCTGGAAAAACATTAACAATCCCATCCTCCACTCAAAAGTAGTGTCCACGTGGTATGACATTGTGAACGAGAAAGTCCCCACAGGTGAAAAGTTGCACAATATCAAAATGAAGCAGAGTCCGTACTGCGATCATTGCCATACTGTAGATACCTTGGCACACATTCTCATCTGCCGCGACCAATACCACATATGGAACTGGACTAGAAAAAAATTCGCAATAATTACTAGAACCACAGACTCTGCTATAACACTTAAAGATGTACTTCAACCAGACTGGCATTTCTTTCCTGCAACAAAGCACAATAGCTATGCTTGGATTATCGGCCAGTTTCCGTATTTTGCAGTTACGAATACACATGCGAGTATAGACGAGTACATATATATAATGGAAGAGCACCACAACCTTAAAACGGGTCGGAAATACAATGCTTTGTTTCAAAATTTCTTACTTCACACTTTGCCATAAGGAAGCGGTATTTTTTTTTTTTTTGGTTGGTGCACAACACTACAGCGAGTCGATACTAATTGTGCTTCATTATAATTAAGTTGGCATTTATTTATTTATTTATTTTTATAGTACAGCAGGTGAAAGTGCCTCAGGAAAACTAATTTTGCCAGAAGCCGTAACATAAAACAAATCAGAAGTGCTTGATTGATTTCGTGTTCTTCTGTTTCACGGGTATTGGACAGATTGTCACGGCAAGAAGATTTATTCAGTTCCTTTATATATTATTTAGAAAAAAAATAATGAAAAAAGTAAATAAAAAAGTATGTTAAGTTAGGGTGAAAGTGGCGGTGGCAACAGATTTTTTTATTATTATTTTCTTTTTTTAAATTTTTTAGGTTAGATAGGATTTTGAGGGTGATATGGATGATAGGGGCCAACGCCTGAAGTGGAAGAAGTCCAGGAAAAAAAAGGGTAGCGTCTTTAATTCATAATCAAAACGTCTTCGGTCCCGGGTTCGATCCCCGCCACTGCCTAAATTTTGATAAATAATCAGCATTGGCGGCCGAAGACTTCCGGCATAAGAAGTCAGCCTCATTCTGCCAACGGCCTTGTCAAAGAGGGCGGAGGAGCGGATAGAGGTTCAGGGCACTCTCTTGTCCTAGGGGTGGAAATTGCCCCTAAAGGCGGAAGAATCAGCAATGATCAACGACATGAGGATGCAGAAGGCAATGGAAACCACTGCATTAAAGACACGTAATGTGTAACCATAGGACATGTGGCCTGTAATTGAGGATGTGTCATTATGGTCTCTCCATTGGCAAAAGATTCCGGAATAGTCCCCCACTCGGATCTCCGGGAGGGGACTGCCAAGGGGGAGGTTACCATGAGAAAAAGATTGAATAATCAACGAAAGGATAACGTTCTACGAGTCGGGGCGTGGAAGGTCAGAAGCTTGAACGTGGTAGGGAAACTAGAAAATCTGAAAAGGGAAATGCAAAGGCTCAATCTAGATATAGCAGGTGTCAGTGAAGTGAAGTGGAAGGAAGACAAGGATTTCTGGTCAGATGAGTATCGGGTAATATCAACAGCAGCAGAAAATGGTATAACAGGTGTAGGATTCGTTATGAATAGGAAGGTACGGCAGAGGGTGTGTTACTGTAAACACTTCAGTGACCGGGTTGTTCTAATCAGAATCGACAGCAGACCAACACCGACAACGATAGTTCAGGTATACATGCCGACATCGCAAGCTGAAGATGAATAGATAGAGAAAGTGTATGAGGATATTGAAAGAGTAATGTAGTATGTAAAGGGGGACGAAAATCTAATAGTCATGGGCGACTGGAATGCAGTTGTAGGGGAAGGAGTAGAAGAAAAGGTTACAGGAGAATATGGGCTTGGGACAAGGAATGAAAGAGGAGAATGACTAATTGAGTTCTGTAATAAGTTTCAGCTAGTTATAGCGAATACCCTGTTGAAGAATCACAAGAGGAGGAGGTATACTTGGAAAAGGCCTGGAGATACGGGAAGATTTCAATTAGATTACATCATGGTCAGACAGAGATTCCGATATCAGATACTGGATTGTAAGGCTTACCCAGGAGCAGATATAGACTCAGATCACAATATAGTAGTGATGAAGAGTAGGCTGAAGTTCCAGACATTAGTCAGGAAGAATCAATACGCAAAGAAGTGGGATACAGAAGTACTAAGGAATGACGAGATACGTTTGAAGTTCTCTAACGCTATAGATACAGCAATAAGGAATAGCGCAGTAGGCAGTACAGTTGAAGAGGAATGGACATCTCTAAAAAGGGCCATCACAGAAGTTGGAAAGGAAAACATAGGTACAAAGAAGGTAGCTGCGAAGAAACCATGGGCAACAGAAGAAAATCTTCAGTTGATTGATGAAAGGAGGAAGTACAAACATGTTCCGGGAAAATCAGGAATACAGAAGTACAAGTCGCTGAGGAATGAAATAAATAGGAAGTGCAGGGAAGCTAAGAAGAAATGGCTGCAGGAAAAATGTGAAGACATCGAAAAAGATATGATTGTCGGAAGGACAGACTCAGCATGCAGGAACGTCAAAACAACCTTTGGTGACCTTAGAAGCAACGGTGGTAACATTAAGAGTGCAACGTGAATTCCACTGTTAAATGCAGAGGAGAGAGCAGATAGGTGGAAAGAATACATTGAAAGCCTCTATGAGGGTGAAGATTTGTCTGATGTAATAGAAGAAGAAACAGGAGTCGATTTAGAAGAGATAGGGGATCCAGTATTAGACTCGGAATTTAAAAGAGCTTTGGAGGACTTACGGTCAAATAAGGCAGAAGGGATAGATAACATTCTATCAGAATTTCTAAAATCATTGGGGGAAGTGGCAACAAAACGACTATTCACGTTGGTGTGTAGAATATATGAGTCTGGCGATATACCATCTGACTTTCGGAAAAGCATCATCCACACAATTCCGAAGACGGCAAGAACTGACAAGTGCGAGAATTATCGCACAATCAGCTTAACAGCTCATGCATCGAAGCTGCTTACCAGAATAATATACGAAAGAATGGAAAAAGGAATTGAGAACGCGCTAGGTGACGATCAGTTTGGCTTTAGGAAAAGTAAAGGGACGAGAGAGGCAATTCTGACGTTGCGGCTAATAATGGAAGCAAGGCTAAAGAAAAATCAAGACACTTGCATAGGATTTGTCGACCTGGAAAAAGCGTTCGACAATATAAAATGGTGCAAGCTGTTCGAGATTCTGAAAAAAGTAGGGGTAAGCTATAGGGAGAGACGGGTCATATACAATATGTACAACAACCAAGAGGGACTAATAAGAGTGGACGATCAAGAACGAAGTGCTCGTATTAAGAAGGGTGTAAGACAAGGCTGTACCCTTTCGCACCTACTCTTCAGTCTGTACATCGAGGAAGCAATGATGGAAATAAAAGAAAGGTTCAGTAGTGGAATTAAAATACAAGGTGAAAGGATATCAATGATACGATTCACTGATGACATTGCTATCCTGAGTGAAAGTGAAGAAGAATTAAATGATCTGCTGAACGGAATGAACAGTCTAATGAGTACACAGTATGGTTTGAGAGTAAATCGGAGAAAGACGAAGGTAATGACAAGTAGTAGAAATGAGAACAGCGAGAAACTTAACATCAGGATTGATGGTCACGAAGTCAATGAAGTTAAGGAATTCTGCTACCTAGGCAGTAAAATAACCAATGACGGACGGAGCAAGGAGGACATCAAAAGCAGACTCGCTATGGCAAAAAAGGCATTTCTTGGCAAGAGAAGTCTACTAATATCAAATACCGGTCTTAATTTGAGGAAGAAATTTCTGAGGATGTACGTCTGGAGTACAGCATTGTATGGTAGTGAAACATGGACTGTGGGAAAACCAGAACAGAAGAGAATCGAAGCATTTGAGATGTGGTGCTATAGACGAATGTTGAAAATTAGGTGGACTGATAAGGTAAGGAATGAGGAGGTTCTACACAGAATCGGAGAGGAAAGGAATGTGTGGAAAACACTGATAAGGAGAAGGGACAGGATGATAGGACGTCTGCTAAGACATGAGGGAATGACTTCCATGGTACTAGAGGGAGCTGTAGAGTACAAAAACTCTAGACGAAGACAGAGATTGGAATACGTCAAGCAAATAATCGAGGACGTAGGTTTCAAGTGCTACTCTGAGATGAAGAGGTTAGCACAGGAAAGGAATTCGTGGCGGGCCGCATCTAACCAGTCAGTAGATTGATAACCAAAAAAAATAAAAATATGAGCTCGCCAGTCGGTCAGTCTGGGTGAGTCTGGAGTCACTCTGGGGTCAGTCTCTCGTCCCCAGCTTGCTAGTCTGTCTCTCGTCCGGATTTGTGGGGCGGTTAGTGTCTGTCTGTCGTCCGGAGTGTTAGTATGTCTTTCATTCGGATCAATATTTAAAGTCAGATAAATGAGAGTCTTTCCACGCCGCCAGTAAGAGAACTCAGCGAGTGGTCGCCCATAGGCGCTTAGTTCCAGCATCTGAGTCTGCGCGTTCGGCCGCCAGTCTGTTCGAGTAGCTCAGGCGATTGGATCGATCGGTTGGTCGGTCGCGCTGAGACACAAGATGACTTGTCCGCCTTGAGCGTCAGCGCATGTGAGGTCGCCACGTGTGTCTAGTGGGCCGCGCCGTATAGCGAGGGGTAGTGGCTTCGCGGCCGACACGAGAGCAACAGGAGTAAACCCACGGTATCAGTCTGGCCGGTGCGAGCTGCGTCGCCGTGAGACGGGAGATCGACGCTCCTTCCTGCGTCCGTTGAAGCGGCTGGCAGCGGACGGTTCGGGAGAGCGTTTTGGGGGTGCTGCGTCGGGTCTTCGGCAGACATCGCAGTTTATTAGAAGTTATGTGATTGGTGGTATGTTGTTTCATTTACTTATTAGATTCTACTTGTTTTCTTGGTGAGGTCACCAGCCGCTTTGTTTTGGGGTCGTCCCTCCATTCATCTCCGTTTGCCCACCCGCGCGATGGTAGTTATTTATGAATTGGTTGGTCCGTTTTTCCCTTGTGGAGTAGGGGCGGGTTAAAGCAACGTGCGTTTCGGGTTGTTCGGTAATCTCCCTAACAATCTGCTGTACGTTAGTACTTGCCTCTGTCATGTTAGTCGGATTCAGTGTATTAACGAATTCATTGCTTGAAGTGTAATGGCCTAATTCCTGAAATATGTTTTTATCTTTCCTATTATCTTGTGTACTGTAGAGCATGTTAACTCGTTTGGCCAACTTTGTGTAATTTTATATAAGATTGCATTTCGTAGGCTTTTATGTAAATGGTCATTTTAGTACATAAAGCTGCCACCCTTCCACAGTAACACTTTTCTTAGAAGTTAATATCAAGCTGCACCTCCGGTGGCAAGTTAATCTTTTAATTTTAGTGTTCTGTACCATTTCCATCCCTCTTACGGGGTGCATAGTTTGTGTGCTTGTGTGAATTGTTAAAACTTTTGGTTTAAAGTAATCTGGTGTGTTGTAGATTTGCACCAGTGTAGTCTTTCAGAGGTTGTTGTGAGCGTCGTGACTAAGGCCGTGTCAAAAGGGAGAGACAAAGTTCTCAGCCCGAAAGCTCAAACACTCAAAAATTCTTTTTAAAAAAAACGCTTTTAGGAATAATACTCCCATTTGTTAGAAGCAACTTGATTATGATTTTATCAGTTACTTCCTGGCAACTGCTTCCACGCTCACATACTGTGATTAAACGTTCTTGATGAATCACTAGTAACTAAAACAAAAATTTAAGAATATTCTTTGAAATTAAATTCACGGTTCAGTCCAGTTGTATCCAACCTTCTTATGGATAATTTTGAGGACGTGGCCTTGGTGACGTCCCATGCAAAACCTAGTTTTTTTAATCGCTACGTGGACGATACCTTCGTCTTATGGCCTCATGAATATGAATGGCTGGAAGAGTTCCTGGAACACATCAGCAATATCCACGTCCACATGTCACGATGAAGTAGAAGACGACCGTACCTTGTGCTCCTGGACGTCCTTGTCCGCTGTAAAGCCGTAGGGTGTTCGGTCACAGCGATTACTGCAAGCCCATCCACGCAGGTCGGTATTTGCGCGCCACCAGCTACCACCACCCAGCACGGCAACGGTGTGGATGTTTGTGCATCGAGATGAAACGGTCTGAGAAGTTGAAAACCTGCCGAGGGAACTGGGCCAATTACGTAAGGTTTTCAAGACAAATGATTGAAATAACAGGCAAGTTTCGCACGTAGTTTCATCCAAGCCGCGGAAGCCGAAGGCCTCTGAAGAAGACACGAGGAAGTTTGCGTTTTAACCGTTTCGATTATCAATGACAGGCAAGATTAGCCTGCTCCTGAAGAAACATGTAATTGACATAGCCTTTAGGGCGGATGATAATGAAGCGTGTGAAAGGCGATGTAGGCGCCAGAACACTTGGAGTAAACACATTACCGTGTTTACTGTCGAACAGCGGCGTAAATAACGTGGACGTTGTGAGACCTTAGTTTCTCCTGGCGTATACAACTTTCTAATAACTTCCGGGAATTCTGCCAGGTAATACTTACAGCGACAGCGAAATTCCCCGACAACTGAATTCCCGGAAGTTATTTGAACGTGGAGGTTGCTTCCGCTTACGCTATCTCGAAAAATCAACTTTAGCGGAGCTTGTGAAGTGTCTGGGCTAGCAGGACAGAGCGGATTAGGTTGTGGAAAGGGGCCAAAATGAGTTCCGGTCAGTTGCACTCAACGTACAAACTTTGTTTATCAACACACCATATTACAACAAAGATGCAAAACGCTCAAAACTTTAATCGACCTTCTTTGATTAACTTTAGATCGGCTGAAGGCCACATTTAAAATTTAAGACACAATGCTTAAGCAAAATTTAAATACAAGGTTCCTCTGGAGGTTTCACCCAATAAGGTCTTGGTAATTTAATTTAAATTGAACTAGGCTGGAGGTCGCATATTAAGCAATAAGAGAAATATCAATCAAAAGGAAGAAATCCTTATCTTAAAACATTTCATGCAAATTGGGCTGAAGGTCCCATCAAGAGCATAAGAATCTTATGCCTTAAGGGCAAGAGAAGAAGATTAATTTAAGAGATATTAAAACTCGCCTGAAGGCTGCTCACCAAAAAATAATTTAACGGCTTAAGCCCTAGAAAGAAGAGTCTCAACTTTAAAGGGCAGAAGGCCGTATCTTAAAACATTTCATATAAAATAAAGAATAACAATCTCATCCCTTAAGGGCAAGACAAGGACATTAATTGAAGAGATATTAATACTCGGCTGAAGGCCACGTATCAGCAAAACATGTTTCAAGGCTAAGGCCTAGAAAGAGTTTCAATCTAAATGGCAGAAGGCCTTATCTTGAAACGTCTCCAGTAAAATTCGGCTGAAGGCCCCATATAAAAATATAACAATCTCATGCCTCAAGGGTAAGACAAGAACATTAATTTAAGCGATACTGATACTCGGCTGAAAGCCACACATCAACCAAATAACTAAAATCCGAACAGGGAAATTTCTACATAACACACAAGGAACGGCGCTCAGAAGTTTCCAAGGGTAGGTCTGGGATTGTAACACTAACGCACGTTTAGGTGAGACAGGCAGCCTGTCCTACAACGCAATCTGGGGGCAGTCCAACCGACAGACAGTAGACCGACCAGTCAACCAAATCAGTTCCGCTCCACGCAACCAGCAAACCGACCACAAGATTTCAATACGCGATACACAGAATATTAAAATTATGTATTAATACCTTCAGCTGCTGACTGGCGTTGATATATGTCAACGGGGACAGGGCAAAATGTGTACACCGACCGGGACTCGAACACGGGGACTCCTACTTACATGGCAGACGCTCTATCCATCTGAGCCACCGAGGGCACAGAGGATAATGCGACTGCAGGGACTATCTCACGTTCGCCTCCCGCGAGAGCGACATTGGCACCTTATACGTCCACACACTACATTCGTAGTGTCCCTACCCAACACACTCGTGGAAGACATTATTACCAAGTCCCGTAAGATTTCGGGTAATATGTATGCATCCGCACAGAAGAAGAAGTTGGTCATGGCCGGGATTGCCAGAACTATGTACTTATAATGTATATGGTGTCTGTTCTTTCGGGCATGTCCGGCGATTGTGCGGCTATATAAGCACGGCAGCGGCATTCACATGACTGTCAGCTTCAAACCAGAGAGTACTTTAGTAACGATTCTATTAGATAAGATAGAATTTGCATTCCATGTTTACGACCAATGATTTTTCATAATTTATATTCCTGTGGTTAATAAATGTTCAATGGTATGTGAAACTTTCTCTTCAAAAGAGACCTCTCCATTACTAATGTTGCCAACCAAACTTAAATTTTGAACACCATGAGTCTGAATAACAACTGGAGATACAGTCTAACAGCCACGTGGCAAAGTACATTTGGGTGTGATAAAACTTCGTTGAGTATTTAATAATGAGTCCATGATCCTTTTCCGTCGCAGTTACAATTAGGAACAGTGCTGACTGGTACTTACACTTAACTGCTAGAGAAAGGTTCAGAATTAGGCGGCAGAGTGTTTCCAAGTGATTCGAATCCGATTTTCTCCTAGTGACGAACGGTAAGCCCATCAACTAACGACGAGAAGTACTGAAAATTTGCAACATTAAGAGCGACATCGTCTTACAATGTAAACGGCACTGTCGTTATTTTTGTAGTGGTTAGGTCTTCGGTGATAAGATTGTTTTGATGAACCACTCAGTGCTAGTCAGTACAACTTCCTGCATTACTGCGTTACTAATACAGGTAAGAAAGACTTGTATCCGTTTACTTGCCATCAAGCCTTGATACCCCAGCACAATTTTTACCTTTGAGACTTCCCAGCATATTGAATTCGAGCACTAATTATAGGCACCGACCCCAATCAGTAACGTGGCAGCATTGAACCTAAGGCAATAAACCGTGGAAGTTAGTTGAAGTTGCTTCCCTATAAAATTCAAGTTGTACAACAACTGAAACCATTCTACTGGGCGGTAACAATTCACTGAAAAAATGTTGGAAAATATTATTGCCGACCCCAGTTTTTGTTGGCAATACTCTTATGTCGTATGATGCTAACTTACTAGCTTACGTACCTGCGAGGATAATTTCAGATACTGAGTGCCTGCAAATCTTCATCAATTGCACCTTTGCACGTAGAACGACTCCGCATCATAAAGGCTATAGTTAGATGTGCCCACCTAACGCGACGAAAGATAAGTAATAAGAAGGATCTCCCCACATTCGGCGAGGAGAAGTACATGTGGATAACGCTGACAAGAATAACATTATTTGACATCAAATTATAGCTTCCATGGTACTAAAGCGAGCCGAAGAGGGTACGAACTATAGGGGAGGACAAAGATCAGAATAGATCAAACAAATAATTGACGACGTTGCTTCGAAGTACTACGAAACTGCTATAGTTCTCAAGGAAGAGTTTGAAAGCACCGAACCGAATTTCAGCATTTGCTTCCAGAAACGCATACGTTCGAACAATCGTCACCTTATTGACTTATTTCTTAAATTGTTTTTTTTATTTTTATTTTTGTGATGTATGTAATATACTGTTGGGTCTTAACGATTAAATACGTAAAGTAGTTTCCTGAATTTTTGAAGAGACACTTCAAATTTTCACGTTTCCTTGTGTCTCCATTTACGAAATTGGCTTAGAACATCATAATCATAGGAAGCTAGTTGCTTACTAGTAAGCTAGCACTGAGGAAAAGTAACGTTCACAAATTCCGTAGCATTCTGTAAGTTCCACATGTCACAGAGGTGCACCTAAATGGCGAGCACCTCATGCACCACTGATCCCGAATGATCAGCGTAGGCATCATGTACCCGAGGTAACTGGGATGGGTTTTTATCATCCACTGAGAACTGCTGAGTTCGCAGGTGAACCCAACCCCGACAGCGTTTGAAACTGGGTACTGAAGAGGTAGATACTGCAGTATCTGAAATTAGTAAAGAAAACAGTACCTTGTGGTGAAGCTATCCCTTCGTTCTGAGCTGTTCAATCTTCAAGGTTTACAACCTTCTGTAGGCACACGCCTGAAGAAGCCAACATAAAATCTAGGTCTCTACATATAGACTAATCACACAGTCAGAAATATTTATTTCGGCAAGTGCATCTGAAAGGCACTGAAAATTTCTTTGTTCAAAACCTGCCCTAAAACCAATTTTTGGTGCAAATTTACTTTGATATCATTTCTGTTCCGTCGAAGGTTCTTCCTCCTCCGTATAGGTATCTAAAGTGGAACACACAGGAAAAAGGTTACGGTTCACAGAACACTCTCGGTGACCAACAGTGACGTGAATTTCGTAGATTTCATTACAGCCATTCTGGGAGTAACGCGACGTTGTGATATCATACATCCAAAAAACTTCAGTAATCGACTATCGGACGTTTCGCTCTCGCCTTCTTGAGCGTAAATTCTGTTTTCTCAGAGAATAGATACTTTCATACATTGCGTCCTTTTGCTGTTTCATATAAATACGATATCGATGATTCTATATCCACGCTGAAAGATCACTGCGCAGTCGCCGAACGGAAGGTATACAGTAGACTATGACTGGTTTCCATTGAGTGCTTATAGCTGGTATTTCGTTTTTCGCGGCCGTGTTTTGCTGCTGCTGGTCCCTGAAATACGACGAAAGTTCTTGCCAGCCAAGTTTCTTTAGGTGGTTCCCGGGGGATGGCTCCACTCGTCACCCCTGTTGACGTTATTAGACTGCTTTAAGATTTCGCTCGCCTCTCGTGTTTTACGATGACGCACCAAAGGCCGCTTCGCAAGCAATGAGATTTGGAGGAACTTTATACGCTGTCCACGGTCGCGATGGAGCTCCGCTATCGCCGATTTACTGTGCTGCCCCAATAGGACATGGCATTCGCGTACTGCCATTCGAATCCCACCAGGACTTTCGATTTGCCCTTTATGGGAGGCACCGCACTCATAGCTTTTTCCTAAGACGTCTTCAGATTTGAAAGCTTTTACGGCAGCTTTAATACAACCTATCTGACTTGCAGATGTCGATATGTGTATGAAGGAACTAAAAAGAGGACCTACCTCTTTCATTACCGGACCTGAAAAACAATCTTCCATAAATACCTTCCATCTTACATCGAAACGTAAAGTGGTTTAGAACTCGCGTAAGCAGCCTGAAACTTTTAACACTGGAGAGATAATTTCGTACATTCCCACAGGAAAATTAAAGCTGCTGAATCACCTGTTC
This sequence comes from Schistocerca piceifrons, assembly GCF_021461385.2. NCBI lineage: Eukaryota > Metazoa > Arthropoda > Insecta > Orthoptera > Acrididae > Schistocerca > Schistocerca piceifrons. Next base: position 559,846,577 of record NC_060143.1, read on the forward strand.
CAAGAGGCTAACATATTTGCGGAAATGGTTGTCAGAGAGGAGGCGTCTATGTTTTTCTGCTCTTCTACCAGGCAAACTGCCCCATTGCAGTGACCCAAAATATCCACTAAAATCGCATTGCTGTGGCCATTCATTCGTCGCATAAGACCAACTTAAGTTCGCTTCATCTAGCACTTTGCGTGCCACACGTCAGACAGTGTTAAAAAATATATCGGCTCAGTCACTTGTTCATAGCGTAAAACACCAAGATTGATTGTCAGTTTTGGTGCTTTACACTATAAACAAGTGGTTGAGCCGATACATTTTTTAACATTTACATTCACAGCCGCAACCTCTCATCCACTATGGATAAAATCAAACGTCAGATAGTGTTGAGGACTACGTCTGCGTTCCTTCTTCTCGGGAATTTGAGGCCGATAACACACTGTAGAGCAGCACTCACCAAATAGTATTCTGTGGAACTCTGGTGTTTCGCAGGAAAAGAATAAACGTTCTCTTTCGACATTTTTTCTTATTTTTAAAACTCTTATTACGACTTCCGTGTCATTAGTTATGATTTAAAACTGAAGTAATCAATGAACCGGTTTATTTCAGTTTTTGAAAATTTAATTGTTTTTATTAACCTACAAGGTAAACAAGGTGTTCTATCAAAGTTCCAGGTTTCTCAAAGCGTTCCGTCAGTGGTAAGTTTTGGGGAACCTCTGCTCCAGAGCTCCACACACCCTTTCCCAATAAGCTGAGATAGCTGGGTGTTACTGTGTGAGAAGATATTTGCATTCTAGAACTTGGTCAACAGATGTACATGAGCTCGAATAAACGTTTCTTCCCTGCAGTGGACCTTCTGTTTTTTCACTCTTGCTCTCGCGGACACTGCGTGGTGATTACATACCATTCTGGTGACGCCCCCAACAGAGAAGAACCCCTTAAAATAAGCAACAAGATCACTCACTGGAACCAGCTAACGTTGTACAGTCACGGGCCGCACTTCCTAGGAAAGAGTCTCGAGGTTAACTGACATCAGAAGTGTTGTCAGAAATTCGTGCGTCTGTGAAAAGATGAATATGTGAACGACGCAACAACTTCCACCGTCATACGTTAGCAAAAGACCTTACAGAGAATTCTACAAAATTCTGGTCCCACGTAGTAGAAGTGAAGAGGTCAAACGTTACGCAAATAGTAACTGGAGCACGAGCGTCGTGTAGCAACATAAGAAAGCGATAATGAAGCTGAAGTGGAACCGTTAAAAAAGGCTTTGCATCGCCTCGGTTCAGAGAGTTCCGGAACCTGTACAGAAAGCTGGAATAGAGATCAACATAAACATCACTTTTGTCCTCTTTATTCTTCATGAAAACCACTCATTGCATGTTATACTAAAATACAGCGAGATCTTTCGAGGTGGTTGTCCACATTGCTGTACACACCGGTACCTCTGATACCCAGTAGCACGTCCTCTTGCAATGCTGCATGCCTGATCTGTCGTGGCATACTATCCATAAGTTCATCGAGGAACTGTTGGTCCAAATTGCTCCATTTCTCAAAAGCGATTCGGTGTAGATCCCTCAGAGTTGTTGGTGGGTCACGTCGTCCATAAACAGCCCTTTTTCAATCAATCCCAGGAATGTTCGATACGATACATGTCTGGAGAACCTGCTTGCCACTCTACTCGAGTGATGTCGTTATCCTGAAGGAAGTCGTTCACAGGATGTGCACGATGGGTGCGAGAATCGTCGTCCATGAAGATGAATGCCTCGCCAATGTGCTACCGATGTGGCTGCACTATCGGTCGGAGGATGGCAATCACGTAACGTACAGCTGTTACGGCGCCTTCCATGACCACCAGCGGCGTACGTCGGCCCCACATAATGCCACCTCAAAACAGCAAGGAACCTCCACCTTGCTGCACTCGCTTGACGGTGGGTCTAAGACGCTCAGCCTGTCCAGGTTGCCTCCAAACACGTCTCCGACCATTTTCTCGTTGAAGAAAAATGCGACACTCATCGGTGAAGAGAACGTGATGTCAATCCTGAGCGGTCCATTCGACATGTTGTTGGGCCCATCTGTACCGCGCTGCATGGTGTCGTGGCTGCAAAGATGAACCTCGCCATGGACGTCGGGAGTGAAGCTGCTCATCATGCAGTCTATTGTGCACAGTTTGAGTCGTAAAAAGACATCCTGTGTCTGCCCGAAAAGAATTATTTAACATGGTGGCGTTGCTGTCGGGGTTCCTCCGACCCATAATCCGTAGGTAGCGGTCGTCTACTGCAGTAGTAGCCCTCGGGCGCCCTGAGCGAGGCATGTCATCGACAGTTCCTGTCTCTCTGTATCTCCTCCATGTCCGAACAACATCGCTTTGATTCACTCCGAGACGCCTGGACACGTCCCTTGTTGAGAGCCCTTCCTGGCACGTAGTAACAATGCGGACGCGATCGAACCGTGGTATTGACGGTCTAGGCAGGGTTGAACTAAACACGAGCCGTGTACCTCTTTCCTGGTGGAATGACTGGAACTGATCGGCTGTCGTACCCCCTCCGTCTATAGCCCCTACTCATGCATGGTTGCTTACATCTTTGGGCGAGTCTAGTGACATCTCTGAACATTCACAGGAACTGTGTCTGTGATACAATATCCACAGTCAGTGTTTATCTTTAGGAGTTCTGGAAACCGAGGTGATGCAAATCTTTTTTTGATGTGTGTATCAAATTTAGCCGCTAGAAAATGATTTATGCAGGAGGGTGTTTGTAGTTACAGGGGATATAGAAAGTGACAGCTCTGGCGTTCTAAAGCAACTGAAAGGATTGAAAACACGTTTGTCCCTAGGTCCTGATGGAATTCTAAGTCGGTTGTGCAGAGAGCAGTCCCCAACATAGCCCCTTTGCTAAACCTGCATTTATCGTAAATCTCTTCCCCAGCGGGGAGTACCAAGCAGCTGAAAAAATCCATAGGTGACTCTGGTACACAAGCAACTGTAAAAGAACAAATCCGAAAAAAATACCGACCGTTATTCGTAACGTCGGTTTGCCTCAGAATTCTTTAGCATTATTCTGTGTTCAAATATAATCAGTTTCCTTGAGGAAGTTACAGTTTGTATTTTCTGAGAAATAGAAACCAGCACCTCATTCTGAGAATATTAAGTTGGGTCACTACTACAACTAACACCCAATCAAAACAGATATTCTTGACACGAGGGCCACTCCAAAAGATATGAACAGTATTTCTTTTTAAATCAATATTTTATTCTACATGTTTACAAGTTTTACAATGTGTAGGTACATCCTTTATGAACAATATTTTCATTTCTCCGTGTAATTTCCATCTCTCTCAACTGTCTTACGCTACCTTGGAACCAGCGCCTGTATACTCACACGGTAAAATTCTGGACCAACCTGTTGGAGCCACTGTTTGGCAGCGTGCACAAGGGAGTCATCTTCTTCGAACCTTGTTCCACAAAGAGAGTCTTTCAGTTTCCCAAAGAGATCACATGGAGCCAGGTCAGGACTGTAAGGCGGGTGTTTCACTGTTGTCCATCCGAGTTTTGTGATCGCTTCCATGGTTTTTTGACTCGCATGTGGCCGTGTATTGTCGTGCAACAGCAAAATCTCCTGCTTTTGCCGATGTGGTCGAACACGTCTCAGTCGAGCTTGAAGTTTCTTCAGTGTCGTCACATTTGCATCAGAATTTTTAGTGGTTCTACATGGCATGATGCCCACAAGCAAGAATCGTTTGGAATCGAAAATAAAACCGTAGCCATAACTCTTCCAGCAGAAGGTGCGGTATGATTTTTTTTTCTTGGGTGAATTTGCATGATGCCACTCCATTGATTGCCTCTTGGTGAAAAATGATGGAGCCATGTTTCATCACGTCACAATTCTTCCAAGAAATTCATCTCCACCATTCTCGTAATGTTCAAAAGTTCGCTTCATACCGTTATTCTTGTTTCGTTGTGGGCCACTATCAACATCCTGGGAACCCACCTGGCACAAACCTTTTTTAACGCCAGCACTTTCAGTATTTTGCAAACACTTCCTTCCCCTATCCCAACGTAGCATGACAATTCATTCACTATGATGCGTCTGTCAGCAGTCGCCAATTCGTTGACTCTCTGCACATTGTCTGGAGTGTGCAGTACGAGACCTGCCGCTGCGAGGACAATCTTCAATATTGCCTTGACCGCTTTCATCAAGTAACCTGCTTGCCCATCGACTAACTGTACTGCGATCGAAAGCAGCATCTCCTTACACCTTTTTCAACCTCTTGTGGATATTCCCCACTGTCTCGTTTTCACAGCTCAGGAATTCTATGACAGCACGTTGCTTCTGACGATCGTCAAGTGTAGCAGCCATCTTGAAGACATGCTTTGACGGCGCCACTCACGGGAACAGGTTGAACTAAGTTTGAAAACAAGTGGGAAGGATGTATCGACGCACTGTAAAACTTCCACACATGCAGAATGAAAACTGTATTCTCACTAAAATAGTGTGCATTTCTTTTCGAGTGACCCTCGTATTTTCAACGAGATCTTGTCAGAGTGACTGTATTCTGGGCTCCTGGATGGGGGCTCCTCTGATCCCTTTCCCGACACTAGGGATGAGTCGCACATGGCATCAGTTACCACATGCGAGGTTGAACCAGCTGTGTGGTAAATACTCTCTAGGAGATGATCAGTCGCCACTCTGGGGTGGTTTTCCACAAAATGCAATCTTTGGTTCACCTCTAGTGTGGGTTTAGAAAGTATCATCTTATCATGACATACCTTATGCCACGAGGTGGCTGTATGCTTATCCTTCTGATGAGAGAGTGCAAGGGCGTCGTTTTTTAACCGAGGAAGGTGCATGGAACCTTATGCTGGCACATTGTCTTACGTCGTCTCCACGAGGTGATTTAGTTGGGGCCACCTGATCAACCATTTTAACGATTCAAATTTTAGATAAAGAATTGACAACATATTCACCAGTCGTCTTTTTCAGGAGAATGGTATCCCTCAGGACTACGGAAGGGAACAGAGAGAAGTTGACTCATAAAATAATTATAGAGTACTTTCAGTCTAACGTCGATCGTACCTCTGCTGTATACAATGTTAGGTAAGTGCAGGTGTTTCTACTGATGACTAAGGACAGTGGACTGAACATCTTTACATTTGTCTTTCCTTCGTCTGCAGACCACTTTATAGCTTTTCCGAGTATATTATTTTTTGGTTAGTTAGTGCCTCCATGCACGCATGTTACAAGCAACTTGTTAATGTTTATTTGTTTATTTTCCCCTGGACAGCGCGTCGGGTATTGGAGTGTGATCAAGCGTAACCAGAGCGGTTAGTCTGTACTGATAAGCGTAGTCTAATTCGTGGTGCAGCCACGACTACGCAGGATACATCAGCCAGTAAATTAGATGATGTGTTGCAGGAAGACTATTAGCCGCCCTATATATTCATGTGCGTCGAACTTTGCATGTAAATAAGCTAGAAACTAAACATCATTCACTATCACAGAATTCGGCTGATCACAGGGACTTAGAAACTGAACCCAACACTCACCCCTTGAATACCACCGTTATCGATCAGTGTGGTTGCGGCAGCTCCTCTGATATGATTACAGATGTCAAACTGCCGAGTGGTCAGAGTTGTAGACGTGGGTCACTCGTTTGCCTGAAAAGTTACAAGTGATCTGGAATTCAAGCGAAGCTGCATCGGATAGATGTAGGAATGTAGAATACATCTGGGTTGGTTTCTCGTGTGGAATAGGATTCAGCACTGATGAATGAAGAGAGCCTAAGAAATTTTGTTTTCTATGAAGTATTTTTAACCCCTGCTCATCACTATAAACTGAATTTTTGAGATTTTTATACAAGTCTGGAATTTTCAGACTCTGAGTGTAGATGAATTTATGTAGAACGTCAGTCTTGTCTGTGCAGTTGTCCTGTCTCACCATGCCTTGAACAGACAACTCTAGAGCAAGATTGATCTGATCGTCACGTAATACTGGAGTCTTCTGTGTACATGATATATGGACTGTCACAAGAAATTAGGCAGATGTTTCGACTCAGTTAGAGCGATGCTGTTTACGCAGAACTGATACCCATTCCCGAAAACTGCCCAAGACCGTTTTCCAGCCCAGCAGGAAGGAACGGTAGGCACACCAAAGTCGCAGTGATATGCCATGAAGAAATATACCAATGAGCAAAAAATTGGTTTCGTGCTTATGACAAAAAGCTGCGAGCGATGTAGTCCACAAGCTGTTCACCCATGAACACGAGTTGTACTTCACATAAGCTTACAAACAGACTATAGTTAATTAACACCTGGCTCCTTGCTCCCTGGGCGAGGAACTGCCTGTATGCTTAATTCGTGTTACATTTTAGAGAGTTGTGTTTCGTACGCTGAAACGATAGTGGCTGTTGATTCATAGACAGGCATATTAGCGAATGTCATAAATGTATTGTGTATTTAAATTTATGTGTAAAATCGCAAATCCTCAATGTCGCATCATTGTTGGATACCACTCTCACCAGCGTCTCACACATGGCAACAGAAAATGGACGTTTCCGATAGACACAGACAGCGGAACCAATGGTGCACACCTGTTGAGCCATGCCTTCAGCGGCTCCTACTATGAGCGCCCTCTAGCGTCGCAGCATATGTTGGCCGGTGGCAGCTACACAGCTAAGTCTCAGTCGCAGTTTTTGACAGCCTTCAGTATTAGTTAGCCTTTGACAGCTCATTCGTGCATTAGTTGCAGGAGCCACATTCTGCATGGGATTCTGCAGTCTGCTTCTTATAACAGCCGGATTTTATTTCTGTTTGTTCTTTTGTAAAGTTTCTTCGCAGAGCTTGGAGGAAGCTACAATATAAGTAAACTGTTTGTTGTATTTACATGTTTGCTTATGGTCCTGTCCAGCTTCCATACAATGACGGCTGCTGAACCACACTGTAGCCCACCTCTGTGAAATAGTACGCAACAAATGTGGTGACGAAATATTTTCGCTTCCACATCTCCTGGACTTCTTACATCACTGTCGTCTTTCTGGTTGCTTTTACCTGTTGTGGTCTTCTGTTCTGTGTCCCCTGAATTGGCTTCGCTTGTGCCATTCATGTTCTATGTTCTGAGGTTGCTGCTTTTGCATCCCCATATTTCTGTATTGTTTTGAATTGCTTTTCTTGTGTCTGTGCATTGGTTAGTTCAAAATGACTATGACACCCCAAACGCCTGCAGCGACGTCTGTCGTTGACCTAACTCAGGTTATTCAGTTTCAGTGTATATAAACGGCGCAACTGCTTGAAGTGATGAATTGCTTCATTGCGGCGCAACTGGCTTCGAAAACGGCGCCGGAACCAACGGCAGGACTACAGCTCACACCGCCTGCCGGTCTGCTGCCATTTCGTGAGTTTGCCGAGACGAACGAAGAGTGGAATAAGTACGTAACATAGTTCAAGAGGGATCACAGCGCGTTGTATACAAGGTACTGAAAAACACTCCTGTTTCTTGGCCATTTTTTTTCCCTTTATTGGATTTCGCTCCACCCCGAAGGGGGAGGGCTGGCAGCAGCTTATTACACTGCTCTGCTGCCTACAGACTTTTTAAAACGTAAAAAAAGAAGATAAGAAACAATAAAATCAGGCGATAAGACGGTGACTGAAATTGTAAAACGGCGGAAAATTGTGGAAAGTTAAAACAAAGAACAAAGGGTTGGCAAAGCTAATAAAATACACAGGAAGCAGACAGGGAACATAGTAGACAGACAATTAAAAACATGGAGACAGTCTGGTTTCTGGTCGCAAGAGATACAAAAATCACACCCAGCGACAGTATCATGGCCGTTCGCAACACTTCTGAGAAGACATACAACACTGAACACTGACTGTAAACATTGTATTAAAATGTCAGCACAAAGATAACACAATAGCTGAGGGCAGTTGGGGGTGGGTGGGGGCTGACCTGGCCAGATGGGGAGGAAAACAAGGAGGGCGGAGAGGAAAAACGAAAGGGGGGGAACCAAAAGAGGGAGTGGACTCATAGGGGGTGGGGGGGCAGGGCAGACACGAGAGGAAATGGGAAAAGGCAGAAGAGGGAAATAGAAAAGGACTCAGGGGAGAGAAGGGGGCAGAGAGAGGGTAAGTGGGGGAAAAAGAGGATGGAAAGGGGGGAGAGGGAGCCCAGGAAAAGGACAGAGGAAATGAGGGGGGTGTGAGGATCAGAGTTGGTAGGAGGGATACATGGAGGATGAGAGGGCAATATCCGGGAGGGGAAGTTGATGGAAGCCACCTTGGGAAAGGAGATGAAGGGCGTAGAGTTGGAGGGTAGGGGGGACACAATAGTGAAGACGTGGCAGGGGGTGGGGATGGGAGAGGAGAAGAGCAGCGAGGGGGTGAGGGGAATCATGGCGGTGGGAGGTGTAGAGTATGCAGATATGTTCGAGGAATAGGAGCTAATGGGGGAAAGGAATGTGTTCATAGAGGATCCGCGTGGGGGACGGGAGGCGTATATGGAAGGCGAGGGGGAATGCATGACGCTCAAGGATCTGGAGGAACTTATAGGATTTGGGGGGGGGGGGGGGCAAATACCCTGGCGGGACTGGCATAACAGAGGATGGAACGGATTAAGGATTTGTAGGTGTGAAGGATGACAGAGGGGTGCTACCCCCATGTCCGGCCAGAGAGGAGTTCTTGGCCATAGCTTCAGTGACTTTTTATAGATAATGTGCCAAACTCCTTCCCATTTTGCGTCCAGACTATGTTACATATGATGAACTACTACAGGCGCTTGCGAAGTAATATGACGACTGGATACAAGTGGTGACTGCCCGTTACAGATTCTTTTGCTCGTTTAAGCAACAAGGGCATTCATACAGCTTGTGGATGACTGATTTGGTGGGCCTTACTAGACAGTGTAGATTCAGATGTGACTGTGGACAAACACTGCAATGATGCAACGAGTCGTGGTGCCATCAGGCACAATGTAGCTGACTCTCGAATTCGGGAACTGATTCTTAAATACCCAGACCGTTCCTTGCAACACGCACTGGAAATACTTGACTATTAAGATGGCTTGCTAAAGCGCAGGGGACAGTTTTGAGGTAGCGCCTGTTTATTCTGTAGACAGACAAGAGAAGCCGGCTTTGCAGGCGGCTCGCAAACACTGATACGTCGGGCTACAGCCACGGCGTTCAAGTAACTTGAGGCTGCGTCCGGCACAGGGTGTTAAGTCACGCTCTCGCTGTAATGCGGCACATGCTAGCCGGTCTTGCTTTTCCTGTGGCAAACGGGGACATGTGCAGTCTGTGTATTTACGGAAACGTACTCATTCACACAAACCTAAATCACAGACATTGTGTAATGTGTTTTCAAAACCACACAGCCTCGGTACGGCTCAACAACTGTGTAATGTCCGTTCAGGAATGGATCCCAGTTTATCTGCATAGCTCCGTGAGGACAACAAACCTCCTGTGTCTCTTACCATTACTGTACAATCAGTCTGTTTGCACCTTGACGTTGGTGCTTCAGTGGCTTTGCCCAAATGTAGCATTTACGAATTGCGTGGCAAAACCAAGTTGTGTACCTAGCGCCATACACTGAAGGCATTTAATAGCGAAAGCAACCTTGTCTTCAGCAGTTACAGCCTTCCTGCAACTTCCCGAAATCTAACAAAGACAGCAATGGTCACAGTGCTTTGCTCCCAATAAAGTGCTAAAATTTTTTACCTAGGCTCTTATGGTTTGTTTAGATGAAGCAAACAGAACAATGCACTTTCTGTTACTACCTAGGCGCTAAAGTCCGGAACCGCGGGACCGCAACGGTCGCAGGATCGAATCCTGTCTCGGGCATGGATGTGTGTGATGTCCTTAGGTTAGTTAGGTTTAAGTAGTTCTAAGTTATAGGGGACTGATGACCACAGCAGTTAAGTCCCACAGTGCTCAGAGCCATTTGAACCATTTTGTTACTACTTTTCATCCTCGGGACAGTTTTACTATGTGCAGAATTTCAGGATTTGTTTTCTGAAGGTTTATGCAAAGCTCATAATTTTGTTGCCCATGTCGCAATGAAGGACAATGCACAGGCGCGATTTGTTTGGGCTCGTCGTGTTTCTGATGCTCTTCGAGAACAGGTGGTTCAGAACATACAGCTTTGCTAGAAGATGTAGACGTAGTACTCGTTACAAACAGTTAGTTGACGTCCCAATTTGTTATTCTAAAGATACCGGTTCAATGTCCATCTCAAGAAAATTGCGAATCCACAAATGTTCGTTAACAGTTATCCCTTGCTGTGCCTGGAAGAATTCGTGGTCAGTCTGGGAACCGGGCACTATTTTTCCAGTATTGGCTTATATAACGCGCACTTGCAACTGCCTCTGAATAAGAAATCACAATAGGTGTTTGTCATTAATATTCATCTAAACTCTTCAAATTTTTGAGACTGCTATTTGGCAATGCTTCCGCACATGCCATAGTTTAGCGCTTTCTGCTGCAGCAGATGACAAGAGTATGTTTGTGTTCGAATTATGTAGACAATATTGCCATCTCATGTTGCTCTCCCGAAGAACAGATCGGCAGTCTTCGTATGCCGCTTAAACTGTGGGCTGCAGCTGGTCTCAGTCGTAACAGAGTAAAAAATGTGTGTTTTTCAGACAGAACTTGAGTGCTTACGCCATGTCACTAACAGCCTGTCTGTTCATACATTATAATCACATTATTTGCAGTTCATGATCTTCCACCCCCATGTATTATTGGAAATGACAGTCTGTGTTGGGGAAACTCACATATTTCATCCAGTTTGTTCCTATCACCAAGCACGTCACAGTTCCCTTGCATCCCTCGTGCAGGAAGGATGTTCCTTTTGTTTGGTAGCAAGAGTGTCAGTCAGCTTTCCAGAAGATGAAGGTGCTTTGCTTAGTGATCTACGTCTTGGTTCTTTTGATCCAGGCAAACCAGTTGGCTGTGGATACTTCCTCTTACTAATCTAGTTCTGTTGACAGGCCGATTGCCATTGCTTGAAAGTTGTAGACCATGGCACAATGTACTTATTATAAAATTGAAAAGGAGGCTCTCACCATCGTTTATGGTGTCACTAAGTCTCAGTCGTATCTCTTTGGCAGGAATTTTTTATGCTGACTACGCGTAAACCTTTTCAGTCGTTTCAAATAACTTCCGGGAATTCAGCCAGGTAACACTTTCAGCGACCGCCACTTTCAAGGCAAACTGCAACGGCCAGGCGGCGTACATGCAAATTTAATACCTCGGTTCTCCCACAGAAGCAGGAAAGATAAAACACACACACACACACACACACACACACACACACACACACACACACACCACACTGAACACTAGTGCCACCAAAGATGACCAAAGTCAGAGCTATCGATAGTGAGACTATGAATTCGCAGGTGAGGCAGCATTGACTCTGTTCCTCTGTTTTTTGACAAGGGAGAGAGCCGGATTCCAAACAGAGTTTAAACAAAAACCTCCATCCCTGTTAACGATGTTGCTCGCTAATTTAATCTCAACTGCCTCCCTAATGACACTGTCCCAATAGCTGGACGTGCATGCCAATATCTCGGTGTTATTATATAACATGTGGTGACCAGTATCCAAGCAATGTTCGGCAATAGCAGATCTATTTGGCTGCTGTAATCGTGTGTGCCGTTTATGCTCAGTACATCTGTCCTCCACGGTCCTGATGGTTTGACCAATATATGCCATGCCGCAGCTACAAGGAATACGATACACACCCGCCTTACGCAGTCCAAGATCACCCTTAACGGAACTCAAAAGTGCTCTAATTTTAGATGGAGGTCGGAAAACACATTTCACATCGTATTTCCGTAAAATACGACAGATCTCATTGGACGTGTTTCCAACGTAAGGCAAAAAGGCAGTAGACTTAGGTGTTGACTCAGACTTATCATCAATCACCCGATGTACAGATGGCTGATAGCGCAACGCACGTTCAATCTGTCTATCACTATAACCATTTTGACGAAATGTAACTTCAAGATGGGACAGCTCAGCTGGCAAAGTCTCAGCGTCAGAAACGACATGTGCCCTGTGTACCAAGGTACGAAGTACCCCTTCACGCTGAGCCGAATGGTGACAACTATTAGCTTGTAAGTACAAGTCGGTGTGAGTACGTTTCCTGTAGACTGCATGTCCCAATGATCCATCATCCTTCCTCCTAACCAACACGTCGAGAAAGGGAAGGCAACCATCCTCTTCCACCTCCATCGTAAAACGAATGTTCGGGTGGATCGAGTTCAGATGTTCTAGAAAGACATTCAAATTCTCCCTACCGTGAGGCCAAACAACGAAGGTATCGTCAACGTATCTAAAGAAACAGGCGGGTTTTAAGGGCGCCGACTCCAATGCACGTTCCTCGAAGTCTTCCACAAATAAATTTGCGATCACAGGAGGCAACGGATTACCCATCGCAACTCCATCTGTCTGCTCGTAATACTGGTCATTAAATAAAAAGTAGGTGGATGTCAACACATGCCTAAAGAGATTAGTTAAATCAGCACCAAACCTGGCTTCAATTAAGCGCAACGAATCAGACAGAGGAACACGTGTGAAGAGAGAGACCACATCGAAACTCACTAAAATATCAGAGTCATTCAGCCTCAGTCCCTCCAAACGACGTAAAAAATCAGCTGAGTTCCTGATATGACGTTCACACCGTCCTACTTGTGGACTCAACAGAGAAGCAAGATGCTTGGATACACGATATGTCGGGGCGCCGATGTTACTCACTATAGGACGGAAAGGAACCCCTTCCTTATGAACGTTTGGAAGGCCATATAACCTAGGGGGAACGGCACTATAGGTGTTAAGCCTCTTGATTGTGTCCTGCGACAAACCACTTTTCTTCAGGAGGCTGTTGGTCTTTCTCTCAACACTTTTCGTGGGGTCAGCATCGATTCTGCGATACGCTGAATCAGATAGTAAACGTTGCATCTTTTGTACATAATCCTGTTTATTTAAAACAACGGTGGCATTGCCCTTGTCAGCAGGTAAAATAACAATACTGGGATCAACTTTGAGAGAGTGTAAAGCAGCCCTCTCTGCTGCTGTTACATTACTCTTGGGTGGACGAGCCCTAGTCAAAACACGGCATGCCTCCCTCCTAACATCCTCTGCAGCGTCAGGAGGTAGTTTGCACACTGCCTGTTCAATTGAACTAATAAAATCAACTACCGGCAAATTCTTCGGAGTGGGTGCAAAATTTGAACCCGTCCCTAGCACGGATAAGGTTGCGTCGTCAAAAGATTTCTCTGTGAGATTTATCACAGAACGTCGAGATATAACATGCGACTCCGCGCGATGAAAACGTTCAAACTTTGCCAAATGCCAGGCAGTAACGGAGTTGTACTCCCAGTCAGCTTGGGTCCATGAGGCACCGTCCAACCAATCCCAAGTGAAATCTGACACGTCAGATGCAACCATTAAATGAAAACGATACAATTCTTTGGAAACAGAATCCAAACGTCGACGAGTAAAACGAATCCTTTCGCGAACGAGAGCCAAGCCAGCGCGTTGCTTGATACGTTTGGCGGCAGGAGAATTAATATGGTGCACAACCTTAGCAAATGTTGGGACATGATTTTCATCACGACACCTCATTAAAAACGACAAAGCACATTGCAGTCTAACTCGACAGCTACGAAGTTTATCCAACTTACGTAAACACCGATACATTTCCTCCCCGTAGAGGTAAACAATGTGAGACCTGAGTTTCTCCTGGCGATTACAGCAGCCAAATAGATTTGCTATTGCCGAACCTTGCTTGGATACTGGTCACCCCATGTTATATAATAACACCGAGATATTGGCATGCACGTCCAGCTATTGGGACAGTGTCATTAGGGAGGCAGTTGAGATTAAACTACCGAGCAACCTCATTAACAGGGATGGAGGTTTTTGCTAAAACTCTGTTTGGAATCCGGCTCTCTCCCTTGTCAAAAAACAGAGGAACAGAGTCAATGCTGCCTCACCTGCGGATTCATAGTCTCACTATCGATAGTTATGCCTTTGGTCATCTTTGGTGGCACTAGTGTTCAGTGTGTGTGTGTGTGTGTGTGTGTGTGTGTGTGTGTGTGTTATCTTTCCTGCTTCTGTCGGAGAACCGAGGTATTAAATTTGCATGTACGCCGCCTGGCCGTTGTAGTTTGCCTTGAAAATGGCGGGGTGTTCTCCCGCCGAAACATCGGCGGTCGCTGAAAGTGTTACCTGGCTGAATTCCCGGAAGTTATTTGAAAGTTGTATGCGCCAGGAGAAACTCAGGTCTCACATTTTCAGTCCTTGTTTAGGCCTTCTCAGTCAGTTCCAATTAGAACACTGCAGAAGCTGCAGCGGTGGCTACGTGTTTTGACAGATTACCAGTGTGAGACTGTGTCTTGGTCCACTTATAAGCGCACCAATGCAGGTGATTTTCTCGCCTCCCTATCGGCACAGATTCCGCATTCAAAGAGTCCTCTGCTTCTTCTTGCTACACTGATGCACAAGCCTAACGCTTTACATAGCTTTCCACTTACTCACCGGAAAATTGCTCAGGCCACAGCTGGAAATCCCAATTTTTAGATTCTATTCACTACACTGTACCGGTTGGCTGTGATCAACCAGACAGATTCTTAGCTTTGTCGTTCGCCGATGTTTCGTCCACTGGAACGCTCTTGCAGTTCACCAAGGTGTCATATTGTTATGATAATGACCAGTCACATGTTGTGGCTTCCCAGGCTCTTCAACCTGACATACTTCGTTTGCTACACCTCTTTGGAGCTTCGTTCACGTCAAGTAGTCAGCGCGATGTCATTGCACTAGGCACGGTCCAGATGCGCAAAACGAACAGTTGACTCTCAGTGCTATGTCTGTGCTGAACATAAGCCCCACTTCAGTAGTTCTTTGAATAACCCAAACATCAAGTCCCTTGGCAAAGTTTGTACTGGGACTTCGCAGTTCCTTACTGGAAAACACGATGGCTCTTCGTCGTTGACACTTTCAACAATTTTCTCTTCATTGTTCCTAAGCTCTCTACTATGTATCGCACCTCAGTTCAGGCGTTGTCATCGATCTTTTGCCTGGGGGGATTGCCTGAAGTGACTCTGACTGACAACAGACCTCACTTCAACGCTATCTAGTTTCAACAGTTTTGCTCCGCCTGCAGCATCAACCACATCACGAATGCACTGTTCCATCTTCACTCGAACAGGACGCTGAAAACCTTGTATGAACATTTAAGAGACAGGACAAAATTCCTACCTGTCACACATGGGATCAAGTTCTGTTGCTCTTCTTTCCTTCCGGCCACTCCCAGTCACGTGACAGCTTTTCTTACAGAGCCGGTGGTGCCCACTCTTGCCAGTGAGGCAAACTATCACACTCGTGATTCGGTCTTTTGCCGATTTTATGGTTGACAGAGGCACTGGGAGAGAGACACCGTTGTACGACTTGGTGGACGTTCTCTCTTTTTTTTGTATGGACCGAGAGACTTCCCGAGATCCGTCAGAGTCAAATTTGTTCTTATGAATTGCACGACCCTGCCTCAGGTTTTTTGTTTTCAGTTTCTATATATTCCTGGACGCAGCAGCAGTCCCTGCATCTAGCTCCCAGGTGCACTTTTAGCGCCGGTTGTGGGGCTAATGGAAAACGGCTCCCTTTCGCGGTTGCCACCTTCGACTGGACATGGCATGCTTTTCCTGACAACTGTCATACATACTCTCTCGGATCCCTCTACAGTTGTCGAGATGCCTCTGTTTCCTGATCCACCTCTAGATGTGGGTCTATGTAAGTATATGGTATTTTGATTGGCATTCCTAGGCAGTCTCAAGGCGTATTACGTTGCGTGCGTGGGAGCTCGGCACCAGCCTTCATTTCGGCTCCTGTCTCTTCATTGCCATCTAGAACCAGTTCTCCCCACATTGGCGTTCACTCATCCACATTACATGACGACGGTGAGAAGGTCTGGGGTGAAGGGGGGGGGGGGGGAGGGATATAGTGTTACAGATCTATACCATCGTCACCATGGTCTCCTAGTTGGCAACAGAAACTCACGTTTCCGACAGACACCGACAGCAGTCGCACAGGGAAACGGCAGAACCAATGATGGACAAGTGCTGAGTCACGGTGGCTCCGAATATGGGCGTTTTCTGCTGTCACGATGTAAGATGACCGGCAACGGCTAAATGGCCCAGTCTCAGTTGCAGTCTATGACAAACTTTGACAGTTTACTCGTCGATTAGTATTAGCAGTCTCATACTGCATGACACTCTTACCCTGCTCCTTGTAATGGCAGGACTTTACTCCTGTTTGTTCTTCCACAAAGATTCTTCGTATGCTTGGAAAGAGCTGTAACTTAAGTAACAGTTCTTTTTCTGTGTTTACGTATTTACATGTTCGTTTTTCATTTCTGCTCCTGTCCAGTTTCCCAATGGTAGCTGCTCCACCGCTTTATAGAGTACATCTCCTTACCGTTCCCTTCGAAGTGGTATACAACATTGAACAGAATTTTGGGTAGGAAATTTTTGCATGTTCTGGAGAGTAACGTTAAAATGTATATTGTGAGAACAACCACCCATTTAAATTCTTCTGTGTTTATAGTTTCACTGTGTATATGTTCACTGTTGTTGTATTTTATTGTATTAGTGGCCAGTCACTCACACATGTTTGAGATACGGTTTACAAAAATTTTAAATTTTGTTTACACCGTGCGTTTGAGACTTACATTACTTTGATGATTAATTGATCTGCAAAGGACTCCGTGTGTAGAATTACGCGAACTAATCTTTAGTACTGCTCGAGTTCTGGGGATCTTGACAAGGGCCGATTTATGGAAGACATCGAAGCCATTCAGAGGTTTGCTGCAAGATCTGCTACCTGTAGATATATATTACGGAAATATTCTGTGAACTCAAATAGAAAACCCTGGTGGGAAGAAGACATTTCTTTTGCGGAACACTATGAAAAAAGCTTCGAGAGGCAGCATTTGCAACAGACTATACAACGATTCTACCTCCACCAACGTACATGTCGCGTATGGACCGTGAAGGCCAGACAAGAGAAATTAGGGCCCATAAGTACACAGACAGTCTTATTTCCTTCGCTCCATTCGCATGTTGAACAGGAAAGGGAATGACTTGTAGTGGCACAAGGCAAGTTCCGTAAGTTTTCGACGTTTGTCTCAATTTTTTGAATGATGTACCTATGTGTGAGATTTTCTGAAGTATATGCTGTTGTGTGAATGAGCAAGTGTGCGTTCCTCTTTGATTCTGCTCTCAACAATGAGCCTGGTTTCGCACTTGCCAGCGTGCTGCGAGTTTTGTTCAATCAGCAGGCGGGAGTGTGAGTCGCTATATGGACGCGTGCCTAGCAGGCCTCGATGGTCTGTCGCATTTATTAGGCAATATGTTTCATATTTTACATGTAAAGCTCTTTGTGTTGTATTGGCAATTGAAGTCGATTAAATAAACTTAGTCTTCGTAACTCATTGTCGACTTACGAAATAACCTGCGACCATCACAAACATTTCTGAACCTAAATAAGCACTGTCCAACAACAGGAGTCCAGAAGCGGAGGCGATAGATGGACACTTACCCCTTCCTGGAATTGAGAGCACAATTTGTTTTATGCGTAACAGAATTTTGACGAATTTCTAACAACGAATATCTGCGAGTGTAGTAGACTGCAGATTGGACATTGGCGACAGCGACTGGACATGCTGCCTTTGGCAGTCACTATATTTTTTGGGGTTATTTTTGTTGTCATGCTGCTCACGGTAAATTATGTACATTATTTGATGCACCGGCGGATTTGCGTCGTTATGGCGCCCTCAATCTTTTGTCTATTGCTTCATATGAGAAAAGAAATGAAAGTGTTGAGTTTCAATGTCGAAAATTTATCCACTTCAGAAACTGGGGCCATCTCCAATTGTATGGGGTGCAATCCAGCGCCAACGTGCAGCTATAGAAATCGAATTCAGCGCTTCACATGACGTGGCCGCACGATAAATTGGCAAACTTCAGAGACAGGGGCAGGCGAGTTTGAGGGTGGTTTTGGGAGATTTCTGAAGTCCATCTAGTTGTGTAAGTGTGCTGGGTTACACTTTTACTCAATACGCATAAAACATGTAGATAGAGAACACTTTTCGTTCCACTTTAGTTAAATCAGTTTACAATGGAAAACAGATAGTATGAAAGTAATGAAGTAAGTCCATTAACACAATTATCTGTAAAATTCTTATGTAAACAAATTGTCGTTAGAGTAGAAGGAGCGTTTTTTAAAATTTAATCACTGATCACTGTTCACCACTCGAAGGGCATTAATGTTGGATCTTTTCTTTTTTTTTTTCTTTTCCACGTGTTCATCAAGTTTTCTCATTCGCCCTGGCTTCTTTAAATTTTATATTTTTAGTGTCAATATCAACCTAACATTATTGGAACATGAACAGTGTTTTGATAATATTTTCTAGCTATGTTTCTAACTTATTAAATACCCTGAGTTTAATCGTAGGACAACTTTAAGATCTTAGAATCAAAACATGGCATTTTCATATTAATAATAATAATAATACAAAATCTATTACGCACGGCATTGAAATATCAAATAGATATCAATCTTCAGACATATAATGAGTTTTGTATACATCCTTCCCACATTAGTCTTTGCTAAGAACACATTCTGCAACATATCCAATTTAATTATAGAGAAAATGGGAGTTTTAGATGTTTATCTACTCCTGCAGACGTCCATGGATCCTACCAATATAAAGTCTTATCGCTATACAGTCGCACCTCAAGATAACGAACGTACTCACCGAGAGAATTGTGGGGGAAGACTTTACAACTTGCACAGTATGTATATAAATTTAGATAGTTTCCATTTTCACATCATTACAATAAAAGCGATGTAAGGCTTAGCCTCATAAATCCAGTAACAGATTTATATGGCCCCCTGCAGCATCGGTGATGAGTGCCTTAAACCCCAAAGACGGCGTGAACAACGGCAACAGAATCAATTTCCCTGTCTGTCCACCACTGCCAGATCGCACTGCTGCCTAGGGTGGCGGTGTTGAGAGTCAGTTGTGTAGGGCTATTGTTACCAGCAGCGTGGCTATTGTGACATTTCTATCGAGTGATTCGTTTATCTGTGTTGCTACTTCGTTTTACGCAACATTATGCTTACAAATCAGAAGCGAAAAGGCATAGAAAAGGAAGGCACTGTCTCATTAGCGGACATTTCCTCATATGCTTTCAGTGGCTACAGTTTATTGCCAAGGAATATTTTGACTAGCAATACGCTATTTTTCTGTTGCAGTAAAATGAGTTTCGCTGCTACAAATCCATTTTCAAAGGTCATGTTAAAGTCCCTTGGTCGTTAAATCCCCTTCAGTTTATCATCTAGTAGTAAATAGGCGTAGTTGTTAGTTTTACCCGAAAAACATTTCAGAATTTAAGAACGAATAAAATATATTATTGTTATTAGCGGTGCCCTTCAGTAGACCATGAAGTGTAGATATTATACATCGATGAAAAAGTTCACAGTACTACACTTGAATAATGTAACATAATGATATCTCCACCATGTTGTTCAAGTGACACAATTTTGTTTCTGATCATCAGATTATTAAAGTACCAAAACGGACAATATTGCAGTTTACATGAAGGTAGTCACTAACAACGATTTACTTCATCGTTTATCCACGCTCAATTGGTTTTCGTTAAAACTAATCACTACTTTCATTCGTTTGCTACTAGATGTTAAAACAAATCGGCTATAACGACCAAAGAAAGTTAATGTAGTCCCGGAAAATTAGCCCTGGAAAATCGAGTTTTAACCGTGTAACACGTTCGGAAATAAACATCAAAATAAAATACTGTTGCCAATAACAGTAGGGTGAGCGTTCCAGATATCGCCTCTGTGCCTCAGATCTCCTACGCCTATTCTGAACTCAGTAAGCTGAGAAGCCACTACATGCAGGTTTCTCGACTGCAGTAATCAGACAGTGATGCTACAGGACGTTCCCTAACTTTATTTTTATTACTGTTTTGGCCATCACACGAGCTGAGGAAAGTGCAGGAAAGTGAGAACATGTACTTCTGTTTAATCTTTCAGAAAGGACATTAAAATGAGAATGTTCTGCTTCCATCTCCATTGTGAGCCAAGGATATAAGACAAGCACTAGCACTACAGGAACAAATTTTCTAATGGATAGTTAGGGAGAGCACCCACACTGACCATCTCCCCACGCAAGTAAGAACTGGAACATATTTATAAGTGCAGGAAATAGCAAAATTCTGCTTGTGATTCGAAAAGTAATGTTACACAAAACAAAAAATGTGGCACCTGGAGCAAGTTCGATGAAGAAAGTATGAAGTTTGAAGCTCTTGATCACTGTGTGGATGCCCACATAATGAAGAACGCCTGCACATCTTGACAAGAAGAACACATGGAAGATTTTGTGCACTCCATGCTTCAACTGGGACCACAAATTTTGTGATGCAGCCCCTACCGAAAGACTGGAACATGTTTATTCATTATGTGTCAACAATTCATTTATTCATTCTTCTTTAGTTAGTTGGCCTGATATAAGCCATGAGTATTTTGAAAGTATCTATGAACAGTAGACTGATGATAATGTCTAACAGTTACTTCGTTCCCGCTTTTTACATTTCATTGTTTTTGTCTACATTTACCTTCCACTTCACACCTTTAATCAGGCGACACCACTATCATTCGAATGTTTTTCGGTTGTTTCCATAAAACTGTTCAATTTACATCACATAACGTAGGAAAATCTTGATTTTATGTTTGGTATGTATTATGAACTGGTAAGAGCCTTCCTAATTTCACCTGGTAGGCGATGATGCAAACAGGGGAAGCGGAGGCGGTATGAGAAATACGACTTAGAAAAATTGCATTTTAAGTTTTCTTAAGCACAGCATCGCAAATTTATTTCAGAAAGTGTTGGATGAGAACAGAATTAGTTGTAACGTCAGCTGAGTTTCCTGTTTTATCTGTTGTTGTAAGAGGAAGAAACAAATGAACATCGTTGAAGTAGGATGAGTTTGGGTCACTCACTATTATTATTGCAGGTTCGAATCCTGCCTCGGGCATGGATGTGTGTGATGTCCTTAGGTTAATTAGGTTTAAGTAGTTCTAAGTTCTAGGGGACTGATGACCACAGCAGTTAAGTCCCATAGTGCTCAGAGCCATTGGAACCATTTTGAACTATTATTATTGTTATTATTATTATTGAAATAGTTAAAATGGCTCTGAGCACTATGGGACTTAACATCTGAGATCATCAGTCCCTTAGAACTTAGAACTACTTGAACCTAACTAACCTAAGGACATCACATACATCCATGCCCGAGGCAGGATTCGAAGCTGCGACCGTAGCAGGAGTGCGGTTCGAGACTGAAGCGCCTAGAACCGCTCGGCCACCGCGGCTGGCTATTATTATTATTATGTGTGTTTGAGACGTACCATACAATGTGAAGTACAACAAAGAGCGTTTCCAGGATTTTGTTGTAGCCTCCCTGCGTGTCTGTACTGCTTTCATTCTCTCAGAGTGGGCTCATTTGTGCTCCTAAGACCGAGCTTCTCCTGTCTTCTTGGATTTTTCCTGCAGGCCAAATGTCCAGTATTGAATTTCCTACATAAACGTTTTTTGTGTGATCCGTCGGGTTGTGTTATTTCTGCTTCCTTAAGGTCATTTTTGCAACATCCATGCATTTTCTTTTCCAGATGTAGCTTCGTTGCTGTTTTCGCAGCACTCCACAAACTGTCCGTTTTCAGTATAGTTTGGAGCTAGAATTTTACTAGTTACTTTTCGTTCTCTGTTTTGAATTTCCTCAACGTTCCTCTTCCAGCTTAAAATGAGTGTTTCATACCTGTAAAGACGCTTTGGTTTCATGGCTACTTTGTATGGTCCCAGTTTGGTGTATTTTGACATGCAATTTTTTAAACGTACCTTTCGTAAGCCTGAAAACTGTTTACATTTTATGAATACGAATTTCGTTACCACACTTTCCGGACCAGTTTCCAGAACAGTTTTGCTTAATACACTGGTGTGAAAAACTCATGGACTAAAAGTATTACTCGTATGGCGTGTCACCGCCAGGTAACATTGCTGGATGAAACTTGAAGAATACGTAGAAAGAACTGCGACGGCATAGTATAGAAGGAAACTGAAAGAAATGCGCAGTTACGAAAGCTGAAATAACATGATAACTACAGTGAGGTCATCGAGACTCATGATCGTCATTTGGGGATTACAGAAGGTGGGACTTAGTTCTTATTAGCGTGTGTGATCACCACTGACGCCAGTGGATGCTCTGCAATGTTTTCTCTTGCTGGCCACAAAGTTGATGAAACGTCGCGGTGGCTGAGTGCAGTTATTGTCCTTGTATAGCAGAGTCATGTCCATTCGTCTCACTGCGTATGTCTTACAGTTACCTTCTTTATTATACTGCCGCAATTGCTTCAATATATGAACGATATTTAATAGAGCTATGTTATTTAACATTGACACGCCTTCCGAAAGCGGCATTCAATCTTAAGTATAGCACACCAGTGTGTTTTATTTGTGGAACTCGATTACCCTTATTACTAACATAATAATCCTACTGACAGACTATGCTGCGAAGTGAATTCATCAATACACGTTAAGGGGGAGTGTGTAAGTGTATTCACTACAGAAGTGAGCAGCCGCTGCTGTAACAGCTGAACAATACGGATAACTACGAAACCCTGCCGAACCGGCTGTGGTGGCGGAGCAGTTCGAGCCGCTTCAGTCTGGAACCGCGTGACTACTACGGTCGCTGGTTCGAATCCTGCCTCGGGCATGGCTGTGTGTGATGTCCTTAGGTTAGTTAGGTTTAAGTAGTTCTAAGTTCTAGGGGACTGATGGCCTCAGATGTTAAGTCCCATAGGGCTCAGAGCCAAACCCTGCCGACCTCGCGCCTTTGTGGTTAACGGTGAAACGTCAGTCACACTCGGCTCTGATACGGTCTGTTACTGATATCCAGGTACATTGATTCAACAATATTTGGATGGCCGCAATATCGTTTACAACAACGTACAATGAACAGTATGGTGTGTCGCCTTCCTCTTACAGTCCTCATTGTACTGAGGTGTTAGACGCGCTGCAGATAGATGTCGATAATGGTTTGAAAAGCGAGCTAGTCTCGAAGTTCTGTAACGATGATAGGGCATCCCACCTACTATAAGTGCCAGCTCTTACATAGTCATTATCTGACTTACATCATCTCACGCTTTAAAGGTGAAATAAAAGCCAAGTAACGAACACTTCTTGACATCCCATAGACTCAAGATATGGGTACGAATCTGCAGCAGGATCTCTACCAGTTGGTACAAATAAATACCAAGCTAGCCTGGTACTCCACAGTACAGGACCATTAGCTGTTACAGTATATGTACATGGAAATTTCATTAAATAATGCAATATTTTTTTCTGAAAGCAGGTTTGCTTTATTCAGGATTTCAATACACCACATTATCCCTCCCTCCTTTGGCTAAGAAAACATATTTTTGTACGTTCAATGCGATAGCCTCAGGCTACATTACTTTGAAGACTTGTACACCCGCGTGGTACCACTGTACTTGTCGGCGGCGGAATCAACGTCTTGCTGTTTCAATAACCTCCCCATCATCCACTTACTGTTCCCCGCGGAGTGCATCCTTCATTGGGCCAAACAGATGGAAATCGAAAGTTGTGCGGTCCGGGCTATGGGTAGATGAGGAAGAACAGTCCAATGAAGTACTGGGACCTCCTGTTGGAAGTTCTTTTCAGTATTAATTATGATCTTGACGAAAATGCTGACGTGGTTTCTTCAGGTACCTCAGGGTGGCACAATACAGTTCATAGCAGATCGTTGCGCCATGACGATGGACATCAAGCAGAATAACGCCTTCAGAGTCCCAGAAGATTGTTGCCATGACTTTATTGGCTGAGGATCCAGCTTTGAATTTTTTCTTCGGAGGAGAGGTGTGTGGCACCACTTTAGGGATTGCTGTTTTGTTTCCAGTTCGAAGTGATGAACCCATGTTTCATCGCCTGTGACGATTTTCGACAAAAAATTGTCGCAATGGACATTGTAACGCACAAGCAATTCCGCACGGTTGGTCTTTCGTTGGTCTTTATGGTCTTCTGTTAGGGGCGAGGAAACCAGCGGACATCCACAGTTGAATACTCCCAAATGGTGGACGAGCACTACCAGCAGAGACGTCTAGCTTAGCAGCGAGGTGTTTGATTGTGATCCATTGAACACTTCGAATGAGAGTGTCCGCAAGTTCCAACACTGCAGGAGTCATAGCTGTGTGTTTGGCCGGCCGGCACGCGGCTGATCAAACAGGTTTCGGCGATCGTGTTGGGATGATGACAGGCGCATCGCCCAACGACTCATCGTGCTTTTATTCGCCGCCAGGTTTCTGTGGACACTCTGGAAGCGCCTACGGATATCTGCAATGCTCTGGTTTTCCTCCAAATGAAATTCAGTGACAGCTTTCTGCTTGGAACGCACCTCCGTTGATTTTGAAGGCCGCGCATAGCGCCGCCGCCTATTGTAACTTCATGAAACTATAGGGGCTGAAGCGGGAATATTTCACGAGATCCCACACCAAAGTACTTATTTTTCGCCCGAAAATGGGCGTGAAAAATAATGTCTTGCATTATTTAAGAAAAACCTCTTGTAAATGATCGAACGTGCAACGTCGGATCTTCTATGAGGCTTCTTGTGGATGCTGCTGTTTCAGAGAAGCTGCAGCCTTAGAAAATTCTATCAAAATGCAGGAAGACCTGCAGCGGATCGCAGAAAAGTCACAGGAAGCAGCCACATCCAACAAATATTGAGAAGCCGGCCGTTGTGGCCGAGCGGTTCTAGGCGCTACAGTCTGGAACCGCGCGACCGCTACAGTCGCAGCTTCGAATCCTGCCTCGGACATGGATGTATGTGATGTTCGTAGGTTAATTAGGTTTAAGCAGTTCTAAGTTCTAGGTGACTGATGATCTCAAAAGTTAAGTCCCATAGTGCTCAGAGCCATTTGAATCATTTGAAATATTGAGGAGTATGGGCACCTGTTCAGAATTTTAACTTACGTGGAT
This sequence comes from Schistocerca piceifrons, assembly GCF_021461385.2. Lineage (NCBI taxonomy): Eukaryota > Metazoa > Arthropoda > Insecta > Orthoptera > Acrididae > Schistocerca > Schistocerca piceifrons. The sequence continues at coordinate 559,871,673 of NC_060143.1, forward strand.
CCTGCCGGAAAACCATCTCTGTGGAGCACACTGGTGAACGTAGTAATGTACACAGTAATATACCACTTCAGGCTAAAATAAACTCACGCGTTATATTGCTCTGAACGCTAAATTATGTACTATACAACGATAGTAACGTGACAGCTGACAAGAAATGACACAATAGTAGCAGCTTTCTAGCAAGTAAGTAAGCAGTCAAGTGGACGCATTGCGAGAATGGTGTTTTCGTCCTCTTTGCCTAAGGATAACGTTGAGTCGGCTACAGTGGGAGTCAGCACCGACACAAACAGGAAAGGAGACAAGTTGCGATGGCCGGTGGCAGGAATCCAAAATCATCTGTATATTAAACACTAAGATTAATAGAGCACTTTATTTGTAAAAAGAAAGCATAACCACTCTTCATGAAGTGACTCCCTGTGCCTTCTACTTGCAAGTTCTTAGGCCACCCGCAGAACGCATGCTAAGTACTGACGCTTTCGAAGTCTGCAACGGAACTGGGCCGACAAGCGACGGGCGGCTGCTTAAGTCAGCTCTGGCAGTGGGCGCTGAACTCTTTCATCCTAGAAGGATGGCGCTGTCCGCTGTTTCCATTGGCTTGCGGGTCAGCACCTTCCTGATGCTGTTCCGCGGCGCTGCGCTCGTCGGTGTGCAACCAATGGTTTAGGACTATACAAAGAATATCTTGACCCATACAGTTATTAAATGAAAAATTCTTTTCTTTCCATAACCCTTTTTTTATTAAGTCTGCTAGCGTATCACTTGTTTGTAAAAGACAGGGTGTGAGGGGTCCACTTTTTCATGAAAAATGTCATGAAATGTTTATCACATGTAGAAGAGATTGTATCTTTGACACCACTGAACCAAAGATGTTGCCTGACTGACAGAATCGATTGTAAGCAGGGGCACGCGGAGCCCAATAGCAAATGCCGTTGCTCTCTATTACAGATAGGAAGTAAGACTTAAAGCTAGTGGCTGGCTGTGAGAATTTAGCTGCTGGCCTATGGAAGCAGCATAATAGAATTTTGTCAGGTAACGAAAGTTTGTATGTTTGCCTTTAAGTATGCAGCAACGCAATGTGGCTTTTGCTAATTTTAAGTACTGACCCTTTAATGTAGGAACCAAGTATTTGCCATCAAATTTAATGTATAGGTTGATTTGGTATGCCCGATTTGTAATATTTTGTGTATTTTGTAATCCTGAAACAAGGAAGCTAAATTTTTGAATCTATTTTGTCAAACAATGTGAGACCTTTTGTCATGTGACAATCCAAGTATTGTTAACTACGTCTGTAAGTCAGAATTGTACAACAGTTGAGAAGTTCACTGATTTTGAAGTTAAAGTAAAATGTTTCATATCAAATTTTGTGAAGGAGAAACTTTATTTTGAGTACAAGTTTTTAACTGAACCATTCGGTATGAGTGTATCCCCTTACCTGTACCTCATCCTCTTACACATCGTGTTTATTTAAATAAAATGAATATTTTTAAAAGGAATGCCTAATCAATCAGGCTAAAAAAAATTATGTCCCAGAATAAGAAAACTATTAATGTTTGTAACAGCTTTAATGTGGGCAGCACTGCACACCGACGAGCCAGTATCGAAAATTATCACTGAACATTTGCAACGTTATTCATTTATCAGCTGATCTGCTGACATTATTTGTATGAAGCTATGTAACGGCCGGCATTGAATTTTGCTGAGTCAAGATTTAATATTTTGTATGCCTACTGTGGAGAGAACGGAATATCGAGATTACATCCGTTTCAACTCAAGAGCTAAGGAAAATGTATTTAATTGTTTATTTGCATCGGGAATTTTGTCAGTTTATTGCACAGGGCCATAGAATTCGGTGCTCGCGAGACTGAGTAAATTTCAGAGGGATTGATTTCATTTAGGCATTACATAGTAGTATTCCAGATTAAGTTGTTTAACTTTTCTTTGCATTACAGTAAAACTGATTAAGCACACCATTTGCTCAACAACAGATTACACAGAATACTTACAAATTACGGAGTGCGCACACGTTATTCAACATGTAAACATCACTACAGATATTCGGATTTTGGTTATGACATGTTCGATATGCCTGCCATCATTGTCGACGGTGTGGCGCAGACGAATAGAGAAATTCTGCATGACTCGCTGAAGTTTAGGAACATCGATGCTGTCAAAGTTCTCCTCAGTGGCTGATTTCAGTTCAGCAATGGATTTGGTGTTATTGCTGTACATCTTGTCTTCAATATAGCTCCACAAACAGGAGTCGCAAGTGTTCACATCGGTAGAATACGGTGGCCAGTCGAGACCATTTCCAGTGGTATCTGAGTACCCCAAGTGCTTCTCCAGGACATCAAACACTCTCTTGCTTCGATAGGGCCGAGCTCCGTTTTGCACGAACCACAACTACGTCTTGTCGAAATCAGGGTGACTGTGGAGAACGGGGATGAAATCACCTTCCAAAACCTTCATGTATCGTTCGTTAATCTACGTGCCATCAAGGAATATCGCACCGATTGTTCCGTGAATGGACATTGCACACCACACAGTCATCCGCTGAGAGTGTAGAGACGTCTATATCGCGAAATGTGGATTTTCAATCCCCCTAATATGGCAATTTTGCTTATTGACGAACCCGTCCAAATAAAAGTGGGCTTCGTCGCAAAACCAAACTGTCAAGTTCATACTAATTCCCTTGATGCTCCGCGACCATCCGTGCAGTTGGAACGTCCAAACGCATACCATCTGGAAGTTTTTAAGAATTTATTTCATATAGTTCAGTTATTGTCACCCCGTATATTGTCTTCTTAACTTCATGTACGTAATGATTGGCATTAATACGCTGTGGGTTTTTGATTTGAAATACACTGAGCTAACCATTTTGTAAAAGCACTTGTCAGACCCTATCCATTTATGAAATAATTTTTTTTAAACAAATGGCCTCATAACACGCATCAGAAAGAGCCATATACTTAGCCTCTTTGTTACATGACTAACAGACTTCTGCTTAGCACTTTGACATTACACTAGAGAACCTTACAGTTTAAGAATAGAGCCAGTAACGAATTTCTTGTTAGGGGACAATTTGAATAGTCTGCATTCTAAATTACTTTTTTTTTTTTTTACTTTACAGTAAGCCTTTGTTTCCTTCGAATATCTCAAAATTCTCTTAGCACATTTCCGATCCCTGTTAGAATATCAGTTACTAAACTGGCTTAAATAGCTGACACTGAAAGATATATCTGGACTTGAAGAACGGACAACACTGAATATCTATTAGGGCTCGACAAGGAACGTCACCAACCCTACATTCTTTTTTACTTAGGAACTCAAATTTAGTTTCAGTATGAGTTTTCACTGTTTTATAAATTCCCATACTGAATCTTTACAACAGGTAATCAATATACATAACTTGACGTGAAGCCAACACATCTTTTGTCTTTTCATATTTGATTTTCACCACTAAATAACTTTTAGCTCTTACTGAACCCAGGCTTTGGCTTCCAAACTTAACTTGCGTTTCAAAACTCAGTCGCACTTGTGTCATTTGTGGAAATATAAAAATCATCAAAATATATATCTTTAGTAACCAAGCTTATATCCTTACGTTTTAAAAATAGACAAAGTTCTAGACCAGATTTTAGTAACCTAATTAATTTAAAATATTATGGTTCCGTACTATGGATGATTATTTTAACCCATACACAGCTATTTTTAATTTTAAAACTTTTCCTTTCTCAGTACAAAGGTAAAAACCTTTAGATTCCTCTATTAAAATTTCCTAATCCAGAATAATATTTTAAAAAAGATATCTCCGCTTCATCATGTGTTATATTTAAATGTAGTTCAACAGACGAAATCATCAGTGTAGAACGCCCTACCACAGATGAGAAGTTTTCATCACAATAAATTATAGTTCTTTAACTGAATCCCCTGCCATTAATCCAGCGCAGGGCTGCACTTCATCTTCATTGTTTATTTTTTCCTTAAGCACCCACTTGACAATACACAGCCACAAGATCTATCACTTCCCAGTGTAGATGTCTTCAAAAACTTGTATTTATTCATCCATAGCAACTCTCCATTCTTCTTCATTACGACAGCAGATAGTGACAAAAGAGGACAGTACTGCTTAGAAGTAGTGTACTTTAGTGTACTGGACCACAGATACTACAACACGCGAACATCGGAAACAACGTTACTGTTAATTTCTAAGTCTCAGCCAATTGTATGTAGTCAACCAGATTTCAACAATGTCCGTGTGTGAACTACTAGGTGGAAAAAGTTTGATGAATTGAAAAATGCAATAAAAAAGCCTTAATCTTTAGCTTTCTTTTCATTGTTGCAAATGTATAATATTCCTTATTAAATAAAAGACAAGAATTTGTACAATGTATAATTTTTATTGTCAATTATTACAACAAATAAAAATAAATTACAATTGTTACATTTCAATTACAATTGTTTAATTTCATATATAAACAGATGATTCCTCATTCCATTTTACATTAGACATGTAAATCATATCTGATACTTGAACATTTGATACAGTTGCCCTAGGGTAATGTGTCTCTAGACCATCTGCATACGCTGAACATTCTGCAATAACTTCAAACAACATTTGAGTATCAGTATATTTTGTAACATCACTATTTCAACTGCTTGTACTTAAAGCATATGTAGGATTAATGCCTACATGAAGGCTCGGTTGAATATTTGTATAATGAAGTCTAATATTATACCCAGCAGAAGTAATATCAGTTTTTTCTATTAAATTATTATATCCAGATGCTTTTGCATTTGTGACCGGAGTAACAGCTCCAACTAATTGTTCTTCCATTCTGGCTGGTTCAAAAGGGGTTAAAGAAAAACTATCACATGACATAAAAGGATTACAGTGCTTATCAGCATTAATATTATACTTTTGAATTACATTTTGAGCAGTACTTGTAATAGGAAAAATATCAACATTGGCTACTTTTGGAAATTTGAGAAAACCTAATGTAGGTGTATAAGTATAGTCAACAATAACACTTCCTGTTCGTGCATCTGCATCTACTTCAGAAACACAAGACTGTACACATTTCCAACCCCAATTATGTAAACCCTTATCTTTTGAGCTAGAAACACACGCATAATAATATTTCAAATTAATGGGTTGTCCAAATTGATGTGCAGGCACTTTAGTAAGAAACTCTGCATCATCATTTCTATAACCATACCATGACTTCCAAATGGAATCAAACTTTCGTTCATGATCTATGGCAGTTGTTTCCATAGGTGCATTTGCTGTAAATGCTGTAGGTTTTACATTAATACCCGGTATTTTCAAATTAATCCCTACACTTGTAATCATATTCTTATTTTGATTTAATGTTGCAAGTTCTGTATCACTTGAATTAGTGGGAAAAGCAATTGTAGGATTTCGTGCAATTACTTTTACAGAACAATGAACAATTCTACTACCATCAGGCAATAAATCGAATTCAGAAGGTGTCATATACAAAAATGGCCTATCAATGGGAATTTCTGCCAAAGGAGTAACCATGCATACTACCTTTTCATGTTCAATCACTTTATATGCTAAACCATATGTGAAAAATCTATGTACTTTGTGATATCTTGTAATATTACCAGTATCTAATATAGAAGGAGCAGGTAACGGATCAACACGAGTATTAGGAGAATCACCCAGTACGTTAGCAGATGGTGCTCCAGTCCCTGGTAACGTTTTTTTTTTTTTTTTTGCTTTCTTAGATCCACCAGATTGAGCTGCTGCAGCCTGACGTTTACCTGAATCTACCTGCATTGGCGAACTCATACCTTCGTCACTATCAGAATAAGGTACTAAACGTTGTGGTTCAGAATGTTGTTGTGTTTCTTCTGGTCCTTGTTCGTCTTCGTCTTCTTCGCTGTCTGATACCTCGTGGTCTACGTGATGTTCGTTTACAGAACTTGTTCCAGTGGCTGAACCAGATGTTGATGGGCGGTTGTGATCTATAGGCAAACCACGGCGAACACGAGACATTAGCCATTGTTCATAGGCATAGCGTTTCTGGCCTTCATGCATGAACTCCCAATTAGACCGTTCCCACGGTGGAATATCATAATTCTGAAGGCAAGAAACGTTAAAATCAAATAATGAAAACCAAAAATATATGATACACAACAAAAATTATATTTACATACCTGTTTTTTCGGCATTTGGTTGTTTCGTATACAAAGTTTTTCCACTACGTTGTTCAACAGCAGTCTTCAATTTCAAGCCGTATTTTCCCTCAAATGAATGCCAATTTCGTGTATGACTCCAGTCAATAGCGAAATCAATTATAGCTTTTGCATCCAACTGTTGAACTCGTTGTCTAAACTCTTCTTCTGTAAATGGTCGTTCTCTTGCATCCTTTAGCAGATTATCGTAGCCTACGTCGTGCTCTTTAGCAATGGCATCTGCTCCACTGCGCGGTGCGTCTATATTTATAGGATTTCCCGGTCCAACGTAATCACTACCAGGTAAAGCATATCCTGTACACGTTCAACTACTTTTTTAACGCCGTAAGCAGCACCTGCGGCGGCAGCAGTTGTCGCACCAGCCGCTATCGCTATCTGCCCTGAAGTTGTAACACCAGCTGTGCTAATTGCGGCCCCGTCCGTGACACTTTCAGATAACAAGGGCACTGTTTCGCTAGCGGTTTCTATACCTGAACTCTGTTGACCTCGACCACGATTTCGTGGTCTATTTGGGCGGCGCCGTCGCACGCCAATATTACTTTCTTCTGGCCTTGATTCTGGAACCCGTTGAAATTCAACTGCTTCGCCACTCGTATCCAAATCGTCGAAAGTTGGATTATCTCCATACCGTATACGAGTAGCAGCATCCTCTCTTTGCACTGTTCGAATATCATTACTGCTACGTGAACGATTAACATTTGTTAATGGAATTCTTTCCGCCATTTCAATATCTTCTTCAGATCCCGGATATAAAGCACCTCCGTCGTATTGTATAGAGCCATGGTTGCCCGTGCTTAAACACTGATTTACCCAAGACATTTTGCTGAATACACTAAATAAATTATTACCACCTTTTATATACATTACGTTATAAATCAGTTCAGGAAAATTAAGAACATGAACTTTCTGCACAATCTGGAGAAAAAAAAAAAAACCTAATCGTTATAGAAAACTTTCCACTGACATATATTTTCAGGGCTAACGGTAGCAGATCTGACAAAGAGTTACATGGCCATCTAAGCCTGTGAACCAGAGAGACAACAGGTGTTCGAAATGTCGTTGTATCAGTATCTGCAATGCAACACAGTTTAATAAAAACGCCTGTGATTTCAACGGAAGACGAAATTCCGTGGCCAACGTCTTTGCTATCGTCCGAGCAATCAGGAAAATCCCCGCAGTCAGATCCGAGAGACCATCCAAATACAGGATCGTTTGCTGCAAAAATAGCGAACGTGCCGAAAGCAGGCTTCAAAAAGTTCCATCGTGGAGCATTTTCGCCAAATATGCCGGATTTTTGGTTAAATATACCTGATAACGGGAGGAAAATTATTTTTTTAGTGCTTCCAAGGTGCCTGATAGTAAAGTCCTACAAAAAGGTCTCGTACCTGAAGGATGTAAGGGAAAGGTCTATCCTCTGGATATTCATTTTTTCAGGCACTACAAATATTTTGTTCGTTGCATAACGAACGCAGTCATTGTCGAGATACAGGAGCACATTTAGCATCACGATAGTTTTCTGGCCTGATTTCCTTTTGCCTACATCATTTAAGCGCTCTTCGTTTCAAGAACTAGGATTGCACCAGTTCATTGCTGGTTCGTTTCATTGACAAAGGCTGGGTATTCAACATGTAAAGCTATCGCTTTTGTAAAATGCGCTCATTGTGAACTCTCCTTAAGCACGTCGCACTGTTTTCTTGATGAACTGCACATTGATTGAATCTTGTATAAGATTTTGTTTGAACTTAATGACAAGCCAAATTCCAACAAGCCAATGTATATTGTTTTTTATTTTTTTTATTTTCAGTGAGTTGTTTCATCCTATACATTGCAATCTCCAACTGCTTACGACATTTTTAATTTATACGAATTCGTGAAACGAGCACTTTAGCGACTTTTCATGTCACGTTTCCAGCACTTTACCAATACTTTATGTACTATAGCTTCTAAACGCTTCACCCCCTGCCCAGAAGATTTCAGTGTTTCTACTTGTCACATGAGCTTTCAGAAAATATATGGGTTTCTGGAAACTGGAGTGAAAGGAGAGAAGGTTTACTTGTGATTCTTCTGAATTATCATGTAAGGTTTTCCTTGACATAGGATCAACTTCTCTTTTTCTTCATCTCCCCCCACTGAACTTATGATTTCTTCATGACTCTTTTTTCAGCTTGTGTATCACTGACATTTTCCATTATAGTCACATCTCTGTTTATCACTACATCAACTGTTTCAGTATCATAAAGTAGTACTACTATGTCCCACTAAGCTTACTTGTTTTGCCTTTTTATCCCATTTTGCTCTCTTAACTTCAGGAATGTACATTATGGCCTTGAATCCAATTATTCTGAGATGGCTACTGTTTTGTTTCTAGCCATTCAAAAGGCTGTTTTATTCACTAAACATGAAGTTACTGAACTATTGCGCAGATGTACTGCACTATTAACAGCTTCAGCCCAAAATCTTTTATCAACTTTACAATTCAATAGTACAAATCTTGCCTTCTCTACCACAATTCTGTTCAACCCTTCTGCTACACCATTCTGTTCTGGTTTATAACTATTAGGCAGTTAACATACAATTCCACACTTTTTCAGAGCACTATCAAAACTCAGACAACAGCATTCTTACAATTATCTGTTCTCAGTATTTTGATTTTCTTTGCTTGATGACTTTCTGCTATTTTTTGAAACTTTTAAACTATTAAATTTTCATCCTGTCTTTAAAAAATGAACGGATTTCAGTCGTCTGTAATAAATTTCCAAGATGAGAATACACTTTCCACAACATAATGACATAACTTCCATTGGTCCACAGTGAGCTGAATATACAACTTCAAGTGGTTTTGTAGCTCTGCTGTCTTTATGTGGAAAAGACTGTCATGTTTATTTCATTAAATATCACACTGTTCTGCTCACTAATATTAATGTTAACATTTTCATACTCCATTCCCTCAACACCATCATCTTGCATTTTTATAAGATCCTTTGCATTTAAATGACCCAATCTTCTTTGCCAACTCGATACAACTATCATTACTTAATAATTACTTCTCCTATCTATATTTAGTTTACAAACAAAATTAGTAAGATCTGCTGTTACAATTAATTCTTGATTCTTGTTACAAATGTTAGAGTGATCAGTACAAAAGTCAAATGAATTTACTTGTTCAATCAACACGTTCTCAGACAGTAAGATTACTGACAATTCTGGAGAACACAGAACACTTTTCGCTGTGACATCATCGAAAGTCTTTCCAGCTACTGTTGTTAAATCAACTTCTCGAGTGTATAATACTGGAATTTCAGTCTGATTAACTGTCACAGTTTAATGCAAGTTATCATTGTTCACTGTATTGTTCATCCAACTTTTATTTGCTGTGAGATGCACACTTGATCCGGAATTAACATATAAGTCACTTCTATACAAATAACTACTTAATAACACTGCACTGATGGTATGTGAGGTTCTGTTTTGTATTAACCCCATTGTTAGGACACTTACTTTTAAAATGTCCTGGCTTTTGTCCTTATAGCAGACCATTGTTTTTTGCGTCGATGTTGGTGTCCCATGCGATTCGACACTGTAGTTTCAAAGCTGTTTTTAAATGACGAGAGAGACATTCCAATTCTGGGAAAATATCTAAAATACTTTTGTTTACTTTGCCAACTTTTGACTCTAAAAGCTCTGCCAGTGTTTCCGTACCGAGAAGCTTAGCTTTATTTAGATCTGTTGTAATAGGAATTCCTGAATATTCAGTAGCCATAATCACTCGAGAGTATATTTCGAGTAATCCTGCTAACAATAATGAACCAATGCTGCATCACTAAATACAAAACCAGATCCACAAAGTTTCCGACATTCATTGTCAATCACATTTTCCGAAGTATATTGATATAAATGGCCTAAATAAATTTATTCTTCTTGCAAAATCAGTCATCAAACAACGATTTCAGTTCGTGCCTCAAATCTACTGTCGCCAATGCTTCTTTTATTGTGCATTCTAAGAAAGATCAATGGTAAAAATTATTTTCGCGTTGATCTTAGCATTTTCGGTTGCAACAACTTCTGAGATCAATTCTATATGTTTTTCTATAGTAAGAACGTTCTTGAAGCAAATGCCGTATCTCTGTTGTTTCCACGTCCTTCCGATTTCGGCATATTAGTCAAATAATTCATTGCCATCTTTGTTGAGTATAACAGTTCTTCTTTTGAACAACAGTATCACGGACTTAAGAAAACGATACGTTGCTCTAAGTCGTTTTATCCGACAGTCATCTGAATATCTGGATACCCGAGTACAATGATTTCTGAATCTTCGAATCTGGGCCCGTAACCACTTGGAAGCTCACGTGGATACTGCCAACAATCTACTTCTGATGAGAACAGTGATAAACTTCTTACCACACAGTTTATTAGACCACTTGAGGTTAACAGAAATTCGCACATTATACTGCACTGACTGCTACATGACATATTGGACAACAAGTGTTACACAACACACGACAATACACGACACAATATCGGATACACACTGGCAAGTACAACACATAAACAGTCAAGTGAAGACCCAGTGAGAATGAACGAAGCAAAGGGACTGGTACATAAAGGCAAATACCGACAAAGATAATACCTCACACGAGACCACACATATTCTTTCGAAGGCTTCTGCATAAACTCAACAGGAACGGCTACATGAAACTAACTGTATGTAAGGCAAATGGAGGACTGAACCTCACTGGATCAATCCTTCGGAAGTGTCAGCGACCCACAAAGAAACTAATTTACAAAAGCCTTTTTTAGGCCAATATCTGGATATTGCTCGTAAGTTTGGGATCCGTACCTGTTATTATTGGTATAGGAAGTACAGAAGATCCAAGGCAGATCAGCGCGTCCCATTGCAGGTTTATTTCATAAGAGTTACGGAGATGCTGAGCCGACTCCAACGGCAGACTTTCCAAGAGAGGCGGTCTGGACGTCGGTGTGGTTTACTGTTAATAGTACGAGAGCGTACGTTCCTAAAGAGTCAACCAATATATTGCTTCCTCCTACCAATATTTCGCGAAAAGACTATAAAGATAAAATCACAGAGATTCAAGCTCACATAAAGGCATCCAAGCAATGTTGTTCATCCCGCAAAGCATTCTCAGCCGGAAAGGGAAAAGGGTGAAGTACATAAAGTCCTCTTGGTCACTCAGCGTAAGATGCGTTGCGGAGTATAAATACAGATGTAGAACTGGCTGTTGGAAGATGAGCTGGTCTGGCCACGTCCTAATGAAACAGATATGATCGACATCTCTCCAACACAAGTCGAAAATTAAGCAGAATTGATATTGTGCTGAGTGGAAAGAATAATTCGGAGTGACAACAAATTCGTTTTCTTTGAGTGACACATGTTTGCAGAAGGCTGAATACTAGTATGGAGCAACCTGTATTCGCAGCTGTTCTAATCAGTCTCACATCTGGCGTGTGGAGCATTTCTAAGAGGTTTGGTGGCCATGAATCTCTTCTTCACGAAATCCACATTTTCCTTCTATCAGTTCTTCAATGGTGAGTAAAGAGACTAAAACGTGACTTCAGGAAGTAGGTTGAAAGAATGCACGATTCAGCACCTAAACAGAAATGAAGAGACTTGAGCAGGACGGACTACTATGGAGAGCGGCAACAAGCCAGTCTAAGCTCTGCGGACTTTCACAGCAACAACAACAGCGTAATTTCAACACTGTTACCGTAACTTTAAATCGCTTTGTGATTGTAAAGATGTTGTAACCTTTTTGCTTCAAATTTTTGAACTATGCTCTAAGAAACACTTTGATGGACATACGCTGTATATTTCAAAATACATGTAATATAAAATACATATAATATATAAATGGATATATTGTTACAAAATACTCAAAAATTCCCTGACAGATTTACTTCACAATCCAATGCTCTCAGAAAGAAAACAAAACGGTTCGTTTTCACTACGGAGCATTTTCTTTCTTCTGTGTAGTTTTAACAGGAAACCTTTACACTGTATTTTGCAAGTATGTATGTGGCTAATTGTATTTATTAGAAAATTGTGTACAAATTTGAAGTAAATCGACCAAGAAATTTTCGAGAGTTTTGCTAACAATATTTCCACCTCATATATTATTTATATATTTATGTTGTGTAGGAATGTGATTAAGTATGTAAACTAGATTTGTCTGAATGTTTATTTGAGAGTCATGTAAAAAATCTAAAGTAAGTTGTTCAAAAAGTTTTCGAGATTTTTGCCCATAATGGTTTCCCTTAATATATTATAATCAGAAGTTCATGCCGTATATATTCAAAATGTGTAGCATATGAACATCAAGATAAATGTGAAGCAAACTGGTCAATAAACTTTAAAGATACTTACTAACAACGATTTTGCTTTATATGTTACACATTTATTTATGTATCATATATATTAAAATTATATACCCGATGCCTGTCCAAATGTTTACCGGAGCACTGTGCAGTAATTTGAAGTAAACAGTCACAGACGTTTCGAGAATTTAGGATTCAATGTTAAACAGTGTTTCATCTTCGTATTGGGAGGTTATAGTTAAACTTTCCCTATTTAAAACCTTATAAAATTGAAACCAATTACCATACGAGTGCCAAACTTGCTACCATTGATGTCAAGCACATGAGGAAGCAAAATAATGCAGAATCAATTCAAATGAAACTCTTTTAATGTGCTTCTAAGGTACATCATTCCATTACATACCGGTACCATTACTGCTACAAAAGGGGTTCACTACGGAGCCCATCAGTGTCCAGAACAGTCTGAAAGGACAGGATTGCGTTCCCCACAGAAGAACGAAGCATGTCCGTAGATATGATGGCTGCCTCTCTTGATATGCTGCGCTTCATATCGGCGTATGTGTTAATGTCCCCTCGTAAACACTGTCCATCAGGTAGCCCTACTACCAGAAATCACCAGGAGTGAAATCCAATGACCATGCCGGCCAACGATTTGGAAACGAGTGACTGATAATTCGATTGTTTCCAAATGCTTTCCGGAGGAGCAGGTGCAATTCACGAGCGATGTGCCGTGGGGCCACATTTTGCATGAAAATTGTTGATTTCAAGCGTCTCTGTCCTGTAGGGCGAGAATAATATGCTGGCGCAGCTTATCACAATAATGTTGCCCAGTCACACTGCATGTCTTTGGTCCTTGAGCGCCAAGTTGTTCAAATACTAATGAAGAATGATCCAGTGATAAAAATAGCCATGAAGCCACACCATACGGCAACACGTTCACCATACTTCATGCACAGTGACTGAAGATGAAGAACCTCACACTCGCCTACTTTGAGTGTTCACCTCAGCCGTCAGAGAAAAATAAGTTTCGTCTTTCCATAGGATGGTCCGTCGGATGCTCTCGTCAACTTCAATCACTGGGTGAATGTGGAGAGCGAAGTCAACATTTCGTTGGGCGTCCTGTGATGCAAACTGCTGTACGATATGGGCCTTGTACGGATACCACTTGAGAATGGTTTGAAGCTTCTTCCGTACAGTGTACCACTGGATGTTCAATTGCTGTGACACATCATCACACACACTACCTGAAGATCAGAAATTGCGCGCAGCATTGTCTACCATAGCAACAGCGATTTCATAAACCACCTGTGGTGCAACCGGTCGTCGGCCTCTTCACAGAACGACACCCAGTATTTCAGTTGATTCTAACTTCTTGATCACGCACCGCACAGCAGGTGGAGAAAGATGACCCTTCCGTAATCCTTTCAGCTGGCGATATTCTCGAAGTGCAGCTGCAGCATTACTGTTGTTTTGATAATACAGCTTTAACAATAATACCCTCCTCCGTTCGTCCAAGCTCATATCTACACGTGCACTGCGACTGGTCAGGCGCGTGGGAGTATGAATCACAATGACTGATCAGGGCACCTGGTGGCCATAGTTGGAACTGGACGGTGGCGGTGCGACGCATGGAAATCATGCATCCCAAACTCTCGACATTAACGCTACCAAGTATGGTACTTGTAGTATAGTAATTAGTTTCCGCGTTATAACGTGTTAAATAGGGAAAGTTTAATTTAACCACCCAGTACATTACAACAGCAAGATATATATTTATATTTTATGTATATTGAAAAAATATGTAGCCAATATTTTTACATATGTGTATTAGCGTAACGGGTAAAAATATGAAGAAAATCAGTCACGAAATATCCGAAATTATTGCTAACAACGTTATATGCGTAATAACATATTATGTATGTTCACAAATACTGGCCTATTTCGACACGAATGTTTGTTGGAGTAGGCCTACTGTGCAAAGAATTTGATTTATATCAGTGAATAACATTATAAGACTACTGGAAATGATATAAAATAAGAACTTAGCTTTGTATAGTGATATGGATTATACATTTACGTCATCGTATATGTTGTTGTGGTCTTCAGTCCAAAGACTCTACATGCAACTATATCCTGTGCAAGCTTCCTCAACTCCGAGTAACAACTCCAACCTACATACTTCTGAATCTACTTCGTCTCTTGGTCTACCATTAAGACTTTTACCCTCCACGACTTCCTCCAATACTAAATTGTTGACCCCTTGGTGCGTCAGGACGTGTCCTATAAACCGGTCCCTTCATGTAGTCAGATTGTGCCACAAACACCTCTACCCCAATCTATTCAGTACCTCCTTATTAGTTACGTGATCTACCCACATAATCTTCGGCATTCTTCTGTAGCACCACATTTCGAAAGCTTCTATTCTGTTCTTGTCTAAACTATGTATCGTCCCTGTTTCACTTCCATACATGTCTACGCACCGTGCACATACTTTCAGAAAATACTTACTGATACTAAAATCTATAGGCCTAATCGATGTTAACAAATTCAGAAACGCTTTCCCTGCCATAGCTCGTCTACATTTTATATCCTCTGCTTCGACCACCATCAGTTATTTTACTCCTCAAATAGCAAAACTCATCTACTACTCGAAGTGTCTCATTCCCTAGTCTAATTCCCTCAGCGTCACCGCACTTCATCCGACTACATTCCATTATCCTCGTTTTACTTTTATTGATGTTTATCTTATATCCTCCTTCCAAGACACTGACCGTTCCGTTCAACTGCTCTTCCAGGTCCTTTGCTGTCTCTAACAGAATTACAATGTCTTCGAAAAACCTCAACGTGGTTATTTCTTCTCCGTGGTTTTTAATTCCTACTCCAAATTTTCCTTTTCTTTTTCTTTCCTGCTTGCTTAATATACAAATTGAGTAACAACGGGGATAGGCTACTACCCTGTGTTACTCCCATCCCAACCACTGCTTCCCTTTCATGCCGCTCAACTCTCATAACTGCCATCTGGCTTCTGTGCAAATTGTAAATAGCCTTTCGCTCCCTGTATTTTACCCCTGCCACCTTCAGAATTTGAAAGAGAGTATTCCAGTCAACATTGTCAAAAGCTTTCTCTACGTCTCGAAACGTTAGAAACGTAGGTTTGCCTTTCCTTAATCTATATTCTAACATAGGTCGTAGGGTCGGTATTGCCTCACGTGTTCCAAGATTTCTACGGAATCCAAACTGACCTTCCCCAAGTCCGGTTTGTGCCAGTTTTTCCATTCATCTGCAAAGAACTCGTGCTAGTTTTTTGCAGCCATGACTTATTAAACTGATGGTTCGGTAATTTTCACACCTTTTTCTTTGGGATTGGAATTATTATATTCTTCTTGAAGTCTGAGGGTATTTGGCCTGTCTCATACATCTTGCTCACCAGATCTAGAGTTTTGTTATGGCTGGCTTTCCCAAGGCTGTTAGTAGCTCTAATAGAATTTTGTCAACTCGTGAAGCCCTTTTTAGACCTAGGTGTTTCAGTGCTCCGTCAAATTCTTCATTCATAGGTCATCTTCATCTAAGTCCTCTTCCATTTCCATAATATCCCCCTTCAAATCGATTGCCCTTGTATACACACTCTATATAATCCTTCCATCTCTCTGCTTTCCCATCTTTGCTTATGTATATATGTACACACACACACACACACACACACACACACACACACACACACACACACACATATATATATATATATATATATATATATATATATATATATATATATATATATATATGTGTGTGTGTGTGTGTGTGTGTTGGCGCAAAAATATTTAGCACATGTCACTCTGAATATTATAAGAGCATCGTGAAAAACCTTGAAATAATTCGGACAAGAACTTTTCGAAAGTGTCCTGAAAACTTTTTCTAATTGTATGTATTATGTACATTAATATATTATATATGTTAAAAATACCGTGCCTATGCCCATCGGAATGTTTATTGCAGTATAATTCAAAAATCTGAGGTGAATCAGTAAAGCATTTTTCGATACTTTTGGAAACCTTATTAAGTAACTGCTTGACCTTATAGATGGTTATACATATCTCTGTCTCAGTGTTCGTTTGTGTGTATATAAAAACATATAGCGTATCTCGATCCAAATCTTGTTAACGCATCGTGTAAAAATTTTGTCAAGTTCATACCCTTTTACATATAATACATATATTTATACACAACGTACTTAAAAAAAATGTAGCCTATATTTGTCCAAACATTTACCGCAGTATTGCGTAAAAATTTGAGATTGTTGGTAACAAGATTTGTGCTGCATACAAGGTGGCTCACTTAAACTTTTCAGCTCGGATGTCTCTG
The DNA here is from genome assembly GCF_021461385.2 of Schistocerca piceifrons. Taxonomy (NCBI): domain Eukaryota; kingdom Metazoa; phylum Arthropoda; class Insecta; order Orthoptera; family Acrididae; genus Schistocerca; species Schistocerca piceifrons. The sequence goes on from NC_060143.1 coordinate 559,888,587, forward strand.
GAACAAAAATAGATATTGGAAAACAACATTCACTGGTGTGAATGTAAGACAACAGCCCACGCTTTCTTCAATGGACATTTCCCTTTATGCCTTAAGCAATCAGTAACATGAAAAATCACAGAATAAACGGCGTTCGCTGCATCGCTGTACGGCAATTATATCCCGATAAAATGCAATCAGAAGTTGACGCCTGAAATGAACAAAACACATCACTATAGCACATCTTGAGATTACTCGTAAACGCAATGTAGTTAACGTATCTAATGATGCGTTAACGAGGGAATAAAGTAATAATAGGGTTTTCTGCCGCCCAAATTTATAATTGGGATGACGTTTGCATCTAGGGACGTGGAATAGCGGGGCATTTCGTTTATTTCAAGGGTCGATTTCGCTTTGCAATTTTTTGAGATGTAACTGACGTAGTGCGATTCTACCAAAGCCATTCTTTTTGTGATTTTTCGTGTTACCGATAGCCTAAGAAATAACATGAGGCCCCTATTTTGAACGAAGCGTAAGATTATTTTGAAACTAATATTTGCTTACGTGATAGAATGTCTCATAGTACATATTCTCATCAACTACTGCTTTTCGCTCATATTTGTGAAAGCTGTTTTCCAGTATCTACTGTAGTTGCAGATATGTTTGCGATGGAAGGATCAAGTGAGTCACCGTGTATATTACATACACTCCTGGAAATGGAAAAAAGAACACATTGACACCGGTGTGTCAGACCCACCATACTTGCTCCGGACACTGCGAGAGGGCTGTACAAGCAATGATCACACGCACGGCACAGCGGACACACCAGGAACCGCGGTGTTGGCCGTCGAATGGCGCTAGCTGCGCAGCATTTGTGCACCGCCGCCGTCAGTGTCAGCCAGTTTGCCGTGGCATACGGAGCTCCATCGCAGTCTTTAACACTGGTAGCATGCCGCGACAGCGTGGACGTGAACCGTATGTGCAGTTGACGGACTTTGAGCGAGGGCGTATAGTGGGCATGCGGGAGGCCGGGTGGACGTACCGCCGAATTGCTCAACACGTGGGGCGTGAGGTCTCCACAGTACATCGATGTTGTCGCCAGTGGTCGGCGGAAGGTGCACGTGCCCGTCGACCTGGCACCGGACCGCAGCGACGCACGGATGCACGCCAAGACCGTAGGATCCTACGCAGTGCCGTAGGGGACCGCACCGCCACTTCCCAGCAAATTAGGGACACTGTTGCTCCTGGGGTATCGGCGAGGACCATTCGCAACCGTCTCCATGAAGCTGGGCTACGGTCCCGCACACCGTTAGGCCGTCTTCCGCTCACGCCCCAACGTCGTGCAGCCCGCCTCCAGTGGTGTCGTGACAGGCGTGAATGGAGGGACGAATGGAGACGTGTCGTCTTCAGCGATGAGAGTCGCTTCTGCCTTGGTGCCAATGATGGTCGTATGCGTGTTTGGCGCCGTGCAGGTGAGCGCCACAATCAGGACTGCATACGACCGAGGCACACAGGGCCAACACCCGGCATCATGGTGTGGGGAGCGATCTCCTACACTGGCCGTACACCACTGGTGATCGTCGAGGGGACACTGAATAGTGCACGGTACATCCAAACCGTCATCGAACCCATCGTTCTACCATTCCTAGACCGGCAAGGGAACTTGCTGTTCCAACAGGACAATGCACGTCCGCATGTATCCCGTGCCACCCAACGTGCTCTAGAAGGTGTAAGTCAACTACCCTGGCCAGCAAGATCTCCGGATCTGTCCCCCATTGAGCATGTTTGGGACTGGATGAAGCGTCGTCTCACGCGGTCTGCACGTCCAGCACGAACGCTGGTCCAACTGAGGCGCCAGGTGGAAATGGCATGGCAAGCCGTTCCACAGGACTACATCCAGCATCTCTACGATCGTCTCCATGGGAGAATAGCAGCCTGCATTGCTGCGAAAGGTGGATATACACTGTACTAGTGCCGACATTGTACATGCTCTGTTGCCTGTGTCTATGTGCCTGTGGTTCTGTCAGTGTGATCATGTGATGTATCTGACCCCAGGAATGTGTCAATAAAGTTTCCCCTTCCTGGGACAACGAATTCACGGTGTTCTTATTTCAATTTCCAGGAGTGTAGTATACATGTTAATATGTGGAATAGTTCTTGGCTGATGTTCTGTTGTCCTTACATCATATCATGTTAACCATGAAACGTTTAAGTAAACCATCGTGTAAATTACACGGGATATATGTTAAAAATATATATAATATATAAATGTGGGACATCGTTAGAAAAAAATGTGAAACAGTTCTTGCCTGATGTACTATTATTCTTACGTCGTACCATATTAAACATTATTCAAGTAAATCACCCTGTATATTACATTGCATAAATGATACATATATATATATATATACATATATTATATATGTTGTTGTTGTTGTGTTCAGTCTTGAGACTGGTTTGGTGCAGCTCTCCATGCCACTCTATCCTGTGCAAGCTTCTTCATCTCGCAGTACCTATTGCAACTTACATCCATCTGAATCCGTTTAGTGTATTCATCTCTTGGTCTCCCTCTACGATTTTTACTCTCTACGCTGCCCTCCAATGCTAAACTTGTGAACCCTTGATGCTTCAGAACATTTCCTACCAACCGGTCCCTTCTTCTTGTCAAGTTGTGTCACAAACTCCTCTTCTCCCAATTATATTCAATACCTCCTACCCATCTAATCTTCAAAATTCTTCTGTAGTACCACATTTCGAAAGCTTCTATTCTCTTCTTGTCCAAACTATTTATCGTCCATGTTTCACTTCCATACATATCTACACTCCATACAAATAGTTTCAGAAACGACTACCTCACACTTAAAGCTATACTCGATGTTAACAAATTTCTCTTCTTCACAAACGCTTTCCTTGCCATTGCCAGTCTACATTTTATATCCTCTCTACTTCGACCATCATCAGTTATTTTGCTCCCCAAATAGCAAAACTCCTTTGCTACTTTAAGTGTCTCATTTCCTAATCTAATTCCCTCAGCATCACCCGACTTAATTCGACTACATTGCATTATCCTCGTTTTGCTTTTGTTGATCTGCATCTTATATCCTCCTTCCAAGACAATGTCCATTCCGTTCAACTGCTCTTCCAAGTCCTTTGCTGTCTCTGACAGAATCACAATCTCATCGACGAAGCTCAACGTTTTTATTTCTTCTCCATGGACTTTAATACCTACTCTGAATTTTTCTTTTGTTTCCTTTACTGCTTCTTCAATATACAGATTGAATAACATTGGGGAGAGGCTACAACCCTGTCTCACTGCCATCCAAACCGCTGCTTCCCTTTCATGTCCCTCAATTCTTATAACTGCCATCTGGTTTCTGTACAAATTGTAAATAGCCTTTCGCTCCCTGTATTTTACCCCTGCCACCTTTAGAATTTGAAAGAGAGTATTCCAGTAAACATTGTCAAAAGCTTTCTCTAAGTCCACAAATGATAGAAATTTAGGTTTGCCTTTCCTTAATCTATTTTCTAAGATATGTCGTAGGGTCAGTATTACCTCACATGTTCCAACATTTCCGCGGAATTCAAACTGATCTTCGCCGAGGTCGGCTTCTACCAGTTTTTCCATTCGTCTGTAAATAATTCGCGTTAGTATTTTGCAGCTGTGACTTATTAAACTGATAATTCGGTAATTTTCACATCTTTCAACACCTGCTTTCTTTCGGGTTGGAATTATTATATTCTTCTTGAAGTCTGAGGGTATTTCGCCTGTCTCATACATCTTGCTCACCAGATGGTAGAGTTTTGTCAGGAATGGCTCTCCCAAGGCCGTCAGTAGTTCCAATAGAATGTTGGCTGCTCCCGGGGCCTTGTTTCGACTCAGGTCTTTTAGTGCTCAGTCAAACTCTTCACGCAGTATTGTATCTCCCATTTCATCTTCATCTACATCCTTTTCCATTTCCATAATATTTTCCTCTTGTACATCGCCCTCGTAGAAACCCTCTATATACTCCTTCCACCTTTCTGCTTTCCCTTCTTTGCTTAGAACTGGGTTTCCATCTGAGCTCTTGATATTCATACAAGTGGCTCTCTTTTCTCCAAAGGTCTCTTTAATTTTCCTGTAGGCAGTATCTATCTTACTCCTAGTGAGATAAGCCTCTACGTCCTTACTTTTGTCCTCTAGCCATCCCTCCTTAGCCATTTTGCACTTCCTGTCGATCTCATTTTTGAGACGTTTGTATTCCTTTTTGCCTGCTTCATTTACTGCATTTTTGTATTTTCTCCTTTCATCAATTAAATTCAATATTTCTTCTGTTACCCAAGGAGTTATACTAGCCCTCGTCTTTTTACCTACTTGAACCTCAGCTGCCTGCACTACTTCATGCCTCAGAGCTACCCATTCTTCTTCTACTGTACATCTTTCCCCCATTGCTGTCAATTCTTTCCTTATGCTCTCCCTGAAACTCTGTAATACCTCTGGTTTAGTCAGTTTATCCAGGTCCCATCTCCTGAAATTCCCACCTTTTTGCATTTTCTTCAGTTTTAATCTACAGTTCATAACCAATTGATTGTGGTCAGAGTCCACATCTGCCCCTGGAAATGTCTTACAATTTAAAACCTGGTTCCTAAATCTCTGTCTTACCATTATATAATCTATCTGATACCTTCTAGTATCTCCAGGATTCTTTCATGTATACAACCTTCTTTTATGATTCTGTTATGATTCTGCCCCCAACCCAAAGAAACACTTACATTATTTTGTTTGGTTAGCTGATTTTTACAGAAAATTTGTAAGGAATCAGGCTTTCAATGCACCATTTTTGACTAATTATATATTAATAATATATTATATACTAATATATTAATTATATAGTAATTTATATATAAATTACTATAATTTATATATATATATAATATAATAATAAAAAATAGGAGTTTTGCTATTTAGGGAGTAAAATAACTGATGATAGTCGAAGTAGAGATGATATAAAAAGTAGACTGGCAATGGCAAGGAAATCGTTTCTGAAGAAGAGAAATTTGTTAACATGGAGTATAGATTTAAGTGTCAGGAAGTCGTTTCTGAAAGTATTTGTATGGAGTGTAGCCATGTATGGAAGTGAAACATGGACGATAACCAGTTTGGACAAGAAGAGAATAGAAGCTTTCGAAATGTGGTGCTACAGAAGAATGCTGAAGATAATGTGGGTAGATCACGTAACTAATGAGGAGGTATTGAATAGGATTGGGGAGAAGAGAAGTTTGTGGCACAACTTGACTAGAAGAAGGGATCGGTTGGTAGGACATGTTTTGAGGCATCAAGGGATCACAAATTTAGCATTGTAGGGCAGCGTGGAGGGTAAAAATCGTATAGGGAGACCAAGAGATCAATACGCTAAGCAGATTCAGAAGGATGTAGGTTGCAGTAGGTACTGGGAGATGAAGAAGCTTGCACAGGATAGAGTAGCATGGAGAGCTGCATCAAAGCAGTCTCAGGACTGAAGACCACAACAACAAACAATATATAAATGGGGGACGTCGTTAACAAAAATGTGGAGCAGTTCTTGGATGATGTACTATTGTTCTTACAACATACAATATTAAACATTGATACGCTCACGGACTATATATTATTCAAAACAACAGTTCACAGGATTTTATTTTAAAATCGACCACAAGAAAGAAAATACTGTTCAAAAAATGTTCAAATGTGTGTGAAATCTTAAGGGACTTAACTGCTAACGTCATCAGTCCCTAAGGTTTTAAACTACTCAGCCTAAATTATCCTAAGGACAAACACACACACCTATGCCCTAGGGACGACTCAAACCTTGGCAGGGACTAGCCGCATAGTCCATGACTGCAGCGCCTTAAACCGCTCGGCTAATCCCGCGCGGCAAAATGCTGTTGTGTGACTTGTTACGCTATGCAGTGGACATGTGTGGTTTCGTTTCCTTTCAGGGAGGCAGATTTAACTGTGAACAAGGACATTGACACCATCAGACAAATTGATTCTGGCATACATATTCTTTCTCTTTATAGATAACTTTAAACCAAAGTTATATACACAATAACATTATGTTTTATTTTCTTCCTCACAGTCGGTTTGAACAGAAAACAGGAAATTTGTATGTATGGCATACCGGATCACGACTAGAATACTAATACAGAATCTGAATTTACCGAAATTCTGTAATCCTACCTGTTCCGTGACAAAAGTATGCAAAATAGTGTCATTGAAGCTCCTATCCTGACAGAGGCGTCAGATGGAGTGGTCTCTCTCATAAGTTGTATACCAATGGTCTGAAGCCATTTCCCACTAATTTTAAACGACTTCATTTAACAATGGACAAACTATGGGGCACGAGGAGAGGGACAGGAAAAGAGGGGAGATGGAGATTAGATCGTGTGTTCAATTTCAATACATACTCAGCAATCAAGAAGCATAGCCCGGTTTGCTGGTGTGGCATACATTCCGTCTCCATCTTACCCTGCAATTTTTGTTTCCTACAGTTTCACGTAGTACCACAAAAGTTATTCCCTGACCTCTTAATGCATCTTCTCTCGTCCTGCCCATTCGTGTAGTTAGAATTCTCCAATTATTACTTTCTTCGGCGATTCTACCGAGACCTTCGTCATTTGTTATTTTATTAGTCCACTTCATTTTCTGCAGCTCTGTGTAACACAACGTCTCCAATGCTTTGAGTTTCTTCTCATCACTTTTATCTATAATACGTTATAATGTAATACCTATCACAGTCTTCTACCTGTAGGACGAGCTTATTTCCGCACGAACCGAAATTAACAAAGTCTTCTGAAGAGCGTATTAAAACGGAAGACTTATCATGAGGAAAGGAACTATTCAACAAATAAATAATTATCGACCTTTAAAGTATAAAAGCATACATACTGTAATTACAGACAAATAACTCACAAAAGATTACTTTTCAGATTGTAGTTGTACTGTGGTAACAATACCATTGTTTGGAATTCACATGAATATCTTTAATTCTTTTCATTTTCGAAAGGCTGGTCACACGTCTTGTGCACATTCAGTATTCTTCGATATGTGGTTTATACTATCAATGTCTTTAGATCTCAATGGGTCTTCGTTAGAGTTCCGTGAATAAACAAGGCTCTCTTTTTTTATAAAACAGGTATTTCTTTTGAAGTAAAATTTAATGATATTGTCCTTTTGGAGCCCTGAGAACAAATTATGGAATACAAATCATTTTTTACTTATTTTTCTCTGTCAGTCTGCCTTAATTTCAAGCACTGTCCTGATATGTGTCCATCTTTCAACAAAAAAAGTGAGATGTATATTTTATGGATGAAGATCTGTGGAAAGTATGCAAAAAATCATTCAAACTTGTGTGTGTAACATTCATACTATCCGCTTGCAAGTAATTACTAAACTATTTCTTTGTCTACAACGATTATTACTCATGAACAACTGGCTGACTTGGTTCTAACTTACAAATAGTGCCCCCAAGTAGCTCCAAAAGTGTCACAGCAAAATTAAGAACAGCTTATGTATATATTCACTCCAGCCACACCGTTTTAGACAACACACAATAAGGGCTTATGGGACTGAAAGTTTTATCTGACAAAAATTGTTAGAACTTAGATAAGTACCGTGGAATTGACTGCTAAGGAATTTGATGTAATTCTATTAAGATATTAGTTACACTGCACACAATCCCAATCTTCTGATTAGGCTTAACCAGTGAGAGCGCCACTGATCTATCGAAAAGCCAATACAAATAAAAATTTTGAATGGATATTTGTTATAAATTACATTGTTAGATTATAAAATAGTTCCTTCATTGATTTTATCTGATTAAAACTACAATGGAAATGGAAATGAAGTCCCATGCTTCTTGAGAGAGCGTAGGGGAACAATGCGGGAGATCCGCACTGCCGTACTAGGCAAGGTCCTGATGGATGTGGTTTGCCGTTGCCTTCCTCTGACCGTAATGGGGATGAATAATCACGATGAAGACGACACAACAACACCCAGTCAACTCGGGGCAGGTGAAAATCCCTGACTCCGCCGGGAATCGAACCCGGGACTCCGCACTCGGGAAGCGAGAACGCTGCAGCGAAACCATGAGTTGCGGACGAAAACTGCAATACTGGATAAAAATATAAAATGTAAATTTTTGTTATGGAACGGAGTTGAAGACTTTAACTTGGTTGCTGATTAGACATTTCGTCTTATAACATTTTTTATTTTAAAATGTAGTGAAATATGTGTTGTAAAGGCAATAAATTCCCCATCTTCTATATGAATAAATTTTTCGTCGGGTGAATAGTTTTCTTTCAGTATACATCCTAGCAACAACAACTGAGAAATATTTGAGGATATGTAATTGTTTAAACTGAGGAGAAGCAATGGCAAATAACAGCTCTAAAAGAACGCTAAAAGAAAATTCATTACCGCTATTGTCACGTAAATAGCTTGCTTCTAGCACATTACCTAACAGTCAAGATTGAGCACTGTTTCAACATTTCTGATTTTTTAAACTGAGCCGAAGCAACTGAAACTCGCTACCACTCAGAAAGAAGCTTTCATTCTCCCAAAACCTTGCTACTTTTAAGAAAATGCGTTTCTATGTTTGTTTAAACTTTTTATCGGCGTGTATTGAAAGTAACTGTGACGATCAGTAGATGGATTGAGCGAAATTCGTATAATCGAGAAAGTATTCATTTTCAGTGATGAATAATGACCTACGTCGATTCCATTGTAGTAGATAGCCGTTACGACAGTTGCTTTCGAAGTGTTATCATTACAAAGAGAAAAACGCGCGCCATAATCTTGTTCGGTTTGTGTATGCAGATGAATGTGCATGAATGCATTCAGAAAGCCTACAGCCCGATCGAGAAAATGCAACATTGTTCTAGAGTGCTGATGGCATTTACAGTCCGGAATGGTGATTCAGACGTCAATTATAGACACATTGCCGCAAACAGAGAATGAAAAGCTAATACCGGGAGCTAAATCGTCCGGAGTAATCCTGTAATACTCATGTGAACTGCATTCGGCGAGTAGATGTTTACAGTCATCTGTAAACTACGGCTCGGCAATACTGTTTACTGCGGAAACATTTTCTAGCTATTAGCAAGCGGAGTCAGTCGAGCACTGTCCAGATTTCGTAGCCTGTATGAATGCGGACTGTGTCTGTAACGGAAAAATAGCTCGAATAATATGAGAAACTCATCTAGACAATAATAGAATTACCTTAATTTGTAGAATTCTGACACAGTTTCGCCAAACTTCACTAAAGTATATACTCTTTGATAATGTGTTTCTCTGTGTGTAAATCGTACCAGCAGGGTCCATAGAGATCACGAATGCCGGTACCTTGGCCACACTTATATATCGATAATGCTATGTATGAAAAAATCTGTTTTGGAATATAGCTTGGGAAAAACCGTGAAATAAATCGTAGAGGACAGTAAATTTTGTTTGATCCTATGAGTTACCAAGCTGAACGTAATGTCAAATATAACAGTACGTTTTACATAGCTGATAGCAACATTTAAATCGCATTTGTATACAGAAGTGTTATTATATGGGTACCACTTGTAACGCGCTTGGGAAGCACGTTTTCATATCTTTATGTTTCCGTGGATTTGTTTCATTGGTTAAGCATGGCTATAAAGATCTGTCATTCGGAAGAAATTTTGCCTCCTGTAATAAGAAGCACCAGACAAGTTTCTGGAACACCAGCCGAAAACCTGTCTTAAGTCATGAATGAAGTGTCAAATTTATCATTGTAAGTTCATCAGTTTGAAATTATTTTCATTTGTTTAGACAGAGCCGGCCGCTGCGGCTGAGCGATTCTAGGCGCTTCAGTCTGGAACCGCGCGACTGCTACGGTTGCAGGTTCGAGTCCTGCTTTGGGCATGGATGTGTGTAATGTCCTTAGTCAGGTTTAAGTTGTTCTACGTTCTAGTGGACTGATGACCTCAGGGTTAAGTCCCGTAATGCTCAGAGCCATTTGAATAATTTTGTTTAGACACAACTTAAACCCAGACCCCGGTATAAATGCGTCTTAGTGAGCTCTAAATAATAATGGTTCTGCCAATTCAATATTTCAAGGCAAGAGCCATCGCTGGTGGTATTTTAAGTGTCAAAATCGGAATACAAAGGTTTTTAATTAAGTAAAACAAATATCCGGTTAACCACTTAGATTTCCACTGCTTTTTCTCTCTGCAGCAGCATAAACTTCAAACAAAAATACCTACATTTAACGTTCTGTCACGAAATATTTCTGTAATACTGCAAGATTTGCCTTTAACTCTGAACGTATTCGTTGGTCAGCGCCAGAAATAAATCAGCAGTGATTGACTTGCTGTCACATGGTATGTACACGAAACTTGAAAGTAGTAAATTCTCTTAGACAAAATCTTAATGTTAACAACATTTAAGACAGAAACATGTACAGTACCGCTGGATTGTGACTCATCAGAATAACAAAACTCATTGCATATGTTGAAGCGAACTAACATTTATTATGCATTCAACATCCATTACAAGATTACTGCAGTTGAAGGTTGTCGTTTCAGTGTGTGTGGTACAAACATAAAACTTAACTCTGGGGCAAAGTAGCGTACCGTACAACTCACATGACATGAAAACAACAAAGTCTTACAAACTGAATATGGCTGTATGTAAACTGAATATGTATCACAACAGTTTGTACCAAAATTTTTGTAGAATCCCCTGATAATACTTTCCCGATATTTTTGCTCACTACCAAACCTAATTTATAAGCCCTTTGACGAATAAGCTCAGTGATGAAACACATACAGCTAGAAACGGAGGCTTTGTGTAGATCCATTACAGCCTTAGAAATGAAAAATGTCTCTACGTTCTCATGCTGTATTTGGTTACTCGCGTGGTAAGTACGAAGTTGACAGAAGCATCAACTTGGGTTATTAAATTCATTATTATCCTTCAGTATTCGTCACAGATGCTATTGTATAGTCATTTCATTCTCCTGAGTAGCTTCGATAATCATGTCCATTTTCAAATCATGGCCATAGACGTTAAGTGTAATCATACTGTTCTCACCAACGTACAAGTCAGTGACCAAATATGCATTATTTCTTCCCATTAATCTTTGAATACATAAAACATGATGAACCTCATGTGACCACACAATGTGAATTCTTTCCAGCCGATCGCAGCAAATTTATAATCTCTGATTAAGGTTACAAAGAACTCTTAATCATATTACACCAGTGGCCGAGCGGTTCTAGGCGCTTCAGTCCGGAACCGCGCGACCGCTACGGTCGCAGGTTCGAATCCTGCCTCAGGAATAGATGTGTGTGATGTCCTTAGGTTAGTTAGGTTTAAGTAGTTCTAAGTTCTAGGGGACTGATGACCTCAGATGTTAAGTCCCATAGTTCTCAGAGCCATTTGAACGGTGTTACACTAAATCAGCAAAAACATTATGACCACGTACTAAGTAGCTTACTTGGAACGAGATACATCCCTGATTCTGCGTATCGCATATCCGACAGTTTTGTCGGTAGGTTTTTTGGAGGTGCGCGGATTTAGATGTCTGCGCACAGGTCGTGAAATTCTCGTAAAGGGCCGCTAATATACGTGCGCTGTGATGGTGCCCGATGGCGACCCAGATGGGTTCCATAACATTTGCAAAAGGCTAATTTGGTAGCCGAGAAATTAACGTCAGCTCACTACAATCTCTTCAAAGCACTGTAGCACTTTTCTGACTACAAGACATGGACAATTATACTGCGGAAAGATGACGCCGCCGGCGAGAAACACACCACTCGTGCAGGGATGCAGGTGGTTCGGAGCTGTCAGTGTCGCTTCGGTTGCTATGACAGGTCCCACGCAAGTGCAGAAGGATGTCTCCCGTAGTATAATACTGCTCCCATCAGCCTGCGTCCGTGGCGCGCTGCACCTTTCGACCCACCGTTCACCTCGATGTCGGCGTTTGTGAAGACGACCATTGATCTAGTGTAGCAAAAATGTGATTCATCCGAACAGCAGAAACGTTTCCACTGATCGACGATCGAATCCCGATAGGCCCGTGCCCACTAAAATTGAACTAGCGATTTCATTGGGTCACCAAGTGAACACATAGTCATGGACTGCTGCGGAGATTCATTTTCAACCATGTACAATGAACTGTGTTCTCCAAAACACTTGCGCGTGCACCAGAAGTGTGCTCTTTCGGCTGAGATGCCATAGATCCTCCTTTACAAAGCAGACAAGCTTCCGAACGCCGTGTTCTGCGAAGAGTCTCTGACGTCCAACCAGCGCCTAATGGTCGTTTCATTGTCTTTTCACCTCTTTCCATAGATATAACAGTAGCGCGTATTCTACCAGCTTCGCCGTTTTAGAGGTACTCGTTCACAGACTTTGTATAATAATAATTTCTCCTTTTACAAAGTCGCTTATCTTAGTGGATTCCCCTTGGTAGGGTGATCCCCAACACTCTCTGCTGCGCCTACACCCTTTTCGTAGTGCATCACGTGCCCGCAGCGTCGCCATTGTAACCGTGGGCAGTGGTCATCTTTTGGCTCATCAGTGTATATGAGAAGTAGCTCACAAACAGTGAAATTTCTACAAAATTGTAATGCTTTTTGTTCCTCATTTTGAAGTCTCTGCTTCCTGCATTTGAAGCATAAAAGAGAAACCACAGTTCAATTTTATGATCAGTAGACTGTGCATTGCATTATCAATTATGTCAGGAGAGAATCGCTAATGAGTGGCGGAAGTGGCATCAGCTTGGAGTCGGCGCCGGGGGCCATGGGCAGCGGTCGACAAGTCTTCGCATTAATGCCAGCGCATGCATGATTCGCCGGCCGGTCTTGTTTGGCTCCCAGAATGGCTGGTAAAGAGTGCTGGCAGGTGATAGTGGCCCCGTGTAGATGCAGGTTGGAGTGACTGCTGTCGTAATCAGAGATCAGAATGAGGGAGCCACAACTAAATCGTGACAGCGGTTACATCCTTCAAAAGGCGTGGGAAAACGCGATCACCTGGATTAAGAACAAAGAGGATATTTCCCAGAGTGTACCGACTGCGGGGAAGGAGGGAAGAATAACGAGAGCGGCGCCGCAAACCCTCCTGAACGAGAAGACGTAGGACGCAGCGCCCAGACGGCGGGAGAACGGACGCTGTACGTGGACCGCGCGCGGGGCGCTGACCACACCGACCTATAGGAAGCGCCTGAGGTAGGAGCGAGAGGGGGATTGCCCTATATATACCTGGTGTCGGCCCACCGCCGGTCAGTACATCAGCGCACCTGATGATGGCAACGTGGTCGATTGCCGAAATAATGTGTCCTATGCACATTCATACCAGGCTGTTCACCCGATATGTATTTCGTCATAAAATACGCCTGGAGAAACTGAAGAATCACAACTTGATGGACTTTGAGTAAGAATTGGCCGTGGCGTGTTGTCAACATATGGCATCAGTTGTGGTTTGGATGAGCAGATGGTGCTTCGTTTCATGGATCCAGGCAATATGATGCTGCCAAGATACAAGTTGTTATTAGTTATCTTGGGTGTTCTGCCATGATGCTTAAAGGTGAATGAGCTGTTTATGTCAGTGCAAAACATTGTCGTGCAGACGACTTTCCATTTACTGCGGGGCCTGGTGTGTTAACCCATGAGAACAGGTATCTCATTATCTATTGTATTCAGTGCATTTTTTATCTGCCCTTATTGTTCCGTTAAATGATTTGATGATTACATTTATTGTGGCTGTGGTCTAGGTAACCTGTTTTCGGTTCTCTTCTTAAATGACTGCATAGTATTATTTGAGAGTGTCTTGCCTGACGTACCTAACTGTTTATTTATCAAATGTACCAAACTGTTTATTTCCAAAATCTCTCACAACACAATGGAATGGAGAAATAATATCTTCCATGCCGCTGATTCTTTTAGTATGTTATAGGGTGATATAACGGATCTTTCAGATTAATTCTGAAATTAATATCATTAGTACTCTCAGTATTGAGACTGGAGACACTGAAAACTAAAATATCAGAGTTTTTCGATTTCTTTCTCCGATCACCAGTTCCCTAGGATTTCTTTGATATTTATGGTTCAAATTTCTCTGAGCACTATGGGACTTAACTTCTGAGGTCATCAGTCCCCTAGAACGTAGAACTACTTAAACCTAACTAACCTAAGGACATCACACATATCCATGACCGAAGCAGGATTCGAACCTGCGACCCTAGTGGTAGCGCGGTTCCAGACTGAAACGCCTAGAACCGCTCGGCCACTGCGGCCGGCTTTGATATTTATATTTCATTACTTCTCACATCTGCTACCTCCACACAGATCCCATTTGTACCCCTGCCTCACGCTTATCTAAATGCAAATTTAATGTATCCGAAGTTTGTCCAGAATTTCTCCAGGTATTCTAAAGAGAGCAATATTTTACTTGTCATCCCCCTCCTATTTTAGCTCCACTGGTAGAGAAAATCAGGAAGGTTTCGCAATCAGATCCAAGTTCGGTGAAACTTACCTCATTCGTTCCAAAATAACCACCCACCACCATCTTTAGATGTGTTAAAAGTGGCTTATTCCCTCGGTAGTTTTCTCCGGGTAGTAATTCATCTATTCCACTTTTGACTGATGTTTTCCAAGTATTTCAGAGTTACGATAACCTCAACAATCCTACACGTCATTTCATTACCAACTTCATCCCGCTTCTATGGAGTCTATGCAGGTTTGAAATTTATTTATTTATTTTTTTCCAAATATTGTTCATCCACGTATCAAGGACGCTAGTAATTGCTACATGCGTTCCTGAGTTACCCTAATTTTTACATGTCTGCGCTGGTCAAGCTTACATGCAAGGCAGATATATAGATATGCCTTACCGTCATCATATTTTGTTTCAGTCATTAACTCTTATATCCACCAAGCTTAGGTGAAATCTCCACACATTTTCAAAACCAGTGCTTCCTTTTAGATGTCACACCCTCACACCCTTTCGAACTCACCCCCCCCCCCCCGCATGGAGATGATATTGTCACACTCCAAGTAAATGTTTAGCGCCTTAGGTTATATCTGCCTCATGCTGAGTTGAAATTCCTTCAGTTGTACCACGCTGCGACAGATGCAGATTTATAAATGAGGTTTTCTAAATATAGGTCATATGTCATCCAGTATATAACTGAGAAATTAATTTCTAACCAACATGGGAGTTTATGGAGAAACATATATTCTGCAGAGTTTCTGATCTCAGTAAATAAGCATTTTTATGCGACAGTGTCGTAGTTAAAAAAAAAGAAAGAGGTACCTGTAGTTCGAATGCCGCACAGCGTTATTTGTTCTGCTTACTTTCCGTAATGACTCTCCAAGTGTGTGCATTGCTCTAGGACTTAACGATATTCTAAAGTATCGAAAATTTTCTTCAGCGAATTAAAGAGTTCTCGAACGTCATTGTCTCTGATCTACAGAATGTCAGAACTGCAGAACAACATGAACTGCACGTTTGTGTAGAACTACATTTTTATATACCTAGAAAAGCACTATATTTTTTCTCGTGTTCTTTGTCACAGTGGCGAACACAATAACACTAATTAAATGAGAATAATAATTATCGCCCTGTGTGACTTATTAGAATAGCGTTTTTCAATACCACAATTCAGTTTTGCGTCTTTTTTAGTTCCCGTTGGATGATAAACAAAATATAGATATCCACGTTCATTGTTTGTGAAGTGGTAATAGAGAAGTAAAATAATATTTTGAACTAATAACATTTCCAATGTAAAGCATGCATTTGATAGCTTCTCTTCAGTGTATTACGTAACGTGATAATTGACTGCGCTCATATTTTATAACAGTAGCAATTGTTAATGAAATATACACACTCGGCCGTTAAACTGACTGATATATCGTATTAACTTGAAGCGTAGATAAATATCACACATAATTATGCACGTATCTCATCTCACAAGTTAACTCTGTAAATAACATTAGGTTCCAAAAAATAACTTCACTTTAATGTGTGCTAAATTTGAGTCACGCCGCTTCCCTTTTCCAGTAACAGAACGAGCAAATTTTTAAGTGGCATGGCCGATGTCTTCATGTGGGATCGAAGAAGTTTACTAAGTTAATAACTTGCTCGATACAGTACAAGGGCTCCGCATCTTGAAGATGACATTAAATTTTTAAAATTTCGCCTCAGTAATTACTTTATTTCAACAGCCCCAAGTAATTCAGATAATGCCTAATTGCTGGAAATGTACTACACAGACCAAAAACGTACGCAAATATCCGGAAATACACAAGTACGATTTATGTCATGTCACGGTTATAGATACGTAAACTGTCTATTGCGAAAAATCACGGTACAGACAGAAATGCTATTGGTCTTGAGTAACAGTATCTATGTAATTCGTTTACAAAATCCGAACTGTTTAACGAAATGAATTATCATTGCTGGAAGTGGTTTGTTTCTCAAAGCCTCTCTGTCAAGAGTTGGTTATATAAACGAGCCACATCATATTGACCACCTGCTTAATAAGCTGTTTGTTCGCCTTTGGATCGAAATACATCACCGATTCTTTGTATCAGGGATTCGATAGTCTGTTGCTAGGTATGTGGAGGTGTGTGGCATTAGATGTCTACTCACAGGTCACGTAATTCGCGTTAACAATGGGCCGCTGATTTGCGTACGTGGTGATGGCGCCCGATAGCGACCCATATGTGTTCCATAGGATTTACTGCAGGCGCATTTTGTTTCGAAGATTTCACTATAATGCTCCTCTAACCATTGTAGCACGGTTCTGGCTACGAGACACGGACAGCTATACTGCTGAAAGATGATATCACCGTCGGGAAAGACATCAAGCATAGAGGGATGCAGGAGATTCACAGCTTTCAGCGTGCTTTAGATTATTGTCACAGGTCCCAAGCAAGCGCAGGAGAATATCTCCCATAGCATAATACCGCTCCAAATGTTTCAAATGGCTCTGAGCACTATGGGACTTCTGGGGTCATCAGTCCCCTAGAACTTAGAACTACTTAAACCTAACTAACCCAAGGACATCACACACATCGATGCCGGAGGCAGGATTCGAACCTGCGACCGTAGCGGTCGCACGGCTCCGGACTGTAGCTCCCAGAACCGCTCGGCCATTCTGGCCGGCAATACTGCTCCCACCAGCTTGCGTCCGTGACGTGCTGCACATTTCGAGCCGCCGTTTACTTCGATGATGGCGTTTGTGGAAGCGACCATCGACCTAGTGTAGGAAAGATTTGATTAATCCGAAAAGCCGAGACTTTTCCACCGACAGTCGAATTGCAGTGGTCCCTTACCCACTGCAATCGTTACTGACGATGCCAGTTGTTTCAATATGTGAACACGTAGCGATGGTCTACTGCAGTGCTCCATATTCAGCAATGTACAAAGAACCGTGTGGTCCGAAACACCTGTGCGTGCACTAGCACTGTGCTCTTTTGGCAGAGATGCCACGGGTCACCATCTATCCTGCTTCACAGAGCACACAGGTCTCCAAACTCCACGATCTGTGAAGAGTTCATGGACGTGCAGCCGACTGGCGCATAGTGGTAATTCCACTGTCCTTCCATCTTTTTCCGTAGATGCTCACGACGTAGCACTTGAAGTTTCGCCGTTCATGAGACACTCACTCATAGGTTTTGCGTAATAACAGTTTCCCCTTTGACAATGTCGCTTCTCAGTGGACTTCGCCATTTACAACCAATATTTTGCCCAGGGTGATCTCTGATCCGTGTCTGCTGCGCTTAAAGGCTTTTGTTAACGCGTCAAATGCCCGCAACGCCACCACGCGGCATCCAGCGTTGCGGTGGGCAGTGGTCATAATGCTTCGGCATATCAGTGTATATCTATCAGCTATACTAAAGCCATACATTAGTAATGTCGCAAAAAGTCGCAGGAACTAGAAATAATCATAAAAAGCTTCAAAACATTAAGAAGTATGAAACAAGAAATGTGACTGCAGTATACAAACATTTTTTATTTGTCTGTTTTGTGTGTGCGGTATGTATCCCTGTGGAAATTTCGGTGGAAAAAGGTTGTGACTCCTTTACTTCTTGAGAAACATTCTAACCTAACATCATCGACAAATCAGGATTTCACGTTGTTCCACAGCTGTTGGAACAACAAGGTAAGCTTAGTCGAATGCAGGGCGGGTCGCACTTACGCAGTTAACAGACTTAGGTTCACTGATATGATGCCTGGAAACCACATACTACAAAATTGCCTACGTAGCATTCATGCGAACCGTGCTTAAGGATTGTTCTACTGAGTGGATACACACAAAACAGGCCTAACAACTGATACTGAATGTGTTGTTGTTGTTGTGATCTTCAGTCCTGAGACTGGTTTGATGCAGCTCTCCATGCTACTCTATCCTGTGCAAGCTTCTTCATCTCCCAGTACCTACTGCAACCTACATCCTTCTGAATCAGCTTAGTGTATTCATCTCTTGGTCTCCCTCTACGTCCGCAGCTCGTGGTCGTGCGGTAGCGTTCTCGTTTCCCGCACCCGGTTTCAAGGCTTCGATTCCCGGCGGGGTCAGGGATTTTCTCTACCTCGTGATGACTAGGTGTTGTGTGATGTCCTTCGGTTAGTTAGGCTTAAGTAGTTGTAAGTTCTAGGGGAGTGATGGCCATAGATGTTAAGTCCCATAGTACTCACAGCCATTTGGACCATTTGGATCTCCCTCTACGATTTTTACTCTCCACGCTGCCCTCCAATGTTAAACTGGTGATCCCTTGATGCCTCAGAACATGTCCTCCCAACAGATCCCTTCTTCTAGTCAAGTTGAACCACAAACTCCTCTTGTCACCAATTCTATTCAATACCTTCTCATTAGTAATGTGATCTACCCATATAATCTTCAGCATTCTTCTGTATGGAGTGTTGTCGATTTAAGTTGGGTGATGCTGAGGGAATTAGATTAGCAAATGAGACACTTAAAGTAGTAAAGGAGCTTTGCTATTTGGGGAGCAAAATGACTGATGATGGTCGAAGTAGACAGGATATAAAATGTAGACTAGCAATGGCTAGGAAAGCGTTTCTGAAGACGAGAAATTTGTTAACATCGAGTATAGATTTAAGTGTCAGGAAGTCGTTTCTGAAAGTATTTGTATGGAGTGTAGCCATGTATGGAAGTGAAACATGGACAGTAGCACGATTGACCTTGCGTGTGAGACTCATGGCAGAGTGTCAAGAGGGCATTGAAAAATTTGAACTGAAAGACTACCGCAGACAGGCGCCAATTACCCTGCGAAAGGATACTTGCAAATTTTCAAGAATCGGTTATAAGCGAGGAAATACGAATTTGCTGTAGCCCTCGTAGAGTCTTGTGCCGTAAGGAAGCTAGGGGGAGGATGTTATTATGGGCGGCCGGTGTCATCTTTCTACAACACAAATGCACACGTGGATTGATACGGTTCTTTATTTGCAAGAATCTGCTGCTTAGCTTCAAAAGAGTCCATGATTGTGGTAAAAGCTCCTCAGTAACAGTCCTCTTGCAGACAATATCGGTAATCTTGATATTTCATTTATCTGGTCTACAATGTGAACTGACAGACGCCAACTGGAATGGTCAGTGAGTTGGTGAGCCAGTCAGTGAATGAGTGTCTGACACCCTCCAGTCAGCGGCGGCGGCGGCCTAAATACATGCTGTCGAGAGGGCGTTGGCGGCATCTCGCTTGTTGGTATGTCTCTGGCCTCTTTTGTAACAGGCGTGCTATATCCAGCGTCGACTACCGGTCTTCTTGCTACATCTTCGCTCCTCGATCGTACTCAGTTTTTTTACATGGAAGAGTTCAATTATATTCAAAGACGTAAGAATCTGGAAAGGGGGTTTAACATTGGAAGCTAACGTAGTGACTTATTTTTGGCTTGAGATTACTATACTAGATAGCGAAAATTTTCATCCCTTGAGTAATACATTTTTGGTACAGGTCGTTAGAGAATCTTTGTTGCTTGTTCGTCGATCAATCTGCAGATTATCGGCGAAATCTGAAATCTTACTGTACGTGATTACTCTCGGCGGAAGTCCGTCAATGTGGCATGACAGCACATTTAACGGAAAATATATGGTAGATCCGCAAGTAGGATCCATTATATACTTTTGATAGGAACAATAAAAATGTAATGAATAAGCTTGGCCCTGTGTGCATGTTCGTTTCACAAATACAGTTTGCGTTAATCCGAGGGCTCTATAGGAATACGTAGTATGAAGTACCACTAAGCCCAGGCTTCATTAAAATCAATCACGAACACGTATCTTTCGTACAGATATTAGCTTGTGTTTTCCAGGCAATACTTTCCCTACAACGGTTTTACAAAATTCCAATATAATTTCTTCGGTACGGATGAATTAAACTTTCGCGACAGCAAAATTTCAGCAGTGGTGGATTACAGCAGTGCTTTAGATTCATGAAGTTTCTCTCGCTAACAAAGCGACTGCTATCTTTCACATCTAGCATCAAAGTGTACCCTCTATTCCGGTGTGCTTTTTAACATAAGAATGTAGCGGATCTACGAAAGTCAAGCTTACTAGCAGGCGTGTAAATCTAACTTTTAATTGTAACGAGTTTATGTGTTTTTCTGTCAAACCATGTTTTTCTCTGTCGCTGTTCTGAGAATTCTACGTAAAAATTGTAAACGGGTTTCATCGCCCTTGATTTGTTTACAATTCATATGCAATAAAGTGCTATCTGTTGTGTCATAACTACTTTTCCTCCACATTTTCTTATGTTCCAGCATGCTTCAAAGGTCTTTAATCTCTTTTTAGCTGTTCTTTTTAACGTCCACTCTCCAGACACCATCAAAGAGACTGCAAACACCTGAAGTTGTATTAGCTACCAATAAACATCTTTGCAGTAACACATTTTTGTCTGGTTGTCAGCTTGTTTTGTATATTCTTACCTCGACCATAGTCAGGTACATTCGCTCCATGCCGAGTCGGCACTTTTGCTTCACCCATGGACAATGTTGAGCTCGGCGTCTCGATACAGTGGCGAGTCACCAGAGGGTGGGCTGCTCACACACGTGGTCGATGCGAGTGTCAATGGTGCTGGAGAGTGGGTAGAAGCGGACGACGGAGTCAGCTGGTCGACAGTGAAGAACGAGAAGCCTTACCCAAAGCTGGTGCGTCCAGGAACTTTGTGCAGGATCTCTCTAACAGTCTGCACACGGTCGCCGTGAGGACACAAGCAACACAGTGGGGCAACTGCTGCTTTTACCTGGGCGAGAGGACGGTGACTCGAAAGAAAATACAGACAGGGGCTTCTGCATTACAAGAGGAGCACTAGCAGGGTAGGTCAGGGTCCAGCAGCTGTATTTTGGTTAGTTGAGTGATGTAACACGGAGTACAGTGAAGAGTACAGCCTGTGCGTTCAGTATGATGAATTATCAGTAACATTCTAGCCAGGAGTTCCGTGTGTACAGTGCAACGTTGATGTTGTTCTCTGTGCACACTAGTAGCATACAGTTGTTCGCTCTAAGAAAAAGCCGCATTGATCTTGTTTATTTTATGCTCTGGGTGTGACTAATTTTGTATGTTCCAGACAGAAATTTATTTTGTTATTATTACGCTTTGAGCGTGACTGACTTTGTATATGCCACTCTACAGAAAACTGTAATTGCGAAATTTGTGTTGATAATTTTGCAGTGAGATGCTGGAAGCGTTGTTTTAGTGAGTGTTTGGTGATGGAGACCACGTAGACCAATATTGACTTGAGTGTTAATGTACATATGCCCTATTTAAGCCTCACTGTCGTCTGGTGTTTTTTTGTTGTTCTAAGGAGTTAATTGTGGAAGCTATTTTCGTTTGACATTTTGGTGACTTTGACTGTACCATGTACTGAGAACTGTCGTTGTTGTTGGCCCAAATTTCTTTTCTGGGGCGAAGTCCAATTTAAATTCTGCTATATTGTGCAGAAGGAGCTTCATGTTCTTATTCTCTTGTTTCAAGCCCTGTCTTCAAGAGCTGTAAGTTAAGTTTAGTTATATCAGTAACAGTCAATTTTCAAAAAGGATATATATGACCGCATCCAGAACCCCGCTGCACCCAAATCCTACGTTACATCTTGTAGTTCAAATAGCAAAATTCATCTACCAATTTTGGTGTAATATAGCTCCTTGAACCTCCGATGACTCAATTTTCTTACACTCCGTTGCCTTTCTTTTACTTTTATTTTAATCTTAGAATATCTCTTTAATTAAATTGATCTTCGAAGTACTTTGCGTTTCCGACAGAATTGCTACGTCAGCTGTGAACTTCAAGTTCTGATTCCTTCTCCTTTAATTTCAGTTTCATTTCGAAATGTCTCTGCATTTCGTTTCACTGCTCTATGCACATGTTGAGGAACATGCAGGATGGGCTACACCCCTTCTCAGCTGTTGCCTGTGATGCACTTCTTTGAACGTCTATAACTGCAGTCTTTTTGTCTCTGCCAAATGTAGATATCATTTATCCCACGGATTTTATCACTGCTGTGTAAAGAATCTTTTAGACTGCAATCCAGTGAACGTTGTCAATGGCTTTCTTTAAATACAAAAATACTACGAATGTCGGGTTATCATTTTAAGTCTGTCTTCTACGATGAATCGTAGTAACCGTGTTGCCTCGTATGTTCTTACATTTCAGTGGACTCCAAACTGATGTTCCCTGAAGTCAGAATTATCAGGTTTTCGATATTTTGTTAGATGTGTTAGTATTCTGCATCCCTGAATTATTAAACTCGTAGTTCACTGATAGTCTGCATCTACTACATACCCAGCAAGCAACCGTAGGGCGTATGGCAGAAAGTAAATTTTGTACTACTGTCATCTTCGCCTTACCTGTTCCAGTTGAAAAGTTTGTCGGAAGAGATATTTTAGTAAGCCCTCTTGCTAACTCAAAGCTCTCCAACTTTAACTTCACGATGTTCCCAAGAAATATACTTAATAGGAAGACATGGCTTGGCTCATGTAGGAGAAGGCAGTTCGTTGATACCAGAACTGCACTATAAAGAGGCTGGCGTCTATGGCGAGTAAGCGAACACATCGTCACGCACCTCGTGCTACGCTGGCCTCTGGTCTGACCCTGCTACTGGAAGCGCTGATGCGCGCTCCCACTGTAGTACATGCAGCGCAGCTGGAGCTTCATGTTTTCCGACAGTAGCTTGGATGGCTTGATGTGGCTAGATCTCAGTGAATGTATCAGGCTATGACTCGCCCAGCAACAAGGATGAAAGAGTTCACCGTCTGAACCTCGACAGATATATGGACACATGGACCCTTCTCGTCATAGTTCTGTGAAGGCGGCAAAGTACTGAGTAACCCAAGTAACCCAAGTGCTTAGGCAGACAGGTAGAGCAGTGCGCGCGAGGGGGGCGGGGGGGGGGGGGGAGATAGGATGTCACCTTCCTACCCAGGTGCTTGACGATGACTTCTGGTCCAGGAGGAGTTCAAACGCAGCTTCTCCCAGCTGCTTCTGTGTCATGTGCAAACATTTTGGAACAGAGGCAGTGATCAAAGTGGCTGTCTTCCTACGGAAGTCAGTCAAACAAGTATGGCCTCCTGGAGGCCTGGCCCTGGACACTGACGAACAGGAAGGTGTCACAGTGGCGTCCTGCTGCTGCTGAGGATGGCTTAGCAGGCAAGTAGGCTATCAGCAGTGGTCAGTGCCCATTTCCTGGCGCTCTGTGCCTCTCCAAAGCACTGCTACAGTTCGTACCATTACAATTCCTCGCTCCTAAGAAAAATACGGTCCCCTATTTTCCGTTGAAAATGAGAAGTAAAACAAGCACTGATTTACTTATAAGTAATTACATTTTGTGTACCCTACTTGACTTATTATGACACGGTTCTTTACACTATTTAGGTTTTTCCCTACCTCATTAGCACTTAGCCCACACACAGTGTATTTTCTCATAGATGATTCTCTCCTTTGTCAGACAATTTCTGCCTCGTGTCATTATTACTGGTTTGAGTTTGTAAGCTGAAGGGTTGAAGGGATGGAATTTGGGCAGCTTTCCACTTGAAGCGGTAGTAAGAAATACTTATTGTGGGTAAAATCAAGCAGCAAGCTGAGGTGGAGGTTCTCGCATTTACGGATTGCTGTAGACGTTCATAAAGATAGCTTTTTACATGACGTAATAGGAGCTCCACTGAAATGCGGAAGTTTTATACGGCTAACATCTAATCGAAAAATTGGTGGGGAAATATCTCATTGGGTACCATTGACCCATATCCATTGAGTCTGTAGATCTATGTGCATTGTACCACTCTAACATCCTCGCACATAAAAACTGAAAATGGTAATCACCGGGTTTACGATAAAGTATATCCAGTGGAGACCCAGTCTTTAAAAATATTCTGTTTCGTCTGTGAGTATCTCTTTAGGACATTCTGTCGCAAATTTCTGGGAGAAAAACTAAGTGAACTCACAAGACCTGGATATGTACCCACTGTGGGTAGATGTTTATTGGTCTGGGTTGACAGTGGACTCATTCTTGCTTGGAGAGCAATTTTTAAGTCTGTCTGGATAGTGTGATCAGTCATCTATCATGAATGAACATTCTCAAAATAAATTCTAACCCTTGAAGCAAAATACGATTAACGTGCTTGTATATACGTGGTTGCACCCAACGACACACTTCATACTGTTGAAGCCTGCTGAGAATAAAGAACTACTTCCATATAAGCTAACCTGTCCCTGGATATTACAGGTAGAACTTTCACCCGAAATTACTTCACCATGCGGCTTGAGCAAAATGTTCTCTTTATGCTCACTCAAGAGCCCTCTTTCATAAGATAATAACATCTATTATTCACTGCTTCCTAAAACATAAACAGATCCAAAACACATAAACCTATAATTTAGAAGTAAACCCATAAAATCCACAAACGCACTGGAACCTCAGTTATCTTGCATTAATGTTGTTAGTTTACTATTAACGCTCATGACCGAAGTACGTAGCACTGCGTGGGAATGACTGCAGGACTGCAGGAGTGTCTTACTTTTTTTGCCTAACTTCACCCATATTTTCCTTTTACCTAGGAACTCGCATCCCCATTTCTGAAGGTGCTGCCAGGAATCTAAGCAGCATCTTTGAGTTTATTTAAAAGGGTGGACACGAATTACTTGGATTACTTTGGTGACCGTTGGAAATCGTAATTTAACATTAAAAGGTGTGTCATTTCTGTGACATGACGGGACCATTGATAACGAGTAACTGATTTTTTAGTCTTTCCCATTGTTAATACGTATTGTTTTATGGATAGACTCATGTCGTTCCATCGATTTGTGTTCATCGTTTTCATCTGCCTCCAGATATTTTTTAACCTTTTCGACAAATGATTTACTGGTGGTATCTCTTTTCCCAGAGGGGTCTTCATAGATCAAAAGGAGACGGAATCATCTGAGTGAAAACAATCTCATTGGGGGTTAAGCCCTTTCACTGATGGATTTTTTTATTTAGACGCCGCTATCCTAATCTTGATTATGAATTTCAGCACATTAACTCAGTATTTTTCATCTGTAGAATAGATCCTCTCCATTTGTACATTTGTCTGCAAGTATAGTGCACTAGTCCGGAGGTATTTACTTGCAAAAACTGGAGTAACTGCTTCATTAAATCTCAAATAAAATTGGTTCCTTGATCTGTTATCAGCGTGTCACGGATTTCAAATTTTAGTATCCGCCAGTTAACCGCAACTTATACCTCTGTTTCCGCACACTGGTTAGGTACTCATATCATGGATACGAAACATGAAAAGTGATCAATGAGGCACAACCGTTTCCTGCTGGTGTATGAGCAGATGACCTATGTCTATGCTAATCATCTGAGGTGACTTGCAGTATACACCTCTGGTAACATCTACGTTGTAATCTTTTGGTGACTGATTTCCACTCATTGAGTGCATGGAACGAAATATTTTAGGTAACTACTGACATCCTGTTTGCGTGTCATCCAGCAGTACTTCCATGCAACCCTGCAGTGTGTGGTTCTTCGGCCACTGTGTGTAGCTGAAATTGAATCATGCTAATGCCTTAAAACCTCCATTCGCAATTTCACAGGTACAACTGTAAGCCATCCACTTCTTGCCTTTCTGTACAGCACTCTGTCTTCCATATTGAGTTGTGGCTGCTTAGAACTGCCGACAATCTGGGTCAGTGGTTTCTGCTTTCCTGGACTCATGCGTCTCCCGTTGCACCTTCCATGGTGCGTAAATGGTCGCTGAGAGTGTCAGCATTCCCGTGTCATTTATGTGGTCTATGTACCACTTCAAAATCGAATTCACTCACACGTAACGCCCATCTAGTTAAAAGACTCATTGGACTTTTAGGTTCTTGTAACCGCTTCAATGCTGCATTATTAATCATTACTCTGATGTGCGATCCCTATAAATAACAATGGTAATAAGTTATGCTACGTATCACTGCTAGCATCTTTCACTGTAGTCGTTTAAGTTTTTCTGCCTTGCTATCTTAACGTATCTGCTACTGAACGTTCTTGTCGGACTACTTCTTGACTTAAAATGCATCCCAAGGCAAAATCGCCAGCATCGTCTGATAGTAGAAATTGTCAGAACTACGTTAAATCTTTTAGTTTTAAAAATGATGTTTCACATAAGGAGACCATTGAAACTATTGTTCCTTTTTCAACAATTTGGTAAGGTTTCTCTCAATTTCAGCAAATATTGGAATGAATTTTCTATAAAAGTTAGCTAGGCCTAAATATGACTGCAGTTCGTTTACTGTACTGGGTATCAGAAACTTCTTGATGCCTTCAACAACTCGTGGATCGACACATACGGAATTATGAACAATAATATGGTCCAAGTAACATACTTTTCGCAAAACGAAAAGACATTTTGGTCAAATTTTAACTGTGTTGGACATAATTGGTTAAAGACTTCAAATAAATACTTTATAAGCTTCTTGGAAAGCATAATCACATCACCTAATTAGACCATATATTTCTTTGGTCTGCTCCTTGCAATGAACCATCTAGTAGCTGCTGGAAGGTTACCGCCACGTTTTCAGTCCGAAAGGCATCGATCATCTAAGGTCTTGCATAGGTCAGGCATCTGTAAATATTTGGTATCTAACTTAAATATCGATAGTTGCAATGAAAGGTACATATGTTTTACTGTCATATGATAATTTCTTTGGTTCAGTGACGCTGGATGCAGATCTGTGCCGGTATCAGAGTGCACCTTTTCGAAGAAACAAAGCATGATAGAGGAGTGATTCGTAAGCCGAATGCATCGGTGAGTCGAGTTCTGACTAAGATATTACTCGGTAACTGTGCTCAAGACACTGGGGATTGTGTGACAGCTTATGAACTATAGTTTCTTCCTTCTCAAGAGGAACACGAAGGTCTACAGTGGTCATAAAACATTTCAGTTTTTGATGACTGCTGAACTGACAGATGGGTATTTGGCTGGCTAGTCACTGTGTCTCCAAGAAACAAAGATACAAGCTGTGTACATACTGCGGAAGGGAAATGTGTCGGCAGATGCATTACCGTGCACACCAGCAGCACAAAACTGAGAACGATGGAGAACTATGTGAGAAATTAGAGATAAGGTACACAAACCAAGTAACATTGAGAATTTTGTTGCTACAACACTGAGGATGATCTCATGAGCAGGATCAAGGAACCGATACTAAAAGATTTGAAAGTAAGATGAGAAGACAGGGGACAAGAAATGAGAAGCCAAAACGAACACCACAGAAACCATACACTGTTACGAAAAGTGAATCTGATTGACGACAACTGGGAGTTTTGCATACCTAACGAGAATATGAAATATAGTCTTGAAGGAAGGTTTCTGTCAGGTTTTTTCAAGTAACAGTTGCAAAGAAAGCACTGTGCTATTTTTGAGGAACAGAGGCAAGCGCCTGCCAATAGATGCAGACGTGAGTGTCTGATAGAAAGGAGAAGCAGGGATAAAACGCCAGTGAAAGTAGACGTAATGTGTAGGGCTGAGATAGCTTAAAGACTTGTGACAAACAATCAGGCTTCTTTCAGAGAAAATTTAATAATGTCATCAAGGGTGAAGAGAACATGTGAAGATTTCTCAACCATCGCATAGAGAAATGAGGGATTTGTACTAATCAGGGAAGTGGACCTATTCGGTGGAATTACTATGACAAACTGACAGACCACATATATCGCGATACAAGCAGATCTCTGGTATATATATATATAGATCTGCTTGTATCGACAATTCCCAAGATAATGTGCTGTGTTTACTGACCAGTATTGAGTGGGAACAGTGTACGAGATCTGCCGAACTAAAGCTTGTTGTGGTCGCGTAGCATTTAACAAACCTGTATGGTTTGGCGTTGACATACTTTTTCACCTGGAGTACATTTCTCTCTGCGTTCATACCCTACTTCGCTCTTGGAATCCTTTCTCTTTGGTTCTTGCTATCTTTTTCTCTTTGAAGTGTATATAGATTACCAGGTATCTTCTTCTCTCTCCCTCACACCCACCCACCCACCCACACACACACACACACACACACACACACACACACACACACCCTCTCACACACACACACACACACATATATATATATATATATATTATATATATTATATATATAATATATATATATATAAAGATATATATACTGTAGGAATGTTAAGAAGAAATCTGATCCATGTGGGGAAGGTACATCAGTGCCAAAAGCCCCAAGTGCCAAGTGTGTTGCCAAAAGAAGTAAGGAAGGCAGTACTTGTTCTTATGGTAAGACATGGATGGGTGAGAAATTTCTCACTGCATCGTCATTTGTTGTGTTGTGTAAAACCAGATATGCCATTCCTATGAGTGTTCACGGATTCAAGTGTGGGGAAAATATGAGAGTAAAAATGAAAAAGAAGAAGATTCGGTGAATTCGGTACAACGTTTTCTTTAATGTAGTGTGTAGTTTTCTTGTTGTTGTATTCAGTACTCAAATTTTTGCATTTATTTATTGTCTGCCTGATTATGAGTCATCATTTGTCTGTCTGAATAGATCAGTTACATAGTTAATTGTACAGCCAGTAGAATGGAAAAGATGTACAGTAACTGGTCATAATCAGATAGTGTTTTTTACAGTTGGTAATGACGTTTACCACAGTATTTCTTTTTTGGGAGTTGTTTGTTGTTTTTAGCAATAGGCTACATGTAAATGGTGTTGTAGTGATGGACCTATGATTACTGACGAATTTCCCTTGCCCTAAATAAGACCTCAGCAACACAAATGTTCAAATGTTTTCCCATGTTTTTACTTGCTCTTAATGGCTGGTTAAAGATATTATTTAAACATCTGCGAAAGTAAATTTTATAATAGTAAAACTTGAGTGTGGTTGTCATATTAGTAATATCATCAGAAAAGAATGAGGCCGCTTAGTGTAAATTGATATAACTGAGTGTCACCTGGACTATGTGTTTCGAATTTTTTATTTTTACGTACACTAAAGGCTCTATTTTGTGTTAAGAGGCTTTTGTAATATGAATGGGTGATGGTACTGGTCTCTGAGTGAAAAAGCAAGTGAGACTTCTATTGTGAACCCTTTATGATCATGACCAAGGCAGAGTAGTGCGTACGACACTCCACCATCACTGCCAGCACACTGGGGTGGCTTAACACATTCCTGCACTGGTCGCTCTCGCTTTCTCCTGGTTACACACGTGACGGCACTGCCTATCCATCAGCTGGTGACTGCTGGAGGCGACGTCCAGAACACCTCAGGGCGTCACCTGCTGCTCTGAAAGTCTTCTGGCCCTCTGCCACCTGTCGCTGGAAACATGCTTCACGATGTGGCATTTGATTTAACTTTTCATTTATTTAACTACTACACTAACCGGATAATGCATACATGTGTCCTAAAGGATCGGTTAATATTTTTATTAACTTCTCGTTGCTCCACTGATAACGTTAATATATTTCTTATTTGTCGTTTATAAAATGAATGCAACCCATCAAAAAAATTTGCATCACCCCAGTTCCCAGAACTCAAGAAGATAGACATTGACTGTGGATATTGTATCACAGACACAGTCCCTTTGACTGTTCTGAGATGTCACTATACCAGCTCAAAGATGTAAACAACCACGCATGATCAGCGCCTATTAGACGGAGGGGTCCGACAGCCGATCAGTTCCGGTCATTACACCAGCAAGGAGGTACACGGTTCGTGTGGTCTCTAGTTGAACCATGAACAGACGGTCAATACAGCGTATCGACC
The DNA here is from genome assembly GCF_021461385.2 of Schistocerca piceifrons. Taxonomy (NCBI): domain Eukaryota; kingdom Metazoa; phylum Arthropoda; class Insecta; order Orthoptera; family Acrididae; genus Schistocerca; species Schistocerca piceifrons. The sequence goes on from NC_060143.1 coordinate 559,918,799, forward strand.
ACGTCCGCATTGTTACTTTGTGCCAGGAAGAGATCTCAGTAAGGGAAGTGTGCAGGCAGCAACTGTCGATGACATGCCTCGCTCAGGCCGCCCAAGGGCTCCTGCTGCAGTGGATGACCACTACCTACGGGTTGTGGCTCAGAGGAGCCCTGACAGCAATGCCACCATGTTGAATAATATTTTCGTGCAGCCACAGGATGTCGTGTTACGACTCAAACTGTACGCAATAGCATGATGAGCAACCTCACTCCCCACGTCCATGGCGAGGTCTACCTTTGCAACCACGACATTATGCAGAGCGCTACAGATGGGCCGAATAACGTGCCGATTGGACCGCTCAGGATTGGCATCACGTTCCCTTCACCGATGAGTGTCGCATATGTCTTCAACCAGAAAATCGTTGGAGACGTTATTGGAGTCAACCCGGTCAGGCTGAATGCTTTATACACACTGTTCAGCGAGTGCAACAAGTTGCAGGTTCCCTGCTGTTTTAAGGTGGCGTTGTGTAGGGGCGACGTACGCCGCCGGTGCTCATGAAAGGCGGTGTAACGGGTGTACGACCATATCGGCAGCATATTTGCAAAGCATTCGTCTTCATGGACGACAATTCGCGCCCCCATCGAGCACATCTTATGAATGACTTCCTTCAGGATAACGACATTTCTCGAGTAAAGTGGCCAGCAAGTTCTCCAGACATCAACCCTATCGAAAATGCCTGGGATAGATTGAAAAGGGCTGTTTCTGGACGATGTGACCCACTAACCACTCTGAGGGATCTACGCCGAATGGCCGTTGAGGAGTGGACAATCTGGACCAACAGTACCGTGATGAACTTGTGGATAATTTGCCACGACGAATACAGGCATGTATCGATGCAAGAGGACGTGCTACTGGGTATTAGAGGTACCTGTGTGTACAGCGGTCTAGACCACTATCTCTGAAAGCCTCCGTGTATGGTAGTATAACGTGCAGTGTGTGATTTTCATGAGCAATAAAAAGTGCGGAAGTGATGTTTATGTTGATCTCTATTCCAATTTTCTGTGCAGATTCTGGAATTATCGGAACTGAGGCGACGCAAAACTTTATTTGTTGTATGTATTTACATGTACTTCTAAGGAAAGTTTAAGAACGTTAAACGTTTATGGAACAACTTATGTATGCCCTAGTTCTCCACACATTGGCATTATTAAGACAACATAAATGCTAAGCTGGAAAATAATGGTTATTCATATAATACTGCAATATATGATCTCGTACATATTGTAGCACAGGTATACCAATGCGTCTTTTCTTTATGGAACAAATTGTGTGTCCTTTAAATGTCGTCTTGATGGAAATATTAACACTACACCATATGAAAATGTATGTTTATGTAATACGGCAATGTATGGTTAAGTACATAAGGTAGTATACCAGCGTACTTCAAAAGGTTCAAATGGCTCTGAGCACTATGGGACTTAACTTCTAAGGTCATCAGTCACCGAGAACTTAGAACTGCTTAAACCTAACTAACCTAAGGACATCCATGCCCCAGGCAGGATTCGAACCTGCGACCGTAGCGGTCGCGCGGTTCCAGACTGTAGCGCCTAGATCCGCTCGGCCATCCCGGCCGGCACACCAATGTACTATTTCCTCTCCCTCACCCTGCTCACCTTGCTTCTGTTCCAACTCCGATTACGTCTCTGCCCCCTCTCCAAACCCCAATGTTCTTTGCTAGGCAGCTGAGTTATACACACCGACTAGTTGTAATTTCAAGACTATACTTGCACTGAACTGTATCAGTCTTTTCGTTGAGCTATATAGCTTAAGTTAGTCTTAATATTCTTCCTCCACTACCCTTGTCTTATAGGATCTTTCAACCACACATGATAATATTAGATTTATGTACGTTTTGTGTACCATTTCAACAACAGATGGCTATTTTAGAATTTTAATAACCGCTACTAATCTTAGGTGTACTCCAGTATCTGTGAAAAAGAATGTATCTATATCTCCTTGAAAATACGTATAGATCCTGTTACGTTCAGATCAAACCTTCACTTGCTTTATTAGTAAAACTCCACTGAAATGTAATTTATTATAGTCATGTGATATTGTAGTGTCTTGCTTAGATCATAATATAGCATACTGATGTACCGTCTTGGAAACGTATAGAGAACGTATTATGTTTGGTTCAGGTTTTCCTATGCTAAAGTAGAGGAAGTACGTCAATATGAATTTAATGGACATTCATTTACAACTAAAGTACATGGTCAGGTAAGTAGTACAGGTCACAGATGTGTCATGCTCTGCCTACTACCCACTACCTTCCTCCATGTCCACCTCAAAATCTGTTCAATTCCTCAGCCACCCCATCACCTCCCACTGGCGCTCGACCATCATCTCCTGCCCTCTCCCCACAACCCTCATTCTCTGTCACTTGTCTCTCCTCTTGTTGCCCACCCCCCGCCCTTCATTCTCCATCCATTGAACAGTCGTGTTCTATTGTCGGGACTTTTATTTTAAGAAAGTGTATAGAATGTCAATGAGCAGTTCAGGATCAGGATCTTTCAGTTTCTGAGTTTTGTGGCAGTCCTGCCATTTCACGTGGTTCGTACACGTTGTTGCACAGTTGTAACATCTTTTGTGTATGTCTCCAAGAGTCATTGAATTACGATTTTATAATACTGCAGCGATACTATCGTTCTGAGATCAGAATTTTATTGTACATATGAAATAGTCATATTTACACGCTGAGTATGGTACATTGCAATGTATTCATGTAAGACGCTGTTTTGAACGTGTATAGTGTATTACAAGGACATGTTAATCATTTAGGTAAATAAATATCCACCTTCCCTTTCCTGGTTCATCTCTGGTAACGCAAACATCATGTGACTCAGACAGTGGTCCCGCTTTGTTGCTATACCTGTTTTCAAATATGTTAACTTCAGTTGATGAGACGAATGCTGATCACAGGAATGTATGGACTGTGAAATACGCTATTCTGTGTACTTAATGGTTTTTCTCTGTGCACAATGTTAGCCATATTATGCAACTTCTGTGTTTACTCGTATCCTCGTATCCTGTAAAAGTGCCACTAGTCTGTAAGACCAGAAATTTATTTCTTCGACGATGAAGTATCACAGACAAGTCAGATATATTTTAACACGTAAACAATGTTTTCAATGCGTAGTAACTTCTTTTTCCTATGCCCTGCACTGTATGCTATATACGTTTTATAATATTTCGTTCAACATGCAGTTCAGAGTGGCAGTACAGCCGAAATCCTGACTGTGTACGATAAATGGACAATTAGCAGTCAAATGGCGAAAATTTCTAAGGAAAAATTGTATATGACAACGTTACCCCACAAAGGAAAAATAGTTATCGTCTGCGTTCAGTGACATATTTCCATAGGAAATAGTGTCGGAAGAGGACCATCTAACAATCCTGTTCAGATTTTTTTGTGTGAAGACCCTGGTAAAACAGGAGACGTTCTTTCCCCAGTGTAGTATGCGTCTGTATGCACGTTACAGTGTAATCCCTAATACGTATCCTGATATACACTGATGAGCTGTTTCCGGCCACCATAATAGCGGTGAGAACACTAAAATGACGGAGAGGACGTTTATCGTAGAGCAATGTGACGAATGCCCGGGGACCGAAATCAGCGGAGAGAGAGTGGTAAATGAGCAAATACCAAACTCTCAAACAAACAAGTGAACGAATAACATTGTGACCTAGCAAGCTTCAGATGTGTGAAACCTCAGAGGCCATTCTTTCTCGTAAGGAAGAGGTAATCCACGGAGAGGTGTCGCCTAATTCGATTAATGAAGTGATGACAATTAAGTGACAAAAACAAATGAAGCACAATGTGGTGTCAGTTGATGGATGGGACTTCAATTTCGCGTCGCTGGAACAGTTTTGCATAGCAATCATGAGCAAGACTGTAACGAGGACACATCTTCAATGCGGTTTGTTATTTCCCTCCATGACAGTCATCTCAGCTTTGCAGTTTTGCTTTGAAAAGTTGCAGTCATCCCTAATGAATCTTTTTACTGTCCACCAGTGCACTGCTATAATTCGTGTGTGAACAGTACTGAGATAGGAAAACGAATATATTGAACCATATCGCCTCAGACTATTACTCATTACTCAAACTGTATAGATTCGTTTGTAATATTTATTTCTCAGGTAAAATATCATGATCTTTTTACAATTTTCTGTTTTTGTGTTTTTTGCTTAATGTCACGCTGATGAGGTCTCTATTTCCATGTGTGAACAATGAACACTATAAACTAGTGGGACACATTGACAGGTTTTACAAAATAGTTTCTTCGTACAATTATTGATTTTTGTGAATTTTCTACTGTTCTATAAAGGTCATTGGTCACTGTTATGTCGTGCCAATGTGAGTGTTTTGCCTGTTACACATATTAAGGTATATCGAGACAGGAGAATTAACACATAATTCAACAGTGTAACCATTGACTTATACCGAAATATTTCCTCAACTTATATGTAAGAAATGTAGATTTATGTAAAATTGTTTATCATTCATCATTTGTAAGATTCTTAATATGATATGCTTGGATGGAAATCTTCAATTGTGTAGTTGTATACAACTAGAGTAACACTTACTGACTTGTGTGTTTTTTTTTAGGGAATCATTTTTCCCCCTCTGTAGCCAAATTGTTGGCCCAGTATACTGAAAGATAGTTTTTCTTCATATAATAGTGATATTAGTAAGTTTTATCTTCATGTTCAGAGATTTGTTTCCAGAATAATTGTTTCTCAATATTCTCTCTTACTGAATGATATCTGAACTATTTTTGTTGAAAACTTCATCAATCATCTTTTTGTTTTTAAAAGGTTAACTGAATCATGTCTGTCAATAGGTTGTAATTGAAACATTTTGTAGTGACCACTGTGGTTTGCAGCTCACCTCTTTCCTTTCATTACTACATTAAGATGAACGGCAAAGAAAAGGTTACTCATCATTGATGTCATATTAAAAGAACAGCTCCAGTGTAATTTTGCTTCCCAGCATTGGTGAAATGGGTCAGTATCAGTACCTTTAATGTAATTTTCTGGTATGCTTTATTCACATTCGGTTAGTCTTGCAGATTACAGTTCAGCTGTTTGATTTACATGAAACGTGGGTGGGAGATGGAAAGCATAGAAACCGCCGTTTATTGACCCTCCCTGTATTTCACCTCAGCAGCCTCTCTTATCCTCTCTCCATAATCTCCACAATGGATATACTCCGTAATGTATGAATGTGTGAGTAACTGGCTGTGTACTTGTAACTGGAGAATCAGAGCAGTCTTGTTTTATCCTTTCTTTTTTGAGGCTGAATAACATTCTGGCGAATTTTATTTCGAACCGGGCTTGTGGCTCGAGGTGAGCAGGGACATGTGCACCTCACTCTGTTTAATAGTGCGCTTTATGACTGGTGAAGTATACACTGACATTGGAAGCAACGGGAATTTCCATTTCTCTCTTCGTACTTACTCTGATAAACCTCAGGGGGAAGAAAACCACTACCTTCTAGGAATTTTGGTAATTACCTACCTGGTTGAGTAATGGTGGCTTCCCCCCATTATTTTGTTGACTGACTGCATAATTTCGTCACTCTGTGTGGGTGCTCTGGTCACACAATGGATAATGTAGATTTCTAAAATGCTAGAAGACATCATTCTGGCTGGGTCTGTATTCTGAGTAAGACATGCTCTTCTGAGCTCATTCAGGGTAAGTTATTTTCTGTTAGGATCAATTAAGTAATTAATCATTCAATATAGGTGATCGCTGCATTATTTAAATTCAGCCACCAGAGAATAAACGCTATTTGGTGACACGTGAAGCCATGATTTTTCTATGCTCTATTGCTTTTCTGTTGCTCTGTTGCCTCACCCTGACAATTAATCAGACCATTGATTGCTGAGCAGAATGAATACGTACATTGAAATCTACAGTTATGTGTCCTGGTTTTTACTTTTTTTGTATTTTGGTTGGATCGAAATGAAGGTGATGGATCACCCAAAACTGTGCCATACCGTTGTCCTCTATGCCGCTTATTGATCATTATGGATACTTGCAAGCCAGGGAAGATGTTGATAGTTAGAGATTTGTCAGACTTATCGGAATTTTATCCAGGATGGTGACCTTAGCTTCCGACTCCCCTGTAATGATGTTGCTTATTGGTGTTTGCATTCTATTTATTTTCCTTCTGAGCTCCCTGTTAGCCAATGTAAATGCTTGGATCACGAATATAAGATATTGTTACATTCCAAAGTGCATCCATGAATTATCTCCTCTGGATAAATATCTCCCATTGAGGATATTCTTTTGGAAAAAACACCCCACTTTAACTACTTTATGAATAATTTTTTTATGCACAAGTTAAGAATGGAGAGCTTATTGATGTTTACTTCATGGAACATAATTCGATTTTAGTTTTCCCACCATGTTAACTCCGCCATCATCCTACACTCCTGTGAGGTCATTGATAATAACGCTCCTTAGTTGATAAATTGTTGCAGAAGTTTGATATAGTCCAACCTCTGGACCATCGTATCATTATAATGATATAAATATCTTGCACACTTTATACTGTTTAATGTACAATTTTTTACCGATTGCCGACGACGTTGCATTCAATGGAGTCGTGATATAGCGATTCTTCCTGTATGCATGACAGTTTCAAAACAGAAAAATACAAAAAGGCTGCTGGATACCGTGAATACAAAAGATGTGTTAAATCTTAGTGTGGTGTCACCGCCAGACACCACACTTGCTAGGTGGTAGCTTTAAATCGGCCGCGGTCCATTAGTACATGTCGGACCCGCGTGTCGCCACTGTGTGATCGCAGACCGAGCGCCACCACAAGGCAGGTCTCGAGATACGGAATAGCACTCGCCCCAGTTGTACGGACGACGTAGCTAGCGATGCACACCGACGAAGCCTCGCTCATTTGCAGAGCAGATAGTTAGAATAGCCTTCAGCTGAGTCAGTGGCTACGACCTAGCAAGGCGCCATTAGTAACATTGCATGTATCTAAAGAGTCTCACTTGTATCGCCACAATCTCCAGATGTACCAAAAGGATGGATTAAAGTTAAGTATTCCAGAAGCTACGTACTTTTCTTTATAGCATTCATTACGTATCCTCTTTCACACCTCTCGCACCCTACTTTGGCTTAGCGCGTGCCTTTCGGCTTCCTCTCATTGTGTCTAGGCTGTCTTGTCTAGACACAACACTTAGAACTTTAAAATACTCAAACTGTTCGCGATCTGTTACCAGGTCTAAAACTGCTTTAAATCCACATCATTACAAGTTTGAGATAAATTTCACACACAGGACTGAAAGCAATACACAGTTTTATAAGTCGGAATATGTCACTCAATTGTGGTTTACAATGATTATTTTGCTTCTGTATTTTCCCACCAACTCGAAATAAGGGCCTCTTTGCGTTTCACAGACTACACTCTTATCAAATTAATTTAATTGTATTTAGTTGTTAACCCTTTGCGACAGCGGAAGCTCCACAAGTTATACTGAAGTTATCAGTCATTTTACCCTGGCCAATGATATCTTCCTCTGCACAAAATACTTTTTCTTATAAATACAATTTGAAATGATTGCTTAGAAATGTTGTAAATTATCCGTTGCTTTCAAACAGCAGTTGGTTTCACAAACTACACTCTTATCAAAGTAGTTTAATTTTGTTCAGATGTTGACCCTTTGCGACAACAGAAATTCCGTAAGGAATAATGAAGTTATCAGTCATTTTACCCTGGTCCATGATATGTTCCTCTGCACAAAAATTTGTTTCTTATACATATACATTTTGAAATGATTGTTAAGAAATGTTTTAAGTTATCCGTTGCTTGCAAACAGCGGAAGTAATTATCGTTTACCATTCAGATCTTTAAAATACTATGCACATGCAAACAACAAATATCTGCACGGGCAAAAATGTTTCAAACTTTCTGCACATCGAAGCATGATCCACCAGCGTGCTGCCATGACACAGAAATATCTTTACAGTTAGAGCAAACTCTGTTATTGAACAGTAAAAACAGCTCATGTGTTATTGTAACGTAGCAGCTCATCTTACACCCGTTTCCCCTAGTTGAAGATATTTTTCTTCTGGGTGCATCAGTGTGATACTGTAAACATATATATAAATAAATTTTCTCTCTTTTCGTGAGAGTGCTGAGTCGACTAGGTTCTTACCGCTATCAATCATTCTCTTGTATTCGAAGATTAAGAAAGCTTTAAGATGTATATATTGGTAACCAAACAGTATTGTACAAATGAAAACATGGTCCGTTGTAGGCTATGCGTTAATGTTATTTGTTTAATTTTTGCGAAAAGCTAATTTCGACTCTGCGCCATTTTTACGCATATGCGTGACGTCAACGTAGCTACACCAAGTTTTACATTGTGTAAATATCGGACTCACCTTGCACATACATAACTGCACGTCATAATTCATATATACAAAGGGAAGCCAAATTCTCGCACTCGGACTTTACAGCGAGATTCCTCACATACCAGCAAAACAAAACTGTCTGTCACAAAATTCCTTCCTGCGCATATTTGGGACAGTAAATGGATATAAATATTGGCAGTCGGGCAACACTGTAATCACGTGTACGGCAACTACCTTTGTCATGCGGTAGCAGGAGGTCTGTGCAGCTAGTGCAGGAGATAGCGTTTCGGGATAGCACGTAGGAGGTCGACGGTTCGATTGCAGGTCGTGGCTTTTGTTTCATTTACTAAAAGTAGTCTGCGTGGTACGGTATTTGGCGTCTTAATCGTCATGCAGCGATTACAGTGGGTCTTCTACAAAACATGTGCTGTTACGTATTATGAACACAGAAATGGATGTACAATGTTTTTCATTGGTCCGGTTTTAAAGACACCTTTTGCATGTCGTAGATGCACCAGTACATCTACTTGAATCTAGACCTATTTTGTGTGCACCCTCCCCCAATGGCCCCTCGATTAATAGCAAGTATTATGTTTGCCACGTTGAAGTCCATTACATTTTGTTAGAGCCTTACGTGCTTCGCAAATAATTTCAGTGGGATCATTGAGGGAGTGCACACAGGAAACAGGATGGGAATGTAGTAGATGCAGTGGCGAGAAACAATTCACGCTTACGACGTGGAAAAGGCTTGTTTAGAAGCTGACCAGTGCAAACGATTGTACTTTCATTTTTGTGTTCGTAAACACGAAACTGCAAATGTTTACCTAAAAAACCCACTGCAATCGCTGTATGACGGCTAAGACGCCAGATGCTGTATATACATAACTTATCTGAAAAAAGTAAGAATTGTTTTTGTGGAATTTTGTTGTTTTGTGCATAGTTAAGTACAGCTTACGTCTAGAATAAAATAATGAGTAAACTTTCGCTACTCTCAATTTCGCATATTTATATACGTGGGAGATTTTGTGCTTGTTCTTTTTTTTTTATTCATCAGACAAATGTAGATCCCCTATTCATGTATTATTTAACAAATTAACTTCCGGGCTATGAAACAGACATTCTTACGTTACACCCATACAACAAATTACGTTTGTTATACACTTCTTTATTAAATGTTCGCTTGTAGTCACGCTTATTCCATCTCGTCACTTTCCCAGAGAACAGATTTGGTCCGGGAGGCCATTCTTCCTTCTCGGCTAACTTTTTCTGGTAAAGTCCTTTTCTGTTAGTGCTTAGTACATGTTCAACAAAGTTCATGTTGACAGTGCACAGGAAAGCCTATTCCTGCACAATAAATAACCAACTCCAAACACAAACTGCTGTTTGCGGAAATTATTAAATTCAAGTTGTACTATCTACCAACAAGGCCACTTGAGTACAAATGAGGCGCTGAGAGCCAGAAGGATCAAAAGCACATGGTCTTTGGGCCCCCATATTGAAGTGAGTATCAGAGAAACCAGCGAGACAGCCTTTCGTGAATGTTGAGATACGCGTACACTGTGGGCTTACAGTACAGGTAAACCTGACCCACCATAGAATCAACAGCTGTCAGAATCACGATTAAATACTACAGTCTCACAAACGACGACTATGCACTTTATGGTTCTCAGCGCATCAAATGGATTACTGTATGAAAAAACCCCAAACGTAGTGTACTATATCGCATTCAGAATCCCAAAAAATAGGTTTTCCTATGACTCTGAGTATAACATACACTGAATGACCCGTCTAATTTCATATAGTCAGTGAATTGGCATGTTTGTGGTTTGTGGTACCGCCTAGTGGCTATTATGGCAAGCGAACGTTGATAAAAGTCTGCCGCCGTGTGTTACCACATGGTGGCATTGACATAGACTTGCAGCTGCGTGGGAAGGGCTGGAAGTGTACGCCGCAAACCGCGCACGTTGTTTATCAAATCCATATGTATTTACCCTATTAGGCAATTACGTCACTCCGGTTGCGCATGCGCAGAAGCTAGTCAAAATGTGCACAAGTGACGGTGTACTCACGACCCTGAACCCAAGTTTCACTGAGTCTAGGGGTATTTACATGCTCTTGTGCTCTTACACAACAGCCACCACTGTCCTCTACTGCACCAAATGTGCAGCTTTCTGTTATCTCCTGACAGAGGTAGCTACACGTAGCCGTAATTACAGTGTTGCCCCATTGCAAATCCTTAGTTCATTCACTGCCTTAAGTATGCGTAGGACGAAGATTAGTCCGAGACATTTTTTTATTGCTAGTATGTGAGGAATCGCATGAATCGCACTGTGAAGTCCGTTTAAGCGAATTGTTCTTCACACTATATATATATATATATATATATATATATATATATATATATATATATATATACAGGGTGAGTCTGGATATATTTCGTAAACCACATCAAATACTGACGAATCGATTCCACAGACCGAACGTGATGAGAGGGGCTAGTGTAATTGGTTAATACAAACCATAAGAAAATGCACGGAAGTATGTATTTTAACACAAACCTACGTTTTTTAAAATGGAACCCCGTTAGTTTTATTAGCACATCTGAACATATAAACAAATATGTAATCAGTGCCGTTTGTTGCATTGTAAAATGTTAATTACATCCGGAGATATTGTAACCTAAAGTTGACGCTTGAGTACCACTCCTCCGCTGTTCGATCGTGTGTATCGGAGAGCACCGAATTACGTAGGGATCCAAAGGGAACGGTGATGGGCCTTAGGTACAGAAGAGACTGGAACAGCACATTACGTCCACATGCTAACCCCTTTATATTGGTCTTTTTCACTGACGCACATGTACATTACCATGACGGGTGAGGTACACGTACACACGTGGTTTCCATTTTCAATTACGGAGTGGAATAGAGTGTGTCCCAACATCTCAGGCCAACAGATGTTCAATGTGGTGGCCATCATCTGCTGCACACAATTGCAATTACAATGAATGTCGTACACGCCGCAGTACATCTGGTGTAATGTCGCCGCAGGCTGCCACAATACGTTGTTTCATATCCTCTGGGGTTGTAGGCACATCACGGTACACATTCTCCTTTAACGTACCCCACAGAAAGAAGTCCAGAGGTGTAAGATCAGGAGAACGGGCTGGCCAATTTATGCGTCCTCCACGTCCTATGATACGCCCGTCTAACATCCTGCCAAGGGTCAGCCTAGTGTTAATTGCGGAATGTGCAGGTGCACCATCATGCTGATACCACATACGTCGACGCGTTTCCAGTGGGACATTTCCGAGCAACGTTGGCAGATCATTCTGTAGAAACGCGATGTATGTTGCAGCTGTTTGTTACAACACGCAACTGAACGTCGGAGGTTTCAAGCGTCAACTTTAGGTTACAATATCTCCGGATGTAATTAACATTTTACAATGCAACAAACGGCACTGATTACGTATTTGTTTATATGTTCAGATGTTCTAACAAAACTAACGTTTTTCCATTAAAAAAAAACATAGGTTTGTGTTAAAAAACATACTTCCGTGCATTTTTATATGGTTTGTATTAAACAATTACACTAGCCCCTCTCCTCACTTTCGGTCTGTGGAATCGGTTCGTCAGTGTTTGATGTGGTTTATGAAATATATCCAGCCGTAACGTTAGGTGACTCACCATGTATATATATATATATATATATATATATATATATATATATATATATATATATATATATGTGTGTGTGTGTGTGTGTGTGTGTGTGTGTGTGTGTGTGCGTGTGCGTGTGGACATAATCCAAATCATAATGCTATACCATCACATAACAGTAACTAGGTGTACTGTAGCCTGACAACCGTGTAGATATTAGGCATGTGGCTGAATATGAAGCAGTGCAGTGTCGAAATTAGCTATCGCACAAATTAATGAAAGTTGGCCCTGTGCGCTCTGAGGGTTCCGAACAAACTTAATCAGGTGCATAGACATCGTCGATACAGGCAGTAGAGAATCTCTACCAACATTCCGTGTTAATACACGTAGATACTGATAAGAGACCGGTTCTCGCAATTAAAAAACTTTCGAGATTGTTTTATTTTTAAGTTTTAAGTAGGATAACAAATGTCAACAAAAACACTTTTATCGTGTGATTTAATGACCCATTATCAATTTTCGGCTACTCTTTCATGTTCTTGGGCAGGTAACTCTTGCTGGATGCTAAATTTCATGATAATAGGTCAAGAGGATGTCCCGTAGTCGCTTTGAAGAGTGAGTTTGAGAGTGTCCAAATATGTGATATAAATGGTCGTATCTTCCGACTGCATTGACTTAGAAGCATACGTTTATTCCGCCAAAGGATTATAGACCTCAGTACGTGGCAAAAAGTTCAAGATCGTATGCCTACCCGTTCCTGAGAGAAAGGAGTGTCAACAGACGGACCGATAGTCGAAAAACAACCTAATTTCTTGTCAAAAATCGTAATTAAAAGTCAATAGGATTTAGTACACAGTTTTTGATGAGTGAGTCAGAAACTTCAATTTCTTACAACACCGAGAGACCGTAGATCTAAGTATGTGGCAACATTTTAAATTGATGCGTCTACCCGTTTCTGAGGAAAATAGTTTAAACAGTCGAACGGGCAGGCAAACAAAAGGACAACAAGAAAAAAGCAAACGGACAAAAAAATCAAGGTTCCGTTTTCACCGATTGAGCTCCAGAACGTTAATGTAAAGCCTAAAACGGAAATTATAAATTATAAAAAGTTGTAGAGCCACAAAAAAATAAAACTCTAAAAACATTGTCTGTTCACAATGGATTATTCGGTCTTCATATATTTAACAGTTCGTGTTTTGGGAAAACATACTCTGAAATGATGATTTTGACTAAAGGAACTCTATAAATAAGAAAAACTCGACATAATTGAAGTTTTTCATACTATACAATTTCCTTATACAATCATTACATGCATTTTTAACAGTTACTGAATTGTTAAAACATGTAGAGAACAATACAAAACAATTACAACATTGTGTGTAACATAGTAACGTGGCACAAAGCTGTTACAATTGACGTACGTACATGTAAAACGTCGTTATAAAATACAACTTTAGTAATTACAGACGATCTTTTTCTCCCAAGTAGTGCATAGTATTCCAAATTACAAAACTGTACTTTCTTTTATCTTTGCTTATCGAAACATTTTGGCGGGGAGCTACGTGAGCGTGAGTGTAATACAAACTCGTCTGATAAATTTGTGCGCATTTGATGTACACAGTAATGTAAAATGGATTACCTTTTACAGAATACATCTTTTCAATCAACTTTTGTCAGGAAAACGGTTTTGCAAGCTACACTGTAAAATATATTTATATGATATTCGCTTTCTTTTGTATGTAGGAGTGCGTAAGAAATTAAGGAAAATTTAGTAGAAGGCTGCAAGAACGCGCTGTCATGCTAACGTACTAAAGTGTTGCGACGTAGGTGGTTGTATTTAGCGCCTTTTAATTAAGTTATAAACTATACACCACGGAGGACGTCGTCACCACTTACATTGGTGTAAAGTTCATTGATACAAATTCATTAGCACTTTCCAAACAACCGTATAAACAGTATTTTATTATGATTAATTATACTGTATGACCATTCCATTTCTCAGGTAAATAATAATCGCATTTCGTATAAAATTATCGTTTGAAGAACTAATGCACGTCGTAGATTCTTCCCAGTGGAATACAAACGATTATTTCAAGCCATGACAGTCTGTTCATGTACTTTTGTATCAAATTTCTACAACGTTAGGATGATTTCATTTCCAGTAAGCACTAAACGTTTCTTGAACTGATTTATACACTTTATTAAGCCTTTTTCCCAGGAAATCAGTTTTGCATTATTACAGTCGTACGTAAAACGGAGAACATAATTCTCATAGCCAGGTTGGCTATGAGACCCAGTGGGTCAAGCGGTGAGAGATGCTATAAATTAACAATATATATTACCTGAATAACTGGAACTTCAGCCACCGAACAATAAATCGGAAACCTCGTTTTCGTATTGTTATTACTTGCGTTATCCGAGGAATATTTTACGAACCAACCACCTAATTTAGAGAGTGTTTCATCCTCGAACAATACGTATTATTTGGCATAGAGAGGGAAAACTATGGCTTTCATTAAGATCTTGAGTTATAGCACATGATGATAGGTGAATGCTTTCTAAATCGAACGAACCCAGTAACTGAAAGGGGGATGCAGGTGTACGAACTACATCTCTATTATATTGGCGGTTCATCCGTGGCAGCAGAAGAATCCAGCTCTCTGGGGGTTAGTAGTCTCTCTCTCTTTGGACTAAAGAGAGATACTGCTGGTAGTTATGGCCCAGACTGTTTCTGAACTGCTGAGAAATTTCAGTTAGCAAGCTATTGCACAAAAAACTGCCATTGGTAAAAATGGGGTGGAAAGGTAGGTAAAAACTTATATTAATATGTTGATATATGACAACTCACTAGTTTAGTGAACCGGAAAAATAGTTACCAGTGAAAATTCTCATGCTCTTCACAGATCTACACAGATTAAAAAAACACAATTATTAATTAATTATGGACATGTTATTTAATGACGAATATATCAAAGGGCTTTTCTCACAGCCTCCGGAAAAATTTTAATTAGGACCACACTTTAGCAGAGCTTTGCAAAAATACTCTTACTAATGAAACACATAAAGAGATTAAATTATATAAATTGAGATCCACTTACGTTGTTTCACCTCTGTCAACGAACAAAGACAGATGCTTATTAAAATAAATCTTACACTCGGTAGCAGACTAATTCTAAAAGGAGCGGAACTTAGCTGGTCCGACCACTGAGGCAACTGTCTGTGAGCGGTAATACGGAGAGAAGGAGAAAGACGACAAGGGAGCACGTTATGAAAACACTTTGCCTGTTTACAGCACCAACATCGCTGGGTTTTGACAGTTATCTCAGAAAACAGTGCGTTACCCGATTCAGAGCTTTTCCCGTCGGCAAAGAAACTCGGTTAGCGTGAAAACCGCGAGCTACTCGCCTGGATATAAGCGCATTAGCCGAGCAAACGAAGCCAGTGATAGCGCCGCCAAGGGCGATGTGCGCATTCAGCAGATTGAAAGCTGCCCCAGGGCCAGCTGCAAAATTTGTTTTCGCCTGTGTAAGCGACAAAAATATCTACGCTGCTATACCCGTGAGAGCGAGCGAACTCCGCAACTGTATAGAGAAGTAAAACAAGAGAGACTGAGCAATTAGTCACATACAGTTTCATCAAATGAAGGGTACTTTAGCCACCAGAGTTCCGGCCCTAAGTGCCTCTTCGGAAAAGTATCCCAGGTATGCTATCTAGTTTTAAATGTTCCTCACCAGAACAAAGTGTTTTCTAAAAGAATACAGAAAGTATCTTTAATTTTGTGCTTGTATCCACCAAATTGTCCTCAGACATCATGCGACACAGAAAAAAAACATAAATTCAATATAAATAAATACATACAAAAATTTCCTCCACATGAAGAAAAAGTAAAATGTCATACAAAATTTATGCTTGTATTTGAAGACAGGATTCGGCCTCGACTAGTCACAGGTATGTATAGTAATTGTGGTCAACAAAACTGTTTTCATAGTTTTTACTTTTGATATGAAGCTATATATATTTGATGAAAGATTTTTGTCTCCTTCACTGATAATCTGGTTTCCTACTAGGCATTCAGTAGACACATGTGATTATCACGTTCAAGTCACTTCCTGATAACAAAGTAATTACTGTTTGTACAAGACGCTCTCCTATTTACCATTGCTCATGACCTGCATATACCAGGCGTAAAATACAGTACGGTGAATTTGATATGGAGTTTACTTTATTGAAATTATTCATGTGAAATAATGGCCATATTGTCAAACAAAATGCAGCCAGCATTTCTACTGTGTTATTAAAGAATTCTGGTCTAATTAAGTTTATTACTCTTTTTCTTCTTCGCCTTACATCAAGCATGAGGGCGTTTCTATTATTGAGGTTGGAGTTCTGTATCTACCCGTTCCACCTACCCCTTCGTGTGACAATATTCTTAGTTCTACCGTCAAGTACTAGAAATACATTCATCGAATCTACTTGTACATGATTCCACACGCACACGCACACAAATATATATATCAAAACTTAAAAAAATATCGTTTACGTAGCTCTCATTTTCTTCGTGTACTTTATCTTATAACCCATGATACAACGATACAGAGGGCTCTAAGTAATTATTATTTTATTTATTTATTTATTACGTAAATACTCGTGTACTGAAGCGACATTTAAGTACCACTGAGTTAGTTCACTGCTGGTCTTTTTGACACTTCCTTCATTAGACTATTCCTAGTTGGATCTGACATGGTGGATAATGCACACTAGTTAGTGGTTGTATCGCAATGGTCACTTAATAGAAAACGGGTCTAGAGCGATGGAAAGTCGATGTCCTTTCGACAGGTATAATATGTCTACAAGGTATGCAAGATCACCGTGCAGGTCATCAGAGCACACTAGCTGCCCGACGAGGTATAGAGTGCACAGCTATTAGATTGTAAGGGGCATATTGCCTGTAGAAACTGGTAGCAGATAAGAGTTTTCTTATCAGCACCCCTTGGCGCTACACGGAAATAACACTTTTTGGGTGAGATACAATGATATCTAAATATCTTGACAAAATTACTGCGAACGTCCGTCCGATGTTTGTCGCGGTTTTCTCTGCGATCGAATAGAATATCAATCCCTGGTATGTTACTGTCTCATTCTAAATGCGTAATAAGTTCTGAAATTTCTTCAGACCGAAGTCAGTTGCAGTTTTCAGCGTGTGCACTTGGAAAGTGCCGCCTTCCAACAAAGGGTAGGTAGCGTTATGATCTTTAACGGGAGGAAATCGCCACACGCTAATTGATTAGCAACTCTATAAAGCGTTTCTGGTGAAAGACACCTGACACCTCAACCAGTGAACCCTTTTCTGTATGGTTAATACAAGTGCGGAGTTTCTCTGAGTCTTCCTAAACTCTATGCGTTCCGTGAAGTCAGTGCGCCTGAATGAATTCCTGCGACATTCACTGAAAACGAAGTCACGCTTCATGTAAGTTCATCTAAGTACATGATTCATCTTCTCAGTTTACCAAACATCTACATTCCTCCATTCGTCTCGCAGTGCTCAATATGACGCTACAAACTGGATGGGAGATATAAAGAAGATACTCTTGAATGGAATACTGCTGTAAATATCTGTGCTATGTTATTCCCTAATGAAGTGGCTTTCTGAAAATTCTTCCGCAAGGACGAGAGTTGGCGATAAGTTGCAGTTACTACCTTTCGGCGAAGGCATTAGCAATCATGTTTCACATGCTTCCGGCTCCTGGCTGTCACAGTGGTGATTTAGCAGCTTTCATGACATGCGATCTTTATGAGCAGCAGAACTTGTAGGACAATTCATAGTGATCCATTACCCAAGTTTCTAACCTACGCAGCCGAACTAACTTCATCTATTGGCAATTCGTCACATATACCTCTTGTCAAATACTATAGCACCTGGTTGGGCTGTCATCACGATTTCGCGACCTCAAATCTGTAATAGTCTGTCTCATTTCGTCGCCAGCTAAGCAACGAAGAAGTGTAGAGGAACGTCCTCCGAGCACTTTGTTCATTATTACCTCCACAGATACCCATTTGTCACGGCCATCAAAAGCATCGCACGCATTTTGCAAAGTCTTCCGTTGTAAAGAAACATACGTCAGACTTTTGTGTTTCAACATCGTGAGCAGTAGTCAAGAAAGTAGTCACATGGAGTACGCTATATCAGACGAAAAGATAAATACGCGGTCCGATGAGAGGTCTTAAAACACAATGAAGGAGTATGACATCTACGGCTGCAGGTTCTCACAGACTGGGTATTGTAACGGAGTATGTAGCTATTACCGTTTCTTTTCAAAGTGAGACGAAATTAAATAATTTGCCGTTTCACATTTTCGTGTAACGAATTCTGCAAAAGGACAACTGTACTAATTTTATTATCAAGGAATAAAGGAAATTGCTCCGGTAGGTCGTTATAATTATGCAAGTGCAGCACAGTCTTTAACAAGAAGGTATTCTGCAAAGAAACATGGCGTCTCTTGTAAAAACAAAGCGATATTTCCATTGCTAGATTCCGCTACTACTTCATTAGATTCTCGTCATAAATAGTCACTCACGTCCATAATTGTTGTTCACTTTATCACGTCTGACATTAATACAAAGCTATTGACACCGTCACAAGGAGTGGTGGGGCCAACGAAAAGTTACTGCATAAATCACAATTTCCGCTAGTAGGTAAACGTGGAGCGAAACCTTAGTAGGCAGTGTCTTGTATCTGAAAAATGTATGCTCATTAACAATCTAAACCAGTTCTGATCAGTAAATACAGCTCTAAGTATTTCCCGGCAGCGAAGTGGTGACAGTGAGTTGATCTTCTTCACGATATTCACACAGACTCGTGATAAAGCGTTCATGGTATAAGCAAATTTCCGAAAACAATACTTGCTCTAGCGTTTGAGGGTGAGAGGCTACTCTCGTAGCTGTAGCTACATGAGATGGATGGGAAAAAGAATCTCACGTTCCTTTATTCAGAGTTAAATTTTCTTTCTGAAAAATGTATGCTCATTAACAATCTAAACCAGTTCTGATCAGTAAATACAGCTCTAAGTATTTCCCGGCAGCGAAGTGGTGACAGTGAGTTGATCTTCTTCACGATATTCACACAGACTCGTGATAAAGCGTTCATGGTATAAGCAAATTTCCGAAAACTATACTTGCTCTAGCGTTTGAGGGTGAGAGGCTACTCTCGTAGCTGTAGCTACATGAGATGGATGGGAAAAAGAATCTCACGTTCCTTTATTCAGAGTTAAATTTTCTTTCTGAAAAATGTATGCTCATTAACAATCTAAACCAGTTCTGATCAGTAAATACAGCTCTAAGTATTTCCCGGCAGCGAAGTGGTGACAGTGAGTTGATCATCTTCACGATATTCACACAGACTCGTGATAAAGCGTTCATGGTATAAGTAAATTTCCGAAAACTATACTTGATCTAGCGTTTGAGGATGAGAGGCTACTCTCGTAGCTGTAGCTACATGAGATGGATGGGAAAAAGAATCTCACGTTCCGTTATTCAGAGTTAAATTTTCTTTCTGTACAAAAAACACAGAATTGGGGCTGACGTTTCTAGTGATTGACCAAATGCAAACTAACTTAATTTCTAATATTCAAACAAAAATCGTAGGTTATGAGTCAATTAACAAAATTTTATCCATGTGAACTTGATTTATCGTCGGATTTGTTCGTGGATAGCCTCACGATTAAAACATGAATACAATTTAATACCTTCATTTCACACAGATGTCAGCTACACAGGAATTAGCGACGCGTCACATATATAAGTTGCGTATTCTACCGGAATATCATAGTTGTGACCTTCACGTTTGCTCTAATTATTTGTGGTGGAGCAGTTAACACACTTATTTTTGTACAGAAATTATTCATTGTGTATCAACAGATGCGTAGAGTTTTTCATCGGGATATCACGCAGGGTGGCGGTTTTCTAGTCCCCCTCTGTCTCGGCACATTCCCACGTTGCGAAGTTTCGAGACGTTGCGCCGTGCGGTCCACACACACACTGAACCCCAAGGCTACCTCGCCGGGGCGAGCAGCAGCGGCAGCGTCGCCAGCGCCAGAGACCAGCACGTCGACGCCCGACCGCGGAGGAAACAAAAGCCTTGAGCCGAGTATCTTCCGCCGCATCCGGATGTTACTGCAACAGAGACATTACCGCACGGCGATTTGTAAGTCGTTTTAAATCTGACACACAGTTTTTTCGTGTAGAGCCAATGTGCAACAAATTAAAAAACTGAATATAAGATTTAATCAACACTGTTCAGAAGAGGAAAAAAAAAATTGGAACAAAATGACTCGGATTTGCAGATAACTTTGCTACAGTTTCTGAATATGTGACATCTGCTGTGAATGAAATTAATCCTGAAAAGAAACAGCCAGTAGGACTAACTTAAAGACTTCTGAAGAGAAAACTAAATCTTTAACAACATAAAACAATGCACCAAAATTTCTCAAAACGGGTATTGCGCAAATACTGGAGGTTAGAAAATATCTTGGGAAGATAACCCAGTAAAATGTTTCGGATAAAGCAGCTTAGAAGAAAGGATAATTTACAAGAATGTTTGCCTATCGAAGCCGAGGGCTCCAAACGATAGACATCAAACGTGTGATTCTAAATCGATGACGCGACTGTGGTGGCGGGCAATATGATAAATTATTTGTAAGTTGCCAGGGAAACCCAAACGATTTATGTCGGTAGTGAAAGGGTGTCTGCTATTGTAAACGTTTCTGCTGCCGATTGCCTCACGTGGAAGAATCTAATTCCATGCTTATGCAACGTAGAAAATTGTTTAAATTTTTGTCGGAAATACGAACTAATACCGTATAACGAAAGGAGGGAAATTGTAGACTGCGGTGGGGCGGAGTCTACAAAAATTCGTGAGAAGAGTTTTGATAGTGAAATACGCTACTGGCCATTAAAATTGCTACACCACGAAGATGACGTGCTACAGACGAGAAATTTAACCGGCAGGAAGAAGATGCTGTGATATGCAAATGATTAGCTTTTCAGAGCATTCACACAAGGTTGGCGCCAGTGGCGACACCTACAACGTGCTGACATGAGGACAGTTTCCAACCGATTTATCATACAAAAACAGCAGTTGACCGGCGTTCCCTGGTGAAACGTTGTTGTGATGCCTCGTGTAAGGAGCAGAAATGCGTGCCATCAAGTTTCCGACTTTGATAAAGGTCGGATTGTAGCCTATCGCGATTGCGGTTTATAGTAACGCGACATGTCTGCTCGCGTTGGTTGAAATCCAATGACTGTTAGTAGAATATGGTGTCGGTGGGTTCAGGAGGGTAATATGAAACGCCGTGCTGGATCCCAACGCCCTCGTATAACTAGCAGTCGAGATGACAGGCATCTTATCAGCATGGCTGTAACGGATCGTGCAGCCACGTCTCGATCCCTGGCTCAACAGATGGGGACGTTTGCAAGATAACAACCATCTGCACGAACAGTCTGACGATGTTTTCAACAGCATGGACGATTAGCTCAGAGACCATGGCTGCGGTTACCCTTGACGCTGCATCACAGACAGGAGCGCCCGCGATGGTGTACTCAACGATGGACCTGGGTGCACCAATGGCAAAACATCATTTTTTCGGATGAATCCAGGTTCTGTGTACAGCATCATGATGGTCGCATCCGTGTTTGGCGATATCGCGATGAACGCACATTCGAAGCGTGTATTCGTCATCGCCATACTGGCTTATCACCCTGCGTCATGGTATGGGGTGCCATTGGTTACACGTCTCGGTCACCTCTTGTTCGCATTGACGGCACTTTGAACAGTGGACGTTACATTTCAAATGTGTTATGACCCGTGGCTCTACCCTTCATTCGATCCCTGCCAAATACAACATTTCATCAGGATAATGCACGACCACATATTGCAGGTCCTGTACGGGCCTTTCTGGATACAGAAAATGTTCGACTGCTGCCCAGGCCTGCACATTCTCCAGATCTCTCACCAATTGAAAACGTCTGGTCAATGGTGGCCGAGCAACTGGTTCGTTACAATACGCCAGTCACTACTCTTGATGAACTGTGGTATCGTGTTGAAGCTGCATCGACAGTTCTACCTGTACAGGCCATCCAAGCTCTGTTTGACTCAATGTCCAGGCGTATCAAGGCCGTTATTACGGCCATAGGTGGTTGTTCTGGATACTGATTTCTCAGGATCTATGCACCGAAATTGAACGAAAATGTAATCACATGTCAGTTCTAGTATAATATATTTGTCCAATGAATACCCGTTTATCATCTGCATTTCTTCTTGGTGTAGCAATTTTAATGGCCAGTAGTGTATTTTTGCAATTTCATTGCGGAGACTGTGGTAAACGAACGACTAACAGGAAGAATACATGGTTTGACTATTACAAATTATCGATTCAGACCAGCATAATCTTGTATTTTGCTAGATTAGCGACTACACCGTGCAAGCAACAGCATTGGAAACCGACATATCTACCAGTACCGTGCGCGGAAATTTCGGGTTTTGCAGAGAACTGCGTTATGTAATAGTGACGAAGGACAGTGTATCAATCACTGGAACAAATAAAGTTGTTGAAGTGGAGGAATCGCACATAGCAGGAAGGAAAAATCAGAGAGGTCGATCTTTAAAGAATGAAATCAAACATAGTTGGGTATACTGTGGTACAGAATGAGAGTCTCGGAATTGCTTGGTGGTAAGAGTGTTCTCCAGAGACGAGGTAACTTTACTCGGTTTGATAAAGTACTTTACACTGCCAGGTAGCAAAGTAATTACAGACGGCTTTCAGTTCTTCAAGACACTGAAAGCAAAGCGATTTAACCATCAGTTTGTCAACCAGTCTGTAGCGTTCGTGTCTTCCGATGACCCTAATGTGCACACGCGGAGCATCGAGCGGCTGAGAAAATCAGTGAAATCTTCCATGTCAAGGGAAGGACGTCCAGGAGAAAGAGACCAACTCTACTTGTTCCAGCATCTGTATTTCCATAACTTGCGGTTGCAAGGAAAGGTTGACGCATGTGACACTTTACCCACATTTTAGCCTGGCGTTGGCACAATCCACCCACGTTACGGCAAAAAGGGAATGCTTCCCGCACCATACACATCAAATGGACTTTCTCATGACAACGTCGACGAGTGAGGTAAGTCGTTTCCTTTGTAATTACAGGTATTCTAGTAAAGCTCTGCTTTTGTCGTTGCTGTAGTGACCACTATAAACATGGTCATAACGCCCAACACCACTGTCGTGTGATCGATTTAGAATCTCACGTTCGATATCTATCGTTTAGAGCCCGCGGCTTCGATAGGCAAACATTCTTCAAAATCAAATGGTTCAAATGGCTCTGAGCACTATGGGACTTAACAGCTGTGGTCATCAGTCCCCTAGAACGTAGAACTGCTTAAACCTAACTAACCTAAGGACATCACACACATCCATGCCCGAGGCAGGATTCGAACCTGCGAGCGTAGCAGTCGCGCGGTTCCGGACTGCGCGCCTAGAACCGCGAGACCACCGCGGCCGGCCTTCAAAATCATAAATGGGAAAACCATATCAAGTAATTATATATATATATATATATATATATATATATATATATATATATATATATAATTCATTTTGAACATCGCCGCACTACAGCAACGGTTACAGAACAGCAAGTGTAATAGACAGCCAAACAATTGCCATAAATAGTGGTTTTCGATTAACCTTTATCATTGTTGCATCGAATTTAAACCCGTCTTCCTCAGAAGGACAAGAAACAAGCTTCACATTAGCAAACAGTCAACAATCAGTATCTATTATACGTGATGTTCACAATAAAAAAGGCCTCTCTAAAAATGCAAAAATAAGCCATTAGGTACAGTCGTGAAGCCAGAATGTCTATATTCAAGCGACTGTCTAGAATTGAACTATAATTTAGATAAATCAGGAATAATAGTAAGTTGAATCACGAGAAAAATTTACCACGAGAAATTATGAATGGTTCAAAATTAAGAAGTAACGATGGAATTTATGGAAGCCCAGAAAACACGTCAGAAGTAAAGAGAAAAATCCCAGACAAATGGGACTAAGACTCACACTCTAGATCATGGTTCATCTGTACCTTTAGATGAGTGAGTTTGCAAGTATCAACGTATGTGAAATAAATGGACCTTTCTTTTGACTGTGTTGATTTAGAATCTTAAATTTTGACACCAACTAGGGACCGAAGATCTTAGTATTTTACATCGATTTCAACTTGATACCCCTACTCATTCCTGAGAATAAGGAGCCTTAATAAATGAACAGACAACAGACAGACAGACAACAAACGGATCCAATAAGCGTTCCGTTTTTACTGATTGGGATACGGAATCCTAAAACGACTGGTATTTGATATTTATATTGAACGCTAGGCAGTAGATTAACCAACGAATTTCAATTACTTGTGCGATAATCAGTCAAGAATAAGGTGTATTCACGAAGTAAAAAAAGTATTTAGAAATCTAACATACAAAAGCTGAATAAACATTTGTCATAGAAGTGTTTAGGGGAAAATATAGAAAGTGGCAGTATTCCAAGGTGCGATTGGAAAAACTGGTGAGCAATTGTTAGAAGTAATAAACAAGGAAAAGAATCACCCGGAATTCCGAAACATCTCCATCATCAACACTTACGTCTGGTGAAACAGCACGTCGAGGGATGTGTCCCTATTCATCCATGTACTCTGACAATAAAGACATAGATCAGTAGATGGCAAAGCGTCGTTTACTTGTCTCTGAAAGTCTCTGTTGGATAAAACTGTCTTTTAGGTTGTAGCTGACAAACTGCCATTACATTCGGTCTCCATGGATTGCACAAGATGACTGTCTAGCGCTGTGCATCATATCGATGCAGGTGGCATATTCGTTATTGCACAAAACTAAATTGCTGCCTTCCTTTCCAAGACCAACACATTTCATTTCATTGAAGAATCTACTGTTGCCTTCATTCACCCAGTTTTCAGCTGCTGATGTTTTCAAACGTATCGCACTTCGACAGTTGTCACAAATTGGTACATGTTACAGACACTGC
The DNA here is from genome assembly GCF_021461385.2 of Schistocerca piceifrons. Lineage (NCBI taxonomy): Eukaryota > Metazoa > Arthropoda > Insecta > Orthoptera > Acrididae > Schistocerca > Schistocerca piceifrons. The sequence goes on from NC_060143.1 coordinate 559,943,955, forward strand.
TATACCTGTCTATGTTGTCATAGAATCTTAAAATTTTTTGACAGAGGTGGGATACGTACATGAATTTTTGGTAACGTAACACACAATTTCTAAATCATTGTTGCTGAAACCATTATTTAGTTCGTTTTTAATACCATAAAAGTCTACACAACTCGCAAGCTTTTTCAGTGCATTGCTCCCCCTCTTAGGTTTACAGTTATCTTCCGCTGAATTATGTTAACTGGATACTTAAACGTAAATAAGGTCTTCACCCAATCACTGTATCTTGTCATTTTAAACGGTAATTCAGTAAAAAAATATTAAGTACAGTCGTGCTTCATATGATAACCGCAGATCAAAAAATATTTATATTTGTACACCATAGACAATAACGGCCACAAAACACAAACATAAAAGAAAGGCAAGGCATGTGTTACGATACGGAAACAGAACAACAGCTCTCCAAGATGCCTGGCAGTTAGCTTTCAATACAGAAAATATGAGGAGAACGTCGATATTTTTCATTCAAAATATATTTTTTTCATTTTTACTTCATGGTGGGCCTCGTAATCTAGTAACAAATCGCTTCTCTGGAATCCAAGAGCTTTTTGTGACCTTGCAAAATAATATATTAAGGAAGTCTCAGTCGAATGCTAAGATTAAATTTTCGTGGCAGGGGTTCAGAGTCATGTAAAATTTTGTAAATGACGTATTGTCACCTTTTTACTGTGAAATTATATATTTGTAAATCAAAATGTTGGAATTTCTAATGTGTGTCCACTACCCAGTGGAAATAACCGCACCATGGCACATGTCAAAATTTTAAAATCATCTGACATGGCATGATACAGAAGCAGGTTTCATCGCGTTGTATTCCTGATTACGACTTCTTTTAAAAAGTGTTCTCTTTGAATCACATTGTAGGTATAACGCTGGTACGCAGATTTGTTTCCGCATGCGCACATAATATTGTGAGGAGTAAATCATTCCACATTTGTTTTTGTTTCACATAAAACAGAAGCTGGATTCATCTATTGTGTTCCGTATACGCATTTACATTTGTTCCTGCTTATGAAACCGTGTGTGGATTGCGCGATTTAAATGTGTTGTTCGTATTCTACTTTATTTTAGTTCGCATTAGTTTTTCGTACTTTCTCGCATTTAATGGAAAACTCCATGTTACCAGCTTTTAACAGAACTGGTATTCAACTTTATTACATCTTGTCGCAGAATGATTACGTATTGCTACTTTGATTGTCGTAACACGGAATGAGAAAGTATTTAGCTTTGAGTAGAATTACTTCCTTCTCGCCACTGATTATGTCATAGTGACTAAGGTACACTTCTCTGCAAATTCCAGAAACGCAATAACAGTTACGCGGAAGTGATAACACCCGGTGCTACAAACGATATATTATAGCAGAAATCAATGTAAGCGTACTAAAATCGTTCTCCCACCTCAATGCGAATTTAAAAGCAAAAAAACACACTCTCATAGTCTAGATCTCGAATGTACTTGTGTATTCTGTAAGCTAGACCTTAATAAATGCTGTAACATTCAGAATTGTGGAAGTGAATTCACACTGTACCACACAATCACATGTACAATTACGCACATCGATGTAGAATATTTTTGCGGCGTAATTACATCTGCCACAATAATTCTGTACTGTATCTCTAAAACCACAAAGGAGATTCTGGCGAGACGTAACACTATTCAGAGAAGAATTACATACTCATTCCATGAGAAGATGTAATAAAGCTGAATATTAGTCTGTCAAAAACTGATAACAGAGCATTCTTCATTAGGTACGTGAAAGTGCGAAAAGTGGATACGAACAAAAGCTAAGTAGAACACGAACAACGTACAGCGCATTTACAACAGCAATTCACACACGTATTGGAAGACAGGAACAAGTGGCCACAGAACACTATGTAAGAAAAGTAAGGAAACTAGCTTCTGTTTTACACGACACAATGGACTTGCACTCGGGAGGACGACGCTTCAAACCCGCGTCCAGCCATCCTGATTTAGATTTTCCGTGATTTTCGTAAGTCGGTTCAGACAAATACCTGGATGGTAACTTTAAAAGGGCTCGGCTGACTTCCTTCCCCTAATCCGATGGGGCCTATGACAGATGAAGTAGTTATCAGGAACACACTGCTCTAGGACTAGTTCTGTTTCGAACGAAACCAAAATAAGTACAGAAGTTTTTTACCACTCAATATGAAACCTTGATAATGGGTTGATAAACTTAGAGCGCTGCAAGTGTCTTGGCAGCGAAGCAAGGACGTGTTACCGGAAGTCCTTTTACGAGTTCCACCACAATGGCAAGAGAAGGTACGAATGTTGGATGGTACGATCTGGAGAGAATTTGGCACTCTAACTCGTCCCAGACACGTTCTGTTGGGTTCAGGTCGGAACATAGGCCAGGCTAATCCATTTCAGCAATAATACAACTATTATCTCACAGATGCTGCTTTTGGATAGGGTGTACTGTCTTGCTGAAAACAATAACCGTCTTTTCAGATCTGTTTCTCTACTGTATGGAGAACACAATGTTGTAAAATGTGTTCATATCCTTGAACATTATCGTCTTCTTAAAAGCAATAAGGGACAACAGTGAACCTGAATAACCACCCTGCACGTAATAAGCTACCAACTTCTAGGTACCAACATTGTGTCCTGCATTTCAAAGTTCTTCAGGTATTCGCCACACCTAAGCCCACCATCGCACTGCCATCGGGTATAGAGTAATTAATCACTCCAAGTCACTCGTTTTCAGTCATGCACTGTCAGTTGCATCGCTCCCTATATCACACCAGAGATCGCGTAGAACTGACTGTAGAAATGTGAGGCTTAAGGGGAATCGCTAGACTATTGTGTCTATTCTTGTTGAATCCCTACACACAGCCATTGCGCTAGCTGGACTACTGGTTGTAGTTGTTGTGGACTTCAGTCCAAAGACTGGTTTCATGCAACTATCAATGCTACTCTGTCCTGTGCGAGCCTCTTCATTTCCGAGTGCCTACTGCAATCTACATCCTTCTGAATCTGCTTTAATGTATCCTCTATTGGTCTGCCTCTAAGATTTTTACCCTTCACGCTACCCTAACTTGGTGATCCCTCGATGCTGAGAATGAGTCCTCCTAACCGATTCCTTCTTGTAGTCGGGTTGTACCAAAGTTCTCTTTTTCCCAGCTCTAATCAATACCTCCTCATTATTTACGGGATATACCCATCTAATTTTCAGTACATTTCGCTTTTCGCCCCCTGTATTTACATCTGCCACATTCAGAATTTTAAAGAGTGTATTCCAGTCAAAAGTGTTAAAAGCTTCTTCAAAGTCTACAAATGCTATAAACATAGGTTTCTCCTTCCTCAATCTGTCTTCTATGAGAAGTCGTAGGGTCAGTGTTGCCTCGCGTGTTCGTACGTTTCTCCTGAACTCAAACTGATCTTCCACGTGGCAGCCAGCCGGATGGCCATGCGGTTCTAGGCGCTACAGTCTGGAACCGTGTGACCACTACGGTCGCAGGTTCGAATCCTGCCTCGGGCATGGATGTGTGTGATGTCCTTAGGTTAGTTAGGTTTAAGTAGTTCTAAGCTATATGGGACTGATGACCTTAGAAGTTAGGTCCCATAGTGCTCAGAGTCATTTGAACCATTTCCCCGCGGTCAGCTTCTACAATTTTTTCCATTCGTCTGTAAAGAACTTGTGTTTGTATTTTGCAACCGTGACTTATTAAACTGATAGTTCGGTAATTTTCACACCAGTCAGATCCTGTTTTCTTTGGAATAGGAAGTCTGAGGGTATTTCGCCTGTCTCATACATCTTGCTCAGCAGTTTGAAAAGTTTTGTCATGCCTGGCTCTCCCAAGGCTATCAGTAGCTCTAACGGAATGTTGCCTACTCCAAGGGCCTTGATTCGACTTAAGTCTTTCAGTGCTTTGTCAAATTCTTCAGAATCCTATCTCCTTTCTGATCTTCACGTACGTCGTCTTCCATTTTCCTAATGTTTCCTTCAAGCACATCGCTCTTGTATAGGCCCTCTACATACTCCTTCCACAATTCTGCTTTCCGTTCTTTTCTTAGAACTGGTTTTCCATCTCAGCTCTTGATATTCATACAGGTGCTTCTCTTTTCTCCAAAGCTTTCTTTAATTTTCTTGTAGGCAGCATTTATCTTACCCACTAGTGAAATGTGCTTCTACGTCCTTACATTTCTCCTCTAGCCATTCCTGCTTAGCCATTTAGCACTTCCTGTCGATCTCATTTTCAGACGTTTGTATTCCCTTTCGTCTTATTCATTTACGGCATTTTTATATTTTCTTTTTTCATCAATTAAAATCAGTACGTCCTGTGTTACCGAAGGATTTACACTAGCAGACGTCATTTTACTTACTTGATCCTCTGCCGCCTTCACTATTTCATCTCTCAAAGCTACGCATCCTTCTCCTACTGAATTCCTTTCACCTGTTCTTGCGAACTGTTCACTTATGCTCTCTCTGAAACTCTCTACAGCTGGCCGGGGTGGCCGAGCGGTTCTAGGCGCTACAGTCTGGAACCGCACGATCACTATGGTCGCAGGTTCGAATCCTGCCTCGGGCATGGATGTGTGTGATGTCCTTAGGTTAGTTAGTTTTAAGTAGTTCTAAGTTCTAGGGGACTAATGACCTCAGAAGTTAAGTCCCATAGTGCTCGGAGCCATTTCAACCAAACTCTCTACATCCTTTGGATCTTTCAGTTCATTCAGGTCCCGTCTCTCAAAATCCTGCATTTTTGCAGTTTCCTCAGTTTTAATCTGCAGTTCATAACCAATAAATTTTGGTCAGAGTCCACATCTGCCCCTGGAAATGTCTTACAGTTTAAAACCTGGTACCGAAATCTCTGTCTTACCATTATACATGCATCAAAAAAGTTTTCCATCACCGCTGTTCCGAGAGTTCCGGAACATGCACAGAAAACTGGAACAGAGATCAACATAAGCAAAATTTAAGCCCTTTTTATTGCTCATGAAAACCACAAGTAGCGTTTTGTACCACCATACAGCGAGACCTTCAGAGGTGGTGGTCCACATTGTTGTACATGTCGGTACCTCTAATGCCCAGTAGCAAGTCCTTATGGCATTGAGGCATGCCTGTATTCGACGTGGTACACTATCTACAAGTTCATCAAGGCACTGTTGCTCCAGATTGTCCCACTCCTAAGCGGTGAGGATGTCTCAGTGTGGTTGGTGGGTCACGTTGTCCATGAACAGCCCTTTTCAGTCCATCCCAGGCAGGTTCGACAGGGTTCATGTCTGGAGAACATGCTGGTCACTCTACTCGAGCGATGTCGTTATCTTGAATGACGTCATTCGTAAGATGTGCACGTGGGGCCGCGAACTGTCGTTCATGATGACGAATGCCTGGCCAATATGCTGCCGATATGGCTGCACTGTCGGTCGGAGGATGGCATTCACGTATCGTACAGTCGTTACGGTGGCTTCTATGACCACCAGCGGCGTACATCGGTCCCACATAATGCCACCCATAAACAACAGGGAAACTCCACGTCGCTGCAATCGATGTACAGTGAGTCAAAGACGATCAGCGTGACAGGGTTGCTTCCAAACACGTCTCCGACGATTGTCTGGTTGAAGGCATGTGCGACACTCATCCTGAGCGGTCAATTCGGCATGTTTTTGGGCCCATCTGTACCGCGCTGCATGGTGTCGTGGTTGCACAGATGGACCTCGCCATGGACGTCGGGGCTGGAGTTGTGCATCTTGCAGCCTTTTGCGCACACGACGTCCTGTAGCTGCACGAAAAACATTATTCAACACGGTGGCGTTGCTGTAAGGATTCCTCCGAGCCCTAATCAGTAGGTAGCGGTCATCCACTGCAGTAGTAGCCCTTGGGCGGCTTGAGCGAGGCATGTCATCGACAGTTACTGTCTCTCGGCTTTTCCTCCATGTCGGAACAACATCGTTTTGGTTCACTCCGAGAAGCCTGGACACTTCCCTTGTTGAAAGCCCTTCCTGGAACAAAGTAACGATGCGGACGCGATCGAACAGCGGTATTGACCGTCTAGGCATGGATGCACTACAGACAACACGAGCCGTGTTCCTCCTTCCCGGTGGAATGACTGGAACTGATCGGCTGTCGGACCCCCTCCGTCTAATAGATGCTGCTCATGCATGGTTGTTTACATCTTTGGGTGAGGCGGGTTTAATAACATCTCTGAACAGTCAAAGGGACTGTGTCTGTGATACAGTATCCACAGTCAACGTCTATCTTTTTGAGTTCTGGGAACCGGGGTGATGCAAAACTTTTTTTGATGTGTGTATTATCAATTTGAAACCTTCCGGTGTCTCCATTTCTCTTCCACATGTTTAACCTTCTTTCACGATTCTTAAACCAAGTGTTGGCTATGATTGAATTATGCGCTGTGAAAAATTCTACTTTGCAGCTTCCTCTCTCATGCCTTTCCCCCAGTCCATATTCACGTACTACTTTTCAATATCCCACAGCTTAATTCCAGTCCCCAATGAATATTAAATATGAAATATCGACAGCATATTGGCGAGGCATTCGCCATCATGAACGACAGTTTGCGCCCCCACGTGCACATCTTGTGAATGACGTCCTTCAAGATAACGACATCTCGGGGAAGATCAGTTTGAATTCCGTAGAAATGTTGGAACACGTGAGGCAATACTGACCTTACGACTTAGAAGAAAGATTAAGGAAAGGCAAACCTACGTTTCTAGCATTTGTAGACTTAGAGAGAGCTTTTGACACTGTTGATTGGAATACTCTCTTTCAAATTCTAAAGGTGGCCGGGGTAAAATACAGGGAGCAAAAGGCTATTTACAATTTGTACAGAAACCAGATGGCAGTTATAAGAGTCGAGGGGCATGAAAGGGAAGCAGTGGTTGGGAAGGGAGTGTGCCAGGGTTGTAGCCTCCTCCCGATGTTATTCAATCTTTATATTGAGCAAGCAGTAAAGGAAACAAAAGAAAAATTTGTAGTAGGTATTAAAATCCAAGGATAAGAAATAAAAATGTTGAGGTTCACCGATGACATTGTAATTCGGTCAGAGACAGCAAAGGACTTGGAACAGCAGTTGAACGGAATGGACAGTGTCTTGAAAGGAGGATATACGATGAACATCAACAAAAGTAAAACGAGGATAATGGAATGTAGTCGAATTAAATCGGGTGATGATGAGGGAATTAGATTAGGAAATGAGACACTTAATGTAGTAAAGGAGTTTTGCTATTTGGGGAGCAAAATAACTGGTGATGGTCGAAGTAGAGAGGATATAAAATGTAGACTGGCAATGACGTTTCTGAAGACGAGAAATTTGTTAACATCGAGTATAGATTTAAGTGTCAGAAAGTCGTTTCTGAAAGTATTTGTATGGAGTGTAGCCATGTATGGAAGTGAAACATGGACAATAAATAGTTTGGACAAGAAGAGAATAGAAGCTTTCGAAATGTGGTGGTACAGAAAAATGTTGAAGATTAGGTGGGTAGATCACGTAACTAATGAGGAGGTATTGAATAGGATTGGGTAGAAGAGGAGTTTGTGGCACAACTTGACTAGAAGAAGGGATCGGTTGGTAGGACATGTTCTGAGGCATCAAGGAATCAGAAATTTAGTATTGGAGGGCAGCGTGGAGGGTAAAAATCGTAGAGGGAGACCAAGAGATGAATACACTAAGCAGATTCAGAAGGGTGTAGGTTGCAGTAGGTACGGGGAGATGAAGGAGCTTGCACAGGATAGATTAGCATGTAGAGCTGCATCAAACCAGTCTCAGGACTGAAGACCACAACAACAACAACTATATGAATAATTTCTTTTATGTCATCATACATTTTCTCGATCTCCTCCTCATCTGAGGAGCTAGTTGGCATATAATCTTGAACTACTGCGTCCGCAGCTCGTGGTCGTACGGTAGCGTCCTCGCTTCCCGCGCCCGGGGTCCCGGGTTCGTTTCCCGGCGGGGTCAGGGATTTTCTCTGCCTCGTGATGTCTGGGTGTTGTGTGATGTCCTTAGGTTAGTTAGGTTTAAGTAGTTCTAAGTTCTAGGGGTCTGATGACCATAGATGTTAAGTCCCATAGTGCTCAGAGCCATTTGAACCATTTTTTGTACTACTGTGGTGAGTGTGGGCTTCCTGTCTATCTTGTTTACAATATGGTAGCACTTTGGAACTCACAAGGGATCTCCTCCGCTAATTTCACGCGACATTTCATGTACAACGACCCTCTGAAGTGCACAACTGCCTCTGACTTTAAGTACATCACGTCTACCGGGCCATAACCTAGCTGTGGTTGTTCCTTTGTGTTTTCACCTCACAGACACATCACCAGTAGTCGACTTGCGCACCTTTAGAAGGACTGATCTCTCACTGATGAATCTGTCACTCTGGTGAAACCCAATGACTTTCAAACTGAGTGAGCTCTCTTCACCGACCTATTCTACTATTACCGCTTGTCTACTGCCTCCTTTTGTTCCGGCGAGGGGTATGGGGGGGGGGGGGGGGGAGCAGACACCACTCTCGTGACATCTACCTATCTAGCTGTCACTTACGCATTACATAGAGTCGTTCGGTCACTTTTGATCATACAGTTCATCTGCAGCTGTGGCAGAAAACAGAGGGGACCGGAAATTAATTTTTTATAAATGAGATGGGTGCAAATAAAGGTACAAGCAGTTCAGTGTCTGAATCACCAATGGAGAATTGTACTGCACAATGAGGAGGTTTCTCTCATACAGACGCATACAGAAGGATTTGCTTCTAGAAGAAACCACGTGAGGAACATAATCCAGACGTCATCCAAACGTTGATGTGGTGGAAGCCCTTTAAGTATTATTTATGGAGGCAGTGAACCTAATGAGAACAGACAAAGGGCTTGAAACAAATTTATGTGACCACAAATATTGAAAGAGACAGATATTACTCTCTGAAGAGAACTGCATATTCACACAGCTGCAATCTTCCAAGATTGGTACAACAACAACGGGGAGAAAATTAACAGCTGACTTTTGCTTCTTCATCATCAGAATTTCATATTATGGGACATTCAGTATTATGAAAGTAATTGAAATCTTTTCGCACCTGTCCTTGAAATTAAAATTAAGATTCATTAATCACTAGTCACTAACTTCTAGTTTTCGCAGGACAGGGCAATGCAAAATGTGACGTGTTCAATGGTAAGTTTGTTCTTCCAACCTCCGTAAGAGTTGGATTGTTTTCGTTTTATGGAAAAAGTAACTCGTGACATTACGAGTAGAGTGAATATACACTGAAGATCTCACTTGGAAAGAAAATATTTTTTTAGGTGAGCATCTTCGTGTATTTTCAAGCAAAAAAATTACGCGGACGAAATATTTACGTTAGCACTCCTTCAGTAGACGTTTACTTTTCTTTTCCATTGTTTGTTTGGCCGGAATTGTGAGATAAAAGTACGTGTTCTATTACTAACTCAGGTTTTGTATCATAAAGAAGTAATGGAGAAATGTGTTAGTTTCCTAACATAGTATCAGACTTCTGACAGTAACAAATATGACCAAAAGGTCTGCAAAAAGGGTTTGGAAATAAGATTTGCACATGGTGTTGCTTATAGCTTCTTATACCTCTGTAGAGATCAGGAGTTGTAAAGGTTAACAGAGAACTGAAGATTTAAAACAGATTATTTGTGACGACAGTAATAAAAAATAATAACAGTGCGAGGTAAACAAATTGCAAATTGCAAGTATTGTAGTATAAAGTAACGTACAAAACTATTTTCAGAATGTCTTTTGGTGAAGACAGTTTCCCAGATCGGAAAATCGAGTGTCTCCTCAATGTCAGAAAAAATCAGGCACACAAAACACAGAATTGTAGATAACTCCAGTGAAATTTTTAAAAGAAGAACATTAACCAATATACAAGTTAATTGAGCTCTATTGACTACTTACGAATGGCGACGTTGATAGTAAGTGCATGGTTATTATATTCTGAGAATACTTTTAATTTTTGTTTCAGTAAAATCTCCGATAACAGACCTTGAGAAACAAATTGATTTATTCGAAGTTACTAAACGGATAAATTCCTACGTCAACAATGGAGCAGCTAATACTACATTAACACAGTGAGAAGTTCATCAGTGTAGAGAAATCAGTCAAGGTGATGACATTCAACCAAAAATATTCTCAGTGGCCCTAGAGGAAATAAAGATCCTCAAATTGCGAAAACGAGGAATGTGTACGTGTCAAATGAATCTACCTGAAATAGCATCTTCTTTCAAGTAATATAAGGGTACACCATCTTCTGCGACTGTAATGAAGTTTATATAGACCAAACACGTATCGTCTTACGTAAAGCACCTCAGAGGTAACTGTAGCAATTGCGATTTAGTATAAAAATCGGTTTAACGAGAGCATAAACTGATCTCACGTTGAAAATTGGGTTTTCATTGCTCCCTGTTTTGGCTCCTACATTATTTCTATGTGTTCTTCTCTACACAGGCGTCAGATCCTGATTGACTGCAATGCAAGGACGATATTTTCTCGTTTTTATGTTCTATATTTCCACGTCAAGTCGTCTACTTCATTCAAAATTCAAATGGCTCTGAGCACTAAGGGACTCAACTTCTGAGGTCATTAGTCCCCTAGAACTTAGAACTAGTTAAACCTCACTAACCTAAGGACATCACACACATCCATGCCCGAGGCAGGATTCGAACCTGCGACCGTAGCGGTCATGTGGTTCCAGACTGCAGCGCCTAGAACCGCACGGCCACTTCGGCCGACGTCTACTTCATTCTTTTATAACACAGTGTAGGTAACATACCCAGTCACGAACCACCACGCTAGTATCATAATAAACAGATTTAACAAAATAATACAGTCTAGGTAATATATCGAGTCACGAACCTTCACGCCAGTATCATAATAAACATACTTAACAAAATAATAATTGGAAAACACATACACACCCATACTGTATTTGCAGAGAAAAAATTAATTCTGATGGTACTACGTGGATAGTGAATATGTGCAAGAGAAACAATAGTAGCCTACAATGATCAGTTTGTCTAGCAAACTGAATGCAAACCCCACGTGTGTAGACTCTCAAAGAAACGCCAGTTAATTCTTGACAATTTCGCTCGCGATCGGTTGGTTGTGACATTAAACTACTAATGGAACAAAACTGAGAAACAAGAGGAGCACAGTACGGCTCTACCCAAAAGCTACATGACATTCAAGAGTGTACCTAGTTCTAGTTGCGTTGATCCATAAAGGAACCTCGACAAAAACGGAAGAATTATACATTCATATTGACAGAACCAACATTAGACATGACTTTATGAATTTAAGTTCAGACGAAAATTTAACACCACAGCGCGCAATCAGTATCAAATAAAGTTTGCCTTAAATACGAAATTACGTGTGGAAACTGCCGGAGATATTGGAGAGACATAATTTAAGCAGATAAATCAAAGAAGAAGCACTGTAAGAACCTGCTCAAAACCAGCGGACATAAAAAAAAGGCCCACCTGGCCACCCGTAGCCGGAATTACAAACAGGTAACTGCTAATTTAAGGTATTATACATCACGAAAACGTAGGTAATCCCGAAAAGCGCTATTTAAAAAATTAATTTCGGAAGATACTGGAAACTCATCAATTACAGCTAAAAGACCTCAAAATTCTAAGAGCTCTGAACCACAATGGTCACTCACAGCGTTACAGCAAAAACTTACACCGGCGGTTTCCCTCAGAACGGCCCCAAGAAGGTAGGGGTCCGTTTCTTCTTGAGCAGCCTGAATGTTCCACATGGACATCCCAACTAAACCCAACTGTCACTTCAAAACATGTCACCCCACGCCAACTTCTACGCCTGAACTAAAGACCCTTATCTTTCCAGCGATCTCCCAGTCGATTCATAGTGTTGAAGATATCGAGGTCACGTCCTCTTTAAATCGGCGGAGTTATGAAAGTTGCTAGCAGCGTGCTACAACTACTCTTAATATCAACAGCAACAAAGGAGCGGGGTAAATATGCCATTAACCTACAGGTTTCAGTCACTTCCCTAATTGTCTCTGTTATTTTACCGTTTTAATGCAAGGGGAGGTTATATATCACCCTTCTTGCGAAATGAATCTGCTGAAACTTCAGCTGACACGTACAAACATACACGACACAAATAAAGAAAAAAGAACAGAGGGAAACTGACGGGCGGTATCAGAGTCACAAAAATATGGGTGGATAAAAACATGCGAACGAGAAAACATTTCATGTCAGTGCAGTGCACTGTGTTAAAAATCGAGAATGTTTATACAGAAGAACAGTGGAAAAGAGCGCATGGAAATATTATAGGACCCAAAAACTGTGAGTGATAAAACAACAGTTTCAAACATGACAACTGTTTATAACCTCGTTAAGCATATTTGTAAACAGCGCCAGAATTGTTATATTGCAGATGCTCTTTTTTTAAAAAAAAAAAAAAAAAAGCTAGGCACGTGTTGACCAAATACGACTTTATTCTACTCGCAGAAGGCGACTTAACACCCATACTACCAGTAAAGTTGCGGTTCAGGGTCATGGGAAGCCAGAAAGATAGCTTTTCTTTGCTGATTACGTTGCACTGCTTCCTTTATGACAGGTGAACTTTAACATGGAATGACAGATCTTCGCAGGAAGGAAGGCAGGAGCGAAAATTAGGGCGTAACATCACGTTGACGACTAGGTTATTACAGGTGGAGCTGAAGCTCGAATTTGAGAAGTTGTGGGAAGAATTTCGGAGACTCCTTTGAAAGGAACCACGTAGAACTTGCTTGATGCAATACAGGAAAATCACGGGATACCTAGTCGGATGGTCACTTGAACCACAGTCCTACGTAATACTTGTCCATTTAATTACCATCACACAGCCGCGCTTGGTGGTCTAACTGGAGCGTGTGTAAAAGTAACGGTAGGGTATTGTGCAATTAGTAAGTGGAAAAGGAAGTTCTCTTAGTTAAAATGTGAATTCAAACAACCTGTTGAACAATTTATTGACTGTAGGACGATAGACAGAACGACTGGATGGACAACGAAATAAAGAACTGTCCACTTTTCCAGTAATTTTGTGGTTTTGTAGTTTTTTGTCTTCATAAAGTAAGCATAACATCGCTTCTATTCCTGTGTTTTCTCATATTTTATGTGACAAAGAGGAAACGGCAGTGAGTGGGTTTTGTTTTCATATTTACCACATTTAATATGCAGCACACACTGTACATTTTTACTTGTGCTAAACATGGATGACAGCTGGACCGAATGAATCTTGGTGTAATTTATAACGCATGCGAATAGGTGAATTCAGATGAAAATTCTTAGTTTCACTTTGCAGTAGAAGCCTGGGAACGGCAGTTGAAACTTCATAGCTGGTTCGAGACGCCACCCTGGTGTGCCTGAGGTTGTCACTATTTGCTCTGCAAGACCTTAGGACAGGGACGCTTTTGTTCGAATGTTGACGTTAAACCGAGTGAAAAGTTTTGAGACTAATGTACCAGGCATTGTCTCTCCTCTCTCCTGACTGGAGAGGACAGCTGCTATTGCTGGGAAACTCACCCTGGTGATGGGTCAGTGTGTCTCCATCAAGTTAGTTCGCTCTCTGAAGCAGATGTAGGGTAGTTTGGGTTTGTAGAAAAGTTACCGGGGTGCGGACGATACGAGCCGTGACCGAGAGTCGCATTGTGTGCTGCCTGTGTACGCACTCTAACGGTCATTTTTTCATCTTAGTTGGTTCAGTTTTGAGTCAGGAGTCTCTATACTGATTAACCTCTCACGTACCGATTAATCTCTATCGTTAGGAGCAGTTCTGGATCCCTGCGGGTAACGTTTCCACTACCGTGTCACTCACAATCAGATGGAACCGAGCTCGTTCTTTAATTCGTTATGATTCACTTCATGCAACTTTATGTCCAGTTGACTTCCGCGATCCTTTTCGGTGCGAGTCACAAGTCATCTTCGACGATTCATTCATTATTGGAAAATGGTAAATTTTGGTCTTGTTTTCTCTGCGAATGTGCGTCAGCAATGCACGTTCATGTAGGATTCCTTAATCAACCCAGTCCTTACTAAATAACGATGATTGTTACGTTAATACAGTTTGTTGTAACGAACCATAGGGTTAGAAATTTTGTATGTAAGTATATGACTTTCATGAAGCTATTTAATTCGTTGATTTTTGCTAAAAAGTGTTTATTTTCACGCCTTCCATTCCCCTCTGATCTATATCTCCCGTAACCTTTAAGAGAGAGGACGACTAGCAAATATTTAGTAGGGTGTAACCGCTAATTGATCTATCTGAAGTTCAGTAGCTACATTTCTGTGGGCAATTTTTCCTTTATGGTATAAATTAGAGCTAAATTTCACTTAATATTTGTGGAAGGTCAGACGGTTTGGCAAAAAAAGAAAAAAAATGGTTCAAATGGCTCTGAGCACTATGGGACTTAACTTCTGAGGTCATCAGTGTCCTAGAACTTAGAACTACTTAAACCTAACCAACTTAAGAACATCACACAAATCCATGCCCGAGGCAGGATTCGAACCTGTGACCGTAGCGGTCGCGCGGTTCCAGACTGTATCGCCAGAACCGTTCGGCCGCCCCGGCCGGAGGTTTGGCAATCAGGGGCAAGAAAACAATGATAAACACTATAACTGCTAAATAGGAAGCTAGCGGTTACAAGAAAGCCCCGTTACAGGACGAATGGTCGACCCATCGCAGAATTATAAAAAATTGGGGCGCCCTTTACAATCAAAGAGAAATAAAATGGTATGGAGTCTTACTCTTAAAGATTTTTCAAGACGCAGCTTCCAGTGTCCCAAAAACGAAAACTTGTTCATCTCAGAGTAGCACTTGCAACCTACATCGTCAATTATATGGAGGATCTATTCCAGTCTCTGTCTTCCCCTACACTTTTTACCTTGTCCAGTACCCTCTAGTACCATGGAAGTCATTCCCTGATGTCTTAATACATGTCCTATCATTCTGTCCCTTCTTCTTTCTGCGTTTTCCATATGTTACTTTCCTCGTTGATTCTGCGCTGAACCTCTCCATTCCTTATAAATCCACCTGATTTTCAACATTCCCCGTAACACCAGACCTCAAATGCATTGAGTGTCTTGTGTTTCAGTCTTCCCACAGTACATGTTTGACTACCATACAATGCTGTGCCCCAAACGTACGTTCTCAGAAATTTCTTCCTCAAATTAAGGCTTATGTTTGATAGTACTAGATTTATCTTTGCCAAGAATGTCCTTTTTGCCAGTGGTAGCATGCTTTTGAAGTCCTCCTTGCTCCGTCCGTCTTGGATTACTTTTCTTCTTAGGTAGTAGAATTCTTCAACTTCATATATTTCGTGTCCACCAATCCTGATGTTAAGTTTCTCGCTTTTCTCACTTCATCGCTACCTTGGACATGCTGTGTCCCATCGCTCGTGCGCCATCTATAACACCACGTTCAAACGCACTTAAATCTTAACAACCTGCCACTGCAGCAGCAGTAACCGATCCAACAACTGCTCCAGACGCTTCTTGTCTTAAATAGGCATTGCAGCTTTCTGTATTTGAATACTGATGCCTAAACCAGTTTCTTCGGTGCTTCAGCGTATACAGCACTGGGCTATCGACTCTGTGCGGTGAAAATCGTACAACAACTATATCTCAGGGAGGATGAGACTTATGACTGTTACGACATACTAGGAGAGACTCTGACTCAAATGAAACAGGAAGCAAATAGCATGGGAAGCATTAATTACAAAAAAAATGGTTCAAATGGCTCTGAGTACTATGGGACTTAACTGCTGTGGTCATCAGTCCCCTAGAACTTAGAACTACTTAAACCTAACTAACCTAAGGACATCACACACATCCATGCCCGAGGCAGGATTCGAACCTGCGACCGTAGCGGTCACGTGGTTACAGACTGTAGCGCCTTGAACCGCATGGCCACTCGGACCAGCTAATTACAACAATAATGAAATAGTACAGTGGAGAACACGATACCTGTCGCATGTCTTGCTTCTCAGACATAAGAAATATTATGGTTGGTATGTAGATGACGTTTTACTCGTCTTTCCCTATAGCTTAACTCTGTTATTCTGAGAATTTCAAACGTCTATCACCAGGTTACATTTTCGGAAAAGTTTTATATCGATGAATCTTTCTAAAGTGTCTTGATTTCTTGTAAGTCTTAGTTCTATTACGAAGTGCAACATCAGACCTGTATCACTGAAGCCTCATATAGCCAATTTTTTTTCCAAAAGTTTCTATATAGTAAACACGTCAGCAACTCTGCTACATGGCCATTTCAGCTGACTGTACGATAGTTTTCGAACTTATCCGCCCTTGCTTTCTGTGGAGGATATTTTTTCGGAATTCTAATGGTATAACTCAAGTCTCATGGATTCAACAAACCACATTGAATAGTCGTCTTGTTTTAGGAATTCCCAAGGATTGTTACCTATTCCCTCGACGTCATTTGATATCGAGTCTTCCAAAGCTCTATTACACTTTAAATCTAGTAACGGATCTCGTTGTAAAATACTGGATCTCCTATGTCTTATATATTCCCTTTCACTTCTGTGCTGCCAACAGACTGTTACTTGAACTCTCTGGGGCCTTCATTGTTCACTTTTCACCTATCCGCTCTTTCCGCTACGTTTACTAGTGAAATTTCTCTTTCACTGTCGATATTGAGGCCACTGCATTTAATTTCATCGAAGAACTAAAATAAAGAGGGATTAATACGAACTGAACGCCAAGAACAAAGCGATAGAATCAAAATGGATTTAATACAGGGATCCAGTATTTCTGCCCTATTGTTCGAAGTGCATAGAAGAAGCAATAAAGGAAACAATAAGGAGGTACAGGAGCAGAATTAAAATTCAGATTGAAACAATATCAGTAACAAATTTCGCTAATAACATTGCTGTTCTCAATGAAAGTGGAGAAGAATTACAGAAACTCTTAATCGAATGATCATTCTAATGACCACAGAACAAGAACTGAGAGTAAGCTAACTGGGTGAAGAAAGGATTCTACTACCTTGGAAGCAAAAAAAAAAAAAAAAAAAAAAAAAAAAACACGCATGCTGGACGCAAGGACAAAAAGGCAGATTATTACAGTGAAAAGAGTATTCCTGACAGAAAGATGTGTAAGGTGACAGAATAAATGGTCAGATTCGCACCTTACATGAGACCTCTACAAATCGCAATGGGAAGGTGAAGATGACACCTAACTGAAATCGACAATTATGAGAACAATTGCCTCTCAATTTGCAATGAAAAAAGGAACTCTTCTCTGAACGGGCGTCAAGTGCAGAATGGAGCGTTAAGCTACCAAAAATGGATCACCAATACAACAGCACCACAGGCATATGCATAATGGAACAACGGCTACCACGCATTCACGACACACTCAGACCTTCAGACCGTACTACCTGCCGACCGTCATTCTGTTCTCGATGGGAACACGGCGAGGCACGGGCAACCGTCACGCCACACTCAACGGAAACGCGGCGAGACGCATACCAAGCGTCATACCATACTGAGCGGAGACACGGTGAGGCACACACCTGACCGTCATTCCATGTTCGACGGAAACTTTTGAACAAAAAGAGAACAATGGTACAGATAGGAGGAAACAACTGTCTGTGACAGACTTCTATCTAGAAAAAAAAGGGACAACAATTTAAATTCTTGTAGTATTTAAAGAAATGTTAATGTAAAATTCTCTTGTGTTAGTGATAAATCTTTATTAAAGATGGTTTGGTTGCTCATTTTGACATGTAAATAATATTTTCTATATGGCAGTCTTTTTTCAACCTGTTTAAGTTAGTGAAAAACGTACTATTAACAATTTTTGCGTGTAATGTGTTCATAAAAATACATAGGATAGATAAACGTGAATGGGTTTAGCTATTTCAGGCTGCCAATATAAAGTTTGTAAAGTAAAAATTAGGTTTAGTCAGTGTTTGTGAAAGTCAGTGCTGATAAAGTGTAAAGTCATGATACGTAGAATTAAGATTTCTGGAGAATGTAAATGGAGTCATAAATAGTATTATAGCTGTAAAATCATGAGATAGGTTGAGAAATGGCTTATCAAGTTTAATTGTAAGAATTAAACATGTTTTCGATTATGAAAAATCCTAAAGGAAAAAAGTATTATTTTTTTTATATAATGGGGAAGATAATATTAAATGAAAGTTTCCTCAACTTCAATACATATCCATCATCATTTAACATATATTAACTGAAATAAATACATCAGTCTCAAAATAAAAAGGAGAATATTCAAATGTTACAAATTTATAAATATAAGCACATTGTTGAAATTTCAATAACAATTTTAGAATAGCAACTATTTTTAAAAGAAAAAAAAATTCATTATTTCAATAGCATTGTACGAAAGATCAGAAAATCAAGTGTGAGGTAAATAAAGGAGACTGAATAGAACCACTACGTAAATTATACTAAATATTAAGACAGGAAGTTGGTCAGTAATCATCTCAATTGCTACAGCCAGCAGTTGAACCAGTTTTGTACTGTCTTCAATCAATTACTCAATTATTGATTGACCAAGTACAAAATTGAACACGGAAGGAGGAGGATATGTAAGGTGGCAGAATAAATGGTCAGATTCGCACCTTACATGAGACCTCTACAAATCGCAATGAGTAGGTGAAGATAAGACCTAACGTAAATCGTCAGTTATGAGAACATTTGCCTATCAATATGTAATGCAAAAAGGGGCTCTTCTCTGAACTGGCGTCAAATGCAGAACGGAGAACTTAACGCTCCGTACGACGCAGAGAAGAAACTGGTGTGGACCCTGCGTTCACAGTGGCTGCACTCCAGCTAAAATTAGCTGTAGTAATGTTTAGCTCCAACTATGGAGAAACGAACCAGCCAAATTAGCTAATTTTCTTGCGAGAACTGAGAGGGCACTATAATATGCACGCTGCTGCAACCATGCGTGTGTATATCACCACATAATAAGACTAGGGCTGAGTACATGTTTTCTCGCATAACGAGAAACACAGGGAAAGTTTCTGCTGGAAAGTTAAGCGAAGGCCAGATTGGAATTTCAGTGGGAGAGATCGGCCTTGATGACAGCAGCACGTCGCAGCTTAAAGTAAATACCGCGTGCACAGGGGTAAACTTTATTGGTTCACCAGCTTGCGTCCACTGTAAACTCGAGCGGCCTTGGGTAATCTTGCCCTCAAATTTGCCACTTGCCTAACCGTCCACCGTAAACTTGATTGTAATCCTAAACAGTACCGAACTTTGAACCGGGATCTGACGATTTTCGTAGTACTGTCCAACATCATAACATATGTGTAGGAGAGATTTTGTAGAGAAACGTTCAATTAAACTTTCATATTATTGTGCTTAGGATTAATGTAAAGAAACTTCCAGTTAAACTTTCATAATATTGTGCTTATGATTAATGTTCTTTCAGAGAGTTAATATTTAACATTGTTGTGTATAAACTCATTTCACTTTTTGATGTTGGCAAGATGCGCTATCCATTGCGCTGTTTTTATGTTGGCGAAATGAAAACTGTGTGAAAAGCTGTAATTTTGTGAGAAATATTGCGATATTAAACTTGTCATTTCACCTCACACAGCTGTTCTCAATTCAAGAATAAGTAAAAAATAAATAAAAAATAAAAAAACGGCAATCTTACCGATGTCTACTAGTACCAGAAATGCCAGAAATAGTTCGAGGAAGAAATTTGTCAGTATGAACGTTTGGAGCACTGTGTTCTATAGAAGTGAATAATGAACTATAGGAAAACAGTAAAATCAGGCCACCAAAGTATTTGTAATGGCTGAGAAGGATGTTTAAAATTTGGTGAACTAATAATATAAGGAATGAAACGGACCTCCGCAAAATTGGCGGGAAGAGTAACATTTGGAGAACACTGACAAGAAGAAAGGGCAGGCTGATAGCCCATGAATGAAGACACCAGGGAGTAACTTTCGTGGTGCTGCAGGGAGCTAAAGGGGGTGAAATACGTAGGGAAAGACAGAGATTTGTATATATCCCGGGAATAATTGACCATAACGGTGCAAATTGTGCTGTAAGATGAGGAAGATGAAGAAACATACAGGAAAGGAGGTCGGGGTAGGCCGTATCTCACACGCAGTATTGAAGGGGGCATTTACGCACACATCAACGTCAAACAGTTGACGAAGGAGGTTGAAGATGTGTTTATCGCCACCCCATTGCGGGTGAGGCGAAACACTTGAGTTTTCTCTGTCAGACAAACTATACTCGATGGGAATGATATGTCAAAAATTGACGGATGATGCTGAAAAGTTCCTGTTCCCTGTGAGTGACGGATATGTTGTGTAACCGGGACGAGACTTGCCCTCTGTGGTCAGTGACGGTCGCGGCTTCCAAAAGGAAGGTAAAAGTAAAACACGAAGAACTTGTTCCAACTCATCGACAGGGGATCTCAAGTTGATTCCGTATTTCTAGATTTCCGAAATGCTTTTGAAACCGTTCCTCACAAGCGACTTCTAATCAAGCTGCGGGACTATGGGGTATCAGCTCAGTTGTGCGACTGGATTCGTGATTTCCTGTCAGGAAGGTCGCAGTTCGTAGTAATAGACGGCAAATCATCGAGTAAAACTGAAGTGATATCAGGCGCTCCACAGGGAAGCGTCCTGGGACCTCTGCTGTTCCTGATCTATATAAATGACCTGGGTGACAATCTGAGCAGTTCTCTTAGGTTGTTCGCAGATGATGCTGTAATTAACCGTCTAGTAAGGTCATCCGAAGACTAGTATCAGTTGCAAAGCGATTTAGAAAAGATTGCTGTATGGTGTGGCAGGTGGCAGTTGACGCTAAATAACGAAAAGTGTGAGGTGATCCACATGAGTTCCAAAAGAAATCCGTTGGAATTCGATTACTCGATAAATAGTACAATTCTCAAGGCTGTCAATTCAACTAAGTACCTGGGTGTAAAAAATACGAAGAACTTCAGTTGGAAAGACCACATAGATAATATTGTGGGGAAGGCGAGGCAAAGGTTGCGTTTCATTGTCAGGACACTTAGAAGATGCAACAAGTCCACTATAGAGACAGCTTACACTACACTCGTTCGTCCTCTGTTAGAATATTGCTGCGTGGTGTGGGATCCTTACCAGGTGGGATTGACGGAGGACATCGAAAGGGTGCAAAAAAGGGCAGCTCGTTTTGTATTATCACGTAATAGGGGAGAGAGTGTGGCAGATATGATACGCGAGTTTGGATGGAAGTCATTAAAGCAAAGACGTTTTTCGTCGCGGCGAGATCTAGTTACGAAATTTCAGTCACCAACTTCCTCTTCCGAATGCGAAAATATTTTGTTGAGCCCAACCTACATAGGTAGGAATGATCATCAAAATAAAGTAAGAGAAATCAGAGCTCGAACAGAAAGGCTTAGATGATCGTTTTTCCCGCGCGCTTTTCGGGAGTGGAATGGTAGAGAGATAGTATGATTATGGTTAAATGTGAATTGCATAGTAATCATGTAGATGTAGATGTAGATGTCATGCCCTGACCGGCACCGTTTCCTATTGTTATGCTGCGGCGCTACGCAATCGCTGCTGGAGTCCTGTCTTACATTTCAGAAATTATAATCAGTTAGGAAAAAGACGTTTGGTAGGTCAAGGAAGAGATGGTGACAGTAAAAGCAAGTGCCTATTACTTGAAATGCAGAAGGAGAAGAAGATGAGGAAGAAGAAGAAAAGTGGTTTTCTCTGTGGAATTTCTTTTTCTTCTCACGTTCCAACATGTTAAAACTTTAAACAATTCGTCACAGTAGCACTTTCACCCATTGTCCTCAATTATTTATTGAATATATTCCATTCCCGGCTCTCCCCCCCCCCCCCCCCCCCCCAACCATCTCTTTAGCCAGCAAAACTCACTCAATTTTAGTAAAGCAACTATCTTTAAAAGATAGTTATTCTTTGGTGTCTCGACATATATCCAGTTATCCAGCCCATTCTGTCAAATATCTCTGCAAACCTAACAAGGACAATATAGAAATTACACGTTAACTGCAACTGACGTGCATCTACATCTACATCTACGTACTCTGCAAGGCACTGTACCGTATGTGGCTGAGAGAACACTGTACCACTGCTAGACATTTCGTTTCCTGTTCCACTTGCAAACAGAGCGCGGCAAAAGCTACTATCTACACTCCTGGAAATGGAAAAAAGAACACATTGACACCGGTGTGTCAGACCCATCATACTTGCTCCGGACACTGCGAGAGGGCTGTACAAGCAATGATCACACGCACGGCACAGCGGACACACCAGGAACCGCGGTGTTGGCCGTCGAATGGCGCTAGCTGCGCAGCATTTGTGCACCGCCGCCGTCAGTATCAGCCAGTTTGCCGTGGCATACGGAGCTCCATCGCAGTCTTTAACACTGGTAGCATGCCGCGACAGCGTGGACGTGAACCGTATGTGCAGTTGACGGACTTTGAGCGAGGGCGTATAGTAGGCATGCGGGAGGCCGGGTGGACGTACCGCCGAATTGCTCAACACGTGGGGCGTGAGGTCTCCACAGTACATCGATGTTGTCGCCAGTGGTCGGCGGAAGGTGCACGTGCCCGTCGACCTGGGACCGGACCGCAGCGACGCACGGATGCACGCCAAGACCGTAGGATCCTACGCAGTGCCGTAGGGGACCGCACCGCCACTTCCCAGCAAATTAGGGACACTGTTGCTCCTGGGGTATCGGCGAGGACCATTCGCAACCGTCTCCATGAAGCTGGGCTACGGTCCCGCACACCGTTAGGCCGTCTTCCGCTCACGCCCCAACATCGTGCAGCCCGCCTCCAGTGGTGTCGCGACAGGCGTGAATGGAGGGACGAATGGAGACGTGTCGTCTTCAGCGATGAGAGTCGCTTCTGCCTTGGTGACAATGATGGTCGTATGCGTGTTTGGCGCCGTGCAGGTGAGCACCACAATCAGGACTGCATACGACCGAGGCACACAGGGCCAACACCCGGCATCATGGTGTGGGGAGCAATCTCCAACACTGGCCGTACACCACTGGTGATCGTCGAGGGGACACTGAATAGTGCACGGTACATCCAAACCGTCATCGAACCCATCGTTCTACCATTCCTAGACCGGCAAGGGAACTTGCTGTTCCAACAGGACAATGCACGTCCGCATGTATCCCGTGCCACCCAACGTGCTCTAGAAGGTGTAAGTCAACTACCCTGGCCAGCAAGATCTCCGGATCTGTCCCCCATTGAGCATGTTTGGGACTGGATGAAGCGTCGTCTCACGCGGTCTGCACGTCCAGCACGAACGCTGGTCCAACTGAGGCGCCAGGTGGAAATGGCATGGCAAGCCGTTCCACAGGACTACATCCAGCATCTCTACGATCGTCTCCATGGGAGAATAGCAGCCTGCATTGCTGCGAAAGGTGGATATACACTGTACTAGTGCCGACATTGTGCATGCTCTGTTGCCTGTATCTATGTGCCTGTGGTTCTGTCAGTGTGATCATGTGATGTATCTGACCCCAGGAATGTGTCAATAAAGTTTCCCCTTCCTGGGACAATGAATTCACGGTGTTCTTATTTCAATTTCCAGGAGTGTATATGCCTCCGTATGAGCCCTTACTCCCGAATCTTATCTCTTTGGTTCTACAGCAGAATAATTCGACAGTACGCTTCAAATGCCGGTTTTCTAAATTTTCTTAATAGTTTTCCTCTAAAAACGTCACTTTCCCGCGAGGGATTCCATACAGTTTTCGAAGCATCTCCATAATACTTATGCGTTCCTACTGTTAACAAATCTAGCAGACCATCTCTTAAGTGCTTCGATGTCTTGCTTCAGTCAGACTTGGTACGGATCTCAAACACTAAGGCAGTTCTGTAGTGTCGCGGAATAGTAACGAGTTGGAAACGTGAAATATTGTCAAAGTTTCGTTGCCTACGCCGAGAGCCAGAGGCAGTAGGTTAGCCAAGAGGTAAGGGGATTGCACATGTATGGAATGTGTCGTCTTGCAGGGGCAATGGCCGGGTTACACACAACAGGTGAGAGAGAATTGCTTTGCTCGCGGGATTGTGATAGACAGAGACTTTTCTGGAGTTCAAGACAGAGGTATAACGTCAGCTGTACTGCATTTCACAACTTCGCGTATGTCTGTCGTAACAACATGTAACTCTGTCGCAAGAACGCCTAAGGGGCGAGTGGAACGAATGCATTCATTGCAAACAAGTATGACGTCAGGACGTCGCTCGTGCTTCCTTTAAATACGCCAGCTTTGATAGCAACAAGGCATTCGCAGTTTTACTTGCAGTTAGATGTGTACTGGGTCGCTGTGTAGCGCTCAGCTCGGTGATCGACATGTTAATCTTTATTAAGGAGATGTTGCAGTAACGGCGGCCCATCCAGCAGCAGACGTGACGGGAGAGTACCAGCTCTGGTCCTCCCTGCTGCCGCTGTCAATCATCAACCGAGGATTAGCAGACATCACGGCAGACTCGCTCGCTGCCAATGCTGACCACATCAGTGAGCTGTCGTCGAGATTGTGCGGGACCTAGGCCCTGTGCATCCGCCGTCGCAACAGGGTGAGCCGCCGACGCTGGGGGACTGCAGCCCGTTCCGCCCGTCCACCGCGGACGAGCCACCATGAGAAGCAGGGAAGATGATGGGGTGGGATAGAGTACACTCCGCACTATGAGCACGCTTCTCGTGCCGACAACGCTGGGACTCCAACCCGGAGCCTCTACGCACAGCGGCCTGCTGTCCACTGCCCAGCTGGCCGACCAGCCGAGCGCCACCAGCCACGAACGGCCAAGGTACACAGTAAGGTCATTCCTCCGCTACGTCACAGCACGTGGCGCTGCTTCTTTGGCGTTTCTGACGCGTCCACAGTCATTTCCTAGCATCCTGACAACTGGAGAGGTCACCGCTTGGCCATCCAGTCCACCGTAGGCGACCGGGACCACCGGGGCGCCTACAGATTTGGTGTCAGAAGTCCTCGCGCCCACCGCCTACAGATTTGGTGTAGTGGTAGGAGCACGAGGCGATTTTTGTTAATAACTATGGATGCATGTTCTTTGTTGGGAGTGCACTTTCTGAGACCTGTGGAAACAGCAGATTTATCTGAGTTTAAGAAAAACATTTGGGAAACGTACTTGGTACCAGTCAGATGTACTGTGTGTAATTTAACAGGGCATGGGGAGCCATGCACGAAGTTTGTACCAGTAGAATGTTCAATTTGGAGACGATTTGGTCACGCAGCGCACCATTGTAGAAAGTGTTGTTGGGCAATAACAAGGCGGAAGGATTAATTCTGTTTAGTTGTGCATTGTGAGTCTTGTTCGTCTTCTTGTGTATAGTGCTCAACTGTGACAAAGGAGTTGAGTAGTTAGTGCAGTTATTGTTCTGAGGAGTAAATTCAGTATAGAGTAAGTTGTTGGTAATTTGCGCAAATTATGCCGGAAACAAGATCCGTTAGTACTGAAGTGAGTATAGCTACTCTGACGGAGCAAGTCTCAAAATTGTTAGAAGAGAATGCGCAGCAGAAGTTACGTCATGTAGAATTAATGACGCAAATGGAGACCTTGCGTTCGGCGCATGAGTCGCAAACGGGTTCAAGTGAGAGCAAGTCAGTAGCAGTGTCCAACCTTGCAATATATCCTTCAGTAGCTAACCTGATCACGCCTTTCTCGGGTAAAACAACAGAGGATGTCACAGCGTTCATTAACGATGTCTTGGCAACAGCTGCAATGAGCAATTGGTCGGACGTAATTACGTTACGTATGGCAAATTTGCAACTTGCAGGGGAAGCCAAGACGTTCGTGATGTACCATGAGACGCTTAGTAAGGCGAGCACGTTTGAAGAATTTGCAGATGGGTTACGACAAAGATATCGTAAGCAGAATAGTGCAAGATTTTTCAGGGAGAAGTTAGCTTATTTGACATAGAAAGTCAATGAGACAGTGGAGTATTTTCAGATAGGATATGGAAAATTAATTCGCAGACCTATGAATTATCGGGTAACCCTGATGCTGATCGTATATTACTACGAGAGGCAGAAAACGGAGCCCTCGATGTATTTCTCAGGGGAATTCGTGCAGAATTTTCTCATAGGGTTAGGATGTAGAATCCTGGGGATTTAGCTGCAGCACTGCATATTGCAACGCATCTGCAGGAGATAGACATTGCAACAAGGGTTCGCAATGACAAACGCATCTTTGTGTCTGAGAGGAATTGTTACCGTTGTGGGAGGAAAGGTCACGTGAAGGCTCAATGCAGAAAGCCGCAGTGCTACGCTTGTAAACACTACGGTCACAAGGCGAATGAGTGTGGTTGTAAGCAGAAAAAAGAACAGAAAAAAGCGTTAAATGGGAACGGGAGTGTTTCGTCCGTCGGAAGACATTCCCGGTAAGCAGTGTAAGTAGGCTGTTCAGGTTTTTTTATTGGTAACGCCACCTCTGTATGAAAATCACTGGCTGTGCTGTGTGCAGTCTGTGGCTGCTTTGCATTGTTGTAATACTCGCCATTGTAGTGTTAGGCAGCTGGCTGTGAACAGCGCGTAGCATTGCGCAGTTGGAGGTGAGCCGCCAGCAGTGGTGGATGTGGGGAGAGAGATGGCGGAGATTTGTAATTTGTCATGAACTGCTATATTTATATATGATGATATCAAGGTAAATACATTGTTTGTTCTCTACTAATATCTTTCATTTGCTAACTATCCCTATCAGTAGTTAGTGCCTTCCATAGTTTGAATCTTTTATTTAGCTGGCAGTAGTGGCGCTCGCTGTATTGCAGTAGCTTGAGCAGCGAAGATTTTTGTGAGGTAAGTGATTTGTGAAAGGTATAGTTTAATGTTAGTCAGGGCCATTCTTTTGTAGGGATTTTTGAAAGTCAGATTGCGTTGCGCTAACAAAATATTGTGTGTCAGGTTAAGCACAGTCATGTATATTTGTTGAAAGGGGACGTTTCATATGGATAGACATTAAGATGTGAATATACATTTCCCTTATCTGCATTGTTATCTTTACTGTAATATTTTTTCTGCTTGAGCTATGTCACGTTTAGATATAAGCTGCCGTTTGCCAGGCATAGTGCTACTGAACTTTAATTTGTGTTACTCTGCTAAGCCAGATTTATTTTTTTTGTTTGCTGCGCATTGCATCGTATTAGTTATAATGTTGAGTTGCTTGGTAATTTAGATTTACTGTAGCTTGCTTTGCGATTTTCCATTTTTTTTATTGCTGTTTATATTAATTGTTTTATGTGCTGCTGCATTGCCTCGTCCCTTAGTTTAGCATCTGAGCTCAGTAGATTTAAGTTAGCTTAAGAGGGGGTAGACTATATAAGAAACTAACTATTATAAATTTATAAGAAATAGGATACTGTACAGTGGAGAAAAACTATTATTGACAGAGAATGTGGACAAAATACAGAAGGCAGGCTTAGATAGGACTTTTTGGGAATAATGATGAACAAAGGGAGATCTCCATGCAAAATACTGCAGTAAAACAAACCCTGTCCTTTCCCTTTTGTGTTATCCCACTATATGTTTGTGTACCCTTGTGTATTTGTTTTCTTCCTGTCTCTGTGTAGTTTCATAGAATTTTTTCTTCTTTTAATATTAAGCTACATTCACTATGATGAGGAATACTGTTATCCTCGAATATAATTGGCATTAATAATATGTTATTTACTTTGTAAAGATGTTAGACATTATTAATTCCGTTCTGTTTAATGCTCATGTGTGAAGTTGATGTTTCAAAAGTTATTGTGATCTTTTATGTATGTACTCATGTCATAATTCCACTGATGTATATGTTAGTTCGATTCTTTTGTAAAGCCTGTACTACAAATGTTATCTGTATTATTATGTTCTTTAATGATGTATTTTGTACCTTTGTTATTGTATTTTTATGTTACCAAATTGTAATTGTTACCAGTTCTTCAAATTAAGTAACATTTCACTGCACACGTTTCTGTTGGTCATAGTACATGGACAATATGTGAGAAGTAGGGACTGATAATGTTTGCACGTGTGTTAATGATTCAGCAAGGGACTGGATAACAGCATTGCTGGATCTAAGGACAATTCCAGAAACTTTGTGAGTGCACAAGTGGTGGTTTATGGACTTGCTATATTGTCCGTAAGACTCTTCGATGGTGATTGTGCACCTGCACATTTGCAACAGATGGCTGCTGGCCGTCTCTACCAGGACTACAGTGGGTCTGCATCTTTGATGGCCCACCAATTGCTACAAGGACTGCAGTGGGTCTGCACCTCTGGTGGCCCACCAGTACCGTAATTTCTACCAGGACTACAGTGGGTCTGCTCTGTGATGACCTAACTACCAATATTCTTCAAAACGTCGACTGACTCTGCTGTGGGTTTACTCTGTTGTGGCCCATTACCTGTCTGCATGTCGAGTCAGCACTGTCTTTCCGTTGGAAGGACAACACTACTTCTTCAAGACTGCATGGAAATCCACTACGTCTGTGTGCATTGTCTTTTACTGCTCAGACTTTGAGAAAAACACTGCAATTTTACTGTGACGAATGATGAGGACTGTCTTTATGGACTGTGAGAAAATTTTAGCTTTTGACCAACATTGTATCAATAAGTGTGTGCCTTTGATTTCTTTGTTATTGTAATTGTGAAAAAAATTTTAACAAATATGTATTGGCCAGTGCCCAAAAAAATTTGTAAAATTTTTTTGGGTAGCATGGGGGCTATGTAAGTAGGCTGTTTAGGTTTTTTTATTGGTAACGCCACCTCTGTATGAAAATCACTGGCTGTGCTGTGTGCAGTCTGTGGCTGCTTTGCATTGTTGTAATACTCGCCATTGTAGTGTTAGGCAGCTGGCTGTGAACAGCGCGTAGCATTGCGCAGTTGGAGGTGAGCCGCCAGCAGTGGTGGATGTGGGGAGAGAGATGGCGGAGATTTGTAATTTGTCATGAACTGCTATATTTATATATGATGATATCAAGGTAAATACATTGTTTGTTCTCTACTAATATCTTTCATTTGCTAACTATCCCTATCAGTAGTTAGTGCCTTCCATAGTTTGAATCTTTTATTTAGCTGGCAGTAGTGGCGCTCGCTGTATTGCAGTAGCTTGAGCAGCGAAGATTTTTGTGAGGTAAGTGATTTGTGAAAGGTATAGTTTAATGTTAGTCAGGGCCATTCTTTTGTAGGGATTTTTGAAAGTCAGATTGCGTTGCGCTAACAAAATATTGTGTGTCAGGTTAAGCACAGTCATGTATAATTGTTGAAAGGGGACGTTTCAGCAGAAGCACAGTGAAAACTCGTACTGAGACGGATTATTGCTTGATGGGTGTTATAAGAAATAACAGATGTAAGTTTTTGATTGATACAAGGGCACATGTATCTGTTGGTAGTCTAGACCTCGTGGGTAGGAGAAGACTAGGTACTCCAAGGTATAGATTACGTGGAGTAGGTAATAATGAGTTGCAATCATTGAGTAAAACACAGCTCGTTTTTGAGATTGGAACTGTAGATTTCGGAGAGCAAATGGAAGTGTTTCCATCTGTGGGGAAAGGGTATTCTGTGATTCTCAGACTGAACTTCCTCGATAAACACCATTCCAAAATTAATCTTTCACAGCATACAGTTGAACTTAGTGGAAACTTGTTTTCAATGGGTACAACAGCTGTAAATGTTTCTACGTCGCGAGGTGCATCCGTTGCTAAGGTGTCACCAATTGAACCGCGTACTAGTGCATTAAAGATGATTATGTATGTCAAAGTGCCTTCGGGTACAGGGAAGTTAGTTTGGTTGTCAGTAGGTACCGATGTACCACAGCAGAGACTATGTGTGGTGGAGCCACTGCAGAGCAATGAAGCATTGGATGAAATGCATTGTTTTATTAGGAGGAGCGTTGCGCACGTAACGGATATAAATGGGGAACTGATCATTCCGGTCAGTGTAGATAATTTTGGGGCAGATGAAGTGGATCTCTCAAAGGGTTTAGTGGTAGCAAGTTTGGAAATACTCGACGATGAGGATACAGGTGAATCCCAAGGTGATTATAACGTCAAGCAAACCGTCAAGGCATCTGTACTACGTGATAAGATTCGTCACTTGGAGAATGGTGATCGGAAAGCTATGGAAGCTTTGTTATTAGAGTTTTTGAATTTGTTTAATTCAGAAGGTCCATTACCAGCAACTCCTATTACATATCACCGTATACCGACTGGCGATAGTCCGCCGGTCTATAGAAAACCATACAGGATAGCGAAACACCTACAACCACTAGTGGAAGAATTTATTAATCAAAAGCTAAGGGACGGTATTATAGAGAACAGCGAAAGCCCGAGGTCTGCCAACATAGTGGTAGTTCCTAAGAAGTCACTGGACGGTACTAAAAAGTATAGGTTTTGTTGCGACTATAGTTTTTTGAACGCACGAACTGTAACAGATGCGTATCCAATACCGAACATCACGGAAACATTGGATAACCTAGGTCGGTGTAAATATTTTTTGACACTAGATCTAAAGAATGGGTACCATCAGATAGAAGTAAGTCCCGAGGATAGACCGAAGGCGGCCTTTACAACAAGCCTTGGTCACTTTCAGTATCGCAGAATGCCATTTTGGTTGAAAAACGCTCCTGCTACTTTCCAGCGTCTGTTAGATGGTGTGCTTTGGGGACTGAAACCGAAGATTGCTATGGTATACCTCGATGATATTGATACTTTTTCGCGTAATATAGAAGAGCATGTGGAACGACTGAACGAAGTATTTAGTAAGCTAAGAGCGGCAAATCTTACGCTTAATGTCGAGAAATGTCAGTTTGCTCAGACACAAGTGACTTACGTTGGGCATATTATCAGTCAGGATGGGGTAAGAACGGGACCCCGTCTAACGTTGTCTGTGCGTGGTTTTCCAGTAACACACCACTAAACAAGTTCAGAAATATGTCGGTTTATGTAATTACTACAGACGATATGTAAAGGGGTTCGAGGAAATTGCACATCCATTAACGAGATTGTTAAAGAAAGGTGTCAAGTTTGAATGGACAGCACAGTGCCAGGAGGCATTCGAGAAGCTCAAACAGATACTAACACCAGACCCAGTGTTGATACTTCCTGATTTCGAACAAGAGTTCATACTATCTTGTGATGCTAGTAATATTGCTGTAGATTGTATTCTTTCTCAGAGGGTTAATGGACAGGAATATCCAGTGGCTTATGCTTCCAGGCAACTGAATAAGGCAGAGAAGAATTATTCAACTACAGAGAAAGAAATGTTAGCAGTGATTTACGGCATCTCGTATTTTCGCTGTTATTTATATGGGCGTAAGTTCAAGGTGATTACATATCACGCAGCATTGAAGTGTTTGTTGGGGTTGAAAGATCCTTCGAGTCGTTTAACGAGATGGGCACTGAAACTAAGTGAATTTGACTACGAGGTAATTCACAAAGCAGGGGTAAAACATACGAATGCAGATGCGCTTAGTAGAATAATAGCAGCTGTAGAAGTTGTGGGCATAAGTGAGAAGGAGTGGATAAAGGCGCAAGCCATTGACAGATAGTGTCAATTGTTCCGAACGCAACCGCAGTTTGAAATGCAGGACGGGTTGCTTTGCAGGAAGACGAAGTGCGGACTACGCGTCGTACTACCGGAGTCGCTGAGGGAAGAAGTGTTGAAACAAGCACATGACCATGTATTGTCGGGTCATGGTGGTAAAAGAACGACTGATAGACGGGTAGCTGAAAGGTTTTGGTGGAAGACACGTCGCAATGATGTAGAGCAGTATGTGCAAAAATTGTATACCGTGTGCGCAGATAGCAGATTTAAGTCATCAGAAAATTCAGTTACAGAGACTACCTGAAGCGGATCGTCCGTTCGCGTTAATCGGAATAGACGTAATCGGAGCATTTAACAAGACCCAAGCGGGTCATCGATACGTATTAACAATATTAGATCATTTTTCCCGATACCTGGTAATGGCAGCTATTCCAGATCAGAAGGCAAGCACTGTTGCCCAAGCCTTAGTAAATAACTAGTTGCTGAAGTATGGTGTGCCTGATACTATAATTACAGATAAGAGTAGTAAATTTATGTCGGAGCTGATGAAGCAGTTATGCCGTTTATTGAAAGTTAAGAAGTTGCGGACAAGTCCTTTCATTCTCAGTCGAATGGACGAACAGAACGGGTTCCTAGGACGTTAGTTAAGATGATTAGTCATTACAAAAATTCAGAACACACGGATTGGGACGTGTATTTAAATCTGTCGACAAGCGCATATAACGCGAAAGTTCATACAGGAATGGGGCTCTCTCTGTATGAGGTAATTTATGGTCGGAAAATGCCATCACCATTTGATGTGCTCAAACTTCAGGTAGGTTCACAGGATAGTCAGTGAAGAATTTCGCCAAGAAATTGAAAGAGAATTGGCAAAGGGTACGGCGTGCTAATACTAAAGCTTTGGAGAAACTAGAGAGCATTGTGTAAAGAACAGGTAAACTGCCGCAATACAGAATTGGTCAATGGGTATTATTGGCTAATCCTTATGTTCCGAAGAGTAAAACAAAGAAGTTTTTAACGAAATATTCTGGACCGTATCAGGTAAATGAAACAGTGTCTCCAGTGAAAGTAAAGTTGCAGTTACCAACCAAGTCGTCAGTAGTTCATGTGAGTAGGATTAAGCCGTTTAAGGGCGCAGTGGATGCGTTACCGCAGATTCCTCCAGCAGTAGCAAAGGGTGTGAGGGTACCGAAGCTAAAAGAACAGCAGAGGAACGTTCCTTACGCACTTAGGTCTAGGGATAAGTTGATTAAATGTCCTCGGGGAGGAACATGTATT
The DNA here is from genome assembly GCF_021461385.2 of Schistocerca piceifrons. Classification (NCBI taxonomy): domain Eukaryota; kingdom Metazoa; phylum Arthropoda; class Insecta; order Orthoptera; family Acrididae; genus Schistocerca; species Schistocerca piceifrons. The sequence continues at coordinate 559,976,788 of NC_060143.1, forward strand.
TATTGTTATTAGGTAATAGGGTATGTGTATTTTTTACTTATTTTAGACGTAGCAAGGAAGGGAGCGATTGAAATGGCTTCCTTTTCCTTCAGGTGCCGTGCCAGGATGTGGCCCGGGAAACTTTTCGTCGGTCTGGTACTGCTACACTGTTGCAGAGGAGAGGTGGTGCAGGTGCAACCACTAGATAAGGGAATTTTGTTTGCAAGACAATTAGATGTGGTATTTTCAAGCCGCATGTGGACAATTGTGTTCACGTACAATATATGGGGAGTGAGGAATGATGTACGGACACTACAGGATAGGTTTATGGCGCTACAGGCGGCCATGGAGAGGGAGAGGTTGTTTCAAGAGATACGGAACGAGTATCAGGAATTGAAGCTCTCATACGAAAAGCTGAGAAGGCAGCTGCAGCAAGTAACAGAAGTGGTCCCGCAAACGCTCGTTCGCAGGAAACGAGGATGGTTGGATGCAGGGGGAAAATCGCTAAAAACAGTGTTTTGAACTGCGGACGAGGAAGATATAAGGACCCTAAATAGTACGGTGGGAGAGATGCAGGAGTTGGCAGAGGAGACAAAGTCGAAAGTGGATTGGCACACGACACGTATAGATAACATGGAACAGGGGATATTGAATGTCACTAGAACAGTGCAGGAGTTGAAGTCAGACCTGGAACGGTATGCAGCAAATAGCAGGAGAGTGTTGAATGGGGATATAGAGGCTATACAGGCGAGATTGAGACGAATAGACGGGAAAATACAAGTAGCAGCTTTATTGAGGGCATTAGCAGACAGGATGGATGATGCGCGTGTCGAATTGGCAGCGTTGTATGAAGCTATGCATCACGCAGTGCATGAGCAATTGAGTGCCACTCTGTTAGGTCCAGATCAGATGCTGAAGGCGTTGTCGAAAGCGCACAAGGAATTCTCGGAAGGAGTGCGTCATGTCGTGCCTCCGGGGAAGCGGAATTTACCGTTATTCTGTCGCATACCTAAAGTGAGGGTGATTACGGATCAGGCGAGTATACACAGAGAAGGGCAAATACCAGTGATCGGTATCAATTCGTCGTACCAGTGTCATACAGTACACCCGTATCAAATTAGATGGGATGCACTTAGGAAGTGGGTGCAAGTGCAAACTCTGGAAGTGTTGTTAGTGTCAAGACGGAGGAGTGCTCATTTAGTAATGTCTACGGAAGATTTGACAGACTGTTTCAGGGGAAGTTTTTTTATTTGTCCAGCAAAGGTGGTGGCAACCCACAATCATTCATGTGAGATGCAGTTGTTCTTGGGGAAAATGGGAACCTTAGAATGCGAAAAGAAGGTGTTACTTCCGTCACCGAAATTTCAGAAAGTTGGGGAACATTGGATTTACTCTGTGTTCGAGCTAGAGACCGTAGTTGCCACTTGTTACAGAAATGGTAGATTGACAAATATATCAAAGCTTGAATTGCAGGGCAGTGGGTTATTGATTAATGGCACTGGATGTGAAATAGTGGGGAAGTCTCGAGATGACTGGGTGTTGTTGTGTCGTCTTCATCATCATCATTCATTCCCATTACGGTCGGAGGAAGGCAATGGCAAACCACCTCCACTAGGACCTTGCCAAGTAAAGCGGTGCGGGTCTCCCGCATCGTTCCCCTACGCTCTGTAAAGAAGCATGGGACTTCATTTCAATTTCATTTTCACCTACCAGCTACTTTCATGGGTACAACAATGATTAACGCGACACAGTCTATCTTGTATTATCCAGAGGAACCACCACACATATTGCCTCGCCAGAACCTAACGTTTATTAACGAGTCCTTGGATCCCACATTGCTACAATCTTTAGATAGCCTGATTATCTCAGAAAAAGAACAGATCTCAGTTAATCAACTACTGCAGCACGAGCAGCATTATCGGGAGAAACGTAAGCAAAACACAATTATATTTGGTGTGTCAACGACTAGCATAATCTTAGTTCTAGTGTTTATTTGTGCAACTTACTTTTGTATACGGAAAAAGATGCCTCGTTCTGAAATAACAACCGTACATGAAATACCTATGGTGTGGATCGGGAATAGTGGAACGTAATATAAATAGATAACCAATGATAAGATTGGAACCAGTATTAAGTGTAAATAGATTATTTGCGGATAAGAAAAGCTTGACAGTGTTGAAGGATTAGTTGTAAGATACCTATAGAGTATAAGGAAGTACGGCGTGCACAACCGGTAAGTCCAGAATTGTAAAATTCGGGACGAATTTTCGTAAAGGAGGGGGATGTGTAGTGTTGCGGAATAGTAAAGACTTGGAAACGTGAAATATTGTCAAAGTATCGTTGCCTATGCCAAGATCCAGAGCCAGTAGGTTAGGGAAGAGGTAAGTGGATTGCACATGTGTGGAATGTGTCGTCACACAGGGGCAATGGCCGGGTTACACACAACAGGCGAGAGATAATTGCTTAGCACACGGGTTTGTGTCAGATGGAGACTTTTGTAGAGTTCAAGACAGAGGTATAGCATCAGCTGTACTGCATTTCACAACTTCGCGTAAGTCTGTCGTAACAAAATGTAACTCTGTCGCAAGAACACCTAAGGGGCGAGTACGACAGATAAGTCAGCAGTATAAGGGGAACGAATGTGTTCATTACAAATGAACATGACGTCAGGACGTCGCTCGTGCTTCCTTTAAATACGCCAGCTTTGATAGCAACAAGGCACTCGCAGTTAGACTTGCAGTCAGATGAGTACTGGTACGCTGCGTAGCGCTCAGCTCGGTGGAAAGACCTGCACCAAGCGAACGGTCTACCCGACGGGAGGCCCTAGCCACACGACATTTCCATTTTATTAAGGAGATGTTGCAGCAGACGTGAGGGGACAGTACCAGCTTTGGTCCTCTCTGCTGCCGCGGTCAATCATCAACCGAGGATTAGCAGACATCGCGGCAGACTCGTTCGCTCCCAATGCTGACCACATCAGCGAGCCGTCGTCGAGATCGTGCGGGGCCTAGGCCCTGTGCATCTGCCGCCGCAACCAGGTGAGCCATCGACGCTGGGGGACTGCAGCCCGTTCCGCCCGTCCACCGCGGACGAGCCACCAGGAGGAGCAGGGAAGAAGACGGGATGGGATAGAGTACACTCCGCACTACGAGAACGCTTCTCGTGCCGACAGCGCTGGGACTCCAACCTGGAGCCTCTAGGCGCAGAGGCCTGCTGCCCGTTGCCGAGCCAGCCGACCAGTCGGGCGCCACCAGCCACGAGCGGCCGAAGTACGAAGTAAGGTCATTCCTCCACTACGTCACAGCACGCGGCGCTGTGCTAGCAAGACTGTGCGGCCCGGAGCTGGTGTCATCGCTACGAGTCAGCGAGGACTCGGGGAAGGTCGTTGATATCACCAAGCTCAGCCAGCCTGTGTTATGCGGGCCACATTGTACTCGGCAGGAAAAAAGTTGTCATGAATTAATAATGTTTCTTTGGCGTTTCTGACACGTCCACAGTCATTACCTAGCATCCTAACAACTGGAGAGGTCACCGCTTGGCCATCCAGTGCACCGTCTGCGACCGGGACCACCGGGGCGCCTACAGAACAGGTCGCTACACTGTCCTGTACGCGGTCTCCTTTAGAGGTTAGCCACCCTTTAGTAAAATTCTCTCAATAAACCAAAGTCGACCATTCGCCTTTCCTAGCACAGTTGTCATATATTCGTTCCCTTTCATATCGCTTCGAAATGTTACGACTAGATGTTTAAACGATGTGACTGTGCCAAGCAGAACACTAGTACATCTACATCTACATCCATACTCCGCAAGCCACCGGACGGTGTGTGGCGGAGGGTACCATGAGTACCTCTATCGGTTCTCCCTTGTATTCCAGTCTCGTATTGTTCGTGGAAAGAAAGATTGTCGGTATGCTTCTATGTGGGCTCTAATCTCTCTGATTTTACCCTCATGGTCTCTTCGCGAGATATACGTAGGAGGGAGCAATATACTGCTTGACTCTTCGGTGGAGCCGGCCGGAGTGGCCGTGCGGTTCTGGGCGCTACAGTCTGGAGCCGCGTGACCGCTACGGTCGCAGGTTCTAATGCTGCCTCGGTCATGGATGTGTGTGATGTCCATAGGTAAGTTAGGTTTAAGTAGTTCTAAGTTCTGGGGGACTGATGACCACAGCAGTTAAGTCCCATAGTGCTCAGAGCCATTTGAACCATTTTTGAACTCTTCGGTGAAGGTATGTTCTCGAAACTTTAACAAAAGCCCGTACCGAGCTACTGAGCGTCTCTCCTGCAGAGTCTTGCACTGGAGTTTATCTATGATCTCCGTAATGCTTTCGCGATTACTAAATGATCCTGTAACGAAGCGCGCTGCTCTCCGTTGGAACTTCTCCATCTCTTCTATCAACTCTATCTGGTACGGATCCCACACTGCTGAGCAGTATTCAAGCAGTGGGCGTACAAGCGTACTGTAACCTACTTCCTTTGTTTTCGGATTGCATTTTCTTAGGATTCTTCCAATGAATCTCAGTCTGGCATCTGCTTTACCGACGATCAACTTTATATGATCATTCCATTTTAAATCACTCCTAATGCGTACTCCCAGATAATTTATGGAATTAACTTCTTCCATTTGCTGACCTGCTATTTTGAAGCTAAATGATAAGGGATCTATCTTTCTGTGTATTCGTAGCACATTACACTTGTCTTCATTGAGATTGAATTGCCATTCCCTGCACCATACGTCAATTCGCTGCAGAACCACCTGCATTTCAGTACAATTTTCAACTGTTACAACCTCTCGATACACCACAGCAACATCTGCAAAAAGCCTCAGTGAACTTCCGATGTCATCCACATGGTCATTTATGTATATTGTGAATAACAACGGTCCTATGACACTTCCCAGCGGCACACCTGAAATCACTCTTACTCTGGAAGAGTTCTCTCCATTGAGAATGACATGCTGCGTTTTGTTATCTAGGAACTCTTCAATCCAATCACACAATTGGTCTGATAGTACATATGCTCTTACTTTGTTCATTAAACGACTGTGAGGAACTGTATCAAACGCCTTGCGGAAGTCAAAAAACACGGCATCCACCTGTGAACCGGTGTCTATGGCCCTCTGAGTCTCGTGGACGAATACCGAGAGCTGCGTTTCACACGACCGTCTTTTTCGAAACCCATGCTGATTCCTACAGAACAGGTTTCTAGTCTCCATAAAAGTCATTATACTCGAACGTAATACGTGTTCCAAAATTCTACAACTGATCGACGTTAGAGATAAAGGTTATAGTTCTGCACATCTGTTCGACGTCCCTTCTTGAAAACGGGGATGATGGCTCTGAGCACTATGGGACTTAACTGCTGTGGTCATCAGTAAAAACGGGGATGACCTGTGACCTTTTCCAACCCTTTGGAAAGCTACGCTCTTCTAGAGACCTGCGGTACACCGCTGCAAGAAGGAGGGCAAGTTCCTTTTATGTACTCTGTGTAAAATTAAACTGGTATCGCATCAGGTCCAGCGGCCTTTCCTCTTATGAGCGATTTTAATTGTTTCTCTATCCCTCTGTCGTCTATTTCGATATCTACCATTTTGTCATCTGTGCAACAATCTAGAGAAGGAACTACAGTACAGTCTTCCTCTGTGAAACAGCTTTGGAAAAAGACATTTAGTATTTCGGCCTTTAGTCTGTCATCCTCTGTTTCAGTACCATTTTGGTCACACAGTGTCTGGACATTTTGTTTTGATCCACCTACCGCTTTAACATGCCCTGTCAGTACATAGAACTTTACTTTCGAATTCATTGAACGCCTCTCGCATAGCCCTCCTGACACTACATTACGCTTCGCGTAATTTTAGTTTGTCTGCAAGGCTTTGGCTATGTTTATGTTTGCTGTGAAGTTTCCTTTGCTTCCACAGCAGTTTTCTAACTCGGTTGTTGTACCACGGTGGCTCTTTTCCATCTCTTACGATCTAGCTTGGCACATACTCATCTAACGCATATTGTACGATGGTTTTGAACTTTGTCCATTGATCCCCAACACTGTCTGTACTTGAGACAAAACTTTTGTATGGAGCCGTGAGGTACTCAGTAATCTGCTTTTTCTCACTTTTGCTAAACAGATAAATCTTCCTACCTTTTTTAATATTTCTATTTACGGCTGAAATCATCGATGCAGTAACCGCTTTATGATCGCCGATTCCCTGTTCTGCGTTAACTGTTTCAAATAGTTCGGGTCTGTTTGTCACCAAAAGGTCTAATATGTTATCGCCACGAGTCGGTTCTCTGTTTAACTGCTCAAGGTAGTTTTCAGATAAAGCACTTAAAAAATTTCACTGTATTCCTTGTCCCTGCCACCCGTTAATAACGTTTGAGTCTCCCAGTCTATATCCGGCAAATTAAAATCTCCATCCAGAACATTAACATGGTGGGGAAATCTACTCGAAATATTTTCCAAATTATCCTTCAGGTGCTCAGCCACAACAGCTGCTGAGCCAGGGGGCCTATAGAGACATCCAATTACCATGTCTGAGCCTGCTTTAACCGTGACCTTCACCCAAATTATTTCACATTTCGGATCTCCGTCATTTTCCTTCGATACTATTGCACTTCTTATCGCTATAAACACGCCTCCCCCTTCACTGTCCAGCCTGTCTCTGCGGTATACATTCCAATCTGAGTTTAGGATTTCATTACTGTTTACGTCTGGTTTCAGCCAACTTTCTGTCCCTAGTACTATATGGGCGTTGTGACCGTTTATTAATGAGAGCAGTTCTGGGACCTTTCTATAGACGCTCCTGCAGTTTACTATTAGCACATTAAAATTGTTATTCCCTGTTGCATTTTGCCTACTCCTACCTCGCCACGTCTCAGGAGGCGTCTTGTCGGGCCTAGGGAGGGAATTCTCTAACCTGAAAAACCCCCATGTGCACTCCACACGTACTCCGCTTCCCTTGTAGCCGCTTCCGGCGTGTAGTGCACGCCTGACTTATTCAGGGGGACCCTACATTTCTCCACCCTATAGCGGAGGTCGAGATATTTGCACCCCAGATCTCCGCAGAATCGTCTGAGCCTCTGGTTTAAGCCTTATACTCAGCTCCAAACCAGAGGACTGCAGTCGGTACTGGGAACGATACTACAAATAGTTAGCTCTGATTCCACCCCGCGAGCAAGGCTGTCTACCTTCACCAACTCCGCCAACCGCCTGTAGGAACTGAGGATGACCTCTGAACCCAGACGGCGGTTGTCATTGGTGCCGACATGAGCAACAATTTGCAGTCGGGTGCTCCCAGTGCTCTCTATCGCCGCCGTTAGGGCCTCCTCCACATCTCAGAAGAGACCCTCCGGCAAGCAGACAGAGTGAACACTGGCCTTCTTCCCCGACCTTTCCGCTATTTCCCTAAGGGGCTCCATCACCCGCCTGACGTTAGAGATCCCAATAACTAATAAACCCCTCTCCCCGTGTGCCTGCTCGGACCTTGCTGAAGGAGCGGCCACATGTCCACTCACAGGCAGAGCGGGCGATGCCACACGGCCAGCCTCCACATTCACCCTACGCCTCGTGCGCCGCGAACGCCGCTGAACCCGCCACTCCCCTTGGGGAGAGGGTGGCATGTAACACCTGGGGTGTACCATGAGACGCACCAGACTCCCAACTGCCGCTACACTCCGAGGCAGCAGCCTGAAGACGGCTGTCCGCGGCCATCAACACGCTCAGTTGTTCGCGAACAGTGGCCAGCTCCTCCTGCGTCCGTACCTAGCAGTCACACATCCTATCCATCCTAAGAAATCAATTTACTGTAGAGAGTTAATCATCTTTTAACTAGACTGCTAATTCACTAAAGGCGGCTGATTGTTAACTAACCTGTGGTGGCTAGGCACTTCTTGTAGAAAACAATGAAAATAGCACTACCTGTCTCTGGACTGTATTGAAAACAAACACTAGCACTACTGGCACTATGGTTGACTAAATGGACTCTCTCTGTCTGCCAGCCAAATCGTATAGAGAACAACAGCGGTTCTATCACACTTCCCTGCGGCACTCCTAACTTTACGCTAGTCTCTGATGAACTCTCAGCGTCGAGGATAACATTCTCTTTCTCTTACTTAAAAAGTGAACTGTGAACTGTTAACAGAATGCAATGGAGCACCGTGTAAAATGTTTTTCGGAAATCTAGATATATGTCAACTTCTTGTTGCCCTTCATCCATGTTGTTTTGTTGTGGTCTTCCGTCGAGAGACTGGTTTGATGCAGCTCTCCATGTTACTCTATCCTGTGCAAGCTTTTTCATCTCCCAGTATCTACTGCAACCTACATCCTTATGCATCTGGTGTATTCTTCTGCTGGTCTCCCTCTACGATTTTTACCCTCCATGCTGCCCTTCATTGCTAAATTGTTGATCCCTTGATGCCTCAAAATATGTCCTACCAACCGATCCCTTCTTCTAGTCAAATTGTGCCACAGGCTTCTCTTCTCCCCAATTCTATTCAACACCGCATCATTTACGTGATCTAACCAGCTAATATTCAGCATTCTTCTGTCGCACCACATTTCGAAAGCTTCTATTCTCTTCTTGTCTAAACTATTTATCGTCCACGTTTCACTTCCATACGTGGCTACACTCCATACAAATACTTTCAGAAGCGACTTCCTGACACTGAAATCTATATTCGATATTAACAAATTCCTCTTCTTCAGAAACGCTTTCCTTGCCATTGCCAGTCCACATTTTACATCCCCTCTACTTTGACTATCATCAGTTATTTTGCTCCCCAAATAGCAAAACTCCTTTACTACTTTAAGCGTCTCATTTATAATCTAATTCCCTCAGCATCACGCGATTTAATTCGACTACATTCCATTATCCTCCTTTTGTTCTTGTTGATGTTCATCTTACACCCTCCTTTCATGACACTGTCCATTCCGTTCAACTGCTCTTTCAAGTGATTTGCTGTCTCTGACAGAATTACGATTCATCGGTGAACGTTAAAGTTTTTATTTCTTCTTTATGGATTTTAATTCCTATTCCGAATTTTTCTTTTGTTTTCTTTACTGCTTGCTCAATATACAGATTGAATAACAGCGGGGATAAGCTACAACCCTGTCTCACTCCCTTCCCAACCTCTGCTTCCCTTTCATGCCCCTCGACTCTTATAACTGCCATCTGGTTTCTGTACAAATTGTAAATAGCCATTCGCTCCCTGTATTTTACCCCTGCCACCTTCAGAATTTGAAAGAGAGTATTCCAGTCAACATTGTCAAAAGTTTTCTCTATGTCTACAAATGCTAGAAACGTAGGTTTGCCACATCATAATCTATTTTCTAAGATAAGTCGTTGGGTCAGTATCGCCTCACGTGTTCCAACACTTCTACGGAATCCAAGCTGATCTTCCCCGAGGTCGGCTTCGACCAGTTTTTCCATTCGTCTGTAAAGAATTCGTGTCAGTATTTTGCAGCCGTAGCTTATTAAACTGATAGTTCAGTAATTTTTACATCTGTCAACACCTGCTTTCTTTGGAATTCGAATTATTATATTCTTCTTGAGGTCTGACCTTCCATAGCTCGCAGTAAATCGTGAGAAAAGGGCAAGCTGAGGTTCGCACGAGCGATGCCGTCTAAAACCATACTGATTCGCTGACATAAACTTCTCAGTCTCAAGAAAGTTTATTATATTCGAATTAAAAATATGTTCAACGACTCTTCAGAAAACAGAGTTTAAGAGTGCTGGTCCGTTGTTTTACCATTCCAGTGTACTGTAGTCACCTGCGCCGTTTTTAATCGCTTGGGACTTCGTGCTCGACAGGAGATTCACGATAAATGCAAGCTAGGTAAGTGGCCAATGCTGTAGAGTTCTCTTTGAAAACCGAGTAGGGATTCCATTCGGACCTGGTGATTTTTTTTTTTTTTCAAATCAGTCAGTTGTCTCTCTACGCCAAGGATGTTTATTAAACACTACTGGCCATTAAACTTGCTACACCAAGAAGAAATGCAGATGATAAACGGGTATTCATTGGACAAATATATTATACTAGAACTGACATATGATTACATTTTCACGCAATTCGGATGCATAGATCCTGAGAAATCAGTACCCAGAACAACCATCTCTGGCCGTAATAACGGCCTTGATACGCCTCGGCATTTAGTCAAACAAAGCTCGTATGTCATGTAGAGGTACAGCTGCCCATGCAGCTTCAACACAATACCACAGTTCATCAAGAGTTGTGGCTGGCGTATTGTGACGAGCCCGTTGCTAGGCCACCATTGACCAGACGTTTCCAGTTGGTGAGAGATCTGGAGAATGTGCTGGCCAGGGCAGCAGTCGAACATTTTCTGTATCCAGAAAGGCGCGTACAGGACCTGCAATATGCGGACGTGCATTATACTGCTGAAATGTTGTGTTTCGCAGGGATCGAATTTAGGGTAGAGGCACGGGTTGTAACGCATCTGAAATGTAACATCCACTGTTCAAAGTGCCGTCAGTGCGAACAAGAGGTGAATGAGACGTGTAACCAATGGCACCCCATACGATCACACCGAGTGATACGCCAGTATGCCGACGACGAATACACGCTTCCAATGTGCGTCCGCCGAGATGTCGCCAAACACGGATGTGACCATCATGATGCTGTAAACAGAACCTGGATTCATCCGAAAAAATGACGTTTTGCCATTCGTGCACTCAGGTTCGTCGTTGAGTACACCATCGCAGGCGCTCCTGACTGTGATGCAGCGTCAAGGGTAACTGCAGCCATGGTCTCCGAGCTGATAGTCCATGCTGCTGCAAACGTCGTCGAACTCTTCGTGCAGATGGTTGTTGTCTCTCAAACGACCCCGTCTGTTGACTCGGGGATCGAGACGTGGCTCTACGATCCGTTACAGCCATGCGGATAAGATGCCTGTCATCTCGACTGCTAGTGTTACGAGGCCGTTGGGATCCAGCACGGCGTTCCGTATTACCCTCCTGAACGCACCGATTCCATATTCTGCTAACAGTCATTGGATCTGGACCAACGGGGGCAGCAATGTGGCGATACGATAAACCGCAATCGCGATAGGCTACAATCCGACCTTTATCAAAGTCGGAAACATGATGGTACGCATTTCTCCTCCTTACACGAGGCATCACAACAACGTTTCACCAGGCAACGCCGGTCACCTGCTCTCTGTGAATGAGAAATCGGTTGGAATCTTTCCTCATGTCAGCACGTTGTAGGTGTCGCCACCGGCGCCAACATTGTGTGAATGCTCTGAAAAGCTAATCATTTGCCTATCACAGCATCTTCTTCCTGTCGGTTAAATTTCGTGTCTGTAGCACGTCATATTCGTGGTGTAGCAATTTTAATGGCCGGTAGTGTATATCATCCCTACGGGAGACTGTCCGACGGTCAAATGACGGTGTGCTTGTTCGAGTCTCCTGTGTGAACGATTTCTTGAACGTAAAATTTAAAACACCGGGTTTCATTTTGCTATCTTGAACTACCACACCAGACCGGTCAACTATGGACAGAATGGAATCCTTAGACGCGCTGAGTGATCTTACATGGGACACCCAATATTGCGTCCCGTAAGTTCTGCTCATATCTAAGAATCTGATCCTCTCACGCTTGGGAAGGTTCTGCAACGTGAAACGGTGACGTCACAAACCTCGAGCAGCACTACATCGACGTTCGCCTTGACGTCCGCATTTCTCTGGCTAAGCCCTCTACTCAGATCAAGGATATGATTAGTCTGGGCGGTCCTCTCACGCTTGGGAAGGTTCTGCAACGTGAAACTGTGACGTCACAAACCTCGAGCAGCACCACATCGACGTTCGCCTTGACGTCCCGTGCGAGGGCGGCAGACGGGGTGGCTCACCTTTCTGCGGGTAGGGCTGCGGCGTGGCGCCGATGTCCCTCTCGGCGACGCGGCGGTACACGGAGGACAGGAAGGCCACGCACTTCAGGGAGAGCTCGCCGCGCGCCGTGAAGCTGCTCCGCTGCAGGCGGACGCGCAGACTCAGCCGGTTGCTGTCGTTGTGGCGCTGCGTCAGCGACGAGTTCACCTGGCGACACACACAGGGGTGCAGCCACGTAAGTGCAGGACGTGGAGACTCTGCGTGCTGCTGTCGTTGTGCTGCCGAACCAGTCACGAGTGTACCTGTTGTGACGTAATCAAGCCTAATGCATATTACGAAATCCCTCGATACCAGCGGGTATCAATCTCTCCACGCAAGTGTAAACAGCAAATTTCTGTAAAAATCGAGCACTATTTAGCTTCTGAACTACCCGTGTGTTCAGACAGCAACTGTGCAGTAACATGTGGTGGTGTGCCAAGTAATGACTGATGTGATTGTCAATTATTAATACAATATTTTCCATTGTTTAAAATATTTGAACCATATTTGACCACATACGTATTTGTATTTGTTCACAGGTCCGGTTTGTTTGAAGGCCAACGTCTTGTGTGACATCATTGTGATCAATGTCCACATGCTGACGATTGAACAAAGAATGTTTTTTGTATAGCATGTGTTCCGCAATGGAGACAAGCTTACCACAGCAGTAGAAGCTGCATTTGCTGCAAAGTCCTCGTGAGTGAAGCTGCCTAACCACAATGTTGTACGGAATCTCATTATAAAGTTTCGAAAGACCCGAAGCGTTCATAATGCTCCAAAATCAGGAAGGCCATCCGCTTCCACATCCGAAGAAAAGGTGGCGGAGGTGCAAGGCATGATGCTGTAAAGCCCAAAGAAATCAGTTATGTGACTAGCTCAGCAGGCCCACGTGTCCGTGGGTTCCACTCACAAGATTCTCCGGAAGTCACTGTCCATGTATCCGTACAAAAAGTCGGTCGTGCATGAAATAAGAGATACTGATCACCCGGCGCGTGTCAACTTTTGCAGCTGGTTTCTGTCCCTCCTGCAGGACAATGGTGAGGGATTCTTGGCAAAACGTTTTTCACGGTTGAGGCATGGTAACATATCTCTGAAAACGTGAATAGCCAAAATGGACGACGGAGAATCCGCATGAATTTAAGGTGTCATCACTGCATGATCAAAGGGTTGGTGTTTGGTGCGCCGTAACTCGTAAACGCATCATTGGGCCGATCTCGTTTCAGGACACCATAAATGCAGAGCGGTACTGCATCTGTATTCTGGAGCCGTTCCTAGGTGAATTGAATGAGGACTGGCTCCAACAAGATGGGACGACAACACATACCGCCCACAAGGCGACGAACTTTTTAAAGGACATCTTCGGTGACCGCATCATATCTCGAGGAGTCTAGCCTCCACGTTCACCCGACGTGGCTCCAACGGATGGGTACGTTGAAGGGAAAGGCCTGTGAAGGCAATCCGCACACCATACAAGAACTTCAAGCTGCACTGACACGTCACATTTGAAACATCACTCCCGATGTTCTGCACGACGTCTTCAACAACATGCAGAAACGTGTGCAACTGTGTCTTCAAGTTCTGCGGGATCACTTCCAGCATCTCTTATAACATCCATGACTTTAATATATAAAGTTATGAAATGCATAGTTACTTATTGAACTCCAGTTACAATTTCATTGAATATGTATTAACATGTGAATGACTAAAGTTAACTTTAAACAAATGGTTCAAATGGCTCTGAGCACAATGGGACTTAACTTCTGAGGTCATTAGTCACCTATAACAGAACTACTTAAACCTAACTAACCTAAGGACATCACACAATGCCATGCCCGAGGCAAGATTCGAACCCGCGAGCGTAGCGGTCATGGGGTTCCAGACTATAGCGCCTAGAACCGCTCGGCCACTCCGGCCAGCATAGTTAACTTAAATATTAGCTTCTTGAAATAATTTGCATAAATATTGACAGCAACTCTCAGGGTACTTAAACTTCCATTTGTGTGAAAAAATTTAAAATATCTTCGAAATGTCTAAATTCTATGTATAACAGAGTCACTGTTCGCGCTTGGCGGAAGCGTTGGAAAGACAGTTGTAAAAAGTAGTCATGCTTAGTGGTTGACACAACAGCCTTGAGGAACATTTTGTGAGACATATTTTGTGAGCCAATCCACCAGGAATATATGAACACACAAGATTCAACCGTTTTATTTAGTGGATAGTAAGCCACCTAGTCGGTAGACATGGAACTAGGACATTTCTTCGTATACAAACTATGCGAGACCATCATACCTCTGAGAAGAAGACAGGGAGATCAATTTTAAGACAATTACCTAAGTAAACTTCCAAGGCCTTACAGTTACTCTTCTTTCAATACATAATTAAATAATGGTGTTGTTGTGGTCTTCAGTCCTGAGACTGGTTTGATGCAGCTCTCCATGCTACTCTATCCTGTGCAAGCCTCTTCATCTCCCAGTACCTACTGCAGCCTACATCCTTCTGTATCTGCTTAGTGTATTCATCTCTTGGTCTCCCTCTACGATTTTTACCCTCCACGCTGCCCTCCAGTACTAAATTGGTGATCCCTTGATGCCTCATGTCCTACCAACCGATCCCTTCTTCTAGTCAAGTTGCGCCACAAACTCCCCTTCTTCCCAATTTTATTCAATACCTCCTCATTAGTAATGTGATCTACCCATCTAATCTTCAGCATTCTTCTGTAGCACCACATTTCAAAAGCTTCTATTCTCTTCTTGTCTAAACTATTTATTGTCCATGTTTCACTTCCATACATGGCTACTCTCCATACAAATACTTTCAGAAACGACTTCCTGACACTTAAATCTATACTCGATGTTAACAAATTTCTCTTCTTCAGAAACGCTTTCCATGCCATTGCCAGCCTACATTTTATATCCTCTCTACTTCGACCATCATCAGTTACTTTGCTCCCCAAATAGCAAAACTCCTTTACTACTTTAAGTGTCTCATTTCCTAATCTAATTCCCTCAGCATCACCCGACTTAATTAGACTACATTCCATTACCCTCCTTTTGCTTTTGTTGATGTTCATCTTATACCCTCCTTTCAAGACACTGTCCATTCCGTTCAACTGCTGTTCCAAGTCTTTTGCTGTCTCTGACGGATTTACAATGTCATCGGCGAACCTCAAAGCTTTTATTTCTTCTCCATGGATTTTAATCCCAACTCCGAACTTTTCTTTCGTTTCCTTTACTGCTTGCTGTATATACAGATTGAATTGCATCGGGGAGAGGCTACAACCCTGGCACACTCCCTTCCCAACCACTGCTTCCCTTTCATGTCCCTCAATTCTTATAACTGTCATCTGGTTTCTGTACAAATTGTAAATAGCCTTTCGCTCTCTGTAATTTACCCCTACCACCTTCAGAGTTTGAAAGTATTCCAGTCAACATTGTCAAAAGCTTTCTCTAAGTGTACAAAAGCTAGAAACGTAGGTTTGCCTTTCCTTAATCTTTCTTCTAAGATAAGTCGTATGGTCAGTATTGCCTCACGTGTTCCAACTTTTCTACGGAATCCAAACTGATCTTCCCCGAGATCAGCTTCTCCCAATTTTTCCATTCGTCTGTAAAGAATTCGCGTTAGTATTTTGCAGCTGTGACTTATTAAACTGATAGTTAGGTAATTTTCACATCTCTCAACGCCTGCTTTCTTTGGGATTGGAATTATTCTTCTTGAAGTCTGAGGGAATTCGCCTGTCTCATACATCTTGCTCACCAGATGGTAGAGTTTTGTCAGCACTGGCTCTTCCAAGGCTGCCAGTAGCTCTAATTGGATGTTGTCTACTACCGGGGCCTTATTTCCACTTAGGTGTTTCAGTGCTCTGTCAAACTCTTCAC
The DNA here is from genome assembly GCF_021461385.2 of Schistocerca piceifrons. Taxonomy (NCBI): domain Eukaryota; kingdom Metazoa; phylum Arthropoda; class Insecta; order Orthoptera; family Acrididae; genus Schistocerca; species Schistocerca piceifrons. The sequence continues at coordinate 559,992,513 of NC_060143.1, forward strand.
GCAGTATCATATCTCCCATTTCATCTTCATCTACCTCCTCTTCCATTTCCATAATATTGCCCTCATGAACATCGCCCTTGGATAGACCCTCTATATACTCCTTCCACCTCTCTGCTTTCCCTTCTTTGCTTAGAACTGGGTTTCCATCTGAGCTCTTGATATTCATGCAAGTGGTTCTCTTTTCCCCAAAGGTCTCTTTAATTTTCCTGTAGGCAGTATCTATTTTACCCCTCATGAGATATGCCTCTACATCCTTACATTTGTCCTCTAGGCATCACTGCTTAGCGATTTTGCACTTCCTGTCGATCTCATTTTTGAGACGTTTGTATTCTTTTTTGCCTTCTTTACTTGCTGCATTTTTGTATTTTCTCCTTTCATCAATTAAATTCAGTATCTCTTCTGTTACCCAAGGATTTCTACTTTCCCTCGTCTTTTTACCTACTTGATCCTCTGCTGACTTCACTATTTCATTCCTCAAAGCTACGCATTCTTCTTCTACTGTATTTCTTTCCCCCATTCCTGTCAATTGTTCGCTTATGCTCTCCCTGGAACTCTCTGCAACCTCTGGTTGATAAGAAAACGATGAAAGTGTGTTTATGGGACACGTCGTTGTAAAGACGTTTTTGAAACGGCGTGTTACACTATGCACACACACACACACACACACACACACACACACACACACACACACACACACACACGTGCGCGCGCGCGTGGGCGCGCGTCCATGCACACAGCCATTATCCACATACGCAAGCTAAGGCTATTGAAGTCATTGTGCCGTTGTGCCAGGAGTGAGTTTACCTGCGAAGGCACTCAAACATATATGCATATTATAGCCAGACGTGCAGCCTCGGCTGTTCGCTGTCGTGCTGCAGCGCCAGCGAGAAGTTTACCTGTGCATACATACAGAATAATCCATTCACAATAGCCATTCATTGGAAGTCAAATGCTTGCTGTGCGTTTGGCGCTGCGCCCGTGACTACTTGCGGATACTCACAAGTATAAACACACATTACAGCCAGTTTACGTCGTTGTCCTGCTGCATCAGCGATGAGTTTACCTCGCACTCACACAAGTCTACTTTGCACGCGTTAGCCACACACAAACGCTGAACCGGCTGCTAGCGCTGTGTTACTGCGACGACAATGAGATTATCTGTACACACTCAACAGCATTCATGCACAATAAATGCGGCGCTTAGGCTCAACCAGTTGCTGTCACTGAGCCTCTGTTTCTGCTGCGAGTTTATTTGCGAACAGTCACTAACTTTCATGGTTATTATAGGCGACACTGCAGTCACAGCTGGTAGCTATTGATATACAATTCTGCTACCGAAGAATTTACCTGTGTACACGCACAAACGTACTTGTAATTTAGAGGGAACACGCAAGCTAATAGGTTTGCTGTCTGTGCCGTACAAGTCGCGTATTCAACCGCCGCATTTTGAAAAGCCGCACAGACAGAGTTTCGGCTGCAGCTGCACGCGCCATATCCTGTCTAGTTGTGAAACACGTCAGCAGAACGTCGAAGATTAGGTAGGTGGTGACATAGGGACGTCAGTGGTCTGTCTGCGGTCGTAACTGCAAGTTATCATCGTAATTATGTCGGACCAGGTGGTCTAGCGCTTTTCTGGAGACTGAGAGGTCTTGGAATGGATTCCCGAAAATCTTCAGGTAGCCTTTAATATAACCTTCTCGTGTCAGTGAAGAGAAGAGCCGTCCTGAAGGACACGTAGTTCTGGTTCCACCTTAAACTGCAGATCCCCCTTCACCTATTGGTTAGATTATTGACACACAAAGTCGTGGAAGTGGCGTCGAATTGTAGGACATCCCTCAGACCACTGAGCCAAACGAAATCATTATTGTTACCCAGTTTGTTAACCGTATCACTCTATAAAACCCGCGATATCCTTAGAAATTTTCTGGCCTTAGAGATTCTGGAAAACAACTGCAATTTAGAGCCGAAGCTGTATGTCTCTGCTCCGTGGAGGTTGACTCCATTCACGGTAGATGTGCCTTAGCTGTAAAGGTTCACCGTGTAATCTCACAGCAAGCGCTAGTATTGGGTGCTTTCTAAAACCTCGCCACTTACGGAAAACAGTAGATTATCCTCAGCAGGGTCATTTTTTCCGCCAGCTAGAGTTATTTCAACAGCTTCTGAGAATGCTACGCAATCCCGTTAGTTCTGTCCTTTGTGCTGAAGCCGCCTCTCCGATGTGATACTATACGGGATGTGAATTTTATTCAGAGCGCAAAACGGAGAGGTCAAAAGGGGCTTCTCATGAAATGAAAAGAGATGATTGTTGGCTTATCTCATGTGTCCGTGCCCCACGCAACGGTCATAGCTCCGCCAGTGGCTTACTTTTATGGAAAACGCTATCTTGGCGAAAACTTGTAACTTTTCAGTTTCTTGATGAAATCCACAAAATTTAGAGAAAATTAACACTGTACCTGCGCAGCGTAAGTAACTACAGTGAGGTCAAAAACTTAATGTAGAAAGTAACTTTAGAATTATCTGTTACTGACAAATAAAATAGCTTGATTTTACGTGGACTATTCATAGACAGAACTGCTGCAGCTCAGTGCAAAAGGTAACTGAAAGAAATACCAATGACAGGAACAGAAATTGGACCTTTACTAAAAGACTACAACTACCAACTACGCTGCAGGTGGGGGGGGGGGGGGTTGGGTTGTTTGGGAGAAGAGACCAAACAGCGAGGTCATCGGTCTCGTCGGATTAGGAAGGACGGGGAAGGAAGTCGGCCGTGCCCTTTCAAAGGAACTATCCCGGCATTTGCCTGGAGTGATTTAGGGAAATCACAGTAAACCTAAATCGGGATAGCCGGACGCGGGATTGAACCGTCGTCCTCCCGAATGCGAATCCAGTGTACGCTGCAGAGGCTTTGTATATATACAGGGTGAGTCACCTAACATTACCGCTGGATATATTTCGTAAACCACATCAAATACTGACGAATCGATTCCACAGACCGAACGTGAGGAGAGGGGCTAGTGTAATTGGTTAATACAAACCATAAAAAAATGCACGGAAGTATGTCTTTTAACACAAACCTACGATTTTTGAAATGGAACCCCGTTAGTTTTGTTAGCACATCTGAAAATATAAACAAATACGTAATCAGTGCCGTTTGTTGCACTGTAAAATGTTAATTACATCCGGAGATATTGTAACCTAAATTTGACGCTTGAGTACCACTCCTCCGCTGTTCGATCGTGTATATCGGAGAGCACCGAATTACGTAGGGATCCAAAGGGAACGGTGATGGACCTGAGGTACTGAAGCGACTGGAACAGCACATTACGTCCACATGCTAACACCTTTTTATTGGTCTTTTTCACTGATGCACATGTACATTACCATGAGGAGTGAGGTACACGTACACACTGGTTTCCGTTTTCAATTACGGAGTGGAATAGAGTGTGTCCCGACATGTCAGGCCAATAGATGTTCAATTCGGTGGCCATCATTTGCTGCACACAATTGCAATCTCTGGCGTAATGAATGTCGTACACGCCGCAGTACATCTGGTGTAATGTTGCCACAGGCTGCCACAATACGTTGTTTCATATCCTCTGGGGTTGTAGGCACATCACGGTACACATTCTCCTTTATCGTACCCCACAGAAAGAAGTCCAGAGGTGTAAGATCAGGAGAACGGGCTGGCCAATTTATGCGCCCTCCACGTCCTATGAAACGCCCGTCGAACGTCCTGCCAAGGTTCAGCCTAGTGTTAATTGCGGAATGTGCAGGTGCACCATCATGCTGATGCCACATACGTCGACGCGTTTCCAGTGGGACATTTTCGAGCGACGTTGGCAGATCATTCTGTAGAAACTCAAAGTATGTTGCAGCTGTTTGGGCCCCTGCAATGAAGTGGGGACCAATGAGGTGGTCGCCAATGATTCCGCACCATACATTTACAGTCCACGGTCGCTGTCTCTCTACCTGTTTGAGCCAGCGAGGATTGTCCACGGACCAGTAATGCATGTTCCGTAGATTCACTGCCCCGTGGTTTGTGAAACCCGCTTTATCGGTAAACAGGTAGAACTGCAACGCATTCTCTGTTAATGCCCATTGACAGAATTGCACTCGATGATTAAAGTCATCACCATGTAGTTGCTGATGTAGCGACACATGAAACGGGTGAAAGCGGTGACGATGCAGAATGCGCATGACACTACTTTGACTCAGTCCACCGGCTCTCGCAATGTCCCGTGTACTCATGTGTGGGCTCATGGCAACAGCAGCTAACACACCAACTGCACCCGCTTTCCTGTGACGGGCCTGTTAGGACCCGTTTGCGTGCTACGACCATTCCTGTTGCATACAGTTGGCGGTAGATGTTTTGCAATATGCGGCACGTTGGATGCTCTCTGTCCGAGTACCGTTCTGCATACACCCTGCAGGCTTCAGCTACATTTCGTCGACACTCGCCATAGAAGAGTAGCATCTCCGCCTTTTCAGAGTTCGAATACGCCATGGTCACAGTTCCTACAACACTACACTATCACAAACGTCTGGTAACACGGTGTACTACAGTTGGTCTGCGTGCGGAGACGAATGCAGAATAACAATAGCAGCAAGCGCTACATGCGGACACTGCGACAGCTAAACCAAACCACAACAGTGCACTACAGCCACACTCGTAAACACGGTCGTCATCGTAAACATGTCCCTGCAGATGCTGCTCGCCGACCGTGGCCCGTGTTTGTTACAACACGCAACTGAACGTCGCAGGTTTCAAGCGTCAACTTTAGGTTACAATATCTCCGGATGTATTTAACATTTTACAATGCAACAAACGGCACTGATTACGTATTTGTATATATGTTCAGATGTGCTAACGAAACTAACGTAGTTCCAGCTAAAAAAACGTAGGTTTGTGTTAAAAACATATTTCCGTGCATTTTTGTATGGTTTGTATTAAACAGTTACACTAGCCCCTCTCCTCACGTTCGGTCTGTGGAATCGGTTCGTCAGTATTTTATGTGGTTTACGAAATATATCCAACGGTAACGTTAGGTGACTCACCCTGTGTATATAGGGTGTTACAAAAAGGTACGGCCAAACTTTCAGGAAACATTCCTCACACACAAAGAAAGAAAATATGTTATGTGGACGTGTGTCCGGAAACGCTTACGTTCCATGTTACAGCTAATTTTATTACTTCAAATCACATTAATCATGGAATGGAAACAAACAGCAACAGAACGTACCAGCGTGACTTCAAACACTTTGTTACAGGAAAAGTTAAAAATGTCCTTCGTTAGCGAGGATACATGCATCCACCCTCCTGTAGTAAAGTAGAAGTGGATAGTTCCTGTGAATTATTATGGGTGGAGGTTACACTAAACAACCGAACTAGGTTAATAATTGGCTCCTTTTACCGACCTCCCGACTCAGCAGCATTAGTGGCAGAACAACTGAGAGAAAATTTGGAATACATTTCACATAAATTTTCTCAGCATGTTATAGTCTTAGGTGGAGATTTCAATTTACCAGATATAGACTGGGACACTCAGATGTTTAGGACGGGTGGTAGGGACAGAGCATCGAGTGACATTATACTGAGTGCACTATCCGAAAATTACCTCGAGCAATTAAACAGAGAACCGACTCGTGGAGATAACATATTGGACCTACTGATAACAAACAGACCCGAACTTTTCGAATCTGTATGTACAGAACAGGGAATCAGTGATCATAAGGCCGTTGCAGCATCCCTGAATATGGAAGTTAATAGGAATATAAAAAAAAGGGAGGAAGGTTTATCTGTTTAGCAAGAGTAATAGAAGGCAGATTTCAGACTACCTAACAGATCAAAACGAAAATTTCTGTTCCGACACTGACAATGTTGAGTGTTTATGGAAAAAGTTCAAGGCAATCGTAAAATGCGTTTTAGACAGGTACGTGCCGAGTAAAACTGTGAGGGACGGGAAAAACCCACCGTGGTACAACAACAAAGTTAGGAAACTACTGCGAAAGCAAAGAGAGCTCCACTCCAAGTTTAAACGCAGCCAAAACCTCTCAGACAAACAGAAGCTAAACGATGTCAAAGTTAGCGTAAGGAGGGCTATGCGTGAAGCGTTCATTGAATTCGAAAGTAAAATTCTATGTACCGACTTGACAGAAAATCCTAGGAAGTTCTGGTCTTACGTTAAATCAGTAAGTGGCTCGAAACAGCATATCCAGACACTACGGGATGATGATGGCATTGAAACTGAGGATGACACGCGTAAAGCTGAAATACTAAACACCTTTTTCCAAAGCTGTTTCACAGAGGAAGACCGCACTGCAGTTCCTTCTCTAAATCCTCGCACTAACGAAAAAATGGCTGACATCGAAATAAGTGTCCAAGGAATAGAAAAGCAACTGGAATCACTCAATAGAGGAAAGTCCACTGGACCTGACGGGATACCAATTCGATTCTACACAGAGTACGCGAAAGAACTTGCCCCCCTTCTAACAGCCGTGTACCGCAAGTCTCTAGAGGAACGGAGGGTTCCAAATGATTGGAAAAGAGCACAGGTAGTCCCAGTCTTCAAGAAGGGTCGTCGAGCAGATGCGCAAAACTATAGACCTATATCTCTTACGTCGATCTCTTGTAGAATTTTAGAACATGTTTTTTGCTCGCGTATCATGTAATTTCTGGAAACCCAGAATCTACTATGTAGGAATCAACATGGATTCCGGAAACAGCGATCGTGTGAGACCCAACTCGCCTTATTTGTTCATGAGACCCAGAAAATATTAGATACAGGCTCCCAGGTAGATGCTATTTTTCTTGACTTCCGGAAGGCGTTCGATACAGTTCCGCACTGTCGCCTGATAAACAAAGTAAGAGCCTACGGAATATCAGACCAGCTGTGTGGCTGGATTGAAGAGTTTTTAGCAAACAGAACACAGCATGTTGTTATCAATGGAGAGACGTCTACAGACGTTAAAGTAACCTCTGGCGTGCCACAGGGGAGTGTTATGGGACCATTGCTTTTCACAATATATATAAATGACTTAGTAGATAGTGTCGGAAGTTCCATGCGGCTTTTCGTGAATGATGCTGTAGTATACAGAGAAGTTGCTGCATTAGAAAATTGTAGCGAAATACAGGAAGATCTGCAGCGGATAGGCACTTGGTGCAGGGAGTGGCAACTGTCCCTTAACATAGACAAATGTAATGTATTGCGAATACATAGAAAGAAGGATCCTTTATTGTATGATTATATGATAGCGGAACAAACACTGGTAGCAGTTACTTCTGTAAAATATCTGGGAGTATGCGTACGGAACGATTTGAAGTGGAATGATCATATAAAACTAATTGTTGGTAAGGCGGGTACCAGGTTGAGATTCATTGGGAGAGTGCTTAGAAAATGTAGTCCATCAACAAAGGAGGTGGCTTACAAAACACTCGTTCGACCTATACTTGAGTATTGCTCATCAGTGTGGGAGCCGTACCAGGTCGGGTTGACGGAGGAGATAGAGAAGATCCAAAGAAGAGCGGCGCGTTTCGTCACTGGGTTATTTGGTAACCGTGATAGCGTTACGGAGATGTTTGGCAAACTCAAGTGGCAGACTCTGCAAGAGAGGCGCTCTGCATCGCGGAGTAGCTTGCTCGCCAGGTTTCGAGAGGGTGCGTTTCTGGATGAGGTATCGAATATATTGCTTCCCCCTACCTATACTTCCCGAGGAGATCACGAATGTAAAATTAGAGAGATTAGAGCGAGCACGGAGGCTTTCAGACAGTCGTTCTTCCCGCGAACCATACGCGACTGGAACAGGAAAGGGAGGTAATGACAGTGGCACGTAAAGTGCCCTCCGCCACACACCGTTGGGTGGCTTGCGGAGTATCAATGTAGATGTAGATGTAGATGTAGATGCGCTGATGCAGCCCTGGAGAATGTCGTATTGTATCACAGCTGTCCACAATACTAGCACGAAGAGTCTCTGCATTTGGTACTTGGGTTGCCTAGACAAGAGCTTTCAAATGCCCCCATAAATGAAAGTCAAGAGGGTTGAGGTCAGGAGAGCGTGGAGGCCATGGAATTGGGCCGCCTCTACCAGTCCATCGGTCACCGAATCTGTTTTTGAGAAACGTACGAACACTTCGACTGAAATGCGCAGGAGCGCCATCGTGCATGAACCACATGTTGTGTCGTACTTGTAGAGGCACATGTTCTAGCAGCACAGGTCGAGTATCCCGTTTGAAAACATGATAACGTGCTCGATTGAGCGTAGGTGGAAGAACATGGGGCCCAATCAAGACATCACCAACAATGCCTGCGCAAACGTTCACAGAAAATCTGTATTGATGACGTGATTGCACAATTTCGTGCGGATTCTCGTCAGCCCACACATGTTGATTGTGAAAATTTACAATTGGATCACGTTGGAATGAAGCCTCATCCGTAAAGAGAACATTTGCAATGAAATGAGGATTGACACTTTGTTGGATGAACCATTCGCAGAAGTGTACCCGTGGAGGCCAATCAGCTGCTGATAGTGCCTGCACACGCCGTACATGGTACGGAAACATCTGGTTCTCCCATAGCACTCTCCATACAGTGACGTGGTCAACGTTACTTGTACCACAGCAACTTCTCTGACGCCGACATTAGGGTTATCGTCAACTGCACGAAGAACTGCCTCGTCCATTGCAGGTGTCCTCGTCGTTCTAGGTCTTCCCCAGTCGCGAGTCATAGACTGGAATGTTCCGTGCTCCCTAAGACGCCGATCAATTGCTTCGAACGTCTTCCTGTCGGGACACCTTCGTTCTGAAAATCTGTCTCGATAGAAACGTACCGCGCCACGGATATTGCCCCGTGCTAATCCATACATCAAATGGGCATCTGCCAACTCCGCATTTGTAAACATTGCACTGACTGCAAAACCACGTTCGTGATGACCACTAACTTGTTGATGCTACGTACTGATGTGCTTGATGCTAGTACTGTAGAGCAATGAGTCGAATGTCAACACAAGCACCGAAGTCAACATTACTTTCCTTCAATTGGGCCAACTGGCGGTGAATCGAAGAAGTACAGTACATACCGACGAAACGAAAATGAGGTCTAACATGGAAATTAAACGTTTCCGGACACATGTCCACATAACATCTTTTCTTTATTTGTGTGTGAGTAACGTTCCCTGAAAGTTTGGCCGTACCTTTTTGTAACACCCTGTATATATACATATATATATATATATATATATATATATATATATATATATATATATAACACTGAATTTTTTTCAAAATCTTTTTCCTCATTTAACGTATCTTTAAGTAACGATTTCAACTGTTGAGCTAAACTGGTCGGCCGTGTGATGCATATGTGAAAAATGCCGTGAAACAAGACTTGGATCTTAATGAAAGCCCTAAAACTCAATTGCTCGCTACTGTGTCTCTAAGAAGAATGCCCAGGACTGCACAACTAACAGCCGACAAAGCGCATTGCACATTAAATCAATCACAGAGTCAAGGATCTCACCCACCAGTCGTGCAGTGCACTCATGTATCTTTGTCCCAGCCCAGTGAAGGTCAATCATTTACAGTTCCTCCACCAGTCCGGTCGACGACAGCGGGATGGACGTTGGTGCATGTGGACGTGTTGCGATATCTCTACCCAACAGATCACGTAAGTGCTCCATCTGATTTAAATCCGGCGAACGGGAAGGCTAGTCCATTCGCAGAATACCCTTCCGGCACAAGAGTTCCCTCTGCTCTTCTATGCGGTCGTGCGTTGTCCTCCTTAACTATGAAGTCAGGGTCGAATTCACTACCCGAAGACATAGACTGGGAAGAAATACAGTGTCAGCGTAACGTTGCCCCGCTAATGTACCTTGTTAAAATCCACACATCAAAGCCGGAGAGTTCCGGAACCTTAGAGTGGTTGGTGAGTCACGTCGTCCATAAACAGCCATTTTCAACCTATCCCAGGCATGTTCGACAAGGTTCTTGTCTGGAGCACATGCTGGCCACTCTAGACGAGCGATGTAGTTATCCTGGAGGAAGTCATTCACAAGATGTGAACCATGGGGGCGCGAATTGTTGTCCATGAAGACGAATGCCTTGCCAGTATGTTGCCGATTTAGTTGCACATCGGTAGGAGGATGGGATTCACGTATCGTACAGCCGTTACGGTGCGTTCCATGACCACCAACCGCGTACGTCATGCCTACATAATGCCACCCCAAAACGGCAGGTAACCTCCAAATGGTTAAAATGGCTCTGAGCACTATGGGACTCAACTGCTGAGGTCATTAGTCCCCTAGAACTTAGAACTAGTTAAACCTAACTAACCTAAGGACATCACAAACATCCATGCCCGAGGCAGGATTCGAACTTGCGACCGTAACGGTCTTGCGGTTCCAGACTGCAGCGCCTTTAACCGCACGGCCACTTCGGCCGGCAGGTAACCTCCACCTTGCTGCACTCGACGGACAGTGTGTCTAAAGCTTTCAGCCTGGCCGGGTTGCCTCCAAACACGTCTCCAACGATTGTTTGGTTGAAGACATATGCGACACTCATCGGTAAACAGTACGTAATGCCAATCCTGAGCGGTCCATTCGGCATGTTGTTGGGCCCATCTGTACCGCGCTGCATGGTGTCGTGGTTGCAAAGATGGAGCTCGCCATGGACGTCGTGAGTGAAGTTAAGCATCATGCAGCACACTGCGCACAGTTTGAGTCGTAAGACGTCGTCCTGTGGCTGCTTGAAAAGCATTATTCAACACGATGGCATTGCTGTCACTGTTCCTCGAGCCGTAATCCGTAGGTGGCGTTCGTCCACTGCAGTAGTAGCCCTTGGACGGCCTGAGTGAGGCATGTTATCGACAGTTCTTGTCTCTCTGTATCGCCTCCTTGTCCTAACAACATCGCTTTGGTTCACTCCGAGATGCCTGGACACTTCCCTTGTTGGGAGCTATTCTTGGCACAAAGTAACAATGTGGACACGATCGAACCGCGGTATTGACCTACAGACTACAGACAACTCGAGCCGTGTACCTCCCTCCTGGTGAAATGACTGGAACTGATCGGCTGTCGGACCCCATCCGTCTAACAGGGGCTGCTCATGCATGGTTGTTTACATCTTTGGGTGGGCGCGATTAGTGACATATCTGGACAGTCAAAGGAACTGTGTCTGTGATACAATATCCACAGTCAAAGTCTATCTTCAGGAGTTCAGGAGTTCTGGGAACTCAAGGATGCAAAACTTTTTGGATGTGTGTATGTGCAGAGCATTACATTCGTGCAACATTATGCCTCCCTACAGCGTAACATTTTGGCCTCCAAACCGATCATGCTCGAAAATGTACCTGTGTGCTTTTTACGTGACCCTACCTCTTGTAGTATGGGAATACGTCGAAATTGTTGACACTGATCGTTTCCGTGTTCCAGCTGTTATGGTGCAGAAAGTTATTATTTTCCAGTGGCGATCGACTTCCTAATCTTTGAACACTGTACGCTCACCCGTCACTACTTGAGTGACGCTGTACTCCTTCCCAATGTGCGTCTTACTTCATTTTTGAGGACGACAGTGCGCGACGGCATCGAACAGGGGAAATGGAGAAGGTCATAGAAAGTGAGGCTGTTCGGCAAATGGGCTTCCCTGCACGTTCCCATGGAGCGCATTGGGGGTACGTTTTGGAGGCACGCTTTAGCACTTCCACATTTACCAGTGACCATCTTGCAGTAGTCAACCGCGCTGATGGGGGAATGCCCTAGAAGAACTCCTCACCAAACTTGTGGCCATCATGAGAGCACATTGCACAGCATGCACTGCCGTCAGTGGTCAGTGGTAATCACCCACACAATATGAAGAACAATGTCTCGCCATTTGCAATGTCCAGGAAATCACCATGAAACTTGGTGACTTCATTTTAATTATTTTCTTTAAATAAATTTGCCATTCTGTTGTCCCATTGTTTATTTCTTTCGGTTACCATCTGCACAATGCAGTAGCAGTTCAAAAAAAATGGTTCAAATGGCTCTGAGCACTATGGCACGTAACTTCTGAGCTCATCAGTCCCATAGAACTTAGAACTACTTAAACCTAACTAATCTAAGGACATCACACACATCCATGCCCGAGGCAGGATTCGAACCTGCGACCGTAGCGGTCGTGAGATTCCAGACTGTAGCGCCTAGAACCGCTCGGCCACATAGGCCGGCCGCAGTAGCAGTTCCTTCTACATATGTCCCCCGTTTCAAATATGGCTGTGAGCACTATGGGACTTAACATCTGTGGTCATCAGTCCCCTAGAACTTATAATTACTTAAACCTAACCAACCTAAGGACATCACACACATCCAGGCCCAAGGCAGGATTCGAACCTGCGACCGTAGCGGTCACGCGGTTCCAGACTGAAGCGCCTAGAACCGCACGGCCACACAGGCCGGCTCCCCCGTTTCATCGAGTTATGTACACTCCTGGAAATTGAAATAAGAACACCGTGAATTCATTGTCCCAGGAAGGGGAAACTTTATTGACACATTCCTGGGGTCAGATACATCACATGATCACACTGACAGAACCACTGGCACATAGACACAGGCAACAGAGCATGCACAATGTCGGCACTAGTACAGTGTATATCCACCTTTCGCAGCAATGCAGGCTGCTATTCTCCCATGGAGACGATCGTAGAGATGCTGGATGTAGTCCTGTGGAACGGCTTGCCATGCCATTTCCACCTGGCGCCTCAGTAGGACCAGCGTTCGTGCTGGACGTGCAGACCGCGTGAGACGACGCTTCATCCAGTCCCAAACATGCTCAATGGGGGACAGATCCGGAGATCTTGCTGGCCAGGGTAGTTGACTTACACCTTCTAGAGCACGTTGGGTGGCACGGGATACATGAGGATGTGCATTGTCCTGTTGGAACAGCAAGTTCCCTTGCCGGTCTAGGAATGATAGGACGATGGGTTCGATGACGGTTTGGATGTACCGTGCACTATTCAGTGTCCCCTCGACGATCACCAGTGGTGTACGGCCAGTGTAGGAGATCGCTCCCCACACCATGATGCCGGGTGTTGGCCCTGTGTGCCTCGGTCTTATGCAGTCCTGATTGTGGCGCTCACCTGCACGGCGCCAAACACGCATACGACCATCATTGGCACCAAGGCAGAAGCGACTCTCATCGCTGAAGACGACACGTCTCCATTCGTCCCTCCATTCACGCCTGTCGCGACACCACTGGAGGTGGGCTGCACGATGTTGGGGCGTGAGCGGAAGACGGCCTAACGGTGTGCGAGACCGTAGCCCAGCTTCATGGAGATGGTTGCGAATGGTCCTCGCCGATACCCCAGGTTCAACAGTGTCCCTAATTTGCTGGGAAGTGGCGGTGCAGTCCCCTACGGCACTGCGTAGGATCCTACGGTCTTGGCGTGCATCCGTGCGTCGCTGCGGTCCGGTCCCAGGTCGACGGGCACGTGCACCTTCCGCCGACCACTGGCGACAACATCGATGTACTGTGGAGACCTCACGCCCCACGTGTTGAGCAATTCGGCGGTACGTCCACCCGGCCTCCCGCATGCCCACTATACGCCCTCGCTCAAAGTCCGTCAACTGCACATACGGTTCACGTCCACGCTGTCGCGGCATGCTACCAGTGTTAAAGACTGCGATGGAGCTCCGTATGCCACGGCAAACTGGCTGACACTGACGGCGGCGGTGCACAAATGCTGCGCATCTAGCGCCATTCGACGGCCAACACCGCGGTTCCTGGTGTGTCCGCTGTGCCGTGCGTGTGATCATTGCTTGTACAGCCCTCTCGCAGTGCCCGGAGCAAGTATGGTGGGTCTGACACACCGGTGTCAATGTGTTCTTTTTTCGATTTCCAGGAGTGTAACTTGACAGGGATACATCACGCAAAAACTGTTTTCCTCTTTAAGTTTTGCGCACCAGTACTTCAGTATCAGTCTCCTATCCAAATTTCAAAAACAAAATTTTTGAAATATTAAAGAAAGGTTATTATCAAATACTACTTCCTATTTTATTTCTGGTCTCAAAGGATTCTCTCGTTTTAATTACCCTACATCTACATTATTTAATAAATTCACTCCCACCCAAAGAGTGTGTGACTACAACAGCCCAACATTAGGTTGCGCACAGTATTAAGTCGATTTTTTTTCTCTCTGTTCTTATTGCATTAGTTGCATCTGCTTACAGTCCGGTAGTGTTGTATGCAAGATTCAACTTCCGTAGATAACTGCTTATCTCTAAATGGCGCTATATTGTTCTCCTCTGAATAACGACGTCCTGATAATTTACTTCTTGAAATTTATGAAATAATTTGTACAGACTGCTCCGTCAAAATAATTTCAAAAAACTAATAAAAATGCGGTTTCACAGTAACAGGGAACTAAAATTTTAATGCCAAAACGGCTTAATTTAGATGGAACATAATGTCTGAAAGTCAAGCGTCCCTCGAACAACGGGAGACTTTTATCAATGCGAACTTTTTGGAATGGAGTGAGGGCTGTTGTAAACTTTCTTCTCAAGCCTAAAACTGCATGGAGCGCTACAGGCGAATTTGCGTACGTCACTTCCATTTCCTAAGAAAACTTCGAAGCGTGTATATCCGACGTTAGCACTCATGACTCTCCAGATTCCTTGCGCATGAATTAATCGTTAACACCAGAAGCATACGTCACTATAAGGGGTTTGTGAGTGTGGGGAAAGAAGTAGCACGTATTGCTTGCTACATGATATTCCTATTTCCTTCTTTCAGATACTGTTATTTACATCTTTCTTACAAGTTTCAGGCAAATTATTTACTGTCCGACTTCTGCGATTTTTTGCACGATATTCTGAGTGACATCTGAGGGGAATAAGGCAAATTACTTATTATTCACAAGAGCGAATTCAATTTTTCTTTCATTACGAGAGCTCAGACCCTTTGTGTGTTTACTGTAACGCAGTGGCCGGCGCCTGTAACCGAGCGGTTCTAGGCGCTTGAGTCCGGAACCGCGCTGCTGCTACGGTTGAAGGTTGGAATTCTGCCTCGGGCATGGATGTGGGTGATGACCTTAGGTTAGTTAGGTTTAAGTAGTTCTAAGTCTAGGGGACGGATGATGTCAGATGGTAAGTCCCATAGTGATCAGAGCCATTTGAACCATTTGTAACACAGTGTATTATTTTATTTCCTATGTTTTACAAATGATCTGCCATCTAGTGACAAAGATAAGTAAATACCACTGACTCATTTTGGGAAGCTTTCTAGTTTGGTGTCATTTTGGGAAAGTAATAAATATGCAAGTCTAAATGTTTGTAAACTTGGAATTCCTTCAAATTAACAATTTATTTCTTAAGACGGTAAGACAATAGGAAGACAGGGTAGTGTTCAGATTTGAGGAATATCACTACCGATGCTGTACAGGAAGGAGTGCCTCAGAAACAAACTGAGTATCTAGCTACTAGAAAGCCGCTGCCCTATACACTACCACTAGTAGCCATCCATGGGCGAGTACCTCAGAACGACTTTGAGCTTCTCGCCCTGAGATGGCGTGATCCTTCATCTTGGTTAGGTGACTCTACACGGCAGTACACGCTGTCCCCTTTTCTACATGGATCTTACAGTGTAATATTACTTCCCAATAAAAACCTGTTTGTGAGACACCCTGGTGACTGTATATTTAGTCCGTATTCTGTGTGCAGTCGTTCGATGTGCTACCACAAATACAACGGTCTATTACACTGGTACTAGGACTGTTAGAAAAAAAAAATCAAACGGTTTCAATGGCTCTAAGCACTATGGGACTTAAGATCTGAGCTCATCAGTCCCCTAGACATAGAACTACTTAAACCTAACCAACCTAAGGACATCACACACATCCACGCCCGAGGCAGGATTCGAACCTGTGACCGTAGCAGCAGCGCGGTTCCGGACTGAAGCGCCGAGAACCGCCCGTCCACAGTGGCCGGCGTCTGTTAGATAAGTATTCGACTTTTCTTTGTGAATAGCTGATGGATTTCATTTCAAGGGAAGTGACGCAACGACTGGAGCGGCGATACAGCATCAAATTTTGCCAGAAACTGGGAGACAGTCACGTGGAAATCATTCGGAAGATACGGACGGCTGTCGTTGACGATGCTGCGGGCATCACACAGATTAAGGAATGGTACATCCGCCATTAACGTGCCAAATTGACCAGATCATTACCAAAATGAACGCTGTGATAATAGAGGACCGTCGTGTGTCTGTCAGAGAAATTGCGGAGGAGGTGGGCATCAGCACTTTTTCGGCACATTCCATTGTCACCGATGATATGCCCATGAAGAGAGTGTCGGCGAAATTCGTGTCGAAGCTGCTGATGGCGGAGCAAAAAGACAGCTTCGTGTTCAAGTCTCACAGGAGATGCTGGGCTCCATAAACAGTAACCACCATAATCACTGGTGACGATTCCTGAGTGTACGTGTAAGACCCAGAAACCACACACCAGTCGTGACAGTGGAAGCGTTCCTCGTCACCGAGACCATAGACGGCCCACCAAGTGCGCAGCAACGTCAGAGTGATGTTGACTGCTTTCTTCGTACACCACGAGTCAAACTATCATCAAAGAGTCCTACAGGGATATCCTCCGTCGTATACCTGATGCTGCACGATGCAAGACAATACTCCAGCACATTCCTCGCACTTTTTCAGACTTTTTTGGCGAAAAACCAGATTCCTGTGCTTCAGCAGGCTCCTTACTCTTCGGATATGGGCCCCTGCGACTTCTGGCTGTTGCCCAAACTTAAAACGCCACTGAAAGCAACGTGATTTCAGATGAGAGAGAACATTATAGCGGCAACGACAACCGAGCTAAACTCCATTTAGAAAGAGGCTTTTTTGGCATGCTTCCAAGAATGGCTGCAACGCAGAGAGAAGTGTATGTCGTCTCAAGGGAACTACTTTGAGAGCGATTATGTGTCCGAAGCTCCAGGTAAGTTAGTTTTTGTTCCCCCGGCCAAAGACCCGATACTTTTCTAACAGAACTCGTACCCTCCGTGGAGTCATTCGTCGCCTGTGTTCTTTGCAGCCTGCACTATTGTTTGCTGCAAGTATTCTGTATGCAGCGATATAGATATTCAGTCTCCGCATTCGTTGATGTAGGTCGATTGCGTTATGTCGCCATAGAAGTGTGTTAAATGTCTTTCTTATCAACAAAGGTCACAGCACAAAAGTACGTGTTCTGGGGTCCGTCTCCCACCACAGGCACCATCAGCTCCCTGACCGATGTTTACACAAAGGAAATGCGTGCGGTATGACCAGTGGTAGGTTAAGATACGAACAGTGGCCTGACGGGGACTGACATGTTTCATCCTCGATGATGGGGAAAGATGAAGATATACCCTATGGGCCTTTTCGCAGTTGTCCCTCTCCCGTCAATTTGCTCAAAAATATTTTAGCTTCCAAGGCATCTACACTGCTGTTTATCAGCCAATATGTTGTTACGCGATACTCAATACTTACGTCTATCGGCTATTTATCACGAGCGCCGCCCATAGCGCCTCCACTGATGTGGTGCCAAGAGCCCCACACAGCAGAAAGAGAACACTCCTCTGTCCGCGCCTTAGCTTCATGGTCTCAGCTACGATGCTGCAGTTTAGCTCGGCCAATCCACATTGTATATCATTACTGCACAGGGGATTTGTAGGAAATTAGGGGCCTCAAAATGTAAGACGGATAATACTAAACTTTTATTTCAGCTGATCAAGTGACCAATTGACAAAGAATAATGCGGAGCAATGTTCTGAAACCTGTAGCAAACTAAGTCAAAAAACACTGTAAATTCTCCGAGGTCGATGTTTAGCTAGAAGGCGGCACGAAGTAACAATTAGTGAGATTTCCACACTTGGGCATCTCGCAAAGGCTAGGTAAATGAGAGAAATGTTCAACGTAGATAACTAAGCATATGATTTTCATATCCATATGAGTTACGACTTGCTCGAAAGATGGATTGCACTGCTGCCTGAGTGAAACTTCTTCCAGCACAGAGAAAAGGCGCTTGTCAACACCAGAGAAGATTGGTGAAGCGTATGTCGAAGTTTTTCTAGATCCCCACAATTCCCAACTTCCGCTTGGCTGTAAAACTAACCAACGAATATGTTACCTTTTCTACGTAAAAACAGGTGAAAACCGCATAAAATTCCCAGTTAAACCATACAAAAAGCATCACTGCGGTTCATGAGGTGGGTACTGGTTTCTTACACTCCCTCTCCACTGGTTAGCACAGATCACGTTGTGTCTGGTTGAGGAAACTTTGTTTGGTATTGGACAGTTCATGATTTGGGAGGTAAGCGACGAAGTTCCTCACGCTAGGGACGCGCCAGTAGGTGGCCTCCTTTTTGATACGCGGACAGGAAGGCAAATCTCACCCTCAAACACCCTCAGGGAAAAGCTTGCCTTCGGCAAGCAGAATATCGCCTGGAATGGTGACATGTCTTCCTTTGGCAAGCAGATTATCGCCAGGAACTGTCCACAATAAGCACTATGGAAAACACGAATATTCCGCGACATCCACGAGACGTTCGCTCTCTACTATTGAGACACGATGAAGAGCCTTCTGCCGGCCATACGCGACTGCTGCGCTTTATAGTGCCACTCGCATCTGGTGAGAAACACAATAGTTGGCACTCCCAGAAAAAAATGTACCAAGCCCACACATTAAAGCGTAATCGTGAGGGAGCTATGACCAAATTGCGAAGCATTAAATGTATTCGCAGTTACAAATATGGACAACCATCAGATGTAAAATGGAACGACGACAACAAAATTTGTGCCGGACTCGGATTTGAACCCGGCAGGCATGCATGCCATGTCCGAAGAACTTCGCATTGTATTTCTGAATAACACAGGGACTGCACTATTGTATTTTTCCGCCAACAAGTAAAATATCTCCTCTGTACGGGAATATACATTATGGATGTACGAGTACAAGCTACAGGCACATGGTTGACGACGTATGGAAGTTTGGT
Source organism: Schistocerca piceifrons (assembly GCF_021461385.2). Taxonomy (NCBI): domain Eukaryota; kingdom Metazoa; phylum Arthropoda; class Insecta; order Orthoptera; family Acrididae; genus Schistocerca; species Schistocerca piceifrons. The sequence goes on from NC_060143.1 coordinate 560,011,497, forward strand.
CCTGGCCGTGAGTCGTGCACGGATAGCCAAATGGTAAGGCGGCCGCTGCGATAAGCGCGAAATCCGTGTTCGAGTCCCTGCCCGCCAGAAATTTTCATTGTCGTCATTCCATTGTACGGCTAATCCATTTAGCATACTTCTTAACGGCTGTAGTCGCCGCAGTGTATGCGTATCCGAAGAAACTTCGCATCGTCTTTCTGAATAACACAGGCACTGCAACACCGTAAAATCACAAAACGATAACAGTACTTCTTTTCTGTTCTATTTACTGGTCGAATAGCCTGATCTAGGATGCCGTCTATTGATTTACCGAGTGTAAAGCCAAACTGTTGAGGACTAAGGCCCCAGAGCACTCTGTGTATTTGGAGGTGATCACAAAGAGGCCGCTCCGGGACCTTAGTCTGAAAATTTAGAACGCAAATACAGGATTATTACAAATGATTGAAGCGATTTTACAGCTCTACAATAACTTTATTATTTGAGATATTTTCACAATGCTTTGCACACACATACAAAAACTCAAAAAGTTTTTTTAGGCATTCACAAATGTTCGATATGTGCCCCTTTAGTGATTCGGCAGACATCAAGCCGATAATCAAGTTCCTCCCACACTCGGCGCAGCATGTCCCCATCAATGAGTTCGAAAGCATCGTTGATGCGAGCTCGCAGTTCTGGCACGTTTCTTGGTAGAGGAGGTTTAAACACTGAATCTTTCACATAACCCCACAGAAAGAAATTGCATGGGGTTAAGTCGGGAGAGCGTGGAGGCCATGACATGAATTGCTGATCATGATCTCCACCACGACCGATCCATCGGTTTTCCAATCTCCTGTTTAAGAAATGCCGAACGTCATGATGGAAGTGCGGTGGAGCACCATCCTGTGGTACGTTTAGCTCCCTGCTTGCTTTATTCGTCGACTTCCGCGGGCTACGCGTGAAACTTGCCCGCACGCATTCAACCGTTTCTTCGCTCACTGCAGGCCGACCCGTTGATTTCCCCTTACAGAGGCATCCAGAAGCTTTAAACTGCGCATACCATCGCCGAATGGAGTTAGCAGTTGGTGGATCTTTGTTGAACTTCGTCCTGAAGTGTCGTTGCACTGTTATGACTGACTGATGTGAGTGCATTTCAAGCACGAAATACGCTTTCTCGGCTCCTGTCGCCATTTGTCTCACTGCGCTCTCGAGCGCTCTGGCTGCAGAAACCTGAAGTGCGGCTTCAGCCGAACAAAACTTTATGAGTTTTTCAACGTATCTGTAGTGTGTCGTGACCATATATCAATGAATGGAGCTACAGTGAATTTATGAAATCGCTTCAATCATTTGTAATAGCCCTGTAGGTTGATGACAGTTTGGTCCTGACGGATTCTGTCCACGGATTTTTTTATGGTAATTGTATTCGCCACCTTCCATGCTGCAGGTACTCGTCCCATACACCCATACAGAGAGTGTCATTAACAACTTTCGGCAGATGTTGGATGATTTGGTGTGCAGCCAATTAGAGCACTCCTGAATGAGTTCTACATCTACATCTAAATCTACATTTATAATCCTCAAGCTACTCAACGGTGCGTGGCGGAGGGCACTTACGTGCCACTGTCATTACCTCACCCTCATTCTATCGGGGCCTAATGACTAAATAGAATTCCCTTAGTGTGAAGGTCGGCCAAAAGTGTACGTCGTGTGTTGTATTTCCATCTGTGTTCGTAAATGCGTGTGTTGTGCTTCGTCAGTCTGCGGATACCTGTCATGGAGGATTTATACGACAGAAATTCCGCCGTCTGCCTCTATCTCTGCATCATTTTACCATTCTCATTGTCGTTGTGATGATAGTACCAATGGCGTTTTTATTCTCTTTCTCAATCTGTCGTCATAATCCTCTCAGTGTCTCTTCTTAGCTCGGAAGAATGCTTCAGCCTTTTTTAAGCTGCTCACGTCGGACCGTCTCCAGCAGCGCAGTGGTACGACTTACTTCGTCCTTCCCTGGTCTAGCCTGTTCCCCGTATTACGGTGTTCTCTCTCTGCGTCTAGTGGCGGGAATTTTAACGGCAGCATTCTGCACACTTGTTAGTACGCCATTCAATACGTACGTCCTTATTCAACACTATCTTTCATTTTGCCTGTGGAGAGGTAGATATTACACCAAGAAGTTTCCCCCAGTTGCCCATGGACAGATTAAGCCACCGTTCAGGCGGCATCTCGATTTGTGTGTCAGATATATTAGGATCACATTACGACCGCTGTGGGTTAGCTCCTCCGTCACGTCCCTTAACGTATGTGATGCAAAGCTCTGTTATTTGCTAAGGGTAATGTCTATGGAGCTGTAAACACACGCTAGATTTGAAAATGTGTATGGTCGTCCCTTCTTGTGTGTTCGAAGTGTGTCTTCAACTGTTCGTCCCCTTTCGCCTCTTGTATCTCTCCGCCACAAGGCAGAGCGAGCGTTTGTATCTGCTTATATTACTTGATACCGTTCAGTCTGTCGGAGCTCGTCTGTGTATGGTTGTACGTTTTTGAGTAATGTGCGGAGATGGAGGTGAACACTCCGCATATGTTACGTCTATAAATTTTGCTTCGTTACGTATATAAATTTGCAACATGTGTGACAATATAGGCCTACTTGCTATTATAGATGGCAATGGCTGGCTGCAGGCTGTTGCTACACACAAGTAGTTTGGCAGGGGGTTCAAACATGTAATCCGTCCGTCTCTAACGTTGGACTGTTGGAAGCACATCACGTCCACATGTACTCCATTCAGTATCTTAACGAGCTCCTCGTCCACCAAGCCACTCCTAACACCACTCTATGGCAGAATCCTCATTACGGATGCTTAGCGAATATATAGCTAGGCAATGAATATTTCGAGAGAGCGAAGTACATTAGTCTGTGCACCTTCACAGTGTCCCTGTATATTTTGTGTGTGGTGAGTCTCTTTCCTCGCGCCTTCTGCAGGAGTACCCAAGAGTTCAGACAGCTCGTACGTTTCCGTCGGCATGTTCACATTAGGTTGTGCTAGCCGCGTTAAGATTCGGTATGCCCTCTGAAACATTTCTTTATACTATAGCCTGCTTACATTCGTCTCAACTTTGTATACGTTGTGAAGCCCATTCACTTGCTACAACGACCTGTCACGTGCTTCCACATAGACCGGCCAACCAAGAGGGCTTTTTTTTTCATTGACCCAATCACCTAGACCGTGTTTTATGCTGTATGTCAATAGTGATCCTTAGAGGCGACGTTACATAAGAGACTGTGACCTCACGGCTGCTGCCGGAAGTCGATGACCACTGTAGGCCGGGTCCGCTCGAGACTGATAAATACTCCCGTCGAATGCCTAAAGAAAGCAGTGGCAACTAGAGGCTGCCAAGGAATTGGGATTGATAACTGCCAGCTGTTAATGGCGTGATATTGGTGATGTTCTTGATGTTCTAGGCTAAAAAATGCGGCAGTACAGAGTAATAGTTAAGAAATAAATCGTATTCACACATTAGTCTCGCTGCTTTTCTAGAAATAATGAATCTTATACAGATTCTTACATCCTATCAGGTGCAGTAAAAATTTTAAAGCGAAAGAGGTTAATTGATTGTTTCGAAAGTTCCCTATAAAGAGATCTAGATGCTTTGGTTAATTTGTTTAATAGAAATTCTGCATGTGCTGTGATTATACTCTTTCTACTATTTCAGTGCATAATGGAGTAAAATATTGTGATTGGCTACGTACCTCATTAAAGGATGTTAGATGAAATTAGAGAATCGAATACTTCGTGATTTGTTTCAAATATGTTGTTCCACATCAAACTCCACATGAAGTATCAGATACATTGTGATAATCAGTGAGTTATTTCTACAAAAGTCGTACAATCTGGAGAAGCAAGTATTGCCTAGATTTATTAATAATTCTTCCGTTTATCAAAATATTGCCTAAAAATCACGTGGATTCTAAGAAGTTGCATGTACAAATACATGTTTGGCACATGACATTGGCATATCGCTACTTGTTTACATAATAAAAAGACTGAAATTCAAGTGTAACATGTTGTTGTTGTGGTCTTCAGTCCAGAGACTGGTTTGATGCAGCTCTTCATGCAACTCTATCTAGTGCAAGGTTCTTCATCTCCCAGTACCAACTGCAACCTACATCCTTCTGAATCTGTTTAGTATATTCCTCTCTTGGTCTCCCTCTACGATTTTTACCCTCCACGCAGCCCTCCACTACTAAACTGGTGATCCCTTGATGCCTAAGAATATGCCCTACCAACCGATCACTTCTTCTAGTCAAGTTGTGCCACGAACTCCGCTCCTCCCCCATTTCTATTCAATACCTTCTCACTAGTTATGTGATCTACCCATCTAATCTTCAGAATTCTTCTGTAGCACCGCATTTCGAAAGCTTCGATTCTCTTCTTGTCTAAACTATTTATCGTCCGCGTTTCACTTCCATACATGGCTGCACTCCATACAAATACTTTCAGAAACGACTTCCTGACACTTAAATCAATACTCGATGTTAACAAACTTCTCTTCTTCAGAAACGCTTTCCTTGCCATTGCCAGTCTACATTTTACTTCCGCTCTACTTCGACCATCATCAGTTATTTTGCTCCCCGAAGAGCAAAACACATTTACTACTTTAAGCGTCTCATTTCCTAATCTAATTCCCACAGCATCACCCAATTTATATCGGCGGAATTCTATTATTCTCGTTTTGCTTCTGTTGATGTTCATCTTATATCTTCCTTTCAAGACACGGTCCATTCTTTTCAGCTGCTCTTCGAGTTCCTTTACTGTCTCTGACAGAATTACAACGTCATCGGCGAACATCAAAGTTTTTATTTCTTCTCCATAGATTTTAATTCCCACTCCGAATTTTTCTTTTGTTTCCTTTACTGCTTGCCCAATATACACACCGCATAACATCGGGGATAGGCTACAACCCTGTCTCACTCCCTTTCGTGCCCCTCGACTCTTATAACTGCCATATGGTTTCTGTGCAAATTGTAAGTAGCCTTTCGCTCCCTGTATTTCACCCCTGCCACCTTCAGAATTTGAAAGTATTCCAGTCAACATTGTCAAAAGATTTCTCTATGTCTACAAATGCTAGAAACGTAGGTTTGCCTCCCCTTCGTCTATTTTCTAAGATATGTCGTATGGTCAGTACTACCTCACGTGTTCCAACATTTCTACGGAATCCAAACTGCTTATCCCCGAGGTCGACTTCTACCAGTTATTCCTCTCGTCTGTAAAGAATTAGTGTTAGTATTTTGCAGCTGTGACTTATTAAACTGATAGTTCGGTAATTTTCACATCTGTCAACACCTGCTTTCTTTGGGATTGGAATTATTGTATTCTTCTTGAGGTCTGAGGGTATTTCGCCTGGCTCATCCATCTTGCTCACTAGATGGTACAATTTTGTCAGGACTGCCTCTCCCAAGGCTGTCAGTAGTTCTAATGGAATGTTGTCTACTCTCAAGGCCTTGTTTCGACTTAGATCTTTCAGTGCTCTGTCAAACTCTTCACGCAGTATCATATCTCCCATTCCATCTTCATCTACCTCCTCTTCCATTTCCATAATATTGTCCTCAAGAACATCTTCCATGGATAGACCCTCTATATACTCCTTCCATCTTTCTGCTTTCCCTGGGTTTCCATGTGAGTTCTTGATATTCATGCAAGTAGATCTCTTTTCTCCCAAGGTCTCTTTAATTTTCCTATAGGCCGTATCTATCTTACCCCTAGCGATATGTGCCTCTACATATTTACATTTGTCCCCTAGCCATTTTGCACTTCCTGTCGATCTCATTTTTGCCTGCTTCATTTACTGCATTTTTATATTTTCTCCTTTCATCAATTAAATTCAATATCTGTTCTGTTACCCAAGGATTTCTATCAGCTCTCGTCCTGTTACCTACTTGATCCTCTGCTACCTTAAGTATTTCGGCTCTCAAAGCTACCCATTCTTCTTCTACTGTATATCTTTCGCCCATTCTTGTCAATCATCCCCTAATGCTCTCCCTGAAGCTCTCTACAACCTCTGGTTCTTTCAGTTTATCCAGGTCCCATCTCCTCTAACTTCCACCTTTCTGCAGCTTCTTCAGTTTTAATCTACAGTTCATAACCAATAGATTGTGGTCAGAGTCCACATCTGCCCCTGGAAATATCTTACAATTTAAAACCTGATTCCTAAATCTCTGTCTTACCATTATATAATCTATCTGATACCTTCTAGTATCTCCAGGATTCTTCCATGTATACAACCTTCTTTAATGATTCTTGAACCAAGTGTTAGCTATGATTAGGTTATGTTGTGTGCAAAATTCTACCAGGCGGTTCCTCTTTCATTTCTTCCCCCCAATCCATATTCACCTACATGTTTCCTTCTTCTTTTTCCTACTATGGAATTCCAATCACCCATGACTATTAAATTTTCGTCTCCCTTCACTATCTGAATAATTTCTTTTATCTCATTATACATTTCATCAGTTTCTTCGTCATCTGCGGAGCTAGTCGGCATATAAACTTGTACTACTGTGGTAGACGTGGGCATCGTATCTATCTTGGCCACAATAATGCGTTCACTATGCTGTTTGTAGTAGCTTACGCGTTTCTTATTTTCCTATTCGTCATTAAAGTTACCTGCAAGTGTAACATATAGGTATGTATAACATTTGAAACTGGACCGTAACCACCCTTCCTCGCGACCCCCTCCACGCCCCGTCGCACCGTTCCCCCTGAAAGTGGTTGTGGTGACAAACCGATCTGTAGCGCAGCTCGAGGTGCAGGTTAGGTTGAAAGGTAGTGCTTTGACTGTTGTTGGCGAAGTCAACGAATGTAAATGCTAAACAGATGTTGTGGTAACTCATTTACGTATGACGTAGCCTAATATTTACATATTCAAACGCTGTTTGCCATATTTAAGGCAAGGTAAATTCAAAAAACTTTTATTGGCTCATGAATAAGCCTCCAACGTGTCATTGTATTTGATCTGATTTTACGCATCCACTATTGAACCGAGGGATGTAAAGAATAATTCATATTTAAGTACTACTAACGTTAGAATTATACGAAGGGCTTCACATGTTGGAAAACAGCGAGACCCTTGTCATGAAGGCCTAACAACATTGGGTTAATTTTTGTGGTTATATGAAGGGCAGTTATCCAAATTAGTTCCGCTAAAACAAGTATATCATCTTCCGACTCATGTAAATGGAAGAAACGTCATCATGCCCATTAGTTTTTTTCACCTAAAGTATGTGCTACACTGTATATCGATAGAGCTCCATACGGGCCAAGTCACCAGGTGGCGCTGTTTCGTGCCTTTCTTATGACGTCATGAACGTTAGCCAATCGGCAACCAAATCTCTGGCAGGCGGGAGTCGTAGGTAAAGAAAGCGGGCGTTGGCACCCATACTCTTGGCTGGCGTGTAGGCTTTTAATGTCTTGGTGTGTGCAGACAGGTCACTGCCGGTCTGGTCCTTAATTTGTGTGTTTTTTGTTGCTATTTGACACATTATAGTTGTTTTTTGCATACTAACGACCAAAGTTTCCTGCCTTTCCAATTTTCTGCTTGCAAGTTCCTCTCTCACACAGCGCTTCTGAACCCTCTTCCGAAGTTTTTTAGAGTCCTCTTCCTCTTCTTCTGTTAGTTCTGATGCATATAATCATCTTCGTAGACGATCTGTCCTCAATCCATCGGCATACATGACCATTCCGTCATTTCCGTTTCAATTCGATTTTTATACACTACAGTGGTGCCAACGATCATTCTGTTACGTTTGTCTTAAATTTTAACTTTATTCCGTGACGTCAACCTGCAGCAACATCTCCAAAATTCGACCCCCAATGATAATAAGTTCCTCTTAATACTCTGAGTTACTTCCCAAGCTTATTCTCTATACCTGACTATACTATAGTTTTAAATATCTTAATCTTATTTCTGATGCTCCAATCTGCCTTGGCTCATGTGGATTTTAATATCGCTTTTACTGTATCCATCTTTCTTAATAATGACTCACGAAAATAAAAGTCAACAGGTTTCATTATTCCTAAATCTAGTATCAGGTCTTGATCCACACCTATAGTATACAAATACCTCGTTTTGTCTAAATTAGAGATTGAATCTAGAATCAGGTCTTGATCCACAGATATAGTAAACAAATACCCCGTTTTGTCTAAATTAGTGATAAAACCCCATTACTGATATGCTCTTTCAACTTTTTAACCACGTAATTCATGTCACCATCTTCTGCAGAATGACTCATCAGCAATATGCAAATTCAGTAGCTTGCCACCATTTACAAATACACCCATACTAAGAGAAGAACGTTACCCTATCTCTAAGGCAGAATTCAAGTACATTTTAAGTAATAGAGACGCTGTCGCACATCCTTAGGTCGCAGGAATCTCTCCTGATGTTGTTGTACCTACCTTCATTCTATACGTTGCGCTACTATATAAGACCACTGGGAACATACAAACGATTCACGCTAAGATTGCAGTCAACAATTTACTGAGAAGCATGCTATCATACGCTTTCTTCAGATCAATAAAAGGCGTATGGAACTGTAAATTCCTGACCAGTATTTTATCCATAAGCTGTTTTTAGGCAAAAAATATTGTTTACGTTTGATCTTCCGGCATGAACACATTCTGATACTCTTCGTCCAAAATCTAGGAGGGCTACTGGGTTCACTTTTTTCTCTGCCAGTTTCGTTTAAAAACATGTGGAATTAGTTGTGGGACACTCTGGGGTATTCTGGTTTCGGCACCCATAATTTCAGACAGGTGGTGGCACTATATATAGCCTTCAAAATGGGGACTGTAACGGACATGGGCGCTAAGCAGAGAGCTGTCATTACGCTTTGGCGAAAAAGCAGACCATCTCAGATATTCGTAGGCGCTTGCAGATTGTCTACAGAGACCTGGCAGTAAACAAAGGAGCGTTGAGTCGTTGGGCGAGGCTTCTCTCGTCAACGCAGCAAGTTTGTGCAAACCTGTCCGATCTCCGGCGTGTCGGCTGGCCGCGCACAACTGTGACTCATGCAGTGTTGGAACGTGCGGACGCCCTCATTTGAGGTGATCGACGGGTCACTACAAAACCCCTCGTTGCTCAACTGGACCACTCTGTTCGCAGTGCTGACACTTTCATCCACCAGTTGGGGTACTCAGAGGTGTGTGCCCGCTGGGTTCTCTCCGCCTAACAGAAGGCCGGAAAGAGCAACGCATGGGAAACAAAGCGCCTATCCATGGAGTGGAGCCACGCCATCCCTCCTCCGAAGAAGAAGTTCAGTCACACCCTCAGTCGGTAAGGTCATGGCGACTGTCTTCCGGGGCTATAAAGGGGTTCTTGTGTTTGATGTGGTCCCTCGTGGCGCAACGATCACTCTGACATTTATTGTGCCATCCTCAGGAATATGAAGAACGGACGTCAGCATATTCGTCGCCACAAAAATTAAAACTAACTTTTCCTTGTCCATGCAAGGCAAGGCCCCGCACACGTCTGTGCACCCGCGAGGGGCTCACAAAACTGCATTGGATTGCTCTTCCTCATCCACCCTACATTCCAGATCTCGCATCTCCCGGCTTCCATCTGCCCCAATGAAGGATGCACTCTGCTGGAAGCAGTACAAGGATGATGGGGAGATTATTGACGTACCAAGACATTGGCTCAAACATCGAGCATCAGAGTGGTACAGAGTGGGCATACAGACTCTGCCAGTAGGATGGTGAAAAGTCGTTGCATTGAACGAAGATTATGTTGAAAAACAGGATTTTATAACCAGAAGAGTGGTTTATTCGAATCCTGAATAAAGCCAATATGCTCTCAGAAAAAAAAGAGTGTTGCATTTCTTACTGAAAGCCCCTCGTAGAATTGTGTCTCGGAATCTAAATGTGACGCCGCGCGGGATTAGCCGAGAGGTCTTAGGCGCTGCAGTCATGGACTGTGCGGCTGTTCCTGGCATCGGTTTGAGTTCTCCCACGGGCATGGGTGTCTATATTTGTCTTTAGGATAATTTAGGTTAAGTAGTGTGTAAGTTTCGGGACTGATGACCTTAGCTGTTAAGTCCCATAAGATCTCACACACATTTGAACATTTTTTTTGTAAATGTGACGATCGCTTCACGCAATTTGAGTGGAATCCGTGCTTCAGTCGTATAGACATTACGTTTGCTTAATTACGTGCGAGGTTCGGCGCAGTTTCATAATTAGTATATCAGTGAGCGAAACAACGCATTTATGCGAGGTTAATAATTGTTAATTGTGTTCTAATTGCCCACACCAACTAGGTCGTTACATTGTCCCATAAATGGGATTCGAAAACCAAGATGAACCGGAGTGTTTTTTTGCGCCCCCTTTCCAGTAATAATTTTTCGAACTGTCAAGATCAACCTAAAAATATTGTTGCAACTCATCAAAGCACTTTATGTTCTTTTTGTATAGCAATATTATTTGTGCTTGCTGTGCACAAAGGTATTTAGAAAGTAGACAACAAGAAACGCAACTGAGAGACTGAATATTGCAAGATCTTGTTAAACTGCGGATAAATTATAAACCTGGGTTCTTCTGTTATTAATTTTTTGTTGTTGGGTGTGATTCCTTTTGATCATTGCGCCATTGGAGCCTACATAAGGCCACACTCCAGACAAGTACCAAAATAGGTGACTTCCTACCACGTTTATGTCAGGTGTTACCAGATTACTATTTTCAGCAAAGCATTTTTTAGTGCCTGCATTTTATATTCTATCCATAACAGCTGTCATTTGTTATTTTTGTGACGAAATCGTAAAACTCTTTTGCTACTTTCAGCGTCTCATCTTCTAATCTAATTTAACCTAATTTAATTCTACTACGTTCAGTTACCTCTGTTTTACTTTAGTTCATATTCCTCTTATTATCTCTTTCTAATACTCTGTTCCTCCAAGGCCTTGGCCGTCTCTGACAAATTACAGTATTATCGGCATTTTTTTCCCCATGAACTTCATTACCCTTTAAGAATTTCTCCACTGATTTGTTTACCGGTTCCTCAATGTACGGATTGAAAAAAATCCTCTGCCACACGCTTGTCAACTACTGCTGAGTTTTGCAATTTCTGTCTCGTTACTGTAAAAGTTGCATACAAAGATTCCCCTACTATATTTTATCCCTATAATTTCGGTTGTGTATCCATTCAACATTATAAAAAAACTATCTGACAGTCGATGAAAGCTATAAAAATACCACTACGTTTTTTAATTTGTCTCATTCTGTCTTTTAAAGACAATTTGTTGGTTTGGAACTACCTTGAATGATGTTACGTTTCTCCGAAACCCAAAGTAATCTTCTTCCAAGTAAGATTTAATCGCTTCCACATTATTCCGTAAACAATTCGCGTCAGTACTTTGCTGCCACGACTTTACAATTTGATGCCTCTGTAACACATCTGTCGGCACCTGCCTTATATCCATCTGGAATTATTATATTCTTCTTGAAGTCTGAGAGTGTTTCATGTGCACCTTATAGACTGTCTGACAAAAGTGCGAAGCGTGGTCGGTTCAAATGGCTCTGAGCACTATGGGACTTAACATCTGAGGTCATCAGTCCCCTAGAATTTAGAATTGCTTAAACCTAAGGACGTCACACACATCCATGCCCGAGGCAGGATTAGAACCTGCGACCGTAGGGGTCGCGCGGTTCTAGACTGAAGCGCCTAGAACCGCTCGGCCACAGCGGCCGGAGCAGCCAGAAGTATTCCTAGATCGGTGCCCAAATGAAATTTTGTGGGACTAACTGGGACGTCAACTCTGGCCCAGTTTTAGTATCCAGGACCTCAAGGACCAGTTGTAAAGAAGCTTGCCGCAGGAGAGAATGCGATGGCTCTACGACATGCTGAAGACATCACGCTTTTCACCAGCCGACTCTCATATTTATTTAATATTTTTTTTACTATTTTGCTCATGTACGTTTTTATTAATTCGTTAGTCTTCGGACTGCAATTTCAGCGGAGAATACACAGGATTTTTCGGGAGGAGTAGTAAATATTTTAACAGGTGGTAGGACAGGCGAACTGCAATAAAAAATGCCATATAACATGTGTCCAGCTTTTATTGGCTACAGAGATACAGCCGTTAGTATGTAACCCAAACAAACTTAAAGCAAAGCCAAATGAGGACGTTCACAGTTGATGTTCAAAACCTCCACCGCCAATTTCAATACACTTTTGACTTCTCTTGATAACACAACTCGTAGATTTTCTGAGGTCGTCTTAGTGTTCCTTTATGAGGGCTACACTGCCCATAATCCGAACGATCAAATTGGCTTTTGCGATTACTATTTCCTTGTAGACCTCGCCTTTGCACCATCCCCACAGGCAAAAATCCAAAGTGGTTAGGTCCGGGGACCTTTGTGGCCAAGAAACGCTCCCATATCTACCGATTCATCTTCGGGGAATGTCAGGTTTAGATGATGTGTCACCTGACTACTACAATGTGCAGAAGCCCCTTCATGCTGGATGAATATATGCATTCTTGCAGCCAAAGGAATCTCTTCCAATAATGCTGGAAGCTCATTTTCAAGAAAGTGTAGGTAACGGATCCTGTAAGACCATGTGGCAACAGAAAAGGTCCAGTCAACTGACTATCAAACCACACCACACATTTACAGAGAAGCGTTCTTGAAAATGTGTCTCCACAATGTCATAAGCTTTTTCTTCAGACCACTGATGTGAATTACGAGTGTCATTTGACGTCATGAATAAAAGTGGATTCTTCAGTCGAGAGAAAAAGTGGAATTACTTGGCGATTTTCAAGTATCCAATGGCAAACTGCCATTTGTCTACCTTCATCTCCCGTTCTAAGGTACTGTGTGAGCAGTAAACTACAAGGATGGAATCTGTGCATACGCACCGTCCACCACACTCTTGTCTGTGGAACCGATATGTGTAGAAATTCTACGTGTGCTTGTTGAAGGACAACATGCTACCGACTGAAGGTCTTCTGCTTCATCCACAGTGTGTTCATTTACACCTTCAGTTGCAATATGTCTGCTGGGCACGGTACCAGTGTCACGCAGTGTACTGAACACAAGAGTAAACAGTCTTGAATCTGGAAGTCTTCGGTGAGGAAATCGTATGCCGTATTCTCTACAAGCAGGATTAGGGTTTCCATTACAAAACCCATACACAAATACCATATCGGCACATTCAGCATGTGTAAATGTGTACGGCATGTTTACACGCTACAGTACAGTAGACGCGGCCAACAAATCACAATCAAAACGTCAGCACAAGTTCACAACCGGTGTACCAACACACGAAAGGAAAATGCGTTGTACTCAGCTCTATCAGTATTCAATAAAAATTGGACACATTTTATATGGCACTTTTTATTGAAATTCGTCTATACCACCGTCCCATCCGGATAAGAACAGTTTCGATTCGGTAGAAGTGTTGGAACACGCGAGGCAATACTGACCCTACGACTTATCTTAGAAGATAGATTAAGGAAAGGCAGACCTACATTTCTAGCATTTCTAGACTTAGAGAAAGCTTTTGACAATGTTGACTGGAATATACTTTTTCAAATTCTAAAGGTTGCAGCGGTAAAATACAGGGAGCGAAAGGCTATTTAGAATTTGTAAGGAAACCTGAGTCGAGGGGCGCGAGAAGGAAGCAGTGGTTGAGAAGGAAGTGAGACAGAGCTGTAGTTTATCCCAGATATTACTCAATCGGTATATTGAGCAAGCAGTAACTTAAACAAAAGAAAAATTAGGAGGAGGAATTAAAATCCATGGAGAAGAAATAAAAACTTTGAGGTTTGCTGACGATATTGTAATTCTGTCAGAGACAGCAAAGGATCTGTAAAAGCAGCTGATTGGAATGGACAGTGCTTGAAAGGAGGATATAAGATGAACATGAACAGAAGCAAAACGAGGATAATGGAATGTAGTCGAACTGCATCAGTTCATGTTGAGGGAATCAGGTAAGTAAATGAGTCAATTAAATTAGTAGGTGTGTTTTGCTATTTGCGAGACAAAATAACTGATGGTGATCAAAGACGAGAAGATATAACATACAGACTGGCTATGGGAAGGTAAGAATTTCTGAAGAAGAGACATTTGTTAACATCGAGTATAGATTTAAGTGCCAGGATGTCTTTTCTGACCGTATTTGTATGGAGTGTTGCCATGTATGAAAGTGAAACAAGGACGATAAACAGTTTAGACAAGAAGTGAATAGAAGCTTTCAAAATGTGGTATTAGAGGAGAATGCTGAAGGTTAGATGGGTAGATCAAAAATGGTTCAAATGGCTCTGAGCACTATGAGACTTAACTTCTGAGGTCATCAGTCCCCTAAAAATTAGAACTACTTAAACATAACTAACGTAAGGACATCACACACATCCATGCCAGAGGCAGGATTCGAACCTGCGACTGTAACAGTCGCGCGGTTCCAGACTGTAGTGCCTAGGACCGCTCGGCCACCCCGGCCGGCGATGGGTAGATCACTTAACTATTGAGGAGGTGCTGAGTATAATTGTGGAGAAGAGGACTTTGTGGCACAAATTGACCAGAAGAAGGGATGAGGAGCCGTGCATGGGTCGTGTTCCCGCCATCACGTATTTTACACCCCACTTTTAACGTACTTCCATCTCACCACGTTAATTTAAATTACTACTGTCACTGAGTTGCTGCTTTGCCTGACCGTGACCGGCGCTAGCAGCGCGTATCGATATGTCCCGTCTCGTAGTATCTTTGCTCGACTGCTATTACTTCCCGGTCGTTGTCTGTCTTAAGCCAGTTCGGATAGCGAGTTCGGGTCTGCCAGTCGGCTGGAAAGCATCTGGAGCGCAGTCCGGACCTGCCAATCGGGGAGTTGCAATATGGCACTAGTGCAGTCCGGCTGGAGCAACAGTGAGGTCTGCGTCGACATGGCTCGCCCGACCATTGCCGCCACGCATCAGTTGAGCCGGACCACGGTCTTCCCGGATCGTCGGTCGGTCGTCCTACCGGACGACGCGTTTTGGCTCGCCGATCGTTCATGAGTCGGCTATGTGTGAGTGCATCGACTCCCGATTTGTCTTAGTGCGTGTTTAGTTACTGTTGCGTATCGTTCAGGTCTTCTTGCAAGTGTTTGTAAGGTTGTGTGTGTAGTTGGTGTTATTTCCACTGATGACTATTTTAGAAGTTGTCGGCATTCTGAGAGGAGTCGGTCTGTTGGTGCGGACCAGGGAGGATATCTCCCTCCGTGCGGCGCGGTCGGCTGGGTCCGCTGCCGGTCCCTGCGCAGTGTCGGAGCGTGTGTGGAGCTGTCCGATTGTTACGAGCTTCGTGTCTCACCGACCCAGGGCGTCAAGGTTGAGTAGTGCTTTCAAGTACCCAAGGTTCTGATAGCTTAATACATACCCATGTTTGTTTGTGGATAATTACGTCCGTAACATTTTGGTGTTCGAGTTCTCGTGTACCGGTTGGTGGTAAGCAAGTCGTTTTGTCGATCGGTCCGTGTCTGTCCCTTGGTTCGGTTCCGACGGTTCAAGTGTAGTTGGGCTCATCACCTGTCTCGCCTAAGTGACCGAGGGCAGACCGATCCGCTGGAGACTCCTGACTGCCATTCTCTTAATTATCCTCTCGGCAGTGTTAATGTTGTCGTTTTATTTAACTGTATTTGCAAGGTTAGTTGTGGGCCTACAGTCCTGGAAACATGTTCTGACAGTTACCTTCAAGTCCAAACATTATCGCCTTCTGTTCTTGAAAGGTTATTGTAATTTCTTCTGAAAGATTTTACAAATTATTGTGGGCCTTACGCCGTTGATGTTGCCAAAAAGTAAATTTTTAAACTTGATGTATTGTTTTACCGATTGTTGCAATATATATTTCATCATTTTCCAGAATTTAACTTTGAGGCCTTCAGCCATCTTATTGCGTTTGTTTATCTCTTTCTGTGCACCATGTGGACCATCAGCCCTGTTAGCATCTTAAAACATTGTGGCCTTCTGTCTTCGGTAACCATCATAGCATATTGGCAATTCTGAAGATTTAATCCGGCGGCCTTCAGCCGCAACACATGCTGATCTCATATATGTATACGACTTATCTTATTCGTAAATTTAACTGTTTGTCATGTCTATTCAAAATTGAACTTATTCTAAAGCATCTGTTTGGAGGCCTTCATCCGCGAAGCAAATTTAATTCTTTCAAAAGTGTATTTGTGAACTAAATAATAATAAATTGCAATTGTGAAATGAACCCGACCGCAACTCCCTTGGCCCTTTCCACAATCCTAATTACCTTAGCCCTGCGTGGCTTAGCGGGAGTTTCAGATTGATTTGTAGGACATATTCTGAGGCATCAAGACATCATCAGTTTAGCATTGGAGGGAAGCGTGGAGGGTAAAAATCGCAGAGGGAGACGAAGAGATGAAGACAGTAAGCTGACATAGAAGGATGTAGGTTGCAGTAGTTACTCGGAGATGAAGAGGCTTGCACAGGAGAACTGCATCAAACCAGTCTCTGGACTGAAGACCACAACAGCACCATTCCAAAAACTGACATATGGCCCTTCATATCCACATCCAGTGATGCCTGTCTGCCGACGATGACATGGCGGCCGGTCCGTACCGTTAGCCTTCATGGCCAGTTCGGGCGGAGTTTAGTTTTAATGCTAAGATATTTACTATTCCTTCCGGAACACCTTGTAGTAGGTCAGCAACTGAATAATAACTTTCGCTTTCTGTATCTTATACTAACTGGTCGTGACAAGAGTCTGTATTTCCTCGCATGTGAGTTGCGTGGATTAGGCTAAGCTGATGTGATGCCTGTAGTGGAAGGAAACAGAAATCTTGCTGATAGCAGCTTTTGGAGAGACGAGAGCAGGTGGCTTAATACCGTGTCAGCGAGGAACCGGATGATCCATGGGAACCTGAAATGCATTGTTGCTTACAAATAACAATACACCCCCCGCCCCCAAAAATTTCGCAGCCAAATCAGTGCTTATATTAAGGCAACGCCACACTGATAGCTGGGCTTACACTGCCAAGTTAGCCGGAAATTTGATTCGATTTTTCTATCAGTGCAGTAAAATCGCATCTCCTCTCAATCGGCGAAATTTTTATTGTGGTCTCTGCTCCCCTCCCAAGTGCTCCACCTTTTTATGTCAGGCAGTGTACCTTGCGTACCAGTTTGATTAGTTTTTCGAAGGTATGTTCCCCCAAAATTCTGAATAATTCTGAGATAACATCGTCAACACCAAGCGTCTTGTTTCGACGTAAATCTTTCAGCGTTCCTTCAAATTCTTCTCGCAGTATCGCGTTTCCCTTCTCACCTACTTCTTCCAACCCGTTTCCCTAGGATCGCATTAAGGCTTCAACCCGAGCAGCTGCGTAACCACACCCAGCAGATGAGTACACTCCGAAGCGATCCGTCGCCGGTCGACGAACTGCTCCAATAGGGAGAAGCAACGGGCGAAGGAGTTGGGAGACTCTGAAGCGACGCCTCGGCGTTAAGCCATCCTGGCGGGTTCTAAGCGCAATGTAAGCGCCAGGCTGCCGACACGGGCGCGCGTATCCAAACGCAAGAAGCGGATCGGTGGATGGCAAGCAGGCCGAGGGAAAGGGGCGGAAAATGAGGAAGCGATAATCCAGTCTGGCAGACACATCTCTTATCGTGTTATTACAGATTCCCGCGGAGCGGAGCGAATTTATTGAGTCAGCAAACCAGTGGCAAGCCGGACGGCCCGGCGCCGCCGTCTCCCGGCGCCGCACTCGCTAATATTTGCGCAATCGATTAATCAATTTACGTTTCTGCGGACCGAGGGTGCAGTCGGCGCCGGCTCGGGTGACGCAGACGTCGGCGGCCGGGCCGACGCCGGCTGCGTTTGTAATTACGAGTAAACAGCGCCGCGCAGCGGCGGTCGGTGACACTTCATCCGGCGTCGTAACAAAAGAGCGAGACACGCGCAATTACCGAGAGCGGCGGTAAATATTTTGCGCAGAGCCTGTGTGTGTCGCGCCACGCAGTCCCACACACACTGCGATGACTGTAACAACGCTGGGCTGTTACGCAGTCGGCGCAAGCTGTTTGTGAGCCCATTAAATGAAATGCTATCCGTGGATCACAGTTCCGACAGCCTTTCTAAGAAATGAATAAAGGCTTATTTTCCGGAGAAGGCGCTTTAGTTTGTGTCCACAGCGCAACAACTTTAGGGGCTAGTGCCACGAACAGCCGTAAAGCGTCGGAAGTCAGCTTCACAAGGGCTATTCTCAGAATGGCAGCGCACAGCACCATCGTTTCTTTGGTCCGAAGCGTAAATTAATGCCGTGCACAAATTTGTCACTTCCGTAGTTTTTTGGAAGTAAAAACGCACACCTCCATGTATATTTATCCTCCACACGCTACCCTACGTTGCATAGCAGAACGAGAATTGTGAACTTTTTACATTTTTCATGAACAGCAGCCCGACTGGAGGGACCACTCCAGATGCTCTGTCCTGTGGGCAACAATTTCCCTAACTCTACAGTAATGACCATCACGTGAAATATGTGATGGGGGAATAAATGAGTATCTCATTTTGGTTTCCAACGCAAGCTCTTAGAATTTTACTAGAATGCCAGCAATATCTACAACAACGTGACGCAGCTTTTGCCCGAATCTTCTCTATAACTGCCTTCAACATCTGACATTTACTTATCTACTTGCTGTTACCCGCGTCTGTGCTCGCGTATCAGTAAGCACACAGTAATGAGTGATGGTAGCAAGCTAGCAATTTGTAGATATCTGGCAATACATGGTGTTGGAAAAAGGGTGTCGAATACTTTGAGAAGTGGTAGTAATCATCGGAAATGGAAAAGTAAGTAAAATAAACATAAGTCAAGGAACGCTACTTTCTGAGATAGGAAGGGCTGCGCGACTCTTGCCTGCGGAGATTAGCACAGTGGTTGCATTGGCGCTCCGTCAAATGTGTCGGCAGGATATTATGATACCTTTACAGCATTCTGCCTACCACTAGGTGGTCTGCAGTCAGTTGTGTGGTTCGAGACGTGTTGGAGGCTACATTAGTCTTCGTCGTGTTCCTGTGCCTTATTGTACAATACTGTCAACGTTAGGAATGTAACATGGTGATTTTCCTACATTCAAACGCGGATTCACTTATCACTGTTACTGCGCTGTTTGTACGTACACATGGTGTAGTACGTTTACATTTTCTCTCTTCCACCACTTGTTAGAAATGGCTGGCTACAACTCGACAAGTGATATGATAAACTGCTATCATTTAGAAAATGGACGTAGCCTGCTAACCCATGTCCTCTACTCTGAAAATTATTCATAGCGCAGATAAGCTATTCGGCAGACTTCTCCAGCGTCTGAGGGACACCGGTATCCTTACACCTCGGGAGACTTACAGAATGCCCGGCACAGTTCGCACGCCTGACGTGGAGGAGCATGTTCTACGTTCGCTGGAAGAAACCCCTAGGACCAGCGTGCGACTATTATCAGCAGCAGAGGCAGAAGGTTTGTCCCACTCTCCTATTTGGGAGACTTCATGAACAATTGCTGTGCCAATATCGTATACAGTGCGCTCAGTACATAAGGCTACAGGATCATCATGGCAGACGGCGGTTCTGTCAATGGTTGTTGCGCAAATGTGCCGTAGATTCACTGTTCATATCCAAGGTTTTATTTACCAATGAGACATAGTTCACAAGAATTTCCATAACCAGTATATATATGGGCAGATGTAAATGCCCAAGCAATCCAAGAAAGAAGGCATCACCTATTCTCAAGCAACGTATGAGCAGGCGGAATTGGTAAAGGATTAACTGGGTGATACGTGCTACCACAATGGAAACTGGGGCGCATTGTTTGGACTGTCTCATTAATGCAATTGCCTACGTTGCAGCAGGCTGTAGATTTCAGCAAATGTGATTCATGCACGACGGATCACCAGCACACTTTCGTCACAATGTGCGTGAACATCTGACGCAGACATTGTAGGACCGCTGGATTGACCCCGTACCTTGGCCTGCTCGTTTCCCAGACCTCAATACCTTAGACTTTTGGGAATTGGTCTACCCCACGCTAATCAATGGCGTATGGATGATAGAGGAACGCGTCTTTCAGTGCGTTCCAGCAGTTATGACAACCGGATACACTTCTAAGGGTGGGTCATTAGTTATTCCCTAGTGCAGAGGAGTGCATTGTCATGAATGGACGCCACGTTGAATACCCCCTTTAAACATCTGTTTATCGCAGAAAGTACGCATTTCCATGTTTATTGGACTTACCTTAGAAAGAGCGCATTGCCGGACGCATGTTTATTGGACTTATTTTTCTTGGTTCAATGAGTAATGCCACCTCTCAAATTATTCGACACTTTCTTTTTTTTTATTTTTTATTTTTTTAACACCCCGTATGGAGGTGCTGTACGTATGGATGATATCCAAATGCTGTCCGACGAGAAGTGTACCACGCTCTACATGTAAAGAGACAATGTATATCGGTTTGTTGTATAGCACTTACAGAGAGATTAGAGCCCACACAGAGGCATACCGACAATCCTTCTTTCCACGAACAATACGAGACTGAAATAGAAGGGAGAACCGATAGAGGTACTCAAGGTACCCTCCTCCACACACCGTCAGGTGGCTTGCGGAGCATGGATGTAGATGTGGATTATATGAAAATAAATAATAATAATTATTATTATTGTAACTGTAAATTACTCAAAGCTTTCCCGACGTATTAGTTTTAAATATGGTGCTCGGGCTTACCGTTGGATTTTATTATTGTATCTCCACAACAGTTTTGCCCAACACTGTACCGGTTGTTTTCAAATTTCAGAAACATCGCGGGCGAGTAAACACTGGATTTGCACTATCACGCAATAATACATGTACATCTTATTTGCAAATATTAATAATACTCAGTTTTCTAAGGTAGCCCATGTTCTTCCTCAGGGTTTAAGCTACCTCCATACTAAATTTCATTAAAACCGCTTCAGAGGTCTAACATGGAGACTTACTTTCGTATTTATAATATTAGTGTGCATTTATAAGTTTCACTTAGACTGTTATCTGTGGAGCGTGTTCCGCGATTACTATTACAGAGCTCTGGGCTTGTAGCGAGGACTTGCTAGATAAAGTTCCCATAACGAATTCTTAAGTTTGAGCGTCGAATATCTTTCGATACCGAGTAGAGGACGCCATCGGCAGTTGCTGTTGTAATTACGACGCCAGACAACATTTTCGTCGAACTACAACAGCGGCTGCGAGAGCTGGTACATTCGCAGCTATAGGAGGGTCGGCTGTGGTGCTCCACGATCGGGCCACATTCTCGAATTTGAAGAGGACGCCCTTCGTCACGTAGAAGAGGACGCGACGACTAGTACTCGAGAAACATTGCACACGCTGTAGGGCCCACGGGTCACACAGGTTGCACAGGTCATTGTTTCCGCTGTGGGCGTACCGGGAAGGGGTAGATTTGAAGGTGATTCGACTTTCAAGCTTGTGCCGTGCGTCGAAACCTTCTCCAAAGTTTGGTATTTTTCTCTCTGGTGACGTCGCTGTTTGTGTAGAATCTCTTTGCCGGAGAACCTTGTGTGCGAATGTGGCCGGTGAGGCTGCGTGGCTCGGGCAGCAGAGGAGTCTTGAGTTAGAAGCGGCACGAGGAAGGTGGCGAGCGGGCAGCTGTGCTGGGAGCAACTCATGTATACAGGGTGTTACAAAAATATTCGGCCAAACTTTCAGGAAACATTCCTCACACACAAAGAAAGAAAATATGTTATGTGGACATGTGTCCGGAAACGCTTACTTTCCATGTTAGAGCTCATTTTATTACTTCTCTTCAAATCACATTAATCTTGGAATGGAAACACACAGCAACAGAACGTACCAGCGTGACTTCAAACACACTGTTACAGGAAATGTTCAAAATGTCCTCCGTTAGCGAGGATACATGCATCCACCCTCCGTCGCATGGAATCGCTGATGCGCTGATGCAGCTCTGGAGAATGGCGTATTGTATCACAGCCGTCCACAATACGAGCACGAAGAGTCTCTACATTTGGTACCGGGGTTGCGTAGACAAGAGCTTTCAAATGCCCCCATAAATGAAAGTCAAGAGGGTTGAGGTCAGGAGAGCGTGGAGGCCATGGAATTGGTCCGCCTCTACCAATCCATCGGTCAGCAAATCTGTTGTTGAGAAGCGTACGAACACTTCGACTGAAATGTGCAGGAGCTCCATCGTGCATGAACCACATGTTGTGTCGTACTTGTAAAGGCACATGTTCTAGCAGCACAGGTAGAGTATCCCGTATGAAATCATGGCGGTGAATCGAGGAAGTACAGTACATACTGACGAAACTAAAATGAGCTCTAACATGGAAATTAAGCGTTTCCGGACGCATGTCCACATAACATCTTTTCTTTATTTGTGTGTGAGGAATGTTTTCTGAAAGTTTGGCCGTACCTTTTTGTAACACCCTGTATAGTGGAAAACGATTTAGCCTCACGTGGAGCGACAGTGCGCCCTTGTAGTTGACAACCGTTGTTTGCAAAGCTGTAAATGAGCTTCTCTTTTTCACACAAGAGCTCTTCGGCTGCACAATACTGTGTTCCCCAAAGGAGGTCGGCCGTTGGAGACCTGTGCAGCATTCACTGTACTGTCGCTGCACCCTGGTTGTATTCACACACGAGTACTGGTAACTCCACGTGAAGCTGAGTAACCTTATTGTTGAGTACCTCCCCATCTGTGTGTTTTAGTTGTTTATCTTGCAAAATAATAATTGTGTCTGCTGTTGTAGGGCGTCGTTAGTTTCACCCGTGACTAGTCATTTCTTTGTTTTAACTGTTCCTGTTACAAGGATGTCATTGAGTTTTCCCTGGTGTGGCCCGAAATTCGTATACGTGCGTGGGACCAGTGGTAACTGATTTTTGTTTCAGATCTTGTCACGCCAGTTTCATGATGTGTGTAATGTATTACTAGGAAGTGTCCCCAAGTATGACGTGTGAAATAAAATAAGACGGCAAGACTACGGCTCTGCAAATCCACTGAGGTAGCAGTGGATGAATTCTATCGCTGCAGATTTGTCCTTGAGTTAAGTAATTACCTAAGTAATTGAGTACTTCATACATCTTAATTGGGCGTTCATATGAAGAAGTTTGCACCCACACTTGTTTGAAACTGTGCGGTACTCTGTGCAGTAAGTGAGCAAATTTTAAACTCTATCACAAAAAAGGCGTGTACAGAACTAGTGATAAGAAGGTACCACTGCAGTTGTGTCTTTCAGGTACTTTGGTTCAATTAGATTTATCTGAATACTGTTTTCAGGTTTGAATTACTGTCAATTTGCTGCCGTAAATTTGTCTAAAGGTTACTACATGCATTTAGATACAGCCTTGGGCATTTTCAGCTTTCATCACAATTAGATATCGAGCTAGAGTTCAAACTTTTAACTGATACATGCTTTGGTTCAAAGACAGTGTTGAGTAACAACTCTTCTTCATAAATTTGTTTTAAGGACCGTCTGAATTCATATTAGCCTGTCACATTGCCACTCCGTTACAGCTCCTATAACACCAAATCAAGAATGTTACATAGAAACGATAAATTGTCGGACATGGGCTAGTAGCATAAGTGAATGGAAACCAGATTGTGTGGTCTCAACGTTAAAGCTCTCAGATTATTAGCTTATAAATCAGCAGAAATAAATTGTGTACTATGCACATTTGACAAAAAACTTAACTATCTGGGTCATTACAAATAGTTTTCAAGAAGCAGCATGTGGCGCACTAGAAACTTGAGATTAGACTAAATCTTGCTATAAAGGTCTTCCTTTCGACTTTCAGAAGATATTATCTACAGAAAGCTGCAAGTCATTATCCTGAAGTGGAATTTCTCTAAAGGCCAATAACGCAAAAGTTTTTCTGACCATTTTCAGGTAGTTTTTGAAATTCAAGAGGACATTAAGAATATTGCAGCAGGAAAACGGCAAATGAACTTCATAATTGGGGAATGTCAAATATGACATCCATGCCCTCTATGTTTGTTGTAATGCAGAGATTAAGACTGCAACACCTTTTGTACTCATCATCGCTTCCGTTCCATGCAGTGCGTCACTTCTGTCTAAACTGTTGTTCCACACACTTAACTAGTTTACTTGCGCCTGTGCAGTTGTCGTTCCGTACCTGTACACACTGTCTGGCGCTCGTTGAACTTTACTTCCGCCGTATGCAGCACAGTTTATATTTATCAGAGTGGTTTTATCTTTCCCGTTCTGAGACCTGCCGTCATTAAGCCCAGAATTTGCGCACTAATTTAATACATCCTAACTAAATTTTCAGTGAGCTAACACGTACTAACGCACATGTTTTCTGTTTTTATCTGCACCGAGCATACTTACACCCCTTTTTTTGTGGATCGCGGACGAGAATGCACCAGGCAGTTCTGCTCAATTTACAAACACGGTCGCGTCTGCACCCGCAGCCCACTCGGCAATTTCCCACTTTTTTTCTTCCTGGGTCTTCTTTTAGGCTTCCTTTTTTTTCGGTCGGCTATCGCCGCCGCCTTTTTCTACTTATCCTCGCCGTGCCGGCCCCGCTGGCGATGCGGCGCCGAATTAAAGTGCGGTAATCTCGTTAGGTAAATATTGCATTACCGGGCGGCCGTTAGCGGAACTGCATTACACAGCAGGCTGAAATTGAATACTTCTTTGTAAGGCGGGCCGCCGCTGACGCGACACATTTCTGCCGCCGGCACGCCACAATAAATTGTCCCGATAAAATTCCTCCTTCGCAGCCTCGTTAGTCGATTGGCGGGGATCGGTCCCGCGTAACTGACACGTCACACAGAAAAGTCGAGAGCGGTGGCGGTGAATTTTGTTCTGAGAGCAGTCGTAAGCGGTGAAAATAATTACAATTCTTAAAAGTTATAAACTTTGGCAGACGATAAAATGTGCACTTCTCCGTTTTCTTCTGCCTGTACCTCTCATCGCCGTAGTTTCGGTATGGATGTTCACGGGGGGCGGGGGGCGTTTTTAATTTAAGGGGTGGCCCGATGCTCTTCCGTCGCCACCCTGCAGCTCCCATCAGGAGGGAACATGTGTGCCCCAACTGTCTGCGAGTAGCGTAGTTCACGTGGAAATGAGCGAAAGTTTCTTAAATGTTAGCGAATCGTGTGACTGAGGTTGGCCTTGGGTACAAGACCAGCATTCACCTAGTGAGGTGTGGAACACCACCCAAAAACCACATCCACTTTGGCCAGCAGACCGACCCTCATCGCTAATCTGCCTGGTGGATACGGTC
Source organism: Schistocerca piceifrons (assembly GCF_021461385.2). Classification (NCBI taxonomy): domain Eukaryota; kingdom Metazoa; phylum Arthropoda; class Insecta; order Orthoptera; family Acrididae; genus Schistocerca; species Schistocerca piceifrons. The sequence continues at coordinate 560,036,760 of NC_060143.1, forward strand.
GGGGGTCAACGCATCTCCCCGTCCCGAAAGCGGCGATTTAACATTCATGGATATCCAGGCGGATATTACGAGAACCTGAAATTCACTTGTTTTGTTCGTCTCGTTTCATCTCGTCTCTAGACAAAAAATGGTTCAAATGGCTCTGACTATGCGACTTAACTTCTGTGGTCAACAGTGGCCTAGAACTTAGAACTAATTAAACCTAATGAACCTAAGGACATCACACACATCCATGCCCGAGGCAGATTTCGAACCTGCGACCGTAGCTGTCGCTCGGTTCCAGACAGTACCGCCTAGAACCGCACGGCCAATCTCTAGACACTGTTTTGTTTTAGACTCACCAATAGCCATTAAACCTGAATAGTCAGTTTTCAGTTTCTAAAACTACCGTTTACAACGTAGCCCCGATTCTTTAAAAAATCGAACTCCCGTGTGCAAAACAGCTGGGTAATTTGCGCATCGTTTTAAGGAGACCTGGTTTTAACGTATGTCAATGCCTGTGAGGTCATAATTCGTGAAGCTGTGTGTCGTACGACTGTAGAATTTTGCAGGTACGAGGGGCGTTCAGTGAGTATTGTCATACATTTATTTCTCATCCAGCTTTGGTTAAAATGTGTGGAACTTGTTGTGGGACACTATGAAGTATTCCTGCTGCCGTCCTTACAGTTTCATGAAGTTCCGGCAGGTGGCAGCGCTGTACGTGCCCTTCCAAATGGCGTCTGTAACAGATGTGCATTCCAAGCGGAGGGCTGCCATTCAATTTTTTCTGCTGGAAAACCAGGGCATCGCTGATAAACATAGCCGCTTGCAGAATGTCTACTCTGACCTGGTAGTGAACAAAAGTACGGTGAGTCGTTGGGCGAAGTGTCTTCATTATCCCAAGAGGGTCGTGTCTCGAAAACCTGCCCTATTTCCCGCGTGCCGTCCGGCCGCGCACAGCTGTCACTCCTGCAACGTTGAAACGTGCGGACACTCTCATTCCATACGGTCGCAGGTTCGAATCCTGCCTCGGGCATGGATGTTTGTGATGTCCTTAGTTTAGTTAGGTTTAAGTAGTTCTAAGTTCTAGGGGACTAATGACCTCAGCAGTTGAGTCCCATAGTGCTCAGAGCCATTTGAACCATTTGAACTCTCATTCCAGGTGATCGACGGATCACAGTCCTGAACTTTGCTGCGCAACTGGACATCTCTGTTGGTAGTGCTGACACATTGGTCAACCAGTCGGGGTACTGAAAAGTGTGCGACGACTGCCTTCCTCTGTGTTTACCAGAAGACCATAAAGAGCAACCAACGACCATCTGTACGGAATTTCTAGCTCGTTACGTGGTTGACTGTCATAATTTTTCGTCTGACATCGTCACAGGGTTCATGGGTTCATCACTTTGAATCGTAAACAAAACGCAAGCCATGAAGCCGCTTCCTCAGGCGGTAAAGTCAAGGCGAAAGTCTTATGGGAATCTGGAGGCGTTATTCTGATGTACACCCTCATGGTGTAACGATCAACTCTGAAGCGTATGGTGCTATCCTAAGCAAATTAAATAAAGCAATCGCCTAATAAATAATTGCAACTGTAGACAGAACCATTAATAAACGCTTTCAGGAATTTAAATAAAGTTGCTGTTCCCTGCAAAGAAACTATTGAAACTGAAGAATTAAAAAAAAAACATCTTCAACGTATTCGTCGCTATAAAAATGCATGTGACGTCCTCCTTCCCCATGACAACGCAAGATCTCACACTAGTCTTCATAGGCGAGAGAAGCTCACAAAACTTGACAGTACTGTTCTTCCCTACACACCTTACAGCCTGTATATCGCACCTGCCGACTTCCATCTGGGCCAATGAAGGATGCATTCCATCAGAAGCAGTACGTGGAGGATGGGGAGGTTACTGACGCATCAGCAGCAGCCAGACGTTGGCTGCGACGTCGACCAGAAGAGTGATTCAATGCGGGCAGTAAAGTGGCATAAGGCCGTCGCAAAGAATGGATATTGTTTTGAAAAGCAGGGTTTCGTAGGCAAATGGGTGGCGTATAATATGGTGTGTTTCAGTCTTGAAGAAAGCCAATCTGCTTTCAGAAAACCCATGTGTTGCAATATTTAATGAAAGGACCTCGCTCATTCAGAGATACACGCCGTTACTGCCTACAAAATGTATTGTGAATAGGATTAGCAGAAAATGAGTAACAAATTGAAACTTCATGCCTGATGTTGACATTTTGCCATACGAACAGCGAAAATGTAGTAAGCGATAACCTTTTATCCTTTCATTTTTTTGTGGACAGTGGTGGCGGGAGGGTGTGGGTCCGCAAAAACATTCTATGAGTTTCGTAGTCATGTGTAGGATCGCTTTAGATATACGACAAGCGTAAATGTATTCACTTCCGCAGCCCCCCGTCATTACACTGGAAGAGGAGGTCGTATTCTGAGGCCAGTACGGCCGTCATATCGGTGTCCTACAGACATTTTGCCGTGGCGTCGTTGGCCGATGTAAGCCCAGCAAAACGAACACGAAACAGACTGGTTAATTGAGGTTTTAAATATCAGGTTCATTGGACAAGAGATATCAATAAATTTGGGAGAATAAATCTGTAATCTGGTAGTCAGGGAGAGGCAGGATAAGGCAACGATTGAACGATTGTGGATGGGGCCGTAATCAGCTACCGTTGGCTACAGTAAACACGTACACTTTATTTGAGGAAATAACTTTCAACAGTCATTTTAAAAGATTTTACTACACTGACGGCTGAAGGCCTTACTAAGAAAGAATTCAATTTATTTATTTATTCTGACTGCCACAAGCAACTTCAGAATAATCAACAGCTGAAGGCCTGAATTACAAATGAGGAAGACAGCTACTAATTAACCAATATTAAGACATTTTCTTTTTCAACAACGAAAAACTGTTACAAGCTATAGTAACAGATGAAGGTCTTATTAAGAAAGAATTGCAAATTATTTTGCAGCTGAAGGCCACATGCAATGTTACACACAATCAACTGTTGAAGGGCTGATTAAGAAGAAAATTCAAAATTATTCCTTAAAAGACATCATAGTCGCCGTTGACTGTATAAAATATTTATTATTACGATTGCAATTTCCGCCTTATGGCCATTTTCAAGTAACACTGCAAAAATTACATTCTGTCAGAATATAAAACTATCTGACGTGAGTGCATGTCGTCCTCAAAATGCAGCCTTTTGACTGTGAGAGTCCTATTCATCTGATCCAAACTTGAAGAAAGTTAATCAAAGCAATCCTTTGAGTTAATTCAATTTTCGTTGTGGCGCCCCTCTGCCAAATAAGTAGTTTGAGGTCAAGATTTACAGCAGTTTACATATGATCAAAAGCGTTCATAACTGTAGCACATACTGGTGCCGATATATATTTACACCAGGAGTGTGGTGATGCACATGTTGCCATGACAATTAAGCCCACTGAGTAAAGCACACCGGAAGACGGCGACTTTACAGGCCAACTATCGGAGCAGTATTTCCGCATCATACGGCTGCAACCGGAAACATCACGAAATACACGTAACACTCCCAGAATAGCAATTTTCTTTATATACTTCGCACAGATGTGAGTACAATTTTTTTTTTAACCGTGGCTAACCTGGAGCTGCCACTGTTCACTGTGAGCGCATCCCCCTTTTTTTTTGAGTCGTCAGTCTTATGACTGGTCTGACACGGACCACCATGAATTCGTCTCCTCTGTCAACCTCTTCGTCTCAGAGTAGCAATTGGAACCTACACAATGTGCTCTAAAGTGTCCGCACATCTCGCGCCCTCCATCGGCAATGCTGGAATTCAACTTGGTGTTGGCCCACTCTTAGCCTTGATGACTGCTTCCACTCTCGCAGCTGTGCTCGAAGGTTTCTTGGGGCCTGACAGCCCATTCCTCACGGAATGCTGCACTTAGGAGAGGAATCGATGCTGGTCGGTGAGGAGTGGTACGAAGTCGGCTTCCCAAAACAATCCAAAGGTGTCCTACAGGATTCAAGTCAGGACTCTCAGCAGGCCAGTCCATTACAGGGATGTTATTGTCGTGTAACCACTCCCCCCACAGGCTGTGCATTATGAACAGATGCTCGGTCATGTTGAAAGATGCAATCGCCATCCCCAAATTGCTCTTCAACAGTGGGAAGCAAGAAGGTGCTTAAAAGCTCAGTGTAGGCCTGTGCTGTGATAGCGCCACGCAAAATAACAAGGCCTGGATGCCTCTCCATGGAAAACACGACCATACCATAACACCACCGGTTCCCAATTTTACTGTTGGCACTATACACGCTGGCGGATGACGTTCACCGGGCATTCGGCCATACCCATATCCTGCGATCGGATCATCACATTGTGTACCGTGATTCGTCACAACATTTTTCCACAGTTCAATCGTCCAATGTTTACGCTCCTTAGACAAAGCGTGGCGTCGTTTGGCATATACCGACGTGACGTGTGGCTTATGAGCGGCCGCTTGACCATGAAATCCTAGTTTTTTCACCTCCCGCCTAACTGTCATAGTGGCCGGCCGAAGTGGCCGTGCGGTTCTAGGCGCTGCAGTCTGGAACCGTGAGACCGCTACGGTCGCAGGTTCGAATCCTGGCTCGGGCATGGATGTGTGTGGTGTCCTTAGGTTAGTTAGGTTTAACTAGTTCTTAGTTCTAGGGGACTAATGACCTCAGAAGTTGAGTCCCATAGTGCTCAGAGCTATTTGAACCATTTTTGAAAAGCGTTTGTTTTCGGAGGTGTCCGGATACTTTTGATGACATAGTGTAAGTTGGCAATTATTTGCTGGATATATTTCAATGTCTGTCTTCCTCTACAGTTTTTGCCTTTCACAGCTTCCTCTACTATATGGAAGTAATTCTCTGATGTCTTATCAGATCTCTTGTCTTCCTGCCCCCTCTTAAAAATGTTTCAAATGGCTCTGAGCACTATGGGACTTAACTTCTGAGGTCATCCGTCCCCTATAACTCATAACAACTTAAACCTAACTAACCTAAGGACATCACACACATCCATGCCCGAGGTAGGATTCGAACCTGCGACCGTAGCGGTGGCGTGGTTCCAGACTGTCCCTTCTCCCTGTCAGTGTTTTCCACATATTTCTTTCCTCTCCGACTCTGCGTAGAATCTCCTCAACCTTACCTTATTAGTCCACCTTATTTTCAACATTCGTCTGTAGCACCACATCTCAAATGCTTCGATTCTTTTCTGTTCCGGTTTTCTCACAGCCCATGTTTCACTACCCTACAATTCTGTACTCCAAATGTACAAGGTCAGAAATTTCTTCCTCAGGTTAAGACCTATGTTTGTCACCAGTGGACTTCTATTGGCCAGGAATGCCCTTTTTACCAGTGCTAATCTGCTTTTGATGACCTTCTTGCTCCAATCGTCATTGTTTGTTTTGCTGCCTGGGTAGTAGGATTACTTCATCTACTTCGCGGTCATCAATCCTGATGTTAAGTTCCTCGCTGTTCTCATTTCTGCTGGCCTCATTACTTTCGTCTTTCTTCGATTTCCTCTGAATCCATATTCTGTGTTCGGCAGATCATGTAATTCTTCTTCACTTTCACTGAGGGTAGCAACGTCATCAGCGAATCGTCTCAGTGATATCCTTCCACCTGGAATTTTAATTCTAGTCCTGAACCCTTCCTATATATCCCTCATTGTTTCTTCGTTGTACAAACTAGACAGTAGGCGCGGAAGACTGCATCCCTATGTTACACTCTTTTCAATCGAAGTACTTCGTTCTTCGTAGTCCACTCTTATTTTTCCCACTTGGTTCCCTATTGGGTTATCTACATATTGTAATTACCCGCCTCTCCCTATAGCTTACCTATGTCTTCCTCAGAATTTCGAAAATCTTTTACCATTTTACATTGTCGCACGCTTTTCCCAGCTCGCCAAATCCTATGAACGTGTCTTGATTATTCCTTAGTCTTGCTTCCATTATCAACGGCTATGTCGGAATTGCCTCTCTGGAGCCATTACCTTTCTTAAAGCCAAACTGGTCGTCCTCTAACATATCCTCAGTTTTCTTTTCATTTTTCTTTATACTATTCTTCTTAGCAACTTGATTGCATGAGCTGTTAAGCTGTTGGTGCGATAATTCTCGCACTTGTCAGCTCTTGCGATCTTCACAATAGTGTGTATGATATTTTTCTGAAAGTCGTTTTGTTGCCTCTCCGCTCAAAGGTTTAAGAAATTCCGATGGAATCTTATCTGTCCCCGCTGCCTAATTTGATCTTCAGTCCTCCAAAGCTCTCTTAAATTGTGATTATAATACTGGATCCCCTATCTCTTCCAATGGTTCAAGATTCTTCTTCTATCTCATCAGATAAATCTTCCCCCTCATAGAGGCTTTCAGTGTACTGTGAGTAGTAGAGCAGAGACTCACCGGGAAGTCGTTGAGCAGGTAGAGCATCTCGACGGGAGGGTCAGAAGGCGGCGCCTCGCACTCGGCCCTCAGCAGGTCTCCGGGTCTGTACCGCGACACGCTCTCCACCTCCAGGCTGAGCGGGCCCTGCGGCGGCACTGCAACACACGAGTCACGTGGCTGCCACAGTCGTCCTTACTGGCCCAGGCAACGTACAGCAGCATGTGGCATCTTAAGAGCGAACGCGTCTGAAAGTTGGACGTCAATACTTCTTTGCAAAGTTGACCAATGATTCTGTGTTGTGTGTAAACTGTTGTGACTTGGCAAGACAGCCAAGTTACTATGAGAGGAAGCCGAAAGGCACGCGTTTAAGCTCACGCAGGCTGGCGTGAGGTCTGGAACAGGTAAAGTAACTGAGACTAGCAAATAAAGTACGAAGCTGCTGGAATACTTAACTTTAATCCATAAGCGGTGAACATAGCTCTTGATGGTACATGCATCACAAGATAAATAGCAATTGATAATGGCGCCTTGCTAGGTCGTAGCTAATGACGTAGCTGAAGGCTATGCTAACTATCGTCTCGGCAAATGAGAGCGTAATTTGTCAGTGAACCATCGCTAGCAAAGTCGGCTGTACAACTGGGGCGAGTGCTAGGAAGTCTCTCTAGACCTGCCGTGTGGCGGCGCTCGGTCTGCAATCACTGACAGTGGCGACACGCGGGTCCGACGTATACTACCGGACCGCGGCCGATTTAAAGGCTACCACCTAGCAAGTGTGGTGTCTGGCGGTGACACCACATAAACACCAACTGTGAGTGTGAGGTATACTATTATCGCGAATAGCAGCTAGCGTGCAGTTGCTGAAAGTAGTCGGAAGTGATCGGACGCAGCTGCCTGCGGTGGAGGCAGCCGCGCAACAGATGAGATCGCAGCCTGCCGTAATCGTGCTAGTAGCGCCGTAGGAGACTTTGGTATTCACTGAAGGTCTTTTGGCAATTTGACTTTCTGTTGCACGTATTTGTTGCTTGCTTGGGCACTGGAAGAGTTTTGTCCGATTTGTGTATGCATACAATGCGAGTAATATTAGTATTTTTGTAGTTGGTTCAAATGGCTCTGAGCACTACGCGACTGAACTTCTCAGGTCATCAGTCGCCTAGAACTTAGAACTAATTAAACCTAACTAACCTAAGGACATCACACACATCCATGCCCGAGGCAGGATTCGAACCTGCGACCGGAGCGGTCGCTCGGTTCCAGACTGTAGCGCCTAGAACGGCACGGCCACTCCGGCCGGGATTTTTGTAGTAGCAAGAGACACGTTTATTGAGTATAGACATCGCGGAATAATTAAGGTCTGTGTAAAGTTTGTCAGTGTTTAAATAATCTGTTCAGCGAATATAGAAAATTAAAGTCTTTATTGGTTGCTTTCATTCCTTTTTCACCGGTTATGGTTAGTTGACCAAATCCCTACTAATCATTCAATCTCTCAAAATATATTAACGGAATATATAAAATATATGGCAGTAGTTGTTGCATTTATCATGACCATGCATTGAACTCTGCATGGATCGCAGTATTGCTTTTGAAATATATTTAGCATGTTGATGTTCAAGCAGTTGCACCGGTAAGACGAGATAACTTGTCTGTTTCGTACAGGAGCATTGGAGAACGGTTGTTAGGAGTTGTTAGAGAATAATTTAACTCGCAGTCAGATACCTGAGAATTGATTTTTTATAGTTTATGGGAAGCACACTAGAGTTGAGTAGTAATTGGTTGGTAATCATAATTGCTGGAAAGGAGTTTTGATAATTCTGGCACTCCGTCATATTAAATCCATACATTTATTGCAGAAATGTTCTACTTCAGCATTTACTTTAAAACAGTGAAGTTAGCAGTTCTGTGTAAGATGTTTCGTGCTTTGTATTATTTCCCTTACTGCTACGACGACAATGAAAGAAAGAAATTAATAAATAATTTAATTACTATATTCGCAAAACAGATTATTTAAACACTGACAACCTATACTTAACAAACACGTCTCTGGCCACAACAAAGGTACGAAAATTACTCTCATTGTATGCAGATACAAATCTGACAAAATCTGTCCAGTGCGCTAGCGAACAACTACTACGTGGAACAAACAGGCAAATTACCAAAAAATCCTCAATTAAACCGAAGTCTGCTCCGGCGCTACTAGCACGAACACGGCAGGCTGCGACGTATCATTTCGCGCAGCTTCTCTCCACCGCACCCTATGTCCGACCATTTCCAACTCCCCTCGACAACTGTTGGCTCGCTACCACTCGTGATAATAATATCTCAGAGTTTTGTATGCACACCACAGCAGAATCGCTGGTCGACAATGCAAAGAAGTACAGATTTCCAACTTTCAGCCGGTATTAGTAGCCGAGCGGTTCTAGGCGCTTCAGTCTGGAACCGCGCGACCGCTACGGTCGCAAGTTCGAATCCTGCCTCGGGCATAGATGTGTGTCATGTCCTTAGATTTGTTAGGTTTAATTAGTTGTAACTGTTAGGGGACTGATGACGTCACATGTTAAGCAACATAGTGCTAAGAACCGTTTGAACCATTTTTCCAACTTTCAAGTCCAATACAGACAGTTTATGTGGTGTCACCGCCAGACACCACACTTGCTAGGTGGTAGCCTTTAAATCGGCCGCGGTCCGGTAGTATACGTCGGACCCGCGTGTCGCCACTGTCAGTGATTGCAGACCGAGCGCCACCACACGGCAGGTTAGAGCGACTTCCTAGCACTCGCCCCAGTTGTACAGCCGACTTTGCTAGCGATGGTTCACTGACAAATGACGCTCTCATTTGCCGAGACGATAGTTAGCATAGCCTTCAGCTACGTCATTTGCTACGACCTAGCAAGGCGCCATTATCAATTGCTATTTATCTTGTGATGCATGTACCGTCAGACCGATGTTCACCAATTATGGATTAAAGTTAAGTATTCCAGAAGCTACGTACTATTTTTGCTACTATAAAGACCCTGTCATTTTCCAGACCTCACGCCAGCCTGCGTGAGCTTTAACGCGTGCCTTTCGGCGTCACCTCGTAGTGGCTTGGCTGTCTTGCCAAGTCACAACAGTTTAACCATTTAATGGGTCAGCTATAAGTGGCCTTATGGCTTTGCCATTGCCTATTCACTCCCTTTAATGCAGGGATATCCAAGAAACTGGCCAGTGAACCGAGTCCTGGCATCAGAGCTGAGGTGCTTACCCTCAGTGCACATTTCCCCCACCACCGTGCCACGCCATGAGGAGAGGAAGGAGGAGCAAACTTCTGACCTGCCACATTCAGATGGCAATATCTCAACAACATACGTAACAAACAAATCAAATATTGAGTATTATTTATATTATTTTTGTTGTGCTCAAGACGTAACATAATTTTTATCTGGTGCAGACAGTCGGTATGCGGACAGATACAGGCAATTTCACAGATTTTGCCACTCAGGTTTACACGTACTCGCAACTTATTTAGTTTCACAATCGAAAAAAGGTCTTTCACACACATATTTTGTTAGAAATATTGTGGCACTATTGCAGCCTCATTATGGAGACGTGGACATTCTACCTGAGTCAAGCAATGTAGATGTCCAGTAGCGCTCTAATGTGAAAGAATTCGTCTTTAAAACAGGAATTACCTTAATTATTTTCAGCCATAATGGCTATCTTTGTGAACCGTGACTGTGTGGGATAGTTATTTATTTCAAGTTTCTGCTGCCAGGTACTTTTTATTTTATGCTTAATCTAACGTAATGCAACGCGTTGCCGGCCGTGGTGGTCTCGCGGTTCTAGGAGCTCAGTCCGGAACCGCGCGACTGCTACGGTCTCATGTTCGAATCCTGCCTCGGGCATGGATGTGTGTGATGTCCTTAGGTTGGTTAGGTTTAAGTAGTTCTAAGTTCCAGGGGACTGATGACCACAGATGTTAAGTCCCATAGTACTCAGAGCCATTTTTTTGCAACGCGTTTCTAACATGTTCTGTTGATCTTCATACATACATACATAGAGAAATGTTACTTAAAAATAAACAGTCTTAAACTAGATTAATCTAGAACACTTTGTCCATTGTTGTTAACTGTAGCTGCTGTTGTGGCATTTGGGGGAAAGGAGGTGGGCAATGTATGGCTAGAAATCGAAATCAGTGATGTCCTCTGCTGGTTTTCTTCTTTGTGGTTGACTATGGATATCACAGCCTGCATAGGATGCAGATACATATGCATCAATTATGTGTTACGAAAATAGTGTGAAAGGCTTTTATATAACAGTTGATCACTTACAATTTCATGAATGTATGTGAGTATAAACGCCTGAAGATGAACAGAACATGTTCGAAACACGTTGCATTATGTAAGATTAAGCATAGAATAAAAAGTGACTGGTAGCAGAAACTTGAAATAAATAAATAGGAATTACCTTGCAGCTCGATCAGTTAAGTCTGCTCTTGCACAGGGGACTTTTCAACTGACACGCCAAACGGTTTCGAAAACAGCTTGAAAATAGCTGTATGGTTGGCAGTGCCCTCAAAAAGTTTAGGAAACTATCTCTGTAATTCTCGCCTTTTGTTAAACATCTGTAACATACAGAACTAGACTGAGTTTGAAACTTCCTGGCAGATTAAAACTGTGTGCCCGACCGAGACTCGAACTCGGGACCTTTGCCTTTCGCGGGCAAGTGCTCTACCATCTGAGCTACCGAAGCACGACTCACGCCCGGTACTCACAGCTTTACTTCTGCCAGTACCTCGTCTCCTACCTTCCAAACTTTACAGAGCTTCTGTAAAGTTTGGAAGGTAGGAGACGAGGTACTGGCAGAAGTAAAGCTGTGAGTACCGGGCGTGAGTCGTGCTTCGGTAGCTCAGATGGTAGAGCACTTGCCCGCGAAAGGCAAAGGTCCCGAGTTCGAGTCTCGGTCGGGCACACAGTTTTAATCTGCCAGGAAGTTTCATATCAGCGCACACTCCGCTGCAGAGTGAAAATCTCATTCTGTAGACTGAGTTTGTCTACAATGAGATCATCTGTTTAACTACATCACCATCAAATCAGAAATCAGATGTTTCTCACCTAGCAGTGTATTACTGTGGGCATTGTGCAGTCAAGACCACTTAGAATTCGAGATCAGCAGTCCTTTTCGGATGTTCTAATTTTCAGCAATTCAGAGTTTTAAATAGAAGAACAGTTCCAGGTATGTCCCCCGACTTAACCGAAGTTCTTCGCTCTAATATATAGATTTAACATTAATGAAACCGACAAACTGCACGGACGGATTCCTGACTGGAAATGGAGGAGCAAAAGCGCTATGAACATGCGTACAGAAATGGACGATGTGCGTTCGCCCGAGAACAAATCGTTCTGGAACGCAGTAGAAAGGTGCATCGAGGAGGAGATGTTCACCGTACACAATTGCCGTTTATAATCGTACTTCTGAAACTTCACTGTCAAGCTATTCGGCTTTACAGTCAGGTTCATGTTCTCTCGCTGTCGCGCTAGCAGTCATATCATTACATTTACATGTAAATATTTTTGACACGTAACTGCCTCGAGCGCCAATTTTCCTGTTCTCCCTCCACCAACCAAAAGCTGTTTGAGCACGTACAGCTGTTTCTGGACGATCAAATTTAATTGCCAGATTATCGAGAAAGTGGATTCATAAGGTGAGTCGTACCTTACCTGTGCCTGTACCGGAAAAATGGGCTCGTGTTGGGATTGAAGCGTACCCACAGGAAGTACTTTCAAAATGTTAGAGAATAAGCTGAATTTTCGAGGTGGCGTTTATGTTAGTAATAAATAATTTTTTAGATACCGATAATTTGCACAATCATAATAAACCAGTTACTAGAATTACGTGGGAACGGAGAAAGAAGTGGCGTAAGCGAGATTCGATTCACAGCCCTCGATCTTATGAAACCAAGCGCTTACTTTTATTTTTTCATAGACCCATCGTCTCATCTAGCCAAGTTTAATCTCCAAAAATAAAATCCTTCGTTTCTTGGCACCGCCACTTTAACTCTATCATTAAAAACAGGAAATGGACTATCTGTCTTCAGGCCTCGCCCTAGCTAGTCCCAAAAATTCTCCCAAGGGATATGTTCCACGTGTGTATAACTTGTTTCTTTTTTATTTTTATTTATATATTTATTTATTTCGTATAATTACATGATTATAATTAGCAAATGTGTGCAAATGAAAATATTATAAAAGAAAATGTTACAGTGAAAAGGAATTTTCTTCAAGCAGTTGTGTGCTACTGGAGTTTTTTGTCCTCTGCTACGGCGGTGTCAGCGCATGTCCACATGTCCACCACAATGTGATGCATGCTGTTCGGTCTTGTCGTCGCGAGCGGACTACGGCACCGTGTAAGTGGTGCTTCGTCAACGAAAATATATGAGCTATGATTCCGTGTCATTCTCGTTGTCTGTCTGGTGGTGAGTGTAGAGCGTCGAGATTCCAGAGCGTCGCATAGCAAAAGTCCAGGGTCTGCCGATGCCACACAACCGTGTCATTGCCGAACTGCGTAAGTGTCCTGCGGACTGCCAGTTTGGTGCAGAGGAGCCACAACTCCAAATGCGACTGGTATCAGCAGTGACGATGTTCACAGTTGGCCCACTTTGCGGCAACTTGCAGACGGCAGTCCACTAAGGCCGTTACTACGCTTGGCTTGTTGACTGTGGACATGCATCCCGCAGATATAGCTGCCATAACCAAATGAGGTCAGATGTTATCATTCGGCGGCCACCACTCACTGTGTAAGACTTCGTGAGACATATAGTCGATCCAGTCGGCTGACCGAATGACTGGTAAGATGCGTGTGCCCAGAACTATCGCCGTGAATCTTTCCCCACGTGTCGCACAATTGTAGATCGTGATTCATCATGGCCATTTTCGGACAAGGCGCGTAGTACAGGATTCGGTGCATGGAAGGACGCAACTAAAATCGCCAGCGAAGACACTGTGTTCGTACCGTCCTAGAAAAAAAGGGGACAATGTCAGCCCAGTAGAACCTGGCACAGTCTTGACGTTTGGTCTGGCTCGGTCCACCCAGGCAACCGTTCTGCAGGCACGGAGTCAGCGGCATTGGTTTCCTTCTCATGGACGGCTTCCTGCGGGATTAGTTCTTGTTCCTCCTGAGAGCGAGAGCTGCCGTGCTCTACCGTGGTTCTGTGGTGTCGTCATCGGCGTTTCGGAGGACGCTGTCTTAAAGGTGTGGCCTTCCGCGTAGGACGTTGGCACTGATTCACGCCTCGCCGGCACAGATACTTCCGTTGGTACGATAACTGCACCGATTGCCATCCTGATGTCAGCGGTGCCTGCAGTGTCAGGTGGTGTCGATAGCATTGGACCGTGTTCCGGCACCTGCCAGTGTGACTGATCGGGCCGGTTGGCAGTCTACGGTGGGCGGTTCTGGTACAGCAACATTTGTCTGTGGAGTTTGGACGGACGGAGACGTCGTGAGCGCCGCCGCGTAAGTTACTGGGAGGATCGTCGCCGTTGGTGGAGGTGCCACGTCCTGGGGTGGAAGTTGTGTCATCAGATATTGCACGCACTCGGAGCGCAAGTGAACAGCCTTGCCGCATCCGAAACGTGTTTTAGGCTGGCCGTCATAAATAAGTATGGCCTGGCAGCCTCCTATTTGGAGGTATGATGTTACGTGCCCTCGGAGTTCAACAAACGTGGCGTACGCCTTTGAGAATTGGATACGTCTTAAACTGAGTGCACTTTTCTGCCACGTGGTCATGTACTGTACCATAGGGTCGGAGCTCCGCCCCGACTACAGCCGCCGGGAGTTCGAAGTGTACTGCAAATATGCGTGTAATCCGTAATGCCAGTACGGAATGAGCAACCTCGAGGTTGCCGATATTTACGTCTGCATAGCAGAAGCGTATTCCTTGTTTAAAGTTTCAAAGAATGCTGTCGCACGTTGCATTGTTAGCTAGTTTCGCTTTGACCTTGTTACTTACGAACGAGAAGTGGGCACCGACGAAGTCGGCATCCTGGATCTTGGCCTCTTCGTTTAAAAAGCGCTCGACATCGAGTTATTTTGGTCTAACAAAGTTGTTTCTAAAAAGGAGTCTCAGTGTTCGGTATTGATTCGCTGCGATCTTGTCGTGCTAGGCGTTTCGTTAGTGTCGGCCGAAGAATGTAAACAATGCGAGCAGGCCCACGCTTTAGGCGGTAACACATCGCAAGTCCGCTCTGCTCGGGCGCTTAAGCCGTACTGCTTAGCTCGTGAGCTGCAGGCTGCTTGCCTCTTAGCGACCACACAAAAATACATATACACACGTCCCTAAAACTTTCTAAATCGATTTTCTCGAAAACGGTTGAGAGTTGCGCCTTCCGTTTTACATTCGCTGAAGTCCTAGCCGTGACCTATACACACTACACACGCTATCAGTGTGTATGAAATCGGCTGAAGGGGGGGGGGCGGGGGGCAAGTGGCAAGTACACACGGTCCCCTTGTCAGTCCAGCAAGGCTGGCACGCCTTCTTGGCGCTCGCCCGGCTGTCTGATTTTCCTGCTATAACCGGTAGAGCACATAGCCGAGTCTGCGTTTTCCAGATTGCGTTCGTTCTTGTAAAACACGTACTCTCACACACAGAGGAATGGTAGCGTGCCCTGAATACGAAAAAAAAAAAAAATTAATGCACACGAGGAGGTAAATGCCGGCCGCTGTGACCGAGCGGTCCTAGCCGCTTCAGTCCGAAACCAAGCGGCTGCTACGGCCGCAGGTTCGAATCCTGCCTCGGGCATGAATGGTGTTATGTCCTAAGGTTAGTTAGGTTTACTTAGTTCTGAGTCAAATGATCTGATGACCTCAGATGGCCTAGAGCCATTTGAACGATTTGGAGGTAAATATTTGAATTGGACACTAGTAGTGTCCTGCTTCCCAAAGTCGTGCCGATTAAATATCTATGTGTAACGTTGAAAGGCGTCATGAAATGGAACGAGCGCGGAAGGTCGATTTGGTGAGAGAATTCTACGAAAGCGTAGCTCGTCTATGAATAAGGCAGCGTGCGGAAAACTTGGGCGCCTCATTCTTGAGCACTGCTCGAGCGTTTGCTATCGCCGCCAGGTTCTATAAAAGGGAGATATAGAAGCAATTCCGAGGCGCACCGCTGGTAGGATCCTTCAGTATCCGAGCGTTGTGGGAAAAGTACGTGCACTCAGGTGGAATTACTGGTGGGAAGAAGACGTTCTTTTCGTGTAACTCTACTGAGAAATTTTAGCGAACTATCATTTCGAGAGACTGCAGAACATTCTTGTTGCCATTAAGTACACCTTGCGTAAGGACTTGTAAGAGGTCCATGATTAAGGAATTTGTTGCTAGCGCACTCGAGCTCACGCGTTGCCTGCGATATGTAAGCTATAAGAGAATCTCAGACCAGAGAGCAGTGTTGTCAGCAGTAGGAACTGAGTGGCAGTAGGAGTAATTAGTAGCTAGCAGTCGTGTGTATGGGAGTTGGCTGGGCCGATCGTGGTGAGCGATGGCGGAGCCCGAGCGTTCTAGTATAAGGTAAAAGCAGCCTTGCGCATATGTAGTACTGTTATAGCAAGTCCCATGTAAATGCTCTTAAAAAGAAATCTCTTAATAATAATCTTTCTTATAAAAATTAACTTTTGACAGTCATTCAACTCAATTTAAAGATTTTACTAATTTCTCCAATCCATGGTCATCCTGATTATGGTAAAGAAAAATCTGTTGTTTCTTTTTATACATGACAAATCCATCGGCCAGTATTGCACAGGGCTGTGCCAGAAAAATTTCTTATAGGAGCAGATATATATATATATATATATATATATATATATATATATATATATATATATATATATATATATATATATACATCTGCGTTATCCGGCGACGTTATTGAGAAGAATTTTCATTTTTATTCAGAATGATCTTTCAGGGCCATGATGCAGCGCTGCTGACGTCCAAAATTTACCAGTTTAAATTCACAGTTAATTAATGAATGGTTATAAGTGAACTACAATTTTATTGTGAGGTTAGTCACATTGCATTATTGGTAGGTTACGGAATTTATCTGTTGGGCAGTTACACTGAATGTGAATTATATAATTATATTTTTTACTGTTGGGAGGTTATAATATAATTTATCTGTTGTGAGGTTACAGACTGCAGAGACAAGACGAAAAAAAAATCAGGTCTCGAATGCTAACCTAGAGATAGCCGTTTACCCATCTCTCTGTTTGCGAGTGGAACTGGAATGGAAATGATTAGCAGTAACACAAGACACCCACAGTTACGCACCGTCAGGTGGCTTGAGGAGTATGTATGTACATGTAGACGAACCTACATCAATAAATTTGAAATTAAAGAAAAATTATAAACACCCTTTTCAAAATCTGATCACGTTACTGAAGGGAAAATAATTCAAATGGCTCTGAGGACTAAGGAACTTAACAACATCTGAGGTCATCAGTCCCCTATATCTTAGAACTACTTAAACCTAAATAATCTAAGGATATCACACACATCCATGCCCGAGGCAGGATTCGAACCTGCGACCGTAGCGGTCGCGCGGTTCCAGACTGTAGCGTCTAGAACCTCTCGGCCACACTGGTCGGCGTACTGAAGGGAGGACACACGAATTCCTTCAAGGCAGAAGAGTGCAGTTAAAGATGAAGCTACTCCAGGTACTGGTTTAAACGTGGAAACTTTCTTATCGACTGCATATGCATGGCCCTGAGAGCAAAGTGGAACGCGCCGTGTGGAATTATCTTGAGTATGTATAACTGGCACCTTGTACCACACAGAACAGTCATTAAATCATCAAGAAATGGCACAGGAAATTTGAAGCTTATCTTTCAGGATAGTGTTCTCAGTATGAGTACTAGTCATGTAACATATTGTCAATGGATATCTGAAGCTGTTCACACAGGTCAATGAAACTTTATCTCAGCTGTAACGTATCATACGCAACTAAATTACTTCTTATGTTAACACGTCGTACATCAGCATAAGCAGACTGTAAAAATCAAATTACAAATCAAAGAATAAATTGGGATAAAATATCAATCATTGGCTCGTTGGGAAATTGAAATGCATTTAAAGTTAAAAAAATTAAGATTGGTGAAGAAATCATGAAATAACAAGTAAAAGTGACTGAATACAGTTTGAATCGGAGGAAACAAAGTTCATGTAATATGCAAACGTGTCGATACCGTAAAGTAAGTGCGTTAAATTAAATTGTTTAGGAATGTGGCACATTGAGGATAGCGTATCTACGAACGCATGATGTTTCCTAGCCGGAATTTCTAACTATTGTCCAATTTTAGGAATATCTGAAGGCATGCACACTGGAAAGTTACGCTGTTTTTGTTTTTGTACACACTTAAGGGCTGTATTAAACAGTAAAGCTATTTGGAGGTGACTGATAATTCTTCAGTTACAGAATTTTATGATAACATTCCATACATTTTTTAAATTAGTTGTATGGGATG
Organism: Schistocerca piceifrons; assembly: GCF_021461385.2. NCBI lineage: Eukaryota > Metazoa > Arthropoda > Insecta > Orthoptera > Acrididae > Schistocerca > Schistocerca piceifrons. The sequence goes on from NC_060143.1 coordinate 560,054,625, forward strand.
TAGACAATGAAGTCGTTCTTTGTCGGTCGGCACCATCCTGTGTCCAAACCAGAAGATGGTTTTCTGCCACGTAATACGCGAATTTCTTTAGCAACTTGACAATTTAACTTGTCTTTAAAATGAAAATTTCTTTCAGTCTCTAATAGCTTCTACATCAAAATATTGCTATCTTGTAACATGTCTATTACAATGCTTCTGTTCAATTTGAGGGCCTGTCGTGGAGGCCGTGCGGTTCTAGACGCTTTAGTCCGGAACCACGTGGCTGCCACGATAGTAGGTTCGAATCCTGCCTCGGGCGTGGATGTGTGTGATGTCCTTAGGTTAGTTACGTTTAAGTAGATCTAAGTTCAGGGGACTGATGACCTCAGCTGTTAAGTCCCATAGTGCTTAGACCCATTTTTTTGTTTAATTTGATTTCACTTGTTGATTATTGGCATGTAGTTTATAACAGACAGGCTATTTAATACAGTACTGACAAGATTTTCGCGATTAAGGCATTTCTAAAAGTAGATGTAATACTTATTACCAGTCCATGACTGCATCAAAGCTATCTTCTGGAGCTGGCAACCTTCAATGTTATCAATAAACTGACTTAAAATTGTTTAATCCAGTTTATATTCTCTGTAACCTTTGGAAATGCAGTTGAATTTCTTTAGGGACAGTATTGTTTGCTACAAGTCAGCTTAATGTTCTCTGTAGGAAATAGCATGGGTTCCGGAAACAAGATCATGTGATACTCCTAGCACACTACTCGTCCACCACATCCGGAGAGCAGTACATTCAGGTGCTCGGTTACAGGCCCGGTTCCTTGGCTTAGTATCATGAACAGAATGTCATTCTGAACGAAGAGAATTCTTGAGACGTAAAGTGGCTTCCGATGTGCCCCTGATGCGCGTAATGGGACCATCAACTTTCATAATATACACAGGATGAACATTAATAAAACCATTAAACTGCAAGGGCGGATTCCTGACTAGAAATGGAGGAAGAAAGCTCCTATGAAAATGTGTTCGGAAATGCATCGTTGCCATGATAGATGGCGCTGACGAATGAGAGTTCCGCTGACCACTTGCCGTGTCTTTCTTGTGGGTTGCTGCTGTGTGGTTGACGCAGCCTACTACACTCCTGGAAATGGAAAAAAGAACACATTGACACCGGTGTGTCAGACCCACCATACTTGCTCCGGACACTGCGAGAGGGCTGTACAAGCAATGATCACACGCACGGCACAGCGGACACACCAGGAACCGCGGCGTTGGCCGTCGAATGGCGCTAGCTGCGCAGCATTTGTGCACCGCCGCCGTCAGTGTCAGCCAGTTTACCGTGGCATACGGAGCTCCATCGCAGTCTTTAACACTGGTAGCATGCCACGACAGCGTGGACGTGAACCGTATGTGCAGTTGACGGACTTTGAGCGAGGGCGTATAGTGGGCATGCGGGAGGCCGGGTGGACGTACCGCCGAATTGCTCAACACGTGGGGCGTGAGGTCTCCACAGTACATCGATGTTGTCGCCAGTGGTCGGCGGAAGGTGCACGTGCCCGTCGACCTGGGACCGGACCGCAGCGACGCACGGATGCACGCCAAGGCCGTAGGATCCTACGCAGTGCCGTAGGGGACCGCACCGCCACTTCCCAGCGAATTAGGGACACTGTTGGTCCTGGGGTATCGGCGAGGACCATTCGCAACCGTCTCCATGAAGCTGGGCTACGATCCCGCACACCGTTAGGCCGTCTTCCGCTCACGCCCCAACATCGTGCAGCCCGCCTCCAGTGGTGCCACGACAGGCGTGAATGGAGGGACGAATGGAGACGTGTCGTCTTCAGCGATGAGAGTCGCTTCTGCCTTGGTGCCAATGATGGTCGTATGCGTGTTTGGCGCCGTGCAGGTGAGCGCCACAATCAGGACTGCATACGACCGAGGCACACAGGGCCAACACCCGGCATCATGGTGTGGGGAGCGATCTCCTACACTGGCCGTACACCACTGGTGATCGTCGAGGGGACACTGAATAGTGCACGGTACATCCAAACCGTCATCGAACCCATCGTTCTACCATTCCTAGACCAGCAAGGGAACTTGCTGTTCCAACAGGACAATGCACGTCCGCATGTATCCCGTGCCACTCAACGTGCTCTATAAGGTGTAAGTCAACTACCCTGGCCAGCAAGATCTCCGGATCTGTCCCCCATTGAGTATGTTTGGGACTGGATGAAGCGTCGTCTCACGCGGTCTGCACGTCCAGCACGAACGCTGGTCCAACTGAGGCGCCAGGTGGAAATGGCATGGCAAGCCGTTCCACAGGACTACATCCAGCATCTCTACGATCGTCTCCATGGGAGAATAGCAGCCTGCATTGCTGCGAAAGGTGGATATACACTGTACTAGTGCCGACATTGTGCATGCTCTGTTGCCTGTGTCTATGTGCCTGTGGGTCTGTCAGTGTGATCATGTGATGTATCTGACCCCAGGAATGTGTCAATAAAGTTTCCCCTTCCTGGGACAATGAATTCACGGTGTTCTTATTTCAGTTTCCAGGAGTGTATATGCAGCAGAATGGCCCGGAATTAATGTCGGGAACAAGCCGAGATGGCGTTTCTGTACGGCCAAGCAGATTTAAACGGTCGACTGGCAGCACGGCTATAGCGAAACAAGGAAGCTCACGGACCGTGTAGGGTAGCAAATTGTTACGAGCTATCACCTTGCACTGAAAACGTAGCCTGCCGTGGAGCCGGGGGGAGAGGAGACGTTGGTTCTCACGCTCGCACAGCTGATGCTGGCTACTGAGTCGGACGAGCCGTGAACTTGACTGCTGCTGCATGCAATCCTTACACATACTCTCTATAAACCAGAAAAAGTACTGTTACATACTAACCGATCTTTTTCTCACTTAGTGTACCAAACTGTATGGGTAACAGAACCATACTGCTAAAATTTCAAATCAATATCTTAAATACTTCAGGAAATATAATTTTTTGCCTAAAACACATAATAACTGGGCTGGCATTGTGAAACTGTGTTAGGGACTATAATGTATTCATCTGCAATATCAATTGAAACTATAACCAAGAGATATGGTGATATAATCTAATTTCCTGGAATTTTCTTTAGTTTCATTGCCACAAATTTCTGACGTAATTAATAGTACAGTGGAAAATGTTATTTCATTGTCATTTGGTTGCGTAGGCGTCTTGGAGAGACTGAAATTTATTAGTAGTTTATTTTAGGGAAAGAAATTATATTTTGATTTTCATTAAATTTTATTTAGTTTCCGAATTACGAGATTTCTAATCAAAATTACATGTGGTAATCTGATTCGCTGACATGAGACATGTCGCGAGTATAGGAGTGCTCGAGATGATCTGATTGGCTGTTTAACATACTAGCCAATTTGAATTCAGAATTTCTCGCGCGTTTGAGTAGAGCTTTGTGCCTCAGATCTACGGATCTATTTAGTTGCTCAGGAGTCGTCTTCTGGTAAACACAATTTTAAATCGTGTCGATCAAAATTGTACTAAAATGAAGAAATCCGCGCCTTTGATCGGTTCTCGTGTAGTTGATGAAAATGGACTACATTGTTGAGTATTTTGAAAAAGTTTGATCTTTGTGTGTGATTTACTTTAGGAGATTTCGCGTGTGAACATTTCAAGTCGTAGGTAAACTGCGCGGGGCGTGTTTCGTGCACATTACGAGACAATAATGGCGAGCACTTCTGTGCAAGAAGTCTAGTGAACGGGTGACTGTGTTAACTCGCAAATAGTCGTGAGTCACTTGTTGTTTAGGACTTTTAAAATATCGGGTTTGGCTAAATATTTTCTGGCTGCTTGTGGGTGTGAACTTTTCACAGGGACAGTTAGTAACATTGCATAATTAGCGTCGGGATATTAAATAAGTACTTGATAGATCGGTTAGAGACAATAAACCAACTAAAAGGAAATTTTAGACTTTTTTTCGGAACGGGTAATGCAAGAATCCCGAACACTCAACTAACTTCCAGCTTTACCGCTCATGGAGTGGAGTTTTGTGGCCTTTGAGTGGTGGGTATTCAGTCGAATTTTGGTCAACGCTGCTTTTGTCGGCTAAACCGGTAGCTATCTTTGCAGAGTGAAATGACAAACAACCTGAAATCTATCCAGGTAGGTCAACAGATTGTTTAAAGGATAGTTATAGCAGGCAGACCGTTCCGTCGCAGCACCAACCATGTCGCATGACACTTCAAGCCCTTTTCGGGCGTTTGTGTGAACGTGGGTCCTTTCAGAGAGACGAGTGCGGAGGGAAGCGGCGGACTGCGCGTACACCGGATCTGGAGGACGAGGTTCAGCTTGTGGACCGGTTCCGTTTGCTTGGTCGCACACAAATTCCATATCGGCTTGTTCTCGACATGAATATCGGATCGTTCTGCTGTTTACCGTATGCTGTGTCCATCACACGGCCTGAACCACGCGAGGAACACCCTACACATGGTCAGAGGAACTTTCCTTCGTCAGCACCACGTACCGTGACAACGATACACTTCCACGCACACGTTCATAAGATCATTTTTACTCAATTTCCCATCTTCTGTCCCTGTGCTTCGTCGATTTTATTAATGTTTACCCTGTGTAAGTGCCCGAGTAAGTAACGTCGCAAGTCCCATGAGACCTTCTGCGGACGATGATGATGATGATGATGATGATGGTTTATGGTTTGTGGGGCGCTCAACTGCGCGGTTCTCAGCGCCCATACGAAGTCCCAATTTTTTCACAGTCCTATTTTTTGCACAGTCCAATCTACCCACTGTCGCCAATGATGAGGATATGATGAAAAGACGAGGACAACACAAACACCCAGACACCGTGCAGAGAGAATCCTCAACCTGGCAGGGAATCGAAACCGGGAGCCCGTCATGCCGTCAGCGGATGATGCTGCTGTATGCAGGAAAGTTGTACTTCTAGAAAATTGTAGCGAAATGCAGCTAGACCTGTAGCAGATCGACGATTGGTGCATGGACTGGTAATGGAACCGCAATGTAAACAAATGTAGTGCGTCGCGTACACATAGGTAGAGCGTCCTTTTATGGTCTGATTACATGATGGCAGAAAAATCGCTAAAACTATGCCTACAAAGGAATTTGAAGTACCGGGTGGTTGTAATTAAAGTTTCACTATTTAACACGTTATAATACATAAACTAATTACCAGACGAGTAGCAGAGTTGGTAGCATTAATGTCCAGAGTATGGGGTGCAGGGTTTCCATGTGTCACAGCATCACCGTCCAGTTCCAATTATGGACACCAGGTGCCGTGATCAGTCTTCGTGATTCGTAGTCGCACACGCCTGACCAATCACAGTTGACGTGTCAACATGAGCTTGGACTATTGGTCAATATTGGTGAAGCTCTATCTCAAAACAAAAGTCATGGTGCAACTGCACTTCGAAGATATCGCCGGATGAAAGGATTAGGGAACGGTCCTCTTTCTCCACCTGCTGTGCGGAGCATGATGAAGAAGTTCGAATCAACTGAAAAACTGGGCGTCGCTCCGTGAAGTGGCCAACGACCGGTTGCACCACAGACGGTTGACGAAATTCCTGATAGTCAGTGAGTGCACGTGCTGTGTCCCGACAGTTAAACACCCCGTGGTCCATTGTACGGAAGGTGCTTCGAATCATTCTCAAATGGCATCCGTACAAGATCCATATCGTACAGCAGCTTGCACCACAGGACACACAACGACGTGTTGACTTCCCTCTCCACTTTCTCGCAAGGACTGAAGTTCGCGAGATCTGACCCTGGGCCATTATGTGGACAGACGAAGCTCATCTTTCTCTGACGAGTGAGGTGAACACACAGAATTGCTGAAAGTGGGGATCTTCACCTCCAGTCACTGTGTATGAAGTTCCTCTGTATGTTGAACGTATCACCGTATGATTTGGCTTGACGACTACGTTCATCATTGGCCAGTTCGTTTTTGAACAGGTTGGCGCTCAAGGACCAATAACGTGCAGTGTGGGTGGCCAGCGTTACTGCGATATGCCTCCCCAACATATTATCCCCGCCCTACAGGAGAGAGACGCACTGACTCAACAGTTTTCATGCAAGATGGGGACCCACCGTACATAGCTCGTGAAGTTTCATCTGCTTCTCCGAAACTCACTATCAGCCGATATTTTCCAAGTGCTTGGTCGGCACGATCACCCGATCTCACTCCCTGTGTTTTCTGGTTGAGGACTACCTGAAGGCCAGGGTTGGCAAGGGGAACATTCACACAAGTGCTGATCTGAAGCGCAGCATATCAAGAGAGGTAGCCAGCATACCTATGGACGTGCTTCCTTCCGCTGTGCAGAATGCAATCCTACGCATTCAGGCTCTTCTGGACACTGGTGGGCACCATATTGAGCCCGTTTTGTAGCAGCAATGGTATCTGTATGTAATGGAATGATGTACCATTGCAGCACATTACAAGTGTATTAACTGAATTAATTCTGCATTATTTCTCTTCCCCATGTCCTTGACATTAATGTTACCGAGTTTGGTACTTGTACGGTAGTTAGATTCCGTGTTATAACGTGTTAAATAGGGAAAGTTTAAATGTAACCACCCGGTAGAACGACAACATAAAATTAATCGTGGATGATGCAGATGCCAAACTGAGATTCATGGGAAGAATCCTAAGTAAATGCGGTTCACCGACAAAGGAAGTATCTTACAAAACTGTCATTTGACCAGAACTTGAATATTTTTCGTCAGTGTGAGATCCTACCAGATGGGACTGACAGAGGAAATGGAGAAGTTGCAAAGAAGGGTAGCACGTCTCGATACAGGTTCACTTACTAAGCGCGGAAGTGTCACGGGGAAGCTGACATCTCCAATGGCAGGCGCCGGACCGATTCGAGCCACACGAAGAGTTAACAGCAATCATTCTTCCCGTGAACCATACTGCGATTGCAAGAGGAATAGCGGTAATTGACAATGGTTCACAAAGTACCCTGTGGCACATACTGCAAAGTGGCTTGCCGAGTGTAGATGTAGATGTAAAATCTGGTCGAACCAACTAAAAATAATACCGGAGCGACTTTTTAAGCTGTACCCTTCTGCAGCGTCGAGTCCCACACCAGCCAACTTGTTATTCCACAACCAGTGGCCGGCAACACAACTTCATTTCCGGCCCTGGTACAACAGCGATTGTATCTCATACAGAATTTTCCCTTCCCTGTTTAATCTCGCCGGTGGGAGGAGTTCTCAGTTTAATACCTCACTCCGCCAGTGTTCTTCAACAATAAACTAGTGATGTGCCACCGCAGCTTCCATATGAGTTGCTCGCCATCGAGCGCACTTTGTTTATAGTAATAGCGCCCTGACAAAGTGCTATTCCATGCGGAACGTGCTTGGGTCGCTAATGGATTCCAGGCAAAGCTCCTTCCCGTGAAAGCGCTAGCGGTGCATTCGTATTCCGCGATTTCCATTTCAAAGAATACAATTTGCATGTCGATGACAGGTTAAGTTTTGTCTAAGAGCTCCGCGAATTCTCTGTCTTCACAACGGAACTAGCGCCTCCCGTACGGAGTGCCTTATATGCCTCCAATCGAACACGTAACGCACATATTTGGCATCTACGCAAACTGGACCAACTTTACGTGAAAGATATCCGTTTCACAAACAGTCAGAAGCTGCAGTACGCAGTAGCACATCGCAGGATAACAAAACGAGTGAAGGAGCTGACGAATGCAGTACATAATCGTTCTAGAGTAGCAACTACGGTCAGCACCTGAAACTATTCCATTCCATTCTGTAGCTCTCTACTTGAGTAAATTTTTGCATTCCTCTTCACGCCTCCTCTGATTTTTCTTCGATCTCACAAGCTGCCATTTTATTTGTCGTATAGTCTAGCGAACTCGTTCACTTCCACACACACACACACACACACACACACACACACACACACACACACCTGTACAACCATACAGACAGGCTACGGTACGCACACCCGCACGAAAACACGCATGCTTTGAAAGCCTTGTATCTAATTAGCAAGGGCTGTCACCAACACACCGTTTATTCATACGGCAACTGCTAGTTTTAAATCATGTAAGACGAATCGTTTGTCTGGCCTGGAGAGAAACTTAGAGGTAGAAACGATTGAGTATTATAGTGTTACATATGACATGACTTTTCTAATGTCCAAACATTCTCCTTATTTGCGTAGTGTTTCTACAAACAGCATGCCTAATGAGAATGTTTCTCGATAAATTCGTAGGCATTGCTTCACGATTTACGTTTTACAATTGTTTTCTTTGATACAGAACTGATAATAAATCCTCACTCCTGCCTGCAAATGCAAATTTGCATTACTTTAACACAAAATCATCAAGTCTCTTAGCTTTTAATCATTTGAATCAACTGGCGGTGAGAATTGTCTGAATAACGTTGAAAGCGAAATAAAAGTTTCCGGACGCCACTATATATATATATATATATATATATATATATATATATATATATATATATATATATATATATATATGTTGGCTGTTTCCGTAACAGATTGCAAAAATGTAACAGGACGTAGATAATTGTCCACTGAACAATTTGAGGTAGGAGCCTAGTGTCGGAGAAGCCATCTTAAGGAGATATGAATGTAAACTTGTCTACCGCTTTGTCTAGCATTACTGTTTGCCAGCTTATTTACAAGTGACATACGTGCAAATTTACATGTGCTGTGCTGTTTATTTATATGTTCGAGTACTCAACGAACAACCGATAACGAGTCCATGAAATGCTTGTGACTGACTTTGTACCAAGGGTCGAATTGTGTCAGTGGTTACTCCAACAATGGATTGATCGACCAGATTTCCTGCAAATCGTACTGTTTACTGACGAGGTCTCGTTTGACCGTGATGGTATTTCGAACAGCAGGAACAGCCACAAATGGGACGATGAAAACCCTTACGCTGTAGTAGACTCACACCATCAAGCATGTTCTGCTCTGGATAGCTGGGTCGGCATTGTAGGCGACAATCTCATTGAGTCATATCCTCTACCAGTACTTAGCCGTCTGAACGGCCACCTCTACTTGATGTTCGTGTAAAGAGTTCTACCTGAGTTCTTGGAGAACGTACCTTAGGCTGTTCCTGAGAGGATGTGGATACAACATGATGGTGCACCGTCTCACTTCAGTGTGGATGTCCACGACCATCTCAGTGCTGTATTTCCCGATCACTGGATTGGACTGGGAGGTCCTATTCCATGGCCTACAAAATCACCTTACTTGAATGCTGTTCATTATTTCCTGAGGGGATACCTAAAGTCAGTTGTTTACAAGACTCCAGCAGTTCCGGAGATGGAATTAGTTGCCAGAATTGTAGCTGCCTGTGATGTGATCCGAAAGACACCAGGGATATCTCTCAGGATGCGTCAGAATCTTGTTTACCGATGTCATGCTTGCATTGAGGTTGATGACCGTCAGTTTCACCACATTTGATAAGATACAATACAAATGGTACGTTCATCGTGTCAATGATGGTATCTGCAGTTAATTGTAACTAATGTAAATGAAAAACTAGACAGTGATTTGATTTTATTCTATTCTGTTATTTATTCCTGTTATCTCCTTAAGCTGACTTCTCCGACCCCAGGTTTCCTGCATATAATTGTTCAATGTAGCGTCCTTTATCTACTGTTAAATTTGTTCACGCTCTTACGAATACGCTATATACATACTCGCTACAGAATTAAAGCGAAATGTGGGACGATTTACAGAGGGTCAACGCTAGGTACGAAAGTAACACACAATATGACTAAAAACGGCGTTTTGGAAGGCTGAAGCCATTGTTATGGGCACCGTCTGTTTGCGATGGAAATTTAAATTTGTTTCAGGGCTCACGTAGAAGCTGGGGACCCAAAGATGAAGAAAAATTTACAACATATTGAGCGTGAACTGGCAGGAAGCTACAATATTGGTATCAGTATTACTCAGCAATCATGGGACTCACTGATAACCATAAAACATGCAGGAGTACACGTTGTAACAATAACTGTACATATAACAATTTTTTCCTTCTGATTTTCGATGAATTAATGTAAGCAATGTTTTGATTTCATTTCTTTTTCTTTTTGTGTCATTATGTTAAAGAAAATGTAAGCAACTTCCGATGTGAATGTTAATAATTATGTCAAATTTCAAGCAATGCTATAACAGAACTGAAGTGTAACCGAGGTTGAATCTATTGTAACATGTTTAAAATTGTAATTATGCGCCTGGTCCATACGTAGGCAATGTATTAGGATATGTAGAATGTAAAACCTTTGGTGAATACCCTATCTGTAGGGGAGCGGTAAAGGGTGGATGGCAGGCGAGCGCGGGAAAATGCACACGGGCGCGGCACGGCATAACGGGCTCGGCAGTAACAGTCGGAGTTGGGCATCGGTCTGAGGAACACGTTCCGGATCGAGGAGGCTATTCTGGAAAAAGTGGTTTCATTGAGCCTCGGATGTGCCGTTTCCAACGACTATACAGCATGGCTATATTCTATAGGCACTGAATTGGAAAGGATTGCGACGCTAAGAAGAAGCAAAGTGCCGATACAGCAAGAGCCATAGCTGTGATTGTATGTGTGCTGTGCGCCTCGCCATCTCGCTGCCCGCCAACCGCCGCATCGACTCGAACAGGTTGAATCTTTAGAATTGTATTCGTGTGGACCAGTGTTAATTTTGTTCCTGACTATTCAATAATAACTTAACTTTTACCAGAATTGCCCTATCAATTAATTATCCTCATCTCTAACCGAGACAGGGTCCTTTCCACATGTTGTGCAATCCGAGTGTCCCGAAATGAAGATTTAAAGTTTATGTTAATAAGAATTACCTGCAGACCTATCTATGCTAGAAATATGTTTAAGGAGCTTTATTTATTTATTTATTTTATTTTTGGCGAATTTTCCCTAAAAGGAAATCGTTAAGCTTATGACTTTGAAGGCTTATTCTTCTTGTCCTTCCAGTACTCCTTCATTCTCTTGGAGAGGGCCTCTTTTCTCTCCTCAGACCATTCTTGTTTGGTCCGCTGTTTTAGCACTTCTGACTTTACTTCCCAATTGTCTATGTGTTTTCGGAAGGTGCTTCTGTCTGTGGTGTTTGTGGTGCCAATTGCTTGTAGGTCTTTTCGGACTCCTTCCATCCAGGGTGTCGAGACTTTAAGTGTCTTGATGTGTTCTAGAATTTTCTTGGCGAGTCTTGTTTCAGGGAGTCTATCTAAATGTCCGTAGAATTTAAGGCGCCTTTTTCTCATATCGTTCTCGATGTTCGAATATGCTTCTACTGTTGAGTTCTTCTGTAGTCTGTAGCCATCTGGTGTGGGTCTTCCTCCTAAAATTTTCCTCATGATTTTGCGTTCTTCTTTTTTGATTTCTTCAATTTTGATTTTCCTGTTGAGTGCTAGTGTTTCACTGGCATACAGTGTGGCGGGTTTGATCACTGTGTTATAGTGTCTGATCTTGGTGTTTCTGGAAATGCATTGTTTGATGTAGACGTTTCGTACCATGCCTAGTGATTTCCGTGTCTTCTGTTGTCTGTCTTCGTAAGCCAGTTTCTCTGTTCCGGTCGGTTCGATAATTTCGCCTAGGTATCTGAAGTGTGTGACCCCTTTAATTTTGCCGTACTTGGTTGTGATGTCGTCGCCTTCTCTTGTTAGGACTTGCGTTTTTTCAAGAGAGATTTGTAGGCCGACTTTCTCGGCGCATTCTTTCAGGATTTCGATCTGTGTTTTTGCTGATGTTGGGTCATAGGTCAGTATCGCTAGGTCGTCTGCGAATGCTAGGTAAGGGATTTCCAGTCTTTTCCTTCCTAATGTGACTGGTCTCCAGGTGTTTTGTCTCCTGACTTCAGCTTCCCATTCGCTCATTACTTTGTCCAGGACGATGTTGAACAATAGCGGGGATAGTCCATCTCCTTGTCTTAGGCCAGTGTGGATTTCAAAGGGGTCCGAGATTTCGCCCATGAATTTGACTTTGGATTTTGTATTGGTTAGTGTCTGTTCGATTAGTCTTCGGGTCTTTTGGTCTAGGCCTTATTCTCTGAGGATTTGGATGAGGGACTTTCTGTCGATCGAGTCGTAAGCCTTTTTGAAGTCGACGGAAGTGCAGATGATTTTTTTGGGGCTTGTCATGTGGGATTTTATGATTGATTTCAGGTTGAAGATTTGTTCGGGGCAGGCTCTGTTGGGTCTGAAACCCGCTTGGTATTCCGAGATGGCGGGTTCCAGTTGTCCTTGCGTTCTGGTGAGAAGGCAGGTTGATAGAATTTTGTAGATGACCGGTAGCAGGGAAATTCCTCTATAATTGTTTGTGTCTGTCCTGTCACCTTTCTCGTGTAGCCGGTGAATGAGTGCGGTCTTCCAGTCGTCAGGTATGATTTCGGTTGTCCAGGTGTTCTGTATGATTTGTGTGATTTCGTTTAGCGAGTTTGGTCCTAGGTTCTTCAGCAGTTCTGCCGTTATTCCGTCTTCACCGGCTGCCTTGTTGTTTTTCAGTTTCTTTATGCAGTGGAGGATTTCTTCTTTTGTTGGTGATGGTGAGTCTTCCGGTGCGTTGGCCGGTTCTCGGGGTTCGAAGGCTGAGTTAGGTTCCGGGCAATTTAGTAATTTTGAAAAGTACTTCGCGAGCTCTTCACAGTTTTCTTTGTTGGGAAGTGCCAGTTTTCCGTCTTCTTTTCTGAAGCAGAGGTTCTGTGGTGAGTATCCTTTGACTTGGTTGGCGAACGTCCTGTAGAAATCCCGTGTGTTGAAATTTCTGAAGTCTTCTTCGATGGAGTTTAGCTGATCGTTTATGTATTTGCGTTTCTCTTGTCTTATTGTTTTCGATGTTTGTCTTCGAATTTCATAGAGGTTGTCCTGTGTTTCTTGTGTTTTGTTGCTGTTGTAGTTTGTGAAAGCTGTTCTTCGATTTTGTAGGGCGATTTCGCAGGTAGTGTTCCACCAAGGGTGCCTGGGTTTTCTAGTCAGCGGGATCAATTCTTTGGCTGTGTTCACAATTTTTTGTTTAAAGCTGGTCCAATCTTTCGCCTCTTGTTTTTCCCAGTGTTCTGTGATGTTCGATTCTCTGATCTTTCTTGTATCAAATTTTGGTGAGGTCAATTTCTTTTTGTGTTGTCTTCTTGGTGTGAGTTTGATTTTGTTTCTTGTTAGGTAGTGGTCCGAACCTATGTTGGCGCCTTTTCTCACTTGGACGTTGTGGATTTCTTTCTGGTATTCATAGGAGATTGCCACGTGATCTATCTGGAATTCGCCTAGTGAGTGGACTGGTGATCGCCACGTCTTTTGTTTCTTGGGCTTTTTCATCAGGGAGGTTGACATGATTTTGAGGTTGTTTTGCTGGCAGAATTCGATCAGTCTGGTGCCGTTTTTGTTGGTGAATTTGTGTGCAGGGAAATTTCCTACTGTTTTTCTGTAGCGTTTTTCTCTGCCGATTTGTGCGTTGAAATCGCCTAGTAGAATTTTCGCGTTGTCTTGTGGTATTTTGGCCAGGGTGGTTTCGAGTTCCAGAATTTGTCTGTTTCTTCTGGTTTGTCCTTGTTGTCTGCGTTCGTGGGGGCATGTACGTTGATGAGGGTGTAGTTCTTGTTGGCGTGTTTGATTCGCATGGTCATGAGCCTGTTGTTGATCGCGTTGACTTCTTTTACTGAGTCTAGGATGTTTTTGTTTACTGCGAAGGCCATGCCGAGGAGTGCTCCTCCTTTGCCGATTTTCCTGTTGGTTCCACTCTTGAAGAATCTGTAGTTTCCGTAGTCTATTGTGTCTGAATCCGTGTATCTTGTTTCTTGTAGCGCTAGGATCGAGATCTTTTGACTGGTGAGTTCCGTTGTTAGATTGTGTAATTTTCCCGTTTGTATTAGTGTCTGTATGTTGAAGGTGCCAAAGTGTGTGTGTGTTTTCTTGGGTAGTTTGCCAGAGCGCTCCGACTCGCCCTTTAGTACATCTCCAGGTCCCCCAGAATCCGAGTGCCTGGTTGCCGTCTCGCGACGGGTGGATCGTCCACCTGGGGTAATGTTGTTTTTAGGTGTACTTGCCATTATGCTTGTAATTCGTCTGGCTTGCGCCAGTTTGGTAGAACCAGGGATTTTCAGTTCCTGGAGCTCGTATCAGCCGCACCATTGGTGACAGACGCTGGCCAGAGTACCGGTGGTTACCACACAGACGTGTCTGGGCTTTTGTGTTAGTTTTCTTTGTTTCACCGGTTTTTACTCCGGGTACTTATCCTCGAGGATGTGATAGTTTTGGTCCGCCCCGAGTATTTGATTTCCTCGGTGCCACCCATATCTGGGAGGCTTTCCCCTATCCGCCACCTGGGGAGGCGCCCGATGGAGGATCTATCAATCAATGAAAATATAAGCAAAGAACAAAGGTCTGGCCCGCATCTCGTGGTCGTGCGGTAGCGTTCTCGCTCCCCACGCCCGGGTTCCCGGGTTCGATTCCCGGCGGGGTCAGGGATTTTCTCTGCCTCGTGATGGCTGGGTGTTGTGTGCTGTCCTTAGGTTAGTTAGGTTTAAGTAGTTCTAAGTTCTAGGGGACTGATGACCATAGATGTTAAGTCCCATAGCGCTCAGAGCCATTTGAACAAAGGTCTGACATAGTTGGAAGATAATTTTGGAATTGGTTTAGTAATGAAGCTTAAATAATTTGAGACAAAAATAATGGTAGTTAAATGAGGAAGTAATAAGACTAAAAGAGTAGTAACTCATATTTTGTAAATCTTGAGTGCTTAATGTTTCCAATAATTAATAGTTTCAACACAGTGATCATAACAGTTTCAGGGTCCCCCACACCTTCCAGTCTTTTTTTTTTTTCTATTCATTTAAATTCTGGAGTGTACTGAACTGATTTGACCTGCAAAGTTAAAGTCAATATAAAACCTAAATTTATCAGTGTTTACTCTTATTAAAATTGACATTGTATGTGTGTTTCAAAAGTGCTATTTCTAGGGTAATCTATGCCCGATTTCAGTCGGATCAATAGACAAAATGCAGTTTGTAGTAATCATTGTAGTGTAATGTTGTGTATTTATAGCTTGACCAAATCAGAACAGAAAAGGAAAATCTTAGTTCAGTAGATTTTTCTGGTTCTAAAATTTTCTATATAATGCAGTATTACTACGTGTTGTTATGCTTGTACGTACATTCACTTGTACAAGGGAAAAACTCACTTAATGCCTAATTAGGCTGGCGACCGTATTATTAACAATTGGTAGCATCTGCTGTGTATGTTTCTTGCCCGTCCTAACGTGTAGTTGCACTTTATACTTGCTTGACGTATCATTATTGTTACTGAGTGGGTAAAAGTCTGATTTTGCCTCCATTCAGGTACACGCGGTCAACATATTTACTAAAATCCTTTCTTATAAGGTGAAGTCCGTCAACTTACCATAGTACAGGCTTTAAAGAGTTAACGTGCGCGAGAGCGGAGACGTTACAAAGTCCGGTGCGATTCAAGCAGGAACGACCGATTATGGTGCGATTGATGGTGTGAAATGTTTTGGAATGACTCAAATGAAATGCAATTCAGCCACATAATAGATAGCTTACAAAGGACTCTGAGCCGTGGTAAAATTTGCTGTTTTGAAGAGCGCGCCGCAGCGCGTAGTGTAAAGCAGTCGCCTTCCGTTTCTGGCGGTGGCGCCGCTGTGGCAATCGCAGCTTTGGTGTCTCCCTCTGGTGTGAAAGGGGAAAGGTTGGCTGTTCACGTGCATTTAAGGGGCGCTATGAGCTCGTCAGGGGGTCAGTCAGTCGGAGGCAGTTGGTCAGCCAGGGCAGTCTGTCAGTCTGGGCGAGTCTGGCCAGTTGGTCAGCCAAGTTAGTCTGGGTCTGTCTCTCGTTCGCATTGGTGAGGCGGTTAGTGTGTGTCTGTCGTCTGGAGTGCTAGTATGTGTTAGGCCGTCAGTCTGCTCGAGATTGCTCAGGCAATGGGCATTGGCGGTTGGATTGATCGGTTGGTCGGTCGCGCACTGGGGCACAAGATGACTTGTCCGCCTGGAGCGTCGGCGCATGCGAGGTCGCCACGTGGGTCCAGTGGCCGCACCGTCTAGCGAGGCGTAGTGGCTTCGCGGCCGACACGAGAGCAACAGGGGTCAACGCACGACATCGGTCTGGCCGGTGCGAGCTGCGACGCCGTGAGACGGGAGATGGGCGCGCCTTCCTGCGTCCGTTGAAGCGGCTGGCAGCGGACGGTTCGGGAGAGCGCTTTGAGGGTGCTGTGCCAGGTCTTTCCCCGAAATCGCAGTTATTAGAAGTTAAATGACTGGAGATATGTTGTTTCATTTACTTGTTAAATTCTACTTGTTTTCTTGGCCAGTCGCTTGCCCCAGCTTTCTCGTTTGTCTCTCGTCCGCATTTATTAGGCAGTTAGTGTCTGTCTGTCTGTCTGTCGGTCTGCCGTACGTTAATAGCTGCCTCTGTCATATTTGTCAGATTCGGTGTTAACGAATTTATTGCTTAAAGGCCGAATTCATGAAATATGTATTTATCTTGCCTATCATCTTGCGAGGTGGTATATGTGTAATGTAGAGCATATTGCACATTTTATGTAAGTCTGCATTTTATGGGTTTTATTTAAATAATCATTTTAGGTTATAAGGTTGCCACCCTTCCACTGTAAGAGTCCTTAAAAAAATGCACTTTCGGTGGCAAACAATTTGAGTGTTGTACCATTTCCATCTCTCTTACGGGGTGCATAGTTTACGTGTTGTGTGAGTTGTTAAAATTTTCTTGTTTAAAGTAATCTGGTGTGTTGCAGATTTGCACCAGGGTACTCTTTCAGAGGTTGTTGTGAGCGGTCATGATTACGGCCGTGTTGAAAGGGAGCAGGCAAGCTTCTCAGCCCGAAGGCTTCTACTATTAATATTGTTGTTTCTGCCTCTAAATAAAATTGTAACTTCATATTTCGAGGGTGCTTTTCTGCTTATAATTTTAGATCCGTTTATGAAAAAGCTTTTACGAATAAAATTCACATTTGTTAAAAGTAATTCCATTTTCCATCAGTTACTTCCTGGCAATTACTTCCACGCTGACCTAGTGTGATTAAATGTGTTAATGTTCTCGATGAATCGCTAGTAAATAAAGTAAAATCCCACGGTTCAGATTCATTCAAATGATTCTGGAGTGTTTATGTTGTAATGTAGGACTAAGCGGAGATATAGCTGGCATCATTCAGGTAACACGAAAACTTTGATTACATGCAGAGGCTTACCAGCAGTCATCTATGGCATTAAAAGTTAAGGAACGTAACAGAAATAATACTCGGTTCATCGCCTATGTTTGACGTCGAGGCGCAAAAACCACTCATAGTGTGTAGGTGGCACCATTAAATGTAAAGTGTGTGTATAGCGTGTTCGGGGTGGGGAGGAGGGCGGGAGGGGAGTCCGTGGTCACGGTAAACAGTGCAGTCGTTCCCGTAATGCAGAGACAGAAAGATTTCTCTGATGTACAAAACGGCATGGTCTTGGCTTTCGGTGCAATGGTGAAACCATTTCAGAAATGGCAAAGGTTATCAACTGTTGTATGCTACCACGTTTAAAGACGCCATGCATGGCAAATTGGCCCTATTCAAAACCGCACCGAGGCAACAGTGATGTATCACTGACCATAGAGCAGCTGGCCACTGTTCTCGAACAGCTGAACGTGTTGATGGCAGCGGTCAGCCGTCTTCAGGCTGCTGCCTCAGAGTGTAGCGACAGTGGGGAGTCGGGTGCGTCGCATGGTACACCCCAGGTGTTACATGCTTCACCCACTGTCCCTGCTGTCGAGACCGGGCGTGGTTGGGCCACCCTCTCCCCAAGGGGAGTGGAAGGTTCAGCGGCGTTGGCGGCTCACGGGGCGGAGGGTCAATGTGGAGGCTGGCCGTGTGGCATCGCCTGCTCTGCCTGTGAGTGGACATGTGGCCGCTCCTTCAGCCATTCCGAGCAGGCACACGGGGGGAGGGGTTTATTAGTGATTGGGAGCTCCAACGTTAGGTGAGTGATGGAGCGGAAAGGTCGGGGAAGAAGGCCAATGTTCACTCTGTCTGCTTGCCGGGGGGTCTCACCTGAAATGTGGAGGAGGTCCTGACGGCGGCGATAGAGAGCACTGGGTGCACCCGACTGCAAATTGTTGCTCATGTCGGCACCAATGACTCCTGCCGTCTGGGTTCAGAGGTCATCCTCAGTTCATACAGGCGGTTGGCCGAGTTGGTGAAAGCAGACAGCCCCGCTCGCGGGGTGGAATCTGAGATAACTATTTATAGTATCGTTCCCACTACCGACTGCGGTCCTCTGGTTTGGAGCTGAGTGGATGGCTTAAACCAGAGGCTCAGACGATTCTGCGGAGATCTGGGGTGCAAATATCTCGACCTCCGCTATCGGGTGGAGAAATGTAGGGTCCCCCTGAATAGGGCAGGCGTGCACTACACGCAGGAAGAGGCTACAAGGGTAGCGCAGTACGTGTGGAGTGCACATGTTGGATTTTTAGGTTAGAGAATACCCTCCCCAGGCCAGACAAAACGCCTCCTGAGACGCGGCAAGGTAGGAGTAGGCAAAATGCAACAGGGAATAACTATATTAATGTGCTAATAGTAAACTGCAGGAGCGTCTATAGAAAGGTCCCAGAACTGCTCTCATTAATAAATGGTCACAATGCGCACATAGTACTCGGGACAGAAAGTTGGGTGGATCCAGATGTAAACAGTAATGAAATTATAAACTCAGATTGGAATGTATGCCGCAGAGACAGGCTGGACAGTGAAGGGGGAGGCAATAGTATCGAAGGAAATTGACGGAGATCCGAAATATGAAATAATTTGGGTGAAGGTCACGGTTAAAGCAGGCTCAGACATGGTAATTGGATGTCTCTATAGGCCCCCTGGCTCAGCAGCTGTTGTGGCTGAGCACCTGAAGGATAGTTTGGAAAATATTTCGAGTAGATTTCCCCACCATGTTATAGTTCTGCGTGGAGATTTTATTATGCCGGATATAGACTGGGAGACTTACACGTTCATAACGGGTTGCAGGGACAAAGAATTACGCGAAGCGAAATGTAGTGTTAGGAAGGCTATGCGAGAGGCGTTCAATGAATTCGAAAGTAACGTTCTTTGTACTGACTTGGCAGAAAATGCTAAGAAATTTTGGTCTTATGTCAAAGCGGTAGGTGGATCAAATCAAAATGTCCAGATACTCTTTGACCAAAATGGTACTGAAGCACTAAAGGCCGAAATACTAAATTTTTTTCCAAAGCTGTTTCGTAGAGGAAGACTGTACTGTAGTTCCTTCTCTAGATTGTCGCACAGATGACAAGATGGTAGATATCGAAATAGACACAGAGGCACAGAGAAACAAGTAAAATCGCTCAAAAGAGGAAAGGCCGCTGGACCTGATGTTATACCAGTTCGATTTTACACAGTGTACACGAAGGACTTGCCCTCCTTCTTGCAGCGGTGTACCGTAGGTCTCTAGAAGAGCGTAGCGTTCCAAAGGATTGGAAAACGGCACAGGTTTTCAAGAAGGGACGTCGAACAGATGTTCAGAACTATAGACCTATATCTCTAACGTCGATCAGTTGTAGAATTTTGGAACAAGTATTACGTTCGAGTATAATGACTTTTATGGAGACTAGAAATCTGCTCTGTAGGAATCAGCATGGGTTTCGAAAAAGACGATCGTGTGAAACCCAGCTCGCGCTATTCGTCCACGAGCCTCAGAGGATCATAGACACGGGTTCATAGGTAGTGTTTCTTGCCTTTCATAAGGCGTTCGATACAGTTTCCCACAGTCGTTTAATGAACAAAGTAAGAGCATATGGACTATCGGACCAATTGTGTTATTGGATTGAATAGTTCCTGGATAACAGAACGCAGCATGTCATTCTCAATGGAGAGAAGTCTTCCGAAGTAAGAGTGATTTCAGGTGTGCCGCAGGGGAGTGTGGTAGGACCTTTGCTATTCACAATAAACATAAATGACCTTGTAGATGACATCGGAAGTTCACTGAGGCTTTTTGCGGATGATGCTGTGGTATATCGAGAGGTTGTAACAATGGAAAATTGTACTGAAATGCAGGAGTATCTGCAGCGAATTGACGGATGGTGCAGGGAATGGCAATTGAATTTCAATGTAGACAGGTGTAATGTGCTGCGAATACATAGAAAGAAAGATCCATTATCATTTAGCTACAATATAGCAGGTCAGCAACTGGAAGCAGTTAATTCCATAAATTATGTGGGAGTACGCATTAGGAGTGATTTAAAATGGGATGATCGTATAAAGGTGATCGTCCGTAAAGCAGATGCCAGACTCAGATTCATTGGAAGAATCCTAAGGAAAAGCAATCAGAAAACAAAGGAAGTAGGTTACAGTACACTTGTTCGCCCACTGCCTGAATACTGCTCAGCCGTGTGGGATCCGTACCAGATAGGATTGATAGAAGAGATAGACAAGATCCAACGGAGAGCAGCTCGCTTCGTTACAGGATTATTTAGTAATCGCGAAAGCATTACGGGGATGATAGATAAACTCCAGTGGAAGACTCTGCAGGGGAGACGCTCAGTAGCTCGGTACGGGCTTTTGTTGAAGTTTCGAGAACATACCTTCACCGACGAGTCAAGCAGTATATTGCTCCCTCCTACGTATATCTCCCGAAGAGACCATGAGGATAAAATCAGAGAGATTAGAGCCCACACAGAGACATACCGACGATCCTTCTTTCCACGAACAATACGAGACTGGAATAGAAGGGAGAACCGATAGAGGTACTTAAGGTACCCTCCGCCACACATCGTCAGGTGGCTTGCGGAGTATGGACGTAGATGAAGATAGACGACAGAGGTGGAAGACGGCTTCGGTGACGTGTAGACGTGCAACTGTTGAGCAACTGGCCACCAAGATGTACGAAGGGTCTACCAATAATGTCTTCTCAACGATTGTTGAGTTAGCGTTGCTGCGTAGGCCCCTACACAGCAGGCATCCGGTTCACGCACTAATGCTGACTGCTATTCACGGCGACGAGAGCTGGAATTTGTAAGCCAATACTGCAAGCCAATGCCGTTGGCACGTACGCCATCAAACGTCTCAAAGCAATCACCCTGCATACGTTATGGTCTGTGGAATGTTTTCGAAGCATTGCCTCGCTGATCTAGTCAGTATGGAAAGTATTCCAGATCAACACAAGTTTTCGTGTATACTTAGGGACCGTCTCCATCCCTACATGCAGTTGGTTTTTTCTCAGCAAGATGGCATCTACCAGCAGGATAGTGTAACGTCTCACACAGCTTGTAGTTTACGCACGTGGTTATAAGAGCACCAGGATGGGTTTACCGTAATCTCTTGGCCATCAGACCCCCCGGATTTAAACCCAGTCGCGAATCTATGGGACGACCTCGATCGGGCTTTTTGAGCCCTGGATCCTCAACTGAGAGGTCCAGCGCAGTTGGCCACGGCCCTGTAATAGGCCCACCCCTGTCAGTACCTTCCATAGCCTCACTGACTCTCGACTGTGTCCTTTTAAAGGCACTTGCTGGAGCGATTTCAGGAAATTACAGAAAAGTTATATCACGTTGGTCAGTCACTGGTTTGAGCCAATACACTCTAGAAGGAGAGCCCAGTGCAGTAACCTGCAGTGATGGGAAAATCGACGATTTTTTAACAACTGTTTGTGTGCTCGTTTCCTTTTTCGTTCATTCTGTTTCCTCTCTCACACGAAAGAACCAAATGAAACTAGACTGTGTGGCCATCTTAGCAAAATGAGTGTTTCAACTCAGTGTTCAGGTCTGAGTGGTTTTAGTGAAGGTGAGGAAACCAACTGACGCAAGTTTCTGACAGATATGAAAGTTAAATGAATGTTTCCACACAACTTTTGGGTTTCAGTGGTTTTATTTACATGCTATTTTAGCTTTTTCAGTTATACTGTAATCATAACTTGGGATGCAAGTTTTTTAGAGACAAATAACCTCAATGAATTTTCAAAAATGAAATAGTTTCAAAATTTAAGCATTTGTTCACTTAAATACTTCCTGCATTAAATATGGATTTTTGTTCAGTTTTAAAAAGTTGAGCTACTTTATGAATTTATTCCCGCTTGTTTGCACTCACCAGTGATAATTCCATTTCTGTAAATGCTGCGATGACGTGAGCGGAAAATGTATGAGGTGCAATTTTTTTGTTTGCTGACTTACTCACTTGCCTTTCAGGCATATAATGTCATTTGTCGGGCGTGCATTTTATGATAAATATTTAGTATCACTCGTTAACTGTCTTTGAATTTCTTCAACAAATGTAGTTCCACAATTTTATACATCCTTGCAGATACTGTATATCCAACTGAATTTATCTTGAGGACCCATTCTCACGCCAGTGAGCATTTCGAAATACTGTCCAAGACACCAAAAACACTAATAAGAAAACGCATTTTCATAAACATCAACGATACGTGATGGGAAAGTGCAGTCAGCAATTATGTTTTAAGTATGAGGAAACGATCAAACGTTTCCACTTAGAACTGAATGTCCAGACATTTGGTTCCTACCGCAAACTCGTTTTACTCGAAAGAATGAATGATTCAAATGGTTCAAATGGCTCTGAGCACTATGGGACTTAACATCTGAGGTCATCAGTCCCCTAGAACTTAGAACTACTTAAACCTAACTAACCTAAGGACATCACACACATCCATGCCCGAGGCAGGTTCAAATGGCTCTGAGCACTATGGGACTTAACTTCTCAGTTCATCAGTGCCCTAGAACTTAGAACTACTTAAACCTAACTAACCTAAGGGCATCACACACATCCATGCCAGAGGCAGGATTCTAACCTGTGACCGTAGTGACCGCGCGGTTCCAGACTGTAGCGTCTAGAACCGCTCGGCTACCAAGGCCGGCCCCGATGCAAGATTCGAGCCTGCGACCGTAGCGGTCGCGCGGTTCCGGACTGACGCGCATAGGACCACCAGGCCACACGGGCCGGCAATGAATGATTCAATCGATTCGTAACACTAGAACCGAATAAGTATACTGTTCTTCAGTGACCAACTGAATTGATTGTTTTAACTCTGTTACACGTGTTCCTTGCATTTTTGCGCACATTTCCTCCTCCCCCTTGTTGTGTCCACATCTTCGTCCTCCATCTCTCTGTCAGCCTCATTCTTCTACCCACCTCTAGCTGAAATTCGCCTTCGCCCTGTCTCCCCATGTAGTCCTTACCAGTCCCTTTGTCCACCTCCTCTGCCCATCTCTGTGACCATATCTCCCTTCCACTTCCATCAGCCCATATACCCTTCCTCTCTCTCACTGTCCATCTTCTCCACCCCATATTCCTTTCCCACCTGCCCCCAGTCCTCTGTTCATCTCCTGCTCTCTCTCTCTCTCTCTCTCTCTCTCTCTTTCTGCCCGACACATCCTCCCTGCTCCCTTTCTCCTTCAATATTGTCTTCTGTTTACTGCAACGTTTCCCCAGCCATGTCCATCCACAGAACGATAAAGCAGGTTGATATTACTGCCACAAAACACACCTGTCATGCAGGCAGCCTGTATGTCAGAGGTCTGGAAGCCGGTTTATGCCCCTCATATGGGGGCTGCCGTGGAAAGCATGTCAATGAAGCAGACTGATATTACTCCAAAAGAAAATGCCTTTCATACAGGGCAGCCTCTCTGACAGGGGATACAAAAACGCATTTCTGCCTGTATCTCTGCTACTACTAGAGCTACAGCTGGCAGGTTTAAATGCAAAGTGCTGATACTCATGAACTTTCCTGTTTGTGTCTCAAATTTGGCTGAAAATCAGTCCACAGGTTTGGGAGGAGATTCTGGTTAAATAAACTGCAGTCAATTCAAACTCACAGGGTCTTGATTGGTCTAAGCCACTCACTTCCAATTGGGACTCCCTCTTTCCTTCTAACAACCCTCCTGTCACTTGAATGAATAGGACACAGGTTCTGTCATGAGTCAGACCTCTAATGGGTGTGGAGAAAACAGTAAATTACCTTATAATTTGTGAGAATGATCAGAAACGTAGTTGCATCCGAGATTTTGCCATACACCCACTGTATCTAAAATGTACCCTGATGAAATTCTGATGTAAGAATATGGGAAACTCAATAAATGGCTTGATGTTTTACTCACAGCAGTTTTTAAATAACCAATTTATTTTAACACTTTCGCTGCGGCATCGGTGCAGGCGTGCAACTCTCCAGTGCGACCCGGCAACGTGCGAGTGCGGGCCGGTAACACTCCGAAACGGCAAGTACCGCTCGTAACCGACGCTCCTAAGCACACCTGAGCTACAAGCTGACGTCAAGACCTTGTAAGATCTGTAGGATCATGTTCTATACCGGCTCAATGTTGACACCTTAGATGCATTACTTCAAATAAGCTTCGACTGTATTGCGGTCATGTTTTAAAGTCTGTTTGCTGTCTGACACCTATAGGGGTCTCACAGGCGTCATTCAAATGTTCATTAGCCTCCATTGCAAACAATATACGTTCGATAACTGACCACACAAAATAAAAGTTTACACGCTGTGATGCTAGCTTAGACACTGCAACTAGACTGAGTAATCCGACAGTGAGCGCGGACGCTTATAAGCGTCAGCCGCACTGGCTCATGGCTTGTTGTGACGCTTATAAGCGTCAGCCGCAGCGAAAGTGTTAACCATAGATTGTGATGAGATAAATATATAAGTAGAAGACTTGTACAAGATTATAAATAAAGGGCCTCAAGGAAACATCTGTAATACGAAATATGAGATAATTCATGGAATATATGGTAGTAAAAGTGATGGGCATGATACCAGATAGAGACAGATAGAAATATCTAACGACATTTACAAATTTTGTTAAATAAGACACCGAAATGAGAATATTAAAATTTCATCTAATATTATTCTTTATTTTATTCTTTATCTTTTATTTTATACTATGAGTAGAATGTGTAAGATAGTAGCTGGGAAAATTACTAAACATAAGTAACAAGGGAACAAGAGACAGAATGATTGATAAATATTAAAATACTGAATTCAGTTGCAGAATCAACTGCAATGATTTGGTCATGTGAAACGAAAACAAGAAGAAAACCTTCAAAAATTTGTCATGGAATAGACATCAAACACAGCAAGAGACAAGGGGCAACCACCTACTACTTGGATTTTGGGTATTCAGTTGTTAAATAGGGAGAACCACATTCCTGAAGAGTTACAGACGAACAGAGGCCATTGGAGAAAACGAATTGAACACTTTGTAATCATGGTGCTGGTAAAATATGTAAACATTTTTAAAACAGAAATAACTAGATGTTTTTGATTAATATAACTGCATACAGGGTATTACAAAAAGGTATGGCCACACTTTCAGGAAACATTCCTCACACACAAATAAAGAAAAGATGTTATGTGGACATGTGTCCGGAAACGCTTAATTTCCATTTTAGAGCTCATTTTATTACTTCTCTTCAGATCACATTAATCATGGAATGGAAACACACAGCAACAGAACGTA
The DNA here is from genome assembly GCF_021461385.2 of Schistocerca piceifrons. Lineage (NCBI taxonomy): Eukaryota > Metazoa > Arthropoda > Insecta > Orthoptera > Acrididae > Schistocerca > Schistocerca piceifrons. The sequence continues at coordinate 560,080,092 of NC_060143.1, forward strand.
CCAGGGTGACTTTAAACACTTTGTCACAGGAAATGTTCAAAATGTCCTCCGTTAACGAGGATACATGCGTCCACCATCCGTCGCATGGAATCCCTGATGAGCTGATGCTGCCCTGGAGAATGGCGTATTGTATCACAGCCGTCCACAATACGAGCACGAAGAGTCTCTACATTTGGTACCGGGGGTTGCGTAGACAAGAGCATTCAAATGCCCCCATAAATGAAAGTCACGAGGGTTGAGGTCAGGAGAGCGTGGAGGCCATGGAATTGGTCCGCCTCTACCAATCCATCGGTCACCAAATTCTTTGTGGATGAGGAATGTTTCCTGAAAGTTTGGCCGTACCTTTTTGTAACACCCTGTATAAGTAATTACAGAGTATTCTTTAGCTTCTGCTTCTACATGTTTAGGAGAAGACCAGTGTTTTTCCGTTTCAGCACTTTGTCTGCTGCCTGCGCACCTGCCTTTGCCAACATGTCTGCAATGCATATTTTCTCTGGAATCCCAGTTTCCACAGTGCGAAGAACATATTACTTTCAGTTCTTTTTTCACCTGCTGCAACCATTTAGAGAATTGGAGTACTTCAGTTCTTAGGCATTCAGAAACATCGTTTATTAGGGTCCATATTCTGCTCAGTACCAGATGGTGATCATTACTACTTTATGCACTTTTCTCTGCCGCTCTATCCTCTCGCTTTCTTTGGGAGCCCTTGCAATTTCGCCACATATTTTATGATAGGGTTTAATAACATTTCGCGTATTTCTCTTCTCTTCTGAGTTTATGTCGCAGCACAGATACTGAAAATAAGACCTTTGCGCTTATCATTGACGATAGATATCAGTTTTTGGTCTTATTGTTTTCTATCCCAGGAAAGCCCATTGCAGAAGGATGCATCAACTTTAAGGCAAATATTGCAAGTTATCTTTACCAGAGTATGTACTCTGTACATGTATTACGTAGATGTAATACAAGCTCTGCTGAAGGAAAATATTCGATACAAAGTTCAGCTAATCTGAGACCAGCTGTATGAGCATACGAAGTATGTATGGTCGATGTTTCACCGACCTAGGTTACCTTGCGGTGACATCATGTGAAAGCATCCTTAAGTTTTCCACACCAGTGTATTAATCCATTCTTTTCGCATGTGTTTCGCGATGAGCCTCCAGCTTGCGTGAAGTGACCACGGTCGTCGTTTATCCACTTCTCTCAGTAAATTTCGATTTTCCAGTGATCAGTTGTACATATTCAAAAAACTAACCTTTCCATGATGCTTCATTCGTAAAGTAAATCTACCACAGAAACACCGCACCACTGTAGAGATAATTCGGAGTACTGAGTATTGAACAGGTTTTGGGAGTCATTCTCATTGATGGAATGAAATGTGAAAAGGCTGAAAGACACTGAAAAGCGGTATTCGTAGAGCACTTCTTTGACAATACTCGAACACTCAAGCTCTACTGTAGTGTAATGAATGTTATTGCTGTTTTATTCGTCATTTAAGGTTACACATTGGCATATTTTGTAACTTACACTTCTTGACTGTTTTAATATAATACACTCCTGGAAATGGAAAAAAGAACACATTGACACCGGTGTGACAGACCCACCATACTTGCTCCGGACACTGCGAGAGGGCTGTACAAGCAATGATCACACGCACGGCACAGCGGACACACCAGGAACCGCGGTGTTGGCCGTCGAATGGCGCTAGCCGCGCAGCATTTGTGCACCGCCGCCGTCAGTGTCATCCAGTTTGCCGTGGCATACGGAGCTCCATCGCAGTCTTTAACACTGGTAGCATGCCGCGACAGCGTGGACGTGAACCGTATGTGCAGTTGACGGACTTTGAGCGAGGGCGTATAGTGGGCATGCGGGAGGCCGGGTGGACGTACCGCCGAATTGCTCAACACGTGGGGCGTGAGGTCTCCACAGTACATCGATGTTGTCGCCAGTGGTCGGCGGAAGGTGCACGTGCCCGTCGACCTGGGACCGGACCGCAGCGACGCACGGATGCACGCCAAGACTGTAGGATCCTACGCAGTGCCGTAGGGGACCGCACCGCCACTTCCCAGCAAATTAGGGACACTGTTGCTCCTGGGGTATCGGCGAGGACCATTCGCAACCGTCTCCATGAAGCTGGGCTACGGTCCCGCACACCGTTAGGCAGTCTTCCGCTCAGGCCCCAACATCGTGCAGCCCGCCTCCAGTAGTGTCGCGACAGGCGTGAATGGAGGGACGAATGGAGACGTGTCGTCTTCAGCGATGAGAGTCGCTTCTGCCTTGGTGCCAATGATGGTCGTATGCGTGTTTGGCGCCGTGCAGGTGAGCGCCACAATCAGGACTGCATACGACCGAGGCACACAGGGCCAACGCCCGGCATCGTGGTGTGGGGAGCGATCTCCTACACTGGCCGTACACCACTGGTGATCGTCGAGGGGACACTGAATAGTGCACGGTACATCCAAACCGTCATCGAACCCATCGTTCTACCATTCCTAGACCGGCAAGGGAACTTGCTGTTCCAACAGGACAATGCACGTCCGCATGTATCCCGTGCCACCCAACGTGCTCTAGAAGGTGTAAGTCAACTACCCTGGCCAGCAAGATCTCCGGATCTGTCCCCCATTGAGCATGTTTGGGACTGGACGAAGCGTCGTCTCACGCGGCCTGCACGTCCAGCACGAACGCTGGTCCAACTGAGGCGCCAGGTGGAAATGGCATGGCAAGCCGTTCCACAGGACTACATCCAGCATCTCTACGATCGTCTCCATGGGAGAATAGCAGCCTGCATTGCTGCGAAAGGTGGATATACACTGTACTAGTGCCGACATTGTGCATACTCTGTTGCCTATGTCTATGTGCCTGTGGTTCTGTCAGTGTGATCATGTGATGTATCTGACCCCAGGAATGTGTCAATAAAGTTTCCCCTTCCTGGGACAATGAATTCACGGTGTTCTTATTTCAATTTCCAGGAGAGTATTTCAAAAGCCATGTACAGGGTTGTCCAGCGAATGAGTCACTGATTTTAAAAATTAAGACTGTCGAAAACCATGTCGATTGGCGAGTGCAAAAGAAGATGTGTTTATTATGAAAGCTATATGAATTTTAACGGTGATTTAAAAAAAAATTTAAAAGCCGCTGACAAATAACGCTGTAATCACAATACGTAGTTCCTACAAATAGGGCGCCGGAGTTCAGAGAGATCAGTTAGAATCGTTGAAACGTGAAAGGAGGTTAGCGTAACAAACGAAAAGGTTGACTTGACATCTTGTATCCCATTAAAAAAACGTGTTTCCTTGGTGCAGCTTAGAACACCGGACACAAGGTACAGTATTTAAACACAGTGTAATGTTCCAAAAGGACCTGGTGCGAAAAACATTCCCAAGCTCCTTGCCAAAATTCGAGGGACAGGCAGCGAGGCTGATTAACTATAGGGTAATGTTGGACACAAGCAAACAGTAGATACTGTTTGGGCTGCTGTACGCAGCAGCGGAACTATTGACCCTATCTTCATGCGAGAAACGATCACTAGGGAACGTTCCGTTGCGATTTTGGAACAATACGTCGCCAAACAGTTGGCGTTGGAGAATCGACCACGCACCGAGTGGTTCATGCAAGCAGGATTTAGGAACATATGTTGGGTTCGAACATACTGAATTACCTCGAAGAGAACGGAGACACACAGTCGACACGGATTTAGAAAACATAATTCTTGTGAAACCACTGTACTCACATGAAGTGTTGAGTGCTATCATGAAGGGATTTCAAATTGATTTCGTATTTCTAGATTTCTGCCTTCATGATGCAGGCAGGCACAGGGTAAGACTTCATATCGCAGTTGCTATTTATTGAGAAAATTTGGACGGCACAAAGGTGCGTAATGGACATCCTGGTAACCTACGTGTTACCCTTCATTCGACAGTATCGTGGTGACAGTTTTCAGTGTGACAATGCTCGTTCACACACGGCACAAGCCCCTATGAAACGTCTGCGTGATGCTGAGGTACTTCCGTGGCCATTAGATTCCCCAAACTGTCCCCGATAGCACGTATGTGGAAACAGCTCGGACGTCAGATACCTCCCAGTGTCAGTATGAAGGATGTCAAGAACCGGTTACAGGAATCGTGAGCTAGCGTGCCTGAGGAGCAGAAACTCTGTTTCCATGACAATCTTTCCAACCAAATCAGTGGATGCACACGTGTCAGACTTGATGTAATATGGTTCAAATGGCTCTGAGCACTATGGGACTCAACTGCTGAGGCCATTAGTCCCCTACAACTTAGAACTAGTTAAACCTAACTAACCTAAGGACATCACAAACATCAATGCCCGAGGCAGGATTCGAACCTGCGACCGTAGCGGTCTTGCGGTTCCAGACTGCAGCGCCTTTAACCGCACGGCCACTTCGGCCGGCTTATAATATGATATGTGGGTTTATAATACCAAGTTCTCTGTAAATTTGTACTCGCTGGAACAACGTCACTTGGCTTCTCAATCTATGAAGTTTCATTTCGATTCCTCCTCTGATTCTGGGTGCTTCATCACCTTTCTTGTCAGGCAGCGTATTAATGATAAATCCGATTCGACAGTGCATGTGTTATTCTGAATTACGATATATGCATGGTTGAAGCAACTCTCCATTGTAATTCGGAATAAGACAGGCACTGCCATAGCGCATTTATCTGCCGATACCGGGCAAGCGATTTTGAAGTAAAATATCTCCCCTGAACTGGAATATAGATAATAGATATAAGAGTATAGGGTTTTGACACATGGTTCACGACCTATGAAAATCTGTGTATGACGGTGAGTCGTGCTTGAATAGCCACACGTTAAAGCGAAATCTCGTGATAAGCAAGAAATTCGGGTTCGAGTCCTGGTCCGGTACATTTTGACTCTTATCATTCCATTACGAATTTGATGGTTGTCCATATTTGAAACTGCGTATACTCGTATTTCATGAAGTGATAAATTTGGTCAATATAATATTTGTCAACTTCAATTGCGCGTATTATTTACTATTACATTTTAAAAGTAAATTGCATCAGCATCGTACTTCATATGCTGTGGTTGCAGGGCGCGCACCGTTGTCGACATGCTAGTAGGAAATTTTATGACTTCCTTCCACGCTATGTGGTTTTTTAGTGGATGCAGTGGCGAGGAACAGATACCGTTCAAGAACAGAGAATTCAGATATTAATTTATTCTACAATTAATATCAAATAGTAAAAGTAACACATAACTTTACGAACTTCCAGCATGCTCTGTCGCTTTAACTGCAGCGGCAGTTGCTACCAGTGGCTTTGAATGTTGAAGTCTATACAGACTCGAAAGATTTATTCTAGGTCTACGTCTCATCAGTAAATGTCGAAATGTCGAGCCATGTCGCTATGAAAGTTTGAAAATTTTATTCAACTAGCAAACACACAAAATAGTATCAGTGCAAGGATGTTCCAACTGAAGTACACCTGCCGCTGGAGCTCCGGAGAGGGGATGCTGGAATCTCATGGGCAGGGGCGTCGTTGTTGCTGGCAGCGCCCTCGTGCCGCGGTGGCGGCTGTGCGAAACGCGGCGGCGTAATTGGCGGCGCGCGTATTTGAAAGTGCGGCCGTTGCCTTTTCGCTCTTCCGCTTTAAACTCTCCATCCTAAGTTGTTTGTTGATTGCATTCCTCTACATTTTTTACCCTCTACATCTCCCTCTAGTACCACGAAGGTTTTCCCTACTGTCCTACCACTTGTTCCATCACCACGCCCCTTCTTCTTGTCAGTGTTTTCCATATGATCCTTTCTTCGCCGATTCTGCAGAGGACCTCCTCATTCCTTATCTTATCAGTCTACCTAATTTCCAGCATTATTCTGCGGCACAATGTCTCAATTATCGTATATGTTAAAACAATTTTCTACCATTAAATTTACCTTAGTGAGTCACAGACTGCTATAGCATGAGCGAATATAAAGTACACGTTTATGGTCATTATTTTCCAACGTGCAGTCTATATACGTAATTTTTAGTTTAAAATGTCATGCAAGGAACCCAAGAGCTTTGGAGACAAAAAGGTATATGGAAAAACAACTTTTCGCCAGCGATAGCCTTCAGATACTGTGCAAGTCTATTGACAATACACGCTGCTGAGTGCTGTCCAGTTATTCTGAGCGGTACCAAAGGGTGTGATAACTAGGCAAAAACCCTTCCTCTGTCACGAGTTCGTTTAAAAGATGCCGTTGTTTTATTCAACTAAGTCCTCATTCTGTTTCCACAGTCATATTTCAACGCCACCGTGAAAGAGAGGAGGCTGCGATGTTCGTGTAAGATCATCATCATCACCATCATCATCATTTAAGACTGATTATGCCATTCAGCGTTCAGTCTGGAGCATAGCCCCCTTATAAAATTCCTCCATAATCCCCTATTCAGTGCTAACTTTGGTGCCTCTTTTGATGTTAAACCTATTACTGCAAAATCATTCTTAACCGAATCCAGGTACCTTCTTCTTGGTCTGCCCCGACTCCTCCTACCCTCTACTGCAGAACACATGAGTCTCTTGGGTAACCTTGCTTCTCCCATCCGTGTAACATGACCCCACCATCTAAGTTCGCCCTGACTGCTACATCTATAGAGTTCATTCCCAGTTTTCCTTTGATTTCCTCTTTGTGGACACCCTCCTGCCATCGTTCTCATCCACTAGTACCTGCAATCATCCTAGCTACTTTCATATCCGTAACCTCAACCTGTTGATAAGGTAACCTGAATCCACCCAGCTTTCGCTCCCATACAACAAAGTTGGTCGAAAGATTGAACGGTGCACAGATAACTTAGTCTCGGTACTGACTTCCTTCTTGCAGAAGAGAGTAGATCGTAGCTGAGCGCTCACTGCATTAGCTTTGCTACACCACGCTTCCAGTTCTTTCACTATGTTGCCATCCTGTGAGAATATGCATCCTAAGTACTTGAAACCGTCCACCTGTTCTAGCTTTGTTCCTCCTATTTGGCACTCAATCCGTTTATATTTTTTTCCCACTGATATTAATTTCGTTTTGGAGATGCTAATCTACATACCATAGTCCTTAAATTTCTGATCTAGCTCTGAAATATTACTTTGCAAACCTTTAATCGAATCTGCCATCACAACTAAATCATCCGCATATGCAAGACTGCTTATTTTGTGTTCACATATCTTAATCACACCCAGCCAGTCTATTGTTTTCAACATATGATCCATAAATAACATGAACAACAGTGGAGACAGGTTGCAGCCTTGTCTTACCCCTGAAACTACTCTGAACCATGAACTCAATTTACGTCAACTCTAACTGCTGCCTGACTATCCTTGTAAAGACCTTTAATTGCTTGCAAAAGTTTGCCTCCTATTCCATAACCTGGTAGAACAGACAAAAACTTCCTCCTAGGAACCCGGTCATATGCCTTTTCTAGATCTATAAAGCATAGATACAATTCCCTGTTCCACTCATAACACTTCTCCATTATTTTCCGTAAGCTAAAAATCTGGTCCTGACAACCTCTAAGAGGCCTAAACCCACACTGATTTTCATCCAATTGGTCCTCAACTAATACTCGCACTTTCCTTTCAACAATACCTGAGAAGATTTTACCCAAAACTCTGATTAAAGAGATACAGCTGTAGTTGTTACAATCTTTTCTGTTCCCATGTTTAAAGATTGGTGTGATTACTGCTTTTGTCCAGTCTGATGGAACCTGTCCTGACTCCCGGGCCATTTCAATTATGCTGTGTAGCCATTTTAAGACCTGACATTCCACCGTATTTGATGAGTTCCGACTTAATTTCATCCACCCCAGCTGCTTTATTGCACTGCAATCTATTGACCATTTTCTCCACTTCCTCAAATGTGATCCTATTTCCATCATCATTCCTATCCCATTCTACCTCGAAATCTGAAACATTACTGATCGTATTTTCACCTACATTGAGCAACTCTTCAAAATATTCCCTCCATCTGCCCAAGACATCCACAGGATTCACCAGCAGTTTTCCTCACCTGTCCAAAATACTTGTCATTTCCTTCTTATCTCCCTTTCGAAGATTGCTAATTACGCTCCAGAATGGTTTTCCAGCAGCTTGACCCATAGTCTCCAACCTGTTTCCAAAGTCTTCCAAAGATTTCTTCTTGGATGCTCCAATTATCTGTTTGGCTTTGTTTCTTTCTTCAACATAATTTTCTCTGTCTACCTGAGTTCTAGTATGTAGCCATTTTTGATACGCCTTCTTTTTCCTTTTACAGGCTGCCTTGACTGTGTCATTCCACCAATCTGTTTGCTTCATCCTACTTTTACACACTACTGTTCCAAGACATTCTTTAGCCACTTCTAGTACTGTGTCCCTGTACCTTGTCCATTCCTTATCCAGTGACTGTAATTGACTACATTCAACTAACTGGTACCTTTATGAGATCGCTATTATGTACTTGTGCGTGATTTCCTTATCCTGAAGTTTCTCCACTCTTATCCTCCTACATATGGACCTGACCTCCTGCACTTTTGGCCTCACAATCCCAATTTCACTGCAGATTAAATAATGACCAGTGTCATCAAAGAATACCCTGAATACACGTGTGTCAATAACAGCCTTCCTGAATTCCTGATCTGTTATTACATAGTCAATGACACATCTGGTTCCCCTGCCTTCCCAAGTATACCGGTGAATGCTCTTATGTTTAAAAAGGAGTTTGTGATTACTAAGCCCATACTGGCACAGAAATCCAAGAGTTGTTTCCCGTTCCTGTTGGCCTCCATATCCTCTCCAAATTTACCCGTAACCTTTTCATACCCTTCTGTTCGATTTCCAGTCCTGGCGTTAAAATCACCTTGGAGCAGAACACTGTCCTTGTCCTTTACTCTAACAACTACATCACTGAGTGCCTCATAAAAACTATCCATCTTATCTTGATCTGTCCCTTCACAATGCAAATATACTGACACAATCCTAATTTTCTTGCTAGACACTGTCAAATCTATCCACATCAGTCGTTCGTTTACATACCTTATTGCAACTACGCTGGGTTCCATTTCTTTCCTGATGTAAAGCCCTACATCCCATTGTGCTATTACTGCTTTGACTCCTGACAGGTAGACCTTGTATTCTCCCACTTCCTCTTCTTTCTCACCCCTTACCCGAATGTCACTAACAGCTAAAACGTCCAGCCCCATCTTACTTGCAGCCTCTGCCAGCTCTACCTTCGTCCCAGAGTTGCCCCCCATTGATATTAATTGCTCCCCATCTCATTACCATTTGTTTGCCAAGTCTTATTTTAGGAGTCCCTGGTTTGTCAGTTAGAGGTGGGACTCCGTCGCCTCCAAAGGTCCGAGGCATCTTGCTCTGATTGTTGCCAGCATCATATTTAAAGTCCCAGGGAAGCAGGTTGCTAGCCTTACTTGCCCCGAGTCCCGTTGGATTTTACCCCTAACGGCTGAGTGACTAACCGGTGGATCTGGTAGTCTTTGCCGTATGAGCACAAAGGTGATGACGTCTCAGAATATGTCCGAGATGCCCAGCCTTATTCCAAAGTAACTGGTATCCTGACTGTCGGGACCACTTACTTGGCCACTCATACGTTGCCCGTGGTTCATGAACTAGGACATGACTACAGGAACCCACACCATGAAGCATGGTGTAAGGGTCTCAATTTTTTGTGAATAAAAATCTCAATGAGGCACGTGACCAACACCATTGACGGCACGTTGTTGGATTAGGAATAGTTGTTTTATAGAAGCTGAATATTTTCTTAGCCCTTCAGTGAAACGCCCGCTAAACCCGCTGGGAGAACAGGTAATAGGATTGTGGAAAGGGCCAAGGGTTGAAGTCAGTTTCTGCTTCGGTCATTTATTGTAATTTAGCAACTTTTTCACGGCTCAAGGCCTCCAACAAGAAATCTTAACAAGATAAAAATTCAATGAAGATAGCAATAAAATAATTCAAAAACAACATATGCGAAGTGCCATACAAACGTCTGAGGGCCACAATTAATTTCCGAAATCTTAGAATATCTTACCATAGACCTTTAAAGGCAGAAGGCCAGCAAGAAATCTTAAACAGAAAATCAAAAGTTCAATTAAGATAGCAATAACATAACTAAAAACCCAAAAGACAACATATGCAAGTTGCAACACAAATGGCCGAGGGCTACAATTAAATTTCAGAACTTAAGAATATATTACCATAGACCTTTAAAGGCAGAAGGCCAGCATGTTTAACAACAAGAAATCTTAAAAATCAAGAAGATAAAAAGTCCAATTAAGATAGCAATAAAATAATTTAATGAAACAACATATGCAAGGTGCAATACCTATGGCTGAGGGCCACAATCAAACTTCAAGATTTCTAAATATATTACCAGAGGGCCGCAGTGTTTAAGCTTGAAAAATAAAGATTAATTTTGCAAAATTTTAAGAAACAAACAATAACCACAAGCCTAAAATTTAAAATAGCTGAGAACAGGTAATTAAACACCTGTGGACTCAGAAGGCCTCCAGGGAGGTCGGTCTGCTCTCGTTCACTTAGGTGAGACAGGTGGTGAGTCCAACTACACTTGATCCGTCGGAACCCAACCAGGCGACAGCCACGGACTGACCGACAAAACAGCTTGCTTCCCGTCAATCACTACATGAGAACCCCAACCGGCAATGTTACAAACGTGATAATCCACAATGGAGTACGTATTAGCTGTCAAAATTCACACTATGTTGGACAGCGACAACAGGTGAGGAAAGGACGCTGCCTGAAATTACGTTAGTGGCCAGGGCAGATAACCGGAACACTAACGGCCACTAAGCAGAAAATTGGTACACTTGAATTTGAAACATGGTAATAGTTAACTCGCTCAAAAGAACACTGCCTGAAATTACGTCAGTGCCCAGGGCAGGTAAACAGAACACTAACGCCCACCAGACAGAAAATTCCACTGGTGCACCCAAATCGTAGTCGACCAAAATAGTTAATTGCACCGCATGGCGACTAAATCTCAGCAGTAGAACTACTCGGTGTTGCTCCCCAACAGCAAAACAACGAAGCGAACCACCACAACATGAATAGACGTGGCTTGGGTGGTTGAAACCACTACTCAACTTTGACGTCCTGAGTTGGTGAACCACCAAGCTTGTAGCGATCGGACAGCTCCACACACGCTCCACAACTGCGAAGGGGCTGTCAGCAGCCCCAGCCGACCGCACTGCGCGGAGATAACTTCCCTCGTCCGCAACAACCGACCCACTCACTCCAGACCCCCTTGCTGGAAAGTATATGCGCCAAACCAAAGATGGTACACGGCGCAAATATCGATACACATCACTGCTGCCACACGTAGAAGGAAGAAGAACCACGACGTAACCGCGACAAGGGCGGGAAACCAAACACAGATAGACAGCGAAGTTCACGAAAACGCACAGTTGGCTCATTCAGAATACTTTTGTTCTGTCGTTTCAACAGAATGACTTTTTTTTTCACCAGACGCATTTCACTTTGTTGAGGTAAAATGTTATTTACATTTTTTTCGATCTAAAAGCATATCAAAGTATAAATAACTTAATTACAGACCACTGATGATGCTTTACCTCAATAAAACGAAATGCGTCTGGCGAAAAAAAAAATCACGCGTTTCTGTAATTGCAACGGCTGAGCAAAAATACCCTCAAGAATTATAAAGCAACTACGGACAACATGGCCTCACAAAAGAAGACTTTTCATAATATTTGAATAATAATTGAGACATGGTGCTACAGCAGAATGCTGAAAATTAGGTAGACTGGTAAGTTAAGGAATCAGGAAGTCCTAAGCAGAATTAGCGAAGAAAGGAACATATGAAAAACACTGACAATAAGAAGGTACGGGATGATGAAACAAGTGTTAAGACAACAGGGAAAACCTCAATGGTACTACAGAGTAAAAACTGTACAGGAAGACAGAAGTAAGAATACAGGCAACGAATAACAGGAAATGGGAGTATTTAGAGAGTTCGTGTTTCTAGATGTAATTATCATCTTCAGGAAAGTTTGAGTCTGAGTAGTGATAAAAAAACATCATTAGGGTTCCCTTTGCAGTCTTTATGCTGACGCACTCCCTCCAATTTGAAATCTAATTTCAGTCTTGTGTTTGCTGAATCTGTCACTCCAACGACCATTTCCTTTCCAATTTAATCGCATTTTTCCTGCAGCGATTTCGCTTCGACTTGGTTATATTTCTTGCAGATTTCATTCCTAAGTGGCTGCGTTCCTTTCTTTTCCTGGATTACCCAAGGATTTTTGCTGTATATTCTCGGATACAAAAAGGTGTGGAATGTAGACAGTTGTGTCTTTTGCAGAGGGGTCACTCCGCCAGTAGCATTAATCGATTTAAGGAAACAATAGGAAAGGTAATCTAGAGATGTGCATCCTGCTTAAACCTCCTCCCTGCCCTCCTTCCTACCGAAAGCGCGTCGTATCGCATCAGCTGCTGACGTCTAACAGTGCCACTAGTGTAGGATGCTTCAACACCGGCCCTTACAGTCTCATCCTGTAGTCTTGGCTTATACAAATGCAATTCATCATTCACGTTGGTGGTGTATCTTTTAATACTCGTTCGTGAAGTAATTGAATGCCTAACCTCCCAGTGGTACCACACAGTAATGAATACAGCGTAAAATGTCCGCCAACGGTTCAGAGCAAAGAAAAATTCCAGCTGACAGACAGAGGACAGAGGGAAATTCCTCTCGAATACAATGGCACGCAGGCAGCAGAGCGCATTCATCCCTCTGTTGCATTAGACGTTCCCAACGCTCGGGAAAGTACATCAACCATTGACACGTATTCAGAGAGACCATACAGCAGCAGTAAAGGATGTCTTCACATTACATATCGCACATGTAATACCACTCACAGACCTAACAGAGGTTATGTAAGAGAATGCAACACCTACAGCCGTCCTTATGGTGTCATTTAATGTATGGCTAAAAGTTTCGTTGCTTCAGTGCATTATCTTCAGGACTTATCTAATGCTGAGGGGATTGACGCCATCCTCACACACGATGCATCAGTGGCCGAGATCTGCAACTAATTTCTACACACTACCTGCAACCACGACATTGTCTGTCCAACCACCAACTATTAGTTGACTCAGTTGAGAACTGATGGTTGGAGAGACAACATCGAGGCTACAAGTAGTCAGCGAAAACCAGTTATAGAAGTTGGCTACTGCTGCATCGTGTATAAGGATTGTGTTAACCGCTTCAGCATTAGCTAAGGCCAGAAGATCCTGCACTGAAGCACCGTCACTGGTAGCCATACAGAAAATTATATCTTAAGGACGGCTGTAGGTGTTTCATTTTCTTACATAAGTCAACGATCGAAGTCCCCCAGATCACCAATCACCAGGATGGACATACAAAAACTGTTAGGGTTTGCCCATTTTCGAGCACTGCCTCCTACAAGAAAAGAGAATTTCCTCGACATTGTCTCAAGCGAGTCCACTGTGTATCTCGTGCATGTGGATCCATAGACAGGGAGGTGACGCTGCTTGCACAGAAGTTGTTCTTGAATAGTCCCCTTTTGAAAAATTAAATACGACTGAGCTTAAACTGACATACAATATTTTTAGCGCAACGCAATCTGACTTTCAAAAATCCCTACAAAAGAATGGCCCTGACTAACATTAACCTATACCTTTCACAAATCACTTACCTCACAAAAATCTTGGTTACTCGAACTACTGCAATACAGCGAGCGCCACTACTGCCAGCTAAATAAAAGATTCAAACTACGGAAGACACTAACTACTGATAGGCATAGTTAGCAAATGAAAGATTTTAATAGAGAACAAACAATGTATTTACCTTAATAGTGTTGAAAAATCATAATATACATAGCAGTTCATGACATCCAGTCCTACAAATTTCAAAACTCCGCCATTTCTCTCTCTGCTGGCGGCTCACCTCCAACTGAGCAACGCTACGCGCTGTTCACATCCAGCTGCCACTGCCCAACACTACAATGGCAGACAACAATGCAAACTAGCCACAGACTGCTCACAGCACAGCCAGTGATTTTCATACAGAGCGCTACGTAACGTTGCCAATAAGAAAACATAAACAGCCTACTTACATTCTGTTTGGGAGGAAGAGGCTGTGATCCCAGATCGCACCATCTCCATTTTTGTCCACAACTCTCACAGTTTGTTAAAGTTTATTCGCTGTTCACAATGTCAGCCTTATTGTGTATCTCTGATGTGTACACATATCGTATAACACGACGATTTTTTCGTAATAAGAGGTTTATGTTGTTTCGATGATGTCTTGTGATTTAGGTATGTCATATTCTTTGGCATGTAACTCATGTTCTTAAATGACATGACGACCTTTTGTTAATTATACTACCCATTTCTCTGTGTTTTCTATACGTTTTATTAAGCTATGTTTGCAATTGAGCATCGTTATATAGCCAAATTCATGATTGTGAAAAATCAAATGATCAATAGTCCACAATCAAATGGATGGTTGTAATTTGTTTTATATTACAATGGTCCCCCACAGAGGATAAACGATTAAGAGCCTCACATGGTTTTCCCCTTTCGCTTCTGCTACTACTAAAAATTTCTGTCAATACAAAATTTTTTGTTGTGTAGGAGTGGATGTGTACCCATGGACCACCCTACAAAACAATTTTCAAAATTCACAATTTTTCATGTTTGTTATTGAGCTTATACGCTGAAGCGCCAAAATGGTTCAAATGGTTCTGAGCACTATGGGACTTAACATCTGTGGTCATCAGTCCCCTAGAACTTAGAACTACTTAAACCTAACAAACCTAAGGACATCACACACATCCATGCCCGAGGCAGGATTCGAACCGGCGACCGTAGCAGTCGCGCGGTTCCGGACTGAGCGCCTGAACCGCTAGACCACCGCGGCCGGGCTGAAGCGCCAAAGAAACTGGTATAGGCATGCCTATTCAAATACAGAGATATGGAAACAGACAGAATACGGCGCTGCGGTCGGCAGCACCTATATAAGACAACAAGAGTCTGGCAAAGTTGTCAGATCGGTTACTGCTGCTACAATGGCAGATTATCAAGTTTGAACATAGCGTTATAATCGCTGCATGAGCGATAGGACACAGCATCTCCGAGGCAGCGATGAAGTGAGGATTTTTCAGTACGACCATTCCACGAGTGTATCGTGAAGATCCTGAATCCGGTAAAACATCAAATATCGGACATCGTTGCAGCCGCAAAAAGATCCTACAAGAACGGGACCAACGAAGACTGAAGAGAATCTTTCAAAGTGACAGAAGAGCAGCCCTTCCACAAATTGCCGCAGATTTCAATGCTGGGTCATCAATAAATGTTAGCGTGTGAATTATTCCACAAAACATTATTATCGTACGGGCTTTCGGAGCCGAAGGTCCGCTCGTGTACCCTTGATGACTGCATGACACAAAGCTTTACGCCTCGCTTGGGGCCGTCAACACCGACATAGGACTGTTGATGACTGGAAACATGATGCCTGGTCGGACGAATTTCGTTTTTAGCCGATGGACGTGTATGGGTATGGAGATTGCCTCATAAATCCACGGACCCTGCATGTCAGCAGTTGACTGTTCAGGCTAATGGAGGCTCTGTAATATTGAATAATAAAATAAACGAAAATAATAAGAATCAGTTAAACCAATAGAAAAAATATAAAGAAAAAATATACAATTTATTCATCTTAAACAAACCATTTCAAGAATCAAGTCCTTAGAATAAAATCCGGCCAAAAAAGGTATACTGTGGGGCACGTGCAGTTGGAGTGATACGGGCCCTCTGATATGTCTAGATACGACTCTGACAGGTGACACGTCCTTAAGCAGTCTGTCTGATCACCTGTATCCATTCTTGTCCATTATCCATTCTAGCGGGCAATTCCAGCAGGACAATGCGAGACCCCACATGTCCCGAACTGCTACCAAAAAAAAAAAAAAAAAGCAATTGCTACACAGTGGCTCGAGAAACACTCTTCAGGGTTTAAACACTTGCGCTGGCCAGCAGACTGC
This sequence comes from Schistocerca piceifrons, assembly GCF_021461385.2. Classification (NCBI taxonomy): domain Eukaryota; kingdom Metazoa; phylum Arthropoda; class Insecta; order Orthoptera; family Acrididae; genus Schistocerca; species Schistocerca piceifrons. The sequence goes on from NC_060143.1 coordinate 560,096,123, forward strand.
CCAGACATGAATATTATTTAGCATATCTGCGACGCCTTGCAACGTGCTCTTCAGAAGGGATCTCCATCCCCTCGTACTCTTGCGGATTTATCGACAGCCTTGCAGAATTCACGGTGCCAGTATCCTCCAGCACTACTTCAGATATTAATTGAGTTAATGGTATGTCGTGATGTGGCACTTTTGCGTGCTAGTGAGGGGCCCTGCACGATGTTAGGCAGGTGTACCAGCTTCTTTGGCTCTTCAGCGCATAATCACAGTAAGGAGTGTGCCTGCTACAGAGAAACCGAAGCATCTGAAACCAATCGTAGTGGTTTTAATTCGCGGAGACTAAAAGAAAACCAGGAAAAAAGTAGAACTGTCACCTTTCCACACAAGCCGCTTTATGCCAGAATGAAACAGATAGAGACAGTTATTTCGTAGTACGGCATGTGAACAGATTTCCTAACAGGGTTTACTGCGACAGGGCGAGCGCTAGTTTGCGGGACAGAAAGTACGAGAGTAAGTGAGAAAATGTAGGACAAAACGGAAGAGGAAGAGGAAGAGAGAGAGTGGATGGGCACCGCCCATCTCCCACCCCCACTTTAATTCTGATCGGTCGGCGCTCCCAGCGTGTCTCCGCTTTTCGCGGAATTACAATTTTCTGCCGGGCACGTGCAGTTTTGTTTCGCGCCGCCCGCCCTCTGTGTTAATTAACGTCTGTCCCGGCGGTCGTTACCGGCGCACCGATTGCGGGCGGCAGCAGCCGCGGTGGCAGGCAGATCGGACCAGGGTCCAGCGCCCGTAACGTACGTAGCGGCCGGGCCGACCTCACCGCTTTTATCGCGTGCTCCTATCGCAACCAGGGGCGCTGCGAGCGGCGCATTTCTGCCAGTAATCGAATCTCGGCGAAAGGGCCGATGTCATATATCCGATAATTGTCCGATTATGTAACTAACCGGGAAAAGCCACTCGCGAAATGGACGCGCGCGCATCCCCGATGTTCACGCACCGCTGACTGTTTCAGCTGCACTTTTACGTTCTCAGTTTAGCGGCCTGTTGCCTGTTGTACATTTCTAGAACGAGTTTCTTCAATATTAGATGAGGGAATCGCACGAACGATGTAGAGCATAGGTAGTCAACATACTTACCAACCTCCCACTTTTGATTCTCTGTTACTGATAAAATTTTGGTAATCTCCCCCCAGTTCCACTGCAATTGTCACTTACAAAGTATGCAAGTAACATTACGTTGTACAACTGTAGCAAGTTAAACCATATGACACTACGAGGGTCACTCCAAAAGAAATGCCGACTATTTTTTTTTTAATGGTTCAAATGGCTCTGAGCTCTATGGGACTTAACTTATGAGGTCATGAGTCCCCTAGAACTTAGAACTACTTAAACCTAACTACCCTAAGGACATCACAAACATCCATGCCCGAGGCAGGATTCGAACCTGCGACCGTAGCGGTCGCGCGGTTCCAGACTGTAGTGCCTAGAACCTCTCGGCCACCCCGTCCGGATTTTTTTTATCCATCTTTTATTCTACATGTTTGAAAGTTTTTCAGTGTGTAGATATGTCCTTTAGGAAAAATATTTTCATTTCTCCACATAATTTCCATCCCTCTCAACAGCCTTACGCCATCTTGGAACCAGAGCCTGTGCACCCGCACGGTAAAATTCTGGACCAACCTGTTGGAGTCACTATTTGGCAGCGTGCACAAGGGAGTCACCATCTTCAAACCTTGTTCCACGAAGAGAGTATTTCAGTTTCCCAAAGAGACGATAGTCATATGGAGCAAGGTCTGGACTGTATGGCGGGTGTCTCAGTGTTGTCCATCCAAGTTTTGTGATCGCTTCCATGGTTTTTTGACTGACGTGTGGCCGTGCATTGTCGTGCAACAGCAAAACATGCTGCTTTTGCCGATGTGGTCGAACACGACCCATTCGAGCATGAAGTTTCTTCTGTGTCGTCACATACGCATCAGAATTTATGGTGGGGTGGTTCCACTTGGCATGATATCCACAAGCAAGAGTCCTTCGGAATGGAAAAACACCGTAGCCATGACTCTTCCAGCAGAGGGTGCGGTATGAATTTTTTTTCTTTGGTGAATTTGCATGATGCCACTCCATTGATTGCCTCTTCGTCTTTGGTGAAAAATGATGGAGCCATGTTTCATCGCCTGCCACAATTCTTCCAAGAAATTCATCTCCACCATTCTCGTACTGTTCCTAAAGTTCGCTGCATACAGTTTTTCTTGTTTCTTTGGGAGCCACTGTCAACATCCTGGGAACCCACCTGGCACAAACTTTTTTTGACGCCAACACTTTCAGTATTCTGCAAACACTTCCTTCCCCTATCCCAACGTAGTGTGACAATTCGTTCACTGTGATACGTCTGTCGGCAGTCACCAATCCGTTAACTCTCTTCACATTGTTTGGAGTGTGTGCAGTACGAGGCCTGCCGCTGCGAGGACAATCCTCAATATTGCCGTGCCCGCTTTCACCACGTAACCTGCTTGCCCACAGACTAAATGTACTGTGATCGACAGTACCATCTCCATACAACTTTTTCAACCTCCTGTGGATGTTTCTCACTGTCTCGTTTCCACAGCACAGGAATTATATGACAGCACGTTGCTTCTGACGAACGTTAAGTGTGGCAGCCGTCTAGACATGCTGTGACGGCGCTACTCACGGGAACAGGTTGAACTAAGTTTGAAAACAAGCGGGAAGGATGTATCTACACACTGTAAAACTTTCACACATGCAGAATGAAAACTGTATTTTCACAAAAATAGTGTGCATTTCTTTTGGAGTGACCCTCGTAATAATCAAGTACTAAATACTTTATGTCAAAATTTTATGAAACCTAATGAAAGTATCTTTAAACTCCAACCACCAAAGTCTGGAACGTCCACTAGTCGGTGGTAGGAACAAGCTGATGGAGAGTGTTGGACATTTATTGTTGAGTCATCAGTCTTCTGAGAGGTTTGATGCGGCCACCACGAATTCCTCCTCTCTTGTGACAACCGCTTCATCCCAGAGTAGCACTTGCTAGCTGACTCATCAATTACTAGCTGGTTGTATTCCAACATCTGTCCTTCTCTACAGTATTTACCCTCTACAGCTCCCTCTAGTACCATGTAAGTCATTCCCTGATGTCGTAAAAGATGACCTACCTGCCTGTCCCTTCTTCCCCTTTCAGTGTTTTTCATAGATTCCTTTCCCTCATCCGCTCTGCGGAGAACCTCCTCATTCCTTACCCTATTTCTTCAATTGAGACCTGTGTTTGATATTAGTAGGACTCTCTTGCCCATGAAAGACCTTTTGGCCAGCGCTAGTCTATTTTTAATGTCCTCTTCGCTCCGTTCGTCATGGGTTATTTTATGCCTAGGTGGCAGAATTACTTAGCCTCAAATGCCTCTTGATCGCCAGTTTTGATGTTCAGATTCTCGCTGTTCTTATTCCTGCTGCTCCTCATTACTTTCATCTTTCCTCGGTTTGCTCTCAATCCATGTTCGGTTCTCATTAGTCTGTTCATCCCGTTGAGCTGATTCTATAATTCTTCATTTTCGCTGAGGATAGTAAAGTCATCAGCGAATCTTGTCATTGATATTCTTTCAGTTTGAATTTTAATGCCTCTTTTAATCTACCCATCACTTTCTTCTTGTTGCTGCTGTCCACGATGGTGAAGTCTTTTCAGAAAATGCGAGAGGCCTAAGATTTACAACGAACTTTGTTCTTATCTTTTCTCGCACAGTTGGCTCCAGTTCTTCATGTCTAGGGATCTGATTCTTGAGGCTGAAATTCCCACATTTTAGGTTCTCATAGTTTAATTGGTCTAAATAATTTTGAAGAATGTCTTTGCAGAAATTTTGTCTTCACGATAATTTACTGTCTCACATGTTACTACATCACACTGTCTTTTGAATATTTACACTAACAAAACCTAAATTACATTGTTCGTCCAAAATGCAAAAATACATCCGATCACATCAGAGGCATGCTTACTACTCCTTCACTTTGCAGTAATAACAGTATTCCAAAGGTTTAACAATTATTCTTGACAAATTAATTTCAGTACGTTTCGGTTATTATTTTATAAATGTATCCAGAAATGAACTTAATAAACAGTACTACATTGCGTAATTAATAATCGAAATTTGAATGAGCCAAATATTTTGTAATTTCAAGTGTTTATAAAAAAACTATTTTAACTGTAAGTACAGAGCTAGTACATATCAATTGCAACAGCGAAAACAGAGTAATTTCCTTTCAAAATTTTTAGCTTGAAATATAACATACGGAAACGCAAGAAACTTGCTTGGTGGAGTGAAGAATGCGATGTAGCGGTTCAACGTAGTTAAATGGCCAACAAAAGAGAACTGAAAGCGCCAGGGAGGAATTAATAAATGCTAGACGATCAATCGCCAAAGAAATTAGAAAGGTCAAAAGGCAATTTCATAAGGACTCGCTAAAAGCTATGGAGGATGCTTTAAATCGCCACAAGACAAGAGACTACTATAAGACATTCAACAGTAGCAGTCGAAATACACTCCACCTACTTTTATGATGAAGGATACAAACGGAAAGGTAGCACATAACAATTATGACAATTAAATGATATTGGCTAAATATTTCAGACAGTTACTAAATAGCGCGGAGCCTGAATATCATGTGGAATTTGACCCCTGTCGAAAAAACAAAATGTACTTAGAAAAAGTTATATCACCACATCCAGATGAAGTACAAGCAGCGATTAACTCACTTCGTAATTATAAAGCAGCTGGTGAGAACCAACTATTGGCAGAACTTTGGAAATATGCAAATGTACAAATTATTCTGAACTTACACAAACATCTTACTGACATTTGGAATACTGAGAAGTTATCACAAGAATGAAATGTAGCAATAATCCATCCTCTACAGAGAAAAGGAGATAGATTGGATCTAAATAATTATAGGGGTATATTCCTGCTTGATATAACTTATAAAATTTTTTCCATGGTTCTGTATTTCAGATTTCATGAAGAGCTTGATGGTGAACTAGGCGAATATCAAGGAGGCTTTCGTCCAGGACGAAGCTGTCCTGATCAAATTATTAGTCTCAAATACATAATGAAGCTGCAAAGGGTCAGGGACAAGAAACTAGTGATCACGTTTGTGGATTTTAAAAAAGGCTACAATAGTTTCCATGGTGAATCTCTACTGTCAATTATTAAAGAATTTGGTTTACATCAGAAACTTGTCAAGCTCGTTGCAGTCACCCTTCGATATTCTAAAGCTAGAGTGAGGTTTAGGAATGAATTCTCTGAACCTTTTGAGATTCATACTGGCCGTCGACAAGGCTATGGGTTCTCTCCATTATTGTTAAACTGTATGCTGGAGAAAATCATGTCTTTATGGAACAAGATATGCCCACCATCTGTTAAGATTGGAAGAAAGATTCGACTTAACTGTCTTGCATTTGCAGATGATTTGGCGCTGTTAGAAAACAATATTGATGAAGCAAAGGTTTAGATAGAACAACTAGAACGATTAGCGGCAAAGGTCTGATTGCAAATTTCGTTTGAGGAAACAGAAATGATGTCCAGCTTTCCAGTTGACACATCCACAAAGATCAAAAAATTGAAGTAGTAAAAAAGTTTAAATATCTTGATGAGATTATTACCTGGAATGTTAAAGAAAGAGCATCAATAGATAGTCGAACATTAAAACTTCAGCGAGCGCAGGGAACCACGTGGGCAATCTACAAAAAACGATCTCTCTCAATAAATGCTAAATTTCGAATAACTCTACCGTCATTAAACCGGAAGCAACATATGTAAGTAAAACACTATTCAGACTAAATACTCAAGCAACAACCGACAAATTGCAGAAGGTTGATAGAAGAATACTCGGAACAATTATCAGTAAGAAACACCAAGTTAATGGGTAGTGGAGACTTTTGCCCAATTCAGTAGTGTGTAAAAAAAAAGTGAATCCATTATTGATACAATGCGGAAAAAAAGGATTGCAGTTTTCGGCCACATATCTCGCCTACCAAATACTGGCATCCTGAAGCAACTTTTTGACTACTACTGGAACACTAAAACCAGAAACGTCCGGTTTAAAGAAGTACAAAGTGAACTGATTATCACCACACATCAAATTCAACACAGAGAAGAGAAATTGCTTCTGAAGAACAAATACACACGGCTGACATTCAAACCATCAAAACGGAAGAAGTATATCACATCTGTAGATGAACGAGCAGCCAGATCACGGCGAATGAAGAAGTTTTGAGAAACGAAGAAATTGCTGACTGCTTAGACCTAAACTTAATCATTGTAGACACTGTTGTATTATGTTTGATTTTAGTGCTCAAATGTCGGCGTAAGCTATGTAAATAAATAAATAAATCAATAACATATTGGAGTATAACATTATATGCAATTATTCAGAAAAACAGCTAATACTGACCTATCCAAATATTGAAAAATATTTCTAGTATCGACTACTACTGTTGAGGAAAAGTAATGCTAGAAGAGGACGTCCCTTTACACACTCTTGAACCTTCTGTTATTCCCATCACTGCTTCTTCGATGTATAGACTGAACAGGGCCGGAAGACTACATCTCTGTCGTACACCGTTTTTAATTCGAACTCTTCGTTCTTGATCTTCCACTCTTGTTATTCCCTCTTGGCTGTTGTGCATGTTGTATATTACCCGTCTCTTGCTGTAGCTTACCCCTAATTTCGTCAGAATTTCCAGGTCGGCGAATCCTATGAATGTGACTGGAATTTTTTCTTTTTGTATAGCTCTCATTATCAACAGTAATGTCACAACTGCCACTGGTGCCTTTACCTTTCCTAAAGCCAAACAGATAACACATCCTCCATTTTCTTTTCCATTCTTGTGTGTACTATTCTTGTCAGAAACGTGGCTGCATGAGCTGTCAAGCTGATTGTGCGACAATTCTCGCACTTGTCAGCTCTTTCAGTCTTCTCAAATGTGTAGATGATATTTTTCCGAAAATCGAATCGCCAGACTCATACATTCTACATATCAACGTGAATATTAGTCTTATAGCCACTTCCTCCAGTGATTTTAAAAATGGTACTGGAATGTTATCAATCCCTAGCGCCTTACTTGATCTGAAGTCTTCCAGCGCTCTTAGCAGTAAATCGTACCAGCAGAAATTTGGGAGGAGCAAGAGTGCTGGTAGTATGGCAAGTAAATTGTACATCGCTGTCACGTTTCCGGCTTGGTTTCTCCTATGTCACGTCTCACTCCAGCCCTCAATCGGTAGAAATCGGTAAAAATCGGAGACCTTCGTGCAAATACCAAATTGGCTTCAGCACTCGCTCGCCAACGTTCCAGAGTCTTCAGTACCACAGTGATCCTGCACCATTATTGAACATGAACGAGCTGATATGCAGCAGATGTGTGAACCGAAACAATATCGCCTATCAACTTTATCAGTGACACACGTCCGTTCTGCAGCAGTTGTTTCTTTATGATGCTGCCTAAACGTTACGCCAATGTAAAAAAGACATCCTCACAATAGCATTCGTTTGCTGAGGAAAAGGTATCTTCTAGTAAGCAGAATGTAGTCATCTGAGGCTCTTAACCCATTAACGGCCATTTATTTCTTCAATTTACGTTCATTTAGGTTTGATGTAGAGACTGGGAAAAGGAATGTAAAATAAAAAACGCAAATAACCTTTAAATAAATGCTATATTTTTGTCGGTCCCAAAACAGGGATCATGCCACATGCCACTCCCTTTTCACATTTTCTTTTATTTTGGTGCCAGGCAACAAAGCATCCAATATGGAGTCCCACACTTCGTACAAAGCCCTGCTTCCTTGTATTTTTATTGCAAACTGCAGCTTTTCTTTCATTCCCCAATGTCGTGCATTGAATCACGTATCCGGTTCGTAAAGTCCTGGGATCGACTGAAACACGTCGAGTGGGTGCACTCAGGTATGATGGATGTACTGCCTCTTTTGGACCAAAAGCAGTGGCTGATTGAGCGTGATATGCCCTTGTCACCATTCTTGTGAATAGCATTACTGGAATATTTTCGTTCGTGATGCAGTAGCCGGCCGAAGTGGCCGCGCGGTTCTGGCGCTGCAGTCTGGAACCGCGAGACCGCTACGGTCGCAGGTTCGAATCCTGCCTCGGGCATGGATGTGTGTGATGTCCTTAGGTTAGTTAGGTTTAACTAGTTCTAAGTTCTAGGGGACTAATGACCTCAGCAGTTGAGTCCCATAGTGCTCAGAGCCATTTGAACCATTTGATGCAGTAGAAGACGGAAACAGTATATGACACAATGTTTGAGTCTGTATCTCACTGGTTTCCGCGAATGAATTGTTTTAGTTACGGTGTCCGTAATATTGAATCATTTGTTCATCAGTGTTCGGGCTGTCAGAAAAAACTTGAAATCTCATGCAACTGTTATTCAGTAAGTTTATCACGGAAATTATCCCTTTCGTCAGGTGGGATTTTTTTATATGTTTGTTATCAGTGAAGTGAAGGTGGCGCTTGATTTCCAGATGCATACATTGAATCAAGCTGTGATTATTGTTCTGTGTAGCATGTTAGACTCTTTCACTGGCAATGAGGTTCAGTACTTGTTCATCAAAAATTTCTTCAAAGCCCCTGTAGACTTTCCATTTAGTGCTGTTACCAAATGGTATTTGCACTGTCCAGTTTCTGCTCGACTAGAGCTGGTTTTATTGTATGTCGCATCCTCAGCTATTCAATTACAAGTAATTTACCTTTAATTTTCTTCTTGCAATGACCTGTATTTCCCTCGTTTTTCCTTTATTCATTAGTATGAAGTTCCAGGCTACCTGAGACATCAGCTGGGGGAGTATTTTCCAATATACATGGGTTGACTGACAAGTAATGCCTTCGCCTTGGTAACTCTTCAGCGGCTAGCAGCATTGGTATGCGGAAGGTACTAGCTTGTTCCGTAGCGTCTTCTCTACAGCTCCAGTTGGCGGGAAGCCTCAGCATTGAACGATTGTGTTGTTACAGCGTAAAGTACGGATCCCTGAGCAGAAGATCGGTCAGTGCGATTTAAGCAACGTGTCACCCCAGAGGAGATTCATAAGAGAATGAAAACAGTTTATGGTGATTGTGTTGATGTGAGTACTGTGCGCCATTGGGCGAGTCAGTATAAAGGCGTTGAGGCGGGAACATCTGACCTGCGTGACAAACAAAGAGTTGGACGTCCCGTGACGTCAACTACCGAGTATCACAAACAAAATGTTGACAGATTTATTCAGGACGATCGTCGTATCACTCAGAGAGAAGTTGCAAGCACATTCGTCATTTCACAAGAACGTGTGGATCACAAAAAAATGGTTGAAATGGGTCTGACCTCTTCTGAGGTCATCAGTCCCCTAGAACTACTTAAACATAACTACCCTAAGGACATCACACACATCCATGCCCGAGGCAGGACTCGAACCTTCGACTGTAGCGGTCGCGCGGTGGGTCACATTATTGCTTTTCTTGGCTATCGGAAGATCTGTGCACGATGGGTACCTCGGATGGTGACTCCTGAAATGAAAGCGCACAGACTTGAAATTTGCCAGGAACTCCTCTCCTCCATGCAGTCCAGATTTAGCACCGTATCGCTTCCATCTGTTCCCGATAATGCCGCGCGGGATTAGCCGAGCGGTCTAGGCGCTGCAGTCAGGGACTGTGCGGCAGGTCCCGGCGGAGGTTCGAGTCCTCCCTCGGGCATGGGTGTATGTGTTTGTCCTTAGGATAATTTAGGTTAGGTAGTGCGTAAGCTTAGGGACTGATGACCTTGGTAGTTAAGTCCTATAAGATTTCACACACATTTGAACATTTGTTACTGATAATGATAGACGATCTGCAGGGACATCATTATGCTTGTGATGAAGACGTTGAGACAACTGTGAGACTGTGGTTGCGGAAACAGGGTGTCGACTTCCTCCGTGAAGGCTTCAGAAAATTTGTTCATCGTTAGCAGAAATCTATCCAATTGGCTGGTGATTATGTGGGAAAGGGAATATTGGTAATTAAAGATCACATTCTAAGGATTATCTCTGCGTTTGATGTATTAAAATATTCACATCCAAACCTAGTTAACGAAGGTGGAGGCATTACTTTTCATTCAACCCTCATTCTTTCGTCAGTACCATTACAGTTACGCATCTCATCTAAGCGATTTGGAGGGAATCGACGATGTAAATGGTCTCAATTCATTTCACCCTAATATTCAGCAGAAGCCATGAAACTGGGGACATTTACAATGTCTTCAATTTCCCTTATAGGAAGCGCTTTATAGCCACACATTGTGCCTGGGGAGAAATGAAAAACAAAGTGTTGTTTTAGGTGGAAGCTGCCATGAGCCACAGCTGGGCACCGATTTCAGAGAGCTCTCATTGGAAAATAAAATAAGCCTTGGAAGTAAACAACAGATAAACATCCAAAACCGTTACAGAACGTGCCACTACATAGTTGCTGGACGTTATTTACATAATAAAGTAACTAATTCTGTTTTGAAAACGTACGTCTCTTGCAACTAGGAAGAATCTACTTCTTCACACATATAATCCTGTACATTTCACTTGTTTAGCAAAAAGTGACTAACAATCAATGCACAAGCCCGACGAATGTCTAGACAACGAGGCACAGTGGTAACAATCCGTGCCAATATAATTCAAATACTAAAATTTACAAAGATAATTCGCCAAGTTCGTTAAATCGTCTAATCATCTTAGATTTTTTTTTTCGCCCCGTCGGTGACCGAGGCCTTTCCGGAGGTCTGTCTAGGGTACCGCTCGATACAGCTCTCTTTGTCTACAATGTTTTCGGAATGTATGAATGTGTTATAGTTTGTAATACTCGAGAGTTTCGTTCATTGTTGGCCGTGGTTTGCAAAGATGACAACTCGCGTAATGTACCTCGTTACCGTAAGACCACTTGCAATAGTCAGCATTTTATAAGGCGACAGAAAAATAAAGAGAGAGAAATTTAAATTGAGAACTGCTTCAATGAATGTTAAACTTGAAATGTTAAAGTTGGAATGAACGTTACTTGAATATTAATGTACTTTACAAAGACGTTTTTCCCCTTAATTGACAGCGCTTTAAACGGATCTAAGCTTTCAGGGATGTCTAGCAATCATGTGATGTAACAAGTGAGTACGCTTACCTCACGATTATTTTTCTGTTATTATTGTTAAGTTTGTAGAAATAATTTTTGTAACTGGTTATATAAATTTTTACGTCCCACTCCTTCTGAAGAAGGTATTTTTAGAAATAACGAAACCTTGGTCCAGGGCTTATAAGCCTCTATTTTGCAACTGGTTGGCTGATTTTTTCAACCTTGTTGTACGACAGTTCTCTTTAACAAAAGAACCACTTCGTATTTCTGTTCACAACACCTTATAGCTCTGCGTTTAAATAAACTTAATTCTCTAAGTAATTACGTAACGGCTGCCGTATAACAATACAATTTGGTCCGCTCCGACATCACGTCTTTCTATTCCAGTACCTCAAGTCATAGTAAAAAGTATTATTAATCCCATAGACATACATTACTACGCTGGCAGTTTCGTATATAGTACCACTCGGCTTACTGTAGCACTTTAGTGTACCAATATGGCGGCGAGCGCAAAGAACGTGTGAAAAGTTGTTTATTTACCGACAAAACAATCATAAGAAATGGGGAAAACTTATATAACTACGTTGCCTTTGGAGGTTTGACAAACTTGATTAGACCATCTCATAAAGGCTACAACGACATTTGGTTTCAGAAAATAGTAGTAGTACCATACATAAACTTCCTGTCGCATCCATCTTACCTCACCAAACGTTAGGCTTCAGTAACAGATGCATCTCTGTCAGTCTAATAATGTACACTGCTGGCCATTAAAATTGCTGCACCAAGAAGAAATGCAGATGATAAAAGGATATTCATTGGACAAATATATTATACTAGAACTGACATGTGATTACATTTTCACACAATTTGGGTGCATAGATCCTGAGAAATCAGTACCCAGAACAACCACCTCTGGTCGTAATAACGGCCTTGCACGCCTGGGCATTGAGTCAAACAGAGCTTTGATGGCGTGTACAGCTACAGCTGCCCATGAAGCTTCAACACGATACCACAGTTCATCAAGAGTAGTGACTGGCGTATTGTGACGAGCCAGTTGCTCGGCCACCGTTGACCAGACGCTTTCATTTGGTGAGAGATCTGGATAATGTGCTAGCCAGGGCAGCAGTCGAACATTTTCTCTATCCAGAAAGGCTCGTATAGGACCTGGAACATGCGGTCGTGCATTATCTTGCTGAAATGTAGGGTTTCGCAGTGATCGAATGAAGGGTAGAGCCACAGGTCGTAGCACATCTGAAATGTAACATCCACTGTTCAAAGTGCCCCCAATGCGAACAAGAGGTGACCGAGACGTGTAACCAATGGCACCCCATACCATCACGCCGGGTGATACGCCAGTATGGTGATGACGAATACACGCTTCCAATGTGCGTTCACCGCGATGTAGCCAAACACGGATGCGACCATCATGATGCTGTAAACAGAACCTGGATTCATCCGAAAAAATGACGTTCTGCCGGTAGTGCACCCAGGTTCTTCGTTGAGTACACCATCGCAGGCGCTCCTGTCTGTGATGCAGCGTCAAGGGTAATCGCAGCCATGGTCTCCGAGCTGATAGTCCATGCTGCTACAAACGTCATCGAAATCTTGGTGCAGATGGTTGTTGTCTCTCAAACGACCCCATCTGTTGACATGGGGATCGAGACGTGGCTCTACGATCCGTTACAGCCATACGGATAAGATGCCTGTCATCTCGACTGCTAGTGATACGAGGCCGTTACGTATTACCCTCCTGAACCCACCGATTCCATATTCTACTAACAGCCATTGGATCTCGACCAACGCCAGCAGCAATGCCGCGATACGATAAACCGCAATCGCGATAGGCTACAATCCGACCTTTATCAAAGTCGGAAACGTGATGGTACGCATTATTCCTCCTTACACAAGGCATAACAACAAAGTTTCACGAGGCAACGCCGGTCAACTGCTGTTTGTGTACGAGAAATCGGTTGGAAACTTTCCTCATATCAGTACGTTGTACCTTTCGCCACCGGCACCAACCTTGTGTGAATGCTCTGAAAAGCTAATCATTTGCAAATCACAGCATCTTCTTCCTGTCGGTTAAATTTCGCGTCTGTAGCACGTCATCTTCGTGGTGTAGCAATTTTAATCTCCAGTAGTGTATGTCTGTGATTAATCCAGTGTGAAGGATGCTATATCAGTAAAGAGTAGAATCGCGTACACAAGTTATTGTCGCAGTCACTTGTGAGTTGCGTTAGCGTGAGTGTGTGTGTGTGTCTGCGTGTCTGTCTGCCGTGTTATTCTTACGAAGGCCTTACTGGCCGAAAGCTTTATTTAACATAGTCTTTATGTTCCGCCTATCTGTGACTCCGCTATAAGGTGAGTAGCAACATGGCCTTATTGTTCGAAAGCTTTATTTGTGACAGTCTTTTTCTGTTGTGCCTATCTGCGACTCAGCATCTCCACTATAAGGCGAGTATCAACTTTCCTTCTCATAATATTGTTACTTTCTGTGGTGTCACCGCCAGACACCACACTTGCTAGGTGGTAGTTTAAATCGGCCGCGGTCCATGTAGTACATGTCGGACCCGCGTGTCGCCACTGTGATCGCAGACCTAGCGCCACCACCAAGGCAGGTCTCGTGATACGAGAGTGGACTCGACCCCAGTTGTACGAGAACCAAGCTACCGCCCAGTTGTACGCGAACCTAGCTATCGCCCAGTTGTACGAAGCCATTCTCTCTCATTAGCCGAGAGACAGAATAGCCATCAGCTAAGTTAATGGCTACGAACTAGCAAGGCGCCAATTGTATCAGTGCCTATAGCTTACTAGTATTCAAGAGCGATGTATTCCAAGGAATAAAGAAAAGATAAGTAAAAAGCATCTACATACTTTTCTTCTTATTCATTCATAAGTTCTCATGTTCCAGAATTCACGCCCGGCTGCGTATTGCTGTGCGTGCACTATCGGCCACAGCGTTAGTCACTAGCTTTCTTTTGCAGCAGTCAACTCCACAGTGTCGGTCCAGCTACCGACACTACACTTTCCATCCAAGATTTCCCGTTGATTAATTCTCAAGAGCGGGTAGAGCACGTTAAACTACAGTCTGTGTCGCTGAACACTGTAAAGATAGCTGACCGATTCATCTCGAAATTAGCATATTACTCATCTCGTTAGTGAATTTGTGAGATTACAAGCACTCGGCGAGGACTCTCGGAGGCTCCTGATGACTGTAAATGCGTACGTACAAACTACCACTAGAACATAACAGACAGTAGCAATGTACGGGATGCGACTGTAGCAGAGGGGCAGCCGAGACGGCACGGACGCTGCTCCGGTCCTTAGGGAGCGTCGCTGGGCCACAGCTGGCTTAATCTAGATAGACCCGGTGCAGCGCGCCACCCCTTACATTTTAAAAGCTTAATTAATCTGCGCGCCTCAGGCCCAACCCCCCACCCCTTCCCACCCCACACTCACTCTCCGGCAGAGGAGAGCCTCGCCGTTCACGCCCAGCGGACGTTTTCTTCTTCTATGGATCAAGGAGGCTTTCTTAATTGGAAAGGCCATTAAGTCTGGCCTGATAGCCGACGTTCCCAGTGACGGAGATGGAGCTGCGGCCCATCAGTGATAACGGGCCGTTCCGCGGGGCAGGTGGATTCGCCGGCGACGTCTGTCTGTCCACAGAGGCACTGGCGGTGACGGAGACGTGATAAACAGCTCCCGGCCTTCCTAATTTTGTGATGGGCGTGCCACTCTAGAAATACCGGGTATTAGCTATGTGCTCCATGACGTCTCGCATTCCCCTATATATTAAGGTCATACTGGGTGTTGTGTGATGTCCTTACGTTAGTTAGGTTTAAGTAGTTCTAAGTTCTAGGGGACTGATGATCATAGACTTTAAGTCCCATAGTGCTCAGAGCCATTTGAACCATTATTAAGGTCATACGGCAATTTAAGATCTCTATATCAGCAATGGCAAATATCATCCACATCTACATCTACGTATATACTCTGCTAACCACCAAGCGGTATGTGGCGGAGGGTACAATTCGGACCAAAGTCATATTTCACTCCCCCCCCCCCCCTTGCCCCTCTGTTCCACTCGCGGATAGGGAAGAACGACTCTCTGAACGCCTGAGTACGAGCTCTTATTTTCCATATCTTTGAATGGTGATCATTACGCCATTTGAAAGTTGGTGGTAATAATATATGCTCTACATCCTCGGTGAAGATTGGATTTCGGAATTTAGAGAGCGGCCCCTTCTGTTTAGCGGGTCGTCTACCTGCAAGTGTGTCCCACTTCAAACTTTCTATGAGATTTGTAACACTCTCGCGATGGGTAAATGTACCAGGCATGAATCTTGCGGCTCTTCTTCGGACCTTCTCAATCTCTTGAATCAGACCCAACTGGTAAGGATCCCATACAGACGAACAATACTCTAAGACTGGACGAACTAACGTATTGTAAGCAATCTCCTTCGTTGAAGGACTGCATCGCTTCAGGAATATACCAATAAACCGCAATCTAGAGTTCGCCTTGCCCGTTACTTGTGTAATCTGATCATTCCATTTGAGATCATTTTGAATAGTCACACCCAGATACTTGACAGATGTTACCGCTTCCAAAGACTGGGTATTTATTTTGTATTCATACATTAATGGGGATTACACTCACTAATATTGAGAGATAACTGCCAGTCATTACACTACGCATTTATTTTCTGCAAATCTTCATTGATTTGTTCACAACTTTCGTGTTATACTACTTTCCTGTAGACTACAGCATCATCTCCTAACAGTCAGTGCAATACTCAGTACCATCAACCAGATCGTTTACGTAAATCGTAAAAAATAGCGGACCTATTACGCTGTCCTGGGGCACACCTAATGTTACCCTTGTTTCTGTTGAAGTCACCCTATTCAGGAAGACATACTGCTCTCTGTCTGGTAGAAAACTATCTATCCAACCGTATATGTCATCGGATAGAACGTAAGCGGGCACTTTTTGGAGGAAGCGACAGTGCGAAACTGAGTCGAACACCTTTCTAAAATCGTGAAATATGGCATCAACCTGGGAGCTGGTGTCTAGAGCCTGTTGTATATCTTCCACAAAGAGGGCCAACTGTGTCTCGCATGACCGCTGTTTCCTATAACCGTGCTGGTTTCTGCAGATGAGCTTCTCAGAGTCTAGAAAGGTCATTATGTATGAGCTAAAAATAGGTTCCATGATTCTACAACAAATCGATGCCAGTGAAATTGGCCGGTAGCTATGTGCATCCGATTTTCTATCCTTTTTATAGATTGCTATGACCTGGGCCTTCTTCCAGTCCCGTGGAACTCTCCGCCGTTCCAATGATCTCTGATAGATGACGGATAACAATGGTGCTATATTTGTAGCATAGTCAACATAAAATCTAATAGGGATACCGTCTGAGCCAGAAGCCTTTCAGGCGTCTAAGGATCTTAACTGTTTTACAGTCCCAGATACACTAAACACTATGTCAGCCATCCTTTCGTTTGTTGGATAACTGAAAGGGGGAATGGTGCTGCAGTCCTCTATCGTAAACGAGTTATCGAAAGCTAGGTTTAGAATTTTGGCCTTCTGTTTATCATCATCAGTTACATTACCTGTACTGTCAGCAAGAGAAGGTATTGAATTATTTGTAGCATTCATAGATTTTACGTACGACCAAAATTTTTTGGAGTTATTTTTAGAATCTGCAGACAAAATATTGCTTTCCAATTCGTTAAAAGAGTCTCTCATTGTCCTTCAGACAGCTGCTTTCATTTCGCATAATTTCTGTTTTTCAGCGGGGCAGTGACTACGTCGGAAACGACTGTGCAAAATTATCTGCTTTCTCAGCAACTTCCTAATATGTTTGTTGTACCAAGGTGGATCCTTTCCCTCCCCTATACTTTTGCTAGGCACATACTTCGCTAGCACGTGGTGAACAATACCTTTAAATTCCGACCAAAGATGCTCAATATCTTTGTGTCCTGCGGTGAATGCTTGGAGCTGACTATGAAGATATTCATTAATGACACTTTTATTTGCTTTCCCAAATAAGAAAACTCTACGCTGTTTTTTTGTTTTTTTGGAACTTCCACTGACATAGAAGCCACAACGACACTATGGTCGCTAATACCTTCTGCTAGATTAGCTTCCTCAGAGGCGCAGTGTAAAATATGTATGAGTGTTCATGTGTTTTTTTTCTGAAATTATGCTTTTTGAGAAAAAGCTGTATAGGAAGGTCAGGTAAAGTGGGCACTCTGAGGGAAACTGAATTTCCACCGAGCTATGGTTAGCGACAGAAGCTTACCGCCCATACTTTTTGAATGTACGTATTACAAGGTACCACACAAAATATTTGCAAGTGAAAAAGAATTATTTCTGGAGGCTTACGAAGTTGCCACTTTTCCCTACCTAGGGGGCGTAAAGTGGTCAGTTCCATCAGAATAGGATCCGATCTCTGTTGTTCTGATTTTCGATTATACTTTCTAGGCCTGTTTATCTCCTAGTATCTCAGACAATCCCAAGCGCCTTGGCCAGATCATTTCCAATCGGATTATTGCATTAGGTCGCATATAACAGAACGAAGACGATTTAAAACAATGTAAATTAATTCATGACACAGAATGAGAGGAGATAGCTTTTTGTATAAAAGTTTTTGGAAGTAACTCAAGTAAATTAAATCTGAAGTATTATGCGTGACATTTGGGACTAAATAACCTTTACCAGGGTAAACAACTTGGCATCTTTTCCCGACGAGTTATGTAGCCATTTTTCCCGATTCGACACCATACCAACATTCGTGGATCCTAGATGAAGCTATCAAACAGGAACGGACAACAAGGAGCTACATTTGTTGTCCAAAAGTACAAAAGACTTTGTTGAAACATTGATAAGGTAAAAAAGTATTACTCTAAATGTAAGTGAGACAGTAAGACCAGTATAACTTACTTACATGACATCACACGCTGAAAATCGGAAACGTTTACACTAAAATACAACGAAACAAACTTCCTGTGTCAAACTCATTGACAACAGCCATGGTGCAAATTAATTAGAGTTAATTTGAACACGTCTCAGTAGGCAGCAGCAATATTCAGGTCAAAAAAATATACCACGGCCACTTTTTCGTCCTGGCCACTTCGCCCCGTCTTCCTCTACTGGTCATCCAGCCAGTGTAACTGTAACACATATATCCTGGAAACGTTACACAGGGTTATTTTGTTACAAGCAGACAACAACTTGCAGCAAACAATCCCTGAGAGCATAAGCAGCAAAAACATCATTTAGCTACAGTAGGGAAGCGCTGTAACAAATATATATGAGAAAGCTAAGGGGCAGAATCGCGGTTTGCGGAGGGGTCCTTGGAGCTCGTTTCCTATTCCAGCTACGAACATGGGGCAAAAGGTTTCTGGTTTAGTCTGGATCAGCAGCCATTTGTAAAGCGATTGGAACGTCTGCCCCCGGGTTCCCGGGTTCGATTCCCGGCGGGGTCAGGGATTTTCTCCGCCTCGTGATGGCTGGGTGCTGTGTGATGTCCTTAGGTTAGTTAAGTTTAAGTAGTTCTAAGTTCTAGGGGACTGATGACCATTTTTTTTGGAACGTCTGTCTTATTGTAGCCAAATTACAGTATATTAAGGAAGGCTTGAACGACGAACAGGTGTTAGAGATCAGGCAATTGTGGGAAGCGATTAGCTCCTTTTGCAAAACATTTCAATTAGGCTGAAATTAATGATCCGCCAAAGGCACCATTTGTATGTTCGCCGTTCGGAGTTTCCGTGCAAAACCAGTCTCCCACATTCGGATCTTACGCGCAGAACTGTCGCCCTTAAATAACTCCAGACTGGACCGAGAAAAAAAAAAAAATGGTTCGAATGGCTCTGAGCACTATGGGACTTAACATCTGAGGTCATCAGTCCCCTAGACTTAGAAGTACTTAAAAATGACTAACCCAAGGACATCACACACATCCATGCCCGAGGCAGGATTCGAACCTGCGACCGTAGCAGTAGCGCAGTTCTGGATTGAAGCACCTAGAACCGCTCGGCCACAGCGGACGGAGACTGGAGCGAGACTGATGATTCAAATTTGGTCCACCGGCGTATCGGATACTCGTCTAAGATGTTTTAACCGTTCAAAGAAACCTTACTTCATTTGGATTTTACGCACAAAAATTAGGTTTTTCTAGGAGATTTTTTAAGCCCGCCACTTCTAAACTTGTACGAATCGGTTCACACTTTGAATGTAGGTAGATAAATCAGTAAACAAAAAACGAGATTTTTTTATCCCCTTATCTGTATCTGTTGTTGAGATACAATGATTTGAAGTAGAGACGAATGTTGCACGTAAAATTCGTTCTTAAGTGAATTGAATGAACTGAAGCGGTCTAGCCGGCCGGTGTGGCCGAGCGGTTCTAGGCGCTTCAGTCTGGAACCTCACGACCGCTACGGTCGCGGGTTCGAATCCTGCCTCGGGCATGGATGTGTGTGGTGTCCTTAGGTTAGTTAGGTTTAAGTAGTTCTAAGTTCTAGGGGACTGATGACCTCAGATGTTAAGTCCCATAGTGCTCAGAGCCATTTTTGAAGAAGCGGTCTAAAGTGAATCAAATTTTTAAAAATTCGTTCTTACTACAAAATTCAAAATTCGATTCCACAAATCTTGCTTCATTGTGATTTTACGTGCAAGAATCTCATCTTTTGTGAGGTATTTTACCTGTGTCAATTCTATAGTTCAAACTAGTGCGAATCGGTTCAATTTTTATAAGAAGGTTCACAAATAAATGTTATTTTGTGAAAGTTCTATCCGTTGGCACAACATAAGCAGACGTGTTTAGACGGAAAATAGAAAAAGAGATAAAGGGGATAAGTCGTCGCCCAAGTCAACAAAAGCGTACATCAGTTGCCGTTCTAGGACGTCCAGTGTCAAAATTATTGCAATGTAGAAGTTGGGAACTAGAATGAAATATGGTCCTATCATAGCGCACAAAGGATGAATATGTCCTGGACAGAGTTATGGATGCAGAAGAAGGCAAATAGATTTTCAATTTGTCTGGCAGCTTGAAAAACATTTAAATCAAAGTATTTTCTGGTATTCGTCCTTTTTTTACAAGTTAACCCTACTTTCCCAGCTGCGAGGGGCTTACAGTTTATGGGCTAAAGTTCCTGATCCTGAGCCCAAAATTCAGAAGATTAGCCAGTCAAAGTAATCGATATATATCTCATGGCTAAAAAGCATACATACAATAGGTAAAAGAGTTTTTCCTGCGACGAGGGGTAAAATTTCTGGTGGTGAATTACAAGCGGGAATATGTCAAGATGTTTTGATTTAAATGTTAGTGAAACTACACGGTGAATCGAAAATCTAGTTCCCTTCTTTCGCATCACCTACTCTGCTCAGGAGATGTTCGCCCTTTTTGTGCTTTGATATGAGTTTTCATTATTCTGGTCCAAAAATGGCCGTAAATACAAACGTATACAGTATATATGTTGTGCTTATAAATTCATGATGACTGTATAATAGCCGACCGCTGTGGCCGAGCGTATCCAGGCGCTACAGTCCGGAACCGCGCTGCTGCTACGGTCGCCTGTTCCTGCCTCGGGCATGGTTGTGTGTGATGTCCTTAGGTTAGTTAGGTTTAAGTATTTTAGGGGACTGATGACCTCAGATGGTAAGTCCCATAGTGCTCAGAGCCATCTGAACCATTTTGACTGTACAATACAATGCAGTTGTCGACATGCTGTGATGAAATCACCGACCCAAGTTGTTTGAAGTGCAGCTCAAGAGCCTCTAGACCAGCACGAACATGACTGAGCTGCGACTGTCTCACGCAATCAAATGTTCCATTCTGCAACTGATTGGCCTGCCACAGGAAGCATGGGCGTTGTAACAGTATCTGTGCGTCTCAGATGTGCTCCGCATGCTCGACTTCTTTCAGGTGCCCCCACAAGCAAAGATATCATGAGCTGAAGGCTGCCGACCGGACATGCATGCGACTGGACCTCCGAGCATTCAGCCACGGCAGATGCTCTTGAGATGCCTCTGCAAGCAAATCTCAAAGTGAGCTGGAGCACTAACATGTAGCAGTAGGGCAATTCTTCACTCCCTTCTTTGATCACATAGTACCTTCTAATCGATCTGCTAATTACCAGGAATGTACGGTAAATTTGTATTTACAGTCATTTTTAATTTTGTTTATATATTTTATGACTTAGTGTAAATGACAATGTAAGGAAAATGTTGTATGAAGTTATGATATTCTTATGTCAAGGTATTTATATGTAACTACTGTGTTTGCTGAAGCTTTGTTCCAGTATTGAATGTTTAACCTATGAAAGAAGTGTGGAACACGTGAAGCAGTCAGTCTTGGTCAGCACACGGATGTGCAACGATAGGTGGGCATGCGTGTGGAGTTAATTATTGAAAAAAATAATAATTTTTGTGGCAGACAGAGCAATTTTCGTTGCATCTAAAAGCGGAGAACGCAGTAATAACATGAAGACTTTACAGTAACTCAGAACTTTAAAAAACGTGGTTGCATCACCACAGTTACCAGAATTTCGAGAAGAAAGCTATTTGTAAAGTTCGGCTCAGACGAGGACATCACAAGACGTAAAAACTCAACAATAAAGAAGAAAAACAATAACAAAAAATTACAAGAGAGAAGGTTTCTTCAAGATCCAGCGCAGAAGGAAGTTGAGCCTAAGAAAACATCGAGCAGTATAAAAGTAAAAGCAATCTCATAAGGCGAACATACCAGGCAGATTTTCGTGTTATTTTGTACAGAAGGGAGACTATTACTTTCCTGATTCTATCGACTGTAATAGTACGGTGACAAAAATTGTTTCCGTACTGAACTAAGCAATTTTTTGAAAGTTAATTTAACCAGTGTAAGGACGAAAAGCTGAAGTAAATAAAAAGTTAATACCCGTAAGAGAGATGGCTCACCATTTAAAAAAAAAGCCATAGTAATGCAATCATCGAATGTCAAGCTGTAAAACAATGTCTAGTTATTTCAACCCGGCTTTATCCAGTCCTACATCCTATTCGGAAATAGTTTAAAGATTTTAGAGTGTACGTACCATCCATGAAAGATGTGTTGGAGTTTCAGTGGAAATCTGATATGACTTTTAATAATTAGTTTTCCTACTAACAATACAGGTACCACCATCTTGCCATAGTTCAACTATCGTAATCAACAGACGCAGCGCGCCTGCATCAAGGAGCACACAATACGTTGAGACAGAGTAATATTCCAGCTATTTCTACACCGCGACCTCCTTTGTTTCGCAGTATATGAAAGCAGCGTTTTAACTCTTACGTAGAAGTTGATGAAGACAAAACAACTGTATTTTTCGTGTCTTAAAGAAACGAAAAGAATTTCATTGGATATCAGTTCATATTCAGCATAGAGCTCTTGCAGCTGGAATGTGTAATCACACTGCATGTCAGGAACTGTGTAAGCTTTGAAACTATGTGCTTATGGAAATAATTATTTTCTAAATTAATTTACGAGTAGAAAAGGAAGGTACCACCACAACGTTGTTCAGCACGAATAAGATTAAAGATGTAACACCACTAGAGATTTATCACGAAAAGTATCCCCTTATGATGTCCAGTTTCTAGCTCAGATTTTATTCAAAAGTACTTTTTATCAAGCATTGTTAGAAACAGCCTTTTGATACTAAGATAACTGAATTCATGTTAACTTTTATATTTTCATACGTAACAGACATTAACTTACAGTGCTTATTAAATGTAATTCAGTCAGGATACGCTACGAAGTTGAGGGTCGCCAATAACATTACAGCACCTTTGAGTGTGAAACTAAAACTCTAGTACAAACAGACGCTCCGACTTGTTTGGTGTATTCTCGTGTAATGGTGTATCTCCCTTGGAACACGTTTCCGTCTGTATATCAGGAATACTTTGCTTTATTTCCTCCCATTTAGCAACTTCTTCTTGTATAGTTCAAATATATTGTGACTTGCTTGCTACAGGAGTACTGTCGTCATAGTAGTGGTAGATTGTTTGCCCACAACAACCAACAAGAGACACTGGTAAGAACCACGTGCTCTCGCGCAGTCACTCTATGGCACCCGAAATCCACTAGGGGCAACTTGACTCCTATTAGGATTTAATCTACGATCTGGACGGGGAATGCCACAAGAAAAGGGCGATGTTTTAAATCGCAGAAAACAGCTGACCGAAAAATGAGTTTTTATTATACGGCCTCTTTCTTTCAGATCAACTTCAAATATCATGAAATTATTTGGTACAGCTTTAATAGTTTTCATCTGATATCATGCCGCGTCAAGAAAGTTTGCTTGTAGGCTGCTGAAATTAGTTTTATAATACCTCATGATCATCGGAAGATCAGAACCAGCAGCAATTAATTACTTGTTATGTTGGTGCCTCTTGGCAGTTTGAAACAAACTTTCCTTCAACTATTTACGAATTTAGAGCCACAACCCGCAGATAATCTATTGGAACAAAGCTATACTTCGAAGGTTCTTAATTACCTCTGGAACACACCAAGATTAACTGTCGCCGTCAGGAGAGCCTCTGAAAACCCCATATGGGTATAAACCGGCAATTTTCAAGAAAGCACTTTATGTTTTGCGTTAACGCTCACTGGGGACGAAATAAAAAGTAAAGACTTCAACATTAAGGATGCAAGGGAAATTAGGCTGTCAAACATATGGGAGAGAGCTGATATACAGTGAAATCCTCTACCAGGGTAAGTCTTGGGATTAAATAAGGCAGAAGGCATGAATAGCATTTTTAGAAGAATCCGTGCTGGTAGGAAAAAAATGATTACTTATAGTACTTGTACAGTATATGAGTCTGCATATATACTGCCAGACATTCCGGGAAAAAACCATACACAATCCTCAAGATAGCGGAAGGTGGTCATGTTATTTTGGTTTTTGCATGTCATCGATGTGGACGTCAGAGAAAAAGAGCAAGTTGCGTTACTGTTAAACAATCTTTGGTCTTGTCGTGGCACAATCTTTGCCTCTGCGCAGTCTGATATATTATTAGTTGAAGTGCGGTAGCTGATGGACGCATTCAGCAGTTCTGTGTTGACAACAATGAGGAATATGATATATACTATGAAACGTGAAAGGAATATAAATTTTGAATAATGTAACTGTTTTTGAAGAGAAGACGTCTGAGGTAAGACTGCAGCACTGCGTTCCTAATCTGTGGGAATGATTATTGTCAGCTAGTTAACTTGCGCAGAGCTGAGAGAAAGATGATCCCACTTCCCTAAGCCATGGGTTTACACGTTAACTGATTAGACTGCTTGATTTTCATACATATTCTATGTGAACATTGTACCGTCTTTAAATCATTGTTCACTTTGTTGGGCATGGTATTGTTTGGACCCATGTTATGTGTGAACATCACGTGAAGTATCTCTCCGTCTATCTAAATGTATATTTCATTTAAAATCGTTGTCTGGGAATATCATTTCATAGGAATAGTTACTCTCCCCACCCTGCTGTTTATCATTACACATTAACACATGTAACAGTTTGAATATGCATTTAGGAACAGAAATGTAGCTTACCCGCTGCCTTCTTGCTGTTTGCTGTTGTGCTTTCGAGAAATCTGCAACAATATTATCAAGACGCGAGGTAAGTAGAAATTTTTATAGGGGCCTGATAATTGTTTTTCTTTAGTTGCGCATTTAAGGGAAAGACAAGTTGCATCCAGATCAGCTACAGTGCAGTTCAAATTAGGTTCTGTTTAGTCTAAGGTTAGTATCCGAATTTAAGTCGAATAACAGTTTGTGGGCACATAGTTTTGGTGATACGTAGACTTTTTTAGAGTGGGAGATAAAGTTGGGCTAAATTTGAGACGGAAACAAAATGTAATGGGGAGGTTACAACAGCAAGGACATACAAGTGTGTCAGTTATTCCACATCAGCCTAAAAGCTTATGGCATCGAAGTTCATGACAAGAATAACGTACAGAAGAATGGAAAGGAAAGATGTGGATCCGCTGGTGGACAATAAGTTTTATCTCTGAAAGGTGACGCCGCCACTTAGCTGCGCTTGATAATGAGAGAAAGATATCAATAAAATTAAGGCAAGTTCGTTCCTTTTCTTTTATTAATCTTATGGGACTTAACTGCTAAGGTCATCAGTCCCTAAGCTTACACACTACTTAAACTAAATTATCCCAAGGAAAAACACACACACCCATGCCCGAGGGAGGACTAAAACCTCCGCAAGTTCGGATTTATCGAGACAGAAAAAGCGTTCGGCAATGTAAAGAAGTGCGAATTGTTGCAAAGCCTCTGTGAAACAGGAGTATGCTGTAAGGAAACTGGGTGATTATACATTTTCGTAATACCAAGACGTAGAAATAAGAATGGAATATCAAGAACGATGTGCTCCGATTTCGAAGTGGACATGAAGGAAATATAGTCTTCAGCCCCTGATCATCGGAGAAGTACTGATGGAAATAGGACAAAGGTGCAGGATTGGAGTTAGAATTCAAAGCAAAAGAATGTTAATGATAAAGTTCGCTGATGACATTGCTATCCACAGTGAAGTGAGGAAGGATAGGAAGATCTGTGGAATGAAATGAACAAGCTACTGAATACAGAAAAATTACTGAAAGTAAATCGCAGGAGCCATCCGTGGTGGCTGAGCGGTTCTAGGCGCTACAGTCTGGAACCGCGCAACCGCTGCGGTCGCAGGTTCGAATCCTGTCTCGGGCAAAGGTGTGTGTGATGTCCTTAGGTTAGTTAGATTTGCCTATTTCTAAGTTCTAGGGGACTGATGACCTCAGAAGTTAAGTCCCATAGTGGTCAGAGCCATCTGAACCATTTTTTAAATCGGAGAGTGATGAAATTGACCTAACATCAAAATTGTGGATCGAGAAATAGACTAAGCGAAACAGTTCCACAACCTCGGTAACTAGGTGACACATGACGGCGGAGCGAGCAGAACATAAAGAAAAAACCTGACTAGCACAAGCTAGATGGGCATGCCCGGCCATAAGAAATCTACCAGTACCAAATATCGGCCTTAAATTGAGGAAAAAGTTTCTACGGATGTAAGTTTGCAGCACCGCTGTATCGAAATGATTCAATAACTGTGGGAAAATCTGAGAAGAAGAGATTCGAAGTGCCTGAGATGTATTTCTATAGAAGGACGCCGACGATTCGAAGGACCGATAAGAAACAATGAGGTCCCCGTAGAACTGCCGAGAGGAGGATCGTACGGAAATAATTGACATGAGGAAGGGGCAGGAGTAAAGGACATATGTTGACATCGGGGAACGCCTTCCGTGGTACTAGATGTAGCTGCTTTAGGGATAGACGGAGTTTGAAATACATCCAATAAATAATGAATAGCGTTGCTTTAAAGTGGTAGTATGAGAGCAAGAGGTTGACATAGGGTAGTAATTCATGACGGTCGCATCAAATAAGTCCGAAGACTGAAGATCTTCACCTCTTCCACCCCCCACCATCGCCCCACCCAAAAAAATAAAAGCGACTCCCAAATTTGGTTTTTCCTGGGCACGGACAATATTAAGCTATGATGAAGTGCACAGGAAGGGATCGCGAGCAGTCTAGACAACCATCCTAGCAATACGTTGCAATTAAGTACCTCACACTTACGAAAGAAAAAATGGGAATATCTGAGGATGCTAGATTCATATAGGCGAGAGCGCGCTAAAATGTTTCCATAGATAAGAATACGAGAAAGGTGGAGATAGACCTCATATCCACGTCGTCAACTTTAAGACAAGTCTGCTTCATGGGAACAGTTGAACACAGGTGTAAAAAGTAAAGGCCATCCACGACTACAGTCTCAATGTTTTCGTGACAACGGTTCTGCATAGCAAGCAGCAAATCTGTCTCTGTAAGATATACTCTATGCCGCAGATTTTAGCTATACGTAAGATGTACAGTATAACTTAATAGTATTCTACAACTGATTTCTTAAAGTTCATTGCACTCGCCTGGAAATATGCGTAACAGCTTGTCTGGTCATTGCAACAACTTATTTTATTCTCCATTGTACATTTTGATGCTCGTCTTCGTCTTGGGGATATCAGTGAGCTATCGGAGCACCATCATTGCGATGTCAACGGGACAATAATGTGTATCTATTTGCGACTTTTTATCCTTGAATGTATCATTTCACTGGTGCATCGTCCTGTGGTTGACTCTGGTCATCTATCCCGAAATAGATTTTGCTGCACATAATCTTGGCGTACAGGTATAAGAAAGGTGTTTTAAGTTACAGATAGATATCACCTAAGGTGATGGTAAGAAAAGTTTAATTTAAATCTTGGGTGCATTGATGCCCTAGATT
This sequence comes from Schistocerca piceifrons, assembly GCF_021461385.2. Lineage (NCBI taxonomy): Eukaryota > Metazoa > Arthropoda > Insecta > Orthoptera > Acrididae > Schistocerca > Schistocerca piceifrons. Next base: position 560,123,566 of record NC_060143.1, read on the forward strand.
ATGTAGGCACCCATATACTATTCCGCGTCATAACAACTAATTCCGTGCGCACTGGAATGCGAATGTTTTCGAGATGCAATCGGGGAGTACATAAGCGAAGGACAAGGCCTAGAGCAGCCAAATTGCTCGGCGGATTTCGGGCAGCGAGGAAAATTGCTGGTGGCAGTAATCTTCTGAGCAGCGGCTCGAGTCCAGTTATTGCTAAGATAATCCTATGTACTGCGACTGCCTTTCCAGAGAAAATAAACACATCAAAAACGTTTTGCATCACCCCGGTTCCCAGGTCTCCTGAAGACAGACGATGACTGCGGATATTGTATCACAGACACATTCCTTTTCACTGTTCACAGATGTCACTAAACCTGCCCAAAGATGTAAACAACCATGCATGAGCAGCGCCTATTAGACGGACGGGTTCCCACAGCCGCTCAGTTACAGTCATTCCACCAGGAAGGAGGTACACGGCATGTGTTGATTGTAGTTCAACCATGCCAAGACGGTCAGTACCGAGGTTCGATCTCGTCAGCATAGTTACTCTTCGCCAGGAAGGGCTCACAAAAAAAAAAGTGTCCAGGCATTTCGGCGTGAACCAAAGCGATGTTGTTTGGACATGGAGGAGATACAGAGAGACAGGAACTGTCGATGACATGCCTCGCTCAGGCCTCCCAAGGGCTGCTACAGCAGTGGGTGACCGCTGCCTGCGTATTATGGCTCGGAGAAACCCTGACAGCAACGCCACCATGTTGAATAATGCTTTTCATGCAGCCACAGGCCGTCGTGTTACGATTCAGACTGTGCGCTATAGGCAGCATGATGCGCAACTTCACTTCCGACGTCCGCGGCGAGGTCCATCTTTGCAACCACGACACCATGCAGCGCGGTACACATGGGCCCAACAACATGCCGAACGGACCGCTCAGGATTGGTATCACGTTCTCTTCACCGCATATGCCTTCAACCAGACTATCGTCGGAGACGTGTTTGTAGGGAACCCGGTCAGGCTGAACTCCTTAGACACACTGTCCAGCGAGTGCAGCAATGTGGAGGTTCCCTACTGTTTTGGGGTGGCATTATATGCGGCCGACGAATGCCGCTGGTGGTCATGGAAGGCGCCGTAGCGGCTGTGCGATACGTGAATGCCATCCTCCGACAGACAGTGGAACCATATTGGCAGCATATTGGCGAGGCATTCGTCTTCATGAATGAAAATTCACGCCCCCGCGTTCACATCTTGTGAATGACTTCCTTCAGGATAACAACATCGCTCGACTAGAGTTGCCAGCATGTTCTCCAGACAGGAACCAGCTTTAATGAACTTGCGGATAATATGCCACGAGGAATACAGGCATGCATCAATGCAAGAGGACGTGCTACTGGATTTTATAGTTACCTGTGTGTACAGAAATCTGGGCCATCACCTCTGAAGGTCTCGCTGTATGGTAGTACAACATGCAACGTGTGGTTTTCATGAGCAATAAGAAGGGCGGAAATGATGTTTATGTTGATCTCTATTCCAATTTTCTGTACAGGTTCCCGAAATCTCGGAACAGAGGTGATGTAAAACTTATTTTGATCTGTGTAGTAACGTATTTAGACAGGCCCCATATACCGTACAGCGTCCATGGGATTTTTGTGAGTACAAAAATATTAATGTCTTCGAGACACTTTTCATGTTTATCTTCCACTGATCCACCAGTAATCGTCCTAGAGTTCAGATCTACAGCAGTCTTATACTATATGTAAATAATAACAAGTGAGTGATGCCAGTAAATTTCCAGACATTAACTTGAATTATTTTAAGAGGTAAGAAGAGATATCTTAAGTGATCAGCTACTGTATAAGTTTAATGCACGAGAACGTGCTTTCAAATTATTCATGTGAAAGCTCTTATCGCTTTTAAATAAATCAAACTTTATTAACATACTTCATCTTTATTCTTCTCGTCTACATATTTATTTCTCAACATAGTCACCCTGGTGATGAATACATTTCTCCCAACTAGAATCCCGTTTGATACCATCACTATAGATTGTTTGACAATGTTGATGGAACCACAGTGGTTTTTTATGCTTTGAAAACGGATGAAAATCGGATGGGCCTAAGTCGGGACTATAAGGGGGATCATCGATGACAGTGACCCGCAGGCGTCGGATTGTTGAGGAGGTCGCAACGCTCGTTTGTGGTCTTGCACTGCCATGCTCAAGGAGAGGGTGCGCCATGTGCGGACGAACTCTTAGAAATCGTGCTTGTAATTTTCTGAAGGTTTCTCAGTACATTGCAGAGTTTATAGTGGTGCCTTCAGGCATGAATAGCAAGTGCACCACACTTTAAACATCGCGTAACACAGAAAGTGTCATTTTGCTTGCTGAAGGCACAGTCTTGAAGATTTTTGGCTTTGGTGATCCTTTATGGCGGAAGTCCACTGGATAAAAATAGTGAACCCAGCTTTCATCACCTGGCACAGCAGCCTCCGTAGCGCAGCGGCAGTGTTATCGCCCACCACGCAAGGGGGCCCTGGTTTGATTCCCGGCAGGGGTCTGGCTGTTGTGTGTCCTTCATCATCATTCTCATCATCATTGACCCGCAAGTCGACAAAGTGGCGTTAACTTAAAAGACTTGCAATACGGTGGCCGAACCCCGACGGGGATATTTCATTTCATCACCTGGCACAGCGGTGTTAAGGAACCCATCAGCCTCATGCTCAAAATGCGAAAGAAATAGTTGGCACATGTCCAGTCTCCTGTGTTTTATGTCAGGACTGAGCATTCCAGGCAGCCACCAAATGCACCGTTTTCATTACTGGATTCTGCAATGATGGCCTGTATTCGCTCTCGTGATATAGTGCAGTTACGTGGCAGCTGTGTCTGTCTTATCCGACGATTTTCCCAGATGATTTCATCATATCCGATTCCGACGTGTCTCGTCGGTTGGCGTACGTGGTCGTCCACTCCAAGTTCTGTCGCACACATTGAAGTTAGAAGCGCCGTTTGTTTTATTACGAACACGCACAACCCGACGTCGCACATTACTGACGTCGGCACAATCAACCGTTCAGAGCTTACATTTTCGTGTGGATTTCAATAGGGGGTACGCCTTCTGCGGTTAGAAACTGGATTACAGCAGGCTATTTCTTACACCCCGACACAGTTACACCCTTCCATGTTACATTTTACAATTCGGTGCCCTCTAACGGCAGAGGGTTGCACCTTGCGTCAGCGAAGCGAGAAGGTCGTGTGAGTAATATACATGAGGGGTAATTCCTCAACCGAACATGGAACCAGAATAAAATATTCACAAACATTATTTTTCAGCGCATCCTCGTATGTCATTAACTTCTGGACCAGTAAAAATGCACCTCAAGACAGGCAATCCATCTCACATCAAACTCTCCGAGTGTGGAAGATGTAAGCAGGGTGGCCTATCTTAAGAAGCATGAAATGTTTCCGGGACAATTTTCTTTTGCACATTGTGTGCAGTATACTTCACCTCCAATCTTGGGCTGTTGAGTTTAAGCCAGTGAGAAGAGTAGAAACATATTCATAATATTTTTAATTGATTGAACTATGGATTCTAAGAATAACATTGTGTGTTGGATTAATGAAACAAAACCCAAGTTACCCTTGTTTCACAGACTCTATTATTACTGTACGATCTACAGGGAGACAATTATTGAATTATATGAAAAAACATAAATTAGTTACAAAAGTAGTGGTGCACATGTATTATTCAACCCGTAAAAGTTACTACAGATATTCGGATTTACGTTATGACTTGTGTGATATGCCTTCCATCATTGGCGATGATGTGGCGCAGACGAATAGCGAAATTCTGTATGACTCCTTGTAGTGTCGAAACATTGACGTTGTCCACGACCCTCTGAATGGCTGTTTTCAGCTGTACGCCTTGTCTTTAATACAGCCCCACAAAAACAGGAGTCTCAAGTGTTCATATCCGGAGAATATGACGCCCAATCGAGGCCCATGCCAGTGGCCTCTGGGTACCCCAGAGCCAGAAAGCGAGTACCGAAGTGCTCATTCAGGACATCAAACATTCTCCTGCTTCGATTGTGTCAACTCTGTCTTGCATGAATTACATTTTGTCGAAATCAGGGTCACTTTGGATAATGGAGATGAAATCATCTTCCAAACCCTTCATGTACAGTTTGATAGTCACCATGCCATCAAGGAATGTCGCACCGATTATTCCGTTAGTGATTCGTTTGTCCGTCATGTCCATTATAATTATCCGGGCTGCTATGCCGTGGTCGGTTGATGAATTCAGTGTCAATTCCTAACGTTTCGTCTCCGTCTGCGAGAGACATCTTCAAGGGGGTCTGTAGCTTGATGGAAGGTCCAACACACCCGCTGGCTCTCTACTGAAGCCAGTAGTGAAGAAGCTCGCAGTTGCCTCCTATACAAGGCGTGGTAATCGCATGGGGAAAGATCAGAACTACAGGGTGGGTGCTCGAGTGTCTGCTATTGGAGTCGCCGTTCAGTTCAGCTTGTTGCAGTTTTCCACAGTCTGCCCGATACACATTATTCATTCTCCGATGGTTGTATACAGGTTTTTGTCCTTCGGCAGCCAAGGAAAGAATAACACCTCTGTGGTCCTATTAGGAAGCGTTTGGTAATAAGGTCGCCATAGTTCACATTTCTGCACACTAATACCTTTCATAAACGTCGGTGCTTATATAACCGCGCCGGTGTCGCGCTGCGTAGCATATACGCTGCAGCAACGCCTTCAAACAGAACATTTTTGATCCCTTACACAAAAACAAGAAACAGGAGAGAAATACACTATTCAGATCTATGGAAATGTAATGGTTCAAATGGCTCTGAGCACTATGGGACTTAACTTCTGAGGTCATCAGTCCCCTAAAACTTAGAACTACTTAAACCTAACTAACCTGAGGACATCACACACATCCATGCCCGAGGCAGGATTCGAACCTGCGACCGTAGCGGTCACGCAGTTCCAGACTGTAGCACCTACAACCGCTCGGTCACCCTGGTAATGTTACGAAAGTTATGTGCCACATTGGTGTCTACATAATTTGTGTTATATCCACGATTAACGAAGCAAAGCAGAATGGAGTGTGGTGAAATGTGTGCCAGCTGAAGTTTGTATTCAGAGGGTAGATGTTACTATCGGATCGAAATGTGTGTGTGTGTGTGTGTGTGTGTGTGTGTGTGTGTGTCTGTGTGTGTGTGAGAGAGAGAGAGAGAGAGAGAGAGAGAAAGGGTGGGAGGGAGTGAGGGAGGGAGGGAGTGTGTGTGTGTGTGTGTGTGTGTGTGTGTGTGTGTGTGTGTGTGTCGTCGTAAGGGAAAGACAAAATTTTAATAAACAGAAAGTTTCATACGCTGACTCTTTTTGTCCTTGTACAGGAACGGACAAGAGTAAAAAGTCTAGATATTAATACTTACGTGTGTTATGCCACTACGAGGTTTAATTAAGAAAGAAAACTTTATAAAATTCTCTCTTCTGCTGATAAAATTTGAAATGGGATCATGAGTGAAACTATTTGTCAAAAGAGAGTGTGTTAATATTCCACATATGTAACCGTATGGTACCAGAAATACCCAAAAGATTCAGACATAAAAGAAGGCACCCTCTAGTATTCTACTCTGTGCTGGTGTGGTTGTGAACAAATCTCAGAGAACTAATTTTGTCAGCATGTGTTAAGCTTTTAAAAGAACATCGGTAGTAATGAAGAGCTTCGGTGTTACTGCTCGGTCTACTTCCCTCGAAGCAGAGAGCGAGACGAATCGGAACCGTAACTTAAAGCCACCGCCAGTTCTCGCCCCTTTCTTGCTGGGCACAGCCGCTTGAAGGGCGCCATATGGAGACTTTTTCAACTTCAGGGAGTGTCCTGCCACCCAGCGCGCCTGTTTACACAACGCCGCCAACTTCCCGGTGGCGTGTGTTTGTAAGACACAGAAAAGTGAGGGGTAGAGCAGCAGGACCCAATGGCGACATGAGGCGGTACGTGTTGCTTCGGCGACAACCGTCTTCGCTCCATACGGTATAACAGGACGCTGTGTACACGGAAACCTTCCCTCAGCCCCTCACACCGCTGCTGGCATTGTCACCCTCCATAATATTCAGACTGCTGTAGGCTGAACGTTACTTTGGTTACTGGACAGTAACTCATCATTTTGTTAGGTACAAATATAAACTTCACTCCGGTGTGTTTGTTTCATAATGGAAAGAAGAACCCTCACCACCAATCAGAAATACACCGTGCACAAACACTGTCAACCGCATAAAAACTACAAATATCATGTGTCATCATTTTCGAATACAAAATTACTGTGTAAGAGCCGTATATAATAACTACCGCATTAATTTACCATGGTGACTCACAGACGATTCTCTGAAACTTTAAACTTAGGTGCTGGATAGGAGCATTATTTGAACCCACCACTTGAAAACGATGTTTAGAAATCAAAAATTGCCGTGATTTCAGTGACTGAAATAGACGCTTGTCGCGTTTCTGTTTCTCTCTCTCTCTGATGTCATAACAGAGCATCTGTCACTGTATTTTGCTAAATATACACCAGACAGAAGGGTTTGTTCGACTCACCATATGATTAAGATGTATAGAACTCTGACGTTATTACATGACAATTTTAGTCAGCAAATGATTAAAAGTAACTGCTTGTGGTGTTTCTTGACTATGATGACATCACAGCTAAGTGGTCTCATGTGAATAACCTGAAGCAGTCTTTATGGTAATGGACCTTACTGCTGTTTTGGTATTCAGTCCAAAGACTGGTTTGATGCAGCTCTCCATGATACTCTATCCTGTAAAAGCCTCTTCATCTCCGAGTAACAACTGCAACCTTGATCCTTCTGAACGTATTTAGTATATTCATCTCTTGGTCTCCGTCTACAATTTTTACCCTCCACGCTTCCTACCAGTGCTAAATTGGTGATCCCTTGATGCTTCAGAATATGCCGTGCCACGAACTCCTCCCCAGTTGTATTCAGTACCTCCTCGTTAGTTACGTGACCTACCCACTTAATATTAAGAATGCTCCACCGTAGAGAACCGTTTATTCAACCCACCAAGTGCACACGATATTTGGACTTTTAAAATTGTCATTCTTATATGAAAATTTTCTATTTTACGTAATGGCGTCGCCACAGAGCATCTGACGCTACGTTTCCACCTGAAGTGTACACAGAAACGACTAGAATCAAATATTTTGCATTCCTAGGCAGTGTGATATCAACAGCTGGCACAAGAGGATGAGACACTCTGTTTACGGGAAGCACAGTGGAAGAAAATCTGTCGCAACTGTTCAGTGAACCAAAATCAAGAAACTTGTAAAGCAAAATCGCTCGCCTTACTACATACGTGCAGTTCGTTAGCCGAAGAGGCAACAGAGGATAGGGAACTATTCTGCTACCTCGATACATAGGGCAGGATATCAACTTAGCAACGTTGCACAGGACGCCGAAACTGTACGAGAATCGAGTTTCGTGCTGGATGAACTTGTACTAGCTCAAAATGGTTGAAATGGCTCTAAGCACCATGGGATTTAACATCTGAGGTCATCAGTCCCTAGACTTACAACTACTTAAACCTAACTAACCTAAGGACATCACAGCGGCCGGTGAACACACACACCTGTAATATGCATAGAAACTAAACGCAAGCTTAGACGCTGTGGCGCAGTGTGTTTATGTGCTTGGATGCCAAATGGTTTAGTAAGTTAAGTTTCCTTGAGTAAGTGGATGAACGTTCCTTTGTTCAGAGTAGGATATATTAAGAGGGAAGATGAAGTAACGACGTTGTATCGGTCAACGAAAGGTAACGATTCCAGTAATCGCATTTAAAATTTAGGTTGTTCCACCTGGCAGTTGTTAAAAAGTACGGGGACAAAATTCTCGAAGGCCTCTTTAGGAAACGTGTAACTGATGCAATACTGAATATCTGCAATGACCAAGCAGGTTATTACAAAAGTTGTAAGGCAAGGATGAAGTCCTGCACTTCTACTGTTCGATATAAATATCGAAGAAGAAATGGCAGAAATTAGGAAATTTGTGGTAAGTTCTATGGGATGAAACTGATGAGGTCATCGGTTCCTAGGCTTAACACAATTTAACTCAAACTAACTTACGTTGAGGACAACACACACACCAATGCCCGAGGGAGAACTAGAATATCCGACGAGGGAAGCCGTGCGAACCGTGGCAAAGCGCCCTAGCCCGCTCGGCAACCCCGCGCAGCAATGGTAGAAATATAAGAAATGTTGACGAGTGGCACTAAAATTCAAGGTGATAGGATATCAACTATATGATTCGCTGATGTCATTGTTGTCCTAAATGAAAGCGAGAAAGAACTGCAAGTCATCTTCAATAGAATGAAGAGTCTAAAGAGCACGTCCTATGGTTTAAGGGTAACTGGTCGAAGTTAGGTTACCGACAAAACCTATCGCAGTTGTGGACCACGAAGCAGACGAAGTGAAGGAATTCTACTACCTTGAAAAGGTAACACAGGACGGATGATGCCCAGAGGACATAAAATGCTCGCTAGCATAGGCAATGAGTGCATTCCTGGTTAAAATAAGTCTTCTGGTGTAAAAAATTGGCCTGAATTTGAGGAGAGAATTTCTGAGAAAGCATGTCTGAACCACATCGTTGTGTGGAACTGAATCGTTGCCCTCGGGAAAAGTGGAAACGTGTTGAAGCGTTTGATATGTGCCGCTGGAAAATTATGTTCACAGTTCAGCTGACTTAATTCGTAATAAATAACGGTCTCCTGAGGGTCAGAGGGGAAAGAAGATGAGGAATTCAGTGTCAAAAAGTAGTCAGATCGATAATAGTTTGGTGCGACTTCCGCGGTACTAGAGGGAGGCTTAGATGGTAAAATTTTGGGGAGACAAAGACAGGAATATATCCAACAAACTATCCAGGACGTAGAGAGCGATCGTTACTATGAGATAGAGAGCTTGGCGTAGGAGAGGAAGCCGTGACCGGCCTCATCAAATGAATCAGGCTGATGAATACCCCCTCCTCTCCACTCCACCAAAGAAAAAAAAAGCAATGATTAAGGAAGGTAACGATTCAGACAATCACAATTAAAATTTGGGTACTGAGGTTTTGTCAAATTTTTGAAAACTTACCATATAAAATTTCGTCACAGACGCTCTGTAGTGTCTGCAAACACCCCTTGTTTGCGAATGGGACAGATTATGCAAAACTGACAGAATGTCATTTCGATGCAACTGTTCTCGCAGTTCCGGGAACAATGGTGCTATTACGCGATTAACATTTTGTTTACTCCTAACGGCGTGGCAGAATGGTAGAAATGAACAACGGTCATCTGCACACAACGCGTTGTTAGCTCATCGTGAAGCTGTACGTTTCTAAAATTGTGTCCTCTATTTGATCGCTAACGTAATCAGAATTATCTGATGTTGATGAATTTCTCTTACAGTGGTCAATGGTTATTCTCTAGACCTACTGTATGCTTTTGTGGAACCGCTAGCATCGTTTCGGACGCGTAGTAATCAAAAGCTTAGAGCCCTAGGAATTTATGAAGCAACGCGAAAGAGTCTACAATCCATTTCCTGCAGGCGGGGTGCCCGATTCGGCTGGTTCTGTTGTTACGTGCAACTATCGCACACTGTTTTGAATAAGTTTACTAACCCCCATGAGCGTGGAAGCATAAAAATTTTAGTTTCTGTAAAAGTTTCTTCTTCTTTCAATTTTTGGTGGTTTTCGTTGTTCAGAAAGCTATATGTCAGTCTGATATGTAAAACAATGAGCGTTGTCCTGGTGGAAGAGCCACTGCACAATGCAGTCCTTCCTTATCCTCACGGACTCGTCTTAACATAGTAAAGCAGTAATTACATTTAACTGTGATATCTCTGAGGAACAAATTCGTGATGCACTGCCCTCTCCATAACTACTATAAACGGACATTACCTTCGTCTGATCTTACCTATTCTACTATCAGTCACGATAATGCATCGATTTCATGGTTCTTTGGTACCTGTTTCATAGCCTGTAACGATTTTCGACGAAATTACAAGACGTGATGTTGTTCTGTCATGTCCAAAATATGTTCGCAAGTGTGTTCGTCAGACACATAAGACAGTGGCGAAAACAAGCACTCCAACATAACTGACGTACAGTTACGGATGAAGATTTATCAAATGATCCGAAAGTGTGTGTAGCAGAGAACCTTCCTGTAAAAAACATCTCTTCACAAAAAAGATTCCTATTTAGTTTCGAGTCTCCTCTACATAAACAAAACCATGTTTTATATTCTAATCAAGTCCGTAACGCTTGCTTCCGTAATGCTTGCTTTTGACTTAGGAGCAGAACATACTAGAGTGTAGCATTTATTTAGGAAATAAAAATAAACTTATTTTGTGTAAATTATCTAATCTCAGTTGTAAAAACTTCTATTTGTTCTGAGAGAGTTAGTAAACTTAACTGTTGTTATACTGTACGCTAATTACGGAAGTTTGTATCCGTTCAGTACAGAATGTTTAGTGAAGAGGATGAAAGAAGATGAAAACGGTAGTGAAATTTGCAATCAGGTACTGCGAAGATCATCAGCTTTAATAAAATAACTGAAGGCTATCAAACTATACTATGCCAAAGAATTCACCTTTTCGTAGCAATATGTAAAAAACAAATACAACTACTATGTTTGACAGGGAAAAATAATGTTAATATTCTATAACTTCTGGTATGGGTAATAACAACAATCACTAATTTTAAATCTGTAATACATTTCGTATTTTTCTTTATTTGTCCATGTTTACTGATATTATCAATATAACTGTCAACATAAGTGAGGACATATTGAATTTAAGGGCAAATATTATAAAGGTGAAAAAATGGCTTCACCTCGCCCATTTTCATGAGCAATACTATGCATGTCGCTGAATTTGAGCTTCTTCTTGGCATCAGTATTGTCAGAAAGTGTGGTAGGTAGATCTCCCTGCTCTTTCCTGGTAAAATATAATAAATGGTTTTGATTTACTGTCTGCAGCTGTTCATTTGTTTGCTTTGATTTTCACTTTGGTACCATGACCTTCCGCCTTCCAGTGTATCGCTGACTTCCGCGTTTGCTTTCACAACAATGGCCTGATATCAAAGCGGCAGATGTACGCACATCATACAGTATTTTACGTTTACTATATCGGTTTTATACGGCTGGTGTCTACCGAATCCTGTAATATGTCCCATGGTGTGTCATCCGGTAAACTATTTTTCATATTTATTTCATTCTTGACGTTTCGGTTCTATAGCATAGTATGAACTTTCGGGTGACATTTTCCAATATACTTACACTCCTGGAAATTGAAATAAGAACACCGTGAATTCATTGTCCCAGGAAGGGGAAACTTTATTGACACATTCCTGGGGTCAGATACATCACATGATCACACTGACAGAACCACAGGCACATAGACACTGGCAACAGAGCATGCACAATGTCGGCACTAGTAAGGTGTATATCCACCTTTCGCAGCAATGCAGGCTGCTATTCTCCCATGGAGACGATCGTAGAGATGCTGGATGTAGTCCTGTGGAACGGCTTGCCGTGCCATTTCCACCTGGCGCCTCAGTTGGACCAGCGTTCGTGCTGGACGTGCAGACCGCGTGAGACGACGCTTCATCCAGTCCCAAACATGCTCAATGGGGGACAGATCCGGAGATCTTGCTGGCCAGGGTAGTTGACTTACACCTTCTACAGCACGTTGGGTGGCACGGGATACATGCGGACGTGCATTGTCCTGTTGGAACAGAAAGTTCCCTTGCCGGTCTAGGAATGGTAGAACGATGGGTTCGATGACGGTTTGGATGTACCGTGCACTATTCAGTGTCCCCTCGACGATCACCAGTGGTGTACGGCCAGTGTAGGAGATCGCTCCCCACACCATGATGCCGGGTGTTGGCCCTGTGTGCCTCGGTCGTATGCAGTCCTGATTGTGGCGCTCACCTGCACGGCGCCAAACACGCATACGACCATCATTGGCACCAAGGCAGAAGCGACTCTCATCGCTGAAGACGACACGTCTCCATTCGTCCCTCCATTCACGCCTGTCGCGACACCACTGGAGGCGGGCTGCACGATGTTGGGGCGTGAGCGGAAGACGGCCTAACGGTGTGCGGGACCGTAGCCCAGCTTCATGGAGACGGTTGCGAATGGTCCTCGCCGATACCCCAGGAGCAACAGTGTCCCTAATTTGCTGGGAAGTGGCGGTGCGGTCCCCTACGGCACTGCGTAGGATCCTACGGTCTTGGCGTGCATCCGTGCGTCGCTGCGGTCCGGTCCCAGGTCGACGGGCACGTGCACCTTCCGCCGACCACTGGCGACAACATCGATGTACTGTGGAGACCTCACGCCCCACGTGTTGAGCAATTCGGCGGTACGTCCACCCGGCCTCCCGCATGCCCACTATACGCCCTCGCTCAAAGTCCGTCAACTGCACATACGGTTCACGTCCACGCTGTCGCGGCATGCTACCAGTGTTAAAGACTGCGATGGAGCTCCGTATGCCACGGCAAACTGGCTGACACTGACGGCGGCGGTGCACAAATGCTGCGCAGCTAGCGCCATTCGACGGCCAACACCGCGGTTCCTGGTGTGTCCGCAGTGCCGTGCGTGTGATCATTGCTTGTACAGCCCTCTCGCAGTGTCCGGAGCAAGTATGGTGGGTCTGACACACCGGTGTCAATGTGTTCTTTTTTCCATTTCCAGGAGTGTATACTACTTTTCCTGACATTATCCGTTCACAATACTGCCCCATTCATTATTGACTTTTTCGCGCTTTTCTCTAAGCCTGGATCATACAACAGTCACGCTTTGTAAGTAGGCTGTTTAGGTTTTTTTATTGGTAACGCCACCTTTGTATAAAAATCACTGGCTGTGCTGTGTGCAGTCTGTGGCTAGTTTGCATTGTTGTCTGCCATTGTAGTGTTGGGCAGCGGCAGCTGGATGTGAACAGCGTGTAGCGTTGCGTAGTTGGAGGTGAGCCGCCAGCAGTGGTTGTTGTGGGTGGAGAGATTGGGGAGTTTTGAAATTTGTCATGAACTGCTATATATATATATATATATATATATATATATATATATATATATATATATATATATATATATATATATATTAAGGTAAATACATTGTTTGTTCTCTATTAATATCTTTCATTTGCTAACTATCCCTATCAGTAGTTAGTGCCTTCCATAGTTTGAATCTTTTATTTAGCTGGCAGTAGTGGTGCTTGCTGTGTTGCAGTAGTTCGAGTAACCAAGATTTTTGTGAGGTAAGCGATTTGTGAAACGCATAGGTTAATGTTAGTCAGGGCCATTTTTTTTTTTTGTAGGGATTTTTGAAAGTCAGATTGCGTTGCGCTAAAAAAAAAATATTGTGTATCAGTTTAAGGACGGTCATGTATAATTCTTCAAAGGGGACGTTTCAGATGGCGACCCTTAGCCGAGGATACCTCACTGGAATCTTCTGATTTTTTCTTGTAGTTTGTGTAATTAGTGTAGCTATTGTTTATTGCTAGCACGTAATTGTAGAGAGAATCTCCTTTATAGTTGCAGCCTTTCATTGTTGTACACTAAAACAGTTGTGGCATGCATGTAGATTTGCACCAAGTATTTCGCAGCTGCGCTTGCAATTAACTACATATTATTTTCAGTGCTATGTTAATGTGTTCTCTTATTTTTGCTCTTCAAATTGTGCTTTTCTGTGTTATCGTGTGAAATATTGTGACAATAATGGCGTGTGAAAAACGTAACACTAGGCTCCAAAGTAAACTGAGAAATAATAGTGACGACGAGTGTAGCTTACCAGCACCGCTGCGTAATGAATTAACAGACATTCAAGGTAGTAATTTGGTAACTGTGCATAGGGAAATGGAGCGGGCGTCAAATAATGGTGTAGACAGTGAAACAGGTAGTGAACAGGGAAGCATTATCGATCGATCGGTCGGCAACAGCTCGCCTCAGGAATCGGCAATGACAGAACACAATATTGCAAGTACTGTAAACTCAGGTTTTGGGTTCTCACCGTTTTCTCAAATGAGTCAAGAAACATTTTCTGCTTGTCAAAATGTGAATGTTGCCGGTGCAACTTCACTGCCGAAAAGCACTGAGGAACATGTTTCAGACACCAGTGCATTGTTATTACAGTTAATGCAACAAATGGGACAAAGGCTACAAAAATTAGACACAATGGAACAACACCAGAGACAAACACAGCAACAGTTAGACACAGTGGAACAAAATCTCAAAACGTTAGACACAGTGGAACAAAATCTTAAAAAGTTAGACACAATGGAACAAAATCTTCAAAAGTTAGACACCACACTTGAACAAACACGTGAAGATTTAACTACTGAGTTACATAACATTGAATCGAAATGTCAAAAATTCTGTAATGACGTAAAAACACAAATTTGTAAGCATTTTCAACCTTTTTTTTTTCGCGTCATGAAATGCATTACAGAATCACGAAGCAGCCATAAAAGAACTGCAAACTATTGTTCATCAAAATCATGAGACCCTGCAAGCTAAAATTGACTCAGTTGCATCTACCGATTCGGTTACGCAACTTGCAAAAACTCAAAAAAACTTAAAGGACACAGTAGATACTCTGAAAATTGGTTCAGAAATACACATGGAGGAAATTAGTTCATTATCAGAGAAAGTAGCTGAACTTTCGGATCAGCTAAATAATTTATCTACGAAGGTAGATGATAATCTGAATGACACAAAACCGGTAGTCTTTAATGACACAGAAGAGAGCGAACAAATTAGGAAACTGAAACAAAATCTGAATCAACTTAATACGCAACACCAAAGAGAAATCCGGGAAGTACAAGATCAGCTGACACAGGTAATACAAGAATTACGTATTTCAGAGGACACTCGCGCTCCAACACGGGAAGAGGGACTTAGGAATACGGAAAAGCCGCAAAATAATAACACAGGGCATTTCGGAAGTTATGAAAGAAATTGGCAATGTGCACCGAATTTTGAGATGGAACAGCCGACGGACGTTTCAACTTTGTCAGACATCTTTCGCGTGTACTCAATTTTATTACGACAGCGCAATAATGTGTTTTGATTCTTAGCTTGGATATCTTCCCGAATGCTGGGACTCCGTTATTGTCCATCTAAATTGTGAAAATAAAACCACTGCGAGTACTTATTATCGTTTTTTTTAATGCCAACAATGTGTATGGCTAACCCGCCAGGGTAGCCAAGAGCACTAACGCGCTTCTTCCTGGACTAGGGAAGGCACGCCGGCCCCGGATCGAATCCGCCGCCCGGATTAACGACGAAGAGCCGGTGTGCCAGCAAGCCTGGATGTGGTTTTTAAGCGGTTTTCCACACATCCCTTGGTGAATACCGGGCGGGTCCCCACGTTCCACCTCAGTTACATGACTTGCAGACATTTGCAAACACGTTCACATTATTCCATGGCTTACACTAGACACAGACAGCTCGGGTACACTTCCCCAGGGGTACGCGGTGGTGACAGGAAGGGCATCTGGCCACCCCTTAATCTTAACATCCACATCCGCTTAACCATGGCCGACCCTGCGTAGTGAGAAAAGGCTCAGAAAAAGAGAGAGAGAGAGAAACTGTCTATGTCTCTGTGTTTCAATCATTTCATAAACTGATCTGTATTCTTGGCAGAAGATAAACCTAAATACACTCCTGGAAATTGAAATAAGAACACCGTGAATTCATTGTCCCAGGAAGGGGAAACTTTATTGACACATTCCTGGGGTCAGATACATCACATGATCACACTGACAGAACCACAGGCACATAGACACTGGCAACAGAGCATGCACAATGTCGGCACTAGTACAGTGTGTATCCACCTTTCGCAGCAATGCAGGCTGCTATTCTCCCATAGAGACGATCGTAGAGCTGCTGGATGTAGTCCTGTGGAACGGCTTGCCATGCCATTTCCACCTGGCGCCTCAGTTAGACCAGCGTTCGTGCTGGACGTGCAGACCGCGTGAGACGACGCTTCATCCAGTCCCAAACATGCTCAATGGCGGACAGATCCGGAGATCTTGCTGGCCAGGGTAGTTGACTTACACCTTCTAGAGCACGTTGGGTGGCACGGGATACATGCGGACGTGCATTGTCCTATTGGAACAGCAAGTTCCCTTGCCGGTCTAGGAATGGTAGAACGATGGGTTCGATGACGGTTTGGATGTACCGTGCACTATTCAGTGTCCCCTCGACGATCACCAGTGGTGTACGGCCAGTGTAGGAGATCGCTCCCCACACCATGATGCCGGGTGTTGGCCCTGTGTGCCTCGGTCGTATGCAGTCCTGATTGTGGCGCTCACCTGCACGGCGCCAAACACGCATACGACCATCATTGGCACCAAGGCAGAAGCGACTCTCATCGCTGAAGACGACACGTCTCCATTCGTCCCTCCATTCACGCCTGTCGCGACACCACTGGAGGCGGGCTGCACGATGTTGGGGCGTGAGCGGAAGACGGCCTAACGGTGTGCGGGACCGTAGCCCAGCTTCATGGAGACGGTTGCGAATGGCCCTCGCCGATACCCCAGGAGCAACAGTGTCCCTAATTTGCTGGGAAGTGGCGGTGCGGTCCCCTACGGCACTGCGTAGGATCCTACGGTCTTGGCGTGCATCCGTGCGTCGCTGCGGTCCGGTCCCAGGTCGACGGGCACGTGCACCTTCCGCCGACCACTGGCGACAACATCGATGTACTGTGGAGACCTCACGCCCCACGTGTTGAGCAATTCGGCGGTACGTCCACCCGGCCTCCCGCATGCCCACTATACGCCCTCGCTCAAAGTCCGTCAACTGCACATACGGTTCACGTCCACGCTGTCGCGGCATGCTACCAGTGTTAAAGACTGCGGTGGAGCTCCGTATGCCACGGCAAACTGGCTGACACTGACGGCGGCGGTGCACAAATGCTGCGCAGCTAGCGCCATTCGACGGCCAACACCGCGGTTCCTGGTGTGTCCGCTGTGCCGTGCGTGTGATCATTGCTTGTACAGCCCTCTCGCAGTGTCCGGAGCAAGTATGGTGGGTCTGACACACTGGTGTCAATGTGTTCTTTTTTCCATTTCCAGGAGTGTATAACGTGAAACCGGTATTTGAGATTGAAGCACCTTCATACACCTATGCGTCTTTCAGAAACAACTCATCATTCTTGAATATTTTAATTATTATGCATTTTATGATAATTTAAGTGGTTATTGAGAGTTCAGTGTTTCTTATTGTTATTCACACTGTCTCTGAGTTGTAGTTTTCCTTGGGAGAAAGTTTTATGTGTCCTTTACGGTGAAAATGATATCAGAGTACGATGGTTGCTGTCGGTAAGCAGTTACGTTACAATTTGTTAACTAAATATATTTCAAGTTATAAATCCTGATGACGAAAGAATGGTTTGTACCGTTGTTATCTTGTTATTGTTTGAACATATTTTACGCATGCTTTTTCACAGAACTGTACCTCGAGAGTTTTTTCCATTGCCACAAAAAAGGTATAACGTCATAGTTCCATTTGGAAAGCAAGATGGATGTCATCATTCGGCAGCTGTAAATGTTCAAAACTACTTTCTTACTTCAGAAAATTCGTCATACTGCCCATTACAGTTTAATATCGCAGTGACTGTTCTTGAGACATTTTAGATCGTGTGTTTCGGCTGCCTTGCCATCTGTATCAGCTGCTAGTATGTGATCATAAGATTGGCAATTCTCTGAGATACCTAGAACAGCCACTAGAATGCCCTGGTGTTGTTTGCCTTTAGTGTATTTTCCCTAACTAGCAACATATATAAAGGATGTAAGCTGCGTCAGATGTTGCGTGATCACTGTGAAGGAGACGCGGATTCCACGCACTCGAGTGAGCCGGCGACATCAGCACCTGGAGTTTGAAAGATACATAATTACTGGTCTTCATTTGGCTGACTGGTCGAAATGTACAATTTATAGGTCACTGAGATGTGACAGTTGCCCGATGTTGGAATGCATGCAAATGTGAGGGCAGGAAGACTCATCATCAGCGTTCTGGTTTGCTTCCTCTGACCACCACCAGGGGTGGTCGCCATATTTTCCTCCAAGTGTATCGTAGCAAACCGCGCGGGATTAGCCGAGCGGTCTAATGCGCTGCAGTCATGGAATGTGCGGCTGGTCCTGTCGGAGGTTCGAGTCCTCCCTCGGGCATGGGTGTGTGTGTTTGTCCTTAGGATAATTTAGGTTAAGTAGTGTGTACGCTTAGGGACTGATGACCTTAGCAGTTAAGTCCCATAAGATTTCACACAAATTTGAATACATCGTAACCCCATCATATCTGCGACTGTTACCGGAGAACAAGTGTGTCCCTCACTGAAACATTCTGTGTCGCCCCACAACCGGTTGATTTTGGCATTACTGTGTAGGCTGCTATTAACACCGTAACACAAATGGACGTGTTTGGCGTGGTGCCGTGACCAAAAAACATGAAATACCTATTAGGAGTGTTGTAAGATGTTCGTAGATGAATGATGATTCTGCACTAGCCCGGACGACCATCGTCGAAGGACGTTGACTTGGAGAGAGGTTCCAGTCTTCCAACGTTTTCAAGACGCACGGTGGTATGACTCCTGGCAGTAAGATGTGGGAAACCATTGAGTATACCCACTTCAGGCCACAGCTGGTACGGACAAAGCAACTCTGATGGCAGAATGGTACAGACGTCTTTGTAGCTTCATGGGCTACCTCTCAGGTGATAGTATAGTGATGCCATTTTCCAACTGGACAACGCACATGGCAAAAGACACAGGTGAACCTCCTGCGTGATGTTGAGGTACTCCTGTGACCAGCAAGATCCCCAGATCTCTCCCTCACAGAAGACGTGTAGGAACATCTCTGTTGTGTCTATGCCCCAGTGCCAGTATTCAGGATACCTAGGACTGGACATCAGGAGAGGTTACTACGACCGTATAACAAACATCTTTCCCAACAGAATCGTTGTGTACACCCAGGCCCGGTGGAGTACCACGTCATACTAGCTTTTGTATCCCGCCTGGTGGGCGGCACGTGGGACTGCTCCTCTAAACTGAAGGGTAGGCCATGGAGGAAGCGAATAAGAGCAGGAAAAGGTGAAGTACTGCGGTACTGCGTATAAGTTAAAACTCTTTTACTGGTGTACGAACATGTACAAATAGTATTACTTAGCACTGGCTGAGATGAACATGTAGGTGCAAAGCCGCACAGGCATGGACGCTAACAGCTACTACTAGTTGGACAAACTATCACTGAAGTAACAAAGCTTGTGACGGCCAGCCCCTACAAAATAGAAACTAAGTTGCTTGGTCGTCGGCTCGGAATCAAATGGCCTGAATCTGGAGCGGCGCTCGTAGAGCTGCACAGCGCCGGCTAGAGGGCGTTGTCGTCAGTGTCGGTGTCGTAGTGTCAACCTACGAACTTGCACCAACGCCGAGGCATCGTAGCTATCGGTACCACACTAGCAATTTAACTGATACTGCCAACTTCTTTTCAAATTTCATTCTAAGTTGTAATGACTGCAGTAACAACTCATACCCTCTCAACCCATGGAGTTTCGTTTCGTTTCCCCCCTTCCCCTCTGAGTGCCTCACTTTTGCTATACAATATAGCTGCAGAAAGCAGACAATACTTGTTCGGATACTACTTCTGGTGAAAAAATTCCACTATATTTGATAGGTCAAAGCGAATCAAGAGACTTTTCGCAAGACTCCCTCAGTTGACACCTCTTGTTCGATCAAATATCAAAACCTTCCCTCTTTCCCAAGATGAACCTGGCCATACTGATCATCAGCTACCTCCAACACGGAAATGTATATTTGCTGTTATCACTAATATAGTTAGTACATAGCAAGGTCGAGCTACTTATGTTGCTCGCTGCTAACTGAAGGGTATCTAGTTAAATTAGTCTGTTTTAACAATGGCCTCTGTAATTGGCGATTTAGAAAATGATATATGTTATGAGCGGAGATGAAAGAAGACTGCCTAGATATCAAATATCGGATTTTTGTTCGAATTTTCATGAAAATTGGAAAATGGGCAAATACGGTATCACACTGACCAGCTTGAAGTATAGTGTTGTGAAAACGTTGTAACTACTCGAAAGTTATCTGGGTGATAATGAAAAACTAATTAGTGCTCTGAGAGAAAAGTGAACTATCTCACAAAATTGTTGCTAGCTACATAAATGAAGTGTCAAAAGATATAACACACCATAAATTGAAACCTCTTTGCCTTTTCTTTATCTTTACACTCTTAACAATAAGAATGCAAACCGATATTTAATATATATTATATTTCAAGCTTTCTGATCAAAACGTGAGAACAATGAGGATTTACAAAACGCACTGATTCTTGTGAAACGATTTGTCTAAAAGTGAGACATGAAATACATTCGAAAAATCTGAAGTGTGTTTGAAGATGCTCGAAATATTCTACAGCAAACGAGGTGCCGATTGAGTATTTAAGTTCAGTGTTTAACCATAATGTTGGAATTTTAAAGAGTAGTAGAGGACATTCGTCAGGTCGAATTTCACTCAGTGACTTCCTTACGAAAGCAGCGTAAGAGCATCTACATCTACATCTATATCTACATGATTACTCTGCGATTCACATTTAAGAGCTTGGCAGAGGGTTTATCGAACCACAATCATACTATCTTCCTACCATTCCACTCCCGAACAGCGCGCGGGAAAAACGAACACCTAAACCTTTCTGTTCGAGCTCTGATTTTCTCTTATTTTATTTTGATGATTATTCCTACCTATGTAGGTTGGGCTCAACAAAATATTTCCGCATTCGGAAGAGAAAGTTGGTGTCTGAAATTTCGTAAATACATCTCGCCGCGACGAAAAACGTCTTTGCTTTAATGATTTCCATCCCAACTCGCGTATCATATCTGCCAAACGCTCTCCCCTATTACGTGATAATACAAAACGAGCTGCCCTTTTGTGCACCCTTTCGATGTCCTCCGTCAATCCCACCTGGTAAGGATCCCACACCGCGCAGCAATATTCTAACAGAGGACGAACGGGTGTAGTGTAAGCTGCTTCTTTAGTGGACTTGTTGCATCTTCTAAGTGTCCTGCCAATGAAACGCAACCTTTGGCTCGCCTTGCTCAGAATATTATCTACGTGGTCTTTCCAACTGAAGTTGTTCGTAATTTTAACACCCAGGTACTTAGTTGAATAGACAGCCTTGAGAATTATACTTTTTATCGAGTAATCGAATTTCAACGAATTTCTTTTGGAACTCATGTGTATCACCTCACACGTTTCGTTATTTAGCGTCAACTGCCACCTGCCACACCATACAGTAATCTTTTCTAAATCGCTTTGCAACTGATACTGGTCTTCGGATGACCTTACTAGACGGTAAATTACAGCATCATCTGCGAACAACCTAAGAGAACTGCTCAGATTGTCACTCAGGACATTTATATAGATCAGGATCAGCAGAGGTCCCAGGACGCTTCCCTGGGGAACACCTGATATGACTTCAGTTTTACTCGATGATTTGCCATCTATTACTACGAACTGCGACCTTCCTGAAAGGAAATCACGAATCCAGTGGCACAACTGAGACGATACCCCATAGGCCCGCAGCTTGATTAGAAGTCGCTTGTGAGGAACGGTGTCAAAAGCTTTCCGGAGATCTAGAAGTAAGGAATCAGCATCTCAGCTGCTTTCACGATTTCGAACGTCATTCAGTTTCACAAAACATTCGAGTTTTCTTTCCAGAATGTTTTTCTTGCGGGGAATCGTCCATCACAGCATTCGTGAATTCCTCTTCTTCTGCTCCAGTTACATAAAGAATCAGATTAGTTGTTTCAGCTCTTATTTTTACAACCATGTCAGTCTACGTAAGTGGGCTGTATAGGCTGAATGTTTTTTTTTTCCGATTTCGCCACTCTGCACTGACTGAGTCTTCTAATGCTCCAAACCGTTTCCGTAATACCAAGCTATACGTATCTGAAGTAACGAAATATCTACAGACCAGTATGTAATATTCATGAACTTTGCAAGAATGACTGCTGCCGTTTGCTGCAAAACAGCGCTCGTTGAGGCAGCGGACCGTTGCGCGTCTTCCTTGGCTGTTACCAATGAGCAGCGGGCGCTCTCGGTCGGCAACATCACACAGGAAGCTGGCCGCCGGGGCCTCGGTTTACTTTGGGCAGTATTTTCGTTTCCGGGCGGCGAAACCACGGCGCGGCTGTCGGACGGAAGTTAACGCTCGGCCGACCACGGGGGACTGTGGAGCAGGGTGTAGGAGGGTCCGGAAGACTGATAGGCGGAGCCGCGACAGACGTCCGGGACGAAAGAGGAAGGGCCGCCGGAGAAATATGGATGTGAAAGGGGGGGGGGGGGGAGGGAGAGCGGCCGGCAGGACGCGGCAGCTGTTTCCAAACTGGCGCGTGTTTAAGGAGTCGGCCGGCTGTTCCGGGAAGCTGGGAGGTGGGAAGGTGGGCGGCAGGAGAATGAGGAGGGGGGGGGGGGGGTTCCGCGGCCAGTGCCTTGTTTGTTTCCCCGGGAGGCGCTGTGCAGCTGTGGACGTCTGGCGCCCACACCGTGCAGGGGGCGGCGACCCGTCCCAGACTACACCGGCGGGCAACACTTAACGTCGCAAGTAGCTTTCGCACGATGTGCCGCTGCCAAGTAACATATCTCGATGAAACTGCGGTATAGTACAGAAGCTAAGTGAAGGAAACACACAACGAGACGAACAGAAATGACATTTTTATTCAAAGACAATAATTGCAGATCGAATATAATGAATTTCCTTGAGACAGAGAAGTTGCTGTCCATGCGTCAGCACGGCTTTAGAAAGCATCGCTCCTGCGAAACGCAGCTCGCCCTTTTTTCACATGATATCTTGCGAACCATGGATGAAGGGTATCAGACGGATGCCATATTCCTTGACTTCCGGAAAGCATTTGACTCGGTGCCACACTGCAGACTCGTTAGGTCCGAGCATATGGGATTGGTTCCCAAGTATGTGAGCGCCTCTAAGACTGCTTAAGTAATACAATCCAGTACGTTGTCCTCGATGGTGAGTGTTCATCGGAGGTGAAGGTATCATCTGAAGTGCCCCATGGAAGTGTGGTAGGTCCGCTATTGTTTTCTTTCTACATAAATGATCTTTCGGATAGGGTGGATAGCAACGTGCGACTGTTTGCTGATGCTGCTGTGGTGTACGGGAAGGTGTCGTCGTTGAGTGACTGTAGGACGATATAAGATGACTTGGACAGGATTTGTGATTGGTGTAAAAAATGGCAGCTAACTCTAAATATAGATAAATGTAAATTAATGCAGATGAATAGGAAAAAGACTCCTGTAATGTTTGAATACTCCATTAGTAGTGTAGCGCTTGACACAGTAACGCCGATTAAATATTTGGGAGTAACATAGCAGAGCGATATGAACTGGGACAAGCAGGTAATGGCAGTTGTGGGGAAGGCGGATAGCCGTCTTCGGTTCATTGGTAAAATTTTGGGAAGATGTGGTTCATCTGTAAAGGAGACCGCTTATAAAACACTAATACGACCTATTCTTGAGTACTGCTCGAGCGTTTGGGTCCCTATCAGGTCGGATTGAGGGAGGACATAGAACCAATTCAGCGGCGGGCTGCTAGATTTGTTACTGGTAGGTTTGATCATCACGCGAGTGTTACGGAAATGCTTCAGGAACTCGGGTGGGAGTCTCTACGGGAAAGGAGGCGTTCTTTTCATGAATCGCTACTGAGGAAATTTAGAGAACCAGCATTTGAGGCTGACTGCAGTACAATTTTACTCCCGCCAACTTACATTTCGCGGAAAGACCACAAAGATAAGATAATAGAGATTAGGGCTCGTACAGAGGCATATAGGCAGTCAATTTTCCCTCGTTCTGTTTGGGAGTGGAACAGGGAAAGAAGATGCTAGTAATGGTACGAGGTACCCTCCGCCACGCACCGTATGGTGGATTGCGGAGTATGTATGTATATGTAGATGTAGATGATTTGTGATAGTCCCGTGAAAACTGAAAAAGACGAGACAAGGCTCTTAACAGGGTGTGTGATCACAGGGGTTGGGAAAACATAGTCTGCAATGTGGTGACAACAAGGTTCGTAAGGAGCTCTTGTGGTAGAGGGTTCTGTTCCTTCGCCAACCCGGTTGACAAATGGTGGATGGTCGTTGGTGCAACACGTCTGTCCAATCCATCCCACATTGGCTCCTTGAGAACTCGGGGAAACGAGCAGACCAGTCCATCCGCCAAATGCCCTCTTCTTCCGAGAGCTTCTTCACCGGCGCTAAACGATGTGGTGAGATTTTGAGTCAACAGTCTTCTCACAGGTTTGACGCGATCCGCCACGAATTAGTCTCCCGTGCCAACCTCTTCATCTCAGTGTAGTCCTTGCAACCTGAGTCCTTAATAATTTGCTCTATACATCTCAATATCTATCTTCCTGTACAATTTTCACCGTCTATCTTCCTTTCCATGCCGATTATCAGTACACCCAATTTTCAACATTTTCCTGTAGCACCACATCACAAATCGTTTACATTCTCATCCGTTCCGGTTATCGAACATCTGTGTTTAAATATCATACAATGCTGTGTCCCAAACGTTCATTCTCAAAAATATCTCCTTCACATTAAGATCGTCTTTGTACCCATGTTTTTCTTTCCAACTTCTGTGGCTGCCCTTTTTAAAGATGTCCTTTCCCTTTCAACTGAATTGCGCGCTCAGCTACTCATTATCGCAGTGTCGGTCGCCTCAAAGAACTCCAATCATTTCTCTTTATTCCGTAGTACTTCCGTATATCACTTCTTTGCGGATCGATTCTTCATGACCAATATTTTAAACTCAATCCTGTTCTTCATCACTTCTCACTTGTCATAAAATTTCGTGTAGCTGTGGGAATGGATCAACGAAAACAAGTGCAAACACCCGCTTAACCGAACACAAAAGCAGCTGTCGACTAGGACATACCGACAAACCAGCTGTAGCGGGACATGTTTTTAAGGACGGGGATCATGAAACAAAATTTGTGAGACGAGTGTGCAGCGCCCGCACCCACACCCACCCACACCCCCTAGCGTTAAGTTAATTATAGGAAATTAGTTGTAAGGACCATGAGAGGATGTAGGTGGCAAATGTAATAGAGAGGGACAATGTATAACGTAAAATTCAAACGCAAAAGGCACCACTGCTACATGTAAAATATGTAAATTAGCCTCATAAACAACATCAATTATATGCTCTGACACTGTAAAAAATTATATAGATGTCAGCAACAGCCTCCACTACTCCCAAGCTATTTCACTATCATGACTCTGTTATTCTATTGCATTAATTCTTATTTTACCTTATAATCACTCTTAATTTTAATATGTATCAATAATTGTTCGATCAGAATCAAAGAACAAAGTAAGACTTAAGTCCCTAAAAGACACACACACCTCAAAGTTCCATAGCTACAATATGCAGTATCCTATGTTTCTATTAAATTTACCATCTGTTATCCTAAACAAATTAATGTAACTTTGAATTAATACAATCACTGTTTTCCTTTTCCTCCTTCTCTTTCTTTCTTTCAACGTAGAATACATAGAATATGTAGAATAAGTAACATAGTAAATGTAATTGTCAGTAATGAGAAATTTGCACTGATGCACGAAATAAAATGTAATAAAATAATAAAACGTATCCCACACCCACAAAGGTTAAAAGGGTACTGCAGCCCCGAACCAGCCCGCCCTTCCCACTCAGGGATGGGAATGAGAAGGGCAAAAAAAAGTAAAAAAGGCATGGCAGTCAGTCGTTGACTCACCTCGGAAGATGTTGCCTACAGTTGGCCACGAAACGTCAGGAACAAGATGTTTTTTTTTTTGTTTTTTTTTTATTTGGTTTTTACAGACTGATCACACCCTCTCAGCCCTGGAATTTTAACTAATGAAGACGCCGACCGTGAAAGCCTACACTTTATGACTGTCATCTGAGTCGAAATCTGCTCGCCTGGTATCTGATTTAGGAATCGCTGGCTCAGCATGATGTAATCTAACCGAAATCTATCCGTATCCCCCGGCTTTTTCCACGTATACCTCGGCCTCTTGTGATTCTCGAACAGAGCACTCGTTTCTACTAGCGGCAGTTTATTGCCGAATTCACTCTCACTTTCCGTACCAACCAAATAATCTCCTGTAACCATTTCTTCTACTCATTCCCCTACAACCGCATTCCCCAAACGAATATTACATTTTCATGGCCGGCCGCGGTGGCCGAGCGGTTCTAGGTGCTTCAGTCCGGAACGACGCGGCTGCTATGGTCACAGGTTCGAATCCTGCCTCGGGCATGGATGTGTGTGATGTGCTTAGGTTAGTTAGGTTTAAGTAGTTCTGAGTCTAGGGGACTGATGACCCATTCAAAATACTCATATACATTGTCTACCTCTTTATCTTCCGCTGCGACGTCGGCATGAGTAACTGAACTGTTGTTGTCAGTATTGGTTTGCTGTCGTTTCTGATGACTCAACTGTACACACTAACTATTCATAACGAATCTTATCCCGTTACACCATTTTCTGCTGCTGCTGATATTACCTCATACTCAACTGACAAGACATATTTTTCCATTTAACTTCACTGGCACTCACTACATCTAGAATGAACCTTAGGAACACTCTTTTTAGATTTTCTAGCTTTCCTAACACGTTCAAATTTCTGACATTCCTCGCCACACTTGTAAAACGTTATCCTACATTTAGCTATTCAATCTTTTTTTCGTGGTTACCTTGGAATTCCCCTTTAGGATTTCCGGATGTCGACTATTCTGGAATGTTTTGCCAATGGGGAGAGATCATCATCACTCTTCTTTTAGCTCATTATCATCCATAGAAATGAAGTCAGGGCCAAATGTACCAAATGTACAATAACGGACGTATCCTCACCTGGTGAGAGGTGGGATAAGTAATGCTTTTGGAGGATTGTCGATCATTATAGTTTTGTTTTGTACCAGCGATGAGTTGAGCGGAGGCGCAGTACTGCATGGACTTACTGACCTCCAGACATTTAAACACGGTACACTTGCTCTTGAACAGTACTGTGACACTGTACTTCTTATATGTGTAATATGGAGCATAGTAAAGAAGTGATGTTAACCAAAACACATCATTAAAGCTCAGAAAGATAATTACACAGACACTAAAATACTGATTGAAACAGATGCAAGAATGTTAGATATGATACTTCTGGATCATAGTGCCACAGAGGAATGTAGTTTATCACCTACATTGCTGATATAATGACGAAAATCAATCTTGATAGCAAAATGGAAGGTTATTCGTTAACAGTTTAGCAGTTGACGATAGTAGTACACAATTTGTTAGTGCAGGTTGCCTTCATCAGGGGCAGGTATGTACTCAGGGGCAAACCTATTGTTCACCTTTGATTGATCCTGTTCTCCATTAATTGACAGGTACTTAACCTATGGTTCTGTTAAGTGGTTTTCCATGTCACCGCACATAACCTATTGTTCCCCCACCCCCCTCCCACTCCCTCCTCCCTCACGAAACACCCCACCTCTCGCTTCTACAGGTACACTTTCAGGTCTGAGTTACTGGAATATCCCCCCTCTAACTCTTATCAATTTGATTGACTACTTAATTAAATTGATCAATTAATTAACCTCTCTGGTGTGAAAGTGCCACACCCCCTGGTGGGAAGTTCAAGTTCCACCAGGACAATGCAACATACCAAGGCTAAAACTTCTGGGCTAAATGTTATGATACCAAGGCTACCTCCACTAACCTAAGCAAATGGCAGGAAAAAGGGACCCACTGGGCTACCTCCACTAACCTAAGTCATCGACTGCCACCTCTTCCTAGGCATTGGCTGGAAAAGGACTCAGCATGTGCTGTATAGGATGGATATAAGTCTTACTTAACCTATTGTCCTGTTACATGGTATTCTATGTCACCCCAATTTCGTTAAACTATTGCACCGCCTTTGATACCATATTAAGTAATTAGTTATGTCCTCTCACCATTTTCTGGTACACTTTTCAAATTTCACATGCTTTGTCATTTCTGGCACATTCTTCTTTGTCACCCACCCCCTTAAACTATTGTACTGCGTTTTACATAAAAAATATTCAAATTAACTTAGAGTTCTGCACTTAACCTGCTGTTCTGCTCCATGTCACACACTCACACACACCCTCCCCTTCACTACTGTACCGCTAACACCATGTTTATATAAAAAATTTATGCAAATTAATTAAATCTATATTCTTCACATGTACGGGGTAGTCATTTTTAATTCTCTGCATCCTGTTGGTCGGTGAAATCGATGGAATACAGTTTGAACAAAAGATCGCTAATAAAAAACACATCCCGCCACCTGACGTCGATGCCAGAGTCAGGGTGCACCGATGGTCCCCACAAAGATACAATGCGACCGTTCGGGTCCTGCAAGCATGAGGCGGCGACATCTTTTTCATACTTGACACCTGAGAAATTCCTATCGAAATACGTGTTCACCTAGGTATCGCTGCTGGCGCAATGACGCATAGCTGTGATGCGTGTCCAGTGCTAAGAGAAGTTGCAATCCTACCCAGGATATCACAGGATGCATTCTTACTAGCGATTGTCACTGGATTTACCTGCCAAACTGTGGCTGCTGGCAGCATGGGAGCACCATCTTAAATGACATTAGTTTTGGCTGAAGATGAGTGCCATTAAGGGGGTGAAGTTTAAGATCTAAGATAACAATATATATATATATATATATATATATATATATATATATATATATATATATAATTATGGGAGGGAATTATGCCTATCATGCAGCACGAATTGGGTTTGGGTTACGGGAGTAGGAGGTATGTGACCGCGTCCACTTCCAAAGATATATAGCTGAAATATCTAAAATAATATCTCTTGTACTTCAAGAAACCCACAGATATAGCATGAGGCTAAAAAACTGTACACAGTCACAGTGCGAGCTGAGTTGAAAAATAACACAGAGGCTGTGAGGTAAAAATTCATTTATTTCTGATCCAACTTAAAAGTAATTTTACGTTTTCATAAGCAGACACAGCAACACTTTCTTCATACACGTTCTTGAGTCGATGGAGAGAAGGACACCCATAGAATTCGAGGTTAGACAATGGTATCCATGTGATCGAATAATTTAAGCGCCTTTACCACATCTTTATAGGATATGCCAGGATCATCCCAGTAAATTCCATGGTAGAAATGCGTTAACCACTTTGCACTCTTTCGTGTCTTAGCACACTTCACGTACTTGAAAGGCCTCAGTGATGCAACGTTTGCTGAGAAAGTCTTTATTATTCCAGCATCTTGTGTGTACGCTACAAACGCAACATCTTTAAATATGAGATGTCTATGCTCACCATCATAGAAACCCCGAGTGTCTGCAATGATGTTCACACCTTGAGACGCCATTGTGAAATGCTCCAGGTCTGCTATTCATTTGTACAGCTCGTTGCACAACACCAGTGAGCGGGCAGCGGTTGATCACACAGTCATGTAGAACTAGTGCATATGAAGCAGTGGGTTCTGTGAGGTTTGTCGAAGGTTGAAATTCAATTCGGACATCTATAGGTCCAGACTTAATTATCTCATTCTGTTTCGAGCAGTCTATTATGATGATCGGTGAAAGCTCCTTGTACTTTGTGGACTGAGTAGACACCCTCCTCCCTCTCCTCTGGCAGTTTCATTGTAAGAAGCACGAAACCTTGCTTACATGTCATAAGCTAGACTGTATACATTTTGATTCCACTGCAGATGTAAATTGTCATATAGGTACAATTCTGAATTTAGGTAGACTTTGTATATTAGTTAACTTGCAGTTCTCGAACATGGTGGAATCACTTGCCGTATTACCTCTCCTATCAGTCTGAAACGCAAGCATTATGAATCTAGGTGTCTCTAGCTGCGAAGAGGCTTTAATAGCCCGCGTTTGTCTGCTCGTAGTTGGTAACACTGGGTACTCGAAAACCTCCGACTGGAATTCAAGACTTTTAGAAGCGTCAGACGCTCCTCATTAGATACACTGATGTGAGGGATTTTCCATATTATCTTGCTGATTGTGATCATATTCTCCTCTTCAGCTCCTTGAATGTATGAGTTATTGACCGTTGCACTGCGCACCAGAATGAGCTCCTGTTTAGCGTTCATAATAATCTGTCTCCTGTCCTCAAAGTACCCCATAAGCATTTTTTGCTATGCATGTAGTAAATCGCTTGTACTTCGAAACTGTTCTATCTTCTGGATCGTCTATGAAGCATCCCGCATTTTCTAAACTATGCAAATCTGCAGGTGATGCAGGGATGTATGTTTTAAGGGTTGATGTTATGCCGACATTGCGTGTATGGTCGATCTCAGACACACTGAATCCATAGCGTATCTCTTGGAACAGAAATACTAAAAGGTTACGTGTAAGTTTGGATCCCACTGTATCGCTGCCATCGTTGTTTTTTAATGACCCCTCTAGATATATGAAACTCTTGCATGAAAGCGTCGTGAGTTTATCTTGGTGCTGGAAGACAATCTTAGTTTCATCGTCCTTGTTAAATGTGGTTGAAGCGTAAGGCTTATGACAGAAGTATTCCTGACGTATAATTCTCTCATCATACTCTCTGAGATTGGTCATATTGAGTGAGGACTTCATTGTGCGGTTTCAAGCCAACTCATTCAAGAAACTCGTAGTTCGCACTTGTTATCACTTTGATGTTCAGTAACGAGGTGGCATGCTGTGGATTGAGTGCACTTGTTTTATATCGTACGCCCATCCCGCCTTAGACGTAATCATACAATGATCTCCTCACCACGATAGTCACAATACGCAGCTCCAAATAATCCAATATCTGAGCTGTCACTGGAAGGTATATTGCATTGGCAGGGGTCTCAACAATCTTATACCCAGTTGCAACTGAGGGGAAGAATCCGTTAATAAAATGAATCAGACTATCGTTGAGATAGAGTTCGTTGCAGTGTTACACACGACTCGGATTGTGCTGGGGGGAAGTATGTTCACAGTCTGATCTGACTTGTAAAATTTACTTGGATCCTTCTTCAAAACCTGCCCTTTTGTGAAACCAAGCAGCCACCCTATTGAACCTTTCTGGTTAAAGTCAATCGTTGCATATACAGTCCATATTTCAGATTTAAGAGTATTGATGTTTGCACGTAGTTCAATACCGTTTCCAGACTGTTTTAAGACTTCGTTTAAATCGTCGATATCGTATGCACCCGGTTCCATTTCCACAATATCTTTTTCGCCATTAATATCCAGATGCAGTTTGTTGTTATTCTCAGTGATATTTGGGATGCTGTTGTACGTCTCCAGGCCTATCAGTGCAATACGCCATTCATCAACTCTCAAATCCATTGGCGGACAGTAATTAGCACGCAGTTCTTTTAACGTCAAAGTGTACGACATTGCATTTGAATGTCAACTGATGAAGGTATGTTTAAAGCTCCTCCTTATATGGCATGCTTCTTCTTCTTCTTCTTCTTCTTCTTTGCAAACGTCCAGAGAAACCTCTAAAGAGGTATGTATTAAAATTCTGATAGCGGCGATAGTTGTAGAACACATGTCATCTGTGAGTGAAGTATCGTTGTAATTCTTCTGGTGGTTGCAGGGCACCAAATGAGTCGAAATAGTGGACGGTATCAGCATTTTTCATAACATATGAGACCGAGTGGGTGCCGGGGCCTATAGCAACATCTAAATTCACAATACCACGTTCACCAGTTTTCCACATAATCCTCGGTAATGTATCCCACATAAAGACACCACGGAATCTAGGTATGTTGAATTTGTTTCTGACAAACTTCAGTATTTGTGAGTGGGCGATCTGGTAGGACCGCTAATGGGCTTTTTTTATTTATGAATAGACCAAGCCCTTTCCTGTACGGTTTCAAGTATAGTCCTTTTCCGATGTCTGCGGCTTCCTTCATGCAGTTATGTCTTCTTGTCGCTTCTAACTGCGCTTGGGAGTTATGCGCGTTCTTGACCGTTCGAGTGATACCTGCAGCACCACCAGAGAGGGAACCTACTGCCGACAGCGCGGAGGAGGCCGGGATGAGAAATGGAAGAAAACCGCCAGATGTCTTGGGTATTGGTAGAACTCGAGGTGCTTTAACCGAACCTCCTCTTCTCGCATCTTTCTGCTTTAGTGCGTTTTTAGCTGCATACATCGCTATCAGGATACAGTTCTTCAAACAGCTCTACTTCCCGCCCTAGTCCTTCTTCTTCTTGTTTAGTGCACAACGTACAGCATTCATAAGTCGCTTGAAATTCATCACTCCTAAACCCAACTTAATTTTTCCTCACATTGTTTTATCAACTGCAAATGCGGCGATACGTTGACCGATACCAATATCCTTTCTTCTCCATATCATCTTAGCCTTATCAGTTAATATCCTATCTGCAATGTGACGACTTGATAGACAGTTCTTTATTTGCACCTTATTCAATGTCGTGTGCCATACACACCTCATCAAGAATATTAAACCCCTTATCACCTCATTCCAAGCGTTTCTGAAGTTTTGTCCCAAGTCCACAGTAGTTATATCCAGGGATTCCACTGGCAGTTTGTCTAGAATACCGCCACCTCCTCTAATGCGTCTCCTAGCACTCATGTTATGATACTGAGGTGCTTCTGGACTATGCACGCCCATTATAAAAGAAATCGTCGGCATCAATCCAACTGTTTTGTGTAGCAGGAAAACCTAGCTATTTGACTAGTGCTTAGTTTCCACGACGACTTATGACTCTCTCCACGAGAAAAACATCCGGTTTTGAGCTTTTCTGCAACTCCTCGGTGTATAAGCAGCTTGCAATTTCTTCACCTCTACTATCTTTCAATATGTAAGTTCTACGATTCGTTCATTGCACCTTTGAAACTGTAAATATCTCTGTTGACCAGTTCGGTAGGTATGCCTGTGTGCATCCAGCATTTTAATGCGATGGTACACCGTATCAATAAGTCCATTATCACGAACATCGATTGGTCTCATTTTTATTGTGGTATGTCTGGTTCGATTACACTGAGATATTATTTCTGTCCATTTTGTATGAGCTGCGTGGGTTAAAACGTATCCGCATTCGACCTTTTATTGTTCTGTTCAGACACTCCACGATACTTGCCTTCAGATGAGTGAATGTTGAGTAGTGATGTGTCCCATACCGCTGCATCACGGTCTTGAAATACCTATTGTAAAACTCTCCGCCGTGATCGGTTTGGAGGTAGTCTGGGCATCGATTCGTCCCTGTCTGTAGCAAACGCTCGAGAACATTTCTACCCGTTCTTGTTTTAACACGTAATGTCCAAGCAAATTTAGAGTATGTGCGAGGGTAATTCCAAAAGTAAGGCCTCGTATTTTTTTTATAAGTACATAGACCTGTTTATTTCTACACTGGTTTATATCAGTTTACAGCTAGAACATTTAGCTACAACTTCGCGCAATTCGTACTTGGCGGTAACATCCAATGGGAGCTCCATTCTCAACGGTTGCCAAGCAAAGACTGAGCGCCTGACTGCTCGAATGACAGACCATCGCGTCGATGCCAGTGAAAAACGTTTGCGTCTTTTAAATTTCGACGGTAATGGATTTATGGACAGAATTCTTACGGGAGAGGGAAGCTGTGGGCACGGTCTCCAACCTGAACTGAAAAATAGAGTTAGGTGGGCGTCATAAAGATTCGTGGAAACCAAAAATATACCGCACCCAAACATTGACGGGAAAAATCATGCGAACTCTCTTTTGGGGTGTAGAAGGGTAATTTTAGAGCTTTACATGGAAAGGGGATCAACAGTGGAGTGTAATTAATACTCAGTTCTGCTACGGAATTACCTTCGCTCTGCAATCAGCCGTTGCATCACGACTCGGTATGAAAGTTGAATATGTTGATCAACAACATTGCTCGGCAAATCTCGCCCAGAGCGCCTTCGTTGTGTACGGACGGCGCAGAGTATAGCTGTCTGGAAACTGACGTAGAGTTAAAAGTTCGGTACTTGAGTGGCTGCATTCTTTTCCCAAGGTATCCGTGCAAATCCAAAGAGGTGGAATGCATGTACAGCACGTTATTTTTGTAATAACAATCAATATTTTCATTTGAATTACAGCCATAATAATATGAATCTAGGGTTAATACATGCAAGTGTTTCGTTTCCGTTCATGGTTTACGAAGTAGCTAAATCAGTGAATCCCCCATGTCATTCACGGTGCAATGACTAGACACCACATTTCCTATTCCGTGCACACACACACACCTTAGCTCACTCTCGTCTCACGAAACTACTCACACATGCCCACCCAGCCACACACACACACACACACACACACACACACACACACACACACACAAAACACATAAACAGACAGAAGTAAGGAATGTTCGCAAGGGGAAGTGTGGAGAGAAAGTGAAAGAGGACGAGGTGAACTCTGGAAGGTTTCTAGTTAAACTTGTGTCATTGTGTACTCTGTCTCGGCTGCGGGGGCGCCGGGCCGTGTAGCGTTACGGCCTTGCAGAGTGCGCCAAACTGTTTCTTAACAGCGCGAAACTTGCGCGGGCCGCCGACTGCCGTCCGCAGGTTGCCGCCTTCTGCGCCTGCCTCCTGCCGACCACCCCCCCCCCCCTCCCCCCTACCCGCCCCTCCTCACCATCCCCCAGTGGCAACCACTGCGAGCCATCCAACACAGACACTTCTTGACACCGCCACAGTTGCCGGCGCGTTAAATCGCTGCTGCCGCTGCCTGTTTTTCCTAGAATATTCTTGTTCTCACAACCTGCGTCACTATAACTTCCTGAAATATTAAAAGACTCAACCGTATCTGCGCTAAATCCGAAACGTGCACAAAACCGGTGTTACCTTCGTTCCATTTAGGACGGGTATAACGACGGGTTCTAGCTTATAGGCATTGTCGACCATCTCTGGTAGTTAGCAGGGTCGGTGGGGCAGTTCTTACTCTCAGATTTATTCCACCTGACTACCGCTATGACTAAACCGAATGCTGAAATGTGATATAACATGAGTTGCACACTATTATTAATGCATCGGTGCCAGTGGTTAGTCACTTGAAAGCTTTGGTGCCACATAGGTTGTATTAAATCGGGCGCGCAGCACGCCAAAGTCCACCTAACGTTTGTTACGTGTCATAAGCACGACAGGCCACGACATTTATATATCTCGAAGATGTTTGGCTCTCAGAGATAGTCCTGCTCTCCCGCTCTCGACGCTACTCACTATAAACAATCTTTGGAAGCAATGAATCAACCAGTTAATATTGTATTGAAAAAGGGTGTTGCAACAAATGAGAACACTGACCTACCGTGATAAACATAATTCACAGGCGCAGTGAACTCCAGTAAAGCATATGCTACAACTCCAATGGATTGCTATTACAGTCATGGCTGGTACCTGTAATTAATCCGAGAGTACACAAATGCACAGTACCAGGCTACCATCTTCCCTTACGCTCCTTATGATGACATCTCTCATTTATGTTCATAAATTATCTTCACAATGAATGAGTCTTTATCCTTCAGAACAATGCAATATACGTTAGCCCCTTCTAGAACATCCTGTTCTCTCTTTACGTACATAGAATTCACATACCGGTTTGACTGAGAGATAGGTAATTAATTTTGCACTGCCGTGCGCGGCTTCCAATGATACAACTACAAGAAACACTCGCTCGCCTCAACATTACGATATTCGTTTAACTGCACTCAACTCTACAGCCATCTTCTATACCGTACAACCTTGAAGAGTTACCGGAAATTCACACCAACACCGAGCCATGCAAAAAACTCGCTTACCGATGATAATGGGACTGCATCTTGATTGCGATACGCGGTTCTACCGTTGTTCTAAAGTTCATCACAGTTCCAACGAGATATCATATCATACAATCAAAATTGCTGCCTCGTGTGCGCTTTTACTGCCGTATTAAGTTGCAGAATAACCTGTCGCTACTCAGCTGCTGTTCCAGATACTCCGAGCAGTGCCTGGAAGGCCATTTATACTGTATCTCCAGAACGAAAGCGCCAACGGCAAAACTCGCACTACCCTCCACTTTATTCGAACTTCCGCGCCGATGAGTAATCACGTCGTTACTCACTTTATAAAGTAATGAAAGAAAATAGCATGCAAGAGAGAAGATCGTTTTCTTAACGCTGTCCGCAATTACGTACTTTAGATTACATTTAAAATATATTTTTCTTAGCCTTAAGGGTTAATAATACATGGGACTATTTTCTCTCGACGCCGATATCTCGCAATATCGCCATCGAAGTTCTACAGGTGGAGGGGGTCCTCTTCAGCATTCACAATCCCACGCGCTTTCTGATACCGGAACGGTATTAGTATGCTAAAAATTGCTCTAGAAAGTACTAGAAATTAATCATTTTCCCGAGCAACTGGCAATGCCATCTACAACTCGTCACGTCAACGAGTGCGCTGCCCCACTAGAGATGACTCAGAGCCTTCTATACCGATAGTTCGACATGCCTGCCCACTGCCTTCTGCATAGTCTCATTTACATTTACTTTACAACGAAAATATATTAATTCACATCGCCTTATGCGTGACGTGAATAACTTTGGTTATTATTATTATTAAAATTACTAGTGAATTCTTGAAATAAAATTGCAGAATAGAGAAGGTATACTTATACAGTACTACGTAATGTGGTTGATACGTTACAACTTGCAAGTCAAAGAAGCAGTAAACTAAGTGGTCGACAATTCCAGAAGAAAGCAAACAAAGTCCACTTGAGGTTTAAAAAATGGTTCAAATGGCTCTGAGCACTATGGGACTTAACAGCTGAGGTCATCAGTCGCCTAGTACCTAGAACTACTTAAACCTAACTAACGTAAGGACATCACACACAACTATGCCCGAGGCAGGATTCGTACCTGCGACCGTAACGGTTGCGCGGTTCCAGACTGAAACGCCTAGAGCCGCTCGGCCACCCCGGCCGGCAGTTGAGGTTTAAGAAAGACGAAGGTGTAGAAGAATAGTCAAAAGGTATATAATGACTTGTTAAACATATTCACAGTAGTGGAACAAGTGAGAAAAACTTTACTCACACGAAGTGTTGAGTACTATTGACAAGGGATTTCAAACTGTTTCCGTATTTCAAAATTTCCAGAAAGCTTTTGATACCGTACCTCAGAAGCGACTTGTAATCAAATTGCGTGCTTACGAAATATCGTCCCAGTTATGCGATTGAATTTGTGATTTCCTCTCAGAGAGGTCGCAATTTGTAGTAACTTACGAAAAGTCATCGAGCTAAACAAAAGTGATTTCCGGCGTTCCCCAAGGTAGTGTTGTAGACCATCAGCTGTTATTTATCTACATAAACGATTTAGAAGACAATCTGAGCAGCCGTAATGATCAAAACAAATCGCAAAACGATTTACAAAACATATCTGTATGGTGCGAAAACTGGCAATTGACCCAATCTAATGAAAAATATGAAGTCTTCCACATGAGTGTTGAAAGGAATCCGTTAAACTTCGGTTACACCATAAATCAGTCAAATCTAAAGGCCGTAAATTCAGTTAAATATCTATGAACTACAGTCACGAACATCATAAATCGGAAAGAAGACACAGAAAATGTTATGGGGAAGGCAAACCAAAAACTGCGTCTTATTGGTAGAACACTTGCAAAATGTAACAGATCTGCTAAAGAGACTGCTTACTAAGCTTGTCGTCCTCTTTTGCAGTACTGCAGCGCGGTACGGGATCCTTACCACGTAGGGTTAACGGAGTACATCGAGGAAGTTCAAAGAAGAGTTTTGTATTATCGTGAAATAGAAGGGAGAGTGTCACTGACATGATACAGGAATTGGGGTGGACATTATTAAAACAAAGGCTTTTTCGTTGCGACGGAATTTTCTCAGGAAAGTTTCGACATCAACTATCTCTTCCAAATGCGAAAATATTTCGTTGACGCTGACCTACATTGGTAGAAACGATCGTCGTAATAAAATAAAGGAAAGCAGATCTTTGCACGGTAACATATAGGTATTCGAGATTGGTATATTAGAGAATTATTCTGAAGGTGGTTCGATGAACCCTCTGCTAGAGTATCCATGTAGATGAAGATGTCCAGGAACCAAAGACAAAGAAATGAAGACATCGGAAGTGCAGCGTGGACAAAATACCTTTAAAACTAGCCCGGAAAATATTTCACAGACACAGGAGCACTGGATTGCCTATCTTAAGGTGCATGAAATGTTTTTCACGCTTATTTTATCCAAGCTAGTCTGTGTACTGACAATTACGGAGAGTAATGACGAGGAAACTACTGTTTAAAATGCTTTGCAGTATGTCAGACTTACGGATGTCAAACTTACGGATATATATGATCCACACCCTACTGACGGTAGAATATCCACATAAGTGGGAGAGTTACAGCGCAATAAGGTCTATAGTTCATGCATCCTGACAAGTATAACATACAGAATATTAGCGAACATGATTGAGGGTCTGTAAGACACGTAAAGGCACCAGGGACGTAATATTATGATTGATAATGGAAGGAACACTTACGTAAATTGAATACAAGTCCGCAGGTTAGCCCATACAGGACTTGATTGAGACCGCTGGCCAGTGAATCAATACCAACTGAACGTCAGTTATAATACTGTACGTGAGATCACGTGCATCTGAGTTCGGAGTAGGAACATGGAATTTTTTAGAAATGGTGACATCGCAGTTTATTTGTTTTCAAGTAGGTGATTAAATAACCATATGACATCATTCAATGTAGTGCAATATTGCTTGACAATGCACTTCCTCTTATTGCAATGTACACTGAAGCGCCAAAGAAACTTGTATAGGGATGTGTATACAAATATAGAGACATGTAAACAGGCAGAATACCGGGCTGCGGTCGACGACGCCTATATAAGACAACAAGTGTCAGACGCAGTTGTTAGATGGATTACTGCTACTATAATGGCAGATTATCAAGATTTAAGTGAGTTTGAACGTGATGCTATATTCGGCGCATGAGCGATGGGACATAGCATCTTCGATGAAGCGATCAAGTGGCGAATTTCCCGTACGACCGTTTGACGAGTGTACTGTGGACATCAGAAATCCGCTAAAACATAAAATCTACGATGTCGCAGAGGCTGGAAAAAGATCCTGCAAGTAGGGGACCAACGACGACTGAATAGAATCGTTCAATGTGACAGAAATGAAACCCTTCCGCAAATTGCTGCAGATATCAATGCTGGGCCATCAACAAGTGCCAGCTTGGGAACCATTCAACGAAACATCATCGACATGGGCTTTCGAAGCCGAAAGCCCACTCGTGTGTCCTTGATGACTGCACAACACGAAGGTTCACGCCTCGCCTGGGCAAGTCAACAGCAACATTGGACTGTTGATGACTGGAAACAAGTTGCCTGGTCGGACGAGTAGAGTGGATGGACGTGTACGGGTATGGACATAACCTCATGAATTCATGGACCCTGCATGTCAGTAGGAGACTGTTCAAGCTGGTGGATGTTCTGTTTTGGTATAATCTATAAGGTGTGCAGTTGGAGTGATATGGGGCCCCTGGTACGTCTAGATACGAATCTGACAGGTGGCATGTACTGAAGCATCCTGTCTGATCATCTGCATCCATTCGTGTCCATTGTGCATTCCGACGGACTGGGCAGTTCCAGCAGGACAATGAAACACCCCACACGTTCAGAGTTGCTACAGAGTGGCTCCAGGAACACCAGTCTGAGTTTAAACACTTTCGCTGACCACAAAACTCACCAGGCATGTACATTATTGAGCATATCTGGGATGCCCTGCAGCGTGATGTTCCTACCCTTTTATGGACAGCCCTGCTGGGTTCATGGTGTCAATTCCCTCCAGTACTACTTCAGACATTAGTCGAGTTCATGCTACGTCGTGCTGCGGCTCTTCTGCGTGATCGCGTGGGCCTTGCACGGTATTAGACAGGTGTATTAGTTTCTTTGCTTCTTCATTGTATAAGTGGTGATGGTAGCATTTTAGTATCGTAGGATATGACACGGTATCTTTGTGACTGAAATGTTACCATACATTACTCACAAATAGTGTTAATGTGACTCACTGGTTCAGAAGAAGCTGTTGCCTCAGACAAAGGGCCTGCAGCTGGGTCGCATGGAATAGTTACTAAGTTTGGGTTATCTTCTGATTTTGAACTAGCGGCGAGGTGTACCTAAAAGTTATTTGCCACGTTCGTAACTTTCGATATTGAATGCCCTTCACGAGTTCTTAAACTGCAATCACTGGGCGAAGATAACTTCTTGCCAAGCTTTCGATACCCTACAACGAGACTGTCGGTGACAAGCTGTGTAGAATGGCATGAGGAAGCTCTTTGTGGCTCCTAATAAGAAGTAAGCGCGGCACGTGGCCTGTTGGAGAATGGTGTGTTTGAAGATGCGGTTTGCGGAGTGCAGAAATGGTAATATTCTTTACAGTTGTGTAGTATTTGGCTACAATTTACGTCAGAGCCTGTTGTTCGCTCGCAGACATCGTGCTAATAATATTCACCTACCTTCTCGTTTGTATTTCAAGAACTGGCGTAGTACTACGCTACTTTCAGAAGTTTAAGGAGGGAATTCTATTTTGACATGATATATTCATTACTTGACGGACAGACGATTGTGAAAGCACAGTGCAAAATCTTGTTTCCATTTATCCATCTGAATATTAGGAAACATGCACCAGTCGTATTACAGTATTACGAACTTTTCATGTCTTGCTGCTTTTCATACTGTGAGCTATATGCACATATGTTGTGTGTGCCATGGTTGACTATATATGAAATGCAAATAAAATCGAGGTGGCGCAAAATATGTGTTAGTAAGTATGTGTGCCGCGCGGGATTAGCCGAGCTGTCTTGGGCGCTGCAGTCATGGACTGTGCGGCTGATTCCGGCGGAGGTTCGAGTCCTCCATCGGGCATGGGTGTGTGTGTTTTTCCTTAGGATAATTTAGGTTAAGTAGTGTGTAAGCTTAGGGACTGATGACCTTAGCAGTTAAGTCAAATAAGATTTCCCACACATTTGAACATTTTTGAGTAAGTACGTGTCTGCTCTGGTTTAGCTGTATGCCGCAAATGATTTTCTTGTGATGTTGTAGCTCTGAAAATTCTATACCTCGCTCGCCGATGTCTCAATACAATAACACCAAAACAGCGTCCGTTGATCGTAAAGATACTTTTTTACGCAAATTATGGATGTAGGGTTGCGATAAGACGCGTATTCAACAAATAGCACTTTGGCCCAAGAGCAGCACCACTCGGAATGACCACTTCTCGGAGAGATTACAGAACAGAGTTGCTATAAAAATGTGACGACAAAATTTAAGCCTCCTCTGATACAGCTTTTGGGTAATGTTTTCCCTGATTTTTTACCGTCTGATGAAATGTTTTGAAAAGACCGGATCCCTACATGATTCCAGGAAGGGCCAGTCAGGGTAACCAGTCTCGATTGTAACCCTGGTGAATGTGGCACGAGTACGAACCTTATTCAGCGAGAAGCCCACGAAATCTGTAAGAAATGCAGCACAACATCTCAGGATGTCACGACGGCCTTTCCAGAGAATAATGAAAGAAAAGATTAACCTTTTTCCCTCGCAATATTCAACAGTGCCAACCTATAAAGTGATGAAGGAAAGGGGTGTGAAGGCGCTATGCTTTTGGAAACAGGATGAATGACAGGTAAAAAGGAACAGTCGACAAAGGTCAGATCTGCTTAAGTGATGAGGCAGACACTTCCACCTCCGTGGGCAGCATCTCAAGAAATAGCGCCAGTGGGCTACTGAGAATCCACATGTTCCAGCTGCTGCTCCACCTCGTCAACAAAAGGTCACTGTTTGCTACAACATAATTGCACAGTACCCTTTTGGGTCCATTTTCATCGACGGACCAGTCACAGCAGAAAAAGTACAGACAGGTACTGGTAAATGAACTGGTACAGGCTGCACGTTGCAGACGAATGCTCCGAAACTAGGCGTTCACACACGATACGGAGCACGTCGACCTGTACTGCGGAATGATTCGATTTCTTTCAGGAGAGGTTCAGAGATCAGGCCGTTGTCCAGGACATCTTAGCATTCACTGGAGATTGCGTGGAAAGGCCATCTTATATTCGCGATCTGAATCCATGTGATTATATCTTATGGGGCTATCCGAAGGGCAGTCTTCAAAGGTGCACCTGCAACACTGCACAGTACTGGTATTACAATTTCCAGAGAAATTCAAGCAGTCTAAAGCAGTGCTATACAGAAAGTCATCACGGCTTTAGTTCCAGGCTATAAGCACTCCTTGCTGCAGAGGGGCAGTACTTTGGAAACTTCCTGTATCAAACTTGAGGTTGTCTGCTGTAGCATACATATGATAACGAGAATCTAGCACCCCATGTGATGTTGTAGTAGAAAAAAAGAAATTTACGACATCCCCTTTGCGGAATCCTATAAATTCTACTCAAACATTGTAACAGTCCTAGTAATCCTTTTCCAGTACCCTTAAATTCTGATTCCTTTACGTCAGAGTTGTGTCTTGAAATCCATTCCACATATTGTGCGTATTGCCTTCAGCAGAGAGAGAAATTTTCCTGGATTATCACTCCGAATTATGTTACGTACTTTAGTAATTACAATGAGTAATATGCTTTGTCTATTTCTGTGCATGCTTTTACAGGATCGAAGATATGTCAGCCGCCGTAGTTGCTGATGGAGCCG
Organism: Schistocerca piceifrons; assembly: GCF_021461385.2. Lineage (NCBI taxonomy): Eukaryota > Metazoa > Arthropoda > Insecta > Orthoptera > Acrididae > Schistocerca > Schistocerca piceifrons. The sequence continues at coordinate 560,166,351 of NC_060143.1, forward strand.
GCAATTCACCTTGTTAGATAAAGCGTGGTTGCTTGCTCTGGATTTTCAAATTTCGAAACAGAATGGTTATGCTAGCAGACTGCGCCACACATGCCCGATGTACGCAACTTGGATACATGATCGTTTGGTTACAAATTATTTTTGTGAATTCGTAGGTTTATCACAGATTAGTAGGTTCACGCAAATAGCTGAATTGCTAAGGTATGCCCATTATTAGCACGTTGTTCAAAGCCAGTTTCTTCCATTTTTGTCATATTTCCTTAAAGGTGCTTCAATTTCTAATGACCTCGATATCGGAGGGGCATTACATCCAATCTTCCTTCCTTCCTTCTTAATGGTGCTGTCAGATGGCATTGCTATATGAATTACAGGGTCTGAAATTAATGTATGAGAGTGTATCTCAGTTGAAGGCATATTCAAGATACACATTTCCATCTAATACAAATTTAATAAACGTACGGGAGGCTTAAAAAATTTGCACGCAGTATACTCAGTATCGGCCTAATTGAATGCGGCCAAACCGAGGGTTCCCGACAGCTGGTGTACTTTATATCCGATCTCGTACAGAATATGTGGATTCTTCCCATTCCACAATAAGCAGAAAGATTCGGAGATAACTGCAGCGATGACAGTAAACGTCTGTGAGTAGCAAAATGTTAAAAAGGAGAGTGCCGTCTAGCGTCGTCGATTGAGCAGATCATTTATAGGTCTCAACAATACAAATCACTGACCAACTCAGTGCAGAGGAAAAATTACTTAAATAAAAATTATTTTTTAAGCCGAACTAAAGGCATAAATTAATATCTTCTGTTCCGGAACAGATTCTTAATCCCATATATATAGTCCTAAAAATCTGTGATTGTGAATTCTTGACAAATGTGAAATTACTTGTAAATTTTAAAACAAAAGACTTGGGGCACATGCAACTGATAATAGTAAGGACATGAACTGTTCAAATGCCAATAGCAAGCAGCGTAATAGTAAGTAGGTGTACTATCGAGGTATCAGTCATGATTACATTTTTTTCCTAGTGATTTGTCTCAGATCTTAGAAGTACATTCATAGCTATTAAATATTTACAGTCACGAAGTTTCAGGGCTATGTGTACGGGGTTAGGAATCTGTATAGGGCTAGGAGAAACTGTTTTATTCTTTTTAGTCCATTTTAAAAAACATAAAATCTCTCCGTTCGAAGAGGCCTTGGGGGGCCCAACGGTATCGACCGACCGCCTTGTTACCCTCAGCCGATAGGCGTCGCTAAATGCAGACATGGAGGAGGAGCACATGATCAGCACACCGCTCTCACAGCCATTGTCAGTTTTCGTGACAGGAGTAAATAAATACGCTACATTAAAAATTCATTTTAATTTAAATAATTATTTTCTTGTTTTTATTCCTTTGTGTGAATTTTTTCAGACGATTTCAGATATTTTGAAGAGATTTCAACAGTGACGTGTGGTAAATTTCAGGGTTTATTTAGTTTCTCCTCACATGACACAAGCAATAAATAGCTTCCTCTTATGTACATCCCACGAAAAGACTGTGTAGGTATTATTTACAGAGATACTAGATCACAGAGAGGCATACCTGCAATTGTTCTTACTGCTAACCATTTGCAGCTGGAACAGAAAAAGTGGGAGATGCCAGTGGTAAATGAACTACCCTGCGCGCATACCAGACAAGAAGGCGAGTTAATATTGCATTGTTGTCTGATTCTTAGCTATGATCAAAGTTTCATGTCTCTAGAGCATCACAAAGTTAGTCTAAGATGAATTGCAAAATTATGCTCAACAAGCAGATAAGAAAGAGGTATCCATCTGCTTTTCTCCCATCTCTCTGCTCAGCTGTGCATATGGCTCGGAACACATTCCGATGCTACTTGTACAACATGCCCACCCTGCAGGGCAGCCGAGATGTCAGGCGTTATCGAATGTTTTCACCCTCAGACAGACAAGAAACCGAATTAATATTGCACTGTCACCCAGTTATGTTACAAATTTCAAGTGATTAAGTCACTTCGAAGTTATTTTGCAATAGATAGACTGACAGACATGAAAATGGCCAAATAAAGACGTTTTAAAAAGCTGATCAGTAGCCATAATACCGAGAACAAAGGAGTCACCACACCAGACATGTAGTTGTGTATTCCGGCGTAACGTCAAGCACCGGCATGTCGCCCAGGAGCGTTACAGCAGAGAGGGCTATGAGACGACGTCAGCCAGTAGTAGGCTAACGACCCCTCTCTATGTCGACACCGTGACAGGAGCGGCCTCGACACGAAGAGAATGTGAGCGCCGTGCCGCCTAGCTGCGGTCCTAGTTGAAGTCGAGGCGACCTACGAACGCTACAGCAGTGACTTAAGAAGCTGTATTGGTTCATTTGTATTACGACTTGCGTATACTGAAGAGCTTACTTATGTTTGTCTGTCACCCCTTGCTTGCGACATATTAAGTATTGTAATCATTTCCTTTTGTAACAAACTCCGCTAATACGACTTGCTTGAATTGTTGTCTAGGGATCCGAGAAAGAAGGTACCCTAGGCACCCTGTATTAGACGAGTGGGCAGAACACAAGAGCTGTTTATGTCACGGGACACAGAGATCCTCATTGCTGCGGTAACACCACCTTCGGTCGTATGAATTGTGAAAATCTGCTAGGCAGATACGTCACGTTATCGCCCCCTGTGCGGCTGTAGGATTATATCCAATAAATCCAGCTTCTAAACAGTGCACTGCCCATGTATTTGATCGACATACTCTAAGCTTCATGGTGGAAACTGATGCTCATAAGTCTGTCGAGTCATGCAGCCACATACAGAAATTTCCTGACCGATTAACCCTGTAAGCAAGATCGTTGCGGGCCCTGGCCTCACCTGTCGACTTGACGACCTCACATCTTGGGTTTCCAACAGCATCCCTCCACCTCGCATAGTTAGTCATCACAAAGTAATTCAATCAGTAAGAGCAATGCCATTGAAAATTGTATCCAGAATGATATTTTCACTCTGCAGCGGAGTGTGCTCTGATATAAAACGTCCTGGCAGATTAAAACTGTGTGCCGGACCGCACTCGAAGTCGGGACATTTGCCCTTCGCGGAAAAGTGCTGTACCATCTGAGCTACCCAAGCACGAATCACGCCCCGTCCTCACAGCTTTACTTCTGCCAGTACCTCGTCTCCTACCTTCCAAACTTTACAGATGCCCTCCTGCGAACCCGCAGAACTAGCAGTCCTGAAAGGAAGGATATTGCGGAGACATGGCTTAGCCACAGCATGGGAGATGTTTCCAGAATGAGATACTCATCCGCAGCGGAGTGTACGCTGATATGAAACTTCCTGGCAGATTAAAACTTTGTGCCGGACTGAGACTCGAACTCTGGGCCTTTGCCTTTCGCGGGGAAGTGCTCTACCATCTCAGGTTCGCAGGCGAGCTTCTGTAAAGCTTGGAAAGCAGGAGGCGAGGTATTGGCAGAATTAAATCTGTGAGGACGGGGCGTGAGTCGTGCTTGAACAGCTCAGATTGTAGAGCACTTGCCCGCGAAAGGCAAAGGTCCTGATTTCAAGTTTCGGTCCGGCACACAGTTTTAATCTGCCAGGAAGTTTCAATAAAAATTGTAGTTTGTGTTTCGATAAGATATGCAGTACATTTAATTAAATTGTAATGAAGATTCAAAACTATTGACACCACGCCGTGAGTTGAAAGATCATTCCGGAAAGCCGGAAACGGGACGACACTGTTTAGTGACTTAACCCATCTGGTTGTCTACAGAACAAATTCTCGACCCTATCCTCCTCCTCCCACGCTCACCGCTCAGCTACTTCCCACTTCTCCTTCTCTTCAAACGGACCATTCAGCTGCTACCAAACAATGTGACAATGATTTCACTTACGCTCCTCTGCCATGGGGATGATTTGTGCCATCCACGACGCCTGACATAAACCATATTCAGCACATGTGGAATGTCAGCGAGCGATTCCTCCAAGCAACCTTTGTGAACTTTAGTGAAGGTCTGAGCGTTCTTGGGTTAGTGTGGCTCTCCAGCTATCTCAGTATCGCTTAGAGTTCATGCCACGAATAGTTAGCTAGTAGCTGACTCTTATTTAGTTGCTCTGCATTATAACTATGGGCAGTGACATGCTAGTTTGTTTTTCAGAGATTTGATTACTTGCCTGTTATTTGTAGCAAACGTTACCTGTAGGCATTTCATATCTAGATACTTGTCAATGGGCTCTTTCTCCATACACTAGCTTACGCAGAGTACGTCTGAAGCTCTACGATTTCTTGAAGGTCTGTGTGATACGATGAAGTTTCAATAATCAACGATATACTGGATCGGATTCTATAAAACGTGCAAATACTCTGGTATGCTATACTGAAGGACGAAAGTCTCTTTCGCACCATGTGTCGCTGCCAAGTAACATAGCAGGATGACACTCGGACCGTACATAGAAAGAACTGCTACATTGTAGTACAGAATGTAACTGAAAGAAATATGCAATCAGGCGATCAGGAATTACACTTTAGTGTATGTCGATGTTCCTCAGTACGTCTTGCCAACGCATCCCACACGTCCTCGATGAGACTTACGTCAGGGGAACGGGCAGACCGGTCTACTGCCGAATATCCTGTCCCTCCAACAGCCCCTCCACTTGGGCTGTTCGATGTGGTCACGCATTGTCAACCATAAAATGAAGTCTGATCCTAACCATCCCTTGAAAAAATGCACAGTGTCGCAGAAACGTTTAAGGGCCGATGTGCCTTATTCGACGGTTGGGAGGTCATTAGGTCCATGCAACGTTATGTATCCGCACACCATGACACCTGGGCCACCTAAACGATCGATTTCGACAACGTTCCTGAAAGGATTACATGTTCCCACCTACCGCCGTATTGGGGGTACGTCCAGAACCCCTATCCAGACTGTATCACCTCTCATCCGAGAGGAAGGCGCAACCACACGTCTCGTCAGTCCAGCGCTAAGCTATTGGGCCCATCGCGAACGGTTACGGTGATGTCCTCGGACCAGCCGACCGACCAACAATGCACCAAAAGTCAGGGCCGGTTTAAGTGATGCGTGGCGGCAACGGTCGGCGGGCTATGTCCACGCAGGGCTCACTGCTGCTGCAAGCCGGCGACAGGCTGGCCCGGGCTGCGCTCCAGACGCGTTGCAACTGACTGCCAGGGCCCAACTCATGACCCGAACTGCCGCCGTGAACTCTCCTCCTCACACGTTCCGAGTGACTCCACGACAGATGACAACCGGGAAGTAATTGCAGCCGAGCAAAGATCCTATCAGAGGGGATATATCGATACGCGCTACTAGCGCCAATGACAGTCAGGCAAAACAGCACCTCAGTAACGCCAGTAATTTAAATCAACATGGTGAGATGGAAATATGTTAAAACTGAGTGTAAAATACCGAATGGTGGGACGGCGAACAATGCACGGCTCACTCTCCTCACACTTCGTTCTTCTTGGCCGATTATTCCTTCCGTGTGAGGACATCCAAACGTTGTCTCTGGCCCACGTTACAGTAAGAAAACCACCATAGTGCACTCCGTTCCTTCAAGTATATCGTGTTGCGGTGCCGCCACCATATCGCGCTGCAGACAAGCTGACCTCACGCCCTGTCACGTCCAACTTTTTATGTTCGGCTTGGAGACCTCTAGCAACATGGCCCCCCAACTCTGATTCATTCGCACCCAGTAGTTAAGATCTTACGTTACTTTACGCACCTTGTTTTTAAGTTTTCCAGACTACAGTATTTGACTGAGTGTTTTCATGTGGTTAACAGCTGGAAAAGAGTTACAGGAAGACTTCTTTATAAACACAAAAGAAGTTTCGAAAGTAAAACCAAAATAAAATTATAATAATGAAGTCGAGGATGTGATAAAAAAGTAATGCAAGATTTAACATAAATGTTATAGAAGAACAGCAGTTCTGCCGTTACGCTAGGTAATTAAAGCACGACGTGCAGAAAAGCGAGATATGTTAAAGGATCTGTAGACGTAGACGTAGAAGGAGCTCTGAAATTACCGAAGGTAAACGATGGTATTATAGAAAATGTGCTAGGGCCAAAAAGATGCAATGAGACTGAAAGACCAAGAGAGGAGTGTAGGGGTTTAAAAGTGTGTAATAATGGCTTTCTACTGTACTGTTCAGTAAGTCCGTTGCAGAAGCAATGACGGAAGAGCGACTCAAATTCGCTTTGCACGGATGTTGTCGGTAATAAACATTGCAGACAGAAATATTCTCAGTGAATCTAAGAAGAACTGCAATAACTCCTGAATATAATGGATAACCTACTCAGCCATCCACTTTCCACTCAGCATTGACTATGGATGGCCAAATATAGACGAAACTATTAATGAGCAACAAAACTGAGATGGCGGTCAAACGCTACATCAAACTCGAGGAAAACGTCGGAGAAGGGGTGAAAGCATTTTGCTGCTTTGGAAGGAAAATAACGCATGACAGATGAAGTAATGTGGGTAAGGGGGCACAGTAGCACAGGCGAAGAGGTCATTAATCGCAAAAAGAAATCTGTCAATGTCAAACATAGATTCCAGTTTCAGTAAGATATTTCTAAGAAAGTACAGAATCCTGGAAGAAACGTAAAAACGATATAGATGTGTTTAAGCTGTTATATTACGGAAGGAGACCAGCACGGACAAGTTTACAGAACAGAAACAGCGTTTAGGACAAACTTCCAGAGTGAAATTATTGGGAAAACACAAGTAGGAAATATGCAACAAATAATTTAGGGAGTTCAGCGTTGAGATGAACATATGGGCAATGAAGAGGTCTCTTGACAGGCCGCATCAAAATAATCAGATGGCCGTCGACTCAAAAAAGAAGAACCGAGAAACAAAAAGTTTGAACCTCTTCTAGCGAAGAAAATTGTACACAGCGCACCTATAGTTTCTTTCCCTACATACCAACCCTACTTTATCTCAGTTAAATACTTTGATAAAGTACTATAACTATGACCCCATCCGAAAATAATGTTCCCACATTAAGTTGATACAATGTTGCTTGTAAATAACACGAAATCAGTGTAGATCATACTGTAGCTGTAAAAATTTGCCTTTCTCGGGCAAGTGCTGTACCATCTGAGAAACCCAAGCACGACTCACGCCCTGTCCTCAGAGTTTTACTTCTGCCAGAATCTCGTCTCCTACGTTCCAAACTTTACAGAAGCTCTCCTGTGAAACCTTCCAGAACTAGCACTCCTGAAAGAAAGGATATTGCGGAGACATGGCTTAGCCACAGCCTAGGGGATGTTTCCACAATGAGATTTTCACTCTGCAGCGGAGTGTGCGCTGATATGAAACTTTCTGGCAGATTAAAACTGTGTGCCGGACCGAGACTCGAACTCGGGACCTTGGCCTTTCAGGGGCAGAAGTAAAGCTGTCAGGACGGGGCGTGAGTCGTGCTTGGGTAGCTCAGATGGTAGAGCACTTACCCGCAAAAGGCAAAGGTCCCAAGTTCGAAGTCTCGGTCCGGCACACAGTTTTAATCTGACAGGAAGTTTCATCCAAAAAGCCTTCTTAAAGGAGCTTGAGATTCAGGGAATTGACTGGTAGATTATGGCCCCTGTAGTGTTTGTAATGGATGCTGGGATTCATCACCTGAGCGCAAACGTAGGTGCCTCGTGTCCAGGAGGGAACACGCATATGCCGTGGGAATCTGCTGAAGAGAGATGGACCTAGAGACTTCTCTGGCGACACTGATAGAGAAGAATATGGCGGTTAGATTTTGAAAAGTATTGATTTCGCTACAAGGAGCGCGTGAAGTCGTTTCTCTGTGAACAGAGTTGTTATTCTGTTGACCTGAGTGATGATTCCTTACGTTTGTTAGAGTCTGATGCACACTGACGTGCTTCTTTATAGACGAATGTTTCAAATGGCTCTGAGCACGATGGGACTTAACATCTGAGGTCATCAGTCCACTAGACTTAGAACTGCTTGTAGCTGACTAACATAAGGACAACACACACATCCATGCCCGAGGCAGGATTCGAACCTGCATCCGTAGCAGCCGCGAAGTTCCGGACTGAAGCACCTAGAACCGCTCGGCCACCGCGGCCGGCTATAGAAGAATACTTGAGCCGAAATTATGTTCCTCGCGAGTGAGGAAACAGTAATTTTGGAGCTAGGAGTTTGAAGGTTACATACTGCATCCACTGCGTAGTCAGAAACTGCAGGTACACCACGTACATCATCTGCACAGTCGTGAATGCCCCAGCGAGCAGATCATCGGTGCAGTAAAACTGCTGTCTGTATTTCAATAGGTGATATGCCTACTAAAATGTAGACTTTCACGGCCGGAAATATCATGTCCATTATAATTATCCGGGCTGTTATGCCGTGATCGGTTGATCAATTCTGTGTCTATTCCCAACGTTTCGTCTCCGACTGCGGGAGACATATTCAAGGGGGTCCGCAGTCGGAGACGAAACGTTGGGAATCGACACAGAATTCATCAACCGACCACGGCATAACAGACCGGATAATTATAATGGACATCATATACACACTTTCGTTCGGTTTATAGGGAAACGCTCAAAGTAAATTTGTTGCGTTCCATTTCTTCGTCCACAGGATTTTTTCTGAAAGTGCCAGTCAGGGTGTAGGTTTCCTTTTTCTCACCACCTATGTCAGCCAACTCTGTATTTGTCTAAGAAAAGGGTCCTGGTTCATTGACGGTATCCAAATTGTGATTTAGTTTAGTAGCAACCTTATACAAGTAGCTGGTTGGCTACGTTAAAATAAAACCACAACATTATACTTGATTTTATAGAAATTCCTAGGTATAGGCTGACAATAGCCGGGGAGTTTTAAACATTTGTAGGCCTGAGAATTCCATTAGAGAGACAATATTAGGCAACCACACATACACAAGCTGTGTGCCACAAACACCATGGTGGTTTACATTATTATTTATTGGCAGACTGGTACCTGGCCCATGCCCGTCATCAGCTGCGTCCTGGACATGGTTTCTTAGCCAATAACAGTGTCATAATTATCTGAGTTTCAATCAGGATAGTAATTCTCAGTAGTACGTCCTTATTTTTTTTTTTTTTTTTTTTGCTTTTATGTTCACAAGTGTGAATTTTGGTGTAATTTGATTTTTGAAACACTCTTTATCGAAACATATCCTTACTGTATTTCTCGTTATCTTGGGTCTTTTCTTGTTTAATGAATATTTGTGACTTACAGGCAAAAGGAATGTTACTTAATGCGATGACTTTCTAAGAAGACTGTCGCAGTTAGTGTTAAGGGTTCGCCTAATAATTTCGAGTTAACTGCGTGAGACGGTGACACAGGCGACAAGTTGCGAGAGTTACATTTCGCAGAAGACTAATTGCTTGCAGCTACTGCGCTGAAGGTACTCACCGACGACCTGCAAAGTTGCGTGGCCCCTTTTCGTAGAGAAGGGCTTCCTTGAACTCTCGACGGTGACCTCGCAAGTGAACTTTCCGGAAACCTCTCGCTGAACATCCAGCAGCCGCAACTGGGTAGCGTTTGAGTGCGTCATCTGCAACAGAAGTAACGGTGGGGGAGTATAAGTCTGCGTACATTGTGAAGTGCTTGTTCACTGGTAGCTTTAAACAGGTGCACGAAAGCCAGGGATCCCACAGCAGTGGCATGGAAAGAGACGTGACGACCAGCGCAGCAGATACCACGCAGAGGAGTGGGGTGCTTGTGAGTTGGCGCTGGCAGCACTGCGAAGGGATATTGTAAAGATCTAATTGTCACCCTTAACATGTTATACAGTGTTTGTCTTGATTTCAGGTTGTTAATTCTTCTCCACGCAGCATTCAGGTATAGAGGGTAATTCAACTGCTCTCACCTATGGGTTTTATGCAACCTGCAACACCTTCAAAAACCAATCCAGGGATTTTTTCATATTCTCTCGCTTGCTACGCGCGAACCTGGTTCATGCGTTCATGCTGACTGCTGTTCGTAGGCAACGAAGGCTGGAATCTGCATGCCAAAACAGCAACTGGACTTCTAAGCAGCGACAGGTGGACTTTTCAGATGGCAGTTGGCCACTGGAATGAACAAGGTGAAACGTCTGAAAGAAAACAACTGCAACAATGGCCGGAAGAGTCTAGGCTGGAGGAGGGAGCATTATGATCTGGGGAACGTTTATGTACCATTCCCTGTGTTACCTCGTCGATCTGGAACGTACAATGGATCGCCACGTGTATGTATGTATCGCTGAGGGCTATGGTCACCCCAGCATGCACTTTGTTTTCCCTCAGTACGATGGAATCTACGACCAGGACTGTGCAACGAGTCAAACACCTTGCACTGTACGTGCGTAGTTCGAAGAGCAGCAAGATGATTTTATCGTAATCCCCTGACCACTAAACTATCCGAATTGAAACCCAATCGAGAATCTGTGGGACCACATTGAAAGGGCTGTTTGCGCCATGGTTGTTCAATTGCTAAACCTAGAACAGCTGACACGCCATGTCTCTAAATCCGTGTTGGTACCTACCAGTCCACTGAATCTTTCTGCACGTCTCGCAGCTATCAAGCGTTTTACATGTGTTTGCAGTAATGTGACTGGACGGTATATATAGTGCTTATGTTTCAACTTGAACTTGAGAGTCCCGTCTCTGGCACAACGGACTCATACGCAAACTAAGCGAAGCTGGTTTCCCGGACGGACTCGTACGTCTCATACACTCATATCTCACAAACAGGTGTTTCAACACTAACGTGCAGGATGAACAATCAACACAACATGGCATCCAAGCTGGAGTATCCCGAAGAAGCATCCTAGGGCCCATCTTGTTTAACCTGTACATAAACGACTTCCCAGCAACACAAAACACGACGTTAGCCATCTACGCGGACGACACCGCCATCCTTGCGCAAGATTGGAAACCGTCAAACATCAACTCACGAATACAGACAGCACTCAGAACTGTTGAGCCTTGGTTGGAGCGATGGCGTGTGCAAGAAAACGTCGTCAAGTGCGATGCAGCTCTGTTCACACGCAGACCGAAACTACTGCGCAAACACCAACACTGTAGACCGATAACACTACGTACGTGCCCAATACGTTTCCGAGAGAAAGTCAGATACCTTGGTGTCTGGCTGGCCCGGAAACTTACATGGGGGGACCACATCGAGTACGTTGCCAACCGAGCGCACGCGAGGATCAAACAGCTCTACTCAATGCTCAACAGGGAAAGCACACTGAATAGGAGGGTGTCGAGGTCCATATACATGACACTGATTAGACCTCTGATGACGTACGCAGCTCCCGTCTGGGGATATGAAGCTCCTACACGACTGCGCCGCCTGCAGATCATACAGAACAAAGTGCTACGAATCATTAGCAACGCTCCATGCCACACACGCACCGTGGACACAAAAACGACAATAAACTTAACTGTAGCAGATTGCTGACGCTGAACGAGTGCTGTACACCGGCACCCAGCGCCAGCCTCCGAACAACACAACCGCATGATACCCACTACTAAAAGAGCCTACCCTTGCACGACCTACCGCAGGCAGCAAGACATCCGCTACTGCTCTTACTGTGGTGTCATCGGCAGACACCACACTTGCTAGGTGGTAGCTTTTAAATCGGCCGCGGTCCGCTAGTATACGACGGACCCGCGTGTCGCCACTGTCAGTGATGGCAGACCGAGCGCCACCACACGGCAGGTCTAGAGACAGATCCTAGCAACCGTCCCAGTTGTACAGCCGACTTTGCCAGAGATGGATGACGGACAAATAAGCTCTCATTAGCCGAGACGATAGTTAGCATAGCCTTCAGCTAAGTCATTTGCTACGACCTAGCATTATTGCTATTATACTTCTATATCATCTAGAGCGATGTTCTACAATTATGAATTAAAGTTAAGTATTCCAGAAGCTATGTACTATTTTTGGCTACTCTAATTCCTTGTAATGTTCCAGACCTCACGCCAGTCTGCGTGAGCGTAAACGCGTGCATTTCGGCTTCCTCGCATAGTGACTTGGCTGTCTTGCCAAGTCACAACACTTACCACCCGACCTAACTATCGCAGAGATTTTTTTTCCCTAGGCTCTTGCTTTGGCACTTCTTTCCCTCTGCCCTTCACACCGCTTTCCTTCGTTCGACTTCGACCCAGTCCATCTCCTGATGAGCGCGGATTAATGGCTAACCTTAACTAGACGTACGCAACCATCGCAGTACCCACATCCTGCGACACCTCACTTTAGTCCATTATGCAGAGATGGCATTAGACCTATTGAGTTGGCCATCATGCCGGTATGGGCGTGGAGGGGCAACACCTCTCTCTCTCTCAAAAAAAAAACAAAAACAAAAAACAAATAAAAAACAAAAAAACCGCATGGTATGAAAAAGCTGTCCCAGATGAAACGTTAATATTAGTGAAGAGGACAAGTGACAGTGCCACAACTGGCCACCTGGTCCCTCCCGCGTGTGTGTGTGGTCAACTTCGCATTTTCAAACTGGAACACCTCATTTTTATCGTATTTCGGATTCTTCGCCAAGAAACGTCTACATCTACATGATTACTCTGAAATGTACAATTAAGTACCTGGCAGAGGATTCACCGAACCACCTTCAAACTGTTTATCTACCGTCCCACCCTCGAACAGTGCATGCGAACAACAAACAATTAAATCATTCTGCGCGAGCGCTTATTTCTCTTCTTTTGTTATGATGATCATTCCACCTTACGTAAGTGGGCGCCAACAAAATATTTTCACACTGTGAGGAGAAAGTTGGAGATTTACATATCATGAGAAGATCCTGTCGCAACGAAAAATGCTTTTTGATGCCACCCCAATTCACGTATCATATCCGTAATTAGAATTATATATTAACACCTTCAGCTGCTGACGGGCGTTGATATATATCAACGGGGACAGGAGAAAATGGGAGCCCAGACCGGGACTCGAACGCGAGATCTCCTATTTACACGGCAGACGCTCTATCCAATGTTTTTTTATTTTGTTCGTTCACCTCCATGCTGAGAGGTTAAGAGTGGCCAGTATTTCATAACTTTTAATTGGGAACCCCATTCGCAACGTTGTTCAAATGGTTCAAATAGCTCTGAGCACTATGGGACTCAACGTCTGAGGTCATCAGTCCCATAGAACTTAGAACTACTTAAACGTAACTAACCTAAGGACATCACGCACATACATAGCCGAGGCAGGATTCTAACCTGCGACCGTAGCGGTCCCGCGGTTCCAGACTGTAGTGCCTAGAACCGCTTGGCCACTCCGGCCGGCGCAACGTTGTATTCTTCCAACATAACGAACAGAAAACTACTCAACACGCCACTGTGGCCGTGGTTCGAGGCGAACGCCACTGTACTTCTCCAGACAGAGTAAGTGTTCGAACATAGTACAGCCAATGTCAGCACACTTAGTGAGCCGCTTTTCGAATAACCGTACACATGACAGCATGTCTGCGGGAATGTCAGCACAGGCTTTTCTGTTGAGGTCGACCGTGTCTCCATGGCCTGTTGGCACTTTCTGATACACCTTATCTTTTAAATATTTCCACAGAAAGAAATCCGGTGACCTAGTGTGCCAATTAACAGTTCCACCTCTAACGATCCACCAACCAGTGAAATTATGGTCTAATACCTCCCATGCTTCAATTTCGTATTGCGCTGGGCAACCGTTATACTGCAACAACATACGTTGTCGAACGTCCAAGGCAACATCCTGCTGTAGTACAGGTAGTTTCTGTTCCATTTAACGTGCTAACGATAAAATCTGGACCTGTGAGTCTCTTCTGCATGATTCCACATCATACTTTAACCGACAAAGGACATTGATGGTTGGCTTGCCGTCCCAAAAAAAGATCCAAATGGCTCTGAGAACTATGGGTTCTAACACCTGAGGTCATCAGACGCCTAGAACTTAGAACTACTTAAACCTAACTAAAACATCACACACATACATGCCCGAGGCAGGAGTCGTACCTGCGACCGCAGCAGTTGCGCGGTTCCGGACTGAAGCGCCTAGAACCACTCGGCCACCGTCACCAATAAGGATGGTCTACACTCCACTAATACCTGGTGTGCTGGTTACCGCTACCATGGTTTGTGAATGTAGACACAGCGGAAAGTAAAACCTCGGCAAAGACCGTGGTGGTCGTTCCTAGTTGTTGACGAGTCCATTCGCAAAGCACTATCCGGTTTTGGAAATCGGCGCCATTAAGTCCTTGATGCAGTGCCACGCGATATGGATGATACGACGGTGGAGACTGTGACAATACTACCTACAGACATACCGGTATCGCGGTGTGATTGCCGGCTACTGCCGCTAGTACAGATATTTCATTAGCTTCTCCTGTAACACGTTTGCTTCGCTTCCCCTTGCCGTCCAGTACGCTGCCATCAGACATGAAGGCGTTCACAAACTTCTAGAAGAACGAACCACAGCGAGCTCTTTGTGGAAAACGCTCTGCATACAAGGCAACAGCAACATCAACATTTGTCATACATTCTCCGTAAATCAAGATCATTTCAGTTTTTTTCTTCTGTGGCTGCAACATTCATCGTCCACTTGCACGTCTGTTCTCCAAATGGTAGATAGGTGTGCAGGCAACAAATACTGCTGTAATGTTGTAATGTTTAGAGTCGCTGTCTGTTCTACGTCTACACGATACGTGATAACCGGTCGCAATGTGCTGCTTGTTATGATACGTCGTAGCTCACTACACGGCCACGGTGGCACGTCGAGTAATCGCCTGTTTGACGTGTCGGAGTAATACAACGATGAGAATGGAGTTTCCAATTACAAGTTATAAAATCCTGCCCCGTACTTCCCTCGCAGCATGAAGGTGGGATCCCACGTGCCATTGTATATTTGTGGGGCACTGAGCAGCACGTTGTAAATTACGTTTGTGTATCCATTTCTATTCCTCCGATTACAGCGCCACCTGTGGTGAAACGAAGAAAATGCGTCAGACACAATGTATTAAGATTTGGCCGTAGAATCGTAATCTGCTGTAAAAAACAGGGTGTTCTTTGAAGATTTCGAAGTTTCCCCCTGCCACCCACGCACGAGATGGGGTGGGTTATTGTTTATGTCCCTCTCCGAGATAAACAAATTAAAATAACAGCTTTTTTGATCCGATGTGTAGTGAGATATTTCAATGTCTTCAGTTAAAATGAACGCAAGTGCTACAAAACTTTCGCGTCAGAGACAAATGGGAGGAGTGACTTCTTTCCCTGATGATTGTGGTGAAACAATGGGCGATATTGTATTTAAGTGTCAAAATAGCACTCATTGCTTCTTTGACGAGACTACGTTTCCAGTTCTCCTACATATTCCTTATGGATGTAGGCTGTTTATTTAGAGCTTTTATTTAAAGTTGAACTCTGCTAAGAAGTTCATGGTCAACACTTTTTATGTGTTTTATTTACTTATATATTAATTTTGCATTTACGCCTGCCAGCTTGTTTTCATTAATATGTTTCCTTTTCCCATCGAGATTATGAAATTCTCAACAAATGCCTTTACTACTGCAGTGATTTTTTTTTTCAGTACTATTACTTTTTCGTCAGCATTTAAAATTACATCTCGTGCATAGCATAAGGCAAATTCAACCATTAGTATGTCCGTTCTTGTTGCTGTTAAAGATGTTCTCTTGTCCCAATAAAAATAATTCATACTGCCAATAACTTTTCTGCCCGCCTCCGTAGCGGAATGTTTAACCTGCATAACTGCCATGCGGAGGACCAGGGTTCGATACCCCGTTCAGCCAGGGATCTTTCCTTGGGGGGAGGGCTGCTGCAGCGTGCACTCAGCAACAAGAGGCCAAGCGGGGAGCTACACAACGTGCTGAAAAGTAACGGTTTCAAGGTCAAGGAACCCCACGACGTCTGGGACAGTGGTGTGCTGACCATACGCCCATCCTTTACCTGAGGACGGCTTGGCGATCGGTCGGACCCGGCTGGCCCACCTGTGGCCAGAGCACGGAACATTACTTACTTTATTTCACTGCTTTCTTGCTTTGTTGTATTTTATGTTTTACTAATGTATTGACCAATACACTTTTTCTACCTGTCTCATAACTGTTCCGTCACTGATACGTACATCAACGGTGTCCTTGGAAGGACAACATCAATGAATTAATGGAGCAGTGTACGCATGGAGTAGACCCTGAAAAGTGAGGCTTGCTGAAGATAACAGAAATACAGCAAAATGTTGTTATTAGTTGATCTTTGGAATAATTATACCTTTTCTAATAATAATAATAAGAATTAAACGAAACTCAGTGAAATAGCTTCTACAACAACTGATATCTTGTTATTATTTGATCTCTGCAACAATTATTCCCTTCTTAATATTAATAAAATAATAATAATAATTTCCCGCACGAAACTAGGTGAAATAGCTTCTACAACAATTGATATGACATTTAATGATCTTTATTGAAGTCTTGATTTGAAAATTTTGAGTTTTACCGTTTGGACCAGTGCTGCAGTGTTGACGTTTTCTTCGTTAAACTGTGCTGAAATCGCAAGTTGGGAAATTTCGCTAGATATTATCCTCACATATTATATTTCTGCGCTGGTCACTATTCTTTACTGGTTTAACGACTATAAACTAACGTATATATTTTATTTCCTAGTGAATATGTCAGATCGCTGTACGTTTGCCTACGTAAGTTGTCAATTCACAGCAATGTTCATGTTATTTAAGCAGTGAAGTTATTGGTTGCAATGTCATCAGACGACAGACAAGTAACAATATCAGTTGACCGGCGCTGACATTTATTACATTATTTTATTGATTTCGTTAGGACAAATGATTCGAAAACCGGATTGAATAGAACACTGTGACGACATAATTATTGTAGCTGTCAGCGTGGAAGGCCATTTGCGGGCGGCTCTGGATCACCGTCATGCGCGGTCGTCAGAAACTAAATGGCTGTCCACAAACCGCACATCACTTCAACCCACCACCGCGATTCGTAATGCGGACAGCGGATCCGCTTCCCTGATGAGGCTTTCAGAAGGCAGCGCGTGCGCGATCACGATAGGGCGTTTGCATCAGCAAATAACGACCCGCACACGTGTGCGGAAGCCGCTGTGGAAACCAAGGGCCAATGATGTAGCTCACCACAATTTGAAAGAAGTGATTTGGTGTAGAAATATACTGCCTGAAGCCGCTGTGGAAACCAAGGGCCAATGATGTAGCTCACCACAATTTGAAAGAAGTGATTTGGTGTAGAAATATACTGCCTGATAATTAAAAGGATGCGCTAATAAGGAAACTTCATGGGGTGAGAGTGATCACGAACTGGAGTCAAATTTACATACAACTTGGCAGAGTTTGACCACTTACAAGTATGACCAGTATGAAGAGGCAGACGCTCTGGCTGGATGTACGCACTGTTTGGGTTCCTGAGGCAAGCTGACCAGTACCATTGTCATAGCGTCTTACCACCGAGACAGAGTTTACGTCTGCGTTGCTTCCACACATCTATTAGTGACAGATCTGCTGGAAATGGACACCCTGAGAGGTGACACATTAGGAAGCTGGATGTCCGTGACATACATTTGCCAGTCAAAGGTTCTTCGGTCACTACCAGCCGTCACGTAAAGGCGCATCCGGTGCCCCACCACACCATAATGAGAGGAGAAATCAAGCTTTTATTTATTTGTTATTCTTTATTTATTTACTAAGTCAACAGTTTTCTGACTGGTATCATGCGGCCGGCCGCGAATTCCTCTCCTGTGCCAACCTCTTCATCTCAGAGTAGCACTTGCAACCTACGTCCTCAACTATTTTCTAGATGTATTCCAGTCTCTCTCTGCCTCTACAGTTCTTAGGCTTTGCATCTCTCTGTGGTACCATGGAAGGCTTTCCCTGATGTCTTAACACGTGTCCTATCATCCTGTCCCCTCCCCTTGTCAGGGTTTTCCACATGTTTCTTTCCTCTCCGATCTTACACATAACCTCGTCATTCCTTGCCTTATCAGTCCTCCTGATTTTCAACATTCGTCTGTAGCACCACATCTCTAATACTTCAAATCCCTTCAGTTCCGGCTTTCCCACAGTCATCCTCGTCATTCCATGCCTTATCAGTCCTCCTGATTTTCAACATTCGTCTGTAGCACTACATCTCTGATACTTCGAATCTCTTCAGTTCCGGCTTTCCCACAAACCATGTGTCGCTATCATATAGTGCTGTGCTCGAAAAGTACATTCTCAGAAATTTCTTCCTCAAATTAAGGCCTATCTTTGATACTATTACACTTCTCTTGGCAACAAATGCCATTTCTCCACTTCTAGTATGCTTCTGAAGTCCTCCTCGCTCCTTCTGTCGAAATTCCAGGCTTCACATTCGCGGAACAATTGCAGATGCAGAAGTTTTTGGTAGTGGAAATCTAGGCATGGGATAGCAGTTGTTGCTAGTCTCTGACCAGGATGTTACAGGCAGTCCATTACCTTTCCTTAGACAGAAAACGCGGATATGAAGAGGTTACAAAGTGCTTGGTGTGCAATGTGGTGACTATCCCCAGTGATGGTCAGACGTTGTCGACAGTACCCTCGATGACGTCTTTGCTTGCCCTCACGTTCTCGAACAGTTCTCCATTTGGCTACTGTCAAGTCCAAACTCTTCAAATGATACTGCACGATTTGAGCAGCCGGTCATATGCTGGACCACAATAAGACAGCTTTCGACATCTGTTACAGATTTTCGTAACGCTATCTCACGCGACTACGCGGTATTTTCTTGTCGTTCACAGTGATGACTCAACATATGTCGTCACTTATATACCATGTCAAGTCCGACAACAACGCGAAACACAAGCAGCACTAATGCACACTACTCGCTGTTCTACTTCTCACAGATAATTGCAGCTCGTATCATTTACACACACACACGTCAATGGTGTGTACAAGTACGAAGTTGCACTGACTGCCGAATATGATTTCTGCTGGCACATGTCCGGAAGACCATACATTCATATAATTGATTCACCTCGTTGGGCCATGAAAGCATCATCTTCATTGCAGATGCCCAGTTATGTTCGACCTCCAGCGAGAATCTCGAAGTAGCAAGCAAGGAGAACATGAATGGGGGACAGATGGTGCTCGGTGGGAATTTGGGTTGGCCGGGAAGCGTGCCTACATAGTCGGTGCAGATGTGATAAAAATTGCGTCCGGATGGCACAGTGGTTAACGCCTTTGCTTAATAAACAGGAGGTTTTAGGTTTTAGTCTTGGTCTGGCACTCATTTTCACTGGTCTCCCCTGATTTCACATAAAGCCCAAAGTAGACATAAAGTCCTGGTGCAACTGACATCAATAATTTCTTCCCCTACCTTTCCTTCCACTCCTTCCACCTTCAATTTACATAAAAGTTCTTATTCTAAATATAATACAATTCAGAGATAAATTACACAGTGTATTCTTGGCATCGTCCCAACCCTAGGCAGTCTCGAGAACGATTAGTTGCAATGGCTGTTTGGCAATAGTTACATCAGTCATTTGAAGAAATTTTAACAGCGCTTTTCCTTGAGTTATGAGAGCTCTCTTCCTCTTAGATGTGCATCATTCTTTAGGAGGAGATTGTCTCTCACTGGTCATTTGAGCGATGTCCTTTCAGGACACGGGACCTGATTGTACATTTAGATCTATCAGAGGTGTCTTTCATTCTATCAGTTTGTGAATTATTCTTCCAAATTTCATTTCACTCTGGCCTATCTTTCAACACTTTTCAGAATATATGGATCTTGATTGGTATCAAGTGTAATCAGTCATCTTCTGATTTAGAAGTGACTCGATGTCAGTGCTTCCTGCTCTAATATCATTTATAGTACTAATTGAACCAATTAGAAATGTTATTCGATCTGGTACATTATCAGTACGACTATCAGCAAATATAATTGCCGGACAACCATCCTGGTCAGTTTATGGGCTGCTGAGAGAGAATTTTATTTCCAATTGGAGCGTCGTTAGTAGTTCCTCAAATGTGTTCAAATGTGTGTGAATTGCTAAGGGACCAAATTGCTGAGGTCATCGGGCCCTAGACTTACACAATACTTAAGCTAGAGTCTGACGGAGCCAAGTCTGAAGAATAAGCCGGAAACCATAGTATTTCACACCTGAACGCCTTGATCGCTTACCTGGCCCGTTTTGATGTGTGTGATGGACCTTTATCATGGAGCAATGTGACTGTGTTGCCTTTTCCCATATTCCGATAGTTTTTCACGTAATGTTCGATTTAAATCGATCATTTGCTGTTGGTAGCGATCAGTGTTAACAGAGTCACTAGGTTTTAGCAACTCATAACATGTGACACCCTTCTCTTCCCACCAAACACAGAACATTGTCTTCTTTCCAAAGCGATTTGGGTTTCCAGTGGATGTCAATGGTTTGCCTGGATTCATCCATCATTTACGACGCTCCAGATTCCCAAAATATATCTACTATTCGATGCAGAAACGACTTTTCTTTGTCCCTGGCGAGCAGAATTTCACAAGTGATCTCTCGATTTTCATCCTGTCTTTCAGTCGGGTCATGCGGAACCCATTTTCCAACTTTCTGTGGCTTTATCATAGCTTTCAACGTAAAAGAAACAGCTTTCTGCATCACATTCAATTGTTTAATGATTTCTTGTTAAGTTTGTGTGTCTGCATCAATTCCTAAGGGACTGAACTGCTAAGGTCGTCAGTTCCTAGACTTACACACTACTTAAACTAACATAAACTAACTTACGCTAAGAACAACACGCACACACATGCCCGAGGGAGGACTCGAACCACCGACGGGAGGGGTCGCCCAGTCAGTGACGTGGCATTAACGACCGCGCGGCCACTCCGCACGGCGAGGGGTTCTTCGTCACCTGCTGATTCACGGTAGATAATTTTCAGGCAACGTCCCGTTGTCCCATACGCTCCAACAAGCAGCTGGGATTAACTTCTTTGAACGTAAGTTCTTAAATTAAATTCGAAAGAGTGGGTTTCCTCAGTATTACAGCCTCACACTGAGACTAGTCCAACAGATGCTGTTGCACGTGGGATGTCAACGTACAGATGTGCAGCGTTCCGTGTTACTGTCATATGTGACTTAGTGGCTCTGTGAAGCGCTTAACATTTGGACTAAAGCACGAAACCTCTGGCATATCCCATGCAGACACAGTAAATGCATACTATAAAACTTTGGCAGTTACTGGTCTTGCGAGATTAACGTGCTTTCTGGAAAACATTGCACATAGTGGCATCGATAATATGCGTGGCAGAACTACCTAATGGCAAATTTACAGTCCATTGTTACAGTCAGGAAGACTGCTCCGCATACTCTAGGTCCTGAATGAAACCATTTCTGGATAATATCGTATGCTACCTCACAAACTCAAAAATTGCACGCCACATCATATTCTTACGTGAGCTCCTTAAGTGGCCTGGAGGATACGTCCACAATGCGGAGTTGACGCCATTAAAGCCGCGTCCAGTCTTCTGAGACAACTGTCGTCCAAGCTTAGTGACTACTGATTTATGAAGCGAAAATCTTTCACAAACTAGGAACTACGTTGCGCTGTTAGGTAGTGGATTATGGATTTCGATGTGAAGACAACAAGTTGAAAAAGCATGTACCCATTGCAGTATTGTCATGAATGTTCACAGCTGGATTTTATTGTTTTCATTTCAACCAGATTTATGTGAAAGATGTAGGTTCAATGATCCATTCTTTACCAAGGCCGGAAAGCTCTCACAGAAGTATTATTGTTCTACGAGGCTTACCCAGAAACTAATGCTTCGCATTTTCTTCTTCAACAATTCTTTATTGAACATAATGAGAATTAGATACACGAAAGAATGGTGTTTTATCTACACATACAATTTTTGCACGTGATCTCTATCCCGTTCTATGGCTTCCTCCTGCGCTAAACAAGGGCTTGTGTGCTTTGTCTGCACCAATCCGTGTCCTGATGGCGGATCCAGTGCTTCACTGTGTGAATCACCTCTTCATCGCCCCCAAAATGTGTTCCACAAATGGAATCCTTTAATGATCCAAACAAGTGGAAGTGAGAGGGGCTAGGTCAAGTGTGTCAGTTGTGACAGCCGTGTATATCTACCCGTCCGCTGCAAATCGTGGAACTCCGCCGAACCGCCTTCTCATGACCTCACCCTCCGTGTCCAGCGACTAACTGTACTTCTGTCGACAGCAGGTGCTCTAGACTTTGCACAAGCGTATGTGAGTATTCTTCATAGTTTCTTTCTCTGCAATGAGAAATTCAGTGACGGCACTTTGCTTGTAACGTACACTACCTGTAGACGCCACTTTGAAACTGCCCTGCAGCTATGCTACCTGCCGGAAGTGACGGAATCCTGGCGCGCTCATTCAGGAGGTTTCAAATGATACATAAGTAACGTTTCGCATTCGTAGTATTGTTTCAAGTGAGAAAAAAATGCGGTGTTTTATTTTCTGGGAAACCCTCGTGCAAAAATAGCTCTTGACCTTGAGATAGCAGCAACAAATATGAACAAAGACAAGGTTGATACGGGATTCCACAGATATGCTGCCAGAAGAAGGCTGCCAAATATTTGGTGTTCTGACACCTAAACGAAGTTTTATGCACCGAATATAGAGCTGAGGATATCTCTTCCATTTTTGAGAAGACAAAGAGACCAATCTGTCACCCTGAGATTCTTTGCAATATTAGGAGCTTGGAGGGAAGGATAGTGGAATAGTTCGGTAAGAACGACGAAACACTACTTAAAAATGGTCTTGGGAAAAATCATTGGTATTGGAGGAAGCATTAAGTAATTACTGGTGGATATACATGCCGACCTAAACTGTCGACGCACACTAAAGGTAGGTTTTGTAATGTTGGCGCCAGTGCATTTCATTACATCTTCCGAAAATAGCCCTGGTGTGATGTTTAGGTATTTAACAGGTTACACAGCAGACGTAAATGCTGCAGGCCCAACGAAAGCTGGTATAGGAGAAAGATTTGCAACATATCAAGGCAATCGGCAGTGTCTTTTGTTGCATTCAGAAAAAGGTCTTCTTGGCGATGTGACGAGCTCTCCTGACCTGACGGCACCAGTGTCACAGAAAATCCTTAATTGCTTCGTCGAGGGTTCTCACAGGAAAGTAACAGCTTTCTGAGTCGGGACCTGTAATATCTTCAGTAATTATCACACTAAATGAAACTACAAGGATCCTTCATTCTTTAGTTTCCATTTAAAAGTCACGTATCCCCATCAATCAGTATCTAATCCCATGATACTTCTTACGACTGACTGCCCTTCCCTTTATTTCCTTCAGTATTTGAACATTCAAAGTGTATTTTACCATTGTTACCTTAATCTTTAGCAACAGACGATTCAGCTTATATTGCTATAATGTCACTGTTTGGTTTCACGACAGGTGGCAAAGTTGTCTTTCAACCAGAACTGCGGCCGTGACAGAAAATCTGCTGGGACTAGGATCAGGTAACTAAGAATTCAAAGAAACAATGTTCTCTCAGCAGCAGACAGTGCGCTCTGTTTAAACTGTTTGGCAGATCAAAACTGTTTGTCGGACCTGGCTCAAACCTGCCCATCGAGGACAAGTGCTCTACCGACAGTTATCTCCATAGCCCACCGTCACAGCATTTCATCCGTTATTACCTATCTCCTACTTTCCAATACGAACAGAAATTTACCTCCATTCTTTGCGGGACTAGAACTGCTGGAAGAAAGAATATTCCGTCTAGTTTGGAAGGTGAAATTGTGAAGGTGGCTCTTGAATGTAGCTGTCAGAAAAACAACGGTATGTAAAATTTTAAGAGACAATGTTCTGTTCTCTGTCGAGCACTCGGTTCTAATGCGCCAGGAAGCTTCCAAACAAAAACGAAAAAGAAAGAAAAACAATAATCTGAGTTATGGGAGGCATATATAAAGAAACGATACAAATAAGAAAAGGAGTGAGGCATGGCTCTAATACACCCCCTACGCCGTTCAGTATTCACACTGACGATACAACTCGCAGATGTAACGTTAACATGGAGACCGGGGTGCAGTTAAGCAATTCGCTAAGTAAAAACTCACTTCTGTATGCTGATGACCATACATCGATTTTCCAAGAGAAGAGGATTTGCGAGAACGGTATTATGAACTGAATAAGCTATATACAAAATATAATATGAAAACATCTTCTGGAAAGTCTTCAGGGTGACAATTATTGAACTCCATGAATGAAAAAGGTAAACTAGTTACAAACTACGGCATGCACACACTTTATTCAACATATAAACGTCACTAAAAATATCCGGATCTAGGTTATGAACTGTTCGATACGTCTGTCATCATTGCGGATGATGTTGCGCACAAGAATAGCGAAATTCGGCGTGAGCGGCTGAAGTGTCGGAACATCGATGCTGTCGATGACTCGTTAAAGGCTGTTTCAGCTCAGAAATGGTTTTGGGGTTATTGCTGTACACCTTGCCTTTAATATAGCCCAAGAAAAAGGAGTCACATGTGTTAGGATCTGGAGAATACGGCGGCCAATCGAGGCCCTTTCCAGTGGCCTCTGTGTACCGCAGAGCTACAATGCGGTCCCAGAGTTCACCTCCAGGACATCACTCTCCTGTTTCGATGAACCACATCTTATCGATATCAGGGTCATTTTGGATAATGGGGATGAAGTCATCCTCCAAAACCTTCACGTACCGTTCGGTAGTCACCATGTCATCAAGGAATATCGTCCGATTATTCGTGACTGGACGTTGCACACCACACAGTCACCCATTGAGGGTTAAGAGACTTCTCGATCGCGAAATGTGGATTCTCAGACACCCAGATGTGCCAATTTTTCTTATAGAAGAACCCATGAAAGTAGGCTTCGTAGCTAAACCAAATCATGCATCTTGCTCCAAGGCCAGTCGTGCAGTTTGAACGGCGTAACGCAAACCGTTCAGACGTTATGGCTACCTTATGTCGTATGGTTCACTAATTGTCATTCTGTAAGTTATGGCATTTTGTGGAAAATGTCAAGTGAGAACGAAGATGGTAGTCTTGGAAAAACACTAGAAGTTAAGTGTCTTCGATGTGAACTATCGTCTGAATATGAAGAAGATACGCGGATCAATTTGAAGACATGTGGAAATATCTGTGGAACTACTACCAAAACTTAAAATCATAACATAAAGAGTGGTACAAGAGTGAAATTTTGCAAAAGTGTCGGAATACGATCCTTATTATATGGAAGTGTATAATGGGTATTCAATGAGACAAGAAAAACAAATACAAAGAGCACAGATAAGATTGCGTAGAGCAGTGAAGAGATGCATATGTACAGATAGAATACGAAATGAAAGTATTCGAAAGGAATTGAGAATTTGGGGTGTGAAAGCAAAACTGGATGAAAACAAAAATAAAATAAGTACAGAAAAAGTAAAAACTGAATTGAAAATTTGTAGTGTGAGAGAAAAACTGGATGAAAACAAAAATAAAATGAGTACAGATAAAATTCAAATTGAAGATATTCGATAGGAGTTGAAAATCTGGACTGTGACAGAAAAATTTGATGAAAAAAAAAATTAGAAAATGAAATTAACATCTACAAAGAATGGATCGAGAGAGACTACCACATCAGTTAAGGAACATTAAACCAAAATGGATAAGAGAATCTGGCAGACCGAGAAAAAAATGGGAACCGTAACAGGTCACAAATGGCTAATGCGGAAAATGCAGAAGGGAAGAGAGAAGAAGACATATATTGGAGGGGTGTTCTGATACTTGCTGCAGTTGAATGTGGCAGGATTTAATACTCACGTCGATGACGATGCCGGAGAGCGGGAGTATCTTGCAGACGCCGTTGGCGAGGCAGCGGAAGATCTCGCGGTTGCCGCGGTAGAACTGCGCCTGGTAGAGCGCGTCGCCCTCCAGCTGGTAGAGGCAGAGCACGAGCGCGCTGCCGCCGCTCGCCGCCACCGCCGGCTCCACCAGCACGCTGATGTCGCTCAGGCACTGCCCGCCTGCAACAGCACGCCGGGGCCTCCTCACTGTCTAGTGTGGACTCCTCCAGCGGTACCCCGTGGGGCACGAGCGTCAGCTCTCACGCAGCCATACATTACCCGGCAGCAAGACCCACTGTACACGTTCGCCGCATCAGCGGGGCACTGGGCCACACAAGCCCGACGGCGCTGGCGCTCGGCCAACGATATTACGAGCGTCACTCAAAAAGAAATGCACACTATTTTTTTTAAATCCATCTTTTATTCTACATGTTTGAAAGTTTTACAGTGTTTTACGCAATTTTGGAACCAGCGCCTGTATACCTTCACGGTAAAATTCTGGACCAACCTGGTGGAGCCATTGTTTGGTAGCGTGCACAAGGGAGTCATCATCTTCAAACCTTGTTCCACGAAGAGAGTCTTCCATTTTCCCAAAGAGATGATAGTCACATGGAGCCAGGTCAGGACTATAAGGTGGGTGTTTCAGTGTAGTCCATCCGAGTTTTGCTATCGCTTCCATGGTATTTTGACTGACATGTGGCCGTGTATTGTCGTGCAACCGCAAAACATCCTGCTTTTGCCGATGTGGTCGAACACGACTCAGTCGAGCTTGAAGTTTCTTCAGTGTCGTCACATATGCATCTGAATTTACGGTGGTTCCACTCCGCATTATGTCCACAAGCAAGAGTCCTTCGGAATCGAAAAACACAGTAGCCATAACTTTTCCGGCAGAAGGTGTGGTTTTGAATTTTTTTTTTTTTTGGGTGAATTTGCATGATGTCACTCCATTGATTGCCTCTTCGTCTCTGGTGAAAAATGATTCAGCCATGTTTCATCACCTGCCACAATTCTTCCAAGAAATTCATCTCCACCATTATCGTACTGTTCCAGACGTTCGCTGCATACCGTTTTTCTTGTTTCTTTGTGAGCCACTGTCAACATCCTGGGAACCCACCTGGCGCAAACCTTTTTTAACGCCAACACTTTCAGTATTCTGCAAACACTTCCTACCCCTATCCCAATGTAGAACGACAATTCGTTCACTGTGATGCGTCTGTCAGCAATTACCAATTCGTTAACTCTCTGCACATTGTTTGGAGTGTGTGCAGTACGAGGCCTGCCGCTGCGAGGACGATCCTCGATATTGCCGTGCCCGCTTTCATCACGTAACCTGCTTGCCCACTGACTAACTGTGCTGCGATCGACAGCAGCGTCTGCATACACCGTTTTCAACATCTGTCTCGTTTTCACAGCACAGGAATTCTATGACAGCACGTTGCTTCTGACGTACGTCAAGTGTAGCAGATATCTTGAAGACATGCTGTGACGGCGCCACTCACGGGAACAAGTTGAACTAAGTTAGAAAACAAGCGGGAAAGATGTATCTACACACTGTAAAACTTCCACACATGCAGAATGAAAACTGTATTGTTACAAAAATAGTGTGCATTTCTTTTGGAGTGGCTCTCGTATGATTCCGCAGGCTACGAACTAGCTCACCTTTCCTTGTGGGCACTCAAGCAAGAACAGACAGGTCTACCAGGTGTAGAAGTACAAAAGCGGAATTTGATTGCTATAATTACACGTACTTTGTTTGAAACTGAAAACAAAATATTATTCAAAATAATCTCCATTGCTATTTATATATTTCACCCACCTCTCTGCAGGCTATAAATGCCACGCCAAAAAACAGTTCCTCTTTTGAAGCGAACTAGTCAGAGCCATTTCCGTGCATTTTCATACGAACTGAAACGTTGTTCAGCGAGAGATTGTCCCAGTGATGCAAACAGAGATAACCGGTCGGAGCCAAGTCTGGAGAATAAGCCGCAAGTTATAGTATTTCACACTGGAACGCCTCGATCGCTTACCTGGCCCGTTTTGCTGTGTGTGATGGGGCGTTATCATGGAGCAATACGACTGTGTAACCCTTTTCCATATTCCGATCGTTTGTCACGTAATGCTCGATTTAAATCGATCATTTGCTGTTGGCAACGATCAGTGTTAACAGAGTCACTAGGTTTTAGCAGCTCATAACAGGTGACACCCTTCTGATCCCACCAAATACAGAGCACTGCATTTTTCCAAAGCTGTTTGGTCTTTCAGTGGCTGTCAGTGGTTTGCCTCGATTCATCCATGATTTACGACGCTTAGGATTCTCAAAATATATCCACTATTCGATGCAGAAACGACTGGCGAACAGCATTTCACAACTGATCTTTCGATTTTCTTCCTGTCTTTCATTCTGGTCATGCGGAACGTATTTTCCTACTTTCTGTACCTTTACCATAGCTTTCAACTTAAAAGAAACGGCTTTCTGCATCACATTCCATTGTTCCGTGCTTTCCTGTTACGTTTTTGTGTCTGCGTCAATTCCTAAGGGACCAAACTGCTGAGGTCATCAGTCCCTAGACTGTCACACTATTTAAACTAACTAAAACTAAACTATGTTAAGAACAACACACACACCCATACTTGAGCAGTAATACTTGTATATTACAACGTGACTTCCGTCTTCTGAATTGGTGAGAAATCTGAATATTTGCATTTGCATTGTGAAACTGTTTAACATGTTTTTACAGTACTACTTGACTCAAATGTGTCGTATTTAACTTTTACATAATTGACGAAATAAAATAAGAATAAAAAAGTTAAGTGGAGGAGTGACAGTTAGCAAATTATGTTTTACATGTTTACATGTCCAATACGACATCTGAAGTGCGTAGTTACGTAAGGTATAAACGAAGTTGCTTACCAAATGGCTATAGGTATATCCTGGGGTTGCGTGGCAGCGTGGCAGGGATGGGAGACGGGGATGAGAGGGGAAGAAAGGGGGGAGGGAGGGAGGGAGAGAGAGAGAGAGAGAGAGAGAGAGAGAGCGAGTGAGAGAGGGAAGGAGGGAGGGAGGGGGAGATATAATGGGTTGTGTGGAGTGAGATAGTAGGACGTATTTAGTTTTGAGCCTGCGATAAGAAAATTATGTTCATAGTTCCTTGTGAGACTGTTGTATTGATAGACATTAAATGCTGAACAGAGAAAGTAATCTGTTGTATTCACTACACGTTTATTCATTCAACATGTCAGTGGTTTGGAAAAATCTGTTGTCTGTGTATTTGAGGTGTCTCTGTTGTACCGACTTTCGTGCCTGAAGTTTGCCTATGACAAACTGTGAAATCTTGGAAGATGTTTGGAATGCTGCGTTTGCTGTCACCAAATTTTTTGGAAGTTTGTGGTAAGCTCCTATGGAACGAAACTGCTGAGATCATCGGTCCCTAGGCTTACACACTGCCTAATTTAACTTAAACTAACTTACGCTAACGACAACACACACACCCATGCCCGAGGGAGGACACGAACCTCCGTCGTGGGGAGCCGCGCGAACCGTGGCAAGGCGCCTAAGACCACGCGGCTGCTCTGCGCGTCTTGCTGTAACAAACCCGTCTTGCCGCTGCAGATATAACGACAACCTGGTGGTCATGCAGACGTGATAAGTCACCAGATTCTATTTCTTTAATTTCTCTTGTTTTGTCTCGTTAATCACTCATAAGGTATAGTTTAACGCGTTAAACCGAACAAATGTGTTTATGCGATTCTTAGACGAGAAACTGAACCAAAGATAACTTCGATTATGCCTATACAGTCCTTGGAACTTGAGTTGTTGTTCTGAAACGCGTCGTTCAGTAATCTGAAAGTTTGGGACTAATGTTGCAATAGTGTTTATTAATAATCTCTATCCCATGTTTACAGTGCTATGAGTGCTTCCTACTGGTGACGCCTATTTCAAATGTGTTCCACACGTTTGTTTCAAATGTGTGTCAGTGTTATGTACTAACCTTCCAGTAAATTCGTTGGGATAAATAAATCAGAAAAAGTAAACATCATATACGCTGAGAGGCCAAAACTCATGCAGTTGCATTGAATGTGATGTCCGTCGTCTACAACTGATCCATATGAGGTGCGTTTGTCTCCCTCTGAAGATTCATTCTTGCCACTGCTGTCCTCAGGAACGGTAACTCCAGTACAATTTTCGATAAACTGTACTATGACCGGGTGATTGTCATGCGGCGTTGTGTTGCCAAATTTCAAAGATGGTGACCCTTTAGGCAAGTCAGCTTTCACTCATTGTTAATTACGTAGTCCCTGCTGAGGCCCTGCTGCCATCTCAGCTATGTAGAGAACGAGTATTGTAGATATGACAGTGAATGACAGAGTTGGTTTCCCACTAGCATCAACAGTTGCGGCACTTGATTTTTCCTTTGTCGGCGAGGCCTGTGCGCCAAAAATAAAAAGAAAGCATCAACAGGCTCTTCCAGGAAAGCGTGAGCATTTTCCTTGTGAGTGCAGGCGGTAGCATCTCGCCATAAAGTCAGTCCACGAGAGCGGCCCAATCTTCAGCAGAACAATGGCCAGCGGCTTGCACCCAGGAGGCATATTGTCCACGACAGTTGTGCCACCGACAGACGGGCGCCGAGCTTTATGATTCGCTCTTGGAACGAGCGCAGTGTCCGCCGCAGGTGTGGAATGCACAAGCTTTTCTCTCATGAAAATGTGAAGGTAACCAAAAAGGGGGAGCAAATGGGAGGACTGCTATTACTCTCTTAAGGTAGCCAAATGCCTCGTCACCAGACAAAACACATTAGCAAACACAAGGAGCAACTGGCGGTATTAACTACGACACTTTTAAGTTAAATATATGGTTGCGTATCGCTTCTGGCGGACTGGCCACAGTAATCATGAAAATGTGACGGGAACCAAGAAGGGGGAGCAACTGGGAGGAGTAACTATTACACTCTTAAGGAGCAAGAACCAGTCTTTATTCCTTTCTTCCTTCTGTATTTTGTTCCGTTTTGTTATTTAAGTTATGTTTATTTCCATCTATATGCATTGAGGTGTTACGCTCTGTAAACCTTCGTTCCGGAGGTATGGCGTGGTATAAGACACCCAGTATCTGTATCTCTTGTATGTTTATCCCTTGGAATAAAGACGGCTTTAAATAGCCAAATGCCTCGTCGTCAGCCTAAACACATTAGCAAACAAGAGGAGCCACTGAAGGGAGTAACTACGACTATCGTAAGGAAGACATAAAGTTGCGTATCGCTTCTGGCGGAGTGGTATAGTTAGCATGCCAATGTGAAGGTGGCCAAAAAGGGGCAGCAACTGGGAGGAGTAACTATGACACTCTTAAGGTAGCCAAATGCCTCGTCGTCAGCCTAAACACATCAGCAAACACGAGGAAGCCACTGGAGGGAGTAACTACGACTCTCTTAGCAGGTGAGAGCATACACTTTGGCGACAAACATTCTCATTGGAGGAATACTGCTATGCCGTGTCTAGGCAGGAGTTATGACGCGATGTTATAAGTACGCCACTGGCACGATTTGCGCCGGCAGGATTTGGGCATTAGGCGTGACGATTTTTGGCGGCTCCACGTGGATTTGATGTCGAGGAGGGAAGAGAAGAAAGATTTTCGTGGCATTCGGGCGATGTCCACCGTAGTGGATGGTCTGGATAGTTCAGCTGACGTAAGCTGTAGTTCGGCAAATTGGTGGAGTACTGTCACAAAGGATAGTTTTCGTTATTTCGGTGTGCCAGCCATGATTCTCAACACATCTCAGTGCGAGGATACACCCGCCATACCCATTGCAGTTGCGCACTCACGGCTAATCTCCACATCACCCGTTGGGCAGTTCATTGGCGCATATATTAGAAATGTTTGTCTGAGGACTTAGTCTTCACTACAGCGAGTCCATCTGACCTACTGCACTGTACTTCAAGCTAACCTATGTCGTGTTAAAATTCACCTGGCGGTTCACAATCTCAGTCAGTACCTCACATACAGGCAGAAGGCATTGCTGATACGAGTATTACCTTGAGAGAGACATCGTTTGAGCTTGCCCTGCTTCCCCTTTAATAGCTTTCCCAGCCATCAACATCATCTATCTGATCTATCTGTCACTTTCTTTTTTTTTATTTTTTTTTTTTATTCGATCTGTATGCTCTGGTGATGTATGTGCTGGATTTGTAATTAAACGTCCCACCCGATAGCTGAGTGTTCAGCGTGACGGATTGCTGTCCTACGGGCCCAGGTTCTGGCTGGTTCAAATGGCTCTGAGCACTATGGGACTTAACATCTATGGTCATCAGTCCCCTAGAACTTAGAACTACTTAAACCTAACTAACCGAAGGACGTCACACAACACGCAGCCATCACGAGGCAGAGAAAATCCCTAACCCCGCCGGGAATCGAACCCGGGAACCCGGGCGTGGGAAGCGAGAACGCTACCGCACGGGCCCAGGTTCTATTCCCAGCTGGGTTGGAGATTTTCTTCGCTCAGGGTCTGGTTGTATTCATCATCATTTCATCCTCATCCGGCGCTGAGGTCGCCCAATGTGGCGTCGAATGGAATAAGACCTGCACCAAAGCGGCCGGACCTGCCCCACAAGGGGACTCCCGGCCAATGACGCCGAACGCTCAAAGTTTGCTTTTCTTTTTTTTTTAAATAAAACGAGTCTGAGAAGACAATATTTGATTTCAGTATCCTACTTATCTAGACCATTAGAATTATAATAAATTTTTGTGAATAAGTGCAGGAAACCTTACAAATGACGCTCACCAGGTTCTTACCAGTAGACGCTAATGATCTGCTGTCATATAGGTAGCGTTTGGTTTTTAATATATCAGCAAGTCTATCTGATCTGCAGCCCCGTATTTCAGCCAACCTATGTCGTACTGATGTTCAGCTAGCAGTTCACAGTCTCATCAGTACCTCACACATAGGTGGAAAGCGTTATTGCTATTAGCTTGAGGGAGGCGTTGACCGCCAGCCATCAACGTCATCTGTCACTGTCACCATGTATTTTGTTTCGCGTTTTTTTTTTTTTTTTTTTTTTAGTACCTTATTCATCCTGACCATCTGAATTGTAATAAAAGTTTTGTGAGCTGAGGGTACGTAACAATGGTAGTAAACCTTACATATTCACTACATGCCTGTCTCTAATCGTCTTCTCATATATCATGTCTACAGGTCTACGGTTTCACCATACGCCATATCTAGCCGCAACTTCCTGGCATCTTACGTGGCACATCTTCAGATGGGACAGTCCTTTCTGTAACTTTTCGGCATTCAGTTTATAAGGTCACTGGACAAATTTTTGTCACCCCTTTAAAACAAAGTCGTTGTTGATAGCTGTAGATGATGCAGAACGTTACAGCCACAGATACGACCAACCAGCACAGGCGTAAATCAAGGTAGTAATAGTGAAGTGGTTTGTATGTGCATGTCGGTGATATGGAATCCGCGGATGTAAGATAGTCGACTCAGAGAAGTGACTAAATGTCAGAAAGCAACTACCATATTTGGCTTCACCCATGATCACAATGTAAATGAAGTTGTCTGATCTGATGGTATATACAATCCTAACCAACAGGGAACGGAGAACAATGTCACGATTGTTCAATTGCAAAACGATATGTGCCGGACGTAAACCACTGCTCACAGTGAATGCAGGTTCATCCGAAACAGTCTGTGAATGAACTCTGCAAAGGGAACTGCATGGAATGTACGTTACGTGTTGACTACATTACAGAAAATCTTCTGATTATAGAAACGAGAAATAAATTCATCAAGACTTGACGTGGAGTATTTTAATATATGGTAGATGTGCTTCGGACTGCAGTACGTATAGCCGGCCGGAGTGGCCGTGCGGTTCTAGGCGCTACAGTCTGGAACCGAGCGACCGCTACGGTCGCAGGTTCGAATCCTGCCTCGGGCATGGATGTGTGTGATGTCCTTAGGTTAGTTAGGTTTAATTAGTTCTACGCGACTGATGACCTCAGAAGTTAAGTCGCATAGTGCTCAGAGCCATTTATTTGCAGTACCTGTATGATGTGGAGTCTTCCTAATTTTTCCGAAAAGAAACATCAGCGTAACTCTTGATACTGTCTTTTATACTACCTTGTGTTGCAGGAACAGGCTTCGTTTTGGTGCTGACCTTACACGTTGTACAACATTGCCTGAGCTATGAAAAAATGTTCCCATTTCTCACAAGTGGTCAAAACACAGTCCTATCACATTAACTCAGCTTATCCTGTTTCTAAACTGGTTGCAGAATGTGGTAGACACAGCGGTCTCCAACTTCTGCTCAGTTCCGACTTAAATTGGAACGGCCACAAGCGAAAAGCTGCAGGGATGGAGGGGCACAGATTGAGGAGGAGTTTCAAGATGCATACGGGCTATCTAAAACCACGTTGGAGTTTTACTGTAGCACGTAGGTTCTAAAAAAGGTGATTCGTTTCGAGAGGTGAGAGTGTCATGAATATGATTTACTAGTGGCTGTAATCATTACGCTTAAAAGACATCGCCATAGGATCCAACGCAGGTGTGTGGTTGAATGGAAAGACCCGATTCCAAATCGCAGGCAGCGTTTACTGCGTGAAACACTATCAGCGACTCTTTAGTGTGTCTGTAGAACCAAGAAAGCTTTTTACGCAGGGTGACGGTGACAAAGTCGCTGTTATCGTGCATTTAATAGCCCGGTCCTTACGTGTAATGTATGTTACCGGCGGTAGAATCCTTTGTGCTCAGCTTCAAATGTCGGTTCTCAATAGCGTTCCTCGAAAACAACATCGTCTTCCCTCCTGGGATTCCCATTTGAACTGCCTGGTGAGTGTAATCCGGCTACTTTACAAGAAAAATTACTCGCCATGCTAAGTGACTCTCATGATCAATTTAATGAATTAGCCTATCAATTTGATATCAGTGACGTGCTGGATGGCCGGTGTAGGTGATGGCTACGGCAGCACGGCTATGCTTCTCCAGTTGATGTTTTCTTCGTTTTGCCGATATCTTTTAATGATATTTCAATCGTCTGGCTATACAGGGAGAGCCAACCATCATAATAAAATCAGATGTGGTACCAAATTTATAAAGTGATACTTAGTATAAAACTTACATGTACAACTACTCTGTGCTTTTACCTTACGAGACGTCGTATGTGGCTCTACATTAGGTTGCCTTAAGAGTGCGAAAGTGAGGGGGCGTCCTGTGGCAGTGGTAGATTTTAGCTCTCCGTCATGAGCCACAAATGAGTTTAATATTCCAGTCATGTGATGCGGGACGTGACAGATAAGGAAAGATATTTAATTATTTCATAAAAGAAGACTTAGAGGGAATGTAACCCATGTCATAAGACGGTACGGAAGTTTCACAACGAGTAACGCTACTTTAGCGACGTGAAAACGCGTGTATTGTCAGAATTCTTCTAACGTAACTCGTTAACGGGAGAAATCTACACTTCGCGTGAGAAATTCGAGGTGCGTCATCAGCAACATCGCTGCCTCGGGTTAGGTAAAGTAGATTCTTTTTTTAAACTGGCAGGTATATGTGGAGGTGGGATTGTTCAGACCTGGCTTATACGTCCAAGGTGTAGCTGCTTGTTTCCCACTGCACCGCGGCTGCTTGCAAGGGCGGTCACGAGGAGTCGGTAACCGGAAGTACCGAATTAGCTCAACCTTTGAGATGCACAAGGATGCGCCTACGTGCCTGACCCTGGCCGCGGCAGCGACGGTTGGCGAAGCGATCAGTGTGCTGGGTGAGCGCGACAGAAGCGGACGTGTGTGTGTAACGTGAGATGAGATTCAAAATCGTGGACGTTTGCGCTGGACGTATTCATAACATCCGAAATCGTACTATTCCAAACGTCCCTGGATGCCCTACATGGCCTGGGACGGTGCACTCTGGAATACACGCACTTCCACGACGAGGTAAAATAGTCCCCCATTCGGTTCTCCGGGTAGGAACTACTCAGGGGGGCGTCGTTATCAGGAGAAAGAAAACTGGCGCCCTACAGATCGGAAAGTGGGATGTCAGATCCCTTAATCGGGCAGGTAGGTTAGAAAATTTAAGAAGGGGAATGAATAGGTTAGAGCTATATATAGTTCGGTGGCAGGAGGAGCCAGACTTCTGGTCAGGTGAATACAGGGTTATAAATACAAAATCAAATAGGAGTAATATAGGTGTAGGTTTAATAATGAACAAAAAATAAGAGCACGGGTAAGCTACTATGAACAACGTAGTGAACACATTATTGTAACCAAGATAGACATGAAGCCAACGCCTACCATAGTATGCCAACTACCACCGCAGATGATGAAGAGATTGGAGAAATGTATGATGCGATAAGAGAAATTATTCAGGTAGTTAATCGAGACGAAAATTTAATAGTCATGGTTGACTGGAATTCGATAGTAGGAGAAGGAAGAGAAGGAAAAGTAGTAGGAGAATATGGAATGAGGGTCGGAAACAAAGAAGAAGCCGCCTGGTACAGTTTTCCCCAGAACATAACTTAATCATAGCCACCACTTTGTTTAAGAATCATGAAAGAAGGCTGTATACAAGGAAGAGGCCTGGAGACACTGGAAGGTTTCAAATAGGTTATACAACGGTAAGACAGGTATTTAAGAATCAGGTTTTAAATTGTAAGACATTTCCAGGGGCTGACCACAATTTATTGGTTATGAACAGTACATTAAAACTGAAGAAACTAGAAAAAGGTGGGATTTTAACGACATGAGACCAGTTTAAACTGAAAGAACTAGACGTTATAGAGAGTTTCAGAGACAGTATTAGGGAAGGATTCACAAGAAAGCGGAAAAGAAGTACAGTAGAAACAGGATTGATAGCTTTGAGAGATGAAGTAGTGAAGGCAGCAGAGGATCAAGTAGCTAAAAAGACGAAGGCTAGAAGAAATTCTTGGAAAACAGAAGAGATACAGAACTGTACTGATAAAAGAAGAAAACATATAAATGAAGTCAATGAAGAGGGTGAAAAAGAATACAAACGTTAAAAAAACTAGATCAACAGGAAGTGCAAAATGGCCAAACAGGGATGGTTAGAGGACAAATGTAATAACGTAGAGGCATATATCACGATGTACTTGAAGGCAAATTATGGAAATGGAATAGGACGTAGTTCAAGATGAAATGGGAGATATGATACTGCGTGAAGAATTTGATAGGGCACTGAATGAGTTAAGTCGAATCAAGGCCCTGGGAGTAGACAACATTCCATCAGAGCTCCTGATAGCCTTGGGAGAGCCAGCCATGACAAAACTCTACCATCTGGTGAGCAAGATGTATGAGACAGGCGAAATACCCTCTGACTTCAAGAAGAATATAATAATTCAAATCCTAAAGAACGCAGGTGTTGACAGATGTGAAAATTACCGAAGTATCAGTTTAGTAAGTCACGGCTGCAAAATACTAACAAGAATTCTTTACAAACGAATGGAAGACATGGAAGAAGTTGACCTCGGGGAAGATCAGTTTGGATTCTATAGAAATGTTGGAACACGTGAGGCAATACTGACCCTACAAAATGGTTCTGAGCATAATGAGACTTAATTTCTGAGATCATCAGTCCCTTAGAACTTAGAGCTACTTAAACCTAACTAACCTAAGGACATCACACACATCCATGCTCGAGACAGGTTTCGAACCTGAGGCCGTAGCGGTCTCCCGGTTCCAGACTGTAGCGCCTAGAACCGCTCGGCCACCCTGGCCTGCCTACTGACCCTACAACTTGTCTTAGAAGATAGATTAAGGAAAGGCAAACCTACGATTCTAGCATTCGTAGACTTAGAGAAAGCTTTTGACAATGTTGACTGGAATACACTCTTTCGAATTCTGAAGGTGGCACAGACGAAATACAGGGAGCGAAATGCTATTTACAATTTGTACAGATACCAGACGGCAGCTATAAGAGCCCATGGGCATGAAAGCGAAACAGTGGGTGGGAGGGGAGTGAGACAGGGTTGTAGCGTATCCCCAATGTTATTCAATCTGTGTACTGAACAAGCAGTAAAGGAAACAAAAGAAAAATTTGGAGGAGGAATTAAAATCCACGAAGAAGTAATAAAAAATTTGAGGTTTTGCCGATGACACTGTAATTCTGGCAGAGACATCAAAGGATCTCGAAGAACAGTTGAATGGAATGGACAGTGTCGTGAAAGGAGGATATCAGATGAACATCAACAAAAGCTAAACAATGATAATGGAATGTAGTAGAATTAAATCAGGTGATGTTGATGGAATTAGATTAGGAAATGAGACACTTAAAATAGTAAATAAGGTTTGCTTTTTGGAGAGCAAAATAACTTATGATTGTCGAAGTAGAGAGGATGTAAAATGGAGAGTGGCGATGGAAAGGAAAGCTTTTCTGAAGAAGAGAAATCTGTTAATATTGAGTACAGATGAAAGTGTCAGGAAATCTCTTCTGAAATTATTTGTATGGAGTGTAGCCATGTATGGAAGTGAAACATGGACGATCAATAGTTTAGACAAGAAGAGAATAGAAGCAATACAGAAGAAGCTGAAGATTTAAACCTCCATCATTGGGTGGATTTAGATAAGTTATTAAGATATTTGTGTGTGAGTTGTATTACGACATGTATACATGTGATGTGTTACGACAGAGAAAGGAACCTGTGACCACTGTTCCTCCAAAAAATCATAACACAAGACACACAAATGTCATACTAACTAATGTAAATCCACCCGATGATGGAGGTTTAAACCTTTGAAACGCGTTTTTTCATTTAATGTCAATAACAGTCACTGTAAAGCCTAAACTAAAATGTTCGTATTTAAAGTTGAACATTTTACTTTCGCGCACCAAGGTTAAACATCAGATCAGCGATTACTACAGATGAGATATTATCGTTCGTGGCGCTTATTCAAAAAATGGTTCAGATGGCTCTGAGCACTATGGGACTTAACATCTTAGGTCATCAGTCCCCTAGAACTTAGAACTACTTAAACCTAACTAACCTAAGCACATCACACACATCCATGCCCGAGGCAGGATTCGAACCTGCGACCGCATCCGTCACGTGGTTCCGGACTGAAGCGCCGAGAACCGCACGGCCACCGCGGCCGGCGTGGCGTTTATTGCTTCGATAAAATAGAAACAGTTTTTGATAAGTAGAGCACAATGATTTCCTGTGTACTGTTCGAGCCAAGGAGAAACCAGACAACGTACTTTTCCCTTTTTGAACTTCCTTTTTTGTAAGACTTCCAAGCTGTTGGAAAGATAAATGAAGAGGTATGGTTGTGTTTGTTGTAGACCAGCATAAATTTTTTTCGTGTGATTTTTTTCCCCTAGGTATTCAGTCTCTTAATTAATAGGAAGCAAGAAGGAACGTTTCTCCGTTGTCCCCTAATTTTTGTGGTTTTCAATTACTTGAGGCATGCTGTACCCACATTTTTCAGATGCATTTCGAGTAAAATTATCGCACAATTCCTGACTGGCCATAGTCGACAATTGCAAATACGATGACTCACTGATCATTACATTCATTGTTCTAAAAAGTCGTCAATAATGATCGAGACACTTCTCTTGAAAGTGATGAATGCTGCACGCCGATAAGTGACACTTATTATACAAATATTCTGAGGCAATTTAGTTTATAACATCAAAATAAATGTACTTCCTAATGCACTATAGAGATACTTTCATTCAAGCTGGATTCCCAGCAGATAGGAGACAGGTATGACAAGTTTGGCTGAAACTCGTTCCTTGGCTTGTGCACTACTGAGAAGATCTGTAAAAAATAAATTTTAAAAATGAATATATATATATATATATATATATATATATATATATATATATATATATACAGGGTTATTACAAATGATTGAAGCGATTTCACAGCTCTACAATAACTTTATTATTTGAGATATTTTCACAATGCTTTGCACACACATACAAAAACTCAAAAAGTTTTTTTAGGCATTCGCAAATGTTCGATATGTGCCCCTTTAGTGATTCGGCAGACATCAAGCCGATAATCAAGTTTCTCCCACACTCGGCGCAGCATGTCCCCATCAATGAGTTCGAAAGCATCGTTGATGCGAGCTCGCAGTTCTGGCACGTTTCTTGGTAGGGGAGGTTTAAACACTGAATCTTTCACATAACCCCACATTGGGTTAAGTCGGGAGAGCGTGGAGGCCATGACATGAATTGCTGATCATGATCTCCACCACGACCGATCCATCGGTTTTCCAATCTCCTGTTTAAGAAATGCCGAACATCATGATGGAAGTGCGGTGAAGCACCATCCTGTTGAAAGATGAAGTCGGCGCTGTCGGTCTCCAGTTGTGGCATGAGCCAATTTTCCAGCATGTCCAGATACACGTGTCCTGTAACATTTTTTTCGCAGAAGAACTTTAAAGCGTGAGAGTGCACAAAACACGTTAACTTTTGGTGAATTGCGAATTTGCTGCACGAATGCGTGAGGATTCTCTACCGCCCAGATTCGCACATTGTGTCTGTTCACTTCACCATTAAGAAAAAATGTTGCTTCATCACTGAAAACAAGTTTCGCACTGAACGCATCCTCTTCCATGAGCTGTTGCAACCGCGCCGAGAATTCAAAGCGTTTGACTTTGTCATCGGGTGTCAGGGCTTGTAGCAATTGTAAACGGTAAGACTTCTGCTTTAGCCTTTTCCGTAAGATTTTCCAAACCGTCGGCTGTTGTACGTTTAGCTCCCTGCTTGCTTTATTCGTCGGCCTCCGCGGGCTACGCGTGAAACTTGCCCGCACGCTTTCAACCGTTTCTTCGCTCACTGCAGGCCGACCCGTTGATTTCCCCTTACAGAGACATCCAGAAGCTTTAAACTGCGCATACCATCGCCGAATGGAGTTAGCAGTTGGTGGATCTTTGTTGAACTTCGTCCTGAAGTGTCGTTGCACTGTTATGACTGACTGATGTGAGTGCATTTCAAGCACGACATACGCTTTCTCGGCTCCTGTCGCCATTTTGT
Source organism: Schistocerca piceifrons (assembly GCF_021461385.2). NCBI lineage: Eukaryota > Metazoa > Arthropoda > Insecta > Orthoptera > Acrididae > Schistocerca > Schistocerca piceifrons. The sequence goes on from NC_060143.1 coordinate 560,207,126, forward strand.
CTCACTGCGCTCTCGAGCGCTCTGGTGGCAGAAACCTGAAGTGCGGCTTCAGCCGAACAAAACTTTATAAGTTTTTCTACGTATCTGTAGTGTGTCGTGACCATATGCCAATGAATGGAGCTACAGTGAATTTATGAAATCGCTTCAATCATTTGTAATAGCCCTGTATATATATATATATATATATATATATATATCATTTGGGGAAAGAGTACGGTGAAGATAAAATACGATCAGAAAAATCTTCGTAAAAGTAAGGCGTTCAATAAGTAATGCAACACACATTTTTTTCTCCTCCTATTTCGGTTAAAAGAAGGAAAAATCGAATTAGTTTTGGGGCTGCGTGGAATATTGCCTCTTCAGCCCCTATAGCAGCGACGCTATACATAGCCTTCAAATTGGCGTCTGTGACGGAGATGTGTTCTAGGGAGGGAGCAGTCATGTTACTTTGACGGAAAAATAGAACGTCGCAGGAACTCATAGGCGCTTGCAGAGTGTCTGCGGACACCTTGCAGTGAATAAAAGCAAGGTGAGCCGTTAGGCGAGGCGTTTGTCATCGTCACAACAATGTCGAGTAAACTTGTCTGATCTCCCTTCGTGTGCCGGCCGGCCGCACACACCACAGAAAAAAAATGGTTCAAATGGCTCTGAGCACTACGGGACTTAACATCTGAGGTCATCAGTCCACTAGAACTTAGAACTAATTAAACCTAACTAGCCTAACGACATCACAGACATCCATGCACGAGGCAGGATTCGAACATGCGATCGTAGCAATCGCGCGGTTCCGGACTGAAGTGCCTAGAACCGCTCGGCCACCACGGCCGGGGCACACGGCTGAGAATCCTGCAATGTTAGAACGTGCGGACACTCTCACTTGAAGTAATAGACGGATCATAATTAAACACCTCGCTGCAGAACTAGACGTCTTTGTTGGTAGTGATTACACACTCGTCCACCATTTGGGGTTCTCAAACGCGTGTGTCGACTGGGTTCTCCACCACGTAACAGGTGACCATAAAGAACAACGAAGGACCAATCTGCGCAGTTGCTTGCGCATTATGAGGCTGATTCTCAGAATGTTTTGTCGAGCGTAGCCCCATGTGATGAAACATGGATGCATCATTTCGATCAGGAAATAAAACAGCAATCCATGGAGTAGCCCCACACCATCTTTTCTCCTAAAAAAATTTCAAAGCTGCAGTCGCATCCGGTAATGACATGGCGATTGTCTTCTGGAACTCTGAAGGTGTATTTGATATCTTCCCTCAAAGTGCAACGATTAGTTCTGAAGTGCATTGTGCTACCTTTAGGAAATTGAGAAACGACATCAGTGTGTTCGTCGGCGCAGAAGTTCAAACGAACTTCTCCTTCACGTAAGACCTCACACAAGTCGGTGCATCTGAGAGGAGCTCACAAAACTTCATTGGACCTTTCTTCACCAGCCAATCTACATCCCGAATCTCGCACCTTACGACTTCCACCTGTTTGGCGCAATGAAGGATGAACACGGGAAGCAGTAAGGGGGGGGGGGGTTACTGATGCAGAAAAACCTTGGATCCAACGTCGATACGGTAGCAGTGCCCGAGCGGTTCTAGGCGCTTCAGGTCGGAACCGCGCTGCTGCTACGGTCGCAGGTTCGAATCCTGCCTCGGGCATGGATGTGTGTGATGTCCTTAGGTTAGGTTTAACTAGTTCTAAGTCTAGGGGACTGATGACGTCAGATGTTAAGTCTCATGGTGCTGAGAGCCATTTCAACCATTTGAATCCAACGTCGACCAGTGGAGTTGTACCAAGTTGGCATACAGGCTCTCGCAGTAAAGTAGCGTAAAGCTGTCGCAGTTCATCGGAGATTATCTTGCAATTTCGGGTTTTGTAGAAAAAATGTGGGGAATAACATGGTGTGTTGGAATCCGGTACAAAACCAACCTCATTTTAGAAGAAAAAGGGGTGCATTACTAATTGAGCCCCAGTGTACTTTTAGAGTTTCGTAAAATATAGATGTTTAACAGAATAGACGTACTTCTACATTAAAGTTTACTTGTCCTAATAAATAATTATTAACACAGCCTCCTTATGATGCACTATCTCACGCCAATTTGAATCTCTGAAGAAGGAATTTCCACTCTCAGATACATACAGGTGCAAAAAAATCCGACAATTAAAGTGGGTGTATAGGATCTATGAGTCTGCAGACATACCATCAGACTTATCATCCTGACAGCTCCGTAGATAGAAGGGCAGAGAACTGCGAAAACTGTCACACAATCAGCTTAACACCTCACGCATCCAACGTGCAGACAAGAGTAATATACACAAGTATGGAAAAGAAATATTAGTAAGACGATAATCAGTTTGGCTTTCTGAAAGATAATATCACCAGAGAGGCAGGTCTGACGTTCAGTATGATAATGGAAGTAAGACTAAAGCAGTACCAATCCACTTTAAAAGGATTTACCACCCTGCAAAGAGTTTCGACAACGTAATATGGTGCAACATGTCTGAAATTCCGAGTAAATTAGGAGTAAACTATAAGGAAAAACGATTAATATACAACATATATAAGAACCAAGGGGAAAGGAAGAGAATAATGGAGCAAGAACGAAGTGCTTGAATTAAACAGATTGTAAAGCAGAAATATAGCCTTTCGCACTTACTGTTCGATCCGTACATCGAAGAAGCAATGACACAAATAACAGAAAGATTCGGGAGTGGGATTAAATTTCAGGGTGAAAGGATGTCAACTATAAGACTCGTTGTCATTTCTATTACTAGTGAAAGGAGGAAGAAATCAGGGCATATTCAATGTAATGAACTGTCTACCAACCACATAACCTGAACTGAGAGTAAATAGAAGGAAGACGAAAGTAATGAAGAGTATCCGAAATGAAATTAGTGAGATACTTACCTTCCAAATTGGGGAGCACTAGGTAAATGAAGGAATTCTGTTTTCTTGAAAAAAAAAGAAAAAAAAATGAAAAGAAACGTACGACGGACGAAGCAGACGAGCATAGGGAAAAAAAGGCAAAAGAAGTTTGCTAGAATCAAATATCGATCTTAATTTGAGGAAGAAATTTTTGAGACTGTATATTTTGAACATAACATTGTATGGTAGTGAAACTTGGAATAGCCGAATATTTCAGATGTGGTGCTACAGAGGGATGTTGAAAATAAAGGTACTGGTACGATGAAAAATGACGTGTTCCTCCGACGAATTTGTCCACAGAATCGGCGAAGAATGGAACATATGGAATAAGTGACAAGAAGAAGAGTAGATTGGTAGGAGAAATTTTAAGACAGTAGGAAATAACTTTGATGGTAGCAGAGAGACCTGCGGAGTATAAAAACTGTGGTGCAAGAAGGAGATTTGAATTCACAAAGCAGATATATGAGAGTGTAGGGTGCAAGTTCTACTCTGAGATGAAGAAGTTAGCGGAAGAGAGGAATTCGTGGCGTTCCCCATCAATCCTGTAGGAAGACTGATGAGTCAAAACAAACGAAAATATAGCCAGTAGTAAAATAGACATATTGTGCCGTTTATAATGTGTTTACATGATCGTGGAGCTCTCTTTCCATGCTGCAGCCCTGGTTGTCTGTTTATTTGTATATGTGTGTGTTAGTGTGTGTGTGTGTGTGTGTGTGTGTGTGTGTGTGTGTGTGTCTGCGTAATGCACACCTAAATTGCGCTGAAACGTACACGCAAAAGAGAATACTGCAACATCACCATTATCTTTATGAGATCTGAGAACGTTCTCCCTCTGTGCGGCGGTCTATGACTAGCAGTATTTTCATTTAAAAGCCGTATTTTGAAACCCTTAATTCCGTCAACGAGCCCATCAGAACGTGTAGCCAGTGTCAGTTAGCTGAGGTACGATTGGAGTTCCGGTCGGAGTCGGCTAATTCCTTTCCCATTTCGCTTTGTTGTCGGACACCGATTCAATTACGGCGGTCCATTGTTTCACCGCACGTAAATGAATAGCGATAATTAACTGTAACAAGTGGTCTCGTAATTGCAAATGCTTAATGGAGAATAATGACCAGCGTTGGGTGGTAGTTATACATCCTTTTTTTCTCGTTTCAGTTTATATTTTTCAGGCAGAAATTCGCGACTCCGTGGAGGCAACAAAAGCCCACTCCAGGCGATTCGCAAGTCAAGGTCGTAGTTGTAAGGGTTGCTTTAGTTTCTTATCTCGCATGCAGCCGTCACCATCGACGTGAGATGTTGCACTTCGTAACACAGTAACTTGGGAATTAGATGATTATCATCGATTTGTTTGAAACCATTCAAAAGCCAACCTCGAATAAAAGATTTTCTTATTTACCTTGAATGTATGTGTCCATCCTATGTAAACTACTGTAATGTACCGTGTTCGCATGACGTAATAATCATCTGTGACCAATATATATATGGACATGACCTTTTGGACTGGGTGCTTCAAGTTTTTAAACGATTTAACGATGACAAACGTTTATAATATGCTGAGTTTTATCCACTTGACGTATCATGCTTGAGGTTCAGCGTAAAATGAACATGTTTTACAACAAAAAGATGTTAAACATCTGGAGAGGACAGCAATGACTATCGTAACCGGTCGTCTTAGATAAAGACACTTTTTATGCGATCTTGGCTTTTGAATGGTTTTCAAGAATTAGAACACATCGCGCTTCAATACTCTAAAAATAAGAAAATTCGAATATCGTCTATTTATTTCAAAAACGGAAGTGATCATGAGAACTAGTTACCTTTGAGGTAGAGTAATAAGAGTTGTGACGTATCAACACTTTCTTAGTTCTACGGTCGAATATAAAACTGTGGCATAACAGTTGGCATATGCTTGTTTTGAGAGCTTTCAGTACAGCATATGACGTATTACAACTTCTTTGTTCCTTTAGATCAGGATCTTCGCTTCCCAGTGATTGATTTGTGCAAAGAACTCCCGTATTTAAATTTGTATCCGATTAATTATAGATGCAATATAAATATCAAGATAGCTGGTGTAACGGTCCGATTATCGCGACCGTATTAATTTACTTTGTAAGCCAACCTCGCGACCTGGACGCTTGGAAATCATGTTTAATAAACAGACAGTTAAGACTGCAGGCACTATCCATAATGGAGGAAATTTTATGTTTAATCGTTGCGAAAAATACTCCGCCAACAGAGGACAATCGACGATCGGGCGAGAATGTAGTGGGCATCAAAGACAACATAAACGCAATCGCCAAAGATTGAACTTTTATAAAATATTAAAAAGTAAAAAACAGCGATACTTTGGATTCGCGTATGTACCAATATTATAGCCTCAAGCTACAGCAGTGAAAATCTTATTGAATCTTGTATTGAAAGTGAGATCTACTTAGAGAATTTAAGTGCCGTACTGATGTATTCGTTGGCAGAAAATATAGCGATGTTCATTTTGAATTGTGCTGGAAGTGATAGTAGTGGACTTGGGTGACTTCTCATGTTAAATTGTTGTGAAACACGCCGTCGTGATTTGTACTCAGGTTTAATCAGAAATACTCCTGATACAGAAATGAGAGTAGTTTGCGCGACTGACAGTCTACTTGCACGGTGACGGTGAAATGGCTCCTTGACTCTGGCGTACGGTTTGCGTTCTGTCAGAAATACGAATTTTTCCCGTCGATTAGTCAGATCACTTAGAACATTTCTATTGAAGCCCCGTTTTGTGTGGTTTGTCCCTGGCTCGGTGACTACAGCTCTGTCTCAGATTCACTCAGGTCAGTCCGTTGATCGAGCAGGTGCACCAGAGATATGGGAACATTCGCACAGGCAATTCTCAGCAGAAATCAATAATTTTGATGAATTAACTGCTTTCTACAGTGAAAGATTGGAAACAATCACATGTTCGATTAGTAGTTAATCCTTTGAGACCAAAAGCTGTTTCGTTTACTAACTAGTTCGATTAGTAGACAATCCGTTGAAACCAAAAGCTGTTTAGTTTACTAACTAAAAACTATGCATATTAAATTTTGGTCCTGTTATAGTATCAGGTGTAATTATCACTGTAGCACATGGCTGTAGTCGTGCACGGACTTTTAAAATCATCTGTCTCCTACACCATTCTGAGCAGCTCCGGATATTCAACACTTCCTACAGTCTTGACATCAACCACACTATCATTTCACCTTTGAATGTTAGCCCTCAAAGCTACTTTGTAAAGACGCGTCCAGTCAAACTTGCACCTAAATACTTCCCACATCGCATCCCACAACCCCATCTAAAGCTTGACCCTCCTTCTCCCACACTATGTACTCCTATTTTACCACGAAATCCACCTAGATAACTACCCATCTTTAAATACTCCTTTCCCCTTGGCAATGCTCCTTTTTATTGTCCTCCTCCTCTTAGGTTAGTCCCCATCATTTCGAAAACACTCTTCCACGATGATCCCCCTCACCTCGTGTTCGCTTTACAGAGTTTAGAGAAGTGAAGTGCAAAGGCGAAGGGAAGAAAAGTCTGAAGAAAGTCTTGCTGCCTCGGAGGATTAATCGTACTGGAGCACCAAAAGCTAGGAGATGCCACAACTCCATAACAGAGACTGGTGGAGCAGGTTGGCTCCTAATCTGTGGTGGAAAAAGCCAGACTAGGAAAAGAAAATCTTGCAAACAAACCACTGACAGTCAGGCCAGCTGGGTACTGGAGATGTAATTTCACTTATGAGAGTATATGCAATGATCCTTGGAGCGGACGGACTACAGATATAACGGTCAAGGCTAAGAACAGGTCTAAGATACGGAAAAATAAAAAAGTAATCTGAGAACTGGAACATGGACTACAAAATCCTTTATTAACAAAGTTCGAAATCTTACAGAAGAACTCAAATATAATTGAATCTCAATATTTGGGATGCAAGTACGAAAATAAAGGCAAAGGGCAGACGGAACATGACCAGTAGCTTCTCATTTATAGTGAAGTTGAGAAGTAGACAACAGCTGATGCAAGAGTAGGAATACTTATTCAAAAGATAAACAAAGATGTTACTGGGGTGCTCCAGTAGATCTCTGAAAGAACAATTTTACTAAAACAGAAATGGCTCATCACACATTGAATATTATCTCCTTGTACACCCCAGAGGATCAGAAACCTAGCACAGAAACAGAGGCATTCAATGAGCATTTACAAGACTTTATCAGTCTGATACCTTCAAATGAACTCACTGTCATGATAGAGGATTTTAATGAGTGTATTGCAAATAGTGCCGTCCCTGATGCAAAGCAACGGTTCAGTGAAGCCTTTTTAAACGATAATGGTAAGATTATGATCAACTTATGCTCAAGTAAAGAACTCAGAATAAATAATACCTTCAATGACGACAAAGATCAATATAAATACATTTTTCAGAACACAAGAAGTCATAAATCTACACTAGATTAAATTGAATAAACGTTCATCCTCGGTCAGGACTCGGCGTTAAATCTTTAAACTCTGCCAATATGGGGAGTGATCACATGATAAAAATCAAACGGAATTAACTAAGGAACAAGACTGCTAATGAGCCATCTTAAAAAAAGAAAAATTTAATTTTTTAATTATGGAATTAATGTACATCAATTTTATATCAAAAACGATTGGCAGAGGATAACGTAGGTCAGGCTTGGGAGAAAACCAAAGAAAATATTGAAGCAGCAGCTCAAGATGCATTGGTTACACGAGTTATATGCAAGAGAGGAAATCAGAGAGAACGTGGAGTTGCAAAAAAGGTTAAACAAAAGTTTAAAAATCTGTCCATATTTGAAATATAAGACACTCAAAAAACTCGAGCCTTCTGAAGATTACAGAAGAATACGTCATGAAACAAAAAAAAACTAGTGACTCTTTTCAAGTAGGAATACTGGGAAATCTTTTCTAAAAATTCAGAACATGACTTTTATAGGTTGGAGAAACGAGCCTGGAGTATGATATGACTGTAGAGAACTAAATGAAATTTTGAAAGTGAACGACTTGGGTTAAATATGTAATAGAGGTGTATAAAGATAAAAAAATGGATAAAACGTAGAGAGACCACAGATCGGTACACAGGTAAATTATGATGTAAATGTTTCACGTGCAGAGACAGAAGAAACTGTGATTGTTAAAAACTAAAAAGTCTCTAGGGAAAGATAGGATTCCCAATGAATTATTGAGGTAGCGAAGGCAACCACTAACTGAACAGTTAACCAAGTTGGTTAACAATGTCAGCACGAGCCCACAGTACTATAAACATACCATATTTCTGTTCATGGGGCGGTTTCTTCACGAGTATATATCAACATTACAGTTAGTTTTCCGGTTTGGCGTTGCTTCTGGCTTCGTTGCTTCACATTTTTACTAAAAAAATTATCTGTTTCTTTATTCTTATCAGTGCCCTGTCATTTGCTAAAGGTGTATTGGCCTAGCCGTTTTGTGGGTGTATTTTGCGCTCGTTAGCTTTTTCTGCTCTCTGAATATGTATATTTGCCTATCTGAGATACACCGGCACGCTTTAATAGCTTTCTTTTTTCTACTGTCTTTACATTTTTTCGTGTTGCTTCTATGTGATGTAACGAACCAGTGGCTGTCTGGATATTAACTCGCAGTCCTTTGAGAACCTTAATCAAGTTTGACGCCTCACTTAGGAGCAGGAAGAATTTTATCGGAGACTTAATGAAGCATTGACAGTGGCCATCTGGATATTACCTCTCCGTTCTATGGGACTCTTAATTGCGTTCGACGCCTCGGTTACGATTAGTAAGCAAGTTCAGTTACGGTAGAATATTTTATGAGATGAGTATTTATACCCCTCGGCACCCCCTGAAACACAAATGTGACCCTGTGCTCCATAGTCCAATCAGTGTACATCTTCCTCTTGTAATTTTAAATTTATTCATTTATTATTGTCATAAACAGTAATTTATATTTAATCCAGTTTCTAATTTTTTCAGATTGGCTGATGATGGCTGCAACATTAGAACCCCCTCACATGTAAAATTTAAAGAAACCTGTCTTGTGCAACCAAAACTCTTTTTCCGTTCTAAAGTTGATTAACAATGTCGTACATGGTAAAAAAATTCCAAAAGAATGGAGAAGTACTACTACAATCGTGACATTCAAAGAAGGAGATAAGAAAGACCCATCAATTTACAAAGGGATAAATCTACTGAGTATAGTTCTTAAACCCATAACCAAATTAATAGGAAATAAAATTAAAAAAAATTATAACCGTTGCAAAGGAGCAGAATGGTTCTAGATATAGTAGGTCCTACACAGATGCAGTATTTATTCTTAGACGGTTGTAGGGAAGTCCACTACAGGCAACAGACCATCTTATTTACGTTTTATTGATCTACAGAAGGCATTCTATAGGACTCAGTTAACAGAGCTTTTACACCTGCTCTACATTAGGGGGATTCCTTCCAACTTAATAAAAACTACTGAAGACTTTGATTCCAACAACTACACTTAGGCCAAAATTAGTTTTTGGTTAACTAGCCGCATAGCAGTTAACAGTGCTGTTCGACAAGGTGACTCTTTAAGACCTGTATTTTTTTAATATAGTCATGGACAAGGTGATAAAAAAGGTACGGATGGTAGTGGTTACAGAACGTAAGATGATGAAATACACTCCTGGAAATGGAAAAAAGAACACATTGACACCGGTGTGTCAGACCCACCATACTTGCTCCGGACACTGCGAGAGGGCTGTACAAGCAATGATCACACGCACGGCACAGCGGACACACCAGGAACCGCGGTGTTGGCCGTCGAAAGGCACTAGCTGCGCAGCATTTGTGCACCGCCGCCGTCAGTGTCAGCCAGTTTGCTGTGGCATACGGAGCTCCATCGCAGTCTTTAACACTGGTAGCATGCCGCGACAGCGTGGACGTGAATCGTATGTGCAGTTGACGGACTTTGAGCGAGGGCGTATAGTGGGCACGCGGGAGGCCGGGTGGACGTACCGCCGAATTGCTCAACACGTGGGACGTGAGGTCTCCACAGTACATCGATGTTGTCGCCAGTGGTCGGCGGAAGGTGCACGTGCCCGTCGACCTGGGACCGGACCGCAGCGACGCACGGATGCACGCCAAGACCGTAGGATCCTACGCAGTGCCGTAGGGGACCGCACCGCCACTTCCCAGCAAATTAGGGACACTGTTGCTCCTGGGGTATCGGCGAGGACCATTCGCAACCGTCTCCATGAAGTTGGGCTACGTTCCCGCACACCGTTAGGCCGTCTTCCGCTCACGCCCCAACATCGTGCAGCCCGCCTCCAGTGGTGTCGCGACAGGCGTGAATGGAGGGACGAATGGAGACGTGTCGTCTTCAGCGATGAGAGTCGCTTCTGCCTTGGTGCCGATGATGGTCGTATGCGTGTTTGGCGCCGTGCAGGTGAGCGCCACAATCAGGACTGCATACGACCGAGGCACACAGGGCCAACACCCGGCATCATGGTGTGGGGAGCGATCTCCTACACTGGCCGTACACCACTGGTGATCGTCGAGGGGACACTGAATAGTGCACGGTACATCCAAACCGTCATCGAACCCATCGTTCTACCATTCCTAGACCGGCAAGGGAACTTGCTGTTCCAACAGGACAATGCACGTCCGCATGTATCCCGTGCCACCCAACGTGCTCTAGAAGGTGTAAGTCAACTACCCTGGCCAGCAAGATCTCCGGATCTGTCCCCCATTGAGCATGTTTGGGACAGGATGAAGCGTCGTCTCACGCGGTCTGCACGTCCAGCACGAACTCTGGTCCAACTGAGGCGCCAGGTGGAAATGGCATGGCAAGCCGTTCCACAGGACTACATCCGGCATCTCTACGATCGTCTCCTTGGGAGAATAGCAGCCTGCATTGCTGCGAAAGGTGGATATACACTGTACTAGTGCCGACATTGTGCATGCTCTGTTGCCTGTGTCTATGTGCCTGTGGTTCTGTCAGTGTGATCATGTGATGTATCTGACCCCAGGAATGTGTCAATAAAGTTTCCCCTTCCTGGGACAATGAATTCACGGTGTTCTTATTTCTGTTTCCAGGAGTGTATAATGACTTGCTATGCTAACTATACAGATCTGATGACAAACAGTGAAGATGACCTACAGAAAATTTTACAAATATTTAACGTGGCAGCGAAAAGCCTACTGTGCCGGCTGCCTACGTGCAGTCGCGGCTTACTGGACACATCGCTGGAGCTGCTGGCTGGATGGAGTCAGTAACTAGGAAGGGTCAACTCCGCCTCGCTCTCCCTACAGCACCCGTTAGCAATACTGAGGCAGCTTGTGGACTTGGTAGTATCGGTGATTGTGGCGGTCACCACCTCTCTTGTCGTTACTGTGCTAGTCGGTTCCCATGGCGAAGAAAGCTTGTTGCTCAGGTTTAACCTTGGCAGAGGCCAATAAACGCCGTGACTGATGTTTCGGTAACAAATGTGAATGGTGTTGAGCAGTAATACTTTCTCATTTGGTAAATTAGACAGGTAATGTGTTACCTGTGCACCTTGCAGAATCATTATCCAGGAACTTTCTTCATAAACTGAGTATATAGCTATGTACTGCTCAGTTAAATATTTCCTTTTTTAAGAGGGATACGTTTTCAAAATCATTTATGTGTGCTGTAACTTGCAAATCTAAGACATAAATCTATGTCAGGGTTTCTTTTGGTGGGAAGTAAATGTTCGAAATTATGCCTTATTTGTAACTAAGTATTATTATTGATATTGTTGTGAGAGAAATTATCTGAAGTATTTTCCAATTAATTATTATTTTTATTATTATTGCGTGACGCATTACAATAAACTTGCTGGGGATGTTGAAATTTAAAAATTCTAATACAGACTTTGTTAGGGGCCATTTTTAAAAATTATATTAACGAAGTGTTTGTTCGCTTGTAATATTGTAATATATGGATGTTATCTTAAATGAGTGTCACACCCATTTCATCATAGCCCTTCTACTCACTGAAACTGTAACACCAATATATGGTCACACCCATTCAAAGAACCAAACGTATGACGAAATCTATGAACTAATTAGATGCAAACTGGAAGTGGATGGAAAAATTATTCAACGGGTAATGGCACTCAAATATCTTGGTATTGTACTGTCTAGTTGTGGAAATGACGAAAAGAAATTTAGAGAGCAAACAGCAACAACAAAGTGGCAGGGTGAGTAAATGATACTATTTGCGAAAAACAAACATGTAGCAGAAGATACAAAGACAAGAATTCGCAAAACAATAGTGACACCAGTTATATCATACACAGCTGAGGCAAGACCGAAAAAATTAAAAACAAAGAGACTCTTGGAAATCAAAGAAATGAGAGTTCTGCGAAGGGTTACTGGGAAGACATTGCGAGTTAGTGAGAGATGTGAAAGTATATGGAAAGGATGTAAATGGACTCCGTTAATGTGTGTGTACATAAGAGAAAGGAGGAATCGATTGAACTCACAGACAGAATAGATTAATTGCAGAAGATCGTAAGAAGCAAGCCACCAACCCGTAAAAGAAATGTTGCGCATGCGAGGAAGAGATGGAACGACAATCTCAGGGTAGACTGGGGGATACTGAAGGAAACAAGCTTTAGCGTAGGGAAAAAGGAGGAAGAAGAAGAAGAAGAAAAAGAAGAGAAAAGATGCGTCCTTTTGTACGGAATTCTTTCAAGTTAGTTATGTATATTAATGAGTACCAACTGAAAATCGGTCACGTAATAACGAGCACCTTTTCATTGCTCCTTAATCAGAACTACACATTGTGTTTGTAACTGGTTTGTTTACGCTTTCGATCATTGTGACACCTGCAAAAATGCCTTTCTACTAGTAACGAGATTACGGTGACGTCTTTTGAGACGCTAAGATATTAGAACCTAAGTTATCCGATCGGAAAGCTACACGCTGCCTTCCCTTGTTCCGGCCAAGCCACTCACAGCAGACAAAACATTCTACGTCTTGGCTGATCTTCATTCGGTGTATGCAGACGCTAAAGCACACCAAATCAAGTGGTAATTCAGTGCACATGATGAGAGCTTTTAAGTAGTTCACTTCGATGTAACATGGTGAGAAGCATATCGCCACGCGCATTGCATTTAGTTTCGTTGCCAGTAATTTTTACAGGCTTACCAGGTTTGGATAGTATCACACACCCAGTCTCTGTTAGACTTAGCACTTGTTCTGCACCATGTGTGATCTGAAATCTATTTCAGTGACGGACATCCTAGACATCAAGTGATTTACATGCAGCTTATCTGAGTTCAAAAGAAACCTATTCGCAGTTGCGAATGCAATGAGGCTCCAGACATACAAAATTTGTGCTGGGCCTGGTCTCGAATCCCACACTAGACGCGAGAAGTCGCCTTAAGTAGTCTGGCTATCCAGAGCCGGCCAGGGTGGCCGAGCGGTTCTAGGCGCTACCGCACGACCCTTACGGTCGCAGGTTCGAATCCTGCCTCGGGTATGAATGTGTGTGATGTCCTTAGGTTAGTTAGGTTTAAGTAGTTCTAAGTTCTAGGGGACTGATGACCTCAGAAGTTACGTCCCATAGTGCTCAGAGCCATTTGAACCATTTTTTGCCTATCCAAATACCAGGAAAAGTGGGTTTGGTCCGGTCCTAGAAGCGTGTTTGGATAGTCGAAGCTGTTAAAGCGAAATACGGGTACGGCTCCCAGTCTCAATTTTTTATATGCCGCCATTACATTGAACAGATGAAGTCTCACCATATTCGTAATTGCTAGAACATTTCATGTATTTCATACAGCTGAAAACTGCTACAGCGCCTATACCTCCAGACATTTATGCATGTGTAAAGAACATCACATAGTAGACCGTTAAACACGGACACTGCAAATAATATTTACATTCGTCGGAAAATCCCTGTTCGGGAATCACAGGGATTGTGCAAGTGCAGGACGGGAACACACGGAGACATGTGAAGCTTTGGATTAGCCCTGAAAGCATATACGGACAGTTGAAGTGGTTAAGGCGACCGTTCACAAAAGCACGAAATCCGACTTCGAGTCCCGGTCTGGCACAAATTTTTGTATGTCAGCAAGAAATTGTACACGTAGAGTATCTTCGTATTCATAATTGCGAATACGTTCCTTGTAAAGCTAGCTGGCCGCTGTGGCCGAGCAGTTCTAGGCGGTGTAGTCCGGAACCACGAAAATGCTGTTACGGTCGCAGGTTCGAATCCTGCCTCGGGTATGGATATGTGTGATGTCTTTAGGTTAGTTAGGTTTAAGTAGTTCTAAGTTCTAGAGACTGATGACCTAAGATGTTAAGTCCCATAGTACTCAGACCCATATGTACAGCTACAGATCTCAGCAGGGCATGTTTCTTCAAAGATGCATGCACGTCTGAAGGACACTGCATACTAAACCGTTAAACACAGGAACTGCTAATAGTATTTCCATGCGTGGGAAAACTCCGCGACAATAATGAGCAAGTCCTCTTCCTGCGAAGGAATCACAGCTATTGTGTGAGTGCAGCACGTGGACACACTGTGGCATGTGGAAATTTGGATAGGTGCTGGAAGCATGCTCCGATATCCGAAGTGATTAAGGCGACTACTCCTATAAAGCTGGAAATGCAAGTTCGAGTCCCAGTCTGGTACAAACTTTCATATGTCGCTAATAGATCTCAGCGTTGGAGTCTTATCATATTCACATTTGCGAATATGTTTCTTGTATTTAGTACGGTTGTAGCACCCAGCAGTGTTTGTTCCTACAGACATGCATGCATACCTTAAGGACGTTGTATTGTAGACCGTAAATCACAGACGCTGTAAATAGGACCTCACTTTAAATGATGTGCTTATTGAATCTCGAATATTATTTTCGAAATGGGCTATCGAGATACTGCACAGAAAGCAATTGAAAGCTGAATCATATATTTCATTCTATCTTCGGTTAAGGTACTTGTGAATTAAATTCGCCTTCAGACATTCCGAAATTTACTTCGCCTTTTCCACTTTCCACTACCGTATCACCTTTGCACTTACCTTCTTTTTGTGACCTTAATAATGTAAGGTAAGTTTCACAATGGTGTAGTTAATTTCTCTAAGATCTTCAGGCTACAGAGATTAATATGTTTAACTATAACTCTTTTTCAACTACGCTTGCACATTTCATAAATGAACTCGTCTGAAGAAGGGTTATAAACCAATGACAGCCCATTGCTCTATACTCGGCCGAATTTCAGTTGGTTTCGAAAAGTTAGAACGAACGACTATTCTTCAACTTTTTTCAGTTGTTGCATCTATTTTTGTATTGATGTCGTGGACAGACATGCCGGGAACAGTTGTAATAACAACTCCAGGAAGAGGGAACAGGGAAGTCCTCACAGAAAAAGTGGATCGCATCGTTATTTTTGGATCTAGAATAATTGGAGAACCCATTGTGGTAAACACAAGACCGGCAGTGGTTCTGGCAACTCAGCCAACAAAGAGTTTTCTCAGTGTATCTTACATGTCAGAAGGCCACAGGGACCAAGTGGGCAGAGGAGGGAAAGCTGGCTCACTGCCAGAAGAAGTACTGGAGGAAAAGAAAATCTTTACCGAAGAGTAGATGTGAGCTCTGTGGCCATGGGTAGTCCCAAACGACGACAATGACAAAGATTGCATACGCATCCTGGGGAATCAGAGAAGTTTCTTTTAGTAAACTCGGAATTAAGGACAGTATTTCATTGTGAAATATTCGTTATTACTTTTAATATACGTGCACCGAATCTGTCAACAATAAAAGTAAAGTTAGATAAAGAGAAAGGAAAATGAGAACAGTAAAGAGAAGTATCAGACCTGTATAGAAAGACATAAAACTGGGACTGTCTTAACGATGAGGGAAGTGAATATTCAGAAACTTTCCCTAAGAATTTGTAAGAGTTAAAAATAGAATATCCGAGATCCTTATAAGTTATCTGGAGAATTGACAATTGTGTAATCTTTTTGGAGGAAAAATTTTCACCTACGTTTACAGTTGAATGCTAAACAGTACGATCTGAAATTCCATCGTAGAGTCATATCAGCTGAAGCTTTCCTTGCCTGCTCATATGTCAGAGAATTTAAGCGTTTCCCGAAATACGTAAACACACCTCACTTGATTCTTAGCATGATACGAAAAGTGTATGTATTCCAGAATTTCTAAACTGTTTTGAGTCGTGCTGCGTAATGAAGTAAATCAAGGCTACAGTACTGCGCAGTGATTGACGACACAATAACTGGCACTAAATATTTACAGCTAGTCAGTCAGGCGGAAGATTTAGCAGGATTCATATGCGTCGTCTGCAGCTCCACATCCAACGCCATACGGGAACTCGGTCGGCTTGATGCCTCTGTGAGGCAGCATTTATTGTCTTAGGCCGACCCACGACCGCTACTCGCGAACCGGAAAAATAATCAGCGTCGGACAAAGTTAGCAACATTGCTACACTGCGCCATTTCCTGTCGGAGAATGTGCTTCGGTCTAAACTTCCTGAAGAGGTCTTTGCGGCTGCTAAACCTGCAGCTACACACGGTGTTTCAAAAAGTGTCATATGTTTCTGTAGGAGGTCATGTTGGTCAAAACTAGAAGAAAACTTCCCATAATCATGTGTCCGGTAGGTGGGAGGAGATGCGAGCCAATGTGTTCTCTCATTCCCACCTTTCTCTTAGCAGAAGTACACCCCACAGTCAGTATTGCATGTCCTGACATATCCTTCAGCCCCGTTCGCAGTTAATCACGCACTTTTTCAGAGACAACTGGATCCATTAGAATTGCTTCACACGCAATGGTCACACGCTCGTGTAGCAGCACGTTGACGATGCGTGGGACACACAGCAGTCCATTCAGGCCCTCATTTACATCGGATAAGGGTTTCGAAAATACAGTACTTCTTTTATACCACGGTTACCTAACAAATGACAATAATATTAGTATGACAAATGATAATAAAATTGCTTTAACAGAACTGAAAATGACTTGGATACATGTAGAAGCAATATGAATAGATAGTACTGACTAAGTTAACACTGGCAATATTCCTATTACTGTAGCTTCTGCAGCTACTACTATCTCAGAACCCTTTGGCATTCAATCAGATTGAGACCAGGAGATGGAGTCTGTCCCACTATGTTTAACGTCATCCTAGAGAGGGTTAAGGGGACTGCAGTCAAATACTTAAGAATGTGCAGCAAAATAGGATCACAACCTAATTTGAGAAAGCTGAGTTCTTATGTTCAAAGACAGAAATCACAAACCCGAAAACGAAATACTGTAAAATCAACAGGGTCCCGTACTTTAAATACCTCGGAGAATTCTCTGAACCGACAGGCCTCGAAAAAATCGCACACTAAAATCGCCTCCCAAAAATAAAAAAAGCTCTAGGGTTAGTCCTAAACCTTTATGCCAGAATAATTCTGTGATCTGGGTCCCTACGACAAAGAATCCAAGGGAGGACAGACAAAAATTCAGCACTACAACACAGTCATAAAACCAGTGGTCTTCTATGCCAGCAAAATACCAGACAAAAATTCAGCACTACAACACAGTCATAAAACCAGTAGTCTTCTACGCAAGCAAAAGACTGACAGTTAACATGAAACACGAGCTTGAAGAAATCAAAAAGGAAGTGAGAAAGAACATGAGGAAAATTTTAGAAGCAAGACATACTCAAGCCAGTTCAGGCAAGAATCATTCAAAACATGACAAAAGTTTTCAAACATCGAAACTGACACGAAGAGAAGGCGAATGATATTCTTTGCTCCTCTCAACAGACTACCAGAAAATCGATTGACAAAGTGGATGACACACTGTGTAACATCACATAAGGAATCCTCACCTTGGCTGAACAACATTGGCAAGGCCCTCAAAAACGCAAACGTAAGACCAACTGACATATTAGCAGCAGACAGACTCAGACACAAAGTAGACAAAGGAGAAGTTACATTTGAGCAACCAAAACGAATACAGTGCAGACCAATGATGTCGGAAGAACGTGAACAAACCCTGTCCGAAAGAATGTACGCCTATTGGAAAAACAAGAAGAATCTTGAGAAAAGTTGATTGAGTTATTTCCTTAACGTCTTCCATTTATTGAGAGAATTCCCTAATAATAATAATTGTAATAATAATAATAATAGTGATACAGAAACATACAAGAAGTGTTTATAGGTACAGAAATTGGTATTTTCTGTTATAGCGATTTCTTTGGGTGGTACATTTAAGTAGACTTATCCGTATAAGAGGACTGGAGAATGGGGAAGACGTTTGTGGAAAGAAGGATATAACTGGGTAACGTGAGCGTGCAGGCACAAAGACATTACTGTCGCTTCGATGGATATTTCATTAACTATCGTTTCAAAGTGTAAATATTCAGTTCTCTGATACAGTCAGGGAGCATATTCTAGAGTCGAGTTCCTGCTACTGAAAAAGACTTCGAGAAAGTGACTGACAGATGGAATGGGACAAATAGAGTTTTGATCTGATGGGAACGAGTGTTTCTCCCAAGTTGTTCAGACGAGGGCGTTGAGGTCCACGAGAGATATGAGGGACAGTGTACGCTGATGAGACAGAAGAGAAGACAGAGTTTATGGAAATCTCTGCACTTGTCTGCAGACGATGATGAAATATGGTGAAAGAACCGCACGTCACAGATACATCGAACACAGTGTCCCTAAATGGTTGTAGACGTTGTGAGCTTACCTGTGAAAGATCTTGCAGGACAATATCTCTGTAATTAACTACTGGAACTATAAGAATTTGTATAAATTTCTTTTTCAGATGAAGAGGAAAGAGATCTTTATATTTTTATAGAGCATGGGGAGATGCTGATGCCTTCTTGCGCTTTGCAGCTGTGCGGTTTGCTCAATTTACATTTTCATTTATTATTACTCATAGATTCTTTAATGAGGGAGAGATGTTGATATTTGTCGCATTTAGGTGTAGAGATGACAGTAATTCCTGATATTTAGGGCTAATGAGCGTAAAATGATCAACCAATACCGCTTCGGTATTGAATGGATCGAGTTTTAGCCCTGTATCCTGTGCCCTTGTTGATAGTGCACAGGTTAATGCTTAAATTCTCGATAGCTGTCTTTACTGGTTTCGCACTTACATACAACCGGAGGCAGTCAGTGTATGTGCGGTATTTACAGTTTGGCAAGACTGACTGCACATCACTGACATACAATAAAGATAGCATACATCTTAATACCAGATCCTGGGGGACGATTAATGTAACCTGTATCCATTGTGACCTATATCCGTAACGTTTTTGTATGTCATCCTTTTGACAGGGGGCTTAGGGACGACGGCCGTTTACTGTTGTGAGAAAGTAGACGCCTTCAGCCATCCTTATGATATTATTTATTTTGTGGCTAAAAGTTTCGGCGCTTCAGTAGGCAATCTTCAGGCTATAGTTGATGGTGAAGGGGTTGACACGATCCCTATTTACGGTATACTGCATCAGTGGCCCACATAAGTGTTTACGCACACTATCTGAAAACTTTGGTGCCAAGTTGGTGGTTGATGGTTGGAGTGCTGACACCAGAGTTTTCAGATTGTCTGCGTAACCACTTATGTGGGCCACTGATGGAGCGTAAATAGGGATCGTGCCAACCCCTTCAGCATCAAATATAGCTTGAAGGTGGCGGATGAAGCGCCGAAAGTGGTAGCTATAATATATATATTTATAAAATAAATAAAATCATAAGGGCGGCTGTAGGCGTTTCACTTTCTCGCAATATATCCATTAGGGGTGCTGGGCATGACGCATTGCAGGCGAGACGTCATTTATGAGCGAAACGTCTGCACTGAACCAGGGGAGAAATTTAGGCTGAGTTTGTCAAGCAAAATCTCGAAGTTGCCATATGCTTTGCTGAAGTCTAAGAAGCACATGACAGTGTCCACTTGTGCATCCATGGCAAACTTAAGGTCATCTGTTACCTTTAGTAAGGCATATGATGTGTTGAGGATTTTTATGGAATCGTGATTGGTATCCGTCTGGTAGGTGTTTTTAGATAGGTAGTTTGTAAGGGTCGTGGACTATATATTGTAAGGGCCTGTACACTGCTCGAAGAATGAAAATAGGTCAGTAATCAGAAGGTGCTATGGCAACATCCTTTCTAGGCAATAGATCAACTAGCCCCTGTTTCCAAACCTCAGAGTAAAAATGTGTGGTTAAGGAGTGGTTGAAAGTGTCGGTTAATTGTGGACTCTAGAGTATCAATTATGAGCTTCCTCATTTCTACTGTAGTGCCAACAGCTGCCATGCCGACCATCGCCCATCAAATGTTTCGGAGATGTAGTGTCTCGGCATCCGTAGAGAATGTGATGGTGACCAGTCATGCATAAAGTTCAATTGTTGCCTTTCTACAAGGGGAACGTTCCCTAACAGCGCTGGTAATAGATCGCGCCAAAACCGGTGTACAAAACACCTGTTTACCTGTTGGTAAGGTGTATTGTCCCATGACTCTGTCACCAACAATTCCTACGGATACACTGCTAATGAAGCGAACGAGTTACCTCAGCTCCATGAACTGCGCGAGGATTTGCATCTGCACGCACGCGTGTTTTATATTGTGTATGTAGTAGTAAAACATGTTAATAGCAAACACTGGTGAATTAACATACAAATAAAACACAACATTTAAAAAATAAGAATCAGTTAAAAAAACATAAAATAAAGGAAAGTAACTCAAGTTCCAAGTAATAACTTCCATCTTACAGTACTAGATATGTTACTGGCAGCCTCGGAAGACCTCTAGGTTTTGCAGAGTAACAACAGCTACACCTAATTCCAAACCAACTGTTGCTAAATTTTTCTACATCTTATTCTACATCACCCACATTGCTACGTATGTGTCACGGAAATTCTCGAGTTTGTGTGTACCCCTGTGTGCGGTTATAGATTTCTTTCTTTTCTTTTTACTTCATTTTTTTTCTTTTTTTCTTCAATTCAATGTATATGTCCCCATTATTATCTATAATTGAGGAAACGTTGCTTCTGACCTGTTGACGCTATATGGTATTCAGAGCGTCCACGTGATGGTTCAAATGGCTCTGAGCACGATAGGACTTAACATCTGTGGTCATCAGTCCCCTAGAACCTAGAACTACTTAAAATTAACTAACCTAAGGACATCACACACATCCATGCCCGAGGCAGGATTCGAACCTGCGACCGTAGCAGTCGCGCGGTTCCAGACTGAGCGCCTAGAACCGCCAGACCACCGCGGCCGGCCGTCCATGTGTTCTTACAGAGTAAAAGTTAAGCGGCTGCCTTTTAATATTCGATGTGTTATCATATTGACTTTTGTCCAAAAGTTTTGGCCACATATAATTCCGCTAATACAGGCTTACCGCAGCAGGTTCACCATCCAGCATTGGCTGATATTTGTATTGATCTGCAGTACTGACCACTCATTTAGAGATGTCGCTGTGAATATCTCGTCACAGATAAAAATTTGTTTCAAATCACAGAACTTATCCACGACATGATGAGCAGCTATGTAAATAATGTAAGTTTTTATATGATGTGCGTAACACTCCTTCGTAGTCATCCAGTTTTACCGAAATGATATCTCTGCTCTTCCTAGGAAGTGTTATACAAGCTCTGCTGTTCTTAATCTGTATAAATAATTTAGCACACCATCTGAACAGCCTTAGTAGGTTCTTTGCAGCAGATCAAAACGAACAGATAAATGGTATAGACAAGAAGTCCGAATGTCGCGAAATGTTGCAGTTGGCCTCAAATAAAAAATAGTCTGTCCTCCACATGAGAAGTAAAAAAAATTCTGTTGGATTTCAGTTACGCGATTGATAACACTGATTCAGTTATCATGGATTCAACTAAATACTGTACCTAGAACTTACAATTTAAATACTTACTTTCAGAGGTGGCGCCTCAAAACTCGTAAGTATTTGAAAAAGTCGTGATTACCGCCTCGAGCTGCTGATAAAATTATTTATTTAGCAACCACTTTCGGTCGACAGGCCACTGTCAAGTCCTTAAAAGCTCGTACAGCATCATATTAGGCTATAGTCCGATCCACGAACGAGGGCAGTCCGCTCACGTCTAGGCACAGACGGGGACCGCATCTTTAACGATAACAAGCGACAGTTGCGGCTCACTCATGCGCGTGCTTTCCTCTTGAAGAAAGCGTACATCCTGAAAATTATGTCTCTCGCTTACTTGTACAGAATTTATCACCACAATCAGTGATGACAGCTCGTTACAAATGGAATAGAAATTCACTAAACAACTCGCTACGACCCCGTTTAATGCTGTATTCACAGCAGAGCGCTCGGAACGCTACTGAACGCCCTCTGGCTGTCGCAGCCTACGTGTCGTAGGTGCGCAGAACAAGCCTAAACGCGACGGCCATCAATCGTGATTCCAGCTATACAACATAACCAATGACGTCAGTGAGCCATGGCCGGCTCGCATTGATGCTTTGTTCTTTGGCGTTTGTCACAATCGAGTGGCAAGCGACAACGTATGGTATGTTTGAGTCGGCGAAATTTTGCAGCCGTCTTCCTGTATGGTGTTTAACTACTGAGTTGGTTCATACTTATTAGTGAAGTGTACCAGCGGTATCTTCTGCCTTGTAGCCGCTAGTATTCCATTTACCAGCCCCGGTCATTAGCGTCGTTTTCCGGCAGTGTGTTTATCCTCGCCGTGTTGATGCTGTCCCGCACGGCGTGTAGTTCGACAGCCTTGGGTACTGATCATATTTTTGAGTGGGTGTTGGGTCTTGACTGTATTTAGACGCCAATTTTCAAGACGGAGTGCTCCTGGTATTTCGTTCTCGCTGATGTTTACGTTGTGCTGTTTGTCGGGCAGAAGGGAATTGATTAGATTGTTGGTCGGTGCTTCAGCTGTCCATCCGATTATTTAGTATTAAGCTTGGATGCCTGTCTCACCTAAACTTATGTTAGAGTTACCTCCTCAGGCCGACCCTTGGAGCACTTCGGTGCACCACTGTTCTGTTGTTTTGTATTGTGATTTTCTTTTAGTCTCAAGTACTACGCGAGGACTTCAGCCATCTATTAATTTGTTATTGTTGCCGTGGCTTTCAGTCCTGAGACTGGTTTGATGCAGCTCTCCATGTTACTCCATCCTCTGCAAGCTTCTTCATCTCCCAGTACCTACTGCAACCTACATCCTTCTGAATCTGTTTAGTGTATTCATCTCCTGGTCTCCCTCTACGATTTTTACCCTCCAATACTAAACTAGTGATCCCTTGATGCCTCAGAGCATGTCCTACCAACCGATCCATTCTTCTAGTCAGTTTGTGCCACAAACTTCTCCCCCAATCCTATTCAGTACCTCCTCATTACTTATATGATCTACCCATCCAATCTTCAGCATTCTTCTGTAGCACCACATTTCGAAAGCTTCTATTCTCTCCTTGCACAAACTAGTTATCGTCCATGTTTCACTTCCATGCATGGCTACGCTCCATACAAATACTTTCATAAACGACTTCCTGACACTTAGATCTATACTCGATGTTAACAAATTTCTCTTCTTCAGAAACGCTTTCCTTGCCATTGCCTGTCTACATTTGATATCCTCTGTACTTCTACCATCATCATTTATTTTGCTCCCCAAATAGCAAAACTCCTTTACTACTTCAAGTGTCTCATTTCCTAATCTAATTCCCTCGGCATCACCCGACGTAATTCGACTACATTCCATTATCCTCGTTTGATGTTCATCTTATATCCTTCTTTCAAGACACTATCCATTCCGTTCAACTGCTCTTCGAAGTCCTTTGCTGTCTCTGACAGAATTATAATGTCATCGGCGAACTCCAAAGTTTTTATTTCTTCTCCATGGATTTTAATACCTACTCCGAATTTTTCTTTTTTTTTTTTTTCCTTCACTGCTTGCTCAATATACACATTGAATAACATCGGGGAGAGGCTACAACCCTGTCTTACTCCCTTCCCAACCACTGCTTCCCTTTCATGTCCCTCGACTCTTATAACTGCCATCTGGTTTCTGTACAAATTGTAAATAGCCTTTCGCTCCCTGTATTTTACCCCTGCCACCTTCAGAATTTGAAAGAGAGTATTCCACTCAACATTGTCAAAAGCTTTCTCTAAGTCTACACATGCTAGAAACGTAGGTTTGCCTTTCCTTAATCTAGCTTCTAAGATAAGTCGTAGGGTCAGTATTGCCTCACGAGTTCCTATATTTCTACGGAATCCAAACTGATCTTCCCCGAGGTCGGCTTCTACCAGTTTTTCCATTTGTCTGTAAAGAATTTGCGTTAGTATTTTGCATCCGTGACTTATTAAACTGATTGTTCGGTAATTTTCACATCTTTCAGCACCTGCTTTCTTTGGGATTGGAATTATTAAATTATTCTTGAAGTCTGAGGTTATTTCGCCTGTCTCATACATCTTGCTCACCAGATGGTAGAGTTTTGTCAGGACTTCTGTTAATTTAGTTCCTCTTAATGTTAAGATAAGGCCTTCAGCCATCTTAAATTAAAAAATTGAAGAATCTTGGTTAAAGAAATTTTCAAAACAAAGGGGAAGAAAGGGAATTTTGCCCATTGGAAATACTTATTATTATCCAGGCCTTAAGCCTTGAGTTGTTCTATGTTCAGTATGTGGCCTTCAGCCGAACTTTACATGAAACATATTAAGTTAAGGCCTTCAGCCGTCTTAAATTAAAATTTGAAAAATCACTTGCTTAAAACTTTGAAAATATGTATCCCTATCTAAAATTCTTGTTATGCCTTGAGTTGCTCTCTGTTCAGTATGTGGCCTTCAGCCGAACTTAACGTGAAATATTTCAAGATAATGCCTTCAGCCGTCTTCAATTAAAATTTGAAAAGTCACTTGTTTTAAACCTTTTCAAATTTTCCTCTCCAACTGAAATTCTTGTTATCCAGGCCTTAAGCCCTCAGTTCTTCTATATCCAGTGTGTGGCCTTCAGCCGAGGTTTTATGTAAAATTTTGTAACCAAGTCCTTCAGCCATGTGTATTCCTTAAAGCAGTTTTAATATCTTGTGTTCGAACCTTCAGCCGTATTGTTTTTGAATGCTTTTAAGGGCATGTGTGATTAAGTGTTTTAGGAAAATAAAGTTTGCATGTTTTGTGCAACTGACAGTAACTGATTTTGGCCCCTTTCCACAACTATAAGCTTATCCGCTCTGTGCTGCGAAACCAGATTTCAGTCAGGTACTATAATATGGAATTTTTAATTTTGGTCACACAATAATATAAATTACACGGCCATTATATATCCACCTAGCGCAGTTTATAAATAGATCATGTAATTACACTGCAATGTGCATCAGTGACAAATTCATCGTTTTATTATCTGACGTCAATGGTTTTATATTCGCGTAAAATAATGCTGTGCTTGAACCTGGTGCTCCTCTGTCCATCGAAACTGGTGGTTAAATAAGGAATTTTATCAACAGCTCGAGGCGGTATTCATGATATTTTTCAAATTCTAAACAACTTAAATTTGAACTGTAATGCAGAAAATGTTGCGGAAAGACGAACAAAAGCCTGAGTTTTGTTGGCAGAACACTTATAAAATGTAACAAATGTACTAAAAAGACTCTTGTACTACGTTGTTTGTTCTCTTATGGAGTACTGCGGCGCCATGTTGCATCTTTATCAGACAGGATTGGAGGTGGATATGAAAAAATTCAAAGAAGGGCAGCTCGTTTTGTATTATTGTGAAAGATGAGAGAGAGTCTATCGATATGATAGTGATTAGGGTAGCAAAACCTTACGATCTGAATGCATAATATTTTGTTCGCTCCCACCTACACAAGAAGTTCTTACAACTGTAGCAGAGTGAGAAAAACTGGAGCTCGCACATAATGATGCAGCTGTTAATTTTTGTCACGTGTTGGAGTGGTCCAAGAACACGTCTCCTGCTGCCCTCTCTCTGTGTCCACCTCTTCCCCACCCCAGCTCTCTGTCCATCTCATTCTCCCCGCGCCCCCTCTGTCTATCCCCTCCTCCCCCTTGGTCTGTCTATCACATTTTCCCGAACTTCTGTCTTTATATCGTCCTTCCCCTTTCTACTGTCAAGCTCATCCTCCTCCTCTCTCACTATTCATCTCTGCCACCCCTCTCTCTGCCCTGTCGGTCCTCACACTCCGCCCTTGCAAGGTATGCTGATATAACCTTCACAAGACGCTTGTTCTGCAGGACAGGCTACATGTCAGCGGTTGAAAAACCTTCTTCTCCATATTTCAATTCCTGTAATGGTTAGGAAGCTAGAAGCCCCACAGTGCTTATTCTGCAAGTATCGTGTGAACCAAATTTTGTTGAAATCGATTCAGTGTTTTAGGAGGAGATGCTGTACACAAATACATACGTACCTACATCTTATATAGTCTCGATTCATGGGCTTGGCTGATACGTTTGCAGCCAGCTAGTGTCCAGTTTCTATGGTGTTTAGTCCATTGAGGATGTACAGGTTTATATACCACTGTGACCAAAGGACCATCGCAAGGTGTCCAACTGACAATACCCATTGCATGCTGATCCCCTTAAAATGTTGGCTCGGTAAGTGGTTGAAACAGACGTATTTTCATTAAGAGCAGTAACTGTTGTTGGGGTTGCTACTGATTGTCTTCGACAAGGCCCTTTTTCTAAAAAGACAAAAAGGAGTGTCTTTTGTAGTGTCGCATTCGAGCAACC
Organism: Schistocerca piceifrons; assembly: GCF_021461385.2. Classification (NCBI taxonomy): domain Eukaryota; kingdom Metazoa; phylum Arthropoda; class Insecta; order Orthoptera; family Acrididae; genus Schistocerca; species Schistocerca piceifrons. Next base: position 560,233,753 of record NC_060143.1, read on the forward strand.
TGAATATAATAATCTAACCATCTGTATTTGAGGCGATAATTTTGAAAAAAAGAAAAACTGTTTCTGACTTGGCAGCGAATTCCACCCACATGGTACCTTCTGCCAGGAGAGAAATTTTTAAATGTACAGTGCAGCCACGGGACCACACCATGACGCTCGATCACGAGTCCTACAAGTATAAGCAATTACTAACAGTATGTTTTGCCACTGCAGACATTTAGTAATGGGTGTAGCATTCGGTAAGCGTGAATGTATCAGCATAATCGTAGCAGGAAAATATCATTGACGTTCTGTCTCCTCAAAGTAATGAAAATGCATTTTGCTCATTGGTAACTCACGAATACTTTTTATTCTACATCACGGTACGAAAGTCATATTAGTACGTTAGTAACTGTGCAGTTTCGCAATTCGGACTTCGACACAACGTCCAGTGTGGCTTTTCTGGTTATAAAGCCTAGTGGTGACCCTCTCATTCAAGAACGTATTTTATTATGTTACTTTCCGCAGCTACCCGTGGCCTTGTAACGGTGTAATAACAACGAATTTGCAGCACGCTGCAGCTGAAGATTAGGTCCGCAACTTGTTTTATAACCGAATTAAACTGTTGTACTTCCTTCGTAAGCTGCATTGAGAAGTATCGAAAGAGATACTATTCAATGCAACTTCCTGACACATGTGTTCATTATCAAATCATCCGTATCGGAAGTGTGACAACACAGCAGGTTTTGCACACAGGCTATCGCCTGTAATGTTACACGATAAGTGTGGTTTGAAAATGGACCCAAGTAACCAAAACTAGTCACCATCAACAAATAAAATATTCTTCTCAATGCAACCATTTATTTCAAGGGTAACAATAACTCACTTTCTTGGAAGCTGTGGGGTAGTGGGTGAGGCAAATAACGGAGCTCGCACTGCAGGGCAGAAGGTCGGTATAGCCAGACGGTGTAATACCGATTGGAGCGGCCTTCAACCTCTCGATTATAGATGTCGACGTATGAGTATTCACTGCAGGTGGTATGGACAGACAATTTTTTTACTGTAGTTCTGAACAGTCTTGAGCAGCTAGTTCGGCAAAACACGTGCAATGGAGATATTTTAGACCTTGTAGCTACGACCAGACCCGTCCTTACAGTCAGTGTCCGTATACAGATAGGCACTAGTGACCATGATGTCATCATAGCTATAATGATTACCAAAGTTAATTAATCGATCGTGAAGGATAGGACAGTTCTTGAGTGAAAGAGCAGACAGTGAATGGACGTCAATTAGTTCCATTAAGATGGACATAGGAGCATTATGGTCAGAGCTTAAATTAGCTTAAATTTCGCTTTGGAGAAGTGAATGGTATAAGGACGGAAAAGAATCACAGTGGATTAACAACAACATTCGGAAAATGCTGCACTCTCGATTCAAAAATCTATGTCTGTAGGCCAATTAGGCGATATATGTGCTTCTATAAAAAGTTCAATGCCCGAAGTATACAATTTCCAACGTCAGACGTTAACGAAGTACTTGCCCGAGGACAGGAGAAAAAGGAGAAAATTTTGGTCCCAGATAAAATTGTTAAGTGGGTCGAAGATGTCTATTAAAATTCACAATTACGAAATCCATCAGCGCTGACGAGCAGACATACGCACATGTAAATAAGCATCCCTGGCGATCAAACGTAACTGAGAAGGTTGAAAACAAATAAGTTGCCAGATCTGAATGAAATTTCAATTTGATTTTACAGACACTACTCTTCGGCACTTTCCCCTTAATCAGCTGGTATTTATCGGGAATAGGAATGAAATTTTTAGTCTGCAGAGGAGTATGCGCTGATGGCAGATTAAAACTGTGTGACTCGAACTTGGGCCTTCTGCTCTTGGCGAGCAAGTCCTTTACCAGCAGCGGTACCCAAACACGAGGCGATAACCGCCCTCGGAGCTTTACTTCCGCCAGTTCCTCGTCTGCTGCCTTCTAAACTTCACAGTGCCTCTCGTGCAAACCTTATGGAACAAGCACTTCTAGTATAAAGGATACTACGGAGACATGGCTTAGCCACAGCCTGGGGGATGTTTCCTAAATCAAACTTTCACTCTACAGTGGAATGAGCGCTGATATGAAACTTGAAGTATGGAAGGTAGGAGTTGAGTTATGCCTGAAGTAAAGCTGTAAGAACGGGTTATGAGTCGTGCTTGGGTAGCGCAGCCTGTAGAGCAGTTGCCGGCAAAAGCAAAGGTCCCGAGTTCGAGTCTCGATCCGGTGCATAGTTCTAATCTGACAGGAAGTTTCATTTATTGGGAATCTCTCTCTCTCAGCGCAGTCGCAAACAATAGATGTTGTAACTGCGACCGGGACGGTCGCGGGGTTGCCGTGAACGAAAGCGCTGCGGGGCCGAACGGGAGCGGCTCGCGAACAAACAAGACGAACGAGCGGAAAAGAAGGACGCGCACAACGACAGACGACCGAGCAAGACACCAAGAACAACAATCAGCAATAAGCAACAGGGGCACAAGCGAACTTTACGAAATCAACAACGTCCACTTGTACACGGAAGTAAGCAAAGTAAACACGATGTCTGCAAGCGATGTATCGAGAGATTCACGCGAATATCGAACTGCTTCGCTGATTGAGGGGCAGGTACTCAAATACACGATAGGGTACGTCGCTATTGACCACTGGGACCACGTGCTCCACAGTGGTGCCCTCACATTATACACGGGGCGGGAGCGCGCGCAGCCACGGCTTACGGCGCGACAGCTGCAGGGATCTCTAGTGGTAATCGTGGTCCATGCAGTCTGGCGCGGATTTGAAACACAGTACCAGAATAGCGCAAAAGCGCAGGTGACTCCTGTGTACAAGAAGGGTAAAAGAATGTCCTCACAAAATTGAAGACTAGTATCCTTATCATCGGTTTCTTGGTCATTTCTCGAACATATTCAGAATTAAAATATAATAAATTTCCTTGAAGCAGAAATGCTTCTTGGATCTCATTGCTACACTCCGCACAAAACGCAACACCGCTCCTGGTCACGATCGTGTCACCTACCGTCACCTTCGTGAAGCTCCTGGGTCTTTTCTCTCCACCCTGGCCAGGCTCTACAATGTAGTCCTGTCCACCGGTTACTACCCCGACCTGTGGAAAACCTCCCGTACACTGATGTTCCTTAAACCTGGTAAACCGCCGTCCGCCATCTCCTCCTACCGTCCCATCAGTCTCACCTCGGTCTTCAGTAAGGTCCGGGAATCTATCCTCACACGCCGCATCCACCAGCATCTCCGCCAGCACCGCCTCCTTCCCGTTACCCAGTGGGGCTTTCGGCCGTCCTTCTCTTCCGACGACCTTCTTCTTCACCTCACACATCTTCTTTCCGAACAGCTTAATTCCCGCCGCTCCGCAATCTCCCTCTCCCTGGACCTCGAACGTGCTTATGACCGCGTAAGGCATTCCGGTCTCCTCTTCAAGCTCCAAACCTTCGCCCTTCCCATTAACTACGTCCATCTGATTGGCTCCCTTCTCTCCCACCGTCCGTCTTACGTCACCATCCACAACACGGATTCCTACACTTTTTTTCCCTCCGCCAGTGTGCCCCAAGGCTCTGTTTTCTTCCCTCTTCTGTACCTTTTCTATACGGCGGACATGCCGCCGCCGTCACCCCCCGTCCACCTTCTCCAGTTTGCCTATGACACTGCCTTCCTTGCCCTTGCCCCCACCCTGCAGCGCTCCCAACACCTTTTCCAATTCCATCTTGACAGGTTCACCGCTTGGTGCAACCAGTGGTTGCTCAAGGTCAGTCCCTCCAAAACCCAGGCGATCATTGTGGGCAAAACCACCCCTTCCTTCCGCCTCCTTGATTTCTATCTCACCATCTATACCCGTCCTCTCGACCTCACCCCCACCCTCAAGTACCTTGGCGTCACTAACGACCGTCGCCTCTCCTGGACCCCCCCATCTCTAGACAATCCAAGCCAAGGCACGCTCCCAACTCCGTCTCCTCAAGCTCCTTTCCGGCCATACGTGGGGTCTGGACCCCTCCACCATCCTCCACACCAATAAATCCCTCATCCGCCCTATCCTTTGTTACGCCCATCCGGCCAGGATCTCCGCCCCTCCCCACTACCTTTTATAAATCCCTTCAAATCCTTGAATGCCATGCTCTCCGCCTCGCCTATCGCATCCGTCTCCCATCCCCCATGCAAATCCCGTACGATCTCATTCCATTCCCCCAACTCCTCCTTTTCCTTGAAAGGATACAGATCCTGTACACTTCCCACAAACTCGATCCTCCTCCCCGCTTGTCTCGCCCATCCTCTACCACCCCCGCCCGCTGCCGCGCCTGTATTCCCACGTCCCACCCGGTCTCCATCTCTCTATCCTCCTTACCCTCTCCCAAGGTGGCTTCCGCCAGCTCCCCCTCCCTGATGATGTCCTCTTCCCCTCCATCTACCCCTCCTATCAACTTTGATCCTCCCTGCCCCCACTTCTTGTGTCCTTTCCCTTAGGCACCCTCCCTCTTTCTTTTCCCCTGCCCCTCCCTCCACCCCTCTTCCCCTGGGCTTCACCTCCCCCTCCCTCCCTTCCCTCTATGTCCCCTGCCCATGGCATCTGGTCTCCCCTCTCCCTCTCCCACCCGCCCCCCTCCTCCTCTCTTGGCCGGTCCCCGGACTCCTACACGGTTAGTGAACGTTCGTGCGCCGGAGATCAACGCCTCGTGTTCTGTGTGTGCCGTCGTTTTGTGCTTAAGTGGTTCCGTGTTATTCGTACTGTGCATCTACGTTCACATGTGACAATTTTCGTCTATGTATGTGTCCAAGTGTCTGAACAAATTTTATCTTGGACTCTACGCCCGTGAACGGCTCCATGTATTTTAAAAAGTGTTTGTCTCCGTTTATATGTCCACCTTACTTTTCTCTCACATTGTCTTCATTTGTATCTTTTGTGTTTCTCTGAGACCAAAGAGCGGCGTAGTATGCTGCTGCAGGCCTGCCTGTAAACAGGTTTAAAAATCACAATAAAGGAAAAAAATGCCTCTGTCTACAAATCAACGTGGATTTAGAAAATATCTCTCGTGCTGAACTAAGCGATTGCTTTTCTCTCATGACATCCTGCGAACCATGGATGAAGAACAACAGGCAGATTCTACAGTCCTAGATTTCGGGAAAGTATCTGAGGAGCTGCCCAAGAGCAGACTGTTAACCGTGGTCCGACAATACGTGATAGGTTCTCAGATATCTGACTGCCTTGAAGGAATAGAACCAAGTACAGTTGAGTGACTGTAGGACACAGGATAGCCAGGACAAAATTTCTTGTAAGCGCTATGAAAAGCAGTTTGCTCAGAATGTGGAAACATGAAGGTAAACGTAGAAGAAAAGGAAAATCAATTCTTTGATGTTCGAATGCAGTATTAGTGGTGTGCTATGTGACAGTCATATCGGTTAAATATGTTGGCGAAACGTTGCAAAGCGATATGAAATGAGACGAGCACGTAAAGTGTGTAGTAGGGAAGGTGAATGGTCGAATTTGGCTCATTGGGACAACTGTGGGAAAGTGTAGCTCATCTATAAACAGACCGCATGTAACACTCTGGGGTGACACATTCCTCAATACTTCTTTAGTGTTTGGGATTCCCATCAGATCGTACATGGAAGTAACTCCGAGGTGTGTTACTGGACTTGTAACCAATAGATTCCGTCAACGCTCGAGTTTTACGGAAATGTGCTTGAATTGAAATGGTAATCCATAGAGCGAATACGACGTTCTTTTCGCGTCCACTATTGAGAACAGAGTACCGCATTTGCGACAGACAGCATTACGATTCTTCTGCCAACAATGCACATTCGAATAAGGATCGCGAAGAGAATATAACAGAAATTAGGATTCGTACGGAGGAATATGAACAGTCGTTTTTCCATCGCTCTATTTGTGGATGGAAGAGGGAAGGAAATAACAATACCTCGTTTATCATAAGGATAAACTTGATGCAAACAAACACAAACGTGATGATTTTTTAGTAGCCATTGCCTCGTACACTGGTACGTTTCTACTCTTGGAAGTAGATCCAACTTCGGTATTCGCTGTCTTACTACTGTGTCACTGTAAAAGAACCTTTCAGATATTCTGGTATATTAACAGCCATGAACGTTTTTCTTAATCATACTTCAGCTACGTAATTTTTATTTCAAAAATCGTGTACAGTCACAGTTTCTGTAGACGCTGCTGGTGCTCTGATTGTCTCGCAGTTCATATGTACTTTTAAAATGGATGGCACTGCTTCCTGGTTTGTCGTGAAACACGCGCGCGGAGCACCTTTAATGGAAAGAAACAAGTTGCTTTTAATGTTTTTCACAAGATTACAGAGAAAACTCAGCTTTCACGTTGTCCAAGATAAAGGATGTACTAAATATAAAGACGGATGCTTCAGTTATATGCTTGACGTAAAAGGCAACGTCATAAAATGATAATTTTGTATGCTGCCAGTTGAAGTTAATCAAATATATGCTAATAACGCATATTTAACCAACATTTTTTTACGAAAAATGCACGTCTTCTAGTTTCTAATTAAATTTCGCACGTAGAATTCTGATTTCAACTGTAAATATTTATTCTTAAGTATCGATATTTTGTAAAAGAATGTTGAAATTATGGAAACATTACACAATTAAATTTTTTGGAGAAAATGCCAAGTCAGATTCTCTTAATCTGAATATACCCATTGTTTTGTAGGGCGGATGCGTTCTCTCAGGTGCCAGAGTATTAAGAGCCGTAGAAACATGGAAAACAATAATTTTCGCAGCGTCGAGCGTACTGTACAAACGCTGCATTTTAATAGTTGTCACCGTAACACTGCAATCTGAACCCAGCAGAACTGTCCTGGAGCCAAGTTCAGGTAATCATCTGACAATGCCGCAGTTTCTCAGCAAGACATTTCAGCTGCCAAACGTACTGTAACTAAGGCACGAAGCTTTGTGACACGTCACTGGCGAAATACAGAACAGAAATTCAGAAAACGGGAGGAAGAAATGTGGATTTTTTGTTGGCAAGTAATTCTGTTGCTGATCGCATCGTTATCAACGTAGCAGCACTGAAATGTATCGTGTTCCTCAGAGTCCGATGCTGAAGGAGAAGAGATAATCAGAAGACTGATTGTAACACCTCCAGTGGCTTCAATATTTAACTACATGGGAAATTAGCTGTGCGCTTTAAAGCCACAGATAGCTCATAAGGAAAACTACCCTTGTTAAAGCCAGGAAACTTCATCACTCTTGTTTTTAACTACAGTACTGTGTTAACTAAGATCGAGAGCATGATGTGTTTCCCGTGCGGTCAGCTAAGAAGCATATCGTCTAAGTTTTGTCATATATTATTTCCTTCTATTTAAAAATTAAATGACATTCAAGGCTATATTGTTTCTCTGCTCGTATCTTTTTACGTCTATACCATAACTGTTCACATTGCAGGTTAGCTGGATCACTTTGCTGGCGAGTGGTGATCAACTTAAATGCGCCGCTAGAGCTGTCGGACCCTACATTTCTCCGGAATCCAAACTGATGTTCCTCAAGGTCGGCTTCTACCAGTTTTTCCATTCTTCTGTAAAGGATTCGTGGTAGTATTTTACAACGGTGAGTTATTAAACCGGTAGTTCCCGCACCTGTCACTACCTGCTTTTTTTGGAATTGGAATATTATACTCTTCTTGAAGTCAGAGGGTATTCCGCCTGTATCATACATTGACCAGATGGAAGATTTTGGTGGTGGCTGGCTCTCCCAAGGTTATAAGTAGCTGTAACCGAACGTTATCTACTCCCAGGGCCTTGTTTTGACTTAAATCTGTCAGTGTTTCGTCAAATTCTTGGCGCAGTATTATATCTCCCCATTTTCGTCTACGTCCTCTTCCGTTTCCAGAATATTGCCTTGAACTACATCTCTCTCATATAGACTCTCTACGTACTCCTTCCACCTTTCTGCTTTCCCTTCTTTGCTTGGGACCGATTTTCCATCTGAGCTCTTTATATTCATGGAGGTGGTTGTCTTTTCTCCAAAGGTCTCCTTAATTTTCCGGATGCAGCGTCTTTCTTTCGCCTGGTGATATATGCTTCAACGTCCTTAAATTTGTACTTACGCCAGTAATGGTACAGTCATAGTATTACAGAATTTCAGTAGTGCTGAGTCGATGTACACGTAACGCATAACATAGAACGTACCCTTGTTATCGTACTTGACTGTACTCGAGACAGCTTGGCTTCCGCGCCACGTGAAACGAAATCCAATGAGGTTCCAGCAAACGAGGAGGGATACATAGTGTAATGTCTGCATGATGTTTATACTAATGAAGATCAGAGTATAATAGCGTTAGAAGGTACTATCTGTCAAGCACCGTATGACGGCTTGCGTAGTATGCATGTAGATGTAAGTGACACTCATTTGTGGTACCTGTCACTATGCATCATTTTACGATCACGCTTCTTATGTCGTACTAGATGGGAATTGTACACCATCCGTTGTAGAGATGTTTCACATTCCGCGTTCAAACAAAGACAATTTGAGTAGCTTTATTGACAATCTTGGTTATGGGGAAATACCGGATGATCAAAAAGTCAGTATAAATTTGAAAACTAAATAAACCACGGAATAATGTAGACAGAGAGGTAAAAATTGACACACCTGCTTCGAATGACATGGTGTTTTATTAGAACAAAAAAATCAAAGTATTGCTAGACGCGTGAAAGATCTCTTGCGCGCTTCGTTTGGTGATGATCGTGTGCTCAGCCGCCACTTTCGTCATGCTTGGCCTCCCAGGTCCCCAGACCTCAGTCCGTGCGATTATTGGCTTTGGGGTTACCTGAAGTCGCAAGTGTATCGTGATCGACCGACATCTCTACGGATGCTGAAAGATATGATCCGGCGCCAATGCCTCACCATAACTCCGGACATGCTTTACAGTGCTGTTCACAACATTAATCCTCGACTACAGCTATTGTTGAGGAATGATGGTGGACATATTGAGCATTTCCTTTGCATCATCTTTGCTTTGTCTTACTTTGTTATACTAGTTATTGGTATTCTGGTAAGATGAAGTACCATCTGTCGGACATTTTTTGAACTTTTGTAAATTTTTGGTTCTAATAAAACCCCATGTCATTCCAAGCATGTGTGTCAATTTGTACCTCTCTATCTACATTATTCCGTGATTTATTCAGTTTTCAAATGTATACTGACTTTTTGATCACCTGGTACTATACCCCCTTTCCGCCACTCCGTCACATCCCCACGTGACCACGTCGTCTCAGCGTCCTGCCTACAATTGCCTGACAGCAGCCGCCAGCAGTGGACGGTGAAGTGACAGCCGGGTCCCATTACACCACCTCCTGCGCTACTATGTGGGCGGTGTGCATCTTTAAAGCGATATTATTAATGTGTCTGAAGTGCTTGATTTAGCATAGGAATTCTGTGTGCTAACAAGAAGAGGGACTGCTTCTGCGCTGGATACAAGTGTGTCCCGCATGTCCGCTAGGACACATGCCGAGATCCCTACAACTTGTGGCTCGCCACTCCATCTGGACGAGACAGACGGTCAGCGCGTCGCAGGTGATCCCAGCGGAATGCGGCAGGCAGCAGGGCAGCCAATCTGCGGCGCGACCCCCTGACCAGACAAACGGACGGCGCACGGCCTGGAATGCCGAACCAGCTATGCTGGCATGCCTGACACTTCAGGTCCGCGCCCTTCGACTGTCCGCCAGCCGAATTTCTGTAACCCCCACGGCTGTTCTGCTTGCTGCTCACCTCGCAGCACTCAGCCACGTGGCGAGCGGACTAGCTGACAAGGACAGCATAACTGTGCCCACAGCTAATTCATGATCTAGAATAATTTATTGGAATAAGACCATACATTCAAATGTGTGGGCTACGTTAGCTCTCACGTTTACGATAATGATCGTGAAAAGAAATTCTTAAGGCACTTCCAAACGTTAGGAATGATTAAGAGAACGGTCCTGAAGAAAAGCGGTTAAGAGGAACTACTTAACTTCTATAATACTATGACTGTACCTTTACTGGCTGGAGGGCAAATTTAAGGACTGGGTGAAAGAAAGATTCTGCATCCGGAAAATCATGGAGACCTTTGGAGAAAAGACATCCACCTGCATGAATATTAAGAGCTTAGATGGACAACCGGTCCTAAGCAAAGAAGGAAAAGCAGAAAGATGGAAGGAGTACGTAGAAAGTCAATATGAGAGAGATGCAGTTCAAGGCAATGTTCTGGAAATGGAAGAGGAAGTAGATGAAAATAAGGAGATATAACACTCCGTGAAGAATTTGACGAAACACTGAAAGATTTAAGTCAAACAAGGCCCCGGGAGTAGATAACATTCCGTTAGAGCTACTGATAGCCTTGGAAGAGCCAGCCATAGCAGAATTTTTCCATTTGGTGAGTATATGATACAAGCGAAATAACCTCAAGCTTCAAGAAGAATATAATATTCCAATTCCAAAAAAAGCAGGTACTGACAGGTGTGGGGAGTACTGAACTACCTATTTAATAACTCACCGTTGTAAAATACTTTCACGAATCCTTTACAGAAGAATGGAAAAACTGGTAGAAGCCGACATCGGGGAAGATCAGTTTGGGTTCCGTAGAAATATAGGAACACGCGAGGCAATATTGACGCTATGACCTGTCATAGAAGATGCATTAAGGGCTGGCAAACCTATGTTTGTAGCATTTGCAGACTTTGACAAAGCTTTTCACAATGGCGACTGTAGTACTCTCAAATTCTAAAGGTGGCTGGAGTAAAATACAGGGAGCGAAAGGCTATTTACAATTTGTACAGAAGCGAAATGGCAGTTATAAGAGTCGAGGGGCACAAAAGGGAAGCAGTGGTTGGAAAGGTGGTGAGACAGCGTTGCAGCCTATCCCTGATGTTATTCAATCAGTATATTGAACAAGCTGTAAAGGAAACAAAAGAAAAATTTGGAGGGGGAATTTAAATCCATCGAGAGGAAATAAAAATTTAAAGATTTGCAGAAGACATTGTAATTCTGGCAGAGACAGCAAAGGATCTGTAAGAACAGTTGAACAGAATGGAATCTTGAAAGGAGGATATAACAAAAGCAAAACGATGATAATGGAATGTAGTCGAGTTAAATCAGGTGATGCTGAAGGAACTAGACTAGGAGATGAGACAAAGTATTAAATGAGTTTTGCTATTTGGGGAGCAAAATAACTGATAATGGTCGAAGGAGAGAGGATGTAAAATGTAGACTGGCGATGGCAAGGAAAGCATTTCTGAATAAGAGAAATATCTTGACATCGAGCATAGATGTAAGTGTCAGGAAGTCTTTTCTGAAAGTGTTTGTATGGAGCGTAGCCATATATGGAAGTGACACATGGACGATCAATAGTTTAGACAAGAGGAGAATAGAAGCTTTCGAAATGTGGTGCTACAGAAGAATGCTAAAGATTAGATGGGTAGATCACGTAACTAATGAGGACGAAAGACTACATCCCCGTCTTATACACCTCTTAATACGTGCACTATGTTATTTGTCTTCCACTCTTACTATTCCCTCTCGGTTCTAGTATATATTTCCTATTACCCGTCTTTCCCCATAGCTTATCCCCATTTTTCTCAGAATTTAGACCTTGTGTCACTGTTTCACACTGTAAAATGTTTTGTCCAGGTCGGAAAAGGCTGTGAACCTGTCTTGGTTTTACATCAGTCTCCTTTCCATTATCAACTGCCTCGTCAGGACTATCTCTCTGGTGCTTTTACATTTCCTAAGGCCAAGCTCATCGTCGTATAACAGATGAAAAATTTCCTTTTCCATTCTCCCGTATATTATAATTGTAAGTAACGGATGTATCAGCTGTTTATTAGGCTATGTGGTAATTTCCACACTTGTCGGCTCTTGCCGTCTTGGGAATTGTGCAGGTGACGATTTTCCGGAAGTCTCACTATCGCCAGTATACTACACGCCAACATGAATAACCGTTTTGTTGCCACTTCCCCCAATTATTTTAGAAATTCCGATGAAATATTATCTATCCCTTCAGCCTTTTTTGACTTATTTGATTTTAAATCTTCCAAAGCTCTCCTAAATTGTGATCCTAATACTGCGTTCCCTACTGACTGCAGTTTCTTCTTCGATGACTATCAGATAACTCTTCCCCTCATAGAGGCCGTGAGTCTATTCTTTCCCCTAACCTCGCTCTCCTCTGCATTTAACAGCGGACTTCCAGTTGCACTCTTAATGTTACCGACCTTGCTTTTCATTTGACCGAAGGTTGTTTTGACTTCTCCAAATGCTGAGTCAGTCCTTCCGATAATAATTTCTTTTTCGTTTTTTTCGCATTTTTCGTGCAGCCATTGCGTCACAGCTTCCCTGCACTTCCTGTTTATTTCATTGCTAAGTGACACGTATTTCTGCATTCCTGTATTTCCGTGAAAATTTTTGTACTCCCTAATTTCGTCGATTAACTGTAGTATTTCTTCTGTTACCCATGATTTCGTCGATGTTACCTCCCTTGTATCGACGTTTCTCTCTACAACTTCTGTGACTGCTCCTCGTAGAGACATCCATTGCTCTTCAATTCAACTCAATCAACCAAGCCATTCCTTATTGCAGTATCTATAAGCCTCCGAGATCTTCAAGCGTATCTCTTTATCTCTCAGTACTTCCGTACCCCCTTCTTTGAGCTTTGATTCTTTCTGGCTGGTCTTTTGCTACATCACTGCTACATTGTGATCTGAATCTTTACGCTTTACAATCCAATATCTGATTTCGGAATCTCTGCCTGACCGTGATATAATCTAAGTGAAATCTTCCTGGGTATCCCGGCCTTTCGAAGTACACGCCCTTCTCTTGTGATTCTCGAACGAATTTTCGTTATTACTGTGTGAAATGTATTGCAGAACTCAGATAGTCTTTCTCCTGCCTAATTTCTGCTCCTAAGCTCATATAATCCTGTAAATCTTTCTTCTGCTCCTTCCCCTTCAACCGCATTTCAGTGCACTATGAATATTATATTTTCATACCCCTTTACATACTGAATTACCTTTTAATATGGTCATATACATTTTCTATCTCTTCATCCTTTGCTTTCGACGTTTGAATGTATGCCTGAACTATTTTTGTTGGTGTCTATTTGCTGTCGATTCTGATGAGAACAATACTGTCAGTGAACTGCTCGCAGTAAGTCACTCCCTGTCCTGTCTTCCTGTTCATAACGAATTATACTCCTTCTACTCCCATTATTCCATTTCCTGCTGCTGTTCACATTACTCTATACTCGTCTGAACAGAAATTCTTGTCCTTTTCAATTTCACTGCACTAACCACCACTATATCTATATTGTTAGCGTTTACCTTTTCGCATTTTCTAGCTTCCCTGACACACTCAAACTCCTGACATTCCACGCCCCGTCTCGTAGAACGTTATTCTTTCGCTGGTTACTGAATCTGTCTCTGATGGTCATCTTGCCCTTTGCACCACCCTCCATTTACAGAAAAATGTGTAAAAGCCCCAGTACGAAAGCCTCATGAAGGCTGGACGATGATGTCAACATCAACAGAAAAAAATAACAAACGGAAAGCACACTCCATGTTGCCCTTCTGCACATGAGCGCGTTATTGCCATCTAGTATGCATCGGCGAATTTACACCAGGAGCTCACTTGCACTGCCTATTTCTGTATGATGATGATTAATTACCTAATTCCCTTAGTACCACCCATTATATCAACAGATGGCAGCTCCATTAGATCCCCTTCGATCATGGCGGATCGTCCTCGAAAACAACGTTAAGAACTCCTGTGATATTAATAATGATCATAGAGCGGCTGTTCGTGAATTTCATTTTACTTGCACTGCAGGTATCTGGGTGCTGTCTGGAGGAACACGTAAACTGTGCTGGCATAAACTGTCGCCAGCACACCGGTCTAAAAAACAGTTATGGGCGTGAGGTAGACCGCACTGCAGTTCCTTCTCTAAATCCTCGCACAAACGAAAGAATGGCTGACATCGAAATAAGTGTCCAAGGAATAGAAATGCAACTGAAATCACTCAACAGAGGAAAGTCCACTGGACCTGACAGGATACTGATTCGATTCCACACAGAGTACGCGAAAGATCTTGCCCCCTTCTAACAGCCGTGAATCGCAAGTCTCTAAAGGAACGGAAGGTTCCAAATGATTGGAAAAGAGCGCAGGTAGTCCCAGTCTTCAAGAAGGGTCGTCGAGCAGATGCGCAAAACTATATACCTATATCTCTGACATCGATATATTGTAGAATTTTAGAACATGTTTTTTGCTCGCGTATCATGTCATTTCTGGGAACCCAGAATCTTCTCTGTAGGAATCAACATGGATTCCGGAAACAGCGATCATGTGAGACTCAACTCGCTTTATTTGTTCATGAGACCCAGAAAATATTAGATACAGGCTCCCAGGTAGATGCTATTTTCTTTGACTTCCGGAAGGCGTTCGATACAGTTCCGCACTGTCGCCTGATGAACAAAGTAAGAGCCTACGGAATATCAGACCAGCTGTGTGGCTGGATTGAAGAGTTTTTAGCAAACAGAACACAGCATGTTGTTATCAATGAAGAGACGTCTACAGCCGTTAATGTAACCTCTGGCGTGCCACAGGGGAGTGTTATGGGACCATTGATTTTCACAATATATATAAATGACCTAGTGGATAGTGTCGGAAGTTCCATGCGGCTTTTCGCGGATGATGCTGTAGTATACAGAGAAGTTGTAGCATTAGAAAATTTGTAACAAAATGCAGGAAGATCTGCAGCGGATAGGCACTTGGTGCAGGGAGTGGCAACTGACTCTTAACATAGACAAATGTAATGTATAGCGAATACATAGAAAGAAGGATCCTTTGTTGAATGATTATATGATAGCGGAACAAACACTGGTAGCAGTTACTTCTGTAAAATATATTGGGAGTATGCGTATAGAACGATTTGAAGTGAAATGATCATACAAAATTAATTGTTGGTAAGGCGGGTTCAAATGGTTCTGAACACTATAGGACTTGACATCTGTGGTCATCAGCCCCTAGAACCTAGAACTACTTAAACCTAAGTAACCTAAGGACATCACACAACATGCAGTCATCACGAGGCAGAGAAAATCCCTGACTCCGCCAGGAATCGAACCCGGGAACCCGGACGCGTGAAGCGAGAACACTACCGCACGACCACGAGCTACGCACGTAAGGCGGGTGCCAGGTTGAGATTCATTGGGAGAGTCCTTAGAAAATGTAGTCCACCAACAAAGGAGGTGGCTTACAAAACACTCGTTCGACCTATACTTGAGTGTTGCTCATCAGTGTGCGATCCGTACCAGGTCGGGTTGACAGAGGAGATAGAGAAGATCCAAAGAAGAGCGGCGCGTTTCGTCACAGGGTTATTTGGTAGACGTGATAGCGTTACAGAGATGTTTAGCAAACTCAAGTGGCATACTCTGCAAGAGAGGAGCTCTGCATTGCGGTGTAGCTTGCTGTCCAGGTTTCGAGAGGGTGCGTTTCTGGATGAGGTATCGAATATATTACTTCCCCCTACTTATACCTCCTGAGGAAATCACGAATGTAAAATTAGAGAGATTCGAGCGCGCACGGAGGCTTTCCGGCAGTCATTCTTCCCGCGAACCATACGCGGCTGGAACAGGAAAGGGAGTTAATGACAGTGGCACGTAAAGTGCCCTCCGCCACACACCTTTGAGTGGCTTGCGGAGTATAAATGTAGATGTAGATGTAGAAGATCGATAGCAGACGCTGGATCAAGTGCGCTTATCATCAGAGAGGCCAGAGATACACCCACAAGCGACACGCTGCCAACACCACCTCGCCAGAATGTATTTAGGCCGCCGCCGCTCACTGGGGGCCTCGCTCACTCACTCATCCAGTTTATGCGTCTGTCAGTTTAGTCGCAGGGTGGGGTTAGTTCATCACAGGCTGCGACAGGATGTGGCGACCAGATCAGTGACTTTGGCGGGACTAATTTTATTGACATTACATCACTCTGCAAGAGGGCTATTACTGATGAGCTTGTACCACAAAACATGGACTCTATTCAAGTAAGTAACAGTTTCCTGTCCATATTAATAAAGAATCGTGTTAACGCACGTGTGCGTTTGTGTTGCAGAGAGAGGATACTGGTCACCAATAACAGTGTCCTCTCCCTTGCTTCCATTCGGTATAAGACTCTACATAAATTACATATAAACCCCACGTTTCTTGCCTGCTTCGTCCACCGTGGTGTCTCGCTCCAGTCCTCAGTTGGCAGAAAGCGGCAAAAATTGGAAGCCATCAGTCGAACTGCATATCTGACGCAGCACCTGTTCGCTGACCTTGGTGTGGGGAGGGTGGGGAGTTTGCCGACGTCGTCACGCCATCAGTACGGCTCTGAAGGACAGAGACATTACGGGACGAATATCTATAATAGTAAACAACTATGAGAGCAAACTGATATGGACGATATTCTTTTTGTCAGAGACATACTGTCTTCTCGACTGGCGCCTTGCCTCAGCGAAATTAAACAAACTTTTAATCCCCTGAGGCGTAGATGTTTCAAAATTCTGCCAACAGCTACTCATTTTGTGAAGATTATAATAAAAAATTAAAACAATTGTGTTTGTCAGACATTCCTATTTTGTCCTACGACGCGCGTAGAAGACTTCCGCCTCAGCTTTAACTGGAATATTTGTTTGCATGATTATTTCTTGTCGCGGATATCGTCAGCTGTCTCCTACACTCATCTTTCCGCCTCATCTTAGTTATCATGTGCTACTTATTATCACTCTTTATAAACTATAATAGAGCTGTATACAAGATGTACCCACTAAATATAAACCACCCATAGGTAATTATACACCTTTGTATCGCTGAATATCACCCACAAATACGAAACAAAAGCAGTCCAGAGATCGTACAGCTATAGAGACAGAGTATTTTGTAAGACAAAAAGCATTACCAGCTTATATTTACAGAGAAAAATACACACGATGTTCCTATAGTTGATTGTACTTTTAGAAACTTGCCGCTGCTTAAGAAATCTTTCTTCTCTCAATCCTTTTCCTGATCCAATATTACCCGTAATTCTTTGTTCTGTTCCTTCATCTGCTGTAGTGTTTGCATCGTTCATGTTTGTTTGATTTATATCCTCCTTTACACATAAGTGTGATGTAAAGGTTACTTGTCGACGTCATTTTCGTTTTGATTCTGTTTAGACTGTCGTATGGCTCAAATGCTCTCAGTATCTTATCCTAGTTGCCTATTCATGGCATTATGCCATCTCCTGATGCCACTGATATTTCCTTACATTTGCTTGTCTGGATTGCCTTCTAATCCAATACCACTTCACTGAAGCGTAGTCGTAAACACAGACTGAAGCAGCACCATTTCTACCATCACGTCAGCCTCCCTCCCTCTCTGCCACTCACCCCTCCCCACACCCCTTGGCAGTCTACTCCCGCCATGCGAATGGCAAAGTAATGGGTTACCTTTTGGCATACAGAGACTAGATAGTCTCTTAATTAAAAGTCATATGTCCGTAATGCAATGACTTACTTTTTCTGCATCCTCAAGCAGTTGATCTTTTTCTGATTCGCCCACCTTATGGGTTAGTTTTCAACTCTAATCCTAGAATTGTGATTCAGGTACTGATCTACCTGTAAAGCTTTGAGACTGATCCCTGAACACTGTAAGACTCTGTCTTGAAACGTTATTTCACATAAACATAAATCAGGCTTAAAAGAGCGTAACAGTAAGAGCTCCAGTCCTGATTTCTGCCTATTGTGCTACCATTCTCGCAAGGCGAGCACCATCGTTCCCAACACGCCACTAATTGCGCTATTCTAACACCATGACGCCCCCCCCTTCCCCCCAGTGCTCCACCAATTATTCCATCAGAGCACTATCCTCCCCAGTGCGCCACCAGTTGTGATATCTGAGCACCGTACTTTGCAACACCCCACCAATAGCGCTGACCGTGCATCATCCTTCCAGGTCGCCACCAATTGAAGACATGCGCGGAAAATCGGACTAACCCTCAAATTTAAAAGCTTAGAGATAAGTGCTGACATCTGTTGCTGCTGGTATGGGAAATATCAAAACACTTTCGTGTCACTCCTAAGAGATATTTAGGGGTGAGAACAATATCAGTTAAGATAGTGCCCATTTCTAGCAATAGACGACAACACTTCTATTTAAATTTTTACATTTGAGGATTGGCCCGTTTTTCCGCGCAAGTCTTCAAGTGCGCTGTTCGAGCACAAGCCCCCTGTGAAAGGCAAACTGACATGCTCGAGTTCCTATCTCCGACATAAATATTTATGTCACCATACATTCCATTGAAAATAGATCACCTCACTTCTGTACATACACTGGAGAACCAAAGAAACCGTTACACCTGCCTAATATTGCGTAGGGACCCGAGAGCGCCCAGAAGTGCCGCAACACGACGTGGCGTGGACTTGACTAACGTCTGAAGTAGAGACTGAGGGAACTGGCACCATGAATCCCGTAGGGCTGTCCATAAATCCATAAGAGTACGAGGGATAGAGATCTCTTCTGAACAGCACGTTGAAAGGCATCCACAATATGCTCAATAATGTTCATGTCTGAGAAGTTAGGTGGCTAGCAGAACTGGATAAAATCAGACGAGTGTTCCTGGAGCCACTCTGCAGCAATTCTGGACGTTTAGGGTGTCGCATTGCCTGCTGGAATTGGCTACCTCTATCGGAATGCACAATGGACACGAATGGATGCAGGTCATCAGAAAGAATGCTTACGTACGTGTCACCTGTCACTGTCGTACCTAGACGTATCAGGGGTCCCATATCACTCCGACTGCACACGCCCACACCGTTACGGAACCTCCACCAGACTGAACTGTCCCCTGCTGACATGCAGGGATCATGGTTTCATGAGGCTGTCTCCACACCCGTGCACGTCCATCCGCTCGATAGAATTGGCAACAAGGCTCATCCGACCAGGCAACATGTTTCCAATCATCAACAGCCGAACGTAAGTGTTGACGTGCCCAGGCAGGCGCAAGTCTTTGTGCCGTGCGCTTATCAAATTTACACGAGTGGGCCTTCGTCTCCGAAAACCGATATCGATAGTGTTTCGTTGAATGGTTCGCAAGCTGACACTTGTTGCTGGACCAGCACTGAAATCTGCAGCAATTTGTAAAGAGTTGAACTTCTGTCACGCTTAACTATTCTCTTCAGCCGTCGTTGGTCTCATTCTTTCATGATCTTTTGCCGGCCGCAGGGATGTCGGAGATTTGATGTTTTACCGGATCCTGATATTCACGATACACTCGTGGAATGGTCATACGGGAAATTTCCTCACTTCATCGTTACCTCGGAGAAGCTGTGTCTCATTTCGCGTGCGTCGAATATAACACCACGTTCAAACTCACTTAATTTTTGATAACCTGCCATTGTAGCAGCAGTAACCGATCTAACAACTGCGCCAGACATTTGTCTTCTTATATAGGCGTTACCTACCGCAGTTTCGTATTACGTCTGTTAACATATCTCTGTATTTGAATTCTCATGCCTATGCCAGCTTCTTTGGCGCTTCACTGCATTACTGCATTCGTATGTTATCAGTTGTGGATTCCACGAGACACAGCATACTGCATATCCAGTGTTCCACCAATACAGTGCAGGTCTTCCCTATTGACTTGACCATCGAATAAAATTACATCTCTTTAAAGCGTTCCTTTTATTACCAAAAAAGAACACTTTCCAATGGTTTTCCATCTCGTAACATTCATTATTTCCTCAACAGCACGAGCCCATTGTCTTACCTTTCAGCCGTGTTGTAGCTCTGGGTTTTGTCGTTTCTCTTCTCATTCCCACGGTCAAGGATAATATAACACCATACCTCAAACTAGACACATATAAAATACGTCGACTACTGTTAGACTGTGCCACATCTGAAGCTGAATGGATCCTTTAGTATATCCACGACTGTCCATTTAGTGTCAGTATTGTACCATGGCCACGTTTCAGTTCATTAACTCGAAAATAAATTGCTGTGAACATCGGTGCAGCAGCCGCATGACCTTAATTTCCATTTCTGATGTGTGAATTTGTAGACACCATGTTAGGCATCAAGATAAGGAGCTGCGGATACATCTGGAAAACACTTTTTTTTTCACTATGCTGCTGATCGCATTGGTTGGGTGTACCAGTTCCGGCTCTCAAGAGCGAGTGTCTCGTCAGACGAGTAATAAATCGAATAGTCGTCTGGGGCCGTCTTGGTCGAGTGATGTCTAGTGATCCAAATGGATTCTAATGCAACAGGTAAACTGTTGTGAATCCAAAAGGAAATAACAGGAGTTAACCAGTTTTTTTTCCATCAACTCCGTCATATACCGCACTAAACACACCACTACTTATCTTACTCACTTAACAATTCCAATAGAAGCAATAACAGAATTATCAATTCTAAGATACTTCACAATAATTGTCACCTTTTCATTGAAATCTGCACGAAGTACCATTTTTCTCTTGGACTTCCGTAGCCACCTGGCGTGTAAGTGACGTCAAAAGAGTAACAATAGCCTGAGCATGAACTAACAACTGTAAACAACAGGTATGCATTCGGTCAGTCAGATGTAAACAGGCAGTGTTAAGTAGTGTATCAACGTTGTTTTGCCACAAATCGCAATGGATCAATGTGTATAAATCAAGTGTTCAAGACATTCTCCAGAATGCTTTGAAGCAGATAAAAGGTGTGTGCAAAGCTTAGGCCGCACACCCTGACTCTAGAACAAAAAGAATGACGCGTGGACACCTGTTGCAACTTGATTGAAATGCAAAACTCGGGCAATACTTTTCTGGGAAATGTCATTGGTGACGAGGGGTGATGTTATCCGTGCGAATCTAACAAAAACGACAAACTACAGGAATTCACATTAGAGGTCAACGCTTTGACGACGTAACCGTCATTCAACCCAGGTTACACGTGAGCTGTGCGTCATCTAAAACTAGGACGTTTCTGACTGTTTCACATGGTTGTGCGAGCCTTTTGTGCGTTTTTCTCATAGGGAATATACATATCATCTCAAACATGAAAACCACCGTAATAACTATTCTCTATTTGTATTAATGCCATGTCTCTAGTTTTCGGACTGTCAGAGTATGATACGTGACATGCGGTTTAAGTATTGTAAATAATATTTTTAACGAGATAGCTGTCAGCAACTGACTACCTTCTTCCTAACATTAAATTACGCGTTGCTTTCAACCATATTCTAGAGAGATGGGCTAACGGAGGTACGTTTCTCAGTGAATCATCTCGAAAGGAGGGTAGGTGAACGTGTTTTGCTTGAAGCGAAAGGCAGACTGTGCAGAGAAGTTTCGCCGCCTGTGACGCGTATTTATCTGTTTGGAGAGAAGCGGTCGTGACCTGCAAGAAATTGGAGCGTCTCATTCAATAAACACCCGACTTATCTCGAAACATGTCCCGTTGCAAACCGTAATAAGCATAATATTTGTACGCAGCTCTGTTCTATCACTCTCGAGTACTTATAAATAATGGTACACAACATCATTTAAACTACGCAGTTGTTTAAATGTATCCGTAGTTAAAAGCTATGTCACGGAACACAGAGAAAATGTCTCGTTACCTGCCGGTGTTTTCTGAAACTTAATCATGGTATCTCTAGCTGTTCCGAAAATACAAGTAAAGTCACCTAAACAGATAACTTCCAATATTTCCTGTGCCATGTAAGACGTCGAATTTACGTTTTCACCAAGATGAAGTATAACAAAGATGAATCGTAAGCTGTATATCATCTGGCAATAGCAAAATTAATTGAAGGGATTGTGATACCAATATCACTGTTTTAAAATGGAGCTGTAATAATTTCTTTCCTGTTATCGTTCATCTGGAAAAGAGACGGATTAATTGTGTTTTACTCTCCGAAATCCAGTGAACAATGTTGAACACACTACAGATTTTGAAATTTAGTATTTATTTATTTTTAGCGTTAAACAGTCTGATATCTAAATAAGAAAGCAAGTACATCAGAAAAGGAGGAAAAAAGTGTTGAAACATCGCTGATTTCCGTTTCCTACCCCAACAGATGTTTTTTTAATTTTTTAAATTTGTGGTAAGTTGTTTTGGGACCAAACTGCTGAGGTCATCGGTCCCTAAGTTTACACACTACGTAATCTAACTTACACTAAGGACAATACACACACCCATGCCCCAGAGAGGACTCGAACCCTCGACGGGGGAAGCCGTGCGAACCGTGACAAACGCCCTAGACCTTTCGTCTACCAGGCGCGGTCCCTATCTGTTCAAAAGTATATGGCCACCTATTACTTGACATTAATGTAGGGTGTGTCAGACTTTCGCTATTATAATTGGTTGAACTTCGCTGGTTGTAATTACAGTGAAGTGGTAGAAGGTCCCTAGAGGCATGGCAGCACATACTTTCGCAATAGCCATAACCAAACAAGAAAGGAACCTTCATCGCTGGAGTCTGGAGCAAAGTTGACGTTCCAACTCAGCCCGAAAGCTTTCCACGGGATAGAGATCGGGATTCTGGTCACGTCAGTCCATTTCAGAAATGTTGTTGTCCACAAATCATTGTCTCACAGAACCTACGTTGCACTGTTACGCTCATAAGTCGTCTCCTAACTACTCTGTACTGAACACAGTGCTGCTAAATGTGTTCCTATCCTACCGCATGCAGCTTTTAGCTTTTTCTCGAGCGCAATGAGAGGACAGGGCTTTAACCACCGAAAAGAGCCCCATATCGTAACACCCCTCCTCCGCACCTTACTGCTGGCACTGCACATGATGGCAGGTAGCGTTTTCCAGGCATTCGCGAAACCCAAGTTCTGCCCTCGGACTGCCACGGTCTACAGCATGATTCATGACCCCATTCACTCGTTTCCAGTCATCCTTTGTCAGTGGCGTCGTTCTTCACCCCACCTCATGCGTCGCCTACCACTCACAAGGAGCGTTCCCCCGTGATTTAAGTTAAGATACCATGCACCACACACTGCACTCATTCACCCTGGTAAGCACTCGTTTGCGAGTAATGGACGAAAAAAATTCGGAATTTTGTGTCAACTCAGTAGTCATAAAAAAGTTGTTTCACATAGGTGTAACCGCTAGTATCACAGCTTTGCCTAGAGGAAGATGTGTGTTCGAATTTTGTCAGGGACACAATTTTCTATTTTTATATCTTTATCGAAAGGGCTTTAATCATCATTTTATTCAATTAACTGATTTAAATGTAATTTTTTAATTCCTTTGTCACTTACTTTCAACCATAATATCAACTTCTTCATCTGCTCTCATTTTTCTTCCTGGCATTCTTTCTCCGCCTGAAATAATTATTTATGCGTTTTTAATTAATTTTATGTGTTTAGTTGCATTAAATTTCTATTGTTTTATCACCCTGTTTTTTCGTCCACATTCTTGCGTTCCTTATTTCTATTTCTCATTTTGACTGAATTTCGTTTTACTTATAAACCCGCCTTCAACTTTCATCTGCGTTATTTTGTCCTGGTGCAATAGGTATTTAGGTTATGTTCTAAATATTTCACTTGCATCTGCATCTACATGGGTATTTTGCAAATCACATTTAAGCACCCGCACAGAGGGTTAATGAAACCACATCAACAATTCTCTATTTTTCCAATATCATATAGCGCACAAAGAACGAACACCTATCTCTTTCCGTATGAGCTCTGATTTCCCTTATTTTATGTGTTCCTTCCAGTTTAAGTCCTTCGTAATTGTAATTTCTAGGTATTTAGTTGAATTTACTGATTTGTAGTATAACTGAAGTTTAACGGACTCCTTTTAGCACTCATGTGGATGACTTTTCATTACTTACGGTCAACTTTCAATTTCCGCACCATACAGATATTTTTTTCTAAATCGTTTTGCAATATTTTTCGGTATTCTGATGATTTTATTAGTCGATAAACGACAGCGTCGTCTGCAAACAACCTTATATAGATTAAGAACAGCAAAGGGCCTATAACACTACCTTGGGGAACGCCAGAAATCACTTCTGTTATACTCGATGACTTTCCGTCAGTTACTACGAACTGTGACGTCTCTGTCAGGTAATCACAAATCCTGTCACATAACTGAGACGATATTCCATATGCATGCTTGTGTGGTACAGTGTCGAAAGCCTTCCGGAAATCCCTTGTAAATAGCACTCAACACTTTATGTGAATGAAGAGCTAGTTGTGTTTCAGAGGAACGATGTTTTCTAAACACGTGTTGGCTGTGTGTCAATAGACAGCTTTCTTCGTGGTAATTCATAATGTTCGAACACAATATATGTTCCAAAATTCTGTTGCATATCGACGTTAACGATATGGGCCTGTAATTTTGAGGATTACACCTACTACCTTTCTTGAATATTGGCGTGACCTGTGCAGCTTTTCAGTCTTTGGATACGGATCTTTCGTGCAGCGAACGGTTGTATATGATTGTTATGTATGGAGCTAAGGCATCAGCATGCCTTGTAAGGAACCTAATTGGTATACATTCTGGACCAGAAGACTTGCTTTTATTAAGTGATTTAAGGGCAGCTGTTACCATTCGAATCCTCGTATATTTTACTTCGTCTTTTGTGAAGGCATTTCGGAAGGTTGTGTTTAGTAACTCTGTCTTTGATAGTATCTCCATTGCTATTGCTCAGAGAATACATTGATTGTTTCCTGCCGCTAGCATACTTCACATACGACCAGAACCTTTTTTGATTTTCTGCCAGGTTTCGAGACAAAGTTTTGTTGTGGAAACTGTTAAAAGCGTCTCGCATTGAAGTCCGTGCTAAATTTCCAGCTTCTGTAAAAGCTCGCCAATCTTGGAGATTTTGCGTCTGTTTAAATTTGGCATGTTTGTTTCGTTGTTTCTGCAACAGTGTTCTGACCCGTTTTGTGTACCAAGGAGAACCCGCTCCGTCGTTCGTTAATTTATGTGGTGTAAATCTTTCAATTGCTGCCGATACCATTTCTTTGAATTTAAGCCACATATGGCCTCCACTTACATTGTTAATTTGGAATGAGTCTCTCAGGAAGGCGTCAAGTGATTTTTTTTTTTTTTTTTGACAGGTATGTTTTTCCCATATTTTTCGAGGAATTGTAGGTTACAATATTCAATCTCGCTAAGACAACTCTGTGTTCACTAATCCCTGAATCGGTTTTGATGCTCGTTATTAACTCAGGATTACTTCTTGCTAAGAGGTCAAGTGTGTTTTTCACAATCGTTTACAATTCGCGTGGGCTCATGTACTAATTTCTCGAAATAATTTTCAGAGAATGGGCTTAGCACAATTTCGGATGATATTTTATGCGTACCTCCCCATCGTGCACATCTTGTGAATGACTTCGTTCAGGATGACGACATCGCTCGACTAGAGTGGTCAGCATGTTCTCCAGACATGAACCTATCGAACATGCCTCGTATAGATGGAAAAGGTCCGTTTGTCTGTTTGTGGACACCGTGACCCACCAACAACTCTGAGGGACCTGGGCCGAATGGCCGTTGAGGAGTGGGACAATCTGGACCAACCGTGCCTTGATGACCTTGTGGGTAGTATGCCACGACGAATAGAGACATGCATGAATGCAAGAGGACATGATACTGGGTACTAGTGTTATCGATGTGTACAGCAGTCTGTACCACGACCTCTGAAAGTCTCGTCGTATGGTGGTACCACAAGCAATGTGTGGTTTTCATGAGCAGTAAGAAGGGCGGAAATGACGTTTAGGTTGATATCTATTCCAATTTTCTGTACAGGTTCCTGGTGATGCAAAACTTTTTTTGATGTGTGTATCATATTCGAGATTTAGTTCAGATCCTATGGAGTGAAATCGCGGGTTCATTGGAAATTACAAGTAGACAAAATCTTTATTAGATATTTCGGATGTATATTTTAACTTCAGAAAGTAATTTGTTGATGTGACAATGGCAGCATGTCTCATACCTATATAGTGGACCATTTTTGAGCTGTGCTAAGATGGTATTTGCTATTTACAAACTTTTATTACCGCTTACTGGCGTTTCAATGCCACTGAGGTGCCGATTCTGTTAATATGAGGTGGTTTGCAAATGTATGTATTTAAACTTAACGTCACTGTAGGTGTTCAGAGTATCGAATGCAAAACTTTATGCTTGTCTTTCACATTTACGCTGAATGACATTGAAGGTTAATTGATGTACGTTTGCACAACATTAAGTAAATAAAACGAAACAGTATGCATGTAACTTGCTTTTCAATGTCAGCACCAATTATCTCGAGTATGCAACAGAACATTTCTCCCGTCAACTAATACATTCGTAAAGCTTATCCCGCTATTTCGATAACTGAGGGCAAACTGTATTCTCCACGTTCTTTTCGGGACAAATGTAGGTCATTCACATGCATTGACTTCCTTTTTGACAGCAAAAGCCACAATGCTGCACTGGTCTCCAAGCACAGAGGCTTCGTGGCACCTATCCTACATCATACGTAGAATAGATTTTAATCTAATCTACTTGACTCCACCAAAAACTGTCGGAGGATATCGCACTCACTCCGACCAGTCTGTTGGCCGATGTTATTGGACGACCTCTTTTGGGATAAACTAAAGTTTTAGGACAATGCTCCAGTAGGAATATGTCATAAAGGGCCATGAGCTGCTTTTATGTTAACAGTTGTTTATGTTGAGACAGATATCTTAATGTGTCCTTTGATATCTTGTACCATGTTACCACACTCATGCACTGGGGTCCTGGTCTTAGAGCTAATACCAATCATTGGAAGTGTGACTATGTACAACGAATACGGCTGGCTGGTAGAATTAGCCCTATAAGCTATTAGAGCGTATAATGTACGAGTATGCTGAAGTTATATTTCCACATGAGAGTCTCGTTTCGGAATTATGCATCAAACTGTGATACGACAAGCTTTGTTATATGGAGCTGTTAATGTTCTACCACTCTAAAGATCGTATGCAACAGTATTTCATCTGTTGGACATTCTTTTAGTAAGTATATGGTCCTTCCTTTGCACATGTAGGCTTGTTATTAATTTATTGTTGTATGTATTGACTAGTTGCCTGATAAACGGTGCGACGTAGCTGACTGTGGTGAGCGCCACCAATGGTGCGCGGGTTGCGGCACGCTTGACGACCGTGCGCCCAGTATAACAGAGGTACTGGCGGAGGACATACGGTGCTGTATGTAATTTTACTTATTTTCGAAACAGGCTTATGTCTGTTGAAGTTATTTTACTGGTCTTGACGCAGCCGCCGGGCTAAGGCATTTTTCATTTATTAGTGTGTATGTAAGTAATATGTTATCATTTACGTAATTTTCAAGTTTATGTGTAGATTATACCACTGGTCTAGATGTTATTTTGATCACTTTTAGGACTTCTGACGATGGATAATTTTACTGTAGCAGAAACCATGGTCAAGGTTTAATATAAACATAATATAGTGCAACTGTGGGCTGTTTTTCATTCGAGACAAATCTTGTTGTGCTGATACCATACAGCCGAATGGTTCATATATATATACTTAAGTAAATGAGTTTTCTGAATCAGGCACATATTTATTTTGCCACTTCGCATTTCAATGGTTCACACCATCAGCTTCTGGTGGAGATGTATTTAGTTACATACCTGGTGTTAGTCAAGAGTACAAAGTCATGTATTTAGCAAGTATTTCCTAACCTGGAGTATTTATAACTCGGTATCCAGCCATACATTTTCTAGACTCTATTTGAACTATGTTAGAGTATAGTGAGTTCTTTGGGATCGCACTTACCCATTTCTTCTCTGCTATAAGTTACATCAATGTCTGCGGTTTACATTATACCAGTTACACACCATCTACAGGGTTCCAAAGCGACCTTGATGCTCTTTTTAGTTCGTGAGTAACATTTTATATGACGAAGCTTACAGCTAATAATTGTTATATGAGACAATTGTGTAATGGGTGCCGCTAGCTAGGTATGGGAAAATGGCTCCCTGCAGCAGGATGAGGGAAGTTCAGACCATGTAGGCAACAACGTGTTGCTTAAGACCTTTAGTAACAGTGACAAGTAAGTGTTGAGCAGAGTACTTGCACCAGGCAGACGGTAGTTGGAGGGCGATGATCCTCGGTTCTAAAGTGCACTGACATGGATGCATAAAGCTTTTGCTGCTTCTACATTACAGCGAGCAGCTGCTGTCTAGGACAAGACGACAGAGCAGCGGCGCGTTGGGCAGTAGGTGCGTCGGGCACTTCGCCCAATGGGACTGCCTACAGTGTTGAACACGCACTTCGTTCGCTAGAGAGGGGATGTGAAATGCTGACTGTATCTCACTGCATGTGTCTGACCAGCTGGTTGTTGCAGATGGCTGGATGCCAGGGCTACCAATAGTACAGCCAGTCAGCCAGTGATGTCCTACAGATGGTGCTGGTGACCGCGCGTAAGTGAGGCGTCGACTGGTACAGGCTGAGAGACATTATGTGACCCAGCTGTACTGATGATGGTGGGCAGGCCCGGGTGGCTTAAACAAAGTTGTATGGCGCTGATAGTGCGGGAGAAACTGGGTTTCTGTGTCTCGTGGAAACGTCACGAATGGGTACAGTGTTCTGCGGGGGGTATTCACTCAGGAGGAGGCAATCATAAAGCGGCCCAGCAGCGAAGGGTTGGTTCATCGACAAATCCCTAACTGTGTTTGTCAGTGCTCCAGATACGGCACTTCCTCCATCTTTAGGTGAATCCTCCACACAAGGATGCTACTTGAGAGTCCAGCTGCAACCAAGGCTGCTATGTACTTCTTATTTTTTCTGAACTTCATAATCTCCGGCATGAACTTGTTTTCTTTAATTACTTTTTCCCTTTGCGTGTTCTTCTTACTATTCTCTATTACACATTATTGTAGTCTTGTGATGGTCAAACGCAGAGGTGATCCTTAAAATTTTCCCGGCATACTGGATATTCTATGGGTTTCGGGATTGCAGCCGGATGGTGTTAATTTCTCGCCACAATATTTTGGCTGGCAACCGCCCAGCCACTGCAGGTGAGTGTCTCCATAGAATACTCCAATACAGAGCTTTTAAAAACTACTTTTTCCATTATGAAAACGTTGCTACATTCACTGAGGGTGAGTCACTTGGCCGTTGGAGCCGCACAACTACTGCGGATCTACAAGATAAAGGAGGGCAAAGGTGGGATTCGGGCAACTCTAGAGCACAATGCTTGTTATTATCTGTTTATGACAGACAGTTATTGCAGAAGTTTGTATGATGAGGAGCCGGTGGCGATGTTTGGCCGATGCTTTTTCACACAGCCAAGCAGGTGTTCCATTGCCAAGCGGCTATTTCGTGCTGCCTAAACCTAATCCACGGAAGCAAGAAGGATTGACAGAAGACTCTTAATTAACTAATTTGCTTTCCCTTGCACAGGACCTCGAAGGGTTGGTCTGGCGGATAGATTTACGACTAGTGGGCGTCTTAGGTTGTGGTTCCAGCTACGGTGATGGTTAATCGGAAAGAAGTGCCTGAGATGTCGCATCATGTATCATTTATCGAAAAAAGCTTGCTCTCTAGTTCTATTCGCAGTGCGTCAAACAACTGAGCAACTTCGTAGCAGATACAAATGACAATTAGTTCTTACACTTTGAGTAACCAACGTGACCAATTTTCTTGAAAGAATTCGGCTTCACTCCCTGGGAGAACGTCCTTAGATGTCACATAGTGTACGATCCATCGAAAAAACTTACCCCGCAGTTCTATTCACTGTGCGTAGCCAAATGACCTTGTTCGATTTTAGCACCTGCATCCCACCCCCTCAGTTATTTGCTGTATGGTAATACTGAAAGACTGTGCAATTTAATTATTGTCTATAATGTTGTCCATTGCCTAAAGTTTAAATTACAACATTAAAACATACTTGCTGCACAACGTAAGAGGGCACAGTTAAACAGATTCTCAGCCAATGTCGAGACATCATAAACTTGAGCATTTTAAGTATTCAGCCTGTACTACTGTGTATTTATTATGTTTAAAATTTTTCCTTGGGTGAAGTGTAATTTCAACTTTAAGAAAGAAGTTTTATGCACAACATCCTCTGCAAGTAGACTATGTCACTGCATATAATGTTTGCTTACCTAAGAACTAGTGTCCCTTCCAGAAGATAGTCGATTGTTTCCTGAATATGGGCCAGTAAGCCGAAAACTAGTTTGAAGTAAACAAAAATGGGTAGAACAAAAACATTGTACTTACTACTCAACCTTAAACTAATTCATTTTTATTGAGTATCAGCATAATAAAAAAAAACTGATGTGAGAATAGACTTTTCAATGGTTTTATAAAAGACATCAAAATTGGAAGCTGCAGTTTGTAGCAGCATGTTTCAGCAAGAAAGAAGTTGACAGATTCTATGACAAATTAGGTTAGCTGATGGTCAAGTTTATGTTTGTAGCCATTATGTGCCAATTAAATTTTTTTAAAACAGAAGTCTCTAATACACATTACAATTTCATGTCTGATATAACCATCCAACAAAAATGGTTCAAATGGCTCTGAGCACAATGGGACTTAAAATCTGAAGTCATCAGTTCCATAGAACTTAGAACTACTGACACCTAACTAACCTAAGGACATCATACACATCCAGAGGCAGGATTGGAACCTGCGACCGTAGTAGTCACGCTGTTCCAGACTGAAGCGCCTAGAACCGTTCGGCCACAACGGCCGGCACCATCCAACAACATAAACAACTTAAATGAGTTCTGGAAGAACTATACGAGTCAATTATTTTCTGCAATTTAGTTATACTTTTGTTTATTTTGGTAGTACTGTCATTTTCGTTGACGACGCATGCTTTGTTTATTTGTTGTTATAGCTTTGCGCCGGCCTGAGTGGCCGGGTGGTTCTAGGCGCTACAGTCTGGAACCGCGCTACCGCTACGGTCGCAGGTTCGAATCCCGCCTCAGGCGTGGATGTGTGTGATGTCCTTAGGTTAGTTAGGTTTAAGTAGTTCTAGGTTCTAGGGGACTCATGACCTCAGCAGTTAAGTCCCATAGTGTTCAGAGTCATTTGAACCATTTATATCTTTGCAATTTTCAAGCTGCTAGGTTAGTTTCGTTATCGCTACCGAGCTGTTAATTGTGGCTGATCCGCTGTCTATTTGCACCAAAGAAGAGCAACGTTCAGTGATTATTTTTTTGTTGTCGGAAGCGTATCAGGGGCCGAAATTCATGGAAGACTTTCGGTACATTACGAGAACAGTGTTTTGCCATAACGGAGTGTCTAGGAATGGATTGCAAAATTCCGAAATGTTCGCACAAGTATTACGGTCGATGAAGGCGCCGGACGACCGTTTACCGCCACAAATGAAGAAACATTGAGCTTTCACGTGAAATGATTTTCTTAAACAGACGATTAACTATTGACGAAATTGTACATTGCCTGAAAATTAGTCACGGTTCTGCCAACGAAGTCACACAACAGACTTTGGTTTGATAAAGTTTGTGCAAGATGGGACCCAAAACAACTCACACAGTTGCATAAACAAACGCGCTTGAACACCTGCAAAAATCATTTGGGTCGCTATGGTAACGAAGAGGACAACTTCTTGGACAGGATCATTACTGGTAACGAAACATGGGTCCATCATTACGAGCCGGAGAGCAATCGGCAGAGCATGGAATGGAAACATCCAAATTCACCGCGCAAAAAAAAGTTCAAGACCCAACTGTCCCCAGGAAAACATGCTTATGGTTTTTTGGGACGCACAAGTTCCAGTAATGGAACATTATGAGGAAAGGGGCACAACAATAAACAGTGTACGTTACAGTGAGATGCTTACTGCCAGGCTAAAGCATGCAATTCGAAGGATTGCTGTTCTAAAGGTGTTGTGTTATTGCACGACAATGCCCGTCCGCATACTGCTGCCCACACTGCCGAAACACTCCAGAAACGCAGATTTGATGTCCTGGATCATCCTCCATGCAGTTCCGATCTTGCCCCTTCTGACTATCACTTGTTTGGTCCACTCAAAAATGCGTTAAGGGGCCGTCGATTTGCCTCGAACGAAGCAGCGTAAGAAGCGGTGCATTGCTGGCTGGCAGCTCAACCGAGAACCTTTTTTTTATGAGGGCATCAGGAAGCTTCTACAACGATGAAGCAAGTTCGTTGAAACGCAAGGAGACTATGTCGTAAAATGATGTTCTTGTAAGGTTCCTGTATTATTAGAACAAAATTTTATAACTACTTTGCGGATAATAATTGACTTACACTAGGAAAAATATTCAGTGAACATGTAGTCTTGTGACATCGAGTTTTATAACTCTGTTACGTCTAGTGTGGTGCATGTTGCCATATAATCTCCAAGAAATGTTATAACAGCAAGAACGTTTTCATGTACACTACTACCCAACTGTCCTGTATCATCAGTTCGTTTAAAACATCTCCTCTGAGGTGTTTGTTCCACTAAGATTTTAAGGAATATTTGATGCAGACTGACTTGAAAAACATGTCTGGAAATCGTAATGTGAATATGTGTGCTCTTTTGTGATGTTTCTCTGCATGAGTGGGAGAAAAATAGAAGTTTCATAGCTGTTGAGATGTTTACAAATCACGAGTGTCATACTACGTTCGTTGGGACACAATTAGCAGTAAGGTATTGAATGACAGTTTACAGTTATTCCTCTTTATCTAAATCTCAGTCCTACAAACAGGCAAATGAGAAGAAAGGTGATAAATAATTCTACAGTCTCTCCTTATGGGGGGGGGGGGGTGACGGGCGGGGGGGGGGGGGACATGGCAGCGTAATAAAAACTCTTTTTCTTCAAAAATTTACTTGTACCTATGCTGTGAATTGAAAGTGCTTCTCACTTTTCCTAGGTTTTGCTCACACAGGGCTGTCCACTATTCATCGACTTGCCTGTTACTTTTGTGGCTGAATGCACTTTCGGGTTTCTCTGCTTCGTGATGACTGGGTGTTGTGTGATGTCCTTAGGTTAGTTAGGTTTAAGTAGTTCTAAGTTGTAGGAGACTCATGACCATAGATGTTAAGTCCCATAGTGCTTATAGCCATTTGAGCCATTTTTGCACTTTCGGGCACAGCAGTACCACCTAACTGGAAGTACAAGACAATGAGTGGTGTAAACAATGTTATCAATTTCGATTCTAAGTGTAATGTTTACACTAAACTAGTTTCAGATGCATGCCATCAGTATTTTTCGAGAGGACGGTGCAGCCGTGTACTACATTTATGGCCAGCTCTAGCACCTGAGCATCAGAGGAGGAGGTTGGCAGCACTGCGGAGCAGGACAGTAGCTCCTTTGTGTGTGTGTGTGTCGCCCCAGGCCGCGGAGTAGGGCTGGTGGAGCGGAGGACCTCGTTAATGGCGGAGCAGCGGCTGCCTGCGTGAGAGGGAAGGCTATGCGTGCGTGCGTGCCGCTCCTTACAGGCAAGGGATACATCCGCGTGGGACGTCGCCTTCTAGGTAATGACGATGAACATCCACATCCCACTTGAAACGCCAGCTGACTGGTTCAGCCTGCTAATACAAGCTACAGCGCAACAACTTTCATTTTTTTTCGTGTATCGTGGCATATAATTAAAATAAAGTCTCTATCTTACAGAAAGTACAAATTGAAAATAAAAGAAAGTGATACGGATACGGCGGCCGGTGTGGCCGAACGGTTCTAGGCGCTACAGTCTGGAACCACGCGACCGCTATGGTCGCAGGTTCGAATCCTGCCTCGGGCATGGATGTGTGTGATGTCCTTAGGTTGGTTAGGTTTAAGTAGTTCTAAGTTCTAGGGAGTCCCCTGACTTCAGAAGTTAAGACCCATAGTGCTCAGAGCCGTTTGAACCATTTGATATGAATATCGATAATGGATCCGTCAACTTGTCGAAGATCGCAAAGAGCTGCATACTGCTTTGTGTTGCCTTGAGGCGTTTGTACATAGGCTGCACGAGATAGCACTACAGTCAAATGTGGCCACAGCCATAACTTCTAGCTTCACTAGTCAGCACAGTCTAGAAGCTACATCTACATGCATACTCCGCAAGGCATCTGACGGTGTGTGGCGTAGGGTACTTTGAGTACCTCTATCGGTTCTCCCTTCCATTCCAGTCTCGTATTGTTCGTGGAAAGAAAGATTATCAGTGTGCCTGTATGTGGGCTCTAATCTCTCTGATTTTATCCTCATGTCCTCTTCGCGAGATATACATAGGAGGAAGCAATATGTTGCTTGACTCCTCGGTGAAGGTATGTTCTCGAAACTAACAAAAGCCCGTACCCAGCTACTGAGCGTCTCTCTTGCAGGGTCTTCCACTGGAGTTTATCTATCATCTCCGTAACGCTTTCACGATTACTAAATGATCCTGTAACGAAGCGCGCTGCTCTCCGTTGCATCTTCTCTATCTCGTCTGTCAACCCTATCTGGTACGGATCCCACACAGGTGAGCAATATTCAAGCAGTGGGCGAACAAGTGTACCGTAACCTACTTCCTTTGTTTTCGCATTGCATTTCCTTAGGATTCTTCCAATGAATCTCAGTCTGGCATCCGCTTTACCGACGATCATTCCATTTTAAATCACTCCTAATGCCTACTCCCAGATAATTCACTGAATTAACTCCTTCCAGTTGCTGACCTGCTATATGGTAGCTAAATGATATAGGATCTTTCTTTCTATGTATTCGGAGCACATTACACTTGTCTACATCGAGATTCAATATTACGGAGGCGTGCATAAACAGCTTTCATCTCCGCTCAGTCCATGAATACCTAGAATTCTATTTCTATACACACTGGGTTGTCATAAAGCTTTAATGACCGCCTCGACAGAGTTAAGCCGGTTCTTTCTTTGCCTGCAGGTACACTTCTGTTGGCAGGGTACACATTAAAATCTTCATACCTTAGCACGCAGCTATAGGAGCAAAACACAATACCACATGCCACTGATGTAATGGAGTGCCGTGAGGTAAGTTTTTTTCTGTGTTTGAAGGAAACCAATTCTACAACAATCCATTCTGATTGGCGGAAACAATGCAAAATTGTGGATAAGTGGTACGCTTATTATTATCCAATAACAGCATGTAATTCACATGCTTCAGCTTGTTTAGGTGAAAACCTATCACGAAACACATAGCATTTCAGCGAGGGGCTAGCTTTTTGTCACTACTGCACAGTATGCAGTAGGGACGGACCAAGGAATCCTTGGGATATCTAGGCATTGTACTGAAAAGTAGACAAAAAACACGAAAGATAACGGGATTAGCGTTTGTGAGGTCTATGAAAGATGAAACCATGAAGTAATGGATCAAAACTGTTGTGTACTCATACTGATTGTACTCGTGAAAAACCACAATGTAAATCACCTACATTCAACGACTTCGTAGATCCATTTCATTAGCATGGTCCTCACAAACGACACGATTGAGAATCTAGCAGATTGTATTGCAGGAAGGTTGCGTCAAACAAGACGAAAGACATGCTTATGCTCTTCACGGGTATGCTACCGGATATGATCGTCTTCACTACAGGATATTTCGGCGAGCCATCCTGGAGCCACCTTCAGGTGCGATCGCTGAGTACACAGTCACGCCGGCGTGATTGTGCAGTAAGCGATCGCACCTAAAGGTGGCGGCCACATTGATCTCCGAAATATCGTGTAGTGTAGACGATCATATCCGGCAGCAAAACCGTGGAGAGCATAAACATGTATGACGGCGGGAAAATCTGCGGAATCACAAGACGAAAGACAGATAGCTAAGACGGTACAGAAATACAGTATGTCACTACAATCATTAGGGTCCGGAAGATAAAATTCTTCATCGACACAAATGCTCGTGGCCCTTAATACAACCCAACTTCGAAATTCTCTACCTGAATAATGGCTGATACTTTTCTCGTATTGCCATAACGGGATTCCTTAGAAGAATACTCCTTAATTCAGTAACGCATGCTATACTCACTGAACCAAGTACTTCCTCCAGATACATCTGCACCTCGGAGATCACATCTACACTATCTTTCATCGTTGGAGAAGCGGACACAAGGCATTGAATTCAACAGACAGATGTTGGAAGGGAATACTTAAAAAGCCAATGATGCTACATTCTTTTTATTCTTAAGGGGATTTCTGCGCTTCTTTTCAGTAGAAGTTGAATCTCTAGAGTCAAATGTGTCTACTGCTTCTTTGAGTTTCTGGTCCTGTATGATATAATAACAAGCTCCCATTTGCCAATAACGGGCAAACTTTATAGGACTGAACGCGTGTACAAGCTTTGAGAAATACTTTGAAAACAGAGGAAATGAAACTGTTAACCTCAGGAAAATTATTTCTGACGTCGTTTGCTAGATGGATTAAGCCGTGGGCTAGGCAGATGCAACTTATAATGATGGGTTAGAATTCTTTCAGTGTTCCCCTTGCATTTAATATGTAGGCAGCACAGCCACTCACAAACAGCAAAAATTTCTCATCCGTAACTTGGTTCAAATTGCTCTGAGCACTATGAGACTTAACATCTGAGGTCATCGGTCCCCTAGGATTTAGAACTACTTAAACCTAACTAACCTAAGGACATCACACACATCCATGCCCGAGGCAGGATTCGAACCAGCGACCCTAGCGGTCGCGGAGCTCCAGACTGAAGCGCGTAGAACCACTCGGCCACACCGGCCGGCCATCCGTATCTTCTCATGGCCGTAGCACGCGTAGGACAACCCTGAAAGTTGGGGTTACAATACTGTGACAGGTGAGGATTTCCTGTTGGCGTGGAATCTAATTCCCTCACTACGACATAAGCTACAAATCTGTCGCAACTGTCAGCGGTCTCGTCGAGTGAAATCCAAGTGTAGTGGTTAACAACTTCTACTTTAATTTCAGCAATAGGCTTTTCATACACCTGTTTCAAAGAAGTTTTGTCCATTGGCGACTCTTCTGGTATATACTCGCCTGAAAGCCCTTAAAAGTAGGGTTCTTCAGCACGTTCCATTGCGTGTTAGCTGACACTAAAGCCTCACACAAGTGCAAAAGAAACCTGTCCAGTACGCCGCTTATCATAGAGGAAAATAATGGCTGACTGTATTGTTTGTTCTTCTACCTAGCGACGCTCGTAATAAAAGCTGCGGAATCTTTACGTTCAAGGAAATATAACTTTTTTTCATGGTTTGCCTGAAAGAAAAATATACGAACACAACAATATCAGGTAAAATTTTAATTTCAGTTGAATCTCATACGCATGTCAGTAACCTAATTTTAAATTTGGATTTGAAAATCCGCGGGAAGAAGACTAGCAAGGAGACTGGTAGAAGAAATGAATGATAAAAATAACGAGTGATTACTTGCTTGTTTTTGACAGGTTTGGCATAAAATTACTCGACCGTAAGTTGTGAAACTGGATCTCCTCCAACCGACTGCCGGAAAAGCCTAGTTTTTCAAGTTTTCTCTCTAGGAATGACAAAACTGCACTTAAAGCGCGGTACTCAATGTGCGTCAACAAGCCACGCAACTTCACTTCGTAACTACACGGCTCTGTTCCTTTAGTACATTTGTATATTGTCGGACGGCATTTAACCAGAGGATGGCTGGGTTTGCCGCAACGCTGCGGCGTGTGAACATATTCTCAAAGCGGAAATGCAGTGTAGAGTCTGTGCTGTATGTCATATATCTATTGAGCTAGAGAGAAAAAGAGACTCAAATGTCACCGATGCAACAGCATGTTGACACATTATTGCGTTATAAAGACAGGGGACGGTGTGCCATACATAGCTTTGATTTCAGCGCAGCGTATACATTTATTTTCTATGTCTTTGTTCAAATTCACAAGTTCACGTTTTTTTTTTCCATAGTGTTTATTAAGAAAATCTGTGTAAAAACCGAGGTTCCCTCCAAAATTCCTCTCTAGACCTTATTTTATGAGAAAAAGTCCTCTTTAGGTTCTATACTGAGGTGACAAGCGTCACGGGACAGCGATGAACACATATATAGACAACGAAGGTATCGCATACACGAGGTATAAAAGGGCAGGACATTGGCAGAACTTCATTTGTACCTAATTTCAGGCATTAACCCTAACCACGGACGATCGGGGTAGCCATGCTGTCTTAAGCACCTTGCCAGGGTTAAGGCACCTCCCCCCGCCCCCTCCCCCCCCTCGGAGGTTCGAGTCCTTCCTTGAGGATGGGTGTGTGTTTTGTCCTTAGCGTTGTTGTTGTTGTTGTGGTCTTCAGTCCTGAGACTGGTTTGATGCAGCTCTCCATGCTACTCTATCCTGTGCAAGCTTTTTCATCTCCCAGTACCTACTGCAACCTACATCCTTCTGAATCTGCTTAGTGTATTCATCTCTTGGTCTCCCTCTACGATTTTTACCCTCCACGCTGCCCTCCAATACTAAATTGGTTATCCCTTGATGCCTCAGAACATGTCCTACCAACCGATCCCTTCTTCTAGTCAAGTTGTGCCACAAACTTCTCTTCTCCCTAATCCTATTCAATACTTCCTCATTAGTTATGTGATCTACCTATCTAATCTTTAGCATTCTTCTGTAGCACCACATTTCGAAAACTTCTATTCTCTTCTTGTCCAAACTATTTATCGTCCATGTTTCACTTCCATACATGGCTACACTCCATACGAATACTTTCAGAAATGACTTCCTGACACGTAAATCTATACTCGACGTTAACAAATTTCTCTTCTTCAGAAACACTTTCCTTGCCATTGCCAATCTACATTTTATATCCTCTCTACTTCGACCATCATCAGTTATTTTGCTCCCCAAATAGCAAAACTCATTTACTACTTTAAGTGTCTCATTTCCAAATCTAATTCCCTCAGCATCACCCGACTTAATTAGACCACATTCCATTATACTTGTTTTGCTTTTGTTGATGTTCATCTTATATCCTCCTTTCAAGACACTGTCCATTCCATTCAACTGCTCTTCCAAGTCCTTTGCTGTCTCTGACAGAATTACAATGTCATCGGTGAACCTCAAGGTTTTTATTTCTTCTCCATGAATTTTAATACCTACTCCGAATTTTTCTTTTGTTTCCTTTACTGCTTGCTCAATATACAGATTGAACAACATCGGGGAGAGGCTACAACCCTGTCTTAGTCCCTTCCCAACCACTGCTTCCCTTTCATGTCCCTCGACTTTTATAATTGCCATCTGGTTTCTGTACAATTTGTAAATATCCTTTCGCTCCCTGTATTTTACCCCTGCCACCTTTAGAATTTGAAAGAGAGTATTACAGTCAACATTGTCAAAAGCTTTCTCTAAGTCTACGAATGCTATAAACGTAGGTTTGCCTTTCCTTAATCTTTCTTCTAAGATAAGTCGTAAGGTCAGTATTGCCTCACGTGTTCCAGTGTTTCTACGGAATCCAAACTGATCTTCTCCGAGGTTGGCTTCTACTAGTTTTTCCATTCGTCTGTAAAGAATTCGTGTTAGTATTTTGCAGCTGTGACTTATTAAACTGATAGTTCGGTAATTTTC
Source organism: Schistocerca piceifrons (assembly GCF_021461385.2). Classification (NCBI taxonomy): domain Eukaryota; kingdom Metazoa; phylum Arthropoda; class Insecta; order Orthoptera; family Acrididae; genus Schistocerca; species Schistocerca piceifrons. Next base: position 560,273,237 of record NC_060143.1, read on the forward strand.
ACATCTGTCAACACCTGCTTCCTTTGGGATTGGAATTATTATATTCTTCTTGAAGTCTGAGGGTATTTCGCCTGTTTCATACATCTTGCTCACCAGACGGTAGAGTTTTGTTTGGACTGGCTCTCCCAAGGCCGTCAGTAGTTCCAATGGAATGTTGTCTACTCCGGGGGCCTTGTTTCGACTCAGGTCTTTCAGTGCTCTGTCAAACTCTTCACGCAGTATCATATCTCCCATTTCACCTTCATCTACATCCTCTTCCATTTCCATAATATTGTCCTCAAGTACATCGCCCTTGTATGGACCCTCTATATACTCCTTCCACCTTTCTGCTTTCCCTTCTTTGCTTAGAACTGGGTTTCCATCTGAGCTCTTGATATTCATACAAGTCGTTCTCTTATCTCCAAAGGACTCTTTAGTTTTCCTGTAGGCAGTATCTATCTTACCCCTAGTGATGGGACAGGAGCTAGTGAAGACTGACACATGGAGGATTCTGAGACTGAAAGCAATGACAAGGCAAAACCCTCCACTTATTTCAGGGAATCTGATATAGGAGCTGAGGGCAGTGATGAGGCGAGAATGCTTGGGAACTCAGATGCCATGGATTATGAAGTGAGGTAATAGCTGAGTATCACTTTCTTGGCAGCATATTCTGCAACTGCGTAGTCAATTTTGCTCTTTGCAGCAATTTGAGGTGGTCTCTGAACAGCTGTTTGGTGATCAAGTTCAGGTTAAACATGACATGGAAATTACAGCACAGCTGGTATACAACATGACTGATTTTTATGAAAGGCCTTGCCTTTCATCTGGAAAGAATCACTGTCTGCTTACCACTGAAAAGATGAGTAAAATAAGTATGAGGGTGAGTCAAATGAAAACCTTAAATATCTTTTTAATATTTTTTACTGTGCAGAAATGGTACAAAGCTGTATCACTTTTCAATATAATCTCACCCACGTTCATCACAAGTCCTCCAGCACTTACAAAGTGTATAAATTCATTTAAAAAAAAATTCTTTGGTAGTCCACGCAACCCAATTATGCACTGCGTGGTGCACCACTTCATCAGATCAGAACTTTCCTCCCATTGCGACTTTGAGTGGTCCGAACATATGGAAATCACTTGGTGATGAGGAATGGCACCATTCCTTGCTGGCTTTCTTCGTTTCCCATTGGTGGAAGTGAACCCAGGTTTTGCCCCCAGTAATGATTCTTGCAAGGAAGCCATCACCTTCTCGTTCAAAGGGCTCTAGCCATGCCTGCTTAGCCATTGTGCACTTCCTGTCGATCTCATTTTTGAGACGTTTGTATTCCTTTTTGCCTGCTTCATTTACTGCATTTTTATATTTCTCCTTTCATCAATTAAATTCAATATTTCTTCTGTTACCCAAGGATTTCTACTAGCCCTCGTCTTTTTACCTACTTGATCCTCTGCTGCCTTCGCTACTTCATCCCTCAAAGCTACCTATTCTTCTTCTACTGTATTTATTTCCCTCATTACTGTCAATTGTTCCCTTATGCTCTCCCTGAAACTCTGTACAACCTCTGGTTCTTTCAGTTTATCCAGGTCCCATCTCCTTAAATTCCCACCTTTTTGCAGTTTCTTCAGTTTTAATCTACAAGTCATAACCAATAGATTGTGGTCAGAGTCCACATCTGCCCCTGGAAATGTCTTACAATTTAAAACCTGGTTCCTAAGTCTCTGTCTTACCATTAGATAATCTATCTGATACCTTGTAGTATCTCCAGCGTTCTTCCATGTATACAACCTTCTTTCATGATTCTTAAGCCAAGTGTTAGCTATGATTATGTTGTGCTCTGTGCTCTGTGTCCTTAGCGTATGTTAGTTTAAGTTAGATTAAGTAGTGTGTACGCCTAGGGACCGATGACCTCAGCAGTTTGGTCCCATAGTCCGTACCACAAATTACCACTCACGACGGAAAACGCAGTGGCCGACAGCCTTCACTTGACGACTATAGAGCAGCGACGTTTGCGTATAATTATCAATGCTAACAGACAAGTAATATAATTTCATTGGCTCTGAGCACTATGGGACTTAACTTCTGAGGTCATCAGTCCCCTAGAACTTAGAACTACTTAAACCTAACTAACCCAAGGACATCACACACATCCATGCCCGAGGCAGGATTCGAACCTGCGACAGCAGCTGTCACGCGGTTCCAGACTGTAGTGCCTAGAACCTCTCGGCCACACCGGCCGGTGATATAACTTCATAAATGAATGTGGAACGTACGATGAAGTAATGGCCTATGGTAGCAGACGATCGAAGTGAGTGCCTTTGCTAACAGAACGACATCGTCTGCAGTGCCTGCTTTGGGCTCGTGACCAAATCAGTTTCAGTCTTTACAACTGTAAACCCGTGACCTGGAAAGATGGTTCCCGATTTCAGCCGGTAAGAGTTGGTAATAGGGTTCGAGTGTGGCTCAGTCCGTACGAAGCCATGGGCTAAAGTTGTCAACAAGACTCCGTGCAGGATGGAAGTGGTTCCGTAACGGTGCGAGCTGTGTTTCCATGGAATGGACTTGATCCTGTGATCCAACTGAACCGATCATTGACTTAGAGAAAATCTGCAGCCTTTCATGGACTTCATGTTCCCAAAAGATAATTTAATTTTTATGGAAGACAATGCGCCATGTCACCGGGTGACAGTTGTTCAAGACTTGTTCGAAGAAAATTCTGTTCAATTCGAGCGAATGACTTGGCCATCCAGATCGCCCGGCATGAATCATACGGAACATTTATGGGACGTAATCAACAGTTCACTTCGTCCACAACATCCTGCACCAGCAATACTTTTGCAGTTATCAACAGTCGTAAAGGCAGCATGGATCGATATTTATGCAGGGGACTTCCAACGACTTGTCGAGTCTATGCCACATCGAGCTTCTGCACTACATTGGGCAAACAAAGAAAAGGGTCAGACTCGATATTAAGAAGTAAAGCATGACTTTCATCACCTCAGTGTATAAGGTCGACAACCTGGAAATCCTGGTCTTCATAATCACAAGTCTACAGGAAGTTCATACTGCAATAATACCTGGTTAGACCAGAACATTGTTTCTCGCAAAACGATTGTGGCAGAAGTCATTCGACAAAGAACATTCAATAAGTAACGCAACACATTTTTTTCTCGGCCAGTTTCGGTTGAAATAGAGCTGAAACTGTTGTGCGACATCGAGGAATATTCACGCTTCAGCTCTTATAGTTTCATGCAGTTCCGATAGGTGGCGGCACTATACATAGCTTTCAAATGGCATCTGTAATGGAGGTGCGTCCCAAGCAGAGAGCTGTCAGTGAGTAGAATGTCTATGCAGACTCGGCAGTGAACAAAAGCAAGGTGAGCCGTTTGGCGAGTAGTCTGTTAAAATCGCAACAAGGTTGTGCAAACCTATACGATGTCCCGCGTGCTGACTGGCGGGACAAAGCTGTTCCCCATGCTAAGTTGTAATGCGCGGACGCTCTCATTTGAGGTGATCGATGAATCGCAATAAAATACCTCGCTGCTCAACCGCACGTCTCTGTAGGTATTTCTAACACACTCGTCCACCATTTGGGGCACTCAGAGGTATGTTCAAAAAATGGCTCTGAGCACTATGGTACTTAACATCTGAAGTCATCAGTCCCCTAGAACTTAAAACCACTTACACCTAACCAGTCTAAGGACATCACACACATCCATGCCCCAGGCAGGATTCGAACCTGCGACCGTAGGGGACGCGCAGTTCCAGACTGAAGGGCCTAGAACCGCTCGTCCTGTTTTGTGTATAACAGCTGACCATTTGCTTACCTCGAAAGCTGAGTCAGCATCTCTCCATAATGGGTGTGATATTGAGCTGAAAAGCAGGATTAAATGCACGTTTCACTTTGGGAGCGTCGTCAGGAAGAATCAGTATGCAAACAAGTGGGATACTGAAAGCGTTTGAAATGCTCGGAGACTGTGATTTCTGCGATAGTGAATACCACAGCAGGCAGTTCAACTGAAAAGCGAAGGGCAACCAAAAAGTGGCACTGGTAAATGCAAGTATACAAATGGTAACCACGTGGAAACTTCAGGTAACAGAAGAAATATTTCAGTTGATCGACAAAAGAAGGAAGTATAAAAATACTATGGTGCATTGCTTGTGTTGTTAAAAAGGACGATGCAATGACTTTCAATTAAAATGTAATCCCACGTACGGGCATTACATAATGTGTGTACGAGTAAAGACTGTGACTCAGGAATGACGACATACGTAATTTTGGATCACCCTGTAAGCCGTGCACGTATAACAAAGCGGTTAAGGCGGCTGCTCACGTAAAACGGGTTCAACTCCCAGCCCACTACAAGTTTTAATTTTCGTCATTCCCTTGCACAGATGATGGTTGTTCGTATCCGCAGCTGCGAATGTATTTCATGTAAGTATAAAAATATTCAAGAGCAGACGGGAATACATCACTCAGAAATGGAATCAATAGTAAGTTCATGGAAACTAAAGGGAAATAAGTGTAGCAACAATGTGAAGAAATTGAGAAAGAAATTTCCGTCAAAAGCTTCACTCTCAGCGAAGCTAAAATCAAAGCCGAGAACGCTAAGAGTGTTAAAGGAATTCCATTGTTAAGCACAGAGAAGGGAAATATAGGAAATACTACACTGAGGCTCTCTGCGAGTGGGAAGTACAGTCTACTGAAGTGAAGTCGATGTTGAATATAACAGAGCTTCGAAAGAAATGGGAACAATGAAGACAGAGGAAATAAACAGTATATCATCGGGATTAATGCATCATTCGGGAAAGTGCCAATAAAACAATTAATCAAATCAGTGTGTGTGAAGTGTGGGGCTGGAGACATACTATCTGATCTTCTCAAAGACGTAATCCACTCAGTATTGAAGGTAACTTAGGTATATAATTGCGAGAACCATCTTACGAGTAAATTAACAGCTAATGCACCATAATTACTGACAAATACAGTACATAAAAGAACGAAAAAGAGTATTGTTCATCTAACGGATCAAGACCAGGTGGCAACCGTACCAGAGAGGTAACTCCAACGTTGCGTTTGATAATGAAGGCAACACTTGAGAAAAATAAATACTCCTTCATATAACGTGGGCAACGGCCTTGCCGCAGTGGATACACCGGTTCCCGTCAGAGCACCGAAGTTAAGCGCTGTCGGGCGTGGCCGGCATTTGGATGGGTGACCATCCGGCCGCCATGCGCTGTTGCCAGTTTTCGGGGTGCACTCATTCTCGTGATGCCAACTGAGGAGCTAATCGACCGAGTAGTAGCGGCTCCGGTCAAAGAAAACCATCATAACGACCGGGAGAGCGGTGTGCTGACTACACGCTCTTCCTGTCTGCATCCTCATCTGAGGATGACACGGCGGTTGGATGGTCCCGATGGGCCACTTGTGGCCTGAAGACGGAGTGCGTCATATAATGTGCTTTTTACAGAAAAAGTATTAAACAAAGCAAAAATTTTCAAAATGTTCGAAAAATCAAAGGAAAATACATGGAAGTTGTACTGAAATCCAAGTATTGTACAATATCTACAAGAAGCAAGACAGAGCAACAAGAATGGAAGGCTCAGAGTGAAATAGTCTCGTTCCTTCTCCACTGATGTTCGTCCTCCACATCGAAGAACCTACAACGAATATAAAAGGAAGGTTCAAGAGCAGGATTAAAATTAAGTTGGAAAGGATGTGAATGATAAAATGAATTGATGACTTTTCAATCCTCAATGGAATTGAAGAATAATGGGACGTGCTCAATGGATTCAACAGAATATGGTTTGTGAGTAGAGAGAAGAAAAATGAAAGTAATGAGGAGCAGTGTAAATAAGATAAGCGATAAACTTTAAAATCAGATTTGATGATCACGAAGTAGACGAAGCTAAGGAATTCTGCTACCTTGGAAGCATAATAACACCTGAGGAACAAAGCAAGGATGCAAAAAGAGGTTAGCTCAGGCAATGACGTCATTCAAGGCAGTAATAATTTTGCTACTATCAAACACCAGCATTAAGCTGAGTAAGAAATTTCTGAGAATGTACTTCTTGAACTGAATTTTGTACAGAAATGAATAATACACTACGGGAAACTGGAGCAGACTAGAGTCGATGCATGGCGTTACAGATGGATGTTTGACTGTTAAGATAAGGAATGTGGAGCTACTGCACAGAGTCGCTAAGTAAGGAACATTTTGGAAACAACAGTGTGGACTAGATGACAATACAAGTGTTAAGCTATTAGAGAAAGCTCTCCATCATAACATTGGGAAAAGTAGAGGCAAAAACGGTAGGTAGAGACAGAGATTGGAGCATGTCTTGCAGACACTTAAGGACGATGGGTGCAAGCGCTACCGTGAGGCGAAGAGGATGCAACAGCAGAGAGCTGCATCAAACTGGTCAGAAGACAAGTTGCACAGTCGACAGTTTCGGCAATGAGTCTGCCACGCTGTTTAAATAATCACATCAACATTTATAACGTAAATACTTTCTCTTTTAATATACATTACAATACTAATACTGAAGTAATTACTTTGCTGACAGAAAATAAAATCCAAACACATGGTCTCTAGAACATGAAGTCACCGTAGGAAACTGGATACCCAAATACAAAACTTAAAATTCTTTCTCAGCGCACATATATGTGTACTGAAACGTGTATGCACGGAGAATATATTTAGTTTCATTCGAATAATACTAAAAAACATAAAAATTCTTTCTCACAGTGGCAGGAACTTAGAGCGTATACTTGTTCGTAACAATTCTGTGACCGATTCGTGCAGGGTCCATTAAGTCGCGGATTTCAATAGTAAGAGAGAAAATACGGCTTTATATTTAAGTTGTAGCGAGGTGCTGTATAGGGAAGCTGGCGGAAGCGACAGGCTGGTGAGGGACGGAAAATAGACTGTACACATAGGAGATGGACGACGGTGAGCCAGCGCGTGACCCAGGTCCCTACAGTAGCGCTTCACAGTGACACAAGTGCATCACGTGTTGCCCCAAATACGGTAATGTACACTCCCTTGCCGGCGATGTGCGTCAGAGGGAATGTTCGAGAAACTTGGTGAGCGCTGTAAAGAGGGGACTGGCCCCAAAGGAGAGCACAGTAGGTAGTCTCCTGGGAAGATACCCCTGTGGCGGTCGTCGCCAGGCTGAGGACTTAGAACAGTGTCGGGAACGAGACAGTACTAAGAAGACAGTCTCAGAATCGCGAGATAGGAAGCAGCTGATTGTTAGAGCTCAGTGAACCGCATACAGGAGTATCATGCGTTGAACAGATGACTTAAAGTCAGTAGTACCAGAAGTGAACTGTCATTGAACTTTGTTATTCAGAGTTTAATTCAGTCTGAGATTCCTTGATATATACAGCGAGTTCTGTATCTCCAAACACCCTCTGAGCTTGTAGATTCTTTACAGGGTGGAGTTCTACCAGCAGCCCACGCGAAAGTCGCTCTTCGATGCCATCGATCGAGGTAAGCCCTTGTAATTAAAACGTGTCCTTCTTACTCACTCTCGACACACGAAAAGTGTGACTAACTGATTCTGGTGACAGGTGCGGGATGGGTGTGTTTTGATGTAGGTGGATCGAATCAAATCAGGCGCTTGAAAGGAAAACTAGCGATATGTTTCACTTGTCACCGCGCGGAACACTACGCCAGGGATTGTACGGAGAACCGATGGCTGAAAATGCATCAGAAGAGTGCACAAGGAAACGAACGGAAAGCATAAGGGAGCAGACACATTAAGCTGCATCCGGCATTATACGTACCGTGGACTACACCAAAAAGAATGTTTTATTCAACTGAAATGCCCAGATTCATGTAACTCTCAGTAAACTTATTAACAGACAGGGGGTCGGGTTTAAGTACAGTAAAGGAGGAAGGATTGAAGCCCAGGAGATCCTGGGATAAAAGGGAAGATGTGAACTTTCGAAGGATTGCAAATGAGGATCTCCGAATGGAACGGAGAGGAAAATTAGTCTTGTATACTCCATAGGGGACAAGATGTGTGATGAATTTCCAGGTCACTGGTGCAGGTATTGATTTACCCTTTGATGGTTTAGTGGGAAGGGACTTCCTGGACTAGCACCACGTAATTATTGACTATGCAGACCGACGACTTGAAAAGGGAACGAGTGGGTCGAGTTGCAAGAGGCAGATGAATATGCAACGGTAGTCAAACTGGCAGTGGCGCCAAACAGAAGTGCTGACACAGGACACGCAAGACATGAGAAAGGAACCGAGGGAATGAGATTTGGCGCAAAGGCACGGCTACGTGTTATAAGACACCAGGGGTACGCAAACAGGGAAGCGATAGTGCAGAAACTGGCAGCCGCTCATTCAAAAATGAGAAATTTAGTCAGGAAATTAAACACAAGCTGGACTGTAGATACAGGTCCCAGACAGAGGCAGCCGAACAGGACGATAGCACAAGCTGCACTAGACCAGAGTAAGGTTATCAGCATCACAAAAAAGGAAGAGTCGCGGAAGAGAATTTCGCCAAAAAAACTGCGTCGACAGGCCGCAACGAATAAACAGTAGTCAACTGGCAAGAAGCCAGCTGCAACAGGAATCAGAGGTTAAAACAGAAACGCGGATAGGACCTCGAGAAGAGCGTTTTGTGCAAGACTAAGACGAGTTAAAGGGATTGAAGCTGGTATTCAGAGACAAGAGATAAGACTGGGTGTATTCTTCCCAGACGCTCTAGTGACTGTGAAAGACTGAACGTGTACTACTGGCATGATAAACACTCGCAAGGAAGGCAGGCAAGTACCAACAGCCAAAGTACTTGGAGAGCCTGTACCTCCACTAAACCATTGCAAACTCAGACAAGTACCAAGAGCCCCGCCCGCAATTGTTAAGTCTAGAAAGAGCCTTCTGCTAGAGAACATGTGAATAGACCTTATGAACAACGAAGAGAAACAATATATTACAGAATTGTGTATCGCCTACGACGACGTGTTCCATTTACCGGGCGATCGTTTAACGCATACAACAGTCGTGAAGCATAAAATACCACAGCTACCGGAAGCGGCAGCACGATCGTCAGACCGAGCGAGGTGGCGCAGCGGTTAGCACTCTGGACCAGCGTTTGGGAGGATGACGGTTCAAACCCGTGTCTCGCCACCCTGATTTAGGTTTTCCGTGATCTCCATAAAACACTTCAGGCAAATTCCACCATGGTTCCTTTGAAAGGGCACTGCCGACTTCGTTTATCATCCTTCCCTAATCCGATGGGACCGATGACCTCGTCGTTGGGTCCCCTCCTCTGAATCAACTAACCAACCAACGATTATCAGTCGACTGCATACCCAGGAAAAGGCACTGAAGAAAGACCTTGACAAAATGTTAGCAGATGGAATAACATCGCCTAGTAATACTCCTCGGAATTTCTCGTTGTTTATGTTACCTAAGAAAGTAGATGTAAGCACACAACAGAAATGGAGAGTGGCAGCCGACTAGAGAAGGTTAAATGGGATATTTCTCAACATGGTATATCCTCTTCAACGTATGGACGAAATACCAGCAACTTTCGGAAACCGAAATACTTCCAACGCTGGACTGGAGAAGGGGTTCTCAATGTACTTATAGATGAAATAGATCGGGAGGAAGCTGCGTTTAACACGCCCACAGCTCACTTTGAGTACAGTAAGATGGCCGTGGATTTGAAGGCAGCACCACCACGTTCCAAAGATTGATGAACGTAATGTTGACCGGAATGCAGGGTAATCAAGTTTTCGTATAAATGGATGATCTAGTCATTGTGCGAACCTCGCTCGAGGAGCATAACATTCGATTAGAAGCGATGCTTGAACGGTTAGGACAAAACACATTAAGGCTTTAAATAGGTAAGTGCGAATTCTTGAGAAAGGAAGTCACTTCTTTGGGTCATGAGTTGACGGCCAGGGGACTTCAGCCGGATCTGTCCAAAGTGGGAGTCATTAGGAAATACCCGAAACCGCAAAAGGCAACACAGCTGAAAGGGTATTTAGGTCTCGTGGGGTACAATAGGCATTTTCTAAGCAACTCCAATAATACAGCCAAACTGCTGAATGAGTTATTGAAAAAGTAAGTTCCGTGTATCTGGGGGACTCAAAAGAAGGAGCTCTCCGACAGTGAAAGGAGAAAATAATTCTTACTTCTTCTCAGGACAAAACAAGTTTACCATTCGAGGAATATCTAATCTAAAACGAACGATCTAGTACCTGGATTATTCTTAACAAATGAAACCATATGAAATGGAAAGAGGAAGGTTTAGAAGGAATTGTTCACCCTAACATTAATTTGCAGAAGTCGCAGCAACCGGAATTAATGATTGTTCCTATGTAGAGTAAAAGTTAACCAAGATGGGATATGCGGTGGAGCGCGGCTGTGTTGGCAATGAAATGAGGTGCGTTCGAAAAATAGGAAAAGATTATAGGCAGATGATAGAGGGACAGACGATGTACTTAATGAGAAAACACGTGTTTCAATAGAAAAGAATACAGGGATGTCGAAATATTCAAAAGAGGAAGGGAGCAAGTAAAACATGGTACAGATAGTAATAGTGGGGGCTGGATATGGTCATAGTATGCAAATTAATTTTACAGCGTAAGATTACAGTGTTGTGAAAAGTGTCTCCACGTTCAGGCAAGAGCAACACACGATGAAAATCGGCCGCCGTGTTATCCTTAGCAGCACTGCATCAGTTGGATGCGGTATTGAGGAGAACATTGGACCAACATACCGCTCCCCTTGCCGTTGTCAGCTATCCATGTCTTAGAGCTGCCTTGTCTCACTTAGTGAGCCGCTGAGTTGGCGCTACGGGGTTTACTGCACCCAGTTCTTATTCTCCCACCAATGGAAGGAAATCTACTGCGATACGGGGAACTGAACCCGGGTCTTTCAAGTGGCTTTTGTACACGTTCACCTCTCAACCGTGAACGCGACCGCTAACCGGTCTCGAGCCGTAAATATGAAAAGAGTATTAAGTGCAACACACGCAGAAGGACATCAAACGGGGTGACATATATAAAATACTATTTTGGACAATGATTGTAGATTGTACTCATATGAATGCAGTTTCTTCGTATTCATAATATGTCTTCAACAAATACCATAATTTCCGTCGATGTACTACAGGAATGTCTTCATGCTGGGATAAAATTAGTTTCGAACGTAAAACCTTACTTATATTTACTTATATTTGCACTGCCTAGAACAATAATAAAGGTATAGGCAATCCCTCTTACACAGTCTCACACAAACACACACACACACACACACACACACACACACACACACACATATATATATATATATATATATATATATATATATATATATATGTGTGTGTGTGTGTGTGTGTGTGTGTACGGGCACACTCATTTGCAGAGCACACCCATCACAAGGACACACATTCTACTTATCTCCTGAATTAACGGCGCCCGAACGCATTACGAACTTCGAGTTTGTCTCCCCGTGGTACAAACTGCGATTGTACCTTATCGAACTTCAGCGACTGCGTACTGTTCATGCGCAATAACCTTGGCAGGCACACATGTATTATTGTTTGCAATTAGACGAAATTGCCCGTGTGTGTGTACACGTTTACCCGGACGTTTGGGTACAAGGGCGTAACGGGCGGACTGTATGACAACATACAATGCTAATAATTGAGAAGGGCAGTTTCAGCAGCCAATTGGACCCACTCAAGCGGCCAGTCCACAGTGCTACGAGCGTGCTAAAATGAGGTTCACCTCGTTACAAATATTCTCGGCGATTTTATTTTCGCGGAAATCTACATAATGTTCTGTTATTCCTTTTCTCGTATGCGCCTGTATCCGCCACCAACTCTGTTCATTCAGCAGCGAAATAACTCGGTCTGGTATTCCAGCGCTACAGGTAATTGGATACTTGTTTTCGAATTCACGAATTGCGTAAAGTTTCTGATTTCTGGTACTGCATGATTCATGATATTCAAAGTGTGACCTATGCCAATCAGCTTCAACCATCAATCAGTAAGTGCGACTCTGTACTTCGGAGAGGACATCTCAGGATTTTCTCATTTTGGCGCGGAGTGTCAACGGTAATTGGAGTCCGCGGATGACAGAATACTAAAGCAGTATATTTACCTTGTCTGACGTGGATTTTCTTCTTTCCGGGCTGCTGAATCTTGTAATTTTGTCTCAGTGCTGCGTTTATGCTTCATGGGACTTTTTTTCCCTGCTGTTTTGACTCACGTAGGGCCTACTTCACATCACATAGCTCATCACTTCGTTGCTATTTTTCAGGGTTTATCTAAGTCCATAAAAAGACAGGAAAGTGATGTGTTTAATTTTGAATCATATATTTATTTTTGTTACATTAATTCCTGCGCTCACGAGCCGTTACTGTAGTCTATCTAAAGCACAAATGGGCCTGTACCAAATTACATCGTTGCAGAATTTACATTAATGTTATTTCGTTCAGGGGAGAGAAATATATCACAGTAATGCGCGCATCTGAATTATTTTGAACAAAATACAAGAAGGTAAAAGTTATGTACAGCTTCTGGAGCAAGCTGCTACAGTTTTAATGATCGAAGTGTGTGGAACATAGCTAATAAATGAGAAGAGGATGAGACGGGTTTATTCAGTTTGTAAATTGAGCAACCATTACAGGAAACTGTGAAGAAATTTGGAAAGGTAATTAGTGCTGTGAAACATGAAGAAAATGCACTGTAATTTGCTGGTAATGACGTAATTTTGACAGAGACTGCAAAAGACCAGGATGATTTCTTGGACGGAATGGATACTGCCTTCATAAGAATTTACAGGATTAACGTGAATAACAAATCAAGGATACAGAACAGATGTTGAATTAGGTAAGATGAGGCTGAGAGAATTAGATTGTATAATGAAACGCTAAGACTAGTGGGCCGGTTTTACTCTTTGAGCAAGAAATTTTTGTACAGGTTGTAAAATGTAGATTAGCATTACCAAGCAAAAATATTTCTAGAAAATAAATGTAGTATCATCGACTATAAAATTCCATTGCTGTAGCAGAGACTGTAAGATTATAAGGATAAAGGGACCATAAACAGCGCGAGATTAAGACCCCTGTAGATGTCAGAACTGGCTGACCTCACCGAAAAACGGATCAGTCACTGTACTACATTTAATTACAGGTGCCACTCGATGGATAACTTGCTGAAGCGAATTAATTAAACAGGAGTGGCACTTGGATAAATGAAACACACAAAAATGATAGACTCAACAAACTACCAAATGAAAAATTGTCACAATAAATTTTATTTATTACAAGTCCCCTTAGATTTCAAGTTAAATACAAAGCGCACGATTAACAAAGAACAGATACTTTTATGAAGTATCCACACAGGTTACAATCGAATTAACTTTTCAACAACTTAGTAATGGTCAGATAATGGATCTGAAGTGGAAACGTTAGAATCGGCATCTATATGGGATATCATCTAAGTTGATAGATATGTGCAGTAATCGCCGACTGTTAATCAAGGACGAAGGAAAGAACAACAAAAGACTGTATCTCACTTCCTCCTATTGCCTTGATTGAGCACTTGTGGAGCCCGTGATTACTAATAAGCATACTTGGAATGAAAATGTGAAACTCCTAACATTAGTCTGAAGTCTTCGCATGGTTCCTGCAACTCCGTTCTCAAACACTACTCTTGCTCACCATTTTTACAGTTACCAGTGCACACGCGAGTGTCTTCTAAGGTCGCTGCCTCTCTCCGACGGAAGAGCTCTACCGAGGGCTCCGAACACATGAAATGCATTTTTACTCTTTCGTTGCGTCTTTCGTCGAGAGTGCGAGCCTTGTGCATGATTCTGATCGCCAGAGATAGCGGTTCTTCGAAGAGCCGATCAATCAGATGTGTGCTGATAAGGCAGTAGTCTCTCTTCCATACTCTGATTTAATGCAGTTAGTCTACAGTGAGGATTTTTAGTGCTGAAACTGAGAAACAGCAGCTTTCTTGTTCCAGCCAGTAAGGACTCCTCCACGTACAAACAGGCGGGCTCCGTTCCCTCACTCCATAACTTATTTTAACTAAGGAAAAAATGGGAAAGAGCGTTTCGCGTCAATGGCCGGGAAGCCCCCTGCGGGGCAGGTCCGGCCGCCTTGGTGCAGGTCTTATTACATTCGACGCCACACTGGGCGACCTGCGCGCCGGATGGGACAGCTGCTCTAACTATTATCTTTCTCTCATAAATCAGCAACATCAGTTAGGTTGGGGGTCAGCTTCAACGCTGCTAGGCCCACGCTCCCAAACACATAGGTGCAGTATGGCCTCCTAACATCCCACCTCATAGATTTTGTCTCTGGACTGTCCCTTGCCCAGCATTTCCCGGAATGTGGTACTAATGCATTGTTCAGTTCCTTAAAAATTTGTATGCTCTATCACGGTTAGCTTGCGGGAAAAAGTCGCAGTGCATCCTTGGTGGTGGTGGGCATGCAGCGTTATAAATTATTTAGTCAGTAGCCTCCCGTCGCTTAGGATGCAAGCACTGTTGTTGTCCAAGGAAGTACAGACTTCATCTTTCCACCGGGCCTCTGTTCACACACAGTAAAACGGGCCTAGCGACTTCCCACAAGGCGCTTCAGATTTCTTCGCGGTGGCGTAGCCCCTCGGTACTAATAGCTTAAGCCGGCCGAAGTGGCCGTGCGGTTAAAGGCGCTGCAGTCTGGAACCGCAAGACCACTACGGTCGCAGGTTCGAATCCTGCCTCGGGCATGGATGTTTGTGATGTCCTTAGGTTAGTTAGGTTTAACTAGTTCTAAGTTCTAGGGGACTAATGACCTCAGCAGTTGAGTCCCATAGTGCTCAGAGCCATTTGAACTAATAGCTTAACATTAGTTCAAATGGCTCTGAGCACTATGGGACTTAACATCTGAGGTCATCAGTACTCTAGAACTTAGAGCTACTTAAACCTAACTAACCTGAGGACAGCACACACATCCATGACCGAGGCAGGATTCGAACCTGCGACCGTAGCAGAAGCGTGGTTCCGGACTGAAGCACCTAGAAGCGCCCCGCCAAAACGGCAGGCCTTAACATTGGTCCTCCCGTGTCTGCTCTGTGAGCCTTCGTTGAACATGCATTCAACAGGGCTCTCAGGCACTTTTTTAAGTGATGCTCCAGGAGAGGAAATTAACACGGAATTTTAATAGATGTGATAATGACTAACGTTAATTTATCCCTACCTGTACTTCCATTTTTCAGTGGAAATTAATTTAGATTACAGGCTTTTTCAACGTAATGCACGCTGATTATGATGCATGGCAGTTGTGATAAATAAAGTCAAGTATAAACGGTACGGATATTAATTTGATAGAGACTTTCCGAATGTGGTGTTATAAAAGACTGCATAATATTTTATGTATAGGTCGAATAACTAATGTACTAAACTGAATCGAGTAGAAATGATGCCGTAAGGTACAACTAGACTAAAAGATGAAATATGTTACTAGGACACATCCTGTTATTTGTATAGGGGGGAGTGTGCGATTAAGATTTGTGGAGAGGAACCAAAGCTCCTCTATAGCAAATACATTCATTTTGATTTGGGTTCAGTTATTATGCAGGTATGAAGCGACTTAAACAAGCTACACCAGCATGAAGACCTGTAGCAAACCGCTGTCAGAACGACGAAAAGGTGAAAAGAACTACGTATAGATGCTTCAAAAGCAAGTTGCCGAAAGCACATCGCCAGCTAAAGATAGAAGGCTACGTCCCAATCACATCCTATCCACGCTCTAGACTTTCATGTGTTATCCAAAAGTCTGAAAAATTTCGTGTCTGTCTCAGAGAGATTTCAAGTCTAGCCACCCCCTTTTCTAATGTATTAACCTACCTGAACA
Source organism: Schistocerca piceifrons (assembly GCF_021461385.2). Lineage (NCBI taxonomy): Eukaryota > Metazoa > Arthropoda > Insecta > Orthoptera > Acrididae > Schistocerca > Schistocerca piceifrons. The sequence continues at coordinate 560,289,098 of NC_060143.1, forward strand.
GAATGTGTTCGATACCCGTCGGCAGTCGTGCCGCTTGGATAAAATGTTTTTATAACTCCCTGTGGGTTGCCTCTACTACTTCTGTTTGTACTCGTAGAACAGGGTGTTTATAAATGAATATCGGGGTTTTAATGCTTTATAATATTTATTATATTAAACTTACAGTTATAAATTTTATGTAAAATGAAAGAGCAACTCAAACAGTTCTACCAAGAACCTTATACAGGCTGTTTCAAAAATGACCGGTATATTTGAAACGAGCGGCGATAGAAATACACCGTTTGTTGCAATATGCTTGGGACAACAGTACATTTTCAGGCGGACAAACTTTCGAAATTACAGTAGTTACAATTTTCAACAACAGATGGCGCTGCAAGTGATGTGAAAGATATAGAAGACAACGCAGTCTGTGGGTGCGCCATTCTGTACGTCGTCTTTCTGCTGTAAGCGTGTGTTGTTCACAACGTGCAAGTGTGCTGTGGACAACATGGTTTATTCCTTAGAGCAGAGGATTTTTCTGGTGTTGGAATTCCACCGCCTAGAACACAGTGTTGTTGCAACAAGACGAAGTTTTCAACGGAGGTTTAATGTAACCAAAGGACCGAAAAGCGATACAATAAAGGATCTGTTTGAAAAATTTCAACGGACTGGGAACGTGACGGATGAACGTGCTGGAAAGGTAGGGCGACCGCGTACGGCAACCACAGAGGGCAACGCGCAGCTAGTGCAGCAGGTGATCCAACAGCGGCCTCGGGTTTCCGTTCGCCGTGTTGCAGCTGCGGTCAAAATGACGCCAACGTCCACGTATCGTCTCACGCGCCAGAGTTTACACCTCTATCCATACAAAATCCAAACGCGGCAACCCCTCAGCGCCGCTACCATTGCTGCATGAGAGACATTCGCTAACATTATAGTGCACAGGATTGATGACGGCGATATGCAAGTATATGGAGCATACTCTCTTTCAGCGTGACAGTGCTAGACCACACATGAATGCCGCAGCATCTGCAACAATCTGACGCCTTGGGTTCACTGTCAACGATCTTCCCGACTCATCCCCGTACGACTGGTTCGACGGCAAGGAAAGTTACGGAAAGAAAAGCACTGACATCAACATCAACGCTTCCTCATCTGTGGTCTCATGTTACAATTGCGCATTTCTTATTTCGCTGACGGTAGCATCATCACTCATTATCTCCAAGGCCATTACTGGAACCACGACATCCTGCCACCACAAGCTCTTCAGCCAAATACGAATAAGTATCTGAATTGCTGAGAAATTTGTAAATCATGTTTGCATTACTGACTTCCAAAAACTCGTCCAGGGACTGACTGACGCCGGTAAATTTAATTTGAAGCTACCTACTAATCCTCTTGGAATAACGGAATGTGTCGACAGTATATTTCTATATAAATAATAATCATTCAACATTTGGTTGTAAAATATAAATAACAATATAGAATTCATGTTGGAAATGAGTTTTATTTCAAGTTTAGGCATGTCACCAGCAGACGGCTGCACTGTAGAAAACGAGTGCTTTCTACTACCAGCAGATGGTTGCACTGTAAAATTGACCGATGTTTGATCTTCATACTGCAGCTTCTTACTGTAAGCAATAGTTTACTGAACAGTTAAAAAACGCAACCGAGTCGTAACTTAATTGCATTTCACAGCTAAGATTTTGAAAAAACTCTAAAATGTCTTCCAAATACGTTGGCAGCACGAAAAGTGCGATGTTAACATTGCTTGTGAAGTTAATACATGAGAAAATACTGTAGCATACAAATCAAGTACGTGATGTCAGATTATTGCGAAAATACGTCTGCTATGTAAAAGGAAGCGTGACATATTCGCCAGTTGGTACCCGAAATTCTAAAGTATGCACCCCCAGCACTAGATTTTAACGACTAATAACAGGTAACATTTGAGACTGTAGACTTAATAAGTCGACGTCTTAAATCTAACGTGACCAGTCTGATAGCTACAGAAAAATACGTGGTAGCTCAGAAATACTGCGCTAACCAGGCTAATAGACAGACTGAATGTAACTAATGACGCTGGCTCTAGAGGGATATCACAATATACCCTTAGATTATATATCACAATATACCCTTAGATTATATATTACCGCATTTAAATGGTTCTCACTCACCATTTGAGAAGGGACAAAGATAATGCATCATGTTATTCACTAGAAGATATATAAGTGATGCTACTGTTTTCCATTTATTGACACAGACCTAGTGAACGCTACGTACAATAACAGCAGTTTGCAGTCAAAAGCCTCCTTAAAAGCTTTATAGACTGTATTTTCCTATATTATTGCTCATGTTACTCTAAAAGTACGTCACAAAGGTGAAAAGACCGATGTTGACGTTGTCGTGGTATCTAAACACGTAAGGTGTGTAGCCAATCTGTGCAGTTGGATTTCCGGAAACTATGTCTTGCGAAAATAAAAACCTGTAACAAACAACACCACCACAAACATATGCGCAACGCAGTTTCTTATTATGGAAGGAAAGAGTAAGGTGCTTTCGTTACCAAACAAAAAAATTACTCAAATTGTTGATGGACGTTTACTGCTTGTAAACAGTCGATCAAAGTCAGTAAGAGTGACATTTCCAAAGACAATGTCAGAATCGATATATGGAAAAATAAATAAAACGACTTGCAATATACTGAGAGATGTCTAACATTTTGAATCCACAGGTTAAATATTGCTTCATATAAATTGTCTGTATAACTCATTAAAATACACGTATTACGTAATATAAACAATATCGGTATGAAAATTCGATCTTGTACGCCTTGCAACCACAATCAACCATCAAAACACACCTTGCACCTAATGCAAGACACTGTTGACCACTAATATGCTCCATAATTATTCGAATTTCGTATTTAGTAATGCACAACCTATTTTTTATTACAAAGGATTTTAAGATTTATTTTGTTAAATTTAAAGACGACAAACCCATGCCACAGTGGCTGAGAAGTTGCATCATTTCACTGTGAGCTGTTTATTACAGCTTGTGCGTGTGCTTCTCTGCTGTTAGTTAATAGTCCATCGAAATCTTATATAATCTTCACTTTCCGCTGTATCGTGTGTCACCTTAAGATTTTTTATACTCTCTCTGGCACTGTGGTAGGAAGCATTTGAATCCCCATGAAAACACCAAACTCTGTACTTAACTTCTTCAACATGTCCAAACACTTGACCTGCTGCAGAGTGAAAATCTCATTCTGACAACATCCCCTAGGCTCTGCGTAAGCCACGTCCCCGCAAAATCCTTTCTTTCAAGAGTATTACTCCCGCAGATTTTGCAGGAGAGCTTCTGTGAATTTTGGAAGGTATCAGATGAGGAAGTGGCTGTGAAGACGAGTCGTGAGTCGTGATGGGGTAGCTTAGTCGGTAGATAACTTGCCTGCAAATGGCAAAAGGCCGAAGGTTCGATTCTCTGTCTGGCACACTGTTTTAGTCCGCCAGGAGTTTCATCTCTGCGCGCAATCCGCTTCAGTGTGAAAATTTCGTTCTGGAGTATATAGCAGTTAATCAGAAATATGTGCAGTGATGAACAATACTTAGTTGCATGACTCAACTTCTCAGCCACTTTGAATTTCAGCTAAATAGATCTTAAAAGCATTCTTAAAACAAAATAAAAGAATCAGGGGCATTCATGGCTAAACACGAAATTTGAATCTGTAAGGACCACCCTAATAACTATCCTCTACTCCTATAAACGCTAAACAAATGCCACAACACACATTGTAGCGGTCGTGTTGCAAAATTTAGGTGGTCTCAACGGAAAATGACGTTAGATGTACTGCTTACCCATGATGCGGCCTCAGTTAAGCCCTCGGCCAAATCGTTCATGTTCGTATTTCCAACATTGCAGGGTGACAGCACGACAGTTCCAGTTTGCAGAGGTGAAGATATATACCTCGCAATACACGAAGAACAGACGAATAACAGCAGCAACAGCGGTGGAAAATTACCATTGCTGAAATGACGTAATTACATTCCACATCAAGGAAGTTAAAAAGAAAGATACAGTTCGTGGCGTACGTATCTAAAATTGTCTTGTACCGGAATCAAACACGATCCATTCTGTGGTGGTGTCCAGCCTCGTAATACCGTGTTCTTTAGCCTAGGAAGATGTACAAAAATTTTCCTGTAGCCACATGTCTGGACAGTTCATAAAATCTGTAACGCGGTAACCAATAACGTTTTTTGCCCCTGGGCTTCTGATTTGACAAATATAATGTATGTTTTACTCTACAACTGGAAGCCACCCACATTAAACTATCAACCCTCACTATCTTAGCATACATTATAACCTTAGGTGTGGCCATGTATGTGAGATGTCACCTCCAAGCGAACAATGTGCTCCACATAGGAAAAACTTAATGCAAATACCGAAGCAGGTTGGTTCCTTTAATGTAGATTTATAGCATAGTAGGTAGGATAGTACGTGGATCTTATATGCACCGTGTATAATGTAATCACATCATAGCATATTCCGCAAAAGATGGTGACGAACAATAACGTGATAATTTAGTGGTAAATTCCTTGATTGGTGTGTGACACAGTACCAAATCGCGACAGACAAACTGTACCACTGGTGGTATTGTGGAGAACAACACTTCCCTTGTTTTAATATAGCTAGTCAGAGTAGCTTATTATAGCCGTATGCATACAGAATGTCGTTAACTGCCTACATGTACACCAGTAGACAAACAGCAGAAACGTTGCATAAACACCCCACTGCGAATGTTTTGTACGTTATTCGTTAATTGAACACCACTTTAAAGAAATTACCACCGAGCAGTGGTACTCCTTCTCAGCACTCGCCGCTACCAAGTCGCAACGTAGTATTGCCTAAACCATCACAACCCAAGGGGCTCCTGTTCCAATGCTAGGAGAAATGACGAAGTCACAACACACACATTACTGGATTGGGTACTCGAATACACTGTGAGCAGCCCACTGTAATTTGGTGAAAGTAAATTGTCGTCTGTCGTCCAGTTCTCATCCGCTGTAAACGATGTCATCTTAGCAGGAAGGTGGAGTGGCAGAGGATTTCACGATGAACAACCGGCCGATACTGCTGACATATTGCTCTCATATCATGTCATTATATAGTTCACGCGGATAACTGTATATAGCGTGGTCCACTGATAGTGACCGGGCGAAATATCTCACGAAATAAGCATCAAACAAAAAACTACAAAGAACGAAACTCGTCTAGCTTGAAGGGGGAAACCAGATGGCGCTATGGTTGGCCCGCTAGATGGCGCTGACATAGGTAAAACGGATATCAACTGCGTTTTTTAAAATAGGAACCCACATTTTATTACATATTCGTGTAGTACGTAAATAAATATGAATGTTTTAGTTGGACCACTTTTTTCGCTTTGTGATAGATGGTGCTGTAATAGTCAGAAACGTATAACTACGTGGTATCACGTAACATTCCGCCAATGCGGACGGTATTTCCTTCGTGATACATTGTCCGTATTAAAATGGACCGTTTACCAGTTGCGGAAAAGGTCGATATCGTGTTGATGTATGGCTAATGTGATCAAAATGGCCAACGGGCGTGTGCTATGTATGCTGCTCCGTATCCTGGACGACACCATCCAAGTGTCCGGACCGTTCACCGGATAGTTACGTTATTTAAGGAAACAGGAAGTGTTCACCCACATGTGGAACGTCAACCACGACCTGCAACAAATGATGATGACCAAATAGGTGTTTTAGCTGCTGTAGCGGCTAATCCGCACATCAGTAGCAGACAAATTGCTCGAGAATCGGGAATCTCAAAAAAGTTGGTGTTGAGAATGCTACATCAACATCGATTGCAACCGTACCATATTTCTATGCACCAGGAATTGTATGGCGACGACTTTGAAAGTCGTGTACAGTTCTGCCACTGGGCATAAGAGAAATTACGGGAGGATGACAGATGTTTTGCACGCGTTCTATTTAGCGACGAAGCGTCATTCACCAATAGCGGTAACGTAACCGGCATAATATGCACTATTAGGCAACGGAAAATCCACGATAGCTGCGACAAGTGGAACATCAGAGACCTTGGCGGATTAATGCATGGTGCGGCATTATGGGAGGAAAGATAATTGGCCCCCATTTTATCGATGGCAATCTGAATGGAGCAATGTATGCTGATTTCCTACGTAATGTTCTACCGATGTTACTACAAGATGTTTCACTGCATGACAGAATGGCGATGTACTTCCAACGTGATGGATGTCCGGCACATAGCTGGCGTGCGGTTGAAGCGGTATTGAATAGCATATTTCATGACAGGTGGACTGGTCGTCGAAGTACCATACCATGGCCCTCACGTTCACCGGATCTGACGTCCGCGGATTTCTTTCTGTGGGGAAAGTTGAAAGGCATTTGCTATCGTGATCCACCGACAACGCCTGACAACATGCGTCAGCGCATTGTCAATGCATGTGCGAACGTTACGGAAGGCGAACTACTATCTGTTGAGAGGAATGTCGTTACACATATTGCCAAATGCATTGAGGTTGACGGACGTCATTTTGAACATTTATTGCATTAATGTGGTATTTACAGGTAATCACGCTGTAACAGCATGCTTTCTCAGAAATGATAAGTTCACAAAGGTATATGTATCACATTGGAACAACTGAAATAAAATGTTCATACGTACCTACGTTCTGCATTCCAATTTGAAAAACATACCTGTTACCAAAATTGTGAGCCATATGTCTGTGACTATGGCAGCGCCTTCTATCACAATGCGAAAAAATGGTCCAACTAAAACATATATCCTTACGTACTACACGAATATGTAATAAAAATTGGTGTTCTCGTTAAAAAAACGCAGCGCCATCTAGTGGGCCAACCATAGCGCCATCTGGTTTCCCCCTTGACGCTAGACAAGTTTCGTTCTTTGTAGTTCTTTCATATGACGCTTTTTTCGTGAGATATTTGGCCCGGTCACGATCAATGGATCACCCTGTATACAACACTTTAGCAAGCCTACCACGTTACGTCACAACAGTATCATATACCGGAGGTTTCTAATGCAAATTTACAAATAAGGTCTCTATCCCATGTAAAGAAAACAGCACCAAGAAATGAACTTTCCTATATATATATATATATATATATATATATATATATATATATATGTATATATATATATATATATATATATATGTGTGTGTGTGTGTGTGTGAATGACATAAACAAATATAATCATTATATATTTATTATATATTTATTTATTTTGGAACTCGTTAGGAAATTCAATATTCCGATATCCAAAGAATCATGAGTGTGTTGGGAACACCAAAATTCAAGCATAAGTCTCACCATGGAGAACGCAATGGCCGACGTCCTTCACATAATGAGCGACAGCAGCGACGTTTTCGTACAGTTTTCAGTGCTAACAGACAAGCAACACTGCTTTATATAACCACTGAAATCATTGTGTGACATAAGACGAATGTATCTGTTAAAATAGTGCGGCGAAATATGGCGTTAATGTGTTACGGCAGCAGAACACTGAGTCGTGTGCTATCGTAATCAGCACATCGTCTGTAGCACGTATTCTAGGCTCGTGATCATAGTGGTTGGACCCTTGAGAACTGGAAAACTGTGACCTGGTGACATATGAGTCTTGATTTCATTTGGTAAGAGTTGATGTTACGGTTAGAGTGTGGCACAGTCCCCTCGAAGCCATGAACCCATATCTTCAACAGGCACTGTGTATGCTGGTGGTGGATCCATAAGGCGCGGGATGTTTTACGTGGAATGGAATAGATCCTCTGGTCCAACTGAATTGATTAGTGACTGGAAACGGTTATTTTCAGCAACTTGGACACCATCTGCAGCCATTAATAAACTTCATGGTCCCAAACAACGATGGAATTTTTGTGGATGACATTGCGCCATGTTACTTGGCCGGAGTTGTTCGTGACTGCGTTGAAGAAGATTGTGGACAGTTCGAATCATTTATTTCGCCGCCCAAACCGCCAAACATGAATCTCATCGAATATTTATGGGACGTAGTCGAGAGGTCAGTTCGTGCTCAAAATCTTGTACTGGCCACACTTTTGCAATTATGGACTATTGCAGAGACAGCATAACTCAATATTTCTGCAGGGCACTTCCAACGATTTGTTGAGTCCATGCCACGTCGCACTGCAGCACTACGTTTGGCAAAAAGACATCCTACACGGTTTTAGGAGTTATGCCTCGACTCTTGTCACCTTAGTGCAAATAATAATTATAACTCTGCAACCAACGCTGTTTGTTTACTCGTCGTATTTTACTGGATGCTGTGCCATCCCTGCTATGAGTTGAGAAAGTTTTGTGACTTAAAGTTAGCGTCAATAATTTTTCCGATGGCACTAAACATAGAGAGTGGAATGGGTTAAGCACGAAATTCAGCCAATAATTTTTAATATATCGCAAGCTCAGTAATAAAAAATAGATGTCTGGAGATTTTCGTTCCCTTTACGTTACATGCAAAAACAGGAGTGATGAATCTACTACAACAGTTTCCTATAAAATAAAAAATAAAGAAATATGAAAATAAGAAATGAAAATATAAAGAAAATAAGAAATAAAGAAAATATTGTGTGACCCATGAACGATAGGTAGCGTTACTCTCCAGTTTAGTCGTATTAATCATTTAAGTTTTGTAAAATACAGGTGAAGACATGTTAAAAACGTTATTTCTAACTGCGAAAATTTGCGAGCAGTCACACACGTCAGCAAGACACCCAATTACGTAAACAGGAAATTTTATTTTGACCCTCGCAATGTAGCTGTCACAGTTCACGACTGCAGACACGCAGTGCGCAGTTTAGTGATAATAGCTATCAGCGTTTGTTACGAGATTCAGTGTAGCAATAAACATCAGAACATTTTTCTGAGGGCGGAAGAAAACAGACTGAAGCGGTAACGTCCATAACATTCGTCAAGGTACATTCTACATTACATCTATCTTGTCAGGAAGTATCTGCTGTGTTTGAAATCACTCACACAACGAATGAAACCTGCAGTTGATGATGTCATTGCATCGTGTTGTTTTGAGGGAACTCGGGGCGAATGTAATTCTGTTATTCAGCACTAAAGGAATACTAATAACCAGTGTATTCCTTTCGGTGAGGAAAAGATAGAAATATGTGAAGGATAAAGATATAGCCTAACAACGAAACGATAATTTGAAGACAAAAAATTATGTTCGCGCTTAAGATTCTAATTTCTGGCCTTGGCCCATAGATGGGATAGACGTCGACCACACGGAAGCGCCTTGTATTCGACTCAAACGCTGGCTGGTTTTTACATTAAAAATGGTTTGCCTCTTCTCGAAAAGTAGTGGCTCAGAGCAGGTACGCACATTTCGTACGGTTATCCATGCACTTTCGTTTGCTTCACGTCGAGCACATGTCGTAACTCGAGACACATGTGTGAAAAGACAGTGGAACGATCTGTAGTTGAAAACTAGTTTGCGCAGGAAGAAATTCTTCTACAAAATGATTCTACATTGACGAAAAATATAAGTGCGTGCAGTGAAGAGTATAAATCGGACCGGAAGAATTTTATGGAATGCAGGACAATAACTGCAGTTGGCATCATCTGTCGAAGGAATTCTGAACCAAAGCGCACCTATCAGGATGCAGGTCTAACTATGATAAACTTAGTTTTAGTAGCGAACGATGATATTTTGTTGTTGATGAACCAGAACAGTTATGATAAAACACATTTAAGAGAAAGTTACAGAAGAAACTGCTAAACTAACAATTTTTTCAAATATTTATCAAGTAGTTCTCTGAAGAAACTGCTAAACTAACACTTTTTTTTCAAATATTTATAAAGTAGTTCTCTGAAGAACTACTTTATAAATATTTGAAAAAATTGTTGGTTTAGCAGTTTCTTCTGTAACTTTCTCTTTAATGTGTTTTATTATAATTGTTCTGATCCATCAACAACAAAATATCATGGTACGCTACTGAAACTAAATTTATCATAGTTAGACCTGCATTCTGATAGGTGACTCTCCCTTAATTTTGAGAAAACACATGATTTAGTCTTTCACAGCAAATAGTCATACCAACAACTGATGTAGCACTTGGACAGGAATCAATAAGAAGGGTGGATTCTTGCGAACTTTTGTGTGTACATATTGATGAAAACTTGAACTGGAAGTATCACTTTACTCAGCTGCTCACATAATTAAGTTCAGCTGTTGTTGTTCTTCGTGTGATTGCCACTTGCCTGCGGGCCTTAGTCCAGCGTGACGCAGGGCGGCCGTGTTATTACTGATGTGGCAATGTTGGTGGCATAGGGTGGCCAGAAGCCCTTCCTGCCGCCACCCCATACATTCGGGATGGAAGAAGTGTATACCACAGCTGTCTGCGTCAAGTGTAAATCATGAAATAGAGCGAACGGTTTCAAATGACTACTAGCCTTGTAACTGAGGTGGAACGTGGGGACCATCCTGGTATTCACCTAGCAGGATGTGGAAAACCGCCTAAAACCCACATCGATTCTGGCCAGCAGACTGGCCCTCGTCGTGAATCCGCCAGGCGAATTCGATCCGGGGCCGGCCCGCCTCCAGGAAGCAGCGCATTAGCGCTCTCGGCTACCCTGGCGGGTCCTGCGTGTGATTACCACTATTGGGAACTGATGATAGAACCTCCTAGTATATTTTGCTTATTTCCACTGAATAACATATAAAGGAGTACTTACGTGGGGTAATCCGTCTCTTGCTGATGGCATAAAAGCAAGCAATAAGAATAATATGTGGTCTTGCAGGCACTTTTTAAAAGAATCAGGCATTTAATGCTAGTGAAATTTACAAAGAACTTTTCACCATGAAACTGCTCACCAGCCTGCTTGGAGGTACGAATTGAGTCGGTTTGGAAAGATGTCAGACAGCCATTTTATCCTCTCCAGAGAGAAGCTGTGAGACAGCCATCACAGTTTGACGTGCTGGGTACTGGCAGTGGGACGGAAAAGGCATCCGAGATAGTCCCAAATATTTTCTCTGGAGAACAGGTCTGGGGTTCTGCTGGCCCTGTTTTACCTCATCATCACGCACACAGTTCACAGAGACGCGAGTCGTCTGTGGACGAGCATTGTCGTGTTGAAAAATGGCATCACGATACCGTCGCGGGTGATTTACATCAACCTCTATACGGATACTCTACAAGTCACACTTAGGTGCCTGACAGAGGGTTCATTGAAACACCTTCACAGTAATTCTCTATTATTCCAATCTCGAACAGAGCAAGGAAAGAACGCATCAACAAGGTATTTTCGCATTCGGAGGATAGAGTTGTTGATTGAAATTTGGTGATAAGATTCCGCCGAAACAAAAAACGTCTTTCCTTAATGATGTCCACCCCAAATCCTGTATCATGTCAGTTACACCCTCTTCCCTATTACGCGACAATACAAAACGTGCTTCCTTTGAACTTTCTCGAGGAACTCTGTTGATCCTATCTGGTAAGGACCCCACATCACGCAACAGTACTCCAAAAGAGGACGGACAATCGTAGTGTAGGCAGGCTCTTTAGTAGATCTGTTACGTTTTACGTTTGTCTTTCAATAAAACGCGATCTTTTGTTTGCCTTCCCCACAACGTTTTCTATGTGTTCTTCCCAAATTAACTTGTTCGTAATTGTAATTCCTAGGTATCTAGTTGAGTTCACCGTCTTCAGATTTGACTGATTTATCGTGTAACCGAAGTTTAATGGATTCCTTTCAGCAGTCATGTGGATGATCTCACACATTTCGTTATTTAGGGTCATTTGCTCATTTACGAACCATGCAGATATCTTTCCTAAATGGTTTTGCAATTTTTTTTATCTGATGGCTTTACTAGTCGATAAACAACAGCGTCTTCTGAAAATAACCTTAGACGGCTGCTCAGATTGTCTCCTAACTCGTTTATATAGATAAGCACGAGTGTACCTTGGGGAACACCAGAAATCACTTATGTTTTACTCGGTGACTTTCCGTCAGTTACTATGAACTGTGACCTCTCTGACAGGAAATCGCGAATCCAGTAATATTACTGAGACGATATTCCATAAGCATGCAATTTCACTAGAAGCCGCTTGTGTGGTACAGTGTAAAAAGCGTTCCGGAAATCCATAAATACGGAATCACTCTCAAATCGCTTGTCAACAGCACTCATCACTTCTTGCGAATAAGGAGCTAGTTGTGTTTCACAAGAACGATGTCTTCTAAATCCATGTTGACTCTGTGTCAGTAGACCGTTCTCTTCGAGGTACTTCATAATGTTCGAGCACAATATATGTTCAAAAATCCTCCTGCACATCGATGTTAATGATATAGGCATGTAATTTAGTGGGTTATTCCTACTACCGTTCCCGAATGTTGGTGTGATCTGTGCAACTTTCAGGTCTTTAAATATGGATCTATCGTCGAGCGAGCGGTTGGATACGACTGTTAAGTGTGGAACTATTGCGTCAGCATACTCTGAAAGGAACCTAGTTGGCAGACAGCCTTGACCGGATGACTTGCTTTTGTTAAGTGATTTAAGATGCTTCACTACTCCGAGGATATCTACACCTACGTTACTCGTGTTGCAGATGTCACTCTTGTGGACGTCGGTTCTCCGTGACGTACGTTATGTAGTCAGAGTTCTCGGAATCACCTGAAGTCATACGAGATGTCTCCCCACCTCGTGGCACAGGGAGTAACTCAGCTGTGCCTCTAGAAAACATGGGAAGAATGGAACCTCTAACCAGATTGCCATCTTACTCCCACCACAATGGCAATCCCAGGATGTGCAGCAAAGCAGTTCATCCCAGAACTCAATGCGGCGGCATTCATCGGCATTCCATGCTTCCTGCTAAAGGCACCAGTGTTGTGGTGCCAACGTCAGCCTATGCGTGGGACGATTATTGCCTAGTGCAGCTGCTGATGGTCAAGTTTCCGACCAATGATGTGCGATCAGATTGATCTGCCTGATACTGGAACTGGGACGACATCCGAGATGGTGCAAGAATATTTTCTACAGGGAGCAGATCTGAGGATTTAGACGGCCACGGCAGTACCTCAGCATCACGCAGGCAGTTCACAGAGACGTATGCCATCTGTGGACGAGCATTGTCTTGTTGAAAAATAACATCACGATACCGCCGTTGCAGCTCTAATCATTTCCATACACGCAGACGTCGTGTCGACATCGTGTACAAAGTTACACCGACATCCGACCGTGTCTTCTTGGTGTTTCAGAGGTAGTGTACGTGAACGCTAATTAAATTCGTCACAACACAATTTGAGAACAGGTGTCCAAATCTACAGTTAGGCGAGGAGGAGAGAAAAATAACGGAGGGTGCACCAATCAGGAACTTGTAGGCGATCAACATGTAGCAGTCCACAGAATCTTATCAAGTATACATAACATGTAAGCGGACTCGTTCTGCATCTCTTCAGTGAAACAGCCGAGGCAAGGGTCTGTGGGTCATACAAGTAAGTAACCAACTAGGAGGAAGTGTGTCTTGCCTGTGTCGACAGGCAGACATAGTACGACCGGTACTGTATCAGCTGGATTACAAAAATACTGACGGTAAAACTTTGTGCATTTAAACTGATACAGGTAAGGCTATGGGAAAATAGAAAGAAAACAGGAGATGTATAAGCCGATAAATGTAAATACTAATAATCTAGGCTATCAAACGCCCGTAAACCACTGACCACAATAATGTCCAGACGAATAGAAAGTGAAGTTCAGTTTTGTCTGTTAAAAGTCAAACAAAGAACGAAAGGTTCGCGTTCGAAAGGTAGGCTTTGAACGTACTACGGCTGCTACTTCATTAACACTTTCAATAAATAATGTATAGAGTACATCGAAACCAACGACTTACAGAAAAAAAATAGAGAACAGAAGAGTAGTAATATGCTTAAATGATTACGTTTTCATAGACATCACCTCTCTAATGGAATGAAGACAATTTTAATTTGTGCTGGACCGGAAATCGAACCCGGGTTGTTCGCTTATCGCGAGCGGTCGCCTCACAGTTAGGCTACCCGACCAAGCTTCACGGCCGGTCCAAACCTTCCATATATCGCCAGTCACGTATCTACAACCTGCACTCGTACATGCATTATGTATATTTCCGTGAGACGAGGCTTTTAGTTGAATGCCGCGTGCCCAGTGTCTGCAGATGAATCCGATACTGCACTGCTTGTGTTGTTATAAAACTGCAGTGCATCGTTCGGTCGGACACGCATACACTCATGCACGTATGTACGAAAGAGACCTACATCATACATCTAAATAATACAGCTACTACAATATCGATTCTTCTTTGTCTGGGAAGCAAGATTACACAGCACAGTTGGGGAAAGGGGGGAAATGGTGAAGCGAAAGTAAACTTTCTTATCAAAGAAGTTCAGCTGCTGTCTCTTACTATATTGTGAAAATCTGGGAATTTGTGGTGTGTTTTTATGGGACCAAACAGCTGAAGTCATCAGTCCCTAGGCTAACACACTACTTAATCTCACTTAAACTAATGTACGCCAAGGTCAACACACAGACGCCCATATTATATTGGGATTGTGGAAGGATTTACTGATAGTGTGCATCTTGACAAACTGTTGTGTAAAAACTAAGGCGAACCGTGGGAATACCGCAGAATGAAGTAACGAAATGATCAGTGACGCAATAAAGGTCATTGAAGATTGAATGAAAAGTGTGTTTTAAAGAGGCACTGCAACGAACAGACGAACCATATGTATAACAGAAGCCTCACCAGTGAAAGCGAAACTTCAACAAATCATCAACCATTGGGTCGAATAAAAAATGAAAGTAGCGGATCAGTAAGTGATAAAATTCGTAGTGGCAGGAGAACACACCTATGTACTGAAGGTTATGGAGGATGTAGCGTAGAGAGAAGGAACATTACTGTTTCACGACATCGGGGTGACTGGAGACGGAGTATAAACTCGGACTGTGTCAAGGATGGGGAGGGAAATCGATCGTGCCCTTTCAAAGGAACCATCTCGGAATCTGCCCCGAGCTATTTTGGGAAATAACGGAGAACCTAAATCTGGATGCCCTGAATTGGATTTGAACAGTCGTCCTCCCGAATGCGAGTCCATTGTGCCAGTCACAGCGCCACCTCGCTAGGTAATAGGCAGATGTCTGGATGTAACAACAGACAAGATGCAGAATGAGATGGACGACAGCAACAAGGCTGTCGGAAGCGTCAGGGGGAAAAACTGTAATAGTGCGAAGGTAAGGTAACGAACAAGAGAGCAAATGTCATTTTCCAGATCCGCTAAATTTCTCATGTTTGCTAACGTTATCAGCCTGGTTATGTTTGGCAAATTGTGAACTCATCTCCAGTTCGTTAATACTGGTAGTTGAAAGGTAGCCGCCTCAACATAAGGCCATCTTATCTCCGAAGAAAAGGGCAACTCCGGAAAACTATTGACATAATCGCGTCAGACGTACGCTTATCGCTCAAAGGTCGCCAGTCCATCAAAGCTCAATCCTTTTATCACATTTTGCTACTTAATGTTCCTAAAAACCGTCCAGTGTAGGAAATAATGGTTTACGAATCCACGTTTGCTGACTGCGAATTTCATCTTACAAACGTATGGAAATTCAAAGATTGCGTAAGGTAGTTTCAAATGTCATCCAGATATTTATACGTAAATAAATATTTCATTAACCTCTTCTCATGTTAAGCACTGTCTAAATTACGTTTTTCAGGTATTTGTAATAATCTCCCGATGTGCCTTCTTTAAGTAAGGTGGTAAGTAGCACCTGTAAATGGAAGGATCTTGTTATAGGTGCTCATAGATTCCAATTTGTTCGGAATCCATAAGATTTTTGTGAATTCAGATCTTTTTTTATGAATGGCTCTAAACTTACTGTCGCTTAAAAATAGCACTCTGAGACCTACTGTGGTGGTGAAAGGTTTTGTAAGGTCCCGAGTTCGAGTCTCGGTCCAGCACACAGTTTCAATCTGCCAGGAAGTTTCAATAGATATCGTATGTCAGAAACAATGGAAGGTGACAACACACATCTTTGGCGAACGTTTCGAACAGTATGATATCAGTCTATCCAGTGGTCGTTTACAGTCATTTCCACACAAGTAAAAGCACCAGTAACTGTTTCAAAGTTCGTATAATTACCTATAGTGAAATTATACATAACAATACGGAAATGGGCATTTACTGCGTGAATTAAATTAAATACTATGCGTTTGCTTCGCTCAACAACAGATGTAAAAACGTCGCCTTAAGGTTCAACAAAGCGGGGAGGCCTGCATGTTCGTGAACGAGGATATGTGATAAATGGCAAGAACCAAACGATTTGATTGCAGCATTCAAAGAAACTGTCCTCAGATAATTGGTTAAAATTCATAATGAAGCGGAAGCGACATTGTACAGTAGCAGTAGTTTACTTAAGATACAGCGTATCTGATGGGAATATTGCACAACCAATAAGCTCTCATCCTTCAGCGATAGTCCCTACATAGGGAAGTCAAATGTAGGTTTACAGTATACCAAAAAATAAACAATGTGTCCGAAGACCATCGATGATGAATACATTTAACAGACAAATAAAAATGGAGAATAATTGAGACTACCAAATTTGAAATTCTACCAGAAATTAAATTTCCGTCTTCAACGAAAAAAAAAACCGCGAAATTGCTAGAACGTATTTCCTGCGACATTCCTCACTTAGGTCGTGGTGTGTGATTGGCGCATCGAAATAATATATATTTTAATCACAAAGGTAATGCGATTGGGGTAGATCTATCTATAAATACTTCTCCCCTGTGTTGATAATATATGTCTCCCATGTATCTGATACAGCGGGAGTAGAAAGTTTGTTTTTTGTTTACTTTTGGTTTTTACGTCTCTACTTTTTTACTTGGCTGTGGCGATGATTAGTTGACGGACATTCCGATTTTGCCAGAAGATGCGTAATTGAACTGATTTCATTTAATGTGCGTTCACAATAAATGTTGGATGTCCTCTGACAGAGCACAGTATTCGTATTTTGTTTCCTCTAGATACTACAATTCATGTGTTTTGCCTTATTATGGAGACTTTATTTATGAAGCATATCTTGATTTTTTCGATGAATGGCTGACCGAGGTATCTGCTTGTTACTCATTATATGGAGATGAATAGCAGCACACAGGTTCAACAGGAATCACGAATACAATATTATTAGCAAATTGTGGTGCTTGCATTTCGCCAGACAATGTTGTCCGTTTCAAGACTCACCGTCTGTGGCGACCCCGATGACCGTGGCCCACAGCAGGAAACTCCAGGCTCGTCTCCCCTTCATTTCAACTGCCGCTTTAAGGAAGTCACTGGTGTTGCTCCACTGCACTGGTGGTGAACATCAAACAAAGACACTCGGGCAGGGCTTCGAGGTAACCAAGCCTTAGCACTAGGTTCGCATCAACCGGCAGTTCTGAGGTGCTGTGTGAGTTACTTATAAGCGAATAATTTACTCTCGTAAAGGTGTATCAGCAGCTTTGCTGGAAACTCAAGACACATACTCTGTAAGCTATTTTGCGAACATATGTGAAACTATGATAATACTGCAAGGTCCTTTTAGGATAGTCTGTATCCCAATATTCAAGTTATTTTTCATTTTTTTCTTGAGGTATCCTTGTATGTAACGGCAAGAAGGAGTGAATGACTGAAAAACATTCGGTAACTATCGCAGAAGAATTGTGCGAAGATGGAGACACTTTGCCGATATTTGGGTATTGTTGCTGAGACAGCACTCCTGTATGCAAAGCAACAAGTGTTTCTGAAGCAACGGAGGAATTGCAGAACCGGAAAAAAAGAATCACTATGCCGGTATCGTGTCGGAGTCGCTCAGTCGTTTAGCATGAAACGCGAGTTCGCTACCGAGCAAAATAAGAAAATACAGAACACACGTTAAACTTCGGACACTGTGCCAAAATCGGAAGTCGCTGGATTGGCAGTTCCGTATACAAAGCAACAAGTGTTGCTGAAATATAGAAGAAATTGCGGGAAACGCGACGGAAGGTTCGCGGTGAGTCTGGACCTCTACCTCACGTCCTGATGCCTTTCACTGTAGTAGCGGACGGCAAACTCGACTGCCCTTTTCCACTGAGTGACTCGCTCTACATCCGCGTTTGCACCTGCGCGGGGCTGTCACGGGAGCGCAGCGACAGGGGCGTCCGTTATGGTGGTAGCACTGCGCACAGTGGCGGCTGCGGTGCCGGCGCTGCTGTCCCCTCGCGTGAGGCGCGGACCGCAAGACTAGTGCCGCCTGTTCTGCATCCGACGCGCGTCGCGTCGCCTGCGGCCAGCTACGCCGGTGGGATGGGGGAAGCGCGCCGCGCCGCGCCGCGCCGGGCCGTTCTGCGCACGCGCGGGCCGCCTACCCCACGCGCCACGCGCTCCGGATGACGTAGCGTGCATGTCGCGTCAACCCGCAAGCGCGCGTGCTGCTGCGGCGGAAATTTCGCGTTTGCGACTCCACCCTTGCTCTCTCTCTCTCTCTCTCTCTCTCTCTCTGTCTGTCTCTCTCCCTCTATCTCTCCCTCTGTCTCATTTTTCTCTCTTTTCACTGTGAAACCAGGTACACGGCCCGCGGCTGATGCACGAATGTAGCGAAAAAAAAAGAAGAGCCCTTAGTCTTTATTTTTATTAAAAAAAAAATACAGGAACACGCGCAGACCTGGTCTGGCAGAGAATCGTGCAGCGGTTGAAAAGGGTTTTACGAAGAACACCGCGCCACTACCCGGAGCGCTCGTTTTAATTAAAAGGATAGCCGGTGTTCCTTTAGATTAGACCGCGTGAGTGCCGAGGGGCGCCACTGTCGCTTGCGTGCAAAAGCGTTCATCGGAAGTATCGCACACTGCTCTCCAAGACGCGTGTCGAGTTGAAAGAAAGCTCTCTCGTCGATTTCTCCCTTCCTTGACCACTACTTACAAGTGTGTTCGAGTGCGTTCCCCTCGTATAGGGGGAGGGCTCCGGAAAGGCGCTCATAGGGTTTTAACTAAGCGGATCGGCATTAAAATTGCATCCTCTGTGAAATTCAGTTTTTTGCCACTATAAAGTTACCGCGTAACATGTGTGCTTCTGACAAATTTTCATTTCCTTTTGTATCTCTTTTGAAGCTGAAGAGGTGTGTTAAACGGCAGTGCTCATTCAGAGAAGTATATTTAGATATTCGTTGTGAATGAAACATGCATTTCAATTTATTTGGGGGAATTTAAGAGATTCACTGACATTTGTCTGCGACAGATAAGCCAAAGGTCAAATGCATACAGAATGGCAAACCCTTGAAAGAGCACATGGGTGTACGTAATGTTCGTGCTTTATCATACTCTCAGGTGATGCTGAAATACATGATATAAGTATAGCCCTTTTTTGCTTATTTCTGAAATGTGCCATATTCAAAACCCATACTGCTATATAAGGACCAGTGGTTTTTAACGTTCTTGCCAAAAATATTGAAGTTATTGGCCTATTTACTTTTACACAATATTCTAATATACAAATTGGACAGAAATTGTGTACATTCTTATCTAAGATATACGACACACAAATACACATAACAGCGAAGAGCTCTTAGCAAAAGTTTCCCAAAGACGCAGTGTTCTGATACACATTCATATACACACAGTCTACATATTTTTTAATAAAAAATGTACATGTAATATCCACACAATACTCTAATAAACAAATTGGACAGACATAGTGTACACTCTTATCTAACATATATAACACATAAATACACCTAAAAGGGAAGAGCTGTTAGCAAAAATTTCCCAAAGATGCAGTGTTCTAATACACATTCAGATGCACGCAGCCTACATATTTTTTTAACAAACAATGTACAGGTTGTGATGAGACACAAACTGCGAGAGAGCTGATGCTATATTCAGCAGTCCTGTGAGATTGTGCGTTTTCGTCTTCTTTCTCGCAGTCCTTTTTACCTATGACGTCAGGGTGTTTAAACCATTACAGAAATTTTTTCTCCCAAATGTATTCCTTCTTATTATATTTTTGTGTTTATTCATTTATTTAACCTGATGTTACGTACAGTTTTAAACAAAAGTTGTATACAGAAATATGTGTTGTTTTTTATTCTTCCTCGCTGCCCCTTTCGACAGAAAACAGGAAAACTTGTATTTATGGCTTATTCGCATATAATTAGAACACTAGCACGGAATCTGAATCGTCCGAAACTGTGTATTGCTACCCGTTTCCAGATTTACACTATGCGAAATACTGTTACAGAAGCTGCCATCGCCGGCCGAAGTGTCCGTGGGTTCTAGGCGCTGCAGTCTGGAACCGCGAGACCGCTACGGTCCCAGGTTCGAATCCTACCTCGGGCATGGATGTGTGTGATGTCCTTAGGTTAGTTAGGTTTAAGTAGTTCTAAGTCCTAGGGGACTGATGACCTCAGAAGTTAAGTCCCATAGTGCTCAGAGCCATTTGAACCATTTTTTTGAAGCTGCCATCCTCACAAGGCCAACAGCTGGAAAACTCTCTCACACGACGTATACCAATGATCCCACCTTATTTACCCATTCATATTTGAAGGGACTTCTATTCCCAACCAAGGTTTCGTTGGCAAGAACAATAAAACATGGGGGGGGGGGGGGGGAGTGGGGGGGGAGATGGTGAACAGAGGGACGGTGAAGAGAAGATTAGGATGTATAACCAATTACTATACATATTTAGCAATTGCCAAGCGTCGCCCTGTTCGCCAGTAAAATATGATTTTTTTTTGCCCTTGCATCACTCTTTTTCTACATCTACCTCTACACGGATACTCTGCAAATCACATTTAAGTGCCTTGCAGACGGTTCATCGAACCACCTTCACTATTCCCTATTATTCCAATCTCGTGTAGCGCGCGGGAAGAATGAACACCTATAACATTCCGTACGAGCTCTGATTTCCCTTATTTTATCTTGATGATCGTTCCTCCCTACGTAAGTCGCTGTCTACAAAATATTTTGTCATTCCGAGGAGAAAGGTGATGATTGGAATTTCGTGAGAAGATTCCGTCGCAACGAAAAACGTCTTTCTTTTAATGATGTTCACCCAAATCCTGTATCATTTCTGTAACACTCTCTCTCATATTTCGCGATAATACAAAACGTGCTGCCTTTCTTTGAACTTTTTCGATGTACTCAGTCTGTCCTATCTGGTAAGGATCCCACACCGCGCAACAGTATTCCAAACGTGGACGGACAAGCGTAGTGTAGGCAGTCTCCTTGGTAGGTCTGTTACATTTTACACCTAGGTATTTAGTTGAATTTGCGGGTTTTAGATTAGACTGATTTATCGTCGTGTGGGCCGGGAAATGACCTGGGGGGTCTCTGCAGACATCATGAGACTCTGGCATAAAATGGGGGTGATACGCGATTACAAGAACTCAGCAAGAGAGTTCTCACAGCCTCTGTCACCTCAATTCTCCAACTTCCTACCTACACGTGGTGCCCCTGTTAAGCCGAGCAACTCAGCGGAAGGTTGGGTAACCAACCCCAGCGGGAAACTGAGTCGGTGAGCAGATAGGAGTTGGAGGACAGTGGAAGGCAACGGGAAACCACCACTGAACTATCCCAAGAAAACCCCATGGCTTCGCTCAGCTCAAAATGTTCCGGAGTTTCAAGTTCCCCGATCGGATCTCCGGGGGGGAACCAGGTTGAGAGGAGCTTCACGAAGAGTAAGATGGTGCAAAGAGAAGCACTGCATAGGAACATGGAATGTAAGATCCATGTATCAAGGAAAACTAGACATAGTGAAAAGAGAAATGGAGAAAATTAACATCGACATATTGGGAATAAGTGAAATGAGGTGGACTGGCATGGGAGAATTTGCTTCGGATGGCCATATGGTGTATTATTCTGGGCACGATAACAACAGAAGTAATGGAGTAGCCTTCATAGTTAGTGATAAAGTGAGAAAAGCTGTGATGGGATGCAAATATAAAAATGATAGAATGATGTCCAGCAGACTTCAAGGTCAGCCCCTCAACATCACAGTAATTCAAGTTTATGCACCAACAACCGATGCTGAAAAGGAAATTATTAACCAGTTCTATGGAGATTTACAAGAATTACTACTGTCAACGCCAAAAAAGGATATCGTCTTCATAGTTGGAGATTGGAATGCAAAAGTGGGAAATGAAGCTGTAGAAGGTATAACAGGGAAATATGGTCTTGGTACAACAAATGAAGCTGGACAGAGACTCCTAGAATTCTGCCAAGAAAATTCATTGATAATTACTAATACACTGTTTCAACTACCAAAACGACGCCTATATACCAGGACTTCGCCAGATGGCCAACACCGGAACCAAATTGATTACATACTTTGTAATCAGAGGTGGAAGAGCGCGGTTCAGTCAGCTACAACAAGACCTGGGGCTGACTGCGGATCAGATCATGAGCTCCTGATTGCAAAATTTCGGCTGAAACTTCAGAATGTACCAAAAAGTATCCCAACTTGCAGATACGACCTTAACTTTATACCCTCTGACTATGCTGCAGAGGTACAAAACAGATTTAATGTATTACAGCTGGAGGACAAAAGCTCGCAAGAGATGTGGACAGAAGTAGCTAATACTGTCAAGGAGGCCGCAGAGAAACACATTCCCAAGAAAAGGAACAGTAAGAAGGCTAGATGGCTATCAGTTGAGGCACTGCAAGTTGCAGAAGAACGAAGGAAAGCAAAAATCAAGGGAGATAGATCAGCTATGTTTGAATTAAATAAAGATTTTCAGAAATTAGCTAGAAGAGATAAAAATATATTCTTAAATGAACAGTGCAAGGAAGTTGAAGATAGTAACGTAATGGGGAAGACAAGAGATCTTTATAAGAAAATTAGAGAAATTAAAGGAAAATTCCAGGCAAAAATTGGAATGATAAAAGATAGAAACCGGAAAGATCTGAGTGAAGCAGAGGATGTTAAGGAAAGATGGGCAGAATATGTAGAAGACCTATACAAGAGAGAACTGCATCATGACAGGGCTCCTACTGCTGATGTTAATGTTAATTTAGAACTAGAGCCAGATATTTTGGAGAGCGAAATCCAGTGGGCCCTTGAAAATATGGCTGATAACAAAACTAGTGGACATGATGAAATACCAGCAGAATTATTTAAAGTCACTGGAAAGGATGCAGTGAAAGTGCTGCACTCAATATGTCAAAAAATATGGATCACGCAGCAGTGGCCAGAAGACTGGAAAAGATCAGTATTCATCCCCATTCCAAAGAAGAAAAGTTCTAAAGAATGCTCAGATTACCGAACAATCGCACTTATTTCACATGCTAGCAAAGTTATGTTGAAAATCTTACAAAATAGACTTCGCCAATATCTAGATCGAGAGCTGCCAGAAGAACAAGCTGGATTTAGGAAAGGAAGAGGAACTAGAGATCAAATTGCTAACATTCGGTGGATTATGGAAAAAGCGAGAGAATTCCATAAAGATATGTACCTCTGCTTTATTGACTACGCCAAAGCCTTTGACTGCGTCGATCACAACAAATTATGGAACGTACTGAAAAACATGGGTGTACCAGATCACCTCATTCATCTGATACGGAGTTTATACCTTGACCAAGAAGCCACGGTGAGAACTAGGTATGGAACAACGAAATGGATAAAGATTCAGAAAGGGGTCCGGCAAGGCTGCATACTGTCACCGCACTTATTCAATCTGTATGCAGAACATGTCATGAGGAATGCGAGGCTAGATGAAGGAGAAACAGGAATTAAAATAGCTGGAATAAATGTAAACAACCTCAGGTACGCGGATGATACGATCCTATTGGCAGAAAGTGAAGAAGATTTGAGAACACTCTTACTGAAGGTGAAAGACGAAAGTGAAAAGGCTGGTCTTATGCTGAATGTGAATAAAACGAAAATTATGGCAACTACACCTACCAATTCGTGGGATATAGCAGGAGAAACCATGGAAGTAGTGACCACATTCAGTTATCTCGGTTCCCAGATCTCTGCTGACGGTGACTGCAGCCATGAAATCCGGAGACGCCTGTTGCTCGGTAGACAGGCGATGTCAAACCTTGACAAGGTTATAAGGTCCAGAGATATAACACTAGCAACAAAGATCCGTATTGTGAGGGCTATGGTCTTTCCAGTTGTGATGTGTGGATGTGAGACCTGGACCATTAGAAAGGCTGAACGGCGAAGAATTGACTCCTTCGAATTGTGGTGTTGGAGGAAACTTCTTAGAGTTCCATGGACTGCAAAGAGAACCAACAGATCAGTATTGGAGCAAATTAAACCAGATTTCTCCCTGGAAGGTCTAATCTTAAAACAAAAGCTGACCTACTTTGGACACACAATGCGAAGGCATGCCTCGCTGGAAAAAACATTAATGCTGGGGAAGATTGAAGGAACTAGAAGAAGAGGACGTCAGAGGATGAGATGGATCGATGGCATCACAGAAGCAATGTGTTCCAACCTGGAAGGTCTACGGGAGAAAGTGCAAGACAGGAAAAAGTGGCGTGATTTGGTTCATGGGGTCACGAAGAGTCGGAACCGACTAAACGAATAGAGAGAGAGAGAGAGATTTATCGTGTAACCGAAGTTTAACGCGTTCCTTTTAGCACTCATGTGGATGACCTCACACTTTTCATTATTTAAGTTCAACTGCCACTTTTCGCACCATTCCGATATTTTGCTAAATCGCTTAGCAGTTTGTTTTGATCTTCTGATGACTTTATTAGTGGATAAACGACAGCGTCATCTGCAAACAACCGAAGACGGCTGCTCAGATTGTCTCCCAAATAGTTTATATAGATAAGGAACAGCAAAGGGTCCATAACACTACCTTGGGGAAAGCCATGAGTCACTTTATGACGGGGATCGTAAAACTGTGAGTTTGAGACTGGGTGGAAAAATGAGTGAAAGATGATTGTAGTAGCTGATTGATTCACTCACATAAATGTGCAAATGAGTGTCAGCAGCTGATTTTCACTCTCAATAATTAGTTAACAAATACCACAGATCATTTCTTATTTGTCCTTATGTCTCATGAACTGAATGCGCACTGCATATTTACGTTACACAGTGGCCAGCTCCCTTTTCCAATATTTCATGTGTAGACTAGCTTCTATTTAATGTCCTCTCTAGTGCCACAGATTATCTCTGATTAGTTAACATCTGTCAGCTTGTGTAATGAGAACGAGTGGTGGGGCAAGCAGAGGTTTTCTTTAGAGATCAGTGTTGTGGGACTGATTCGCTTAGCCTCTCCAGAGTTATCTGTTCTTTTCTTCCAGAATGAGATTTTCACTCTGCAGCGGAGTGTGCGCTGATATGAAACTTCCTGGCAGATTAAAACTGTGTGCCCGGCCGAGACTCGAACTCGGGACCTTTGCCTTTCGCGGGCAAGTGCTCTACCATCTGAGCTACCGAAATACGACTCAAGCCCGGTCTCACAGAGCACTTGCCCGATTAAGGCAAAGATCCCGAGTTCGAGTCTCGGTCGCGCACACAGTTTTAATCTGTTCTTTTCTTACCCACGCATCAGAGCGTTTCCAACTTTCTGACACTGGAAACTTTCTCTAGAACTTTTTTTCCTCCCTTTTCGAATACGCGACCCCTTTCCAAGTGAAAATATTCTGGTGATTCCCAGAATCATAATAAAAGTATGTCAGTGATTTCAAAAACAACGTATTTGATTTCCTTTCTACTGATACTATACTGATCTAGGAATGAAGTGCAGTGTGAAAAGAGGTCGCAGTGCTCTGAGGGCAGAGACATTATCAAATTCTTTGCCGTGGTAGAGGCTTGGGGGTGAAAAGGGGTCAGCGGAGGCATAGTCGCACGTTTTCGGTCACCTTTCTAGTACGCCAGCAAGTACGGACGTGATTCTTGTCTTCGTGCTTCGCTCTGAGTGAGCATAAGACTGACAAGTTTCGTAAAAGAACTGTACAGCCCTCCAAGTTTGTTACAAGTGGCAGTGGCGGAAGCGAATCAAAATCGAAAAAAAAAAGTTTATGACGACAGTTATCTTGCAACTGCGACCGTGACCCTCTGAGCATGGCTTGGCGTACCACAGGTTGCCCTAGAATATTCGAGGCAGATAGTGCCTTGGCGAATCAGAGCCGTTCCCATACTTAGCAATCGGCAATTGGAACCTTCCAAACCAAAAGCCTCCAAAAAGCGCTCTGTAGGTCATAAGACCTCCAGTGGCCATCTTAAAACTTAACCGTGTTTCTAACACTTAAATAGCAAAACCTGATCTTCCTCTGGAACACAGATTAAAATGTTTATTGGGTGGTTTGGTTAAGTGTTATTTGTGTTGTAGAATTTCATTGCATTCAGTGTCTACAACGTTCGGTTGTGTTATTATTTGATTTCGGCGGACCGATTTAGTTAATTTACGAGAGATACATGTGGACAAACACTTTGCTTTGCTCGCTATAGGGCTGCAGAAATATCGAGCCATTCTGCCTCCAGGGCTGCCAATAAGTGGAGGATTTTCTGCACGAGCTGACATCTCGATTGTGAGACGTAATTGAACGACGGGATTCATTTCCAGTGATCTCAGAGGCCGCATCATTCGCTCGAACTGTCCAGAATGTTCTTTAAACTATTCGCGGACAACTGTGGCCCGGTCATCCATAAAAATTCCATCACAGTGCGGGAAAATAAAGTCATGAATGGCTGCAAAATATCTCCAAGTAGCCGAACACAACTATTTACAGTAAGTGAGCGGTTCAGTTGGACCAGAGCACACAGTCTATTCCAAGTTAACACAGCCTACACCATTGTGGAGCCGCCACAAGATTGGTTCAAATAGCTCTAAGCACTATGGGACTTGACATCTGAGGTCATCAGTCCCCTAGAACTTGGAACTACTTAAACCTAACTAACCTAAGGACATCACACACATCCATGCTCGAGGCAGGATTCGAACCTGCGACCGTAGCAGCAACGCGGTCCCGGACCGAGGTGCCTAGAACCGCTCGGTCATATCGGCCGTCTCCACAAGCTTGCAAAGTACATTGTTGACAACAAGCGTCCGAGATTTCGTGGGGTCTGTACTAAGCTAGAACCGTACCGTCAGCCCTTACCAGCTGGAATCGGGACTGATATGTCCAGGCCGCGGTTTCTCGGTCCTCTAGGGTCCTACCAATATTGTCACGAGTCCAGGGGAGACGCTAATGGCGATGTTGTGCTATAAGCAAAGGCACTCGTCTGCTGCCATAGACCATTAAGGGGCTCCGGAAAGGCTCAAAATCATGAAAAGTTCAATTTTTACTTTTTTGCGTTTTCTGAATC
The DNA here is from genome assembly GCF_021461385.2 of Schistocerca piceifrons. NCBI lineage: Eukaryota > Metazoa > Arthropoda > Insecta > Orthoptera > Acrididae > Schistocerca > Schistocerca piceifrons. The sequence goes on from NC_060143.1 coordinate 560,316,421, forward strand.
TGCAAACTATTACCTTTTAATAGATATATAATTTATTCAATTCCGAAGACTACAACTATTTTTAAATTTTTTTTGAAATGTGTTCTACATGGGCGTGACCCACTGTGGCGCTGTTAAACTGCTGTCAAATGGTGTTATTATTAACGTCCGTGTTCATCAGGTACATTTTGGTGATGTGAGGTAAAGTATGTGTTGTGGCTAACCTGTGATGGTTCAATATATATCGCTGGTGTGATTGTCGATTGTTTCATGTTTATTTACTCTGTCGTTATCTCGAAAATATTCGTAATTAATTCTGTTTCTTGAGTCTCTGTTTTGTTGAAGTATAATAATGAGTAAAAGTAAAGTTATTAGAAATCCTCTGAAGGCTTTTAAGAAAAGGAGAAATGTTGGAAAGCCAAAGGTATGTGTTATTACTGTAAACAATAAAGACGATAACCAAGTGAGTGAACCTAACCTCTCAAGTACACCTACCCATAGCAGTCAAAGTGGGAAGGAAAATACTTCACAGAAGAAGCTTGGTTCAATGAGTGAAAACTATGAATGTTTTATGGGCGAATCGGATGTGAATGAAATATTTGATATGTCGGTTCTCAAAGGAATTTCTTCAAACTGTGTAAGATGTATTCATTGTAGTGAAGTTGGTCTGGAACTCTCCATAATAAAGCACGTAGGACTTGCTAGTGAAATACAACTGAAATGTGATAAGTGTTCATACATGACCACCTTTTGGAACAGTGTTGCAGTAACTGCAACTGAAGAAAATGGTAGCAAAATCTACGAACACAACAACGAGCGATGCTTGCTTTAGACAAGGAACGCCTTCGGGCTGCAGACAGGGCTGTAAAGAGTCTAGAAATACAAGCAAGAGTAAACAGGAGGAGGAACAAGAGGAAGCTGCAGGAGGAGTTTGCAGAGGATGAAGATAATCCATCCCATGGACCTGGAATGCACTAAAAAGTTAATCCAATCTTTGTCGCTCGATTCCCAAAACTTTTATTTTCTCATACTAATTACATGTTTTTTAAGGATCTTCCAAACATATTTGTTTCAAACTTTCAGTCAATGTTACACAGTACCTTCTGCATAATTTAACACAGCCTTTTTCCAAAAAACTGTATATTTTTGAATATATAAATAAAAAATTGCAAAAAAATGCTGTGAATTTTCATTACAATTGAAAAAAATCATCTTTAATAACTGAACTAAAATTTTGTAAAATCCCTGTGTTAAGTTGTAGCCCATATTCCAATAAATAGTCTGTACAAAGTTCAACTTCCTACCTCTAATACTTTGTGAGGAAAGATGTAATTTATAAGCGTTATTTTAACATTGCAAGTATAGCGCGTTCCGGAGCCCCATAACGCCAGATTTCGCCGCTCTGTCCTAACGGATATGTCCCGCATTGATTTGTAGGCATGTTTTACGTAGTGCTGCTTGTCTCTTAGCACCGACAACATTACGCAAACACCGCTTCTCTCGCTCGTAAAGTGAAGGCCATCGGGCACAACGTTGTCAGTGGTGAGAAGTACTACTTGAAAGCTGGTTTTCTCGTTACACTTTTGAAGCTGTGAATGTCGGAATATTGAATTCACTAACGGTTTAAGAAATGTAACGTTCCATAGGTATAGTTCCAACTACCCTTCCGAATTCAAAGGCTGTTAATTCGGGTCGTGAGACCATAATTACATCGGAAACCTTTTCACATGCATCATCTGAGTAAAAATGACAGCTGCACCAATGCACTACCGCCATGTGTATGTGTGCATATCACTATCCTATTACTTTTGTCGCCTAGGGTAATTACCACTGACATTGTCACAAATGTTCTTAGCACATTTCTCCCATCGTGGTGCCAGTTTCAATATGCTCTGTTCGTAGACTACAGGTTAGCCATCTGCAGACTGCTGATTTCACATACACATTTGTCATAAAGCGTTGGTCGGCCAGGAAGTTCTTTATGGAAACAAATGGATGAAAGTCTGAAAGTGCAAAGTCGGAACTCATGCTGGAGCACCTCGCACCCCAAATTTGGAGATTTTCTCACGATCAGGAGCAGCAAAACGGGGGCGATCGTTGTCATGAAGAAGTGTGACACCGTCAGTATTAATATTCTTGCGCTTGTCACGAAAAGCGAGACACAACCAGAGTTTAATAATGTATGCTGTAGCATTCACAGTGGTTCAGTGTTCAGCAAAGTCCACCAATAATGCACCATGCATATCCTAGAACACTATCATAAACATTTACACATTTTTTTGTTTTTTTGTTTTTTTTTGGTTTCTTTTTCGTACGGGGAACCAGTATGTTTCCACTCCAATGAGGCCTGCTTGGTAGCGAACTCGTAGTGGTACATCGACGATTCACCACCAGTTATGATTCCTTTCAGGAAGTCATGCATTTCTGCGGCTTAAAGCGTCAGGTGATCCAAGTGTCAGGTGATCATTCGTTGGCCCTTCTCGTTGTCTGTCAGGTTCTTAAGCACCCAGAAAGCAATAAATTTACGAAATCTCATCGTATGATGAACAATATCGTACACCGCACCATACGAAATTTTGAATTGCTGCGACATGTCGGTTCAAAATTGCCTCCTCAATGACTCCGACATTCTGCCTGATTACAGCTGTTTGCTTTCGCCCGGAGCGTGACGAATCACTAAGTTCACACGGCCCCAGTAGAAGAATGCACACCAGTCGGAGACATTGGTACGATCCAGTCAATCATCCCCATACACGCCACTCATGTCCCTGTGAATTTCACTCGGTTTATACCCTTGGCGAACAAATACCGAACTACACTTCACTGCTCTTCACAATTTGACGACAGGTACATCCACTACATGTTTCTTTCAGAGTTCAGGCTTCTCTCGTTGCCCATGAAAACAAAATACCCCCTGCAACGCAGACTTTACACTATATCGTGAAAAAATTTCAACATTCCAGCTGTAGTACAATCGGAGTGAAAAACTGTTGTGCTTTAGTTTCCGATCCTCCTTCGTACTTACTTATATTACGCGATCGTTAAAATAAATCATTCGGTCTCTCCCCCAGTAGCTGAGGAAATGTTTGCCATCCCACTTCCAGCTGATATCCGCTAACTGACGAATGCCTTTTCGTACCGGAAAATGGCCCTACATTCGGTATACGTTGTGAGCAAAATTATATGTTTTATTTTGTGAAGAGAAGAATAAAACTGCCTTCTCTGCAGTCCTCCACTTTTTGTAAGACACCGTACTTTAGTTATCTAGAATTTACGGTCTCTGGCATGCGTAGGAGACCTTAGATTTTTCATGTTTTTAGCGATGTGTTTAGATGTAATCAGGACGCCATAAGGGTTGGAGTTATCAATCTGAAAAATTGACGTATAGAAAATCAGCATGATAGTTTTAAAATGTTTGAATCAAAAGTAAATCCTAATGAAGCGTCTGTACCTACGAACGCGAGGAATGAGATCGTTGATAATAGCCCAGATAAGGGGTTAAATATATTATTACATTAGCATAAATCGAAAATATATTACATTTTTGTTCATAAAAGTTTACTGATGTTCGTCAAATAGGGTGTAAACTGTAAATGCAAGTAACTGTCTCAGATGCGGAGTTCACTAGCACTGAAGATAGCCAATAAGATTGCAGCGCGCACAAATTCAAGCAGCCTGCCAAACACAGTGACGTCAGACGTGTTCTTTGTTTGCTTCACTCAAACCCAACAAACATATCTTTTGCACGACTACCTTAAATTTACCACTTCCTACAAAGGCACATTTTAACTCATAACAAGCATTTGAACAAATGGTAACTCTGGGCCCCACAGGTGTCTGTGGATTACTAGAGTTAAGCGCGTGAAAATGCTTGAACTTTCGAGCTCAACGACCTGATTGGTTAACTTCTACGATAAAAATAACTCGGGAACTGCGCAACGTATCCAATTTATTTCTTAAAAAATAATTCTCAGCACAAACTCCCCTGCAACCCAGTTTCAAGCTTTTCAGATTGTTTCTGACTACCCTGTATGCAGAATATTATTACGAACTTTCAGGGATGATGGAGAGGAACAATTGTATCATTTTGAGGTAAGAAATCCTGGTCCAGGAACGACTGAGTCGGAAGTTACCTGCGAGAGAGGAATGTAAGTACCTTTTTTGTAGTTGTAAAGATTGTAGAGTAGGTAACAGCGACGAGCACATAGGCATAGATGTTGAACTAATAGCTAAGCCAATGCAAATGGCGTATTGTGCACCGACAAGAGCAGTCCTGGTGTACGATGCCTATACCGTACCATATAGCTGTCCCTGTTTTCACGTTGAAGTACTGTCGTCTATTGTCGTCTAAATAGACTTTGACCTGATGACGGAACTTGCAGACGTGATTTTCGTGTATAGGTATGCAGTAGAGAAGCACGAAAGTTGAACAGGACCAAATACCTGCGTAGAAAAAATCCAGATAACACTACGTTTCCGAGACTGTTCCAACGATTCAGTGAAACGTGAGAATTGGTACGACCGAGGGGATGACGAATTACAAAGACTCCCAATTTAGAAGATGCAGTGCTGTCTCGAATGGGTGAGATGCCTGAAACAAGCACTCGATCAGACGCCTAGGAGACGAATGCGTCGCAGAGAAATGCTTGACGAGTTTTATGGGAAATGTTATGTGTCTCCCTTCCATAGAAAGTGCAGGCTTTGACTCATGCTGACTTTTGACCACGGTGTCGTGTTCATCCAAACGCTCTTGCAAAGGCTTATAGTTGTTCATTACTTTTCTGCTTATGCATTCACGCATGAAACCCGTTTCACCTGAGTTGGAATGCTGCACAGTCGCAACTCTCATGTTTGAGCCGATGAGCAACCCCACGGTACAGGTCTGAAGAGCCAGCACCACATATTATCCGTTGACGTGTGGTCAAGAATAGTCAGTGATGATGCACTAGGCCACGTTTCTTCTTCCTCTTCACTTAAATGCACCATTGTACATAGCGTTTGTGAGAGACATGCTACGTAGTTAGCAACCCCAAGGTACAGTTCTGAAGAGCCAGAACCACATATTATCCGTTGACGTGTGGTCAAGAATAGTCAGTGATGATGCACTAGGCCACGTTTCTTCTTTCTCTTCACTTATATGCACCATTGTACATAGCGTTTGTGAGAGACATGCTACGTAGTTTCCTGGAAAATATCCCACTTTCTATTCGTCAACGGATATGGTTCCAACATGACGGTGCCCCACTATGCTATGGACTGAGTGTTCGTGAATATTCCCTTAAAATTGGCTTGGCGCAGGAACTCCCGTTTCGCGGCCAGCACGTGCATCTGAACTCACCCCACTTGATTACGTCTGGTAAGGCCACGTACAAATTTTTGTATACGAGACGCCTGTCAAGACTGAAGAAGATCTCCTAGCAAGAATGTGTCTGTGACACTGTTCGAACGACACTGGCGATACTAGAACGGGTATGACACGACTTCGTGCTGCGATGCCGTACCTGCACTGATACTGGGGGGAGACATCCGAACAACTGTTGTAGGCATAGCAGCTCGTGAAGCTTAAGTAGGTAAATGAAATTCATTGTTGCTGTGCCGCAGAATTCTGATTTTCAGTCTCTCTGACAAGTTGCATGCGCCATTACTAGTCCATCAACAGGGAAAATTTTCTGAGGGTATTGGTGAGCACTCAGCGGAAATTATGTATGTCATGTTCAGGGTTCGGAACTTGGGATCGGAAGTTGGAACTATTAGTTTGAGCGCTGTGCGAGGCTAATGCGGAGCTTGACTGGGGTTTTGCTTATACACTTCGACACGGTGATTGAATTGAATCGGTCATAATTGTTTCAGTCAACACGGTACGAGCTATCCAATTGTGAGTGGGCTGCTATCAGAGAAGCGTGCTTTAGCGAGTTCAGCTGCACACTTGTATTAGGACCGTACAGTGATACGAAATGTGCATAGGATATTTGGCGACGACAAGACATTTACGATGACACACATCATCCGTTTCAAGGGAAAGCTGGTCTCTGCCGCGTTCAGCTGTACATAAGCAACAATTTATGGTGGGACACTAGTCAATAGGAGCTGCATTACGGTTTGGTTAATATTTCTAGTGTCATTATTTAAGTCACTTAGTGAATTACTGTAGTACACTTTGTCGATTTCATTACTAATCTATTTTCTAAGTTCTTGGATCTATGTGAATAATAAAGAGAGATTAGTTTTGAAGTTCCTTATTAGAGGTAAAGAATGTTCTCGAATTGGAGAAGCACGGGGAAAAAAAGGACCATGTCCTTTCCTGGCCGTATGTTCCAAAACTGAAAATTGTAGACTGCTTTCGTGCTCACCAACTGCTCAAATTCACTAACATTTATGTCATCGGCTTATGCACACAAACAATGAATGGCTACAAATGTTTTCTTTTCTGTTGTTCGTGAGAAGGAAGGCACGGAGCATATTACGGGAAAATGCCCCTAACGGAATACTAAAAGAACAATTATTCGATGAAAAATATTCATTTAAAAAATAATAATGTTCAGTCTTAAGAAGATATCTAATTTCACTGAATAGAAGGTGACATGCGGCAGGTTTCCTCTGTTCCGGCAGACGGTCAGTATAAATAGAATCTGAAACCAAAATGTGGACTGTGTTTCCGGTTGGTTTGTGGTCCTATTACCGGGTGGTATTTTGAGTGATATTGAACTAACTTTGTGTTGTGAAGGTACGGACCTTCACAACGTCATCTATCTGAAAAGGACGTCTTATGTTGAAAGGTAAAGTAGTGCTATTAAAAGTGAAAAATGTGCTCTGTATTGAGACAAAAACAATCACGCGACACTTGCTTTTATTTTCCTGTCTTTCGTTTTAACTTAATCCACTATTTGCAATTACTTATTACTGTGGTCCCTTATTAGAAAATTACAATTACTACACCACTGACACAATGCAAGTAAAAACTAAATATCGTTTCAGCTGTAACAGATAATTAATACTGTAAATAAGATGTATTGGTACGAAAATAGAGACGTCCACAATTAGTAGGGAAAGTACGTTGAAAGGTACATAAACTTACTAATAATTATTAATATCGTTAGTAAGTGGAATCTGATAAGTAGAAACTCGAAATATATGAATAAGACACGACTGAGTTGTCTTGATATTCAACTACTGCTGCTGAGGTTCTTATTGACGCCACTGGGTCTCAGATTCGAGTAACGCCACGTTCAAAGTCACATACGACAATACGATAAAAGGGGATTATGCTCTTCGCAGTTTTCCTAAATCTGCTAAACCTAACGCTGCACTGATTAAAAAGGACACGCAGACGATTACTTCCTTCTTCTGTAATCCGCTCGTGTGTTTCTTCTGAAAAACCTCAAGGCCTACAAATTTTGAAACTGCAATAATCCTTCCTTTTTAGGTATTTTCCACCACATACAGTAACCGAACGATATGACAGTCGAAAGTCTTATGGAGTTTTCTTCCATGGCCGTCATGGGAAACTGCACATATAGCTTAAAAACCAGTACTAATACTTCTGTAACAACATGGGCTCTTTTCAGAGTCAAAAATATTTAATGAATACTCTGTTTCCAACAACAATAGGAAATAAAATCAATGTATATCTCGTGACAATCAAGTAGATATCCTCTCTTCTGATTTTTCTTCTAGGCCGAAAGACAACAGTGTCCGAAAATTTTTCACTTTAAACGCTAATGAAATAATCTGTACGCAGACAACTGAACTGTTCTACTGTTATTCTTTGTACAGGGTGTTTTAACGTCTTTACATGAAACGTCCACTGAAGATTGATCACATCATAGGGAAGAACTTTCGTTAGAGACGAAATGTTAGCTCACGTTTCCCCGCGACGTGAGGGTCCTTCTGAGAGTCAACGAGGCCTATGCAAAGGTTCAAATGGCTCTGAGCACTATGAGACTTAACTTCTGAGGTCATCAGTCCCTTAGAACTTAGAACTACTTAAATTTAACTGACCTAAGGACATCACACACATCCATGCCCGAGGCAGGATTCGAACCTGCGACCGTTGCGGTCGCGCGGTTCCACACTGAAGCGCCCAGAACCGCTCGGCCATACCGGCCGGCAGAGGCCTATACACTGTGAAGCCTGTGCGTGCAGTGTTTGTTGCTCCTTTGTTCCACGTGAAAGGAGGGAAGAGCAAAACTTAAAGTTCCTCAGTGGCTCCTAAAATATATTCGTCCGCTTATAGACACTCAGTCTTTAGGTTTTCGTGTTGAAGTTACTCTGTTAATGTACTGGAAAAATAAGTGTGGACCTGCAGCACATCAGGTTAGTAGACCTTACTAGTTTGGTGAAAACTCGTCATTCCACGGCCGGGGAATACTGAAGGACACCTGTCGACATCGGAAAGGGTGGGCGATCATGTTCCCTGTGACAAAAGGTGTTGCCCACGACATGGCCTATCACCCCCAGACGTTTAATGCAAAGAATTTGAAACTTTGAAATACCCAGTATTTGTGTAAGGATTTAACATTCATCAATCGTAATTGCTACTTTATTGTACTTGTGCTAGAGGCAACGTAACAGAAATAATGGAAATGATATTTTTAAAGATTTATTAAGTTTTGTTCTTAAAATGAAGTCTCCATTTATTTTGAGAATACACTGTATTTAGTTCTGCACAACACACAGATGTATTTAGTTGTGTACTAGAAATAGATTCACACCTACAGTTGATTTTACTTGTACTAACGCTAAAGGCAAAGTAACAGAAGAAATGGAAATTATATTTTTGAAGAATTATTAAGATTTTTTCTGTAAATGAAGTCCGCCTTAATTTTGAGAACACACTTTATTTAGTTCTGCACAACATATAGCTCTGTACCCAGAAATAAATTCACATCTACAGTTGATGTAGTAGATGAACAGAAGTTATTAAATATTTGGGGGTACATTTTGATGTCTACGTTAAATGGAAGACACAAATTACATAGCTGTTCAAATAACTAAACTATTTTTGCTCTTCGCACAATTACCAGTCTTGGATAGAAACGAATATGCCTCCTAACATATTATGCGTATTTCCACTCATTAATGCCTTGTGGAATAAATTTCTAGGTAACATCAGTTAGAAAGAAATTATGGCCCGCAAAAAGCAAGCTATAAGAGTAATATGTCTAATTCCTGTAGCTACCTTTTGAAGGATCTACGCATTTCATCTGCGCATCACTGTACACACAAATGAAATTCGTCATAAATAGGCCATTACAATTTGAGAAGAACAGCGATCTCCATATTTTCTGTAAAAGAGCAAATCACTTTCATTGCTCAGTATTAAAGCTCTCAGTGTCTCATAACCATGCATCAACAGGAAAGATTCATCACTTGTTAAATAACATAAAACGTGCGACATATGGTAAGGCTACTTTTGAAATTGAGTAGTGACACGTGTATCACAATCCTAGGAGTGGCTGCGGATGTGGTGCTCAGCGACAGGAAACCGCTGGCTTACCACTGTGCAGACGGCTATCAAAGGCTGCCACGAGGGAACATGGGGGGGGAATGTGTTGTAAAGCGGCTGCCGGGGCGCCCGAACGACCTGTTCGACGCAACCCGCCACGCTTGCCGCCTCAGACCGACAGCGGATTTGCGAAGGAGATTGGATTCCTCGGGGAACATTCAGAGACCTTTTTTCCACGGTTTCGCTTTGCTTGTCGCGGCTTTCCATTTACAGAGCATCTCTGTGTATTGTACGAGAACGAGAAACATGTGACCTTCCGCTCTTAAACACGGTAGCACAGCGATAATAATAACGTATCGTACTGAAATATACAAAAGAGTGTATTACCAAATGTCATAGAATACACTGAAAACATTTTACCACTGACCACAAGACACTGAAACACAGGGTATATTAGAGACTTAAACTTATTCGTTTCACGGAACACATGAACGCAACTAATTTTGTAAGTTGTGATACACTTTTCCACGGGATATGTTACCCTTGTAAGAGTAAGCAAAAATTCATCCACAGGTTTTGTTTGAAACAAACGTTTCCCCAAAGTTTTCAGTTTGTCCGAGGATACTACTATACGGGAATAACGGTGAAAAAATAACAATAACTCACGAAACATACGTGGCACTAAATATACAAGGAATTTATTTTCTCTTTGCCAGTGACCACAGTCAGGCAACATATTATAAATGAAACCTTCACTTCGGCCTCTAATTTCATGCTCAAGTGTCAGCTCAATATGAAGATCATTACTACATAATCGTTCCTTTTAGGAAGACATTGTGATGGTGTCAGCCATGTTTACATACTTCTGTCTTATTATCCCTATGGATCATGTAAATATGAGATGAGGGCAGAGCCAACTTAAAAGTAACGATCATGTACTCACACACTTAATACGGAACAGTGACTTGGGCATGACATAATAGGCTGAAATCGTTAATAGTATATAAATACGTTTAATAACAGTGCAGTCAAGAAATGTTGTCGCTTGTTGGAGAATAGGCAATAAAACCTTACATTTAGGAATCCATGAAGTGGGTCTGGTATGTTGATAGAAGGTGTCAACGCTGCGCGGAGTGAAAGGAACAAGTCCATAGAGAATTCCTAACAACAAGCTTTATTTACCATGCATCGAAACATCCCACAGTAGTAACAGCACAGAAACACTATGATATTACAACTTACTAAATGTTCGTATTATACATAAAGTCAAAAATTCAGAAAAATCATGCAAAGCAATTAGTGTAACGTGTAAGAATGTATACTTTAATTCAAGGCAATGGGGAGTGATTTTCTTCAATAAACGAATCTTTTATTAGAAAAAAAAGAAAAAAGAGGAAAACTTGGAATTTATGGTTTAACTTCCGACAAAACGTAGCGCAAAATACAGTTTTATTTTTAAGAAGACTTTACAGGTATTGTATTTGTTCCATGGAAATACTTCATAATGTTACTTATAATCCGTGTTGATTACAAAATTTTTTATTCCACCGGTCATATGAATAAAAAAATTTTGCAATAAAGTCCGATAATAAGTAACATTATACAATCACTGATGGCTGCTATCCCCTCAGACATTATGTCTGTTTTTGCAAAGGAAATACTTTAGACAAAATTATTTGACAGAGAACTAAAAACACTGGCGGCTCCGAAAAGAGATGAAATTCTTTGAATAGTTTAAAACACCAAAACCATGATTTACAAGCTACGGTCTTAAAATAAAACAAAAAATTGTTAGAGGTAGAATACCTGTATCAATTACAGCACTGTTCAAACTTAGCAGACATTCGGGGTCGCAGATCCACTTAGTTGGGCTTGTCACGCGCCAACGCGTTAGGCGCTGCCCAGCCGGCTTCGGAAAAACAAGTTCCGTCCACAACACACCTAACCAACTATCAGAACAGGGCCTGTTTTACGTCAACTGTGAAACCAGTCAACCTTTTGCATGCAAGATGTTTAACAAGATATTAATGTACAGCCTCGCAAGCAGCCAATACGCCCGAAGTTCTTCAACCAAATTGCAATACTTTAAAGCACATAAGACATTTTTATTGCAACTTCTACCATCAAATGTTTGAGTAGGAAGCTTATTGAAATACTCTGTCAGTGTGCAAAGCAGTAAAAGCACCGTTCATGATAGGGTTAAGAAAAATAACAACTTTAGAATTACAACCAAACTGGCACTGCATAATTTGAGCTGCTTGTGCATACAGTTGAGCAGAGGTAACCAAAACGCAATCAAGTACTACAAGAGCAACCTTTATCAGTAATTTGGTTGGCTCACAATTAGGACTGCATACGCTAATATTCAATACAACATACTTCAAATAACATTGCAGATATTACGAGAGTCGCTGTTATAGAACTTGCAGGCAGTGGGTTTTAAATAAACCAGAATAAAGTATAAATGAAATTCTGCAATCTTAATTTGTGTTGTATCTTTAGTTAATAGTGTTTCAAATACAAGAATGACCAGTTACTGAGGCAGCAAAATTGAGACTGAAACTGGTCATTAGCAAACAAACAAAACTGACATTAAATAAATAATGAACTTACGTATTATTACGACACTCTGCTTGGTAATAATGTCTAACGACAATGACTACACAGGTTGCCTACAAATTTTTACCTACTGCATGTTGTTATTCAAGATCGTTAGTCATGAAAGTTTGTTACGGAAATGCCACTGGGTAATGCCTATACAGTAGCTGTTATACTCCGTCAGTCAACATTCTTACGGGGTTGTAGGTGGGCGGACGACGAAGAATGTAGCCGACGACAATAATGAGCTCCTGCTGCCGTTGCTGGTGGTGGTGGTTGAGAACCACGAATCGTCTGCAGGCCACAGATAATTATGGGACAGCCAGTACAATTGCAGCTCGCTCCACCCGTCCACATCGACAATGTTCTCAATAATCACTGGCTAATAAAATAGGTGCGCCTGCACTGGCGCAATCATAACTGCACCCAGCATCTGCGGGAACGCCCAACAAACACTTCCACACTCTTTCGAGATTCAAGCTGCTGTTTCTCCTCTCTGCTCGGAGCACAACAGAGACACTACATGAGCAAAGATAAACAGCTCTACAGCTACTGCCATTGAGTTGTTGCTATCGATTCATTTGAACACAGTTCTCTTGGCGATTACCCAGCAATTTACAAAATTGACATATAATTAAAATCAACCATTTACATTCACAAATAAATACACTATTACGTCCATTACATACTATATATAGTTTCTGTAATAATGTTTACAGATTCTGAATTAGCAGTATGTTACAATTTGTCACCAGATATTAAGCGGTGAAAAATTTTGGCTTGTGTGAAAGTTACTTTCATCCTTAAGTTTTGCATCCCAGTGTTCGTCCAAAGATGTGGGACTTACACTGCCACTATTACGAACAGAACGAAACTTAAAAATAGAAAAGGAAATTTACGATCGTTCCTAAAATACACTTTGTAATTTCTTTTCAATACATAGTTTTGATATTCAATTATAAATTAACTCTATGACGCAAAGAAATTTTAGAGAGCCATACAATTTTACAGGTCGATGATTATGACTATACGAACTCTGAGACATTCAGAAGATTGAAAAATGATGTGCGTATTCTCGTAGAACATGGTACTGATCAAATACTTGCTGAGATTTGCTGAGATTCTGTCCGATATTCGCCACCTGTCTTGACACTACGGAAAATTCTCAATGTAGTTACTACTAATTTTTATCTTTCCCCCAAAGAACCACTCAATTACATATGCATCTGGTCATATTGTAGAGACGTGTTCATCTGTAACGAGTGCTCGTTCCCCGTGTGTTTGGAAGATACCAACATTATTATATCATGCTACAAAACCTACTCAGTTAATTCATCATGTATTAAACTGTTGTATTACGTACTGTCGCACAAGACATAGAAAAAGGGGTGATGCACATATCACATCCGTTACCTCTTTGCAAGTTTAAAGTTTTCTTGTTGCCACGTAAATTTTCGCTGTGATAAATAGCACCTGTCAAACTGTTCGAAAATATATATGTCCCTACGAGCACATCGCCTGTAGTTATTGAGTACAAATTGACACTAAAATGAGCCTTATGCCTCGATTGCTTGTTCACTCGAGGAATTTCGCTAAGTACATAGCGTAGCATCTCAAACATCATTTAAAAAGAAATACTTTAAGAGGAAGAAAATATGACTCAGGTCTAGCAGTGTATTCTTGTCACACAAAAGACGCAGCTAGAGTAATTTAAATCTCTGACATCGCTTACGGTTTTCCCTCGCTACCTTCGACTGCAGACACGACGACAAAAGATAACACCACTGTGGTTTGAACCATTATACTGATAAAAGACGAACATTTTTTTCTTCTACGTGTTGATGCCGCTGTTCATGAACGGAGAAAATAATAAACACGTATACAGTGCGGAGCAGTACTAAATGCACTGACCCTACTATTTTTATTCGTCATTCTTGGCTGTAATAAATATTGCTGCAACGTATTGCATTCCACTAATAAGAGACAAAATAAGAACTGTGCAACTCCCAACGGTTTGATGGTGTCACGAAAGTTCAAGAGCTATCGCTCGAAGACGTCTACACTTAGTGTAGGAAACATCAGCTTCTTGAAGTACGAAAGTGCTAATGCTGAAGTTAGCAGGGTTTAACAAAACAAAAGAAAGCCTCGTGGATGGTTTACTGCTCTTCACTTAGTAACAGATCCAGTAAGACAGACACATGGAAGAGTGTCGAAGCTTCTCGCTGCAAGCAACCAAGATGAGCGATAAAAACCGTTCTTAGATGGAAGCCTTTGTTGATAAAATAGCGCCATCAGCTCTGGCAGGAAAACGTTATTCGTTGTCGGACAACACGACAGACAACTAATATTTTCTCCTCTCATAGAATCACCAGGAAATGGAGAGAGCAGGTGCTTTAAAATGTAATTCATGTCTTCGTGTTGACAACATACGTATACTGCTCAATGATCGGTCACCTGCCACAGGGAACGTCAACTGTCTTACTGAGAATATTCTACTAAATATGATGCTCGAAACAGCTGATTAAACACGGGAATGTAGGTATTGTTGTTCCTATAGAGAAATCTATACACCAATAGTACTGGTACCCTGAAAAGACTAATAAAGGTAGCCTTCGTGTCAAGGACCGCTCCACCAAAATCTAAGTTTTATTTTAGGTAAGAAAAAACAATAATACGTAATTTATCTCAGTTGTCTTCTAATGGTTTGCCTCAAAACAAACAGTAATTGCTTGATTGCTACATTTCTGGACAATCGCAAACCGTATGACAAAGTGCAGATATACTTTCTCCCAAAATCTGGAAAGGCCTGGGATGCCAACAGAAGTCATACAAATAATCTACACTTTGATAAGAGAAAGAAGAATATTAGATTCAAAGATAAAATCATTGGGCCGGGGTCAACAAATATTGGTCCGCCCCAAGGAGCTGTACTTAGTCTATTACTCTGTATCATTCGTAAACTATATATATATATATATATATATATATATATATATATATATATATATATATATATATTTATTCCATCAGGAAGAACATGAAGCTCGCTGTGGAGGATCTTGAAAAGGCATGTGAATCCGCTAATGGATGGTTCTCTTACAATGGATTACAAATTTCAGCTGAAAAATCAATACTAGTGATCTATTTAGATTCAGAAACTTTGTAAGTATACTCAAATACTAAATTCTGGGATTGGGTATAACAGTATTATCGATAGTACTTATATTTGTCTTCTTTGTCTGTTTTTATTTAATGTGACGTCTGTATCAGCCAGTTCTTTGCTGCAAGACCTCTGTAAATGCATGTAATTCTGAAAATAATGTTCTGTAGATGGAAGGAAATGTTAAAACTTTTCTTATGATATGAGTTCATGCCTAGGAAAAGTTGGTTTGTAATCGTGTATGACTTGGAGAAAAGTCCCTTCTTAACGAAATTGGCTTGGCGAGAACAGTAATGATGGACTTGGCAAACGAATGACATGCCTCCTTTGCGTGCGTGAAGAGCCAGTGGCTAGCAGGCACTGACTCTTCGCATCTTGTGAACTGAGTGAGGCAAGAAGAACAGCAAGATTATATAGACTAGCCTTAGACGTGGAAGTAATTTGGCTTGTTATTCATGACATACTTTCGTTAGCTCTGTACTTCGAAGATCCGACATTAAGATGAGAATTTTCAGAGCCTGTTAAACACCAAGAGCCGTGGGTAGTTTCGCCACTTACGTAGACAGTGCCCTATTCCTAGTGCTGTGGTCCTTCTGAGTATTCTAATTTATTATTTATTTATTAGAATAACCCTTTTGGAGGGTACAATGGATCAAATTGGATTTTTCTTCTTTGGACCTTTTCCTTTTCTGAAATCCTGCCTGTTGTGTTGCTTCTCTAAAAAGTATTATGTTATCTATAACGCCCATTGTACTTCCTGTGTTTTTCATATCTTTGTCAATATCGGCCAACCACGTGGATATGGATTTGTAGCTATTTAAATTGTTGAAGATCTGCTTGGTTAGTCTGTTAGTATCCATTCGGTATATGTGGGCATAAAAACTGTAGTCATCTTTCCCGCATTACATCAGTTAGCTTTCCATTTCCAAATAGATATCTCTGTTTGATCGTACTTTGTATTTAACATTACTATTACTTCTAGGTCACAGTACTTTCCTTAGAATTCTTCTTTCAGTTTTTTCCAGTTTTTCAAGATCCTCAAATTTTGATAGTTTAAGTGTTCGAGGCCTTCCCACTGTTTGATAATGTCTTAGATCTATGTTCCAAGAACAAGCTTTCTTTGTTATACAACGCATTTGTCATTTGGAATGCCCTCTCGATAGTATGTACTCTACTTTCTATGGCCGTCTTTTCTTTGTTCTAGGCCTTCCCACTGTTTGATAATGTCTTAGATCTACATTCCAAGAACAAGCTTTCTTTGTTATACATCGCATTTCTCATTTGGAATGCCCTCTCGATACTATGTACTCTATTTTCTATGGCCGTCTTTTCTTTTGTGTAGCTTGTTATCGATTCTCCCAGATATTTGGAACAGTCTGTTTTAGACGTTGTACTGTTATGAATTTTTAGGTTTGGTCGTGAATGAAAGATATTTGTCATGCAGTATGTTTTTCCCAATGATGTTTTAGTCCTATTTAGTCCGCATGTTTCTGTGATTTGCTCTTTGACAGTATCCAGTGAGTCATTAATTAACAGCTTGACATCTTCAAAAGCTACACAATCTAGGGTTATCATATTTGTGTTTCTTCCTATTTGAACGTCCGTAGTATTGATAGATTTTCTCCGCTCTATACTACCGTCTCTAATGTGCAGTTAAAATGTGGGAGCGATAAGTCAAATCCATGTCTTACTCCTGATTTTACTTCAAAAGATTACGACAGTTCCCCCAATTTAGTGAAATGAAAAGTAATTACCTTCTTTAACAAAATTTAACATCGATATGGAATAGTAAATTTCATAATTATTCAGTGAGCCTAAGTTTTCAAGAATTTCACGTACTTTTCCTAAGAGTTTCATTAAAGCATAATTGAGAAGAAAAAATTTAAAGTATTCAACTTAAAGATATTTCTTACTCAAATCTCAGTTCAGTATGACAATTACTTGCAGAAACTGTTATTATACATAATAGTTTCTGGTTAGTAGACACGGAGGGCTTGTATAAGGATTCAATATTGTGTAGGTTTGGAAGTAAGAGCGTTTATAATTTCATACGTACACTATGCAATCAGAATTATCCGGACACCCCGAAAAACATATGTTTTCAAATTAGGTGCATTGTACTGCTACCTACCGCCAGGTACTCCATATCAGCAAAGTCAGTAGTCGTTAGACATCTTGAAGGAGGAGAATGGGGCTCTCCGCGGAACTCGCGGACTTCGAACATGGTCAGGTGACTGGGTCTCTCTTGTGTCATACGTCTGTACGCGAGATTTCCACACTCCTAAACATCCTTGGGTTCACAGTTTCCGATATAGTGAAATGGAAACGTGAAGGGACACGTACACCACAAAAGCGTACAGGCCGACCTCGACAGTTGAAGAGGGTCACAACATGTAATATGCAGGTATCTATCTAGACCATCACACAGGCATTCAAAACTGCATGAGGATCCACTGCCAGTACCATGACAGTTAGGCGGGAGGTGAGAAAACTTGGATTTCATGGTCGAGTGCCTGCTCATAAGCTACACATCATGCCGGTAAGTGCCAAATGACGACTCGCTGCACAGAGTCCTAACCTGAATCCTGTAGAACACTTTTGGAATGTTTTGGAAACACCGAGTTCGTGCCAGGACTCACCGACCGACATTGATGCCGGTCCTCAGTGCAGTACTTCGTTAAGAATGGACTGCCATTCCCCAAGAAACCTACCTGATTGAACATATGCCTGCGAGAGTGGAAGATGTCGTCAAGGCTAAGAGTGGGCAAACACCATACTGAATACCATCATCACCGATGGAGGGCGCCACGAACTTGTAAGTCATTTTTAGCCAGGTGTCCGGATTTTTTGATCACACAGTGCACGTAGTTAGTAGTTTTTCACATATTGTGCTGTGACTAAAATGTTCAGCCTTGGTCTTAGCCTTCTGATAGTTTCTGGGTATCCAAGCTAATTGCTGAGCCAGATTTAAATTTGATAATGAAACCACAGCAGTAACGATGTGCATTTGACAGTTTCTAACATTCAGTCCCTAACATTTGCGTGCTATAGTAAGCAACTGACCATAGTTATTCAAACTATAGTAGATACTGGTACCACATGTATAATTTGAAATAAGTAGTACAATAGTGAATGCTCCTTCAGAATACGAATAATATTCAATAAAAATAATATAAGTATTTGAAAACCATTTCAGTGGCAGCATATTCCAATAATGCAAAAATGAATGAACCTCATGAACAAGTTAGTAGTGATTGGCTACTCCATAGAGTGCTGTGTGCACAACGACCATATGATAAATAAAATTATAAGGAAGCTCAGCATTGGCCGTAATTTTGATGATTTATTAACAGAAAAATCGATTTTAGATCACATTATTGTATCGTTTCAGAGCTTCTGATACTGCTAATAACTAGACACCAGTGCCTACGAGCCTTAACTTGTACGCTAAAGCACTGAAGATGATCATTATGTGATCGAAAATCGATATGGCTGGTAATAAGTCATCAAAATTATGGCCAATGCTGACCTTCCTTCTACGTTAGGAGTGATGCACCGTAAGCAAATCTTTTCTTTGTAATGAATATTACTTGGCTGCTTTATTATAAGAATAGTAAGTGTCACAGAGAGCTAATTTTTGCAATTATTTCTCCAATGTTATTCACGCCAAATGACTGATACATCGCTTGCCAAAGTGTCCTACTGTCTTCTATCTTATTTGCAAATCGAAATTTCAGTGTCAAAGGCAGTCCCAATAGGTAACAGTGCCAGTACTTTGTACATCTTTGCCC
The DNA here is from genome assembly GCF_021461385.2 of Schistocerca piceifrons. Classification (NCBI taxonomy): domain Eukaryota; kingdom Metazoa; phylum Arthropoda; class Insecta; order Orthoptera; family Acrididae; genus Schistocerca; species Schistocerca piceifrons. The sequence goes on from NC_060143.1 coordinate 560,335,394, forward strand.
ACTTTGGATGGATCGTTTTTTTTTTTACGTAATTAGAGTTTTCTTTATGTCTAATATAGCCTTGGTTCTAATCCCGTTTGTTCTGTTATTTCCTCCTTTCAATAGACATATTTCGAGAAACGAGAGTAGTCCAATACTTTAATCACAGTATACAGTCACGGTCAAATAAAAATCCTCTTTCTGGCCTATCATTAACGGCATATTCCAAGTTTAGTACTAGAGACAGGACTTAGAATAACGTTCGGAGGGCGGATGGTATACTTGTCGCCACGTTGCAAGACCTTGTTTAGCTTGTGAGGCAACATTTTTATTCTTTGTTATTATCTCATCCCCCAACGCCGCATGTGGGCGGTGTGTCCGACTGAACAGGTGACCCGCTCTCAACCAATTGACAGTAAATCTCAAATTAGATGTAAAGGAAAGAAGAAACGAAGAAGGGAGATATTTACATTATTTTTAAAACTTTTTTGATGGGAAAAATGAAATGGAAGTTTTTAGATGTACCGGACATACGACCTCTTGCACTGATATATGAAAACAGTAATAATAAAGGCTAAAACGGAACACTGAAAGCTTACATTTGAAACCGCTTATAACCTGATGCCGAAAGAATCATATTAAAAAAAAGCCCTTTTCTTTTACAAAGAACTGGGAGAACCTGCCCTGGGATAGGTAGTCCGTTGTTGAAGGGGGAAATGTTAGCTGGTGAGTGAGGGAGGCATGTGGTGGTGTAAGGATGGCGGATTGGTGCATGGCAGGGATGGGGTAGGAGTGGCTCTTGGGACAGAAGGAGGGATGGAGTAGAGGGGGAATTGCTGACAGTAATAGTTGTTGGGAGAAGGGGTGGGGAAATAAAGGCTGATGGCGAAAGAAATGGGGTAAGGAAAAATAGGCAGAGAGGGAGCCCTGATAAGATCGTGATATGATCGAGTGTGGGGGAAGGTTGTGGACTTATCACTGGTAGGATAGGTAAATATTGGGGCGGAGTTCATGATCTGGGATGGGGAGATGGTTGAAGTTTGTTTGGGAGAGTTTGTTTGGGAGAGTAGTTGGGGGGGGGGGGGGGGCGTAGGTGCAGAGTTGGTGGAATGTGTTGCTATAGGTGCGGCATCGCACGAGGATTGGAAAGGATTACTAGAGTCGAGATTGTGGATGGTGTAGATTGTTCAGAGGTGTTCGAAGTAAGTGAGGAGAGGCGATAATTTGATGAGTTGGTAAAGAATTCTTGTGAGGGAAGCTAAACGGATGCGGAAAGCGAGGCAGAGCGCAAGGCGCTCCCTTAGGAAATGATGCGATGTATCAGGGATTCGTGCGTGTTAAGGACAGTGGAGCTATGTAGTCCCAATGTTCGGATAGTTGGTAGTTTTACCCTATTGTTGGCTTTCTATTGGGTGGTTAGTAGTTGCGTTTTCCACGTTAGTTCGAAGGCTAGTCCACGGTATTTGTGTGATACACAAAAATACAGACCGCAGCATTTATACTAAGGGCGAAACATATGTATTGTGAGTACTGAAGGTCCAGCTGCACGAACTCGCAATAAATTCAATAAAGCAAATAACATAAAATATTATGGGAATTTAGAAAGGAAAATGTAATTAGTATTCAGCATTAATATCAATACAAAATCAGCAGTAGGTCAAAGCGAACGTATCGAGACAGTACTGCACGGAACGAGAACCATAAGAAAACCCGATAGCTGTTGCCAGAATGAATATACAGTTAGCGCCACAAAAAGGAAAAACGCTTAGGTGCAATACCACAGGTATATAAATGGTCGCCGGCCGGTGTGGCCGTGCGGTTCTAAGCGCGTCAGTTTGGAACCGCGTGACCGCGACGGTCGCAGGTTCGAATATTGTCTCGGGCATGGATGTGTGTGATGTACTTAGGTTGGTTAGGTTTAAGTAGTTCTAAGTTCTAGGGGACTGATGACCTCAGTAGTTAAGTCCCATAGTGCTCAGAGCCATTTTATAAATGGTCAGTTTAAGATGATTATCTCGGCACAAATAAAACAGAAACCAAAGGACGAAAGAAATGAGAACGGTTACGTGGAAGATAGTGGTTACGCGAATGAGTCGGTTGATGTACTCAGTTCGTCGCAAATAGAGAAAAAACCGATCGAGACACATGAATTACAACCAGAAAATGAGGATGCGATCGATCAGGATAGAGAGAAAACTTTAAGCATAAACGATCTCTCAAAAATCTTATCTACACAAATTAAATTCCAAGGTGATAGGATCAGGCACAGAACAGTAGCCTTGAGAATCAAATGCAACCGCAGACAAGTAGCATCAATAATCAGCTCAAGACACAACGATTTAAAATCAGTAAACAGATCGAAAAAGTAGGCGTTTTGATTACTGCAATCAAGGACATGAAACTTAAAATGACCGCCGTAAACACCATTGCGGTCACTGTGCAGGAGCAGGTCAGTGATATCAGCGAAAGATTGGATTTAGAAATCATAAAGCCCCAAGAAACAGTAGAACCCTTTAGTAGTAACGAAAGTGGACAAAGAGGTCTTCAGTTAAAAAACAGATATTTTTGACTAATGTGAAAACGAAATCTCATATTTGAGAACGTATTTGTTTCTCGAAAGGCACTAGATAAACAAGCAACTGATTCCGGACGGAAGTTTGATCAAAACATTTCAACAAATTGTAGAGAAAATCTGTGAACTTGACAGAGAGTTAGGGACAAGCCAAGTTACGTGTCTGATGGAGCTGCTTGTAGTAAAGCGTCACAGTAGAACCTAATGAACCTGTTTTGCTAGATAACGTGAACGTATTCGTAGGTGAGGAAGTAAGTGCCGACAGTAATTTAAGTGAAAACATAATTTGCGTGAATGAGTTGTCAGGGATTACACGTTTCTAGGAACAGATCCATGATCTACTCGAAGGGCTAAAGCAATGTGACTGGGACGATTTCAAAAGAAATTATGTGACTAGGAAGTTAAGTGGTAGTGAAAGGACAGAAAGGGCCGTCGGAAATACGACGTTGCCCTATAATAAAAAGGAAATAGACGTGTTTAGTGCCCCTTGCAGTTTTCGAGCTGCAGTCGGAAAAACGGTGATAGACAGTGAGGAAAAGGGTGCCGCACTAAATTGCTAGTTGCCAATAATATTGAAATTTAATAGTAGAAAAACAAATTCGTTACCAGTGAGGAGAAAAAAAAGAACGGAAGAGGATGAAATCCTCAGCGTTGCAGCAATTATTCCTGACTAATGAAACCCCAGTAAAACAGTTTTCTGCAACGAGAAAGAGGTATAATCTGACGGTTGTTTAAGAATTATTGAAGTTCGAAATGGTTACACGAAATACGAAGTAAAGGTAGACGTCATTAGAGCCGAGGAATTTGACAGCTCAGGCGAGGAATCTGCTGTGGCACAAAACGAACGGATAACATTAGGTGAAAATAGAGACCCTTAGTATTTAAGACCCAACAAAACATAGGATAAGAAATTTAACATCTGTCTAAAAAAAGCGTTTCGGTTAGAACCGAATAGTGACTCGCGTGGTGAGATATAGACGATAGTTCGGAAGAAGAATATGTTGAAGCAAGGGGAACAAATAATAGCGCGACGAAAGACTGTTTTGTGCCACCTGATGAAGCAGTTTCAAAATAAAATCCTGAAGTAAACACAGAACCAAGAAAGAAAGAACCACGAGACGACAATATGCAGGGTGATTATAATTAAAGTTAAACTTTAAAACCGCTGTAGAAATAACGCCACTGGTCAGAATGACGTCAAATTGCAATGGAATATCATCCGAGAAAGGGGGAAACTTATGGTAGAAGAAAAATAAATAGTTACAAATTGTAGCAATAGATGACGGTGTAAGCATAATAATTGAATAGTGGCCTACTATAGATGACAAATGAATCATACAACAATTCCTAAGGTGTACGTTTGACGTTAAAGAAACGGTAATACACAGTGTGTGTGGGTGTACAGGTGTGATACTGTTAGTTACGTAAGCCCATCCACCAAGGCAAGGTCATATCACATCGGATTGTCCTGAGGCCAAAAACCGCATAAAAACCGTCACTCACATCGGTTTTTGATTGTACTGAGGCCAAAAACCGCATGAGAAGCATCAATCAAATAGGCTTTTAACCGTCCTGAAGCCAAAAACCGCTTCAAAAGCAACAATCACATCTGTTTTTAAGTGTCCTGAGGCCAAACACCGCACAAAAAAACATCAAGCAAAATCAAATCAGATTATTAATTTCCGTGTGACTGGCACAAAACATGTTCAATACGCTGTCCACCGTTTCCTGCAACAACTTGAAATCTAGAAACAGCATCACGAAGTGTTTCCGGGGTGACGTTCAGAATGTGTTTCGCAATGCGTGCTTCACTGCAGCTAAGTCTGCAATCGGAACACTAAACACATCTTTCAGATAGCCCCACAAACAGAAGTCACACGGATTAAGATCAGCTGATCGGGAGGCCAGGCTGCAGGGAAATAGCGGCTGATAATTCTAGCATTCCCGATATGGCGCTTCAGCAGCTGCTTAACTGGATTTGTAATGTGCAGAAGCGCGCCATCTGGCATAAAAATGATCCCATCCACACATACACGCTGTTGGAGAGCTGGAAAGACGTGGTTGCGCAAAAGATTCTCATAGCGCTTACGAGTGATGGTACAGGTAACAGGACTAGAAACACTTGTATCTTCGAAAAAAATGTAGCCCTATGGTAAATGCTGCCGTAAACCCGCACCACACGATGACCTTTTCAGAGTGAAGTGGTACTGGTTGATTTGCGTGTGGATTTTCCGTTGCCCATATTCGACAATACTGCGTATTTACATACGAGGGCAGTTCAATAAGTAATGCAACACATTTTTTCTGAAACAGGGGTTGTTTTATTCAGCATTGAAATACACCAGGTTATTCCCCAATCTTTTAGCTACAGAACACTATTTTTCAACGTAATCTCCATTCAATGCTGCGGCCTTACGCCACCTCGAAATGAGGGCCTGTATGCCTGCACGGTACCATTCCACTGGTCGATGTCGGAGCCAACGTCGTACTGCATCAATAACTTCTTCGTCATCCGCGTAGTGCCTCCCACGGATTGCGTCCTTCATTGGGCCAAACATATGGAAATCCGACGGTGCGAGATCGGGGCTGTAGGGTGCATGAGGAAGAACAGTCCACTGAAGTTTTGTGAGCTCCTCTCGGGTGCGAAGACTTGTGTGAGGTCTTGCGTTGTCATGAAGAAGGAGAAGTTCGTTCAGATTTTTGTGCCTACGAACACGCTGAAGTCGTTTCTTCAATTTCTGAAGAGTAGCACAATACACTTCAGAGTTGATCGTTTGACCATGGGGAAGGACATCGAACAGAATAACCCCTTCAGCGTCCCAGAAGACAGTAACCATGACTTTACCGGCTGAGGGTATGGCTTTAAACTTTTTCTTGGTAGGGGAGTGGGTGTGGCGCCACTCCATTGATTGCCGTTTTGTTTCAGGTTCGAAGTGATGAACCCATGTTTCATCGCCTGTAACAATCTTTGACAAGAAATTGTCACCCTCAGCCACATGACGAGCAAGCAATTCCGCACAGATGGTTCTCCTTTGCTCTTTATGGTGTTCGGTTAGACAACGAGGGACCCAGCGGGAACAAACCTTTGAATATCCCAACTGGTGAACAATTGTGACAGCACTACCAACAGAGATGTCAAATTGAGCACTGAGTTGTTTGATGGTGATCCGTCGATCATCTCGAACGAGTGTGTTCGCACGCTCCGCCATTGCAGGAATCACAGCTGTGCACGGCCGGCCCGTACGCGGGAGTCAGACAGTCTTGCTTGGCCTTGCGGCGATGATGACACACGCTTTGCCCAACGACTCACCGTGCTTTTGTCCACTGCCAGATCACCGTAGACATTCTGCAAGCGCTTGTGAATATCTGAGATGCCCTGGTTTTCCGCCAAAAGAAACTCGATCACTGCCCATTGTTTGCAACGCACATCGGTTACAGTCGCCATTTTAACAGCTCCGTACAGCGCTGCCACCTGTCGGAAGTCAATGAAACTATACGAGACGAAGCGGGAATGTTTGAAAATATTCCACAAGAAATTTCCGGTTTTTTCAACCAAAATTGGCCAAAAAAAAATGTGTTGCATTACTTATTGAACTGCCCTCGTATCTTGTGAGATGGAATTGGGCTTCGTCTGCCCACAAAATATTCCACGGACAATCATTGTCAATTTCCATGCGAACAAGAAATTCTAAATCCAAAGTCTCTCTTGCTGGCAGGTCACCAGGAAGCAACTCGTGCGTATGGGTAATTTTGAATGGATAGCAAAGAAGGACGTATCGTAGGATTTTAAGCTCCATGCTGACGGGTATTTCCAATGTTCGGGCAATTCTCTGTGCACTACACATTTGCACACCACCACTCGTCTCCTCCTGCATTGCTGTGGAGACTGCTTCCACTAACGTCGAATCAATTCGTTTCCGGCCGGCCAGGGTGGCCGAGCGGTTCTAGGCGCTTCAGTCTGGAACCACGCGACCGCTACCGTCGCAGGTTCAAATCCTACCTCAGGCATGGATGTGTGTGATGTCCTTAGGTTAGTTAGGTTAAAGTAGTTCTAAGTTCTAGGGGACTGATGACCACAGAAGTTAAGTCCCATAGTGCTCAGAGCCATTTGAACCATAATTCGTTTCCTCCCTCTACCAGGAGGGCACACCAGATGAACCCGTCTTTTCGAATTTACGAATCATTTTCTCCAGACACACGGCAGTCATCATACCACCGCTTTTTTCAAACGCTTCAGTGGCCGGAACTTCTGCAGAGTGATGTGTGCACGGTCATCATTCTAGTAATACATCTCTACAAGCAGAGCGCGATCCTGCATAGAGACAGTATTGGCGAACATCGCAGACACGAAAGGAGGAAAAGCCGTGTACCCGGCGTGTTTATACCAACTTCAATGGGTCGTGCGCGTGACAGGTGTTTTCATTTACGTATTCTGACACATACAACGCCATCTCCTGATCAGTTTTCACACTGTTTATTTTTCTTCTCCCATACGTTTTGGTCCTTCTCCGATAATGTTCCGTCTCGAACCTAATGGAGTCCAAATATCTCGACGTCTTAAAAGACCTGCTGAAAGTATTACAGTCTACTGTATCAACTGATTACTGTGTCACGTAGGTAGAAATACTCTCCATAAAGGAGATCTCTTATCTGCAATAGTTCATCTACATCCTGTTTTCACGTTCTTGCTTCAAGATTAAAGATTGTTGAATATTTATGTTCAATACTGTACCATTTACTTTTACTATTTCTACTATGCGCTAACACTGACGATCTTTGTGTTTTCCTCAGCTCATCATCTGCGTACACTTGCGCTTGTAGTTAACGATACTTACATGAGACGCTTCATATTGTCCTAATACTGAGAGTGTGAAGTTACGGTTGTAATGTGTCGTTTAGACTAGGCTTAATGTAGCATAACATGTATTACTACCTTTTTAGGTTGGATTTACACGGTTACTGCTTTGTAAACATTCTGTGCATACAATCAGTGCTAATGTGTCTGTATCATCCTGTTCACCTATTTGCAAGTCTTGCCAGCATGTAATTTCTCGGTGACAGCAGTGACGTTAAAAATGACAAACTCGTAAAGTTGCAAATATGTGATCACCAGAGTAACATTTAGGCTGCCACGCAACTACAAAAGTCCTACTTTTTCAACTGTGGACTGTCAAAATAAATGCTCATTTTGCAGCCTCTCAATAGCTCTGTTTTACCACTGCTACCTTCAATTTCAACCACAGTACTCCAGACAACAATATCAAAAGCTTTCTCTAAGTTCATAAATGCTGTAAGTCTAGGTTTGCCTTTCATTAACGAGACGAAACATTTAAGTCACGGTTGGGTCTCCCAAGGATATCAGTAGTTCTGACGGAATGTTGCCTGCTGCTGGGGCCTCGTTTAGGCTTAGACCTTCCAAATTCTTCTCACAATATCATATCCCCCACGTCATCCTCATCTACGTCCTATTCCATTTCTATAGTATCGCCTTCACCTCCCTAATACAGAACTTCTATATACCCTTCCGTTTTTCGGCTTTCCCTTTTTTTGGTGAAGACTGATTTTCCATCTGAGCTCTTGCTATTCATACAGCTGCTTTTATTTTCTCCAAATGCCTCTTTAATTTTTTACTGTCTGAAGCACCGGTATCTATTTTATCTCAGTTAAAACATGCTTCTAAATCATTACATTTCTCTATGCCTCGCTTTTTTACCTATTTAATTCTCTGCTGCCGTCACTATTTCATCTCTCACAGTTACGTATTTGTCTTCTACCACATTCCTTTCTCCTGTTCTAGTCAAACGTTGCCTAAAACTTCCCCTGAAACAACAATCTCTGGTTCTTTCGACCTATCCAGGTCCCATCTCCCTATTCTCCTACCTTTTCTAAAGTTATTTGGTTTTAATCTTTAGTTCATGACGAATACATTGTGTACAGATTCTACATCTGCCCCTGGAAACGTCTCACAGTTTGAAATGTGATTTTGAAATCTTTGTCTTACTATTATGTAATCAATCTGAAATCAAGGTCTCTTCCACATATACTAGCTACTTTCATTACTCTTAAACCAAGAATTAGCGATGATTAAACGATTCTCTGTGCAAATTCTACGACGTGGCTTTCTGTCTCATTCATTTCCTGTATTTCGTGTTCATCTAAAACTTTTCGTTGTCTTCATTTTCCTGATATCGAAGTCCAGTTCCCCAACGCAATCAAATTTTCATCTCCCTTAACTATCTGAATGATTTCTTTCATCTCATCATCAGTTTCTTGAATTTCTTCGCTATCTACAGAGCTAGTAGACATATAAACTTCTTGAGGAACCACATGTTTGTCTGGCCTTTCAACAAACACCCCTCCGCTTGGTTGCACCTGCGTTGCTGCTACCACCACACCAACGGAAAAGTTCAAGGTTCATGGAGGCTGGTATATTTTTCAGATGATGAAGATAATAAACAGCTTGTACCAGTGAAATTGTCTGTTTGGATACAAGATTTCAACCCATGCGGTATATTCGAACCAAAAAGAAGAAGCTTTAGAAGAATGGAAAGAGGAAGCTTTAAATGAGTGGAATGCTGCGGCAGGGGATTCCAGTTGCAACAGATACGTTGTATACGTTATCTTCTTGCGGATTGTCAAGTGGTCATCTCAACAAGTGCTGAAAATGTGGAGCATATGTTCTGGAAACTTAGAGAAAATCTGAGCAATGCAGTTTTCAGTAAGTCTTGCCAAAACCCTATATCTTCGAGTGGGAGGAAATAACGATATAGATTTTGAAACGTATATTAGGAACGAAAAAGGATGTTAAGCTTTCAGATATCTTGAGATAACCTTATCTGTTAGTGGAAAAACTAGAGAAGAAATAAAACATAAAACGGGACAAGGCAAGAAGGTAACCCAATAGTTTAATAGTCTTATGGAATAAACAACTAACAATCAAAACAAAAAAGTAATGTACCATATAATTTTCGAAAGTATTTCAACGCATGGGTCAGAAACCTGAGAAACGAGAGAAAAACAGAGGCATCTTGAAGTGTGAAAGGACCACTGGAGGAGTTGGAGTAAAATAATAAGTATGGATCAGACAATAAATCAGCAAAAATAGAGGAAAATAGAAGTTAAAGGACCAATATAGAGACTATTGAATCAAAAGGGTTACTTTGTCATGGGCTTCTTTAAAGGATGCATAGCACAAGATGATGGCAACGAGTATGGCAATGATTAAAGATTATAGAGGACAGTTCTGTTTCCAGCACAAACACTTAACAGAATTCCATTAAGAAGAAAGGAATAGTGATGAATTTAATGTATTTTTCAGAACGTCTTTATTTCAGATTTTAATTCTGTACGTTAGTAGATTCTGCCAAGGAGAGAAACTGTTGGCTGACTAAATAAAAGAAAAAAATGGATGTCAGTTTGGAAGACGCAGAGGATCCAACATTTCATTCAGAGGTTGACAGAGTTTTGGAATGCTTAGTAACAATCCAGGCAGAAGGAATAGGTAACATCCCTTCAGAATTCTAAAATCATTGGGAGGAATGATAAGGACACTGTTATTCAAGTTAGTGTGCGGAATGTACGAACCTAGAAAAACACCATTGGGTTCTGGAAAACTATACCATTTATACATAATATCAAAGGTACGTAAATACGAGAACTATCGCACAATCGTACGTGCATCCAACTTTCTGATGATAACAATATATTTATGAGTGAAAAATAAAATTGAAGATCTCTTAGATCATTTGGCTTTAGGAGTTGTAAAGGCATCAGAGAGGCATTCCTTATGTTGCAGATATTAAAAGTAATCTTAAGAAACATCAAGAAACCTTCGTAGACTTTGTCGTTCTATAAAAAGTATTCTCTAGTATCAAATGTAACAAGATGCCTGATATTGTAAGAGAAATAGATGGAAGCCGTGGGGGAACACGTGTAATACACAATTTGTTCAAGAAAGAAGGTGGAAGAATTGGAATGGGAAACCAAGAGTGAAGTCCTCCGATTAAGAAAAGCTGTAACGAAAGAATGCAATCGTTCTGCCCCACTGTTCAACCAGTACTTGGAAGAAGCAATAGCGCAAATAAAATAATGATTCGGGAGTGAGGAGTGGAATTAAAATTCCAGAGGGACGGATATCAGTAATTAGATTGCCTGATGACATTACTATCCTAGAGGAATGTGAGGAAGAGTAAGTAGTGTGAGTAATAAGAGAAATGAAGTTACAGACAAGCTTCACCTGAAAATTCGGATAGCCAGGAACGACAGTAACATGAGAAAATGGAAAAGTACACAGCTAGAAGGTGAGTGTGAAAAACAGCCAGTAACTGCCCGTATAACTAGAGGTTGGTGCTTCTCTTTACAGAAAGCAATATGTACATAATTTTGTTTCCATCAAGCGTACGTATGAATTACAATCATATACTGCACAGACACTAAAAGAATTTATGAAACACGTTTTAATGCCTCCAGTTCGCAATAAGCAGCGTCTGCCACCAACAATGCTGACGTGGACACAGTCCGGTAAGGTGGTGCAATTGGACAATTATCGCAGAGCGTTAAACTATCCACACATGGCAACTATGAAATTTCAAACCCATCATAAAACGTGAAATAAAATAAAACATACACAGTAAGAAAAGTATGGAATCAAGATCACAGTCCGGAATCACAGTTAATGAACCCATAAAAGCTGAAAATATTAAAAACAGGAACTCTTAACTTTATAGACTTGAAACTGTAGTCCCAAAGATATTACTGTAAGTACCACATAACAGACTGATGGGACAGAGCGTAACACTTCTTAAGCCTAAGGGCAGTAAACAACGACAGAACCACAGATTACTACATACGCACGTGCTCTCTTAAAACCAGTCATAATTTGGTGCAATATTTTTCTTAACATTTTGGCAGAGTGAGTACAGTGAAAGCCAGACAGTATTGCTGCCACACAATGTTTCTCACCAGATTAAATTTTATTCGGTGCTCCGCTACCAGTAGAAAACCGCTTCCGCTTTACGTGAATCTGCCTTTGCTCAGTCATTGGCCCTACCCTTCAGATTATAACATGTTCATCTCGAAGTCTCTTCAGATACAATATACTGAGAGCGGGACGGAAGGTGCAAGCATCGCTCTATTGCGCCTGAAACTGACAGAAGACAGATGAGAATAGCAGGCTTCACAAAGAAAACTTTGCAACGTCCTCATCGAAGCGCTTTAATCACAGTCGTTAAGAGTTTCGTGGCTGGGTCTTAAAGCCACTAATGCGGGGTTTCCTGGAAGCAGGAATTTTGCAGCACGTAGCACGTAATGCTCTGGCGCAGTGCTTCGTCCACTCGATTGCAACAAAAAAGTGAAAGTGTTTTACAACAGGGCGAAACGCATAGTGCGACAGCACTTTACGTAGTCGTGACAGGCCAACTGGTTTTGAACTACTCTGATGCACTGTACGCTGCGTACTAGTAAACAAACTGCTGCAATTCAGGTAATGTTCGTGTGCAAAATGGCTGAGTAATATGAACTCTTGACATGTAGGTCCAAAAATATGTACTGACCGTGTTTTTTTTTTTTTGCGTGAGGCTATGGCAAATATTCTCCCATGTATACTCAATTATATATTTATCTGTCAGTAAACAAAGGGGCGGGTTTCTCCTCCCCCCCCCCTCTCCCGCCAAGCGATCCATCGTAACAGTACTCTATATCAACACTTTGATAAAAGTAAAAATACTCGCCCACACGGCATGTGTGGACTGAATAGTTGATAATTTTTGGTTTCATTTTTTGGAAAAACGCAAATGCGCTAAGTAGTTGTACCTGCCGAAGCACAGTGCTCTGTCCTGTTCACGCTGTGCAAAATTCCTGCTTCTGAGAAAATCCGGCTTAAGCGAGGAACGCACACTGAGAGCGAGACGGCGCATGTAGCGCTCTTAAATCAGGCATATGGGCATGCAGTGCACTCTGTTGAATTGGTGTAGCACTCGCTGGCAGCTTACAAAGTACAGAGAAATAACAGAGCGAAGACTCTTATCGTTTGTAGGCTCACGAACCGATAAACAGCTTGACGTCCCTCCTGCCCGCTTAGGAAACGTCGGATGAGAAAAAAACTTGCTAAGGAACTCCCAATGATTTGCAATAATTTTTCTTTATGACCAGATTTAACCTGACTCAGTCCACCTCGATGGCTAAGTTATCAGCGCTACGACAAGCCATGCAAAGGGACCCGGGTTCGATTCTCGGCTGGATCGGACATTTTCTCCGCTCAGGGAATGGGTATTTTGTTGTCTCCATCATCATGATCATCTCATCGCCGTCGACGCGCAAGTCGCCGAAATGGCGTCAACTCATAAGACTTGCACCTGGCGACTGGTCTACTCGACATGAGGACCTAGCCACAGGACATTTCATTTCACCTGAGTCAGATGAACACGGCTGGTTTCATTGGTATCCAATTTCTACCGAAAAGGCTAGACGGGGTGGATATATTAACAACACTGGAAGGCCCAACAAAACGCGGCATCTATTTACTGGAGATTTTCTTCTCTTTCTTGCTTTGCGCCTCAAAATTTTTAATAACTTATAACGTGGCAGTATACCTACTCTGGTCATATCTCTCGGCATCAGTTTGCCTGCAAGGTCAATAATATTTTTAGTACCCCTTAAATTTCACTTAATAACCTCTTCATTCATCTGCTCTGGAAGGAGCTAATTGAACTAAGATATGGACTTATCCAAATAATTTGATTGTGAGGGTGGGAAGAAAATCCATGCAGATTTATAGTTGTGGTTAACCCGTTCTGAGTAAGAAGGCTGCGAATAGTAGGGAATGGTGGTAACTTGAGATATCACAATCCCAAAGCACCACTTTCTGAACTCTCTAGACACAAAAGCAGGGGCGTTACCACTAGTTAAGACTGTAAGCGGTCCAAAAACTGAAAATAAAGGCCAAATGTTGAATATTTGCTCCAGTTGTTAACTCTTCGCAATATGTAAGCCTCACAGATTGGGCGAATGCATCGAAAAACAAACATATATCTACATAATGACCGTCCAGTCCATAGTTGTAAATTTCACTATTTCTGTTCACGCGATGACTAGTTTCGGGCCGGGACCCATGTTCAAATAATCGTAACGCCTTCAAAAAAGCAAAAAACGTGTCAGAAATGTGCAAACAAACTGTTACAGTGCATACAGATAACTACAGACCTCACACTCGTGGTTTTTGTTGTCCTGATTAACAGAAATTGCTGACCCACAGCTATTACAGTATGCTGAAAGCTCGTAAATATATACCTGCTACCATTCTTCTTACAGGAAGAGGACCAAAACAGTACACAAAGTCCACCAATGTTCATTGGCTTCTCTTCACAAGTTGAAAGGTGAGCAGCACGACAGGTATTACGATTAGGCTTTTAACTTACAGGCCTCACACTCGTTGCCAACCTTTCCACTGTTAGTGTTTAATGCAGACCAGGCGCGGTGACTCTCTTAATATTAATGACGATTTTATAGGTCCTCAAAACCACTCCAGGCAAGAATTCGTGAAAGTGCCAAGAAACGACATGACAAGTTCCCTGGGTAAAAGAAAGCTTTCATTCTCCATCATCACGGGTTCGATAACAAGTTATTAAGTTAGTAACCCAGATTTGTTCACCAACTAGAAACTTCTGTTTAACGCCACATGTATCTCGGTTCTGCTCCTTTTATTTTCTTAAATTACCGAATAGGGAAAGTACTTAGGCTGATACAATCAAAACCCACGGCCCACACTCCATATTTACAAACGCCTCCATATTAGTGTGAGGGACCTCAAACATAAGGCTCAAGGCGTCCACCATTTAAATACTTGATCCCCTTATATGCCTTACTAAAACCGAAAGGTGGAAATGCACACAGCAAAATTCTCATTCATACCAGTTTTACGGGGTCTTGTAAGCACCTAGTATTAAAGCCTGGTTGTCAGTTTCCAACAGCACCTCGCTGTATTGGAGAAAAAACTTAAATTGCTGCGCGCCGTAAAGTACCTCTAGCGCTTATAACTTGTAGATGAAATACTTCAGCTGCAGACAAAGCTCTACACCCATACGCGGCTGGTCTTCTATGCCCGTTATGCTACTGAAGGTGTACAGCTGCAATATAGGAAAAGGAGCCATCGGTTTGCACTATACAGGGTCGCTAAAAATCTGGAACACATAATGTAAGATCGCTACGTTGTGCAACTTTAAGTACATGGAAGGCCATCTGCTGACTGTTGGTTCACAGAAAAGCTTCCCCTTTATGGCGCTTCAAATTCTGAGTTGGACGAACTGCGCAAAATTGGCATGAATTTTCTAAAAAGTGATCATATCACCTTAAATTGAGCCCCACTTTTTTTCTGGAGGAAAATTCTTAACACCTTTGTCAAGGTCTTGATCAGTACTCACGCCAGCGATAGAAACTAAATACCGTAAAAAGAATATTTTATGATAACCCAGATTAACTTAAGATGGTTTAACAGTTTGGCCTGCTTTTTGAAAACCAACCAAAACGTGCCTTATGTGATCTATATGTTCCTGGGACGTTGTACTACGTATCACTATATCTTCAAGATAATTAACTCGAAGTCCACTAAATGCGAAAGAACTGCTGCATCCCTTGATAAACCAAATGGAACTTGTCAATAATCTTTCATAACTCTTTCATTTTTGGAGGCAGTAAATCGTACGGTGCTGGGGAAATGCGCATACCATGGGTCAAATGAATCTCATATTTAATTTTTCGAGTAACCTCTAAACTATCTGTCACTACATTCGGAAACTGATTGAGAACCCTTAAAATTTGTTCGGACTCTGGTTCCACCAAATGCGCAACATCAATTTCAACAGACTTACATTGAACGGTATTGGTAGCTTGGGTGCAGCTCTGATTCCACAATCTATAAATTCTGTAAGGCTGAAATTTACAATAGAACCTCTGGCAATAAATCAGGAGCCAAAATAGTTCTCCCATTTAAGTCACAAGCTAGCAGAACCCAACCGGACAGACCTTCTGCAACGACAAAACTGACTTGTCACCACAAAGACCTAATGTTTACGCCGCCGTATACTTTACCGACCAAAGGCAACGCATGCCCATTCACGGTCCACCGCTGCTGTACATGCAGTTGCAGTAGCGAAAATTTACATGTATCCCAGTAATCAAAGCACCACAGGTAACCTCAGGATGCTAATACTGCTCGCCATGTCCGATAAGGCCCACATTTCGTCATGGTTAGTGTCCATGTGCACAAACGGAACAGACTGCTTTGAAAAAGCTCTCAATTTATCACATCCTTTCATCGGTAACTACTCCCTCCTCCTACCTGCTGGCCAGCATTCCTGTGGCGTCAGCTCTTTTAAAATCTCTTATACTGGGCAGACAAAATATACAGGCTTATTATACGAATGAGTTTTATGTGCAAACTGACGAACTTAACCTCTGGCATAACGTTTCTCATAACTGGAGCGAATTCTCTCTATACTTGCAGCAACCTCCTCAAGATGAGTCACTGTACCGAGTATATACGTAAACGATAAATATGAACCATTTGCAGCTCACATTCTGTGCAAAATATTAATGACAGTTCCTGCTTTGGTGATCTGTAAGTACAATTCCCAAGACAGACGCTTTAATTAGTTCAATATATCGGACAACTGTCTCAGCGTGAGCCGATGTCCGAAAAAAATTCCGATTAACAAGCTCGTTCCCAACCCCGCTGGATAAATTCTCCTGGACAACCTTTCGATCCTACCTTACTCACGCGGGACGTGATTGCTAGTAGCAGCCAGCCCAGTGCACCACAGAGCTGCGAAAACACCTCGGAAAAATTACCTTCCGTCAGACCAACGAGAGGCGTTTTTCAAAAAGAAATAAAGGCATGAGGCCCCCAGGACACTTTTGGCTCCACAATTGGTGCCTAAGGTACCTGTAACATAAAGTCAGACATAGACACCATGTATAACAATCCAAAAGAAAAAAATCTCTCTTTCTTCTTTTTAATACTGCCAAAAATCCGCTTGTTAACAGTCGTTCATTGCAGCACCCACCCAGACCACACTGTAGAGAGCATGGAGTTGGATGTGGAAATTCCGAATAAGAATCCGTTTACCCAAAAACAAATTATTTAGCTCAAGGTCGGTGTTGCTCTCTACAGAAAACAATAGATTTTATAGAAGTTTTCGAAATGATGGAGCACAGCAGTCAGTCATCCTTTCCTTTCAGGCGTTATTAAAGCAGATTTAGATTTCTGCTCGTGCCTAGCCATTATCAATACACTATTTCATAGTTTCAATACAATTCCTAGTACGACAGTCTCCTGTTGTTCGGGCTTCTGTCACTGTTCACATAAGAGTCTTGCATGAACTGAGACAGAAGCCCGAACAACAGTACATGTATTGAAAATTTGAAATAGTGCACTGATAATGGCTAGGCATGAGCAGAAATCTAGATTTGCTTTAATAAATCCTGAAAGGAAAGGCCAAGTGATGGCTGTGCTCGATCATTTCGAAACCCATATCACAGTCGTTGAATGCATTCCGCATTTCTAATGGAAGGTAACTTCATTATAGACGTCTATTGACAACAGACTTAACACAAGTACACGAGAAATAGAAGCACATACTCTGCGAGCACTAGCACCTGTCACTCATAATCTCGACATGCACACCACCTGATAATGTGAAGCAACCGTTTACGCATGACGACTAAGACCTTTGAGAAACTCTCATAAAGCTTCGAAACTGGTAAAATGTATACAATAAAATTATGAAAACTATCAGAATAATGAATGACAATTTGCAAATCCATAAAATCTTATAACACTCAATAAAAAACTATTAAAATTATAGATATCAAAATTAAATCTGTGGTCACGAAAAGTTCTTTTTTACAATAAATACCACAAGATGAGTTCGTAGAATTATGAGTAAAACGTCTTAAGCCCAATGAAAGTAAACAACGACTGTACTGCGGGTTATAATTATTATGCACATAATCCCTACAAACCTAGTCATAATTTAACATTTTAACGTAATTTTTTTGCATTATAATGGAGAAAACGACAAGAGCCAGACAGTGCTACAATGACACAATTAATCTCGCTGGATTAAATTTTCTTCGATGCTCTACTTGTGCTGCAGTGAACGAAGCAGTTTTAAACACAGCTGCCCTCTGTCTGCCACTAGCCTAACCCTTCTGACATACCACATTCAGGTTGATGTTTCAAATTCAGTTACCAAGTGCATCCCCTCCAGTGAGCCAGAAGATCAGAAGGTGGAAGCTTCCAACCAGTATGCCTCAATTTGACGAAGGACAGACAATGTTATGAGGCCTCACCCACACCACGAATGGCTCTGAGCACTATGCGACTTAACTTCTGAGGTCATCAGTCGCCTAGAACTTAGAACTAATTAAACCTAACTAACCTAAGGACATCACACACATCCATGCCCGAGGCAGGGTTCGCACCTGCGACCGGAGCGGTCGCTCGTCTCCAGACTGTAGCGCCTAGAACCGTACGGCCACTCTGGCCGGCACACACCACAAAGAGAAAGATATCAATGTCTTTATCGAAGCACTTGAATCATTGTTGCAGACTGTTTCGTGGCTGGTTACACTTAAAGCCACTAAGTGAGGGGAGGTTGACTACATGCATAGAGCTCTTGAACTGGACAGGCGGGGAATGCTGCACACTCCAGCGTAAAGCAGTTTCAATCATTGCCAGGCTACAATTTGGAAACACACAAGAAGGGAGATATCTATTGGGAGTCGGTTCATAATCGGAGGATGTTCGAAGCGGAATATCAGCAGTAAAGATGAGATTTCTCGCAAAAACAACTGTACCACTGTGAAATATCGTCCATAATTTTAAAAAAATTCTGTGTGTGTAGACTGAGGTGACAAAGGTCATGGGTATTTCCTTATATCGTGTCGGACCCCCTTTTTCCCGGCGTAATGTAGCAGTTCTACTTGTCATGGACTCACTATGTCATTGAAAGTGTCCTGCAGAAATACTGGGCAATGCTGTCTGCATAGACGACCACAATTGCGAAAGTGTTGCCAGTGCAGGATTTTGTGCACGAACTAACCTCACGAACAAGTCCTACAAATCTTCAATGGGATTCATGTCGGGCTAATCATTTGCCATATCATTTGCTGTAACTGTCTACAACGTTCGTCAAACCGGTGACGTAGCGCATTGTCATGCATCAAAATTCCACCATTTTTCGGCAGCATGAAGTCCATAAATGGCTGCAAATGGCCTGCAAGTAGCCGAACATAATCCGTTATAGGCTCAGTTGGACCAGAGGACCCAGTCCATTCCGTGTGAACACAGCCCACACCATTGTGAGCTGTATCCAGCCTGCAAAGTGCCTTGTTGACGATTTGGATCTATAGCTTCGTGGGGTCTGCGCCGCACTCGAACCCTACCATCAGCTCTTATCAAACGAAATAGGGTCTCATCTGGCTAGACCACGGTTATCCAGTCGTCTATAGAGTCCAGCCAATATGATCACGAGCCCAGGAGAGGCCCTGGAGGCAGTGTCATGCTGTTAGAAACGGCACTCACCTCGGTCGTCTGTTGCCGTAGCCCATTAATGCTAAATTTTACCACACTGTGCTAGCGGATACTTTCCTCGTATGTCCCAAGTTCATTTCTACGTCTCTTTTTGCAGTGTTGCTTGTCTGTTAGCACCGACAACTATACGCAAACGTTACTGCTCTCGCACGTTAAGTGAAGGTCGCCGGCCACTGCGTTGTGCGTGGTGAGAAGTAATGTCCAAAATTTAAATTTCAATAGTTTCGGTACGCTTTCGACACTATGGGTCTCGAAATGTTGAACTCCCTAACGATTTCCGAAATGGTATGTCTATGCTTCTAGCTCCAAATATCGTTCCACATTCTAAATCTGTTAATTCTCGTAGACGGCCATAATAATGACGAAAATCTTTTGAGACGGATCGCATGAGTACAAATGACAGCTCCGTCAATGCAATGCTCTTTTATACCTTGTGTACATGATACTACCGCCATCTATAGATCTCTCACTTCAGTGTACATCTAGAGTACAGTGTTTTGTGGAATGAAATATGGCGTGTGCGATAAATAGAAAAAAAACCGAAAAGTCTAAGATGTTTTGTTGAAGCATGTAGAAAATTAAGTCGATTGATACGAAATGTGGAGGTCCTCTACAGAATAGGTGAGAAAAGGTAAATGGACAAACACCTGACGAGAATAAAGTGCACGATGATAGGACAAGTGCTGGGATTAAAATCTGTATTAATAGATGGAGCCATAGAGGTATAAACTGTAGGTGTTAGTAGACATTTGCATGCATACCACAATTAATGGCGAAAGTCTGGTGTGAGCGGTATTACGACTTGAGGTGCTTGCACAGGGCAGGGAGTCGTGGCTTCCTGCATCAAACCAGAAGAGTGATGTCCGGAATTACAACAAAACTGTTAGTGCATTGATAACTCTATGGTACAAAATGTGCAGCAACAGACTGTGGTAGCCCCCTATCTGAAACACTCTACACGACGCCATTATAGCCATGCATAATATAAGGTGGGTATAGAGCTCAGCCACTCTCAGTTCCTGCGTCTACTGTTTATCCATGGACACATGCATTGAGTGTAGAAAGTTTAGGCAGTTCAAGTGTGAATGGTGTCACATTTCGTCTATGCACTAATAAGTATTTCAAAACGCCATGAGGAGGTACATTTTCAACATTGCGAATATCTGCTGCTGCTGCTGCCACACAGTACCCATACACACTATCTAATCAGAAGTATTCGGACACCTATCAGTGCTATCAGTGGACATATATATTGTGTGTTTTCGACCTTCAGTCTCGTAATGGCTTGAAGTCTGCTACGGATATTTTCAATGAGGTATCTGAATGTGTGTGGAGGTGTGGAGAAATGGCAGCCCAATGTTCCTCAAGAGCTGAAACCAGAGAGGGAGTTGTGATGTGGGACGCTTGAGTCTGGAGCAAAATTGGCGTTCTAACACATCCCTATAGTGTTCGATTATGTTCAGTTCAGGACTCTGGGCGGGCCAGTCTATTTCAGAAATATTATAGTCAACAAACCGTTGCCTTAAAGATGGGGCTTTGAGGCAGATTGTGCTGTAATGTTGACACAAACAATTATCGTCTCTGAACTATTCAGCCACTGCTCACAGTACTCAATGGTGATACGTAAGTACATACCATACCACATGTAGCGTTATCTTAACCACAATTAGGAGAGCACACCCTTACCATGATAACCTCCCCCACACTGCAACACTGCGATCTCTGTACATCAAAATGTTCAAATGTGCGTGAAATCTTACACACTACTTATGCCAAATTATCCTAAGGACAAACACCCACACCCATGCCCGAGGGAGGCCTCGAACCTCCGCCAGGACCAGCCGCACAGACCATGACTGCAGCGCCCAAGACCGCTCGGCTAATCCCACGTGGCCGCTGTACATCGCTGTTATCTCTACACATGGTGGCAGGTAACGTTCTCCAGGCAGTCGTAAACCCAGAAACGTTCCATTGGAATGTCGCAGAGAGCATTGTGATTCATCATTCCAAATGAATCGTTTCTAGTCACCCACTCACGGACAGCGTCGCTCTCGCCGCCTCAAGCGTCTCTTGTCGTTGGCTGAAGAAATGTGTGGCTTATTAGGAGCTGCCCGACCATTGTGCCCTGTTATTTTTAGCTCCCACCCACTTTTTTAAAATGTCCCTAAGCAACGCTCGATGGTCCTAGTCCGTCATTACATGATGTCTTCCTGGCGTTGGTCTATATGTGGTTCTTCCTGAGCGTTTCCGCTCCTCAATCACACCAACAAAAATTGACTTGGGTAGCTTTAGAAGGGTTGAGAGGTTCCTGATGCATTTGTTACTCAATGATATCCAGCGGCTACCTGTGTTCAGAGTCGCCTGCCAACCCATTCGCCGTTACAGCTTCTCTTCCATGAATACAAAACCCCTTGCCTCCTGTTATACTGACAGGACCAACTCTCACGACATCCAGGGCTCAATTTCGCGTTACGTATATGAACCTGGATACATTTGATGAGACAGTGTAGACGCACCAATAAACCACTGAGCACCTATAACATTTTCCCCAGCACAGTCTGAAAAGCGCTGTCTACTGTTCATAGTGAATGTGAACTGTACCAGAGCGTTTCTGGGTATCGATATCAGAGAGCTTTGCTGCGAATGCACTGAGGGATGTTTTACCTGTAGGTGAGGCAGAAGTGCAGCAGCGTTGGCAGCAGCCAACATGTGTATTGGGGTTGTGGCCGTGACCATGAAGGACGAGGGCAGCCCTGAGTGGTGCCCGCCGAATGCAGGCTGTTTCTTTGTCTCCCCCTTCTGGTTGACGTGCAAGCACTGTTACACCCATATGGATGTTGTGGAATAACTATCATAGAATGCATGCTGCATGCTTGTCATTACTTCGGTGTCGTGTACCAGCTACGGCGCCAGGACGGAATTTGCAGACTAACAACAGGTGTAATATGTCGGCTTGCTACTTTCTTGCTGGTGTGAGCTGGGTATGACGTCTCGGTACATGCTATTCCCGTCACGTCCCTGTTGGTGTCAACGCTAAAGTGATGGCATGAGTCTGGCATGGTGCTCAGCTGCATCAAGAAGAGGTCGACCGTATGTGTGAGCGACGCTGTTTTGTCGTCCATTGTTGTACGTACTGAATTGAAATTTTGTCATATGATGACATGATGGAGACCGTGGCTGTTATTTGAAGACAAATGTTGATGGTGTTAGGACAGCAACCAGCCACAAATTTACTTTCAGTTCCTTTGTAGCCTTTGAATGAAGGATTTGAAAGCAAATTTGTGGCTGGTTGCTGTCCTAACACCATTAACGTACTGAATTTATATTTTTTAATTTTTATTTATTTATTTTTACAGTGTCTTTGATGTCTTGTGTGTCTACTTCATTGAGTTGTGCTAGTATTGCCTGCTCGTGATCTAGTGTTCTCATGAAACTGTATATCTCAGTATCTAGAGCTTTCGTACAGGTGACTGGCAGCCTGTTTTCAAAAGTGGAATTTATTTTCTTGCTTGCCCCTGTTGGTTCAAGTTAGTGTTCAGTTTTGTTTGTAGTTTATGTACCTGTTTAGGTGACTACATGTTTTGCATTCTACAAAGAACAGTCGTGTTTTTTTGAGGGCTTAATTTGTGAAGCTTCCTACCATTCCAATGTCGTAAAACACTTATTGCGCTGGAAGCGAAGGGGTTGTCCATGAAATATAGATATCAGGTTGCTAATGTTCGGTTCTGTAAGGTTTAGTGCGCCAGGTGCGCCAAGGCTGTATGAAGACCGATCTGTGTCAAGTTGTTTGATGTAAATGTCTTGTATGTTCTCCTTTTGCAGTTTAGTGTTCGATATTTAATTTATAGGGTTTCTTTTCCTATTGTAAATGTGTCAACACCTGATACTGAAAAGTTTAGTGCTCCAGTTGCGCTAATGTTACTCTAACACAAGCACATGAGTTATCTATGTTTTTACTCTGTTAAATTTTTACGTGAAAATTTTAAACATTTTTGGAAGGTGACTATAAATAGCCGTCAAGTAACATAAAATGATATTTTGGCTTAAAATAAAAGCTAATGGTCAAATATGCATTTTCTACATTGTGTGAACATTTGTTTTAGAGAATTTGTTGATTGCTTGTAAATGCTTTTCACGATTCAGAAGCAGAAAACGTAGCTGGTTGTTAGGTTGCAACAACTGAAAATTTAAATATCTGTTATGAATTTAATAGCGATCAATGCCATTCAATTTTATCACCACCTTCGGTGAGTCATTATGTCTTCATAGTATGCATGTTTGGTATATAATGTGTACGTGACATTACAGCCATACATATTTGACTACCAATTGTAAGGCAATCCATTCATTTTTTATAGTTACGTGTCATTAAGTGTACTTCGACCTGAAGCTGTGCTGTTAACATTTCTTGCATTATGACCAAATGTGATAAAATGTACTTTGAGATCAAACTTTTGTGTCCAGCCAGAATGAAGTCGCTGTTATGATTATGTGTATTGTTTAGATTACGCCTCCTAATAGTAAAAGATGAATTGAAACGTGTCCAGTAAACTATCAGCATCATCCACTTTTTCACACCTACGCTCTCTGCCGTATCAGAATTGGCATTTTCGATCTGTTTTAGGTGTATGTATTGTGTCTCGTAGTAAGCAATGTCCTAGCGCATTTCTGCTGCTCTTCCTTATTATGTGGTAATCAGCCGTCTGACTAACCGTTCATCTCAGAGTAGCAGACACACCCAACGTGGTCAGTTATTTGTCAGATATATTCCATTCTCTGTTCTCCCCTATAGTTTTCATTCGCCATAGCCCATTCATGTACCGTGATTGTTATTGATTGATGCGATAACAAATTTCCTGTCATCCAGTCCATCCTCCTTTTAAATGTTTTCCACATGATCCACTCCGTACGGATTCTACAGATAACCTCATCATTTCTTATCAGTCCATCTAAGTTGCAACTTCTTCGCGTAGCATTACATCTGAATATACTTAAATTCTGTTCTTTTCTGCTTTTCCCACAGTCCATTATTCCCTTGCATACAATGCTGTGTTTCACAAGTACATTCTCAGAAGCTGATTCTTCAAGATAAGTCCAATGTTTGATACCAGTAGACTTCTTTAGTCAGGGAATGCCGTCTTTGCCTGTATTAGTACGTCCTCCTTATTTTTGTTCATAATGTGTTATTTGGCTTTCTAGGTAGCAAAATAAAATCACTTTATCTGCTTCATAATCACCACATATGTTCTTAAATTTATCGTTAGTCTAACTTATTCTATTTCTCATAACTTCTGTGTCTCTTTGGTTTACACCGAATCTATAGTGATCTCGCGTTAGAACAATCCACTCAGTAGATCTTGCAATGCTTTCTCACTTTCACTGATGATAGCATTGTTATCAGCAGATGTATTCACTGATATCCTTTCAGACTGAATTTCATTCTCACACCTGGACACTTAAAATACAGGCAAAAGCACTACTTCTTCTGTATATAGATAGAAAACTACGGCGACAGACTGTATTCTCTTTTGATATCCTTTCTTATCAGTGCACTTCGTACTTGATCTCCCATTTCCATTTCACCTCTTGGTTCTTGCACTTATCGCATTTGTCTTTCCATAAGCGTTACCCTTATTTTCCTGAGGATTTCGAACATCTTGCACCATACTGCATTAGGCCGACTAATTGTATGAAAAAGTCTTGATTTTTCGTAAGTCTTGCTTCTGTTATCAAGCCAACTTCAGATGCACCTCTATCGTCCCTTTAACTTAGGTAAATAAGTGAATAAATGAGGTATGAAATCGATTTGGAATCGACTGGAAGTAGATCCAATAACTCCATCAATCAATGGCAAGCCGAATAGCTGCTTGCGTAAGGGCCAGATAGTCGGTACTGCTTGCATTGCTACGCCACACGTAAACAAAAAAATGCCATATCTTTTTTCTATCTACATGGGACAAAGTGCAGAAGTCTTTAGGTGTACGTTGACCGTCGCCCTGGCTGCGCGATATGGCGTACTCTCGCCAAGTGTGTCTCCGCGTTTCACGTCACCGCCGGCGCTGGTAGCAGAAGCAGAGCGGCACACAGTAGTCGACTTCTCCACTTCTCTGCCGTCCCACGAGGCTACCCTCGATAAGAGTGCACCGGCAACGGCTCAGACAGTCCCAGAGCGACAAGCCGATTACCGCCCCACCGGCTCCCCCCTAACACACGCTCCAGGAGGCGGCTGGGCAGACCGCTGGGGGAAGCTGGCACTTGCTGCACGCAGTTCACTGCTGCACCCCAGCCTGCCGCCGATCTCTGTCGAAAAGTCAACGAGAAACCAAAATACAATAGAAACACACCATGGACATTAGAGCTGTAAGGTGAGTACTATGACCCTGACACCTGCCTGCATTTTACGTTTTGTTTTGTGTACAAAAGGCAGATTCTCAAATACTCATACACAACTCCTGTGGTCATACAGTATTATTCGTAAGTGTCTCTGGGGATTCAGAGCATAACTGTAAAAACTCTACAAGACATTCAGAAAAACGACGCATCCCTATGGGTAATACGTCTCGCCTAGTTCCAGTCCATAATACACACCATATGTAGTAGCAGAGTGCGTTACTAGGGGGCACGCATATAGACAAGCTATCCACTCAGTATTGTCACATTTAATTTGTTCACGCCTGTCACATTTTTATCAACTCCCTGTCTTCTCTGTCTGTCGGTTCCTTACACATTTTTCAACTGATTTTAAAGTAATTTAGTGATGAACTAGAGACTTGACATTTGAAAGAGAGATCAGAACTGGATGACAATAGAATATTAACTTGATATTTATCGTCAGTGTGTTCAGTAGGGACCAGGGTGAGGGAGGAATGCTTCAGTAACGTCAGACATCTAGGCTGCCGGGCAGGACTGGCTTGTTGTGTGGGTGGAACTGGGATGCATTACTCGCATGAGCAGTAACAAGGGATGGATGGGATTACAGAGACAGGGTGAGGAGGACATAGAGAGGGTGGTGGAAGAAATTGACAAACAGAGAAGAGAGAAGGAGATGCACCTAGAGGATGTAGGAGGAGATGGGCCAACAGATGGCGAGTATAGAGAGTGAGGAGTGGGAGATGAACACAGAGGGGGGGGCAAAGGAAAATAATAGTGAGAGGTGGCAGGGGAATATGGACGGAAAGATGGGGAGGAGGAGATGTGTGAAACGTGGGTGACATGGGTGAACCCATGGATAAAAAGCTAGTATTCAAATACAAAATTTTTAAAAAATCATATGAAATTCATTTTGATTGCTTCTTTATTTTTTTTTTTTTTTTTTTTTGAAAATTAAACACACTGATATATTATCAGAAGCCAGGTATAATACTATTCTCTTTCAGCTGTTATCATGTGAAAAGGCACTGAAATAAACATGAAATTTAACACTGCTATCTTATAATATCTTCCATGTTTAAAATCGATTGAAAAAATATACATATCATCTTTCCAGTGAAACTGATTACCACAATTGGGGTATATTCAGATCAATAATTCGATTCGAATACATCAGTTGAATCAAGAGATGAGCAGCATGCTCAAACCAGGTTTTGGAGATGTAGCTGACAGAAGCTATATCCTATGAAACCTAATAGGTCACTGTGAATAAGTGTGGTTCTAACTTACACTAGATGTTACTAAAGGTGTCTAACAACACTACCACAACAAAGGTCAGCATTTAATAACGATTCTGGCGTTGCTCACGCTGTTAAATACTGCATTTTCGGGCAACAACAGTCATATTATGTGGCAGGTGTCATTAGAGCACAGTTAATAAAGTCATTTCATGTAATAACCAAAAACTAAGCAATCATCTGTTTGTGTTTCCCACGCTGGTCTCGTCGTAAGATCATGGCTCAATCGTTGAAAATCTAGGTGGTTATGATTCCAAGCTCGGATGCAAAGAGGCCTAGGTTTTATTCTACTATATTCAAAAGTTTTGTAGATGCGCGTCTCAAACTATTCTCGGAGATTAAACCTTTCAAAGTTAGCACAATAGTGATGTAAAAAGAAAGTAATGAGCACTCCGAAATCGAGTTACACTTCCTTTTAATTGCTTTTATTACAATATCATGTAAACAAAAAACATCACTTCACAATACAAAACATACTTGAAAACATCTCTCTCACAGTCACTGTTAAAGTTCACATTTTATAAGCGGACTACGTTATGCGTCTTTCCAACATGACGTCCAACACTTGACTTTTGCAAGGTCTGACTCTCTAACAACTTAACAACTAACTATCTAATTATCGCTTACGCACCTAAAAATCAGAGTTACAAATATGTCAAAGATCATAGTGACAAAAGAAAGAATACACATAAGAATAATATCATTGCAACATAAACATACCGATGTATCAAAATAGAAATCAAATCTGTATGTTGTCTCTGAAATATGTTAAGTAGTTAACAGAAATACAGTAGAATATTACTGGTATCGAGAAGTTCAGGTGAGGTACCATAATGATTACGTAATTCAAGTACGATTACAATACCCCCACCCCACCCCCTCCCCCCTACATACACACACAATTCCATGCACAAGCTGCATCGGATTGGGTGTCCCAAACAGCAAGATAATAAGGTAGTACGTTACAGTAATCATTATACAGTATAATAGTATCTTTGAACCAGTACATAGAGATACTTGATACTCATAGTATAATATTAAAGAAATGAAATGTAATAGATTAAAAGTTGCTTTAGCCATATCTTTCAGAACTTGCAAAAATTACTAAATTTTACAACAGGCCTCCCTTCACTCTCTTTACAACAGTACACATAAATATCAAAATGTAATCTGTAACGTATTGTATGCAAAGAAAAACCTAATAAAATATTTGAATCTTAGTTACAACTATGTACATGAGCACTGAATATGTCTCCTGGCAATACAATAAGAAAAGTATTAAATTTTTTTTTTTCAAACAAGGCTCCAATTGTTAATTTTAGTCCATCATTTATATATAACTCACTGTCCATTTCACCACTGTAGTTCCTGTTCTCCTAGTTAAGTTTTCCCTCTAATAACAGGTCCATAGGTATTCTGTTTACATAGTTCCTTTTAGCTGGCGGGCTCTTTATCTTAAATTATTACATAGGCTTTATTCTCCAGTTCAGTATAAATTCCTACAAAAATATTCAGTGTTATATTGTGTTACCAAGAATGTTCAAACACTAGTAGAATGATTTAAAAGAAACAATATGAAAGATTATAATGGTCTAAAAATTATTCATATTCATTAAAATTCTATATATTACAACACACATTAAATTTCTCATTTTCTAACATATTTTTTTTTAAATCTTGTTTGTAATGTGTCATTAGCAAGCTTTTTATCATCCATAGGCCTTCAACATTCTGATGTGAAAGCAACTGGAGTTTTTACTCCACTATAATACAGCATGATAGTGTACAAATAGATCTGGAAATTAATTTCAAAGCTATTCAACCAGATACAGTTAACTACATTAACATGGAAATTTGTGGCAAAGAAAAGTATTACCAGACAGCATTTAAGAAAACAATTGCTTGTTGATCCGTATTGAAGAACATAAGGACATGGTACAATTATAGACACTACAACAACGGAGGAGCGATACCTCAAAATATGTGGATGGGAAAGAAAGATAGAAATAGGTACTACTGGAGAGTTCAGCCTAGCCCCCTCTCATCAGCAGAAGACAAATAGAATGGAATCAGTGACAGGCAGTAGGATAAGAAATAAAAGGGGAGGGCTCAAAAAATGTATCTGAGAGCAGAATATCAACAGCCACCCACCAATATAAAATACAACGCAGACATGGCAGAACGGACGACTGTGATAATCCCCCTGCAGTAGCTTAAGAAACCCATCACTGATATATATTTTCTATCCCAATATTCACCCCCCCCCCCCACCAATACAGATCCAATCTAACTGTAGCATAAAAACGCACCTAAAAATCAGAGTTACAAATATGTCAAAGATCATAGTGACAAAAGAAAGAATACACATAAGAATAATATCATTGCAACATAAACATATCGATGTATCAAAAGAGAAATCAAATCTGAATGTACATGTACATGTGCATGTACAAATCTGAATGACATGGACAAAGGAAAAAAAATGCTCAGGGCTACACTGAGTCTTACAAAAACAGAAAAAATATTATCAAAATGACAAAAGTAGAGGTTGAATTTTACAACAAGCGTCCTCTTAATTTCATCAACATAATATGCAAAATATTAAAAGGTATCACACTAATCCTAAACATGTTATATAAGAAGACAACATTAAGAAAAATGACAATTTTCAGTATCTATGTGTTGTGTCCATAGGCAGACAGAATGGTTCACCAATAATACACAAAAGAATGATTTAATTCCACAGTGTGGAAAGTGCTCAATTTCATACATCCCAACTGTCAAGTGGGCAAATAAGCAGGCGTAGCCTGTTCATAATATTCCAATTTCAGTCTTTTCCAACATATAGGCTCAGAAAATATAATAACAGCAACAAAATGTTTTCAGCATAAATGACATCAGCACGTGAAGAAAATAGTAGTAAGCACAAAATATGAATGTCAAAATGTTCACCAAAATGTCTAATAACTAACATGAGTAAACTACAACTACCATAGCACATGTCCTACCACATAAAGAAAATAAAATACAGAGGCAACCATCAAATATTTTCTTACATATAGGCATATACTCAATGAATAGTAGGTATATTACATGTGTAAGTGGTTCATCAAGCAAAATCATTTTACACTTCTAGCAATAAGTAAGCTTCAATACCATATATAGATTCCATATCACATGATAGGAAACGAACTTCGTAAACAACATAAAATGTGAAAAATTTTCCTTGTATTCCAGGTTATTGAGATTTGCAAATTTCATTCTAGGTATCAGACTTATACCGTTTCAATTCAGTTACATTTCTCAAACCAAATAATTTCCTGGATTTTGGATAGATCAATCTGTAAGCGTTTGGGTGAGGATTTTCTTTCACCTCAAATGTTCCTATATAAATATCAAAAAGTTTATTTAATTCTGAAGTCATAAATTTAGATTTTTCTTTCATTTTAACCAAAACCAATTCACCAATATTAAAGTGTGAAAACCTGCCTTTTGCATTGTGTCTTTTCTTTCTGTAATCTGCTTGTTTTTTCATGGTGTCTTTTACAATTCGTTCTCTCTCCTGAGGTGTTAAAATTTGAAAAACTGGAAAGTCTATGTGTTCAGTAATTAAGCTAGTGGGTCTTTTGTTAAACATAATTTCGAATGGTGAAAAGCCAGTCGATGTATGTTGCAAACTGTTCATTATATCTTCGAAATCATTTACATATTCAATCCTATTTACATGGTTCTTACTACAATATGTTCTGCACAACCTCCCTATCTCTCTCATGTACCTCTATGCTGGATTACTGGATGGGTGGTAACTGAAATCAAAATATGTTTTATGTTTGAATTTTTAACAAAATCTTTTCATACTTTTGATGTAAATTGTGGGCCATTGTCTGACAAGATTGCTTGGGGAGTACCTACCTTATTGAAATATCACTGGTTAATTTAGATGTGGCCTACCTTAATGGATACAATTTGATGAATTTTGAGAATATGTCAACAATTACAAAGATAAAAATGTAACTTCCTTTTGACTTGGGGTCCACAAATATTGCAAGCTGTCAGCTCTAAATTTTTGCTGGGCAAAATATTTTGCATCATCCCTCTGCATGTTTGATTACTCACCTTTACTCTTTGGCATCAGTCACAAGCTGCTAATTTTTTCTTCACTCTTCTGTCAATATTATAATAATAGACGTTTTTCTGAATCTTTTGTATGCATTTAACAGAACCACAATGTCCAAAGCTCTTATGTATATACTTAACTACTGTGTCTATGTGCTGCTCAGGCCCACATAATTTCCAGTCATCCAAATCAGGTCTTAATCTTCTGAACAGAATCCCTTTGTGTACCTTATAATAATCATCTACCTTCTGCTTAACTCCCAAATAACTTTTTACCAATTTCCAATCTTCATCATGATTTTGGTGTCTCCTAATGTCATTACAAATTTTTAAAATTTCTCCTTCCTCTGTTATCCCCTTAAAATACATAATTTTGAAATTTTTGTCATCAATGCCTCTTTAATTATCAAAATTTAGCCCAATAGGTGACCTATAAAGTGCATCAGCAATAACATTTCCCTTCCCCTTAATATATTTAATTTCATAATGAAATTGTTGTAAGAATAATGACCATCTGGTGATTCTACTATGATAAAGCCTACACTCCTGTAAGAAACTTAGTGCTTTGTGGTCAGAGTAAACAATTACTTTGTGTCCAAGAAGATGATTTTTAAATTTGTTGAAAGCCGAATGTATAGCCAAAAGTTCTTTTTCAGTCACAGTGTAAGTCTTTTCACACTTTTGTAATACTCTACAAGCAAATGCAATGGAATGGTGTTCAATATGATCTCTTACTACTTTTTCCTGAAATAAGTGTGCTCCTAATCCTGTATCACTGCTGTCAGTTATTAAACAGAAGGGTAAGGACATGTCACGCCTATATAGAATTCTGTTGTGTGAAAGTTGTTTCTTTATCTCATCAAATGCTTTTTAACAATCAGATGACCAATCCCAGGTAGTATTTTTCTTTAATAGATCACATAAACAAGAAGCATTCACAGCTTGAGTACTGACATACTTTCTGTAAAATCCAGCCAGACCAAAAACAGAATTTAATAGTTTTTTTTTTAGGAACAAGAAAATTCTCTATAGCTTCAATTTTTTCTCTCTCAGGTTCAATCCGCTTTTCCGAAATAATGTGTCCCAAATACTTCAAATCACTTACTCCAAATTTACATTTTTCTAACTTTAAGGTCATACCCCCTTCCTTTAATTTTGTACACACCTGTGCTAGCAATTCAAAATGTTCTTCCCATGTTTTTCCAGAAATAAAAACATCGTCTACATATACAGTAAGTTTAGACAGTAGTTCATCCCCCAAAACAAGATCTAATGCTCTAATAAACACAGCAACAGAAACAGTTAGTCCAAATGGTACAACACAGTAATTATAACTTTTTTCCCCATAAAAAAATGCAGTGTATTTTCTAGAATTTATTTCTAAAGAAATTTTGTGAAAGCCTGAAGTTAAGTCTAAACTGCTCATGAATTTCACACATTCAAATTTATGTAACTGTTCATCTACGTTTTCTGGGTGATCATTTTCTCTTTTCAAAAATTTGTTTAGGTGTCTAGAATCCAGTACATGTTTAACAGCACCTCCATGTTTGGAAACCTCCACCAAAGGATTATTATAATCACTGTCACTTCTTTCGATTACACCCCATACTTCAATTTTTGGCGTTTCACTCTCTACTTCTTTTCTTTTTGCAAAAGGAATTCTATAAGGCTTGAGGAAAAAAGGTTCATGATTTTTAAGGTGTAAAGTGCATTGATAATTCCTGACTCTTCCACGTTTTTCATTGAAAACATCTTGGAATTCCCACAATAAATTTTCCAACTGTCTCTTTTGATCGCTGTCCAAATTAATTGCTTCCTCTACTTTGCTTTTAACTAGGTTTTCATAATTATGACCAGAAAAATTTAGTTCACGCTTGTTATCACAACAGTACAAATTCTCTTCATAGTCTATGATTTTCCTGACATGATCGCAACCTTCTCCACAGAGTATAATAAGTAGTTGTGTACACACAATAATATTACTTTTGGGTTCACACACAATTAACTTCATTTCACTCCAGTTAAATGCAGCACTTACCTTTAACACCCAGTCCATGCCAAGCAATATGTTCTCTTCTAAACTTGGAATAACAAGACAACCCTGCTCAAATTTTAAATCTTCTATTTCAAATGATAAAAATACTTGACTTTTGATGACTTTACTGTGTTTGCCTGTAGCTCCTCTTATCTTCACTCCCATCACAGGGGCCTCAACAAAATCAACACTGTCTTTAATTTTATTTCTAAATTTTTCTGAAATAGCTGAAATAGGACTCCCTGTATCAATGAAACATTTACCCTCCCAATTGTTTACTTTAGCTTTAATGTATGGACACCCAAATTCACATTCTTCTACTTTTTCTTTTAATGGTTCATGTAACAGGTCATTTTCAATTTCTCTAAAATTACCCTAATTATTTTCCTATCAGTTTTTAACAGCTTTGCCACTTTCATTATCATCTACGAATACAACAGGTTGAGCATACAACAGATGTTCATTACATTTTACGCTTTGCCACCAGTGAGGATATAACCTTCTACAAATTTTAGCTAAATAGTTCCACAACTCTTCCCTATCTGTTTTGTAATTGCAACTGTTCCATAATATTTTAAATAATTTTTCACCTTTTCCTTCAGAACTTGTATGTGGGTTTAAATACTTCATACTATTAACTGGCACAACATTACAGCCCTCTGCTACATTAAATTGGTTACACTGACTTAACTTTACCTGTTCTTCAGATGAATGAGTGTCCTCCTCCTCATTACTAACCACACTTACCTCATCACTAACCACACTCACCTCATCATAATACTCACAATTATCAACTTCATTATCACGTAGCTTCACTACTTTTCTTGAAATAATCTTGACGAATACCTGATACTCACCTACAGCATCAATCTCACCATTACTTACCTCCGTACAACTCTCAACAACATCATTAGCTTCCATATTTTCATCAAAATCAGAATTTTCCTCATCACGCATCCTATCCCCAGTCACATTAAGTTCCATTTCTCTCTCTTCACATAACTTTTCATTTTCATTAAATAACTGATTCAAATCAGAGCTAGAATGCTTGTCAGATACTTCAGAACTACATAGATTATTATTCTCTACCCAAATATAAAATTCTGCCACAATTGCAATATCCTCATCTGGCTTGTCCTCAGAAGTACTTACCTTATTGCTTTCAACATGATTATTTTCTCTTATTGTATCCCAAAATTTCTGATCAAAATTTAAAGTATTAATTTGGTGTTGAACATGAGTGTCTGTTATTTGTGGTGTGTATTTTTTTTCTTTCACTAGTTTTATTGTAATAATAAGTTACATTTCTCCTTCTTCCTCTGTCTGTAAATTCCCAGTTGTTATTGTAGGTCCTATTGTGATTAAATTTTCTCGCCTCAAAACTGTGGACTCTCATTGAGGTGGTCCAGAGTTTTCCTGCCTGTTTGATCTCCAATTTTGTTCCCCCCTGTTTCTGTCATCCCATCTGTTTCTATTTCCAAAATTTCTATCCCTGTCTCTGTCATTACCATCATGATCCGTATTGTTTCCCCTGTGTTGTTCATATCTACTGTCTCTGTATTCTCTCCTCTCTCCATACCTGTTTGAATACCACCCCTCTCCTGTTGGTGTTCACCATTGTTAAAATTTTACATATTCCCTCTTTCTAATGCCCTATCCAATTTATCCACATATTTTAAAAATTCCTCCACAGAATAATCAGGCCCATGAACTAAACCCCATTGCAATTTTTCAGGTCATTATTTGTGTAATTTCATCAAAAGGTTTATCTAAATGTATTAATTATCTCAATTGATCTTTACAAAATGCTTTCATGGTGCCCACTCTCCCTCTGAAAATATGTCCATTTAAAAATTCAGTTTTAATTTCCCTTGTTCAGATTGTGACCAAAATTTGTTTAAGAAGCTTTTTCTCAAAATTAGCAAAGGTTTCCCATTGATCGAAATTTTGGTTAGCCCAGGATAGGGCCTCCCCTTCAAGAAATTTTTTGAGAAATTTAATTTTTGAATTATCAGACGTTCCTGGCACAAAATCGTCCTTGCAATGGTGCAAAAAATCAACTAGGTGCAAATTATCCCAAGGAAAACTTTTCACTAACAGGTTCGACCATGCTGGTCCATCACTGTACAAATTCTTGTTAACAACATATTTTTCAACTTGATTTATTTTAGTTTTTAATGTGTCTTATTTATTGTTAAGTTCTGATTCTAAACTGTCAACCTTTTTCTCAACACTACTGACTGCACTAACATTGTTTACTTTCAAGGCATTCAATTTTTCGTCTTGTGATCCATTTTCATTTTGAAGTTCCTGAATTTCCCTGGTTCAGTTACTATTTTCAGCGGTGAATTCATTTTCAAAAACAATTACTTTTTTCTCCTCATTGTGTACCCTC
Organism: Schistocerca piceifrons; assembly: GCF_021461385.2. NCBI lineage: Eukaryota > Metazoa > Arthropoda > Insecta > Orthoptera > Acrididae > Schistocerca > Schistocerca piceifrons. The sequence continues at coordinate 560,370,746 of NC_060143.1, forward strand.
GATTCTATCACGTTTAAGTTACCTTCCAGTGTATTTTTGACCTCAGTAAACTCAGTTTTTATTGCGTTTAATTGCTTATTCAAATTCTCCCCTAACCTTTCATCAATTTCAGCCCTCATTTCAGATCTCAAATTATTTATGTTTTCATTCTGCTTACTCAGAAGCTGCATAATTAATTCTAACTTATCAATTTCTTGACCCCCTCCTACTATTTCTTTCCCTGCATTAATTTGATCCATTATTAACTGTTAACAGAAAATGAACCACTAGAAATGACAATACCAAATTTCAAAATTCGTTAGAATTTTTACTGAACTTATAGCTGAAGTCTTCTCCGTCGGAATTCAGTCGTACTGTTTATTTTAAATCCTTTGTCGTCCCATTCTTTTTTGTGTCCATTTTTCGTCCTTTGGTTGTCTCCTTTTGATTGTCAGGTTTTTGTGGATATTTTTCATAACAGATTCACTGTGCACTTTTTCTGGAACACATCTGCAGTTAATTTTAGAATATTTGGTGCTGCCTTTTCCGGACGAGCCCCCACGTTCTAACAACCCCACCACAACAAATGTCAGCATTTAATAACGATTGTGGTGTTGCTCACGCTGCTAAATACTGCATTTTCGGGCAACAATAGTCATATTATGTAGCAGGTGTCATTAGAGCACAGTTAATAAAGTCATTTCATGTAATAATCAAAAAACTAAGCACTCATCTTTTTGTGTTTCCCACGCTGGTCTCGTCGTAAGATCATGGTTCAATCGTTGAAAATCTAGGTGGTTATGATTCCAAGCTCGGATGCAAAGAGGCCTAGGTTTTATTCTGCTATATTCTAAAGTTTTGTAGATGCGCTTCTCAAACCATTCTTGGAGATTAAACCTTTCAAAGTTAGTACAATAGTGATGTACAAAAAAAGTAATCAGCACTCCGAAATTAAGTTACATTTCCTTTTAATTACTTTTATTAGAATATCACGTAAACACAAAACATCACTTCACAATACAAAACATACTTGAAAACATCTCTCTCACAGTCACTGTTAAAGTTCACATTTTATAAGCGGACTATGTTATGCGTCTTTCCAACATGATGTCCAACACTTGACTTTTTCAAGGTCCGACTCTCTAACAACTTAACAACTAACGAACTAACTATCGCTTACGCGTCAAAGATCGTAGGGACAAAAGAAAGAATACACATAAGAATAATAACATTGCAACATAAACATATCGATGTATCAAAAGTGAAATCAAATCTGAACGTTGTCTCAGAAATATGTTACGTAGTTAACAGAAATATAGTAGAATATTACTGGTATCGAGAGGTTCAGGTGAGGTACCATAATGGTTACGTAATTCAAGTACCATTACAGGTGGGAGTTTATATTTAGAAGAAAAATCAAAAACGAAAATTTGAACCACAGGAAGAAACCTGATTAAACGAGTGCACGTAAAATGACCAATGTAGAAAGTGACAGACAACCTAAAAAAAAATTGTAGTTGCAAGATGTATGTTGTGGTAAATTAGAACTAACCTTTAGTACGTAGGATTAAGGTTATGACGAATCAAGCATAGCTCATCTGAGCCAATCGGTTTGGAATAGATTTAACTCTTGCTGTCGATCTCACATTTGTGGTAGGATTTGCTAGTCCAGAAGAATTATACGAAAAGCTGAAGTATTAACGGTTTGATCACATTTCAGTCGATTTGAACTTTTCCACGCTGAAATATTGCATCACTAGACAAACACCAGTCATTGCCTTAAAAGAGCCCATTCACCAAAACGGCCATGCGTCAAATGAATGAAGTTTTGTACAACTGCCAGTCGGTTTTATGGGGTCAGCGTAGAAAGATAGGGGTAGCGGCAGCCGCCGCCCCGAGAGGATGTGCAACAGAACAGCAGCAGCATTTGTGTAAATAACTATAATTTAATTTAGTTTTTGTTTTTCGTTCACGTGCTTCGGCAAAGAAGTGAACTGCACGTGTGTATTTAACTGTGTAGACTAGTGGTTACATGATTATTCGTAGATTTGGTTGTTGCGTAAGTCTTGTGAACATCCTTATGTAGGGCGGCTTCCTAGTGTAAATTTTCTGTATGGACCAATTTATTTCTTTTTAATAGCCTGCGGTCTCAGAGTACAGAGAGAAATCCGCACAGCAAACTTTTACTGTTACTTTATTCTCCTTTGGTATACACTCCTGGAAATGGAAAAAAGAACACATTGACACCTGTGTGTCAGACCCACCATACTTGCTCCGGACACTGTGAGAGGGCTGTACAAGCAATGATCACACGCACGGCACAGCGGACACACCAGGAACCGCGGTGTTGGCCGTCGAATGGCGCTAGCTGCGCAGCATTTGTGCACCGCCGCCGTCAGTGTCAGCCAGTTTGCCGTGGCATACGGAGCTCCATCGCAGTCTTTAACACTGGTAGCATGCCGCGACAGCGTGGACGTGAACCGTATGTGCAGTTGACGGACTTTGAGCGAGGGCGTATAGTGGGCATGCGGGAGGCCGGGTGGACGTACCGCCGAATTGCTCAACACGTGGGGCGTGAGGTCTCCACAGTACATCGATGTTGTCGCCAGTGGTCGGCGGAAGGTGCACGTGCCCGTCGACCTGGGACCGGACCGCAGTGACGCACGGATGCACGCCAAGACCGTAGGATCCTACGCAGTGCCGTAGGGGACCGCACCGCCACTTCCCAGCAAATTAGGGACACTGTTGCTCCTGGGGTATCAGCGAGGACCATTCGCAACCGTCTCCATGAAGCTGGGCTACGGTCCCGCACACCGTTAGGCCGTCTTCCGCTCACGCCCCAACATCGTGCAGCCCGCCTCCAGTGGTGTCGCGACAGGCGTGAATGGAGGGACGAATGGAGACGTGTCGTCTTTAGCGATGAGAGTCGCCTCTGCCTTGGTGCCAATGATGGTCGTACGCGTGTTTGGCGCCGTGCAGGTGAGCGCCACAATCAGGACTGCATACGACCGAGGCACACAGGGCCAACACCCGGCATCATGGTGTGGGGAGCGATCTCCTACACTGGCCGTACACCACTGGTGATCGTCGAGGGGACACTGAATAGTGCACGGTACATCCAAACCGTCATCGAACCCATCGTTCTACCATTCCTAGACCGGCAAGGGAACTTGCTGTTCCAACAGGACAATGCACGTCCGCATGTATCCCGTGCCACCCAACGTGCTCTAGAAGGTGTAAGTCAACTACCCTGGCCAGCAAGATCTCCGGATCTGTCCCCCATTGAGCATGTTTGGGACTGGATGAAGCGTTGTCTCACGCGGTCTGCACGTCCAGCACGAACGCTGGTCCAACTGAGGCGCCAGGTGGAAATGGCATGGCAAGCCGTTCCACAGGACTACATCCAGCATCTCTACGATCGTCTCCATGGGAGAATAGCAGCCTGCATTGCTGCGAAAGGTGGATATACACTGTACTAGTGCCGACATTGTGCATGCTCTGTTGCCTGTGTCTATGTGCCTGTGGTTCTGTCAGTGTGATCATGTGATGTATCTGACCCCTGGAATGTGTCAATAAAGTTTCCCCTTCCTGGGACAATGAATTCACGGTGTTCTTATTTCAATTTCCAGGAGTGTATTTTCAGACTCAGTAGCGGCATTTGAGACCTTATATCTACTTTAAAAACAGTACGATATGGCTAGGGACTGTGCTTCTTGTGAACGGCCACAAGGAGAGTTGGCTGCTGTCCATAAACAGCTGGAAGCAGCGTTGGCAACCGTCGACAAGCTTCTAGCTAAAATGCTCGAAGTTGCGGCGACGTCGGGGCGCCAGTGAGGAGACCTGCAACACCTTTGATGCCACTGGAATCCCCTGCTGACCCGGACGTCGCTGCGGCTTCCGATATGCAACATCTGACAGGTCCGTCCATCAGTGGTGGGTTAGCGTGTCACTTTGCGGAGGGCGAAAGAGGGAGCAGACCGTGCGGCTTGCTCCCTATGCCTTAGCAACAGGTACGAGGTGCTTCCCAGTGTTGGTGATAACTGTGAGCCAGCACGGGATGCCTTTCTTGTTGGGTCAGAGGTCGATCTTCCTGCCCAGTTCGAGCAAGTACAGAGAGTGGGTATGCTACTCACTGGCAGCTCCAATGTTAGGTGAGTGATGGAGCCCCTCAGGGGCAGGAAAGAATTCCAGTATGCATTTGGTACGTTTGCCGGGAGGTTTCATCCGTGACGTGGAGGAGGCCCTGCCAGCTGCACGTAGTGGCACATGTCGGCACGAATGACGCCTGCTACTTGGGTTCTATGGCTATTCAGTGGTTGGCTGATTTGGTGAAGGTAACTAGGAACTCACGCAGGGCGCAGGCTAAGCTGTCTATTTGCAGCATCGTACCCATGGATGATTACGGTCCTCTTGTTTGGAGCAGAGTGAAACATCTAAACCATAGGCTCAGCCGGCTTTGCGACGGTATAGGATGCGAATTTCTCGACCTCCGCTATCGGGTGCAGAGTTGTAGGGTTCCCCTTAATACATCAGGCGAGAACTACACGTAGGAAGCGGCTACTACGGTAGCGGAGTACGTGGGGCGTGCACAGGGGGATTTTTTAGGTTAGAGGACGCCTCCCTTGGGAGCAAACACGATTTGCCTGTTAAATCAGCCACAGCGACCTCAGAGAATCTTGGTCCTCGCAGATCAGACATAGAAAAGATTAATATTATTTCAGTAAACTGCAGGAGCTTCCAAGGAAAGGTCCCAGAATTAGTATCGCTTACTGAAGGTTGTAATGCACAGATAGCATTCCGAACAGATAGCTGGTTGTAGCTAGATGTCAATGACAGCGAAACCCTAAGTTGAGACCGGAATGTTTATCTTAATGACAGGTTAGTCGCCAATGGTGGCGGTGTGTTTATTGCAGTAAAAAATTCGTTAAAATATAGCGATGTTATCACGGATTCCGAATGTGAATTAATTTGGGTGAAACTGAGTATTAAGGAACGGTCAGAAATGGTGATCGGATGCTTTTATAGACTACCTGCGTCAGGATCTGTAGCTGTAGAGCGCTTCAGACAGAACTGGCAGAATACCATTAGTAATTTTCCTGATCATGATGTTGTAAAAGGGGTGACTTCAACTTGCCAGGTATAGACTGGGAGTGTTATGCCATCAAAACTGGTGCCAGAGACAAGATATCCTGTGGCATTGTTCTGGATGTCTTGTCCGAAAATTACCTTGAGCAGATATTTAGAGAACCAACTCGTGAGGGTAAGGTCTTACACTTCGTGACAACAAACAGACCGGAACTTATCGAATCAGTTAAAGGAAGGTATCAGTGATCATCAGGCTGTGACAACATCAGTGACGACGAGTCACACAAGGAATGTTAAGAAAGGTAGGAAGATATATTTGCTCAGCAGGGATGTCAGCATCAAATATTCGGTGATGAGGACTAAGATATGGAGAAAAGTCAAAGGCATCGTTCAGTATTTTCCGAGTGAGGCTTTAAGGGATGGGAAAGATCCACCATAGTTTAATAGCCGTGTTAGAAAAGAGCTACTTAAACAAAGAGCATTTCGTCTTAGATTCAAGAGAAGCTGACAAACTAAAGCTGAACGAAGCGTAGGGAGAGCAATGTGAGAAGCGTTCAATGATTCTGAAAGAAAGACGTTGTCAACTGACCTGAGTAAAAACCCTAAGAGATCTTGGTCGTATGTAAAATAAGTAAGTGGGTCAAAATCATTTATTCATTCTCTCAGAGACCACACCGCCACCGAAACGGAAGACAACAGAGAGAAGGCCAACTCACTTAATTTGGTCTTCCGATGTGGTTTCACCGCGGAAGATCGTTACACTGTCCCTCCTTTCAATCGTCGTATGAAACGTCGAAACGGCAGATACTGAGATAACCGATCGCGGAATTGAAAAGCAGCTACAATCGCTTAGTAGTGGAAAGGCTTCAGGACCAGAGGAAATATCTATAGGACTATATAAAAGTTATGCGACAGAACTTTCTCCTCTTCTAGCAGTAATTTATCGTAGATCGCTTGAGCAACGAAAGGTACCTAACGACTGGGAAAAAGCGCAGATCATTCCCGTTTTTAAGAAAGGGAGTAAGACAGATCCACACAATTATATACCAATATCGTCGACGTTAATTTGTTGTAGAATTATGGAACATGTTTTATGGTCAATAATTATGACTTTCTTGGAAAATGAACATCTCCTCTATACAAATCAACACGGTTCCGCAAACAGAGATCCTGCGAAACAGCTCGCTCAGTTCCTCCACGAGACCCATAGCGCAGCGGACAACAGCGTTCAGGTTGTGCCGTGTTCCTCGATTTCAGTTCGGGCGTTTGACACCGTCCCGATTGCCATTTAATGAAAAAAATACGAGCTTACGGAGTATCAGAGCAGACCTGCGAATGGGTTCAAGACAAAACACGTCGCTCTTAACGGAACTAAATCAACAAATGTAATGATAATATCCGGAGTACCATAGGGGAGTGTGATAGGACCGTTGCTGTTATATATATATATATATATATATATATATATATATATATATATATATATATATATATATATACAGAGGAATACAGACTATCTTTCTTCCCACGCACTATTCGCAAGTGGAACAGGGTTGGGGGGATCAGATAGTGGTACCTAAAGTATTCTTCGTCACACATCATTAAGTGGCTTTCAGAATATGATGTAGATTTAGATAGATCGACGTGGTTCTGTGACAAGTTATCGAGATGGAGCTGTCACATTTGGACATGGTTATGACCACGTCAGTAGGGGAGCTTGGAGAGAACAACACCAATCTCCATTGTTGAAAGACGTATCCAAGATTGTGGTAAAGACATCATCCAAGATGGCGGCCTGTAGGTTTGACAACACCCAACCAAGATGGCGGATTTTGTTGGGAATACGTCATTTTGGCTACCTCCACTAACCTCACCCACCCCCCTCCCCACTTCCCCAGAAAATGGTGGGAAGTTCAAATTGGATCACGACACTGCAACACACTTTTGCTAAGCCTAGAAAATGGTGAAGAAAGGTCACTTGGGCTGCCTCCACTAACCTAAGTCATCTGACTGCCACCTTGTTCTAGGAAATGGTGGGAAGAGGACACGACCTGTGTTGGACATAAGTCTTTATTTTGCAGGTACTATTTATTTAAACAATTAGTGGCAGTATACCATCAACTGTAGTCGTCATGGGGTCTCGAGTCAAACTGACATAGTGCACAGAACTGCCATCCGAGGCAATGTCATTTTTTCTGTGACGTAATCCAAGATGACAATCTGGGGTGGGCGAAAATTGTGGGAAACAGTGTGGTCGCCATGGGGTCCAGAGTCCAACTGACCTACTACACAGTACCACCACTGGAGGCCACTGTTGTCGGTTCTGTGACATAATCCAAGATGGCAGGGGCAAGTGGAGAGAAACAGTGTGGTCGACATGGGGTCCAGAGTCCAACTGACCTAGTAGACAGTATCGCCACCAGAGTGCACTGTCGTCCATTCTGTGATGTAACTCATGATGGCTGTCTGGAGGGGAAAATAACTCAGCCTGCGCTGGGCTGATGGAAAGAGGAAGGAGCGCAATTTACTTATTTTTGAACAATTTCTTCAGGGATGCATTTTAGATAGTATATTTATCACACTGTTACAGAACACATGCTCTGACATGGTTGGGCTCACACCAGACCGCCTACAGACCTGTAAACTACTCATAAATTACTCAAATAATGCTCTGCAGACATGCAAACAACTCCTAAATTATGGAAATAATTTCAGTACACAGCACACAGACATGCAAACTCCTCCTAAATACTACAGTACACTGGTGTGCAGACACGAAATAAAACTCGTAAACTGCACAAATAATGCATAGCATAGGCTACAGACTAACTCGAAAAATAATGCAACAGAAATGCAAACAATGAGCAACGGCACTGCCCACAACCCCCTGTCCACTGGACCACACAGCAGGCTACCGCACATGCTCCCAGAAGTCAGGATGCACTGGCAGCTGCCAAGCCATGCACAGGTGCCCGTTCAGGGCATGAAGCTGTGGCATCCCCTTCATACTTGAGAAATTCCTCTCGAAATACGTGATCTTGCCTTCTCAACAAAAGAAAAATAGAGTAAACTGATATTTCCGCTTGCTAATACTGATGTCGGTGATGTAGCAGATTCCAAATCATCCCTGTAATTTACAGAGTCAAATAACGTTTTTCTCATGTCTAGAGAACCCCAAAAGTGTGTGCTAGATGCATACACCACAATCGATGTACTCTCAACTAAATGAAGACGCAAAATGTGAAGAAGTAGTCAACTGAACACTTTACATGAGCAGGAATAATGACCCAGCACAAACACACATCCACATTGAATCTTCTCAAATTTCCACGCGATCACGAATGCTGTCCAACATATACCAAGTATTAGTTCACTATTCAGCCATCTAGAAGACTACACGGTGAAGTCAGCTACATTCCTACACTCCATCAGGCATCTACATTCGGACAGCTCTTACCGTTAATGGGAAACGTGAATCATATCCGTCACTGGCGCAGCATGTCAAGCGCACATCCTAGAAAACAGGTCACATACATTTTTTATCATTGCACTTACAATTAAACATTACGATCGCTGTCTCAATTGAATGGCATTCGACAATAAGCGAATTATCGGAAATACACCCTGCTGACGGTTGTATCTCCAGAGATAGAAATATCTGTACCATTCTTACGACCTGACATATTCTTCCCTTTACAGTCAGGGTATTCCATGTCAAATCCATACGTTCCTTTGCACATGTCTGAACACTAACACATACTTTATAATCCCCTACTACTAAGTATAATAGTTCGTCAATAATTGATCGCTGGCGATACGAAATAATACTGACCGAAAATCAACTATGGGTGGACATATCTCACAAGTTATTCTTGTGAGTGCTACCACTGTGTCTCAGTAAGAGAGGTTTAATCGTCTTACAAACATACAGATGTTCAAACACCCTATCCTAAACACTACTGTATGCTAATGTCACAAGCTGTCTCGGTTCTACATGTGCGCACAAGTATCCATGTTAAAAGCTATATCGGCTTTATAAATCCACGTATAGCATTATGTATGAGTCACGTGGTTTTTCCAACAGATACCGAGACGGTGATCATAGAAGTGTATATTATCATACCAGAAGTCCGGTTACACATAGCCCATGATGGAACCTCGTCATAAAATCGCTGAATTTTCAAAGTGATTCGACTAAGAAGCGCGCTATGAAACCGATATTTGCGACTCCCTCAAGCCGCCATTGCTAGATATTTCTCCATTATTTGTAACGCATTCTGTCTCGATGCAATGTCAGAGGGTCGGTGATATATCCACTGGGCTATAGGCAATGGTTAATTGAGAAGGATTACAAACATTAGATGGTGAGATGATTGAGGTCATAAGAAACGTACACAAGCTTTTCAGATCTGTAATGCCACACTATCCACTTGAAATGCTGTCTGGGATTCCGACTGAAGTCCCTCCATTCAGCCACACACCTGTGTTGGATCCTATGGAGAAATCTTTTAATGATTACAGCTGCTACTGAATCATATTTCTGACACTCTCATTTCTCGAAACGAGTCACATTTCTCAAACCTGTCTGCTACAGTAAAATTCCGGCTTCGTTTTAGGTAGTCTCTATGCATACTGTAACAGCCCTCTCAGACTCTGCACTACAATCCCTGCAGCTTTGCGCATGTGATCTTTCCAATGTAAGTCGGAATTGAGGAGAAGTTGAAGGAAACTATATCTACCACCTTATGCATACTGTATAGAAACAGGCTAAGCTGCGACAGGACTGTGGTTTGACCATTTGATAAAAACAGGAACTGAGAGAAGGAAGAGGGTTTTTGCTACTGCACCGTGGTGCACCCCCAAACTACATACAAGTACTACAGATCTACGTCCATTCACATCTGTCTCCCCAGCATCCTATCTTCATTATTCTGTACCATCCATCACAGAAAAATTACGAATTACAGAGGCTCAACTAATTGCATCCGATAGAGAACTAGATAAGATTTTTACCACATCTCCCTCCTCCAGTATATCAGAAACAAGTACCCATGCATGCAGGCATCGAGCACATGTGATGATCCTATTAAATATACAGGTATCCATCAACTGCACAGTCCAGTTTAAGGTTCCATCTCCTGTACTCTAGGAGGATGATCGTATCCCATGGACTATACTGTAATTCACAAGAGACGCCCCCTGTCTCGTTGTTTGAAACTTTTTTTTTCTGCTCTGTCACACTTTGTACACTGCCAACCATTTTGTTTTTCTGTCATGACTTCGAGGTCAGTGTCAGGTTCTAAACTGACGTTAAGACGTTCTGATCCACTGCCTCTCACAGACAACAAGGACACCACCGCAAACTACCTTGTAATATTGCTACATGAATTTTGCTATGCTGATATCGGTGCTAATTGACAATGAAAGTGGGTTAAAAGCCGTGATCTGTCTGGGGACGTTAACCGTGGATTACTGGGCAACTGTTTCATCAGATATTTAGTCTAGGTTTACCAAGCAGACTAACATTAATGATAATCTTTTAATAGTCATACAAAACCGGTAATATATATATATATATATATATATATATATATATATATATATATATATATATATATATATATATATATAAAGAGAATTTAAATAAAAAGAAAGAAATCAGTTTATATTTGGAAATTTATTTTAAGATTGTTCATTGAAATTTCAGCATATTATACGTGAGCTATAACTGAGCTGGTGCCTTATTTACGATTGAAAAATGTGAGATTGTAATCTTACGGAACACATAAAATATGGAGCCAAGATTGGGAGACTGCATACGACACTGCATTCATAAAATAACTCACGAAGAACATTGAAACATAAGCAAGAAGAAATTAACCACAACCAACAGATTCAGTTTTTTATACCCAAAGAAATTACGTTCATACCACAATCCTGTCCGTCATGTAATTACCACACACTGGTATACTAAATTCATATTAACTCTTTGTGAAGTCTTCGCAAAAAGAATAGCTCAGGGCTACTTTGATGATTACACCACATGCTCCACGTGGTCAATTTGGTTTACACAAAGCGTACAACTCCACAATAATTTTGATAATTAAAATACATTAGATCGAAAAGCAATTGACAAAAACAAAACCTTGAACTGGTTACTAACGTCTTACTATTAACCTGATGGGTCAAACAGTTATATAAGCACGTGGTACTGGTCTCGCAAAGTACACTCCACGTGGGTTGAACATAAAGAAAAGCATAAAGAAAAGTTGCTATATTGTAAAATATTGTCCAGACGAGACGTTATAATCACACAAGCATTCACATTTAAGATTGATGAACTTAGTTAGAGTTACTGATCAACACGTGGTTCCACTTTACTCGCAAAGTAATGACAAACCAACTACCCCAAAATAATCTGAACTTCACACGAGAATTACACTACGCTGCAATTTAAGATAACCTTAGTTATTTTAGAGCTGAACCCGAAATAAAGATGATTAAATTTTCAGTTAGGCTGAACTTAACAAATCCATTGTCCTATGGACTTAGCAGACACGCGCTTAGCCGGAGATCTTACCACTTCAGACGCTCGCCACCGCCAGACTGCCACTGCCTACCGCCCAGCGTGCTTCCTCAGGGTGGCTCACAAAGACAAACGGAAGTGGCCAGAGGGGCAGCTTCCTATACCAACATGACAACGGACGGACAGAACCATACTAAGGATAGAAACCTCTTTGATTTTAGGAAGCGTAGCTACCTGTTCCGACGTTGGTCCTACTGTTCTCTAGCAGACAGGCTTGTCTGCTACCCTCAAGCATGCAACTACAAACACATTTGATCATTCATCCTCTCACACAGAAGGGAAGGGGGATGACAGTATCTTATCATATACAGTATATAACAGAAAGCGGATGTAGGTTCCGTATGAGACTGTGTGACATGAATTACATATAAACTGTGTTTTAAAGTGTAGTAGTGTGTCAGATCGTTCTTGTTTACGTGTAAAAGTAACACGTTCCACTACTCAGTCTTCTCCCAGATAGTCAGAAACGCCACAGTAAATTTAGAAGAGGAATTTATTCCATAAATGACAACAGATTTAAGAAATCAAACATGAAAGGAATCCAACAGAGACCTTTCATAACCCCAACGCTCCGGTAAAAGACTGTGCAGGGAATTTTCTGGCCATGCTAGGACATTCCCAAGCAGGCTTCTCACACCCTACTTAAACCAAAAGTGTAAAGAAAAGGCAAAAGGTCACCAGCTACTTGCTAAAACACAATAATTTCAACAAATCTTTAAAATCTACTAATTTCAAACAAAAAAAAAAACACAATCTGTGACACCTATTTAAAAGATAGTGTAGACCCAATTCGGTCAGCAAGTAAAAACAATGGTTCCTGTGTCATTAATATGAAAACAATTTCTGGTTGTTACCCTTATGGAGTTCACCAGTATTTGCTCATTGCAAGAGCCAACTGATCACAGGCAAATTTATGACTGTTTATTAACAAGCAAAATTTATGAAAATAGCAAAGGTGCCACAGCAATTAAAAAAGAACATGAAATAACATCAGTATTATAAAGCAGAACATTACAATGCACAATCCGCAAAAGGAAAAATTGATAAGAAAAAAAAAACATGTTTTACAAAGTGGTTATCGCAAAAAAAATTCTATATCTTATAAAACTAATAATTTGAAGAATTAACATAACTATGTGGCATTCATTTAATCACTCTACTATATTTCAATTAGCTAGCAAACAATGAGCACTGTGTCATTATACTGAAACTACAATAATTATGTGATTATTACCCTTAAGGGGTTCCTCACAGTAAATATGCCCCATGCAAAGGCTAATCGATCACAGTTCAATGAGAATAAAAAGCTATCTGACTGATAAACGAAGCAATGCCACATGAATGAATTTACGAAACAAAATAACACAAATCTAATACATCACACAAGAACAAACATTGATCAATAAAACAGTACAATAGTCAATATCTAATAAAAAACACCAATAAATAAAACACCTGCAAAATACAAGAGTCAAAGTCTAAAATAAACAATAAATAGAACACCTGCAAAATATGAGAGTCAAAGTCTAAAAAGAATTTGGGGAAAACTGAATCTGTTGGTTGTGGTTAATTTCTCCTTGCTTATGTTTCAACGTTCTTTGGGTGTTGTTTTGTGAATGCACGGTTGTATGCAGTCTCCCAATCTTGGCTCCATATTTGATGTGTTCTGTAAGATTTTCACAATCCTAAATAAGGCACCAGCTTGTTACGAGTAGAATTTAATATGCTAAAATTTCAGTGACCAATCTTAAAAATAAATTTCCAAATATAAACTGATTTCTTTCTTGTTATTTAAATTCTCCTTTTTATATATATATTACCGGTTGTGGTATGACTATTAAAAGATTATCATTAATGTTAGTCTGTTTGGGAATTTTGTAAACTTAGACTAGATACCTGATGAAACAGTTGCTTAGTAATACAAGATTAACCTCCCCAGACAGCTCACAGCTTTTAACCCGCTTTTGTTCTACTATTAGCACCGATATCAGCATACCAAATTAAAGTTACAACATTACACAGCAGCTAAGAAAATTAATGTAGCAATATTACAACTGAAAGCAGAAAATCGGAAACAAGGCTACTAACAGCTGGGGACCTGGGTTTGCCAGACCCATAATACCCACAGATCGGATATTCCCCTGAGTTTTGCATTAATTCAACACAGATCTTGCTTCTCTCAGGAGCGGCTCTTTTCAATTTACACACACAAAAAAAAAAAACAGCATTTCACTCGTTCACAAGGAAACCTTTTATCTTTACGTTTGAATCAAACTAAATCCTAATTGCACAAGGAAAGAAAACAAATTAACAACATCACTTCAATCAATCACATAAAAACATCATTATCATTAATTTTTACAACATATTATTCAAAATGCATGTCACAAATTTAAACTAATCAATTCATTCTCTTCGCCGTCCTCTCTACTCCCCACTGCCCTTTCTACTCAATGTATGGTTTTACGTTTGACACATGGTGTAGCCCTTTTGATTTCTTCGATCGAAGAGTTTCCACTTCTATGGCGTTTTCATGGGGAATCTTCCTTATCCGATACGGGCCGTTAAAGAGATTAAAAAATTTCTTGCAGACACCTGACCGTTTGTTAGACAGCTTGTGTGATCTGATAAGAACTTTTTGTCCTACATGAAACACTGTTTTTCTCACGTGTTTCTTATACGCCTTGACTCTGGCTTCTGCTGCACGCTTGATGTTGCGTAAAGCTAAGTCAACAATTGCGTTCCGGCGTAGTCTCGGCTCTAGTGGCCAAGGCACCACCTCTTTGATTTTGCTTGGGGGCTCCTTGTTTTTTAGCACAGTGATTGGCGGAAGCTTTGTTGACGTATTAGGCAACTCATTAATTATGTTCTGAAATCCTTTTAGGTGTATGTCCCACGATCGGTGATCACGACTGCAGTATAACCTACATAATTTTCCTAATTCACGCATAATACGCTCACTGGGGTTCGAGCTGGGGTGAAAGAGAGATATATATATAGGTTTAATTCTTTTTCTTCGAAGCATCCGCTGCCAGTATTGCGATCTAAATTGTGGTCCATTATCCGAGATAACCCTTTTCACGCTCCCAACTTCATGCAGAAACTGCTTTGCAAATGCAGTTGCCACTGCCCTTCCTGTGGCTCGCTTCAACGGAGTCAGACACACAAACTTGGAGGTTAGCTCTACCGCTACGAAAACATATGCAAAACCTGCTTTAGATCGTATTAGTGGCCCAAATAGATACACGGCCGCGAGGTCACAAAGTTTGCTTGGTATTATCGGGTGCAATGATGCAGCATAAGTCACTGTGGCCGCCTTTGCTCGCTGACAAGGTCCGCACACTCTAAGTACACCACGAATACGCCGTAGCATGTTATTAAAATAGCATGTCTCTTTCAGTTTTTCACAACATTTCTGTGCTCCAAAGTGACCATAACTCAAATGTATGTACCATATAATTTTGTTTACGAGTTCCTCCGGAATCACCAACACCCATCTGGAGTCGTCCGGGGCTCGTTTCTTGAATAATATTCTATTGCGCACTAAGTAGTACTGGCGTATTCCTACATTCTCCTTGTCCTCCCACTTCTTCTTTATATCTTTCAATACTGCGTCCTTATCCTGTTCGTCCGCTATACTTCCTAAAGAGGTGGTAACAAAATTCTCGAACGCTACATTCTGTAAGTATAGGATGCTAAAATTATTTTCACCGAGTTCCCTTTCTTCTGTGTGAACCAAACCTATAGGAATGCGCGATAAAGCGTCAGCAATTACATTTTTCTGTCCAGGAATGTATTCTACAGTGAAGTTATATTCCTGTAGGTATAGTGCCCAGCGTCCTAGTCTGCCATGCGTGATTTTTGTGCTCATCAGAAATTGGAGTGCACGATGGTCAGTGTACACCTTGGTGGTCCTCCCAAATAAAAAATACCTAAATTTTGAGAATGCCCAAACTATCGCGAGTGCTTCGAGTTCCGTGACAGAATAATTTTTTTCACATCGAGAGAGCACCCTGCTCCCAAACGAGATTGTTTTCAAAATTGTAATATCATCATTTCCTCCCGTTTGAAACAGTACCGCACCTAATCCTGACAAGGAACTGTCCGTCATTAAACAGAATTCTTGTGTCAGGTCGGGATGCACGAGGATGGGAGCCTCTACCAATGCCTTTTTCAATTTATAAAATTCATCCTGTGCCTCTTGATCCCAGACCCACAAAGCGTTCTTCCCTGTTAGACCACATAGACGGGGTGTACCAAGTACACTAAAATTTATAAATCGCTTATAAAAATTACACAGGCCTAAGAATGCTCGCAACTGTTTTTTATTTGTCGGCATTGCACACTCCGCTATCGCCGCAATTTTCTCCGGGTCAGGTTGTATTCCATTTGCTGAGACAATATGGCCTAAGAATTTTATGTTCTCTCGTCCGAACTGTGACTTATCTAAGTTGACTGTTACACCTGCCTTCTCAAAAACATCCAGTAGTCTGTTCAGAACGTCATTATGGTCCTCCCACGACTTTTCCGCAATTAATATGTCATCCACGTAAATTGTCACTCGCTGTTTCAGATCATCAGGTAAAATGCTATTTAATCCCCTTATAAAAGCAGCTGATGAGACGTTTAGTCCGAACGGGAGACGCCGGAATTGGAAACAATTTCCGTAACACAGGAACGCTGTATATAATCTGCAAGATGGGTGTAGCACGATTTGCCAAAAACTCGAACGGAGGTCGACAGATGATAGTACCTTTACCCCGTGGAAACGTTGTAAGAGTTCCTCAAGGCTCTCAGGCCTGTCCGTTTCCGACATAATAATTGTGTTTATCTGTCTCGAGTCTAGCACCAAACGAACTGAGTTGTCGCGTTTTGGCACGACAAGCAAGGGTGAGTTGTACGAGCTTACTGCCCGCTCAATTATTCCTTGTTCTAACATCTTGTTTATTTCCTTCTCCACCTGGGCTTTATACGCCACGGGAATAGGGTATGGTCTAACAGAAAACTTCTGATGGTCACGTACTCTGAATTGGTACGTAAAACCCTTAATAGCCCCCGGAGTCTCAGAAAATACCCGTTCATGATTCCTAAGTAGGCAATACAATTTCTCCTTTTCCCTGTCCGTGGTTCTGACACCCGCGATGCTCTTTCTCAGTGCATCAGCAAAAGCAACACCTTTCCCCTGCTCACCAGACGTAGAGCACGACTCACTTACATAGTTCACGAGTAGCTCCAGTCTGGGTTGCGACTCGGTTTGAGCTTGAAATTTTAGGCAACTAATTTCTGACTCTGCACGTAATATGCATTCATCAAATACTAAATTCATTGGCTGATCCCCAACTTGAACTGTCATTACTCCTCCACCCATGTCAATTACTGAATGGTGGGCATTCATGAAGTCATTTCCTAAAATCATTGCCACATTCAGCATTGGGAGCACAAAGAAGTTGTACTCAAACTCTCTTCCCTGGCAGGTAAAATTAAGCCGAGTTTGCCTTCGGATTTCTATGCTCTTACCGTAGATTGCGCCCTTCACCTTTATTCCTCGCACTTGAAAAACGGGCCAAGTCCCAGTCCCTTCGCATTTTTGAAATGCTGCCTCGCTTACTATCGAGAAAGGGCTTCCAGTGTCAATGACACACTTAAAACATATTTCGTTTACTGCAACTGTCACGACTGGATTTATTCCCGAAATTTTAGCACTCGTAGTTTCTTGCAACAAATCCTCTCTAATATCTTCCCTCTCTATATACCGTATGCACTCCTTTGCCATGTCGTTCATTGGTTCCGATTGGGCGCCTTCTGCGCTGATCGTTTGTCATTGCCGGTTTTGTTCATTTCCATTTGCTGGATTATGTCTAGGGTTAGCTGGCCGAATTTCAACATCATGAGGTGCTCCGCCTATAGTCCTATTCCCACCGTGTTCACCGTAGTATCGATTCTGGTTGCCGTAACTGTTCCGTTCACGATTCTGTCCACGTCCTCGATCATTTCCGCTGTTCCACCTGTGTTCGCGACTGTTACCCCAGTTTCTATACGGCCTGTCCCGATTGTTGTTCCGTTCGCGTCGCGACGACCAGTCACGCCGTTGATTAGTACGACGGCCACGACTGCGATCGCGCTGCTGTGCCCCGTAATAACTTTGTGCCTGATTAGGCGGGCATTCTGCTGTATTATATTCCAACTCTTGGAGAAGTGTTTTAAACGTTTCCACGTCCTCTTTGCATCGTCCCGCAAGAATGACGTGCCGCAAGTGCATCGGCAATTTGGTGATGCATATCCTAATTAGTTCCGCAGGCCCGTATGGATCGTATAAGAATTGATTTGCCTGCAGCATGTGGTCGAATAGGCGTGCAGGGCTGCCGAAACCAGACTGGTTCAAATTTGGCAGCATAATTATGCCATGTTTGACCCTATCTTGTGCCGCTTCCGACCAATAGGCGGAGAGAAAGGCTTGTCGAAACTCCCGAGTGGAGTTGCAGTGACGCGCTGCCGACCTCATGCGAATCGCCGGTTCGCCTTCCAAATAGCCACACATATATTCTATCTTATGTGAACTTGCCCAGTCGGGAGGAAGACAGAACTCAAATTGCTCGAGCCATGCTCGTGGATGTATTCCTTTTTGCGAATTTCGGAATATCTCAAACTTTCTTACCGTAAGGAAATGTTTGAAATCAAATCCCCGCATTTCCTCCTGTCGAGGCCCTTGAATGTTTCTATTTTTCTCATGTCTGCCCCTCAAATTACATTCTTCCCTGTCGTCAAAATCTCCCTCGTGGCCGGAGTCCCTCTCTGCACTGTTCGTACGGCTATTTTTAGTGCTATTGGCGAGTTCGGAATCATACGCCATGCGGTTTTCCAGATGCGCCACGCGTTCTTGTAATTCGCCTGTTACAGCCTTGTGTTGCCTGTTCACTTCGAATTGTCCCTTCTGAAATCTCAGAAGCGAACGCACTTCTTCGGTCTCTGCGGCCGCTACCGGTGTAGTATTGTTCTCGCTTTCCGTCAGCTTCATCGTGCCTACAATGTCCGCTAATGCCGCAATCTTATCATCTATTTGTCTCTTGTCCTCCGCCCCAGTCTGCTTCAATTGTTCTACTTGCTGTTCCAACGCGTGGATCGCTAAGCTGTTGTCCGCTATTGTGTTGCTAACGGACGTGGGACAATGCGTTTCTGCCTCTTGGACCCTCGAGAGTACCTGCTAGTGCTCCCTTTGGCATTCTTCCCTCAGCTCTTGGAAATTCCTAAGTAGCCGTTCTTCGCTTTCTTTAGATTCGGCATCGCCCCTCCGCTTGCTCTGTTCTAAGGCTTGCAGACGATCATCGATTTGTTCAAATGTACGGCCTAATTCTTTCATAATATCACTTTTTATTTCACTTGCCAGATTGTTTATTCTTTGTGAGATATCATCGGACACTCTCTGCATCGACTTGTCGACTTTATTTGTCTGCTGGATTAGTTTTTCGTCTATTTGTTCGCCTAGCTCGCGGATAGATTTTTCAGATGACTCTTTTTGTTCTCGGAACGATTTTTCAAATGATTCTTTATTTTGTTGCAATAAGGTTTTCATGAGTTCTGCCAAATCAATTTGGTTAGTAGGAGGCAAATTTATTTCTGGCTCTGTTGTGAGCCCGTTCGTCCTGTTTTGCATTTCGTCTGAAGTATTTCCCATTGTATTTTCAGAACTGCCCGACGCATTAACATTCGAAATCAAATTATTATCTCCTTGGTCCATGTTGCTTAAGTTGTCGGACCGCTTACTTTTAGCTTGGTTACGTGTCTGCATTAGTGCAATTTATACCCGGTACGCGACACACTAATCAAAATAAATGTGTCCCCCAAAAATTACGACAGTCACACGAAAGATACCCAACCTAGTACGCACTTTTTCACACGCAAAACAAATTTTTATCTTTGATCGAAACAGTGCAATGTACAAACGAGAACAAAAAACACACACACATATAAAACACACAAATATAGAAAACAAAACAAGACAAACAACACAACGCCGATCAACAACGCCGTGAATCTTTTGAAAGTCTGCTCGGAAACAACACAGAAGTTGTTTGAGCGCTGTAGGAAAAAAATTAAGATTATAACACGCTCGCAATCTAACGTTTCAGAGATTCCAGAGTCTAGCGGAATCACAGAACAGGGTCGCCATGTGTAATATTGCTACATGAATTTTGCTATGCTGATATCGGTGCTAATTGACAATGAAAGTGGGTTAAAAGCCGTGATCTGTCTGGGGACGTTAACCGTGGATTACTGGGCAACTGTTTCATCAGATATTTAGTCTAGGTTTACCAAGCAGACTAACATTAATGATAATCTTTTAATAGTCATACAAAACCGGTAATATATATATATATATATATATATATATATATATATATATATATATATATATATATAAAGAGAATTTAAATAAAAAGAAAGAAATCAGTTTATATTTGGAAATTTATTTTAAGATTGTTCATTGAAATTTCAGCATATTATACGTGAGTTATAACTGAGCTGGTGCCTTATTTACGATTGAAAAATGTGAGATTGTAATCTTACGGAACACACAAAATATGGAGCCAAGATTGGGAGACTGCATACGACACTGCATTCATAAAATAACTCACGAAGAACATCGAAACATAAGCAAGAAGAAATTAACCACAACCAACAGATTCAGTTTTTTACACCCAAAGAAATTACGTTCATACCACAATCCTGTCCGTCATGTAATTACCACACACTGGTATACTAAATTCATATTAACTCTTTGTGAAGTCTTCGCAAAAAGAATAGCTCAGGGCTACTTTGATGATTACACCACATGCTCCACGTGGTCAATTTGGTTTACACAAAGCGTACAATTCCACAATAATTTTGATAATTAAAATACATTAGATCGAAAAGCAATTGACAAAAACAAAACCTTGAACTGGTTACTAACGTCTTACTATTAACCTGATGGGTCAAACAGTTATATAAGCACGTGGTACTGATCTCGCAAAGTGCACTCCACGTGGGTTGAACATAAAGAAAAGCATAAAGAAAAGTTGCTATATTGTAAAATATTGTCCAGACGAGACGTTATAATCACACAAGCATTCACATTTAAGATTGATGAACTTAGTTAGAGTTACTGATCAACACGTGGTTCCACTTTACTCGCAAAGTAATGACAAACCAACTACCCCAAAATAATCTGAACTTCACACGAGAATTACACTACGCTGCAATTTAAGATAACCTTAGTTATTTTAGAGCTGAACCCGAAATAAAGATGATTAAATTTTCAGTTAGGCTGAACTTAACAAATCCATTGTCCTATGGACTTAGCAGACACGCGCTTAGCCGGAGATCTTACCACTTCAGACGCTCGCCACCGCCAGACTGCCACTGCCTACCGCCCAGCGTGCTTCCTCAGGGTGGCTCACAAAGACAAACGGAAGTGGCCAGAGGGGCAGCTTCCTATACCAACATGACAACGGACGGACAGAACCATACTAAGGATAGAAACCTCTTTGATTTTAGGAAGCGTAGCTACCTGTTCCGACGTTGGTCCTACTGTTCTCTAGCAGACAGGCTTGTCTGCTACCCTCAAGCATGCAACTACAAACACATTTGATCATTCATCCTCTCACACAGAAGGGAAGGGGGATGACAGTATCTTATCATATACAGTATATAACAGAAAGCGGATGTAGGTTCCGTATGAGAATGTGTGACATGAATTACATATAAACTGTGTTTTAAAGTGTAGTAGTGTGTCAGATCGTTCTTGTTTACGTGTAAAAGTAACACGTTCCACTACTCAGTCTTCTCCCAGATAGTCAGAAACGCCACAGTAAATTTAGAAGAGGAATTTATTCCATAAATGACAACAGATTTAAGAAATCAAACATGAAAGGAATCCAACAGAGACCTTTCAACCTTTATCAAAGACGATTGACGTCATTCATGACAACTGCTGTTACATCAGCTGATGACGTGATTGACATCATTCACTAAGACGTTCTGATCGATGGCCTAACGCAGACAACAAGGACATCATCCCAAAGTACAGTTACCCAAGACGTCACATTGTGACACGATTGATGTCATTCAACATGACTGCCATGACATCCGTTACCCAAGGTGGGTGGTATGTGGCACACTCCACTGAAAAGCCCTCCCACTCCACCCCGGCGGGAAGTTTGAATTTTGGAGGGAAGATAGTTCAATTGGGCTACCTCTAGACTTCGCACTGTATAAATCACATTGTTACACACCACACACACTGGATGATTTTAAATAAAAGTCATTTACAACATAAGGAAATTTTAAGAGTTTTATGGGTTGGCGTGGGTTTCCAAACTACATTTAAACTCATCTGTTAAATTGACGAAACAGCTGATGGCTCTGCATTCTGTTTCGAGTGATTCCTCATACTGCAGTCAGTTATGCGAACACTGTTTCAGTGCTACCCATCCCCAGAAGGTGTCACCCCTCCACAAAACTCCTTCTCCAATTCAAACAAGCGTTGTCAGTCAGTCAATATATCATAATCAACAGCGTGCCAGTGGATGGATGGAATGGAAAAGACACCACCGATTTACTGTAATAATATCACAGTTGATGCTGTGAACTATTTTCACAATTTTACACTAATTTCAACACCGACCAATGATGTGACAGTGTGTTTCTCAGTTTCAGTATCATAGCTAAACCACCCCTTCTCCACTTTGCGAGTATCATTGCGAATGTGCATAGATGACTAAGCAATACATCCATTCGTTGTTAATTCTTGAACACATACATAATCAAAGTATGTCAGACAGGGCACTACATATTTCTAACACCTCAAGCATGGTGCTTAATTTACGATCTATCTCTATGCTGATGGGAGTCACAGAGCATTCTCGCAGTCTTAGGGTGAAATTAGAGACTGAGAGACCCCTCACACTGTTATTGACCAACCCGCCTTGCAGAACCATTACCGATTTAATCTGCAACCGACCAATAGTAGACTACTACACTCCACGTCTCGTGAATGTATAGAGCTTACCGAGTCCTCACCCATCCAAGAGCACAAGATTTCTTGAGATGCGCCCAAGTCGAGGAGGTTAACACTCCTTATAGATGTATAGTAACAGATTTGAAAGTATCGTGATGTAAAAGCTGCCAGTTTAGGAGAACAAGAATGAGATGATTGTTATGCACGATGGAGCTTCAGGCGGATGGAGTTCGAGATATTTTTACGTTAATCAAACAAGCTATCAATTTTAAAGTATTATTCGAGAGTCTAGGATTAGTACCTGGAAGGTACTGGTACGAGAGAACATAAACTGACGCACTCCTAACGCTACAAAGTTCTGCACTTAATATGGGCTATAAAGTTAGACGCTTGTGTTTCCGACCTATCAGTCGTACGGAATGTAGCGAGGGTGATTTCCCAGTGTAAGAAATACATGTAAAGTGCAGGACATACATCCATTTTCCTGGTTTCTCTACGATAAACTTTGTTACCGAACCATAAAACAAAAAACTACTGCCTTAAAACATAGGCTCTGTGTGATATGAGCACAATATAGCTTTCCAGAGATGCATAGCATCCAGTGTACACATATGATCACGGTTCAGAAATTATACTATGCCTACCTCAGCCCTATATAAAATGTCATTCCGCCACTAACTCTGTAAACAGCACATCTGTCAGGTAAATGTATACATGAGGACTGCAGTGCCTCACAAGCACCCATCGCTAACTTAGTTATGAAGCTGAAGTCTTGATTTTACACGCAAGATGCGACAGGGGGATGGAGTACATCACATAAATCATAGTTCGTTTGGGGGAATGTGTCAAGTTTCATTACACATGAGCTGGAAGTCCTCTGATGACTGAGAGGCTTACCGTTAACGATTTCAAGTAGACAGTGCTTTAAACCACATGCAGAACACGTGGCTGTATCAAGCAGAACACAGGCTATGTCATGCGAATGATGTATCCCGACGGAACAGTGGAAAAATTAACCTGCAGCTACTTCTACCTTTCTAGCATGCATCATCAGACTACCATTAAATAGTACATCGTTACAGCTCCATCTCAATCGCTCACCCCTTCCACGCTCTGTTATCCTTTAATGCAGATGTGAGTTTAGAGGTGGATGGTTCTCTGTCTTCCTGAAAAGCGTCAAATACAGTAGTCAACTCATGTGTATCACTGGTACCTCAATAGACATACAGTACAATACTGCCTCGACGGAGAAAAATTTACTGCTTCCCTGATTCCCTTCAATTCCATGTCGATGGTTTCTCGGATTCCTCTTGCTGCTACGTGCTTCTTGCCATGTACAAATTGTTCTGCGCGAACCACAAGTTACGCAAGTATTTTCTCAATTTCCCAACAATTCAGTGTACATTCTGTCAATTTATACCTATTCCCCTGTCAGCTTTCGCAATTCTATCGATTTTATGTCAGATCTATACATCCGATCATGACGTAACGTCTCGTTCTTTGTTCTAAAATTGTTTGTAAATATAGCGCAGCTGCCAACACCTTGCCCAAATCTACTGATCGGGAGGTGTCCAGTCACCTCCACATTTGTCGAGCATTTGCTCTGTTTTCTGTATAACAGAGAGCTCCTACAAAAGCGCACGTTAAGTACAGGGCTATTACAAATGATTGATGCGATTTCATAAATTCACTGTAGCTCCATTCATTGACATATGGTCACGACACACCACAGATACATAGAAAAACTCATAAAGTTTAGTTCGGCTGAAGCCGCACTTCAGGTTTCTGCCGCCAGAACGCTCGACAGCGCAGTGAGACAAAATGGCGACAGGAGCCGAGAAAGCGTATGTCGTGCTTGAAATGCACTCACATCAGTCAGTTATAACAGTGCAACGCCACTTCAGGACGAAGTTCAACAAAGATCGACCAACTGCTAACTCCATTCGGCGATGGTATGCGCAGTTTAAAGCTTCTGGATGCGTCTGTAAGGGGAAATCAACGGGTCGGCCTGCAGTGAGCGAAGAAACGGTTGAACGCGTGCGGGCAAGTTTCACGCGTAGCCCGCGGAAGTCAACGAATAAAGCAAGCAGGGAGCTAAACGTACCACAGCCGACGGTTTGGAAAATCTTACGGGAAAGTCTAAAGCAGAAGCCTTACCGTTTACAATTGCTACAAGCCCTGACACCCAAAGACAAAGTCAAACGCTTTGAATTTTCGGCGCGGTTGCAACAGCTCATGGAAGACGATGCGTTCAGTGCGAAACTTGTTTTCAGTGATGAAGCAACATTTTTTCTTAGTGGTGAAGTGAACAGACACAATGTGCGAATCTGGGCGGTAGAGAATCCTCACGCATTCGTGCAGCAAATTCGCAATTCACCAAAAGATAACGTGTTTTGTGCAATCTCACGGTTTAAAGTTTACGGCCCCTTTTTCTTCTGCGAAAAAAACGTTACAGGACACGTGTATCTGGACATACTGGAAAATTGGCTCATGTGACAACTGGAGACCGACAGCGCCGACTTCATCTTTCAACAGGATGGTGCTCCATCGCACTTCCATCATGATGTTCGGCATTTCTGAAACAGGAGATTGGAAAACCGATGGATCGGTCGTCGTGGAGATCATGATCAGCAATTCATGTCATGGCCTCCACACTCTCCCAACTTAACCCCATGCGATTTGTTTCTGTGGAGTTATGTGAAAGATTCAGTGTTTAAACGTCCTCTACCAAGAAACGTGCCAGAACTGCGAGCTCGCATCAACGATGCTTTCGAACTCATTGATGGGAACATGCTGCGCCGAGTGTGGGAGGAACTTGATTATCGGCTTGATGTCTGCCGAATCACTAAAGGGGCACATATCGAACATTTGTGAATGCCTAAAAAAACTTTTTGAGTTTTTGTATGTGTGTGCAAAGCATTGTGAAAATATCTC
The DNA here is from genome assembly GCF_021461385.2 of Schistocerca piceifrons. Classification (NCBI taxonomy): domain Eukaryota; kingdom Metazoa; phylum Arthropoda; class Insecta; order Orthoptera; family Acrididae; genus Schistocerca; species Schistocerca piceifrons. The sequence goes on from NC_060143.1 coordinate 560,396,326, forward strand.
AAATAATAAAGTTATTGTAGAGCTGTGAAATCGCTTCAATCATTTGTAATAACCCTGTATTTCTGCGACACTATACAGTTTCCGAGAGTTCGACTTGGTTCTTATTTTAGATAGCCATGTGGCTTCAGTATGGTATGTAGCGATGCGTCAGCCCTACGTCATGCATGTCGCGTTACAAACACTAGGGAGAAAGCAGCCTGTGCCATCCTGGCATTTTGGAATTGATTTCTGCAGCATCAGTAAGGGTGAGTTGCTCAGCAATTAGGTCTTCGCTGGAGCGCAGGTAGATACAAGGATCACACCAGCAGCGGTGAACACATGGACGCACTGCCCAGAGGATGACTTGGCGCTTATTTAGATAGACATGTGACGTCAGTATAACACTCGAATAAGTTTAACTGTAGAGGTGACTTAGACATGCCGTCGGAAGTGTCGTGAGAGTGATGGCTTGCAGTGGCTTGCGTCTGGTGGTGGCTTGCAGTGGTGTCGACAGCCACGCGCACTTTGAGCGTCTGCACTCTGCAAATCGGTCTTCGCACCCGTCTCGTCGCGTCAGCGGTGGTGCTTAGGTGATCACGTATTTCGAGAGGAATTTCTCAGGTGTCAAGTATGATGGGGTGCCACCGCCTCATGCCCTGAACGGGCACCTGTGCATGGCCTGGCAGCTGCCAGTGCATCCTGCCTTCTGGGAGCATGTAGCCTCCTGTGCAGTCCAGTGGACAGAGGGTGGCGGGCAGTGCCTTCGCACATTGTTTGCGTGTCTGTTGCATTATTTTTCGAGCTGGTCTGTAGGCTGTGCTGTTCGTTATTTGTACAGTTTGTGATTTGATTTAGTGTCTGCACATCAGTGTACTGCATTATTTAGGAGGAGTTTGCATGTCTGTGTGCTATGTACTGAAATTATTTCGATAATTTAGGAGTTGTTTGCATGTCTGCAGAGCATTATTTTAGTAATTTATGAGTAGTTTACAGGTCTGTAGGCGGTGTGGTGTGCCCCCAAGCATGTCACTGCGCTTTTTTTGTACCAGTGTGACAAACATAGTCTCTAAAATCAATCCCTAAATAAATTGTTCCAAAATAAATAAAGTACACTCCTCCCTCTCCCCAGCAGCCAAGTGCAGGCTGAGTTATTTTCCCCTCCAGACAGCCATCTAGGGTTACATCACAGAATGGACGACAGTGCACTCTGGTGGTGGTATTGCGTACTAGGTAAGTTGCACTCTATACCCCATGTCGACCACACTTCTTCTCTCCACTCCCCCCACGTCACAGAACTGAAGACAGCACCCTCTGGTGGCAAAACCGTCTACTAAGTAAGTTGGAGTTGGGATCCCCTGGCGACTACACTTGATGGTGGTACTGCCTCTAATTGTTTAAATAAATAGTGCATGCAAAATACTTATGTCCAGCACAGGTCGAGACCTGTTCCCACCATTTCCTAGGACGAGGTGGCAATTGGATGACTTAGGTTAGTGGAGGTAGCCCCTTCTTTCCTACCATTTTCTTAGGTTAATAGAGAGAGCCCAATTGACCTATCTTGCCTCCAAAATTCAAATAAATTAACATACTGGCAGTAGCGAAATACATATCTTGTCTAACAGGTGGTATATTATTAGCGACTTTGGAGCACTTTGTTTGCATTTGTGATGTCAGTACCCTAAACATTACATCACAATCAAAGATGGGGGTGTATCACTTGTCTGTAACATGACAAGCAACACCTTCTTATGAAAAACATGGTAAGCTCACAATCTCCCACCTCCCCTCCCAACATCCCTTAAAAGCCAACTGAGGAGGAAATACGAAAAATCTTTCATATTAAATAATGTCCAAAGACGGACTGATTTATTAACGACTCTTGGTTTTAGATCATACGTAATGTCCGTCACATTGGTAAGGGTGGAATCTATATTCTAGTTTTTCATAACAAATATTTTACGATAAACTATCATTCTCTCACATTCTAACTGAGTAACCAGAACAAGAAGCATTGTCTCTGGAATTAATTGATTTGGTTGAAATTCTGTAACTGTGAAATTTAAAATTTCAGTGCGACACTTTGTGTTCGCACTGGCGTATCGGACTTTTTCTAGATAAGACAAGCCGATTCTGTGTAATATGCAAGCAAGAAGGAGACCTTAAGAACATCTAAGAACACAAGAAAGAAACAAGTGACAAAATTTGACAGAAATTTTCCCTTTCAGTCATGAAGATAAAAATGAAATCAGCGTTATTACGATTCAAGTCCAAAAATTATGTGAGTTCTTTTCTCGTCAATAAAGAATTGTTTTATGTTTAATAAAATATCACTGCCTATTCATGATAGGTAACCTGAGATAAATAGGAAAAAAGACATTGTGACATTTCATCCACATCCTCTCAAGTCAATATCGGCACAGATTTATATATACAGGGCTATTACAAATGATTGAAGCGATTTCATAAATTCACTGTAACTCCATTCATTGACATATGGTCACGACACACTACAGATACGTAGAAAAACTCATAAAGTTTTGTTCGGCTGAGCCGCACTTCAGGTTTCTGCCGCCAGAGCGCTCGAGAGCGCAGTGAGACAAAATGAGGACAGGAGCCGAGAAAGCGTATGTCGTGCTTGAAATGCACTCACATCAGTCAGTCATAACAGTGCAACGACACTTCAGGACGAAGTTCAACAAAGATCCACCAACTGCTATCTCCGTTCGGCCATGGTATGCGCAGTTTAAAGCTTCTGGGTGTCTCTGTAAGGGGAAATCAACGGGTCGGCCCGCAGTGAGCGAAGAAACGATTGAACGCGTGCGGGCAAGTTTCACGCGTAGCCCGCGGAAGTCGACGAATAAAGCAAGCAGGGAGCTAAACGTACCACAGCCGACGGTTTGGAAAATCTTATGGAAACGGCTAAAGCAGAAGCCTTACCGTTTACAATTGCTACAAGCCCTGACACCCGATGACAAAGTCAAACGCTTTGAATTTTCGGAGCGGTTGCAACAGCTCATTGAAGAGGATGCGTTCTGTGCGAAACTTGTTTTCAGTGATGAAGCAACATTTTTTCTTAATGGTGAAGTGAACAGACACAATGTGCGAATCTGGGCGGTAGAGAATCCTCACGCATTCGTGCAGAAAATTCGCAATTCACCAAAAGTTAACGTGTTTTGTGCAATCTCACGGTTTAAAGTTTACGGCCCCTTCATCTTCTGCGAAAAAAAACGTTACAGGACACGTGTATCTGGACATGCTGGAAAATTGGCTCATGCCACAACTGGAGACCGACAGCGCCGACTTCATCTTTCAACAGGATGGTGCTCCACCGCACTTCCATCTTGATGTTCGGCACTTCTTAAACAAGAGATTTGAAAACCGATGGATCGGTTGTGGTGGAGATCATGATCAGCAATTCATGTCATCGCCTCCACGCTCTCCCGACTGAACCCCATGCGATTTCTTTCTGTGGGGTCATGTGAAAGATTCAGTGTTTAAACGTCCTCTACCAAGAAACGTGGTAGAACTGCGAGCTCGCATCAACGATGCTTTCGAACTCATTGATGGGGACATGCTGCGACGAGTGTGGGAGGAACTTGATTATCGACTTGATGTCTGCCGAATCACTAAAGGGGCACATATCGAACATTTGTGAATGCCTAAAAAAACTTTTTGAGTTTTTGTATGTGTGTGCAAAGCATTGTGAAAATATCTCAAATAATAAAGTTATTGTAGAGCTGTGAAATCGCTTCAATCATTTGTAATAACCCTGTATAAAGGGTGTTCCATCTGAAGTTTTGGATGAGATTATCTCGATAACTATACATCAGGTAAGAATAGTGGGTAGGACAAGTTCGTAATCTCAGATGGGAGAATCAAATAAATCTACACGTGACCTCCAGTCCCCGCCCCCTTGGGGGGGGGGGGGGACAATTTCAAAATCTTAAATGGAAGTACCAATTTTTTATGGCAGATTCAGATTCTTCTTAAAAAAATAATCTACTTTTGTCTTAAACATTTTCTAAATCATTGACAGAGGCGCTGAAATCGGGAAAAAAGTAGAATTATCCACCAAATCGATAAAAAATGTGCACCAATTCTTTCGTTGCCCCAAATCAAGCTCTTTCTGTACAATATGTGCTGTATCCTACTTTTAGCGTTACCCCGGAACAGCGACATGGACATAGTAGAATGATGTTCCCATTGGGTGCTTCATTAGTGTGAGTCCCCTTGCCTCTCACATGTTGGTGTGCTTCATTAGTGTGGGTCCCCTTGCATCTCACAATTTGGGGTGCTTAACTGATGAAATCAGCCACGTGGAAATTGTTCAAAATTATCCCCATTTGCTTCTTTGCATAAAATCAATTGTCTGCGAAAGTTGTCCTCAGTTTTGAGAACTACATCCCGTGGTATGGCTGCACACGTTCTTCGAATGCGTTGTTCCATATCGTTCCTGGTTTGTGGGCTGTCTTTCATAAAGATTTTTTTAAAATAACCCCACAAGACAAAATCAGGAGATGTTAGGTCTGGTGAACGTGGAGACCACTGAACTGGTCTGCCGCGTCCAATCTACAGGCCAGGGTATCGTAAATTTAAAACATTCCGCAAATTTTTGCATAATGGGGAGGTGCTCAGTCCTGTTGGAACCACATTCGTTGCCTAGTTTCTAAACCAACATCTTCCATTAGCTCCAACAAATTAACGAGGAGAAGTTGTAAATAAGATTCCCCCGTAACATTTCGGTCAAAAAAATATGGTCCTAGTAAGTAACCGTTTAAAATTCCACGCCAGACCATTAACGACCATTTGTGTTGAGTGTCAACCGGTCTGTGCCAGTGTGGATTGACAGGGGACCAATAATGACAATCATGACGATTTAATTCGCCATTGTTTTTGGCTTCATCGGTGAACATAACGTATCTAAAAAAATCATTGTCGCCTCTTATCATTTCCAAGGCCCATTGGCAGAAATGGATGCGTATTTGCATATCTTTCGGCGTTTATGCCTGTGTGAGTGTCATACGATATGCATGATATTTATTTGCGTTCAGAATCATCAAAACAGTTGACTTCGGTATTCCAGTTTGTCTCTGAATCGCACAGCTTCAAATTTCGGGATCCAGCTGAACACAGGCCAGAACGGTAAGGGTACGAGCGTCATTTTCATTGTATTCGCGATGACGAGGTGGACCGTGCATGTATCCATTTTGAGCTCGTTGAGTGCAATTTGTTGTCTGTTTGGGAAACGATCCGCATACAATTGCGCAGCTGCAGCGTAATTGTTATGGCATTCACCTAAAATTATCATTATATCAACAATCTCTGTAGGAGGACAGCGAGCCATGTTTCGCAAAAGAATAATTCCTTTTCATCAGTTGATGTTTACGGTTCACAATCTGAAAGTGAAGTGCCGTCTGATTGCATTGAACCGACCGTATACTGAGCGATAGTTCGCGGTTTGGCCGCGGTATTGCCAAAGTCGGGTGAGTAATGCAATTGTGAAGGGTTCGCTAACGAGATTTTAATACCATTCCGCTTCCCGACATCAAAAACTGTGGCGTATGGGATACATTTTGTAAAATCTGCTCTTATAAACTTAAATGTAGTTTGCATCTGGCGCAACGCATTTACTAATTTGTCACTCTTTCTTTCACAGATCATCGGCAATTTGTTGCTCTCTGTTGTAATTGTGTTTGTTGCATTTTTGCATTGTCCTTGTTTCATTTGTGCTTAATTTTGATTTGTGAAAAATGATGCGAGAAACTGTTAACAGTACTTCGCGATGTGCAATGAGTGAAATAGCCGACTCGAATAATTTGACCGATAATTTTTCCCAGATAGCACAGTAAGCTGGTTTCAAACTTGTTTCCAGATGTAAAGTTCAAGTATATAAGCTTGATCAAAGCTTGAATATTCAGGCCTGTTAGTTGGATTCAAGCTTGAAACAAACATCAAAGTTGGCAGAGTTCAAGCTATATTTCAAGCTTGACTTATCAAGTTTGGCTCCAGCTGTATCTACACACGTGGAATACAGCCTGGTATTTACAGCTTGTTTTAAGCTACATAATTATTAATCTGAATTTATTGAACCTAATTAATTAAATCAATATCAGAATGGAAATGGTGTGAAAAAAATTATCAAGACATGTATGTTTAAAAAAAATTATTTTCAAAGTGTTTAAAATTGTTTTATTTTCAAATTTAATTATTCTAATGCCCCTCCGGCCCCAGCACACAGATCAGAGCAGGATCAAATATCGCTGACTTCTGCTGGTATAATGATCCTGTAACAGGTAAAAGAAAATGATAGCCATACCTAAACATAAAAAATGTAAAAAGTTGAAACTAATCAACCTAAATATAATTTATGCCCCATATTAGCAAAATAACTTCAAACTCGCTGATGTAGTAAGAATCATTAACTAGTATAAACGTCACTGAGTAAGCAGCTGCTTCTGGTGACTTCATTCCAAAGAGTTTTTAAAGTAATTTGAAATAACTTTTTGTTTGAAATTTTGAAAGTAAAGATGACATTTGGGTAATTTAGCGATGATTTCATGAAGAAGCCACACATCGCTATTTCTAACAGTTTCAGGGCCATTTAATCTGAATTATAAAGAAACAATTACTTGAAATCATATACACCTCATACTGTAAGCTTATAAGGAAACTACCGTCTAGAAAAATGTAGACGTTTTATTCTATCAACAATTATATTTTGGTGAGTAAAACTGAATCAAAATGAAATAAAAGATGAAATCGAAATGAATTTAAGACATTACCAGTTCAGTGGAACTGAAATGTAAAAGAACAAAAAATGTTCTCCTTGTCATATTTTAATATTGCCTTTTATAAGATTTCAGCCACATTACAAATAAGAATAAAAGTAAGAAGTACCAGTAGGTCTTGCAGTATTATTTCACCTAGGGAACAACAAAATTAAGAGCAACTGAAGATCAGTCAAAGCTACGTAAATAAAAAAGACTGACACCTATGTAGTGACTGGTTCTTGACGCACTTTTCCCGTTCATCATGTCATTACTATTTGTATAAGCAAAGAAACCTTTCACACTTCACGATTATTCATTCATGGTGTGACACACGTGAGTATTTAAAGGTAAACAAATGTAATAGGGAGATATATATAAAAAGGCGAGATTTCAAAAAGGGAAAATAACATTAAGTTTTAATTTATTGGTGCCACATACTAGAGAGCTAGTTTAAAATGACCTCTTTTTGCTGAACAACTTGTAATATGTTTTCTTAGCTGGTAATCCATTTCACTTTCATCCAGGTTCAATTTCTCTACGTAAAAGAATATGATATTTTTTTACGTTACGTAATAATATTTAACATTTGTAATATTAACGTACCACTAGAGAAAAAATGCACCAGCGTACCTGTAATACACTATATATCTTCTTCGGACCCGGTGTAGCAGTAAGGCAGGGGACGCCACACACTTTCCGAACTATTTTCCAGTATAAAACAAACTTCATAACAGTCAACAATCATTAACGCATGTGACAAAAATAAAATAGCCGTAAATCTAGTAGAGTCAGTGCAACTGCAAGGCTTATAAACGCTTTTGGCGCTTCCCGTGGACGTCTATGGAAGCTATGCTGCGCGCGCATCTGCTGTACAGCCTTCCAGGGAAATTACAGTTTATTTCAAGCTTGGGAAAATTGTTTTAATTCAAGCTAAATTTTTACAGCTTGATGTAAACTTTGTAACAGGTTGAATTTTCAATCTTGAATTTTCAACTGGACCTAAACTCAATATCCACCTTGAAATAAGCTGTGTAACAGGTTGATTTTTCAATCTTGAATTTTCAACTGAACCTAAACTCAATATCCAGCTTGAAATAAGCTTGAGTGATAGCTGGGTTGCTACACTCAGTGTAATGATGACAATCCTCCATTTACAGACAATCAGTGCGTACCGACCACTAGTAATGATTTTAATGCTACTGATGAGCAAACAAATTCAATTGTGTCCTCTGTTAATTTAACGACAATTGAAGACGCGGGACGTTCTGTTACAATGAACGCTCCCCAGTTTAACACACCCGATTTGCCAAATTTGAATTGTGAACAGATGAATTTTTCTAACGAAAATGAACAGTGTACTCAAAATACGACAGATTTATTTGATTCCGAGGTAGTGACTAACAGTGTACATCCGATTGGCAAACCTTTTAAAGAATTACAGAATGACCAAATGGTTACAGAAAACATGACAAATGCACATACACCATTACACCGCATAGAAAATAGAGTCGCTAATTTTGCCTTGGATCAAATTATGGCAGTATTGCTACAATCTAAGAAAGAACAGAACAACAATTACAAACAAATTAATGAAAGTCTTAAACAGTCGAAAAAAGAACAAGACAACATTCACAAACAACTTAGTGAAAATCTCAAACAACAACTTAATGAAAATAATGAAAATCTCAAACAACAACTTAACGAAAATAATTAAAATCTCAAACAACAACTTAATGAAAAACTAGATAACAATTCCAAACAGCTTAGTGAACAGATTACAGCCGTTTCCGTGCAATGTCATGATACTAAAGAACAATTACGTGAGGAAATTAAGGCGTGTGCTAGGAACGGTAGTGAAGAAATTAGATCTGTGCCACAAGAATTAAATAATAGACATGCAGCTACAACTAAACCACTTAGAGACGAAATTAGTGCAGGCGGTAAACAATGCTCTGAAAACGCAACACAGTTACGGGACGAGTTTAAATTAATGTCAGCAGAACTTTCGCGCACACTGGGTGCAAAAGTAGACGCGAAATTCGACCAACAGAACAGTCAAATTGACGAACGTTTTAATCACCACCTACAAAACAGTGAAACGCGTTACCGTAAATTCAGACAGGAACAAAATAAAGTAAAACGACAAGTCATGGAAACAATTACCGCACAGAGACAGGAAGATAAACGTAAATTGTTTTCGAATGCAATAACATACGTAGACAACAATATTGCTACAGTATCAGACGAAATTAATACTATCAAACAGTTGAACACCGAATTGCGTGATGAAATTTCCGATCTTAAATCAAAAACAGATACACACATAGTAGACTTTCAGACAGTAACCGACAGACTCGAACAATTAGAACTAATACAGGATTCCGATGTCATCAAAGCAGACGTTAAAAAATTGAACGAAACGACACGTAAAATACAAACACAAATTAATGGTTGTGACACTAATAACGATGATCAGGTAAAAATACTGACTGAAAAATATGATGAATTGGCCAGTCGTATTGACGTTGTTGAAAGTAATAATGACAGCAAATCAGACAATACTTCACCGATTTCGTTTAATCAAACACCTGGATTCCAAAATTTGCAGCAGACGATCAGTCAGATAGATTCGTCCAATAATACATTATGTAGAAAATTGTCGACTTTACAGCAAAAAGTGACAGAGATGAAAAATGTTTCAGTCAATAACACGTCACAGCATACGGCACATTCCGAACATTTGTCACACTCGTACAGCCAATATCATTTAGGTAATATACAGAGACTACGTGACTTAGAATACGAAGTGACACAGACAAACAGATTCTCACACAAACCTGAACCTGTTCACAAATTCAGAGACGATAACGTTGATTATAAGAAATTATTATCAGTAAAAAAATCTAAGGTATTTAAAAATGACAGAACACAGGTACACGCTTTGAACTGGATACGTCGATTTATTTTTGTACTTTCACCACCATTGCCTGTAATGCAGAAACTAGAATTGGCATGGGTACAGCAATTTGCCTTTGAATTTTCACCGGCATTGCCTGTAATGCAGAAACTAAAATGTATTTGTAGCGCATAATAAACCTCAGGGGAATCATTACGCTTTAATGAGTATGTGCCGTAGCGTGCACAGGGTCCCGAGCCGTAGTAGTGCTATCCTTTATATCTATCAAAACAGCTCTTCAACTATCGATCTATCTAGGGTTAAGAATGAGTAAAGAAAACCTGATAAGACAAGATTTACCGAAAGTGACATTTATCTTTATACGCTCCAGAAATGACAACCACGAGAACTTTAATATCAGACAAAATTTTAATCATCAGTATCGTCAAAATTATCAGCAACAGGAACCACATTTTGGTAACAATAGAGGTTTTTCACCGCAATAGCATCAAAACCAACCGGTTAGCATACCTAACGAACAATGTGATGTACAAGGTCAACCATGCCTTAATGTCTCGCCGCCTACACGTATAGCGTCAGCTCCAACAAATAGTAACGCACAGCAACAAGGAAATCAGTACGTACAGAAAACATACCATCTCAATTCCTATCGCAATGCACCGTATAGAAATGACTATCATGACAGACGTAAAAGTAATGAGCATAATTTTCAGCGTACGTTTAATAACAGTCGGTCTTATCAGCAGCAGAATCATCCACAACAACAGATTATCATGAATGAACCAGACAGTAGATATCATCCCGAACGTAATACGTCAGGAAGAAATAACAGAACAGTACAAATAGTTGAAATGCCACAGCATCCTCTCGCAAATAACAGCACGCCAGAAATAATTTGACTAGATACAGTACAGGTTGCATCTTCCAGCAACGTAAGCAATACTTCAGATACACAGAATCTTGTTCACGAAAATGTTATTTGAAAAATGCCTTGTTGAATGCACCACTTTTATAACATCCAGATCTTACTAGAAATTTTTCCGTTGCCACCGACAGTTCTAACACCGCTTTAGGCGTATACATTTTTCAGGAAATTGAAGAAGATGGCACTAAAATAATTAAAACCATGGCTTTTGCGAATCGCATTCTGTCACCTGCTGAACGCAATTATTCTGTTACAGAACTTGAAACATTATTTGTTGTATGGGCATTTACGAGATTTCGGCATTTTCTTTATGGAAGACACACTACCGTTTACACAGATCATAGACCTATACAGTTTTTACTTTCGGCTAAATTTACACACGACAGATTAAATAGATGGAAATTTTATTTGCAGGAATTTAATTTTACGATTGTTCACATTCCCGGTACACAAAATATTGTAGCAGACGCACTATCCCGTTCTCTTATCAACAATCAACAAGACATCGCAACGAACTTCTGCAAAGCAAATTTCAGCGTCATGTACATTCAACAAGTTGCATTTGAAAATTTCATTTCGTCGTCATTACAAGACATAGCACAAGAGCAGAGTAAACACAACGTATGGAAAGAAATTAAACACCTTCGGCAAGATAGGAATGATGTTACCATTAGAAACCATTACACTGTTCGCAATAACATTCTGTTTCGCCGCTCTCACCCTGACAGCAACAATTGGTTGTTATGCATTCCTGACGAACTTGTTAACAAATTAATCTGGTATGCTCATTTAAGTTACGCACATTACGGAGCCAGAAAATGTTTTCTTATACTGAGACAGAACTGTTATTTTACCAACATGGAGAAACGTATTCGACGAGTTTTAGCGTCATGTAAAATCTGCCAGAAAGCTAAGTCAGATACGACTTCACATATTCCTCCATTACATCCCATTGTACCTGTTCAATTGAGACACGTGGCCGCTGTAGACATTTTTGGTCCGATTCCCAGAACTAATAGAGGTTTTTGCTACATCTGTGTCGCTGTTGAACTCACTTCATAATTTGTTACCCTCACTCCGTTACGCAAAGCTACTGCTAAAACTGTTTCGAAAGCATTTGTAAAACATTTTCTATTTCGTGTAGGGCATGCATTGAAAGTAATTTCCGACAATGGACCGCAGTTTCGATCTGCTATATGGACACGTATGTTACGAGCTAGACACACTTCTCCGATCTATATATCCAGGTACCATGCTTCTTCGAACCCTTGTGATCGATTAATGAAAGAAATTGGTAATCTGTGTAGAATATACTGCCATAAAAAACATATTGATTGGGACACACACATACTCTCATTCCAGGATGTAATTAATTTCATACCAAATGAATCCACTATGCTATCTCCCTCTGTTATACTGAAAAATGTTGAACCACCTAACAAAATTAAAGAATTAGTAACCTTTCCTACATCTCGTCGACTACGACACCATGAAATAATTGACATTGCGCTGAGCAACATCAAACGTGCCGCAGAGCGCCGGAGAAGACAGCAAAAACAGGTTTGTACACGCCGTGACTTTCACATTGGACAGAAGATATTAATACACACACATTATTTATCTAATAGAGGAAAAAGTAGATGTAGTACATTTGAGCTTCTATATGCAAGTCCATATCGAATTCGCAGCATTCCTCACCCCAATGTAGTACACGTCGAAACTCTGAGAACCAGAAAAACTAAAGGCAATCACCATATCTCCAACATCAAACCCTTTATTCAATGAACGTACTTTATGATTTATCACACTGTAATGCCATTTCCTGATCTTTTTTTATGACCACTTATGCAATTATATTCACATGAACACTTACTGATGATTATCGTATTTTTTCTTGGCAAGTGCCCGACAAGGTATGGTTAACAGGGCGCTTTTCATATCGTTACCCATCAGACTGTGCACATTTTCCATTCTTCATGTACGTATGATTGTTTTCCTATTTTGTTTGTATGCACTATGTAATTTTTAAGATGTAACAAACACCAGTTGACTTTGACATTTTGCCTTATGATATCTCAACATCGTAACTAATTTACATTTTTTTTTTTTTTTTTTGCTGCTACATTGTGATACTCTGTGTACATTTTTGCACCTGTACACTGTCTATGTTTTTCACATTTAATGGGTATATGATTTAAACGAAAGACATTAATCATTGTTCATCATTTTCAGAAAGAAATAACGTGTAAAATAAATAAATTATGGGAATTTCACCTTCGCAATGAACGAAAGAAGATGCAATACCTCATCACGAAGAGTAAATGGATCAGAAGCATTAACAAGAATATACTATACACATCGTATGATAGCACTCTTAACTAATTTTTTCTTTCAGAATACGAGGCGATTGATGCAGGCTGTCAGACAGAACTACACATCTTAGTTTTAGTGATGAAATATGCTTGAAATAAGGAACTTTATACTATGAATAGTTGTATAATGAAGTGACTTTTTTGCACATGATAATGAATGATGATGATGATGAATAGTGATGCAGAATATGCTAATATGGATAATGAAGTTTTTCTTTACAGGTGATGATAATAATGGAATTATGGTGATATGGATAATGAAGTATTTCTTTGCAGGTGATGATAGTAATGATAATGAGGTTTTTCCTTGCAGATGAGGATAATGTTGAAGTTTATGTATTTATGCTATGTAGTTATTTATGTATTTGTTGCAGTTCGTTTTGACCGTATGTTTTATGTCGCATGGTATGATGACTGAAGGTTTTGGAAAGGACAGCTAGAGAATATACATATTTAATACACATTTCATTACCTGTTAATTGGAAGTTCACTACTTTTCAGCATAATATGCGTTTCTTCTTTCAGCTTAATAATCCATTTTGTATTTTTTGCAGGAAAAATTATTCATGAAATTAATGTGCTATAGGCAGTTGGTCATTAAACCTGTGTCATTCATGAATGTGATCACATATACTCTATTTGTTTCATAACCTTGCTACAGCTTACTCATGACAAATGACGTTACACATCTTCATTTGCAGCAATTTGTCAAAAGCAAATATTGTTATGCCCCAGCAATTAATTATCGATCCCAACGCGATGCATTGCTAGCACAAAAAAAAGTATTACCAGTTCCAAATAATGATACCAATTTTAAAGGGTTATGAGTAATAATGAATGATGTTTTCCAACCACAGACTTGAGTAATAGTTACAGTATGTTACATTTTAATTATGTCTTATGTCACTTAAATGATGAGTTCTGAGTAATAGTGAATGATATTTTGTAATAATGCATGCATGCTCTACACTATTTAACTGCTGTTTTGACTGATGACTTCTGATGATTTGTAACTGGCCAATGAGTGCCAATGATTATTTTTAAATATGTCATATGTCACTTGAATGATGAAAAATGTTTTGTAATATTCAATACTTGCTGTCCAACGAATGCCACTGTTTCTTATATTTTAAATTTGTATTATGTCACATATACGAATACCAGTAGCTTGATGCTACAATCATTAGCTCCTGTTTTGGCTGATGACTTCTGATATTTTGTAACTGGACGATGAGTGCCAATAATTATTTTTAAATATGTCATATGTCACTTGAATGATGAAAAATGTTTTGTAATATTCAATACTTGCTTACCAACGAATGCCACTGTTTCTTATATTTTAAATTTGTATTATGTCACTTTTATGCTATATATATGAATACCAGTAGCTTGATGCTATACTCATTAGCTCCTGTTTTGACTGATGACTTCTGATGATTTGTAACTGGCCAATGAGTGCCAATAATAATTTTAACTATGTCATATGTCACTTAAATGATGAAAAATGTTTTGTAATATTCAATACTTGCTGACCAACGAATGCCACTGTTTCTTATATTTTAAATTTGTATTATGTCACTTTTATGCTATATATATGAATACCAGTAGCTTGATGCTACACTCATTAGCTCCTGTTTTGGTTGATGACTTCTGATGATTTGTAACTGGTCAATGAGTGCCAATGTTCTCTGTAAACAGTTGACTTATGAACATTATTCTGTAATACTTCATACATGGTACAGAAATGTTCAGTAACTGGGTGATGAGTGCCACGAATTAGTCAAATCAGTTGATAGACTACTGTAATTATCAATGATGACTGGCATAAGACTTAATGTCCTTCACCTTCTGATCCAATTACCAGAAATTACTGCAATATCCGTTTGTCCTGTCTATCCTCATGATCACTGAGCACTATATTTGGTTTTTGCACTAATTCTACAATGGTGTACCTTACAAGAACGTGGTGTTGATACGACATACTCTCCACCACCTTGAGTGATGGAGACGTAATTATGGTCCCACTGTTTGGTGTACATAATGTACTACCAAAACGATAACATGGAATATTACTACGACATTTCAGTGTCTTGGCTACAATGATTAATACTTCAGGGAAAATAACTTCAGATTGTCTCACTTGGTGTTGTGCTTCTGTAGAAAGATATGGACTTTCAGTGCAGCTGCTTGCAATATAATGTGCTACAACCATGATGCAATCCTTCCCTTTCCTATCCTAGTTCTTGTAAAATAGTAAACTATACAAAAAAAACTACAGTGCGTGTCCACTTTATGTCATTAGTTAATATGATTTGTACTCATTGCCTATACATTTTGTTATTTCCTGATATGTTCTGTACTACAGTGCGTGTGCACTTTATGTCATTTGTTAATTTGATTTGTATTCATTGCGTATACATCTTGTGATTTCCAGATTTGTTCTGAACTACAGTGCGTGTGCACTTTTGTCATTTGTTAACATGGTTTGTACTCATTGAGTAAACATTTTGTCATTGCTTGATATGTTCTGTACTCAGTGCATGTGCACTATATTTTATTTCATATTCTGCACTTATATATATGTATATATTCTGTGATTGTAAACTTAGTTAATTAGGAAACATTTGTTGCTCATGGCAAGTCCAATTGACTCACCATCGCTGCCAAATTTTTGCCCCCCCCCCCCCCACCCCCCAGTGGAGGGTTATGTAAGAGGTATGCGATGTATGCGCTGCCTGCAACAGGCAAGACTTAGGAGAGTCTCTGACCAGAGAGCAGTATGTAGTTAGTTGTTGCTTGTCGCCAGTCGGCATTAGTCTTCAGTAGTATGCAGTAGTCTGCGTGAGTCGGCAGTAGTGAGCGGTAGTCTGCGCGTGTCTGCGCGTGTTGGCAGTCTGCTCTGGTCGGGACTCTGGAGGATGAGTATTATTGTAGAAGGTAAAGAAGCAGCCCTGCGCATATCTAGTAATGTATGTTAACTGTCATCCAATTTCTTTCAAAAAATTCCCCAATAATAATTTTTACAATATAAAGTAATTTTTTTTAAAAAAAAGCATTCATTTCAATTTAAAGATTTTATCCAATGAATAATTATTCCTTTCACGAATCACAAAGCATAGGCCAGCATTGCACGGAGCTGTGTCAAAAAATTTTTTAGGTAAGAGCAGATATATTCGCAGTTTTTATTGAGGTAAAAATTCTTGCTTTTTTATTCAGAGTACAGGGCCGTGGCGCAGCCCTGCTGTCGTAATAAAATTTACTAGGTTACTGAATTTTTTTATTATTTTGGTGTTAGGAATTTTTCTGTTTCGAACTTAACATTAAATGAGGAAAGAATTTTGTGAGTACATTAAATGTGAATGCATTTCTGCACGGAGATTATAAATGGAAACCAATTTTGTTCAGAGGTTACTATATTTAAAATCATTTAATTATTATTTCGGTGGGGAGGTTACACTTGGTTCATTTCAATATTTCCGTGGGAGGTTCCGCTTGGTTCATTTCAATATTTCCGTGGGAGGTTGCACTTGGTTCATTTTAATTTAATATTTTTGTGGGGAGGTTACAACTGAACCGCCTAGAACCGCACGGCCACACCGGCCGGCCCGCCCAGGAGACTGCATCCTCAAAGACCTTATGCATTCTGTAAGTGGCGTACTGTTTGTCGCTGGTATCCGCAGTCATACTTGGCACTTTCGGTGATTACCGTCTTGTTCTTCAAGTCCTGGCATCTTCTGTACTTGGCGTGTAAGGGGCTTGTGTAGGGTCGATAATGAGACGCTGCGAATCACTCGTCCGCCAGAATCGAAATTGCCAAGTCTTCAGGGAGGTTTCCAGAACTTCGGTCTTTGGCTTTGAGTGGCATCACAGTCCTGATGTTGTGGCACTCAGGATTTCTGGATCTTTTCCCCCATTTCTTTTCCCACGCACCTTGACGTCGTGGCTTTGGCGGTTCGATATTGGACAGAGCAGGTAGCCATTTAGTGGGTCCGAATTTTGCAGTGCTAGGTATACTTTTCAATGCCGCATTCAGCTGTATATCAACCATGACTCTATGTGCACTATTCAGCTACATTGGGCAGCAATATCAGCTTAGTATTTAAAGAAGACAATCACAGCGTAGTATATTCGCAGGCATCAAAATCAAGTCGCAGTGTAGCTCCAAGCAGCGAATAGCAACAATATGCATTTTTTATGCATCTTGTGCTTCAGGATTTCCCCATAGAAAAAGAATTATGTACTGGGTATGACTTCCACCATTTCCACATCAATATACACACATGCACACACACACACACACACACACACACACACACACACACACACACACAATCACAAAAACACACACAAACACACGAACAGTTAAATAAGCGAAACGTTCAACAGAACTGTACAAAATGGGGCCATGTATAACAAAATATGGCCAGTTATGTTTTCATGCTTCGCTAAAACGAAATTTATGTCAGATAAATAAATTTCACCTTCTATCCATAGATTCCATTGGATCTTGTACAGCATTGGTCACGGAAGTGGAAGACGAGTATAAAACATATGCTCCATAAATATTTCAATACCAGTTTTATCTTATACAAAATAATTAGCAAATGAGAAATATGTAGATGCTGTTTATCGGTACGCATGATACACCATGCGCTGCATAATATGTAACCCAAAAGCTGCGCTTAAAAACGGGATTCTTCTAGTACTCATACAACGGGTTATGTTAGAAATATAAAAGTAGGGTCAAGTATTTTGGCTAACCCGTGTGCTAGACCCCATTGGTATACCCAACGGAAGGATCGTCTCGGTTTCACTATCCTACAGTACAGGTTAAGAGTACGGATATTACTCACTTCTTCCCGATGAGGCAAATGGAGCAGATTGGTTGATTCTTTTTGCATTCGATGTGGTCTACGAGAGGCCTTAAGAGGCTTATATGTACGCCAATAGCTCATGGGTGGTTCCCTACAGAACGGAAAAAGCTACTTTTTGTAAGTTTTTCTTACCAAACCGAGCTATGGATTCTAAGGTGGCTATACGAAGTAAAAATCTAAAGTATTTATCGCTGGCCGAGGTGGCCGAGAGGTTCTAGGCGCCATAGTCTGGAACCGGGCGACCGCTATGGTCGCAGGTTTGAATCCTGCCTCGGGCATGGATGTGTGTGATGTCCTTCTGTTAGTTAGGTTTAAGTGATTCTAAGTTCTAGGGGACTGATGACCTCAGAAGTTGAGTCCCATAGTGCTCAGAGCCATCTGAACCTTTTTTTTTTAAGTATTTATCATACACTTCTAACATCTAAAATTGAAAATTTTCTTGATATCTTTATCCCTTTTTCATAGATTCAGTGGTTCAAATTTATCCTATCTGAATCCATAAAATACGCACGTAAAATAGGCTTTGAGGCAAAACCATAGTATATGACAATTGCCTTATTCTACTTTCCTCAGCATCATTAAAAAATTTCCCAAAAATTTTAACATGCGAATATTTTCGTGCTTCTTTATGCTAACAGTGAAGGACGCAGTGGAAGTAGGTAAGAGGCGGAAAAGTAATAAATACTGGAAAATAGTAGACAGTGGTTGTGGTTTAGAAAGAACGAAGGAGACAATGGAAGTGTGAGAGAAAAAGAGGAGCACATTGGCAGTGGAATATAGTTGACAGGGACCGATCAGTGCTAGGAGAAAGAGGGAAGAAGACAGTGCCAGTGGGAGAGAAATAAAGAGAAGGAGAAAATGGAAGTGGTTGAGAGCTAGTGATAATGAAGACTGAGTCTACGACGATAATAATGAGGAAAACAGGCATGGTGACAACAAGAAGATAACGCAGCAGCAGGAAGGGATGAAAGAGATGTAGCAGTAAGAGAGATCAAGACGGAGACAGTGAGAGTGTGAGGAGATAGTAGTAGTAGGGCAGAACGAAGGGCACTGTGGCTTTGAGACAGGGGACAGTTAGAGGGAATCGATGAGGTTATGACAACGAGTTGGTCAGAGTGGGGGACTGGAAGGTGGGAAGTGAGAGTGAATGGGTACGAGCAATTTACGGTGACGGTGTGAGCGAGTTACAGTTAAGAAAGCTTGTGGTACTGAGAAATATGTTGTACTTTAGAAAGAGGGTGAATTTGTTCGTAAGCCAAAATTTTTGTTATAATTTTTAAATGTACTGAGAAAGGTACATTAAGTTAGCTGGCAACAGACTTTCCAGTCAGAGTCTTTTAAACATGAGCATGCACGCCTTTCTGTGCTCCGATAGGAGCATTTTTCTGCAAGTGAGTTTTACTTCAACTACTGTCCTGTAATACTTCAAAATTTCAAATAAAATCAAGTGCTGTTTTATACTCCTGTAGCTTGTCATCGCGAACACATGGCATCGTTCATTTTTCGATTTATGTCCCATAAACGGAATACGGCAAAACAGACCGTCAATTTCATTATTTTCAACATCTAAATTGTTCTACGATATTTGTCAAGAATCAGAATGTTTCTTCAAAGTCTATAATGTCTGCAAAAATGTAGCTCAGAAACACTAAAATGTGCATAAAATTATGAGGATGTAAGTAACGATATTGGAATATGCTATCAGAAATAGAATTAGTGCTCACTTTTTTAAAGGTCAGTCATCTTCACACATCCAAATCTCGTTTCTCACATCCTTCGGCTCCACCCCACCATGTTGACTGTAACGGCTCGCCAGTGACGTGCTGATGTTACTGAAACAGCTCAGCGACTTTGCTTGCCAGGACCCAAACACAAATGAATTCTTTGTATGTTAATTCCTCCTTGGAGAGCCACACATACGCCTGTTACCTCCACAGCTTTCGTATCTGCAATATCTATAGTTATAAAACTAATACCATTTGGCATTATACTGATATGATGCCAAAGCACGTCTGCTACCAATTATGGTGTAGTTTTTGATTAGAGTGGGGTTTGGGCAGGGTTTCATGCAGACATAGGTTTATCTTACCACCGACATTTACTAAAAACATAAACACACTCGACAAATATATTTCAAGCGTTGAATATAAAGAATGGCACCTAAATGCTGTATTGCCCAGAGCTTGTAATGAAAGGTAGTTAGAATCAAATCATCACAGAACAAATTAAAGGCTCTTTCAACAGTATGGTGCAATTGGGTTTTAGATAGAGCCCCAGTGACACATTAAGGGGGCACAAAGAAGAACAATAAATGCAGAATAAAAAATTCACACTCTTAGCCTATAGACATTTCAGGCAGATACCAACACAATATAGGAGAACAGATTAATCATGTCAGACTATCATATCTCTGCGATCCAGCACCTTTCCCAACCACCCACTGCTACCACTTAATTCATCAGGTAAAAATCTGCCTACACAACAATTTTCACCAGAAATCTTGTAACTTATAGGTACCTGCAATATGGTTTACTCCCTCAGCGTGACAACAAATAATGCAGAGAACTCCCATTCTGAGAAACGTTAACATATGCGATCGGTGCATAAGGAAACATCTTACAAGATAAATTATTCAGATCACAGAGTGAGGCCTGTAATATAATAACTGTAATGAACCGTTCCACCAAAAACTTGTAAGGAACGTCGTCCTCAGAAAACAGTACTTACTGTACACGGCTTTGAATCTGAGAAATTGTCAACTGACAAAGAATCATAGCATGCCATCAAAGCGTACTCATGATCTCTTCTCTAATGCCGGCAGCTGTGGCCGAGAGGTTCTAGGAGCTTCAGTCAGGAATCGCGCTGCTGCTACGGTCGCCGGTTCGAATCCTGCCTCGGGCATGAATGTGTGTGATGTCGTTATGTTTACATAGTTCTAAGTCTAGGGGACTGATGACCTCAGATGTTAACTATCATAGTGCTTAGAGCCATTCTTTAATCTTCTGCATATCTTTCTGGGGTTGCTTACTCTCTTGCTACTGGATAGAGATACTGACTATCCTCCAGATAGATGATTTCCTTAAACGCCCAGCCATCTCCTTCACTGCCGTTGGTCCATATAACCGCCCAGCTCCATGGTATCAAGGCACAGTTGACCCAGTCTTGGCTGCTGGCCACAGACTCGCACAATCCCAAATAATCTCGGAGGAGGACTAGTTGCAATTGCTACGCCATTGACTTCACTCTCTGGCGACACTGGTAGTACTATCATGCTGAACAAAGGAAAAGAAGAACAAAATGACAGCAATTACAAATTCATGGCGCAAAACATTATATTTAAAACGTACATTTTTCGTTAGAAAAATATGGCGGTCAAAGAGCAACATCATTTACTTCCTATAAAATCCACCATAAAAAATTATGTGTGGAGTGGATGGAATCTCTTAAAACAGACAGTAACGCATCTCATTTATAGCAAAACCTCCAGCTCTCTGAAACACAATTCAGTCTCATACAACCTCACCATGTACATGTATCAAACAAATATGAGAAAGAAACATACTTATACTTGTTTACAGGTTGAATCATGATGTCCCAAAATAACAGTCTAGTCAGAAAATAACTGGGTCCAAATGAAATAGTGCAGAGGTCTCTTAAGACTGACTCTGCAAAGCGTAGGTGATGTATGTAATTCAGCGTAGCATCTAATGTACTGATCAGTATTTTGACATTTACAGATTACTACCGTTGTCTGACTAAGTGTATTGACTTAGTAATGTTGCATCAGGATCCACTGCAAGTACTATGACAGTTAAGCAGTGGGTGAGAAAACTTGGATTTCATGGTCGAGCTACTGCTCTTAAGCCACACATCACACTGGTAAATGCCAAACGAAGCCTCGTTTGGTGTAACGAGCGTAAACATTGGACGACTGAACAGTGGAAAACCGTTGTGTGGAGTGACGAATCACGGTACACAATGTGGCGATGAGATGGCGGGGTGTAGGTATGGCGAATGCCGGTGAACGTCACCTGTCGCCGTGTGTAGTGCCAACAGTAAAATTCGGAGGGGGTGGTGTTATGGTGTGGTCATGTTTTTGGCGTTATGATGTAGTCGTGTTTGTCATGGAGGGGGCTTGCACCCCTTGTTGTTTTGCATGGCACTACCACAGCACAGGCACACAGTGATGTTTTAAACACCTTCTTGATTCCCATGTTGAAGAGTGATTCAGGGATGGCGATTGCATATTCCAACACGATCGAGCACCTGTTCATAATGCACGGCCTGTGGCGAAGTGGTTACACGACAGTAACATCCCTGTAAAGGACTTGCCTGTACGGAGTCCTGACTTGAATCCTACAGAACACCTTTGGGATGTTTTGGAACGCGGACTTCGTGCCAGGCCTCACCGACCGACATCGATACCTCTCCTCAGTGCAGCACTCCGTGAAGAATGGGCTGCAGTTCCCCATCTGATTAAATGTCGTGCCTGCGAGAGTGGAAGCTGTCTTCAAGGCTAAGGGTTGGCCAACACCATATTGAATACCAGCATTACTGATGGAGGGCACCACGAACTTTTGAGTCATTTTCAGCCAGGTGTCCGGGTTCTTTTGACCACATAGTATGTGTATGGTCTAAGTTTTATCGAACTATGTTAAGGAGCAGTCACAGATCAAATTACTTTCATTCTAAATTATTGCACTCCAGTGAACAATACGATCAGCACAAATTACAATGTTGATTCCAGCATTACCAATGGAGGGCGCCACGAATTTGTAAGTCATTTTCAGCCAGGTGTCCTGATACTTTTGATCACATAGTGTAGCTGCCTCAAAGTTTAATTGATGTACCTTTAAGACCGAAAAACATCCGCTGCTAATATTCCGTTAGAAGAACCACATTTGTCGAGCGAAATATGAGATGTATTGTTTTATTATATTTTGACATTATTGGGAAGTTACATTGTTGCTGTTTACGTTCGTGTTAATATGAAGGGATGACACGTAGTTCGTACGTTGCATTTCATGTATGTGAAATTAGTGGGACTGGATATATTCTGATAGAGTTTCCATTGTCGGGAGATTCAACCCTCCCCCGTCCCCTCATGCCTATGACATCATGCATTATTGCCAGATTTTCCACACCCCCTCTGCAGTAAGCCATTTGGTCTGTGTATAAAACAGCAGGAAATACCAAAATTGGTGGGACCTTTAAACTACCCAAGGTTGTTCCCTAAAACTCTGACATCATTATGGCAGTATGGCACTTGTTTTAAGTGTAATTTGGTGGGCTACTCAAAAATCCAAGATGGAAAATTATCTTATTTGCCAAAAATCAAAAGGAAAGCATTGTTTTGTTGTGAAATTCAAATACCAAAGGTAGTCAACCTGGGGATGCTGACACAGCCCATTCATGTCAAACTCCAAGATGGGGAGTTTCCTAAGAATACTTGTGCAGTCCTGTGACATCGGAATGCAAGAAAAAGATTCATTATGTTATACCTCATCATACTGATGATGTCCTACGATGTCAGACTCTAAGTTGGTGAACCAGTAGGTCAGATCTGAATATACTAGTGCAGGCTGCATGGCTGTAAGGCGTCCCAACTCCCTGGTGCTTTCACAGTGGGCTATTCACTCACACTAAGTTTAGAATCCTATCCAAGTACAAGTGGTAGGAAAGATAAAAATCATTGGTTTTCTGCACTATTATGATGTTTCTTGTGAGAGTCCACTTGCCTTAAGTTTAAGTCCACTTGTGCTATCATTCAACAATTGCCCTCATCCAGTTGCAGACCCACTTGTGCTGCTGAAAGCATCACTGAGATTTGATGGGACAAGTTGTACCTTTATTGGAACAAATATTACACTGGAGAGAGTCCCCACCCTGCCCCCATGTCTGGCATCATGCTAAGTGTAGTCAACTCACCCACACCACTGCCACCACTGAGGATCAGGCCTTGAGCATCAAATCTCATTCGCAGGGCTCATGGTGGGACCAGTACCGCAGCTACCAACTGCCTCGTTACATTGGGGAAATGGTGCAGGGACACGACATGCATTGGTTTGGCTGCCTATCACGAACAGCAGAATAGGAGTTCTATTTGCAACACTAATATGTTATTTGTGATGGCCTGTAACCACATTCCATTTGGCCTAAGTTATTATGATGGGAAAATTGGAAAATGGAAAGAGCATAAATATGCTTTAACCTACGTTTAAAAATAGTGGAAAATTCAAAACTCTCCAAAGTCTAAAATGAACAATAGCCCACACATAGTTTCCTTGTGGAATTTCAGGAAATGAAATAAGCACTTGTACAATGTCTCAGGATCTAAAATGAGATTTACACTTCATGCCTCTAAAATTCACCACAAAAAATTATATGTGGAGTGGATAGAAGCTCTTCAAACAGGCACCAACGAAATCCGAGCAAGAATCGCCATGGCCAAATCTGCTTTCAACAAGAAGAGGACTCTGCTGACCAGCAAGTTGAGTTTGGCATTGAGGAAAAAACTGATAAGGGGCTACATTTGGAGCGCTGCACTCTATGGAGCAAAGACATGGACCATGAGAAAGAAGGAGAAAAAATACTTATAGAGCTTTGAAATGTACTGCTGGAGAGAATGGAAAAGATCAAGTGGACAGATCGCATAAAAAATGACGATGTACTGTGAAGAGTAGGAGAGAAGAGGAGTATTCTGCGTACAATTCTTCAGAGAAAGGCCAACTGGACTGGACATGTACTTAGACACGAGGGACTCATACATGATGTCATCGAAGGGAAACTCAAAGGAAACGCAGGACGAGGAAGAAGAAGAATTCAACATCTGGACGACATGAAAGATGGAAGGAGATACAACAGACTGAAGGAAGAAGCTGAAGACAGCGAACAGTGGAATCACAAATTCTCTGTACGAAGACATGGACCTGCCACTAGGCAGAATACTACGAAATAATAATAACGTACCTCATTTATAGCAAAACCTCCAGCTCTCTGAAACACATGTCAGTCTTATATAACCACACCATGTATCAAACACATTTGAGAATGAAACATGCTTATACTTATTTACAGGTTGAATCACGATCATTAAAAGTGCGACTATTGTAGGTGAAGGGAAAATATCTGCATTTTACTACAGCTGATAGCGTATATGTGCAATACATTTATAGCTCAAAAATCATCAGTAGTGCCACAGACAAGACTCTGATTTCCCACAGGTTTTCATGATCGTAATTGGTTGCTTTGGTTTTTTGTTTGCTAGCAATGTAAAACAGAAAAAATGCAGCGCATAATACAGAAAATCATTTACTTTTACGACAACATTCGTCAATTTTGTGTTGAAATCAATGAATATTATACCTTTCGTCTTGGTTACACGTACCTGTTATGATCCAAGTAGAATATCTCTGATTTCATTCTATATCCGTTGTCATACATACTAGAAAAACAATCCAGACCTCTAAAACTGATCCATACAAGCAGCTTCTACGTTGTCTTCTTTATAGAGCCTGGCATTTACCGAGCACCTTTCCAGCAAATTCGAGTCTTCCATATACTTTTTCCTACTGCTTTTTTCGAGTGATTTTTCTCATTCATTTACATTAGTCTGTATACTGAAGAACAAAATTAAGGTATTCACTCAGTTTTAAACTCAGAAAATGATACTGCATCAAGTGTTATGAAATTCTTTTTAGATTATAGTGAAGGAGTTGCAATTTTTTTAATCATTCCCACGTTATGCATAGTATCCTCTAAGAACTCAGTGGTTCGTCAGTGAAATGTGATTCATGCCATCGGTATGTGCACTGAACAAGTGTCAGAACTCACAATATTAACTTAGTAATGATCTCAGTCGTTAGGACCTTATTTTACAGTGAAATCGTCTTAGCTGTGCTGCATTGGTCCACTGGGAACTCACTTGCAAGCACTGTACAGTTACTTGACATATTCCTCACAAAGTAGGCAGAGCAGCTTGACAGTGAACATGCAACGTCACTCTACATAAGGCTGTTTGTACTTGACGGTATAAATATTTTGCATGTTATGGCTGCCATAATCTGAGACCAATGCCATGTTTTATTCATGTTATAAGATTCAGAGATCTTGTAGTTACCATTGTAAAGTGTCATAGTAAGAATGATTATCTGTAAAACTTACACCATGAATGAAAATACATCCATTTGTATGGAAATATCCAACTCAGTGTCTTGAATTACTGCTGTTACAAATTGCACTGTAGTTCACATGACAGTTTAGAATTGTCGACAAAACAACCATGCTAACGAACCAGATCTACAGTAGTATCTTTCAGACGCATCTTGCATCACATGTATATTGCAAGTATAGAGCTCATAAACAGTAACGTCCTGGATATGTTGAGATCAGACAAATTTGATGGCTAAGACATCAACGTGAGTGTTCTGTCGACAACGGTAGACAGTTTGGAACTTATACCATATAGGGTGCTCATGTGGGAAATCATACTATAAAAACTCCAGCAGGTATGTGGTTGGT
The DNA here is from genome assembly GCF_021461385.2 of Schistocerca piceifrons. NCBI lineage: Eukaryota > Metazoa > Arthropoda > Insecta > Orthoptera > Acrididae > Schistocerca > Schistocerca piceifrons. Next base: position 560,422,683 of record NC_060143.1, read on the forward strand.
ATGGTGCAGTTGGAAGTGTGGTGGTTGTTCTAGTAGTACATTCAGTTTCAAACACGAGATCTCATGGTGAATTCAGTAAGGTGGCAATAGTAGATTCACAACGAAGATACTGAACTACACTGGTGTCCAGAATTAAAGCAACAAACGAAAATGTTGCAAGGTTGCTTTCATTTTCCCACAAAAATGTATAAACAAGCGATAGTAAAGTAAAACAATGTAAAGAATACAGAAGGTAAACAACTGCAACACGCATAACGGAAGACAAAAATGTTGTTCGTTTTCTCCAAATTAATGGATTAGTACACACATTCCGATAACTGATTAATGTGCTCAGTATAGGGTGTGACAAAATCTGGCAGCCATACAGGCTTGACAACGAGGGGGCTTGCAGTGAATTATGTCCTCAGTCTCAGTTGAGTCAGTCCTTCCTGCAGAGCTGCTCGCAGTGTTGGAGAGTTGTTAGTGGATGCTGAAGTGATGCAAGTTGTGTCCCTACTGTATCCCAGACCTGCCCTGTGGGATTCAAATCGGAAGAGCGAAAAGGCCGCTCCATGCGGTTAATATCTTCCGTTTCATGCTCTATGATCTATGAGGTCGAGCATTATCGTCCACCAATACGAAGGCTTATTTATATTTTAGTAGGACATGCTGGTCTTAGTTTTGAAAAATTCGAGAAAAAATGTTGGAAGGTATGGCAATCCCGGACGCGTGCTGTAGTCCATTTAGCAGCACGCTTGCCATTGGATAGTTGGAGAAGAGCGAAGTCCGTTATCTATTGATGCCATCTGTTGCACCCCTCAACAACCGCAAATGAGGTTCCAAGATCTCGTCACGATACGTGACAGCAGTTAAACCTTGCCGCCTGACCTGCACAATTTCATGAAGAGGGGTTCGAGTTGTTAACATAATCCCTGCCCACACCATTAGGCATCCTCCTCGATATCGGGCTCTATCCATATTGTTTGGGTCCCGATATCACGTTCCACGTTCCTTCCAGATGCGAACCCCTTGACAACTACTCTCCAGACTAAATTGGGACTCAACTGTTAAAACGACATTGTCTCACCGTTCGGCCACCCAGGTGGCATGTTGATGACTCCACTCTTGACATTTCTGTCCGTGAAGACGCGTCAGAGTTAGACAGCAGCTCTCTACAATTAAAACCACTCTGCCGAAGCCCTTTTCACACCATCTGCCTTGATACAACAAGTCCAGTGGATGCTGACAGCTCACATGCCAGTTTCCGTGTAGTACTAAGGCGGTAGCGTCGTGATCTTACAGCAAAATAACGGTCATCTCTTCTGGAATCGCATGTGATCGGCTCTTCCCTGGTCTTCGGGATACAGTTTCGGCCTGTAAACACTGTCGCCACATCAGAGAAACAACAGAACGATTCACACTAGGCCATCAGTCGACATCAGTTTGCGACTATTCTGATTCCTTTATTTCTCGGGCCCTCCACCGCAGAGGGTCTGGTAGTCATCTTCTCTGTGCCATACTGCACCGTCTGTGACTTTGTATGCAGCGACTGTGGATGTGGGGCTTCCTAGTAAACACTACATCGTTTCGTAGGTCATCACTAGCATGGTTGTCCGTTGACCGGAATGCCATCATCCATGCAGAATATGATCGTACGGACACATGGTTGACAGTTTGTATGATTTTGGACATGTTGAGAGCCCTTCTTGGCAAAATGTAACAATGCAGACGCGATCGAACTGCGGTATTGACCGTCTAGACATGATTGAACTGCAGACAGCACGAGCAGTGTACCTCCTGGTGGAATAGCTGGAATTGATGTGCTGTCGTACCACCCCCCCTCCCCGCCCCCCCTCCCCACACGGCGAATAGGCGCTGCTCGTGCATGGTTGTTTACATATTTGGGCGAGTTTAGTGACATTTCTGAACCGTCAAAAGGACTGTGTCTGTGACAGAATATCCACAGTCAACGTCTATCTTCATGAGTTCTGGGAACAAGGGTGACGCAAAACTCTTTTTTCGATTTGTGTATTTACATTCTTAGTATGAAATATTTCAGTTTACCCCTAATGTATTTCTGTACGAGCTGTTATGAACGTCTATTATAAACACGTTTCAGTTAAATAAACAACTGTCTTCCCATTACTGCAAATATCAGCGGCACTGCCAATGTTATGTGCCTCACACAGAGGTGCCGTTTTGTTACCATCTCTACCAGTGTTTTGGTGTACACTGAGGAGCCAAAGTCATGGGATAACTCCTAATATCGTGTTGGACCTCCTTTTCCCGGCGCGCTGCGTCATCTCGATGTGGCCCGGACTCGACAAGTAGTTGGAATCTCCTGCAGAAATAGTTTGCCATTCTGCCTCCGTAGCTGTCCATAATTTCGAAACTATTGCCCACGCAGGATTTTGTGCTCGAACTCACCTGTCGATTACGTCACGTAAATGTTTGATGGGATTTTTGTCGAGTGATCTGGATAACTAAATCGTTTCGCTCGAATTATTCAGAACGTTCTTCAAACCAGCTGCAGTGACATGGTGCATTATCATCCGTAAATTTCCATCCTGTTTAGGAACATGAAGTCCACGAATGGCTCAAATTACAAATTGGATAGAGGACCCAATCCATGCCTGTAAACACAGGCTCCTTCATTATGGAGCCACCAGCAGTTTGCACATTGTCTTGTTGACAACTTGAATTCAAGGGTTCGTGGGATCTTGAAGCTACCATATGCCCTTACCAACTGAAATACGGACTCAACTGACCAGGCCGTGGTTTTCCAGTTGTCTAGGGTCACGACAGTAGACGGGCTGCAGGTAATGTCATGCTGTAAGCAAAGCCACTCGCGTCAGTCGTCTACTGTCATAGCTCGTAAGATCAGATTTCGTCGCACTGTCCTAACGGATACATTCGTCGTGCGTCCCACATTGATTTCTGCCGTTCTTTCGCGCAGTGCTGCTTGGCTGTTAGCAAACACGGCTGTTCTCGCTCGTTAAATGAATACAGTCGACCATTGCGCTGTCGATGGGGAGAAGTAATGCATTAAACGTGGTATTCTCGGCACACACATGACACTGTAGATCTCAGAATATTGAATACTCTGTTTCCGGAATGTAATGTCCCATGCACTTACTCCACTTACCACCCCACGTTCACACTCTTTTTATTACCATCATGCGGTCATAAACATGTCAGAAACCTTTTCACAATCACTGAGAGCAACTACCTTCTTCTTGGATTTTGCGTTTACCTTTATTTCATTCCTTCCCCCCCCCCTCCCCCCCCGTATGGGCTGCGGGTGGGCTGTCAGCGGTACAACATTCCACTGAACACGATTAAATATTTTTTAACGACAATTAGAAACAAAGTATGGGACTGTCTTTTCTTTTAAATTAAAAATCAAAGATGAACATTTAAATAAACGAAAATATAACATTTTAAAAACACATAGCAGAAGATGAATTTCTGTAAATAAATATGAAGGAACTTCACAAATTGAGAAGTATTGTTGGAGAGAGTATGTTCCATAGGGTAGAGGAATGCGGGTAAAAGGATAGGAGTCTGTTAAGTAGGAAAATTATGGAGGTGATAGGTAGAAGTTGAGATGGACAGCAGGAAATACAGTAGGTGGAAAAGACAGAGGATGAGGAGCAGTGAGTTGTGTGGGTATGGTAATGGTTACAAGAGGGAGGGGATGGGGATGGATGGAAAGGGAAAAAGAGAGAGGAACCCTTTCGCGGAGTGGGACGTGAGGTGGAGGAGAGCTAAATTTGGTAGAAAGGATAAATACTGGGGCATATCCCATTGTCTAGAAGAGGAGTTGGTTGAAGTTGCGTTTCGATAAGAGATAGAATGTGTTTAGGTGTAGGGACGGAGGGAAGCGTTTGTGAAAGCGCAGAAGACCACAATGGAATTAAGATTCTACTCTGTGAGCAATATAGCAGATGTGAAGGTATTCCATGTGGATGAGGGGGGTGGGAATTTTATTAGATAATAAGGGAACCATGTGTGGAAGGTAAACGGATGCGGAAAGCAAGACGAGGGTGCATGGCGTTCGAGGCTCAGGAGGGACTTACAGAACTTTGGAGGGGCGAAGATCTGTGCAACATTTGCGTAACAGAGAATGGGCTAGATCAGAATTATATGAGTGTGGAGGATAGTGAAGGCGTGAAATCCTCACGTTCAACCTATTAAGAGTTTCAACAACGTCCCTCTATTGTGGATTTCCTGTTGGAGGTCAGTAGGTGAGGATTCCACGTCAGGTGCTGGCCGAGCGTTCGTCCAAGATGTTTTAGCGTGTTAGGTAAGGTAGAAATCATGGAGGCGGAATGTGCAGGTGGTTCGTCCTGTAATTATTGCTGGGGTTTAGTAGGGGTTGATCTTGAGGAGCCGTTTGTTACACCAGGAAGCTGGGTGAGGTGCATTTCGAGGGATCGTTGGGATATATGGAGTGTAGGGTGGACGGCGAGAAAAGTGGTGTCATCAGCATACTGAAGGATGTGGACTGGTGGGGATGGTTTGGGCAAGTCAGCAGTGTAGAGGAGGTGAAGGAGAGAAGAGAGGACGGAACCTTGGGCCACTTCTGCTGTAGGTTAGATGGTTCAGGAATTGGTATTGTTAATAGTCACGAAACGGTGGGCTACACAGCTTTTTCTTTCTTTATTACTAATTTCACACCTGATACAGGTAGGCCAGCAGCGGCATACCACGCCGCTCTTCGGCCACAGATAAAACTAATGGTACAAAAGAAGACAATCGCAGAACAGACATGGTGGATATACAAACGTAAACATAAAAAATTAAAATACACAGAGCCATTCAAGGGCGCAGAGCCCAAAATAAAAATGTTCAGACACGTGGACACGCACAGAGATAACAGATGACACATGCGAACGTTGGAGCACAAACGATTAAACACTGGAACACTTGAGCACGAACACGTCCGCACACACAAACTCTAGGTGACGATCTCTGGCGCACGAAATTTCACTATACATGTACGAGTCTGGGGACCGACCAAAAGGGGTAAAAAGGGGGGAGGAGGGAGAGGGGAGTGTGTAGATGCCAGTGGCAGAGGAGATGAAGGAAAGAAGGTAGAGGATAGGGGAAGCCCAGGGGGAGGAGGGAGGGACGAAGGGAAGAGGGAGAGAGGGGACAGAAGGTGCCCTCAGGAAAAAACACAGGGTGCAGTAGAGGAGGATCATAGTTGGTAGGAGGGGTAGATGGAGGGGATGAGGGCATCATCAGGGAGGGGGGTTGGTGGAAGCCACCATGGACGAGGGTATGGAGAGTGGGAGAGCAGGTGGGATATGGGACTGCAGGCGCAGCAGCAGACATGGGTGGGAGAGGATGGGAGAGACAAGCGGGTGAGGGGGATCAAGTTTGTGGGAGGTGTGGGAACAGAATAAGGTCATGTAGGATCCGCATGGGGGAGGGGAGATGGATGCGATAGGCGAGGGATTTTTAAAAGGTAGGAGGGGCGGAGATCCAGGCGGGATGAGCATAGCAGAGGATAGGGCGGATAAGGGATTTATAGGTGTGGAGGATGGTGGAGGGGCCCAGACCCCATGTGCGGCCAGGAAGGAGCTTGAGAATACGGAGTCGGGACCGTGCCTTGGATTGCCCGGAGATGGGGGGTCCAGGAGAGGCGACGGTCAAGGGTACCGCCAAGATACTTATGGGTGGGGGTGAGGGCGATAGGATGGCCATAAATGGTGAGATAGAAGTCCAGAAGACGGAAGGAAGGGGTGGTTTTGCCTACAGTGATCGCCTGGGTCTTGGAAGGATTGACCTTTAGTAACCACTGGTTAAAACAAGCGGTGAACCGGTCAAGATGGGACTGAAGAAGGTGTTGGGAGCGTTGCAGGGTGGGGGCGAGGGCAAGGAAGGCATACAGCTTTCTTTTCTTTTTCTTTATTGTGATTTTGATCACCTTACACAAGGCAGGCTGTCAGCAGCTGAGTACGCCACTCTTCAGCCTTGAGGTTTACAATAAGTAATACATAGAGGGGGCACAGAGAATACAATCAAAACGGCGGGCAAAACAATGTAGACACAAAAAAAACAAAAAAACATGGAGCCGTTCACGCTGGGCGAGAAAACATCACCGACACTAGTTGACACGGAGCACAAATCATGGATGATGGCGGCGGTACACGTGAACAGTGGCGGCGTGACGGCGAACAAACACTAAACACAAACGAAGGCACACACATGAGACACTGCTGGCGATGAACTCCGGTGCACGAATGTTCACTGTGCGTGTGCGAGTCCGGGGACCTGCCAAGAGAGGTGGAGGAGGAAGGGGAGTGGGAGAGCGAGAGGGGAGAGCAGAGATGCCACAGGCAGGGGAGATAGGGGGAGGGAGGAAGGGGGTGCGGAAGCCCGGGGGAAGAGGGGTGGAGGGTGGGGACGGGGGAAAAGGAAAGAGAAGGGAAGGGAAGAGAAGGGAGGGAGGGTGCCTAAAGGAAAGGACACCGGAAGTGGGGGGTGGGGCAGGGTCAATGTTGATAGGAGAGGTAGATGGAGGGGAGGAGAACATCATCAGGGAGGGGGAGCTGGTGGAAGCCACCTTGGGAGAGGGTAAGGAGGGTTGAGAGATGGAGACCGGATGGGACGTGGGAATACAGGCGTGGCAGCGGGTGGGAGTGGGAGAGGCTCAGGGAGACTAGGATCGAGCTTACGGGAGGTGTACAGGATCCGTATCCTTTCAAGGAAAAGGAGGAGGTTGGGGAAGGGGATGAGATCGTACAGGATCTGCGTGGAGGGGGGGAGATGGATGCGATAGGCGAGGCGGAGAGCATGGCGTTCAAGGATTTGGAGGGATTTGTAAAAGGTAGGCGGGGGGGCAGAGATCCAAGCCAGATGGGCATAACAAAGGATAGGGTGGATGAGGGATTTATAGGTGTGGAGGATGGTGGAGGTCGGAGAGGAACTTGAGGAGGCTGAATCGGGAGTGTGCCTTGGCTTGGATTGTCCGGAGGTGGGGAGTCCAGGAGAGGCGACGGTCGAGGGTGACACCAAGGTACTTAAGGGTGGGAGTGAGGGCGATAGGACGGCCATAGATGGTGAGATAGAAATCAAGGAGGCGGAAGGAAGGGGTGGTTTTGCCTACAATGATCGCTTGGGTTTTGGAGGGATTGACCTTGAGCAACCACTGGATGCACCAAGTGGTGAACCAGTCAAGAAGGGATTGGAGAAGGTGTTGGGAGCGCTGCAGGGTGGGGGCAAGGGTAAGGAAGGCGGGGTCATCGGCAAACTGGAGAAGGTTGGCGGGGGGTGACGGCGGCGGCATGTCCTCCGTGTACAAAAGGTACGGAAGGGGAGAGAAGACAGAGCCTTGGGGCACACCGGCAGAGGGGAAAAAGGTGTAGGAATCTGTGTTATGGAAGGTGACAGAGGTAGGACGGCGGGAGAGAAAGGAGCCGATCAGACGGACGTAGTTAATGGGAAGGGCGAAGGTTTGGAGCTTGAAGACGAGACCAGAATGCCATACGCGGTCATAAGCACGTTCGAGGTCCAGGGAGAGGAAGATTGCGGAGCGACGGGAATTATGCTGTTCGGAAAGGAGATGAGTGAGGTGAAGGAGTAGGTCGTCGGAAGAGAAGGACGGTCGAAAGCCACATTGGGTAACGGGAAGGAGGCGGTGCTGGCGGAGATGCTGGTGGATGCGTTGGGTGAGGATAGATTCCAGGACCTTGCTGAAGGCTGAGGTAAGGCTGATGGGATGGTAGGAGGAGACGGCGGACGGCGGTTTGCTAGGTTTAAGGAACATGAGGATATGGGAGGTTTTCCACAGGTCGGGGTAGTAACTGGTGGACAGGACCACATTGTAGAGCCTGGCCAGTGTGGAGAGGAAAGAGACAGGAGCTTCACGAAGGTGACGGTAGGTGGCACGATCGTGACCAGGAGCGATGTTGCGTTTTGTGCGGAGTGTAGCAATGAGATCCTGTGTAGTGATAGGGGCATTGAGTTCTGTGTGTGCAATGTTGTCCAAGTACTGGAAACCAGGTGCAAGGGGAGGGACAGAGGTGTCAGTTTGATCGCGGATATCCGGGAAGAGGGAGCAATTGAACTGGGGATCATCGGGGATGGAAAATACTCGTACATTGGAGAGGTGGGAGGCAAAGTGATTGGCCTTACTAAGGGTGTCAGGGAAAGGGTGATCATCTTGGAGAAGAGGATAGTAGGGGGAGGGTTTAGTTCCGGTAAGGCGACGGAAGGCTGACGAGAACTTGGACGAGTTGATAGGTAGGGTAGCATTTAAATGGGTGCATGTCTGTCGCCAGTCCCGGTGTTTCTTAGCCGCGAGCAAATTACGAATGTGTCGCTGGAGTTGCCGGTGGCGTCGTAGTGTGTCCGGGTCACACGTGCAGACGAAGGCACGGTAGGAGACGGCGGGATTCACGGAGGAGGAGGACGGCCTGTGGGGGTAAGGTAGGACGGTGCGGGTGGATGGCGACAGTAGGGACGTGGGCCTCCACGGCCTCAGACAAGGTCTGCTGGAGAAAGGAGGCGGTATGGGTGACATCATCAGGGTGGTGGTAGGTGAAAGGGTGGCTATCGACCTGGGTGAAGAGGGTATCCCGGTAGGCATTCCAGTTGGCACGGGAATAGTCATGGATGTACTTAGGGGGAGGGTCATTACGAGGGTCGGGGCGGGGGTGACGACCGTCTGAAACGGTGAGGAGGACAGGGAGATGGTCGCTACCAGGCATACAGCTCAATCCAATCCCTTTATATCCTGCGTACGAGGTTTTGCCGCTATCTGTGTATGTGCTTATTACTGTCCCATAGATTTTGTCATCTCATTGTATTTTAACGTTAGTTGATGAACACAAGTGACGAATGAAGTCGCAGGAATACATTGGCTGTTAAATACGCTATACTATGAAGTAATGATTTTTCACTGTGCACAGTGTCAGCTGTAGTACTTATCCGCGATACGAACTCATATCATGTGATACCACAGGTGGTCTATAAGACCAGAAATATGTCTTTTCGATGCTGACATGTCACAGACAGGTCTGAAATATTTATCATATAAATAATGATTTCAAAAACGTAATAACTTCTGATTCCTAACCGTATATAGGCTGCATTACTTTTCATTTCAGCATGAACATGAGAATGACTATAAAGCCGGAATCATTATAGTGTAAAGTAAATTAACAATCAAATGACGGGACTTTCTTTAAAATGAATGCATAAAAGTTTTACAGTCATTTTCAAAACAAGGTAATTAAGAAATTCTTTGTATTTATAATGCTAAGCTGTAATATCTTAAGAAGACAATACATGAATCTATCCGTATAAAAAAATACGAAGTGCTGTTCTCAGAGTTCACGAAAGTAGTCGAGAAATGGCACATAGGAAATAATGTCGATTAGATCCTTTATGCTGAAAGAAAAAAATTCGGTTGATACCAAAGCGCAAAAGCTCTCTGTGTAAAGTCGGTTTCTGAAATGAGCGAGCCCGTTCAGGTAAATTTCCATCACCGGGGAAGCTGCCTCTAGTAATCAGAATGGAGAATGAATGAGGCTTTTGATGAATTTTGCATAATGATTGCATCGTCCATAAGTAATGGGCTCCAGCGTGTGTTTGTTATGCGCGTAGCGTGTGCAGACGCCGCAAAATGACGGCCTCAATACGCGGAGGGTGTGGCGTCACGTGGGAGCAATTTTATGGCAGCTTTTCCGCTCTTGCGAAGAATTACATAAAGCATTTCCCCCTATTTACCGATTCCATTATTGATCCTACGAGATAACGTACTATGCACGACTCGGCACACCTAAGGAGACTTTTATTTTAGTTACGCTGTAGTTGATGCACACTACTGGCCATTAAAATTGCTTCACCAATAAGAAATGCAGATGTTAAACGGATATTCATTGGACATATATATTATACTAGAACTGACACGTGAATGCATTTTGACGCAATTTGGGTGCATAGATTCTGAGAAATCAGTACCCAGAACAACCACCTCTGGCCGTAATAACGGCCTTGATACGTTTTTAGTCAAACAGAGCTTGGATGGCGTGTACAGGTACAGCTGCCCATGCAGCTTCAACACGATACCACAGTTCATCAAGAGTAGTGACTGGCGTATTGTGACGAGCCAATTGCTCGGCCACCATTGACCAGACGTTTTCAGGGGCAGCAGTCGAACATTTTCTGTATCCAGAAAGGCGCGTACAGGACCTGCAAAATGCGGTCGTGCATTATCCTGCTGAAATGTAAGGTTTCGCAGAGATAGAATGAAGGGTAGAGACACGGGTCGTAACTCATTTGAAATGTAGAGTCCACTGTTCAAAGTGCCGTCAGTGCGAACAAGAGGTGACCAAGACGTGTAACCAATGGCACCCCATACCATAACGCCGGGTGATACGCCAGTATGGTGATGACGAATACACGCTTCCAATTTGCGTTCACCGCGATGTCACCAAACACGGATGCGACCGTCATGATGCTGTAAACAGAACCTTGATTCATCCGAAAAAATGAAGTTTTGCCACTCGTGCACCCACGTTCGTCGTTGAATACACCATCGCAAGAGTTCCTGTCTGTGATGCAGCGTCAAGGGTAACTGCAGCCATGGTCTCCGAGCTGATAGTCCATGCTGCTGCAAACGTATCGAACTGTTCGTGCAGATGGTTGTCGTCTTGCAAACGTTCCTATCTGTTGACTCATGGATCGAGACGTGGCTGCACGATCCGTTACAGCCATGCGGATAAGATGCCGTTGGCATCCAGCACGGCATTCCGTATTACCTTCCTGAACCCACCGATTCCATATTCAGCTAGCAGTCATTGGATCTCGACCAGCGCGAGCAGCAATGTCTCGATACGATAAACCGCAATCGCGATAGGCTACAATCCGACCTTTATCAAAGTCGGACACTTGATGGTAAGCATTTCTCCTCCTTACACAACAACGTTTCACCAGGCAACGCCGGTCAACTGCCATTTGTGTATGAGAAATCGGTTGGAAACTTTCCTCATGTTAGCAAGTTGTAGATGTCGCCACCGCCGCCAACCTTGTGCGAATGCTCTGAAAAGCTAATCGTTTGCATATCACAGCATCTTTTACCTGTCGGTTAAATTCCGCGTATGTAGCACATCATCTTCGTATTGTAGCAATTTTAATGGCCAGTAGCGTAATTTGAAGAAGAAATTTAACGTTTTATATTGGACTGCAATCTAGTGTCGTATTCACAACTCTAAAGTGTCGCTCAAAGTTTCAGTTTGATGTTTTCTCGCTGACGTTGCAAACAAGATTATGCCCGATAAAAACGCTGGAAAGCTGGTCGATCATCTTTTTGTTTAGTTATTCATTAACATTGAAAAATTAGAAATATTATCAAATTGTGGAAACCAGTAATTTCCGATTGCATGTAGACTATTATTGCTCCTATGTGAGGTGATTAGGTTCTACATAAGACAATTGGTGACGAACACATAAAACAAACAGAACTTTCTAGATGAATGAAAGTCAAGTAAATTTTCAGTCGTACTGCTTCTATTGCTTCTAGCACAAAAGTGTCCTTTTTGTAAGTTATAATGTCATACGACAGTTTCAGCTAGAAAGAAACCCTAATGAAGGGGAAGTTGTTGGTGATAACGGTTCGTATTGTTAGCTAGTAAATAATACTTAAGAAGTGTATTTTTTGTGCAAAGATATGTAACAGGAAAATGCCTTTTGACATTATCAAAAACGACATTAACACTGGGTAAATCACAATATCAGTAGTGTTTTCTGCAGTTGTCTACTGCGAGCCGTTTGTGTGCAAAATTTCCGTACCAACACTTGTTTTTGCCATTCAACCTGCGTAATTGCTAGGTACGATATTATTTTTACTTACAGTGTGCGTGTGTGTTGCTTTGGTACAGTGCGACATGCTAGTCAGTTGTTGTGTGATAGTCTAAGCAGCAGGTCGTGAATGGAAGACGGGATTTACTAATGGAGGAAAAGCTGACATGCCCATGGTGAATGGAGAGTGTAAGAAGAATGTAGTTCGTTCTTGTAAGGTGTATACAGCGAGATACCGCAATAGACGTCTGCAGTTATGACAGATATTTGTCAGCCTCTTCAAGCAGTTCCGTGTAACTGGAAAGCAGTAAACAACATAACAAAAGAAAACAAGTAACGACAGAAAAGGGGGAAATTAATGTTCTTGTTGCTGTTGCAGCTAATCTGCACGTTAGTTCCCGCGCAATCGTACGAGGATGCTTCAGGCTGGTGTCCTGCTGCACTATTATTAGTATTAGTCGTAGGAAAGGTGAATTTTGTTAAAATTCAGGAAAGGCGCGGTTGGGCGATGAAGTCCGGGGCCGCTGGCAGTGTGTGGTAATAGTCGGCAGCAAGTAGGCAACGCGTAGTAAACATGGCGCGGAGCTGCAGCGGCGTATTGCACGTACGATTTGTTTGGAGTGATGAAACAAGGAGGCAGGGAAATGTCTCACGTGTTCCATTGCCTTCTTGACCGTCCAGAGCTCTGCATTGTACAACGAGAAGTTGCCTGGTAGGCTTAATGACTACCTCGAGAAACTTCGAGTAGCAGATATATCAGTTCATAAATAGGGCTAGAACAAATATTCTGTCTGCATGATTGACAAGAACTCTCTTATCTTGCACATGACAGAGTACAACAAGGCTACCACTCAGCCGTTTTAAAAATGACTTTTAACGGAAATTTGTGAGAGTATAGCGAGAACACGGTGGTTTTTACCGATGATACAAAACAAGTGGACGATGTCAGGTGTCCTGTTATCTTCCCAAATCTTATCTTTAAATATATTTCAAATGCGGGATTTTCGATTAGGCCCTCACCTAAATGGCTTCAGATTCCTCAATGATGACTGTGATCAAGTTCCTTGAACTGTAGAAAACACAAACGCTAAATTGTACTTATGTACGAGGGTTATTCCAAAAGTAAGGTCCGATCGGTCGCGAAATGGAAACGACTATGAAAATCCGATAAAGCTTTGCACAGATGTGTTGGGTAGTGTCTCTAGTATAACCCCAGTTAGCATCACGTCGCTCTTCTCATTTCTGAGCTCGCAGTGAGTGCGTAAAGATGTATAGAAAATAGTGTCTGCCGCCAAGTACGAGGGCCTGGTGAGAAATTTCGCCTGAAGCTACGCAGCCAACATTACATAACTGTCGTGCTGTTTCGTCTTCACGACAATTCTCAGCCGCATTCTGCAGGGGCAATGAAGATGCTCCTGCATCGTTTTCAAATGGAAATGTTAGATTACCCACAATACAGTCCGCAATTGTCTCCCCCTGAGTTTCATCTCTGGTCGCATGAACCGCTGTCTTTGAAGACAACATTTTGACACAGACAACGAGGTGTAGGCCAGCGTGGAAATTGGCGGAAAGCACTGGCGGCTGCCTTCTATGATGAGGCTATTGAAAAGTTGGTACAACGCTATGACAAAAGTCTAAGTCAGAACGGCGACTACGTAGAGAAGTAGCTGAAAGGTGTAGCTAATTGTTACAAGTAAAACATTTCTGATGTTCACTGTGGTTTCAATTTGGCAATCAATCGGACCTTACTTTTGGAATAACCCTCGTAGAATGAGGAATATTTATTGCAGGCGGCTTCTAACAGTAGTAATGTATTCTTTGAAATCTATGATACAAATCTGTATTAGGAAAGAAAGTATTACTAATACAGCTATGCCTGATGCATTTACAAAGTACTGGGAATTTGATATTTATGAAGATGTGGAGACATTACGTTTAAGTTACCAGCATCTGGTTAATATTAATAATTAATGGGTTATCAGGTATCTGCATTAAGACGGCTTACAAAAAGATGGGTGAACTTTAGAAATCTATCTGTCTATCACTTGCGAGTTGTCCCGTGGTTACGCAGAGTGGACCGTGGTTAATCGGATTTGGCATTTAATTTTAAGGGGTGGCCGGATGCCCTCGCCCCCCCCCCCCCCCCAAACGGAATTAGTGTTTCCCAGATGTCTGTGTCTAGTGGAATCCATGAATGTGAATGTGTTCAGATGTCTGCGAGTCGTGTAACTGAGGCGGAACGTGGGGACCAGCCAGGTATTCACCAAGTGGGATGTGGAAAACCGCCTAAAAACCACATCCAGGCTGGCCAGCACACCGGCTCTCGTTGTCAATCCGCCGGGCGGATTCGATCTGGGGCCGGCGCACCTACCTGAGTCCAGGAAGTAGCACGTTACAGCTCTCGGCTACCCTGGCGGGTGTGTGAACTTTAGAAATATGTGTCATATTTATTACAGTCTTGCTTGAGATTGAATAGGGTGAGGAAAGTTACTACTTCTACTTATTATATCTGTCTGCAGTTAACTTAATTGCTTGTTAATTTTCTGCATTGCTTAGGGAGCGAGTCACAATATGCTGCGTTCCACTAAATTCCCTGAATTACTCAGGCTGTGGAATCTAAACCGCAGTAGGTATCGTAATACCATTGAGTATGGAGGAAGTTAAAAGTGCTGAGAGGTAGAAAATTACGGGATGGACTTGTATAAAATACGATAAGCAAACTGTGGAGTTTGAGAAGGCTAATTAGACCTCAATTGATTGAAGTACGGAAAACGGTTGCAAAAGAAGACGAATGGGTAGCTTCGAAAGATGAAATAGAGGAGGCTGAAAATATCAAATACGCGAAATGTCGAAGTACAACATAAATTATTGAATAACGAACGTCGTATTAAATTTAAGTGTCTCAAAGAGAAGATATAAGAACGGTACAAATAAAGCTAAAGGTAATGCAGGCGTCTAAAATTTTACACGGGAATGAAGTGCAAAATGACAGAGCTGGAATCACAGAAGAAATGTAATGTTATTGAAGCATGTATCACAATCGAAAGGAGGCGTGCCACTTACATAGAAAATTTTAAGAATCGCTTAGAGACAAGAGAAGCAAATACTTGAGTAAAAAACTGCTCATATAATTAGGCTGTACTAATAAGTACGAAAAGGGAGGCTGAAATTTGAAAGGAATCTATTGACAATATGTACACTGATAAAATCAAAACTGGAGCTGATGGGAGATATGATGGGAAGAATTTTACAGGTCAGCGAGAGGTCCAGACTGAAACAATGTACCAGGAGTGGACGAAACACTCTCAGGATCAGCTAGATTTACAGAATATATCAAGAGACAATTGCTCTGCGTTTTATGTACTATATATGAGACGCGTGAAATATGTTAAGACTTCAAAAGAATGTAATACATCCAACTGCAAAGAAGGCGTGTGATGACATTTATACAATAAATCGTAGTCGCAGAATATTAACACAAATTATTTACAGATGAACCGAAAAATTGGTAGAACCGATATGGGTGCGGATCAGATCCTGTTCCTATGACTTGTGAGAACACGAGAGATACTACTTACCTTACGAATCTTCTTGAAAAAATCATACCTACGTGTTTGACTTTACTAATTTCGAGAAATTTTTTGACAATGTTAACTGGATGCACTTTTTGAGGCCCTGAAAGCAGCAGGAGTAAAACGGAGAGAAGGGTTGTCTACCACTAGTACGAAATCCAAATTGCAGTTAAAAGGATCACAAGATTCGGAAGGGAGTCGGTAGATGAGCGAGAATGTGTTGTAACCTACCCCTATGTTATTTATGCTGCACTTTAAACAGGAAATGAAGAGAAACGGGGTAAAATTAAGAAAGAATATTGTAATTCGATGAGAAAAAATAAAAACTTGGAGATCCGCACAAGACATTGTAATTCAGTGAGAGATGGCGAAGCTCTGGTATGATCAGTGTAACGGAATTGATAGTATTTCGAAAAGGGGTAAAAGATTAACATTAATAGTAGCAAACAACGGTACTGGAATGCAAACAGTTGGCTATCTAGGTTGAGGGAATTACATTAGGAAATGAGTGACTGAAAATGGCAGGTGGGTATAGGTATTCCGGCAGCGTAGTGACAGCCAGAACAGAGAGATTGGCAAGAAAACGTATCATAAAAGCGAAATTTTTAACTTTGATTGCAAATTTAAAAGCTCGGGAAGATTTGCTGAAGGTACTCATTTGGATAGTAACCTTGTGTGGAAGTGAAACGTGGACCACAAGCAACATGGTGATAATAGCTTTTGTTACGTGATGTAGCCAGACAATGCTAAAGTCAGAATGAGTAGACTGGATATCCAAGGAGAAGGACCTAACGAGTTTGGAAAAAGATATGTTTTGCTGGACTTGATCAAAAGACGAGAACTGCTGACGCTACAGATCCTGAAGCATCAAAGAGTCATCATTTTTTCTAATTGAGGAAAGCTTAAATGTATAACATGTGGAAGGAGCCTAGCGTAAATACAGTAAGCATGTTCAAATGGATGAAGTTAGCAGTAAGTATGAAGAGATCAAATGACTTACAGAGGATACTCTAGCGAGACGACCTACATCGAACTATTCCACGGAATGAAGGCCACAACAACAACAGATGGAATCACATGGGAACCAGCCACCGTAAACATAATATGGATGTCTAAAGTTTACCGCAGCAAGATGTATTAATTGGTGTAAAGGTCAGCAACGCCCTGCAACCTTTGACCAGCTCTAAACTGTACAAGTTCTTGTTGGAATCCAATAGAGAAATCGCCATTTTTGAAGAGGAATGTCAACCAGAGAAACGTCCACGATCTAAATCTCATTCGCATGACTACAGTGACATGCCAGCCTCACTGTCATTGTCAAAATCCCGAAAACATGAACTTCCTGAAACTCAAATAAGGTACCGTTTTTATTATGTGTGGCCAATATACTAAATATAATTCTTCTGAGCGGAAGAAAAGACTAGCAGGAACTCATGATAATTCACCTTGAAACTGCCGTGTTTCTAATGAGAGACACATCGATGTCTTCGTTTGACAATTGGCGTCATGTGAAATGTGTAAGGACAAATATTTGTTTGATCGCATCCTTAGCAAACAGTACCTCAATGTATGTCCAATTAGCAACATTGCTTCACACAATTACGCATGCAATATTCCAACTCTGTGCCGTTAAACTGCGGTATGTCTAGCAATCAGCATTGATCGATAAACAGACTACAAGACGTTACGAAAAGGTTCTTTGCAGTCACAGAGGTGGAGAGACAGTAATTTACGAAATTACGTTGGAACGTATGTGGTACTGGTGATTATTTTGTTTTCACGAGTACGTACTCACCTTGTAGAGCTTATTTTGCTGCATGAAATTTTTCTTCGACAGGAGAGTGGGCACACTGCGAAATGACGCAGAAGAATCCAGAGAAAATTTTGTAATGTTGACGTCCCACAATAATATTTACCTGCTTATCCTACTGGAATCCTGTTTAAAATAGCTGGTAACACCAGGGGATATATACTGCGGTTAGCCAAGTGCATCCCAGCACGCTAAACATTTGGCGTCTGTCTCTCTTTTTGAGTTGTAACTTTGCCATAAATTATCTTACGAACAGTCTTAGTGAACACCGGCTACGCAAGTGCGAATCAGTGCAGATTATTTGCTGTGACGCCAGCAAATAAGTTGTTAATGAATGATTAGTATTATTCATGATGAGTTTGTAAGGTTCTGCGATGGTGTATGACTTAATCAGCGAAGATTCGAGTCAAACACACCATATTTACAAACAGCCAGCGTCACCATAATCCAATGTATCAAGAAGTATAAACTTGTACGCATATTTTCAGATGTGTCAAACTGTTACCTTCAAATACGAAGTAATATGTAAATCCGTGTGTTCTTTGTTTTGATAGGCGTAGAAGCGTTCCATATTATTCTCTGTTGTTTCCGTACAAAAATTTCATCGCTTCTGAGAATTTGTGTGATACGTAAAGCGGATTTAACAAACTATTAAGGTGAATCGAAGCTGTGGAAGAAGATTTATTGTTAATATTTTTAATGGCTTGACGGAAACAGGATTACGAATCAGGAAAGTACTTTTCCAGGAACATTTAATTCCACTTGACGCTCATATGGATTTGAAGATTGATGAAGATTTTCGTGGAAGCCGCTGTTTCTTCTAAATATTTCTTGGAGCACACTGAGGAGCTTTCGTTCTAGAACTTTCATGAACCTTTCATTGTTCGGTGAGAGCCTAAAAGCAACGGCCGTCCAAGGCGTTTCGACAGTCGCGATCCGATAAGCGGCCCACGCTTTTGAATAGCCTCCAGGGATTGGCCAGTTACCACCCCTCCACAAAAAACTGAGCCAGATCTCGATGTCAGGACAGTTCACGAACCTCCTTCACACTCACTCGAAAACATATAGTCGGTGAGTACGGTGAGTAGACACGTTTGCTATGGAACATGGTGCTAAGTAAAAATTCGACTTGAGATTTTGAAAAAAAGTCGGGATCAAAACTTTTGGCATCAGCACGCTCAGGCGTAGGGAGTGACTCATTCTATTTAGTTTATTTTGCGTATGAAAGTTATTTTCTTTCGAGTGGAACTCACAATCACGAGTTCGATTTGTTGTGCGTCTCTGTATTTAGTTGCAGACCTGCTATGAAACTGGCGGCTAGTTGCGAAAAAGTTCTGCGGTTGTTCCTTGTTGTGGAACCGGACTCTACCTTTTCCCTGGCCGCTCTTGTTTCCGCCGTAACCTACTTTGCTCAGAGGTCATGGTGTAAAGTAGATTCTCTAGAATGTATTGCAGCTTGTTGTGATGAGATTTCCACTCTTTTTAACTTCAGTCTCTGTGAAATAGCCGTGTGAGTGCATGACTGTAGACGCATCCTAGTAGATATTTCTCACAAACATATGAGGATGTCCTTAGTGCTGAATTCCCTTTCTAAATTAACATGACCCTTCCTGTCTCTGTCATCTCCTCCTGTTTCCTGTCCATTTTCTTCTCTCCCCTCTCTCTGTCCGTGTCCCTCCTTCTCCTCTGTCTCTCCATCTGTTCCTGCCTCTTCTCTCTGGCAATCTCTTCTCTCTTCCTCCCCCCGACCCAGCTCTTTCCATCCCCTACTTTCCCGTCCCTTTGTCCACCTCCTTTCTATTCCGTCTTCTGTCCATTTGCCCCTGCCCCCTCTCTGTCCAACTTCTCCTGCCCACTACCTTGGTCAAACTCCTCCTTCCCCCTCTCTGTCTGTCTGCTCTTGCCGTCTTCTCTCTCCACTATATTACCCAATCCCAGCAGGAAGTTGCTGGTTCGTATCCCCACAGTATTTCTTTCCACAGAGGAAGTAATATGTGTACCAAATTTAGTTGAAATCGGTACACAGGGTTCAGGAAGTATAATTTAAATAATAATAACGATAATAATAGTTTGGATATATGGAAATAGTGGGATTAACTTTTAGTCGTGCCGAACCATCACAATAAGCTGATCTATGCCTATCTTTTCTTACTAATTCCACATAAAAGAAATAGTCTTCCTCTAGTTGTAGATTTACGCTTGGCGATTAATAATACTACGTCCGATCACAGTATCCACTTACAAAATCTTTAAAATTGCTATCGCCGATTTCGCTCTAAAATAACGTGCGTCTAACTTCGCTCTTACCGAGGAACACCGAAAACATATTCGGTTTTTTCAACATTTGAAAACCAAAAATACGTGATGGCAGGCGCAGGCTCTATGCTGGGCTACCGCTTCACCTTTTCTCTTTGCTTTTGAAGCAGACGGAAACATAAAAGCAAGAAACGCAAAAGGTACATCATAAACGACCCCTTACTGTATACTGTCGGAAATAAGTCTCTTTATTTAGGGAGACAGCATACAGTAACCGTATTTACATTAGGGCTCATAGTTTGGTTATTTGGTGCAAGTAAAAAGAGATTTAATGCTCTTGTGCTACTACAAGTATGATTATGAAGCTTCATTTCTTTGTCCATTGCAAATTCATACTGATAAATACACTCACATACATTTATATTACATGATTGCACGTCCATGTTGTGCTGCCGTCTTAGTTTATTATTTATTCCTACATTTGTTCAAATGGTTCAAATGGCTCTGAGCACTATGGGACTTAACACCCATGGTCATCAGTCCCCTAGAACTTAGAACTACTTAAACCTAACTAACCTAAGGACATCACACAACACCCAGTCATCACGAGGCAGAGCTTACATTTGTTAACCTGTATGAACCATGGACCTTGCCGTTGGTGGGGAGGCTTGCGTGCCTCAGCGATACAGATGGCCGTACCGTAGGGGCAACCACAACGGAGGGGTATCTGTTGAGAGGCCAGACAAACATGTGGTTCCTGAAGAGGGGCAGCAGCCTTTTCAGTAGTTGCAGGGGCAACAGTCTGGATGATTGACTGATCTGACCTTGTAACATTAACCAAAACGGCCTTGCTGTGCTGGTACTGCGTACGGCTGAAAGCAAGGGGAAACTACAGCCGTAATTTTTCCCGAGGACATGCAGCTTTACTGTATGATTAAATGATGATGGCCTCCTCTTGGGTAAAATATTCCGGAGGTAAAATAGTCCCCCATTCGGATCTCCGGGCGGGGACTACTGAAGAGGACGTCGTTATCAGGAGAAAGAAAACTGGCGTTCTACGGATCGGAGCGTGGAATGTCAGATCCCTTATTCGGGTAGGTAGGTTAGAAAATTTAAAAAGGGAAATGGATAGGTTAAAGTTAGATATAGTGGGAATTAGTGAAGTTCGGTGGCAGGAGGAACAAGACTTTTGGTCAGGTGATTACGGGGTTATAAATACAAAATGAACCATGGACCTTGCCGTTGGTGGGGAGGCTTGCGTGCCTCTGCGATACAGATAGCCGTACCGTAGGTGCAACCACAACGGAGGGGTGTCTGTTGAGAGGCCAGACAAACGTGTGGTTCCTGAAGAGGGGCATCAGCCTTTTCAGTAGTTGCAAGGGCAACAGTCTGGATGATTGACTGATCTGGTCTTGTAACAATAACCAAAACGGCCTTGCTGTGCTGGTACTGCGAACGGCTGAAAGCAAGGGGAAACTACAGCCGTAATTTTTCCCGAGGGCATGCAGCTTTACTGTATGATTACATGATGATGGCGTCCTCTTGGGTAAAATATTCCGGAGGTAAAATTGTCCCCCATTCGGATCTCCGGGCGGGGACTACTCAAGAGGATGTCGTTATCAGGAGAAAGAAAACTGGCGTTCTACGGATCGGAGCGTGGAATGTCAGATCCCTTAATCGGGCAGGTAGGTTAGAAAATTTAAAAAGGGAAATGGATAGGTTGAAGTTAGATATAGTGGGAATTAGTGAAGTTCGGTGGCAGTAGGAACAAGACTTCTGGTAAGGTGAATACAGGGTTATAAACACAAAATCAAATAGGGGTAATGCAGGAGTAGGTTTAATAATGAATAGGAAAATAGGAATGCGGGTAAGCTACTACAAACAGCATAGTGAACGCATTATTGTGGCCAAGATGGATACGAAGCCCACACCTACTACAGTAGTACAAGTTTATATGCCAACTAGCTCTGCAGATGACGAAGAAATTGAAGAAATGTATGATGAAATAAAAGAAATTATTCAGATTGTGAAGGGAGACGAAAATTTAATAGTCATGGGTGACTGGAATTCGAGTGTAGGAAAAGGGAGAGAAGGAAACATAGTAGGTGAATATGGATTGGGGGACAGAAATGAAAGAGGAAGCCGCCTGGTAGAATTTTGCACAGAGCACAACATAATCATAACTAACACTTGGTTTAAGAATCATGAAAGAAGGTTGTATACATGGAAGAACCCTGGAGGTACTAAAAGGTATCAGATAGATTATATAATGGTAAGACAGAGATTTAGGAACCAGGTTTTAAATTGTAAGACATTTCCAGGGGCAGATGTGGACTCTGACCACAATCTATTGGTTATGAACTGTAGATTAAAACTGAAGAAACTGCAAAAAGGTGGGAATTTAAGGAGATGGGACCTGGACAAACTAAAAGAACCAGAGGTTGTACAGAGATTCAGGGAGAGCATAAGGGAGCAATTGACAGGAATGGGGGAAATAAATACAGTAGAAGAAGAATGGGTAGCTTTGAGGGATGAAGTAGTGAAGGCAGCAGAGGATCAAGTAGGTAAAAAGACGAGGGCTAGTAGAAATCCTTGGGTAACAGAAGAAATATTGAATTTAATTGATGAAAGGAGAAAATATAAAAATGCAGTAAGTGAAACAGGCAAAAAGGAATACAAACGTCTCAAAAATGAGATCGACAGGAAGTGCAAAATGGCTAAGCAGGGATGCCTAGAGGACAAATGTAAGGATGTAGAGGCCTATCTCACTAGAGGTAAGATAGATACCGCCTACAGGAAAATTAAAGAGACCTTTGGAGATAAGAGAACGACTTGTATGAATATCAAGAGCTCAGATGGAAACCCGGTTCTAAGCAAAGAAGGGAAAGCAGAAAGGTGGAAGGAGTATATAGAGGGTCTATACAAGGGCGATGTACTTGAGGACAATATTATGGAAATGGAAGAGGATGTAGATGAAGATGAAATGGGAGATATGATACTGCGTGAAGAGTTTGACAGAGCACTGAAAGACCTGAGTCGAAACAAGGCCCCCGGAATAGACAATATTCCATTGGAACTACTGACGGCCGTGGGAGAGCCAGTCCTGACAAAACTCTACCATCTGGTGAGCAAGATGTATGAAACAGGCGAAATACCCTCAGACTTCAAGAAGAATATAATAATTCCAATCCCAAAGAAAGCAGGTGTTGACAGATGTGAAAATTACCGAACTATCAGTTTAATAAGTCACAGCTGCAAAATACTAACACGAATTCTTTACAGACGAATGGAAAAACTAGTAGAAGCCAACCTCGGGGAAGATCAGTTTGGATTCCGTAGAAACACTGGAACACGTGAGGCAATACTGACCTTACGACTTATCTTAGAAGAAAGATTAAGGAAAGGCAAACCTACGTTTCTAGCATTTGTAGACTTAGAGAAAGCTTTTGACAATGTTGACTGGAATACTCTCTTTCAAACTCTAAAGGTGGCAGGGGTAAAATACAGGGAGCGAAAGGCTATTTACAATTTGTACGGAAACCAGATGGCAGTTATAAGAGTCGAGGGACATGAAAGGGAAGCAGTGGTTGGGAAGGGAGTAAGACAGGGTTGTAGCCTCTCCCCGATGTTGTTCAATCTGTATATTGAGCAAGCAGTAAAGGAAACAAAAGAAAAATTCGGAGTAGGTATTAAAATTCATGGAGAAGAAATAAAAACTTTGAGGTTCGCCGATGACATTGTAATTCTGTCAGAGACAGCAAAGGACTTGGAAGAGCAGTTGAATGGAATGGACAGTGTCTTGAAAGGAGGATATAAGATGAACATCAACAAAAGCAAAACAAGGATAATGGAATGTAGTCTAATTAAATCGGGTGATGCTGAGGGAATTAGATTAGGAAATGAGACACTTAAAGTAGTAAAGGAGTTTTGCTATTTGGGGAGCAAAATAACTGATGATGGTCGAAGTGGAGAGGATATAAAATGTAGACTGGCAATGGCAAGGAAAGCGTTTCTGAAGAACAGAAATTTGTTAACATCGAGTATAGATTTAAGTGTCAGGAAGTCCTTTCTGAAAGTATTTGTATGGAGTGTAGCCATGTATGGAAGTGAAACATGGACGATAAATAGTTTGGACAAGAAGAGAATAGAAGCTTTCGAAATGTGGTGCTACAGAAGAATGCTGAAGATAAGATGGGTAGATCACATAACTAATGAGGAAGTATTGAATAGGATTGGGGAGAAGAGAAGTTTGTGGCACAATTTGACCAGAAGAAGGGATCGGTTGGTAGGACATGTTCTGAGGCATCAAGGGATCACCAATTTAGTATTAGAGTGCAGCGTGGAGGGTAAAAATCGTAGAGGGAGACCAAGAGGTGAATACACTAAGCAGGTTCAGAAGGATGTAGGTTGCAGTAGGTACTGGGAGATGAAAAAGCTTGCACAGGATAGAGTAGCATGGAGAGCTGCATCAAACCAGTCTTAGGACTGAAGACCACAACAACAACAACAAATACAAAATCAAATAGGGGTAATGCAGGAGTAGGTTTAATAATGAATAAAAAAATAGGAGTGCGGGTTAGCTACTACAAACAGCATAGTGAACGCATTATTGTGGCCAAGATAGACACAAAGCCCATGCCTACTACAGTAGTACAAGTTTATATGCCAACTAGCTCTGCAGATGATGAAGAAATAGATGAAATGTATGACGAGATAAAAGAAATTATTCAGGTAGTGAAGGGAGACGAAAATTTAATAGTCATGGGTGACTGGAATTCGTCAGTAGGAAAAGGGAGAGAAGGAAACATAGTAGGTGAATATGGATTGGGGGGAAGGAATGAAAGAGTTAGCCGCCTTGTTGAATTTTGCACAGAGCATAGCTTAATCATAGCTAACACCTGGTTCAAGAATCATAAAAGAAGGTTGTATACCTGGAAGAATCCTGGAGATACTAAAAGGTATCAAATAGATTATATAATGGTAAGACAGAGATTTAGGAACCAGGTTTTAAATTGTATGACATTTCCTGGGGCAGATGTGGATTCTGACCACAATCTATTGGTTATGAACTGCAGATTGAAACTGAAGAAACTGCAAAAAGGTGGGAATTTAAAGAGATGGGACCTGGATAAACTGAAAGAACCAGAGGTTGTAGAGAGTTTCAGGGAGAGCATAAGGGAACAATTGACAGGAATGGGGGAAAGAAATACAGTAGAAGAAGAATGGGTAGCTCTGAGGGATGAAGTAGTGAAGGCAGCAGACGATCAAGTAGGTAAAAAGACGAGGGCTAGTAGAAATCCTTGGGTAACAGAAGAAATATTGAATTTAATTGATGAAAGGAGAAAATATAAAAATGCAGTAAATGAAGCAGGCAAAAAGGAATACAAACGTCTCAAAAATGACATCGACAGGAAGTGCAAAATTGCTAAGCAGGGATGGCTAGAGGACAAATGTAAGGATGTAGAGGCTTGTCTCACTAGGGGTAAGATAGATACTGCCTACAGGAAAATTAAAGAGACCATTGGAGAGAAGAGATCCACTGGTATGAATATCAAGAGCTCAGATGGCAACCCAGTTCTAAGCAAAGAAGGGAAGGCAGAAAGGTGGAAGGAGTATATAGAGGGTTTATACAAGGGCGATGTACTTGAGGACAATATTATGGAAATGGAAGAGGATGTAGATGAAGACGAAATGGGAGATAAGATACTGCGTGAAGAGTTTGACAGAGCACTGAAAGACCTGAGTCGAAACAAGGCCCCAGGAGTAGACAACATTCCATTAGATCTACTGATGGCCTCGGGAGAGCCAGTCATGACAAAACTCTACCATCCGGTGAGCACGATGTATGAGACAGGCGAAATACCCTCAGACTTCAAGAAGAATATAATAATTCCAATCCCAAAGAAAGCAGGTGTTGACAGATGTGAAAATTACCGAACTATCAGTTTAACAAGTCACAGCTGCAAAATACTAACGCGAATTCTT
This sequence comes from Schistocerca piceifrons, assembly GCF_021461385.2. Classification (NCBI taxonomy): domain Eukaryota; kingdom Metazoa; phylum Arthropoda; class Insecta; order Orthoptera; family Acrididae; genus Schistocerca; species Schistocerca piceifrons. The sequence continues at coordinate 560,448,099 of NC_060143.1, forward strand.
TACAGACGAATGGAAAAACCGGTAGAAGCCGACCTCGGGGAAGATCAGTTTGGAATCCGTAGAAATGTTGGAACACGTGAGGCAATACTGACTTTACGACTTATCTTAGAAGAAAGATTAAGAAAAGGCAAACCTACGTTTCTAGCATTTGTAGACTTAGAGGAAGCTTTTGACAATGTTAACTGGAATACTCTCTTTCAAATTCTGAAGGTGGCAGGGGTAAAATACAGGGAGCGAAAGGCTAATTACAATTTGTACAGAAACCAGATGACAGTTATAAGAGTCGAGGGGCATGAAAGGGAAGCAGTGGTTGGGAAAGGAGTGAGACAGGGTTGTAGCCTCTCCCCGAAGTTGTTCAATCTGTATATTGAGCAAGCAGTAAAGGAAACAAAAGAAAAATTCGGAGTAGGCATTCAAATTCATGGACAAGAAGTAAAAACTTTGAGGTTCGCCGATGACATTGTAATTCTGTCAGAGACAGCATAGGACTTGGAAGAGCAGTTGAACGGAATGGACAGTGTCTTGAAAGGAGGATATAAGATGAACATCAACAAAAGCAAAACGAGGATAATGGAATGTAGTCAAATTAAGTCGGGTGATGCTGAGGGAATTAGATTAAGAAATGAGACACCTAAAGTAGTAAAGGAGTTTTGCTATTTAGGGAGTAAAATAACTGATGATGGTCGAAGTAGAGAGGATATAAAATGTAGACTGGCAATGGCAAGGAAAGCGTTTCTCAAGAAGAGAAATTTGTTAACATCGATTATAGATTTAAGTGTCAGGAAGTCGTTTCTGAAAGTATTTGTATGGAGTGTAGCCATGTATGGAAGTGAAACATGGACGATAACTAGTTTGGACAAGAAGAGGATAGAAGCTTTCGAAATGTGCTGAAGATAAGGTGGGTAGATCACGTAACTAATGAGGAGGTATTGACTAGGATTGGGGAGAAGAGAAGTTTGTGGCACAACTTGGCTAGAAGAAGGGATCGGTTGGTAGGACATGTTTTGAGGCATCAAGGGATCACTAATTTAGCATTGGAGGGCACCATGGAGGGTAAAAATCGTAGAGGGAGACCAAGAGATGAATACACTAAGCAGATTCAGAAGGATGTAGGTTGCAGTAGGTACTGGGAGATGAAGAAGCTTGCACAGGATAGAGTAGCATGGAGAGCTGCATCAAACCAGTCTCAGGACTGAAGACCACAACAACAACAACAACAATGGTGTGAACAGGGGAAAAATTATAAATTTCTTTAATTGTTTTTCTCATTTGCCTTCGGTTCACTGGAAATTCTTAGAAGGTGTCGTTTCAGCACACTGTCTCATTGTTAGCTGTACTTACTGCCAACAGCAGCTCATTGTTTAACGCCACCGTCGCAGTGACGCAAGTGCCACGTGAGCAGTAGAATTGCCCGCTACTGCAGTAATGTCGCTCCAGGCTAATGAAGTCGGTGTTGTGCATTTCCTCCAGTCCGGAGACTGGATACGACGGATTCATCTCCAAAGCTCAACCCGAAGAACACCATCTAGCACTTGGACGAAGTTTTCTGCCAGTGAAATTGAAGGTAAGAGCCGCATTGCAGGATTCGGCATTGTCTTCCGTTGTGCATTGTAGTTCGGCGGTCCTCACACATCAGTTATTGGTTGTACGGATTTCCTCGGATTTCTCCATCGCACACGCATCACACTCACTTTATTCACTTTGCTAGGTGGTAGCGCTTACACTTATCACGACTCAGCCGTTATTTTCGCTATCATCAGGCCTTACTATTTTTGTATCACTTCACAGGTGAGAGAATTTTACTCGTCCGTCGCGTTACAATCCGCAAACACACATAAATTGTGCTCCTTCAAGAATAAAATTTCACATAAAATTGACAATAGTACACACATTTTACATAGACATAGATAGTGACAATAATAAATCTAAAATTCACATTCACATTTCAAATATGGACTCAATGACATGCACCATCTTACACACTAGTAAGTAAATTAGAAGGAATTTTGCATCTTCTTTTTTTTTTGTCTTTCAGGACTGACCTATTGTCCGTTTTTACGTTCACATCTACACACATAAAACAATACACACATTTTACGTAAACATAGACACTGACAATAATAATGTTGGAAAATAAATGTACAATTCACATCGACATTTCATATATGGGCTCCATGACATGCATAATCTTACACACTAATATGTAATTTAGAAGGAATCTCGCATTTATTCGGAATATTTGTATTTTCCCTTTCTTGTCGTGTAGCACCGACCTCCTCACCGTTTTTACCTGCACAAATACACATAGAAAATGCGTTCCAGCACTAATCACTACATGGAAAGAAAGAGGATTTTGCTAGGGTATGCTTCAGAGATGAAGCTGCTTGCAGTGCGTCGTTAGTGTACTTACTCTATCCTTGGCGTCTGATAAAACTTCATACTATGTACAATTTTTACAAGCGCTCGTTTGTGAGCGAATATTGAGAATATTTTATCCCTTGACAGTCCTGACTTGATCACTGCTTGTTAATAATCGTAATATTTCACACTGATGTTCACACATTTTAAACTGTATCTCTTTCATAATGGTGCGACTACATGTACAGTCATGCTCAAAAGTATCCGAACGACCTGAATTGCATTTCACCTGATTCGCATGCAACCCACATAACGCAGCTGTCTAGCAGGTCCTCTAATCGCTCCTTGGTACAGTCGTTTGACTATTGAAAATGGTTGCGACAAATCACCACTAGAAAACACTGCTCTGTATCGCTATAACTCAAGATGTAAAGTAATACCACAATACTAGAAATATCAGGGAACACGTTACCACAGATAAGACCGTCAATAAGGCTTGCAAGCTCACATTTATTACAATAAATGACATACCTGAAATGTTACCACTTTCATTATTACGTCAGATAGGTAATGCACGTAGTACGTTCGTCGAATTCACGATTTCCTCTTCAAAGTAACATACCGTACTTGTTATTTAACACAAAATGACATTAAAAATTTAAGTTATTCACGAGCAGCTAGTTGAGAATATGTATGAACTTCAAATGAAACGACGAACCGTCTCGTTCTGCATATGAATTCAAACCAAGGTCATGCAGACTAAGCAAAGATTTCGTGACTGACGGAAACTAAGAGTCATTCCTGACTAGGCATACAGAGAGTGATATACCTCGATTTTAGACAGTAACAGTAAGCAAATATCAACTTTAAATCACATAACATAAACATTTTTAACGGACTAGAATTCCTATCCGGCATCTATTGTCCCTATTAACCAAGTACGAGAGATGTTAAATACTGCTGCTTCACAAGTAACTTACTTTAGATGCCCTGAGGTAAAGCTTTGTGTTGGACAGGGATTCGAACCCAGAACATAATCGGATTGTTATTGAAGCACAATCAACTGTGACATATCGGATTTTCTCGGCAGTAGCTAGATGTTTTAACTGAAATGACGAGAAGAAACATTTATTTTTTTCTTCCTAGGACTCCAACACGGCACCTATCGACGTTATATTCTAGAGAAAACGAAAGTTAATTTTTCTCCACCAGCAGCTTGGAATAACATCCTTGAACTTACAGTGATCTCGCAAATAGATATATGTCTCACTGGGAGTCAAAAACTTCAGATATCGTTAGTGATGACGACGAATGAAAATGCATTAAACATCAAAATTATTATCCACCAGCAGATAGATATTCTCATGATAAAGCTTGAAATTCTTAATGAAAACCTTAATGCCAGGCCAGGATTCGAACCCATTCACGCGCTATATGTGGAGATGTTGAGGAATCTGCAGATTAGAACGAACAACAAATTATAGTCGAGCTATATTGTCACGAAGGGATCAAATTCCGGGATAAGGGCGGCCCCAGTTGCATTCCCAGTTCAGAAACAATTTTATCGGCATACAGAAGGTCAAATAAAAGATGGAATAAATGTCCTGTGACCCTACATAGCGTTTGAGTCATCACTAGAAATAAATAACTAGTATAGGAAAGGTTGCTGGTGACAGAGTTCCCACATTTCGCCACTCCTGACTTTATTGTGGGTCAGCGTAACGTCTACTTGTTGGAGAAGGAATATCATGGTTAATGTGAATTTCAGACAACAATTACATTATACCTTCTTCACTTGGCGTAGCCAGAAGCGAATAGAATCTGTCTCTCCCTATCAAAAAGCATCGGCAGAAGTTGGATCGAACCTAGACCGTCAGAATACGAACCTATCACCAATCCAACAGACCACCTAATCCGCTTCTCTGTTAGTCATTTTTCTATCATAACACCGATGCGGCTCACTCAATGAGAATTCTGACACACAGGTTCCCTGTAGTGGTTTGTAGCATGTTCAGTACATTCATTTACTTGGTTGACCGAATCGCCATGAACTAGCTGCCTCGGCTATCCAGTGCATACATTCGATTCTATTTTGTAATCACCTAAATAAAATAACGTAACTGCCACCTACACAGAAATACCAATGGTGTAGGATGCAGTAATTTAAATAGGAAGCGTTCCTTTCCATTTGAGCTACTCTATTGCGCTCTCTGTTTGTTGAAACTGTCGTGCAGTGCAATAGAAAAGCTGCAACAGTCTGTCTCTCAGAAGTCTAGATCCGGCCATATGCATTGTCTCACAGCACTGTGGAATGCGGAAGTTCTGGAGGACCTATTGTCGGCTTCTGAAGCTGCTAGCTAGTAGCGTAAAGTTAAGCGTTGCGGGTTCTATTACATTCGCTGCTACATTTTTTAAAACACATTTCTGCTGTCTGCTTAAGTTATCAATTTAATGGAACTCTAAATATAATTCCGTTCACTTCTCAACCCAAAATAGTCACATGTGCAAAATGGGCTAACGTCTGCGACATTTTGTTCTTTTCAGGTTTAATACACGGCCTGGCAGCAGATGCACCTCGAAGCTCTTGTATTATGGATGGGGAGAGCGCATCATGCCAAAATAGTCAGAAAAGTATTTTCTACAATAGCTGTCATCTGGTAGTGGCATTTTATTCTTCTTCAAACCTTGTTTGACAGCTTTAACTCAGAACAAGATTTCTACATCCATGTAATCAATAAAATGCATTTGGATTGTCACACTGTTATAGATAACATCAGAGAATTCGCATATATCGTTGATGATTAATTTCTCTCTCATGTTTAGTAGTGTTGTAACAACACTAAAAGAAACCGTATGAAAATTTGCACTGTATTATAAGACATGAAATAAAACTACCAACGATAACCTTACGAGGAAAGTCTGTTGTAATAAAACTGAGTATCTGTACACAAGTGTGCCTCTATTGGCACGAATTAGTAAAATACTACTCATTTAAATTTCGATTGAGTCTGTGTTTAATTGGTATGCAGTGTCACACTCAACAGGTATGCGAATGTGGCATTTCATAAATAAAGTTATATATTCCTAGAAACCCAAAATTTGCTTCTAATCTGTGGAAAGAGGCGTTACCTGTTGTGCAGCATTGTAAGTTTTTTACCCTTGCACATTATGAGCTGAATGTATTTCTTGCGATTTGCTTATCGATGTTTGATCTGACTGCCTGTAGCTCTCTCACAGATATGGCAGAAGCGTTACAGTCATCGAGACTCGAACCGCGAACCATAACAGCCGCTTTTCTACAGGTTAGCACGTTACCACAGAGCCAGCGAAGAGGTATGTGTTGCGCCTTCCTCTTACAAGTCAAGTAGTGGCTAGAACTCTTAAACCGCTATTTTAAGGACGAGATAAGTTGCGATTTCCACGTGCGACGTCTTTCCTGGGCTGAAAACCGTAAATTTACAATCTTCTGTTACACATCAAGCGATAATAACTCAGATGATTCAATGGAAATGAGAGAAAAAGTCAAATGAATTTTTAGGCTTAATTCCGTGCACACCAGGAAGTAACACGTTGATCACAGAGTTGCCAAACATACTGTGCCTTGTTGCCGAATCTCAGTTACATTACCAGCCAGAAGAAGACGAAGTGATGTGATCCTACAGCGGGCTTGAAAGTGACCATAGCTGTCGTCTCAAAGATGCGGCTCTTGCGGCCTGGAATACGTAATGCGTCTGATTCGCATTTCTGTAACTAGGTTTAGGGACTGGAGAGTAGTTACTAATAATACTCAGAACTGACAGCTAACTAAGCAACATAAATCAGTAACTCTCATAGTTGTTTTTACATTTCTTTCGTAACTGTACTCAAAACTACGAAACTCATTCACGGACGTTTTCATGCCTCGCCAATAGTCGAGCACAACAAGCAAACATAAAAAGAGAATGTGTGTGTGTGTGTGAGAGAGAGAGAGAGAGAGAGAGAGACAGAGAAATAAAAAAGAATGAGAGAGAGGATAAAAAACTGTAGTAAAGAAGTTGAATACTGGTATGTAAAGAAATCTTTCATTAAAATGACACGTCCCATATCATTACGAAACGTAGTATTCATGATCTATGGAACAAGTATTAATGTAATCAAATCTAATCATATCATATTGCTGACTACCCTTGAAGTATCTTGAAATACCGAAATTTTCGCCAATATCAGTAACTAAATCAAAACTTGAAAATGAAAGACGACAGTTTTTGTAATAAATCGGGACTCCTATCAAGACCCTTTCATTCCTGTAAACTATCCACGAAAGATGTCTGGTATACCTCATTTCAGAAGTAACAAAGTGTGTATACATTTAAAGATGAAGTGCATGATGTGAAGTTCTGTGACGGAGATACGAATCCAAAACGTAATCGGATTGTTAACTAAGTGAAATGAAATGTTGCGTATCGGTTTTTCTTACCAGCTGCTCGGTGTTTGAATCTAAAATAAGGATACAAATTTTTGTGCCTGAGCGCAATCGAACCGCGCTTCTATCGTTCTTCTTTATCGTCCACGAATATAGCTTAAGTAACAATCGCTTTGTCACCAGCAGTAAGATGTGTGCATGTTTGACAGAAATTGTTCGCAACATATGAACAGACATTAAAAATGCACGTTAATTTTCACTAGCAGGCCGGTGTGCACGTGATATGGCTTGAAATGAAATTATGAATATTTTTGTACTGGATCAGGATTCGGACCCACATACTTACCTTTAGAGGAGACCTAGAGTAGATAGCAGTCTTGGTAAAAGGAACGAAATGATTGAACTATACTGTTCCGAGAGATTCAGATCCTCGAAAGAGGAGATACCAATTCGAATCACAGTCCAGCACCAAATTTTCCAACGTCTCTAGTTCAATCAGATACAAGTAAAATAAGAGCCCTGTTCCTTTAAATGGCTGTCGGTTTATCAAATAAAATAAAATTTTCTAATGTAAATAAGTTTACTGGCGACAGTATTTCTGTTTACCATGACGTCCACTTATGTCATTTCCCAACGTAAACCGGCTCTACCCAGTTGGTAATGAAGGAACGTTATGTGTAATGCGTATTCTGGATTATAACATCTTTCTCTTGGGGTTACCAGAGGTAAAGTAAATCTGTTTGTGCCTCTTAAAAGCAAATACGTGAACCCACGCATGCACTTGTGATAGTTCGTTCCACACCATTTGGGCCACATTTCCCTGCCCCAGGAGTATGCTGTAACTGATGATGTGCTTAGCTTACAAAATTAGTCACGGTGTAAAAAATGCAAGTCTATTAAATGGTTAAGTAGAAGCAAGCTTCTGACGTGGAGATTATGCTATTCTCATGTCAGCAGGATGTAAAGACTCTTCTAGGCATCATAGCCTCGATGTGAAGCCATTTTTAAATGTTCACTAATTCAGCAAATTTCTTAGTTCGAGAAAATCCACTGTGAAGTGTGAAGTTACCGGATAATTCGATTATTACTTTATTACTATCATTTTCTTCATACCACTGCTTTAACCCATGTGATTGAAGATCATTGAAGGCCTTTTGGTCATTAAAGAAGTAGTTGCCCAAGAACAGGTTCTTTCCCTGTCTACTGAATCCTTTTCATGTTAATATCAAACATCAGCAATTAGTCGTAGATCACATTAAAACTAAAGTAATTGATGAAGACGTTACTTGATAACAAAAACGAGCTGCCTTTCTTCATTTACTTTGATCCTAGAAATGGCTGTCAAATACTGCCTAACCAAAAGCCAAGGGATCTTACTGCCTTCAGATATACGTCGCTGTCAGTTCTTCCATATGATTTCGTCGACGTGGCCTATTTCAAGTTGTGTATGACAGAGAATATTTTAGAAAATCCATTGTTTTCCTTTGCAATAAACAGAAAGATTTTCATTCAAAGCTATCCAAGTTCAAAATATTCGCAATATTAGTTCAAATTTAATGTTCGACTTCTATAATGTAGGAAAGTATTTCACAGTTGCAAAAGCCGCATCCGAATCATTGTCGCTGACCATAAATTCAAGCTCAGAGTGACACCGGTTTAAGTAACCTAATGTATCGAAGACTGTTTGCCACTGATCTTTCTCACTGGAAAATATGCAATTCACTCATCGGGCTTCATAAGTACACTGTAACAGAAATTTCTGTGTGTATGCAATGCATACGGATTGTAGAATTTAGTCGTGCTCTCTCTTCCACTTCTGTATACAATATGCCTGACCTAAATGGGCCTTTTATCACTACAGGCCCTGGGCAGTGCAACATCATATTGACAACAGTAATGTGCTTATACTGACAACCTCACTGTTCGTTTTAGCTGATTTTGTAATCATTAAAATAAAACAACATGACCTTCCAGTGGGAGACATTGCATCCCCCTTTTCCTTCTGTGAAATTTGTCAGTAAGCTTTTTGCTTTCCAACCAGCGAAATGCGGCAGAGTACGGCCGGTAAACGATTCACTAACCACGATTTAGTGCCGTTAAGACGATTTCTTTAAACAATGGCGAAGCTGAAGGAATTTAAATTCTTCTTAAATCGTCTTATGCAGCAGCTTTCACAGATATCTCAAATAGGAAAAGCTCTTTATCCAGGTACGAAGGTTGTGAAACAAACTTCGCACAGTTTGTGTCAGGTTTATCTTTTCGCCTGATAGCACTGCGTAAGTATTTTGTCTGAGAGGTATCACAAGTAGTGATCCTGTGGCTGTGGGAATCATTGGTAGAAAACGAGTTTCACACCAATGGGTACAGTACTGCTAAATATTCAACATGATTATCAACCTAAGTCTGCGTTCATCCACAATCTGAGGCGTATTTGTAATATTGAAGCTAGACTGCGTATCCTTGTCTTCCTTGAGTGGTCATTGGAAGGCGTTTGCACACACGTATGTGAGGGTAATCCCAAAGATAAGGTCTCCTAATGGATACGCAAGTGCCATCGCAGGCACAAACAGAGGTCCTAATTTCAATGCCAAGCACAAACCAAAGTGTTGGCTGCATGGTGACAAGGTAATAAAGACCAAAACTACGGATACAAAGGTCTCAGGTTCGACCCCTCGTAAGTACCACGATTTTTATGTGCCATTTTACACTTATTTCCCCTCGGGCAGTGTTTGTTAATGTGAAAAATGCGGAGTTGCGCTGTGGTTCTAAAGCCACGTTAAACTGTAGGTTCCCCTATTAACTGACTAGGTAAGTCAACTCAAAGGTTGGAGGAAAGCAACGGCATAGCACCTCCAACAAGACCGTGCCTATTAAAGTACTGTGGTGTTAGAAAAACTCTTCCGACTGATGACTGCTTTACTTTCTATGGGTTCCAAAATTCAGCAACACGAATCAGATATGTTTTCTAGGCATTATATCGGTCAACACGCCAATGCAGCGATATTTCGTTTGTGTGTTTCGCATGGTGCAAGAAATGTTTGTGCTTTTCTTTCACCCCACTGAATGCGAGCAAGCTCACGAATAAACTGTCAACAACTGGAATTACGCAATAATACACTTAAAAGTTGTATTTTTCCATAATGTATCCAGATGAAAATAATTGTAAACAGGTTATATGCCTACTTGCTTATTATTCGCCCTTATCGCTGCTTTTCTCAAATAATTAAACTAAGAAGAAAAAAAGAGAGAGAGACAGAGAGAGAAAACAGGTATGTATTTTAAATATCAGCTCAGTGACGCCATGTTCGTCTCGTGATGTAAAGCAAGTATAATCTATAGGCAATATCTCGTTGTACTAGCGATATGTATGGCTACAGGGTTCTTTCTTTTCTCTCTGCAAACAACCAGAACAGTAACAAAGTGATAAGAACACCTACTCAGTGCGCCAATTAAACACTCAGCCATTCTCGGTTATTATGTTAATCGTCTGTACTGCAGTAAACAACCTTGATTGTTGATTTGTTATTACTACCATTGTTATTGTTATTCGTCACCTGGCAACAGCTTTCCTATCACTCATTGCCGCCGATGCGCGTAACGAATGGATCAGGATGAAAGGAATGTGGGATGTTTCGTAACGGAGAATATACACATTTATCTCGGCGTCTTGTGTTCAGGGTAACATGAAAATCTCAATACGTGAAGACGACAACAGGTTGCCGGTGATGCAGGCAATAACACCCAACTATTTCTGTTGACTTAACACCATGAAGGCAGACAAATATGCATCTACTGTATTTTGATTATATTTCGTTAGCCTTCTTGCAACCTCGTTTTAATATCTCGTGGGAGCAGGCATAATATTTTGTTTTTTGAACACTGAACAATGCCACACAAATATAGTAGATGGAAGGATATAAATAAACAATCAGACTCATGGGTGTGGATCCAGTTCATCATTAGAAGACTAAGCAAGAGGGAAACATTGCGAAAGCAATGACTACGCTGGTTAGTATACATTATTTGTATAGATCTGAAGATGAAAAAGCGCTGATTTCGACAGTGGCCGCATCTGCACTTTAGTTTCTGTCTTAATGGGCATAATTTTTAGTTTCTCCTCTTCTGAATTTTCAAATGATTGATTTTTATGTGGTACAGAATAATTAGTTAACTGTGTTTCTTACAGCTTCCATTTGCACCAAAATTTTTCTACAGTCTCGTGAAGCTCATGAAATTCTACATGTATGATCACAAGACTGCACATAGATGCAGTCGATTTCGAGGTGCGAAGTATTTGTTATCTTACTTTTCGTGACAGGTGGGCAAAGTTGAATTCCAAAGATTTTTTATTGTACTGAAATACTCTTTTGTCACAAAATAACGAGGTAAGTGTTTTATTCGTATGTATTTTGTGGGAAACTGTAATGGTGATGGAAGATTACAGACCTGAATGTTTGACACACCTGGTAGGAGAAAACGCTGCATATTAACCAAACCCCGCGCCTCCTCTCCGTAGCCTCCTATGACACGAGCACGGGATTCTCCTCCTATAACGCTACAGAGCTGTTCCTAGCACAGCTGAGAATTGGCAACATCGTCACAAACATTTAGCAATACTGTGACAGTGCAATCATTTCCGCGTATGGTACTGAATTGACTCGCTAAATTCACTTGATATTCCCTTTCCATTTGAATGACTCATGCTATATAATCCTCATGTAAACGAAGACACTGAGACAGAAATTTCGGTTTTTTGGCTAAAGAAATGCTATTCTTCACATAAGTGTCAACTTTTATTATCTTTCACGATGCGTTATGATGCTGAGCGACCAATACCATGATGAGAATGGCGTGCTGGCAGCAGTGTGTCCGTTGCCCAGTGGTACCACCTGTGTCTCACGTCGCAATGGCTCATTGAGTCGTCTGTTCTAACTGTGGTAGGGACCAGTGTTTAATAGCTTTTTTTGTGGCTTATGTTATGGAGCTGTGAATTTCCAGAAAAAATTCTGTAACGAAATCGGAAGAAAACCTTTACACATCAAATTCTCTTGGCAACTCTACTCAGTAAGTTGTGATAATGGTCATAGATCTTGGCTTTCTGACTGCCAAGCTGCTTCACAATACAAGCGTCTGTGAAGAAATTCGAATCGAAAGTCAACGATACGAAATTCCATATTGTTCTTCACTGACGACTCACGTGCCAGGGTGATAAGTATGAAGGAAATGAATTGATAAGCAAATCGCAAGAAAATACTTTCAGCTCATAGTGCAATAGTGAAAAACTTACAATGCTGCACAACAGGTAACGCCTCTTTCCGCAGCTGACAAGGAAATGTAGGGTTTCTAGGAACACCTAACTTTATTTATGAAATGCCACATTTGCATACCTGTTGAGTATGACACAGCGTTCCAGTTAAACACAGATCCAATCGAAATCTAAGTGAGTAAAATTTTACTGATTCGTGCCAATAGAGGCAAGCTTGTGTACAGATACTCAGTGTTATTAAATCAGACCTTCATCGTAAGGTTATCGTGGGTAGTTTTATTTGATTTCTTATAATACAGTACACAATTTTCATGCAGTTTCTTTTAGTGTTGTTACAACACTACTAAACATGAGAGAGAAATTAATCATCAACGATATATACGAATTGTCTGTGTTATCTATAACAGTCTTACAATGCACATGCAGTTTATTGATTACATGCATGAAGAAAACTTGTTCTGAGTTAAAGCTGACAAACAAGGTTTAAAGAAGAATAAAATGCCACTACCAGACGACAGATAATGTAGAAAATACTTTTCTGACTTTTTTGGCACGATGTGCTCTCCCCATACATAATAAAACAGCTTCGAGTTGCATCTGTAGCCTGGCCATCTATTAAACCAACAAAATGTCGCAGAAGTTAGCTCTTATTCTACATATGACTATTTTGAGTTAGAAGTAAAGGGAATTATGTTCAAAGTTCCATTAGATAGATAACTTCAGCAGACAGCAGAGTTGCGTTTTAAATAATGTAGCAGTGAATGCACTCGAACTGGCGACGTCTTATCTACAGTGCGTGACGCATCCTGTTATGCTACTAGCTGTCACATCGGTACGGCAGCTCCCAATGTCAACAACAGTTCCTCCAGAACTTCCGCATTCCACAGTGCTGTGAGAAAATGCATATGGCCAGATCTAGACTTCTGAGAGACAGGCAGTTACAGCTTTTCTTTTGCACAGATAGCCCAACAGAGTAGCTCAAATAGAAAGGAAAACTTCGTATTTAAATTTTTGCATCCCACACTGTTGGCAGTTCTGTGTAGGTGGCAGTTACGTTATTTTATTTCGGTGATTACAAATTAGAGTCGAATGTATGCATTGGATAGCTGAGGCAGCTAGTTCATGGCGATTCGGTCAACCAAGTAAATGAATGTACTGAACATGCTACAAACCAATACAGGGAGCCTATGTGTCAGAATTCTCATCGAGTGTGCCGCATCGGTGTTATGATTGAAAAATGAGTAACAGAGAATCGGATTAGGTGGTCTGTTGGATTGGTGATAGGTTCGTATTCTGACGGTCTAGGTTCGATCCAACTTCTGCCGATGCTTTTTGATAGGGAGAGACAGATTCTATTCGCTTCTGGCTACGCCAGGTGAAGAAGGTATAATGTAATTGCTGTCTGAAATTCACATAGAACATGATATTCCTTCTCTACCAAGTAGACGTTACGTTGACCCACAATAAAGTCAGGAGCGGCGAAATGTGGGAACTCTGTCACCAGCAAACCTTTCCTATACTAGTTATTTATTTCTAGTGACGAAACGAACGCTATGTACGGCCACAGGACACTTATTCCATCATTTATTTGATCTTCTGTATGTCGATAAAACTGGTACTGACTTGGGAATGCGATTCAGACTGCCCTTAGCGCGGAATTTGATCCCTTCGTTGCAATACAGCTCCACGACAATTTGTTGTTTGTTCAAAAGTGCATATTCCTCAATATCTCCATATATTGCACGTGAATTGGTTCTAATCATGGCCTGGCACTAAACTATTCATTATGTAGTATCACGCTCTACCATGAGAACACCTATCTGCTGGTGGATAATAATTTTGATTTTTGATGTAGTTTCATTCGTTGTCAACACTAACGATATCTAACGTTTTTAACTCCCAGTGAGACACAGAGCTATTTGCGAGATCACTGAAAGTTCAAGGATGTTATTCCGATCTGCTGATGGATGGTTCAAATGGTTCAAATGGGTCTGATCACTACGGGACTCAACTTCTGAGGTCATCAGTCCGCTAGAACTTAGAACTACTTAAACGTAACTTACCTAAGGACAACACACACATCCATGCCCGGGGCAGGATTCGAACCTGCGACCGTTTCGGTCGCGCGGCTCCAGACTTTAGCGCCTAGAACCACTCGGCCACTCCGGCCGGCCCTGCTGGCGGAGAAAAATTTCGTAGATGATGCCTCTTTGTATGTAGTCAACAACAATATGTGTGGGTTTCGATGCCCACTCAGCACTGAACACTTCGTCATATTATTTCTATTTCAAACATGCTCACATGTCGCTGCTGCCGTAACAAACCCATATTTAATGTTCGTTTTCTCTAGAATATAACAGCGATAGATGCAGGGTTGGAGTTCTGGGAAAGAAAAAAAATTATGTTTCGTCTCGTTATTTCAGTCAAAAAATCTAGCTACTACTGAGAAAATCCGATATGTCACAGTTGATTGTGTTTCGATAACAATCCAATTAAGGGGGTTCGAATCCATGTCCAACACAAAGTTTTATTCAAGGCATTTGAATTAAGTTACTTGTGTAGGAGCAAAATTTAACATCTCTGGTAGTTCGTTAACATGGACAATAGATGCCGGGTAGGAATTCGCGTCCGTTAAAAATGTTTACATTATGTAATTTAAAGTTGATATTTGCTAACTGATACTGTCTAAAATCGAGGTATATCACTCTATGTATGCCTAGTCAGAAATGACTCTTAGTTTCCGTCAGTCACGAAATCTTTGCTTAGCCTGCATGACCTGGGTTTGAATCCATATGCAGAACGAGACGCTTCGTCCTGTCATTTGAAGTTCATACATATTCTCAACCAGCTGCTCGTGAATAACTCAAATTTTTAATGTCATTTTGTGTTAAATAATAAGTACGGTATGTTACTTTGAAGAGGAAATCATGAATTCGACGATCGTTCTACGTGAATTACCTATCTGACGTAATAATGAAAGTGGTAACATTTCATGTATGTCATTTATTGCAATAAATGTAAGCTTATAAGCTTTAAGGACAGTATTATCTGTGATAAGGTGTTCCCTGATATTTCTAGTATCGCGGTATTACTTTACATCTTATTGTGATACAGAGCAGTGTTTTCTAGTGGTGACTTGTTGGAACAATTTTCAATAGTCAAACGACTGTACCAAGGAGCGGTTAGAGGACCTGCTGGACAGCTGCGCTATGTGGGTTGCATGCGAATCAGGCGAAATGCAATTCAGGTCGTTCGGATACTTTTGAGCACGACTGTACATCACTGAGGATCTTTTCATCCAAGGCTTTTCTCACGTACACGCATGTCACATTTATCTCGCATATATTTAACATATTTCCCACATACTGATTCACACACATACTTCACCTATGTCTCTAGCCTTGCAGTTTAATTTTCACGCATCTCAACGTTTATGAAGTCATTTGTCCTGAACTAAATGTCGTACAGTTATATAATTTTGCAATTGCGCACCGCCACCACCTCCACTTTAATGGATAGGCAGTTTTATCCCTACAGCGATTTATTCCAGGCGTTAAGTAACACGTGTACCAAGTTTGCTTGGGTTCGGTCCTGTGGTTAGGAAATGTGAAACATACATATATACGTACACAAACACAAACATACATACATTTTACAACATGTATGGGATAGAGTTGGTTGTATAAGGAGGACAGACAATCAGCAACTAAATTTCGACGAAATGACACCGAGTAATTAACCAGATAAGTTAGTTTTTCCTGCCCTATTTTGTCTCAACAATGAGGAACCTCAGAACTTGTAAACATCTAAATCCACATCTACATGTATACTGTGTAAGTCACACGTAAGTGCCCCGCATAGGTTTCATCGAACCACCTTCACAATAATTCTCTATTATTTCAGTCATGAAAAGCGCGCAGAAAAAAACGAACATCTATATCTTCCCGTACCAGTTCTGATTTCCCTCATTTTATAATGATGAACGTTTCTCCCTACGTTGGTCAGCGTCAACAAAATATTTTCTCATTCGGAGGAAACTGGTAACTGACACTTCATGAAAGGATCCGGCCGCAACGAGAAACGCTTATGTTTTAATGATGTCCACCCCAAATCCAGTGTCATATCATTGACACTCTCTCCTCTGTTTCATCGATAATACAAAACGTGCTGCTCCTCTTTGAACTTCCTCGAATCATATCTGGTAAGCATCCGACACAACGCAGCAGTATTCCAAAAGAGGATGGACAAGCGTAGTGTAGGCTGACTCATTAGTAGATACGCTGCATCTTCTAAGTCATATGCCAACAAAACGCAGTATTTGGTTCGTCTTCCCCACAACATTTTCTACGTGTTCTGCCCAAATTAAGTTGTTCGTCATTCCTCAGTATTTAGCTGAATTTACGGCCTTTAAATTTATCGGGTATTGCCGTTAGTATTCTTTGCATAATACCGGAATCCCTTTCGATTTTCTGACAGGCTTCGAAACAAAGTTTCGTTGTGGAAAATATTATAACAATCTCACATTGAAGTCCTCGCTAAATTTCGATATTCTACAAGAGATTGCAAATCTTGGAGATTTTGCATTCGTTTGAATTTGGTACGCTTTTTTCTTTGTTTCTTCAGCAGTGTTCTTACCCGTTTTGTGTACCAAGGGAGATCAGCTACGTCGATTATTAATTTATATGTATAAATCTCTCCATTCTAAAGAAGTGTAGTGTACACGCAACAGCTCAAGGTCAACTTAAAATTCAAATACATTTTTCTACTTAGGGACGTCACATTTCACTATGTTTAAAAACATTACCACGTTCTGTGGATGATATACGTGGCTACTCGTTACAACGTGGGACGTGTCACTGATTTTACAAATGAGGTATATTTTCTGTGTAAACACGAGTGCATGCTGATCATCTACATAATTAGTACTTTTAATTACTAATTCTCAAGAAAATTTGATAAAAGTAACCCGAGCATACTCACACAACCTACTCATAAATCCTTATAGAAAGTGATGGGCAGACAGCAGGAAATGATTCAAATTTGTTTTCAAAACTTTCAGTAGCAATAAGCATCTTTAATTCACAATAGCAGCTGTCAAATATTTTTTGAGCACATACTGTTCTCCTTTCTGTATAATGGTAAGTTTTTCGTTATGGATATTCGATGTTAATTTTGTCATACTTATCAGTGCTACTATTATTTTCAGAGGTCCCTAGTTTTTCATAAAAAAAGACATTTAGTGGTTGTTGTTAATATACCTAATGTTTTAAGTAGATGCATTCACGATGGTACTCCTTATAGTAGAACAGTTATCAATAAACTCTGCACTACATGAATTCTGAATCACGTACTCATCAATATGCACACACAGGAATTATGACAATTTATGCTATTAATTATGGTGTACGTTAGACTTTGTAGAACTGAAGGAATAATAGCCTACCTCTAAATATCCTGATATTTTAAATATTTTGTGGCTGTGCGCTCAGCAACCGTGTATGTAATAACATAAAATGTAACAGTCAGCCAAACGGTTGCATACAACTTAACAAAAAAAAAGGAAAAAAAAACAGTAGCCAGGTTCCGATTGCTCTACGACCATATTCAACACAATGGTAAAAGTTGTAAGTAGGCTGTTTAGGTTTTTATGTTGCTAATGCCACGTAGCGCTCTATGTGAAAATCATTGACTGTGCTGTGTGAAGTCTGTGGCTGGTTTGCATTGTTGGATTATGTGCTATTGTAGTGTTGGGCAGTTGGATGTGAACAGCGCGTAGCGTTGCGCAGTTGGAGGTGACCTGCCAGCAGTGGTGGATGTGGGGGGAGAGACGGCAGAATTTTGAGAGCGGACGATCTGGACGTGTGTTCATCAGAAAGAGTAAATTTGTAAATTTGTAATACTGTATACCATAAACTGATATATATATATATATATATATATATACCCTATATATATATATATATGAGATCACTTTTGAACATTATTAAGGTAAATAAATTGTTTGTTCTCTATCAAAATCTGTCATTTGCTAACTACGCATATCAGTAGTTGGTGCCTTCAGTGGTTAGAATCTTTTATTTAGCTGGCAGTGTTGGCGCTCGCTGTATTGCAGCAGCTTTTTGTGAGGTAAGTGATTCATGTAAGTGATTCATGAAAGGTATAGGTTATTGTTAGTCAGGGCCATTCTTTTGTAGCGACTATTGAAAGTCAGATAGCGTTGCGCAAAAAATATTGTGTGTCAGTTTAGCGTTGATCAGAATAAGCAAAGAGAGAAATGTTCAGTTCTGCTCAGCTGTTTGAAAATCAAATAACGTAAGGGATTTACCAGCACAGTAATTCATAAATTTTTCTAAGGGGACGTTTGATATGTCGACCCTTAGCCGAGGATACCTCACTGGAATCTTTTGAATTTTTCCTTGTAGTTTGAGAAATTAGTATAGTTATTGTTTATTGCTAGCGCGTAATTGTAGAGAGAATTTTCTTTGTAGTTGTAGTTTTTCATTGTTGTTGTGTAAAACAGTTGTGGCATGCATGTAGATTTTTACCAAGTATTTTGAAGCCTAGCTTCCAATTAATTGGATATTATTTTCAGTACTATTTTAACGTGTTTTCTCTTTTTGCTCTTCAAATTGTGCTTTTCTGTATTATCGTGTGAAATATTGTGACAATTATGGCGTGTGAAAAACGTAATACTAGGCTCCAAAGTAAACTTTCATAATGTTACCTAGAAAAATATTTCAATACAGGTAATATACTTCAAATAGTAACATATGTGTAATTCGCAAATAAAAACCAGAAACCTGTACTTACATGGACTCACTTGACGACTGATAAATTTTTAACAAAGTGTTATCGTCAAATGACATGGTTCTGTTCCATAAGCCAAGAATATAGGTCATAATGAAAAATACAGACACTTATACAGAATAATACAATCATAGTTGAAAGCGGCGGCACAAGTTTACTGCTGTAGCCACTGGCTGCGGTGACCGGGCGGTTCTACGCGCTTTAGTCAGGAACCGCGCGACTGCTGCGGTCGCAGGTTCGAATCCTACCTCGGGCATGGATGTGTGTGATGTCCTTAGGTTGGTTAGGTTTAAGTAGTTCAAAGTTCTAGGGGACTGATGACCTCAGATGTCAAGTCCCGTAGTGCTCAGAGCCATTTGAACCATTTGCTATAGCCAGCTAAGAGCGGCAAATACACGCCGCAAGAAGCATAAGACTAAACGGCATGTAAGCCGACAGTGCCATGAGATGAACCCGAGAATTAGTAGTGACATCTAGTAACATAACGGCAAACGTATAAACATCTGGGATAAGTGCAAAATTACATAGCTGTAGGTATACATTAATAACATATAGTACCCAGGTAAAAGGCAATATGAAAGTTTGCAAAAATACTAAATCAGCATCTTTACAGGTAGTTTTAAATAAACTATAAGACTGACAGTGACAGTCGAATAAGGGAAACCGACATTCCCGACGCTACTCTTCTTCGTTTTATTATTATAAATGTTACTAAGATGGGTTCATATCCATTAAATGACCGAATTAAAAAAAAAAAATTTCTATATCATTTCTTGCAGCTGTCTCCTACAGAATACAGCGCCTTCTGCAGAACAAATATGATTGAAAAATAGATTTTTCCACCAATAATTCTCTAAAAAATATTCTCATTCCCAATCTAGCGTCAACACGGTCTCCTTTGCAAAAGTCAGGAGCTTATAAAATCGTCTGTGACTCTTGTCTGGTACATTACATAGGACAAACAGGGCGAAATGTATCTGTAAGATTTAGAGAAAATCTTCTAGGAAAAAGGATACTAATATTTATAATTCATCCTTTGTCAACCACTTATTAATGACAGGCAATAAACCCAAGGAAATGCAATATGTCAGTATCCTACACCCTGAGGGAAAGGTCTCCGACTCGATATCCTTGAAGAGCTGGATATTTTCATATACCTGCCGCTTAAAGAAGGATTTACTCTTAATGTCCATCTCATGGTAATGTCGGCTTACATGCCGTTCGGTCTGATGCCTCTTGCCCTGTGTTTGTGCCAGTCTTAGCCGGCCGCAGCTGTTAACTTATGACGCCCCTTGCAACTATGATTGTATTATTCTGTATAACTGTCTATATTTTCATTATAAACTATATTCTTAGCTCATGGAACAAAACCTTGTCATCTGACTATAACACTTTGCTAAAAGCTTAAAAGTTATCATGTGAGCTCATGGAAGTCCACTTTTCAGGTTTTTATTTGGGAATTTTCACATATGTAACTGTTTGAAGTAGACTACTGCCCATTAAAACTGCCACACTACGAAGATGACGTGCTACATACGCGAAATTTACCGACAGGAAGAAGATGCTCTGATCTGCAAATTCACACAACGTTGGCACCCATGGCGACACCTACAACGTACTGACATGAGGAAAGTTTCCAACCGATTTCTCACACACAAACAGCACTTGGCCGGCGTTGCCTGGTGAAACGTTGTTGTGATGACTCGTGTAAGGAGGAGAAATGCGTACCATCACGTTTCCGACTTTGATAAAGGTCGGATTGTGGTCTACCGCGATTGCGGTTTATCGTATCGCGACATTGCTGCTCCCGTTGGTCGAGATCCAATGACTCTTAGCAGAATATGGAATCGGTGGTTTCAGAAGGGTAATACGGAAAGCCCTGCTGGATCCCAACGGCCTCGTATCACTAGCAGTCGAGATGACAGGCATCTTATCCGCATGGCTGTAACGGATCGTGCAGCCACGTCTCGATCCCTGACTCAAAAGATGGGGACGTTTGCAAGACATCAACCATCTGCACGAACAGTTTTGACGACGTTTGCAGTAGTATGGACTATCAGCTCGAAACTATCGCTGCGGTTACCCTTGACGCTGCATCACAGACAGGAGCGCCTGCGATGGTGTACTCAACGACGAACCTGGGTGCACGAATGGCAAAACGTCATTTTTTCGAATGAATCCAGGTTCTGTTTACAGCACCATGATGGTCGCATCCGTGTTTGGCGACATAGCGGTGAACGCACATTGGAAGCGTGTATTCGTCTTCGCCATACTGGCGTATCACCCGGCGTGATGGTATGGGGTGCCACTGGTTACACGTCTCGGTCACCTCTTGTTCGCATTGACAGCACTTTGAGCAGTGGACGTTACATTTCAGATGTGTTACGACCCGTGGCTCTATCCTTCATTCGATCTCTGCGAAACCCTACATTTCAGCAGGATAATGCACGACAGCATGTTTCAGGTCCTGTACGATCCTTTCTGGATACAGAAAATGTTCGACTGCTGCCCTGGCCAGCACATTCTCCAGATCTCTCACCAATTGAAAACGTCTGGTCAATGGTGGCCGAGCAACTGGCTCGTCACAATACGCCAGTCACTATTCTTGATGAACTGTGGTATCGTGTTGAAGCTGCATGGGCTGCTGTACCTATACACGCCATCCAAGCTCTGTTTGACCCAATGCCCAGGCGTATCAAGCCAGTTATTACGGCTAGAGATTATTTTTCTGGGTACTGATTGCGTGAAAATGTAATCACATGTCAGTTCTGGTATAATATATGTGTCCAATGAATTCCCGTTTATCATCTGCATTTCTTCTTGTTGTAGCAACTTTAATGGCCAGGAGTGTATTACTAGAGGGTCAACACGTGTCCTGTCACCCTGTCCCTTCTTCTCGTCAGTGTTCTAAATACCTTCCATTCCACCCTGTTCTGTTGAGAACCTTTAATTCCTTGTCTTATCAGGCCATCTAATTTTCAACATCTCTCTATAGCACCACATCTTAAACGCTTAGATTCTCTTATTTTCCAGTATCCTCGCCATCGATGAATCACTTTGATGAAATTCTGTTCTGCAAACGTAAATTCTCAGATTTATTAATTTATTAACTTATTTTTTCAAATGAAGGCCGAAATTTTGATGCTGGCAGACTTACTTTGGCCAGGAATGTTCTCTTCCCATTTCCTAGTCTGCTTTTTATGCCCTACGTTTCCCGTGCATCGACGTCAGGAGCTATTGTCCTCTCATCTTAGAAGAATACCTTCATTTTATCTACTTCTTATACTGAGTCGTGGCTAATCTCTTTTCTACTGCTCGGCATTACTTTTCCCTTCATAGGTTTCCTTTCATTGCATATTCTGCACCCATTACACTATCCACTTCATTCAACAGTTCCTGATATTCTTCCTCATATTGTCAGAGGATAGCAATGTCATTGTCACCCGAGTTCCTTGATATATTTCCACGCCGTATTTTAATGCTACTGTTGAATCCAACTTTTATTTCCATCACTGCTTCTTCAATGCGTAGATTGAAAAGTAAGGGCGAAAGATTGAAAATTAGTCGTACATCCTTTTCAATCCGAGCTCTTTGTTGTTGATCTCAGTCTTATTATTCTCGCTTGATTCTTGTACTAATTATATGTGACCCATCATTCTCTATAGCTTACACCTTTTTCGCTGTAGCGTACACATTTTCGTGAGAATTTCGAACCTTATGCACGACTTTACATTTCCGAACACTTTTTCTTTATTGAAAAATCCTATGATCGTGACTTGATTTTTCTTACGCCATTTTTGTTTTTATGAAGTGCAACTTCAGAACAGCCTGTCTTTTGCTTTTCAGTCTCCTAAAGCCAACCTAATCGTCTTCTCACAGATCCTCAATTTTCGTTCCCATTCTTGAATGCTCTTGTCAACAATGCATTAGCTACTTAGCTAATTATGTGATAATTTTCATGTTTCTCTGACCTTTCTGTCTTCAGGAGTATGTGTACGAAATCATTCCGTATGTGTGGTGGCATGTCTTCAATATCAGAAATTCTATGATCAAGTTGAAATTTGGTTGTCAGTTCCACCAGTAAGCCAAGAATTTCCGAGGAAATGGCATCTGTGCCTTCCGCCTTATTTGTTCTCTGTGGAATTACTCTTACTCCCTAACGCTGACGCCTTCGCTTTTAATTTCATAGAAGGCATGTTGAATGTGTCCTCCCGACGACAGTTTGTTTTTCCATTTCTTCACATTCTTCGTGCAACAATTTCGCTTTGCCGTCTCTGTGCTTTCTATTTATTTCATTCGTAAGTGGCTTCCTGTCTTTTCCTTAACATTATTGTTCTTCCTTCCTTCTTAGCCCAACTGAAGGTTCTCTTCTCTTACCAAAATTTGTCTGTCCAAAATCCGTAATGTTCGATTCTCGTTAACAAAACTGTTTACTTGTAATATGCTTATCGGCCAGAACATACGACCACCCATCTAATAGCCAATATGTCCACCTTTGGCACCGATAACAGCGACGATGCACTGTGTTTGGAAGCAATGAGGCATTGGAGGGTAGTTGGGGGGAGTGGGGACCACATCTGCACACACAGGTCACCCGACTCCCGTTAATTACGGGGAGGGGGCGATGAGCTCAGATCCGCTGAGATGGGGACAGCACATGAATTGTGACTCGCTGCTGCGCTCCTCGAAACTCTCCATGACACTCCTTGTCTAGTGACATGTTACATTATCTTGTTGAAAAATGCCACTTCTGTCGGAAACATGATCGTCATGAAGGAGTATATGTGGTCTGCAACCAGTGTACGATACTCCGTGGTCATCATGGTGCCTTGCACGAGCTCCACTGGACCCATGGATGCCCAAGTGAATGTTCCTCAAAGCATAATGGAGCCACTGCCAGCTTGTCTCCGTCCTGCAGTACAGATGTCAGAGAGCAGTTCCCCTGGAAGACAACGGATTCGCACCCGCGCAACGGCATGGTGAAGAAGGTATAGTGATTCATCAGACTGTTCAACGCTCTGTCACTGCAATAAGGACCAGTGGCGAAGGTCACGTACCCATTTCAGTGATATTTTCCAG
Source organism: Schistocerca piceifrons (assembly GCF_021461385.2). Taxonomy (NCBI): domain Eukaryota; kingdom Metazoa; phylum Arthropoda; class Insecta; order Orthoptera; family Acrididae; genus Schistocerca; species Schistocerca piceifrons. The sequence goes on from NC_060143.1 coordinate 560,472,011, forward strand.
TGTCATGGCGTTAACATTGGCACATGCATGGGTCGTTAGCTGCGGAGACCAATCGTTGCGAGTGTTCGGTGCACGGCATGGAAGACTTACGTCAGTTGTGCCAAAGTTGGCCACGTGTTCTGTTTTACTAGTCTGCCGAACCTACAACTCTGACATCTGGAATGAGGGACCACCGCCCAACGCCACGACGTCTGGGCGTAGTTTCAATTGGTTTCGCCACGTGTTGAAGACACTCACCACAGGAAGCACCCCACAAGCCGGGCAGTTTCCGAAATTGTCCAGGACATCACAATCTGCCCTCTGTCAGACTCGATCGCGCTCCTTCCCCATTCTACACACGGACAACATGCTCACTGATATTTCACGCACCATGCGTGTGTCTGGGTAGCAGTAATTCCTCGGCAGATGACGCTGCTGCCGCCTGGACGGGTTTATGTCGATAGTAGTTCAATGGTCATAATGTTCTGGATGATCAGACACACTACACTGTTAGAGGATTTCAAACGATTCTCATCATTCATCAGTAGTTCGGTATCCCATTTCTTTTACACTGATTCTTGCTAACGATCTCTTAAATTTCTGCCAACTCTTTCTCATTACTAAATTGTGATGTGAATATATATCTACTGCTGGGTTTGCGTTAGAATACACTACCTGACTTCAGAAACTCAGTCTGACCGTGATGAAACCCAGCTGGAATCTTCCTGCATCTCCAGGCCATTTCAAAGAGTATGTCCTCCTTTTTTGATTTTGTAAGGCAATATTCGCTGTTACTAGCTGAAAATTGTTGCATAACTCAGTTCGTCTTCTCTCATTCCTACTATCAACTACTATCAAACCCATTTTCTCAGATAACTCCTTCCATTCCCACCCTATTACAAAGCTCCACCCCCATGATTATTATAGTGTCATCTCCCTTTACGTACTGAATGATACGTTCAGTGTCATATACTTTCCGTATCGTTACATCGTCTTGTCGTATCATCTATATGTGCACCAGAACAATTTTTGTCGGCGTTGGTTTGCTGTTGATTCTGATTACAACAACACTATCACTGAATTGTTGGCAATGACTCGCTCCTTACTTTACTTTTCTATTCGCACTGTATCCTACTAAAATTAATTCATTTTCTGCTGCTACTGATATTACCTTATATTCATTTGACCAGAAAATGCCATTTTCTTTCGATTTTACTTCTCTGACCGCTTATTCTCTGCCGAGCTTCTGCATTTATTCTTCAGATTTTCTAGCTTGTCTATCAGAAATGGTTTTCAGACATTCCACATTCCAGTTTGCAGAATGTTGTCTTTCGTTCGTTACTCAGTCTCTTCCTTTGGTTGCGTCTCCTTCGACCGACCCTACTAGGAGTTCTGAATGGGGCCTGTATGTAACAATAATTTGCCAGATACTTTCTAATTACAGGCATATGTCCTTTGGTTACACAGTATCTGTAATGCAGCGTTTTCCACTGCCTTCTGCGTGGTCATGTCGTTGATCCTTCCATCTTTTAATTGAAAGTCGCGAGCTGTATCTTCTTATCTCGTGTTTTCTACTGAAAATCTCGTGCGTCTACTCTTGTTAACTTTACTATTACAGAGATAGCCTAAACTTAATTTTTTTTAATTGGTCCTGTGCGCAACAAATAAGTTACTTGGTCTTTCTGCTGGCACTGCTTGATCTGCTGCATTCCATTATTCAACTCCTATCATTATTAAAATTACCGTCTACTGCTACGCACATACATAAACCCTTTTCTTTACATTAATAAGCGCGCTGCAAATTATAAGAAAATATCAACTCAATAGCAAATCCTGTGTCGCTGCTGGCGGACACAACAGTACGGCAGCTCGGCGGCGACCCCTCACCCAACACACGTGCGCACCACAGCAGGCGGGCTCCTACACTGGCTTCAAAACTGCCACTAATTAATCCGTGCGCTGCGAGGCGCGACAACAATATCTTAGATTCCTGTGCTTGTATATTGCCAACTCTCATAATGACAATTTTCCACCTCAGTGAGAAGAGAGTGCCCCAAATCTCTGTCCGCTCATCCGTGTGCCCTAAATCACTTTCTGCTCCTCCACCATCTTTGACAAGATCTTTGGCAGAAAGGGGCATTCCCTATACAAGAACTCTTCGCCTAATATTATTATTAAAGATTTTTATTAAAAATTGAAGCTGTGGCTGCAAGCAAACACGGGATCAAGGATGTTCTAATTACAAGCCCCTTTTTTTCCTTCTTCTTGTTATTTCCTCTTTTTAGGATCATTTTTCTTGTGATTACCTGTATCCCATTTCAAGCACGTTGATTGCGCTTAAAGTGCAAATATTAAAGCATAAAACTATTAATCATAATTACAAAATAAGATATAGAGAACTTGGCAATATACAGGGTGAGTCAGGAGGAAACGTACATGCTTTAAGTGGCGATGATATTAGTGATCCTGAACAAGAAACTTCCACATATGCTCTAATGCGAATGATTTCCAAGATAGAACACGTTTAATACACTTTTTCTTTAATAGCTCGTAAACCGCACACTGCGATGACAAAGTGTCTCAGTACACATTTAACCTAAATTAAATTTCCTACAAAAAATGTCCTATGTATTTTTTGTTTACGACTAACAGTTTGCGATGAGAGATCGTGAGAATATTGAAAATCTCGCTCAACGTGCGTGCGCTGTAGCTTAGGTACTTTCTGTAGGACAGTTTGAGGTCGTTTTCCGAGTTGATAGACCACAAGCGTCCAGTATCAAAATGTTCGTCTCAGCTTCCTCTATATTACTGTGGTACGTTGTAAACGATGTCAATGATCAATACAGAAAATCAATAGAAATGTACATTAAAGCATTCGCAATAGGGCATATGTCCAAATCAAGCTTTTTGTTCAGATTCAGTAATGCTATCACCTGTCAAAACACGTACCATCCCTCCTGACTCATCCTGTATACATAGCTCTTAATATCTCATACGCTGTTATACATTGCCCTTGATTGGTTTACAGAGCTGTTGTGATAATTTCGTCTCTCTCCAGTTGATGGTGGTCTACACTTAAATTTCATTAAACTCGGTGTTTCTGGCGTTATCGTATAGTGTACGGATCGGCCCTATTGCCATATCACTGTATTATTTTTCTGACTGGTTGTATAGCTTTTGGACTGATGTCACAACCTCTTGTGTTTTGAGGCATTCCGTTGCTGTCCTCAGTAGTGATGCCAGTTTTTGTTCCAGCCATACCCAGGCCTCACATGCACCGTCACATGTGAAACAGTCTGAAAGTATATGCTTTTCATTACACTTGCCACAACTGTGCTAATCCCTAGTATGGATAGAGTACAGTTTTGTGCTCACTGGTATCTTTTCATGTGGCACGTTACACCATATTGTTCTTACATATTATGTAACCTCGTTGATGCGAATATTCTTTATTCTTTTGGGAGTGAGGGAAGGGGGCACGATCGTTGTCAGTCTTCTGATCGCTTGTTGCGAATACTCTTTTTTTTTTTTTTTTTTTTTTTTTTTTTTTTTTTTTTTTTTTTTTTTTTTTTTTTTTTTTTGCTGTGTGTCGTGGGTCGCGGGGGCGGGGGGGGGAAATCATCGTCAGTCTGGCGCCTGACTGTTTCGATGCGGCCTGCTTCGAATTACTCTCCTGCGCTAATCTCTTCGTCTTAAAGCAGCACATACACCCTACCACCCTACATCCTCAATTATTTGCTGAACATATTCAAACCTCATTCATTCCCTACAGCTTTTACGCTCTACAGTTTCCTCTAATTGCGTCGGAGTCATTTCTTGATGTCTGAACACATGGCCTGTCATCCTATCCCTTCTTCGTGTCACTGTTTCCCATATAGTCCTTTCTCCAACGATTCTGCTGAAAATTGCCTCATTCCTTATATTATCAATTCACCTAGTTTCTAACGTCTCAAACATGTCCTTTGTGAGAATCCCACAATCCACAATGAACTACTGTACAACGCTGTTCTCCAATCGTACATTCTCACAGATTTCTTCCTCATGTTAACGCCGATCTTTGATATTAGTAGACTTTTCTTCGCCAGGAATGCCTTCTTTGCCTGTGATAACCTAATTTTTATTGTCTACTAGCTTCGTCCGTCAAATGTTAATTTGCTTCCAAGGCAGCAGATTTCTTTCATTTCATCTACTTAAAAATCACCAATTTAACGATAAAGTTTATCGTTATTTCCATTTCTGGTTTTTGTAAACCCTCGTCACCAGTTTTGTAAAGGCCTCGTCGCTACTGCTGTGGAGGCCGAGCTGCCACTGTTGTTACGGTAGGAAGAGCTTGTGAGTTCGTGGAACGGTTTCTGGTGCGTTACACCGCTAAGACAATTTCTCCCTGCCACTATTACACACCTCTGCCCCAGGATCAGATAACAGGGTAGGAGGACGAAGGTTCTACAACATTCCAACAGATTAGTAACAAAGTCAAACAAATGAGTTAAAAAGGTTTACTTATGTTCGTCACTTGTTAAATAATGAAATCTGCAACAATGCAGGTAATATAGCACAAAAGGCCCTCAATGGCTAAGTGCAAATAATCATTAGGTAAACTTCTCAGTACGTAGCAAATGCAATCTACAACCATTGTCTGTTCACTTCTAAGAGTTCACGAAACGACGTTTCCTGTCCAAGTGTGCCCTGGACGATGATCTATAACCAAGTGGGCGAGAGCCGCTCTTCTATCTTCCGAGTAGGCTTCTGTCCGTTGTCGTCCGGTCATTGCCGGATTGTACTCGGCCGGCAATTGGCCGAGGCGAAGTCGATATCTTCATCCCTAGCGGCGCCTGTGGCGAGTCTCTATGGCACTGACACCAGCTCGCATCTTTGCCCCTGTGGTGCTATTGTCCTGGCGCTGTCTTGTTCGGACGACACAGTGCTTGTAGTCCTGATTACTTTCGTCTTTTTGCGGGTCCATATGTATTCTGAATTAGTCTTTTAGATGATCATAGATAATGCGAACGATTCTTTTATCGCAATGATGCGTAACGAGGCAGTTTACAAGATGTGCATGTAGAATTAATGTTAACATTAATGAAAATTATTTCTTGCGCACCTACTCATGCAGCTACAATTGAAAACTTTCTTTTTTTTCACGCTATCAGTTTTTAGTTAGACATTCCATCACGAAATACAAGGAGTTATCCAGGACATCTCATTTTAGTTTGTATTTAAATTTGCTTGGCTACCTGTCAGCCATTTTATGTTGTTGGGGAAATGGTCAAAGATTTGGGTTACTTAACACTGAACTTCTTTCTGAGACCCTGACAGCTTCAGTAGTGGGTAATGAAGGACATTTTTCTCTCTAGTGTTTTAGCTGTGGACATTTCTGTTCTTCTCAAATAGTGCCTGATTATTTATGACGAATTTCATTGGTAAATATATGTATTGTGGCGGCCCAGTTAAAATACCAAGCTTATTGAACACGCATCTACATGACACCCGTGAATAAACGCCAGATACTATTCTTACTGTAGGGTTGTGAGCTATCAGTAGTTTCTTCGTAAGCGGCGAATCATTCCGTAAGACATTATTGTGTGGAGTATGCAAAATTTGTCAAGAGGTTAATTCGTTCTTTTCCAAGATTAATAATTATAGGAAGAGCAAAAGTAGCTGAACTTAACTGTTTGAGAAGCTCAGTAATGTGCTACTTCTAGTGCAAGCTTTCATCAATGTGTACACCAAAACTTTGGATCATTCTACTGTATTTACTGTTCTGTTCATGTGCTATATAGATTATTGCTATGAGTCTGAGGACGACTTGATAATTCTCTAAAAAACTCATTAAGAGTCTCTTCATTGCTTTCTGTCTACTGGCGTTTATTATATCGCTAGTACCGTCTGAAAAAAGTGCCAATTCTGCTTCTTGAATGTTTGGCGGAAAGTCATTCACATACATGAACAACAGAAGTGGAAACAAAATTGAACACTGTGAGACTTCCTTTGTGGTTTCTTCCCTGCCATTATAAATTTGTACCCTTCCCGCTTTCTTTGAATTACTCGGAAGAAAATTTTCCTTTGTGATTCAGACCAACTGTGTATAAAGCCATCCATAAGCCATCCATCTTCGTTATCAACTCCAATTTCTTTCTCGTTGATGTCATCGGGCAAGTACTCCCGCACGTAGAGGCCATCAACGTATTTCTAAAATCTCTTCAGCTGAACTGTCTTCTGTGGTATTCATTACCGAAGTATCTACAGCATGAGGTAAGATACGGCGCATTTCGTTATTCCTTAATAATCCATCATCCGAGTTCTTTGCACATTGTTTCTTCCCGGATAGTTTAGTAAACTTTAGCCTAGTCTTCACTACTACTAAGATGTTCTCCAAGCCTATGTCTACTGCCCAGTACACCTTACAATCCAATAAGTGACTTCAGAATCTCTATCCGACCATGACGCAATCCAACTTGAATCATGACGCAACTCGTAGCTTTTTCCAAATATGCCTTTTCCTCTTGTGACTTTTGAACACTGTGTTTGGTAGTGGTAACCGGAATCGGTCACAGGAGTGAATTACAATATCGACTCTTTCGATTCTACTACCAAACCCATAATATCCAGTAAATCACTCTTGTATTCATTCCCCTATTACTGCGTTCCAGTCCTCCGTGGCTCTTACGTTATCGTCTCCTTTGACACACTGCATTACCCTATCAGTATCCTCCCACAGTTTCTCTATGTCTTCAAATTTGTATTTGTTATGTTTACATGTATTCCTGAACAATTAATGTTAGCTTTGGTTTGCTGTCGATTATCATGAGAACAGCCTGTCACTGAACTCTTAACAGCCGTTCCCTCTCTCCCTCCTTTCTTATTCATAACGAATCCTACACCTGTTATACCGGTTTCTGCTGCTATTGATATAACCCTATATTCGTCGAACCGGAATTCCTTGCATTCATTCTCAAACGTTACAGGATGTGGGAGTGGTGATGTGCTGAACATCAAGAAAATGATCTTAAAAAGCATGTATTTATTTAACACATGGGCTTAACTTTAAATTACAAAGACAAGCAATACCTATCCATTGCAGAGACCAAGTTAGAGGCAATAAGTTCGAATCATTAAGTTCAGAGGAATACCCAGATAAGTTAGCAAAACATTACAAAGCCGGTTACTGTAACCGAACAAAATTTTTTCCACAGGTTTAATGTCTATCCATGCGATATAAAAATTTATGACAGATATAATGGATATTTTTTCAGGGTCCGTCAGTCGATTTACTTTAGAAAACAAATAAAAACAAACAAATAAACATTTTAAATATTTATACTGATATTATTAAAACGTTTCATAAATAGTACTTATTCACATTTTCATTTTTTTAAATTTGCTCTTTGTGGCCAAAATTGTAACTGATTATTTTTCCATGTTAAATCGGTTCCACATTAACACATTAGTGTGTCTACCAAGTTTTGTTGCCATACGATGACCGCGGCATACGCTGGACCTATGTAGTGCCTCTGAATCTTGCTGACATCCCCATTGTATACCGCTATAAAATGGCTTGGGTTAATCAAGGCAACTTAAAATGTAAGTTTAACGTCCATTGCTGTACGTAAAGTGTTTTGCATTTTCGTTCTCATTTTACACTTTGTCACACACGCCATCAAGTTTTCCTACTTCCAAACACACTGTTGATGAAAGTGCTGTCTGTGGTGGGAGGAGGCGAGAAGGAGAGGGAAACAACACTTATTATTGCAAATAGCTTACAAGGAAAGATTGGTGCTGAAGCGGAATTTTTAATTACTTGACGTTTTTCAGTAATAGTTCACTTCACCAGCCAACAATCTTATATGGTGTTTACTTCTGATTAATACAGGTTTCTGTTCCTCTTTCACAATCACAGGTTTCGTAACAGACACGTGGCGAAATCTGATGACCTCATTGGAATACTCACTCGAATGCAAGTCACTTTCTCCAAGAAGGAAATTTTTTTAAGAAAGTCGTTAATAGTGACCTGCAAACGAAACAAAGCAGTGACGTCACATTCAACATCCAGCTGCATATCCGATGCGGCTGTTAACAGAGCGCTCCCTGACAGCAGTCCATACTTAGTTCGCGCTCCACTTCCCCCGCCTCTGCCAGCCGTGTTAACGGCCCTGTGCGACCGCTATAGAAGCAAAGCATCGTTTGATGGGGCATAAAGTTAGAGCTTTATTACGTATGTTACGACCACCAGCCCTCTAATAAGCTGCTCACAGTAATGACTTCTTTGTCCTATATATTCTCATCTAGCATTACCGAGAGAGATTTCAGAGAGAAAAGATTTCCTGTAGATGATGATACACATATTTCTCTGAGACGCCTTTGCCTCCAGACTACCGTACGCCCTTTATGGGTAATCAATGACGGGCTTTTTATTTACTATACAGCAAAGGAGCTGACATGTAACGGATGTACGTGATTTAGACTACAGCCATATTGCTTTAGTGCAGTAGCTGTTTCGTTTTATCTACTACGCGTCTCTCTTTCATTTACAAATTTGTCCGAGAGAATTGATGACATGCACTGTAAAAGTCTGAAGAACGGAAGTTAATTCCTGATTGACAAGGAATTTGGTTGTGACTGTTTGGGACTTTTAAATGATTGACAAGTGATTCCACAGACACAAAATGTATAAGGAGCCTATTATGTTGCTTAAGTTTGTAAGGTTGCCAACACCCATCCCTGTACGTCGTGTTAGTTAAATCAGCCTATAACAGAAGAACAAAAGATTGCAAAACTTTCGACTATATCTCAAGGTGTTATTGTTTTCTGTGAGTGGAATCGGTGTCACTTAATGGTGAGCTTTCAAACTGGCCTACCAGAAATTACCTTTGAAATTCAATGCAAAGAAAACAGCGTCAATTGTCCCTCAAAAATTAAATTTGATGTAATTTTGCCATTTTAGCGTACTTTTAGCTTCAGTTCTCTGTCACACTGGGGTGGGTTAGCACGAGGGGGCGGGGGATGTACACAGCTGCTTTTGGTACGTGTGTTGGTTTCCGCTTTGGGAGGCATATTGACTCGGCGAATATCTGGACAAAGTTTGTTAAGTGCGCCGTTGCATCCGTTCTTCCAGCATATCCTGAACAGTTCTTCGGCTTAACTGAAAGTTTGTTTAGAGTGTAAGGAATTACATCCAGTTTAACGTGACTCATAAATACATACATCCTTCTGACATAGACTGCTAAATCTGGCGAACAGGAAGATTAAAATGAAAAGAAGAAGTTAGTATGAGCACCAAAAACTGAGATTGCCATTAAAATGACTTAAAATAATATGTTCAGAAACTTTCTTTAGATTCAAATTTGCCGATATCATTTGACTAGACGGCTATTAATGGCCGTATTACTATGCTAAGGAGACGACGACACAAATTCCGTTGGGACTTCTGCCTATGGGTTGTGCTGTGCCATGTCAAGACACTAACAGCGCAAAGTTGTACACGTAAGTCAATCTCAACGACCTGAAACATAGAATTTAAATATGCTTCCTATTCCTCTCATGAAAGTAAGTCTCACGCAAAACATTGTAAGTGCTATGAATAAGACAGAGAAAATACTTTTGTAATTGCAAATGAAATATGAAATCTGGACAGGAAGTGAAGTCATTGATACACTTACACCAGAACTACACCAAGAAGGAGTCGTTCGACATAAACAGAAGTTGGTAAGCGTGTTTCTCCATCTGAAAGGTGATTAGTATTTCAGTTTCATGCCAGTCGCATAATTGTGGTGCTAGTAGGGCCACTGTGACGATTCAAATCAGGTTTGCTTTAAATACACGCTGGAACAGTCGTGAGTGTTATCTGCCTTTGAAATTGGCCTTGATGAGTTAATGTTGGTAATGAATGCCTTTAACGCGACAGAGATGCCATTATCAACACCTCACTGAGATTGAACGAGTTCGTGTAAAAGGGATACGAGAAGCTGAATGTTTCTTCTGCGATAGTGCAGAAAGACTTGACAGGAATGTAGCCACTGTATGTGACAGCTGTCAGCAGTCATGCCGAGAATGTACGATAGCGAGATGACCGAGCTCTGGACGATCATGTGGTGCTAACAAGAGGGAAGATGATGGTGTTCAACGTATGGATCCGGGGCGTCGTTTGCCTTCTGCACTAGCAATATGAGCAGCAGTTGGCACCACACTGACACATAGAATTGTTACAAAATGGTCGCTTCTAGGACAATTCCGATCCAGACACCTTTTAACTTGCATCCCACAGCCCAAAAAAACCACACTCACCTGCGACTTCAGAGGTATCAAATGACAGCTCATTGAAGGGCAGGGTGTAGGTCTGTTATGTTTTACAATTGAAGATAGTTCAGTGGGCATTTTCCAACAAGATAAAGCTTGCCTACATACCGCTCTTGTAACATAACACGTTCTACAAAGTGTCGACATCTTACTTTAGCCTGCTCGATCACCAGACCTGCGTCCAATCGAACACATATGGGACATCACTGGAAGATATCACCTGCGTCATGCACAACCAAATTGACTGTCCCTGTATTGGCCGAATAAGTGCAACAGGCATGGAAGTCCATCCCACATACTATCTTCGGGAACCTACGGTATGAGTGAGACAGTGCACAAACGGTTTAATTCATGAATGAGATTTTTCACTCTGCAGCGTTGTGGGCGCTGATATGAAACTTCCTGGCAGATTAAAACTGAGTGCTGGACCGAGACTCGAACTCGGGACCTTTGACTTTCTCGGGAAAGTACTCTACCAACTGAGGTACCCAAGCACGACTCACGCCACGGCCTCATAGCTTTACTTCTGCCAGTACCTCGTCTCCTAACTTCCAAATTTTACAGAAGCTCTCCTGCGCACCTTGCAGAACTAGCACTCCTGAAAGAAAGGATATTGCGGAGACATGGCTTAGCCACAGCCTGGGTGATGTTTCCAGAATGAGATTTTCACTCTGCAGCGGAGTGTGCGCTGATATGAAACTTCCTGGCGAATTAAATTGTATGCTGGACCGTAGCGTGCGCTGATATGAAACTTCCTGGCAGATTAAAACTGTGTACTGGACCGAGACTCGAACTCGGGACCTTTGCCTTTCGCGAACAAGTGCTCTACTAACTGAGCTACCTATACACGATTCACGCCACGTCCTCACAGCTTTTCTTCTGCCAGTACCTCGTCTCCTACCTTCCAACTTTTTTTTCCATCAGTGTATTTACCGATGAAAGTCTGAATAATTGTGTTTTAGTTTACGAAATTTTTACATGTAAATTTTGTTGTTCAAGTGCTCGTCAACTAATATGGACACTCACAATGTAGTCAAGAAACATTCTTCAGAGTTACTATGGGCTGGTGCTTAACAAGCCTTCAATGAAAGTTTTTGCACAATTTACTTGGAGTTCTAGCCATGGAAACTGTTATGCTGTAAGGGATGAAAATTAATGTTTTTACAGGAAACAGAGAATATATTAGAAAAAGTACTGATTAAAATGTTCAGCACTCTAAAGAACATATAGATTAGTTACACGACAATGTCAGATAGAATAGTTATATAGTGTTACTTAGTTTCGACTGCAGTGTACATTCTTACTTCATCATGAATGTCAGTCTTCTGACAACACTGATGCTTTCCAGATTTCCTGTGCATCCAGTGCTGATATCTCCATGTCAGCGTAGCCAGAATATATAACATCCTGAATAATCATTTATACACGTACAGTCATGCTCAAAAGCATCCGAGCGACCTGAATTGCATTTCGCCTGATTCACATGCAACCCACATAACGCAGCTGTTTAGCAGGTCCTCTAATCGCTCCTCGGTACAGTCGTTTGAGTATTGAAAATGGTTCCAACAAGTCACCACTAGAAAAAACTGCTCTGTATCGCAATAACGCAAGATGTAAAGCTATACCACGATACTAAAAATATCAGGGAACACCTTATCACAGATAAGACTGTCATTAAGGCTTGTAAGCTCGCATTTATTACAATAAATGACATACCTGCAATGTTACGACTCTCAGTATAACGTCAGATAGGTAACGCACGAAATAAGTTCGTCGCTTTCATGATTTCCTCTTCAAAGTAACATACCGTACTTATTATTTAACACCAAAAGACAGTAAAAACGTAAGTTATTCACGAACAGCTTGTTCAGAATACGTATGAACTTTAAATGACACGACCAACCGTCTCGTTCTGCATATGGATTCAAACCCAGCTCATGCAGACTAGGCAAAAATTTCGACTGACGGAAACTGACAATCATTCCTGACTATGCATACAGAGAGTGTTATACCTCGATTTTAGACAGTTTCAGTTGGCAAATATTAACTTTAAATCACATAACATAAACATTTTTAACGGACGGGAATTCCTACCCAGCATCTATTGTCCCTGTTAACGAACTACGAGAGATGGTAAATATTGCTTCTTCACAAGTAACTTATTTGAAATGCCGTGAGGTAAAGCTTTGTGTTGCACAGGGCTTCGAACTCAGAACCTAATCAAATTGTTATCGAAACACAATCAACTGTGCATATCGGATTTTCTCGGCAGTAGCTAGACGTTTTAACTGAAATGACGAGACGAAACATAAATTTTTTCCTTCCCAGGACTCCAACCCGACACCTATCGCTATTATATTCTAGAGAAACCGAACGTTAAATATGGGTTTGTTACACCAGCAGCGACATGTGACCATGTTTCAACTAGACGAAGAGAGTTCAGTGCTGACTGGGAATCGAACCCCACACATATCGTTGTTGACTACACACAAAGGGACGACGGCTACCGAAATTTTCTCCACCAGCATCCTTGAGCTTACAGTGATCTCGCATATATTTCTGTGTCACAGGGGAGTCAAAAACGTCATATATCGTTAGTGCTGACAATGAATGAAAATACTTTAAAAATCAAAATTAATATCTACCAGCAGATAGGTGTTCTCATGCAAGAGTTTGATAATACATAATGAAAACTTTAGTGCTGGGCCAGGATTCGAACAAATTCAAGCGAAATATGTGGAAATGTTGAGGAATCTGCAGTTTTGAACCAACAACAAATTGTAGTCGAGCTGTATTATCGCAAAGGGATCAAATTCCACGTTGAGGGCGGTCTGAGTTGCATTCGCAGTTCAGAATCCATTTTATCGACATACAGAAGCTCAAATAAAAGGTGGAATATGCGTCCTGTACCCTACACAGCGTTTGTTTCGTCACTAGAAATAAATGACTAGTATAGTAAAGGTTACTGGTGACAGAGTTTCTAAATGTCGCCACTCCTGACTTTATTGTGGTTCAACCTAACGTCTACTTGGTAGAGAAGGAATATCATGATTCATGTGAATTTCAGACCACACAGCCATTACAAAAATGGCTCTGAGCACTACGCGACTTAACTTCTGTGGTCATCAGTCGCCTAGAACTTAGAACTAATTAAACCTAACTAACCTAAGGACATCATACACATCCATGCCCGAGGCTGGATTCGAACCTGCGACCGTAGCAGTCGCGCGGTACCGGACTGCGCGCCTAGAACCGCTAGACCACCGCGGCCGGTACAGCCATTACACCTTCTTCACTTGGTGTAGCCAGAAGAGAATTGAATCTGTCCCTCCCTTTCAAAAATCATCCGCAGAAGTTGGAACCGAACCCAGACCATACGTATATCAACCTATTATCAATCTAACAGACTACCGAATCGTCTGCTCAGAACGCCGTTCTGACACGGAGGCTCCAAGTAGTGGTTTGCCGCAAGTTCAGTACATTCACTTACTTGGTTGACCGTATCGCCATGAACTAGCTGCCTCGGCTATCCAGTGCATACATTCGACTCTATTTTGTAATCACCGAAATAAAATCACCTAACTGCCACCTACACAGAACTGCCAACAGCGTAGGGTGCAGAAACTTAAATAGGAAGTGTTCCTTTCCATTTGAGCTACTCTGTTGTGCTATCTGTTTGTTGAAAACGTCGTGCAGTGCAAAAGAAAAGCTGTAACTGTCTGTTTCTCAGAAGTCTAGACCCGGTCATATGCATTATCTCACAACACTGTGAAATGCGAAAGTTCTGGAGGAAGTGTTATTGACATCTGGAGGTGCCACAGCTGCGTGTTAGCTATTAGCGTAATGGTAAGCGTTGTGCACTGTAGATAAGACGTCGAAAGTACGAGTATATTCACTGCAACATTTTTTAAAACGCAAATCTGCTGAAGTTATCGATCTAATGGAACTCTGAACATAAAATGGTTCAAATGGCTCTGAGCACTATGGGACTTAACATCTATGGTCATCAGTCCCCTAGAACTTAGAACTACTTAAACCTAACTAACCTAAGGACATCACACAACACCCAGTCATCACGAGGCAGAGAAAATCCCTCACCCCGCTGGGAACCGAACCTGGGAACGCGGGCGTGGGAAGCGAGAACGCTTCCGCACGACCACGAGCTGCGGACAAACTCTGAACATAATTCCCTTCACATCTCAACCCAAAATAGTCGCATGTCGAAAAGCGCTAACTTCTGTGACATTTTGTTCTTTTTAGGTTTAATAGACGGCCAGGCAGCAGATGCATCTCGAAACTTTTGTATTATGTATGGGGAGAGCGCATCGCTCCAAAATACGCCAGAAAAGTATTTTCAACATGACCCGTCCCGTGATGGTGGCATTTTATCCTTCTTCAAACCTTGTTTGATATATTTAACTTAGAACTAGTTTTCTAAATGCATGTAATCAATAAACTGCATGTGCATTCCAGAATGAGATTTTCACTCTGCAGCATGTGCATTGTCAGACTGTTATAGATAATATCAGAGAATTTGCATGTATCGTTGATGATAAATTTCTCTCTCATGTTTACTATTGTTTTAACAACACCAAAGGAAACCTTACGGAAATTGTACACTGTACTATAAAAATGAAATAAAACTACCCATGATACCCTTACGAGGAAACTCTGTTTTAATAAAACTGAGTATCTGTACACAAGTGTGCCTCTATTGGCACGAATTAGTAAAACACTACTCACTTACATTTCGATTGAGTCTGTGCTTAATTGGTATGCTGTATCATTCTCAAGAGGTATGCAACTGTGACATTTAAAAAAAATGTTATGTATTCCTAGAAAGCCACAATTTGCTTGTCAGCAGCGGAGAGAAGCGTTTCCTGTAGTGCAGAATTGCAAGTTTTTCACCATTGCACTATGAGCCGAAAGTATTTTCTTGCGATTTCCTTATCGATGTTTGATCTGACTGCTTGTAACTCCTTCACAGAAGGGGAAATAACGTTATTGTCATTGAGACTGGAACCGCGTACCGTAACGATCCCTTTTTCGCAGGTTAGCCCGTAGCCACAGAGTTAGGGAATAGGTACACGTGTCGTTTTCCTCTTACGTGGCCAATAGTGGCTAGAACTCGTAAACAGCTACTTAAATGACGAGATTAGTTGCGATTTCCACGTGCAACGACTTTCCTGGGCCGAAAACCGTAAATTTACAGTCATTTGTTACACATCAAGCGATAACAACTCAGATTATTCAATAGAAATGACAGGAAAAATCAAGTGAACTTTGAAGCTTAATTCCGTGCACACCAGGAAGAAACTCGTCGATCACAGAGTTGCCAAACATACCTTGCCGCGTTGCCAAATCTCAGTTACAGTACCAGCAGGAAGAAGACGAACCGATGTGAGCCTACGGAGGGTTGGGAAGTGACCATAGCTGGCATCTCAAAGACGCGGCTGCTATGTCGTGGAATACGTAATGGGTCTGATCCGCATTTCTGTAACTGGTTTAGGGGTGGAACGTAGTTACTAATAATACTCAGAACTGACTGCAAACTAAGCATTCTAAATCACTAAGTCTTAAAGTTATTTTCATATTTCTTTCGTAAGTGTACTCTAAACTAAGAAACTCATTTACAGACGTTTTCGTGGCTCACCAATAGTCAAGCACAACAAACAAATAAAAATAAAAAGTAGTGTGTGTGTGTGTGTGTGTGTGTGTGTGTGTGTGTGTGTGTGGGCGAGAGAGAGAGAGAGAGAGATAGAGAGAGAGACAGATAAAAATAAAGAAGAATGAGAGAGAGAGTATAAAATTGTTGTAAACAAATTGAATCATGGTATGTAAAGAAATCTTTCATTAAAATGACACATTCCACATCAGTACAAAATGTCGTATTCATGATCTATGGAACAAGTATTAATCTAATCTAATCTAATCATATCCTATTGCTAACTAGCCATGAAGAGTCATTAATTACCGAAATTTTCGCCAATATCAGTAACCAAATCAAAACTTGAAAACAAAAGACGACTGTTTTTATAATAAACCGGGACTCCTATCAAGATCCTCTCGTCCCTGTTAACTGACCACGAAAGATGTCTAATATACCTCCATTCAGAAGTAACAAAGTGTACATGCATTTAAAGATGAAGCACATGATGTGAAGTTCTGTGATGGAGATACGAACCAAACACATAATCAGATTTTTAACTAAGTAAAATCAAATGTTACTTATCGGTTTCTCTTACCAGCTGCTAGATGTTTGAATCTAAAATAAGGATACAAATTTTTGTGCATGAGCGACAATCTAACCGCACACCTACCGTCCTTCTTTATCATCCAGTCGACGGAGTGGCCGAGAAGTTCTAGGAGCTACAGTCTGGAACCGCGCGACCGCTACGGTCGCAGCTTCGAATCCTGCCTCGGGCCTGGATATGTCTGATGTCCTCAGGTTAGTTAGGTTTAAGTATTTCTAAGTTCTAGGGGAATGATGACCAAAGAAGTTATGTCCCATAGTGCTCAGAGCCATTACTCACCAACAGTAAGATGTGTGCGTGTTTGAACAGAAATAACGACACCTATTGCGATTGTTTGCAACACGTGAAAAATTAACGTTATTTTTCACTAGCAGGCCGGTGTGCACGTGATAGGGCTTGATATGAAATTTTGAATATTTTTGTACTGGATCAGGATTTTGACCTACCTACTTACCTTTGGAGGAGACCTAGAGAAGATTGCAGTCTTGGGAAAAGGAACGAAATGAATGAACCATACTGTTCTGAGAGATTCAGATCCTTGAAAGAGGAGATACGAATTCGAATCACAGTCCAGCACCACAGTTTTCAACGACTCTAGTTCAATCAAGTACAAGTAAAATAAGAGCCCTGTTCCTTTAAACGGCTACCGGTTCATCAAATAAAATAAAATTTTCTAATGTAAGTAAGTTCACTGGCGACAGTATTTCTATTTACTATGACTTTCGCCTATGTCATTTCCCAGTTGGTAATGAAGGAACATGATGTTTAATGCGTATTCTGGATTATAACGTGTTTCTCTCGAGGTTCCCAGAGGTAAAGTAAATACGTTTGTGCCTCTTAAAAGTAAATGCCTGAACCCACGCGTTGCACCTGTGATAGTTCGTTCCACCACACCATTATGGCCACATTTCCCAGCCCCAGGAGTGTGCCGTAACGGATAATGTGCTTAGCTTACGATATTTGTCTCGGTGGAAAAAATGCGAGTCTATTAAATGGTTAAGCAGAAGCAAGCTTCTGACGCGGATATTATGCTATTCTCATGTCAGCAGGATGGAAAGACTCTTCTAGGCATGACAGCCTCGATGTGAAGCCATTTTGAAATTTTCGCTAATTCGACAAATTTCTTAGTTCGAGAAAATTCACTGTGAAGTGTGAAGTTGCCGGATAATTCGATTAGTACCGTTATTATTATGACCGTTTTCTTCATACTGCTGCTGGAAAACATGTGCTTGAAGATCATTTAATGCCTTTTGGTCATTACAGAAGTAGTTGCCCGAGAACAGGTTCTTTCCCTGTCTACGGAATGCTTTTCATGTTAATATCAAACATCAGCAATTACTCGTAGATTACATTGAAAGTAAAGTAATTCATGAAGATGTTATTTGATAACAAAAACGCGCTGTATTTCTTCATTTACTTGCGTTTAGATATTGCCGTCGAATACTGCCAAACCAAAAGCTAAGGGATCTTACTGCCATCCGATATATGTCACTGTCAGTTCTTCCATATGATGTGGTCGACGAGACCTGATTCAAGTTGCGTATGACAGAGAATGTTTTAGAAAATCAATTGTTTTCCTTTGCAACAAACAGAAAAATTTTCATTCTAAGCTATCCAAGTCCAAACATTCGCAATATTAGTTCAAATCTAATATTCGCTTCTATAATGCTGGAAAGTATTTCACAGTTGCAAACATTTCCACATATTGCGCTTGAATGGGTTCGAATCCTGGCCCAGCACTAAAGTTTTCATTATGTATTATCAAGCTCTAGCATGAGAACACCTATCTGCTGGTAGATATTAATTTTGATTTTTAAAGTATTTCTATTCGTTGTCAGCACTAACGATATCTGACGTTTTTGACTCCCCTGTGACACAGAAATATTCGAGAGATAACTGTAAGTTCAAGGATGCTGGTGGAGAAAATTTCGGTAGCTGTAGTCTCTTTGTGTGTAGTCAACAACGATATGTGTGGGGTTCGATTCCCAGTCAGCACTGAACACTTCGTCTAGTTCAAACATGCTCACATGTCACTGCTGGTGTAACAAACCCATATTTAACGTTCGTTTTCTCTAGAATATTATAGCGATAGGTGTCGGGTTGGAGTCCTGGGAAGGAAGAAATTTATGTTTCGTCTCGTCATTTCAGTTAAAACGTCTAGCTACTGCCGAGAAAATCCGATATGCACAGTTGACTGTGCTTCGATAACAATTTGATTAGTTTCTGGGTTCGAATCCCTGTGCAACACAAAGCATTACCTCAGAGGCATTTCAAGTAAGTTACTTGTGAAGAGGCAATATTTACCATCTCTCGTAGTTCGTTAACAGGGACAATAGATGCTGGATAGGAATTCCCGTCCGTTAAAAATGTTTATGTTGTGTGATTTAAAGTTAATATTTGCCAACTGAAACTGTCTAAAATCGAGGTATAATACTCTCTGTATGCATAGTCAGGAATGATTGTTAGTTTCCGTCAGTCACGAAATGTTTGCCTTGTCTGCATGAGCTGGGTTTGAATCCATATGCAGAACGATACAGTTCGCCGTGTCATTTGAAGTTCATACGTATTTTGAACAAGCTGCTCGTGAATAACTTACGTTTTTAATGTCTTTTTGTGTTAAATAAGAAGTACGGCGTGTTACTTTGAAGAGGAAATCATGAAAGCGGCGAACTTATTTCGTGCGTTACCTATCTGACGTTATACTGAGAGTCGTAACATTGCAGGTATGTTATTTATTGTAATAAATGCGAGCTTACAAGCCTTAATGACAGTCTTATCTGTGATAAGGTGTTCCCTGATATTTTTAGTATCGTGGTATAGCTTTACATCTTGCGTTATTGCGATACAGAGCAGTTTTTTCTAGTGGTGACTTGTTGGAACCATTTTCAATACTCAAACGACTGTACCGAGGAGCGATTAGAGGACCTGCTAAACAGCAGCGTTATGTACGTTGCGCTCGAATCAGGTGAAATGCAATTCAGGTCGTTCGGATACTTTTGAGCACGACTGTACCAGTCTTTGCTACTCTTGCTGTTTCTCCTAACACTTCCTTCGTTGTCAGCTTAATAAATCATCATCTTCTTAGCGAGAGTCCCAACAAAATCAATTAGGGTAGGATGTTTTGTATAAACTTGACTAGATCAGAATCAAAAGAAAGAACTTCAATTTGTCGTTAGCCATGCAGATTCCTGGATTCTGTATATTCGATAAATAACAGTCCATTGTTCTTTCATAATTATAGATAACTTTATTGGGAACAGCGAACTGTCAGTAAAGTAAATTTAGAGAAAACCGTCTCGATCGCAAAGTAATTTATTTATTAGCTTTCGTCCGCGGCTTCGTACTTGACTTTGTCTGCGTGGATCTCGCGCCCACATGGAATCCTTAAGCTTATTATCGAAGAGAAAAACGGATATAAAAAGTGGAGGTGAAGCTGTCGAAGGGCTGCAGCGGTAAAGAATTGATGTACAGAGATAGATATATTTGAAGCATGAATTACGAATAGATCTATATAGAGGAACGGTCCAGGGTTTTATTTAAAGGAAATACGAAAATTAAAGGTTTTATTTACTTACAAAATTTGACGTTTTGCCCATAGGAGCCATTATAAACAAGATATATATGGGTTAGTGACGAGCAAGCAAGCTACGCGGAGTTGCCCATGTGAGAACAGTTCGTTCTCATGTCGACGCCGACTGCTCGAAGCGTCTGTCGTTGCGACTTCTTGATGGTCATGGCGAAGCACATGGTCACGGAAAAGTGCACGCGTTTGAATTGAAAAGGGTAATAGTTGGGAATAAGGCCATGCGTGGTATGAAAATTATTTCACCATCGCCACAGCCCGTGAGAGTTTCATCTTCTATAATATCATTACGAAGCGATACCACTTTAAGACGAGTTGTATAACATGAATTCAGAGGGGTTAAGTTCCGAAGCAGCATAATCGCAATACCCACTTCCAGAGCGATGTTACCGCGGTGAGTCCATATGCAGAAAGGGAGTTAAAAAACCGTACCTGATAAGTGGTATCCTCAGTGCGGTCCAAAACTATGTTTATGGACCCGTACACCGCCTCGTTCCCATCCATTTCTTTTTTTCGAGAATGAACTGGTTTAATACAGTTACCTCAATTTAAGAATGATTTCCTAGGCGAGCAGTCCGGAACCGCGCGACTGCTACGGTCGCAGGTTCGAATCCTGCCTCGGGCATGGATGTGTGTGATGTCCTTAGGTTAGTTAGTTTAAGTAGTTCTAAGTTCTGGGGGACTGATGACCACAGCTGTTAAGTCCCATAGTGCTCAGAGCCATTTAAGAATGATTTCAAGAATGAAAGAAGATAAACGAACGAGGACACTAATACGAAATGGCAACAGTTGTATCACATCACTTAGCCCCGTGTAGACAAGACACGATGAAAACCTCCGAGGAAATATACGAAAGTGCTTTTTAGAAATTTGCCAACGGTAATAGATTGTTAGTGACGACTCAACAGACTAATCAAACATAATAGTAGCGTCAACTCGACAAACTTGTCAACGATAATAGCTACACTGATTCAAGAATGCGTTCAAGCACTCTATGGATAACAGGATTAAGCTTTTAACGTTGTTATTATTGTGTTAAAAAGTTCCAACAAATTACGTTTTACGGACTCTATCATTTTTGTCCTGGTTTATTTAGTTTAGTTTGAAAAAACTTCTGTCCAAGATTTTCTTTCTTCCAAAATAATGAAAAAATCCTTACTCGAAAAAAAATAAAAAACCAGTTTTACTCATTTATGGACAACTCAATCTCGATCAAAAATTTGATTACGGTAAAATTGTTTTCACAAGAACGCTCCTGAAGGATCCTGAGACAGTTTCCGTGTGTCTCCTATGGATTCCGATTTCCACGTACTGACCCAGTTAAAGACAACATTCTGTATGTATAGATAACTCGGCTTATTGTTGGCGTATCAAGATGAAACATGTAACAAATTTTAATTTAGACCTGCAACAATAGAAATACGGAAACAACATCCCATTTAGTGTAGTAGCTTCTGCGTAAGAACATACGGAAAGACAGACAGACAAAAAAACAATAATTGTAAAAATAATTGCTTTGGCTTCTGTTGTTGTTATAAAGAACGCTCATACTAATTTTTCTTAAATGTCTCCTGTATACAGACATAGAACAGTTACAGTTGTGTTATATGTATGAATATGACTTTCTTCGGCCTCCAGTGCCATCTTCAGATAATGCACTAGCCGGCTCACGATGACAACGCTTCGATCAGCTGTGCGGAACCCCGTTTTGCGATTTCGGTCAGCATACATATTCCAAGCGTCATCATCGTCCGCCGGATGTGCGTATTATCTGAAGATGGCCTATAACTGGTGGGTGAAACCAGTAATATGTCGAAGAAATCAGTGTACTTTTGGTATCATTGCTCTTTCCCTGCACAATCCGTATGCAGTTTGAGCACGTGGCCCATTCTGTTACTATGTTGTCATCGACTGAATGTAGAATCGTGGTATTCCTTCCCTTCTCCTTTAATTTTGTTACGGGGTAAAGTCAAGCGCCAGCACGCTAATCAGGAACGTCAGAGCAGAGAGGGGTGTGAAGAAGACGTCAGCGAATCGGACGCCGACCGACCCCTCTCCAGGACGACAACGCGACAGCAGCGGCCTCTATGCGGAGAGAACATAAGCGCCGCGCCCGACTGGCCGCGGTCCAGTTCTAAAGAGGCTCCAAGACCAGCGACCTGGATAGATGAGACACTAATTATTTCTACACCATGTGATCAAGAGAATCCTGACACCCCCAAAAACATACGTTTCTCATATTACGCGCATTGTGCTGCCATCTACTGCCAGGTACCTCACATCAGCGACCTCTGTAGTCATTATACATTGTCAGAGAGCAGAATGGGGTGCTCCGCGGAACTTAGGGACTTCGAACGTGGTCAGGTGATTGGGTGTCACTTGTGTGATACGTCTGTACGCGAGATTTCCACCCTCCTAAACATCCCTTGGTTCACTATTACCGATGTGATAGTGAAGTCGCAACATGAAGGGACACGTACAGCACAAAACCTTACAGGCCGACCTTGTCTGTTGACTGACAGATACCGCCGACAGTTGAAGAGGGTCGTAATGAGTACTAGGCAGACACCTATCCAGACCACCACACAGCATTTCCAAACTGCAAGTACTATGACAGTTAGGCGGGAGGTGAGAAAATTTGGATTTCACTGTCGAGCGGCTGCTCATAAGGCACACATCACGCCGATAAATGCCAATCGACGCCTCGCTTTGTGTAAGGAGCATAAACATTGCACGATTGAACAGTGCAAAAACATTGTGTGGAGTGACGAATCACGGTACACAATGTGGCAATCCGATGGCAGAGTGTGTGTATGGCGAACGCCCGGTGAACGTCATCTGCCAGCGCGTGTATTTCCAACAGTAAAATTCGGAGGCGATTGTGTTATGGTGTGGTCGTGTTTTTCATGGAGGGGGTGGGGGGGGGGGGAGCTTGCAGCCTTTGTTGTTTGGCATGACACTGTCGCAGCACGGTCCTACATTGAAGTTTTAGGAACCTTATGTCTTCCCACTGTTGAAGAGAAATTCGTGGATGGCGATTGCATCTTTCAACACACAATGCACGGCTTTTGGTGGAGTGGTTACTCTACAATAACATCCCTGTAATGGATTGGCCTGCACAGAGTCCTGACCTGAATCCTATAGAACACCTTTGGGATGTTTTGGCACGCCGAATTCGTGCCAGGCCTCACCGACCAACATCGATACCTCTCCTCAGCGCAGCACTCCGTGAAGAATGGGCTGCCTTTTGCCATGAAACCTTCCAGCACCAGACTTAACGTATACCTGCGAGAGTGGAAACTGTCAGCAAGGCTAAGAGTGGGCCAACACCATATTGAATTCCTGCATTACTGATGGAGAGCGCCACGGACTTGTAAGTCATTTTCAGCCAGGTGTCCGGATACTTTTGATCACATAGTATAGTCTAAGTTTTATCGAACTATGTTAAAGAGCAGTCACAGATAAAATTAATTACATACTAAATTTTTGCACTCCAGTGTACAATACGAGCAGCACAAATTACCATGTTGATATCAATACCTCTGTATTCAATATAGCTCTGGAAAAAGATATCCGTCACTTATTTACTTCTTTCTCACAGTTCGCATGGTAGAAAATAGAATCACGATATTCTGAACGGTTCAGGAAATATCTGAGTTGAACACATTCGCTCTGTCCTCCTGCAATGTGACGTATCCAATCCTCCCGATATCACGATGCTAAAAGTTTTTTGCTTTATTCGTCGCCAAGGTATATAGTTCGAACGCACACTTTCTAAACTTATATTTCCCATACACCCAACATTGATATGAGTGATTTATTTTATGGAAATTTTACAATAATTACACTATGGTACTTAATCTACCTTAATCCGGAATTCCAATATTTCCATAACATTTCCGTTTGCGTATTGAGATTCGTAGAAACTGACATTATCTCTTTATCTTCCTGATAGCTTCACCCCAAAATCCAAGCTGTGCATTGGTTGTGCCGTAGCAAGTGTCGACACTACCCCATGGGCTTCATTATGTTGGTACTGGAACAGCAAGTTTCCCTACAACGCTGATCGAGTGGTGTGGGATCCTGCGGACCCAATGGAGCACGGTATGTCTCCAGTGGCTCTGTACTACGAGCGCTGTCTGCCGTTGCAGTGTCAGTAGTTCCACACACCTGTGCTCCTTACTAGGACACCTTCGTTTGTCCCTTATCCTTGTGGACATTGTGATAGCTGGATACTGTTTCTTTCTGCATTACTTGTAATGAGTCATCGTACATTTCTGGAAATGTAAGTAAGTCTTCTGGTTATTGTGTTAACTTGTTCGTTATTCATATCTACCCCTGTCTACATTTCCCATAACGACAGTTGCCGCACCATTCTATAGTCCACCTCTTCTAACCATTGTGTAAGAAGTCATACACAACAGGTTGACTTCCTCTCTATTATGTTATATATACATAATGAAGCGCGAAGGAAACTGATATAGGCACCTGTATTCAAATACAGAGATATATAAACAGGCAGAATACGGCGCTGAGTCGGCAACGCCTATGTAATAAGTATCTGGCGCAGTTGTTACATCAGTTCCTGCTGCTACAACAGCAGGTAATCAAGATGTAGAGAGTTTGAACGTGGTGTTATAGTCAGCGCACGAGCTATGGGACGCAGCATTTCCGAGATAGCGATGAAATGAGGATTTTGTCGTACGACCATTTCACGAGTGTACCGTGAATATAAGGAATACGGTAAAACATCAAATCTCCAACATCGCTGTGGACGGAAAAATATCCTGCAAGAACGGGACCAACGACGACTGAACAGGATCGTTCAAAGTGACAGAAGTGCAACCTTCCCCAAATTCCTGCATATTTCAGTGCTGGGCCATCAACAAGTGTCAGCGTGCGAACCATTCAACGAAACATCTTCTGTAGGGGCTTTCGGAGCCGTAGGCCAACTCTTTACTATTGATGACTGCACGCCTCGTTTGGGCCCGACAACATCGACATTTTGGACTGTTGAAGACTGGAAACATGAGTGGATGGACGTGTACGGGTATGGATACTACCTCATGAATCCATGGACCCTGCATGTCAGCAAGGGACTGTTCAAGCTGGTGGAAGCTCTGTAATGGTGTGGGGCGTGGGCAGGTGGGATCCCTGATACGTCTAGATACGAGTCTGACAGGTGACACGTACATCGTGTCTCATCATCTGCATCCATTCACGTTCATTGTGCATTACAAAGGACTTCGGCAACTCCAGCAGGACAATGCGACACCCCACAAGTCCAGAATTGCTGCAGGGTGGCTCAAGGAACACTCTTCTAACACTTCCGCTGTTCACCAAACTCCCAGACATGAACATTGAAGAGCCCATGTGGGATGCCTTGCAACGTGCTGTTCAGAAGAGGTCCACTCCCCCGTACTCTTATGGACTTCTGGACAGCCCTCCATGGTTCACGGTATCAATTCACTCCAGCACTACTGCAGACATTATTCGAGTCCATGGCACATCGTGTTGCGTAACTTATGCACGCTCGCGGGGCTCCACGGAAGGTGTAACAGTTTCTTTGGCTCTTCACACTGTTTGCAACAATATACCATGCAAGGGTTCGTTATTTGTCTATAGTGCTGTGAGCTGCAAGTAAAGGAGACCATACTGGAAGATGCGACACATTTATGAATCCTGCAACAGCATCAGCGGACAGCCAGGTTGTCGCTGGAAGCAGCAGCAAGGAGAACTTTCAGAGGCAAACACAGAGCCAGGAGTATAGCCTGTGTAATGGTAAGACAGGTATCAAAAGGATAGGAGCTGATTCGCGTGGAAATCAAACTGGTCAACAGACCGAAAACAGAAAAATCCCTTAGCACTACCCACATGTATCAAAATGGATTAAGCCCTATGGTAGAAAGAACCAATTTAAAACGGTCCTCTTGTCACTGGCGAAAGCTCTCGCGCAGTACTTTGCCTTTTAACTGCTGTAGGATATTAAGGGGAGCGAGTCAGCGTGAGTGAACGCGTTGGAGGAACTTGCGGGCAGACAGATACGCCCTATTTGCATTTTGCCGTAGGTGTTACGGCCTAAGGGGCCGCGGGCGGCGCGGAAGTCAAACACAGAATTACTCATTAGTGTAGGGGCTTGGCTAGCAGAGGCTCCTCAGTTCTCCGGAGTCGGTTGTTAGCGGACGGAGCCTGGCGATGGGGGCGGGGGGCGGGGGGGGGGGGAGGAGGGGGACGCGACCGCGAATTCACTTCATTAACAAACGGCGCCGCCTCTCCCTAGAAGACCAAGCACGTTATTAGCACCTGCTCCCTAGACGAATGACAGTTCATGCTTAGAAAGAGACATTTTGCCGCAGTTACAGCAGTCTGCAGTGGTTTACATGGTGCATAAAGGCAAACAACAAAGAGACTCCATGTTCAGCCTAAACAACTCGTCCATAACACGCAAGACAACGACGCGGTACTTTGGCAGGTGCTCACTGACGAACGACTAAACATTCATAAGCAGATGGAAAGAGTTTCCGATAGAGATGAACGACTATTACACAGACTAACCTCTGTTGGTCCATCGTGGACAAAAGACACCATTTGGTTAACTAACTGTCAATGTCAACGAAAGTCGCCAACAGCCGTGTAACTGAGACGTTATTTTATTTGATTTTGACTACCAGTTTCGGCAAGTTCAGGCCCCATATGCATCTCTCAAAATAAATGATATTGTTATACAGTGCCATATATCCCTGGATGTCGTGAATTCAAACCATTTCACAAGAGCTGCACGCAAGATCATTGCACTGTATGAGAGAGATGCATATTAGGCCTGTAGGTCGCATAGTGGAATGCCGAATCTGGTGCTCAAAATAAAATAACAACTCAATTCCACTGATTTTGGAGAATTTCATTATATTGACAACTACACAGACTAGCCAGGCTGCAAAGTCCTGTACGTGTCTGAATCTGACTCAGCATTAACCGTGGAACGGGCATGCCCTTGAGACCCAGTGCTTCATCTAATTTACACAACTGTTTACTAGTGCTGTATGTAGTGTTGGCATAAGAGCCAACACTGTTTTTCTAGAGGAGGCCCAAATGCACGCGTTTAATTACACGCTGACTGGCGTGAGGTCTGGAACAGGACAATATCTTGAGAACTGTAAATAAAGTACGTAGATGATGTAATACTTAACTTTAATCCACAATTGTAGAACATCTCTCGTTACGGTACATGCTTCATAATATTAATTATCAATTGAATACGGCGCCTTGCTAGGTCGTAGCAAATGTAGCTGAAGACTATGCTAACTATCGTCTCGCCAAGTGAGAGCGTATTTGTCAGTGAACCATTGCTACGAACGTTGGCTGTACAACTGGGCGAGTGCTAGTACGTCTCTTTAGACCTGCCGTGTGGCGGCGCTCGGTCTGCGATCACTGACAGTGGCGACACGCGGGTCCGACGTATACTAATGGACCGCGGCCGATTTAAAGGCTACCACCTAGCAAGTGTGGTGTCTGGCGGTGACACCACACTGTAAATTATTTTGGACTTAGCAGAGGTTATTAAGATGGGGAACTAAAATGATATTTGTCATTGAAAAGGATTAAATGTACTAATAAACTCAAGATTTAAACGCACTTTACAGACCGCGCGGTTTGAAGCGCCATGTCACTGACTGCACGGCCCCTCCCGCCGGAAGTTAGAGTCCTCCCTCGTGTGTGTGTGTGTGTGTGTGTGTGTGTGTGTGTGTGTGTGTATGTGTGTGTGTGTGTGTGTGTGTGTGTGTTTTGTGTTGTTCTTAACATAAGTTATTTTAAGTTAGTTCAAGTAGTGTGTAAGTCTAGGGAGCGATGACCTCAGCAGGTTGGTCTCTTAGGAATACACACACATTTGAACATTTCAGCACTTCATAGTTTTTCCAAAACGTTTTGGAATCATAAAGCATTCGAAACAATTGTGAAATTATCAGCGTTGCAGTGACATCCACTCCGAAGAGAACTGCAAAACAAAGACTACCAGTTGCCAAAGTTAGTCACTAATGCGGAGTTCCTTAACAATCTGGCATGTCACTCTGTGTAATGTATCACAGACTGACTGTGTGACGATTACAGTGACTGTCTGGTTCAGGAACCGAAGAACCCCAACGATATGTGAATGCACTGACAGGCACGAGATGGTCAAACCTATAACGAATCTGAAATAAAAACTCTTGCTCGTCTTAGTACGGTGGATCTGCAAATGACGCTAACCACAATCTCTGGAATTATACGGGCAGAGTGGAAGCAACACATCTGGCTGCCATGGCGTCTGGCACTGCAGTCAGTTGGCTGAGGTCTTGAACACTGATCCCCAGACAGCTCCTTCGGTTGAGTGCGCAGCCTGCAGAAATCTGGTCAGTTTAGTTCCTCTCATACAGATCCTTACTTTTCAAGTCCGTAAAACCCTGGTTGCTCCCTCCTCCGCGCCGCGCCAATAAAACGTGACCACCAATGCACTTAACACCCAAAAGTTCTTACATAACTCCAATGGCGTAATTGTTTCTTTAACAAAATATCCCGCCAGGAAAAGGTGAAATGTCAAGAACCCAATTAATTGAACTGTCTCCTGGCTCCTCCTAAAGATGTCACACTAAATGTTACGTCCTCATGACGTCACATCCATCACACCCATATGTACTCTCTCAACCTGAAGCTAGCTTTGCGTTACAGATCCTAAGTAATGTTGAAAAACTGTCCACGAGGCTAGTCGCCAACTTTTCTGCAACTTCTCAAAATTTTAAGTCAGAGCTGTTTTGGGGGGAGAATTTCTTTTAATAATTATACTTGCGCCTACCACCTGCTGAAAGATTTCTGTCCTCTGGAACAAATGCTTCCACAGTGATATATACAATAGCTCCTGCACTCTCGATGAAGCAACTTTCTCCTAGACAAGGTGAGCCAGCTTTAACTGCTGCTCTCTTCCCCTGTAGTTGTGCGAAAGCGTGCAGGCTCTCAGCTACCTGGGAATTGATTTGGCAAGCTTTGCTACGTGTCACCTGTCGCATAGTTACAGCACTCCTCATTTCCAAAACCTGTCCATTGAAGCAAACTGACATAACTAGTACCACGTTAGATTACAGAATGTTAGAAAAGAGGAAATGAAATCATCTCATGCAATAACTGTGATCTCATTGATCCCATTCAACTAACTCAAAAACCCTACACTGTCATTATTAAAAATATATAAATGAAAAGAGATGAGCCAAAGGGCTTGTCGCTTTTCAGAGGTAAACACTAAACACTTAAGATTAGCGCATGTAAAACTGTGCAATATCACTGAACGACCTTCGAGTTGACCGAGTGTTTTGTGTCCAGTGCAAGGGCACACTGCCTTAGAATTGTTACTAACACGATAGTTCCTGGTGAAGGAAAAGGTGTGTGCTGCTCAAGCTGATGGCGGCTTTCCAGATTACATCACTTGAAGGGCCTTGTATGGTTTT
The DNA here is from genome assembly GCF_021461385.2 of Schistocerca piceifrons. NCBI lineage: Eukaryota > Metazoa > Arthropoda > Insecta > Orthoptera > Acrididae > Schistocerca > Schistocerca piceifrons. The sequence goes on from NC_060143.1 coordinate 560,501,593, forward strand.
GGTAATCCTTTTGATACCTTTTACGCATGAGATAACACAGCTGTAGCACACTGGCTTGAAACTGGAAGACAGAACAAGATAACATACATAACAGGGGAGTAAATAAGAAGTAAACGCCACTTACGGGGCGACGTTGATGAAATTGACAAAGAATGTCCAATTTCGAGTTATTATTTATTTGTTAGTACAACTCATGGAAATAAGTTCCCAAAGTTTCATGTTGAAATCGCATCCGAAGTACCTGAAAATTAATTAAAAGTGTGACGCGGCCTCCCTGCCACGCCCACGTTTTGAAGCAGCACTTCAGTACCAACACAGTGAACAACGATGCTGTGTATTACTTTCAACCAAACGTGTGCGGGATACATCGAGAAGGCCGTGATACATACTCTTTGGTTTTGTAGATCATCTTTGGCCGATCCTGCACTTCTCAAAAAGTGTGTTCACGGTAAAACCCAAAATCCAGATGAGTCTCTAAATTCACTCATATGGAAACGATGCCCTAAAAACACATATCCATCTGCCACATTTGCCAGAATTGCAACTTATGTTGCAGTTATTGTATTTAATGATGGGAACGTCGGGAGGATGAAGGATTAGAAAGAATGGGCTTCAAGATAGGAAATTTTACTCAAGATTTACAGCGCGTCTCTGCAGCTGAAAAGTCAGTAGAACGCCTGGTAAAGGAAAGAAGACAGACAACAAGAAACCAGAAGAGAAGCCTTGAAGGGAAAGACGACCCAGAGTACATATGTGGTGCCTTCTGAGGAAAAGACATAAGGAAAAAAGTTACGTTCAACTTTCAATTGCGTTTCGTGAAAAGTTTGTTTTTTAAAATTTATGTACCTTTTCCTCAGATTCTATGAATGCCAGAATTATGAAATTTTGTACACGTATTTCTGTAAACCTAATAAACGTTATCTCAAGAGCAAATTTTGAAATTCCGATTGCAAGCTGAGATATGGGGCAAAGTGCTTGGAATTTTGCATGAATTTAAAATTGTACTTGCGGAATTATAATTAAAAAATTATGAAAATTCCCATATTTGACCCATTCCAAAAACCTCATGAGACAATCATACAACATATATAGAGTTTAAACAGAGAAATATTTGTAGAAATCTCTTGAATACTTTCTGAGAAAAAGGGACATACATTATTTTTTGAGAATCAAAGTTCAAATTTCATCGAAAAAAGTTGAATATATATAAACAAAGGATTTTATATGTAAATTTGTTACTTTCATGTAAAGCATGGTACAAAGTTTCATTGCCATATCTCCAAAACTGTGGATTTGATGCATTTCTGAAATAGTATGTGTTTTTCATCAACGTCTCCCCTTAAAGAGGTGTCGGTCAAATAACTGACAATGGGAATGGAGTAGCACTGACAAGAACCATAGAATTTATACCGTACTAGTGAACCCGGCAGAGCTTTGAAATTGCTAAATACGTCTGCGAATTGTATATACGTTCTAATCCCCTCCTTCTCGCCTCTTTGTCCATCACCTCCTCCTCTCCCTCCCTCCGTTCATCTCCTCCCTCCCCTACTCTCTCTCCATCTCCTCTGCGCCCCTGTCTCTATCTCCTGATTCCACCTCCCTCTGTCCATATTCTCCCTCTCCCCATATGTGTCCATCTTATTTTCCCACTCCCCCGTCACCGCTCGCTCTTGTTCATTGATATTGCAAACCAAACCTTGACTAGGAAATAAAGTCATTTAAAATGAACAGGTAAATCGGTTCATATCATTAATATAAGGGGTAAAGGAGAGACCTAACTCTGTTAGGTTAGTTGCTTCAATGACAGTATTTCTCATAGTTGTAATCTGTTAAGGGGTAAAATTACAAAGTTTTGGATTATTTGCATTCCATAGTATTACTGCGACGAAGAAAACAAAGCAGAATACTGTTGTGTGTATAAATTTTGGTTTCAATTTGTGTAGTGGTTTAAATTCCCCGATATCTAATTGCGTGAAAGAAAACGAAACCACACATTTTCACTGAGCATCATTTTCTTACTTGCAGTCTGTTTCAACTGACTGTGGGAAAGAAAATAAAAACGTACATTTTCACAGAACAGCATTACCTTTCCTAGCATTCGGTTCAAAAGAATCTGTAGATTGTTTTTTAAAAAATATATACGTATCATATGCCCGTATGAATCTCAGTGGAGTATCGTGTAACAATTTTAGGTAAAATGGTTAAGAAATTTTCGAGATTTTTTCCTGGCTATACTAAATATCTATTTATATTTAAAATTTATTTTAAATATACAGCCAATGTCTGTCCAAATATTCACCAGAGCATTGTGGAAAAATTGGAAATAAGATCGTCAACAACTCTTCGTGATGTTTGTGAACAACGTTCTCCCATTATGATCTGCATTTATATTTAGTTATCATATAGGTTTCAAAATGTAACCTATGTTCATCATAAAGTTTACCAGAGTATCGTGTAAAAATCTGAAATAAATCGCTCAAGAACGTTTCCAGATTTTTGGTAACAACGTTAAAGCTCAAATTGTGTTTACATAGTAGTATAGATTCCCTAACATTAAGGAACGGCTGGAAATGACACATATCGACCCAAGGAGGGCCTTGGTCCACTTCCTGACTAGACTTGACCCTTCCCCAATGCATTTTCACCTAAGTGAAAGAGAAGAATACACTTGCGCATTCAGAGTTTCGCAAGAACACGTCACAATAAACCGCACACCTCTTACACAGCCCAAATGACCAGAGGATACATAGGCGACATATACTTTGCGAATAGAGACGAAACAGCATGGAAAGAATTTGACAGTTTGGCTTACCCTACCTCGGAGTAGCGTTCAACCTGTAAGTAGATACAGGCACGTAGCATAGCAACGAGTAGAACCAGCAGTACGTACAAAGCTCGATGTGTTTTTGTAACATCCCCCTCCGTCCACACCCACTCGATTTTGATGGTGGAAATATGCAGCCGATATGCAATCTTTCCGGTTATATTTAACTTTCTTTTGCTTTGAACAAATTACTAATATTGTTATTTAACTTCCTCGTTTCCCTTTAATTAAATTATTTTTTCTTTTCATTCAACGTTAATAATGACACTCTTAAACATGGAAAGCAATATTTGCTTGGAATTATGCTGTCACACGAATAAATTGTAAAGTGTATGACCTGTTAAAATACTAGCCAACAAGTCCATAAAATGGTATGCAATAAATGAAATGAAAATACTGCAGAAGAAATCATAGTTTGTAATCCATGTTGTCATTTTATGCACGTGAAAACGGGGTACGCTGTGCTTTTAGAATATCTTCCTGTGACCAGAGACATTCTGAAGGTTTTCTTGTTGGAAATTACTCTGTCAATATACTGGGGCAGACAGCAAGAAGACTCAGCACACCTTCTTAATAGGTCCCGCTAGCTCGGTGAAAACACTTTGTCCCAGGGCAGGCGGGTTCAATTAAATGACGCCTAGAGTCGCTTGGAAGCGCCAGCGAACGTATTGTCTCTAACAAAACTTGTTCTCCCTGGACGTCTGATGGACATCTTTGAATCATTCGTTACATACAGGGTAATTCGATGATGATGTTAAATATTTTCAAGGGTGATGGTGAAGGGTAAACATACCAGTTCAAGTTAAGAGATCCCGGTACGGAAACGATCGGTTCAAAACATATAAGGAAAAATCGTTCGGATGCCTTTGGGAATGAAATACACTGATGCCCAAAACTAAAACAGCAAACCGATATTTCCGCGACCTGTGCCTAATTGAAGATATAATCATACATACTGTCAAAACATGTGTGTACGATCGTGTTCTGCACGGAAGATAGCATCCTAGTTGACGGATAACCACTCCAAAGATGATGTCAGAGCGCCTATAAAATGGGGCATTGTTTGCTGGGTTGTCCCACATCCACAATCGCTCTGTACACAGTCACAGATGGTGCAGTACGACACAGAGAAGACCCCTACCACTGTGGAGGGTCATAGGAAGACTGGAACCAATACAATCGAAAACTGATGTGACCCAATGGCTTAACGTGAATCGTTCTGTTGTTTCACGGATCGGGAGCCCTATTCTGTATCTTTCGGCCATTTTGCCGATCGGCTCAGTACGCGAGCGCACCAAACTGTCTTGTTTTAGAAACAGAGACCCAATATTATTCAGTAAGGACTTCGAAAGCGATACCGAACGGTCCTAGCGAACTGAAACGCTGTTGATAGTTCTCCTCGCGCCAACCAATGAAAAGCAGTCTGCTTCAGATCCGCGCATGCGCACTGCAGCGCCACCGTGACACGAACTCGAAACGTCTAGCAGCCGACACAGGCATGCCATTCTTCGCAGTACCGAAAACTGTGGTTAGAGAATGTAATAGCGTTCAAATCTTGCTGACCATGGGCTTCCATGAATGCATGATAACGATAGTATATTGACTGTGTTCTGAAAACTGCCGGTAATGCTACATTATGTCATTTTAGTCTCATTCACATCGTCGTCTTGTTTTGGATTTTACGTTTCGGCATATGAGTTAAGGATGGAGTGTAATACCACTTTGCACAACTATAGAAACACCCGGAAAAATTAATCATATTTGGTGTTTTTCTTCGCTCCTCAGTTGCTTCAGAATGCATGGAGGTACTTTCCGTCCATGCAATAATTGAAGGCAGTTTGTTTATTGCCGTACGCGTTTCGCTTCCTTTATTGGTGATGATGCTTCACAAAAAAAAGAAGCGAAAAGCGTATGGGAATAAACTGCATTTAATTAGTTGCATAGACGGAACGCATCCCCAGGAACCCGAAAAATTGTTTAATAGAGTGTCAATAAATAAGAAGTCCCATAGAATGTTGTTGTAGCTCGCTCCTAGAGATCCAAATGATGAAGTAGCCTGCTTCACTATACGATACATCAACGATTTGGTTCATAAAAACAAAATTTAAAGAATCGCCTTTTCGAGAGCGTGTGGCGAGTGCAACTATAGAAGTTCGTTGTAGTTTATTACATGCATCTGATGAATCAAAATGTTTCATATATGGTGGTATAGTCTGACAAATATTGTGGCGGGAACCTTTCATCTCTGGCTACTGTTGTTAAGGATTCGAGCCCAGATAAACACTCGTGACAAGCTAAAGACGATTGCTGCTTGTTTCATTCGCAGTAATTTACGTTGTGCTCTTAGATTCCTCTCCGCGCACACTCTAGGAAATCACTACGTATTCCGAAAAAAATGGTGAATTATTTGTGACAATAAATAGTATAAATGTCACAGTCAGTTGTTCCGCGCACAGTAATTTCATCTTTCATTTCTTATGTGGAAGCCACGAAATCGAAGGTACTCGTTACTGAGAAAGTGCGCTCTTACGCGTAAATTACAATAAATATTTCAGAATAACGCTTAACTTTGACGATTAACGAAGTCTCAGAGTCTATTGCAAACACGAAGAGTGAAACGTCCCCTTAGAAAAATTATAAATGACTGTGGTTAAACTGACACACAGTATTTTTAGCGCTACGCAATCTCACTTTTAATAATCCCTACAAAAGAATGGCCCTGACTAACAATAACGTATACCTTTCATGAATCACTTACCTCACAAAAATCTTCATTACTCGAACTACTGCAATACAGCGAGCGCCATTGCTGCTAGCTAAATAAAAGATTCTAACTACTGAAGTCACTAACTACTGATAGGCATAGTTAGCAAACGAAAGATTTTGATAAAGAACAAACAATGTATTTACCTTAATAGTGTTCAAAAGTCATAAAATATATATATGTTCATGACATCCGGTTTTACAAAGTTACTGTCTCTGATGGACACACGTCCAGATCATCCGCTCTCAAAACTCCGCCATCTCTCTCCCCACATCCACCACTGCTGCCGGCTCAACTCCAACTGCGCAACGCTACGCGCTGTTAATAGCCAACTGCCCAACACTACAATAGCCAATAACAACGCGAACCAGCCACAGACTGCACACAGTACAGCCAGTGATTTTAATACACAGCGCTATGTGGCGTTACCAACATAAGAACCTAAAAAGCCTACTTCCATAGCCCCCATGCTCCCCACAAAAAATTTTACAAATTGTTTTGGGCACTAGCCAATACATACTTGTTAAAATTTTTTCACAATTACAATAACAAAGAAATCAAATGCACACACGTATTGATACAATGTTGGTCAAAAGCAAAAATTTTTTTTTACAGTCCTGATCATTCATCACAGTAAAATTGCAGTGGCTTTTTTTTTTTTTTTTTTTAAGTCTGAGCAGTAAAAGAAAATGCACACGGAAGTAGTGGATTTCCATGCAGTCATGAAGAAGTAGTGTTGTCCTTCCAACGGAAAGACAGTGCTGACTCTTGACATGCAGACAGGTGATGGTCCACAACAGAGCAAACCCACAGCAGAGTCAGTCGAAGTTTTGAATAATATTGGTAGGTAGGTCGTCAGAGAGTAGACCCACTGTAGTTCTGGTAGAGATTATGGTATTGGTGGGCCATCACTGGTGCAGACCCACTGCAGTCCTTGTAGAGATGGCCAGCAGCCATCTGTTGTGACTGTGCAGGTGCACAATCACCATCGAAGAGTCTTGCGGACAATATATCAAGTCCATGAACTACCACTGTGCACTCGAAAATTTTTTTTTGAAATGTCCTTAGAACCAGCAATGCTGTTAACTAGTCCCTTGCTCAATTATTAACACACGTGCAAATGCTAACAGTCCCCTTTTTTTCGCATATTCTGTGTGTACTATGACCAACAAAAACGTGTGCATTGAAATGTATGCTTACAAGTTACTTATTTTGATGCACTGGCGTCCATTACAATTTTATAACATTAGAATACATCATTAAATAACATAACAATACAGATAACATTTGTGGTAATACAGGCTTTACAAAAGAATCGAAATAATCATATACATCCGTGTCACAGGAATTATGACATAAGTAAATACATAAAAAGTCAGAATAACTTTCGAAACATCAACTTCACACCTGAGCATTAAAATAAAACAGAATAAATAATGTCTAAACATCTTTACAAAGTAAATAACACATAATTAGAAAAATTCTGCAACATATATCTTATCAGATAAACACATAAAGACAGGAAGAACCCAAACACGCGGGTACACAAACACATAGCGGAATAGGAGAAAAGGAAAGGACAGGGTTTGTTTTACTGTAGTATTTTCCTAACAAAACTTCCCTTACTTCTTGGAGATCTCCCTTGATTCATCATTATTCCCAAAAAGTCATATCTATACCTGCATTGCTGGTTCTAAGGATATTTCAAAATAATTTTTTCGAGTACACAAGTGGTGGTTCATGGACTTGCTGTATTGTCCGCAAAACTCTTCGATGGTGATTGTGCACCTGCACAGTCACAACAGATGGCTGCTGGCCATCTCTACAAGGACTGCAGTGGGTCTGCACCTTTGATGGCCCATCAATACCATAATCTCTACCAGGACTACAGTGGGTCTACTCTGTGACGACCTACCTACCAATATTCTTCAGAACTTCGACTGACTCTGCTGTGGGTTTGCTCTGTTGTGGACCATCACCTGTCTGCATGTCAAGAGTCAGCACTGCCTTTCCGTTGGAAGGACAATACTACTTCTTCATGACTGCATGGAAATCCACTTCTTCCGTGTGCATTTTCTTTTACTGCTCAGACTTTGAGAAAATAAAACACTGTAATTTTACTGTGAGGGATGATCAGGACTGTCTTTATGGACTGTGAGAAAATTTTAGCTTTTGACCACCATTGTATCAATAATTGTGTGCATTTGATATCTTTGTTATTGTAATTATGAAAAAGTTTTTCAAATCTGTATTGGCCATGGCCCAAAACTCTTTGTAAAATTTTTTGCGGGGAGCATAAGGGCTATGTAAGCAGGCAGTATAGGTTTTATTATTGGCAATGCCACGTAGCGCTCTGTATTAAAATCACTGGCTGTGCTGTGTGCAGTCTGTGGCAGGTTTGCATTGTTGTTTGCTATTGTAATGTTGGGCAGTTGGCTGTTAACAGTGCGTAGCTTTGCGCAGTTGGAGGTGAGCCGCCAGCAGTGGTGGATGTGTGTCCATCAGAGACAGTAAATTTGTAAGACTGGGTGTCATGAACTGCTATATATTATGGTAAATACATTGTTCGTTCTTTATCAAAGTCTTTCATTTGGTAACTATGCCTATAAGTAGTTAGTCCCTTCAGTAGTTAAAATCTTTTATTTAGCTGGCAGTAGAGGCGCTCGCTGTATTGCAGTAGTTCGAGTAACGAAGATTTTTGTGAGGTAAGTGATTAATGAAACGTATTGGTTATTGTTAGTCAGGGCCATTCTTTTGTAGGGATTATTGAAAGTCAGACTGCATTGCGCTAAAAATATTGTGTGTCAGTTTAGTGATGATCAGAATAAGTGAAGAGAGAAATGTCTGAGTACGTTTAGTTTTGCTCAGCTGTTTGAAAATCAAATAATGTAAGAGGCTTATCAGCAGAGTAATTGATAAATTTTTCAAAGGGGACGTTTCAAGAGGAAAAAAAATACCATCGTATTCAGCGGTATACGCATCTCCACATTTTACCACAGTTGTTCGTCACCTGACCGACTTCGCTACTACAACTCGCATTCTGTTGGCGCTTTATGGCGCTTTATTTCATGTAATTCCATTCGAGAGCCACGTAGGATGACTGCGTTGCCGAATGATACGGGCGTAAGCCGTAAATGCGTGAAATTTAGAAAGGTTTTCTCTTTCAGACCTTACAAAATTCCTTTGCATTGTTACTTATAAGTTTTAAACCCATTTCAATAATTAATAAGTAAACCATTTTCGGAAAAAAGTAAGCGAAGTCACTAGTAATTTCAGCTAACACTCATGTAACATACGTAAGCACAGCTGATGTCTTGATATTTAATGATCTTTAAACTGTTAATTGCATAAAAATACATGTAATTTAGAGAGAATATTGACCGAAAACTTTTTTTTTTGATGTAATCATTCACAATAAAAACCTAACCTAACCATATCTCTAACAAAGGAAAATAGTCTGTTATGAACTCACTTCCCAACTGGATGCGTCCCGAGGTGATTCTTCAGTAACACAATCACTAAATCCAAAGCTAGAAACGCTAAATATGTTTAAAACAACAAATTATAGATGTAAATAAACCACAGCTTACCGAACGACAGGGCAATACCAAAATCCAAAACTTCTCGGTACAGCTGTCGAAAAATCGTCGGGAAGACCGTTCGGTAACAGGTCTCAGAAGATTACTAAGTAGGAAATTCAGATAAAGAACCGAAAATGACGTCACTACCGAGACTAACCTACTGCACTGATCCGCATGAACGATATTGACAGGGCCCCTGGCGACAGTGTACATAGAACGAATCTGTACCACAAAGACCGGTACAGGGCCGACCTCGTGTGTCATCAGAAAATATTGTTATTTGGCACGACATTACCGCCTAGTACTGCACTGTAACTGGAGTCTGACATTATAGTATCCACTTGACGTGTTCTGTCGAAGCAATCGGTGTACAGAAGGTTGAAACAGAGTAGCCTTATTGTCACAGACCTGCTATTTGTATACATCTGACGCGTCTTCACAAAAGGGAGCGTCTAGAGTGGTGTCGTCAACATGTCACCTCGGCAGTAGAACAGTGAGCCAATGTTCTTCTCACAGATGACTCCCGATTTAATCTGGAGAGTGATTCCTTTTACTTCACGTCTGTGGTCACCAATTTTTTGTCATCAGACAACCGCTACGGGTTTCGGTCTATAATGACTATCTTCAGTTCTCCAGAATGAGATTTTCACTCTGCAGCGGAGAGTGCGCTGATATGAAACTTCCTGGCAGATTAAAACTGTGTGCCCGACCGAGACTCGAACTCGGGACCTTTGCCTTTCGCGGGCAAACTATGAGGAAGAAATAAGGAAAAGCTTTTTAAGTCGTCATGCGACTTGTAGTTAAAGTCTAGTTCTTACAGGAGCTCCTGAAGTGTATCCGCCTACAGCATGCCAGCTCGTCCAAACGTGTCTTCTCATGGCGTAGGCGTGAGTTCTGGGTAGCAGATCTGTTCGGTTCGGTTCGTTTTATACAGTTTTCAGCTTCTCTGGGCTTGGACGTTCCAGCTACTAGGTGGGTCATCGAAAGTGCTCCGTAAGAAATTAGAAAAATATTGTTTATAGCGTGGGCGAGTGCTCTACCAACTGAGCTACCGAAGCACGACTCACGACCGCTACTCACAGCTTTACTTCTGCCAGTACCTCGTCTCCTACCTTCCAAACTTTACAGAAGCTCTCCTGCGAACCTTGCAGAACTAGCACTCCTGAAAGAAAGGATATTGCGGAAACATGGCTTAGCCACAGCCTGGGGGATGTTTCCAGAATGAGATTTTCACTCTGCAGCGGAGTGTGCGCTGATATGAAACTTCCTGGCAGATTAAAACTGTGTGCTCGACCGAGACTCGAACTCGGGAACTTTGTTTTTCGTGGGCAAGTGCTCTACCAACTTCTTTTTTTTTATTATTTATTTATTTATTTTCAATAAGGATCACTCTGTTAAAAGGAACATATAGACCATTTCATCGTATAGTATGTGCATTACATAGTGAGTGGTGAGAGAAGCGTGAGGTTCATCATCAGCTGTCAAATGTGCACACCGACTGCACCCGGCACATTCCAACTGCGTGGGGGGTCAAGGAAGACTGCCTGAAGATAATTGGCAAACGTTTTCCGATAGTGTGACCATCTATTAACCTCACTGTGGGCTTGCTGCAAGAAATACCAAAAGTCAAGTCGCGACGTGGCAGTATCCCCATAGAGGTACGCGATCGTCCAACCTTTGATCCAGATGATCGACTGTGATTTAGTCGCCGGAAAGTAGTCACTCTCCGGATGTAAGAAGGAAGCAGGTGTTATATGTTGCGGGGTCACACGGAGGTAGCAAGCCACCATCTGTCTTCCTAGGAGCCAGACGTCCTCCACCACGATACAAGTTAAGCGGTGATGGTCGTCATCCACTTGGTGACATTTCGGGCATAGTGGAGTGTTCACTAGTCCAATTGCATGGAGCCGTTGGTGGGTGTTGAACTTGCCACAGGCGACAGAGAACCACAGTGCCCGAACGAAGGTAGGAAAGAATTTTTGGTGCACATGTCTCCAAATCTTCGGCCAATGCAACCTGGGGTGTTTCAGTTCAATTACATTACAACTTATCCGTCGTAGCAGCCAAACATAAAAATCCTTCGCGCATGGCGGTCTCGTGCGCGGAAGCTCGTCTCTGATATAACTAAGTTCCACGATAAATGTTGAGACATGCGCAAAATGTGGCGTAATGTTGCCCACCGCCACCGGAGGTGTGAGGGACGCTGGAACCAGGAGATCCAGTAGGCGGGATGTAAGGGAATCACGCCCGCTACGCCATTGCTTATACATTGTGGCTAGAAGGAGCGCCGTCGCACGGCAGTTAACATTCGTAAGTCCGAGTCCCCCCTTGTCCGTAGGGAGAGTGAGCGTTTCGTATCGCACCTTGAGGGGCGATCCAGTCATCACGAAATAGCCTAGTGCTGATTGAAATCGACGTCCGAGCGTGAGTGGTAGGGGCAGGATCTGCGAAATATGCACCATTCGAGAAACCACATAAGTGTTCAGGTACTCGACTCGCTGCAAAGGATCAAGGCGCCGTAGGAGATGTTGTCGGACCATGGTACGTGTTGTCTGTAAAATACGTCGGTAGTTAACTGCTGCAGTATGTTTTACAGATGAGGTAAAGTCTATGCAGAGATAACGGAATCGTTGCACATAAGGAAACGGACTGATTTCTTCCGGCGTAAGGCCCCTTCCCACCGGCATTGCCGCCGATTTGTTCATGTTCACTGCACTACACGCGATCACACTGTGGTCCAACAACAGTTCAAGGACCGTCTTCACCTCTTCCTCAGAACGAACGAGCAGCAGGAGGTCGTCCGCATAGGCACGACATTTGAAGGTGTAGCCCCGTAGTTCCATCCCAGAAAGAGAATTGGTGAGCCTCCCAATTAATGGTTCCAACGCTATCGCGAACAGCAGCATCGAAAGAGGGCAGCCCTGGCGAATGGATCGTCGAATTTGAATGGGCCCTGCTATACGCCCATTAACCTGTACCAAGGATTGTGCGCCCCCGTAAATCCTTCTAATGAGACCAGTAAAACGGTCTGGAAAACCCATTTGTTCCAGTACAGCATACAGATAGTTGTGGCGCACCTTATCAAAAGCACTGTCAAAATCAATCGCCACCATCGCCGCTTTAAGCCGGCACTCCTCCGCCAGCGCTATCACATCACGGCATTCGCCAGTAGCTGCTTGCACATTCACCGATCCACCCGGTATCGTCTGTTCCGGAGAGAGAACGCTACGAATTAACATACGACATCGGGACGCTAGCAACCGTGCAAAGATCTTATAGTCGGCATTAAGCAGGGTGATGGGGCGATAATGTGTGACCGTAATTCCTGGCTTCGGTTTATGTACTGGCACCAGGAGGCCTTCCATAAAAGCCTGTGGAATAGGCGCATCGGAATTTAACATCTCGTTGTACATTTCCGTCCATCGCGGTGCCATTTCGTTGCGAAATTCGCGATAGAATTCAGCAGGCAGCCCATCAATGCCTGGGGACCGATTCAACGCACCTAGTGCGATCGCATCATGTACTTCCTCACAGCTAATGGCTTCCAGTAAGGTTCCCGCGGCTTCCACCGTCAGCGTACGGGAGACGGACGTGGCTATACGGTCGAGGTCATCGAAAGAGGCTGCTTCTTCCCGATAGATGTGTTGGTAATGGTCGACGAATCCAGAGACAATGTCCGCTTGACGCGTCACTCTTCGGTCTTCGCGGGTGATTAACTCCCGTACCAAAACGCGTCGTCGGTGCTTTCGTTCATTCACGACGTGGTGCATGGAAGGAATCTCGTGCCTTATCGTATCGTGACATCTGGCGCGCACCATGGTTCCCTGAAGATGTTTCCGAGCTAAAGCCACTAGTTTAGCTTTTATCCTTTTGCGTTCGATCCAGATGTCCTGTCCCGGCGGGCCATCATCCAGGTCGCGCAGTGCTGCAAAATAAAAGTCGGTGGTACGGCGGCGCCATTCTGCCATCTCCCTGCTATATGAGATGAACGTACGGCGAAGCGCCGGTTTAGCACAAGTCAGCCACCAATCAAGCTTCGTCGCATACCTTCCAACCCTTCGCTCGCACATCGTCCATGTCTCAAGGATCCGTTGACGGCATTCAGGATCATGTAGATGCTGAATGTTTAGTTTCCACGGGGCCTTACTGTTCCACACCTCTCTACGGGGAAGAAGCCCCGTACAGATGTAAGCGCTGTGATCGGAAAAGGCCAATGGCCAGCGTTCCGCGTCCTGGACATCATTTGCATGAGCCCGTGAGATATAAATGCGATCTAATCTGCTCGCCGAATGACTTGTCACATAGGTGTATCCAGGTGCAGCTCCATGTCGTAATTCCCACGTGTCACTAAGTACAAGGTCGTTGACAACGATTCGCAACTCCTGACTGATGTTTGCTTGCGGCCATTGGTCTTTCTGGCTGAGAACACAGTTGAAATCTCCACCAATTATTACACATTCAGAACGTCCATGGAATAGTGGAGCAATGTCTTCTGCATAAAATCGCGCCCTTTCCCGCCGCCGATTGTTTCCCGACGGTGCATAAAGATTGATGATGCGTGTCCCAAACGTCGTGAAAGCCATTCCCCTGGCCGACGGAAGATAACACACGTTTTCCACTGGGAAGCCATCTCGCACGTAAACTGCCACCCCACTCCCATTGTGATCTCCATGTGACGAATAGGATTGGTAGCCTGCGATGTATGGGATGCAGCTATGTGGACTTCCTGCAGCAAAGCAATATCCACATCAGATGCCCAAACCGTTTCCTTCAATAGGTGTATTTTGGCCGGTGAACGCACGTCATTGATATTTAATGTCGCAATACGGTTCGCATGGTGTTGAATCCCACTCTGTCGAGGCGCGACAACATCTCCCTGCACCGGCGCCGGGGGCTGAGTTAGAAGACGTTCTCTCGCCCCTCTCCCTTCACCTTCAGCAATTATTAGGCCGTCTCCGTGAGTGCCGGCTGCCTCTGTATGACGTCCGGCGCCTCCTCAATATCCACATACCACATCTTTTCAGGCTGTGATATATTCGTGTCCATAGCCACAGCATCTGCGTCTGGAGAGCCAACTGGCTGTGATTTCTCTTCAGCATCACCACGTCCCGGTACCGTCAATGTGACAGACCGCTGTGGGTCGGATCGAACAGTTCCCAGTGCCTCATCCTGTTTCGTAGAGGCTGTTGTGTCGTCTTGGTCCACAGGCACATCGTCGTCGGGGCAAGGGGAGTCATCCCGAGGAGATGTCGTGCGACGCCGCCGTTTCCTCCTTTTCGGGGAACGCTGTTTGCGTGATCTTCCGTCCGTGTCCTCAGATTGCAGGGAATCACGGCTGCCTGACAGAAAAGCATCCGTAGGAACTGGAAGTGTTTCGAGTCCCATCGTTGAACTTGGCGGGAGTTCGGTCGAAACTAATGATGTCGTCTCAGAGTGCGTTTCAGACGGAACAGCATCCGTAGTGGCTGGAACTGCTTCTTGTACTATCGGTGTGCTGGGTGGGAGTTCGGTCTCATCTGATGTTGTCGCCGTAGATTGTATGCTCGACGGAGCAGCATGCTCTGTCATCCCGACGTCTGCGACAAGGTTTCGGAGAGTGCCATCTTGACGTTCCACCGAGGCTGTGTCCTTTCGGTCATCAGCGGACGCAGTGAGGGCTTTGGCATAGGTGATCGGTAGTACTGTCATCGCCGGCGACGGCTCCCGCACATCTGAAGGCAGTTGGGTAATCCGCCGTTGCATACAGTTCGACCTGAGGTGTCCCTCCTGGCCACATCCAGAACATGTACGTGGTTGACCATCGTAAATCACCACCGCCCGACAACCACCAATTGTCAGATAGGACGGTACATGCTTTTGAAGATCAATAGTGATCTGCCGTACTCCGTTAAGAACGGGGTATGTGGCGAATTGTGTCCAGCGTTCTGCTGTGTGACCATGTACTGTGCCGTATGGCTTAAAAGCCTGGTTAACTTCGTCAGCCGGGAGCTCAAATGGCAGCTAAAAAACACGTATTGTCCGTATACCCAGACCAGCATGTTCTACAGTTACAGTGCCGACATTCCCGTCACTATGGCAAAATCGGAGACCTGCTTTTGTCGCCTGTAGAATTCTCTCAAACGCCGCGTCATTTACCATCTTAACATACACCGTGGGACTAACGATGGATAGGTGAATTCCGATAATATCGTTTGGCGGTATCTTGACGTCCTCTCGAATGAATCGTTCCACTGCTAAAGCCTTTGGTCGTTCGTAGTCTTTGCAGGAATTGAATCGTAATGTAGTTTTCCTGTACTTGTTCGCCATGATCGGTGTTACTAGCCCGCGCGCAGACTAAGTCCACAAGTAAACAAACACTCGCACACGCCGCACAGGCGGAAGTATCGGACCTCCGCTTCGCACGGCCGCTAGCGCCGAACTTAACAACTGAGCTACCGAAGCACGACTCACGACCGGTACTCACAGCTTTACTTCTGCCAGTACATCGTCTCCTACCTTCCAAACTATACAGAAGCTCTCTTGCGAACTTTGCAGAACTAGCACTCCTGAAAGAAAGGAAATTGCGGAGACATGGCTTAGCCACAGCCTGGGGGATGTTTCCAGAATGAGATTTTCACTCTGCAGCGGAGTGTGCGCTGATATGAAACTTCCTAGCAGATTAAAACTGTGTGCCCGACCGAGACTCGAACTCGGGACCTTGCCTTTCGTGGGCAAGTGCTCTACCAACTTTTTTTTTTTTTTTGAAAGAAAACAAAGATTCCAATTATACTGGTTTCTCCTCCCAGTAAACAAAAACGAGTCTCCTTCGTCTTGTTGGCGAAGAAGCAATCTTTTGGAACAAAAAAAAGTTTCACAAAGCCAAAATCAAATTTCTTTTTCCTTTAAGAACAAATTGTGAGGAATAAATAAGGAAAAGTTTTTTTTTTGAAAGAAAACAAAGACTCCGATTATACTGGTTTCTCCTTCCAGTAAACAAAAATGGGTCCCCTTCGTCTTGTTGGCGAAGAAGCAATCCTTTGGAACAAAAAAAATTTATTTTCTCAAAGCCAAAATCAAATTTCTTTTTCCTTTAAGAACAAACTATGAGGAAGAAATAAGGAAAAGCTTTTTAAGTCGTCATGCGACTTGTAGTTAAAGTCTAGTTCTTACAGGAGCTCCTGAAGTGTATCCGCCTACAGCATGCCAGCTCGTCCAAACGTGTCTTCTCATGGCGTAGGCGTGGGTTCTGGGTAGCAGATCTATTCAGTTCGGTTCGGTTTATACAGTTTTCAGCTTCTCAGGGCTTGGACGTTCCAGCTACTAGGTGGGTCATCGAAAGTGCTCCGTAAGGAATTAGAAAAATATTGTTTATAGCGTGGGTTGCGTATCAGGACGCAGTGACATTCGTTGAGATAAGTCCAATATCCTATCGTGGACTTGTCGCCTGAAGTAAAAAGATAGCGGATCGTGTGGCCACAGATCCAATTCACAGAGTTAGTTTTGGCGGAGGGGTAGAAAGTCTTATCGGGGTACAAAAGCATGTGGACGTCGATCTGAGCCGGTGTCTGGCGAGTAAGAAACGCCAAAATTCGCCGCGCAAGTGTCCACACGTCTAGCGCTGTGCCACAGTGGAACCGGTGGACATCCGTGTCATCCACGCCACAGTGGGTGCAGAGGGATGAATCGGCGAGATGGATGCGGTGCAGACGATCTCGGTTAACTTGTTTGCCATTCACGGTGATGTACCACGCTGATTGAACGTCTGATTCGAGAAAACGCGCATGCATCGCCTTCCATATGTGTCGCCACACGTACTGTGCATACTTACGTTCGATGGGGTTGGACGGGCGGCACTGTTGTAACAATTCGGAGATTGTTTTCGCGAGGTAAAAACGTGGAAGTGGTAAGGACCGGTAGATATAACTGAACTCCAGGAAAGATCGTTGGATGTAATAAAAGGGGGTTGGAATGGTCTATATCAGTACTGGGGCGGACAAGGAGGCCGGTGCAAAGTTGTGAAGCAGGAGGCTAGTAAGGCTCTGCGGGCAACGATGCCAAAGTTTGAGTTGGGAGCTGACGTATAGTGCCTTGACACGAGTCGGCACGTGGATGAGTCCCACCCCGCCACGATCTCGTGGCAGTGCAAGGGATTCATACTGCACCTTGAATAACATCCCCGAGCTGACGAAGGAGCCGAAAGCCATCAACAGGAGATTTGGGACTGGTAGTACTTGAGCCACGTGTGGTATACGGGAAGCATGATACATGTTCACGTATTGCGCGCGTTGGATAACGTCGAGAGCTCGTAGCCGGTGATCTGCGAGATTTGCTCTGATTGTCTGTAGCAAGCGTCTACCATTGATAGCCGCTGAGCGGCGCAGGTCTGCTGTGAAATCAAGTCCAAGACACCGTATGGTGGCGGCGACACTAAGGGGGGCAGCGCATCTCTCCGGCAAGCCCTCACCGATGAGCAGGACCTTGGATTTTGACACGTTGAGGCAGCTCCCCGACGCTTCGCCGCAAGTCGCCACCCATGTCAGCGCTGCTCGTACTTCATCTTCACTGCGCAGATATAGTACTATGTCGTCTGCGTAGGCTGTACAACAAAAACGGTGGCCTTGCACAGCCATGCCTTCCAAACGTTGGCGCATGCCCTGGAGCAGGGGTTCCAAGGCGAAAGCATACAAAATCGTGGGAAGAGGGCATCCTTGCCGTACAGATCGTGCGATGACCAGGGACGGTGTAAGACGACCATTGTACACGATTTTAGAGGTTGCACTACTCAACAGGCGCATAACCACTGTCACAAAACCGCCAGGAAAACCCATATGCTGAAGAACTGTCCGTAAATAGAAGTGGTCAACACGGTCGAAAGCCTGGCTAAAGTCCAGTGAAGCCAAGGCGCCAGGGAGACGCTGATGATGTGCTAATGCTATCATGTCTCTGTAACGGCAAAGGGCCGTATGGATGTTGTTGTCGCCTCCTAGGAAAGTCTGGTCGCAGGATGTGACGTAACGTGCGACCTTCTTGAGTCGCGATGCCAGTAGCCGTGTGATTATTTTCATGTCGCTGTTGAGCAAAGTAATTGGTCGATAGTCCTGGACTCTCGATAACCCGCGCGGTTTATGTACGGAGATAATAATCCCTTCTAGAAAGGCGCTCGGGACCACTGTCCTCGGTGACATCAACTCTTGTGCGATTGCCGTCCACGTGGAAGCCAACAAATACTGAAAACTTTTATAAAATTCGATGGGTATACTGTCAGATCCAGGAGACCTGTTATCGGAACCCGCCTTGATAGCATCTACCACTTCATCTGTGGTTACGTCGTCTTAGAGGTTATGCACAGCATCCTCCGGAAGAGTGTTCGTAGTGAGCTGAGCGACTTCTGTGATCAGTGCTGCAGAATGCGGTACGGCTGCGTATAGCCCGGCAAAATGAGCATGGAGAGCACGACCGATGCTTTGTTGGGTGTCGTGCCGGCGCCCTTCCACATCAGTGAGGACTTGGATCAGAGCTCGTCGTCGTCGTTGTCTTTCCTGAAGGAGGTGGTACATCGACGGACGTTCTTGAGGGTTTCGATTAGAAGCTCGAGAACGGACTACAGTGCCTTCCAAGTTACGCCGCATGATCAAGGAGATCTGCGCCTTCGTGCGATGCACCATCGACTGCCGGGCTGGCGAGAAAGGCATCGTCGCACAGTCACGTAGAATGGTGTAGTAGAAGTGCAGGGTATTAGTTTTCCACGCCTTTAATTCCTTCCCAAAACTCATCAGAGTCTTCCTGAGGGTCGGCTTTGCACAGGAGAGCCACCATGATAAGGTGGAGTCATAGGCTTCTCGACAATGGTGGCAGCGTGCCCACGCTTCTTCGACCATACAGCGACAATCTGAGGAGGTCAGGTGAGCGACATTGATTTTCCACAGGAACGACTATGCCACACTTGCTGTCGGGCGAGAGTGACGTCACAGAGGTACGTATCATGGTCTGAAAAAGCCAAAGGCCAGACTTCCGCATGACGTGTGCCATCAGCAAGGGAGCGGGTAACGTAGATGCGATCTATGAGGCTTGACGAGTGAGAGGTGTAGAATGTATAGCCCGGTTGAATTCCGTGGAGCTTCTTCCATGTGTCAACAAGTCGGAGACGGTCGATGACCACTGAGAGAGATGCACAAGGGGAATGTCGCGGGAGTTGGTCCGCGGGCTCTTGTGTCGAGTTAAAATCCCCACCGAGTACCAAATCGTCCTGCGGACCGGTGAAGAGGGGTGTGACGCTTTCGGCAAAAAAAGTTTGTCGGTCATGACGGCGGCCAGTGCCGGACGGAGCGTAGATATTAATAATACGCACGCCGAACAGTGTGAGGGCCATACCTCGCGCAGTGGGGAGGTAGATGACGTCCTCTGCAGGGAGTCCGTCGCGTAGCAGGATGGCGACGCCGCTACCGGTATCGGATGCGGGGGAAACATGGGCGTTGTATCCGGTGGGAACTAGGAAGTCAGCCACAAACACCTCTTGTAAGAGTGCTATATCCACATCCGCAGAGTAAATAGTGTCTCTGAACATGGCCAGTTTATGGGGGGCACGAATGGTGGCAAGATTCATCGTGGCGATACGATATTGCTGCGTGCGGCCATCCTCGGTATGTGCAGAACGTGCGGTAGAAGTAGCCGGCAGGTGGAGACCCGCCGGTGGTCCCGCAGTGGTGATAATTACTGGCGGGGCGCCAGCCCCAGTGTCGCCGAGGTGGACTCCTGTGCAGACACGCTGGCAGTCTGTTCCGCTTCTTCTTCAACGTCATCGGCCCAGGAAGCTGACGACGTGGACATGTGACGGTCACGTACTTCCGGAACGGGTGTTGTGGATTCCGCAACATAAGTGGCAGGGGGACCGCCGTCATCATTCGTTGACAACGGCGAGGACACGTCCCTGGCTGGGAGAGTAGGCGTCACAGGAGGGGCTCCTGTTGCTGCCACATCGCGTGACTGGACGCAATGTGGGAGATCACCGTCAGACATCAGGTCGACATCTCGTGGGGCCGTCTGAGAAAGGGCGTCATCGGAAGGCGTTCGTCGTCGTTTCCTGTGTTTGCGAGGCGACCGCTGTTTTCTGATGTGGCCTTCTGAATCAGAATGTGGTCGCCCGTCGTCTGACGCCGAACCCGTCTGGACAAAGGCAGACGTCGGCACGACACCGAGGTCGACGTCCATGGTCCCAACAGGAACATCGGTTTCGGTCTGCAAACCGGACGGTCCTGAAGCGAGCACTGGAGGTGACGCCGTGCTTGTGTCCTCGGCGCGTTGTGCTGCGGCGGGTGGCGTTGACGATGCTGCTGGCGCAATCGAGGTTGGTACGACGGGGTCCTGTGCAACCTTGGCGTAGGTGATGGGTAAGGACGTGACCGTCGAAGCCTGGGTCTCTTCACGTAACGGCGTCTGTATTAAACGGCGGTGTAAGCATTCGGAACGTACATGTCCCTCCTGGCCACATCCTGCGCACGTTCGTGGCTGTCCAACATACATGACGATGGCCCTCACACCGCCAATCAGCAGGTACGATGGGACATGTTTCGTCAGCTCAATTTTTATTTGCCTGACGCCATTTAATACGGGGTAGGTCGTAAATGTTTGCCACTTCTCCGCAACGTGACCCAATACGGTGCCATATGGTTGGAAAGCGGCAATGACCACATCATGAGGCACCTCGAACGGGAGTTCAAACACTCGCAATGTCCGGAGACCGAATCCAGCATGGGCGACTGTCACAGCACCCATATGTCCATCAGAGTGTTTAAATTTTAGTCCGGTGGCATGACGGTGAATTATGTCATTGCAAATTTCCTCCGTCGACATCTTGATGTAGACAACACTTCCAGTGATGGAAAAATGTATGCCGATTACCTCCTGGGGGTTCAAACGTAGATCCTCACGTATGAACTGTTCGACTTCGAAAGCTCTGGGTCGTGGATGTTCGGCCTGAAACGTTACTTTGATCGTTGCACGGCGGTACGAGTGCGCCATGGTGTACGTTAGTACTGGACTCGGTAGATACAAACACCGCGACGCGGAAGTAAACACCGCCGAGAGAGGAGCGTCACACGGCGCGCGGAGCAGCTCCGCACGCTATCACGGCTGCGAGCCGACTGTCAACTGAGCCACCGAAGCACGACTCACGACCGGTACTCACAGCTTTACTTCTGCCAGTACCTCGTCTCCTACCTTCCAAATTTTACAGAAGCTCTCCTGCGAACCTTGCAGAACTAGCACTCCTGAAAGAAAGGATATTGCGGAGACATGGCTTAACCACAGCCTGGGGGATGTTTCCAGAATGAGATTTTCACTGTGCAGCGGAGTGTGCGCTGATATGAAACTTCCTGGCAGATTAAAACTGTGTGCCCGACCGAGACTCGAACTCGGTTGGTAGAGCAAAGCAGTTGGTAGAGCACTTGCCCGCGAAAGGCAAAGGTCCCGAGTTCGAGTCTCGGTCGGGCACACAGTTTTAATCTGCCAGGAAGTTTCATATCAGCGCACACTCCGCTGCAGAGTGAAAATCTCACTCTGGAAACATCCCCTAGGCTGTGGCTAAGCCATGTCTCCGCAATATCCTTTCTTTCAGGAGTGCTAGTTCTGCAAGGTTCGCAGGAGAGCTTCTGTAAAGTTTGGAAGGTAGGAGACGAGGTATTGGCAGAAGTAAAGCTGTGAGTACCGGTCGTGAGTCGTGCTTCGGTAGCTCAGTTGGTAGAGCACTTGCCCGCGATAGGCAAAGGTCCCGAGTTCGAGTCTCGGTCGGGCACACAGTTTTAATCTGCCAGGAAGTTTCATCTTCAGATCTGTTTTATACAGGCAATACTGCCGCTCACAAGACGACTCTTGTATATACTATTATTTGTATATATTTGACGATCCTGGCCCTGTTTATGTTTTTATCATTTGACGACGCCACTATGGCTCCAGTATATTAGGACATGTTTTAATAAACCGAACTGATGATGCTCAATATAGTCGGAAACCGGTAGCCTAATGAGAAAAAATTTGTGACCAAAGACGTGAACTAAAGGAAATTTATTCTATATTTGAATCACTGTTCAATTCGCAACTATGTCGCAGCTTGTGGAGAGTAATTCTCCACGGATTCACATCTGGAGGGAACGTGGAACACGATTTCGGGATCCAAACATTGTGGAAAGAGACTGATAACGAGGAGCATCCCTTATGGTGTGGGTAGGGATTATTTTGACCACTCGAACACCTCTTTCTGAAATTATAGGTGTAGATCGGCAAGGTTTAACTGCTGTCAGATATTGTGACGAGAACCTTTGGGCCTCATGTGCGGTTGTTGCGCGGTGGCGTGGGCTCTCACTTGTTACTGATGGTCGATAATGTTCGACCTCGTAGAGCACAGGTGCTTGATGTTTTCTTGGAGCAGAGAATATATTACACGCATGGCGTGGTCTGCTTGCTCTCTCGATCTACGTCCCATAGAGCATGTCTGGTATGGACTAGGGAGACGGGTTGCATCAAGTCAGCATCCACCAACCACCCTTCAAGAAATGCGAGCAGCTCTGCAGGAAGAATGGGCGTTATTGCCTCAGCATGAGATGGATGACATCATTCACAGCACGCGTCGTCGTCGTCAGGCCTATATTGATGCCAGACCAGGTCACATCCCATACTGAGCACATTAACCAGTTGTCAGAACGTGTGTGAAAATCCATTAAGATGAAAAAAGAAAGAACATTTTTGTCTACCGTTGTATATGTTGCAGTTGTTTACATTCTGTGTTCTTCTGTTAAATGTCTTTGCTTCTCTCATAAGGTTTTTTGAATATATCGAACAGGACAAACTTAGTAATTTTTAGGAATATGTTTCTGTAACTGTAATCTAAAATTCACGAAAAATTCCAAGCACTTTGCCGCATATCTCAGTTTACAGTAAAAATTTCCAAAATTTACCTTCAGACAACGTTTATTGGATTTATAGAAAGAAGTGTACGATACTTCACAACTCTAGTCTTTATAAATTCTGAGAATAACGTAGGTAAACTTTAAACAATATAATTTTCAGGAAACGCAATATGAAGTTAAACCTAACTTTTTTTTTCTTGTGTCACCTCCTCAGAAGGACTCAGAGTTGCACTCAGGGTCCTCTTTCTCGTCAAGGTTTCTCTTGTGGTTTCTGGTTTTCCGCCATCTTCCTTTTACCAGGTCTGCAACTGACTTTTCAGCTGCGGAGAGGCGATGTAAATCTACATTTCACAAGATACCTTGAGTGATATTTCCTATCTTAAAGACCATTCTCTTTAACACCTTTATCCTCCTAACCTCCCCATTATTAAATACAAAAAAGCATTATAATCAATGCCTTGCGTAAATCTCCGTCAGTAACACAAAGCAAAACAAGAATTGAGAATGAGATTTTCATTCTGCAGCGGAGTGTGCGCTGATATGAAACTTCCTGGCAGAATAAAACTGTGTGCCCGACCGAGACTCGAACTCGGGACCTTTGACTTCCGCGGACAAGTGCTCTACCATCGGAGCTACCGAAGCACGACTCACGCGCGCTCTCACAGCTTTACTTCTGCCAGTATCTCGTCTCCTACCTTCCAAACTTTACAGAAGCTCTCCTGCGAACCTTGCAGAACTAGCACTCCGGAAAGAAAGTATATTGCGAAGACATGGCTTAACCACAGCCTGGGGGATGTTTCCAGAATGGGATTTTCACTCTGCAGCGGAGTGTGCGCTGATATTATACTTCCTGGTAGATTAAAACTGTGTGCCCGACCGAGACTCGAACTCGGGACCTTTGCCTTTCGCGGGCAAATGCTCTACCATCTGAGCTACCGAAGCACGACTCAGGCCCGGTCTCACAGCGAGATACTGGCAGAAGTACAGCTGTGAGACCGGGCGTGAGTCGTGCTTCGGTTGCTCTGATGGTAGAGCACTTGCCCGCGAAAGGCAAAGGTCCCGAGTTCGAGTCTCGGTCGGGCACACAGTTTTAATCTGCCAGGAAGTTTCAAAACAAGAATTGCTTTCCCGTAAACAAAGCAGCTGGTATGTTATTGTTTCTAAGACATGGATGCGTAACACAAATTTCCGAACACTTCTTGGAAACTGACGTCATTTTGACGTCACGCACAGTATCGACAACGGCAGGAACTGCTGTCGGCTGTCGTTAGCGTTCGATAAGGCCCTCCCACAAGACTTCATGCAGGCGTATCGGACTTTTATATCAGAAAGACGTCAGCCCTGGGATGATTTAATGTAATTATTATTACGATTAAACGTCACATAAAGATTTACCGACGGTTAACAATTTCGTATAAGAGTGCTCTCAGGAGCGCGTTGTTATCGTCAATAATTTAAAAACTAAGCATAAGATACTCTTGTATTACGATTTGCTTTATGTTGTTTCAAGATAACGGGGCACTGAAAATTTATCACAAACTCGTAACCATTACATTAAATGTCAGTTAGTAACGCATCAACGATATAAGCCTTCAAGGGATGCCTTGATAAGAAAGACAGGAGAAAAATACCATATGACGATGCACTAATGTAATGGATAACGTTATAATTTCTGAAGGCGAAAGACGTAGGTTCGCATCTTGCCACATGCAATTTTCTTTTTTGCATTTTAGCTTTGTTAAAACGTTCTGCGAATTATAGAAGTATGTTTTGCAATATACGATGTCATTTACTTTTCAGTCTCATTAGAGAACGGAGGGTGCGAAAATATTTAGCGATTTACGAGTGTGTGGTTAACAGTGCGGCTCTCGCAGCCGAGCGAAGCAGACGTGCGGTGTGTGCTCTCCGCTGTCAGAGGGGGCCCGCGCGCCTTGTTTACTTTCTTCGGCCGACACTAAGGTGGCGCCGTAGCGCTACAAGACCATGGCAAACCAATACAGAAGATCAACCTTGAAATTCACATTTCGGAACGACTTTACCGGACCAAAGGCGCTCGAAGTCGAACGCTTTTTAAAAGAGGAAGCCAAGATCCCGGCTGCCGACATTGTTGGCATTCACATTTCGATCGTCAGTAGCACGGTCTATGTAAAGCTCATAAACGAAACTACATGCGACAAGGTGCTTCGTGAGATGAAACATGAACTCCGCTTCTACCATTTAGATGGCAATGTTGGCAACGTCGAGGTCGGCCATGCCGCAATGGGACTGCGGACTATCCGCATATTCGAACTTCCATTTGAACTCCCGGCGGCAGAAGTTGTAGCGGCGCTCCGCCCCTACGGCACGGTACACGAACACGTGGCTGAAAAATGGACCCAGTTTAAGACGTATCCAGTACTCAATGGAGTACGCCAAGTGCGCATAGATCTACAACGACACGTGCCATCCTATCTACAGATAGGAGGATGCCGGGCCATAGTTATTTATGACGGCCAGCCGAAGACGTGTTCCGGATGCGGCAAAGAAGGACACCTTCGTTCCGAGTGCCTCCAGCGTCGGATCACACAACTCCTACCGAAGGACGTTGCACCACCAGCGGCGAAGGCTGTTCTACCCGTGACTTACGCGGCGGCGCTCACGACGTTCTCCACACAACAGACACGGCCGACCGCTTCAGCGGTACAAGAATCACTTTCCACGGACAAAAACCTGGATGATCCGCCGACCTGGCCAGTGGTGGAAAATAGTACTACGACTCTGGAGCTACCGAACGCGACAGACATTGACGCCGGCAAGATGGCAATTGATTCCCTTATTGTACCGACCGAAGCGTTTGTTCCGGTGGAGCGTGAGTCAGTGCCGTCTTCTGACAATGAAGGCCATGTACGGAAGCAGCGATCACCGAAACGCCGAAAGCGCCGTCGTCGGACCGTGTCGGAACACAGCGGTTCGCATTCGGCCGGGGAAGAACAACTGATCCCTCAAGAAGCCAGCCGCGAAGCTGAGGCTGTTTCCACTGACTCCAACCTTGCAGAACAGACAGAAAAACATGCAGCTTTCGAACATCAGCCCATTGACAGAAACAGTGAGCAGCGGGAAGGTACCAGTGCAGGCAGCGAAGTCGCCCGGTCCCTTACTACCAACCATTCCGAGGCTATGGAACATGAACAGACATCCGCGCCCGCTTCGTGGGCCGAGGACGTCGAGACACAAGATCCCGACGCGCGGCCAGCTGAGGCGCCGCCGGATCATGCAGCATAAGCAGCACAAGGAGGACCGCGTTTGGCAGGGGGTGACATCACTTCCGATGTTCGCTTCTCTCCAACTTCAACATGGATAGCCTCGCCCAAACAACGCGTTGCCAGGCTTACCGCCTGGCGACAATGAATATCAACATGATCAGTTCTCCTGTCAAGATCCAACTTTTGAAAGAAACCATACGAGCCATGGGAGTTGACTTTGCTTTCCTACAAGAAGTGAAAACGACTGCACTCCCGCACTTTTACGGTTACACCACACATGTGACGCCCGGTAGCCCTGCAGACACCGGAGTGGCAATATTAGTGCGTGAAGGTATTGAAGTTACCGACGTCACGTTTCTTCCCTCCGCGCGGGGAATAGCATTTACGGCACTCAACACCCGATTCATTAATGTTTACGCGCCGTCGGGTTCCACAAGACGTCACGACCGCGCCAGATACTACTCCACAGATGTCGCTCCCCTTTTCCTTGGACGATACGACCACAGCGTCTTCGCCGGCGATTTTAATTGCGTACTTCACCCCAAGGACCAAATCCCACACTACATGCCTTGTCCGGAACTGGGTGCGATGATCCAAGAACTTCACTTGTGCGACACGTGGGAAAAAGTCCACGGTAACCGCTTTGGCCACACTCATCTTACCAGTCATTCGGCCAGCCGACTTGACCGCATATATGTGTCACAAGATCTCACACAAGGTGTGGTGGACGCCGAATTATGGCCTCAAGCCTATTCCGATCACAGTGCCTATATCTGCACTATTCACCTACGCCCCCAACAAGTCTGGCGCAGCAATGGCTTTTGGAAGCTCAACATAACTCATCTCCAGGACCTGGATTGCCGTCAGCAAGTTGCAGCAACGTGGACTGATTGTGAACGCCGTCACCCACGATACACCTCGACATTGGAGTTGTGGCTCCTCTGTGCCAAACCAGCAATCCGTAGGACACTTATGCGATATGGCAAGTTCGTGACTGCGTGGCATCGACAGACCCTCGATTTTTACTACGCGGCACTCAGGGACCTCGACGCCTTACCCCCTTCCCCGGAGAGGCAACATGACCAAAGCAGAATCAAGGCTCACATACTATCATTGACGAAGCGTCGACTAGAAGGTGCAGTAGTCCGCTCGCGACGGCACGACCGAACGGTTGCAGAGGAACCCACTATGCACCACGTTGTGGCGGATAAGCGCCGGCAACGTCAACATTTAATCACACAACTCAGGACACACGATGGTCGCTTATGTACGACCCAAGCAACCATAGTAAAGGCGGTGGAGGATCATTTTCGTCATCTTTACAAGGAAAGATCCGTCATTGACGAGGCCACTACTGAAGTGTTACAGCAGATAACACGTACTATCGACGAGGCTACAGTGAATGCATTAATAGAGGAAATCTCACTCGAAGAAGTCGAAGACGCCGTGGACAAGGTGCGGCCAATAAATCTCCTGGACCTGATGGATAGCCCATCGAATTCTACCGGACTTTCCGTGACATCATGATGCCTCGCTGGGTTATAATGTTGCGCGAACTTATGTCTCCAGACTGTGTTGTGCCGCCAGCGTTTGTAGAAGGTCTCCTCATACCAGTACACAAGCCAAGTGGAGGGCTATCGATTAACGACTATCGGCCGCTTACAATGTTGAACGCCGATTACAAGATTTTCACCAGGATTATGGCGAGCCGTATTAAGACGACTTTGCCGATGATCCTCGCTCCAGAACAGACGTCGCAGGGGGGAGAAGCCAACATACACATGGCCACCGGTAACTGCAGGGACTTAATAGCGATCGCTTCTGCGTGCCGTCTGAGAGCGGCGATCGTCTCCGTCGATTTCAACCGCGCCTTTGATAGAGTGCACCAAAACTTCCTCCTACGAGTGATGGACTGTATGGGATTCCCCCCGGGCCTCATCGACACCCTACTGCGTCTTTGGACCGCAGCCAGCTCACACGTCCAGGTAAATGGAAGGACGGTAGGACCAGTACCCATTAAGAGGTCTCTACGACAGGGTTGTCCCCTTTCTACCTACCTTTACGCAATCACACTCGAGCCACTCCTAGGGGGCCTTAACCACCGCCTATCTGGCATCACGCTGCGGGACGTCACCTTTCGCTATAGGACATACGCTGACGACCTGCTACTGCTGGTTCGTTCCAATGACGAAGTTCAAAGCGTACTAACCTGGATTGAGCGATACGGACAGGCCGCAGGCAGTCTTCTGAACATCAACAAGTCGGCGGCGTTGGACATTGGGCGCGGTCTCGGACCGGAAGCCCTCGCTCCCCTCCCACCAGTTTCTGATCTGCGATATTTGGGAATCACGTTCAAGAAAGATGTACGTAAAACAGCTGCAGCAAACTACCGACGGTTATTACAGATCATACGCGCAATGGTGCGACAGAACCTGCTCCGGGACTTGAATCAGCTACAACGTTTTGAATACCTGAACCTCTACGTAGCATCCAAACTCAACCACGTGGCACAGGTCCTCCCACTACCGCTGCAGATAGGTCGCCGGCTTCAGGCGGCCTTCAGTTACTACGTTTCCGCAGGTCATATCTTTAAAGTACGATACGACACTCTTACCCTCCCATTGCACAAAGGAGGGCTGGGATTGATCAACGTCAGGGCGAGAGCAGCTGCCCTTTACATGAGCAACATGAGGAAACGATGGAAAAGTCAATACACCTCTCTCACGGGTCGTTTACTACAGGTTCTGATGCCAGCCTCTAACGTTCCGCCGGTGTCGGTTGCGCACGTCGCACCACTGCTTTCCCATGTGTCGACCTTCATTCTTGATTACAGCTATGTCAGCTTGAACCTCTCCGCCACACGTCCACCAAAGGCGAAAGATTTTTATACCAACCTTCTGCGGGCTGTTCACCATAACGAGGTGGAAAACAAGTACCCTACGGTTCACTGGCCAAGAGTGTGGAAAACGATACACCACCACTTTCTGTCATCCACGGTGCGTTCGAAGTGGTATCAGATCGCCAACAAAAAATATGCCACACGCCAGCGACTTCACACTATTGGACTGGCAGACTCCCCTTACTGCCCAGATTGTCACCTTTTGGATACCGATGAACATCGTTTTACTTGCGCATCATCGTCCGGAGTTTGGCGACTAACACAGAAGACATTGGCTTGTTACCTCCGGGTCACACCTGATATGATTGACCCGCAGACCCTACTCTGTCCCGATGAAACTTACTTTCCGGCTGCAAAGTATCATGCGCTTACATGGTTCAAAGGACTTACCGTCGCCTACATCTTTAGCGACGGAGAAGAGCAGCTTGATTACTGGTGGTTCCTACAAAATGCTCACAATGCCCTCGAACGCACACCGAAATACCGTACGCTCTTCGCAAATTATTTACGCAGCGTTTTCGTCAACCCCCCACTTAGCTGGGGAGTGCCAGGCTGTGGTTAATGTGCTGTGCCGCATCACACTAACGTCTCAACGTTCTGCCTTGTCAGCCATGACGAAAGGAAGAGACAAGCTGCTGCAAGGATACTGTTTTCCTTGAGGCACTAGCGAAGCAGAATGCCTCCGTTGCAGATGTCCTTCAAAGGCGCTGTTGGAGATTTCAGATAACGATGGCAAGGCTCCAAGTGGAACCAGTTACATTATTGAAGAACCTTTTAGTTAGAATTACATCAGTGGTTTATATTTTTATTTTTTTGATTACTCTTTTATGCCACCTTTGTTGTTGTAACACTTACTTGTAACACTTAATTACTAGACTTCTCATTTGTACACGCTCCCTAAATGTAATCATACAAAAAAAAAGAAAAAGTGGCAACGGATAGCCCTAACCTTGATTCCCATACCTCCCCTGGTCTATAGGCAGCTCTCTGGGGTGGGTTTCCTCAGGAGCCAACGCCTGAAGTGGATCAGATTTTTTTTGTTATAGGATGACAAGTGGCGGTGGCACTTAGGTTTTTTATTTTTTTATTTATTTATTTTTTTAGTTCCATTTTCCTAGGGGGCTTTTTAAGGGAAAAAAGTGGTCCAAAAAGGGGGTAGCGTCTAAAAAAAAGGGGTAGCGTCATAAAAAAAGGGGGAAAAAATAAAAAAAAGATGGTAGAGCACTTTCCCGCGAAAGGAAAAGGTCCCGAGTTCGAGTCTCGGTCGGGCACACAGTTTTATTCTGCCAGGAAGTTTCAAAACAAGAATTGCTTTCCCGTAAACAAAGCAGCTGGTATGTTATTGTTTCTAAGACATGGATGCGTAACACTAATTTCCGAACACTTCTTGGAAACTGACGTCATTTTGACGTCACGCACAGTATCGACAACGGCAGGAACTGCTGTCGGCTGTCGTTAGCGTTCGATAAGGCCCTCCCACAACACTTCATGCAGGCGTATCGGACTTTTATATCAGAAAGACGTCAGTTCTGGGATCATTTATTGTAATTATTATTACGATTAAACGTCACATAAAGATTTACCGACGGTTAACAATTTCGTATAAGAGTGCTCTCAGGAGCGCGTTGTTATCGTCAATAATTCAAAAACTAAGCATAAGATACTCTTGTATTACGATTTGCAGTATGTTGTTTCAAGATAACGGGGCACTGAAAATTTATCACAAACTCGTAACCATTACATTAAATGTCAGTTAGTAACGCATCAACGATATAAGCCTTCAAGGGATGCCTTGATAAGAAAGACAGGAGAAAAATACCATATGACGATGCACTAATGTAATGGATAACGTTATAATTTCTGAAGGCGAAAGACGTAGGTTCGCATCTTGCCACATGCAATTTTCTTTTTTGCATTTTAGCTTTGTTAAAACGTTCTGCGAATTATAGAAGTATGTTTTGCAATATATGATGTCATTTACTTTTCAGTCCCATTAGAGAACGGAGGGTGCGAAAATATTTAGCGATTTACGAGTGTGTGGTTAGGCAGGAACTTCAGAAGACATCTTAAATCGCTATGGCTAGAACGAGCAGTAATGAAATTCATATTTTCCCATTTCACAAATATCTGAGTGTTCATTACCGAATATGTGGCGATTTCCGAGTGTGTGGTTAGGCGGGAACCTAGAGGGACAGCTTAAAAAAGTATCCTTCCTTCTCACAAAGTACATAGTTGTTGATGTGTTCGTCGATATTGCGCGTGTCATCAAAATGACATCGCGTTTGCAGGAAGTGTTGTGAAATGAGTGTAACCCGATACTGGACAAAGTATCAGATGGTCCATGAGACCAAAGAGTATATATCACAGCTTTCTAGACATCCGGAAAATCCAGACATCACACATTGGTGTAAATGAATCGCCTAGACGGGCAGTGGATCCACCTCTTCAGTGCGTCCGACCTCCTGCAGGGATCTCAGGGCAGCGAGTATGGAGGAAATGGACAGAGACCGCGGATAGGTGGCACTCGGTGGGAACGTGGGTCGGCCGTGCGGCCTGCCGAGGTAGTGCACGCAGTTTTGCCGCGCTCCGTGGTCCGTATGGCGCACAGTCTGCATTAGGCAGCGGCGCGGCACGGACGTGTTGTCCCAGACGTGGGCGCGCGTGGAAGAGGAAGTGTTTACACCGCTGATAAACGCGTGTGTTGTTTTCTGACTAGATCTCCCTGGCACACAATTTTAGATGTACGTTCCAATTTACGTTTCACAACGAATGTGCCAGACCCAAGTCTTTCGAAATAGAGCCTTTCGTGATGAAAGGAGTTCATTTACCTGCTAAAGACCTAATTGAGGTGCACCTATCCACTGTAAGCAGTACAATGTACGTCAAGATGACCGTTGAAGCTGCGTGTGAGAGAACTATCGCCGCCGCTCAAATAGGACTTAAATTTCGACACTCTGATGGCCGTATCAGCGATGTAACAGTAGCTCCTTCAGGCTTGGGTGTAAGGGTCATTTGGATATTTGGATTGCCGTTTGAGGTACTAGAAATCATGGTAATTGAATCGCTGCGACCATATGGAACAGTACTCAGTCACACGGCTCAACGCTGGGTGAGTTTTAGCAGATATCGCATGCTAAATGGCATCCGACAGGTGCGGATCGTCCTTCACAAACATATCACGTTTATATGTTGGAGGATGTCTTACTATTGTGATTTGCGATGGCCAGCCACGCACATGCTGTGGTTCTGATGGAGAAGGACATATCCGCTTGCATATATCGCCGAGTGCTGCAACTGCCACATGGAGAAGTGTTACAGCAAGAAATTCCCACGCATGTGCTGATGACGTACGTGTCGGTGGCCCGCCGGGAGGTGATGCTGAGTTCGGAGTGCGACACGGATGTGTTGATGCAAGAGCAGGCCAAGTTAGGGGAGCATGGGGGTGCCACGGATCGTGCCCCCTACACCCACCTCACGACACATGAGGGAGGAATCTTCCGGACCCTCAGACGTAGTACGCGGCGTGGAAGTGGAGGTCGAGACATTGGCGGCAGCAACGGACCAACGAACGCTTGCCGAACACAGTGAAACGTCGCCTACAGTGGCAGAGGGCAAGGCCCGCAAGCAACGATCGCCGAAGCGTCGAATAAAGCGTCGCCATAGTTGAGGTGACATCTCCTCCCCTTGCCTAGGGGACACGGAAGTTATTCGACCTGAAGAAACGCGTGACACGGAACAGGTGCCTTTAGAGGACGCTGAAAGGATTCCTGCAGATGGTAACAGGGTGTCCTGCCTTTCAGATGGTCCCTCTTCATCGAAACCGACTGATCCGGTACTGCCGATGGAGGACTTACGGACAATGTCCCGGCAGCCACATCGAAATGCAGCAGAGGGCATATCTGGGATTGATGACCAATGCGACTGGGCAGAACCAGTCGAAGAGACACAGGAATTGGTACCCCTCACTTGATGACAATTCACGTATAGGATGCGCACCACAGAACGGAAAAAAACGGAGGGCAGCCCGTTGACGGGCACCGCTCTGAGCACGTATAGTGGACTAAGGCCTTCGGAGTCCACAATGACATGACACAGCATGACAACGACAGCGGACCAAGCATGAAGGGTGGGAACAGAGAGCATTAACACTGCCCGATCGCTTGCAAATATGAAACTTCTCCGGAACATGACTTACGCCACAGACGTGAATATTCTTCATATTCTGCTGGTGCAGGAAGCCTGAAATGCTGCATTTCCCCACGTGCGGGGTTACAACACTGACCTAGCACCGACTCCAGACGTAGGACGTGGCATAGCGTTGGTAGTCCAGGAGGGCACTCCAGAGTGTCACCTCAATTACCTCCCTTCGCCTCTGGGTTTGAAGGTGACCGTGAATGGCATTCGTATTGTCAACATCTGTGCAGCCTCCAGAACTGAGAATCGATGAGCGCGTGCGCAGTTCTACTTGGGGCAGATTGCGCCCCTATTCCGTGGGAGTTATCTCAACTGCATTCTCACACCGAAGGATCAAACCTCTAATTTCAGCTCCGGCTACGCATTGCGCACGATCTGCCGAGACATGGAACTAATGGACAAGTGGGAAAAGATTTATCGGCAGCGAGAGGGCTACACGATTTTTACTAGCCACTCTGCGAGCAGACTATGTCGTATTTACGTGTCTGATGCATTAAGAGTGTTGGCCGCTGAGCGTTGGCCCACAGATTTTACGGATCGCCTTGCATATTTATACACTTTAACCCTCCCAAGGCATCGGGTCTGGAGGAGCCATAGTTCGTGGAAACTTTATTCATTCTTATTGGTGGATCCCGAATATCGCCAGTGGATCGGAGAAACATGGCAGACATGCTCTCGCTGTCTGCCGGTGCACTGTATAGTACTTTCATGGTGGCTGCACTGGACAAAGCCGGCCATTGGAAGAGCTCTCATAACGTATGGCGAGGAATAAGCGAGAGGGCTCCGTGATACACCAGATTATTACTACATAGTGCTTGGTGACCTGTCCTCCCGGGCCCCATCGCCCGAGTGCCAAGCGGAAGTCCATCGCATTCAGGACTACATTTCATCGATCACGAGACGTCGATTGGAGGGACTTTCGATCCGTGCTCGGTGCTTGGACAACGTCGATGGAGAACATATTGGCATGCATCATGTGTCCAAGGGACTTGCGCGTAATCGCCTATCCTTGATCACAGTGCTCCATGATGGTGATGATCGACCCTTGACGTGACAACAGGATGTTGCTGCTGAGTTTCTGGAGCATTACCGCCTCCTTTTCACTCGGACGCCGACGTACAATCGGAGAGGAGAAGAAATTTTGCGACAGATGCAAACGGAGGCGGATGGTTCGGATGTAGACGCATTATTGGAACCCCTAATGGAAGATGAAATACGGAGGGCACTCGCGAAGGGTGCTGTGCATAAATGCCCTGGGCGGTTGGGTTGACACTCGAATTTTGCTTCGAATTTGCGGATTTAATGATGTCCCACTGGGTGTTGATGCATAATGAGTTATTGAGGCCTGACACAGACGTCCCGTTGCAATTCATTGCTGGAGTGCTTATAACAATACCGAAATCGGCAGGGAGTGTCAGCGCCCATCAATTTCGACTGCTCACGATGCTTGATCCTGACTATATGGTCTTTGTGTGAATGTTGGCGGCAAGGCTCAAGACTGTAATATCCAAGACTTTCCCACGAGACCAGGCTTGTCTATGGGTTCAGAGCAACATCCATTGTATCATAGGCAAATACTGTGACATTATTTCACTGACGGAAGCTTGTTGCGTGCGAGCGGCGTTCGTATCAGTGGATTTTGACTGTGCCCTTGACGGGATCAACCATGATTCCGTCGACCATGCGACGCATGGCAATACCTCTTATCAGTTGTAAAAGGAAACTCTTGCCTTGTGTTTGTGCATTTAAACTGTACTTGCATCAAAACAAGACTCTTCTCTTGTTCTGCAGCTGCGAAAACACCGTTTACTGAGATGCAGTTAGCAAATGTACTGGATACGGTGTAAGAAAAAGAGGTTAGAGGCTTTGCAGTACTCTTTAATACAACTGTTGTCAGCTCTTGTAGATAATCAAACGTTCATCCGGAAGTTCTATACAGAGTGTAATGGAGAGTGTATAGTAGCAAAATTAATGATATGCCGTCCTGAAGTTGTGTACATTGTACACCGACCGAGGAAACAGTGGCAATGTCCTGATACGGACCCAATGTCTGTCTTATCGTATTCTCATGGTTGCAATGCTAGAAATACTGTGGTGGCAGTAGAGTGGTAGCACAGTGTGCTTCAGATTCAGACTCTCTAAAATTAACCCCCTCGTCCTTCGACCATTACTGTTACACATTCATGATAGCTACATTATTCTTCGGAAATACACTGAAGCAAAAAAGAAACTGGTCTAGGCATGCGTATTCAAACTCAGAGATATGTAAACATGCAGAATATCGCTCTGCGGTCGGCAACGCACATATAAGGCAACAAATGTATGGTGCAGATGTTAGATCGGTTACTGCTGCTACAGTGGTAGGTTATCAAGATGTAAGTGAGTTTGAACGTGGTGTAACAGTCGGTGCACGGGCGATGGAACACAGCATCTCCAAGGTAGCGATGAAATGGGGGTTTCGCCGTAAGAGCATTTCACGAGTGTACTGTGAATATCAGGAACGGTAGAACATCAAATGTCCGACATCGCTGCCTCTGGAAGAAGATCCTGCAAGAACGGGACTAACAACCACTGAAGAGAATCGTTCAACATAACGGAAGTGCAACCCTTCCGCAAATTGCTGCAGATTTCAATACTAGGCCATCAACAAGTGTTGGCGTGAGAACCACTCATCGAAACATCATCGATATGGGCTTTCGGAGCCGGAGGCCCACTCGTGGACTCTTGACGACTGCACGACACAAAGTTTCACGCCTCGCCTGGGCCCGTCAACACCGAAATTGGACTGTTGATGACTGGAAACCCGTTGCCTGGTCGGAGGAGACTCGTTTCCGATTGTACGAGCGGCTGGATGTGTACGGGTATGGAGACAACCTCATGACTCCATGGACTCTGCATGTCAACAGGGGACAGTTGAAGCTGGTGGAGGCTCTGTAATACAGCGGGTTGTGTTAAGTTGGAGACATATTGGACGCCTGATACGTCTAGATACGGACAAGTGACACGTACGTACGCATGCTGTCTGATCACCTGCATCCATTCATGTTCATTGTGCACTCTGATGGACTTTGGCAAATCCAGCAGGAAAATGCAACACCACAGACGGCCAGAATTGCTACAGAGTGGCTCCAGGAACTCTCTTCTGAGTTCAAACACTTCCGCTGGCCACCAAACTACTCAGACATGAACATTATTATTATCGAGTATATCTGGGGTGCCTTGCAACGTGTTGTTCAGATGAGACCTCCACCCCTACTTTACGGGTTTATGGAGAGCCCTACAGGAGTCGTGATGTCAGTTCCCTCCAGCACTACTTCAGACATTAGTCGAGTCCATGGCACGTAGTGTTGCGACACTTTTGCGTGCTCGCGTGGGGCCTACACGATATTAGGCAGGTTTACCAGTTAATTAGCCAAAGAAACTGGTACACCTGCCTAATATCGTGTAGGACCCCCGCGAGCACGTAAAAGTGCCCCAACACTATATATGTATATACAGCCGAAGACTTCTATTTTGTTTTTGTTTTGTTTGTTTGTTCCGCACAGAATCATAACTGCACATTTAAAATGTATGTGCAGTTATAATTCTGTGCGAAACAAACAAAAAACAAAGAGAAGTTACCGGCCACCTGTTGATCTCTCACGCATTCATTTATGTTTCCTTCCCTACCAGTGCTACCAATACTACCAGTAACAGTACATTGTCGATGTCATTTATGGATTGCACTAAAATTAGCGAATCGTTGTTTCGGTAGAGCACAACTATACTGATTAGTTTACAACTACCAGACGTCGGGGTACATCTTCATAGTATCTCTGAGCTGGATCGTTCGTTATAGAATCCGTTTTAACCACGTCAAACAATGAGACAAACAACTTCACTTCTACATCAAATTGTCTCTTTAGTTTATAGTTGAATGTCCCCGGTACCTGAAGCGCAGGAATTACGCGCTACTGTACGAGGTTACTGGCTCGGCGTGCATCATCAGTAAGCGAGCCGGGCAGCCGGCACTGTGCGCCAGGTCAGCCCCCGGCTGGCCGGCTGTCAGACGCAGTGGGCGGTGGCGGCCGCAGCGGCGCGCCGTCAGGTGGGGGCGGCTGCGACGCGCCGGTGACCCAGAGCTGGGAGCGCGTGTCGCCGGCAGGCGCGCCGGGCGCCGTGCGTGCGTGGTGCGTGGCGTGCGTGCGTGTGGGGGCGTCCATTACGGCGGCCGGCCAGCGCCGTCGGCGCGCCACACCCGCTTCCGGTACACGCCCACGCCGCGCCGCAATTTGTCAGCGACGCCGGCGCCGGCCGCCGGCCCCCGACGACTGCGGGCCGCCCCCGCTGGAGGCGGCGGCGCGATGCCTGTCGCAGATAGCGGGCGGCCCTTCCGGTCAGCGCAGACGCCTCGCCGCACCCCGGGGCACGCCCACTGCACCAGTCGGCTAATTGCCTGCAGTACGGCCAGATTACGTGCTCTCCACTCTCCCTGCATGCATGTTAAGGCAGAGCCTGTTCCACGGAACTTATACACCGCCAGGGCAATCAGCACTCTGAGCGATTAGAGTTGGGGTGAATAGCCTCGTTATAAGCACTGAATTTCAGAAATCTGCAGCAGAATAAGGAGGACTGCAGGTGGTCAGGTAAGGAGTTAAACATTCTATACGATGCATACATCTGACTTTAATTTTAGTCTGTTTCCTTCTCACAACCAAACGAATCATTTGCAGAGAATGACACAACTGATAGAAGCTTATCTGGGGGACGATGAATTTAGAACCCAGAGAAACTTAATACATGTGAGGCAATACTAACAACTACACCTTTCATATAAATTGGGTTGAAGAATGTCAGAGCGATATTTATAGCATTTGAAAATTTAGAGAAAGATTTTGACACTGTCGGCGGGACCTCAGTATTTGAACATTTGAAGCTAGCGGATATAAAAGGCGGGAGGCGAAAGCTGTTTACCAGACTAGATTATCATTTTGCACGGAATGTGCGCTGATATAAAATTTCTTGGTACATTAAAGCTGCATGCCGGACCGGGACTCGAAACCGGGAAGTTTGCTTCATGCTGGAAAATGTTCTACCGACCTTTTATTTTCGTCCTGTTCCTTCCTCGTTTTTCTGGAAGTGATTCTCTACGAATGTCGCATGACATCTTCCAAATTCTTTGGATGACAAACTTCGCTTTAGTTTTTTTACTAGGAAGGTTGTCCAGTTCGCTCACCGAACGTTCAGACGTACCGTCCCAGTAACGACTCAGCTAGCCAAGCATGACTGACCATCCCACTCACCGTTTTACTTCCGCCAGTACGTAACACCCTAACTTAACACTTGTACAGATGCCAGCAGTTACGACGGGATTTCAGAAAGTAAGTTACGATGTGCCATGGTGGAAAGGTGATCTCGGATTTTCCTGTGGTTAATTTTTACACTGGAATGACCCCTGACGCAATTCCGCACTTAAGATATACTACTGATATCAGAATGGACCTCAAGTTGGGAACATGTCATAATACAATAAATAACGTGAAGTATCCAACAAAACATATTATTAAATGAATAAGGTTTATTCTCTACTGAAACAAAAAAGACTATTCATTGAAGCGAATGGTATACTACAATTCAACAAAACACGTATAAATCACAGTACTGATACTGTGCCACTCAAGCGGCTTGTAATGAAATTGCGTGTTTATGGAATATCGTCTCAGTTATGTGACAGGATTCGTGTTTTCCTGTCAGAGAGGTATTAGTTCTTAGCAACTGACGGAAAGTCATCGAGTAAAACGGAAGTGGTTTCTGGCGTTTCCCAAGGTAGTGTTGTAGGCCCTTTGCTGTTCCCTATCAGCATACGCGATTTGGGAGATAATCTGAGCAGCTTTCTTAGGTTTTTTACAGATGACGGTGTTATTTATCGACTAGTAAAGTCGTCTGGAGATCAAAATAATTTCCAAAACGATTTAGAAAAGATATCTGTATGGTGTGAAAATTGGCAGTTGACCCTAAATAACGAAAAATATGAGGTCATCCACTTGCGTGCTAAAACGAATCCGTTGAAGTTCAGTTACAAGATAGATTAGTCAAGTCTAAAGGCCGTAAGTTCCACTAATTACCTACGAATTACCATCCCAAACAATTTAAACTGGAAGGAACACACAGAACATGTTTTGCGGAAGGCTAACCAAGACTGCGTTTCGTTGGCAGGACACTTAGAAAATGTAACTGATCTACTAATGAGAATGCCTATACTACGCTTATCCGTGCTGTTTTAGAATACTGCTGCGCGGTGTGGGGTCCTTACCAGATAGGATTGACGAAGAACATCGAAAAATTCAAAGAAGTGCTGCATATTTTGTATTATCGTGAAATAGGGGATATAAAAAAACGTCGTGTGACGAGGTCCTCCCGTCGGGTAGACCGCTCGCCTGGTGCAAGTCTTTCGATTTGACGCCACTCCGGCCACTTGCGCGTCGATGGGGATGAAATGATGATGATTAGTACAACACCCAGTCCCTGAGCGGAGAAAATCTCCGACCCAGCCGGGAATCGAACCCGGGCGCTTAGGATTGACATTCCATCGCGCTGACCACTTTTTTTTTAATTATTTCATTTTGTTCGCTTTTGTTCGTTGCATCTGGTCGGCGCGGACGTCGTAAGACATCCGTTTAAGTTCGTTGTTGATCGATTAAATCAGTTTTTTTTTATTACAGAGGGCAGCGAACCCTATGACCGAACACGCTCACCAACATTCTCCTCCGAATGCGAAAATATTTTGTTGACGCCGACCTACGAGGTGCATTCAAGTTCTAAGGCCTCCGATTTTTTTTTCTAATTAACTACTCACCCGAAATCGATGAAACTGGCGTTACTTCTCGACGTAATCGCCCTGCAGACGTACACATTTTTCACAACGCTGACGCCATGATTCCATGGCAGCGGCGAAGGCTTTTTTAGGAGTCTGTTTTGACCACTGTAAAATCGCTGAGGCAATAGCAGCACGGCCGGTGAATGTGCGGCCACGGAGAGTGTCTTTCATTGTTGGAAAAAGCCAAAAGTCACTAGGAGCCAGGTCAAGTGAGTAGGGAGCATGAGGAATCACTTCAAAGTTGTTATCACGAAGAAACTGTTGCGTAACATTAGCTCGATGTGCGGGTGTGTTGTATTGGTGAAACAGCACACGCGCAGCCCTTCCCGGACGTTTTTGTTGCAGTGCAGGAAGGAATTTATTCTTCAAAATATTTTCGTAGTATGCACCTGTTACCGTAGTGCCCTTTGGAACCCAATGGGTAAGGATTACGCCATCGCTGTCCCAGAACATGGACACCATCATTTTTTCAGCACTGGCGGTTACCTCAAATATTGTTGGTGGCGGTGAATCCGAGTGCGTCCATGGAGCTGACTGGTGATTTGTTTCTGGATTGAAAAATGGCATCCACGTCTCATCCATAGTCACAACCGACGAAAAGAAAGTCACATTCATGCCGTCGTTGCGGGTCAACATTGCTTGGCAACATGCCACACGGGCAGCCATGTGGTCGTCCGTCAGCATTCGTGGCACCCACCTGGATGACACTTTACGCATTTTCTGGTCGTCATGCAGGATTGTGTGCACAGAACCCACAGAAATGCCAACTCTGGAGGCGATCTGTTCAACAGTCATTCGGCGATCTCCACTTTCTCGATCATGTCGTCAGACTCGCTTGTGTGAGCCTGAGGTTGTTTCGGTTTGACATCACACGATGTTCTGCCTCATTAAACTGTCGCACCCACGAACGCACTTTCGACACATCCATAACTCCATCACCACATGTCTCCTTCAACTGTCGATGAATTTCTGTTGGTTTCACACCACGCAAATTCAGAAAACGAATGATTGCAAGCTGTTCAAGTGAGGAAAACGTCGCCATTTTAAGTATTTAAAACAATTCTCATTCTCGCCGCTGGCGGTAAAATTCCATCTGCCGTACGGTGCCGCCATCTCTGGGACGTATTGACAATAAACGCGGCCTCATTTTAAAACAATGCGTATGATTCTATCTCTTTCCAGCCCGGAGAAAAAAAATCGGAGGCCTTAGAACTTCAATGCACCTCGTACGTAGGGAGAAGCGATCCCCATGATAAAACAGGGGAAGTCAGAGCTCGCACGAAGAGATATTCGTGTTCGTTCTTTCCGCGTGCTGTACGAGATTAGAATAACAGAGAATTGTGAAGGTGGTTCGATGAGCCCTCTGCCAGGCACTTAAATGTGACTTTCAGAGTATCCTTGTAGATGTAGATGTAGATGTAGATGTAGATGTCAATAGTACAGAGGAGCCGAGCACAGCTCCTCTGCACGATGTCAGGATAGCATTTCGATACCTGTGAGGCGCCTCTGACGCTAATAAAACATTGTCACTGTTCAGTTGTTTATTAACGGTGTGTGCAGCCGTCTTGCTCCACACCAGCCTAGAAGCTGATGCCTCATTCAGCTGCGTGTTGGATTCCCGCTGACTGGTGAGCTCCTCTCCCGCGAAGAGAAGAGTGAGTGAGCTCGCGCCGCGGCACGCTACCGGCCTGGCTATGATCCACACGATTGATCTCGCACTACCTGCTGGAGTGTGCTCGATCCCACTCAGAAATCTGTGCTGATACTTGATGACCCATCGGCGATGTAGTGGTGTCAGAAGACGTGTCGTCGGTCGCTCTCGTTCCAACCGGCCAGATAGGTTTCTGCACCTGGAGGCGCCTAAGTGTTGAACAGGGGTATGAATCCCAAGAGTACCTGCCTACGGTTACCGCGCTGGAGTCCGATGTTGTCGGCACTCCGCGATGTAGTGATGTCGGAAAACAGTCAGCTTTTCCCTCGTCAGTGGCAGGCGGCGAACAGTGTGAGGTTCATCAGACGAAGACTGTCACCTCAGGTTCGTCTTCGGCTGGTTCGTAGACTGTTCTGGAGTATCTACGACATAAATTCGGTACAGTATCGTTATCATG
The DNA here is from genome assembly GCF_021461385.2 of Schistocerca piceifrons. Lineage (NCBI taxonomy): Eukaryota > Metazoa > Arthropoda > Insecta > Orthoptera > Acrididae > Schistocerca > Schistocerca piceifrons. Next base: position 560,543,941 of record NC_060143.1, read on the forward strand.
GACCTGAGTACTATTACTGTGAATGCCATTGACTCCAACTCCTTGAGAGCTGGAAAGATCTAATATTTAAAGGGAGCTAACATGAGGCTACGACACGGTATTCAGCTCTTCTAATTCTGCTGTATACGCTTTGAGTCGTGGCTGGTTCGAGTCAAGCTTGTCTGGGTTAAACCTTGGTTGCAGTCCTGTGGTTTTATTTCTCCTGCGGTTATCGCGATAATGTTGGTTTCCTCTCCGTGAGTGGCAGCAGCAGCGTGTGTCGATACTAGTGCTGCTGTACTATCTTTGGTGTGGCGGATATAGTTTCCAGCTGAGCGGCGTGTGAGAAGTCAGTCGGTTGGTGTGGAGCAGCAGGGACGTCTCCGTTGCACGTACTCTGGCCGGCTCCACTGGCGGCGTGCACGCGCGGTTGGAGTGTGAGGTGCTGCTTGCGAGTGCTACGAAGTTCGTCTCCCACCGATCGTGGACATGACTTCTTATTGCTTAATATGGGGCCTCCGGCCAAGTTCCATCAAAATTAAATTGCTAAGGCCTTCGGCCTGTTTAGATTGAAGATTTAGAAAATATTCTTGGGTGAAGCCTCCAGAAGAAGCTTGTATTTCAGTTTATTGCTTAGGCCTTGTCTCTTGGATTTTAAGTGTGGCCTTCAGACGATTTAAAGTTAATTAAAGGAGGTCGATTAAAGTTTTGAGTGTTTTAGATCCTTGTTGTAATATTGTGTGTTGATAAATAAAGTTTGTATGTTGAGTGCAATTGAGAGCAACTTTTTTTCGCCCCTTTCCACAACCTAACCCGCTCTGTCGTGATAGCCCAGGCATTTCACCCTTAATAGGCTCTTAACTGCTGTGTAGATTCTCTGATACTGGTTCTTATGAAATAGGTGTAGTTTCTTTCGGCATCTCATACGAGCCAACGAATATGCGTCTCTCTTTTCCATTGTTTTCTGTGCCGTGCTATTTTCTGCTGGGCTCTTCCTCTCTCTCTCAACGCGGTGTTGTAACGTGTTGAGGTCTGATCCACTTGCGGTATTTTCTCGTTCTGTCTCTGCCTCTGGCGTGACCGCACGTTGTCTGTAGCCAGGTGAATGAGTTTAAAAAAAATTTTCCAATTTTCAGCCCACTACTATTCTGTGCCCTAACCAAGGTAACGGTGAATTCTCAAAATTGCATGAAGGGATAGAATTCTCTGTGTGACGCCTCCCTCTTTCTGTATCAGTGGGAACGGTATCTGATTGTCTCTCTCTTACATGAATGTGATTGTAAACCGAGGGTCTGTGCAACATGCTTTAATGGAACAACTCCTGCCGCAGGTGGAAATGACACAGCCCTGTAGATCTAAAGCTACATGAAACATTTACTATGTGCTGGAGCTGCGACTATGCTCATCACGTATGGCAGCACATTATGGGTGGAGCACATGCTGAGCACTGCAGCAAATCTGCAAGTCCACAACCAGTGTACCCGTGCTCAGGTTCGAACGTTGGACTTCACCTCGAACGCCATCCATGGGCCGACTCTCCTTTTCAGCGACCCTGAAAGAAGTTCCTCACTTAGTGTCACTGGAGCAACTGTCAGATAGGTACATCATGCCATCCCCGAAAGAACCCTCTATAAATCCTTCCAGTCCGTTTCTTCTGGAAAACGCTCCATGTCGAGTACCTCTAAAAACTCAGCCTACCAACTGCCCATTGCATGATTCCTCCACGTCAATCGAAAATGAAAAATCAGTGGACAATTTCCCTCCAGGAGACGGTCTAAAGTCACTCCCCAAATTGAATATCTTTCTGGTGGAAGGAACCGACGCCACTAGTACATCCCTGAGGCCAACACCTGATTCTTAATCATTACATTTAATCTTAGAGAATGTTTAAACGCCAGTTCGATCGACGGCAAACTGTCGGGCATCCAGCAGTGCCTGATTATCTCACATTTACGGAGGAAATGATAATGCTGGGAGATACAATTTCCGGAAAAAAAGGACACTTGGCCATACGGCCCTCATATACCTGCAGATTCTGAAAACCAGCTCTCCTGACAGGGAACAGTATCGAGGGCTCCAACCAGTCGCTCGAGAGGGCTTAAAAACAGTAAAAAGCGCTCACGCTTGCTCTGGGAAACATACACAGTATTGCGTTAAAATCAGGACACTTTCGGACGCTTGGTGCCGTGGTGTCGTTCCGGCTCCTGCGCAGACTTCTTCCATGACATGAAAGCCGCCAGCAACCCCCACATGCTCTCTGCCTTTCTATCTGTGGCCGGACACTTCCACCTTCCCAGAATACGACTCGTTCAGACGCCACTTCCTAACACTCTCTGAAACGCATCTCTCCCCACATAACGGCAGTACTGACGGATCACAAATTCTTAGCATCACCCCTAACTGCACAGAACACCTAGATGTCTAGGCACGCAGTACGCAGTCACACCATAAAAGTTAAAAATGAAAAATGAAAGGGAGGCAAGAAGAATCGTTCGAAAAGTACTTGGCCCGCTAAGAAATACAGAGGTACGGAAGTTAAGAAGTAAATAAGACGTACATCGCGAAGCAGAAAACATAACTGAAACACTAAGGAAAAGGGGACTGCTATTTTTTGAACAGTTGTACAGAATGAACGGCAACGGGTTAACCAAACACATTTTTAAATATCTTTGGAACAAGATGTCAATAACAGCCTGGAGTCAAGAAGTTAGAAAAGATTTGGAAAGAAGCATCACAAGTGAAAAAGACGCAACGAAAAGAGAGAGTTTTAAGAAGGAAGTGTTAAAACTGGAAGGATTCCAACGCAGGAAGGAGAAGAAGACAGAGTCAAAATGGTCTATGCAGAGAAAAAGGATACGTAGTGAGAAAATGAAATAACACTGGAGAAAGAAGAAAGAAGAACATTAGAGGAAGCATTGAAACTGGAGCGTGGTCCTTCGATGACCCAAACGGAAAAAGAAAAGAAGAAGAAGAAGGAGAAAGGGAGACGAACCCTCACGACTTGCTGTCGCTCTAAGTTACACATAATAATGGCAGTTCAAGCAACTTACTGAATTCTGTAGTACACTTCAAAGTGACACAGGTACTTGGGACTATGTTTCAACAAGGTCACAAAGTCCCTGTGAATAGTTATCAGAAAGTTGTACCAGACGATCAGTATTTCGATTACCTCTTCTTGGTTACACCAGCATTTCGAGAAACACCGCGCGAACGTCTTTATTAATGCAGAATCTCTTTCCAACAGTTGTTCTTTCAGCCTCCAGAAAAGACGCAGGTTTTCATGGGGAATAATCTGGGCCTAGTGATCAGCATTGCCCACATTTGTGCGTCCTGAGTCCAACCGTTGGCACCATTTTACTACTGCTGAATGCAACATTGCATTTGATCCTTACGTCCTCGTAACTTCACGGTGGCTTTAATTGGGACGTTTTCCCCATAAGAATCGTATGTCCCGTGTTCTTCATAATTGGAAGTCTTCCCAGTTGCTGCGTCATTTCAGTCGCACACATGTTGTCTGTACTGCAATAGAAATGTGTCTACAGGAAACGCAGAACGTGAACTCTCTTCTGGCACGGCACCTCTCTCGTTGCGATATGGCTTTAGCGTGGAGCGGCATGGGTAATTTTTTCTAATGTCCCTAAGTACAAGGGTCAGAGACATAAATGTGTGGCACTGGTTTAGAAGGCAGTGAGACAGGGATGTAGCCCACCCGCAATGTAATTCGCTCCGTACATTAAGCAAACAGTTAATGAAACTCAGGAGAAAATTCGAAAGGTCATTGAACTGAATAGAGAAAAAATCAAAACTTCGATGACATTGTAAGTCAGAGACGCAAAGCACTCGGAGTATGAAGAACAGTTCAACGGAATGGATATTGTCTTGAAAAGAGTTTACAATATTAATAACAACAACAAATATAAGAAGGATGGCGCAAGGAGTGGCCGCAAGGGTTTAGGCGCCATGTCGCGGATTGCGCGGCCCCTCCTGCCGGAGGTTCGAGTCCTCCCTCGGGCATGGGTGTGTGTGTTTTTCTTAGCGTAAGATTGTTTCAGTAGTGTGTAAGTCTAGACACCGATGACTTCAGGAGTTTGGTCCCTGAGGAATTCACAGACGTTTTTCGTAAGAAGGATAATGGAATGCAGTCGAATTAAATCAACGGATATTGAAAAAAATACATTAGGAAATGAGACACTAAAAGCTGTAGGTCGGCTGTGCTATTTGGCAGCAAAATAACTGATGGTGGCAAAAGTAGAGACGATATATATAACGCACACTGGCAATAGCCAAAAAAGCACTTCTAGGAACAAAGTATTTACTACAATTTGGTATAAATTTAAGTGTTACGATACCTTTTCTGAAATAATTAGTATGGAATGTGGACTTGTGAAGTAAAACGTGGACGATAAGCTATTCAGGCGGAAGGATGCAGGAGGTTACATGGCTGGATGAAACAACTAATAAGCGTTACTGAAGCGATTTGGATTAAACGAATTTTGACACAGCCTGATTATAAGAAGATCTGTGTTGATAGGACACATCTTGCAGCGTCGAGCTATATCCAGTTCTGAAATGGAGGGAAATGTGGAGGGTAAAAGTTTTAGAGCGACAGCTTGGAATGAGTACAGTCAGCAGGTTAAAAAGAATGTATTTTTCTGTATTTTTAGGGATATGACGAGGCTTTCTCGGGATAGACAAGCGTGGCGGGCTATATCAGGCAAGTACCCGGATGAAAACCGAAATAAAAACAGCAGCAACAGCTCACCGTAATTCTTATCTTCCTAAACATTTCTCCCTGGACTCTAATACAATCACGGCTTGCACCACTGTTATTATCGCTGGTATTTATTACCGTACTTTCTCCCGTTGTAGGTTTCCAAATTTCTTGATATGCCTACCTTTCAAGCATTATATTCCTGCACGGGGGTCTGTTTCTTCATTTCCTACGTAGCGAAACCATGTTACGAGGGCACATTGAACATATATAGACTCCACAGTTACCTACACTAGTTAGACGAAAAATGAACTTACGTCTTATTCACAAAATACTTTCTCAAACCCTTTCCCAGTGCGTACATTCTTTCCCTCTGATGGTTGCTGGAACATCTGCATAAATTCCCCTGTATGACAGCAATTAACTCTTCGATTGACTGAAATTATATCCAGGACCATAAATACTACGACGGCGCACCGAAAGGTAATGGTTTTTTATTCGGCTCTCAATAATGGTTGAGGCATTACATGTCATGCACATTGCTCTGTCTGTACCGCTTCGCTGATGCATATTGCAACCTCCTGCCACTAGAGGGCTCCAAATTGTAGCGTATAACATGGCGGTTTATAACGTAAGTACGTTGGTGCGTGAGACACATCGTGCTGAGATTGAGTTTCGAATTCGAGGAGTTCGTCCACACATGGACCAAACTGTCCTTCGGCGTGACAATACCAGATCACACGCGAGCGGTGCGACATCTGTAACAGACTAACGCCTTGCATCCGCTGTCGTCGATCGCCCTCCATACAGTCCCGACATGGCCGTTCGATTCTCATCTGTGTCCAAAGTTAAAGAATACTTCCGAGGACTTCACTCTCATAGTAATGAAACGATTAAAGCAGAGAAAAGCAGTGGCTTCGTCAACAAAGTCGATCTTGCTACAGTGACGGTAACAAGACACGGGTCTGTCCTTGGGAGAAGTGTGTTAGTCGCTAGTGTGGGTAGAAACAATAATTAACATGAATAAAAGGGATGTGTAACGTTAATATAGTCTGTTTTATTTAAAAAGCTTTGATATTTTTCACATAAAATGTTCGGAGGGATTACTTTTCACCATGCCCTTTTAGATAGCTTGTACCACAGCTGAGCTGAGTACGTGTTTCAACAATTTGGACTTCAAAACGATCAATTCTTATACCATATTGTAGTTCACATGTTTTAACTTTTCTGTTATTCTAGATGTATTCTCGCTTGTAACCTCAATTCCGCCTGCTCCTCCAAGGCTAACTATATATCGAAGTTGATTAATTTTACTATTATTCTGATAACATATAGTGTCTAATTCCATGTAGATGACATAAGTAATTCCAGGCCATGTGGATATTAAGGTGGTGGACGGTACGAACTAACCTGGGGTTCTAACAATAAAATGACGTTTATTGATCTCAACGATATTATCCCAGCAGTGCAACGCGGTTGCACACACAGCTGTTCAATGTTTATGGCTCAGCACTGAGAAAGGGGTTTCCATGCACTGTCACATTATGTTCATCAAAATACCTTGTGCTCGAAAAACGTACGAATATTCATAAATAATAAGGTTGGGCTGAGGTTTACACTAGTAGACACACGTGAGAGTTAACAGTCTATTAATTGTTTATTATCTCAAGACATATAGTCAGAGTGTTGTGAATCAGCGAAGTAGGAAAAGCACCAAACAAGTAAATTACAGTCAAATGGAACGTCCATAACTGAGTGCGGATTTGCAGATATGAAAAGCAGTCATGCACAACTGCTATAATCCGTTCATCATAAAAATAAACCTGATATAACCAAAGACGAACTCGATGACTGATCAGAAGCCGTAGCACACGCACACTGCTGTTGTTGCGCTCATGAAAGTAGGTATTAGATATCTTATTACCAAGCTACGTTAAGTGAAACTTTAAGATGTTCAAATGTATTAACAGCCATCAAGTTTTTCTTAATCACGCCTTAGCTACGTAGTTTTTATTTCAAAAATTGTGTACAGTCACAGCCTCTGCAGTGTTGTGCTCCGATTGCAGCTCTGTTAATGCGCAGTATAAAAATGGCTGAGACTGCTTTCTGTTCAGTACTGAAATACGCGCGTGGAACACGGTTAAAATATGCCGAGAAACATGCTGTTCTTCATGTTTTTCATAAATTTACGGAGATAATCGGCTTTGAAGTTTTCCCAGTATTGTATACACTACAGTTGGTAGGCCTACTAAAACTGAAGTTGAATGGGTAACGCAGTCGGCAGCGTGATGGATTGAGAACGAAGTGTCATTATTCGTGCGTTGGTTCAAATCTCCAAGGTTTCATTTTTTTCTCGTTCAATTTGAAATACCTACATGTACCTATTAGGGTCATTGCAAATTTTGGCAATATACATCTGAGTAAATTAGCTTACCACCCCTATTTTCATTCTCTGCTTTCATATGCCATTCTATTCTGGTGTACCTCATCATTGCGTAAAAGAGTGTTCATTGTACAAAAGCGTGTAATCAGAATAATTGCTGTAGCTCATCCAAGATCATCCTGCATACACTTATTTAAAGAGAGATCTTCACTGTAACCTCACAATATATATATTCAATTATGAAATTTGTTATTAACAATCCGAACGAATTCAAAAGTAGCAGTAGTGTACATGGCTACAACAATAGGAGAATGATCTTCACTACCCAAGGTTAATCTACCTTTGGCTCAGAAGGGGGTAAATTATGCTGCCAGAAAAGTCATTGGTCACTTACCTAATAGCAACAAAAGTCTGACAGATAGCTATATAGCATTTGAAAGGAAATTAAAAGAATTTCTTAATGGCACCTCCTTCTACCCATTAGATGAATTTTTGGATACAGTAAGTGGTTAAGACCCCCAACCCCCATAAAAAAAAAAAAATTAATTATTCAGTGTCATGTAATATTTTGTGTAATGTAATATCTTGTATAGACACTTTTTATTAACCTGACACGTTCCACATCATTACGAAGTGTCATATTCACGATATATGGAACAAGTACTAATCTAATCTAATCTAATCTAATCGTAATTATAAAACTCATCAGCATGTTTTATCAATAATGCACGTCTTCTTTTTTCTAATTACATACTGGACACGAAGTTCCTGTTTCCATTTCAAATACAAATTCATAAAAGACTGTTCATAAAAGTTGTTTAGCTTATGAAAACATAACAATTTAAATTCTTAGGGCAAAAATGAAAAACCAAATCCTCTTTATTTGGACTATGTCCATCGTTTTATACAACAGAAACATGAAGAACAATCATTTTCACAGCATCGATCACATGATACAAATGCTGCATTTTTACATTTACTACTGCACAATTACAATATGAACCCAACAGAATTGATCTGGAGCCAAGCTGTGGGATTTGGCCGACAAGTAACAAGACTTAATTAAGCTGCCAGACGCACTGGAACTAACGCACGCAGCTTTTTCACACGTCACTGCCGAACGCTGGTGGGATATAGAACGGCTCATCGTAAAAGAAGAAGAGAAAATGCTAGGCCTGGTTGGCTTCGTGGATTCTGTTGTTGATAGGCTCGTTGTCAAAGTAGCAATGACACTTCCAGAACTGAAATGTATTTCTCGGATTCGGATAAGGAACGACCTAAGAGATTACCAGACGACTGACTATAAGTAACACCTTCAGTGGTTTCCGTATTTAACTATACGGTGAAATCCTTCAACACTCTCTTAAGTTACACACAGCCTATGCAGGAAAATTACCGTGTGTTTCAGTCAGAAATTTTCGTCATTCGTGTTTTCAATTACAACAGTACGTTAGCTAAAAACGATAACGTGTTTTTGTTTTCGCGTAGTCGTCTAAGGAGCGTATTTTGGGAAATCTGTAGTGTATTATTTCATTCTACTTAAAAATTAAATGACCTAGAAATTGTATTGCTTCTCTGTTCGTCTCTTTTTACGTGTGAACTGCAGCTGGCCACGTTACTGCAGGCTAGCTGTACCAGCCGACCGGCCAGTGCTGTCCAAGTTGAGTGTGCCGATAAAGCCGTTGTCCCGTATTATGGCTAAGTCGATGTGCGCGTAACGCACAGTACAAAACGTACCCTTATTATCGTACTTGACAGTACTCGAGACAGCTTGACTGCAGTCCCACGTGAAACGGAAATCCGATGAGGCTGTAGCAAACGCGGAAAAATACATAATGCAATGATTACATCAGGTTTATTCTTATGATGAACGGATTATAATCAGTGTTCTAAGTTCGCGACTAAGGCTGCGGTGCCTAAAATCGCTCCCAGAATAAAGTGTGTTCCAACATTAACAGCGACTTTTTTTACATACCAAACAGCGAGTCCTTCCGAAAGTTTAAGTCCTGAATTTTGTACTTCTCACATCCGGCGACCACTGTGGGATGCGGTACCGTTGGGCCTGTATAGCCTGTTAGGGAGGAGTTTAGTTCAGTTTAGTTCACGACAAACATTATAGCCACGTGATGAACCTGTCCCCAAACTGACACAGGAATCTCGCACATCTGCGTCTTTTACAGTAAACCGCCACTCCCACCAATCCGCATCTGTTAATTTACACTCTTGGGCTCCAATAAAGGTATTCTACCTCTATCTACATCTATATCCATACTCCGCAAGCCACCTGACTGTCTGTGGCGGAGGGTACTCTGAGTACCTCTGTCGGATTTCCCTTCTATTCCAGTCTCGTATTGTTCGTGGAAAGGATTGTCGGTATGCTTCAGTGTGGGCTCTAATCTCTCTGATTTTATCCTCATGGTCTCTTCGCGAGATATACGTACGAGGGAGCAATATACTGCTTGACTCTTCGGTGAAGATATGTTCTCGAAACTTCAACAAAAGCCCGTACCGAGCTACTGAGCGTCTCTCCTGCAGAGTCTTCCACCGGAGTTTATCTGTCATCTCCGCAACGCTTTCGCGATTACCAAATGATCCTGTAATGAAGCGCGCTGCTCTCCGTGGGATCTTCTCTATCTGTTCTATCATCCCTATCTGGTACGGATCCCACACTGCTGAGCAGTATTCAAATCTCCACCCAGAACTATAACATGGTTGGGAAATCTACTCGAAATATTTTCCAAATTATCCTTCAGGTGCTCAGCCAAAACAACTGCTGACCCAGGGGGCTATAGAGACATCCAATTACCATGCCTGAGCCTGCTTTAACCGTGACCTGTTCCTGTTCTGATTCACCAGACTCAGAAATGATATATCTTTTGAACTACACATGATATTTATTAAGTAATTGTGTCACGACTTGCACTCTTAATTTTTGAAAAAAATTGACATTCTAGTTCTTACATAAATATTTTGAGTTAATGCAATTGATATATGACAATCTGTTAAATATGATGTAGTTTTTTGATACGATATTCAAGAAATATGGCAGTTAGAGTTGGTTTTCCCTGCTAAAGAAACATGTAAATGTCATAAGTAATACATCTCCACGTACCTGTCATATAGATCTATCTGTTGACACCTTTCTGAGTTTCACATCAGTTATATTAACAGAAAAAATTAATTTCAAACTATCGTAATTAATAGCGACGTTCCATTGACTAAACAAATAAGTAAATAGTGGAAATGAGTTAACATATAGGTCTCAGCGACATGTAAGTTTTGATACCTTGTTGCTACATCAGTTTTATTGACAGACTTGTTTAATTTCAAAGAGTAGGAGTAAAATTGTTTTATTACTGCCTGTAGTTCTGGGTCTGCTGGTCGTAGTAGAGAGCTTTGATGAGGCATTAAGTCCATCTGAACGTTATATTTAAATTGCTGTTTCTATTTAATATCTTTACTCCTCTGTAAAACATCACTACTAATGTGAAAAATACAAAGTGTCGCTATATCATTTTTATCGTCTTTCCAAGCACCGCCATTATTTGATGCTTGGTTAGCTTGCAAAGTTCCTAGCAACCGGAATTTTTCTTCCACCAGCCAATGAACGGTCATCTCGTGGGGTGATGTGAGGCACAACCTGACTCCTGAGTCACCATTCATGAGTAATTTTACCACCACATGGTCACTAGCTGCCATTCTGCTGTCGTACCGCTTGTACATATCGACCGGTCGCCTGTCGATGGTTTCATCTCGTTATATCACACCTATGATCTCGGCTTTATCGAACCTGATCGTTAGTGACCTAAACCTTTTCGTAGGAGATGCTTTCGAGTCCCGAGGCCTGTTTTTGTCAGTGTGTAACAGTTTTGTTTTGCATTTTTTAGTGTCTCAGCCATGGAAATCGAAGTTCTTGGTGTCTACTGAATGACGTTTAACACGCAATGAGACAGCACGATAGGCAATTTCCATAGGCAGTATGGAATCCCATACCAGTGAGTTGGACAATGTCGTAAAGCGAATTTGTTGTGTGATTTTTATTTCAGTTTTATGTTATTTGTGTATTTATTCTTACTGAAACTTTTTGTGAAATAGATTTGACAGTTGCGAAAAAAATTATCTGTATCTGTAAATACAAACGAAACTGAACTGAATAATAATATCGTGTAAAAGAATAAAAATCCGCAAAATAAGGAAACAAAGGAATACATCAGTAATGTTCCGAATAATATTTAATTTAGGGACCAAAAGTTTACAATATCATGCCGACCATGGTGTCATTAGCAGGAGGACTAAGCCTATATCATTGAATACATTTTTGTGACATCGAAATAATCATCTAGTGTACGCAGATGGCCACAGAATTTCATAACGGAGACACATCGTTCATTTTGTGTTCCTTGCGGGTGTGTCAACAAGCGCGAAACGATACGGCAGCGTTTCATCGTGTTAGCAGGTCAGGCGGAAAGCAGGACATCAGCACTTTGCGCGAACTGGGTAGCCAGCATCAGCAGGAGCTTAGTACAGCAGTAAGACTGAAAAGTATCACGTCACCTTGTTACGTGAAGTAAAGGACGGCGTCGCTAACACAATAAGGCGTACTGAATATTGTTACGTATCAGTCTGTTCTTATAACAGATGTGTTAAGCAAATAGGGCGCGATATGAATCGCTGATTCATTCGACACTGTGCGGCTGGTCCCTGCGGTGGTTCGAGTCCTCTATCGGGCATGGGTGTGTGTGTTTGTCCTTAGGATAATTTGGGTTAAGTAGTGTATAAGCTTAGGGACTGATGACCTTAGCAGTTAAGTCCCATAAGATTTCACACACACACATACATTCGACACAGCAGGTTAGCAGAGAGCGCTAATGCGCTCCCGGATCGAATCCGTCTGGCGGATTACCGTCGTCGGTCAGTGTGCCGGCCAGCCGGGATGTGGTTTTTAGGCGGTTTTCCACATCCCGCTAGGTGAATACCGGGCTGGTCCCCACGTTCCGCCTCAGTTACACGACTCGCCGACATCTGAACACGCTCGGACTATTCCATTACTTACACTCGACGCAGACAGCAGGGGTACACAAATTCCGTCCTGGGGGGTACGGCGTGGGGGCAGGAAGGGCATCAGGCCACCCCTCACCTCTTTCTACTAACCTTGCCAACTCCGTTCTTAACAACGTCGACCCTGCGTCAGCGCGGGACGTGGCACCAGTGAAAGAAAGAAAGAATGAATCGCTGATACATTCGTATTAGGAAAGCCTACGCTGTCGCTGTCATTACAAGTGACATTAGGTCATCACAAGCCGATATTTCACACTATAAAAAGTTCAGCATTTGAGTTCAGAAGGCAGTTGGTCAGAAGGATCGATGAAGTACAGGACGTGCGTACTTGATTGCCTGACACGGTATTAACGCTGGGTATAAGTCGGTTGGAGGTTTGCTGCTCGTACTGAACATCGCCAACAGCCGCCGGAGAGATGTTTTCCTCTCCATAAGCATCGGTCACGAGTTAGACGCTGCCGACAGCTTCCAACGCAGATGGGAAGGCCAGGGGTAGTCCGTGTCGACTTGGGCCGGGACACCAGCGTTCCTGACACCTCGGCGGAGCCACGGGGCCTACCAGGCCATGGTCGGCGCATTTCTCGACAACCATCGTCACGGTTCAGAGAGCAGAGATGAGCCTCCGTTGCGGGAGGGGAGCGAGTACATCTTGGGCCAGCGTGTGTAAGTCAACTTCTTCGAGTACGGAGGGTAGAGACGCAGCACCCACTGCCTGAGTAGCTGCCGGGCGCTTGCGACGCACCCTGACAAGCAACAGCAGAGGACCGGCGTAGCATAGATAAAGGAGAGATGTATTGGCGGAAATAAAGGATTAAAGATCACTCTTTTTTAACTGCGACCACCGGTGGTACACAGGTCACAACAACCTCCTCTTCCCTGACCCACCAGGTGGAGAAATGGGAGAGTGCCACCTGACATATCATACATCTGCCACTCCTCCCAATATTCGCCCCCTTCGCCTCTATATAAGAAGAAAATAGCACCGGACCCTCAATACCACAGATTGTGAGAAATCATAAAAGGCTGTTATCGTATGAAATAACGTAATTAAATAGCAGGTACTCATAGAAATGGGAATTTGGTGTTTCACGGGTTGAAACAAGGCGGGGTATGAGTGTAGGTACCTATTGATAATTTAGCTAATTTTGCAGTCACTGGATTTGTAAATAGAAAGGTACGTATTGTTATTAACGGTCTGCGCAGACTATTATGAATGGCGGATGTAGGGGACACGAGTACGTGGGTACTAGAAAGAAAACGGTGAATAGTTGCTGGAAGAAAATATGGGAAATTTGAGAAGGAGAGAAACTGAAACTTCCTGGCAGAATAAAATTGTGTGCCGGACCGAGACTCAGACTTGGGACCTTTGTCTTTTCGCGGCCAAGTGCTCTACCAACTGAGCTATCCAAGCACGACTCACGACCCGTCCTCACAATTTTACTTCCGCCAGTACCTCGTCTCCTACCTTCCAAACTTCACAGAAGTTCTCCTGCGAAACTAGCAGTACTAGCACTACTGGAAGAAAGGATATTGCGGAGACATGGCTTAGCCACAGCCTGGGGGCTGATTCCACAATGAAATTTTCACTCTGCAGCGGAGTGTGCGCTGGTTTTGCAACTTCCTGGCAGATTAAAATTGTGTGCCGGACGGAGACTCGAACTGCAGAGAGAAAATTTCATTCTGGAAACATCACCCAGGCTGTGGCTAAGCCATGTCTCCATAATATCCTTTCTTCCAGTAGAGCTAGTCCTGCAACTTTGGTAGGAGAACTTCTGTGAAGTTTGGAAGGTAGGAGACGAGGTACTGGCGGAAGTAAATTGTGAGGACGGGTCGTGAGTCGTGCTTGGGTAGCTCAGTTGGTGCGATAGAGATTACGCTGCCACGTTAGCTGCGCGTGTTCGGTCAGAGGATTAGCTGCCCTCTGTAATAAAAAATTGAGTTAATGGATCAACGACGAACTGAAAGGGGTGTCTTGCGCCGTCCTCCCCGAGCAGAGACAACGAACAAAAACGAAAGAAATGAGATTAATAAAAGGAAAAAAAGTTGGCAGAGCACTTTCCCGCGAAAGGCAAAGGTCCCGTGTTCGAGTCTCGGTCCGGCACACAATTTTAATCTGCCAGGAAGTTTCAAACCCCACTCCGCTGCAGAGTGAAAATCTCATTCAGGAGAGAATCGGACCAGCAGTTGTGAATGCAACTTCGAGCCAGAAGAGGTAGGCGATAGAGATTACTAACAATTTATCCAACAATTTTAATCTGTAGGAGAAGGACTTGAAACTGCATGGTACCCGGGTTCTATTACTGAAGATGATGTACACTAATCTTCCACTGTAGGTCGATAGCAGCAACTGAGAACTGCCAACTGCAGTAGTGTTTCCTAAATATTTGACGTACCTCTCTGCGAGGGAACACGCAGTGATGAAACTCCGCGTTAGGCAGCAGCGTCCCTTACTGAGAATAGGGCAGTTACAGAAACTGCTACCCCTTGGAGACGTCCTCCACAGACGAATAGAAAACGGTGGGCTTCTCGAAAAGTCTAAGTCCTCTCCGACATAATCGCCCGAAATATTTTAAGAGAGTTGATACTTCCAACCGTGATTACATACATTTCACATGGAGCTGACATTCAAAATGCAACAATGATTCCTTCTTTCTGAACACTAAGTGCCAAGGAAATAAGAACCGAACACAGTCACATGAAAGATCTGAGAAGTAAGCCAAAGATATTATGTTCTCCTGCGACCTCTATTTTCACGACACAGCTATTAAAAATAAATCAGAACCTACAAATGGAATAATCATTTTAATTCCTTTTACTGAAATTAGAAGTATGGGAAAAATATTTAATTTTTACTTTGCCAGTCATTTACCCGGCTTTTATGCACTATGGCGGTTTACGAACTGGCTTGTATCCTTAAGTAGTAATGGGTCTAAAAGGCCACTCCTGACATTTGTCTCTTTTAAGAAAATCGTTTGTAAATTTTGTGAATATGTTGTCCATTAATTTTAATTTTCTTGCTTTTATACGTATCTCTCTACGGAAAAATATCATGGTTAGCTGTATGTTAATTCTGAGCGGCGTTTGTGTGCTACAACCTACCGAAGTTTCACTGGGGTAGGACGCACAGGTACCATCAGGTTAGCGATCCATCTCCTTTCTTCTCACCCCGCGGGCCATTACAGCGGCTGGATGGTCCTCCAGGGCCCACTGGGACGGCCGAAGACAGCCGCTTGCTTCCTCGTGAGTGGAGAGTCCTTACCCCGGGGACGTCGCTTACCAGCTCACTGCTCGGCCCCCACTCCCGCAAACCGGCGAGCTCACGTGCTCCCTTTGAAGCCGACTCTAGTATAGCATTACTTCTTTAACCTTGTGTGAGTTCCCTTATCTTATCATACAGCGGGTATAATCGCAACGGTGGTCAATTGGATGTAGCACACGTTCAGACCATTTCCTACAAATGTTTAGTGTTTGATAAATATTGAATCCCATCCGACAAGACCAAATGTTCCACATGAACAAAGGAAGACCCTTGGGATAAAGTTGACATTACGCTTTCGTGGACAACACAGTTTATATTTTCAAAAGAACCCTTCGATTTTACAATGATATATCTTTTACTTGCATACATATAATAATCTTCGGTATCAGAAATGGGGTAACCTTGCAGCAAAAGGCACGTTGATTAGAAATTTTCTGGTAGAATAAATCTTTGTGAAGGACTAGGAATCAGACAAAGAACATCGCCTAACGCTGAAAATTCGTTTACCGATTGAGCTATGCAGGCGTGGCCGTGATAGATTGTAGCTCAAACTGCACTTAAATTCGTCCCAGACTTTTGCAGCCGTGGCTGTATAACACAACCAATCTCCGAAGGATGTAACGTTTTAATGTGACACGTGTATCCAAGTTTCCACTATTAGTGGAAACAAGACTTCGAATACGAAGATCAGTGCTTAGACAGAATACGGATAGTTACAACCAGATCTCTATCGCACGAATGTTTGTCCTACGTACAATAACGATCGAAACGTAAAAAAAAAGGTGATAAATTAAACTCTCTCTGTAGTTATCCGTAATTTTGAATGCCATAACTTAGTTTTAACGAGTAACGACCATGCCGCAGTGGATACAGCGGTTCCCGTCAGATCACCGAAGTTAAACGCTATTGAGCGTGGTCGGCACTTGGATGGGTGACCATCCCCCCCGCCATGCGCTGTGGCCATTTTTCGGGATGCACTCAGCCTCGGAAATGCCAACTGAGGAGCTACTCGACCGAATAGTAGCGCCTTCAGTCAAGAATACCATCATAACGGCCGGGAGAGCGGTGTGCTGCCCACACGCCGCTCCTATCCGCGTCCTTCTCTGAGGATGACACGGCGGTCGGATGGTTCCGGTAGGTCACTCGTGGCCTGAAGAAGGAGAGCTTTTATAAGTTAGTTTAAATGGATTTAGTTTGCAGAATAAGAGGGTTGCCAGCACCAAAACGCGAAAAAATTTTAACTTAGTAACTGTTTGTTATGACTTTGAAATCACGTAAACATCGTGTGAGAAAGAGAAGCAGCAACTTAACAAAATGCACACGCGTTAGCTTACGTGTAAAACGTACGTGTACCACAAACACAAGACCTTAATTTGCAACTTAATTATGTTTGTTACGATAATAATCAACAATGACTAGTAACACGTAGTGGTAACTGTACTGTGTTAAGTAACTCACGTTAGCGCTGTCTGTTTGAAAAATATGCTTAATCGTAACGAAAACTGATTATTATTCTTTACATAGTACTCTGCAACTGACTGCTTTTCAAATAGATGCAGTAATAATTTGCATTCACTGCAACATCTGCTTTGCAGAGGTAATGTTGTGTAGACATATGCACTTAATATGATTTACAAAATACAACATAAAATTGTAAAACTGCTTTGGCTACATGAAAGCCATGATGCATTAGTCACAGAATATGAATTTCTCTTGGAATCGATTTTAACTTGAACTGATTGCAGTAGTCGTGCAATTCTATATGAGCAACTAAAGTTAACTCTGCCTATTATTACAGTAACCACTCCACTGAAAGTGAACTGTAAATTTGACTCGGTTTGTCTCGTTTCGAATATTTTCTTCACTTGTGACTTTCTAGTAATTTATGCTGGTTAGATGGGACCTTGGTAACGGTCAACGACTCGGACCAATACAACTACTCTCGACAAGCTGCTGTTTGATCAAACATACTATAAAGTTTCAAAAAGGTACTAAGACGCGTGCATACCTATTACACAGCTACAAAATACAGGACCATTATTGGCAATAGGCTGTCCTTGATTAGCGAGCAGCTTGAGTAAATTTGGACCACACAGTATTCTTCATTACCTCTAAAATCTTCTTGCGATCATACTGTGCCTTGCTCCACTACTTACAATTTGTCTGGGTTACAACAACCCTTCGACACAAAACGCTCTGGCATTTGTGCACCAACAGATATGTCTGCTCCACACCACAAATGCTTCGAAACGATATTCTACTGTCACCTCTACGACGCGCGCACTCGCGTCACCGATGTTATTGTTATACAAAAGATATAAGAAGTGTATTGACATGGCCAGAGTGATTACTACAGTGATTTGACATAAATAATTCTTGCTTATCCTAACAACATACATTGCGTTTTACACACATTACATTTTCATAAACTCTAATTAATCACTAAGAAAATTAAGTAACACATATGCAGGGTGGTCCACTGACCGTGGCCGGGCCAAATATCTCACGAAATAAGCGTCAAACGAAAAACTACAAAGAACTAAACTTGCCTAGCTTGGAGGGGGAAACCAGATGGCGCTATGGTTGGCCCGCTAGATGGGGCTGCCATAGGTCAAACGGATATCAACAGCGTTTTTTTAAAAAAAAGAATAGGCACCCCTATTTTTTTTTACATATTCGTGTAGTACGTAAAGAAATATGAATGTTTTAGTTGGACCACTTTTTTCGCTTTGTGATAGATGGCGCTGTAATAGTCACAAACATATGGCTCACAATTTTAGACGAACAGTTGATAACAGGTAGGTTTTTTAAATTAAAATACGGAACGTAGGTATGTTTGAACATTTCATTTCGGTTGTTCGAATGTTCTATTTAGCGACGAAGCGTCATTCACCAACAGCGGTAACGTAAACAGGCGTAATATGCACTACTGGGCAACGGAAAATCCACGATGGCTGCGACAAGTGGAACATCAGCGACCTTGGCGGGTTAATGTATGGTGCAGCATTATGGGAAGACGATAGTTGGTCCCCATTTTATCGATGACAATCTAAATAGTGCAATGTATGCTGATTTCCTATGTGATGTTCTACCGATGTTGCTACAAGATGTTTCACAGAATGGCGGTGTTCTTCCAACATGATGAATGTCCAGCACATAGTTCGCGTGTGGTTGAATCAGTACTGAATAGCATATTTCATGACAGGTGGATTGGCCCGCACTTTCACCGGATCTGACGTCCCTGGATTTCTTTCTGTGGGGAAAGTTGTACGATATTTACTATCGTGATCCACCGACAATGCCTGGCAACATGCGTCAGCTCATTGCCAATGCATGTGCGAACATTACGGAAGGCGAATTACTCGCTGTTGAGAGGAATGTTGTTACACGTATTGCCAAATTGCATTGAGGTTGACGGACATCATTTTGAGTGTTAACGCGATATTTACAGGCAATCACGCTGTAACAGCATGCGTTCCCAGATATGATAAGTTCACAAAGATCACAGCCATTGTGGATTTTCCGTTGCCCAGTAGTGCATATTACGCCTGTTTACGTTACCGCTGTTGGTGAATGACGCTTCGTCGCTAAATAGAAAAAAGTTTGTCATCGTCACGTAATTTCTATTGTGCCAAGTGGCAGAACTGTACACGACGTTCAAAGTCGTCGCCATGCAATTCCTGATGCTTGGAAATATGGTACGGGTGGAATCGATGTTGATGTAGCGTTCTCAACACCGACGTTTTTGAGATTCCCGATTCTCGCGCAATTTGTCTGCTACTGATTTGCGGATTAGCCGCGACAGCAGCTAAAACACCTACTTGGGCATCATCATTTGCTGCAGGTCGTGGCTGAAGTTTCACATGTAACTGAACACTTCCTGTTTCCTTAAATAACGTAACTACCCGACGAATAGTCCGGACAATTTGATGATGTCGGCCAGGATACCGAGCAGCGTACATAGCACACGTCCGTTGGGCATTTTGATCACAACAGCTATAAATCAACACGGTACCGACCTTTTCCGCACTTGGTAAACGGTCCATTTTAACACGTGTAATGTATCACGAAGCAAATACCGTCCTCACTGGCGGAATGTTAGGTGATACCACGTACTTATGCGTTTGTGACTATTACAACACCATCTGTCACAAAGCGAAAAACGTGTTCCAACTAAAACATTCATATTTCTTCACGTACTACACGAATATGTAATAAAAATGGGTAATCCTATTTAAGAAAATGCAGCTGATATCCGTTTTACCTATGGCAGCGCCATCTAGCGCGCCAACCATAGCGCCATCTGGTTTACCCCTTCAAGCTAGATGAGTTTCGTTCTGTGTAGCGTTTTCCTTTGGTGCTTATTTCGTGAGATATTTGGCCCGGTCACGATCAATGGACCACCCTGTATTTACAAAAAGTGCTTATAAACTCGAGAAATCAAGCGGCTGAGAGAGGCGCTGGGTCGTAGTGTTACAACTTGACGTGCTGCTATTTCCGTTGTTGGCCTTCGGTACTGCAGTTCACCCAATGTTTGTGGAAGAGGTAGATGCGCAAGAAACCGTACACTGAGAGATTAGGTCACGTCTGCTGTGCGCACTTTCGATAATGAACGAACGGCGAGCCGTCTGCGCCCTGGAGCCCCTACCTTCAACCGCATAACCCGAAGGAAGGAAGATTAGAGTTTAACGTCCCGTCCACACAGTGGCCATTAGAGGCGGAGCACAAGCTTGTATTACGAGGGGATGGACAAGGAAATCGGCCACGCATATGTCTGGAGCGTTTTAAGGAATCAATGGAAAACCTAAATCTGAAGGTTCGGAGGGGATTTGAACAGCCGTCCTCCAGAATGCGAATGCAGAGTGCTGAACACTGCGCCACTTCGCACAAACCAACACCATAAAATCTGGAGCCAACGTTTAGTTCTAGGTTGCGTGTCGAAAAGCTGTTCCTAAGGTTTGTCATGGTGGGGATATTTTCTTATCAAACCGGGCAACTCTTTTCGATATACCCTGTAGCCTCAGCAGTTGCTGCAACGCGGCTTGCAGCTATCTATCGAAAGGCTTGTTGTATCATCCGTGATACCATTTTCAAGTCTTAGTAATCATCATCAGTCATAAATATTTTTCCACATATATGGATACGTGCAGGACGTTCCAGGGTGTCCTGCTTAAAGTCAAAAAACACAGCTTAATAAATAAAATAAAAAAAATTCTATACAGTTTTTAAGTTCTATGTGTCGAGTTCTGTTGTACAGTTCTTGCAAAAGCTCACGTAGTCCAGTCAACGAAGACCAAGCGAGGTCCATTAGGGAAAAAATTCCGTGTAGTCACAATTTTTTGTGTAATGGTAGAAGAGAGCGCCACGAAGAACATATTTAAAATCCTGACTGGTTGAGTGTGAGTCATAGGGATTGGACAACACTTAAAGTGCACTTCTCTTATGTTTTTCTGGAGTAACTCGTAGGCCGCGGCTTCCACCTCAATGATGCCCGGTAACAAATTAAATTAATTATTCTAGAAGAAAGGTTCTATTCCTTCATTTTCTCCAAGGCTGTTTCTGTGTTTCAGTGGACGTAAAAATCACACATTATTAAAGATAGTTGTTTTAACGGTATAAATTAATGTTTATTGACAAGTGAAGTGGTTTAACTTCGAATATTAAATGCATACACCACTGAACAGTGGAGCCATATTAAGCGATAAACCCCAGCGGCGTGACGGACTGTAGGGGGGGCGGGTATAGGGACGGGGTGAAGAGCAAAGAGAAGAGGGGGGCGGGGGTTAGAGGACAGACGCGTGAGGGAAGGTAGTTCACCGAACAGTGGTCATGCACTTCCCTCCTTTATAGATCTGCAGACTGAAGACTAAGCAGGCCCGTCCCCACTCTCTTTATCTCACAGCTCGCCTTATAAATAAAGGTGACGCAGTGCGCAGACACACACAAGGGTATTTACTTTCTACAAAGTTAGTTAACACTACGGGGAATATACACTGAAGAGCTAATACAGCTGCCTAATATCGTGTAGGGCCCCCTGCGACGACGCAGAAATTCCGTAATACGACGTTGCATGAACTAGACTAATGTCTGAATTAGTACTGAAGGGAACTGACACCATGAATCCTGGAAGGCTGTCCACAAATCCGTAAGAGTAAGATGATGTGGAGATCTCTTCTGAACAGCACATTGCAAGGCATCCCAGATATGCTCAATAATGTTTATATCTGGGGAATTAGGCAGCCAGCGGAAGTGTTTAAATTCATAAGAGTGTTCCTGGAACCACTCTGTAGCAATTATGGACGTGTGGGGTGTCGTATTGTTCCGCTGGAATTGCCCAAGTTCGTAGGAATGAACAATGGACATGAATGGATGCAGGCGAACAGACAGGATGCTTACGTACGTTCCACCTGTCAGAGTAGAATCTAGACATATCAGGGGTTATATATCAATCCAACTGCACATGCCCCACACCATTACACAGCCTCCACCAGCTTCAACATTCGCCTTCTGGCATGCAGGGTCCATGGGTTCATGAGGTTGTCTCCATAGCCGTACACGACCACCTGTTCGACACAATTGGAAACCAGTCATCAACAGCCCAGTGTCGAAGGGCCCAGGCGAGGCTTTAAGCCTTTTGTCGTACAGTCATTAAGGGTACACGCGTGGGCCTTTGGGTTCGAAAGCCCATAACGATGACATTTCGTTGAATGTTTCGCTCGATGACACTTGTTGATGGCCCAGCATTGAAATCTGCAGCAATTTGCGGATGTATTCCACTTCTGTCACGTTGAACGATTGTCTTCATTCGTCGTTTGTCCCATTCTTGCAGGATCCTTTTCCGGCAGCAGCGACGTCGGAGATTTGATGTTTTACCGGATTCCGGATATTCACGGTACACTCGTGAAATGGTCGTACGGGAAAATCCCTAGTTCATCGCTACCTCGGAGATGCTGCGTCTCATCGCTCTTGCGCCGCCTATAATACCACGTTCAAACACTTAAATCTTGATAACCTGCCATTGTAGCAACAGTAACCGATCTAAGAACTGCGCCAAACCTTTGTTCATTTGTTGTCTTCTATAGGCGTTGCCGACCGCAGTGCCGTCTTCTGCCTGTTTACATATCTCTGTCTTTGAATACGGATGCCTTTGGCAGTTTCTCTGGCGATTCAGTGTAGATGTGAATTACTGATAATAAGAATGGAAGAAACGCATATGAACAGAATGTACATGAATGGCTGTACATATTTCTACAATACTAAACGGGAGACTGACGATAGCTGCTGCTTTCTTACAGGAACGGTGACTTCCACCTCTATGAGCGGAGCTCGATTTTCATTTTATGGCCATACAATATGTGGTGTGACAGCAAGGCACCACACTTCCTAGGTTGCAGGCATCAAATCGGCCGCTGCCCGTCAGTACAGACCGGACCCGCGAGTCACTGTCGTCGACGCGAGCAGACCGAGCGCAGCCACTTGGCTGGTCTTACGAGTTCTACAGCCGAGTTCTACAGCCGACTTTAACACGAGTGGTTCAGTCGTTAGAGCTTCAGAGGTCTCATTTTCAGAGGCGCTAGTTAGCATAGACTTCAGCTAAGTCCGAAGCTACGACCTTGCCAGGAGCCACATACAGTTTATGCATTGACAGTGGATCTATATGTATGAAGCTATCAGAATTGTAAAGAAGTATTCGCAGTTCAGTCTATAACTGCAGTTGTAAATATTATTGTACAAAGTCAAGGTCGACGTTCACCGCTGATGCTGGATTAAAGCTAAGTATTTAATTGTATTCCTGTCAATTACTTTCTAATCACCTAAGATGTTCCAGATACATCCCGTCAAGTATAGTTCATTGATCCTCACGTCAGCCTACGTGATCAACGCGTGCAATTAATGGCCACACCTCGTGTTCAGACTAAGAGTCAAATTGCGTGACTCAGCCGGATCACCCTTTTTTCATGAGGCCCCTAGTTCCGCCTCATACATAACACAATACTCCCCTACATTTCCTGACCAGTTCGTTTATGGGAATGGACGAAATAACTACAACAAGCTCGTGTTGATATAGTTCCTATAGACAGTGGGTGAGAAGTGTTTAATTTGTAAGTGTGATGTTGTCAATGAAGTCTTCGTGGGAAAGGACTTGGATTCGTAAACGTAGCACTTGATTGGTATTATTGAAAGCATATTCTCATGCCTTGTAAGTACGTTGCATTTCATGTTGGTGAATTAAAGAATGACCGGAAAGTTACACCACAGTTTTCCCCGTAAATTTTGTTACTTCTGGGCTGCATAAATCGCTTCCATTCAGAAATTTCTTGCACTTAAAGAGTGGGCTGTGTTGGATGGCAGTTTTTCTGAAAAACTCTCTCGTTATATTGTTAACAATCCAATGTGACGGTCTGACTAGTAAATCAGATCAGATCACTAACTCTGCATGAAAACAGGATAAAATTGTAACAAATGCTGTCAATTGTAATTTTAATTTGCTCTGTTTTCCTTTGGTACAGTGAAAGATTCTTTGATGCTCTGCCCCTGAGACTTTTAGTTGGCTGGAATGAGGTGATAATCAGTAGGGAGACTGCGTGGGTCATAAAAATGTTCCTGCTGAAAGTCTAGGTCTGGGCCATGTAAACACAGGAAAGAGCACTCCGCTGACCGAATGCGGCCTAATCAGCTAGTGAGGGGGACCGAGCCCCTTACAAAGTTTTATTGTTCATGAAGTGAAAAAAATCCCTTTTAGCAAAGCTAATACCTGTAGGACAGGAGAAAACATGGTGCTGTTAGGGTTGGACTCAACCATTCGACCCAAAGGGGTCCAGCTGGATTTTTGTTCAAAATCCCTGACTGGTTCATAGTGCCAAAATTATTTTGGTAGTACAGGAGAGTTCACATGCGTGTGTATGTGGACGCTTTCTAATTGGCCGTTACTTGAAAGCTTTTACATAGTGGGGAATTATCTGTCTTCTGTCCTGTTCCAAGGGAGAAATATACTTCATTGGTAAACCACAGCAGAATCCACAGGAACAGCTAATTAGTTAGAGTGGTTCTAAAATTATCATCTGTTCCAACTCTATGGTCTGTTGCAGTTGGTCAGTGAGATCCTAATGCTAGCAGAAGCAGATGAGCTTCATAGTGGAGACTAAGAAAGCACTTCGCTGAAGGGCTCCGTACAGCATGCTTCATCTTAGAGCTGTAGTGCAAGATGACTGTAACTTAGAGCAGACGTCAGACGCTGGGGGCGAACTTCGAACTCTCAAACATTACTGCTGTCATCCTCTGTTAACATACAGCATAATAATGATAAGCATGCTCCCTATTTTCATACAGTGAGATGAGACTAGCACAAAGTCATCGATCTTGCATCAGTGTGGCATTTTGCAGATCTAATTTTACGACTCAACTAGGGCCACGCGCTTTACACTTAGGCGAGGATACTGCTGTTTGTTCATGCTTTTCCAGTACTTTAGCTGAACTCATTAATTTATTTAGCAGTTATTTGGTCATTTCAGTGCACACAGTTTTATATAACTGCTATCATACATTCATCCATCTGCACAAGGCTATGGCTGTCATATATTCTAAGTCCCTTGTTCCTTTGATAGTTGATCCAGTTGATAAAACTTTTTTGCTATCTTTTAGCAGTAAAACATATTGATATAGTGACCCTTAGTTTCTTTGAATAGATTTATGGATCCAGTTATAGTGCTTAATTCGGACATTCGTGGTATTTGATTATATAAGCCATTAACCATTACGTACCACCGTTTTCTTTTAATTATCATGACGTTACAAGGGGTTATCTATCACTGTAGGTCACTTGATAAAGATTCAGTAGCACTTCAGGAACGTGCTGCTTTGCCCAACTGAGACATCACAGCTACATTGAGTGAAGCCGCGTACAGCACACCGACAGTATACATTGCAAGCGGGTGTGAAGACGTCTGATGGAATGGGACTGGTCATGTTGAACTGTAGAAAAATAATCTGCTATAACAAGTTACAGTACTTACTTGAAGTTCCGTAAAACATATGTGACCTACTTCTGTTGCAGGAAGAGACGACATAAGCTTCTGGGTGACCTACATCTGTGGCAGTGAGAGCCAATTGAAGCCTCCTTCAGAATTTTAGAGGGTTGAGGCGGAGGTAGTCATTTGATACCCTTCAAGCTATGAAAAGAAAAACCCCCATTGGTACTGGAGACAATAAAACAAACATTGACGAATACATTTTGGCATCCTGTTGCACTTCGAGCAGGATATTTTGTGTAGGAGGCAGTTTACAGCTCCACGTGCTGAGCTCTGTTGCATAATAGCTCAAGTAATAACAATAAGTAAGTACACAACTAATAAAATGAAAATAATTCTACTATATCAGTACGAGTTAAGCAAAGTTACTTCGCCTTCTCACGTATGAGAACTGGACAGGAAGTGCTGGGGATGTACAGCCTATCGGCAAACTGAAGAGTGCGCGGCGCTCCCAGTGGAAGAAGCTGATGGTCCTAGAACAACGCTAGAGCTGCTGTATATGGAGACTAAGAATCAATTTCCCTTCCGTCACTGCGGAAAAGTATGCAGGGATTTAGGCAGATTATGTCTATATGAGTTTCTTGCATTAGTATTATTAGTAACTTATCTCTTATTCTACGTAGCGTTAAAGCACCTTGTGGAATATCGCCCACTTCCCCTCCCCCCTCCATGGCTGTGTCTGCACACTGTGTCGCAAGTGAGCTACAAGGCACATTGTCGATGAGTCGGTAAAAGTTTGTGAAACACACTGGTGTTGCTTTTTGTGA
Source organism: Schistocerca piceifrons (assembly GCF_021461385.2). Lineage (NCBI taxonomy): Eukaryota > Metazoa > Arthropoda > Insecta > Orthoptera > Acrididae > Schistocerca > Schistocerca piceifrons. Next base: position 560,570,126 of record NC_060143.1, read on the forward strand.
TGTAGTGGATGCAGAGAGTGGACAAACCTGTCTAATCTTCAGGGTATGGGAAGGAAAAAAGTGACCGCATTACGACGACCTGTCATCCTCAATGCGTCTCTTCGCCAACTCCCACCATCCCTACAGCCTATCAAAACGCTAGAACTGAATTTACCACTTTATATGGCACCACTGCACTTAAGTGTGGCACACACATTTAATATTTGCTCTTAAATGATGTCACTTAACAATAAAAATTAATTTTACAGCTTAAAACACTGTTATTAATAATCTGAGATTTATGCATCGGAAACTATTAGTCTTGGAGAACAAGTTTTCTTGTAGAAAGTTTGATGTAGTTTAATTTTGTACTGGAAAACGTTTTTGGTTGAAACCACGATTCTAGAATTATCCAAGACAAACATCAGAAGGTGACCTTTAAATGATCCACCCACCTCCATGCTCACAACACTCCGATCAGAATTTTTGGTATTTTGTCCTTTTGTTCATGGATCTACCACTGTACAAACGTTTGAGACAACATTAATACTTTTTTCCATAATTTTTGACAGAGTATCGTCTAAGTTTGGAATTCTAATCGTGGACTTTACTGATGACTAGTGTACTGAACAGCATAAGATCACCTTATCTGCAAACTAATAATTGTAGCCATTACATGTCATATGTTTTTAGGTTGGATAGTATCTGGACACCCCCCCCCTCCCCCCAATGAACCATGGACCTTGCCGTTGGTGGGGAGGCTTGCGTGCCTCAGCGATATAGATAGCCGTACCGTAGGTGCAACCACAATGGAGGGGTATCTGTTGAGAGGCCAGACAAACGTATGGTTCCTGAAGACGGGCAGCAGCCTTTTCAGTAGTTGCAGGGGCAACAGTCTGGATGATTGACTGATCTGGCCTTGTAACACTAACCAAAACAGCCATGGTGTGATGGTACTGCGGATGGCTGAAAGCAAGGAGAAACTACAGCCGTATTTTTTCCCGAGGGCATGCATCTTTACTTATGGTTATATGATGATGGCACCGTCTTGGGTAAAATATTCCGGAGGTAAAATAGTCCCCCATATGGATCTCCGTGTGGGGACTACTCTGGAGAACGTTGTTATCAGGAGAAAGCAAACTGGCGTTCTACGGATCGGAGCGTGAAATGTCAGATCCCTTAATCGGGCAGATAAGTTAGAAAATTTAAAAAGGGAAATGGATAGGTTGAAGACAGATGTAGTGGGAATTAGTGAAGTTCGGTGGCAGGAGGAACAAGACTTTTGGTCAGGTGAATACAGGGCTATCAATACAAAATCAAATAGGGGTAATGCAGGAGTAGGATTAATAATGAATAAAAAAATAGGAGTGCTGGTAACCTACTACCAACAGCATAGTGAACGCATTATTGTGGCCACGACAGACACGAAGCCCATGCCAACTACAGTAGTACAAGTTCATATCCCAACTAGCGCTGCAGATGATGATGAAATTGATTAAATGTATGATGAGATAAAAGAAATTATGCAGGTAGTGAAGGGAGACGAATATTTAATAGTCATGGGTGACTGGAATTCAAGTCTAGGAAAAGGAAGACAAGGAAACGTAGTAGGTGAATATGGATTGGGGCTAAGAAATGAAAGTGGAAGCAGCCTGGTAGAATTTTGCACAGAGCACAACTTAATCATAGCTAACACTTGGTTCAAGAATCATAAAAGAAAGTTGAATACATGGAAGAGGCCTGGAGATACTGGCAGGTTTCAGATAGATTATATAATGGTAAGACAGAGATTCAGGAACCAGGTTTTAAATTGTAAGACTTTTCCAGCGGCAGATGTGGACTCTGACCACAATCTGTTCGTTATGAACTGTAGATTAAAACTGAAGAAATGCAAAAAGGTGGGAATTTGAGGAGATGGGAACTGGATAAACTGAAAGAACCAGAGGTAGTAGAGAGCTTCAGGGAGAGCATTACGGAACGATTGACAAGAATGGGGGAAAGAAATACAGTAGATCAAGAATGGGTAGCTTTTTAGGGACGAAATAGTGAAGGTAGCAGAAGATCAAGTAGGTAAAAAGACGAGGGCTAGTGGAGATTCTTGGGGAACCGAAGAGATATTGAATTTAATTGATGAAAGGAGAAAATATAAAAATGCAGTAAATGAAGCAGGCAAAAAGGAATACGAACGTCTCAAAAATGAGATCGACAGCAAGTGCAAAATGGTTAAGCACGGACGGCTAGCGGACAATTGTAAGGATGTAGAGGCTTATCTCACTAGGGATAAGACAGATACTGCCTACAGGAACATTAAAGAGACCTTTGGAGAAAAGAGAATCACTTGTATGAATATGAAGTGCTCAGATGGAAAGCCAGTTCCAAGCAAAGAAGAGAAAGCAGAAAGGTGGAAAGAGTATATAAAGGGTCTATACAATGGCGATGTACTTGAGGGCAATATTATGGAAATGGAAGAGGATGTAGATGAAAATGAAATGGGAGATATGATACTGTGTGAAGAGTTTGACAGAGCACTGAAAGACCTGAGTCGAAACAAGGCCCAGGAGTACACAACATTAAACTAGAACTACTGACAGCCTTGGGAGAGCCAGTCCTGACAAAACTCTACCATCTGGCGAGCAAGACATATGAGACAGGCGAAATACCCTCAGACTTCAAGAAGAATATAATAATTCCAATCCCAAAGAAAGGAGGTGTTGACAGATGTGAAAATTACCGAACTATCGGTTTAGTAAGTCACAGCTGCAAATTGCTGACACGAATTCTTTACAGTCGAATGTAACAACTAGTAGAAGCCGACCTCTGGAAAGATCAGTTTGGATTCCGTAGAAATGTTGGAACACGTGAGGCAATACTGACCCTACGAGCTATCTTGGAAAATAGATTAAGGAAAGGCAAACCTACGTTTCTAGCATTTGTAGACTCAGAGAAAGCTTTTGACAATGTTGACTGGAATACTCTCTTTCAAATTCTGAAGGCGGCAGGGGTAAAATACAGGGAGCGAAAGGCTATTTACAATTCGTACAGAAATGGGAAGGCAATAATAAGAGTCGAGGGACATGAAACGGAAGCAGTGGTTGAGAAGGGAGTGACACAGGGTTATAGCCTATCCCCGATGTTATTCAATCTGTGTATTGAGCAAGCAATAAGCACACAAAAGAAAAATTTGGAGTAGGAATTAAAATCCATAGAGAAGAAATAAAAACTTTGAGGTACGCCGATGACATTGTAATTCTGTCAGAGACAGCAAAGGACCTGGAAGAGCAGCCGAACGGAATGGACACGGTCTTGAAAGGAGGATATGACATGAACATCAACAAAATCAAAACGAGAATAATGGAATGTAGTCGAATTAAGTCGGGTGATGCTGAGGGAATTATATTAGAAAATGAGACGCTCAATGTAGTAAATGTGTATTGCTATTTGGGGAGCAAAATAACCGAAGAGAATCGAAGTAGAGAGGATATAAAATGTAGACTGGCAATCTCAAGGAAAGCATTTCTGGAGAAGAGAGATTTGTTAACACCGAATACAGATTTAAGTGTCAGGAAGTCGTTTATGAAAGTATTTGTGCGGAGTGTAGCCATGTATGGAAGTGAAAAATGGACGATAAATAGTTTAGACAAGAGGAGAATAGAAGCTTTAGAAATGTGGTGCTACAGAAGAATGCTGAAGATTAGATGGGTAGACCACATAACTAATGAGGAGGTATTGAATAGAATTGGAGAGAAGAGAAATTTGTGGCACAACTTGACTAGAAGAAGGGATCGGTTGGTAGGGCGTATTTGAGAGGCATCAAGGAAGTTTCGTATCAGCGCACACTCCGCTGCAGAGTGAAAATATCATTCTGGAAACATTCCTCAGGCTGTGGCTAAGCCATGTGCCGGCAATATCCTTTCTTTCAGGAGTGCTAGTTCTGCAAGGTTCGCAGGAGAGCTTCTGTAAAGTTTGGAAGGTAGGAGACGAGGTACTGGCAGAAGTAAAGTTGTGAGGACGGGGCGTGAGTCGTCCTTGGGTAGGTCGGTTGGTAGAGCACTTGCCCGCGAAAGGCAAAGGTCCCGAGTTCGAGTCCCGGCTTGGTACACAGTTTTAATCTGCCACGAAATTTCATATCAGCGCACATTCCGCTGCAGAGTGAAAATCTCATTCTTGACACTAAACAGATTCAGAAGGATGTAGGTTGCAGTAAGCACTGGGGAATGAAGAACCTTGTACAGGATAGAGTAGCATGGAGAGCTGCATCAAACCAGTCTCTGGACTGAAGACCACAACAACAACAGTATCTCGAAGTACATGAGGCTAGATCAACTTCTTGTTTACCACTGGGCAGAAGGCCATGTGTTCCAGCTTGCCCACATGGATGCAGAACCGTTAATCTACACTGGCAGGCATACAAAAAACATCAGGTCGTAATGTTTGCGCTACAGTCTGGAACCGCGCGACCGTTACGGTCGCAGGTTCGAATCCTGCCTCGGGCATGGCTTTGTGTGATGTCCTTAGGTTGGTTATGTTTAAGCAGTTCTAAGTTCTAGGGGACTGACCACCTCAGATATTAATTCCCATAGTGCTCAGAGCCATTTTAACCATAAAGTTTGCGATATGTTTCTGGGAAGACTGCTCGATAGAGAAAAATAAAACAAAAAAACACAACGGTTGCTTATTGGAGCACTACACGTTACACCCTGTATAGAAATTTTAACAGACAATGGTGACAACGATCCTCTTTAAAAGTTTAATGGGATTCACAAGGGAAACGCCCCCTCCCCCAGCGCACCCCCCTCATATTTAGCAGTAAGATGGCCCAGTGGATAGCCCAACACAAAACTGTGCACAGATCAAGCATAAAAACAGAAAGACGGTGTACTAAACCGTGAAAAAAAAGCAAATAAATAAATACACAGAATGGCCCAAGTTAAAAACGCAATATCGAGAGATTACCAGCTGTCGGAGATAAGTGATCACAGTGTTGTACAGTAAACCGACTAAGGGGTGTTCAAAACTCCCGCGTACCATTTAATTTTATTTGATTTTTTTTCACAACATTATGAAGTGTCCATCTTGTTATTGCTGTGTCTGTTCTCTTTCCGTTATCTTGGCAATTGTCATACACTGGTTATAGAATATGAGGGATGGGGTAAGAATACGTTACAGTCGCATGTAAACGTGATTAATAGTGAGAGCAAGCGAGATACCACACTGACGTCTCACAGAAGTGAAACAACAAACAAATGAGTGTGAGCAATAAAGAGTCAACAGTTCCAAAATGGTACGCAGCTTCAAACACGTTAAAAACATGTTTTGACAGAGCACAGGAAAAAATGTGTGATTGTGAAACGGCTGTGTTCATTCGTTGCAGCTTGTGTGACAAACTATTGTGTTTTCATTATTTTCTTGGGAGTGATCACTTTCACAGTCATACGAACACGTAAACTGTGCAATCAGGCATATCTCAGTCACTTGCCAGGGGTACAAACTAGATGTGTCGATAAGAGATACCTGTCATATGACACACATACTGCCACTAATGCCGTGTGTGACGCACCAGACGTGTTTACCAGTGGAGGATTCGATTGCTTGTTGCCTTGTCATCAAACGTTTGCGATGCCCATTCGAAAGCCACTTTCTATCGGTTGCTAATAGAATAGTTGAACAGAATGACACTTCCACATTGCAGGTCTTCATCTTGCACAGATCACTGTTTCGATTTTGCTCTTCTTTCTCACAGTTCAGTACGGCTTCTTCCAGTTTTCGTGCTTGGTCTGTGTTCAGTATTTGACGGGCTCTTCACTGGGCCCTCTTACCACTAAATCCGAGGGGCTGCGATGGGGAGCTTCCCTTACCAGGATCAGACGCATGATAACAGTATTGGCCCTTGCTTCCACATTACATTAGTTGTAAGTTGGCTTTTTAGGTTCTTATATTGGTAACGCCACCGCCACGTAGTGCTCTGTATGAAAATCACTGGCTGTGCTGCGTGCAGTCAGTGGCTGGTTTGCATTTTTGTTGGCTATTGTAGTGCTGGGCAGCTGTATGTTAACAGCGCGTAGCGTTGCGCAGATGGAGGTGAGCCGCCAGCAGTGGTGGATGTGGGGAGAGAGATGGCGGAGTTTTGAAATTTGTAAGACTGGTTGTCATGAACTGCTATATATTTAATGACCTTTGAACACTATTAAGGTAAATACATTGTTTCTTCTCTATCAAAATCTTTCATTTGCTAACTATGCCTATCAGTAGTTAGTGCCTTCAGTAGTTTGAATCGTTTATGTAGCTGGCAGCAGTGGCGCTCGCTGTATTGCAGTAGCTTGAGTAACGAACATTTTTGTGAGGTAAGTGATTTGTGAAAGGTATAGGTTAATGTTAGTCAGGGCCATTCTTTAGTAGGAATTTCTGAAAGTCAGATTGTGTTGCACTAAAAAAATATTGTGTGTCAGTTTAAGCACAGTCATGTATAATCTTTCAAAAGGGGACGTTTCATATGGCGACCCTGCCAGGATTCAAACCTGGAATCTTCTGATTTTTTCTTATAGTTTGTGTAATTAGTGTAGCCTTTGTTTATATCTAGCGCATAATCATAGAGAGAATTTCCTTTGTAATTGTAGTTTCTCATTGTTGCACAGTAAAACAGTTGTGGCATGCATGTAGATTTGCACCAAGTATGTTGCAGCTGCTCTTGGAATTAACTAGATATTATTTATTTTTGCTCTTCAAATTGTGCTTTTCTGTGTTATCGTGTGAAATATTGTGGCAATAATGGCGTGTGAAAAATGTAACACTATGCTCCAAAGCAAACTGAGAAATAATAGTGACAATGAGCGTAGCTTATCAGCACCACTGGGTAATGAATTAACAGACATTCAAAGTAGTGATTTGGTAACTGTGCATAGGGAAATGGAGCGGGCATCAAATAATGGTGTAGACAGTGAAACGGGTGGTGAACAGGGAAGCATTATCGATCGATCGGTCGGCAACAGCTCGCCTCAGGAATCGGGAATGACAGAACACAATATTGCAAATACTGAAGACTCAGGTTTTGGTTCAAAAATGGTTCAAATGGCTCTGAGCACTATGGGACTTAACATCTATGGTCATCAGTCCCCTAGAACGTAGAACTACTTAAACCTAACTAACCTAAGGACAGCACACAACACCCAGCCATCACGAGGCAGAGAAAATCCCTGACCCCACCGGGAATCGAACCCGGGAACCCGGGCGTGGGAAGCGAGAACGCTGCCGGACGATCAGGTTTTGGGTTCTCACAATTTTCTCAAATGAGTCAAGACACATTTTCCACTTGTCAAAATGTGAATGTTGCTGGTGCAAATTCACTGCTGAAAAGCACTGAGGAACATGTTTCAGACATCAGTGTATTGTTATTACAATTAATGCAACAAATGGGACAAAAGCTTCAAAATTTAGACACAATGTAACAAAATCAGAACAGCAAAAGCTTCAAAAGTTAGATACAATGGAACAAAATCTTCAAAAGTTAGACGCAATGGAACAATACCAGAGACAAACACAGCAACAGTTAGACACAATGGAACAAAATCTTTGGAAGTTAGACACCACACTTGAACAAACACGTGAAGATTTAACTACTGAGTTACATAACATTGAATCGAAATGTCAAAAAGTCTGTAATGACGTAAAAACACAAATTTGTGGGTATTTACAACCTATTTTTTCGCGTCATGAAAATGCATTACAGAATCACGAAGCAGCCATAAAAGAACTGCAAACTATTGTTCATGAAAATCACGACACCTTGCAAGCTAAAAGTGACTCAATTGCATCTAGCGATTCGGTTACGCAACTTGCAAAAACTCAGGAAAACTTAAAGGACACAGTAGATACGGTTTCAACACAAATGGACACTCTGAAACTTGGTTCAGAAAAACACACAGAGGAAATAATTTCACTATCGGATAACATTGCCGAACATTCACATCAGTCCACTAACTTATCTACAAAGGTAGATGATGATCTGAATGACACAAGACCTGTAGCCTTCACGGACACTGAAGAGCATGAAAAAATTAGAAAATTCAAACAAAATCAAATCAATACACAGTACAAAAGAGAAATCCGGGAAGTACGAGATCAGTTGGCACAAGTAATACAAGAATTACATATTTCAGAGGACACTCGCGCTCCATTATGGGAAGAGGGACATAGAAATACGATACAACCACAAAATAATAACACAGGACACTTCAGAAATTATGAAAGAAATTGGCAAGGCGCATTGGATTTTGAGATGGAACCGCCGAAACGAAGTAACAATGAGCGATGTGCGACTCGCCGACACTATGATTTTGACTATAAGCTGTTCATTACTACATGTAAATTCAAAACATTTAAGAATTCTGACAACGACATTCATCCACAAGCATGGCTTCATCAATTCTCTCATTGTTTTCCTCCCAACTGGTCACTGGAGCACAGGTTAGAATTAATGTGTGGCTACTTGGAGAAAGAACCAGCTGTAAGAATGCGATCGGTCATTCACGATTGTCACACTGAAGGAGAATTTTATCATGCCTTCCTCTCAGCGTATTGGTCTCAAGCTACACAAGACTGAGTAAAACATAGCATCGTAATGATGAAACGTTTCGAACAATCTGAATTTTCCAGTCTTATGAAATATATTGAAGACATGTTGCATAAGAATCAGTATCTTTCAAACCCATACAGACCCTCAGAACTCATCAGCAATTGCTTAATCAAATTACTTGAACATTTACGACATATTATTTTGGCAGGACGTTGCAAAGACGACATTGAACCTTTCAGGGACTCTTACAAGAATTAGAAATTGACACTGACAATCGCAGAACGCGAAAACAGGAACACAACAATTACAGGTCACATCCGTCGCAATTCCGCTTTGAAAGAAATAATAACTGGACACGACAAGGCTATTCTCACAACACAAATCATGACCAAAATATTTCTATGACAACCGTTGGCAGAGTAGTAATAATTACGGGGAAAGTTCACCTCTCCACAGTAATGACTATCACAGAGACAATCAGAGAAACAGACAATATGGGAACCAAAATAATTATTATCAAGGGAGACAGAATAACTTCAGATGTAACGGTCCAGCGCGCAGTTACGATTCAGGGAGAAATTCTCCACCACGTGACTGACAAGAAAGAAACTATGGAATCTACCGACATGACGACAGACGATATGATCGTAACAACCGACCTGAATTGCATTGGAACTGGCGGGATTCAAACAGAGCAGGGCCCTCTCGACAAGGTGAATTTGTAGAAGTTAGGTCTCTAATCCTAATAACGACGCGCGCCAACAAAGAAACAGACAATGACTCGCACCGCAGGCAGCCACGTGCGCCGGCTGGCTCAGCGAAAAATAACATAGATGGTAACCTTGAGAAAAATTCCAATATTCTTTACTGGCGTATACCGCATGATAATTGCGTTCAAGTTGAAACTCTGCGTACTAGGAAGAGTAAAGGTTTACACCACATTTCACATGTAAAACCGTTTATTGAAAGACAATCTGCTTTTTAACTTAGTCTTTGCCATAAAATTTTTCACAATTCTAGTATGCTTTGTCAGACTTAAGAAACTGTTAACATGCAACAATGTTTGAAGTTAAATATCCAGTCAAGAACCAAGAGAACATATTTAAACAGAAATTACAAATGCATTATTATGGTGGGCAGACGACACAGTGTTGTTATTTGTACATTCTTGCTTGTTAGTTGCACGATTACGTAACGACTATAAGGCTCACGTACTTCTAACATTTACCAGTACTGCTAATGAGATTTTAATGCAACATTTTGGTTTACTTGAAAATACATTCTGGATTTAAAGTACTTTCTCTGAGGTACCAGATGACACAGAGGTTAGTTTATGTGACAGCTACACAATTTTATCACGACGCTACTAATGAGTGACAATTTACAATGTTGTTTTTGCGCTGTATCTGTTTTATATCTGCACAGTTTTTCTGTACTATTCTGGAAAGTAAAACATGTTTTAGTAGTAACTTTTGTGGTATAGCTACAATGAGACAGCCTTTTTCGTAGCACAACAATATGTTGCATTATAGTACTTTCTTGATCACGGTAAGGTACGTAATAACTACGATATCTATACGCAAAGCATTTCACTTTCGTTTATGATGAGGTAAGTACATTGACTTCAGCAGAACTTTGCTTACAGAGGACGATAACTACGACAGTTCCACAGAATTACCTTACAGCCAGACGCACATTTAGCGCTACAGGACACGCATTTGAGTGATTAATTTTGTACTTAAACCATTTATTTTTCAAGATTTTTGAATTACAAAGAAAGTTTTCCGTGATACATTTTATTCCATTGCTGTAATCTGTAACACCTGAGGGTATAATTACATTAATCCTCAGGGGGCTACACGCTTACTTTGTGTACCATGTGTTTGGCAAGCACAAGGGGCCCTAGCTAATATGGCATTTGTTTATTCAACTTTTCACATCGGTACCATATTTCTCTAACACATAAATTACACAGCTATCTGATCATTTAACTGAGAGAGACAAACATTTATTTTACTACATCAGTGACAGATGTTAACGTAACTACACTGTTGGATAACTTCACACTTACGAAATTGTATTTTGTCTGTACTTTGTGAACTGTTCATATTTTTTTTGGAACCATTGTCATGCTATGAGAGCTTTGAATGATGTATTTGGTATGGGATCATGATTTTTAAAGTTCGTTTGAGGTAGATGACACTTCTGACATGAGCAGAGAATTTTTTTAGGTTTTTGAAATTATTGAAGGAAGCTACGACGATTTTGAGATGTGGCTGAGGTTTTATGATGTTATGATGACGATGTGTATTACGCTGTTGCGGTATGCTTATGATCAATAAGCTGATGCTATATGAGGAATTTGATTATGCTACGTATTTATTATGACGAAATTTTGAAGAAGTGTCTACGGATATGTATATGTGTAATAAAGCAAGGAATAATAAGTAGTGGTTAGGGACTCTGGTTTGTGAAAAAGGATGTTGGACACCGAGAATCGTACTTTAAGAGTTATGAAATGTGTGTATATGCATGAATGTATCACTATGCTGGCGACAATTTTTTGACAATGTTATATTTACAGGATTTTGTTTCTACAGATTTGAAACGCAAATTCTCCACCTGTGAAATTTTTACATGAAACTGTTACTGCAGTCATATATATTTCGGTAAGAAAGTTAAGTGACCACCTTCACGTAATGAGTTGTGGGCACCCAGTTGTGCGACAATCGCCTGGAAAAAATCCATCAGTGTGTGCCTTTCAGAGGCACAGGTGGAGAAAAAAAAGAGGCCATTATCCTCGCTATTCACATTTCTTTGTAGAAAGCATCGCAAATACGACACGCTCAAACTTGAAAACATATGATTACACTGTGGAGCTCTTAATTTATGATATTTACTAAAGTGCCTAATGAAATGATGAGAAACATTTTACATCTATTGTCTTTCTAGTTGAGAGATTGCTCATTTTGTTTAATATCTGGTTCCAGCTGTGTTGCACCATTGGTTTTATAAAATAAAATTAAATGCATTTGCTAATGTGAACATTTTCTGTCAACAGATCTATTAAATAATTACTTTATGATACACATCCTTCGACAAAGGAGCTCTTGGAATGGAAAGAACAATAAGAAGCGACTAATAACAGTAACTGCATATATAATTTTCTTTTCAAGTACTATGTAATTTTTTGTAGAATTAGTTTTTGTGGTGCACCTCTTTAATGACATTGATATTAAGATGTGAACAGACATTTCCCTTATCTGCGTTGTTGTCTTTAGTGTACCGTTTTTTTTTTTTTTTTTGCTTGAGCTTTGTCATGTTTAGGTATAAGTTATTGCATTTGCTGCTGCTGCTGCTGCTTGCCAGGCATAGCGTTACTGAACTTGACTTTGTATTACTCTGTTAAGCCAGTTTTACTACTGATTTATTTTTATTGTTTGCTGCACATTGCCTTATATTAGTTGTAATATTGCAATTGCTCAGCTAATATATTTTACTGCTGCTTGCTTCGCCAATTTGAATATTTGTCATTGCTGTTTGTGTTAATTTGTTATGAGCTGCTGCATTGCCTCATCCCTTGGCATATATATCTGAGCTCAGTAGATTTAAGTTAGCTTAAGAGGGGGCAGACTGTATAAGAAACTAACTATGACGAATTGGAAGAAATGCATTGAGAAGCTATAAGAAAATGGTTTGGCCAAAAAATAGGTGTGTAGAGTGGAGAAAACCTATTTTTGAAAGAGGATGTGAACAGAATACAGAAAGCATGATTGGATAGGATTTCTTTTGGCGGAAACAAATGTTGAAATAAGAGGAAAGATCTATGGAATGAAGTTTTGGGTTGGACTGCAGTACCAAATGTTACACTGAAAACAAACCCTGTCCTTTCCTCCTGTGTTATTCTGCTATGTGTTTGTGTACTCTCGTGTATTTGTGTTTTTCCTGTCTTAATGTCTTTAGCTAATAAGAGTTATGTTGTAGATTTTTTCTGATAATATGTTATTTTCTTTGCAAAGATGTTTAGACATTATTTATTCTGTTCTGTTTTAATGCTCATGTGTGAAGTTGATTTTTCGAAAGTTATTCTGATCATTTATGTATGTACTCATGTCATAATTCCTGTAACACTGATGTATATGTTATTTCGATTCTTTTGTAAGGCTTGTACTACAAATGATATCTGTATTGTTATGTTCTTTAATGATGTATTTTATACCTTTGTAATTGTATTCTTATGTTATAAAATTGTAATTGACACCAGTTCATCATATTATTAACTTGTAATTTCCATTTCACAGCACACGTTTTTGTTGGTCATAGTACACGCGGAATATGTGAGAAAAAAGGGGGACTGTTAGTGTTTGCACGTGTGTTGATAATTCAGCAAGGTACTGGTTAACAGCAATGCTGATTCTAAGGACATGCAAAAAAATTTGTGAGCGCACAAGTGGTGGGTTATGGACTTGCTATATTGTCCGCAAGACCCTTCGATGGTGATTGTGCACCTGCACAGTCGCAACAGATGGTTGCTGGCAGTCTCTACAAGGACTACAGTGGATCTACATCTTTGATGGCCCACCAATACCATTATCTCTACAAGGATTGCAGTGGGTCTGCACCTCTGTGGCCCACCATTACCATAATCTCTACTAGGACTACAGTGGGTCTGCTCTGTGATGACCTACCTACCAATATTCTTCAAAACTTCGACTGACTCTGCTGTGGGTTTGCTCTGTTGTGGCGCATTACCTGTCTGCATGTCAAGAGTCAGCACTGTCTTTCCGTTGGAAGGACAACACTACTTATTCAAGGCTGCATGGAAATCCACTACTTCCGTGTGCATTCTCTTTTACTGCTGAGACTTTGAGGAAAAAAAAACACTGCAATTTTACTGTGATGAATGATCAGGACTGTCTTTACGGACTGTGAGAAAATTTTAGCTTTTGACCAACATTGTATCAATAAGTATGTGCATTTGATTTCTTTGTTATTGTCATTATGAAAATTTTTTTAAAATCTGTATTGGCCATTGCCCAAAACAATTTGTAAAATTTTTTGTGGGGAGCATGGGGGCTATCTAAGTTGGCTTTTTAGGTTCTTATATTGGTAACGCCACCGCCACGTAGTGCTCTGTATGAAAATCACTGGCTGTGCTGCATGCAGTCTGTGGCTGGTTTGCATTGTTGTTGGCTATTGTAGTGTTGGGCAGCTGGATGTTAACAGCGCATAGCGTTGCGCAGTTGATGGTGAGCCGCCAGCAGTGGTGGATGTGGGGAGAGAGATGGCGGATTTTTGAAATTTGTAAGACTGGTTGTCATGACCTGCTATATATTTAATGACCTTTGAACACTATTAAGGTAAATACATTGTTTCTTCTCTATCAAAATCTTTCATTTGCTACCATGCCTATCAGTAGTTAGTGCCTTCAGTAGTTTGAATCTTTTATTTAGCTGGCAGCAGTGGCGCTCGCTGTATTGCAGTAGCTTGAGTAACGAAGATTTTTCTGAGGTAAGTGATTTGTGAAAGGTATAGGTTAATGTTAGTCAGGGCCATTCTTTTGTAGGAATTTCTGAAAGTCAGATTGCGTTGCGCTAAATAAATATTGTGTGTCAGTTTAAGCACAGTCATGTATAATCTTTCAAAAGGGGACGTTTCATAGTGACGCAGTTATCCGGTAGGTGAAGTCGCTTTGCCGTGTTTCTCGGGCGACAGTCTCCCACAGATGTGGCAGGCGGGTTGCCCGACTGCAGGCGCGGCGGTGGCGGCCCGCATCGCTTTAATCAGAGCCGGAGTCCGGCGCCCACCTGCGTCACGGCGGCGGCTGCCGGCGTCGCGTCGCGTCGCGGGCCACTCCCATTACGTCAGCTGCGGCTCCGCTGTGCCGCGTTAAGCGCGCCGCGCAATAACTCAGTCAGCGCTGCGGCACGCGTCACAACGGCGTCACGACGCCTTCCGAGCGTTCTCCTCGCCTGTCCGCCTTGCCGCACCTCTGCGAACAGCGGAGAAGTTGGCGGAATGTTCGCGGATGTACACACTTACACTCTGATTCTGTGCAGGGACGCCTCTATTCGCAGACCAGCTAAACTCGGCGTCCATGACACGAACATTTCACTTAAACAAATATCTTTGTTTTAAAACTATAGTGCGGATCCCATCATAACGGTGAAAAGGACGTAGACGTAATTATTTTGTGTGTAGACGTTTGTAGACGACTGGGTCCTCAGCCACAGTTGGCAGTCCGGGAGAGAGGCCTCCCATATAACAAGAAGTAGTTAGAAGCAAACAAAGAAAGATGCAGGGAAATTAATTTTGTTTGTGAACAACAAATAGTACATTTTACATTAGTTCGTTTCAAAATTTGTGCGATAAATGGCGTTCTCTATTTTTGACACGTTGACGAAACCTTTCCCAGAAGTTGTCCATAGTTGTTCGTGCCGTTTCCGGTGGAAAGGCAGACACTTTCTAGGTGACTGCCACCTTACGTGCTTGCACCATGATGATCTTCGTGTACTTGAGCCTTTAAGTGTCCCCAAAGACAAATAATACAACATGACAAATCGGGTGACATTGGTGGCTAGGCGATGAAGCCTCGCGTGGAGAGAAGGCGTCCTGGTAACCTCAAAATTTATAGAGATTTCCGAAAGGTGTGAGCCGTAGCTACGT
Source organism: Schistocerca piceifrons (assembly GCF_021461385.2). Taxonomy (NCBI): domain Eukaryota; kingdom Metazoa; phylum Arthropoda; class Insecta; order Orthoptera; family Acrididae; genus Schistocerca; species Schistocerca piceifrons. The sequence continues at coordinate 560,585,340 of NC_060143.1, forward strand.
ATCATTGGAGCCAGAGGTCTCCCTCTTCATGGTCCGCAACAAATTGGTTTGCCATAGGTCTCTTGATGCCACAGTTTAATTAACCGTTACCCTTGTGATACCTTCTTCGAAAAAATACGAACTCCACATACCCAATTGGCAACGGCTTTGCCGCAGAGGATACATCGGTTCCCGTCACATCACCGAAGTTAAGCGCTGTCGGGCGTGGCCCGCACTTCGATAGGTGACCCATTTCTCGGAGTGTACTCAAACTCGTGGTGCCAATTGAGGAGCTACTCGCCGCGCGGGATTAGCCGAGCAGTCTGAGGCGCTGCAGTCGTGGACTGTGCGGCTGGTCCCGGCGGCGGTTCGAGTCCTCCCGCAGGCATGGGTGTGTGTGTTTGTCCTTAGGATAATTTAGGATAAGTAGTGTGTAAGCTTAGGTACTGATGACCTTAGCATTTAAGTACCATAGGATTTCACACACATTTGAACACTTTCAGGAGCTACTCGACCGAATAGTAGAGACTCCGGTCAAAGAAAACCATCATAACGACCGGGAGAGCAGTGTGCAAGACACGGCGTTCGGATGGTCCTGGTGGGGCACATCTGGCGTTTGACGGAGTGCCACATACCCAATAGAGCAACGGCAAACTCTTACACGATGGCTGTGAAGCCGTCACTGGCGAAGAACGTGCTGGTTTCCTACTATCCAATGGAGGAAATTTTCTTTACTTACAGTATCCGACAAGAGTAAATGGGTCTCATCAGAAGAAATAAAAACAGCGCCTGGGGGAATGTTCTGAAGAATTTCTCATACACAGCTTTGCGAGTTTCAGCATCTCTCTCACTCCGTTCTTGGGTAGCCATCATTTTGTAGGGGTGCATTTGAAGTTGCCTGTGCAGCGGGTCCTATCATATAATCACAGGGCTGCTGTACGTTTAAGAGGTGATCACTCAGGAGAGTGCTATAGAGAACCTGTTGCTAAAAGTTTGATACCGAAACTTGAATAGTTTTCCTATATGGAAAAGAAATATGTCTGCCGAGTTCGAACCGAATGAGAAGTGTCCCGCTGAGTAGTAAACCACCATTACGAATATACTCATCGACAGCAGAAGAACGATACACATCCGGCCTGCTGAAAATGGCACACACACCGCCATCGCTCCTACATGTCGGCATGAACTCACACAGTGTCTTCTCCAAATACGGAAGGTGTTTTTAGCAGAGTCTGTATAATTACTGAATACAAACAGTCCACATATGGTTGTTAAAAATTTTGCTTGTTCAATTGCAATTCCGACACACGTTCATTGTCAGAGATTGTTTAAATGTATGATGAGATAAAAGAATTTACTCAGATAGTGAAGGGAGACGAAAACTGAATGGTCATGGGTGACTGGAATTCGATTGTAGGCAAAGTAAGAGAAGGAAACGTAGGAGGTGAATATGGAAGGTGTGTAAGCAATGAAGAGGAAGCCGCCTGTTAGAATTTTACACAGAGCATAACTTAATGATAGCTAACACTTAGTTCAGGAATCATGAAAGAAAGTTGTATACATGGAAGAGGCCTGGATATACTGGAATGTTTCAGATAGATTATATAATCGTAAGACAGAGATTTAGGAACCAGGATTTAAATTGTAAGACATTTCCAAGGGCAGATGTAGACACTGACCACAATCTGTTCGTTTTGAACTGTAGATTAAAACTGAAGAAACTGCAAAAAGGTGGGAATTTAGGGAGACGGGACCTGGATAAACTGACAGAACCAGAGGTTGTAGAGAGTTTCAGGGAGAGCATTACGGAACGATTGACAAGAATGGGGGAAATAAATACACTAGATCAAGAATGGATAGCTTTTTAGGGACGAAATAGTGAAGGCAGCAGAGGATCAAGTTGGTAAAAAGACGAGGGCTAATGGTAATCCTTGAGTAACAAAAGAAATATTGAATTTACTTGATGAAAGGAGAAAATATAAAAATGCAATAAATGAAACAGGCAATTAGGAATACAAACGTCCCAAAATCGACAGAAAGTGCCAAATGGCTAAGCAGGGGTGGCTATAGAACAAATGTAAGGATGTAGAGGCATATATCACTATTCGTAAGATAGATACTGTCTACAGGAAAGTTAAAGAAACCTTAGGAGATTAGAGATCCATTTGTATGAATATCAAGAGCTCAGATGGAAACCCAGCTCTAAGCAAAGAAGGGAAAGCAGAATGGTGGAAGGAGTATATAGAGGGTCTAACAAGGGCGATGAACTTGAGGAGAATATTATGGAAATGGAAGAGCATGTAGATGGAGATGAAATGGGAGATATGATACTGCGTGAAGAGTTTGACAGAGCACTGAAAGACCTGAGTCGAAACAAGGTCTCAGGTGTAGACAACATTCCATTTGAACTACTGATGGTCTTGGGAGAGCCAGTCCTGACAAAACTCCACCATCTGGTGAGCAAGATGTATGAGACAGGCGAAATATCCTCAGTCTTCAAGAAGAATGTAATAATTCCAATCTGAAATAAAGTGGGTGATGACAGATGTGAAAATTACCGAACTATCGGTTTAATAAGCCACCGCTGCAAAATACTGACACGAATTCCTTACAGACGATTGGAACAACTAGTAGAAGCCGACCTCTGGGAAGATGAGTTTGGATTCCGTAGAAATGTTGGAACACGTGAGGCAATACTGACCCTACGAGTTATCTTGGAAAATAGATTAAGGAAAGGCAAACCTACGTTTCTAGCATTTGTAGACTCAGAGAAAGCTTTTGACAATGTTGACTGGAATACTCTCTTTCAAATTCTGAAGTTGGCAGGGGTTAAATACAGGGAGCGAAAGGCTATTTACAATTTGTACAGGAGCCAGAGACAGCAAAGGACCTGGAAGAGCATTTGAACGGAATGGACAGTGTCTTGAATGGAGGCTATAAGATGAACAGCAACAAAAGCAAAACGAGGATAATGGAATGAAATCGAATTAAATTGGCTGATGCTGAGGGAATTAGATTAGGAAATGAGACACTTAATGTAGTAAATGAGTTTTGCTATTTGGGAAGCAAAATAACTGATGAAGTTCGAAGTGGCTCCGCTTTGCTTCAGACAAACAGGTGCACGCTTGGGTACAACTATGGTTCAGTAGGCTACCGCAAGTGTTCTTGCATGAAGGCATTGACCGTATTGTCTCACAGTTGGCTAAATGTTCTGACAGTTATGTCGATTGCTTTTGAAATAATAAACAGTTTACTTACTTTTCTTTCCGTTTGTCTCATTTTTCTTTGACTTCCCCTTTATAGAGTCCTCATGTAGCCAAAGTGGTCGATAATTTAGAATGGCGGTGAAATGACAGATGTTAATGTACAAAGACTGGAGCTTGAGAAGCAAAAGCATGATAGTGTGTCAAAGCAAATACACTGAGCGTTTTAGCGCAAATCACGGGATTCGTCAATTAGGCTACTACAAGGGATGTTCGAAGACCGCTAAGATTTAATGATAAGTGGCTACATAAATAGAAAGCATTGACGAAAACCGGCGGTGAATAACATTTTTTGAAAGCCTAATTTAGATTATTTTCCGGTCCAGTCTGTACAAAGTTAGGTTCCTTTCAGAGAATGCTGATGGAATAGCTCCGTACTTAACAATCGTATACAACAGCTCTATCGACGCTAGACCCGTACCCAAAGACTCGAAAACAGGTCACAACAATATTCAAGAAAGGTAGTAGGAGTAATCCACTTGCGACCGGAGTGGCAGTGCGGTTCTGGACGCTGCATTCTGGAGCCGAGCGACCGCTACGGTCGCAGGTTCGAATCCTGCCTCGGGCATGGATGTGTGTGATGTCCTTAGGTTAGTTAGGTTTAATTAGGTCTAAGTTCTAGGCGACTGATGACCTCCGAAGTTAAGTCGCATAGTGCTCAGAGCCATTTGAACCATTTGAAGTAATCCACTAAATTACAGTCCCGTATCATTAACGTCGATATGCTGCAGGATTCTGGAACATATTTGGTGTTCGATCATTATGAATTACCTCCGCGAGAACGGTTTATTGACACACAGTCATCACGGATTTAGAAAACATCGTTCCCCTGAAACACAACTAGCTCTTTATTCACATGAAGTGTTGAGTGTTATTGACAAGGGATTTCAAATTGATTCCGTATTTCTACATTTCCAGAAGGCTTTTGACACTGTACCTCACAAGCGGCTTGTGACCAAATAGCGTATTTATGGAAGATAGTTTCAGTTATGCGATTGAATTCGTGATTTCCTGTCAGAAGGGTCACAGTTCGTTGTTACAGACGCGAAGTCATCGAGTAACCCAGAAACGATTTCTGGCGTTCCGCAAGGTAGTGTTATAGGCTATCTGTTGTTTCTTATTTATACAAACTATTTAGGAGACAATCTGGACAGCTGTGTTAGGCTGTTTGCAGATTTTTCTGTCGTTTATCGTCTGGTAAAATCATCAGAAGATCAAAACAAATTGCAAATTCTCTAGGAAAGATATCAGTAAGCTGAAGAAAAATTGTAATTGACCCTAAATAATGAAAAGTGTGAATTACCAAAAGGATTCCGTTAAACTTCGCTTATACTATAAATCAAACGATTCTAAAAACCGTAAGTTCAGGAATTAAAATTACAAAAACTTAAACTTGAAAAAACAAACAGAAAAGATTGTGGTGAAGGTGAACAAAATACTGCGTCTTATTGGCAAAACACTTAGCAGATGCAACAGATCTACTAACAGACTGTTTCCACTACGCTACTTTACTACGTTACTTTTGGAATCATGCTTCGAGGTGTCGAACCCTTAATCGAGTGCATTGAGAAAGTTCAAGGGACAGCAGCACGTTTTGTATTATCGAGAGAAAGGGGAGAGAGTGTTACGGACATGATACAGGATTTAGGGTGAACTTCATTAAAACAAAGGCGTTTCTCTTTGCGGCGGGATCTTCTCACAAAAGTTCAATCACCAACTTTCTCCTCTGAATGCGAAACTATTTTGTTGACACCGACCTACATAGGGGAAAATGTTAATCATAATAAAGTAAGGGAAATCAGAGCCCGCACGGATAAATGTAAGTGTTCATTTTCCTCAAGGGCTGTTCAAGAGTGGAATAATAGAGTTTTATTGTGAAGGTGGTTTGATGAACCCTCTGCGAGGCACATAAATGTGATTTCTGGAGTATCCATTTGGGTGTAGATGTAGTTGTAGTTAGGTGTGTTCTGTAACTGAAAATATAAGACGACCGTTTATTTGCAAACTTCGACGGTACCTTACAACTTCCAAGTAATTTAAATTTATGTACGCTTTAGTAAATACTAAAATTCCCGTGACCTATGTAGCAGTTTTATGATTCAAAAGTTCTGCTGAGGAAAGGGAATTGTTTAGAAGGGTACTGCAAACGATGTAAGCCGCATGAAACTCTGTGGTGCCACTGGTGAAAAGCACAGTCTATGATACAAAACCGCCATTGTGGATATGAGAACAAAAAAAACGCCCTGGTACGTAGAGAGTGGTAGACGAAAGAGTGAACGACGACAAATTATATGTCAGTGCTGTGGAAATGTTGAGATAATTAACAATTTGAGGCGGAACAATGACGGTCAAAGATAGGCATGACTTCTGCGTAAGAAAACATCGAACAAAATCTATTTTATGAAAGTGTTGAACGTGGTGAAACTACGAGGTGCACTCATTGTTAATATTGCTTGGTAATATTTGACACAGCAAATGAATGCGGTAATAATAACTTATAAGTCAAAATGAATAATTGTAGGTGTGTTATTTTATTTACTCATCTACCTACGAACAAATGTCAAGAAAATATCGACAAGTGCAAGTGGAGCTCACAATCGTCTTGGGGGTAGCACACAGCATGCTATTCGCATCGGTAGCACAGTACGCCTCAACTTAGAAAATACATCAAAACACTGCGTCAAGATAAAAACTCTGGAAAGTCAGTGATCAAAATTAAAGTTTGCTTGTCACTGATGTTACAGTTAAGTCATATTACACAATAAAAAAGCAGAAAGTCCTTTCGGGGTATAACCATTTAAAAGAGAAACATTTAAAAGTTAAAAGAAACAAAAATCAAGTACACATAACACTATAAATTAAATACAAAAAATTGCTTGTAGCTACAAAATGTTATTTTTGCATCTGAGATATTGCTTTTTGCATTTCCGTAGATCTCAACCTTTGAATACAGTTTTGCTCGACGAAGTCAATAAATAGAGTTGAATACCTCAACGACGTCTGAGCTTTTCATATTTTGGATAAGAGTCTGATTGGAACGAAAGAAGGCTCTCCCTAGAAACTACATAATGGAGTTTTCTCCGAATTTTCGTAGTCAAATAAAAAGGGATTTGAAGAAACGCGATATCCAGCTGACCTGAGTTAAATTTAGTTTTGCAAAGAAAGATTTATTTCTTGAAAGTAATCAGACTAATTAAGAAATACGTAATTAGTCATTTGAGGGAACGTTGTTGTCAAAATTTACACTGCCAAAAGAAGTGTCGATAATGGTAATGGAGTATACAATTGGTCTGTGTGACAACGAGTTTTGCAAAAATATGTACTTGGTTGAATCCAATCAAGGTAATTAAGAAAAAACTCAGTAAGTGATTTGAGGGAAAAGCAAATCTTTCACGGCAGTTGCGGTTGGCTATGTAAATGAAGTCAAAACTATCAAATAACTTCATCATTTTAAACTTCTGTGCTCTCTTTGTCTGTATATCCTTAATAATAATACAATACTGTGCTATATTTAAATACACTATACTTCTTAATTTCTGAAAAGCCTTGAAAATAAAAGAAAATGGAGAAAGCAACAGACGAAAGATTTGTAAAATGATTTGTGTAAAAGTAAGAAGTGAAATAGAGAACAAACTGATGTGGCTTTGAATTTTAAGTCCAATGTTTAAGATGCTTTTCTTTTTTTCTCTTTTTTAATCACAATCTCCTGACTTATTTGATGCGACGCCAATGTGTTTCGCTCCTGTGCCAGCTCGGAGTATCCCTTGCAACCTACTTCCTGAATTATTTGCTGAATGTATTGCAATCTCTGTCTTCCTCTACAGTTTTTACCCTCTGGACTCCCTCTGTTACCACGGAAGCTATTCCATTAAGTCTTAACACATGTCTGTCGTCGTTTCCTGTCTTCTTGTCGGTTCTTCCATATATTACTTTCCCTGCCGAGTCTCCGGATGATCTCTTTCCTTCCAATATTATCCCACCTATATTTCAACATTTTTCCGTAGCATCACATCTCAAATTCTATTCTCATCTTCTTTGTTTTGTCCCCAATCCATTTTGCACAATCATACAATGCTAAGCTCCAAATGTACATTCTTAGAAACTTCTCCATCTAATTAAAGCATATGTTTGATTTCAGTAGGCTTCTTTTGGGCTGGAATTCCCTTTGTGCCATTGCTAGTCTGCTTTTGATGTTCTCATTGCTCCGTCAGTCATGCGTTATTCTGCTTGGTAGCAGAATTCCTTAACTTCATCTTCTTTGTGGTCACTAATCCTAATGTTAAGTTTCTCGCTGTTTTTATTTCTGATACTTCTCACTGCTTCCGTCTTTCATAGATTTACTCTAAACCCGTATTCTGTTCTCATTAGACTATTGATTCGATTCAGCAGATCCTGGTTTCTTCTTCATTTTCACTGAGGAAAGCAACGCCAACAGCGTATCTTATCATTGATATTCTTTCACCTTGAATTTTAATTCCATTCTTGCACCTTTCTTTTATTTACAATCATTGCTTCTCCGATGTGTACAGGGTGAGTCACTAACTATTGCCACCTAAAATAACTCCTAAAGTATAATAGTAGCTGAAAAGTTTGTGGGACAAATGTTGCATGAGACACTGGGGCCAGAGATATGAAGGCAACTTTGATTTATTATGTGGGATGCTATAGTTTGGTACTGATTTTCTGATAGCGGCTATCGAGACGAATCCAATCATATGTAACAGTAAGGTCTTTGAAAGACAACCAAGATCAAAAAGCTGACATGAACATTAAATTACAGAAGGTGTTCGAAGTGATGACCATTGGTATCAATGCAGTACTGCTATCTTCGTATCTTGGATTGAGTGGTATTCCTCGGCACTTAAGGAAGCACGTGCTCTGACAATTCTATCTCATATATCGTGCAAATAGTAAATATTCACCGAATCCGGCGTATCCATCTAACGTGCCACTGACATGTAAACAGATTTCGCAATACAACACTTCTAGGAACGGTAAGACTAGTACCGTCGAATCAAGCGAATGTGAATGATGTATTCCTTTGAAGAGCCAGTTAATATGCTTTTCATTTACGGAGAATGCCAACGAAATTCAGTGGGAGCTAGATTCTTATACGCTGAAAGATATCCTCAACGTACTCACCCAACACGTCGTATATTTAAATATGTGTATGACAAATTGAGAACAACTGGGTCTCTAACGGATCGGAAACATACCCGGCACAGAAAAGTTACTAACAAGGAATCGGAAACAGGTACTCTTGCCACTGTTGTTCGAGAGCATTGCGTTAGTTCGCGTCAAATCGCAAGGTAATCTGGCATGAGCCAGAGCAGTGTTTTTTGTGTTCTGCATCGCCATAAATATCATACTTACCATGTAAAGTCTCCACCAAGAATCCGGCATGAGCCAGAGCAGTGTTTTTTGTGTTCTGCATCGCCATAAATATCATACTTACCATATAAAGTCTCCACCAAGAATTAGCTGGTACGGATCGTATGCGTCGCATTGAATTTCGCCGATGGGCTCAACCTCAGTTTCAGATGGATGACGCACTTATTAATTTGCGTTTATTTACTGACGAGGCTGCGTTCACGAACCATGAAAATGTTAATTTGCATAAAATGTATTATGGGCAACTGAAAATCCATGTTGGCTGCAGCAAGTTGCTCGACAAAAACTGTGGTCGGAGAACGTATGGTGTGGGATTTTTGAGGACTGAATTATAGGCCACTATATCATCGAAGGAAATCTTAATGGTAGGAAGTACACCACATTCCTGCAAGAAACATTAGGGCTGTTATTGGGAGAAATACCTGTAGGAACAAGGAACAGAATGTGGTTTCAACACGATGAGTGTCCCTCACATTTTTCGCTGATGGATAGAAATGAGTTGCTGAGCCAATTCCCAAATCGTTTGATTGGATGCGGAGGAGATGTGTCGTGGCTGGCTCGTTCGCCAGACTTCACCCTTCGGATTTTTTCTTGTGGGGATTCGTAAAAGACATTGTTTATAAAGACGTTCCAACCACACCTGAAGATATGCGATAGAGAATTGTCAGAGCACGTGCTTGGATAAGTGCCGATGTGATAAGGTATACCCCTATATCCACGATAAGAAGATTGCAGCACTGCATTGATACCAATGGGCATCACTTCGAACACTTTCTGTAAATGGACGTTCATGCCACCTTTGTGACCTTCGTTCACCTTCAAAGAACTTACTGTTACACATCATTGGATTCATCTCGATAGCCACTATCATAAAATACGTACCGAACTGTAGCATTCCATTTATAAAATATAATGTTGACCTTTATATCTCTGAAGCGACCGCACCTAGCAATAAATAACCAATGTGATATCGTGGCCCCCGTTGTCCCGAGCAACTTTCGCCCGACAAACATTTCAGCTCCTATCAGACTTTCGGAGTAATTCTTGGTGGCAATAGTTAGTGACTCATAGATTGTGACTCACCCTGTAGGTTGAACATCAGCGGTGAAGGACTGCGTCCCTGTCTTACAGCCTTTTTAATCCGAGCGCTTCGTACTTGGTCTTCGACTTTTATTATTCCCTCTTGGTTCTTGCACATTCGTACATACTGTATAGTACCCGTATTTCCCTAAAGTTTACCCGTATTTTTGTCTGAATTTCGAACTTTTTGTACCATTTCACAATTTAGAACGCTTTTCCGACGTCTACAAATCCTTAGTCTTTATTCCATTATCAGCCGCGACGTCAGAATTGCCTCTGTGGTGCCTTCACGTTTCCTAAAGCCAAACTGATCGTCATCTTACACATTTTTAGTTTTCCTTTCCTGTCTTCTGTCTATTATTTTCGACGGCTTCGATACATGAGCTGTTAAAACTGATATTCCTCTCACTTGTCGACTCTTGCAGTTTTCGAAATTATGTTGATGATGCTTTTCCGAAAGTCAGAATCATACATTCTACACCCCAACATGTGTCACCCACACAATGAGATTAGAAATTCTGATCGAATGTTATAAAGCCTTTCTGCCTTACTCGACCCTAAGTCTTTCAAAGCTCTTTCAAATTCTGATTCTAATACTGGATCTCCTATCTCTTCTACATCGACCCCTGTATCCTCTTCTATTACGTCATCAGTCAAGTCTTCAGCCTTATAGAATCCTTCAACGCACTCTTTCCACCTATTCGCTGTCTGCTCTGCATTTAACAGTGGAATTCCCATTGCAGTCTTAATGATACCTCTCTGGTTTTTGATTTCACCGCATGTTGTTTTGATTTTTCTATATGCTGAGCCAGTCATTCTGACAGTCATTGCTTCTTCGGTTGCTTGAGATTTTTCATGCAGCTATTTCGGCTTAGCATTGCAGCACTTGCTATTCATTTCGTTCCTAAGTGACTAGTATTTTTGGGTTCCTGAATTTCCTGGAACATTTTTGTACATGCTTCTTTCCTTGAAGTACTTCCTATGTTACCTTCTTTGTACCTACGTCTTCCATTTTATTTTCTGTGATTTCCCTTTCTGGAGAAGTTCATTCCTCTTCAACTGAATTAATTATAGCAATATCTGTAGGCTTAGAGAACTCCAGTATATCTTTTCGTTCCTTAGTATGTGCATATCCCACTTCTTTCCGCCTTATTCCTGACAAGTCTCTTAAACCTGAGCTTGCTATTCATCATTATCAAATTGTGATACGAGTCTATGTCTGCTCCTGGATACCCTTACAATCCGGTGTCTGATTTCGAAATCTCTACCTGACCATGATGTAAACTAATTTAAATCTTAGTGTATCTCCCGGTCTTGTCCAAGCATTCCTCCTCCTCTTGTGACTCTAGAACAGAGTATTCGCTATTACTAGCGGAAATTTATTGCAGAACTCAAATAGTCTTCCTCCTCTCTCATTCCTCGTACCAGCCACATACTCCCCTGCAATGCTTTCTCCTACTCCTTCCCCCACAACCGCATTCCAACCCCCATGACTGTTATACTTTTATCTCCCTTTACGTGCTGAATTATGCGTCAGTATTCTCATATACTTTTTCCATCTCTTTATCTTCGGTCTGTGTCGTCGGCATGTAGACTTGAACTTTCTAAGGAGAAGAAAAACTTCTTAGCCAAGGTCATAGTAAAACATTGTGTTGTGGATAATGGGCTTCAGTAAAACTATGTTACCATCATTAGATCTTCGTGCTGGTTACAGGTTTACCGAAACCGGTTATCCACAATACACTGTTTCATTGCGATCTTGGGTAATAAGTTTTTCTTTTCCTAAGAGGTACATACCGATCACCCCATCATACTTAGTATGAATAAACTAATATATATCTGAACTGCTGTCGTCGGATTCGGTTAGCTGGCCACTCTGATGAGAACAACCCTGTCACAGAATTGTTAACAGTAACACACTCTCTGAGTTACCTTCCTATTCATAAGGCATCGTACTCCAGTTATACCAAGTTCTGCTGCTGGTGTGACCAGAAATCATTGCCTACTTTCCATTTCACTTCACTGACGCCCTCTACCATTTTCAATCTTCTGACATTCCACGTCCCGAATTGTAGTGTGTTATAGTTTCGTTGGTTGTTGTATCGTTTTCTCATGGTCACCTACCCCTTGGCAGTCCCCTCCCAGAGATCCGAATGAGGGACTAGTCCGGAATCTTTTGCCAATGGAGTGATAATTACAACACTCTTTTCAGTTACAGGCCACATGTCCTCAGGATTCACATTATGTCTCTTTAATGCAGCGACTTCCATCTTCATGCCTTTGTTCATTTCCGGTTCTTCCGACCTTTAGGGGAGTTTCCCACACGAAGGGCAAGAGAGTGCTCTGAACCTCTGTCCGCTCCTTCGCCTTCTTGACAAGGCTGGAAGAGGGTGACGTCTTATGTCAGATGGCTTTGGACGCCATTACTGATGATTTTTTTCCCGAATTTCAGCGGTGGCTGGGTTCGAGCGCCAGATCAATGACTTCGCTACCCACCTTTATTTATTTACTAATTACTTTTAAAGGAACCTTGCTGGCACCCAAAGGGTGGGGTAGGGGCAAAGTGTGCAGGAGTCGCAACCCGAGGCCTGGCCACCATGTCCCGTTCCCATCCCCACAGGATCCAAGGAACGCAGAGGGAACGTGAAACAGAGGTACAACGAACATCAATGGTTTTTTATTTTATTTATTTATTTACTTTAAAAATTAATATTAACACCACCGAGGACAGCGGGAAACTGACGTCGGGAGGAGGAGGGCGTGGCACGACATCAGGCTCATTGAGACTATTGACGCACAGTTTTTCGGAGAAGAACATTCCGATGACCAGAGAATATATGGATACGAAGCGTGAAACAGGCGGGGCCAACTCCTCATGGGAGCTCTGGGATGGGTTCAGTAAGACGCTAGAAAGGTAACTGGAGGAAAATGTCGGCACTTGGGATTGCAGACAACTGCACAATGGGGTTCACTAAGGAAGTGCTAAAAATCAAGGATATTTTTCTCGACATCAGGAAACAAGTAGTGAACTGCGTGGCCTTAAATCCACTTCACAGAGTTCGTCTTCACTTGTGGGCAATATCCCGTGTCCGGAAAATTGAACTGTTGAGTAGGTATCTGACGAGGAGTCGTACGGGTAATTAGCGCCAACATCTGCCGCACCTGGAACCAGACGCCTCATGCCGATCCGTGCACCAAGCGATGCTCTTCCGTGTCCAAAACGTCACAGGCGACACACAATGGGGCGTCTGTGAGGTGAATGCCCTGAAGGCGTAACCGGTATACTTGCTTCCCAGTAAGGTACGATGCTGAGTGGACGTCAGTGTCAAGATAAAGAGCGCACACCGACCACCAAACGGCACGCCAGTCGTCGTGGGGATGCTTCCCCTCTGTCACATTCGGTGACCTTCGCTCCTGAAGGAAGCCCTAGATCGCTTTGGTGGACGTCAAGAACGCTTGCATAATCGCTGTTCGGACGTAATTCAGTTCGATGAAAAAGTGGCTCAAGTACAAAAGTGACGGCAGGACGTTGGAAAGCGGGATAGGCGCTGAGAGAGAGTGTGGTTCAAAGACCTCTAACAATAAGCTGGTAGTGCACGTAGGATAACGGCGTCACGGTGCTATGTGACTGCCGACGAAAAGGGCTATGGTTCTGTCAGGCCCATGATACAGACCTGAACCCCACTGGATTGAGGGGAGGTGACGGTCTCGTACCTTATCTTGAACAGGAAGCCGTAGCAAACATATGAACCCAGTGCCGCTAGCATGCGGCGGGCTGTGGATGGCGGAATAGGAAGTGTCTGAGCCGCATGGGGGATAAGTGACGGCAAACATGCATTTACATCTTATGCTCGTTGCATAAAATCGAGTGCTCCTAAACGGTGATCTAAGAGCCCGCCGGGCAGGTGGGAAAGTGGGCGCTGGCAGTTGAGGGCGATTGTCCGTCGCATATCACTTGTGAAATCGAGTCCTAAGCATCGGAGGGTATCAGCTACGCGCAAAGGAGCAGCACTGTCTGCAGGAAGTCCCGCACCTACAGCCATGGCCCTCAATTTGCGGACGTGAAAACAGCCCTCGCTGTAGGTGGTAACCCAGGCCAGTGACGCCCTGACATCAGCACTGCTATGAAGCAGTGCAGGTGAATACATGCATCTCCTCCTTTGACAAACCCTGTACACGTCCTTGCTTCTGCTCGTCTAAGCTGCGACTTCTCCCCATATCCTGCACTCAGTTGTGTGGAGAGTGGCGAGCGTCATGATCTGCTGCAGACTGTAACACAACGGCTGCCACTGCTTGAACAGTCCTTCCCTTTACTGGCAGGCACTGTCTCCTCCCAGATCCCAAATACGTCATTCCGTGAATCCAGACGAGGCGTTTCGTACCACGCCTCCAGATGGAGTGCTGCTCCGTCACTTCTCATGGATCCGAGATAGTTATGAGTTACCGACTTCCATCACACAATGTTCGCGGAAGACAACTCGGCGGCACAAAACAAAGTCCCTTTGAAGTGCGTTTTCGCCAGACGGCACTGGCTGTAAAACCTGAGACTATGGTATGCACGGGCGCAGGAGTTCATCACACTGTATTACATGTCTTTTCAAAGGTGGGTCTGGACTTCACATCGCGCAGGGCGCACTTGTGTGAAAAGCTGTAGAAGTACGGGCTACCTGCCGCGGGGGTCACATGCTCGCCTTGGAAAGGAGAGCCGTTGCTCCCTGGGGCGACCGGCCTGTCACCAAATAACTAGGCTGGACCTCTATACCCTGCCTGATTCATCAGCGACCCCGTTAAACTATGTAGAACATTACATGCTAAGACAGAGAAGGAACTGACATAGTTGACTTAACCCGGGAACTCACTTACATCATTTGCTACAAGTGTAAATTACAAGGGTTGTCCAGAAAGTAAGCTTCGATCGGTCGCGAAATGGAAACCACAGTGAAAACCAGAAACGTTTTGTTTGCAACAGTTGGATACATCTTCCACCTACTTCTCTACATAGTCGGCGCTCCTACTTCGAGTTTTGTCGTAGTGTTGTATCACCTTTCCAATATCCTCGTCATAGAAAGCAGTCGCCTGTGCTTTCGGCCAGTTACCTGCGCTGGTCTGCAGCTCGGTGTCTGCGGAAAAATTTTGTTTTCCAGCGGTTATTGTGAGCAGAGATGAGACTCAGGGGGAGTCAATTACGGACTGTATTGTGGGTGATCAAACACTTCTCATTGGAAACACTGCAGCAGCGTCTTCATTGCCCCTGCTGTGTGCGGCCGAAAATTGGCATGAAGAAGGAACTGCTCGACAGTTACATTAGTAGGCTGCGTGACACAGGCGTAATCTCTAACCAGGCCCTCATACTTGGCGGGAGACGCTATTCCCTACCCATCTTTATGTGCTCACTGTTCACTCAATATTGAAAAGAGCGACGCGACGCGATTGTCAGGCATACTAGAGACACTGCCCAACACATACGTGCAAAGCTTTACCGGATTTTCCCAGTGGTTTCCATTTCGCGACCGATCGGAACTTACTTGCTGGGCAACCCTCGTATTTCGTTAATCTACACGAATGGAATTCAGATAGCAATGACTTTAAATCAGTCCGTACATATTATAAACATAAATGTATGTAAGTGTCTATGTGTATGTATACGAGCGCCCGCGTTTGTGTGTGTGTGTGTGTGTGTGTGGGAGCGCTCGCTTATTTTCCACATCTCATCCTAAATGCCTGAATCGATCTCAGCCAAACTTGGTTCACTTATCTCTTACTTTCATTCTTTCTTTTGCTTACGCCATAATCCCGCAGCAATTGCAGGGTCGCTGTGGTTAGAACAGATTTGGCAACGTTAGTTTTAGGGGTGGCCAGATGCCCTTCCTGCCGCCACCCCGTACCCCCGGGGATGGAATCAGTAAACCCCAGCTGTCTGCATCTAGTGTAAATCTTGAAATAGGGCGAACGTGTTTCAAATGTCTGCGACGCGAATAACTGAGGCGGAACGTGGGGACCAGCCCGGTATTCACCCAGCAGGATGTGGAAAACCGCCTGAAAACCACATCCTGGCTAGCTGGCACACTGGTCCTCGTCGTTAAGCAGCAGGCAGTATTCACATATGCCGCTGAATGCACCTACGGCAGTACAGTATATCACGTTACCGCACATAGTTCACGAGATGCGACGTCATAAACACTGAGATACGGGAAAATCTGCCACATAGTGCATGACGTTTAAATATATTGCGTCTCACAACTCTACTCGCAACACATTTTTCAGACAGTATCCACACATGCCGGCGAATATAGCTACAAAATTTTATGACGCATAGATCAGGAGACATGATGCTGTTAGCACTAATATGAGTGAAAAACTGCCGCGTTTGCAGAATTTTAAATTTTTTAGTTGTTTGCCACTCATTCAATTCGCAACGTGTTTAGCGAACACTATCCACGAATGCAGCTGAGCGTACCTACACAAATAGATTATTGCACAAGACACAGTCCAAGAGATACGATGTTATAAACACTGAGATGTGTGAAAATCGCCACATCATGGATGAAGTTTTAATACATTTACTAATTCATCACACCTACGGTCCAGTCAATCTAAGAAAATCTCTTACACATGGCAGCGCATTTGACAGCTTTAAACTGCGAAGTGAAAACGGTTGTAGGCGAAAATTACAGCTGTCTATACAGTGTGTCACAAAAATGTGTGGAATACTTTGAGAGCTATTAGTTGTGGTGTTGTTGTCCTGAGACAGGTTTTATGCAGCTCTCCATGCTACTCTATCCTGTGCAAGCTTCTTCATCTCGCAGTACCTACTGCAACCTACATCCTTCTGAATCTGCTTAGTGTATTCATCTCTTGGTCTTCCTCTACGATTTTTACCCTCCACGCTGCCCTCCAATGCTAATTTGTGATCCCTTGATGCCTCAAAACATGTCATACCAACCGGTCCCTACCTTTTGTCAAGTTGTGCCACAAACTCCTCCTCTCCCCAATTCCATTCAATACCTCCTCATTACTTATGTGATCTACCCATCCAATCTTCAGCATTCTTCTGTAGCACCACATTTCGAAACCTTCTATTCTCTTTTTGTCCAAACTATTTATCATCCATGTTTCACTTCCATACATGGCTACACTCCACACAAATACTTTCAGAAACGACTTCCTAACACTTAAATCTGTACTCGATGTTAACAAATTTCTCTTCTTCAGAAACACTTTCCTTGCCATTGTCAGTCTACATTTTATATCCTCTCTACTTCGACCATCAATAGTTATTTTACTCCCTAAATAGCAAAACTCCTTTACTACTTTAAGTGACTCATTTCCTAATCTAATTCCCGCAGTATCACCCGACTTACTTTGACAACTTTCCATTATCCTCGTTTTGCTTTTGTTGATGTTCATCTTATATCCTCCTTTCAAGACACTGTCCATTCCATTCAACTGCTCTTCCAAGTCCTTTGCTGTCTCTGACAGATTTACAATGTCATAGGCGAACCTCAAAATTTTCATTTCTTCTCCATGAATTTTAATACCTACTCCGAATTTTTCTTTTCTTTCCTTTACTGCTTGCTCAATATACAGATTGAATAGCATCGGGGAGAGGCTACAACCCTGTCTCACTCCCTTCCCAACCACTGCTTCCCTTTCGTGCCCCTCGACTCTTATAACTGCCATCTGATTTTTGTACAAATTGTAAATATCCTTTCGGTCCCTGTATTTTACCCCTGCCACGGTTAGAATTTGAAAGAGAGTATCCCACTCAACATCGTCAAAAGCTTACTCTAAGTCTACAAATGCTAGAAACGTATGTTTGCCTTTCCTTAATCATTCTTCTAAGGTAAGTCGTAAGGTTAGTATGGCCTCACGTGTTCCAACATTTCTATGGAATCCAAACTGATCATCCCCGAGGTCCGCTTCTACCAGTTTTTCCATTCGACTGTAAGGAATTCGCGTTAGTATTTTGCAGCTGTGACTTACTAAACTGGTACTTCGGTAATTTTCACATCCGTCAACACCCGCTTTTTTGGGATTGGAATTATTATATTCTTCTTGAAGTCTGAGGGTATTTCGCCTGTCTCATACATCTTGCTCACCAGATGGTAGAGTTTTGTCAGGACTGGCTCTCCCAAGGCCGTCAGTAGTTCCAATGGAATGTTGTCTACTCCTGGGGCCTTATTTCGACTCAGGTCTTTCAGTGCTCTGTCAAACTCTTCACGCAGTATCTTATCTCCCATTTCATCTTCTTCTACATCCTCTCCCATTTCCATAATATTGTCCTCAAGTTCACCGCCCTTGTATAAACCCTCTATATGCTCCATCCACCTTTCTGCCTTCCCTTCTTTGCTTCGAACTGGGTTTCAATCTGAGCTCTTGATATTCAAACAAGTGGATCCATCTCTCCAAAGGTCTCTTTAATTTTCCTGTATTCAATATCTATCTTCCCCTTAGTGAGATAAGCCTCTATATCCTTACCTTTGTCCTCTAGCCATTCCTGCTTAGCCATTTTGCACTTCCTGTCGATCTCATTTTTGAGACGTTTGTATTCCATTTTGCCTGCTTCTATTACTGCATCTTTATATTTTCTCCGTTCTTCAATTAAATTCAGTATTTCTTCTGTTACCTAAGGATTTCTACTAGCTCTCGTCTCTTTACCTACTTGATCCTCTGCTGCCTTCACTACTTCATCCCTCAAAGCTACCCATTCTTCTTCTACTGTATTTCTTTCTCCCATTCCTGTCAATTGTTCCCTTACGCTCTCCCTGAAACTCTCTACAACCTCTGGTTCTTTCAGTTTATCCAAGTCCCATCTCCTTAAATTCCCACCTTTTTGTAGTTTCTTCAGTTTTAATCTGCAGGTCATAAACAATGGATTGTGGTCAGAGTCCACATCTGCCCCTGGAAATGTCTTACAATTTAAAACCGGGTTCCTAAATCTCTGTCTTACCGTTATGTAATCTATCTGATACCTTTTAGTATCTCCGGGATTCTCTCATGTATACAGCCTTCTTTTGTGATTCTTGAACCAAGTGTTAGCTATGATTAAGTTATGCTCTGTGCAAAATTTTACCAGACGGCTTCCTCTTTCATTTCTTCCCCCCAATCCATATTCACCTACTATGTTTCCTTCTCTTCCTTTTGCTACTCTCGAATTTCAGTCGCCCATGACTATTAAATTTTCGTATCCCTTCACTAGCTGAATAATTTTTTTTATCTCATCATACATTTCATCAATTTCTTCATCATCTGCTGAGCTAGTTGGCATATAAACTTGTACTACTGTAGTAGGCATGGGCTTTGTGTCTATCTTGGCCACAATAATGCGTTCACTATGCTGTTTGTAGTAGCTAACCCGCACTGCTATTTTTTTATTCATTATTAAACCTACTCCTGCATTACCCCTATTTGATTTTGTATTTATAACCCTGTATTCACATGACCAAAAGTATTGTTCCTCCTGCCACCGAATTTCACTAATTCACACTATATCAAACTTTAACCTATCCATTTCCCTTTTTAAATTTTCTAACCTACCTGCCCGATTAAGGGACCTGACATTCCACGCTCCGATCCGTAGAACGCCAGTTTTCTTTCTCCTGATAACGACGTCCTCTTGAGTAGTCCACGCCCAGAGATCCGAATGGGGGATTATTTTACCTCCGGAATATTTTACCCAAGAGGACGCCATCATCATTTAATCGTACAGAAAAGCTGCATGCCCTCGGAAAAAATTACGGCTGTAGTTTCCCTTAGCTTTCAGCCGTTCGCAGTACCAGCACATCCAGGCCGTTTTGGTTAATGTTACATGGCCAGATCAGTTAATTATCCAGACTGTGGCCCCTGCAACTACTGAGAAGGCTGCTGCCCCTCTTCAGGAACCACACGGTTGTCTGGCCTCTCAACAGATACCCCTCCGTTGTGGTTGCACCTACGGTACGGTCATCTGTATCGCTGAGGCACGCAAGACTCCCCACCAACGGCAAGGTCCATGGTTCATGGGGTGCCAGCTGTTAGTACTCAACTCCAATAACCATGGATCCGGAAACGCTTACCTTACTTACAGCAAGGGCTGCGCGAAGTTTGGTCGCGGATATTGACTTATCGTTGCATTGGTGCTACCTCAAATGTGTCGGAAGGTTATTATGATATATTTACAACATTGTACCTACCACTAGGTGGTCTGCAGTCCGTTGTGTGGTTCGAGTCGTGTTGTAGGCTGCGTAAGTCTTCATTGTGTTGGTGTGCCTAATTGCATAGTACTTTCAACACTGGGTACATACACTCCTGGAAATGGAAAAAAGAACACATTGACACCGGTGTGTCAGACCCACCATACTTGCTCCGGACACTGCGAGAGGGCTGTACAAGCAATGATCACACGCACGTCACAGCGGACACACCAGGAACCGCGGCGTTGGCCGTCGAATGGCGCTAGCTGCGCAGCATTTGTGCACCGCCGCCGTCAGTGTCAGCCAGTTTGCCGTGGCATACGGACGTGAACCGTATGTGCAGTTGACGGACTTTGAGCGAGGGCGTATAGTGGGCATGCGGGAGGCCGGGTGGACGTACCGCCGAATTGCTCAACACGTGGGGCGTGAGGTCTCCACAGTACATCGATGTTGTCGCCAGTGGTCGGCGGAAGGTGCACGTGCCCGTCGACCTGGGACCGGACCGCAGCGACGCACGGATGCACGCCAAGACCGTAGGATCCTACGCAGTGCCGTAGGGGACCGCACCGCCACTTCCCAGCAAATTAGGGACACTGTTGCTCCTGGAGTATCGGCGAGGACCATTCGCAACCGTCTCCATGAAGCTGGGCTACGGTCCCGCACACCGTTAGGCCGTCTTGCGCTCACGCCCCAACATCGTGCAGCCCGCCTCCAGTGGTGTCGCGACAGGCGTGAATGGAGGGACGAATGGAGACGTGTCGTCTTCGGCGATGAGAGTCGCTTCTGCCTTGGTGCCAATGATGGTCGTATGCGTGTTTGGCACCGTGCAGGTGAGCGCCACAATCAGGACTGCATACGACCGAGGCACACAGGGCCAACACCCGGCATCATGGTGTGGGGAGCGATCACCTACACTGGCCGTACACCACTGGTGATCGTCGAGGGGACACTGAATAGTGCACGGTACATCCAAACCGTCATCGAACCCATCGTTCTACCATTCCTAGACCGGCAAGGGAACTTGCTGTTCCAACAGGACAATGCACGTCCGCATGTATCCCGTGCCACCCAACGTGCTCTAGAAGGTGTAAGTCAACTACCCTGGCCAGCAAGATCTCCGGATCTGTCCCCCATTGAGCATGTTTGGGACTGGATGAAGCGTCGTCTCACGCGGTCTGCACGTCCAGCACGAACGCTGGTCCAACTGAGGCGCCAGGTGGAAATGGCATGGCAAGCCGTTCCACAGACTACATCCAGCATCTCTACGATCGTCTCCATGGGAGAATAGCAGCCTGCATTGCTGCGAAAGGTGGATATACACTGTACTAGTGCCGACATTGTGCATGCTCTGTTGCCTGTGTCTATGTGTCTGTGGTTCTGTCAGTGTGATCATGTGATGTATCTGACCCCAGGAATGTGTCGATAAAGTTTCCCCTTCCTGGGACAATGAATTCACGGTGTTCTTATTTCAGTTTCCAGGAGTGTATTATGTGGTTTTACATTCTTCCAAATGCGGATTCACTTACGTGTTTTCTGATGTTGCCCTGTTTATACGTACAAATGGTGTAGACATTTACATTTCCTCTCTCCAAAAACTTGTTAGCAAATGGAAGCCTACTACACGACAAGTGAAATGTTGGATATGATATTCTGCTATGGTTTAGCAACTCGACGTAGCCTGCGGACCCTCGTCCTTTAGGCTGAATAATATCCACAGCCCAGAGGGCCCTCTGATAAGCACCTCTTGCCGTTCGTTACCCAGACTCAATCCCCTAGACTTCTCGTTACGGAAGTAATTGGTCTACGCCACGCCAGTCAACGATGTGCGGACACTACAGGGTCGAGTCTTCAGTGCGTGCCGGCAAGTTCGGCAACAAGAGGCTACTCTTCAAAGCGTGCTTCATTCCTTGGACCGGAAGGCAGAGGACTGTATCGACATGAATGAACGCCACGCTGAACACCTCCCGTAAACAAGTGTTCATTCCAAAAAGTAGGCATTTCCGCATTCGTGGGTAATTCGACTTCCCACAGAAAATATCAATTTCCGGACCCATGTTTATTGGGCTTACTTTTCTCGTTTAGATGAGTACTACCACGTCTCAAAAGTATTCGAGACTTTTTTGAACACCCTGTACTGTATAGCTACGTAGACGCGTTGCCACAGAGACGTTCACAAAATCGCGTTATGCAACTGCGACCAACGCACAGAAACTGCTTTGGATTTTTGTATTCATAGTTTTGTACATTATGCATATTTCTTTGAGCTGTTGTTTCATAATTTCAAAGGTGTCTCCATGAATACGTGGAAATGAAATTCTTTTCCACTGCAAACACAGTTCTTTTTTTATTTTCATTTGCAATAGAAAATTGGCAAAACGAATACCCGTGCAAATCTGGTTTTCTCAGAGAGTTATCGATAACACGTGAGACGTTGCAGTCAGGCAGTGGACTAATACGTCTGATTACTTCCACACCCATGGAAAAATTTGCATACAAGTAATTGCACAGATTCGTCATAGAGCGACGGTATCAACCAAACATTTATTATTTATTATCTTTTAACCTCAATGGAAAGAGCTGGTTGGGACGAAAGGAATGAGGTTTCTTTTATCAGGGGATATTTTCATATATTTTGCCGGAAGACTCACCCAGTCCTAAGCCTATCACATCCACGCAAAGGGAGTGTTAGCATGCACTGATCGAAAGCGTTATTTCATGGCAGTCAATAAAATAAGAGGAACATGAAACGTCCGTCTATGATACTTATGTGCTTAGTTCTTGTGTTCGATAGGTGAGTTAGAAATTTCACTTGCCACTCACTCTGTCAGAGTTAATACGTCGTTGCTCTAAATTTATCTTATTTGGGTGAAAGATTTCTGAGCTGACTAGTTCTCAAGGAACTTGAGAGTTTATCTCTGAGATTTAGTCTCAGAGAAAATTTCCAATGACTTAATGTCACACTGCGTGATCACCCTTTGATTTTATTAGTTCGGAACAATAAGCAAGTCAACTCTCCACTATCGTTCTCTGTGATGAAATGTCTTCAAACATTTACCTTTCAACAGCTCTATCCGGATTTCATCTCGATGTATCATTCAGTTTACTCACATCAGGAGTAAGAGGTTGTTAAAATTTTGACACGTTCTTTCATTTGTTACTTACTCAGTGCTGAGAGGCAACAATGTTCACAGCTCATTAGTCACTAATGTAACATCCTTTGCGCATATTTACATCAACCAGTCAACTGCTAACAGTTATTAGTTAGTAAGATGTATCTACTTATGTCCTTCAGTATGTACTCATCCTCCCCCCATGAACCATGGACCTTGCCAGTGGTGGGGAGGCTTGCGTGCCCCAGCGATACAGATAGCCGTACCGTAGGTGCAACCACAACGGAGGGGTATCTGTTGAAAGGCCAGACAAACGTGTGGTTCCTGAAGAGGGTCAGTAGCCTTTTCAGTAGTTGCAGGGGCAACAGTCTGGATGGTTGACTGATCTGGCCTTGTAACAATAACCAAAACGGCCTTGCTGTGCTGGTACTGCGAACGGCTGAAAGCAAAGGGAAACTACAGCCGTAATTCTTCCCGAGGGCATGCAGCTTTACTATATGATTAAATGATGATGGCGTCCCCTGGAGTAAAATATTCCGGAGGTAAAATAGTCCCCCATTCGGATCTCCGGGCGGGGACTACTCACGAGGATCTACATCTACATCCATACTCCGCAAGCCACCTGACGGTGTGTGGCGGAGGGTACCCTGAGTACCTCTATCGGTTCTTCCTTCTATTCCAGTCTCGTATTGTTCGTGGAAAGAAGAATTGTCGGTATGCTTCTGTGTGGGCTCTAATCTCTCTGATTTTATCCTCATGGTCTCCTCGCGAGATATACGTAGGAGGGAGCAATATACTGCTTGACTCTTCGTTGAAGGTATGTTCTCGAAACTCTAACAAAAGCCCGTACCGAGTTACTGAGCGTCTCTCGTGCAGAGTCTTCCACTGGAGTTTATCTATCATCTCCGTAACGCTTTCGCGAATACTAAATGATCCTGTAACGAAGCGCGCTGCTCTCCGTTGGGTCTTCTCTATCTCCTCTATCAACCCTATCTGGTGCGGATCTCACACTGCTGAGCAGTATTCAAGCAGTGGGCGAACAAGCGTACTGTAACCTACTTCCTTTGTTTTAGGATTGCATTTCCTTAGGATTCTTCCAATGAATCTCAGTCTGGCATCTGCTTTACCGACGATCAACTTTATATGATCATTCCATTTTAAATCACTCCTAATGCGTAGAATGAGATTTTCACTCTGCAGCGGAGTGTGCGCTGATATGAAACTTCCTGGCAGATTAAAACTGTGTGCCCGACCGAGACTCGAACTCGGGACAGCTTCTGTAAAGTTTGGAAGGTAGGAGACGAGGTACTGGCAGAAGTAAAGCTGTGAGTACCGGCCGTGAGTCGTGCTTCGGTAGCTCAGTTGGTAGAGCACTAGCCCGCGAAAGGCAAAGGTCCCGAGTTCGAGTCTCGGTCGGGCACACAGTTTTAATCTGCCAGGAAGTTTCACTCCTAATGCGTACTCCCCGATAATTTATGGAATTAACTGCTTCCAGTTGCTGACCTGCTATTTTGTAGCTAAATGATAAGGGATCTATCTTTCTATGTATTCGCAGCACCTTACACTTGTCTACATTGAGATTCAATTGCCATACCCTGCACCATGCGTCAATTCGCTGCAGATCCTCCTGCATTTCAGTACAATTTTACATTGTTACAACCTCTCGATACACCAAAGCATCATCTGCAAAACGCCTCAGTGAACTTCCGATGTCATCCACCTGGTCATTTATGTATATTATGAATAGCAACGGTCCTATGACACTCCCCTGCGGCACACCTGAAATCACTCTTACTTCGGAGGACTTCTCTCCATTGAGAATGACATGCTGCGTTCTGTTATCTAGGAACTCCTCAATGCAATGACACAATTGGCCTGATAGTCCCTATGCTCTTACTTTGTTCATTAAACGACTGTGGGGAACTGTATCGAACGCCTTGCGGAAGTCAAGAAACACGGCATCTACCTGTGAACCCGTGTCTTTGGCCCTCTGACTCTCGTGGACGAATAGCGCGAGCTGGGTTTCACACGACCGTCTTTTTCGAAACCCATGCTATTCCTACAGAGTAGATTTCTAGTCTCCAGAAAAGTCATTATACTCGAACATAATACGTGTTCCAAAATTCTACAACTGATCGACGTTAGAGATATAGGTCTGTAGTTCTGCACATCTGTTCGACGTCCCTTCTTGAAAACGGGGATGACCTGTGCCCTTTTCCAATCCTTTGGAACACTACGCTCTCCTAGAGACCTACAGTACACCGCTGCAAGAAGGGGGGCAAGTTCCTTCGCGTACTCTGTGTAAAATCGAACTGGTATCCTGTCAGCTCCAGCTGCCTTTCCTCTTTTGAGCGATTTTAACTGTTTCTCTATCCCTCTGTCGTCTATTTCGATACCTACCATTTTGTCATCTATGCGACAATCTAGAGAAGGAACTACAGTGCAGTCTTCCTCTGTGAAACAGCTTTGGAAAAAGACATTTAGTATTTCGGCCTTCAGTCTGTCATCCTCTGTTTCAGTACCATTTTGATCAAAGAGTGTCTGGACATTTTGTTTTGATCCACCTACCGCTTTGACATAAGACCAAAATTTCTTAGGATTTTCTGCCAAGTCAGTACATAGAACTTTACGTTCGAATTCATTGAACGCCTCTCGCATAGCCCTCCTCACACTACATTTCGCTTCGCGTAATTTTTGTTTGTCTGCAAGGCTTTGGCTATGTTTATGTTTGCTGTGAAGTTCCCTTTGCTTCCGCAGGCGTTTTCTAACTCGGTTGTTGTACCACGGTGGCTCTTTTCCATCTCTTACGATCTTGCTTGGCACACACTCATCCAACGCATATTGTACGATGGTTTTGAACTTTGTCCACTGATCCTCAACACTATCTGTACTTGAGACAAAACTTTTGTGTTGAGCCGTCAGGTACTCTGTAATCTGCTTTTTGTCACTTTTGCTAAACAGAAAAATCTTCCTACCTTTTTTAATATTTCTATTTACGGCTGAAATCATCGATGCCGTAACCGCTTTATGATCGCTGATTCCCTGTTCTGCGTTAACTGTTTCCAATAGTTCGGGTCTGTTTGTCACCAGATGATCTAATATGTTATCGGCACGAGTCGGTTCCCTGTTTAACTGCTCAAGGTAGTTTTCAGATAAAGCACTTTAAAAATTTCACTGGATTCTTTGTGCCTACCACACGTTATGAACGTTTGAGTCTCCCAGCCTATATCCGGCGAATTAAAATCTCCACACAGAACTATAACATGGTGGGGAAATCTACTCGAAATATTTTCCAAATTATTCTGCAGGTGTTCAGCCACAACAGCTGCTGAGCCAGGGGGCCTATAGAGACATCCAATTACCATGTCTGAGCCTGCTTTAACCGTGACATTCACCCAAATTATTTCACATATCGGATCTCCGTCAATTTCCTTCGATACTATTGCACATCGTATCGCTATAAACACGCCTCCCCCTTCACTGTACAGCCTGTCTCTGCGGTATGCATTCCAACCAGAGTTTAGGATTTCATTACCGTTTCCATCTGGTTTCAGCCAACTTTCTGTCCCTAGTACTATATGGGTGTTGTGACCATTTATTAATGAGAGCAGTTCTGGGACCTATCTGTAGACGCTCCTGCAGTTTACTATTAGCACATTAATATTGTTATTCCCTGTTGCATTTTGCCTACTCCTACTTTGCCACGTGTCAGGAGGCGTCTTGTCTGGCCTAGGGAGGGAATTCTCTAACCTAAAAAACCCCCATGTGCACTCCACACGTACTCCGCTACCCTTGTAGCCGCTTCCCGCGTGTAGTGCACGCCTGACCTATTCAGGGGGACCCTACATTTCTCCACCCGATTGCGGAGGTCGAGAAATTTGCACCCCAGATCTCCGCAGAATAGTCTGAGCCTCTGGTTTAAGCCTTCCACTCGGCTCCAGACCAGAGGATCGCGATCGGTTCTGGGAACGATACTACAAATAGTTAGCTCAGATTCCACCCCGCGAGCGAGGCTTTCCGCCTTCACCATTTCCGCCAACCGCATGTACGAACTGAGGATGACCTCTGAACCCAGACGGCAGGAGTCATTGGTGCCGACATGAGCAACAATTTGCAGTCGAGTGCACCCAGTGCTCTCTATCGCCGCCGGCAGGGCCTCCTCCACACCTCAGACGAGACTCCCCAGCAAGCAGACAGAGTGAACATTGGCCTTCTTCCCCGAAACTTCCGCTATTTCCCTAAGGGGCTCCATCACCCGCCTAACGTTGGAGCTCCCAAAAACTAATAAACCCCTGCCCCGTGTGCCTGCTCGGACCTTGCTGAAGGAGCAGCCACACGTCCATTCACAGGCAGAGCGGGCGATGCCACATGGCCAGCCTCCACATTTACCCTCCGCCTCGTGCGCCGCGAACGCCGCTGAACCCGCCACTCCCCTTGGGGAGAGGGTGGCCCAACCGCGCCCGGTACCCGCGAAGATGTCACGACAGCAGGGACAGTGGGTGAAGCATGTAACACCTGGGGTGTACCATGCGACGCACCCGACTCCCCACTGCCTCTACACTCCGAGGCAGCAGCCTGAAGGCTGCTGACCGCGGCCATCGACACGTTCAGCCGTTCACGAACAGTGGCCAGCTGCTCCAGCGTCCGTACACAGTAGTCACACATCCTATCCATCCTAAGGAATCAATTTCCTGAAGAGAGTTAATCAACTTTTAACTAGACTCGTAATCACTGAAGGCGGCTGGTTATTGACTAAACTGTGATTGCTGGCTTCTTGTAGAAAACAATGAAAACAGCACTACCTGTCTCTGGACTGTATTGAAAACAAAGACTAGCACTACTGGCACTATGGTTGACTAAAGGGACTCAGTCTGACTATATTCAAAACAAACACGATATCTATGGAACACTATTAATAGCACTCGAAAATTAAAGTTTCCTAAAAGTAGAAACACACGGAAGAAGTGACAAGTAAGAAAAATACAGTTAATACTTAAATTAAGGTAGCTCGCTGCACAGCAGATGTGAAGCAGACGGCGGTTAGGACGACATTCGTTATCAGGAGAAAGAAAACTGGCGTTCTACGGATCGAAGTGTGGAATGTCAGATCCATTAATCGGGCAGGTAGGTTAGAAAATTTAAAAAGGGAAATTGATAGGTTAAAGTTATATATAGTGGGATTTAGTGAAGTTCGGTGGCAGGAGGAACAAGACTTCTGGTCAGGAGACTACAGGGTTATAAACACAAAATCAAATAGGGGTAATGCAGGAGTAGGTTTAATAATGAATGGGAAAATAGGAATGCGGGTAAGCTACTACAAACAGCAAAGTGAACGCATTATTGTGGCCAAGATAGATACGAAGTCCATACCTGCTACAGTAGTAAAAGTTTATATGCCAACTAGCTCTGCAGATGACGAAGAAATTAACCAGCTAGTCAAGGGTGACGAAAATTTAATAGTCATGGGTGACTGGAATTCGAGAGTAGGAAAAGGAAGAGATGGAAACGTAGTAGGTGAATATGGATTGGGGCTAAGAAATGAAAGAGGAAGCCGCCTGGTAGAATTTTGCACAGAGCATCACTTAAGCATAGCTAACACTTGGTTCAAGAATACATGGAATAAGCCTGGAGATACTGATGGGCTTCACATACATTATATAATGGTAAGACAGACATTTAGGAACCAGGTTTTAAATTGTAAGACATTTCCAGGGGCAGATGTGGACTCTGACCACAATCTATTGGTTATGATCTGTAGATTAAAACTGAAGAAACTACAAAAAGGTGGGAATTTAAGGAGATGGGACCTGGATAAACTGAAAGAACCAGAGGTTGTAGAGAGTTTCAGGGAGAGCGTAAGGGAACAATTGACAGGAATGGGGGAAAGAAATACAGTAGAAGAAGAATGGGTAGCTTTGAGGGATGAAGTAGTGAAGGCAGCAGAGGATCAAGCAGGTAAAGAGACGAGAGCTAGTAGAAATCCTTAGGTACCAGAAGATATATTTAATTTAATTGATGAAAGGAGAAAATATAAAAATGTAGTAAATGAAGCAGGCAAAAAGGAATACAAACGTCTCAAAAATTAGATCGACAGAAAGTGCAAAATGGCTAAGCAGGAATGGCTAGAGGACAAATGTAAGGATGTAGAGGCTTATCTCACTAAGGGGAAGATAGATATTGAATACAGGAAAATTAAAGAGACCTTTGGAGAGAAGAGAACCACTTGTTTGAATATCAAGAGCTTAGATGGAAACCCAGTTCGAAGCAAAGAAGGGAAGGCAGAAAGGTGGATGGAGCATGTAGAGGGTTTATACAAGGGCGGTGAACTTGAGGACAATATTATGGAAATGGGAGAGGATGTAGATGAAGATGAAATGGGAGATAAGATACTGCGTGAAGAGTTTGACAGAGCACTGAAAGACCTGAGTCGAAATAAGGCCCCAGGAGTAGACAACATTCCATTGGAACTACTGACGGCCTTGGGAGAGCCAGTACTGACAAAACTCTACTATATGGTGAGCAAGATGTATGAGACGGGCGAAATACCCTCAGACTTCAAGAAGAATATAATAATTCCAATCCCAAAAAAGCGGGTGTTGACAGATGTGAAAATTACCGAACTATCAGTTTAGTAAGTCACAGCTGCAAAATACTAACGCGAATTCCATACAGACGAATGGAAAAACTGGTAGAAGTGGACCTCGGGGAAGATAAGTTAGGATTCCGTAGAAATGTTGGAACACGTGAGGCAATACTAACCTTACGACTTACCTTAGAAGAATGATTAAGGAAAGGCAAACATACGTTTCTAGCATTTGTAGACTTAGAGTAAGCTTTTGACAATGTTGAGTGGGATACTCTCTTTCAAATTCTAAACGTGGCAGGGGTAAAATACAGGGACCGAAAGGCTATTTACAATTTGTACAGAAACCAGATGGCAGTTATAAGAGTCGAGGGGCACGAAAGGGAAGCAGTGGTTGGGAAGGGAGTGAGACAGGGTTGTAGCCTCTCCCCGATGTTATTCAATATGCATATTGAGCAAGCAGTAAAGGAAAGAAAAGAAAAATTCGGACTAGGTATTAAAATTCATGGAGAAGAAATGAAAATTTTGAGGTTCGCCTATGACATTGTAAATCTGCCAGAGACAGCAAAGGACTTGGAAGAGCAGTTGAATGGAATGGACAGTGTCTTGAAAGGAGGATATAAGATGAACATCAACAAAAGCAAAACGAGGATAATGGAATGTAGTCAAATTAAATCGGGTGATACTGCGGGAATTAGATTAGGAAATGAGACACTTAAAGTAGTAAAGGAGTTTTGCTACTTAGGGAGTAAAATAACTGATGATGGTCGAAGTAGAGAGAATACAAAATGTAGACTGGCAATGGCAAGGAAAGCATTTCTGAAGAAGAAAAATTTGTTAACATCGAGTATAGATTTAAGTGTCAGGAAGTCATTTCTGAAAGTATTTGTATGGAGTTTAGCCATGTGTGGAAGTGAAACATGGACGATAAATAGTTTGGACAAGATGAGAATAGAAGCTTTCGAAATGATTGCTGAAGATTAGATGGGTAGATCACATAACTAATGAGGAAGTATTGAATAGGATTGGGGAGATGAGAAGTTTGTGGCACAACTTGACCAGAAGAAGGGATCGGTTGGTAGGACATGTTCTGAGGCACCAAGGGATCACCAAATTAGTATTGGAGGGCAGCGTGGAGGGTAAAAATCATAGAGGGAGACCAAGAGATGAATACACTAAGCAGATTCAGAAGGATGTAGGTTGCAGTAGGTACTGCGAGATGAAGAAGCTTGCACAGGATAGAGTAGCATGGGAGCTGCATCAAACCAGTCTCAGGACTGAAGACCACAACAACAATAAACATGTACACATAACACAAATTAATAGCCGAATAATTATATTAATTCAGACTTAAACTGTGGAAATACCGTACCTTGTACATAACATCTCAATGCAGACGTTATTATCTTCCTGCTGTACCTCGCTGAGACCGATTTTCACCATATTCCCTTTCGAACCTACCACTCAATATGGGATAGCCGGGAAAGTAAAGACAAATATAGATTTTTCTCTACTCGCCACCACCCCTTTGCCCCTGCCCATTGTGAAGTTGCTTCTGAGCAATAGGCACATCCCTGTGCATGTCAGACAAATTTGCACTGGGTGGCCGTAACAGATGTCTCATTATAGAAGAACGGGAATTTACTAATAGGCCTCGCGTTTCTGATATATTAATGAATTTACCTGACTATAAAGATGTGGCCCGAGCATATGTGAAACATGGGCGATGTTAACTGACAGTACGATAAAAACCAGACAGTATTCACTATAAGAATCCTATTTATTACTATTTGCTCTGGACTTGAAGATAAACATAAGTGCACTATGGCGTGAGATCGCTACATTCAGGTGGTATTAATAGATAACAAGGGAATTAAAATACCGACACCTCTCCAAAGGTCTGGTAATGAGATTGAGGTGAATACGCAAGGTCAACAGAACATCTGTCGGAGCCATTAAGTTAACAGAAGTCGCAAAGTGACTGCTAAATATTAATCAGAGAATAAATAAAGGACAACAGAAAGAATCATGCACACACACTATCTAACGTTAATCTTAAGAATTAGCATTTATCCTATGACTCGGTTTGCGGACACAGCAGTATACTTTGCGCTACCGGTGCACGCGAGTGGCAGCTGAATGTTCTGTCATCTGGCCTGCACTAATGTTTACTCTCCCTCGTAGGGGAATGGACGCTCCTCTCTCAGCTAATGCGTTCCCTGCGGGTCTCGGATGGAAGTAAATTCCATAGAGCGCTCCCGACAGGAAGCAGAATTTTGTTTACTCTGTCTTTCTTAGATGTAAGCATTGTGCATGATTTTTAACACCAATGAGAATTATTTATCTGAGTGCCGACTAATCATGTCCGTTCCAACAATGCCACAACCTCCCTTCCATACTCGCTTTAAACATAATTAACTGATTGTGTGCAGTTTTAGTGCTAGAGCTCAGAACAGGCAACTTCTGACTCCCACCATCTGTCCTATTTCATGTTTCAGTCAACAAGGCTTTCTCCATGTACACATAGCGATTTCGATTCCCCTACTGCAGAATCTATTTGTATTGTGCCATGATAGCAGCTCTTTTTATTTCATAGCAGAGTCACCAACAAGGTAATTAACTTGGTGCCAGCCTCCCAGTTGTGGCTCTTCTTTTCTTAAACACAAAATTCCCGAAACGCCTCTCGTCTCACTCCACAGATATTATCTCGGAACTGCGTTCGACCTAGCGTTTCCTAGAATACTGGCTTCCTGGAGAGGGCAGGGCTCTGCGACACTCCGCTCCCTGTCATTGTTTGCTATTGATGGGTCTCCTTGGCGACAGGAGACTCCCCAAGTTTAAAACGCTATAAAAAAGCTTTCTGCGGCTTAGGATGCAAAACAAATGGTGCCGCTCCAGCTGAGCTTGGAGCTCACGCCATAAACGGGCCTCAACTTTCTTGCCTTCTCATCCGCACGACAATGTGGCTGTGTTTGTGCATTTAGAAGGCTTCGAGCCGCTCCTAGTGGCCAGTTCTGTCCCACCTGCCTGGCCTTTACCTCATTTCTATTCCATAAGGTTCCCAAAAATATCCAAAGAAACCTCCAGAAAAAGAATATAATATGGAAATGTAGTAGTCAGATATTGCACTCACTGAAACTAACATTAACCACTCTTGTACCGGCATTTAGAGACTGGTATTAATTTAGACTGACTAGATTTATAATTTTATTGGAGTTTGATGATGATACATGGCAATTTTTACACATATGATTGCATAACACACTTAAATTTATTTTTTTAACTTTCTCCCCCTCCAGGCGCTGGCTCTCGTAAATACGCCTTCCTCCACTGGCTTTTCCATACAAATATCGCGGAAAGTCGATTTCCGTTTACAAACCAGTGGACTAATGGCGATACTTCATATTGTCTTCAATACATTATACACTTTCAACATATTATCTTCTGTGGGAAGACTTTCCTAATCCTGATAACCATTTAATTTGAGTAGTTAGTTTACCCTCCCAGAGCAAAAAAATTAATAGTCACTGATCGAGACTGTGTTGCCGTCTCTAAAAATCGAATTTTATCATTTTTGGTGTATGACCAAATAATTCTTCAATCAGTGGCTCACCGTTTAGGTGACCCTCTTCCAAAATGGAAGATATGTTCCACTCTGAATCAATAACTCACATTTATTACCACTTAGACAGCCCAAAACAGAGGAAAAAAGAAAATGTTAGACTCATTAATAATCTTTCCTACTCCCACTGTACAAACTGAACACCCGAATCTTGGTTGACACCTTATTCGCACCTTCCTCTTCGTTCTACTTTCATACCAGCATATTCAAAAAGCCTTTACCAGTCTCCCACATTCTGTCTGATTCTAATTAACCTCTTTATTTTCGTTACTGTTACATTCTCCAGTTAGTCATAATTGTTATTTCCTCTCACAACTATTCCTAACATCAACTGATAATTCTCTAATTCTGTAATCAGTCAGCAAAACCTTCCATCACAATCACTAACAAAATGGGGAAAACAGTTTACTTCATTCTTACTTCCAGTCCTTATTTCCTCCAACAATCGAGCTTGTTCTCACCACTGGTAGCACAGCTTTCTCAACTATGGTAGGTGTCTTGTGACCTGTGAATCTCAGTATGTTTACACCACTTGTATTCTAACGCTTAACATTTTCTCCACTACCTGCCGTTAAAGCTCCAACACACCCTGTAATTCAATTTAGTTCATTTATATGTGTTTCACCCTCCCCAAAATAAATAACTTCCTTTGAAGATAAACTGTCCGATTTAAGTTTCTCCCCTTTTCTTGTGATTTTTCACTCTTTGTGTAGACAACAGTAGCTATATATTTTATTTGTTCTTACAATTTATTTCTACTGTTGTTTATCTTAGATAATATTTCTACATTGTGTTTATTATATTTCTTAAATTTGTTGGTTGACTTTTCCCAGTATGTCTTAACGAAGTCTTTGATTCATTTAAATTCTTGTGTTCATCAATCAGTTTATATAACATGCTCTCAAGATCTTCCATTTTAAAGAAAATTAGTGATTTCACCTTATCTTGAGGCACAAAGTTTCCTCTTTATCTTAGATACAGTCACCAACTACTAGTGAAAACAGAAAACCACCATCAAGGTAAAAAGAAACAACTATTACTATGCTACTTCCAATATATCCTCCACTTAGCTACGTTCACCATACTCTAAAATTCCACCACAAACAACAAATACTGACAATGTCCACTTTTTAATGTAATCTTGTCCTAATCAAAAGGATGACTGTCATAACTGTTGGTTGACTCGCCATGTCACTACACTAAAGGGTGTCAGACCCACCCTTAATGGTCAGGTCAGTTGCCATCTCATTGACTCATACAGGCTGGCATCAACTCCGTATTCGCCATCTCTAATTCGTGATCAGGTCAGGTGTCGCCTACCCAAATTCTCCTTCCTGGACAGTCCTGTGGGTATACTGATTAGAAAACGTCAATATAATTTCAGTCACACCTGGAACGATCGAGACTTTCGTAACATCTCTTTTTATTGTCTGTGTATGCAATTATTGTGTTAGAGAGATCATTACAAATACCTCCACACCATTCGCTACATGAGGGTTAATGCCTCCTTGGTCTACACATCTCCAGCTTGCTTGAAAGAATTCTGGCCTAACTAGTGCACAATGATCTTGATATTGTATATCTGCATTTCAGTCTCAATAAAACATATATGAGCATTTGATCTCTCCTGTCTTATCCTTTGTTATATAAAGTTTTTAAACATTTGCCTATCAACGTCATCCCTCAGGCATCCTTCTTGCTATTCCGTTTAGTTTATTTAAGTACAAAACTTTGACAAAATTTTGTCACGTTCCATCATTTTTTCCTATACACAGTGGGGAACAAAGATGTTCGCAGATCATTAGTCGGTGATATAATGTCCTCTGCCCACACATTCTGTCAAGTTCGTTCCCAGCAGCTGTTAGTTAGGTGAATTGATGTGTACATAAATTCATATTTATATTCTGTATTCTTTTAGTATTTACATGTAACACAAATTCGCAGCAGAGTATTTATCTATATTCCATTTTGAACCCTTAACCAGAATCGATATCTTGATTAACATAACTGGAATCATGCATCCAAATGGACCCTTGAATAAAAATTCAACATTCAACATAATCCCCATAAAATATATAATTCATATGCAAATGCATAATGATTGTATTAAAATAAGTTTTATTTCAAATACAAATCATTTTTTACGGTGCAAAAATTTATCAATGCGTTTGCAGATGAATTTAAAATATATGTCGCATTTTTGTCATTGTTTGCTGTCAGTTTTAGGACACCATAAATAACATATTCCTCTTTTTCGTGAGCCACTTTGATTACAGGGTGGATTTTCTAGTCGTACTTCATTTGGTGGTTCATCAGCTGCCCCCAGAAAATTCTCTATCCTACTCTTCATATCTACTGAAATGAAGAATGCTCCATCTTTATTTCTGTGATAAATGGCCTTATCAAATTTAGTCATATGTCTTCTATGTAATGATTACGCTTCATACGTTTTCCACCATTTGACGCCTTCCACAATACGAAACCATTTGCACTCACAACATTCAATATTGGTAAGAAAATTACACATGGAATTACACATGGCCATCGTTGATTTCTTCTAGAGACTAAATAATTGGCGCATTTCTGATCTAATGTGTCTACACCACCTTTTGTTCTGTTGTAAAATTCAATTATCTCAGGTTTTCAACTGTTTCCATTGACTGAACTGTCGTGGTGCATTATGAAATCACCACTACGCTTCGATTCTTTTTTGGGACATAAGATGCCAATGTTTTATCCTTCACGAAACCAAATAACTTATATTTTACCACCCGTTGTCTGTCTATTAGCTAAAAATTCTGGTGGTATTTCCCTTTACTTTTTGTGCATTGTTCCAACGTAAGTCAAACCATTTTCAGTCAGTTTGTCATCCAGCTCCACAGATGAGAATTAGGTATCGGCAGCTATATTTCCGTTTGTTCCAATTAAAGGTTCTCCAAGCTGCAACACATTCTGTGTGGGAACTGAAAGCTGGCTTGTTTTATTAGTGACTGCTTTGCCCCTGTAGATAAAAGCATTTTATGAATAGTATGTTTTAGCGTCGCAAAGGCACATAATCTTGATGCCATATTTAGCAGGCTTCCATTTCACATAAATCTTGAAAAAACATTTCCCTCTAAAAGGGCAAAGCATTTCATCATCTGTTAAATATTCTGAGCAGCTATAGTTTTTTTTTTTTTTTTGACAGTTGTAAATGAAATTTCCAAATATTTCTGGGATGAGAGCAGCGCTATCGTTAGTTCTTCCTTCTTCCCAGAAATTCACATCATCAAACCCCAAAGCAGATAACAGGAACATAAATCGCTTTACCGACATCGTTATTCTGAATATATCTTGGCCTGTTCCATCAGTTGCCTATACACTTTCTATATCTTCATGGCCAGATTTGAATACACCTGATAATAGAAACAACCCAATGAATGCTTTCGTTTCAATAATACCTACATGGATAGTGTAAGCAGCATTAGTTTTATACTTTTCTGGATATTCTGTTATTTTCTGATTAATGTGAGTGCAATTATGTGCGATCATTTCATCTGATACCGGAAACTGCCATGATTCAATTGGTGACATTTTCCGTTTCTCACGAGCTGTACCGATGAGACGAGGCAGGTGAGTGATGATGTTGTAGCTTCTGACTCTGGACCTAGCTGGTCGATGAGTAGACCACTTGAATCGATTTTTACCTCTCTACTAAATTACTTGTATCAGAAAAAATTTCTTGTTGTGTATTTTCATCGTCACTTATGTCATCGTCACTTATGTTCTCTTCATCACAAGCTTGAAAATCACTTAAAGATTCTGTGTCTGAAAAATTTTCGTCTAATAATAGTTCACAGATATCCTTTTTAGTGAGATCCCACTGTATTGTGGCAATAAGTGCCTGAAACACCACAAAATAAGTCAATCTACACTGACTAAATAATTCCTTATCATGAATCACAGGTCAAATTGGACCCAGGGATGGCAATTACCTCCACTTCCAGTAAATTGCAAGCAGACAACTCCCGATCCCTCGTGCACCTCACAATGTACTGAGATTACACTGGCGTGCGAAACTGAAATTCCGTCCGTTTCCATTGTTAGACGATTTTATTGTTGTCGGCGGGTCCAAAATGAACCACGATTACGGTTAAGGGTTATACAGCGAAAACTCCAAAGCCTACATATTTACACCTTTTGCTTTGTATCAACTCAATGGAGAGGTTTATTATCTCCTTGGGTAAAACTGATTTTATCAGTTTGCCCTTTGAAAGCACCACTCGATTTATGTAAGTCCGAAAATAAATACAAGTATATAAGTTTCCCTATTCGCTACTGCCGCTTTCTCTCTGCCTGTTTCGAAAAAACTCACCCACTTCGGGCGTTGATCCTGTCTTCCACTAGCATTTCCATACAAATAGATTCGACACCAACGGACTAAAATCGCTACTTCTGCTTGCCATCACCTACGTATCTACACTAAGTTATGTCCTTTCGACGTATTAACTTCAATGGAAAGACTTTCCTCATCCAGATAACCATTTAATATGGGCGATTACTTTGTCTCACCAAAATAAATAATTCATTAATCACCGATCGGGACTATGTCGCCCTCAAAACTAAAAGAATCTAGCAGTCTGAATCTTGTTAGTGGTACTCTCTGACCAAATAAATCTCAAAATAGCGAGTCACCATGAGGTGCCACAACGTCCCATCAGATCATACCTACTTCCAAAAATGCAGCACGATTAAATTCTCTTCAGTAATTGACCTCTGTTACTACATATTCAGTCAAAGGGAGTGTGAGAAGAATGTCAACCTTATATAGCAACCAGAGAAGTTAGCATCTTTAGCACTTTGAGAATAATAGGTTTGGATTTTGAAGATAATTGTCGCAATAGTTGCTTGTGGCTTGGCTTTCGCTGCTGACAGCTACCCACTATTTTCCTTCTTGCTGCGTCCCTATCGCGTCGCCTTTGCCCCCAGTTTTTCTGTCACTTATCTCCAAGACAAAACACACACATGCCTACAACCTACCGCTAAGAAAGTATAAAATAATCCCTTCCTGTTGGTCGCCACTGAATGACGTGCGATAACATTATACACGTGGCTATCATCATCCCTGGGAACTGGAACATACCAATTTGCTTGGCCACAAACTCCAGCTTACATACTTTATCCATTTCCTTTTTCAAATTTATCAATCCTTGTCTTTAAAAAAAATCCGTATTCATACACTGATTAACTTATAAATATACTTTCCTTGCTGGCTCACACTTATTTCACTCTCATCCTAATTATGACTTAATCGAGTAATCACAAAAACTCTTTACTTTGACCAAAATTGGTAGTTCACATTCACTCGTTACTAGAGCAACATTCACACCCATTCCTACTGTAGATGGCAATACAAATAACAGACACATCTAATCTAACACAGAACTCCGGATTAAATCACAAATTAATATTACCAGTAGCAAAATTTAGGAAATGCCGTTTGGGCCTCATTTTCACCATAAAGACAAATGACAAGTGCTAATTAATGAAACAGATAGTATCAACAGATTAGAATCTCATGAATATGAAACTAATTAGGGAGACTACTAGAGTGGTACCATAAATTCAAAGCACTTAGGCTTGTGCTATATATTCACAAAAAATAACAGTACCAAGGTGTAAGTAAAATCAAGAAATTGCTGTCAATAGTATGAAAAAATAAACTAAAGCTACATCTGCTTCTATATACACACTCCGCAAGACACCGTAAGCTGCGTGGCGGAGAGTACCCTCAACCACTACTGATCATTTCCTTTCCCGTGTAACTTGCAAGCTCAGGAAGGGAAAAAGACTGTGTATGGGCCTCCGTGTGAACCCTAATTTCTCGTATCTTATCTTCGTGTTCCACATACGCAATGTACGTTGGTCAAAGTCAGCTACAAATGCTGGTTCTCCAACGTTTCTCAGTAGTGTTTCCTGAAAAGAACGTCGTCTTCCCTCCAGGTATTCCCATTTTGGTTCCCAAAGCGTATCCGTAACACTTACGTGTTGTTCAGACCTACAGGTAACAAATCTAGCAGCCGTCTCTGAATTACTTTGATATCTTCCTTCAATTCGACCTGGTACGGATCCCAAACACTTGAGCACTACTGAAGAATAGGTAGCACCAGCTCCTATATGTGATCTGTTCTATAGGTGAACAACTCTTTCCAAAAATTCTCCCAATAAAGCGAAGGCTGGAACGTTCATCGTTGACAAAAGTGCATAACGAATTGTGAAGAGCATGCAGAAAAATTACATTCTGTAGCTAAAATATTGCTCTATTTAGTTTCTATGAATAAAAATAGGAGTCATCACTTTCGGAACGGCTCTCGTACTTTGTAGCGTTGCCATAGACGATACTGTCACAATGAAAGACAGAAAATTTCAAGAACTTTCACAAACTGTCTCTTTGGATCCCCACCAAACTCTAGCTAGCATCTGCAATATATTCTCATTGTGTTCCGCCTTGTCCGTGAGGTAAGCAAGATGACGTGTCCACATCAGTTTGCAATCGAAGTAGGCGCGGAGTAGGTTAGCATATGACGGTTTATTTGCTAAAGCAACAGCACATGAATCGGAAACCACTGCGAAGCGTAAGTCGTCTCCTAAATGTATAAAAGCGAAAGAGAAATTCCTAAGCAAGACAGTGAGACGCAGCGTAGTCGCTACCCAGAAGCTGAATGGGTAGTGACGTACAGACAGCATCATACGATACTGGAGAGAGCCTGTCAGTGGGACCGCCC
The DNA here is from genome assembly GCF_021461385.2 of Schistocerca piceifrons. NCBI lineage: Eukaryota > Metazoa > Arthropoda > Insecta > Orthoptera > Acrididae > Schistocerca > Schistocerca piceifrons. Next base: position 560,625,304 of record NC_060143.1, read on the forward strand.
GGGTACTTTACGGTGTGGATCGGAAACGCGTTCTGCCCATCCTCACTCAGAGCGAGCGCTGTGCATGGGCAGCATATTATGCTGTCGACTCTTGACAACTCCGGGATCTGTGACTCATCGCCTGAGACGACATCTGCATCGTGCGATGTTACACTCTCCCTCCCAGAACACTAAATACACCCAAACGTTTGGCTATTGTACAGGGTGAGCAAAATACAAACTGTCCCGGATAATATTTCATGCATGCATATTTCAAGACAGGAAACCCAACGTACTTAAGCTGCACCTGGGTGCAAATTATATAAGTTGAGTTGCCTGTCTTAAGGCGAATGAAATATTACCCGCAACAATTCTATTTTACTCGTCCTGTGTGACATATGCTTCGTCATTCCCGTTGTTAACCCCATCTCGTACATTTCCTCTTTGCAACCTCCTCTTCTTACTGCCTGCTATAAACATTACTTACTTATTGTACGCTCTTTTTCCACTAATACACTCGAAATGACGAAAAGAAGTTAAGCGTACAGAGAAAACGATGAATCATGACGCCGTTGAAAGTGTGGTAGAGAAGAGGAGTTAATGGAACACTGAGGAAAAAAAGAAGTGTTCAGGTCATTGGCAACCTGTTGAGACTTACGGACTTCCAAAAACAATGAAAGTGGGATACACCTGTGGAAAAATAAGTGGAAGAAGACCACAACTGAATTACATAGATAAGATTATAACATCTGTCGACTCTAGCTCCTACACAGAAGTGAAGATGAAGGCAAAGCTTGCGAAAGTCTTGAGATATGCTACCAAACAGAGGACTGCCAACCATCCAAGGATTGATCATTATACGAAGAATCAGATAAACAAACATATTCTAATTAATCTGGTAAAGGAGAAAGCTGTGACAATCTTGTAAAGAAAATTTTATTAATTTTTTTGTCAACCTCGGGTCATAGTATTGATATCACAGCCGGTTTCGTCTTTCCGTCAGACATAAACAATTGATAGATTTGCGTGTTCCGTAGTAACTAGTCGGAGTCGAAGATAATGGTACTGAAGACTAATACTCCAAGGGAATGTATAAACAGAGTGTCAGATAAAATGATTATGGAGGAGCTCTAGACAGCGAAATAAGGAGTTAAGTCAAGGCTACAGCTACAATGCAAAAAACACCGTGCAGTGTGTGGCAGTTAATACTTCATATTCCAGTGGCTAATGGTGCGCAGACAGAAAGACCGTTGGTAACTGTCCTGTGAGCTGTAATGTCTCTAACTTTAACGTAATGCACCTCTCGCTTGTCTGCAATATACTGGTTGAATCATACACTCCAACGCTTTCGAAATTTCACAAGTACACCACACTGTAATGCGCAGCATCTCCGTTGTTGCGTCTGTAATGCAGTTTGATGAGTATACTTTCTATTCAAAACTGTCATAGTCATACTCAGTGGACTTACGACAGTTTACCAGTTTCGGTTCAGGTAAGTCAACAGGAGAACCAGGATCTTCTTATGAATGTAGCACGTCAGTCATCCAGCGCCTATGATGGTCACTTGAATTTTAATTCTGTGTGATCACAGAAAATAGAGGACTATTTTAGGTCTTACTTTCGTAGCAAGATATTGGTTCTGATGATAACGCCCGTGACAGCAAACAGGTTAATTGCCGTCAGTCCACAAACTGCTACCAAGAGGATTATGAATAAAAAAGATTTTACAAACTAGATCGCACTCACCAATTTGAGGAGCTCTAAACTCATTGGATTAACATCTCCGTGGCGATGTGGGCATAAGAAAAGAGAAAGTGTTAAAACGCGTTGCTCTTCTTTGACTCTTTTCTATTTCCGTTATGCGTTCTACCCAAAAAAAGCATCACAGACCGAACAGAAGTATTCAAATATCGGTCAAAAAAGGAATTTCTGAGCTAGCTGCTTCAATGGAAAACTATGCTTCATGAGGATTCTGCCAATAATCTGTCTGGCAACTGCCTTTCCTATGTTTAACATCTAGCTCTCATTTCAGTTCAGTCGCTCTGTAGGCATACTCTTAGATGTATGACAATACTATTTCTGTGATTATCTGGCAATTGTGTAATCAAACGTATCGGGTCTTTGCACTTGTATAATATACCACTGTTGAAGGTCAGAAAGAAATGCCTGCACGGAACTTCGATCCTCAGCACGTCTTGGTGCTCGTATTTGATTCAAGCTGGTCCCATATCCGGAAAAGTTTTAGACTTCCACTGACACACGTAGTCCAAAATAAGCAATTCAGACTAAGGAAAATAAATAGCTTTATAGTGAAGACGATCTAGGCCTCTCAATACAGAATGGGAACCACATAGTTCTAGGTCTTACGTGAATATCATTAGCAAACTCAAAAGGAAATCCAAGAAGCGTAAGCGCCAATCATTACTTAAATTGCATAGCAAACGAGGTGTTACCGATCACTGCCTGGAATATGATCACACCATTAGGTAAGACAAGGGCTGCATCGTACTGAAGAATCATCTTTCTGAATCAAAGCAAGTAAGGTGCCTTTTAAAGTTAAATATTGGGAAAAAAATCGAGATTTCCTTTCCAGAGGCAGTGACTGACTTATTGTAAGGTTTAATTATTTTCTATTTTTGACACAGTGACTTTTTGTGATACAATCATAGCCAGTTCCGCCCTGCAAAGACCATCATCACAGTTGAATGCGGAAGAGCTTAAATTAAGAATTGAAACCGGTACAATTATTTTCACTGGGTCTGCTTGTGAGCTTAGTAAATTGTGTATGGTTCGTACCTACACTATATGATCAAAAGCATCCCGACACCTGACTGAAAACGACTTACAAGTTCGTGGCGCCCTCCATCGGTAATGCTGGAATACAAATGGTGTTGGCTCACCCTTAGCCTTGATGACAGCTTCCAGACTCGCAGGCTTACGGTCAATCAGGTGCTGGAAGTTTTCTTGGGGAATGCCAGCCCATTCTTCAAGGAGTGCTTCACTGAGGAGAGGTATCGATTTCGGTCGGTGAGGCCTGGCCCGTGGTCGGCGTTTCAAAACATCCAAAAAGCGCTCTACGGGATTCAGGTCAGGACTCTGTGCAGGCCAGTCTACTATAGCGATGTTATTGTCGTGTAAGCACCCCGCCAAAGGCCGTGCATTATGAACAGGTGCTCGATCATGTTGAAAGAAGAAATCGCCATCCCCGAATTGCTCTTTGACAGTTGGAAGCAAGAAGGTGCTTAAAACATCAATGTAGGCCTGTACTGTGATTGTGTCACGCAAAACAACAAGGGGTGCAAGCCCCCTCCAAGAAAAACACGACCACTCCATAACACCACCTCCTCCGAATATTACTGTTGGCACTACACACGCTGGCAGATGACATTCTCCTGGCATTCGCCAAACTCACATCCTGCCATCAGATCGCTATATTGTGTACCGTGATTCGTCACTCCACACAACGTTTTTCCACTGTTCAATCGTCCAATATTTACGCTCCTCACACCAAAGTAGGCATTTACCGGCGCGATGTGTGACTTACGAGCAGCTGTTCGACCATGAAATCCAGGTTTTCTCACCTCCCGCCTAAATGTCATAGTACTTGCAGTGGATCCTGATGCAGTTTGGAATTCCTGTGTGATGGCCTTGACAGATATCTGCCTAGTACTCATTACGACCCTCTTCAACTGTTGGCGGTCTCTGTCAGTCGACAGACGAGGTAGGCCTTTACGCCTTTGTGCTGTACGTGTCCCTTCACATTTCCACTTCACTATCACATCGGAAACAGTGGACCTTGGGATGTTTAGGAGTGTGGAAATCTCACGTACAGACGTATGACACACGTCACACCCAATCACCTGACCACGTTCGAAGTCCGTTAGTTCCGCGGAGCGCCCCTTTCTTCTCTCTCACGATGTCTAGTAATTACTGAGGTCGCTGATACGGAGTACATGGCTGTAGGTGGCAGCACAACGTGCCTAATGTGAAAAACGTATGTTTTTGGGGGTGTCCCGATACTATTGATCACATAGTGTATGTGCGGGACTTGCTGACCAAGTGTTTATGCGTCGGCAACTATACATAAAATAAAAAGTCAGGGAATTATATTCAGTTATATACATAGTTTTCCTTCGTAAGTATCTTGCAGCCTGAACTGATGTGACATCAGGCACCGAAAAATATAACATAAGGATTGCTAATCTATCTCTTTTATTTTGAAAACCTCTGTATCAAATACTATTTCAATGACCTGTACTTACTTTCACATTTGATTAAAGAATGATTGACATGTTATTGAAATAATTATCGTCATATTTTATGTTTTTGCAGATTTTCTTATAGAAGACGCGCGCATCTAGTGCAAAGAGTAAGGAAGGAAAAGTACACTCGGATGTATCCAATAATTTCCTGATTTCTGCGCTTCCCGCGCCCGGGTTCCCGGGTTCGATTCCCGGCGGGGTCAGGGATTTTCTCTGCCTCGTGATGACTGAGTGTTGTGTGATGTCCTTAGGTTAGCTAGGTTTCAGTAGTTCTAAGTTCTAGGGGACTGATGACCATAGATGTTAAGTCCCATAGTGCTCAGAGCCATTTGAACCATTTTGAACCTGATTTCTGATTGTATGTTAAGCTGACAAAGTATGAACACTTGTTCATCAAATGTCGCAAATAGCTATGAGTCATATGTATGTTAAAGCACTTTACTAAGCTCTCATGTAGACCAAGTAAAAACAATTTCACTTCAATCAGGTCGTAATTTAAGATTTTCTGTTGTGTCTTGTAACATCTGAAGGCCGAAACCGGTTATGACTGTATCAGAAAAAATTGATTGTGCGAATGAATATAATATTACCCTTTAAAAATGAGAATACCTTAAAAAACTTATGAAATTGACAGAGATTTCAGCGTAAGCTGAATTCATTAAGAGCTCATTCATCATCAGGGGGATGAGTGTTTTTCTGAATCATGGTATGGGTGCACGATAAAAATTCGCTTCATAGAGCGTAGTAGGGAAGAGATTCCAACTCGGTTATAAAAAAAGAATACGATGCATACAATTCCACATTGTGGGTGGTGCCAGGTAACAAAAGCTCACACAAGCCTGATGTTTTTTATCACTTGACATAGATATCTAGATGAGTTGTTGATGTGTGTACTATAGCGCTCAGTTGGAAAAACCGGCTTGTTACTGCTTGCCACACTGGTGTCTCATATGCAAACCCTTTCATTTCTGCCTAACTACAGCAAGGTACATCCATCTGAATCTGCTTACTGTTATGAAGCCTTACTCTCCCTCTACACGTTTGACTGCACATCTCTCTTCCCCGTTCAGGACTTCGGAGAGCAGTGTTCCATGCATCTCTCCCTTCTTTCTGTGATGATGTGCCATAAAACTATGTTCTTCCTGATTCAATTCATCACCTATTTACTCGCTATCTGATCAACTAATCTACCAACGTACCTTCAGCTTTCATCTGCAAGTCGACGCTTCAGACATTCAATACTCTTCAGGTCTGTACAGTTCTTACCTGTGTTTCTTTTGCAGGTAACTATTCTGAGAACAGAATTCGGTGTTAATACGATTCCCGTTTTTGTAGAAAATCTCGTCTTGCTACTGCTAATTTAAATTTTATATCTGCTTTTCGTCTGTCTGGATCGGTTGTTTGGCCCATACAGCAAAAAATCGGCTATTACTGAAACGTCTCCTTTCCGGCTTGAATTCCTCCAGCGTCGCCTGTAGACCGAGGTGGTGTAGCGATTAACACAATGAACCAGCATTCTGGAGGACGATGGTTCAAATCCAAGTCCATCCATCCAGATTGAGAGTTTCTGTGATTTCCCTCAAATAACTATGTTCCACCTCTAATGGGCTCATTGTTGCTGGGGCACTGAACTCCAATACTTTCTTCCTTCTTCCAGCGCCACGACTGGACTTCATTAGCCTTCTTCTATTTATACAGGTATCTACACCATAACAACTTCATAAGGCACAATATGATCCACGATTGGTAAGTCGAATACCGAATGAAGAAGAAGAGAATTGGGGAGGAAAGAGTGTTATGTGTGGTATGGGTGTCATAAGCTGGCAGCGGAATGGAAGGTTTCCGGCAAACACTGATAACTGTCGTGTGTGGTGTGTGGCATGGCGAGTTGTATCAAACCAGTCTTAACGCTGAAGGCCACTGCAGCGATCCATTCCATTCTCCTGACCCTGTAAGTACCCCTTGACGCTTGTGAGAAATTTACAGCGTCGTCAACAAACTTCAATAATTCTTTTCTTATTTCTTCTTCCTGTACACGAATTATTTTTCCAGTTTACGCCATTGTTTACTGTGCAGTTGTCTCTGTTTCCACATTAAATAACATTGAGGCAAGCAATATTTAAAACGGCCTGCACTTTGTGTTCTTACTCTTATAACTACTGCGTGGAACCTTAAAATATAGTACTGAAGTACTTGCATAAAAATGCGACCGCCAAATAGGTTTCCACTCACCTAATATTACATAATCAATACAACAGAGTTTTAATCAGTCATCAGTAATATGCCTCCTGAACCTATGCCTTCTCCCTCGACAGCTGAACGGTGACGTCGTCATAAATTATTGTTATGTTACAAGCACTTTCGGTTACTCGTGAGGGTGGATGAGGGAGGCAACATTTTGTTATTCTCTCTGTCTCTCTTTTTCTCTCTCTTTCCCCTCCCAGAGTGTGTGTGTGTGTGCGTGTGTGTGTGTTTTGCTTGTCCTCGTTTGCAGTCTCACAACTGTGTTGATCCAGGCAAAAGGAAAGCTTTGAATGAGACAGGACAAAAGCTAGAGAGTTAGGCTGTAAATATGCAACACAAGGGAGGCAATATATAAATCACAGAACGCTTCAGTAATGCTTTTTATAAACTGAAGGAAAAGAAGCATCTGGCATCAGTAAATGGAAGGTTTGATGAATATTGCAGATAACGAAACAAAGACTTCTCTCAGATGAACTTTCGTTTTTGATACTAAAGTGCCCAACATCAAAGAAATGAGTGTTCTAACGTAACTGCCTGCGAGCCCGTGACCGTATTTCTACAACGATGAGAATTCACGTACTCTTTTATGTTTTCATGAGCACAGCGCGGGTCGGCATAGCAGTTGGAATGGAGGGCTGATAGTAGCACAAAAAATTTCCTCTCTTGATATACACACTCACTGACCCGAGAGCGACCCTTGAATTATCTAAATTATATCATGTTGAAAATTTTGCAGCAGCATCACGAAGGTATCGATTCCCAAAAATAGTTACAGGGTGGCAAATTACGAATAAATGCTACCAAATTGAAATTGGGGAATGGTTAGTTGTATTTGTATTTATTCCGTACTTCAGTCGTATGAAAGAGACAATGATATATTGCGGAAGTTTGTCTTACCAAAAATACTGTAAACCGACGACGGTTTCTTTCATAGTCTGAGATTTTCTAGTGAAGTCTCTGTAATAATCGACTTCAGTGTTTGTATCTACGTTTACGTTTAAGACATTCGTAGACAATGAAGACTGCGTAATGGATCATACCTCATACCAATGCTTTGTACCACTCCGAGTAGGAACGAAAAATTTGTATGTTTACGTATGTCCAATAATCCTTTGGTCACATTCACATCATACCTAAATGCGACATACTGTTAGGACTGCAGTTGGACGTCGTAGATTATTTTCAGTCAGAAAGATTCGCCATTAGTAATAAAATGATATTTATTAAATATGAAGAAATACTCGACTTAAATGATGCATCTTCTTGTGAAATATCCAGTACAATTAGACGTTTTAAATTATTACAGGTCCTCTAAAATATAAAAGTCCTGTCACTGTGCCTCTGAGTAATTGCTACGTAGAGTGAAGAGCTGGCCTACGATGCCTACAGTTTCTACGTCACGGAGACGACGGACTAACAGTGCAGCCTGTAGCCGCGGCGGTAACTGCACGCGAAACGGCGGAGTTGAGAGAACTGTCCGCCGTGGCTCAGTGCTCCGGTATTTAACGAGGCACTTCTATACACACACTGCGGTCCCTGGCTGATTTCGGTATAGTTCGTACTGCCACACCACTCAGCTGCTGCGCTGCGAGTTTTTTAAGCGCGGATTAGCGATTGTGCTGAAGTACTCTCTGGAGACGTGAGTACCGTCACCACACGTACGATGGCAATGGTAGAACTGTTTAATACTCCACACCGTTCCTCTAAATTTACGCAGCATGTACAACATAGCTTTCCCTGCAGCGAACTCATTACCGCGAGTCTTACATTTTCGAGTGGACGTTCCAATTGAGCAGCCTGAGTCTATGTCCTGTTACATTTTTGTGCGCTCTTACAGAATCGCCATGTATAAGCTATAATTTCGTTCTGTAGTTGTATGTTGCATATAAATTTTCGAGTGCAGCGAGCGAATGCCGCCACTGAATGGAGTTCTTTCGCTACTGCCCACTTCATCATCTTCATATGAAGATAACTTCAGAACATCGCTCTGCTGTTGCTTTCAATGTTTTTGATTATAATATGGCCGAAGAAAAAGAAGGCACAGATGTTAACCAGCTTCATTAAACAAAATGTAATATCGATGAATACATAATAAAAATTTAATAAAGACGTAGTGTTTTGATAGTAATGATAACAAAATTTATATTTATTTTACTCTCTGACTTAGCTGCGTATTGTAAACGGTGAACTAACCTGTCATCGAAAGAACTGAAAAAGTGAGACTTCAAGCTATTTCTCGAATGGCCTTGTATGTGTCATTTATATGGTACAGCTGCTTTTGTAGTGTTTTAACTCAGATCTGATAGCGAGTGAAACAGCGTAGTGGTAAGACAATAGATGCGCGTGCTGTGGCACGGCGGTTCAAATTGCTCGTCTGACCACCCAGAGTTCAGTTTACCATAGTTTTTATTGAAACCCTTATAGCATTGAGTTTTAACAATTTAGCGAAATCACGGAAAACAGAAATCTGGATTGTTGGACAAGAATTAGAACCACCATCCTACAGAATGCGAGTCTAGTGTCTCAAAATTAAGCTACCTCGCTCCCTAAGTAGCTTTGAGTCTTTGCCTATAGTAAACTTTATCAGTGAGTCTTAAAGAGCTGTTTAATCCATTTCCAGTAGTGTACGCTGTTTATGTTTTATGAATTAAACTGTGTTATGTTAAAGTTACCTTGCGTATGTAACTACACTACTGGCCATTAAAATTGCTACACTACGAAGATGACGTGCTACAGATGCGAAATTTAACCGACAGGAAGAAGATGCTGTGATATGCAAATGATTAGCTTTTCAGAGCACTCACACAAGGTTGGCGGCGGTGGCGACACCTACAACGTGCTGATATGAGGAAAGTTTAAAATCGATTTCTCATAAAAAAATCAGCAGTTGACCGGCGTTGCCTGCTGAAACGTTGTTGTGATGCCTCGTGTAAGGAGGAGAAATGCGTACCATCACGTTTCCGACTATGATAAAGATCAGATTGTAGTCTATCGCGATTGCGGTTTGTCGTATCGCGACATTGCTGCTCGCGTTGGTCGAGATCCAATAACTGTTAGCAGAATATGGAATAGGTGGGTTCAGGAGGATAATAGTGAACGCCGTGCTACATCCCAACGGCCTCGTATCACTAGCAGTCGAGATGACAGGCATCTTATCCGCATGGCTGTAACGGATCGTGCAGCCACGTCTCGATCCCTGAGTCAACTGCCTGAACAGTTCGACGACCTTTGCAGCAGCATAGACTATCAGCTCGTCGACCATGGCTGCGCTTACCCTTGACGCTGCGTCACACACAGGAGCACCTGGGCGCACGAATGGCAAAACGTCATTTTTTCGGATGAATCCAGGTTCTGTTTACAACATCATGATGGTCGCATCAGTGTCTGGCGACATCGCGGTGAACGCACATTGGAAGCGTGTATTCGTCATCGCCATACTGGCATATCACCCGGCGTTATGGTATGGGGTGCCATTGGTTACGCGTCTCCGTCACCTCTTGTTCGCATTGACGTTACATTTCAGATGTGTTACGACCCGTGGCTCTACGCTTCATTCGATCCCTGCGAAACCCTACATTTCAGCAGGATAATGCACGACCGCATGTTACAGGTAACGTACGTGTCTTCCTGGATACAGAAAATGTTCTACTGCTGCCCTGGCTAGCACATTCTCCAGATCTCTCACCAATTTAAAACATCTGGTCAATTGTGGCCGAGCAACTGTCTCGTCACAATACGCCAGTCAATACCCTTAATGAGCTGTTGTATCGTGTTGAAGCTGCATGGGCAGCTATATCTATACACGCCATCCAAGCTCAGTTTGACTCAATGCCCAGGTGTATCCAGGCCGTTATTACGGCCAAAGGTGGTTGTTCCGGGTACTGATTTCTCAGGATCTATGCACCCAAACTGCGTGAAAATGTAATCACATGTCAGTTCTAGTATAATATATTTGTCCAATAAACGCCCGTTTATCATCTGCATTTCTTCTTGGTGTAGCTATTTTAATGGCCAGTAGTGTATTTTCGTTCTACATGCGAATAAACCGCGCAGTAATATCCTAAACACATTCGCTGTGATTGTTGGGTTGCTCTATAACCGCTCGGCTGTTATTAATAGACTCACAAAAACTCCACTGTGAAGATAATCGCAGAGAGTCCTATTAACGATTGTTCCTCCTGACACAGTTACGTGAAGAACACCAGGCACCAGAATAGCGTAACGACTACATTAAATTGTTACTTGCTGCAAATTCTAGTGTGCGTTCCGGAACGTGAAGTGTTCTAAGCTGAAACTCCCACTACAGTGTAAATTGCACGGTAAACTCGTTTGTGTTTTCAAAAAGGGGTTCCGCTTACATTACAGTTAAAACTGAGAACATTAACGCTGCAGCGAAAAAATAAAATAAAACAAATGCAAAATAAAACTATAAAGGGAAACTGCGTGTTTCTGCGTGTCTACACCACTTTGCTTTACCACGGTGCTAGTAGTGATTTGTTTCGCGAGCTAGCATAGTTCCGTATGCCTGCACATTTAAAACTGCATATAACTGGTAGAAGCCGACCTCGGGGAAGATCAGTTTGGATTCCGTAGAAATGTTGGAACACGTGAGGCAATACTGACCTTATGACTTATCTTAGAAGAAAGATTAAGAAAAGGCAAACATACGTTTCTAGCATTTGTAGACTTAGAGAAAGCTTTTGACAATGTTAACTGGAATACTCTCTTTCAAATTCTGAAGGTGGCAGGGGTAAAATACAGGGAGCGAAAGGCTATTTAAAATTTGTACAGAAACCAGATGGCAGTTATAAGAGTCGAGGGGCATGAAAGGGAAGCAGTGGTTGGGAAAGGAGTGAGACGGGGTTGTAGCCTCTCCCCGATGTTTTTCAATCTGTATATTGAGCAAGCAGTAAAGGAAACAAAACAAAAATTCGGAGTAGGTATTAAAATTCATGGACAAGAAGTAAAAACTTTTAGGTTCCCCGATGACATTGTCATTCTGTCAGAGACAGCAAAGGACTTGGAAGAGCAGTTGAACGGAATGGACAGCGTCTTGAAAGGAGGATATAAGATGAACATCAACAAAGGAAAAACGAGGATAATGGAATGTAGTCAAATTAAGTCGGGTGATGCTGAGGGAATTCGATTAGGAAATGAGACACTTAAAGTAGTAAAGGAGTTTTGCTATTTAGGGAGTAAAATAACTGATGATGGTCGGAGTAGAGAGGATATAAAATGTAGTCTGACAATGGCAAGGAAAGCGTTTCTCAAGAAGAGAAATTTGTTAACATCGAGTATAGATTTAAGTGTCAGGAAGTCGTTTCTGAAAGCATTTGTATGGAGTGTAGCCATGAATGGAAGTGAAACATGGACGATAAATAGTTTGGACCAGAAGAGAATAGAAGCTTTCTAAATGTGGTGCTACAGAAGAATGCTGAAGATAAGGTGGGTAGATCACGTAACTAATGAGGAGGTACTGAATAGGATTGGGGAGAAGAGAAGTTTGTGGCACAACTTGACTAGAAGAAGGGATCGTTTGGTAGGACATGTTTTGAGGCATCAAGGGATCACAAATTTAGCATTGGAGGGCACCGTGAAGGGTAAAAATCGTAGAGGGAGACCAAGAGATGAATACACTAAGCAGATTCAGAAGGATGTAGGTTGCAGTAGGTACTGGGAGATGAAGAAGCTTGCACAGGATAGAGTAGCATGGAGAGCTGCATCAAACCAGTCTCAGGACTGAAGACCACAACAACAACAACATATAGGACATGAGTCGTGGCGACGGGTCCGTATCGATTCTCGATTCTTCCCTGCCTTCCGTAGTTGTATGTGTCTGTGGCACCACACTTCCCTCTGTGTATCGGTTCCTTCGACCATAAATATAATATAGACTGGCCCTGACGACTTTTTCGTTGCTCCAACATCCCTGAGCTGAAGTCACGTGAATGTTGGCAAAACATGGTTGTTTCGTGCTGCGCTTATGGCTGTACTCAGCGTTTTGTCGGAGGAAATGGCATTACATTTCACGTGTAAGTGTTTCTATGATAGTGCAGATGCGTTTATAGAAATCTGCTGCTTTTATATGTTTTTTTTTTTTTTTTTTACACTTGAAATAGAGTATCACGTAAATTAAAGTGTTGAAAGTGATGCCTGTAAAGTCAGACTCATATTACATTTTGGAAAGTATCTGTGATAATTCGGTTACAGAAGTAAGTATAACTGTTTCTCGTTCCTACTCACAGGTTTCCTAAGGATGAAAAAAACCGAAGGCAGCTTTGGATACAGACCCTGAAACGGAAAAACTTCAAAGTCTCACCTTTCATCTAAAATATAATTTTTTTTAACTGATAGTTTAAACTTTTGTAAAAATAGTGGGATCTGAACCTTTGAAGTGCACCTAAAATTGATACTCTAAAACGGACCGGCTCCTAAAGTCGAAAATTTTGGCACCTATAGTTGACATAATTCCCATATCCCATTTTCTTTTATAAGTGACTAGAGCTCAAAACGCGGCGAATCCAATGTGTAAAGTTTTGACACAAGCCCACTCTTACTGTTTAAAAGAATTTTAACGACATTTAACTTTAATTGGTAGTTTATAGTAATTTCGTCCCACTGCCCACCAGAGTGGCGTTTGACGTATTTGTTAGATTTTATAAATAGTACTGTGAACAAATCCAGGTCAAATATAGTTCTGACATAATTTTTCGCAGATAAAAAAGTAATTTTTGTTGGAAGCGTTTGGCAGTCAATTGAGACATGTGGAGAAAATACGATACCAATATAGGATGGCACACCGCTGATTTGAAATCCCGCCACGTTTTGCCAACAGTCCCGTGGTTTATATTGGAGCCACACCAGCCCAATAGCTTCTGCACAGCAAGGCCACTCTACTAGTATCTATGGTTACTTTAGCAGCTGCCTCTTTATTTTGTTATTTGCAGGGGAGTGGACTTGAATCTTGTATGTCTAATACATGAGCAAATTGTGTTATAGATCAACTTGTTTAAGTGTTGCGTAAACAGCTAATGGGCGTGAGAATATGTTTAATTCCAGTTCTGCGGAGGTAAGCTCGTTCCTTTTTGCGTTATTGTAATACACACATCAAAAAAAGTTTTGCATCACATCGGTACAGAGAGTTCCGGAACCTGTACAGAGAACTGGAATAGAGATCAACATAAACATCTTTTCCGCCCTTTTTATTGCTCATGAAAACCAAACATTGCTTGTTGTACCACCATACAGCGAGACCTTCAGAGGTGGTGGTCCAGACTGCTGTACACACCGGTACCTCTAATACCCAGTAGCACGTCCTCTTGCATGGATGCATGCCTGTATTCGTCGTGGCATACTATCCACAAGTTCATCAAAGCTTTGTTGGTACAGATATCCCACTCCTCAACGGCGATTCCGCGTAGATCCATGAACAGTCCTTTTCAATGTATCCCAGGCATGTTCGATAGGGTTCATGTCTGGAGAGCATGCTGGCCACTCCAGTCGAGCGATGTTATCTTGAAGGAAGTCATTCACAAGATGTGCACGATGGGGGCGCAAATTGTCGCCCATGAAGACGAATGCACACCAATATGCTGCCAGACCGACGGTTGCGGCTTTGGCGTAAATTGACATCTTGCATTTGTTTTCTTGGATGTCAGGTAGCCTCACCAAGACTATCATTAGTCGCTCGTTAGACTTCCACAAGTCCGAGTTACCATCTTGTCATCTGAATGCAACTCTTGGCTGCCTTTCTCTTCGCTCGCAAAAGTGTTTGTGGTGTTACCTACTCAGAGGTCGATTCCTGGAGCACTTCTCTTTCACTCAGGATAGCAGGCCCCAAAACTCGCCGCTAGGGGGACACGGCCGCACACTCATATGACGTCGGAGTGATTTGCACGCGTCCACAGACCACTGCACTCAGTCGTGCTAAAAACGCAGAAAGAGAAGCTTCAGAAGAAGAGAGAAGGGAGTGTAGTGCGATTCAGGCAGCAAAACTAGTGTGAGAAATAGAACTTCATTACAGAATTGCACAAATTTATGATGTTATGTGGCAGGATTCGTTACCTCCTCTCATAGAGGTCGCAGTTCGTAATAACTGATAGAAAGTGATGATGTCGTTTATCGTCTAGTAATGTCATGAGAACGTCAAAATAAATTGCAAAACGATTTAGAAAAGATATCTGTAGGATGCGAGTATGGGCAATTGACCCTAAAGAATGAAAACTGTAAGGTCATCCACATAAGTGTCATAAAGAATCCGTTAAAAGTCTGTTAAACTCTAAATCAGTCAAATCTAAAGGCCGTAGCTTCAACTAAATACCTAGGAATTACAATTACGAACAACGTAAGTTAGAAAGAACACACAGAAAATGTTACGGGGAAGGCGAACCAAAGACTATGTTTTATTGGCAGAACACTTAGAATATGCACCAGATATACTGAAGAGACCGTCTCCAATACGCTTGTCCATCCTCTTTTAGAATACTGCTGCGCAGTGTTGGATCCTTACCAGATGGGACTAACGGAGTTCATCCAGAAAATTCAAAGAACGGCAGCACATTTTGTATTATCGGGAAGTATGGGAGAGTGTGTCACTGACACGATACAGGATTTGGGATGGACATAATCAAAACAAAGGCGTTTTTTCGTTGCTGCGGAATCCTCTCAGGAAATTTCAATCCCAAACTTTCTCCTCCAAATGCGAAAACATTTTGTTGGCTCCGACCTACGTAGGGACAAACGACTATAGTCATAAAATAAGGAAAACGAGAGCTCGTACGGAAAGGTACAGATGTTCGTTGTTGTCGCGCGCAGTTCGAGAGTGGAATAACAGAGAGTTAATGTGAAGGTGGTTCGATGAACCCTCTGTCAGGTTCTTAAGTGTGATTTGAGGAGTTGCCATGTAGATTTAGGTGAAGAGCGCTACATGTTCTTTGCAAGAGTGAAGACATGGCTCAAGAGTAGCATAATCTGGCAGGCAGCACTGCTTACCGTCACCATTAGCCATCATATGGAAGCCCTCATTACTGAAGACCAACGGGTTTGGTGGCAGCTATTGCTCCAGACATCGGAATGAATGAAGGAACTGTCACAGACATGCATGCTCTCCGTAAATTTGTGACGATCTTCCATAAATGTTCGATTCCCGTACGCCTTCCTCCATCAGGAAACCCACTGTACACATTCTCTCTTCTTTTGAAACGTCGATTTCTCTGTTTTCTAAACTACTCCGTGGAATGGGTGGTCGACGTGCGAACGTGCTAGCTCTGACGACACGTGGAGGCTCCCATTACTCTCTAGCGGTGAGTTTGGGTCTTCAGCGCTCTAATACGGACCACATTTTCTTACGCAGACAATGGCAATACGAGCCCTTCAGCGATTTACATTTTACAGCTTTCGGTTCGTTTCGTTCTGTTTGCCGAAACATACAGGGTGTTAAATAATATGTGTGTAACCTCTGGGGATAGTTAAAAGACTTAAAAAAGCAGAAAAATTCATATATACACATGGTCAAATTTTATTACTTTCATAGTTACAGATCTTTTTGTATAGTTATACAAGATGGTCATAAACGGCCTGAAAAGTTTCTAAGAGTGCTTCTAAGGTTGTGCTGAGAAATAATTGTTCAGAAAATAACTTCTATACGTTGCTCGGTTTCCGAGCTATTTAGCATTGAAGTAGCAAATCAGGTCCTCACGTGCGCAAATTCAGGCACTTTCACTCGCTAAAATGCGGTAATCTACAGACACCTGTGGGTCGGTGAGTTACCACTTATTCAGATGTTCGTTACTAGTTAAAATGTGCCCTTTTCGGAAGGTATGAAGTTGAGGTAGGTGAGCAAAAGATAAGTTCGTTCCGTTTCAGGAAACCTAACGAAGAACATGTTTGGTGACACTGTCTCTGCTAGGCTCTTCGAATTTTCTCGCGCAAAGACCTGCTCGACTAATTTCAATGCTAAATAACTCAGAAATGGCTTAACAATCATCTCTCAGCAGAACCTACCCCGCAACACCCTTATAAGCTTTTCAGATTGTTCTGACCACCCAGTGTGTTTGTTTCGTTTCTGTCGTTCTATTTTCCAATTTTTAAAGTAGTACATCAATAGCAGTTCAGCACTAACGTGTAAGGTGGCATAATTGAAGAAAGATTAACTAGATCTGCCATTTTCCATGGAACACTGACCGGAGGATCAAACAGTGAATTTTTAATCGGACATGTAAATGATTGGCTTCAAGACGTTTTACTACACTTGCGTCAGAAAATGTGGTTCATGAGCCACCAGTTGATTTTGGTCTGCAAGCAAGAACACTTTTAAACCAGTGTTCCCCAGATATGACTTCAGTCGCATAATCTTGGTCTGCTCGACCTCCTCAATCCATTTGATGTTTAGTTTTGGGGGCGTCTGAAGGACATACTGTATTCAAGACATAGTGAATTAAGAAATTCCTCTACAAACTGTTCAAGGAGGATTTCAGCAGATACATCAGACACCTGGAATATGGGAACGATTAACAACAATGCATAATGTTGTGTTTAGAAGCTCATATTAGAGCTAATGATAGACGTTCTGAGAATTTCATTCAGCCATCGGAAGACAACATTTAATTAGGAGAAACATGTTTAGAACCAAGCTGGAAATTTGAAAGGAAAAGCAGAAACCCAGCAAATATGTAACAACTAAAAAGCAACTTCAACAACGAAAATAAAAGAAAAATTGACCATAGATATATATCAACTGTTCCGTTTCTTTTTAGGTCTTCTGTTCATTCCTTAGCTGTTTCTCATATATTAGTTAACACCCAGTATAAATAGTCACGATAACTCATAAATCAACAATGGAGACGATTTCTTTTCATCTAACGTTATATCGCACCTTGCGTGATAAATAATTAAAATTTCAGTTCACTAATTAGGTGGCTTACCGTTGTCGACAGGGTACAAGGGTGTCCATAGCACCTGGAGCTACTTCCAGCAACCTATCTCTGGAAGCTAGATATTATTCTGTTAGAAAACACTGTACTTGGTTGTACTGACACTGTAAAGAACTACAGTCACTCGCTAAGACGCCACATGTACTTAATATAAGTGGCTGAGGAAATACGTTTTTATTTGTGTATTAGTGCAATGAGCTTGAAATGGTAAATTTGAATTTTTAAAGCTTGTTTTATTATTCATTTAAATATTGCTGTAATGATAACCTCGTAATTAACTAATTAAACCACGATACCTTTTTTCAAATAATAATAATATCCGTGACTAACTTGACAGGAATTATCTTATGTTGGTTTGAGAGTCTATCGCGTAAATGAAAGCAAAACTTTCTATGAAGAGTTTTTTTCACATCGTTCTACGACACACTGTCACTTACGGATGCTCATTCGTATATTTTCTCCAGGCGATTCTTTCAAATAGTCCGCCGTTAGTTTTCAATGCCTCTGGATCCGGCGCTGCCCGAATTGTCCATTGTTACTGTAACTGAGCTGCTCTCTGTAGGCAAAGATGGTAACTGTCGATATTGTTCGTATTATAGTGGTCTACGTTAGAGAGAGCGACAAAACCCACTGTAGAATCTTAATTCTGCGTTAGCATGCATTCCTTACGAATTCCCAGAGAAAAATGAGACAGAACGAAATTTTTAAGCAATACTTACTTATGCCAGTGTAAAATGTGATCTGTAAACTGCCTCCTTGCACAAGTAGCTTACCTTGCCCTATTGGGACCCAATATAGGATTACTTCTGTTCCGATGTGATGCCGCAGTTTTAGTGATATGTTACATAGTTTTGTGACAGTCTGAAGATTGTTTTGTGCAGCTCTACATGCTACTATATGCGGTGCAATCACTACAATTGAGCATAGCTATTGCAAAAAACGATCACTTGAGAATGCCTACTGTAGTCAAGCTTTCGCAAATTTTTGCGCTTCCCTCCGTTGTCAAACTGAATGTTCCTTGCAGCTTCATCGTGTGTCCTAAGTGACGCCACAGAACGTTTTTCCAAGTGCAGACTCTATCTGTCTATCTAATCTTCAGCATTATTTTCTGACACAACATATCAATATCTTCTACGCTCTTGCCTGTACTGTTTAGAATCCACAGTCCTCTTCTGTGACACTCGAGACAAGTACTTTCAAAAAATGTATCCATGACCCTAAAATTTATATTCGATGTTAGTAACTCATGTTCTTCAGAAAATCTTTTCTTGCTGCCATCAATCTGCATGTTTTTATTTTCATTATTTCAGTGACACTCAGTTGCAAGGCGTAGACATAAATGTTTTGCTAATAATTAGCCCAAAAAATAGTCATGGAATATATCTTTTTGTTTGTGTTGCTGGCCCAGGTCTGCAGTCCTGCTACACAAACAGATCGCCGCACCACAGTACCCTACCTAAAATATTCGAAGGAGACAGCAAAATGGTTCGTCCTTCTCAAATAGAGGTCCTCACCCATTGGACACACCCGGTATTCATCTCGTTGCTGTACACAGCCCGTCCAATGGAATGTACTGGGCACTGTCAAACAGTCATCGAGGGACTCACATATTTGCGAAGTTTTCTTGTTTATTAGTCAACGACGTAGTACAGTGTCAAACGCCTTTGTATATTTATTGTGTTCAGTAGCTACCTTTGTCAGGCCACCACACTGAATACATATGCGTGATTTAACAAAACGTACGCTTCATACTAATCTATTGGTTGTGAGCCACATTACTATACTACAGGATCACACCATGAATAATTTCTCTTTTATTAATTACAGTTAATTATTAATTTTCTTATATATTTCAATAATGTGTTTGTGCCGAATTGATGTGCGTCATGACTGCCTCATGTCTGTAAGGTCTCAAAGCACCAATATGCGAAAGAACACACCTTGTTCAGATGAGTCACGTTCAATTTAAAGCTCAAGTTCTCGTCCTCTTGTTTATTTACTCGTTTGCAGTTTATAAAGGCAATAATCACAATAAACACTTAGCACAAGGTATTAACTACAATAATCTTATACCTCTGTACTCAGTCCAATATTCCTTGCAAATGTACCAATAACTATTTACCATATTAAAAACAATATGTGGCCAGCCTATAGCTCAGACAACGAGTCTGTGTGTCCTCAAAGCTATGCACTTCACACAAAAGTAAATGATCCATCGGTGAATCTACAGCACTCACATTCAGATCAGTCCGATAGACCGCATATGTTCTTCAGCTGTTTGAATCTACCAACACGCGTTCTGAAACTAATAAAAGCTGTCCGCAATTTCCTGGCGACGTTGAATCCTTCGATCCTTTTGTTGGAGTCGTTCGCCAAATTTCTTATATACAGTTACCAAATCAAGTTTTTTCCAAGCTCTCTCTGAGTCGAAGCCTTGCAATTGGTTGCCGATTTTTCATAAATTTTACCTACATTTAGGTCTGTTTCCTGTTGCTACGTCTTGGTGTGTAGAGAGTTCTGGGTTGTCTAGCATTTTTCTGAGAGCTCTTTCGGCTAATTGATATCGTCTAATTTCAGGGGACTCTGTGTTTGCTAAGACGAGGAGCCAGACTCATAGGGCCGCCCAGAGTGTTCCAGAGTTTACCGAAGTTGTCTCCCTCATCTGGACCCCCATTTAGCTACGTCAGCACCTCTCATCCAGACTGGCGAGCAATATTCAGGCACGCCGTAGACAAGCGCTAGTGCTGAAATCCCCAATGTGCTCGCTCCACAGTCCCATGTCACTACATACACTTTGGACAGGATGGCATTACGGTTCTCTTGTTTGTGTTCTTTATCTTCTAGGTGTGTACTAGAGTGCGATCTAAATTCACTCTCAAGTATTTCGGCTGTTCCATTGGACATTCTTAAAGTGCTACAGTTTTCTAATTCTACCTCTAATGTCAAAGTGCGTAATGGTGCCGATAATTTTGTTAGGGTTTGAATATATATGCCACTTGAAGTACTACGTCCACGTCTGGAGTCAATATTTTGTCGAAGACATCAAACATTTTACCGTGACATGTGATGTCCAAGTTGACAGCGTACGTAAAATACATAGCCTGGTGTCTGGAGTGTCAGCAATTTTTAGAATGAAGATAGTGGGTCCTAGGGAAGAACCTGAGACAGGCCATTATTCAGAACCACGCTCTTGCTGTTCGCACTATGAAGTGGAAGTTTCATTTCCTACTCTATTAACAAGATTTTATCCAAAGTGTACGTCTGGTACTTCTGGACCATTTTTAGTTGCCCCTAAACCTAATGGTGTATTAAACACAAGTTAGCTTTATGAAAACCAGACTGGTGTTCACATTGTCATGGCTGCCTTTCTCAGTGTGCGTTGTAAGCATTTTCTACCTCCTTGAAAAGCCGCTAGGTGTGTAGGAAGTTTGGCGTCAGAGTGAGAGTTAGTTAGTTTAGCCACTAATATTCTCTCTAACACTTTATAGGAGATACATAGCAGGGACATGAATCTGAAGTTCTTTGAATTATCTCCAGTCTTCCGGGTTTCAGCGCAGTGATGACTTCTGCTTCTTTCCCGATCTACGGGAGTGTGCTCTTCCGTGAACAGTTTGGCCAACCGCTTTCATCCTAAAATTCCCACTTTTTTCAGCAATTCTGCTAGGATCTCCTCAGGTTCGGCCGCTTTTCCCTTCTTGATCAGTTTAAAGGTCTGTGTATGTGACACTTCATTCGCAATGTCCGTGCCGATCGGATGATTATTTAATATTTTATTCCACATTGTGGATATCTCTTTTTACAGCTGTCTGTAGATCGATTTAGGAGGTCTGCTTCAGGACAGTAGCAATCTCAGATGGACTACAGCCAAGGCATGGCTTCTCGGACTCTGTGGCGCCGCCTAATTTCCACAGCCGGCCCCAGTTTTTCCCAATCGGAAGCGTAAAATCACGACTTTTCATTGCCTCCTTCAATATTCTCCTGCGATCCTCATTCATAGCACTAAATGGTTGCCCGCGGTCTCATTGTGCCTGCTCTTCTTAGGTTGCTCCGTAAGTCCGTAAGTTTCTGCACTCTTTCGTCCAGCATACCTAACCACGTACCTCTCTCCATGTGATTTTGCAATCAGGAGTAGGTGTATTCCTTCCTAAGTCCACAAGAAACAGCATTTAGGGCTGCACTGCGTACCAGAATTGTGAATATTTTGTAGTTATCAGGTGTCGAAGGTACTGGATTTCCTGGCTTCTCGAATTAGGATTGATATTTATTAGTCAGCTTTCCTCGGGTTTCAATGTAGAATTACGGCTCTTTTTCCAATTTCAATTGGTAGTCCAATATATACAGTTACGTGAGATTGCCGACATTGGGGAAGGCTTTGAAGACATTTCATATAGCCTGGACAGGTGAGCCTGTGATGAGGGTTGCGTCAGGTGTCAACGCTGTGCCCTAAGGCTTGAGATTTGAAGTTTTCTGCATCCTCGTGGTCGAACAGGAGGTGCATGTTCCAGTTGTCTACCAGGCCATTCAACCTATCAGCGATATGTACGGGTGCATTATACCACATATGATGAATTTCTATAATCAAATGCTAGATAGCAAGTCACACTACTTTATGGTGTCGCATATTTAAAAAATGCAATGCGTGAAAGGCAACAGAACAGTGGCCAAGACGAGTTTTCTAGAAAGTACTCAAGGTACAAAGAAGACGCCACAGGAAGGGTGTTGGTTTGGGCGTTGATCGGAAATGTCATGTAGATTCACGAGGTTTTACGTGAGCTCATGTGGAGAGCTGCCCGGTGCAGCAGTGCATTGGCATACACGAGGCCCTGTCAACGTGGAAGCGGAGGCGTGGCCGGCCGCACAGTGTAAAGCTGGAAGCGGTGTTGCCTACTGGAGGGTTCAGTACAGACAGCAGTCCAGGAGAGGCGCCTGTGTAGATCAGGCCCAGCGCCTGGACTCTGTCTCTGCTCACGCTCATACTTAACCCTGTACCTCCCTCCACAGGATTTTTCCTGTCAGGAGTAGTTTTCTTTCATTCATTACCCGGTTCTCGCTCAGACGAGCAGTTAAAGATTGTACTTCTTCAAGTCGTGCCTTTGCTCAATTATTTGCCAACAGATTTCCATAACTGTCTCAAGCTTTCAGTTAGTCGCCTCCACATTAGCTAACTGGACGGCCCTTCTCCAGTGTCCTTTGTCACTGACCGTCTAGATCCCTGGCTAGCCGCGACAGTAGTTCAGGTAGCTACTATGAGATATCAGTATTAGAGATGCCTAGGACTTTGTGAGGTGCTGGTGTTGGTGAAATCCAACACCCCAGTCTCATCTCTCAGCACGAAAACGTCAAGGTAGCTATTTCATTGCATTTTTGTATATGTTTTGCCCAAGATACGATATTTGATAGTATTGTAGTTGCAACATTAGGGGCCTGAAGGGGTCAAGTTCAAGCACTGACTGATGACGTACTTGATAATCATCCAATTGATTCTAATTGCGGAGATGATGCTGATGATGTAATTGTCAGTGATTATGACACATCAAAAGAGGAAGGAAGTGGAAGTGATGAAGATGTGGTCAGTAATAGTTATTATCTGGTGAAAAGGGAACTGAACGACTTAATCTAGAAAAGAATTGTGTCATTAAGGTGAAATTAGATGATCAATCATGAAAATGTCTTTTGCATGATGAGTATGGTGCTATATTTGTGGTATTACATATCGATACCACCTGACAGGGGTCATAGCAACAGAATCGCGAGATTCTGTCTAACACCGAGAGCAGTCGCGCAGGGTCTGCTGAAATAAACACAATAAAGTCACCAGCGAATATTCGGGGTATTTCTGTCGAGTTTATGCTCTCTTTTGCTTTTCGATCAATGTATGTTGATCTGGTGGTGGGTAAAAACATCCAGTTATTAATCTACATCCAGTGACCCCATTTATTGGTTCGTGAGTTCCTATTAGACCAGAATTTATTTCGGAAATCTAGAACGGAAGAGTATACTATGAACACGTTTCTAATATCGCAGTAACTGTTTGTGGTGTCTTTTTCCAATCAAATGGTCGCATTTTGGATTACTTTGAAAGTAAATGAATTGATTTATTGCACTGATTTAGAAGAAGTGACCGTTCTTACCCTGCCACAGAAGTCGAACCGAAAGTGGTGGCCCACATTTAGACAGAGTAGCGGGAATTTGCATATATTGCACTGGTTCCTAATTTATACAACGTGATTCGTGGCTCTTGTACTAACCGACATTTTGTGATCTCAGCGTTACGAACTACTTATTGGGGCTACATTGTAAGCTATGGGCACTGTGTGTTGAGAACCAGATCATCTGCCGCGCGGGATTAGCCGAGCGGGCTAAGGAACTGCAGTCATGGACTGTACGGCTGGTCACGGTGGAGGTTCGAGTCCTCCCTCGGGCATGAGTATGTGTGTTTGTCCTTAGGATAATTTAGGTTAAGTAGTGTGTAAGCTTAGGGGCTGATGACCTTAGCAGTCAAGTCCCATAAGATTTCACACACACACAACCAGATCATCTGAAGTAAGCGTTGGTTTTTGTGTAATCCTCATCTAAGTTTTGCGTAGTGGCGAAGAGAAATCCTGTTATAAGGTGAGTGGCAACAGTGTTTTACAGGTGAATATTTAATGATCTTAGTTTTTCTGAATCAGTATTTTTTGCGGTTCGTTTGTGGGAAACTGACAAACATATAATGATAAAACTGCCTGTTACGTGTCGCTGTACGTTTCTCTTATTTGACAGGTACAGTTGTTCAATAGCGAAATTTAAACTATGTATTCAGCATTATTAGTGCAAAATGTACAAAATTTTCTAACGATTTCTTCATCTGAAGCTATTAATAAATAATTACTTTGTATTACTGTACGGCAACAGAAAGGCATTATGGAAGTGGAGCAAAGACGAATATGGTATTTCGCTGTCACGGTACATGTAAATGCAGAATATGGATTAAATGTGTATACCATCGTTTAAAATGTACCTAAGCCTAAAGTTAGAGACATACGCAAAATTAAAAACGAAAATGGAAAAACAGGATATAAAAGATTTTGAGCGCAGTACAGTGTTCTCTAGCGAAGTTGAATACGAATTGGAAGAGCATATTTTTACCAATGAAGAGATGATGTTTGGTTTAAGCATATCAGACATATAGGACATGCGTTTGGCACTGTGGAAGGCAGCAGATAGCCCTATACTTTCAGTGCATAGAAAGTCATGGCAGGTAAGAAGTGGACTAAAGTATCTATTGAAGAAACATACAAACAAAACTTCCGATTCCCAGCCAAGAAGCCTATGAGCTAAGGAGCAGTCCATCCTAAGACCTGTAGAGGGATGTTGGACATGGACGGAAACTGTCAGGATGTGTTGTATTGAAACTCGTCCAAGTTTCCCAAGTGCTTTATTGTTTCCAGCTACAGTGCCCCCATTCCTGTCGGTCCACATCACTGGGTCCCACAATGCTGAGGACACCACTTTGCTGTCTGCTAAACGCCTGGGCGCGGAAAGGCGGCCTCAGTGACCTGTGCAACGCCCTGCTGAGTGTCAGCCTTGTACGGCTGCATCGTTGCAACGACTTCAGGCTGCGCCGGCAGCCAACTCAGTGGTCTCCATCCCTGTTGCCTCAACACCACTCCGAGGCAGCAGCAGGTGGGAGGCTGCATGCTTCCTGGCCCATATGGCTAAGATCATGGCGAAAAAGTGCCCGTGAACCGGCGTCAGAATCTGCGGCTGTGGCCTTGGGAGGCCTCCAGCGTGTGTTGGGAGCCAACAAGACTACCTGTGGTAGCGAGCCGTGGCGTGGCGCGCCGCTGGCTGGCTGCGGACCCCCCATTGGCTTCAGAGGGTGGAGCCAGTGACCCACTGTGGACTAGAATGCTGGCGCCCCATATGTGTCTGCATGTAGCTGTTTGTTTGATATGCCCGCCATCCAGGAGAGCTGTCACACTTGAAAGCCCTCTCGTTAGGAAACCAGCACCTATTTATACGTGGCTGTGTGCCTCTGTTTTGATAACGCCCTGCTCCAAGTCACGTACTCATAACACCTAGGTTACTCCAGTGGGCCCCTTCTGCCTGTAACTGGCGCCATGGAAACTTCTGCGTTTACTCTTTTCAGCAGTGCGACAGCCCTGTCGCCTCCATTCCACTTCGCAACCACTGGTAAGCATAACTTACTGTCAACAGGCCCGCACCTGGCTGTAACTTGTGTGCTCAGAAATACTGCACCAAATCTAACTTTTTACTGTCTTAAATGGTTGTGCCACTACATTACTCCCCCCTTCGGAAATGCCCAGTCTCCGGGTCGACCTCTAACTACTCTCAAACTTGTTTGGGTCGACACATACTTATGACATATTTACTACTACTATTAGAAAACTTAGATGTGGTCTAGTCCTCTTAAAACAAGTGACATAAGACAAAACGTAAAAATTCCTTACTGGATGGCCACTCCACTTAATGCTCGATCAACCCCTTAACTATCCATCTTACACCCTCGGTATCCAATCCACTGGGATTTGGAGTACCGCCTTCTAGCTTCTCAAACCACACCTTAGCTATCACGGTCTTCAGATATCTCCCCATTTGACATAATGGGCAGTGCCCTTCAAACTAGCTGGACAGAATTTGGTACAATATCTCTCAGGAGTACGTCCAAAAACTGTATCCACCAACGGGAAGCCGAATAAATGCTTGCAAAAAGTCAAGCGTTAGGCCACCACGTTATTAACTTGTTAAATTTGTGCAGTTCTTACTCTTGAATGAAGCATCTAATTTTTCTGAATTTTAATTATTTGGTTGTCTATACACGTACATCAAATCTAGATGCCCGTCCCATTCAGATAAGTCCTTTTCTTTTTTTCGTCAAAGTGTAGAGTGCACCTACATATGATAATTTGTGAACAATCACAGTTTGTCCACGCTTCTGTGCAATGAAACGTTTTTTCTTAAGTTTATTTGCAGCAGTAAATAATTACATTGCACTTAATTCGCCAGGACCTTCTTGTCACCGTAGGAAAAGCACGAAAACTTTAGAGGCGAGCAAGAAATTAAAAGGATTGTGACGGGAAGAAGAGGGAGAGGAAGAAGATAGGTACGGAAGGGGTGGAGTTAAACATATAGGGATATACGGCGAAGTATCATGTCAGCACATGCCGCAATGCAGAATAACCACTGACGAAGGTGAATCAGTTGAATGAGATATAGCAAGGTTACTTGCTGATTTCATTCCGAGTAACACCTACCAAAGCCCACCTGTTTTGCCACGAAGTCTAACGCCCTGCTTCTCGAGTGGGAAGGCATGCCGGTCCCCGGCACAAAACCGCCTGGCGGACTAGTCCCGAGGTTTACTGTACCAGCCAGCCTGCGGAGCGTTTTTAAGGTGGTTTTCCATCTACCTCGGTGAATGCGGGCTGGTTCTCCCTATACCGCTTTAACTATTGTGGTGTCACCGCCAGACACCACACTATTAGGTGGTAGCCTTTAAATCGGCCTCGGTCCGTTAGTATACGTCGGACCCGCGTGTCGCCACTATCAGTGATTGCAGACCGAGCGCCGCCACACGGCAGGTCTAGAGAGACTCACTAGCACTCGCCCCAGTTGTACAGCCGACTTTCCTAGCGATGGTTCACTGACAAATTACGCTCTCATTTGCCGAGACGATAGTTTAGCATAGCTTTAGCTACGTCATTTGCTACGACCTAGCAAGGCGCCATTATCAGTTACTACTGATATTGATTCATGTACCGTCAAGACCGACGTTCTTCATTAACGGATTAAAGTTAAGTATTCCACCAGCTACGTCCGTTTTTCTAAATTCTAATTTCCTTGTCATGTTCCAGACCTCACGCCAGCCTGCGTCAGCTAAAACGCGTGCTTTCGGCCTCCTTCTAGTAACACGGTGTTGGCTCTCCTGCCAACCAAAACAACTAAATCATGTGGGAGATTGCTGCGCTAACACCATTTCCACATAATCGTACACCATAATTATTCTACCACGCAAACATTTGGAGTTACCCTTTCTGGTATGAGACGGCCTGAAGGGGGGGGGGGGGATGGGGGCGAACCGCACAATAACCCTGGGTTCGGTGTGGGTGGCTGTGGGGTGGGTGGACTGCTGTGACCGGCTGTTGAGGGGTTGTGAACCACTGCAGGACGAACCATCTCTGTTGTTTTTAGGTCCCCGGTTTAATTCAATACAATACAACACCTACAAAGGTTTAGGAGTGGAAGTAAAATTCAACGTGAAAGGAAATTAATGATACGATTCGCTCATGACTTTGCTATCCTGAATGGAAGTGAAGACGAACTGCATGATCTGCTGAATGGAATTAACAGTCTAATGATTACAGAGTATGGAATGAGAGTAAATCGAAGAAAGACGAAAGTAATAACAAGTAGCAGAAATGGGAACAGCGAGAAACGTAACATCAGGATTTATGGTCACGAAGTAAATGAAGTTAACGAATTCTACTACCTTGGCAGCAAAATACCCAATCTATTTTATATCCTCGGCAACCTCAGCTTTTGGCAGGCATGATCTTCGGAAAAATTCAACTTACAGTTGGTAAAATTGTTATTTATTAAATCTCAACTGGTTTCGCGGCTTTAAGCCTCATCATCAGGTGAATAACGTTAAAAGGTTATAGGCGTACCCATTGCTCCTAGTCGAAGTTTACTATCCAGAGAATATCATCAATACCATGGCGAGCGGAAGATAAAGCCTGCTTTTGCCTTTCCCTGCATTGAGTTGCCCTGCTGTCATACCGATGAAGGCACTTCTACTTTACCTTTCGTTCGCCATAATAGTGACGAAATACTAGGAACAAAGGGCATGTGTATGATATTTTAACGTCGTTCACCTGATGATGTGGCTTAAAGCTGCGGAACCACTCGTCTTTTAATACATAAAAATTTTACCATCTGTAAGCCGAGTTCTTCCTAATATGAAAAGTAACTAATGACAGACGGAGCAAGGAGGACATCAAAAGTGTACTAGCTCTAGCAAAAAGGCCATTTGTGGCCAAAAGAATTCTGTTAGTATCAAAGGTAGGCCTTGATTTGAGGAAGAATTTTTTAAAGGATATGCGTTTGAGGCACAGCGCTGTATGATACTGAAACATTGGCTGCGGAAAAACCGGAACAGAAGAGAATCGAAGCATTTGAGATGTGGTGCTACGGACGTATGCTGAAAATTAGGTGGGCTGATAAGGGAAGGAATGAGGAGGCCCCGCGCACAATCGGAGAGGACAGGAATATGTGGAAAATACCGACATAGAGAAGTGACAGTATCATAGCACATCTGTTAAGACATCAGGGAATGACATCTATGCTACTAGAGTGAGCGGTAATGGGAACAAACTGTAGAGGATGAAAGAGATTGGAATACATGCAGCAGATGATTGAGAATGTAGGTTACAAGTGCTACTCTGAGATCAAAAGGCTGGCACAGGAGAGGAATTTGTGGCGAGCCGAATCGAACCAGTCAGAAGACTGATTACTCAAAAAACAAAATCCTCTTCGAAATAAAGTACGAAAATATGTGAATTTATGTCTCTGAGAACTTCAAAAATATAGGTTTCACTTTATGCTGTCATCAAAACTTAATCATTTTCAACTACTCCTTTCAGTTGTAGACTCTTGATCATATACAACGGTTGACAATTTCGTGTGTGGAACTGGAGATAAGTTAAGACAAAGTGGGTGACAATTGACTTCTGTAATGATTTATTTTATCCTTTAATATTGGTGACAATTAACTTCAGTAATGATATATTTTGTGATTTATGTTAACTGAAGGTGTAATGGGAAGAAAGGAGAGGATAGGAAAGGGAAAAAACTAATGATATTGTCGCAGAAGGAACTGAGTACCGCCGTCACTGTGGTGCAGCAGTTATGATACGAGACAGTTGCATGCAGGGTCGTGAATTCAAAACTCACCGGAACTGTAAAATTTTAATTTCTATATTCGGTTCGAGGACATTCTAGAAATATCCACAAATAACAAGAATCATTGTATTGGATGTTCTGTAACTGTATATATACCGTATGGGTTCTGGCCGGAGACAGTTCGCTCCGCGCTATTGCATGTGCTAGTGCAGACTAAACCTTTATTAATTGAAGTTATTGTCCGTCATGCATCTAATTACATCTTTTTCTACGTGACATTATACTGGTGGACACGCTGGGTATTGGAACTTGTGATAGCACACATTATCGAAGACACAGTGGCTCCCACCAGGCCACAACAGAGCCGCCGTTTACGTGGCGAGAAACCCGAGTTCGAGCCATATTCAACAGGTCGCAATCTATCGGGGACAGAAGGAAGAAGAGGACGTTACGATGACAGCACATGAGATATCATTCCGGATTCTCTGGTGACGATGGCCAAGATCCAAACAAGTGGCTGAAGGTATATGAGCGTATAGCCAAATTTAATAAATAGGATGACACCATGTGTTTGGCTAACGCATTTTTCTACTTAGAGGGCACTGGCAAGAAATGGTATGAGTACGACAATGAGAAGTTCACAAGCTGGGAATTATTCCAGGAGGAACTGCGCAAGTTTTTCGGCGACACACAACGACAGCAGTTCAAGGCTGAAGATAAATTAAAAGGCAGGGCACAGCGTCCAGGAGAAACTTCAGCATCCTACATTCAACACGTCTTGGAGCTGCGTAAAATAGTGGATCCTAGATAGGAGGAGGAAGATTAGGTTGCACATCTCATGAAGGGTGTTGCTGAGGACATGTATCAAGCCATATTCCAGAAGGACTTCATAAAATTGTGCCAGTATATCGAGACAATGCATCAAAAAATAAATAAACACAAGAAGTTTTAACGGCTTCCAAACGTCGTATCGATTCCTTTCAGACAGTGAGAGAGGAAGTTCAGAAGGCACTTGGATTGCACGGCGAGCAAAAACCCGAGACGCTTCAAGAGGTCCTAAAAGTGTTAGAGATGTGAGAAGCTTCCTCGGATTATGTTCCTATTACCGCTGTTTTATCGAAGACTTTTGTATCAAAGCCAAGCACTCCAAGGGTTGTTAACAGCTAATGCTAAATTTTTCTGGGGTGTTGCTTTCAAGGTTCTTTCGATGTGCTGCGAAAATCTCTGACGACCGACCCTGTATTTCGTCTGTATGATGAGAGATCACCTTAAGAACTACACACAGAGGCCAGTGGGTATTGGATCGGTGCTGTTCTGGTGCAAATTTCTGATCGAGAAGAGAAGGTTATAGTCTATGCCTCTAGGAGACTTACAAAAGCCGAGACAAACTACTGAACTCCAGCAAGAGAATGTCTTGCTGTGATCTGGGAAATGTGCAAATTTAGATAGTATCTCTACAGAAGGCCATTCACAGTTGTTACAGACCATCATTCACTTTGTTGGTTGACAGGTCACAATGATCCAACAGGACAACTTGCCTGGTGGGCACTACGTCTTCAAGAGTGTGACATTACCATAATGTACAAAAGAGGAAGAAAGCACCAAGATGCTGACTGTCTCTCAAGAAGTCTGTGTAAGAGCATCAAGACTTTGATGACGATATGACTGTCTAGCTGTACTCCAGGATCTCTCTGCGGAGCCGAGAAAGCACGCCAAGATATCTCAAATTATGCTTGCATTAAATTGGTCAGAGGATGTGAAAGGACAATTTAAGGTAGTTAATGGATTATTGTGATAGAAAAACTTTGATCCCTTTTGAAAGAGGTGGCTACCGGTGATTCGGAAACACATGCACTTAGATGTTCTACAGAAATTCCATGACACATCTAAGGCTGGACATTTAAGATTTATTAAGACATACGGTAGGACCCGTAAGAGATTTTTTTAGACAGGTTTATTTAGGAGTGTCCGTCACTATGTGTCGCACTGTCGACAGTGCCAGAGGAGAGAGGCAGTTCCTCAGAAAACACCTGGCCGACTCATACCAATTCCACCAACCGAAACGCCTTTCCAGCGTGTTGGGATTGACCTCCTCGGACGATTTCCAATATCTGCTGGTGGCAACAGATGGATTATTGTTTACACTGATTATCTGGCACGCTATGCCATTCCAAAAGCCGTGAAAACAGCCGAAGCATTCGAGGTAGCCAAATTCATCGTGGAAGACATTGTATTAAAACACAGTGCCCCAAGGTCGTTAAATGCGAATCGAGGGAAAGTTTTTCAATCGAATCTTGTGGCAGAAATAAACCGTCGGTGCAACATTACTCATCACTTGACGACTGTCTACCATTCGCAAACTAACGGGTTTACTGAACGCCTTGATAAAACTTTGGCCGATATGCTATGAATTTTAGTCAATGTTAGCCAGAGCTGACGAAGCTCGGCAGTTAGCTCGACTCCGCATGCTGCAGGCTAAAGAAAACGATCGACGACAGTATGATGCGAGCCTGGTGACCTCGACTGGATCTTCACTCCTGTTCGGAAGGTTGTTCTCTCTGAGAAGCTCCTCAGGTGCTACTTTGGACGTTATAAGTTTATAAGGAAGTTTTCTGATGTTGAAGATTTCGACCCCGTCACAAGAAAGACCAGAGATACGTCCATGTCCTTCGAATCTCTATAAGGATCCTACAACCCAGAGTAAATTCGAATCTCCTGCGACAGGCAAAAAGCGCAAAGGTGAAGAAGAGCGTAGCGGCAAAGGAAGTTCTAAGAAGATCACCGCCAGGGCGAACATCAGTCATCGGGAGTCGGAGTATGTAGGACCTAAGAGTCGTTCCCGGACTAAGAGGATGTAACATTGAGATGCTGTTCTCTTAAGGAGTGAGCAATATGGCAGAAGAAGCTGAGTAGCACCGTCACTGTGGTGTATTGGTTAAGATACTAGACTGTTGTATGGAGGGTTATGAGTTCAAAACTCACCTGAACTTTAATTTCTATATTCCGTTCGAGGACATTCTAGAAGTATCCACAAATATCAAGAATCATTTACTGAAATGTTCTGTAACTGTATATGCACTGTGTAAAGGTTTTACCGAGGAGGATCATGTTGTAATAGTGGGTGGAGCAGGGAACAGTATCGATAGGGGCCAGGGCTACTGTATGACCTGGTAAAAATACCATCAGCAAGAAACCATACTAATGTTCAGTTTGTGCCTGTTTTCAAACGGTAAGATCGACCCCAGTTGAACATCTCTGTGAAGAGGGTCAATATGGAGTTGGATCGACTGCTTCTGGCTGGTGCTGGGTCAGGGATTAGTTTCATTCCTGTTGACACGATTGGTAGGTGGGGCTTTACTTCTCTTGGCCTGCAGAATAGGGAAGGATATAGTGGTTAGGTCAATAGCAAATTCTTTGAAGGGGGAACCTGCAACTAATGGAAGTAGTTCTTTTTTATGTTAAGCTCATTATCTACACATTCAATATTGAAACAAGATGTATCAGAAAATATTAAGCATAGTACTTGTGAAGACAAACAAAAGTAGCAGTAAAATTACTACATCAAAATATCAGAGGTTTCAAAAACAAAATTAATGAATTTCAGATCTGTTAAGATGAGCTACAGCCTACAATTCCTGTTGAATTATCTGTATTTCTGAACATCATTTAGGTAGCGAAATTGAAATGCTTAACATGGAAGCTTCAAAGTATTGTAGAAAAGAGATGGAGAAAGGAGGAGTTGCCACTTACGTTAGAAAGGGTCACAATTATAAAAACACTGAAATTCGTAAATACTGTAGTGATCAGCATTTTGAAACATGTGTCACACAAGTAGAAACACACAAAAGAAAAATAATTATAGTCACAATATACAGGGCTCCAATTGGTAATTTCCAGCTGTTCACTAAACAGCTTGATGTAGTATTAAATTTCTTAACTTTTAAAAGTAATGAACACATACTAAGTGGAGATTTTAATTTAAATCTTCTGGAGGATAGTCACTCAAGATCCATACTGGAGTCTCTTACCACTTCTTGTAATGTCATTCCCTTAGTACAGTTTCCAACCAGGGTTATGGGTACCATCAGCATTGCTATTGATAACATTTTCGTAGATAATGCTCACTAGCAAATCATAGTATAAATACAATATTTAATGGCCTTTCAGATCATGATGCACAGTTGCTTACATTTAATATAGTGGAGTCTGATTCAACAGGAAGTGGGAAACTATAAGAATAATAAATTAAACAGGAATTGATATATAAAAAACTGTCTCAGGAATACAGACTGGAAAGATGTATGCAATTCACACGGAATAAATGAAAAATATAACTGTTTCTCTAATGCAGTCATAGGTCACATTGGAAACTGCTGCCCTAAGAAAGTAATCAAAGCAAATAGATTAAATGTTTCAAAACCGTGGATTACAAATGGAATAAAAGTATCTTGCAAAATAAAAAGAAGACTGAACTTAATGTCAAGGGAAAAAATGACTAAAAAGCTAAATAATATTACAAATTATAGTGTAAAATTCTAAACAAAATAATCGGAACCTCAAAATGTATTTATTTTCAAGAAAAAATAAATGCCTCTAATAACAAGATAAAAAATAAATGGAACATAGTAAAAAGTGAAACAGGTAAAACTAATCAGCAAATGAGGAAATTATGTTAAATGTTAATAATGAGTTGATTAGAGATACCTCCAAAATTGCAGACACTTTCAACAACTTTTCCTTTTAGTAGCAGACCACTTAAGTTTGCACAGTTCCTCAGAAGACAGCTTAAAATAATTTCAAAAATGCATTTCCATAGAAGTTTGTCAAAATTCAGCTGTATCCTACCTCACCAAAAGAGATTTCTAATGTTATTAGCTCTCTTGAAAACAAATGTTCCAGTGGATATGATGAAATCAGGACTACCATAATTAAATGTTGCTCCTCAGAACTTCGTGACATACTGAATAACTTATGTAATGAATCCCTCCACAGTGGTAATTTTCCAGATAGGCTTAAATATACTATTGTCAAACTATTACATAAAAAGGAGACAGATTATCAGTAGATTGATTCTGTCCCATTTCATTATTGGCAGTATTTTCAAAAAGTGGTATGTACATTATACTTTACAAACACTTAGTACAGAAAATTGTTATCATTCACAATCAGTTTGGATTTCCGAAAGGATTGTCATCTGATCAAGCTATATTCACTTTTACAGATGATACATTAGAATCAATAAATCAAATGTTTTTACCACTTGGAATATTCTGTGATCTGGCTAAAGCTTTTGATTGTGTTAAGCACGATACAAATTTGGAAAAATTATCGGATAACAGGAGTAGCAGACTCATGCTTCTCATCCTATCTTTTTAATAGAAAAGAGTGTGCGTCTGTATCAGTCTTACCACAAAACAATAGTCATTCAAAATTTGTAACCATCAGACAAGGGGTGCCCCAGGCCTCTATTTTAGGTTCCTTGTTGTTCCTACTATATATTAATGACCTTGCAAATGCAGTGTCACAAAATGCAAATTTTGTCTCATTTGCAGATGATACAAGTATTGCTATAAAAAAACAGTACCCGTGATCTCACTGAGCAATCAGCTAATGAAATATTTGTAAGTATCAATGGGTGGTTCACAGCAAATGGATTGTCACTGAATTTTGATAAGACCCAGTACATATAGTTTAGTACCTCACAAAGAATACCTGACCCTATAAGTATAACGTATTCAAACAATGAAATTAAAGCTGTAGACAGTGTCAAAGTTTTAGGGCTACAAATTGACCACAACCTAAATTGAAGAACCCACACTCTGAACGTAATGAAGTGCCTGAGTTCAGCTACATTTGCAGTACACATGGTAGCATAAATAGATGATTTAAAAATGAAGAAGTTAGTTTATTAGGTCCACTTTCATTCACTAATGAGTTATAGAATCATCTTCTGGGGAAACTCCTCTCACAAAGAGAACATTTTCAAAATTCAGAAACGAGTCATTAGAATTATATCTGGTGTCAGTCTTAGATCATCATGCAGAGACCTCTTTAAGAAACTTGGTATTCTAACTACTACTTCTCACTACATATACTCATTGATTGACTATAAAAGCTTAACATTAGTACAAAAACGAGTCAAATATATGGGTACTCATATATTCAATAACTTACCAGAGCATATCAAAGGCCTTGTAAGTGATAAAGATCGGTTTCAGAGTGAATTAAAGAAGTTCCTGTTGGCCAACTCCTTCTACTCCATCGATGAATATCTTTACACGGATCATAGCTATAGCTCCGTCTGCATTAGGACTGTCCAATATCCATGCATCTGAGCAAAAAAGTAACTAAAAAATCTTTGACTCTTTCCTCATCCCAGAGACTCCTCTCCAAGGGATCCATGAAAAACGATAAATGCAATGTAACGTAATACCGAATGTGTTCTGGTCGGAGGCAGTTCGCTCCGAGCTCTTGTATGTGCAAGTGCTGAATAAACCTTCGTTAAGTGAAGTTGGTGTTCGTCATTCATCTAATTACACCTTCTTCTACGTGACAATATCAGCTGCAGCAGTTGATGCAGAATCAGCGGCGACGAGTAAAGATGTGTGCCGAACTGGGATTCGAATCCAGGGTCTCCTGTTTACTAGGCATTTGCTTTTAACCTGTGCGCCACTTTCCTTTTCTGTCCCGTTCGCACACTCCAGGAACCAAGGAAAGCGTAGGGAGAGTGGAGTAGAATGAACATCGTTTATTTATTTATTTTCCTTTTTATTATTTTTTATTCTATTATTTTTTACAGATATTTTATATTTTTAACACTACTACCACCGAGAATTGCAGGAGTAGGAGGCAGTAAGACGTCAGACTCGTTGCGACTGTCGACGTATGGTTTTAACGAGAAGAACACTGCGATCACCAGAGAATATATCGGTTGTAAGTGTGGATGAGGTGGGGACCAACTCTTCATGACAGGAACACCCCAGGTCTGCCGTGCGTTAAGGAAGACACTACAAAGGAAACTGGAGAAAAATTGTTTGTATGTTGAACTGCGGGCAACTGCACAATGTTGTTCATTAAGGAACTGCCAAAAATCAAGGATACTTTTCTCGCCATCAGCAAACAAGCAGTGAGCCACCTGTCCACATATCCACCTAACGTAGTTCATCTTCGCTTGCGAGAAGTATTCCGTGTCCGGAAAGAGGAGCAGTTGAGTAGGTATCTGATGAGGAGTCGTACGGGTAATTAGAGACAACACCTGTCACAACAAGAACCAGACACCTCTTTCACCTGGGTACCGTATTAATTCCAAATGCGCGGAATTTTTTCGGCACGCTCCCTGGCCGACTCACATTACCACCCAGCTCCACCTATCCGTTGTCGTCGTCCAGGACCTCCATGGTCGCTAATTTTATATTCCAGCTGGATGTGAAATGTACGAGGATGAGTCAAATGAAAACATTAAATATTTTTTAAATATTATTTATTGTGCAGAAGAGGTACTCCACCACGGTCAATGCAAGTCCTCTAGCGCCTACAAAGTGCATAAATTGCTTTAGAAAAAAATTCTTTTGGTAGTCCGCGCAACCACTTCGCACCGCGTGGCGTACGTCGTCATCAGAACGATTCTTGCAAGGAAGCCATCACCTTGTTCAGAGCTCCGAATAAGTTCTTCACAAGCATCAACACGTCGTTCTCTCATTTCAGGAGTCTTCTGCCGTGGCACCCATCTTGCAGACATTTTGAGAAACTGGAGCACTTCATGCACAATGTGGTGTGCTGACCTATGACTAATCTGCAAACATGCTGCGATGTCAGTCAGTGTCACTCGGCAGTTTTCCTTCACTATAGTATCAACTGCTGCAATATTCTGTGGAGTCACAGCTCGCTGTGCCTGACCTGGAAGACCACTGAAGTCACACCATTTGCGAACTCCCCACTCCATTCGTAGACTTGCTGCTGTGACAAACATGCATCACCGTACTGAACCTTCATTCGTCGATGAATTTCAATAGGTTCCACACCTTCACTACGCAAAAACCGAATAATAGAACGCTGTTCTTCCCTGGTGCAAGTGCCGACCGTGGTGGTCTAGCGGTTCTAGGCGCGCAGTCCGGAAGCGCGCGACTGCTACGGTCGCAGGTTCGAATCCTGCCTCGGGCATGGATGTGTGTGATGTCCTTAGGTTAGTTAGGTTTAAGTAGTTTTAAGTTCTAGGGGACTGATGACCACAGATGTTAAGTCCCATAGTGCTCAGAGCCATTTGAACCATTTGAACCCTGGTGCAAGTCGCAAGTGGGGCAGCCTACTCTTTACTGATACTGCGACGATATGTGTGCATCTGCACTATGCTGACAGCTATTCTGCACGCTGATTGTAGCACGCTTACCAACTTACAGGATAACGGCGCGAAAGTTCGATTTGTCATTACAAATTTAAGTTTTTCATTTGACTCACCCTAGTAAATATGTATCCGCACTAAAGATGTGTGTTATTGCCCATTGAGTAGAATCCATTGTATGACTGCGTTGTGTCTGTTCCTGTCGACAGACATCACACATTCAGTCAAATAATTTACTACATCACAAAAAAAAAGGCTCTGAGCACTCTGGGACTTAACTTCTGAGGTCATCAGTCCCCTAGAAAACTAATTCAACCTAACTAACCTAAGGACATCACCAATATCCATGTCCGAGGCAGGATTCGAACCTGCGACCGTAGCGGTCGCGCGGTTCCAGAATGTAGTGCCTAGAACCGCTCGGCCACACCGGCCGGCAGTTTACTACGTCCTCTGGTTATATCTTTCTATTGAAACTGTTTACAAGACTTTGTTCATTGACAAAAATAAAACAAACCTACTCTGATGTCTTTTATGTGGAATGCCCTCGATGTATGTGACAAACAAAAGTAGACTTAGCGATGCATTTATGACACTTTGATGATCACGCGTTACTCGTTTTAGAACAGAAAATCTGAATGTATTACGTTGAAATGAAGTGAAACAGTTAATTCTCAATGTCTACTGACGGAGAAGAGAGTAGTTTTGTTGAGAAGATTTTTCAAATCCAGCGTAAAAAAAAGACTAAATGCCATGACTGTACCAGTTGAGGTCTATGGGAACAGGGTGTGAGAAACAGTGTGCGCGGATTACACATAGTCAGTTCAGTTGGCGCCCCTATTTCGCTGGGAAGGAGGCTACGTCCTCGAACAGCGAATGGGTCGACCACGACCACAGCTCGACCGCCGGCGCCGCCCAGGAGCTGCCAGTGTCTGCGCACAATCCGGCCATTAGAGGCGGCGGCTGCGTGCCGGCAGCGTTGCCGCTGTCCAGGGACAAAGGCGGCCTGATTAGCCGGCCTCATCCAGGCCCATTCAGGAAGCGTCCAGAAGACGCCGCGCCGCTAATTACAGCCCCGCAGCCGCGGCCGATACGGCAGCGGACCGGCGCGACGTGAGCTGCGTTTTCTGCTGGCTGGCTTACCGCTGCTGCAGACATTTCTATCTCTCACACGCGATATACACTGCTCCATTGAATTGCGGGAAAATTACTTTGGGGGTCAGCCATACTCCATTGAGCAATAACTGAGGACTGGGTATATTATCAAACTATACAGGATGGTCCATTGGTAGTGACCGGGCCAAATATCTCACGAAATAAGCATCAAACGAAAAAACTACAAATAACGAAACTCGTCTAGCTTGAAGGGGGAAACCAGATGGCGCTATGATTGGCCCGCTAGATGGGGCTGCCATGGGTCAAACTGATGTCAACTGGGTTTTTTTAAAATACGAACCCCCATTTTTTATTACATATTCGTGTAGTACGTGAAGAAATATGAATGTTTTAGTTGGACCACTTTTTTCGCTTTGTGATAGATGGCGTTGTAATAGTCACAAACGTATAAGTACGTGGTATCACGTAACATTCCGCCAGTGTGGATGGTATTTGCTTCGTGATACATTAACCGTGTTAAAATGGACCGTTTACCAATTGCGTAAAAGGTCGATATCGTGTTCATGTATGGCTATTGTTATCAAAAAGTCCAACGGGCGTGTGCTATGTATGCTGTTCGGTATCCTGGACGACATCATCCAAGTGTCCGCACCGTTTGCCGTACGTTACTTAAGGAAACAGGAAGTGTTCGGCCACATGTGAAACGTCAACCACGACCTGCAACAAATGATGATGCCCAAGAAGGTTTTTTAGCTGCTGTCGCTACTAATCAGAACATCAGTAGCAGACAAATTGCGCGAGAATCGGGAATCTCAAAAACGTCGGTGTTGAGGACCCTAAATCAACATCGATTGCACCCTTACCATATTTCTATGCACCAGGAATTGCATGGCGACGACTTTCAACGTCGTGTACAGTTCTGCCACTGGGTACAAGAGAAATAACGGGACGATGACAGATTTTTTGCACGCGTTCTATTTAGCGACGAAGCGTCATTCACCAACAGCTACCTTGGCGGGTAAATATATGGTGCGGCATTATGGGAGGAATGGCCCCCATTTTATCGATGGCAATCTAAATGGTGCAATGTATGCTGATTTCCTACATAATGTTCTACCGATGTTACTACAAGATGTTTCACTGCATGACAGAATGGCGATGTACTTCCAACATGATGGATGTCCGGCACATAGCTCGCGTGCGGTTGAAGCGGTATTGAATAGCATATTTCATGACATGTGGATTGGTCGTCGAACCACCGCACGTTCACCGGATCTGACGTCCTCGGATTTCTTTCTGTGGGGAAATATGAAGGATATTTTCTATCGTGATTCACCGACAACGCCTGACAACATGCGTCAGCGCATTGTCAATGCATGAACGAAAATTACGGAAGGCGAACTACTAGCTGTTGAGAGGAATGTCGTTACACGTATTGCCAAATGCATTGAGATTGACCGACATTATTTTCAACATTTATTGCATTAATGTGGTATTTACAGGTAATCACGAGGTAACAGCATGCGTTCTCAGAAATGAAAAGTTCACAAAGGTACAAGTATCACATTGGAACAACCTAAATAAAATGTTGAAACGTACCTACGTTCCGTATTTTAATTTAAAAAACCTACGTGTTTACAGCGTCATCTATCACAAAGCGAAAAATGTGGTCCAACTAAAACATTCATATTTCTTTACGTACTACACGGGTATGTAATATAAATGGGTGTTCCTATTTAAGAAAACGCAGTTGATATCCATATTACCTATGGCAGCGCCATCTAGCAGGCTAACCATAGCGCCATCTGGTTTCTCCCTTCAAGCTAGACAAATTTCGTTCTTTGTAGTTTTTTCGTTTGACGCTTATTTCGTGAGATATTTCGCCCGGTCACAATCAATGAACCATGCTGTATATTTAGCTTTCAGAAATTAAGTACAAAACAAAATATCACTACATCCTCAATCGTTTACATAAAAAGAATTGGAAAATCCGACCGGTGTCGGGTGCTTTTCGTAGGGCTTTGAGTGTCGCAATTACACGTACGCCCTCCATGAGCATTTATCACTGCCTGAAATATCCGTATCATCCTCCGTATAAGGTCAGTCAATGGTGTCATTTTTCAATGAGAACCCGTGGAAGTTCTTGGAGTCTGTTGTAGAAAAGGACCATCACGAACACGTCTGTCAAGCACGGGCCATATACGCAAGATGGGTTTATGGTCGGAACTGACCGCCGGCCATTCCATTACTTCAGTGTGTGGGCTTCGCAAGACTGCCCTGCTAACACCCGCCATACAGGCCCTGGCATTAGAAGGAATTCATTGCCACCACCGTATGTAGTAGTCACCACATGGTCCAACAGGATCTGTCTGATATACTGCCTGATGCTAAGACGACTATGGACAGCAACCACATCCGTATGGCTGTCAACACTGAAGCCTCCCCACAACATCACACAGAACCTTGGCCCAGTATGTCGATTTCCTGGACATCATTTGGCATATACGCCTCACCACGTCTTTCCTTATACGAACCTGCCATCAAATAGCATCAAAGGATGTCTGGACTTGTCTGTGAATAACACAATCGCCAGTGATGAAGTTGTAAGTTGACACGGAAACGGCAGAACTAAAGTAGCGATGCTAGATGTTGTCAAGTGGGGTACTCCAACACGGCGTCTGAGCCGTAAGCTGTTTCGCGTAACCTGTTCATTACAGTCTGACCAGACACAGCGGTTCCAATGACCAGTTTGTGATCGTCCTCCAGTCATTTGGCGGCATCCGTAACACGCCGCAACTCGGAAATGGCCAAATATGAATCTCCACGTGGGGCTGGAATGCGCCAGCAACCTTGTCCAACTCTCCTTGGGTACTGACTTGTCTCCCCGTAGCGTGTCCACAACCTAAGAGAAACACTGCAGGAAAATGACCGAAGCTCTACCCTTTTTGGATCAAACAGCATCCTTATAACTTGTTTGTCTGTTTTTGTGTTTTTGTTACAGGGCGCAGAACACAACGAGGGTCATATGTGCCCAACCTTTGCAACTTAAACTGCATCAACATGTTGCATTACATACGCTTGGTTCAATACAGCATCCATAAATTACAACTGCCACCTGTGTTCCTCACTAGAAAACGCTGCGACACTGGTACTCAGCCGGCCGTGGTGGCCGAGCGCTTCTAGGCGCTACAGTCTGGAACCGCGCGACCGCTGCGGTCGCAGGTCGAATCCTTCCTCGGCCATGGATGTGTGTGATGTCCTTAGGGGACTTAACTTCTGAGGTCATCAATCCCCTAGAGCTTAGAACTACTTAAACCTAACTAACCTAAGGACATCACACACATCCATGCCCGAGGCAGGATTCGAACCTGCGACCGTAGAGGTCGCGCGGTTCCAGACTGTAGCGCCTCGAACCGCTCGGCCACTCCGGCCGGCATGGTGATAGCTGGGCGTGATAGAACTTGTGCTGCTGTTGTGTGGTATTTCTGAAGTGCTGTTGACGTAGTAATGGGTATATGGCATATTCTGGTATAATGAAAACTACAAGGAAAAAGTCACATAAAGTTGGTGCTTGCGGATATGTTATTGGGTGTGTGCAGGGCGGAGAGGTAACTAGGGAGTCAGCTTAGCGGCTTGTACGAGTGGATGTTGCGAAAAATAGGTGGGGTGAGGTAGTAGGTGATACCCAAAAATGCCGATAGTCTGAATAATGTGACTAAAAATCCAAATGCGAAAACTTCCGTTGCTAGGGGCCTCTAGTTGTGTCTTTTAACCGCTCGTATGCCACGTGCCGTTAAGGTGAGTGTATTAGTGTGAAAGTTTGTTGCTATTTATTTACACAGTATTCAAGTGCGTCTGCAAATTTCGAAATGGCTGGCTTGCTGGCTTGACTGAATCTGCATTAAATTTTGCTTTAGACTCCACGAAAATAAAGCTGAAACGAACCGCATACTAAGGGAGGCTTTTGGTGAGCAAGTTTTCAGCCAAGCAAGAACATTTGACAGTGTTAAAATACCGTACTACGTTCTAGGGGACTGATGACCTCAGCAGTTAAGTCCCATAGTGCTCAGAGCCTTTTGAACCATTTTGAACACCGGTACTCATTCCTTTCTAAGCCGTCACCCGATTCTGTAATGCATAACACCGCCTATAGATTGCGAATGATTTTAATTGTTGCCCACCCTGAAAGCGAAGGTCTCAAGCCATGCAATAAGACCGCAAGTACCGCGTGCATCAAAATGGTTTTAACATACTGGAAGTCGATACACGTGTACCCCTAATTCTTTTGAACATTTTACGTAATTTGTAGTATCCAAATAGCATTAATTATAAATGAAATTAGTTTTAATATGTGCTGGCAGCTAATAACTGTGTTTCATGACTGTAACAGCGTCTGGCCGGCCGAAGTGGCCGTGCGGTTAAAGGCGCTGCAGTCTGGAACCGCAAGACCGCTACGGTCGCAGGTTCGAATCCTGCCTCGGGCATGGATGTTTGTGATGTCCTTAGGTTAGTTAGGTTTAACTAGTTCTAAGTTCTAGGGGACTAATGACCTCAGCAGTTGCGTCCCATAGTGCTCAGAGCCAATTTTTTGTAACAGCGTCTTTGGATAGCTTACGATACGCGTTTATTTGTCATTTCGTTCAGGCGACCACTAATCGTAATGCGGCAGACCAAGGAACACCATAATGGTGTGATCCGTATCAGTACTGTTCTACGAACATGTCCGTAGGTAGCGTACAGGACAAATATTTTCTTTTCTTTCTAAAATGCGCATAACTTTGCCATTTCTTATTTTTAATAAGACACGAGTCTGCAAATGTCACTACACAGGGTGATCCAACAGTACATCAACTTTTGAAAATGCACTAATTCGTGGAATAATTTAGGCAGAGATCTATATATTGACACATTCGCCTGGAATGAGATGTAGTTTTATTGGAGACACAAAACTGAAAAAATTGGCCAACAGATGGAGCTGGGCAGCAACACGTCAGTGAGGCTGTGTGATAATCGTGTATAAAATGAGCTGTAGTTAGAGAGCGAGTCAGATCATCCCAGCGTGGCTGGTAAACACCTTCTGAATGGTAGACTTTCTATGCCGGATGGCGGTTCACCCCGCATTTCTACAAGTGTGGAAGATCTCTTGCGCACAGCGTTTGGTGAGTGTCGCATACTGAGCCGCCACATTCGCCGTACTTGGCCTCCCAGGTCGCCAGACCTCAATCCGTGTGATTATTGATTACACGAGTACCTGAGGCCGCAGGTCTACCGCGGTCGTCCGACCTCATTAGGGATGGTAAAAACATCCGGCGGCAGTTTCTCACCGTACTAACTGACGTGTTGCTCAGTGCTGTTCACAACAACGTTCCTCGACTACAGGCATTGTTGATGAATGATGGCCGCCATGGTGAGCACCTGTTACAAAGAACATTGTATTGGGTAAAAATCGATTGTTACGAGTGCCATCTGTTGCTCATTTCGGGCACTTTTTCTTTTTTTCAATAGAACCCTTTATCATTTCAAGCATGTGTGACAGTTTTTACCTCTCTACCTATATTATTCTATGAAATATAGAGTTTTGTAATGCTAACGGTCTTTTGGGTCTCCCTTTATTTGAAAAGCATACTGTTGGAAACATAACATCATTATTTTCAAATAACATTACTGTTTGTAAAATTCGAGAACACTACATGATACACTGAAACCAGACTACAAATTTAAAAAAAATTGTGTGTTTGCCAAACCAAAATCCGTAATAAACGGTTCAGCATACGAAAATATCAGTAATAAAAGTAATGACATAATTAAAATACACCTTACAATTATTCTGACTTAATTGTTAAGGAAGCAAATTTTGTTAAGTTTCTTACTGAGAATGTATTTTGGCTGAGGTTCTGTTTCCATAAAACATGTCAATATACTTTGAAAAGCTATACTCTGTATCTAGCAGCTTGCAGAACTGTAAATGTTAAT
Organism: Schistocerca piceifrons; assembly: GCF_021461385.2. Classification (NCBI taxonomy): domain Eukaryota; kingdom Metazoa; phylum Arthropoda; class Insecta; order Orthoptera; family Acrididae; genus Schistocerca; species Schistocerca piceifrons. Next base: position 560,670,045 of record NC_060143.1, read on the forward strand.
AGTAAGTTTATTTCCTTAGTCGTGTTAATTATGACATATATGACTATAATGTCTGTATATTATAGTCGGCCACCTAAATTCACATGAGTTGGTGGTATAATCGACGTTGGAGTCAGTATAGGGTAGATAAGTTGTGAGTTTTAAATTCAAAGTCCATCTACGTTTCTCTGTATTCTGAAGAGCTGACAAAGTTCTTTGAAATTAAGGACAAAACTAGACTTTTATTGTAATCTTCTCATTAGTTGAATACCAAATTGTCTCCACGTTAAAAATCCAGGTGTCTGTTACTTCAGCAACAAGTAGTTACATGCTTTCACTGTCGACGATTGAAGGAGATGAAAATTATAATAATCAAATATTTAATCAAACTTAAATAATTAAATTTAATTAAATATAATTAAATGCAATTTTTAAAGGAGGTTGTACAAAGAAGGGCAACACTAAACCACTATTTTCTGTTTCATCTAATGAACTGGCAGCAAATGAAATTCAAAACAAAGTACATAAACTATTACAGCCATGATCTAGTTGTTCATGGAATTCCGGCATAACGACGTAAGCGGCCCTCTTGAACGACATGTGGCATCATCCCACGCCTCCCCATCCCCCCTTTCGAAAAGCATTGGATAGTGTTCCACACTCTTATGTAGTAAACATAATTATGGACTTACTATCAGAGCGGATTTGTGACTAAATTTATGTAGTTGTCAGTAGTATATGTTATTCTTAACATGATCGGATCAGCATATGTAAAAGTAAATCCCAGAGAGCCCCAAAGAATTGTCATAGACATGTTACTGCTTAGAAAATACACTTTAAGACAAAAAAAGAAACACCACTAAGGATTTAAAGAATATTCTTAAGAATTTATTTTATTTACTAGCGATTCATCAAGAACATTAACACCTTTAATCACACAATGTAAGCATGGAAGTAGTTGCCAGGGAGTAACTGATGAAATCATAACCAAATTCCTTTTAACAAATGGGAATTTTATTCATTTTTATAGCGCCTAAAAGCATTTTTTAAAAGAAACAGATTTTAATTTATAATCAGAAAGCACCTTCTAAATATCAAAGTTACAATTTATTCAGATGCGGAAAGTAACAAGTTTAGACTGTGTGATGTCCCTTTTGACACAGCCGTAGTTAATACCGCTCACAACAGCCTCTGAAAGACTGCACTGGTGCAAATCTGCAACACATCAGATTACTTTAAACTAAGAGTTTTAACAATTGACAGAAGCACACAAAGTATGCACCCCCCGTAGGAGGGAAGAAAATGGTACAAAACACAATTAAAATATTAATCTTGTCACCAAAGTTGCAACTTGATTCTAACTTCTAAGAAAGGGTGACAACTTTATATACTAAAATGAGCATTTAAATAAAAGCCCATGAAATGCAATCTTATATAAAATTCTACAAGGTTGGCCAAACAACAGTTAAGATGCTCTACAGTATACAGATACCGCCTCTCAAGATCATAAGCAATAATATCAAATTTTCCAAAGATCAAAACATATTTCGGGTATTAGGCCGTTACACTCCAAGCAATAAATTCGTTAACACGCCAAATCCGACAAACATGACAGAGGCAGCTACTAACGTACGGTAGACTGATAGGGAGATTACCGAACAACCTGAACCGCAGGTTGCTCTAACCCGACCGTACTCCACAAGAGAAAAACGGACCACCCAATTCATAAATAATCACCTTCCCGTCGGTGGGCAAACGGAGAAGAACGGTGGGACGACCCCAAAACAAAGCGGCTGGTGACCTCACCAACAAAACAAGTAGAATTTAACAAGAGTAAATCAAACAACTTGTCACCAATCACTTAACTTCTAATAAAATGAGACGGAAATCGGTAGCTATCAGGTACACCTACAGAGAAACAAATAAGTAAAATTTCAGAAATATTGAAAGATTTACTCAAGAGAAAGAGCTTAACAAATTGAGTAAGTGAATAACGCATTGGTCCACAAGCAGTAATTCGACTTGGCACTGATCGACAGAGTTGTTTGACGTCCTCCTGAGGCCCATAGTGCCAAATTCTGTCCATGTGTCGCGTTACATGGTCGAAATCCCGAGACAGTTATAACTTCCTGCGCATAATGTTCCAAACGATCTCGACGATCTTGCTGGCAAAGTACGGCTTGGCAAACACAAAGACATGCAGCAGAATCTCCCGTCGTGTGCAGGAAGGAAGAATCTTGCTGAAATGTAAGCCCAGGATGGCTTCCTACGAAGAGCAACAAACCAGAGCGCAGTCGTCGACGTACCGCAGCGCTGTCAGGGGGCCGCGGATGAGAACCGAAGAGGTCCTGCAGTGAAATTAAATGGCACCCCTGCCTACCATTAGTAGTCGTCGGGCCGTACGGCGAGCGACAGTCATGTTGGTATCTCATCGCTATCTGGGGCGTCTTCAGACATCTCTTCTGCCTCTAAGCTTACAGACTGGATTATAACTGTCTTAAGTAATGACTCCCGCATCGAACTGCACTCCGACGACCAGTGACGATAGGTCTGGAGACGCGACGGACAGATGTGGGATAACAACCTGAATGTCGCCGATATATGGCCCAACGACCAGGAATGGTGGTCTGGTGTGCCATTTCCTTTCACAGCGTTACCGCTTTGGTTGCCATCCACGACACCCTTACAGTATAGTGGTAAGCCGCACTGTATTGCATTTAATGGCAACTATCTTGGGCTTACATTTCAGCAAGATAATGTCCTTCCACACACGGTGTGAGTTTCTACTGCTTGTTTTCGTGCTTGCCAAACCCTACCTTGACCAACAAGGTCCCCGATGTCTCATGAATTGAGAGTGTTCGGGGAGTTATGGGCAGGATCCTCCAACCAACTCGGGATTTCGACTATCTAATGTGCCAACTGGACAGAATTTGGCATGATATCACTCAGGAGAACATCCGGCTTCTCTTTCAATCAATGCCAAGCCGAATAACCACTTGGAAAAGGGGAGATCAAAATGTTATTGAACTGTTCTTTCTCCTGAATAATTCATCCAGTTTTTTCTCAGATTGTAAGCGTTTGTTTGACTGTAAGTGCACATCGTATCTACCGAATTTCGTGTCATTCGGATAATTCGTTCTTGGTGGTCCCTCTACGATCAATTTGACAGATTATTCTCTTGTCTGTGTAGGAAGCCTTTACCGGGTTGCAGAAAGACTTACATAGGATCGATGTTTGTTGCTGAGATTGGTGGTTTGCCCTGAACCAAAAGAAATGTAAGATACTGGGCATAAAATGGTGATGAGGTCCGTTACTGTTTGATTGCGTTATGGCGGAAAATACTGAAAACCGCGAACCTCGTAAAATACCGTCTGCAACGATGTGCTCATATAGCGATAAGTTGCGGAGCAAAGGATTGAATCAGACAGAGACCGAATCCATGTGGTGAATAAACGACCATGTACCTTGGGTGTGGCTTTTAGGTTGTTTACCCCACTCTGTGGGGCAAATGGTGGGGTGATCCCACATTCTGCATCAGAGAATACGATACGCAAAGAGTTACGATATTATAAGACATAGAACAATAGTTTACACGATTCACCGTTACCATAGACTGTTTTCCTTCCTTATACTATGTAGGGGACAGCGGCGTCAGAAAGGCCATCAGGCTTCAGAGTTAAGTAATAAGATACAAAAATTGGTAAATTCCCGTACTAAATGGGATCAACACTAAGGAAAAAAACAACTAAAAAGAGTTGCCACATAAAACGAGTTGTAATGATACCAGTTGTCAGACTGAGATACAGTTGAACAACCGCTTGGAAGTATAATTCATCCACTACAGAAGTGACTTACAAACACTTGTTTGACCGATTTTGCAGTACAGTCATCAGCTTTGGATCCTTACCAATTGGGTTCAACAGCAGAGACAGAGAATGTTCAACCAAGGGCGGAACGTTTCGTCACAGGTGCCTCTCAACAAAGTCTACTGGCAATCACATCAAAAGAGACGTTGTGGATCACAGATGTGGTTACTATTGAAATTCCTAGAGTTTACTTACGAATAAGCGTTGGTTTCAGGCAACATATTACTCGTATTTCCTCCTGCACTCCGACCGAAATCGTGTAGAGATTATCACACTCGCATACGAGAGGACAAAAGTTGAAACCCGTGTCCGGATATCCTGATTTCGGTTTTCTGTGATTTCACTAAATGCCTTCAGGCAAATTCCTCGATGGTTCCTCTGAAAGAGCACAGCCAACGTACTTCTTCATCGTTCCCTAAACCGATGGGACTGATGACCTCGTTGTTTGGTCCCCTACCCCAAATCTACAAACCAATCCTCCTGCATTTCTCTCAGAATGACCACGAAGAAATTTTCAGAAAAACTAAATCCGTATCTAAGTTTATCGACAGTTTTCTTCCCATGCACCATTCACAAAATGTGTGTAGTGACAAGGTTTCAGAGGCACCCCTGCCACACACTGTACTGTGGCCTGTGAGAGATAGATAGTGATGTAGGTGTAGACACTGTGAGTAAGTCACTGTAAGCGAAACGTATTACTCACACAGAGAAATCCAGCACTGCCAGTTCATCAGCTGGCGGCTCAACGTGGCGTGCTTCTGGCCACGGTTTAGCAAGCGTGACGTATGCAGAGGCGGGCCGTGTGCAGTGAAGGGCGGTGTGCAGAGGCGGGCCGTGTGCAGCGACTGGGCCGCGGGGACTCTGGATGGAAACGCAACACCTGCTGGCAGACGGGAGGGAGGGATGGCGGTGATTGGCCCCGGCGGGAGCCCCGCCAATCGACGCTGATTGCCCCTGCGGGCCGCGCGCCGCGGCGCTGGCGGCGTTTGCACGCGGCAGCCGACGCCGACGGCGACGCCGCCGCCTGGGGCGTCGGTGGCGCCTGACGAGCGACGCACTACACGCGACACCCTGGAGGCGAATCACGGCTACGTGCTGGGCGCAGTAACAGCTGCCACAGCGGCGCCTCGTTCATCTCCAGTCGGATACGGCACCAGCAGGGGTCTACTGCCCTGGTCTGCAATACGTACCTTTTTCTGGAGAGAGGGGGGAAATGAGGTCCACGGAGCGATAGAGTAACTTAATTAACAACACACATGCCACAGGCATTGAAATGTGAGAACACTCCCCGATAATGTGACACTCCAGTAACTTTTCTACAATCTCTTACTAGCTCACCCAAATGACTATGGTCAGAGTTAGTTTTATGAGAATGTAAAATCTGTTTAGCTCTTTTCATTACGTTACAATTCATGCAATGTAACAGTTTTTCTTTTCTTCCTCATTATTTTCTCAATAGTAATTCTCTCGCTAGAGCCCTGTCCTATTTGCCATCAGGATTTTCAGTAAGTTTTGGCCAAGAATGTGAATGAAGTTGCGAATTTGATAAATGTACGCAACTTGTGCAACATCGATATAATTATATTCTTCGTAGTACTGTGTTTGAGACCAGAGATTTTGGTCAGAGAGGTTAAATTTGCTTTGTCGAAGTAACTCAGAGAGTAGCAGTAGCAGAGTGTGTTGGATAGGTCTGGCAATTTACACTACTGCCCATTACAATTATTATACCACGAAGATGACGTGCTACAGACGCGAAATTTAACCGACAGGAAGAAGATGCTGTGATATGCAAATGATTAGCTTTTCTGACAATTCACACAAGATTGGCGCCGGTGGCGACACCTACAACGTGCTGAAATGAGGAAAGTTTCCAACCGATTTCTCACACGCAAACAGCAGTTGACCGGTGTTACCTGGTGAAACGTTGTGATGCCTCGTTTAAGGAGGAGAAATGCGTACGATCACGCTTCCGTCTTTGATAAAGGTCGGATTGTAGTTTATCGCGATTGCGGTTTATCGTATCCCGACATTGCTGCTGTTAGCAGAATATGGAATCGGTGGGTTCAGGAGGGTAAAACGGAACGCCGTGCTGGATCCCAACGGCCTCGTATCACTAGCAGTCGAGATGTCGTGATGACAGGCATCTTATCCGAATGGCTGTAACGGATCGTGCAACCACGTCTCGATCCCTGAGTCAACAGATGGGGACGTTTGCAAGACAACAACCATCTGCACGAACAGTTCGACGGCGCTTGCAGCAGCATGGACTATCAGCTCGCAGACCATGGGTGTGGTTACCCTTGACGCTGCATCACAGACAGGAGCGCATGCGATGGTGTACTCAACGACGAACCTGGGTGCACGAATGGTAAAACGTCATTTTTTTCCGATGAATCGAGGTTCTGTTTACATCATCATGATGGTCGTATCCGTGTTTGGCGACATCGCGGTGAACGCACATTGGAAGCGTGTATTCGTCTTCGCCATACTGGCGTATCCCCCGGCGTGAATGTATGGGGTGCCATTGGTTACACGTCTCGGTCACCAATTGTTTGCATTGAAGGCACTTTGAACAGTGCCGTTACATTTCAGATGTGTTACGACCCGTGGCTCTACCCTTCATTCGATCCCTTCGAAACCCTACATTTCAGCAGGATAACGCACGACCGCATGTTGCAGGTCTCGTACCGGCCTTTCTGGACACATAAAATGTTCGACTGCTGCCCTGCCCAGCACATTCTCCAGATCTCTCACCAACTGAAAACGTCCGGTCAATGGTGGCCGAGCAACTGCCTCGTCACAATGCGCCAGTCACTACTCTTGATGAACTGTGGTATCGTGTTGAAGCTGCATGGTTAGCTGTACCTGTATACGCCATCCAAGCTCTCTTTGACTCAATGCCCAGGCGTATCAAGGCCGTTATTACGGCCAGAGATGGTTGTTCTGGGTACCGATTTCTCAGGATCCATGCACCCAAATTGCGTGAAAATGTAATCACATGTCAGTTCTAGTATAATATATTTGTCCAATGAATATCAGTTTATCATCTGCATTTCTTCTTGGTGCAGCAATTTTAATGGTCAGTAGTGTACTTGGTTTAAAGAGGATAGAAGCTGGCCTGCTGTGTAGTGGAGGCAGCATTATTTATATAGAATTCTCTAATAACTTACTTGAGAAAGGATATTGGAAAAATCAGACTATGTTAATGGAATAATGATAAAAGCCTACCTTTAAGGTAATCCAGTATTTTTTTATATGTGTAACTTTGTAGCTTCTCGTTTTTAGAACATTGTGGATGGCTGAAGTTTGCTGTAAAAAAATATTGTTTGGCATTATAACTGAAACAAGTGTCAAAGGATGCAACTGGACATAAGAGAGTTATTCAGAAATATTTTCTTAACTTTGAGAGAACTTTATGAGAAGTTTATTGTCATGGACTAATGAAGCACAGTTAACTTTGAAATCTTTCTGCTCATTTATCGGTCTTTAAGATCAGTTTCCAGTTTCACTTACTTTCATAACCTTGTTTGTACACTCGCATTCCACAGCGCGAATTGCGTACGAAAAGCATTTTTGAAAACTGGTAACGTAACGTCTTGCATTGCACATAGCACTTACTGGAAACGAAATTAGATTTTTGGCAGTCACATCATTATTTGTAATAACAACAAGTTGCAAAACGTATGAATATTCTGTGCTCACAGATAGACCAATAAAATTAATTACCATCAAAGATCATGTCCACTGTAAGGCACAGTGACTGGCAGAGTGTATTTGTAAAAATAATATTAGTATCACATCAAAGGCTTTGAAACCCAGGTAACAGGTGATGGGAAAGGATCAAACGTGAACTTGTGGAAGGGAGACCGATCAGAGAGTTCGTCGTTTTCGCCAATTTAACATTTATTTAAGAAGAAAATACTGATCAAGTTAGTGCCAGATGAATAATGATATCAAAACCATCAGAATTATAGTGACATTTAAAATGACAAACTACTGAAATTTACCAATGTAAGCAAAGGAAACTGTATTCAATTCGCACAAAGCACGAGTTAATCCCATGAGTTAAAGCACAGTCTACAACCCTGGTGGCAGGCGCTCAACCCAGGTAGAGCTCTAAGGCACAAGACAACTACTCAACATTTGCTAGGTACGACAGACGACGCGGCAAAGTGCTCCCGCGGCAATAACTTAGACCTTGGTCGTTGGGCAGGATGCAGCCAAGGTAGCAGCCCAGAAGTCACGGCTGCAAACATCTAGGTAGACTCACGTGTTTCGCAGTCGACTCTGAACCTCGTAAATGACATGCGGAACACCACCCTCAAACAATAACCGAATATACACCAACAAACGATGAGACTCGCTTTAGCAAGATAAATACAAATCGTAAACTTAGATAAAACAAATAGTTAAATCCAAACATATATAAATAAACTAATATATTTATGTATACGCCTTCACAAACCTTTCAATCAGATCTGGGGAAACTCACTAAGATCAACAGAGATAATTAGAATGGATTTTGCAGTACACAATAAATACATGCACCCCCTTCTAGGTAAAATGGCAAGCAAGTACATGTAACTGACAAGGTGCAGGCACAAACAGGGCAGTTGCAGTTAAACCCCCTGAGACATGAATAAGTTTGGCAAACGCCATAGGAAACACTAATTAACGTGAGCTTAAACAAAGCATAAAATTTCACTGATTAGTGGCCCTACGTAATTCGCTTATGACTAAGATGCAGCAACACAGGTTAGAATAGATATACTGTACTAATCACAATTAGTTTTCAAATTCATACCTAGTACCTATTCCAGTACCATGAAATTTCCACAGGGTACAGTGCCACTCACCGCTGTTACCACTTCCACTGATAACGTGGCACCCGAAGATGGTGCACACATGCTGTTTACCAATAAACAGAATCACGTAGCTTCAAAGAAGACGCACTAACAACCATTGGCCACTCTCAAGCCGAGGCACACTGCAGTACAAACAAATACATGTTATTCACTGAACAAGGCACAGTAACATTGCGCCAATTTTCCCGTAAACAATAAAGCCACAAGGCCAGAATATCCACAGACAGTATGTTCGGTGCACTGTCCCACCGTGAATTATCCTACTAACTCCTCTTCAAATAACAGGAGGCAGCCCCCGTTACCAGAGCTCCAGAGCACGACCTCCGTCACCTCCTTTAACGGCTGCCCAACATTCGACAAGTCGCTCGACTGTCCGGGTGGGTACATGCGTTGTTAAACTCAAATCGTTCCAGCAAAATCCCGCCCCCTGGCACTACTGTTACAGCCCTCCCCGTTCTGTTGCGTCGTTTACATCTCCCTGTCGCCGCGCCGAGTCTTCTCACCTCAACAAGGAAAACCAAAGTCACAATAACTTAGACCTCGGTCGTTGGGCAGGATGCAGCCAAGGTAGCAGCCAAGAAGTGACTATCGATACCGGTGCCAGAGGTAGTTAGGCCAGCAAACCGAGGCCCCCACGGGTCATGCTTAATACCAGCAAAAGATTTCAGTAAAGTGCTATCGTGTGAATTTTCAAGCAGTTTTATCAGAAGGCGAGATGTATTATTATTATTTTTTGTTCATTTGCTGTGTAATTACAATAAAAGCTCTGGTACATTAATCATTTGCACGACTAAACATAAAAATTAGCACTAGTCAGGGCCAAAATTCGAAATTGAGACATTTTGTTCTGTAGTCAGATCATAATCATCATCATCATCATCATCATCATCATCATTCAACAGTTCCAGTTTCACAGGTACTAGTAATGAGCCTCTCCCACTTCACCCTGTCCAGATACGCCTGTTCACTGAGAACATCACCCACTGTTCATCCTCTGGTCACTAGATCAGCCTTGATCAAGTCCATCCATCGGGTTCGTGGTCTTCCTTGAGGTCTTTTCCCATCCACCCGTCTTTCCCAATTAATTTTTCCTGTTCTAGTTGACTCTATTCTTATCACATGCCTGTACCATCGAAGTCTAGATGTGCCAATTCGACCTAATAGGGATGTCTTTCAAAATGGTTCAAATGGCTCGGAGCACTATGGGACTAAACATCTGAGCTCATCAGTCCCCTAGAACGTAGAACTACTTAAACCTAAGTAACCTAAGGACATCACACACATCCATGCCAGAGGCAGGATTCGAACCAGCGACTGTAGCAGTCACGCGGTTTCGGACTGAAGCAAAATGTTCAAATGTGTGCGAAATCTTATGGGACTTAACTGCTAAGGTCATCATTCCCTAAGCTTACACTCTACTTAACCTAAATTATCCTAAGGACAAACACACACACCCATACCGGAGGGAGGACTCGAACCTCCGCCGGTACGAGCCGCACAGTCTATGACTGCAGCGCACTAGACCGCTCAGCTAATCCCGCTCGGCTCTGGAATGAAGAGCCTAGAAGCGCTCGGCCACAGCGGCCGACGGGATGTCTTTATTCTGGCTTCTTTCCTCACCTCCTCATTGCTTAACTTGTCCATCTTGGTGTTTTGGATGGCGGATCTAAGAAATTTCATCTCTGCTGCTTGCAGCCTTGATGATTCTCTTTTTGTGAGGGTGCATGTTTCAATACCATAGGTCAATATTGGTATGAAGTATCCATTAAACATCATCAGTTTGGCCGGTTTTGGGATCAAGTCATCCCATAAAAGTGGTCTTACTTGTTTATCCTTTTTTCACTTTGTTGATTATTTAATTTCTGACGAAGCTATCGCCGGGAATTACACTTCCAAAGTAAGGAAACTGTCCACACACTCTAGTTGGTGGTCTCCTAGTTTTACACTTGTTGGTGGCCTATCTCTGTTGACTGCCATCACCACTGTCTTGGTTATATTTCTGGAACTGAGATTTCCATTCATCAAGTCTGATCTGTACTTCCTCTTCAGTTTCACCCCGAATCATCATCTCATCAACAAAGGCAAATGCCTTCAGTTCAATTCTCCTTGACGTTCTTCGTTATAGTATCTATAACAGTGATGAATAGTAGTGGGGATAGTGCACTTCCTTGCAGAACTCCTTAGTCTCAAACCATGACGATCGTCCTTCCCCAATTTGTAGACAGCTAGTACAATCTTTGTAGTCAGATGGCGCTGTAAATTTCACTGAAAACGAGTTTTATCTGACAAACGAACTGTTTGCTGTACCAGCTAGTTGGGATTTCGCATCGTGAACAGTGAGCTCTACATATCTCAGTTCGAAAATAAATTTCCACTTGCACAATGTGATCAAAAGTATCCGGACACCCCCAAAAACAAACGTTTTTCATATTAGGTGCATTGTGCTGCCACCTCCTGCCAAGTACTCCATATCAGCGACCTCAGTAGCCATTAGACATAGTGAGAGAGCAGAATGGGGCACTCCGCGGAACTCACGGACTTCGAACGTGACCACGTGAGTGGCTGTCACTTGTGTCATAAGTCCGTACGCGAGATTTCCACACTCCTAAACATCCATAGGTCCACTGTTTCCGATGCGATAGTGAAGTGGAAGAGTGATGGGACACGTGGAGCACAAAAGCGGACAGGCCGACCTCGGCTGTTGACTGCCAGAGACCGCCGACAGTTGAAGAGAGTCGTCATGTGTAATAGGCAGACATCTATCCAGACCATCACATAGGAATTCCAAACTGCATCAGGATCCACTGCAAGTACTATAACAGTTAGGCGGGAGGTGAGAAAACTTGGTTTTCTTGGTCGAGCAGCTGCTCATAAGCCACACATCACGCCCGTAAAAGCAAAACGACGCCTCGTTTGGTGCAAAGAGCGTAAACATTGGACGATTGACCAGTGGAAAAACGTTGTGTGAAGTGACGAATCACGGTGAACAATGTGGCGATCCGATGGCTGGGTGTGGGTATGGCAAATGCCCGGTGAACGTCATCTGCCAGCGTGTGTTCCGTCAACAGTAAAATAAGAGGCGGTGGTGTTACGGTGTGATCGGGTCTTTCATGGAAGGGGCTTGCACCCCTTGTTGCTTTGCGTGGCACTATCACAGGACAGACCATTCACTGATGTTTTAAGAACCTTATATCTTCCCACTGTTGAAGAGCCATTAGGGGATGGTGACTACATCTTTCAACACGATCGAGCACCTGTTCATAATGCACGACCTGTGGCGGAGTGGTTACACTACAATAACATCCCAGTAATGGAGTGGTATGCACAGAATCCGGACCTGAATCCTACAGAATACCTTTGGGATGTTTTGGAACGCCGACTTCGTGCCAGGCTTCAACGACCGCCATTGATACCTCCCCTCAGTGCAGCACTCTGTGAAGAATGGGCTGCTATTCCCCAAGAAAGCTTCCAGCCCCTGATTGAATATATGCATGCTAGAGTAGAATCTGCCATCAAGGCTGATCATTGGCCCACAGCATATTGAATTCCAGCATTAGCGATGGAGGGCGCCACGAACGTGTAAGTCATTTTCAGGCAGGTGTCCGGCTACTTTGGATCACATAGTGTAGTACTGTTGCCTTGAACTAATATTGTTATTTGAATACAAAAAATAATTGACACATATCTGAGACGGTAACTTGACACTCAGGAATACGTCTTAGATATCTTAAAAAAACTTTCACCCTTTCCCTCAGCGTAAAGCATATACTCATGATTCATGTCCGCCCCCGATAGATGTGTGGTCAGCACGACAGACTGTCAATCCTAAGAGCCCGGGTTCGATTCCCGGCTGGGTCGGAGATTTTCTCCGCTCAGGGACTGGGTGATGTGTTGTCCTAATCATCATCATTTCATCCCCATCGACGCGCAAGTCGCCGAAGTGGCGTAAAATCGAAAGACTTGCACCAGGCGAGCGGTCTACCCGACGGGAGGCCCTCGTCACACGACATTTCATTTCATTTCACATGATTCATAAAATATTAAATATTTGATGACTGTTCGTTTGGACGTAACCAAAAGAACAGCCGTAACTTTGATCCTACAGCCACTATGAATCAAAACATAAAGCAACTGATGACACTTTCTGCCAATGGGCGTTCGTTTAAATCAATGGGGAAAGCCGAGTAGGTGCCAGACTGGGAATTGAACCAGGGTCTCCGACATACTTTGCAATTGCGTTGACCACATCACCATCGGGACACAGTGGTCATCGAAACTCCACTGACTACCATAGCATACCTCCCTTCGGACCCAAATTCTCAACTTATCCGTACAGTACAGATGTAGTCTCATTTGGACATTGCCCTCATTTTTCGCGATATTTGACCGATATCCGGAAGAGTTCGAGCAGGTTGTCGATCGGAGATGTAGTGATCATTGGCCATCCCCACCTTAATTATACGAGTATACTTGGTGTCTTTTCTTTCGGACTTGTCTGGAAGAACAGACACCACATATATAATTAAAGGCCGGCCGTGGTGGCCGTGCGGTTCTAGGCGCTGCAGTCCGGAACCGCGGGACTGCTACGGTCGCAGGTTCGAATCCTGCCTCGGGCATGGATGTGTGTGATGTCCTTAGGTTAGTTAGGTTTACGTAGTTCTAAGTTCTAGGGGACTGATGACCTAAGATGTTATGTCCCATAGTGCTCAGAGCTATTTGAACCATTTGAACCATATAATTAAGGATTGGGTGGCCAAAGATGACTCCAGTGCGGATGCACATTATACTCGAACACTTACGAGAAACACCAAAATACAGCGAGTGAATGCAGCGAATAACATGGATAATGGGCAGGAGGCACAACATCAGTTGTGTGCGGGTAAGTTGAGAATTTGGATCTGATGGGAGGTGCTCAAGGGTAGTCCGTGGAGTAGCGGCGACCACTGTGTTCCGATGGCGCGTCAGTTCCGCCTTGCGCATCAACGTAGGTTCTTATTACTTCTGTCTGTACGACAACGGTGACTGTGCCGAACTTGCGTGTACTCAGTCTTGTGTGTGTCACATCGTTCTTGCCTAGCGGTGTTCGATGTTGGTTTGTTCTCTGGCGGGGCCATTCTCTGTCCGTGCCATGTTGTCAGTCTCCCAAAAATACTTCTCGCGGGGGTTGCGTGCATTTCAGTTTTGGCAAGAATACACGTCACGTGCAACTGGGCTCTGTAGACATTCATGACTGCTTGCTTGATACGATTAGAGCTACGTCTGATCAGGTAGATACTGCTTATTTTGTTTGTGATTTTTATGCTTTTCTTGTGGAGCTTCAAGAACAAGTAAAGGCAGGACGCCTACTCTCTTGGGTTGCTTCTCTGGTGATGTTTACACATCGTGATGGTACGGTTAATCTAGTCGTTCCTGCAAATGCGGCGATCTATTACCGTTAAAGTTTACTATCTTCCCCTCCCCCCCCCCCCCCCTCGAAGTGAATTTAATAAGGCGGCGTAGTCCTTCGCCGGTATGAGGTGGTCTTGCTGGTCTGCTCAGATCTCCGGCAATGTTGCAGTGTTATCAGCGCCGTATAAATGCGTATTCAAACTAATATTCGTACACACCTGAATGTTTGTGGTTACCGGATTCCTGTTGTGTATGCCGAGCAAGTAGGAACCTGCTTCCTTTGTAATGAAAGTCACCGTACCAGACCCAAACGTCTGCGCCGTGTTACGGCTTTAAAGTAGACCTATGAAAACCGTCGTCCGTTGAAATTAACTGAATTAATATCTTCGCAATCTGCTGCTAATACTTCACCAGCCTTAGACGACTCTGGGAAGACTTTTTCCCCTTTCCGCGTGACTTTCCGTCGTTATCGGCAAATTCAGATACGCCTGATGTATATTTTAAGAAGCCTGCACAGGTGGCCCAATTTAAACACCGGCGGACTTAGGACGGTGCATATTTTGAAGTCACCCCTCCACAATCACACCTATCTGAGAATGTGATGGTGAGGGGCGCTTCTTCCACTGAGATGATTTGAATTCTGAGACAAATTTCGGTCTTGTTTCGCCAGGGATGACGAGGCTGGTTTTGCTGATGTAGAAATGAATGTTGCATCTGCGTCCTCTCCTCCACCTGTAGGAACGTCTGTTGCTGTGGGTTCCGATGATTTAACGGAGACATCATCTGCTGTTCTGCCTTTCCAGTGGTCTAGTAAAATGCAATCCAGTCCTCAATGTGATACGATGGAGCAATAAGTTACTGAGGATTCTCATCCGTGTAGTCACATGATGCTGGCAGCTTCAGACACTGCACTGTCTCTTCCTTATGAGATTCTAATGACCAACTTTGAAACGCTAGATGACGGTCGGGATACAGGGTGTCGTTTTTATGATCTAGCCTAAATTTTTCTTTACACGCGATTGGACCTGCTGACGCAGAAGAGGCAGAGGAACCTGCAGTCCGGCGACTTGAACCGGTCGGGACAGGAGACCGACACTTCGTGTGAAGATATCGAGTATGAAACTTCTTGAAACGTTTTCGTAGAACGACGCCTTGACTCGGCTGATAGCCCGGAAAGACTTCATCACATTTTAAAGTTGTTTAGTGATCCGGCAGCACTAGTATCTACCTGCAACTTCAACTCTGTATTGCTCGTGGTTAAAGTAATTATCGACATCACCGGAATTCTATCGGCTGACGTGGACAATAGACTGGTCCTTTTCTTTGACAGGCACTGACACCTAGCGTGCCCGCGTTGGCTATGTTGAAATGGTTGCCAGCGGTATAAATTGATTGACAGAAACGATATGCAAGGACGCCTTCTATCTACTGCCGCATTGATTGGTATAGCACTTGCCCGCGAAAGGCAAAGGTCCCGAGTACGAGTCTCGGTCCAGCACACAGTTTTAATCTGCCAGGAACGTTCATATCAGCGTACACTCCGCTGCAGAGTGAATATCTCATTCTGGAAACATCCCCCAGACGATGGCTAAGCCATGGTTCCGCAGTATCCTGTCTTTCAGGAGTGCAAGTTCTGCAAGGTCTGCAGGAGAGCTTCAGTAAAGTTAGGAAGGTAGGAGACGAAATACTGGCAGAAGTAAAGCTGTGAGAACGGGACGTGAGTCGTGCTTAGGTAGCTCAGTTGGTAGAGCACTGCCGGCCGGAGTGGCCTTGCGGTTCTAGGCGCTACAGTCTGGAGCCGAGCGACCGCTACGGTCGCAGGTTCGAATCCTGCCTCGGGCATGGATGTGTGTGATGTCCTTAGGTTAGTTAGGTTTAATTAGTTCTAAGTTCTAGGCGACTGATGACCTCAGCAGTTAAGTCGCATAGTGCTCAGAGCCATTTGAACCATTTTGGTAGAGCACTTGCCCGCGAAAGGCAAAGGTCCCGAGTTCGAGTCTCGGTCGGGCACACAGTTTTAATATGCCAGAAAGTTTCATAGCTATACATATTTAAATCGTTTGGACACAAAATGCCTTCGAAAAATGGCATCTGCAATGTAGGTGCTTTCCAGGCAGAGAGTCTGGTACCGAGCGCCTCGGGTTTCGAATCCGCGCCAGACGGCATGGAACTCGATGACCGCTAGAGGTCTCTGCAGCGGTCGCAGTGGCTGCACGCGCTCCTGGCCCCAGGTCAAACGTGATGGCGCTACTGTGGAGCACGTGGCCCCAAAGGCCAATAACGACATATCCTGGCATGTGATTTGGATGCTACCTCTCATTCAGCGAGGCAGTCTGGTATCCGTGTCGAGTCAGTTGACATCTCGCTTGCAGATATACTGTTTACCTTGCGTGTGCTTGCATCCCATTTATGAGTGGACATTGTTTTGATTTTTTGAGGTTGCTTACTACTTTGTTGTTGATCTTGGTGTCTTGCTCGGATGTCCGTTGTCGTGCTTGTCTGTCCATTCCCGTTCGTCCATCGTGTTTGTACACAGGACGCTGCCATTCGGTCACACCGCGTTTGCGCCAACGGCAACCCCGCAACCGTTCCTGTCTTGGTTACAAAATTTTGGCGAAGAGGTAAACGGTAGTAGTTGTTCGCATGAGGCTAAGTTGGTCTGTCTTCTGGAGCAACAGCAGCAGCTCATCCAGCACAGCAACAGCTCCAGTTAGACATCTTACAACAGTCACTGCGGCTGCTAACGGACGAAGTCGATGCCTGGGACGAATTACGACAAGAGCTTCCGAGTCCTCGGGTGTCCAATGCTTTCCCACGTCTGCCGTCGTTCCCACCATTTAATGACGCTAAAGAAGACTGGCAAACATACTTACATCGGCTGAAACAACATTTGGCGGCGTTTCAAGTCACGTTTGACCCCTTGCAGCAGTTGTTATTTTTGCCTTGGGCCTCCCCAGACACATTCTTTCTTCTCCGCAAGTTGGCACCTTTGTCCGATCCTGTAGCTCTCTCTTTCCAGGAGACTTGCCTTTTGTTGACAAACTATTATTCGCAGCATTACCATGTGGTCGTTTCTTGGCCGGAGTTCCACCAGTACCATAAACAGCCTTGTCAATCGTATGGTTCCTGTGTCAGGGACTTGCAGGGTCTCAGCGTTGAAACTCGATAATCCCTTACTGGACGAGATTCTCCACATTGCCCAATCTTCTGAAATTTCTCAGGCGGCTAACGAGCATCTCACGGCATGGCCGGAAGTGGCGGCGATCGATGCGTCTCCGCGTGTTGCACCCTCGCGACGTCGACGTGGCCCGTCCAACAGAGGCTATCGCCAACGGGATTGCTCCTTGTCTGACGCCTCTGTAGCATCAGAGCCTCCGGTCGCTCCTCGTCACCAGTCGCACGGCCCACTTCCATCCTACCCACAGTGCTTTATCGCACACTCTCGAGCTGATTGCCCCCACCGCTGGAAAACGTGCATGCTGTGTGAGAAGGAGGGCCACATCCGATCTGTTTGTTGTAGTTGCTCGACTTGCTCCTGTCCTGCCCCTACTGGGCCTCAGGATACAGTACATGCTCTGTAATCAGTCATCCTGCGGGAGGACCCATCAGCACGAAGCTATTCCACGCGCTCCGCCTTTTTACTGAGGATGTCAGTTTTCAGGTCGACACTGGGGCCACCGTCTCCCTGATTAATGTTGTGACATATGCCCACTTGGGCTCCCCTACGTTTTCTCCTCCCTCTTCTTACCCTATTTGTCATCAGCCATCTGTCAGCATCGAATATTTTTGGCCTGGATGCTTTTCAGCTGTTTGGCTTTTCCCTTACCGATGAAGTGAAGGTCATTTCCATGGCTGTTCCTTTTCAGGACTTGGTGCTCGGCTTTTGCGCCATTGTTTGCAACGGATCACGGTGTGCTTCACGTTTTCAGGAGCACGTCACACTTCAGCCGAATGCGCAGCCTCTCTTCTTTCAGGCCAGACCCATTCCGGTGGCCTTACAGCAAGCCGTCAAGCAGGAACTTGATCGGCTCCAGGCTGCTGGTGTCCTAGAGCCTGTGACATACACTTCTTTGGTGACACCATTTGAGATCGTACAGAAACCAAATGGGTCCCTTCGGCTGTGTGAAGACTTTAGCGCTACCGCCAAAGCTCAATCCTTAGTAGACACTTACCACATTCCTTGACAAGAAGACCTCGCCAAGCTTGCAAGGGTCGAGTACTTTTCTAAGATCGGCCTGGCTGAGGCATATCACCAGTTATCCTTGGATGCTGATTCCCAGGACGTCATGATTATCAACATGGCTTGCGGATTATACAAGTACAAGCGGCTTCCATTTGGTGTCTCTTCGGCTCTGAAAATTTTCCAGCCATTCCTGGAGTAGCTTACGCAACCCAGCCTGCATGAATTATGTGGATGACATTTTGGTCACCCGGCGTTCCCGCCAGGAATATTTGCAAAACCTCAGAGCCTTATTTCACGCTCTGCAATAAGCAGGTTTACGCTGTCGGCTGGACAAGTGTTGTTTCTTACAACTGGAAGCGTAATACTTAGGCCCCTGGCTTAGCAAATATGGCATTCACCCTTCGGATCGCAATGTCGCGGCCACTGAGGCCCTTGCTCCTCCCAAGGACTTATCTGAACTCCAGGTGTTTCTTGGGCAAGGTTACGTAAAGTTCTTACCACAAGCTGCCTCCATTGCTCAACCCCTTAATCACTTGCATCGCAAAGGTGTGCATTTTGATTGGACTCCTGGCTGTGACCAGGTTTTTCTCCATTTAAAGACTATGCTGAAGTCTGCCCCTTGCCTTCCTCCCTTCTCTCCAGACCACGCCTTGATTGTAGCAGCTGATGCGTCGGCATATGGCATTCGGGAAGTCCTCGCACATCGGAATACTGAGAACAGCCTATCGCTAATGCATCCAAGACGTTAACCCCAACACAACAGAACTACTCCCAGATTGAAAAGGAAGCCCTGTTGATCGTGTAAACCGTCCAAAATTTTCACATCTATCTCTTTGGGGCCAGGTTCACCCTCCTGACAAACCATAAACCCTTAATTACGGTTTTTGACCCCACTCTCACCTTCCAGAGAGAATGGCTCAACGTCTTCAGCTCTGGGCGTTATTTTTACGGAGCTACACTCACACCATCCGGTATAAGCCCACCGCCCACCATGCTAACGTGGACGCTTTGTCACGTCTCCCAGCAGGCCCCAATCCTGCGTTTGATCAAGAGAAGGTCCTCTGATTTCACGCTGATTCTGCTCCCCCCCCCCCCTCCCCCCACCGCCCCGGCATGCACTGGACGGTCTGCCTCTTATGGCTGCTCACATTGCCACAGCTACATGTCGAGACCCTACCTTGTGACAGGTCCTCCGCTACGTGGTCCACAGTTGGCCCCAATGTATTACTCGTCGGATGCAGACTTTCGCCCTTGGTGCCACCTGTCCCACAGGTTCTCCGTGGTCGATGATGTCCTCCTGTTATCCACAGAGTCAGATGCCCATCGGGTGGTTATACCTCCGGATTTCCGACATCATGTCCTCCTCAGATTGTTAACTGCGGGCACAGGGGTATGTCCCACATGAATGTTTTGGCTCTCCAGCACGTTTATTGTCCCGGAATCGATGGCAATATTGACCGCCTGGTCCCAGTTGCACAGTGTGTGCGTGTCACCAGGCAAGCCCCCCTCAGTCGTTCGTAGCCTGGCCTTTGCCTCGCTGGCCCTGGGATTGCATCAATCTCGATTTTGCGGGCCCATTTTTGGAGTCTATGTGGTTACTTACAATTGATGCCTACTCCAAATACCCATATGTCGTCCGCATGGCGTCCACCACCACTGAGGCCGCACTCCTGGCCCTGGCCCAGGTTCTCGCCATTGAGGGCCTGCCTTACACATTCGTCTCCAATAATGGTCCCCAATTCGCAGCATCCTCCTTCCACGACTTCTGTTAGGCCAACAGTATCAAACAAATGTGCAGCACACCTTTCCACCCTTCCTCCAACGGCGCAGCAGAGAGGCTTGTTCGCACATTTTAACAACAGTTGACAAAGGCAGTCGGAACATATCCAACCACATCGGCGATCACCCTGTTCTTGAGCACATATCGCACCACGCCCATTGACGGAGATAGTCCGGCAGAGCCCCTCCATGCGAGACAGCCACGGACCCTGGTCCATTTGCTGATGCCGTCACTCTCCCAGCCCCGCTCCCGGCCCCCTCAGCGTTACGCCCCTGGCGAGGCCATGTGGGTCCACGTGTATGGGAACCCCTACATGGTAGTCGCGGCCCATGGGCAGCGTGTGACGTCAGTGCAGACATCGAAAGGGTTGGAGCGCTGCCATAATTACCAGCTCCGCCCAAGTAAACCCGCGGGACTCCCGCCGCCGCCTCCTCCTACAACCCCTCATTCAGGTAGAGACGAGGTCCTCGAGTCGCCACCGCTGCCCCCAGCTGCTGCCTCCCCGTGAGCCTGCCGCCGGCTCTCCCGCCCCCAGGTGGCTCGGAAGCTCCCTCCGACTTCATGGCATCTAGGTTTCGCTGTCATGGACACCACTCGGTCCCGAGTCTAACGTGAGGGCGCGACTGTGGAGCACGTGGTCCCAGCCGTCATTAACGACATACCCGTTCTGTATTTAGGCGGCTGCCTCTCACCCAGCGAGGCAGTCTGGTATTCGTATCGAGTCAGTTGACATCTCACTTACATACATCGTGTATACGTTGCGTGTGCTTGCTTCCCGTTTACGAATGGACGTTGTTTTGATTTCGTGAGGTTCTCTCTTGGAAACCCTGTTGCTTTGTACTTTGTTGTTGAAGTCTTGTTCGATTGTCTGTCGTCGTGCTTTCCGTCCATTCCGCTTCGTCCGTCTTGTTTGTACGCGGGCCGCTCCCGATCGATCCCGCCGCGTTTGCATTATCGGCAACCCTGCGACCGTTCATGTGGCGGTTACAGCAGAGAGCTATCACTGAGTTTCTTTAGGAGGAAAACCAGAACATAGAAGATATTAATAGGTGCCTGCATAATGTCTTCGGAGATTTGGCAGAGGAAGAAAACACATTGAGCCGCTGGGCGACGCTTCTGTCATCATCGCAGGAACCTGTGCGAACTTCAGCGTGCTGGCTGGCGGCCCAGAGCTCCATTTGTGGTACTCGTAGGTGTGTGCCTCTCCGCCAAACAGAAGACCATAAAAGGGAACAAAGGACATTCATTACGGAATTGCTCGTGCGTTACGAATCTCTCAGTGACAGTCTTTTGCCTAACAGTCACAGGCGATGAAACATGGGCTCAGCATTTCGAATCGGAAACAAAAAGACAGTTCGTGGTGTGGCACCACACTACCTCTCCTTGGAACGAAGAGTTCATAACTGCACGCTCAGCTGGTGAAGTATTGCCAGTGGTCTTCTGGAACTGTGAAGCCGTTATTCTGTTTAATGTCCTCCCTCAATATGCAGCAGTCAACTGGAAAATGTTTTGTGGTACCCACACGAAATTGAAGATACGACTTCCGCGCGAAAAAGAAGATAAACGCAAGGCCTCACAAAAGTCTCCGCACCTGCAAGAAGCTCACAAAAGTTCGTTCGTCCCCACACCCCGCATCAAGCACCTTCCGACTTCCATCTGTTCGTTCGGCCAAATGGAGGCGGCACTCAGCCGAAAGCAGTACGTGGATGACCGGCAGGGTGTTGATGCTGTAAGACGGTTCCGACGTCGACAAACTGAGTGGCACCATTCGGGCATACAGTCTCTCCTAGTAAGGTAGCGCAAGGAGATTGTTGAAGAATTGGGTTTTGCAGCCAAAAGAGGCGGGAATAATATCTTGTAAAGAAATCCTAGATAAAACCAACGTGCTATTAGAAAAAAAGTGTTTCATTGCTTATTGAACGACGCCCGTGGTTTTGAGAAGTAGTCCACTATTGGGACAGTTGGCAACTGAATTCCAACCTTCTTCTAAAGCCGGAATCTCATCACATCACGGTATCTGAGTAAGAATAACAATTACAATATTTTATCATTCACGTTCAAAGATTGTTAGTAGTTCCTATTAATGAATTTTGTATATAAGAAGGTCACTTGCTACATTTTGAGCCAGCCGATGTGGTGGTGCGGCTCTAGGCGCTTCAGTCCGGAAGCGCGCTGCTGCTGCGGTCGATGGTTCGAATCCCGCCTCGGGCATGGATGTGTGTGATGTCCTTAGGTTAGTTAGGCTTAAGTAGCTCTAAGGGGACTGATGACCTCAGATGTCAAGTCCAATAGTGCTGAGAGCTATTTGAACCATTTTTACATTTTGACGTAACGTAAAACTAACGCTAATAACTAACAAGAGCACTCAATTAATTTTTATATGTACTTTGACAGCAACGGCTTTGCCGCAGTGGTTACACCGGTTCCCGTGAGATCACCGAAGCTAAGCGCTGTCGGGCATGGTCGGTTTCTCGATGAGTGACCATCCTGGCCGCCATGCGCTGGTCTCATTTTTCGGGGTGCACTCAGCCTCTTGATGCCAATTGAGGAGCTACTCGACCGAATAGTAGCGGCTTCGGTCAAGAATACCATCATAACCCCCAGGAGAGCGATGTGATGAACTCACTACCCCCGTATCCGCATCCTCCACGGTGGATGACACGGCGGTCGGATGGCACCGGTAGGCCACTCGTGGCCTGAAGACGGAGTGCTTTTTCTTATGTATTTTGACAACATGTTCAAAAAAATTTAATATCTTAATGTTTCTTGAAGAGAACAAATTCTTTTTATCACTGGTAATTTGACAGAAAATCATATTCCCCAAAACAGCCTTATTCCAAAAAGAAGGAAACAGAAAGATCAAAGAGGTATTCTTAATTCTGCTGCACAAAAGCAAAATGGTCTGCTGCTGTGTAAATGACACAATAACTTGTTGTTTCTGTAGCAAAAAAATGGTTCAAATGGCTCTGAGCACTATGGGAGTTAACTTCGAAGGTCATCAGTCCCCTAGAACTTAGAACTACTTAAACCTAACTAACCTAAGGACATCACCAACATCCATGCCCGAGGCAGGATTCGAACCTGCGACCGTAGCTATCGCGCGATTCCAGACTGTAGCGCCTAGAACCGCTCGGCCACCAAGGCCGGCTGTTTCTGCAGCATCAAATACAACTGTTGTGAACCCAGTAATTAATGTTCGTCAATGGTCAAGGGAACACTTCAAAGTTCCTCGACCATCCATCCTGTCAGAACACGAGAAAAAGATGGGTGGGACTGATAGAATTGATCAAAATTTGAATCACTAGACTATAAATATCAATAAACGAAAATGGTACCATCCTCTTTTCATTTGATTATTGGATATCACTGTACACAATTTCTGGATGCCCTGCCGCAAAAACTGAAATACAATCTCTCATACAAATTATCAAATAGATACTGTACAGGTCTACTTGAGGAAATACGCAACGCCACAGAACGGAAGTGAACGAATATTGCACTCCACTACTGCAGCAGGTATTGTCCACATTGACGAAATGTGTCATCTCATTTTCTTAAATGCAGTAAATCGAAAGAAGACCATGGGTTAGAATGAAGTGTGTGATATCTGCGCGTAGTCAGTTCACAAGACGTACAAGGGAGTACACATAATGTGGCCTAACTCTTCTTCGAACGCAAGCTACGTGGATTTAGTTGATGAAATATAACGTTACTCTGCAATATTAAAAGAATTGCTACGATAAGGGCCGAAAGACAGTGAATAATGTAGCCTATAGGGCTTTTATCGTCTTCCTTGATAACATGAAACGGTGTATAGTCTTCCTTGATGAGATAAGGCAAAATATCTGTTCCACTTCATGTGGTATTCCGGTTGACAAGGACTACACCGATCTGTCCGGCACATTTTAACAGACTGCATTTTATACCGTGATGCAAGGGCAGAAGCACAAGTTGATGGGGATCTGCCTCGTGTTTTAGATAGCGATGAGACGTGTGTGTCTAGGGTTTTAAAGTTTTGTGATGTTTCTGGACTGTGGCCTAAACGTTTAGGCTGGAGGTTTTAGTGTATTGCAGAGTGGCTGACTCCTCCCTTTTTTCCTTGCGGTCAGCCAGCCACTTCCATCCCACGCCCTGCTTCATCCCACGCTTCGGTGTGGGTAGGCACATATTTTTCAAAGCTTGTTACCTGTCTTTTATGTTCTGTTTCATATTACTGTTCTGAGTTTTTTTTCTTGACGCCCATCTCACTATGTTACTGAGCGGGCGCTGAAGACCTTGCTGTCGTGCGCCCAAAAAACCCTGAACCTCTACTTCTTCTACCCCCCTCATCGTCCACTCCCCCCCCCCCCCCCCCTCAGATGTGCCTGACCTTACTTTTCGACAGAATTTGCATCCTCAGTATGGTTTGAATTATTTTCATGAACTCATTACTGCCTCGAGTAATTTCTTGTTAATTTTTGCGTTTATTACTTTTACATTGTTTGTGTGTAGTCCTAAAGCATCGACTGCACATCGATCAGCTCAACGTCGCGATACGGCATCAAGAAGGTGCGGACCGGTGCGCCAATGGAATGCGCGGGCAGCCCGACACCTTAGAGTTCAGTGCTGATTTAGTCAGCCGGCCGTCGCTGGCCAGCCCAGTTCCGTCGCAGACCTCGAGAGCATCAGTAGTGTAAAATAGGAAGACGATTCTCCTGCGGATATTAAGAGAGAGTAGAGTACTTGTACCTAGGAGACCAGGAAGCACCAGAATTAAGAGAAGTTCCTTTTTCTTCTTTTTTTTTTATTAGTAAGGGACCAATCTGCTGAGGTCATCTGTCTCTAAACTTACACTGTACTTAAACTAACTTATGCTTGAAACAACACACACACACACACACACACACACACACACACACACCAATGCCCGAGGGACTACTCGGACCTCCGGCAGCAGTGCCGCGCAATCCGTGACATGGTGCCTCTAAGAGAAGTTAGTTTCTTTCCTTTTCAGGAAGATAGAGCTATATCAATCTACAGCTGTTATATCCAGTTCATTTTGGATTCCTGCCACCGGCCATCTCAACTTCAATCCTTTCTTGTTTTTGTCAGTGCTGACTCCTATAGGTGCCGATACAACATCTGGCTCTGATGATTCCAGAACCAACGCTGCCTTCGTTCTTCGCTGCTCTGTCCCAACGCCTCACTAATATTACCCTCTTTTCTCTCACAGTAGCATTGCTACTAATTGTGTTCTTTCTTGCAGACTATCCGCAACGCTTCCTCTACTTGCCTTGCTTCTCATTATTTTCTTGAAACCCTCCTCTCATTAAAATGGCCTCTAACCCGTCTCCCACACCACCTGCGCCTACGCCTCTTGTTGCTGCTGGCTTTGATCCAATACAGTTTCTTCAGTTTCAGAACCACAAAATGTCACAGTTGATGACGGCAGTCAAGCAGCTCGTTAATCTATAAGCAGCTGCTGCATCATCTCCTCCACTACAGCCACCCACATCCCTGGCACGGCCTACGTGCACCATACCGTTCCGAGTTTTCAGTGACCAGCAAGAGTAGTGGAACGAGTACTGCGCTCAGTTCGACGCTCATTGTGCTACACATCAACTGCAAGGTACTGTGAGAGTATTACGAGGATCGAGTAGAGATTTATGCAACTTGTTGCAAGTTCTCTTCGACTGCGGCAAAAGCCAGAACAGACATACAGTCTGTGGGTCACTGAACTCCAGGGTTCGACACCACGGTATTGCTTTCAGTGTTACTGTGGACAGTACTACAGTGACGTTATGATTCGTGATGCAATTACGTACTTTGTGACTGACAGTGGGATTCGTGAACAAATTCTGAAACATTTTGATCCTACTTTGAAACAAGTGTTACAAATTATTGAACATCAGGACTCGTGTGATGGTACCCTAGAAAACTTTGCTACGGTCGCAGGTTCGAATCCTACCGCGGGCATGAATATGTGTGATGTCCTTAGGTTAGTTTAAGTAGTTCTAATTTCTAGGGCACTGATGACCTCAGATGTTAAGCCCCATAGTGCTCAGAGCAATTTGAACCATTTGAGCATCACACACATCCATGCCCAAGGCAGGATTCGAACCTGCAACCGTAGCAGTCACGCGGTTCCGGACTAAAGCTCCTAGAGCAGTTCGGCCACCGCGGCCTGCACTACTTCCTCATTCTATACTGAAAATCTCCTCTTCAACTATCTCTCACCTCCTCTGACTTCCCTTCTGGTGCAGGCTATGCTTGGTTCACGATTTTGGCCTTGATTTCCAGTTTCACTGCTAGCGCTTTCTTCACCTTCCATTAACAGTTATATGGTGCCCATCATTGGGTTTGACCTGCCATCTTTTCCCGTCGGTATCCGATCGGGAGAAAGTAGTCGGCCCACTTACTTATTGCAGACATAAGCACCGAATCATCGTGTAGCGTTGTCTAATGCAAATGAGAAATGTCCTGTGCATTCAGTATAACAATTACTGCAACGACGCGATTACCTCGATTCGCAACATTCATTTGGCACCTTCGTTGACCTCATCGCTGATGTTGCTTTCGAAGAGCAAACCACGTTCTTTCAAGCCGAATTGTGTGACCAGAGGCTGTTGCTGTAGGCGATGGTGCCTGGCCCTATCAGATCGCTTCCGTATATGAAGTGCGTGTTGTGCAGGTGAAGTCGCCCAATGTGGCGTGTGCTCCGCCTCTCTGCCCTTTCGCAATGAAACCCTTCCTTTCTGTTGTCGTAGTATGCCCACAGTCCAGCACAGCAGCGTTCGCTCTCATAAGTGCAAAGTACCTTCTCACTCAGAGAATTTAGTTTTTTCCCAACCGGCTACTGATATTAGTAATGACCGCATTCAGCAAGTGCCTTCATCCCGTCCAACTGCTGTACTACGACAGTCAGACAAACTGCTTGTGAAAGTAGTCATTGCAGGACACTGTGTGCCACTTCAGGTAGACACTGGCGCTTCCGTTACATCGCTTATTTGTGCCACTTATGAATAGTTGGGCACGCCACATCTGAAAAAATAACACACGCAACTTACTGCAGTTGATCCAAGTGTGGCAACCAAAGATACTAAGTGCACGTAAAGACTTGCGTCTGCATCCCCTGCAAATACAGAGGGCCGCGTCTGCAACAAAACAAGCGGAGGTGATTGTCAAACCTATAAGCGATTGCATGACCGGCTTCTGAACAGTAACAACCAAAACCAACATAAACACCAGAAACATGAACATCAAAAGCCAATCACCCAAAACACCGAAATACAAATAACCTTCATCAAAACAGACAAGCTAGCGAAGAGCAATTTTCTGGACAAGACAAATGAGTCTTCTGCCGGAGAACTACAATGAAAATGAACTAATCCCTCCCACCCCCCTCCCACCACCCCAACCGCCCCCAACCCCCACACACACATTCAGCGATGTTAGTAGATAGCTAGATTAATATTATAGAATACATTCCTCCTCAGAAAAATCAGAACACCTTGAACGACCAGACACAGGAAGTTCATAATTACACGACAAGTACACTACTATTTTCTGCAGAAACGATTAGCATTTCAGTCAGCTCGGCTTAGCATATGTCCTGTTGCGTAGTAGGCAAAAGGTCCGCCATGGGCCGTGATAACTTGTTCCACTCCTGACGGCATCGATGCTCATAAGGCGCTATTGGCGTCCTGTGGTATAACCATACTATATTCAGTTGGTTCCAAAGTTCGTTTATGGGGGTTGGCAGTGGGTCACAGCACTGCTAATGACATATCACGATATCCCACACATTTCCGATTGGCAACAAGTCTGGTGATCTGGCAGGCCAGGGCAAAAGGCTGACATCGTGTGACACAGAGAAGGCTGGGGTTCGTGCAGTAACATGCGGTCGTGCATTATTTTGCTGAAAAATGGCGTCTGGGGAGTAGTGCAGAAAGGGTATAGTACAAGTTGCTGGATGCCATTACGTAGGTCACGCTGAACACAGCGCCCTGGACACGCACCAAATTCGATTTCTGTTTGTACCTAGCTTCAGCCCACACCATAAGGCCTTGAGTTGGCGCTGTATATCTTGGGCGAATGTAGTCACTGTGATGCTGTTCCCCCTCTCTGCGGCGAACTAAAATGCGGCCATCATTTTCCAATAAAGACAACCTACATTCGTCCGAAAACACTATTTGATGCAATTCCTGTCCCCAGCAAAATCTTTCCATTCACCACTGGTGTTAAACATATTTCTGCGCATTTGTCAAAGATAGGAGTAAAACATGATTCCAATGGCTCTGAGCACTATGGGACTTAATATCTGAGGTGATCAGTCCCCTATAACTTAGAACTGCTTAAACATAACTAACCTAAGGACATTACACACAACCATGCCCGAGGGAGGATTCGAACCTGCGAGCGTAGCGGTCGCACAGCTCCAGACTGAAGTGCCCAGAACCGCTCGGCCAAAGATAGCCGAAGAAATGGACGACGCGCACGTAATCACTGCCGTAATTAACGGCGAATCTTAGTAGCCTGTATACCATCGAAGTAAAATATGCCCATTTGTATCGCGGTGGGTGACAAGAGCGCTGATTAATAACTAAATCTGTACTCGTATGTTTTCTGAATGTGCTAAATTCATGCTTCCCATCATTCTTTATTAGTGTTAAATCTAAGTAATTATACGGTTGTCTTATTCAAAATCCATAGTGAATCTCATTTTCGAGTGTTGAGAGCTCATTTTTTGTGCTACGTTTTCGACATCATTTTTATCTCCTTTGTATAATGAAATAGTCGTCAACATATCTCCTGTAATATGCAATTTTCTCAGCGATATCAGGATATTCATCAAAGAATTCCTTTTCCAAGTGGTTTAAAAAATGTCATCAGGCGTCCCAGCTAAACTGCTCCTCATTGCCAACCCGTCTTTCTGTTGGTAAATTTTACCACTGAAAGTAAAGTAATTGAACGATAAGACATGTTCCAACATTTTCACTAGTTCAGTCACTTCCCTCAATGCCAATTTACCATTAGTGAGGAGATTGTTCTTAATTATCTACAGCTTGGTGATATTCAATGAAGCTAGTGACCCATCCTGAGGTATAACTACGTCTTTAATTTATTCGGCAAATTCGTAGATGTTCCTAATGTCAAAAGTCCGACGATATGTACATGCCGCCTTCAATCTGTTATTTAGCTCTTTATTTAATTCATAACTTGGGCTGCGGGTATTATCGACGATCGGGCGAATCGACTTTTCAACCTCATGGAGCTTTATCTGTGGCCGTAAAATCGATGATTTGCAGATTCATTACCTTCAAATTAAACTTTTCCTCCTCCGTGAAGAGAAACACATTGTTATCTATTTGTTTCCTTATGTCTGTTTGAAATTCCCTGGTTGGATCTTTCTTGACCTCTACTATTCCGTTCTCTATAAAGAACATTTCGGTTTTCTCTAAATAGTCTGTATCATGTATTAAAACTATAGTGCCGCCCTTATCTGCCTTTGTGACGACAGTCTTCTGTGATTCTAACTTCTTATTCAAGCCATTAAGAGTTAGTAGTTCGTTTCCGTTCTTGTGAGCAGAATGCATTTCATCTACAATCGACTTCTTTACTTTAACTGTCGTGTTGGTCTGTTCGTATCTGTTCGTATTTTAGATATCACTTGCAACTTTCACTTCTGCGACAGTCTTTTTATTGTATTTAACTCCGGGATGTAGGTTATACTGCAACCCTTTATTTAAAAGATTCTGCTCATCCTTTGTTAATTCTATCTCAGTTAAGTTCTCGACCAGCATAAAATGTATGCAGTTTTTTACGCTCCGTTTCGTTATCAATATTAAAATTTACACCTAGCTTAAAAAGTTTCTTCTGATGTCTGTTTAGCGTTAATTTTCGCTCGCTGTCAGTTCTGTTTTCTATCTTTCCGAATACGTATGTGAACTGTCGTGGAGATAAAATGTTAACTAGAATCAAATGAAGATTAAAAACTTCTCTATTTAACTTATCTTTCATTTTAGATGCTTCTCGAATTTGAGTTTTAACCCACAATACTTCACTTTTACGTTTTGCTATTTGTGCTACGTTTGACATATTACTGATTCTTACTTTTGCGTAATTAGGAGTAACCCGTGCATCTAAGTATGTTTTGTCAAATTTTATTTTCAAGTTTTCTTTCATTATCTTTGTCCTAAAACGTAAGAACTTCGTAATGCATCCCGAAGCCGGACGTGGCACAAGCTTTGCAAAATAAACATAATGTCAGATGGGATACCGCAATCACTGGTTATTTCTTATAAGCCGTCTTGATTGCAAAAATATTCATTCACATGATCGGTTCCGGTTCCTCTACATCCATCTTCAGATCTGAAACGATAATGATACTAATTTACTATTTCAAATGCAAACCTTTTTCATCCTATCCGATCAACATCAAATGTACCAGAACGTACCTCCAATTTCGGTAACAGGAGTAACCCATCCACACACAGCAACTTTCATAAGCTTGCTTTGCTCAGTCCAATCTCGCCTCATGAATGACGATGAAATGATGAGGACAACACAGACACCCAGTCATCTCGAGGCAGGTGAAAATCCCTGACCCGCCAGGAATCGAACCCGGGACCCCGTGCTCGAGAAGCGAGAACGCGACCGCGAGACCACGAGCTGCGGGCTTCTCGATTTACGCCTAATGACTCTGCTCTTTTCGAAGTTTTTGGTCGTACCAGACGCTGGGAGAGAGGAACGACTCTTCAAAATTTGGAGCGTTCATGAACTTAACTCAAGGTCCAGCTGGGTTGCTGCGGGGCCATCGGAACTAGATGAGTGCTTGTCGATTGCGAGAGTCTGCAGCAGATTTTCTGTCTCCACATTCACGTCCTATCGGGATTTTGCGTCCAGCGTGGCTGCCCCTGGTGCCACTTCAACCGATGTAGGTGGAAACATCGCTTTCGCCGCCGTAGCAGCTCAACTTGCAGGCGCTAGACCCAGCGCCCGTCGTGGACCTGGCGCCGTCGTCGTCGTTGTCATTGCCGTCCTCTCCGTTGTTCGTCGGACCGGCTCAGGAAGAGTGTGGCCGCCCTTTCGAGGGTTTTCCGACCGACGTTCCCCTCGGAGCGCAGGACGAATGTCCGGAAGCGGCCGTGGGGTAGGCGTCGGTCTCTGTTGCAGCTCCCGGCTCCTAACGCCAACAAGCCTCCTACCCCGCTGGAAAGAGTGGGCAACACCACACCTCCAGGAAGGCAGACTTCACAGCCCCTGTCAATACTGATTTAACCAACCACCCACCGCTGAGCCACACAGTTCGGCTGCAGACTTCGAGAGCATCAGTACTGAGCATATGTTCTGCAAGTAGTAATAGCGAGCAACGTAATTGCATGTAGGAGGCACATCAGGCACAGTAAGCAAGTTAAGTTATTGTTCTTTTCATTTTAGAAATAATATGTTACATCAATCAGCATCTGATAACTACCAATCATTTTGGATTTCTTATACCCGCCATTGCAGATTCTCTCCTTCCGTGTTTGTATCGGTGCTGACTTCCATAGTAGCCGACACAACATTCTCGTTAGGGAAAGAGGACGAAAACACCAAAACATATCAAGTAACTTTCGAGGACTATAGTACGGCTACAATAAAAATCCGTTCTCGGAAAAAGTAGAAATATGACGAGGTGTGAAGTTGAACAGAGATTGGAATACTACTGCGAAAGTCAGTATTTACGACAGCAGCCAAACGAAAATGAAGCCTAAGTCCGTGGCAGACTTCAGCAGAGCGTAGTAAGCAGATCCACTCTGACAACGGGGCACCGACAGAGGAGACGGCAATTTAGACGGTGACACTACATGGATCGCAAGTAACGAAGGCAAAAAAAACGAAAATTCAGAAGTGAAATTAAAATTCAAATTCGCTGATATATTGCATGGAAGTAAGAAGAAATACAGGAAATGTTATGTTGGGATGGTCTTCTGACCATATAATATGCACTGACAATAAATCATTAGCTGTATTAAAGAAAAACAGTGATGAGATTAGCGACAAATATATTTAAAAAAATTATGGACCTTGTAAACGAGGAAATTAATAATTCCTACTGCACCGGAGCGAAAATAACACACAAACGATGAGGCTAGGGGGATGTAAGTAGATTATGTAGTGTAATAAATATCTAATAAACTGAATCGACTGTGAGAAAGCTAAGTGGTAAAGACGTTATCTGAGAGACTCTATGATAATTGTATCGTTGACTCGGAATATTACTTTCTCTGTGGTTTGCTCGTAACTAAGGCTAACTAGAGTTTTCTGTTCGCTTCTTTTGATGTTATGTGGAGAATTGTACAAGAGACACAATAAACCGTTATTATGTCATGAGAACGAAGGTGAGCGTCACGACCTTTATTAGTATTTTTGGAAGTACTGAAACAGCAGAATTGTTTCAGATTGAATGCGACGTGTACGGGAAGAGACGTGGACAACAGCACTCGAACCTGCAATCTCATGTATGAATAGTTGCTAAAAATATCCAGCCGTCTCTCCCAAGACTCTTCATACGCGCAACAAACAGTAATTCTTTTAACAGCACTATCAGAGACAATTTTATCACGTTGTTACGACCTTTTACTGCGAGCATAATACATCGGCAACAGACAAACAAAAAATAGACACACACATAAAAGAATCTACCACAATTAGCACTGGTGAAGTGAGAATACCACTCCAAAAGAGGTCTTTCAGTATAAAACATAAGCCTTAACTTGTGAAGTATATTGATTAGAATGTACAGTACAAAATTAATTCATGTGGTACAGTTATAGGAACAGAGTTTGTAATAAATGATTCATGAATAAGTAACGCCTCTTCCTTTCAAAATATAATTATGTATGATTTAGCGTTGTTACATCTATTCCCATTACTACAATTGTCTATACGATCTCACTCAAATAAGTGATTTTACAGGCTGGGTAAAATACAACTAACCTGGAGAATATTTCATTCACCTTATGGTACCCTAGCTTACACCATTCAGGGTAGATGATGTAAGTATGGTTGCCAGCTTAATGTAGAAAAAGTGTTTTCCGCGCCATTTTCATTTTGCCCATACTATGTATATGTATATAAGGGGAAATCAGATGAAAACGAGACAGATGGAAAAATTAAATTGATTTTTTATTCTTTCAGAAGTAACCCCCATAACCGTTAATACATTTATCCCAGTGTGAGACAAGATGGTCATCCATTCACGGAAAAATGTTGGCGGTTGCCTGCGGAGCAATGATTGTACCCAGGCATATAACTCTTTGTCTGAAACAAATCGACGACCACGAATATCTTCCCCCAGGGTTGAAAAAGTAGGGAAATAGCATGAGGAGGGATTGGGACTTTATGGTGGATATGAAAGGGATTCCTAGTGAGCCATCTGCAACGCAGTCTAACTTAGCATGCTTGTCCGGGGAAGGTCATGACAATGTTTGTCTTTGACTGCAAGAGCCAGCTGCTCATTGACGTTCTGCAGCATGGCGCCACAATTAATGGAGAGTGGTAAGTGGGCATTTTTTGAGAAATTAAGTGTGTCATCAAGTGCAAATGTCTAAGAATGTTGACAAACGCCATCATTCTCTTGCAGGATAATGCCTCCCACATGTTACCAAGGTTATTTGGGTACACTGGAGAAATAGTGCTGTGAACCAAATACACATTCTCCACATAGTTCCGATCTCTCCCCATGTGATTTCTGTGTTATGGAACTCTGAATAAAGACACTCCTGGCCATTGGCTTGCTTCAGACGAAGTGGTGCACTCCAGGGTACACTTATGCTTCTGCAGGCAACCACAAACGACTTTCCATGAAGACACTGACCATCTTGTCTCATAGTTGGATAAATGTATTAACAGAAATGCTAACTGCTTCTGACATAATAAAAATTTACTGTTTTACCTGTGTCTCTTTCAAATTTGGCTACCCCTTATAGTTTATGATATAGCTGTCTTAAGTATCACAACTCGAATATTACTGACAGATTGCAGAATGTGATAATTATCACTATTCTCACCAATATTACATTATAGCATAACAGGATAATTGTTCTAACTATCACAAGATATATTCAAAATCTTAAACTTAGAAAACAAACAAAATACTTTTCAATGTGACCCCTTTCGTATCACTGGTTAGTGTACTATTTGTTTCTCGTGTAAGACATGTCAGAATACTTCAGTGTTATATGTCTTATTATATATAAGGTGGAGCGTATGAATACATGCGTGTATGGGTTGTTTCGGGGAAGAGACCAACCAGCAACGCCAACGGTCTCATTGGATTAGGGAGGAATGGGGAAGGAAGTCTGCTGTGCCCTTTAAGAGGAACCATCCCAGGAATTGCCTGGAGTGATTTAGGGAAATCACGGGAAACCTAAATCAGGATGGCTGGATGCAAGATTGAACTGTCATCCTCCTGAATGTGTGTATGTTCAGGGCTCCTCCCAAACCAAATTTGGTACAGAAACAGCATTGGTCACGAGCATCATCACTGTGGGTGTATGAACTCCTAGCTCCAATAGGAGTGGAGATAAGGGCAAAAACTTGTTTTTTTGCAGCCCATGGTGTGTAAACTGTCCTGCAAGGCAGGTATGTTGCGTGGCAACAGTATTGGCCTGCTAAATCAAACCGCTTTTCAGGGCAGCCTACATGTCAGAGGCAGAAATGGTTTCCCAGTCCCCTAACGTGTAGTCTGCTCTGTGTGACAAGTGTGTGGTGTTGAGAGTACTATCAGCCTGCTTTATGAAACTGCTCTGCATAGCAGTCTGTACATCAGGGGCAAATAAATGTTTTTCATGCCCCTGATTTGTACTCTGTTCAGTAAAACAGGTGTGTTGTGGGAATACTTTTGGTCTGCTTCATTGAAGTGTACTGCAAGGGCTACATGATCTGATGACATAGTTGCTGATAGTTGAGATGGATAGAGGACAGGATGGACAGACTGAGGGCGAAATGAATATACAAAGGTGTAAAGATTAAGATGCATCAGCCAGGTGGAAGGCGCAGATGGTTGTGGGCGAGTGGATAAAGAATAGAAGGAGGGAGAAACGAAAAGAGAGACGATAAGGAGGATATGATCAGAGGGGATGGGGAGGAAGGTTTGGTTAGAGAGGGGGATGGAGGACATGGACAAAGAGAGGGGAAGGAGAAGATAAAGTAGAGAGGAGGAGTTAGAGAAACAGAGATGGTAGAATGAGGTGGACAGACAGAGAGGGGGCAAGAGGTGGACACAGAGAGGGAGAGCAGGAGGTTTGTTCCATACATTTGTCAACCAAGCACATTGGTGTAGCTGCAGGTATAAGGCTGGTAATCATTAAATTTTGCAGCCAATAACTCAGTTATCATCACAGAGATATATGATACAAATAACTACACTGAAGTGATGGGTATTAATAGAACGTGTGTGAGAAATTCACCCAGATGAATATGTGAAGATGGATGAAGAAAATTCTAGGGTGGAATCTAAAAGATTTGAAGAAACCTCCATGAACTTAATGGGGGGAGGGGGTAATGGCATTAGAAATTATGCACTAGTAACATGAATAAGTATCGCTGAAGACTGAAATGCGCGGCATATTTATGAGGGTGAAAGGGGTTGTGAAGGTGATGGCATGGTAGTTACTCATTGATGATACCTTATAACGGTTTACCTTCGAACGTCAGTAACACGGAAATCCTGAGGGTAAAATAATCTATGGCTGCCTGTCTTAATAATGTAGATTGTACGTCCTCCAACGTAGTCTTCCCAGATTCAGTGAGAAACAATACTTGTCAAATAAAAAGTTTGATAGTCATAAGTGTAAAGTCCTGGCCTCATTAAGCCCAGGTATTCAACTGGAATGATCCATAACACAAATCTTCCAAGCAGGCGTTGAACTGTCCATGAGCTGCAACTAGATTTCCAGTAACATGCATTTGTTGTTGAGAATCTCTTAGCGTCAAATTCAATTTAGAAGGTGCCCTGAACAACTGCTTTCACACTTCTTTAAATTATTCTTGGGTCACTCATGAAGCATTTCATTGTGTCGGTATATACACTCCTGGAAATGGAAAAAAGAACACATTGACACCGGTGTGTCAGACCCACCATACTTGCTCCGGACACTGCGAGAGGGCTGTACAAGCAATGATCACACGCACGGCCCAGCGGACACACCAGGAACCGCGGTGTTGGCCGTCGAATGGCGCTAGCTGCGCAGCATTTGTGCACCGCCGCCGTCAGTGTCAGCCAGTTTGCCGTGGCATACGGAGTTCCATCGCAGTCCTTAACACTGGTAGCATGCCGCGACAGCGTAGACGTGAACCGTATGTGCAGTTGACGGACTTTGAGCGAGGGCGTATAGTGGGCATGCGGGAGGCCGGGTGGACGTACCGCCGAATCGCTCAACACGTGGGGCGTGAGGTCTCCACAGTACATCGATGTTGTCGCCAGTGGTCGGCGGAAGGTGCACGTGCCCGTCGACCTGGGACCGGACCGCAGCGACGCACGGATGCACGCCAAGACCGTAGGATCCTACGCTGTGCCGTAGGGGACCGCACCGCCACTTCCCAGCAAATTAGGGACACTGTTACTCCTGGGGTATCGGCGAGGACCATTCGCAACCGTCTCCATGAAGCTGGGCTACGGTCCCGCACACCGTTAGGCCGTCTTCCGCTCACGCCCCAACATTGTGCAGCCCGCCTCCAGTGGTGTCGCGACAGGCGTGAATGGAGGGACGAATGGAGACGTGTCGTCTTCAGCGATGAGAGTCGCTTCTGCCTTGGTGCCAATGATGGTCGTATGCGTGTTTGGCGCCGTGCAGGTGAGCGCCACAATCAGGACTGCATACGACCGAGGCACACAGGGCCAACACCCGGCATCATGGTGTGGGGAGCGATCTCCTACACTGGCCGTACACCACTGGTGATCGTCGAGGGGACACTGAATAGTGCACGGTACATCCAAACCGTCATCGAACCCATCGTTCTACCATTCCTAGACCGGCAAGGGAACTTGCTGTTCCAACAGGACAATGCACGTCCGCATGTATCCCGTGCCACCCAACGTGCCCTAGAAGGTGTAAGTCAACTACCCTGGCCAGCAAGATCTCCGGATCTGTCCCCCATTGAGCATGTTTGGGACTGGATGAAGCGTCGTCTCACGCGGTCTGCACGTCCAGCACGAACGCTGGTCCAACTGAGGCGCCAGGTGGAAATGGCATGGCAAGCCGTTCCACAGGACTACATCCAGCATCTCTACGATCGTCTCCATGGGAGAATAGCAGCCTACATTGCTGCGAAAGGTGGATATACACTGTACTAGTGCCTACATTGTGCATGTTCTGTTGCCTGTGTCTATGTGCCTGTGGTTCTGTCAGTGTGATCATGTGATGTATCTGACCCCAGGAATGTGTCAATAAAGTTTCCCCTTCCTGGGACAATGAATTCACGGTGTTCTTATTTCAATTTCCAGGAGTGTATTTCCCGACGAAATATTCGTGATTGACAACTGTCGGAGCTTTATTTATAAGTACTGCAGAGGTATTGACGCATATCCAATTACGAGCACAACGATCTCGGACTGGCTGCAACTGCTGTTCTCGTGATCACGCTTCGTGAAGTATGATCGAAAAGTCGTCCCGACCGTGAGGCCATCGCAGGTTGTAAATGTACTATTCAGCAGTCTCATTACCCCGACAGTTTACATAAGCTTCGCGTAGCGGCAGAATTGAGTATTAAAATCTCTCGGGTAACTGTGCTCAACGGGCATAAAAAACACCTGGCAGATACTCGAAAGCTGTGCGTCTGAATCAGTGAAGCCCGTT
Organism: Schistocerca piceifrons; assembly: GCF_021461385.2. NCBI lineage: Eukaryota > Metazoa > Arthropoda > Insecta > Orthoptera > Acrididae > Schistocerca > Schistocerca piceifrons. The sequence goes on from NC_060143.1 coordinate 560,707,928, forward strand.
GATAACTTTGAACATTATTTAATTTACTAGGTGAACTATACTGTCACGGCGACTACATTGTAGCTGTGATTCTCTACACCTTAATTTTGATAAATAAACAGAAGCTTGTGAGGCGAATACGTAACATAAGATATAAAACAGACCTTGGTTAAATCTTACAAAAAGAGTAAAAACAACTACCAACCTCTGCTAGTAATGCTGTCCACCTTGACCATTCTGGTAAACTGAAATCTGTTTCTTATAGCTCTTCACAAACAGCCCCCGACCTCTTTTTACTTTCCTATCTGCAGCATAATTCTATGGTGCTGTAATAGCCTTAATTGCTGACTTTCATTACGTTAAGTGAGTCGAAAGTTCGAGCCTTTTCGTAATCAAGATATCTAATACGACAACCTGTTTACGCCAGAAATATATGGTTACTGGCAATTCACTAACAGTTCTCAGAATTCCTGGTTAGAATCTTGGTCAGGCCCAAATATTACTCTGCCAGGAAGTCTGAAAATAGCATAGGCCTAGACTCTGCCACAGGATAAAATATTCGTGGTGAAAAAACTCCCCTTGTTTGTATCTAGACTATGTTTAAACCATATCCGTTTTGCAGCTGTGTTCGTCCACCAGTATGTAAACTGCATCTGTGATCCTCGAAAAATATATCAGAGTTACTGAGAGAATTACAGTTTTGAGGGAGGGTCACAAATAAGAGCATTGTATGAAGAGGACAAGATCCTAGTTTCTAGCCCAGTATGGAGTACAATTTGAATTTTCAAGTAAGTTTCAAAACAACACACACTACCATGAAGTATAAAAGACTCAAATTGGTTAAAATGGCTCTGAGCACTATGGGACCTAACAACTGTACTTATCAGTCCCCTAGAACTTAGGAATACTTAAACCTAACTAACCTAAGGACATCACACACATCCATGCCCGAGGCAGGCTTCGAACCTGCAACCGTAGCGGTCGCGCGGTTCCAGACTGAAGCCCCTAGAACCGCTCGGCCACACCGGATGGCATAAAAGATTCAACTTCATAAGTTTCCACATTGGCCTACACCAGTTCACTTCTGCATGAAACATTGTGTCCACTTACAGTGATTTTAGCACTTATGGTAGCCCGTCTTCTAAGTACCATCACTGCCGTTACAATTACAGCTACAATTACATGCCTCCTCTGCAGATCAAACTTCAGTGTCTGGCTGTGTGTTCTTTGAACCACCTTCAAACTAGTTCTCTGTTATCCCACTCTTCTTCAACAGCGCGCCGAAAAAACGAACCCCTATATCTTCCCGTGCAAGCTCTGATTTCGCTTATTTTGTTATGATGATCGTTTCTCACTATGTATGTTGGTGCAACAAAATGTTTTCACATTCGAAGGAGAAAGTTGGTGATTGAAAATTCGTAAGAAGATACGTTCGCAAATAAAAAAGCATTCGTTTTAATGATTTCCACCCAAAATCCTGTACCATGTCCGCGACAATCTCTTCTTATTTGAAGTTTCTCGATGTACTTTGTTAACCCCATCTTGTAAGGATCCCAAACCGCGCAGCAGCACTTCAAAAGAGGACGGGCAAGTGTAGTGTAGGCAATCTTCTTAGTAGATCTGTGGCATCTTCAAAGTGTTGTGCCAATGAAACGTAATCTCTGTTTCGCCTTCTTCGTAATATTTTCTATGTGCTCATTCAAATTTAGGATGTTCTTAGCTGTAAATCCTAGGTATTTAGTTGAATTTACGGCCCTTGGTGTTGACTGATTTGCCGTGTAACCGAATTTTAACGGATTTCTTCTAGCACTCATGTGGATGACCCCACACTTTTCACTATTGAGGGTCAGTTGCTAATGTTCGCATGGTACAGATATCTCATCTCAATCGTTTTCCAGTTGGTTTTCATCTTGTGATGACTTTACTAGACAACAAACGGCAGCGTCATCTGTAAACTATGGTGGCAGCTCACATTGTCTCCTAAATCGTTTCTATAGGTAAGGAACAGCAGCGGATCTACAACACTACCTTGGGGAACGCATGAAATTCTTCTCTTTTTCTCAATAACTTTCCATCAGTTACTACGAACTGTGGCCTCTATGATAGCAAATCACGAATCCAGTAGCGAAACCGAGACAATATTCCATAAGCTCGCAATTTAATTATAAGCCGTTTGTGAGGTACGGTGTAGAAAGCCTTCTGGAAATCCATAAGTACGGAATCAATTTGAAATCCCTTGTCGATTGCAGTCAACACTTCGTACAAGCAAAGAGCTAGTTGTGTTTCACAAGAGGGATGTATTCTAAATCCATGTTGAGTGTGTCTCAGTAGACCGTTCTCTTCGAGGTAATTCATAAAGTTCGAACACAGCATATGTTCCAAATCCTGCAGCAAATCGACGTTAATATCACGAGCCTGTAGTTTATTGGATTACTCCTACTGCCTCTCTTGAATATTGGTGTGAACTGCGCAACTTTCCAGTCTTTGGGTACGGAGGCGACTGTATATGATTGTTAAGTATCGGGCTATTGCATCAGCATATTCTGAAAGGAACTTAATTGGTATACTGTTTCGACAGGAAGACTTTCTTTTATTAAGAATTTAAGTTGCTTCACTACTCCGAGGATATCTACTTCGAAGCTGCTCATGTTGGAAGTTGTTCTTGATGCGGCTTCTGAAATATTTAGTTCGTCTTCTTTGGTGAAGGAATTTCGGAAGGCCGTGTTTAGTAACTCTGCTTTAGCAGTACTGTCGTCGATAGCATTTCCATTTCCATCATGCAGAGAAGGCATTGATTATGTCCTGCCGCTAGCATACTTCACATACGACCACAATGTCTCTCGATTTTCTGCCAGGTTTCGAGACAAACTTTTGCTGTGGGAACTGTTATAGGCATCCGGCGTTGAAGTCCATGTAAAATTTCGACTTTTGTAAAAGATCTCCAGTCTTGATTCAGTGTTCGTTAAATCTGGCACATACTTTTTCGTTGTTCCTGTTTCAGTATACTTGCCTCTCTTGTTAATTTGTTTGGTATAAACTCTCAACTACTGTCGATACTACTTCGTTGAATTCAAGCCACATCTGGTGTACACAGACTTACTAATTTGGAAGGAGTGGAGACTGTCTATCAGGAAGGCGTCAAGCGAATTTCAGTCTGCTGGTTTGAACACATATATTTTTCGTTTACTCTTAGTGGGTTTGGGAGCTACGGTATTCAATGTCGCTACGAGAGCCCTGTGTTTATTAATCCCTGTATCTGTTTTAATGCTCATTATGATCTCAGGATTATTTGTTGCTAAGAGTTCAAATGTATTTTCAGAAACGTTTACTACTCGAGTAGGCTCATGCACTAATAGCTCTAAATAATTTTCCGAGAATGCCTATATCACAGTTTGGGGTAATGTTTTACACGTACCTCTGGATTTAAACACGTATCGCCAACATGTCAAGGGTAAATTGAAGTCACGACCAACCATAATTGTACGAGTCGGCTTGAAATTAGACTCAAGTTTTCTTTGAAGCTTTCAGTAATTGTATAAGCTGAGTTGCTAAGACTGACCTCTACCCGAACTAACTCACAGGAACTATCTACTTGAATTTCGCTACAAAGTAAAATACTTCCACGGGCAACAAATGTGCACCACGAACAGTAAATAGCCTATCCTTCCAGAGCACCGTGTCGTCCTTCGCAAAAATTTCGGCTGAGCTCATCATCGCCTTTAGCCAGCTTTCAATGCCATAACGATTTGAACACCAGTGCTTTCCATTAGCGCTTACAACCGTTTTAGCGACGGTTCTTTGATCCACGACGTGTACTCTTTCAGACTGAAGCCTTTTTTTGTGTTTTCCCGAGACCCTCTATCTAAAAAACCTCACAGTCAACGTCACACATCCCCCACTACACAAGTAGCAGCCTCTTCAGCGTAATGGACTCCTGATCCATTTAGTGGAACCAGTAACACCAACACCCTGTGACGCAAGTCAAGAACTCTGCAACCCACACGGTCGCTGAACTGTCTGAGCCTCTGATTCGCAATCACTACTCGGCTCTACCAGAGGTCTACTATCGCCTCTTCAGTGTAATGGACTCCTGATCCATTTAGTGGAACCAGAATCACCAACACCTTGTAGCTCAAGTCGAGATCTCTGCAGCCCACACGGCCGCTGGACTATCTAAGTCTCTGATTCGGACTCACGACTTGGCTCTACCAGAGGTCTGCATTCGGTCGCATCGACAGCAAATGTTCAGCTCCGCGTTCATGTCACAAGCATGATTGGTAACCTTTACCACTTCAGACACTTTCTCGAAACCAGAAAGAATCTCTTCCTATCCAAAGCGACATACATCATTGGTACCGATGTGAGCCACCAACTGCAGTTGACTGCACCCTATGCTCTTCGTAGCATCTGGTGTTTCCGTTCCACTTTTGTAATAGTTCCACCCAGTATGCACAAGGAGTGCACCCTCCTTGGCAGGTATAACAACAGGGGGCCCTATAACTCATTTAACTGGATTTCCCACCTACGAATAATCCCACCCTAACAAAACGGGGCCGGCCGTGGTGGTCTAGCGGTTCTAGGCGCTCAGTCCGGAACCGCGCGACTGCTACGGTCGCAGGTTAGAATCCTGCCTCGGGCATGGATGTGTGTGATGTCCTTAGGTTAGTTAGGTTTAAGTAGTTCTAAGTTCTAGGGGACTGATGACCACAGATGTTAAGTCCCATAGTGCTCAGAGCCATTTGAACCATTTTAACAAAACGGGTTTCTTTCCGACTGAAACGAAAATCTGAGAACTGTATGTGGTTAACACAAAATTAACACGCAGATATTCAGAAACTAAAGTACCATAACATACAGATGATACGATACAGGGTGTATCAAAAAGAATCATCCGATTTGTCACGACCATATTTCTGAAAGAATGAACATGTATAATGAATTTTCTTTTTTGATGAATGGGAAACTCAGACAGGTTTATCTCATACCTTTTCATAGGTGTTCAATATGCCCCCTTGAGATGCACAGCATATGTCAATGTGGTATTCAAATTGTTCTCACATTGCAGTGAGCATGTCTTGAGTTACAGCTTCCACAGCTGCTATTATGCGATGTCTCAGTTCATTCATTGTTGTTGGTAATAGAGGCATATAAATAAAGTAATTTTATAAACTCCCACAAGAAATAACTATATACAATCAGGTCCGGTGAACTCGGAGGCCAGTAATGAAGGTTGAATCATTTTGTCCAGTGCGACCGATGCATCATTCAGTAATACTTAAATATACAAATTCCCGCAGCTCCACATCCCAGTATGGCGGTGACCTATCCTGCTGGTAAACGAAGTCGTTCGAATCAGTCTCCAACTGTGGGAAAAGAAAGTTCTTAAGCATACTGAGATATGTACTACCTTCAACAGTGTTCTCTGCAAAGAAAAATGGATCATATACCTTTTGTAGCGAAACTGCACAAAACACATAAAATTTTGGAGAATCCCTCTCACGTTGTACAACTTCATGTGGCTGTTCTGTACCCCATATCCTCACATTATGATGGTTCACCTTTCCATTGATATGGAATATTTCCTCGTCACTAAACACTAAGAGTGGAAGAAAACTGTCATCCTACATCTTGCCAAGAACGAAATTACAGAACTCCACAGTTGTTGTTTGTCACCTTCACGAGGAGCTTGCAGTAGCTGAATTTTGTATGGTTTCATGTGTAAACGTCGACGCATCACACGCCAGACGGACAACGGGGGCATGTTGAGCTGTCGAGCTGCACAGCGAACCGATTTCTGCGTTCTCCTTGTGAATATATGGCGGATGTGTTCGACATCTTTACGCATACAGCCTGTTTCTCGGAATTTTCTAATGCTCTGTGCTGTAGGAGGACCCACGCCATATCTAGTACAAAAGTCACGCTGAACAATTATTACTGACCCGCAATGCACTAAACGTAGAACACAAAACGCTTTATGTTGCCCCGACACCATTTTTACTAGAACTGAAGTGGGGGCACATTGCTGCTCCCTAACGGGAACTATGTAAAGGTCGAGAGTATGCTATTTCCAACAGTACGTTGTTCAGGCACATATCTGAAATAATATAATAGTTATGATTTTTTCTAAATCGGATGATTCTTTTTGATGTACCCTGTATAATTCTTTCCAGTTTAGGATCTTGCAAAATGTTAGAAATTCACGTACTTGGTGACCCAAACGAAAACGCGAGAACTGCGTCTAGTAAAAAAGAAATTGACACCCACAAATTAAACAACTGAACTACCAAAACACACAGATGACACTGTATACCTGGCTCCTGGTGAGGCACGAGATCGGTTACTTACTGACAAACACGAAAATACGAGAAATGAGATCAGTGAATATTAAATTAACACGAAAAAATTATAAAAATAGCTAAACTAGCTTTCAAAACGAACGACTATCGACATAAGCTGCTAAACTCTACTGTAAACACTGACGAGTACTCAGGAAGTCTGTCTAGTAAATTAGAGTAACAAGCAGAGATGCAAATGGTTCAAAAATGGTTCAAATGGCTCTGAGCACTATGGGACTTAACATCGGAGGTCATCAGTCCCCTAGACGTAGGACTACTTAAACTTAACTAACCTAAGGACATCACACACATCCATGCCCGAGGCAGGATTCGAACCTGCGACCGGAGCAGTCTTGCGGTTCCGGACTGAAGCGCCTAGAACCGCTCGGCCACGGCGGCCGGCACAGAGGTGCAAAATCTAAACTACTGAGGCAAACGGGTGAGACTAAATACTTCACTCCTAATTAGGAGCTCGTAGAATGTCGCAAAATCCATTACTTCCCTGTTGCTGCTTTGCTGAAGTGACAGCTGATGCCTGTTTGATGGGACTACTGCCTACGACCGAGCACTAGCTTTCAAAGCAAATGAACGAACCTCTACTGCAAGCACTGAGCAAATCGTAAGAAATGAGTCTATTGGAAAGTGATTCAAAAACAAAACTACCAAGAACACAGATGAGACTAAATAGTTCGCTCCTGAATAGGAACTGGTAAAATGACACTCAGAGGTAAATACGAGAAATTTGTGTAGCGAACTTTAAATCAACAATTGTAAATTCAAATACTGATCTGTCAAAACACACAGATGAAACTATATAATTCGCTATTAGTAGGGAACTCGTAACTTGCCACAAAATCTATTACTTCACTGTTGTTGCTGTTGCTCGGACGGTACCTGCTGCCTGACTGACCGAACTACCACCAGAACTGTGTCTAGTAAACTAGATTAACCCGCGGAGTTTCACAAACTGATCTACCGAAGCACACAGGTGAAGCTATATAAATCACTTCTGGTTAAGTACACGTAAAATATCAGATAATCGGTTGCTTCCCTGTTGCTGCTGTTACAGCCGCTGGTTTTCTTCCCCGTTGCTGCTGTTCCAGCCGCTGGTGCCTAACCGACTACACTTCTAGCTACGAGCGACGACTACTTTCCAAATAAATGAACGAACTTCTATCGACACGCGCTACTATTCTGTAGGGGCTACTGCAGACGCTGAAGCAAATGCGAGAAGTTTTATCGTAAATTAGATTAAAACGCAGAGAATCAATAATTAAACTACCAAATTACATAATTTGTTCCTGATTAGGAACTTGTAAATTGCCCCTAAATCGATTACATCGATGTTGCTGCTGTTGCTCGGCTGGCGGCTGCTGCCCGACTGCTGGCATTTATTTTTTTCGGTGGGAGGGTTACATCTGTGTGGGCAGTTGACAAGTAAGAGCACTACATGGAAAGGACAAGATACTGGTTCCAAGTATCAGTATGAAATGCTGTTTGAATGTGTTAGCAAGTCTCAAAACAGCTCACACTGGAATACAATGTAAAAGATCAGTCTATATTGGCCTATAACAGTTCACTTTTTTATGAAGTTATGTGTCCATTTACAGTGATTTTAGCCCTTATGGTACATCTACATCTACCGTAAGGTTGGTGGTGGAGGGTACCCTGTACAACCACCAGCCACATCCTTCCCCGTTCCACTCGCAAATAGAGCGAGGGAAACACGGCAGTTTATATGCCTCCATATTAGCCCTAATTTCTCGTACTTTATCTTCGAGATCCTTTCGTGCAATGTATTTTGCCTGCAGTAGAATATTTCTGGAGTAAATTTCAAATGCCGGTTCTCTAAATTTCTTCAATAGTGTTTGTCGAAAAGAATGTCGCCTTCTCTCCAGGAACTCCCATTTGAGTTCCCGAAGCACCTCCGTAACACCTGCGAGTTGTTCGAATCTACCGGTAACAAATCGAGCAGCCTGCCTTTGAATAGCATCGATGTCTTCCTATAATCCGACCTGGTACGGATCCTGAACACTCGAGAAGTACTCAAGAACAGGTCGCACCAGCGTCCTATATGCGACCTCCTTTACAGGTGCACCACTCATTCCTAAAATTCTCCCAAGAAGCCAGAGTCAACAATTCGCCTTCCCTACCACAGTTCCCACACGCTGATTCCACTTCGTATCGCTTTGCAACGTTACGCCCAGATATTTAGACGACTTTATTGTGTCAAGCAGGAAACTACTAATACTGTATCCAAATATTACAGGTTTGTTCTTCCTCCTCACCCGCATTACGTTTTTCCACATTTAGGGCTAGCTGCCATTCTTAACATCAGCTGGAAATTGTGTCGAAGTCGTCTTGTATCTGTCTACAGTCACTCAACTTCGACACCTTACGTACACCATAGCATCATCAGCAAACAATCCCAGATTGCTGCCCACTCTGTTCACCAAATCGTTTATGTGTATAGGGAAGAACAGCTGTCCTGCCACACTTCCTTGAGGCACTGTACTACGTTCTACAATTTAAAAATTCTTCGAGCCACTCACATATCTGAGACCGTATTCCATATGCTCGTACCTTCGTTAACGTCCTGCAATGGGGCACGGTGTCAAATGCTTTAGAGAAATGTAGAACTATGGAATCTGCCTGTTGCCCTTCATCCTTTGTTCGCAGAATGTCATGTGGGAGAAGGACAACCTGAGTTTTACACTGGCGATGCTTTCTAAAACCATGCTGATTCGCGGACACAGGCTCCTCAGTCTCAAGAAAGGTTATTATATTCGAAATGAGAATATGTTGAAGGATTCTGCAGCAAACCGAAGTTAGGGATATTGTTCTGTAATTTTGTGGGTCCGTCCTTTTATGGTTCTTATTTGCTGGAGTCACCTGCGCTTTTTTCCAGTCGCTGGAGACTTTGTGCAGGGCGAGAGATTCACGACAAATCCAGACTTGGGGTAAGGAGCTAATACCGTAGAGTACTCTTCGTAAAATCGAACTGACATTCCCTCCGGACCTGGTGATTTATTTGCTTTCATCCTTTCAACTATTACTCTACGCCAGCGATGCTTCTTACTACATCGTCCATACGGGAGTCTGTCGGATTTCTTGAACGTGAAATCCAAAACTTCGGCGTTCGTTTTGATATCTTCAACTGTCACACCAGAGTCGTCAACAAGAGTCTGAAAGGAAGCCGTAGGCCAGCTTAGCGATCTGACATAAGACCAGAATTGTTTAGGGTTCTCCAGTCTTCTACGCACCATAATTTCTGTAACACAGTTTTTGAAATTTTAATGTTTGATTCTTGGTATCAACATTGAATTATTTATATGACGACTGGATTTCATTCCATCAGTGCGCGCCATGATATGCTGCCGATCACACAGTATTTCAAGTACTGTGAAAATACTAACGATAATAAATGTTTACTTAAAGCTTCCGGTTAGTTAGAATGTTAGCTGTTACATTTCTACCTTAGTTGTAAATAGCTGTAGAATGTTTTATAAAGTGCGTCTTCATGCTAATATTCTAAACGTATTTTTTACAGAACTGTTTGCTCGCAGAAACGAAACAATAGACATATGGTGTAAGTAGAGCAAAACTTGGGATAAATTTATTTGACGTCTTTGACGTTAGTGCTTTTCGTGGGACATTCAGGGAAGGTGGATTTATGGAGGTGGATTTATGGAAGTAGAAGAACTTCTCTACGAAAAATGTGTTTGGATGATTACCTACAGAAGTAGTTAACAGAATATTAAGATATCTTATGATGTGCTTCGATGATATATCTGCTACATAAAACAAATATACATTCGCCGGCCGAGCTGGCCGAGCGGTTCTAGGCGCTACACTCTGGAACCGCGCGACCGCTACGGTCGCAGGTTCGAATCCTGCCTCGGGCATGGATGTGTGTGATGTCCTTAGGTTAGTTAAGTTTAAGTAGTTCTAAGTTCTAGGGGACTTATGATCTCAGAAGTTAAATCCCATAGTGCTCAGAGCCATTTGAACCTTTTTTGAAATATACTTTCAGCTGAGGACATTGTCGTAGAAATGGCTCTGAGCACTATGGGACTTAACTTCTGAGGTCATCAGTCCCCTTGAACTTAGAACTACTTAAACCTAACTAACCTAAGGACATCACACACATCCATGCCCGAGGCAGGATTCGAACCTGCTAACGTAGCGGTCGTGCGGTTCCAGACTGAACATTGTCGTAGAAGACTGATGATTGTGGTTAGCGTAATTACGCAATCAGTCGCTGGTATCACATTCATTCTTAATGTAATCTGCATTAAAATGTCTTGGCGATCATCAACTGCTCCTGTTCAAGACTATTATAAATATATGCTGCAGCGGTTGCCGTCAGAATTTCACTACACGTGTAGGATACACATTCAGCATAGGATTTACCGTAGTTTGGAAAACTATTAAACGTCACTGGCAGAAGAGCGCTTAATTTCCGTATTCATAGCTCTTCTCGCAAAATAAACATTTCGTATATTGTATGTCACGCTAAATATATTGCAATATTCCACTGAATTTGCTTCGGAAAGCCGTTAAACATAAAATATGAATGCAAACACGTTGACGAGGAGGAAGAGGACAAAGAATATTTGGACTAGCCGTATCGTAGGTTAAAAGCATTTGTGTTAGAGCGTGCAAAACTGCTCTACGGACCGATTCAGCACAGTTCATTCCACAATAGGCCCTAATTAGCTTGCGAAATACCGCCTATTGTCTAGGAAGATTCACAGTTTCTCTGAACAGACGCATAGCAGTTAAGGTTAGCCAGCTTACCATTCCATGTGTGTTAGAGTGAATTTAACCACGGGGCAGCTTGTAATAAAAATACCGAGAATTTTAAAGGAAAATGAGCCACATATGGAGTAGCAGAACTGTCACACAGGTGATGCGCTCTTTACTAAATATTTCATTACGTGTGGGACAAGTTCTTGAATCTGTAGAAGTTGAATTGTACCCACGACAACTTAGAAATTACTGTCCACATTATAAAGGGCGATCAAATGTTTCGGTCTGGGAGCGTTTCTGCAGCGTATATACAACGTAGCGCTACTCCGATACTGATGTATACGCACCGAAATGTAAGCGAATCATTATGCATTCGTATCTTTCCGACGTGCGTGCGGTAAACGAGGAAACGTGAACTATGTCAACGTTACTACCAAATGCGTCCAAACAGGACCAATACGTTGTTCTTCTTTTCTCGGCTGCCGAACAAACGCCGGTACAGATCTACCGGACAATGCAGAATGTCTATGGGACAGCATGTTGTCAGAAACCACCGTAGTGGACAAACGGTGCTACAGTTTCATGCCCACATATGAGAAATGTCGTAACGTGGAAGTTACGCCAACTCAAGCTGGAGACACTAGAGCACCTGCCCTATGGTTCTGATCTCTCCTCATGCCATTATCACGTTTTAGGTCGACTAGAAAAGGCCTTGAATGGTGGACGACTCTTGTCGGACGAGAGTGTGCAGCCGGCAATATAGAGTTCTTCAAGCAGCAGGACACAGTCTTTTACTAAACGACCATCATCAACCTGGTGCCTCAGTGGGTTGATCGACTCAATTCTCACGGCAGTCTGGCCTTCGAATGGAAAATTTTCGATCACTACTTATACATTTTGACTAAAACTTTCCACATACTAATGACTCACTTACGGCTACTTCATTTACTGCTGTCAATTAATAAGGAATTTGTGTGAGGAATTTTTACAGTGGTTTTGTCATGAAATACACTTTCTAAAGAAGGAGTAAAGTTGAAAGTGCAATCGACTGCAAGATCTTTAGAGATAGGAGACGAATTCTGACAGGGGGAAGACGGTTAGGAATTCTGCAATGTGCAATTCAAAGGAGACATTCCGTAGTTAATAGATTCAGTTACAAAAATGAGAATCTAATGGTGGATAGCTGGACTATAATTTCAATCTTGAGTCCATAAAACTAGTGTATTAACCACTAAATCACCTCTGTGATTCACTTGAATGCTACAGAGAAAAATATTAGGATAATGGAATGCAGTCGAATTCAATCACGTGATGCCGAGGGAATTGGATTAGGATTAGTATTAGATTAGTTTTGCTATTTTGGGAGCAAAACAAATACGATGATGCTCGAAGTAAACTGTATTTAAAATATATAGTGAGTATAGCAAGAGAAGCGTTTCTGGAGAAAAGAAATTTGTTAACATGGAGTATGTAGCTATGTGTGGAAGTGAAACATGGACGATAAACAGTGTATACAAGAGAGAATAGACGCTTTCGAAATGTGGTGCTACAGAAGAATGCTAAAGATTATGTAGGTAGATCGCGTAACTAATGAGGAGGTACTCAGTAGAACTGGACAGAAGAGAATTTGTGGTACAACTTGACTAGAAGAAGGGATCGGTTGGTAGGACAAGTTCAGAGGCGTCAAGTGATTACCAATTTAGTAGTGGATGGAAGCGTGAAGGGTAAAAATCGTAGAGGGCAAGCAAGAGACGAATGCAGTAAGCAGATTCAGAAAGATGTAGGCTGCAGTAGTTGCTCGCAGATGAAGAAGCTTGCACAGGGTACAGTAGCATAGAGAGCAGCATCAAATCAGTGTCTGGACTGAAGACTTCAATATCAACAAACAATATGGAAAATATTGATATTTTCAACATGGCTGCCCTACAGTAATGGTTACAGAACAGCAGCTGTAATAGACAGGCAACCAGTTTCAATAAAGGTGATTTACAAATAACCTTCACCATGGTTTCGACGGAGTTAAACCCATCTTACTCAGAAGGTCAAACGTGCATAAAATACAGTAACATAATTTACAATCAAAAGGTCATGGACGAAAATTACGTGTCAGACAGAGACTACTCTCTACACCAGGTGTAGGAATGTCGCAAACAACATGATGGATACCAACATAGGAAAAGCAGTACCTACAAACTTCACATTAGCTATCAATCAGTAAAGCTCTCTCCACATGACATGTGTCGGCGACGGTCTGTATGTCCGTAAGTAAAAGTTAAGGCCACAGAAACAAGTCCTAAAAGGGTCCTAAATTATGCTAGTATATTTTACGTGTTTGTATTTTGCAAAATATTATTCTATACTTGTTGATTCGTATGGTGTACTTCTTCAGTAATTTCAGTATCGTTAAACTTATTGGTTGTTTAGACCGTCAAGAGTACACGTTTATCGGCGCATGCGCCTCAGGATTTGTTTCGCAGGTATCCAGGCTATCCAGTGTCCCTCGGTGTGCACGTAACTATTAACATGATCTGTTATTTTAAGAGACTGGTTCTTCCCAGGTGAGAAGCCCTTGATTCTATGGCCTTTAACTTTTGCATGTGGACATACAGATCGTATGGCTGCTAATGTGAAGTTTGTAAGTACTGATTACCGTATGGTAGTATACATCACGTTATTTATGACATTCATACACTTGATGTAGAGAGTACTTTCTGTTTCACGTAATATTGACCTATGGCGTTTTGATTTTATGTTACACTGTCGCACTATATGCACCTTCTGAGCAAGACAGGTTTAAATCTATTGAAAACATGGCAAAGGGTGTTTGAAAACCACCATTTATTGCAATTTGCTGATTATCTACTACACCTGCTGTACACGTACTGATAGTTTAAATATCGAGTTACAGATTTTTCTATACCAAATAGGGAAATTCTTATCGTTTTTCTAAATAAACTTTTACTCAGCCCGGGATGACACATTGGATTTACATCCAGACATCTGAAAATAATAATTATCTCATTCTGTATTAAAGCGAATTTCTGTAAGAAAAATTAAACGTACCATTGTTCGATCAGCATATCGAATGTGAAATGTGTTACTTTAATTTCTGCCGTAAATAGTGATAGCAAAACTGGACCGGACTTCGTATTTATAGATGCAGGTTCTATTCGGAATACAATGTTTAAACTGCAAGACACGATGGGCGGTCGGTCTCATTGCCCTTCCTGACATATCATCTCTGAAACAGAAAATACATAACATAAAGACATGTGTCAGGGGTCTACAGGTGACTAACGGTAGAACTTTATGGAGAACAATATAACGTACAATATTTGCCAGTTACTCATACCTATGCCTGCTTAGGGGGGACGGATAAACGAGAGAGATTAACAGGAGCTTCTACCCTCGACAAAACTTCTAGTGTTTAACAACTGTCAGTTTTTTCATATAACGATACCTTGCCTTTTTATTATCGTTGTATTGTCTATTATTTGTTTATCTTACGATTGGATGGGTGTACAGTTTATTATGACAGTATGGATAAATATAACAAATGTCACAATACTTTATTTCTTACATTTGATTGTCCTCCTCCCGAATCCTAGAGGTTATGCTTACACGACCTCCTTTCCAGGACTCACAAGGGGAGGCCCCCAGTTGTGAAATTCCGATTCGATTCATACTGTGCATAATAAAAGCTTATGGCCAGAGGTGTAATGTGGCAAAGCACCAAGATGCACTTCTCAGCCGTTGTCGAGAAAATCGACAGTTAAAAGTAACCGTTGCAGTGAAATAGTCTCTACGATTAATAATTATCTGGAGCGTTGTGGCGCAGCGGTAAGCGCTCGGGTTCGTAATCCGAAGGTCGCCGGATCGAATCTTGCGCTATGCAATTTTTTTTATTTTGTTTTTTGTAATTCAAATGGTTGGTGGTGGTTAGTGTTTAACTTCCCGTCGACAACGAGGTCATTAGAGACGGAGCGCAAGCTCGGGTTAGGGAAGGATTGGGAAGGAAATCGGCCGTGAGGAACATATTTACCCACAGCAAATCATACTGATGAGTACGAGAACTGTTAATCCAAACCGAGCGTTGTGGCGCAATGATTAGCACACTGTACTCGGATTCGGGAGGACGACGTGTCAAACTCTCGTCCGGCCATCCTGGTTCACGGTTTCCGTGATTTCCGTAAATCGTTTCAGGCAAATGCCGGGATCATTTTTTCGAAACGACACGGACGACTTACTTCCCCATCCTTCCCTAATCCACGCTGTGTTCCTTCTCTAATGACCTCGTTCTAAACGGGATGTTAAACACTAACTTCTCCTCCTCCTCCTCCTCTTGATCCAAACGATGCAATTTTATTGTTTTATAAAGAGAGCTACAGGTACATGTATATAGCGCTCAATACTGGAATAATGGCTACATGATTATCTACAACATATACACAAAGAATAGTAGTAATAAAATTAAGACAGTGGTTAGTATACGCGAGGTAGAAACAAAAGTTGTCAAGGAACGTGAAGTAGCGAAAAGGCAAAGTGAACTTCAGTACAAAGCAATTCAGAACCAAAAATATTCGGGAAAGTTGTAACCTGTAAATAGTCTTCGTAAATATGTGTGATAAGAAAAATTATAACTCCCAAATAATTAACACTTTCATGAATGACTTTCAAGCTAGTAATACGTAAAGCATAGACACATGGGCTGTGATATCTTTCCTATAGACTTCAAGATTCAAGGACTTAGACCGATTGCCTGCCGGAGTGGCCTAGCGGTTCTAGGCGCTACAGTCTGGAACCGCGCGACCCCTACGGTCCCAGGTTCGAAACCTGCCTCGGGCATCAATGTGTGTGATATCCTTAGGTTAGTTAGGTTTAAGTGGTTCTACGTTCTAGGGGACTGATGACCTCAGTAGTTAAGTCCCATAGTGCTCAGAGCCATTTGTACCATTTGAACTTAGACCGATTAGGATGTGGCATGTTCGTGACTACACCACGGGAAGAATTCAAAGCGCGATGGACTTTGACACGAACAGGGTAGCCATGGAGAAGCGAGGCAACAAGCAGTTGTTGCGTTTGGGAAACAGAAGCGCCCACAAAAGCAACGTGGCATTCCGTAAGCGAGAGCAGGATTTCTCAGGCCCAGTAATTGCATGTACACATTTCTCAGTAATAAACGGATTGACTGCCTTCATTACGTGACACCACAAAGAACCGTGGTGCAGCTGGAATGGCCCTTAAATCAATAGCCTCATTACGTTTAGGTTTGGTAGACGTTGAATGGGGAGTTGATTGACTCATCGCGAGAAAATGATGGCCAGTGTCTCCGATGGGGCGCTCCTTCCAACTTGGGGCTTCCTTTACAAGGAGGCGCACCCACCTTAGGTCATTGTTCACATCTCAGGTCACACCTCCCGAACATCTGACAGAGAGACTAAATCGGCACTTTGGGAAGGTTACAGCTGAGGCAGTCACCCTTCCCTGGACCTGGCCTGTACCAGGGGGCACCTGTTGACCTGGGGCTGGGAATTACGCGTTACCCAGTCACCTATTACGCGCCAGGAGCGCACAGGGAGGAAGAAGAAAAAAGAGGTTCCTCAAATGCCAAAGCAGAGGAACCAGATGACGAGGGAAACAAAGAAAGAAAAAGGTAGGCCAAAACAAAGGTGAGACTGTTCGTACGTCAGCGACAGAATGTAGAAAATTCCCAAGAATTCCCAGACATGTTCCCCAAGGGAGGGGAAAAAGAACAGCAAGAGGATGGACATGCAGCAAGGAAGGGAAAAATGCTGCAAAGGCTGGGGCCCCGTGGTAGCCAAGCACGAACCCTCCAAAGAGTGGCGAGCATCCTGGTGAGGGTGGAGGGGAGTGGTGTCATTTCGTGCACTGAACAGCCTCCATCCATAAGATGGGAAAATCTGTCTCTCGAGTCTCAACACATCTCGAGGCACTGCACAGGCGTTTACTGTTGTGTTTTCAGACGTGATGGTCTGCATTACAAACAACATACCTATTTTGCGTGCGCACGAAACACGGAAGCCCGTGCATCTACGTGACCTCACACCTGATGTCCAGCCTCTCGCACTGTCGCCACATTTCTCCAGCCTAACTGTTACCGATCTTAACAGGAAGTTTCCCCAAGGAACAAGAGGGCATCTAATGCCGGAAAGCGCTTCCCGTCGGCCAGGAGCAATTTCCACTCCATCAGTCTGCAGCAGCTCAGTGAAGGCAGTCGTAAAAAGTTTTTCCTCTGTCCTCAGAGACAAAATGCTGTTGCCTCGCTCCAAGCTCTTCGCTTCCTACGGCCAATGATCGCCGTAGGTCAGTCTGAGACCTGTGTAGCAGTTTCCATGTTGTGCGAAGCTGCAGGCCAGGTTCTCCATTTTCTGTCTCTATATCTGCGAGCTGCCTTATTCTCAGAACTGACACCATTAAGCCTCAACTCTCACAGCTGTGGCCGCTGTCAAAACAACCACTCAGGTCCTCCACCTATAATGACTTCATATATCTAGCTACCATTAAATTCTATACCACAGCCACTCTCAACCTTCTCTAATAGTCTCATTGACCATAGAGCCTGTAATTGCCTGTTCGATCGAATAAATGAAGTGGAAGAAAAGCGAATCGGAAGGATTAAAATTATCATTATTGTTTGCATTTCAAGACAGGCTACGTGTATGTCATAACACATGTTATACCTAAACAGAACATTTCAAAAAATATAAGTTACTAAAATCGTGGGACGCACACCTGAATACTACTGTCAGCCAAGGATGGCCTGAATTGACCAAAAGCGACAGTCTAAGTAAAAGCAAGTACAGACGTTACCTTACATGACGCAATTGCTGATACTCGTGAAATCTGTCCAACACCGCTTACACAAAACATTTGCAATTTTGTTTTTGTGAAGGAAAGTGAGATGTGGTTAGGAGGCTACAGTTCGATTGCCTGCAAGGGCATCTGCATTTGTAGTTTAAGTGATTTCCGCAATTCACTGAAGTGATATGTCGATTTTTTTGCAAAGATAAATGGCTGAATTATTCCACCACCTTTCCCTAACCTTCCTCTCTGTTTCTAATGAACACCTAGTTCCTTTCTTTCCTTCTGCCGGCATCGACGTCAACGTGTTGTTAAACCGTAATCCGCCTTGATGGTTCCTTAGATCGTGAAACAAATATTCTCCATATCCTACTACCCCAAGACATCGGGCGTCCTCGCCGCCCTTCGAGTACTTCCGTGAGGGCTGCGCCGCGCCGCCCAGGTACGGCCAGCTAGTTCGCTGATAGCCCGCTGTTGGGTATTCCCTTTGAGGCCGCGTCCACCATTAGCGAGGCTTCGCTGCAGAGGCCATTACCACGCGCCGGCTTGTCGGTATTGGCACCAGCACTGCGGCATAAAGCCCGAAGATTCTAGCGCATCAGCCCTCTGAAACGCTACGCTAATATTGCTAATGTGTCGGCTAAATGTAGTGCCAGCGTTAAATGACGGTGGGTAACCGCCAGAAAGGCGATCTAAGCCCCTAGAGCGTAACGGTTACGAGCCCTTCTAGGAATCAAATCCCATCTCGCATGATTGTTGTCAGATGAGTACTATAGATGCGATATATACCACAAGAAACCAAGTAAATCCAACTGGTTAGAAACTGAGAGAAATCTCAAAAATTCAGTTTGTTTGCGCTCTTTTTACAGTATTACATCAAGATCACAAGAAGGAAAATAGTTACCCTACCTCACATTCAAAATACCATATATTGTTCACCTCACTCACCGTTTCCAGATGCATCAGTATTAAAATGAATTTAAAGGGTTTCGAATGAATATGTTGATTCGCAAGTGGATCACAAGCACAGATGGAATATAACAGGTCAAAATGACATCTTTTGTGGAAAATCGATCACTGAAAAACGTAGAAAACGTGACGTCTACGAGCACCTGAATACCAGTAAAACTGATTTTCTTGACTAACCGCTTAGTCCCTATACACACTCCAGGACCAGTTTGTTGCAGGGAAGCAGACAACCGGTCCTCTCTGATGATAATTTTTAGTGTGTTTTTGGATCTAAGTCCCCACAGTAGCCCAAGGAGACATTGTTGATATCCAACAACAACCGTATCTTCCCATTACTTGCATATACTAGCACTCACGCTTTTAAGTGTCAATGCTTGCAGCATAATACACCAGGATCCCTGCCTCTCAAACAGATTAAGAGCTGACGCCGTTTTTCCACGATTTTTCGTCGAACTTTTTACCCTTAACCATGCAGAAGCTTCTTTCTTTAATTTCCCAGATGGGACCACATTAATAGAAGATCACACCCATTTGTACGGACAAATTCTGCGGATCCTAGATTGTAATGTAAACCTTCCCGGGAGTTTGCAGCAGGGTTCTTTGTGAAAGTAGGGGCTTGGAAAGGGTTGAACTACTTTCTTTCGTAAAAGTGATAAAAATTTCGGACATGCAACAAAAATGTGATGCACATCGTTTGCTCGAGGGATCTAAACACCAAAAATGCAAACTGGGCTAAGGAAATAAGGAGGGCAAAAGGTAAAAGGGCGTTTTTCTGTAGTAGAGTTTCTAGGGTAGAGCAGTAAAACGGAAGTGATCTGTTACATGATAATGATAATGTTTCCTTGCTTCAACGTTAGGTGGCATGGATGATATCTGTATTTAAGGTTGTTTAAACGAAATAACTACAATTAAAATGCAGAGTATTATTGACAATATAAACTTGACTAATGGGTGTGCTCTTCATGAAGTTAATGATCATAGCATAGACAGAGATAGGGAAGAAAACTGCACCGATAGCTGAGTGGTCAGCGCAGTGGTCTGTCACGCCAAGCAGCCTGGGTTCGATTCTCGGCTGGGTCTGAGATTTTCTCCGCTCAAAGACTGGGTGTTGTGTTGTCCTCATTATCATTTCATCATCACCAGTTGAAGGCAACGGGAATCCACCACTGCAATCACTTCTCTAGACGCTCATGCGGTGCACCTCTCTGATGAGGCTTCCCCCTTTAAATGACCTGCCGGAAGGCATTAATATGATTACTTCATACTTTTGTCTTTGGCTGCTGTTTACTTCAGGTTATACATGCCCATTGCCGTTAAATCGTCGGCTACACGTTCTTATCTCGATTGTTCCACTTGCTATTCCATTTTTGCAACAATATCCGACTCCTTGATGGCATTTTTTCGTTCAACAATGAAACATTGTCTATACAGTCATTTTGTGTTTACATATTGAAATGTAAAACAGGCAGGTCAGTGATATTAACGCCAAATAAGGAAGCTGCTTTACTAGTTTATGTGTCAGTTGGTCTCGGAACAAAAGATGTATCCTCTAAAATGGGTTTCAAGCGGTCCATAGCTTCGACGTTACTGAAAAAGTACAGGAAGAAGGGAAACGTCGATCGTGAGAAAGTAAGAGGTAGAAAAAGGGCCTGTACTGTCAAATAAGATAGGACACTGGAAACACTTTCTTTCATGGAGCGTAGCATGTGATCAAATGAAAGCGAGACTGTCAAGAAGTTTGTGACTCTCACTAACAACTTGAACAGGCAGAAACAGACTGCTGGGAGCTGAACTCGCAGCCTGTCGTAGACTTAGCTAGATGCTTTTATTGATAAAGCCAACGCAACAACAGTGGCTAAAACTGGCAAAATCACTTATGACACGAACGTCGGAAATGTGGAGTAGAGTAATCTTTTCAGAGTGTCTAAATTTAATCTGCATAGCTGCGATGGTAATCTGTTCGTGCTCCGCAGAGTAGATGAATAATGTTTGCCTTCGTGTATAACGCAAACATTCAAATTTCCAGGGCGAAAGATGGATCCAGGAAGCATTTTTACCCGCAGAATAGGTCGTCTGAACTTCGTAAATTGCATAGTCAATATAAATGGTGTCTGGGAAGGAAGCTTATGACCACAATTGGATACCAATTTGGTGATGTTTCAAGTTGCATTTTCTGGGATGATTCTGCCCCTGGACACAGAACTTTGAAGCTAAGAACTGAGTTCAAAGTTCGTATCATGTACGAAGCAGATGATGTTCCAGCTCAATTGTCAAGCGTTTCTAGATTTCATTTAAAATGTTTCCTTACTTGAAAATGAGTTCAAACGTTAGAACTGCCAGGCTATTGCCTTGATCTCAATCCTATCGAGAACTGTTGGAAGGCTATGGGAAATGCTGCCACAAAAAAGAAGACACGGAAATAGACGGGAACTGTTGGAGACTATTGTGTGCGTGTGTGGTTTCATGAAGTGAGTGAGAATACATTAAAAATTCTCTCAATGCCTGCATCACACAAAATGGCGGTTAAAGTACACGGGTGACCGACCAAGTTTTAAATGGCAAACGTGGATTCAGATGAGTTAAGCCTGAACCCAACAACACTAAAAACTATCAGTGTGCCGTGACAAAGTAATATTCAATGTCTTCCGAGATCAACACTCATAATTCAGAAGATAAAACAGATTAGGTGACATATTATCTACGCCCAGTTCATTGAGAACGCTTTAAAAGGAAAATAATAACTCACTGACAGAATTTGCTGCGTATATTTGCTTACTATAGAAACAGAGGGAAATCAAAAATCAAATTAATCTAATATATATATATATATATATATATATATATATATATATATATATATATATATATATATATATATAACGCAGTATCTTCTCTATTGCATGCTGTTTGCTATTACGGAAGATCTACAGAATGCTGTAACCATGTCAGGACATAATCCTCTGATGTTTTACATGGAAACAGTATCATGAAAAATCCTCTAGCATTGTTTCCTTAAACCGTATTCAAAGTTCTCAATAACTCCAGCGCATACATTATTTGAAATGAAACCAGTTCCTCTTATGATGAAATTATGAAATGTAGTTGTTTTGTACAGCGTCTCTAAGCCCTTTGGTCACATGACCAAGCTGACAGAATGCTCTTCTGACAATGTCTGTTGCAAAGATTTCGTGAAGATTCACGTTTCACTACAACAAAATTTTTCTCAGACGAGACTGCTTTCATGAGAGATAGAACTCCCGATTTTCAAAACCAATATGTGTTGCTATTGTAAATCAACACATAGCTGAAAAAGCAAGATGTCAACTCCAATTACACTAGGTAACAAATTTAGTTTTTTTCTGCATCTGGTTTGTAAATGAGTGGATTGAGCTAATTTTCGTGTGTTGAATACACTGGTGAAATCAGTTTTTCTCTATGACGTCACATTTCCTAAAGACACAGCAGAAAAAAATGGTAATAGCGAAAATTGACCCAATTAAGTCAAACAAAAATACGCATTCAGAACGTTTGAAATCAATTGTGTTTTGTATGTATATATGAGCATGATGCGAATAAAAGGTCAAAATTAGTTCAGAAGATGTTTTAACATTTAATCGTCTTTGGTTTTTGAAAAATGGGACGACGGAACTCTCGTTATTTTTGCCGTTTATCACTCTCCCCTGTCAGTAGTCACCCACCGTTGAAGGGTTCCAATGCCCTTGGCAACGGTGTTCCATGGTAAGAATGTCTTGGTGAAAGCGTTCATCATGCTCATTGCTTACGGCTCACAAATTTTCCGGGATGAAATCAAAGTGAGAATGTAAAAAGAGAATTTTAAGCGACATTCTGCACCCCGAGTTCTTATGGTTGTCCAACAGATCATTCACAATGGTAACAAAGCTTTTGTCTTTTTTGTTACCCAAAAAGCCTTACCCAGAAAACCTTTCACAGATGCTTTAAAAGAAGACCAAGCAGGTAATTGGATATCTGTGAGTTTGATATCAAAGGTTGGATCTTTCAGAAATTTTCTTATTTGTGGTCCAAAAAATACTGTATACCCTCTTTCAGCTTTGCCTCACTCAATTTGGGAAATTTTCTCTCAAGTGATTGAAGGCCTCACATTCTTTATTCAGAGCTTTTACAAAGTTCTTGATAAGGCTCAACTTGACATGAAGGGGAGGCAAAATAAATTTATCGGGCTCAGCCAGTGGGGTATTGTTATTGTTGTGTCGGCAGCCGGGCCGACACCGTGAAGCTGTGGTGGCTGAAAATGCACGCGAGACTAACGCAGACGGACGTGAAGTACTGGAACAGGATACGTAATTAATGTTAGGAAGAAAAGTACGGAGCAGGTTTAATACTTAACTTTAATTAATCCTTGTGGTACATCGATCTTCAGATACACAGGAGACTTTAAGTACAATCACTGTATGGCTAATGGCGCCTTGCTAGTTCGTAGCCATTAACTTAGCTGATGGCTATTCTGTCTCTCGGCTAATGAGAGAGAAAGCCTTCGTACAACTGGGCGGTAGCTAGGTTCTCGTACAACTGGGCGGTAGCTAGGTTCTCGTACAACTGGGCGAGTCCACTCTCGTATCACGAGACCTGCCTTGGTGGTGGCGCTAGGTCTGCGATCACAGTGGCGACACGCGGGTCCGACATGTACTACATGGACCGCGGCCGATTTAAGCTACCACCTAGCAAGTGTGGTGTCTGGCGGTGACACCACAGTTATCATTTACGTTTCCAGGAACATATCACTTACTTATATCCCATTCCTTGACTGTATAGTGGTTCTTGGTGTCACGGCTGTCCCAAAGGCACAAAAAGCACCAGTACTTCATGAATCCAGCCTGTAAACCTGAAAGGAGTGAAACAACTTTTATATGACAGCAAACCTGTCGTTCATGGTCCTTATGAAACCATGGCTTTGCTGCTACAGGCAAAACCAAAGAACAATATAAGTTTCTTTCATGTCTACTGCGTAAGCCAAAAGTACCGAGGGAAATGCATTGCCATTATGCAGTAGTACTGTTTTCAAGCTGGTTTTCCTGGAGTCAATAAATAGTCGCCACTCGTGTGGATAATGTTGTACACCTAGCTGCATCATCAGACCACACATACATTGAATTCTGCATATCGAAATATTGAGCGAAGGAAGCACCTCTCGATCTGAAACAGAAAATTTTTGTGCCTGGAGCTTGAAGGTTCCGTTGTTGCAGTCTCGACCCCAAGAGTTCAGGATGATGTTTCGAAAGTTTTAGATCGGGAACCAAATCGTTCATTTTATTTTATTTTTTTATTACAGAGCAGAGGCGAAGTGTTATGATATTTAGGGCAGTAATCTTCCATATGTTCAATACTTTCTGATTCACTTGAAATGGTGCCTGGTCCGGTGGCTTTCAAGTTACAGACAGGAACAGGCAAACCCTCATCATGGGGCAGAGGAAAATGCACTGAAGGTACATTTGGATATTTTTTGTCCATTTTTGCTTGAATATCCCGAAATATTTGTAAGACAGAAGAACAAGTCTCAATAATAGTGATTAGGCTCACACCACACCATCAGAACAGGCATGGCTCGACGTTTTCCTCTCAACCACTCGGATAAGGTTGTAGTGCAGGTTATGCAGGCAATAAGAGGTGCAAAATTTTTATCTTGATCACCAACAGGACAATAAAAATACAATTTATATGCCTTCGTAACCAAATCAGTGATTCGTTTTCTTTGGGATTTTGGAGTGAATTTCCCACACAAATGACAAAAGTTGTCGGGATGGTTTACACGGAAACGTGATTTACTAGTTGCTATTTTTGTTAGTGTAAGTTTGAAACACAAAAAGTTTGCGCTGTCTTTCACAGGAAACACTCAGTGAAGCTCTCTTTCACACCACTGGATTACCACACCAACCATTACCGACGATTTGTAGACCTTCTAGCCCTCCTCTGCAAATCAAAACCAAGAAGTAAACATCAAAACAGGAGAACAGCAAAGAGCGAAATACTGAATACAAAAAATAGAAAACCTTTAAAAACTCAAAACTGGTACGTGCTTGAACATTCTGAAAGGAGTATTCGGATTCTACACACCAAAATACATGCTAGTTGATGTATCACATCCAAGATGCAAAATACCTGCTGACTAGTGTTATTGGTTAATGTAGCGGCAGGCATTACTGGCAAGTGATCAACAGGCGTAGCACCAAACAGGTTTTCTAGGCCAGGCGCCTTCGGTTTCCATCATACAGCTTTCCTGTCTTGCTAGAGGAGGTACCATTCACACAACGGCTGGAGATATGGCTCATGCAGGATGGAGCACCAGCTCATTCTATCCTAAGTGTCCGAGAACACAAAACACGGACATATAAGGGAAAAGGACTGGTCGGGGAGATCATGGAACATTTACCAACTCGTTTCCCCCTGAAGTTAATCTTTTCGATTTTTGGTTTTGGGGACATCTTGAACCGTTGGTGTGTGCAAGTACCATTAATGACACACAAACACTACAAAAACTCATCAATGATTGTCGGAGCTTCTGTGACCAACCTAGAGATTTTCAGAGACTGCTTAATTGCATAAGACGTTGGACAGAACCTTGCCGTACTACCAATGGGCGCTATACTGTGCACATCCTAGCGATGACTCACAAGTGCAGGTTGTATGTAATAGCAGGCAGCTTACATGAAATGCTCTACTGTTCCACAGTAACAGGATAATATGTTCTCATTAGTTTACTCAGTTTTTTACTGCATTCTACACTCTTTGGAGTACAGAAGAATTTGCAGCAGAGGACAGGTGCTTCATAATAACTTAGATGAAGAAGTGCTGATTGCTGTTAAGGTACGCATTCGAGTGCCAATCTTTTCTGGACTTTTGTGTTGCCAGTTTCATAATGCCAACCCTCAGAATATGGAATATTTTTATTGGTGACTGAGGTGACTTTACCGAACATCACATTAGTATTTATTTCATCTGCTGACTAATAATTGTAGCTATTAGGAGTTATATGGTATTAGGCTTGTGGATATCTCCAAGTGTATGTGACAAGAACAAGCCATTAACGCTTATTCCCCCAGGGCAGTAGGTCAGGTGTTGAAGTGTGGACACGTGGACGAAACAAGGTTAGTGTAAGTGACCCGCGAAGTCCACTTAATGAAGCAGTTACTTACATGCAAAAACATCGGTAGTACATAACGTGAAAACTCTTACATGCACAAAAAAACAACTAGAACAAGTTACAAGTAAGAATCGTGAGGAGATTTAATTATGAGGACACTGGAAAGACCAGAAGGTCCAATCCATGATGCACATGGAGGCGAAGATTCTTTTACGCTAATTACGTAGTGGACAGAGATAAAAACTTTGGAAGTACTCAATCAAGATCATTTCTTATATGGTAATATCTGGTCCAGTTTGTGGTCGGATGCGTCACCTGCTACGATTAATTAAAGAAAGGTGTCCTCATCCTGAAGGTTGGTTTGGATAGTTGGTGTGTTTTACTAGGTTGGTTGCTGTCAAATTTTCGACCTAACTTACCTAGCCTAGTGGGACTTTTAGTATAACGTCCGCTTCCAGCTAGATGCAACTGTTGGGTTGCTACGTTAACAAATTTCTACCACGGATAGAAAGAAAGCCGACTGCCAGGGGATCGAACGCTCGACCTTGAGACTGCTAGGGTGGAACCACAGAGGATAACGTCTTAAAAAATTATCGTATTTAAAAAAAACTATTCCTTGCACTGACTAGAATGCACTGTCTGTGTTACTAGAAAAATTTCGTGTCAGCATGATGCTGACAAGGCATACCTTTTCTGTTTAGTCTCGGCTGTAAGTCGCTTTCGGGTACGTAGACTATGTTCTAACTACATAAATCTCTTGAGGGAATGTTGAGATTGTCCTCCAACTTTCCCCAAATCGAGAAACGCGCCTTGTCTAATGACTCCGTCACTGATGGATGGTAAGTTACACATTTATGACGGTGCCTTCCTTTTAATGAGAGTCCACACTATAACTATTTCTCTCACAGACGTAAGAAATAGATAGAAACTAACAGTGCTGAATAGCGTAACAGGGTGATGGGTGTGGAGATGTGAAGATATCATTATTTATTAACTTTTATAAGTTTGTTTCACAGCATTAATAAGTTACATCTAAACGAAGAACAGAAATATTCACCATTGGTTACACACATTGACGCACATTTCCATTGGTTTCAGCAAACATCTTCGGTTTTTTGCTCTAAACTATCTACAAATGTGTTATTTAGTCTCGAACAGAACACTGACATTACACCTGTCTTGATGTCTGGTATATCCACTGAATATATGATTTTCAGAATTTCCATTATTTATTAACTTTTATAAGTTTGTTTCACAGCATTAATAAGTCACATCTAAACGAAGAACAGAAATATTCACCATTGGTTACACACATTGACGCATATTTCCATTGGTTTCAGCAAACATCTTCGATTTTTTGCTGTAAACTATCTACAAATGTGTTATTTAGTCTCGAACAGAACACTGACATTACACCTGTCTTGATGTCTGGTATATCCACTGAATATATGATTTTCAGTATTTCCATGAAACCAAAAAACGAAACTATATGATTTTTGTCAATGGGCCGAGAACGGTTAGATGGCTGTCTGTATCATACGGTTAAAACCTTCAACAGTCCCAGTTGCAGCTTCCGCAAGAAACATAAATTTTGTTTTCAATATCGCACATAATTATTAAGTGCTCTTCCCCTTTGGTAGTCCGAATTATGGAAAATGTGATGGTATTACGAAGTTTAATGTCAAGAATTTTGCGTATGTCTTGCCATATCATAACTCATTCCACGCAGATTACTCAGACTACATTCGTGTCAACAAACCTTACACATAGTTACAATAATTACCAATTTTTTTAAATTTTTATAAAGAATTCCATTACTAACAAATTTTGCATAATGTTTCCATATAAACCCCTGAATGTACCAGCACATATGTATCATTGTACGATACACGGCGCAGGGGATATAACGTACCAACACTATACTTATCCATTATTTGATGTTGTGAGCACTTAAGAGTTCCAACAAACTTGAAACATAATTTCAAACATTTAATAAGTTGTTATCGCAAATAGCCCCATAAAATAAAGGGAGGAAAACGGTTTATCGCTTACCAAATGTTATTTCTTCATGAGGTAACATCAAGCATGAAGTTTTGGTTTCATCTCTTTCATTAGTCTGTTAGTGAATAATCGGGCGCTAATAAAAGTAATAGAATTATCGTTTTGTGTCTTGAGTCATAAAAGTTTTCATGCTTAACATCACATATTTAACGCCTTAACACGTATGTAAAGTAGTCAGACGACTGAAGAAATTTTATACAGGGGGAGTTCTGTTCTAGTTGGATACCCTGCAAATCACACTTACGTGTCTGGCAGGTGATTCATCGAACCACTTTCAAAATAATTCTCTATTATTCCAGTCTCGAACACTACGCGGAAAGAAAGGAACACAATGTCTTTTCGTGCAGGAACTGATTTCCCTTATTTTGTTATGATGATCGTTTCTTCGTATGTAGATAGGCGCCAAAGAAATATTTTCACATTCGGAGGAGAAAGGTGGTGATTGAAATTACGTGAGAAGATTCTGCCGCACGAAAAACACGTCTGTTTTAATTATGCCCAGCCCACATCCCGTATCTTGTCAGTGACGCTCCTTCCCAATTTATCTATAGTAAAAAGCGTGGTGCTCTTATTTCAAAATTTCTCGATGTACTCCGTTAATCGTATCTGGTAAGGTTCCCACATCGCCCAACAATACTACAAACGAGTGCGGACAACCGTAGTGTAGGCAGTCTCTGTAGTAGATCTGTTGCATCTTCAAAGTGTTCTGACTATAAAACGAAGTCTTTGATTCGCCTTCCCCCACAACATTTTCTATTTTGTCTTTCCAATTTAAGTTCTATACAGATTTGTGGGTGGTGCTACTGGTTCACCAATATGTTGTGCTCACGAATCTAAGTCAGGGTGTCGACGTTGCTACGCAGCAGTTCCGTTTCTCCAGATCTGTGAATTGTTACTGGACGCGCTGCTGCAACCGTATCGGAATTCCAGTGCAGCATTCGGCGTATGCAGGATGACCTTCAGGTGCCTGTTCCCAACAGACAGGAGAGGCAAACGTTATCTTGATCCACGAGTTTTCGAGGCAAAATATTTCCGACTGCAATTCTGCTGTTTAGCAACATTCCCCAAATTCACACTTGTTCTTTGGATCAAATTTATAGTTCAGTCTCTCCCTTCCAATCTACATCTACATCTACATCTGCATTAATACTCCGCAAGCCACCCTAAGGCGCGTGGTGGAGGGGCCCTGTAGCACTACTTGTTATTTCCTGTTCCACTCGCAAATAGAGCGAGGGAAAAACGACTGTCTATATGTCTCCGTATGAGCCCTAAATCCTCGTATCTTCGTGGTCCTTACGCGCAATGTATGTTGGCGGCAGTAGAATCGTTCTGCAGTCAGCTTCAAATGCCGATTCTCTAAATTTCCTCAGTAGTGTTTCTCGGAAAAAAAGCAAATATCCTCTGTATGCAAAGTTTTATCACTTCCAATTTAAGGTTGCACCGTTTCGGGAGCAATTGGTCCACGTAAATCTTCAGACTAAGCTTCAAATCCAGATAGAGTCTATTTCAGTAACATGCATTTTTCTTATTGTTAAAAACCTATCAGTGCTATGTATCGTAAGTATGGAATTTTTGAGACAGACGAAAGCTAAAATTGACATCGAGTGTGGAATCTGAAAACTAGTAGCAGGTCAGCAACAAGTAACAGTAAAATTGTTAAGAAATAAGGTGAAGACAAACTTTGGCGTGCTTCAAATAGCAGTACGACCATGGACTAAAAGACAACAGTACAGTCAGACAGGAGACATGACAGATCTTGAAAGTGTTAATGACGATGAGTATAAAGACCTAATTCCCGGTCAGATTGAATTTACGTTAAAGCTAGTGAGTCCACTGAATTATCCAAAAAACAGAAGAATGAGCTTTACAATTTGTTAACAGATTACGTTCAAGTATTTTCTAAGAAACCTGGGCTAATAAAAGGCTTTGAATATCGAATAGATGTCCTGCCCCACTCAAACTACTGTAGAACAACCTACACTCCTGGAAATTGAAATAAGAACACCGTGAATTCATTGTCCCAGGAAAGGGAAATTTTATTGACACATTCCTGGGGTCAGATACATCACATGATCACACTGACAGAACCACAGGCACATAGACACAGGCAACAGAGCATGCACAATGTCGGCACTAGTACAGTGTATATCCACCTTTCGCAGCAATGCAGGCTGCTATTCTCCCATGGAGACGATCGTAGAGATGCTGGATGTAGTCCTGTGGAACGGCTTGCCATGCCATTTCCACCTGGCGCCTCAGTTGGACCAGCGTTCGTGCTGGACGTGCAGACCGCGTGAGACGACGCTTCATCCAGTCCCAAACATGCTCAATGGGGGACAGATCCGGAGATCTTGCTGGCCAGGGTAGTTGACTTACACCTTCTAGAGCACGTTGGGTGGCACTGGATACATGCGGACGTGCATTGTCCTGTTGGAACAGCAAGTTCCCTTGCCGGTCTAGGAATGGTAGAACGATGGGTTCGATGACGGTTTGGATGTACCGTGCACTATTCAGTGTCCCCTCGACGATCACCAGTCGTGTACGGCCAGTGTAGGAGATCGCTCCCCCACCATGATGCCGGGTGTTGGCCCTGTGTGCCTCGGTCGTATGCAGTCCTGATTGTGGCGCTCACCTGCACGGCGCCAAACACGCATACGACCATCATTGGCACCAAGGCAGAAGCGACTCTCATCGCTGAAGACGACACGTCTCCATTCGTCCTTCCATTCACGCCTGTCGCGACACCACTGGAGGCGGGCTGCACGATGTTGGGGCGTGAGCGGAAGACGGCCTAACGGTGTGCGGGACCGTAGCCCAGCTTCATGGAGACGGTTGCGAATGGTCCTCGCCGATACCCCAGGAGCAACAGTGTCCCTAATTTGCTGGGAAGTGGCGGTGCGGTCCCCTACGGCACTGCGTAGGATCCTACGGTCTTGGCGTGCATCCGTGCGTCGCTGCGGTCCGGTCCCAGGTCGACGGGCACGTGCACCTTCCGCCGACCACTGGCGACAACATCGATGTACTGTGGAGACCTCACGCCCCACGTGTTGAGCAATTCGGCGGTACGTCCACCCGGCCTCCCGCATGCCCACTATACGCCCTCGCTCAAAGTCCGTCAACTGCACTTACGGTTCACGTCCACGCTGTCGCGGCATGCTACCAGTGTTAAAAACTGCGATGGAGCTCCGTATGCCACGGCAAACTGGCTGACAGTGACGGCGGCGGTGCACAAATGCTGCGCAGCTAGCGCCATTCGACGGCCAACACCGCGGTTCCTGGTGTGTCCGCTGTGCCGTGCGTGTGATCATTGCTTGTACAGCCCTCTCGCAGTGTCCGGAGCAAGTATGGTGGGTCTGACACACCGGTGTCAATGCGTTCTTTTTTCCATTTCCAGGAGTGTATATTCCCTCGAGCGAATCTAATTTGCGTTACCGAAGCATCTCCGTAACACTTGCGTGTTTTTCGAATCTACCGGTAGCAAATCTGTCAGCCCGCCTCTCAATTGCTTTGTTGTCTTCCTTCAATCCGACCTGATATAGAGCCCAAACGCTAGGTCAGTACTCAAGAATAGTTCCCACCAACGCCCTATATGCGGTCTCCTTCAGAGGTGAAGCAGTCTTTCCTAAAATTCTCCCAATAAAGCGAAGTCAACCATTCGCCATCCCTCCCACAGTTCTTACATGCTCGTTCCATCTCATATCTTTGGAATGTCTCGTCCAGATATTTAAACGACTTGACTGGGTCAAGCAGGACACAATTAATACCGTATCCGAACATTACAGGTCTGACCTTCCTACTCTTCCGCATTAACTTGTATTTTTCCACATATAGGGCTAGCTGCCGTTTATCACACCAACTGGGACTTTTGTCTAAGTCGTCTTGTGCCTCCCTGCAGTCACTCAACTTCGACACCTTAGCGTACGTGACGACATCATCAGAAAACACTCTCAGATTACTGCTCACCCTGTCTGCCAAATCATTTATGTATGTAGAGTACAACAGCGGTCCTTTTACACTTCTCTCAGGCATTCCTGACAATACCCTTGTCTTTGATGAACACTCCCCGTCGAAGGCAACATACTTGGTTCTATAATTTAAGAAGTCTTCGAGCCACTCACAACATCTCATCTGCAGGTTCTGTGGTACTGTATACTGATTACTCTTTCAGCAGACGGAATATAGTTCCAAGATGCGACCACAAAAGTGGCCACGATCCGCCATTGCTTAAAGCCTTAGAAAAATTATCTTGTTATTTGAATGGTCTAAACCCAAAACTTCAGTTAACTGTGGGGATGGAAAAAGACAACGCACTACCCCTCTTGGATTTTTTAGTTATGAGAGAGGCTGATGTTTTTCGGAAAGATATTTGCGTAACAATTCTAATCGTCATCCCCAACAAAAGAGCTGTGCAATTAAAAGTCTTATTGACAGAGACAAAGGAATATACGCGCTAGAACACCTGGACGCTGAATTAAAACATGTAAAGCAGGCTGTCTAGAAGAGTGGCTATTAAGGCAGTGTTCTGCGGCCGAATAACAGTAGGAAAAAGTATAACGATGAATGACAGCGATAGAAGAACGCACTTTCTCTTCCTTTAATCAAAACGGTAACTGATCAGATTGGAAAGATTTTACTGCAACATGTCAGGCCGGTTTTAGACCAACTAAGAACATTTGTAAAGGACAAAAGCCTTTCTCTGTCAACAAGTGGAGTATATAAGGTTCCGTGTGCTTGGGGAAACGTCTACATTTGAACTACCAACAGAAGCGAGACTGGAAGAACATAAACCCTTTGCCGAGTAGAGAAAACATTAAAATCAGCTGTAGAGCAACATGCACTTCAGTCAGGAAATCATGAGGTTTACATAAACCAAAAAGTTTGTCTGCTATGACAAACTATTATCCACGACTGTATAGAGAAGCCATCGAAATATATAAGTATAGTAATAATTTTAAAAGAAAAGAAGAAACCGTGAAACTCAGTACTGTATGGACAGTGGAGCTGCAAAATCGGTAGATAAAATTTTAACCTTGACAGGAGACAATCGATTGTTACGTTTTATCTCTATTACAGATCACCTCTGCTGATCACGTATAAACTCATCCACCTTCACTTTACGCAGTATTTATGTCGTTCCGCAAGGCCCCACTCATCAGTCGGCAAGATTCAGCGTCGCCAGGGGCAGAATCAAAGGTGTCCAACTCACCTCTGGACGAAACGCTGGAAAGCTAAAAGTTTCTTCGACGACGACAAAAAACAATCTGGAAGACTGATCAGCAACTAGGACATAACGTCGTGAGATCCTTCACTGTACCTCCGTCTTCTTGTTCTGTTAGGGGTCTCGCCTTTTATCATTGGCATGCAAACTTCGTCAAAGTGGGAAAAATGTACTCCGTACTGTCTGTTAGTTTTCCGTGATTCGTGTTTTCAACAGAACCTTTGACAGGCAGTTCATATCTAATTAACCCTCTTACGGGTCTGACGTTACAAAATACTAAGTGGACACCAACGTTTCATAATGGATATTTCCTGGAAACACTATATTGCAGTTCCGGTGTTATTCTGATGAAGATGCACTGCAGCGACCACAATCGCTGCTAAACACATCAGATGACTTGGCAATTGCGAATAATAACTACCATCAGCTGTAGAATGGAATGATGACAGTGGAAATTTATGCCGGACCAGGACTCGAACCCGGATTTCCTGCTTATCGCCAGCAGTCGCCTTACCATTTGTTTTTCCTCGACCAGGACTCGAACCCGGAATCTCCTGCTTGTAGGCAGACGCTCTATCCGACTGAGGCATCATTTTTTTTTTTTTTTTTTGACGAACATTAAGTGCAGACGCGCTGACCAATGCGCTTTCTTTTTTGCAGACGCTCTATCCGTCTGAGACACTTTTTTTACGTGTGAATGCCAGGCAGGTGGCGGCAAAGAGGGCAGGTGTCAAAAATTCTAAGGCCTGGCCACAGTGCCGCCCCCATACCTGTCACCCGCTCACGTTTATTGTAATACACCTATTTTTTATTTTATTGGCTTTGAGAAGACTTTCAGCATCAGGCATGTGGAGCAAAGAGGACAGGGGTCGAAGATCCGAGGCCTGGCCAAAATGCCTCCCACCATACCGGTCACTGAGTTGCTGCATTATTCCCATATGTTCCATGTTTGTTCCCATATATGCCTTAAATTGTAGAACAGAACTGAAGTAGTAATTAAGGTATCATAAATTACACATTTCCGCTTCCAATGGCGTGTGTTCCTTGTAGAACATAACTAATAACAGGTAAAAGGGTGACGAAAAAGTACATAACAAACATTAATTCAGAAACATATTCACAATTTAAATTATTATGGACTGGGTGCATATGAGGTCTGTAAGGAAGCCATATACTTTTCAAGAAATGAAAGAAAATTCGGATCCGGAGGGGTTTTGTCAAATTAGAACACTTCTCATTTTAGAACCAACATAAAAGAAGATTCCAGGAATAAAAGAAGAGAACGAATAGTAGTTTGTTTCTAATCAATAAAACTGTCCACCTCCTTGTAGCACACATAAAGCAAAAGATAAAAAATTTTGAAACCATTCCTTACATTTGTTATTCTTCTGCAACTTAAAATGTTCTTCTGCAGTATAAAACATGTACTCTTCTGGGTTCGAAGTTTTATTTGTTTAACACGTAAAACACAAACTGTCCCAGAAGCTACGAATAACTGATACAATTTGCAGACGGGTAACATTTCCAATCGGGTTGTAAAGCTTCAGTTATCGGTATATGACTTTCTGCGGTTCTCTTGATAAGTGCCAATTTCTTCCTAGTCAAGTTCCAAATTATGATTCTATTTTCACATAAGAACATGTGCGCTACAGTTTCTGCAAGCTGACATTTGTCGCAGTATGGAAATGGTCTCAATCTGATATTCCGTATTCGTTCCGCTGAGGAGTATGGTTTAGTTTACATCATGCCATACGACACTGACTGTAGTTCGTAGAATTTTATTGTTGATGTTTTTCCAGACGTTCATCCAGTTTTTAGTTCCTCAACATTCAGTTGACATATTCTGAGCACGTTTCCAGGTTGGCTCAGAACATTGACGTTTGTACAGGGTTTCATATTCTTGTTAATTTTGTAATCGCTGTTGCAATTATCTTTACATCGCCTTCTGTGAGAGTTAGCCTAATTGGAAAGGACCAAATAGTTGCCCAGGGAGCACCGGCAGTGATCAAGGCACATGAAGATGCACTTTTTGAGAACAATACCTTGCAAAGCTCTAGGCAACCTCTTAAGTAACATGTTAAGCAATAGGTGGTTTCAAGTACATCAAGGAGAAGAGAAAAGCAGATGGCATGTACTCATTGACGGATTTCCTCAGGGCTCTGTTCTTGCTCCAGTGTTATTCAACCTCTACACAGCTGACCTGCCGAATTTGACCTGCAGAAAATTTCAATATGCAGATGACCTGGCAATTTCATATCAGAGTGAAAAACTTTCTGAATCTGAAGAACACCTAACGAACATCTTTACTAAACTTCATGAGTATTTTGAGACATGGCGACTGAGACCAAATGTTTCTAAAACCGAGATAAGCCTGTTCCACCTCTCTAATCGCCTTTCATCAGCAAAGATCAGTCCACAGTTCGGTCCTCTTGGAACAGTCAGATACAACGAAAGCCAAAAATACCTGGGAGTCACACTGCAACGAACGTTAACATACGAAAAATAACTTTCCAACTTGGCCAAGAAGATACAACCACGAGTGAACCTTGTGAGAAAGCTGGCAGGCAGTACATGGGGAGCAACCACATCAGTCCTCCGAGGAGCATACCTTGCACTGGTATACTCTGCAGCAGAGTACTGTGCACCAGTTTGGCTCCAAATCACCCACGCAGTGGAAGTAGACGTCCAGCTGAACTCAGTTATGAGAGTAATTAGTGGTACAGTCCGGTCTACACCTACTTGCTGGCTACCAGTGCTTTCAAACATATGTCCACCAGACCTCCCTCGAAAGGCTGCTCTTTACAGCCTCTGTCAGCAAGTTTTTGAAAATAACTCGATCCCTCTTCATGACGATTTGCTATCACTGCCCAGGAAACGCCTCAAATCTAGAATACTAGCATATGAAACGGGAGTCCAAATGCTACCCACAGGATTCGACCAGGTCGCAGAATGGAAACGTGAGTGGTAAGCTACAAGAACCCGAAACCACGAACTTGTAGACAATCTAACAGTTCCAGTTCCAGGCTTCCACCAATCGAGGGCGGTGTGTGTGCAGTTAAACAGATATCGGACTAAAGAGGGTAGGTGCAAGTACAACAAGCACAAGTGGGGCTTTTCAAGTGACAGTGTGGGTGACTGTGGTGACACCCAGAAAATGAGCCACACTGTGAATTAAAGTCCAATCAGACGCTTCCCTGGTGGCATTGATAAGCTCCATCATGTATCCCACGAGGCTCTCCGATGGATCGAGTCCATCAACATCCGAGTGTAATCTGAGCCGTTTTAAAACTTGTATACTGTATATAATTTCACATGTTCATTTTTATATACAGTGTGTTACAAAAAGGTACGGCCAAACTTTCAGGAAACATTCCTCACACACAAAGAAAGAAAATATGTTATGTGGACATGTGTCCGGAAACGCTTACTTTCCATGTTAGAGCTCATTTCATTACTTCTCTTCAAATCTCATTAATCATGGAATGGAAACACACAGCAACAGAACGTACCAGCGTGACTTCAAACACTTTGTCACAGGAAATGTTCAAAATGTCCTCCGTTAGCGAGGATACATGCATCCACCATCCGTCGCATGGAATCCCTGATGCGCTGATGCAGCGTTGGAGAATGGCGTATTGTATCACAGCCGTCCACAATACCAGCACGAAGAGTCTCTACATTTGGTACCGGGGTTGCGTAGACAAGAGCTTTCAAATGCCCCCTACAAATGAAAGTCAAGAGGGTTGAGGTCAGGAGAGCGTGGAGGCCATGGAATTGGTCCGCCTCTTCCAATCCATCGGTCACCGAATCTGTTGTCGAGAAGCGTACGAACACATCGACTGAAATGTCCAGGAGCTCCATCGTGCATGAACCACATGTTGTGTCGTACTCGCAAAGGCACAAGTTCTAGCAGCACAGGCAGAGTATCCCGTATGAAATCATGATAACGTGCTCCATTGAGCGTGGGTAGGAAGAACATGGGGCCCAATCAAGACATCACCAGCAATGCCTGCCCAAACGTTCACAGAAAATCTCTGTTGATGACGTGATTGCACAATTGCGTGCGGATTCTCGTCAGCCCACACATGTTGATTGTGAAAATTTACAATTTGATCACGTTGGAATGAAGCCTCATCCGTAAAGAGAACATTTGCACTGAAATGAGGATTGACAGATTGTTGGATGAACCATTCGCAGAAGTGTACCCGTGGAGGCCAATCAGCTGCTGATAGTGCCTGCACATGCTGTACATTGCACGGAAACAACTGGTTCTCCCGTAGCATTCTCCATACAGTGGCATGGTCAACGTTACCTTGTACAGCAGCAACTTCTTTGACGCTGACATTAGGGTTATCGTCAACTGCACGAAGAATTGCCTCGTCCATTGCAGGTGTCCTCGTCGTTCTAGGTCCTCCCGAGTCGCGAGTCATAGGCTGGAATGTTCCTTGCTCCCTAAGACGCCGATCAATTGCTTCGAACGTCTTCCTGTCGGCACACCTTCGTTCTGGAAACCTGTCTCTATACAAACGTACCGAGCCACGGCTATTGACCCGTGATAATCCATACATCAAATGGGCATCTGCCAACTCCGCATTTGTAAACATTGCACTGACTGCAAAACCACGTTCGTGATGAACACTAACCTGTTGATGCTACGTACTGATGTGCTTGATGCTAGTACTGTAGAGCAATGAGTCGCATGTCAACACAAGCACCGGAGTCAACATTACCTTTCTTCAATTGGGCCAACTGGCGGTGAATCTAGGAGGTACTGGCATCTATAAGTGCTCCATTAACAGGAACGTTCCTATGCCCAGGATCTAACGAGAGCAACAGAAGTTTTGTGATGCCTGTCTCAGAGGCATGCAGTATTTTAAAACCACGAGTTTGAAATAGTGCGTCACATCTAAATTTAACGCCTTCAATTCCAAGTCCGTTTTGCATCTGCAAAGTCGCAGTGTAGAAGGATACTTTAAAGATACTTTGTTTCCACACATACCATCACGCTGTAGCTAGTATTTGATGTGCGGTGACCTGCGGTGTAGGAAAGACTGCTGCGACATGATATATGTTGCTAAGCATGTATGTGTTTATAAACTGAACTTTCTGCAGTCGGTCTGACGACCGCATGTCATGGTCTTTCAACAAGACTCATGAAATTTCGTTTCCGCTCCTAATTGTTTGTAGCCATGAGCTTGGGATTCGCCCTTAACCACAATCCGAGTTGGAGTCTTTCTTCAGTTACATCTAATGAGTGCGCACCTATTGCAGTATTGTAAGAACGGAGATGCATTGTTGTGGACTTCTGAAGATTACGTTCTGCGCCAGAGGATAGTGAGTACTGGTGTACCAAGTGTTATAGTTCGTCGACCTCAGTATTCGAAATTACAATAACGTTTATGTCGTTAGCATAACCGTGACAAACTGTATTAGTATTGAAGATCGGTAGTCCTCTCGAATTCTGGTGCATTGTCTAAAGCAAAGGCTCCACCACGATCGCATATAATTTCATAGACAATGGACATCCTTGACATACTGATTGTTGCTCTGGAAAAGTTCCAGTCAGTTGTCCATTGATTTTAAACCTTGAAACAATACCACTGATACATTTATGTATAATAGTTATAAAGTGGTCATTGAAACCCATTTTCTGCATGGTGCTGAATAAGAAGCCATGATTGATCCTATCAAAGGCTTTATCAAAATCTAAAAACGAAAAGGAAAGACAGTTGTCTGAGATTTATGACGTCCCTCTACTCACAAAAGTTGTCTAGCATTGATTTTCCCTTTTTGCACTCATTTCGTAAGGACCTACGACATTTTGGAGGAGTGACTTCATCTTTCTATTCAGGAGACGAGTAAAACTTTTAGTCAGCGTTGAGTAAGGTGAGTGGTCTTAAATCGTGAAGCCGCTTGCTGTCTGTTTTTTTAGGAATGAGTACAGTTATTCTCTCCGTAAATACTGGAGGGAACGCCTGGTTAGTTAATAACTCATTGGACTTATCTGTGAGCTCATTCCTTATTATATAGCACATGCGTACATAACATTCGACCGTGAGCCCATCGGGACCTGCTGACTTGTTCCTCCTTAATTACTGTTTTTATTTCGTCCTGTTCGCCTCGATATCGGAGTGGTCAGCGCGGCCGAATGCTGTGCAAAGGGGCCCGGGTTCGATTCCCGGCTGAGCCGGAGATTTTCTCCGTTGAGGGACTGGGTGTTATCTTCATCGTCATAATATCATGTCCATCGACACGCAAGTCGCCGAAGTGGCGTCAACTCAAAAGACTTGTACCAAGCAACCGGTCTACACGGCGGAAGGCCCTAGCCACACGCCATTTTATTTCGTCCTGAGTTATATGTTCAAGTAGACGTTCTTTATCCTCCTCACGTATTGCCTTCGTAACGTTTGCTAAAAGTTCTTCACCGTCCAGTCTATCTATTTCCGACTCAGAGTTCCCTATAATACTTCGCCATATATTGTTTTATGGAGGTCTGAGTAGTATACTCTCCTCCATCATCGTCCACCAGCGCGGATATTAGTCTCTTTTTCCCTTATCACATGGTATAACGACGTACGTTCCTGCATAAGTTCGTCCTTTCCTCGAGCTCGAGTACGGACCCCGTCCAGACGCTACCGGGCTAGCGCCGTTATTTTAGACTTAAAGCGTTTCAACTTGGTCATGTTAGCCGAAAGGCCATCTGGTTGTTGATAAAGGTCTCGCAAACAAGAGAAGTAATATTCCGCAATTTGTTTGTGCCAATATGCTTGGGCCTTTGCATACAGCATAATGCAATTATGAAGAGAGGGTTTTTCGTATTCGGTCCACCAAATGAGCCGGTCCCGATGCCTCGTCTGTTTAATCAGTTGCTTAAATTCAACATCCTGCAACAGTGAGACGTTAAGTTGCCATACCCCACGGCCACGAAAGGTTTTTTGTCGGATATACCTGAATGAAATAAGGTGTGCACAATGGTCGGAGAAGTTTATAGGCCATATCTCACAATCATCAATATTGCAAATGAATTCTTTAGTATCATAGATTCTATCTAACCTGCTTGCTGACGTGCTACTGGCGGAAGTATATCCGGTATGGTGGGGATTCAAGTAAGTCCAGGTGTCTTGCAATTCTAATTCAGTCACCAATGTTTGTAGCTCGTAACATGTGGTAAAACTGGCCGTCTGATCTTCACGACGCTACACACAGTCAAAATCTCCGGCAAGCATCGCGGCGCGCCCAACGTTCTTTAACAGTTCAACCACCTACCATTAGGCTATCCGTGCACGACTCACGGCCAGACCTAAACTTCCATATGTCGTCAACCATACGTCTGCGATCTATACTCGCACATCCATTGTGTGTATTCCCGTACGCCGGCCAGGGTGGCCGAGCGGTTCTAGGCGCTACAGTCTGGAACCGCGTGACCACTACGGTCGCAGGTTCGAATCCTGCCTCGGGCATGGATGTGTGTGATGTCCTTAAGTTAGTTAGACTTAAGTAGTTCTAAGCTCTAGGGGACTGACGACCTCAGAAGTTAGGTCCCATAGTGCTCAGAGCCATTTGAATCAATTTTTTATTCCCGTACAGATCAGACGTTGTGCACCGTAGCTCAGCGCGTTCGGTGAGAGGTTAACCACCCTCTGTAATAAAAAACAAAATGAGTTAATGGGACGACGATGAACGTGAACAAGCGTCATGGGACGTTCGCCACGAACAAATAGAACGAAAAATCACGAACAAAATGAGATAAAGAAAAGGTAAGCCGACCGCTCGCGATAGGCGGGAAATCCGGGTTATAGCCCTGGTCCGGCACAAATTCTCATTGTCGTCATTCCATTCTACAGCTGATGGTAGTCATTATTCGCAACTGCGAATTCATCTAATGTGTACCCTTAAAATGTCATGTTCCTACTAACAGTTTAACGTTTGGGTCAACTTTTATCAATGTCAGGAGTCGGTCTTTAAAAAATCTTTTCTTAGTATACGTCCACCTCACACAGAGAAAGTGGTCAAATTCTATGTCTGCAGTAGGAATAATTCAGAAGGTGAGTTGGTTTTTTATATTGTACCACGCTCTGTTCCCCGTGATTAAAATTATACCCACTTAATCTCTAAGTGGGTGAAGTTTACAAAATAGTGTATCAGTGACAAACTGCAATTAATAGTAAATATTAGCAGTTGCACATTTTGGGTTTGATTCGGCAAAAAATTTTGAAACCGTTTTTCCTCTTTTTAGAGTTTCACAGTGTATGCCGGACTGCAATCTGAAACCAAAATTCTTATCTTTCTCAGAGAAATCCTCTACCGGGTCGAGAGTCATGCGTGGATAGCTCAGTTGGTCGAGCACCTGCCGACAAGAGGCGGCGGTTCCGGTCTCGAGTCCTGATCTGGCACAGGGTTTTAACGTGGCAGCAAATACCTTGCTGAAAAGTGAACATTCATTCTGAAATAAATTTCAATTTTTATCGATGCACTACATGTACTATCAGTAGAGTAAATATCAGTCTGCTGAAGTCTGAACGATGCGGTAATACCATATGGCTCAATTTAGATCAGTTATATTCATCGGCATATGAACACCCGGTACTGCGCTACTCTTTGACTCTCCGATGCACGTCTACAATTACTTGGTATGCAGATCTTTCGATGAAAAATTCTCTGGCTTTCAGCAAGCTGGTAGCGTTCGCATTGCGCGACGTCGTTCATGAATATCATTCGTTTTATGTTTTGTGCCCATGACTTCTTCAGGGTGATTCTCCCGATTATTAGGATAGTGCTTGAAACGATGAGTAACTTAAGTCCTTTGTATCTCCTGAAATCCAGAGAGATTTTCATAAGCAGTACTGACAGTGAAAGTCTTCGTACATATCAGTAAGTCAAAACGCAGTTTAATAAACGTTATCTGATATTTACGTGGCGACTGGCAAAAAATTTGAAATGCGCTGCTTAGCCCTCACACTCAGGACGTTTCGTATACATTTCATTTGCAACATCAACACTTCGATGCAGTCACCTAACTGTACAAACGGTTTCTTCTTGACGGCTACGTACCCATCATATTTAAAACTGTCAACAGTTCTCCCTGTTCCGTTCATTCCCTGCCTGTATGTGTGCTTATCCCCACTGATGCGTCTACAGTAATGTTTGTCACTGCAACACATATTTGTAGACGTCAAATCGATCTGTCTCGATTCCTGATAAGTACCGTCCTCTCCTGTTCTTTCGAGAACTTATTACTTTTCTATTTTAAGTGTCAAAAAATATTCAAATATGTGTGAAATCGTATGGGACTTAACTGCTAAGATCATCAGTCCCTAGGCTTACACACTACTTAACGTAAATTATCTCAAGGACAAACACACACACCCATGCCCGAAGGAGGACTCGAACCTCCGCCGGGATCAGCGGCACATACTGCAGCCCCCTTGACCGCTCGGCTAATCCCGCGTGGCTTTTAAGTGTCCACTTCATTTATTTACATTCATAGTTAAAAGAGTGACACAAGTTTTATCTACAGTTCCAAGTGGCAGGAGACCGCTGTAGCCCTCTCCTCTTTATAAAGACGTTACATAAATACAGTGGTAACAGGAGGAACCAATGACTGGCGTGTAACGAATTCGTTCATGTGAAATAATTAATTAATTGAAAGTGGCTTACAATTGGAGTACCCAATTTTAATCGACCAAGAAAATGTAATAATTATAAACTGCCAGATTAGTCAGTCACTTCACTAAACTGTCCCTCACCTTTACTTTCGTTCCATAAAGTGCGACATGTAGTTCATAAGTTTGTCGTAAAAATGTGTAGGAAAGCTGCTTCGAAAGTTTTGATGCAGTAGAAAGCACGCCAGTTGGTCTGTTAGTTGTAGAGATACCAGATTTCACAACATTCTAGAGCCAAGAGCTCAGCACCCAGAGTGCCTCTGTTGATTTTGGCACAACGCTGCCGCGTCTTGCCAGCAACAGAATGTGCATGTCGTTGGTTTGTGCAAGTTAACAATTCTGGCTGATTCTTTCAGGTCTCCCCGTTTTACTGGTATACTGAGCCTGGTGGTAGAAGAACCATTCAACGACCAACTTTGAACGGCGAACGTTTAAAGACTCCTGTACCTCTATCAATGCCGCCCTACTAACTAGTGTGGAGTT
Organism: Schistocerca piceifrons; assembly: GCF_021461385.2. NCBI lineage: Eukaryota > Metazoa > Arthropoda > Insecta > Orthoptera > Acrididae > Schistocerca > Schistocerca piceifrons. Next base: position 560,751,326 of record NC_060143.1, read on the forward strand.
TTCCACATACGGTGACCACGTGTCGCCATTGTTTTTCTTGCAAAGTACTGGACTTTATCAATACCGGTTAGACCCTAGTTAAATTACTCACTGAGAAGATGTGAAAGAGCAATGTGTTCTTTTCAAGTGTTCTGTAAAAATTGTGTGTGTGTGTGTGTGTGTGTGTGTGTGTGTGTGTGTGTGTGTGTGTGTGTGTTTACGATGTATTGCCCCAGTAAACATCAAGAGACCCCGTGCCAAAAGGTATCCGTTAATCTGAATATAATGAACACGGTTCTGTAGATGAATTTCAACTACGTTTTCACTGCTAAAGTCATCAGTAAATTGCTTTTATCTGTTTTTTCATTATTAAACATGATTATTTGTTGTTATGAATAATGGGGACAGGGACAATATACCATATCCCTTGCAAGTGGCGATAAATACAAAATTCCGCAAAATTACTGGATACAAACCTCTCTTCGTAGTGGGCAACGATGTGTAGTACAAATTTCTTATTCGAAATATAAATCGAATCGGTGATTTGGAAACGTGCTCTTGTCCAAGAAAATAAATTTTTCAGCAGACATTTAAAACTGTTCTACTATCCAACAGCTTTAGACGTGGTGTTGTAGCTGCCATGTAGCAACTGGTCGCACGTGAAACAATGCAGACCGTCACAACATACAGTAGCCTCACACTGCAACCAGCAGAGAATTTTGAATGTACTCGGGATGATCCCTTTTCGAACCTGGTGATGCTGATGATTCAATTAGCGTTGTGTTTGCTGAGAAGGATTGTGTTGCTCAAGTTTATATTATTCATATTCATTATAGCAATAAAAATGTGCGCTAAGAGCATGTAGAGCATACTGGTTTATTCACAATGTTCCCAGAATTCAACCACAAGCAAAATACCGCAAATCTGAAAGTGATGGGTATGCTTCATTTTTATCTTGTCAATCCTTCGCTATCTACTAGACGATACGCTTCTAAGATGGTTTCTACTGGTCAGGTATGTATTGTAGAATTTACTTTATATGGTCTAGTTTCTTCTTCTTTATTGGAACAGGTGCACTACACTGATGTTCATATGGACTTGGGCCCTTCTCTAAAGAGCATTTCTGTTGGGACATTTCGCTCTGTTATGTCAAACAATCCACACTGATATAACGATCAGTTATCTCTGGTGTAGGTAATTTGAAAATGTGGTATCATAGGACGATACCACCCCTACTGGCATCTTTTATTTGGCAGCACAAATGCATGTTTTCTACAGACGCTGATAGCAGTTGCGTGGAAACGCAGCAGATCCGGTGATGCCCGCCCGCTGGGCCATACCTTCAGTGGCTCCTACAACGGTTGCTCTGTTGCTGAGATGTAGGATGTTGGTGGCAGCTACACGGCCCAGTCCTAGTCGCCGTCGGCGAAAGTCTTCAGTCTTACTACGCTCATGCATCAGTAGCAGGAGCCTCACAAGCACAATGCTCATTAGTTTGCTTCTAGTAATAACTGGGTATTATTGCTGTTTATTCTTTTGTGAAATTTCTTCCAAAGGCTTGGATAAAACTGTAACTTAACCACAACTTCTGTTTACTGTAAAGCTACTCCTACGGTCGCAGGTTCGAATCCTGCTTCGGGCATTGATGTGTGTTACGTCCTTAGGTTAGTTAGGTTTAAGTAGTTCTGAGTCTAGGGGACTGATTACCTCAGATGTTAAGTCCCATAGTGCTTAGAGCCATTTGAACCATTTTTTTGTTTGCTGTATTTACCTGTTGGCGAATCATTTCTGCTCCTCTCCTACTTCCCTATGACGACAGATGCTGCACCAGTCTTAGCCCTCCCCACCTGACCATTGTGTGTGGAGCTGTACACAGCAGAAGAAAGGTGGACATGGCCCCTTTCCCAAAACATCGATTCAGTTATATAATCGTTGTGTATATAATCGGGAGTGAGGTAATGTCACACAAATAGCAACTTTTCCCTGAACTCTTAATCCTCTACACCTCCTGCTTAGGTATTCGCTTACCATTTCGACCCTGCTTGACCACAGCGGCCTGGGACATTGGACAAGGTAGACTTGTGTGACTTCACAGCAAATGTCGGTAGAGCTCTCTAGTTGTACAGGGTTATTCATATCTCCTGGTGTTTCATAAGTCGACTGAGCGAAAGCTACAAACCGTATAGGAAAACGACCATGTTAGTGGTCGGAGCATCCTTGCACGTTTCGGTAAGTAATACGCGCCATAGCATACACGCGAGTCAGAAAATGTAGACAAATCGTCAGTTTCGTATTTCAGCATCGAAAATAATTTCTAGTCTAGCATATGGAGCAATGTTGAGCACTTTCGCAAGTACAGTAGACCCTATTGACTGTCTCTGTACTCGCACGACAGTCGACACGGAGGCACTACGAAACAGCCTTGGGGCTGAAATCGATAGTGGCAATTAAAATTAAAGTACAAATGTAACTGGTGCGTTAATTTCATCGAAAATGCGTCGAATTATTTTTTACCTGTTGATAGACAATATGTGAACAATTTTTCAAAGCATGCCGCTGTCGCACATTCTTGGACAGTTTTCGTCAGCGACTTCAATGATCCTTACGCACGTGTTGACATTTTGTGCTTCACAAACTGTGCCCAAACTGAACACCAGTAATGTGAGTAAAAAACTTGGAGAGACGCTGTGTTACCTGTACATCTCGTACGAGGGCTATCCACAAAGTACATTACGTTTTGGAATTAAAAATAAATAAAGTATTGGAAATTCTTTTATTATATACAGATGAAAGCCACACTTAAATACTACTTTTCAACATAGTTGCCATTTAAATTAAGGCACTTATCGTAGCGATGGACGAGCTTGGAAATTCCTTCGTCGTAAAATTCGGCCGCCTGCGCCTTCAACCACGTGGCTACCTCTTCTTGAAGCTGTGCTTCGTCATCAAAACGCTGCATAGCCAACCACTTCTTCATTGCTGGGAATAAGTGGAAGTCGCTCGGTGCCAGGTCGGGACTGTTCGGCGGATGAGGAAACAACTCCCACTTAAGAGATTCGAGAACTTCACGAGTGGCATTTGCCGTGTGGGCCCGGGCGTTGTCGTGAATCAGCATGATCTTTGAGACCAAGTTTCCCCTGCGCTTGTTTTGTATTGCTATTCTGAGGTTGTTCAGAGTCTGGCAATACCTTTGAGAGTTTATTGTAGTGCCTCTTTCCAGGAAATCCACAAAAATCACAGCTTTTCTGTCCCAAAAGACAGTCATTACGTGGTTGAAGGCGCAGGCGGCTGAATTTTACGACGAAGGAATTTCCAAGCTCGTCCATCGCTACGATAAGTGCTTTAATTTAAATGGCTACTATGTAGAAAAGTAATATTTAAGTGTGGCTTTCATCTGTATATGATAAAAAAAATTTCCAATACTTTATTTATTTTTAATTCCAGAAAGTAATATACTTTGTGGATAGCCCTCGTATATCTCAAGTAGTCAGCTTCCGATATTCCAAAGGCCTTATAAATAAAACTGTACGACTTTCTTCAAGAGACACAAAGGAGTTACAGACATTAGTTGCCAGTGGGCATCGATTTATGCCAGTGGGGCAAGTTGAAAATTTGTGCTAGACTGGGATTGAACCCAGGTCTCCTGCTTACTGGGTGGATGGGATAATCACTACTCCCTCCAGACACAGTGGTCACCGCAACCACACGAAGTACCCTAGCTCGCATCCCACCATACACAAATCCTCAACTTATACCATACGCTACTGATGTAGTGCTGCTGCTCATCAGACTCATTACTCGAGGCATCTTGCTGATTTCCGTAAGAGTTGAAGGGATCATCGGCCGTTATCGTCGTTATTATACAGGTAGATTTCTTTTTTTCACAATGTACAAACTGTAGGGATTGATCGATGAGAGAATACGGAACAAAAAAGTTCTAATGAACTTATGTCTGGAAATGCATGGTACCTATGCCAGAGACCATTTATTGAATCATACTTTGATACAGAGTCTGCAGTTTAGTGTGCGCTGTAACATACAGCCACAGTTACAGTATGCATGCTTTCCTCCTTGAGGGTGATACTGTTCCTCATACGTCATGCCCCAGCGCCCTACCCTGTCAAGTATAATTGTTAACGTTGTGTCCGATTCACTTCTCTTGCTGACTCGGCTTGTAGTGGATGCGATACAGCGTTTTACACAATGGATACGTATTCAAATCGAGGGCTTGCCGACATGTTGGTTAGTTACGGAACGGCAAATGGCAACGGGTGGCTGGCAGCAAAATTGTATCAGTGTAACGTCGCAATAGGTTTCGTTACATGGTTAAAATCAGTGTTATAGTATATTGCTATCAGCTGATACACATTATCAGCGTAAATTCAGTTACTTTACGTAATTAATGAACAGTGAAATAATCTTAGCCCCAAATAACATGCATGTAGAAACAATTATGGATCAAAGTCTTTTATTCTCATTACAATGTGCACGTCCTGTGTCCCTATTTACGTCTCCCCACATCTCCTTAAGGTACGTGGTCAGATGTGAATGTTTTGAGTGTGGTAGCAGACGGACCAGAGTTGTAGTGGGTCTCAGAATCGTCTACCAACTTTAACACAGTCAGTGGAAGGCAAAGAGCAGGCACGGGAGGGTTCGACCAGAGGTGCGAAAGACTAAACAAAAACGTTCTCTTAGCAGATGTTGGTCATGGGCTTCCCCCACCACCTCGCGCTGCTCGGGAGAAAGAGCCGCACAACGGTTACGAGGAGTTTTTTGGAAGACAGGTAAGCGACCAGACGTTCCTTCAGAACAGTGCGTCGAAATCAGGAAAAAGGTATTTGAATGTTTAAATATGTTTAATGTTAACAATTTATTTATCAGAGGCTTTTTCGCGATTGATTAATTAAGAACCATTTATTGATTTTTGTTCTCCGTTCGAGATTTCCGTTACGACCCGCCACGTGGTGCATAGTTTCAAACTGCACCCGCCGAGAAAGCTAATAAAGGGAGTTGTAGCCTGTTATTGCGATTGCTGAACATTTATGCTAGCGTGTGTCGATGTTTAACAACTTATTGAAAATTTTGTAACGACTGTAGCTTTACTATGATGAATCGTTTCGTATTGAAGCACTTCGCGCTGGAGATACCAGCCACGAGTCCTGCTCAATGCCAGCTACTGTACATAGAAAATCTGCATAGGGAAATAGTAACGATATTTGCGTTTCAGTGATAACTTAGTGCATGTGTATGTATCAGCATAGTAGTGTAGTGACCACGTGCTCCCAAGATTTGCTTCCCGCACAGGACGATGCAAATCAAAGGCAACACGGCTTGCAATTCAAGGGAGAAATAATCTATGTGCTTAGTTAAATAATCTTTGTCCATAGTTAAATGAAATTTCAAAGCAGTATTAGAGAAATGTGCATTCAAAAGATTGTTAAGAAGTAACTTCGCTAATTTTGGTCTAATGTTGGTTAAAATAAAATTAACTTTGTTTTTCGACGTAATTTACGTTCTCGGCTTGCTCATTTAAACCATACCTAAGAAAAGAGAATCATATTAATCACGCTGCCCCTTTACTAAAATTATTGCCATAAGACTAGGTTAGTGCAGGACTTAGTTTTCTCTGACCACCCCCAAAATTACAATTGCGTTATGCGTTGCGACCTCAAATTCAATCGATAAGATTGTACTCTGAACTTTGATGGGCCTAAACATCAATTCTAAAGCGGGCAGAATGGTCATGGAAGGTTACGGTGCCGAGAGAGAAAAGGTGTGCATAAGATCCTTCCCCACAGCAGGCTTATATAAAAATGAATAAAAGTAATCCCTGCTGATAAAATTAAGCAAACTCCCTTCTCAGCCTGCCCTAGACAGGGAGAATTAACGACATTTACGATCTAAATACCAGTCGTTGGGAGGTTGCATCAGGACACCTCTCCCCGCCATCAGCAACTAGAGCATTCAGTGATTGCAATAGTGTTTCGATTTGCCTGGGGCAGGGTCGTTTCAGAAAGCAGGAAATAGTGAAGGACATAACCGAAATATTTGGACACCAGGCTTGGAGTAAAATGTGATTCGCACTGTGGAAAGCTCCCCCGTGCCAATACCAGGCAGTTGGCTTGCCGCGCCAGCACAGGGTAAGCCAGGCGACCGTGTGGAACATTCTCCGTGATAATTATTGCTATCCTTATCGCTTACAGCGTGTGCAGGGCTTCCTAGCGACAGACTTTCCACATCAGGAGCGGTTCTGTCACTGGTTCCTACACCAGGCTACCACGATTCCGGGATCTGTTAATCCATCCTGTTCACATATTAGGCCACCTTTATGCGGAGTGGAATCTTCAACTTTCATAACAGTCATCTGTGGGATAGTATGCATCGGTGCAGCCGGAATGTGTAGGCCGAGATAATTGGCGACTGTATTTCAGGGACCAGTCTTCCTTCCACGTCTTTGAGAGGCTGGAACTACCGGCGTTTCTTGCTGGTGACTTTGCCTCCCCTGCTGGAAGAAGTGCCATTGATGATTATAAGGTTTATGTTGCTGCTACATGATAGTGTTCCATCCCACTTCACCGTTAACATCCTAATGCATCTCAGTCGTGGCTTCCCTTGTTAATGGACCGGACAAGGTCCAGCTGCATGGTCTGCCCATTCATTGCATCTGAACTCGTACGATTTCTGGTTATGGTGCCATCTCAGAGGTATCGTGTTCTGGTCCCATTGCAGATGTGGAGACACAGCAACAGGGTATTCACGATGCCTTTGACACTGTTCGGATGCAGCCTGGCCGATGTGAAAGTGTGAGACAGAACATGCTGCGGCACTTAGATGCACGTGTTGAGGCACATGAAAGCCATTTTCAACACATTCTCTAACTGTGGCTGCATTGTACAACACGTACTAGACTACATCTCCGTAGCAATGTATGATTGAATAAATGGTCTCTAGTACGGAAACCATGCGTTTCCGGACATAAGTTCGTCAGAGCTTTTTGATTCCGTATCCTCTCATTGATCAGTCTACATCTACATCCACATTTATACTCCGCAAGCCACCCAACGGTGTGTGTCGGAGGGCACTTTACGTGCCACTGTCATTACCTCCCTTTCTTGTTCCAGTCGCGTATGGTTCGCAGGAAGAACGACAGCCGGAAAGCCTCCGTGCGCACTCGAATCTCTCTAATTTTACATTCGTGATCTCCTCGGGAGGTATAAGCGGGGGGAAGCAATATATTCGATACCTCATCCAGAAACGCACCCTTTCGAAACCTGGACAGCGGGCTGCAGCGCGATGCAGAGCGCCTCTCTTGCAGAGTCTGCCACGTGAGTTTTCTAAACATCTCCGTAACGCTATCACGCTTACCAAATAACCCTGTGATGAAACGCGCCGCTCTTCTTTGGATCTCTGTGTCCTCTGTCAACCCGACCTGGTACGGATCCCACACTGATGAGCAATACTCAAGTATAGGTCGAACGATTGTTTTGTAAGCCACCTCCTTTGTTGATGGACTACATTTTCTGAGGACTCTCCCAATGGATCCCAACCTGGCACCCGCCTTACCAACAATTAATTTTATACGATCATTCCACTTCAAATCGTTCCTTACGCATACTCCCAGATATTTTACAGAAGTTTTTTTTTGTGGTTTTAGGGCGCACAACTTCAACGGTCATTAGCGCCCAGACTACGCGAGGCACAAGTTTAAAACAGCAACTAAAAGGGAAAACACGATAAAAGATCGACAGGCATAGGATTAAAAAAAACAGCATAATTAAATGTCCTTAGACAGGGTGGTCAATTTGATAAAACGAAGAACGCGAGCAGCTGCTCCTGGGTCATCCGCTAAAATGGCATCGAGAGTACATGGCAGGCCAAGATCAAGACGCAGTGGAGTAAAATCCGGACAGGACGTTAAAATGTGGCGGACCGTCAGCAAGTGCCCACATGGGCAGAACGGCGCCGGCGCAGCCGTCAGCAGATGGCTGAACCGGCAGTGTCCAATTCGTAACCGGGCCAAAACTACCAGCTCCCGCCGAGAGGGGCGTGAGGAGGACGTCCAAGCCCCGGGAAGAGGTTTCAAGGCCCGAAGCTTGTTGTCCGTAAGTGCAGCCCAATCGGCATGACACAGCGATACAATGCGCCGACAAATGACACTGCTACAATCTGATGAAGGGACACAACAAGAAACTGTCCGAGGCTGGAGGACCGCAGCCTTGGCCGCGGCATCTGCAGCTTCGTTCCCAGGGATACCGACATGGCCAGGAACCCACATAAAGCTAACCGGAGAACCGTCGTCCACCAGCTGCTGAAGAGAGCGTTGGATCCGGTGCACGAAAGGGTGAACCGGATACGGATCACTGAGGCTCTGGATGGCGCTCAGGGAATCAGAGCAGATGACATAAGCAGAATGTCGGTGGCGGCAGATGTAAAGAACAGCCTGGTAGAGGGCAAAGAGCTCAGCTGTGAAGACCGAACAATAGCCATGGAGCCGGTATTTGAAACTTTGTGCCCCGACAATAAAAGAACAACCGACCCCGTCATTGGTCTTAGAGCCATCTGTATAAATGAAGGTCATATTAATGAACTTCGAACGAAGTTCGACAAAACGGGAGCGGTATACCGAACCGGGGTAACCTCCTTTGGGAGCGAGCTGAGGTCAAGGTGAACGCGAACCTGAGCCTGGAGCCAAGGTGGGGTGTGGCTCTCGCCAACTCTAAAGGTTGCAGGGAGTGAGAAATTAAGGTGTTGAAGGAGGCGACGAAAGCGAACTCCAGGGGGAAGCAGGGCAGAGACATACAACCCGTATTGACGATCGAGGGAGTCGTCAAAAAAGGAACGATAAGACGGGTGGTCGGGCATTGACAGTAGCCGACAGGCATACCGACAAAGCAGTATATCGCGCCGGTAGGGCAGTGGCAATTCACCGGCTTCAGCATGAAGACTCTCGACGGGACTAGTATAAAATGCTCCGATCGCAAGACGTAAACCCCGATGTTGTATGGAGTTGAGGCGGCGTAAGATGGACGGTCGTGCAGAGGAGTATACGAAGCTCCCATAATCCAGCTTTTAGCAGACGATCGACCCATATAGGTGAAGTAGGACGGTTCGATCCGCTCCCCACGACATACCACGGAGAACACGGAGGACATTTAGTGAACGGGTACAACGGGCAGCCAAATAAGACACATGTGGAGACCAGCTAAGTTTCCTGTCAAATGTAAGACCTAAAAATTTTGTTGTCTCCACGAATGGGAGAGCAACGGGACCGTGTCGTAAGGACGGTGGGAGAAACTCTTTGTAGCGCCAGAAGTTAATACAGACCGTCTTCTCGGCAGAAAAACGGAAGCCATTGGCGACACTCCAGGAGTAAAGATGGTCAAGAGAACGCTGAAGACAGCGCTCCAGGAAACATGTACGCTGCGCGCTGCAATAGATGGTAAAATCGTCCACGAAAAGGGAGCCTGATACATCAGCTGGGAGGCAATCCATTATTGGATCATTCCATATCGGCTTTCACGGCCGGCGTCTTTATCAGTAAACTCTTCCGTGCTAAGTTGCCGTGGTCGATCTGTAGAACTTCTTCTCCCTGACGTTTCGTTCTCCATAGTTGAGAACGAAACGTCAGGGAGAAGAGGTTCTGCAGATCGACCACGGCAACTTAGCCCGGAAGAGTTTAGTGATAAATCCATTATTGGATTGATCGCTTTGGCGAAGAGAGCGACGCTCAAAACTGAGCCCTGTGGCACCCCATTCTCCTGGCGAAAGGTGTGCGACAGGACAGAACTCACACGTACCCTGAACTGTCGATCCATTAAAAAGGAACGAATAAAAAGAGGGAGGCGACCGCGAAGGCTCCATGTATGCATGGTGCGGAGAATGCCCACCCTCCAACAGGTGTCGTAAGCCTTCTCCAAATCAAAGAACACAGCCGCGGTCGGGCGCTTCCGCAAGAAGTTATTAATAATGAAGGTTGACAAGGTAACCAGATGGTCAACAGCAGAGCGGCGCCTACGAAATCCACATTGTACATTGGTAAGTAGGCGCCGAGATTCGAGCAGCCAAACCAAACGAGAGTGAACTATTCGCTCCATCACCTTACAGACACAGCTGGTAAGCGAGATGGGTCGATAACTGGAAGGCAAGTGCTTGTTCTTCCCCGGCTTAGGAATCGGTAGACTCGCGCCAGCATGTGGGAACATATCCCTCAATCCAGATGCGATTATAAGTACGAAGAAGGAAACCTTTTCCCGCAGGAGAAAGGTTCTTCAGCATCTGAATATGAATAGAATCAGGCCCTGGAGCGGAGGACCGTGACCGGGCAAGTGCATTTTCGAGTCCCGCGTGGTGAAAGGGGCATTATGACTTTCACGATTCGAGGAGCGGAAGTTAGGTGGCCTAGCCTCCTCTGCCTGTTTTCGGGTGAGGAAGGCAGGGTGGTAATGAGCGGAGCTCGAAACCTCTGCGAAAAAGCGGCCGAAGGCATTGGAGATATCCTCAGGGGCCACAAGGACGTCATTCGCGACCGTCAAGCCAGAAACTGGTGAGTGGACCTTAGTGCCAGATAGACGGCGCAGGCTACCCCAGATAACAGCAGAAGGAGTAAAACTGTTGAAGGTGCTTGTGAAAGCAGCCCAGCTGGCTTTCTTCCTTTCTTTAATAATACGACGGCACTGCGCACGTAATCGTTTATAAGTGATACAATTCGCCACTGTAGGGTGGCGTTTAAAGGTGCGTAAAGCACGTCGACGAGCACGTAAAGCGTCTCTACATGCTGCGGTCCACCAGGGGATCGGTACGCGACGTGGAGAAGAAGTGGTGTGAGGGATGGAATATTCAGCAGCAGTGAGAATGACTTCAGTGAGGTGTGCGACCTGACTATCGCAGCTTGTGAAGGTTTGATCCTGAAAGGTCGCCCCGGAAGAGAAGAGCCCACAGTCGGCTTTGGAGATGTTCCAACTAGCTGAGCAACGAGAGGGGGTATGATGCAGGAGATGGATGACACACGGGAAGTGGTCGCTCGAATATGTATCAGAAAGGGCATACCACTCAAACCGGCGTGCAAGTTGGGTAGTACATATAGAGAGGTCTAAATGGGAATAGGTGTGAGATGTGTCCAAAAGAAAAGTAGGGGCGCCAGTATTGAGGCAGACAAGATTGAGCTGGTTGAAAAGGTCTGCTAGCAGGGAGCCCCTCGGGCAGGATGCTGGAGAGCCCCAAAGGGGATGGTGGGCATTGAAGTCTCCAGTTAACAAAAATGGTGCAGGTAGCTGAGCAATAAGTTGAATCATGTCTGCCCTGGTAACGGCAGACGACGATGGAGTGTAAACGGTATAAATAGAAAATGTAAAAGTGGGGAGAGTAATTCTGACGGCAACTGCCTGCAGGCCGGTGTGCAATGTGATGGGATCGTAGTAAATATCATCCCGGACCAGCAACATAACCCCTCCATGAGCCGGAATACCTACCACAGGGGGTAGGTCAAAACGCACAGAGGTGTAGTGTGCCAAGGCAATGTGATCGCATGGGCGGAGCTTCGTTTCCTGGAGGGCTACGACGAGCGGACGGTGCAAGCGGAGCAGCAACTTCAAGTCCTCTCGGTTGGAGCGAATGCTGCGAATATTCCAGTGAATAAGTGCCATCGTGAGAAGAAAAGGAAGATGAAAGAAGGGGTCATTTCGAAGGCCGCTGAGGGCCTGGTTTCGAGCGAGTACTGCCACCGCTATCAGTAGGCGGACAGTCATCGTCCATTGGTTCTATAGGTTAATCGGCCATCTCGTTAAGATGGCCGGGAGGAGGAGCTTCCTCCGCCGGTGGACGGCCAGATGTTCGGCTACCAGCGGTGCCGCCAGGCGAAACGGATGACGGCCTGGGGCGGCAACCGCTGGGTGGCGCAAGAGAAGAAATGCGCCGTGGAGGAGAAGGAGAACTGTGATTCCTATGAGCCTTCTTGGAAGGTCTTTTAGTGGAAGTACTGGTCGACGGCTGGGAGTGCGAGGTACGTAGGAAGTCTGCACGGGACGGTTCCTTCTTGAAGGCCCGTGCATCTGATTTCTGGGTCTTTGTCTTGGCAGAAGTTGATGAAGGTGCTTGTGTTGGAGGGGTGACGAGAGGAAGAGGAGACGTTGACCGCGCGATCTTAGCACTGGCCGAACGGACGACTGTGGTGCCGAAGGTCAGATCGCAGGTCTGCGTCGCCACCTTCCTGGTAGTCCGAGGAGAGGCGAGGACAGTACTTTCCCGCTGGGAGCAGCTCGGGCTTCCTACTAGCAAATAGCTTGCGAGCAGCCAAAGTGGACACATTCTCTTTGACCCGAATTTCTTGGATACAGCGTTCTTCCTTGTAGACGGGACAGTCGCGGGAGGACGCTGCATGGTCACCCCGACAGTTCACACAACGAGGAGATGGAGGTGGACAGTCACCCTCATGGGCTTCCCTGCCACAAGTGATACATTTAGCTGCATTGGAACAAGACTGGCGAGTGTGATTAAAACGCTGACAATGGTAGCAGCGCGTAGGTGTCGGGACATAGAGGCGAACAGAAATTATCTCGTAGCCCGCTTTGATACGCGACGGCAGCTGAACACTGTCAAAGGTCAATAAAAGTGTCCGGGTCGGTACAAGGTCATTGTTGACCTTTTTCATGACCCTATGGACAGCCGTCACGCCCTGCTCAGCGAGGAAAGACTGAATCTCCTCGTCAGTCAATCCGTCAAGTGATCGAGTATAGGCCACACCACGAGACGATTTCAAAGTGCGGTGAGCCTCCACCCGGACAGAGAACGTGTACAGGAGTGTGGCCCGAAGCAGTTTTTGTGCCTGAAAGGCGCTCTCAGTTTCTAGTAATAAGGTACCGTTACGCAACCTGGTACAAGATTTGACAGATCCGGCTATGGCATCTACGCCCTTCTGGATAACGAAAGGGTTGACAGAGGAAAAATCCTTTCCGTCCACAGATGGAGAAACGACGAGGAACTGTGGGGCAGGCGGTAGTACTTTTGTTAATGGTGGCTGGTCAAGTTTCCGTTTTTGGGCAGAAGTCGAGAGAGATGGAGAGAAATCCATTGCGGAGGAATCCCCCATGATTGCCAGCGTCTCCGATGGCGCGCTCCTTCCTTGTGGGGACCCTCGCAGAGGGCACTCCCGCCTTAGGTGAATGTTTACACCTCAGGTCACACCTCCCGAGAAACAGACGGAGGGACCCATCGGCATGTTCAGAAGGTATCAGCTCAGGCAATCACCCCTCCCTGGGCTTGGCCTTTACCAGGGGGTACGTGCGTGCCTTACTTGTGTACCCAGGGCGGGGAATTACGCGTTACCGGCTACGCGTGCGAACGCGTGGGTCGGCCTTCAGGCGCGCACAGGGAGGAAGGAAGAAGAGGAAAAAGAAGAGAGAGAGGGAGAGACAGGACAGACTGTCTCAAACGCCGAGGCGGAGACCAGAGAAGACAAGGAAAAGAAGGCAATGAGAAGGCAAGGAGAAGAAGACAAGGGAAAGAGTAAGGAAGACAGTGAGATGGAGAAGAGCAAAGAAAGGAACCGACCAAAGGAAGGAAGAAACGAGAATAAGTGAAAAAGAAAAATGACCGCAAATAGAGGTCGTGGAACCGTCCGTCTCCGGACGCAGGCGCTAACTACCCCCTTGAGGGGGAGGGACTCCTTTTAGTCGCTTCTTACGACAGGCAGGAATACCTCGGGCCTATTCTAATCCCCGGACCCGCAGGGGGATTTTACAGAAGTAACTGCTACCAGTGTTTGTTCCGCTATCATATAATCATACAACAGAAGATCCTTCTTTGTATGTATTCGCAATAAATTACATTTGTCTATGTTAAGGGGCAGTTGCCACTCCCTGCACCAAGTGCCTATCCGCCGCAGATCTTCCTGTATTTCGCTGCAATTTTCTAATGCTGCAACTTCTCTGTGTACTACAGCATCATCCGCGAAAAGCCGCATGGAACTTCCGACACTATCTACTAGGTCATTTATATATATTGTGAAAAGCAATGGTCCCATAACACTCCCCTGTGGCACGGCAGAGGTTACTTTAACGTCGGTAGACGTCTCTCCATTGATAACAACATGCTGTGATCTGATTGCTAAAGACTCTTAAATCCAGCCACACAGCTGGTCTGATATTCCGTAGGTTCTCACTTTGTTTATCAGGCGACAATGCGGAAGTCAAGGAAAATGGCATCTACCTGGGAGCCTGTATCTAATATTTTCTGGGTCTCATGAACAAATAAAGCGAGTTGGGTCTCACACGATAGCTGTCTCCGGAATGCATGTTGATTCCTACAGAGTAGATTCTGGGTTTCCAGAAATGACATGACACGTGAGCAAAAAACATGTTCTAAAATTCTACAACAGATCGATGTCAGAGATATAGGCCTGTAGTTTTGTGCATTTGCTCGACGACCCTTCTTGAAGACTGGAACTACCTATGCTCTTTTCCAATCATTTGGAACCATCCGTTCCTCTAGAGACTTGCTGTACACGGCTGTTAGAAGGGGGGGGGGGCAAGTTCATTCGCGTACTCTGTGTAGAATCCCCAGAGTTTGTACAGGTTGAGACAAATCACTCTGTATACATGTGATGTCTGTTGTCAATAAGAGAGATTTCTAAATGCCTGGATAAACTGAGATTCTTGAGTTCAGGCTGAGGAAAAGATACTAAGCCGCTGGTGGCGGGAACAGTCACGTACTGGGACTGCAGCTGCTACCGGTAGCGATACAAACGGGAGTGGAGTGCGCCAGCGACGAAGTGGGACCAGCGCCGTAGCGGCGCGGCGCCTCAGGAGGCGTCCGGAGCGTAGGTCGTTACCCGCCGGTAATTTAATTAAGAAGCGCCGCGGACACGGGAGGCGGCTCGTGGGGGCGGCGGGGCGAGCGCGATCTCGCGTGAGGCGGGATCTGCCGGGGGCGGCCGGCTGCGTGCCGCGCCGCGTAATCAACGGCGAGTGCTGGGGGCTCTGCTTAGCCGCGCATTATGCAGCCGGCCGCCGCGCTAATTAATGGAATAACGGCCCGGCGGCGCGGCGGGCACCACCCTCTGTGTCGATGGCCGCCGGTGCTTGCCCGCTTACCGGAGGACGCAGCAGGCACTGCATTGTTTCCTGCCTTCAGAACTCCACACAACTTATCCCGCTCACTTTGCTGGACTGTAGCTAAAGGCAGGGTGAAGTATCGCGTTCTGGCCCCATGTGGGCTAATTGGTCCCGACTGAACCCCTCCCCACCGTCTGCCTGTGGCGTCACTGGATGCGGTATCCATAGGCATGTGGTCAGCGCACCTGTCGTTAGTGGGTTGGTTAACCTTGGACCCAATGCTATTCAGTTGAGTAGGCTCTCACAAGGCTGAGAGCGGCTGGTAGATTCCGCGCAGAATGGACAGTCGGCAGGGCAAGCTTGGGGAGAGTTGTGGTGGAGGGACTTGCGGGCAGGTGGTGAGCGCATTGTGGGTGAAATGGTGAGCGCTGGAGGGAAAGTGACGCTCTAAATTGATTTTTTTTTTTAAATATTAACTTTAGCCTCTCCACGCCAGTCGCAGACAGAGGAGTCAACGATAGAACGATCAGACACAGACAAATAACACAGAACGTGGGAACAGACAACAGGCCGGCCGCTGTGGCCGTGCGGTTCTAGGCGCTGCAGTCCGGAACCGTGGGACTGCTACGGTCGCAGGTTCGAATCCTGCCTCGGGCAGGGATGTATGGGATGTCCTTGGGTTAGTAAGGTTTAAGTAGTTCTTTCAAGGGCACTGATGACCTTAGATGTTAAGTCCCATAGTGCTCAGAGCCATTTGAACCATTTTAAACAGACAACGTATTAGCTGGAAGGATCTTTTTTTTCACTAGCTGCTTATATTTTATGACCCACCGTCTAATTTCTTATGGTAGGTCGTACGTTGCCACTTAGCCGCTGTGACTGGGTCCGGGGTCCGGTGTGACTGAAAGTAACACCATACCAGCTCCCGCTCCACTCACACCGTTGCCCATGTTCCGCCATGTGGAGGCGGGCTCTATTTGTTTACATCCATTTGATATCTTTTTTTGTGCAGCGTTAGAAAAACTTATAACTAATACAAAATCAAGTGAGATATTAACAAACAAAACGAAATTAAATATTTAAAAAGACGGAAGGAAGAGAACTGAACAGAGAAGAGACATGTATAATGTTGCCCGTCACCTGGTTGTGGGTGGCCTGGGTCTTGGAATGACCCTCAAGACGCTGGCCATCGCTCACCATGCCTTTAACATCTACCATCCTAAAAACGAACTTAACTAAAAGAGATCAGAGTACGTTAAAGCTAGACACTAAGACCTCCATGTCCAGCCTGCTAAACTATTTACGATATACAATAGAGAGGTAAATTATTTTGTGCTTGGCTCAAAGTTGATAATGAAAGGGTACTTGTGGTAACAGTAATAAAGGTAATGAAGCTAACGGTTTGTGTTGAGCCTACAAGGCTCCTAGTAGAGTACATCAGGCGCAAGCACCTCCCGGCCCCGCCGACAACACGACCTGAACGGTGGTTTTCCCCAATCTACCATAGGTATCCGTCGGGTTGGGCTCAAAAGAGAGGAACCACAATTAAGATCCTTCCATCCAGGCCGTGCGCCGCCTCTTACCAGGGGGCGTAGGTCCCTTGAAGAGGTGCCTAACTTTAAGCTTCAGATCAAAAGTTATTAGTGTAGTGGAGGTTGAGGTATAGGCTGTGTAGGTTGGTTGTACAAACAATTCACGCTGAGCCAATGAGACTTACAATGATACGTGGTGTGGCAGTTAGCACCTTCCGGCCCCGCCAGCAACACAGCCTGAATGGTGGTTTTCCCCGATCTACCATATGTATCCGTCGGGTTGGGCTCAGAGGGACAACAATTAAGATCTGGAAGGAAATATATGGTTTTTTTAATCCAGAAAACAGAGACACCTTCCAAACAGCATGGCGACGAGCACACACAGACATACTTTTGCTGAAATCAGCTAATATACCGGCAGACGTTAAAGAACTGATTCTGCTACTACAAAGCATCCCCTAGAAGGGGTGAAAAGCTCTTTCTAGAAAATGTATACAAAGACCTTGCGATGGCCTACGGACGAGTATACTTCGATTACATTGGAGAGGCATCTAACAGTTTTGTGTATGACCGACATTCATGAAACTCTCGCAACCGAATTCAAATAACCAGATACCAGTTACTATCGAGCTACCTAAACTAGTGCGCGATGACACAGCGTAGGCTCCAGATGGAGGGATACCTGTACATGTGGGGGAACATGGAATCCCGGAACACATAATTTTTGTGGCGTCACCGCCAGACACCACACTTGCAAGGTGGTAGCCTTTAAATCGGCCGCGGTCCGTTAGTATACGTCGGACCCGCGTGTCGCCACTGTCAGTGATTGCAGACCGAGCGCCACCACACGGCAGGTCTAGAGAGACTTACTAGCACTCGTCCCAGTTGTACAGCCGACGTTCATAGCAATGGTTCACTGACAAATATGCTCTCATTTGCCGAGCCGATAGTTAGCATAGCCTTCAGCTACTTCACTTGCTACGACCTAGCAAGGCGCCATTACCAGTTAATATTGAAATTATAAATCATGTACCGTCAAGGGCGATGTTCTCCAATTATGGATTAAAGTTAAGTATTATATCAACTACGTACTTTATTTGCTACTATTAATTCCCTTAACTGTTCCAGACCTCGCGCCTGCCTGCGTGAGCTTAAGCGCGTGCCATTCGGCTTCCTCTCATAGTGACTTGGCTGTCTTGCCAAGTCACAACAATGTTTCACTGCACACCAGACACGAACGCAGTACGACAGTGACGTGATACGAGCAATACGAGACATAGACGAGTGAGAGATAATAAATAAAACCGCTGATGATGTCTCTAGGGCATTACATGACGAATACAGACAGACGCGGGCGTATAACAGTACACTGCAACAGACGAAGCACGTAATACAACAGTTCCACTTCGTACACCAACACAGACAGCAGTTCCGAAACACTAGCCCACTCAGGCTGCAAACAAAAAAATGGTTCAAATGGCTCTGAGCACTATGGGACTTGACTTCTGAGATCATCAGTCCCCTAGAACTTAGAACTACTTAAACCTAACTAACCTAAGGACGTCACACACAGCCATGCCCGAGGCACGATTCGAACCTGCGACCGTAGCGGTCGCGCGGTTCCAGACTGTAGAGCCTAGAACCACTCGGCCACCCTGGCCGGCGACTGCGAACACTTTCACCAACACGTACCGCAGACAACCTTACATAACATCTAAAATGATTAAACTGTATTAGCATAAACAGTGCAACGTAATCAACCCTGTTAGCCTGTTCTAGCTTAAGTATAAACAGCAGGAATATCCACCCCGCGGTCATTATACCGCAGTTGAGATGTAACACTTTAAACTGAACACTTGGTATATAAGCAACATAATAGGTAAAATACAAGACACATAATATAGCAACTGCAGGTTAATTAATATCCCCAAGAAGTAAAACACTTTACAGTCACACACCACTACGTTTTCCACAATGTACGTATTAGTTACACTGTTTTTGAAATGGTTTTTACAAATCTTAATCCGTAAACTAAACTGTTGCGAACTGGGACTGCAAGGCTCGAAGTAGTTCCGAGGCTTTCAGACCAGGCTGGCTCAGATAGGGTAACAATTCTCTCTCCTCTCTCTATTTCTATCCAAATCTTTCCTATCATCTATTATATCTTCTTAAAATTTGAAAATTGTTTTGTTTGTTTTTTTTTTCAATTTCTAACGTATTTGTAATTTTTATTACATCTTTGCAATTTCTGAAATCAATAATTTCTGCTTGTAATATGGAATATTTTTTGTAATCTGCATGAAAAGCTGTAAAAATGAACGACCTGTTGTAAAATATAAGGCAACTGGTCTCTAAATGAGGAATAAATCATATCGAAATCAAATCTCCAAGCCAAGACCTGCATGTTGAACATCGAAGAAGATCTACTGTCACATCTGCTTGGCTAAGTATCTAAAAGGAATTTCGCTGAAAATGCAACAAAAGCGAAGATTTATTTCCGCCTGACATTTTAACCATTCGTAACTTTCAGAGAAACCTCATGAGTGGCGAATTATGAGTAAAACTTTCGTTTCTCTTGTTACCATATTAAAATTTGCTTCTTTCTCAGAACACAGCAGAGTTTACACAATGTCACTTCAGTAAGACGTTGTTCACACGCAGTTGCCAGAGACATCAGAAAAAAAGAGGTTTATCAAGTAACGAATTGAGGAGAAGCGAAATTTGCACACAGGAAAAGAAATACATACTGAGATATTGACTAATGTGTTTTCTCATTCCCAAAATAGCTACTACAAGAAGTGCTGAATGTGCTTAGCAGTTGCGTCACGGTGAATCAGATGCCTGCCTCCATTCGGACTGCGTCACGTGCATTGCCCCCCACCCCCCCACCTACCCCCAGTTCTCGTAACGTATGCACACTTTGATGAGGGTACAACGGCGCATAAGGATCGCTTCAGTATCAATGTATGGGCAGAAACTGTTAAGGAGAGATTCATAGTTCTCTGCCACAGATTTCTTGTAGTTGAGTTACCAGTGCCATTGGAGGTAGTTATACCTTCAGAAAGACGATGACTGTGGTATATACATTGAAACATCTCCCCCCCCCCTCCCTGTCCTACCACGGAAAAAAGAATGGGAATACCCTCTGGAGTAGGGGTAGTTGGGACACAAGGATCCTGCGTGAGGGCACAAGAAATGAAATTTCCTTTATTGACAAAATCGTACTTCGGCGCTTCAGCAATGCACACAGTTATTAAGAAGATATCATACAATTAGCATTACTCACATTACATAATGACAGATCCAAGTTTTCAGTTTAATTCAAAAAGACCCAACCAGTAAGTGTTCTTAAGATTCAACCGGTCCAAGCCGCCAGCAAAACAAATGACACAAGGTAACAAGTCATTGAAATTCAACCTGGCATTTCGTTACTAAATAATTACAAGGCAATAAGGCCTTAATATTCCTAACGGTTCTCAGCTGTCTCATCTAAAAGCATAATTTATGATTCTCGCTTCCAATTCGAGTAAGTCACTCTACGGGGATAATCACGTAAGCCATACAATCAATCACATCACCCCAACGGGCCTAATCAACCTATTATTACACAACACTCAAAGTACTAAGACTTTAATCGGCGTGTATCCGCCTTAAAACATTTAACTCGACTTCCATACCTGAACCGGTAGTAGCCACTTAAATTACAAACTACGTACAATATAATAACAGAAATTTACCAACTGTCTAAAGACAGCCCAAACAAAGAAAACATGGAGTTTAACTCGTCGCCTAACCGCCTTTGAATTCACAGTTTGAATCGGCAGTAGGCCCTTACATTTTGAAACAAAAGAAGCAGCTTCCACAAACAGATTTAATTTTACGTTTAACAGCTACGCATCTGTCTTTCAATTCTCAGATGAGTGAATCAGTTTGAATCGGCCATACACATTTAAGCCGCGCGGGATTAGTCGAGTGGTCTCGGGCGCTGCAGTCATTGACTGTGCGACTGGTCCCGTTGGAGGTTCAAGTCCTCCCTCGGGTATGGGTGTGTGTGTGTGTGTGTGTTTGTCCTTAGGATAATTTAGATTAAGTAGTGTGTAAGCTTAGGGACTGATGACCTTAGTAGTTAAGTCCCATAAGATTTTACATACATTTTTTGAACATACACGTTTAAATTTTCAGACTGCACAAGCAACTTTGACAAACAGATTAAATTTTAACTCCACGCTTAGCCGTCTTTAATTCTGCAATAAATTTACCAATACGAACTGGCACTTGCGGTTTACTCAGAAATACACTCCTGGAAATGGAAAAAAGAACACATTGACACCGGTGTGTCAGACCCACCATACTTGCTCCGGACACTGCGAGAGGGCTGTACAAGCAATGATCACACGCACGGCACAGCGGACACACCAGGAACCGCGGTGTTGGCCGTCGAATGGCGCTAGCTGCGCAGCATTTGTGCACCGCCGCCGTCAGTGTCAGCCAGTTTGCCGTGGCATACGGAGCTCCACTGGTAGCATGCCGCGACAGCGTGGACGTGAACCGTATGTGCAGTTGACGGACTTTGAGCGAGGGCGTATAGTGGGCATGCGGGAGTCCGGGTGGACGTACCGCCGAATTGCTCAACACGTGGGGCGTGAGGTCTCCACAGTACATCGATGTTGTCGCCAGTGGTCGGCGGAAGGTGCACGTGCCCGTCGACCTGGGACCGGACCGCAGCGACGCACGGATGCACGCCAAGATCGTAGGATCCTACGCAGTGCCGTAGGGGACCGCACCGCCACTTCCCAGCAAATTAGGGACACTGTTGCTCCTGGGGTATCGGCGAGGACCATTCGCAACCGTCTCCATGAAGCTGGGCTACGGTCCCGCACACCGTTAGGCCGTCTTCCGCTCACGCCCCAACATCGTGCAGCCCGCCTCCAGTGGTGTCGCGACAGGCGTGAATGGAGGGACGAATGGAGACGTGTCGTCTTCAGCGATGAGAGTCGCTTCTGCCTTGGTGCCAATGATGGTCGTATGCGTGTTTGGCGCCGTGCAGGTGAGCGCCACAATCAGGACTGCATACGACCGAGGCACACAGGGCCAACACCCGGCATCATGGTGTGGGGAGCGATCTCCTACACTGGCCGTACACCACTGGTGATCGTCGAGGGGACACTGAATAGTGCACGGTACATCCAAACCGTCATCGAACCCATCGTTCTACCATTCCTAGACCGGCAAGGGAACTTGCTGTTCCAACAGGACAATGCACGTCCGCATGTATCCCGTGCCACCCAACGTGCTCTAGAAGGTGTAAGTCAACTACCCTGGCCAGCAAGATCTCCGGATCTGTCCCCCATTGAGCATGTTTGGGACTGGATGAAGCGTCGTCTCACGCGGTCTGCACGTCCAGCACGAACGCTGGTCCAACTGAGGCGCCAGGTGGAAATGGCATGGCAAGCCGTTCCACAGGACTACATCCAGCATCTCTACGATCGTCTATATGGGAGAATAGCAACCTGCATTGCTGCGAAAGGTGGATATACACTGTACTAGTGCCGACATTGTGCATGCTCTGTTGCCTGTGTCTATGTGCCTGTGGTTCTGTCAGTGTGATCATGTGATGTATCTGACCCCAGGAATGTGTCAATAAAGTTTCCCCTTCCTGGGACAATGAATTCACGGTGTTCTTATTTCAATTTCCAGGAGTGTACATCAATTTCTTTTTAAAATCCGGCCCTTGGCCACACACAACACGAAGGATTTTTTTAAAACAACCTCGCGGCTCTAGCCACTACTAAACTACACAGGTTAACATTGTTCCTGGGCAATGACAGGTGCTTGGGAGTTTCAATTCTAAGCACTAATGTTGTTAATCGTCTAACAGGGCGTCCTCAAACGCAGTCCTCGATCGGCACAGCACATGGAACCAATACTTGCATTAACCGGTGCTTTCAGCGCTGACGGCACATCCCCTTACATGTAAGCCCAGCCAGTCACATGGAATGATATGGGCGCTCGTTGCTTGATACTTGATCAGACACAAGATTACGACTTGTCAGTGAATAATCTCTCAAATCCTGCCACATTACAGTTGGAAGATTTAAAAAGTTTTTGGTGATAACAATTTAAAGACAGAGGTGTGATCGGAGGCTAAACATAAACCATGTTACTAACACAAGTAACTATACAACAACGCATATACAGTGTGGTGTCACCGCCAGACACCACACTTGCTAGGTGGTAGCTTAAATCGGCCGTGGCCCATTTAGTACATGTCGGACCCGCGTGTCGCCACTGTGTGATCGCAGACCTAGCACCACCACAAGGCAGGTCTCGAGGTACGAACGTGCACTCGCCCCAGTTGTACGGACGACATTGCTAGCGACAATACGGACGAAGCCTTCCTCTCATTTGCCGAGAGACAGTTAGAATAGCCTTCTGCTAAGTCCATGGCTACGATCTAGCAAGGCGCCAATTGTAACAGTGCATGTATCTTACGAGTCGCATTTGTATAGTCAAGAGAGATGTATCACAAGGAGACAGTAAAGTTAAGTATAAAGCAGCTACGTACTTTTCTTGCTACCATTCAATAGTTATCCTGTTCCAGACCTGACGCCAGTCGGCGTGTGTGTACGCGTGCCTTTCTTTTGGCTACTACCGTGTGGCGTAACAGTCTTGTTACGTCACTACATACAGTACTTCCAGAAAATGTTAATGATGGCCGTAAGAGTAGTAACAGAATATTTCAGCTATGCGACTCTAGCCACACACATATGAATCAATAGCTCATATGCAAAATTCCTTCGCTAAAATTCTTCACAGGCCTATGTCGGTCCCAAATTTTACCTCGAAAAATATCAGCCGGCCACGGTGGCCGAATGATTCTAGGAGCTTCAGTCCGGAACCACGCGACTGGTTCGAATCCTGCCTCGGGAATGAATGTGTGTGATGTCCTTAGGTTAGTTATGTTTAAGTAGTTGTAAGTCTATGGGCCTGATGACCTCTGATTTTAAGTCCCATAGTGCTTAGAGATATTTGAACCATTTTGAAAATTATCAGAAATAATAACCATTGAGCTACCACTACAGCCACAGAACAGGAACTTTAACGGTCCTTAGCCACATTCTGTTCTAGATGTTTTTAAACACACAACAAGGTTGCATATGTAGGAAATGGCTACACGATATAAAACGGTATTACCCCTGATGTACACAACCTGTTAATTTTAGCACAATGCCTTACATTTGCCCATTAAGACACAACTCAGCAGTATATTTCTAACAAAACCCGCACAAGTTTCCGCTCAACCTGCAACTTTCTGCACACGACAGGGTGAGTTTTATTGAAAAATATCTAATAAATTCTCCGGGAGCGATACTTGACGATGATGTTGCCGTTAATCTAGTAGTAGTAGTGTCAGCTCCGTACTCCCAAACCTTCGGGACTCCAGCCGCAGCGGCTTGTTTCGTCCTCGCTGAGCAGCACGGCGCCAGACCCAGCTGCCCTCGACGTTGGCGGTTCACTCACGGCCTCCACGAGACACAACACGGTTACGCTGCGGCATGTCATATGTTTCGTACCGACTTGTACGCCGGCTGCTGTACTTCCTTCTCTCGCTATAGTGCGCCACTGTCCTCCTCAAAACCCCGTCCTCGCGACCTCGGGCGCCCCTAGTTGCGCAGCCAGCCATGCAACTATCGTCAACATCTACATCTACATCCACACTCCGCAAGCCACCTGACGGCGTGTGGCGGACGGTAACTTGATTACCTGTATCGGTTCTCCCTTCTATTCCAGTCTCGTATTGTTCGTGGAAAGAAAGATTGTCGGGATGTTTCTGCGCGGGCTCTAATCTGATTTTATCCTCATGGTCTCTTCGCGAGATATACGTAGGAGGGAGCAATATACTGCTTGACTCCTCGGCCAAGATATGTTCTCCAAACTTCAACGAAAGCCCGTACCGAGCAACTGAGCGTCTCTCTTGCATAGTCTTCTTTTGTGACGGCTCCCGAACCCAAGGTCCTCGGCTGTACTTTTGGGGCAGCCACCACAAATTGTGTAAAGCGTGGTTAGTGACCTGGTTGTAGCTATATCTGTTGGCCGAAAAATAATTAATGACAAGAATTGCTCCAGCTAGAATGAAGAGATGACTTATCTTTAATTCTGACGGAACGTGTACCAGCAATACAAGTCCAAGTAATACCCAAGAGTAATGCTTGTACTGAGCCTAGTCGAATACAATAGCAAATATCACAATGCAACGGCTCCGCTATAAACTCCACGAAAGGCTAGCAACAGACAATCGACAATAGACTGTCCGTCTCGGGGCCAGCGCTCCTCCTTATTCACGGTGTTACAAAAACATACGGCCAAACTTTCAGGAAACATTCCTCACACACAAAGAAAGGAAATATGTTATGTGGACATGTGTCCGGAAACGCTACTTTCCATGTTAGAGCTCATTTTATTACTTCTCTTCAAATCACATTAATCATGGAATGGAAACACACAGCAACACAACGTACCAGCGTGACTTCAATCACTTTGTTACAGGAAATGTTCAAAATGTCCTCCGTTAGCGAGGATACATGCATCCACGCTCCGTCGCATGGAATCCCTGATGCGCTGATGCAGCCCTGGAGAATGGCGTATTGTATCACAGCTGTTCACAATACGAGCACGAAGAGTCTCTACATTTCGTACCGGGGTTGCGTAGACAAGAGCTTTCAAATGCCCCCATACACAAAAGTCAAGAAGGTTGAGGTCAGGAGAGCCTGGAGGCCATGGAATTGGTCCGCCTCTACCAATACATCGGTCACCGAATCTGTTGTTGAGAAGCGTACGAACACTTCGATTGAAATGTGCAGGAGCTCCATCGTCCATGAACCATATGTTGTGTCGTACTTGAAAAGGCACATGTTCTAGCAGCACAGGTAGAGTATCCCGTATGAAATCATGATAACGTGCTCCATTGAGCGTAGGCAGGAAGAGCATGGGGCCCAATCAAGACATCACCAACAATCCCTGCATAAACGTTTACAGAAAATCTGTGTTGATGACGTGACTGCACAATTGCGTGCGGATTCTCGTCAGCCCACACATGTTGATTGTGAAAATTTACAATATGAACACGTTGGAATGAAGCCTCATCCGCAAAGAGAACATTTGCACTAAAATGAGGATTGACACAACGTTGGATGAACCATTCGCAGAAGTGTACCCGTGGAGGCCAATCAGCTGCTGATAGTGCCTGCACACGCTGTACATGGTACGGAAACAACTGGTTCTCCCGTAGCTCTCTCCATACAGTGACGTGGTCAACGTTACCTTGTACAGCAGCAACTTCTCTGACACTGACATTCGGGTTATCGTCAACTGCACGAAGAATTGCCTCGTCCATTGCAGGTGTCCTCGTCGTTCTAGGTCTTCCCCAGTCGCGAGTCATAGGCTGGAATGTTCCGTGCTCCCTAAGACGCCGGTCAATTGCTTCGAACGTCTTCCTGTCGGGACACCTTCGTTCTGGAAATCTGTCTCGATACAGACGTACCGCGCCACGGCTATTGCCCCGTGCTAATCAATACATCAAATGGGCATCTGCCAACTCCGATTTGTAAACATTGCACTGACTGCAAAACCACGTTCGCGATGAACACTAACCTGTTGATGATACGTACTGATGTGCTTGATGCTAGTACTGTAGAACAATGAGTCGCATGTCAACACAAGCACCGAAGTCAACATTACCTTCCTTCAATTGGGCCAACTCGCGGTGAATCGAGGAAGTACAGTACATACTGACGAAATTAAAATCAGCTCTAACATGGAAATTAAGCGTTTCCGGACACATGTCCACATAACATCTTTTCTTTATTTGTGTGTGAGGAATGTTTCCTGAAAGTTTGGCCGTACCTTTTTGTAACACTCTGTATGCAAAAGGCACCGACGGCCACGACAGGAACTGTGGCCAGCGATGTCACGGTCAGGGCGCGCGTGCGCGAGTTGGTTGGTTGGGTCCGTGGATGCAACCACTGGAGTTTATCTATCAGCTCCGTAACGCTTTAGCGATTACTAAATGATCCTGTAACGAAGCGCGCTGCTTTCCGTTGGATCTTCTCTATCTCTTCTATCAACCGTATC
The DNA here is from genome assembly GCF_021461385.2 of Schistocerca piceifrons. Taxonomy (NCBI): domain Eukaryota; kingdom Metazoa; phylum Arthropoda; class Insecta; order Orthoptera; family Acrididae; genus Schistocerca; species Schistocerca piceifrons. The sequence goes on from NC_060143.1 coordinate 560,778,015, forward strand.
TGGTGCGGATCCGACGCCGGTGAGCAGTATTAAAGCAGTGGGCGAACAAGTGCACTGTAACCTACTTCCTTTGTTTTCGGACTGCATTTCCTTAGGATTCTTCCAATGAATCTCATTCTGGCATCCGCTTTACCGACGATTAATTTTATATGGTCATTCCAATTTAAATCACTCCTAATGCCTGATCCCAGATAATTTATGGAATTAACTGCTTTCAGTTGTTGACCTGCTATATTGTAGCTAAATCATAAAGGATCTTTCTTTCTATGTATTCGCAGCACATTACACTTCTCTACATTGAGATTCAATTGCCATTCCCTGCACCATGCGTCAATTCGTTGCAGAGCCTCCTGTATTTCTGTACAATTTCCCATTGTTACAACCTCTCGACATACTACATCATCATCGGCAAAAAGCCTCAGTGAACTTCCGATGTTATCCACAAGGTCATTTATGTATATTGTGAATAGCAACGGTCCTACGACACTCCCCTGCAGCAGACCTGAAATCACTCTTACTTCGGAAGACTTCTCCCCATTGTGAATAACTTGTTGCGTTCTGTTATCTAAGAATTCAATCTAATCACACAATTGGTCTGATAGTCCATATGCTCTAACTTTGTTCATTAAACGACTGTGTCGAACTGCATCAAACGCCTTACGGAGGTCAAGAAACACGGCATCTACCTGTGAACCCGTGTCAATTGACCTCTGTGTCTCGTGGACGAATAGCGCGAGCTGGGTTTCACACGATCGTCTTTTTCGAAACTCATGCTGATTCCTACAGAGTAGATTTCTAGTCTCCAGAAATGTCATTATACTCGAACATAACACGTGTTCCAAAATTCTACAACTGATCGACATTAGAGATATAGGTCTATAGTTCTGCATATCTGTTCGACGTCCCTTCTTGAAAACGGGGTTGACCTGTGCCCTTTTCCAATCTTTTGGGACGCTACGCTCTTCTAGAGACCTACGGTACACTGCTGCAAGACGTGGGGCAAGGTCCTTCGCATACTGTGTGTAACATCGAACTGGTATCCCATCAGGTCCAGCATACTTTCCTCTTTTGTGCCATTTTAATTGTTTTTCTATCCCTCTGTCATCTATTTCGATATCTACCATTTTGTCATCTGTGCGACGATCTAGAGAAGGGACTACTGTGCAGTCTTCCTCTGTGAAACAGCTTTGGAAAAAGACATTTAGTATTTCGGCATTTAGTCTGTCATCCTCTGTTTCAGTACCATTTCGGTCACAGAGTGTCTGGACGTTTTGTTTCGATCCACCTGCCGCTTTGACGTAAGATCAAACTTTCTTAGGATTTTCTGCCACGTTTATAGATAGAACTTTACTTTCTATTTCGTCGATGCGAATCGATGGCCAAAGAACTCAGCGGCAGGCATCAAGCTCCAACCCTGCCCCAAGGAAAGCCACCAGGTGGGCCTGAAATCGAAGCCGTCCTTCCTGCCTAACTTTAATTGACTCAGGGCACTACCTCGTCCTTTATGAATCGTGTGATTGTACCTCAGTGGAGTCCGCCTGCTTAGCTGGGTGGAATCGTGCTTGCCTCTCATGCAAGCGGGCCCGGGTTCGATTCCCGGCTGGCTCAAAGATTTTCTGCGTTCATGTACTACCGGGCGTTGTGTGGTCCTCATCACTGGCGCGCAAGTCGCCTATGTGGCGTCGAATGAAATGAGACCTGCACTTGGCGGTCGATCTTCCCCGGATGGGGTCTCCTGACCAACGATACCATACGCTCATTTCCTTTTTACCTCACTGCAACGTTTCATGGCCGATATATTGCTCCAGGAGGGCCGGTACCATGGCCTCCCCGTACACCAGACCTGAATACATTTGATTTATGGCTATGGTGATATTTAAAGACATTGGGTACACACAACCCAGCGACAATGTGGAAAAATTATCGAAGCGTGTGACAGAAGGATGCGACGCTATCCGAATGGTGTCAGGTTTACTTTAAAGAGTGCGTGATCCATAGCAGAAGAGCTGAAGGACGCGTCACGAGCGTGGAAACCACGAGCAGCACTGCCTTCAGTTCCTCTGAGACAACAGATTTGCGTATTTTTAACAGGTTTTGATTCTTAGACTAAATGTTATACAGACTTTTTGTGTAGTTTTGAGCAATGGTTCCTCCTGTACGAACTTGTGACACATTTTTAAAAGATCCTCTAATATTAGTTTTTATTGTGAATTGATTTCAGAAGCAAGTTCGTCACATGTTATTCTGCAGAAATGATCTAAGTCGCTCTCTGGGCCAGATAGCTGCTGAGGTAAGTCGAGGAAAATGCTTTGCGCGTTAAGTGCCCACACCATCAACTATTGTTCTTGATAACGCTCGTAACAATTTTCTTGCTACCAACATGACGCCTGCCATGGTAAAAGCAAGGAGGAGATGTCTGGCTTCGGCTAAAGGATCTAATATCTCGCAACACCCGTGTGAACTCGTCGTTATAGGATAACTAACGATAATGTCGGTGTGACTTTTAACACATCTTGCAGTGACGTGAGCATTCTGGCTGCAGATTTTCCACTGTCATCACAAAAAGACAGGACATGTCTGAGTAGCCCTCACGCATTTTTTATGTAAATGGTTAATCGATAGGTTTTGATAAATGACTCTTCGAGTAAAAAAATATGGGACATAGATGGCCGTATCTTTTGATTGCATTGACTTACAAGTAAGCTTTTTCATAGCCTTGTGGTGGCAGACCGTTGTACTTTACATGAATTTCAACTTGAAAATTTTACCTGTTCCTGACAAATAGGGATATTATGTGACGAACAAACAGAAAGGACAAGAAATGGCAAAACAATTTTTTTATGTGACGTCATTAAAATTGAAAGTTTTCCGACCGTTTTCGTTACTTGTACTCTGAAACCTTACTCCGTGTCGTATTTTATGGTTGTAGGTGAACGGGAAGTGGCCTGTTGATATTGATGGGTGAGGTTTCGAGTATTAAAATATGTGATTTAAATGACACATCTTACATCCTTTGTATCCCATCTCCAGCAGCGAGATCCGTCAATAATTATGTACTTCTGTGACATTGCATTTTTAAAAAAGGCTGCCGGAGATAGGTATAAAGTGTTCACCACCCTAATACTAAATCGACTAAAACCTCTCCTCGAAGGGATTCAGGCATATACCATTGTGGATTTGCCCCTGTACGTTCGACCACCGACCACATTTGCACATTGGGACAAATGATGGAGAAATTTTATGAACTCGATGAAGACCGACACCTTACATTCATTGACTTCCGGCAGGTATACGACAGCGTTAATCGGACCCCCCTCTGGAAAATAAAGCGGAAGATCAGCATACCAGTGAAGTACATTAGGCTGATTGCAGTTTGTTACAGCGGATGAAGTTGCCAAGTGTGCTTTGCAGATCAGTTGTCGGCACCCTTCTCTGTTAAGAATTGACTGAAACAGGGAAAATTTTCCCACCACTTCTGCTCAACATAGCGCAGGAAAAAGTGAGACGTCCAGTTGGCCGTAATAGGGTGATTGAGATAGAAGTTATACGATACTTGCATTTGAAGATGACGTGGTGCTTGTGGGCGAAACTCTGAACGAGATGACAGCAGATACCTCTAGTTTTATGTTAGAAGCAAGCAAACAAGGGTTACTGGTGAACAATGTGAAAAGAGAATATACGGTAGACTTGTGCGACAAAATGATATGGACGCCATCAATATAGACAATCATAATTTTTAAAGATTTGAAAAATTCAAGTATCTGCAGCCAAATTGTCGAATAAAAGTGGACCAGAGATGGAAATTCGACAAAGAATAATAAGCACTACAGTTGAAACCACCTACACGTATCACGCATCATATGCCAAGAAGGCAAATTATAGCTATACATGCCAACAGCGCGCCGGATTAAATTGTATGGTCGTGACACATGGGCAAAGTACGCAGACAATGGAATAGCGCATTCATGAGTTTCAGAGGAAGATAAAGGAAAATTTATGGTCTGGTATACAATGCAGAAACTGCAAGACGGGAAAGAAGGCACAACGAAGATCTGTATCGGTGTGTTAAGAAAGCCGATACTGGGACAGTGACCGCAAGGAGAAGGCTACATTGGGCAGGACATGTTCTATGAGCAGCAGACACTCTCCCTAACTGAGTATTTCTGCACCAGTCAAATGGTAGACGTCCAAGAGGTCATCCGCCAACGAGGTGGAGAAAGAAGTCACCCTGGAAGAAGCAGATCTAACAGCCAGCATTGAAGATTCCCGAGACAGAATTAAATGGGCAAACATTTGTAATAAACTGTGCTGTTACAACTACACTCCTGGAAATGGAAAAAAGAACACATTGACACCGGTGTGTCAGACCCACCATACTTGCTCCGGACACTGCGAGAGGTCTGTACAAACAATGATCACACGCACGGCACAGCGGACACACCAGGAACCGCGGTGTTGGCCGTTGAATGGCGCTAGCTGCGCAGCATTTGTGCACCGCCGCCGTCAGTGTCAGCCAGTTTGCCGTGGCATACGGAGCTCCATCGCAGTCTTTAACACTGGTAGCATGCCGCGACAGCGTGGACGTGAACCGTATGTGCAGTTGACGGACTTTGAGCGAGGGCGTATAGTGGGCATGCGGGAGGCCGGGTGGACGTACCGCCGAATCGCTCAACACGTGGGGCGTGAGGTCTCCACAGTACATCGATGTTGTCGCCAGTGGTCGGCGGAAGGTGCACGTGCCCGTCGACCTGGGACCGGACCGCAGCGACGCACGGATGCACGCCAAGACCGTAGGATCCTACGCAGTGCCGTAGGGGACCGCACCGCCACTTCCCAGCAAATTAGGGACACTGTTGCTCCTGGGGTATCGGCGAGGACCATTCGCAACCGTCTCCATGAAGCTGGGCTACGGTCCCGCACACCGTTAGGCCGTCTTCCGCTCACGCCCCAACATCGTGCAGCCCGCCTCCAGTGGCGTCGCGACAGGCGTGAATGGAGGGACAAATGGAGACGTGTCGTCTTCAGCGATGAGAGTCGCTTCTGCCTTGGTGCCAATGATGGTCGTATGCGTGTTTGGCGCCGTGCAGGTGAGCGCCACAATCAGGACTGCATACGACCGAGGCACACAGGGCCAACACCCGGCATCAGGGTGTTGGGAGCGATCTCCTACACTGGCCGTACACCACTGGTGATCGTCGAGGGGACACTGAATATTGCACGGTACATCCAAACCGTCATCGAACTCATCGCTCTACCATTCCTAGACCGGCAAGGGAACTTGCTGTTCCAACAGGACAATGCACGTCCGCATGTATCCCGTGCCACCCAACGTGCTCTAGAAGGTGTAAGTCAACTACCCTGGCCAGCAAGATCTCCGGATCTGTCCCCCATTGAGCATGTTTGGGACTGGATGAAGCGTCGTCTCACGCGGTCTGCACGTCCAGCACGAACGCTGGTCCAACTGAGGCGCCAGGTGGAAATGGCATTGCAAGCCGTTCCACAAGACTACATCCAGCATCTCTACGATCGTCTCCATGGGAGAATAGCAGCCTGCATTGCTGCGAAAGGTGGATATACACTGTACTAGTGCCGACATTGTGCATGCTCTGTTGCCTGTGTCTATGTGCCTGTGGTTCTGTCAGTGTGATCATGTGATGTATCTGACCCCAGGAATGTGTCAATAACGTTTCCCCTTCCTGGGACAATGAATTCACGGTGTTCTTATTTCAATTTCCAGGAGTGTATTTTGTCATGAATCGTGGACTTCATGCGTTAGTCATTTCATTATGTTACATGAATGTCTGTAATTTGTATATTTTTGCTTTTGCCGTGGGCCTAAATGGCGCTTGTATGTGCAATAAATAATGATGATGATGATGATGATGATGAAGTGTCACATCTATTCATTACATTGTCCAAGAAGGAATAATCCCTGCTTCGCCAAGTGAGCGTTAGTCTTAGAACTCGGCATATGTTTCCAATGGATACTTCCACCCTTTCCTGAGAAAGTGGGAAGGACAGACAGATGGACAACAAAGTGATCGTATAATGGATCCGTTTTCACCGATTGAAGAATGGAACACTAAAAATATGGACAGGCAGTTTAACTACTTTCATTTCTACGCTGTGGTACCTGCATAGCAAAATTATTCTTTCGTGTGTTTTAACCATTAACCGTAAAACTGAATCAGCAACTGAGTCATGAAATTCGTCCCAGGAAATCTGTCTTAAGCATACAAAAGAAAACCTTCTCACTGCTGGCATTATAATTGTTGTATTACTGTAGTAAAGTACTCTGTAACCGCGTTCCTTCTTTCTTGGGAACCGATAAGGTAATTTTCTACACCTCCATTGATGATCGTGATTTCTATGTCTCCGAAGTAGGCCGAGAAAAACCAAACAGAAAACTTAATTACAGGTTAATTTCAAACCTAGCACTCTGTTTTTCGCAGTGAAACCAAACGAACCAACCGCTGAAGATTTGACGTGCAATCACAGAGTAAAGTCCAATATTTAACTCAAATTAATTCAGGTTAGGTATCTCCAATAGATTTCCAGTTTCGTGCAGGTGGAAGTATGAAGAACTGTTATTTTTAATTTCTACACACTGATCTTGCCAAAAGCCGAGAAGCGATTCTTCTTAGTGTTGTAGCCCACTGGGTTACTCTGGGATGCTCTCTTGTTTACTCTGGGATGCTCTCTGGGTTACTCTGGGATGCTCTCTTGTTTACTCTGGGATGCTCTCTGGGCTACTCTGGGATGCTCTCTGGGTTACTCTGGGAAGCTCTCTGGGTTACTCTGGGATGTTCTCTTGTTTACTCTGGGATGCTCTCTGGGTTACTCTGGGATGCTCTCTTGTTTACTTTGGGATGCTCTCTGGGTTACTCTGGGATGCTCTCTTGTTTACTCTGGGATGCTCTCTGGGTTACTCTGGGATGCTCTCTTGTTTACTTTGGGATGCTCTCTGGGTTACTCTGGGATGCTCTCTTGTTTACTCTGGGATGCTCTCTGGGTTACTCTGGGATGCTCTCTTGTTTACTCTGGGTTGCTCTCTGGGTTACTCTGGGATGCTCTCTGGGTTACTCTGCGATGATTTTTATTCTTTATTCTTTAATCTTTATTTACTGACCAGTATGTAGTTGTGAAGCATCCTTATCTATCTCGTGAGATTTTTTTTAAAAAAGAATACGTCTACTTTGGATTAAAATTCTTATCTTTTAGATCTATTGTTATTTAAATATTTATTCGTCATAAAGAATCTATGGGTTGCAGGGGTTCCGACCCTTGGGGAGATGGGTGGGTGTGTATGCATGGCTGTCTTGACTTAGCTGCTGCAGCTGTATACAGCGCCAGTGGCTACATAGTTCGCCTGGCTGCCGCTAGAGCTCGGAGGATCGCGCTATAGTTTTAACTAAGCGCGATCCGCTGGAAAGAGTCTGCTTCCGCCATTGCGGTTTATCGTGGCGCTACTTCTTGCCGCGCCCAGGGAACTTCCTGCCTCGCCTTGGCTACTGCTAATTATCTGCAGGAAGTGTGACGTATGGCGTTTCCATCTTCCAACAATCAAAATATGTCGTTTACCAATTAGGGGAACCAAAATTAACTTTTGAACATGTTATGCAAAAGCTAATGGTGTAAGCTGGATGATGATGTTCTTGTTCTGCTTTTCTATCATCACGCGAACCTATATGTATCCTTGATAGGAAACTAGAGATTGTGGTACGTTCTTTCTTTTAAAAAAAATATAATTTCCCACCGACTCGCTGTCAGAGTTTTCCTATTAAGTTACGTGTTAGCTGACAACATCGAAAATCGGACACATTGTGTTCAACATAGTTGTACGACACTAGTCCTCCGCTCCCGCTACTGTAACGTTGTTAACGTTTACAAAATACAACAATAGGCGGACACGTGCCTTCGAGGCATGTGTTTTTGTTGGTTTGCGTGAAGTGAGTGCGCCCTCACAGGATGGTACAAAAAGCGGGCGGTAAAAGCTGCATGCATCGATCAATCACTGCGGACGGCTACAGCGCCACGTGTGTGACAAATTGCCGACGCGGCGCGGCGTAGCGCTATGGCGGTGCCCACACACTACAGGCGACGGCAGGGAGTCGGCGTGAGCTTCCAGGTAGCCCTGTGACGCCAAGCTCTCCGCTATTGCAATAAGCAAGTCTCTATTAAACATTCGGGATCCTGACGCCGCATCAGTTTCCAGGAAACTTCCACACCCATTGTTAGTGTGTTACAGTGTTTCACATTAAGTTAAAGGCACTGACAACCTTTCATTTTTAAGATGAAATGTCTTTAGTAAGTGTTTGAGTAGTTTAGTCAGTTAAATTAGCAAGAAAGTTAATTTTTAGGGTTCCTAAATAGGTAAAAACGGACCTCTTTTTAGGGTCACATTGTTAATAATAAAAAATGGTTCAAATGGCTCTGAGCACTATGGGACTCAACTGCTGAGGTCATTAGTCCCCTAGAACTTAGAACTAGTTAAACCTAACTAACCTAAGAACATCACAAACATCCATGCCCGAGGCAGGATTCGAACCTGCGACCGTAGCGGTCTTGCGGTTCCAGACTGCAGCGCCTTTAACCGCACGGCCACTTCAGCCGGCGTCACATTGTTGTCTGCTTGTCTGTCCATCTGTTAAGACCCCGTTTCGTTAGGAGCGGCTGGATGTGTAGAGTTGAAATCCAAGTTAAATACTAATTTCTACCGTCCCTTCTCGGTGCAAAAGCTCAAACTTCTATGCAAATGCAGTCTAAAAACACACCCCCTCTTCCTACATACAGGGTTGTAAAACAACAACCGGCTACAGTAGAATATGGTTCAAATGGCTCTGAGCACCATGGGACTTAACTTCTGAGGTCATCAGTCCCCTAGAACTTAGAACTACTTAAACCTAACTAACCTAAGGACATCACAAACACATCCATTGCCCGTGGCAGGATTCGAACCTGCGACCGTAGCGGTCGCGCGGTTCCAGACTGAAGCGCCTAGAACCGCTCGGCCACACCGGCCGGTTACAGTAGAATATCTTAACTAAGCGTAGGCATCGGTAGTTTTCCTAGGAGCCTCGGCACAGGAGAGTAATTCGTGGTGGGTCGCATCAAGACCGTCAGATGAAACAGTAATTGAAAAACTTCATATGTGCGGGTGGACTCGCACGCTGAGGGTTTTGTACAAAATTGATTCTATTTTCACGAGTGAGTTTGCGGGTGTAAAAACATGTAACTAGAGTTGCGCTCTACCTGTGCATACCTATCGGGCGTTACCTAATTTCGATCGCTTTGTTTGCATATAAAATCAGTGCGTTACTAGATTCCCCTCGAAACAGGAAGCGGTGAAGTGTGTAGAAACTCAGCGAGGCTATATTAAGGGCAGCGTAACCTACCGAAGATTTTCGTTCTACATAGTTATCCTCTTGTCCGTCAGTAAAAAATAAAAAGCAGTTATAGCAAAACTGAAGTTGCCGATGTTTCAGTCTGCTTTTATAACATGAAAGATGGATTTTTTAGTAAAAACAAGAAACAAAACAAATTTATCATATAGTACTATAAAATGCAAAATAAGGTAAATTTAAAGAGACCATTTAAAGAAACCATATTTTCGTTATTTATAAATAACTTTACCACTTATCAGTACTAACCGTAAGCCTGCCCTTGATTATGGCGAAGAAGTTCTATTGAGTACGAAATAACAAGAGTACGTGTATAGACCTTTTATGTTTGTCCATGTAAACTGTACTTGCATCAAACGTAATTTCTCTGTTTATATAAAAGCGTAAAAGTTATGTGATCACTAATATTTATCACTCATAAAATGTAGTTTCTATTTCCTACGGATACAAAATACACAGTGGAGTGACAGTGAACGATGTGCGGTTGTAATCATGTGCGAAACACACAAACAAACAAAAGACAAAGATGAGTCGCCGGCTCCCAGTTTCTCTCACACACATTCACTACTGTTTCTTTCTCTACCAGCGCTACCGATATTCCTACGATTTACTACGTCATTTACGTACTGTTACCAAAACTACCTTACCGTAGTTTTGGTAGAGCGCAACTCTAGTTACATATTTTGTCACCAACAAAGTCACTCTTAAAAATATGTAGACGAAGTATCTGTATAACTTAATTAAGTTTCAATGGAACCTTCAGGGCGCGAGTACTACCCGTACTTGTCTAGCTTTCCAATAACTGTAAAATCCTCAATATCGCAATAAAAATAAGTGATGACGTTAATTATGATTTTAGGACAGTCACATTAAACTTGCGACACTAGGATATGAATTAGCAACACGTGTAAAGTCGCATACCAGGTAACAATGATTTAATGTTAATAATTTGTATGAATTGCAACATTACACTGACAGCGACACAACTTTATTCGCACAAATCAGCAGTGTTTGCACGTGAACTGTATTTTACGTGCAACACAGCACAACGAAATTGCTTGCAAATTGTCGACGTCTCGTCACGACACCGCTGGATGATGAACGTGTGCAACGATCCACGGCGCCTCCAAGGCTCAGCGCACGCGGTATGCGGCAGATCTGGCCGGAACTCCTGCCAGACAGTATATGGCTAGGGCCAAGTGGCTCCTACGCTCTTCTTCCGGACCTCAGCGGAAGAACAATGAAGTAGTGTTTTCCCAGTCATCTTGTTCATTTTCTGAGAAGCTTTTGGACGACCAAATTACTCCTAAACAGAATTACTTTCACTTTTTGTGCCCTGATACGTTCCATTGTACACACAGTTATCTTATTCATTTTCTGAGAAGCTTTTGGACGACGAAATTACTCCTAAACAGAATTACTTTCACTTTCTGTGCCCTGATACGTTCCATTGTACACACATACATTAAAGCTCAGCAGCAATGTACAGAGATCTGCAATACTTATGGACGAAATACATGAAGCAACATAATATATTAACAGCTCGGTGGAAATGAATGAAAGTAAGGGAACACGTTGCTAGATGTCTCTCAGCTAGATGTCCTACAGCGTGAGACCAGCGTGACTATAGTGCCAAATATGATGCCCCGAACACGAGGCAATTGAAAAACAGGGATATACGGTATGTGTCACTCAGTGAGACGTTACGCTGCACTGTGCTGGTGTTCTTCATCAAATCATGGACCAGATCATGGGGAATTTGATTTGATTTGATTTATTGTTGATTTAGAAACTTTGTGCCTTGCATTTTATAATAGGTCGTCGGTTTTACGGCTTTTCATGTAGGCTACAAAACATATTCCCTATCTCAAACAGGAATTATCGTTTTCAACAATTACAGTGGAAGTGGTAATAAATTAAAAATACACTATAAATTGAAAAAAAGCACGAAAAATATTCAGATTTTAAGAAGATATGATGATAGATGATAGAGAAAATGGTAGGGAAGACTCGGATAGATAGAGAGAGAGAGGAATGTTACCATACCTGAGCCAGCCTGGTCTGCAAGCCTCAGAACTACTTCGAGCCTTGAAGTCCCGATTCGCTACAATTTAATTTATGAATTGATATTTGTAAACACCATTTATAAAGACACTGTAACTATTACGTACGCTCTGGAAAGCGCAGTGATTTGAGAGTGTAAAGTACGTTATTCCTTGGGGTACATAATTAACGTTCATTTGCTGTATCATGTGTCTTCAATTTTACCTACTACGTTAGTTGTTAGAAGTGTTACTTCCTGACAGCGGTATAATGGTGTCGTGAATGATATTCCTGCTGTTATTCTTAAGGTAGAACAGGTTTACAGGGCTGACTGCATTACACTATTTATTATAATTATTCTAGATGTTGTGTAAGGTTTTCTGCGGTAGGTTTTTGGTGAAAGTGTTCGCTGTCTGACTGAGTGTATGTTTCAGTTTTGTAGTCGGTGTCGGTGTACGAACTGGAACTGCTGTCTTACGAGATTCTTGTGTGTTGTTGTGTTCTGTTACACGGCTGGGTCTGTCTGTAATCGTCATGTAGTGTCCTTAAGACGTCGTCAGCGAATCTTTTTATTACTCCCGCTCGTCTTTGTCTCTTACAGCCCGTATCATGCCATTGGGGAGCTAAAAAAAGGACGGAGCACGAAGACTGTAGGCCAGGGGTTTGTATTGCTGACAGCACTGTTTCACGTGCATGTGGAGCGTTCCGAACAACTGGTACTGCTGCTGATGGAGGAGAGGTGGTCGCGCACGATCAGTCACAGCAGCAAACGTTCGGTACCTTCTGCAAAAGGCAAGTGAGGCATATCGGGTCGTTCTATTTTTTGTATGTGTCGCGACCCGTCTCTGTCGAGTCGTCGGATGGCGCTTCGGTCGATTGTCATTTAAGTCTTTGGTTGTAGTTCCTTGGAGCGGGTTGTTGACCAGATGGAAAGGCAGTCATTCGCGGTCAGGAAGAGAGGGACAAGAGGCACATGTACGGTGGGGTATTCATGGAACGTAAGCGCACGTGATTGTCTAAGCGGCTTGTGATCGGTAGGGTTGTGCTGGTCGGTAGTACTTGGCCCTAATGTCGATTACACTGCATTAAGGAGGCATAGTTGCTGGTGTAGATGTTGAAGTGCTGTTCATTTTCTGGTGCAGTTTGTTCTGCTCTGTGGGTTAAGGTGCTCTTTACATGATTGTTGCATATGCTCCCGTGTTGAAGATGGTTCCGCCACGCTACATTGCCTGTCGTTCTCCGTCACATTGTGGTGCCTCTGTTTGACATTATCAGAGTGCCATATTTGTGTGTTTTAAAATTTCCTTTAAATACTGATTCTTCAGTGTGTTGCGGGATGTCGCTGGTCGAACCCGAGACTCCAGATGGCAGAGCTGAAGCCGGGACCCACAGCACCGCTTTTCGTCAGGAGGCCGAGCGAGTTCAATAGCGTCGAGGGGCAGTGCAGAGTGATACAGCGGTATTGAGTAGTATTGCTTTCATCACATAGTTTACAGGACTCCGATGGGTGCAGCGTCGTGTCGGCGTGCCGCCCGCAGCGTTGTCCCGCGAGTCCCGCTGGCTCAGCAGCTCCTGGTATGCCGACACCGCGGCTGCCGTCAGCAAGGCCGCTCAGCTGGAAGGCGGCCGCACTCTGCCCCGCCGCCGCTCGCCGAGTCGTCGTATCTTGCATCGCACAGCTGCCCGCGATTCCGGACACTGTTACAGTCGCTGGTCCACACCACCCTCTGCCCCACTTGGCCTGCTCTGTCCGACCATGGGATGAAGGTGGTTGTACTGGCCGCCCGTGGCCCCCCGGCCACTGCTGCTCCCAGGCAAGAACGCACTCGAACCCGTGCCATCCTGAATGCTATACCGAACTTGCCACTAGTGGTGCTTACCGGATGGAACACCCGCCGTCGCCTCTGGCGCCGCTGCACCTCCCGCGGCGTACGCCCATCCTGGACCTGCTGCAGACCGCTGTCACTGCCCTCCTTCAGGCAGGCCGTGCAATGTCTAGGTACTCGGCTGCCGTTCCGTTCCGTCCCTTCCCCCCCCCCCCCTTACAGTGTTGTGTCCCTGGAGGGGGAATACAGCCTGAACAAGTACATAGAAATAAAGTACAGGTTTATGTGGAATATTTACAACATCGCTGCCAGAATGGCACACACTTGTCTCTAGCTAAAATTGTCCGTCTACACTCCTGGAAATGGAAAAAAGAACACATTGACACCGGTGTGTCAGACCCACCATACTTGCTCCGGACACTGCGAGAGGGCTGTACAAGCAATGATCACACACACGGCACAGCGGACACACCAGGAACCGCGGTGTTGGCCGTCGAATGGCGCTAGCTGCGCAGCATTTGTGCACCGCCGCCGTCAGTGTCAGCCAGTTTGCCGTGGCATACGAAGCTCCATCGCAGTCTTTAACACTGGTAGCATGCCGCGACAGCGTGGACGTGAACCATATGTGCAGTTGACGGACTTTGAGCGAGGGCGTATAGTGGGCATGCGGGCGGCCGGGTGGAGGTACCGCCGAATTGCTCAACACGTGGGGCGTGAGGTCTCCACAGTACATCGATGTAGTCGCCAGTGGACGGCGGAAGGTGCACGTGCCCATCGACCTGTGACCGGACCGCAGCGACGCACGGATGCACGCCAAGACCGTAGGATCCTACGCAGTGCCGTAGGGGACCGCACCGCCACTTCCCAGCAAATTAGGGACACTGTTGCTCCTGGGGTATCGGCGAGGACCATTCGCAACCGTCTCCATGAAGCTGGGCTACGGTCCCGCACACCGTTAGGCCGTCTTCCGCTCACGCCCCAACATCGTGCAGCCCGCCTCCAGTGTTGTCGCGACAGGCGTGAATGAAGGGACGAATGGAGACGTGTCGTCTTCAGCGATGAGAGTCGCTTCTGCCTTGGTGCCAATGATGGTCGTATGCGTGTTTGGCGCCGTGCAGGTGAGCGCCACAATCAGGACTGCATACGACCGAGGCACACAGGGCCAACACCCGGCATCTCCTACACTGGCCGTACACCACTGGTGATCGTCGAGGGGACACTGAATAGTGCACGGTACATCCAAACCGTCATCGAACCCATCGTTCTACCATTCCTAGACCGGCAAGGGAACTTGCTGTTCCAACAGGACAATGCACGTCCGCATGTATCCCGTGCCACCCAACGTGCTCTAGAAGGTGTAAGTCAACTACCCTGGCCAGCAAGATCTCCGGGTCTGTCCCCCATTGAGCATGTTTGGGACTGGATGAAGCGTCGTCTCACGCGGTCTGCACGTCCAGCACGAACGCTGGTCCAATTGAGGCTCCAGGTGGAAATGGCATGGCAAGCCGTTCCACAGGACTACATCCAGCATCTCTACGATCGTCTCCATGGGAGAACAGCAGCCTGCATTGCTGCGAAAGGTGGATATACACTGTACTAGTGCCGACATTGTGCATGTTCTGTTGCCTGTGTCTATGTGCCTGTGGTTCTGTCAGTGTGATCATGTGATGTATCTGACCCCAGGAATGTGTCAATAAAGTTTCCCCTTCCTGGGACAATGAATTCACGGTGTTCTTATTTCAGTTTCCAGGAGTGCTTTTATACTGCTTTTCCCTTCGCTTCAGACGTGGTGTCACACAGAGACAGAAACTATAGCAGGGGTAAATTCCCGTTCATCAGCCACATACGCATCGCTACTCTCGTCTCTGGCCGACTGCCCCGCCTCATACATCGCAATAACTTAACGCAATGCTGTATTTCTTTGCCTCACTTTTGCTTCATTCCAAACAAATCGTACGAGCAATACGCCGCTGCAGCTCCGCGCCATGTTTACGCTGTTTGGCATACTGGCTGCCAATTCTTGCTACACACTGCCTGCGCCCCAGACTTCATCGCAAAATCGCGCCTTTACGAATTTTTAACAAAATTCCCCTTTTCTATGACTAAGACTACCAATAGCGCATCACATCTCCCTCCTTTCAACAAGATTCGCCCCGAATCGCAATATAACAGCATTGGCCTGTGGCTGCGTAAACATACCTTGTTCACAAAACTTACATTCTACAGACTAAAACTAACGAGAACATCAAAACATTAACTGTGCACCTATACACTGTTTGCACTGGTTACCCATGCGTAGGCAACTGATGTGTTGGCACCTCCTCAACTGGTGCACGTTTCCAGTCTCCACAAAGTTATACTCAAGAAAAATAGAAAAACGGCACACCCTGTGGCTGAAATGCTCACTGTCATTATTCTGTAGGTGCGATGCTGTTGTAAAGTTTGAACGTGTTCCAATACTTTATTAGCCGTGATAGATCCTTCCTGTGCGTTAAGAAAGGAATGTGACATTTCCAAAAACTCTGGATTTAACGTGGAGTTTAAACAGATTCTGCGTTGGTGATACCTCCAGAACCCCTTCCCGCTACAGTTTACTACAATATCGTGGGACATCCTCAAAAATTCACGATAGTTCACTCTGCCCCTATCGAGTTCTCTGAAAATAGTCTCCACCGTACAATGACAAAACTAAAACAACAAACAAGAAAAACTCACTATTATCGGACCGTCCAAAACACAATAAACCGCAAATTATACCTTGATACAAAATCACAAAATATAAACGTGCCCCGGCTGGGGTGGCTGAGCGGTTCTAGGCGCTACAGTGTGGAACCGCGCGACTGCTACGGTCGCAGGTTCGAATCCTGCCTCGGGTATGGATGTGTGTGATGCCCTTAGGATGGTTACGTTTAAGTAGTTCTAAGTTCTAGGGGACTGATGACCTCAGATGTTAAATCCCATAGTGCTCAGAGCCATTTGAACCATTTTTTATAAACGCGCCATACAATATTACACATATAATAATTTACTCCCTCCGTGACCATAACGCATGCGGAACGTTATGCGTCCGCTTTTTTTATTCCTCCGCCGCGACCTTCTTCTTCCGTTTTCTTTGCCTAGCTTCTGCAACTGGATCACTTCCTAGTAATAGCCTTTAAAAGGCTTTACTTTACTTACGTGGATAACGGATACTTTTGTTGGCAGCTGCACTTTAATATTTACAGGTGAAGTATCTCCTCGACCTGGTATGGTCCGTGGTACTTCGTCAAGAATTTTTTCGTCTTTCCCTAAGGTGTATATGGATTCGTAATAAGTACCCATTGACCTACCATATACAGCGTTAAATGTCCGTATCGCTTATTCTTCCTGCCTTTCCAACGCTTTTGTATTGGCTTTCTGTACCCTCTTCCATACTTCCCGTATTGTCCGCGCAAATTTCGTCACTGCGTCCCCTTTAGCTCCCGATTTCGAACACAGAACGTCAAATGGTGATGGCATAGACCACCTCGAACGGTGACATTCAGACCCCCGATGTATTTTGGTGTTATAACTTGATACCCCGTATGGAAGATAAACGTCCCAGTTGTCATGGTTTCCATTCACAAAATGACTCAGCATTTTCGAAATTGTCTTATATACTCGTATCGTTCTCCAATTCACTTGCGGATGAAATGGACTGGACCATATTTTTTAACTCTCAATAAACGACACAACTGTATCATTAATTCGGTCATGAAGTTCGTTCACTGATCTGTAATTATGGTATCAGGCACCCCAAACTTCAGTAACCAGCTATTGACTAGGGCTTGCACTACCGTACTTGCCTGTTGGTCTGGAATTGCGACAATGGCTGGAAACTGCGAAAAGTGATCAATTATAGTTAAAAAGTAACGATTCCCTGCCGGATGGTTCAAATGGCTTTGAGCACTATGGGACTTAACTTCTGAGGTCATTAGTCCCCTAGAACTTAGAACTATTTAAACCTAACTAATCTAAGGACATCACACACATCCATGCCCGAGGCAGGACCGAACCTGCGAACGTAGCGGTCGGGCAGCTCCAGACTGTAGCGCCTAGAACCACTCGGCCACTCCAGCCGGCTGCTCGCTGCGCACACGGTACACAATATTTACGTATTGTTTCACATCCCTTCTCCGAGTGCGCTACCAAAACTGTTCTGCTACTCGTCTTTCCGTTGCTCGACGATCACCATGCCATGAAATCACATGATCATGGGCCTGCTTTAAGACTTCCTCTCTCAATCCTTCGGTACCACTACCCGTGGCCCACACCTGGTAACTCTACGCAACTAATTTCCCGCTGCAATGAAATGTGGTTGAGTTGTAAGCCCCGGCACTCTTCACATCCTCTGCTTGTGCCCTTTGCCATTCCGCGACACTCTTACCCATTACTTCTAATGCGTCTACCTTGCGACTTAATGTGTCTGCATTCCCGTGTTTCTTCCCTGGCTTATGATTTACGTCAAAGTCAAACTCACTTGATTTTAGAGCCCACCATGTTAACCAATTGGAAGGATCCTTGAGTCCGAGTAACCATGTCACCGCTGCACGATCTGTCACGACCTTAAACTTCCTACCATAAAGGTAACAACGCAATACGTTACTCCATATATCACTGCCAACATCTCCTTTCCCATTGTGGAATAATTCCGCTCTGCCCTATTTAACTGTCTGGAATCATACGCCAGCGGATGCTCCTGCCCCTTTACCATTTGCCCCAGAATACATTCTACTGCGCCATTTGACGAGTCATATGATAATATGAAGTCTTCTTCAAAACTCGGAAACACCAACACCGGATCAGAAACAAATCTCATTTTTAATTCATTGAAAGCTTGTTGGCATTCCTCCATCAACTGAAATTTAACCCCTTTCTTTAAAAGTTTTTTAACGGTTCGGCTATTTTAGCAAAATCCTTTACAAATTTATGATAACATGAACGTAACCCAAAATACGATTGTAGTTGCTTCGTTGTACGTGGTGCCTGAACATTTTGAACTGCCCCTGTTAACAAAGGTTCGGTTTGAATCCCTTGTTCACTGATTACATGACCTAAGTATGTGACCTGCGTCTGCGCAAAATTACAATTTTCTAAACCTAATATTAACTGAGCCGACCACAATCTTCTAAGGACTTCTCTTAAAAGCGATACATGTTCTGGTATATCCATCGAATATACTATAATGTCATCTAGGTAAACCAAACATATCTTGGTTTCAGTCCCCTTAAAATCCCATCTAATAATCGCTGAAAAGTGTCCGGTGCATTCTTCAACCCGAACAGCATACGTATGTACTGGTACCCTAGACCTGTCGGTATGTTATCCTCCCTTTAATGAATCCGTTCGCAGTTTATCTGGCGTCACCTTCGCGTTAAGTGCGCCATCCGACATTCGTCCATTTCCAACCGTTTTCCTCATGCAAAGCATTGTTCCACTGAGTTCCAGTGTTTGTTGACAAAGATCTATCTTCGCACGATGTTTGTCAAGAGAGTCCAGTCCGATAATCACAGAATAACCCTCACCCACATATGGGAACACCTCTACCTGCTCACTAAACTTAGTACCTGCGATCACAAATTGAAGTACCGTCGTACCCAATGACTCCACTTCATCATCCCCCACCCCACGTAACCTATAAGCCTTCTCCTGCTAACTAGGTCTAGACTAATAACAGTGACGTATGCCCCGTGTCAACCAGAAACCACTGCTCCCTTCCGTCCACCAAGCGTAGTAGGCAGCTTTCTATCTGTGCACCTACATGCGCATAACCTAATTTCACTGGGACCGCTCTCTGATGGTTGAAGAAGATCTGTTCTCGTTTAACGGCTGCTGTCGCCGAGGTTCCCTACTACTTTTACTCCTGCAGTTCACTGCCCGGTGACCCATTTTCCCACATGAGTAGCACCGCAACTGACGCAGACACTGCCTCCGAATATGCCCTACCTGGCCACAACCAGAGCACTTAATTTCCCTTCCAGAACTTTGTGCTCCACCCTTTGCTTCGTCGCATAATCTACCTCCTATAAGTATGTGGCAATCCTTAGAGCCGCCGCAAGATCACTTGGATTCTCCATTCTCACCCGACGTGACATCTCCGGCGGTACTCCCCGCAAAAACACATCTAACGCCCTGTTCTCGGCCTAGTGTAACCGCACTCTAATCGTTTCCTCATTCGGTGACAGTTCGAACGTTTGTCCATTCAGCTTTCGAATCCTGTATGAGAAAACCTTCACAGTCTCATTTTTTTCTCATAACTAACGCACTTAATTTTTCCCGAAAAAACCCGGTACGATTCTGTTTTTGGTACCTCTGGCGTAACCCAACCTCAAGTTCTGCAAACGTCTCCTTATTGTTCAACGTCTCATGGTACAGTACGTACGACTTGGCATCCCCTATCAGGCGTAACTTCACCACTCTCAACATTACAACATCCGACCACCCATTTTCATCAGCCATAATGATAATGTCATTAAGGAATAACGACACATCCTCAGTTGCTTTACCCGAAAAGGGGTTAATCAATGCCGCGAATGCCTGATCAAACGTTGTATGACACTCCCCGACCTGCAGTTTACTTTCAACCTACGTCCCTTGCAATGCCTCAAATCTCTCTGCTAGTTCTTCATATTTTTCTTTGCCCCTTATCCCTGCATCGGACAATACCCGAATTTGCTCAGTTAGAGCGACTGCAGCTTTCCCTATAGTCACTGCCCCAGCCTAAGCTGCTGGCCGTGTTTCCACCATTCTTGCTTATAACTC
The DNA here is from genome assembly GCF_021461385.2 of Schistocerca piceifrons. Taxonomy (NCBI): domain Eukaryota; kingdom Metazoa; phylum Arthropoda; class Insecta; order Orthoptera; family Acrididae; genus Schistocerca; species Schistocerca piceifrons. Next base: position 560,798,065 of record NC_060143.1, read on the forward strand.
TCTGTTAGTATTAATTCCATTCTGCTACTCCTAAAACTTAATTCTTGCGGCGAATCATCGCTCATCTACATTCAGAACAATTTCGCGGTAGATGTCCAAATCTGTTAGAAATAAAACAACTCTTTAGTACCCACTTTGTACGCAGTAATCCGTGACCTGACATGTTAAAAAAAATTGCTTAGGCGCTATGTCGTCATGTCCCCCGCTTCCCCTGAATCCAGATAAATCTACAGGCTCCTCTGGCCTTACAAAAGACACCTTCATGATGTCCATCCCAATGATACTTGACCCCTTAAAACACAAAAGAATGACACATAAATAATAAATCAACGTCACTCACCCATCCCCATCGTACTCGTGCGTAGGTGACAGTCCTGTTTTCCTCCCTATACTGGTATGGACAAACACTTCCCGAACGACAAGACATAACAAGAAGTGTACGACCACCCATCACGAACGCAACCAAACACCTCAACTACCCCTCTACATAGGCACACCGCAACACTACTTGCTCAAATTATATCACCTCACAGGGGACTGTAGGTTGACGATGGTTATTGGTAGCCTTCTGCAGAATCAAAGATTTTATGTCTCCCTACATGGCAAGAACAGTAGATGGTGACTGCAGAAGAATGGCTTACCACAAGTAAGTGTACTTTCTCCCATCCTTTATAACGTGTACACTAATGACCAACCTATACCTCAAGATGCAAGACTGTTAGTATATGCCGATGACACAGCTGTGGTGGTCCAGGGGTCCAATTTTGGTGCAACATCTGGAAATCTCTCTAGAGCGCTTGAAGAACTGGCTCAATACTACGACGCCAATCACCTCAAGCCAAACCCTGACAAAACCCAAGTACGTGCTTTCCACCTGCGCGATATAGATGCTGGAGTTGAGCTCGACGTTACATGGCAAGGCAAGAAGCTAAAGCACTGTCCAACACCTAAATACCTTCGGGTTGTACTTGACAGAACGCTTTCCTTCAAGCAGCATTGCCAAAACACCAAGGCTAAAGTCTGCTCCAGGAATAACATCATCCGCAGGCTGACAATGAATGGGGAGCTCAACCATCAGTACTGAGAACATCACCACTTGCTCTGCGTGTTTCTTCAGCAGACTATGCAGCGCCAGTATGGGAAGCATCTGCACATGCTAAACAGGTTGATGTAAGTGTAAATGAGACAATGCGAATTGATACAGGCTGCCTCAGATCCACACCTACGGGTAATTTCTACCTACTTGCTAGAATTGCCCCATCCAAGATCAGAAGGCAGGTGGCAGCAGACGCTGAGAGAACAAAGAAAGAAACAGATTCTCGACACCCATTGAATGGGCACGTCACTCAGGCTCGGAGGCTTAAGTCTAGAAATAGCTTTATTGCATGAACCAAGATCCCCGACGGTTCACAGGAAGATAATAGAGTCCGTAAACGGGAGAATGAACAATACCAAAAGAGCAAATGGCACCAGGAAACAAACTTCCTTATACAGTGTGGAGAACACTCAATAGGCTGAGGGCTGGTGTACCCAGATGCAAAACTAATCTGTGCAAGTGGGGACTGCTGACTAACGATGATGACGTATTTTTCCGGATGCGGAGAGGTACAAGACGAGGCACATCTGCTCATGTGCCGACTACTGCCGGAGCCCTGCAGTTTCAGTGACGACAAAGCCGTAGAGGTGGCTAACTACTGGAAAAATAAAATTTGATCTGGACACGGAAAAGTAAAGTAACACTACGTGCTCGACGTAAGTTGTGGGAGTGGAAATCTGGTACCAGCGTTGTAACCCGCACCACTTCTGACACCACTGTTGCGGGGCGTCGTTGGTCGAACCCGGGACTCCAGATGGCCGAGCTGAAGCCGGGACCCACCGCGCCGCTTTTCGGCATTGGACAAATTGTGTGTTGATTATGTGGGCCCGCTTCCCTGGACGAAAAAAAAGCAGTTCACATATTCTCATAGTGGTGGACACCTTCTCCAAGTTCATTTGGTTGATACCTAGCCGGGGTATGACTGCTCTTATCACCATCTCTCACCTTACTAATATATTTAGGTGGTTCGGGTCACGGTGAGCGTTCCTGGCTTTCTGACGAGGTCGTTTGGACAATTCTGTTTTGGCAATGGGATAAAATATGTTACCACCACGCTTTATAATCCTCAGGGTTCCTTTGCCGAAAGGATTAACCGCAACTTGAAGTCAGTGTTGATTATCTAGCACCATAAATCGGCTAAGAAATGGGAGACTACCTTACCTCATTAAACTTAGCATTTAACTCGTGCAGCATGAAGCATCCCCGGCCACCCCAGCTAGCCTAATGTATATCCCAGGAATTCCCTGCCCTCCAATTCATGGGTGATAAATTACCTTTTACCTCCATCTATCACTTTGGAGGTTCTTAGGGAGAAATGGGTGAGAGCTCTGGCAAATATTACGAAGGCTCATGACCAGACATGTAGAAACTAGAGCCTCTCTCAGGGGATGATAGGGGATCTGGTCTACGTCAGGAACGTTCCTGGGCGGACTTCCTGGGATAAACGCTTAGGGAAACTTGCTCCACGTTTCCCAGCTCCATATTCCATTGTCAAAATTTTAAGCCCAGTCAATCATTTGGTCAGGGACCCAGGAAAGGGAAAGCTCATACATGTTCACCCCAGTCAGTGGAGTGAGGGGTTCTTAGCACTGGGGTAGGCTTGTTCAGGTTTGAGAGGAGGAGGTTGAGTCGTGGCGCCATTGAGTTAGTAGACCTGTGTGGGCTCCCCCACGCTCCTCTCCAATGTGGTTTCCATCGCCAATATCTATGAGGAAGAGATGGTATCTGTGGGTTGTGTCCTCAGAAGGACTTTGTTTGCCGATATATAGGGGTTCGCAGGCCCATGAGGCAGGCACGAAGTTTGGGGATCGGTGGTGGTGATGCGACGAGAGGTGGTCGCAAGGTCCAAGTGGCTGAAGCCTTGAGCTGTGCAAGGAGGGCCTGCTCAGAACGGCGATACTGGAGTACTTCAAAGGGGTCAGCGCCGACTACAAGCAGCAGGTTGCCATCCCAACAGTTGGTTGGCAACATTCGTGTTGGACGACCGCTCATGGAATGGCTGCCCTCTTCTACCTGATTTTCACCGACACTACTCAGTAACCGCTGTGAGGTGCTGTGGATCCTTGGAACTGCTTGCTGGTAAAGGGGAGTAACATTCTGTAATCCTCGTGGTGATTTGTGTCATTTCCTACCTGCCCTCCTAATTATTTTCTGGTTTGTTCTCGATCCTCAGAGTTGTACTCAGTTGGTTCTTTGGTCGTAAATATAAGCCATAATATTGTACTAAGACACTAGATGTCGTTTGAAAATTTGTCCCACTATTATATTGCCTTTCCTTTCTGGTTTATACCCGATCGGTAATGTTCTAATGACTCAGCTCCTGATCGTAAATACAGCAGCAACAATGGTACTGAGGCACAAGTTGCCGTTGAGTAGTGCGCAATTCGTGTTCATACTGTTTATTACTTGACGTCTTGACTTTGCGGTACTGCCATTCTGTTTCTTATTCGATTTACTGGCATCACAAAGTTGCTGGCCTGCCTGCCCGTGAGTGGTTTCAGCAGCGCTATGGATAAGAGCACTGTCGTAGTATCTTTGGAGCAACCGCTAGTATTTCCGGGTCGTGGTGTGCGGTACTGTATAGGTTAGAGAGTATATTATTTACTTACATCTAGCATCGTGAGAATTGTAGTAACATATAAATTTGCTACTTGATCTGCAGATAGGCGTAGGAATATTATTTGCTTTGGAGGTTGTAAAATAATTTTTGGCAGTTTTTCAGGAAAGGGGTGTTATTACAATTGCCATGATGCTAGATGTAAGTAAATAATGTACTGTCTTACCTATACAGTACTCAAAAAAAAGGAAAATGGAACAACTTTATAAATAATGTAACAGTATTCGCTCTAAAACTCACAAAATCAATGTCTCTCGGTACTACTGTAAAAGCCGTTTCAGTTTCATAAGTGAATATATGATCTTTTTCCAAACATGGAACATCCTTATAATGTTACGATATATCATAGCATCTTTGACACCCATATGTTTGTAACCACTTTGTATGTATCAAAACATGTGGTGTGTGTTAGAAATCTATTCTGTGACAATTCTAAAGTGTTCAGTGAGAAAAATTTACGTGTGCAACGATAAGAATGCAGTGCGAATGTATTTACATCTCTTGGACTATGAAAACAAACACTACAAAGCGACATTCCACGTAAGTCACATCCAGTGCAAATCTGTAACGCAACCATCTGCGTGGCGTACTTATAATCATGTATTATTTATATTTTAGGACAATTAATCCGAAAAATCGCATCACATGTAGTGAAAGCATGAAAACCGTCTGAAGATGAATCGTAATGATTTGAAACCGGTAACGGTACCATTCGAATAAAGGAACTGAAAATAAATTTGTGGCTGGTTGCTGTCTCAACACCATCAACATTTGTCTTCAAATAACAGCCACTGTCTCCAACCATGTCATCATATGACAAAATTGAATTGAGAGGTTGGTTGCTTTCAAGTAAGCCTTATCATTGTCATATAGTTTCCTAATCTGTTTAACCTATAAGCGAAGGTGCGCATCTGAACCCCAAACCTTTCGACATACAGCTTTCAAATGTCATCAGTGGTTCCTATATAGTTTAAATGTGTTGCAGAAAGGCATTTTAACAAGAGAGACTGGGTCAAGCACGGTAGCAAACACCGTTGTTTCACCCATAACGGGCGGGCTGCAGGTCCGTCCATCTTATAATTCACTGTCATATTGTTTCCTGTTGTGATTTATTTTACAGAAGCTTATTCATCTTGATATTCAAGGTCAAAATAATTTTGCAAATTTGATCTATTTTTAAAAAAAATTATGGTTATATATTGATAAATAAACAGGTTTTGCGAAAAGAAAGCTATATTAGCGGGTCCTCCCACGTTTTCCTTTATTCCAGCAAGTACCCATTTGCCGATAACTTCATTCGGAACAACGGAACACCATTAGAATGCTGGATGCTTTTGAGGTCAAGGATATATCCACGGGGCTGGGGGCGGTCAGGAGAGAACGTCCAGAAGAGGACAAGGATGGAAGATGGAAACCACATTGGAGAGGAGCGTGGGGGAGCCCAACCTGTAAACCGTAAACCCACCTAAGGGCAGGCAGCAGTCAGACAACACCCCGAAGCCACAAAAAGAATAGAATAGAAGGGGTGAACAGGGGAAGAGTGGATAGTGATAGCATATAAAACCAAGAGGTTGGACCACCGAACTGCAAGAGGAGGGGTCCCAGGTCAACCAGAAAATTATTAACAGGGCTAGTGCGAAAGGCACCGGTCGCTAGATGGATACAACAATGGTAAACTGGGTCCAAGTGTAGCAGAGTGGAAGGAGCAGCTGATCTGTAGACTTGATTACCATTGCCCATACGAAACAGAATTAATGCCCAACCAAGGTGGATAAGAGTCGAGCAGTATGCCGCCCAGGAGATGTGGGCTAGGAAGTGAAGGACATTGAGTTTACGGAAACCGTCAAGCTTCAGATGATGGCTATGAGGCAGCCAAGTAAGCTCATTGTCCAAACGAAGACCCAAGAAAACGAACTGGGGGGCCATGGTCGAGTTTTGGGCATCAGTAGAGCTCCACACGAGGATGGATTATGGATTGTAGTATGCCACATAAATGCACCAGTGTCGACTTATGGCGAGAGAATTGATAACTGTGGGAAAGTTTCCACGTGGCAGCAAGTCAGACGGCACCCTGGAGCTGTCGTTCCTCACCAGTCACTTAGTGGGAGCTAGCTGAAGCACAGAAACCTACATACAGAGCAGGGGTGACTAACAGACCGGTAGAGGACACAAGTCCGTTAACAGTAGTGAGAGAAATATGGAGCCCTGTGGAACGCCATTCTCCTAGGTTAGCAGAGAGCTGAGAATGGCTCCAACTCGAACTCTGAACGACTGGCTGGACTGAAATTGATCAATAAAAATCAGGAGCCCTGAAGCCCACATTCATTGAGCATAAGGAGGATGTGACAGCGTCCAGCTGTGTTGTATACCTTTCAAAGATCGAAGAATACTGTGATAATATGGCAGCGCTGAGAAGAGACTTGCCGAATTGTGATTTCCAATCGAAGCAGATGATTGATCAGAGAGCGTACCTCCCAAAGGCTACACTGGTAAGGAGACAATGGGTCTTGTGATTCAAGGACTCCTTGAACTGATGAGCACCATCCGGTCTAATAACTTGCAGGGGACATTGATCAGGCTTACTGGCCAGTAATTGTTAAGGAACGACAGATGCCTGCCAGATTTAGCGAGAGGAACCACAATACTGTCTCTCCATTGAGAGGCAAAAATGCCTTCGTTCCAAATACTTTGAAACTACAGGAGAAGGTAATGTCCTTGTGGAGATTGGAAGTGTTGAAGGGATAGGTTATGGCTCGAATCAGGGACAGGGGCTGAATTTTGGGAAGAAGAGAGGGCCAGAAGAAGTTCCCATTCAGTAAAAGGTTCATTGTAGGGTTTTGCTGACCAGGGATAAAACATTAGCAGGAAGCTTCAGCCAACAGTTTATGGAGGAAGAAGGCAGCTGTATAGGATGCTGACGTTGATGCTCTAGCAAAACAGGGCGCAAGATGTTCCACACGAACTGATTGATGTGTATAAAGGCCACCTGGAATGACAAGGCCTGGAATGGTAGATTACCACTGACAACCTTGGAGGTGTGAAGGGAACGAGAAAATCATTGGGCTCACTATCACAGAGGTCATAATGTGATGACCACTGTAATGGAGGAAGAAGGGGAAGGGAAGTGAGCAAAAGATCAGTGGCAGGGAAAGTTCCATATGCCGCATTAAAATGAGTAGGGGAACCATCATAAAGAAGGCACAGGTCGTGGTCGACAAGAAATTGGGCAACGACGACCTCTTGAGTAGACAAAGAAGCACTGCCTCAGAAAGGGTGATGAGTGCTACAATCCGCAAAGAGGAGGAAGGGAGAGAGAGTTAGGACAGCTGGTGTAGATGGCCTGTTATGAGTGAGACATAGGTAGCAAACCACGACTGCAGAGTCGAAGTGGACTTGTATTTCCGCTACTTCTAATGTACTAACAACGTGGATGCGAACCAACGTGCAGACGTCACCAGTAGCCCTCAAATGCCCAATCCGGTTCTGACACGATGCACAGAGGCTCAATGAGTGAGCATCAATAAAATGAGATTCCTGGAGAGTGAAACAAGCTGCCGAGTAAATGGCAATAATGGATTCCAATACTGGGATATTGCCATTGAATAAGCATGGAGCAGGTACCCAAATGTGATGTGAATGGGCTCGAGCCAGCATTGCCAGTGGGTCATCATCCGTCATCAATGAGGACAGGGTAACATAAATAAATAAGAGGTCAGACAGGTTGGGAGGAGGAAGACTGCCCCTCCTGGGGCACCATGGAAGCCTCGTACTGGAGCTTACGTTTCTCCTTCTTCTCTTTTATAAGTTGAGGAGGGCAGGGAAGAAGTGAGAGTAGGCTTCTCTAAGATTCGAAAGACAGTGGGCAAGTTTAGGGCACATGGACTGTGTGCACCATGGCCAAGATGCGATACCCTCCTGCTTGGGAGACACCAGGGCGAGGGGTGCCATGAGAGAGCTCGATCACTGGTGGGCACTCAATATGGAGGACACTTTTCCAACTGAGATGGAGTGGCACCTGAAGGGGGTTGTGGGAAGCACAGGGGGAAAGGAGATGGGGCAGGACTGAGGGGGAAGAGGTAGGAGGAGGAAGGAATGTAACAGAGGCAAAGGTGGAAGTCATCAACACAGGGTGAAGTCGGTTATGCTTTTGATAAGAATAAGTATAAGATAAATGACCGATGGACAAATTCCTATATCTGCTTTTCCTTCTTATAAGCATGGTGATGTCAATCTGATGAGCCTAACTGTCAGATATATAACCAAGGGACTTACACTCCTGTATTTTCTTTTCCTTCTTGTAAACTGGGCAGTCTGTTGAGCATTAAGAGTTATGGTCATGACAGTCTACACACGTAGGTGGCAGAACAAAGGGGCTCCCCTCATGGAGTGGGTCTCCTCATTCACAACGTTGAGGGTCCGCTGTACAGCAGAAAGACATGTGCCCAAAATGCGAGCACTGGCGGGACATATGGCTTGAAGTCACAATGATAACACATAACCTTGACCTTTAGTCAGAGAGTATCTCCATCAAATGCCAGAACAAAGGTGCCAGTACAAGTGTGATTGTCCTTACGACCTTTCTGAACACGTCAAACAAACTAATGCCCCATCATTCCAAATTCGCTGGAAGATCCTCATTAGTATGAAGGATGAGATCCCTGTGCAAAATGACTTGCTGAACCATATTCAAAGACTGGTGAGGCGTAATAGGCACTGGAACAGCTGAAAGAAGATCACAAACACGAAGGTCTGCAGGTTGGGTAGCAGGAGTTTTCATCAACTGTGAACCAGTTCACCAAACCTGTCTTCGAGATTATTTACAAAAAAATTATGTCTTTGTGGTGGTGAACGGTGAATGTGTTCCTGTCCATCCTAGTTCAGACCAGCTAGCAGGGGAAGAGTTTCACACCAGGCTGGCCAGCCTAACCCTCCTCCCAGCATTGTACCTGGGGAAGTCCACAGTGTCATAAGAATCAGCATTAAACCACATATTGACAACTGAAGAGATGGAAGTACAAGAGTGGGCAGTTGTCCAGAGATTGATATGTTTCAGATGCAAAGCATCCATCCTGATACCATTCACTCCAATGAGGGGCTATCCCTATGAGAGCAACCCAGCCACAGCAAGAGTTGTTTGGGACAGCAGCCATTACTGGGAAGCCCAAGACTCTAATACTAGGCACACATGGGGAGGCAGCAAAATCAGAAGTGTGATTCCTATGTTGCCAGGGAGCTCAGCCAGATGGGTACATAACGGCCCTACCACATGAACTGGCTACACAGGCTGGTGACCTAGTGGGGTGGTACTGTGTTGAAGGAAGGGATCAGAGGTACCTACGCCATAGATACTAGGGAGGAAGTTCTTCCGCAAATGGCTCTCAGTGCGGAATAAAAGTTTATAAGTGAAGCACAAACTCCAAAAGGGGGCAATAAAATCCAAAAAGGATGTATGAAAACGGAAAGGGGAACAAAGGGGAAAGGAATAAAGGAATATAGAAAACCAGGTGCACAGCCAGATCGGCATAAATAAGCACACCGAGAAGGGGAAAGAGGGGGAGGAACGAGGACAGCGTAGGAGAGGTATGGAGAAGAAATGCAGCACAGGAAGGAAAAATGGGCTGAAATACCCAAGGAGCCCTGTGCGCCATGCAAGACCTCAGGAAAGAAGTATGAGCCCCCTGGGGGGCAACAATGCAGAAAATCTCTGTGCCTTTCCTCATCTTCTAGAGCTCGCTGCCAATCACCATTAACGATTATAGTCTCCATCCCAGTTGAAGTCGTTCTAGCATATTATAATTCCTTCTGGTTCTCTAATAACAAAATTGCAGGGTGTATGAGCTGTAGTTGCTTCCCCAATCGTAAATTTTCTTATAAATTCTGAGGACATTGAGGTCGAAATCGTCCTCAGCCAGGCGCAGCATCTCCTTTTTCATGTTGGGTTGTCGGAAAATAAATTATATGCTTTTTCTTTGGAGGAATCTTCCTCCTTTTTTAGATGTAGCATCGCAGAAAGGACCTGGCAACTGGCACTGTGACGCAATAAAGATCTCTTCCAATCTTTCACAAGCCATCTATGGGCTGAAAACCTCAAGAGCAGTCACAGCAGTCAGTTGTTCCTGACGAATCAGAAAGAGGATTTCGTTGAAAGATCTAGATATGATGCGGCAGTTAAATCGAGCATGTTTTACACAAAAAGGTAAATGGCAACACAATGCTTAAAACATTTTGAAGTTCGATAAAGTTTTAGTTCGTTATTTCCTGTTCTCCACTACCATGAGAGTAAGCTGTTTTTGTTCTTATCCGATTTACTGCTGACTGCTCTGCACCAAATCACGTGACGATCGTCTGAACTGCAGTGCAGATTGTTCCCCTTTTAGCGACGTCTGCTTGGCCCCTACGCGGTCTCCACCCTCACCGTGCAAGAATTCTGCGAGACGGGCGCCACTGTCGCCCCGCGGCGCCGTGAGGACGTAATTACTGCGACACTTCAGCGTAACCATTAATTACCGTTTTCTTACGCTGGGAGGGTGTGCTCCGGAATCGAGGCGTCAGCTCTCCGTCGCCTCCCAGAGCGGTGCACAGCGTCTCCTTCGGGACGAAAATTATGGCGCATCGTCACCTTACGAGCTGCAGAGGGCGACCCCGTGGTGTGTGTGTGTGTGTGAGAGAGAGAGAGAGAGAGAGAGAGAGAGAGAGAGAGAGAGAGAGAAAGAGAGAGGAGCGCTCGCGGAACGCCTACACAGCGAAAGAGGGGGCGAAGCTTACAGGGCAGGCAGGCGGGACGACGGAGGGAGAGAGAGAATGTTGAAGGAAGAGAAGGAGTAGGAATGAGAGACAGAGACAGCTGCACAGAAGGAGTGAGAGGAGGAGTGGTTAGTGGAAGGCCGTAAACAGTTTTAGGAAAATTGGCAACAGCGATCGCGCCACGCTGCTTTAGGGTCCATAAAGAGCTTTAACTGTAGGGACCGGCTTCTTCTCAGCTGACGACCAATCATAATAAATGTTTAACGGCGATTCCTAATGGCGACATATATGTGGAGCCTGGTGGGCAGGTCGCGCCACTTCTAATGGATTAAAAGCAGAGCCCCCTACAGTGCGGGGAGCTGAGTTGCTGGGTTGCCGTCCCTGTTAGGGGCGCAAGTCTGATGACGGGTACCGTTTGGTGAGCGATCGGAGGGGACAGTCGAAGTAGTTGTATTGTGTGTCATTATGCATAACGTGTATAAAACCCTGGAGTCGACAAAGCTGTGCCAGTACTGGGAATGAGTATCAGTGGATAACGATCAGTAGATAAGTGAGACAATGCTTGAAATATTCGAATCCAGATCATGGAAGCTTAAGGTGGCCTATCGTTGTTAAGTGTTCATGTCTGTTAAAATCTTGTCAAGGAAGTCAAGTATAACGAGCCTACTATTGAATTTTTAATATTTCTGAACTTTTAACTCTTAATTTTTTAATGTTTATTCCCACAATTTATCTGTTCATATGTTGTAATATGGCTGCTATGGAAACACTATCAGACGGATTATAGCATCCACAGAGATATTTAAGGATTCATTCTTGCTTCAAATCTGAGAAACAGGCCAGTAATTGTCATCGAGTAAAACAGAAGTAATTTCTGGCGTTCCCCAAGGTAGTGTTATAGGCCCTTTGCTGTTCTTTATCTACATAAACGCCGGCCGAAGTGGCCGCGCGGTTCTGGCGCTGCAGTCTGGAACCGCGAGACCGCTACGGTCGCAGGTTCGAATCCTGCCTCGGGCATGGATGTGTGTGATGTCCTTAGGTTAGTTAGGTTTAACTAGTTCTAAGTCCTAGGGGACTAATGACCTCAGCAGTTGAGTCCCATAGTGCTCAGAGCCATCTGAACCATCTACATAAACGATTTAGGAGACAATCTGAGCGGCCGTCTTTGGTTGTTTGCAGATGACACTGTCGTTTATCGACTAATAAAGTCATCCGAAGATCAAAACAAACTGCAAAATGATTTAGAAGAAATATCGGAATGGTGCAAAAAGTGGCAGTTGCCTGAATAACGAAAAGCGCGAGGTCATCCACATGAGTCCTAAAAGGAACTCGTTAAACTTCGCTTACACGATGAATCAGTCTAATCTAAAAGCCGTAAATTCAACTAAATACTTAGGTATTACAATTACGAACATCTTAAATTGGAAGGAACACATAGAAAATATTGTGGGGAAGGCTAACCAAAGACTGCATTTTATTGACAGGACACTTAGAAAATGTAACAGACCTACTAAGGAGACTGCCTACACTACGCTTATTCGTCCTCTTTTAGAGTACTGCTACACTGTGTGGGATCCTTACCAGATGGGACTGACGCAGTACATCGAAAAAGTTCAAAGAAAGGCAGCACGTTTTGTATTACCACGAAATATGGGAGGGAGTGTCACAGAAGTGATACAGGATTTGGGCTGGATATCGTTAAAGGAAAAGCGTTTTTTGTTGAGACGGAAACTTCTCACGAAATTCCAATCACCAACTCTCTCCTCCGAATGCGAAAATATTTTGTTGACATCGACCTACATAGGGAGGAACGATCACCACGATAAAATAAGGGAAATCAGAGCTCGTACGGAAAGATGTAGCTGTTCATTCTTTCCGTGCGCTATACGAGATTGGCTGGCTGGCTCTGAGCACTATGCGACTTAACTTCTGAGGTCATCAGTCGCCTAGAACTTAGAACTAATTAAACCTAACTAACCTAAGGACATCACACATATCCATGCCCGAGGCAGGATTCGAACCTGCGACGTAGCGGTCACGCGGTTCCAGACTGAAGCGCCTTTAACCGCACGGCCATACCGGCCGGCGAGATTGGAATAATAGAGAATTGTGTAGGTGGTTCGATGAACCCTCTGCCAGGCTCTTAAATGTGACATGCAGAGTATCCATGTAGATGTAGATGTAGAAGCAGGAACACACATCGGTGGGAACGCTGCGAAGAATTTAATTTCATTGCGATATCGCTATTACTGCAGACTGGCTACATTATTTTCGGTTGTTTTCCGTACAAGTTGGACAGCGGTGCTGAATACAAATACTTTTTGTAGGAAAGTTAGCGGAGGAGACCAACATTAATACCTGAAATGAAAAATACTAATCATGAACAGCTGATAGAAAGAAGAAATTAAATCTGTGAAGAATCCTGGAATACTTTTAAATGAAAATGTTTTGGAATTTGCATATTAACATCCCCAGTTTAGTATCGGGAAACGAAAGTGAGAGTATTTATGAGCTCATTGACCAAAGAACTTTCTAAAGGTAATCTGCATTGGTACTGAATGTCTACGGCCATTCAGAATGATTTCCTGGGAGTATTGAAAGCAGAAACCTGTGGGGTTGGGTTGTTTGGGGAAGGAGACCAGACAGCGAGGTCATCGGTATCGTCGGATTATGGAAGGAAGTCAGCCGTGCCCGTTCAAAGGAACAATCCCGACGTTTGCCTGGAGCGATTTAGGGAAATCACGGAAAACCTAAGTCAGGCTGGCCGGACGCGGGATTGAACCAGAAACCTGTGGAAAATCCGATGTGCCCGTATAAAGGGTTCCAATGTAGTAGGACCCGGGAAGAATGTTTCTGCGCCAATAGTGACTTCATCACATAGAGGAGCATATTTCACTTACGGAGGACCGACACAAAGGTAAGTGCAATGCACTCCTTTCAGTCTTGGCATCACTCCTCCAGGGCTCCTCTCACCCCAGTATTTCAGATTCCTGTACTCCTCTAACAGCTTATCTCAGTAGTCTCGCACACTGAACGACCATTGACGTACAACGTCGCATATCGAATCTGGTCATTCTCAAACAAGCAACACGATTCGCTTTCCGTAAATTTGTAATTCCTTACCACTTCATTCAAACTCATTTGTGAGCCATGTGAGAGTTTCATTTCACTTTTCAATCCCTAGACAGCGAGCATCGATTTACAAACACTGAACCACGTATCATGGTACTGGAAATGTGGAAAATCGGTACGTGAAATTATATCGCTTCATGACTTCGCTTTAGTCTTTTACAATTTATCGATGAAATACGTACCCAGCAACAATCACTTTTAAAGGGCTTTATTTTACTACTGCGAGAGGTCAAAGGGCAATCACGTTCATATTCAGATGGCTACATTTATTACAAAAAGAGTTTAGTCAGTGGCCAGTCGCCCACTAAAGCACTGCCTGAGATATTTCGGTGGTTGGTCCCACTATGTGCTGTAGCACGAAAGGATACAGGTGGTTCACGTTAACGTTGACATGCCACACTCCCAGCTATCATAGTATTTTCAGTTACAACCCCAGCTCCCATAGAAGCCCATGTGAATGTCCACTATACCACAATACTGCGTCCAGAGGTCAGTGGCCGCGGTCTAATGCACGTTTAGAACACGCGTTTTCCTGGATCACTGGGTTTGCGAGAACAGCCATCGACCTCGTATAGTAAGAATCCATTTCATCCGGCCAGGCGTCACTTTTCCATCGAGCCATGATCTAATCTCTACGATCTCGTGCCCATTCCAGTCGTAATTGGCGATGTCGTGGCTTCAAAAATGGAACAACTCCAACAATTGACAGCTCCATGTATGATTGGTTGTGGGCGGCAATGTCCTCTACGTTGTTCCGTTGAACACCCTGTTGTGCCCTGGTCAGGCGAAGTGGAAGTTACATTGTTGGTGGGTCCGGAGACTGTCGGACGGTTGGGTTGTCGTCGAATCGTTAATGGTTTGCCCGACTGCCTGTCTCACCCAAGCGAGCGTTAGTGTTTGAATTACAGGCCGACCCGCGAACATCTGAGCGCCCTTGGGTGCAATGCCTTTTTTTAATTTGTTTTTGTTGTTGGTACTTGTATGACTTATAGCCGATTTTTTTTTTAAATTAAGGTTTTTTTTGCCCTTAAGGCGTAAGATTCTTTAGGCCTTCAGCCTAATTAAAGAACTGTTTCACGTAAGAGCTTTGGCATTTTAAAGGTTGTAATGTTGTTGAACTTTAAGTGTTGGACCTTCAGCCAATTTTGAGTTTGTTTTGCTCTTAAGGCCTTCAGCCTCAATTAAGGAACTGTTTCACGTAAGGCCTTTGGTATTTAAAAAATATTGTTATGGAGTTTTAAGTGTTAGGCCTTCAGCTGATTTGAATTTAACTTCTTTGCACTTGAAGTGTCTGATTCTTTGGGCCTTCAGCCTAACTAAAGGACTATTTTAAGTTAAGGCTTTGCCTTTTAAATTTCTGTTTTGGTTGAATTTTGCCTAATTAAGAACTGTTTTATGTAAGGCCTTTGTTTTCATTAAAAAATTAATGTTGTTTAGCCTTAAGTGTTGGGCTTTCAGCCGATTTTGAATTCAAATTGTTTGCTGTGAAAATCTCAGATTCTTTGGGGCTTCAACCTAAATAAAGAACTGTTGTAAGGCTCGCCTTTTAGATTTCTGATTATGCTTGCGTTTTTAGTTATTGCCCTTCAGCCGTTTTTAAAGTAAAGTGGCTTTCAACTGGTAATTAAGTCCCAAAGATTAAAGCTGTGTGTTGTAAAAATTTTTTTTCTGCATCTTGTAGTGTTTGATCAAATAATAAACTTGTATATTCGAGTGTAACTGGCAGCCCAATTTTTTTGGCCCCTTTCCACAATTTAAACTACCTATCCTGTCCTGCGGATTAAGCTGGGCGTTTCAAGTAGTTAACACAAAAAACCACCCATGGTAAGGATTAAGAGAACACAATGTGAAGCATAGCTGGAACTTAAAAGTTGTACACTGATTAAAATAGCCACACGAGGGGTGGTGTAGCACAGAAAAGTCATGGACAGCAAAATTATGTCAAGCACATGATTAAAACCTCAGCACTTCATGTCACTGGAGAAAGGCACCAAACAAGAAACTGACATAGCACACTGATCACGAAGAACAAACTGGGAGGTTCATCCTGGAGTAGGGATACGAGGGATCAAGGAAGAAAGGAGGAAGGGGCAGTGTTAGACGGGGGGAGAGAGAAGGGTGGGAGGGGTGGGTGGCGCGCCGAAGTGGGCTGCAGAGGGAAGGATAGGGGATGGGAAAACAGACAAGAAGGGGGTTCAGAGACCCAGGGGGTTGGGGGGAAGGAGGAAAGCCTCTCTTGGGGAAGTAAGGGAGGGGAAAGGGCGTGTCCTGGTGAAGGGGGGGGGGGGAAGGCCAGGCTATAGTTGGTAGGAAGTGTAGACGTCATGGCGAAGTTCATCATCTGGGAGGTGGAGGTGCTGGAGATTGCCATGGTGAAGGATATGGAGGGTGTGAAGGAAGAAAAGGAGGAGTTGGGGAATGGGGATGAGGTTGTACAGGAGTCATGTCGGTCACAAGGCATGGAAGGAGGACACGAAAGACATCACAACAGCTGAGAAGAGTGCTCCACCTACCATCATCGAAGGATGCCATGGGTCTGATGATGGTCATGTAAATGAAAAATGTCAAATGAAATGGCTAAGTAACAAAATAATTGAGAATGAAATACTGTTAAAGAAATGGAAGACACGCAGCCAATGAAGAGAAAAATATGTATATATATTGTAAACCAGGAGTAATGATTTGGAATGACAATATTAGCAAGCTAACAAACAACAAAAAGAAAAAGTATTAAACGACCTAATGATTACGTAATTATGTGAGTTACAAAGAAGATTATAAGAATGAAATGCGAACAACTAAACTGGAAATTTGGGACTGATATGTGAGTGCAATAGAACAAAGCAAACAAAACTGTGAAGCACTTGAATAAACAAGAACGAGACGTTTTGGAGTTACATTTGATATGCGAAAAGAAACGTTTAATATAATTTAAATGTCTGAGGAATGTTACGAGAGAGAATCAGAAATGCACACCACTATATGTGACTCTGTAGATCTGATAACAATGGAGGAGATTAAAAATGTGTTAAAAGAAAGAAAGACAAAATTTCGGTCGGCACGTTTAAACATGGAGCGGACTAAGTATGCGTTTGCTCAACTAAAATAGAGACTTTTGAGGTTTATGAGTATCTGCTGTCTGACGCACAAGTGCCATAGGAAGTGAAAGAAGCTTTGGTATGCCCTATTTACGACAAAGCCATAAATCACAAAGAACAAATACCGAGAGACAAGTGTGCTAAATCCCAGTTACGAAGTGAATGCTAAAATTATACACAAGAGATTAACACCAATAGTGGAAGCACGTGTGTTAGAGGTACAACATGGTTTTGGAAAAAAAAAAAAAAAACCATGTTCTGATCGTCTTTCCACAGTGACACAAGACACCGAGAAAAGAAGAGAATTTAAATTGACAACATATTATGTTTTTATCGGCTATGAAAAGGCGCTTCAAAAAGTAAAGTGGAAAATGCTGGGAAATACTTAAGGAAATGTGAAATACAGCACAAATGATTACGGTACTTCCGTGACTATACAAAAATAATAAAATAGGGATCCGTACTGTAAGGAATGGGACAGAAATTGCAGCCCCCCCCCCCCCCCCCATTTTCCAACATTCATACTGACATGCCATTTTAAAGCAGCTGAATTTATTAAACTACACATTAACAAGTGGTAATCTCAATTTTCCGACGATGCTATTTGGTGATGTCAGGTTATAAGAGGATAATTTTGAACAAAATGATCGAATGTAGAACGCAACTTGAATGAAATTGTTGCAAATACGGAATGAGAATATCGCCAGATAAAACAAAAGAAATGATGGTTCAATCATTGCAGACTAAAAGAGCCAAATTGTTGTAGATGGGAAATTAGCTGAAAAAGTACGAGAGTTGAAAATACCTAGGATGTAGTCTTAAATTTCTCACGTCAGATGATGTAGAGCTGAAACATCCGGGCCGCCGTGCGCTGTTGCCATTTTTCGGGGTGCACTCAGCCTCGTGATGCCAATTGAGGAGTTGCTAGACCGAATAGTAGCGGCTTCGGCCAAGAATACCATCATAACGACCGGGAAAGCGGTGTGCTGACCCCATGCCCCTCCTATCCGCATCCTCCCTAGAGTATGACACGGTGGTCGGATGGTCCCGATGGGCCACTTGTGGTCTGTAGACGGAGTGGTTTTTTTTTTTTTTTTTTTTTTTTTTTCACAACGCAGATTGAAACATAACGTACGGAAAGTAACAGTAATTAAACTCTACGAAATAACAACGTTGTCTTTGCTGCTGTGCGGTAGCGAATGTTCGACCCTAAGATGTTATTAATTACGACGAATCTAATCGTCTAAGTCGAAGTTTCTCACTTTGCAGTGGGGTATTCATTGTTAGACCATAAAAGTAATGACCATGCTAGACAAGAAATAAATTTTGAACCCATTGCCAATATAGCTGCAAAATGCCGACAGAATTGGAAAGACCAAGTCCAACGTGTGTGTAATGACAGAAACTGTCGATTTGCTTCCCGTTACTAGCAAAATTATTTTTAAAGCGGAATTTTACGTGCCCTTTCGATTGAACGGTCACAAATTAGTCTTGTACAGTATTCGCTTTATCGATACGTCATAACAGGGGGAGAAAGACACGAAGAATAAGCAGTACTCAGCAGCGGCGGAGTCTTTTGCAAGTACCACATGGTGTGTTGTGCTTCGGATCGAGTAACTGTTTACGCTTCAGATTGTGCTAAATAAGATACAGCACTAATCAGAATGCCACAGAGGTGTTGCGTGCCAATTGCAGAGGGAATTAGGGCAATGGGCCAAAAGCTTCTGTGTTTTATTTTCTGTCTGATGGATCTCTAAAACTGAAGTAGATCTCGGCTGTTCACAGAAAAGACTGGGTGCCCAGTAAATATTCAGTTGTAAGTAACATTCTTTTTGAAACTTCCTGGCAGATTAAAACTGTGTGCCCGACCGAGACTCTAACTCGGAACCTTTGCCTTTCGCGGGCAAGTGCTCTACCATCTGAGCTACCGAAGCACGACTGACGCCCGCTACTCACAGCTGTACATCTGCCAGTATATCAGCGCAAACTCCGCTGCAGAGTGAAAATCTCTTTCTGGAAACATCCCCCAGGCTGTGGCTAAGCCATGTCTCCGCAGTACTCTTTCTTTCAGGAGTACTAGTTCTGCAAGGTTCGCAGAAGAGCTTCTGTAAAGTTTGGAAGGTAGGAGACGAGATACTGGCAGAAGTAAAGCTGTGAGTACCGGGCGTGAGTCGTGCTTCGGTAGCTCAGATGGTAGGGCAGTTGCCCGCGAAAGGCAAAGGTCCCGAGTTCGAGTCTCGGTCGGGCACACAGTTTTAATCTGCCAGGAAGTTTCATATCAGCGCACACTCCGCTGCAGAGTGAAAATCTCATTCTGGAAACATCCCCCAGGCTGTGGCTAAGCCATGTCTCCGCAGTATCCTTTCTTTCAGGAGTGCTAGTTCTGCAAGGTTCGCAGAAGAGCTTCTGTAAAGTTTGGAGGGTAGGAGACGAGATACTGGCAGAAGTAAAGCTGTGAGTAGCGGGCGTGAGTCGTGCTTCGGTAGCTCAGATGGTAGAGCAGTTGCCCGCGAAAAGCAAAGATCCCGAGTTCGAGTCTCGGTCGGGCACACAGTTTTAATCTGCCAG
This sequence comes from Schistocerca piceifrons, assembly GCF_021461385.2. Classification (NCBI taxonomy): domain Eukaryota; kingdom Metazoa; phylum Arthropoda; class Insecta; order Orthoptera; family Acrididae; genus Schistocerca; species Schistocerca piceifrons. The sequence continues at coordinate 560,817,320 of NC_060143.1, forward strand.
GAAGTTTCATATCAGCGCACACTCCTCTGCAGAGTGAAAATCTCATTCTGGAAACGTTCTTTTTGCTAACTACTACGATACCATTACATAAATTGTAACGAATAATAGCTTTTATTCCGAAATGTATTGCGAATGAAAGCAATACACAATGCCTCCCATCTTAACTGTCATTTTCATAACATCTCAAACAATCAACTGTATGCTACTTTTAAGGTCTGTGAGCTGAATTTCAACGAATAAGGTATATCAAGCGGTACAAGTATGTACGATCCAAGAACTAGCAAACTGTTAACAGCACCATTGAATCGTCGACGCTTAATAAAATGTAGGTTAAAGAACCAAATGTTAGGCAGAGACCAGCATTTGTAAATTACAATGTCATAAGTAGGAAGCTGGATGTATAGTTTCATTTCATTTTATGTTAAACTTTTCTTTTTCAGATGCTATACCTTCAAAATTACCAGGATGTCCTTCATATTGGTCCAGTACGCCAACATCAGCCCGAGACGAGTCTGAAAGTCGCAGTGAGCGACTAGAAAAGAGTGCCATTCCAGAAAGTGTATAATCGCAGGAGAAGTTCATAGAAGCGACTTCTTTCTGTAATTTAGAGCAACTAAAAAGTAAATAACTGTGATAAGAATAGTGACTGGATCGAAGTTAACAGTTTAGACAGTGTGTGCTTATTATTAATTAACCACAATCCTTACCCAACAGTTGTCTGCTACTCAGTTATAAACAGTGATTTATTTCTCAGTGTTTTTCTTAATGGTGAGCAATTGAAATGTGTTGGAAAGATGAAACTCCCCAAAAGTTCTGCAACACACAAGAGGTGAATGATGCTCTTAAGGAAATTTATTTGGTGTATAGTAAAGATGAGGTTCCTGTTGATAGTGTTCTGTCGTTCAGTGAGGATAATTTGGAGAATGGCCCATGCTGACTGCTACCGGCACGGCAGTGGTGCTTTTCAGCTGCTGCTGGAATACCGATTACTCTTCGTGTTTTATTATCCCGTTAATACGTATCGACAAAATCGATCCGCTCAGTTGAATGGTGTCCTTTAAAATTCGTTCTGTTCGTAACATCTACATCTACATGTACATGGATACTCAGCAAATCACATTTAAGTGCCTGGCAGAAGGTTCATCGAACCACCGTCACAATTCTCTGTTATTCCAATCTCGTATAGCACGCGGAAATAATGAATACCTATATCTTTCCGTTCGAGCTCTGATTTCCCTTATTTTATCGTGGTGATCGTTCCGCCCTATGTAGGTCGGTGTCAACAAAATATTTTGGCATTCGGAGGAGAACGTTGATTATTGGAATTTCGTGAGAAGATTCCGTCGCAACGAAAATTCCTTTCTTTTAATGATTTCCAGCCCAATTTCTGTATCATTTCTGTGACATTCTCGCCCATATTTCGCGATAATACAAAACGTGCTGCCGTTCTTCGAATTTTTTCGATGTACTCCGTCAGTCCTACCTGGTAAGGATCCCACACCCCGCAGCAGTATTCTAAAGGACGATGGACAAGCGTAGTGTCTCCTTAGTAGGTCTGTTACATTTTCTAAGTGTCCTGCCAATAAAACGCAGCCGTTGGTTAGCCTTCCCCACAACATTTTCTATGTGTTCCTTCTGATTTAAGTTGCTCGTAATTGTAATACCTAAGTATTTAGTTGAATTTACGGCTTTTACATTAGACTGATTTATCGTGTAACGAGGAAAATACTGTTGCTTTCCGTCTCACGACTGGACGTCGCATGAAAGACTTGATGATCAGTAGTTTTGCTTGAGTCAAACTACACATTGCAAAACCGAAATTTCAAACATATGTCGAAACACCAGAGAAAACGCGCCATACATCTCTGAGGAGAGACACCATGAACAGTAGTTTGTAGGAATTATTGCAAGTAAATTATTTATTTAGAGATTGAGTAAGAAATGAGTAATCAGAGGAAAGCACAGCAACCACAAGTAGATGCAAGAAACAGAATAGTAATTATAGGAATAGGTTGGTTGATTGATTTGGGGGAAGGGACCAAGCAGCGAGGTCATGCTCCCTTAGAAGTAGGGAAGGAGGGGGAGGAAGTCGACCGTGCCCTTTGCCCTTTTAACGGAACATCCAGGCATTTGCCTGAAGCGATGTAGGGAAATCACAGAAAACCGAGATCAGGACGGCCGGACACGGTTTTGAATCATGGTGCTCCCGAATGCGAGTCGAGTGTGCTATCAACTGTGCCACCTCGCACGGTATGCAGCCTTCTTGTATTGCTGTCACAATCCCCACCCATTCAGAGTTCCGAAGAAGTACTTTGGAATTAGACTAATTTATGTTGTTTGTTGTTACATTCTAAGATGGTCATCCCTAGAGTGTCCATACGTCCGGTTATTTCTCGGGGTAGTCCCATATGTTTCCAAAATGTCCCGCTGTCCCGGAAGTTCCTTTCTTTTTTGGACGCTCAAACATCCAGATTTTTGTTATTCCGCTTGGCTAAAGAATTGTAATTTATCGGCTCTTCGATTTGCTCTTAACTGCGCAGTTATGTACGCTACGAGGCGCCACTTGTGGAAATTGTTTTCAAACTGTTTATATTTACTGTTCCAAGTACTGCGTTCCACAATTAATTAATGCTTTGATGACTTTCAGCACTTTGCTTCCTCGTTAACTCGAAACGAGTCAGAGAGAACAATGCAGCAAGCAAATCTGTTACATAGAACTAGTGGTTGCGAATATCAACAAAGATTATCCTCTTCTAGTCCGTGTTTCCCGTCTAGAGGTACATTGCAAAACCGGTTCTAAATTTCGTCGTCACATTATTAATGTTTGGCACTGTTCGTGGTACCGATTCATGTTCTCCTTTTGATTGGTTGTTGTAAGTAATCCGAAGACTTTAGAGTTGATACGTGACAATTTTAAATCCACGCAGTCGCTACTGTTTCATCATGCCCGCAGTTTTAACAGGAGCGTAAAAAGAGAGTGTCCTTATATCACTGATGGTGGAGAAACTGAAGAATGTACGTTGTGCAAATCAAAATTTGCTTTTGGACATGGTGGAAGATCTGACATTGTGAATCATATTAAGACAAATAAACATCGCGTGACTGTCCAGACCAAAAGTGCGTGACTACTAAGTAAAGCTGAAAACGGTTATATAAATGGATAGGCCGTAGGCAGCACAAAGAAGCTAAAAATGGAATCATGGTGAAAGTGCTCGAACTGGTTAATTTGTCTGGAGAAATTTCAGATTTGCTTGAGATTTATGTGATGGAGATTTTAAAGAAATATGAACTTGAGCGAAGGATTGTTGCAGTTTCTGCAAGGAACACTAACGTCAATTTTGGTTGTAAACAGAAGAAAAAGGGAAAAACAGGTTCTACAAAATGCAATAGAACACAGTGAATAAGAGGATCGACGTTGGTTGCCCTGCATATTTTTTGCTCAATTCTTTGAAAACTGGCTCAGATTGCTTCCCCATCCACTGCCAATTAACTGTGAACAAAATCTGTCAGCATTTCCACGATGCAGTAAGGGATGAACCTCTCAAGTCATTCAGTACGTTTAGTCTAACTGAATACACAACAGTACTCGGACACAGCAAGACAAACTGGCTATCTCTGCTACCACTACTGTAAAGAATTACCTAGATATTTCGTGCTTTAAAATCGTATCTCTTTTCCCTTGATAATTATCCTGTTAGCCTTAAAGCATTCATTGTAAATCCTATCTCTACTGTTCTTCTACACTTTCCTGTTAGCCAGCTAAAATCTTTCTCCACGGCAATTAAAATATTGAAAAACAAGAAAGTAGTGGAAGTGAATCAAGAAATAAAGAAATTCTTGGGCAAATTGCGGTGTAAAAAGTCTAAAAGATTTCTCACATTCTTTGTACATGAGCAGCTAAGAAATCTGGAAGAAGAGAGTAAAACTACTGTTGAAGAGCTTCATAGTTATGCTGGCATCTTTTATGACTCTTGCACTGAGTATATTAATGAACGGTGTTTATCATATCTCACATCTTTTGAAGCGTTTGACTGAGCGGTCATTGAAAAGGAACAGCTACAGTGAAAGGATATTCAGGACTGCTGTACCTTTGTTAAATGTATTGTACCAATTTTTTCTGTTGACGAAGAACTTAATAAAAACAGATAGAGGATATAATGGAAGTGTTAGTGGAATGTGGTGTAAAACATTTGCTCATTTGAATAGAAAAAAATTAAGATGAAAAACATGATTCATTTAGCGGAGTTTTACCCTGGCAATTAGTGGATTAGGTGTTGCTGTGGAACGTATGTTTCTGTTAGTAATCTCACTGTGCTCAGATGAAATAAAAACAGAATGTAAGTCGAAACAGTGAAGGTCACGGTCATCGTCAGAACACACTTTAATGGTGTATCATGTGCTGACTTTTATGACACAATACCAAACGAAAAGGGATTTCTCAATAAGATACATAAAAGTGAAAATTACGTAATAGTGCGAAAGAATAGTTGTAAAAAGTTATTTGGCTGTTTTGAATGGATGATGTAAAGGTGAATTGTGCCCATTAAATATTGTCAATCCCGTTTTCGTCCCGTCTTTTCCCCTTATTTGTGCCTGGATTTTTTTGAAAATTTTGTAAATGTCCCTGTTTTGAATGAAGATGGAATGCATATCCTAGAAAATACATAATTACGTGAAATTTATCTACTACTCTCCACTGTTTTAAAGTCAAAGAAAGCACACAACTCTAATGTAATAACTGTTCACTTTCTACAAAATATTTGTTTTATATAACCCTTGTTGAAAAACTACGGCATAAGGGTAGCAGATACCCGTGGTGATGGTTAGGTGCGCCTGCGCCTCCCTCAAGGTGCTGAGGACACCAGCAACATGGATTGTTCAGGAATGCAGCGTTGTAGACCGGTCGTCCGCTCCTCGCCGTCACCTGAGGAGTCACGTACAGGTCGCTGTACCGCTCTACTGTGTGTTGCCAACAAGCTGGTGATCACCTCGTCCAGAAGCGTGACTCTGCCATCCCACCCCTCTAACTGAGTGAACTTCCTAGCTGGAAGGCGCCATTAACTGACGTCACGAGGCAACACATTCGGCGAGCAACTGGTTGATGAGGGACCACTCAGTCGAGCAAACAGTGCGCGCTGATGAAGCAACTAGCCGACGTCCAGGCAGGCATGCGATGTCTCTGAAAGATGCACAAGGTGGAGCAGCTGCTGCGCTGAATAACAATGCATTGGGATGCCGAGTCGGTGCCTTGTACAGTCTCACACTGGAGCGTAATCGACAGTTATGATGAATTACCACCGCCAGGTGAAGGAATGTACATGACATCATGTGTTGCAATACGTTATGACGTACATAGAATTGTGCATTCAGATACACTCCTGGAAATTGAAATAAGAACACCGTTAATATATTGTCCCAGGAAGGGGAAACTTTATTGACACATTCCTGGGGTCAGATACATCACATGATCACACTGACAGAACCACAGGCACATAGACACAGGCAACAGAGCATGCACAATGTCGGCACTAGTACAGTGTATATCCACCTTTCGCAGCAATGCAGGCTGCTATTCTCCCATGGAGACGATCGTAGAGATGCTGGATGTAGTCCTGTGGAACGGCTTGCCATGCCATTTCCACCTGGCGCCTCAGTTGGACCAGCGTTCGTGCTGGAAGTGCAGACCGCGTGAGACGACGCTTCATTCAGTCCCAAACATGCTCAATGGGGGACAGATCCGGAGACCTTGCTGGCCAGGGTAGTTGACTTACACCTTCTAGAGCACGTTGGGTGGCACGGGATACATGCGGACGTGCATTGTCCTGTTGGAACAGCAAGTTCCCTTGCCGGTCTAGGAGTGGTAGAACGATGGGTTCGATGACGGTTTGGATGTACCGTGCACTATTCAGTGTCCCCTCGACGATCACCAGTGGTGTACGGCCAGTGTAGGAGATCGCTCCCCACACCATGATGCCGGGTGTTGGCCCTGTGTGCCTCGGTCGTATGCAGTCGTGATTGTGGCGCTCACCTGCACGGCGCCAAACACGCATACGACCATCATTGGCACCAAGGCAGAAGCGACTCTCATCGCTGAAGACGACACGTCTCCATTCGTCCCTCCATTCACGCCTGTCGCGACACCACTGGAGGCGGGCTGCACGATGTTGGGGCGTGAGCGGAAGACGGCCTAACGGTGTGCGGGACCGTAGCCCAGCTTCATGAAGACGGTTGCGAATGGTCCTCGCCGATACCCCAGGAGCAACAGTGTCCCTAATTTGCTGTTCTTTTTTCCATTTCCAGGAGTGTAGATCATGAGTTCATAAAGCTAAATGTGACTTGTTAAACAGCTGATCTTACATCAAGAGAAGGTGCTGTGTTACTGGGCACAACCTCTTCTGAGAACAAATCACCATGAACTATGGTGGCGTGGGCTCCACAAATGAACAGTCCAAGCTCGTCAAACACATGTCGGAATCACGCCTCAGGATCGTAATCAGTCACATAACCATTTGTGAACACACTCCGGTAGTCTGCAAGCTACATATATGGTACCCCAGACTGCTGACTGTAAAATACGGCGTATAAATGCAGAGAGACGAGGGAAGATGAAATATCAGTTGCATCCAGCGCGTATTTGGAATGGTAAACGGAGACAGGCGCAGCCGGTGACGAAGAACATTGGAGTGTAGTTAAGAGACCCTGTTAGTATGATTTGTATCCTTTATCTGACCTTTCGGTGCTTTTAAGGGGCTTGACCTCTCCCACTAAGGTCAACGAACACTCCACTGTGATTGCATTAGTTGCCTATATGAGGTTAAATTAGCGAATAATTAACAGATGTGACTGTCCTAACTCTTTTTTAACCAGCATAATTTTATTTCTGCTGTCATCAACATTCACTATTTACCTCAATGCGGTATTTTGTTTATTATTTCTTACGAAAGCGTGAACTATCCTTTCTAAGCCGTTGTTCGTTTGATTATCTTTCATGTACTGTCATGATTTTTTTAAAAAACAGCACAATTAAACTACACAGCATTTGCATTCTTTATAGCTTTTGCATTTACAACACAACTCAATATTCGTTACATTTCCATCTGTTCTTCATGCATCTAATGGGCCAGACGTTCCTTCTGTTTAAATGGAAAATTATAAGCGTATATGCTGTACTTTCCTGTTACTTCTAGGTGTATATGAAGCTTATTGATTACTTTGTAAATCTTATTCTTTATGTTGTTAACACTCTGTTACGAAGGGTGTTGTAGCTGTCACAATATTTAATTTTTGATATCACCTATTTACCAAAATATACTGACAGTTTTACTTTGTCGTTATTATGTTATCGTAAACTAGAGTCGTAGAAACACCCGTTTTTTCTGTCACATAATATGAATTTGATTGGGATCAATATTTGCTTCATAAAGATAACGACTATTATTTATTCTCGATGTATGTTAAATAATTGTAGCTAGTACTGCTGATTGGTCTATGTTGGTGTGGGTAACCTTTCTAAATCTGAACTTTTCTTATTTCGTTTGTAATGTACAAGTTTAGGCATTACTCAAGTACCAAGAGCTGAGGGTCTCTTCCGTTGAGGAATAGACCCTGCATTCTTTTTTTTTTTTCTTTGTGTCAAGGCCAGGTCTCATGGAACTGTACTGTCAGTCCCATTACATAAGATTTGAATGTTATTAACACATTTTATTTCATTGTCCTTCTGTTGTAATGAGTCACTGGACTAAGAATGAGTACGAAAAAGAGTTTTTTGTTATGAAATGAGAGTTTTTTGACCTACATTTCTTCCTGTGAAACTTTGTGGGTGACTGAATGGAAGAATCAGCCTATTTTGAAAGTTTTCCAAAGAACCAGGGAGTTACCATCTGTACACATAAATCATAGGAAGCTTACTGGTTTCTGGTAGTTGAGGGTTAGCAGTAAACGCATGATAAGTTAGAAATGTACAGTTCCCTTCTAACGCCGCTAAACTGCAGCTGGTAGTAAGTAACTGATTGGCTGTTCCCGACACTTTTCAGCTATGGTCACCTACTGAATTGTGCGAATGTTCGGTCTCTCTTCGTCATAGACTTGTTGGTATAACATGGTAAACGCTTTTGAGTATACTGGTATTGTTTGGAGTTAGACACTGATCTGATTCTTTTCATCCTGCGGGTTTCAGTGTACTTTGTTTAGAGTTGCAAATCAGTAACATACTTTGCGATCACATATTTGGTTGTATTTATTCCATTTGCTTGATTAGGTCGCGGTTTGATGAGGGTCTTTTGTCCGCGATGAGAACAATAGGTTGAGTATCTCGTAAGCTGCTTCATTCCGCAGTTAAACTTACTGGTTCATGAATCCACTTTTTATTTCGGAATTCATGCGATTTTAACAAGTTAAATCATACTCTTGTCTTGGTCCTTTGTCTGCAACCACGCCACATGGCACCATGGCCAGTCTATACCCATTATCAGTTGATTAAATCAAAATAGCTTCACCTTCAGCAATCGAGTTCAGTTATTTTGCGTCCTTCTGTTGGGGATATTTTCTGCGAATTAGGGGGCTTCCTTTGAACGTTGATCTTGGTTGTAGTAATCAGACCCTTTCGTGTGTCCTTTATTTTGTGTCCAGTGAGCAATAATGTGCTGCAAATAGCATTACGCGAAATTACAGGCAGAGTGAGTACCGATATGAGAAGCTAATTTTTTTTCTTATCTTGCAGTTATAAAATTAATGTCTCCTTCGTCATTACGGTTTTTTGGACGCTAACATCCCTACTCTCATCTCGCTTTTAATTCAGTGGCTTTTTTTCATAATAGTAATACCCGTATAATCGTAACACATCAATTTCTGAAGCCTAGCACTGTGATTTCTGACAGTTTGTGCGATTTTTTTCCACTAGCTTTGACCCTTGCCCTGTACATGCGGAAAACATTTCTAGTATTAGGGCAGCCATGTTCATGAACTTGATTTATTGACTATAATAGGGTATAACATTGTCGTTTTTATCAATGTACTCACATTTTGGAGACATTTAATAGCAATAATGTGTCTTAAGAACTAAAAAACTGCCATCATTTGTAATTACCAACTTCCCATTTTTATTGATATCACATATGAACTCAAACTTCTTCCCCTCCATCCGTTTAACCAGCTCCTATGACGTGATGAATATTTCAAAAATTGAAATGAAACTAATTGCCACAATCTATACTAAATCACTCTGTACACTATCATGTATCATTGAGAACATGAGTGAATAATAAGGTTATCATTCGTGCGTAGAAAAAATATTGACAACATTAGTAAGCGAATTTATAAATTCAGAGCTTTTTATAGACTAGGACGTCTCCCAGAAGAACAGGAACACATGGATTATATGATTATAAATTGTTCAAACTATTCTCATTTTACCTGGTATCTCATCGTAGGTTTCCCTTTTATAATTGAACTGGACAATCGGGAGTTAAGGAAAATGGGTTATTATTTAATGCAAATAACAATTTATTGTTAAGTTAAAATTTAACAGAAAATCAAAGAAATAAATACTGCAATTAAAATCTTAAGGTCACAGTTTGGGGAAATATAGCATGCTTTTAATAATTATAATAAGAAAAGAGAAAGCTATGTGAAAATTAAGGTGAAATGTGCAGTTTAAATCTTAAAGCCACAGTTCGGAGAAATATGAATACAAGGTTACTCTTTTAAGACTAATGTAGTCAAACGAAGCCACATTTAGTAGTCATCTGGTGTAAGGTGTCTGCGCTGTAGGGATACAAGAGGTGCCCTGAGATGGTGATTTGTAAGCAAACAGGCGGATACCGTATCCGGCAGATCGGTCCAGGGTGAAGCAAGCGAAGCAGGCGGCGAGCAACGTGAGGCGGCAGTCCACACAAGACGATGAATTGCGGTGCCACTAAGCAACCAACGGACGGCCACAAAGCTGCCACTTTCCACAGCCGGAGGGCCGCTCCAGCTGGCAGACCCCACCAACCGACAGACACCCCCATACACCACTCGTCCAACAGCCAGTTTCCTGTGTCGGAAACCTGTGTCACAAACAACTAGGCTCTAATCGTGCAACTCGGCTCTGATCTTGCTGTCTCAGACCAAGTGTCTTCCCATCCAGAGATACCACGCAGCCAGCACTTCCTCTTAGACCGTATAACATCCACGACGTATATATTTTTTTTACTTATAATGTGACGAGTGGAATATGAACGTGTGGAAAATTACGTAACTCAATAATATTCATTCAATTATGTAATTATTTCTTAAAAAGATGATAATTATGTAAAACAGAGACAAATTTGCCTCACATTCTTTGTTAATCTATGTCATTCTTTTCTTTTGTTTTGTACCCTTTTGTAGTCTTCTTCTGATGTACGTCGCCGACGCCAGATGCGAATCGATTTGAGGTATGTTGAATGAAAAACATTTAACTTAAAATTATTGTAGTTTTATGTTCATTTGCTGGTAAAAAACAAACAGAACCAAATGAGTTAAAACTATTTATGATTAATTATTGAAAAATCACTTCCTCCTTTAATTATAATTTTGAATTAATTGTTTTATCATAGCTACAAGAAGCGCAGCCATTGTTAGTTTCGATTATATAGCAAATTCGTTTGTACTTCTGGTCGAAATATCATGGGTTTGTGTTAAACCAATTTGCAAAACAGTATTAATTTTTTTTTTGGTGGCATGAATTTAAATGATTAATTATTTATTGAGCAAAGGAAAATCTTAATTAGAAAAGAAATCCTCTACGTTTTGTTGGCCGTGATCTTAACTTTTATCTCAGCGGCAAATTTAAATTACTTGAAACTGCAAAAAATATTCCGATGTGTAAGTAATAAATCTGTACCGGTAGCACTGAACTCTATTTATAAACCTAAAAAAATTAATCGAATCAGACTGCAGTTTCTAAGAACAGTGCTGATGGTATTTATTGTTGAACAAGATTTCATCACTGATGTATGAGGCCAAAATTAAACAACGCTCGAATCTCGGAGAAAAATATTTCTGGTAGCACACATCAATGTTGTGTGCTAGTGGTATTCTGTGGTTCCTTTTCATGATCAATTTGCTAAGAATAATTAAATCCATCGAAGACAAAAATTACAAAAGCTCTGATGTACGATCTGTAATTTTAGTGATATGAACACAAATTACAGTCAACATTATTACACTACGTCAGGTGGAATTCTTGTGCAATTTGAACAAAATAATTATTCGCGAGAAGTTGTAGTATGAATATTGTATTATACATGTGTATACTACTGTCAGTACCATTTACAAAATCAAATCAACTCAACTGCTAAATATCAGAGTGAATTCAAACCGCAGAATACCTTAGAGTATCATATCATCCATATTCATTGTATTTGTCCATGTTGATGATACGCAAAAGCGCCACAACCGACTTCGAGGAAAGATGCTTACTGGACAAATAGTAAAACGGTAGCAAACTCTAGCCAATGGCGCCAGACAAGACCCAAGCGAATTAAAATATGGCGCCATTTCTCAATAATCAAGAAGTAGATTTTCTCAGGTAACCCCCTTTTTGTCTGATGTCACTGCTCCGTATGTTTTTCGTTCACCAGCAGTAACCGCTTTTCAGTTCAATAATTTATTTTTCAAAAGACACCCTTCTTACCCTTCTTATTATACTACTCAAATACAACACGTAGTGCAATGTGAACATCCTAGGAATATCTGCTCAGACGTAACGACCTGAAGGCTCTAGTTCTGCAAGGTAAAAGAAATGCAGGAAAAATGAAAACTGACTCTTTTCACCATAATTTGTAAAAAATTAAACCTAAAATACACTGTCTCTTTTACAGCAAGCACTTAAGAGAGGACTGCACTGTGCGGTTTGGCCGGTTTTCGCTCGCTAGCTGGAACTCCGCTCGCACAGTGAACACGCGGCGAACATTCCTAGAGAACAAAGGCGGACCTGATTGTTTCCGAAGCGGCGGTGACGTGGAGGGCCCTTGGCTGCAGTGCCGCCTCCCGCCCGGCTTGTGTCATCGCAGCGTCACCGCCAGCTCGGCCCCGCGCGGCAAACCGGATAATTGGAGAGCCCTCTCCCGCACACACAGCCTTTCAGCCACACGGATCGCGGTCGCCTCTCCGGGTGTAATCGCTCGGTTTGTGGCTGCCTCTCTCTGTTTAGCGCCACGTTTGAATTCCCGCCTGTCTCTTACACCTCCAGCTGCGGTTCCCATCTCTCTTACAACGGACATTTTCGTTATGTTCTGAGAGACAGCGGTAAATCACTACATATTCGAATGGTTGAGAACGGAAACGTATATCTCTGACCCACAACTGTTTAATTCAAACTGTGTCATCAAGTTCTGTGGGACGAGGTGAACAAAAGCTATTTTTTCGTGGACAGAGTGACTCCATAAACTCATCCATAGCAGATAAAAATCCTGAAATAGTAATAAATAAGACTATAAAATAGGATGATGACGATGATGAGGTCCCATACTCCGGGGAGTGTAGGGGACGATGCGAGAGACCCGCACCGCCGTACTAGGCAAGGTCCTAACGGAGATGGTTTCACAGTCATCTCGAGACAGGAAAAATCCCTGACCCCGCCGGGAATCGAACCCGGGACCACGTGCGCGGGAAGCGAGAACGCTACCGCCAGACCACGAGATGCGGAAGAACAGAAAAATACTGTGAATATTTTATGAAATAAATAATACCTTTACCACCGAAGCGCAGAAAGGAACTAGAAAACGCATACGTTTTAAAATACAGAGATATGCAAACAGGCAGAATACGGTGCTGCGATCGACAACGCCTATATAAGACATCAAGTGTCTGGCGCAGTTGTTAGATCGGTTACTACTGCTATAATGGCAGGTTATCAAAATTTAAGTGAGTTTGGATGTGGTGTTATAGACGGCGCACGAGCGATGGGAGACAGCATCTCCGAGGTAGCGATGAAATGGGGATTTTCCCGTACGACCATTTCACGAGTGTGCCGTGAATATCACAGATCCGGTAAAACATCAAATATCCGACATCATTGTGGCCGGGAAAAGATCCTGCAAGAACTGGACCAACGACGACGACTGAAGAGAATCGTTGAACGTGACACAATTGCAACCCTTCCGCAAATTGCTACAGATTTCAACGCTGGGCGATCAACTAGTGTCAGCGCGCGAACCATTCAACGAAACATCACTGGTATGGGCTTTTGGAGCCGAAGGCCTACACATGAATCCTTGATGAACTGGACGACAAAAAGCTTCACGCCTCACCTGGGCCCGTCAACACCGACATTGGAGTGTTAATGACTAGGAACATGTTACTTGGTTGAACGAGTTTCGTTTCAAGTTGTATCGAGCAGATGGACGTGTACGGTTATGGAGACATGAATCCATGGACCCTACATGTCAGCAGGGGACTGTTCAAGCTGGAGGAGGCTCTGTAATGGTGTGGGGCGTGTGCAGTTGAAGTGATATGGGAGCCCTGATACGTCTAGACACGACTCTGACAGGTGACACGTACTTAAGGATCCTGTCAGCTCACCTGCATCAATTCATGTCGGTTGTGCAGTGCGACGAACGTGGGCAATTCCAGCGGGACAATTCGACACAACACACGTCCAGAATTGCTAGAGAGTGGCTCCAGGAATTGGAGTAGCATGGAACCCCTGCTACGTCTAGATACGTACGACTCTGACGGGTAACATGTACGTAAGCATCTTGTCTGATCACCTGCATCCATTATTGTGCGTTAAGTATTCCGACGTGCTCGGGCAACTCAAGGAGGACAATGCTTCAGAGTGGCTCCAGGATTACTCATCTGAGTTTACACATTTCCGCTGGCCACCAAACTCCCCAGGCATAAACGTTATTGAACATATTTGGGATGCCTTGCAAAGTGCTTTTCAGAAGAGATGTCCGCCCCCTCATACTCTGGCGGATTTATGGACAGCCCTGCACGATTTCTGGTGTCAGGTCCCTCCAGCACCACTTCAGACATTAGTTGAGTCCATGCCACATCGTGTTGTGGCACTTCTGCATGCTCGCGGGGTCCCTTCACCATATTAGGCAGGTGTACCAGTTTCTTTGGCTCTCCAGTGTAAATAATAAATTATGGTTATTTATTTAATCATATGGCTATGGCCCCCGTCCGGCAGACCATACGCTGGGTGCCAGTCTTTCAATTTGACGCCACTTCAGCGACCTGCAGTCGATGAGGATGCTGCTGAGGACAGCGCAATACCCAGTCCCTTGGCGGAGAAAATTCCCCGACCTAGCCGGGAATTGAACCCGGGCCCAGAGGATTGACAATCCGACACGCTGACCATTGAACTACTAGGGGCAGATATACATTATAGTGTAATTCTGTGATATACTATGAAGTTTTCTCAACTGGAATTAAAGTGGTGTATCAGGAGCTATCATTTCTAGTTACCCATATATTTAAACATAAGATACGTATAATTAATTTTTCCATTCTGTAGGAACCTCATTCCTAATGAAATCCGAAAAACCGCTGAGAGATGACAAGTTACTCTATCGCCTACTTTTTGCATATGGAAAATTATTAAAGATTTTATTGCAACCTGACACAACTTGAGCGAGACTCTAGAAAGTTAATGCCCTGAGCAGATGTTGATGGAGCCTGGTAGGGCGCTACAAGCATGAGATATTTTTATGGTTCTTAGCTCATAGAAGTGGCATGTTGGGAGTTGAAAGCAATTGGTGGTCAGCCTATCCCTTAGTAAATCTTGCCGGATGGGTCCACAGCCATACAGGGCAGACAGTGCAGCCCCTCACCGAGACAGGTCTCCAGCAGAACAATGCCACACTACCTGCAGCGGCGCCACCAGAAGTTTGGGCTGGGGCTATGGTCTGAAGGAACGCGTCTACACAGTGGAGTCATAAACAGGGCATTGCATGCTGAGCAAAGTGCAATAAAAATGCACATGTTTTCCTGTTCGCTGATAGTACAAATAGGCCAATGAACCACTTCCCTCGGCCCCCTCAGTTGTATAAGAAACTACGGCGTCTGAGGAACGTTTAGAGATAGAATCTCTATTACACCTCATAGCTAGGACTAACAATCTCCAAGGCACAGGTGACTGAGATAAAGATCTTTGAGGTTGAATCTGTTCGCTTGTTGCCGTGGGAAGAGACACGACTTCGGAAAAAATCATCTTCCCGTTCTGCAAAAACTTAAAAAAGCCACTAATTAGCGCTTTTTTTTTTCAGAGGCGAACCTTTCTTAACTCTTGCCTTGGTCCGACATGAGAGTGTGCTGTCGTGTGTGAGGGGAGATTTAGCGCCTCTAGAGCTCTATGACTGGCTCAAGACGGTGTGAAGGCGGTGTCGTTTGACCTTGCGGGAAACGGAATTTTTTTTCTGGAGAGATGCGAAGCATTCGGGTGCGGGAGTTCGGTCTGGTAAGCACTTCTAGTCGAAGCTCTGGCATGTGTGGTTGGTACTTGGGACCTGTTCTGAGACAGACTCCACTTGCCAGTGGTTTTTGACTGGATATCCTGTGGTGAAGTTCTTACTATACCACAAGTGTGACTTCAAACATCTGGGACTACTCGTTTGCCGAGGGCACACCTATTCGTTTTTGAGCTCTGTTGTATAAGTGAGCCAAATTGGTCCCTAGTATGACCAGCGAACCCGTGCATCACACACTGAAATCTACTGTAATATCAGGGCTCTGGTAGAGAGTAAATTGCGATCCGTCTACCTGATCGCTAGACCGTGACATTTTATCATTTCTTCCGTGGCCGCCAATAGGTGATGCCTCCACGTTTCGCCTCCACCGCACGCATCTCGTCATCTGCAAGTCACGTCGCTACATAAAGTACACAGGGTAACGTAGCGCCACTCCAGCATTGTCAGGACATTCAGATCTCAGTCGCCACTTGCTCTCAGCTGTACCTATGTAGAGAAACTTCAGCAGATTTGATCAATCAAAGCCTGCTCGGCGTCGGATCAGTTCAGCAATTTTAGGGCCTGAGTACTTGACTCACTGATCACCTAGTGAAACTATCTTTGCCACCCAGGATCCACCCAGTGTAGTCTTAAATATTCTGTTAGTTGTTTGCGGTATTCAATCAATAACATGTTTAGTATAATTTATGTCTGTCTTGGGAAAATAATTGTTGTTAGTACACTAAATTTTGCATACATTCTCAATCATTTATATAGACCCACCAGAGTTATCTTTCACAGTGCAGTCCCTTCTATAGCGTATTCAACAAGTGTTATACAACAACAAATCCGTTTTCCGTCTATAGTTTTCTGAGTAAGACTCTTTTGAATTAGTTTGCATTATTAGTCGAATATCTCATGTGGGAGTGTCTGCATAGGCAAGTCAGGAAATGCTGAGATGCTTCAAAATCGGCGTACGTGAGAACTGTGTGTTTATCATTCATATACGCATCTACATCAACGTGGCTATTCTTCAAGTCACACTTAAGTGCCTCTCAGAGGGTCTATCGAAGCACCTTCACAACTGCCTCTGTATTACTCCACTCCCGAACAGCACGCGGTAAAACGAACACGTGTATCTTTTCGTGCGAACTCTGGTTTTCCTTACTTTATTACGATGATCGTTTCGCCAAATGTAGGTCGTGGTCAACAAAATATTTTCACGTTCGGAGGAGGAAGATGGTGATTGAAATTTTATGAGAGGGCCCAGTTAGTGATTGAAATTTCGTGAGAAGATCCAACCGTAACAAGAAACGCCTTAGTTTTAATGATGCCCACACCAAATCCTATATTATGTCCGTGACACTCTCTCACCTGTTTCGCGATGATACAAAGAGTGCTGCCCTTCTTTGAAATTTCTCGATGTACTCCGTTGATCCTGTCAGGTAAACACCCCACACCGAGCGGCAGTACTCCAAAACAGGACGGACAAGCGTAGTGTTCGCAGTTTCTTTAGCAGATCTGTTGCATATACTAAGTGTTCCGCCAATAAAAAGGCAGCGTGTAGTTCGTCTTTCCCGCAACATTTCCTCTGTGTTCTTTACAGTTTAAGTTGTTCGTAATCGTAATTCCGAGCCATTTAGTTGAATTTACTGCGTTTAGATTTGACTGATTTATCGTGGATCCGAAGTTTAACCGATACTTTTTAGCACTCATATAGATGACGTCACATTTTTCATAATTTAGTGTCAATTGCCAATTTTCGTACCATACAGATATCTAAATCGTTTCGCAACTAGTTTGAATCTTATGATGAACCACAGCGTCATCTGCAAACAACCTAAGACGGCTGCACAGATTGCCTCCTAAATCGTTTACATAGAAAGGGACCAGCAGACGGCTCATAACACTATCTTGGGGAATGCCAGAAATCAATTCTGTTTTACTCGATGACTTTCCGCCAATTACTACGAACTGCAACCTCTCTGACAGGCACTCACGAATGCAGTCGCATAACTGAGACGATATTCCATAAGCAGCAGTTTCACCACAAGCCGCTTGTGAGGTACGGTGTCAAAAGCCTTCTGTAAATCTAGAAATACGGCATCAAATTGAAATGTCTTGTTGATAGCTCTCAACACTCTGTGTAAGTACACAGCTAGTTGTGTTTCACAATAACGACGTTTCCTAAATCCGTGTTGACTATGAGTCAGTAGACCGTTTTCTTCGAGGTAATTCATAACAAAATATCTGCTCCAAAATCCAGCTGCATATCGAAATTAATGATATAGATCTGTAATTTAGGGGACTACGCCTTTTGCTTTTCTTGTATATTGATGTAACCCGTGCAATTCCGCAGTCCTTGGCGAGTGAGCGATTCAATGTGACAGGTAAGTATGGAGCTACTGCATCAGTATACTATGAAAGGAACCTAACTGGTACGCAATCTGGACCGGAAGGCTCCCTTTTATTAAGTTGTTTCATTACTAAGAGGTTATCTCCTTCTGAGTTATTCATGTTGGCAGGTATTCTTGATTCGAATTCTGTAATATTTATGTCGTCTTCTTTGATGAACGAATCATTCTTCCGTACGCAAAGAACACTGCCTGGAAATGCAAATAGTTTCCACGGAACATTAAACCATAAGGATGTATGCAAAATACGTTACACTGTGTGGAGATAATTATCCAGTAATTTTTGTTTCTGCGTATTACACTGAATGTTGATACTTAAAAAAGCTGTTCTTTCTGTGATACACCGTGAAATTATGCCACTTTTTTGACTTAATTACTACTTAGTGAATACAGCGTGGTGCAGTTTTATATTATTAAATACTGTAATTCCAGTCATAATTCAACTTACAGTTCTGCTGCAGTGCGCTCTCGATTAGCGCTGTCATTATTGATGGAAGCTACTAGTCCACGCGTTACATTTGAGCTTATCACAGAACTATTTTGTTTGCAGGTGGATAAACGTGTTTGAGAATTCCTTGGAAACTTTCCACTAATGACGTTAATTCACTAACTGAAGGTAAACTGAGACAAATCAATTATATGCAGAGACCATTCTGTATAAGATTCAAGTTTTAATTGGTCGTAAAAACAGATATCCGTCGATTACAGAGGTAACTTTGTGACAGCACTCGCACCTGCAGAAAAAAATGTGAATATGGAAATAACACAAAACAAAAGATATATTTCACGTCATAATGTTGTTTCAAAGTATTACGTACATTTTTTCAGAATATTGCATTAAATGTATCACAAATTTCTTTTTTCTCCCACCACTGAACTCGTAAATGTCAAAAACTTGTACTAATGACGCTGATTAGGGAATATTGCGTTAAACATACATGTTATGACTTTCTTTATCTCACTCCTTCCACTGAAAAATTGCGTTAGTAAGTGTGGAAAAGTTTCGTTTAATTATCTTCTTGGTTGATCCAGTTTACTTTATTTTCACTTTATTCAGTTTCTGTGGGTACCGGCCATTAATTATTTGCATTTTAAGAAAAATAAATGTCAATAAATTGGCAGACTTTGTGATAAATGTTTTTCTGTGTATTCGCAGAGCGAAACCAATATAACAGAGCAAATCTCGAGAAATTTACACAACTATGAGTCAGAAAGAAACTCTAAGTAAATTGACCTTTTTGGCAGTTGAATTTAATCCTAATTCGCATTCTTTAGACATTGTGTCACAATGTTGTCCTGAAATTGGGGGCTAATTTTGTGACCATTAATAATCCTTATTACGAAAACCTCAGTGCACATTAAACCTTTATTGCCAGCAAAACAACAGCATTAAGGTTATAAAATTCCATACATGTCAAAATTAAATGTTACAGTACATGTTTGTAGAAGTTTATGTAACAATAAGTTCTCAAAGTGTTACAAAGTTGCCCACTTCTACGATGTCTAAAATGTGCAACACCGCTGATTACACGGAACAGAAGAAAAATGTTTTTCCAGTTACAATAACCATAGACACATTTTTTGAATGATAATTCACCCCTGAATCCAGATCAAATTTCAGAATTTCTGTGCCACCTTAGTTTTTACGTACCGGTAATAATGTTTTTTGTGAATGCTATTTTATTTGAGTCTTAATTTCCGTTCTCGTATGGCACCGTTTAGATACATGTACACATGTACGCATAAGATAAACAACGTCCCTGCTTCAGCCATTTCTTTTTCGAAATAGCCCGTATTAATTTATCTTCTGAAGTCAGTATACGACATTGTCTTTGTCTAGGAGACCCAGAGTGTCTATTAAGTGCAGTGGATAATCTCATTTTTTCATTGTTTTGCAAGAATTTCCACTATCAGCATTTTCAAAGAGTTTTATAATTCAACGAAAACAAAGTGTTTCGTCCGTTAAATTCTCTTTGTTTTTCAGTTATTGATTTTAAGACAAATACCGCCTCAGCCATAGACCAACATTTTCTAAAGCCCTGAAATCAGTTAGACATACATTCGAGTTTTTTATTCAGTATCGGAGCGTAATGTTTGCAAGCAGTGTGCAGAAAGCTGACTCCTCTACAGTTTTCACAGTTAAAGCATCTCCCTTCTTGAGAAATTCCCTGTAACCTTTCTTTTTTTACTAAATGCAATACGCAATTCAAATCGCTTGAGCCCTTTACGGATATTGCCTGCTTAAAACTACGAAGTGCAGCTGGGTGCACCATATCTCATGTAGTCTGCAGAAGTGGACATTTTTTTTATTCAAAACGTGTAAACAACGTTTAACGAACCGCTTTAGTGCCTTTCTTAAGTATTGTCACAAAATTTGAACCACAGTACATTTATTTCTGCCACATCAGCAAAACTCGGAAATGGGATAAAATCTTTGTAAAGCACAAGGACTGATATTTGCATTGTATTTTTTTTTTTTCTGACGTCCATTGACACAGGCTATGGAAGTGGCCATTATGTGATCTCTCTGCCCGAGTCTGCAGCTGGAAGAGGATCACCTGTGGCTGATAGCTTTCTTAGTGTAAAACATTGTTATTTTACTGTTAAAAAAAGTGTTACTTTCGATGTGTATTGATGAACAGCTGCTCTTAGGTTTAAGGGATAAATGGCTGTTATATTGAACTGTGTTTCAATCGCTACTGAAACTGTAATTCACCGTTACTGCAATAAAAAAAATTAATTAAGTAGAAGAGGACATCATAGTTTTGCGAAAACTTCTGAATTGAGACTTACAGCGATTTGTTCACTTTATATGATAGAAGCAGTGCCGACTTATGCAAAATGTTGTCAATGCACTAAAGTATTACTAAAATAAACAGAAAGAAATTGAGTTGTCATTGGTGTTCCCACTAATAGTTTCGGAAGTTTTGTTGTGTGAGAGAAGGTGTCCTGCAGATAGTTATTCGAAATAGAGCAGTGATACAGCTCCAACAATGTTCGTGAATTTTCGGAGGTACTTGGGACAAAGAGGTAGAATGTTTGATGTCGCATACAAAGAACCTGTGACAGCTTGGAACTCTGGTATAAATCACTCCACATTTGCAAAGCATCTCAGAGATCACAGTCACAAACCATCCTCTAGAGGAGGAAACCCAGAAATAACCAGAATAAAGAAAACAAAAACCCACGAACGTTTCAAGGAAATTTTGTCATATGCGGAAACCCGAAGTCTAAAAGAAAACATATTTCAATGACGAAGTATACATCACAAACAACTCACTATTCGCGTTAATATATAAGATAGCGATGTAACACGCCAACAGATGATCGTCACGGTAATGTCACGCAACTTCTTCCCCCATTCTTGCCTGATCCCCTCCAAATAACCTATAAACCAAAAGTGCAGTCATCTCAAGAAACAGAACACTTTGCCCACTCGCCGACTGCTATAATATACACATTCAACTTTCTCCAGTATTCTACACTAAGCATCACAATCCTACCCGTGTAATACGTTCGAAAAAAGAGAGAGAGAGAGAGCAGAATAGTTGTTACGTAAACAAATGAGAAGAGAGACAGCAAGTGGACCAACTTACAAGGGGAGGCCGCCAATTGTGAAATTCAGATTCGATTCATACTGCGCGCAATAAAAGCTCATGACCAGAGGTATAATGTGGCAAAGCACCAAGATGCACTTCTCAGCCGTTGTCGAGAAAATCGACAGTTAAAATAAACCGTTCCGGTGAAATACTCTCTACGATTAATAGTTTTCTACAGCATCGTGGCGCAGCGGAAAGCGCTCGGGTTCGTAATCCGAAGGTCGCCGGATCGAATCTCGCGCCATGCAACTTTTTTTTTATTATTAGTTTTTAATGAATTGCTTATGCATGTTGGTGAAGGCGGATCGCTCTCCAATTGTGCCGCCTCCATTTTTCCCTTTTTTTTAACAGGGTGTAGCAAAGCTCTCCCGTCCGCACTGATTTTCGACGATGTTATAAGTTGCGCTAGGGACCGCATCTACCTTCTTTCGAAGTTAGCACTCAACTACGCTGTTATGCGGCGGCTCGTTTCGGCCCATTCAACATCTGTCCTTCAAGTGTAACGAGCGAGTAACGGAGTTTATATTTCATACCTGCCACAGCAAATTTGTGTTCGTGGTGTCTCTATTCTAATTCGAACGTTTGACTTACGCTATACGTATTCGTTTCGGAATATCGTTTCTACGTCTTCCGTTAACTATACGTGGATAACATTATGAAGATAATTAATAACATTTGTGAAATACAACTTTGTTTGCGGAAAACATAATGATGTTCGAAGTCGCTAGTTTTTCCACGACAAACGACTTTCAACAACTTATTATATGCATAATTGTTGCAACAGATTGCCGCGAATTTTATATATATATATATATATATATATATATATATATATATATATATATATATATATATATATATATATGAATTACAAAAAACAAGTACTAAAAAAAAGAAAAGGTTGCATGGCGCGAGATTCGATCCGCCGACCTTCGGTTACCAATTCGAGTGCTTACCGCTGCACCACGACGCTGTAGAAAATTATTAATCGTAGAGAGTATTTCACCGGAACGGTTTCTTTTAACTCGATTTTCTCGACAACGGCTGAGAAGTGCATCTTGGTGCTTTGCCACATTACACCTCTGGTCATGAGCTTTTATTGCGCGCAGTATGAATCGAATCGGAATTGCACAATTGGCGGCCTCCCCTTGTTAGTGTGAACGAACAGTCGGGACAAATATCTCTCAGATTTCGCGTGAGAAAAACCAGCAGTTGTTAAATTAGTTTTGATGTTGTACAGCAGTCAGAAATGTGAAAACCACAAAGCATAACGATCATGACGTGGAAATGTGCAGATGTTTTGTAAGTGCAGTGACATTGCTACGTCTGACTCATGGCCACATGAGAGGAAACGCAGATATAAAGTTTGGAGTGAATCTTTCGTAATCGATAAGTATTGCACATAAAAAGAAAATTTTACTATCACAGGGAAGGTCCGCTGAGGATGCTATGATGCGAAAAGCGAAACATGTATGGAACACATCTAGACATAGATGACAGCAGCAAAATGACACATAACTAGAAATAAGTTAAAAAACCAGAATCCTTGTCTTCGGCGTCATTTGTGCTGATGCTTCATTTAGAATCTGGGCGATTACTTCTGTAATATAGTATTAATTCAAAAGGGCTATTCAAGAATTGTCGACGAATTTGGAAATATGAGTACCAGTCCTTGGTTTGTGAATAACTAACAATTTCTAACGAAATCAGCGGAGCTATGTTGTGTATTGCGCATGTGAGGCAACTCGGTAGTGTTATTCAGTAGTCTAATCGCTGAGTGAGGGTCAAAGTTTTTGCATATTGCTGTCTTTACGATACCGAGATTACATTTGTAGAATCTCGAAAGCGGGGGCATGACGATGCACTTAATGAAGCGTTTAGAGTAGAGGACGCCTTATGAAGAAATGATGTCGAATAACTGCTGCGATTCGTAGGTATATCACTGGCGTAGCTCACGTTGCCGCTGATTTACTGGCCGGACGCGGTAGAAAAATTCTCCATCTCAGCTTCCCTGACTCATCACAAAAGCATCACATTTCTCTCGTCGGACTCCGGAGGCAGCTTTCTTTGACGGGGTCGCCTGTGCTCTGCTATGACACGCCAGTATTTGTCGTCCTGACATTACACGACTTTTTGCGGGACGCCGTTGCCGCGCGGGCTTTCACCAGCATTGCCCGCCATCAGACTGGCGCCAGTGGCGGCGCCTGCAGCAGGCACTGGCGCGGCGCTGGCGCTGCGTGCGCTGACGTAGCGCCCGCCCGTCCACAGACATCGCAGAGAGAGCGCAGACTAATAACCCGCTTTGTGTGGCCGCGGCGCCGCGATTTGTAAGCCTGTCTTCCGGGCGCGCGATTCCTCCCCCGCCGGCCACCTCAGCAGTCTCACCCCGTAACGAGTGTTTTCTGTTTCTTGTGAAGCAGCCGCAGGAAAATTGTTGTTTCCACTGGAATTTCCTTTCGTATCCGTATATTCCTTACTTTCGCGGTGAAGTTCCCAGCGGCGATTCAAGACCGGTAATTTTAGTGATGGAGGTTGCCAGTAAAAGAAAAAGATGATGTGACGTCAGAGTGTGGCGTGTTGGAAATATCAGCTCTTTCCACATCACTGATTTTCATCGCCATCATCTGCAGACTATCCGTCTACTCTGCCTTATAATGGAAAAGTCTGGCTGTCTTCTGAAGCACTGCCGATGATTATAAACAACTGTCAGAGAGAAGCCTTCAACAACAGTATATATTGTATACGTAACCCCCGCTCTCCATCCGCCCCTCCCCCCTCCCCCCCTCCCCCCTACAGCTGAATATTGAAAGAGAGTATTAATTTTTACCATCAAGAGTTACTGATTTAAAAAAGAAATACTTATTTGCTGTATGTTTCGGTTGCAACGGCCATCTTCAGGCAATATTATTTTGGTGCGGAACGACTTGGGTTAGATTTCGTATCCTCCACGGGTGTAGGATAGGTCTTGAACGGGGACCACTTAGCCTCGTGTGCCAATAAAGAGGCAGGTTCATATACTGGAAATTACGCCTGCAGGAACTGGCTACTAGCTGATCGTAGTTTCTCACTATCATACGAGGGTTGTTCGGAAAGAGAGGAACGATCGGTCGCGAAACGGAAACCACAGTGAAAGTCAAAACTGTTTTCTTTGCACATTTAGCTACACCTTCCAGGTACTTCCCTACGTAGTCACCACGCCGACTTAGACATTTGTCGGAGGATTATGTCAAATTTCCAACACCATCGTCATAGAAAGCAGGCGCCTGTGCTTTCCGATAATTCTCTATGCTGGTCTATAGCGCGTAGCCTGCGTCAAAGTTTTGTCTTCGTATCCAGCGTTTCATGTGAACAGAGATGATAGTACGAGCCATCTAGGGCTGTGTTGTGGGTGATCGAACACTTCCCATCGAAAAGGCTGCAGGAGCGTCTTCACTGCCCCTGCAGAGTGCGTCAGAGTTGCCGTGTAGAAGGAAGTGCGTGGCGGTTGTGTTAGGTGGGCTGCATTCATTATCGCGAAGCGTATCAGCGGGCCCTCCTACTTGGCGGGAGACAGTGTTGTTCTAGGCACATTTACACGTTCACAGTGCGCTCACAACTGAAAAGAGCTCTTGATGCGATCGATGGGCATACTAGAGACACTGCCCAAAACCTCTGTGAAAAGCCTCGTCGGATTTTCACAGTGGTTTCCAATTCGCGAGCGATCATTCCTCACTTTCCGAATAACCCTCATAGATTGCTTCTCGTCCTGCCATGTAGGACGCCGTCGCAAAGCACTACAGACCGTAGGGCCTAATCCGTGTGTGGTATTTACGTTCGTTTCTAAAGACGCGATGGTAAGGATAATACCACATAAAAACGTCAACTTCTGTCGTTGCAGTGTGGCCTACACTTTACACTTGACGAAAGTGATGCATGGTGGCTTGTACTATTTTATTTTTATAAACGACACAGTGCTATTGATACCATATAAGCTGCCTGACGGTGATAATTTCATTAAACCTGGTAGCAAACGAAGAATTGTCCCAGTAGCAGTTCGTGGTGGTACGTCCTTCAAGTCTCCACCAACCTGTAATGGTTACAAACTATGTTCTCACTGTGTAGGAAGTATCAGATTAGGACGGATAACATGCTTGTGCCTGTGTCGTATTATGCGTATTAGCACAGGCATTCCCATAAACGTGAAATAAATAAATGTCCAGTCAGATTAAGGATATTTTGCAGGCAAAATAAAGACAATTACCTGTAAATAATGTTTTCTTTGATTGTTATCTTGTAGAGCATGATCGTAGGAATGAAATGTTCCAGAAATCATACTTGTTCGGCACTGAGTAGAACAAGGTTGAGTGGCATATTTATGTACTGCGGACGTCAGAGCACAAAACGCTCCTCACATCACGTAATCACGATTTTGGGTTGATGGAATGTCAAAACAGGTTTTTTTCCAGTGAAGTTTCAGCTTTGGTGGAGACGTTGGAAACATTCCAAAATTAGGTTTGTTTCCATCAGAACGCGTGTGCTCCACGACGGCATTAATGAGCTCCAATATAGGAGAAACGGTAGCATCGGTCGTAAAATTTTAATCTGATTAATGCAGATCGATTTCATCAATTGTGTAACTATCTTCAATGCAATTACATCCACGTCATGATGACACGTCGTAAATAAAATTTTAAATGTAATGACAACGTGGTGTCATGTCCGCTTTTATTTCCGATGAGCCATCATGACTTGGTAATAATTGCAGTGAAGATAGCTACACGGAAGCATTAATCGATCTGCATTAAACAGATTAAAAATCTGCGACCGTTGTTGCCCTTCCTCCGGTGTTGGAACTGTAAAATCAACTCATCCAGAGCTCGATGCAAACACTCCGTTTCAAGATATTTGTCATCTAAACCAAATGTCTCCTGGAAAAGTGTCAAACAAGTGACTGTCATATAAAATCTATACATTTATTACAAAAAGATTAAGACAAGTCACCTGCGGTTGTTGGGTTACGTAATGATTTAAAGATCACTACCTTGAAAAATTTTAAAGTTAGTCATAATGATTGAATACCTTGAATTTTAGCCTTATTTTGTGCGTTTTTGATTCTTTAAGATTTGTAAGACATTAACTTGATTATATTCAATCTGCTGAAAATGCATCGCTGTGATAACGACTTCACTTGCAGGTGCTATGATAGCTACCGACTCCCCCGTGTAGTAAGCGAAAGCCAAACTTTTCCAGGATTACGTGAATTATGTTACTCGGACGTCCATACCCTGAATTTACGGTAATTTAAGTACCCGCTTTGTTTTACTCTCAACGTTGATGGACATCCAGTTATTGCAATGACGTCCGATAACCGTATTTCACGGTTCATGTGTATTTTATGTGTGTAACCCGTGAAGGCGCAATATATTGTAATTTACCGGGAGCGTAAAATTGTGAATTACTGCAGTAAATATTGCCTAGTATTTTGTATGATTTAACCTCATCGATATTCAGCGGATCTCTGTTCCCTCGGATCGAGACTCACTGTATTCAAAAACGGTTCAAATGGCTCTGAGCACAATGGTACTTAACGTCTGAGGTCAACTTAGAACTACTTAAACTTAACTAACCCAAGTACATCACACACATTCATGCCCGAGGCAGGATTCGAACCTGCGAAAGTAGCGGTCGCGCGGTTCCAGACTGAAGCGCCTAGAACCGCTCGGCCACAGCGGCCGGCAAAGGGGAACATTGTGTAAAGACTTTTCTGTATAACTATCTCAAGATTGTGTTGGTCTTCTAAAACATTATCAATCGAATAGCA
Source organism: Schistocerca piceifrons (assembly GCF_021461385.2). NCBI lineage: Eukaryota > Metazoa > Arthropoda > Insecta > Orthoptera > Acrididae > Schistocerca > Schistocerca piceifrons. The sequence goes on from NC_060143.1 coordinate 560,844,549, forward strand.
TATTTCTCATTTAGATGCTTTCTTTTCTTATCTGAGACAAAACTAACATAAATCTGTGCCTGAAAAGAGGCCAAGGTGATGATTTAGTCCACACTCCTCATAAAACACGTCGAAAATTGTCGCTCAGGGAAGATTAGTGAAACGTCACTACATAGGTCGGTGAGCTACTGAATATATTTTGTACGCTTGCTGCACAATGGCTTCTTGCTTCCCGTATTATCGTAGGCCGTAGGATCTAAGCAGTACACAAAAGTCAATGACAAATCTGTGACCAATGGAAGACTCTGCAAAATACTCCTTACTCGGACCGATGAGTGCATTATATGGATGAATGTTGATACTGTACTTAATGCACTGACTTACTTGGCGAGACGCAGACAATACGTGGAATTTCTTAAGTCAGAAATTGGCAGTGATCGATTGGACAACCACTGCAAAAGTATATGTTAAGAACGAACATGGGAAAACGGCGACGTATGACAAATCTACAGAAAGGTTTGCATAATACCCAAAATAATGACCACGCTATAAACATAGGAAGGAGTAGGAAATAAGATGCCTGTCGACTGCTGCTCCGGCCAATGAAAGAAAGACATGCTGATAGCTGTGAAAAAACTCGAATCTCTTTAACGTATCGAATAAGAAAAAAAATGTATGCTACATAATACGACTGCGTCTGTATCTCGTTGACAAATTCTGCGGTACTACGAATAAACTGTTCTTGAAATAAATGGGAGGTAGCGGCTTCAGCGCAGACTCTGTGAAAGGAGCTCGTTGTAAACGATCCTGTGACCAGACTAATTCCAGCATAGTGAACTGTATCCTCTATGTTAAGCTATGAGAGTCTAACAGAGCCATATACATTGCACCCATAAGGTGAATTTCACACAGTGTCCACAGTTTCGCTTTATACCTCGGTTTCTTTGTGCTTCATGAACGTGGTGTACTATGCAAATTTAATTGATCATATAATTAGCTGCACTTTCAAGTCAATGACTTTTTCGTTTCAGCTTATCACAACATTATCTACCTTGTTATTGTTTATTCTTATTTCAGGTCATAATAGGCCAAAGGAAAATAAAAAAAATATCGAAAATACCACAGAAACTTTGACTGGTATGTCTGTATAAGTTTTTACCACCTATCATGCTGTAAGGTATTTTCTGATGTTTTTTTTTTTTTTTTTTTGTTAATTCACTGTCTCCGCACCTGTTGGAACGCGAAACATTTCAATGTATATCTATTAGCAATATAGGTTACTTGTAAATGTAAATCTATCAGCAATATAGGTTACTTTAGAACTTAATAACATGGAGGGCGTAAGGACTCGTAAAACGTGCCTCGCAGGCCTGTGAGTGGAGCTGACCGAGGGTATCACAGGAACTCTCAACATTTATATATATATAAAAAAAAAATCTAAAAAAACTGTTTGGGCAAGTATGCGGGTAGCCGTCTCTCTCCAGGATAGGTTAACAGTGGTCGAGTGAGATTTCAAGAACCCAGACAGAAACTGAGCACGATTTAAGGCGACGGTTATGTGCTCCAAGGTATTCCCCGGGCAAATGGCGAGGGCATACGATAGCTAATTGGATATTTTCGATGCTGCCCGAGTTTAAGAAGGGGACGTAAAACGGCTTGCTACCAAGAGGCAAGAAATGATTCATTTTCCTCTTTAAAGTTCAAAGGTTCGAGCAGCATTTGTTTAGTATTTATATGAAAATGGTATCTGTTCTTTCGGACTCAGTAAGATTGTCTGCCACGAGTAACGAGTGTAGTGGACAGGGGCACTACGAATGTAGTGTGTGGACATTAAATTCGGAATTTGAGTCTCACGGGGAGCGTGCAAGGGATAAATCCCTGCAGTCGCACTATCCTCTGTGCCCTTGGTGGCTCAGATGGTCAGAGCGTCTGCCATGTAAGCAGGAGATCCTGGGTTCGAGTCCCGGTTGGGGGACACATATTCAACTGTTCATTGATGTTTATCAAGGCCTGTTGACAGCTTAGGGTCTCGATTTAATTATCATCTTTAGTATTTACAGTAAGAGCAGCAACATAATTTAATAGATGTTGTCGTGAACTGGTGCCGTGTAATGTGCTCTGCTGAATCCAGGATACAGAGGTTACAGTTTGCAACACGTCATTCTCCTGTCGCTTGTACTTATTGTGAACCCCAGCACCAGTCTTCAGGTGCCTGGGGGATGAGGACCATTCTCCAACTGGAGATTATGGGCAGGCCGTTCCTTAACCCTGGTAAACTGGTGGTCGAGTGGAGTGCCTTTGCTCTTTTCAAAGACGGGTGATATCCACAGGATGGTTGGTGCTTCCTAAACAGCTGTATGGCTCTCAAATGTTCTCTGGAGGTCGACTGGTTAGAAGGTCTGCATGAGAGTGCCTCTTATTTGGAAATATTTCGAAACTTCGTGTTCTGCTGGGGTTTCACAGGTTCCAATCTATGTAATTCTCTACACTGTTGTGAGAAGGTGCATTATTTGTAGTTGTTCATTTAGTAGCTTCATTTTACAGGCAGTTTGCAGTACTGTTGTACATAATATTAGTGCAGCTTTATTTGTGGGGGAAGAGATATGCGCATTTGTCACCAGGGTTTATCAAATACCACCATATTACTGGCATATCTGTGTTCTCACAAATACCGTATGCTGAAATTGGTTGGTCGAGTCACGGAATAGGAGCAGACAGCGAGGTCATCGTTCCCATACATTTGGAGAAGGATGGGAAAGGAAGGCGGCCGTGGCCTTTCAAAGGAATCGCCCCGGAGTTAACGTGAAGCGGTATCGGGAAATCACGGAAAACCTAAATCAGGATAGCCAGACGCGGGTTTGAATCGTTGTACTCCCGACTGCGAGTCCAGTGTGCTAACCACTGCGCCACCTCGCTCGATAATACAATTTGAGTTATACATGGTGTAACGGGTATAAGTGCCGGCCGGTGTGGCCCAGCGGTTCTAGGCGCTTCAGTCTGGAACCGCGGCCGCTACGGTCGCAGGTTCGAATCCTCCTCGGGAATGGATGTGTGTGATGTCCTTAGGTTAGTTAGGTTTAAGTAGTTCTAATGTCTAGGGGACTGATGACCTCAGATGTTAAGTCCCATAGTGCTCAGAGCCATTTGAACGGGTATAAGTGCAGATATTCTAACATATGGTACCTCAGCATGTACACAGATCTGTGTTGGTTGTTCTATTTCTGCCTCAAACACTCTTCCCGCAAACACATCACGTAATTTATTACCAGATGTTTCCTGCACGGGCGTAACTGCACCACGACGTGAACTGTGTCAGCAGTCCACATTTCAGCACCTGACTATCTACCCAGGGGCAAATAAGCATTAATGGCTAGGTCGGGCCACGTGTATCTAAAGTACTAACAAACTTAAAAACATATTATTCGTAATAGCTATAAATATTAGTCTGCAAATGAAGTAGATACTGATATACTATTGCTCACTACAGTGTCCTCAGTCACCAATAAAAATGTCTTCACTCACACCCGTTACACTTTGTATGTAGCCTATGAGTTGATTATGCGTAACTCAATTGTTTAGTAAGGAGTTTTCAGCCTTTAATAGCTTAGAAAAATTTGGACGTTGGAAATTTCCCTGGTGTAAAGAACTTTCATCTAACTGTTCAACTGAGGCTGAATGTGTTAACACATGTCCTATCATCTTTCTGCTTCTTCCTGCCAGTATTTTTCATATATTACTTTCCTTTCCGTATCTGCAGAGAACCTCCTTTTTCCTTACCGTATCAGTCCACCTAACTTCCAACATGTCTTCTACTGCAATAGATCTCGAATGCTTCGATTCTGTTCCGTTCCGGTTTCCCGAAACTAAATGTTTAACAAGCATACACTACTACGCTCTGAACCTACGTTCTCAGAACTTTCTTCTTCAAATTAAGGCCTATGTTTAATATTAGCAGACTTCTATTCGCCAGAAATGACTTTCATACCAGTAGAAGTTTGCTTTTTATGTCTTGCTTGCTTCGTCCATCATGCGTATTTTGCTGCCTAGGCAGCAGAATTCCTTAATGTCGTCTACTGCGTAATCCCAAATTCTGACGTTAAGTTTCTCGCTGTTCTCACTTCTCCTACATTTCATTAGTATCGTCTTTCTTCGATTTACTCTCGAGTCACATTCTGTACTTATTAGACTGTTCATTCCATGCAACAGATTCTGTAATTCATCTTTATTTTCACTCAGGATAGCAGTTTCATCAGCGAATCTTAGCATTATATTATTTCACTCCGAATTTTAATGCCTCTTTTGAACGCTCCTTTTATTTTCGTCGTTCTTTCTTCGATTTATTGATTGAAAAGTAGGAACGACAGACTGTATTCCTGTCTTACAACCTTTTTAATCTGAGCACCTCATTCTTGTTTATTACCAATCTTTCCCATAGCTTACCACTATTTTTCTCAGAATTTCGAACACCTTCACCATTTACATTGCCGAGCGTTTTTTCCAGGTCGACAGATCCTACTAACGTTTCTTGTTTTTCTTCGGCTTTGCTTCCATTACCAACAGCAACGCCAGAACTGCCAATGTGGAGCCTTTACGTTTCCTAAAGCAAATCTCCATTTTCATTACCACTCTGATGTATATTACTCTTGTCAGCAAATTGGACGCAGCCGGCCTCGGTGGCCGTGCGGTTCTAGGCGCTCCAGTTCGGAACCGCGCTGCTGCTACGGTCGCAGGTTCGAGTCCTGCCTCGGGCATGGATGTGTGTGACGTCTTTAGGTTTAAGGAGTTCTAAGTCTAGGGGACTGATGACCTCAGATGTTGAGTCCCATAGTGCTCAGAGCCATTTGAACCATTTTTGAACTTGGACGCATGAGCTGTTAAGATGAGTGTGCAACAGTTCTAGCTCTTGTCGCGTTTCGCTGTTTTTGGAATTGCATCGATGATGTTTTCTTCGAAAGTCTCGTGGAATATCACCAGTCTCATGCATTCTACACAACAGCCTGTATAGTTGTTTTGTTGCCCCTACATTGGACATTCTGATGGAATGTTATCTATGCATTCTGCCTTATTCGACCTTAAGTTGTCCAAAACATTTTTTTTGTTTTAATTTTGGTTCTATGACTGGATCTCCTATCTCTTCCCTGTAACTCTTGTTTCTTCTTCTATCACCTCCTTAGGCAATATCTCCCCCTCATAGAGGACCCCAATGTACTATCCGTGCTCTCCTTTCCATTTAACAGTCGAATTCGCACTCTTAATGTTACCGTCTCTTCTTTTAATTTCACCGAAGAGTATTTTGACTTTTTTTCTATATGCTTAGTCACATCATTTTTTTTCAATTTCATCTTATTTTTCATGTAGGCATTTCGCCTTAGCTTCCCTGAAATTCCTATTTTTTTTTTCATTCCTAACTAACCTGTATTTCTGTATTCCTGAATTTCTCTGCGCATTTTAGTAATCCCCTCTTTCGTCGAACAACTGAAGCATTTCTGCTGTTATCTATGGTTTCTGCACTGTTACCGTTCTTGTACCTACGGTACTTTATCTACGTACGTTGATTACAGTTTCTCAAGACTGTTGTGAGTGACGTCCATTTCTAAAAGTAATTTTATAGCAAGTTCGAAAAATAAATCTTTTAATGGGAACGTTATAACTTTAATTTCACCTCTCGCTTTCGAATTAGAAAATTACGAGACTTTCAGGGGTCAGGGTGGCGCGACAAAATGTTGCGAACAAACGTACAGTGCCATTCGTAACGTAACAGTTATAAGGGTATTGGGCTCCACGTTGGGACTGATTCACTAAATTTTCGACTACAAAAGTGGGTGACTTTACAACTGTTCTCTGTAACAATTCAGCGTTACTGTTCTTATTATATGTTGTGCCTTTATTAGCCTGCTGACTTTTCTAAAGATTCCATTTCGATCACTGTCTTGAGTTACCATGCGAACACTGCTAGCACCAAGTCTAAATCTATTACACCTCCATATGTTGGCTGTGGAAACTCTCTACTCGCTTTCAGAAATGGTTCAAATGGCTCTATGCAATATGGGACTTAACATCTGAGGTCATCAGTCCCCTAGAACTTAGAACTACTTAAACCTAACTAACCTAAGGACATGACACACATCCATGCTCGAGGCAGGAATCGAACCTGCGACTGTAGCAGTCGCGCTCTCTATTCGCTTTTAATCAGCACCTTAATTACATCTACCACCACAGATCTTCAAAAGAAGTGTTTCTCACAACTGATTATCCATACAATAACTGGTCAGACAAAGCGATGTTGTAATTTGTATCTATTCAGTACGGTAGGAAAACAACAGCCGGAACGTCATTCTCGCGTACCGGACTTTCTTGTGGCCCTTCGATTGGTGACATGACACGATATCCGTGAAACCAGCAACCACATTCCGCGTAGTCCTCTACCACCATCGTTCATCCCGTGGAGAATTATAGCAAGTCTCCTTGAAGTATATTCAGTATCCTACGATGTGAATAACAGTGATGAAACAATGGTTAAGAGCTTGTTGATGCTTCTTCGGAACGAAATGCAGCAGCGATTCTCCATGGCATGCATTCAGCAATTCTTTAGTATGTTACTGCGGTATGTGACACCACACGTCGACATACATGTCTCCCAATTCCTGTAATTGCTGGTCAGCGTTATGTGGGCATGGAGGTAGAGTATAGCAGCGTCCCACATGTGCGCCAGTGAATTCAGCAGTGGTAGTGAATACATCAACATGAGTCCACTAACATGCTGTTGAAATCACTGTAGCTCGATTTCGGCATAGCGACACGGATAATTAACCTGCTTTAAGGCCTCATAGCCGTCTGGGAAGACTTCAGACTTGAAGGGTTCCACATAGTGGCAACAATCGTCGTAGAGGCCAGAGCTTCAATGGGGCCTTCGATTACTACCAAAGGTCCAATGGAAGCCATCTGATTGTCCCTCATAGCATAATAGTATCCGGAGAGTCTTGTATAAGTAGCACAATGCATATTTCGAAGACGCGTTCGCCTAAACGATGATGATGTTTGGTTTGTGGAGCACTGTCATCAGCGCCCGTACAAAGTCCTAATTACTACACTGCACAATTTTTTACACAGTCCAATCCAGCCAGTGTCACAAATGATGATGATGATGATGATGATGAAGAAATGATAAGGACAACACACGCAGTCCCCGAGCAGAGAAATGCGTTCGCCTAGATGACAGTGTAACCATACATGAACTGTGACTCGGTACAACAAGAAACGTGATTCATCCGACTAGGTGACACTTTTCCATTGATTAATGGTCCAATCTCGAAGATTCAGAGCCCACATCAGTCGTAATAGACGTTGTGTTTGGCTCAGCAGGAAAATATTTAAGGGTTTTGTGTCTGTGTGGCTGTGTTGCGTATACCTCAATGTCCCAGATACTGACACTTCAGCATTAGGATCATTCATGTTCGTCCACGTTCGTCCGTGTTAGGTGCAGGGGTGGACTCACCTGCAGTAGTTCCGTCTGTATGCTGCGTATGTCCTCGTTTATCTACCCGTGTCACGACCGGAGGCGTTGAATCCACCAAATTTGATCCACTTGGTTTAGATCTGGGATGTTGTCTGTGGGTTTACATCACACACACACACACACATGCGCGTGCCCACGCGCGCGCTCATACGCACACAAAATAATTATTTCAAGTGAAAGCAAATTTATAATGTGTTACCTGAAGTGACATCGTCATTGCGTGTGACATGTGTTGTACGCACGTTTAAAATGTACAATTGATGAATGAAATCTGTGAAAACCACCGAAAAAAGGACGCTGCTTCATCCTTCATCATTTTAATACCAGCTGTTATATAGGATGTAAACAACTAATTATAACTGACGGAGAAATTCGCAACATAAACGAAACTTGCTAGACGTGTTTCTACGTCTCAAGATGAGGTGTATCAAGGGGAGGTTAACTATCTTTCGGTTCAAAAAAATTGATTGTTTTTAAATTGCATTTTTGGATCCGTAAAAGTGTTTAGAATCCACCCCTGAAACGGTTTTTCCGAATACGGAACGGAAATGTTTGTTATTCGCGGTTCAACAAAAAAATTCACCTGTCTGAAATCGGCCTTTTTCACGCACCAGTCTTATTTTTTCGGAGGACGAGTTATAGTACCGGTGCTTTCGAAAAAAAAAAAAAACACAAAATTCAAATGAAAGTTTGAACGCGTGTGTTTGGAAGTTAGCCCCCAAGCAATTGCATTCTTTTGCGAAGACAGTAGAGACTGCGACTTTCCTGGCAGTGAGCAGCTTCAACGAAGGGTATTCAGCAGTTCTGAAGACCATAAGAACGATGGACCTCAGCCTGGAACTCTATTCGACGCAGTTCGCCAAGCATGCGGATGGCCACCGGATTCAAGTGGCCGAAAACCGCTTGTCACCGGCCGTACGAGCTGCTCTGGAGCAGCGCAGAATGGCCCACATCGAGCAGAACGCCCTGTACGAGGAAGAGGAAGGACTAGTTTATGGACCCGAAATAGCAAATTGAACGTAAGTTGGATAATGTTCCATTTATATGTAGTCAAAACTTCAAACTCGTTTTTCTCGAAATGAATTTTTTTTTATCGCGCGGTATGGTAACTTCAAATAAACTGAACCGATTGGCATGATTATTTGTTTCCGACGAAGCTAACTAAATTGTGTAGAAGTTGTACCACTTTTATTCTGATCCATCAACTATAAATATTTTTACTTGGCCGACGAATTCGAAAAATCGATGAAAAAACCCTATTTGATTCAAATGGCCGCCATTTATTTTCCTATGGTCCAAATAGCTTAAGCGAGGTACAGCTCCTGAAGAATCTTACATACTTGGCTAACGGCAACTCAGTTTTGATTTGAGACGAGCCTGCTGGCCTGTGACATACCGCGCGTGGAGGTCTACATCGAAATTTTGTTTCGTTCCGACGGCATTTCCGCCTTTGCTCTTCGACAATTCCGGTCGAAAATCTTCCAGTTTGTAGAGGAAATATCAATAAACATTTTGTCCAAATATTACATTGATATCTAAAACACCTCCCGAGAAAAAAATTCTCACAGAGCATGCTTTTTCGGGCGAAAGAGTGTAATCCTCCCCTTAACCAGTGGCGTGAGAGTGATGCTAGAAGCGCCACTGTGAGGCCTCAGATTAGGTTTGCTTTGAATACAGTTTGTAACGGTCGTCAACGTTAGTTACTTTTGAGATTGGTGGTGGTGGGTTGATGTTAGTCGACATGTCTTTGAGGTGACGAAGACGCTATCAGCAGCACTTTGAACGAGATAGTGCGATAGGGCTACGAGAAATTGGATGCCTCTTCCGCGATATTATAGAAAAACTTGTCAGGATTCTAGCCACTTTACAAGACTACTGGTAGCGGTGGTCACGAGAACGTATGGTCGCAAGAAGATCGGACTCCAGGCGGAAATATGGCACTACCGAGGGGGAAGACAGTCGTTTTCCACTTATAGCTCTGGCGCATCATACTGCATCTGCAGCAGCAACCTGAACGTTGGACCTGTACCAGGAATGATGGTCGGGGATGCGATTTCGTATGACAACAGTACCTTTCTGATTATCCCACACGCCCTGACAGCAAATCTGGATATTCTACCTGTTGCGCTGCTACTCGAACGGGGTGTTTTCCAACAGGATAAAACGCACCTACATACTGCAGCTGTAACCCAACATGCTCTACAGAGTGTCAACATGCTACCTTGGTCTGCTCAATCACCAATCAACGTGAACATACGACACGTCATCGGACGACAACTCCTATGTCGTCTACAGCGAGCGTTCGCTGACGAAGAGCAACAAGCTTGGAATTCCGACCCGCAAACTCACATCCCGCACCTGTACAACACAATGCATGTAAGTTTTCATGCTTGCATTCAACATTCTGGCGGTTACATCGGTTATTAATGTACGAGCATTTCACATGTGCAATGAGTTAGCTCGCCCTTACGTTAATCACTACCCCGAAACTTCATTTATATTAATTACGTTCTCTTGTGTTACGATTTTTTCTGTCAGTGTATGATTGCCAAAAAACTTTAATACAATGTATCATCACTTTGAGTGATTTGATTCTTCAGCCAATGGCATCGTCCTTTCGTTCTATATATCAAGGGAAAAAATTCATGGATCACATTTTTTATCGTCTACGTATCTGTTGATACTTCCCAAAAAAAGTTTGTCAGTGTGTCATTCTGTCATTATATTTTTCTATCTACGTTATATCACGTTTTTGGTGGCTTTTATTTTTACTCTTATAAAAATCTGAGAATCAGATCACACATCTGAAAAATGCTATGAAAATATCTATCTCCGTCTCAGCTTCCATAATTATAATACTGAACACGCTATAAAGCAATTATGGCGAATTAGAGGGATGGGTGAGCGAGTGTCCTGATTTTGATTCGATTGGGTGGAATGTGGTGACCTACGCTCTGGAATGTGTTTGCTTGCTATACGATAATTGAAGAATTGTTGCTACCCTCTGATATCGCTATTTGTGTCTTCACCGTCTTCACATTTCTCATTTAGGCTGCCATGGTGCCAGTATTTACTTTCAGCCAATGGTTGGCGTGCAAAGGAACCGCTATCCCTACGACAGCTGAAGAATTATATGTCTCCTGTGCTTCCTCAGTCGCAGGTATGCGTCTTCGGAGTCTCACTGTACATCCTATGATATCGGCAATTACTTATGTTACGTGTAACTAAAGATATAGCTGTCATTCGCGAAATCCGTTGTTCGTTGAGTAAAATTTATTCTATACAAAACTGAGTAGCTTTGATCAGTGACTGTTAAATTTCTCTTAGTACTGGGAGTGTGGACATAAGAATATGTCAGAGTAATTCTTATGCCTTTTGCGAAGGCGGTATTTTTCCAAAACTTACTTCTTTTCATTTAATGTAATCAACATTGAGGCTTACAAGTTTTATACTTTTAAAATTTTGCGAGTTTTGTGAAGATATACGTGTTAAAATTATTATCATACATTTATTTTCCAAGTGTCAGTTCACGCTAAATGTTCGCAATTTTTTTGAATTTGGTAATATCTCAGGTCTTTCATTGTGCTGCCTGTGACTTACTTCTGATATGTGGTTTTAATCTGTATTCTGTGTGTGTGTGTGTGTGTGTGTGTGTGTGTGTGTGTGTGTGTGTGTGTGTGTTCTGGAGTCCGATATGAGTCAAGGGAGAGTGTGAATTCTGGGCTATCCTCAAGCTTATCACCCTATGGCATATATTCATTTGATTCCGGTTTAAGTCTGTATGGGGAGCATATCTGTGTATGGGGAGCATTTTATTGTGCGTGCTTGTAAATTGTGTTTAAAGTTCTTTTTATTCTTGGCAGTGCAAAAAATAGTGAAATATTCAAAAGAAATAATTAGAAGTGTTTTCCTGGTAATACAGTTGTGTGTTTATTCAAACGTTGTCTTACTATCTGACTTGTTAATTATAGTTTACGTTAATTTAAAACTGCTGAGGTACAAAAAAATATGGAGATTGTTTGCTCGGCACCTTACCACTGCAAGCACCACATTCCCTACCATATCATTGACTTTTCTGATTGAATCGCTAGTGGCTTCCTAAAATGTACTGCCAATAAAGGAATGCAAATGTTAAAGCCTGCAACGCACCCTCTTATTCTTGAAGAACGAGGGAAATCAAGTGACTGTAAAGAGCCCGTGTACGATTGCATCACTGGCAACCGCAGGAAAATACGCTCGCAAACCTCTTTAATTCCGTATGACATGAAAACAGCAGTACTCTGGCCGTGGAAGGGCTAGTTGGTCTTACGCCAGGGGCAGACAGGTGCGACGGCACGACAAAAAAAATCTGACAAACGACTGGTCGGCAAAATGTGGTCAGGTAACAATGAGCTGCCCGCCGGGCGCGTCCTATCTGTTTGCGCGGGCGGGTTGTGAGCGTGCTATTTGTCCGCGGCAGACACCTGCCGATAATGGAACCACTGTGCGGAGGGAACGACGCTTATCAGCCGGTGCCTGCGAGAGGGCGGCGAGCGAGAGCTCATTGTGTGCGTCTGGCGAGGCCCGGTTCTGCTGCACACCAGACGGCCGATCTGTTTTATTCCAAGCGTTCCTCGTTTACTGTCCCAATAATAGTGAAGGGAGTCGCCTTGGGATAGTTGTTCTACAAGAGCAATAATAGCCTGTTGTTTACGAAATCATATAAAATTTTAGAAGAAATAATGTGCTTTTGTCCGCTCCACATCGTATGCCTAAGATGGTACATAAGCGCAACGAACAAAATGCTAGTCACCTTTCTAGAAAGGAAGACTGATCGCTCTGAAGCACTGTAGGTGGTACCACACGATGGTGTGACCCTCCATCGCCGTATAAGTCAGGGCAATAAAAAGTGTTTATGGGCCAGTCAGTTGTATTGAGTTAGCGCACCGAAATGCCTCAACTTGCAGACGTGATACAGTGCATGATAAAATAACAAGAAGGCTACTGGGACCCGGTTGGGCGGTTGGTTGATTCGGGGGAGTGAACCAAGCGAGGTCGTCAAATAAATGGTTCAAATGGCTCTGAGCACTATGGGACTTAACATTTGTGGTCATCAGTCCCCTAGAACTTAGAACTACTTAAACCTAACTAACCTAAGGACATCACACACATCCATGCCCGAGGCAGGATTCGAACCTGCGGCCTTAGTGGTCACGCGGTTCCAGACTGAAGCGCCTAGACGAGGTCGTCAGTCCCATCGTATTAAGGAAGGATGGAGAAGGAAGTCGGCTATGCCCTTTCAAAGGAACCATCCCGGCATTTGCCTGAAGCGATTTAGGGAAATCACGGAAAACCTAAATCAGGATGGCCGGAGGCGGGTTTGAACCATCATCCTCCCGAATGCGAGTCCAATGGGCTAACCAGTGCGCCACTTCGCTCGGTCTGAGATCCCAGAAGTTAACCCTTTTACCAACCGATGTTCTTACCCGTAGAAGGAAAGAAGATGTTGAACGTATCTACCAAATCCGGTATCTCCTATGCGCCAAGGTGCGTACTGAATCTTACGAACGCTGCGACAAACCATCCATCCGCCGTAAGAAGTGAACGTTTGCGACACACTGGTAAACTCTGCTCATTGTTGCGGTGTGTCAAGTGTGGCGGTCCTTGTGGATCGGACGCCTGTCCACTCCTGGCCTCGGAAATCCCCGAATGCCCTACTTCTGACGATCCCCTACACCTGGTCTCCTGGAAGCCTTGTTTTCCATTCGGACGTGCACTGGAGCACAACATAAATGAAGTTGCCGATTCGTTGTCGTATCGATGCAGAGTGTCCAGAATGTCCGAGACGTCTGTGAGGAACGGTGTACTGCTCGCAGCCGTGCAAACTGATCTGTGAGCAGCAGTCGTAGAAATATCCTAACAGACATTAACCAAAGACAAGGGTCCCGACCTGCAGTTTCAATGCAGATCCATCTCAACCAATTTCCGAGCAGACATTGCGAAGGGTGAAAGGTGGCTACACTGAGCCACAGCGCCAGAGATTGCGCCAGAGAGTATTATTCAGCCGCCTCCACTGGCAGTGCTTATCGAGAAGTCGTGGTGGAGAGTGCTTATTGAGAAGTAGCAGTAGGCAGTGCTTGTTGAGATGTTGCAGTGGCGAGTCGTAGTTGAGAAGTTGCGGTAGTGAGTGCTTGTTCAGAACTTGTAGTATTGTTTTGATGGGCTAGACTCCAGATGTTGTTGGACTGGGGATGCTGTAATGATCAGAGTGTGCTTTTCGTCAATATATATGAAGGTAAAAAGTTCCTTTTTTTTCATTAAAAAAATGGTTGAAATGGCTCTGAGCACTATGGAACTCAACTGCTGAGGTCTTCAGTCCCCTAGAACTTAGAACTAGTTAAACCTAACTAACCTAAGGACATCACAAACATCCATGCCCGAGGCAGGATTCGAACCTACGACCGTAGCGGTCTTGCGGTTCCAGACTGCAGAGCCTTTAACCGCACGGCCACTTCGACCGGCTTTTTTCATTATTTCAATGTCTTAAACATCAATGCCTCTTGGTCACAGGTTCAGTCAACAAAGCATCTGGCTCGTGTTCTTGTATTAGACTGTATTTCTGGTTTCTATGTTCAATTATAGTATTTCTGTTTTTTTTTAATTACTTCAGTATAAATGGTGTTTAAAATATCTGGTCTTATTGAGGAAGAACCGTGCCAGATGTGTACGTTGAATCACACTTCCACATACAGAACAGCGACACTTGTGCCTTGTTGTTTCGTAGGTTTTATAGTTGCTGGGGACGTAATTAATTAATTGTGTTAACGGAAGTTTTCTTTCGTTCTTTGTTGTTATTCTATGCAGTCAGATTGCGTACTATACCAGACAGGGCCAACCGGTTACGAGACTGCGTAAACGGACAGTCAGCTACTAAAATTAAAATTATTTGCATTTTTATATAATTAAGCCCCCATGCAAGGGAAGTGCATGCAATGAACAACTGAGGTGTGGTGCCTCGCAAAAAGCAGTCATTCACAGCGCCACGTAAGGCTGCAGGATTTCAATGGGCCGAAAAAAGAAAGCTGGTCAGTAGGTACGTGACTGGAGCTGTGCCGTCAAGTCCGAAGAGTCTTCATTTTTCCGCGTTTCCAATGACAGGCGTCGAGTGAATCAAGTCGTTCTTAAGGCGGCTTTCCGTTCTCGAAGTTTAAAAAAAAAATTCGATTTTGACTCGTTATAGTCTTAAGGTATGTGAGCAAGAGGAATTTGCAAAAAACTAATCCTTATATGTAAAAATCACGATTCAATAGAAGCGCGCCTATGCCCACTCTAGCCACTCTCGTTGCTTGGGCCGTTGCGACTCTGTTCAACTTATCTTCCTCCGTAACCCTATTATAACATTATAGGTTGAAGAAAATATCAACACAGCTGTTAGACTTTCCCAGCAGATGTTTCAAGTTTATATTTATGCAGGGTGTTACAAAAGTGATGGTCAATATTTAGAGATATGACAGGAATGAACATCTGAGACAAAAACATCAAGTAAACATGGGCTCCAAAACGCTTGCCTTAAGCGCCATGAGCCATTTTTGATCTTAGATATTGTGAAACATATCTCTTCTACCGCAAGCTCTTTGTTTTTCACATTCTGCAAAGCGTAAGTATCGATCGAAACAAGAAAAGAACTGTCCAGTAAACACCTACTCTAAAACGCAAAGCGTAAAAGTTATGCGCACTTATTAATCAGATGAGTTGTGTTTCAAATTAGCGAAGATGAACAAGTACATTTCATAGTACATGTTTACTGCGCAGTTTTTCTGGTTTTGTTTCATACTACCACTTCCCAAAATATGGAAAGCAAAGAGCTCTGTGTAGAGCACTCTGTAGAGCATGTTGGATTACAGCTGCGGAACGTAGTCTTGCGTTATGCTGTTGGAAACAACAGTTCCACAGCACTGAAGATCAAGAATTGCTCGTACCTCTCGTAGGTCTTAAGTGATGCGTTTTAGAGTCCATGTTTCCTTGAAGTTTTTGGTTCGGGTGATCACTCGTGTCTTATCTCTGAATATTGACCATCATATATATAAAGTTTTCGACAAAGTGATATGGAAAAAAAACGATTATGCTGCCACTTTTTCACAGGAGTTCTTCGAAAGACAATCTCCAAAAAAATTACTATCCTTTCTGAAAGTTAGTATAGATGGAAGCAAGCTAAGGTGAACGTGGCACTGGATACTCTTGATCGTGACGAGGAGCGAAGCTATTGAAGCTATTGCTGATGTGCGCAGACATCTGACTGAAGTACCCGCCTTCGGTGGCCGAAAGCCGCGACTCACGCTCGTGCGGTGGCGCTCAGTTCGGAGGTAAGTCGGTTCGAATCCTCGTGCTGTATAAAACTTCCACTGCCAGTATTTGGCCAGCACAGGAAGGACAGATTATGGCGTCAATTTCATGATCACCAATGTTTGTGCCTATGTTATGGACTAAATATACCTTTCCGCGGAGTCTCACGAAGAGAGGGCATGTGACGCTGTCGTTCGTGGTGGTGATTGGTCTGTGGGATGGGGGTGTTACCCTGGAGGCCCCTTTACTGCTATTCGAAAGTAGTAGGGTATAGTAGGGTATGTGCTGTCACCAACTTTCACCCTCACAGCTCAAAAAAAAAAAAATAGTTGAAATGGCTCTGAGCACTATGGGACATAACATCTGAGGTCATCAGTCCCCTAGAACTTAGATCTACTTGAACCTAACTAAGCGAAGGACATCACACACATCCATGCCCGAGGCAGGATTCGAACCTGCGACCGTAGCGGTCGCGCGGTTCCGGACTGAAGTGCCTAGAACCGCTCGACCACAACGGCCGGCCCTCACCGTTCTCGCATCATCTCCAACATTACACACACACACACACACACACACACACACACACACACACACACACACACACCTGAACCTACACTTCGCGGTGTCCAATCCGTTCATGCCATGGGACTCTACTGCCTGAGGACAATTTGATGGAGAAATATCTTGAAACCTATAGGCAGAACAACACACGTTTTTGAGCTTGAAGGTCGTACAAGTTGCTAATAGTCAGGCGTGGGTCATTTTTAGCGACAAGTTTAATGGTGTTGTGAATAGCATGAAAGTCATGGAAGTCGTTATCGTAGCACAGCTTGTTCATTTGCCACGCAAAGCGGCGATAAATTGCTCGAGCGTTCGGAAGGACGCTTTTTCCCTAGCAGCTTCGAAGCCAAAATTGTGGCTAGAGAGAGCCACACTTTTGAAAACGAGATCTTAGAAGAAGACGAAAGTTTCCTGCATGGCACACGAAGGTAGATTAATGGTAAGGTGAAACATTTTAAAGTTATGTATAAGAAATCGATCTCAAAAGTTTTAAGTCATATTTCACAATAGAAAGTTTTATACGGTGGTTCGCATGATTAAGAATTCTACTGAAAAAAATTGGAAGATGTTTTACATTTAAGAAGTTAGACGCTTGTGATTTTGACATGAACATAAAATCTGGTACCGAGGGCCGCGGGTTTCGAATCCGCACCAGACGGCATGGAACTCGATAACCACTAGAGGTCTCCGCAGCAGTCGCACCCTAAGCCGTGGCTGCGCGCGCTCCTGGCCGCGAGTCTAAAGCGAGGGCGCCACTGTGGAGCAAGTGGTCCCAGCGGGCAATAGCGACATACCTTGTCGTGTATTTAGGCGGCTGCCTCTCACACAGCGAGGCAGTCTGGTATTCCCATTGAGGCAGTTCATATCTCGCTTCCAGACATCGTGCTTAATTTCCGTTTACGAGTGGACGTTGTTTTGATTTCGTGAGGTTATCTCTTGTGATCCCGTTGCTTAACACTTTGTTGCCGATCTTGGTGTTGCGCTCGGTTGTCTGCCGTCGTGCTTGTCCCTCCATTCCCGTTCGTCCGTCTTGTTTGTTCGCGGGCAGCTCCCGTTCGGCCCCGCCGCGTTTTCGTTAGCAGCAACCCCGCAACCGTTCCTGTCGCGGTTACAACATAAAAAACACATTTAAAGAGAGCAAGACAGGTAGATTTCAGGTGGCCGCCATTTTGATATGTACATGAGGAAATTTGGTTTTTGCCATTCATGTTGAAGAGAATTTAATTACGATAGTGTGCGTGTGTTTCATTTTGATTGAAGGACTATATTTCTCCCTGAATTGTGTCAACGGTTTACTTGTATTTATTTCAGCGTTCTGAGCGACCAAGCTTTGCCATTCCTCTTACATCCAAGTCAGCAGTATGTTGTGGAGAATCCCATGTCCCGCCTTCCACTCATGTTCAGAGGGGTGCAGGCCTACGTTCCTGGTCTGCCGAGCACTCGGATACCCTACAGCACCTCAATTGGTCGTATAAATCATCCGAACTTAGACCGGCAGAAATTATCTGGGACGAGTGAAACAATGGTTGAAACATAGCGATCAACATTCCAGCAGTCTGGTAGTTCTACAGGATCTAATCGCCAGTGAGTGGCTTCATCATCCGCCTGCTTAGCTGAGTGGTCAGTCTGGCTTTAGCTGTCGCAGCTCCTCAAGTTTGCTCCGTGAACGTTCAGTGCTTACACCAGTGTTTTCGTGTTTCGTGCTCGTTTATTGACGTTTTGCACGTGAATTAAGCGTTATCGATTGGTCTTCGTCCGTGTCATCTTTCTACGTAGTGCCGTTGGGATTTCGGCGTTGTCCGAGATTTCTTCGCTGCAGAACACCATGGCAAACTCCATGAGAAAAAACACCGTGACTTTTACCTTCGACAAGTACACCCGTCGAGTACAGCCCTCTGCACTTGAAATACACGACTGGATTACCGAGGTAATTGGCCTTCATTCTGAATCTGTTCATACCATGCAGCTAGACTCTGATGAATACTGCATTTTTGTAAAGTTTAACGATTCGGTGAGTGTAGACCGCTTTCTGGCAAAATTTGGTTATGAAACGGAATTTATACACCGTGATGGTACTAAAAGTACTGTCATACTCCGGAATTCCGAGTCTGTAATTGGGAATGTTAGGGTTTTGAATATTCCCATAGAAGTAGACAACTCGAAAATTAAAGATGTCCTTTCAAAGTATGGGGCTGTCAGGCAAATAGTCAACGAAAGGTGGGCTTCACATTTCAAGCTGCAGTGCTTTAACGGCATTCGCTCCGTGGAGATGAAAGTGAAGGCAAACATTCCCTCCCACATCCTTGTTGACGGGCACATGGCGCATGTTATGTACTCAGGGCAGACCCCTACATGTCATGTATGTAACGAGTCTGGTCACCTCCGTCAGGACTGCCCTCGCCGTGTTTTTGTGCTAACAAATAACCTTACGCAACGCCGGAAATTAACACTCAACGATTTGTTGCCAGCCAGTAATACAACAGAGCCGGCGGCTGTCGTGGATCCTGTTACTACCTCTGAAAATGTTGCACTTAATGTTAATGACGTTCCGTCTTTAAAACCTGCATTAACTGCTGAAATTCCGTCCCGTGACAGTGAGATTCCCACTAAAAAGCGTCCTCTAGAGGACACTGAAGAAAATGTTGGTGAGGACTCTTCCTGTGAAACACCCGTTACCAGGAAGCGGAAACCAAGTCCTGAAGGTCTGTTGGAATTGGAAAAAGGAGATGAAATGCAGGTCGATGTGGCTCCCACTTCCGCACAAGGAATTATACCGCCACGAACAGACAGTGACGCAGCTGGTAGTGACCTTTCACAGAAATGTGAACCCGAGCCTGAGGTCACAGCTGCAATAACCACATCAAGTGCACAGCCCATACAGTGCGAACAGTACGAGGAAGTACCAAGTAAACAACCTGCTGACTCCGAAGCGCAACGCCGCGCCGAAGGAGGAAATAAACAAGCATCACCGCCTCGCCAGCAAGACAACACAACAGACAACAAGCCGGAGACAAATATTGACGACTCGCAAGCCACCGCCGTTGCGCCAGACGGCCACCGTCGGAGGCTGCGACCGAAACCAGGTCTTGCTGTCACGCGTCATCAAGCGAAAGCCACACCAGAGAAGAAAGACATCAAGAAAAAGAATATTAAATATGAAGTCATCAGAGCCAACACTGACGAGGAGAAAGAGAAAGACCACAGTGACATAGCAGTGCATTGTCATGATTTCAGGATAATGTTATTTTCAAGCACTTTGTTTAAAAGCAGTAAAATTTTTTCTAGGAAGTTAGTACATGTAATGGGCGCACAGCTTGTAAAGATCGTGCCTTGTAGGGAAGCACGTTGCTGCTATAATCATACCGATCCTCATCCCAAATAGCTTCTTCTGGCATGTCTGTGATGCAAGCTTATAGCATTACTACTATTAACATTAATAAAATACAGTCACCCTTGAAATTGGCAGCTCTAAAAGAATTCTTGTACCAGTCCGGGACAGATATCGCGTTGCTACAAGAAGTTGCGATAAAGGAATTTCGGATCCCAGGCTTTTTTGAAATTGTTAATGTTTCTACGGAAGCCAATCTCGGTACAGCCATTCTTATAAGGGAAGGCATTCCGGTGACTGAAATCGAACGATAGAATCAGGAAGAGCCATAGGCATAAAAATTTTCGATGTGACAGTGCTTAACCTTTACGACCCATCAGGAAATTCCCACAAATTGGATCGTGCGAAGTTTTTTCAAGATGAACTGATTTATTTATTGAGGAAAAATCCGTGTTCTCGTATACTAGGTGGAGATTTTAACTGTGTTTTAAACCAGAAAGATCAACAACCCAACTTCAACTACACGCCACAGTTAAAAAAGTTAGTAAGTGATCTACACCTTAAGGATGTGTGAGAACTTCAGCACCCGACGTCAGCCGGGTTCACGTATATAACCAGCCACTCCCGCAGCAGACTAGATAGAATTTACGTGTCACCAAATTTGCAAAATTATTAATTAAACGTTGAAACTATTCCCGTGTATTTTAGCGATCACAGTACACTTTTAACTTGCTTAAATTTAAGCGTACAGCCAACCCGTCGATTCAGAGGCCAATGGAATTTAAATATCTCTGTTTTAACTGAAGAAGAACTGGAACAGGAAATAAGAGTAGCGTGGACTATGTGCCTCCGTACAGTAGACAAGCACCCAACAGTCATTGACTGGTGGACTAGGAGGGTTAAAGCAAGGCTGCAGAAAGTTGTCATGCAGTATAGTGCAGCGAGGCACAGGGAGTTGAGGAATACAATGGAGTTTTATCATAAAGTTTTAAGAGACTTATATCAACAGGCCCATGATGACGTAATTCGTCTGAATGATTTCAAAAAAATAAAAGCCAAGTTATTAAGCATTAAACGGCAACAGATGGAGGGACTCAAAATTAAATCGAAAGCCACATCAGTCGTAGCAGATGAAAAAGCTTCTCTGTATCACTTGGTGCGGCATGCTAAAAACAGACGTCTAACTTAAATTGATGAAGTCCAGACGCATACTGGTACGAGGCTCACATGCCAGAAACAAATACTGGACGAAGTCCACAGGTACTATGAAACCTTATATGCCCCTACCACAGTGGAAGATGCAGCTCTCGAAGACTCTCACTATTTTAGGTCCAAAATTGTCAGGGACAGACACGGCTGACATCCTGTCACCTATTACTAAAGATGAAATGCATGAGGCAGTGAGTAACTCACCTCTCAAAAAATCTCCGGGACTTGATGGCCTCCCTGTGGAGTTTTATGCCCGCTTCTGGTCTATAATTAGGGACAAGATCACTTCCATGGCAAATGAGGTCCTGAACGGAAAACCGGTCCCTGCAGAGTTTAACGAAAGTAAAATAGTACTGATTCCTAAGAGTAAAGGCAAAACCAATTTTCGGTCTCTTTCGCTACTAAATTCTGATTACAAAATAATTTCGCGTATTATCAACAAAAGACTCTCTGCCTTTTTCAACAAAATATTGAGTCATCATCAATCTTGTTGTCGAACCAGAACGATATTCGAAAGTCTATCTCCATACAGAGACGTCATTGCAATTACCTCAGTGACAAGTATAAAATGTGCTTTAATCTTTATAGATTTCAATAAAACTTTTGACCGCGTTAGTCATAGATACCTCTTTGCGACGCTGTCAAGAATGGCTTTCCACCACCAGATTGTGAACATGCTAAGGAATATTGCAACAGGTATAAATGCGAAAATTGCAATCAATGGCCAAACATCTAAACCCATACAGATAAAGCGAGGGGTTCCACAGGGCAGTCCCTTATCTATGTTTTTATTTTCCGTATCTTTAGAGCCCTTCCTCCGCACTGTCCACGCAAGATTAACAGGCATAATATTGAGTGGTGAGAAAACTGTCATACGAGCTTATGCTGATGACGTGGGCGTTGTAATAAGGAATAAGGTGGAGACAGTTACACTGGAAAGAGAAATCCAAAGGTATTGTCTAGCGTCGGGAGCGACAGCAAATGAAAACAAAAGTCAAATATAGAATCTACGGGGCCCAGATCACCTCCGACTGGCATGGGCAAACAAAGAAAACAAACATAAAACTTTGGAAATAACCTTAATGGCATGTCCGATGCGGATGGCTGCTTTTAACTGGATGGAAACTAGGATTAAAGTTCATGGTGCTGTGATGGAGAACATCCATCGATCTATGGACCTGGTGCAAAAAGTCAGATTCATCAACTCCTGCGTTTTGTCTAAAGCGTATTTCACTGCGCAGGTATTTCCAATCCCTAAACTACTAGCGAAAGGTATCATATCCACTGTTACCAATTATTTATGGCGAGGAGACATATTCATGGTTGGTGCGACTACCGTTATACTGGATGTCAGAACGTTTGGTGGATATTCGCAATAATGCGTCTGCTTTGTTCCTCAAACGGACTTTCCATATACTCAGAGAACTTCCACAATGTATAACCGCAAAGCTCTTTGAGGCTGTGACACCCCATAGCCTACAAGCACCGATTGATGTGTGAAGGATTAATGCCCGTCTGCAGTATGTGAGGAACTTTTTCCTCGAAGCAAGTTATCTTAGTGACGAAATCAGAAGCAACACACGTATCACATCGCGCGACATCATACTTGAAAGGAAGTTAAATGAGGGTAGAAACAAAATTGAAACGAAATTCCCAAATTGTGACTGGAAAGCCGCATGGCGGAACATCAACTATGCCGGGCTATCTACAGACGCTATTTCTGCATGGTACAAGACTTAATAATGTCATCAGCACCAACGAGAGACTATATGGGATCGGTTTAAACCAGACACACCTTTGTGGAAAATGCAATCTGGTGGATACACTCAGCCACAGATTCACCTGTGGTGGCAATGTGCATAACTGGAATTGGATCAGGCAACAAATCGCTTTTCTCACCAGATCCTCTACGGAATATATAACGCCATCGCTCCTCCTGAGACCAGACATGACATACTTTCCGAAATTAAAAACCAACGCCATTAGCTGGTTACTGGGAAAATATGTTAGTTATGTCATCCACACACTTGGGTCGGATAACGAGATAGAATTCCGCGTTTACATGAAGTGTGAATATGCAAAAATCAGCACGTATCGCAACTACAAGAAGCACTACGGCAACATGCTGAAGATCATTTCTGAAAGAATGGGTGCTGGTTAAATATGTGGAACCACTACAACACCTTGAACGAGAACGAACAGAAGAAAATTAAAAGTCACTTGGTTTATTATTATTATTATTTGCTATTACTTTGCTTTCGGAACATTTTTTTTCAAAACATTTTGTTCAAAATTACTCGTATTCAACTTACAAAATATTTGTATGATTCGAGAAGAATTGTTAAGATTTTTTTATCAGTGTTCAGTTTCTACTCAGAGAAGAGGTTTCTTTGTCTTTCTTACATCGGAGAATGGGAATATTGTGTTAAGATTTCTGCACACTTAATGCTATGACCCAACAGGGAACATGAAAAAGGGGTGGGAGGGGTTTGGGCCTCGACGCACTGGCAGTGCCGTGAACAGACCCCACTGCTAGTGCGGCGTGTACCACGCCCTGACCATCCTAAAAATACAAAATAAATAAATAAATAAATAAAAAATAAAAAAATAATAAAAAAAGAAAAGAAAAGTTGTTAATAAAAATTGGATTGCTGGAAAAAAAGGATGGATAAAAAAGTGGATAGAGGAAAAAAGCGTAAAAAAACAAAAGAAAAAAAGAAAACAAAAGAAAAAGTAGTAGTGTGCTTGCCTCCCATGCAAGCGGGCACGGGTTCGATTCGCGTTCGGGTTGGAGATTTTCTCCGCTTGTGTTGTCCTCATCATCTTTTCATCCTCATCACCGGCGCGCAAGTCGCCGAGTGTGGCGTTGAATGAAATAAGACCTGCACGTGTCGGCCGAACTTCGCCGAATAGAGGCCTCCCAGCCAACGATGTCGTACGCTCGTTTCATTTTTTTCCGTCGTCTTCATCTGTGTGTGCCGACCGCGCGGGCCAAGCGGTTCTAGGTGCTTCAGTCAGGAACCGCGCGACTGCTACGGTCGCAGGTTCGAATCCTGCCTCGCGAATGGATGTGTGTGATGTCCTTAGGTTAGTTACGTTTAAGTAGTTCTTCGTTCTAGGGGACTGATGACCTCCGATGTTAAGACCTGTAGTGCTCAGAGTCGTTTGAGCCATTTTTTCTTCATCTGTGTGTGACATGTTGTGTACTCTGGTTCTCGCCGAAATGAGGCTGCTTCCAAGGTTATAGGAGGTATTACATGGCATTAGCATGATGTATGCTGGCGGTGACTGATTTATTGAAATGATGGTGTGGCATCGTTGGCCGGGAGGCCCCATCCTGGGAAGTTCGGACGCCGAGTTGCAAGTCTTACTTCAGGTGACGCTGGATTGGATGACTTAACGTGTCGGTGATGATGAATGATGATAAGGGCAACACGACACCCAGTCCACGAGCGGGGAAAATCTCCATCCTGGCCGGGAATCAAACCCAGGTCCGCTGCATGATCACCACACAGCTAAGCAGGCGAACAATGATTTATTGTATGATGCTTATTACCACAAATCAAAGACGGGGAATGATATGATGCATTACTGCTCATCGAGGTAACCTTCATTGACGACCGTGCACATACTACAGAGGGGTCCAAAAAATGTATTCACTGTTTAAATGTCCATAACTGACAAACTAATTGACAGAGTTGTCTCATTTGGTAGTGTAATACTTTGTAGTTCCGGCAATCGCCACACTAGCGCTGAATTGCGTTGTTTTGTTTTGTCAGATAACAGTCGCCAGACAGTGTTTTGTTCTTAGTTGCACCTAGTTACATCGAGTAAACATGGCTGGCGCAAGGCTTACATTCCATGAAAGAAAATCAGTTTTGAAGTGGTATTTTCAGTACTAAATCATTAATGAGGTTCAACGGCAATGGCGAAATGAGTATCAAACAGAGCCACCGACACGTTTAACGATTCGTCGCATTGGAGGCAAATTTAAAGCCGAAGGCTGTGTTAGAGAAGTACACAAAGAACGATCTGGGCGACCTGTAACAGTAACAAGTCCAGCTAACTCCCGTCGTGTGTTACAACAATTCACTCGTTCACCACAGAAGTCTGTGAGACAGTGTGCCCGTGAAACTGGAGTGAGTCACTCAACTCTGAGTCTGAAATATTACTATCGAGAGCAGCAGCGGGCGAACAGTTACTGAGAGGAGTCGGAAGTGAAGGACGCGGCCTGTGGTGAAGAGAAGCCGCGCGACACGACAGGTCGCAGCCTCCCGCGAAACCGCTAGTAACGCCGGAGGAGACTGTAGTAAAAATTGAGGAATTTTTGGTAGTTCGCCGTTTTGTTGCACGTAGTTGTTGCTTGCTTGCGCAACGGAAGGATTTTGTCAGATTTGTGTATGCACATATTCAGAGTAATATTCGCATCTTTGTTGTGGCCAGAGACGTGTTTATTGAGTATACACGTTGTCGAATATTTAAGGTCTGTGTGAAGTTTGTCTGTGTTTAAATGATCTATTTTGGGAATGTAGTAAATTAAAGTCTGTATTGGCTTCTTTCAATCTGTTTCTTGAAGCTAGTTGACAAAACCCAACCTCATTCAATTTCTATTTTATATATGGCAGTAGTTGTTGCAAAGATTATGACCAAGTGATGCACTCTGCATGGATGGCAGTATTGCTTTTGAAATATTTTTAGCATGTTGCTGATCACGCAGCTGCAGCGGAAAGACGAGGTAAGTTGTCCATTGCGTACAGGAGCATTGCAGAACATTTGTCATGAGTTGTTAGTGAATATTTTCTAACTTGCAGTCAGAAACTTGAGAATTGGTTTATTTATCACTTGTAGGAACAGCGATAAATGTTAGCTTCTCTTTGTTCTCAGGATGAATATTATTATCGCCTGGATTCGACGACACATATTTTCGAACGTCTTTCAGCAGAACACACAAATTTATCAGCGAGTTTAAACATAATTACGAAAGACTTTGCCGGCCGCTGGTGGCCGAGCGGTTCTGGCGCTACAGTCTGGAACCGCGCGACCGCTACGGTCGCAGGTTCGAATCCTGCCTCGGGCATGGATGTGTGTGTTGTCCTTAGGTTAGTTAGGTTTAAGTAATTCTAAGTTCTGGGGGACTTATGACCTCAGCAGTTGAGTCCCATAGTGCTTAGAGCCATTTGAACGAAACACTTTCAATCTATTATTCACCTTACCTCGAACATCCTGTGCAATCTCACTTCGTACACACGGGATTTCTTATTTTCCACTTCTGCGTTGATCCCAAATTTGACGTTAAGCAAGACGGAAATCCCATTTCAACTGTTACTCGTCAACTTCGCCTTTCCTCTGTCTGCCATTAAGCCACATTCTGTGACAAAAATAGTCAACTCTTTCAAAAAATCTAAGTGTTACTCGAGAGCATTCACGGCTAAGAGCTGTCTGTTCTATTAAACTGCGGCCCCAGTCTGGGGAAGAAATGTCTGAGAACGTAAGTTGGAGCTCAGTATTGTACGGTAGTGAAAAAAATGGTTCAAATGGCTCTGAGCACTATGGGACTGAACTGCTGAGGTCATTAGTCCCCTAGAACTTAGAACTAGTTAAATCTAACTAACCTAAGGACATCACAAACATCCATGCCCGAGGCAGGATTCGAACCTGCGACCGTAGCGGTCTTGCGGTTCCAGACTACAGCGCCTTTAACCGCACGGCCACTTCGGCCGGCTGTACGGTAGTGAGTCATGAACTGTGGGAAAATAGGAAAAGAAGAGAATCGAAGTGTTGGAGATGTGGTGTCATAGACGGACGCTGAAAATTAAATGAACTGATAAGGTACGGAATGAAGTTCTCCGCAGAATCGGCGAAGAAAGAAAAACATGGATAGCACTGGCAAAATGGGGGAACATGATGATGGGACATGTGTTAAAGCATCACGGAATAACTTCCACGGTACTACAGGGCATGCTATTGCAGCGATGCACGGTGGTGTGCAGAAGCAGTTCAAGAGCGCTGCTAGGGGTGAGTGACAGCTGCAGGTACCGCAGAGGCCGGTCCTGTGGAAAGCCAGCAGGCAGTGATGCGCCTTCACTGGTGTACAGATTCCACTCTTGTCACGAGAGAATGAGCTGCAAATTCTACCAAATAAATTTTACAAAAACTGTGGTATGCGCCCATGACAGCGGGCAAAATACGTTTACCTCTTGTTCAAATTATTTACCGAAATGCAGCCGGGTAATGTCCTCAACACTAAGTCATTTTCATTGTTGGAGCAAAGCAAGATATCTCTACGCATGGCACTGTAAATCTCCTGGAAACAAAAAAACGGCGTATACAAAAAGGAAACAAACATTGTAATTAACTAGTGCCGTCAAAAAACCAAAAACTAAAGGCAACCAGCGCCAGACACTACAGACAGCGATATCTTGTTTAGCAATGGGTGAGCAAGTAGCGTAAATCCTGTAACCCTGTTTCTTGACCAGGTACAGGGTCTACTTGGTTAAACAGCAGAGGAACGGAGTTAACATTACTTGCTCAACCAAGTTAAGGCTTCGCACTGAATATGCTTGAAGTAATAATAGATACATTTTCTGCTTATGGTTTGTGTTCCGCAGATACATGAGTCTGTTTTCAACATGATATTTATGCTCAGTTACGTAAGTGTACGAAGCTCCAGACTGGCTGCGCCTCACAAATGTCTTTCAACTGTAGGAGGGGGGGGGGGGGGGTTCAAAGCTGAGCTCATGTTAAAACGCGCGGTATTGACAGATGTTGCCGCTTACAGCATTCCACTTCCATATTTGTACGTGTACCTAGCTTCTCAAAGTATATTGTAACAGAATCACGCTTTTTGGGACGAATCTGAAGTAAGTCATTGCTGTTCTACATATACTGCAGATTTGTCATAACGCTGATGGCATGGGAAGTTCTCGCCTTTAAGAACCTTGTTGTACCGAACAGTGCTGCAATATAATTTACCACGTACTACCCTAATTTCCAGAAAAAGCTTGATTAACTTAAGTAAGTTGTTGTAGCACATTTCAGATCGCTACGACAAGAAAAAGAAAATTAGAACAGGCTAAATCGAATGATTGACCTTTAGAAAAAGGCATTAATTTTAGTGAAGTTATGGAGATCACTGAATAGCTTATCAAAGTAGCTGAACATAACTATAATTAGACTTTGTGATCTATTGAAATCAGGAAACCTGCGCTGGGGAGGAGGTCTGTTTTTACTCGTCAAGATAAACATTAAGTAGTGAACCATGTGAGTACATTGGCACAATAATTCCATCGCATTTCCACGGTAAGTTTGGGGCGATCTGCTTATGTCCTTGCAAAAAAAAAAAAAAAAAAAAAAAAAAAAAAAAAAAAAAAAAAAAAAAAAAAAAAAAAAAAAAAAAAAAAAAAAAAGCTAGGACTTAAGCACAGTTTCAATAAAATAACCAAAATGGTTGGGAAAGACTCAGTTTCTGATATGAAAAACAGAAATCCTAAAACAAGCTTAAGAAACCATCAACAATAACTAACAACAGGTTTTTAGATTTTGATAATCGTCAAAATGAGAATTTGTTTTCAACTTGGACATCAGTTTCGAAAAGTTTTTCGTTATATGTTAAGATAATAAAGTTTGTTACTTTCTTAGAACGGAAATTTTATTTGTCTGTATCTCATACTGTTGGTATTACCCTGTAAGAGTGTCGATAGCGCCCGGGTACACGGTGCAGTGCTGACAGTTTGAAGACTTGAGAAAAATATTTATATTGCTCTGAGGGAATTCAACATTTTTCGGCTTTTCTGCCGCACCTAAGTATCTGTCATTCCTGGGTCACACAGGATGTCGCGAATTTTTTCATGAACATGACAGATTCAAAAACAAAACGGAAAACGTCTTAAGATTTCGGTATTCCCTCAATATCGCCTGCTAGGGTGGCACAGTACATCACGTGGAGGTGTCCATTTACAGTCCGAGTGCCTACGTTCCATTAACAGCAGGACAATGTATTATCCTATCGTACGCACATCTCGAGGAGTGGCGGTGACTAGAAAACCATAAAAATTAGAGACCATTGATGTGTTAGGGGCGGAAGCTGTCATGAAGTACTCCAGTTCCGAGTGCTTTCACAGAATTAAATAGAGGCATAATGTACTTCAAAATTATGGGTATGTATTACACTTAATTTTGAAATTACGTCATACTATTGAAATTAGTTGCAGAACAGAACAATAGAGATTTTAGCGATGTTGTGGTTCCTAAACATAGCACTGTATGAACCGCCCTCACCCTTCACTGAGTGACAGGTACCTCTTGGAGTACAAACATCATCATAAATATCATAGGATTTCTGCCTCTTCCTGACAGCACAGCTGTCTTCATCTAATCCTGCTTCATACTTTAGGACCTTCCTTGTATCACTTCATCCAGTATTTTTATTCTCAAACAGATTTCTTAATGTCCATCTTGATTGCACTAATTTGATGGTGACAGGCTTCTATTCAAGCTCTCCTCCATCGCCTTGGACATTCAGATGAGACAGTCATGATAGTAGTCTACCAGATTTAAGGGTACACAGCAATAAGACCGCAAGAGGCCGTCACTACATAGGCACAACCACTGTCTTGGCGCCTCTCAGTTACGAGAAGGAGGCTCTAGATGCCACTAACAAATTCGGACCAATTTCTGCTTCTGCACGAAGGCGATCCGGGCGTCATACTCACTGATATCGTGGTCAGCATCGAAAAGAAGCACTGTCAATCGTAGAATACAGTGTTTTCGCCCTGTACTGGTAGTCATGGAAATCCACTACAGGACAAAAAACAAGAAAGAAAAAGAACGACGCAGCACGAAGGAATTATCTGAATGGGACAGACATCGACAGATTTGATGTGCATGCACGGACAAACAAAAGACTACAGTTTCTGAATAACTGGCTGGTTTATTCAAGACAAAGAGCCTTACAAATAGAGCAAGTCAATAATGTGTTGGGCTACCTCTGGCTCTTACGCAAGCAGTTTCTTGTCTCGGCATTGATTGACAGAATTGTTTCACGTCCTCCTGAGAGATATCGTCCAAAATTTTGTTCAATTGATGCGCTATTTCCTCAGAATCGAAGGCTGGTTAGAGGGCCCTGCCCGTAATGACCCATACGTTCCCAATTGGGAAGAGATCCGGCTACCTCGCTGGCCAAGTTTGGGTTTGGTAAGCAGCAAGACAAGCAGTAGACACTCTTACCGCCGTGCAGCGGACATTATCTTTCTGTAATGTATAGCGAGGATGACTTGCCATTAAGGCAACTGAACAGGGCGTAGAATATCGTCGAAGTACCCCTGTGCTATATGGCTGCAGTAGATGACAACGAAAGAAGTCATGCAATGAAAAAAAAATAGCACCCCAGTCAGTACGTTAGTCACGGTTGCAGTCCGTATGGCGGACGAGAGTCAGATCGGTATTCCAGCGCCATCCAGGGCGCCTCCATACAGATCGTCGGCCTGGAATCTCATTTACTGGAGTAGGAGTGTCTTCACCTATGAGCCCCATTTCCAACTGCGCCCTGATAATAAGCGAAGAACTGTCTGGAGACGTCCAGGGCAACGGTGTGGCATCACCCTGACCCTGGCCCAATTTGGACAGCAGGGTTTCCGGATCTCTCCCGAATTCACAACGTTTGGAGCATTATAGGTATCGTCGTCTAACCAGCCCGCGGATTTTGACCATCTCAAGCACCAATTGGATGGAATTTGGCACGACAGCCGTCAGAAGGGCACCCAATCCGAATAATTGCTTGAATAATGGTAGGAGGTGGACCATCTTATTACTGCCTGGTTCAGTTTGTGTAGCTCTTTCACTTGAATAAATCATACAGTTTTTCTGACTTTTAATGATTTGCTTGTCCGTAAATGTATTGATTTCCGTCCCATTCGCATAATTCCTTCGTGGTGGTTTTTTTTTAAATTTCTTTTTTTTTATAGAGCGTACTTCATTGACAGGCTCAAAAGTTGATGAGCTGGAAGCATCCAGACAGCTCCAAACGAGAACTTAAATAGTTTAGTTAAGCACTACATCCAGCTCAGTACAGCTCTTGCAATTACATTACGGACTATAACCCTTAGAGTGGCACTAAGAAGACAATACTCTGACGTAGCAGCGGCTATTCACGGATAAGTAGGACAATTACAAGACTGTCTACAATACGAGGTGAAAATATCATTGACTACAAAGAGAAAGCAAAGTTATTTAGATATCATTGTATTACGTATAGCCGGCCGGGTGGCCGAGCGGTTCTAGGCGCTACAGTCTGGAACCGCACGACCGCTACGGTTGCAGGTTCGAATCCTGCCTCGGGCATGGATGTGTGTGATGTCCTTAGGTTAGTTAGGTTTAAGTAGTTCTAAGTTCTAGGGGACTGATGACCTCAGAAGTTAAGTCCCATAGTGCAAAGAGCCACTTGAACCATTTATTACGTACATGACATCAATTGCCTTGCATAAAACTGTACCAAAGCAGAGTATCGTTTTCCAACATACTCTTAAAACATGCTATTAACTGTTTTAGTATAGTCAGTAAAATTTCTCTGGGTTTGTGACCGCATTGTCAGAATGTAAAACTACCGACGTTACAGTCACTATTTTATTGATTGTGACAGTGGCCACGGAAGCCTACGCTTATATTTCTTGGTATGTTGCCGTATTTCTGTTATAGTCCCGCCCCTTCAGGCAATTTTTTAAGTAACTCTGCAATATGACACCTTTTAAAGACCTGTAGAAGATTTCATGTATGGTGCTATTTAAGATGTTTGGACTGAATTAATACTAGCATTCAGTTACAACATTCCCAACAACCAAATTAGTAAGTTTTCGTACATGTTAAAATAGATACCACGGCTAAATTCGCTGTCCCCATTCGAAATTAGATTCGGCGTCTTGTTTTTTTGTGAGTGAAAAAGTCTCGAATGCCTCCAAGACGTTAAGGAACCGTCCCTTCTGAGCCCTGTATACAATATACAAATTTGTTCAAAATTTCGTTATAGACTGCCTTAAAGTTGGCATACGTGCCCCAAATGCTCTTTTATTCTGACCTAATGTATATTCCCTGAACTTAGTTGCGAAGTTTCTCCCCATTTTCCAGATGAACTGTTTCCTGCTTCAATGGTTCAAATGGCTCTGAGCACTGTGCAACTTAACTTCTGAGGTCATCAGTCGCCTAGAACGTAGAACTAATTAAACCCAACTAACCTAAGGACATCACACACATCCATGCCCGAGGCAGGAATCGAACCTGTGACCGTAGCGGTCGCGCGGTTCCAAACTGTAGCGCCTAGAACCGCACGGCCACTCCTGCCGGCTACTGTTTCCTGCTGCTCTGCCAGACACGGTGAAGGGACTCTCCTAGGTGGTCCCCTGTCCATGGTGGAGACGATTAGTCGGCTATGCTGTCCTGTACTGGGACAGAAGTCGAATATCGTGTTAGGGTTGCACGAGCGAAGAGTGTGACACACACATTAAATAATGGCATAACAGAAAAAAAATCTTCGTGAGCTGCAAAACGTTTTACGACAAACCACACTACTCTACTTCTACTAGTTTCGCAGTTATTATCTATGATTTCTTACAAGTGGCAGTGGGACTTAATGGACACCCTGTGTGTTGCTCGTCATAATCCCTTACAGCGCGCATACCTTGCCTCGCTGCTACACAATGAAATCGCACCCTCCGAAAGTCAGGCGGATCCAACTCTCACTTGGGTAGGTTTGTGGGGAGGGTAAGCGTTTTTCGGCGGGTGCAGACACCGCAGTTACTTTGCTCTTTGTGAGATTACAGCCGGCGGCTTTCCTCAGCCATGTGGCTGGCGGGGACGACGCCGAGAAAAAGCTGTCCAATTTCGGCGAATTCGTCCCGCTTCGCCGCACGCCGGCGACGCCGCAAAAGCAGTGGGAAAACCGCCACTACAGCTAGGGGAGCAGCGGCGGAGAATTCTGCCGGGCCGGAAAAGCACACCAGCCGGCGACGGGGCGGCCAGGGGGGAGAAAACAGAACCGAGTTTCGCCAACAATTTTATTATGAGAATTGTTTGCGTTACTTTATACCCACTACAGCGCGACAAGGGCCGAGAGTGCGCCGGGTGAAGGAGGGGACCGGTGAGTCTCTCCAATAAACATCCATCGGCAGCGGCACTGCGTCGCGAGCATTAATATTACATTTCTAGAGCGAGCGCCGCTGCACGAAGTCCTCGAGAGGGTCGGTGGGCGGTGCCTGACGCGGCGAGAGAGCGTAAAACCTGAGGCCGTGCCAGAAGAGGCGCCCGAGAATGCGGAGTAATCAACAATATTAAAAGGGGCGCCGGAGCGGGGGCGTGCGGTGTCTCCCGTAGCGGAAGAAGCGGTGCCGGGGGGCGGAGGCCGAGGTGAGGAGGGCAGCCCTCGCCTTTGACGCCCGGAATCACATTAAATCATCAGCGCAAATAGCAAAGCGCTGGGCCGGGACGCAGGTGGAGCGAGGAGGCAACGCGCGGCGCGTCGCGCTGTCGAGTAATGCGAAAACCGTGTCACTGGCGGAAGCCACCCTCCGCCATCCACCCCCGGCGCCCCCAGCCGAGGTGCTGCTCCGCGGTGGCGGACCTCTCGGCAAAGGCGACGCCAGACTGCGCTTTCCAGCGACGACGCACTGTCGTTCCGCGCAGCGACCTTTTATGTTCGCCAGTCTTTTGTTTTGCTGTTGTTTTTCTTTTTCCGCGCCTGTTGAGCCCCTGAAGACAGCTTCGTTCACAACTACTGTTGTAGCTTTCCTTTCCCGCTAGCTTGACGTATAACTGGTAGTTCTAGACTCCACCAGTCAGTGTCTTTCTGCAAACAACGATTATTTTTGTGGCTTCTCGTCACAGCAGGTATTTTCGAATGTTCTGCACTGCCTTCCTGTTAAGGGTGGTTAAAAAACGTGTCACATGTCTCTACAGGAGGTAGTATTAGTCAAAGCCAGTAGGAAAGTTTGTACTTTGATATGCCTGTAAAGCAATAACCTTAGTTTTGTGCCAATCTTTCCTTCCAGTCCCACAATGTCCGTCACGTAGAACTGAACACTACTGAGAGTGCTGTATGTGGCCGTTGTTCATTGTGTATCAAGCATTTTTTCGAATACATGTGGCATCATTTAGTCTCTCTCACATTCATTGGTCTCCCACTCCTGTAATGTCTGCATATAATCGAAGGGATGGGCTTACACAGATGACTTGAAACGACTCCATAGCCCGAAATTCAAGTGAGTCAGATCTGGTGAACAGTAAGCTCATTTTACCAGACCTGTTGAATGATTTTATCATCCGCGAGGCGTTTTGAAGAGGTACTGATTCACGATCAGTAGAAAGGTGCTGCTCCATCTTGTATAAACTATACTCGTTTTATGCCGCACGGGGTAGCCGCGAGGTCTAGGGTGCCTTGTCACGGTTCGTGCGGCTCCCCCCGTCGGAAGTTCGTGTCGTCTCTCGGGCATGTGTGTGTGTTGTCCTTAGCGTAAGTTAGTTTAAGTTAGATTAAGTAGTGTGTAACCCTAGCGACCGATGACCTCGGCAGTTTGGTCCTTTAGGAACTTACCAAATACTACTTTTCTCTCTCAAGGGTAACGTTCTCCAGTACTCTTGATGCGAGGGCTATTCGGAAAGTGAGGAACGATCGTTCGCGAAATAGAATACACTGTGAAAATCCGAAGACGCTTTTCACAGACGTTTTGGGCACTGTCCCTAGTATGCCCATCGATCCCATCAAGAAGTTCTTTTCAGTTACGAGCGCAGTGTGAGCGAGTAAAGGTGCCTAGAACAACAATGTCTTCCGCTACATAGGAGGGTCCGCTGAGAGGCTTCGCCTTAATGAATGCAGCCCACCTGACACAACTGCCACGCACTTCCTTCTTCACAGCAATTCTCAGCCGCACTCTGCAGGGGCAGTGAAGACACTCCTGCAGCTTTTTCGATGGGAAGTGTTCGATCACCCACAACACAACCCTAATTGGCTCCTACTGAGTATCATCTCTGTTCATATGAAACTCTGAATACGAAGACAACTCTTGGGTGCAGACTACACGCTATAGACCAGCATAGAGAACTATTGGATAGCTATCTCGATGGTGTTAGAAATCTGGTATAACGC
This sequence comes from Schistocerca piceifrons, assembly GCF_021461385.2. Classification (NCBI taxonomy): domain Eukaryota; kingdom Metazoa; phylum Arthropoda; class Insecta; order Orthoptera; family Acrididae; genus Schistocerca; species Schistocerca piceifrons. The sequence goes on from NC_060143.1 coordinate 560,879,592, forward strand.
GGTGACTATGTAGAGAAGTACCTGGAAGGTGTAGCTAAATGTGCCAAGGAAACAGTTTTGATTTTTATTGTGGTTTCCATTTCACGACCGATCATTCCTTACTTTCCGAACAACCCTCGTAATTAACCATGCAGAAATCAGCGGTACTTTGCACCTGATAATCTGTTTGGTAAAGGGTGTGGCATTATCAATCTTGTCATCAGCAATTACTGCTGGTACACTGATACCGACACCTCACCACCAAGATTACTTGAGGATTCTTATCGACTCATATATGCATGTTGTGGTAATTTTCCATGCTATATATTGTGATACCCTACAACAGCGACAGCCAATTACTCTTCACAAATATAATGGCCCATATCTCAACAAGTATTGGTTTTCAGACATGTAATTATCACTGCTTTCTTTCCAGTTTTGATCAATAGTATAGTTTTAGAGCTGTTGGAACTTTAATATAAAGTCAGTCTCCCGTCTAAAGTCATTCTGCCCCCTCTTTGAGAATAAAAACTTAAGTAACGCTAGGCATTTGACTGCGCTGTCGATATTTTGCTGAAATAAATAATTTTTGTTAAAAACATTTAGAGTTTTAACCTTTTAATCATGTTGCTAGGGGTGGAAGCTCCTTTGGACATTTCTTCCATGTTTCTCAATTACATTTGGGTTTTTACACTCCGCTTACTGCAAAACATGTTCGACACCTTCAAAGTTTCCTTTAAAAATTATTTTCGTTTGATTTAGAACTCGTACTGGCTTGGTTAGATGGTTGTAAATTTGCTGTTATTTAGCTTCCGGTTACTTTGAGCATTTACAATTGCGAGGGAAGCCAAATGCGATTGTATCTGCCTGCAAAAATACAACATGAGTTTGGCCGCGTTTTATAATCTTTCTAAAAATATGCAAGCCGATTAAATGCTGATCTTTGTTATTTGTCTCTTTAATTGAACAGAGTGGTCCCTCTGCGTTAATGATCTGCCTAATAATGCTTTTCATGAAATGGTTCCTGTGCACTAACGTCCTGAAACGAAAATATCTGACCTCGTAATGAAATTACTTGGAAGCACAGTGCTTGCTGCCCTCTGTGCGCCAGCCGCAGATTTGTAACTGCAGTTGCTGGGAGCTAAGTGCAATGCTCCAGACAACAAGTAAAATATTTTATACACACCACTGAGTGAGATACACTTTAAATAAAAATGACTTGGATCGAGGCTGTGGACAAAGTTCTTAGGTGAAATATTTGTTTAACAAACTGTTTTTAAATTTTGTCATATACTATTACTTGCATGAAATTCGTGTTACAACACTCATTAACAGTGACGAAGGGCAACATTGATGTCAAACTCTTACTCTCACAAATGTTAGACAAATAACGATCAAACATTGAAAATACCTTACAGTGTAATGATTCCATCTTTAATGAAAAATCTAAAATTCCCTAGTATGGATGCCAGCGATGGCAAAACAAGCACATCTTCAGCGACGCAGCTGCTCTGACCAAAGGCTGGTAGCAATTAAAATTGTTGGTTAGAGTTTGTGACATCCAAAGCATGTACAGATTTTAGAAATGGAAAAAACAAAATTCCAGTAGAGCTGTTTCAACCTGTATGTTATGTTTTGTGGGTGGCGAGTTCTTTTTGCAAAAGTGTTGTAAAAAATTCATGGTTGTTTATCTATCTGAGCCCTCAAAACTATAACATATGCATGTTTTACAAAATTTCTCTTCCCTACATGGAACTTCAGTAACTGCGAAAGGTTGACTACTTTTTATGCCTTTTCATTGTTTGACAGCGTGTCATCTGTGAAGCAGCTGCAAGAAGTTGCTAAAAGAATTATTGATTTAGAAATACAGGGTATATCAAAAAGAATAATCGGTTTTGGCACGTCTATGTTTCTGAAACAAATGAACATATACAATGAATTTTGTGTTCTGATGAAAGGGAAACTCAAAAAGTTTTTTTTATACCTTTTCATAGGTGTTCATTATGCTCCCTTTGAGAAGAACAGCATCCTTGTGAAACAACGGCGGATGCGTTCGACGTCTGTGTGTTCCCACTCTGGGACAGCCCAACGATTTACCCTTACACTAACAACCTGTTGTAACTAACCTGTTTCTACGGGTTATTACGTTATTATTGGGAATGTAAATACTTATTACTTGGGAAGTTAACGTGAGAAGATTAGGGTCGCCACCGACTCTAACCATACAACTAATCGAAGGTTTGGTCGAGTCGGAAATTAAATTAATTTGATCACAGACCAAAAACTCCCAAAAATGCATACGTTGTGATGTCGCTCATAGCGGATACAATGTAATTAATAGTATTGCCCGCGCACTATTCACGACAATCAAACGTTTAAAATAAAATAGAAAATGCGTGAACACTGCATAAGATCAGCTCCCAGAACACACCTGAAAATAAGACTTAATCTAAAGCACTTGTTTTAAAATAAAAAAGGAAACTAATCACTGGACCTGTGCGTAAGGAAATGCGTTACATGTGCTAACGGGAAAGCTATGAGGTGAGTGGCTTAGGTGCAAAAACGTAACCTCGGAACACAAGAGAAAATTGTGTATAAAATCATTTATTCCCAAGACATTAAAGAAAAGCATCGATACATTCACCGTTATAATCTACTCCTAAAATCATTGGTGTGAATCATTCATACCACTGCTGTTGCCTGATCGCAATAACTCGTAAAGCGGTACACGTTTCGCAGTATACCCGCGTGCCCACGTGGTTTGCGGAGACGCACTTCGTAGGTATCGTGTCCAAGTTGCAACAATATCACATCACACAATCATGAGCGGTTAAAGTTCTTTAAAACAAGCATGAGACCGGACAGTTAGTAATGACGGTAGCCCAACAAAACTTTAATGTTCAACCACATGGTCGGCTCCCCACGGACGAAAGATACATTAGGCAAGGAAAATTTACGAGAAGGCAAAGCTATTAATATTTAGAAAAACGAAAGCTTATACAGACACATCTGAAGGCAAACAGACATTCATACAGAAACGAGTGCTCACTTCTTATCGGCACCTTTGTGTGGCGCTCTTCCGGTGGATCCAAGTCTGCTATAGAAATTTACTAAGTGAGACATCTGCCAAAGTTTTGCATTCCTTGCTGCGACAAGGCAAAGCAATCTTTCAGAGTTTAAAAGCGAGACCAAAAGCTAACAGCTCTCCCCTCGCCAAGTAACAACGCGCCACGCGGTCAGTCTAACTCACCCTCCTTCGACTGGAGCACAGCTGTGGACGCTTCCCGTACCGGCGGCCGACTGCCTCCCGCTTCTTCTCCAGCCTCATCCACGCTCCGCGTGGCCCGGAAAACCCAAAGATGCCATTTCCGCCACCAACCTAACGCAGGTGGATTTCTCACAAGTAGCAAAAACCTCTTTGCCTACTTGACCACTACGAGAGTTGGCTATTCTGTACAACTCCTGCTGAATCTGTACGACTATCGCAGACTTTCTGCAGCAGACTACGCCACCGTCTAGCAACGTGACACACAACCACATTCATTCAATCACACCACTATGATAACTATGAGAAAAGAGAAACAAGGAAGGAAAGAGAAATACTAGTGAAAATCGGCTACCGGACTAATGAAAGGTGGCTACCGGACCCTTTCACGGTTTTTGGAATTATTCACGCCATCGTCTAATACTCTGTGGTGTAGGAGCATCCACACCATACCTAGTACGAAAGTCACGCTGAACAGTTGCTAATGACCAGCATTGCGTAAAACGCAGAACACAAAATGCACTATGTTGTCCTGACAAGAGTTTTACTAGAACTGAAGTGGGCGCACACTGCTGCTATCTAGCGGGATCCACGTAAAACTAAAGAGCTTACACTTTCCAACAGTACATCGTTCACGCACATATCTCAAATAACATGATGGGTATAATTTTTTCTTAAATCGGATGATTCTTTTTGGTACATCCTGTACTCTCTCGAGAGTATTTGTTGCGTATATGCTGTATTTCAGTTTTTCAACCAGTCGTACATCTTGAGAGTGTTTTATTTTTCTGTTGGAATGACATACATCGTTTTCCACACTTTGTCGTACTTCACTCTCTCCTGCTTTTACACGATTTTTACACAAAACCGAGTTTCCACACTTTGTCGTACTTCACTCTCTCCTGCTTTTACACGATTTTTACACAAAACCGAGCTTTGAGACAATGCTTATGTCGCCATACACATCGAGAGACGCTGTATTACTGTCGCCATTCACTTGTTCATCGTTTTGTTTGTCTACTCGGCTGACCTGTTTCGTAGTGTGTCTGCTATGGGAGATATCATATTGTTATATGTTAGTACGTTACATGCAGTGTTCCTTGTACAGAAAGTCATACGTCGCTTAGAATTGACTACAGAAATGTGTGCGTTATGGGGAGCTGCTCGACCGTTATATGCCATTATTTTTGACTCCCTACATCAACCATAATGTTAGCTGGACTGCTGATAACAGGTTGGGATAAAATTAAACTATCAGTGCTCCGAGTGCAGCAGTTCGGACTGAACACATCGATTAATGCTGAAAAATCATAGGTACGTCCATTAGTTGGTGCGCTCGCGCAGCATGTTCGAAACATAACAGTTCAGTTTCTGCCACCACATGAAAATATGGTACTGGCAACAGTCAGAATACTATGTGGGTGCAGGAAAAGGGGAGGAACGATCAGACACATGATAAAGATTGTTCTTGCACGTTTATTAGGTTATGGTAATAAGTTACAAGTGTTCAAAATGGTCTCCCTACTCAGCAACGTGCTGCATCAGTAACACGGCACGGTCAGCAATGTGTTCGCAGCATATCTAGTGTAATCAGTGCGATATGTCATGGTATGCTCCCCTCCAGATCAGGAGGAGTCTGGATAAGTACGTGATGGATGCGATCTTTCAGACATCCACACAACCAGACGTCACATTGTAAGTAGGCTGTTTATGTTTTTGTGCTGGTAACGCCACGTAGCGCTCTATATGAAAGTCACTGTCCGTGCTGTGCGAAGTCTGCATTGTTGGAATATTTGCTCTTGTAGTGTTGGGCAGTTGGATGTGAACAGCGCGTAGCGTTGCGCTGTTGGAGGTGAGCCGCCAGCGGTGGTGGATGTGGGGAGAGAGATGGCAGAATTTTGAGAGCGGACGATCTGGGCGTGTGTCCATTAGGAAGAGTAAATCTGTAATACTATATATCATGAACTGATATATATATATATATATATATATATATATATATATATATATATATATATATATACATTGTTTGTTCTCTATCAAAATCTTTCATTTGCTATCTATGCCTATCAGCAGTTACTTCCTTTAGTAGTTAGAATCTTCTATTTAGCTGGCAGTATTGGCGCTTGCTGTATTGCAGTAGTTCCAAGATTTTTGTGAGGTAAGTGATTCGTGAAAGGTATAGGTTATTGTTAAACAGGGTCATTCTTTTGTAGGGATTATTGAAAGTCAGATTGCGTTACGCTACAAATATTGTGTATCAGTTTAGTGTTGATCAGAATAAGTAAAGAGAGAAATGTCTGAGTACGTTCAGTTCTGCTCAGCTGTTTCAAAATCAAATGACGTAAGAGGTTTATCAGCACTGAAATTTATAAAATTTTTCTAAGGGGACGTTTCAACATGGATTTAGTTCAGGAGATCCTGAAGGCCGCACATCTTAAAATTACCTAAAGATGATGGGTTCGTTACCGAAGATCTCTCGCAGCAAGTGTTTGATTTGGTAGGCGACATGTGGTGTCGCCCTGTCATGCATGAAAATAGTAATGTGGTCACAGCTGCGTTCTTGCAAATTTGGTATCAGGTGTTGCACAAAAGGTCCTTATAACGTGCAGACGTCACCGTACAATTAAGAGGCCAGCTAGGCATCATCTCCTCGAAGAAAAGGGACAACACCACGCAGTCACATAAGCTGAGTGCACTGCATGTTACTGCACAACATGTGGCGGAGTAGAGCCTAATATGCGACAGTTCTGTGAAATCATGGCACCGATCAGATTAAAATGTGCCTCGCACATCCCAAGAGTATTCCCCAGCCACGCGTCATCCATTACAATGTGTGGGAAAAACCGAAGAACAAAGTCACGTTGTTTTAGTCGATCTTGGTTCCTTTATTTGGTGCATAGTGTGAATCTTGTAGTGATACTAGTGCTCTGCAGAATCTTTCGAACTGTTGACCAGGTGAGAGACAATCCCCCTGAGTACTGGATGCAGAATTTGAGGCTTGTGCTGCACATTCGGGTACAGTTAACAGCAACTTCATGAACAATTGCCATGGGAATGGGCCTCTCACTCTCTCTCTGTTGCACCACCTAATTTATCTGTTTCTTCATATCTCTTGACATATTTTTAGCACATTCATTGACTGGGGCCTCTTCATAACTGTTTCCGTCGGCGAAATTTCCACAGTTGAAGGCTGCTATTGCTGACGTTCTCATAAAACAACTTTACCAGCAGTGCACGGTCTTTCTTTCCCGTAGCCACTGCGTTTCGTACTGAAAGCTTCGACCTTCTTAACCCTTTACATCGACAGTCACTTCAAAAAAGAAGTCGTCAAACGTCGGCAAGTGACAAACAACAAAATGGCGTCGAAGCAAGAAAAAATTTCACATTCTGACTACTTACAGCGTCGTTTTTTCAGCTGGTGGCATGAAGTGGAACTATTTACAGCACACTCCTCGAGGGCACAGATTAATGAACATGTTTCTGCGTTCTGCAATGTGCGCAGACGGAACTGCAGCACTCGGAACAGCGTCAGTTTAATTATAAGCAGCTGGTACCACTTTAGAACTCATGAGTGATTCCCTCCGCAGTGTTATGACACTTTCACAGCCACTGTCCATAATGCTCTAGAGTGTCTGTCCGTCAGTGTCCAAGGCCCTCATGGACTGAAGTAGCAGCTGTCGTTCCTTCGCGTTTCCGCTTCACAACCAAGTCAACAACATTAGTCTTCAGATGCACTGAAATGTCTCTCCTCGGTTTGTGACTGAGGTGGCTGCCAATGACCAGCCTACGTTCGAAGTCATTGAGTTCTCCTGACCGACAGGCTCTCTGATGGCAACACAATACGATCTCACTGTATATTACGCGTTACATAGGAGTGGCCGGATAATTTTTCTGACACAACCTACGTATTTCACTAATAACACAAAAAGAAGCAATAATTTTGCTATTGTGTCTCGCTACAGTCGAGGACTCAGGGACGTAGGCGTGTCTCGTGAGCCAATGCTGACCACAAGGTCGTAGTAACCTTGCGGACAGGACACTTTATAAGTGGTGCTGAGTAACATTTGCCTCTTAGGGTATTGTGTAGACCACCCGCATAGCAGCACTCAAACAGCGTCTACTAATTATAAGCACCCAATACTACTTTAGAACTCACGAGTGGGAAATCACATATTACGTAAAATAAGTGCGAGCTTAGTGGAAATGACGGAACGGACAGCACATAGTATGCAATCAAATACTTCTGGCACATACGTAAGCTAGCCAAGACTTCAAAATTTTGGTGAAAATATGTACTTCTGATGCAGCTGACTTTCAGAAAAGTGTTGCTGGGGGGCTAGGTACGACATGCTACATGGTTCTGTACGAATTGGCTACAGCTTCAGCTAATTCCAAACCCCTAAACCAATTTTGTGGAACTCTCATGTTCCAAGACGAGGCAGTGTAGGTAATTAAACGCGCTGGAGCGAATAAGTAGCCTGTCATTTTTGTTTACTTGTCTCAAGAATAGCGCTACAATACCAAGAAAGACAGGTTATATTATGTTTCAATGCTTTACGCAATTTCCTGAGTTACTTAAACTGTTTGCCGTAACTGGACTCAAAACTAAACTTTGACTATAACAAGTAGGGTTCTTACAGAGTTACACACCGCATAGCTCAGTCGCTAAGAGAATTGCTTGCAAAATTCAGTGGTCCAGTTTTCCAGCCGAGGTCTGGTACGTAGTTTAAAGTGACAAGTTGATTCAATGGCGCTGTAGGAGAACGATCCATTCAGGATTTATTATAAAGACTTAGCAGTACATCCAGATTAATTGCATTAAATGTTAAAAGAGGCGCTGAAGCCATGTATAGAATGGAATGTAACATCATCAAATATTGATTTATTAGTATAATGAGTCCTTACTTAATATACTCTAAATAGCATTCTTTTGATTCAGGCCTTCTGCAGTAGACACGAATACCACTATTTACATATTACTTAAAAAACACTAATATAAAACAGACGTTACTGCAGTTATATCTACCTATAGTGTGTAACTAAATTCCCATTACGGGCTTTGAGGATAGGTTCCTTACATCAAAACAAGAAAAAAAGTGTATTAAACATGTGCTCCGAATGGCATGGCTTTGGAGCTATGAGACTTGATCATCTTCGATACTATGAATCACATGTTTTCTACTGCAAACTCTTTGCTTTCTTTATTTTTAGAGAAGGTAATATGGACCAAAACAAGAAACGTGGGCTCGAAAGTTAATATTTTAAGAGCTATGAGCACTTGCTCGTCTTCACTACTATGAATTACGTCATTTCCATCGAACAAGCGTCCATACCTCTTTAGGTATGCATTTTAGAGCCCATTTAATGGACATATCTTTCTTTTACCTCCATTGTACTTCGTCCAAAATATGGAAAACAAAACACTTGCTATTGGACATATGCGCTTCACTGTATTGGAATGAACAACTGCTTATAGGTCCTAAGGCATGCATTGTGAAGCTAATGTTGGCAGACATTTTGTTCTTCTTTGTATACGGATCATCTCCTCGAAGGCCGTACACGGAATTTCGTTGTAGCCTACATATTCCATTATTGCGAATGGCATATTCCATACATTTATGAAAAGATGTGCAGGTGCTAGTGCTGTGGACGAATGCACAATTAATCAATAACAGACCATCATTTCACAGGCAAACATCAGTATTGTCAGTACTTCACAGTTGCTTTCGAGCATCACCGATCATCTTCAAGGCTTGAACCAGGGGCTCAAGATCTATGAAGTTCAATAGTTTACTCACTGTTACAATATGATGTCAATCAATGCACCTCTATTGTGACATCTCCGTAAACTTAACCCTTCGGCGCACAACGTCCACTGCAGTTGACAATTGTTACACGTCGCTTCTCTGACATTTTAAATCAATCCTGAGACTGCAAATGCGTACAGTCCATTGCAGTGGAAACTCCCTACATGTGTTGTATCCTGCATGTACTCGCAGCCTGATGACTGCCTGAAAACGCCAGAAAAGTGACGACTAAGAGCTGTCTACTGTGATGAAAATGTTACAATGTTTATTTTTACTACTACATGCTCAGGTAAGGAACCTCAAGATGGTGTCACTAAATAAGTGTCACGAACTGTGACGCGGTCGCGAATTAAACAGCGACGAGAAAATACAATAAACGTCCTCTACTTCGCGTCTATGGTCATGTGCTTAGCATTTGACGACGCCAGTATGGCTCTAGTATATTAGGACACGTATTCATGAAACAGATCTGGAGATGCTCGAACAGTCCACAGGTCTACTGCCGGTTCCTAGTGTCCAATGGCCACGATATTTCGGCGTTCAGACTTGTCGAAATCGTCAGGTGCACTGACGAATTGAGCTCCTGAGGGAGAGTGGCTCTCTTATATACCCTCCCCCTGCGAGGCGTTCTCTACGTGATCCGCACCTGCGGCCGCTGAGACGCTGATGTCGGCGTCTGTGGTGGCATCGGTGTAATTGCCTCGTCCGCCCTGGTCGCCCGTTCGTTTTCTTTGCTGAGCGTCTTTTTAATTAGACTCAATGCTTGTTCCCATGCCCTGATGAGGTTATAGCCGCAATCTCGGTTGATGAGTCCATCCCAGGTACGAATTTCGATAGCCTCTCTAACAATGCTGTCCCAGTATTTAGATGTCTATGCCAAGACCCTGGTATGTTGGTAGTCCATTTCTTGATTTTCGGACAAACAGTGCTCTGCGACCGCCGACTTGTTGGGGTACCCAAGTCGAGTGTGTCTCTGATGTTCTCGCGAACGAACTCCGATGGTGCGCACTGTCTGTTGAATATAAGTCACGGAATCTGGTATATGCCTGCCTTCCGCAAATCGAGATCGTCTTTGACACTTCCCAATAATGCTCGTGTTTTATTGGGTGGGCAAAAGATAGTTTCTACTAGGTGTTTCCTCAATATTCGTTCTGTTTTCCCCGATAGCGCGTCAATATACGGTATATAGCCAGTGGCTATCTCTTCCTCCGGGACTTCTTCCGTCTCCACGTGCCGAACTGTAGACGGACTTATCAACCGAGATTGCTTCTATAGCCTCTGCAGGGGGGAGTATCGCAGCATGAAGGCATTCGACAAGCTGCGTCACCGAAAGAGCCGTTTGCTGAGTGCTCTTGCTTTTCTAAAGAGATGTCGCGTCGATCAGGTTGTGCCAAACCTTGCTGCATCGATTCTGCAGCAGCAAAGAGAATTAAGAAGTGTGCTAGCCTCGCCTTGGTTCGTGAGAAGATCGACTTGATCAGACGCAGCCTTGAGTAAAACTCCCAGGAACTACTTAAATTACATCTACAACTAGCCATTTATTTTAATTCCGGGACCTCTCGTCTCTCTTACAAACCAACGCTGGAGGCTCCATGCAAGACGGTCATCAATCTCAAGGACATTGAGATGACTGGGTTTGCAGTTTCTGTTCTGGAGAAGGGACTTAATTTTGCTCCCACACCTAGGTTCACGCCGGTAGCAGACATTGTCAGTGCAGTTGAACAGGTTGCTGAAGAAGTACGCCGGGAAGCGTTCCGTACTCTGACTAGAACTAAACCGATCAAGTGGAATATTACCAACAGAGAGAGGGCAGCCATTCGAGACCTGAGACAGAGCGCTGAGATTGTTGTCTTAACGGCTGAAAAAGGCAATGCTATGGTTATTCTTTCCCATAAGGACTACACTGGGAAAATGCCGAGCCTGCTAAATGACGAATCTTACAGGAAGATCAACGCTGACCCCACAAAGAAGATGGAGAACCAGACTAGGGCTCTTCTCAAGGACCAGATTTACCAGAGGGTGTCGCCAAGAAATTGACACCTCAAGGAACTGTACTGCCAAGACTTTATGGACTCCATCCTGGAAATTGCTGCTCGTGTGGGACGAAGTGTTTCGGCAGTGCAAAGGCTGTGTGCAGAATGGTTCATCAAAGGCCATAGAACACGACGACAGGAGTGAGATCGCACCATACGGACCAGCCCTTGATAAGTTCGACACATTATCCGAATGGCATTGCAGGACAGATCTGCCTCCTCCTCACCTCTGAAGCAGCATCGTACACTATAAGGGGTGACAGACCGCAGTTTATTACGGCATGGGTCACGTGCTTGTCGCACACTTCTCTGCCTGCATTTGACGAATGTGCAGAAACATGCTAGACGGCGATGATGTATGGAACGACGCCACTGGTAATGTGAACAGCATTTTGTTTAAAAATGTTGGTCGCAATTTGGTTCACACCAGACAGTGTGAGCGGCATCACACTGACTGCATTCGCACAAGTCATACAGCCCAAACTCGAGGTCTCATGGTGTGGGGTACGGTTGGGTACAAACAGAAATCATAGTAGATGCGTGTCCGTGGTACTGTGACCAGTGTGGACTACGTCAATGACATCCTGCGACCTGTAGCCATACCATTTCTGTGCGACACACCAGATGCCATTTTTCAGCAAGACAATGCATGACCACATGTTGCAGCATGGACACGTACCTTCTTGGTGTCACAGGATGTCAGCCTTTTGCCCATCAGATCACCAGATTTGTCGCGAGTCGAAAATGTGTGGGATATGGTGAAACGATGGGTGCAGAATTGCAACCCGATGCCAACCACGAGTCATGATCTTTGGAACCAGGTGAATGCGGTGTGAATGGCTATACAACAGGACGCAATTCACGCCTTATAAGCGTCGATGGTATCGCGCATGGAACAAATTATCATGGCCCATGCCTGACCCTGTGCCTACAAGGCAACAGGTCACGTGCTGAGCCAAGGTGAATGAAATGCTAATTATTTCTGCAGAACATACTAATGTTCATGTCCTGTGAATATGAACGTCCTATCTCTAGTCGTTCAAGGTGTTCTGCCTTTTTTTTTTTTTTAACATGAGTGTATAATTGTAGAGTGTAGGTGACTGTAACAGTTACAAGTAACATGGTATTACGTTTACGTTGTTTGATGAAGATGATCATGATGATGAGGGACAGGAGAGAGTGAAACCCGGTGCCGGCACATAGTCTAGTCCTCTTGTATAGCACCAATTGGGCCCGAAAGCTTAGTGTCCCTTCCAGTGAGCGGATCACTATGAAGAATGTCACATAGCCTTACACCATGAGACAATGCAGAGAGGTTTGTAATTTAATGTAGGTAATTGTTTCGAAGAAACCACCGTTCCTCCGCTTGCCTGGCAATTATTAGCAGCGAAAATTTAATCGATCACGAGGTTTAGGACTGGTATATCTTCTTGTCGAGCACCAAAGCTCAGTCGTGTGTTAGCCACTTCTGGTACGGTGGCAGGCAATGAGGCAGAGATTGTTGGTTAAAAAATAAGTGACGTGGAGAAAATGACGCACTTCGAAGTCGGCATGCGATTTCTCATCCAGAATCAAGACAAAAGTTTATCTAGCAACAGATCGGTGCGGATTTAAAACACATGTATGATAACTTTGGCAACTGTGTCATATCGAGCAGTCAATCGGGAATGTACAGTGGAACGTCCATCGCCCCACAACATTGTACCAGCTGTCGTAATTCACTGAGTATTCCCATTTCGCGTGTCAAAGTAGAAGGTTGTCCTAGTTCCGCCTCTTACCACCAGCGCGGCGTGTCTTACTTGTTCCCATTCAGTGTCGGGTGAGTTCTCGTATGCGTCACGTTGCTGTTTGTCGTCTAGTATCTGGTGTTTCTGCAACCATTCCGGATGCGGCGACGTCTCGCGGCGTGATTTCCAAACACGCTACCCACCTCTATTGCACTTATAAGTACTTTCGACTTCAGTTTTGATAAGTCCACGTTGCACGTGCAGCTCGGCTCTTTAGAGGTACAGCCGGCCAGGATGGCCGAGCGGTTCTAGGCGCTATAGTCTGGAACCGCGCGACCCTACGGTCGCAGGTTCGAATCCTGCCTCGTGCGTGGATGTGTGTGCTGTCCTTAGGTTAGTTAGGTTTAAGTAGTTCTGAGTTCTAGGGGACTGAGACCACAGATGTTAAGTCCCATAGTGCTCAGAGCCATTTGAACCAGCCATTTTGAAACTTTTTTTTGTCTGCTCAGATCTATAGAAGTGTTCCGTCACTCGCCGGAATGTTACCACGTTCATATTACTTACACCAGCCAGGAAGTAACCTCATTTATTTGTTATCAGAGCGGGCACCTACGTACGGACTGGCCGCGTCGTGTGGTGATATTAAAACCCCCTTACTAACAGAATAAAAAATTGACTTTAGCGGATCTTCCTCGACAGGATTCTGCAGATGAGCCCTGGTATTGAGAATCAAAGTGGATATTTGAGAAATAATACGAGTTTCCCCCACTGCCCACGCCCAGGGACATTAACGCCGTCACTCCCTCGGTGCTGGCCCCGGTTACTCGAAATAAGCCTATAGAGGACAAGACGATGATGCAGTCGAGGGGACTTTTACTTTGGCTCGAGCTTTGGAGAGTTCTCCATTGAAGGACCATCTTCTCCGGCCTGAGTTTGTGGTCGAGGAAGCCTTGGGTGCTTTTGCACCTGACTGGGTGGGTTACTCATACGTTATCTGGCGATTCTCCTCTCATCCGCGCCGTCTCATCGGCGAAGCCTGTTAAGGAATCTGTTTCAGGAGCCCACGTGTCTGCTCAGGCTCTGTCGCATACCTCTGTGCTTGTCTCAGTTTCCCAAACTACTTCTGCGCCTTCTATCGTGGCCTCCACGTGACACTCTCTTGATGAGCGTTGCTTGATTGGCTCCCAAGAGCAGGAGGATCCGTCGTTACTAAACTAATGCCAGTACGCGAGCCCCTGTCCGTCGATGTGTGGGGTGCGGAGGTTTCTCCCTCTCAGTTTCAAACGGATATTCTACATGACCCACCCACACAACCGCATGACGTTGTAGCAATTCCGAGGAGCCACAGTAAAACCAACATGACCAGCCTGAGAGAGTCGCGTCACGGAATAAGAGAAAAAGGTAGGAAGACGTGGGACATGTTCACACTTATTCTCTCTCCGTTTCGACCATTGATTCTGCCATGGATACTGGTACATAGCTCCATTCGATGATGGTTTTGTAATTTTGTAGATTATGTCCCTGTTCAGTTCTCCATGTAAGCATATATTCCTTATATTTTAACTAAAGTTCAGTCTTGATCACAACACTACCATCCTCCAAGGAAGCCATGGGTATAATAAGCTTTATTTTATCTTTTTAAAGTTTTGTCATCATTAGACACTTTTCATTTTATTTTAAGATTGGTTTCTAGTATTTTCTAAAATTTATTCAAAGGTCTAAGGATGGTTACATAGATATAACCGAAACCAGTCACCTATGTTATTGAGACATAAGTGTTGTGATCAAGATTGAACTTTTGTTAAAATATAGTAATCTATTGATCACTGTATTCCAAAAATGTTTACCAAAAATATATTCCTTCTTTTTGAATGTTAACAGAATTGGTACTGAACTCCCGCTGGCAGGTTTGTGACAATTTATATGTGAAACTTCCTGGCACACATTTTTAATCTACCTAGAAGTTTCATATCAGCGCACACTCCGCTGCAGAATGAAATTTTTGTTTTACCTGTTTGTAATTCTTGGGTTCTCGACCTCTTTTAATGTGGCTTCCGAACTGTCTTGTTTTATAGGGACGGAATTCCATAACGAGATTTTTAAGTTCTCAGCGATGGTCGGGGTATATGTACGTTTACTTCTTCTCTACGCACCTTCTGGCTCTGGTCGTTCTATGGAACGTTTGTGTTTCTACAAAGAGGAAATCTTTTACCTACTTTGTAAACCCCCTACAAAAATTCTACTGGGTGGTGATTTTAATTGTGTTCTTCGGCCTTTCGATCAATCTTCTAATTTTAGTTTTACTAAAGAACTCTATGACATGGTACCCTTCTCGCATCTACATGACGCTTGGGTATGTCGGTACCCTACACTTGTCTCATACTGCTATTTCATTGCCACCTCTAGCTGTCGACTTGATCGCTTTTACCTTTTTGATTCCTTGTTCGGGCAACTTTTGGACACTGACGTATTACCCGCCTGTTTTATTGATCATTACACTGTATCCATCAAATTTAATTATCGACACGACCATTCACGAAGTATGGGTGCGTTACTCTCATGTTATAGCATGGTACTCGTCTGTTGTGGAATGGTGGACACTGCACGCCAAGCCACAAATTCCTAACGCTCTCCTACGTTTTGGTGCCGTGATGGCGCAGACGTCCGGCGGAACCAAGAATTTTGTTCCTCCGTATAAGGTCAACTTTACAGTAGCGTTAGGCAAGATCCTCTACGTATTGTGGATGTACGGAGAACTAAAGCCAAATTGCTCCAGTTAAAACTACTTCAGATGGAAGGACTCTAGACAAAATCTCAATCATAT
The DNA here is from genome assembly GCF_021461385.2 of Schistocerca piceifrons. Taxonomy (NCBI): domain Eukaryota; kingdom Metazoa; phylum Arthropoda; class Insecta; order Orthoptera; family Acrididae; genus Schistocerca; species Schistocerca piceifrons. Next base: position 560,895,230 of record NC_060143.1, read on the forward strand.
TCCATTTTACAAGATGAACTGACTACACTATACTATGATATCCGTACGCGGGAACGCAGAAAATGCGTTTGCATTGCATCCCTCGCTAACGCCAATGGTTGAGCGTCAGAGTCCCACTGTGAGATTTTCAACTTAATTTTTAACTATCCAATATGCTACTCCTGGCGGGTGTAAAATGAGTGTGCGCAACGGAAAATAATAAACGCTAAAATGAATATTTGGCCCTTTCTGTCTCCCCTGAAGCAGATGTTAGGATCTCTTAATGGACGTCAACATATAAATTACAACCTAAACGTAAATAAATGATTAAGGCAACTAATATTACTAAATGATAAACGTTGTTTCTGCTTATATATTTATTGTACGTTAAAAAAACTTTATACTTCAAAGTTTACATTTCCTAAGTAAATTTACTGATCAATTGCCCAAACTGCCCCTTATTGTGACTGCGCGATCTAATATCAATAACGCGAAATGACTGATATCATCTACGTACCAAACACTACAAGACAGTACTTTCAAAGATGATCTACGGTGGTGTGGAACCTGAGTGGAAGTACACTAACGTGATCACAGCTGTTTAGCTTTATAGCCCTAATAAGCCGAAGCCATTTGCGATATCACCGTATGTACTGCGTCTGGTGCGTGGGCGTGCTGGTTCTCATACACGTCTGCGTCGATGGAAGAACTCCAGCAAAAAAACAAAAACTCTTTGAAATACTAAGACGGCAGAAGGCGGTCCTCTGACTAATATACTCTAATACTGTCTTCTCCCCTCTGTGTTCTACAGACGAGGAACACGAACTCCCAGCGACAAGGACGGAGTTCAGATAACGTCTCAACGTAAGTATGGCCAGAGGAAGTGCTCTCAATTACTGAACGCTGCGTGCTCAACGACGACTTCCAACCCAGAGGTGAATTCCAGAATAGTATAGGTTCGAAACAGTTCAGTGCCTAACTGTTATAACTATAAACTCTCCTGAGAGCAGACAGCAAGTCCGTCTATACCAACAAAGCTGATATCGACCGACCGTCTCACACGGGCGCTCACAACGGAAGACCTCGTCTCTCCACTGCTGGCCTCCCAGCAAGGCTCGGCTCCCCACCCTCGTAATTCCGAAAATGAATCATGTTCCCCAAATCACGGAATATTCTCGCTCTCTACAAATTCTTCCGAACGCCGACCAACCATATTTTAGTCCTTTGTCGTCCAGCGCGGAAAGTTTGCGAGGAAATACCTATACTCATACAATGGTACGCTTCTGAGTAAAAATCTTTGTAAATAGCCCAGCCTGCGTGGTTTCCTAGGTGCCACTTCTTCGTTTTTCTCCTGCGTCCAAGATTTGCAGAGTTCGGAAGTACACTCCTGGAAATGGAAAAAAGAACACATTGACACCGGTGTGTCAGACCCACCATACTTGCTCCGGACACTGCGAGAGGGCTGTACAAGCAATGATCACACGCACGGCACAGCGGACACACCAGGAACCGCGGTGTTGGCCGTCGAATGGCGCTAGCTGCGCAGCATTTGTGCACCGCCGCCGTCAGTGTCAGCCAGTTTGCCTTGGCATACGGAGCTCCATCGCAGTCTTTAAAACTGGTAGCATGCCGCGACAGCGTGGACGTGAACCGTATGTGCAGTTAACGGACTTTGAGCGAGGGCGTATAGTGGGCATGCGGGAGGCCGGGTGGACGTACCGCCGAATTGCTCAACACGTGGGGCGTGAGGTCTCCACAGTACATCGATGTTGTCACCAGTGGTCGGCGGAAGGTGAACGTGCCCGTCGACCTGGGACCGGACCGCAGCGACACACGGATGCACGCCAAGACCGTAGGATCCTACGCAGTGCCGTAGGGGACCGCACCGCCACTTCCCAGCAAATTAGGGACACTGTTGCTCCTGGGGTATCGGCGAGGACCATTCGCAACCGTCTCCATGAAGCTGGGCTACGGTCCCGCACACCGTTAGGCCGTCTTCCGCTCACGCCCCAACATCGTGCAGCCCGCCTCCAGTGGTGTCGCGACAGGCGTGAATGGAGGGACGAATGGAGACGTGTCGTCTTCAGCGATGAGAGTCGCTTCTGCCTTGGTGCCAATGATGGTCGTATGCGTGTTTGGCGCCGTGCAAGTGAGCGCCACAATCAGGACTGCATACGACTGAGGCACACAGGCCAACACCCGGCATCATGGTGTGGGGAGCGATCTCCTACACTGGCCGTACACCACTGGTGATCGTCGAGGGGACACTGAATAGTGCACGGTACATCCAAACCGTCATCGAACCCATCGTTCTACCATTCCTAGACCGGCAAGGGAACTTGCTGTTCCAACAGGACAATGCACGTCCGCATGTATCCCGTGCCACCCAACATGCTCTAGAAGGTGTAAGTCAACTACCCTGGCCAGCAAGATCTCCGGATCTGTCCCCCATTGAGCATGTTTGGGACTGGATGAAGCGTCGTCTCACGCGGTCTGCACGTCCAGCACGAACGCTGGTCCAACTGAGGCGCCAGGTGGAAATGGCATGGCAAGCCGTTCCACAGGACTACATCCAGCATCTCTACGATCGTCTCCATGGGAGAATAGTAGCCTGCATTGCTGCGAAAGGTGGATATACACTGTACTAGTGCCGACATTGTGCATGCTCTGTAGCCTGTGTCTATGTGCCTGTGGTTCTGTCAGTGTGATCATGTGATGTATCTGACCCCAGGAATGTGTCAATAAAGTTTCCCCTTCCTGGGACAATGAATTCACGGTGTTCTTATTTCAATTTCCAGGAGTGTATTATCCGGATATCCTTGCGCTCCTACTACAATAGCAGCCGACAGCGGCGTTTTACCCATTCATTGTGTCTTCGCTGCCAAGTGTCCAGACTGTCCGTCTTGGCACTTCCTGTGTAGAGCTGAACCACCACACCTGTGTGGACCTTACACCCAGGGCTTGAGTTCCTCCTGCGAATTCATTTCCACTGTCGTTCCAACCTCTACCGGTATAGGACATCATTCATCACGCCGTTCTGATAATAAAGACACTTCATCAGATTTTATGCAGTATGCGTAAACAATTATTTACAAGGCGTACATGGCAATGTCAGTCTCCTTTATATATTCATACATACGATGTACAGCCTATCAAATGATATCTAATTGTGGTTGTAGTTCACGGCAAAGTATGTGGATGAGTGACTGTAAGGTGAGAAATTATAGCCACCTTACAATATCCCCACCTAACGAACTATTTTGTGCTAGGATAGGGTAGTTCGTATAGTATTCGGTACAAAATCATATAACCATCAATTGTCTGTACAAGCGAACTAATAAGACTACGAGGGCAGAGGTACACTTGAATCATGATATGTCCTTCTACAGTCATTCTCCATTCATTCGCCGGCCGGAGTGGCCGTGCGGTTCTAGGCGCTACAGACTGGAACCGAGCGACCGCTACGGTCGCAGGTTCGAATCCTGCCTCGCGCATGGATGTGTGTGAGTCCTTAGGTTAGTTAGGTTTAATTAGTTCTAAGTTCTAGGCGACTGATGACCTCAGAAGCTAAGTCGCATAGTGCTCAGAGCCATTTGAAACATCCATTCTTTCATGGGTTTTCTGCCATAAATTTACTTATTACATGTTTATTATAATCTGTCTACCCCTTATGTTTGGAGCATTGTTCCTAGACATGACAATTGGTATGAATTTAACTAACATTACAAAAATTTTATTCTCTTTCAAAAAGTGGCAATTCACAACTGTGCTGTGATTGACTAATGTTCGTGTCATCTATCATTTAACTTACCGTTTGGCCACTTCGTCATTTTCATTTCAATTACTGGTGTCACTGAGTTGCTGCCTTGCCTGCCAGTGAGTGGCAGCAGCAGCGCATATCGATATTAGCCCTGCCGTGTTATCGTTGCTGGACGGCTTTTACTTCACGGTCATCATGTGTCTGGTGGAGAGAGTTCGAGATGCACCAGCAGTGGAGTCGAAAATGGAACAGCAGTCGCGCACAGGCCAGCAGTGGAGTCGGTCGTGGACGCAGCAGCAGAGCAGTCGGGGACGGAGCCCCAGTGAGGTCCGCACAGCCAGTACCAGCGGGGACGACCTTTGATAGGTCGTTCGGTCGGCCGTCTCATCGACGACGTGTATTTCGGTCGGTTTCTTTCCTGTGCACAGATGTGGGTTGTGTTCCCCCTGCATGGTTGGGTCAGAGCCAATGTCTCCAGGATGTCATCTGTCCAAAGGATGTCAGTTGGAACGTGGCAGTAGTGTTGTCGGGGACGGAGCCCCAATGTGGTCTGCACAGCCAGTACCAGCGGGGACGACCGTAGGTTGGTCATTCCGTCAGTCGTCTCATCGACAACTTGTATTTGGGTCGGTTTCTTCCTGTGCAGAGATGTTGGTTGTGTCCTGTCTGCAGGGTTGGGTCCGAGCCAGTGTCTCCGGGATGTCGTCCGTCCGAAGGAAGTCAGTGAGTGGGAGACGCACCAGCAGTGCAGGCGCGACGGAGCAGCAGTCGCGGACGGGTCAGCAGTCCAGTCAGTCAGTTGGCGTGGAGCAGCAAGCAAGCCCCCATCGCGCGGAGTCAGGCTGGAGCCGATGGCGGCGTGCACGCACGGTTGCAGTGTGAGGTGCTGCTTGCGAGTGATACGAAGTTCGTCGCCCACCGGTCTTGGACATGAAAGTTGAATCCTCACTTAACCTACTATCGAGCCCCAACTGTTTACATTTCTTCGTTTGATCCTGGTTGTCGCTTTTGGGACATTTCCTCAAGCAACAAAGTGTGTGTATTTCAGTTGGCTAAGATTCCTGTCGCCTTCCTGTGAAATTTAACTTAATTTATTTCCTGTTGTGGAAGTTCACCAGTGGTATCTTCTGCCTTGTGCGGGTTGATATTCCGGTTACCTGCCCTGGTCGTTGACGTAATTTTAGGCAGTGTATTTTCCTCATCGTGTTGTTGCTGTCCAGTGCAGCGTGTAGTTCGACAGCTGAAGTATTGTTGGTCGTTGTGGGTGCCAGTATTCTGTGTGACGTGTACAGAAATCTTGCGGTCATTTTGCTGGTTGCGAGGAGCGGAACTGGTTTGGTTGATTGGTCGGTCGGCTGTCTGTCGGTTGGGTTGTCTCCAGATTAACAAGTGGTTGGACAGGGTGCATGTCTCACCTAAACAGGCGTTAGTGTTACAATTCCAGGCCGACCTTTAGAAACTTCTGAATGCCATTCCTTGTATGTAATGTAGTAATTTCCCTGTTTGGGTTTCAGTTATTTGGTTGATGTGTGGCTTTCAGCCAAGTATCAATATTTTTTAAATTAATGTTCTTGTCTTGCACTTAAGGCATGAGATTGTTATATTTTTATACGGGGCCTTCAGCCGAATTTTACTGGAGAGGTTTTAAGACAAGGCCTTCTGCCTTTTAGATTGAAACTCTCTCTAGGCCTTAAGCCGTTAAACATATTTTGTTGATATGTGGCCTTCAGCCGAGTTTTGATATCTCTTAAATTACTCTTCTTCTCTTGTCCTTAAGGTAAAAGATTGTTATGCTTTTGTATGGGGCCGAATTTGCTTCAATTGTTTTAAGTAAAGGCCTTCTATCGTTGGACTGAAACACTTCTTATTACTTGATATGCGGCCTCCAGCCAAGTTTCATTAAAATTAAAGTGCTAAGGCCTTCAGCCTGTTTAGATTGAAGATCTTGAAAATACTTTTGGGTGACACCTCCAGAAGAACCTTCTATGTCAATTTCTTACTTAGGCATTGTATGTTGGATTTTTAGTGTGGCCTTCACCAGATCTAAGGTTAATCAAAGGAGATCCTTTACAATTTTCAGTCATTTGCATTCTTGTGTAACATTGTGTGTGTACAAATAAAGTTTTTATGTTGAGTGCAACTGACAGGAACTCATTTTGGCCCCTTTTCACAACCTAATCCGCTCTGTCCTGCTAGCCTAGGCATTTCACAATCTTTCTTTAAACTTAAGGCCCACGCTCTCTGTCATTCAACCATCCCTAAGGCATAGGCTGAGGCAAGAAATATTAAAGTGAAGTATCCTAATCTTTTCAAAGTGGTCGTCCAATAAATTACATGTGCTTCATTTAGCCACTGATATGCAAAACAAGCAGTTACGTCAATTATTCAAGAGGATATCTATTGGTCATTATACAATTATATAAAATTCTGTGAAGCACCCTACGTAATTTCACTAGGTCATATTTATGCTCTTAGCTTACATTACAAAAGAAAACATCATTTCACAAACTGATTGACCAAGACATGTTTTTTTCCAATGCCAATGTGTAAACCCTTTAAACATTTTCGAAACGTTATGTTCTAAAGCATTCTTTGACAAACTGCATTTACATTTACTGTGACAATTAATATTTGTAATAAGAGTTCGGATCAACCACTAGTTTTAACTAATGTGCTTGTTCACAGTGTGTAAAATGTAATACATAAAAACATGAAATACCCATTGTATCATTAACAAAGAAAATGACAAACAATTATTTTACATAAATACATACACAAATAAAATTCCGGAAATAGACAAATATTAAAAAACAGTGAAGGACAATGAATTATTACCAAAGAGCATGTCGAACAAAACATTTATATGAATACTTACACAAATATTTTCTTAAGACTATCCTGAAAAATAAGTACAAAATGTTTACACAATGATAGATATCGGTAGCTGTTAGTTTGTGCCGGCCACTGTGGTTGAGCGGTTCTAGGCGCTTCAGTTCGGAACTGCGCTGCTGCTACGGTCGCAGTTTGGATGCCTGCCTCGGTCATGGATGTTTGTGACGTTCTTAGGTTAGTTAGGTTCAAGTAGTTCTACGTCTAGGGGACTGATGACCTCAGTAGTTAAGTCCCATAGTGCTTAGAACCATTTTTTCGTTAGTTTGTGAGTGTAACTGTTCAGTGTTCATTATATTATGCACCGTTTTTTTATCAAGAGTCACACTGATTTGGATTTCACAATACACTTTCGTCTTCATTTGTGTACGGGGATGGAAGCTACAGTTTTTTTTTTCTTTTTTTGCGAAGCTTAGGACACGAACATTATTTGAGATGTAACATGTTGATTTTACAGGTCAGTCTTAGGACCCTCAGTCGATTGTTGATCCCGTCGGGTTACCAGTCTCTCGCACTAATGATGACGTGGGTGGATCCATGGATGAGGGAGTTACAGTCAGGTAAGATCGTTATAGGTCACGTAGAATTATTCTGCATCAGCTAAAAGAAGCGGAATTGTGCCTGTCTTCAGTTCTTCATGTTTCTTCTTTTACTATGTTTGTGTTCCACCTCTTCTGTTCTTCTTATCGCTTCTTTCTCTTGATATAACTATTGTATTTTGCATAAGGATATCGGTAATTGTGGACAGGTAGGATATAGGTTTGGTGACAATATACTTGGAACTTGAGTCGTTGTGTATGACTCAGATTCCTCAGAAGTCAATGCCAGGTGACTGATTTCTACAACTTATGATGTTATCAGCCTCTGTCTGGTGGAGGACCGCAGAAGAAAAGCAAATATAGTTCACTGTTCCTTACAGCTATTAGCAGTTCCGCTGTAGTCTTAACTGACTGTATTATGTGTGCAATGGGTTTATCTCGTCTCCATCGTGTAGTACAACAGTGGAAACAAGTGATTAGTGGCCATTTAAACACCACTCTGCTGCGCTAGCTGCGTTACCTGATGCCATTGGCTACCGCCCGGCCGAGGTCTTCAGGCAGCCGATGAATAGCCCACATCCGTGTCCACCCATATCCGCCGTGACATGACTGATGGCGCCCCTTGCATCTGGGCGATGCATCTGCACACCATGTTGTTACTTCCAGTGTGTCTCGAAAAGTTTTTTGTGCATCTTGTGCTCACTAGTGCCGACAATTAGTTTCCCATTTACAATAAATACTATACAATACTTAACACGATTTATTGACATTTATGAAATATAACATTTTAAGACGCATTCATCTTTACATTTATTATTGTTTGAGTTGTACAATCACCCAAGATGCACAATTATTTACTATTATTATTATAATAAAGATTTAATGCACAAAGTTAATGTTAAATATAAAGTAATACACTTCTAACTATGTCAATGAATTATTAAATATATCTCGGTACCTGTATATCTATAAAAATACATGTTCATTAGTCGTTCATACAATAATAGAATTAATCATCACCAAATCCCAATGTTAATAGTTGCAGATACTACTTGTTAAACTATTTGTTAAACGAATGGTAACTACTTGTTAAACTACTGGCCAGTAGGATGTTTATACAAGTCTAACTACTACACTGTCGTGGTTATCTCAAGCTCGTCCGATCTCATGGATCCTGGTTCCGTCGTGGCTGTCGTCGTGAATATCTGTGAACAATAAAGTGCACGTCTGCACACACAAACATACACAAATGAATGATTAGGCGGGCAACTTCTTCATTTCGTGCTCCTGGCGAGTTTCCTGTGGCCAATCATACTACATAGCAAGTTAAGAGCAATTACTGATGTTTTATTTTAATCACGCTTTCATGCACCTTTTCTCATGGTTTTACTCAGTAATACCTTCTCTTCTCTGTCCCCCTACTCGGATCTGCTGTTGTAACCTTTCTCTGGTGGTCTTTTCCTTTCGTCTTAATAAAGTTTCATTTTACTTTATTAGTGGTAGATGGAAATATAAAGATTTTAGTACATTATATAAACTCACTGCTCATCAACACGACTGCCATGTCCTTATGTATACCCTCTGTGTCATGTGCTTTGAACGTACAGCTTCATACTTTTCCCTTATTACATTGTACGTGTCTTTGTGTTGTTGTTCTGGTCTTCAGTCCTGAGACTGGTTTGATGCAGCTGTCCATGCTACTCTATCCTGTGCAAGCTTCTTCATCTCCCAGTACCTACTGCAACGCACATCCTTCTGAATCTGCTTAGTGTATTCATCTCTTGGTCTTCATCTACGATTTTTACCCTCCACGTTGCCCTCCAATACTAAATTGGTTATCCCATGAAGCCTCAGAACATGTCCTACCAACCGATCCTTTCTTCTAGTCAAATTGTGCCACAAACTCCTCTTCTCCCCAATTCTATTCAATACCTCCTCATTAGTTATGTGATGTACCCATGTAATCTTTAGCATTCTTCTGTAGCACCACATTTCGAAAGCTTCTATTATCTTCTTGTCCAAACTATTTATCGTCCATGTTTCACTTCCATACATGGCTACACTCCATACAAATACTTTCAGAAACGACTTTCTGACACTTAAATCAATACTCGATGTTAACAAATTTCTCTTCTTCAGAGATGCTTTCCTTGCCATTGCCAGTCTACATTTTATATCCTCTCTACTTCGACTATCATCAGTTATTTTGCTCCCCAAATAGCAAAACTCCTTTACTACTTTAAGTGTCTCATTTACTTGTCTATATCCCCTTGTTACACTTTCATTTCACGTCCCTCTAATACTCAAATAATATTTTGGTGTAGTCATACAGAATTCTGCAGAACTGCCCACCATGTACACAATCATTCCTTCTCTTTGGACAACATAAATACAACTTTCCCATACAAATAACGGTGCACTCTCGCGCAGACACATGGAGCTGGCGACCTATTGAATTCCCGTTTCTCTCAATGGAGACGGATCATACTTGGACGACACACCTGCGTGTCACCGCAAACCCTATTAGCAAGTCACTCATTTATGATCTCATTACTAAACATGTAGAATAGACTCTCATTTCTACAATTTTAACAACTGACGTTCTCTGCTAATACGTTCCACATCAATTGGTGAACAATTTCTTTTTATATCTATTCACATATCCTTACAACTGAGCCGCGCACGGCTAGTGTTAATGCCATTTATTGTTTGTCATCTTCTGTTACTGTACTGCCGCCTCGTTTTCTTATTCCTTTTACTGGCGTCACTAACTTCCTGCCTCCCTTGCCCGTGAGCGGCAGCAGCAGCAGCGTTATCGATAGGTGCACTGTTGTACCATCTCTAAAGCGACCTATAGTATTTCCGGGTCGTCGTGTATCTGACTAGTCAATGCGGGACGGACCAGCAGTGCAGTCGAGATGCAGCAGCAGTGAAGTCGGGGACGGAACACTGGTGAGGCGCCGACAGCCAGTGCTCGCCGACCGCTGGCGACACACATGAACTGTCCGGCGGAGGGAGACTGGAGCAGGGCGACCATTGGTTGGTCGATCGGTTGGTCGTCTCATCGCCCGACGTATATTTGGTCCTTTCACCGTTTTCGGGCCTTGGAGTTGGTTGCTGGCGTGGAGCAGCGAGGACATCTCCACGGTGCGTAGTTTAGCCGCGCCCGCTGGGGGTCTCTATACGGTGTTGGGGTGTGTGGTGCTGTTACCATTGATACGAGGTTCGTGGCTCACCGATCCAGGACATGAAAGTTGAGTTTTGACTTAACCTACCAGCAAGTCACGACCGTTGACATTGCGTCATTTGGAGTTCGTGTCGGCTATTGGGATATTCCCGCGAGCAACACCGTGTGTTTTCAAGTTGGCAAATTTTAGTCAACCTCCAGTGGAGTTTAACTGTACTTGGTTATTTGAACTGAAGTGCACCAGCGGAATCTTCTGCCTTGTGGCCGTTATCGTTCCGATTACCTGCCCTGGCCATTGACGTAAATTCAGGCAGTGTATTTTCCTCATCGTGCTGCCTCTGTCCGGCACAGTGAGTAGTTTGGCAGCTCAATGAATAATTGGTTGTGGGCGCCGATTCCTTCTCCGTTGTTCCATTGAACTCCCTGTTGTGTGCTGGTCTGGTGAAGCGGAGGTTATCTTGTCGGTGGGTCCATTGACTGTCTGACGGTTGGGTTGTCGTCAGTGGTTGGGCCAACTTCCTGTCTCACCTAAGCGAGCGTTTGTGTTTAAATTCCAGGCCGACCCTCGCAACTTCAGAGCGCCATTGGATGTACTGCATTTTCTTGTTTATTGTTGTTGTTTGTACTTGTATGGCTTCTAGCCGATTTTTAGATTAAGGTTGTTTTGCCCTTAAGGAGTCAGATGGTTTAGACCTTCAGCCTAATTTAAGAACTGTTTTACGTAAAGCCTTTGGCATTTTTAAAACTAATGTTAGTGAGTCTTAAGTGTTGGACCTTAAGCCGATTTTGAATTTAAGTTGTTTGCTCTTAAAGTGTCAGATTCTGTGGGTCTTCAGCCTAATTAAGGAACTGTTTTAAGATACGGTTTTTCCTTTTAAATTTCTGTTTTTGGTTGAGCTTTAAGTTATTGGCTTGCAGCCGTTTTTAAATTAAAGTGGTCTTGCCCTTACAGCATGAGATTGTACGGGGCATTCAGATGCTCATTAAGTTAAAAAAATGCTGTGTTTTTTTATTAAATTCTTGGCTCTTGTAATGTTTGATCAAATAAAAGGTTGTATGTTCGAGTGTAACTGACAGTAGCTTATTTTGGCCCCTTTCCACAACTTAAAGTACCTGTCCATAGGGTTTAGCAGGGCGTCTCAACAACATTTTTGCAGTACCACACGTTTCTCAATTTCACTTTATTCCTTCATGGACAGATAGCACATGTTATACTCCGAACACCTTCCAAAATTGTATGCTTAGCTTACTGTGCACATAGTTATAGCCTACACAAAGAAACATACCCTAATTTACTTAGACTGCCATTTTATGTACTGTAGTACCTCTTTTAACATGATACTATTACAGAAAATTTGATAAATTTACAGGTCCCTTCAGTGTACTACTTAACTTAATTGCCAACTATATACAGTACTATACTTTTTCCGCACAAGCTCCCTTCAGTTCTCCCTACTGATTCCATGAATGGCTTGAGATGGCTCACATGATGGCGTCCCAACGATTTTCCTGTTTTCACAGACTCAATTTCAACCGAATTTGCGTGCGTTAGTCTTTTTATACGTACAAGGCAGCTGTATCTCTTGAAGAATTTTTGACACTGCTTGTTTTGTTTGATGGACAACCTATCAGACTTAACTAAGACCTTTTGTCCAACTACAAATTCCTTTACATGCGCCTTTTGATCTGAGCGCACCTTGCGCTTCTCACCAGCGACCCGAGTATTGCGCAAAGCCTCCTCCACTATGACTTTATGTTGTCGGCCCGTTCATTGTGGAAAATCGATCAATCCTCGAATTTTATCTGGATAGTCCCTACTCTTCAGAACCATCATAGGTGGCATCGTTGTAGTACTGTAAAGGAAGCTCGTTTATCACATCCTGGAAATCTTTAAGAAACACATCCCAGCTAGCATGATTCTTTCCACAATATAATCTACATAAATTGCCCAAATCTTTCGCGTTCCTATTAACCTATTAATAAGTATGGATCTTATACCTCCTTAGTTTTCTTTTCAAATACCTCAGATTTATATTGAGGTCCATTGTCTGAAATGATACAGTCTACAGTTCCCACTTGGTTTATGATGTCTCTACACAAGGCTCTACTTACAGTTGCACCAGTCGCCCTTTTTAGTGGTGTCAACGTCACAGATTTGGATGTCAGCTCCAATACTACCGATACATATTGCTGGCCCCTCGGTGTCTTGGCTAATGGTCCCATTAAATCCGTCGCTGCCATATGCCGTAGCTTCTCAGGGATAATTGGGTATAAAGGATCCTGGGTTCCTACAGTTACGGATTTCGCCTTTTGGCAGTTTTACAGATGTCTAATACTTTCCTTATGCGTTTCTCCATGTTATGTTTTTAAAGTACCAGACACTCCTCAGTTTCGTAAAACATTTTCGTGGACTGAAATTTGCATAACTTAAGTTTGTGTACCATATAAGCTTATTTACCATCTCATTAGGTATGCACACCACCGACAGCGAATCATTAACGTTTGCCCTATGAAACAGAATCCCATTTCTCAAGAGGTAGTGCTGCCTTATGCAGGCCCGCATCCGATCTTTCCACTTTCCTTTTATTTTGACTAAATCTGAGTCTTCGTCCTGTTCATTCTGGATATTCCGCATCGTTCCAGTAACGAAGTTTTCAAATGCCACGCTTTTGAGGTAGAACAACCAAAAGTGCTCTTGCTCTAATGCTTCAGCCGTCTCTTCTGTTATGCCAGTAGGTGATTTGCTTGGCTCTAGATTAAAAGCAAAGAAGTTAATGGCAGTTGGAATCAGCATACGCACGTATAGAAAGAGAGAGCAGCAATTTTCCAAGTTTTGTCAACAAGAAGGTGATTTAGTGTACTGATCAGACATTCCCGGTCTGATGAATTCGTTTGGTATTGAATACAAAAAGAAATACTGGAGATTGTTTATTGATTCACCCAAAAATAGTTTAAAGGCTGTTTTATTACACAAGGGTAACATGTATGCATCTATATCTGTTGGACATTCTGTACATATGAAAGAAAGCTATGAAAACCTAGAAATAGTGCTGAATAAAGTAGGCTATTCTGCTCACAGTTGGATGATATGTGGCGATCTGAAAGTAACATTCATTCTCCATTATCAGCAAGGTGGCTTTACCAAATTTCCATGTTTCTTGTGTGAATGTGACAGTAGGGCTGGGGGTCAACACTGGTGCAGAAAGAACTGGCCTGTGAGGCAGTCTTTAAAACCTGGTGAGAAGAAAATTCTACGCAAAAACCTAGTAGATCCAAAAAACGCACTCCTACCGCCTCTACACATAAAGTTAGGCATAATGAAAAAGTTTGTAAAGGCTTTGCCTAAAGATGGGCCATGTTTTAAGTATCTCTGCCATAAGTTTCCACACCTTTCAGAAGCTAAACTAAAAGAAGGCGTCTTTGTCGGACCTGACGTTAGAAAATTAATTTTTGATGATAATTTCAAACCACAATCACCTTAAATGGAAAGAAGCATGGATATAATTCAAGAAAGTCGTTACGAAGTCCTTAGGACATCAGAAAGACCCAGAATATGTTTCTATTATAGCTACAATGTTAAAGAAGTTTAAAACTTTATGATGTTTAATGAGCCTGAAAGTTCACTTTTTAAACAGTCACCTTGATTGCTTCCCAGGCAATATGGGAGATGTTAATGAGCAGCAAGGAGAGCGTTTTCACCAGGACATTAAAGTGACGGAAAAACGCTACCAAGGCCGCTGGAACACCCATGATCGGGGACTACCGTTGGTCACTTCACCCAGCGACACATCATGGAAAAAGCTACACAAGAAGCTTCAAAGAAAAAAGAGAAACAAAATACAAATCTATTCCAGCTGACAAGTGAAACCTCTATTAACACATATCATCGTTTTAAGTAGCTTACTGTAAATACAAACCATGCTAATGTTGTAACAAAGTGTTTCATTAATTTCAACATTTACTGTATAGCATAGGATTTTCATACTATATAATAAAAATGATATTGCTCGAAAACTACGGGTGATACAAGGAAACTAAGGCAACATTTTGATTCAGCTCATAAAAATCTATAACGACCAGCTACCAAGGTAAAAAAAGTTTTTCAAAAAACATTTTTCGTTGGCCTCTGTAATTGATAAAATGCTCCACCTTATTCTGATTTCCATAAGCGGCGTGTTGATTTATCATATGATTTATAAGCAATAATACACGAATATTTGCTTCTAACGTAATTTCATTTAAATCTTCCCATTTTCCACCATACGCCCTTCGGCCCACAGTATTAACCATTTCCAATACAGAACTGCTGACATTTTTGTTAATAATTCCTTGAGAAATAGATTTGATATCATTTGGTCTGCACGTAGTGTATCTGGTTGGACCAGGTGTCTCTTTCGTTAAGTTTCCACTGAATGCTTTCCAACGATGTGGAAAGGGTACCGTCCTCCAAGTGGTGTTCGTATCTTTCGACTGAACTTTAATTTGTAATCTCTCGTTACTAATCTCAACGTCTGAAGCATACTCTTCTGATTCTGACGTAGTTTGAATGCTGTCTTGACTACTATGGTTGTCTTCTTCTGGAATATCCTCCACACTATCAGATGCATTGCCTATTGCTTGTAATTCACTTTCAGTTAGACTATATTTTTCTATGGTAACAGTACACCACAATTTGCTGCAAGAGCTAAAAATATAACGTTTTTCTTCAACAGTTTGTCGGACAGAACCAGTTTCTTAGTCAACAACATTTACATCTTCAACAACATAGTATCTACTGTTGCAAAAGGTAGCAGTGGCCTCCACTGTTTTTGTTTTTTACATTTACATGCGAATGGATGTGAACATAGTGAAACGTGAAACACAATGGAAGCAATGTAAAAATGAGTATTAAAGGCAATCGGTTCGTTATAAGCCAGGGAACGTCAGTGTAGCAATTTCAACTATAAAAAAAAGAATACCGAATATTTTTCAGTAGTTCAGGATTTTATGAGAAGTGATTACGAATAAAAGCAAATGCCTAAAGTAACAAGCACCAGACATTACATTTAAATTGGTAACAGAAAGATAAATTGATTGTCAGGTCACATCGACCCGAGCACAGTAGCACACTTAATAAAAGATTGTGTGCCAAATTCGATTAAATTTGACATTTTCTGTTTTCTATTCGATAATGTACTTTAGGCTCTCTTGAACAATTTGGCACGCCATACACTGAAAGCAATTAATATTACGAACTTCAAATTATATTTTTAAATTTGACATGCGATATCGTTGTCACCACCTTGCGTACACAGAAAGTCATATCTCGGGAACCACACGTTTAGAAGGCCGTGAAATGAGTTGTTCTCATACGACTGCTACATTCCACAAGCTGGCATTACAAATAAACGTATCAATAGTTTGTTTGTAGTACTAATTTGTTAGACGTAATATGATAGCCAGCGATTTCTGTTATGTACAATACTTCTTGTATTGTCATTTTATAGGGTATAAAATGACTAAATGTAAAGCGAACACAAATTTGTGGGTAACAAGTACGTCAGATTGGAATTTGTGTTTCAAGCTGAAGAAAACAAGAATGTAAACTGTGAAGGAAGTGTAAATAAAGAAAACGATGTTTCTGGAGTGACCACGTCCTATATTACTTGGTGTAACAGACAAATTTCTTGACTGTGTCAGCACCTGGACAGCAGCCGCCGTAAAGTCTCCATGGAGACACTTAACAACTCGTAGCTGGCGTTGCCAGCTGCTACGATTACTATTATGTTGATGACTCACGTAAGCTTGTCGGCTCCTGGGCCCATTATTTTTCTGGATAACATTTGCGAGGGGAATCATCTGCTGCTTGACCCAGCCCACAGGAACGTATCTTAATTGGTAAAGTGATGACAGTTCGTGATTTTAAAACACACTGGACATTCATCATTGATGATGGTTTTCATCAATTGAAGAAGGCTGAGAAGCTTGCCTAGCCACGGAAACTCTTACTCTGCGGCATTCTGTAATAACTCCCTGCTCCATACTACATAGTAATTGCATTCATCAGAAGATGTAAGTTGTAAGTTGCGAAACCGGTTGTGTGAGTCTGTAATTGACTTAATACAGCTACTGCGGACTACTGTACCTTTCATCAAATTTTATATTTTAGTAGCTTTAACGCTTGTATATAAACACCTGCTATACCGTATGATTTGTTCAATGAGTTGGGTATATTTGGTATACGTATGGGCAAGCTGAATTTTCTGGTACCCTAGATGCATTTGAACAAAAGCATTGTCTTCGTACGGTGGTAACTGAAGCATCCACACCTGTATTCAAAGATTTGGCAAATTCAGAGTTACTAAAGAAATGTTTTCATGGGAAGACCCAGACCGTGAATGTTTCCTTAATTAAGGTTGTGCGTTTCGTCGGATGCATAAATGTTTTGTTGGTGTCATGTATCTAAAGTTAGCAGTGATTGATACTGTAATAGCTTTTAAGAGTGGGAATTATAAAGGAGTGCTGGAGACGTTATGGGTGAGATTACAGCAGAATAAAGATAGATGACTGGGAGAACTGGATTTGCTTCACGTAGTCTTTGTTGTTCCATCATGGACAGGGGACATCAGCTGGTCAAATAATAATCAATGAAACTTCCTGGCAGATTAAAACTGTGTGCCGGACCGAGACTCGAACTCGGGAACTTTGCCTTTCGCAGGCAATTGCTCTATCAACTGAGCGACCCAAGCACGACTCACGCCCCGTCCTCACAGCTTTACTTCTGCCAGTACCTCACCTCCTACCTTCAATCAATGAAATTCGCCAACAGTTCCATATATTTCTGGATGTCGTCAATTCAAAACCGTATCCCAAGTGCTTCAGTCGAATACTTGATTGCAGCTCAGTCCTGTGGTCTGAAAGTGGTAGAGTGCAGTGCCGAAACTGGTAATCAAAATAAACTAAAATAACATCTCAATTACACCGCTGTTGGCTAATTTCATTGACAGTTGTTTCATGTAGGCCAAATAGACTTTGCTACTCAACAAATGATAAGAGAAGCAAGAAAGAAAAAAACGAGGCAACCAATAGGCGACTGTGATGCTGACAAGGACAAGGAATACAAGCTACGACTGTTCTACTGCATGAAGGACTCAGAACTGTGTGTTCAAAAGTACGTAAAAGTAGCAAAAATTGTCTTTGTGTTTGGATTTAGGTTCATTTATTTGCAAAATTCTGCCATAAGAATTGAATGTTTGAGAAAAAAGCCAAGGCTGGCTTCATAACACAATTTTTGCAATAATTCTAGTTCAGTGTATTTGCAAAAATACGTATATTAACTATGGAAAATTTCAAGTTCGTGACTTAAAAAGTTTCCAAGTTAGTGGTTCCCATAGGGCATATAATCTCTCCATACGTAATTCTTCTTTGTTAGTCACTGTTTTCTTCATTGAGCCTTGTCCAGAGAACGTCTTTGCGGTGGTTCAGAAATTTGGGCCATTGAGTGAATTATTGTTTTCCGTTAAGAGTCAGTTTCGGACAGTTTTGTCGGGTCACTGGTCACTGGAGCATTTATCTCTGTAAGTCAGTGGCAGTCAGCACTGGCCGGCTTCACTGCGCTCCATCAGCGGAGGTCCCGGCCAGCAAGCCGCGCTGACCGCTGACCGCCGCCGCCTGGTCGCCTCCTCTCGTAATGGCAAAGCCGTGTCCGTCGCGAGGTCGGCGCGACGCCGCGCTGCGAGGTTGCCGGCGTCCGTCGGCGTCGCGGCGCCTCCCCCAGCAGCCAGTGGGGGCGGTGGAGGCGGGTGGAGGCGGTGGGGGTCGGCGGGCGCAGCTGACGGACTCCGGTTCCACTCCGACGCCACTCGCCGCTCGGTTACTCACCTGCGTAGCATGGGAGGGCCCTCCCAACACAGTGGATTTGCTAGGTCACTCGCTCGAGATAGCATCCCGCCGAAATGCAAAACTGCGTTTGTTCCTGCATCTGCCTTTCATATGCCTACGTGGCTTGCGTGAGAAAATCCTTAGGACATATACGAGTGCAGGCTTTCTCGGCGAATTTCATATATGAAGTCTTCACAGGTTGTCAGACGAGTAGCATCGTCGTCTCGTAGCAACGTTTCGATGGAATGCGTCTCCATCATCTTCGCCTGAAGATGATGGAGATGCATTTCATCGAAACGTTGCTACGAGACGACGATGCTACTCGTCTGACAACCTGTGAAGACTTCATACATCCTTAGGACATGTTGTGGTCTTCAGTCCAGAAACTGGTTTGATGCAGCTCTGCATGCTGCTCTATCCTGTGCAAGCTTCTTCACCTCCGAGTACCTACTGCAACCTACATCCTTCTGACTCTGCTTACTGTACTCATCTCTTGGTCTCCCTCTACGATTTTACACCTACCCCCTCCCTCCCCACTCTTCCATCCACTACTAAATTAGTGATGCCTTAATGCCTCAGAATGTGTCCTCTGAATCGAATTCTTTTTCTAGTCAGGTTGTACCACAAACTTCTCTGCTCCCCAATTCTATTCAGTACCTCCCCATTAGTTACGTGATCTATCTGAGAGGCACTGCTAAACGCACAGGACAGGACAGGTAGTTTAAATTGTGGAATGGGACCAAAATAAGCTGCTGTTAGCTACACTCGAACATACAACTTTATTTATTTGACCAAACATTACAAGAGCCACGAAATTTTTTAAAAAAAACACAGCATTAGTTTTTGGAACTTATTTACCGGCAGAATGCGCCATACAATCTCTTGCGCGACCACTTTAATTTAAAATCGGCTGAAAGCCAATAACTTAAGACTCAAACCAAAATCAGAAATTTAAAAGGCAGAAGGTCTTATCTTAAATCAGTTTTTTCTATTCGGATGAAGGCCTAAACAGTCTCACACATTAAAAGCAAAACGCCAACGGCCTTACCTTACAACAGTTCTTTAAATTAGGCTGAAGGCCTTAAGGACAAAACAACCTTAATTTAAAAATCGGCTAGAAGCCTTACAAATACAAGCAACATGAACACATAAGAAAACGCAGTATACCCAACGGCGCTCAGAAGTTTTCCGAGGGTTGGCGTGCAATTGAAACACTAACGCTAGCTTAGGTGAGACCGGCAGTCGGCCCAGCCATTCTCGATCCGACGACAACCCAACCGACAGGCAGTGAACGGACCCACCGACAAGATAACTTCCGCTCCACCTGACCGGCACACAACAGGGAGTTCAGTGGAACAATGTAGAAGGTATTGACGCCCTCAACCAATTATGCATGGAGCTGTCAACCTACACACCGTGCTGGACAGCGACAACACGATGAGGAAAATACAATGCCTGAATGTACGTCAACGGCCAGGGCAGTTAACCGGAACGTTAACGGCCACAAGGGAAGAGATTCCGCTGGTGCACTTCAATTCAAAATAACCAAGTACAGTTAAACTCCACCGAAGAGTGGCTACAATTTGCCAACTTGAAAACACACGTTGTTGCTCGCTGGAGTGTTCCATCAGCCGATAACGAAATCCAAACGACACAATGTTAACAGTCGTGACTTGCTGGTAGATTAAGTCAAATCTCAACTTTCCTGTCCAGGACCGGTGAGTCACGGACCTCGTAGCAATGGGAACAGCATGTGGCGTTCGCTGTGTTATTCAGTGGTTTGGTATTTAACTAATTTGTAAATGGAAATGATAATCTTATTTTATTACATTGAGTAATTACTAAATAACTGCTCTCCCGGCTAAAGATTTGATAAATTTGCTAAAGAACTCCAAGTTAATGTCGTGTTAAAGTGTTGTCGGTAAGTTGTGTAAGTTTCACTAAATCACAGTTCATACAACAGATTCTATACAACTATTGATTAAGATAGAAGCAGTTATCTTCAGCAAAATGATCATTAAAACCACCGAATATCAGCCGCGCACAACACTGACATATGTTACCTGAAACAATATTCTTCGCAACTCGTGCGTAATTAATTTCGGCTCCATACATCAGCTAGAAAAGTTTGTTATAACGATCGTGCTATGAGCAATGTTTGTAAAGAACCAATCTGATTCGAATTATTTTCATTAAAATGAGTTCGGGACCACCGGTGCACATTTATTTTTACACATTTGTATTACGTTCAGCATTTATGTCTGCAGAGTTGCGTAATTTGAATTTGCCGCTGAGACAATTGTTAAGATGGCGGCAGACAATTGATAGAGACTTTCTGTTGTTAGAGTAAATACGTATTTTAAATGCTTATTGAACTTTACAGAAACTCTACTTTCGTATTGTGCACTATTTAGACTTCATCAAGCAAACATTTGATTTGATTGTAAGGAAAACACAGACAAAAACGCGATACAAATCGCTATCATCAATGGCTGCGCTCCTTGCAGCGGAAAGAAACAATTAACACAGATAATGCTTACTGAGAGAGGAATTAAAGTTACAAATAATTATTCACTCATGTTTATAATACTAATGAACTCTATTTTCAAATAATAATTAACAAATAATTACAATTTTTAACAGACCTCAGTTTGATATGCGTCTTGCGTGCTGAACCTACAAAAGCCATCCAACAAAAGGTAAAAACAAAAGAAGACAAACGCAGATCATAAAAGGAATTTACAACTATCGTTGTCTTTGTATAATACACATCGATATGTCCAATTACTTCATAGAATATTATACAAATAATTAATATTTATAAGTTTTTTCATACGTCGAATACATAATGTTTATAACTGTTAGAGGCATAATTTCCTCTGGTCGCACTGCAGCCAAAAATTTATCACGTGGATGTTACAAGCAGCACACACTCCGACCGCGCGTGGACGCCGCCAGCGACCTCGGCCAAACTACGCGCCACGGAGATTTCCTCGCTGCTCCACGCCAACCGACCAACTGCCCAGGCCCAGAAACGGTGAAAGGACTAAATATACGTCGGCCGATGAGACGACCAACCCAACGACCAACCAACGGTCGTCCCGCTCCACTCTGCCTCCGTCGGACAGTTCATGTGTCGCCAGCGGTCGGCGAGCACTGGCTGTCCGTGCCTCACCTGCACTCCGCCCCCTACTTCACTGCTGCTGCGTCCCGACTGCACTGCTGGTCCGTCTCCAACCCACCGTCAGACACACGACGACCCAGAAACACTATCGGTCGCTCCAGAGATGGTACAACAGTGCATGCATCGATACGCGCTGCTGCTGCCGCTCATAGGCAAGTGAGGCAAGAAGTTAGTGACGCCAGTAAACGGAATAAGAAAACGAGGCGGCATTACGGTAATAGAAGATGAGAAACAATAAATAGCATGAACATGAGCCGTGCATGGCTCACTATCCATCTAATCTTCAGCATTCTTCTGTAGCATCACATTTCAAAAGTTTCTACTCTCTTCTTGTCTAAACTGTTTATCGTCCATGTTTCACTTCCTCACTTGGCTACACTCCATACAAATACTTTTACAAAGAACTTTCTGTCACTCAAGTCTATACTCGATGTTAAAAAATTTCTCTTCTTCAGAAATGCTCTTCTTGTCATTGCCAGTCTACGTTTTATATCCTCCCTACTTCGACCACCATCAGTTATTTTGGTTCCCAAACAGCAAAAATCACCTATTAATTGAAGTGTCTCATTCCCTAACGTAATTACCGCAGCATCACCTTATTTAATTCGACTACATTCCATTATCCTCATTTTGCTTTTGTTCAGGGGTGTAGGCCTTTCAACCTATCTGACGTCTTCCAGGGTTGACGAGTTGTGCTCATTCAGAGCTCGAGTATAAGTGTTTTTTGTGTAATAACTATTAATCACATTCTGTCATAAATAAGTAAATTAGTACCTATTGTAAGCCATCTGTTGAAGGTTTTCATTTTTATTTGCGTATTCTTCGGAAAAAGAAAACATTTCATAGACGCGAATTTTGGTGTAAGTTTTGTTTACATTTTCGTATACTGTCAGTTACCGGATTGTTTCATTAGAGTACAGTTTTTGTTGTTAGTCCAGCTCAGAAATGAGTGAAAAGTTGATATAGTGTGGACGCAGTTCTTTGTTTTCGTTTGTTTCGTCACATAAACAGTGCAAAGTTATTTTATTCTGAAATTTTCGAACTAGTCTTTTGCTTACATACTGTGTCCGTACAGTAAAGTCCATTCAGTTGTGATTAAGTTATTTAACAGATACCGAATTTAAGTGCGTGCTAAGTTCGTGTTGTAAGCGAAAATAAATAACTTTTTACGTTTTATAAAACAACTGAAGCGCTAAACGGTCGGCCCAATTTTTGCTGCTCATAAATAACGAACATTCGCGTAGTGTGAAGCGTCGTAAGTGATTTAATTCTGTTTTTAAGTGTGTAATCTGTCTTTCAATGCGTGATAAAGTGTACATGTAGCCGTAGGATAGTCAAAGAGGGAGTGGAATGTGTAGACTGTTGAACGGAATGTCACTGGGATGATCGTAGTGGGGAACTGAATCTGAACTCAGTGAGGCTCCCCCATGGAACTGTAGGCTCTGCGAAAAAGACAAGAGAATCCCTGAACAGGAGGCAAAGATTTGTCCCGCTCAGGCTGAATTAGATCACACGAAATTAGAACTAAATAGACTGAAGGAGGAAAAAGGTCCTGGACTAAAGGGGAAGAGCTCATCAGCTTCATCTAGTTTTGAGTTATCAATATGGAATAAAATTAGCTTGTCACCTGAAAGAGGAGGGGAAGAGCCTCGTACAGCTGTAGGTTACAGTAGGCTGCAGCAGGCTTCTAGCCAAGAAACTCTGTGTAGGTCGGTACCAAAACAGAGTGGGAAGAAAAGAGTCTTGCTACAAGGTACGAGTACTAGCCATCGGGGCGGGGGGGGGGGGGGGTGTAGGCCAAATGGTGGATGAAAAGTTAGGAGCAGGGTACCAGGTCACAAGTATTGCAAAGCCAAGTGGTAGCCTTAGCCAGGTGACAGAGAACATAGGAAAATTGTGCAAAGGTTTTTGCAAAGAGGATCAGGTCATTGTAGTAGGTGAAGCAGGAAATAGCCTGGCTAAGAACAGCAATTATTGTTATAGGGCTTGTAACACCACAGCTCTAATGATGTACTGATTTATTTTGCCTTTTGTTTTGTTTAGTGTTATATCGTTGAGTTTCTGTAAATGTTGTTGGAATGAATCGATACCATGAGAGTGTTTATTCTTTTCTTAAAAACGTTGATGTCTTTTAGAGTGTAGGAAGCGTAATCCCTCTAATATGTACAATATGAGCAAATGATATGCTTTGTTTTTCTCGCATAATCTCTTTGGTTATCTTTGAGGATGAATAATTTTGTTTAAATAGTTTTTTTATAGAAATGTCAATATGTGCAAAGGTTCTGTTTTATTTAAAATGTTTGTTTGCTGTTACGTAAACTGCTGACCTTCACTTAGGGTTCTTAGTTATTTTGTATGTAAAAGGTGTTGTGATTCCCCTCGGGAACGGAACTGTGTAGCGAGCGCAAATTGTGGTTGGCGTAGGTAGAAAAGGTGGAACCAAGAGTCAGTCGGGGACGAGCTACCAAACTGTCAACTGCTCATGCAAAAGTTGTATATTGTACTGGTGCTGAGAGAGGCTTTCCGTGCCGCTGTCTAATGCCTTGGACGGATGGATAAGGAGCTGGAGCTAATCTGGAATTTATATCTATCATCGCCACCAAGAAATGACAGCGTCCAGCAATTCTACTTGCAAATTCACTTGCCAACGTGCAATCGCCACCACATTGCACAATCACTGTAATGGAACACTATAGTAATGTACAGTGAAGGATCAGCTCATTAGATGTGTTAGTGTGCTCAAATATAAGGTAATTTATAACTGAATTTGTGTACCTACCTTGAATTTTTCCTTATCATAACACCTCTCAGGTTCCTCTCAGTTTGAACTAAAGTGATTACCGAGTGTCCCTTAGTGAAACCATATTAAAATTAATATGGCAGTAGAGTGTGCTAAATTTTATATTGTTTGTTGAAAGGATCTTACAAATATATCAAATTTGCGTTTCACTGTAGTAAAAGTTCAGAACTGCAACTGATGAGAGTGACATGTTCATGCTTGCTAAGTACTTGTTTCTCTAGTGTACTGAAGGTGTGTTTGTTTTGCTCTGCTACAGTGGTCAGGATTAAGGGGCCCCCCTCCATTGAAAGTAGTTCAAATGCACACACTTACTTAATTATAGAAAGTTTTAATTACTCTTGCTATTCAAGTCAAATTCTGTACAATATTGGGTTCTTCTGGTGTATTGAATGTGCATATTAATGTTCTAACAGGATTCACAGTTTGTCTGTTGTGCTCATGCCACATAACGATTAATAGCAAGACAACTATCTATGAAAACAGTAACTTCTTTATTCAAAGACAGTGAAAGGTGTTTAGTAGTGAAAGACTTGATCTATGCACAGTAACTAAATTTGCTGTGGACCATATCCATATTTCATGTCAGTTAGGAATTTGCTTGAAAAGTAATATTAAACCTATGTCCAAATTACGATTCTACAGTGAATATTAATAGTAACGTTATTGAGACCATTTACCTTGACAAAGTCTTCAAGGTAATAGTGTGTTTTGTTATCTGTTATATTTATGCAAATAGTTTGTTCTGATCTGTTAGCTCCAACCTTAGCGTGAACGTACTGTATTCAGGTGCCAGAGTTCATTGCACTCGCGTGTGGCTAAGTATAGGTTGCGTTTGTCCGTTAAAGTTACTCATACCTATTTTCTTGAACAAGAATGTCAATCATTCTCTTACCTAATTACACTGGCGACAGTTTTCTTTATCCTTTGAACAGTGTGGATAGGTTAAGTATTGTTTATTATTGTTTAAATATTTACGCACTTCTGACTTTCACTTCCGATAAGCCACCTCCGTTAGGTGCAACACGGTCAACACAACTAAAATCTTTCAGAGGGTAGCACTGCTCTGCATCTTCATACTATAATTACTTGAATAAAAATAAGTTCATTATACGAACTGCCTCCAGCTTTGAGGTTATGGTATAGCAGTAGCGGACGGTAGTGTTACAGGGTGACCTGAATAAAATAGGAGTAGCAACTACATACACAAATGTAAGTTTCATGGAGGTCCTGTCTTAATATCGTGAGCGCTGTGGCTCCAGTTTGTTGGTTTGTTTAATTTTTTTATTATTTTATTTTTGGCTGTAGGCTGCAAAGACCATACAGCCAACGGTAGTTTCAGAAGTGCCGTGTTAACATAATTGGAATTTCCACAGCAGAACAAAAAAAAGTAAGATTAAAACACTAAAAGACGAACGCCATAGAGCCAGCAGTAGTTACAACAGTGCCAAGTTAACGTTAGTGCAGTTTTCATAACAGACTAATGACAAGAGTGGGAAGTACAAATATAAGTTCCAAATAGAAACTAAAAACACAAAATTAAGAGCCAGGCTATATAGGATAATGACATTCACAACTTATAACTGAAACCTGGACAATGGCATCGTTTACAAAGATAAATTCATAATGCAAAGTAAAAGCATGAAGAAACGTGTCAGTTTTTGAACCGTCTGGTTCCAAGGGAGCACAAGATCTACACAACTTACGTGGAAAATCTGGATAACGGCGTCTTTTAAATAGCTGGCCATGAAATGGTACTTACATATATCGAATCGGTAAAGAAAAGCGTTTACATCTGTAAGAAGGTGCTAGCTCTTGCACCCAATTTCTTCTACAGGAGCACCTGTGCGCCCGGGTTCTTGGTACATACCACTATGACATGGTACACATCTGCCATCCACCACCGTTGTGACCTAAGCACGGTGTACAGAAGCAATAATTTTCAAATGGTGAAGGTTGGTGGGGAAGAGAGGACACATGAAGTCTACTAAAATGGGAAACCCCATCGTTACCCCTCAGATTTAGAGGAAAAATGGCCTAGTGGATAGTCTGTCAAAACTGAACGTAGATCAAGCTTGAAAACAAGAAGAAGGTGCCTAGTGGATAGTCTGTCAAAACTGAACGTAGATCAAGCTTGAAAACAAGAAGAAGGTGTATTGAACCGCGGAATAAAAGGAAGCAAAATAGAAGCACCGAACGGCCCAAGCTCAAGATGTGCAACATCGAGCAACTTACAAGAACCACGGCATCATTGTTGTGTTGTCATGGTGTTGGATCTGAAAATCATTGATGACAGAGAAATCTGCACCCGCTGAGGGATCTCTAGTTTGCAATAGCATACAGTGCTACTTGTTCTCATGTTCTCTGCACCATTCACGCTCAACAAGTGTCGCCCACTAAATTGCGTCTCCAGTGTCCAAGGATCGGGCACCGTTGCTGGCGATACGTGAGATCATTTCTAGCCCTTGGCTACCTGCACCACAACATTAATCTGGCATTGTCACGTGGGCGTACACGGCTGGGACCACAGCGTTGTCGGTGTAGAACGACATCAATCAACTGTCTGCTTCACGTCACATGTGATGCTATCTACATCCGAGAGGATTGAAAACAGTTACACTAACAGTAGTGAAACGCTTAAAGTAAGGCAGAGTTTGTAATTGTGCGCAGCGGGTAACTCAGTATTTGAATTTCACGTCAACCAGATGTCTTCCTACTATTGCTGTCCAACCTATATTTCTGTATGTAACTTACCCGGAACACGAACATAGGCTTCCATTTGAGCTATGCGGTGGGTGAGTATGGAGCAACAAAACAGTCCAGTTTTTTGTTATTTATAGAAGGCAGAAAACAGGAAACGCAATAGTGCAGTTATTCGCGGTCTACTTTTATTTGTATATTATGTCCTACTAGTCGTTGTACAGCAGCGTGGATATGCTTTCTAAAAATGGTAGCTTAATATACAGCATCTGGACGAGTTAATACGTAATGGTGCACTGGCTTAATTCCTCGTGGGAGATTCAATGAAGAAGAATGTAATGAGTGAAAAGAAACAACAGTCTGGATTGAGCATCAGAGATGTGAAAGCTGTATGTGGTTGCTTTACTTAGCAGCCAGAAAAGAAAAAAAAATGAAAATTAGATATAAGAAGAAAATAGCAGATTCACCAGAGGTATCGGATGGTATCAGCACCGTTAATATTGACGAAGATGATGATAACCAGTTTACTAGAGCATTGAAGCACTGCATACACGTAGTGAAGAACATAATGAGTTGGTTTGCATCTGTAGAGATGTAGCTAAGGAGAAAGAATTATAGTACAAGTGTTTTAGGTGTTTCGCTTCGAATCAGGCTACATGAACGGGAGAGACAACAAATCAGTATGTTTATCATATCTGTAATTCAAAAAATGAACGTTCTAAAATCAAATTTAAATATTAAAATCAGAGATATAGAATATGAAACTGAGGGTCAGTACACATTCCACGTTACTGTTTAAATAAATGTTACTACTGTAGTTCCCTAATCGAAACTGATTGATAACTTATTTTAAAATAAGTGAATTTAATAAAAGCTTTCTTATTTATTCTGTTCATTGCACTGTTCTTTTTTGTTTTGTTAAGGTTTAAATTGATTTATATTAGTAAAAGTAGAGAAACTGCAGCAATATTATCGCGAAATATGCGAGTGTCACAGAAATGATACAGGATTTGGACTGGACATCATGAAAAGAAAGGCGTTTTTCGTTGCGACGGAATCTTCTCACGAAATTCCAATGACCAACTTTCGCCTCCGAATGCCAAAATATTTTGTTGACACCGACCTACGTAGGGAGGAACGATCACCAAGATAAAATAAGGGAAATCAGAGCACGTAAGGAAAGATGTAGGTGTTCATTCTTTCCGCGCGCAGTGCGAGATGGGAATAATAGAGAATTGTGAAGTTGGTTGGATGAACCCTGTGCCAGGTACTTAAAGGTGATTGGCAGAGTATCCATGTAGATGCAGATATAGAATGTAAATGCAGATATCCAATACATCGATGGTTTTAGGCCTCTTACTATGAATGTGTCAATAGAATAATTTGTATTTACTTGAGGACTATTAGTTCGACTTCCGCTTACTATATTTGCTCAATTGTCAATTCATGATGTATACATTTTCTCAACGAGCCATTAATAAATACTGGAATAGCATTGAAGTACATCTATCTTATAGGATAATCGTACCCATTCGGCATACGAAGATCGCGGTAAGCCACTGACTTTGCACAATTTGGGTGGCTTGAGTTGTCTCAGCGATACAGGTAGCTGCAGCGTATGTGCAACCACAACGGAGAGGTGCCTGTGGAAAGGCCAGTCCAATGTGCGGCTCGTGAAGAGGGGCAGCAGCCTTTCCAGAAATTCCGGGGGTAAAAGTCTGGATGATGGACTGTTCTGGCCTCATAACATTACCCAGCATGACCTAAACTGCTAGTTCTACAAGCGGCTGAAAGTTCTTTTCTTCCCAAGGGCATATAGCTCTGCTTCATGGATTAATGAAGACGACATTATCTTGTTGATACACATGGATCTTCGGGCGGGAACTACTCGGGAGTATGTCGTTATCAAGGGAAAAAATGCTTTCATTCTAAGGGTCGGATCGTGAAATGTGGATCCCTTAATCGGGTAACAGAATAGAGAATTGGAAAAAGGCAATGAGGAGCTTACAGGTACACGTAGTAGGAATTCCTGAAGGGACTGGAATGGGACGAGCGAAAGCTTAAGAATAGGCCAGAACTGTGATAGCAATCATTTACTTATGAGTTACTTTTGTTAGATCTGACCGGCGTTGTAGAGGACATTGCAGTTCGTTTTTAACATTGGTGGTGGTGGTGGTGGTGGTGGTGTTGTCTTCAATCCTGGGACTGGAATGATGCAGCTCTCCATTCTACTCTATCCTGTGCAAGCAAGAACAAACATCCTAATCAGATCAGTACAGGGTTGACACCAAAAAGTAATTTATGGCTAATGCTTGATTAGGAGTAATAATGATTAAGAAAACAGCAATGCAGGCCAGCTACTATGACTGTATATAGAACGCATTATCGTAGCCACCATAGTCCATAGGCCAATACCAGCCATAACAGTACACGTCTGTATGCCAACCAGCTCCACAAATTGTTAATTTGAACGAATGTATGATGAGATAATGGAAATTATACAGATAGTTAAGCGAAATGAAAATTTAATCGTAGTGTATGACTGGAATTCTATAGTCGGAAAAGGAAGACAAGGAAAAACAGTACGACAAAACGGACTGGAGAGAGAAATTAATAATGAAGGAGCCCGTCAGAGTTTTCCAAGTAGCATAAATTAATAACCACTAACACTTGCCTTAGGAATAATGAAAGAAGGTAGTTTAAGCGCATGAGACCTGAGGACATTGGAGGTTTTCATATTGATTATACAAAGGTAAAACAGAGATTTCCAAACCCCATTTTAAACTGTAAGACAGCTGACGGAGCAGATGTGGATTCTGACCATATTGTTGGTTGGTGGGTTGTTCCCTTTCAAAGGAACCATCATGGCATTTACCTGAAGCGATTTAGGGACATCACGGAGAACCTAAATCAGGATAACCGGACGCGGGTTTCAACCGTCGTCCTCCCGAATTCGAGTCCATTGTGCTAACCATTGCGCCACCTCACTCGGTGACAATAATGTATGGGAATGAAACACAGATTAAAACTGAGGAAATTGCAAACAGGTGTGAGTTCAAAGAGGTGGGACTGCTGGAATAAAATGAACGAAACAGAGGCTGTAGAGAGTTTCAAAGGGAGCTCTAGGAAACAATGAACTGATGCAGATGAAAGAAATACAATAGAAGACGAATTGGTAGATTTGAGAGATTTGTGTGGCATGAGAGAATTATAGAGGTAAAAAGAAAAGGTCTAGTAGAAATCCTGAAATAATGCAAGAGATACTAAGTTTAATTAATTACATTGGACGATATAAAAGTTCAGGAACCGATGCGGATGAATGGAATATCCACTCTGTCTTTAACGAAATTGTCACATTTTAAGCGGAGCTATGACTTCTTGTCTTTCTTAGTTCGTAACTTCTCGCGTATCCCTCCACCCGCCATCATAGGAGTCTAATATCATGAGGACTCGTGTGTTGCTACTGTCGTGACAAGTGCAGCAATGATAGATGTGATGGACCGTGCGTTGTTGCTAGAAGAAAAAATGATAGGGGTGTGTAGGAAACGAGAAACATTCCGCGTGATCGTTCGACCTGGCTCGATACAGTACCGAGCTGTGCGACGCATCTGTGAAATCTAGATTCATTTCGAAAGCGAAATCGTTTGCCCTGGTCTAGGTTAAATATTCGGTCGATTACGAGGTTATCATAGCCGGTGCACAAGCGTTTCTTCCATGAGAATGACATGGGTAATCTGTGGCTTCCGTTTCAGAATAATCAGCCGGCTATTTTCCATAAACATCTAGTGAAAACATAAAATCCGTATGTGGAATAATGGACTGGGATTGCAGAGTCACTCTTCATGAATTCAACTCGTGTGTGTATATTACCCATTTCGTTCAATCGTTGTCTGGCGACTGCTTTGGTATGTTATTCCCATGTTTTTATGCCAAAATCTATTACTGTGGTAATGCAAAAAAAGTATGAACTTACTGTAGAAACCCGTGCACACCCTCTACGAAGACCAATATTATTGCTCTGCACAAGACTCTTTGGTTCCCTCGACATTTTGGTTCAGTGCTGTGTGAATATCCACGAAAGCCATTTATTGATGTCCATTCTGTGATTATTTAAAATAAACTGTGTGTCTTACTACTTTATATTATTTATGGGTCTGTAGGGAAAACAGAACTATAGAGAGTTAGGGGAAGCAAATGGTGTCTCCAACTGCAAGTAAATGATCTTCGTTATATTACGTCAATATCGATTCGTAGTCTTCTACAGGGTGAACCAGAACTAGACTGACAAACGAAGGTTGATGTGGACCAAAACGAGAAAAAAATCACTAGGTAATGTGACTATGAAATAGGTACCTATAAAGAGAGTCATAAGCGCTTCGTCTTCGATACTGCGGAGCACATCTATTCTACTGCAGGCTGTTTGCTTTCCATATTTAGGAGGAAGCAGTATCGACCACTACAAGAAAAAAGTGTCCAGTAACTGTGGACTCTCAAGTGTATATTTGAAGAGCTGTGAGCACTTGTTCAGTAGATGATGTTTCAGTAGCGAGAGTGAACAAGCACTCATAAACCTTAAGGGATGCACTTCAGATCCCATGTATACTGGATACATTTTTCTTGTTTTGATCTATACTACCACATCTGAAAGTTTGTTGGTGGTGTTGTACACGCACCAAAAAAAGTTTTGCATCACCCTGGTTCCCAGAACTCCTGAAGATTGACGTTGACTGTGGATATCGCATCACAGACACAGTACCTTTGACTGTTCACAAATGTCACTAAACCTGCCCAAAGATGTAAACAACCAAGCATGAGCAGCGCCTATTAGACCGAAGGGTTCCGACAACCGATCAATTCTCGTCATTCCGCCAGGAAGGAGGTACACTGCTCATCTTGTCTGTAGTTCAACCATTGTGACAGGTCCATCACTAAGGAATTTATTGCTAGCGCACTCGAGCAGATGTAATTTCGATGGATTGCTCACTCGCTGCCTGCGATATGTAAAGTCGGCCGAAGTGGCCGAGCGGTTTTAGGCGCTTCAGTCTGGAACCGCGCGACCGCTACGGTCGCAGGTTCGAATCCTGCCTTGGGCATGGATGGGTGTTATGTCCTTAGTTTAGTTAGGTTTAAGTAGTTCTAAGTTCTAAGGGACTGATGACCTAAGATGTTAAGTCTCATAGTGCTCAGAGCCATTTGAACCATTTTTTTGCGATATATAAGCTATAAGAGAATCTCAGACCAGAGAGCAGTGTTGTATGCAGTAGGAACTCTGTGTCAGTAGGAATAAGTTGTAGCGATCAGACTGTTGTATCGAGTTGGTTGGGCCGGTCGTGGGGAGCGATGGCGGGGCCTGAGCGATGTAGTATAAGGTAAAAGCAGCCTCGCGCATATCTGCTATTGTTATATCAAGTCCCATGTAAATGCTTTTTAAAAAAATCTCTTAAAAATAATCTTTCTTATAAAATTTAACTTTTGACAATCATTCATCTCAATTTAAAGAATTAATAACTGCTCCAATCCATGGTCATATCGATTACATCAAAGAAAAATCAGTTGTTTCCTTTTACACATGACAAATCTAGCTGCCAGCATTGCACTGGGCTGTGCCAGAAAAATTTCTTATAGAAGCAGATAAACAGGGTGTCCCAGCTATCTTGCCCACCCAAAATATCTCTGGAAGAGTAACAGCTATTGGAAAACGACTTTCACCGGTATCAATGTAGGGCTGGGGCCCATGAATGTACATATTTGGAAACATTCTAAAACGAAAGCATATGCGTTCTTTAACACAAACTTATGTTTTTTTTAAATGGACCTCCTATATTTTTTCTTCATAAATCCATAGCATGACAAAGTACATACAGAATGGCGTTGATTGCATCGCAATATTCCCATTACATCCCGAGATATTAAGGCGAGAAGTTGACGCTTGAAACACCCGACATGCGCTGCTAGCGCACGTCCTAAGACTCGGGCGTGAACCCAATGCTGCCCGTAATCGCGATGTGATTGACATGAGTAATCACACTTCCATACTTATCAAGAGGTCCGAAACTAATAATACGGTCTGCTGCCATCCTGCATTAACGTCGTACATTCCAGCAGGTATTTATCCCATAGGCTAGGGGTGATGCGGTTCTGTACCATGTCTGTGTACCGCCACGTTAGTCACAAAGTTAACTTCGCTTATCGTTAATCAGTTACTAAAAAGGTAATGCCGTTCAACGTTAAAACTTTACTTTACTGTAGATATATCGCAAGTGACAGTTAATCATTCACTCCTAATAGTATAATTCATGTTGAGGGTTTTAGTGAAACGAGCAAGTGGACTAAAAGTTTTACCGTTGTTTAGGTAAAAATGTTTTGATTTGGGAAGTTAAGGTAGAACATAGAAGATGAATGTAAACATGTTTAACCAATTAGTTTTATTATTACATAGTTATCAATGTTATGTTTATCTAATGTGTTAAATGACAAATTGTTGCAAACAAATGTTTCTTAACATCACTGGGTAAAATGGCCCTTTGTAGAAACTTCCACTGTGATACCAGCACTAAATACTAAACATAGCGTTCACACCTCATGCTCAAAGTGATGCCCATTGGCTTGCATACATAGGGTCACTCTGCGGATGAAGGATGCCCTACTTCGCGCTACTGTTTCCTCTTTGATGGCTGTACAAGCATCAATAATGCGTTACTTCATGTCCTCTGGCGTTGTTGGTTCATGTTGGTAAACAGCATCCTTCACTGCTCCCCAAAGAAAATAATCCAGCGGTGTAAGATCCGGAGATCGGGCAGGCCGCCTAACTGGGCCACCTCGTCCAATCCTCCTACCAGGTAACTTACGGTACAGAAGTCGTCGTGTTCGTAAGGCGTTATGTGCAGGGCATCCGTCATGCTGATACCACATGACCATTCTCCGGTTCAGAGGTACGGTGTCCAAGAGAACAGGAAGATTGTGTCGTATAAATCTGGAGTATTGACTACCATTTTGGATGCCACTTATAAAGAAAGTTCCGATAATGGTATCTTCAATAATCCCACACCAAACATTAACTTTCCACGGACGTTGATGCTCTACCTGACGGAGCCATTTTGGATTGTCTGCGGGCTAATAATGCATATTCCTCATATTGACAATTCCTTTGTTGGAGAATGATGCCTCGTCGGTAAAGAGAACATCTGCAAAAAACTTTGGATTAGTCAGAAGTTTTTGCTGAGCCCACCGACAAAATGTTACCCTATCGCGGAAGTCATTTCCATGAAGATCCTGGTGTAAATGAATATGGTAAGGATGAAATTTATGACGTTTAAGAATACGCTGTGCACTTGATTTCGACACACCAAATTCACGTTCAATTTGACGTGTGCTGATTTGAGGATTCACAGCTATGGTAGCGAGCACAGCAACTTCAGCATGTTCATCTGTGCGTTTTCTAGGACGATGTCGAGGTCTTGGATTTAAGTTTCCCGTTTCACGTAGACGAGATGTGGGACGACCAAACATCCGGCGCGAAGGCGATGGCTTGTTAGGGAATCGTCTTCTGTACAGTCGTTCTGCCTGAACAGCATTTCGTCCACCTACAACAGGGTACAGTACAGATATGTAGAGTAGGGTAGAAAACAGACATATTAACTTAATAATCATAACGTTCGCTAATAGTACTATCAACAAACAAGCAATCTCATAACGTATTTCCCGTCAACGTACATTCTCCATAAATCAGTAGCATTTCTACCATATCTTCATGTGTGTACATTATACTGTACAGTATAAGTTCCACAACACAACGTTTATTCACAATGTGTACTACCTCCGTGCCGTCACTAGATTACTCTAATGCACGACTACACTGGCAAGCGGTGTACTGCACGCCAAAGCAACAACAAATGGGATGCTCGGAGGGTGATGGAGTACAGGAGTTTGCATGGGTCGCAAATCATAAACAAGGCGAAGTGGTAACTGTGGCAGTAGTGGGAACTACGTTGGACACTTGACTAGGTAGAGCCAGGCCCTGCGCGAAAGGCACAATGGGTCATATAACGCATTAGATAAACCTTATTTTGGGTGTGCAGGATAAATAAGACAACCTGACGGGTGTACACCGATCGGTACTGGTTCATATCGTGTACGTAGATACGTAAACCGTGCAAGAGGGAAACCATTATGTGCTTATGAGACTTGATGGCAGCAGACCGTATTATTCGTTTCGGACCTCTTGATAAGTATGGAGGTGTGATTACACATGTCAATCACATCGCGATTACGGGCAGCATGGAGTTCACGCCTGAGCCTCAGGACGTGCGCTAGCAGCGCTTGTCGGGTGTTTCAAGCGTCAACTTCGCGTCTTAGTATCTCGAGATGTAATGGGAATATTGCGATGCAGTCAACGCCATTGTGTATGTGCTTTGTCATGCTATGGATTTCTGAAGAAAAATTATAGGAGGTCCATTTAAAAAAACATAAGTTTGTGTTAAAAAACACATATGCTTTCGTTTTAGAATGTTTCCAAATATGTACATTCATGGGCCCCAGCCCTACATTGATACCGGTGAAATTCGTTTTCCAATAGCTGTTATTGTTCCAGAGATATTTTGGGTGGACAAGATAGCTGGAACACCCTGTATACGCGTTATCTGGTGACCTTATTGAGGTAAGAATTTTCAATTTATTCAGTATGATCTTTCAGGGCCATGACTCAGCACTGCTGACGTCCAAATATCATTTGAGATTCGCGGTCAGTTAATTATTGAGAGGTTATATATATGAGTCACATTTTTTATTGCGACGTTACGCAGAATGTGAATGATATAATTATATTTTTTACTGTTGGGAGGTTATAATTATTTTTTACTGTTGAGAGGTTACACTAAATGTCAATTATATACTTATATTTTTTATCTTTTGGGAGGTTACGCTGAATGTGAATGTTATACATAAATTTCTTTACTGTTGGGAGGTTACACCATGAGCAAACAGTCAATACCGCACTTCGCTCGCGTCCGCATTGTTACTTCGTGCCAGGAAGGGCCCTCAACAAGGGAAGTGTCCAGGAGTCTCACAGTGAACCAAAGCGATGTTTCTCGTACATTGAGAAGACACAGAGAGACAGGAACTGTCGATTACATGCCTCGCTCAGGCCACCCAAGGGATGCTACTGCAGTGGGTGACCATTGCCTACGGATTATGGCTCGGAGGAACCCTGACAACAACGCCACCATGTTGAAAAATGTTTTCATGCAGTCACAGGACGTCGTGTTATAACTCAAACTGTGCGCAATACGCTGCATGATGCGCAACTTCATCCCCGATGTCCATGGCGAGGTCCATTTAACAACCACGACACCACGCAGCCCAGTACAGATGGGTCCAACAACATGCCGAATGGACTTCTCAGGATTGGCATCACGTTCTCTTCACCGATGAGTGTCGCATATGCCTTCAACTAGACAGTCGTCGGAGACGTGTTTGGTGGCAACCCGGTCAGGCTGAACGCCTTAGACACACTGTCCATCGAGTATAGCAAGGTGGAGGTAGCCTGCTGTTTTGGGGTGGCATTATGTGGGGCCGACGTACGCCGCTGGTGGTCATGGAAGGCGCCGTAACGGCTGTACGATACCTGAGTGCCATCCTCCGACCGATGTTGCAACCATATTGGCAGCATATTGGCGAGGCATTCGTCTTCATGGACGACAATTCGCGCCCACATCGTGCACATCTTGTGAATGACTTCCTTCAGGATAACGACATCCCTCGACTGAAGGCGCCAACATGTTCTCCAGATACGAACGCTATCGAACATGCCTGGAATACATAGAAAAATGCTGTTTATGGACGACGTGACCCACCAACCACTCTGAGGGATCAACGCCGAATCGCCGTTGAGGAGTGGGACAATCTGGACCAACAGTGCCTTGAGGATCTTGTGGACAGTACGCCACGACGAATAAAGGCATGCATAAAAGCAAGAGGACGTGCTAATGCGTATTAGAGGAACCAGTGTGCCCAGCTATCTGGACCACCATCTCTGACGTTCTCGCTGTATGATGGTACACCATGCAATGTCTGGTTTCATGAGCAATAAAAGTGGTGGAAATGACGTTGATCTCTTTCCCAATTTTCTGTACATGTTCCGAAACTCTCGGAAGCGCGGTGATGCATTTCTTTTTTTTATGTGTATAGTTCACTCAGTATACGAGGCAAGCGAATCGCACAGGCTTTGCATGGGGAGCACTAAATCTCTATGGCCACACCATTTGTTAATAATATTCCCTCGTGAATCAGTCAATGTTTTAGTGAAACCTGTATCAAAATTACTACAGTAGTTTCTAGGAAGTCTTTTGACATAAATGGCAAACTGCGTCTGGGTACATTAAGTTATTATATGTATACTGATGATAGTAAAATAAAAGTTAATGAGCATCATTTAAATGCAGTCTGAGGCAAATTTTCTTTCCGTAATTAACTCTGTGATTCAAAGTGCCCCCAACTTTGAGGTCAGGGGCGCAATTCGATTTGTGAATGCTCCGAAGTTGAGACCTGCAGAAATACGTCGTCAACTACAGGAAGAGCACGGTGATACGATAATGAACGAAATAAATACTGAAAAAAAGTGTGAAACATTCAACAGCGGACAAACAATTGTGCATGACGAAATACAACTGGGACAACCACTATTAGTCATAGTTTAATGTCTGGAGCGAAGAAGACATAGTCGAAGGTTATGTTTGACTAAGCTTGAATAGTCTCTAGGAGGTAGACGTTTTGGTTGTTATGCCGGGATGAACGCAATCAACAAGTGGCTACATGGTCTGGCTACTGATAACTACGACATGACTCGTGGATGGATATTGAAGATGCGTAAATAACGGAGATGATTATATAGAGAAATGAACAGCTATTCTGTCTGTAAGTGGTCGTTGCTGGAGAAATTAAGTCACGCTTTCAGACGGTTGTTGTTGTTTTCGTTGTTGTGGTGATCTCCATTAAAATAAAATTGGTTTGATTCAATTTTTTATGGTAGACGATACAGTGCAAGCCTCTTCTACCTATATCCATTTCAGCATGTTTGCTGTATTCAAGCCCTGATCTACTCCTACAGTTTTTATCCCCCAAACATACCTCCACTAACAAATCGACGATTCCTTGGTGCCCCAGGATGTGTCCTGTGGACCGATCTTTTCTTTTGTTGCAGTTCTGCCACAACTTTTTTTTCTCCAATTCGATTTAGTAATTCCTCATCACTTATTTCTCTGTCCATGTAATCTTCTGCATTCTTCTGTAGCGCATTTCCGCGGGTTCTGTTTTCTTCTTGTCTGAACTGTTTATCATCCACGTTTCACATCTGTACAAGGTTCCATTCCAGA
Source organism: Schistocerca piceifrons (assembly GCF_021461385.2). NCBI lineage: Eukaryota > Metazoa > Arthropoda > Insecta > Orthoptera > Acrididae > Schistocerca > Schistocerca piceifrons. The sequence continues at coordinate 560,933,494 of NC_060143.1, forward strand.
CAAATACCTTCAGAACACACATCCTAACAGTTAAATTTATACAAATACATCTTTTTCAGAAATATTCTTCTTGTTATTTCCGGTCTGCATTTTCTTTCATCACTACATCAGTCACCATCTTTTTTTTCCCCGCCAAACATAGCAAACCTCTTCTGTTATATTTAGTGTCTCATTTCCTTATCTGATCCCCTCAACATCTCCTACATTTCTTCTTCTTTTGCTGTTTCTTCTTCTACTGTTGTTGATGCTTATCTTATAACCTTGTATCAGAATGCTATCCGTTCTAATCAACTGGTCTTTCAAGGCAATTGCTGTCTTTGTCATAAATGCAATAAAACTTATATCCATTATGAGTGTGGAGTTTCAGTGTGATTGGCAGACCTGAAAGTAGCTTTTCCTTCGCCCTGAACTTTAATTACCTACCCAAATTTTTCGTTGGTTTCCTTTACTGCTTGGTCAACGTACATACAGTATCATGGATAAGCCTCAACTTTGTCTCATCCATTCTCTACTGTCGCTTCCCTTTCATATCCATCGACTCTTCTGTCTTGTGCTATACAAGCTGTGTAGAAGCTCCTTCTATTTTATTCTTGCTACCAATAAAAAGACCTCCACTAGGCGGTAGAAATACCGCAGATGGCGTGTCGCGGCCAATAATGCTATACGATCACTTTTACATAAATGATACTTTCAAAATATCCAGGAGTGCACTGCAGTGAACACTGTCAAATATTTTCTGTAAAGCGATCATCTCTATAAATGCAGGTTTGTCTTTCTTCAACCTATCTTGTAAGACGTGATGACGGGTCAGTATTGCCTCATATGTTTCTACAATTCTGTGGAAACCAAGTAGGAAATAATTCGTGTCATTGCTTTGCAGTTATGACTTACTAAAATAATGGTTTGGTAGTATTCAGACGTGTCAACCACAGCATTCTTCAGAACTGGAACTGCTAGTTTCTTCATAAGTCTAAGGGTATCTCGCCTTTCACTAACATCGTGCACACCAGATGGAGCAGTTTTGTCATGGCTAGCTGTACCAAAGATCTCAATAACAATGAAATATATCATCTACTACTGGGTCTTAATTGAATTAAGGCTTTCAGAGCAATGACGAATTATTCTTGCCGCGACATACCACCCACCTCCGCTTTACCAACTTGTATTTCTACAACGTACTCCTCAAGTCTGTTTCCCTCATAACGACACAACATACTTTCCTTATCGGTTTTAGTTCTACGTCTGAGTAGATATGATATTCATAAAGGTGCTTCTGTTTTCATCAAAAGTCTGCCTAATTTTCATATGGCGACATCTATCATTTCCCCAGTCAAAAAAATGGTTCAAATGGTTCTGAGCACTATGGGACTTAACTGCTGTGGTCATCAGTCCCCTAGAACTTAGAACTACTTAAACCTAACTAACCTAAGGACATCACACACATCCATGCCCGAGGCAGGATTCGAACCTGCGACCGTAGCGGTCACGCGGTTCCAGACTGTAGCGCCTAGAACCGCGCGGCCACTCCGGCCGGCTTTCCCCAGTCATGCACATTTCTGTAGCCTTGCATTTGTCCTCTAACCATTCCTGTTTAGCCATTTTGCGTTTTCTCTCGGTCTGTTCTTTTTACATGTCTACATTTCATTTCACCCGCATAAGTTCCTGAACTTTTATATCGTCCCATGTAAATAATTTAACTTAATATCTCCTGGGTTATTTAAGGATTTCTACTACACCTTTCCGTTTTACCTGTATAATCCTTTCTTGTCACACAAATCTCTCAAAGCTACCAATTCGTCTACTATAGTATTCCTTTCACCTGTGTCAGTTAATTGTTTTCTAAAGCTCCATCTGAAACTCTCAACAGCCTCCGCTTCGTTCATTTTATTCCAGTCGCACCTCCTTGAATTCCCACCTGTTTGCAATTTCCTCATTTTTAATCTGTGTTTCATTCCCATACATTATTGTCACCGATCGAGGTGGCGCAATGGTTAGCATAATGAACTCGAATTAGGGAGAACGATGGTTGAGACCCGAGTCTGGTTATCCTGATTTAGGTTTTCAGAGGTTTCCCTAAATCGTGTCAGGCAAATGCCGCGATGGTTCCTTTCAAAGGGAACAACCCACCAACCAACATTAGGGTCAGAATCCACATCTGCTCCGTCGGGTGTCTTACAGTTTAAAGTGTGGTTTGGAAAACTCGGCTTTCAGCCGTATGTACAACTAGCAGATTAGGTTACGCTGGTTAATGTTACAAGCCAGAACAGTCCATCATCCAGACTTTTGTTACGGCATTTCTGGAAAGGTTACAGCCCCTCTTCACGAGCCACACGTTGGACTGACCTTTCCACAGTGTGAATGTGGGACGAGCGAAGGCTCAAGAATAGGGCATAACTGTGATACCAATTTTTTTACTTATTAGTTACTGTTGTTGGATGTGACCGGCGTCGTAGAGGACATTCCAGTTCGATTTTAGGATTTACTTTTCAGTTAAAACATATAATGCATTAATAAGGCTCAAGACGGCTATGTTGCATGCATCCCATGTTTTTCGTTACAGGTACTGTCGTAGCTACTAAAAATTCACAAAATGTTCAAATGTGTGTGAAATATTATGAAACTTGACTCCTAAGGTCATCAGTCCCTAAGCTTACACACTACTTAACCTAAATTATCCTAAGGACAAACACACACACCCATGCCCGAGGGAGGACACGAACCTCCGCCGGGACCAGCCGTACAGCCCATGACTGGAGCGCCTCAGGCCGATCGGCTAATCCCGCGCGGCTAAAAATTCACAAACACAAGTTTTCAGTACTATTGGGATGGGGTTAGGAATATGTGTTGCGCTAGGAGAAAGCCTTTTATACTTTTTTAGGCGGATTTAAAAATGTTACATTAAAAATTTATTTATATTTAAAACAATTATTTATGTTGCCGGTACTTATATTCCATCTTCTCCTGTACCACCTCACTAAGTCTATCTTCTCTTTGGTATCTCTGCTCAGCTATGACGCTACTCCCACATACCGCCTGGAACGCACTCAAGTACAACCTGCACAGTACGCCGGTCCTGTGGGGCAGCTGAAAAGTCAGGTGTTATCAGATTTTTTCACCACTACCCCCTTTCCTAACAGACCGACAGGAAAGCGGGTTTAGACGGGATTGTCATCCGACTCTGAACTGAGACTTCATGTCTCTAGCACATAGCCAATCCAGTATAAAATGAACACTAAAATTTGCACCGAACAGACAGACAATCAAGGAAGAGAACTAGTAACGACGTGTTGCAAGTAATTCGTGATTCACGTTATACTGGTAATCTCTTGAGGCGTAACTGATAACCTGCCTCTGAAATATTACAATGCTTCAGGAGTAACAATGAAGGAACGGCTGGAGCAGCCAGCCTGTGTCGGGCAGGTGACGCGGCTGGAGGGTTGGGTGACCTTACGAGCCAGCCCTCGCCCCGCCTGACCCCCGGAGAAGCTACCCCTGGGCCTGTACCCTTACACGGCCTCCCCGGGCAGCCAGCGCGCCTGTTTCTCACACTAGGGTCTCCCGTCTCAGGCACTAATACCTCATGTTTAATGCATGCGGCCGCGCCGTTGCTCCGGAGTATAACACACTTATCCGTCCGCTTTAATTCCTTCCCGCTAATTACCCGCCTGGGTACTAGGATAAGTGGGCTGAGGCGGGCTTAGAGTTGGCTCCCCCAGCGTTCCGCTGTATACATCTTCTCCCGCGCGTGTGCCGGGCTGCCAGTGTATTGCTTGCTCGATACTGGCACACATCACCCGACCATTACCTGCACGTAGGAACGATCTGAATCGCAAGACAACTGTAGTGACTTTGAGTCTAGCAATTACGACTTCTCAGCACATTTTCGTGTTTTTGTTTCCTTACCAGAGTGAAACTTGTCAGTTGAAACACAACACACACAACTAGCCATTAAAATTGTTACACCACGAATATGACGTGCTACAGATGCGAAATTTAACTGACAGGAAGAAGATGCTGTGATGTGCAAATTAGTAGCTTTTCAGAGCATTCACACATGGTTGGCGCCGTTGGCGACAACTACAACGTGCTGACATGAGGAAAGTTTCCAACCGATTTCTCATACACAAACAGCAGTTGACCGGCGTTGCCTGGTGAAACGTTGTTGTTATGTCTCGTGTAAGGAGGAGAAATGCGTACCCTCACGTTTCCGACTTTGATAAAGTTCGGATTGCAGCCTGTCGCGATTGCGGTTTATCGTATCGCGACATTGCTGCTCGCGTTGGTGTGGTGTTCTCAGCGAGCAACCTCGGCTGTTTTGGAAGATCGGAAAACCATGAAAAAATGTGATTGTGGAAAAGTAAGTAAAGCCTTGTTCCTATGGCTTAATCAACATAGAGATAAAGGTGTACCCATGTCGGGACCTATTTTGCAAGTGAAAGCCTTAAAGTTTCGTAACGGACTAAACGATGGTGCACCTGATTTCACAGCTAGTGTTGGCTGGCTCGATAGATGGAAGAAATGATACGGAATTCGGCAACTTAATGTCTGTGGTGAAAAGCTCTCAGCAAATCTTGACGATGTTCAATTGTTTAGGAATAAACATCACAAGGTATTGGACGAGGAAAACTTAACAGGCGATCAAATTTTTAACTGCGACGAGCCTGGCCTCCATTACAAAATGTTAACGGAAAAACAATTAGCGCCAAAGCCCGAAAAGGCAACACCAGGCTACAAACGTAGCAAAGAAATAGTGACAATTCTTGCACGCAGTAACGCCACAGCAAATTTGAAATTGAAACTGTCTCTAATAGGTAAGCCAAAAAAACCGAGAGCATTTAAATATGTATCTGAAAATGCTTTACCGGTGAAATATTACAACCAAAAAAATGCTTGGATGATCTCAGACATTTTTAAAGAATGGTTATTTAACGCGTTCGTGCCACAAACTGAAAAGTTTTTAAAATCAAACAACTTGCCCCGCAAAGCACTGTTGCTTCTAGACAATGCCACTTGTCATCCTAATGAAGATGAACTTCAAGATCAAGATATTTTTTGCTTCCAAATGTCACACCATTATGTCAGCCTATGGACCAAGGGACCTTAGAGACACTGAAGAGAAACTACCGCAGAAACTTGCTTTCCTCTTTCATTAATACTATGGACAAGGGGGAAGACATGCTAGAGCAGTTGCGCCGTATTAATTTGAAACACGTAGCTTATGACGTGGCCCAATCTTGGGAGGGTGTTGGAGCAAATACAATTGCAAAATCCTGGAAATTTTTTCTACAGGAAAATGAAGAAAATTCTCCAGATGATGAAAATCTACAGTAGCAGAGCGAACCATAAAATACTACACTGCTTTCATTGTTACGAAAAGTTCCGGGATGTGCTGACGCCACACAAGATGACATAAATGAATGGATTGTCCAAGATGAAGAATTTGAAGTGACAGATGAAGAAATAGTCAACATGGTGAACGAAGAAGAAGAAGACGTAGAAGCGGATGTAGTGGAGGGAACTGCGCCAAAGATTTCTCACAACGAAGGACACAAGGCCTTAGAAACTGCTTTGAAATATGCAGAACAACTGCAGGAAACATTGTCTACCGAGGTTTTACCTCTTAAGAGACTACGTGATTTAGCTGCAAAAAAACAGAAAACAGCAGGCAAACCAAAAACAATTACTAACTTCTTCACACAATAAATATCAATTCAGTCTAATTTGATTTGTATTGTATTAGTTTAATTTTTGTGTTTTTTTTGTATTATTTTCCGTGTTATCCGACCTTCCCGCTTATCCAACCTTGCCGCGGCCGGTTTAGGTCGGATAATCGAGACTCTACTGTACCTTATTCAACAACTGGTGGCGCAGCTAGCCTTTGGCCTCCCTCAGCAGCAATTGCCAAATCGCCAGTTAATTCGAATTTCCACATCATGTTCTTCAACGGCCGTGCGGAAAGAGGACTTCTCCACATTCCTTTAACACGTCGATATTTGTGAAGTGCAGCAGCACTATTGCTTCTCGAGTAAAACCCTGCTAATATTGTCCAGACCGATGTTGACTGTCCGTAGTGGTAATGCAAGTTCATACTTGTGTTTCAGCCCTACGTCACTGTACCACTACCGACGACTAAAGGCAAGTCGTTGCACTAACACTACTGAAAAGGAAAATCCTGCATCTCACAGTCTGTACAAAATTGGATGCCTGTATGGTAAACAGTTTTCCGTCCACACTGGCTCAAGCAGGAAAGTTTAACTACAACCACCTTGCACTTTTCCCATAGGTCTGTGACTGTGGCGCGGTGCATGTTTCGGGCAGCTGTCCACCTAGACAACGGCGTTTCCTGGGAAGACCACCTGCCTGGCTTTACAAGGACGATGATACATTCGACAAAGCAACAAGTTTAAATTTATCCACGGTCCCGTGGTCACTGTAATCGTATCTGACGATGACGTTATGTCAACATGGAAACACGCGGCGTGGGGACTTCTGTTGCGGAGCGCTACGTTCAACAATGTGTGCTGTACGGTGTGCCCCGAAAAACTTGTGCCCGCACCAGCTTCGTACTCTGTCGTTAGACCTGCCGCAGTTGTCCGCCTACGTCATTTTACTGGAAGGGAAAGGCTGCGACCTACATGTTCTGTGATGAGGATTTGACTTCCATCACCTTCACGTCTTCTTGTGGTTTCACCAATCTGCAAAGATTTTCCACAAATGCTCATGACAACTGGAAGCGAATAATATTTTGTCTCAAATGGTTCAAATGGTTCTGAGCACTATGGGACTTAACATCGATGGTCATCAGTCCCCTAGAACTTTGAACTACTTAGACCTAACTAACCTGAGGACACCACACAACACCCAGTCATCACGAGGCAGAGAAAATCTCTGACCCCGCCGGGAATCGAACCCGGGAACCCGGGCGTGGGAAGCAATATTTTGCCTCAACAGCCACACAGGATAAATTTTCTCTATCCAACAGCTGATGAAAAGGAAGGTGCGTACATACAGATCCCTTGTTAACGGAGTGGCCTTGCAGGATTATATGCCAGCAATTTAATGCATTACTTTTGGCATTTATTATTTGGCTGAGAGGAGCAAGGATTATTTCTGTGATGTGTAAGGGGCCGGCCATTCCAGAGAATATTTGTCCTAACATATTCTTCATGATCCGAAAGGAATTGTTTTTATCATTGATTTCATAATGTCATTGTGCTGTAAGGAGGAAAGATTACGTCGATCGAGAATTACTGCAGAAAGAAATCCTCAGCAACCAGAACTTAAGACTTTCATGCGGTAGCTATCCACTTTCATTTGTCGAGAGATGTTGCGCCGTATATGAAGATACGAAATGGAACAGTCGGTTGGTAGACTTCAGGGCACACTGTTATTGTTAACATTTCACGTAATGAGCTAAGGTATTTTCAAATTTAACCGAGTGACTAAATTTTGTACCTGCTATGTCTTCTTAAGTTTGAGTTGTACTTCACGCTCTAAATTATTATCTAAAATTATGTTTACAGAATACATTTTGTCATTGTTTTGGATGTTACTTACCGAGTAAAGTTATTGAGATATTTTAAGTTACATTTTTATTCAGATTTATCCAAGTACACTATTTTAAAGTCAAAATTTGATGTAAATATTACAGTGTTATATTAGTCTCTTTTGTTGCCAAAAAGAAACAGAGAGAGGTGGAGCAGTGATAACACACTGGACTCGCATTCGGAAAGACGACGCTTCAAACCCGCTTCTTGCCATCCTGATTTAGATTTTCCGTGATTTCCCTAAATCGCTTTAGGTAAATACACATCCCTGCCGACTTCCGTCCCCATCCTTCCCTAATCCGATGGGACCGATGATCTCGCTGTTTGGTCCCCTCCCCCGAATCAACTAGCCAACCAACCGGCCGAACAGAAAATGTATTTGAAAACAGCCAACCGGTTGGAACAATTTTTCCAGACTACACGGATTATCTCCTCAGAGCGATCCTCGCAAAGACATTCGTTACATTCTTCACTCTTCCAGTCTGCCTTCCTGTCCTTTGCTGATTCACATACTAAGTATCTTCCACGTCGCCTGCTTTGACCTTCTTCTACTGTTTAATCTTGTTGAGTTGTCGAGCATGCACTCATTAAATACCTCTCACTCAGATGTTTGCTCAAGTTCTCTCCATGTTTTGCTCTTTGTTCAGCGAGAGGTCACACCATTTCTTCTCCCAAAGAAGCAGGAACAAATGCCGGAGATATTGCTTCTTTTTCGTTATTCAGAGAACGAGAGAATTCACACAGTCAACAGCAATTAAACTGAATTCTACACAGAGTACGCGAAAGAACTTGCCCCCCTTCTAACAGCCGCGTACCGCAAGTCTCTAGAGGGACGGAAGGTTCCAAATGATTGGAAAAGAGCACAGGTAGTCCCGGTCTTCAAGAAGGGTCGTCGAGCAAATGCGCCAAACTATTGACCTATATCTCTGACGTCGATCTGTTGTAGAATTGTAGAACATGTTTTTTGCTCGCGTATCATGTCGTTTTTCGAAACCCAGAATCTACTCTGGAGGAATCAACATGGATTCCGGAAAAAGTGATCGTGTGAGACCCAACTTGCTTTATTTGTTCATGAGACCCAGAAAATATTAGATACAGGCTCCCAGGTAGATGCTATTTTCCTTGACTTCCGGAAGGCGTTCGATACAGTTCCGCACTGTCGCCTGATAAACAAAGTAAGAGCCTACGGAATATCAGACCAGCTGTGTGGCTGGATTGAAGAGCTTTTAGCAAACAGAACACAGCATGTTGTTATCAATGGAGAGACGTCTACAGACGTTAAAGTAACCTCTGGCGAGCCACAGGGGAGTGTTATGGGACCATTGCTTTTCACAATATGCAGGGTGTCCCAGCTATCTTGTCCACCCAAAATATCTCTGGAACAATAACAGCTACTGGAAAACGACTTTCACCGGTATCAATGTAGGGCTGGGGCCCATTAATGTACATATTTGGAAACATTCTAAAACGAAAGCGTATGTGTTTTTGAACACAAACTTATGTTTTTTTTAAATGGACCTCCTTTATTTTTTTTCTTCAGCAGTCCATAGCATGACAAAGCACATACACAATGGCGTTGATTGCATCGCAATATTCCCATTACATCCCGAGATATTGAGACGCGAAGTTGTCGCTTGAAACACCCGACATGCGCTGCTAGCGCACGTCCTGAAGCTCAGGCGTGAACCCCATGCTGCCCGTAATCGCGATGTGATTGACATGTGTAATCACACTTCCATACTTATCAAGAGGTCCGAAACAACGGTAAAACTTTTAGTCCACTTGCTCATTTCACTGAAACCATCAACATGAATTTTACTATTACGAGTGAATGATTAACTGTCACTTGCGCTAGATCTACAGTAAAGTAAAGTTTTAACGTTGAATGGCATTACCTTTTTAGTAACGGATTAACGATAAGCGAAGTTAACTTTGTGACTAACGTTGCGGTACACAGATATGTTACAGGACCGCATCACCCCTAGCCTATGGGATAAATACCTGCTGGAAGGTACGACGTTAATGCAGGATGGCAGCAGACCGTATTATTAGTTTCGGACCTCTTGATAAGTATGGAAGTGTGATTACGCATGTCAATCACATCGCGATTACGGGTAGCATGGGGTTCACGCCTGAGCCTCAGGACGTGAGCTAGCAGCCCATGTCGGGTGTTTCAAGCGTCAACTTTGCGTGTTAACATCTCGGGATGTAATGGGAATTTTGCGATCCAATCAACGCCATTGTGTATGTGCTTTGTCATGCTATGGATTACTGAAGAAAAAATATCGGAGGTCCATTTAAAAAAACATAAGTTTGTGTTAAAAAACACATATGCTTTCGTTTTAGAATGTTTCCAAATATGTACATTCATGGGCCCTAGCCCTACATTGATACCGGTGAAAGTCGTTTTCCAATAGCTGTTATTGTTCCAGAGATATTTTGGGTGGACAAGATAGCTGGGACACCCTGTATATAAATGACCTAGTAGATAGTGTCGGCAGTTCCATGCGGCTTTTCGCGGATGATGCTGTAGTATACAGAGAAGTTGCAGCATTAGAAAATTGTAGCGAAATGCAGGAGGATCTGCAGCGGATAGGCACTTGGTGCAGGGAGTGGCAACTGACCCTTAACATAGACAATTGTAATGTATTGCGAATACATAGAAAGAAGGATCCTTTATTGTATGATTATATGAAAGCGGAACAAACTCTGATAGCAGGTACTTCTGTAAAATATTTGGGAGTATGCGTGCGGAACGATTTGAAGTGGAATGATCACATAAAATTAATTGTTGGTAAGGCGGGTACCAGGTTGAGATTCATTGGGAGGGTCCTTAGAAAATGTAGTCCATCAAGAAAGGAGGTGGCTTACAAAACACTCGTTCGATCTATACTTGAGTATTGCTTATCAGTGTGGGATCCGTACCAGATCGGGTTGACGGAGGAGATAGATAAGATGCAAAGAAGAGCGGCGCGTTTCGTCGCAGGGTTATTTGGTAAGCGTGATGGCGTTACGGAGATGTTTAGCAAACTCAAGTGGCAGACTCTGCAAGAGAGGTGCTCTGCATCGCGGTGTAGCTTGCTCGCCCGGTTTCGAGAGGGTGCGTTTCTGGATGAGGTATCGAATATATTGCTTCCCCCTACTCATACCTCCCGAGGAGATCACGAATGTAAAATTAGAGAGATTCGAGCGTCGCGGAGGCTCTCAGACAGTCGTTCTTCCCGCGAACCATACGCGACTGGAACAGAAAAGGGAGGTAATGACAGTGGCACGTAAAGTGCCCTCGGCCTCACGCCGTTGGGTGGCTTGCGGAGTATAAATGTAAATGTAAATGAATAAGAGTTTTCAATGCATGATGATTCGCGGCTTGAAGTCACTTGCTGCATTAGTACAACAACCATCATGATATTGTGAGGGCAGAAATATTACCGGTCTATTCTTTGGTGGCACGTAAGACGTTCATTGGTAAAATCAAAGATGCAAGAATATATCGCTCTTAGTTTATGTTTAAAAAAAATCCTGTAATCTCCGTCTCATTATGTCGCATTGCGTCTACCAACGTCGTATCATTTTTACATAGCTCGAAGCTGGTAAAAAATCGCCAGTAGCGTCGTCCCTCCTTTCCTAAAAAGATTACTGACCAGATCCATGACTACACGGAGACCTTGCTTCTTTTCTCTTTCCCTATTATTTTTCCAGTCTACACCTGCAGTTGTTTCATAGGAAGTTTGGGCCTCTGTCTCAACCGAACTTTCATTCCATATTGTCCTGGTTTTGTTTTCATCAACACAAGAAATAGGCATCTTTCCCTAAGTGCAGCCAGTTGTTCGTCTACTGTAACGTAATTATTTGGAGTACAAGCCATTTGAATTTTTCTGATTGGGGCCAATTTATCTTGCTTTCTAAGTTCACGCCTTGTGATTTTATCATCAAAACGCAGGACATGTAAAATTTCTACGAATCTGTCTCTTCCATTGTTGCGTCTTGAAAATACATTAATTTTGGACCATAAATTTACTACTGATTCTTTCTTCAATCTCATAACACACGTAAGAGTACACAACGCAATAACTGAGAGCAGTTCTTCTGTATTAATATCGTTCCATGAATTTCGGACTTTAGAGGTGCCCTCACTATTATCGTACACGCAAATTTATTCTAACATCTTATCAGAAAAAAAAGTCAAGGTGTCACATAATTTTGAAATGCTTTCACTGTAAGCTGTCATTGTATGCTTACTTGTAATGTTATGCTATCTGCGGCAACTTTGAGGAGGAGGTAACATTTTACATAATTTACCATTTTCTCCTAAGTAATTTTCGTCCATTTCGTTAGCACTAGCACCACGTTCTGCATTTTCATCTCCTATGTCAGAATTGTCTTCGTTTTCAGATTCATTTTACAGTCCTTCTACGTCTGAATGTTCAGTCAGTAGGTCGTTATCACCGCCCCATTATCAATACCAATGATGCACGTATCAGTGTTATTATCTGACCTGGCATCTAGTACTTCTTGTACCATTTTTTTTACTGCTTTCGTACGTTCTTCGTAGGAACCTATATAGGCTAAGCAAATTTCTGCGGCTGTTAATATGTTGGTTGTCAACAATCTGTTCGCTGCAACGTTTATTTTAAATGATCATGTTTGCCAACAGTGCAGTCAGAACAAGTAAAACTTAAACTCAAATTGCTGCACTGCTCTTTAACCAGTGCATATAATGGGTTAATCACGTGAAACGTGCACCTATACTTCGGAAATGGGAAGTGCTGTTGATGTGTGGTTTTCACTGAATGGACTGGTAGTCAGGGGCTCGTATCGTTCATCAACAGATTGTAAGAATACCAAGAAAGTGTATTTTTGTGCTGACATACACTTTCTTTCAATGGAACAATGCCTATTGACATTAACATATTAAAAGTAGTGTAAATTGAAATGTCTGTGGTGTTTGTTGCAGGATTCTAGTACGAACCGTTCAACAGATATTGTATATTCAAGAGTTTCCACAGCGACTCATGCCTGCGCCATTCAGCCTGCGTAGTTGTTGCGTACGCTGTTGTTATGTTTGCTTACAGCTTGTGTGATCTTTGAATGCATTGCGACTTGCTAGTCAGTTGGTGTGTGGCAGTCCAAGCAGCAGTTCGTGAGCGGGCAACTGGAGTTACCAATACAGAAAAGTCAATATTTTCAAGCTGTATGGAGAGTAAGAAGAATGCAATTTGTTCTTGCACAGTGTATGCGGCAAGATGTCCCAGTAGACGTCAACCATGTTGGCAATTATTTGTCAATCTTTTCGACTAGTAACGCGAAAGTGGTAGTGTAACACTTAGACAACGCAACAGAAGGAAACAAGTGACGTCAGAAGAGGAAGAAATTAATTATCTTACTGCTGCTGCAGTTGATGCTCATGTTAGCTCCCGCGCAATCGCACGAGGATGGGATATGAGTCAGGCAAGTGTCTTCCGCATTCTCCATCGACATAGGTTCCGTTCCTATGACATCTCTCTCCATCAAACGATTATGGGAATCATGTCAACTTCTGTACATGGGCAATAAGACAGGATACTACGCCCTATTTACCAATCTGTGACGATCACCATGACTTAGGTGGGGAGTCAGCGTCCACGAAGTGTAAAAGTGTGGTGCGAGTTAGTGAACAATCAGTTCATAGGCCCGTTTTTCATAGACGGAACACTGAACGCGCTCAGATATCACAGCCTCCTAAGAGACCATCTACCACGGATGTTGGAAGATGTTGATCTACAGACCAGGTGGAAGATGTGATACCAACGTGGTGGCTGTCAGCCTACAGTGCAAGAGGTACCACGGCATGTGTTCAAGAATCGCTTCCAAATCGTTGGACTGGACTCAGAGGATCTGTACCTTGGCTGGCCCGTTCGCCGAATTTGACACTTGTAGACTTCTTTCAGGGGGAAAGCCGAAAGACGCTGTCTACGCGCACCTACCAACTACGCACAACTATATGCAACGACGTGCTACTGCAGCCTGTTCGGACCTCTCCTCTCAAATGCTAGCACATATGCAGCAGTCGTTCCATACCAGGCTGGAAGAGTGTGTTGCCGCTGGCGGTGGTCATTTTGAACACAACCTATGATAGTGAGTTATCTCTTTACGGGCAGAATCCACATGACTAGTGTATGCACTTGCATTGCTCTTTACTGTGTGCTACCACAGTTATTGTGCAAGTGTCAGTGTGGGAACCTTTCAAAGTAGATATCTCGTAAACGACTCGCACTAGAATCCTGCAACAAACACCGCTGACATTCTAATTTACCCTTGTTTCAATCTGTTAATGCCAACAGGCATTGTTCCACTAAAGAAATGCTTGTTTGAACAAAATATACACTTTCGGTGATTGGCTAACGATACGAACCCCTGACTAGCAATCTATTCTGTGAAAACCGCATGCCTATGGCACACTTCATTTCCGCAATATATGCTGTTCAAGTTTAAGTTTTTCACCCGTACGTGTAAATATAAGTTTCATCATATTTGCTTGATAATAACGCCTTAAATGACAAGTACACAAACTCATTTTCTCCAGGCTTTCTCCATCTCTTCTCACAATGAAGCCAAAGAACTAGAGAATTCTTTTGTTGGCACGAGAAGAAAGGCGCGTGGGTATATTAAGTTGCTCAGTGATAGACACATTTGTTCTTCTTTCAGACCATCTTATGCGCAGAACCCTGCGCCAGCGCCAAGGCATCGATGCGCTGTTTGTCTCTGGCTGTAATGGTCCATGTCTCGCAACCAGCAACCATGAAAGAAGACGAAGACACTAGTGTTTCAACAAGCCGGACCTTTGTGGTGTTCGTTATTGCTCTGTTCTGCCAGACCTTGGTGAGCTTCTTTATAGCCACTCGCCCTAGCGTGATGCGTCTTCTCATCCTCCCATGTCACAGATGGATGACGCACGATAGAGGAAAGAATGCACGACTGCCATTTCCTGTAATAGACCTGTGAGATGAACCTGTACTCCTGAACCACTTATCATGAATTTGGACTTGCTGATATTGAGGCCCAGTCCATATAGACTTAACTACTTCTGTTAGGCCGGCCACTGTGGCCAAAAGGTTCTACGCGCTTCATGCGCTGCTGCTACTGTCACGGGTTCGAATCCTGACTCGTGCATGGATGTGTGTGAAGTCCTCAGGTTAGTTAGGTTTAAGTAGAGGGACTGATAACGTCAGATGTTCAGTCCCATAGTGCTTGGAGCCATTTGAACCATTTTGAACTTCTGTTAGTAGTTTAGCAAGTTCGTCTTCGCTGCTGACTAAAAGCACGATGTCATTAGCAATTCGGAGGTTGTTAATAGGTCTATCACCAATTGAGATGCCTTTAGTCCAATCATCAAGAGGAATGCTGATGACATGTTCTGCATAGATGCTGTACAGTTGGGGAGATAGAACACTGACACCTTCTGATACGCTGAAGAAATCAAACGTGCCAGCTGTGAGTTGATTATTGAACTGACTTCAGACCAGTGCTATCAAGACACTTGGAACACCGAACTCTGTAAGCACCTACCACAATTTTTCCCAGATAACGCAGGAAACTATACTCAATGGGGAAGATGAAGACAAGAACACAGAACTCTCACGATTTCTCGTTTATTGTAGTATGTTAGGACATGTACGTGAGTTCCTATTCCTTCAACAAAACCTGCTTGTTCCATGGATATGTGAGGCTGAAAATATGGCTTCAAACGCTGGTTCAGGATGTAGAGCAAAATTTTGCTTGCGTGAGATATGAGAGCAATCGTTCGGTAGTTCATTTCCCGATTGCGAGTATACAGGCAACGAAATACAGTACATAGACCTCAGACCACTAGCAGCAACGGTGACTCTAATCTAGACGAACTAAGATTAGAGATACAGTTGTATTAGAGTGAACCTTAGTGGCCTATTTTTGTTATTATTATTATTATTTCGTAGTTATTTTGGGCTGCCGTCCATTTTGGTTCCATTCCTTGTAAAAATGAGCTGCGTGATGTTTAGGCACAGCAGAATAAGGGGACGATATCCCCTAGGCCTATAAAATCATAACAGCCATCTTAGTACGACCATCAGCTGCGCTAAATATTACTTCCGCTTGACACAGTCATTCATTATCCATTGTAAATGTGTTGTCTACTTCAATCTCATCAGCTGAATGTGTCTCATCTCACATAACACATTCACTGGATGACGTCAGAGGTCAGTGACACCAAGACCGGAAATGAAAGGACCGAACCAATCTGGGAATTCCCTTTTAGGAACCAACCTGAACCTCCCCAATACTATTCTAATTTCGAGAGAAGGTGGCAGTCGTAGGAAGGACTCTGATGTTCAAATGTGTGTGAAATCTTATGGGACTTAACTGCTAAGGTCATCAGTCCCTAAGCTTACACACTACTTAACCTAATTATCCTAAGGACAAACACACTCACCCATGCCCGAGGGAGGACTCGAACGTCCGCCGGGACCAGCCGCACAGTCCATGACTGCAGCGCCCTAGACCGCTCAGCTAATCCCGCGCGGCCCATTTTATTTCATGTGTTTTCAACAGTGTAAGAATTAAAGCGGGACGATACTCGTGTGAAGGAACGTTTGAAAGATTTCAGCGTATATCAGGTAAGTAATCTCCATCTGTGTGGGAGTCAAACATGGAGTGTGGGAAAACAGGAACAGAAGAGAAACGAAGCATTTGAGATGTGGTGCTGCAAAAGATGAATGTTGAAAACTAGGTGGACTGATAAGGTATGGAATGAGAAGGTTCTGCGCAGAATCAGAGAGGAAAAGAATAATTGGAAAATACTGACAAGCAGAAGGGACAGGATGATAGCACATCTTTTAAGACATCAGGGAATGGTTCAAATGGCTCTGAGTACTATGGGACTTAACATCTGAGGTCATCAGTCCCCTAGAACTTAGAACTATTTAAACCTAACTATTTAAACCTAACTAAAGGCATCACACACATGCATACAGGATTCGAAACTGCGACAGTAGCAGTCGTGCGGTTCCGGACTGAAGTGCTTAGAACCGCTCGGCCACCGCGGCCGGCATCAGGGAATGACTTCCATGGTACTAGAGAAAGCTGTGGAGGGCAAAAACTGTTGAGGAAGACAGAGATTAAAATGCATTCAGCAAATAATTGAGGACATAGGTTGCAAGTAAAATTACAGGAGAGAAATTCGTGGTGGGACACATCGAACCAGTTAGAAGACTGATGACCCAAAAAAAATCTCAATTTCACTGCTACCTCAGCACTGTTTTTGGTAATACTTTAGTAGGGTGATGTCTGTTCGATATTGAAACGTACACCGGTATCATTTGATTCTCTCGCAGTCGCTCATACGAAGGTAGACTATAGTTATGTAATCCCAGACACCATAGATCGCGTTTGCTGTATAACAATATCAAAAGCGTAAAACACTGTGTCCTACCTATGGTTACTACCGTTTGAATAATCTGTTACTGAAACCGTCGTGAAATGCACGCTACCCAACGTTACATTTATCGCCACATTAAGATTTGTTAGCTGAAATTGTAGGAGTTACATGAAATTGTAGGAGTTACAAGTATCGAAGAATGGGTGCTAAGTACCCACAGAAGAAAAATTTTGTCGTTAATATTCTGCAACTGATAATGTAGCGGTAACAAGTGTCGAAGAATCACTATTTTATAATGAGGGGGGACCGACACGAAGTAACCACGCTAAAAAGTACTTTTGTACAAAATTACATAAATTACTTTAGAATAGGATGTGTCCATAGAAAACGTTCACTTCAGAATTTTCACATAAAAATGAGAATCATTGCAAAATTATCACAGTTAACAACAAATGAGAAGATCAGTTGCAGTTTGAACAGAACCTGTAAAATCAGAAAATGTAACACCAGGTAACAGACTAGAAACACAGAAATCGAACATTAATGATCAGACAAAGCATATTATGTCGCGACCACAACGGAAAGAAAAAAACAAGCTGTGTCACAGACTAGATACACAGATTTTGCCACAGAGTGATGGAAGAATCGTTACACACAACAGGAGACTATTCATGTCACCATTAAAGGCACCGTCTTACTTGTTAAAGAGCACGTAAATATATGTTGACGTAATAGACATACGTTTGAAAGTTTTAGAATCAAACTGCAACTTACATATAATTTTGTATCTGTACATCCTTATCAGGGAATCTGTAGCAAATAACAGTTAAATACATCAGTTTAATCGGTTTACCATTTCACTACTTCTGATTCATATTTGCTTTTAGACGTTTTACGGGAAATATATTCTGGTTTAAATATCGGTTTCTACTTTGAAACATCTGTTGGGAATGATGAAATTGTTTCATATTCAACGGAAAACGTGGAAGTAAACGAGCTCTTCGTGCAGATAGCAGCCTTTTAAAGGGAACAGAGTCTGTTTCTTTCACTGAAAGTCGCTTGCTTCCTCTCCTTTCTCCTCAGAAATACGGTTCTACGAGACATCCATACATTAAGAATATCAAACTGCTCTGCTGCGGCGTTCTTATATCAACCTTCAAGACAAATCATACCAGCACTAGAAAAAGAAACCATGCGGAACAATAAAAAAATTGCAGACAGAAGACGTAAGAGTAATTTTCGTATGGTATTAAGATAACGTGGAGTTGCGCAAACAGGAATGAGACCAGGCAGTTTCAAGATGAGCTAGTTATCCTTAGAAAAGGTAAGTAACACGCCAGACGGAGATAGGAATTTTGGCCACCGGCATTCTTCGTCCCGCACCGGACTGCTCACACAGTTTTATAGCGTCGTCTGGTGGCAGGGCTATTTGTGCGCCTGAGGACGTCAGAGCGTTTCGACCCACATCTGAGCTTACAGTAGTCTTATTATTGCGACTGTGGAGAACTCCAGGCGCTTACCAGAAGAAACGTGTTTCTCTCCACTGCAGCACTGCTACGATGAAAGGTCCTGAAATGGAGCCACCCACAAAATGGGAAGCCGTACCTCCAATTTCTCCAGACATTTATAACGCCGTTCCATATTGTTCTAAAGAAATACTTCCGTGAAATATAATGATGCTAGCGATCGCGAGAGATCAAGAAATCTCAATTACAAAACTCATCTAGGCGTACACATTACCTCAATGCTGTTGTGTTACAAATCTGATTGAGGTATTTTTTGTATCCTATATTTGTTACATTAGTTGCTCTACGGTTTTTGTGGAAGTTACATAAATCTTTTTTTCATATCAGTAACTGCAAAACGCCTAGCAAACATCAAAACAGGAATAGACTACAGGAAGGCCAAATGGTTCAAATGGCTCTGAGCACTATGGGACTTAACTTCTCAGGTCATCAGTCCCCTAGAACTTAGAACTACTTAAACCTAAGTAACCTAAGGACATCACACACACCTATGCCCGAGGCAGGATTCGTTGTCTGCCGTAGCAAACGCGATTTCATAAGCCACCTGTGGTGCAAGCGGTCATCGGCCTCTACCCGGAACGACGCCCAGCAGGAGGAGAAAGAGGACCCTTCCGTAATCCCTCCAGCCGGCAATATTCTCGAAGTGCAGCTACAGCATTACCGTTGTTTTGATAATAGAGCTTCACCAATAATGCCCTGCTCCTCTTGACCAAGCCCATGTTAACAAGTCAGAAAGTGCATTGCGACTAGTCAGACGTGGGATACCATGAATCACGATGACTGATTACGGCACCTGGTGGCCATTGTTGGGACTGGACGGTGGCGCCGTGATGCATTGAAATCATGCACCCCATATTATGAACATTAATACTACCAAGTTTGGTACTCGCACGGTAATTAGTTACCGTGTTATAACGTGTTTAATTATAGCCACCTGGTATACAACCGACCTCTTACATTCAATTATGTTCTGCTAATTGATGGTTATCACTAAACCACACTTGCCACTGGACTAGGAACAAATGCCTTGAGAACTTCCCTCCTGAAAAATCAAGAATCATTCTTACTGATACCGGTCTGTCCATTGAAATTATTACCGCTAATGAATTTATATTTTAATAAATGTAACTATCGCTTTTTGTACCAGAGTGAAACAAACGAGATCTTACATGTGTTTCTTCCAAACATAACTCCACAAAATTTGTGAAACGAAAGCAAAGTTAGCAGTTCTCATTAGACTGGAGTTACTTTAATCTTGAGACTTGAAATAATTAATTTACACGTATGAAATTTAAGAATGTACTATTACGAAGCAACCATCACAGTAGCATATCTCTAATTGCCGGCCGCGGTGGCCGAGCGGTTCTCGGCGCTTCAGTCTGGAGCCGCGCGACTGCTACGGTCGCAGGTTCGAACCCTGCTTCGGGCATGGATGGGTAGGATGTCCTTAGATTAGTTAGGTTTAAGTAGTTCTACGTTCTGCGGCACTGATGACCTCAGCTGTTAAGTCCCATAGTGCTCAGAGCCATTTGAACCATATCTCTAATTTCTTACTTTAATGAACAACGCAAACACTGCATTCACTACTGTTGCTTCTTGACGCAGTAGATATTATTTTTAAGATAGGATTTAAGCAAATAATAGTACCCGAAATAAGATGGTAACACTTTTTACAACAAACTGGCAATTCTTTGAACAGGAAGCTCTTTTTATAACAGATTTAGTTAAGACGATTCTGACCTCGTTTATATCAATAGTGAAATGGGTTTTCTGTTGCTTGCCTTTTCTGAAGCGTTGTAGTTGAGATATAGTGCAAAATCATTCCGCATATTCTTCACACATCTTCTTAAACAGATCTGGATTTCCAACACTGTTTTCCGCAGAACACATGCGTTCCACAGGAAGCGTCGAAATGTTCCGTGAAGAAGTGTTATTAACATGGCGGTTTTTCTCGACATTTTGAAGATAGTAATGATTTTTATATTTTTCATTATGGTTTCTGTATTATAAATTAAGATTTGAAATTGGAGTAATCACAGAATAGAACAAGTATTCCTCATTTTCTAAATTTTATTTAACTTCAAAATAAACAAGGTGATCCATGAAAGTTCCAGGATTCCAAGTTTACGAACGTCTAAATTGAACACGCCAAAGATGCTACAATGGCTACCTTTGTGAAGCATTCTCAAAGTAAGAAGGGTAGCAGTCGCAACACCAACAAAGGCTACAATTTTCGTCAGACGACTTATTATGCGTAAGTTGTTCTACAAATTGTAGCAAATCTAACACACAATACACTCTAAGATAAAAAAAAGACGCACCACGAAGGAATCATTCAAATAGCACGCAAACCGGTATATTTTCTATTCATGTATGGACAAACAAATGATTAGAATTTCATAATAATTGGATGATTTATTCAAGAGAAAGAGCTTCACAATTCGAGCAAGCCAGTATCGCCTTGGTCCATCTCTGGTCCTTATGTTACCAGTTATTTGGCCCGACATTAACTCACAGAGTTGTTGGACGTCTTTTTGAAAGACATCGCAATAAATTATGTCCGATGCGTGCGTTAGATGGTCGAAATCCGAGATGGGTGGAGGGCACTGACCATTATGCTACACGTTCTCTCAGAGGGGGCGATTATGGCGATCTAGCTATACTGTGAAAAGAAATGCTACCCCGGACCATCAACCCTGGTTGTCCAGTCGTATGACGGGCGACAGTCAGTTTGGTGCCCCACGCCGGTCTGGGGTTTCTTCATACACGTCTTCGTCCTTTAGTGTCATTGACCGGAGTAGAACTGTCTTCACTGATGAGCCCCGCTTTGAACTGAACCTCGAGACAACTAGACAGCAGTGGGAAACCAACCTGACTGTCGCCCGCCATACAGCCTTACAACCAGGAGTGGTGGTCGGAAGTGTCATTTCCTTTCGTAGCAGGACACTTTTGGTTGTTACCTGGGGCACCCTTACAGCACAGCGGTAGTTCGACGATATGCTACGTTCTTGTTTTGTTGCCTTTCATGGCAAGCCGTCCAGGGCTTACATTTCAGCAAGATAAAGCTCGCCCGCACTTGGGAAGAGTTTCTACTTCCTGTCTTCGAGCTTGCCAAACCCTAACTTTTCTTACGGTATATTAATAATTTTTACTTATGGACCGTCTGACAGAAACTGAATAAAACACAATTTTAGTGCCACACGCGTTTCGCCCTTATTTTCTGCAAGGCATCATCAGTGCCCTGGAATATGTACATATGTTAGCTATTTTATTTACATTTTTGTCATTGTGCCTATAGGTTATAAACAGTTCTGGTGGTTGGTATTTCCTATTAAGTAGTAACGTTTTGAACTGTACTTACAGGTTGCGTGGACAATTTCCTACATATTACGCCCCTGTAGCATTTTTGGTGTTGTTCTTCTTCTTATGAACGCCAATTTGCGGTTTTTTTCCCCATTCCACAACACTGTGCACTGAACGCTTGTTTTAAAGCAATGTTTTGGTTTCTGTTGCCGACTGTCAAATGTTTTTGCCAAAGATCGAATGTTATTGCCAAACTTATGAGTGTAACTATTGAAGTATCTGTGGTCTGTTCGTGTATGCATTTGTGTGTGCGTTTGTGTGTGTGTGTGTGTGTGTGTGTGTGTGTGTGTGTGTGTGTGTGTTTTGGTGTGATATATATTTTTTTTGTGCTGTATGTGAGTGTGTGTATCTTGGTGTTATATATATATATATATATATATATATATATATATATATATATATTGCTGTGTGTGTGTGTGTGTGTGTGTGTGTGTGTGTGTGTGTCTCCAGATGATGTGGGGAAGAGTTTTCTTTTTTTTACTATTATTTTTTGTTTTATGTTATCATTTCCTTTACTAAGTGTGGTAGGGAGCCTGTGGTGATGTGTGTTTGTTTATTTATCACATGTTTGTTTTCTGCTATGGCTTTCTGGATGTGGAAGTTTTCTTGCATTTGTGTAAGATGTTTGTCATGGTTGCTTATTCTCATTATTTTCATTTTTTGTTTCATGCTTGTAGGATGATGGTTGTAGTGTTTTAAATGCTCTGCAAATGTGGAATGGTTTGTTTCATTCTTCCAACATCTGATATGTTCTTTGTGTCTTGTTTGAAAATTGCTGCATGTCATGCCTATGTATACTGCATCACAACTTTGACATTCAAGTTTATATATTCCTGATTGTTGGAATTTGTCTCTCTTGGTAGCTGGCTGGCTTAGGGGTGATTGAAGGGTTTGCCCAGGCTTATATGCTATTTTGAAGCGCTGTCTCTTTCGGATGTTTGCGACTCTGTGTGTTAGGTTATGTGTGTAGGTCATGGTGTACCATCTGGTTCTTTTCTGTGTGGTGTTGTCATTGTGAGTGTTTGTTGAGTGTGTTTGTAAGTTTTCAGCTTGTGAGTTCTTTTGTATTGTGGAACTGTTGTGTTTGTTTTTATTTGTGCTTTTATTTTTTGATTCAGCTTGTCTACCACATGTGTGTCATATCCGTTGTTCCTAGCTATTTGTATGATTGTACTCATTTCTTGTTCATAGTTTCTGTTGCTGAGTGGGATTCTGTTTAATCTATGTAACATGTGTCTTAGTGCTGCAAGTTTCTGGCTGTGGGAGTGGTTGGATGTGGAATGTATTATTGTGTCTGTAGCTGTTGGTTTTCTAAAGATGTTAAATGTATGTTTACCATTTTCTTTTTTAATTGTAATGTCAAGAAAATTTATTTGATTTTCTTTTTCTTTTTCAAGTGTGAATTTTATGTTCTGATGAGCTTTGTTTATTTCTGAATGGAGTTCATCTATTTTTTCACTTGGCTCATCTACCAGACAAATAATGTCATCCACGTATCTGTACCAAAATATGACTCTGAAACTTTCATTTGTGGTTATCTTATCAAATATCTGATTTTCTAGGTGACTGATGAAAATGGTTGCTAGTGTTCCTGATATTGGGGATCCCATGGGCAGTCCATCAGTTTGTAGATAATATTCTTTCTCAAACTGAAAGTAGTTTTGTTCAGTTGTCAGTCTGAGCATATCTGTTATTTCTTTTATTGCATCTGTGGTGAGGTTACTGTGGGATGAGAGATTTTGTTCTATGATTTCTATTGTTTCTGTGATAGGGATGGAGGTATACATATTTTCTATATCGAATGAAATCAGTGATGCTGTGTGTGTTACCTGTATGTTCTGTATGTTTTCTATTAGGTTTCCTGTGTTTATCACTGTTCTGTTGTTTTCTACTTTATAGTGTTTTGTAACTAACTTTTGGAGGTGTTTGGCTATGTGGTATGTTGGGGATTTCTTGAAGTTGATAGCTCTCATTGGCATTCCGTCTTTATGTACTTTCGGTTGACTGCGGAGTGTTGGTGCTTGTGGGTTTTTCTGTGTTAAGTAGTATTTCTGTTTGTCTGTGAGTGTGTGTTCAATGTTTTTCAGTGTTCGTTTCACATTTGCCTGGAATCGTGTAGTTGGATCTGACTTCAGTTTTTGTATGGCGTTGGTGTTTATGTATTCCTTGGTTTTTGTGATGTATTGCTCTTTATCCATGAGTTCTGTTACATTTCCCTTGTCTGCTCTTGTTATTAATACGTTATTGTCTGTTAACTTTTGTTTTAACCTTTTCATAGTAGCTGCTTCTGTTTGGTTGTTCATATTGTGAGTCTGCTGTGTTTGTTTTATTATGCCTTTTATTTCTTCTTTTACTAGTTCTCTTGTCAGTCCTACGATTATTTCACAATTATTTTGTTGTTCTTCACGTGTAAGGATGTGTTCGGTTTCTACTATGAGATTTTCTATGTATTGATTGTTCACTTTGCTATTGGTGCAGTGTTTCAAACCTTTTTCCAAGAACATTTTTTCATTTTCGTGTAGTTCTGACTCTGTTAGGCTAACTAAGCGTGGATGGAATGTGTGTTGGTGTTCTTGTGGTTTCACATTTAAAATGTAAATGTGTTTTTGCGTCTTTTTTACGGTTAGTTTCATTATCTTCTGTTTATGTTTGGTTTGTAAATGTTTCATTGCTGTGTATGTGTTCAGTTTTTTTCTACTAGTGCCATGAAAACTGCGGCGATTCCTACGTTTTTTGCCAATTCTAGATGAGTCTCGTAGAGCATCATGTTTAGGTCCTGTTTTTTCGAATAGAGCATCTTAATCTCATGTAGTAACCAATATCGTTCTGCAAATGATTTCGACTTTTGTGCCACCGTAGAACTGTTTATAACCTTTACATTAATGTAACTCGGAATTAAATCGTTCTTTTTGCATGTTTTGTTGAATTTTATGTGCTGTAGCGTCTTATGGACTCTCAGATGTATTTTCTTAAACCTGTTGTACACGTTGACAGGGAATGCTTAACATAGCTGTATTGACATCTTCAACTTTTATAGTCCTGTCTTCCTCAGTTGCGTGTAATATTACAGTATATTAATAATTTTTACTTATGGACCGTCTGACAGCAACTGAATAAAACACAATTTTGGGGCCATACGCGTTTCGCCCTTATTTTCTGCAAGGCATCGTCAGTGGCCTGGAACATGTACATATGTTAACTATTTTATTTACATTTTTGTCATTGTGCCTATAGGTTATAAACAGTTCTGGTGGTTGATATTTCCTATTAAGTAGTAATGTTTTGAACTGTACTTACAGGTTGCGTGGACAATTTCCAACATATTACGCCCCTGTAGCATTTTTGGTGTTGTTCTTCTTCTTATGAACGCCAATTTGCGGTTTTTTTCCCCATTCCACAACACTGTGCACTGAACGCTTGTTTTAAAGCAATGTTTTGGTTTCTGTTGCCGACTGTCAAATGTTTTTGCCAAAGATCGAATGTTATTGCCAAACTTATGAGTGTAACTATTGAAGCATCTGTGGTCTGTTCGTGTATGCATTTGTGTGTGCGTTTGTGTATGTGTGTGTGTGTGTGTGTGTGTGTGTGGTTTTGGTGTGATATATATATATTTTTTGTGCTGTGTGTGTGTGTGTGTGTGTGTGTGTGTGTGTGTGTGTGTGTGTATTTTGGTGTTTTATATATATATATATATATATTTGCTGTGTGTGTGTGTGTGTGTGTGTGTGTGTCTCCAGATGATGTGGGGAAGAGTTTTCTTTTTTTTACTATTATTTTTTGTTTTATATTATCATTTCCTTTACTAAGTGTAGTAGGCTCACCCTATATCTCTCCCATTCAAAGCATTTGCAGCATAATGGGCAAGGCCCTCCATCCATCTTGGATTCTGACGATCTGACGCTCCCGTTGGACAAAATTTAGTACCATAGCTTTCAGGAGGACGTCCAACAACTCTGTCAATCAATGACAAGACGAATGAATGTCTGCATAACGGCCATAAATAGACAATGCGTTATTGACTTGCTCTTTTTCTAGAATAAATGATCCAGTTTGTCTGAAATTGTAATCATGTGTTTTTCTGGTATTGTACATCTACCAACTTGCAACCCCTTCGTCTTACAGTGTATGTTGTTAAGCCGTCACCAAGGTATCCACTGCAGGCCGGCAACACATCTAACACCACACAGGACCTAGGTTGCCTTGCCACGGCGTAAGCAATGGTAAACATCGGCTGTTTTGGAAACAGACATTCCGCGTACTACTTGCTGCAGAGGGAGTTCGGGATGGCCTGCACGAAGTATTACTACACCAACATCTAATTGTCTGGCCAATACTATTTAAAGGTTAGAACCAGCTCCGGACGTCACATGACGCCGAATACTGACCTCAAGTACGTCTCCACAGAAGACTATGTCTTCGCCATCGGAATAGGACTTGGAATTAAGTGTATGTGTGTTACCACGGACTCTTGTGGGAAACTTAGAATTTATCTTTTTTTTGCCTCTAGTTTACTGGGTTTGTGATAGTGACTTTTCGTTGTTATTCAGTCATTTCCTTGTATACTCACGTAAATAAAAGTTTTGTTATAAAAACTCTCAAATTGTCAGTTACAACATATGTATTGCCTGAAGATATTACTACACGACAAACTTCTGGGTCAGCGTAACGAGCATTTTCCCTCTTAGTAAAGGAAAAATGCTTTTCCATCATCGGACCTATTGCCTACATAATTTCATTGGCAGAATATAACTCTTTTTATAATAATAAAATTTGGCATACTCGGTAACATCTCAGACTTTAGAAGTAATATTGTTTTAAACCCTTTAGTGTATAACATTGAAATGATTGTGCAGTTACTAATCAAACTTTACACTTATGGTGGATTAATTGTATATCTTCCACAGAACCATACGTATATGAGAAAGTAACGCTATTCCGTTAAAAGACGTTAAGCTGAAGACAGATGATTCGCCGAGATCAGAAAAGACTTTAGTAGAGGCGTGTTAAAATGAAAAGAGAGGTATCGTCTGGACACACAAAAAGATATTCCATAAAGAAGGAAATCGGAACAGTTGTTTGGCTATGAATACATGACAGGCAGTCGGAAAATGAATGCTGAGAATCGAGGGGAAAGCAGATGACCTCAGATAGTATATAAAGTTTACTTAACGTTCTTACACCATGTCAGTAACACACATAGCTTTCGATATTAACTACAATTAAAATTAAATGAAGACCGAAATCTGGGATCAGATTCGAGATACTATTCAACGTCAACCATCTGCTGTTGTATCCCGTGCCTAATTATATACTTGTACTGGAACAATATTGTTGATGCTATTGCTTGGACAATAAATATTTAATTCATGATTCAATTATTATTATATTTTTTTCTTGTTAAAAGTGGAATAAATGAAAGAAAATTGATCTCTAGTCCTATTCAATCGATTCGATTTCGAGTAACTACCGGTGACAAACACCGAGAGTACAACATAACTCTCTGCAATGAAAAATTCCCTACCACGGTTCGACGGGTTGGCCTTCGAAACATGTTACTTTCAGGCCCAATGCCTCAGTCCGTCAAGTATAAATGGGTGTGTGTGGAAGGGGGGGGGGGAGGGGGGAATTTACCAACGTTTTTCTGACTGATAATGCAAGGAGTGAACCTCATATATGGGACCAGCGGAATATAAAACTGAAACTGTGGAAGTACAAAAAATGGTTCAAATGGCTCTGACCACTATGTGACTTAACATCTGAGGTCATCAGTCCCCTATAACTTAGAAGTACTTAAACCTAACTAACATAAGGACATCACGCACATCCATGCCCGAGACAGGATTCGAACCTGCGACCGTAGCGGTTGCGCGGTTCCAGACTGCAGCGCCTAGAACCGCTCGGCCAACAACAGCCGGCAACTGTGGGAGTCTATTACAGACTAGCTACGAGTGAGCGGCAAACATCAATTACGGTACTGTATAATCCTTGATTTCTTGATTTCAAATTACTACACTCACGCTCATAAATTAAGGATAACTGCAGAATGTGGTGCCACATAACGTGGCTCAACACCAAACTGGCGCTAATAGCATTGGCACATAGGGAAGTAACACGACACAGATCTGTAAGTCCACGGCATTGGTCCTAAGTTGAGAAAACCGTCCCTAAACACATGGGCTACAAAACGCCACTGTTTCCTGTGCATGTACTCCGACATCAATATGCACACGTACACAGGCCGCACAACGGGTTGGCATACTTTGGATCAGGTGGTCGAGCAGCTGCTGGTCTATAGCTCCCCATTCTTGCACCAATGCCTGTCGGAGCTCCTGCAGTGTCGGAGGGGTTTGAAGACGTGCAGCGATACGCCGAACGAGAGCATTCTAGACCGGCTCGATGGGGTTTAGGTCTGGAGAACAGGCAGGCCACTCCATTTGCCTGATACCTTCTGTTTCAAGATACTCCTCCACGATGGCAGCTCGGTGGGGCCGTGCGTTATCATCCATCAGGCGGAAGGTGGGACCCACTGCACCTCTGAAAAGGTGAACATACTGGTGCAAAATGATGTCCCGATACACCTGACCTGTTACAGTTCCTCTGTCAAATACATGCAGGGGTGTAAGTGCACCAGTCATAATCCCACCCCACACCATCAAACCACGACCTCCATACAAGTCCCTTTCAAGGATATTAAGGGGCTGGTATGTGGTTCCTGGTTCACGCCAGCTGAATACCCGACGAGAATCACTGTTCAAACTATACCTGGACATGACCAGGCACCACTGTTCCAATGATTATGTACTGTGTTCTTGAGACCAGGCTTTACGGGCTCTTCTGTGACCAGGGGTCAGTGGAATGCACCTTGCAGGTCTCCGGGCGAATAAACCATGTCTCTTCAGTCATCTGTAGACTGTGTGTCTGGAGACAACTGTTCCAGTGGCTGCGGTAAGGTCCCGAGCAAGGCTACCTGCAGTACTCCGTGGCCGTCTGCGGGCGCTGATGGTGAGATATCGGTCTTGTTATGGTGTCGTACACGGTGAACGTCCTATAATGTAGTGCCTGGATACCTTTCTTGTCTGCTAGAATCGTTGCCATTATCTTGAGGTCACACTTTGTGGCACACGGAGGGCCCGTGCTACGACCTGCTGTGTTTGACCAGCCTTCAGTCGCCCTTGAATTCTACCCATCATAACGTCATCAACATGTGTTCTTTGAGCCACTTTCAACACACAGTCACCATTAACACGTCTGAAAACGTCTGCATACTTACTCGCTGCACCTTACTCTGACATGCACCAACACACCTCTGCGTATGTGGACTGCTGCCAGCATCACCTTGCGACGACTGCTGGTCAGATGCACCACATGGTCATACCCCAAGGTGATTTTAACCCGCAAACTGCTCACCAAAGAGTTGTTTCACCATGTATCAGCATTATCCTTAATTTATGAGCATGAGTGTAGCTTTGCTTCAAGAGAGAACACCAGCGTTCTGTTTCTTACATCAATCCACTGGATATTAACGAACGAAAATGTTCTTCCTACATTAACATTATGGGCTAACATTGCAAAAAAAAATTGCTATAACTACCTTATCACAGTACAACTAAGTCATCATCTCAGAGGACATCTAATACGAGAAGCCACCGGTTCAGTTTGTGTGACATGGCAAGTCATTAAGGACTATACTATTCTGGTGTCACTGCGAAATGGCACGAAAACAGGACTATTTTTATAACTCTTCTCAAGTTGCAATGCCTGGATCTGTTACAACAATAGGCGTACAGCTACTCTACATTGTATCGATACTCATTCTGTGATTACTGTGGAGCTATAGACGTTAGAGGAACAACAAAAATGGATTAATTTATCGCGTCCCGTTCTGTGTAATCGAGCGAAATCTCTAAAAATATGTAAAATTTCATAAAACATATTTAAAAATTGACTTCTGACTTCTGGTAAACCTAGTCTGGATACATTTTCTTGCGCCAAAGGACAAAAATTGACGTGGTTAATACCCGTTCAATAACGCAGTGTTGGAGCGAGTGGCTGCTGATGACGACTGTTCTTGATTTACGTTAGCATGCGTGGTTAGCCTGGCACTCACAATGGAGTTTATTGACAGTGATTATAATTAAGTTTGAAAAGAACAAATGTATAGTTGCTATTCACAACACAAAATATAAAAGTCGTTATAAGAAACAAGATGCATGGAAGAATGTATGTGAAACAGTTGTCAGATATCTGTGGGGAAATTGGAAGCAGAAGAAAGCAATGAAAGAGGTAAGCATTTATAGTATTATTTATTTATATTTCTTAAAATTGTGTAGCAATAACAACTTCGTCAGTAAATTACAGCTACTCACTGTCACTAAATACCAGGCTGCTATAATGAGACACTTTTGACAAGCAATCAAATGCACCATTATAACAATGCAAACAATTTCAGTATGCTTAGTTAGATCTCATTTTGGATAGAGAGTAATTTAATTCGAGTATCTAAATGATATCATTCTGCCACCCTGAGTTGAAGGTTGAAGTGAAATATGCAACAAAACATACTCATACATCAATTCCCCTTTGACTTTCCTCAGTTACACGAAATGGTACACTTGCTAAAGAACGCTATTCTGTGTCTTTTAAACTTTGTGTGTCTTTGTGTAACAAACAACATGTTTTTATAATGGAATTGGCAAACTCAATATGAACGTGAAGACGACGGTGAAAAATGCTTCTCTTATTGGTCTGCATTCCAAAAGTACATTCGACACATCTTAATAATTCTCGACAATGGTATTTCACTCCGCTTGGTGTGCAATGTATCGTGCTACAAAGGAAACAACATCAACAATACATCGTGTAGCCGGTGAGCTCCCAAACCTGCATCATTTATCGCATAAAGCGTTGCATTATTAAACGTACAGTATAGGATGGTGTCTGCGGTAAGAAAGCGTTGCGGCCATTTCTATAAAATTGTTGCATTGAAAACGGCCATGTAGTCTTAGCATACTGTTTCTTCAATGCGATGAGATAGTCGCTAGTTCTCATTTATGATCTTTGCGATAATCACCTTATGGTATCTATCACCAGTTGCATCTCAGTACTTGTATGTCGATTTCAATCCAGGGTCTCAGCCTGTGATACGCGATACCTAACAACTTTGCTGTGTACAGCACAGATTGGATTATAACTCAGTAACGGATTTATAACTTTTCATCAGGCTGACATAACGAACTTCAGTTTGTTTTTACTTTGCAGTATCAGCTGGTAAGTCGAAAAGTTTACTCAGTGCCTCACAGAAGCTAACATGTGGCAAGCCTCAAAATGTAAACAGACATTTATGTCAAGGAATAGCAGCAAACTTGTCCAGACGGTCCAACAATCCCAGAGACTCTATTACACTCCCACTGGCTGTAGCTGGCCGATCTATGACCGACATTTTGAGACATGATCAGTTCGTAAACACGAAGTATGGCGCTGTAAAAATGTCGTCAAAAGTACGCTTATAGGAGAGAAAACCTTAAAAAAACGTCGTAAAAGCGCATATAAAGACAGTGATTGACAACTATCACTGAAAACCTAAGAAGTCTAGCTCGAGTATGTATGACGTTACTAAATTAACGAATAACAAAATCTATACGCCCAAGTACAGCTTTGCGCGGAAATAGTAATGAAATTTCAGAAAATGCATGCTACAAATTTAAAGTTGTCTGTTAAACAGCCATTTTCAGTTTTTCAACCACAGTCGTTCGTTACCTTGAGAACTAATCTTTGCACACGCATTGCAAAGTTGTTCCTGCACTCAGCACAGGGCAGTGCTCTAAGAGTGTGGGGGGGAGCGTGTCACTGCCAACAGCGGCAAGTTTCTGGGGGCCTCTCAAATTTTATTGTGGTTCCCAAAAATGAATTTATAAAACAAAGAAAGCTTTCCATAGCTTACTGGAAAATATCTACGGTTTTGTAAGACACATGAGAAATGAAGCGCTGGAGTTGCCTGTGCTTCTTTCAGAACAGCAATGGCAAATGTTACCCCTTTTAATTTGTGCCTTGTGCGTAGACAACACTTAAAACGTACCTACGTCAGACTGAAAGCTCCTACAGAAGCCAAAAACTTTGTAATAAATAAATATAGATAAATGTCAGCATAATGTTACTCAATAGTTTCAATGCAGCAGCTTTAACCAACTGTAACGGTATTTATAAGGAAAGCACATTATGAGAAATAAATAAGGAACAAGTAAATCGCACTGCCCGTCATATGATACAGTTAAGTCGGACAACATTACCCCGCGGTCCGGCGGACCAAAATTTCATAGGCGACGTGATGTCAATGACATTGGTGAGACTTTACAAAAACAATATTCAGACAGAGAGATGTAGGATGGCGAATAAAAAAGTTTAAAGAAACAATACGAGTACACAAGTAATAATAAAACTATAGATGACAGACGATAAGTACAAATTATTGCAGGACATAAATAGTTACATAACTGACATAAATAGTCTCATAACTGGAAATAGATACAAACCATTGCTCGACATAAACAGTTGCATAAATGAAAATAGATGCAAACAAGTGTTTGACATAAACAGTTGCATAACTGAATATAGGTACAAATAATTGCTTGACATAAACAGCTACATAAATGAAATAGGTACAAATCATTGCTCGACTTAAACAGTTGCATAACAGGAAATGGGTACAAATCGTTGCTGCTGGACGTAAACATATTGTTACAAGTATAGTATTTACTACATATTATTGTACACTCACTGTAGTGGGCATTGAATTACGTGTGTAGACTCAGTACAGAGAGCCAATAAAATACTTATACGCACTGCACATAGTAATGTCCCAACTGCAAAAAATGAAAATAAAAGCTTCTCACCACATTACGTTGTAGCACAATAAAATGTCCTAAGAGTAGTGAAACGAGTAAATAACTGCCTCCATAGGTCCTTAGGCAAACCATATGACACATTGAGGGAAAATCGTGCAGTTCTTTCAGACCCACTGTCACAGCCATCAGAAGTATTTCTTAGAATAGACCAGTGCAGGACAATCTTGCAGTCCCACTGTCACCAACATCAGAAGTATTAGAGAGAACTGACGAGTATGGGCGTGGGGTTGGTATGAGATTCTGTCATTCTGAGCAACGGATTAATCTGAGATGTACCCTTTACCCTGTGGCTCCTGCAAGATGCAATTTCCACCCCCACACTACTACAGAAGTCAGACAGACGCTTCTAACGTTCTAAACAGAAATGCCTGGGTAACTTTCAGACATAAATATCTTCTGGAGTCGTCCGCTGTAAAGAAATGACACAACAATTTACAAAATTTCTTACGTAACTAGTGAGCTACTTGGGTACTTGAGTAGTGCTAGTTAGTGTAAGAAAAACATGAAACTAATGAAAGTTGTTATTTTTTTGCAAAAATTCTGAGTAACCACAATGGCACTTTTAGTTATGAATTGAACAAGTTATATCCTTGTTCTTTTCGGAATGTGAAGTTACCACTCAAGGACAAGATTCGCTAATGAAATTTCTATACAAAGTTTAAGATGGTTGTTGACTTGGCAGAATGGCTGAGAGGTGTGTCTACACAACTTGAATAATTATCCTTTAGAATGTTGCTAGGTACAGTCGAGGCTGCTGTGTGTGAAATGCAGTGAAGTGTACTGTTGTGGAGGAAATATGGGGCTCACAATAGCTGTAGTGCACAGTACCGTAAGCTGCGATGACTGCTGTCTGCACCGCTCCCTGCTGACAAATAAGATAACTCTCGTTCTATCTGGACTGACCTTCGCCAACCAAATTCTCCCTACACCTTGATGAAGTCAAGGATTCCCATTCACCCCTAGTCTAACTATTGGCGTGGTACACCGGTCAGATAACCAGTCCGCCACGATGCCACTCAAAAATTCACTCGCAGGCGTTTAACTATAACTCTGTCCATTCACACAGCACAATAAGTGTGTCGGCGAACACAGTGATCAATGCTTACTCGCAAGGACTCAATATAGAGTCGCCCTTCGATTCGCTCTCTACAGAGGTGCTCTCCCAGTGAAGTACTGTGGAGAGACTTGTTCCTCGCTCCAAGAGCGACAACGGAATGGTGCCTCTCCACGCCAGACGTGTAGGGGTATCTTTCGGTCTCTTCCATTACTCCTTCAGCTCAAGACGTCAGAAATATCGTCTGCCAATCAGCATTGCTCTTCTAAAACGGGAGAACGACGTTTCGTTTAAGGCGACCAATCCGGAAATCCATAGCATTGGCGTTGGGCGTTTGCTGTCTCCCTGTGAAAATCTCTGAAACTGCATGCGATGTGTAAAGAATGCGTAGACTGGCTGCTCCCACACTGTGTAAGGGAATTTGCTTTCAAGCTGAACACGGTCATTCCTCCTTTCCCTCGGGCAAACGCTGTCCGCTCCATGGGCGGTCTCCGGCCGACATACGTTGGGTCGTCCTCTAAAGGGACTGGCGCCCTGTTGTGCGATTTCTCTCCCAAACTAAAAGCTCCTGTGACCACCGTGTCTGGAATGTATGTGTGTACGCCAGTCTCGAGTATTTCAACCACGATGCACTTACTTGTTATTTGCATATTGTTTACATGAATTCATACAACATTGACTTTATCTTATCGAGTTTGGGTTGGTATGAAGCGTCTTGATGTGTGGAATATGATTGCTAGGGCGGAATATGTAAGCAATGAAGGTCAAGTGACCATGACGTCTTTCATACCTCCCTCCATCTGACAAAATTTTCGTCTGTGGTTTCTCAATGCTGAGGAAAACATCGACAAAGTCAGGCAAAAATTGTTCTTTTAGATTTTCCAATAAACTTTTCTCAGCCATTCTTAACAATTCTTTTTATAATGATTTCTTTAAAGCTATTGTTTCTATTTTTTTAATTCTACAAAAATGGTTCAAATGGCTCTGAGCACTATGGGACTTAACATCTACGGTCATCAGTCCCCTAGAACTTAGAACTACTTAAACCTAACTAACCTAAGGACAACACACACATCCATGCCCGAGGCAGTTATCACGAGGCAGAGAAAATCCCTGACCCTGCCGGGAATCGAACCCGGGAACCCGGGCGCGGGAAGCGAGAACACTACCACACGACCACGAGCTGTGGACTTTAATTCTACAATTTATGTTTTGTTGTTAGGCAAATATAGACTTCACAAAGGTTGTTATTCTTTCTCATTGCCAGTACGTGTCTCTGTTTTTCTTTTACATTTCCAAAAATTTGTTTTTACAATAATAATTTTTCTAAGCTCGTAGGTGTACATGGTATTATGTCTTGGTGTGGTTACGTCTTTTCTTTAGTTAGGCTTAGGGTAAATGTTCGCAAAGCTTTGTTGTGTTACTTTGTTTTATGTATTTAGGCATTGTCTTTTTATTTATGTGTCACTGTTTTTTTTTCTTTTTTTGTAGGAATGAAGAAGCGTTTCCTCTTAATTCTATCCTCAGTATTAATATTATTACCCCAAAAAGGTGTTTTTGGATGTTACTTATGGAAGAAAAATCCTGCATAAATCCTTTTCTAATTTTACATAGGGAAGAAATTAATAGACTTTCCATGAGTTCATGAGATTATATAACTATACTAACTAAGTATCTTTACAAAAGGTTTTAAGGTATCTGTAAATTATGGACTTTACATACATATTAAAAACTAGTACTTTTACAAAAAAGAAAAAAAATATTTTTACAAATATATAATTTTCTTAACTCTACATTCCGATTTTATCAATTTTTTTGTTTTGTGCTGCGTCGGTTTCTGTGCTCGACGATCCCCACTAAAATACTGGAAGGCGTCGACTCATTTGTATGGGTGTCACAAATCATGAGAGAAGCACTCTAGCATGTGATTCCGGGTCTTACTTGTTGACATTGTCATCATGGAGTGGTACTTTTAACCGATGAGGATGACTGTGGTTTACTGCATTAACAGTGATGTCTTGGTACTCCTTTGCCGTCACACTTGGGACGGTATGGCAGTTCGATGATTGTAGTTGACTACCGACTGTCGTCACCCAATATTGTGCTGTGACATCTTGGTACTTCACACTTGGTTCTGTATGGTGATTTGATGATGTGGTAGGGAGAATACTGTTCATTTTGCTGAATCTATTTCTAGATAATGTTGGTTGGTACTACTTAATATTCCGTTTGCCGTTCGCTTGTATTTGTTTGACGATTCAAGGTTTATTTTTGGAGAGGTGGTTGTAGTAGTTGCCATGCCTCAAAGTAAATGGAAGACGTTTGTAGCAATTTGCTTTGTAGGATAAGAGAGAAAAGTATCTTATATGGCTACGAAGTCTTTCGCGACGTATTTCCTGAGTAAAAATTTCTCGGTGTACATGCCGCGTCAAATCAGGATAAATCTCCGAGCTTTCGACCACTACCTCCATGGTCGTCGTCAGGGCTAAAACTGACTGTCGTGAACTAGCGAGGTTCCCACTTTTATATGCAAAGGACGGCTTCTTATTGGCTGGAATACGTCAGCGATATGGCGCGTAGCGAAGTGGTGCCCTCTACTTCCATAGATGTAGTTGCTATCCCGCGTTGCTTGCAGCGCCATCCCTTAAATCAGGAGGTAAAGTGCGAGAAGTTTTTCTCAGCGATTTTTCTTTATCCAGTGCACTCTTCCAAGTGTTGCTAAGTGCATAGCCGTTGTCTCTATTAAAGTTATTATCGCTAAGCCTAATTTCGACTGCTTCCCGGATCACAGAGTCCCAGTAATTCGATGTGTGGGCTATTACTCTGGTTTCTTCAAATAAAATCTTATGCTTGTTAAGCAGGCTATGTTCAGCCACCGCTGATTTTTCCAAATACCTGTATTTCAGGTGACGTTGGTGCTCGATGCAGCGGTCGGCAACGGTATTTGAAGAAACCAGAGTAATAGCCCACACATCGAATTACTGGGACTCTGTGATCCGGGAAGCAGTCGAAATTAGGCTTAGCGATAATAACTTTAATAGAGACAACGGCTATGCACTTAGCAACACTTGGAAGAGTGCACTGGATAAAGAAAAATCGCTGAGAAAAACTTCTCGCACTTTACCTCCTGATTTAAGGGATGGCGCTGCAAGCAACGCGGGATAGCAACTACATCTATGGAAGTAGAGGGCACCACTTCGCTACGCGCCATATCGCTGACGTATTCCAGCCAATAAGAAGCCGTCCTTTGCATATAAAAGTGGGAACCTCGCTAGTTCACGACAGTCAGTTTTAGCCCTGACGACGACCATGGAGGTAGTGGTCGAAAGCTCGGAGATTTATCCTGATTTGACGCGGCATGTACACCGAGAAATTTTTACTCAGAAAAGTATCTTGCTGTGTTCTGCTCTTCTTCATCTTGCATCTTATGTTCTTTTCTTCTTTTTTGTATTCTTATGTTCTTCTTGGGCTAGGAATATGTGAATTTTAGTGTAGGAGTGATATAGGATTTGTAGGATCTGACTGCCTTTCCAACTGTTACTTGATGAGTTTGTAGATCTTAGTAATTTTTTGTACTTTCATTGTCGTCTCGTCATATTATGATTCTCCCCATGCTCTTCTGTTGTGTAGCAGTGTCATGACATATGAAATATCCATGCTGTGCGTTGTCCTCCTGAAGTCCAACCTGGTTGCAATCTGCATTTCCAGTGTGGCGTTGGTCTTCATGTTGTTGTTATTGCCCTAAGTGCTTTCTCAACATGTCTGTACCCTCTCCGTCGCTATCTCGAAGCATCTGGTGTTAAGGGAGCTGGTGATTGGTGTTGGTGGCGATGTAACTCTGATGTGTAGAAATATTTACAATTTTTTTACGTATATTTGTTATTTGCAATAAAAACTCTGATTTTATATAATGCAAAAATTTTCTGATAGTGGCAAAAATTATTGTATATATATATATATATATATATATATATATATATATATATATATATGATTTCTTTTATTTATTCTAATTATGTCCTACCACTTCTTCATTCCTTTAATTGTTGTGTACCATTCATTCTTTGTGTGCATATTGTAGTGTACTAGATACTACAAGAGACTGTTAGTGTGTATTGTGTCTCTATTTCTTTTAATTAATGTGTTATTTTGTTGATTCTTAATTTATTTTTTCATTCAGTGGTTAGTATAAAGTAGGGTGGACGTTAGTTTGCCTAACCTTTTTCCCATTTTTCAATTCAATCTTTACGTTTTGCAGTGTTCGGAGGCCTAACTTCTACATCTGGTTTCTCTTTGCTGTGTTGTTCTTGTCTTTGTGGACCATAATTTCCTCGGTAATTATTCGCGCCCTGGTCTCGCCAGTTGCCGTTTCTAACATCGTGACCTCTTTCAAAGTACCCTTGACCGTTGGCATTTTGATTCCTAAACCCATATTCGCCACTGTGTGAGTGTCCATTACCGTTCCTATTTCGGTACCAATTATTCTGGTTATCGTTTCTATGCCAATTGTCTCCATTGTGCCACTGTCCTTGTCTGTTCAATTTCCTGAAATTATTGGTGTTAGGATTACGATTATTATTATGGGAATTTTCGTTCCTAGTCCCTTTCCTTTCTTTTTTCTTTCACCTCGTCTTCTTTAAACATAAATTCGAGTTCCCTTAAAACCTCTTTGAATTCTTTAGTATTTTCATTTTTTCCTACTGTCGCCTGTTGCTACTTTACCGGTAATTTCATTCTACACAGACGTATCAGCTCTCCGTTACTGTATGGTGTGTCTAGGCTTTTCTCTCCTGAATTTTCATATGGTGTCATCAGAAGTAACTCGTATTTAATTTTGTTTTGCGCCTCCTTGGACCAATATCTTTCGAGAAATGCTGTTCTCAATAGTAGGTGAGACGTACAGGTATCCGCGATCCTTTGCATCATCTCTGCTACTGTCCCTGACATATGTGCACAAATGAAGTCAAGTTCGTGAGCTACGCTCCAGTGGTTTGGTAAGCCTATTTGAAACTGGTCGATGAATGTGCGTGCATGCAAGCTACCGCCTTTTCCCTTGAAATGTTGAAATTTTCCAACTGTAAGGAAGTGCTTCCTATCATACCTACTCATAAATCCGGTTTGTGGCTGATTCATGGACTCAAATAATCTGCCACTGCTTGTGTCGTCGTGTTTATTCTCTGGTAATCTACTGCCTGTCGGCCTATTCTCAATTTTCTGACTCATATCCGCGACATATCGTATCATTGGTGAACAAAAGTGTTGTTCGTGTGTTTCTACTCTCGTCGTTCGTGGTATAGTACCTGTGCTGCTATTGTGTTGTGTCATTGGATTTACTGGTTCAGTTGCCTGTCTTCCGATTGGTATCGGCTGAATGTATGTGTTCCGTTTTTCTAGGTACTGTGCCTGGTCCTGTGGCATGTCATGTATTACTTTAATCGGGGTTTTCTGTTTCGATTTCTGCGCGAGTGTTACGTCTAGCCTTGGTTCTACTTGAACTTTCTTAGACGGCGCGTGTTCGTGTACTGAATTAATGCTTGACGCGTCAGTTGTTTCGCTACAGGTGTAATCGGTCTCCAACTTTTCTTCGATA
Source organism: Schistocerca piceifrons (assembly GCF_021461385.2). Classification (NCBI taxonomy): domain Eukaryota; kingdom Metazoa; phylum Arthropoda; class Insecta; order Orthoptera; family Acrididae; genus Schistocerca; species Schistocerca piceifrons. Next base: position 560,972,866 of record NC_060143.1, read on the forward strand.
GTTTGTATCAACTCTGTTCGAAGCTTTTCAAACTGATCTTTAATTTTAAGTTCTATTTTACTGATCCGCATATCATATTTTTTTCAGTGCAACCTTTGCGACCTTGCTTTGAATTGCTTGCTCTTCCGAAATTTGTATTGCTGTTCGAGGGGCTTTTTTCGTAAAACGTTCCACCTTTTTGCCAACGTTTACGATGTCGAATTGGACCTTGTCCACGTCAGTGCGTAATTGCTGCTGACTTTGTGTTAATACCTGAGTTCTTTATCTAGATTCTTTCGCGTCTTTGTTTATCTGAGTGATCTGACTATCAGTCCTGGTGATACCTTCTTCCATCTGGATTTTAACCCGTTGGATCTGTGTCTTAATAGCCTGATTGTCCTGTTTCAATTCCTCATACTGTTTTGTCATCTGTGTATTCATATCCTGATTCTGTTTCGTCATGCTAGTGTTCATTTTTTGTAACATCTCCATGATCGCGTCCTGTCCTGTAACACTATCTTCTGCTGGACTATGTATTCTCGATCTATTGTTTTCTGCTCGGTCAGTTACGTCGTTTACTGGGCTATTCTGTGGCGTTTCTAAGTTTGATAACTGCAATAACCCGTGCTGTCTGTGTTGAGGACTAGTTGCCCTTGTCATTGAACCATTACGTGGCGCAAACAACTCCGCATTCTGCCCCCTCTGTTGTGTATGTCTTGTGTTTGCAGGTACAGTTGGTTACGGAACCTTTTCGTGACGCTCGTAACTCCGCAAAATTCCGTGTCTGCTGTTGCGGCATATTTAGAATGTGTACGATAGGTTGGATGTATTCTAAATGTTCCCCCTCTTCCTCACTGTCTACTTAGCTTTGAACGTTAGCTAACTGCCGGTTCATTGACTGTATTCACGCGTATTCTGTCCCTGAATATGCATCAAACAAACGCGTTTCCTGTGCTCATTTCGCTTCTAATCTTTGCCATTTCCTACGTGGACTGTCTATTTCTGGCTCAGAATGTGCCCTACCTGGAATGTCATATTCTGGAAACTCGATGTTCTCATCCCTTCGATTCCCATCTGTCTGATCTGTCTCAATTTCATTCCAGTCTAACTGAGTCTGCTGATTCTGCAGCTCCCTGATTCTCCTATTCTCTGATTCACCGTCTGTTCTATTCTCAGGTTCACCTTGCGTCCTATTCCCAATAAGCTCGTTTACTTGCTGTCTATATGGTTGATTCTCCCCCATGTTGTCTACTTGCTGTCTCTCACGTGAACTCGTTAACATGGAAATTCTTTCAGCACACCACAACCCTATCTACAAAACTGTACGACCACTTACCACTTGGCAGAACCAACAACAACAACAACAACGTCGTGACTTCTCGGCTAATGTTCTGACTGCTCTGCTACAGTCTCCAATCTCCACCTGTGCACTTGCAAAGGGACAAAAATGTTATTTCTTAATTCTAACATATATAATGCTGCGCCACACTGCGTCTCTGCTTCACTCCGTGTCTGTGCCTATCACCAGAAACTCCTATGCCCTAACAGCTACACGAAAATCGTAAAAAATGCAATATTTTCCAACACAATAACACGCCCTTTTCCATACAATTCTGCTTTGTTCACTACCTGTATCTATTCTGATCCCAATCTTTGCAAATAGCTATTTAATACATGAAAGAAAGTTCTTCAAAGTGCTACTGCTGCAACCTACAGTACCTAACTATCCTGACTCTTTCCTATCCTGGTAGCTTACCTATTTTACCTATCCCGGCAGGGTCGCCATTTTCTGTGAGCGTGGAGTTGGTCTGAGATTCTGTTATTCTGTGCAACGAACTAATCTGAGATGTACCCTTTACCCTGTGGCTCCTGCAAGATGCAATTTCCACCCCCACACTACTACAGAAGTCAGACAGACGCTCCTAACGTTCTAAAGAGAAATGCCTGAAAAACTTTCAGACATAAATATCTTCTGGAGTCATCCGCTGTAAGGAAATGACGCAAAAATTCACAAAATTTCTTATTTAACTAGTGGGATACTTGGGTGCTGGAGTAGTGCTAGTTAGTGTAAGAAAAACATGAAACTAACGAAATTTATTATTTATTTTGCAAAAATTCTGAGAAATCACAATGGCACTTTTAGTTATGAATTGAACAAGTCATATCCTGGTTCTTTTCAGAATGTGAAGTTACCTCTCAAGAATAGGATTCGCTAATGAAATGTCTATACAAAATTTAAGGTGGTTGTTGACTTGGCAGAATGGCTGAGAGTCGCGCCTACTCAACTTGAATAATCATCCTTTAGAATGTTGCTAGGCACGGTCGAGGCTGTCGTGTGTGAAATGCAGTGAAGTGTACTATTGTGGAGGAAATATGGGGCTCACTATAGCTGTAGTGCACAATACCGTAAACTGCGATGACTGCTGTCTGCGCCGCTCGCTGCTGGCAAATAAGATAACTCTCGTTCTATTTGGATTGACCTTCGCCAATCAAATTCTCCCTACACCTTGATGAAGTCAAGGATTCCTATTCGCCCCTAGTCTAACTATTGGCGTGGTACACTGGTCAGATAACCAGTCCACCGCGATGCCACTCAAAAATTCACTCCCAGGCGTTTAACTATAACTCTGTCCGTTCACACCGCACAATAAGTGTGTCGGCCAACACTGTGATCAACGCTTAATCGCAAGGACTCAATATAGAGTCGCTCTCGACAGAGATTCTCTCCCAGTGAAGGACTGAGGAGAGACTTGTTCCTCACTCCAAGAGCAACAACAGAATGGTGTCTCTCCACGCCAGATGTGAAGGGGTATATCTTTCAGTCTCTTCCATTACTCCTTCAGCTCAAGACGTCAGAAATATCGTCTGCCAATCAGCATTGCTCTTCTAATACGGGAGAATGATGTTTCGTTTAAGGCGAACAATCCAGAAATCTGTAGCATTGGCGTTTGGCGTTTGCTGTCTCCCTGTGAAAATCTCTGAAACTGCATGCTATGTGTAAAGAATGCGTAGGCTGGCCACTCCCACACAATGTAGCGGAATTTGCTTTTAAGCCGAACACGGGGTCATTCTCCTTTCCCTCGGGCGCACGCTGTCTGCTCCACGGGCGGTCACCGGCCGACATAGGCTGGGTCGTCCTCTGAAGGGACCGGCGTGCCGTTGTGTGATATCTCTCCCGAACTAAAAGCTGCTTTGACTGTCATGTCTGGAATGTATTTGTGTATGCCAGCCTCGGGTATTTCAACTGTGGTGCACTTAATTCTTATTTGCATATCGTTTACATGAATTCATACAACATTGACTTTATCTTATCGAGTTTGGGTTCGAATGAAGCGTTTTGATGTGTGGAATATGATTGTGAGGGCGGAATATGTAAGCAATGAAGGTCAGGAGACCACGACGTCTTACACCAGTGTAGGACAATCTTGCAGACCCACTGGCACTGACATCACAAAAATTTGGTGTTGGCAGTAATGCGGAGTTAGCAAGAACTAAAAAAATACTCCATCCATACTGTCACAAAAACCTAACCACTCATTACAAACATGACATCCACAGTATTTATAGTCTTAATTGCAGTACAGGCTAATCACAAGACAGGTTATAAGCAAAATATGAGAGCTAACAGTGATCACCACTGAAGATATTTCAATAGCCGAGCAGAGTGCAAATAAAGTACAAATGCTCCATTCAGCAAAAAGTGGGTATGTTCAGGCACTGAAGCACAATAATGAACTAGTATACGTATTACATTGAGAAAAAAATGAGAAAGAAAATACCAGAATATAGTACATTTGATCACTGACGAAATGGCTTAAGACTAAGGAAATAATAAGTTTTTCAAAAGTATTTAGAAATTCCACATGTCAGAGTAACTTAGTTGTTATGTGACAAGAATTGTTTACCCCAAACCACAAAAATATCAGAATACAGTACATCTTAACACTAAAGAAATGGTTTAAAACTAAGCAAATAATCAAGGTAGTAATATCAGCAAGAAATGAGTACACGTAAAGACCAATACGTCATTGTACAGACAAATGCCACGGGAACACCCCGTTACATTCAATGTAATGCGCAAAATTAGTTTCTGTTTGATCGGAATCGTTGCATACAAAGTTATAGTATTGGCATGTGAAAAATAGTTATCAAGAGCTAAGTATATCACATTCGGTAACATGAGTAGCACAGTTCTATAAAATAGTTGTTATATACATTCAGAGAAGTGTGCAAACATAGTTGCTGTATGGCAAGATACTTTCTATGTGATTGCAAAAACATCTCTATGTTAATGTAAAAAAAATTATACTAATATCTAGGCTAACTGTCACTGCGGAGTAAACATACACAGGGTAAAACAGGAGCTCTACAAACTACGGGAACTAATACGACATGAGGAGAAAAAGGAGGGTTTGTATAGCGCACTACTCCTATTGTACCTGTGGAAAGATGTAATTTAAAGTCATTCGTCGTGCGTCAGTCAACACAGCAACAAGAAGAAATGTGGCCAAAATAATGAATATATGTAAGAGTTGACAAGATTAAAATCATCACATAGAAGGAAAAGAGAAATCTTCAGCGACAAGAATTTAGGTACCCACCTATAAATCACCATAGAGAAAAGGAAATCGAGTCTAGGAAAGCAGCACTTAAAAGGAACCCTAATCAGACAGCTTCTGCGCCAGGAAAAAAATATCATCATGATATCCCAAGGAAAACTCATCATACCAGAAACACGTACAGAATGTCATAAACATTATACCCTTTGCTGACAAAGGCAGAGTCTGACTCATTCTCAATCTAGTAAGACCTGTTAAGAAATGAATTGGTACAAACGCTGAAAATTCATCACATGCAAAACCCCGATACATGGTCTGCCAAGGTGTCTGCAACATGACCATTACCTGGGCGCTTACCATTTCTGTCTGTATGTACCGAGCTGGCATTACTAAACTGCTGAAGTATACAGATCTGTCAGTCCTTAACAAAATCATGGTAAGACGATGACAGAATAAGGAAACATTTGCAAGCACAAGGTGGCTCTGTAACAGGTAAGTGCATAGGATTAAAGTGTGCTAGTGGTAAAAAAAATTGCAATATTAAGGTTCACCATAATCATGAAAGAAAATATATGCCATGGTCTGTAGTGTAACTACCTGTAGGTAATAAATCAATTGGCAAAGCACTCTAGAATCTATCCAAAATATAAGGCAAACAAAGCATAATATGACCTGCATGCAACAGTTTTGTAAAGACAAAGCACGAGTGTAGAAAATGATATGACACAGGTGTAGAAGTATCAGTGGTGTGTATATGTTGCCTGTCAAGCTGTGTATGTGTTTCCTAATTCATTCAGTACATATGAGAAAATCATAGCTTCCACAAGAAGATATAGTCAAGGTAGTGCAGTAGGTTATTATTAGGTAAGAAAAAATGTCGTAGTATATGGTAGTAATTAGATCAGAAATGTACATTGCTGTAAGATGTAGCATGACTGTAGCCTGTTGTGTTGCTCTCATAGAGAAAAGAATTTACCAAGTATATCCATGGTTGTATCAAAATCTCAAGAAAGTGACAACTGCATATCATACAACAGAAACATTAGTGTAGTATCAAATAGCTGCAGAACAGTTACTGTTGTCCACTTGCCATGACTGATCCAGACTCATCTTTTGTACTTATAGAGAAGAAATATCATCACATGAAATACAATCGACTTCATCGAAAACAGGGTCCCTAATCCATAACCATTACCTCTATAGTATTCATCATCATCATTATCATCATCTCATGAGTAACTTCACATAACACATTCTATACATAAGCCACATAAATCATAATCATATACCTCATAAAACATCATCAGTAATCATCATAATCAAATACACAAATATGCAGTAAACTTCATAATACAACACATCTGAAATCTTCGAAAATAAAATTCCCTGTTCTGTCTACATCAGTTGTCTCTCACACGAAAAACATAGACATAAGTATAAAACATCCAAATACTGTACACAAAACACTTGCAATGACAATAGATCCTGAGAAAAAGAAAGTGTAGCTCTGAGCAAATATTCCTTCTGACAGCAGACACAAATTTATAAAAGCAGCAGGCTGTAGATAGCATCAAATCAATGGCAGAAAATTCTCCGAAGTAACAGCGAAGTAAATCTGAATATAACTGCAAGTCTAAAGTTATAACAAAAGACAAATAGGCTGTAGTGATATCAGTCTGGTAGTAATCGAATCCACAGTGTAAGTGTGTTGTATGTAAAGCTGTGTCAGTGTGTTTCATTCGTGAAATTCTTTGACATTCGTATTATGGTGTACACCCACACTACGTTTGGTTCTCAAACCTTCCACGTCCAAAGAGTTCGGATGACTAATACGACGAATTCTGTAGGGTCCGTTATAGCAAAGAAAGAATGTGTTAAAAAGCGTCTTCCTTTATGAGACAATCTGACCAGTACTTCTTGACCTACCTGAAATGGTCGTTTGATTCCGAAATGCTGCTGGCGTTGGATCCTCTTGTCTGCAGCTCGTTTGATGTTACGTAAAACTATTTCCACAATTTTATGGTGTCGTAAGCAACGTGACTTAGATACAGGTACACGTTCTCTGATTGTCGGATGGCAGTATATTTCTCAGTACAAGATACGAAGAAAGTAAGGCAGAAGCGATGAGAATAGGGTTGATAACATCCTGAAATGTCTAGATGTATTTGTCCCAGTCTCTGTGTTCCTTGTGGCAATACAATCTGCATAATTACCTGTTTCTTTCAAAATGCGTGCATCTGGATTTGAAGAAGCATGCCGGCCGGTGTGGACGAGTGGTTCTAGGCTCTTCAGTCTGGAACCGCGAGACCGTTACGGTCGCAGGTTCGATTCCTGCCTCGGGCATGGATGTGTGTGATGTCCTTAGGTTAATTAGGTTTAAGTAGTTCTATGTTCTAGGGGACTGATGACTTCAGATATTAAGTCCCATTGTGCTCAGAGTCATTTGAACCATTTTTTTGAAGAAGCATGATAGCGGTAAATGTAAATGGGTTTGATTTTCCTGCTCGAAAGAGTGCGAGTCCAGTTACTTGATGTAAATTTCGGGCCGTTGTATGAAATGACCTTGACCAACTTCTACTAAAAATTTGTTAACAAAGGCGGCGGACACAGTTTTGCGAGTAGCTTTACACTAAGGTGTGAATGAAACAAATTTCGACGTGAGCTCTACAGCTACAAAGAGGAGCCTTGTCTGCTGGTAACAATAGGACCTTATAAGAAAACAGCACGGAAATGATCGGATACCACTGAGCATAAAAGGAAGATGTCGTTGTCTTGGCTTCCTGGCATAATTTGCACTTCATAAGAACACAACGGATGCGTTTCTCCATATTAAAGAAATAAGACGTTTGACGAAGAATGAAAAAGCGTTTGTGGGCTCCATAATGAGCGTAACTGAGATGTATGTACCATATGAGTTTGTTAACTAGATGCTCGGGAATGCAGACAAGACAGGTAGAACTGTCAGGTGTTAACCGTTTAAAAAAGATGTTGTTCCGAACGAGATAGTAGAGCCTGATAGAAGGCTTTGTTCTGTCGCGTCATTGCCGTTTGATGTCTTTCCAGATCGGACACTTGTCTTGTTCTTCAGCAGTGTCGCTCAGCTCCGAAGAAATAAAGTTTTAAAAAACTACCTGTTGAATGTGTAGGACTCTGAAACTGGCGTGACAAAATTCTGTTGAAGAACCAGACGGAGTACCACAAAGTGAGCGAGATGATGCATCAGCGACAATATTTTCAACACCGCGATTGTGCAAGACCATAAAGCGAAATTCTTGTAAATAGATAGCCCAGCTATGAAAACCCTAATGAAAAAGTTTTGCTGACTTAAGAAATAGCAATGCTCTGTGATCAGTACAAATCTTGGCATGTCTGCCAAATAAGAAGTGACGGAATTTGGAAAAGGCCCACACGGCAGCTAAACATTCGAGTTCTGTTAAGAGAATAGTTACGTTCAGCTGGAGACAGAACGCTGCTAGCGAAAGCAATGCTTTTTTTTTTAACAATAATGCCGTCTTCTTTGATCTCTTGAAACAGACACTAATGGCCGTGAAGAGCTGTCAGTGGCCAAACAGAAGTCTTGTGAAAGATGATGATGACAAAGTAAAGGAGCCTTCAATAACGCTTGTTTTAAATTGACAAATTCTTGCTGAGCTTGTCGTCCGAGAGCCAGTTGGAGATTTTGCCGCTAAGCTGGCAGAAACGTGGGGTATCAAGAAACTTGTAGTGCACAAAACGATGGAAAAAAATTGATCAAACCGAGAAAAATTCTGACTTGATGTTTGGAAGTGGGTGTAATGATGTCACTGACAGTTTGCAACTTACCCGGGTCAGGTTCAATGCCAGAAACAGATATGACGTGACCTAAAAATTTTATGTATGTTTTTGGATAGGGTCTGCCTTTAGCAAAACATAATTTTGTTTCTTAACCCAAACGTGTTTCACTGGAGTTTCTCATCTTCAAGGGGCTTTTATTTCTCATCTGTCAAAGATAAAAAATGTTCTTTACTGTTTGTATACATGTAACAATTAGTTTTTAAATGGTAATTACAGATACTTGAAAAACACATTAATTATGAATTCATACCTTTTTAACACATGGTGTGGTTTTTCTAATGTGTTGTGTCTCTACAGTGACTGTTTTGTTTCACAGTTTGTCATCTGCAACCACTTACACCTTAAAGTAGATAAATTGTTTAAGCCAAAACTACGATTTGAAATTATTATTTCTATGCCTGAAATTAATTAATTCTGTGTGTGTGAATTAATTATTTAATTAATTTGCGAGGTGCCGGGGTTAGCAGTGTATTTAACACTAAATTCCTGTAGAATCTTCATATGGATATGATGCTCTAACTCCGCCTTTTGGTGTTGCACACGGATTCAGAAGTAACGCGAACTGACTGTAATCGACCCTGCAAGTGGAGTAGAAAAGAGTTTGGCACCTGCAATAATTTAATTTGATAGAAATTAATTTGGTACAGGAAAGTTTCATTAACATAGTGAGAAACGAAAGGGTTGCTCTACCAATCCACAGAATGAAAGTTCTGTCCAAAATAACAATTTGATTTATTATGACTAAACTCAAAATAATAAACAAAACACATGAAACATTTACAATACGTCAAATTGGATACTCAAATAAATGCTGTGAAGGTGAAGTTCTCCATAAACTAGATTGTGATATTTATGACCAAGTGGTATGTGGAGCCAATTCCTTGCAACTCAAATCTTAAGAGAAACACCCAGGCAACCCAACATTTGTTGCTGCTACAGTAGTGATAACTCAGACAATTAATGCCCAAGACAGAACCACGTTAGAAAAGACAGGAACAGGCGCGCTCTGCTGAGCTCTGATTGTCACATAGCAAAATTCCGTGATTTGCCGGTGCTGCGGACATAACATTACCAAGCTGTCTTCTTAACTGCAAGGACACGATCTGGCGTACCGGAGGCGATGGCTGGTTGGCTCGACGTCCCGTCGTGGTGATGACAATGTCGCGAGTATATCCCGAAACAAATTATCCTGGTCTGGTTGTTCCAGACTAAAGACTTCTCAGCAAGACAAATGCGTCTCTGAGGGAGACGAAGAAGGCTCGCTAGACAATCGCTGACGGTACAGTGATTGATTTTAACAAGCGAAGTCACACGGTAGCTCCGATACAATCAACTTTAGCCTAAACTGCTCAAGACAGACAACATAGGCCGCTTGTACACAGAACGCTCAATTGCCAACTGGACTCGGAAAGTTAAGTTGAAGTCGAAACTTCAGCAACTTCGTCAAACATCTATAATTAAATGAAAGTATATTAGGCAGCCAACGGAAGGCAGGCTATCCAGAGCAGCGAGAGCTCTGTCTTGTAACCTACCCCGACCAAAAGGCGAGAGCCAACTTCTCAAGAGCACCTGTACCAGTCTAATAAAGAACATTACCGCCTCCACGACCATGGCCGTGGTTAAACATGCCAATCAGGAACTCGAAAACTGGCGGAAAACTCGATTCTATTGCCGAAGCGCTACTATTCACCTATGGAGATACGTGGCGCCCATTTCTGCGCCGCTTTTGCTACGTCACGCAGCTATCCGCTGAGCAAGCCAATCACAGTTATGATTTTGCAGAAAACGCGGGGCTTTGCCCGCCAAAACTGCTTGGGAACACAAGTCATCCCACGCCTCACTCATAGCAGGTCAGAATGTGTTTTCACTAAGTTTCTACGAAGTAACGGAATCTCTAACCCCAGCCTCTTCTTCTGGCCCCTGTGGGCGTGTCGCCCCCGCTCTTATGACAATGTCGGCGTTTGAACAGCATCCACTCGGCTCCCTCACACCTGTCGGCATAACCCTTTCAAGATCAGCAGAACCCACCCGTCACCGGACCACCTGGGTGACGAGGGACGCTGCATGGGAAGTCTGCGTGTGAAGGAACAGCAATATTTCACCGCATGCAATTAGAGAGGAAATTATTCATATCTTCTGAGTTCTCAAAAATAGCCTTGTAATTACCATACTCGGCTATACTTCCCCAAATCGCATTACTGAGAGTGAGATAGAAATATGAGAGGGGGCTCATGCCACCTCTCAAATTAATAAAGTTCAGGCCTAGAAATAACCAATTAAGAGTGACAAAATGAACTGTAATGGCACCTTCTGAGGTGATTAAGGGTTAATGAAGATTTATTGTTTTTTTTCTAGCGGAGAAATAATTTGCAACATGTCACCCACCTGCGCAATCCAATTTTTGGAGGTGCTAAAGCCTATTTTTCTTGTTTCCTGAGACCCATACTTCTATTCGGAATTCTATGACATAATTCGGGATGTTTTGTGGCTTTTGGAATTTTTCCCAACGCATTCAATCTGTTACTGTTCAGGGCTGCAGTGAATAGTCGATCTATGGGCAGTGAACAGACGTGCGTTTGTTTCTTTGTCATTGTGACGTGCTACTAATAAGTACCACATGCATGCAACGATAAACGTCTATGTAGCCAGGCGCTTTCACGAAACCTGTCGCCACCGGGCCTCATTTACAGCAAAGCAAGTAATCAGTACGCAGCACAAACGGTGACCGTTGGAAATTCTGCGAGAACTCTTTGTAGCCTCTACTCTCAATTGTTACTTTCCCTCCGCTCAGCACGCTCCACTCTGGTCAGGGAACGAGATAAACTGAGCAGATTATGGTTATATATTCTTCGAGCGATATAACGTCACTCTGATTGTCATAATGAACTTTGTAGTTATACTTCAAAATGTATTAAACATTACCGTTCGCCTTTCATTCACTGACTGGTCCCCATACAAGAGCGCCGATGCACGTGTGCAAGAGGCGCGGGCTCACCCCCTCCCCTTAGCTCTCAGAGAAAAGGAACAAATATAGCGTAATCGTGGTTTTTCCTTGAAGAAAACGATTTAAAAATCAGTATTACCCAGACTTTTAACTGGATCGTAACTGGAACATTTTTATAACTACTTGCAAGTCGCCATACGTCTTCCAACATACTAAAAATACTCTGTACCCATATCCCTCTACAAACCGTAGTATTGGCTTTCTCGACCTCATGTGGTCGTAAAGACATAAAAAAGTCAAAAATATGTATGAGTAAAATTGTTATGTGAAAAAAAATCGTCATGAGATAGGTTGACTGTGCCTGAAAATGTAGCTGGCCGGAGTGGCCGAGCGGTTCTAGGTGCTACAGTCTGGAACCACACGACCGCTACGGTTGCAGGTTCGAATCCTGCCTCCGGCATGGGTGTGTGTGATGTCCTTAGATTAGTTAGCTTTAAGTAGTTCTAAGTTCTAGGTGACTGATGACTTCAGAAGTTAAGTCCCGTAATGCTCAGAGCCATTTGAAAAATTTGAACCTGAGAATGTAGTACAGAGAGGAGGGGACGGGGCCGGGGGTGGTAGCTTTTAAAATTCTCGCACAGGGCGGGAAAATCCCTGGAGCCAGCCGTAAACCAGTATCGACTGCAGTCAGTAACAATCTTTCAAGTGTATCTCTGTGAAGTTTGGCGATACGTTTTGCTCAGGTGTTTATGGTGTACAATGAGCATTCAATAAGCAATGTAAAACTTTTTTTCTCGAACAATTTCGATTGAAAAAACTTGGAATTTGTTGTGCTGCGTCGTGGAATATTCCGGTTCAGCTCCTAAAGGTTCATGGTCCGATAGGTGGTGGCATAATAAGTAGGTTTCAAAATGCCGTCTGTAATGAAATGGTTCAAATGGCTCTGAGCACTATGGGACTTGACATCTGTGGTCATCAGTCCCCTAGAACTTAGAACTAATTAAACCTAACTAACCTAAGGCCATCACACACATCCATGCCCGAGGCAGGATTCGAACCTGCGACCGTAGCAGTCGCGCGGTTCCGGACTGAGAGCCTAGAACCGCTAGACCACCGCGACCGGAGTCTGTAATGAGGATGCTTCCTAAGCGGACAGCTGTCATTGAGTTTCTTTTGATGCAAAACCATAGACACTGTAATGAGGATGCTTTCCAAGCGGACAGCTGTCATTGAGTATCTTTTGATGGAAAACCATAGACATTCATAGGCGTTTGGAGAAAATCTGCGGAGGCTTGGCAGTGAACAAAAGCACGGTGAGTGGCTGGGTGGGGCTTTGTGATCGTCGAAACGACGTCGCCCAAAGCTATCTGATCTCCCGCTTGCTGGCCACACGCAGCGTGACTCTTGCAGTGTTGGAACGTGCGGACACTCTCATAGAGGTGACCGACGGATCACAGTCAAACACCTCGCTGCACAATTGGACGTCTCTGTTGGTAGTGCTGACACACTCGTCCAGAATTTGGGGTACTGCAAGGAGAACACCCGCTAGGTTCCTCGCTGCCTAACAGAAGACCATAAGGATCAATAAACGATCCACAATGCGGAATTACTTAATGGGTTAGGAGGATGAAGATGACAATGTTTCATCTAACATCTTCACAGACGATGAAACAAGGGTTCATCACTTCGAACGGAAAATAAATCGGCAGTCCACGGAACGGCGCCACATCATTTCCCGTCTGAATGTAGGAGGTAGTTGGGGTAAATAACGTGCGGATGCCCGACAGCGAAAAGTTTCCGCCAAGATGCAGTGATTTCGAGCTCTTGCGCTGGCTACTATACGTTACCAAATACAACTATTTCATCCCGAAACCAGTGGTGGTTTGTATAAATAATGAGTACGTCTCAAGTGGACCTATCCAAATTATCATGCCTCTCAGTCCTGCATACCAAATTTTGTGCATGTCTTCATGTATAGTGATAATTTTCGCAAGTTTTTAGAGTACATTCCACAAATATACACTACTGGCAATTAAAATTGCTGCACATAGAAGAAATGAAAATAATAAACTGGTATTCATTGCACAAATGTATTATACTATAGCTGATATGTGATTACATTTTCACGCGATTTGGGTTCATATATCCTGAGAAATCACTACCCAGAACAACCACCTCTGGCCGTAATAACGAACTTGATACGCCTGGGCCTTGATTCAAACAGAGCTTGAATGGCGTGTACAGCCCATGCAGCATCAACACGATACCACAGGTCATCAAGAGTAGTTACTGGTTTATTGTGACGAGCCAGTTGCTCGGTCACCATTGACCAGACATTTTCAAATGGTGAGAGATCTGGAGAATGTGCTGGCCAGGGCAGCAGTCGAACACTTTCTGTATCCAGAAAGGCCCGTACAGGACCTGCAACATGCGGTCGTGCATTATCCTGCTCAGATGTAGGGTTTCTCAGGGATCGAATGAAGGGTAGAGCCACGAGTCGTAACATATCTCAAATGTAACGTCCACTGTTCAAAGTGCCGTCAGTGCGAACAGGAGGTGACCGAGACGTGTAACCAATGACACCCCACACCATCACGCCGGGTGATACGCCAGTATGGCGATGACGAATACTCGCTGCCAATGTGCGTTCACCGCGATGTCGCCAAACACGGAAGCGACCATCATGATGCTGTAAACAGAACCTGGATTCATCCGAAAAATTGACGTTTTGCCATTCGTGCACCCAGGTTCGTCGTTGAGTACACCATCGTAGGTGCTCCTGTGATGCAGCGTCAAGGGTAACCGCAGCCATCGTCTCCGATCTGATAGTCAATGCTGCTGCAAACGTCGTCGAACTGTTCGTGCAGATGGTTGTAGTCTTGCAAAAGTCCCCATCTATTGACTCAGGGATCGAGACGTGGCTGCACGATCCGCTACAGCCAAGCGGATAAGATGCCCGTCATCTCGGCTGCTAAGGTACTAGGCTGTTGGGATCCAGCACGGCGTTCCGTATTACCCTCCTGAACCCACCGATTCCAAATTCTGCTAACAGTCATTGGATCTCGATCATGGCGAGCAGCAATGTCGCGATACGATAAACCCCAATCGCGATCGCCTACAATCCGACCTTTATCAAAGTCGGAAACGTGATGGTACGCATTTCTCCCCTTACACGAGGCATCACAACAACGTTTCACCAGGCAACGCCGGTCAACTGCTGTTTGTATATGAGAAATCGGTTGGACACTTTCTTCATGTCAGCACATTGTACGTGTCGCCACCGGCGCCAACCTTGTGTGAATGCTCTGAAAAGCTAATCATTTGCGTATCACAGCATCTTCTTCCTGTCGGTTAAATTTCGCGTCTGTGACACGTCATCGAGGTGTAGCAATATTAATGGCCAGTAGTGTAGAACTGCAGCAAGGATATGTGCAGAACGCTTCCCTCTTCTGAAGTTTCTCTTCAAAGCATGATAGTCTGTGTTGAATACACAAAACTCTACTATTGCTCGGTCGGGTCTCAGTAGTAAGGTGTTAGTAACTCAAATATCAATAAATCGTCTAACGAGCTTCTTTGCAAGTATTTTCGTGAAATCTACTCTGGAAAAGTAGTTATCGTTTTTGCAACAGCCATACATCACAATGCTTTTCCTGTACTCCAGTGGTTCTGTAAAAAATGGTCCAGATCACGGCGAGGTCGACGCCCTCAGCTGCTGCAGTAAGAACATTTTCCTACTTCTTTGTGTTGTCTCTCACCACTGCTCATCGCTATTGTAGATGCAGAATCACGACCGGTGTATAATACAGATTGTTCGTCACAATCTATTTTACAATCACTTGCTCCCTACCATGACAACGGTAATACAATGCGATCATAATCGGGACCATCTACCTCAACCTGTGGGGAAGGACTACCTGCCAAGGACACAGCTGAACCGGCCTCGGTGGCCGCGAGGTTCTAGGCGCTTTAGTCCCGAACCGCGCGACTGCTACGGTCGCAGGTTCGAATCCTTCATCGAGCATGGATGTGTGTGATGTCCTTAGGTTAGTTAGGTTTAAGTAGTTTTAAGTTCTAGGGGACTGTTGACCTCAGATGTTAAGCCCCGTAGTGCCCAGAGCCATTAGAACCATTTTTTTTTTTTTTTTTTGACACAGCTGAAACCCGGGTGTGGCCTCTCAGACTATGCTGAAAAAACTGCAAGCCGAAAAGTTATACCTAACAGGAAAACTGCAACGAAACAAACACAAGACACTAGCCGAGGTCAACGATGGTCTACGTTTCCGTACAGTTGTGTAACTCAGCTAGTTTAAAGAAACAAACAGTACTGCCAACATCTGAGGTCTGACAGACCCCATATAGCTGGTTAAGGATTAGTCAGTCACAGTGGGTTTATTCAAGAAATCATTTTATTTACACTACAAATCGCACCAATGGAAACTGCTGGCTGGGAGAGCAAGGCACAATTAATTGTATATCCAATGCACTTTTTTGCTCACAGACATTTCAGATCCTGCAATACCATAGCGCAGTAGCAGCGACAGCTTTGAGGGGGAGAAGGACGCATGAGTACAATTTTGATATCGATTTTGTATGCAAAATAATTAAATTGATAAATTAATTACCCCACTCCCACCCCAGATGGCGTCTTGTGTTTTCCCCAGCCGGCACTAGGGTCTCCACCCCCTTCCTGTCCCCATCCCTTCCACTTCATTTCCCCAACCCCTTCCCTATTGGCAGGAATTTCGAATTTTGGCAGGTAATTCGAATTTTCACGGGAAATTAAAAAAATGGCGGGCATTTCAGGAATGGCATCCAAGACTGTGCTGACCTCCCTACCCAGTAATTAGGGGAAATTCAAACTGGCTGTGCCCTTTCCGGGTTTCAAATCCCGATCTGGAAGGCTAAGTTAAGATACATTATTTCGTTGTTTGGGAAACTGAAGCAAAGATCGATCCTAGTTACGTAATTAATCTTAAAGATCAGTCCTAGTTACACAACTATATGCATAGCGCTACACAAGCAGCTCCTAAGAGCACAATACAGTTAAAAATTGACGATGCCGTAGAATTGGTGTTATCCTGCTGGGCAAAAATTTCACAAGACCACTCAAAACTAGTGGCAGATCTACTCAAACTCTACCTTCCACCTAGAAACTGGCGGGAAAAAAGGCTGAGGTGGGAGGTACTATCTTTATTTTTGTTGGGAAGTTTGTTCAACTGACGAGGTGCTGGTATTGGTTCAAATGGTTCAAATGGCTTTGAGAACTATGGGACTTAACTTCTGAGGTCATCAGTTCCCCAGAACTTAGAACTACTTAAACCTAACTAACCTAAGGACATCACACACATCCATGCCCGAGGCAGGATTCGAACCTGCGACCGTAGCGGTCGCGCGGTTCCAGACTGTAGCGCCTAGAACCGCTCGGCCACTTCGGCCGGCGCTGGTATTGGGTAGAGCGGAGTTTAATATGTGTATTACTTGTAATCATACAGCTGAAGACCGTGTCTATCGCTCCTTGACATCATTGAGTTCACTACAGAAGGCTCCTGCTGCATAGCTCGACAATAAACCTGCAGCCCAGGTAACCGAAATTCAGTGAAGTTAATACGCTCTGCCACAGTTCATGGAAAAAGCTCCAGTGATCTAATTAGACATCGAAATTGTCGTGATGAAACCAGCACTCCTAGCCAACGGGTCGTACTGCAACACATGCACTGGGGATTCGGGAAAATACACTAGTGGCCATTAAAATTGCTACACCACGAAGATGGTTACACGGTTCCATGTTGTTAAAGCCATATGGTTTCTGAAGTATTAGTTGCGCCAAATGAAATATTCCTAATCCTCTAATACACAACATATAAGTACACCATCTGACATACGACATTCTTCAAGTTTTCTACTTCAATCACTACACTGACAAACTTTCATATGATAGAACTGTATCCTTCTTTACTGTTCATGTGCCCTACGAAGAGACTGAGTTGTTCCTCACTCAGTGTATATCCACCGCTCAAGCTGCTTAGAAAGCAACTAGGAAACTGAGGGGATTTACACGTCTTTTTAAGCTGGAACCGTTTTTAGCCTCAATCACACTTCCCACATCAGTCATGCTTATTACTAGTAGTAATAGCAGTTTTGACAGAGGCTGCTATACCTCACTTGACAGTAGACCGAGGAAAACAAGGACACGATTTGTTTCGATAGTTGATACACTGAGTTACCATCCACCTCCTGCTACACGAAAATGCACAGGAAAAAACAGCAACATGTTACTAGGGAGTAAGCACCATGATCAGTAGCCAAAGGAGATGTAACAGACCTATTTCTGTTTACAGTAGCTTTACCATGCTCTTGGTGGCATTCGTCTTGCGCACAGAAGTCTGCAGTTAAATTGTTTTGCTCATGTGTAGTATAATACAGCAATTTCATCCTAATACCATGTCTCTGGAGTACATACTCCTCACAATATTAAGACTGTTATATGTGCCATCTGTTCACTCTCTTATAGAACACTTTAGGGAATGGCTCAAGCCTGAGAAGGGCATTGATTCTTCTCTTCAATACTTATGGAATAACATTTGGTAAAATCTATACTCATGTGTGAGAAGATAGCTAGGGACTGGGATACATACATTTTGCATGCTTTAATATAGCGCTTCTGTGTAATACTTATGTCGCCTTTGTTGAAGTATGTGGTACGAAAACCCACGCATTTTACGGGTGGGAGGGGGAGGGTTAGATATGAAAGCTGCCAGAGCATAATTTTTAAGATCTCAGTCTTCTTCGGGTACCCCCAAACCACCTCAGTTCCCCACATTTCGTGGTATGGCTTCTCTAATTTTATGCATTCTTAGTCAATTTAAGTAAATTTGCAAACTTTTTCGCGATTTTACATATGTCGCCCGTATCTCCCTCAATTTTAGGTGTTTCTCAGCAATTTCTAGTAATTACGTGGTTTTCCTCAATTTTTACCGATTTTATCTCATTTTTCATATTTATTGTGAAAGTTTTCCGAAAGTATATGGTCATATTGCTGGCATACCTACGTATTGTTTGATTTTATGCAAGGATATTTGCAGGTCCTATACGCCACCCCACTAAAAAAAAAAAACTCCTAATAATGACGTCTTCCTGATGATTTGCATGCATGCATTTTGGAGAGGAGGGTCATGAGAAGCATAGTAACCCTCGCCTCGTACCTCATCAAGTGGTGCAGATCGGAAAATCGAGGTCTGTAGACAGTCGGTGTAATGCTGCGCCTCGTCAGAGAGCTTCTCTGCAGACTCAGGTAGCGACGTACTTGACCGAAAGCCAATATCTGAAACAGTTACACATGTTAATTTGATTTCCACTGCACTGTATAGGGATCTGGAACAGGGCTGACTTTTTCTGTTGCTCTCATATATTTCCCATACATATATGGTCTTATCTCTTATCAGATGAACTTAACTAGTTTTTATTATACCTTCCAACTCTGGTACGCTCGCACAACACTATCGGGACATCTACAAAATGTAGATTTATCCTAGTAATCGGTTATTCGTTAGTTGTCAGTGAGTCAACTGTGCTTAGCATGCTGGAACGTGAGCTTTTGCCTTCTAAGTACCTATAGAGTTCGTCTCGCTGGCAGTGTAATTTATAGGTGAACATTTATCAAGTTATGCAGTCGAATCGCAACCGCCGACCACTGACAACTCTATGTATATACACATAGAGATTATGCGACATATTACCAGTCACGAAGTCTCCATTGAAACCAACTGTACACTATTTACGACAGTGCTGCGGCCCAACAAATAGCGAAAACTCTTTGAACACGTTTCTGCGGAGATGCAAGCACATTTAAATTCATCCTGTTAAAAAGCGTAACATCTTCGTTGCAAGTTATATTACCAATAGTTCGTAACAATATTGTCTAGATTCTCCAGTAATAACAACAGCGCATGCCATCCTGCTCCACCTATCACATCTCCTTTTATACTCTTAAAGATCCACGGTGACAGCACTTGATCATCCCAATTCCCATACTTTGTGTGCTAGACGTCCATCGGATTGAGAGAGACAGTCTCTTGTGAGTAATATTTTTATGTACAAGATAGAACAGCACATTAGTCAGACAGAATACTACAGCACTTTACTCGAGTGCACTCAGTCATCTACAGCCACATATTCAACAGATGTACTACATCTGCTCTATTTTCTGTATGTCTATGTGTGTGTTATGGATAGATCCCATGACCCAGGGTAGGCCTGAGTTAGTAATCAAATGTGGAGCCTCACCGTATTTTCTCCAGAGTGGTGTCTATATGTGGATCCACAATTCACAACGTCCAGGACAGGGTCTGGAGGTGGATCCACCACGCATTATATCTGTAAAGGTGTCTAGAGGATGATCTGCAATGCGGTACTTCTGGAATAGGGTTCAAAGGTAGATCCACCGAGGAGAGGAATAGGTCAGGTTTATTGTAGCCATCCGTGAAATACACATAGGACAACTGTTTGGAAACGCCCCACAGTGCTGCAAACTCTTCCAGTTTCCATACGTTGCGAAGTCTTCTTTATTTTGTCAATAAGAAACATCAAACTGCGTTTTATTTCCACCATCATGTGTGCTGTGGGAGGAGCATAGCTTAGACCATGTGATGTCTAGCTTTCTGTGGGAGCCAGTGGATGGAAGCATCTTAATGTCGGTTTAGCACCTGTCATAGACATCGAACACTTAGTAGAAAAACAAAATGCATGGTGGTGTACGAAGCTATTCTCATACACAGCTTCGATGTGTTACAGCTGAAAATCATTTCTCAAACTGCTTATGAAAGAAGAACACAAGGAACGTCTCTTGTGATTATTGGTCTATGGGATATGGCCTTCCTCGAGAGCAGGGAACAAACCTTTACACAGTTCTATGGAAGCGAATTCGATCACTGGCTACCCTCACCAGAGGAGCAATTTTTGTGTATGTAAAGTGTTGATGTCAACACGCAGATGGCTATTATTTTCCGATACATCGGAAGAGAGAGCCAAAGTAAAATCTCACAGGAGGTTCTATTGCAGGGAGTGGTATGACTGCCTAAAGTTTGGATTAAAATAGTCCATAGTTTTTTGCCTGCACTGGATGTTACAAAATGAGGAGGGCTCTCAAACGTACTAAATGACTGTATAGATGCTGATCTGTATTGGTATTTCGAACATCTGAAATGAATTTAATGCCATTGTGCATGACAATTAATAATTTGAACATGCAGAATTCTCTGAAACTACACCGATTTTGCTCACGAAACTAACAGAAATCGACTGTCCTCGTGTAATCATGACTGTTTTTATTAGTATCGTCACGATTCCTTGTTTGAAACTATGTGTTACCACACGTCCTGCGTTATTTCGTACTTCATAACTTCTGATTATAAAGCAGAGAACACGTGATTTATAGCTTGATGTGGAACCTACAAAAGATACTGTTGTTCTCGGCATGTGAGTAGATTGCATGAAATAGGCTGTTCTATGATGATCAAATTGCTTACGAAACTAGAACGCAAGAATCTGCTGCTATTGCGAATGACAATGTGCTAGATTTGGACTAGTTCTTCAAGTAGCCATCATAGAAACTTTACACGCCCGTCTTTTTTTTTAATTTACAGGTAAAGGGGGGTTACAGAGCAAAAATGTCAAATGTCACCAAGCAGACGGTATTTGTTTTCGATGTATCACAGGATTCTTATAGGGTTCTCTACTAGGTGACGTTTGGTTCAAATGGCTCTGAGCACTATGGGACTTAACATCTATGGTCATCAGTCCCCTAGAACTTAGAACTACGTAAACCTAACTAACCTAAGGACATCACACAACACCCAGTCATCACGAGGCAGAGAAAGTCCCTGACCCCCGCCGGGGAATCGAACCTGGGAACCCGGGCGCGGGAAGTGAGAATGCTAGGTGACGTTATGCGGTTCCATTACAAGACACGCTCTCACGATTTCGTTTTGTAAGCTCCAGTGCGATAAAGCATCACACTGGTAAAACGGGAATTGCCACAGTGTACAAAACATCAACATCTTCTTGAATTACAGCTAGTTGTTGTCAAACGTAAAACGACTGTTTATTTCCGACATGTAAGCAAATGGCGTGAAATGCTTTATTTTTTGATGTTATTTCAAGTGTCTGGAATGTCTGTAATACACAAATGGACGACAGTTTATTTATGCAAGGGACGCTCTGAAACCGTGCAATTTTTACCATCAAACTGAAAGAAATCACTGAAGATAGATGCTTCTTCTTCGGAGTTTAAATCTCGCATTTCTTTATTCCACTGGAAGTTTCGAAGTAACAAGGACATATTGTGATGATCAGCAGTTACTGCACCAAAATAGTTAAAGTTTTTTATCGGTTTTACACGGGATGATTGTGTACATCGAGGGAGCAATGATGGAAATAAAAGAAAGGTTCAGGAGTGGAATTAAAATACAAGGTGAAAGGATATCAATGATACGATTCGCTGATGACATGGCTATCCTGAGTGAAAGTGAAGAAGAATTAAATGATCTGCTGAACGGAATGAACAGTCTAATGAGTACACAGTATGGTTTGAGAGTAAATCGGAGAAAGACGAAGGTAATGAGAAGTAGTAGGAATGAGAACAGCGAGAAACTTAACATCAGGATTGATGGTCACGAAGTCAATCAAGTTAAGGAATTCTGCTACCTAGGCGGTAAAATAACCAATGACGGACGGAGCAAGGAGGACATCAAAAGCAGACTCGCTATGGCAAAAAAGGCATTTCTGGCCAAGAGAAGTCTACTAATATCAAATACCGGCCTTGATTTGAGGAAGAAATTTCTGAGGATGTACGTCTGGAGTACAGCATTGTATGGTAGTGAAACATGGACTGTGCGAAAACCGGAACAGAAGAGAATCGAAGCATTTGAGATGTGGTGCTATAGACGAATGTTGAAAATTAGGTGGACTGGTAAGGTAAGGAATGAGGAGGTTCTACGCAGAATCGGAGAGGAAAGTAATATGTGGAAAACACTGATAAGGACAGGATGATAGGACATCTGGTAAGACATGAGGGAATGACTTCCATGGTACTAGAGGGAGCTGTAGAGGACAAAAACTGTAGAGGAAGACAGAGATTGGAATACGTCAAGCAAATAATTGAGGACGTAGGTTGCAAGTGCTACTTTGAGATGAAGAGGTTAGCACAGGAAAGGAATTCGTGGTGGGCCGCATCAAACCAGTCAGTAGACTGATGACCAAAAAAAAAAAGATTGTGTGCAGTGATGTGAGATACATAAGTTAATACATCTGTCAGACGTATAGCAGCGACCTCTATAGTTTGGTCATTTGTAATCAACGGCAGTGTTGTAGTTTTTTTTTTTTTTCGCTGGATGTCGCAAAATAACAGGCGTCAGTGTGTGTGTGAGAGAAAGAGAGACAGAGGGATGCGAATTGTAGTTGAACAAAAAACTAACATAAATGGACTGCGATTATTTTCGTGGAAAAAGTATTTATTACCATCACGACCGTGTTTGGTTTTTTTAACACATGCTCGTGTATAGGAGGTGCATTGACGTTAAATGCGATTGTTACAGTGAAGGGTTTTCACGCTCAGAATGGCGTGCCGTATCCTGGTGGGGTGGGAACGATTTTGGGGGGGTGGTGCAGAAAAGCTGCATTTTAGACAAAGAAGTGGCACTTGGGATAAGCATCATTTATCTAGTTTTGTCCTCTATTCTGGCTGCATTACAGCCTATTGTCGCCGTTAGCGCAGATCAACTGTTTGGACCGCCATGCCCTCCAGCCACGTTCTTCACTGGGGACGCTCCCTGATAAG
This sequence comes from Schistocerca piceifrons, assembly GCF_021461385.2. NCBI lineage: Eukaryota > Metazoa > Arthropoda > Insecta > Orthoptera > Acrididae > Schistocerca > Schistocerca piceifrons. Next base: position 560,996,015 of record NC_060143.1, read on the forward strand.
GCGGGGGGGGGGGGGTGACTGCTGTTGACACAGGCAGCACACAGAGGCGCTAGCAGCTACCTGTTTGAGAAAGCATTCTGGAGAGTTCTCCGGAATTTCGTTAATGTTCCAGTCTTTCCAAGAAATAGGTTTAACTAACAGCAGGAAGCGTCCATCTGTGACTCAGTTCCGCTGACCAGAAACGGTATATCACTGCAGCCAGATGGTCTCTTTGTGGATAAAACAAGCCTGTATCACTATGTAAGGTGGGTAGAGGGAGGGATTGGGAGGGCAGATTGGAGGTATGAGCGGCTCTAAGTTGGCCGGTCAGTGACCGCTCATCATTGAGAACACACGTGCAACTGCCGCCTTTTTCTCGTGGTGTGACCTTTTGGGAAGAGAATTTTCCGCCGTCCCCAGTACACATGTTCCATTTTGACCCGGTTGATAACGACTTTTGGTTTCTTCTTCACCACAATTTCGATCTGTAATTAGTACAGTGGAGCATTTTCTATCGGTTGTTGTAGAGAGTATTGGCATTCCTGAATTTCGGTTACCAGGGCTGCGGGGTGATTGTCGAGCAATGCGGCGGGAGGCATATGTATTGAAATCTGACATCATACAGCGTCAGATACAACCCACAGAGGTGTGGAGGGGTGGGTTGTTTGGGGGAAGAGACCAGACTGCGAGGTCATCGGTATCATCGGATTAGGGAAGGACGGGGAAGGAACTCGGCCATGCCCTTTCAAAGGAACCATCCCGGGATTTGCCTGGGGTGATTTATGGAAACCAAAAAAAAACCTAAATAAGGATCTCCGGACGCGGAATTGAACCGTCGTTCTCCCGAATGCGAGTCCAGTGTGATAACCACTGCGCCACGTCACTTTTTTTTTGCATCATCTGCGGATACCCTTAAAGAGTATCCGACGCTTTCTACTTTTTTTTCAAAAGAAAACAAAGACTCCAATTCTACTGGTTTCTCGTCCAGTAAACAAAAATGTGTCTCCTTCGTCTTGTTGGCGAAGAAGCAATCTTTTGGAAAAAAAAAAAGTTTCTCAAAGCCAAAATCAAATTTCTTTTTCCTTTAAGAACAAATTATGAGGAATAAATAAGGAAAAGCTTTTAAGTCGTCGTGCGACTTGTAGTTAAAGTCCAGTTCATATAGGAGCTCCTGAAGTGTATCCGCCTACAGCATGCCAGCTCGTCAAAACGTGTCTTCTCATGGCGTAGGCGTGTGTTCTGGGTAGCAGATCTATTCAGATCGGTTCGGTTTATACAGTTTTCAGCTTCTCAGGGCTTGGACGTTCCAGCTACGAGGTGGGTCATCGAAAGTGCTCCGTAAGAAATTGGAAAAATATTGTTTATAGCGTGGGTTGCGTATCAGGACGCAGTGTCGTTCGTTGAGATAAGTCCAATATCCTAGCGTAGACTTGTCGCCAGAAGTAAAAAGATAGCGGATCGTGTGGCCACAGATCCAATTCACAGAGTTAGTTTTGGCGGAGGGGTAGAAAGTCTTATCGGGGTACTAAAGCATGTGGACGTCGATCTGAGCCGGTGTCTGGCGAGTAAGAAATGCCAAAATTCGCCGCGCAAGTGTCCAGACGTCTAGCGCTGTGCCACAGTGGAACCGGTGGACATCCGTGTCATCCACTCCACAGTGGGTGCAGAGGGATGAATCGGCGAGATGGATGCGGTGCAGACGATCTCGGTTAACTTGTTTGCCATTCACGGTGATGTACCACGCTGATTGAACGTCTGATTCGAGAAAACGCGCATGGATCGCCTTCCATATGTGTCGCCACACGTACTGTGGATACTTACGTTCGATGGGGTTGGACGGGCGGCACTGTTGTAACAATTCGGAGATTGTTTTCGTGAAGTACAAACGTGTAAGTGGTAAGGACCGGTAGATATAACTGAACTCCAGGAAAAATCGTTGGATGTAATAAAAGTGGGTTGGAATGGTCGATACCAGTACTGGGGCGGACAAGGAGGCCGGTGCAAAGTTGTGAAGCAGGAGGCTAGTAAGGCTCTGCGGGCAACGATGCCAAAGCTTTAGTTGGGAGCTGACGTACAGTGCCTTGACACGAGTCGGCACGTGGATGAGTCCCACCCCGCCACGATCTCGTGGCAGTGCAAGGGATTCATACTGCACCTTGAATAACATCCCCGAGCTGACGAAGGAGCCGAAAGCCATCAACAGTCGTCGTGCCAGGAGATTTGGGACTGGTAGTACTTGAGCCACGTGTGGTATACGGGAAGCATGATACATGTTCACGTATTGCGCGCGTTGGATAACGTCGAGAGCTCGTAGCCGGTGATCTGCGAGATTTGCTCTGATTGTCTGTAGCAAGCGTCTACCATTGATAGTCGCTGAGCGGCGCAGGTCTGCTGTGAAATCAAGACACCGTATGGTGGTGGCGACACTAAGGGGGGCAGCGCATCTCTCCGGCAAGCCCTCACCAATGAGCAGGACCCTGGATTTTGACACGTTGAGGCAGCTCCCCGACGCTTCGCCGTAAGTCGCCACCCATGCCAGTGCTGCTCGTACTTCATCTTCACTGCGCAGATATAGTACTATGTCGTCTGCGTAGGCTGTACAACAAAAACGGTGGCCTTGCACAGCCATGCCTTCCAAACGTTGGCGCATGCCCTGGAGCAGGGGTTCCAAGGCGAAAGCATACAAAATTGTGGAAAGAGGGCATCCTTGTCGTACAGATCGTGCGATGACCAGGGACGGTGTAAGACGACCATTGTACATGGTTTTAGAGGTTGCACTACTCAACAGGCGCATAACCACTGTGACAATACCGCCAGGAAAACCTATATGCTGAAGAACTGTCCGTAAATAGAAGTGGTCAACACGGTCGAAAGCCTGGCTAAAGTCCAGTGAAGCCAAGGCGCCAGGGAGACGCTGATGATGCGCTAATGCTATCATGTCTCTGTAACGGCAAAGGGCCGTACGGATGTTGTTGTCGCCTCCTAGGGAAGTCTGGTCGCAGGATGTGACGTAACGTGCGACCTTCTTGAGTCGCGATGCCAGTAGCCGTGTGAATATTTTCATGTCGCTGTTGAGCAAAGTAATTGGTCGATAGTCCTGGACCCTCGATAACCCGCGCGGTTTATGTACGGGGATAATAATTCCTTCTAGAAAGGCGCTCGGGACCACTGTCATCGGTGACATCAGCTCTTGTGCGATTGCCGTCCACGTGGAATCCAACAAATAGTGAAAACTTTTATAATATTCGATGGGTATACCGTCAGGTCCAGGAGATCTGTTATCGGAACCCGCCTTGATAGCGTCTACCACTTCATCTGTGGTTACGTCGTCTTGGAGGTCATGCACTGCATCCTCCGGAAGAGTGTTCGTAGTAAGCTGAGCGACTTCTGTGACCAGTGCTGCAGAATGCGGTACGGCTGCGTAGAGCCCGGCAAAATGAGCATGGAGAGCACGACCGATGCTTTGTTGGGTGTCGTGCCCTTCCACATCAGTGAGGACTTGGATCAGAGCTCGTCGTCGTCGTTGTCTTTCCTGAAGGAGGTGGTACATCGACGGACGTTCGTGAGGGATTCGATTAGAAGCTCGAGAACGGACTATAGTGCCTTCTAAGTTACGCCGCATGATCAAGGAGATCTGCGCCTTCGTGCGATGGACCATCGACTGCCGGGCTGGCGAGAAAGGCATCGTCGTACAGTCACGTAGAATGGTGTAGTAGAAGTGCAGGGTATTAGTTTTCCACGCCTTTAATTCCTTCCCATAACTCATCAGAGTCTTCCTGAGGGTCGGCTTTGCACAGGAGAGCCACCATGATAAGGTGGAGTCATAGGCTTCTCGACGATGATGGCACGCTTCTTCGACCATACGGCGACAGTCTGAGGAGGTCAGGTGAGCGACATTGAGTTTCGACAGACCACGACTATGCCACACTTGCTGTCGGGCGAGAATGACGTCACAGATGTACGCATCATGGTCTGAAAAGGTCAAGGGCCAGACTTCCGCATGACGTGTGCCATCAGCAAGGGAGCGGGTAACGTAGATGCGATCTATGCTGCTTTACGAGTGAGAGGTGTAGAATGTATAGCCCGGTTGAATTCCGTGGAGCTTCTTCCATGTGTCAACAAGTCGGAGACGGTCGATGACCACTGAGAGAGATGCACAAGGGGAATGTCGCGGGAGTTGGTCCGCGGGCTCTTGTGTCGAGTTAAAATCCCCACCGAGTACCAAATCGTCCTGCGGACCGGTGAAGAGGGGTGTGACGCTTTCGGCAAAAAAAGTTTGTCGGTCATGACGGCGGCCAGTGCCGGACGGAGCGTAGATATTAATAATACGCACGCCGAACAGTGTCAGGGCCTTACCTCGCGCAGTGGGGAGGTAGATGACGTCCTCTGCAGGGAGTCCGTCGCGTAGCAGGATGGCGACGCCGCTAACGGTATCGGATGCGGGGAAAACATGGGCGTTGTATCCGGTGGGAACTAGGAAGTCAGCCACAAACACCTCTTGTAAGAGTGCTATATCCACATCCGCAAAGTAAATAGTGTCTCTGAACATGGCCAGTTTATGGGGGGCACGAATGGTGGCAAGATTCATCGTGGCGATACGATATTGCTGTGTACGGCCACCCTCAGTATTTGCAGAACGTGCGGTAGATGTAGCCGGCAGGTGGAGACCCGCCGGTGGTCCCGCCGTGGTGATAATTACTGGCGGGGTGCCAGCCCCAGTGTCGCCGAGGTGGACTCCTGTGCAGACACGCTGGCAGTCTGTTCCACTTCTTTTTCAACGTCATCGGCCCAGGAAGCTGACGACGTGGACATGTGACGATCACGTACTTCCGGAACGGGTGTTGTGGATTCCGCAACATGAGTGGCAGGGGGACCGCCGTCATCATTCGTTGACAACGGCGAGGACACGTCCCTGGCTGGGAGAGTAGGCGTCACTGGAGGGGCGCCTGTTGCTGCCACATCGCGTGACTGGACGCAATGTGGGAGATCACCGTCAGACATCAGGTCGACATCTTGTGGGGCCGTCTGAGAAAGGGCGTCATCGGAAGGCGTTCGTCGTCGTTTCCTGTGTTTGCGAGGCGACCGCTGTTTTCTGATGTGGCCTTCTGAATCAGAATGTGGTCGCCCGTCGTCTGACGCCGAACCCATCCGGACAAAGGCAGACGTCGGCACGACACCGAGGTCGACGTCCATGGTTCCAACAGGAACATCGGTTTCGGTCTGCAAACCGGACGGTCCAGAAGCGAGCACTGGAGGCGACACCGTGCTTGTGTCCTCGGCGCGTTGTGCTGCGGCGGGTGGCGTTGACGATGCTGCTGGCGCAATCGAGATTGGTACGACGGGGTCCTGTGCAACCTTGGCGTAGGTGACGGGTAAGGACGTGACCGTCGAAGCCTGGGTCTCTTCACGTAACGGCGTCTGTATTAAACGGCGGTGTAAGCATTCGGAACGTACATGTCCCTCCTGGCCACATCCTGCGCACGTTCGTGGCTGTCCATCATACATGACGATGGCCCTCACGCAGCCAATCAGCAGGTACGATGGGACATGTTTCGTCAGCTCAATTTTTATTTGCCGGACGCCATTTAATACAGGGTAGGTCTTAAATGTTTGCCACTTCTCCGCGACGTGACCCAAGACGGTGCCATATGGTTGGAAAGCGGCAATGACCACATCCTGAGGCACCTCGAACGGAAGCTCAAACACCCGCAATGTCCGGAGACCGAATCCAGTATGGGCGACCGTCACAGCTCCCATATGTCCATCAGAGTGTTTAAATTTCAGTCCGGTGGCATGACGGTGAATTATGTCATTGCAAATTTCCTCCGTCGACATCTTGATGTAGACAACACTTCCAGTGATGGAAAAATGTATGCCGATTACGTCCTGGGGGTTCAAACGTAGATCCTCACGTAGGAACTGTCCGACTTCGAAAGCTCTGGGTCGTGGATGTTCGACCTGAAACGTTACTTTGATCGTTGCACGGTGGTACGAGTGCGCCATGGTGTACGTTAGTACTGGACTCGATAGACACAAACACCGCGACGCGGAAGTAAACACCGCCGAGAGCGGAGCGTCAGACGGCGCGCGGAGCAGCTCCGCACGCTAGCACGGCTGAGAGCCGACTCTGTCGCTCGGTGGCGGTATGCTTACGGGTTTTCCACATATTTAACTCCTCTCTGTTCAACACAGCATCTCATCAGTTGAACAAATGTCCCACTACGCACTGTGTGTTCACTGATTCTTAAATTGTGGTCCGATCAGGACTCCAGCCAGGCCAGTCCATTTAAGGAATGTTATTGTGCATCTTTGTACACAATCTATTATCTCACAGACGGTGCTTCATGACTGGGCTCATTATCACGCTGGTGATCTCCAACCTTACAAACAGGGTACGCCGTACACAGTTCTGTAAAATATGTTCCTATTCTTGTGCATTTAACGTTTCCCTAAGTGATACGAAGGGAAAGCTTCCCGTTATCAACCATCCCATTGTTTCGATCATTGCACCATCTCAAGAGTTGCTTAGCATTGACTACATGTGACATATTGCACGATCACTGTATCCCCTACAGCCAGTCATTGCATTAGCTTGGCTGCTGGTAGCACTTTGGAACTCACGGGTGATTCTTTCCGATGGTTTCTAAAGACGTTTTACAATCACCCTCCACGGTGCTCCACGGTGCCTGTCTGCAAGTACGTGATGTCTGACTGCTCTTGGTTTAGCTGTAGCTGTTCCTTCGCGTTTCTAGTTTAATAATACCAACAGCCAACTTGGGCAGCTTTAGAAGGGTTGACAGCTTTGTTATCAAATGATATGTAATCACCACTTTCGAAGTCTGTTAGCTCTCGTGACCAACACATCCTGCTGTTACTGCATTTCTACTGACAGCACAGTACTCGCTGCCTCCTTTGATAGTGACAGTTCGCCTCTCGTAACATTTAGTGGACAATTCCGCATTACATGGGAATGCTGTTGATCGGAGGTGTTTTGATGGTGACTGATAACTAAATGAGCCCTTTTATGCAGAGTCCTCCATCTACATTTACAGGGCGACAATTATTGAACTCTATGATAAACACGTAAATCAGTTACAAACTTCGGCATTCACAGGCTCTATTCAACGAGTAAACGCCATTACAGATATTCGGATTTAGGTTATGACATGTTCGATATGCTTACCATCATTGGCGATGATGTGGCGCAGATGAATAGCGAAATTCTGCATGACCCTCTGAAGTGTCGGAACATCGATGCTGTCGATGACTTCCTGAATGGCAGTTTTCAGCTCAGCAGTGGTTTTGGGGTTATTGCTGTATACCTCTTTTTTAATATAGCCTCATAAAAAGGAGTCGCATGTTTTCAGATTCGGAGAATATTGCGACCAATCGAGGCCCTTGCTAGAATACGGTCCCAAAGTGCTCCTCCAGGACATCACTCTCCTGCTTCGATGGGGTCGAGGTCCGTATTTTATCAAGCACATCTTGTCGAAATCAGGGTCACTTTGGATAATGGGGATGAAATCATTTTCCAAAACCTTCACGTACCTCCCGCACTCACCGTGTCATCAAGGAATATCGCACCCATTATTCCATCACTGGAAATTGCACGCCACGCTCACCCGTTGAGGGTGAAGAGACATCTCGACACGAAACGCAGATTCTCAGTCTCCCAAATGGGCCAATGTTGTTTATATGAAGCTGGTATCTGTACAGATATCATTGGTGATCTTGCAGCTCTACAAGAATGAAATTATAAAGAAAGCTAGACCTTAGGCTACTTACAGGCTTTGATAAATACCAACGGGGGCAGTTGAAAAATGTGTGCCCTGACCGTGAGTCGAACCCGGCACTTCCTACTTACATGGCAGACGCTATATCCAACTTTTTTTATTTCCTTGTTTTTAGGGGCTGGTTTTTTTGTTTTATTTATTTATTATTTTGAGGAACATAGGGGAAACAGAAAACTTCTATTATTGACAAAACCATAGTACGTCCTTATACATTATAACTGTCCTGGAAGGAACCTCCCTGCCGTCCTACCATGCAGCATGAAATAACAACAAAGTGGGGCTACCTCCGGCACCATTATGAAAAGTATTTATATATATTAAAACAAAATTCGAAGTAACATTCCATTGCTAATAGTGCAAGTGTTAGTTCTTCCTAGGTCGCATACCCGCGTAGTTGTCCTTAGCTGATCACTTTACTTGGTTGGTTTCACAACGACAGCACACCCCAAGTATACGGCGGATCCGCTAAAAACGTTACTAGGAAATTGGCATACCAATAGTTGTACTTTCGGTGCCGTAACAGTTTTGTGTGTCCATCTAGCAAGTATTTCCAGTAATCCAGTACGTTCAGTATGCTTAGACGTGTGTCTTTATATATGTAATGGACCGTCATACCGTGTCGGAAGATACTGCTATATAGATAGTGCGCCTTATGAACGCTATTATCTTCCTTGCTGGAGTCCAGACAGCCAGTGCCTTGCCGCAGACAAGCCGGTGGTCGTCCGTATCCAGCACGTCACATTGCTGACACGTGGCCGAATCCGTCAAATATATTGCGTACTTTTTATAATTCGTAGGGTATTTCTGGTTCACTACAATCTGCCATGTAGACCTGACTGTTGTAGGTAAGGGGGGGGGGGGGGAGTTGTTCCGTGCGCCACACCACGTGTTTCCATTCCACCATGTTCCCGGGCGATCTGTCGAAGAAGTAGATGGTACACGTCCTTCGATGTCGACTGTCGGGACGTCGATAAACGCTCTCTAACGTAACTGTGTTCAACGATGAACGTGCGCACATACGTTAAAGGGGGAGATATAAGGCCGACACTGACTGGGGGAAGATGCGGTGCTAGTACTAGTTGCCGCGCGGGATTAGCTGAGCGGTCTACGGCGCAGCAGTCATGAAATGTGTGGTCCCGGCGGAGGTTCGAGTCCTCCCTGGGTCATGGGTGTGTGTGTGTGTTTGTCCTTAGGATAATTTAGGTTAAGTAGTGTGTAAGCTTAGGGACTGATGACCTTAGCAGTTAAGTCCCATACGATTTCACACACATTTGGACATTTAGTACTACTACTGCGATGATTGTCCCCTTAAGCGAGTGATTCCTGTTGCGCCACCTTTTGGAACGTGTTGAAAGCGGTAATCCAGTTAATTACACTATTACTGTGCTTGTGTCGACAGCAAATGAAACTGTAACTCGGAAACCAATGTTTGTTTTGTTATTACTACTTCTTGTGAATTATATTTTCAGCTTTCAACTTGTATGTACAACTTTTTAATGTTCACGCTTGCAAAAACGTATCTACGTGTTCTTTGTTGGCCTGTAAACATGTGTAGTGAGGTAAGAAGCAAGGAATACTATCATATCTTGTGCGCGTTAACAAAGTGAACGATTACTGAAATGTCAAAGAGACGGAACTGGATAGAGGTATATTCCATGCAGAATAGAGTTCCTCTATTAGACTGTCAGCGCACTAGTCTCACTGTAGGTTACACATCGTCCTACTATGTAATCTTACGTATGTGTATGTGACCAATAATATCAACTTAGTTTTTTAAACATGTTCCACCATTGTGCAATACCATAAATGTGATTCAGAGAATGGGCTCAAACGCTTAGACCTCGTAAAATGGATATTTGACTTTATCGTCTATGTAAGTCATTTTTCATAATGCTAGCCCAACCTGTTTAACATAGGTTCATCTTTCTAACAGCAGCTTATTTCATTCTTTTCAAAGAATATTTTTCACCAGTAACTCTGTCTGCTTTCAGGAATAACCAAACGCATTACAATTGGAATGTGCGTCTACTCTGAACATCAGCTTCATTTTGCTGTTGAATTTCATTTTGAGTTTTCAGTATATATAAGGCTATATAGCAAGCTTTGTGATATACGAGTGGCTAATTAGTTTGTTTCATGTTCTATGTACCATTTGCACAATATATCAAAGTGATATGGAACGAGTCATTTAATATCATCAACTTTTTGTGTAAATGTGCTTCTGTGCTGATCATTTATTAGTTTTTAAATTAAAGACAAGAATTTCTACTTATCACCATTTACACATTACAATAATAGATAGTCTTCTGCGGAATAGGAGATGTTGTCAAGGAGCATCGTTTTCAGTTTAATTTTCAAATTTTACTTTGCTGTCTGTAAGTCATTTTGTATCACTGATTTCTTTAAACTTTAGATTACGATCGGATTGACTACTACACCAGTAAACGACGCAAGCTGGCATTGTTGATGAAACGACTACATCTCACAGAGCTAATACATCGGAAACTACTTGGGATACGAAAGCAGAATTCGACAAATACCCCCAACGGTCGAAACTGGACACGGGCACATCGGAGGGACATCACGGCAAAGTATCACCGTGGTGAACCATGGAGGTATAAACACGGAGAACATAAAGTTTTTGTCTATGTAACGTCGGTTTCAAGTTTGTGACGTAATGATAACTTCCTTCCTATTTTACCCCCAAGTGCCCGACCATACATTAATAACGAAGGCAAATGAAGTTAATAGTTTGTAATTGACATGAATTAAAACATGTAACCACTTTTTGTTCAGATTTAGCCATGAGCAGCTGAAACTTATTCATATACGTAATTAATGTTTGAGACTTGGTTCTACTGCCGAAATGTAGCAATATTTTAATAAAGTTGTTAGAAGTAATTTTGAAGATTTTTTGGAAGTGTACTTGAAGCTGAATTTTGCTAGTGATTAATTTGGAGAGAAAGTTCTGTTTAAACGAAGTGAAGTTTTTTTGCATTGAAGCTTCATTTATTTCATATCTCCAGATGTAACACGAGACAGGAAGCTCTCTGGTTTAATGGTATTTTGTGGTCTTTATATTACTATATTTTGGATCAAAGTGACTTTTCGGAGATTTTTCCAACGTTAAAGAAACTTCGTATCCCTTCTAGAACGAAGAAACATAAAATTAGTGGTGAAATAAATTTTCAAGTAATGGTTCGTAAAAACCAGACAGCAATATTCCTGGTGACGGAAACGAAACATAAGCCAGCAACCATACTAGTATTGCAGATTGTCACAAATTGCCCTAAATGCAGCCTTAATGTGGAAGATCGTCGTATACAGGAAAGATCTCTGATAAGAGCTCAAAGCAAAAGTACTGACTAAGACAGATAATAACAATTCACTGAGTTCATGTTTTGTGTGTTAGTTACAAATTACTTTTCTACACAAACGAAATAAGCAAGACCATTATAAGGCGATTTTCACACCCCTAATGTTACAACTAGCACTAATAACAGAAAGCTAAGGCCCTCGATGGTCGAGCGTTACGATATAACCTGCAAACTGAATAAACATTACCTTCGGAATGATGCAGTGGTGTGTGCCTGTAATTCGAATTACGCTTTACTACAGTAGAATTTCATAACTGACTGGTAGGACATTCTATCCCGGAGAAAGAAGACGAATAAGTAACTCTGCGACGCATATGGATTACCTTCATTTTTCACTCTTAGACCATGTTGTCACTCATCACACTACTAAATATAAATTCTATCCTTTTCTGCCCGTATCCTCCGGCAGTATTCCTATGATGACACTTGCATTGCCTTCCGGCGTCATTAGCAATCAATCATATACTCTCCGTCGGATCGTGTAAGTGTACAGGGAACGGGAGTGGCCCTTTCACATTTAACTGGGTCTCTAGAATAACGTACTGTGTCCCATCACTTTCAAATTATTCAGGCCAAACACAGATCAGAAAATTATGCGCATGATCGGACGTTCGTTAATTGTTTGCAATCTGACGTCTTTCCGGAAATCTGACAGTATGGAATCGGCATATTTGCCCTGCATCCGTTGTTCGCATTATATGTTGCGAGAAAAGGGCACTTTCTGAATACGAGTTGATTTGTGGGTAGACGCTCTCGCTCTCAAAGCAATTTATTATATTCGTTGTAAGAATACGACCAAAAATTCTGCAGCAAACCAACTTTAAGTATATTGGTCTGTAATTCTGACCCAGTAAATATAAAATGTTACAAGGAAAGAGCAAATTTTTTGTTTGAATCACAACAGAAGTTTTTTAGATTTTGTTTGTAGAAGAACTGCTCCACACTGTGAAGGTGCCAGACCAGTGGCAATGACCAGTTCTACGTTGGACAGTGAACTGCTGTATGGACACAGTCTGAATTTCGTTACAGACCTTCCACAATAAAACCGTCTCTCTTATCCAGTGCTTCCTATCTCCATGTCTTCTTCATACCTTCTGAAACCTACATGTAACCTATAAAATAGCTTCAAGGTACCGCCTCCCTGCACGTGCGTATAGTTTATAAATTTAAACCGCAGTCGACAGTGTTGTAGATCATACATTTCTTGGACTTCAAACGAGAAAACAGAAGATCATGGCCATGTTATGGTTGTTCGTGTCAAGGTTTAAGACGGCGTGTTTTACGCATTTTCTTTAATTTCTGGCGGGACAGCAACAAACTCTTTAGCGCACAATCCCCGCAACGATAGCAGTTGTGAATTTTTGAGTATGGACTCTAAAAAAAACTCGATTGATTTATTAAAAAAGAAAGAGGACTGTTAATCTGTATCTTGTGGAAAGAGGACGTGTTGGTAGGCCGTCGCTCGGAACGTATTGTTACATTTAATGAAAATTGATATTTTAGTGATAAAACCGAGTAAAGTATGTGTAAGAGTTATCAAACAGCTGGAAGTGAAGAATATAAATATCTTGTTTTTGGTAAAGGAGGTGAACTTCATTGTCGTCGTCGTCTATCAATCGACAGAACTGTAAGTGCACAAAGTTCACTAAAATACAGGACAAGAAATGCATTCTCTATAGTTTTCATTCAGTAAGTAACAACTTGTCATAATTTCTTAATTACAGTAATTCGATTATGTTCTTGAACAATATTATGGTGATGAAGTCCACTGACCAATTTTTATGTAGCAGGACGTGTAGTTTGAAGGAAGTTTGTGTGCCAAGCAATCTCCTTTTCTCACGAAAAGCAGATTGCTATTTGATCTTCTTTACTTACAACAGTGGTCCCTTAGGTATGAAAAGCTACGAATACTTGGGCTCATATGTATCCGCAATAGAGCCAAGTAACTAACAGAGTCGTATTTTAAAACTTCAAAACTTCAAGAACAATAACTTCCTCCAAATTGTAACACGTCACCAACTAGTGCAGAAGCTGATCAATCAAGGGGGCAACAACCAAAATTCCGGTACAATCAAAAATTGATCTCTCTCTCTCTCTCTCTCTCCAAACACATATATAAATATTTATATTATTATGATAAAAGTCGTTTTATAAATTATATAACAACTTTTCATTATCTTCGTAAAAGTAAAACAGCAACCATATTTATGAGATGAAGAAACAGATAAAAATAGACAAGAAATGTAACCTGTCCTACGGTATTTAAAGTCTGTTGTTCTCTGCAAGAAATATTACAAAGTATCGCCAGGAACTCATCATTATAGCATCGTGGAATGTGTGACAAATCATCCAGTTCGTGGTTTTTGCAGACCGTAAACGAAAAGGACTTCCGGTGAAGGACACGAGGTGTCCAAGTCTAATCGTTTGCCTTGTCAATGGGACTTGCCGGAATTTCAGGATACAGCATAACAGAAGGGAGAGTGCTTGGCTGCTTGAATGTCCCCCTGGATGGATATGACAGACGTTGTCACTGGCTCGCGATTTGTTCCCGCGGTGGCGATAGCCACAGGCTATTAATCCATCACTCCGGACACGTCATTACTGTCATCTATTCGCCAATTTCCTGTTGCGCGCCGCTCCTGTTAGCACTGGTACACGCAGCTGTTTGTCTCCCCGTCATGGATTACACCTATACGTCATCTGCTGTGGCCCAAACCACCGTCCATTCTTAGAAGACAAAAAATGAATCCACTGCCGGCTTAATAGTGACATGTGAAATAAATGTCAGAGCCATGTCCGTACAATATTATCAGAGGAGGTGCATGCAGTAACACTTCTTTTACAATCCACCTCTCATAGGGGGTCGACCTCAAAATAAATTTTGCAAACTCACGCATGTCATGACGATAAACGAGCGTAAATGGCGTATCCCTTGTGCCCGTTGCGCAACAGACAATCATTGTGTTAATCATAAAAAGTGCTTCTTCATGCTACTATTCCCGGACACTCTCTGATCATTAGACTGACCTTTCGATTTTTTTCCTAGGCCACTAAACTTCCGATACCGATGGGAACAAATTCGTTGTTACCCGATTACGTTCTTGTAGATGTACGATGAGGTTAGAGTATTTCTATGGAGATATGTAGCTTTATTACTTTTGAAAACGGACATTTTCGGGATCCCTAGCGCTAATTTACGCGATCCCTACAAAGCGGTATATGAAAATAATGCATTTCTCATGTCTTGCATTTGTGGAGTGCGCATACACTAGCAATCAACGATACCTGATGTGATGAAGAGAGTCGTCTAGAGTAGTGGAACGGCTTGGCTTGTCATGCTCTGGATTTCAGATTGCCAGTTAATGTGTGATGGTCAAGATATCAAATTATTTGAGGACTGCCAGTTTATGTGGATACAAAACCCAACCTGTAGCTTTTTTTATTTCTTAAGATTTATTGTACCATTACTTCAAACAGCTTTAACATTAGGTGGATCAGATCTAATGATGAGACTACAGTGGTTCGAAAACTAGTTAACGGGTGGTCCATTGTTAGTGACCGGGCCAAATATCTCACGAAATAAGCGTCAAACTAAAAAAATACAAAGTACGAAACTTGTCTAGCTTGTAGGGGGAAACCAGATGGCGCTAGATGGCGCTGCCGAAGGTCAAACGGATACCAACTGCTTTTTTTTTCAATAGGAACCCCCATTTTTTATTACATATTCGTGTTTTACGTAAAGAAATATGAGTGTCTTAGCTGGCCCACTTTTTTTGCTTTGTGGTAGATGTCGCTGTAATCGTCACAAACGTATAAGTACGTGGTATCACGTAATATTCCGCCAGTGCGGACGGTATTTGCTTCGTGATACATTACCCGTGATAAAATGGACCGTTTATGAATTGCGGGAAAGGTCGATATGTATGGCTATTGTTGGCTATTGTGATCAAAATGCCCAACGGAATGGGGATAAGAAATGATAGGGGAAACCACCTGGTAGAATTTTGCGAAGAGCATAAATTAATCATAGCTAACACTTGGTTCAAGAATCATGAATGAAGGTTGTATACATGGAAGAACCCTGGAGATACTAAAAGGTATCAGATAGATTACATAATTGTAAGACAGAGATTTAGCAACCAAGTTTTAAATTGTAAGATATTCCAGGGGCAGATGTGGACTCTGACCACAATCTATTCTTTATGAACCTTAGATTAAAACGGAAGAAACAGCAAAAAGATGGGAATTTAAGGAGATGGACCTGGATAAATTGAAAGAACCAGAAGTTGTACAGAGTACCAGGGAGAGCATAAGGGAACAATTGACAGGAATGGGGGAAAGAAATACAGTAGAAGAAGAATGGGTAGCTTTGA
Source organism: Schistocerca piceifrons (assembly GCF_021461385.2). Classification (NCBI taxonomy): domain Eukaryota; kingdom Metazoa; phylum Arthropoda; class Insecta; order Orthoptera; family Acrididae; genus Schistocerca; species Schistocerca piceifrons. Next base: position 561,011,537 of record NC_060143.1, read on the forward strand.
GGGTTGAAATAGTGAAGGCAGCAGAGGATCAAATAGGTAAAAAGAGAAGGGCTAGTAGAAACCCTCGGGTAACAGAAGAAATATTGAATTTAATTGATGAAAGGAGTAAATGAAGCAGGCAAAAAGGAATACAAACGTCTCAAAAATGAGATCGACAGGAAGTGCAAAATGGCTAAACAGGGATGGCTAGAGGACAAATGTAAGGTGTAGAGACTTATCTCACTAGGGGTAAGATAGATACTGCCTACAGGAAAATTAAAGAGACTTTTGGAGAGAGGAGAACCACTTGCATGAATATTAAGAGCTTTGATGGAAACCCAGTTCTAAGCAAAGAAGGGAAGGAGAAAGGTGGAAGGAGTATATAGAGGGTCTATACAAGGGCGATGTACTTGAGGACAATATTATGGAAATGGAAGAGGATGTAGATGAAGAAGAAATGGGAGATATGATACTGCGTGAAGAGTTTGACAGAGCACTGAAAGACCTGAGTCGAAACAAGGCCCCCGGAGTAGACAACATTCCGTTAGAACTACTGACAGCCTTGTGAGAGCCAGTCCTGACAAAACTCCACCATCTGGTGAGCATGATGTATGAGACAGGCGAAATACCCTCAGACTTCAAGAAGAATATAACAATTCCAATCCCAAAGAAAGCAGGTGTTGACAGATGTGAAAATTACCGAACTATCAGTTTAGTAAGTCACAGCTGCAAAATACTAACGCGAATTCTTTACAGACGAATGGAAAAACTGGTAGAAGCCGACCTTGGGGAAGATCAGTTTGGATTCCGCAGAAATGTTAGAACACGTGAGGCAATACTGACCCTACGACTTATCTTAGAAGAAAGATTAAGAAAAGGCAAACCTATGTTTCTAGCATTAGTAGATTTAGAGAAAGCTTTTGACAATGTTGATTGATATATCCCTTTCAAATTCTGAAGGTGACAGGGGTAAAATACAGGGAGCGAAAGGCTATTTACAATTTGTACAGAAAGCAGATGGCAGTTGTAAGAGTCAAGGGGCACGAAAGGGAAGCAGTGGTTGGGAAGGGAGTGAGACAGGGTTGTAGCCTCTCCCCGATGTTATTCAATCTGTATATTGAGCAAGCAGTAAAGGAAACAAAAGAAAAATTCGGAGTAGGTATTACAATTCATGGAGAAGAAGTAAAAACTTTGAGGTTCGCCGATGACATCGTAAATCTGTCAGAGAGAACAAAGGACTTGGAAGAGCAGCTGAACGGAATGGACAGTGTCTTGAAAGAAGGGTATAAGATGAACATCAACAAAAGCAAAACGAGGATAATGGAATGTAGTCGAATTAAGTCGGGTGATGCTGTCGGAATTAGATTAGGAAATGAGACATTTAATGTAGAAAAGGAATTTTGCTATTTGTAGACCAAAATAACTGGTGAAGGTCGAAGTAGAGAGGATATAAAATGTAGAATGACAAGGGAAAGGAAAGCGTTTCTGAAGAAGAAAAATTTGCTAACATCGAGTATAGATTTAAATGTCAAGAAGTCGTTTCTGAACGTTTTTGTATGGAGTGTAGCCATGTATGGAAGTGAAATGTGGACGATAAATAGTTTAGACAAGAAGAGAATAGAAGCTTTCGAAATGTGGTGCTACAGAAGAATGCTGAAGATTAGATGGGTAGATCACATAACTAATGAGAGGGTACTGAATAGAATTGGGGAGAAGAGGAGATTGTGGCACAACTTGACTAGAAGAAGGGATCGGTTGGTAGGACATGTTCTGAGACATCGAGGGATCACCAGTTTAGTATTGGAGGGCAGCGTGGAGGGTAAAAATCGTAGAGGGAGACCAAGAAATGAATACACTAAGCAGATTCAGAAGTATGTGGGTTGTAGTAGTTACGCAGAGATGAAGAAGCTTTCACAGGATAGAGCAGCTTCGAGAGCTGCATCAAACCAGTCTCTGGACTGAAGACCACAACAACAACAACCTTTTACCCACAAGTTGTTTCGGCCAATACAGTAAGTGTAGGGCTACATATGTTTTCTATACAGTTTCGAACCAGTTTTGAAATAGCCGATGATTGGTCGCTGCTTTTCAGCTGATACTTGTGCCTTTTGATTTCCGTTACATGCGCTTCTTAAGATGGTGTGTGGGGTGAGTCAGTTCAAAAGAAGATGCCGGTTTCCTATACTGGCCGAGCCCGTGGTTTAGGCTCGCCGGCAGAGTAGATTAGCGTGTTCGTTCAGAGAACAGGCCGACCTCTTTAACTACAAACTGAGTTATGATTTCATCGATGGAAGTGCAGAGACGTCATGCGACATCCGCACAGAACTACTGACGAAAAAACGATGAAGAAAGAAACTGAAAGAAAACATAAACATGGAGTGGCGACTTGGAATAGCAATCGGACGTCATGGAACATAGGTTCGATCACAGGCACTCCTTAAAATCTGATTGAAAATCGTCACCAATGGCGGCCGAACACTTCCGTTATTATGCGTCGCTCTGATTATGCAGACGCCTGTGTCAATGAGGGTTGAGGAGCGAATAGAGTTTCAGGGCACTCTCATGATCGTTGAATCGGAAATTTCCCTAAAAGGTCGCAGAATCAGCAATGATAATCGGCATGAGGATGCAGAAATAAACTGTTTCGCTAAACACAAATAACGTATATTCACAGGATATGTCGCCTGCAATTGGGAAAGCTTCTCCACTGGCAAAATATTGCAGATCAGGCCCCCATTCGGATTTTCGAGAAGGGATTGCCCAGTTGGAGGTAACCATTTGGGAAACATTGAATGACTAACGAAGCAGTAACTGTAAGACCATAAGTTTGAACGTGGAATGCTCAGTATATATATATATATATATATATATATAGTAGCATCGCGGGATTAGCCGAGCGGTCTAAGGCGCTGCAGTCATGGACTGTGCGGCTGGTCCCGGCGGAGGTTCGAGTCCTCCCTCCGGCATGTGTGTGTGTGTTTGTCCTTAGGATAATTTAGGTTAAGTAGTGTGTAAGCTTAGGGACTGATGACCTTAGCAGTTAAGTCCCACAAGATTTCACACACATTTGAACATTTGCAGTAAAGTGAAATAAAGAGAAGCCGAGGATTGTTGGTCAGTTGAGTATATAGTAATAGCAACAACAGCAGAATGTGGTGTAACGGGAGTAGTGTTCGTTATGAATACGAAAGAAAGACAGGGAGTGAGTTACTACGAACAGTTCAGTGATAGGATTTTCTCGTCAGAATAGACAGCAAGCAAACATCAACAATAGCCCATACGTACATGCCGATGTAACATACATTAGATCCAATGACAGAAAAAGTATATAGGGGTACTCAGCGAGTAATTCAGTATGCAGAAGGAAACGGTAATCTAATATCGTGACGGACTGAGGCGCAGTAGTATTGGACAGAATGGAAGAATGAGTTACAGGAAAATATAGGATAAAAGCTGATTAAGTTGTGGTTTATACTTCAGTTAGTAATAGCAAATAAAGTATTCAAAAGTCACGAGGGGAAGAAGTACTCTTGGTAGTGACCGAGAATTATAGAAAGATTCCAGTTGCGTCACATCAAGGTCAGTAAGGGAAATCAGATGTTGGAATGTAAGATGTTCAGAAGAGCAGATACAGACTCGGGTCACAGTTCAGCAATGATGAAGAGTAGGCTAAAGTTTAACAGGCATTGCGGAAAGAAATGGGATACTGAAATATTAAGAAATGGTAAGATGTACTTGAAGTCCTCTGACGGGATAGATACAGCGATAGTGAATACATCAGTAGGCATTTTAGTAGACGTGGAATGGACGTTTTTAAAAATGGGACTCGCAGAAGTTGGAAAGAAAAACAGAGATACATGGAAGGCGACTGTGAAGAAACCATGGAAACAGTAGTAGTACTCGGCTGATTGACGAAAAAAGTGCAAAAATATTCAGGAAAGGCCAGGAGTACAACAATATAAATAACTTACGAATGAAATAACCATCAAGTACATGGAGGCTAAGGCAAAAAAGTGAAGAAATCGAAGAAGCAATGGTCATCGGAAGGACTGATTCAGCGCATACAAAAGTAAAAGCAACCTTCTCTGAAATTAAAAGCAATGGCGGCATCATTTAGGGTGCAAGGGAAATTCAGCTCTAAAGCACGGAGGAGAGAGTGAATAGGTGGATAGAATACATTTAAGGCTTCTGCGAGGCGGAGGATTTGTCTGATGACGTTATTGAGGTAGAAATGGGACATAGGGGATCCATAATTTAAAAAAGGCTCTGGATGATTTAAAATCAAATAATTCAGAAGAAAAGATAACACTCCATCGTATTTTCTGAAATCATTGACGGACGTAGCAATCAAACTACTAACCAAACTAGTGTTCAGAATCTATGAATCAGGAGACGTGCTATCATACTTTCGGAAGAATCTCATCCGCACAATCTCGAAGATAGCAAGGACAAATAATAGCGCATTCTATTGCATAATCACATTAACAGATCATTCATCCAAGTTGCTGACAATGACAGTATACAGACGAATAAAAAAGAAATACAAGATGTGTTAAATGACGATCAGTCTTACTTTCGGAATGCAAAGGCCACCAGAAAGGCAGTTATTACGTTGCGACTGATACTAGAAGAAAAACTTAAGAAAAATCAAGAGTTTCACATGATTTGTCGACATGGAAAAAGCGCTGGACAGAGTAAAACGGTGCAAGATATTCGAAATATTGGGAAAAGAGAAATAATCTAATGGGAGAGACGTCAACATGCGACTTCTTCAAGAACCAAGGGGGAACAATAAAGAGTAGAGACAAAGAACGTAGCGCTTGGATTACAAAGAATGTAATACAAGAGTCGAGTCTTTCTCCCCCGTTGCTCAGTCTACAGCGTGGAGAAAAATTGTGTCACGGAATATTAACCCTGGATACTGGGAACCAAAATTGCTAATGTTTCGTAGGTCGACAAAGCACAAGTTTTAAACTGCGGAAACTTGGCGCCACGCGCTCCGATTGGCCGCGGGATTGCCCTGTTGCCGGATGCTCTGGACAACGCATGACCGCGAATGCTTTGTCTGCTGGAGATTGTGCTGTATCCGAGGCGGCCCGCACGCTCGGTGGTAGCGCGCCAGCATTCCGCTCTGGGGGCCTGGGGGCGAATCCTCTGGGGTCCCGACGCATCCATCGTAGTTTCATGAGAAGACGTACCGGGAACGAACCCATCAACAACTGTTAGTTCGCGTACAGAAAGTCTTTTACAAAATGTGTCGGCGCTGAAAAGGGCCATTATTGTAGCTAGGACATTGTTTACTTAAGACAGGTGCTCGAAATGGCGACCCTCTGATATGACACATGCTTGGTAACGTCGAACGGTGTTTTGCCGAACTGTTTCGAAAATTCCTGGCATTGTCCTGATGTGATTGGCGGCAGGTTGAATGCTATCTATTAATCCCTCTTCGTTCTTAGGTGGTTCGCGTGCGGATGTATGAACTGGAACCTTGAAGAATCCCCACAGGAAAAAGGCCGGTGGCGTGAGGTCTGGTGATTGCGGAGGCCATGTCTAAGAGCACGTCTGCCCATTACCCGGCCGTCGACGATTTCATTTAAATATCCGCGTACAGCACGACTGTCATGTGCGCGCGCCCCACCATGCTGCAACCATATGCGTAACCGTATAGCCAGGGGAAATATCTTCCAGCAGGCCGGGTAGAGTTTCTTATATATTTCTTACAATAAGTGAAGGTAATTTGACCCGGGAAGTCGAGGAGGTAGACGGACTGTCCCAATTAGATGGTTCAAATGGTTCTCAGCACTATGGGACTTAACTTCTAAGGTCATCAGTCCCCGAGAACTTAGAACTACTTAAGCCTAACTAACCTAAGGACGTCACACACATCCAAGCCCGAGGCAGGATTCGAACCTGCGACCGTAGCGGTCGCGCGGTTCCAGACTATAGCGCCTAGAACCGCTCGGCCACCCCGGCCGGCTCCCAATTAGATGGTCACCCTCAATACCTGCCCTAATTTTGAGCGAAAATCGTTACTCGAGTTCGTGGACGTACGTAACGTGAGGATTTCCCCTTGTCCGGTAATGAACGTTTCAAGCGTTCTAAAGGCCATCCAGATGGAAGGTGCACTCGTCGGTAAACAACACAAAGCCGGGGAAGTCGGGATCTCGTGCAACACGTCGCAGAAACCACCAGCAAAACATTAGTCATAGTCCGCCACGGGATTTAAGTCTTCGACAGGGTGGAAACTAAATGGATGCTGGCCGTCACCCCTCAAAACATCCCAGACTAACCGATCAGTGACCCCGATGTCGTGTGCAACCACTCGAGTACTTGTCGTAGGTGCTTTCTCGAAGCGCTTGAGAACAGTCTCGACAATTGCATCATCCAGCCTTGTTCGAGGTCTTCCAGCATCACCATGATATCCCGCTAACGAGCCTGTTTAGCCAAGTCGCCGGTGAATTGCTGTAAACCTTTGCGGGTGTGGGTGGCGTCTTGCTGGGTACCGCTCCACATATAACCGTCGAGCTTCATGCGCATTAACGTCGGATAGTCCAGAAACAAAAACCACAGCTCGTTGTTCTTCAAACGAGTACTGTGTCGGCATGCTTACTGTATGACTAAATCGCAGATGACGTGTGTGTGATCCGAAGCGAAGCTTACGTGTGAATGCCTCTGACGTGAGGTGTAGACAAACAGCAAGACCTATTCGACATTTGTGCGTGTGACGTTGGGGCAGTGATTGGGCGAGGGATGTTTGTATGTGTGAACCGACAACCATAGCGCTGCCCGTCAACCGAGGAACGGCAACAGGGCATTCCCACGCACAATCAGAGCTCGTCTTGCCAAGTTTCCATAGTTAAAAGAAATGTTCAAATGTGTGTCAAATCTTATGGGACTTAACTGCTAATGTCATCAGTCCCTAAGCTTACACACTACTTAAAGTAAATTATCCTAAGGACAAACACACACACCCATGCCCGAGGGAGGACTCGAACCTCCTCCGGGACCAGCCGCACAGTCCATGACTGCAGCGCCTTAGACCGCTCGGCAAATCCCTCGCGGCGTAGTTTAAAATGGTGCGTTGTCGACCTACACAACATTAATAATTTTGGTTCCTACTGGGATTAGCTATCCAGGGTTAATATTCCTTGACACAATTTTTCTCCGGCCTGAACAGGTCGAAGAAGCAATGTAGAAACTAAATGAAAAATTCAAGGTAAAAGCATGTTAATGATATACTTCACTGATGACGTTACTGTCCTCGGTGAAAGTAATGAAAAACTGCAGTTCTTGTAGCATGGAATGCACAGTGTAATGAGTACAGATTATGGATTAGAGTAATCCGAATAAAGAGGACAGTAATGAGTCGTAGCAGAAATCAGTTTAGTGATACAATTAAAATCAAATCTGAGGACCACGAAGTAGATGAGGTGAAGGAATTCTGTTACCTTGGAAACAAAATAACACGATGAACGTAGCAATGACTTAATAAAAAGCAGTTTAACACAGCCAAAGAGGCTATTACTGACCAGAAGGTATCTATCTTATCGAACATCGGCCTTCATCCGAGATTAAAGTTTCTGAAAATATACATATGGAGCACAGCGTTGTATGGTAACGCGTTATGGATTGTCCAGAAAGGAAGAGAATCAAAGGGACTGAGATGTGGTGCTACAGATGATAATTAGATGGACTGATAGCTTAACAAATGATGAGGTTCTCAGCAGAATCGGCGAGGAAAGGAAAACACAGACAGGAGTGAAAACTAGAAGGGATAGGGTGATAACACATGTGTTGAGACATCAGCGAATAACCGGTGAGGTTTTAAATGAAGCTTAACACCACATGGGGTAAAAACTTTAGGGAAAGTCAGAGATCGGAATACAGTCAGAAAATAAATGAGGAAATAGTGTGAAGTGTTACTTCGAGATGAAGAGATTGATGTAATCGAGGAATTCTTGGCGAGCAGTATCAAACCAGACACAAGTACTATGATTAACAAAAATTAACATCATACTGTTGCACTAGATGTTCTATTTTATGTGGCACACTGTCATATTCCCCTGATTTTTGAACTTAACTTAGCCAGCCGGTTACATGACGACCTATATTTTACCCCAACTTTTTACCACACTGCAACTTGGAATTTTACCGCTAAACAAATCGTTGCTAGAAGTAAATGAAGAGTAAAGAGAGAAAAAAAGTCATTTGATTGACAAACGACTGATCTATGAATCCTTGAATTTGTAGTCTGGAATTTTCGTAGCCACTGAACCCTACACTACTCAGTAACTACACCCATCAAAGTAGAGGGTGGGTAATAAGTTTACGTGTCCGATATGTGCCTGTGACTAAATACACGTGAGGAGAACCGTTCACTAGTATTCGTATGGAGCTTCTGGCCCGTTTCATTTATCTTAATACGGCTACTATACTTAGTACTGTACACATACTGTCACATGCCTGGGTTGCCTACATACCAACAACGAAGATAGAGGCAGGATGCATGTCATGGACAATGGAGATGACATGCAGAATAAGAAAGCTCCAACAAGTAATTAGAGACTGAAAATTTAATGTGTAGCGAAAAATGAGACTAAACGAATGGTGTGTAATGACAAAGATATGAAACCACAGAAAATACACATCTCAGGACAAAGCCTCAGCGTGATTAGCGCTATAGTGTGTCCACGGGCTCTAGTTGGCCGACAAGTTGGTCGTGGTTCTGCAACGACCCGAGGTCTGCACTGCAGAAGCGGTACCAGCGCTCACAGACGAAGCAGTGGTACTATATGACAGTCATTGAGCTCCACGCTCACTGTCTGGAACGCATTCTGATACTACCTGCACAATGCTCTGGTTCTGCAGGGTAGCAAAGGTGTCAGGGGTTGCCAACCTTTTTCTTACCCTCCACGTACCAGTGGGAGGCAGGTGAATTAGAAAGAGACGAAGTGGGTTTTTGTATTTCTATAATAATAATTTATGTAATCTGACACAGATGTTATCTAGCTGTAAATGTGTGGTTATCTTGTTTGATAACTGAGTAGAAATACCAATTTAATCTCGTTCTGTCCTTTCAAATCCATACGTTCTGCATCAGAGCTGAAATACTCAGTCATAGTACATTAACAAAAGCATTCACTCTTCAGCCCTTTGTCGTGATAATAAGACACAGGAAGTCGACGTACGTGGTATTGTGGTGATCTGCCTCGAAGATAAGAGTGGTTATTAATTAGTTGTACTTAGGAAATGACATTTCTTAATTAAATGACTTGCTCAAAAAGTAAAATCTGTGGTGCAGACCCTATTTAACCAGTTATTCGTCACACATCCATACAACTTGTGTTGAGTAAATCTTTAAACATGGAAACTGAGGTTCAAAAAATTGCAAGAAAATACAGTATGTTTTTAAAGTCAGTCATAACAGTCCATAACACGTTTCAGTCACATTTCACCCACGACTGGACATAATGCTGTCAATTACAAAAATATCAAGATGTCCGCCACCATAGTATATTATGACGATTACATTCAGCAACTTTACGATAGCTAGACTGTATTGCTCATAATTCATAACAGTTCTCTTCCCCTTAATAGGGAAATTACGATGAGTAAGCCTCCTTCATTTTCCAGAGAGTGCCACGCTCTGTTCCAGTAATACTGGGTACGTAAGGATTTCTTGGCCGTAATCACTGAAGCTAATATCTTCTGGGTTGTTAGGTCACATCATATTTCTTACAAACGATTGACGTTCCGTTTCCTGTGCTGGGATCTTCTTCAGTAACTACTGGTGTCCACTGTTGACTGAAAACTCGTGAGCACGAGTGACACAGAGTAACAAGCCAGAAAATGTTAATGTCAGTACGTGGTATGTTAGCGCTAATTGCGCGCTGTTACGCAGTGTATCATTACGCAAAGCTAAATGTTCTCACATTTACAAAAAATTAACAGTTTCTTTTAGCACAGGGTAGCAATAGTAGTAGTAGTAGGTATTTGCCGTACAGCAGGTCTTGTCATGGGTTAATCCTCTTCCACGATGTCTGTCCATAGCCAGTCTTTTCATTTCTGAATTTTTGTCTTTTTGGATATTGTCCAGCATTTGATATCTTCTTTTTCCTCTTTCCCGTTTTCCTATACCATTCCTTCTACTCCTTCCTCCAATAAACAGTCTCTCGTCAGACAATGTCCAATCCAGTTCCGTTTTCTCTTTCTAATGACGTTCAGCATGTTTCTTTTTTCTCCAACTATTCTTAATATTTCTTCATTCCTTACTTGGTCTTCCCATTACACTTTTTCCATTCTTCCCCAAATCCACATCTCTAGTGCCTCCAATAACAGTAAAACAAGAAATTTAATATATTGAAAAAACAGGTCGCAAGAAAGGGGACTACATAGGATTCATGTTATATATCCAGATCACAGATACGTTTTAAATTTCAAGTCTCCAGCTCGCCAAGGTGTTAATTAAAAATCAGCTGCAACATACGAACCTAACGCACAGACAGACAGGAACCTAATGAAAATGTCTTCATAAAATAAGTGACTGCTGTGAAATTATTATTTTCTTAGAGTAGAGAATGCTGCTTGGGAGGATTATCCTTCTTTACGCCTATATTTTGTGGTCACTGTAACATTATCTAGGAATTCAGGCTGTTACAAGTCTGATGAATATCTTTCACTTCTGAAAACCTACTTCCTGTAGAGGAAGGGCTGACGTTAAACGAGATTCTGCTCCGACACTCCAGTCTGCAGAGTAAGGGCCATGGAGAGGGGTTTCCGATATCCGTCGCTTGCTAGCGTTGTTTTCATCAATTTATATGCAAACGAACGGCCGGAGCAGAAATGAGCCCTGAATCTCGATGCCACATATCGGATTCCGGGTGCACACGCGATCCTTGGCACCATTAATTACGTAATGGACGGGCGTTGTATGATCCACATGAAAAGCTACGCTGTCGGGTATAAATAGTCGATTTTATGTGTTGCAATTTGGTGTTGCTGTGATAGTAATAAATTTTTAGGTGTTGTCACGGACGAATAACCCCAGTCAATCATCAGCTGTCAGATTTTGTGATTATAGGTGTCTACAGCTTCTGAATATACGGTGTAACTTTTTATTTATTTTGTTCTTTTGACGTAGCATTTCACGAATTAGAAAATATTTATGAGAGAGTGCACGTCACGTGAGATATAACAGGTGCCTCGCAGTTACCCATATCAGGTTAAAAGTAGACTTAGAGCATGTGCAATTTTATATTTTGTAAAGAAACCTCGAAACTGCTGAGCTCAAGGTTGAGATTAAAGCGCAATATTCTTATGTCTCTTAAGAGCATTCTGACAACTTAAGAGGGTGATCAGTACAGTAACCACAAGAAAACGAAACATCTAAAAAACTAGTGCTACAATAAAAAACTTTAACTTGTTTTCCTCAAAAAAGAGAGTACCTGATCATTCACCGTTTGTTTCCACCTGAAAACAATGATAAACATGTGGCAAATCGTCAGTCGATTTGTTACAGGTTTTTTCTCTCTCTGACTTTACCCAAAACAGGCAGTCGTCATATGTGACCTGATAGACTTCTGATACGCTTGAAGCAAGTTATTTTGGATGAAATATTCTATGAAATCTTCGAACGTTCTGCAAAGAAGCTCATCTGTACTTCTGCAGCTCTTAGTCCACGAGAATCACTGAAATTACGCATATGTATCCACACACACAAAATGAACTAGCAGAAATTTGGGAGGCAAAAGTGTTCAGATAGAAAATAGTGACAGAATTATCTTGCAGTATATGAGGAAATGGATATTTACGTAATCACTGCGAGTTTCTACCTTTATAGAATGTGTCTAAAATTCTTCTATGCGATTACAAGCATGTGCTTATTTTTGTCATCAGACTTGTTTCGAGGAGATGAATATTTACGTAATCACCGAAGGTTCCTACTTTTATTGGAGGTATCTAAATTCATCTCTGTGACTACAAGAATATGCATATATTTGTCACTGGACGTGCTTAATTTTATCAACAGAAAACTTCTTCAGTGGCTTGTAGTTAAACATGTACTTGGCTTGCTTTCTAGACTTATAAACATGTCTTTCTAAAATATAATGAAGTGTAATTTTACTTACGATCACACACAAGAAGTATTTTTACTTTTTTATTCGGTTAAAAGAATAGAAAATACTTCTCTTTATAACTAATAACAGGTGTACAGTATTTTACTAACTAATGTTACTGGTGGTTAAAATTCCAACGTTATTTCTATACAGGTGGTACATTTGAGGCTAAATTTAAAATGTTGATAATTACGTTTTCAAGTAGAATAAATGCTGTTAGATGGCAGGGTTTGTCTGTAACTTGTTGAACAGGTACCATTTTCTGTGTTCATCTGTAGTCTTATCAAATAAGTAATACTTAATTTCCACAATACTTTCGGAAGGTAAAATCATGAGGAACCCTACACTGTATGTCAACACAGTTTATAATATTTTTCTGCAAATAATTTCCTTAATATAATCAGTCATGATAAATTACGCCAGTTCTATACTTTGCCTGCAGGACTCCTATTTCTAAATCATTACATCAGACAGAAACATACCGTTCTTCAACGTAATAATGTTGTTGTTAACTACGATTATATCTCAGTGCATATTATCTTGTTATTAAACGTTACAAAAGAACTAAATTTGACAATTACTTGAGTAAGAGTACCACTAGAAAGTTTCCTTACAGATAACTAAATTTTGTGCCAGCGACTTTCTCTTTTTACTGAGCCTATTCCGAGTTTCACACATTAACTCTCTCATTAGCGTTCATCCATGAGGTCAGTTTGGAACATTGTGGCCTTTCACTAATGTTCCTACTCCTCCCTTCATCTCTACGTGTCTTTCAACATCACTTACGATCTGTAGCATCAATGACATCCTCAGCTGTCCCCGACAATTCCTTTCAGTTACATCCTTCTGCTACTATTCCAAAGATATCATTGACCTCTTCTTGTTAGGAAATGCTTCCAGAAAGAGTTTTTCTCATTTGTTCTTGTCAATACCTGCTCCTTGGTAAACGTCTCTCCAGCTCATTGTTTACAGTATAAAATATCTAGGGCCAGCAGGGGTGGCCGAGCGGTTCTAGGCGCTACAGTCTGGAACCGCCCGTCCGCTACGGTCGCAGGTTCGAATCCTGCCTCGGGCATGGATGTGTGTGATGTCCTTAGGTTAGTTAGGTTTAACTAGTTCTAAGTTCTAGGGGACTGATGACCTGAGACGTTAAGTCCCATAGTGTTCAGAGCGATTTCCACCATTTTGAAAATATCTAGGGCTTCAAGTATTCTCTCCACGAGTTTATGTATTGTCACACTTTCATCAGGGCTACACATCAGCCAATGACTTTTGTGACTCTTATCCCCATTTTCAGACTAAAGTTCTTACTGATGGGCAACTTTGTTCATAATTAGATACGACGTTGTCCTGTGCTAATGTTATCACAGCCTTTTCCTGGTTTCCACAATTTTTATTTCAAGTAGATACCGGTAATTTCCTCCAACTCATGTGTTGCATTCTTAGACGTTCACATTCTTTTTCGATGTTGCATTGCATCACTTTCATAATTTTCTTGCTTTCCTTCATGCCATACATATTACATATTTACGTTCTCTTCTAGATCATCTTTCTCCTCCTTGACAACAACGATGTCTAAATACCGCAGAACAACAGAATGAAAAGTAGACTGGGAGAAATGAATGAACGGCGAAGCCATCTGGGAGAATTATGCAAGGAACATAATATAACAATTGTTGACACATCGTTTAAGAATAATGAGTGAAGATGGTAAACGCGAAAGAGATATGGAGACACCACTAGGTTTTAGATAGGTGATGTAATGGTAAAAAAAAGTTTTCGAAACCATTTTTAAAATTCAAAATATTTACAGGGGTAGTTACGAAACGTAACAACGATTTATTGGTCATGAACTGCAGATTAGCACTAAGGAAATTGCAAAAAAGTAGGAAATTAAGGAGATGTGTCCTGGATAAACTGAAACAACCAGAGGTTATTGGAAGTTTGGGAGAGAACATTAGACAACGACTGAATGAAACAACTGAAGGAATACAATAGAAGACAAATGTGTAGCATTGATGATGGAGTAGTGACGGAACAAGAGGATCAAATAAATGAAATTCTAATACAATAAGCGAGATGCTTTATGCATAAGAATGCAGAAAATGTAGCAGGCAAAATGGAAAACAGGCGTCTAAAAATGTGATTGACAGAAAATTCAAAAAGACAAATCACGAATGGCTATAGCACAAATAAAAGGTATTGAGGCGAACGTGACTATGGGAAAGAGGGATGCCACTTACAGAAAAAATTAAGAAAAAAAGCATTTCTGGAGAAAAAGTGTTTTGTAATGCATATCAACAGTTTAAAAGCTTAGGCAGTACAAAGAAAAGAAGGAAAGGATGAAAAATGGAATACACAGAAGAGCTACACAAAAGCGACGAACTAGAAGACAATAGTTGGGAAATGGAAGAGAAAGTAGATTAAGTTATTGGATTTGACACTGCAGGAAGAAGTTGACAGCATGGAAAGAGCTATGTCGAAACCAGAATCCTAGAGTAACGACATACCCATAGAATTATTGAGGTGTTAGGGAGAACATGCATTACAAAACTACTGATGCAGAACATATGGAGTTTGGTGAAACAGCCTCAGAGCGAATAATAATGAAAAAATTCCAGTTTAAAAGAAGACACTTGTCAATAGGTGTAGTGAATGTTACAGAACCATAGATTAATTAGTTATGGCTGGATAATACCCACACAAATTACTTGCAGAGAAAAGGTAAAACTGATGGAAGTCAACTTGAAGAAGACAATACCGATCTTATGACTTACCGTAGAAGATATGGTGAAGAATAGAAAACCTAGAGTTATACAGTTTGTAAACTTACAGAAAGTTCTTCACAGTGCCGACTGAAATACATAGAAGGTATCAGGCATGAAATCCAAGGCTATGTACAGCTTGTACTGGAACCAGGTTGCAGTTTCACTAGAAGGAAGATATGAAGAGGAAGCAGTAATTGAGAAGGAGTGGCATAGTGTCTCACCTATTTCACTGTCATTTGGTCTGTGTACTGAGGAAGCAGCAACGGAAACAAAAGAGTAATATGCAAAGGGAATCAATATTCAGGGAAACTCCTATTGGAGAATTTCAAGGGCTTGGAAAAACTGTTAGATGGAGTAAACAGTATGTTCAGATGAGGTTGTAAAGTGAACACAAACAAAAATAAAACAATGATAATGGAACATAGTCAAATCATATGAGACAGTAATTAGGTTATCAAATGAGATACTAAAAGAACTAGATGTGTTCTATTATTTAGGCACCAAGAATCTTATGATGTCTGAAATAGAGACGATCTGAAGAGCAGACTCGAAATAGCTAAGAAATGTTTCTGAAAGTGAGAAATGTACTAAAGTTGAAAAACAATTATGTGATAAGTTATAGCCAGCACACTGGTCAGCAAATAGGTTGCAAGAAGAACGATAATGAGCACTGAATCAAGTGCACCTACCAAGGAGAGGCCAAAGACAGATTCGCAAGCAATGTGCCGCCAACGCCCTCTGGGCTGCCAGTATTTTGATCGCCGCCACAGACTGGGGGACCCCAGTCGCAGACAGAGTCACTCACAGTCAGCTCAGTTACTAGCTCAGTTAGTTTCTAGTTGGTGTCTGTCAGTTATGTCACCAGATACGAGAATGTAGTGTTTATATTGGGACCTGTTCTTCACCAGCAGCGAGACTAACATGGACTATTACAGAAGAACTTGTACCACAACAACCTGCCTAAAGATAAGTAGCTTCTTGTTTTATTAATAAAAAACCCTGTTAATACATGAGTGCAGTTGTGCTATGGAAAGAGGAGACTGGCCACCAAACAACATCTTCTGGTTGCTTCTCATGGTACAAGACTCTACAGTGGCAACTATGACACAAAAGGTAGAAATATTTTTCTGAAGATACTTGGAGTGTTGAGTCTGACGTAAATGAAATATGAAGAATAAATTGTTCAGAGAAGAAGAGAATAGAAGCATTATTTGAGAATATTGGATAGCTGAAAAGGTAGGGAATCAAATTAGATTAAAAATACAGTGCAGAATTCGGCTACAGGAGGGACCAATCAATAAGAGGTATCCTGAAGCATCAAGGAAACCGATACCTCATAATGGTGGGAAGATTGTGTATAGTGGGTGAGGGGGAGTGGAGGGGCAGCAGTTCTGGGGCTTATATGTACTGTTACTATTGCAGCCTCCTGTTCTGGTGCACATTCAAGTGATTCCTCACCACATTCTTTCTGTCTCACTGCCATCTTTTCATAAAAAAACATTATCTTCAGAATTAGTTGTTTATTTAACCATGAATTCTATATTGTTTATGATATACTGCAATCAGTGCCAATTCTTTGATATATTGCTAATGAATTCGCTCTATGATGAGCCCAAAAGCTTAATACATTGATGGAAACGGATTTGGGGATTGATATAGATATGACCACACACTTGACACAAAAATGTGGTAGATTAATTTGAAAATTATACATATACAGAAATAGTAGCTGTTTATTACTGTGATTTACAGATCAACAATACAAATATAATTTTAGGGGCTGTTTGGCTGGGATGAACATAGCTCATTAACTGTGGTAGAATGAGGAGACCAGTGGGGCGGGGGGTGGGGGGGGGGGGGCGCAGGGAGCAAGGGGAGATGTCGGGCGTGTTGGGGGGGTTTTAAAGTACTTCATCTCACAAATCTAATGAGTCAGTGTTACTTGCCGCCATATGCGTCTGAACTGATGTCGGTAGGACACGTCAGTTTCGTCATATAATGTGTGACTATTAAAAAAAAAAGTTGTTGGTTACATAATGTTCTTTCTTAACTGAAGAACGATGTGTTTCGCCCGGATAGGGCATCGTCAAGTTATCTTAAAAGATAAGAGGACGACGACGTAACAATAACTCCGTCGTGGTCATATCCTGGACAATTATAAAAGTAAAATAAGCTTCAAAAACTGGTCGAATAATGCTATACAGAGAAAAGTAATGTAACTGAGGATAAAAAAATTAGTAATCTTGTGCCAAAAAGCATACGCAAGAAAGTATGATACTGCATGAAACGTACTAAAAGGCAACCTATACGGAAAAAGTATCAAAACTAATTAAATAAATCACCGAGATCAGGCACGAATAGAGAACGGAAGAGGAACACAAAAATGCATAGTGGAAGGTGGGGGAATTTGGCACGTCTAAGGCATTTTGACTATAACCTTAATGATGAGAATATCGGTTTAATTATGGAAAAGATACTAAACAATAATAATAGTTCTCTCATAAAATAGTGACAAAAGTAAAGAAGAAGACTCGTATAGAAACGATTCGTTATATCTTAAAACAACTAAAGCTTCTTCAGACAGGAGTCACAGCTATAGTTTTCAGGGCCGTACCACAAACTGCATTCTGAGTGACACCAAAAAGCGTAAGAAATACACCGGTACCATTCCTCGCCATCTTTACCGAATTCACCATATAGTGCGCGCAGATACCATACACTACGCCGGCCAAAAAGGGGCGTCTGAACAGAGGAATCTATTCTTATAAAAATGATGCACTATGTTATTCTGACTTCGATCATACCTGCATTAACGCATCTCGTTTAGTTGCCTACTTCATCAGTGCAAAACTGAAGTGGGATAAAATGACGCACTCGGACTCTGTGTCAAATTACTCCAACAACCTAATACAGACTGACAATTATTGAACTATAAGATAAAAAACGTAAATTTGTTACAAACTACGGCGTCCACACACTTTATTCAACATGTAAACGTCACTACAGTAATTCGGATTTAGGTTACGACATGTTCGATAGCCGGTCGCGGTGGCCGTGCGGTTAGGGCGCTTCAGTCCGGAACCGCGTGACTACTACGGTCGCAGGTTCGAATCCCGCCTCGGGCATGGATGTGTGTGATGTCCTCAGGTTAGTTAGGTTTAAGTAGTTCTAAGTTCTAGGGGACTGATGACCTCAGCTGTTAAGTCCCATAGTGCTCAGAGCCATTTTGAACCATGTTCGATAGGCCTGCCATCATTGGCGATGAGGAGGGGCACGCGAATAGCGAAATTGTGCATGACCTGCTGAACTGTCGGAATATCGATGTTGTCGATGACCTCCTGAATGGCTGTAGTAAGCTCAGCAATGAGGTTAGGGTTATTGCTGTCCACCCTGTCTTTAATACCGCCCCACAAAAAGGAGTCGCATGTGTTCAGATTCGTACTACAGATGAGTACTACAAAGCCAGAATGCGGTCCCCAAAGCGCTCCTCCAGGACATCAAATACTCTCCTGCTTCGATGGCGTCGAACTCCGTCTTGCATGAGCCACATCTTGCCGATATCAGGATCACTTTGGATGACGGGGATGAAATCATCTTCCAAAACCTTCACGTAACGTTCGGTAGTGGACATTGCACAACACACAGTCACCCGTCGAGGGTGAACAGACTTTTCTATCGCGAAATGCGACTTCTCAGTCCCTCAAATGGGCCAGTTTTGCTTATTGACGAACCCATCCATACGAAAGTTGACTTCGTCGATAATTCCCATCATGCCCGGTGGCCAACCGTGGAGTTAGAACGTTCTAATGCCAACCGTTCACAATTTATGACGATTGAATTTCATGTAGCTGAATAATTATGACCCTGTAAAACTATAGTTCCACACTTACGCTTTGCTTCAGATAAGTAATACTTGTATAACCGTGAGTGTTAATGAGGAGAGATAGACATAAGAACAGAAACTTATATTTTAACGCAACCAGAATTGGCTTACCTTTTAGAATCTGGAGATAAAATATTAGAAGAAACAAAGATAAAACACACTCTTCTTCTTGAGCCCATATCTGGCAAGTAGTGGTTCTTGCGTTCCGTATGCTTATTTGCATAATTGAGCATCAGATGGCAGCACCCATCAGAATAAATCAGCTCAAGACGTATTGGCATGCGTCCTTTTACCCGCTACGTAAGATTCCCCCACTCTCCCCTATTACATCACGGAAGCGACCAAAGGCATAGCAGAGCAGAACAGGAAGTCGCGCACAAGATGGAATGCAATATTTTTAAATGTGTGTCTACTCACTGAGTGTTGCCATCCTTCGTACCCTGCGTCCTGTGATTCTGTAGCTGAGATCGGTAGAGCTTAACTCGGCTCTCCGTCCACACTGCCGTGCCAATTCGTTTCCAGGTGTAGGTTGCCCAGCACTCGACCTGGGACTGTTACCCTCGCACACAGTGTCTGTTGTCTACAGTGATTGCCTCGCACGGGTGGTGCTACTGTAATATTTGAACGTTGAGGTCAGTAGAAGCAGACAGTTTCAGCTACTTAAAGGTTGAAGTGTCAGAATGTAACAAAGTCCCTTCGAAGATGAAAGGAAAATGAGTAAGTCACGAACCGAGAACAGGCATCAGAATCAATCCCAGGATCAGGCTGAAAGTCCGAAAACTGAGCCAACAATAGCTGAAGACGTCTCCAGAAGTCAAAGTGAGACCCCTTCGTCGAAAGGAAGACGAAAATAACTTGATTTCAGGTTTGTGTGGATCCTCTCTCTCTTTATTTCTTTCTCTCTCTCTCTTTCTGTCTGACTGATCACTCATTGCTGACCTGATCTGACAACGACTGTCTGTACTTTCTTTCTCTTTGCTCTTTGACTCACTGTTTTTGAGACTATCCCTGTTCACCAGTTTTGTTTATGGTTCTCCCACTCTGTCCTCCAGGTCGCTGAATTTCATTACATTCCATGCTTGACACTGGTCGGCTCACTCTGAAATCTCACCCAAAAAACTAGCGACGCTGTGTAGCTATGCCTCTCAGTAGCCATTCACGTTTTAGTCTGTCCACCCAGAGGCGCCTGAGCGTTGGGTAGATGGAGGTGGACCGACTAATTGGCCACCCCGTTTCCCTGCTGTAAGCCTCCTGGACTTTTACCTGCGGGAGCACATAAAGTCTCTCGTGTAGTCCACTGTTGTTGTGCGTGTAACTCCATGCACGTATTGTGGCAGTCTTCATACACGACGAACTGCACCAAGCATTTTTGGTTGTGAGGCGACTAACTGAGGCCTGTATTCAGGCTGCAGCAGGTCACCTTGAACATTTCCTCTGATACGTAACCAGATTGTACCATATGGCATTAGAGCAGCCCAGCGCAGTTTGTCGGAACTATATCGTATTCTTCTTAGCCGCTTTTATGTCGTCTCGTTGTCACTGTAGAACTATACCATGGGAGGAAAGGAGAGGAGGTTGGTTAGTGGTCATTATCCTCGTTCTATAACACAAACTGCACGAAATTAATAATTTTGTTCTTTATTCATAAAAAATGAGCTACTTTACTTAAGTTTCCATGTGGTGAGGTACAAGCTCTCTTTTGTATAGTCCACGCAGCCTCAGTGCTGTTGAAGTATAAGTACGCTATGTTCACTATAAGGTTGCTATGTGACGCCTGTCTCTGTGCTAGAAGCTAAGTCTGCGGCTCAGTTACGGTGACACTCTGGAACTCCACGACGTATAGACTCGAACTGCCTGACGTAACAGGTCCGAACTAACTGGCTACGCTAGTCCTCCGATCCGCGGCGGTGATCCTAAATATGGGCGGCTGAGACGACGTGGGCTGCATGTTTCCAGCAAGTTCTGTCGTTGGCCTCTATCGTTTGTCTCGTAATCCCTATGCTGATTGGTGTGCTGGCGCCAGCGTACGCCACCACAAACTGAAGATCGAATAAATCTGTAATAATGCATTCCGGACCCATGTTGACATAGCCTTTTTTCTCCTGATTGTATGATTAATCCACTCCTACAATTTTGCCTTCGGGTTCTGAAACACCCTTTACGGCGTAATATCATTGTGATACTAGCGATTTTGTTTCTCCAGAATTGTTGAATTCGCTTGGATGATGAGAGTTAGTGCTGACAGTATCAATAATGGCTTTTTGTTTTAATTTCTGTCAGCTGGAATGTGTGAATTCTGTGACGGATTAGCTTCACCCACAATGCCAGGTGATGTGTGGGTGTGGGTGTCTCGTGCCACCGGTCGCTATGTTACCTGTTGTGGCAGTTCTCAATCGCTGTCGCCCAATAAGTGGGCTGCTTCTAACTGCGAAGACTGTGGAGTCCCTTAGCCGTCGTCGTCAATCAACTTGGAAGGCTGTGACACAATTTCACTCGCCTTCATATATTTCTGTTCCAGGTAATTGACTGCATACATACTATGTGATCACCTGGTATTTGCCGCACTGATTTTAATGTTCCGCCACAATTGACTTGTTTTGGTGACATAACCTGTCTGTCATCTTCCATTAAGTTTTAGACAGTCACCTCCTACTTGCTACTTAGTTATTTACTTGTTTCATGAAACAAAGCCAAGTTGTGATGTGTAATATGGCAACAAAACACACATAGAACAAAAATACATAGAAGGAAAAAGATGAGAAAGATATTTATGTGGCTACATGCTACCCGTTTACAGGTTTGATCTCTAAAAGTTACCAATTATTCCGACCCAAGAATTCCTCTGTGATACAGAAAGAAGTGTTAAACACACAGACAGGTTGGCTGTAGGTCCTCAATTGCCCTACTTCTAATCGAAATATGGCCATCACTGGCACCGGGGTAGAACCAGCTTTCATCAGAAAACGCGAGAGATCTCCACCCTGGCCTTCAATGAGCTTTTGCTTGACATAACTGAAGTCGCAAATTGCGGTAGTTTGGGGTCAGTGGAATTTCTTGCTCGGAGCTGTCCTTGAGGCAATCGATGTGCAGCAGGTCTTTGTGTCACTGTGGTGAGCACTGGAGGCCATACTGCAGAGGTTACATGACAGCGGTTACATATGCGGACTGTTGGCATTTGCTGGTGACGTGCTGTTCTTTGTAAGTGGTGACTACAAAAGAATTATGTAGGAGAAATGCAATCCGACGCTCCACGAACTTGAGGGCTGGTCTCGAAGTCTTAAATTGCCACTAGCACCTCACAGAACCTAGTAAGAAAGATGGAACCATTAGAAGTGCAGTAACAAGATAACTGGGAGTATTTCTGGACAAACGTAGTAACTTGGCGCTTCATATAAAGGAATCGGGCAGAAATGGTGCAAACGTGATGAACAAAATTATAACCATTGCAGACAGGCAATTTTGGCTTCTCTTGAATATAATCAGAGTATGCCATCAATCTATATTAGCATCAATCGTAGGATAAGGTATGAGCGCTTGGGACCATAGACTGTAGCTAGTGAAGCCAGTCTAATTCGCGAGTTCAACGAGGAGTGTTACTAAGACTAACGGGCGCCTGCTGCATTACCTCGGACATCGTAGGATAAGGTACGAGCGCTAGGGACCATAGACTATAGCTGGTGAAGCCAGTCTAATTCGCGAGAAGAGTTCAACGAGGAGTGTTACGAAGAATAACTGGCGCCTGCTGCATTACCTCTGACGTTTATTTGTTAGTAATTCTAGGAATATGCCCACTAGACTTGTAAATTAGGAAAAAGAAGGCAGTTAAATAGAAGTACGAAGGGTACTTGGAACTGAGACCAGTTCGGAAAAGGCAGTAAAAGGTCGCATATTACAACTGTCGCAATGTGTATGCGACACTTCAGGCACAGGCAGGTAAACATACTAATTTATCCATAACATCAGGGAGAGATTAAAAATGAGATTTCTTATCGCATCGAGTGGATTCATCCATTACCTCACTGGCCACCGCCCGCATGCTGCGTATCTATACAAAATCAGAAGACCGATGAATGACAGCTGTGCTTGCGGCAGTGTGGGCACACGAGAGCACAACACACATTGTGGGACTGCGCGGGCTGTGAAGATACGAGCGGGGGAGGGGGGGGGGGGGGCTAGTGGACGTCAGATATTGACGGTGTGGGATCCCAAAGCAGCACTAAGGAGCGAGTCGACCTGACGCACCTTGGACGATTCTGCAGCCACAGTGTGAAGGAAGGCGAAGGAAGATTTCACGAGGCATTCAACCATACGTCAGCATGCTACCATTCAGGTTAGACAACATACTCTGTAGTCGGAGAGCAGATAACTAAGGTAGGCAGGGACTGAATGAAATAGAATCCCAAGAATGTGTATTGCATTGGTGTAAGTGATCATGGTTGTGTGGACTTTAAGAAGTAACAGTGAGGAGTTGAATTACTTGCTGTAGTGGAAACGCTGCTGACATGCTTCCCGACGTCCGAGGAATCCAGCAGACAGTGGCTGTTGACCGGGGTCGTACGAGGGCGGATCCGGTAGCGGATACAACCATATACAATTTCAATGCACCAAAATAAATGAACAAACAGAGAGCAGATTCTGTAGTGCTTATAGTAGTATTACAGGGAACGGCGCTTAAATCCGGACAAATGTAGAGCTGAATTTCCCGCCATATCGTACTTCTACAGGAGGTCGCGATTGGCTTTCTTGAAAGCCATTGACACCTGGTAAACAGCCGGAACCTCCAAGTGGCCAAGACGTTACGAACAAGTGCGGAGTACAATCGAAGAGCCTCGATTATCGAAAGTCTTCGCGCTGGGCGTCCGCGAACTGTGATAGTTCGATTCTTCAGGTACCAGGATCTACTGTCTATGACATTGTGGCCAAGTATTATGCTTCGGAGAAGTCAGGTTCCACTTCCTAGGTGTTGTTTCTAGTGAGGGTGATATCATGCCACCACGTTTCTTTGAAAAGGGACAAACTGTTACATAAAAAGTTTACCTGCAGGTTTTAACGAAAGCCGTCAAACTGTGGACGGTAACTATGGCGTCAGGGAGACAATATATCTTTCAACAGGACGGTGTCCCGGCTCATACGAGCCATTTAGTCCAAAACTGGCTTTCGTATATCGCTGACACGCTCTGGTCAAAGGAGTTTTGCCCCCCCCCCCCCCTCCAGAATGGCCCGGATTTGAATCCCCTCGACTACAATGTTTGAAGCTTAGTCGAAAGAGTTACCAATAAGACGAGGCACCCTAATGTCGCATCTTTAAGCACCGTTACCGATGCAGCATTCGCGAACATGGACGGCGCTGTTTTAAAGAGTGCGTGCGATCGCTTCAGGGTATGTTTGGAGGCGGTCATTGCGGCTCAAGGGGATCTTGAAAGATACCAGTACTTATATGTTAAAAGATTTTAATTTTCGTTTGTATTTTCTTTTAATAACTTTCTCGGTTCTAGGCGCTTCAGTCTGGAACCGCGGTAATGTTCGAATCCTGCCTCGGGCATGAATGTGAATGATGTCCTTAGGTTAGTTAGGTTTCAGTAGTTGAAGTCCAGGGGACTGATGACCTCAGATGTTAAGTCCCATAGTGCTCAGAGGCATTTTTTTAATAAATTTCCTTTATTTAAAAAAAGTTTCATTTGTGCGATTTAACCGCATCACCCTGCAGCAGTTAGGTAACTGATTGAGGGTTTATTGTAGTCTTATAGTAGTAGTAGCTGTAGTATTTTAAAAATTTGTTATCAGAATTAATAGTTAATTCATAATTTATTATTATCCAAGAAAATGTGATTCGTATGGCCTATTTTAGCTTGCAGATAATACGCTGCTGTTGTGAATAACAAATAAATAAACCTCACTTTGGTGCCATCCGCTGCTCATATTGCTGCTGCAGTTGCCTCACGATGCGCCAGAACCATACATCCAACACGACGAACGCCCGTCTCGGTAGTGCCACGCGGCTGTCCGCAGCCTGGTCGTCTTGCGACTGCATATTCTCTTCACCACTACTTGGAGCAGTGGCTACATACGTGCCAAGTCTTTCTGCGATATCGCAGAAGGAACATCCAGCTTCTCGTAGCACTTTTACACGACCTCCCTCAAAGTCAGTGAGGTGTTGTTATCGACTTCTTTGACGGCTTCAAAGCATTCTTAACTAACATCAATTCACCGTGTCCAATCTCAAGAGTAACAAATGCTCACGACTGTTACGGCATATGTTTAAAGCAATCTGTTTTGCATCCACACACTGGCGCTACTAGCGCCTCTCATGAGACTGGCGTGAAATCTGAACATACACCTTTCAGGTGTAGAAACACGCCTAGCAACTTTTCCCATATGTAGCACAATTCCTTCTTGGTGTTCAGACTTTTCTTTCTATCAGCGTGTTTCCACCGAGTGCTTTTCGAACGGTATTATAGCTTTCTACACTCCTGGAAATGGAAAAAAGAATTCATTGACACCAGTGTGTCAGACCCACCATACTTGCTCCGGACACTGCGAGAGGGCTGTACAAGCAATGATCACACGCACGGCACAGCGGACACACCAGGAACCGCGGTGTTGGCCGTCGAATGGCGCTAGCTGCGCAGCATTTGTGCACCGCCGCCGTCAGTGTCAGCCAGTTTGCCGTGGCATACGGAGCTCCATCGCAGTCTTTAACACTGGTAGCATGCCGCGACAGCGTGGACGTGAACCGTATGTGCAGTTGACGGACTTTGAGCGAGGGCGTACAGTGGGCATGCGGGAGGCCGGGTGGACGTACCGCCGAATTGCTCAACACGTGGGGCGTGAGGTCTCCACAGTACATCGATGTTGTCGCCAGTGGTCGGCGGAAGGTGCACGTGCACGTCGACCTGCGACCGGACCGCAGCGACGCACGGATGCATGCCAAGACCGTAGGATCCTACGCAGTGCCGTAGGGGACCGCACCGCCACTTCCCAGCAAATTAGGGACACTGTTGCTCCTGGGGTATCGGCGAGGACCATTCGCAACAGTCTCCATGAAGCTGGGCTACGGTCCCGCACACCGTTAGGCCGTCTTCCGCTCACGCCCCAACATCGTGCAGCCCGCCTCCAGTGGTGTCGCGACAGGCGTGAATGGAGGGACGAATGGAGACGTGTCGTCTTCAGCGATGAGAGTCGCTTCTGCCTTGGTGCCAATGATGGTCGTATGCGTGTTTGGCGCCGTGCAGGTGAGCGCCACAATCAGGACTGCATACGACCGAGGCACACAGGGCCAACACCCGGCATCATGGTGTGGGGAGCGATCTCCTACACTGGCCGTACACCACTGGTGATCGTCGAGGGGACACTGAATAGTGCACGGTACATCCAAACCGTCATCGAACCCATCGTTCTACCATTCCTAGACCGGCAAGGGAACTTGCTGTTCCAACAGGACAATGCACATCCGCATGTATCCCGTGCCACCCAACGTGCTCTAGAAGGTGTAAGTCAACTACCCTGGCCAGCAAGATCTCCGGATCTGTCCCCCATTGAGCATGTTTGGGACTGGATGAAGCGTCGTCTCACGCGGTCTGCACGTCCAGCACGAACGCTGGTCCAGCTGAGGCGCCAGGTGGAAATGGCATGGCAAGCCGTTCCACAGGACTACATCCAGCATCTCTACGATCGTCTCCATGGGAGAATAGCAGCCTGCATTGCTGCGAAAGGTGGATATACACTGTACTAGTGCCGACATTGTGCATGCTCTGTTGCCTGTGTCTATGTGCCTGTGGTTCTGTCAGTGTGATCATGTGATGTATCTGACCCCAGGAATGTGTCAATAAAGTTTCCCCTTCCTGGGACAATGAATTCACGGTGTTCTTATTTCAATTTCCAGGAGTGTATTTCACACTTTCCCGTACCGAAGGTAGAATTATTAAAGGCTAATCCAGACCATTTCTCCTTTTAGTGTTGCACTTACTCTCAAATTCAGATCAATTATTGTTAACAACTGTGCTGGACTGTGAAGCTGTAATACATATTCCCAATTGCTTTAAGAGATGCATGCCAGATGTACACTTGTGTAGCGACGTTATTCTAATCATAACGGGCTATGGAGAAGTCGGAAGTCATACAGTCCAAAATCGGTATGCCAATCAGGCAAAATCGCCGTGAGCATTGAGGCAATCATTCCACGGGCGCACCAGGCTGAATATACCCGTTTGGTAAAACAACGTGTCCTGCTGCTTGAAGGATTCCGTAACTGCCCGATGCACATCTTCATCCGAAAGGAATCGTCGACCCTTCAGGGCCTTTTTAAGGGCGTGATAGTCGCATGGGGAGAGATCAGGACTATAGGGTGCTTGCTCAAGGATACAGGGTAATTTTCCGACTCAGTATTACATGAAAATCAACACCTATATCTTTCAGGCACTGTTTATAATGTATATGTTTTACAGATTTTTTGTTCGTATTAGGTAATGCCGCACACTTTTTGAACAAATTAGAACTATTTTGAATATTTTTGGGTCTGCTGAGGGTTATTACAAGATTACAAAGGAATTGATGCATTTCTTTTTCCAAAATGCTTCCTCAAATTGATTTACCATTTAATCCAATGTTATAAATTTGAAGGAGACCAAAATTTTAGCGGATATGCATTACATGATTTCTGAGGTACTAGACCTATTTAATTCCACCTATTATGTATATTACAAGGATAAAAAATATCACATCTTAAATTTTAATTTTTATAACATTTTTCCTAGTAAAAATATATTTTTTCTGTAATTTAGTTGATTCTGCAATAAAGCTTAGATCTACTACATAAATATGGACTATTGAAATTTGCAGAAAAAATTGGAGCAATGCTTTATAATCTTTAGGAAATATTTGTACCTGAATTCTGAAAAATACAACATGCGGGAAATTGTGAATGAAGATATGGGTCCAATTAAACTGTGCCTCAGAACATTTTCCTGAAGCATAGTCTTTATCCTGCAGCATTTCTTCATCTTCAAGTATCCTTTTGGCATTCCTTTTAGTACTTCTTGCTTCTTTGGTAACTTGAAGAGCGAATCTTTCAGCTTCGTGCACTCGTTGTCTGTCAGATGCAAGCAATTGATCTTCCATATTAGAGCCATATTTTATGCCTAAATTTCTCAGGACTTCGAACCTTCCTATCACTGCATCATTGAAATATATCACTGCATCTAGTACACCAACTTTTAATGTATTTAGCCCTTAAAAAATATTCTTGGGTGATCTTTCCCATATGCAATGATCGAAACTTTCATTTGTATTCCGAGTGCCCCCATGAAGACATTTACTAAGCAAAACAGGGTCACTCAGGTCTCTAAAAATTGGTATTACCTCATCCATAACACCCTCAGGAAGAGACTGCTTATGATGGTATATTTGACCACATTTTTTGCTGTGGACAACTTATGAAAGTTGGTGGCCCAGACAGCTTTTCTCATGGCTGTAACATCATTCAGAGCTGCATGCAGTTCGTCTAATGGTCAGTCCACAGTAACTCTGAAGAAGGTCTATTTCAATTTCTGTCAATGTGCCTCTCCCAGACAGAGATTTTCCATCAGATAGCAACTTTCCTTCCATATCTCTTCGTAGTTTCCTCAATCTAGCACCCATCCTCTTTTGCGCATATCCACAACACTCCAGTTTTGATACCAAGATATCACAATAAACACTGAACTCATTAATTTTATTGAAAACTTTAGAGTTCCCATCGCCAAAGTGCTTCGTGTATTTAACGTTATAAACGGGCACCGACCTCTGATATATTTTTAGAGCTCCATCACACTCCATACCTCCACTGTAACCATCATAATTTCTAGCATACTGATGTTCAATATGTCCATCAGTGTTACCATGGTAGGTGTGACAATTCTTGGATAAGCACTCAACATCAACAATTTTTCCATTCTCCAGAGAAGTAGCACTTACAACACCATACAAGGAACGATGTCCTCGACCTTGCCATGTCCCATCAAGTGCAACAGCAATGCCCCTGGTTCCATTAATATTTACTGTTTCTCCTACTGAACGTTTCATGGATGCTATACACACAACCGTCAAGGCACCTAAAAGTATTTTTATGTACTTGCTGAACCTACTGGGAGGAGGAGGAAGGTCCATCAAACCATGAAACGTTTGAGCAGCCTTTTTTCCTTTTCCTATTGCAGCACTGCATATCCTTCAGATTCACATCATATGAATTATGCACAATGTTGGAAGTCATTTTAGAGGTAGATTTATTGCAGGATCTACACAGAACAACTAATTCTTGAAGCTAAACCATTCCTGCTACTTTGTTGTTCTGTTATTTCCAGACATCCTACACCATCACATTATTTACATTTCGCCACCTCCTTTATCAAAGAAGATACGATGCGCACATCATCAATAAATCCACTGCAAATAGCATCATTGTTGACAAAAAAAATTGAATCACCAGGAGGCGTACCATGTAGGAATTTCTTCCCTGAAGAACTGATACAGAGGTTACTTCCAACAGTGTGGCTTGCTTTGTTTGTGAACTGTTTACTACTGAATTTCCTTTCATTGAATTTCTTGATGCGTGGCATAGTTCGTATTTATTGCACACTAAAGGATATTTACTTCCACAAATATATGTAGCACTTGGGCAACAGACATTCAGTAACACCTGAACAAACTGCTTCAGCGAAACAAAAGTATATACTAGTGAAGATAATCATTTACAGACACTAGAAACAGGCACTGTTACCAACATATACTCGACCAATGTATCATACGTATAATTGCTGGAAACTTCTTTTCGAAATAATAGCGGTTTCTGTAACAGGAATAAAGGGGGGCGTGGCAGCATACATGGCCATAACATTAAAATTGGGTATATATAGGTCATTTTTCATTTGAAACACTATAATGTAAATACCATTATAATTAGTAAAGACTATAGAATTTAACAAAGTTATTAAAAAAATTTTGATGTTACCACCATTTATAAGTACCCTGTATCCTCAAGTATCTCCGACCTGATTTGACGTAACTTCTGGGTTACGAAATTTGTGACATGAAGACGAGCCTTATCATGAACCAGCAGCACCCCTTCTCGTGCCATTACACAACGGTGGTTTTCTATAGACACGCTACCCGATATACATTCTTCATTATCCGATGGGCGTCTACAAGTGTTGGTTCTCCGGTGGCCAAGAAAAGAGTAACAGAGCGTTGGTCCTGTTTGAAAGCATTCAGTAGTAACATCGCCATAGTTCACGTTTCGCGTTTGCCACATGCACATCAGAAAGACACGAATGCCGCACTAATCCTTTTCCAACATATTGGTGATTCCGCATCGGAGTGGCGCTACGCTTCCCATTTGCTGCAGCAACGCCCTCAAGTGGAAACTTTTTGTTTTTTATTTCTTGTGTGCAATGGACACTTTTCACCCAAGTGAGGATTTTTCCCAGAATATTCTCCCATCAGATTTCAGTGAATGAAAATGTGCAAGTTAACGTACCGACTGCTTTTATTCGTGTCTCTCACTATGAATGGAAATGCTTGGAGGAGTAACTTATTCAGGTATGGGTGTCAAATAGTTGATTATGATGCTACTGCAAAAATTGAGTGTTTTATGTCACTTACATACTTCCCAAATGAGATTTACGACATATGCTTGTTTGTGATAGATGAATTCTTATGCCACAGGTTAATACACTACTGGCCGCTAAAATTGCTACACCAAGAAGAAATGCAGATGATAAACTGGTATTCACAGGACAAATATATTATACTAGAACTGACATGTGATTACATTTTCACGCAATTTGGGTGCATAGATCCTGAGAAATCAGTACCCAGAACAACCACCTCTGGCCGTAATAACGGCCTTGATACGCCTGGACATTGAGTCAAACAGAGCTTGGATGGCGTGTACAGGTACAGCTGCCCATGCAGCTTCAACTCGATACCACAGTTCATCAAGAGTAGTGACTGGCGTATTGTGACGAGCCAGTTGC
Source organism: Schistocerca piceifrons (assembly GCF_021461385.2). Lineage (NCBI taxonomy): Eukaryota > Metazoa > Arthropoda > Insecta > Orthoptera > Acrididae > Schistocerca > Schistocerca piceifrons. The sequence continues at coordinate 561,042,291 of NC_060143.1, forward strand.
TCGGCCACCATTGACCAGACGTTATTGGTTGGTGAGAGATCTGGAGAATGTGCTGGCCAGGGCAGCAGTCGAACATTTCCTGTATCCAGAAAGGCCCGTACAGGACCTGCAACATGGGGTCGTGCATTATCCTGCTGAAGTGTAGGGTTTCGCAGGGATCGAATGAAGGGTAGAGTCACGGGTCGTAACACATCTGAAATGTAACGACCACTGTTCAGAATGCCGTCAATGTGAACAAGAGTTGACCGAGACGTGTAAACAATGGCACCCTATACCATCACGCCGGGTGATACGACAGTATGGTGATGACGAATACACGCTTCCAATGAGCGTTCACCACGATGTCGCCAAACACGGATGTGACCATCATGATGCTGTAAACAGAACCTGGTTCATCCGAAAATATGACGTTTTGCCATTCGCACACCAAGGTTCGTCGCTGAGTACACCATCGCAGGCGCTCCGGTGATGCTGAGTCAAGGGTAACCGCAGCCATCGCCTCCGAGCTGATATTCCATGCTGCTGCAAACGTCGTCGAACTGTTGGTACAGATGGTTGTTGTCTTGCAAACGTCCCCATCTGTTGGCTCAGGGATCGAGACGTGTCTGCACGATCCGTTACAGCCAGGCGGATAAGATACCTGTCATGTCGACTGCTGGTGATACGAGTCCTTTGGCATCCAGCAGGGCGTTCCGTATTACCCTCCTGAACCCAACGATTTCATATCCCGCTAACAGTCACTGGTTCTCGACCAACGCGAGCAGCAATGTCGCGAACGATAAACGGCAATCGCGATAGGCTACAATCCGACCTTTATCAAAGTCGGAATCGTGATGGTTCCCATTTCTCCTCCTTACACGAGGCATCACAACAACGTTTCTCCAGGCAACGCCGGTCAACTGCTGTTTGTGTATGAGAAATCGGTTTGATACTTTTCTCATGTCAGCACGTTGTAGGTGTCGCCACCGGCGCCAACCGTGTGTGAAAGCTCTGAAAAGCTAATTTTGCCTATCACAGCATCTTCTTTGTGTAGGTTAATTTTCGCGTCTGTAGCACGTCATCTTTGTGGTGTAGCAATTTTAATGGCCAGTAGTGTACATGTCAAAAATATGTACGTCCCCTATCTGTACGGATTGTAGGGACTGATCTCATACTGCATTCCACTCTCGTGGTGCTGTAATTATGGTTGCATCGTTTGTGAAGTTCTTGCGTAGGTCCGCAAATATTTACCTTACACAACGGCGCAACATACAGCTGGACGGTAAACATTACACACCGTAATGAAGTTGTTACATTGGAAGTACAGAGGGAACAATACGACCGCAGTAACTCTGCAGTGCGGTACTCCAAAGTGTTTCATGCGATAATTAAGTGCAAACGCTGCTTCACGTTTATGCCAGCGGAATGGCTTCAGCGGAACGGCTTATGCGTCTCTGTGTTAAGCACTGGTTAAGTGACACCATATTACACAACACCGTTTACTTCCTAACAATCCAGTAAAATATTCGATGTTGCCCGGAACTCCGTTCCGGTCAGCATCCACGTTAATGGACATTTCTCGTATTCATACGCTTCAGCGAAATTCCAGTGGGGCACCTGATGCAGTATTACTAGAATCGTATTTCAGAGTAGCAATCCATTATAGCAACCACGTCTAACGTTTAATCACTATCTGCCAATACTCTACCTGAAATTATCATCCAGCTTTACTGAGCGTAGCAAGGACGTAACCAGGATATTGTCAATGGGCGGTCCGATTTGTTAAAGACCTTGAATAGTGTCTTGTTTTTATTTGTTCAGAAAACAAATTTATTTATTTCTTACTTTCATTAACATAATTTTGGAGGCTTTCAAAACTAATCAAGAAAAACTCTTCTTAAATACGTATGAAATGTATTATATTTATTTGGAAATATGATAACTTCATTTTATTTCAAAATGAATTAAATCTATAATGTAATGTATTAAATGTGTTGCCTCTTTGCTAATAAAACACAGCTGTGTCTTCGAATATAAGGGTGACTATCGCAGAACAGAACAATCCCAATGTTGGATTGAAAAACTTATAAACTTATAAATTTAGCGGGTTCAAACCTCTTTTGACAATAGCTATCTTTTCCTACTACAATTTTGTGTTTAAATTTCCGACCTACCTGAAACTATGTCAGAATTCCTTCAAAATATCAAAAGATCCCTAGATGCTCCATTCAGTCTCCAACTACATATCCTTCATTTCATTAAAATCTTTAAAGTTTTAGGAATCAAATTTGTGTATAAAGCAAAACGAAATACACAAATATTATGAGCTACAGTTTTAGGATTTTAGCCTTGATTCTTTCATTGATTGCAAGTACATTTGTCATGAATACGACATTACAAATGAGATTGCGTCTATCCCTGGTAACATCTTACACAGTCTTTAATGCTAATAACTCCCCTGTGATGTACAACATTCAAATCGTTTACATGACGTTTGTTTGCAAATAAATTAAAATTGTGACGGTTTGACTCGCTGTTCCAAGGATGTTACGAGTAAGACATTTCACAGTAGATCGTCTTTCTTGCAGTAAAACTTGAAGACAAGATACATCGCCGTTCCACAAGTGAGTCATCTTTAGGCATAGCTATAAAATACAAAATGACGATCGCTAGCTACCTTCCGCTCTAAATATTGCTGAAATTTTACACAAACCATCATTACAATTAAATACTGTCTGCCCGAGAGATAAATACCTGTTCCCAAAATCAAGGTAAGTAATGGTACAATAGTAACGAAAACTTATTTTTTTATATAATCGTTTCTAAAAATTAAAAGCAGAACAATTTGAAGATCGTCACAGAGCATTTGAAAACGCATGAGTTATTACAGTGTTACAAGATACAAGAGCATAAATAGTTTGCTGACGAAAGGGGAAAGGAGGGGTGGGGGGCAAGTTCGGGGATGCAGGGCGCAGTCTGGTCTAACGAACTGAAGCAGACACCTGAAACGAACGAACTACAGAATGTGCTTTCCATACACACCCCTTTCGCTCTCCCAAACGCTTTCTAACGTTCCTTATCGGGACTGGTTTTCATGATTGAGTAACGCCTGGGTGACCGCACTGGGCCATATTTTGCCATTTGGGCTACTAACGATTGAATTTTGAGCAAACTTTTTCTTTAAAGGGATGCAACCAAATTTTTGTTGGTAAATGATATTTTTGGATGATAAAGGCAAATACAGATGTATTTCTGATTTTAATTTAATATAATTTGTAGTTATGTTTCCCACTACGCCACCTTGTGAAATACTGAAATATTGCAACCCGCAAGTTCTCCCAGTCTCCAAACAATGACTCCACTACTAACATGAAGTTGTTATAGATATGTAATTAGGCTACTATACTAGCACTGACATACTTTTAACTTACAATAAGATTAGTGGACCAATCGAAATTGGTTTTCCTCTTCTTTCTTGTTACAAACTTGCCTGTAATTAGAAACTGTCACAAGAGTACTCAGAACAAAAACAGTAAATGGCAGCACCTACATTGAACTTAGCTGCATGTAAGAACCGAACAGATTATCAAAGCAAAGCAACTCATCTCAAGTAAAGCCCAACAACTTGCAGCATTTGGTCTTGAATAAATTATGGGTGCTATCGATATATCGGTACTTAAATCTACCATTGGCTTTGTTGATTATCGATAGTGGATATCCCTTTTCCGTCGTATGATTGAAAATCAAATATCTTTCAACTTCATTGTACAGTAGTTAGATCGTGTGTAATTTCATTTAGGTGATAGAGGATGTCTGGACCTCTTGGTTTCCCACCCCTACCCCTTTGTCCTGAGCGTAGCCGATGCAGGGTACCGCTATTATTCTACGCAAACACAATTTCGTGTCTTCACAGAATCAGTTCATGTAAATTAACGTTATACAAGCATCACGTTGATTCAACGAAAACTAGACGAAAATACATGTGATTCGATAATACTTCCTGTACATGCGTTTTTAAAGTCCAGGAGAAGTGGGCGAAGAGGAAAAAAATGACCTTGTAATGTGCTGGGTAAGACGTCGAGAACATCACGTAGTCTTTTAGCATCGGCGTTTGCCTTGTTATTTCCGTAAATTTACATTGCTTCTCTCGTTTAATTTTCTGTCTTTTTGATCTGTCGCTCTAAGATGTAACTATTATTTATTTCACACAACATAATACGAACTTGCGTTAATAAAGTAGAATCCCAATTCCACAACTCCCGTGGCGCGTTCTTACCTTGTGCTCCTTGGTTGTCCGTGGCTACAGGTGTGGGATTGTATTATACAGGGTGTTACGAAGTACAGGCATTGTGATCATTGGTACCTCAATGCGTACCCACTTCAATGTGATAGTTGTTGTTTCACTGTATCTAACAGTCTTCCCGCAAACACATAATAATTTACTACCTAATGTTTTCTGCACAGTCGTAACTGCACCATTAAGTGGACTATGACTATCGGTATAGACTAACCGTTTTGTGTCCACGTGCCCACACTTCAGCACCTGACATGCTGCCAAGGGAAGGAAGCATTTATGACATTCTATTGCATGTATTAAACATATTAACCGACCTGAGAACATGCTACTCATAAGAACTATAAATATTAGTCTGCAAATGAAGTTAAATCTGATGCAATGTTGTTCAGTGCGCTATCTTCAGTCATCAGTAAAAACATCTACACTTGTACACGTAATAGCCTGTTTATCTAACGTGATTTTAACTCAATAAATAACCACCAAAACTTGGTAGGAAAGTTTGTTTACATTGTTCACTTACACAAACACACAGGACTACGATGCGCTGAAAAATCGAGATGTATATCTGTTGCCACTCTCAAGTTAAGCAGAAAAAATACAGGGCTATTTTCGGAATGTATGGACATATGTATCAGTATGAGCATGTGATTGCTACACCATTTGGTATCGTGTCACGATTCTCTTCACAACAGTTACTACTACCGACCATTTTGAGCTGATGAAGTTGCTCCTTGTATTATAGTGGTATGAGACATCATTGTCCGCCCCCGGTAGCTGAGTAGTCAGCGCGACAGAATGTCCATCCCGGGTCAGATTCCCGGTTGGGTCGGAGATTTTCTCCGCTCAGGGACTGGGTGTTGTGCTGTCCAATCATTGTCATTTCATCTCCATCGAAGCGCAAGTTGCCGAAGTGGCGTCAAATCGAAAGACTAGCCCCAGGCGAACGGTCTACCCGATGGGAGGCCCTAGTCACACGACATTTATTTAGACATCATTCTCATGCTGTCAGGATTATGAAATGTCTGTACGTACTTATTGAATGGTACACTAGGCCGCCCGGTTAGGCGTGCGGACTAACGCAATGTTTTCAGAGCGGGAAGGCGTGCCGGCCCCCTGCACGAAGCCGCCCGGCGGATTACTGTCGAGGACAAGTGTGTTGGCCGGTCTATGGATGGTTTTTAAGGCGGTTTTCCATCTGCCTCGGCGAATTCGGGCTGGTTCCCCTTATTCCGCCTCACTTACACTATGTCGGCGATTGCTGCGCAAACACTATCTCCATGTAATCGTACACCATAATTACTCTACGACGCACACATTGGGGTTACACTCGTCTGGTGTGAGACGAGACGTTCCTGGGGTCGTCCAATGGGGGCCGAACCGCACAATAACTCTGGGTTCGACACACACACACACACACACACACACACACACACACACACACACACACACACACCATTGCTTGCATCATGGCAGATAAATATGTACTATCTACTGGAGGGCTCGGTCTTCCCAGCATTCATCAATCACGACATTACCAGTGGATAGATGTGGAATGATCAGCGAGCTGAGGTCGCCACACCACAACCCCACAGGAAAAAAAATTGAACTATTAATGTCTGTTGGGTCGAGACTGAAGGAAAGTATATTCCTACCGCAATGGGTTTCTGTTGTGATTGGATAATGGTGGGTCGGCTCGAATTGCGAGGTGACTGCTGCATCTGGCCGGGTCGGTTTCCAGGCAGGTGGCACTGCACATGGTGATACTACAGCGCTGGAGGATGCTGGATATGCTGGTTGACGTTGCAGCGCTGGCAGATGCAGGAATGTTGGGCCTCCAGTGGTGGCCTGCATTTTGGTGGCGTCTTCTGTACTTAGATAGAATGGCTTGCATCGATCAATGGACATGTCTTTAATGTGTAGAGCGATTGTCGTATCATTCAGTTGCCTGACTGTGTATGGACCTTGGTAGGACCGGTTCCAGTAATTTTCGAACTGGATCACGTCAGAGGGTAACGTGCTCCATCATTGCCAGGTCTTTGAAAACAATGGTAGCCTAATTACAGCACCGTGTTGTTCCACTTGGTCGCATGGTCCGGATTTCTGTGGGGAAATTTTGAGGACAGAGGGCCAGGTTATTGGTTGAAGTACTCTCGCGGTACGTGCAGAGGTTTCGCATGCGCCAGCTCCGCTAGGAAGGCCTTGTTGTATTAATGCACTGCATTAGCCCAACAGCACTATTGAGAGGGCGTTAGTAAGCGATTCCGTCATGTGTCACATTATACCCGCCTTCAAGAAATGGCGTATACGCTCCATAACGCTCTCTGTGGCTGCATAATATAGCGAATTCCTTGTCAGGTGTATCCTGTACAACTGGGCGATTGCACGAAAGATAACTGACCTCCAATGGCCACCCTGGTCGGTAGTCAGTTGTTGGAGACAGCAAAAAAGTGGCATGGTGATGGTGGTATGGTGATATGGTGAAGTCCTTGTCAGGTGTATGCCGTACAACTGGGCCATTGCACCAGAGATAACTGTCTCCAACTGCCCATCCTGGCTAAAAGTAAGCTAAAACGTGACATCCAACAACTGTTGAAGTTCCAGTGGGAACATCTCCAGCCACCTGTTGTATCTATAGATAGCCATGAGAAAATACCAGTAGTTACGTTCAGCTGGGTGCAGTCCTACAAAAGCCAAATGGGAATCGTGCCTCTGGGATGTCAAAATTTGCGAGTGGAGCTCGAATACCTCATGTTAGTTCGCGCTATTGGCAGGCAAAGCAGGTTTGAGTCCATCTGTGGCAGACCTTCTGTATACCGGGCCACACAAAACACTGCGCTCCTGGCGCCCTCGTAGCACGAATTCTCGAATTGCTGAGCCTGTGTAGAGAGTTAAAACCCTGACGTCATAGAAGGACAGGCACAAATGTCTCCTGTCGACCCGCTGACAGTATATCAGCTCCTCAGTACCTGGCAGCGGCAGTGGCATGTGATACCAGTGCAGAGACGTGTAGCCTTTCGGCAGGTCCACATCATCATTTTGCATTGCTACCTGCTCGACGAAATTCGCAGGTGAAGAAGCGCTTTCCACTCTAGACGAGGCGTCAGCGGTCGCGTTTCTCGAACTACTTATAGGAACGTTGAAATCTGTTTTCGAAGGACAGAGCGGATCAGGTTGTGGAAATGGGCAAAGGTCAACTACTGTTAGTTATACAAGAAGACACACCATTTTATTCCTCAAACCAATGCACAGTTTTCTCTTTAAACAATAAGATCAATTCACGGCTGAGGGCCCGTCACTTCTCCAGAATAAGTTTAAAGGATCGCTTTTAAAACACCAGGATTTAGAGTAACGGTTGAAGGCCTTACTTAAGTAAAATTACAATATCTTCTAGGATAAAGGCCAAATTATGGAAAATTCAAGTTAATCCTTCGGCTGAAAGCGCAATTAAAACATTTATTTACGTAATAAAAGAGAAAGACTTTAAAGATAAGCATTTACACAGTACAACAGAATAACATCTTAAGAAAACTTGAAGTATCTTGTCGACTGAAGGCCCAAGCAATTACTCAAGAATAATTAAAGACAACCTTAAGATAAACATTTACAGAAAACAGGCTGAAGACCGTTTCAATAATTCAAAATAATTAAAGAGAAACCTTACAGACAAGGATTTTAAAGTCACATATTCTTAAACAACCGCGGATGAAGGCCTAAATACAGAGAAACAAGAATTTTAAATGAAACACGGGTGAAGGCCTAATCTTAAAGTTGTTATGAATATTAATACACGGCTGGAGGCTTGGCACAGCACGTGCGACCAAATAACATGGCAATAACAAACAACAAACAGTGGTGCTCAGAAGTGTTCCATGTGTCGGCCTGGGGAGGAAACTCTAACCACAGTTTAGCTGGGACAGACAGCCAAGCGTAACACTAAACGATCGGATTGCAGCACGATGGCCGGCCGCAGCGGCCGAGCGATTCTAGGCGCTTCAGTCGGGAACGGCGCACCGCTATGGTCTCAGGTTCGAATCCTGCCTCGGGCATGGCTGTGTGTGATGTCTTTAGGTTAGTTAGGTTTAAGTAGTTCTAAGTTCGTTGGTTGGTTTGGGGAAGGAGACCAGACAGCGAGGTCATCGGTCTCATCAGATTAGGGAAGGACGGAGAAGGAAGTCGGCCGTGCCCTTTGAAAGGAACCATCCCGACATTTGCCTGGAGCGATATAGGGATATCACGGAAAACCTAAATCAGGATGGCCGGACGCGGGATTGAACCGTCGTCTTCCCGAATGCGAGTCCAGTGTCTAACCACTGCGCCACCTCGCTCGGTAAGTTCTAGGGGACTGATGACCTCAGATGTTGAGTCCCATAGTGCTCAGAGCCATTTGCAGCACGATCTACGGACGGCTGAAGAACCAACCAACAACCTAATCAATTCCCTCTGTCCCAACCGACCAACTGCCTACTCCAGTATGCAGACAGCATTTATCTGCTCAGTGGAGATCACAGAAGCTATACAAGGTTCCACGGAAACACACTTGCGCAGGAGGAACAACCGTAAAAGCAATCACTGTGGAACCAGAAGGACGAATCAATTCGATACACAGGGAGTTTCCATAAGCAGTCGGCGACCAAATACACGTCATCAGATGACACGACCGAGCGACCGACGAACCCAGGTCGTTCCCACTCAAGTTACGTATGTCGGCAAGGGTCGGGAGGGTCTTGGCTGTCCAAAGCTCACTGCAGCTCCAACCCGACTCAACCCCAAGTCCGTTCGGAACTCGGAGACACGGCGACCTGGGCACATTGGCTCGGACCCAACCAAGCAGTGGTAACTCTTGACCACTGGCCACGACATCTCTGCACAAGGAAGGAAACGACCCACGTCCAGCAAGATGACCAAGTGACGATGCCGAGAAAAGGTCAAAAGACCAAATATACGTCGCCCGATGAGACGACCAACCGAACGACCAACCAACCGTCATCCTGCTTCAATCTCCGGACAGTTCATGTGTGTCGCCAGCGGTCGGCAAGTACTGGCTGCCCGCACCTCACTGGCGCTCCGTCCCCGACGCTCCTTCGTCCCCGACCGCTGCTTCGTCCCCGACTGACACTCCGTGCCCGGCTGACTTTTAGACACACGAAGGCCCGGAAATACTAGCGGTCGCTCCAGAGATAGTGGGACAGTGCGACAGCGCTGCTGCTGTTACTCACGGGCAAGCAAACCAGCAGCTTAGTTGCGTCACTAAATCGAATAACAGAAAATGAGGCGACAGAGCAACAAAACCAAGTGACGAGCCATAAACGGCATGACCACGGGCTGTGCATGGCTCACTCATGTCTGCTGTAAAACGGTAATTAAAATTTAAGAGGGTGACTTGCACTTGAGAAGAGTTGTTTGATGACTGAGAAAGGGCGAAATTCAGTGGCCGATTATTCTTGTATATAGTGAAGGCATACGCTTCCACCATGAATGTGAAGTATCTAAATGCTCCATTGGGTGGTAATTTTTCTGTGTAAAATGGTGATCAGGAGCACAGCTTCTCTCTGATCATCTTCGAAGAGAACCCTACCAGAGGCCATTTACATTGTGTTGTAGCAATGCACCGACAGCTCGGGATGAGGCGTCTGAGAAAGCTGCTAAAGTGCGCGTCATTTATGTTGGCGGCCGAGTTTAGGTTCTTTCTGCGCATCTGACGTCACAAAACACAGTCAGCCAATGAACAGAGAACGACGTTGCCAGATCTCGACTGCAGTGCAGAGCATGGATGAGTGGCTTCAGTTTTAGAAACGTTCAGTCATAAATAAAGTAATAGAACAAAAGCAATGTCTTGATACCGGACTTTCTTTTATAGAAAGTTTGAAAAAAGTATTCTTTATACCAATTGGTTCATATTCTATCAATTAATTAAACCAAATAAGAACTAAGACTCCTAATTCAGGCGATAGCAAGGAAAGGTGTTTGTATCAATCTCACGAACCGCTTTTTCGCAATAAAGAACAGCGGTAATTATTTATTTCCTATTGCACTTCGACGAAGCTTGAGTAGATCATAGTCATACCAACAGTGTTTGTCAATATTTTGCGTGATGCGCCAAGATTCTTCATGGCGTTCTGTTGTCGGATGAGCTGCCTTAGCGTAACGGTTAAGATGTTGGGCTCCTACGGGAAAGGTTCTGAGTTCAAACCTTGAGCGATGCTTAATATTTTCATTATTTAAAAACAGTATCGAAGTGCCTTACTTAACGAATTATAATCGTTTGAATGCAATTTTTTGAAATTTCTAGTGCTTTGTCTCTTCATTAATCCTTTCGCTGCTGCAGACACGTACTCCCCGCATTCCGCGCTGTGCGCGATTTTGTCATCAATGCACTGCTCGCCTGTGCAGACACATGGTGTTCCAACTGCTTTGACACACTTAGCATTCGATTCCACAAAAACTATTTGGCCCAAAAATTTGATTTTTACACGTCTTCTTGACTGATACCTTCCCCCCATAAATGACTTAATTTTGTTTCGATGTTCAACACAGTTATTATGCAGCATTAAATGTAGTAAACCATTGCACGAAATTTTGAAGAGTTTGCAGAGGTAGAAGTCCATAGCGTATACTTACCGTATGGTCGATTTTAGTTGCCACAATATTGAGAATGAAATGTGGACAAGGTACCTAAATTTCATATAAAATTTACTGTATAACAATATCTCATTTAATTTAAGTACCACAAAGGTGTCGTATGTAATATTGAGAAATATTCCGTCTTTCGCGAATGTAATAAAATTTTTATTTACACCGGACGCGTTTGGCTTTATGTTAAAGCACTTCAGTCAATGACAAGTATGGCACATACACAATGGTACTCATGTTCTCTTTCTTGTTTTTGTTCCACAGTCGCAATTTTACCAATGGTACTGAAATATATTCCTCTTCTGCAACTGCAATAAACGACTTATTTAGACCAGACGCGTTTCTCTCTTTTGAAGCATCTTCAGTGGACAGTATTTTGTCTCCTCCATTGCCAAGTCACCTTTCGTAGTTTTGTGCTGCGGTAACACAATATTCAACGTTTGTGTTGGCTGATCAGTGTTTTAGCAAATAAATGATGTTTGTGTGTGCCACACACAAAAATTATATTTGACATAGCTCAGAGCACTTCACTGATAGACGGTATATTCAAGTCCTAATGTTTTTGTAAGTCCACAGTTTTGTTTAATGTATTTTGTCTACTTCCTTTTGATTGACTGAAGTGCCTTAAAATAAAGCCAAACGTGCTCAGAGTAAACAAAACTTTTGTTACAGTCGCGAAAGACGGAATATTTCTCAATATTGCATACGACCCCTATGTGGTACTTAAATGAGCTATTGTTATACAGTAAATTTTATATGACATTTAGGTATCTTGTCCACATTTCATTCTCGACTTTGTGGCAGCTAAAATAGATCATACGGAAAGTATACTCTATGGACTTTTACCTCTGCAAACTCTTCAAAATTTTGTGCAGTGGTTTACTATATTTAATGCATAATGACTGCGTTGAACATCGAAACAAAATTAAGTCATTTATGGGGGGAAAGTATCAGTCAAGAAGATGTGTAAAAATCTAATTTTTGGGCCAAATAGGTTTTGTGGAATCGAATGATAAGAGTGTCAAAGCAGTCGGAACACGATGTCTCTGCACAGGCGAGCAGTGCAGTGACAAAATAGCGCACAGCGCGGAATGCAGGGAGCACGTCTTTGTAGCAGCGAAAGGCATAATGCGGCCGTGGTGGCTCTACTTCATGAACTGCGCGCTCCCCCCTAAACGTAAGCTTGCGAACTATGCCATACTATGGCGCTGCTTCTATTGGCGCGTGCGTCGTGTGCAACTGGCAACGCAGCAATCTCCAGCGTCTGGGCGGGCATGCGCGAGCCGCCGAGATAAAAGAATTGATCTATAATGCACCATTGGGGATTGTATGCATAAGAACGGTATCTTGCTTGAGGCTCATCTGTTTGGTTATTTGATTTGGGGCAGGGGACCGAACAGTGATGTCATTGGTCCCGTCAGATTAGGGAAAGATGTGGAAGGAAATCGGCCATGCCCATTCAAAAACCATTCCGACATTTTCCTGAAGGAATTTAGGGAAATCGCGGAAAACCTAAATCCGGAAACCGGAACTGTCGTCCTCCCAAATGAGAGTCGTAGCGCGCTAAACACTCCGCCACCTCGCTAGGTGGCTCATCTGGCTGACTTCGAATGCTGCCTGCTGTTCATCAGCCCAAGTGACACGTGTTGAACACGCACTTTGGGGTTATGATGGTGGCATGGACTGGAACTTCGGCTTCAGTAATTCAGAAGAGCAAAGTCCGTAGCGACACATTCTGCGGGCTGTTTTTAGAGCCAGCTAAGTTATAACTGTGGTGATGTGCTCACCTCGCAGATATGTTGTCGCTGCAGAAACCTGAAATCCAAGGAATGTCAGCTGATTAGCACCGATGACACGTGTATCCAGCTTTGTGAGGATTAAAAAGTCGTCAAACCTTTGGAAAACTATGTAGTTAAAGCCCGGTAGTCCAGGGAAGGCAGGATTCGGTTACGATTGTGGACGGGGCCGTAATCAGTTACTATTGGTTGCCTTTTACAGTTACACCCATTTATTTTAAAATAGTAATTCCAGAGTCAACAATAAATAAAAAATACCACTCGTTATTAATGAAGGAATAAACAACTGTGCAAAAAATAGTGTTTTCGGTGCGTCACAATTTAGCAAATCCATAAAATACAGATAATGTTTAGAAAAAACAAGTCACTATGATCATGGCTGAAGGCGTTACACGCCAAGAGTGGCAATATATTAGGATTGTTGAAGACCTCCAAGCAATTACAAGTTACAGGCATTGCAATATTAAAAATTAAGTGGCCACAAGAACAGCAGAAGGTATCAGACACCAGGAATGGCAGTAAATTAGGTTTTAAGGCTTACTGCTAAAATACAAATTTCGATTTTTTTTAAAGCAAATGACCACAATCGCGGCTGAAAACTTTACATGCCATGAACGGCAATTACATAAAAAATTTAGAAACGTGCTGTAAAACAACAAACACTAGCAAAGGTTAATTAAAAGAAACAAGCAACTGACCACCAAACAGGTGAAATAAGATGATGGTAACCTTCTAACTCAACCCTTACACTACTAGATTTAATCCAGAAGGTGACCGGAACTATTAACTAGACATACATAACCTTTAATGCATGCATTGCAAGTATGGTAATAAATAATACAATAATAATACCAGTCACATACGGTGCTCCAGGAATCGACCCCTGAGAAAGTCCGGCAACAAACACTTTCGTGAGCAATGAGATAGGGAGCTAAGAGTTGCATTCACTTCACAAGATGGCAGCTCACACTAGTGGCAGTCTAACGAATGACTAATGATAATCTTGCTGAAGCTACCTGACGTCCAATGAACCAAAATCAAGAACCGTTGGACTGCACTACGCCCCAGAATACTGTGCTTAGAGCGCCCGGAACGAGAAAGGAATCGCTACCACCAGAGTAGCAGAACCACAAACGGCCTACAATCAAGAAAGCTGTCAAGACCACACGCCTTGCCGGACAGCAGCGGCAAGGCGAGGAAACGTACACTGCCATTACATACACTAACCTCCAGGGCAGGTAACTGGGCCGTTAGCTGCCACCAGGCAGAAAAAATACCGGTAGTTGAACTTGACAAATTGTAACTAGCTGAACTCAGTAAATAGTTATAAGAAGTCAAGGAAAGCTAATGAGATCCGCTTTCCCAAAGCACTCCACTCGCCTCGGCGACACTATGAGCAGCAACACGAACACAAATCACTGGAAAATCGCTAGATGTCACAGTGGTGGAGGTTTCTCTACTCGTATTGAAATATACTCATCTTAAAGCTTGCTGGATCCGGTTTACGACAACGTCGTTCACCCTCGTGACCACAGCCCTTCCATCCGGCAGTTCATGCGTGCCTCCAGCGGTCCCGGCGTGTTGTGGCACTGCGCGGACCTGGCTCCTCCTGAGTCACCAACCGAACTGCAACACTCACACAACATGGAAAAACAACGACGTCGCCCGAAAGGTAGGGCTACAGTTACTACCTATCGATAACCGCGGCTGCTGCCACTAGCGGACAGGCAATGCTTGCGAAACGAGTGGCGCCAGTCAAGATCAGAAGAAGACAAACAACCGCAACCATACCTCCAAGAGAGGGCGGAAACCTACAAACAGCACCAAAGCGAGCCACAGCACGGCTCAGTAGCTTTCTTTCTTGGTCTCCAGTGGATGATGATCCCCCCAACACATCATCGATGTATTCAAGGCAAAAGTCCAATCCCCATAAAACTTCATCAATTAAGCGCTGAAATGTCTGTGCTGCATTCCATTGTTTATACAACATGAATGAGAGTTCAAACAATCCAAAGGAAATAGTCATTGCGATTTTGTAGGTATTCTCTGTTGTCAAACATATTTGTATGTGGAGTTTCACTATGTCCAATGTCGAAAATATGGTGCGCCTCGTCGTTTGGCAAGCTCAGTCTTCAACGCAGGACATGGAGTACAAGTTGGCAACTATCCAGGAGTTGAGACCTCTGTACTTAACACAGGGGCACCGGCCATTCAGTTTCTTTTATATCAGGTAAGGAGAGAAAGCTAGTTGCTTTCTAATGGCCGTGCCATGTCTGCTACGATCACTGCATCGAATTCTGCCTTTGCAATGCGGACTCACTGGAGGATGGGTGGGGAGGGGGGGGGGGCAGCCGTCAGGCCCTGGAGGACCAGGTGTGGTCGTGATGTGACGCGCTGTGCTGCATAGCGAGGCAATCACAGTACAGAAATTTTCTGTGACTGATGGGAACTCATTTAGCAGGCATGTCAGTGGCGGCAGCACAGTGGGTAGGTGTACAGGCAGGTTTCTGCATTGTGTGGGCTGACATACAACATTCAGTGGCGTAACCTCGGCCAAAATTGAAATATCTGAAAAGATGGACATACTGAGAAAAAGAAAACTTCCATTATACCCAGGATGAGGTCGTAGAAGGGCAGGAAATCCTACCACTGCAACTATAAAACGCCATTCGAATGACCTTCATTAACTGTCATTCAAATCTAAAATCATGAGTCCATATGTAGCTGTGAGCAAAGCATTTGCAGCTGCTAAGTCGCAACATGGGCACGATCGCGGCTGCCATAACAGGTACTTCGACAACATCAAAGCCAGTACCTACAAGAAGCTGCCCCTTAGTCACCCTGTCCATTACCATTAAACGTCATGATATGTGCACAGCCTGACACTGTTGGCAGACTGGCCCAGAGATTGGGAGCGACTGTCATTCGCTTTTCCTGCCGAAGAACACAGTGCTCTGCACCTGTGTGTCCTGTCGCCGACCGGACGGTGGTAAAACATTGGTTCTGGTCTGGCGAGGGCGAGCAGTGCATGATGCATCATCTGCGTGTGGGCTTGTGGTCTCGTCGTCTGTATTCACCGAGGGCTATGACGAGCCGTGTCTGCTTGTCAAGACACGGGTGATGTAGTCCAATCGGTATCTGGCAAGCGTTGTATTAAACACCTGCAGAGCGGCGGCCATGGTTACTGTGTTCGTGATTTCTGTGAGCTTGCTCAATTTTGTTTCGTGCATTAACGAGAACAGGGTGCGATGCACCTCCAGCTAGCGAGACACCCACATCAATTTAAGAGGTGGGTCTGGGGTGTTTGGTCCAGCTAAGGTGTGTAAGTGTCACAAGAGCTGAGATGCTTTCCTATCGCCAATATCCCCCTCGTACAAGAATTGTTTCAAGTGTTGCGTATTAAATAGGGAAAGCTGCTGAATGATTTCGCCTGTTGGTAACTCGTACTTAATGAAGGCACTCAGGTGTATGACTACGTCAATAGTCAGCGGCTGTTCACCATCTATGCATATGTGATCAAGTCTTGCGTTATGTGAACGGTGACGAAGTGGTTTTCGATGTTCGTGAACCAGACATGAAATCCGTCCAGAGGGCTGGTGCTATAAATTCCAAGCGGTTCATTCACGCTGCTAGGAAAGTCGCAGGGGGTGGCGGCGGGTGATAGGACTCATCGACCGTGTGGCAGGTATATCCTGGTCTGCACCTGGAGTGCAGGATGGACTGCCCTGGCCGCCGCCAGGCATAGAGGCGTATTGTCTCCTGGACAGCGTGGTGTTCCTAGCGTTGGTCGTTCGAAATGTTGCCGATGGATAGGTGTGGAGTGACTAATGAACTGAGGTCGCCACATGTTTTATGAATAGAGTTAAGTTTTACATAAATGTAATCTACACTAGAAGATAATTAAGCAGGCAATTTAGTCCATTCAAATAGCATTGCGAGTTGCTGACAAACTGCCAGTTCTGTTCGCATGTAAATCGTGTTTATAATATATTGATTTATCTGTGTTGAAAACCCACTAGAGTAAAACCAAAATAACCGCTAAAGAGAGTGTTCCTGTGATGTACATCAAATGATGTCGTTTGGTCTAAGGATTAGGAAACTGAAACCGGGTTCTGTATAGGCAGTGTGACACAAGTTATCCATGTACTTTTATCGATGTTTTAATTTGTTAACAGTATTTAAAACACTGTCTTTAAGTAAGCATAATCACCACAGTCAACGTATTTTGACCTCATGCTTCTAAAGAAGAATCCTAATTCCTTTCTAGAAATGGTTTCATAATTGATATGACCACTGGTCTCATATAAGGCTATCTCGATTAGGTGATGGAAACTATCCAACCCAAAATCAAGTGCGTCACTACGAAAAGCAGAAGCCCCTGACTTGTAAAACTGAGGATAATTTCTAAAAGGGAAACCAAATACAAAAACTTTCACCACACAAACATAGGTGGTAAAATAAATACAAGCAAAGAGATCAACATGGAAAGGGATGGAGAAAAAAAAAAGTAATTTTGTGTATTGACCGAAAGTATCTGGTTTTACTGTTATTTATTTGGCCTCCAGAGTGTGGGCTGTATTTAGCCACAGAAAACACATGCTCACTGTGGTATGATGCATTGATATCACCCCACAGACGTCATAGCAGTGAAACTGTAAGTTTCTATGAGACACCAATAGCAGTTGCGTGGAATCTGGCGGACCAAGTGGGGCACGCCTGCTGAGCCACACCTGCAGCAGGTCTGTACTTCGAGCGCCCCCTGCTGTCGCAATACGGGATGGCCGGCAGACGGCAACGACTCACTCGAACATGCTTGGAGTTACTTAGTTTTGGGAGCCTATCAGAAGCCGCCTCCTCCATAAAGGTCAACATGGATTCTGCAAACAGAGATCCCGCGAAACTCAGCTCGCTCTGTTCCTCCATGAGATCCACAGCGCAGTCAACAACGTCGCACAGTTTTATGCCGTGTTCCTTGGTTTCAGTAAGGCATTTGACACCGTCCCGCATTGCCGTTTAATGAAAAAAATACGACCTTAAAGAGTATCCGAGCTGACTTGCGATTGGATTCAGGACTTTCTTGGAGACAGAACTCAACACGTCGCTCTTAACGGTACAAAATTAACAGATGTAAAGGTAATATCGAAAGTGTCACAGGGAAGTGTGATACGACCTTCGCTGTTTATCTTATATATAAATGATCTGGTAGGACACGTCGGATGCTCTTTAAGGCTATTCACAGATGATGCAGTTCTCTGTACCAAAGTAGCAATTCCAGAAGATAGGAAGAATTTGTAGAACGACCGGCAGGGAATTGATGAATGGTACAGGCACTGGCAGTTGCCCCTGAACGTAAATAAATGTAACATATTGCGCATACGTAGAAAAAGAATTCCACTGCTGTACAGCAACACTATTGATGCCAAACAGCTGGAGGCAGCGTCTGCCGTAAAATATCTAGGCGCACCTATCCAGAGCGACTTTAAGTGGAATGACCACATAAAACAGATAGTGGGAAAAACGGATGTCAGATTCATCAGAAGAATCTTAAGGAAATGTAACTCATCCACGAAAGAAGTGCCTTGTTCGCCGGATTCTTCAGTATTGTTCGTCTGTCTGGGATAACTATCAGGTAGAACTGATAGAGAAGATCCAAAGAAGAGCAGCGCGTTTCGTCACGGGGCCGATTAGCTGGCGAGAGGGCGTTACGGAGATGCTAAACAAACACCACTGGCAGACGTTACAAGAGAGGCGTTGTGTATCTCGGAGAGATTTGCTTTCGAAATTTCGGCACAGAACTTTTCAGGAGAAGTCGGACAACATATTACTTCCCCACAAGGAGGAGAAAATTGGAGAAATTAGAGTCGATACAGAGGCTTACCGACAGTCACTCTTCCCACGCGCTATTCGCGAGTGGAACAGGGTTGGAGGGATCAGGCAGTGGTACCGAAAGTACCCTCCGCCACGCACCATTAGTGGTTTGCGGAGTATGATGTAGATGAAGCTGTAGATGTAGTCGGTGTTCTAGTAGCTGGACTCAGTTCCTTATTGCATTACTTGTGATATCTTTATTCGCTTGGAGAAATACGAGTTAAGCAAATCTTCTGTTTGCTGTATTACTCTTCACTAATCAATTCTGCTGCTGCTCAGCTCTCATACGACAGTTGCTGCACCTCTCTGTAGCCCTTATCGTTGTGTATGAAGTCGGACACAACAGTCACTATATACATTGAGTAGTATTTAGAGAACACACAAATGCGTATTTACGTATATGAGAGTTGAAATTGTAACAAATTGTCCACCATGAAGAATTGTTAACAATTAGATTTAAAAGTTGGTTGAACTGTTTTAATTTAATAGTGCACACCATTTCTGAAATTTCATCACAAGCAAGGTATAAAAATGTAATATGCATACCATTAAATCTACAGATATTTTCAAAAACCCTTGAGAAAACAAATAATTACTTCATAAATTTGAATAAAACTCCAACCGAAACAGGCCATGAAGGCCAAACGGTGCCGACTGGCCGCCATGTCATCCAAAGCCCACAGGCGGCACTGGATGCGGATATGGAGGGGCACGTGGTCAGCACACCGCTCTCCTGGCTGTATGTCAGTTTATGAGACCGGACCCGCTACTTCTCAGTCAAGCAGTCATCGGTTTGCGCTAAAGGGCTGAGGGCACCACGCCTGGCAACAGCGCTCGGCAGAGCAGATGGTCACCCATCCAAGTGCTAGCCCAGCCCAACAGCGCTTAACTACAGACGCCTGACGGGAACTGGTGTTAACAATACGGCCAGGCCGTTGGCTCATAAAGGCGAATGGCTTTAGTAAATGAAAGAGACGAGGCTGATTGAGGAAGGTGCTACCCTACATTCAGCTATGTCTTGAAAAAGTGCAAAGATGCTCATTCAAATTTGAGACACGAAAGCAACATGTTGTTTGAATTAGATTGCGACTCAAAATCACACTCACGTGAAGGGAAACTGTAAATGCTGATCAGATACAGGTTTAGACGGAAATAAGCGTGGCTGAAGCGGAGTCGAATAATGGTGGAAATCCTGATCGGTCGAAATGCGTCATCGAAAACCACAGCTTTGTGAGAATTCTAGGTTGTAATACCGAACAATAACCAACTTTTATTTTCTGTGTCACGTTCCACATCTCTTACCATTGCTGAGGCTCTTGACCTCACGTATGTAGTCTTTGTATGCCAGTTTCAAATCAAGGACAATCCCAACAGATGCCGCTTGCTTCGCTAATACGTCAGTTTCGTCATTATAGTGGATACCAGCATAGAAATGCTCCCACAGAAAATGTCTGCCCATCCGTTTACAGCGAACATATTATAAATCTACATTCAATATCTAAGGACTGGGTATCTTGCTCCATCGCTGGTGTACAGTATTTTGGAAGATGCTGTGGGAGTCAGACACGATTAATACCTTCCAGATGGGAGTTGAAGAAACAATGAGTGCTTCCAAATGTGCAACTGTCTCCGGCGTGAAAAATAGAAGCGCTCTGAGGCAGTTTTAAGGCTTTCTTGACCTCAACCTGAGGGCGCAGAAAAGCACATATAGTATAATAGTCTCTTGGAGTTACAGATCCATCACCAGATATAATCAGGCCACTTAGTTGCAACGCGACGGTTGAATTTGTAATTAACACCAACACTCTCCGAGTTGGTTGTAGTAAAATAATAGGCTGGACTCTGGCAGGTGAGTGTCAACGCGACGGTTGAATTTGTAATGAGCACCAACACTCTCCGAGCTGGTTGTAGTAAAATAATAGGCTGGACTCTGGCAGGTGAGTGTGGCGAAAGCGTATTCAAATAAAGGCAACCTCACCCCACGATACGGGTGAGTGAGCGAAAGCCATTTAAAGCTTCTTCACACGAGTTCGAGTGTGAGTCACCCAGCTTATCCGAGAGTCTAATGTCATTCCTAGGAATCGAGCATGAGGTTATATATGGAAAATGTACTTGCCACACGTAGTGTGACTGTCAGTGAGAGCACTGTTTGATTTGTGAAAAGGGCGATCACCGCCTTCTCAGTCGAAATCTCCAGACCGTTAGTAGACAGCAATTCATCTATGCGTGTTATGATAATAACACCGTTTCTGCCTGAAGATACGAATCAGCACTGAAATAAGCACATCGTTTGCACCCAGCAGAATTTTAGTGGGAGCCGTCATTGTGTGTTCTACACCATAAGTATGCTGTGTGTAAAAGAGGTGGCTTAACATAGAACCCTGCGGCACGCCTTAAGAAATAAGAAAAGGTCCGAGAAGGTGCCTGTGAGTCTGACGTAGATTATTCTTCGACTGACCAGGGTACTGATACCATTAATCACCCTTGGAGGAATTGTGAATCCCGCCAGCTTGTCCAACACGATCGGCATATGAACGTTATCATACGCTTACCAGGGATTAGTCATCCCAAAAGAAACCATTACAGCATCACATAAAACCGTGTAATATCACCCCAGCACTTCATAACCGCCTAGATTCTGTTAGGAAGCTAATCCGTAAGTCTGTGCAGGTACGTCGCATCCAGGTGAGGCCGCTCGCTGAGGATTTTATCGAGCAGTTCCAACAAGTCACACAGATTTTCT
Organism: Schistocerca piceifrons; assembly: GCF_021461385.2. NCBI lineage: Eukaryota > Metazoa > Arthropoda > Insecta > Orthoptera > Acrididae > Schistocerca > Schistocerca piceifrons. The sequence continues at coordinate 561,063,604 of NC_060143.1, forward strand.
GTGGGGCTTCGTTCGTCAGATGATTTTCCAGACCAGAGAGGTACCAGGGTGGAGAAGTGTTCAGGAAACCAGTTACATGTTCTTCCAGCCCGGTGAACTTTGTTGTTGTCGTCTTTGTCTGCTTGTGTGAGCAATGACCTCTAGCGATGTGACCGACTCCAAATTTTCATTGCAAGCAGTTCCAGTCGCAATGTTATCTTGCTAACATGTGGGGATAAAACTTCATTCACTGCCTGCAGCAATTTCTGTCCAATTTTGATTCACAAGCCGTGAAACGCCTCTCCGGTTCCTCTGAGTCAGGATTCTTTTCCGACCATAGTTGTGACGTTGTGAGTCGCGGACAAGTGCGTTACACCGCTGCTTGCACACACCTTGAACCATCCATCGCGAAACACCAACAATCCAGCAGTTTCACATACCTCACGGTCATGGGCACGCCCAAACTCGATTGCCACTTATTGCCATTCTGTCAGGTCCTTACATTTATCCATGTTTACTTACGATTTCCACTTGCAACATAAATGTCTCGCTGATGGCTAGTGCCTTACGCTTACGTTGAGGCAGTGGGATATCGGTTGAGCACACTGCGCTGTCTGAAAAGGGTGAACGATTCATCTGTGCTTGTGCACTGGGATGAGCCCTTCTCTTACTGATGGTTCTGGTGCCTAAACGTGAAGAAAAGCGGCAATGGCTGTTTGTTAAGTTTGTCAGGCTGACGTGACATCCATAGCAAGCGAAAAAAAAAAGATTGTCCGTAGTCCCTTTGGCTTTTTTGTGTTCTGAGTCCGAGGCATCAAATTACTGTTTTAAATAACTTTTCCTGTGTGCTTTTTACCATTCACTACAGTCATTTTACAACACCTGTTGACAAAGCGATCTGTCGATAATAACAAGCTTCATTGGGATGTTTCCCACTTTTCAGAATTGGAACGATTCCTTGCATCGTATATGTTTCCGTGAGGTCCTGTTGCATCAAGTACCAATTGAAAAAATTCAACAGCTTCAGTGAGTTCTTCTTTAGTGAAAGGACGAAGCAAGATACGATGTTGGTCAACAGGAGATGTATGAGTGAGGAATGGGACCATGAGAGGAAAAAGCTTGTCGATGAATTCCTCTAACCAGACAGTGGTAGTAGGTGGACGTGAAGAGAATCTACTGTCTCCTAAGAGCTTTCGTTTAATACCAAATGCTTGTCACAGTATTACTTTACTGAACAAAGAGTAAAATTTAATCAAACTGTGTTTTTTTTCTCTTTACTTTCTCAGGAATTTGTTAATTCACTCATTTTCTATTTTCACTTCCTAGAAGTTACCCGCTGTGGCACTAGGTTTTCAGAGGAAGTCTGCATTTTGCAACTGATCCAGAGCATTCGGGAGTCCACCAAGGAGGACAACGTTGCTTTGGAACAGTATATTCTTTTTTCTCAGAAGTGCTGACATCCGCTGCAAATTCGATAGCGTTGGTTAAAGAACCATATACACTAAAGAGCCAAAGAAACTGGTACACCTGCCTAACATCGTGTAGGGGCCCCCGCGAGCACGCAGAACTGCTACAACACGACGTGGCATGGATTCCACTAATGTCTGAAGAGGGAATTGACACCGTGAATCCTGCAGAGTTGTCCTTAAATCCGTAAGAGTACAAGGAGGTGCGGATCTCTTCTGAGTAGCACGTTGGAAGGCATTCCAGATATGGCCATAGTGTTCGTGTCTGGGGTAATTTGTGTCCAGCGGAAATGTTTATATTCAGAAGTGTGTTCCTGGAGCCAGTCTGTGTCGATTATGGACGTGTTGGGTATCGCATTGCCCTGCTGGAACTGCCCAGGTCCGTCGGAATGCACAATGCACATGAATGAATGCAAGTGATAAGACAGGCTGCTTACGTACGTCTCCCCTGCCAGAGTCTTATCTAGACGTATCGGGGGTCCCATGTCTCTCCATCTGCACTCGCCCCAATCCACTGCGGAACCTCCACCATCTTGAACAGTCCCCTGCTGACATGCAAGGTCCATGGACTCATGAGGTTGCCTCCTTACCTTACACGTCCGTCCACTCGATACAATTATAAACGAGACTCGTCGGACCAGGCTACATGTTTCCAGTCACCAGCAGTCCACTGTCGGTGTTGTCAGGACCAGGCGAGGCGTAAAGCTTTGTGTCGTGCAGTCAGCAAGGGTACACAAGTGGGCTGTCGATTTCGAAAGCCCATATCAATGATGTTTCGGTGAATGGTTCGCACGCTGACACTCGTTGATGACCCAGCATAGGAATCTGCAGTAATTTGCGGCAGAGTTGCCCTTCTGTCACACTGAGCGATTCTCTTCACTAGTCATTGGTCCCGTTCTTGCAGGATCTTTTCCCGGTCGCAGTGGTGTCGGAGATTTGATGTTATATCGGATTACTGATATTCACTGTACACTTGTGAAATGGTCGTACGGGAAAGTCCCCACTTCATCGCTACCTCGGAGATGCTGTGTCCCATCGCTCGTGCGCCGACTGTAACGCCACGTTCAGACTGACTTAAATCTTGATTAACTGCCATTGTAGCAGCCGTAACCTGTCTAACAACTGCTCCAGACACTTGTTGTCTTATATAGACGTTGCCGACCGCAGAGTCGTATTCTGCGTGTTTACATATCCCTGTAGTTGAATACGCATGCCTATACCAGTTTCTTTGGCACTTCAGTGTACGTCTCCTTCCCTAAGTGATGTCCCTTATTTTCGAATACCCGTCGAACTGTGCCCTTATACAGGGTGATTCAAAAAGAATAAACGTTGGTATAAACAGTTTACAGAGAATGGGTGTTTGTGCAAAGGGAAAAGTTCTGGACGGCCGAGAACGAGTGATGAAAATGTATCACGCCTCCAGCAAGCATTTGTTCGCAGCCCAGGAAAATCGACTCGCAGAGCTAGCAGAGAGCTGCAAATTCCACAATCAACTGTATGGAGAGTACTACGAAAAAGTTTAGTTATGAAACCTTATCGTCTGAAATTGGTTCAAGCACTGTCTGCAGCTGCCGCCAGGCAGCCCGTGACCGAGCACTTCATCACTGGCCTCCAAGAAGCCCTGATCTTACCCCCTGCGATTTTTTCTTATGGGGGTATTTTAAGGATATGTTGTTTCGGCCACCTCTCCCAGCCACCATTGATGATTTGAAACGAGAAATAACAGCAGCTATAAAAACTGTTACGCCTGATATGCTACAGAGAGTGTGGAACGAGTTGGAGTATCGGGTTGATATTGCTCGAGTGCCTGGAGGGGCCATATTGAACATCTCTGAACTTGTTTTTGAGTGAAAAAAAAAACCTTTTTAAATACTCTTTGTAATGATGTACAACAGAAGGTTATATTATGTTTCTTTCATTAAATACACATTTTTAAAGTTGTGGTAATCTTTTTGAATCACCCTGTATTTCTCTCAGTTAACTGCCTCTATTATCCACATATTTGCGACATCATATTTGCGAAGTGTGAACGTTTATGTTAATATGAAACTCAACTGGGAGATGATCGGATGCCATTTATTAGGTACAGTAAAACATCAGGTGCAAAGCGTTACATCAACGCAGAACTTCTACAGAAAGGTGAATAGACCACAGCAAAGTGTCTGTTATATCTATGTGTAGAAATTCAATGAGATGCAGGGTGTGCAGTTTGGAACAGTCGTGGAAAATACTGCAAGCACATTAAGACAGACGGCCAGCTTGCATCAGCAGCACCTGAGTGCAGATGCTGTAAGTTGGGTTGCCTATCTTAAGGTGCTTGAAAGACTTTCCTGGCCAGTTTTACTTTCCCGACCCTGTAGTCCAAGAAGCAGTTTTTATCTGGAGGAATGGTTTTGGAGCAGATTGAATGGCTGCAATCGAACCCCGATTTATGAAAAGAATGACCACTTCAGTTTGAAAGATAATCTTCTAAAATGGCCTGCATGCTGCTGACATAGCCACACGGTATTTATCTCTCTCCTGTTTCATAATGTCCGATTTTAAATATCTGTTTCAGAAGGGTAGTTCCACATCTACCTGTCGTCGCACTGCGGGGTGGAAACGCTACGGACTGGGAGAGATTTGCTCCCTGGGCCACATGCATGTTGGAGGTCCTGTTAGCGGGCTGTGGCGGCATGACTTCCCGTGTAACGTAATTGCGAGGCGCCCTCACACCGACGCCGCTGTCCGTCACGGCGGCCGCCTGGCTGGCTGGCTGGCTGGCTGGCTGGCTGGATGGCTGAGCTATCACTGGCCGCGCCATCAGTCAGGATGGCACTGTGCGGTCGCCGCTCGGCCGTCAATATCTGCCGGCCATATTTACTTGTCACTCACGCCTGATTCACTGAGCGGGGCCGCGCGTTTGACACGGCGAACATGCCGCTGCCGCCCGTCAGACCTCGTCACGCTTCCAGCTGTAAAAGGAGCCGGAAAGACAACTGGCACTACGAAATACATGGCGGCTAAAACGGGAACACTTGTTCCTGTACACAGAAACGTGGGTACCGTTTGCGACCTACCCATTTCGTAGTCATTGCAAATAAATACAGGGTGTTACAAGAAGGTACGGCCAAACTTTCAGGAAACATTCCTCACACACAAATAAAGAAAAGATGTTATGTGGACATGTGTCCGGAAACGCTTAATTTCCATGTTAGAGCTCATTTTAGTTTGGTCATTATGTACTGTACTTCCTCGATTCACCGCCAATTGAAGGAAGGTAATGTTGACTTCGGTGCTTGTGTTGACATGCGACTCATTGCTCTACAGTACTAGCATCAAGTACATCAGTACGTATCATCAACAGGTTAGTGTACATCGCGAACGTGGTTTTGCAATCAGTGCAATGTTTACAAATGCGGAGTTGGCAGATGCCCATCTGATGTATGGATTAGCACGGGGCAATAGCCGTGGCTCGGTACGTTTGTATCGAGACAGATTTCCAGAACGAAGGTGAACCGACAGGAAGACGTTCGAAGCAATTGATCGGCGTCTTAAGAGCACGGAACATTCCAGCCTATGACTCGCGACTGGGGAAGACCTAGGACGACGAGGACACCTGAAATGGACGAGGCAATTCTTCTGCAGTTGACGATAACCCTAATGTCAGCGCCAGAGAAGTTGCTACTGTACAAGGTAACGTTGACCACGTCACTGTATGGAGAGTGTTAGCGGAGAACCAGTTGTTTCCGTACCATGTACAGCGTGTGCAGGCACTATCTGCTGCTGATTGGCCTCCACGGGCACACTTCCGCGAGTGGTTCATCCAACAATGTGTCAATCCTCATTTCAGTGTAAATGTTCTCTTTACAGATGAGGCTTCATTCCAACGTGATCAAATTGTAAATTTTCACAATCAGCATGTGTGGGCTGACGAGAATCCGCACGCAATTGTGCAATCACGTCATCAGCACAGATTTTCTGTGAACGTTTGGGCAGGCATTGTTGGTGGGTGATGTCTTGATTGGGCCCCATGTTCTTCCACCTACGCTCAATGGAGCACGTTATCATGATTTCATACGGGATACTCTACCAGTGCTGCTAGAACTTGTGCCTTTACAAGTACGACACAACATGTGGTTCATGCACGATGGAGCTCCTGCACATTTCAGTCGAAATGTTCTTACGCTTCTCAACAACAGATTCGGTGACCAATGCATTGCTAGAGGCTGACCAATTCCATTGCCTCCACGCTCTCCTGACCTCAACCCTTGCTCTTGTCTACGCAACCCCGGTACCAAATGTAGAGACTCATCGTGCTCGTATTGTGGACGGCTGTGATACAATACGACATTCTCCAGGGCTGCATCAGCGCATCAGGGACTCCATGCGACGGAGATTGGTTGCATGTATCCTCGCTAACGGAGGACATTTTGAACATTTCCTGTAACAAAGTGTTTGAAGTCACGCTGGTACGTTCTGCTGCTGTGTGTTTCCATTCCATGATTAATGGGATTTGAAGAGAAGTAATGAAATGAGCTTTAACATGGAAAGTAAGCGTTTCCGGACACATGTCCACGTAACATATTTTCTTTCTTTGTGTGTGAGGAATGTTTCCTGAAAGTTTAGCCGTACCTTTTTGTAACACCCTGTATATCACTCGTCTTCTGTGTATGTAAGGGCAACGGCCTTGCAGCAACGGATACACCGGTTCCCGTGAAATCACCGAAGTCAAGCGCTGTCGGGCGTGGTTGGCACTTGGATGGGTGACCATCCAGGTCGCCATGCGTTGTTGCCATGTTTCGGGGTGCACTCAGCCTCGTGATGCCAATTGAGGAGCTACTCGACCCAATAGTAGCGGCTTCCGTCAAGAATACAATCATACGACCGGGAGAGCGGTGTGCTGATCCCACGCCCCTCCTATCCGCATCCTCCACCGAGGATGACACGGCGGTCGGATGGTCCCGGTAGGGCACTCGTGGCCTGAAGACGGAGTCTTCTGTGTATGTGAAGGTATCTTGTATCGAAATTTCGTTCCAACACTAGAGAGATTTACTGGGAATGATTCTATTGCCTTCCGCTGATCTTTCAGCAGATTTATGCAGAACTTGAACTTAAATATTTGCTACATAGAAGTAGCGTCGTTACCGGCTTCGAACCGCCAGGTTCATTTTCAAACGACTAGTTCACGCACCTTTTACATTAACTTTCGCCTTTTCTTTTTCCAACTGACGAAATTTCCATGGGATCGTGGTGGCGATGCACTGGAACGTAATGGCGCTGATTCTTCACAGGCATCACCACCCAAAGGATATTTCATCAGTCGGGAAAACAAAAGGCTAAAGCAAATGTACAATGTATGTATCTTAATGTGAACTAGCCGTCTGAAGATGCAGCTGTTGGTTCGAAACCGGTAACGGCGCTATTTAAATAAAGATACAGCATTCTAAAAAGGGGCTGGTTGCCGTTATCTTCTGTATAAGAGCCAACCTATATTTTTTACACAGCCACGGGATCAGAACGTCAGTTTTCGAGAAAATAGCCGGTTGATGTGGCCAAGCGGTTCGAATCATGCCTCGGGCATGGATGTGTGTGATGCCCTTAGGTTAGTTAGGTTTAAGTAGTTCTAAGTTCTAGGTGACTGATGACCTCAGATGTTAAGTCCCATAGTGCTCAGAGTCATTAGAACCATTTTCGACAAAATAGCATTAAACGTTTCAGCTGTACCATGATGCTAATGGTTATTGAGGGCTACAATAGCGGTAATTAAACTCTGAACTTTTCAATTTACTACATGCCCTTCATACCAACAAGAAACTCAGTAATACAAATGGAGGGAGACCAAAGTGATAAATCGTTGACGGATACAATGGGAAACGTTGAAAGTACTGTGTTACGAATAATGCTCTGAGCACTATGGTACTTAACACCTGAGGTCATCAGTCCCCTAAACCTAACTAACCTAAGGACATCACACGCATCCATGCCTGAGGTAGGATTCGAACCTGCGACCACAGCAGCAGCGCGGTTCCGGACTTAATACGGTAAGCTTCAGAAGGCTTTTGGAGAGGAAGTTATGTCAAAAAAAATGGTTCAAATGGCTCTGAGCACTATGGGACTCAACTGCTGAGGTCATTAGTCCCCTAGAACTTAGAACTAGTTAAACCTAACTAACCTAAGGACATCACAAACATCCATGCCCGAGGCAGGATTCGAACCTGCGACCGCAGCGGTCTTGCGGTTCCAGACTGCAGCGCCTTTAACCGCACGGCCACTTCGGCAGGCAGTTATGTCAAGAGTTAAAGTTTTTTGTAGGCATAAAATGTTTAGTGATGGCAGAACGAATGTTGAACATGAAGACCGCAGTGGACGACTATCAACCTCTTTGACTCCAAGGGAATTGTTCATAAAATGTGGGTGCCTCCTGGACAAACAGTTAACTAATATTACTACAAAGAAATTTTAGAAAGACTGCGTAAAAGAGTTCTTCGTGTCCGTGCCAACATTGCTGATAATTGGATTCTGCATCACGATAATGCGCCATCCCATACTGCTCTGTCAGTTCAGCAATTTTTAACCTCAAAACAAATTCCAGTACTATCACAGCCATCTTATTCGCCAGATATCGCTCAGTGCGACTTTTTTCTATTTCCATAAGTCAAAACGGCGGTCAAGGGACACCATTTTCAAACAACACTAGATGTCCAAATAGCTGTGACGAGGGTCTTGGAGGATATTACAGAAGATGAGTTCCAGAAATGTTACCATCAATGGCAGAAGCGCTGTAAAAAGTGTGTGCAATCAGAAGGGAACTACTTTGAAGGAGACAACACTAAACTTGATTAAAACGGTAAGTAACTTTTTTTTCACATTAGTTTCACTACTTTATTGTCGCACCTTGTATATCGCATAGTTCTAGACAGAATTGCAGAAGGCAAAAATTGTAGGGGAAGGCAGGCATTGTTACATATCTAACAAACAATGGAGGAAGTTAGAAATGCTACTCTGAGAAGGAGTTGGAGCTCGAGAAGGAGCCATGTTAGGCCGCATACAACCTGTCAGAAGACTTACGAGAAAATAATTTATTCCTCTCAGCTGCCTCTCCAGCTATGATTCCCATGTGCCCCAGCATGTTCACACTACATCGTTGAAAATTGTTATGGCATTCTTGACCTCTTCTTGGCTAACTGCATGTTCTTCGGTCGACATTGCTTAGATGCACATCTGACGTTTCGCCAAGACGACTGCCTGTCATTGTCAAAGCTTCCTGGTGGTGGACTGGAGTCGACTCCGCGGCCGAAGATTACACACTAATCTGCCGGAACATTACGACCACCGACCTACTACCGATGTAAACCCGTCCAGGCGATACCAGCGTCACCTGGTGGGGATTCACTGCTAGTCAGACACACACACGGTGCTTGTAGCGTCTGTAAGAATGCTGTCCGTGTGTAGAGTGCGGACGCCCGCGATCTATCCGTGTTTGACCGAGGGCAGATTGTGATTGCTTGGACTCTCGGCACGAGCATTTTGGAAACTGCATGACTTGTCGGATGTTCATAGACTGCTGTGCTGAGTGTCTTAAACACGAGGTGAAACCAAGGTGAAACCACGTCCAGACATCGTGGGGTTGGGCAGCCACCTCTCATTACAGATTATCAGACGCCGCAGGATAGACATACTGATAAAACACGACGGACAGTGAAATGTGGCGGACTTTAAAGCCGGGCAGAGAGAGTACAAGTTTGTCTGAACACACCCTGCACCGAACACTCCCAGCGAAGTGCTTCTGCAGTCAAGAACCCATCTACATCAACGTCTCAACGTTAACACCATGAGATCGGCAACTACGACTGAAATGGACACGTGACCATAGGCGCTGGATTTTGGCGCAGTGGTAGGGCGTAGAATGGGCTGATGAATCCCGATATCTTCTTCATCATGATGGGAGGGCGTGAAACTAAGAAAGCCTTATGAAGTTTCATCTTTCCCATTAAATATCTACCTTATTGACACCAACGTGCTAATATTCTCGCTACTGTTTCATTCGTATTCACCGATTTACTTTTACTGATACTGGCGTTAGTATGTAATTGCTGTATTTTATTTACTAACATTTCCACCTTCGCTTCATATTAGTATCTACTTTGAGCAAAAGTATCCAACGAAAATTGTATACATTTCTGCAGAATCATAATGGTGTTTTTATGCAAATACTGTATTTCATTTACTAATAATTTCATCTTTATTTACACATCTGTGTCCATATTGAGCAAAAATATCAGACGAAAACAGTATAAACACTGGAAGAAATTTTTCTTTTACTTTTCATTGCGCTTGGTGTCACCATTTCTCCGCACATTGAAATGCAGCGATCATAACAAGTTGCATGTTCTTCCTATCTTATATTTCCTGACTTTGATTTTGATTCTTGCTTCTTCTATGTAGCAGATATCGTTAAGTTACTTAGGTGTATTATTTCTCAAATTTCTGACGAATGCGTTTGATACTTTATCGTAGGAACCGTGAACAGCAGGTAATAATTTCTGGAGCCCAACTTCTGATGTTCCATTAACATTGCTCTCATCAGTACAGTAGCAGCATTAAATTTTTCGCCGATGATTGTTTACAATTAGTTACTTATTAGCGCTATCTGGTGCATATTACTTATTACATGATTTCTCCTAAACGACCGCATTCATGTAAGAATCGCTTGTATAACTTGCTTTACTATTTTTTCGTTCATACCAAAGGAGCCTAGGTAGAGCGCACAACGTCTCATATGAGAGTGAACTACTTACGACAGGTTACTCTGTAGCTGTATGTGAGTGGAAGATGGCCGACTTAGTCCGAAAGCGGTGATTTGGAAATAGAGAGCAGCGAACTGAACACTGAAAAAATTAGAAAGTTTCGCATACATAACGATGGCGAATACCCTCCAGTGACGAACATTTCTAATCTTCATAAAATAGGCTACTTCCGCTGACGTATGCATACCTTTGTATGACACAGCTCTACCAGGTGTAGAAGTATGAAACAGGAATTTCCGCATAGATGGTGCTAGCCGTCAGTGTAGGCCCCGTGAGACTTAGAGAGCCTGTATAGGGAGAGAGTGGCCAACAGGACGATACGGCGGCTATTTTTCTGCCAAACTGCGGGCGGGACTCTTGAATGGCCAGTAGTGGAGTAGTGGAATACACACTCACCGAATCAAAAGCACAAGACGATATGGCGAAATCGTTCGTTAAATGCCTTTCTTTACAGCTATAATATACTCACAGTAGCCTACTACGTACAGCACAGGAAAACTTGATACAGTGGCTGTAAAAATTATTCGTTACTTGCATTTATCTCCTTTAATGTTCGTTTACTAGACATATTGAAATAAAAGTAACGTAAATATAAAAATGTAGTGTATAGCATTTGTTTTGTATCAGAAGTGCATAACGCTAAGGATTTAACGTACCTGTATTACGTCAAATGAATGAAAGTCGTAAGCCGCTCTTTACTTGTAACATGCAAAAAGTGTGAGACGTATTAGTACTTCTTGTCACGTCTTCAAACTTTTCACACAGCCAATTTACAGGTTTGTTTTCAAATTTAACTATATATATATTGCTAGTTGTTTTATACGTGATAAAAAGCAAAAACTACTTACTTCGCATAGATAAGACTACTTGGTTGGTTTCCACAAGGCTCCTGTTTGATTTACATCAGCCGTGTTGACTGCGACTGTCCACTGCTTTCGTCTTTCTTCATTGCGTGGAAATGCTAACATGCGAAATCCACCTTCGCCTCCATTGGAACAACCAAATGCAGCACAACCTGGCATCGTTTACGAACGTCTGCACAAAGAATGACAGTTATCAAAAACAATACTGTACAATTACTAAAGTGTTTACTTCAAACGTGTAGGAATACCGACTTCATCACAAAACGTTTCATTATTTCAACTCGTATTTAAGATCGCAAACGCTAATTACGTACTAAAAAAGATATACAACTAAATCGAACATCCATGCACAACGCATAACAAGTTGTAAGTGGGCTGTTTAGGTTTTTTTATTGGTAACGCCACGTAGCGCTCTATATGAAAATCACTGACTGTGCTGTGTGCAGTATGAGGCTGGTCGGCATTGTTGCAATAGTTGCTATTGTAGTGTTGGGCAGTTGGCTGTTAACGGGGCGCAGCGTTGCGCAGTTGGAGGTGAGCCGCCAGCAGTGGTGGATGTGGGAGAGAGCTGGTGGAGTTTTGAGAGTGGATGATCTGGACGTGTGTCCATCAGAGATAGTTAAATTGTAAGACTGGATATCATGAACTGATATGGAGCACTATTAAGGTAAACACATTGTTTGCTAACTATGCCTATCAGTAGTTAGTGCCTTCAGTAGTTTGAATCTTTTATTTAGCTGGCAGTAGTGGCGCTCGCTGTGTTCCAGTAGTTCGAGAAACGAAGATTTTTGTGAGGTAAGTGATTTGTGAAAGGTATAGGTTAATGTTAGTCAGGGCCATTCTTTTGTAGGGACTTTTGAAAGTCAGATTGCGTTGCGCAAAAAATATTGTGTGTCAGTTTAGTGTTGATCAGAATAAGTAAAGAGAGTAATGTCTGAGTACGTTCAGTTTTGCTAAGCTGTTTGAAAATCAAATAATGTCAGAGGTTTATCAGCACAGTAATTCATTAATTTTTCTAAGATGACGTTTCAAAGTCTCTCAATAATTCAAATACCTTTTAATCGTTTTCTAAAAGTCCTCAGAACTTCAACTCAAAAGCACGGCGAACATAGGAAGCGTGAGAGACGTTTGGCAGAAAAATGGCGCCAAAGCTAATCAACCAGTCACGGGCAACTTCACCTATGGCCACTCCCTCTGTATAGAGGCTCTCTAGTGAGACTGCGTCTGCAGCGCCATCTGCTTCCTGTAACGGCTGACGACGAGTGTCAACACACAGTAACCCAAATGCCATACATCGGTACCTGTTTCAAAACTTTAAACGCGTCACGTTTTGTGCTTACAAACCACGATTTGGAGGTAACATTTGTTTTCTGTATCATTTGAAGAAAACTGCTGCAGAATCGCATAGAATGCTTGTCGAAGCCTTCAGTGAACATGTTCTTCGGACAGCACAGTGTTTCGAGTAGTTCAAAACATTCAAAAGTGGTGATTTTGGTGTGAGAAACGACGAACGAGGGGAACCGCCGAAAAAGTTCCGAGACAACGGATTGCAGGCCTAATTGGATAAAGATGATACACTCAACAGGAATTCGCGGAACGATTGAAAGCGACATAGAAAGCTGTTTCTGTTAGGTTGAAACCTATGGAAGAGGTGCAGAAAGTGTGAAAATGGGTTCCGAATGGAATGAATGAAAGACAGCAAGCAAATCGAAAGACCAATTGTGAAATGCTCCTCGCCAAACACAAAATAAGTTGTTTCTCCATCGAATACTGACAGGTGATTAAAAATGGATACATTTTGAGAATCCTAAGCGCCGTAAATCATGGATGAATCGAGGAAAACCATCGACATCCACAGCAAGACCAAATCTCTTTCGAAAGAAGACAGTGCTTTGTGTTTGATGGGATCAGAAGAGTGCCACCTATTATGAGCTGCTAAAACCTGGCGAAACCGTGAACAGTGATCGCTACCAACAGCAAATACTCGATTTGAATCGAACAGTACGTGAAAAACGACTGGAATATGGAGAAAGGCAACATACAGTCATATTACTCCATGATAACGCCCCACCACACACAGAAAAAACAGGTCAGGGAAACAATCAAGGCACTCAATTGGGTAGTACTAGGGCATACGACTCGTTCTCCAGACTTGGCTCCGTCCGATCATCCTCTATTTCCATCACTGGGACACGCTCTCGCTGAAGAGCTCTTCAGTTCGTACGAAAATGTGCGAAAATGGTTCGCTGACTGGTTCGTTTCAAAAGATGGTTTCTTTGAGGTGGCATTCATAGCCTGCCGGAGAGGTAGGAGAAATGTATAAATAACAATGGAGATTATTTTGAATAAAATATTGTTGATCAGTTTCAAACAACAGACGTGTAACTATTGCAGTCACATTCCGATTTCATACTTCTATAACTGGTACTCTGTGATGCTCAATGTAGACTGCTATTTCATCTGTTTGTCATTCCTACTGTAAATAACTAAGCAGAGAGGCAAAACTGCACCGTTTAGGAAACAAAAGCCGTTAGTGACAGAGAGCATTTTCTGCCGTTCATCATATTATCACAAACACGGACTTGCCGTATAGCCCTTGCATAGCTGATCACACGGTTCTTCCACTAACGCGACGGCCTCATTCCACAAGTTCGCGACAATCAGATAGCGCTCGCGATTTACACGCGTTCGCTTCCATTGCTGTACGCTGAACCAGTAATAATTACCCAAGACCCGTCGTATCACACAAGCATATTAGTCCCTGCAATTTCCTGTTCGTTTAATTGCTGATATAACGGTTCTGCTCTGAAATTCATAGCCACATCCACTGCCTCTGATACTGAACATCACAACGTTTACAGAATTAAAGGTCACGTGATGAATGGCTGATAGCAGTACCATTTTCCTTCGGTTGTCTGTCACACGCCAGAACTGGTAATTAATTCCAAATATCCCATATTGTTAACCCTGTTGCCCCACTCGTTGCTTGCTGAAAAGAGCATAGATTCCTCAAGCAGCTCGCTCTACCCAGTTGGACAGGGAATGAAAGGTGGAATAGCTTCGATATCTTGTTACTAACTTCAGTTATCCTTCTCAGCTAATAAAAGACCAGGCTGTAATCCCAAGATCCTAAATTGTTGACTAGATTAAAACTAAAAAGGCAGAAAAGTAATGTGAATGTGGTGCATGTGTATTCAAAGGAACACAGGGAAAAATATGTTGTAATTTATGCTACCACAGTGCCCTCTGGACTATGGCGACAGTAATGTGTTACAGCATTTAAAAAAAAGTTAGTAATAAGAAGTAATGACGTGGATCTTACGTGAATAGTGTTTACGTCAATAGTTCTAATTAGAGCATAAAGGCTGATGTAAATCTCCTATGTCGAGAAAATAATGAACCAAGAACAATAAACTTTCCAGACTGTGCTGATGTTAAAGTTGATACCATTTAGAATGTTTCGGTGTGAAAATTTGAACGTTCGTCGTTAGTCATACATTCTATGAATGTGCATCGCAAGTCTGAATTGCGTGTTCGCACAGTAAGCAGTACGGGGCAGTTCGTCAAGTGGTTCCTTCATCTCTTCGGAAGATTAGTTGTCGAATGTCACTATGGTTTCTTCCTACAATCCTTTAGACGCTTCCCGTAAAAACTGAATGGCGTATAATTAATGATTATACTGACAGCTTTTGCGGACAGTGAAAATATTTGTTAGATGTCTAATTTAAGCATCGCCGGATTAGTCTTACACTTCCTAAATCACCGATTGGCCATGAAATGGTCATAATATCTCATCGACTCTTGATTTTGCAATTATCATCCAGTGATTTGTCAAAAGTACTGCCCTTAGGCAAATCATCGATCTTTTATATGCCGTTACATTCCCAAGGGCATAATATATTTTTCTAAACAGTAGTTTAGCAGTTTCCTATCAGTATCTCAGACACAACTTACGTTGCATTCCCTGTAACTACATTTCATCTTGGAGAATATAGCGCTGATCTTACAGCGATAAACCCTTTTTCGGATTTTTCTCGAAAGTCACTATAATAATCTATCCCAGTTTCTAAATATCATTAAGGAAGAAGACAACAGAAACAGTGATAGTTTCATCTGATCAACGATTAACGTTACCATATCCCGTCTTGACTTATCTGACGACAGCATGTAGGTCACTTCCTCACATTTTTTCACCAGTGGTACTCAATGCAGAATGTATCTTGAGAAACACTTTAATTGGAAACGAATAAGTCTCTTTCAACATGTAATGAGTAAAAAGTTAGTGTCTAGCGAATCACTGTCAAGAGAGTCACTTTTACTCTGTGGTCCAGTCACCTTTCCAGTTTGGAAAATGCTTCCAGTTACCGTCGACTATACATTGCACGTACCGTCTCTAAAACTACTGGCGGAAACAGTGTTGCTGTTAAATTAGCACACAGCAATTTTATCGAAATTATACAATATAATACGTTACTTGATTCAGGACTACACTGCAGATTGAACTCAACACGTCGTACTAAAGGAGGCAAAATCCGTAGATGTGTAGGAATGTTCTGAGGATATACTATTTTCAGTACATATAAATGGTGTTTTGCATAGGAAGGTTGCAACTCAAGAAACTGAAATACAAGGAGGCCAGCGGAGAATATATGATTGGTATGGAGCTGGCTGTTGACTTCGAACGTAGGTAAATGGACCGTATTGCATATAAATAGATGAAGATCTCCCAGTATCGTTTGACTATTGGCGGGAAAACACATCTACAGGTATAAAATTCCTGTATAGAATCGTCTTAAGCGACCTAAAATGGAATGACAATATGAAACTAATTCTAAGGAAATCAGACGCCATGTATAAATTCACTCAAAGAATATATACGAAGAGGGAGAGAGAGAGAGAGAGAGAGACAGGAAGTGGGAAAAAGTTTCAAACCTTTTGTCACGCGATTTTTTAGTGAACATTACCGGAATTGCTCAACAAACTGTAGTGCAGCCGTAACAGGGGAAAAACTCAAATTTGACTCATACAAAGGTTCGTCAACTTTCGGTCTTCGCGCGCGGTAGTGTTATACCTGGGAGGTAGTGCGTCTAGGAACACGTGACCTTTCTTTGTTTGCACTGGCGTCCGTTTTTTAGGAACACATCAGGGGACGAGCACTAGATACTGCGATAATCACTTTCTGCCGTTTTCTACAGAGTCATTACAGAGGTTGCGGTTTGTACTGTGGTGTCACCGCCAGACACCACACTTGCTAGGTGGTAACTTAAATCGGCCGCGGTCCATTTAGTACATGTCGGACCCGCGTGTCGCCACTGTGTGATCGCAGACCTAGCGCCACCACAAGGCAGGTCTCGTGATACGAACGAGCACTCGCCCAGTTGTACGGACGACCTAGCTAGCGACTAGATGTACGAAGCCTTTCTCTCTCATTAGCCGAGAGACAGAATAGCCTTCAGCTAAGTTAATGGCTACGAACTAGCAAGGCGCCATTAGCCTTACAGTGATTGTAATTAAAGTCTCCTGTGTATAGTCAAGAGCGATGTACCACAATGATTGATTAAAGATAAGTATTAATCCAGCTACGTACTTTTCTTCATAGCATTAATTACGTAGCCTGTTCCAGTACTTCACGCCCGTCTGCGTTAGTCTAGCGTGCATTTTCAGCCATCTCGATCTACAAGGTGTTGGCCCAGCTGCCGACACATCACATGGCGACGAGTCTACAAAGGATCTTGTGTTTTACTTTGCCCTAATTTATTTGTGTCATGGCTTCGCCACATTCTCCAGATGTACTGTCCGAATTTTATCGCTTGCAGAATCAGCAGACGCAGGCGTTATTGGATGCCCTTGGACAGCTCGTCCAGGGTCAACGTGCCATTCAAACCGATGCGGCCGCCACCGCTTCACCGGTACCGCAGCCACCACCTGCCGTTGCACCACCATTTCGAAGTTTTGATGAAACCCACGAGACTTGGCGGGAATGGTCCCGCCAGTTTGCCTTCCACCTCGCCGCCTACAGAATTCAAGGTAATGAGCGGCAGCCGTTTCTGCTTTCTTGTGTCGGTGTGTCCACCTACCGTGTGATAGTGAAATTGTTTCCCCGACGCGACGTAGCAACTCTGTCCTACGAGGAAATTTTGTCTGCTTTAGATGCCTATTTCAAAGAAACAGTTAATATGGTTGCCAAACGGTATACGTTTTTTCGTATAAAACGTACGGCCGGTCAAACTAATAGGGAGTGGGTAGCAACATTGCAAGGACTTACTAGGGACTGTGCCTTTGACTGTGACTGTGGTCTTTCTTATTCAGATACAATAGTACGTGATGCTATTGCACAGAACGTTTCTGATGTTCGCATACGGGAGCAAATATTGAAACTTGTTAATCCCTCCCTTCAACAAGTGATAGACATATTGGATAGACAAGACACACTTGACTGTGCTCAGGAATCTTTTGAAACTTCGCCAGCAGTGTGTAACATTAACCGGCCCGCCGGGCGAGCTGCGCGGCCCAATCAACTGCCATCGCACAAACAAACGCAGCTGCCGCCGCGCTCTAAGCCACGTGTGCCGCGCCAGCCCACAAATGAAGTGAAATCATGCCCGCGGTGTGCTACTAGACATTCGCGTGAACATTGCCCGTCACGCCAAGCTATTTGCTTTTTCTGTAATAGGAAAGGACATGTTCAAAGTGTTTGCCAGAAAAAGCTCCGATCAGACAATCACATTCATTCCAGGCCCTTTGCTTCGCGCCGGAATCGAACCAAGGACACTCAGGATCGTCGACCTTCGCCCATGGACATTCATGTCGTTAATTCCGCTTCGTCCAGTGCCACTTTCTCTAACAGTGACTGTGTTCGTCCCACAAAACCTATGCGTCGACGTCGCCGGAAATCACGTCAATTAGCAAGTGATTCTGTACCAGTGTCTATTCAAATTGCACAAAACAGTCGCTCTTGTCGTCAGCAGGACAATAAACTTTTTGTGGACTTAGACTTTGAAGGCAAAGTGATACCATTCCAGCTCGATACCGGAGCTGCAGTTTCATTGCTCAATCACGACACGTACAAACAACTGGGCACACCTCCGTTGCGTGCCGCAAATGTTCAGTTAAAAGGTTATTCTGGACAGACAATTCCTGTGTTAGGACAGTGCACTCTTTTTGCAACATTTAAAGGACAAACAAAACTTGTGTCGTTTTACGTTCTTCGTTCTTCTACTGCAGTGAACTTGTTTGGCTTAGATTTATTTCAGTTGTTTAACATGTCTATTGTAAATCAGGTGCTATCAGTGAATCAAACTGTGCCTTCAGACAGTGTTTCTCGTCTGTGTGACGAATTTGCAGACATTTTTGCACCGGGCTTACGTTGCGCTAAAAACTATGAAGCACATTTGGAACTGAAGGTCAACGCGCAACCGAAATTTTTCAGAGAGCGCAATGTTCCTCACGCATTGCGTCATGAGGTCGCAAGAACATTGAACAATGTAGAATCACAAGGTGTGAGTGAATGTGCGCAATGCCTCTTCTCTTTCAGCTCCGCTTCATCGCGTACGCCGTGCAGGTGTTCCGTTTCTCTGGACGACGGCATGCGGACGCGTTGTTCGCCAGTTGAAATCGGCGTTGCTTTCTAATACTTGCCTCACGCCTTTCGATCCCCAGAAACCCCTTTTGTTGATGGTAGATGCATCGGCTTTCGGGATCGGTGCTGTCCTTGCACACAAAGTTGGCTCGCATGATCGCCCTATTGCCTTTGCGTCCAAATTGCTCTCGTCTGCGCAAAGAAATTATTCCCAGATAGAGAAAGAAGCTTTGGCTCTCGTGTTTGGTGTTACTAAGTTCCATGATTTCTTGTATGGTCGTCATTTTACCATCATCACAGACCACAAACCTTTGACATCGCTTTTTCATCCGAGCAAGCCTGTACCTCCACGTACAGCGCAGAAATTCATTCGCTGGTCTGTTTTCCTCTCGCAGTACCGCTACGATATCTTGTATCGGTCCACTGCAAAGCACGGCAACGCTGATGCGTTGTCCCGTTTGCCTGTTGCTGAGGATAAAGCATTCGATTCTTCCGAACTTCTTGCATGTTCATTGATTCGGAAACCGATGAAGTGGTCGAATCGTTTCCGATCGATTTTCGTCGTGTCGCTACCGCCACAGCTGCTGACCCTGTCCTTGCTACTGTTTTACGTTTTGTTGCTACGCAATGGCCTTTGTCAAAGTCTCGGATCGAGGATCCGTTGGTTCGCCGATTTTTTGCTCACAAGGAGAGACTTTTTGTTCGACGTGGTGTTTTGTTGTTGCGTTCTGATAATGATCAGTCCAGAGTCGTGGTCCCACGTTCGTTACAGTCCTCTGTTTTACGGCTTCTTCACCAAGGACATTGGGGTATAGTGCGAACGAAACAACTTGCTCGTCAGCACTGTACTTGGTTCGGAATCGATGCTGCGATTACGAATATGTGTTCTTCTTGCATGGCGTGTGCCGAACAACAGTCCGCACCGCCGCGGAAAGTTTTTGCGTGGCCAACAGCCACTTCCCCTTGGCAACGCTTGCACATTGATTTTGCTGGTCCATTCTGGAATGCTCGATGGTTGGTTCTGGTCGACGCCTTCAGTAATTTTCCTTTTGTTGTCCGGATGTCTTCCACGACGTCCTCCGCCACCATCCAAGCGTTGTCTGCTATCTTTTGCATTGAAGGTCTTCCGCAGACTATTGTTTCCGACAATGGCCCACAATTCATGTCCGCAGAATTTCAGTCATTCTGCCAGGCCAATGGTATTCAACATCTGACATCCGCGCCGTTTTCGCCTCAGTCAAACGGTGCCGCTGAACGATTGGTCCGGACTTTCAAGTCACAGATGTTGAAATTGAAAGAGTCGCATTCTCGGGAGGACGCATTGTTGCTCTTTTTGTCCTCGTATCGCTCTCAGCCCCGCGATGGTCGCTCGCCGGCTGAGTTGCTCCATGGTCGTCCTCATCGCACCTTGATGTCTTTGCTGCATCCGCCGCATCAGGTTCCTGTGCAGCGGCAGACTCCTGCTTTTGCTCCCGGCGACGTTGTATTCAATCGCAACTATCGCGGTTCACGGCGTTGGCTCGCAGGGCGCATTCTTCGCTGCCTCGACCGCGCGATGTATTTGGTTTTGGGGGCCTCTGGTGAGGTGCGTCGGCATCTCAATCAGCTGCACCTCTGTCGTCGCACGGGTTCTGCCGCTCCCCGTCTGCTTTCAGCGACGGTGCCGTCCGGTCAGCGCACTGGGGACCCATCTACTGGCTCGCCTCATCCCCAGGTGTTACCGACGATGCCTTCAATTTTA
Organism: Schistocerca piceifrons; assembly: GCF_021461385.2. NCBI lineage: Eukaryota > Metazoa > Arthropoda > Insecta > Orthoptera > Acrididae > Schistocerca > Schistocerca piceifrons. The sequence continues at coordinate 561,084,021 of NC_060143.1, forward strand.
CCCCATGGCGACGCGCCGCCGCAGCAGCCGCCGCTGCCTCCGCCGCCGCAGCCGCCGGTCCTCCGGCCGGCGCCGCCCGCATTCGACGCTTCGCTGCAGCCGCCAAGCGCCTCCCTGGGTCACGCGCCGCCGATCGCTTCCCGTGACCAGCTGTCCTCCGCAATGGACCTCTTGCCCGTTCCGGACCACATGACGTCATCGCGCGTCGGCTACCCCGACGCAATGGAGGTCGACCCTTCGGCCCCTCCTGTTTCTTTACGGGCGCATACACCGCATGTTGACGTGCACCCTGGACTAGGTTTTCAGGCGTTTCCTAGCTCCCCTCGGACCGAATGGCCGGGTGCGGGTGGAACAGCCTCGCCTGTTGTTAGGCTCCCCACCTCATCGCATACGTCAACATGGGGTCCTCCCCACGGCGGGCGGAAGCCTTATCTCACGACCGTTCGCCGATTTGCGGGGGAGGAATGTGGTGTCACAGCCAGACACCACACTTGCTAGGTGGTAACTTAAATCGGCCGCGGTCCATTTAGTACATGTCGGACCCGCGTGTCGCCACTGTGTGATCGCAGACCTAGCGCCACCACAAGGCAGGTCTCGTGATACGAACGAGCACTCGCCCCAGTTGTACGGACGACCTAGCTAGCGACTAGATGTACGAAGCCTTTCTCTCTCATTAGCCGAGAGACAGAATAGCCTTCAGCTAAGTTAATGGCTACGAACTAGCAAGGCGCCATTAGCCTTACAGTGATTGTAATTAAAGTCTCCTGTGTATAGTCAAGAGCGATGTACCACAATGATTGATTAAAGATAAGTATTAATCCAGCTACGTACTTTTCTTCATAGCATTAATTACGTAGCCTGTTCCAGTACTTCACGCCCGTCTGCGTTAGTCTAGCGTGCATTTTCAGCCATCTCGATCTACAAGGTGTTGGCCCAGCTGCCGACACATCATGTACAACGTTTGTAAATATTACGACTTCTACATGTTTAAGTATTAAGACGGATATTTTGCAAGACTGCGTTTATTTTGCCATAAAACAGTATTAATGAAAGACGGTAAAGTAGAAACAGTGTAAAGAATACAGAACACAAATATTTGCAATATGCCTAACGGTAGACAAAAATGTTCTTCGCTTTTCCACACAAATTCCAATAACAGGTTAATGTGCTGAGAAGGGGAGTGTGGCCATCTCTGGCAGCAATATGTATATCTGACAACGACGCGGCACACTGTGAATAATATCATCAATCTCATGTTGAGGCAATGATGCCCATACTTCCTGCAGAGCTGCTCGCAAGTGTGGGAGAGTGGTTGGTGAATGCTGACATAATGAAACCCTTGTCCGTAGTGAATCCCAGACATGCTCTATGGGAGTCAAATCGGGAGAGCGAGTAGGCCACGTCTTGTATACAATATCATCAGTTTACAAGGAAACATCAACCACCCGTGCTGTATGAGGTCCAGCGTAGTAGTCCATCAATACGATGTCTAGGCCTGCAGCACCTCGCAACAACCGAACGTGGGAACTCAAGATCTCTTCACGATACCTGACAGCGGTTAAGCCTTATCGATTCCCCCGTACAATTTTATGAAGAGTTGTCAACGTAATCCCTGCTGAAACCGTTAGTGATCCTCCTCGATATCGGTCTCTTTCCGCAATGTTTGGCACTAGAAATCGTGTTCCACTTTCCCTCTCGATGCGAATCCGCCGAGAGTCACTCTCTGTACCAAACCGGGACTCACCTTTGAAACGAAGAGAGGCCTACTGTTCATACGTCCAGGTGGCATGTTGCCGACAGCACTCTAGATGTTCCCTTCTGTGAAGACGCGTACAGCAGATCTCCGACAACAAAGGACACTCTACTAAAGCCTTCTGTTTACCGTTTTATGTGTAAGTGTAAAAAACTATTTTTCCGATCTCATTAAAACTATACGAGAAGTTCGACTTGAAGAAAATGTAAATTACTAGAGAACATGTTGACATTTAGTATTTTGTAAGTACTGGTTTTAACGTTGAATATATTGTAGATTCTCGTTTTATCTTTAACATGTCAACGCATTTTTCGTCAACTGTTCAGTTGTTTAATAAGACATGGAGTACATTTATATCGCAAATTGGCCACGTGTATTTACCTGTACTGAGGTATGTGTAAAATAATTCAATCTATGTATTATGTACGGTGGGGCAAATAAAAGTGACCCAGAAAACTGAGTTCTATGGTACAAAAAGAAAAAAAAATACAGCAGAGGCAAGTAAATACAGTGCTAAGCTTATTACAGCAGATGTTGAAAGTGACCACCACTCATCTCTTGACGCTTTAGTACCCTGGTCAGCAAGTTTCTGAAGGTGAATCTAAGCTGGACTGCTGGAATTGCCACAGTCTCATCTTCTGCTGCAGTTTTTGTGAACCATATGAAGGTTGTTGCCACACCTTAGACTTGACCGCCACACAAGGTAATCGTATACCTGGATCGCCAGCTAACACGGCGACTAGATTGACCTCTGTTAACAACTCTGTCAGGAGTGAAGATGGTGTAATCGTGCTCCAAGCAACGGCTGGCTGTATGGACATTTGTTCCATCCTGTTGGAAGTAGGCGTAGGTCTTTTCATCGACAAATTCACGTCCAATCGTATCTGGTCGTCCAGGCCACTTTTATTTGCCCCACCTTGTATTAATGATATGTAAGCTAGATTTCATAATTCAATATGCTTTACACTTTATGTGTAATGTTCATATATCAAATGATGGCAACTCAGGGTACTGACATCGGTTACCATAAAAGAATATTGGGGCTATTCGAAAATTAAGGTCCGATCGGGTGTGAAAGGGAAACCACAGTGAAAATCCAATGAAGCTTTGCACAGATGCGTTGGGCAGTGTCTCTAGTACGCCCGTCGATCGCGTCACGTCATTCTTTTCAGTTTTGAGCGCACAATGAGCACATAGAGATGCCTAGAAAATGGTATCTGCCGCCAAATATGAGGGCCTGGTGAGAGATTTCGCCAGGAGTCATGCAGCCCACACAACATAACTGTGATGTGTTTCCTTATTCATGACAAATCTCTACTGCACACCAAAGGCAGCGTTTTCGATGGGAAGTGTTAGATCACACACCACACAGCACGTAACTGGCTCCCCCTTCAGATTCATCTCTGCTCTCGCCAACCGCTGGCTCTGAAAACAATATTTTCGCACAGACAACGAGTTGTAGCACTGGCGGCTGTTCTCTATGACGAGGGTATTGGAAAGTTGGTGCAGCGCTACGACAAAAATCTAATTTGGAGCGGCGACTGTGTAGAGAAGTAGCTGGAAGGCGTAGTTTAGCTGTTGCGCCGTGGTTTCCATTTCGTGACCGATCGGACCTCACTTTCACAGTAGCCCTCGTATATTTTATAAATGCGATCCTGGCCGAGTTGTCTTTCTTGAAGTTTATTATTCAGCATGAGCACGTTAGGACTATACGAAGACTGAAATCACGATTTTGACCTTGTCTGCATCGTATAGTATCTTCATGGAGGGTATCAAGCAATCCATTAATTCAACTGTATCGACAAGTACGATAAGTAGCGTAACGTAAGCCACTGATCGGCTCCGTTACTTGCGTCACGTACCTGGAACGCCTAGAGGCTGGCGTTCACGCTCGATGCAAAAAAAAAAAAAAAAAAAAAAAAATGGTTCAAATGGCTTTGAGCACTATGGGACTCAACATCTTAGGTCATAAGTCCCCTAGAACTTAGAACTACTTAAACCTAACTAACCTAAGGACATCACACACACCCATGCCCGAGGCAGGTTTCGAACCTGCGACCGTAGCAGTCCCGCGGTTCCGGACTGCAGCGCCAGAACCGCACGGCCACCGCGGCCGGCTCAGGCTCGATGCAGACAGTGGCCAAAATGTCTCGGTCGATCAGAATAGACTCAGAAGTGCAGAGGGCGTATAAGTCTTCCTCGGGGAACCCGAGCAGCAACATCAATTTCACTCACTCCGTGTATTTATAAACGCCGGTAGTTCTGTAACCTACGTTATCTTCCACAGGCTCCATGAGCTGACGTATGAGGGTTGCCCAGAAAGTAGTGCACCGCATTTTCTTCTTCAACAATTCATTATTGAAAGTAATGAGCATTGTGCAAATGAATGGTGTTTTACCTACACACCCTATTTTTCCACGTAATCTCCATTCCGTTCTGTGGCATTCCTCCAGCGCGAAACAAGGGCGTGTATGCCCTGTCGGTACCAATCCTCGTCCTGGTGGCGGAGCCAGCGCTTCACTGTGTCAATCACCTCCTCATCGTCCTCAAATTGTCTTCCACGAATGGCAGCCTTTAATGGTCCAAACAAGTGGAAGTTCGAGGGGGCAAGGTCAGGGCTGTAGGGTGGATGGGGTAACACAGTCAAAATGGCTCTGCGAACTATGGAACTTAAAATCTGAGGTCATCAGTCCCCTAGAACGTAGAACTACTTAAACCTAACTGCCCGAGGCAGGATTCGAACCTGCGACCATAGCGGTCGCACGGCTCCAGACTGTAGCGCCTAGAACCGCTCGGCGTAAGACAGTCCAACACTGTTTTGCGATGTGTTCACTAGTCCTCATACTTGTGTGGGCCCGAGCGTTATCGTGTTGCAAGGATACATCTCCTGGGTTTCTGTGACGGGGAAGTCGCCAGAGGAGCGCTTTGAGTTTTGTTAATGTGTTAACATATGCTTCCGAATTAATGTACCGCCTCTTGGCATCACATCAATGAGATCCACACCTTCACAGTCCCAGAAAACGGTGATCATGACCTTACCGGCGGAATGAGTTGCTTTGAATTTTTTTTTTTTTCTGTGGGGTATGATAATGGTGTCATTCCATCGACTGTCGTTCTGTTTCGGGCTCAAAACAGTGAACCTAGGTTTCACCACCAGTCACAGTCCGGGACAAGAAAGTCTCCTCCTCAGCTTCAAAACGTAGCAATAAATCAAGACTATTTTTCTGTGCGATGTGTGATGCATCGATAGACATAGCGGGACCCATCACGCACACACTGTTGAATATCCAAGAGTGTTGATAACTGCACGCACAATTCTTTTGCTGATTGACAGATGCAGCGGCAACTGCTGAGTCGTAATGCATCTGTCCTCACGAATGAAATCGTCATCTCGCTACAACATGTCAGGTGGGACAGCCGTGGATGGTCTCCCTGACCTCTGCAAATCGTGGAGATCCGCCAAACCGCCTTCTGATGACCTCACTCTCGACAGCAGATGTTCTATAGACTTTACACAAGGGTTTGTGAATACTGCACACAGTGTCCTCCTCGCCAGTGAAAAATTCAATGACGGTACGTTGCTTGTAACGTACGTCACCTACAGACGCTATTTTGAAACTGTCCTTCAGCTACGCCATCAATCGGATGTGACGAAAACTTGGCACCCTCACTCAGGCGATATCAAATAATACACTAGTGGCCATTAAAATTGCTACACCACGAAGATGACGTGCTAGACACGCGAAATTTAACCGACAGGAAGCAGAATATGGAATCGGTGAGTTCAGGAGGGTAATGCGGAACGCCGTGCTGGATCCCAACGGCCTCGTATCACTAGCAGTCGAGATGACAGGCATCTTATCCGATGGCTGTAATGGATCGTGCAGTCATGCCTCGATCCTTGAGGCAACAGATGGGGACGTTATCAAGACAGAAGCGATCTGCACGAACAGTTTACGACGTTCGCAGCAGCATGGACTATCAGCTCGGAGACCATGGCCGCAGTTACCCTGACGCTGCATGACAGGCAGGAGCACCTGCGATGGTGTACTCAACGACGAACCTGGGTGCACGAATGGCAAAACGTCATTTTTTCCGATGAATCCAGGTTCTGTTTACAGCATCATGATGGTCACATCCGTGTTTGGTGACACCGCAGTGAATGCACATTGGAAGCGTGTATTTGCCATCGCGATACTGGCGTATCACCCGGCGTGATGGTATGGGGTGACATTGGTTACACGTCTCGGTCACCTCTTGTTCGCATTGACGGCACTCTGAACATTGGACGTTACATTTCAGATATGTGATGACCGGTGGCTCTACCCTTCATTCGATCCCTGCGAAACCCTACATTTCAGCAGGATAATGCACGACCGCATGTTGCAGGTCCTGTACGGGCCTTTCTGGATTCAGAAAATGTTCAACTACTGCCCTGGCCAGCACATTCTCCAGATGTCTCACCAACTGAAAACGTCTGGTCAATGGTGGCCGAGCAACTGGCTCGTCACAATACGCCAGTCACTGCTCTTGATAAACTGTGGTATCGTGTTGAAGCTGCATGGGCATCTGTACCTGTACACGCCATCCAAGCTCTGTTTGACTCAATGCCCAGGCGTATCAAGGCCGTTATTACGCCAGAGGTGGTGGTTCTGGATACTGATTTCTCAGGATATACGCACCCAAATTGCGTGAAAATGTAGTGACATATCAGTTCTAGAACAATATATTTGTTCAATGAATACCCGTTTACCATCTGCATTTATCGTGGTGTAGCAATTTTAATGGCCAGTGGTGTACATAGGTAACGTTTCGCATTCGTAGCACTGTTTTCGAGTGGAAAAAAAAAAATGCGGCGCATTACTTTCTCGGCTACCCTCGTATTTTAGCTGGGTAGTTCATGTTTCTTATTCTCTGGAGGTGGGTAATGTTCCTTGCCACTGGATAATACGCAGGCCGTTCCCTCAGGCTATCCGACTGATTCCCGATGAGACGTCACCCTGTGGGCGGCGCCCAAAGACCCTGCTGCCCGGCAGTGTGTGGACCGTTTCTGGGCGGCGGCTCCCACGCGACGCCACACCACGGCACAGCACAGCGCAGCGCAGCTACGGCCCGTGGCGGCTGTTGGCGGCTGCTATGCCGTGATTTATCGGCCAATATCGGCGCGGGCAGAGGCGTGGCCGTGATCCAGGCAGGCGTGACAGGGGAGGGTGTCGGCCCGCGGCACTCGTGGCTGCGCCTCCACAGCGGGGATTACTGCGACGACGCTGCGAGGGCCGCCGCAGCTGGCGAGCTTCATCTTCAGTAGCCCAACTTCTCAGTCGCCAGCGCGCGACCTCGCGCTACGTGTCCAGTCACAGGAGGGCTTGAGAAAATGTGGAAGCGATATTGACCGAGACTGGAACCGGACCGTTCCAAGGGAGGTACACGCATCTCAAGATGAAGATAATACGAGGGGCTTTCAGTAAGTAATGCAACACTTTTTTTTCTTTTTCACTTTCGGTAAGAAAAAATGCAGAATTTTTTGCGCGACATCGTTGAATGAAACTTGCTGGCTGATTAAAACTGTGTGGCGGACCGAGACTCAAACTCGGCACCTTTGCCTTTCGCGGGCAAGGGCTCTACCGACAGAGCTACACAAGCACGACTCACGCCCCGTCCTCACAGCTTTAATTTCTCCAGTACCTCGTCTCCTAGTAGTACTAGGCACGTGGCATTGCAGACTAAAAGGAGGCATCGCGTGATGACATTAGCACATTGTAAGGAGAAGGAAGAGGTGACGGCATTGTATGATGACATAAGCACATCGTAAGGAGACCTCCCGTCACGACACAACACACCAGGGGTACCTCAGACATAAGATTCCTGCCATACAGAAACAGCAGCACACAAATATTTTGACTAAAGAGTAACAGCTATGAAACTACCTGGCAGATTAAAACTGTGTACCGGACCGAGACTCGAACTCGTGGCCTTTGCTTTTCGCGGGCAAGTGCTCTACGAACTGAGCTACCCAAGAACGACTCACGCCCCGTCCTCACAGCTTTAATTCCGCCAGTAGCTCGTCTCCTATCTTGGTGGAACACTTGCCCGCGAAAGGCAAAAGTTCGAGTCTCGGTCCGGCACACAGTTTTAATTTGCCAGGAAGTTTCATATCAGCGCATTTCATTCTAGAAATATCCCCCAGGATGTAGCTAAGCCATGTCTCTGCAATATCCTTTCTTGCAGGAGTGCTAGTTCTGCAAGGTTCGCAGGAGAGCTTCTGTAAAGTGGGAGACGAGGAACAGGCAGAAGTAAAGCTGTGAGGACGGGGCGTGAGTCGTGCGTGGGTAGCTGAGTTGGTAGAGCACCTGGTCGCGAAAGCCAAAGGTCCGGAGGTCCAGTCTCGGTCCGGCACACAGTTTTAATCTGCCAGGAAGTTTAATATCAGCGCACACTCCACTGCAGAGTGAAAGTCTCATTCTGATATCGTGGAATGTTCGCGCTGCGGCCCCTGTATCTACATCTACATAGATACTCCACAAGGCACATACTCTGCGTGGCTGAGGGTACTGTGAACCACTATTCGTCACTTCCTTTCCTGTTCTACTCGGAAGTACAGCGAGGCAAAAACTACTGTCTGTATGGCTTCGTATGAGTCCTAGTTTCTCGTATGTTATCTTCGTGGTCCTTACGTGCAGTGTATGTTGACGCCAGTAGAATCGTTCGGCAGTCACCTTCAAATGCCGGTTCTCTAAATTTTCTCAATAATATTTCTAGAAAAGAGCGTCGCCTTCCCTCCAGGGATTCTCATTTGAGTTCCCAAAGCATCTCCGTAACACTTACGTGTTGTTCGAGCCTACCGGTAACTAAATCTAGCAGACCGCCTCTGGATTGCTTCGATGTCTTCCTTCATTTCGACCTGGTACGGATCCCAAACACTCGAGCAGTACTCAAGATAGGTCGCACATGCGTCGTATATGTAGTCTCTTTCAAAGGTGGACCACTCTTTCCTAAAATAAATGATAATTAGTTGAAACCCTCAGCTGCTGACAGCGGGAGATCCCGGGTTCGAGTCCCGGTCAGGGCACACATTTTCAGCTGTCCCCATCGAGGTACATCAACAATACCTGTCGGCAGCTGAGGGTTTCAATGAATTATCATTTATGCTAGAGAAGCTGCACAGTCATCAATGGTATTTGTTCTTTCGAGGTTACTATCTTCATATATATATACTCTTTCCTAAAATTCTCTCAACAAACCGAACTCGACCATTCGCCCCCTGCCACAGTTCGCTTACCTCGTTCCACCTGGTATCGCTTTGCAATGTTATGCACAGACATTTAAAGGCCTTGGTCATGTCAAGTAGCACATTAGTAATACTGTAACAGATTTCTTCACATTTAGGGCTAGCTTCCATTCATCACACCAACCGGAAATTTTCTCTAAGTCGTCTTGTATCTTCCTAAAGTCACTGAACTTCGACACCTTACCGTACACCACGTCATCATCAGCAAACAACCACAGGCTGCTATCCACCCCGTCCGCCACATCATTTATGCATACAGACAACAATAGGGGTGCTATCACACCTCCTTGGGGCACTCCTGACGTCGAGGGCAACATGCTGGGTTCTATTATTTAAGAAATCTTTGAGCCACTCACATATCTGGGGGAAATCTAGAAATATGGAATCTGCCTGTTTCCCTTCATCCACAATTCTCTGTATATCGTGTGAGAAAAGGGCCAGGTAAGTTACTTTCACTCGAGCGATGCTTTCTAAAACCATGCTGATTCGTGCTCATAAGCTTCTCAGTCTCAAGGAAGTTTACTATATTCAAACTGAGAATACGTTTAAAGACTCCGACTGGCGTAGTTTTACGTAATTACGATAGGTGGCGGCGATATGTGTAACATTCAAAGTTGCGTCTCTAACGGAGGTGCCTTCCAAGCAGACAGCTGTCACTTGTAACGTTCCCTGGCAGCACACACACTATTAATCAAAGGAAATGACATTTAATTGTACTATGTACGCTATGAAGCAATTCGTATGTACTGTAATTGTTTAACAAAAAATATTATTTAATTTTGTATAAAGGACATTCGTTATTATTGTAATATTTTCTGTAATAATATTCTCGATGTATTTATGATTGTAATATTTGTATACTCATAATGTAATTACGAAATATGTTAATATCTGCGATAAGAAAAATGTAAAATACAGCCACAGAGGGGAGTAATGTTGTAAGATTGCAAAGAGACATTAACGGTCGGCAGTGGTATAAATTGGAATACATAATGTGCATTCTTTGTCGTCTTCCTCGAGAGCTGAGAGAGACAGGAACCTGTGACGTAGCATTTTATGAATGAGTAGATTTCTTTTGTCTGTATCTATCTTTAGCCGCCATTAGAGGAGAAATTACAAACTAATGTAAGTTGAATTATTGTTGTGGTCTAAATACATTATAATTTATCAAAATTGTGTATTACTAATGTAAATTAGCTTGCCTATGTCATCTATAATATTTCTTTAAGGAATTTTCAGTATTTTTAGCGATTATCGTTGGTGTTGCTGGGCTGTGCCGCGACCGAACGATTTGCAGCGGCGGCACATTTGAAAAATTGTTCCGCTAAGAAAAATCAACCAAACCCGTAAATCGGGAGCAGATAAAATTAGCAGTGAATTACGAAAATATTTTTCTTTTACAGCAATCCTGAGACTGACGGAATTTATTACTGGTTTCACATTTGTGCATTCATAGGCGGATAGTTACCGTTGAAGTTTAACAATCTGTTGTTTCTTTCAATTTCTAAAGCAAATAACTTAAACGTATAGTGAAGTGTGTTTTATTAATGATAATTAAACGTTCAGGTCGGCTTGGCAATATTTAACCATTTTCTGCTAACAGAGACAGTCTTGTGTTCCATAGCTAACGCCGGGAAAGAATTCAGTAAATATTTAAAAAACCATTGCATTTACAAAATGTGTGCCAAGGCCGAAATACGTAAAAAATTTAATTTATACAATTTTCAACTAAATGTTCTTCATCAGTTAATATGAATTTATCAGCATGAGAGGGTTGACTAAGGTTCATGTAATTTTAAATATGTTTAATTCTGTCTAAATGAATTTTTATTACCACACGTAAATAAGGGGTTCTACAACAAAGTTCGTACTGAAAGAGCAAATAACAAAAACAATTTAAAGTAACATTCCTTCCCTCCATTTTCATCCACTTTCATTCATTTTATTTCTTTTTTTTTTTATTTCATTAAACACTGACTTTCTTAAAGTGGAAAACCGGAGCATAGCAAGTATTCATAGTGGCTTGCACACAATGTCTACAGAGACATGGCAGTGAACATAACAGTGGTGAGTCGTTGGCAGAGGCGTCTGTCACCATAGCAGCGATGTCGGGCAAACCTTTTCGATCTCCCATGTGCCGACGGCCGCACACAGCTGTGATCCTGCAGTGTTAGAACGTGCGGACACCCTCATTCGAGGTGATCGACGTATTGCAGTCAAACAACTGGCTACTCAACTGGACGTCTCGTTCACAAACCGAGATGGAGTAACAAAATGTGTGTGCCTGATGGGTTCTTCACCACCTAACAGAAGACCATATAGACCAACGAAGATCATCTGCTCGGCCCAATGTAGGACACCCTCAGCGGGAAGCAGTACGTGGATGATGGGGATGTTATTGTGCAGCAGTACGTTGACTCCGACGTCGACCATTAGAGTGGCACCATTGGGGGCATACAGGCCCTGTCAGTGAGGTGGCATAAGCCTGTCGTATTGAACGGAAATTATGTTGAAAATGGGATTTAATAGCCAAAAGTGTGCTGAATAATATCGTGATTTCTGAAAAGGAATGTGTTGCATTATTTGTTGAACGCCTGTCGTAGACTTTTGACGGTTACCTCAGTTAAGGCACCTCAGAGAAACTTCCGTGGTACTAGAGGCGGCCCTAGAGGACAAAAACTATATCAGAAGTGAGATACTGGACGAATTCCACAAACAGTCTAGTTTTGCCTGTGGCTGCTAATCTAAGATGAAGAGGTTCTACAACTTGACGATGGAAAAAAGGTAATAGCGTAGGCAGCCCACTGCTTGAAATAATCTGACAAAATCCTGTGTGTCCGTCCCGTAGACAATCCAGACACTGCTAACAGGCCAAGGGGTACGTAGTGTAACGTCACTGGCTATCTTACAATCTCCTTTTCAGCTCATGGTTAAGCACAGGTAAAATATGACAGATTTACAGGCACAAATACTTCCACATGAACAAAGTCGCAGATGAGAAAAAGAACAATGAAGATACGATAGGGTGGTTGCAGTTCGAATGTCTGAGAGAGGAGCACCATTTGGTACTAAGATCTACTCTTACAGTGCTTATAACAGGGACAAGGAGGCACTAGGCCACGAACTCTTACATCCACACTCTGCATTTCATGCCATACAGATGTAATCACTGTTCTGTAATTCGTACTGCCCCTTCACCACACGATAGTTTTCCTTCTCTTTCCGTTCTGAATATTTTTCGTCATTCCACCACTGGTCCCATATTACTGTTGCTAGGAAAAAATATTCTTTAACAACGTACTGCTGAAGTTACTGTTGCTAGGAAAAACTATTCTTTAACAACGTACTGCTGAAGAAGCTGTTATGTTTCACTAACGATTTCATTCGCCTCATCTTCAAACTTTGTGACGCGTTTTTAATCCAGTATTTCATGTAAACCGTTCTGAATCATTGGTTTACGGGCGTTGCGTCGAATGATGTTGTGAAAGCTGTACATTTTCAGGTGCTTACTGGGGTGTTCTGCAGTGGCTCGTCGACATATGTGGTGGCTCACTAGAAAAGCGCAGACACCAGTGGGTGGGGCTATAACGTCATCATCGATGAATCAAAGAGGGCTACGACATCCAGACCATCAGACGGGGAAAGCAGCCACGGTCTCCGCAAGCGCGACGCGGGAAAAGCGCAGCCTCAAATCATGGCTTCTCGCACGCGCGGGCAGTGTGTTGAATATCTGTTTCTGGGATGGCAGCACTGTAGGAACGAAGAATCTTTGACACAGATGGGAATTCTTGGAGTGTACAGTGTAATGCATGAACGCACTTTTGGAACTTGTAAGTTGCAAATAGATTACGAGGAGGAATGATGACGCGGAGCAGTGGTTGAATAACATACGGACATAAAAAAGATTTCGAAATGAAGAACAACGTATTATTTGATAAGGTAAAAAGCTTATTTTTATTTTTGTAGACTTTTGTTGTTGGTCCACTTCACCCCCGTCACTGTTTGGTTTTTGATTGTTATTCTATTGCTTGATCTTCTGAGTAAATTTACTGTACCATGGAAGTTATTAGATTAAATGAATTTTCATATTACAATCTATAATGGTTTTCTCTAATAAGTACCTTCCTAACTGAAATTTCAGAGCTTAAAGTTTGAGTCATGTTTTTCATTGGCATTCTGTGTCTACATATGAACCCAATTTTCCTAAACTAACTGTAGTCAGTTTCTGGCAGTATTTTTTTAGCTGTTGCGGAGACTTACTGTGTTGCTGTTTCTGCCGGTACTTCATTTTGCAGGTGAGGTTCATAGTACGTGATTGTTTCTCTTCCTTTGCGCAACGTAGGTTCTGTCAGCTTCTTTGTTTATACCAGCGTCAACCGCCATATGTCAGTGCTGAAATTTTCGTGTGTTTCCGTTACATTTTTTTTTCAAACAATGCTCACTGACTTGGTCTACTCAGCGTGAAATTATTAGTTTGGTTATTTACTTGCTTATGAATAATGTCGATTTTCACATATTCACGATTCTTTTCAATTTCATGTGAGTGATGTGGCTTTGAGTTCAGTAGCACTTTTAGTCCGTCAGTTCACATTCCAAGGTTTATATTTAGGATAACACACCTACACACACACACACACACACACACACACACACACACACACACACACACACAATTAAAGCCTATGCATTTACAGTGTTCTGCTTACACACTAAACATATTTCAACACACGGCATTCATCTTCAGAAAATCCTCCTTAACTAACTTAAGCACGTATTTTGCAACTTGAGATTATAGGCATGTTAAGATAAACGGGTAAATACCATTATCTAGAAAAAGTGTTATCTTTAAGAAGTATTGATTATTTACCACGGTACTGAAATACTGAGTTGCAACTGACTAAACATTGTTCAGTAATATATTTCTTTCTAAACACACCGATTTCCTTGAATATATGTGTAGAATACGGGCGCCTTTCACTTAGCTTACGTTACAAACGGTTTGCATTCCAAGAAGATCAGAAACTTTTCAGTATATTTGGCGATCGAATGTTGAACAGGGTGAATATCTGTCTTAACTCAACGGCATGCGTTCTAATATTCCACTGTGTATAGCTTCTGTGTAAGAGAAGCTCATGTAAAAGACCATAATTCATCATTCATGAACATATTGCAAAATATTCCATTCTGCATCATCAAATAACAGCATCGCTCGATAATAATAGACGCACGTTAAAAGTTTTGTAGTAATTACATTCTTTATCCTCGGGAATGCATCGCTCTATATCGATTTCCAGTATCAGCAAACTCAGATTCGCTCATCACAGAAATTAATACAGCAGTTAATTTTTTACGCATTTGATGCAGATCGGGTACTTGTATATATTATCCGAAAAAAATTAGCACTAAATCTCGGCGTAATGGTTTGGCGATAGTATTACAGAGCCACGTGCCGCTTCGCGTTTTTCCCGCACCCAACGCCGGCGCTAAGCGCAATTAAATTGTTTCACTGCTGGAGTCATGTCGTCATTAGGACTCGCCCTTTCATTTCAATTAACTTTATTTGCGTCACATAACGGCCGTATTCGGTAATTAAGCTAATACATTTTTTCAATCAGGAATTAACAATCAGCAAGCATTAAACAAAGGCCGGGAGTAATTGGATGTCTAGTTTACTGCTCACAGTTGCAGTGGGAATCATACAGTAGTTTAATTATTCTCAATCCGCCCTGATTTTGCACAGATACGGCACATTACGTAATTTAATAGATTACTCTGGTTTCGGCCTGTAAACAAGGGACGTTCGGACGGTCCTGCCGAACACGGCGCAGTAATTCAAGTACAAATCTCTATCAATTGCTAACTCGGATCAACTAGCCCGTGGTATCGTAGCGATACTGGGCCACTTTTGTCCTTCACAAAGCATCGCAACACTTAAATTACGTGAGAGCTGAAAAGGCTTCGATGTTTCTTAATTAGTTACTTATGCGGCCATTTAAAAAATATCCAACGAGTTATCTTTACAGCTAAAGGACACACTTTAAAAAAAGGAAGTAACTAGTTAATGAATATAGTGATATCTGAAAACACAATTATACTCTTTATATATATCACATCATTGGTCACTGCGGACAATCTACACCGCACGACACTACACACAGACACACACACACACACACACACATACACACACACACACACACACACACACACACACACACACACAAACGCACACGCACACGCACACAAACACACGTACACAATGAATTAGATATTGAGTTCAAGAGAATTGAAAGATGTTACAATTTCCCATCACAGATCCTAGGCTTATAAGTTTAAAGAATAATTACAGCAGAATGACACTTATCACTAAATAATATCCATTTTTTACCATTCTCTATTATATAAATAACCATTGAGTTTCTGATTTGCGCTACTTTAAGCAGTCACGTCGATTAAATATCCAGTATTTAACAATGCAAAACAGTATGAAATCGAATGAGCATGTAAGGACTGCAGTGGAGAAGGCGAATGGTCGACTTCGGTTTATTCGGAGGATTTTAGGAAAGTGTGGGTCATCTGTAAAGTACTGTACGTAGGCCACTTACGTGACCAACTGTTGAATATTGTTCAAGTGTTTGGGATCCGCAGCAGGCCGGGTTAGAGGAAGACATCGAAGCAGTTCAGAGAGGGTCTGCTAGATTTGTTCCAACAACACGCCAGTATTGCGGATTTGCTTAGGGAACTCAAATAAGAATTACTCGAGGGAAGGTGACGACGAGCAGTACTGAGAAAAATTAGAGAACCAGCATTTGAGGCTGACTGAAAAGCGATTCTACGGCCGCCAAAGTAAATTTCGCGTAAGGATCGTAAGAATAGAGATATTAGGGATGGTACGGTAGCATATAGGCAGTCGTTTTTCCATCGCTCTATTTGCCGGCAGAACAGAAACCATACGGAGGCTTACAGAGTATGTATGTGGTTGTAGATGTAGATGTGGAATTATGTCAGAGGTACCTCACCTGACCCTTTTAATGTTTTGATTTTATATGTGTCTTTATTCTCCTTGCGGAATTTATTGAACAACTTTATTCCACTGCAGAAAATGCTGTTTTGTGTTTTTTGTTTGTTTACTCTTGACAAATGTAAATTTAGTCTGGCTCTTGTTCTATGACCATGAATGCTACTGCTTTTGAGGTAATTTTCTGATATACTTCTTGATGTGCATAACAGTATTGTGTATATACATACAATGACAGTTAAAATCCCTAGCTTTTTAAACAGATCTGTACAGGGAGCTCTGTTGGCATTTTTAATCATTATTCTAAAAGACCTTACTGATAATCTCATTACGGAGTCCGTATCGTTTGCCTGGGACACCCAAAAAGGGTCCATTTCTAATAAAAGGGTTCGTAAACGAGTAGTAGGCAATTCCTGTCTTAGGCACTGTCAGTTAGTCATTGATGACATGACTCTAAGGGTGTGCCGAAGACTAGCACCGTATTCAACCTGTTTACATATGATGTTTGATGTTTCACCGGATTCCTAGCCGGCCGAAGTGGCCGTGCGGTTAAAGGCGCTGCAGTCTGGAACCGCAAGACCGCTACGGTCGCAGGTTCGAATCCTGCCTCGGGCATGGATGTTTGTGACGTCCTTAGGTTAGTTATGTTTACCTAGTTCTAAGTTCTAGGGGACTAATGACCTCAGCAGTTGAGTCCCATAGTGCTCAGAGCCATTTGAACCATTTGAACCGGAATCCTAATATTCGCGGTACACTCGTGAAATGGTCGAACGGGAAAATACCCACTTCATCGTTACCTCGGAGATGCTGCGTCCCATCGCTGGTGCACATACTACAACACCACGTTCAAACTCACCTAACTCTTGATAACCTGCCATCGTAGCAACTGGAACCGATCTAACAACTCCGCGAGACACTTGCTGTCTTATGTAGGCTTTGCCGACTACAATGACGTATTCTGCCTATTTACATACATCTGTATTTGAATACGTACGCCTATACGACATTCTTTGGCGCTTCAATGTATCATTCACTTCCATAAGGCAGCGTTAAACAGCCATTACACTACAGAAATTGGGTTGAGTATCCGACCGGGTTTTGTTTCGCAATGTCCTACTTATGGTGCCACACCTTATTTGTAACTCATGTAGTGTAGTATGTTTGTCTCATTAGTCAAAATATACATTATAGCCAAGGTGCCTAAAGTTGGAGACTTGTTCAGGTAATCTGTTGTCGGTTATTATTTTGGTTGTGATTCGGTTTCTTCCTAACGAAAGCATCACCTTTCTTTTTGTTCTGGAAATATTTAGATTACATTGAGCACGGCTGTAACGTATGTAACGTACTTTGCACTCCATCTTCTATTTTATTTATAAGTGGAAGGTCGTCAAGACAACAATGTATTAATATACTCCCTTTGTCCTAGGTTAATTCCTTGTGTTGGTAGCGTACTTCGCTACGTGTGAGTGATGTCCTATAAATATATAATAAACAGTGTCAGAGAAAGACCACATGCTTGTCTTATTCCTTGATTTCTAATTAATACTTGTTGCTGTCTTCCTTTTCGCTGAACTATCGGTATATTCAAAGATAGGCTCATTATTGCTTATATAAAGTGCTTACGGTACCCACAACCTTGTATAATTTCCATAGTATCTTCCTATCTACGTTGTCGAACGCCATTTCAAAATCAACGAACGCAATACAGGTCAGAAGGTTATATTCTCTACGCTTCTCGAATGTTCTATTTCCTGTGTGTATATTATCTAAGGTACACTCCTGGAAATTGAAATAAGAACACCGTGAATTCATTGTCCCAGGAAGGGGAAACTTTATTGACACATTCCTGGGGTCAGATACATCACATGATCACACTGACAGAACCACAGGCACACAGACACACGCAACAGAGCATGCACAATGTCGGCACTAGTACAGTGTATATCCACCTTTCGCAGCAATGCAGGCTGCTATTCTCCCATGGAGACGATCGTAGAGATGCTGGATGTAGTCCTGTGGAATGGCTTGCCATGCCATTTCTACCTGGCGCCTCAGTTGGACCAGCGTTCGTGCTGGACGTGCAGACCGCGTGAGACGACGCTTCATCCAGTCCCAAACATGCTCAATGGGGGACAGATCCGGAGATCTTGCTGGCCAGGGTAGTTGACTTACACCTTCTAGAGCACATTGGGTGGCATGGGATACATGCGGACGTGCATTGTCCTGTTGGAACAGCAAGTTCCCTTGCCGGTCTAGGAATGGTAGAACGATGGGTTCGATGACGGTTTGGATGTACCGTGCACTATTCAGTGTCCCCTCGACGATCACCAGTGGTGTACGGCCAGTGTAGGAGATCGCTCCCCACACCATGATGCCGGGTGTTGGCCCTGTGTGCCTCGGTCGTATGCAGTCCTGATTGTGGCGCTCACCTGCACGGCGCCAAACACGCATACGACCACCATTGGCACCAAGGCAGAAGCGACTCTCATCGCTGAAGACGACACGTCTCCATTCGTCCCTCCATTCACGCCTGTCGCGACACCACTGGAGGCGGGCTGCACGATGTTGGGGCGTGAGCGGAAGACGGCCTAACGGTGTGCGGGACCGTAGCCCAGTTTCATGGAGACGGTTGCGAATGGTCCTCGCCGATACCCCAGGAGCAACAGTGTCCCTAATTTGCTGGGAAGTGGCGGTGCGGTCCCCTACGGCACTGCGTAGGATCCTACGGTCTTGGGGTGCATCCGTGCGTCGCTGCGGTCCGGTCCCAGGTCGACGGGCACGTGCACCTTCCGCCGACCACTGGCGACAACATCGATGTACTGTGGAGACCTCACGCCCCACGTGTTGAGCAATTCGGTGGTACGTCCACCCGGCCTCTCGCATGCCCACTATACGCCCTCGCTCAAAGTCCGTCAACTGCACATACGGTTCACGTCCACGCTGTCGCGGCATGCTACCAGTGTTAAAGACTGCGATGGAGCTCCGTATGCCACGGCAAACTGGCTGACACTGACGGCGGCGGTGCACAAATGCTGCGCAGCTAGCGGCATTCGACGGCCAACACCGCGGTTCCTGGTGTGTCCGCTGTGCCGTGCGTGTGATCATTGCTTGTACAGCCCTCTCGCAGTGTCCGGAGCAAGTATGGTGGGTCTGACACACCGGTGTCAATGTGTTCTTTTTTCCATTTCCAGGAGTGTAGATCTTCTTTTACTAAACCCATTTGGAACTTCAGATAATTTTGATTCTGCTATGGGTTGGAAATGAGCATTAAGTATCTTAGCATGTACTTTCTGTCCCCTTTTCTACCTATTTATTCCTCCGTAATTTTTTGTTCTTTCTTGAAGACTGATACTATATTTGTTACCTTCCACTGCTCCGGTATCCTGTTTCCATGTCACCATATAAAGGGTGGAGCAGAGGAAACGCATGTTTCTTGAACCGCTAGTACGTGACGACGAGAAAGGGTATTGACCATGAATGAATGTTGGCAAACTGCCTACACAATGCAGTTTCAGTCGCTATGGAGAGTTGGAGCGTAAAGCATCGTGTGTTCGTTGTCGAGCTGTACTTCAGAAACAATGATTCCGTTGTCACAGTGCAACGTGTTTTCCGTCAAAATTTTACAGTTGGACGACGAGGTGCAGTGCCTGATCGAAATACTGTACTGCGATGGGTTGCAGCGTTTAGAGGTACTGTATCTGTGATGAAAAGGAAACCAACTGGTCTTCCCCGTTCAGTTCGTACTCCGGAAAATGCAGACTGAGTGAGAACGGCAGTTCTTGTTAGTCTGTAGCGATCGGCTAGACGACAGGCTGTAGCGCTGGGTACGTCACGTCGTTCGCTTCACCGCATCTCACATGACGATCTTAAGTATCGGCCGAACAAGATAATGATCGTCCAGCAGCTTAGTGAGGGGAATTTTGTGCAGCGCAGAGAGTTTTGTCGCGTAATGGACGAAATTTTTACGGAAGATGCAGATGCTACACTCTTCATGAGTGATGAAACACATTTTCATGTAGACAGTTACATCAGTGTTCAAAATTGTCGGTATTGGGCGCCAGACAAACCACATGAATTACACCAAAGACCCATCCACAGTTTAAAAGTGACAGTGTGGTGCTGCATTTGGGGGATGTTCGACCCTATTTTTTTTTTTTAAAGGAAGGAACTGCAGTTACTGTGACATCAGCGCACTACGTTAAAATGTTAAACAACTTTCTTCGTCCAGAACTTGAAAGGAGTCAAGTGATCATGAGAGAAATATGGTTTTAGCAGAACGGTGCCACAGCTCACATGGCGAGAGCATCCATGGAAGTGGTTCGACAAATGTTCCCAGGACATGTTATTTCGAGATATGGTGATGTTTACTAGCCCCCTCACTCACCCGATTTGTCGATATGCGACTTGTTTTTGTGGGGCATTTAAAATAAAAAGTCTACATGAACAATCCTCGCACAATCAATGACCTGAAGAATTCCATTCGTCACAAAATTGAAGACATGCCAAATGAAATGTTGGAGAGAGCCATGCCTGACGGGAGAGGATCCAAATTTGTATCCTGCAAGAAGGACGTCATCTCCAAGACATTACTTTTGGAACCTAATTAAACTATGTATATTTCAAAACTGGATTAAAAAATCCATCACTTTATTCTTGCTTTTATTTTTTGTTTCAAACCGTGTCCCAGTCATTCAATACAGAAAAACACGTGTTTCCTCTGCTGCACCCAATGCATAAAGCGATTTTTAGTACCGTTTCTCTGATGCCCATTAGTGCTGCGTTAGTTCCTTCTGGACCAGAAGCCCTTCTGTTGTTTTTTTCTTCTCAACGCTCTTTCCATCTCTTCTATAATTACGGAAAACAAGCCTTTTGCTGCCATCGTCTCTTCTTCTGTCTCCTATTATTGCACCAAAAATTTTTATAGCGTTTCAACACATCCTGAATTTTTATTATATCCATCTTCACAGTAGAGCTTACCTCTCTCTGAGTTATTCAGATTTCACACTAATTAACAAGAGAAGTCCACATGTCTATGGACATTTTCTATTTGAGTAAAAAAACCTATTTTATTATTCCCTATGTGCATTCCTTACTATTGCTTTAGCTTTTTTTCCTTGTTGTCTGTATTTTTCTTTTGATTTTCCTCAGCCATTTTGCATTAAAGTAGCCTGTGTTTTCCTGTGAATGCCTCTTTTATTTCTGTACTTCCCATCCTTAAGTCTTTGTTACTTTTATTTATTCTACTATCTGTCAGTATTTTTGTAGCTGTTCTTATAATGCATATTTTTGTTTTGTCAGTCTGTATCTGTGTCCTCTTGTGTTGATGCGGATTGGTATGTTTAGTTAAGCGTCTTTGGTAAAATGCTCTTGTACTGAAATCCAAATTTATCATTCTAATTCACTCTTTTTCCTTTCTACTGTTGCTCTTCCCCCGTTGTCCAAAAGAGTCATTTTACTAACAAGTATAAAATGATATGGAGATATGTCGTTCCATGTGATGACTCATGTATCGTGTATTATTTGGGTATTTTTCTTTTTAATGACTGTTACATAGTCTATTAGTGACCTCAGTCCTTGGAATTCGAAGTATATTTGTGTGTTTCTTGTTTTCGGAAAATATATTTGTGATTTTTGACTTGTTATAGTTACAGAATTCTCGAAGTCAGCTACCACTGTTATTAAACTATACTTCTTCACTTTTTCCTATCACTTATTCTATTCCCATATCTCTTTGTCTTGCATATAAATCTCGTGCCACAATTAATAGTCTACGTTATTCATTTGGTCTATTTCTGCCTCCTGTGTATGGTAGAACCCATCTGTATCATCCTCCCCTGCTGCGTCTAGTGCATAAAAGCCAAACAGTGTCTAATAGTTGGGAGCTCCAGCATTACGGGCCCTTAGGGACACTGGTGCCAAGAAGGGGACGAAAGCCATGTGCAAACCGGGTACAGTCATTCCGGACGGGTCCTTCCGGATGACATGAAGAGCACAGGTTGCAGCTCATGTCGGTGAAAATAATGTATGTCACTCTGGATCGGAAAAGATTCTCTGTGGTTTCGAGCGACTAACGGAAGTGGTAAAGACCGCCATTCTTGCTTGCGAGAGGAAGGCAGAGCCCACCATTCGCAGCATAGTCGACAGGATCGATTGAGGAGCTCTGGTACACAGCCGAATGGAGGGTCTGAAACAGAGGCTCAGACAGTTCTGCGACCGTATAGGCTAGAGATTCCTCGACTTGCGCCAAAGGATAGCTAGGTTTCGGGTTCTGCTGAATAGGTCAGGAGTCCACTGCATTCAGGAGGCGGCTACAAGGGGAGCAGGGACTGTCTGGCGTGGACTGGGCGGTGTTCTGGGTTGGAGGAGGTTAGAGGGTCTCGGGAAAACACAATAAGGGCTTCAGTCACAAAGGGTGGAGGCTGAACACAGGAGGAACGTTGATACAGGAACCATTGGTATAAAACTTGTAAATTGTCGTAGCTGTGTTGGGAAAGTACCAGAGCTCCTAGCGCTAACAGGAAGCACGGTGCTCAAATCGTTATAGGTACTGAAAGCTGGCTAAGGCCGGAGGTGGGTTCAGCCAAAATTTTTGTAAAGAACCTAACGGTGTTCCAAAAGGATAGGCTAAACACAGTTGGCGGTGGCGTGTTTGGTGCTGTTAGAAGTAATTTACCTTGTCGCGAAACTGAAGCAGATAGTTCCTGTGAGTTAGTATGGGCAGATGTCACTCTTGGTCACCGGAATATAATAATAATTGGATCCTTTTACCGACCTCCCAACTCAGATGATACAATTCCTAAAAGTTTCCAAGAAAACTTGAGTTTAATTTCTAACATGTACCCGACTCATACAATTTAATTGGTGGTACCCCCGATATATTGGCGAAAATACATGTTTATTTCCGGAGGTACGCTCAAAAAATCATCCGAAAATTGTGCTAAACGCAATCTCTGAAAATTATTTCGAACGGTTAGTTCATGAGCCCACGGGAATAAAAACGGTTGTGTAAATACCCTTGACCTCTTAGGAACAAATAATCCTAAGCTAATAACAAGCATCAAAACGGATACAGGGAGCAATGAACACACGGTTTTCGTAGCGAGACAATATTGTAACCCCCAAATCCTCCAAAAATAAACGAAAAATATATCTATTCAAAAAAGCAGATAAAGTTCACTTGACGCCTTCCTGAGATACGATCTTCACTCCTTCCAAACTAACAATGCAAGCATAGACCAGATGTGGCTTTAATTCAAAGAAGAGCCTTTGAGAGATTTACACCAAATAAATTAAATAACGGCGGAGCTGATCCTCCGTTTTACACAAAACGGGTGTAACTATGTTGCAACAACAACGAAAACATCATGTCAAATGTAGTCGGAAGCAAAATCTCCAAGACTGGTGATCTTTCACGGAAGCTCGAAATTTAGCGCGGACTTCAATGCAAGATGCTTACAATACTTTCCACAACGAAACTTTGTCTGGAAACCTGGCAGAAAGTAGAAAGAGATTCGGGTTGTATGTGAAGTATGCTAGCCGCAAGCTACTACCAATGCCTTCTGTGCGCGATAGCAATGGAAATATTACATGCGACAGTGCTGCCAAAGCAGAGTTATTAAACACAACCTTCCGAGATGCATTCACCAAGAAGATTTTGTATTCGAACATTATGAATTATCCCGAAAAAAAAAACGGTCTGTTGACAAAGAGTCAACACGGATTTAGAAAGCATAGATGTTGTGACACTCAAGTCTTGAGTGCTATTGACAAGGAGTTTCTAATTAATTCAGTATTTCTGGATTTCCGGAAGGCTTTTGACACTGTGCCACACAAGCAGCTTGTAGTCAAATTGCGTGCTTACGGAATATCGTCTCAGTTATGCGGCGATTTCCTGTCAGAGAGGCGACAGTTCGGAGTAACTGACGGCAAGTCATCGAGCAAAACAGAAGTGATTTCTGGCTTTCCCCAAGCCAGTGTTGCAGGCTCTGTTTGCTGTTCCTTATCAAGGATTTGGGAGACGATCTGGGCAGCCGTCGTAGGTTGTTTACAGATGACGCTGTGTCGTTTATCGACTGGTAAAGTTATCAGAGGTTCAAAACAAATTGCAAAAATACGGTATGTTGATGATTTTCACTTATGGACCGTCTGACAGCAACTGAATAAAACACAATTTTAGTGCCATACGCGTTTCGCCTTTATTTTCTGCAAGGCATCATCAGTGGCCTGTAATATGTACATATGTTAGCTATTTTATTTACATTTTTGTCACTGTGCCTATAGGTTATAAACAGTTCTGGTGGTTGGTATTTCCTATTAAGTAGTAATGTTTTGAACTGTACTTACAGGTTACGTAGACAGTTTCTTACATATTACGCTCCTGTTGCATTTTTGGTCTTGTTCTTCTTCCTATGAGCGCCAATTTGCTGTTTTTTCTGCATTCCACAGCACTATGCACTGAACGCTTTTTTTAATGCAATGTTTTAGTTTCTGTTGCCGACTGTCAAATGTTTTTGCCAAAGATCGAATATTACTGCCAAACTTATGAGTGTAACTATCGAAGTATCTGTGGTCTATTCGTGTATGCATTTGTGTGTGCATTTGTGTATGTGTGTGTGTGTGTGTGTGTGTGTGTGTGTGTGTGTGTGAGTGAGTGTTTTTTTGTGTCATATTAATTTAATTTTATTTTATTTCATTGTATTTAATTATTTATTTTTGTTTATGTCCTGTGTATGTGTGTGTGTGTTTTGGTGAGATATATATATATATATATATATATATATATATATATATATATATATATATATATATATTTTTTTTTTTTTTTTTTTTTTTTTGGAGGGGGGGCTGTGTGTGTGTGTGTGTGTGTGTGTGTATTTTGGTGTTATATACTTTTTTATGTTATCATATCCTTTATTAAGTGTAGTAAGGAGCCTGTGCTGATGTGTGTTTGTTCATTTATCACATGTTTGTTTTCTGCTATGGCTTTCTGGATGTGGAAGTTTTCTTGCATTTGTATAAGATGTTTGTCATGGTTGCTTATTCTCATTATTTTCATTTCTTGTTCCATGTTTGTAGGATGATGGTTGTAGTGTTTTAAATGCTCTGCAAATGTGGAATGGTTTGTTTCATACTTCCAACATCTGATATGTTCTTTCTATCTTGTTTCAAAATTCCTGCATGTCATGCCTATGTATACTGCATCACAACTTTGACATTCAAGTTTATATATTCCTGATTGTTGGAATTTGTCCCTTTTGGTAGCTGGCTGGCTTAGGTGTGATTGAAGGGTTTGCCCAGGCTTATATGCTATTTTGAAGTCCTGTCTCTTTAGGATGTTTGCAACTCTGTGTGTTAGTTTATGTGTGTAGGTCATGGTGTACCATCTGGTTCTTTTCTGTGTGGTGTTGTCATTGTGTGTGTTTGTTGAGTGTGTTTGTAAGTTTTCAGCTTGTGAGTTCTTTTGTATTGTGGAAATGTTGTGTTTGTTTTTTATTTGTGTTTTTATTTTTTGATTGAGCCTGTGTACCACATGTGTGTCATACCCGTTGTTCCTAGCTATTTGTATGATCGTGTTCACTTCTTGTTCATAGTTTCTCTTACTGAGTGGGATTCTGTTTAACCTATGTAACATGCGTCTTAGTGCTGCAAATTTCTGGCTTTGGGGTGGTTGGATGTGGAATGTATTATTGTGTCCGTGGCTGTTGGTTTTCTAAAGATGTTAAATGTATGTTTTCCATTTTCTTTTTTAATTGTAATGTCAAGAAAATTTAACATTTAACATCTTTAGAAAACCAAGAGCCACGGACACAATAATACATTCCACATCCAACCACCCCAAAGCCAGAAATTTGCAGCACTAAGACACATGTTACATAGGTTAAACAGAATCCCACTCAGTAAGAGAAACTATGAACAAGAAGTGAACACGATCATACAAATAGCTAGGAACAACGGGTATGACACACATGTGGTACACAGGCTCAATCAAAAAATAAAAACACAAATAAAAAACAAACACAACATTTCCACAATACAAAAGAACTCACAAGCTCAAAACTTACAAACACACTCAACAAACACACACAGTGACAACACCAAACAGAAAAGAACCAGATGGTACACCATGACCTACACACATAAACTAACACACAGAGTTGCAAACATCCTAAAGAGACAGGACTTCAAAATAGCATATAAGCCTGGGCAAACCCTTCAATCACACCTAAGCCAGCCAGCTACCAAAAGGGACAAATTCCAACAATCAGGAATATATAAACTTGAATGTCAAAGTTGTGATGCAGTATACACAGGCATGACATGCAGGAATTTTGAAACAAGATAGAAAGAACATATCAGATGTTGGAAGTATGAAACAAACCATTTCACATTTGCAGAGCATTTAAAACACTACAACCATCATCCTACAAACATGGAACAAGAAATGAAAATAATGAGAATAAGCAACCATGACAAACATCTTATACAAATGCAAGAAAACTTCCACATCCAGAAAGCCATAGCAGAAAACAAACATGTGATAAATGAACAAACACACATCAGCACAGGCTCCTTACTACACTTAATAAAGGAAATGATAACATAAAAAAAGTATATAACACCAAAATACACACATACACACACACACACACACACACACACACACACACACATACAGAGCCCCCCCTCCAAATATATATATATATATATATATATATATATATATATATATATATATATATATATATATATATATATATATATATATATATCACACCAAAACACACACACACACACACATACACAGTACATAAACAAAAATAAATAACTAAATACAATGAAATAAAATAAAATTAAATTAATATGACACCAAAAAACACTCACTCACACACACACACACACACACACACACACACACATACACAAACGCACACACAAATGCATACACGAATAGACCACAGATACTTCGATAGTTACACTCATAAGTTTGGCAGTAATATTCGATTTTTGGCAAAAACATTTGACAGTCGGCAACAGAAACTAAAACATTGCATTAAAAAAAGCGTTCAGTGCATAGTGCTGTGGAATGCAGAAAAAACAGCAAATTGGCGCTCATAGGAAGAAGAACAAGACCAAAAATGCAATAGGAGCGTAATATGTAAGAAACTGTCTATGCAACCTGTAAGTATAGTTCAAAACATTACTACTTAATAGGAAATACCAACCACCAGAACTGTTTATAACCTATAGGCACAGTCACAAAAATGTAAATAAAATAGCTAACATATGTACATATTACAGGCCACTGATGATGCCTTGCAGAAAATAAAGGCGAAACGCGTATGGCATTAAAATTGTGTTTTATTCAGTTGCTGTCAGACGGTCCATAAGTGAAAATCATCAATACACCGTAGTATTACGCGCAACTGAGGAGGACAGGACCAAAAAATTGAAAATTGCAAAACGATTTAGAAAAGATGTCTGTATGGTGCGAAAATTGGCAATATACCCTAAATAACGAAAAGTGTGAGGTCATCCACATGAATGCTAAAAGGAAGCAGTTCAACTTAGGTTACACGATAAAACAGTCAAATCTAAAGACCGTAAATTCAACTAAATTCCAAGGATTTACAAGTATGAGCAACTTAAATTGGCAAGAACACATAGAAAATGTTGTGGTAGATGTAGATGTAGATAGATGTATCCTCTTTCAATCTTAAATCGAGCATTATACGCTCGCTCACTTACATATCATAGGATGCACGGACCTTTTCCCACTTCTTCTCCATTACTATTCGGATTCGCCCTGTTCTGCTGTTCTACGCCACCATCCATTAACCGATAGTCGGTCCACATTTTGGAGCCTTTTTAATTTTTCCTTGTTTCACTAATCACTGTCATATTGACAATTCTTAATACAATATTACAACAGTACCAATCAATATTAACTGAATCTTGTGGATGTAGATTATGAGTATTAAATGTATCTGCTTGGTTTGCGAGCACAAATTAATCTTACCAATGTTGATTTATTAAATGATCAACTTCAATAAAATTCACTTTGAATATAAGTATACTGTGTGCCATTACCTTACCCAACTGTTGTCATCTTACAAAGACTAGGTATCGCATTCTGCTATTGCTATCGCTCACCCCACGTAGTCAATATCATCTGTTATTTATGTTGCCGCCATCTTTACGAAGTAAGACTTGATGCAACTCTCTAGGGTAGTCTGTCCTGTGCAAACCACTTCATCTTCTGACTACAGTGACCAACATTCTCTTGTGCCTGCATTATCCAGTCGACGATTCTTTGATGCCTTACGATGCGTCCTACGGTATCCATGTGTCAGTCCAGTTGTGCCACAAGTTTGTGTTTTACCCAGTTCGACTGAGCACCTCGTTATTAATTACTCAATCTTTCCGCCTAATCTTCACCATTCATCTGTAGCACTACATTTTAAAAGCTTCTATTCTCTCCTTGTCTGAACTGGTGCTACTAGCCTACATTCCGAAACTTCAGAAATAGTTCCTAACAATAAAGTTTGTATCAGATCCTAATAAATTTTTCTTTTTCAGCGATTTTTTCCTTGCATTGCCTGTGTGTATGGACCACTGTCAGTTACTTTGCTGTTGAATCAGTGATATTCTTTGACTATCTTTAGTATCCTACTTTCCAATGTAATTCACTTAGCACCGCCTGATATAATTCAGCGTCTTTTCATTAACTTTCTTGTACTTTTGTCAATGATTATCGTATAATCTCTTTTACGAGGGCCAACGGCCTTGCCACAGTGGTAACACCGGTTCCCGTCAGATCACCGTAGTTAAGCGCTGTTGGGCTGGGCTAGCACTTGGATGGGTGACCATTCGGTCTGCCGAGTGCTGTTGGCAAGCGGTGTGCACTCAGCCCTTGTGAGGCAAACTGAGGAGCTACTTGATTGAGAAGTTGCGGCTCCGATTTCGTAAAGTGTCATACGGCCGGAAGAGCGTTATGCTAGCCACATGCCCTTCCATATCCGCATCCTGTGACGCCTGTGGACCGAGGGTGACACAGCGGCCGGTCGGTCCCGTTGACCCATCCAAAGCCTGTGCGGGCGGAGAGAGGTTTCTTTCACGAGACTATCCATACTGTTGAAATGCCATTCCAAGTCCTTTTCCACCTCTGACTTAATTTAAAGTCATAGGGCAACCTCAGAGTTTTTGTTTTTTCTTCCTGATGTTAAATTACCTCTCCAGATTTCAGCACAGCATTACTGAAGGTACTGATTGAATAACACCCGGGATAGTTTACAACCCTGTCTCACTCATTTCTCAATAACTGCCTCCATTTCATGTCCTTCGGCTCTTATAATTGCAGTATGATTTCTTTACATATTGTAAAGAAACTATCGCTCTCTGCTACCTTCGTAAATTCAAAGACTAGTTCATTCGACATTATCAAGAGATATCTCTAGATCTTCAAATGCCACAAAGATAGATTTACTATAGGTTTACCTATCTTCTAAGTTAATTCACAGGGGCTCGCCATTACTAATTTCACAATTATAATGCATTTTTTCCAGGAGACACTAATTTCGCTGGCGTACTGAATCTCTGCTATGCATTGACAGGTGCACAGGATTAATTTAATGAAAATAAGAATAGGAAACCACAGATGTTTTCGTCAACATTGTATTGTCCTGAAGTGCTATCCTACAGCACATCATTATGTTAATATGAGTATTCCACACATAATAGAGTGTTCATCGCTGATAACTGTCAGCTGGCTACAACAGAACACAGCTGATTTTTTGTTCTTGTCGTCAATGAATCTTTAATTAAGTAGTGTCCTCAGGGATTGGTGCAAATCTGATTTCTGCTTTTTGGATATGGCATATTGGTTGTTAATATGCGTTTTCCACAAATAATAGAGTGTTCGTCACTGAGAACTATCAGCTGGCTACAACAGAATAATGCTGATATTTTGTTCTTGTCGTCAATGAATCTTTAATCAAGTAGTGTCCTCAAGGATTGGTGCTAATCTGATTTCTGCTTTTTGCATATGGGATATTGGTTGCTAACAAATCCGGTACGTTGGAATATGATTTTGGCAAGCTTGGTAGGTAAACCAAACGGAAATAACTGATAAAAAGAAACAAGTAGGCAAAGGGGAAATGCTACTGTATTTATTCATATTTGTGTCTGTGTGCATCGGTGAGAGTATGTGTTTTACGTTGATAGAGATTTCAGAGTGGGTCCTGTGCTGCCAAGAATACATCACAGATCGAGGAAATCTCGTTTGAAATGTTTCGCTTTATTCGTGCGTCCAGCCAGAAATCGATGCTGAAGGCATCTAAGGTACATCATGCGCAAAGGCGCTTCTCAACTGGAGCCTCAGTAGGCATATACCTGAATTTTCCGCTCGAAGAATGTCGTTGGCGTTTACCTCAGTGCATGACGGGCGATTCCCTGTCGCAATTTCCGAGACATTAATCCCTTCTTCTTGATTAATCTGTCTTTCACACAAAATGTCCGTTTGTGGAACGCGTTCGCCAACTCTCATATTCCGCGCTGTCTTTTTTTGTATCGGCAGGTTACAGCCAACTCCCTTTGTAACACCGTATGAAAAGAATGTTGCTTTGTGCAGATATAAAACGTATTACCGCGACATACAATAGTGGATCACTCATCCTATGTTCTCAACGTTTCAGACGTTATCGTATTTATTGTCTCCTCAGAACAACGAGGCGCTGGGCACTGCAGCTTAACAGCGACCTCGTATGTTGGTGAAACTTGCTAAAAGAGAAGTGGAATTAGTTTGCTGCAGAGATGGATTACCTAATGATGAACGAATACGTCTTCTCATTGTTCCAATGAGAAATAACCGCTGCGCAGCAGTGGTACAGACTCTCAATATTAACACTGCTCATTTTCGATAAAGGAAAAACCGAAAACTACTTTTCGACAACGAAAACCCTTATAAATAAGGAGTAGGGTTCTCTGAGATACAAAAATCGTGATATAATAAAAGGCAATGTACTCAGGATGCAATCAGTTCACTTACATTATCTAGGCAAGAAACTGTCCACCTAATTATCAAAAGCGACCTCCCCACATCATCTCGTGGAAGAATTTTATTACGGTGTTACCATCACGCATTGGTGCAAATGCTTACCAAATAAGTATGATTCAGCAACTCACTCCCAAACTATCAGCTAAAGTTCCTGATTTTGTTCTTTCTGTTCAAATGGTTCAAATGGCTCTGAGCACTATGGGACTTAACTGCTGAGGTCATCAGTCCCCTAGAACTTAGAACTACTTAAACCGAACTAACCTAAGGACAACACACACATCCATGCCCGAGGCACGATTCGAACCTGCAACCGTAGCGATCGCGCGGTTCCAGACCGTAGCGCCTAGAACCGCTCGGCCACTCCGGCCGGCCATTTTGTTCACTGATACTCGACCACCTGATGATTTTTAATAACTATCACGAGGAAAATAAAAACAAACATCGTCACACAGCTTATCTATATTTAAACCTTCATCTCTACTTTCCTTCTGGTTACGAAAAATAAAGATCTCAGGTTCCAACCGCAGAACAGCTGCAATTGTGGATTACTGTGTAGTACGTGAAATATTTCAGAATTTTCGGTACGCGATAACCATGAAAAAAATTATTCTTTTGAGCTGGTATGTGTTATTTGTTGACTTCCAAACAATATGTTAAACTAGAAACTCAGGAATTATTGAAACTTATACTAGAAACTCAGGAATTATTGAAACGTGGTGCCGGGAAAAAAAAAATTTCGCATCGAGTAATCAGCTGATTATCAGTACAAGATTAAATACTGCTAATACAGAGATGCGTCGAATAATAAATGAGAAAAGAGAAGTGCAGGAAATCTACTACTAATAACATATTGAACGTATTCTCGTGAACAAGACGGATGCAATTTAATGCTCTTTGAAAGTTCTTCCGGAATAAAAACCTAATAGGTCAGCAGAACAGAATGAAAAAGACGTCTGTAGAGATGAGCTGATTCAGTATCTTAAGAGAGGCGGAAATTAAACTGTGATTAGGCACTGGAAGTTGAGAGGGGATAAGTAAAGGGAAGGAATTTAATTTATATGTTTACGTCAATGTTATCTCCTTGAAAATAATTCCCTTTAGATATTAAACACTTACGCTGAAGATTTTTCACATCTTCAAAACACCTGTGGAAATCGATTTTTGAGGCTGGTTTTAGTTCTGACAACACCGTGTTTTTAATGTTATAAATGCAGGTAAAAGTCTGATTTTTAAGGTTTTATTTATTTATGGAAAGAGAAGAAAATCTCATGGGACCATGTGTGGCGGATATGGAGGCTGGGGCGTCATTAGAAAATAGTTTTTGGCCAAGAAAGGCACAAAGAAGCAACGAAGGTAGAGCAAATGCATTATCGTGGTGCAAATGTGAATTTTTTGATAAAAATCTGGAACATTTTTCGGATTGCTTCTAGGAAATGGCGTTGAATATCTAAGAAATTCCACCTCCCCCCTCCTCCCCCCCCTCCTCCCCCCTCCCGCAGACACTATAGGCTGTTCAACATGGAGGCACAAAAGCTCGTGGCGCTGCGTGCCATCACATTCTAAACTGACAGTGAGCATAACCGCATTTGACCCAGCTTTGTCTCAGCGATCCACAATGCTTATAGTGGAATGTCTGAGGCTTAGTTTAGAAGCTATACATATAAACCCATATTTCATGACGCGTTATGACATGTTTCAAGATTTCTGTATCGTAGATGACACCGTCTAATGAATCCTGAAGAACTTGCAATAGCGGACGTTTTTCTGCGAAATGTACCAATTTTCTGAACAAATTCTGCTGTAACACATTTCATTCCCGAAGCAACCGAATAAGTTTAATGAAACGACGTAACTGATATATCAAAATATTCAACGAATTTCTGCGTGTGATTCGATGATCATATATACTCACTTGTTTTCCTTTTTCCACCATTTTGTCGTTTGAAAATGAGCTGGATTTCGATGAATGAGCCTATTTCTACGCCAGCATAATCAGCGTCTTATCTGACTGTGATTTAGAGATTGTCCATAAAATGCTACACTTAAGTGTGTGAGAGGAGGGAAGCATTTTAATTAACACTGACAGTGAGGAAAAATATACAGTTTCCCTAGTTCTGTCTATGGTTGTACAGTGGTAATAGTGAACTCCATCGGAGCACCATTCACAAGTACGAAGACGAGTAAAAACTAGAAAATTTCAATCACATACTAAATTAACTGCTCCATATGACGGAATACTCAACTGTGATTCCTACGTGGGTTGTTGCTTCAGAAAGTCCCAGAATTCGGCGACGCAGTTGAACTGATTTTTAAATAAAACACATAGTATGTCACTTTCCTGGTCTTTTCATTGTGTCTGATTAGCGTGTACATCGGAGGAGTATACACTGGCCGTCTGACAGCCTCCGAAAGACAATAATACAGAGAGATTTGATGGCACATGCGGCACTTCCTTATCTATAAAAACAAAACTACAGAACATATTGGTAAGTGTAAGGTTTACAAAATAACAATAAAAAGTCATTACATGATTTTAGTTACTGATATAAAAATGGGTCATATGCTGTCCTACATGTTATGTTATTCAATTTGGTATAGTTTACTTAATCACATTTACAATTTCAATGAATTTTACAGAATGACAATCTAAATTACTCACAGACAAATCACTTTGAATATCGTATTGTTAACAGTATTTTGGTCTGCTCTCAAGTAAAGCTACCATTTTAAATAATCGTAATGAAAGACAAAGTAGCTTTTCAGAAATAGGAGAGAAGTAAATTTTCAAGAATGTGTTGTACAACATGAGTGCATTGCTCAAATTACGAAATTTAGAGATTGGATTATTAACAAACGTCTTACTCCCCTTAGTTGCTAATATAAATCTGGTAGCATTCTAACGTAAAGTTTAATCCGATATAGTAAACTCAATTTTACCAATTTTTTAAAGGGGAGATTCTTACTGGCTGTAGATATAACAATACGAAGTCCAGAAAGTTAAGAATTCGAGTCAAAATATCCTCTTCAGAGAATGATGGCATGAGGAACGAATTTGAGATACGGATGCGAAGGTAGTCCCATTTCATCCACTATCACTATTTTCCACGATTTCGTTAGCCGATAACGTGTTGAACCGTCTAGGGCGATCGTCGTGTGCTAAATCTTCTTGATTTTCTTCAACCTTAAATTCACAAAACTATGTGTCACATTTCTAAACCGCTGCCGCATTTTATTTTGTTTTTTATAGCAAACTTAAATACAAATTCTCTGCTCCACATTTATACAAAACAGATATTCGCCTATAGTACCGAAACACATGTAACGTTTTTGACAGCTGGCAACAGACTAAATATACGATATGGCCAGTATTCTCCAGATACTTTTCTGACATGTTTACCAACAGCAAAGGGAAAAATACGCAGATCTGTTGGATACAGTATGAGAAATTTCTAAATTCCCTTTACTTTTTAGGGTTCCGTACCTCATTCCGTAGAAGTGGAATCGTTATTTAATCAGTTTGATGTCGGTTTGCCTGTCTGTCTACCTGTCTGTCTGTCCAACTGTTCAAAACCCTTTTCCTCAGAAACAGGCAGAAGTAGCAAGTTGAAATTTGTGTTACACATTAAGGTGCACAGTTCCTTAGCTAAGCTAAGGGTGAAGATCCTAAGTCACGAAAAGCGTGAGATACGACTTTTTCTGTAACATGATACTCGTAGATTGAGTCATCAAAAGCTATAGGATACTTGCCGTTGATGTAGAATCATGAAATTTGGTAAGAAGCAAGACTGCACACTACAACCAAGGGAAAATAACGATAATTGTCAATTTGTATTTGTTACAATACTGTCTATCTACGCTTCCGTCTGCTGAAACCATTTTTTCTCAGGAACAGGAAGACATGTGAAGATTAAATTTATGTCACATACTGAGGGGTGTAAAGCTGTTAAGCTTCTACGCCGATACAACGCAACGATGCGGCCATTTAGATCATGTATTTTTATACTGACAAATTCACTCATTAAAACCGTAGAGCATTTTCCCTTGGCATAGAATCATGCAGTTCGGCAAGAAAAAACGTTTCACAGAAAAAGTAAATCTAAAAAGTAGAAAATTCTTAAACTGTAATGTCAGACGAAAATATTTTGCTTTTCTCATTTCTTATCCGACTTCAAACTTGAAATTCATAAAACATTCTCGAAAGTCTTGGAACTATTGGGCTCCATATCTTTCAGTATAAATGGCGATAACAGGCAAAAATCATCGAAATCCACCAGTTCCGGAATCGATGAACGGTCTACATACTGCACATACACTGGTCCCCAAAACTGAAGCAACAAACCGCTGTTTCCCCGTTTGTTTCTAATTCATAATATAATCATGCAATCTAACAACAGCTGTCCGTACGATCGTCTTCTGCACGGAGGGTGGCATTACGGTCAACGGACAATCACGACAGGGCACCTATCGAATGGGGTAGCGTTTTACGGCTAGTCCCGCATTCACAATCGCTGTGTACACAGTCACAGACGGTGCAGTATGCCGTAGAGAAACACCTACCAGACTGTCTGCGGTGGTGGGCCGTAGGAAGAATGGAAGCAGGACAGTCGCAAACTGATATGGTCCCATGGCTTAATGTGAATCGTCTTTTTGTTTCTCGAACGAGGCGACACTATATAGAGAGCAAAACCGTACTCCGAAGACCAGGGCAGGACCGACCACGTGTGACATCAGAAAGAGAAGGTCGTTATTTGGCTGTAAGGGCCTTTATAGTCGGTGTGGTGTCACCGCCAGACACCACACTTGCTAGGTGGTAGCCTTTAAATCGGCCGCGGTCCATTAGTATACGCCGGACCCGCGTGTCGCTACTATCAGTGATTGCAGACCGAGCGCCGCCACACGGCAGGTCTAGAGAGACTTCCTAGCACTCGCCCCTGTTGTACAGCCAACTTTGCTATCGATTGACAAATTACGCTCTCATTTGCCAAGACGATAGTTAGCATAGCCTTCAGCTACGTGATTTGCTACGACCTAGCAAGGCGCCATTATCAATTGCTATTTATCTTGTGATGCATGTACCGTCAGACCGATGTTCACCAATTATGGGTTAAAGTTAAGTATTCCAGAAGCTACGTACTATTTTTGCTACTATAAAGACCTTGTCCTGTTCCAGACCACACGCCATCCTGCGTGAGCTTAAACGCGTGCCCTTCGGCCTCCCGTCCTAGTGGATTGGCTGTCTTGCCAGTCCACAAAAGTCGGAGATCTGCTGTATGTCTACCTCTGAAACGTCTTCACTGAAGGAAACGTCTAGAGTAGAGTGGTCAACATGCATCCTGGACGGTCGAAAGTTGGGCCAACGTTCTTTTCACAGATGAGTCCCGGATTGGTCTGGAGAGTGATTGTCCGAGGATTCGCATCTGGAGGGAACGTGGAACACGATTTCGGCACCCAAACACTGCGAAAGAGACCGATATCGAGGAAGATCCCTAATGCTGTGTGGAGGAATTATGTCAAGCACTTGAACACCTCTTCATGAAACTGCAGGGACGAATCGGTAAGGAAGCCGGCCGGTGTGGCCGAGCGGTTCTAGGCACTTCAGTCTGGAACCGCGCGACCGCTACGGTCTCAGGTTCGAATCCTGCTTCGGGCATGTGTGAATGCGACGTCCTTAAGTTGCTTAGGTTTAAATAGTTCTAAGTTCTAGGGGACTGATGATCTGAGATGTTAAGTCCCGTAGTGTTCAGAGCCATTTGAACCATTTTTTGAACCCTCGCAAATCTGAAGAACTCTGGTGCCAAGAGCTGCTGCTACCTCTTCCTCGCCTTCACTGATGAGTAGTCTTTGGTGCCTCCCTGCACCAGGCCACTGGAGACCTCACTGAATGTCCCTGGTGAGTTGGTCAACCAACAGTTGTGGGGAACACAGTTACTGCCATCCCCTGAAACACAATAGGAACAGACGCCGGCCTCATGGGCTGTTTTCTTGCAGAGAGGCCATGACATATTCTTCGTGACGACGGCTACTTTGTATAGAGCCGGTGGGCGCCTTTCTTGGGCGCAATCTCCAACGTCCAGGAGAACTTGGCAATCCGTTAGTAGAGCTGCAGGCCACCGGACAGTGCTCGTTGTGTTTACAGTGCTACGGGCCGACGAAATATCATGAAGTAGTAACTACTCCGTGAGCAGCCGCCGCCATGCTGACACTATGCGCCGTGCCCACGACAGCAAATACCGGCCTGGGGACCGCTTTGCTGGCTCACCTGGCTGCCAACAGTCTGGGGAAGAAGAGGCTGCACTTGTTAGTACATGTGTATACTAACAATAATATTTACTTAACGCTTTTAGGTGTTTGACAGATCTAGGAGACTGATGACCTCAAATGTTAAGTCCGATAGTGCTCAGATCCATTGGAACGATTTGAATCGGTAAGGTTTAAATGGTGTCAGATATCGTGAGAAGATCCTGGGACCACATGTGCGGTCGTATTGACGGACGATAATACTCGACATCTTAGAGCAGTGGTCGAAACGGAAGATACTGCACGCATGGCGTGACGTGCTCGCTCTCCCGATTTGAATCCAATAGAGCATGTCTGGGATGCCATAGGAAGACGGGTTGCATCACGTCAGCATCCATCAGCCATTCTCCAAGACCTGCGAGTAGCTCTCCACGAAGAATGGGCATTATTGCCTCAACATGAGATTGATGACATCATTCACAGCTTGCCCCGTTGTTGTGAGACGTGTACTGCTGCAGGAGTTTGTCGCATATTAACCAGTTGCTGAAATGTGTGTCCTAATTCGTTGTGTTGGAAAAAATAAGACCAGTTTTGTCTATCGTTATGCATATTTCAGATGTTCACGTACTGTATTCTTTAGATTGTTTCTACTTTACTATCACCTGTTTATATTGTTTCGTGGCAAAATAAATGCAGCCTTGCAAAATTTCCGTTTTTTGAGGGTTGAATAACAACTAGTCGGTTTTTTGTTCTACTGATTTCTATTTGTATGAACTAGTTTTCGGCTTATTAGACCATTTTCAGATAACTACTGGCTATTGTTTACAAGGAGCTTGCGTTCTTAAGAACCAAACATTCCGGACTAAGACACAACGCACTTATATAAGATTTTCTGTTGTCATATTGTGTCTTTAATAGTCAAACGGGTCTTTTGAGTTTTTTTTCTGTGAAAATGTTCTTTAACTTAATAAATTACGTTTAATGGTTTATCAGTACCATGTATGACAACAATTATAATTATTTAGGATACACATTATTACAAAATTACAATTTTTTGGTATTTGTTGTGAACAGTTGCACTGGACACTAATTGTTGGTTGTA
The DNA here is from genome assembly GCF_021461385.2 of Schistocerca piceifrons. NCBI lineage: Eukaryota > Metazoa > Arthropoda > Insecta > Orthoptera > Acrididae > Schistocerca > Schistocerca piceifrons. The sequence goes on from NC_060143.1 coordinate 561,122,471, forward strand.
CAATAGCGATATTTTCTTTGTGGGTTATATTTTGTTATTAGAAAAATTGAGCATTAATATAGATCAAATATTACATTGTTACAGTGGAGTTACATTTAGGAATGTGAACAAGAGTGACGATGTGCTCAGTTGTAATTGGTCACTTAGAACCGGCTAGGGATTTAGCGTTAAGTTTTTGTTACTCTCAAGTGCTTCTAGTAGGCTGAGTTTTCTGCATTCACAGGAGAACAAAAAACCGCCTAAGTGTTATTCAACCCTCAATATTGAATTGTTCTATCAATAAGCGACGGAAGAATCCATAAATTTCCATTTATTGCTTTAATTTTGGACACCAGTGTAATTGGGTTTGTACTGAACCCACAGTGCGCGACTCCGGCCATTTTTTAACGTAGCTCTTATACCCCGTGTTATCTTTCGCTTTAAACTATATATACTACGTGTGTCCCCTCGGTCACTTATCGCAGCCAGTGTGCTTTCGTGACAGTCCCTCAGCAGCTCAGCAAAGTGAAGTCCGTGTGTGTGCGGCGAAGTGGCACAGCAGACGAGACGGGCCGGCCGCCCGGTGGGATGGCAGCGGCGGCGGCGGTGGGCGGTAAACAAGGCCCTGTGCAGAAGGGCTCGCAGCGCAGCGCCCAGACCCGCTAACGAGGTGCTTGGCGGGCGCGGCGTGTCCGCGAATACTCCGCCCGGTGGCCGCCTGCGCTGCCTCGCCCCCCTGTGTCTGCGGGGGCGGCGGCGGCGGCGCCGGAACCCCCAAGAGGCGTGCGTGCCCCAGGCAGCGCACCGGCTGCCCGCCGTACGGGGTCCCTGCCACCTTTCGCCGCTGCGCCCACTTAGAATGCAGGCGCGGTGCTCACTACTCACTCCTTATCCGTGCCAAGGCTTAAAATCACTAGACGTAATTTTTTAGTTAAGATGTTCGGTATGAGACGCCGTTGTCAAGAATAAAACCTGAGCCGTGCTCTCTCCCAACTATGCGGTTTCGTGAACTTCGCTGTCTATCTGTGTTTAATTTCCCGCCCTTGTCGCCGTTACGTCGTGCTTCTTCTTCCTTCTACATGTGGCAGCAGTGATGTGTATCGATATTTGCGCCGTGTACCATCTTTGGTTTGGTGTATATAGTTTTCGGCAAGAGTGTCTGGAGTGAGTCGGTCGGTTGTTGCGGACGAGCGAAGTTCGCGCAGTGGATTCGGCTGGGGCCGCTGGCAGTCCATGCGCAGTGTCGGAGCGTGTGTGGAGCGGTCCGATAGCTACGAGCTTCGTGGTTCGCCGACTCAGGACGTCAAGGTTGAGTAGTGGTTTTAACTATCCAAGCCACGGCTATTCATGTTGTGGTAGTTCGCTTCGGTGGTTTGCTGTTGGGGAGGTATTGTTGTGAGCAACACCGAGTGGTTCTACTGCTGAGATTTAGCCGCCATGCGGTGCAATTAACTATTTTGGTCGACTACGATTTGAGTGCACCAGTGGAATTTTTTGTCTTGTGGCCATTAGTGTTCTGGTTACCTGCCCTGGTCACTAACGCAATTGCAGGCAGCGTCCTTTCCTCCCCTGTTGCCGCTGTAGAACATGGTGTGAATTTTGACAGCTAATACGTACTCTATTGTGGATCATCACGTTTGTAATATTGCCGGTTGCGGTTCTCATGTACTGACAAACGGGAAGCAAGTTGCTGTGCGGTCGGTCCGTGGCTGCCCCCTGGTTGGGTTTCGACAGATCACCTAAGTGAACGAGGGCAGACCGACCTCCCTGGAGGCCTTTTGAGTGCCACTGCTGTTTAATTATCTGTTGTCAGCTATTTTAAATTTTAGGCTTATGATTATTGTTTGTTTCTCAAAATTTTGCAAATTAATTTTTAAGTTTATATTTCAAGCGTAAACACTGCAGCATTCTGCCTTTAAAGATTATAGTAATATATTTTGAAATTTGATTATTGCCCTCAGTCATTGGTATTGCAACTTGGACATGACGTTTCGTTAAATTATTTTATTGCTAACTTAATTTGATTTTTATCTTGTTCATTTTCTAGATTTCTTGTTGTTAAACATGCTGGTATTCTGCGTTTAAAGGTCTATGGTATTATATTCTGAAGTTTTGAAATTTAATTGTGGACCTCAGCCGTTTGTGTTGCACCTTGTATATATTGCCTTTTTGGGTTTTAAATTATTTTATTGCTATCTTAATTGAATGTTTGATTTTTTTAAGATTTCTTGTTGGCCTTCTGCCTTTATAGGTCTATGGTAACATATTCTAAAATTTTGGAAATTAATTGTGGCCCTCAGCCATTTGTATTGCACTTTGCGTATGTTGTTTTTGAATTATTTTATTCCTCTCTTAATTGGATTTTTATCTTGTTCAGATTTCTTGTTGGAGGCCTTCAGCCGTGTAGGAGTGCCTAAATTACAATAAATGATAATTGGAAGCAGAAACTGACTTCAACCCTTGGCCCTTTCCCCGGTCCTATTACCTGTTTCACCCAGCGGGTTTAGCGGGCGTTTCAAAACCACTCGCTGTAGTCTCTTCCGCGTCAGTGGGAGACATCTTCAGAGATAAATCGGTTAGAGAACAAAAACAATCTCGATTGGGAAATAGTTTAATGTCAATGACGCGTTTCACCCTTGGGCATCATCAGATTGTCTACAAAAAGAAGAAACCAATGACACAGATACAAATGGAGAAATAGGTCACGGTACTATCTTGCATGGCTACGCAGACAACGTGAACTAAAAGCAATAAAAATATACGTAAAAGTAGCTTGATACGTGACCCATCAGTCATAAAACCACATATAATGTAAAATAAACACCAGGGTAACCGGATACAAAACCCATCCCTCATGAAACATCTAAACCATGAATTGGACCTAGTGAAAGGAGAGAAACATCCAGGCTAGCACCGAGAAATTAGAAATATGTGGCGCAAAAGCTTTCAGGTTTACTTTGAGCACGCCAGCCGGCTCCGCCGTGGCAGTACAAGATAAGGCCACGCTCACAAAACCGCGGTACTAGCAGCACACGGCAGCATGTCTGTACCGACCCACACGCAGACATTACTATGACAAATTGAGATACGGGTGCCGCGTATAGTGCGGCAAGAAGTACACAGGACACGCATAAAGCACGTTTTCAAAAAACAAAAGTGGGTGAAACTAGTAATTAAAATTCACGCAAGCAAACCAACGCAGACACATAAAACTCAGAATAAAGCAAAAGTACCCCCTGTTCCTCCATTTGCATCTAATTCATTGGTATCTTCTTTTTGTGGGCAATCTGATGATTCCCCAAAAGGATGAAACACGACATTAAACAATCTCGCAACGGAGACTGTTTTTGTTCTGAAACACTTTGTTCTGAAACTTCTTGTCGTTGATGGAAAACAGGAACGCAGTCGTATAAAAAGTTTAGATTGGGACTAAATTTGCCACTGTCACCAGAACTGATCTGCAGTGCCCTTTTATTGTGTCACGACTGACATTGAGGGTACTAACCTCATCATCAGATGCACTTGTTCACATTAAAAAGATTTTACGAGGGCGTGCTGAAAAGTAATGAGTCAAAATTATTTACTAGAAAACCCTTATGGCTGGCTCAATAAAACAGACGTTATTAATATCCTACGTCTTTGCTTTTCATGTCTACATATTAGTAGTACACTACCACTATAGCACTCCGATATGTAACTTGTAACATGTCGGTTTGTAACGCACCTACGCCGGTGCGTGAGAAACAGCGTGCTGTAATCGAGTATCTATCTGATTCGAAGAGTTCGCGCCGTACTTCAGCACGGCAATGCCAGAGCACACACGCACGCTGCCCAGTGCAACAGTTCAGCGCTCGGGGTTCACTGTCATCGACCGTCCTCCGTACAATTCCGACTTGGTCCCATACCATTTTCATCTCTTTGCGGAAGACTTTCAACGACTTCGCTTTGGTCGTGGTGAAGCGGAGCAAGGGGATGATTGTGACGTTCGGTTTGTGGGTCGCTCAACCACACAGTCATCAGCGCCGTGTCTTTAGAAAGCTATTAGTGTAAGCCTAAATTGGGAGGAATTACAGGCGTGTAACTCGAATAGTACATGTGTTATTGGAGGTCAAAGTGGCCGATTACTATCGATCATGTCAGGTCATAAGTACTCCACAGTTACACGAAAAAATGGCAGCAGCATGCTTATAAATATATTTAATCATCTATGTCTTTGTTTATATCCGATATATACTATTCATGAAGAAATTGGTTAAATATTTACTGTGCTTTAGGAAGCACAGAGACATTAGGCTACTGGCCTACCTTTTGTTCTATTACTTTGATAATTATTTATTTAATTTGTTTAGTTATCTAATAATGTGCGTTAGAGCGTGTTTATGGTACAGCCGTAGGAATATTTATTTAAGTTATTTAAATGTAACTCCATTATTTTGTATGAGTTTATAAAAGTGTACGTTGGCTTGGAGACATGGAGGGAGCGCTCTAGCGAATCATAGCGCTCGTTAATGGTGAGACTGTGTGGAGGTGGAGAACACGTGGTAGTGCGGCAGAGTATGGGACAGGACACGGAAAGTGCTGGACGCGACGACACGACGGACGCATGGTCAGCGGAGGACTTGGAGTGTGGAGCGGTTTGTGCGTGGTCGCGGAGGACAGAAATATTCCGGAGTGCCAACCTGTGCTCTTGAGTGATTTCCGTGGCTTCTACTGTGAAGTCATAGAGCACGCTCAGAAGTGAGTATCTCGCAAGCTATGTTGTTGTTCATAATTAATTACGCGAAGTAGGTATTTATTGTTTCCCTGTTATTCAACTTACATTTTATTTAATTGCTTGACCATCGACACCAATAACTGTTTTGCAGAAATATACCACATTCTCAAAAGTACTTCTGCTGTTGTACTCATCAATTAAAGTCGTTAAGATAGTACTTGCAGATTTTATTTAATTACAGTCTTTCATTTATAAATTTATATATTAATTCGCAATTGCCGAGTGATAAGAACCTTCGAGCAATTCATGTGTGTATTCATATTGTACACTGTAGACTCTGCAGTATTTGGCTTGTAACGTAGCAACTACGTATCCCAACCCCTAGACAACGAAACCAGACAAAAATTTTAATATTTCAACTCTGGGTCTGTGGGTGCATGGTTGAGGGCTAACACCATACCATCATTAGAGTTACATTTTTTTTTAAACCCACACACTTATAATTACTGCAAAAACTGCTCTCTCATTACCATGCAAGAGTATCTACACTCATCTTACCTTTAAGAAGAAACAATAAACTTAAAACTAAAAAAAAATTCATTTTTCATTTTAGCAGTAAAAGTACAGTAAGTGGCCCAGGAAGATTAACGGGATTATTAGTGCAAACTTATTAAACAAGATTATTAAAATGTAGCTATCAAGCAATACAGTCTATACAGTGATAGATTACTTAGTTAACAGAGATTAGTGGGGTTGGTAAGGTAAATAATAATGGCAATAGTAATAGCAACTTTAAATCATCTGTTATTTCACGATACGTTTTCGCACTAAAATTATTACTATTATTTCTTTCCTATTCTTTTTTGGGAACCTACTCTCAATGTTCTGAAATGTATAATACTAGCTCTTTGTAATCCTTCTGAACATAACATCTTACTTTTTATGGAGGAGAGCTGACTCAGTTTTTCAGGTCTACCAAATGAGCAGTTGCGGTACAGAAAGTGGAAACTAAACATCATCGCTGTGGTCTTGATGATAGCTGATAGCATGTGTGGTGTCACAACATGAAATAATTTGTCTATAGTGTGGGTAGTGTGTGCTACTACACACTGCCTGACACCATTTCCAAACCATTTACAGCACAACAAAGCATCCAGGATGCTCTCTTAACGGTGTGACTACTACATTGTCCGGTGAGCTCAGATCATGGCTCTGGTGCTATAGAATGGCAGTGCTTCACAATAATTGTTGCCTATTTCACGAGTTACAAGCTTGGAGATTTATTTTCTGGGCACTTTGCAGAAACCGTGCTAGATCAATACCTCATAAACGGCGAATGCGAACCGCCATCTTTGCGTATCCGAAGGCTAGCGCTCTCTAGCAGAAGAATGGTGGAGGGGACTGTGGTGTCACCGCCAGACACCACACTTGCTAGGTGGTAGCTTTAAATCGGCTGCGGTCTATTAGTACATGTCGGACCCGCGTGTCGCCACTGTCAGGGATCGCAGACCGAGCGCCACCATGAGGCAGGTCTCGAGAGGCGTACTAGCACTCGCCCCAGTTGTACGGACGACTTTGCTAGCGACTACATGGACGAAGCATTGCTCATTAGCCGAGCCAATAGTTAGAATAGCCTTCAGCTAAGTCAATGGCTACGACCTAGCAAGGTGCCATTAGTAACATTGCATGTATCTAAAGAGTCTCACTTGTATCGCCACAATCTCCAGATGTACCAAAAGGATGGATTAAAGTTAAGTATTCCAGAAGCTACGTACTTTTATTTATAGCATTCATTACGTATCCTGTTTCAGACCTCATGCCATCCTGCTTTGGCTTAGCGCGTGCCTTTCGGCTTCCTCTCATTGTGTCTAGGCTGTCTTGTCTAGACACAACAGGGACAGTCAGGCAATGGGTTGGAGCAGAGTCTTGGCGAGGATGGGGCACGAGGTAGAGCGTGCTGGTTTTTGTTCAGCATGGCCGTCTTTCCCTGGTTGTGTCCGCAGCTTGTGGTCTAGTGACTGGCATTGCTGCCTCTGGATCACGGGGTCCTGAGTTCGATTCCTGGCTGGGGATTTTCTCTGCCTGGGGACTGGGTGTTTGTTTGTCCTCACCATTTCGTCACCATCATCATCATTTGTGACAGTGGCTAATTGGACTGTGTAAAAATTGCGACTCTGTACAGGCACTGATGACTGCACTGTTGAGCGCCCCACAAACCAAACATCATCATCATCATTTCCTTGGGTGTGCTGCGTGTTCCAGCTGTGTTGTCACTGATGTTATAGAGCTCTGCGGCAGTTACTGCAGTGTGCCAGCCGTTACTATACTCTGTTCATCATAAGAATAAACCTGATGCAAACATGACACCATGAATTTTTCCATATTTGCTTGAATCTCATTGGACTTTGTTTCACATGGAGCAGAACCCAAGCTGTGTCCCGTTCAGTCAAGTACAATCATAAGGACAAGTTTTACACTGTGTTGCACGCACGTAAAACTGAACGATAATGCGGGACAACATCTTTACCACCGCATTAAACTTGGACAGCACTGGCCGGTTAGCTATAGTGGCTGGTACGAATGTAGAGTTCTCAAGGTCACAGCCGCTGCCTGCCACCAGCAGGGGCTGTGGGCTGTGATTCGCCCATCTCTGGGCTTTGTTGCCATGTAGGTACTGTTAGAGTTGTGATAAGTCAGAGCAGCTGAAAGCTCAGTGTGACTGTGCTATATCGAGTCTTCAAATTTGATCTCAGTGTGTTACTGTCTTCAGAAAGGTGCTTTGACGTGTGTTTGGTTGTGAACAGCAATGCAGGAGCAACGGCCTACTTGTAGTACTCCTCCAGTCGGTGTACGTAAAGGGCGGAAAGACATTCATAAACAATCGAAAATTGACCTATCGAATGTAATCAAGTTTTTTACTGATCTGGCCGACAATGAAGAAGTGAAGAATAACTTAAATTTTGCGCGAATTCATAAACTTACTGCTAAAGTGTGTGGTGCCTCCAAGTCAACTGTAGGCCGTATTAGCAAATCTGTGTCATTGGCAGACTCTCCTGACATGAATGAATATTTCGATTCTCCAAGAAAGGGATACAAACGAGAATGGAAATGAACTGACTTCGACGATTTTAACAAAGAGCTTATGTGTAGAATTGTACTTGGATATTACTACAGAGGAGAGTATCCAATAGCTATAAAAATACAGGCTGACCTCTGTGAAAAAATTAATTACTCAGGCTCAGAGACCTATGTTCTTTGTCTTCTCCGTTCCTTTGGTTTCCTATTCAAGAAGTGTAATAATGGACGGAAATCCTTAATGGAATGCAGAGTCATTGCAGCAGCAAGAGCGAAGTTTTTGCGTGCAGTGCACTTCTTGCGTGCTGAAAACACCAGGCCTGTAGTGTACTTGGATGAAACTTGGGTTTTACAGAACCACACCAGTAAGTATATGTGGCACACCTCCAAAGGAAACGGCGGTTTGAAAGTGCCTATCATCGCCCACGCTGGTTCATTAACCACAGGCATCACACCAGATGCCAAACTTGTTTTTAGTGGTGGGAAATGTTCTTGCCAATCCGATTACCATTCAGAAATGAATGTAGACCTTTTTAAGAATTGGTCTATTCGGCTGTTGTCTGCCGTGGAAGAAGGGTCAATTATCGTGACAGATAACGCCAGCTACCACTCCATTCAGATAGAAAAGCTGCCACGTTCAAATTGGCCCAAGACAGATATTGTGGAGTGGTTAAACAGAAAGAATGTTTCATTTTTAGTCGATGAAACGAAGGCTGAACTCCTGTCTAAGGAAGAAATCGTAGGCACCAAAAAGACTTACGAATTAGATAAACTGGCAAATGAAACGGGACACGAAGTGGCACATCCATCACCATATCACTGGCAGTATAATCCCATTGAACTGATAGGGGACCAAGTAGAGCGAGAAGTAGCGGAAAGAAATACTACTTTCAAACTTGCTGATGTCGAAAAGCTAACACACGAAGCTCTTGACAATGCAAAAGCAGGACTGGGGAAGTGCGTAAAACACGCAGAAACGTTGCAAGAAACTGATTTCTTGAACCAGGGTTTAAGAGACACCATAGAGTGATCTGTGATGATACACCTGGCTGAAACAAGCGACAGTGAATCTGAAGACATGGAGCTAGAAGGTCCTTGAGTTTAGATAAGTGCCGTGTATGTGAAAAGCTGACTTGATTTAAATGTTTCTCTATTGATTTCAGTTATAGAGGACATACTGCGAATGTTTTTCCCTTACAGTGGACGTCTGATAAATTTATCACAAGTGGTGGCGATTAGTTTAATCGACGGTAACTGTGAATTAAAATAAGATTGTCAATTCTACATTAATTAACAACCGTTTTTCCTAAAATCCTGTATCGAATGTCTTTACATTCGGATATAATCTTACTGCATTCGGTTTACTTGTGCATTCGAAATTTAACTCCTTTTTTTCATAGAAGGATTTACTGGCTGTTTCGTAGTAAGGGTAATGCAGTTCATAAAATGACGAAACGTTGTGGTGCTTCTGTATCCGGTGTGTATATAAACAGTGCAATAACATCAGGGCAGTCACAGTACCTATTCTCATTCTCCGAGAAGAGTATAAAATCTACGATATTTGACGACTTTTACGAAAAGCTACAACGCAGACTTGTATTACTTTAGTATGACAGAGGATAGTATCCGATGGCTAGGAAAATACAGGGTAATATCTGTGATGAAAATGATTATTCTGGCCAGTCACTTCAATGCACTGTCTTCTCCGCCCACTTGGTTTTCAATTCAGAAACTGTAATGATGGACGAAATTTGTAACACAAGACAGGAACATTGCCGTAGTAAGAACGAGGTTTTTGTGTACCAAGCACATATTGCGCGCTGGGAATAATAGGCCTATAGCAAATTTAGATAAAACTTGGGTTTCACAAAACCTAGACATTGAGAGACGGCACATAAACTTGAATATGTTAGCCTATATCGCTAATAAACAACAACTGGTCTTAAAAAAACATGCGTGACGTAACAAAGTACATTATACAAGAGCGTGCAATTGGAGAAATGTTATGTGAAGTAGTGAAGCGCATTAAGCTTCTCCAAGTAGTTCCAATCACGACAGCAACAGCAGAACGGTCATTTGGCGCCATTAGACGTCTGAAGTCATATCTCCAATCAACAATGGGACAGAAGCGATAGAACAACTTGGCTGTTCTTCATGCCCACCGAGATTTTTGGGATAGATTGGATATCCGACCAGTCATCAACGACTTCGTATTCAGTAATCCAGGCCGACGGTCGACATTTGCACCTTTCTAAAGACACTCTAGCCCTAATAATGACATTTAGAGCAGTATAAAAAAACTTTATAAAATAGAGAATTAAATACATACATAACGTTAAATTTTCAGTTTCGAAATATTAGTACTAGTTTAGTACTGTATTACTATAGTGCTGTATTAGTTATTTTCGAACACTTACATATTTTAGGGTGTAAGAGCCAATTAAAACCCGCTATGTACATCTCGTACTTTTTGACTGGAAGTATTAGGCATATTGCAATAACTTTGAGATAATGTTTTTATTTAATGAACCCCGAGCCTTATTCAAAGTAAGCTTAAATTAGCTTTTTCACTTGTTAATCAAAGTGCTATTACTGTGTGACAGCAATATTTTACGTTTTATTCTTTTAATGATAGTTTAGGATTTATTTAAATATAATTTCAGTCTTTTCTGAGCTATATATTCACTGCTCGGCAATAGTCTATAAGCATGATTATTACTGTAAATTAAATTAGCATTTTACGTAAATACCGTGGGTGTTTATGTTTTGTTTCTTTCTGTGTCAGGCTGGTCGAGTTTCCCGGAGTGTCCGGTTTCGGGGTTCTAATGTTGATCATATGCCTCCAATGATTAAAAAACTTTAAAACTCACTATTTTTCATCTAAAATTTAGAAAATTTCCAGGGGCAAGACACCCAGTATACCCCCCGCCCCCTAAATGTTTTTTAAGTTGGCGCCCCTGCATTGTCTTAATCACCGCTTAAGAATACGCGCATTGCATTAGTAACAAAACAACTTTCTTTACGTTAATTACTTTCAGTATGGTATCTTGCAAATAAGAAATCATTGCTGCCCGTAGCAAGGAATTATATATTCAGCACATATCAGATACAACAGGTATTTACGCTTGAGAGTCCTCCATACTTCTCCGTATCTAAAGTTACTCTAACGAATTACCCATAACACCTTGAACCAGCGATCGCTGCTGAGCAGCGACGCTACTACACAATCGATACTACATTTGACCATCTCTCGTTCAATATAAAATTTTACTCTGTGTATATAACTTTCAACCTACTGCACTATTTTATTAGGAAAATATTTAATACCTGAAGCCAGTAAACTGTTTATGTAATTATTTTGGAACCTAATGCTAAATTGGGATTCTCAATGTAGGTGGCCGGCCGCGGTGGCCGAGCGGTTCTAGGCCCTTCAGTCCGGAACCATGCAGCTGCTACGGTCGCAGGTTCGAATCGTGCCTCGGGCATGGATATGTGTGATGTCCTTAGGTTAGTTAGGTTTAAGTAGTTCTAAGTCTAAAGGACTGATGACCTCACATGTTAAGTCCCATAGTGCTTAGAGCCATTTCATTTTCTAAGTGTAGATGAACATTTTCCAATGTGGTACTTTTGTAATGGAACAAAAATTAATTCTTTCCAGGTAGTAAATGGATTATTCTCCAGAGAAAGAAAGTTATGAATATTTGTAATTCACTGTTGAACTGTAATGCGGTAATAACTTTCAATTTTGTCAAGATATTATTAAAAGAAGTAAGGAAACGATGTTGAACTTGTTACCAGTCCTTCTACTGGGAATTTTTAGGCCGTATCAACTCGATCCCACCTGTCTGTCACCGAACGAATCCCACGAAACATAATTTTTACCTTGATAACTGTCCTCATCTAATAAACAAAGTTGTGTGTCTCTAACAAACAATGACAGTTACGCTAGCTCCCAACAACGGCGTACTGGACTAAAAACGTGCCCTCAGAGAGCTGCGTTATCCCATTCCCGGTTAAACGCAAAGTTTGTAGTCCCCCTCGGCACGTTCACACGCGGCAGAATTAGGTGGTGCCGCCGCCGCCGCCGCCGCCGCCGCCGGCTGACTCACTCGCTCCGTTCGCGCTGTCTGCTCACAAAGCCGGCGTGTAATGTGGACCAATAATGTGCGATTGGCGCCAGGCAGCCGCGAGAGACGGGCTGTTTGCAGCCGTGTTTGCGGCCCGCTTCCACACTGGCGCCCGTCGGCAAACTGGCTGCGCGCAGCTCACGCCTCCTGCCGCTAATTGGCGCTCCGAGCAGCGGACCACCGGCTGCCCCGCCTGCTGGTGTCGTGATAACCTCTGTGTCGGCACCGCCATCGCGCACAACTGTCTCGTCCGCGTAGCTTCATCACGAATACTATAGCCCACATTCCATGCATCGGGTATTCTAGCTGCTCCTATCACTCATAATAATACGGTCCCGCATCGAACTCGTGCGTAAGTTACACTGAGACGAATATTAGGCGTGTCAAACCGTATTTCACATTATCAATGACACCTCAGCTTATATCCATTCATCTTCAACTTTGATCTACAGAAGGCTGACTGCACTTATCTGCGAGTCCAATTATTGTGGCCTTCTGTCCGATGACTGGTTTAATGCAGCTGTACGCTCTGGTCCATACTTCATCTCATTATTACTGCAACTTACAGCACTTTAACCCACATCTGCATGCTTGGCGGAGTGTACCTCGTACCACAACAGATCATTTCCTTCCTTCTTCCACTCGCGTGAGCCCTAATTCCTCCTATCTTATCTTCATCTCCTTACGCGCAATATGTATTGGTGGCATAAGAATCGTTCGCCAGTCAGCTTCAAATACCGGACCTCTAAATTTTCTCAAGAGTGTTCCTTGCAAAGAACGTCGACTTGCCTACAGCGATTCCCATTAGAGTTCCCGAAGCATCTCTCAACACCTACGTGTTTTGGAACGTATCAGTAATAAATCTAACAGCCCGCCTCCGAATTATTTCGATGTCTTCCTTTAATTCTACCTGATATTGTTCCAAACACGAGTGTAGTACTCAAGAACACGGCGCAACAGAGTCCTACATGCGGTCTTCTCTTCAGATGAACCACACTTTCCTGAAATTCTCCTAGTAGGCCAAAGTCGATGATTCGCCTTCCCTACCACAGTCCTGGAATGATCGCTCCACTTTATGTCGCATTGTAGCGTTGCGCCCAGATATTTAAATGGTGTGACTGTGTAAAGCAGGACACTACCAATCCTGTATCCGAACACTGCGAGTTTGTTTTTCCTATTCATCTGAATTAACTTACATTTTTCCTCATTTAGAGACAGCTGCCATTTATCACACCAACTGGAAATTTTGCTTAACTCACCCTGTATCCTCGTACAGTCACTCAACTTCGACGCCTTACTGTACACCACAGCCTAATCAGAAAACAACAAAAGATTGCAGCCCACCTTGTACACCAAACCATTTATGTATGTAGAGAACAACAGCGGTCCTACTGCACTTACCTGGGGCACTCCTGACTATACCTTTGTCTCTGATGAACACTCGCCGTCGAGGACGACACACCAGTCAGATATCCCTGAACCTATTCCATATGATCGTACCTTCTTTAAGAGCCTGAATGGGGCACCGTGTCAGCCAAGGGCCTTGGCACAGTGGTAACACCGGTTCGCGTCAGATCACCGAAGTTAAGCGCTGTCGGGATGGGCTTGCACTTGGATGGGTGTCCATCCGGTCTGCCGAGCGCTGTTGGCAAGCGGGGTGCACTCAGCCCTTGTGAGGCAAACTGTGGAACTACTTGATCTAGAAGTAGCGGCTCCGGTCTCTGACCTACGGCCGGGAGAGCGGTGTGCTGACCACATGCCCTCCATATCCGCATCCAGCGACACCTGTGGGCCGAGGATGAAACGGCGGTCAGTCGGTACCTTATGACCTTCATGGCCTGTGCGGGAGGAGTTTAGTTTAGTTTTAGTTTAATGGGGCACCGTGTCAAACGATTTCCGAGGATCAAAAAGTATGGAATCTGCCTGTTGTCCTTCACCCACAGTTCGCAGTATATCATGTGAGAAGACAATCTGACTTTCACACGAGCGATGCTTTCCAAAACGATGCTGATTCGTGGACATCAGCTTCTCGGTCTCAAGAAAATTTGTTATATTCGAACAGAGTTTGTATTGAAAGATTCTGCAACAAACCGAAATCGAGGACATTGGCCTGTAATTTTGAGGGCGTTTTTTCACCCTTCTTACATACAGGAATCACCTGCGCTCCTTCCCAGTCGATTAGAACTTTGTGATCGAGATATTCACGATAAATGCGAGACAGATAAGGGAGCAATGCCGTAGAGTACTCTTTGTAAAACAGAATTGCGATTCCGTTCTGACCTGGTGATTTATTTGCTTTCAGATCTTTCAGTTGTTTGTCTACGCCAGAAATGCTTATTACCATGTCGTCCATACGGGAATCTGTGCCACTGTCAAATGACAGTACGTTTGTACGATTTTCCTGTAACAACTATTTCCCGAAAGCGAAATTTAAAACTTCGGCTTTCGTTTTTCTGTCTTCAACTGCCACACACTGGCCAAAAAGGACTGGATGGAAGCCTTACACCCGCTTAGCAATTTTCCATAGGACCAGAATTTTCTCGGATTCTCCTCTAGATCTTTTGCTAATGTATGACGATATTGTATGCTTCGTGCATAGATCTTTTCACAGTCTCACGAATCTCTGGTCACCTCTGCTTGTCGTCATTTGTGAGTTCTCTCTTGAACCGACAGTGCTACAGCGTTTCCTCGCCCAGCATTTCCAGAATTTCATTATTAAACAATGGTGAGTTTTATCCATCCTCAATCCACTTATTAGACACATAAGTCTCCTGACCACGGTTTAAAATCTGCTGAAACTTTCGCCATAATTCGTCTACATCCATATTACTGGAAGTAAGTGATGTCAGTTCATTGTCTAAGTGAGATGCTAACAACTGGTTATCTGCTCTATCTAACGGAAACACTCTCCTAGCCTTCTTCACTGATTTATTAACTTTCGTAACCATAGCTGCTATGATGACATCGCTAATCGCCGTTTCTATTCTGACATGGTCGGGAAGATTCGGACCACCTGCTGAGCCGTGCTGCGGCTCGCGTTGGTGAAGTTTGTAAGTTTCCGCCCTCTGTTGGAGGCTAGACACTATCTTTGGTTGGCATGGTTGCGGTTGTTTCTCTTCTTCTCGTGTTGACTGGCGCCACTCGGTTTCGCAAGCGTGTCCTGTCTGCTAGTGGCAGCAGCGGCGGTTATCGGTATTTAGTAACTGTTGCGCTATCTTTGGGGCGACGTCGTTGTTTTCCGGGTCGTGTGAGTGGGCCAGTTCGGTTGGGGACTCAGGAGGAACCAGGTCCACGCAGTGTTAGAACACGCCGTGACTGCTGGTGGGACGCATGGACTGCCGGATGGAAGGGCTGTGGTCACGAGGGTGCACGACCGTGTTGCAAACCGGATCTAGCAAGCTTTAAGATGAGTTCATTTCAATCCAAGTAGAGAAACCTCCATCACTGTAACATCTCGCGATTCTCCAGTGACTTGGGTTCGTGTTGCTGCTCGTAGTGTCGCCGAGGCGAAGAGCAGCGAGTGGAGTGCTTGTGGAAGGCGGACCTGATTATCTTTCCTCGACTCCATATTACTATTTACTGCGCTCAACTTCTTACAGTTTGTTAAGTTCAAACAGCGATAATTTTTCTTTCCTGGTGGCCCCTAACTCCCCAGTTACCTGCCCTGGAGGTTAGTGTATGTGACGGCAGTATACGTTTCCTCGCCTTGCCGCTGCTGTCCGGTGAGGCGAGTAGTTTTGACAGCTTTATTGACTGTAGGCCGGTAGGTGATTCTTCTACTGTGGTGGCCGTGATTCCTTGTTTTTTCCGAGCTCTCCAAACACGGTATTCTGGGGACGTAGTGCAGACCGCCAGTTCCGGCTTTGGTGTATTTTTCCGTCGTTGCATTTGGTTTATCGGATGGCGGGTACCTTCAGCAAGATTATCGTCAGTCATTCGTTAGATTGCCACTAGTCTGAGTTAGCATCTTGTGAAGTGAATGCAACTCTTGGCTGCCCATCTCATCGCTCGCGAAAGTGTTTGTTTTTGCACCTTCTCAGAGGTCGATTCCTGGAGCACCGTCTGTGGCCCCTTGGTTCTTGTAAGACATGTGTGTTCTAAACGGAGGCCTGATGGCCAGTAGTTCAGTGTAACGCTCTTTTAGCCCACGTCTTGTGCGGGTATAATCTGCCTCAGTACCCTTTAAGGAACTTATGTAGTGGTCCTTGTGTTTTATTATTGCATTATTTATTACAGTACCTTGTAATACCTATGTTAAATATGTCTAGTTAATAGTTCTGGTCGCCTTCTGGAATAAATCTAGCAGTGTAGTGTTCAGTGGTTGTTAAGGGTTGTGCTAAAATTTATCATCATCTTATTTCACCCGTTTGGTGATCAGATGCTTGTTTTTTTAATTAACTTTTGCTATTGTATATACTGTTTTACAGCAGGTTTCTAATTTTTTAGTATTATTGCCGTTCCTGGCTGGTAAGGCCTTCAGCCGTGATTGTGGTCACTTGTCTTAAAATTCTAATTTGGTATTTGTATTTACGCAGTAAGCCTTTAAAACCTTGTTTACTGCCATTCGTGGCGTCTATGCTTTCCGTTGTGTTTATGGCAACTTGCCTTTAATATTTGTAAGTTGCAGCGAGTTTTAAAAAATTCTTAATTTATTGCGATTCCCGGCGCGTAAAGCCTTCTGTCCAGATCACAGTGGCTTGCGTTAAAAACATTATCTGCTGTATCTGTATTTAATGGTGATTTGCTAAGTTGGAACTCAGTGAAACAACTATTATTTACACAGTTGTTTATTCCTTCATTAATAACGTGTAGTGTTTTTATTTATTGTTGAGTCTGGAATTACTGGTTTAAAATAAATTGTGTGTAATTGTAAAAGGCAACCAACAGTAACTGATTACGGACCCGTCCACAATGGTAACCGAATCCTGACTTCCCTGGACTACCGGGTTTCATCTGCAGTTGAAACGTCTAAGATATTTCCATTGCGTACGGGCTGCCGAACTAGCTGCCCAAGAGAGTTTTAGGAAAACCTGTTCAAAAGCATTTCGCACGACTGTTTGTCTTACCCCCTGCAGTAGATCCTTAGAGATCGCAGTCTGCAGTTGGTACATTAAAGTCGCCTCCAACCTGCTTACTAGGCTCAACGCTTGGCCTCGCTGTACAGTCTTTACACTAAAATTTCCTTTCATCACTAAACTGCCAATTCCTTGATGCCTCAGGATGTTTTTTGTCAAACGATAGTTTCTTTTAGTCAAATTGTACTACGACAAAGTTTTTTTTCCCATTTTCGTTCACTACGTCGTCATTACGTATTCGATCTGCCCATCTAGTTTTTAACATATTTCTGCACAACAAAATTTCTCAAGCTTATATTCTCTTTTTGTTTCAACAAACCCGTTTCGTAATACAGTGCCGGAAGAACACACAACACTCTCAAAAACTGTGTTTACTGGCACCATTGTGTAAAATACGCATACTGAAGGATTGTGGTGTTTGCGACTCATTTGCCACTGTCATCAGGCTATCGCACGGCGAGCTGGTGCCCCTCTGTTCTCCCTCTGTTTTTACTCTGCGCGCAGCAGGTGCGCTAAGAGGCGATCACTGTCGGCAGCATTCTTTCTACCGTACAGCCATGGCCCGCCAGCTAGTACATACTCCTGTCCAACAGCTTGAACCATTTCTAGGGGAACGCATTGCGGGTCTGCTGGTAGCACATGTTGGGCACAGTCTAACCGTGGTACGTGGAGCCTTCCCGTTCCTGTAGTCCAGGTTCTGGAAGACCGCATAGTACAGACACATGTAAGGTCGACACGTTGTGCGAGCAGCTGCTGCCGACAGAACACCTTCCAAGGACGAAATGCGGGCACATGTTGAATATGTTGTGTCATCACGGACCATTGTAAATTGTCTGCCTGCAGCAGGAATAAGATCAAGTATGCGTCTGGTCAGGCTACGACTTGAATCACCAAGCATGGCTACTCACAAGGGAACCTCCCCATCGCACCCCCCTCAGATTTAGTTATAAGTTGGCACAATGAATAGGCCTTGGAAAACTGAACACAGATCAATCGAGAAAACAGAAAGAAGTTGTGTGAAACCGTGAAAAAAATTAGTAAAATATACAAACTGAGTAGTCCATGCGCAAGATAAGCAACATCAAGGGGAACGTGTGCTCAGGAGCGCCACGGTCCTGTGGTCAGCGTGAGTACTTGCAGAACGAGAGGTCATGGGTTCAAGTCTTCCCTTGACTGAAAATTTTACTTTCTTTATTTTCGCAAAGTTATGATCTGTCCGTTCGTTCATTGACGTCTCTGTTCACTGTAATAAGTTTAGTGTCTGTGTTTTGCGACCGCACAGCAAAACCGTGCGATTAGTAGACCAAAGGACGTGCCTCTCCAATGGGAACCGAAAACATTTGATTGCAAGGTCATAGGTCAACCGATTCCTCCACGGGAAAACACGTCTGATATATTCTATACGACACTGGTGACGGCATGTGCGTCACATGACAGGAATATGTTGTCGACTCACCTAACTTGTACACTTAGCGAATGGGTAAAAAGATTCTTCTACCTTGCCCGATTTAGGTTTTCTTGTGGATGTGATAATCACTCCCAAAAAAATGATGAAAACATAAGAGTTTGTCACATAAACTGAAAATAAAAAATTAAAATTTCCACTCGAGGGAAGACTTGAACCTAGGACCTCTTGTACCGTAGCTACTCTCGCTAACCACGGGACCACGGCGCTGCTTGCCTCCCTGTGTCCTTGATGTTGCATATCTTCTAATGGACTACTCAGTTTGTATATTTTACTAATTTTTTTCATAGTGCCACATAACTTCTTCCTGTTTCCTCGATTGATCTGTGTTCAGTTTTTCAAGGCCTATCCACTGTGCCAACTTATAATTAAATCTGAGGGGGGTGCGATGGGGAGGTTCCCTTGTCAGGTGTCGTGAAAGACTTGACTGGAGAGTGGAATGGGCCGCTGCTGTGTTCAGTGACGAGAGTAGGTTTTGTTTGTAATGTTCAAAATGGCTCTGAGCACTATGCGACTTAACTTCTGAGGTCATCAGTCACCTAGAACTTAGAACTAAGTAAACCTAACTAACCTAAGGACATCACACACATCCATGCCCGAGGCAGGATTCGAACCTGCGACCGGAGCGGTCGCTCGGCTCCAGACTGTAGCGCCTAGAACCGCACGGCCACTCCGGCCGGCATTTGTAGTGTTACTCAAACGTTGACAGTTGAAGCATCCGATATTACCAATAGTTTTTTTGCAAACTATAGATATGTCGATTAAATATCGATTGTTTCGTGTATGTTTTCGCAATGAAAAATAACTTTCTACGAATTTTTATTGTTTAAAATATAACAGTATAAGCAATGCAAATTTTGTTTTATAAAACATAAGGTATTTAAATTCTTGTCCTTTAGTCGGTTGTTTCAAATACAACATTAAAAGATGTGCAAATATTATTTTATAAAATCTAAAGTATTTAAATTTTTCTCCTTTTGTCTGTAGCGTTTTTCAGTAATTATTTATCCTGCCTTGAAGGAAACCCTCTGTACAGGAAATGAAGTTGCTGGACAGCATAAAAACTTTGTGGCTTTACACGTAACATACTGTTAGATTTTGCACAAGCATGTTTGTCGATTCCCGGTTTTTCAAAATATTGACATAGGTCAGTATGGAATCACTGATTGGCGTAACGTTATCGACGTTACATTGTTGCTAATTGGGAAAAAAAGAAATATAATCCGATTACAAACTGTCAGAGATATCAGCAGACGTATTAGCACTGCTCGTGGATGCTTCAGTTTGAAGTACTATTCTTTTAGATGATGCGATAATAGCAGCGTACTCTTTCTGAAGTACTTGTGCTACGTTCACTGCCTCTTGAAATGTCCTGAAACAAGCTTTTTTAAACGGAGAATCTGCTAGCAACCCAAGTATATTAACAATCAGTGTGTTCAGTGGTCTCACTTTTTCACTGACTGATTTAATCAAGCCATCCAGCTTCATTAGTTGATAAGGTGCTTATAGAGTCTGATAACTTAGCAGCAATATTTCGTATAAGAGGCATAATTTAAAAAATCACTGATGTATCACCCCCCCGAGATTGTTGTTCTAGCTGCTTCAAGTAGCTACTTCAAGAAGATCTATTATCTTTTGTACAGCTCAGTAATTTTATACTGTGAGGGAAGGCGTTGGTTTTGAACTGTCTTTGATTGAAAGCTCACTTCGTACTTCCACAATTCTTTTGAGGGTGTGGCTAGACGTGTTCCATCGAGTCGGCACCTCTTGAGTCAGCCTCAGTTCATTGTGGCTTGCTATTCTCTGGACATTGCGCAGTTTGTTACTGGCTAGTGTAGCTTTCTGAGAGGAAGTCACAATAGCCTTTGTTTTCAATAAAACTTTGGAAAATTTTTTACTTTGAAACAACCTTGTACTGTTAAGTTGACGCAGAGGGCAAAACAGGGTGAACGTCGAATCCTTAAGATTTCGGCAGCTTTTTCATAACTACAGTGTTCTCTGTAACCACTGCTACTGTCTTATCACGGATATTCTATTCTAGTAAGATTTTATTAAGGACATGAAAAAAAATGTAATGTTAAAATCATCTGTCAGCGTCTTGTTATCTGAAAAATTACTTTCATATAAAAAAAATTCTCACAAAAATTGAGCCATTATATTACTTGTCGTTGTTGCGTTTAGCTTAAGCGTCTTAGAAGCATGGAAAGTAGGAAGAAGAAGAAGGGGAGGAGGAAACTCACCACAAGGAACAGGGATGCGAGAGAGGAAATGTTTACTGGTCTGCCACGCAGTGCTGCTACCTGATGTGTACATGCTTGCTTATGAGCTACAGCAAATATGGTATAAACTGCACGCTGGAGTAACAATACTGAAACAGCCTTCAAGGACATGGGTGACTTCTTCACTCATTACGTTTTTTCTCAGTTGAGTTGACAGTACAAAACAAAAGTGCCATCACTCTACTGCAGTGCTACAGCTGCTACATCGCTGAAGTCGGCAGCACTCGTGATCTTAATGCAGTCGACATAAAATGTGCAGCTTGTAGGAGTTTTCTTGGGAGTTTCGCCGTTCGTCGGAGCAAGCGGACGGAGCGGTATAAGGAGTACAGGTGTGCATGTTATTAGCGATAAGAAAAGGTGTGGCGAGAGACAGCAGTGCTCGCACCTACGCGCATCACACCAATGTATTCTATAATACACCCGCACCGCTCAAAGCTCGCATTTGACAGAACCTGATAGCGATTCGTCGACTTCACTGTAGTGGTGATACAACAGCTTCCACTACACAGTAGCTAAGCGTTTTTCATTGCCACTGAAAAGTTCCGATTCGGTTAGTACGGTGTATATTTACAGCTTGTTATGGTTAGCCTTTTTTGACAAATATATGTATTAATACTGGCGCCATTGTATAAGCACCGAAAATTTATTTCTGTTCCGATTCGCTAACACAATGGAAGCACTTCTGCATTAATCGCACATCAAAGCACGTTGTTTGGCAACACAGTAACTTAACGCCACGACCAGCTGATTTTGATATGCTGTATTAGTTTTGGTTCAGACAGTGATGGAGTTTGCGTTCGTTTCCCACTTGTTACTTTGTTATCGAACAGACTCTCAAGTGTAAACTTTGCGCTCGGAAGTAACACTGTTTTGAGTAAGCGCATTATAGAGACATCCATTCTGAAATGTGTTGCTTATTTGTAGCAATGAATTAGAAAATATATTCTACCTGTTGTAACGCATTTATGCGATGATTTGTTACGGTTGGAAGTGTCCGTAAACACAAATTACGCAACTGCTTCAGATGTATGTCGACAAGAGGATGATACTGACTGGGGGCGGGGCGAGGAGGGTAGCGAAAATGTCGAGAAAAACTTTACGAGTTACGCCTTCACTTATGCCGACATGTACCGATTACAATAATGGACCGAAACTCAGCATGGCATTGACAAGTTAGGGAAGGGAACATTTTTAAAAATGTTACGTTATACGTACATAGATTCTGCGTTGCGATGACCTGCAGTTTTTGTCACTTTTAGTATGGGTGAAACTAATTTTTGTCCATTACTGGTATGCCATCATTTGCGTTGCTGTTCCACATGTCCGTTGTAACATTAAAAATATATATATTTTGTAAGGGCTTCTTCTAATTTATTTTTTTATCTCTTCATATAGTTTTGATATCAGTGAACATTTAAGTGAAGTTTTATCTGGCAACTCATATTTGCTGTCTAAGGCACAAAACAAATCTTTTCAAACCTTAATGGTTGAAAGTTCTATACGGCAGCATGTCGATGGCGATAATTTGTGCGTAAAGAGACTCAAGTTCTATTTTTTTTTTTTTTTTTTTTTACTTTTCAGCTGGCATTATGCAACTGACTTCTGTTGAAATAGTTTTTTCATACAGCTTCTCGACTCTTTCGTAGCTCCTCTTGCACTTAATCTAGCTCACAAGTTGATCCCTCTCGTTTCAGTTCTATTACTAATCCATTGTTCTCTAGTTTTCCACCATGCTTTCTTTTCCCAGATCATGTTTATAACCTTTAATGCGGATTGTACACTTAACAAAGTGAACTATTATCCCCCACCTCCTTGGAAAAATTCCATAAAGATAATTGATTTTCACGATTTATTTTCCAAATAATAACAAAAATCTCTATTTGGAAACCTCTCACTCAAAACAAGTAATCTTGGAAGCGCGAAATTTCCCCGGCCAGCAGAGACTGTCGATGTTGGCACCATTGGGAACACCTCGTGGCTACTGTGCTCTTTGTCTCACTGCTGTCAACGACAACGATTCAGCAGTTGTGGCACTATAGTTGCGTGATGAAGAATAATCCTGTTCTTGGGTGGCGTCTAAATAACGAAATGAGTGCCTCCTACGACAGCCCGAACAGAATTCTTCCTCGTGAGGCTCGAAAAATTATTAATCAGGTCGCACAATGACGTAAACTCGAAAAAATAAGTAAAAGCAGTGGCAATTCACCTGCTGTGCAAGTTTCAAACAAGGGGTTTCATCATTAACGCGTAAGAGCTTAAGAAATATCTGCAAGATTACGAGTTTCGCAAAAACATTCACGGACATTCACCGTCAACTCTTGGCAAGAAGAGATTAGTTTTGTCTCAAATCCATTGAACCACTCACCTTTCGCCCGAATTACTTACGAATATGCACTGCAATACTGTAGAAGCAGATAGGTTGTAAATACAGCTGTATATTTTAATGATTATGTCCAGCCTCCACACAAATAAAAAAGATTAACACTCGACAGATTGTGCTTTTACTGTATTCAGTTTTGCGGGAACTGGTGTGACCTTGAACGAACAACCTCTGCTAATCGAACACAACACGGGCAACCAACGTACGAACAATATTTGTGCTTCTACAAAAGCAGAAGTGAGGCAGGGGCCTTAGTATTGCGTCATTGTTTTGTGCTACGAGGGTTGAATGAAAAGTAATGCCTCCATCTCCATTAATTGGGTTTGGATGGGAATATTTTAAGAAATCAAACGCAGAAATAATCCTCAGAATTAATTAACAATATTCAATTTTCCACATAGTCACCAGCCAACTGGGTACATTTGTGCCAACGATGAACAAGTTTTCTGAAGCCGTCATGGAGAAGTCAGCATTCTGTTTCCGCAGCCACATTCTCACAGCTCTCTCAGCGTCTTTATCAGATGCATAATGATGTCCCCGTAGATAGTCTTTCATTATCGGGAACAGATGGAAGTCAGACGGTGCTAAATCTGGACTGTATGGAGGATGCCACACAGTGGTGAGATTCAGTTTCCCACCGTGCACAGATCTTGCGATAGCCAAGCGAAGCAATAATGTGATCCACACGTTCTTCAGAAATGGCGATTGTGCTTGCAATTTCTCTCTGAGGTGATACGACGATCGTCCTGAATCAGTCTGTCAACATTTTGCTTGTGAAACTCGGTGGTTGCTGTCCAACAATTTGTCACGCAGGTCAGATGTTTCCACCTCAACATCTTTAAACTTATTCGACCAATGACGCACAATACTCACATCAACACAATCACCGTAAACCGCTTTCATTCTCTGATGAATCTCCTTTGGGGTTGCACCTTCTGCTGTCAAAAATTCATTGACTGCACGTTGCTTAAATCGCATTGACCGACCGTCTGCGCAGGGTTCCATACTTTACACTGTAACAACACAACCGTTCAATGCTAAGGCTTCCCGCCAACTTGAGCTGTAGAGACGAGGCTACGAAACAAGCCAGTACCTGCCGCATACCAGTGCTGCCAACTGCTCAAGAGTTACGAAGGTGGAGGCGTTACTTTTCAGTCAACCTTTGCACATTGACATGTACAACTAAAAACACTTGTAAGTAAAATTAGGACTCAGAAACAGAAGAGGACAGTAGCAGGTTTGTTTAATTAATAACGATAATGATCATATTTATTTCAAAATGCATCATGCAGTACAATCACAAACACTTAACAAATCCTTGAAACGTCATTTGTTCCTCTACTAAATGCATTGTATCACAACAGCCTTATTTACGCATTTGAAGATGACAATTTGTAGAATACACATTTACGAATCCATGTTATTTATGTATGCAGTTTTTACCGTAAACATCCGATTGGTACAAGATGTGCACGACCGTGAGTTGTCATCGCTGGAAGACAAACAAGAACATCCCGTCTCTCACGCCGCCTCCGCACCACAGCGACCAATCTATTAACAATAAAGTTTGTAAACAGCATAGACTGGCTAAGGCGCCACCGATTTTGATGTTGACTAAATATCTCCGTACTATCTACTTTCCCTCTACACTCCACGCGCCGTGAAGGTAATAGGATGTGACAGTTTTTTGCGTACCAATTAAAAAAGAATTACAATGTAAACGATATGACTCTCGATAGTTAAACCAGATTACCAATACTGACGACAGTGCAGATACTATCGATTAATCGATAGTTTATCTATGTTCAAGTAACACAAATTTTCTGTCTGCGAGTGATGGAAGTACACGCGTATGGCCTAAACCTGGTGAACTACATATTGCAGAATGCATTCGCCCACGACACTTAGCATTTAATCATAGGTTTCATTGTGTGGGAGGTCATCATTTACAATTGACGGTCACGTTTTTTGTTTATGCAGGATAAATTAACTAGTGCCCTCTACAGTGAACAATCTGTTATCTGTGCTCCTCCGATTTCTTCGACAGAAACGTGACGTGCTTTTGAGCAGGACAATGCACATCCGCGTACGACTGCTGGGATGTGGAACATTCTCTTCATTGTGTACAACTATCCAGCAAAATCACCTGATCTATCGACAACTGAAAACATATCGGAAATGATGAAGAGCGAACTTCTCGTTTTTCAGGACGTACAAGAACTTTTGCCATATTGGAACAAATGGCGCAAGATACTAGGGACGACCCATGACAGCATACCATTTCGCAACATTCTGGTCCTTTGCTTGGGAGAAGATATGCCTGCGATGAGGTGGGTACGCTGTATACTGATGTGACGGTTTTCGTGACCGGTGCCACTAAGTCAAGAAGCTCCCCAATTGGTCTCACAAGGGCTGAATGCACCCCGCTTGCCGACACCAAAAGCGGTCGGCATATCTGGACTAGCACTAGCCCAGCCCGACAGCGCTTAACTTCCGTGATCTGACGGGAAACGGTAGTACCACTGCGGCAAGGCCGTTGGCGGTGTGACCGATCGGGTACCTTTCACTGTGACATGTTGTTTCACTGGCTCTGAGTTTGTTATCATACATTCCTACAATGAAGAACTAAATGTCCCCTCACTTGTCAATAAAACACCTTGTTCTTGCAACTGTTGCGTTTTTTTCGGTCTTGTATAATGTTATCATAGTTGCGTGAATTGATTCAACTGCGCTCTTTTGCCCTTGTTTCGTTGCTACTCATCTCATACCCTGTCTTAAAGACACTATCTATTCCGTTCAACTGTTCGTAGAAGTCCATTGGCGTTCCGAAAGTCTTCGGCAAACCTCTAAGTTTTTATTTCTTCTCCATGAACTTTAATTCCATCCCCAATTTCTCCTTCATTTTCTTAGCTGCGTGCTCTATACATTGGGGATAGGTTACAAACGTGCCTAATTGCCTTCTTACCTTACCCTTGTTGCTAACTTTTAGCTTCCTGTGTTTCACCCCACCTACCTAAAGAAATTCAATGAATTTATTTCAGTCAACAATATCAAAATCTTTCACTAAATCTATGAATGCAATACACGTGGGTTGGCCTTTCTTCAATCAGTATTGCAAGTCGTATGGTCAGTGTGGTCTCGCGTATTTCTAAATTTTTCCAAAACCCATCTTCCCCGTCGTCCGCTTCTAATAGTTTTTGCATTCTTCTGTAAATAACGCGTGTTAGTATATTGCAACCATCAATTATTAGATGAATGATTCGATAGTTTACACAATGATCAACATCTGCTATCTTTCGATTATCAACTATAACGTATTTATTAAAGTCCCATAGTATTCACCTGTTCGACGAAACTGGCACACGAAGTGGAATATATTTGTGGCGTCTAGTTCTCCAAAGGATATCGATATTTATGACCGATTTTTGTCAAGTACAAGGGCCCTGTTTCGACCTAAAACTTTCAGTGCTCTGTCAAATTCTTCTCAAAGTATCATATTTCTATGTCATCTTTATTGACGCTCTCTTCTATTTCTACAACATTGTCCTGAAGTTTATTTCCCTCGAACAGACGTTCTATGTATTCGTTCCACCTTTCATCCTTCTTGTTTTTATTGGTATCGGCTTACCTTCTACGTTTTAACATTCACACAGCTACTTATCATTTCTCCCAAGGTCTCTTTAAGTCTCCCAAGGTCCCTGTCTTGCCATCTACGTTTTAATACGGACACAGCTGCTTGTCCTTTCTTCCAAAGTCTCTTTAATTTTCCTATACACTGTCTCTAAATCTTCCATAGCGAAGCGTGTCCTTTCAGTCTTGTATTTCTTCACTAAATTTCCCTCCTTTCTCCAGTATGCACTTTCTATCAGCCTGATTTGCCCTTTGTCTGCTTCATTTGAAGTGTTTTTATGTTTTCTCCTTTCGTCAGTTAGAATCAAATATCTCGCTCATCTACATCTACATGTACATTGATACTCCGCAAGCCACCCAACGGTGTGTGGCGGAGGGCACTTTACGTGCCACTGTCATTACCTCCCTTTCCTGTTCCAGTCGCGTATGGTTCGCGGGAAGAACGACTGTCTGAAAGCCTCCGTGCGCGCTCTAATCTCTCTAATTTTACATTCGTGATCTCCTCGGGAGATATAAGTAGGGGGAAGCAATATATTCGATACCTCATCCAGAAACGCACCCTCTCGAAACCTGGACAGCAAGCTACACCGCGATGCAGAGCGCCTCTCTTGCAGAGTCTGCCACTTGAGTTTATTAAACATCTCCGTAACGCTATCACGGTTACCAAATAACCCGGTGACGAAACGCGCCGCTCTTCTTTGGATCTTTTCTATCTCCTCCGTCAACCCGACCTGGTACGGATCCCACACTGATGAGCAATACTCAAGTATAGGTCGAACGAGTGTTTTGTAAGCCACCTCCTTTGTTGATGGACTACATTTTCTAAGCACTCTCCCAATGAATCTCAACCTGGTACCCGCCTTACCAACAATTAATTTTATATGATCATTCCACTTCAAATCGTTCCGTACGCATACTCCCAGATATTTTACAGAAGTAACTGCTACCAGTGTTTGTTCCGCTATCATATAATCATACAATAAAGGATCCTTCTTTCTATGTATTCGCAATACATTACATTTGTCTATGTTAAGGGGCAGTTGCCACTCCCTGCACCAAGTGCCTATCCGCTGCAGATCTTCCTGTATTTCGCTACAATTTTCTAATGCAGCAACTTCTCTGTATACTACAGCATCATCCGCGAAAAGCCGCATGGAACTTCCGACACTATCTACTAAGTCATTTATATGTATTGTGAAAAGCAATGGTCCCATAACACTCCCCTGTGGCACGCCAGAGGTTACTTTAACGTCTGTAGACGTCTCTCCATTGATAACAACATGCTGTGTTCTGTTTGCTAAAAACTCTTCAATCCAGCCACACAGCTGGTCTGATATTCCGTAGGCTCTTACTTTGTTTATCAGGCGACAGTGCGGAACTGTATCGAACGCCTTCCGGAAGTCAAGAAAAATAGCATCTACCTGGGAGCCTGTATCTAATATTTTCTGGGTCTCATGAACAAATAAGGCGAGTTGGGTCTCACACGATCGCTGTTTCCGGAATCCATGTTGATTCCTACATAGTAGATTCTGGGTTTCCAGAAATGACATGATACGCGAGCAAAAAACATGTTCTAAAATTCTACAAGAGATCGACGTAAGAGATATAGGTCTATAGTTTTGCGCATCTGCTCGACGACCCTTCTTGAAGACTGGGACTATCTGTGCTCTTTTCCAATCATTTGGAACCCTCCGTTCCTCTAGAGACTTGCGGTACACGGCTGTTAGAAGGGGGGCAAGTTCTTTCGCGTACTCTGTGTAGAATCGAATTGGTATCCCGTCAGGTCCAGTGGACTTTCCTCTATTGAGTGATTCCAGTTGCTTTTCTATTCCTTGGACACTTATTTCGATGTCAGCCATTTTTTCGTTTGTGCGAGGATTTAGAGAAGGAACTGCAGTACGGTCTTCCTCTGTGAAACAGCTTTGGAAAAAGGTGTTTAGTATTTCAGCTTTACGCGTGTCATCCTCTGTTTCAATGCCATCATCATCCCGTAGTGTCTGGATATGCTGTTTCGAGCCACTTACTGATTTAACGTAAGACCAGAACTTCCTAGGATTTTCTGTCAAGTCGGTACATAGAATTTTACTTTCGAATTCAATGAACGCTTCACGCATAGCCCTCCTTACGCTAACTTTGACATCGTTTAGCTTCTGTTTGTCTGAGAGGTTTTGGCTGCGTTTAAACTTGGAGTGGAGCTCTCTTTGCTTTCGCAGTAGTTTCCTAACTTTGTTGTTGTACCACGGTGGGTTTTTCCCGTCCCTCACAGTTTTACTCGGCACGTACCTGTCTAAAACGCATTTTACGATTGCCTTGAACTTTTTCCATAAACACTCAACATTGTCAGTGTCGGAACAGAAATTTTCGTTTTGATCTGCTAGGTAGTCTCCAAGGACTTCCACTAGGCCTTGTCTGCTTGCTCCAATTCTGCCATCACTACCTCATTTCCCAAGGCTACCCATGCATATTCTGATACATCCCTTATTCTTATTGCATTCAGTCATTGAACAATGCCCGCTTTGAAACTTTAAGCAACATGTGGTTTTCTCAGCTTACCTACGTTCCGTCTCCTAAATTTGCTACCTATGTGCACCGGAATGTTTTCCAGTGTGGAATCTGCTTTCTAACTCTTTGTCCCACCATTATGTAATCTATCTGAACCTGTCAGTTATCTTCAGATCTCCTTTTCGTACACAATTTTCCTTCATGAACTATAACCCAAGTGTTAGCAACGATTAACCAGGTGCAAAACTCTTTAAAGTAACTTCCCATTTGAGACATCTATCTTTTCACCTATAATCAGTTCTCTATGCTGTTCGTAATTGTATACCAACACTGATTGAGCCATGTATCGACTCATGCTACACATTGTGTTTAGATTGCATTGCTTTTCCTTTTCTTCTCCTGACATGTTTGTTTGATATGTTGTCTGTCATTAAGTGGCTGCTTGATTGTCTTTTCCCTCTACTATCGATATCTGCGTTTTTGCTTCCGGGAAACTGCTATGGAGGAAGTGAGATCTTTGACCGGTTGTAACCTCGTGTGGTGCCGCGGAAGTAGGGGCGTTGCGCGCAGAGAGTCTGGTGGACACGGGAGGGCAGTGTGGCAATCCAGCACGAAGCAGGCGTGGTCGGTTGTACCGAGTCGCCACGTGATGTATGTCGGTTGCGGGTCGAGTTGACGGAAGAGCTCCCCGTGTGTTGGTTGTATACAGAATCGCCCCAAGAGTAGTTGCTGTTCATTTCGCCTTGGTGGGACGTTAACAAGCTTCTCTAAACCCTCCGTTACAACACTGGAGTTTAAAAGGAGACACCTAACATGAAAGAGCGGTTACTACCCGTCAACGTTGCAGAGAATACGTGAACTCCGGTTACAGAGCGTGTTGTCACGTGGTCGTGGCGTGTTGGGTACGCTGGCGAAGCGTGCGCGGTCGGATGTGTGGATCCTTGCCATCGGAGGTCGTGTTCTGCCTGTTCGAGCATAATTGCAAGTTAAGTTCGTGGAAGGTTTAATCATTAAGTAATAATTTTGTGTAAGCAGCGTCTCTTCTGACTTGTGGCCTCCGGCGACCGGGTTTCCTGTCCCTGGCACCGGAGTAATTGAAGACAGTGATGTTTCCTCCCCCTCTCATTACTGTCCGATGGGAGGTGTAGTTTTGGTAGTTTAATTGTTTCACTATTCTGTCGTGTGGTCGCTCATTCAGGACTGTGTAGTGTAATGTTTCCTTGCACGAGGTTAGCTCTAATTCTGTCAGCAAGTTAAGCCATCTTATAACAAGTTTTCGCTGGCTAAAGGTCGGTGCAGTGACCAGCCTGAGTGTGGCAATTGTGTTTACGGGCGTATTTAAATTGGTCAGTATTATGTCTAGCCTGAGCATCCCTGAGTGGGTGATTTGTGGCCGCCTTACACGGGTCCGTCATATCTGTTATGTTCTAACGATATTCCAGGACACTTTTGTTTAAAATTTTTAAAATTCCTCCAAGTTTGTAAATTCCTTTTATTGCCATTAATAGTGTGTGTGCTGAGACCTGTTTCATTTTTTTTAATGGCAGTGTTGGTAGCTTCCTACCTCACCGTACCTTATTAACAAAGTTCTGTATTTACTTTAGTAGCCTGTGTACTAATGTTCTTTAAATTTTTTAAAATTGTTTTATTGCTATAAATTACTTTGATTGGCGTTAGCGGCGTGTTTTGAAAGGTTGTTTATTGCCTTACTGCTAGCTTCTGTGTTTTTTTTAATTTTTAAATTGTTGTATTGCTATAAATTACTTGATTGCCGTCAGCAGCGTGTTTAAAAGGCTGTTTATTGCCGTACTGCTAGTTTCTGTAAGATACGAATAAAACATTTGTGAAAATCTCAACTCGACAGTAAACTACTAGAAATTTGGCCCCGTTTCCCAACTTGTGATGTGGCTTGTAGTAACCGTAACCACTGTGTGTGTCACTGGTTATTTCTAGTTTAGTAGTAGACTTTCTGCCACAATACCTGAATTCCATTCTGTGCCGAAAACACTATAGTCACCTAACCCGAATTTCCTTCTTTTTGCTGTCATACCTCATCAGCTCCAACTGTGTAGTTCTATAATCTATACACTCTCTTTATAAATACTATAACCTATCTACGCAATTAAGGGGTCTAACATTCCATGTTCCGAGGTGAGAACGCCTGTTTTGTTTTCCTGATGTCATCCTCCTGAGTGGCCTCTACCCGTATATTCGAATGGGTGACTGTTTCACCTCTGGAATATTTTACCAGCGAAGATGCGATCATTAGTAATCCATAAAGTTGTGGTGCTTGTCCTGGGGAAACATAACATCTGTATTTTCTAGTATTCCCATTCTTTATGCTGTTTACATTGCCTGCGTAACACGGCCATGTTGGCTAATGTGACAAGGTCACATCAGTCAGTAACACAGACCAGGATCCTTGCAACTACTGAAAAGACTGCTGCACCTGTTCAGGAAGCACATGCTTGTCTAGTCTCTCCAGAGGAACCGCCCCCCCCCCCTCCCCCCGATGTGGTTGAGCCAACGGATGGGGTATCTGTATCGAACAGACACGCAATCCTTCAGCTAATACTGGTTCTGAAAACTTGGTAAGTAGACTGTCGCGAGGTAACTGGCGTCTGTCAGCAAGTGCCAGCTAATTCGGGGTACCAGCCACTGCGTGACGCTGTTGCGTGACTCCAACCTGTAGTCATTCGTTCTCTCCTTCTTCGTACACTTTCCCGTATCCCCTGTCAGTCCTACTTCGTGTCGGCTGAACCCACTTGAGGAGCTGCCTTTATCTTCCAGCTTTCTCTAAATAATTCTCAAACTTTCTTCTTGTTAGTTTGCCTCCAACATTGATCGTTTACACACGCCTTCCGTTTTGTTACAACTTGAATTGCTTTATAAATCTCAGCTGACATTAGTTTCGGAAGGTTATTTGATTCTTTAGTTACAATACATATTTATCTAGTATGGGTTTTACAAGTATTTTGCAAGCAATTTAGTTTGTGGACGGAACACATTTTCTCATTATCTTGCCAAAGAACCGAAGTCTGCCTCCTTCTTTACACAACACTAAGCCTAAGTGGTAACTTCATTTTATATCAACTAAAAGTATAATATCCCGGTATTTGTGAGAACTGGTTAATTTCAGCTGCAAATACACATAATTAACGTAGTAGTCGTAGTATGCAACTTTTCAGCATGTTGTGAAATCTACAGCTTTTCATCGCTGGACAATTAAAGCAAGTTGCCAGTCTTGGTGTTACCTTCATTATCAGGCTTTGCCTGTATATTTGTTCAGATGTTATCCGATAGTACTTCATTAACCACAACTGCATCAGTTGGAAAATGTCTGAAGTTACTGTTCATATTTGTTGACAGATCATTAATGTAAAACAAATGGACAACAATGATCCCAACACACTTCCTCGATGCACACTTGAATTAATTTCTACTTACGTAGCTGGTTCTCCACACAAAATGCATCGTCCTCACTTCTAACAAGTAATCAATATATATTGTAAAAGTAAGTGTACAACTTGCTTGTCACTAAGACTGAGAAACTATTCCCAATACGCTCAAGGGAGTCGTATAGCGTGGTACCCATCTATCCCCATCCATGAATAAGGTTGCCGTTTCTACCTTGAAGATGTAAGGGCTGGGAGGTTCGGTGCTCTAGAAACTTTAGAACATTCCAGAACATTCGAGAGTATTCGAGAACATTCCAGAACATTTGAGAGTATTCGAGAGCATTGCACAATATTTCAGGATGTCCCGGGATGTTCCACAATAATCCGGGATGTGACACAATATTTCGGCGGTCCACATGGCCGCCATTTTCAGGTCAGAAGCCTGTATCTTAGACTCGCCAGAACTGGATGTTCTGAAATCTTCGGGAATAGTACGGAATATTCAGGAAGATTCCAGAATATTCTAGAACATCTCGGAACATCCCTGGTCATTTTGGAACATTCCAGATCACTCTCGAATGTTGTGGAATGTTCTGAAACATTGTGGGCCATTCGAAGCCTTTTTGGTATGTTCTGGAATTCGTCACTGGGGGACAACCCCTTGGTATGGGTATATAAAGCACGACCCGTCGTGGGTTCTAACATCAGTTTCTTATCAGTGACGAAGGGAACAACCGAAAAAGTAGTGCAGTGCGGGAATAAAAACAAACAGTCAAGTCGGAGTAGTCAGAATGATACTGTAACTGAATATAAATCGAAAATGTGTAAAATGTTTAAAATATACTTAGTGTATTTGTTAATAAAACGTTGACTTGATTTATATTTTAGACAAATCCTAAAAAGAGGAGAAGATCTTGCTAGTACTAAAGCAAAACGGCGAAACCAAAAAGCACAGCGATAAAATTATACATACGAAGAGAGCGAAGAACGTTTAAGTTCCCAAAGAACGAGAACGAGCACAATGAGAAGCAGAAAAACCGAAGAACAACGAAACGAACGGATTGAAGAATTAAGAATTGTGACAAAATCTCGTAATAAACACTGCAAATTCAAGGCAGCCATGAAAACTTCACCCTGCGAGGACTGCGGACGAGGACAAGTAAACAGTACAGATTAAGAAATTAAGCATTCCACTACGACCCAACAAAAGAATATAACAAACACAAACACGTAGTAATCGGAAAAATGGATAACATCTGCCAATTTTGGAAACCAAAAAAAATCAGTAGAGTAACACCAGGATTCTATTGCATGGAAGGAAAAATTCGATTACCACCACTGGAAGCACCTCTGCAGGAAGTTTTACATTATATGACCGGTAAAACTCAAGAATCAAAACACTTTCTTCAGAATATAAAAGCGTACAACGCCTGTTTCCAAATGACTTATTTCAGTGTCGCTTCGATCAGTACTAACAGAAATGAAATCGATTATGTTTTTTTCTTCCATTCAAGGACACATCTACCACAACATGGGATCATTACTATCACTACCCAATAAAGATCATACACTTCTGCATGTCTATGAAGAAACAGAAACTGATCATCGATGCACAAATAACAGTGGGTTGAGATGAGAAGGAGGCCAAGATGTACACAGGATCTTACAGAAATACAATCAACTGATTCACATATTCAAACAGCACTAAACCAATTTATTTCTGATGGCTATAATAATTCGAGCCGACAAAGGACCACCTGGACACCACGATTATAGATTTAATGCACCTCAGACAGACGAAGTCGCCATCCTACTTGAGGAGAATAAAAACACAAGCCGTGACCTAATTGTGCAACTTCAAAGAGAAGGGCTACAATGCGTTGCAGAGAAACACAGTTCATATGATGCCGTGCAAAATCCATTAATATTTCTGCACAGAGAGGACGGACATAATTTTAATGTGAAACAAATCCAACTTGAAACAGATGTAGAAACAAATAAAAAAGTCACTCCCAAGCAGTTCTATGCTTACCGCTTATGATCAGAGACAATGAAACATATAATCTCATTCTCCACATTCGCCATTTATTCCAAGAATTCCTGGTAAACATATATGCAAAAGTAGAAGCTGAACGAATGTCTTTCATAAGACTGAATCAGAAAAAACTACACAAAGAAGAATACATCCACCCACGAGACGCGATCATATATGACGGTAACATTGATGACATTGGAACAATGCTAATCTAACCATCATCATACGTAGGAATTCACGCACGAATACAATCAAGATGCCGTGACCTACATAAGAAAACATAGTTCGGCGGATATGTCATCATAAAAATTAAGCAAAGGTCAGGCGCTGCGTGGTAAAATGTCTGGACAACGCCGGGTTTCTCTGCCAGCAGTGTAATCAATGTAAGCGTATCGATAAAGTTCTGCTGTGTATATGACCACATTGTCAGTGTGTAATATTCTCTGACGTTTTGGCCCCTATTGCAAGCGGCATTCCTCAGGGTGCTTTTGTTAACTGCTGAGTGAGATAAGTTTTGGTTCTTATATATTAGCGGAAGAAGCTATTACTGAAGAAGAAATACTGCAAAAACCAATAAGGGACTTTTAACACACATCCTTCCCATTTTCAGTATCCTATCAGATTAAGATAATAGCCTCTTCCACTAATATATAGGAACCAAAGCTTTTCTTATTCAGAAGTTAACAAAAATACCCTGAGGAAGACCATTTGCAACTGAGGCCCAAACGCCGGAGAATTTTATACTGACAATGCGGTCAGATACCAAGAAAAACTTTAAAATTTTAATAGAGTAATAAATTTATTTTAACACCTGATATGATAGTACTTCTGTTAATAAATAGTGGTGTGGTAGGAAGGAAAATTTTTATTGAACGTCAAGAGCTATTGCGTACAGCTAAATGCCTTGGACCATGGTGTTAAGGTATTCACTACTTCGCTTCTAAATCTATAGACAATTTAATAATACGTAGATTAGTAATGACCTACTGGAACAAGATATGGAATTAAATGCATTTCATCACACATTCTACACTTTGTGACGACCCAAAACCACATTCGAATTTCGAGAAATAAGATGTAGAAATAAATAAATACATATCTAGAAGGAAATGAGAAACTTTGTTTGTGAGTATCTGTTTAAGGATAGGAAGTTATATCAAATTAATCTTAGCAAAACGTTAAGCCATTAAGTGACTGAAGATTACATAAGACTATAAGAATGAAGAACGTATGCGAAAATGTTGCTAATACAAATGCCAGATCAGTTTGCAGTAGAAGGAATGCTAAAGACAGGAGAATTTCATGTGGAATAAGAAAGCCTTTAGAAAGAAAGTGACAGTTAGCTATAAAAAGTATTATCAAAGAACACGATGAGTGAAGCAGTACTGTTCTGAAATTGCTTCGATGGGAAGTGAGAATATATAAAGAATTGAAAGGGAACTGGGAAGAGACAGCTTTATTGGGTACACTTCACATTTCGTTAGTTATTATGGCATGTGACACAGTAAATGTAAAATTACAAAATTTTATAAGAGTACTACTCACTGATTTACGTGAGTTTGTAGCTGAAGGGACAAACATGGATAATAAGTGAAGAATCTAATAACCTTCCGAATTTAGTATCAGATGAGGTTTATAAAACCATTCTGTTAGATGTTAAACGACAGAAGGTGCGTGCGAGTTATGAAAGTTGAAGGCAAAATAATAACAAAAAATTGGGAAAATTATTGGCAGAATGCCGTCAAATGAGGCAATTCCTCAGTACCTGGAAAAATGAGGTATCTCTTCAGACGTAAAGATACGGCCGAGATGAAAAATTTCATTACATCAGGCGGTCTCCTTTCCATTTGTTGACAAAGCAAAGTTAATGAAAAGTAAACCACTTAATTTGATGTAAGATGTCTTAAACAAAATTTCGGATATGACTGATCACACGATACAGTTGACTTGTGAGGCGTGAAGGAGTCGTCGTTGCGCACACTAACCTGCGAGAAAGGTACGAAAAGCACATAGGAAGAGCGAAAGTAAAAATAGCAGCATATTTGATGAGGTGTCTTGGGATTGTCAGAACTTAGGAAAAATCCAATAAATCAACTCGAAATACTGCGAATGAGCTATAAATCCCATACCCCAAAGCAATACATTCAGGTTAGTGGGCAGCAACGGTACCTGCGAATGAAAAGTGTCTGACAAATGCAACATGCAAAGTATCTTCTACCCATCTACGTTTAATGGGCCTGGACAGTGACCTCTACTGTCGTCAGAGTAACATCGTGTGGAATGTGGTGGTGAGGATCTGTCAGACACCTAAAAGCGTTAAGCAAACATTATTGTTAGTATACACATGTACTAACAAGTGCATCCTCTTCTTCCCCAGACTGATGGCAGCCAGGTGTGTCAGCAAAGCGGTCTCCAGGCCGGTATTTGCTGACGTGGGCACGGCGTGCAGTGTCAGCATGGCGGCGGCTGCTGACGTAGTAGTTCGTACCTCATGATATTTCGTCGGCCTGTAGTACTGTAAACACAACCAGCACCGTCCGGTGGCCTGCATCTCTACTAACAGATTGCCAAGTTCTCCTGGATGTCGGAGATGGCGCCCAGCAAAGGCGCTCACCGGCTCTATACAAAGTAGCCGTCGTCACGAAGAATATGTCATGGCCTGTCTGCAATAAAACAGCCCATGAGGACGGGGTCTGTTTCTATTGCGCTTCAGGGGATGCCAGTTACTGCGTTCCCCACAACTGTTGGTTGACCAACTCACCAGGGACATTCAGTGAGGTCTCCAGTGGCCTGGTGCAGGGAGGCACCAAAGACCACGCGTTAGTGAAGGTGAGGAAGAGGAGACAGCAGTAGCTCTTGGCACCAGAGTTCGTCAGATTTGCGAGGATCACTCAAAAATTAGTGCCCCCTGTTCCTTCTCCTTAAATAAAGTTTGTTAATTGAAAAATTTTAATTTGGTGATATTCAGAAAAAAATTGTCCAGTTCACTGCAATAGTAACTTTCTGCATCAACAGATGCCAGTATTTCAATCGGTTGCAAAGTGGCCGACAACGATGTTCGTATTAGAATAACTCTCTGATAGAATTCTTGAATGTAGAAGCCGCGCGGGATTAGCCGAGCGGTCTGTGGGCGCTGCAGACATGGACTGTGCGGCTGGTCCCGGTGGAGGTTCGTGTCCTCCCTCGGGCATGGGTGTGTATGTGCATTTCCTTAGGATACTTTAGTTTAAGTATTGTGTAAGCTTAGGGACTGATGACCTTGGCAGTTAAGTCCCATGAGATTTCACACACATTTGAACTTTTTTTTTTTAATTGTGAAACGCCCATTCACATTAATGAAAGGCTGGTAAATACGCACTGTAATGTAGCAGTGGATATCAGTTCTCTTAGATGATGAGTTCGCCGCTGAAATGAAGGTGAACGGCAAACAGCGTTGCTGATGAAACGCCGAGTGGCAGGTCGGTGACTACAGTGAGCCCACACGACATTCGGCGACTTGATGACAACTGTGATGACCGCCAAGCGACTACAGATGATTTGC
Source organism: Schistocerca piceifrons (assembly GCF_021461385.2). Lineage (NCBI taxonomy): Eukaryota > Metazoa > Arthropoda > Insecta > Orthoptera > Acrididae > Schistocerca > Schistocerca piceifrons. Next base: position 561,160,671 of record NC_060143.1, read on the forward strand.
GTTGCCCTACTCACCTCATCAGATGCACTTTGATGATAATTATTCAACAACTGGGATAGTAAAATGTTTTCGCAGTTTGGGTACGAAGAATATTAACTGATCAGAATAAATAGACCAGAAAAACAAACGCCTTCAAATTCTCTCAGCCCCTCCTATTGGAGGGAGAGAAGTTCCTGGAACAATTGTGACAACAGACGAAACATTAGTTCATTATATCGAACTAGAATCAACAAGGCAGTCAGCGAAATGACATCTCAGAAACTCTCCTAAGGAGAAGTTGAAAACTGTGCGATCGGCAGGGAAAGTTGCTACAGTACTATGGGATGCAGAGGGTATGATTTTGCTTGACTTTTTGAAGCAGGAACGCACAATAAATTCTGCCCATTACGTCAGAACCCTCCAATAACTTAAAGCACGTCTTCGGCGAGATCACCCAACAGACGTTATGGCTGATGTTCTTTTGCATGACAGTGCAAGACCACACACCAGTCATCACACTAGTGAAGAGACTGTGAAAACTGGACGGGAATTCTGGCCTCATCTCCTTTACAGCCTTGACCTGGCACCATCAGACTTTCATCTGTTCAGGTCACTAACAAAAGGTCCTCATGTGATTCACGTGTAAACGAGGAGACCTCGAAAATATGACTCTCGAACCAGGAGCGTGCATTTTTACCATTAAATACAGGCTATTGTTAAAAGATGGACCAAGACTGTGGAAATGGCTGGAGATTATATAGAAAAGACACAAATTAATCATCAGTGTTGTGATTTTCAACTTATGTAGTTGCACTTGATATTCTTGACAAACTAAAAAAAATAATGGTAGGCACCACCATTTGAATGACGCCCGTAATTACGGTCGCCTCAGTAGACAACGGATGGAGCGCCTCAAGTGCCACGCTGTAACTGGTCAGCTGCTACTCTGACAACTCTAACTGTACTAGTCACTGTATTAGTACTTGCCTAGCTACACCAGACGCATTATCCTTCAGTGAGGGTGACCGAGTGTGCCCTAGTTTCTTCAGTTTATCAGCAGTTTGATCTGCACCGTGGTGTCACAAATTTTCCTTTCAGGCCTCAACACGTTTATTTCTGCAATGTCAGTATGGACTCAAGTCGTCATTGCATCTCACTTAAATGTTGTTCCTTCATTGTGTGGTCATCAAAATGATGTTGCAATGTGATACATGTACCTTTGTGAACTTATCATTTTTGAGATCGCATGCTGTTACAGCGTGATTACCTGTAAATACCACATTAATGCAATAAATGCTCAAAATGATGTCAGTCATCCTGAATGCATTTGGCATTACGTGTAACGACATTCCTCTCAACAGCGAGTAGTTTGCCTTCCATAATGTTCGCACATGCATTGACAATGCGCTGACGCATGTTGTCAGGCGTTGTCGGTGGATCACGATAGCAAATATCCTTCAATTTTCCCCACAGAAGGACGTCAGATCCGGTGAACGTGCGGGCCATGATATGGTGCTTCGATGACCAATCCACCTGTCATGGAATAAGATATTCAATACCCCTTCAACCGTACGCGAGCTATGTGCCGGACATCCATCATGTTGGAAGTACATCGCCATTCTGTCATGCAGTGAAACATCTTGTACTAACATCGGTAGAGCATTACGTAGGAAATCAGCATACATTACACCATTGAGATTGCCATCGATAAAATGGAGGCGAATTATCCTTCCTCCCATAATGCCGCACCATACATTAACCCACCAAGGTCGCTAATGTTCCACTTGTCGCAGCCATCGTGGATTTTCCGTTGCCCAATAGTGCATATTATGCCGGTTTACGTTACCGCTGTTAGTGAATGACGCTTCGTCGTTAAGTAGAACGCGTGCAAAAAATGTGTCATCGTCCCGTAATTTCTCTTGTGCCCAGTGGCAGAACTGTACACGACGTTCAAAGTCGTCGCCATGCAATTCCTGGTGCATAGAAATATGGTACAGGTGCAGTCGACGTTGATGTAGCATTCTCAACACCGATGTTTTTGAGATTTCCGATTCTCGCGCAATTTGTCTGCGACTGATGTGCGGATTAGCCGCGACAGCAGCTAAAACACCTACTTGGGTATCATAATTTGTTGCAGGTCGTAGTTGACGTTTCACATGTGGCTGAACACTTCCTGTTTCCTTAAATAACGTAACTATCCGGCGAACGGTCCGGACACTTGGATGATGTCGTGCAGGATACCGAGCAACATACATGGCACATGCCCGTTGAGCATTATGATCACAACAGCCATACATCAACAGGATATCGACGTTTTCCGCAATTGGTAAACGGTCCATTTTAACACGGGTAATATATCACGAAGCAAATACCGTCCGCACTGGCGGAATGTTATGTGATACCACGTACTTATACGTTTGTGATTATTACAGCGTCATCTATCACAAAGCGAAATAAGTGGCCCCACTGAAACATTCACATTTCCTTACGTACTACACGAATATGTAATAAAAAATGGGGGTTCCTATTTTTAAAAACGCAGTTGATATCAGTTTGAGCTATGGCAGCGCCATCTAGCGGGCCAACCATAGCGCCATCTGGTTTCCCCCTTCAAGCTAGACAAGTTTCGTTCTTTGCAGTGTTTTGTTTGATGCTTATTTCGTGAGATATTTGGGCGGGTCACTATCAATGGAGCACCCTGTATACATCAGATATAGACATACATCATAATTTTCTATTGATGAGGCGCCGGTTTAAGTTCAAAGCATCTGTCAGAATAAACGTAAAACGTAGTGAGATACTGAGGTTCTGATGAATGATGGTGTCCATTTGAAGTTCACTGAGGATGTAGGTGATGCTAAAATGAATATAACAGGACACAGTTCTTTTAGGTGGTAGACAAATGCAAAGAGTAATCACAAATGCTTGACACTTCAAGAAACGTATAAGCAAAGTAACGTCGAAGAAAGTTGAATCACAGAAAAAAATAATGAAATTGGCACATGAAAAAGCGAAATAATAAATGTTAAAGAAATGAAAACAACCCAGAAACACAAGACACGTACAATTTACCTCAGTAGGAACTAGCAAGAAGGGCACTCCAGGCCAATCAAGGTATCAAACATAGGCCGTAGTTTTAGACAGAAATTTCTTTGAATGTACATTTGGAACACAGGATTGTACTGTAGTGAAGTAAGGACTGTGAGAAACCCAGAAGAGAAGAGAATCAAAGCATTTAAGGTATGGTGCTACAGAAGAATGTTGAAAACTTGGTAGACTGATAAGGTAAGGGATGAGGACGTTCTGCGCAGAATTGGAGAGGAAAGGAATATGTGGAAAACACTGACAAGAATGACGAATAGGATGACAGGACATCTGTTAAGACATCAGGGAATGACTACCATTGTACTATAGGGTGATCTAGAGGGTAAAAACTTTAAAGGAAGACAGATATTCGAATAGATCCAGCAAGTAATTGAAGACTTATTATTATCTGAGATGAAGAGGGCAGCACAGGAGAGGGATTCGTGACGGGTCATAGCAAACCAGTCAGGAGACCGACGACCATAAAAAAAAAGATTCATCTCTTGTTCAAAGAACAAATTCGGTGATGAGAAAAACCTACCCCTTGTAATTAGGAGGGAAAGATCCGATTCCTTTCGTGCACACTGGTCAGATGAATAAGTGAACGATAATTGCAATACATTTAAAAGTTTTTTGGATCTTCTCGTCCACGTCCAGGTCTTTGTAGAAGGGCCACGTGCTCCATTACGTCTGGATGCAGACATACATCAGCAATGATTTAATCAAAGGAACACTCCACGATCAGCAGTTAACCACCAATGTCTACATTCTTCTTTTCTGCGAATATGTGAAAACAGTTGAAGAAAATGCCATGAGTGTGTAATGCTGCACCACTATCCAAGTGGAGGTTCGAGTCCTAACTCGGGCATGGGTGTGTGTGTTTGTCCTTAGGATAGTTTAGGTTAAGTAGTGTGTAAGCTTAGGGACTGATGACCTTAGCAGTTAAGTCCCATATGGTTTCACACACACACTATCCAAGCAGGCAAACATTCCATTTGGGACAGTAACGTAAAGAAGTTATTGGGGCGAATTCTCTATGCTTAATTTCTGCTTTGCCAGTCAGTGCGTTAGGCCTTGTACATTGCGTGCAGACTGCACGGAAGTTTCTAAAGAAACATGAAACTGTTAACAGTCTTGAGCGGTATCTTTGGATTACTCGTTTTCTTACAGGGTAAGTCTTACCTGAACATTGCCAGACGATGATTAAATAAATCATAACCAATGAAGTGTATTAAATTTTATCAGTTTTATCAGTTTAAGTAAGTTGCTTTATTTCGAAACAGTCGCCGATATTCTGAAAGACTTTACGTCTATGATTACCGAGTTTACATTGTTTTCTCTCTTTTGTCCTACCGACCGTTTAAAAAAGAGTGATCAGTACTACAAAGTCGTATTTGTCCTTTCAGAGAGTGATTTCTCTCTCATCGTAGGTGAACAATAGCGACTACTTAGCGCTCAATTCCCTATTCACGTTGGGTACCCAAATAGATGGCTCCCTATTACTGGGAAGTTCAATATGTAACGATGCTGCCACGTCATCGCTAGGCACACACTTCGATACTCATTAAACGCTCAAGGCTGGTCATTGAATTTGAAATACCATGAACACGGCACGTAGCAAAGATCACATTGGCGTGAAATGCGCACCATGTTTCGCTATGAGGACGATTAGCGCTTCAGCGCAACGTCGCAACGTAGGTGAGAGAATCTCATCTACATTCATTATGTAACAAACGATTTCGCAGAGGACTTCCTATTAAGAAATTGCATTTACTTTAATTTATGTTTTAGTCCGTAGTCGAAATTTTTTGTTTTGCCAGTTGGCTACCAGTTTCAATACACGGTACCATCCTCGGGCCATCCTACGATAAAAAAATACCAGTACTTTGATATAAAAATAATGAAAGAGATATTTCCAAGCATTTTTATCTATGACAGCAACGTTGTGATACGTACTCGGTGGTTTAGAGGCACATCGACGTATCTGCCAAATCGGCAACTTTGATGTATTTACTTCACCACTATCTTGCAAAACCAGTCTATTGATTCAAAAACAGCGGACCTCCAGTCTTTACCCGTTCTGCATATAGTGTCTTGCGTATCCAAAAATTTACTTTAATATTTAATGTCACAGTAACATATTGCCTCTTACCCCATCTTGGCTCCATTTGCAGCTCTGTGGCATAACAGCGTAAGTACAGATACATCCTTTTGTCACTAAACAATGGCTGTGTATTTTTAGATACGTGCCCAAAATGCAGACCAATCTGTAGCCGTACACATGCTGGGGGTAACAACTGCGCTTAACCATTATTGCGCTCCATGGAACACGTCAAATCATTGTTAGTTTCACCTTTCAAGTTTCTGCTGTTGTGCAGTCAACATGTTTTCCAGAGAAAGAAGAATTCGTTATCCTTTGAAGAATCAACGTTGTACTAGGGAAGAAAATTACAGCTAATTTACCTTCCACAATGCGCTTTCGGCACCAGGCAACCATTATTTTGCAGGCTGTGGTAAGTTTAATTACTCACAGTTAATCACCCCTTATCGTATTAACTAAATCTAGATAATTAAGTGCGATGTACACAATTGCTAGTTAAATCCATTTGCTAATGCGCAGTTTCGTAATGTATTGCAGAAAACGACAGCCATAATAAACAAAGCAGTTCTGTGACAGTTGAAGACGCCTGAAATCTGTTAAACTCTGCCAGTGAAACAGATTTCAAATTTCTCATCTGATAACTCCTTAAAGGATCCTAACTATCAGAGAAAAACAAAAAGAACCATAGTGACGACAGTGATGGTATGTACAACTCGGCAGAATCGATCGGGGCTGCAAGGATGTCTATAAAATTACTTGTGCAGAATTAATTACCCAAACAACTTCTGTTGGGTTATTAACGCTATATTCCACAATATTGTACAACAGTAAACTAGGGACTAATGTGAACAACAAAGAATTTGTGATTAGAAGTTTTCCTTATCAAAAACAAGAAAAAGTTATCAATATACAAGAACGTTTTAGCTGCCATTAATACTTACCTTATAAATTTTAGAATGTTCATTTTGTATATTTTTGACCCATATATTACGTTCCCTCAGTAAATTACGGTCTTGAAAATTGTTTTACATCATCCTAAGACCTCTCTTCATAAATCGTTAGATACTGCACCTCTGCCATATCCTGAGGGACAAACCATTGCTACTGGCAAATGAAATGTAATCTTTGAAGAAGGGAACAGTCCAAACAAAATTTTAGAATAGGTTCATTCCAAACTTTCAGTAACAGTAGAAAGTTGTTACTAAATGAAAAATGTGAGGAAGGGAATCAGAATCAAATCATAGATCAAGATGTTTCAAAAATTTTCAATTTTTGGCGATCAGTTCTGACTTGCAACCTGTGCCCTCTACAGCTCCCTGTAGTACCATAGAGGACGTACCCTGATGTCTCAATATATGTCTTTTATATGTCCAGTCACCCTATCTCTTCTCCTTGTAAATGTTTTTTCCACGCATTCCTTTCCTCTCCGATTCTGCACAGAACCTCCTCATCCGTTACATCATCAGTCCACCTAATTTTCAACATTCGTCTGTAGCGCCACAAAACAAATGCCTCCATTCTCTTCTGTTCCGGTTTTCCCACACTCCATGTTTTACTGTCACTTAAAGCTGTGCTCTAGACGTACATTCTCAGATATTCATTCCTCAAATTAAGGCCTATTTTTAACACTAATAGACTCCTCTTGGCCATGAATGCCGTTTTTGCCAGTGCTAGTCTGCTTTTGATGTCTTCCTTGATCTGTCTTGTCATTGTTATTTTGCTACCTAGGTAGCAGAATTCCTCAACTTAACCTACTTCGTGACCATCAATCCCGATGTTAAGTTTCTCACTGTTCTCATTTCTTTTACTTTTCAATACTTCCGTCTTCCTCCGATTTGCACTTAGTACATATTCTGTGTTCATTAGACGGTTCATTTTGTTCAGCGGATCACGTAATCCTTCTTCACTTTCAATGGGGATAGTAATGTCACCAACGAATCGTATCACTGGTATCCTTTTATCTTGAATTTTAATTCCATTCCTGAACCTTTCATTTCCGTTATTGCTTCCTTGATGTACACTTTTAACAGTAGGGAGGAAAGACTACATCCTTGTCTTACACCCTTTTTAATCCGAGCGCTTCGATCTTGGTCGTCCATTCTTATTATTCCTCTTGGCTCCTGTACATACTGTATATTACTCGTCTCTCCCTTTAGCTTATCCCTGTTTTTCTCAGAATTTCGAACATATTCCACTATTTTATACTGTCGGACACTTTTTCCTGGTCGAAAGTCTTACGAATATGTCTTGATTTTTCTTTAGTCTTGCTTCCACTGTCAACCGCAACGTCAGAATTGCCTCTCTGGTGACTTTACCTTTTCTAAAGCCAAACCGATTCTCAGTTTTCTTTTCCATTCTCCTGTATATTACCCTTGTCAGCAACTTGTATACATAAGCTGTTAAGCTGATTGTGCGATAATTCTTGCAACTGCCAGATCTTTCAGTCTTCGGAATTGGATGTTGACATTTTTTCCGAAAGTCAGATGGTTTGTCATTTGATTCATACTTTCTATACAGCAACGTGAATAGTCGCTTTGTTACCACTTCCCCAAACGATTTTAGAAATTCTGAAGAAATTTTATATATCCCATCTACCTTATTTAATTTTAAGTCCTCCGAAGCTCTCTTAAATTCCGATTCGAATATTGGATCCTCCATCTCTTCTAAATCGACTCCCGTTTCTTCTTCTATCGCATCAGACAAATCTTCCCTCTCATAGAGGCCGTCGATGAACTGTTTCCAACTACCCCCTCACTCCTCTGCATTTAACAGTTGCACTCTTAATGTTATCATCCTTGCTTTTAATGTCACCGAAGGTAGTTTTGACTTTCCTAAACGATAAATCAGTCCTTCCGACAATCATTTCCTTCTCGATTTCCTACATGTTTCACGCAGCCATTTCGTCTTAGCTTCCCTGCACTTCCTATTTATTTCATTTCTCAGCGAGTTGCATTTCTGTATTCCTGAAAATCCCTGAACAATTTTTTTACTTTCTTCTTTCGTTGATCAACTGACGTTACTCTTCTGTTACTCTTAGTTTCTTCTTAGCTACCTTCTTTGTACCTATTTTTTGTTTCCAACTCTTTTTTTGAGATGTCCATTCCTCTTCAACTGTACTGCCAACTGAGCTATTTATTATTGCGGTATCTACAGCCTTAGACGACGTCAAGCATATCTTGTCATTTCGTAGTACTACTGTATCCCATTTCTTTGCGTATTGATTCTTCCTTACTAATCTCCTGAAGTTCAGCCTACGCTTCATCACTACTACATTGTGATCTGAGTCTATATCTGCTCCTTCGTACGCCTACAATCAAGTATCTGGTTTCGAACTCTCTGATTGATCATAACGTAATCTAACAGAAATCTTCCCTATCACCCGGCATTTTCCAAGTATACCGCCTCCTCTTGTGATTCTTGAACAGAGTATTCGCTATTACTATCTGAAATTTATTACAGAACTTTATTTCTCATTCTCCTCTCTCGTTCCCTGACCCAATCCTATATTCTCCTGTAATTTTTTTCTCTGCTCCTTCCCCTACAACTGCATTCCATAACACGTCACTATTAAGATTTTCATCTGCCTTTATGTATCGTATTACCCTTTCAATATCCTCATATATTTTGTATATCTCTTCATCTTAAGCTTGCGACGTCAGCGCATATACCTGAACTATCGTTGTCGGTGATGGTTTGCCGTTAATTCTGACAAGAACAACCCGATCACACAACTATTCATTGTAACACATTCTTTGCCCTATCTTTCTATTTTTGCCGTTACACCATTTTCTGCTCTTGTAGATATTACCCTAAACTCATCTGACCAGACATCCTTGTTTTTTTCCGTTTCATTTTAGTGACCCCTACTGTATGTGGACTGAAACTTTGCATTTCCCTTTTCAGATTTTGTACCTTTCCTATCACATGTTAATAAATGAAAATTTTGGAGAAGGGATCGAGAATGAAATTTTAGATCAAGATCTTTCTGACACTTTCAATAATAGTAGGAAGCCGTTAGTAAGTGGAAAATGTGACGAAACGAACGAGACGAAGTTAAAACGGAGACGAATTTCCCAACTTGAGTTATAGAAGAAAAATGACAGAAAGGTCAAATGGCAATCTGGGAAACCATATGCTTCTGTCAAAGAACTTCTGTCAGTAAAACCAAAGGATTGCTCAAAGTGCCTAAGGAATGCCGCTCTAATTTCACTGAGGCTGACAGACTTCACATTCTTGCCGGCTTTTGGGTGATACAGACAAGCAGGGGTTATATGTCAGTTCACTTTAGGATAGGCGGGTAAGTGCAGTAATAGGGGTTCAACAGCATCCTCCAGGGGGAACCTCACAAATAAATACATTTTAAGATGGTAAAGGTCTGGTAGTCCTCTCTTGGAACGTTGTATTTGACTGACTCATTCGTATACCAGGTTCTTTTAAAAGGGGATGATCACAACATAATGCCTAGAGATCAAAGACGAGAGCAGAAATCAGCTACAGTTAATCACATATCGTGAAAGAAAGAATTATATCTCAGATCATAACATTTCCGAAACTTCCTTCACATTATGGTAGGGAGGACTTGGAGAAAGAGTACTTGTCCCAGAAGTTAAATCTTCGAAAATTGTTCCTAATATGTGTTTAAACTTGAGAAAATAGTAATCACGACACCCTTGGAAAGGGATCTTTTACTAAAAAATATTTAATTCTGAATTTAAATTACCCTTTCATGTACCTAAAACGAATCCTGTGATACATACAGGCTTTCTCACATGAATCCTACAGGGAAATAAATTCACCGTTCAGGGCGAGATGCTCACGTTGTTTGGAAGTGTTTAGGGAAGACAGCGCAAAGTAGGAAGCTGCATCAGGAGAAACCCAGTTAGGCGAATTTGATCTGTGCTGTCCAAAAACAAATGATATAATTTTGTTTTATCGGCGAAGGCTAGTTGTGTACAACTTATGTACACCACAACTTCAAGAGAAGCTGCATGCTACGTGTGGAGTGAAATGACTGGTAAATTTAGTTCCGCAGAAAGTGGCTTATGGTTGTTTGACTATCTAGAAACAAATGCATATGGTAAAGAGTGGAATTTCCTTCTCGGTACACCTGGAGGGCGAAATGTCTGCTATGTTCCTGTAGGGTAGTATCATGGCGGCTGCAGTGTAGCACGTGTTAAGTTCGGCTCGCGAAATTTAGTTGATTTCGAAGGTGTTCTCGCAGGTGGTGCTGTCTAGAACAAGTGGAAAACGTGAAAACAACAGTGTTCTGTGCAGTAGTGCTATTTTTTTTCTGTGCTCCGCCAATATCTTCGAGAAAATGGTAAACAGAAGAGTGAACAGAAGCGCGTCCAGCAGCGGGGAAGCCGCAGGTGCGGCGGGTCTGCTCTTGGCGGAGGGTGCGGCCGCAGCTCCCGGTATAGCGGAGCTGGTCCGCTCTGAGGTAAACGCTGCGCTTCGCGATAAAGACAATCTCGATCTGATAGCAGGCACTATATCAGGTACTGTAACGGCAGCAGTATTGGCCAAAATGCGTGAAACTGTTGAGGCCAATACTGCCGAAATTACAGCACAAAAAAGTCGGTGTCTGAACAGCAGCGTCGAATGGCGAGGAATGACTGCCTGTGAGACACACGCACTGTGCATGTAGTATCCGCGAGCGTGGTGTCCGTGTGTAGAATGGGGCAGGCACCCCATCTATCTAACAAGGGGAGGCCGCCAATTGTGAAATTCAGATTCGATTCATACTGCGCATAATAAAAGCTCATGGCCAGAGGTGTAATGTGGCAAAGCACTAAGATGCACTTCTCAGCCGTTGTCGAGAAAACCGACAGTTAAAAAGAAACCGTTGCGGTGAAATACTCTCTACGATTTAGAATTCTCCACAGCGTTGTGGCGCAGCGGTAAACGCTCGGGATGGTAATCCGAAAGTCGCCGGATAGAATCTCGTGCCATGCACTTTTTTTTAGTATTTGTTTTTTGTAATTTAAATGTATATATATTGAAACGTCCCCTTTGAACAAATTACACATGACTGTGTTTAAACTGACACACAATATTTTTTAGCGCAACGCAATCTGACTTTCAGAAATCCCCACAAAAGAATGACCCTGACTAACATTAACCTATGCATTTCACAAATCGCTTACCTCACAAAAATCTTAGTTACTCGAACTACTGCAATACAGCGAGCGCCACTACTGCCAGCTAAACAAAAGCTTCAAACTACGGAAGGCACTAACTACTGATAGGCATAGTTAGCAAATGAAAGATTTTAATAGAGAACAAACAATGTATTTACCTTAATAGTCATAATATATATAGCAGTTCATGACAAATTACAAAACTCCGCCATCTCTCTCCCCACATCCACCACTGCTGGCGGCTCACCTCAAACTGCGCAACGCTACGCGCTGTTAACATCCAGCTGCCGCTGCCCAACACTACAATGGCAGACAACAATGCAAACTAGACACAGACTGCACACAGCACAGCCAGTGATTCTCACACAGAGCGCTACGTGGCGTTACCAATAACAGCCTACTTACATAGCCCCCATGCTCCCCACAAAAGATTTTACAAATTGTTTTGGGCAGTGGCCAATTATGATTTGAAAATTTTTTTCATAATTACAGTAAGAAAGATATCAAATGCACACACTTATTGATACAATGTTGGTCAAAAGCTAAAATTTTTTCACAGTCCATAAAGACAGTCCTGATCATTCATCACAGTAAAACTGCTGTTTCTTTTCTCAAAGTATGAGCAGTAAAAGAAAATGCACACGGAAGTAGTGGATTTCCATGCAGTCTTGAACAAGTAGTGTTGTCCTTCCAACGGAAAGACAGTGCTGACTCTTGACATGCAGACAGGTAATGGGCCACAACAGAGCAAACCCACAGCAGAGTCATTCGAAGTTTTGAAGACTATTGGTAGGTAAGTCGTCACAGAACATACCCATTGTAGTCCTGGTAGAGAGTACGGTATTGGTGGGCCACCAGAGGTGCAGACCCACTGCAGTCCTTGTAGAAATAATGGTATTGGTGAGTCAGCAAGGGTGTAGACCCACTGTAGTCCTTGTAGAAATAATGGTATTGGTGGGCCATCAAAGATGCAGACCTACTGTAGTCCTTGTAGATATGGCTAGCAGCCATCCGTTGCGACTGTGCAGGTGCACAATCACCATCGAAGATTCTTGCGGAGAATGTAGCAAGTCCATAAACCACCACTTGTGCACGTGCAGAAAAATTTTTCTGAAATGTCCTTAGTACCAGCAATGCTGTTATCCAGTCCCTTGCTGAATTATTAACACATGTGCAAACACTATCAGTCCCTACTTCTCACATATTGTCCATATACTATGACAACAGAAACATGTGCAGTGAAATGTAACTTAATTTGAAGAACTGGTGTCTATACAATTGTAAATTTACAACATAAGAATACAATTACAAAGTACAAAATACATCATTAAGGAACATAACAATACAGATAACATTTGTAGTAACACAGGATTTACAAAAGAATTGAAATAAACATATACATCAGTGTTACAGGAATTATGACATAAGTAAATACATAGAAGATCAGAATAACTTTCGAAACATCAACTTCACACCTAAGCATTAAAACAGAACAGAATAAATAATGTCTAAGCATATTTACAAGGTAAATAACATATTATTAATGCCAATTATATTTGAGGATAACAGTATTCCTCATCATAGTGAATGTAGCTTAGTACTAGAAAAATTCTACAACATAAGTCTTATCAGATAAACACATAAAGACAGGAAGTACACAAATACACAAGGGTACACAAACATAGCATAATAATACAAAAGGAAAGGACAGGGTTTGTTTTACTGCAGTATTTTGCAAACAAAACTTTCTTTACTTCTTGGAGATCTCCCTTCATTCATCATTATTCCCAAAAAGTCCTATCTATACCTGCTTTCTGTATTCTATTCATATTTCTTTCAAGATAATTATTTCTTAGTGCACAATACTCACTTTTGCCAAATCTGTTTCTTATATCTTCTCAATGCGTTTCTTCCAATTCATCGCAGCTCATTCTCTTATATAGTCTACCCCCTCTTAAGCTAACTTAAATCTACTGAGCTCAGATGCTAAACTAAGGGACGAGGCAATGCAGCAGCACAAAACAAATAACACAAACATCAATGACAAAAAGTTCAAATTGGCGAAGCAATTGCAATATTACAACTAATATAAGGCATTGTGCAGCAAACAAGAAAAATAAATCTGTAGTAAAACTGGCTTAACAGCATAATACAAAGTCAAATTCAGTAACACTATGCCTGACAAGCAGCAGCAGCAAGTGCTATAAACCTAAACATGACATAGCTCAAGCAGAAAGAATATTACACTAAAAATGGCCATGGCTAATACCTATGTCACATCTTAACACTATAGTGATGCATCACGAGAACTTACACTAGCAGATAAGTTACCAAATCGTAAAGAAATTATTTATGCAATTCCTGTGAAGGGAAATGTCTATTTATGTGCCCTCGTTTTCTTGGAAGTAGATCATAAATTTCTTATTGACTGGATCTGTAGGCATAAAATAACTATATTAGTACATATATTAAATTTTATTTTAACCAATGCTGCAGTGCAGCTAGAAACTAGATATTAAATAAAATGAGCAAATATGTACAAAGGAAGGCCTGATACATCATTCATTAGCCATATGGCATTTCATAAGGCAGTAAAAATTCTCTCAATTCTCGAGAAAGACGCTTGTCATAATCAGGTGTGCAGATGTATATTCCAAGTAATGAGCATGTCGTATTTGCGATGCTTTCTCTAAAGGAATGTCAATGGCGAGGATAATGGCCTCTTTTTTTCTCCACCTAATGGCTTTCTTTTGTCAGACGACTACCTCTCAGCTGGGCGCCAAAAACGCATTACGTCAAGGTCACTCACCTTTCTTAACGAAATATTTACGACAGCAGTTTCTGCTACAGTGGCAGTCTCATATACAAAATTTCACAGGTCAAGAATTTGCGTTACAAATCTGTAGAAACAAAATCTTATTGATATAACAGTGTCCAAAAAAATTTTCGTCGGCATTGTGATACATTCACGCATTTACACACATTTCATAACTCTTGAAGTACGATTCTTGGTTTCCAACATCCTTTTCCACAAATCAGAGTCCCTAACCACTACTCATTATTCATATACGTATTCGTCGACACTTCTTCAATATTTCATCATAATAAATACGTAGCATAATCAAATTCCTCATATACGGTAGCATCATCTTATTGATCATAAACATACCTCAACAGCATAATACACATCGTCGTCGTAAAAATAACATCATAACACCCCAGTCAAATCTCAAAAACGTCGTAGCTTTCTGCAATAATGTCAAAACCTAAAAAAAATTCTCTGCTCATTTCAATAGTGTCATCTACCTCAAACGTACTTTAAAATCATGCTCCCTTACCAAATACATCATTCAAAGCTCCCATAGTATCACAATGGTTCCAAAAAAATATGAACAGTTCGCAAAGTACAGACAAAATACAATTTCATAAGTGTGAAGTTACCCAACTGTGAAATTGCGTAAACATGTGTCACTGATGTAGTAAAAAAAAATGTTTATCTCTCAGGTAAATGATCAGATAGCTGTGTAATTTGTGTGTTACAGAAATATGGTACCGATGTGTAAAGTTGTATAAGCAAATACCATATTAGCTAGGGCTCCTTGTGCTTGCCAAACACATGGTACACAAAGTAGGCGTGTACCCTCCTGAGGATTAATGTAATTATAACCTCAGGTGTTACAGATTACATCAATGGAATGAAATGTATCACGGAAAACCTTTGTATCATTGTGATTCAAAAATCTTTAAAAATAAATGTTTTAAGTACAAAATTAATCACTCAAATATGTGTCCTGTAGCACTAAATGTGCGTCTTGCTGTAAGATAATCTCTGTGGAAGTGTCATAGTTATTGTCCTCCGAAAGGTAAGTTCTGCAGAAGTCAATGTACTTACCTCATGATAAACAACAGTGAAATGCTTTGCGTATAGATATCTTAGTTATGACGCTTATTGCCATGATGAAGAAAGTACTGTGCTGTAACGTATTGTTGTGATACGGAAAAGGCAGTCTCATTGTAGCTATACCACAAAAGTTACTACTAAAACATGTTTTACTTTCCAGAAGAAGTCAGAAAAACTGTGCAGATATAAAGCAGATACAGCACAAAAGCAACAATGTAAATTGTGTCACACATTAGTAGCGTCATGATATAATTGCGTAGGTGTCAAAGAAACCAAGTGCTAAGTCATCTTTAATCCCACAGAAAGTACTTCAAATAAAGAATGTCTTTTCAAGTAAACCAAAATGTTGCATGAAAATCTCATTACAGTGCCGGTATATGTTCTAAGTATGCGAGCCTGATAGTTGTTACGTAATCGTGCAACTGACAAGCAAGAATGTACAAATACAACACTGTGTCGTCTGTTCACTATAACAATGCATTCGTAATTTCTGTTTAAAAATGTTCCCTAGGTTCTAGACTGGATATTTAACTTCAAACATTGTTGCATGTTAACAGTTTCTCAGTGTGACAAATTGTACTAGTAGTGTGTAGTGAAAAATTTTATGGCAAAGACTAAGTTAAAAAACAGATTATCTCTCAGTAAGCGGTTTTACATGTGAAGTGTGGTGCAATCCTTTACTCTTCATAGTACTCAGAGTTTGAACTTGAATGCAATTATCATGCGGTATACGTTGGTAAATAATACTGGAATTTTTCTCAAGGTTAGCGTCTATGTTATTTTTCGCTGACCCAGCCGGCGCAGGTGGCTGCCTGCGGTGCGAGTCATTGTCTGCCTCTTTGTTGGCGCGCGTCGTTATTGGGATTAGGAGACCTAACTTTTACAAATTCACCTCCTCGAGAGGGCCCTGCTCTGTTTGAATCCTGCCAGTTCTGATGCAATTCAGGTCTGTCGTTACGATCATATCGTCTGTCGTCATGTCGGTAGATGCCATAGTTTCTTTCTTGTCGGTCACGTGGTGGAGAATTTCTCCCTCAATCGTAACTGCGCGCTGGACCGTTGCGTCTAACGTTATTCTGTCTCCCTTGATAATAATTATTTTGGTTCCCAAATTGTCTGTTTCTCTGATTGTCTCTGTGATAGTCACTACCGCAGAAAGGTGATCTTTCCCTGTAATTATTACTACTCTGCCAACGGTTGTCATACGGGTGGTGTCTGTTTTGGTCACGATATGTGTTGTGAGAATAGCCTTGTCGTGTCCAGTTATTATTTCTTTCATTGCGGAATGGTGACAGATGTGAACTGTAATTGTTATGCTCCTGTTTCCGCGTTCCCCGATTGTCAGTGTCAATTTCCAGTTCTTGTAACAGTCCCTGAAAAGCCTCAATGTCGTCTTTGCAACGTCCTGCCAAAATAATATGTCGTAAATGTTCAGGTAATTTGATTAAGCAAATGCGGATGAGTTCTGAGGGGCTGTATGGGTTTGACAGGTACTGATTCTTGTGCAACATGTCTTCAAAATATTTCACAAGACTGGAGAATTCAGATTGTTCGAAATGTTTCATCATTATGATGTTATGTTTTACTTGGTCTTGTGTGGCTTGAGACCAATATGCTGAGAGGAAGGCATGGTAAAATTCTCCTTCACTGTGGCAATCGTGAATGACCGATCGCATTCTTACAGCTGGTTCATTCTCTAAGTAGCCACACACAAATTCTAATCTGTGTTCTAACGACCAGTTGGGAGGAAAACAATGAGAGAATTGATGGAGCCATGCTTGTGGATGAATGTCGTTGGCAGAATTCTTAAATGTTTTAAATTTACGTGTAGTAATGAACAGCTTATAGTGAAAATCATCATGTCGGCGAGTCGCATAGCGGTCATTGTTACGTCGTTTCGGCGGTTCCATTTCAAAATTCGGTGCACCTTGCCAATTTCTGTCATAATTTCCGAAATGCGCTGTGTTATTATTTTGTGGCTGTTCCAAATTTCTGTGTACCTCATCCCATATTGGGGCGCGAGTGTCGTCTGAAATACATAATTCTTGTATTACCTGTCTCAGCTGATCCGGGAGGATTTCTGTTTGGTGTTGCGTATTAATTTGATTCAGATTTTGTTTCAGTTTCCTAATTTGTTCACACTCTTCTGTCTCATTAAAGACTACCGGTTTTGTGTCATTCAGATTATCATCTACCTTCGTAGATAAATTATTTAGCTGATCCGAAAGTTCAACTACTTTCTCTGATAATGTACTAATTTCCTCCATGTGTCTTTCTACTGTGTCCTTTAAGTTTTCCTGAGATTTTGCAAGTTGCGTAACCAAATCGGTAGATGCAACTGAGTCAATTTTAGCTTGCAAGGTCTCGTGATTTTCATGAACAATAATTTGCAGTTCTTTTATGGCTGCTTCGTGATTCTGTAATGCATTTTCATGCCGCGAAAAAATAGGTTGAAAATGCTCACAAATTTGAGTTTTTACGTCATTACAGACTTTTTGACATTTCGATTCAATGTTATGTAACTCAGTAGTTAAATCTTCACATGTTTGTTCAAGAGTTTGTTCCAATGAGTCTAACTTTTTAAGATTTTGTTCCACTGTGTCTAACTTTTTGAGATTTTGTTCCACTGTGTCTAACTGTTGCTGTGTTTGTCTCTGATTTTGTTTCATTTGTTGCATTAATTGCAATAATAATGTATTAGTGTCTGGAATCCGTTCCTCTATGCTTTTCGGCAGTGCATTTGCACCGGCAACATTCACATTTTGACAAGCAGAAAATGTGTCTTGACTTATTTGAGAAAACGGTGAGGACCCAAAACCTGAATCTACAGTATTTGCGAGATTGTTTCCTGTCATTTCGGATTCCTGAGGCGAGCTGTTGCCGACCGATCGATCGACAATGCTTCCCTGTTCAGTAATTGTTTCACTGTGTACACCATTATTTGCAACCCGCTCCATTTCCCGATGCACCATTACCAAATTACCACTTCGAATGTCTGTTAATTCATTACACAGAGGTGCTGATAAGCTACGCTCGTCGTCACTATTATTTCTCAGTTTACTTTGTAGCCTAGTGTTACGTTTTTCACAAGCAATTATTGTCACAATATTTCACACGATAACACAGAAAAGCACAATTTGAAGAGGAAAAATAAGAGAACACATTAACATAGCACTGAAAATAATATCTAGTTAATTGCAGCTGCGAAATACTTGCTGCAAATCTACATGCATGCCACAACTGTTTCACTGTACAACAATGAAAAACTACCACTACAAAGGAAATTCTCTCTATGATTACGCGCTAGCAATAAACAATAGCTACACTAATTACACAAACTACAAGAAAAAAATCAGAAGATTCTAGTGAGGTATCCTCGGTTAAGGGTCGACAAATGAAACGTCCCCTTTGAAAAAATTGTACATGACTGTGTTTAAACTGACACACAATATTTTTTAGCGCAACGCAATCTGACTTTCAGAAATCCCTACAAAAGAATGGCCCTGACTAAAATTAACCTACGCATTTCACAAATCGCTTACCTCATAAAAATCTTGGTTACTCGAACTACTGCAATACAGCGAGCGCCACTACTGCCAGCTAAATAAAAGATTCAAACTACGGAAGGCACTAACTACTGATAGGCATAGTTAGCAAATGAAAGATTTTAATAGAGAACAAACAATGTATTTACCTTAATAGTCATAATATATATAGCAGTTCATGACAAATTACAAAACTCCGCCATCTCTCTCCCCACATCCACCACTGCTGGCGGCTCACCTCAAACTGCGCAACGCTACGCGCTGTTAACATCCAGCTGCCGCTGCCCAATACTACAATGGCAGACAACAATGCAAACTAGACACAGACTGCACACAGCACAGCCAGTGATTCTCACACAGAGTGCTACGTGGCGTTATCAATAAGAAAACCTAAACAGCCTACTTACAATATATATATATATATATATATATATATATATATATATATAATTCCCGGCAATCAGTTGCAAAAATTATGCATATAATATGTTGTTGAAAGTCATTTGTCGTGGAAAAAATTGGCGACTTCGGACATCATTATGTTTTCCGCAAAGTTGTATTTTACAAATGTTATTAATTGTCTTCGTAATGTTAACCACGTATAGTTAACGGAAGACGTAGAAATGATATTCCGAAACGAATACGTATAGTGTAAGTCAAACGTTCGAATTAGAATAGAGACCCCACGAACACAAATTTGCTGTGGCAGGTATGAAATATATACTCCGTTACTCGCTCGTTACACTTGATGGACAGATGTTGAATGGGCCGAAACGAGCCGCTGCATAACAGCGTAGTTGCCTGCAGACTTTGAAAGAAGGTAGATGCGGTCCCTAGCGCAACTTATAACACCGTCGAAAATCAGTGCGGGTGTGAGAGCTTTGGTACACCCTGTTAAACAAACGGAAAAATGGAGGCGGTACAATTGGAGAGCGATCCGCCTTCACAAACATGCATAAGCAATTCATTAATACTTATATATATATTTGAATTACAAAAAACTAATACTAAAAAAAAAAATCGCATGGCGCGAGATTCGATCCGGCGACCTTCGGATTACGAACCCGAGCGCTTACCGCTGCGCCACGACGCTGCAGAAAATTGCTAATCGTCGAGAGTATTTCACCGCAACGGTTTCTTTTAACTGTCGATTTTCTCGACAACGGCTGAGAAGTGCGTCTTGGTGCTTTGCCACATTACACCTCTGGCCATGAGCTTTTATTATGCGCAGTATGAATCGAATCTGAATTTCACAATTGGCGGCCTCCCCTTGTAGGTGACCGAGAGCAGATTGTGATGGCCCAAAAACTGCATGACTTGTTGGGTGTTCAAGGAGTGCTGTTTGATCCACCGTGTGGCGCCTGGCAGCACACAGCTGTGGCTCTTGCAGTGTTGGAACGTGCGGACACCCTCAAGAGAGGCGATCGACGGATCACAACCAAACACCTCTCTGTTCAACTAGGCGTTTCTGTTAGTAGTGTTGATACATCTGTCCACCAGTTGGAGTACTCAAAGACATGTGCGTGCTGGGTTTCTCGCCCTCTAATAGAAGACCATAAAAAGGAACGAAAAACCATCTGTGCGGAATTGCTTACGCATTACGAGGCTGATTGTGAAAATTTTTGTCGAACGTCGTCACAGGCGATGAAACATGAATTCATCAAATCGAACCGAAAAAAGAACCTGATGGAGTGGCTGCACGCCAAGTCTCCTTCGAAGAAAAAGCTCAAAGCCACACCCTCAGCTGATTAAGTCTAGGCAACTGTCTGGGGCTCTAAAGAAGTTATTTAGTTTGATGCCCTGCCTCACGGTTCACGATCAACTCAGAAGTGTATTGCCCTATCCTCAGGAAATTGGAGAAACGACTTCAACGTGTTTGTCGCCACAGAAATGCACATGAGCTTCTCCTTTTCCGTGTCAACACAAAATCTCACAGAAGTCTCTGCTCCCGAGAGTAGGTCACAAAACGTCATTGGACGGTTCTTCTTCATACATCCTACACCTCGGACCTCACACCTTTCGTCTTACCCCTGCTTCGCCCAATGCAGGACGCACCCGGTGAGACGCGGTACGTGGATGATGGAGACGATATTGATACAGTAAGACGTTGGCTGCGACTTCGACCAGTAGATTGACACCACGTGGGCTTATAGGTCCTCCCAGTAAGGTATCGTATGGTCGTTGCATTGAACGGAAATAATGTTGGAAAACAGGTTTTTGTAAACAAAATAGTGAAGACACATATGCTGTATTGGAATCCTGAATAAAACAAACCAGCTCTCAGGAAAAGTGTGTTGTATTACTTAGTGGACGCCCCTCGTATTAGCGTTGGTGTGGTGGTACGATCTGACACCCGTGATATTTCAGGCTTTTGAGCCATAAGATTCCTTCTCAAGATTTACTCCATAGTTTGGCTGAAATTACAGTAGATGAGCCATGAGGTTAGAGATGCAGTGAGAGAAAGACAATAGATGGTACAGTGACTGTTAATTACATGAGAAATTACAACAGTTCAGTAGGAGAATAATCTGATTGACTGACAACGCAGGAGCCAGTGCACAAACTTAGTTAGGTGCATTTATTAATACCCGATAAATTATAATTCAGTTTGTATAGCCTATGATGCTGAATACACTCTTAATAGCCTTCTGTAATCCGCTTATTTCATATCTCAGATTTATAACCATTTTCATTAACACTTGAGTAACGATATTCAAACGAAGTTCTTCTACATCTACATCTACATCTACATCTACATCCATACTCCTCAAGCCACCTGACGGTGTGTGGCGGAGGGTACCTTGAGTACCTCTATCGGTTCTCCTTTCTATTCCAGTCTCGTATTGTTCGTGGAAAGAAGGATTGTCGGCATGCCTCTGTGTGGGCTCTAATCTCTCTGATTTTATCCTCGTGGTCTCTTCCCGAGATATACGTAGGAGGGAGCAATATACTGCTTGACTCCTCAGTGAAGGTATGCTCTCGAAACTTCGACAGAAGCCCGTACCGAGCTACTGAGCGTCTCTCCTGCAGAGTCTTCCACTGGACTTTATCTATCATCTCCGTAACGCTTTCGCGATTACTAAATGATCCTGTAACGAAGCGCGCTGCTCTCCGTTGGATCTTCTCTACTTCTTCTATCACCCGTATTTGGTACGGATCCCACACTGCTGAGCAGTATTCAAGCAGTGGGCGAACAAGCGTACTGTAATCTACTTCCTTTGTTTTCGGATTGCATTTCCTTAGGATTCTTCCAATGAATCTCAGTCTGGCATCTGCCTTACTGACGATCAACTTTATATGATCATTCCATTTTAAATCACTCCCAATGCGTACTCCCAGACAATTTATGGAATTAACTGCTTCCAGTTGCTGACCTGCTATATTGTAGCTAAATGATAGGGGATCTTTCTTTCTATGTATTCGCAGCACTTTACACTTGTCTACATTGAGATTCAATTGCCATTCCCTGCACCATGCGTCAATTCGCTGCAGATCCTCCTGCATTTCAGTACAATTTTCCATTGTTAGAACCTCTCGATATGCTACAGCACCATCCGCAAAAAGCCTCAGTGAACTTCCGATGTCATCCACAAGGTCATTTATGTATATTGTGAATAGCAACGTTTCTACGACACTCCCCTGCGGCACACCTGAAATCACTCTTACTTCGGAAGACTTCTCTCCACTGAGAATGACATAATGCGTTCTGTTACCTAAGAACTCTTCAATCCAATGACACAATTGATCTGATAGTCCATATGCTCTTACTTTGTTCATTAAACGACTGTGGGGAACTGTATCGAACGCCTTGCGGAAGTCAAGAAACACGGCATCTACCTGGGAACCCGTGTCTATGGCCCTCTGAGTCTCGTGGACGAATAGCGCGAGCTGGGTTTCCCTTCGATTTCCACCAAAAGTGCATTCGGAAGCGAAGTGATTCGGAACAGGGTGAACGGCACGGTTTTAAGAACCTTCCACATCTGACTTTAACTAACTTACGCTAAGAACAACACACAAACACACACATCCATGCTCGAGGAGCGACTCGAACCTCCGAGGGGGTGGGGGGAGGGGTGTGGGAGCCGCGCGAACTGTGCCAAGGTGCCCGAGACCGCGCGCCTACATCGCGCGGCATGAACTCTGGCACACAGCGTCTGACATCTAAGGTCAGTCTGACTCGATGCCTACCAGGGTTGCTGCCAGACGTCAATGCCCTGTGAACCAAATTTTGCGTTTTGCGGACTGTATGATCCAAAATCACTTAGAATTTTATCATCTGTTCTACCTTTCGTACAGTAGAGCGTGGTTTTTTTTATTTTTTACCAATTCCTGTTGAGATATACAGAGTCCGCCAGAAAAATGTATGCACTCTTTGTCAGGCTCTATAGAGAAATCGATATAGTCGTTCGATTTCAGTTACGAGCATGTAGTAGTATGGTCAACAGGTGTTAGCATTTTCATCTCGATATGGAGAAAACAAGATGGCTGGAGCATGCTTGAGATTCGAACATCGGAAATGTATTTTGAAGTGGTTTTTCAAGTTTGATAATGCCGTTGAAATGCAACGTCAGTGAAGGCTGGAGTTTGAAACAGAACCGCCAACACGCCTAGCAATTAAATGAATAATTGACAAGTCTGAATTGCATGGAACGATTTGTGATATTCACAAAGGAAGATCATGAAGACAGTGTACAGCTACAAGTTTTGCTTCGTCAGCTCTCGTGTTGGAAACGTTTGTTACTTCTCCACAGAAGCCTGCTACGCAATGTGCATGTGAATTGGCGGGTTAGCAGTACAAGTGTACGAAGAATTCTGAAAGCTGCAAAGTGGAAGTTCATATTCCACAGTTAATGCACGCGATTAATGTTGACGATCTTGATCGCCGAATCCAATTTTGCGAATGGTATCAGCAAATGGTAACTGATGACGAACAATTTGTGACGAAGGTAGTGTGGAGTGACAAGGCACAATTCGAACTTAATGGAACCGTGAATCGGCATAATAATGTGTACTGGACACCGGGAAATCCCCATGTTTATGTAGATAAAGCGGTCAATGTACCAAGGGTTCTTATGTGATGTGGACTATCATCTAGGGGCTTAGCAGGACCCTTTTTCTTTGATGCTACTGTCACTGGAGAAGTGTATCTGGAAATGTTGCACACATCAGTTTTGCCATGTATACGTGCGCTTTCTGGAGCTGATGAAGAGGTCTTCTACCAACAGGACAGGGCGCCACCACATTACCACCTAGCCTTACGAGCTTTCTTGGATAACAATTTTACGGGGCACTTATTTGGACGGAGAGGGCCCATAGAGTTCCCTCCACGTTAGTTACATCTAACACCTATGGACTTTTACTTGTGGGGAACTGTGAAAGATACCGTCTATCGACATAAGCCACGCATGCTGGGGTAACTTCGCCAGGAGATTACAACGGTATGTGCAGCTATCTCCGCTGTAACACTGACTGACGTGATTGCGGCAACCGCTCGTCGTTCCGTAATTGGGTAGCCACCAACGGTGAACATTTTGAACATTTAAAGTAACCATATGTTAAACTAAAGGTTGTACAACATGTGTGATCAATTATTAAATGTAAAATAAACACATAAGTAATACTTTTCGTTCCTTAAAGTGTGCATACATGTTTCTGGGGAACTCTGTATACTGTTGTTGATCTGCAAATCACAGGCTGCACTTTATTTGCAAATAAGGCAGTATTCACAAGAGATGCTGTAGTACATTACCACAATAAAGATGGGTGGTCACATGTAAATACTCGAGCGGTCTTCGAGGTGACTGAAGAGGGTCGCTTCAGTACACCATACAGTTAGAAAATGTCGGTGACAGACTAATAGGGCCGTACACTGTTCCAAAGATACTAACAGGTTCCATGTTCCACCGAGTCCTGCACACCGAACTACCAGCGCTATTCACCTAGGTTAGTGTGGCAGGAGGACGACGTCTGTGGCTTATCCACAGCAGGGCACCACTCCATTTTTTACGGATCGTACGCCTTACCGTGGGCCTAACGCTCACAGAGAGACGTGAAACACAGCAGTTACATACGTCCTTCTCGATTAGCACACGGCTTTTGTAGTTTCGATTTGTTTGCTAGTGTCTTCTGGATACTACAGTCACCTGTACCTTCATCTTGTACAGCTGCTCCTGATATTCAGTCCCAGCTATTAATCTACTTCATCGTGCTAGGATCCTCTTCCCCGAAGATTTCGTGAATGCGCTGGAAAAGGGCTCATTTCCCTTCTGAAATAACGTCAATCTTTCATAACCACAAGGCCATCATTTCAACCATGTAGTGTCGTATTGAACCTGTTGTGACTTGGCAAGGCAGCCAAGTCCCAATGAGAGGAAGCCGAAAGGCACGCGTTAAGCTCACGCAGATTGGCGTGAGGTCTGGAACAGTTAAAGGAATTAATAGTAGCAAATAAAGTACGTAGTTGATATAATACTTAACTTTGATCCACAATTGTAGAACATCTCTCTTGACGGTACATGTTAGAACCACAATATAAAATAATATCAAATGCTATGGCACCTTGCTAGGTCGTAGCAAATGTCGTAGCTGAAGGCTATGCTAACTATCGTCTCGGCAAATGAGAGCGTAGTTGTCAGTGATCCATCTCTGGCTAAGTCGGCTGTACAACTGGCAGGAGTGCTAGTAAGTCTCTCTAGACCTGCCGTGTGGTGGCGCTCGGTCTGCAATCACTGACAGTGGCGACACGCGGGTTCGACGTATACTAACGGACCGCGGCCGATTTAAAGGCTACCACCTAGCAAGTGTGGTGTCTGGCGGTGACACCACAGAACCATTAATACAAAGTATTTCAAATGAGCACCAGGCTCCTCCTTCCCTATGGTCCGTATACAGCAGTGAAAGCCAATTAAATTACATTTTTCATAAAGTGCATTGCTAAAGCAGGCTCTTTGGTTATTCCTCGGCGGTCTACTATGTCACGTAAGTGGCTGCACGGAATAACACGTCCACTACAGCAAGTGACGACTTCCGGTCACCATTAATGCCCACGGGATTTGCTACTCCTGTGGGAATTCCTGGCTCTGCATAAACGGAAGCCTAACGAGAGTGAACCATGGTATTTCCTAACGTATTGTCGTGGTACATTATAGACCGTACTTCACCGAAACGTTTAATGACCGATAGCTGGATGGAGGAGGTTCAGTAACACAGCCTCCTCGTTCAAGGGACCTGAATCTTTTAGCTGACTGTGTGGCATCTGATGACACTGGTGTACGCCAAACCCGTCGACAAAGTGCTAACATTACAGTAACTCGTTACCAGTGTATGTGACGCAGTCCGCTTGACGCCGGCTGTATTCGATA
Source organism: Schistocerca piceifrons (assembly GCF_021461385.2). Taxonomy (NCBI): domain Eukaryota; kingdom Metazoa; phylum Arthropoda; class Insecta; order Orthoptera; family Acrididae; genus Schistocerca; species Schistocerca piceifrons. The sequence continues at coordinate 561,186,782 of NC_060143.1, forward strand.
AAGCGCGTGATTCACATCGAACTAGGGCTGAACTGTTTGTTAGGATTCGTGGTAATCATATACACTTATTAGCCAGAACATCATGACTACCGACTTACTATCGATATAAACCCGTCGAGGCAATAGCAGTGTCACCTGGCAGAGAGTGACTGGTAGTGTGACACACGCATGTAGTACCAGTGAGCGTGCTGGCCGTGCGTAGAAGGGCCATCTGAGTTTGAGGGAGACTATACGCACTGGTTTCACCAACGGAAAATTGGCATGAGCCTTGTAGGAATAGAAGAGGGGACTATATTGAGGATGACAGTAACTAAAAGTGTACGTTTTGTAAATGAAATGTTTTATAGCAATTGTGCGGTTACTTTACAGTCACACTGTGAAACGTCCCCTTTGAACAATTTATATATGACTGTGCTTAACCTGACACACAATATTTTGTTAGCGCAACGCAATCTGACTTTCAAAAATGCCTACAAAAGAATGGCCCTGACTAACATTAAACTATACCTTTCACAAATCACTCACCTCACAAAAATCTTCGCTGCTCAAGCTACTGCAATACAGCAAGCGCCACTACTCCCAGCTAAATAAAAGATTCAAACTATGGAAGGCACTAACTACTGATAGGGATAGTTAGCAAATGAAAGATATTAATAGAGAACAAACAATGTATTTACCTTGATATCATCATATATAAATATAGCAGTTCATGACAAATTACAAATCTTCGCCATCTCTCTCCCCACATCCACCACTGCTGGCGGCTCACCTCCAACTGCGCAACGCTACGCGCTGTTAACATCCAGCTGCCCCTCTACAATGGCAGACAACAATGCAAACTAGCCACAGACTGCACACAGCACAGCCAGTGATTTCATTTTCATACAGAGAGCGCTACGTGGCGGTGGCGTTACCAATATAAGAACCTAAACAGCCTACTTACATAAAGAAAACATAAACAGCCTACTTACATAGAGAAAACATAAACAGCCTACTTACATAGCCCCCATGCTCCCCACAAAAATTTTTACAAATGGTGTTGGGCACTGGCCAATACAGATTTGACAAAAATTTTTCACAATTACAGTAACAAAGATATAAAATGCACACACTTATTAATATTATGTTGGTCAAAAGATCAAAATTTCTCACAGTCCATAAAGACAGTCCACATTGTTCATCACAGTAAAAATGCAGAGTTTTTCTCAAAGTCCAAGCAGTAAAAGAAAATGCACATAGAAGTAGTGGATTTCCATGCAGTCTTGAAGAAGTAGTGTTGACCTTCCAACGGAAAGACAGTGCTGACTCTCGACATGCAGACAGGTAATGGGCCACAACAGAGCAAACCCACAGCAGAGTCATTCGAAGTTTGGAAGAATATTGGTAGGTAGGTCATCACAGAGCAGACCCACTGGAGTCCTGGTAGAGATTGTGGTATTGGTGGGCCACCAGAGGTGCAGACCCACTGCAGTCCTTGTAGAAATAATGGCGTTGGTAGGTCATCATAGATGCAGACCCACTGTAGTCCTTGTAGAGATAATGGTATTGGTGGGCCACCAGAGGTGCAGACCCACTGTAGTCCTGGTAGAGACGGCCAGCAGCCATCCGTTGCGACTGTGCAGGTGCACAATCACCATCGAAGATTCTTGCAGAGAATATAGCAAGTCCATAAACCACCACTTGTGCACTCAGAAAGTTTTTCTTTTAATTGTCCTTAGAACCAGCAATGCTGTTATCCAGTCCCTTGCTGAATTACCAACACACGTGCAAACACTATCAGTCCCTACTTCTCACATATTGTCCATATACTATGACCAACAGAAACGTGTGCAGTGAAATGGAACTTACAAGTTAATAATATCATGAACTGGTGACAATTACAATTTTATAACAGAAGAATACAATAACAAAGGTACAAAATACATCATTAAAGAACATAACAATACAGATAACATTTGTAGTAAAACAGGCGTTACAAAAGAATAGAAATAGACATATACGTCAGTGTTACAGGAATTATGACATGAGTACATACATAAAAGATCACAATAACTTTTGAAACATCAACTTCACACATTAGCATTAACACAAAACAGAGTAAATAATGTCTAAACATCTTTACAAAGTAAATAACGTATTATTAATGCCAATTATATTCGAGGATAACAGTATTCCTCATCATAGTGAATGTAGCTTAATATTAAAAGAAGAAAAAATTCTATGAAACTACACAGAGACAGGAAGAAAACAAATACTCAAGGGTACACAAACACATAGTGGGATAACACAAAAGGAAAGGACAGGGTTCGTTTTCAGTGTAACATTTGGTACTGCAGTCCATCCCAAAACTTCATTCTATAGATCTTTCGTCTTATTTCAACCTTTGCTTCCACCAAAAAAATCTTATCCAAGCATGCTTTCTGTATTCTGTTCATATTTCTTTCAAAATAATTATTTCTGATTGTACAATACTCATTTGGGCCCAAATCCTTTTTATATAACTTCGCAATGCATTCTTTACCTATTCTCCATAGTCAGTTTCTCATATAGTCTACCCCCTCTTAAGCTAACTTAAATCTACTGAGCTCAGATGCTAAACTAAGGGACGAGGCAATGCAGCAGCACAAAACAATTAACATAAACATCAATGACAAAAATACAAATGCCAAAGCAATTGCAATATTACAACTCATATAGGGCACTGTGCAGCAAAAAAAAAAAAATAAATCTGGCTTAGCAGAGTAACACAAATTAAAGTTCAGTAGCACTATGCCTGGCAAACAGCAGCTTATATCGAAACATGACATAGCTCAAGTAGAAAAAATAGTACATTAAAGATAACAATGCAGATAAGGCAAATGTATAATCACATCTTAATGTCTAAGTAATTAAAGTGGTGCACCACAAGAAGTTATTCTACCAAAAAGTTACCAATTACTTGAAAAGAAAATTATGAATGCAGTTACTAGTTCCTTCTTATTGTTCTTTCCTTTCCAAGTGCTCCTTTTTTAAAGAATGTGGATCATAAAATAATTATTTAATAGATCTGTTGACAGAAAGTGTTCACATTAGCAAATGCATTTTATTTTATAAAAGCAATGCTGCAACACAGCTGGAAAACAGATGTCAAATGAAATAAGCAACTATGAAAAGCAAAGCATAAAAATATCATTCAGTAGTCATGTGACATTTCGTAAGTTAGTAGAAATTCTCTCAACTCTCATAGAAAGACGCTTGTCATAATCAGGTGTGCAGATGTAAAAATATTTCTTGTCATTTTATTAGGCATTTCAGTAAATATCGTAAATTAAGAGCTAGTGTAATCATATGTTTTCAAGTTCGACCGTGTCGTTTTTGCGATGCTTTCTCTAAAGGAATGACAATGGCCAGGATAATGGCCTTCCCTTTCTTTTTTTTTTCTTCCTGTGCTCTGAAAGGCACGCGCTAATGACTTTTTCTCCAGGCGTCTGACACAGCTGGGTGCCCGCGACGCATTACGTGCAGGTGGTCACTTAACTTTCGTACGGAAATATTTACGACAGCAATTTTCGCTAAAGTGACAGTCTCACATAAAAATACTTCACAGGTCAAGAATTAGCGTTGCAAATCTGTAGAAACAAAATCCTATGAATATAACAGTGTCCAAAAAATGTTCAGTGGCATTGTGATACATTCACACATGATTCACACATGTCATAACTCTTAAAGTACGATTCTTGGTTTCCAACATCCTTTTTCACAAGTCAAGAGTCCCTACCCACAATTTATTACTACCTTTCACAAATCACTCACCTCACAAAAATCTTCACTGCTCAAGCTACTGCAATACAGCAAGCGCCACTACTCCCAGCTAAATAAAAGATTCAAACTATGGAAGGCACTAACTACTGATAGGGATAGTTAGCAAATGAAAGATATTAATAGAGAACAAACAATGTATTTACCTTGATATCATCATATATAAATATAGCAGTTCATGACAAATTACAAATCTTCGCCATCTCTCTCCCCACATCCACCACTGCTGGCGGCTCACCTCCAACTGCGCAACGCTACGCGCTGTTAACATCCAGCTGCCCCTCTACAATGGCAGACAACAATGCAAACTAGCCACAGACTGCACACAGCACAGCCAGTGATTTCATTTTCATACAGAGAGCGCTACGTGGCGGTGGCGTTACCAATATAAGAACCTAAACAGCCTACTTACATAAAGAAAACATAAACAGCCTACTTACATAGAGAAAACATAAACAGCCTACTTACAACTGTAACAAAGCAAACTGTAACATATAGCACTGATAGCGTATCTTGCCGCTGAGCCGGGAGGAGAGCAGGTTTTTGCGTCTCGCGCTCACACAGCTGACACGGGTTCCTGGACAGGGCTAGCCGTATACTTTCTCAAAGCAGCGTGCAATTTGTTACACATACTCTATATGGATCTGAAGAAGTACTATTAACTATCACTCTATATTTTTCATACTTAGTATCACAAATTCTATGTGTAACACAACAATATTCTCAAAATTTCTAATCAATAACTTCAGTACTTTCGGAGATAATTTTTTTTTTACCTGAAACGCACAATAACCGTGCTGGCATTGTGAATCCTAAGTTGGGGAACACACGTAAATTGAGAATGTGATATTTTGCTAAAACTATATAAATGTATGGGTGAGAAAGTTCTTGTGCAGTAGGGGAATTTGTGACGTATGACCGAGTGAGCTCTATTTTGCAAAAGGCAGCCAGAAGTTGACTATTAAATTTATTAGTAATTTATTTTGTGAAAAGGAACCGTATTTTGTTTTCCTTAAATTTTATGTAGTGTCGGAATTACGAGATTTCTAGTGCAAATTACTTGAGGAAATCTGGCTGGCTGAGATTGGAAGTCCTCGTCAGCATTTCCCGCGCGATTTAATAGGGCTTTGTGCCTCAGATCTATGAGTCAAGAGAGAGAGCTATCTTCTGGAAAACAGCTATGTGAAACCGCGCTGATGAATTTTTTTTAATGAAGAAATTCGCGTGTTTGGTCGATAGTAATGTTGTTGACCAAGAGCCACTACAGTACCGAGAATTTTGTGAAGATTTAAGCCTTGTGAGCGACTTATTTAAGGAGATATTCATGTCTGAACATTTCATGTTATTCCCAGACTCCATGTTCCGTGTTTCGTGCAGATTACGAGACATTATGACGAGCACTTCTGAACAAGAAGACTACTGAACGACTGAATGTGTTAACTCGCAAGTAGCCATGGGTCAGTGACTATTTAAGACGCTCAGAGTATCGGGTCGGACAAAGCATTTTCTCGCTGCTTTTAGGTGCAAACTTGTTACAGAGACGGTCAGTAACATTGCATTATTAATGTCAGGTTGTTAAATAAGGACTTAATAGCCTTGTTTTAACGACAAAAACCAACCAAAAGGAATTTTTAGATATTTTTTCAAACGACTGATGCAAGAATCCGGAACGACTGATAGTTTAACTAACTTTCAGCTACTGCCTTTGGACTGGGGCTATGCAGCCTTTGAGTGGTAGGTATTTAGTCGAATTTTCGTCAACTCTGCTTTTGTCGGCTAACCGAGTATCTACCACTGCAGAGTGAAGGGTCAGACAGCCTGAAGCCTGAAACTTCCTGGCAGATTAAAACTGTGTGCCGGACCGAGACTGGAATTCGGAACCTTTGCCTTTTGCGGGCAAGTGCTCTACCAACTGAGCTACCCAAGCACGACTCACGCCCCGTCCTCACACCTTTACTTCTGCCAGTACCTCGTCTCCTACTTTCCAAACTTTAAAGAAGCTCTCCTGCGAACCTTGCAGATATAAGACTCCTGAAAGAAAGGATATTGCGGATGGCTTAGCCACAGCCTGGGGGATGTTTCCAGAATGAGATTTTCACTCTGCAGCGGAGTGTGCGCTGATATGAAACTTCCTGGCAGATTAAAACTGTATGCCGGACCGAGACTCGAACTTGGGACCTTTGCCTTTCGTGGGCAAGTGGTCTACCAACTGAGCTACCCAAGCACGACTCAGACCCCATCATCACAGCTTTACTGCTGCCAGTTCCTCGTCTCCTACCTTCCAAACTTTACAGAAGCTCTGCTGCAAGGTTCTCAGTGGCACTGCAATGTATGCATTCAGTTCGCTGCTGTCGACGCAAAAGCTTGAAAGAATCTCCCGCACGCCAGCACCTGGCTTTTATCGGCGACACCTGAAATAGGGCACTGTGCGAGTAAAGCACGTCTTCCGGAGTTCCTTCCTGCCAAACCCCAAGCGTAGGCTCTGCAGCTCCGATCATTTCGGCTCAGCCGCGCCGCCCTCGGCCGCTGCACGTTGCCCTTTATTACTGCTGCTTCCGGTCGACGCCGCCCCCTCCCACCCCTCCACCGCCATCGCGCCCTAGGCCCTACAAGAGCCGGCGCCATTCCGCTCTCTTCCACGTCTCTCGGCAGAGCCGCTCTTCTTCCTTTCAGCGCAGCCGTAGCTCTTTTTCCTTCAATTACTTTCTTTTCATCGGAATCTCCTTTTATTAACTCGATCAAGTGGGCGGACTAGAAGTAATTTCTGCCCTTGTTCCTCTCGCCGCTCGCGGAATAGGGCTGCGTATCCGGCGGGAACTCTTCTGCCGCCTCCCGCTATTGACAACCGCATCCTCTGTGGTACCACTTCCGTTCCTCAGAACGTTTGAATGCGGTTCGCCGCGGAAATCAAAAGAAACTAGAAATGTCTCTGCACTATGCCTTTCTCGAACAGCATAGTAGCCAGATTTAATAATTCAATTAATTCTCAGCGTTCACTTCAGCAGCATGAAGCTCGAGAAACTTTATACTCCAAAGGAATGTAAGCTCACTCAACGAAACAGTAGTGACCCACTCAGCAGAGCACACTGCTGGTCTAGGATCGCTGTAGATCGTGTAGAACTGCGACGAGCTGATCATGTCAGCTTAGCACAAAGTAAAGTCAGATTATATATATGATGATGATAATTATGATGATATTTGTTTTGTGGGGTGCTCAGCTGCGGGGTCATCAGCACCTGTACAAAGTCCCAATTTTGAAAAAAAAAACGTGTGTGAGATTTTATGGGACTTAAGTGCTAAGGTCATCAGTCCCTAAGCTTACGCACTACTTAACCTAAACTACCCTAAGGACAAACACGCACACCCATTCCCGAGAGAGGACTCGAACCTCCGCTGGGACCAGCTGCACAGTCCATGACCACAGCGCCCTAGACCGCTCGGCTAATCCCGCGTGGCCCCAATTTTGAAACAGTCGATCTTTTTTTCACAATCCAATTTAGCCGCTGTCACGAATGATGATGATGATGATGATGATGACGATGAAATGATGAGGGCAACACAGACACCCAGATCCCTGGCAGGAAAAATCCCCTTCCAGGCCAGGAATCGAACCCGGGACCACGTGATTCAGAGGCAACGCTAGCCACTAGACCACGAACTGCGAACAAATGATATGTATGTCAAGTAAGAGTGGGCTCTAAAACCGTACCTTAAACAAATCTCTTCTACTGCAAACCCTTTGCTTCCCATAAATTGGGAAGTGGTCTAGGGGTAGCGTCTTTGATTCATAATCAAAATGTCTTCGGTTCCGGATTGGGTCCCCGCCACTGCCTAAATTCTGCCAACGGCCTTGTCAAAGAGGGCGGAGGAGCGGATAGAGGTTCAGGGCACTCTCTTGTCCTAGGGGTGGGGCATTGCCCCTAAAGGCGGAAGAATCAGCAATGATCAACGACATGAGGATGCAGAAGGCAATGGAAACCACTGCATTAAAGACACGTAACGTGTATCCACAGGACATGTGGCCTGTAATTGAAGAAGTGTCATGATCATCTCTCCATTGGCAAAAGATTCCGGAATAGTCCCCCATTCGGATCTCCGGGAGGGGACTGCCAAGGGGAAGGTTACCATGAGAAAAAGATTGAATAATCAACGAAAGGATAACGTTCTACGAGTCGGGGCGTGGAATGTCAGAAGCTTGAACGTGGTAGGGAAACTAGAAAATCTGAAAAGGGAAATGCTAAGGCTCAAACTAGATATAGTAGGGGAAGGAAGACAAGGATATCTGGTCAGATGAGTAACGGGTAATATCAACAGCAGCAGAAAATGGTATAACAGGTGTAGGATTCGTTATGAATAGAAAGGTAGGGCAGAGGGTGTGTTACTGTGAACAGTTCAGTGACCGGGTTGTTCTTGTCAGCAGACCAACACCGACAACGATAGTTCAGGTATACATGCCGACGCCGCAAGCTGAAGCTGAACAGATAAAGAAAGTGTATGAGGATATTGAAAGGGTAATGCAGTATGTAAAGGGGGACGAAAATCTAATAGTCATGGGCGACTGGAATGCAGTTGTAGGGGAAGGAGTAGGAGAAAAGGTTACAGGAGAATACGGGCTTGGGACAAGGAATGAAAGAGGAGAAAGACTAATTGAGTTCTGTAACAAGTTTCAGCTAGTAATAGCGAATACCCTGGTCAAGAACCGCAAGAGGAGGAGGTATACTTGGAAAAGTCCGGGAGATACAGGAAGATTTCAATTAGATTACATCATGGTCAGACAGAGATTCCGAAATCAGATACTGGATTGTAAGGCGTACCCAGGAGCAGATATAGACTCAGATCACAATATAGCAGTGATGAAGAGTAGGCTGAAGTTCAAGACATTAGTCAGGAAGAATCAATACGCAAAGAAGAGGGATACGGAAGTACTAAGGAATGACGAGATACGTTTGAAGTTCTCTAACGCTATAGATACAGCAATAAGGAATAGCGCAGTAGGCAGTACAGCTGAAGAGGAATGGACATCTCTAAAAAGGGCCATCACAGAAGTTGGGAAGGAAAACATAGGTACAAAGCAGGTAGCTGCGAAGAAACCATGGGTAACAGAAGAAATACTTCAGTTGATTGATGAAAGGAGGAAGTACAAACATGTTCCGGGAAAATTAGGAATACAGAAATACAAGTCGCTGAGGAATGAAATAAATAGGAAGTGCAGGGAAGCTAAGACGAAATGCCTGCAGGAAAAATGTGAAGACATCGAAAAAGATATGATTGTCGGAAGGACAGACTCAGCATACAGGAAAGTCAAAACAGCCTTTGGTGACATTAAAAGTGTTGTGTCTAGATAAGACAGCCTAGACACAATGAGAGGAAGCCGAAAGGCACGCGCTAAGTTAAAGCAGGATTGCGTGAGGTCTGAAACAGGATACGTAATGAATGCTATAAAGAAAAGTACGTAGCTTCTGGAATACTTAACTTTAATCCATCCTTTTGGTACATCAGGAGATTGTGGCAATACAAGTGAGACTCTTGAGATACATGCAATGTTGCTAATGGCGCCTTGCTAGGTCGTAGCCATCGACTTAGCTGAAGGCTATTCTAACTATCTGCTCTGCAAATGAGCGAGGCTTCGTCAGTGTGCATCGCTAGCTACGTCGTCTGTACAACTGGGGCGAGTGCTGGTCCGTATCTCGAGACCTGCCTTGTGGTGGCGCTCGGTCTGCGATCACACAGTGGCGACACGCGGGTCCGACATGTACTAATAGACCGCGGCCGATTTAAAACTACCACCCAGCAAGTGTGGTGTCTGGCGGTGACACCACAAAAAGCAACGGTGGTAACATTAAGATTGCAACGGAAGTCCACTGTTAAATGCAGAGGAGAGAGCAGATAGGTGGAAAGAATACATTGAAAGCCTCTATGAGGGTGAAGATATGTCTGATGTGATAGAAGAAGAAACAGGAGTCGCTTTAGAAGAGATAGGGGATCCAGTGTTAGAATCGGAATTTAAAAGAGCTTTGGAGGACTTACCCTCAAATAAGGCAGAGGGGATAGATAACATTCCATCAGAATTTCTAAAATCATTGGGGGAAGTGGCAACAAAACGACTGTCATCTTGGATATTCGGGAATCCAGCCGGATGTTCGCGTCGTTCTCGCACGATATTTCAACAGCGTGCCTCGCTGTCTTCTTCAGGTGCTACCTGAGACTGGTCCTTGGCTCGATCGAGTCCAGTATTTATGCCTGGGAGGAGCTGGGCGTTCCCTAATCGGTCCGCGCCGGGTCGAGTGTTCCATCTGTGGTCCGCGCCCGCCAGACTCAGCTTCAATGGACCCCTCCAGTCGCAGATGTTCTGACTGCCGTCGGCGCCCGTTCTGGCCGTCCTCAACTGATGTGGTTATCATCTGAGGTGTGTCAGACCTGGTCTGAGATGTTGGGTACTCTATCTCCTGACTATTACTATGATTTCCACTTCTGTTTCGTGCTGGGCGCTCCCTAATCGGTCCACGCCGCGTCGTGTGTTCCGTCTGAGGTCCGCGCCCGTCAGACGCGGCTACATTGTCCCTCTCTGGTCGCTGGTGTTCCCTCCGCCGTCCGCGCCCGGCCTGGCTGTCTTCTGAAGTCGAGTTCATGATCTGGGGTGTGTCAGATCTGGTCTCCAATGTCAGACACCTTGTCTCTCGGCTGTTCTCTCGGTCTCCACTTCTATTTCTTGTAGAATCCCGGAGTGTCCTGCGCTGAGTTTTCACAAGCTCAAGTGCTGGATTCCAGGCAGTGCTGATTTGGTATCCCGAGTCACGGTTGATTAGATTGTCTGTGACCTTAATCTCAATGGCTTCTTTAATGACACTGTCCCAAAATCTTGAGGTCTGTGTCACAATCTTGGTGTCATTGTAATCCATTGAATGACCAAGTTCCAGACAATGCTCTGCTATGGCTGATTTAGTTGCCTACCTGAGTCTGGTATGTCTCTGGTGTTCTTTACACCTGATGTTCACAGTTCTGGTGGTCTGGCCAATGTATGACATCCCACATTGGCATGGTATGTTGTAAATACCTGGCTTGCGTAGCCCCAGGTCATCTTTTACATTCCCCAGCATAGCCCCAATTTTGGTGGGTGGGCAAAATATGCTCCTGATGTCATATTTCTGGAGAATCCTGCTGATCTTGGCAGAGATGGGTCCGGCATATGGCAGGTATGCCATCTTCTTTGCCTCTTCTGGTTCTTCTTCTTGATCCTTTGGCCAGTTAGCAGGTTGAAGTGCCTTCTGGATATCTCTAGAGGAGTACCCATTCCTGCTGAACACTGATTGTAAGTGTTCTATTTCTGTGGCCAGACTATCAGTATCTGACAGAGTTTGTGCTCTGTGGACCAGTGTTTTGAGCACTCCATTCTTCTGTGCTGGATGGTGGCAACTGCTGGCTTGTAGGTATAAGTCAGTGTGCGTAGGTTTGCGGTACACACTGTGTCCAAATGTGCCATCTGCCTTTCTCTTCACCAGAACATCCAAGAAAGGAAGTAGTCCATCCTTCTCCATTTCCATTGTGAACTGAATGTTCGGATGGCAAGAGTTCAGATGTAGCAGGAACTCATCTAACTTCTCTCTACCATGGGGCCAGATGACAAAGGTATCATCCACATACCGAAAAAAGCACTTGGGTTGATATGTGGCTGAAGAGAGTGCCTCCTCTTCAAACCTTTCCATAAATAGCTTGGCCACCACTGGTGATAGAGGGCTGCCCATAGCCACCCCTTCTGTTTGTTCGTAAAATTGACCCCCATATAGGAAGTACGTTGCGGTGAGTACATGCCTGAATAGATCAAGGAGAGCCCCATCGAACTTCTCTCCAATAAGCTCAAGTGACTCCTTCAGTGGTACCCGTGTGAAGAGAGACACCACATCGAAACTAACCGTGATGTATGTGTCTGTGATGTGTTGCTGGCCCAGTCGTTGCAGGAAATCCGGATTTCCTGCAACGACTGGGCCAGCAACACATCACAGACACAGACATCATGGTTAGTTTCGATGTGGTGTCTCTCTTCACACGGGTACCACTGAAGGAGTCACTTGAGCTTATTGGAGAGAAGTTCGATGGGGCTCTCCTTGATCTATTCAGGCATGTACTCACCTCAACGTACTTCCTATATGGGGGTCAATTTTACGAACAAACAGAAGGGGTGGCTATGGGCAGCCCTCTATCACCAGTGGTGGCCAACCTATTTATGGAAAGGTTTGAAGAGGAGGCACTCTCTTCAGCCACATATCAACCCAAGTGCTTTTTTCGGTATGTGGATGATACCTTTGTCATCTGGCCCCATGGTAGAGAGAAGTTAGATGAGTTCCTGCTACATCTGAACTCTTGCCATCCGAACATTCAGTTCACAATGGAAATGGAGAAGGATGGACTACTTCCTTTCTTGGATGTTCTGGTGAAGAGAAAGGCAGATGGCACTTTTGGACACAGTGTGTACCGCAAACCTACGCACACTGACTTATACCTACAAGCCAGCAGTTGCCACCATCCAGCACAGAAGAATGGAGTGCTCAAAACACTGGTCCACAGAGCACAAACTCTGTCAGATACTGATAGTCTGGCCACAGAAATAGAACACTTACAATCAGTGTTCAGCAGGAATGGGTACTCCTCTAGAGATATCCAGAAGGCACTTCAACCTGCTAACTGGCCAAAGGATCAAGAAGAAGAACCAGAAGAGGCAAAGAAGATGGCATACCTGCCATATGCCGGACCCATCTCTGCCAAGATCAGCAGGATTCTCCAGAAATATGACATCAGGAGCATATTTTGCCCACCCACCAAAATTGGGGCTATGCTGGGGAATGTAAAAGATGACCTGGGGCTACGCAAGCCAGGTATTTACAACATACCATGCCAGTGTGGGATGTCATACATTGGCCAGACCACCAGAACTGTGAACATCAGGTGTAAAGAACACCAGAGACATACCAGACTCAGGTAGGCAACTAAATCAGCCATAGCAGAGCATTGTCTGGAACTTGGTCATTCAATGGATTACAATGACACCAAGATTGTGACACAGACCTCAAGATTTTGGGACAGTGTCATTAAAGAAGCCATTGAGATTAAGGTCACAGACAATCTAATCAACCGTGACTCGGGATACCAAATCAGCACTGCCTGGAATCCAGCACTTGAGCTTGTGAAAACTCAGCGCAGGACACTCCGGGATTCTACAAGAAATAGAAGTGGAGACCGAGAGAACAGCCGAGAGACAAGGTGTCTGACATTGGAGACCAGATCTGACACACCCCAGATCATGAACTCGACTTCAGAAGACAGCCAGGCCGGGCGCGGACGGCGGAGGGAACACCAGCGACCAGAGAGGGACAATGTAGCCGCGTCTGACGGGCGCGGACCTCAGACGGAACACACGACGCGGCGTGGACCGATTAGGGAGCGCCCAGCACGAAACAGAAGTGGAAATCATAGTAATAGTCAGGAGATAGAGTACCCAACATCTCAGACCAGGTCTGACACACCTCAGATGATAACCACATCCGTTGAGGACGGCCAGAACGGGCGCCGACGGCAGTCAGAACATCTGCGACTGGAGGGGTCCATTGAAGCTGAGTCTGGCGGGCGCGGACCACAGATGGAACACTCGACCCGGTGCGGACCGATTAGGGAACGCCCAGCTCCTCCTAGGCATAAATACTGGACTCGATCGAGCCAAGGACCAGTCTCAGGTAGCACCTGAAGAAGACAGCGAGGCACGCTGTTGAAATATCGTGCGAGAACGACGCGAACATCCGGCTGGATTCCCGAATATCCAAGATGACAACAGATCGCCGGGAAAGCATGAAGAATTACAACAAAACGACTATTCACGTTGGTAGGTAGAATATATGAGTCTGGCGATACACCATCTGACTTTCGGAAAAGCATCATCCACACAATTCCGAAGACGGCAAGAGCTGACAAGTGCGAGAATTATCGCACAATCAGCTTAACAACTCATGCATCGAAGCTGCTTACAAGAATAATATACAGAAGAATGGAAAAGAAAATTGATAATGCGTTAGGTGAAGATCAGTTTGGCTTTAGGAAAAGCGAAGGGACGAGAGAGGCAATTCTGACGTTACGGCTAATAATGGAAGCAAGGCTAAAGAGAAATCAAGACATTTTCATAGGATTTGTCGACCTGGAAAACGCGTTCGACAATATAAAATGGTGCAAGCTGTTCGAGATTCTGAAAAATGTAGAGGTAAGCTGTAGGGAGAGACGGGTATATACAATATGTACAAAAACCAAGAGGGAATAATAAGAGTGGTAGACCAAGAAAGAAGTGCTCGTATTAAGAAGGGTGTAAGACAAGGCTGTAGCCTTTCGCCCCTACTCTTCAATCTGTACATCGAGGAAGCAATGATGGAAATAAAAGAAATGTCCAGGAGTGGAAATAAAATACAAGGTGAAAGGATATCAATGATACGATTCGCTGATCGCATTGCTATCCTGAGTGAAAGTGAAGAAGAATGAAATGATCTGCTGAACGGAATGAACAGTCTAATGAGTACACAGTATGGTTTGAGAGTAAATCGGAGAAAGACGAAGGTAATGAGAAGTAGTAGAAATGAGAACAGCGAGAAACTTGACATCAGGATTGATGGTCACGAAGTCAATGAAGTTAAGGAATTCTGCTATCTAAGCAGTAAAATAACCAATGACGGACGGAGCAAGGAGGACATCAAAAGCAGACTCGCTATGGCAAAAAAGGCATTTCTGGCCAAGAGAAGTCTACTAATATCAAATACCGGCCTTAATTTGAGGAAGAAATTTCTGAGGATGTACGTCTGGAGTACAGCATTGTATGGTAGTGAAACATGGACTGTGGGAAAACCGGAACAGAAGAGAATCGAAGCATTTGAGATGTGGTGCTATAGACGAATGTTGAAAATTAGGTTGACTGATAAGGTAAGGAATGAGGAGGTTCTACGCAGAATCGGAGAGGAAAGTAATATGTGGAAAACACTGATAAGGAGAAGGGACAGGATGATAGGACATCTGCTAAGACATGAGGGAATGACTTCCATGGTACTAGAGGGAGCTGTAGAGGGCAAAAACTGTAGAGGAAGACAGAGACTGGAATTCGTCAAGCATATAATTGAGGACGTAGGTTGCAAGTGCTACTCTGAGATGAAGAGATTAGCACAGGAAAGGTATTCTTGGCGGGCTGCAATAAACCAGTCAGTAGACTGATGACAAAAAAAAAACAAGAAATCTATGTACACTAAACATTTGTTCTTCGTAGATGCATACCTTAAGAGCTATGAGAACTTATTCGTCTTCGCTGTTTTGAAACACAACTCTTCTAATGAACAAATCCTCATAACGTTTAAGGTACGTATTTTACAACAAATGTTTTCTGGACTTTTTTATTGTTTTGGTCCATACTACCACTTCCCAAAACATAGAAATCAAAGAGGTTGCTGTAGAAGAGACTTGTTTTACAGTTTCCAAGGTCAGGAATTGCTCAAAGCTCTTAAAGTATCCGTTTTAGAACCAGTGTTTACTTAAGTTTTTGTTTCGAATGATCATTCCTGTCATATCTCTGAATATCGACCATATATATATATATATATATATATATATATATATATATATATATATATATATATATATATAATGTAGACTAAAGTGAAGAATGAAAATTTGCACCACCATGGTTTGGGATTCTAACGTAGGTCTCCTGCTCACTCAGTAGTTGGACTAACCACTACGCCACACTTGCTCAGTGGTTTTGCACAGCTGTCCGAGTTTAGGGGAAATATCAAGTGGGTTGACGCGTGAGTGGGAATGTGGACCGAAGAGGGAGCCGTGCTTGTTCAGTTCATGCAGTTAAGGAGAGCGACTGTATCAGGGTGGCATATTGTTTAGTGAGTAGGTCACGTGGGTTCGAATCCTGGCCTTGGTACTAGTTTTCATTCGTTGCTTCAGTGTGCATGTAAATATCACTCATGTCTGAGACCTGTAATGCTGTCTGGAACTATGTAGCTTCATCTGATGAAAGCACCTGTGCCTGAGTTTCAGGCAGGATCTCCTGTTTCGTTCGATGCCGATGTTCTATTCCAATACGTTTGGAGAGCCTCAGCAAAGTTCTTCGAGTTTAGGGAGAATATCAAGGCGGCTGGGAATGGAGTTTGGACTGAGGAGGGAGGTATACTAAAGTAGTCCGTGCACATGTGGAATGCCACTGTGGCAGGATGGCGTAGTGGTCAGCGCGTCTGCCTTGTGAGCAAGGGACCCAGATTTGAATCCTGGCCCCAGTATAAATATTCAACTGTCGCTCCAGTTTGTATGTATTAATGATAGGAGGCTTGAAAATGTCTTTGGAACCATATAGTTTGATTTGATTAAAGCACTTACACCTGCATTCCAGGCAGGAACTGCCATTTCGTTTCGATGCTGAGGTGCTACTCCAATATAGGTGCAGAGCCTCTGCACTGCTATTGCAGTTTAAGAGTAATACAGAGTGGGCTGATATACGAATGGGAATTTGGACTGAGGATAGTCCTGCCTAGAGCAGGAGACTTGGACTCAAATCCCAGTCTTGGAACACATTTTTATTCGTCGCTTCCGTTTGCATATATATATATATCATAGATGTTGGAGACTCTAAAAGGTCTCTCGATCCATATAGTTTCATTTGATTAAAACACCAATGCCGGCATTCCGGCCAGGATACCGCAGTTTGTTTCGACACTGAGGTGCTCTTCCAGTACAGCTGGAGAGCCTCTGAAATGCTATTAGAGTTTAGGTGAAACACCAAGTGTGCTGATGCATGAATGGGAATTTGGACTGAGGAGAAAGTGCTTGTGTAAATCGACTGTGTGAGGGTGGTTGGAGCATCTGCTAGTGGGCAGGACCTTCGTCTTCGAATCATGACCTTGGTACAAATTTTCATTCGTTTCTTCAGTCTTCATACATGATACAAATTAAAGTGTAGAGCGGACTATGTGGTGCAACGGGAAATATACGGAAAAACGCTAGTGAGCAAGTGGAGCCCGCACGATCTGCAGTCGTGGAAAATTCGTCGTTGCACTAGAGCTGAATAATGATGCAACTCTTAATGCATGGGTGGATGGTGTTCATATGGTCCATGCTGGAAGGGAACGGCCAAGCCTAGTTTTGAGCCGAGATATCTCTTCTAAGCGCCTCCCGAGGCAAGGACGCTGCCAACCTAACCGAACATAATCGTACTCAGGTCTGCTTGGCGCTCGAATGTTCAGTGCGCACAAAGTTCACCGCGAATTAGAATTCAGTATTTTGAAAGTTTAAACAACACTCTTCCAGCTAGACTGAGCACTGGTCAGAGCAACTTCACTAGTCCCAGAGTCAGAGAGGCAGTTCTGACGTTGCTGCTGCTAATGGAAGCAACAGTTGAGAAAAATCTGGACACTTTCATAGGATTGGTCGACCTGGAAAAAGCTTTCGACAATACCATTTGGTGAATAATCTACGCCTCCCTTCTTAGTTGTTGCTTCTGTCCACAATGTCAAAGTCTTTTCAGATGATTCGACAGGAGTAAGAATAACAATACAATTTTTACTTGTCTTTTCTTGCACAGTTGGCTCCAATTCTTCATGTCTAGGGGTCTGGTTCTTGAAGCTGTAATTCTCACATTTTAGGTTCTCATGGTTCAACTGATCTAAATAATTTTGAAGAATGTCGTAGCAGAATTTTTCTTCTTACAATAATTTACTATACTACAGTGTCTATTGAATTTACACATTAAAAAAGCGGAAATTAAATTGTTCTTCCGAAACACAAAAGTACGTTCGATCACATCAGAAGCATGGTTACTACTACGTCACCCTGCAGTAAAAACAATATTCCAAAGGGTGTACAATTTTCCTTGGCAAATGATTTTCTGTTAGATTAGATTATTATTTTATAAATGATTCCAGAAATAAACATAAGAAACAGAGCTAGATTGAGTAATTAATAACAAAAATTTGAAGTGTGCCAGATATTTCGTAATTTCAAATGTTTCTAAAAAGAAAACAATTTTAACTGTACATTCAGAGCTAGTAAATATCAGTCGTAACAACGAAAATAAAGTAACTCCTTTTCATAAATTGTAGCTAGAAACATAACATATTGTGTGCAAAATAATATGAATTTTTTCAGAGAAACAGCTGAGATAAACTTGACCGGCCAAAAATTCGGAAAACATTTCTGGTATCGAATACTACTGTTGAGGAAAAGTAATGCTAGAGGAGGATGTCGTTTTACAAGGTGTAGAGAAATGTGGGTAACATACAATATGTAGAAGAGCCAAGAGGGAACAGTAAGAGTGGAAGACGAAATGTTCGGATTAAAAACGGTGTAATACAGGGGTGTAGTCTTTCGCCCCAACTGTTCAATCTACACATCGAAGAAGCTATGACGAAAGCATAACCATGGTACAAGAGTGGAATTAAAATTCAAGATGAAACGATACCACTGATAGCATTCGCTGATGACATTGCTATAACTGGTGAAAGTGAAGAAGAATTGCAGGGACTGCTGAGTGGAACGTACAGTTTAATGAGTACAGAATACGGATTGAGAGTAAATAGAAGAAAGTAATTAGAAGTAGCAGAAGTGAGAACAGCGAGAAACTCAACAGGAGGATTGGATATCAGGAAATAGATGAAGTTAAAGTATTCTGCTACCTAGGCAGCCAAATAACCAATGACGGACGGCGCAAGGAGGACATCGAAAGCAGACTAGCCGTGGCAGAAAGGGCGTTCCTCGCAAAGTGTCAAACATAGGCCTTCATTTGAGGTAGAAATTTTTGGGAATGTACGTCTGGAGCACAACATTGTATGTCAGCGAAACGTGGACTATGGGGAAAATCGAAACAGAAGAGATTCGAAGCATTTAAGACGTGGGTCCATGCTGAAAGTTAGGTGGACTGATTACGTAAGAATGGCGAGAAAAGGAATGTATGGAAAACACTATCAAGAAGGGAGAGTATGGTAAAAGCAAGGAATACCTTCCATGGCACGGAGATAGAGAATAAAAATTGTAGAGAAGACAGAGATTACAAAACATCCTGGCACAGGGATAAATTTTTGGCGGGTTGCTGCCTAGTATTAGCGTGATGTAGCTGTGTATGTGTTGTTTGGAGAGGTTAACGCTGATGATGACTGTAATGACAGTCATTCCCGACTACTGATAGTTGTTCTAGAAGAACGTGATCTGTTTATTGTCGGGTCAGAGCCTTCAGGAGGCATAAGTAAAAAGATACAGGCAGGGGTTTTCTGTGTTCACAGTGGCGTAGTGCATAGACGTTTCGAGTAGCGAAGCTGATGTTCACTCAATAGAACAAAGAAAAACGCACGAAGAAAACCAATGTGGTGCCCCCAAAACCAAGTTTTTTATTTTTCTGATCAGGACAGTGTTTTTCTTTACAAATTGTAAATTTTAGCTTATGGACTGTAATTTTTTGGTATGTACAATAATTTTACGGCTCTAAGCAAAGAATTCCACCCCCTCAAGCTGCCAATACTGCTAACAAACATTAGTTTAACCCCACAATACCAAGGCAGAGGGGTACTTCATGTCTACCATTGGAAAATATTGCAAACAAGCCATGTACTTTATATTTTAAAATTTTGAAAAAATTGTGGTTTTAACAATAACCTATACCATATTCCGTATTCGTTTTGAAATTTTCAGTAAACTGTAACCAAAAAAATGAAGACTTAATAGTAAATGTGACTTTTGCGTCAGTATTGGGGTAAGGAGAGTTCTGAGCCACTCTGCATTTTTGCGACATGTATCCAAGATGGCGGCGATGACGTTATCCAAGATGGTGATGTGTAGACTGGGCAACAGTGCATGACATCATCCAGGATGGCGGCCATGACATCATTCAAGATGGATGATATTGGTGGGAAGTTCGAATTTTGGCAGGAAGATTGGTCCATTGGGCTACCTCCACTAACATAAACCCCTCCCCCCAAAAATGGCGGAAAGTTCCAATTTCATCAGGACAATGCAACACACCTCGACTAACCTAAGAAAATGGTAGTAATATAGGTCAGTTGGGCTACCTCCACTAACTTGTCATCCAACAGCCACCTCTTTCTAGGAATTAGTGGGATGTTTGCATTTTGGAAGGAAGATAGGTCAATTGGGCTATCTCTACTAACCCGAGAAAATTACAGGAAAGAAAAGGCACTTCAGCTACCTCCACTCACCTAAGTCATCCGACCGCCACCTCTTCCTAGGTATTGGATGGAAAAGGACCCAGCCTGTGCTTGCCTGCTGGAGAGAGGAAGGAGTGTACTTCATTGATTTTGGAACAATTTATTTAAGAATGTATTTTTTAAGATAATATTTATATATAGTGATACAAACACACACTCTGAGATGTCACACAGCCTACAGACCTGCAAACCACTCATAAATAATGCAATACATTTATGTGCAGAGAGCCAAACAACTATTAAATTGTCAAATATTAATCCATCTAAAAGACTATAAAAACATGCTTGCTAATCATCAACAGTCAACTTCATGCAACAGCCTTTATTTAAAAAATTTGAGGCACTATCACCACCCAGTGTGCTCACTACAAGGTCCAGAGCCCAACCGACCTAGTACACAATACCACCACCAGAGGGCACAGTCGTAAACTCCATGATGTAATCCAGCTTATGACACAAGTATCGTTATCCAAGATGGCGAATATTGGCGGGAAACAGTGTATTCACCATGAGGTCTGGACCTAGTACACAGTACTGCCACCAGAGTGAGCTGTCGTCCATTCCGTGACATAACCCAAGACGGTGGGGGAAACTGGCGGGAAACAGTGTGTCGCCATGAGGTATGGACCTAGTATGCACTACTGTCACCAGAGGGTGCTGTTGTCCATTCCATTACATAAACCATGATGAATGTCTGGAGAGGAAAATGAATCAGCCTGTGCTGGGCTGCTGGAAAGAGCAATTAGTGCACTTTATTTATTAGGGAACAATTTATTTTGGGATGGATTTGAGATAGTATATTTATCACACTAATACAAGACACATGCTCTGACATGCTTGGGGTCACATCAACTAGCCACAGACCTGTAAACTACTCCTAAATAACGCTATGCAGACACACAAATGCATCTGTTTACGTTGCTCGTGCAATGACGCAAAGCTGCAGTGCAGGTCCAGTGGAAGTGCCATTCGCCATTGTTTTCTGCAGACAAGACTTTCAGCGGTAAATTTATTTTGCACAGATCGCTAAATAGCACTGACAGTTAAACCCACAAAAGTTGTCTACAGATCATCAAATACATACAAGTCTCACAACAATAATGGAAACCAGGAACATATTTACCAGTGTAATTACAATTAAATATTATGATTGCTGCTACAGTCTGACACTGTACAGGTAATGTCTCCTCTTGACAGCTGTGGTTCTGGAATGAATATCAGTATCTATAGTGCACATAATTTTCCACATACCAAAGCTCTCTCATACCCTCGCCATTATCGATGTGCTGAATCTATACATCCCTCACGATAGGACACTCACTCATCTTCTCTGGTGATGCCAAAATATACGCCCCAGCAGCTTTACAATGCAATATATACACGTTTTACACGGACAGTGCCGTTATCTTTTATATCTGTACAGCACCTGGGAAAATTATCGTATGCCTACACTCACACCAGCTATAAGTCTCAATTCCCCTCAGTGCTAGGAAATTATCTGTCAAAGTCTTACAGCTAGCGCTTCTGGAAGGTGCTGCATCCTGCAAAGATTCTCTCAAACAAGTGTTATGAAGAACAGGTGTCGGGCACTATGGGTGATAATGAATACCACACCTGTGGATGTAATGCTTGGAAAGACATCACTGATCCGGGTTGGTGTACTCTAATCAACATCACAATCGATAGAACAACAAGGACAATGCGAATTCGTTCTTCCTTGAGGTCCTAACGAGGCACCCCATCCATCACATTTTACCCTTACTGCTTTCAACATACACAACTATTTTACACTGATCTTGATATTGCACCGACAACGAAACCTCGCGATGTGCCATTGATATCATCAAATACAGACAGACTCTTACTCAGTTACACTGCTTTCCCACTGACGACAGGAGTTTGAATGTTAGAGAATGAAACCGATCTCCAACCCAGCCTTCTGACATCATTCGTACATACACCACAAAGACAGACAGCACTGTATGTACACCTCACAGCTCTAATATTTCCCTGTGAGGTCGGTGGCCAGCCACTCCCGACGGGTGACCAGAGTGTCCTCAGTGGACCAAAGTCACTTTCAGAACTGTTCTACAAATTTGGACTCGTTCCCCCGCATTACTGTTTGTGGTCAGGACCTGCTTGTTTGCTAGCTTTTCTACACACATCTCCAGACTCTGGGATTACAAGAACAATTATATTTGCGCCTGGTTTGCACACAGCGGTCTCCTGCCGATCACTCGCAAAACATAATTCCGAAGATGTTGTTGTTGTTGACCAATAATTCCGAAGAAATAGACTGGAAATTATTTTTGTACTAGCCCCAAACTTTAGCAAGGTGGAGCATCCTCCAGACCACAGAGTAACTATAAACGTAGCCCATCTGCGAAGACATTTACGTGAGAAATCGAAAGAAATAGAGGAAATAGATATTTCCACATGTGAATACTGATGTCCATGATGTAGCAGCTTCCAAATGATCCCTATAATTTACAAAGTCAAATAGGGTGTTTTTCATATCTAGAGAACCAGCAAATACGTCTTCCACCTGCCAGATGCACACACCACAATCGATATTCTCTCATATATATATATATATATATATATATATATATATATATATATATATATATATATATATCTGTGTGTGTGTGTGTGTATCAAGAAACAGTCAATCTGACAATTTAAATGGGAGGGAATAATGGCCCAGCGCAAAGACGTGTTCATATTCATTCTTCTCAAATTTCCACTTGATCACAAATGACGTTCAACACATACTAAATATTAGTTCGCTATTCAGCTGTCTCCGTTCAGATGGCCTCTGCCGTTAGCTGGGAACGTGAATCATTCCAACCACAGCCCATGCATACACAGAATCATCCTACAAAATCAGTCACATATGTGTGTGATCGCTATACTTTCAATTAAATGTTACGATTGCGGTTCCAGTTGAACGACATTTTACAATGAGCGAAATATCGGAAATGCACCATGCTGACGGATGTGGCTCTGGAAACAGAAATATTAGTACCATTCTTATGACTTGACATACTCTTCCCTCTGCTACCACAGTATCCCATGTCAAATCCAAACCTTCCTTTTTGCACATATCTGACCATGAACACATACTTTATAAGATTGATACTCAATGCAAATCTATCAAGCATCCCTGACTACTACTAAGTATAATACTTCGCCAATAAATGATTGCCTATGATATGAAATATTACTGAGACAAAATCAGTGATGGGTGGATATGTCTCTTCAGCTTTTCTTGCGAGTGGTACCACTCTGTCTTAGAAAGATAAGCGTATTCGGCCATATGTTAAAAAACCTGATCGCAACAACTACAGCATGTTACTTTCACAAGCGGGTCGGTTCTACAGTGCACACTAGTATCCTTGTTAATAGCTGCACTTGCTTTGTAAATCTAGGTATGACATTACCTCTGAATGAGGCGATTTTTCTATTTGTTGTGGACTGGCAAGACAGCCAATCCACAGTGACGGGTAACCGAAAGGCACGCACTTAAACTCACGCAGGCTGGCGTGAGGTCTGAAACAGGATACGTAATGAATGCTATAAATAAAAGTACGTAGCTGCTGAAATACTTAACTTTAATCCACAATTGGTGAACATTGGTCTTGTTGATACAGTATATGCGTCATTAGGTAAGCTCACGCAGGATGGCGTGAGGTCTGGAACAGGACAAGGTCTTTGTAGTAGCAAAAATAGTACGTAGCTTCTGGAATACTTAACTTTAATGCATAATTGGTGAACATCGGTCTGACGGTACATGCATCACAAGATAAATAGCAATTTATAATGGCGCCTTGCTAGGTCGTAGCAATTGACTTAGCTGAAGGCTATGCTAACTATCTTCTCGGCAATTGAGAGCGTAATTCTCAGTGAACCTTTCCTAGCAAAGTCGGCTGTACAACTGGGGCGAGTGCTAGTAAGTCTCTCGAGACCTGCCGTGTGGTGGCGCTCGGTCTGCGATCACTGACAGTGGCGACACGCGGGTCCGACATGTACTAATGGACCGCGGCCGATTTAAAGCTACCACCTAGCAAGTGTGGTGTCTGGCGGTGACACCACACTATTCAGGCAAATACCCAGACGGTGATCGCTGGAGTGTATATTATCAGAACAGCAGTCCGATTACACGTAGCCCACAATGCAACCTCGTGATAAAATTGCTGAATTTTGAAAGTGTTTCATCTAAGGAACGTGGTATGTAACCGGTATTTGAAACTCCCTCACGCCGCTAGATATTTCTCCAGTATGTGTGACGTATTCAGTCTCGATACCATGTCAGAGGTTCTGTGATATATCCACCGAGGTATAGCGATGACTGATTGAAAAAGATCACAAATAGTAGTAGATGGTGTGCTGATTGAGGTCATAATAAATGTACACTAGCTTTTCAGATGTCTAGTGTTATGTTAACCACTAGAATTGATGTCTATGATTGGGAATCAGGTCCTCCCATTCGACCACATACCTGTGATGGATCACAGCCACAAGTGAATCATATTTCTAGCACTCTCATATCTCTGACGGTACATGCAGTCCCTACGCATCTTGCAACTGCCCACATTTCTGCAGCTTTGCACATGTGATCACTCCAATTTAAACTGAGTAGAAGTTGGAGAAAGCCATATCCACCACATTCTGCAAACTGTGTAGAAACAGAGCGACCTGAGTTAGTGCAACAGAACCGTGTTTTGACCATTCAGTGGAAATGGGAGCATTGGTGTGCCTCTAAACTATACACAGATACTACAGTCCGAAGCAGATCCATGTCCATTCACATCTATAACGCAACATGCTATCACCGTTATTCTTACCATCCAACAGAGAAAAAATTACGGTCTATAAAAGCTCCATTAATTTCATGTAATATGGAACTCACCTAGGCGCTTTTGCTAGCACGATGAGCTTGACGCATAGCTACGGTGCGGGTCCGGCACGAAGAGAGAGATGCCGCAATGCTTCCCAGAATAACACAGGGTACATACCTCTTAGCAATCCTAAAGGGGCACCCTGTCCGTCACTGGATTTGCCTGTCAAACTGATGATGCTGCCCGATCTGGGACGAGCCACTGCAGAGTCCAGTTTAAAGTTTCATCACCTGTACTGAAGGAGGATGATGGCATCCCACAGACTGTACTGTAAATCGCAAGAGATGCTCCCTGTGGTCCCGCCCCATTGTTTGAAACATTATTTTTTTCTGCTATAGAACGCTTTGTACATTGCCATACATTCTGATTTTCTGCCACGACTTCGAGATCTGTGTCAGGTTCTAAACTGACATTAAGATATTCTGATCCAAGGCCTCTCACAGAAAACTGTATGTCACACAGTGTAAATCATATTCTTACTGTGGCTACCATGCTATGCTACACACACTGGAGAGGCAGTTACAACGTAAGGAAACTGGAAGAGCTTGGTCACGTTGTGGAGAGCTTCCAAACTACAGTCTGAATGTGATCCACGAACTCTACATTTAAACTCATCTGTCATAGTGACCAAATAGTTGATAACACTACGTTCCGCTTCGATTGATTCATCATATTGTAGCCACGTACGTGATCACTGTTTCGGTGCTATCCGCCCCAGAAGGTACTGCCCCCCCCCCTTTCCCCCCCCTCCCCCCCCCCACCAAAACTCTTTCTACAACTCGTTTTTCGCCATTTAAACGCTCTAGGTTTCTTCGTTAGTACATTATACCTTTCTGTTATTTATATCTCTATAGTTTTGTTTTGTTTTGTTTTTCTTCTGTCAAGAAAAATGCATACTTCAGTAACTGATGAGCAATTGGCCGCTGGAATTGTATCATATGCCTCCGCGATGTTTTCAGATCGCAAGAAGGGACAGAGGGTAGTGAATAAGGAAGCAGGGAACATTAAAAATCATGTGATTAAGAAGCAAGGCAGAAAAGTAAAACAAGGCTATATTCTCGCTGCATAGTATGCTGGCGTATCTGTACGATCTGTTACAAAATTTAGAAAGGGATAATCTCTACAGGTGTGATCCCTTTGTGCTCCTGGTAAAAAGTGTGTACGATCTGATGTATAAAAGTCTCACTGTGGTTATTTGGATGTGGATGTAATAATGTAATACGACACACTGTACTACATGCATGCGAACATCACATTTCCACTGCAAGCTAGAAACAGTCGAAAAGCAGTCAGAAATAACAATGTTTTACTTGGTTCGCCGTGATGAGAAAAAGCATTTCCATTGTTGCATGCACATTATCAGCGTTAATAAACTAATTATACAACAGGCTACACAAATGAAGAAAATGGTCGGTATTATTACGAAAGTAGGAATATCCTAAAAGAGTGTCACGATTATATATATTTAATTTGTTGAAATGTACTGCTGACTAAGGCAGATCTACTTTCATGACAATGTTTTTCGAACTCCAGCTCACAAGGCACACATGGCTAGCTTCTGCATTCCTGTCGCGCGCATTATCTATCCTCCGCTGCTGACAATACACTCACCATTGTGTTGTGCGACAGATCAATCGCTTATTTTTCTCAATAATAACTATTTTATTCGCGATCACACACTGTCAGTTTGGCAAGCCGTAGGTGAGTAACCAGTGTCTGGTATGTGCCTATCATACCACCTGAAGGAACGCTCGTCATTATTTCAATACTGCTCAGATCAAGAGAAGGAATAAAATCCTTTGGTAAGTTTCCGTTCCAGTCGCTCAGTGTTAAAAATACGATGGGTTACTGGGATTCCACCAAAATTGCAACAGAATTGGCAATCCATTTTTGTGTGAGTTGTTAACCTTTTCTCATTCGTAGAAGCATCACAGTTTGTGAGTAACGGCCACATTTCTCTTGGTGACTGGTTTAACTGTACTTCCTTTGTCACAGTGCAATTTGCCAAACTCGTCTCACAACAGCTATTGCGACAAATTCCGAAACAGAGTGCCTCATTAAACAAGTAATTGGCAATTACAGAGCTCAATAGCTTACGAGAAACCTCATAGTGTCGGTTTGCAGTAACATAAAAGAAGAAATTTCATGTTCATTTTCAGACTAGGAAGCTCTTGTTTCGCCAGCTGTCACTTGAGTGAAATAAATAAAAACGTGAAGTATAAGTACCGATATATAGCCATAGATAAGAAAGTTCCGTGTGTTTTAGAATTGTCAAAACACTCTCCTCCTTGTGTGCTATCATTCGCCAAACATTCGTTTCGATGTGTCGAGCGATTTAGGAGATATGAGAGATGTTGCAAGTATTTCACTCTTGCGGGCGTGAGATCGGAAGTGAGCGCGCTAAATAGGATGCACTTTTTCGAGATCGGAGGGAGACAGAGACCTCCTGCTAAGTCTAAACAAAAATTCAACGTGTTAGCTAAATTATATACGCAGCAACATATGGTGTAATACGAACCAAACGCAAAATCATAGCGACCCCAAATGTTCGTTGCAAAGTTTTCGAGTTTGGCGTAGTGTGTTAGTAAAATGGTCATTAGCGAGATGACGGGCACTTAACCTAGAAGCCAATATATAACGTTACAAGTAAGGCAAAAATCAAATATTTTCAGTGAATAGTTCCTGTAAAATCTTTGAGAAAGATAACAGGGTGCGTGCGATTCGGTTCTGTCAGCGCAGAGGGTTGCCAGTCGGCGTGTGCGAAGTATGGTGTACGCGTCGCAATATGCGCAGGACCCGCGCGACTCGTGCGGAACGTGTGTGTCGCGCTGTAGTCTAGTGTCACGTCACACGTGCTATACGAGTCTCAATTTGCGCCTAGCCTTATTTTTCAGAACAGAGATTCTCCGCTGCGGCCGACAGGTGTGCACACCTGCTTGCGCATTTGACTGCTGGGTTCTCACAGTGAAGGCTGGTGGCGGGAAGCAGATCTGCTGTATCGCACTACACGTGCAAGCTGCTAATGAGCTGTCAGCCACTTCCACCTTGTGACTGCAGTCTGTACGGCCAGCCATTCGTGCTAGAGATGGGTCGAACTCGTTCATTCCCGTGAACTACTTTATTCATTTCACTCTTTGCCGTGAAGCGTTCAAATGAAGCAGTTCATTCATGAAGTACGGAAGCCTGGCGAAGTTGCCCAGTTCGCCGCTCATCCGCGGCTACGCTGGCATCGCCTCGCTCGTACAATAAAGCTTCGTAATACTTCATAAGTTTACCAACAATGGCCGAACTATGCAGTAACGTGCACGCAACGTTTTACACATTTACAGCGTCTGAGTTAACTTGAACAGAGCATGGTCGAAGGGGACAAAGGAAAGATAAACAGAGAAGCCTGTCACATATAAAGAAGGTATTACGTTTAAGCTCGACATTTTCTCACGAAGCGCCCAAAAAAGTCTTTATCTGCCAAGTGAAACCTTATTTGTTCTATTCATGGACTGAAAACTACAAAATAGAATGAGTATGTTTACCACTGTCACAAAGTCTATATACCTACGTTAAGTAATTATTCAGAAGTTTTCTTGTAGATTTTATTTTTGTTGAGAGTAATAACCCTCAAAATTCAAAACGTAAACTGTCACCTGTAGTCATTGGTACCATTTCAGGTAAAATCCCTCTTTATTTTATTCGGAAAGCAGTTTTTGTGTTTATTCACGCTTATACAGTGGCTAGCAACTCGCGATCGCGTAAAAGTAGTGAAATTTGGGGTTTCTTCGCCGATTTAGGTGATGGGAAAGCAAAGTGCAACTGTTGTTCTAAGAGTATTTCGCCGCGCGATTCGTCGACAGGCAGTAGAGGGAGGACTGAAGTGAAGGGAGAATGAGTGACGTAGCGGCGATGCAGTGGGAGAGGGAGAGGGGGAGTGAGTGAACTAGAAAAAAGTGTAGAGTGTGCTATCTGTGAAGAGTTTGAAGTACCAGTTCATTGAAATTGAGTGGTTAGCTCACACTTCACTGGAGTGAAGCGTTCATTTGAACGACTCATTCACGAGCTCCCCATCACTAATTCGTGCCTGTATAGAGTTCCCTGCAGCTGTACGACCCAGGTATCTGCCCCTGATTGGGTCACATCGCCAAGCAGCGTTGTGTTTATCCGGGACTTTACGGAAGATGTTTTTGCACCTTCCCTGTATGAGGTATAAATCTTCGATACGGTGCCTCGTGAAACATCAAACACTTCGGCTCCCTTGGTTACGGAAGCACCCTTCATCCGAGCACCAGCAATTTGCTCAAGTTCGACTTCAGTTAGATGAGACATAATGCACTCGCAATTACAAGGAACACTGTTATGACCGTAACTGGCACATAATGAGGACATGGCACGGGTACCAAACGTGGTCAAATACAGCAGCGCAAACTGCAGACTTGGCTAGCGTCTGTTTGTTCAAGCACGAATTTCTCGCGATGTTTCCATATTTTTGCCCAACTCCTGTATACGCTCTCTCCTTTCTGTTTAGCAATGGAATTCCAACTGACATCTTGATGTTGACGGCGTTACTTTTAGTGTATGCCTAATCTGTCTATAACACTAGAGGGTATTCCTACAAAAGCAGTTCCATCCTGCGATGCTGCCCTAGGAAAGATTTAAAGTTGACTGTGATCCTGCACTAATGGAAGTTAATCGGACTGTATTTAGTCACGTCAAAGGTTATTTTCCAATAGACGCTGCAATTATTCTACGGTGAATTGAAAGTGGCTCTGAGCACTATGGGACTCAACTTCTCAGGTCGTTAGTCCCCTAGAACTTAGAACTACTTAAACCTAACTAACCAAGGACAGCACACACATCCATGCCCGAGGCAGGATTCGAACCTGCGACCGCAGCGGTCTCGCGGTTCCAGACTGCAGCGCCTATAGCCGCACGGCCACTTCGGCCGGCTACGGTGAACTGAACAAACGGTGTTGCTTCAAAAGCAAAAGTGTGCTGCGGCAACTGAATATAGTCGCCAGCATAATTAGGCAAACGTAGTTTGAAGTAAATATACAGCAAAACAAGTAAAATAATTACTGAATAATTCTTTATTTTACAGAGGAATTTGATTGGAATTTGAATACGAAAGACTAACAGGACACACTACGTTGTATAAACAAAGTGACTTACCGTGAGCAAGACAGACACATGGTTAAATGTATTGGCAAGAAACTAATTCATAGCAATGTTTATCGCCTGCTGTAACGTGTCATGCTTAATGCTGATTACAGTACACCACTCAACAGGCGATAAGTACATATAATTTGGTCATGATATGACCCCAAAACTTCACTATTGATGAACAGTGCTTTTGAAATAGTTATCAGGCTAATATACTGACTAAAGTGGATACTGTTTGTTTTCGTGAGACACGTGTTAGCCTTTGCAGTGTACAGAACATTACTAATATGCGAGGACCCTGAATCTGTTATGGCTTTATTCAGTTATTGTGTCATATTTTCAGGTGCACAAATGATTTCAGAATAATTAACAGGCTTTGCACAAACTTTCACTGTAAAATTACTAAACCATTGACTCAACATAGGGAGTGCCCAGAAACTGTTCTGACTCAATTTTGGACTAACACTTTTAACATGACAGATACGCACAAACACACGAACAAAAGCACTATTACAGACGTGTAGTGTAAGTAATGTAGCTATAGACCTATGAACTGTTATGGCCTATACTTGGTTTTTGTAACCACTGTTTTACTGTGCAAAACTTAGCAACAATCTTAAAAATATTGAAATTCATCATTTTATTTCAGAATAGCTTTACACGCTTGTTCTTTTGCTGTACTTTGACTTAGGGACTTTACCGAGCGAGGTGGCGCAGTGGTTAGACACTGGACTCGCATTCGGGAGGACGACGGTTCAATCCCGTCTCCGGCCATCCTGATTTAGGTTTTCCGTGATTTCCCTAAATCGTTTCAGGCAAATGCCGGTATGGTTCCTTTGAAAGGGCACGGCCGATTTCCTTCCCAGTCCTTCCCTCACCCGAGCTTGCGCTCCGTCTCTAATGACCTCGTTGTCGACGGGACGTTAAACACTAACCACCACCACCACCATCATAAGTTTTGCTCGGCGATATAGGAACACAATCATAGGAAACCTTCGTTCCTTACTACAATATTCACATGATTCAGCAACTTTCTTCATCTGCAGTGTTTTTCTGTTTCGCCAGTGCTAGACGTTGTGTAACGCGTTTTGTGCACAGCTGGAACGTACTCCAGACTAATGAGATAAAATGTATTTATAAGGACACTTCTTTTTCAAAAAAACTGCACTTAGTTTACAAATATATCTATATCTAATTCTGCATTACTTTACTGTCTCACCACATTTCTGTGTTGGCACTCTTCGTAATTGATACATGAATCCTATATCAAATAAGGTAGAGAAATCAGATTCTTTGTGATCGTCGACACATGTATACATAAGTATGAGCTCCTGTTACAATATTATGGCTCAAAAGAAACAATGTTTTTAAGCTGGTAACATTAAACTCGTTGTTATTGAACTAGCGTGTGTAGTGTCTCTGTTCGTACGTCTGTGAAGGACAATATCAATTTACAGAGCCACGTCGACTAATTACTCCCACAGCGTAAGTAATTTCGTAGACGTAGACAAGTTGCTCTCGTGGTGTAGAAGCAGCTGCCGACTCCGACGGTCGCCTGTAATATTCCTGAAATGCAAGAGAAAGAAAACTTCCATAGGATCTTCTCGAACTGGGATACTGCCATTCGCATTTGGTCATTCGATGACTTTATGCGAGTGACATGAGTTCGTTTTAGAAAACTTTCTCTATGCTTTTGACCATGTTACTGAAGCAGGCTCCGAAGCAAACAACGACCACCAAACGTTCGAATTCCTGTGTAAGTATGTGGTACATTACAGTTCATCACAGAATCTTTTGATCAAAAATAAATGCGCGAAATTACTTTTGAAATGCCCCACATTGTGTAGTAGCTGTTACTAAACTCCACATTAATGTTACATATCTTGTGAATATCGAAAAACACAAATTATACAATATGGCGACAAACAATGAGTATTTCATTGCACACATTTCATACACATCCTCTCGTTATCCTGTCTCGAAACGAAGTCCGGTCACATACCGATTTTCTTACATTTCTTCGCTCGCCGTGGAACACCGATAAGTCAAGGAATAAATATTTCGCTCGCGCAGCGAAACGCGCCACCTCGTGATATATTAACTGGCCAATCGTTGAACCGATCGATTTACGACTCCTAATCGGTAGTTCAGGCTGAGGCATGCTGTATGTGGGTGATAATAAATCAATATATTTGACAAATTGCAGCATGTCATACAACAGGAAATAACATTATGAAACAGCATGTACAAATAATGCAGTCCACAAACAATGTCTTCGAATATTTCGGCGACAACGTTGAAAGGAAACACAAACGAAGCATTGTATGAAGTGTTACAAAGTTGTTCTGCTCGGTCGACAGCAAAAGGTAGCGGAGTGTTCCATGCGGCGACCACACGTGTCCGTCTTCAGATAGGCGAAATACAAGTACAACGACTAGTATGGCTTGTCAGTCTACGACGTACTGAGGTGAGCAACGATGAACAAAGATGAGGCTGCAATGCAGAGAGGCAGTGTCGAGTCTACGACATACATAAGACTGAGCATCCAGTGGAGCCGTATTCGTCCGCCTAGGTGTACGGCCGAATCAATGCCATTAACACACGTCCACTGCACACAACCAAATTACCCGCATACGTCCGTACACGGCCGACTGACGAACAGATTGCAGGAAAGTGGGATTGGTCGGACGTAGTTAGTGGAAACGATCCCTTATTGCTGTTTGTTTCTGGGTGCTTCTTGTACTGAAAGGACGTAGAGAAGCTTATTAAGTGCTGTGAATGAGAAATGAACGTGACATTCACGCAAAGGAAACAGTTTCTACGGCAACCACGGTTGAGCACCTTTCAAATTTCGCCAACAGTGGAGATTCATGAAACAAACGTTTCACCTGATCCGTGTGAAATACGTACAAATACTACAATGAGCACTCCACTGTCAAATACTTTGCGTAAGCTGTTTTGTAATACTCCTCAGGAACAAGAGTAACACTGTACAGTTTGTAAGTAGCCTGTTTAGGTTTTTATGTTGCTAACGCCACGTAGCGCTCTGTGGCTGGTTGGCATTGTTGGAATATTTGCTATTGTAGTGTTTGGCAGTTGGATGTGAACAGCGCGTAGCGTTGCGCAGTTGGAGGCGAGCCGCCAGCAGTGGTGGATGTGGGGAGTGAGATGGTGGAGTTTTGAGAGCAGACGATCTGGACGTGTGTCCGTCATAAAAAGGAAATTTGTAAGACTGGATGTCATGAAGTGACTTTTGAACACTATTAGGGTAAATACATTGTTTGTTCTCCATCAAAATCTTTCATTTGCTAACTATGCCTATCAGTAGTTAGTGCCTTCAGTAGTTAGAATCTTTCATTTAGCTGGCAGTATTGGCGCTCGCTGTATTGCAGTAGTTCGAGTAACAAAGATCATTGTTAGTCAGGGCCATTCTTTTGTAGGGATTATTGAAAGTCAGATTGCGTTGGCTAAAAATATTGTCTGTCAGTTTAGTGTTGATCAGAATAAGTAAAGAGAGAAATGTCTGAGTACGTTCAGTTTGCTCAGCTGTTTGAAAATCAAATTACGTAGAGTGTACCAGCACTGTCATTTATAAATTTTTCTAAGGGGATGTTTCAAGTTTTAAAATCATTACACTGATGAGCCAAAACATGACGACCACCTACTTAATAGCCTGTTTGTCCTACATTGGAACAAAATATATCAATGATTCTGCGTATCAGGGATCCGACAGTTCGTTGGTAGGTTTTTGGAGCTATGTAGCATTAGATGTCCACCCACAGATCGTTTAATTCTCGTAAATAACGAGCTGCTGACTCGCATACGCGATAGTGGGCCAGATGGGTTCCATAGGGCTTCAATCAGACGAAGTTGGTCTCCGAGACATCAACGTTAGTTCACTATAACGCTCGTCAAACCGCTGTAGCACGGTTCTGATTCCGAGACACGGACATTTATGCTGCTGAAAGATGACATCACCGTCGGGCAAGAGGTGAAGCATGAAGTGATACAGGGGGTTCGCAGCTGTCGACGTGTCTTCGATTACTACCACAGGTCCCCCGCAAGCGCAGGAGAATGTCTCCCATAGCATAACATTGCTCGCATCAGCCTACGTCCGTGGCGCGCTGCATGTTTCGAGCCGCAGTTCACCTCGATGACGGCGTTTGTCGAGACGACTAGCGACCTAGTGTAGGGAAAACATGATTCATCTGAAGAGCAGACGCAGTTCTATTGATCGAAGTTCGAATCCCGATGGTCCCCTGCCCACTGCAATCGTAATTGACGATGTCGTTGGGCCAACATGTGAACACTTAGACGTCTTCTGCTATGGAGTTCCACGTTAAACAATGCACGATGAACGGTGTGCTCCGAAACACTTGTGCGTGCACTGGCCGAAAGCAGCAGAGATGCCACAGATCACCATCTCTCCTACATTACAGAGCAGACAAGCCTTCGAACCCCATACTCTATGAAGAGACCTGTACGTCCAACGATTTAGCGCCTAGAGGCAGTTTCACTGTCGTTTTACCTCTTTCCGTAGATGCTCACGACAGTAGCAGGTGAGCCGGCCGTTGTGGCCGAGCGGTTAAAGGCGCTTCGGTTCGGGCCCGCGCTGCTTCTACGG
The DNA here is from genome assembly GCF_021461385.2 of Schistocerca piceifrons. Lineage (NCBI taxonomy): Eukaryota > Metazoa > Arthropoda > Insecta > Orthoptera > Acrididae > Schistocerca > Schistocerca piceifrons. Next base: position 561,221,491 of record NC_060143.1, read on the forward strand.
TCGCAGGTTCGAATCCTGCCTCGGGCGTGGATGTGTGTGTTGTCCTTAGGTTAGTTAGGTTTAAGTAGGTCTAAGTCTAGGGGACTGATGACCTCAGACGTTAAGTCCCATTGTACTCAGAGCCATCTGAATCATTTGGTAGCAGGTGAACATTCGACCAGCTTCGCCGTTTTCGAGAAACGCGATCACATGCTCTGCGTAATAATAATCTGCTCCTTGCCGAAGTCGCTTATCTCAATGGATTTCTCCGTTTGGAGCCCATATCCTAGCTATGGTGATCCCCCGTCCGTGTCTGCACCTCTAACACAGTTTTGTTACCGCGTCAGCCGCCCGCGCCGAGTGGTCTAGGGCGCTGCAGTCATGGACTGTGCGGCTGGTCCCGGCAGAGGTTCGAGCCCTCCCTCGGGCATGGGTGTGTGTGTTTGTCCTTAGGATAATTTAGGTTAACTAGTGTGTAAGCTTAGGGACTGATGACCTTAGCAGTTAAGTCCCATTAGATTTGACACACATTACTGAACAGCTGCCCACCACCAGGCGGCACCCAACGTCAGTGCGAGGAATTGTCATGATGTTTTGGCTCATTAGTGTATGTGTGTAAATTACCTCAGTGTTAAAGCCAAATGTCCGTAACTGTGTTTAATTTTCTCTAAAATTCGACCATCTGATAACAGCCATTTTGCATCTGGCATGTGCTACATCAAATAGAGTTTTAGTGCGTAGAATCCGAATTTACCTTTCAAAATGTACTATCACGTAAAATTTTTGAGTTTTTAAAGGTATTTTACTTTTCCTATTCAGTATTTCGCTTTTTGCTGTTCTTCTGTTTTGATGTTTAATTGTTTGTTTTTGATTTGCGGAGGAGCGGTAGAAGATCTACAAATCGTCAGTAAATGGTTGCTGTGATAATCCAGTGGTGTGAAAGAGATCCTCAGTGAGTGATTCCTATGAAAGATAGTGCAAATTTTTGTGTTTAAAACTTACACTAAGAAAAATGGCAGCTAGTAAATCTCGTTGATGTCCAAACCACCCCGACAACTTTTGTTATGTGTGTGGGAAATTCACGCCAAAAGCCCAAAGAAAACCAATCACTGATTTGGATAAGAAGGCATATAACCTGTATTTTGATTGTCCTGTTGGTGATCAAGATAATGTGGTTGAAAGGAAAAGGCCGAGCCATGCCCTTCGCTGTTCCGATGATGTGGTGTGAGCCTAATGACCATAACTCAGACTGTTACTCTGTCTTACAAATATTTAGGGGCATTCAAGCAAAAGTAGACATAAAATGAAGTATCCAAATGTATCGTCAGTGCATTTGCCTCTGCCCCATGATGTGGGGTTGCTTGTTCATGTCTGTAACTTAAAAAATACGGAATCAGACACCATATCAAGGGAATCAAAACGTACTGAACATGTAGAAGAGTATTGCTTTCAATATCATGACACCTCGCCTCAGCTCTTTAATCAAAAGGAAATGAACGATTTGTTTCGCTATCTAAAACTTTCGAAACAGCACGTTGGACTCTTGAGGCCGAGACTGCAACAACGGTCAAAGCTCCACGGACGAAAATATCACGCTTCGGGTCAAAAGGTGCTTCCTTCGCTCAATATTACGATATGCAGAATTCAATGTGTATATGTAGAGATGTCAATGGTCTGATAATGCAGCTAGGTGTACTACATAATCCACAGGAGTGGAGACTATTTATTGACTCCAGTAAAACCAGCTTGAAAGCAGTACTACCACATAATGGCAATGAATTTCCATCGATACCTTTGGCTTTCGCAGTAGACATGAAAGAAGCTTATGAAACCATGGCTTTACTGCTAGAGGCAATCAAAGATAAGGATCATGAATGGCAGCTTTGCTGTAATTTAAAAGATGTTGCACACCCTACAGGTTTACAGGCTGGATTGGCGAAATACTGCTGCTTGTTGTGCCTTTGGGATAGCCGTGACAGTCCGCATCTCGTGGTCGTGCGGTAGCGTTCTCGCTTCCCACGCCCGGGTTCCCGGGTTCGATTCCTGGCGGGGTCAGAGATTTTCTCTGCCTCGTGATGACTGGGTGTTGTGTGCTGTCCTTAGGTTGGTTATGTTTAAGTAGTTCTAAGTTCTAGGGGACTGATGACCATAGATGTTAAGTCCCATAGTGCTCAGAGCCATTTTTAGATAGCCGTGACACCAGGAACCACTATACAGTGAAGGAATGGCCTAAAGGAAGTCAAATGTTCCTGGAAACGTAAATGTGAACACTACCCCATTGGTTGAGCCCGATAAAATCATTTTGCCACCTCTTCATGTCAAGTTGACTTTATCAAGAAATTTGTAAAAGCTCTGGTTAAAGAAGATGAGGCCTCCAATCACTTAAAATAAAAGTTTCCCAAATTAAGTGAGGGAAAGCTGAAAGAGGGTATATTTGTTGGACCATAAATAAGAAAATTGATGAAAGATCCAAACTTTGATAACAAAGTCAGAGATATGCAATTAGCTGCTTGGTCTTCTTTTAAAGCGATTTGAAGGGTTTTTTGGGTAACAGAAAAGACAAAAACTGTCACCATTGTGAATGATCTGTTGGACAACTATAATAACATGGGGTGTAGACTGTCGCTTAAAATTCACTATTTACATTTTCACCTAGATTTGTTCCTCCCTTTGCCGGCCGGTGTGGCCGTGCGGTTAAAGGCGCTTCAGTCTGGAACCGCGTGACCGCTACGGTCGCAGGTTCGAATCCTGCATCGGGCATGGATGTGTGTGATGTCCTTAGGTTATTTAGGTTTAATTAGTTATAAGTTCTAGGCGACTGATGACATCAGAAGTTAAGTCGCATAGTGCTCAGAGCCGTTTGAACCAGCCATTTTGTTCCCGAAAAATTTGGGAGGCGTAAGCGAAGAGCATGGTGAACGCTTTCACCAAGACATTCGTACCATGGAACACTGTTATCAAGGCCATTGGAACGCATCGATGATGGGTGACTACTGCTGGGGTCTTGTTAGGGAGAGTGATGAAACGGCAAACAAAAGAAGAGCTACGTCGTCGCATTTTTCAAAAACCAAAGACGATTAAAGGTGAAAATATCTTCTGAACTAATTTGGACCTTTTATTGGCATCATTCCCACATATACATACAAATTAGTATTGATTACAAACGTTCTGAATGTGTATTTTTGTTTGACTTAATTGCACCAATTTTCGCTATTACCATTTTTTTATTCTGCTGTGCCTCTAGGATATATGACGTCATAGAGAAAAACTGATTTTACCAGTGTATGCAGCACCCCAAAATTAGGTATATCCATCCATTTACAAATCAAATGCAGAAAAAAGTTTGTATTTGTTAACTAGTGCAGTTCCATGTCGAATAGTCGGCCGAAGTGGCCGAGCGGTTCTAAACGTTACAGTCTGCAACCACACGACCGCTACGGTCGCAGGTTCGAATCCTGCTTCGGGCATGGATGTGTGTGACGTCCTTAGGTTAGTTAGGTTTAAGTAGTTCTAAGTTCTAGGGGACTGATGACCTCAACAGTTGAGTCCGGTCATTTTTAAAAGGCATTTGAAAGGAATTGTAATAGTCAAGGGTAATAATTGAAGTAGAGGTAGGCACACGGTATCGGGTCGTTGTAATTAACGTGCACCTACTCACACAGGCCCATTGGGGCCTGCAATTATCGTTGGCACCGGAACTTGGTAGGTACAGTAATGCACTAAAGCGGAACCGAATTACACTGGAAAAAATTAGCTCCAATTGTGACCAACAGGCCCAGATCTGGCACTGTACATTGTACGATATCCACGGTGTCATTTGATTAGCCGTAACGTGAGTGAACAATATGGCTATCGAAATGAGAGACTGTGCGCTGTTAGTTCAGCTCTTTTATGTGAGCGGCAGCCATTACACATCTGCATTTGGAGATTATCGCCGAATGAAAGGTCTGAAGAGAGGCATGATGTCATTCAATGATTTAAAGAAGATGATAAGGTAATTTTAAAACACGGGTGATCTTGGCGTCGCAACTGGAGGAGGAAGGGGTCTTATCCCGGTGGAAGTAACTGACGAAGTTGCTGCTGCTGCAACTGATCCTACACCACGTGACCCTGGAAGTACTAATGCTCGTGCTGTGCCACGAGAATTTTCCATCCCATGACCAACAGTACGGAAAGTTTTGTCGTCTGTTTTACACCGGTACCAGCGCAAGATCCAGACGGTGCAGTGACTGGAACCCCATGATACGACGCAACGTTCTGAATTTGCTCTTCAGTTTCTGGCACGGATCAAAGCTGTTGACATGTGGCCGGTGTATATTCTACGGTATGGAGTGGCGAGGCAAATTTTACACAATGGAGTGCACTGGATACACACAAGTGCCGAACGTCGGGTACTGTTAAAGCGGGTGATGTGCACCAGGAAGCATTGCGCTCGTCGTATATGAAGGTTGCATCGGGGTTTAATTATATAAATATGAAATGTAAATACTTTTAATTTTTTTTAGTAGCTGTATGTCCGTAAACGGTTGGCCCTGACTAGTTTTAGTACGCAATCTGACTGCATAGAATAACAACAAAGAATGAAAGAAAATTTCCGTTAACACAGTTAATTAATTAAGTCCCCAGCAACTATAAAACTTAAAAAAACCAAAGCACAAGTGTAACTGTTCTGTGTGTGGGAGTGTGATTCAACGTACACATCTGGCACGGTTATTCTTCAACAAGACAAGAAATTTTAAATACCATTTATACTGAAGTAATTAAAAAAAATAGAAATACTTTAATTGCGTAAGGAAACCAGAATTACACTCTAATACAAGAACACGAGCCACATGCTTTGTTGACTGAACCTGTAATGACTCATTATTTAAGACACTGAAATAATAAAAAAGAGAATTTTTTTACCTTCATATATATTGACGAAAAGCACTCTGATCATTGCAATATCTCCATTCGAACAACATCTGCTGTCTAGCCCATCAAACAACTGCATAAAACATGGAACAAGCACTCCCTACTACAACATCTCAACACCGACTCACTACTACCACATCTCAACAAGCACTCTCCACCACGACTTCTCGACAAGCACTGCCAGTGGAGGCGGCTGAATAATACTCTTTGGCGCAATCTCTGGCGCTGTGGCTCAGTGTAGCCACCTTTCAAGGTGTGGTGCCTACATCTCTCTGTCCCTCTTGTAACACATCTGTCCATATCTCAGACATTACTTTCCCTTTATTGCAATTTTTTGTACTGTTGAACGATCAAATGAATCTACACCAGTGAAACTCTTTCGGCAGGCACGTCATAAGGGAAGTGAAAAACCTATAACATTTGTTTAAGCGTTTTGCAACACGCTTCATGATAGTAAATTCTGTACGGTGTGCACATTTATGATCTGCAATCGACCTTACACTGTGAAAGATAAGGTACTTCGCGTACCAATACTACGTCTCACGTGTATTGTTCAGTTTACAAATACACACATCAAAAAAAGTTTTGCATCACCTCGGTTCGGAGAGTTCCGGAACATGTACAGAAAACTAGAATAGAGGTCAACATAAACATCATTTCTGCCCTTTTTATTCCTCATGAAAACCACAATTGCATGTTGTACCACCATACAGCGTGACCTTTAGAGGTGGTGGTCCAGATTGCTGTACACACTGGTACCTCTAATACCCAGCACCACGTACTCTTGCATTGATGCATGCCTGTATTCGTCGTAGCATACTATACAGAAGTTCTTCAAAGCACTGTTGGTCCAGATTGTCCCACTCCTCAACGGCGATTCGGCGTAGATCCTTCAGAGTGGTTCGTGGGTTACGTCGTCCATAAACAGCCCTTTTCAGTCCATCCCAGTCACTATCGATAGGGTACATGTCTAGAGAACAAGGTCGCCACTTTAGTCGAGAGATGTCGTTATCCTGAAGGAAGTCATTCACAAGATGCTCGCGATAGGGGAGCGAATTGCCGTCCATGAAGACGAATGCCTCGCCAATATGTTGCCGATTTGGGTGCACTATCAGTCGGAGGATGGCATTCTCGTATCATACAGCTGTTACGACGCCTTCCATGACCACCAGTGGCGTAGGTCAGCCCCACATAATGCCACCCCAAAACACCAGGGAACCTCCACCTTGCTGCTCTCGCTGGACAGTGTGTCTAAGGCGTTCAGCATGACCAGGTTGCCTCCAAACACGACTCCGACGATTGTCTGGTTGAAAACATATGCGATACTCATCAGTGAAGAGAACGAGATGTCAATGCTGAGCAGTCCATTCGGCATGTTGTTGGGTCCATGTGTACCTCGCTGCATGGTGTCGTGGTTGCAAAGATGGACCTCGCCAAGGACGTCGGGAGTGAAGTTGCGCATCATGCAGCCTGTTGCACACAATTTGAGTCGTAATACGACGTCCTGTGGCTGCACGAAAAGCATTCTTCAGCATGGTGGTGTTGCTGTCAGGGTTCCTCCGAGCCATAATCCGTATGTAGTTGTCATCCACTGCAGTAGTAGTTCTTGGGCGGCCTGAGAGAGGCGTGTCATGGACATTTCCTCTCTCTCTGTATCTCCTCCATGTCCGAACAACATAACTTTGGTTCACTCCGAGACGCCTGGACACTTCCCTTGTTGGGAGCCCTTCCTGGCACATCGTAAAAATGCGGACGCGGTCGAACCGCGATATTGGCCGTCTAGGCATGGTTGAACAACAGACAACACGAGCCGTGTACCTCCTTCCTGGTGAAATGACTGGAACTGATCGGCAGTCTGACCCCCTCCATTAGGTGCTGCTCATGGATGATTGTTTATATCTTTGGGAAGGTTTAGTCACATCTCCGCATAGTCAAAGGGACTGTGTCTGTGATACAATATCCACAGTCAACGTCCATCTTCAGAGTTCTGGGAAGGGGGTGATGCAAAACTTTTTTTGATGTGTGAAGTATGTATTATTAACTACACTACGTGAACCACTATATGAGCTCTAATTTCTCTTCTGGTACCGTCACGAACAGTTCGAGAAATATGTGTAGAAGTGAAATGTTGCTAGTCTCTCTTGGAATGTACAGTCTAGAGATTTTAACAATAAGCTGTCTTACAGCGTCCGCCAATGGAAGTGCAAGTGTTCCCCTGTTGTTCAAATGGTTCAAATGGCTCTGAGCACTATGGGACTCAACTGCTGAGGTCATTAGTCCCCTAGAACTTAGAACTAGTTAAACCTAACTAACCTAAGGACATCACAAACATCCATGCCCGAGGCAGGATTCGAACCTGCGACCGTAGCGGTCTTGCGGTTCCAGACTGCAGCGCCTTTAACCGCACGGCCACTTCGGCCGGCTGTTCCCCTGTTGTACTCTTGAATTTACGTTATGGAAGCCTGTCGCAATACTCTGTTCTTGGTTTTATATTCTCTAATTACCTAAAAATCCTACCCAAATAATGTGTCAGACGCTCGAGCAATATTATGAAGTCTGTATAACGTAGTTAACGTCTTTCGTAGGTGCATTACATCTGTTTGCTGTCCTTCGTGTCAATCTTAGTCCGCCTTCTGCTGTCCTTAAAACTCGATTTACTTAGTATCTCCGTTTTCAGTCGATATGTGTGCATACTTATAAGCATTTGACGATTGTGGCTTTCGTGTAGTAAAACAACATTGCTTTGTTCCAACTATTTATTCTCAGTAAACGTTTTTTATGCAGAGGGTCAATAAAAGTTATTTTTATTTTTTTTTTGTTTTATTGTGACCTCTGGGCATCAGCCACTCAGGCAGCCTCCAATATATATGTTACAATATATATATATATATATATATATATATATATGTTACAATCCTGCCACATTCATCACACATACATAACAAACAATCATATAGAATATTTACAATGGTTTTTTACATCATAGGTAAACCATGGTGCATTCAACTGCCAAAAATGACGATGATACATCATGCATTGCGAATAGTGACTTCACATAACTGTCGCCTGGTATCTGCATCTACATTCACAGCCCACAAGCCACCTGTACCACAGCTAGTCGCATCCCCTCTGTTCCTCTCGCAAAAAGAGCCAGGGAAAAACGAGTATCTATATGGCTCCGTATGAGCCCTAATTTCTCGTATCTTATCTTCGCAAGATGTATATCGGAGGCAACAGAATCGTTTTCCTGTCTCCTTCAGATGCCGGTTCTCTAAATTTTGCGTAGTACAGTTCCTAGAAAACAACGCCTCCTTCCCACAAGGGATTCTCGTTTGAGTTCCCGAAGCATTTCTGTAAAACTTACGTGTTGTTCGGACCTACCGGTATAAATATAACAGCCCGCCTCTGTATTGCTTTGATGTTTTCCTTTAATCCGACCTGGTGCAGCTCCCAAACACTCGAGCAGTAGTCAAGAATAGGCCGCACTAGCGTTCTAAATGCGGCCTCCTTTGCAGATGAAGCACATTTTTCTAAACCCAAGACGGCCATTCGCCTTGCCTAACAGAATCCTCACATACTTGTTCCATTTCATATCGCTATGCAACCTAACGCGCAGATATTTAAGCAACGCGATTTTGTCCAGCAGGACACTACTAATCCTGTGTCGGTACATTAAGGCTTTGTTTTTCCTATTCATCCGAAATAACGTATCACATTTTTCTACATTTTAAGTCGGCTGCCATTCAGCACGCAAATTAGAAACTTTTCCTAAGTCATCCTACAGCCACTCATCTTCGACATATTCCCGTACAGCACAGAATCATCACAAAACATCCGCAGATTGCTGCCTACCTTGCCCGCCGGTTCATTTACGTGAGTAAAAAATAATAGCTGTCCTGTCACACTTACCTGTGGCACTCCTGACGATAACCATGTCTACGATGAACATTCGCCGTCGTTCTACATTCTGAGTCCTATTACTTAAGAAGTGTTCTAACGACTCTCATATCTGGGAGCCTATTCCGTACGTATACCCGTGGACTACGTGTGGTATCGATAGCTAGGATGCCACGGCGTAGCTGCCAGTTAAGTTGGCACTACGATAGACAGCGACGACAGCACACTCCAGCAGGCGCTGTTCAGCTCTACGAGCACTACTGCAGATTCCGCCCTTTTGATCAAGAGCAGACGGCCGCAACACTTTGCTTCAGCTTCGCACCTCAGGGCAAAGTTACGTATTACTCTTGTTGCTAAAGTAAAGGTGATTTTAATTCACACTGCAGTACCGAGAGATTTTCACCTTTTCCTGCTCCTACCCACACGCCGCCTTCCAGGCGGGATACAAAACTACGGGTATCGTCTTAGACTAGTAATCGAAACGTCCTCAGTGCCGGGTTCGAATATCGCCACTGCTTGAACTTTGAATAAAAATGATCATCAATGGCAACGGATAACTTCCGGCATAGACGCCTTGTCAAAGAGGGCGGAGCAGTGGACAAGGTTCTTGCCCTTGGTGTATGAGACTCCCCCTAAAGGTGGAAGAATCAGCAATGATGACGTGCATAAGGATGCAGAAGGCATGTCTGTCCATAGGATGAAAAGTGTCATGATGATATCTCCACTGGAAAAGGTTTCCGGAATAGTCTCCTATTCGAATCTCCGTGAGGGGACTGCCGATTAGGAGTGGTCGTGAGAAAAAGTATCGAATAACCAACGAAACGATAATGTTCTTTGAGTTGAGGGGTGGAATGTCAGAAGTCTGAACGTGGCATAGAAGTTAGAATATCTGAAAATGGGAATTCTAAGGCTCAATCTAGACTTTGTGAGGGTCAGTAAATTTAAATGGAAAGAATACAAGGATTTCTGGTCAGACGAGTATAGGATAATATCAACAGCCGCAGAAAATTGTATAACGGGACTAGGATTCGTTATGAATAGGAAGGTAGGGCAGAGATTGAACTACTGCGAACAGTTCAGTGACCTACACCTACAAATACATAGATAGTACGCAAGCCAAAGCACGATGCGTACATGCCATTTCGTTTCCTGTTCCACTCACAAATAGAGGGAGAGGAATACGACTGTCTATATGCCTCCGTATGACCCCTAATTTCTCAAATTTTGTCTTCGTGATAGGGTTGTTCTCATCAGAACTAACCACAAATCAACTACGACAGCAATGGTTCAAGTATACATGCTGACGTCCCAAGCAGAGGATGAAGAGAGAGAGAACGTACATGAGGATACTGAACTGGTAATTCGGTACGTAAAGGGAGATGAAAATCTAATAGCTATTGGGGATTCGAATCCGATTGTAGGGGAGGGAGTAGAAGAAATGATTACGGGAGAATATGAGCTTGATATAAGGAACGAGAGAGTAGGAAGACTAATTGAGTTCTGCAACAAATATCAATCAGCTACAGCGAATAGTCTGTTCAAGAATGACAAGAGGAAGAGATCTATTAGGAAAAGGCTGAGAAATACTGAAAGATTAGGCAGAGGTTCCGAAATCAGATACTGAATTGTAAGGCGTACCCAGGAGCGTACATAGACCCAGATCACTATTTAGTAATGACGAACAGCTGGCTGAGGATTGAGAGATCAGTTAGGAAGAATCTTTGCGAAAAGAAGTGGATATGAAGAAATAAGGAATGAAGAGACGCATTTGAATTTCTCCGATGCTAAAGATACTGCGGTAATGAATAGCTCAGTAGGCAATTCAGATGAAGAAGAATGGACCACTCCAGAAAGGGCAATCACAGAAGCTTGTAGAGAAGCTTTATGCACAAAGAATTTAACTGCGAAGAAACCGTGGATCTGTATCTACGTATACATGGATAGTCTGCAAATCACAATTAAGCGCCTGGCACAAGGTTAATCAACTCACAATAATTCTCTATTATTCCAAAGTCTTACAGCGCTAAAAAAGCGAACACCTATATCTTTCTGTGCGAGCTCTGATTTCCCTTATTTTATTATGATGATAGTTTCCCCCTATGTAGGTCAGCGCCAACAAAATATTTTCGCATTAGGAAAAGCAAATTGGTGACCGAAATTACGTGAGAGTATTTTGCCGTAACGTGAAACGCCTTTGTTTTAATGATGTCCACCCCAAATCCTGTATTATTTCAGTGGCACTCTCTCCCCTATTTCGCGATAGTAAATAACGTGCTGACCTTCTCTGAACTTTTTCGTTGCATTCCGTCAATCTCATCTGGTAAGGATCCCACACCGCGCAGCAGTATTCCAAAAGAGGACGGACAATTGTAGTGCAGGCAGTCTCTTTAGTAGATCTATTACATTTTCCAAGTGCCTTGAAAATAAAACGTAGTCTTTGGTTAGCCTTCTCCACAAAATTTTCTATGTGTTTCTTCCAATTTAAGTTGTCCGTAATTGTAATTCATAGGTATTTAGTTGAAATTACGATCTTTAGATTTGATTTATTTATCGTGTAACCGAAGTTTGACTGATTCCTTTTAGCGCTCTTGTGGATGACATCACACTTTTAGTTATTTACAGTCAATTGCCAGTTCATGCACCATACACATCTTTTCTAAATCGTTTTGCAACTTATTTCGATCTTCTGATGATCTTAGTAGATGATAAACGACAGCATCATCTGCAAATAACCTATGACAGCTGCTCAGATTGTCTCCTAAATCGTTTATACAGACAACAAATGAAATACTTCAGCTTTCGATGACAGAAGGAGGTACAAAAATATTCATGGAAATTGAGGAATGGAGGAATACAAGTCATTTAGGAACGAAATAAATGGTAAGAGAGGGACGTTAAGGCAAAATAGGTGCAAGAAAAATATGTACAAATAGAAACAGAAATGATTGTTGTAAGGAGCAACTGAGTACATAGAAAAGTCTGAATAACGTATGGTTAAATTAAAAGCAACGGAGGTCACATTAAGAGCAGAATAGAAATTCCATTGTTCAGTGCAGAAGAGAGAGAGAGAGAGAGAGAGAGAGGGGGGGGGGGTAGGTAGAAGGAGTACGTTGATGGCCTCTATGAGGGGGTGGGTGTGGGGTGAGGGATGGAGGATACTTGATGACGTGATAGAAGAAGAAACAGAAATTGACGGTGAGGAGTCAGGGGATTCAGTATTGGAGTCAGAATTTAAAAGAGCTTTGGAAGACTTAAGATCGAATAAGACGAAGCATAGATAACATTTCATCGGAGTTTCTAAAATCATTGAGGGAAAGCAGCGGCAAAGTATCAGACTGGTGATATACCAGCAGATTTTCGGAACAGTATCATCCACACATTTCTGAAGATACCAAGAGCCGAGAAGTGCGAGAATTATCGCACAGTCAGCTTAATAGCTCATAAATCCAAGTTGCTGACAAGAATAATATTCAGAAGAATGGGGAAGAAAATTGATGGCGTGTGAGATGACGATGTGCTTGCCTTTAGGAAAGACAAAGATACCAGAGAGTCAGTTCTGACATTGCGGTTGATAACGGAAGGAAGACTGAAGGAAGATCGCGACATGTGCACTGAATTTGTTGACCTCGAAAATACGTTCGCTATGTAAAATATTGCAAAATGTTCGATAAACTGAGGAAAAATAGGTGAAAAATATTGGGGAAGACGGGTAATATACAATATGTACAAGTGCCAAGAGGGGAAATAAGACTGGAATTTCAAGAAAGAAGGGTTCTTATTAAAAAGTATGTATGACAGGGATGTAGTCTTTCGCCTCTGCTGTACAATCTATACACCGAACAAGCAATGATGGAAATAAAAGAAAGATTTAAGAGTGAGAGTAAAAGTAAGGGTGAAAGGAATCAATGATAAGATTCGCTGATGATGTTGCTATCCTCAATGAAAGTGAAGAAGAATGACAGGATTTGTTGAATGGAATGTACCGTATCACGAGAACAGAATATGGCCTGAGAGTAAATCGAAGAGAGACTAAAGCAACGAGAAGCAGCAGAAAGGAGAATAGTGAGAAATTCAACATCAGACAATTTATCATCAGAACTGTGGATCACGAAGTACCTTGGCAGCAAAATAACCCATGAGTGACATAGCAATGAGGACGTGAACAGCTGACTAGCACTGGCAAAAAGGGCATTCCTGGCCAAAAGAAGTCTTCTAGTGTCAAATACACGGCTTAATTTGGGTAAGAAATTTCTGAAAATGTAAGTTAGCACACCATTGAATGGTGGTGAGACATTGAATGACTGGGGGAAAACTGACACAAGAGAGAATCGTTGCCTCTTAGATGTTGTGCTACAGACGAATGTTGGAAGTCGGGTGGAGTGATAAGGTAAGGAATGTTCTCCGTAGAATGGATGAGGAAAGACACAAATATAAAACACTGACAACAAGCAGGGACAGGCTGATAAGCTTGATAGGACATCTGTTAAGACATCAGGGAATGACTTCTATGGTACTAGATAAAGGGTAAGAACTGTAGAGCAAGAAAGAGGTTGGCATATATCGACAACATAATTGAGGGGGTAAGTGATACTCTGAGATTAAAAGGCTGGCAGAGAAGAGGAATTCGTGGGGCGGGCTGCATCAAACCATTTAGAAGACCACCGAGGCCAAAAAAAAAAAAAAAAAAAAAAAAAAAAAAAAAAAAAAAAAAAAAAGTGATTCGTGGACATAAACTTTTCGGTCTCCAGGAAATTTTTTTTCAGCAAACCTATGTTAAGAATGTTGGTCTTTAACTTTCCAAGCTCATCCTTTGGCCATTCTTATAGCGCAGTGGGCAGGCAAAAATGATGTGGTCTATGTCCCCCTCTGCTCCGCAATGACACAGGGGTTAACTGTCAATTATAGTCGACAGAGGTGCAACCGGAAACGTTCATGGTTAAAGCAGAAGCGGAACATAGGAACTACAAACTTTCTGTGATACACACCAAGGGAGTTCCGTGGTTGTGCAGGGATATGTGGATCCTCTTTGTTGGTACGATACACGCCACTCGCTGTTCCACAAGGCTGTGATCGGTTGCCGTACGTCTTTCAGTGCCTTTGTTACGAACACGGTCGTACGCCTTTGTCCCGTGATGGATGGCAGTCTTAGCGAGATCGAGACTTTAATTTCATTGCCGCTGGTACCGTGGTGCCCCCTTACCTACAGCACGTAGGTTTTTCTGTTAGACGCAGTAGTGCTGCGATACTGTTTATGATCTGGTACACCAAGTAATTGTTCGTGTCCCGCATGAACAGTGACGCTGATCTCGAGTCCGACGGAATAATGATTATATCAATTACAAGCCATCAGCATGTTTAAGACCCTCTAGAATTGCGGTTAGCTCCACTGAAGTATCAAGGCTTCCGGAGGGAGCTGGAATTGGGCACTGTGTTGGGTCTTTCGTCATAATATGCGCTCCCAACGACATTTACAGTGCCTGTCCGTGCACATGTTACCAATCAAGAATAACAACTTCTCGGCTCATATGAGGTTGAATATGTGGTGTATTCGTTCGAATGTCTAAATGTGTTATCGGATAATTCTAATTTGTCATAAAATTGAAAGGTGTGTGAGTGTTGCCATTCTGTGACACAGTGGTGAAACATCATAAAAGACACAGTACTGTATAGTCTAGTGGCGGAAGTATCTTCATAACCCAGTATCTACAGTGGTGGAAATTAGTATAAAGGAACATGGTCATTTGTGGGCAAACATCTTTATTTACGTATTTGGTACTGCACGCATTTTTCCCGTACTGTTTATAACAAAAACGTAAAACAAAATATATTCTCATTTGCAATTGGCATTGGTAAAGAAATTTATGGAAACAAGACAACTTTATGGGTGGAAATTGATGTAAAGGCTCATAAAATTGTAAGAATAGATCACAGCTACGAGTTTTTATCTAGCCGACCCTAGACGACTGCGAAAATCGTCCTAGGCATTGCTGTATAAGGGTAGTGATCTTTTCGTCTGACATTGAAGTCCACTCCTTTGGATTTGCATTTTTCAGCTCGACCACAGTCACAAACTGTCGTCCACTGCGATAAACACGTCGTGCTAGGATACCGCATAGATTCTCCATGCGATTTAAATACAGACTTCTGCATGGCCACATGAGAAGTCGAATTCCTTCGTCCTGAAACCACGACTTCGAGTTGGTAGACCTGTGAACCCCAGCGGTATAGTGTGGAATAGTAAATCATTGTCGTCAGTATATATAATACATACGAACCAATTCAATTTCCGACGTTCCTGTAGAATCATCGGCTTTTATTTTCGGGTGCGGCCTCGCTATGCTGGATGTGCCATTAACACAAAATTCTGCCCATATCATAACGACAAAGTTTCTACTCATTCTAACGTGCTTAAAATCACCTGTCCCATCCAAATTAAACTTCTACTCATAAATGAAAATTGCTTTGTTCCATTCTATCGTCTACCTCACGTTTTCTGGAAACCTTTGTGGAGCCTTCTTATGCGCATTGTTCAAATGTGGCGTACGGAGCCGTTTCTTGATTGCCTGATTCGCTTCCTAAGCCAGGATTTGTCTAATGCCTCTGGAAGTGACTGATAACTGCAGATCAACCCTGATTCGAGCGGAGCACAAGCGGTCGACTTTTTCTTTATGCAGAATCAAACGTTTATCTGATGCCGACAGTTTTCGTGTCTGGCCATATTTGCCATTTTTACCACATTGAGCACCCAGAATTATCGTTAACACAACTGGAACGCCCTAATTTCTTGACAATATGGAGATGAGAAGGGCCCATTTCTTTGAACGCCTATATTCTTGCTTGTTCTTCACCGGACAGCAGCTTTTCACGCGACATGATCACAATAACTGCCGTACCATAGTAGTAAAGGTTACGAACTATAGCGAACTCTTGATATTCACCAATGTGCACATCACCTAGCGGATCTGCCTAACCAAAAGACCGTCGTTTTTTAAATTTTTAAGTAAAAAAAACACTCCGCCTTCAGGCCACGAGTGGCTTACTTGGACCATCCGACCGCCGTGTCATCGTCGGTGGACGATGCGGATAGGAGGGGCGTGGGGTCAGCACACCGCACTCCCGGTCGTAAGATGTTATTCTTGACCGAAGCCGCTACTAGTCTGTCGAGTAGCTCCTCAATTTGCATCACGAGGCTGAGTACACTCCAATTTTTAAGTACTCGGTCTAATTCTAGGGGTGAAATGAGAATGTATTTTCTTTTGCTTTGTCGTAAATTGTACGGGGAAAACGCGTGCAATACGTTATACGTAAATAAACATGTTTTATTCCACAAATAAGCATGTACATTTATACTACTTTCCCCGTCTACCCCAGTAAATTATCTCTCTGGCAAGACTCAAATTTTCGAAAACAAAGGATATTGTCCAAATGGTGGGAGTTCGAATAGATATTTAGTTTGTTAGCTTCGAGAAGAAGCTCATTCGTAGGGGTTAACTAGAGAGCATTCAAGCAGTAACGGATAGCTTTATGCTGGCATCTGTGAAGCGTTGATAAGGCAGAATCAGTGGCCGAACCTAGCAAAGGCAACTGCAGTCCAGATAAGGCCGAACCAATGTACGTTATAAAGTCATACATACTACAGGGTCGGCACCTCACCAATCTCCAGTAATTGAATGAATAATATTAATTGCCTTTGCACTTTTCTGTATGATGTACTTTCCATGCGTGGACCAAGTAAGCTTCCAGTCGAAGAAGAGGTCAAGGTATTTAACAACTTGTTAGACTGGTGTTCAAAAAGGACCCATTAACATCGATCGTGGTGCTTGTCGCATAGACGGTTCAAAAAGAACAGTATGACGAGCGACCTACTGTCAATATAAACCCGTCCAGGCGATAGCAGTGCCACCTGGCTAGGAATGACTGCTAGCCAGACACACGCACAGGGCATGTAGTATCAGTGAGCATGCTGTCCGTGTGTAGAATGGTAGGCGCGCGGTCTGACTGACTTTGACCGAGGGCAGACTATGATGGCTCGGAGGCTCGGCATGAGCATTAAGGAATCAGCACGACTTGTTGGAGGTTAGCGGAGAGCTGTGGTGAGTGGCGAGTGACGAGTGACGAAAACAAGGTGAGTCCACGTCAAGAGGTCGTTGAGATGGGCGGCCACCTCTCGTAACAGACGTCGGACGTCGTAGGCTGAGCGGACTCGTAAAACAGCAAAGGCGACGAACTTTAGCGGAATTAACATCAGACTTCAGTGCTCGGCAGAGTACTTGTGTGTCTGAACACACAGTGCACCAAACACTCCTAACGATGGGCATCCGCAGTCAACGAATCAAACATACGTTAATGTTAACACCACGACATCGACAACTATGACTGGAATTGGCACGTGATCATCGACACTGGATATTGGCGCAGTGGCACAGCGTTTCATACATATCCTCTATGGTCTATGCCAATGGGAGGGTCTTATTCCTTTTACTGGCGTCACTAACTTCCTGCCTTACATGCCCGTGAGTGGCAGCGGCAGCGAGTATCGATAAGTACACTGTCGTACCATCTCTGCAACGACCGATATTATTTCCGGGTCGTCGTGTGCCTGGCAGTCAGTTGGAGACGGACCAGGAGAGCAGTCGGAACGCAGCAGCATTGAAGTCGGGGACGGAGCGCCGGTGAGGCGCCGAAAGCTTGTGCTCGCCGACCGCTGCCGACACACATGAACTGTCTGACGGTGGGAGATTGGAGCCGGACGACCGTTGGTTGGTCGTCTCATCGGCTGACGTATATTTGGTCCTTTCACCATTTCTGGGCCTTGGGTTGGTCGGTTGGCATGGCGCAGCGAGGAAATCTCCACGGCGCGTGGTTTGGCCGGGCCCGCTGGCGGCCTCTATGCAATGTCGGAGTGTGTGGTGCTGTTCCCATTGCTACGAGGTTCGTGGCTCACCGATCCTGGGCATGGAAGTTGATTTTTAACCTAAGTCACGACGGTTCACATTGTGTCGTTTGGAGTTCGTTGTTGGCTGCTGGGATATTCCCGCAAGCGACAACATGTGTTTTCAAATTGGCAAATTTTAGCCACCCGCCAGTGGAGTTTAACTGTACTTGGTTATTTGAATTGAAGTGCACCAGCAGAATCTTCTGCCTTGTGGCCGTTAACGTTCCGGTTACCTGTCCTAGCCATTGACGTAAATTCAGGTAGTGTATTTTCCTCATCGTGTTGTCGGTGTCCAGCATGGTGCGTACTTTGACAGCTCAATGTATAATTCTTTGTGGGAACCAATACCTTCACTGTTGTTCCATTGAACTCCATGTTGTGTGTTGGTCGGGTGAAGTGGAGGTTATCTTGGTGGGTCCATTGACTGTCTGCCGGTTGGGTTGTCGTCTGATCGACAGCGGTTGGGCCGACTGTCTGTCTCACCTAAGCGAGCGTTAGTGTCTGAATTCCAGGCCAAACCTCGGAACTTCTGAGTGCCCTTTGGTGTACTGCCTCTGTTGTTTGGTCCGCAGCTCGTGGTCGTGCGGTAGCGTTCTCGCTTCCCGCGCCCGGGTTCCCGGGTTCGATTCCCGGCGGTGTCAGGGATTTTCTCTGCCTCGTGATGACTGGGTGCTGTGTGCTGTCCTTAGGTTAGTTAGGTTTAAGTAGTTCTAAGTTCTAGGGGACTGATGACCATAGCTGTTAAGTCCCATAGTGCTCAGAGCCATTCTGTTGTTTGTTCTTGCACTTTGTACTTGTTTGGCTTCTAGCCTATTATTAGATTAAGGTTGTTTTGCCCTTAAGGCGTCAGATGGTTTCGGCCTTCAGCCTAATTTAAGAACTGTTTTACGTAAAGCCTTTGGCATTTTTAAAATTAATGTTATTGAGTCTTAAGTTTTGGGTCTTCAGCTGATTTTGAATTTAAGTTGTTTGCTCTTAAAGTGTCAGATTCTTTGGGCCTTCAGCCTAATTAAGGAACTGTTTTAAGATAAGGCTTTGCATCTTAATTTTCTGATTTTGGTTGTGCTTAACGTTATTGGCTTTCAGCCGTTTCTAAATTAAAGCAGTCTTGCCCTTAAGGCATGAGATTGTACGGCGCATTCAGCTGCTAATTAAGTTCCAAAAATAAAGCTGTGTTTTTTTTTCTTGGCACTTGTAATGCTTGCTCAAATAAAAGGTTGTATGTTCGAGTGTAACCGACAGCCGCCTACTTTGGCCCCTTTACACAATTTAAACTACCTTTCCTGTCCTGCGGGTTTAGCAGGGCGTCTCACCATGGATTTTTTGGCGATATTTCCAAGGAATTCGGAAACAACCAACGCTGAAGTTTTTCTATAGAGAGACATCTGAAGTTTACATTCAGTGAGGTTCATGCTTCTAGTGTAGAGGCAGAAGTGATCTTGCGTACTGTATCACTCTGACATTGGCAGAAGTGAATGGTGATCCGCATCGTATAGAGGTGATAAGACCGAATCCTACGGCGAACCTTTGTTCGCATGCTGGGACAACAGGTCTTATAATTAACTCTCTGTTGTCAAATAAATTGATACAGATTGCAGATAAACACAGTAGGCATGCCAAGGTTCTTCAACTATAGCCATAACCGTGGGAGCAGAACACAAGCCAGTATAATCTACCAAAAGATACTTGTTGTGACTAAGTGAAATCTGTGTGTCACTAACAAAATGATAAGGCCATCAGAGGTGCCTCGACCTTATCTAATACCGTAGTGTCCGTTTGGAAGAAGATTCTAATGTTTTACCTAGCGTTCCAATCTGTGTTTAACCATGAATTCTAAACTTCTGTAAAAGCATGGCAATAATATTATTGGTCTATATAATATGGTCTCTTCCGGCTGCGTAGTGTTCTCGCTTCCCACGCCCAGGTTCCCGGGTTCGATTCTCGGCGGGGTCAGGGATTTTCTCTGCCTCGTGATGGCTGGGTGTTGTGTGCTGTCCTTAGGTTAGTTAGGTTTAATTAGTTCTAAGTTCTAGGGGACTGATGACCATAGATGTTAAGTCCCATAGTGCTCAGAGCCATTTGAACCATTTGAACCATTTCTTCCGGCTGCTTCTCACTCTTTTAAATAGGGAAAATGCGACCAGTACGAGTTAAACATACTGAATAATATAATCTGAACAGCAGCCTTTTGTTCAACCCCTAGAAGCATCCGGATCGTAGTGTAGGATATGTTATCCGATCCGGTAGTGGTATTCATATCCCGCGCTACTGGTTCATTGAGAAAATGAGGTAGGTCATCCTCTGGTTGGACGTCTTCCATATCGTTTGTAAAGTTGTGATATTTTACGACTTACAAACCGCGTTTACATCCAATACGACATAAGTAAGCCCCTTCAGTGATAGAAAAGACAGGTTTGTGCCCTTTCATTAAAAACATGTGTGTGACTGACATCGTCCAGTACACTTAATTTATTGTATAATGTCTGCATGATGCGTAACTGCGGAACAAGCAGAGTTGTGAAACTCGTGGCAGAACGGAAGGACACAGGAAGCGCTCACATTCCTTCGGACAATAGGACGGCACAGCCGCTTCCGGCGCTAATCCCGGGACCCGCCCGTGAGCTGGACCACCTGCAATAGGTGAACGCGTGTCCGGCGGGCAGGCGTGAAAAGGTGATCTGGTCGGCCAAAAACACATGGCAGCATTTATTCACGTACTTTCCTAAGGACATAGAAAGAACTTCCATAAACTTCGATCTGGATTCTAAACTGCGATTGGTCAGTGTTCACAAACGAGCGCTTTCCGGAAAGATGATTCGCCACCCAAGTTTAAGGGCGAAAATAGACCGAGCAGCGAAAAGAGGAGAAAATAAAGAGGATTTGTTGTGGGGTTGTGGAGCAGCAGAGTCGTCTTGGAGGTCCGCGGCAGTCGACGGACGTCTTCGGCTGTAATTTTGGTGAAGTACAACTTTGCTATTATCTCGTTGAGGCGAGAAGTTCTGTGGTTATAGCTTCTTATCATTACGGTGATCTTGCTTATGCACCGGCGTGTAGGAAAGTGAATTTACGTTGGTGAATCATGTGTTCCGCTCCGTTCCGCACCGGGGTTTCACACTGCTCATTGAGATAGTAGTTCCTTCTTGCTATTTAGTACAATAGGGGATGTCAGTTAATCACTAATCACTGATAGCGAGTAAATTATAAGGCAGAGCCAGACAGTTTAAGGGCCAGTAAATAATGGAGCACCTGAGAATGGTAATCATTGTTTAGTCTCTTTAAAATGCGTTTATGATGAATAAATGTGTTAAAATCACGGCATTTATTCTTTAATAGATAGTATTTTCCTGTACCAGTTACGCGACCGCAACGGTCGCAGGTTCGAATCCTGCCTCGGCATGGATATGTGTGATATCCATAGGTTGGTTAGGTTTAAGTAGTTCTAAGTTCTAGGGGACTGATGACCTCAGAAGTTAAGTCCCATAGTGCTCAGAGCCATTTGAACCATTTGAGCCTGTACCAGTTAATCTTGTCTCTTGTGTACATTTTATAACTTATTCGTTAAAAGAGGGGATGGATTTTGTCGGCTTATCCTGACATTCTGTCGTATCCACAGGATACGATTACGAAACGGGTACGTTATCACCAGACAGTTTACATAATTAATGAGAATAACGTACTCCTACTGTGGGAAGTGTAAGTGTAAGGGCGACTTCAGTAGCGTTAAAATATTTATTGTGGAAATTATCGCTTGTACGTACTCATGGCAGGTCTCCGCCATCAGTAGCCAGTAGAGGAAGTGAAGGTACGTTAGACGTTTTCCAATGAGTCCTGCGCAACCCAATGTAAACTGGCAGTCAGAACGTGCCGTGAGTGTGTGAAGAATATTTCCGACCTGATGAGCGCTCTGCGGATATTATTTATATTATTCTAAATTCAGGTCATTGTTGTGGCTTAGTTGAGACTGCTGATGGAAACATTTCGGGGTATAAGGTCGTGGTCCACGGAACTTTTCTGTTCCTAACGTTCTGTCCTGAACTGAGCTGGATATCTTTGGAGGCGTTGCTCCTGCGTCGAGTCTCCTTGAGACTGTGTTCTTGAGACTGTCAGAAAGAATTTTCCAGCTGGCCCTTTCCGTTCTTTTCAATGGGCGCTTCAGTTTCGCCTGTACACGATTGAACTGCATGAAATGCTCAAATTTTATGCGTCGCCAATAGCATTTCTGCAATAGCGGAAGCACACTTTTCGTCCCACCAAATTGGTAAACGTGCGCTTCCCGGACCGAACACCGTACAGCGGTTCTCGGTATTTGCTGCGTGTTCCACCATTTGAAGTAATGTAATATTCTCTCCCCAGGCATCGTTACGTTCAGCACAGTCGGTCAGTTCCCCCTGAATCTCCGGGTGATATGCTTTACAGTCGGCTTATATGGTATTCCATTTGGAAATGGGAGAGTGTTTTTTATCAGCACGTCCGTAGTATGGCAGCATTATCCAAATTAGTAGGTGGTACCTGTAGTACCTCCCACGTGGCGGCTATCGCAGTGTTAGGCGATGAGAAACAGATCTGCAGGGTACTGGCACCTTGTCGTGGCCTGGTGGGCTAATTATGTGTACCATCGTTCACTATTCTAATATCGTCCTGTTCTGTTACGTCTGTTAGCAGTCTTACTATCCCGTCAGTACGTGGCAGATCCCAAGCCCAATTATGCGCACTCACAGTAGATTACCTATGATTATCTCTTGGTTATCGACAACGCAGACCAGTTCACGCAATTGTTCACAAGTTATATTCTTGTCTGGTGCTCTGCATACTGATAAGATGTTTATATTACATCCTGAAGCCTTTGAAGTCAAAACTATCGCATCAGCAGTCTTCGCACTGAGACCTAAATGCAGCAGCGTGTAGACGGGTCCATATTTAGTCGAGATAATAGCAACTCCGCAGCCATTATCGCAATCTGTTCGCAGGAGGTGATAGCTCGGAACTGGCATATGCTGAGTCGGATGTAACCAAGTCTCTTCATCAACTGAGGCTCATACGTCTGGCCAAGCAAACTCTCTTTGTCTAACCTCAGTGAACGATCATCCGACTGTAATTTTTGTTTAACAATGTTAGCCATTATGGACAGAGAATGAAGTGAGAGCTGAAAGAGTGAGTTCTTTGATATCAGTACCAAATGTGGACGATAATTGTAGCGGTGGGCTAACCTGCCGGAGTATCGTGAATAACATGTCATAAATTTGATCAACCAGTGAATCTAGAATGGTCTCATCGTCCGGGAATCTGTGGTATTTTGGCGGGAAGGGATTACCGGAAACGAGTGTGACATCACACTGGCTTGGCATCCAGTGGCTTTGGGCAGAGGAGAGAGCTGCGTCCTCGTTGCTGGCCGCTGTGGCTCCCTGCAGCTGCACTCCGCTCCAGGTGTTCCGCTGGGTGTTTGATGGGGCAGCGGCTGACGCTGAGGGGCAGATGTGATGCACGTCGCTCCGTGAGCTGAAATGTCAGTAGCGTTCGATGCAGTCTGCATGTTCTCTGTCCAGCATGCTGCAACTGCTGTCGGAAGGGGTTCGAATAAGCTATTTTCCTGTGTTAAAAATTCGGTTCGGATTCTTTTTATCCCGATTGATAGAAATATTTAAACAGCATTTACGGTCAACATTCTCACAAAATATCTGTTATTTTAATGTAATGTAAGCTTAAAAACATTAAATATCAAGCTCTGGTCACGTGATCGAAAACGCTCTGTTCTACATCTACATCTACATTTATACTCCGCAAGCCACCCAACGGTGTGGGGTGGAGGGCACTTTATGTGCCACTGTCATTACCTCCCTTTCCTGTTCCAGTCAAGTGTGTTTTGCGGGAAGAACGACTGCCGGACATTCTCCGTGCGCGCTCGAATCTCTCTAATTTTACATTCGTAATCTCCTCGGGAGGTATAAGTAGAGGGAAGCAACATATTCGATACCTCATCCAGAAACGCACCCTCTCGAAACCTGGACAGCAAGCTACACCGCAATGCAGAGCGCCTCTCTTGGAGAGTCTGCCACGTGAGTTTGCTAAACATCTCCGTAACGCTATCACGCTTACCAAATAACCCTGTGACGAAACGCGCCGCTCTTCTTTGGATCTTCTCCATCTCCTCGGTCAACCCGACCTGGTACGGATCCCACACTGATGAGCAATACTCAAGTATAGGTCGAACGAGTGTTTTGTAAGCCACCTTCTTTGTTGATGGACTACATTCTCTAAGGACTTTCCCAATTAATCTCAACCTGGCACCCACCTTACCAACAATTAATTTTATATGATCATTTCACTTTAAATCGTTCCGCACGCATACTCCCAGATATTTTACAGAAGTAGCTGCTACCAGTGTTTGTTCCGCTATCATATAATCATACAATAAAGGATCCTTCTTTCTATGTATTCGCAATACATTACGTTTGTCTATGTAAAGGGTCAGCTGCCACTCCCTGCACCAAGTGCCTAACCGCTGCAGATCTTCCTTCATTTCGCTGCAATTTTCTAACGCTGCAACTTCTCTGTATACTAGAGCATCATCAGCGAAATGCCGCATGGAACTTCCGACACTATCTACTAGGTCATTTATATATATTGTGAAAAGCAATGGTCCCATAACACTCCCCTGTGGCACGCCAGAGGTTACCTTAACGCCGGCCGCAGTGGCCGCGCGGTTCTGGCGCTGCAGTCTGGAACCGCGAGACCGCTACGGTCGCAGGTTCGAATCCTGCCTCGGGCATGGATGTGTGTGATGTCCTTAGGTTAGTTAGGTTTAACTAGTTCTAAGTTCTAGGGGACTAATGACCTCAGCAGTTGAGTCCCATAGTGCTCAGAGCCATTTGAACCATTTTTTTTTTTTTTTTTTTTTTGTTACTTCAACGTCTGTAGACACCTCTCCATTGAGAACAACGTGCTGTGTTCTGTTTGCTAAAAACTCTTCAATGCAGTCACACAGCTGGTCTGATATTCCGTAGGCTCTTACTTTGTTTATCAGGTTAAAGTGCGGAACTGTATCGAACGCCTTCCGGAAGTCAAGGAAAATAGCATCTACCTGGAAGCCTGTATCTAATATTTTCTGGGTCTCATGAACAAATACAGCGAGTTGGGTCTCACACGATCGCTGTTTCCGGAATCTATTTTGATTCCTACATAGTAGATTCTGGGTTTCGAGAAATGACAGGATACGCGAACAAAAAACATGTTCTAAAATTCTACAACTGTTATTGGCTGATGCTGTGATGACGTCACAGGCTAGGAGTGAGACGAAGCTATGACTGTGTTACAGGACCGTTAGCAGGAGTTACGAGGTTTTTACGTACTTTTACTCCAAACGGTTTAGCTATTTAGTGATGGAAAACGCAATTATAACTTTTAAGTAACAATAGAAAGGAGTTTTGTGAACGCTGATAGTGGAAGCCTTGAGAAAGCTGATGCTTCATATACAGCGGTGATATGTCCAATGACGGACAATCTTTTTCCTGCCCCCTGCAACATCATCAGACTCACTCAAAACCAAGGAACTGTAGAACATTAGCAAATAGGTTCGTATTTATAGCTAGATTGTCGACTGTAAGTCATGAGCTACGACCCAAAGCACAACAAAATTATTCTTGGTAAAACTTAGTGCTGATTTCCTATCAAGAAGACACTCAGCCATACACTCTATACAGAAAGCATTCGGTGGTGCAATGGATAGCGCACCCGACTACGGAAAAAAAGGTCACATTTTCGAATCCTGGAATAGTCATACATTTTAATAGTTTCACACGAAATACGTAAATAGCGTTAGCAAGAACTGACTGTAGCTGTTGTTTAGATTGTGGGATGCACTATATATAGCTTTACATTAATCTTAGTCTGAGACACGAACCACAAAGGATAAATTGATTTATTTTGCGAACAAACAATTCACTTTTTTGGAAAGCATTGCTACTAGTGAAGTCCACAGTACAACGAGGTGTAGGTCGATTAAGCTATGCCGGCCGAAGTGGCCAAGCGGTTCTAGGCGCTTCAGTCTGGAACCGCGCGACCGCTACGGTCGCAGGTTCGAATCCTGCCTCGGGCCTGGATGTGTGTGATGTCCTTAGGTTAGTTAGGCTTAAGTAGTTCTAAGTCTGGGAGACTGATGACCTCAGATGTTAAGTCCCATAGTGCTCAGAGCCATTTGAGCCCTTTTTGATTAGGTTATACGGAGAGACATAAGGTGTGTACAACATGCAGATGACACAAACGTATGGGCTGTAATGTTTGTCAGTGTGAACTAACGTTAGTGCCTGAAGCAGACTTATCTTTATGTGAGATCATGAACTGCAAAAGTTTAAACAATAAGGATCATACCTAGACAGTAGGAAGATAACAAAATTGTTTCTAATAAAAAACGGGTGTCGTCACATTAACCAGAAAATATTTTTTTTTAATTATTCGTAAGAACAGCGATTGTAAATGTAAACGCATGTGAACAGCAAGGAATACACAGTAATATTACGTTTCTGATCGGTGTGGTGAAGTTTTGTAATTGTGATTTAGTTTTCATACGAGAGGACTCTCGAGTCGTTTTGCAAATAAGTTCAAATGTTCTTTCGGGTTATATTCGTAACAGCAATCTGTGGACATCGCGTTATAAAATTCGACGGTTTACCCCTGTAACAGCTACCGAATAACGGAGGTGTATTTAGGTGAAAATACAATTCTCGCTAGGAGTTTAATTTACGCTGAATGACGCTATCCTTCATTGTAACACTGGGAGAGCATATCTCGGAGATGAGTTAATGTTAACTCCGCAGTGCAAGACCCTGGTGACATCCATTCGTTATGGTTTTTCCAACTTTGCCGCTAGGGTATGATAACCAGACCTCCCGATCCTCACAATAGCTCCTCAGGCAACCATATAGCGGCCCTGGACACTCTTTCTCTGGCAAGCAGGAGAAGAGCGAAGGCCACCACAGATTGTCGAAGGCGCCACTGATGTCCACCATGATGGCAACAAAGTACTTGTACGGGGCTGAGCCACAGACCTCAGCCGCCAGGGCGATTGCATTAGTTGCAAATCGCCCAGGCCTGAAGCCGAACTGCTTGCTGCTCATCCCACACAGCACTCGGCGTGCAGTCAGTCTGTCAGCTAGCAATTTCTCTAGGAGTTTTCCAAACACTTCTAATAAACAAATGGGTCTATATGATTTAGCTTCAGCTGGGTATTTGTCAGGGCCTTTCTTAATAATTACCACGTTAGCGAATTTCCAGATTTTCGGGAATCTTTCTTGCCTGAAGCATTCATTGAATAGGTGGGTAAGTGGTGTTACCAGCTGAGGGGCTAAGAACTGCACCACCTCCGCCACAATGGCGCCTGGCCCGGGGGCTTTCCTTCTCTTTGGAGATTTGATGTGGGCTGCCACCTCCTCTTCAGGAAAAGGGTAGACTGGCCCATCATTAGCGTGTCTGTCGAGATCTTCATTCCGTAATTGGTGCTGATCTTCATCAGGCAGCAGGGACCGGAGGAAGACCTCAGCAGTCTCGTGCCAGGATTCCGTCATCCCGTCCCTATGCCTGATCGTTGATATCATCATTGGGGGGCGGATCTTTTCCCTAACTAGCTTGTAGGGTACTCCCGTGGGTCCAAAGCTAATTGATTCAGCACAAAACATTCCCAACCTTGTATCCTGACCGCCCCCGTTATTGCGTGCAACGTTGTTGAATTTCTCTTATTGTCAGTTTCAGCTTTGTAGCAACTTGATTATCTGTTTCTCAGTCTGAATCGTATAGCGGTTAATTTGTTGTTAAGATTTCTGATTGTGGCAAGTGAACTCAAAATAACAAAGAGGAAGTGTTCAATCCAAGGAAAATATTCAGAAGGTTAGTTTTTCATAAAATGACAGAGAAGTGACTATGAAGTAGTTGTGTAATTCTTAATTGTTATGTCTTCACCCATTACGTATGGGGAAAGAGCAAATACTAATGATCACTGCACTCAGAAATGGACTATTTGGTTTCAGATTCATTTAAATGGGACAAATTATTAACTGTAGAGGAATTAGCAACTGCTATCATACAGTTCAACCTCATATCTCTTCGAAATGTGTGCGTCTAAGCTAGCTCCAAAGTTTTTAATGATTCTGAAGCAGCAAAAAATGTGACGCTGGGCAGAATAAAATCAACAGCAATTGCGAAATCAGTCTTAGCGTCCGACACTCTCAAACAAATATGCGATGATTTTTCAAAGATCCATTAATTTGATTTCGTAGCTACAGACGTTACTAACCACGAAGCCGACAAAATATGTCCGTTAATTGTTCAGTAGTTTACACCGAAAAATAGCGTTCGAGTGAAATTTCCTAAATTGACTTCTCTGGCAAACGAAACTGCCTCTATAATAAGTACGTTTTGCATCACTGTCTTAGATGAGAGTGAAACTGATAAAAGCACGTTTTATCGTGACAGTGCCAACAGTAAGTTTGGAGGACTGCAACGAACTGGTACAAAGATGTCCTCACGAAAATGAACAGTGAAGTCAACGAAAACCTTCTAGGAACTGGATGTCCCGTACACATATTACACAGTGCTGCAAAGACAGCCGCTGACTTGATGAGTATTGATGTGGAAATATTTTCAGTTTTCGGTTACTTCTTCAGGTACACAGTACGAACGGAGCGACTAAAAGAATTGTGTTGGTATATTGACGTGCAGTATCATGAATCGTTGTCACAAACGAGACTGAAGTGGTTCAAATGGCTCTAAGCACTATGGGACAACATCTGACGTTATCAGTCCCCTAGACTTTGAACTACTTAAACCTAACTAAGGACATCAAATGGTTCAAATGGCTCTGAGCACTATGGGACTTAACTTCTGAGGTCATCAGTCCCCTAGAACGTAGAACTACTTACACCTAACTAACCTAAGGACATC
This sequence comes from Schistocerca piceifrons, assembly GCF_021461385.2. Classification (NCBI taxonomy): domain Eukaryota; kingdom Metazoa; phylum Arthropoda; class Insecta; order Orthoptera; family Acrididae; genus Schistocerca; species Schistocerca piceifrons. The sequence goes on from NC_060143.1 coordinate 561,250,145, forward strand.
ACACACATCCATGTCCGAGGCAGGATTACAACCTGCGACCGTTCCAGCAGCGCGGTTCCGGACTGAAGCGCCTAGAACCGCTCGCTCGTAGCAGCTGACGTGGTTGTCTTTGTTTGTAGCGGTAGAGAAAATACTGAAACTGTATGATGCTCTTAAGACTCTCGGAAGAAAAAAAAACACCCCATTTAATGACAACTCTCTTCGAGAATCCGCTGACTGAGCCATATTTATGGTTTCACCCTTGTCAGATGATTGTATTTCAGAGACAAATTCTTAAACTCGAGGATGCAAATACCAGATTGTAACAGCTACTATTTTGGAAGATGTCGGAGTGATGCGACGGCTTGAAGAGGAAAAATATGTACCATCTATCTTGGAGAAAATAGAGGCTGAATCAGAAATTTAATTCTGATACTGAACAGTTTTATGACACATGTGTACATTATTTTAAAATATTGTCAATGTAGTTGAAAGCCTTTTCCGTTTTCAAACGGATGTTGCTGGTTTCAGAGGCTGTTTGGAATGATGTGACAAGGACAATAATATTTCTGCAAGATAAAGGATTATCAAAAGACGGTAGTGCATCGTTCGACCAGTTCTGCTTCCTCAACCACTTTACTGCATCACAACGCAGAAAGAATAGCAAGAACTGATGTAGTAAATAGTGTAAGCAGAAACGCATCAATTTCTTTTAACGGTGTCTGCTGGTAGAGCAATACTCGCAATTATTTAGTTTGTGTGGGTTCATCTTTCGTGGCCCAGGATCCAATTCTAACGTGGAACAATATGCTCTCTCATGAATGTCCAGTGGATTGAGGAACGAAATGCAGGGTGTTTCAAAAGGAATCTACGGGTTTTAAGGCTTTCTAGCATATATTACATTCACCCTACGATTATAAGTAATACCCCAAATGAAAGAGAAACACAGTTTTTCTGCCGGCTGCGGTGGTCTAGCGGATCTAGGCGCTCAGTCCGGAACTGCGCGACTGCTACGGTCGCAGGTTCGAATCCTGCCTCGGGCATGGATGTGTGTGATGTCCTTAGGTTAGTTAGGTTTAAGTAGTTCTAAGTTCTAGGGGACTGGTGACCAAAGCTGTTAAGTCCCATAGTGCTCAGAGCCATTTGAACCATTTTTGAACAGTTTTTCTTATAGTTATTCAGTGTAAACACCGATCACACAGCGAGTCGATAGACGAGCTTTTCCGCAACCTTGAGCAATGTGTCAGGAGTAACTGTTGCATTAACACTGTTTCTGAAGTCGGATACATCAGCTGGTATCGGAGGCACATGCACATGGTCGCGTCAGAACGTGTGTGAATGTGGAGGTGATGCATAAAATGCTGTGTCAGCCGGCCCCTTGTGACCAATCAGCCGGTAGCCTGCAACATCGCTTAGCCAGTCTTGTACTGAGTTATGCCAGTGAGGCGGGAACCATCTTGCTTCCAAATAAAGATGTGTTGTTTAGCTTCTCTCCATTGAGGCCCAGGCCATAGCTGTGACACATCAAGATAAGAGACATCAGTTACAGTTGATTCACCAAAAAAAGAAGGCCCATAAACTTTCCGCAGGGATATTTCTTGCGGCTAAGCGTGAATATCAAATACCGGCCTTACTTTGAGGAAGAAATTTGTGAGGATGTACGTCTGGAGTACAGCATTGTATGGTAGTGAAACATGGACTGTGGGAAAACCGGAACAGAAGAGAATCGAAGCATTTGAGATGTGGTGATATAGACGAATGTTGAAAATTAGGTGGACTGATAAGGTAAGGAATGAGGAGGTTCTACGCAGAATCGGAGAGGAAAGGAATATGTGGAAAACACTGATAAGGAGACGGGACAGGATGATAGGACATCTGCTAAGACATGAGGGAATGAGTTCCATGGTACTAGAGGGAGCTGTAGAGGGCAAAAACTGTAGAGGAAGACAGAGATTGGAATACGTCAAGCAAATAATTGAGGACGTAGATTGCTAGTGCTACTCTGACATGAAGAGGTTAACACAGGAAAGGAATTCGTGGCGGGCCGCATCAAACCAGTCAGTAGACTGATGACCAAAAAAAACAAAAAAAAAAAGCGTGAAAGATCTGCACTGGTTCAACACGTTCCTCAGTCACTCTTTGTCATTCTGTACTCTTCCCATTGCACACAGGAGTACAGACAAAATTGTTTGAGTTGCTCCTCATTTGGTGAACGTGTAGTGTAGTGGCAACTTCTGACACTGAATGTAACAGCAGCACCAAATGTAGCGGGAAGAGGTAGAAGGCATGGCATTAAGACTCGTCCGAGCTTTCAAAGTGATTTATTGTTTCCAACTACAGTGCCACCATTCCTCTCGGTCTGCATCACCAGTTCCTGCAGTACTGAGGACAGCGCTTCACTGTCTGCGAAATGGCTTGGCACTGAATGGCTGCCTAAGCAACCCGTGCAACGCCCTGCGGTGTGTCGGTCTTGTACGGCTGCGGAGTTGTGTCGACATCAGGACGCCAGCAGTCGACTCAGCGGTCTTCGCCCCTGACGCCTCAGCGTCACTTGCTGGAACCCGCTGCATGCTTCTTTGCCACCCTGACTTAAGATCGCAGCGACAACAAGCGCCCGTGATCGAATCTGCGGCACTCATCTCAGGATACCTCCAGAGTGTGTTGGGAGCCAACAAGACTGCCCGCAGTAGCGAGCCATGGCGTGGCCGACTGCTGGCTGGCTGCAGACCCTGTGTTGCCCTCAGAGGTTAGAATCAGCGACCCACCGTGGACTGGAACGCTGGCGCCCCATCTGCTGCTGCAGGTGGTCGGTAGTGTGACACGCCCCGCCATCCAGGAGAGCTGTCACACTTGAATGTCCCGTGTTGGCCTCAGAGAGTGGAACAGTGACCCGCCCTGGACTGGAGCGCTGGCGCCCCATCTGTTGCTGTGTGCAGCCGTTAGTGTGGTACGCCCCACCGTCCAGGAGAGTTACCACACTTGAATGCTTCGTTACTGAACCAGCACCTATTTATATGCGACTGTGCGCCTCTATTTTGCTAAACGCGCTGCAACGCGTCACGTACTCATAACACTTAGGTTGGCCAGTGGGTCCCTTCTGCCTGTGAATTGCGCCATGCAAGCCGCTGTGTGTACTTTTTCCAGAGGTTCTAGGCCCTTGAGGCCTCTGTTTTACTTGCAACTGCTGGTGAGAGTAACTCACTGTAAACAGGGCCGCGCCTGTCTGTAATTTCTGCACTCAGAAGTATTGCACCAAAACTGACATTTCCTAACCCAAACGGTAGTGCCGCTACAAACGTAATAAATGCTACAATGACTTAAAATCGGTATGTTCATTTTGAAACACCATGTAGAATACAAATATCAACAGATGAGGCAACGGTGTCTTTAATTAGGAAGTGAGCTGCTGTGACTTTTATGATTACCTCATTTAGCGGCAGGATTTTCTTTTTGAAGCTTAGAACTCTGATAAAAAAACCAAGAGTAGAAGGATCAGAAGTTTTAAAATGGAATTTTGTTAGTTGTTTACAACCAAACCTCTGCATATCAACAAATTTAAATATTTCATGTTGTGTCTCATAACAGCAAGGCGTTAAAACAAAGTAACTCTGTGATTTATTATGTTATCAGAGGTTATTATAATGGTCTGTCTTTGATTTTATAACATTTATAATACGTAATATTAAGTGTTATTTATTTATTTTAGTAAATCAAGTAAAAGCACCTTTTGGTCTTTCACGCTAGAGAATGCTCGCCGGCTGCAGTTGGCGAAAGCGATTGTCAGTACACTGAATGGAACGGTAGCGTTCAGACCAGCGTGCATCAGGCAGTGCTTTGGCTCTGCAGCTGACTTCTCAGCTGTAAAACGAATCGCCTGACACTCGCATTACACCCGACGAACGAACTTGTAATCGACTGGTCACAAGTTGCAGTGGCCATCTGTCGTGTGAGATGGCTCACTATTATGAACGCGCTGGCACGGAACAGCAGTAATTCCGAAAATATAAGAATAGTGCTAGTTCTAATTTCCGTGCTGCTGGGATAACAGACAAGTGTCTGCACTGCTTATTTACATCCATATTGAAATCAGAAAGTGTTGCCTACTGATTAGTTGGATGCCATCTGGTTTTTTGGAAAATGATTGGAAAAATACATGTAGGCCTACGAGCTTCCCTGAACAATTTTAAATTCGTGTATCGCAAGTTTGAGTGCTTCCAAGTGCAATTGACCGGCAAAACAATAAGTGTGAAGATTTTGACCCTTTTATTCAGCTAGATCCTTTTTTTTAAAAAAAAAAAATATCCTCCTCACTACAGCTACAACAGCGGCTACTTGCTGCCCCTCAAACACAGTATGACTCACTGACTGAAGGGCAGCTGTTACCTGAGGTGCCAGGGCAGAGGCCCTACTCGTGTCAGTCACTTCTCTCCTACCGTGAACGGCTCTTGCAACGGTTCGCAATCTGCCAGCTAATAGGGAGTAATTACTCGCATCATTGACTTTTTTTAATCTTAAGAAAAGTGTCCCAGCCTGTCCCGGTTTCTGCTACGACCATTATTAATCATTTTAAGAGAATTGTTCCAGTTTGTCAGACAGAAGTTATGGAAAACCAAGTCCCGCTGCAACACCGAGAGAGCTGCGCGAAGTCGAAGGATGGGCGTTTAGTGATAGATGACGTCATTACTGCTTGGGATCCCTCATTACTCAACAGTGAGTCGTAATCTGGAATTGATGATAGTGATGGCTCACTATGCAGACAACGTCATCAGAATGGGCAACGTCCATTCGTGCCTCATTACGCAATGAGCGATGGTGACACGTGCGACAGTGTCTGCCTACAGATATGTCCACATTTACGTCTATATGTAATGCATTGGTTGTAAGTAAGTACCAATATTGAGCATGTTAAGATGTAAACGTATGCTTGTCCGAAACTTCTCTTTGCTTATTTCCAGTGTAATTTGAGCATTTCATTATTATTATAACTACATTACATTACTATCTTTCCGTAAAACTGGTTAATAGCCTGCATTCCGTAACACGATACTCAGAAGTGGTGGAAACAATTTTAAACCCATAAATCTTGCTACAGCAGAATGAGTGTAATGGAAAATCCTGAGCAACAATTTGTTCACTGGTTTGCGACACTAAAATCAGAACTGTTTGCTTACAGCAAAACAAACGCGTCTCGAAGAGTTAATTCTATGTTGCAAGAGAACGTTAATCGACCCTTCGCTCAATCATGGAAAAAATTCCTAGTGCCAGTTCATTAATATTTCCAGCCCTTAAGTAATTACTGCGTAGAATTTCAAATATGTTCATGAAATCGAGTTCAAGCGGTATAATATTTAATGACACATTTAGCACTAATACTTGTATACGAAATCAATTGTACATTATATCTTCACGAAAAAATGTTTATTTTGAGTCCTGATACATTTTTCCAGTAGGCTGCAGTTTGTTCATTAACAGAACTGGATTTATCCATCCTGAAAATCGAAGCAGAAACTGCTGAATAAAATAAGAAAACTCGTTGTCAAATTGTTACAGAACTTCAAAGTCGCCTTAGTTTCAGTGTCTTCGCCTACAACGTTGCTTTAAAACACCAATTATAGCAACAGCTATGGTCGTACGTCAACATATACGTCTATGGCAGCTCTCATCGTCTTGTGTATTTATTCACATATCACAAACAGAAATAACATATGCCGGAACTATTACCACGAATTTTAATGTTTTTCAGTTCCTTTTACTATTAAATTTACTGAAATTATACACTCTCACTAACATTTAGCATCTATATAGACCAGAGACCTTCCGATTGAAAGCTGGAGCTGAAATCAATCTACTAGCAGAATTAATATCAATCTTCTAGCAATCAAATGTTCACACTTCATTGAATGAACAGCTTCAAATAGTTCTTTATTTCTCAGTGAGTTAATGTCTCTGAGACAAGTCTGCAACATACACGCCACATGCTATTTCGACTTGTCGTAAGAAAGGCAAAACCATAACAGTCATTTATATCAGACGCTAATGTTCATGATGTCCTTTTAATATTATTTGACGTACAGTTCCTCACTTACATACGTGATCGAACAGTTTATTAAAATTTTCAGAACAACGGGAGTGCGTCGTTCATCTTTGAAAACTTGATTCCTACTCTCAAATAATTATTCTATGTAATCAGTCAACAGTTTCCAGAAAGTGGAGACATGCTACTTTTTCACTGTGAGTGGCCAATGAGCATATTTACTGCGGTTGTATAATCAGGTACTTCCCTGTCCATACAATCATAAGCCGCCAATTAATTTTAATTTTCTTCCGGATTACAGCCTGAAATAAAACCAGATGAACTTTAAATGTTCACAGGCTATAATTTTATAGTAGTTTGTTAATATTTCTGCGCATTTGATTCACGTCTTAATTTTACGTTTTTGTTTGTTATATATTTCTGTTTGCTACCGTACAGTAAACAATAAAGTAGTTAGTTGTCACAGACTTATTTCTTTTGTCGAAAGCTGATTATCATTGCATAATGTTCAGGATTACTTACGGAAACTCGTTCGCGAACACAAGCGAAAATCCTGAAAAAAAATGTCAGTTTTGTAAATAGTGCAGCTCAAAGATACCGTCTTTTTAAGATATTTTGGGGACATTTTAATTTAATTGGTCTCACACTTTTTTTCCATAATTGTCTTTTGCGTTGCAATTGAAATAAAGCACGGTTATTATTTGTGTGTAGAATTGGTACACATACCTCAAAATAAAAACAATGTAAAAGCTAATTTTTTGTGGAAGTTATTTGTACTATTACGTTTAAAGTAGACTTTAAAAAAGATATTGCTGTCTCAAATTATGGTTACAATTTTCTTTAATAATGATTATCAAAGATTTCGGTAATTAACCCACAGTTTTTGTTTAAAAAAGTCTATGATTTTCAAATTAAAATCATAACAATAGTCTCCTTTTTAGTTAAGTGTGTTTTAAGACAGCATATAGCCCTGTGTGTTTCACAATTTTTCAACAATGCTTTCTATAACATCATAAAAATCAACTTTTCGCAAATTCAAGTAGAAGATAAAACTTGTTTCTTTATCTAACCTGCAAAACACTAATGTATGTCAGGTCCTTATTCATCTTGTTTCTAGCGTTATTCTTCTTCAAACTTCTTGTTCTTGTTCTTGATTCTTAAATGCCTTATTTCTCTGCTTCGAAGCGCCGCCTGCCGTCATTGGCCATTAAAGCCCTTCGTGTATTTAGTTCAAGAGGTACTTCCATCAATTCCATAACATTAAACCTTGACACTGCACCTTCACTGAAACATAGTAGAGCATCCTCCACACCTATTTTCAAAATATTACCCAACTAAAACATTTTCTTGTATCCGTTCCCGTACAAAGTTGTCAAAGTCTTATTTGGGTCTTTAGTCCTGCTTCCCTAATAATATATATAGGGCTTACACCTTCCATTACAGCAAATGGCAAAGAATGCTTATGGTTGTAGGTCATAACTTGAATAATAGCCACCTGGCAGCCAAACCATGACTCACTGCCAGATGGGCAGAGTACATGACACGCGTAATCTGTGGGTGTTTTATGAAAGAACGTAGCCCATACTGCCTTTCTCAAAGGATATATTTTGATAGGTTTTGAAAGATTTCCAACTAATTCCACAAATAGTGGCAAAATAATGACTAAACACTCTGTATACACAAACGTAAAGCAAACATGATATTCTCACAGGTTAGTCAACATTAAAGACCAAAAATACATAAAAAACAATCAAGCGATGACCAAATTCTGTTCTTAAAATAGCTGTGTCGATATCGGAAATCGTCATATGAGTAGCCACTTACAAAATTCCACTAATTTTCGGACTTCCTTGGGTGCAACATCCTCAAAGTAAACATCGTCTTGTTCAGGAAGCTGCCGAGAATTTTTAAGATAAAAGTTTAAAAACAGCTTTTTTGACAGCAATTAAACAGGAAGTAAGAAAATTTAGGGTGTAATTTTCAGTTGACAGCGGAGTAAAATAAGGGATTGCTGGACAAGGACATGGAAGACAATCAGCTACTTCCTTCTCAAGTAGCCTAGCAGCCACATTAATTCATGAAGGAATACCACTGACTGCCTATGTCTGAACGGCCAATTCGGGATTTGGAGTCTCTTAAAGCCCTTAGCATGTCCTTACCTTACCTCTTGCACTACATGAGACGGCTAGTCCTTTCGACTGATACCAATAAACACACTACGATAATATCCTCATCATTTGAATGGGTTCATAATCGGGCTGTTTTTAAAAATTTCGCTACTGCTGACACTTACCAGCTTCAATCAGCTACTCAGTGCAGTTATGTTTGTTATCTTCGTGCTTTATGCACACAACTGACGAAGTGATATTCAGTTTTGTTTCACTGTCACTAGTTCTTCGAAATGTGCGTTGCTTCGAATGGGAAATAAGCAACAATCGCTGAGACAATCTGACTTGAAAAAGTGGATGAGGGACAAGAAATTAACTGACTCCTCGTCGCTTTCTGTTATTAGAGTCTCATGATGAGCAGCTTTTTATTTAACCTGAAGGAGATAACTGTTGTCTTGCAAATGAAACGTGTGACATGGTGAGAATCGCGTGAATGCGGAATATACAAACATGACTTTTGGGATCGGAAATTCGGAAGTAGGGACTGCAAAGACGATGACATCTATGTATAACAATAACCAGGACGTGTAACTATGAACAAAATTTTATAATAAGAAGCAGATTTTGTTTCTTAGTAAACACAGAGAGGATAGATATAGAACTTGTCATCGGGAACGTTTAACCACAGCACTGATACTCGTGTCCCTGAGATTTCTTTTATATGAGCATAAAATACGACCGATAGCAACCAAAAAATAAAAATAATGCTATTTGAGCAGCGAAAGGTATAGGACAAGAAACACAGTCTTCTTCTGCTGATTACATTTTGCTGAGAAACTAGTCGTTGCTCATCAAACGATACTCAAATATGCAAGTTACAGCATGACCTAAAATATTTCAAGTGCAGAAAACTTGGGAACAGATCTATCTACGACTAAAAATTCTGTATTGGAGTCGTATTTTGGAATATACCAACCACAAGAATAAGGCATCGACGTGAGGAATATAGCTACCTCTTTTTTTATAAGTAATTTACATTGTAACTTGCAATGAATAATTTGCATGGTATTAAACAGAGCCGTAGGAGATAAGCATCGAAGGGTCAGAAATAAATTAGTTCAAGGAACACGTAATTGAGCCCATTGAGTGTAGGTACTGCTCGTGTAGAAACTGGCTCGTTAAAGAACATCGTATAGGTTGCATAAAACGTTCTAGAAGACTGCTGATCCGAAATATGGAGACTAAACTTCAATGTTGGATGAAGGATTCGATGGAGTGTTGCGAAAAGGGATTTTCGAAAAGCTGGTGTTGCAGTTACCGTAGGAGGGAATGATGGCGCCTTATTTACGCGAAAAAACATTACAAACGTTGCGCTGGCTAAACGGAATACTGTATTTCAGTGTTGATCGTTGTTGTTAAGTAAAACAACAGGCGAAAGCTGAATGTGTGCTACAGTTCAACTCTTTACTTTCCGTTGGTCACACGGAACATCTTATAGACTGAGACAGTTGTTCTGCCATGGGAATAAACATTTACCAAAAGTTGAAATTTATTAAAAATGGCCAATCGATGTAAACAATTTTTAACGTTTAAGGTCTCAGTAGGATCATACTCTTCCATTCGTAAGCAACATTAATACAAGTTGAGTGCTTGCCTCATATCATTTAATTCATATTTAACACCAGAGCTTTGGGAAAGTAAGGTCCGATGGGGTGCGAAGTGGAAACCACAGTGAAAATCCGATGAAGCTTTGCACAGATGTGTTGGGCAGTGTCTCTAGCACGCTCGTCGATCGTATCACGTCGCTCTTTTCAGTTCTGTGCACACAGTGAGCACGTAAAGATGCTTAGAACAATAGGGTCTCCAAAAAACTACGAAGGCCTGGCGTGAGATTTCGCCTGATATCATGCAGTCCACATAACATAACTGCCATACGTTTCCTTCTGCTTGACAATTCTTGGCCACACTCTGAAGGGGCAATGAAGATGCTCGTGCAGCGTGGTCGATGGGAAGTGTTTGATCACACACAATAGAGCCCGTAGTTGACTCTCCCTCAGTTTCATCTCTGCTATGTTCTGGCACAGACAGCGAGGTGTAGACCAGCGTTGAGAATTGTCAGGAAGCACAGGCGGCTTCCTTCTATGACGAGGGTATTGGAAAGTTGGTACAACGCTACGACAGATGTCTAAATCTGAGTGGCGTCTATGTGGAGTAGTAGCTGGAAGGTGTAGCTAACAGTTACAAATACAAATTTGTGATTTTCACAATGGTTTTCATTTTGCGACCGATCCGACCATACTTTCCGTATGGGCAGCGCACGTTTAATACCTGTTTGTTTCTTATAAATTCTCTAACAATGTAACCAATGGCCCTTCTCAGGGATTTCATTTCTGTTTATTCCATAGATATTTCGTTCCTTCCTCTTCAGAATTTAGTTTTCACAAACGTAACACAGCGTAGACTGTATCGTCACACTATAAAATTTTGCTTGTATGTACTTTCTTGTGTGGCTGGTGAGCGTTTTGCGTAAAGTTCAACTCATTAATTGCAGTTTAGCATTAAAAAAAAGACGCACCACAAATGTGTTATCCGAATGTGATGTACATGTGTACACACACATACACGAGTTATTACAGTTCAGCAACAAGGATGATTTATTCAAGAGAAACAGCTTCGCAAACGGAGCTATTGAGCAACACGTTCGTCCACCTCTCCTCCTCATGCAGGCCGTTATACGGTTTGGAACTGACTGTTAGAGTTGTTGGATGTCCTCCTGAGGGATACTGTGCCAAATTCTGTCCAATTGGTGCCTTATATCTTCAAATCCGAAGGTGGTTGGAGGGTCCTGCCCATTGTGTTTCAAACGTTTTCAATTGGGGAGGGATCCGCCGAACTTGCTGGCCAAGGTAGGGTTTGGTATGCACGGAGACAAGCATTAGAAACTCTCGTCCTCTGAGGGCAGGCATTATTCTGTTGAAATGTAAGCCCAGGGTCGCTTGCCATGAAGGGCAACAATAGGAGTGTAGCATATTGTCGACGTACCCGTGTGCTGTAAGGGTTCTGCGGATGACAACCGAGGAAGTCCTGCTACGAAATGAAATGAAACCTAAGACAATTCGGGCCGTATGGCGGGCGACAAACAGGTTGGTATCATAGGGCAGTCTGGAGCGTCTACAGACATGTCTTCACTGGTCACTGAGGTTCGTTCGAAGTGGGACTCATCACTGAAGACAATTCTATTCCAGCCACTGAGATTCCTGGCGGAACACTTACAGCGCAGTGGACGTCGGCAGTATTCTACGCCCCGTTTTATTGCCCTTCAGGGAAAGCTATCCAGGGCTCACATTTCAGCTACATAATGCCCGCCCGCACATGGCGGAAGTTTTACTGTTTGTCTTCGTGCTTTCCAAACCCTACTTTAGTCAGCAAGGTTAACGGTTCCCTCCCATAGATAAGGACGTTTCGAGGATCTTGGGCACAGCCCTCCAACCATCTCAGAATTCTATCTAACGTACCAACTCCACAGAATTTAACGCAACATCCCTCAGGAGTACATCCAACGAGACTAATAATCAATGGCAAGCCGAATAACTGCTTGGATAAGGGGCAGACGTGGACCAACGCATTACTGACTTACTCAATTTGAGAAGTTCTTTCTCCTGAATAAATCATCCAGTTTTTTCTGAAATTGGTTTGTCTGTACAGGAACATCACATCTAAGGATTTCCATCCCGTTTAGAAAATTCGTTTGAGGTGTGTCGATTTTTTTTTAGTCTTAGAGTGTATCTCACTTATTTCTCAAATCTGCGTCTATATCACAGAAAATTAAGCATCTGCTAATTTCATATATTATTGTTAGTCACAAGCTTTCTACGCAGTGACATTTCCCCTTTGCAACCTGTGCGCATCCGCATGGTCCCTGCATTGCTACGAACGGCGCAAGCGGCTTCGTCATTAGACGAGATACTATCGGATATCTTCGAAAATTTCAATCAGCTATGTGGAGACCATTCGCCACAGCTGCACGAACGCCAAGCGGATGAGGCACGCGCTTTGCAGTGCCCAACACCCCGCCCAAGTCTTGAACTCCTCCTTCCGAGAGACGGAATGAACCGAATGGAATGCACTGCAGTATTTAGAAACAAGAATCCGGCTGAGCTTGACGCAGCTGAAGTTTGGTAAGTGTTTTCGCATTAGCACACGGCACGCCTAGATGAACTCAGAATGGTTTTTACCGAAGAATGAAGCAGACTTGAGCGCAACATCTCGATCGCAATACCGACAGAATGAAGTGAGGGATCGAAGCCTGTTAGAAAATATTCATAGGATGATTTTTATTATCGTTTAAAAACATCCGAAGCGACGTAGACGCTGTTACCACAAGTAATTAAATATAAAATTCTTGGAGCCGACAATGTCGGAAAATACGCCAGAAGTGTATGACAAATGCTGAACATGTGACATCGCCAGATGAAGTACCTCGCCGCACGGGCAGCCGTTCGGCTTGTGTATCCTACACTCGCCGGTAGAGGGCAACGCTACACATTGCTACAAAACGGGGCATATTTCGAACACCTTTTGTAAATGTAATCTGTAGCACAAGCAAAAGTTACAAAATTACTGTCCTCGCTATAATCAAGCAAAAGCTGTTCTTATCTTGTGTTTCTTTCCTTTTGTCGATTGCCTTTTTGTTTACAGACGTTAATTAGTAAAGAAAGTTTGCGTCATTTACTGGTAACGATGAAATTCTAAAGCTTATACTCGTTTAACTGTGACGCAATATGGCAGGTTTCTACTGTAGGGCACTTTTCAATAAACAACTTGAGACCGTCAGACCGGTTGATAAAATAATAAACCTTACCCCAAGGTAAACACACAATTGCCAAACGCAGTTAAAGTGTCCTGCTTGCCAGACGCAAGACATGAATCCTGATCACCAGACGCTAAAGTCGCGCACGGCGATGTGAGTACTTGGATTGGGATGATGAGGTGCGACAAATAAGAATCACCCTTTACATTGCCCACTGTGATCTCCGTCTTCGTAGATTTCATTGTTGTTGTTGTGTCCTTCAGTCGTAGGACTCGCTCGATGCAGCTGGCATGCAGGTCTTCCTGCATACGTCTCTTCATCTCTGACCTACAGCCATTTGAACCTGCTTAATGTATTCAAGCCTTCGTCATCTCTATAATTTTTACTACCCTCACTTCCCTCCATTACGAGTCTGTCCAGCTCTTGACGTCTCAGCCTGTGTCCTATGAACCGATCCCTCCGTTCTATTTGCGAGTGGAACAGGAAAGGAATGATTGCTAGTGATACAGGCTATCTACCGCCACGCACTATATGATGGCTCGAAGAGCGTCTATGTAGTTGTAGATGTAGATCTTATCATTTGTAAAAAAAATTTTTTAAGATCCTCGTACACTGAAAGTGTACAACTTGCTAGGCACTCTGGGTTTGCCACCAACTTGGTGACCACACAGCATGACTGAATCTTGGCTTTCAGCAGAAGCATATTTATGGTCTGCGTACCATGGTCCCGTCAGAGGTGTTAAGTCTTCTGATACATTGCTAGCCGTACCACTTTTCAGAAACAGAATTAAAAGAAGCACTGCTACTCAGATCTACAATCATTGGTATGAAATTTAATTGTGTGCATACTTTCATGCTGAGTTAGTGACTGAAATGTGTTGGGTATTCTCATCTGAATAATGGTTTACTAGTAAGCTTACAGAGCAGTTTGGTAAAACTGTTCCAGAACACTTAGTTGTCACTGACAGAATTATAATGTCTTCGGCAAAACTCCAAATATTAATTTATGCTCCCTGAACTTCAACACTTTTTCAACATTTCTGCTTTGTCTCCTTCTCTGCTTACAAACGTACAGATTACGTAACATTGGGAATAGGTTACAAGCATGGCCCAGTCCCATTTAAATTACTCTTTCAATAAAATTGACTCTTACAAACTGCTAAATTGTAAATACTCTTTCAGGCCACGTATTTTAAATCTACTAATTTCAGAGTATTCACACATGACAGCGTCTGTCTTCTTCAGAATTGAAATTAATGCCTCATCCTTGGAGTATGATGGTATTTCGCTTGTCTCGTCTATCTTCAATGCATATAGTTTTGTCATGGCTGACTCTCCCAGTGATCTAAATAATTCCTAGGAAATGTTGTCTGCTACACGAGTTTTGTTACCACTTTCGCTTTTTACTATCATGTCAAATTATTCTCTCAGCGTCATATCTCCAATCTCATTTGTAATAACTTCCTTTTCTCTTTCACGAGGCTCACTACTCATGAGAACTATTTATTCAGTCTACGTTCATTTTGTATTTCAGTCCACAAACGTTGACCTTATTATGGCATAAAGCCAAGCGCCGGCACGCCAGTCGGAAACGAAAGGGAAGAGAAGGCTGCGAAAAGAAGTCAGCCAATCGCACGCAGACCGACCTCCCTTCCAGGACGACAACGCGACAGCAGCGGCCCCGATGTGAAGAGGACACACGCACCGTACCCGACTGGTCGGACCCCACTTGGACAGCAGGTTCAGTGTTAGGCACTTCGTTAGCAGCGTCAACATCAGTGACTTCATTAGCTAGCTCTACGTAGCACATCTTGTATGGCTGTTCTGAAGAAGACTGAATTATATTTTATGTCACCCTTGCTAACGACACATCTAGCAAAGTTAAGTGTTGTAATTTTGCAATGAAACACATTAATACGAGTTGTTTGATTGTTTATCTAGCGAAGTGATTAGGCAGGACTCTTAACACAACAAGATTGATGACGAGGCTGGTCGAAAAGATTGGCGATGATGTGAATGAATACCATAGCGACAATCCAGAGACCAGCTGTCAGATTTTGTTTTGACATGTGCTTTCGTGTTTTACTGGCGCCTTAGTCCTACTCTTTCTTTTCCATGCAGGGGTGTGTTTACATGTTTCAAAAGTGTTCCTTACATTTTTTTCTCTATTCACTGTTTTTAGGTGGGTGTACCAGAAATTTTTTTGCTCATGTGCTTATTTTTATTGCTGGCATTGTCTATTTATTGCATTTGCCTATTCCAAAATGAGCAGCCCATCTGTCCTATCCCTGCTCAGGCGCTTCAGCTGCAAGCGATAGATGCAACGCAGCTAACACAGATGTTTCAGTCTCAGACGCAGCAGATTGCAACCCTGCTAAATATGGTACAGCAGTTACTGGCGGACCAAACACCTAATGCAGCGCAACATGCAACAACTGTAGCTCCGAATGCCATACCCAGTGTTGTGTTGGCAGAAGAGCCAACACCGTGTTCCTCGTGGAGTCCGAAATCCACGCGTTTTAGCTCACGCAGGCTGGCGTGAGGAGGGAAGGACTATACTGGCGTGAGGTCTGGAACAAGGAATTAGAATTCAGAAAGCGGACGTAATTAGTTTGATACTTAACTTTAATCCAATAATGATGAACGTCGCTCTTGACTGTACATGATTCACAATATTATCTGTTCAGATTATAGTAACTGAATATGGCGCCTTGCTAGGTCGTAGCAAATGACGCAGCTGAAGGCTACGCTAAACTGTCGTCTCTGCAAATTAGAGCGTATGTAGACAGTGAACCATCGCTAGCAAAGTCGGCTGTCCAACTGGGGCGAGTGCTAGGGAGTTTCTCTAGACTAGACTTGCCGTGTGGCGGCGCTCGGTATGCAATCACGGATAGTGGCGACACGCGGGTCCAACGTATACTAACGGATCACGGCCGATTTAAAGGCTACCACCTAGCAAGTGTGGTGTCTGGCGGTGACACCACACCCAGTTTTCTCCACTTTAACGAAAAAGTAGTGGAATGGCTCGAGTCACTGCCAGTATGAAGCCCACATCATTGCTCACAAAGTATCAGGCACTTCACTTTTTGTCAATGGTAGGAAGTGCAGTCTTTCCCCTCATTCAGAAATTGTTCCCTAAAGCCATTCCGAGTGAACATTCCTATGATCAGGTTGTAGATTCCCTAACTAACCATTATGACCAACAAGTGAGTGTGGTGACAGCTAGGTGCCAATTCTTTCATTGCAAGTTAAGGTCAGAACAAACTTATTAAGAGTGTGTAACAGAATCGCAGGGTATGACGAGGAAATGGAACTTCAGGTGTGCTTGAGGTGCTTCATATCCCGATGTTATCTTGCATGATGCAATCGTGTACAATATAACAGATGTCAGATTTAGAGGACACATTTTGAAACAGCCGGATCCGTCACTTCATCACGTAAAGCAAATTCTGGATCAGTATGACGCGGGTGCCGTAGCTGCCTATAAATCTGAGTAACCACAAATTTTTCAGGTTGAGTCGGCTCTTGCTCACAACTGGCCCATTGGGAAGCAACAGCATGTGCATGCCAAGCTGCATAAACAGTTCTCTAAACAGGCGGCTACATCGATGAACAGAATTAAGCCATGCCCTCAGTGCTGTTCACGGCACAAATGCCATGACTTCCCCGATCAGACAAGCACAGTGTTATGCTTGTTGCAAGTAAGATCACATACAATCCATTGCGATGGAACAAACATAATAATTTTACCCATTCACAAAAACCTAGTCACAAGGCCCATGTCATCAATGCAGTGTATTCAAAGCCTGCTGCAGGTATTAGCAATACTAACAAGCAAACAGTTTCTTCAGTGCTACGCCAGTCCTACAAACTTTTCGATCATTTGCATCTTGATGGACATGGGTGCCTCTGTTACAATGTTGAATCGTATAATATATGAACTGTGAGGCTCCCCACACCTGTCTAAAACTAGCTAGCTTGCTGAAAGAACTCCCTGAACTTTTTTCTGGAGGTTTAGGCAAAGCTAACAATTTTGTTACACATATTACTATGATAGACAATGCTCACCCGAAATTTTGCCGGGCCAGAACTGTTCCCAGTGCATTACGGGACAAAGTGGCTGCTGAACGTAAAGAATTGTAAGACAGCAGAGCTATTGCGCCCTTACAAGCTAGTCAATGGTGCCGTCCACTGATTTTGCTTCCCAAATCTTCAGGTCGCATTCGCCTCTGTGTTGACTTTAAGTCCACATGAAACCACAAACTGTGACTGGTACTTATTTATTGCCACTCCCAGATGATCTCGTGGACAGATTACCTTCTGGTTGCTACTTTTCAGAAATTGATTTGCATGATGGACATCTGCAAATACCACTAGATTAAGAATCTCAAACCGTGTTTGTTCTGAACACTCATTTGGGAGTGTTTAAATATTTGAGTTTGCCTTTTGGCAGTGCTTCAGCATTCGCCATTTTCCAACGGCATTTCGAACAGCTGACTGATCAAGTACCAAATTGTTCAGACTATTTGGGCGATATTATCGTAGCTGGTCGTATACCTGAATAACACATTGCTAATTTTCGTGCTTTGTTTCGTGTGTTATCTGATGCTGGACTAAAGTGTAGACTGGAAAAGTGTGATGTTTTTAAACCAGAGTAGCAGTATCTTGGTCATGTCATAAACAGTCAAGGTGTACATCCTCTTCAGTTACATTTGTTAGCCATACGCGCCCTGTCAGTTCCTCGCTATGTACCAGAATTGCAGTCTGTCTTAGGGAAAATAAACTATTATTTTCCGTTCATACCGAACGATGCACAAATCGCAGATCCATTGCATCGCTTGCGTCGCAAGAACGTCCCCATTTTTGGGCAGATGAGCGCCAAGAAGCTTTTCAAAAACATAAAAATACATTGCTCAGTGATCGACGCTTGGTACACTTTGATCCTGACAAACCAGTTGTGTTGCAAGTTGACGCTTCCTCTTACGGAATCGGTGCAGTGATTTCACACAGATTTGGTACTAATTGGTCCAAAGCTCAGTGTAATATTCACAAATACAGAAAGAAGCATTGTGTATGGTGTCACCAAATTCCACCACTATCTGTATGGTAGAAAATTCTACTTAGTAACGGATCACAAACCATTGCAGTCCTTGTTTCATCCGATGAATCTGGTTAAGGTACGAACTGCCCAAAAATTGCAAAGATGGACTTTGTTGTTTTGTCAATACCAGTACGAGATTGAGTACCGTCCGACAGCTCAATATGGTAATGCGGACGCTCCTTTACGTCTTCCGATTGGGCCTGATACGGACTTTGACGCTTCTGCTGCATCTTATTGTCACATCGATGCTCAGAATTAAAATTGCTTCAATCCTTTCCTCTGAACTATAGGAAAATTGCACAGGCCACGGAATGTGATTCAGATCTGAACGTTTTGCTAAAATACATTCGCACCTCTTGGCCCCGTTTATAGCGTAGCATGAAGAACTCTGTACTGCGCCGATACTTTGCACCTCGGCATGGCCTCGCTATACAAGAAGGTACGATTCTTGTTCAGAATGACAGTGGACAGTCACGTGTGTTGATTCCCAAAGGTTTGCAAAAAGGAATGTTGCAGTTACTTCACCAAGTTCACTGGGGGATTGCTCGTACGAAACAGTTTGCTCGTTGGCGCTGTACTTTACAGAGTATGTACACCCAAATAGAGCTGATTTCATCACAGTATCACGCATATGCGGAAAATCAGTCCGCAGTGCCACACAAATTCTCTGCTTGGAGTTGGTCACTATCACCATGGCAACGTGTGCACATAGACTTTTTTGGACCTTTTTGTAACAGTCGTTGGTTGATTGTTGTAGACTCTTATAGCAGGTTTCCTTTTGCTGTGCTCATGAACTCGACAACGCCACGTTGCACAGTTCAAGCGTTATCCTCTATTTTTTGTCTCGAAGATTTGCCTGAAGTCATAGTTTCGGACAACTACCCTCGGTTCACGTCGAGTGAATCTGAAACATTCTATGTACGCAATGGCATACAGCATCTAACTAGTGCACCGTTCCATCCACAGTCAAACGGTGAAGCTGAACATTTCGTCAGAACCTCCAAGCAGCAGATGGCCAAACTTCATACTGCCTCCTATCGTTCGCACCTACGAAATTGACCATCGCCGGCGGAATTGCTTCATAGCCGACACCACCCACCTCAACATCCGGCGCCGAAGGAAGGCCGCAAGTACCGCCTCGTGCGTCATGATACTGTGTTTTCAGGATTTTTAGCGGCAGCAGCCGATGGGCGCGAGACATCCTTTATCGACTTTGCGCATTCATGTATATCATTTGAGGCCCAGACAGATTGCAGAGCCGATATCACAATCAAATTGGCCACTGTCATGTGTATCGGTGATCCTTCTGTATCTCTTCTTCCGGATACACGAATCCCGAGGATAGAGCGGCCACAGCAGCCGCCAGAAGGTGTCAGCTGTGGGTGCAGGGGACGTCAGAATTCCAGTCATACCCTGCCATCCAGCCATCACTCTGGTGGAAATGCAAGGCCGAGAAGCGTATGCGTCCACCTCCTGAGGACCATACCACGATGTGGAAGGTGTCGACCACTGTGGCGTGGGCGCGTCCTGCTCCATCGGTAGGACGAGAGAAGGCGGAAGAGGCGAAGGTTCCATTTGGTCACCCCTGCAGGACGACCCCATGGAGAGGCGGAAGAGGTGAAGGCTCCGTCTCCATGGGGTCGTCCCGCAGGAGTGACCAAATGGAGCCTTCGCCTCTTCCGCCTCCTCTCGTCCTACCATTGGAGCAGGACGCGCCCACGCCACAGTGGTCGACACCTTCCACATCGTGGTAAGGGCCTCAGAAGGTTGACACATACCCTTCTCGCGTTGCGTTTCCACCAGAGCGAAGGCTGAATGGCAGGTTATGACTGGAAGTCTGACGTCCCCTGCAGACACAGCTTCCGGTCCATCAGAGCGCTCAAGCTCATGCTTTCCCTCCCACTTTCCCCCCCCCCCCCCCCTGTCGAGCTCCGTAAACGACGGCGGTCCGTCGCTTGGGGGGGGGGGGGAGGGGGATGTTACGGCGTAAAGCCAAGCGCCGGCACGCCAGTCGGGAAAGAAAGGAAAGAGAAGGCTGTGAGAAAGCCAATGGCTTGCTGACCGACCTCCCTTCCCGGATGACAACACGACAGCAGTGGCCCTACGTGAAGAGGACATAAGCGCCGTGTCCGACTGCTGGGACCCTACTTGGATAGCAGCTTCAACTGTAGGCACTTTGATATCAGTGTCAACATTAACGACTTCGTTAGCCAGCTCTACATATCACAGACTTGTATCTGTCTATTCTGAAGAAGACTGGATTATTTTGTATGCCGCCCTAGCTAGCGACACATCTAGCAAAGTTAAGTATTGAAATATTTATTTTTGTAATAAAACTCGTTAATACGAGTTGTTTGATTGATTGTCTAGCCAACTAAGTAGGCAGGATTCTTAGACACAACGAGATTCACGACGAGACCGGTCCAAAAGACGGATGACGCAAAACCTATTTGGGCAGTTTATGTAGAAACGCAATGCATCAGAAGTTACTAACAAGGGAAACTCCCCATCCCACCCCCCTCAGATTTAGTGGTAAGATGGCCCAGTCGACAGCCGGTCACAATGTTGGACCGCAACACGGCCGGTTCGTTCCCAAACCTTCCTCGTGTCAACTTTGGTGTTCACCGTATTCAGATTTGTCGTGGTGTTTGATGAAGATGATGTTTTGTTTGTGGGGCGGTCAACTGAACGGTCCTCTGCGTCCGTACAATGTCCTAATGTATCAACAGTCCAATTGTTTACACAGTCCAATCGAGCCACTATCACAAATGATGATGACGATGATGAAATGAGGACAACACAAACACCTAGTCTCCTGGCAGAGAAAATCCCCAACCCGACCGAGAATCAAACCCGGGGATCCCGTGATCCAGAGGCAGCGACGCTAGCCGCTACACCACGACATGCCGACGTGTAGTGGTGTATCGTCCGTTTGCAACAGTGAGGTGTAAGGAAGGATCCCATGATGATAGTTGATTCTGCACAACTACTTTATCAGCAGCCGAAAGGAAGTGGCTTTCGAATGAAAACCGCAAGCATTTGATGACAAGGGGACAAGTCAACCAAATCATCCATCTGAAAAGGTGGCTGGTGTGTCATACACGACGTTAGTGACAGTACATTTGTCATATGTTAGGAATCTCTTGTCGACGCACCTAATTTGTACGCTTGGTGAGTCAGTGAGATATGCCTCCTTGCCCGATGCCCGATTTAAGTGTTCGTATAAATGTGAATGCCATCAGTCCCAAGGAAATGATGAAAAGATAATAGTTTGTCACATAAGCTGCAAGAAATGAACACAACAGTTTCACAATGACACAGTTTCCCTCCTGCTTCAAAACATATGTTTTTATCATTTTTGAAGTTGCATTTCGTTTCGGAAGTTTTGACTCTCCAGTTCCTTTGGTCTAACGTAGTTTATTTGTTGTTTCAATTTCTGTGAGAAGTCTGTGTGGTATCTCGCCTGCTCTCACTATTCACCACGTTTACTTGCAACAGTAACGTATTCTTACCACATGACTTATATTCTATAACCAATGTATAGTATGACAGCTTCCAAGACTGCACAAAGAGATCAAACATTTCAATGACCAAACAGACAGTTCATAATGTTATGAAAAATAAAACAAATGACACGAGGGAGTTTTGAACAAGGCTCGTCCGCCTCACAGCAATGCAGTGACCACTTTTTTTTATTTTTTTCTATTTATTCATTTTTGTACTTTGTGTTTCTTTGGAGCGACAGTCAGCTACAGGTTGGAGGAGACTAAGGGCGCAGGGGTGGAATCCGGAGGCCTGGCCACGATGCCTTCCCCTTCCCAGTGCCGTGCTGCAGCCACACATTCCGCGTATTTATTTTACTTATTTATTTATTTATTTCCGTTTTTGTGGACATATATACAGAGGAAAAGTAAAGCTAGTCCACCTATCCGAAACCCTGGAAATCCCGCAAGGTGGTAAAGCAAGGTGATAAAGGGTTGCGGCGGGTCGAATCCAAGGTGTAAGGTGCGTCGTGTTCACTTCGAATCGGGCGGGCGCTTACGAGGCAGGGAACACGCCAACTAAGTGGAGGCGTGGTAAAAACGCTACTAAAATTATTGGCAAAATACGCGCGAAAACGGGAACTGCGCGCAACTTCTGCCTTTTCGAGTATCGCCAAAAATCTAGACGCGAATGATGAACATCTCCATACAAATATGCCGAAGTCCAGCCCTTTATCCAGAAAACCGCCCCAGACGTTCTTGCAGGAAAATATTCCACCGCTGGGTAGGGAAAGGACTCGAGGTCAATAGTATGCGGCGCACTCGTTGACAACACTCGACCATTTGTTGCCTCAGCAACCAGACATCCGTAACGGCTACACATTTGAAACGTTGGTGATCATCGTCGACACAACGACAGACGGCGCAGAGGGAAGAGTCCGCCACTTCTACGGCACGGAGCCGCTGATTAGATGTATTCTTCCCGCACGTCGCATAATACCAAGTCGATCTAATATGTGCCGGAAAGAAGCTGTGATGAATGTGGCGCAAAAATCACAGTCCACCGCAACAATGGGAACTTGTTTCCTACGACGTTACGGGCGACGCCACGCAGGAAAAGGACGTAGAGAAGCTTCGCCCGCGGCAGGTGCGTTCGTGGGATTTCGGTGCGAGCGTAACAGAGTTCCACAATGAAGTCCGCGATGTGTGCAAACGCGGGCCCGATGCTACCGACCGGGACAGCCAGGGACAGGGATACTTGCTCGGCAGGTAAATGCTGCGTAATGAAGGCCTGGACAGTGCGCCATTGTTTACGCATCGTAGTCATGTAAAGTTCTGCCGCACAATAGCGGACGTGCGTAAGACCGAGCCCTCCTACACGAGGAGGGGGGGAGTATGTCACAACGTACTTTGAAGATGCACCCGGCCATCAGAAAATTCTGAATACCGCTTGAATACAACGTCCTACCGTAACCGGCAGCGGTAGAATATGCGCAATATGAACCATTCTGGATGCTACTATAGGCATTCAGATATCTTAACCGCGACGCTGGTTGTTGCATTTGTTAAGCTTGCATCGTTCACTGTTTCTATTTTGCTGTTCTTCACAATTCAGTACACCTTGTTCCTGTTTTCATGCTTCATCTGTGTTGAGTTTTTGACGGGCTCCTCACTGGGCCATGATATCACCAAATCTGACTGGGGTGCGATGGGCAGTTTAGAGAAATAAATTTATCTGCAGAAGATGAAAGCCCTACGAAACATCTTTCATTCATTTTATCACTACGTGAGTTACAAGTCACTAGCATGCCTCAAGGATCACATATCCACTGTTTTTGCCTGCTGTGGGGTTCACATCTCTGGTTCTACACTTCTCCTATACTGTATTTTGACAGCAGAACCATGCCGGTTAATCAGATGACGGTTAGGACTCGTATTTACATGGTACAAGTTGAGGCAGAGGAACATACTTCCAGTTTCGGTGTTTCTGAAGCCGTATGCTCACGCTTGGCAATGCTACAGCTCTTCACATGTTCGGCGACTGCTGCAACTCCCTTGTCCCACGCGTTAAATTCAGGCTGAAGGCTTTAGACACTGTAACAAACAAGCAGCTCGTAGTGAAATTGCGTGCTTATCGAATAACGTCTCAGTTATGTGGCTGGATCTGCGATTTCCTGTCAGAGAGGTCACAGTTCGTAGTAATTGACGGAAAGCCATCGAGTAAAACAGAAGTGATTTCTGGCGTTCCTCAAGGTAGTGTTATAGGCCCTTTGCTGTTCCTTATCTATATAAACGATTTGGGAGACAATCTGAGCAGCCGTCTTCGGTTGTTTGCAGATGACGCTGTTGTTTATCGACTAATGAACTCATAACATCTAAACAAACTGCAAAACGATTTATAAAAGATATCTGAATGGTGCGAAAAGTGGCAGTTGACCCTAAATAACGAAAAGTGTGAGGTCATCCACATGAGTGCTAAAACGAACTCGTTAACCTTCGGTTACACGATAAATCAGTCTAATCTAAAAGCCGTAAATTCAACTAAATACCTAGGTATTACAATTACGAACAACTTAAATTGAAAGGAACACATAGAAAATGTTGTGGGGAAGGCTAACCAAAGACTGCGTTTTATTGGCGGGACACTTAGAAAATGTAACAGACCTACTAAGGAGACTGCCTACACTATGCTTGTCCGTACTCTTTTAGAATACTGCTGCGCGGTGTGGGATCCTTACCAGATAGGACTGACGGAGTACATCGGGAAAGGCAGCACATTTTGTATTATCGCGAAATATGGGAGAGAGTGTCACGGAAATGATACAGGAATTGGGATGGACATAATTAAAAGAAAGGCATTTTTCGTTGCGACGGAATCTTCTCACGAAATTCCCATCATCAACTTTCTCCTCCGAATGCGAAAATATTTTGTTGACACCGACTTACATAGGGAGGAACGATCACTAAGATAAAATAAGGGAAATCAGAGCTGGTACGGAAAGATATAGTTGTTCATTCCTTCCGCGCGCTATACGAGATTGAAATAATGGAGAATTGTGAACGTGGTTCGATGAATCCTCTGCCAGGCACTTAAATGTGATTTGCAGAGCATCCATGTAGATGTAATGTAGATGTAGACGTAGCGATCTGGGCATTTCTGAAGCGGGCATTTCTAAGTTACAGAATACAGGATTGATGGTGAGCACGTTGCTTGCTAGCGTTACACGGGCGTAATTCTGTATTTGTAGCTTTACAGATGTGTCCTCGTTGTTTGTGAGATTAGATCTGGCCAACACACAGGAATCAGCATCAGTCTGTCACTAACCGATCCATGAATTTCGAACGTGTCTTAAGCTGCTTTTCCACTCATTTCTCATCTCATAATACTACAGGGATTAGAGAATGCACAGTGCGAAGAAAAAGTGCAACACATGGGGATTGGCACACGATAATTCATCCCAATTCAAGCCACAACTGTATCTACCAAAACCTAGTCCCACAAATAGGTTCGACAGAAATGAGATTTACAAAATGAGGCTCTGACAACGCTGTAAATGCGTGCAGCGTGGCATGAACTCTGCACTGTGACAGAGCTGTAGTGTTAGAACAGTATGTCGGGTTCTCACATTATGTTTTCCGTCATTGTAAATAATTCAGCTTTACTCTACTGGGACAGAGATGAATGAGCGCGCTGCACGAGTAGTGGATAAGATCCTTGACTCTGTGTTTAGTTGTATCTGTGGCTCTCTTGATCGTCTGTCAGTTGTGCAGCGCTGGGCATTATTATTTGAGGCACTGTAGTGAGCAGTTCAGTTTTTAGAGAAGGAGATTTGATATTTGTGAATATGAGGGAAATCATCTAGAATACTTTTTTAGCGAGATGAAAACTTGTCTGTAAACATATGATATTGATTCCATTGATGGAGAAGTTTCAGAATAAGCAGTGCATCTGCAAGAATGAAAGGTTTGTTTGTCAGAACTATGAATGAAAAGAAATCTTTGTGCCTCAGGTAAGTAATAATATTCGTAATTAGTGTTAATTTCATCTCTTTGTTTTCATTATGCAAAAAAAAACCAGTTGGTTGGGAAAGTTTGTAGTTTTTGCATTGAGAGAATTTCGTGTTGATAGGGACTTCTTCTGCTGTACAGAATTTTCTGACAATAACGGGAGTATAATTTTTCAAGAGCGACGTTTTTTAAAATAAAACCCTTCTCCATCATTCTTAGTAAAGTTTTGAACATTTTGTCGTGTGTGCGTTGCATCTTATGCCACACGAAGACACAGAATTTCTATGACAAGCAAAAAGCAAATTTTGTGCTGAGTAGTTTATTATTTCTTTAGCTGCTGCATCTGCTGATTTCTATTTGCTTTCGAGAAAGTCTGTGTACCAGACACAAAACAACATGCTGGGCATGAAGTAAGTAACTTTTATTTTAGGGCAGATCTCATTTGGCATTCTTATGAGGAAAAATTTCGTAGAAAGAATTATCAGGTGTCGATGCTAAGTAAGCAGATTGGTTTACAGTGAACACTGTAGGTAATATCAAACAGTTACTTTTCTTCTGAGTAGAAAAAAATGGCTCTGAGCACTATGGGACTTAACATCTGTGGTCATCAGCCCCCTAGAACTTAGAACTACTTAAACCTAACTAACCTAAAAACATCACACACATCCATGCCCGAGACAGGATTCGAACCTGCGACCGTAGCGGTCTCGCGGTTCCAGACTGAAGCAGCTAGAACCGCACAGCCACACCCGCCGGCTCTTCTGAGTAGAGCAGTATTTTATTTTTGTGGAAATTTCAAGTCACAAACTGCGCTTCATGTCACGCGACTGTCATAATGGACTTCAGTGTTGAGTTTCAGTGAAATAGTTTTCACTGAGTGCACGATTAGCTGTTTTTGAGATTTAATAAGATTAGTTATCATCGTTACAAATTCAGTATTTCACTAACTTCAAAGTTTTTTTTCCACAACACTCTTCACAGGCGAAATACAGGGCCAACCAACAATCAGCATTGATCACCAACTGAGTACGATAGCTAAAGCACATGTTACACAAGGAGATAGTATTTGAAAAAAAAGAACATTTAGTGTTTTCAGTTATAGATAAAATTTTATAGAAAGCTTATAGAGAGATGAGGAAATGCCGTGGAGAACAGATATGTAGATTGGCCGATGCTGGAGTTGCGTTCGTGCCAGAGCTTTTTTTTTTCAGTTAAAGCATCAAATTGAGTCCAGTTTACACCAACACAATTAGGTATCTTGCACATTTCTATCTATTATTGTTACCTTTATTCAAACATTACAGACATAACATGAACTTCTCCCAGACTTAAACGACCACTTTGTTTCCTTCATGACACAAATAAAGCCATTAGAAAATAATATTATATGGATACAGTAACACCGTCTGTATCCACTGAGGTACAACGAGCGCAATAGGTAGGCTACATGAGACGGCACATTTTGCTACTCACAGCAATTCCAATTTGTACGTCTGACGACCGAATTTATCTCCACAGAGCCTGTGCATAAACGTAGGAACAACGTTCACTTTACAGAATATCAGCTTGCATCTGCAAACACTTCGCCACATGCTTGATCGCACTTTTATGGACCTTACGCTATACACCTGCTTCCACCACTGCTGCCGGCCGAAGTGGCCGTGCGGTTAAAGGCGCTGCAGTCTGGAACCGCAAGACCGCTACGGTCGCAGGTTCGAATCCTGCCTCGGGCATGGATGTGTGTGATGTCCTTAGGTTAGTTAGGTTTAAGTAGTTCTAAGTTCTAGGGGACTGATGACCTCAGCAGTTGAGTCCCATAGTGCTCAGAGCCATTTGAACCACCACTGCTGCAGTGGCATGCACGCGAGCTCTTAGGTCATCTATGGTTCAAGTGCCTCTGAGCACTATGCGATTTAACTTCTGAGGTCATTGGTCACCTAGAACTAATTAAACCTAACTAAGGACACCATACACATCCACGCCCGAGGCACGTCTATGCATCCATGGGTGGAGTACTATAGACTTGTTCCCTTAAGCGTCCCCACAAATAAAAATCTGGTGGATTATGGTCCGGGGACGTGGAGGCCAGAACATCGTACCTCCACGACCAATCCATTTCCCTGGAAACACTTTATTTGAAAAGTTACGCACATTCATTGCAAAGTGTGGCGGCGCACCATCATGCTGAAGCCACAGGTGTTGTCAAAAGACCAAGTGGAACGTTTTCTAACGTATCGGGCAAAGTATTGTAAAGAAATGTACGATACAAGGGTGGATTTATACCAAAACGTGCCTGAAAGCCACATTCAGGTGTAACATGTTGGTTGTGCCGCGACCAATAATGGCTGTTGCGGAGGTTCAAAATATATTTACGAGGGAAGCTAGATTCGTCAGTCCATATCACGTCATTTATGAAATGTTCGTTATCTTCCACTTGGTGCAAAAACTATTCACAAAACTGTACTCGTCGAATGCGGTCTTCTGGCCACTGCTGTTGAGTTAACGTGTTGATATGAATGCCGTTCCTCATCATGCAACACTTCATCAACGAGTCTCTGAGATATCGAAACTGCCTTGCAATATCACTGGTACTTCGGCGAGGTGATTGGTGAACTGTTTCAAGAATAGTGTTCTCTCTTTGTAGAGTCCCGGGATGGCACCTCTGGGATACCGTGCAGCATATGCACGAGCAGCAGCATGGTTATTCGATGCATCCAACACCAGAAGCATATCGATGTATTCGTCGCTTGTTTAGGGAGGGAACAGTAGATGAACAGAGAATCAGTTACAGTCGTGCACTTCTTGGTTAGTAGACACATGCACGCAGTTCAGTGTGATAGGCCATTATGTGAAAACATGATGCCCCACTTACAAACGTTACTAAGTTGGGAACGGACGTCTAAAAAATAAGGAAGAAACGTGACGGGGATTTGAACCGTAGTCCCTTAATGGATGTTGGTTTAACGTCCCAGTTGTCTTGTCAGTAAGCTATAATGTCTGATATGCTTGTACGGGGTGATAGATGTTTCCCTGTACATTCCGATGTTCTGCATGATGTCACATTGTTGTCAGCTCCTCGTTTTCATATGCGTGTTTTCAAAATGCACCAAATTTTGATTTTGCTACATAACCTTTTGTCTTGACTCTGGATGAGGAAACTCATCCCGAGTTCCAAGTGCGGCATTTTTCCTCCTCCCTGCATAGCTTTTTTCCAATTTGGTACTGTTTGTGATGCTACACTTCCACGTAAATATTTCTAAATTTATGACACTCGTACTCAATTTAAATGATCTTGTTTGTGCTTTGACGCCGTTCATAGTTAATGCAAGGCCTTCGACTCGTTGAAAAGACATGTGTCTTCAGCAGAATTAATACAATGAAAACTACTTCCAGGTAATAATACATTGATCAGCCAGAACCTTTTGACCACCGATCTACTATCGATATGAGCTCGTCCAGGCTATAGCAGCGTCACCTGGCGAGGAATGATTGCTACTCAGACACACGCACGGTGCATCTGGTTTTAGTAACCCTACTCTCCGTGTGTAAGATGGGGAAGGCGCTCCAACGATCTGAGTTTGACCAAGGGCAGATTTTGATGGCTCGGAGGCTGGGGCACGAGCATTTCGGACCCTGCACGACTTTTTGGGCGACGGAACCAAGGTGAAACCACGTCCAGATGTTGTGGGGTCTGGCAGCCATCCCTCAATACAGCTGTCGGGCGTCGTAGGCTGGAGAAACTGGTAAAACAGGACATGCCGCCAACTGTGGCGTAACTAACATCAGACTTAAATGCTGGGCAGACTACAAGTCCGTATGAACACACATTGCACAGGCTGCTCCTAATGATGGGCCTCTGCAGCCGACGACCCATGCATTTGCCAATGTCAACACCACTACATCGGCAACGACGACTGAAAGAGGCACGTGACTATCGGCACTGGATGTTGGCGCAGTGGCACAGCGCTGCATGGTCTGACGAATCATCATGCCGATGGGAGGGCGCGAATCCGTCGTCCTCTAGGGGATCAGCTCCTTGATACCTCTACTGCGTGACGGAGACAAGCTGGCGGCGGGACGATTACGCTCTGGAGAACATTCACATCGGCATTCGTGGGTTCATTGGAGCTCGTAACAGGCACCATAAGGAGCAAGAAGTACCGCATACTAGTTGCAGACCGCGTATATCCCTTCACGACGAGCATGTTCCCCGGTGGCAGAGGCATTCTTCAACAAGATAATGCGCCATGTCACATGGCCAGTAGTGTGATGGTTCGAAGAACACAGTGGTGAGTTACAGTTGATGAGTTGGCTGGCCAATACGCCAGATCTGAACTCTATCAAACCGATGTGGTGCCAACTCCCTCCAGCGACCTATCAAAGCCTTATTGCTTCCATGTCCGACCCCGGTAGCAGAATGGTCAGCGTGACGGATTGTCCAACCTCTAGGCCTGGGTTCGATTACCAGCTGGGTCGGGGAATTTTCTCCGCCCAGCAACTGGGGGTTGTGCTGTCCTCATCATCATCCTATCATCCTCATCGACTGCAGGTCGCCGAAGTGGCGTCAAATTGAAAGACCGACACCCGGCGAACGGTCACCCCGACGGGGGGCCTAGCCATACGGATAAATAAATTGCTTCCATGATAGACACGTTGCCACTGTTTTCAGTGCCAAAGGTGGACGTACCTGATTGATCAGTGTACATCTCTCTCTTTTCCATGCAGTTTTGTGGAAATATAAGGTGGGTTTGACCTGCTGAGAAATTTGATACCCATTCTATAGCTCTAGATACTTCAAGATTTATGTTATTTTGTTGTCAAGAGAAAGAGCTCTTCTGCTTAGCACGGGTTTCCTCTTTAAGAAAAAAAAAATGGTTCAAATGGCTCTGAGCACTATGGGACTTAACATCTGTGGTCATCAGTCCCCTAGAATTTAGAACTACTTAAAGCTAACTAACCTAAGGACGTCACACAACACCCAGTCATCACGAGGCAGAGAAAATCCCTGACCCCGTCGGGAATCGAGCCCGGGAACCCGGGCGTGCCTCTTTAAGAGAAGACGCATGTGCACATATAGGTCGTGTTAGAATAACTGAATATCTTGAAACTTCCTGGCAGATTAAAACTGTGTGCTGGACCCGGACTGGAATTCGGGACATTTGTCTACCGCGGGCAAGTGCTCTACCGACTGAGCTACCCAAGTACGACTTGCGACCCGTTCTCACAGCTTCAAATTGTGCCAGAACCACGCCTCCTACCTTCCAGACTTCACAGAAGCTCTCCTACAAAGCTTGCAGAACTACCGCTGCAGAGTGAAAATTTCATTCTGGAAGCACCCCGCAGGCTAGGGCTAAGCCATGTTTGCACAGTATGCTTTCTTCCAGCACTGCTAGTTCTGCAAGGTTCACAGGTGAGCTTCTGTGAAGTTTAGAAGGTAGCAGACGAGGTACTGGCAGAATTTAAAGCTCTGAAGACGGGTCCTGTGTCGTCCTTGGGTAGCTCAGTGTCGTTAGAGCACTTGCCCGCGAAAGGCAAAAGTCCCGAGTTCGAGTCTCGCTCCGGCATACGGTTTTAAACTGCCAGGAAGTCTCACATCAGCATCCACTCCGCTGCAGAGTGAAAATTTCATACTGAATATCTTGCTTCGAATTCCACATTACTTTAACACATGTTGGTGGCTCCTTTACGCAATCCATTTTGCTATGGAAGTCCTCATGCTACCTAATCTGTCATCAACAGAAGTCAGATAATGTTGCTATTAATTCATGAACCGAAGTATTATAAAGAAGCGGAATATTGTGAGGATATTAACACCTAAGTAAGTGTACAACAAACAGGTAGTTTGACGGCTTGCGGAGATGTTTACTTAAAGGTTGAGGATCGCCCGTGAGCGAATACTGTGACGCGAAGGGGGGTAACTACCGGAAGAGCAGCTTCGCCGCCCACCTGCGCGCTGCCGCTCACATATCGGCTCCGGCAAAATCCGGCATCTGCGGCAGGCAGACAGCCGCGGCCTGGAGTGGAGAGGAGTGGAGCGGTCGGTAACTCGGGCCGACAAGTAGCGTCCCAAGTCCTGCTAGCGTAATGACGGCAGTCGGCCGCCGAACGCTGCAGATATATTTTCCGCAGGCCGGGCCGGGCCTAAGCAGCTTTGCCAAGTTGCCGGCAACTTTTCTCTCTGGCGGCGGCTGCCGAGTTGGCGATCCCCGGCCACCAGCCCGCTTTTGCCTGACCGACGACGCCGTTTCTCCCTAGAGTGCGCCGTCGCGTCACTCACCGATAAGAGAGAGGGCCGATGGAGTCACTGGGAAAGAGAGGTGCGGGCCAAAGCTACATGAAAAGCAGAGGCTCCAAATATTACGCGCAAGAGTCTCATATTCTCTCGCTTGCTACGTGCAAACTATTAGTAGAAAATTTAATGTAGTTAAATCTGTGAGAAGAAGTCATCCAATCGCACTCTGACCGGACCTTCCTCCAGGACGACAACGCCTCAGCAGCGGCCCCTATGTGGAGAGGACATAAGCGCCCCGACAGACTGGCGACGCCCAGTTCAATAGCAGCTTCGAGATTAACGACTTGGATTGCAGCGTCAACGCTACTCACTTCGCTTGTACTCTCTATGTAGCACGGATTTCAGATTATCTATACTGAACAAGACTGATTATGTGAAACCACCCCTTAGAAAAATTTATAAATGACAGTGCTGCAAAACCTCTAGGTTATTTGATTTTGATTTTCAAACAGCTGAGCAAAACTGAACGTACTGAGGCATTTCTCTCTTTACTTATTCTGATAAACACTAAACTGATACACATTTTTTTTTATTTTTTTATTTTTTTAGTGCTACGCACTCTGACTTTCAATAATTCCTACAAAAGAATTGCCCTAACTGACAATAATCTATACCTTTCATGAATCTCTTACCTCACAAAAATCTTCGTTACTCAAACTACTGCAATACAGCGAGCGCCAATACTGGCAGGTAAAGAAAAGATTCTAACTACTGAGGGCACTAACTACTGATAGGCACAGTTAGCAAATGAAAGATTTTGATGGAGGACAAACAATGTATTTACCTTTATAGTGTTTAAAAGTCATAATATATATATCAGTTCATGACATCCACTCTTACAAATTGCCTATTTCTGACGGACACACATCCAGATCGTCCGCTCTCAAAACTCTGTCATCTCAATCCCACATCCACCACTGCTGGCGGCTCACCTCCAACTGCGCAACGCTTCGCGCTGTTAACAGCCAACTGCCCAACACTACAACAGAGAATATTCCAACAATGCAAACCAGCCACAGACTGCACACAGCAGTGATATTCATACAGAGCGCTACGTGGTGTTACCAATATAAAAACCTAAACAGCCTACTTAGATATTTTGTATGTCGCCATTTGCTTGCGACACATCTGTGTCATGCCAAAGTCAAGTATTGTAGTTTTCTTGTTTGTAATAAAACTCATTAATACGACATGTTTGATTGGTTTTCTAGCGAACCGAGTATGCAGGTTTTCTAGACATTACATTTTCTACTGGGATAGCTTTTCGCTAGAGGCTGCAGTCTTCAAAATATTCAAGAAAGACGTAGAAAAGCGACCTAGAGTGCAAACGTATCTCTCTACAAAATGTAACTACATTACGTTTATTACAAAGAAGGTGCTGTTAATTTTTTTCTGTCTGGCTAATGGTTTGCGCATAGTAAGGCAGAGAATATGAAAACCTCGTACGTCGTTTCTGAGGGCGTTGTATGTTGCGTAAGACCTAGCGGTAGGGACAACTGTATCAACCTGTGTTTAACAGGATACTAAAATTTTCGTGCTGTATATGCTTCCCTTCCGCTTATAGACTATTTTCGTTCATTTTTAGCTCTCTCGGTTTCCCAGTCACACTTAACCTTTTGTACAAAGTAAACGAAACATTTCTGCTTGTTTCACAAAATCTTATCACCGTACAACCTAGGTCAGGTTGTAAGCTTATTATATGGTACACAGCTTGCTCGAAAGATAATCAATCAATGATAACCATATATCACCTACACTGAAGACCATAGAACTGGTACACCTGCCTAATATCGTGCAGGAATCCCACGAGTACGCAGAAGTGCCGCAACATGACGTGTCAAGGACTCGACTAACATCTGAAGTGGTGCTGGAGGGAACTGAAACCATCAGTCCTGCAGGGCTGTCCATAAATACGTAAGACTACTAGAGACGTCCTCTGAGCAGCATGTTGTAAGGAATCCCAGATATGCTCAATAATGTTCGTGTCTGGACAGTTTGGTGGCCAGCGGAAGTGTTGAAACTCAGAAGAGTGTCCCTGGAGCCACTCTATAACAATTCCGTAGTTGTTGGGTGTCGCAAGGTCCTGCTGGAATTGTCCAAGTCCTTCGGAGGGCACAACAGACATTAATGGATGCAGGTGATCAGACAGGATGTTTACATATAGGTCACCTGTCAGAGTCGTATCTAGACGTATCAGGGGTCCCATATCATTCCAACTGCACACGCCCCACATCACTGCAGAGACTTGAACTGTCCCCTGTTGACTTGCAGTGTCCATGGATTCATGAGGTTGTCTGCATACCCGTACACGTCCATATGCTCGATACATTCTGAAACGAGACTCGCCCGACCAGCCAATGTGTTTCTAGTCACCAACAGTCCAATGTCGGTGTTGACGGGCCCAGGGGCACATAAAGCTTTGTGTTGTGCAGTCGTCAAAGGTACACGAGCGGGCCTTCGGTTCCGAAAGCCCATATCGAAGATGTTTCGTTAAATGGTTCGCAAGCTGACACTTGTTGGTGGCCCAGTATTAAAATCTGCATTAGCCTGCGGAAGGGTTGCACTTCCAACACGTAGAAGAATTTTCTTCAGTCGTCATTGGTCCCGTTCCTGCAGGATCTATTTCCGGCTGCAGCGATGTCGGAGATTTGATGTTTTACCGGATTCCTGACATTCAAGGTACACTCGTGAAATGGTCGTACGGGAAAATCCCTACTTCGTCACTACCCCGGAGATACTGTGTGCTGGCCGTTGTGGCCGTGTGGTTCTAGGCGCTTCAGTCTGGACCGCTACGGTCGCAGGTTCGAATCCTGCCTCGGGCATGGATGTGTGTGATGTCCTTAGGTTAGTTAGGTTTAAGTAGTTCTAAGTTCTAGGGGACTGATGACCACAGATGTTAAGTCCCTTAGCGCTCACAGCCATTTGAACCATTTTTTGATGTTGTGTCCCATATAAAAAGCCACGTTCAAACTCATTTAAATCAGGATAACCTGCCATTGTGGCAGCAGCAACCGATCTAGGAACTGAGTCAGACAGTTTTTGTCTTACATAGGCGTTGCCGACTGCAGAGCCGTACTCTTCCTGTTTCCATGTCTCTGTATTTGGATACGCATGCCTATACCAGTTTCTTTGTACATCTACTCCTTAATCTGTTGCTTCTTCACTAACACTATTAAAGTTATCTGACTTATGAGGCAGTTGCCTGTGTATTTTACAAGTACATACCATTTGTCAAGATATCATTCACTCTGTTACCAAACATTCAATGGAGTAAAGCCATGTGCACAGAAATCGCTGGTTGTGTGATTAACTACTTAGGAATCAAAGCACTAAGGTTTCGAACCGGTTATTAGCTTCTTTTCTGTGTCGATGCGAAACCTGTGAAAACAGATGAATAATTGCATTGTGTCCCCTAGGTCAGAAGTAAGTGTACACATGTCTGTTGCTTAATGTCTGATATTTGTTAATCAGTTTAACATTCTGTCCATGAGGTGTAGGACTTGTACATTCGTTACATACTTGTGCTTGTGGTCTAACCAATAATATTCAAGAATGGACGTATTAGACTTAATCACCAGCTTCTGTGGGCCATGCGAGACTAGTCTAGATTGACCGCCCCTTTTCTTTCTTTGATTTAGTGTTGTGAATATTTTTCGTCATTGTATAGTGGTGACGGAGCTACACTCTGGGAATCCGCTGGGTCGTACCTGCTCTGGGTCGTCTAGGAGTTCCTGTTTCAGGATTTCTTTGTTGAACTGTTGGAGAGAAACCGTTTCTCATATTTCGGAACTGCATCGCAATTATTGGAATTGAAGAATTTGTTCAGGATCTCATTAGTAAACGATGTTTCTGGATAATATTGTAGTAAAGAAATTTAATTGTGGCTAATCACGTATGAGTAATCGAAATTTATGTAAACTGAGTTTAGAATGTTGCTTCAGAAGCGTTTTGGAATGTATATGGGCAACAGAGTGTTCTATTAATGAATCTTAGCTGCTGTATGCTTACTCCTGTTTAGAGTAAATTAAATAATAGTGAAGGAGGAGACCGGTAGAACCAGACATGAAGAGGAAAATATAGCATTAAGAGTAAATGATACATTGGTGACAGATGTATATTGTGTTACAGAACTTCTTAACAAACATTTTATAACTTATTGCAAAGATGGGGTTGTCAGGTCTGGTAGATGCTGCTATAGAATACCTCAGACCAGACATTTCAAGTAACTTCCATAATATGAATTTGACCATCACTACCCCAGCAGAAATAATGTCCATCATAAAATCTTTAAAATCAAAAACATCTAGTGGGTATGAAGAAATATCAACAAAGTTAATTAAAGAATGTGATTCTGAGCAAAGTCACATATTAAGCTATCTGTGTAACCAGTCGTTTGTCAGTGGAATACTTCCTGAATGGTTGAAATATGCTGAAGTTAAGCCACTGTTTGAGAAGGGAGATAAAGAAATTGCATCAAATTTCCATCCAATTTCACTGTTGCCAGCATTCTCAAAAATTTTAGAAAAAGTAATTTACAGTCGGCTTTGTAACCATCTTATCTCAAATAACATACTGTCAAAGTCACAATTTGGATTTCTAAAGTGTTCTGATACTGAGAAGGCTGTCTACACTTACAGTGAAAATGTGCTTAATTCGTTAGACAAAAAATTGCAGGCAACTGGTATATTTTGTTATCTGTCAAAGGCATTTGACTGTGTAAATCGCAACATCCTTTTAAGTAAATTAGACTATTATAGTGTAACAGGAAATGCTGCAAAATGATTCAAATCTTATATCTCTGGCAGGAAAGAAAGGGTGTTATTAGGAAAGAGACATGTATCAAGCTATCAGGCATCACCCAACTGGGAACTAACTACATGTGGGGTCCCACAAGGTTCCATTTTGGGGCCTTTACTTTTTCTTGTGTATATTAATGACCTTTCATCAGTAACATTACCAGAAGCCAAGTTCGTTTTGTTTGCCAATGATACAAACATTGCAATAAATAGCAAATCAAGTGTAGTCTTAGAAATATCAGCTAATAAAATATTTGTGGACCTTAATCACTGGTTCCTAGCCCTTTGTCACTAAACTTTGAAAAAACACATTACATGCTGTTCAGAACTTGTAAGGGGTGCCCCACGAGTATACGTCTTACATACAATGACAAGAAGGTAGAAGAAGTGGACAGTGTTAAATTCTTGGGATTACAGCTTGATAATAAATTCAACTGGGAGGAGCACACAACAGAACTGCTGAATCATCTTAACAAATCTCTATTTGCAATGCGAATTGTGTGAGACATAGGGATATAAATATGGAAAAGCTGGCATACTATGCTTACCTTCATTCCATAATGTGATATGGCATTATTTTTGGGGTAATTCATCAAGCCAAGCTAAAGTTTTCTGGGCACAAAAATGTGCAGTAAAAGTTATATGCGGTGTGAACTCAAGAACATCCTTCAGAAGCCTGTTTAGAGAACTAGGGATACTAACTACTGCTTCCCAATGTATTTATTCCTTAATGAAATTTATCATTAAAATTATACCACTTTTTCAAACCAATACTAGAAATAAGAATAATCTTCACAAGGATTTAAAGTCACTTAGTGTTGTACAAAAAGGTGTGCATTATTAAGGAAAATACATTTTCAATAACTTCCCAGCAACCATAAAAAGTTTAACAACCAATGAAATTCAGTTTAAGAGAAGCCTAAAGGATTTATTGGTGGCCAACTCCTTCTACTCCATTGATGAATTTCTCAGTAAAACCAACTAATTTTTATATTTCTATATAAGCGCAATATAACTTCTGCACAATTTCAATGGAGTAATGTATACATTGTAAATATGTGGTGTGTGTGTGTGTGTGTGTGTGTGTGTGTGTGAGTGTGTAAGTACAATCTAAGTTCTGCACCATTTCAGTGCAGTAATGTGTTCATTGTAAATAAGTATTATAGTAGTTGTATTACATGTTTATTACCTTATAAATAAATAAATAAACCTTTTTTATTTTAAATTCAGTGAATTAGTATTTGTAAAATGACTCTTTCATATAGTGTTCATTAAAAATCACGATCATTCCACTTGGGACCTGTGGAATGGTACATTAGCTTATTTGTTTGAGTTGTAAATATTTTTCAGGTATTGTTGTTTTTCTGACATGTTCTACATCCTGGAGGACCTCCTCACTACGGATCAACTGGAATGAAAGTAAATCTAATCTAACATCCTCCTTCCTGCACATCCAAACTGTTGTCTGAGTCCATTCATAAATCTTTGTTCTTGAGCAAAATTGCTATAAAATTAACGTTTAGGAGAACATTACCAACTACAGATTTTAAATCACGTTGAATGTCTCTCTGTCGTAAGAATGACAGTTATAGTGTTAATAATGTCATGCATCCTTACGGGTGCCTCGAATTTTGACGACCACAAAACAGAAGAAACGTCACCGAAAACTCCAAGGACCTGCGGAACACTGTGCCATCTCAGCCTGTGCAGATGGGCATATACAGAGCTGTACCTTTCTCCCCAAAAAATGTATGTCAGTTATGTACTTATACCTAACGTTAGACACATATTTTTGAATGTTAACCCCCCAGTGTACAAAGTCATATTGACTAAAGGTTCCATGAAAACGTGTACCCTACTGCTAGAACAAAAATGCCCATTTTCTCATTAAAACAGCGGGTTTTGTGTTTTACATTTTGAAGTATACACTTGGTCCCGGAGAACAGCGAAGTATGACAGTCAGCTAGAGAAACTGATTAACTGACGGGACCACAGAGAAAACTGCTAGTGAAATGTCCATTCCCAACATATATAGTTCGAGCAGTTGCAATAATATAACAGCTGCCATATACCATGTGAATCATTGTTAATTTTTATCTCGAACAAGCTGTGTTACATGAAAACCCAAGTGCCCTTTACGTTTTGCTGTCGTTCAGGTTTTCCACAACCGTCATACATATCATACTTTCACAACTACTTGTAACGAATACTTCGAATTTTATATTTCAAGTCTCCATTCCATTTTTTGTTTCATTCTCTACTTCGCAGAGTCATACGCGGGAAACATATTCCTGCATGTGTGCCACAGTGAGAAAGCGCAACACATACAAGAAAGTCAATCAGAAAATTGAATGATTAACTATATCTGTTGAAGACATTGCGAGGTATCGGGTATTCTGTTGGACATCAGTGTCGTTCTTGCACGACATTTCGTCAACGTGTGTCGTTATTTTCATTAGTCTGTGGCATATCTGCCCTATACAGGATCTATTTCTGTCAAAACCAGCAGGATTCTCAAGAAGCACAACATCAACTATAAGAGGGCTCTGGGAAATGTATAAGACGACCTGGAACTACCTTACCGACGAGGCATGTCATACATTGGCCAAAGAAATAGGACAAAGGACATCAGATGCTAAGGACATCAGGGGCGCACTCGATTAACACAGGAACTAAATTAGCCATTGCCGAGTACTGTCTGGAACTCATTCCATGAACTATGATGAAACGAGGATTCTGGCACAGAGTCCAGGTGTTGGGACAGTATTATTAGGGAATCTATAGAGATAATAGTGACGGAAAACTGCATAAATCTGGGCACTGGACACCAGATCATTAGAGACTGGCTCCTTGCACTAGAGTTGCTGAAACAACGGGGGAAGAAGCATAACACCACAAAAAGATGGTGATGGTGACATTTGGTTTGTGGCGCGCTCAACTGCGCGGTTATCAGTGCCCGTGCAAATTTCCAGTCTTTCCGCTGTCCAGTCTCACTTCTTTCGCGAATAATGATGAAATGATGCTGTCAACACAGCCATCCAGTACCGGGGCGGAGAAAATCCCCGTCCCGACCGGGAATCCAGAGGCGGCAACTAGACCACGAGCTGCGGACTCGACAAAAAGAAGAACTGGGGGTGTGTATATGGGAAACGAACCCCAGACAGAGCGCCGGGCGCACAGGACCCACGAGGGAACGACGCAAATCACTTCTAATGGAGCGGATCCTAAAGGGAGCACAACCGCAGCGGATCGAAAATGGAACGTCAGCACGCAGTTTGGTGCGTAGGACCGAAGACGAAAGACAAGCGCTCGGCCGGTAGCACCAAACCGAAGACGGAACGCTTAAAGGACGCTGCTAGCTGGACTGGACCGCAGGTGCAGCGCCTGGAACTGACAATGAAGGGGGGGGGGGGGGGGAGAGCATAGTAAAAACACCGCACACGTTCCACTCGACGAGCAGCCTCACTTAGCAGTTGAGGAAGGTAACGACTCATGTTGTCGAAATTATTGTGCCAGAAAGATTCTGATATCCACAAGAATACCCGACACCTCAAGATGTCAGGCATGATGCGATACGCGTGGTTTGCTGCTAAGGTGTGTGATGAGAGAGAACCTTATAATAATGTAATCTAAGTCTTTTTCTTTACAGAAATTTTAAAATAATCATGTTATTTTTAAAAATTGCGGTGTTGGTAACGTGCGAAAGATTCCGGTGTAGAATACCAACGTGATTGTCACCCGTCATACGGCCTGACGGGCAGAGTGATGCTCTGGAGTGGCATTTCATTTCATAGCAGGGTCTCTTTTGTTGTCACCTGCTTCACCCTTATAGCACAGCGGTACGTCGACGATGTTCTGCGACCCGTTCTGTTCCCCTCATGGCAAGCGTCCTGGGCTTAAATTCGAGCAAAATAATGCGCGCCAGCGCTCGGAGAGAGTTTCTACTGCTTGTCTTTGTGCTTCCCAACCCTACCTTCCTCTCTGAAAACGTTTGGAGGATTATGGGCAGGGCCCTCCAATCATCTTGGTATTTTGACGATCTAACGCGCCAATTACACATAATGTGAAACGATATCTCTTAGAAGGGCATGGCACAATTCTGCCAATAACTGCTGACGTAAGGGCCAGAGGTGCATCAATGACTTAATGACTTCCTCAATTCGTGAAGCAGATTTTCTTGAATCATTCATCCAATATTTTTGTTTGTCTGCACATGTACAACACCTCTACCGATTTTCGATACATTTAGATAATACCTCCGTGTTGCGTCGGTTATTTATTTATTTTTGTTTTAGGGTGTACAGGTATCGTGTCAGTCATGACACTCTGTTGCTGAAACAAGTGTTCTTGTTGCTGATAGCATAACGTATCAGACTTGTTATGTAGCTGAGAGTGTCAAATGCGATAATCGCACCTAATTTGCCCGCTTTATCTATACATGCTAAGTAAAAAAAATGTTTTATTTGTACTTCCATTACTATCTTTCTAGCGTAAGGACTTTTTTCTTGTATTATGTCCTCCGTTTGATGTTGGCCATGCAAGACGGCAGCTGTACCACGTACACCACGAGGAAGTTCCTGCCGACCCATGGAAATTGCCGATAGACCAGCGCGCAGATTCAGTCTGTGATCGCGTGAAGATGGACATCGATTGACTGTTTCAACGGTGGAAGTTATTGCCAAAGTTATTAATTACTTAAATGGAAATAATAGTTTTAGTATGACACATTTTCAATCGGAATAAAAAGTGTAAAATAGTTTATTCTAGCCTTATACAGATTCCTAACACCTTTGAGACAGTTCTGAGAATTCGTGATTGTGAGATTTTAATAGCTACGAAAATTTTTGAAGACTTTTAACGAAAAACGTGGATCGCATCCAGAAATAATAGTAAGGGGTGAACTATTCGTGCATCAATTAGGTATCATACGTGCATGTTAAATTAAAATTTTATTTCATTGTCTTTTCATCTGATAGTATCTGAAAAAGAATAGTACACTACTGGCCATTAAAATTGCTACACCACGAAGATGACGTGCTACAGACGCGAAATTTAACCGACAGAAAGAAGATGCTGTGATATGCAAATGATTCGCTTTTCTGAGCATTCCCACAAAGTTGGCGCCGGTGGCGACACCTACAACGTGCTGACATGAGGAACGTTTCCAACCGATTTCTCATACACAAACAGAAGTTGACCGGCGTTGCCTGGTGAAACGTTGTTGTTATGCCTCGTGTAAGGAGAAGAAATGCGTACCATCACGTTTCCGACTTTGATAAATGTCGGATTGCAGCCCATCGCCATTGCAGTTTATCGTATCACGACATTCCTGCACGCGTTGACCGAGATCCAATGACTGTTAGCAGAATATGGAATCGGTGGGTTCAGGAGAGTAATATGGAACGCCGTGCTGGATCCCAACGGCCTCGTATCTCTTGCAGTCGAGATGACAGGCATCTTATCCGCATGGCTGTAACGGATCATGCAGTCACGTCTCGATCCCTGAGTCAACAGATGGGTACCTTTGCAAGAGAATAACCATCTGCACGAACAGTTCGACGACGTTTGCAACAGCATGGACTGTCACCTCGGAGACAATGGCTGCGGTTACCCTTGACGCTGTATCACAGACAGGAGCGCCTGAGATAGTGTACGCAACGACGAACCTGGGTGCACGAATGGCAAAACGTCATTTTTTCGGATGAAGCCAGGTTCTGTTTACAGCATCATGATGGTCGCATCCGTGTTTGGCGACATCGAAGTGAACGCACATTGGAAGCGTGTATTCGACATCGCCATACTGGAGTATCACCCGGCGTGATGGTATGGGGTGCCATTGGTTACACATCTCGGTCACCTCTTGTTCGCACTGACGGCACATTGAACAGTGCACGTTACATTTCAGATGTGTTACGACCCGTGGCTCTACCCTTCATTCGATCCCTGCA
This sequence comes from Schistocerca piceifrons, assembly GCF_021461385.2. Lineage (NCBI taxonomy): Eukaryota > Metazoa > Arthropoda > Insecta > Orthoptera > Acrididae > Schistocerca > Schistocerca piceifrons. Next base: position 561,292,703 of record NC_060143.1, read on the forward strand.
AAACCCTACATTTCAGCAGGATAATGCACGACCGTATGTTGCAGGTGCTGTACGGGCCTTTCTGGACACGGAAAATGTTCGACTGCTACCCTGGCCAGCACATTCTCCTGATCTGTCACCAATTGAAAACGTCTGGTCAATGGTGGCCGAGCTACTGGCTCGTCACAATACGCCAGTCACTACTCTTGATGAACTGTGGTATCGTGTTGAAGCTGCATGGGCAAATGTACCTGTACACGCCTTCCAAGTTCTGTTTGTCTCAATGCCCAGGCGTATCCAGGCCGTTATTACGGTCAGAGGTGGTTGTTATGGGTACTGATTTCTCAGGATCTATGCACCCATATTGCGAGAAAATGTAATCACATGTCAGTTCTAGTATAATATATCTGTCCAATGAATACCCGTTTATTATCTGCATTTCTTCTTCGTGTAGCAATTTTAATGGCCAGTAGTGCATTATACCTACCAGCTAATAATCTGTGTACTCGTTGTTTCCCTAAAACAGTAAACAAAGAAGCAAGAAAAATTAATTTGTATGAGTTTTATTTTCATTGTTGGAAGATCTTGCGTCCGGAGTCTGAAAAGGATTTGGAACGACACAAAGAACCAGTAGATACTTGCTGAGCAAGCAGAGGCCATCAACAGTGGCTAACTGAGTGTCAACACGAAAAAAACAACAAAAGGAAAATTGACAACGGAAATGACACAACAGGATGACAAATTTAAAACATCCAAAATCGAAAACATACGTGTAGCGAAATCTGAGACCAAACCAGTGATGTGTGATGAGAATGGTAGGATAATGAAATGAATGCACAACTGGTGCAGAGCTGCTGTGTGGATAGCTGTATAGTGCGGCTGTCAACACTAATTGCCTGCCAAGTTGGGCGTGGACCTGAAGCGCAGCAGAGCCAGCGCTGTCGAGGCGGTATTAGCGCTCACAGATGTAGCAGTGCTGTCTAGCGGCCGTCATCGAGTTCCTCACGTCCTGCATGGCAGGCACTCCAATGCTACCTGCGCAACACGCCGATCTTGCAGAGCAGCCGAGACGTCACGCGTTACCAAACAATTTCACTCCCACCCTTCAAGAAACCTAGGTGGATGAGACGGAGAAGAAATCGAGTTAAATCGCACTGTCATTCAGTTCTTAGCTCATTGGGAAGTTACTTTAAAATCAACTGAAAAATTTGTAGCAAACAAAACACAAGAAAGTTACCAAACAAAAAGCGACTTAAAAATCATTGTAATTGAAATACTTAGTTTTGAGTCGTTGTTGTGCATTCTTCACAGTAACATTTACACCTGAACTCTGTACAAAGTAACGTAAAGGGTGTTTTGTGACGATACCGCTAATGCATGAACAGTGTGGTACTACATACAAAATAAACTTTATATTCACTACATTTGATTGAGTTAAGCAGAAAGTGTGTCTTAAATTGGATTACCTCAACGTGTGTCACTGCAGTGAAAAGGTGTGTAAATCATATCTTATCCATTTAGAAACTATTTTATAATGTGAAAACCCTTACTGAAGAAAACTTGATTCGGGTTTACTAAGTCGGCAGCATTCAGAATATTGGAATAATGGTTTATCGAAAATCTCGACCTCCCCTCTCATTAACTGAAAGAACAGGAACTGCCAAGAACAGTTTAACAACACTGAAAGTAATTAAAATAAAATTGTGTAGAAATATGCAAGCCTGTTTCAAAATTGAAAGAGGAATATATTCCTGAGTTTCACAGACTCTCTGAAACGTTACCATAGATTGCTGTGTGTACTTTATACATGACTCAAAACTGAATGAAGATTTTATATTACATGCATTAAAAATTAGCGGAAAGAGGTGACAGTTATTAAAATCTATTTACAATATTATGAGGTTGTTTGGCGTATAAAGAAGGGTCGTACTGCGTAATGATGGAAGCATTGTTGAATTAACAAAGCAACAACTATTAAACGCGTATTGTGTCATCAAGACAGTGCCTGTACTTTGATGGATTATGAAAATTTCAATATTAGACTGGCACAGCGCATGTGAAGAAGCACATGTTCCCTCACAGGAACTACTCATTCACCAGCTCTGGATGTGTTGTCTGTTCTGTAGGCTTCACAACCAAGCATTTATTTATTTTCAATTATCGGCCTTGAAAAACTTGAGATTTTACTGAATTTATTACAGGGGACAGTACTTCGTAATTTGTGCAAGACACGGAGCAGTCAATCCGAGTTGACTTAGTAGCACTGAATACAATAATTTTAATTCAGAGGCGAAATTTGAGTAATGTGGAAAATAATAAACGAATGTGAAGACGAAGAAAAAATGAGGAAGAAGAAAAAGAAGGAGAAAAAGTGTGCGAAAGAACGTATGAGACTGTCATCAACAGAAGCTAAAACGGCACAGACTGTGATAATTTAGATACATTAATTTCTCTCCTTCTCTCTTCTCTGCTCTCTCTCTTTCTCTCTCTCTCTCTCTCTCTCTCTCTCTCTCTCTCTCTCCCTCTCTCTTCCTCTCTCTTTCGTCGCGATGGTAACACATTCGAGCGGTGTTCGAGAGGACGATGATTCACGCTGCCACCTGACCATCTGGATTTAAGTTTTTCGTTTTTTTTTTAATCTCCCTCTCTCTTTTAGCTATTGAGGTAGCACCGTGATAAGACACTGGAGCTGTACTAGAGAGGACAAGGGTTCACACAGCCATTTGGCCTAAATCGCTTGAGTAGAAGAGTGCTCGGACGATTTCTCTTCCATTTCTTTTTTTTTACCTTTTTTCCTTTATTAAAACAACCATATATGTACATAAGCACAAAAACAAAATATCGAAGTGCTGGAACTGATTCAACACGAATTGTATTCTACAATAGACTGAAGAACACATTTCAATATAGTGCCATTTGTAAGCTTACAAAATAGCTTTTTCGGAGCTTAGGCAACGTCCTTTGGGACGTCGTCAGTGATGGAACACTACACACTGCCGCTCGTAACTTCTCCATCCGCTTCATCTTTCTCTGTGTGATTCCGCTGCACTTTCAACGGTGCAGCTTTTATGACGATGCGAGGTAAGTATGGTTACCATGATCCTCTTCTAGAATAGAAAACGAAGATTTAATGAAAGCAAATGATGTGTTACAGGAAACCAGTATCTTCTTTGTATTCAGTCTTTCGACTGGTTAGTGGCTCACGCCCTGCAACTGTTAGATGGTAATATTTTTCTGTACTGCATAATCAGAAAACCCTTTATAAAGTACAGCTCGTTCTAACGATGCCATTTGCTGTCTTCTTCGACCCATCTTCCTTTGTGATGATCCTTCTAGGTCGTTTACAAGGAACTGTCTGTGTCGTTTTATGTAGTCAGTCCATTCGTGTCTTCTTCGCTCTGTTGTTTCCCTGACTAAACTTTCATTGCAAGTTCTTTGCAGTACTTCCTGATGAGTGGTTTTCTCTGTCCAGTTTAATAAGCGTCTCCAGTACCGTACCATAAATGCTTCAAGAGACGACATTTCATGTTTGCCTACTGGCAATGTTTAACAATGTAAGATGCCCCACTTTTACCAAACCTCCAGAAACGTCTCATTTTAGTCCGTGAGTCCACAGAGGATGGTTTAAGAGCCGAACAGTTGACTAGCCATGCTTTCCGATCAGAATTTTGCGGAGATTAAAACAATATGTCCTTGGACTATCTCACAGAGTCAACGTGTAGGACTCTTTCTACCTGTTTTGCCGAGAAGTTCTTGAACTTTATGTCGCTGTCAGAAGCCGTCGGATTCTCTGTAAAGTGCAGGACTATCTTAAGTGATTCTAAATGATGAAACGGCAAGCTGTCTCATTCGGAATAGCGTTCAAAAGGAATCCCATTGTGATGTATTTATTCACTGAAAACCATAAATTGATAATATCTACACAGTTAATAATGGTTAACTGAAAACAACAATTACCTGAGAGTATGGTCGTATGACAGAACTAGATCGGAAGGAGCCCTATCAGCGACTGACGGTTATTACGCGCACCCTTTACCTCGTACCTACACTCAAGACAATTCGTAGCCGTTGGCACATTATCATTAGCTTGGAGATTATCCATTTATTTATTAAGATAACCCTTCTCTCACATTATAATATTGTCGTAAGAAAGTACTTAGGAACTGTAGGCTTGTCGTTGTATCAGTTTTGGAGAGGGGGCCTTTTATCAACAAATTTTTATTGAGCAGGAAGATTACTTGCTTCGCGCTTTCGTAAGCACCTCACTGCTGACCTAACAGACGTTATCACTTTTAGCCACAGCGCACCACCGTCCAGTGGCAATGCCATACGCTCCATAGGCTCTTTCAGCCAGCGAGAGACCTGAAATCTTACTCCCGACTGCGTGCGTTCTGCAGTACTGTTTCACTCAGTGAATGCTGCCGTGAAGTCTGCAGACCCAATACAGAATTGTAAAACCTTAAAATAAGGAAATTAAATGTGGCTTGAACATAATTGGTACCTTACAACAGCTATACAGTGCTACCGAGAAAATGCAGCTCTTTCTCCTTATTTCGATGGTTTTGTTATTTGAAGAAGGTTTTTTTTCTTTTACTCATGAACATTGATTTCGCTTCTCTGATACTTTGTCTCAGTCTTCCTTGCTTCTTCCATCTTCAGTTAGCTTACTTTGTGAATAATTGTATGATCTTGTGTTGTTGTTGTTGTTGTTGTGGTCTCCAGTCCTGAGACTGGTTTGATGCAGCTCTCCATGCTACTCTATCCTGTGCAAGTTTCTTCATCTCCCAGTAACTACTGCAAACTACATCCTTCTGAATCTGCTTAGTGTATTCATCTCTTGCTCTCCGATTTTTACCCTCCACGCTGCCCTCCAATACTAAATTTCTGATCCCGAGATGCCTGAGAACATGTCCTACCAACCGATCCCTTCTTCTAGTCAAGTTGTGCCACAAACTCCTCTTCTCCCCAATTCTGTTCAATACCTCCTCATTAGTTATGTGATCTACCCATCTAATCTTCAGCATTCTTCTGTAGCACCACATTTCAAAAGCTTCTATTCTCTTCTTGTCCAAACTATTTATCGTCCATGTTTCACTTCCATACATCGCTACACTCCATACAAATACTTTCAGAGACGACTTAAATCTATACTCGATGTTAACAAATTTCTCTTGTTCAGAGACGCTTTCCTTGCCATTGCCAGTCTACATTTTATATCCTCTCTACTTCGACCATCATCAGTTATTTTGCTCCCCAAATAGCAAAACTCCATTACTACTTTAAGTGTCTCATTTCCTAATCTAATTCCCTCTTGTGTATTTGTTTTTATTTTCAGTAATTTTATTGCTTATTTTTTCTGATTCCTTAGAGCACAATAGGATTCCTGTGGTTTTCGAGTTAATTTGTTTTTATGACTTAATTCGTATTTAATGTGCATTATTCTACAACTAAATCCTTAAGACAGCACTCGCAGAAGAGGTGATTGGTAGTAAACAAGACGAGATTAAAAATAGAGCAAGGGCCAGTAATATTAAAGAATAAAATGTGTAGTAGATGCTTTAAGTGCCACACTTTTCGTTCGTACGTAACTGCGGCGCCCACAGAAAAAAACTTGATTTTCCAATATTTTTAGTGGATCTCTCACGAGGAGAAACCGGGAGAGCAGCGACTGCAAGAGACACTCTTGGAAAAAAAAACTGGAGCAAAAAGTACGAAGAAGCTAATCTTGGGAATTTATTGAGATTGAAACTGGGATAGCCTGAGGTTGGTGTTGCCGTAAGAAATGGGATAACTTGCGTGAAGAGAGGGGAGGGAAGGAAGAGTGGAGAGGAGTAGGAGGAGGAGGAGGGGAGATATTAAAACTCGTCGTGGAGACGAGGCGGCTCGGCTGGCCGAGTTCCTGCTTAAGAGAATTAGCCGGCGCGGTCGCTTAGCGTCTTTAATTCGCCGAGTGCGTTCCGCGGGGGTGCGCCCGGGACGCAGGCGTCGTTGGTATGGAAAACATGGCCTCCGCCCCCGGGGAGGAGGATGGGGGGAATGGGGGTGGAAGAGCGCGGGTAAATAAAATTATAAAGTTGGAATTAGGGACAACTTAATTAAAATACTAATCTATTTTAGAAGCTAACTAACGAATATGCCAGAAGAAAATTCTTCTCGGCTGAGAGTTGCCCGCTGCCACGCGCAGCAAGTGGGAGGTGGCGCCCCGGTTTGTGGGCGGGGTGCGGCGGTTCGCTGTGGGGCAGGCAGGGGCGTATTTTTAGAGGCTAACCCTCGAGACGAGGCGTCCCGGCGTCGTAAATGTTGTTCGGACGCTAACGAGAAGGGCGCCCGCCGGTGGTTAAAGGCCGAGAGAACTTGGCCGCGCCGCGGATGCTGCGCTATCTCGGCGAGAATCCCTAACAAGGCAGCGCCTTTAATCCGACCCTCCAGCGCGCCCGCTCTCTGAGGCCGAACCCAACTCTTGGAGCGGAGGGCGGAGTGAAGTTTTGTACAGTATATTGTGTGGAGAGCTCTCTCACTAAATATCCCGCTCTGTAGCGGCCGTCATTTGCGTTCGGTTCGATGTGCACCTACACGGAAGACGTAAAGAAACTGGTACACCTGCCGAATGTCGTGTAGGACCCCGGCGAGCACGCAGAAGTGCCGCAACACGACGTGGCATCGACTCGACTAATGTCTGAAATGGTGCTGGAGGGAACTGGCAGGGCTGTCCATAAATCCGTAAGAGTACCAGGGGTTGGAGATCTCTTCTGAACAGCACGTTGCAAGGCTTCCCAGATATGTTCAGTAATGAAACTTCCTGGCAGATTAAAACTGTGTGCCGGACCGAGACTCGAACTCGGGGCCTTTGCCTTTCGAGGGCAAGTGGTCTACCATCTGAGCTACCCAAGCACGACTCACGCCCCGTCCTCACAACTTTACTTCTCCCAGTATCTAGTCTCCTACCTTCCAAGCTCTCCTGCGAACTAGCACTCATGAAAGAAAGGATACTGCGGAGACAAGGCTTAGCCACAGCCTGGGAGATGTTTCCAAGAGTGCTAGTGCTGCAAGGTTCGTCGGAGAGCTTCTGTAAAGTTTGGAACGTAGGAGACGAGATACTGGCAGAAGTAAAGCTGTGAGGACGGGGCGTGAGTCGTCCTTGGGTAGTTCAGATGGTACAGCACTTGCCCGCGTAAGACAAAGGCCCTGGGTTCGAGTCTCGGTCCGTCACACAGTTTTCATCTGCCAGGAAGTTTCATATCAGCGCACACTCCACTGCAGAGTGAAAATCTCACTCATGTTCAATAATATTCATGTCTGGGGAGTTTCTGACCCGTGGAAGCGTTTCATTTCTGTTCCTGGAGCCACTCTGTAGGAATTCTGAACACGTGGGGTATCTCTTTGTCCTGCTGGCATCGTCCAAGTCCGTCCGAATGCACAATAGACATGACTGGATGCAGGTTTTTTTTAAGAGGTGGAGCCCCTCCACGCCCACACCGGCATGATGGCCAACACAAAAGGTCTACTGCCATCTCTGCATAAGGGTTAGTATTCACTAAAGTGAGGTGTCGCAGGATGTGGGTACTGCGATGTCTGCGTACGTCTGGTTAGGATTAACCATTAATACGCGCTCATCTGGAGATAGATTGGTCGAAATCTGACGAAGGGTAGCGGTTTGAAGGGCAGAGGAAAAAAAGTGCCAAAGCAAGAGCCAAGGGAAAAAAAACCTCTGCGAAAGTTAGGTCGGGCGGCAAGAGCAGTAGCGGTTGTCTTGCTGCCTGCGATACGTTGTGTAAGGATAGGCTTTGTTAGTAGTGGGTATCATGCATGTCGATACCTTGACGTTGTGCGTTTGTGCTGCTCGGCGGCTGGCGCTGGGTGCTGGTACAGAGTCTTCGTTCAGCGTCCTGCAACCTGCAACAGTTAGGTTTGTTATCGGTCTTGTGTCCGATAGGTCATATACCGGAGGCACAGTGTGAGGGAGTGTTGGCAGATTGTTCGTGCGTCTGTGGGCGAGCTCGTCGGTGTCCCTGCTGTGGCCTGTTGGTTGGCTCTAATAGCAGCTGGTAGTTGCCAGTCAGTGTTGCTGATATGCAGGGGCTTACCGGCGTTTGTCGCTGTTTGCGTATGTTAGTTTACCATAGGTGGTTATGCCCTAGCTAGCAGTGTCTTTGGCCGCTTGTGTTTCCACCTGTGGTTGTGATCGTAGTTTCCCAGAGTGAGGATGAAAGGATTGTTCGAGTGTCTCGAGTTCCTGTATAGTCGTGTGGCGTGTTTCTTGAATACTTCCTTGAGGGTATCAAGGCGGTATTCATGGTGAAGATCCACGGTGCGTGTGTAGCGTGGAGCATTGCTGATGATTCGTAGCATCTTGTTCTGTATGATCTGCAGGCGGCGCAGTCGTGTGGGAGCTGCATATCCCCAGACGGGAGCTGCGTACGTCATCAGAGGTCTAATCAGTGTCATGTATAAGGACCTCGACACCCTCCTATTCAGTGTGCTTGCCCTGTTGAGCATTGGGTAGAGCTGTTTGAGCCTCGTGTGCGCTCGGTTGGCAACGTATTCGATGTGGTCCCCCCATGCAAGTTTCCGGTCCAGCCAGACACCAAGGTATCTGACTTTCTCTCGGAAACGTATTGGGCGTGTATGTAGTGTTATCGGTCTTCAGTGTTGGTGTTTGCGCAGTAGTTTCGGTCTGCGTGTGAACAGAACTGCTTCGCACTTGTCGACGTTTACTTTAATACGCCATCGCTCCAGCCAAGGCTCAGCTGTTCTGAGTGCTGTCTGTATTCGTGAGTTGATGTTCGACGGTTTCCAGTCTTGCGCGAGGATGGCTGTGTCATCCGCGTAGACGGCTAACGTCGTGTTTCGTGTCGCTGGGAAGTCATTAATGTACAGGTTAAACAAGATGGGCCCTAGGATGCTTCCTTGGGGTACTCCGGCTTGGATACCGTGTTGTGTTGATTGTTTATCCTGCACGTTAGTGTTGAAACATCTGTTCGTGAGATATGAGTGTATGAGACGCACGAGTCCGTCCGGGAAACCAGCTTCGCTTAGTTTGCGTATGAGTCCGTTGTGCCAGAGACGATCGAAAGCATTTTCGATGTCTAGGAACACGGCCCCTGTGGCTTTGTTCATGTTGTAGCCGTGTGTTATATGTTCGGCTACGCAGGTGATCAGACAGGACGCTTAAGTACGTGCCACCTGTCAGAATCGTATCTAGACGTATCACGGGCCTCATAGCACCCCAACCGCACACGCCCCACACCATTACAGAGCCTACAACAGCTTGAACAGTCCCCTGCTAACATGCAGTGTCCATGGATTCATGAGGTTGTCTCCATACCCGTACACGTCCATCCGTTCGATACAATTTGAAACGAGACTCGTCCGAACACGCAACATGTTCCCAGTCATCAGTCGTCCAATATCGGTGTTGACTGGCCCAGGCAAGGAGGAAAGCTTTGTGTCGTCCAGTCATCTAGGGTACAGGAGTGGGCCTTCGGCTTCGAAAGCCCATATCGATGATGTTGCGTTGAATGGTTCGCACGCCAACACTTGTTGGTGGCCCAGCATTGAAATCTGCAGCAATTCGCGGGAGAGCTGTCGTTCTGTCTCGTTAAACGATTTTCTTCAGTCGTCGTTGGTCCCATTCTTGGAAGATCTTTTTCTGGCTGTAGCGATGCCGGAGATTTGATGTTTTACCGGATTCCTGATATTCACGGTACACTCCTGAAATGGTCGTAAGGGAAAATCCCCACTACGTCGCTACCTCGGAGAAGCTGTGTCCCATCGCTCGTGCGCCGACTTCAACACCACGTTCAGACTCACTTAAATCTTGATAACCTGCCACTGTAGCAGGTAACAACTGGGCCAGACACTTGTTGACTTATATAGGCGTTGCCAAAGTCAGTGCCGTATTGTGCCTGTTTACATATCTCTGTATTTGAATACGCATGCCTATACGAGGTTCTTTTGCGCTTCAGTGAATTAGGTTTCATTCCTCGCGTTGTCACTGATTTTCGATAACAGTACAGGGCTATTCACAAGTACCTCTCGGGTGTCATAAGGGAGTGTGTAGAGCATCTGTCAAAGTCTCGATTCGTAATACGCAGGGCGTGTCTATAGGAGTGACATTGCTCAGAAATTGTTTCTCACCCACAAAGAAACATCGAAAACTTGAGCTCATATTTTAGGGTGAAAACAGCACAAATGTAAGATACCAGCCACAGCAATTGATCTCGCCCGAAAATTTGGGCTATAATTGTAACCGTATGCTGTTATGACCTTATGAAAGAATAGCTTTCAAACTGTAGCGAGCTGCATTTGTTTGTCACTCGCTCTGCCCCCCTGCAGCCGGATAACGGTCGAGTAAAAGTTGTGTCCAACGTTGTGAGTAGGAAGTTTGTGAAATACTATTTTGACATTGTTAACACGGTTTGTCCATTGCGCCAAACTGCGCGGTTTCTGACCCGTAGCTGCTGCCAGAGATTTCGTTGCGTTAAACATTTTTAAGTAGCGATTCCCAAATTGCAGCGTAAATGAATGACACGAATGAGAGTGACGTCATAGAAGTATCGAAGGACTATTTAACTATTAACATTGCTGTTGTGCTTTCTTTTATTTTAAATCTGCCACTGTTGAAGTGAATTACATTTGCAGGAGATGTGTTATCCTTCAGCGTGAAGGACATGATTAAATTGTAAATTAAAAGTCATTAACTCCGTTTCTTAATAATTTTTCGGTTCCGTGAGTTTATTCATCTTGATTTGTAGGCAGGGTAAGTAATCTATATGTCGTGTCCCAGAGAAAGACACCGAAAACGCTTAGTATGTTGTGTGGGAAGGTAAATTGATTGGTTTGCGCACTAGAGGGCGTCGAACTTTGAGGACGGACGGCTGTGACGGTTTGTTCCGATCTTCTGTTTTGGTGTCTAAATGCGGAGGGTATACAGAGCAAGTTGGTGCAGTGGTTAGCACACTGTACTCGCATTTGTGAGGACGACGTTTCAATCCCGCGTCCGGCCACCCTGATTTAGGTTTTCCATGATTTCCCTAAATCGCTCCAAGCAAATGCCGGGATGGTTCGTTTGAAAAGGTACCGCCGATTTCCTTCTCCGTCCTTCCCTAATCTGATGAGACCGATGACCTCGCTGTCTGGTCTCCTTCCATTAGTCATCTATGTGTTACCTAATAGCATTCCTACGCATGCGCTACATTCCTCCATACAGCCTGTCTGCTCATCCCGCTGCGGATCTCGTGTGGTCTGCCAGTGAAATAACGTTGACGATAACAGAGCGACATGTACCAGCACACGGCTGCGGAAATGACCAACGCGGTGCTAGCGTACGGCAAAGCGGATAGCGATGGAAGGGCTGCAGTAAGGCTGTATGCGGAACGTTTTTCAAGCTGACGTGCCCTACACCATTCCACGTCGCGGTGATGAAGAGGCACCTCAAAGAAGGCGGAAATTTGCACGTATGTATTTTCTGCCTGAAGTGTGTACATCGTACAGTAAAGTAGCAGCACTTTGAGCTTGGTATTTGCGAATGCTGTCCCCAGTCTGCAGTTTCTCCTCGAGTAGGTGCCTAAACGTGAGTGAGGGTCGTCCATGCTCGGCCCGGAGGAGGACGTGCTGACAATATTTTGAAGAGTCTCCAGCCACCAGCACTGGTGAATTTCGTGAAAAGATCGCTTCACAGCGAAAAACATTTTAGTTTTAGCGATCTCTACCCAGTCCCGCGTACCTTATGCGTGACATCAACTCCCCTGTTTCGCGATAACACAAAAGGAACTGCCCTTCTTTGAACTTTTTCGACGTCGTCGCCATTGCTACCTGGTAAGGATCCCAAACCACGGAACAGCACCCGTTTGGTAGATTGGTTGCATCTTCTAAATTTTCTGCCAATAAAATGCTGTTTTTGATCAGTCTTCCGTACTTAATTTTCTATTTGATGGTTCTAATTTAAGTATTTTTTTAAAGGAACGCTTGCTATTTTTCCCACCATACAGATGTCGGATCTAAATCATTTTTCAGTTCGTTTTGATCTTTGATGATTTTTCTATACCGTAAATTACAGAATCATCCGCAAACCATCTGAGAGAACGCCACGTATCACTTCGGTTGAAATGCGTGATTTGCCATATATTACCACCAGCCGTGAGGTTTCTGACAGGAATCAGAAATCCAGTGCAGCAAATGAGACGATCGTCCGTAGCCACGCAGTTTGGTTAGGAGCTGCTTGTGGTGAAAAGTGTCGGCAGTCTTCTAGAGCCGGCCGGAGTGGCCGTGTGGTTCTAGGCGGTACAGTCTGCAACCGAGCGACCGCTACGGTAACAGGTTCGAATCCTGCCTCGGGCATGGATATGTATGATGTCCTTAGGTTAGTTAGGTTTAATTAGTTCTAAGTTCTAGGCGACTGATGATCTCAGAAGTTAAGTCGCATAGTGCTCAGAGCCATTTGAACCAGTCTTCTAGAAATATGAAATCTACCTGAGATACCTTTTTGGTACCAGTCATTGATCTGTGAGAATAAGAGCCAGTTGCGCTTCACGTAAGAACGATATTTTTTTGAATCCGAGCTGGTTATGCGTCAATAGATATTTTCGCCGAGACATTTAACAGTGTTCGAACACAGTATGTGTTCCAACTCCCGCTGCAAATCGACGTCTGTGAAATGGATTTACAATTAAGGGGACTACTTCTATTTCCACTCTTGTGTATTGGTGTTTCCCAAGCAACTAGACAGTCTTCAGATACAGGTTTCCCGTCAAGGAACCGCTTGTAAATGATTGCTAGAAATGTTGTTCTTTCTTCAGAATACACCGAAAGGAACTTTCATCAGGTATAGTCAACACCTGTATACTTCATTTGGATTCTGATGTACTGCATCTTCTTTGGGAAAACCATCAGTAGTAAATATGTTTAATGGCGCTCTCATCGCTAATATTGCCAATGCCATCACAAAGTCAGGCAGTATAATACCACGAACAGCGAAAATTATGTAAGCATAAAACTTTTTTCTTATAACCATTTTTTGGGGAGTGCAAGTGATAAATTTTTCAAATTATATGTAAAGTTAATTGCAAGTCATTAAGTGCTCTCTCATAATACTGGGTGAGTGAATTTTGGGTATGCGTACGTCATGGCCTACACGTCTTTTTCATCCCCACCATTACTACGCCTTTGATAGGTAGGTGTGTTCAGACACACAGAGAAAAAAATTTTAGTACAACTTTAATTTACGGTATCCTTTTTTACGTGATCTGGCTCCGATGAATTAAAGCTCTCAAGCTTTGCTCAGTTTACCTGGAAAAACCCTGTGAAATTTCGTCCGCTTGCTTTGACATTAGCGCTTGCAAATAAAACAGACAGACGCAACAGCTGTACAAATTTGTCATCGGAGTAGATTATCTTTATGTTTGTTAAAAACTGCCTTTGTAAGCAACTTGAGAGCTGGTGTTCAAGGAAGGCAGGATTCGGGATTCGGTTACGATTGTGGACGGGGCCGTAGTCAGCTACTATTGGTTCGATTTTCTTTTAATCACACACAAATTATTTAAAATCAACAACAAATTAAACAATGTTAATAATTTAAGAATTGTTGCTTACAAGTACAGTTACATTTATTAAAATGTCCGCTCCCAGTAGCTGAATGGTCATTGCGACAGACTGTCAATCCTAAGGGCCCGCGTTCGATTCCCGGCTGGGTCTGAGATTTTCTATGCTCAGGGACTGAGTGTTGTGTTGTCCTCATCATGATCATTTCGTCCCCATCGACGCACAAGTTCGAAAAACTTGCACCCTGCGTACTGTCTACACGACGGAAGGCCATAGTCACACGACATTTACATAGTTATTAAAATGTAAAAGGCAAGTGACCAAGGTCATAAAGCTCGATGCAATAATACAATTACCAAATTAAAATTTTAAGACAAGTAACGACATTCACGGCTGAAGGCCTTAATGGCAATAAATTAAAAATCATTTCACGGTTGAAGGAATTAATGGCAATAGATTAAGAATTGTTTAACTTGTTGCCACTTACAAAATGGTTCAAATAGCTCTAATCCCTATGGAACTTAACATCTGAGGTCATCAGTCCCCTAGACTTACAACTACTTAAACCTAACTAACCTAAGGACATCACACACATCCATGCCTGAGGCAGGATTCGAATCTGCGACCATAGTAGCAGCGCGGTTCTGGGCTGAAGCGCCTAGAACCGCTCGACCACGCAACTTACAAGCTACAGTTATTAATATATTGAAAACAAATCACCAAGGTCTTAAAGGTTAACTGCCCAAATACAATTCCCACATTAGAGTTTTAAGACAAGTGGCGACAGTCACGGCTGAAGGGCGGTAACGCCAAGAATGGCAATTATTAAAGAAATTAACAAACATACTGTCAAACAGCAAGGCAATAGCAAAAGTTAATTTAAAAGACAGGCAACTGATCACCAAAGAGGTGAGACAAAATGATAGTAAACTTGGTAGCACAACTTGAAACTTTCTGTAAAGCCAAGAATGGCAATTATATTAAAAAGAAATGTAGAAACGTAAACTAAAACAGCAAATATAATAACAAGGCTAATTCAAAAGGACAAGCATCTGGCCGCAAACAAGTGAGACAAATGATGGTAACTTGGTAATACAATAACACAATAATAAAACACTAGTGCTAGTCACAGACGGTGCTCCAGGAAAGGACCTCTGAGTAGGTTAGGGTGAAAACATTTTTCCGAGCGATGAAAAAGGCAGCCAAGAGTTGCATTCACTTCACAAGATAATTACTCAGACTAGTGGCAGTCTAACGAATGACTAATGATAATCTGCTGAAGCTAACAAGGGAACCTCCCCATCGCGACCCCCTCAGATTTGGTTATAAGTTGGCACATTGGATATGCCTTGAAAAACTGAACACAGATCAACCGAGAAAACAGGAAGAAGTTGTGTGGAACTATGAAAAAAATAAGCAAAATAAACATACTGAGTAGTCCATGGCAAGATAGGCAACTTCAACGACGGAATGAGTTCAGTAGTGCCGTGGTCCCCTGGTTAGCGTGAGCAGCTGCGAAGCGAGAGGTCATTGGTTGAAGTCTTCCCTCGAGAGAAAAGTTTAATTTTTTTATTTTCAGACAATTGTTATCTGACAAACTCTTATGTTTTCATCAGTTTTTGGGAGTGATTATCACATACACAAGAAAACCTAAATCAGGCAAGGTAGAAGAATCCCTTTACCCATTCGCCAAGTGTGCAAGCTAGGTGGGTCGACAACATTTTCCTGTCATGTGATGCACGTGCCGTCGCCAGTGTCGTATAGAATATATCAGACGTGTTTTTCTGTGGAGGAATCGGTTGACCTATGACCTTGCGATCAAATGTTTTCGGTTCCCATTGGAGAGGCACGTCCTTTCGTCTACTAATCGCACGGTTTTGCGGTGCGGTCGCAAAACACAGACACTAAACTTATTACAGTGAACACAGACGTCAATGAACGAACGGACAGATCATAACTTTGCGAAAATAAAAAAATTAAAATTTTCAGTCGAGGGAAGACTTAAACCAAGGGCCCCTCGTTCCGCATCTGCTCACTCTAACCACGGAACCAAGGCGCTCCTATGATCACATGATCCTCAATGTTGCCTATCTTGCCCATGGACTACTCAGTTTGTATATTTTGCATATTTTTTTCATAGTTCCACACAACTTCTTCCTGTTTTCTCGATTGATCTGTGTTCAGTTTTTCAAGGCCTATCCACTGTGCCAACTTATAACTAAATCTGAGGGGGGTGCGATGGGGAGGTTCCCTTGTAAGTAACGTCCGATAGCCAATGCAGCGATGGAACACCACGCCAATGCCGGTCAGCACTACGTCCTCAGAAAGCTGTGTTTAGTGCGTCCGAAAGGAGAAAGGAACCACTACTACCAGAGTAGAAGAAACACTAACCGACCTAAAAAACAAGGAAACTGTCAAAACTACAAGCCTTATCGATCAGCAGCGTCAAGGCGAGAAAACGTACACTGCTGTTACAAACGCTAACCTCCAGGGCAGGCATCTGGCCACGAGGTTGAAAAAATACCGCTGGTTGAACTTAGCATATAGTAACACATAGAATGCAACAATTAGCAACAAGAGGTCGAGGAAAGCTAATTAGATCCACCTTCCCCAAGCACTCCACTCGCTGCTCTTCGTCTCGACGACACAGCTAGTAGCAACACGAAACCAAGTCACTGCAGAATCGCGATATCTCACAATGGTAGAGGTTTCACTACTAGGAATGAATTCCCCTCAACTTAAAGCTTGCTGGATCCGGATGAGGACTAGGTCGTGTATCCCCGCGACCACCGCCCTTCCATCCAGCAGTGCATGCGTGCCGCCAGTGGTCCCGGCGTGTTCGCGCATTGCCTTACAGGCTCCTCCAGAGTCCACAACCGAACTGCTCACTCGCACGACCCAGAAGAACAACAACGTCACGCTAAAGATAGGGCCACAGTTACTACGTCGATAACGCCGCTGCTGCCACTAGCGGACAGGCAACGCATGCGAAACCAAGTGACCCCAGTCAACACAAGAAGAATACAAACAACCGCAACCATGTCAACTAAACGATACAGTCTGGCCTCCAACAGAGAACGAAAACCTACATCAGCACCAACGCGAGCCGCAGCACGGCTCACAAATGTTTGCAGGTTCTTTTTCTAGTAGCTGTATTTTCTAATCACCATCAGATTATCTCATATAGGCCTCTTTCCACCACCGGTTTTACCACTCATCCAATAACAGGTTCCTGGCAAACTGGGAACAGATAGGAAAACTCATTCCAATCCATCTGACTGCAGTCCTTTTAAACTCGAGTATCCCCCTCTTTGCTATCACATCCTTCACACAGAATCGTAATAACTAAAAAAATTACAAATTTTCAATATTTATCCATCATCAAGAGCCTTTCCTACTATACTTACTGTAACATTTCTGTAATGGTCTCATATCTGAAGCTATCACCTTTTGTTTTACAGCCGTGATCGGGGGAAAAATTGCTGATGGGCCACCATTGGCTGTTCACTAGCGCAACGGAGCAAAAGCTCTGACAGAGCTGTGGTGAAGAAAATCACGGTGACCATCCTGATCGTCGCAGGAGTCGGTGTTTACCTGCTCTTCTGTACTTTGTCGGAGAGTAGTTTGTTAGAGTCTTACTTATCTGACCACCCAGACAAATAGAGTTTCACGTAGCACATTAACTACACATAAGGGAGTAATATTTTTTAATCGGGAATGGTTTACGTCTGTTAACAGTCCCAGTCAGGAAATATTTCTATCTGAAGGCATTGTTCCTGGATTAAGCAAAATATCTTTCTACTGCTTTAATATAGCAGTAGTGTATAATATTAGGTCGTCTTTGTTAGAGTCTTTGTTAAGAATCTCCACGTTGTTTACATGTAAATTGTTAAAACCATAGGCACACAGAGCACATTTTATAATCTTTTCTCAGGCTTGATTGTCTGGAAGTTTTACCTGCGCGCTTGTCAATTTTCAGGCTTACCTGTCAGCCCACTGAACAAATTATGGAAAATTGTTAATCACCACACAGCAGGTGTTCTGTAAGTTATTCCGTAACTGATATCACATGGAAGTGATTGGCACTGCATACAGCGCAACAGATTTTAAGTATTACGTATTAGCGTTTAAAACAATTACAGTATACAGTCTTGAGCAGGGTTAAACACACGATCCGTTTTCTGTGGTTGGATATTGTAGCCTCCAGCCTGGTAATCCCATAGTCATTAGGCAAGGAGGGCGTCAAAATTTCACATAAATGTGAGCCGTGGCTCATACTGTCAATATTGTTCTTTCTGCCTCTAAATAAAATTGTAACAAAATATTTCGAGGGTGCTTTTCTGCTTATAAATTTTAAATCTGTTTTGAAAAAACTTTTATGGTTCAAATGGCTCTGAGCACTATGGGACTCAACTGCTGTGGTCATAAGTCCCCTAGAACTTAGAACTACTTAAACCTAACTAATCTAAGGACAGCACACAACACCCAGCCATCACGAGGCAGAGAAAATCCCTGACCCCGCCGGGAATCGAACCCGGGAACCCGTGCGTGAGAAGCGAGAACGCTACCGCACGACCACGAGATGCGGGCAAACTTTTATGAATAAAATTCCCATTTGTTAAAGGTAATTTCCTTTTCATCAGTTACTCCCTGGTAACTACTTCCACGCTCACCTAGTGTGATTAAATGTGTTAATGTTCTTGATGAATTGCTAGAAAATAAAGTAAATTCTTTAATAAAAGATTTTGAAAGTAAATTCACAGTTCAAGATACTTGTCGGGAAAATTTATGTACACAGTCGGAGCTCATCCACGTTAAACAGACAATACCAATGATCTTCAATCACAGCACTGTTTTACTGGCAGTCCCCTTCAATACAGAAGTCTTATTTTCGCATTAGGTAGTCACAGATTTCTGTCTGATTAAAACTCTCAACAAAATCTTGTGCTACATCCAGGTCCACTAGGTAATAATCATCTACACGAAGCTGTTGCAATATCTCAGGCAGCTCTTCCATTACAACATCCACTTAAGCGTCAGAGAGTTCTGTGAGAAAGCTACATTTTTGTAGTTACTCGATGCTTTCAGTGCATCCCTGACAATTTTTTCCAACTTTCTTGCTGCCACAAGTGTCCATGTAATAGAAACGACAGCTTCACCTTGGTGCCAGCCTTGCAAAGATGAATTTGGAAAATGTTCCTGATGGATAGCTGTTGAGTCCACCACAAATGCATTTTCAAGAAACTTTTACGTCTTCCTTGGCTGAAGAACATGGTATTACCAGGCTGGGGGCTACAAAATACAGTTCCAGAATGGATCGTGAGTTTGACCCAGTGCCGGATTGTGTAAGTGATTTAAACGGTAATAAACAGTACTTACAATGTGCTTCACAGTACTCTGAGCCAATCATTTGCATATGATGTCAGCTAAATATAACTTACGGAACGGCCACTGTGTGGTAGTTAACAGTGGTATGTAACCTGTTTACCAGCGTTATAAGAAAACCTGAAAATTGACTGGCGTGCAGGTAAACCCTCCAGATTTCAAGACTGGAAAAACATTATAAATTATGCTCTGTACGTCTATGGTTTTAATGTTTCACCTGTGAACAAACTTGAGACTCTTAAAACACACCCCAAAAAAGATAACAGAAGTATCATACAGGAGCGCCAGAAATAGATATTTTTCTCAAACAAGAACATTGTTCTCCTCACTATCGTCAGATACAGATATTTCTCAATTGAGACTGGTTCTTTTGAATATTGTGATTCCACAGTTCTTAAGTAAATGAACCACTCCATCGAACCGACTTAATCCATTGCCAGTTTTAAAAAAAATATTCCCTTAATGGGAGATAATGTGTTATGAGTACGAAAAATGAAGCTGGAAATGGATGTGTCTGAATCCAGAAAAATGAAAACTAGAGTTAATGGAGAAAACAATTATAGTGAAGGGCTAATATAAACATCAACTGAAAAAAGAGAAAGCTATTGCTAATGTGCATCAAAGGCTTGCATATTGCTTTAAACACAGTGGATGGAAAAATGTGGATACATTTTGAGAATATAAAATATTAATTTTAAATGTAAACAGCAGTGGTAAGTGGCGATACAATGGAGTACTGAACGAAAACATCGTAATCGTGGATGTTTACAACATTGAGGGACACACGGAACATTTGATTATAAAGCTCCATTGCTATCTGGATCTGCTTAAGAAGGATGGTTACATTGTACGTAAATATGGTGGACTACACATTCTGCACCTAGCAACAGAAGAACAGTTTCCAGATCGTAAACCAATACAATAACAACATTTAATTAGTTTACATGCATAAAGATCTACCTGGTACTTCTGCAGGACTCTGGAGCGGAAAAATTGCTAACGTATACGCAGGTAGATGTGGAGTTTCTAAACACTACTCTTATTCAGGACGAAAAAGGTAAAATTAAAATCCCCAAATTCTCTCATATAGAGGTGTTTCAGGAATAAACAGGGTTCATTTTTGAAACCACAAAGGAGATATTTTATTGTAAAAAATTTAGGTTCGCATTGGAGTTCGAAAAAATACCTTCTTTGTACTTGTTAAAATACTGGCTGCAGAAAGCACTACATGATTCAAAAGTAGTCTTAAGCTATAAGTTAAAGCTAAACTTGTATTTATTAAAACTGCAGTTAACAGAAATTAAGAAAGAGATTTTATCTTTGTGTAAATTTCTATGTAGGCATTAATAAAGACTTAGCACCAGAAAATTCGTTTTCTTGTTCTCTACCTAAAACAAGTCCCGTATTTCTGATGATCTATGTATGTGTATGGTAAGTGGATCGTTGAGTGACATTGCAAAGGAGTTGAAACGAGCTAGGAGAAAGTGTAGTAACCATCGTTTCTAACTGATATGAAGGACTAGTTACGGTGGAGACGGCTAATAACTCAGTGGAGTCACGAAATCATTCTATATCGGTATGTGTACTCTGGACCTCTCCACATTCAACATGTACTGACTTCACTATGACCTTGCGAAGCGAAACATTCCTCATCTCATGCTACTTCATTTGGGTACAGACAGTGTCATCTACAGAGTCAAACACAATGACCATTACACAATCCTCATGCATTTGACTTGTCTGGATAAGCAGCTGATAATCCTTATTACATAACATCTAAGAACAAGAAAGTAATGTGTCTGATTAAGGACAAGCTGACTGGATCGCAGACAGTGGAGTTTGTAGGATTCAGATAAAAAATTTATGCATACCATATAGATGCAGGTGCCATCCAAAGGCGGGCTAAAATTGTGCAAAGCGCAGCCTCAGAGTCTCTCGTGATTCAGAATTGCCTGCTCAGGAGCAGTGGCAGTGCTTGGCATATGGTTTTCCATTTGACTGCGAGGTCATCTGGTACATACTACGTTGCAAACTGAAAGTTGACATCTTGCATCATGATGTCAAATGTTTTATCTGTGCAGATGGGATTAGCAGCCTCTAAGTCTCACGATGTTTGCTTGGGTGATTCAGTGTGTGTGTATACTTATTTGTAACAGCAGTTGTGTGTGAGAGCGTATGCGGAACAGGTGGTTGAGCCATTTGACCTAAGTGTATATGCATGTGTGAATGACTGCACACTGTGAATATGTGTATGTTACGTGTACTATGGACACAACTGTACATTGTATATGCATGTATATATGTATTTGTGGTTTTCATTCACTTTCTACTGATAGTCTACCCACTACCCATGTACTCTAAATATTTCATATAGGGAGAAAAATTTTAATAGTATAATGATTCAATAGAAAATATAGTATACATAGATTCATTATCAGTTTTTGTGTAAATACATTGTATCTCCGTAGCTGCTAGAATTGTTCTGACTACAATGTATGTAGTTGCCCTTAAAGTACAAAAAAAGTAATTCAAAATAACTTTGCAGCATCTGAATATCTTGGCATCATATGTGTTAGGCCAAATTGTACCACCGATTAGTGACATGTGAAAATTTGTACTGGATTGGACTGGAAGCCACAGTTCCTATTCATCGTGACTGGCTATCCGTGAAAGCCTTCCACACATACTCAAACTTCCACACATCACATTGTCTATATTCCAGTACCATTGCCCCCTACATTCAACGCCTAACGCCAGCAGCCTTACACTGCATTCCAACACAAGTGAGAACGAGACTGTCAGTAATCGAGATACATGATTGTATCTTGTGCCTGCCTTGGCCTGTAATATTTACTTGGATGTCCAGGTGAACAGACATTAATGACGATTGACAGCCATCCATTATTAATTCAAAATACATTCACTAAGTGCGAATACCTTGGCATCAGCTGTGTTACGTATAGATGCACCACCTGTTAGTGACATATGAAAACTTTAGCCAGACGGGGATTAGAAACTGGCTTTCCTGCTTATCCTGAGTGGTCGCCTTAATCACTTCAGCTATCCATGCATGCCTCCTGGGCCGGATTACATGCCGAGATAGGCACAGGACGGTAGTATCAGGGCCGTCGGTTCGTCATATTCTCACTGGAGGAGGAATACGGAGTCAATCTGGGAGTCTTCTGTGATAAATTTAGGTGAGTGTGGTATAGTGATGTAGACAGTGTTATATACTGAAGTTTGGGTTAGTCTGGGAGGCGTGCATGGATAGTCACACAGTGGTTAAGGCGACCACCAGCGATCAGTGGGGAATCTTGGTCTATATCCGCGTTTGTTACAAATTTTCAGATATCACTAATAGGTAGTATATCTATACCTAAAACAAATGATGCCAAGGTTTTTGCATTTGGGAAATTTATGTCGAAACGATTTGGAATGACTATCAATCGTCATTAAAGTGTGTTCATCCAGACATCCGAGTAAATACAAAAAACTTGTACAAAGTGATATTTCACTGATGTAAAGATCTGTATAAGCCATCTTTAAAGAATTAAAAAAGATATTGCTGAAAATTATATTCTGTGTATATGATTATCTAAATTGTCCTGTAAAGTAAATACGAGAGATAGTTGAAAATTATTGCTCACAAAAATTTTTATTGTTAATAAACCTTTATTTTTTGCTATACCGATGTTATTATTTATAAAAGAGCCCGAGCCCTTCTATAATGACTGAAAAACATTACACTCGTACATTTGCTCAAGGAAGGATGGACGATTGGGTTTAGCGTTCCGCCGAGATCGAGGTAATTGAAGACGGAGCGTTTGCTCGAAAGGACGAGTTCGGATTAAATTTTTACAGAAAATTGTAAGTGCTGAAATATGAAGGCACACATTCAGCGTCTGATAGCTAATTACTTACAAAGTGCAGTTACATCTCCAACGCACGTGTCGTTTTCAACAGCAGCGGACGCATTTGCTCATAGAACAGGTGCAAACCCCCATAAAGTGTTGTGAGATGATGTGTGACATGCATTTGACGTGTGCGTGACATTTGGGTGACATGCATGTGACGTCGTTACGACATGCGTGCAACGTAAGTACGACGTGTGTGCAACATCAGTACGATGTGCATGTGATGTCGGTATGGCATGCGTGTGATGCAGAACAGGATGAAGTATTCAATTTTTGGATACATACACTCCTGGAAATGGAAAAAAGAACACATTGACACCGGTGTGTTAGACCCACCATACTTGCTCCGGACACTGCGAGAGGGCTGTACAAGCAATGATCACACGCACGGCACAGCGGACACACCAGGAACCGCGGTGTTGGCCGTCGAATGGCGCTAGCTGCGCAGCATTTGTGCACCGCCGCCGTCAGTGTCAGCCAGTTTGCCGTGGCATACGGAGCTCCATCGCAGTCTTTAACACTGGTAGCATGCCGCGACAGCGTGCACGTGAACCGTATGTGCAGTTGACGGACTTTGAGCGAGGGCGTATAGTGGGCATGCGGGAGGCCGGGTGGACGTACCGCCGAATTGCACAACACGTGGGGCGTGAGGTCTCCACAGTACATCGATGGTGTCGCCAGTGGTCGGCGGAAGGTGCACGTGCCCGTCGACCTGGGACCGGACCGCAGCGACGCACGGATGCACGACAAGACCGTAGGATCCTACGCAGTGCCGTAGGGGACCGCACCGCCACTTCCCAGCAAATTAGGGACACTGTTGCTCCTGGGGTATCGGCGAGGACCATTCGCAACCGTCTCCATGAAGCTGGGCTACGGTCCCGCACACCGTTAGGCCGTCTTCCGCTCACGCCCCAACATCGTGCAGCCCGCCTCCAGTGGTGTCGCGACAGTCGTGAATGGAGGGACGAATGGAGACGTGTCGTCTTCAGCGATGAGAGTCGCTTCTGCCTTGGTGCCAATGATGGTCGTATGCGTGTTTGGCGCCGTGCAGGTGAGCGCCACAATCAGGACTGCATACGACCGAGGCACACAGGGCCAACACCCGGCATCATGGTGTGGGGAGCGATCTCCTACACTGGCCGTACACCACTGGTGATCGTCGAGGGGACACTGAATAGTGCACGGTACATCCAAACCGTCATCGAACCCATCGTTCTACCATTCCTAGACCGGCAAGGGAACTTGCTGTTCCAACAGGACAATGCACGTCCGCATGTATCCCGTGCCACCCAACGTGCTCTAGAAGGTGTAAGTCAACTACCCAGGCCAGCAAGATCACCGGATCTGTCCCCCATTGAGCATGTTTGGGACTGGATGAAGCGTCGTCTCACGCGGTCTGCACGTCCAGCACGAACGCTGGTCCAACTGAGGCGCCAGGTGGAAATGGTATGGCAAGCCGTTCCACAGGACTACATCCAGCATCTCTACGATCGTCTCCATGGGAGAACAGCAGCCTGCATTGCTGCGAAAGGTGGATATACACTGTACTAGTGCCGACATTGTGCATGCGCTGTTGCCTATGTCTATGTGCCTGTGGTTCTGTCAGTGTGATCATGTGATGTATCTGACCCCAGGAATGTGTCAATAAAGTTTACCCTTCCTGGGACAATGAATTCACGGTGTTCTTATTTCAATTTCCAGGAGTGTACATCTGCCTTTTTTACATACCCTGCTAATTTTACAAACAGGTTATTAAATTAATTACCTTCCTCTCACAAGAGAGCACAGACCTAGAATGTATGGCATATTGCCCAAAACAGTGGGGCCCTGAGGCGATTGGCTCACAGAAAAATGGAATGTGGGGAAGTTAATAACATTGAATGCAACAAGCACAGTTGCCTTAGTACCGGGAAAGCTGACTCCAGAATGTGCTGACATGGCCCGTTTCCGGATTGCTGACACCGAAATGTCCTGATATCATTGCAGTTCCTGGAATGTTGGTGCCAAGAAGTGGTGACACCATCGACTTTTGTGCTAGAACCGGTACTCCTCTCCTATTTCAGATAACGTTAAAGATTATTTCTCTGGTCAAAATTTGGTATAAAAGGAACATATGTTGTTGACATTTTACTGAAGTCACATATTCTCATGTTCTTAGTTAAGTCAAACAGGAAGGTCGGAGTGTTGCTAGTTCAATACATAAGCGTTGGTGTTGCTAAATTCAGTTATTACGTTACTGTTTACACCATAATTCAACTCTTCCGCTGGTATTCGATATTAAAAACACTGTCGTCTCTAAAATTTGCCACTTAGTACAACGGCTGATGCACGTAGGTGGTTGTATCGCTTCTGTAAATGATGACAAACTCGTAACTGTGCACCAATAATTGCGCCATAATATTTCCTGGGTATTCTTAAATACTTTGACTCCAATAGTTGTTCACAGTTATGTGTAGGGTGTTTCTTCCGCCAGGCTTAACTTTTCTCCGCACGTTGGGCTGCAGCAGAATCTTCGCATTTGTAAAAACCAGAGGACTGCCGTCAAAGAAACCCTAATGCACCAACCCCCTGAACATTCCTCAGCACGAACGATGTCGTAGATACTGGAAGTGAGCAGCTTCGTTAATCGATAGTAAGGTTGTCGACAACAGTACGTTTACAGACCTTTCACTTCTAAGTTCCCTCCTGAAAATCTAGAAGTAAGTAAATAGCTTTCTTCCTTAGTCGATAAAGATCTTGTGAAATGAAAGAACTAAGTTTACAGCTACCGACGACTGAGGTGTGTAATCGTCCCCTCATTAGACTCCAGCGGAGTAATGGCGAGAGCAATTTGTTGGCTGCACCCAGTCCTACACTTTAGCGCTCCTTTCGTATCCGCGTGTATGCAAAATCTCCGTCTAGATCTAATAACGAGGCCTGGAAGTTAACGACTGGTCCGAAGGCTTCTGGAGCGTTTCCAAATTGGCTGCAGTAAAGTTAAGGCGTAGCTGATCGAGCTTACGGAAAACTTCCTCCCGGCATTATCGGCCTCCGATAAATACGCCGGCGTTGAAGAGTGATATTTCAGCAGCCCGCTCTGAAAGTGACATTGCTGCAGACGAGGCCACGAGCAGCCTGAAAACTACGGATGTTGCCACATAGTTTTTACGCGACGAGGACCGACCTCCACAAGTTCAACAATTCCTACCAACACACGGTAACTGTGAAGTGTTACTTAGCATCTGTTTGAAGAATTCTTCAACGAAAGCATGAAAGTGCTACAGTCATGCTGCGACCCAGTGATCCCTTTCAGCAGCTTCAATATAAACTCAAAGCAAGATAGACAATTATTACATTGCATTTCGAAGTTCTCAGCAAGTACCTGTCTGACAGTAACTCTGGTGATCTAGGAAAGATAAAGAGACAGTAGTTCCGTAACTGAATGGAGAACTCAAAAAATTTAACTTTTGACTGGAGCATATAGTGGAACCATCGCGAGAGGCACATATGAAGATTGGTTTAATGTAAACACAGTAGAACACTGCATGATCTGAGGAACATATCTGGTATTCTTTCGCTGCAAAGTAATTGGAAAGAAACAGCGGTTACTGCATAATGGTGTAAAACAAAGGGCTTTAGTTGGGGAAATGCAGAATAAAATGCATTTGCCGTTATAAGGCCAATGGCTATAGAAGCAGAACTTTATCGTAAGCCCTCCCACAAAACCCAAAGACATTCTTATCATGTATATCAAAGGGAGTGAAATGAAAACAAGATATATGGAAAAGAGTAAGCGAATCGCCGTAACTGCTAATACATTCATCCCACTGTGAGCTGGTCACAACGTCTCCACGGAAAAATGTTTGAGGTTTCCTTCAGAAATATAATTGGCATGCACCTCTTTGTCCGAAGCAAATCGAGGGCTGTGTTTGTCCTTCTTAAGGGCTTCAAAAATATGAGAGTGATATTTCAGCAGCCCGCTCGGGACGTGACATTGCTACAGACGACGCCCACGAGCGGTTTGAAAATTATGGATGTTGCCAAATAGTTTTCACGCGACGAGGATCGGCATTCACAAACTCAACAGTTCCCACCAGCATGTAGTAACTACAAAGTTATCTGGGCTGTATGGAACATGCGTAAGGGCTTCCAAACAAAATTTCTGCAACGTACACTTTCATGATCTCTCTCTCCATGCGATTTCCATATTTTCCGAGCCC
Source organism: Schistocerca piceifrons (assembly GCF_021461385.2). Taxonomy (NCBI): domain Eukaryota; kingdom Metazoa; phylum Arthropoda; class Insecta; order Orthoptera; family Acrididae; genus Schistocerca; species Schistocerca piceifrons. Next base: position 561,319,719 of record NC_060143.1, read on the forward strand.
TGAAGAAAGACATTCGTAGACGTCGATTTGCTTCAGACCAAGAGGTCCACGCTGGGATACAATCACGATTCTACAGGCAAGCGCAAACATTTTTCACTTAAAACACTGACCAGCTTGTCTCACTGTGGGTTAAATTTATTAACAGTTATGGCAATTACTTTTGGAACGATAAACAGTTCACTCACTTTATTCCATCTGTCTCGTTTCCATTTGACTGCCCGTTGTAAATGCTCTCAGTCGCTACAAAGTTAGAGTCAAGTCACTCACGGATGACGCGGTAACTCAAATACGAGCTAGCAAACCTGGTCCCTCTGCGAACAAAAAAAGAAAAAAATTGTAAATCCACATAACTGTCTTCAAAGTGTGTGTGGTCTACGTTCTGTTCCCACTTCTTATCCTTCTTGGACAGTTACCAAATAAGGTGGCTGCATCATGTGACTCTCCTGTGGACCTCACTGAAATGATCATTTGCACATAAGTTGACGCTTTCCTTATCATGGCTTCCTCCCCCCCCCCCCCCTCTATTTTCTTTTTTGCTTCTGAGATGTATGAAGCTATGTGAACCAAATACTTCACATTTCTAATTCAATGAGATATGGAAATGAGCGCATGCCGTCAGTGGCCAGGAGCTCCCAGGCCGAAAGCTCTGCCGCCAAGTGCAAGTCTTACTGAGTGCGTCACCACACTGGCCGTCTTGCGTGTCGACAATGGGGATGAAATCGTGACGAGGACAGCACAACACCCAGTCCCTGCGGGGAGAAAATCTCCCGCCCCAGCCGGGAATCGAACCAGGGCACCAGTGCGTGGCATTAAAACGCGCTGACCATTCAGCTAATTGGGCGGACGCAATGAGATACAATACAGTGATCAGTCATTGCGGGCATAACGGTGTTCATTTCTGCACTACATTAAATTCTGCGCCTTCCATGGGAAAGAAACCGTTTTATACCTGCTCCTGGTCGACTTATGATTCCGTCCTTTGTTTCGTGTGCTCAGAACTAATGGCGCGCTGCACTCAGTGTGCGATAAACGACGTCTGTAGCGAGAGACAGACAGAGCAATAGTGCGATCGGCTTGCACTCTTACTGAGACGTGGGACGTTTACAGATCTCTCGCACATCAGCAACAACGAGGTCAGAGCACTATCCTTGTGGGGACCAAGCACTTTAGGCTCGAGTAATACGCGCTCCCATGGCGCGGATACATCAAAACACCAACGAAAAAACAAGAAATAAGAGAAAAACAGAGGTATAGATCCTCAGTAGCCAGGCCACGCACACTCTCACAAAACGGAATACCAACCACGCCGACTAGAAGCGAAAAACGACAAAGTCTAGTCCTTTGAGCTCGTATCGAATAATACGCACATCCCTGGCGTAGACACAACCGAAGGCACCAACGCCTCAGTGGCGTGGCCAAACGTAGCGATGCGAAAGGAACACAGCGTTGTCTCTACAACCAAGGCAAGGCACCTAAACGGTTTGGAATATGGAATGTGGATCACAGCAACAAATTATCTCATGCAGCACGCAATGTGGGCAAAATGTAATAGTCCACCCCACTTTCCTGAATCATCTCTCTAGAAAAATGACCAGAATGTTGTCTCATTCTGATTTCTGCAACCTAACTGTTTCTGTTCTCTACATACAGTGGACGACCTAGTTAGCCACAATTGACATCTACAGTGCTGAAATTAGTGCACTGGATGAATACACAATTCATTACTGACACACTTGCATGCTGTCATCCATAGTACAGTGAAAAGGAATCTCAATTTTTTTATCTGATACAAGCTTACAAAACAATAATCTACACTAGAACATATTTTAAAAATATTCATTCTTTTGCCTTGGCCTTCAGTCTGTGAAATGTTTTATGTGACTTACACGGTGGACGCCGATCGATTTCCTGGGTTTCAGTGTTTCAAGGTCAACAGCCTTGTAGTGCGCAATTATTTTGATGCCTACTGTTCCACTGTAGACAGTAAGGAATTTGTGACGCAGCTGGTTGTGCTTGCTGGAAGGGCGAAACGCTTTAATGAAATCTTTTTGACCAGTGAAAAATTGTCGCTCTTGGGCTTTCCTGTCAGAGCGTTCCTTCCTTCTCCTTCCTGCAATCTGTATCTCGCGCACTGTATCCTCTACTATCTACTTGTGCTGTTCTCGGGTTCCTGGGTGGGAGGGGTGGGGAGGGGGGGGGGGGAAGTCAACGATTTCTCGTAATATGTCCTTAGTGCTGACGATTCTTAAGTACAGTAACGGGGGACATCATTGTTATTCCATGGGGTGCATTGTTCAATGTATCTTGAAAATTTTTCAGGAAGATATCCCACAACGTGTGTTGTCTTGCGCAATACATCCGACATAGTTTTCCCAATTCCTTCTTCGTCACGTGTCCTGCTAGGTTTGAGCTCAGGTGAGATCGAGTCGATCCGATGTCTCTTCAGCATCACCTACCACGTCTTGTTTCGATATTGTGGATCGCTGTCGGAATTATGCTGTCCATATGCCCTACCTCAGACAAGATATCTCTTCTTAAAGCCTTTGCCACCGTTAGTCCCGTAGCCCTCTTCAGAGCAGTCAATGTGGCATACTTGAGAAGATATCTCTTCTTAAAGCCTTTGCCACCGTTAGTCCCGTAGCCCTCTTCAGAGCAGTCAATGCGGCATACTTGAATGTCAGCTCGGCGACTATCATAATGCAGCAGAATGCGGTTCTTACGCAGGGGTCCCACCAACACCGTCACTGCTTACACTTTTAATTCTTTAGGCATTATCGGATGCTGTGGGAGATGTAACCTCACTGTGTTGTGCTTTGCCTTCTGGCAAGACTTACGTATTGACAGTACCTTTCTCATCGTTCTTTCCACGTTGTAAAAACAACATGGAGTCAGCAGCTTCAGGTAACACGTTCTTGGCCACAAATTGCCATGGCTGAGATGCGTATGTCAAGTAACTTTGCTTATCTACTCCTCTAGTATACGTAGTCGCCAAACCGAGTCGTCAACGATGCTCCGTTGGAACAAAACTCCATTCCTCAAAAGGTAAAACTGCCGGGTTGTGGCTTGAGTCTTGTCTTTACACTTTCGTTTCAATGCGAGCAACGCAAAGTCTCTGTCCCGCTCATTCTTGTTATCATTCATGCTCTTAATCACATAGTTCTCAAATGCAACTTTCCGCAAATAGTACTGACTAAAATGATTTCCTTTCGCGTCATCATTGCCGTTTACAACAAGGCCAACAGGCGAACGAGAAATTGCATCCGAAGCTAAGCTGCTTTTGTACGGTACATACGTGGTAGTGATGTCGAATTCCTGGGGCACGAGAATCCACCTGGCCAACCTCCCATGGGTTAATTTCGCAATGAGAGGGAATTCCAACGCCTTGTAATTGGCATATACTTTTGTTTTTCTCCCGAATAAAAACAATCGAGATTTCTGAAAGGCCCAACCGACTGCACCGCTTTCAGTTCGTTTACCGAGTAGTTCTGTGATTTCGTCAGAACTCTGCTGCCGAATGTGATCGTTTTCTGTGCGATGGCCCCTTCGTCTTCGAAATCTTGGAACAATTCCGAGTCCCGAATAGGTGCCATCCTACTCCATACCAAATTCTTGGAAAAGGCTTTGAGAGACAAACTAGCGTTCTTCATCTTTGCCTCAGATCCAAGGGGCTTTGTTCTCCGTTATTATTTTCCATGCCACACCTATTCTCTTTTGCATTTTGGGATTTATAGGTTTACACCAGCCTTTAGAGAATACCTTTAAACGCCTCTGTGTCGTCTCCGCCTCTACCTTCTACAACGTGCTGGTACTCGATGGGGAACTTCATATAACAGAATCGTATAATGTCATTTGAGCTCCATAGTGAATCTAGAGACTGATTCTTCTTTATCATTGACTCAAAGTTTCACTGGGCTTTGGAATCCTGATGGCTCCAGGTACCTGTAAATCATTATATCCTGTTTGAACTTATCCTGCATCTGTTTCGACCAGTATATAACAGGTTACGCTGCTCTGAATTCGTCATACGATCGACAGGTGACCGCTTACGTCATAGTAGCCGCCACCGAACCCTCCAAGTGTCCGGAAATAAATTCAAGCTTGTAGCTTAACGGCCAAGCAGGATGCAAAGATTTGTCTTTTTGAGCTATCCAAGCTTTGGGATACAGGGTGTCTCCACTATCCTGATCGTTCTGAAAATTTTGCACGGATATAAAATGTTTCTTGTCGAAACCCATGTCTTGAGTTTCATGTGCAAGCAGTCCTGACTCTCATACGTTCGATGTTCTGTGAAACATCGTCCCGACGACTGTTACGCCAGTGCGCTTCACTGCTCCCATCATACATTTGCGCACTGGACCCCCTAATTGGCACGCAATTAGGCGACTGGTCCGCTACTGTGACGAGGCCTGCCGTTTGCGTTGCTCGCGCTAGTGGTGAGCAGTCATAAGCAGATCTCTCATTGATAGGAAACGCGTTAGAGGTGGTCGAATTACACATTTAGTTATACAGCTACTGACCTGGTACAAAGCTTCAGAAATGGTTGGCGAATGGTGATAAGGGAATTTGTCTGCTTAATGACGCGTGTTTGGAACATTTTATTGCAAATGCAGCAAAGAATGATCTTCCCGGATGTCATGCTGCAGATGGAATTTTGCCTGATAAGGTCAAAGGGAATACGTGCGAGAAGGGATATTGGGATAGGACAGAGCAATGCATGTGGAACTGGAAAAAACTATCCCTTCTGAAATTAAGTTGCGCTTGGGTATGAATCTGAAGCTAGTTACAGTATGAACAACGCACGTCGCACGCTAAGGAAGAAGGATAATAATAAAATGAGGAAGAAGAAAAAGGAGAGGAGGCTTCAGGCATGTTTAAAAAACTCTATCCTGACAGTGGTGTACACAACTCAGTGCTCCCTGAAACTGATTTAGTCGCCCAGCGTCTACATCTATATCTACACAGATATTCAGCAAGCAACCGCACGGTGCTTGGAGTGGGGTACCCTGTTCCATTATTTGTGATTTCCCTCCTGTTCTACTCGCAAATACAGCGAGGGTAAGACGACTGTCTGTACTCGTCCATATGAGTCCACGGGTAATGTATGTTGGCGACAGTAGAATCGTTCGGCAGTCAGTTAGTTTAAACTGCCTGTTCTTTGAATTTTCTCAATAACGCTTCTCGAAAAGAACGTCGCCTTCCCTCCAGGGACTACCATTTGAGTTCCCGAAACATCCCCGCAACACTTAGCCGGCCAGGGTGGCCGAGCGGTTCTAGGCGCTACAGTCTGGAACCGCGTGACCGCTACGGTCGCCGGTTCGAATCCTGCCTCGTGCATAGATGTGTGTGATGTCCTTAGGTTAGCTAGGTTTAAGTAGTTCTAAGTTCTAGGGGACTGATGACCTCAGAAGTTAAGTCCCATAGTGCTCAGAGCCATTTTTCAACCCGTAACACTTAAGTGTTGTTCGAACTTACCGGTAACAACAAAACCCTCCTCTGAATTGATTCGACGTCTACCTTCAGTCCGACCTGGTACGGATCCCAAATACTCGAGCATTACTCAAGAATAGATGGCACCAGCTTCCTATATGCGGTCTCCTTCAAAGGTGAACCATTCTTTCCGAAAATTCTCTCAATAAACCGAAGTCGACGATTTGTCTTCCCTATCACAGTTCTCACATGATCGTTCCGGTTCATTTGACTTTTTAACTTTACGCCCTGCTATTTAAACGACATGACTGCGTAAAGGGACACGAATAATACTGTATCTGAACATTACAGGTTTGATCTTACTACTCATTCGCGTTAACTTACGTTTCTCCACATGTATGGATAGGTGTCATTCATTGGCTACGTCGCGTTGTACCTTCCTGCTAACACTCAATTTCGACACCTTACCGTACACCACGGCATCATCAGCAAACAACCGCAGATTGCTGCCCACCCTGTCCGCCAAATCATTTATGCATGTAGAGAACAAGAGAGGTCCTGTCACATTTCTCTTGGGCACTCGTGACGATAGCCGCGCGGGGTAGCCGTGCGGTTTAAGGCGCGTTGCCACGATTCGCATGGCTTTCCCGTCGGAGGTTCGAGTCCTCCCTTGGGCATGGGTGTGTGTGTTGTTCTTAGTGTAACTTAGATTAAGTTAGATTAAGTAGTGCGTAAGCCTAAGGACCGATGACCTCAGCAGTTTTGTCCCATAAGACCTTACCACAAATTTCCAATTTACTCCTGACGATACCCCTGTCTCTGATGAACTCTCGCCGTCGAGGACCACATACTGTGTTCTAGTACTTAAGAACTCTTCGAGTCACTCACATATCTCTGAACTTATCTTATATGGTTGCCCCTTCCATAACAGCCTGCAATTGGGTCCCATGTCAAATGCTTTCCGGAAATCTAGAACTGTGACATCTTCCTGCTGCCCTTCAACCATACCATCTAAGTACATCAAGTGAGAGAAGGGCAAGCTGAGTTTCGCACGAGCGATGCTTTCTAAAACCATGCTGATTCGTGGACATAAGCTACTCAGTCTCCATAAAGTTTATTATACTCGAACTGAGAATATGTTCAAGGATTCTGCAACAAACAGAAGTTAAGGATATTGGTCGGTAATTTTGTGGGTCCGTTCTTTTACCTTTCTTATGTACTAGTCACCTGCGCTTTTTTCCAGTCGCTTCGGACTTTGCCCTGGGCGAGAGGTTCACTATAAGTGCAAGCTACGTAACGGGCCGATGCCGTGCTCTTTGTAAAATCGAACTGGGATTCCATCCGGATAAGTTGATTTATCTATTTTCAAACCTTTCAGTTGTTTCTGGGCGGCATCTATCCTTATTTCTATGTTGTCTATATTGGAGTTGGTCCGATGATCAAATGACCATACGCTTGTACGTTTCTTTAACGTGAAATTCAAAACTTCAGCTTTCGTTTTTCCATCTTCAACTGCCACACCTGACGGGGGACTGAATGGAAGCCTCAGATTAGCTTAGCGATTTTACATACTACCAGATTTTTCTCGAGTCCTCTGCCAGATCTTTTGCTAAAGCGTGAGGGCGGTAGTTTTTCACGCTTCTTGCATAGATCTTTTCACACGAGTCTCTACTAACCTTCGCTTGTCGTCGTTTATGCGTTTCCTTTTGAACAGAGAGTGCAACAGCCTCTGCTTCCATAGCATCATCCGTATTTAGTTATTAAAGCATGGTGGGTCGTTTCCATCCTTTATCCCCCTACACTTCAGACCGCGATTTACAGTCTGCTTAAACCTTGACCATAATTCCTCTACATCCATCTTACTGGAACTAAACGATGCAAGTTCACTGTCTGACATATTAACAACTGCTTATCTGCTCTGTGTAACAGAAACATTCTCCTAACTTTTTGACTTATTAACTTTCGTTGCTATGATGGCACCATGATCAGTAATCCCCGTTTCTATACTGTCAGCATCCGAGACGTCCGATGGAATTATGCCCTTTATCATTCCAGCCCTCGCAAGTCTCTCAGCAGTGGGTTCACTGGCTGCAGCTATTCTCAGGACTGTTTAGAATACACAGAATTCCCACGAGCAACTAGAGAAGGAGGATGGGTTAACCACAAGGTGGAAGCAGTGGACGTCGGGAAGGGACTATATCTGAAATCCTACAAGAAAGGACTAGCCCTTTACCCATCCCACTGGATAGGGCGCCAATAAATACACGTATGTTTAAGTTTGTTAGTAAAAAAAATCAATATTCTAACATTCTGTGATGTGTTTATGCAGGATACATTACCGAAGACTATATGGAAATCCATAGAATGTGGCCTTGCCAATTTAGATGTTGGCTGTGGCTAAGCCATGTCTCCGCAATATCCTTTCTTCCAGGAGTACTAGTTCTACAAGGTTCGCAAGAGAGCTTCTGTGAAGTTTGGAAGGTAGGAGAAAAGGTACTGACGGAATTACAGCTGCAAGGAGGGGGCTACTTGGGTAGCTCAGTTGGTAGAGCATTTGCCCGCGAAAGGCAACGTTCCCGAGTTCGAGTCTCGGTCCAGCACACAGTTTTAATGTGTCAGGAAGTTTCAATTTAGATGTTGCTGGAGGACCCGGAACCCACTGTGTGGCATATGTTAAAAAGTACGAATAGCATAGTTTTGACTGATTTGGTAACCTGAAACCTCCGAAAGAATTACAGTGATACGTCAACAGCAGAAAAGGTTCTCCAATTTTCAACGCCATCAAGACTTTAATACACACCTTGTGGTCGTCTATGCATCATGTTCTTCCTAACGTTTATGTGGAAGGAGGAAAGTTGTGTTACGAAATTTTAACCCTGGATAGCTGATGCCAGTAGGAATAAAATTACTAATGTTGTGTAGGTCTATAACGCAAAATTTTTTTAACTAGGGAAAGTTGGCGCCATGTGCTCTGATTGGCAGCGGGATTGCCCTGTTGCCAGATGCTCTGGACAACGCATGACCGCCAATGCTTTGCCTGCCGAAGATCGCGATTTGTCCACGGCGGCCCGCACGCTAGGTAGTAGCGTGCCAGCCTTCCACTCTGGGAGCCTGGGGGCGAATCCGCGGGGGTAGTTTCTTGATAAGACGTACCTGGAACAAATCCGTCAACAACTGTTAGTCTGAATACAGGCAGTCTTTTACAAATTGTGTGTACCCTGAAAAAGGCCATTTTTGTAGCTAAGACATTGCTTACATAGAGCAGGTGCTAGAACTGGCGACCCTCTGATGCGAAACAAGCTTGGTAACGTTGAACGGTGTTTTGCCGAACTCTTTCAAAGATTCCTAGCATTGCCCTGATGTGATTGGCGGCATGTTGACTGCGATCCATTATTTCCTCTTCGTTTGTAGGTGGTTCGCGTCCGAGCGGGTTAACTTGAACCTTGAAGGATCCCCACAGGGAAAAGCTCGGTGGCGTGAGGTCTGGTGATCGCGGGGGCCATGTCGTACGAGCACCTCCACCAATTACCCAGCCGTCGAAGAGTTCATTTAAATATCCGAGCACACCACGACTGCTATGTGCTGCCACCCCATCATGCTGCAACCACATGCATATGTGTGAACCGACCACCAAAGCATTGTCTGTCAATCGACGAACGGCAACAGGGCAATCCCACGGCCAATCGAAGCGCGTGGCGCCAAGTTTCCGTACATTAAAAATGGTGCGTTGTCGACCTACTCAACATTAGTAATTTTGGTTCCTACTGGCATCAGCTATCCAGGGTTAAAATTTCGTGACAATTTTAGGGAGGTGCATTAAGCATCCATTCACCAGTTGAGGCTCAGAGCAGTGGCATATACTTTGACTTTAAAAGAATAATCACCAACAATGCATCCAAGTTACTTCTTGTTTAAACTGCAAACAATGGATCTGCGAAATAATACGAAAATGAATGTAGGTAAAGGTTTTTAACAAGATTTTGTGCGTGGACTTGAAGTCTTCTGGCTTAGAGCAGCTGAGTCCACGAGCTTGTAGTAGCAGCAAGTTTTAGCAAGATCCAAGCTGGCAAATTCTATGGCGAACTAGGTGAGCTGAAAGTCAAGTCTAAATTTATGAACATTACCAGTTAATTACAACTTATTGCTATAAAAATGTCATTTTTTAACATATTGCACAACATAGTTTTGGCCAGACGCCGCAGAGGGCGCTCATAGCGGACCGTATCATGCTTCCGCCATACATAACTGACGTAGTCCTATCCATCCGCCACATTTATGGTCCAGTGGCTTAAAGGACACAAAAAAACTCGGACTACAACATGCTTCTGCTAGATGTCAGTCAAACATTTCGCAAATGAACATTTACTCGCTAACTGCGGACTTAAGGGGGGATGTAGGAGAAAATGGACTTGCTTACGTAATCTAACACAGTGTTTGGTATTTGAAAGATAACAGAACCAAATTTTGCATGTGAAGTAAATATGTTATGGCCTACGTTCTGGAATTTTTTCAATCATTTTTATCAAAAAATTTGACCATGGCATTGTTGTAAATTTTAGCAGCACATGCTATCACACAAGGAATATTTTTCCAAAAATTACTTTACTTACAACTTTCACATTGTAGTAGGTAATTCTTAGTAATCAGAAAGGCAAACATGTGGAACAGTTTTTTAATGTCAGTTTTAGAGCTCTTACAATGTATTTAAAAAATTGTGCGTATGAAACAAAACAATTTCAGTTTCACAGAAAAGTATATAATTTTGACAGAAATACACTTAGAAAAAATTTGTACCACAGGAAGATGTGTTATACGAGTATTATGAACAAGGTCTGCAGAAAATTTAACTTTTCTGTCTCCAATGGCTCAGGGGAAAATGTTCCTTATACACTGAAAAATGTAAGTTCTGGGAAACGCAAAAAAAAAAAGATTTTTATAACGATTTACATCATAAACTAGTAACTTAATGTTGACGATAGCAACACATTTGGTCTTCTTGCTCTTTGTGTACCTGTTTCCCTTTTATCTGATGTTTCTGGCGTGCCTTTTGCCTATATCCTCCACAGACAGTTCAGAAAGTACAACACGCGCAGTGTCTTCCTTCTTCAATAGCTTCTTAGTGAAGCAACCTGCAACAAATCCTAGTCCAGTACGGGTCCTTATTCTTCCAGTGTTACCATCATTAAACACTAGACATGCATCATATGTGGAAAATTTTAACAACAGATGAGCTAAAATTTATTTTTGGGCATCTCTTCCAAATGATACTGTTGAAGCTCTCATTCAAGTTTTGTGCTCCACCATAGGTAAATTTCTTTAACAAATCTGGTTGAACTAGAAAATGGAATATTGGCTTTATGGTGTTTAATGATGTTTCAGGAAGATTGTGTTTATGGCTCTGAGCACTATGGGACTTAACTGCTGAGGTTATCCGTCCCCAAGAAGTTAGAACTACTTAAACTTAACTAACCTAAGGACATCACACACATCGATGCCCGAGGCAGGACTCGAACCTGCGACCGTAGCGGTCTCGCGGTTCCAGACGAAGCGCCTAGAACCGCTCGGCCACCCCGGCCAGCACTGTGTTTATGTGAATAGGTTTCGTTTTCTGCTTTTACGTGTTTATATTTGCACACAATTCGTCGACTGGCTTCTCATCAGTTGACAACTTGTGAAAAAATATTGCCCACACTGCCTTCTACATTGTCTTGAAATCTCCAGTGTTTTGCCTTACTGCTTTGCCATAGTATATTTGCAAATTGTGGATCTCCTTGTCAGTCAGACGTTGTGGTCCACGCAGTGGCTTGGCTTTCCATCTTTGAGTTTTACACCTTTTTGCTTTCGTTTAAATTCCAGAAGTCTCCCGCCCACCCTCTTCCGAATGTGCCCCACACACTCGAGCTACTCAATGTTGCATCCATTTTCATATGGCTTGCTTCCTACAATATATTTGAAAGCACTACAATCTCCATCACCAAGGTATTTCACATATCTAACTCCATGCCTCATTTCGCTCCGATCAAATATTAATTTCATTCCTGCTGGCTCCATGCCACGACTAGAACCATCATAATTCTCGCTGCAAATTATTTTGTGTTTTGTTTGTTATTGTCTCTTTTCTTTCATATTGCCTATTGTCTTCCTCTGTGCAAAAATAGAGCAATATTTGGACATAACCTGCGAATCCAAAACTTTTTCTGTGTCAACACTTATAACTGATGAAACACTGTAAATGGAGGTGTGGCCCCTTTTCATCCATGTGCTATCACATGAAACACATAGATCTGAAGAAGGTAAATGGTCTTCTACTTCTGTCTGAATGTCTTTGATAAATAAAACGGCCTCTTTCACTGGTGCTGATAAACTGCTATTGCATTCTTGCATTCTGTTTCCAAGGCGTGCAGAAGATGATTGTTTAGTGTTGAGCACGAAGCAGACGGAGATAGCTTGCCCATTGTTGCACAAAACAAATTGCTAACTGCCCTTCCAACGCCAACACATCTCATCCAATAGCAGAAACTTATATCGGCTTCGTACACCCAATTCTTAGCAGCTGATGTTTTGAACTGAATGTCAGTTTGACTGCTGTTAAAAAACGAGTGCCTATTACTCACAATACCATCTCTGTCATTGCTGTCATATAATCTTAAACATTTATTGCCAAAGTTATCATACGTACACGAATTTCTATTAATAGAACACATAATTTCTAAATGAGTTACCCTAAAACCAGTATTCCCTTCGTCTTTAGGGGACTGAAAATCTGCACCAGTTCCAAGTTTCTTCTGTGAACGGTTCGTCGTCGTAGCTTTACAGTTATCTTCCTCTGAATTATGTTGACTCACTTGTAGAAACTGTTTGTTCACACGTAAATGGCGAGATTTAGCCACTTTCTTGAACACTTTAGCCATATATCTTGGCATTTTAAACGGTAAATCTTACAAAAATCTTACAGTCATAATTCTGATACTAACAGAAGGCCTGAAATGTTTATATTTCAGTACCACAGACAATAAGAGCCGCCAAAGATAGCTAGCGGAAGGCAAAGGTAACACGACGTAAACGGGCCTACAGCTTACTATACTCTTCCTATGATTTTATGACAGTAGGAACTAATAAAGGAACGAAACATGACGAGTGTCGTCTAGAAAAGTGGGCGTGGCGCTGCGCAGTGATTGAAACAAGACAACTTACAAGACAACTTTTTTATCACTTGTAAGTTCGAATTAATCTGTGAAAATAGGAGACAGTGACAATTTCTTTTTATAATTTTTGACCAGCTTTGCGTACGTCCCCCCTTAAGTGCACACCCATCTCCACTCAGCAGTCTGTGTCTTCAGGTCCACAGTGTCTCCAGAGCCTGACCGTGTCTCGGCATCAGCCGACTATCTCAGTGTGCGTGAGTGACAACAGGGGGAGGTAGGCAGGACATACTAACATCCTACTGAATTATTTGATGACAATTTCTTACGTCACAGTTGAACAATTGACAACTTTTTCATACGTCATATTCATATTTTATTACTACTATTTCTATTAATAAATTGTTATTCAATTTTTCTTCATGCGTGTTGCCACAGATTTCTGATCACGCCTACTTTACCCGTGCCGGAACTGATTAGTTGCTGTGTGCTTTACCAAGTCAACTCAGTGCCTCAACTGCTTTCTGATGGTGAATAGCTTCTTCATGCCTCCTTTCTGATGGACACGAAACTTATTTGATGAACACCAGATAACTGGCGACGAGAGAAATAGTAAATAAATAAGAATAAAAAGTAACATGGTCCGATGAACTTTGAACCATACATAGAAAAAATTCTCACAGACGATTCTCACAGCAACAGGCCAGTATTTTCTTTTGAAAGTGATTGGAAAGCACTGTGCAAAGCAACATGGCGAATTATGTTTGAACTGGTAAAAAGGCACTTTCCCAGAAGATCTTTGGAAGAAAAAATGAGAGTTAAATAGTTAAGTAGATCCTATTCCAAATTTAAATGTAACAAGGGAAGGATGTCGTACGGTCTCTCATTATCTCATACTATGTGAGTTGAACCAGGTAGACACCAGTTTCAATTTCTAGAATATTTCACCGGAGTGGGCTGTAGGAAAAGATACGAGGGTGAGTCAAATGAAAACCTTAAATATTTTTTTATATATTGTTTATGGTGCAGAAGTGGTACAAAGCTGTATCACTTTTCAACATAATCTCCCCCATGCTCAATGCAAGTCCTCCAGCGCTTACAAAGTGCATAAATTCCTTTAGAAAAAAATTATTTTGGTAGTCCGCGCAACCACTCATGCACCGCGTGGAGTACCTCTTCATCAGAACGGAACTTCTTTCCTCCCATTGCGTCTTTGAGTAGTCCAGACATATGAAAATAATTTGGGGCAAGGTCTGGTGAGTATGGTGGATGAGGAAGACACCCAAAATGCAGGTCTGTGATTGTTGCAACTGTTGTACAGGCAGTGTGGGGCCTTGCATTGTCATGTTACAAAGGGACACCTGCTGACAGCAATCCACGTCGCTTTGATTTGATTGCAGGCCGTAGATGATTTTTTAGGAGATCTGTGTGTGATGCACTGGTGACTGTGATCCCTCTAGGCATGTAATACTCCAAAATGACGCCTTTTTCGTCCCAAAAGAGAGTCAGCATAACCTTTCCTGCTGATGGTTCTGTTCGAAATTTCTTTGGTTTTGGTGATAAGAAATGGCGCCATTCCTTGTTCGCTCTCTTCGTTTCCGGTTGGTGGAAGTGAACCCAGGTTTTGTCCGCAGTAACGATTCTTGCAAGGAACCCATCACCTTCTCGTTTAAAGCACCGAGGAAGGTCTTTACAAGCATCAACACGTCGTTCTCCCATTTCAGGAATCAGCTGCCGTGGCAGCCATCTTGCAGACACTTTGTGAAACTGGAACACATCATGCACAGCGTGGTGTGCTGACCCATGACTAATCGGTAAACATGCTGTAATGCCATTCAGTGTCACTCAGCGGTTTTCCTTCACTATGACTTCAACTGCTGCAATGTTCTGTGGAGTCACAACTCCTTGTGCCTGACCTGGACGAGGAGCATCTTCCACTGAAGTCACACCATTTTCAAACTTCCTACTCCATTCGTAGACTTGCTGCTGCGACAAACAGGCATCACCGTACTGAACCTTCATTCGTCGATGCATTTCAATAGGTTTCACACCTTCACTACGCAAAAACCGAATAACAGAACGCTGTTCTTCCCTGGTGCAAGTCGCAAGTGGGGCGGTCATCTTTATACTGATACTACGACTGTATGAGTGCATATGCACTATGCTGCCACCTACAGTCGATTCAGCACCCTGTTTGTAGCATGCTTACCAACTTACAGGATAACGCCACGAAATTTCGATTTGTTATTAGAAATTTAAGGTTTTCATTTCACTCACCCTCGTAAAATGGTCTCTGAAGATTTAGGAGTAGAGTATGAGGGACTTTGGAGCAATATTCGACTTATCGGTGCCACGGTGCTATGGTCAAGCGCACCGGATGGCAATTAAGCTGCCCCTGTTCAGTTCTTTCTGTTACAACAATTTTTCAAATTTTCGCAGTGTTAAACCATAAATGATAAAATTTAAATATATTTAAGCAGTTCATTTAAATATATAAAATTAATTTATTCACTTCAGTGAATAATACGTTAAGTAACATAGATCGATGAAATTTGAATTCTAAAAGAATTACGCAGTGAGGAGAACAGAAACGACACTTTTATTCAAGGACTGAAGTCACTGTGATCTGTAACATTCCATGGACGTTATAAAATGCGAGGCATGCATATTTTATCACCACGGGTGGCAGTGCATCCTCCTCTGTAACATGCTCCCAAGCTGACTACAAGATTGGTAATGAGTTCTTGTGTAAGGGCGCACCATTCCTGCGTGAGTGCCGTTGACCGCTGGTAATCGCAGCAAGTGCACGCGGACGAGTTGTAACAATCCGTACGTGTCTCCAATGCATCCCACATGTGCTCCTTGGAATTTAAGTTGGGGAAACGTGCTGGCCAGCGCATTCGCCAAAAATCCTCTATTCTCAAGAGCAGCAGCACCTGCGCTGTTGAATGAGGTATCTGGAGAAGGAGTGCAGAGTCGAAAACGACGTTGACCGGTGAGGGTATCGTTTCCAAAGATGTGGAGGCCAGAACGCCCATGGGACATTATGCCTATCAACACCATAGCACTTGGTTCACCAAAACGATAATGTTCGACAGGGTTCTTTAGTGCACTACTACCTATAACTGCATAAGGATACGTCCAGAATCACTACTCAGAGTGAATCACCTCTCATGCGAGAAGAGCATGATGCCCCACTTCTCACCGGTCCAGTTTCTATGCTCTTCACACCTTTGCAAACGGCGCCGCCGATGTGCGACTGGCTAAATATGCTGGTCGTCTAGTAAGAAAAACACCCCTATGTAGTCGCAGTGCTACTGAGGAGGCTGGAATTGCGTGCCTTGCAGTCCTGTTAAATGTGATTACAACTGCAGTCGCCCTTTGATTTGAACCCTTCTTACTTGTTGCACATTGGAGCATTCATCTCCTGCAGTGACTGACAGCGGTCGACCACGTCCTCTCATTCGGGCAGCGCTGCCTATGTTTCGGAACGCACTGTTCCCGCCCGCCCCCAGAACCTCCAGCCCCCCCCCCCCCCTCTCACGCTGCAAGTGAATCAATGCTGCGCGCAATACCAAACTCCTGGTCTACTCTCGTCACACTTCGCTCTGCTTGCAGTTTCCCCATGACTTTTCCGCATGTGAAGTCATTCAGATCCTGGCTCCGAGCCTTGCTATAATGAAAAACACCATCCCAGTGCACAGTAACTGCTCGCTCATTGACACACATTGTCTTTTTCTCGTTCCTTCAACTGCATCGTCTTGCGGGGCCAGCCCCATCTCGCGCTATCCTCACGCTGACCTTACGCCACATGACGTCCAGCTGGAAGATCTCTGGCAACGTCGTCAACCTCTTTCATTCATTTCCACCGTTTTGTTAATACACTGCTGGCCATTAAAATTGCTACACCAAGAAGAAATGCAGGTGATAAACGGGTATTGATTGGACATTTATATTATACTAGAACTGACATGTGATTACATTTTCACGCAGTTTGGGTGCATAAAAAATGGTTCAAATGGCTCTGAGCACTATGGCACTCAACTGCTGAGGTCATTAGTCCCCTAGAACTTAGAACTAGTTAAACCTAACTAACCTAAGGACATCACACACATCCATGCCCGAGGCAGGATTCGAACCTGCGACCGTAGCGGTCTCGCGGTTCCAGACTGCAGCCCCAGAACCGCGCGGCCACTTCGGCCGGCGTTTGGGTGCATAGATCCTGAGAAATGAGTACCCAGAACAACCACCTCTGGCCGTAATTACGGCCTTGATACGCTGGGCATTGACTCAGACAGAGCTTGGATGCCGTGTACAGGTACAGGTGCCCACGCAGCTTCAAAACGATACCACAGTTCATCAAGAGTAGTGACTGGCGTATTGTGACGAGCCAGTTGCTCGGCCACCATTGACCAGACGTTTTCAATTGGTGAGAGATCTGGAGAATGTGCTGGCGAAGGCATCAGTAGAACATATTCTGTATCCAGAAAGGTCCGTACAGGACCTGCAACATGCGGACGTGCATTATCCTGCTGAAATGTAGGGTTTCGCAGGGATAGAATGAAGGGTAGATCCACGGGTCGTAACCCATCAGAAATATAACGTCCACTGTTCAAAGTGCCGCCAATGCGAACAAGAGGTGACCGAGACGTGTAACCAATGGCACCCCATACCATCTCACCGGGTGATGCGCCAGTATGGCGATGGCGAATATACGCTTCCAATGTGCGTCCACCGCGATGTCGCCAAATACGGATGCGACCATCACGATGCTGTAAACAGAACCTGGATGTATCCAAAAAAATTACGTTTTGCTATTCGCGCATCCAGGTTCGTCGTTGAGTACACCATCGCAGGCGCTCCTGTATGTAATGCAGCGTCAAGGGTAACCGCAGCCACGGTGTCCGAGCTGATAGTCCATGCTGCTGCAAACGCCCTAGAACTGTTCGTGCAGACGGTTGTTGTCTTGCAAACGTCCCCATCAATTGACTCAGGGATCGAGACGTGGCTGCACGATCAGTTACAGCCATGCGGACAAGATGCTTGTCATGTCTACTGCTAGTGATACGAGCCCGTTGGGATCCAGCACGGCGTTCCGTATTACCCTCCTGAAACCACCGATTTCATATTCTGCTAACAGTCATTGGATCTCGACCAACGCGAGCAGCAATGTCGCGATACGATAAGCCGCAATCGCGATAGGCTACAATCCGACGTTTATCAAAGTCGGAAACGTGATGGTACGCATTTCTCCTCCTTACACGAGGCACCACAACAACGTTTCACCAGGCAACGCCGGTCAACTGCTCTTTGTGTATGAGAAATCGTTTGGAAACTTTCTTCATGTGAGCGCCAAGATTGTGTGAATGCTCTGAAAAGCTAATCATTTGCACATCACAGCATCTTGTTCCTGTCGGTTATATTTCGCGTCTGTAGCACGTCTACTTCGTGATGTAGCAATTTTAATGGCCAGTAGTGTATGTTATATGACTTTATCTATCTCTTCCGTATCTTTCGCATACCAGAGTAATGTAATTTCTATAAACCTCCCTGGTATCCATGAGAGTACAGGTGCCAGTTAGAAATCCTCGTACATTCAGCCAGTCGTGAAGCTGTACCCTGCGCCCTCTCGGCTCACGCAGTGCAAGGTTCACGGTGCCCCGGCGCCGGCGGCACCGCCGGGCGGTCTGCAGTCGCCGAGCCCCGCCCACTGCCCTGCGCGCCACATTTCCATCTAACGCGCGCATTTGTCTCGGCCGCGCGCGGTCCGGCGGCCCGTGTTCAACAAGGGACGTGACGCGGCGGAATGGGCCCCCAGGCTCGCTCGCCGGCCGAATGGATGGGACGCATTTCCCGTCCCCGGGCCGCCACCGTCCCCGCCAGCCCACTCAACAGCAGCGCCGGGAATGATTCAAAAGGCAGCGGCGAGGGCGCGCCGAGCCAGCCGCTGCCGCTCTTCGACACGTGACGCTGCTGCTGCTACTGCCCAACTGCCCGACTCGCAATTTTCTCACACGGCGTGCTGGAAGCTCTGGGTTAAGTCTGTCAGGTAGATGCAGTAAATCTTGACTTCCGAAAGAAACATTTGATTCAGTACCACATCTCCGCGTATTGAAATTTCCTGGCAGATTAAAACTGTGTGCCGGACTGAGACTCGAATTCGGGACCTTTGCCTTTCGTGGGCAAGTGCTCTACCAACTGAGCTACCCAAGCACGGCTCACGCCCCGTACTCACAGCTTTATTTCTGCCTGTACCTCCTCTCCTACCTTCCAAAGCACTTGCCCGCGAAAGATAAAGGTCCCTAGTTCGAGTCTCGTTCCGGCACACAGTTTTAATCTGCCAGGAAATTTCATATCAGCGCACACTCCGCTGCAGAGTGAAAATCTCATTCTGAAAACATCCCCTAGGCTGTGGCTACGCCATGTCTCCGCAATATCCTTTCTTTCAGGAGTGCTAGTTCTGCAAGGTTCGGAGGAGAACTTCTGTAAAGTTTGGAATGTAGGAGGCGAGGTAATGGCAGAAATAAAGCTGTGAGGGCGGGGCGTGAGTCGTGCTTGGGTTGCTCAGTTGGTCAGTCGGCTCTCAGCCGTGGCAGCGTGCGGACGGCTGCACCGGCCAGCAGGCGTTGTTTACTTCTGCGTCGTAGCTTTAAGGGTTGCGTCCGTCCACCATGAACAACATGTCGAGCGCTTACCGCCGTGCCACCCTTAAAGTTTCCTTCCCAGCTGAACATGCGCGACCTCGTGCACATGAAGTTGAAACGTTCCTACGTGAAGAAGTTCGTTTAGATCCTAACCACGTTCTCAGAATCCATTTTTCGATCACGAGTAGTGTCGTTCATATTAAAATGACAAACACCGAGGTGTGTGAAGATGTTATTCGCCGCCATGCCAATGGACTTAAGTTCAAATACTCTTATGGTGACGTCGGAGCTGTAACACTTGAACTCGCAGAGTACGGTCAACGCACGATTATGGTGTTTGAACTACCGTTTGAAGTGCCGAAGGACGAAGTTGTCTCTGCGTTACAACCATACGGTAACATCATCGGATACGTAGAGGAAAAATGGCAAACCTTCAGGACCTACCATGTCCTTAATGCTGTGCGTCAGGTCAAAACTGAATTGAAAAAACATATACCATCATACCTGACAATTGGCGGGGTGCGAGCCATTGTCATGTACGACGGCCAACTCCGAACATGTGCGGGTTGTGGACAAGAAGGCCACGTCGGATCCGCCTGCATGCGACGCCGCCTGATCCAGACGCCTGTCGGCGGGGAAGCGTCCCCAGCGGTGATCACTCAGATCCCTGTCACATATGCCAAGGTTGCCCGGGAAGGTAGCACCTCTACACAGGGTCTTCCTGCTCCGTTGACGTCGTCTGATCAGGTAGATGCAACCTTCTGAGGTGCCACAGACGCCAGGTCCTGACCTGCCGAATCATCGCAGCACTGTGACTGAAAATGCTACTGAGATGGACGTTGATCCGGGAGTGGTACCTACTTCTGCTTTCCTTCAGACTGGTCCGGAGTCAGACGAAAGCCACCCGCTATCCGACTCTGAACGACCTGTTCGAAAACAAGGGTCAACACGAAAGAGAAAGAAACGTAGCCGTACACCCCCTGATGAATCCATTCTACGGATGGATACCAGGGATGCAGACCCGAAGATGGACGACAAACCGCCCTTTGATGGCCAAAAGTCTGAGGCGAATGACTCGCCACAGGCGACCACTGGCTACGAACACCATTCCTTACTTGCGCCTTCGCCCCCACAGGTCGACGTTGAAGAGAGTCTATCCGCTGAGCCGAATACTATGTCTCCTCTCCACATGGATGATGTACACAGCCGGTGCCCTACCGCAGTATCCTGGGCAGACGGCGTGGAGATCGAAGGGACTGGGGTGGACGCTGCTGATGATGGGGCGCCCTCATCGGTTGCGCCCGCTACCGCAAACTCTCCACAATAGCAGCCTCTTCAGCGGACCGGCAAGATCGACGACCTCTCGCTCCTGAAGAAGGAGCCCCACCTGTGCCTGTGGGACTCCAACACCAGCATTATCGTGTCGCAACGACTAACCTCGCGACCATTCGTGCGTCCCACAAACTAGAGCTGCTCCGCGATATGATTTATGATGCGGACATAGATATTGCACTTTTTCAGGAAGTGCATGTCGCCGATTTTTCACCACCACATGGCTTCACGGCGCATCGTTCTCCCGCTTAGGGCACCGGTAGTGGTGTTGCCATCATCTTACGAGAAGGTCTTCCTGCCGAAGATGTCCTATACCTACCCAACGGCAGAGGTATGGCCCTTACTCTCTTTGGTGTACGCATCGTCAACATTTACGCGCCGTCGGACTCCAGCTACCGTCGTGAACGCAATGCCTTCTTCGCGAATGAAGTTACACCCCTTTTTATGGGACCACACGATGACTGGGTCATGGGTGGAGACTTCAACTGCACTCAGCGACCAGACTGTAGCGTCTAGAACCGCTAGGCCACTCCGGCCGGCGGTAAATGAAATGGGAAGAAACACTAATAACTGGTACCATTGGACGTACCCTCTACCATGCACCTCACGGTGGTTTGTACAGTGTAGATATAGATGTAGATGAAGCGAAAGCACAGGGTTCAATGGCTCGGTTGAGTGGTATCTAAAACCCCTACAACTTCTTTGCACCATTGGTAATGTTGTGTGTAAGTGCTAAGAAAAAAGTTGGTGTTGGGTTTTATTCAGCGTGTAGTGGGTGTGAGTGTAGACATGTCTGTTTGCTGTCTGAAGACGGGGAGCTGTACAACATTACATCAATATTTACGTCATTTGCAGACTATTAATATTGCAAACATCTTTCTGGCGAAGGCGACCACATCTCAGACACATTGTGAATAACAATAACACTCAAAACTCAATAATCATTCAAAATTTATGACAATTAAAAAGTGAAGAATGGAGATGTGTTTCCAAAATCCGTTTAGCTGTGTTAATGTGCATTAATTGCAGCTATTGTTTTCATGTCACTCTACACACATCTTCAGGTTTCTAATAGTTGTATGTCCACAGTGTAAACGGACAACTACGGAGTCCTGGCTTTCGCGAAGTTGTACACGATAGAGCCAAACCACACTGGTGGGCTTCATAACAAAATTCAATACACCCAAACGATGCTTGTCAAAATGCACAAAGCATGACTACTGAATGAGCCAGACCGGATGAGACACCGTTTTATACAGCTGGTTCCTTCCGTACTTATACGGTATTCTATGGAGTGTTACCTGGCCTGGCTCGTTCAGCAGTCATGGTTTGTACATTCTGACAAGCACTCAATTTTATTGTGACAACCAACCACTGTGGTTTGACTCTAAAAATGGATAACCTAGGGAAAGCTGCGACTCCGTAATTGTTCATCTGCATTATGGATATTCGACCACTATAAACCTTAAGATGCGTTTATACTGACAAGAAACCGGTAGTTGCAAATAAAGCACCTTCATACAATGTTCAATTTTTGGAATCACATAATCATTCTTGGCTTTTAAATTGTTATAATTATTATGACGATTTGAACGGTTACTAAATGTTGTTATGTTTATAATAATTGTAGCTATTACAGGTCTTATATTCTTCGACTGGGTTATAACTCGAAGTACATATGGCAAGAGCAAGGCATTAATGCTTATTTTCCCCGAGCCAGCTGATCAGGTGTTGCAGTGTGGATTTGTGGACGCAAAACGTTTAGTCTATACTGACATGCATAGTCCTCTTAATAGTGTAGTTATGACTAGCACAAAATATGACGTTGTAAAGCTTGTGAAGCGCTTGTTTGGGAAGGCTGTTCGACGGAGTGAAAAAAAAATACTGATGTGTGTACGTGTTAAGTTACCACATATAAAAATATCAAGATTTGCACCCATTACACCTTTTACACAGGGCATTCTGAAACTATTTCTTCAATCATTCAAATTATTGCAGGAGACAGAGAATATCCAAACTGTAGCAACACCACAGTTTAAGATAGGAAAGTTAGATTTGGTGCAACATTTCTGAGCGCACGAGTTACAGCCAGGCATGGACCTGTTGAGACGCTGACCAGCGGTTGCGAAGTAGAATGGAGGCCACAGGACTGTTGAACCGCTGAAAAGAGTAAACACAGCAGCTTGCATAGCGCAAGTTACAGGCAGAAGGGGCCCACTGGCGCAATCTAGGTGTTATGAGTACGTGACGCAGAGTGGTGTGTTAGCAAAACTGGGGCGCATGGCCAAGTATAAATAGGTGCCGTTTTCTAACGAGATTCATTCAAGTTTGGCAGCTCTCCTGGAAGGCGGGGTGTGTTACACCAACAGCTACATGCAGCAGCAGATGAGGCGCCAGCGTTGCAGTCCACGGCGGGTCGCTGGTTCGACCCTCTGAGGCCGAGGCATGGTCCATAGCCAGCCACCGGTGGGCCACTCCATGGCTCATTACCGCGGGTAGTCGTCCTGGCTTGTGACACACACCGCAGGCTTCCTGGGGCGAGAGCCACAGATTCGGAAACAAGATTGAGAGCACCCATTGTCGCTGTGATCTCAGCTACACCAGCAACGAATGAAGCAGCGGGCCACTCAGTGGCTCCCAGGGGAGCAGCGCTGAGTCAATGGGGAAGAAGAAAGCTGAGCTGGCTGCAGGCACAGCCCTGATGACGTGGTCCTACAAGGCCGACACATAGCAGAGCGTTGCACCGCATCACTGGGGGCGGTGGCCTCAGCATTGCGGGACCCTGTGACATTGACCAAGGTGAATGCGGCACTGTAGTTGGAAATCACTTGAAAAGCTCGGACGAGTCTTAATATGGCACCTTCTGGCACCAGCCACTACAAAACAAATGTACACTCCTGGAAATTGAAATAAGAACACCGTGAATTCATTGTCCCAGGAAGGGAAAACTTTATTGACACATTCCTGGGGTCAGATAAATCACATGATCACACTGACAGAACCACAGGCACATAGACACAGGCAACAGAGCATGCACAATGTCGGCACTAGTACAGTGTATATCCACCTTTCGCAGCAATGCAGGCTGCTATTCTCCCATGGAGACGATCGTAGAGATGCTGGATGTAGTCCTGTGGAACGGCTTGCCATGCCATTTCCACCTGGCGCCTCAGTTGGACCAGCGTTCGTGCTGGACGTGCAGACCGCGTGAGACGACGCTTCATCCAGTCCCAAACATGCTCAATGGGGGACAGATCCGGAGATCTTGCTGGCCAGGGTAGTTATCTTACACCTTCTAGAGCACGTTGGGTGGCACGGGATACATGCGGACGTGCATTGTCCTGTTGGAACAGCAAGTTCCCTTGCCGGTCTAGGAATGGTAGAACGATGGGTTCGATGACGGTTTGGATGTACCGTGCACTATTCAGTGTCCCCTCGACGATCACCAGTGGTGTATGGCCAGTGTAGGAGATCGCTCCCCACACCATGATGCCGGGTGTTGGCCTTGTGTGCCTCGGTCGTATGCAGTCCTGATTGTGGCGCTCACCTGCACGGCGCCAAACACGCATACGACCATCATTGGCACCAAGGCAGAAGCGACTCTCATCGCTGAAGACGACACGTCTCCATTCGTCCCTCCATTCACGCCTGTCGCGACACCACTGGAGGCGGGCTGCACGATGTTGGGGCGTGAGCGGAAGACGGCCTAACGGTGTGCGGGACCGTAGCCCAGCTTCATGGAGACGGTTGCGAATGGTCCTCGCCGATACCCCAGGAGCAACAGTGTCCCTAATTCGCTGGGAAGTGGCGGTGCGGTCCCCTACGGCACCGCGTAGGATCCTACGGTCTTGGCGTGCATCCGTGCGTCGCTGCGGTCCGGTCCCAGCTTGACGGGCACGTGCACCTTCCGCCGACCACTGGCGACAACATCGATGTACTGTGGAGACCTCACGCCCCACGTGTTGAGCAATTCGGCGGTACGTCCACCCGGCCTCCCGCATGCCCACTATACGCCCTCGCTCAAAGTCCGTCAACTGCACATACGGTTCACGTCCACGCTGTCGCGGCATGCTACCAGTGTTAAAGACTGCGAAGGAGCTCCGTATGCCACGGCAAACTGTCTGACACTGACGGCGGCGGTGCACAAATGCTGCGCAGCTAGCGCCATTCGACGGCCAACACCGCGGTTCCTGGTGTGTCCCCTGTGCCGTGCGTGTGATCATTGCTTGTACAGCCCTCTCGCAGTGTCCGGAGCAAGTATGGTGGGTCTGACACACCGGTGTCAATGTGTTCTTTTTTCCATTTCCAGGAGTGTATTTCGACAAGGAATATATGGTCTCTGAAGTGTACCTGTAATGTTGGGGAACTTTTTGTTAGTGGTGCTGACATATGCTGTTGTTTCGGTGTCGCCGACTGGGAATATGTTCTATCGTTCAGAAGTGCTCTGTGTATGGACTGTTGGCTCTAAAGTGTGCTTGGAAACACACCGATTCATTCGTAAGCTACACACCCTTGTGACAAGAACGCTGACAGATTGACTGGACCATACATTCCTCGATTCCACCTCACAGCAGGAAGATAATCGCATTTTCGCAGAACGTGTGTTGCCAGAACTGCTGGAGGATGTACCTCTGAAGATTAGAGAAAGGATAGGAAACACTGAAAGCCACTTTCAGCAATGGATGGATTCGCTGAGGTGGCCCTCTCGCCTGGCCACCCAGGTCATGTGATTTCACATGTCTCGATTTCTTCCTCTGGGAACGTGGAAACAGTAGATGACCTCGTCACTAGAATTACTGTCGCTGCTGGAAGTATTGCGGACATGCCAGGAATCTTCGAACTGTCTTGCTAATCAGTGGCCCCATATGTGCTGCGAGCATCCAGGCCAGTTGTCGTATATTCGAGCAGTTCCTGAGAACACCACTCCCGTAACTAACATACTAGAGTATCTTCTTTGTAAATCGCATCAGAAACTGCCATCGGGTACTATAGGTACGACAGCTAAGTATGAATGTGTTGTTGTTCTCTACCACCTGTACTAATTTGAACCAATAGTTTCGGAACTCCCCGTGCACATCTACATGTGTGTATATTCAAAAAATCACCTTAGATTGGCGGAGGCTATTTTTCCTCTCTCCCTTTTACTGTACCAGTTGGGAGCGGTTCGCGTGGAGATTGGTGGTATTCTTCCATGTGAACTGCATATCAGTTCATGATGTTTTCCCTAAAGATCTCGAGGAGGAAGAAATATATCTGCTGACTACTCCTCTACGACGTACCCTCTAGTAACCTTAACTGTAGAGTACATCGCGGTGCAGTACGCCTCTCCTGCAGTGTCTGTCGTTCGAGTTGACTGAAGATCTCTGTGACGTTTGTAGTCTTCTGTTTCACAATGACATATTTAACAAAAGGTTTCCCTAAGGACGACATCAGACAGAAATATATGATTTGACATCGGTCGATTGTCGCGACAAAAAGACAAGCGACAGTGAAGACAGCGAACAGTTCCTTTTTAAGGGCGGTATCAAACCAATGAGCAGAATCGTTGGCTGCATAGTTCGGTAGCTGGTGACGAGCCAACTCGAACAATTCTACGAACTTCCAGCATGTTGGGGTAGCTTAGGTCAGTAACTTCTGTTAATCAGCAGAACGAAAAACCAGTGCAAGTTCCAAATTTTTAAGTTTTATTCATCCGATGACTAGTTTCGGGCCGAGACTCATTTTCAAATCATCATTACATAGTCGAAAATGGCATTTCCGAAGATGTCATACGTGTGCAATAAATATTTGAAGTGCATGCAGATAACTATCTAATATACAATAAAAAACAAGTTACATTAACGCGTTTAAGAAGAGGAAAACGCTCGAAATTACCTTTCTGACACTGTAATTTTTAGCATACAAAAGAGCTGTTGCGTGCACACGACAGAGATAATGAACAAGGAGCAATCGCAAACAGCAGTCTGGTAATATTTTCGACTGTTTAAATGGCGATATGTCCCGCTCACTCTGGCTTCAAAACAACGTACATCGAAAGTCTGTAGTGCCATATCCCGTCTTTCGTTACCTCCATGCATTTATAATTTGTTTTCAGAGACATGACCTCCCGTTTAACACAGCTCTAGAAATTTTGTTAAGTTGATTGGCGACTCCATGGGATGCTGCGTGCACAAAGACCTTATATGTTAAACTAAAAGAAAGGTCAGCGTTGGCCGTAATATTGATGGTTTATTGATAGCAAAATCGATTTTCAATCACATAGTGATCATCATCAGTGCTGGAAGTTAAAAATTTCACATAGCGACCAGTGAATAAAAAGAAAAAACCACAAATACACCTGAGTATAAACTGTTGGAAAGAACATACCTGTGGTGTACAAATTAAACTCTAGGCACTGGTATCAAGTTATTATCAGTAACCAAAGCTGAGAAACGATCACAATAACTGAAGCCGCTGTTTACATTCACCTATACATCAGACCTCTATGTGACAGCGTCTTGGAACGCCCTCTATGTGGCATGTGTCACGTGAAGACTTAACAATACTTAATTTGGCAAGAGATTACCACAAAAAACCAAAGTGCACTTGCAAATCATTAATTGAATATTTCAATTTTAAAATTGTACATTAAAAAACGTATAGCAATAAAGAAAGAGGACAATGCACATCTTGCCAATATACGCTGGCGTGTTATTTGCAAACAACTTAAAAAAGATGTAAGAATAAAATCAATAGGTAAAATTATATGGTGTCAGATTACACGACTGGTAAAGAAGAAAAATATACAAATAATATGACATGAAATATAACAGAATTTGTTATAAGACAGTAACTGCCATCTGCCGTAGGGAGTCGGAGATATAAAGTTCTTAATTTATGTAAAATATTGCCGGCCGCTGGTGGCCGAGCGGTTCTAGGCGCTTCAGTCCGGAACCGCGCGACTGCTACGGTCGCAGGTTCGAATCCTGCCTCGGGCATGGATGTGTGTGATGTCCTTAGGTTAGTTAGGTTTAAGTAGTTCTAAGTTCTTGGGGACTGATGACCTCAGATGTTAAGTCCCATAGAGCTCAGAGCCATTTGTAAAATATTACTCAGGTGTATTTGTGGTTTTTTTGTTTTTATTCACTGATCGCTATGTGAAATTTTTAACTTCCAGCACTGAAGATGATCACTATGTGATTGAAGATCGTTTTTGCTATCAATAAACCATCAATATTACGACCAATGCTGACCTTTTTTAAATTTTGTTACGTATTTATAGTCACTATGATCATAGAAGTGTTTGCTGGTTTCTTGAAAAGTTGCTCTCCAGCAAAATATTTCATGTATCACATTCAAGAACGAAAACATTTTTTTTCTTTTTTCAGAATATTTTGAACATCGATTAGACAAAAAATTAAGGCTCTACGCTTTCTCTCTTACTAAACGAACCTGTAACGAAACGCGCTGCTCTTCTTTGTATATTCTTAGTCCTGTCTGATAGCGATCCAAGACCTACGAGAAGCGCTGGCCGAACGATGGTTTCCTAACTTAAAACCTTTGTAGGTGGACTACACTTCATGAGAATTCTCCCAATAAATCTCAGTCTCACATCTGCATTACCTCCGATTAGTTTTATGTGTTCTTTCCATTGCGAACCACTCCGAACACGTACTCCTAGTTATTTTGTGTAAGTGACTGTTTCTAGCAATAATGCGTCCGTATGCTTGTTTCTGCTCAATGTGTTACGTTTGTCTATGTTAACGGTCAACTGCCAGTCTGGGTGGGTCTGGGATCGGTATCAGACAGGACTAAGAATATCCAAAGAAGAGCAGCGCGGTTCTTTACAGGTTAGTTTAGTAAGTAAGAAAGCGTAAAGCTTTAGCTTTAATTTTCTGTCTAATCGATGTTCAACATATGCTGAAAAAACGTGTTTGTTCTTGAATCTGTTTGATGAAATATTTTGCAAGGGTCGATACTCCGCAGGTATTTCCACATGTCGCTACAACTTCCTAGCGATGCAACTTCTCTGTGTACAACAGCACCACCCTCCAGAAGACTCATGGAACTTGTTGCCGTTATCCACTATGTCATTTTTATACGCAATGTCTTAAGAAAAGAGTCTCATACTCCTGCAAGATCTACCATAGGTGAAAACTATAAGAAAAGTCCCTATAATGGTATATCCGGAATTCAGTACCTGTTGAGATGTGGGCCTATTTCTCCTTAGATTCCTATTTGTCTGTTACACAGAAGAAGGCACTGTAGATAATGTTGCATGTTGTTACCAAGCAGCCTGTCATATCTGTGGTGTCACCGCCAGACACCACACTTGCTAGGTGGTAGCTTAAATCGGCCGCGGTCCATGTAGTACATGTCGGACCCGCGTGTCGCCACTGTAATCGCAGACCTAGCGCCACCACCAAGGCAGGTCTCGTGATACGAGAGAGGACTCGACCCCAGTTGTACGCGAACCTAGCTACCGCCCAGTTGTACGAGAGCCAAGCTACCGCCCAGTTGTACGCGAACCTAGCTATCGCCCAGTTGTACGAGAACCTAGCTACCGCCAAGTTGTACGAAGCCTTTCTCTCTCATTAGCCGAGAGACAGAATAGCCATCAGCTAAGTTAATGGCAACGAACTAGCAAGGCGCCATTTGTATCAGTGCCTATAGCTTACGAGTATTCAAGCGAGATGTATTCCAAGGAATAATAAAAAGATAAGTAATAAGCATCTACATACTTTTCTTCTTATTCATTTATAAGTTCTCATGTTCCAGACTTCACGCCCGTCTGCTTTAGCCTTGCGTGCCCTATCGGCTACAGCGTTAGTCTAGCATTCCTTTTCAGCCATCAACTTCACGGTGTCGGCCCAGCTACCGACACAACATTTATTGGCGACGAGAAAAAGAGTTTGTATTAATTAGTTTGCAACATTGGCGACGATTTAAAGTGTTCTGATTGCTTACATTTAATTGTGTCATGGCTTCGCCACATTCTCCAGATGTACTGTCCGAATTTTATCGCTTGCAGAATCAGCAGACGCAGGCGTTACTGGATGCCCTTGGACAGCTCGTCCAGGGTCAACGTACCATTCAAACCGATGCGGCCGCCGCCGCTTCTTCGCTACCGCTGCCTCTAAACGCTGTTGCACCTCCCTTTCGACCATACGTGGCAGCCGATGAGACGTGGCAAGAGTGGTCTCGCCAGTTCAACTTCCACCTTGCTGCCTACAGAATTCAAGGTAATGAGCGGCAGCCGTTTTTGCTTTCTTGTGTCGGTGTGTCCACATACCGTGTGATAGTGAAATTGTTTCCCCGACGAGACGTAGCAACTCTGTCATACGAGGAAATTTTGTCTGCATTAGATGCCTATTTCAAAGAAACAGTTAATGTGGTTGCAAAACGGTATACGTTTTTTCGTACAAAACGTACGGCCGGTCAAACTAATAGGGAGTGGGTAGCAACATTGCAAGGACTTACTAGGGACTGTGCCTTTGAATGTGACTGTGGTCTTTCTTATTCAGATACAATGGTGCGTGATGCAATTGCACAGAACGTTTCTGATGTTCGCATACGGGAGCAAATTTTGAAACTAGTTAATCCCTCCCTTCAACAAGTGATAGACATATTGGATAGACAGGACACACTTGACTGTGCTCAGGAATCTTTTGAAACTTCGCCAGCCGTGTGTAACATTAACCGGCCCGCTGGACGCGCTGCGCGGCCCGGTAACCGGGCCTTGCGCACGTCGACACAGCGACCGCCGCGTGCTAAGCCAGGTGTGCCGCGCCAGCCCACAAATGCAGTGAAATCATGCCCGCGGTGTGCTACTAGACATTCGCGTGAACATTGCCCGTCACGCCAAGCTATTTGCTTTTTCTGCAATAAGAAAGGACATGTTCAAAGTGTTTGCCAGAAAAAGCTCAGATCAGACAATCACAATCATTCCAGGCCCTTTGCTTTGCGCCGGAATCGAACCAAGGACACTCAGGCTCGTGGACCTTCGCCTATGGACATTCATGTCGTTAATTCCACTTCGTCCAGTGACACTTTCTCTATCAGTGACTGTGATCGTCCCACAAAAACTGTGCGTCGACGTCGCCGGACATCACGTCAATTAGCAAGTGATTCTGTACCAGTGTCTGTTCCAATTGCACAAAACAGTCGCTCTTGTCGTCAGCAGAACAATAAACTTTTTGTGGACTTAGACTTTGAAGGCAATGTGATACCATTCCAGCTCGATACCGGAGCGGCAGTTTCATTGCTCAATCACGACACGTACAAACAACTGGGCAAACCTCCGTTGCGTTCCGCAAATGTTCAGCTAACTACATATTCCGGACAGAAAATTCCTGTGTTAGGACAGTGCAGCCTTCTTGCAACATACAAGGGACAAACAAAACTTGTGTCATTTTACGTTCTTCGTTCTTCTTCTGCTGTGAACTTGTTTGGTCTAGATTTATTTCAGTTGTTTAACATGTCTATTGTAAATCAGGTCCTATCAGTGAATCAGACTGTGCCTACAGACAGTGTTTCTCGGCTGTGTGACGAATTTGCAGATATTTTTGCACTGGGCTTAGGTTGCGCTAAAAACTATGAAGCACATTTAGAACTGAAGGTAAACGCGCAACCGAAATTTTTCAGGGCGCGCAATGTTCCCCACGCATTGCGTGATGAGGTCGCAAGAACGTTACACGATCTCGAATCACAGGGTGTAATTGAACGTGTGCAAGCTTCTCTCTGGGCCTCACCCTTAGTAATTTTGCCAAAACCTTCCGGAAAATTGAGACTTTGCGTGGACTTCAAGGCCACAGTGAATCCACAGCTAGTGACTGCTACTTTTCCTTTGCCCCG
Source organism: Schistocerca piceifrons (assembly GCF_021461385.2). NCBI lineage: Eukaryota > Metazoa > Arthropoda > Insecta > Orthoptera > Acrididae > Schistocerca > Schistocerca piceifrons. The sequence continues at coordinate 561,351,097 of NC_060143.1, forward strand.
CCCGGAAGATCTTTTTGCTAAACTGTGCCCGGGAAAATATTTTTCAAAGTTGGACCTAGCCGATGCGTACTTGCAAATACCGGTGGACGACGAATCCCAGCGCGTATTGGTGGTTAACACGCATCTTGGATTGTACCGCTTCAAAAGACTGCCATTCGGGTGTGCATCCGCCCCTGCCTTGTTTCAGCAATATTTACAAACTATTTGTGCGTCGGTCCCTACTGCAGCAAACTATCTGGACGATATAGTGATCTCCGGACAGACAGAAGAAGATCATCTTGCGAATTTACGAACATTATTTCAGGTCTTGCGGCAAAATGGTCTTCGCTTGAGGAAGGACAAATGTGTGTTTTTTGCTCGTGACTTACCATACCTGGGACATGTCATTAATGCCCAAGGCATACATCCGAGTCCAGAGCACCTCCGTGCCATACAAGAATTGCCTTCCCCTCAAAATGTGAAACAGCTGCAGAGTGTGTTGGGTAAAATTAATTATTACAATAAATATGTGCGCAATGCCTCTTCCATTTCAGCTCCGCTTCATCGCTTACGCCGTAAAGGTGTTCCGTTCGTCTGGACGACGGAATGTGAACGCGCCTTTCGCCAGTTGAAATCGGCGTTGCTTTCTAATACTTGCCTTACGCCATTCGATCCCCAGAAACCCCTTTAGTTGATGGTAGATGCATCGGATTTCGGGATCGGTGCTGTGCTTGCGCACAAAGTTGGCTCCCATGATCGCCCTATTGCCTTTGCGTCCAAATTGCTCTCGTCTGCGCAAAGAAATTATTCACAGATAGAGAAAGAAGCTTTGGCTCTCGTGTTTGGTGTTACTAAGTTCCATGATTTCTTGTATGGTCGTCACTTTACCATCATCACAGACCACAAACCTTTGACATCGCTTTTTCATCCGACCAAGCCTGTACCTCCACGTACAGCGCAGAAATTCATTCGCTGGTCTATTTTCCTCTCGCAGTACCGCTACGATATCTTGTATCGGTCCACTGCTAAGCACGGAAACGCCGATGCGTTGTCCCGTTTGCCTGTTGCTGAGGATAAAGCATTCGATTCTTCCGAACTTGCTTGCATGTTCATTGATTCGGAAACCGATGAAGTGGTCGAATCGTTTCCGATTGATTTTCGTCGTGTAGCTACAGCCACAGCTGCTGACCCTGTCCTTGCTACTGTTTTACGTTTTGTTGCTACGCAATGGCCTTTGTCAAAGTCTCGGATCGAGGATCCGTTGGTTCGCCGATTTTTTGCTCACAAGGGGAGACTTTTTGTTCGACGTGGTGTTTTGTTGTTGCGTTCTGATAATGATCAGTCCAGAGTCGTGGTCCCACGTTCGTTACAGTCCTCTGTTTTACGGCTTCTTCACCAAGGACATTGGGGTATAGTGCGAACGAAACAACTTGCTCGTCAGCACTGTACTTGGTTCGGAATCGATGCTGCGATTACGACTATGTGTTCTTCGTGCCCGGCGTGTGCCGAACAACAGTCCGCACCGCCGCGGAAAGTCTTTGCGTGGCCAAAAGCCACTTCCCCTTGGCAACGCTTGCACATTGATTTTGCTGGTCCATTCTGGAATGCTCGATGGTTGGTTCTGGTCGACGCCTTCAGTAATTTTCCTTTTGTTGTCCGGATGTCTTCCACGACGTCCTCCGCCACCATCCAAGCGTTGTCTGCTATCTTTTGCATTGAAGGTCTTCCGCAGACTATTGTTTCCGACAATGGCCCACAATTCATGTCCGCAGAATTTCAGTCATTCTGCCAGGCCAATGGTATTCAACATCTGACATCCGCGCCGTTTTCGCCTCAGTCCAACGGTGCCGCTGAACGATTGGTCCGGACTTTCAAGTCACAGATGTTGAAATTGAAAGAGTCGCATTCTCGGGAGGACGCATTGTTGCTCTTTTTGTCTTCGTATCGCTCTCAGCCCCGAGATGGTCGCTCGCCGGCTGAGTTGCTCCACGGTCGTCCTCATCGCACCTTGATGTCTTTGCTGCATCCGCCGCATCAGGTTCCTGTGCAGCGGCAGACTCCTGCTTTTGCTCCAGGCGACGTTGTATTTTATCGCAACTATCGAGGTTCACGGCGTTGGCTCGCAGGGCGCATTCTTCGCTGCCTCGGCCGCGCGATGTATTTGGTTTTGGGGGCCTCTGGTGAGGTGCGTCGGCATCTCAATCAGCTGCGCCTCTGTCGTCGCTCGGGTTCTGCCGCTCCCCGTCTGCTTTCAGCGACGGTGCCGTCCGGTCAGCGCCCTGGGGACCCATCTACTGGCTCGCCTCATCCCCAGGTGTTACCGACGATGCCTTCCATTTTGCCCCATGGCGACGTGCCGCCGCCGCCGCCGCCGCCGCTTGTTCTCCCGCCGGCGCCGCTCGCGTTCGACGCTTCGTTGCAGCCGCCAAGCGCCTCCCAGGGTCACGCGCCGCCGATCGCTTCCCGTGACCAGCTGTCCTCCGCCATGGAAATCCCGCCCGCTCCGGACCACAAGACGTCATCGCGCGTCGGCTATCCCGACGCCATGGAAATCGACCCTTCGGTCCCTCCTGTCTTATTACGGGCGCATACACCGCATGTTGACGTGCACCCTGGACTAGTTTTGCAGGCGTTTCCTAGCTCCCCTCGGACCGGATGGCCGGGTGCGGGTGGCACAGCCTCGCCTGTTGTTAGGCTCCCCACCTCATCGCATACGTCAACATGTGGTCCTCCCCACGGCGGGCGGAAGCCTTATCTCACGACCGTTCGCCGATTTGCGGGGGAGGAATGTGGTGTCACCGCCAGACACCACACTTGCTAGGTGGTAGCTTAAATCGGCCGCGGTCCATGTAGTACATGTCGGACCCGCGTGTCGCCACTGTAATCGCAGACCTAGCGCCACCACCAAGGCAGGTCTCGTGATACGAGAGAGGACTCGACCCCAGTTGTACGCGAACCTAGCTACCGCCCAGTTGTACGAGAGCCAAGCTACCGCCCAGTTGTACGCGAACCTAGCTATCGCCCAGTTGTACGAGAACCTAGCTACCGCCAAGTTGTACGAAGCCTTTCTCTCTCATTAGCCGAGAGACAGAATAGCCATCAGCTAAGTTAGTGGCAACGAACTAGCAAGGCGCCATTTGTATCAGTGCCTATAGCTTACGAGTATTCAAGCGAGATGTATTCCAAGGAATAATAAAAAGATAAGTAATAAGCATCTACATACTTTTCTTCTTATTCATTTATAAGTTCTCATGTTCCAGACTTCACGCCCGTCTGCTTTAGCCTTGCGTGCCCTATCGGCTACAGCGTTAGTCTAGCATTCCTTTTCAGCCATCAACTTCACGGTGTCGGCCCAGCTACCGACACAACAATATCCTTCAGCCCTTCTTCGCAGTGAATCACACACTCTGTTACATGCACCAAGCTCCATTCGAATTGTGTCACATGTATTTGTCTCACTTTTGTGTAACACGTGAACATTGTCGATGAGCAGGACAGACAGGCATCCTTTTAAACGTCCCCATACGCAGGATTCCAACGGATTCAGGTGCTGTGAAGGAGGAGCCCATGCTAGCAGAGATCCTTGACGTATCCATCGTACATGAAACGTTATGGTGATATACTATCGTACGCTTCGTAGAAAATTTTTTGGTAACTATCATGCAGAAATCGTAAAAGGTCTGTTCAAAAAATTCCGGAACATTCGTAATTCCGCGCCAGTGGTGAGTTGGAGCGAAATGAGGTTTGGGTCCATGCACATGCCAGTGTTCAATGTGTAACTACCGGAAGTTTCATTGTTGTATTTGCATTAGCTATTGTTCAGTGCTGTATGGAGTAGAACGCTGTGCCGCACATTTTGCGAATTTCGAGACGCCGAGTTAGAGGAGTAGTGCGTGTGCATCAGTCTTTGCGTGAAACACAAGAAAATGTTAACAGAGACACACCAAATGATATAGGAAACCTGCTGTGATGTGTGCGTAAGCCATAGTTGGCGTTACGAATGGTTCACACGATTTATAATGGCCGGACGAAAGTTATAGACCACCGGCGTTCAGGACGCCCTCCGATGTCTACCAACGATGCTCATGTCAGGAACGACAACGAAATTGTGTGTGCCAGTCTAAGACTGACTGTCCGAGAGATTTCAGAAGAAATAACATTTCAGTTGGATCATGCCATGAAATCCTGACAGAGCAACTTGGAATGCATCGTGTTGCCGCTAAGTTCGTTCCACTGCTCATGAGTCAATACCAAATAGACCTTCGCCTCGCACAGTCTGTGAAGAGCTTTTGAATCGCGCAGATGAGAACCAGATGTCCATTAAGAATATCTTAACTGGTGATGAGACGTGGGTCTGCGGTTATGATGCTGAGACCAAGGTTCAATCTTCAGACTGTTCACAATGAGTTGGGAAAGGTTCTCCAAGACCAACATAAGCTGATCAGGTGAGGTCAAATGTTGAAGCCATTCTGATACTTTTCTTCGACTTTGAAGAATTAGTTTATCAAAGAATTCCTGCCGCAGGGATAAACTGTTAATCGATGATACTATCGGGACATGTTGAGATGCCTGTCAGAGAATGTGAGATGGAAACGGCCTGAAATGTGGCGAGACAATTGATGGCTCTTGCATCCGCACGTTCATCCCCGTTTTTGCGTGACTATTACACAAAAAAAAGCACTGTCCCCCGTGCATTTTTTTTTCTTGCAAAGTTGAAAATCCCGTTGAAAGAACGAAGATTTGCGACTATAGACGAGCTAAAGAAAATTCCCAGACGGCGTTTCGCGCGAACCAGCAGCAGGCGTACCAAGACCGCTTCCGGAAGTGGAAGCAGCGTGGGAAGCAGTGTATCCATTATGGAGGAGCGTATTTCGAAGGAGCCCATACACGATAAGTAAAAGGTAAGCGTAGAAAAATTTTGTGGACGAAGTTCCGGAATCTTTTGAACTGACCTCGTACTTACTGTCTTTCTGCACCGCCAGCGTTGTCCAGTAGCACTGGCAATTCATCGTGCAGAAATCAGTAGTACACACTGCCCGCCCTTAGGCAGTGGGCGGAAATTACAATGTGGAACACCGAAAATGCAAATAAACTACTTTCTGCATTATCCAAAAATTTTCGGCGTTTAATATCCTTGATAACTTGTACCGTACTTCTGAACCTGAAGTTGTAATCTGTATTACAGAACCTATATTTACTAAGTAATTGATGTAACACTCTATTTATTTCTGACTGTACATAATTGATTGTAGTAGTAACGAAAATATTGTAAACTGCTGGATAGTAGCCAAGGGAACTTTATTTAATGTATCGATAGCAACTACGAAATGGCAGTAGCTGTGCCGTTGTTTAGCCTTGCGTATGGAGACTCTTCTGTCGCTTTGCGAGCAGTTAGGAAGCAGAGCAAAGTGAGTGATGAAAGAGTGCGGAAGTGTCCCGGCGACGCGGTTGAAATGCCTGGTTAAATCCACAGGACAGAACAGGTACACAATCAAACACCAATAAGGAAAAGTAGTACAGCCAGCCGCGCTCAGAAGTTTCCGGGGTTGGTCTGCACTTGAAATTTAACGTTCGCTTAGGGGAGACAGGTAGTCGGCCCAACTATGTCCGATCAGCCGGCAACCCAACCAAGAGACAGTCAACTGACCCACCGACAATACGACTAGCTTTCCAACCGACTAGTACACAAGGAACTCCAAAGCCAAAACGTAAAAAACATAGCCGCCGACAACCATGTATGCATAAACTTGTCAAAACTACACACACGTGTTCGACAGCGACAACACGGTGAGGAAAGGACACTGCCTGAATTTTACGTCAGCGGCCATGGCAGGTAACCGGAACGCTAACGGCCACAGGGCAGAAAATTCCGCCGGTGCACTTGGACATCAAATAACCAAGATACAATTAAACTCCACCGGAAGGTGGCCAAACTTTTGCCAACTCGAATACTCGCTGTTGATCACGGGAACACCCTCAACAGCCAACCATAAAAACCAACGGCACAATGTGAACAGACTGGCTTCGGAAATTAAATCACGCACTTTGATGTCATGGGTCGGTGAGCCACGAACCTCGTAGGAATCGGACACACACACAGTACGACATTCGTAGAGACCGCCAGCGGGCCCGGCCCATTGCGACGCGCCGAGATTTCCTGGCTGATCAACACCAACCGACATACTGCCGCACACCGGCTAGCCGGAAACTGCAAGCAACAGAACAAAGATAGAAGGTGCGAATATCGGTACGCACCGGTGCTGCCACACGTAGGAAGAGGAAGAACCACGGCATAACCGCAATAACCACGGGAAACCAAACGCAGAGTAACAGTCAAGGCATAAGCCGGGGCCAGCACGGCTGAGCGGTGTGCAGCTATTCTCGCGCCAGTGTAGACGCGCCTGATTCGTTAGTATTGAGAGCACGGTAGGGGTGGGCAATTCTGTTGCCTGTCCCGTAATTAACCGTGGCTATGGAGGCGACTTGGGGTTCTCAGAACAGCAGCAGTGGCAACATCGGCTGCTCAGCATTGTCGCCGGCTACGTTCTTGGCGGTCCGCACAGGTAAAACGTAAGACTGTGAACTCACTGATATAGGAATTAAGAGGCTTTACCCAGTTACATTACTTTCACAAAGCATGACTAAGTATTATTCAACCTGAAATCCTCAGACATTATTACCTTGCAGGCTCTCTTTCCTTTCCATGCAATCACTGAGTGCCGTAAGAATATGAAAGCTGATTAACTATTTACTGCCTGCTTTGTGTGTTTGCCAATGACTAGTTTCAGCCTACATTTTCTGCCTCAGTAACTGTTCATTCTTGTATTGCATAACAGAGACTAAACTAATTTGCAAATTTTAGTATCAGCGATATTCACTTAAAGTAACAAGATTTCGATGGCGAAACTAATAACTGAAGATACAGCAGAAATAAAGTGTGCGGAATTTCATTTATTATGTATTTAGCTTAACGAGTTACTTCTGCTGGTTTGGTATGTATTTTATTGTCGTCATTCAAAGGTAAAGTCAGTTGCCCATTTGCTTAAAGTAAATTCGATTCAATCTTTCAAAAATTTACTTTTAAATTGCTTGCCTTTTTCTAAATTTTGCATTATGTTACACTGAGGTAACTGAAAGTGATTTTTTACATTACACCGTTTAAATTAAGTCAGTCATATATTTAAGCAGTAGCCCCATTTAACTTTACTTCCAAAATGCAGTAATTCAAAATAAGTAATTGCAAACTCAGTGCTTTCTGATTCGTTTATTTTGTGTTGTGCTGTGGAAAAGGGTGGCAACCTTTTGTTGCCAAGCCAGTGATAACCTGCTTAAATTTCATTGCCATTACCTTTATTAAGATACTGGAGATCCATTGCCCTAGCGGGCTGGCGACCGTTTAATTATACCCTATTTAGCTAATCAGTGTTTTCTTTGTGTTATCTGGAATTTTTGTTGTAAATATTACGTGGTCCCCGTTTTCCCCACTGTGTCGTTCGTGAGCGACTGCACTATATTCCACCCATTTCAAAAGTATCATCAGTATTTAGCTTAAGTTTAGAATAGAGTCTTACCTCAGAAAAGTTTTATACACTTTCCTCCAACTAAACGGCGGTATTTTCCTTCGGCAGCGATAACATTACTCACTATAAAATTTCATTAGGCCGGCCGCTGGTGGCCGAGCGTTTCTAGGCGCTACAGTCTGGAACCGCGTGACCGCTACGGTCGCAGGTTCGAGCCCTGCCTCGGGCATGGATGTGTGTGTTGTCCTTAGGTTAGTTAGGTTTAAGTAGTTCTAAGTTCTAGGGGACTTATGACCTCAGCAGTTGAGTCCCATAGCGCTCAGAGCCATTTGAACCATTTCATTAGGCATATGCGATCCGATCAATCCAGTAGGCCGATTAGGAATGGGGAGGTTACAACTGCATGTGACGCAATCGGACTGCAGCCACGTGTATTTGATATAATGCGTCATTCGCTGTGAACGGTGAAGGGTGTGTGAGGATGTGTGGCAACCATATGCATCGCTGCCTATAGCGTCCACGGCCATCTAACAGACATGGTAATAAGAGAACAGATTGGTCCATATCTCAACTCCTCTAGTTTTGATCACTGCTTCCTGCTGTAGGAGTATGTGAACTATTTTAATTATTTTTGTTGAGTAGCCTGTATTTTGGTACTTTCATATTTCGCTCGTTAGGCGGCAGTGCGGATCTGTACAGGGCGCCTTACCAGCTGGGACACCGGCATCTATTGTTTTCTGTGCCTCGTGGACGAGCAAGGAAAGTAGGATTTCACTGGATCATTATTTACGGGACCCATGTTGGTTCCGACAGAGGAGACTTTCGATGTCCAGGAATGTCGTTATAAGGAAGTATAAAAAGTACTCCAAAAGCCTGCAGCAGACCGATGTCAGGCATATTAACGCACAGAATTCTTCTTGAAACCAATCATGAACTGCGTTTTTTTTCTGATCACTAGGAATGCTTTTACTATCAAATTCCAGATTAAGATAAAGATAGTCCATGGAATTGTCTGGGGATGTCGGCTACAGTGTAAGAGAGAGCCAAACGCGTATAATTTTGACCAGGTTTGTGTTCCTTGTTTATCCGTTTCCTATCCATGCATTAATAGTAACGAGAGTCATTCTAATGGTAACTTTAATTATTTATTATTATGCAAATCAGGCAATACAAAAAAAGTTAAAATGTTATTTCGACCTAGCTCTCGTTCCATCGCTTCGGAAGTGCATGGATTCTTGCATTAGGAGTTCTTTGTTTGTGAATGTATCCATTCGTGTATTGTGGTTTTCTCCCCTTTACCGAAGAACTATGGCGCATTTCTTGCTCGAATTTTTCCTTTCATGCTGGTGAATGTGTGTCTAGGTTTCATGTCCTATAACAACTCTGTCCGGAAAACCTTTTCCGTCGACCTAGAAACGATGTAAAGATCCTCATGGGCATTGACTGGGCCATCTTTCAATTCAGCAGTCAACTGACGTGGCAACCATCTAACGGACATCTAAATGAATTGCATAATGGACAGTATAGTGTGCTCAACCAACACTAATATCTACATCTACACCTACACAGACACTCCGCAAGTCACCGAGGCGTGGGGTACCCCGTACCACAACTTGTCATTCCCTTTTCTGTTCCACTCGCAAACAGAGAGAGGGAAAAATGGCTGTTTGTGTGCCTCCGATTGAGCCCTAATTTCTCGTATCTTATCTTCGTTGTCCTTACGCGTAATGTATGTTGGCGGTAGTGGAATGGTTCGGCAGTCGGCTTCAAATACCGGTTCTCCAAATTTTGTCAATAGTTTATAGAAAAGAGCGTCGCATTCTCTCCAGGGATTCCCATTTGAGTTCCCGAAGTACCTCCGTAACACATTCACGTTGTTCGAACGTACGGGTGACATGTCCAACAGCCCGCCACTGAACTGCTTCGATTTCTTCCTACAATCCGACCTGGTACGGGCCCCAAACACTCGAGCAGTACTCAATAATAGGTCGCACCAGCGTCCTATATGGAGTCTCCTTTAGAGGTGATCCACTCTTTCCTATTATTCTCCCTATAAACCGAAGTCGACCATTCGTCTTCCCTAACACAGTTCTTACATGCTCGTTTCACCTCATATCGCTTTGCAACGTTATGCCAAGATATTTAAACGACATGAATGAGTAAGCAGAACACTAGTAATACCGTCCGCACCAACCTAAACTTTTCCACATTTAGGGCTAGTTGCTATTCATCACACCAACTGGAAATTTTTTCTGTCGTCTTGTATCTTGCTACAGTAACTCAACTTCGAAGTCTTACCGTACACCACAGCATCATCTGCAAACAACCGCAGATTACTGCCCACCCTGTCAGCCAAATCATTTATGTACAAACATCAAAAAAGTTTTGCATCACATCCGTTCCAAGAGTTCCAGAACCTGTACAGAAAATTGGAATAGATATCAACATAAACATCATTTTCCCCCTCTTTATTGCTCATGAAAACCACACATTGCATGTTGTACCGCCGTACAGCGAGACCTCCAGATGCGGTGGTCCAGATTGCTGTACACACCGGTACCTCTAACATCCAGCACCACGTCCTATTGCAGTGATGCATGCCTGTATGCGTCATGGCATACTATCCACAAGTTCATAAGGGCACTGTTGGTCCAGATTGACCCACTCCTCAACGGTGGTTCCGCGTAAATCCCTCAGAGTGGTTGGTGGGTCAATTCGTACATAAACAGCCACTTTCATTCTATCCCAGGCATGTTCGATAGGGTTCATGTCTGGAGAACATGCTGGTCACTCTAGTCGAGAGATGTCGTTATTCTGAAGGAAGTCATTCACAAGATGTGCACCACGGGGGCGTGAACTGTCGTTCATGAAGACGAATACCTCACCAAAATGCTGCCGATGTGGTTGCACTGTCGGTCGGAGGATGGCATTCACATATCGTAGAGCCGTTACGGCGCCTTCTATGACCACCAGCTGCGTACGTCGGCCCGACGTAATGCCACCCCAAAACAGCGGGGAACCTCCACCTTGCTGCACCCGCTGGACAGCGTATTTAAGGCGTTCAGACTGACCGGGTTGCCTCCAAACACGTCTCCGACGATTGTCTCGTTGAAGGCATATGCGACACTCATCGGTGAAGAGAACGTGATGCCAATCCTGAGCGGTCCATTCGGTATGTAGCTGGGCCCATCTGTACCGCGCTGCATGGTGTCGTTGTTACAAAGATGCACCTCGCCATGGACGTAGGGAGTGAAGCTGCGCATCATGCAGCCTATTGCTCACAGTCTGAATGGTAACACGATGTCCTGTGGCTGCACAAAAAGCATGGTGCCGTTGCTGTTAGGGTTCCTCCGAGCCATAATCCGTAGGTGGCGGTCATCCACTGTAGCCCTCGGGCTACCTGAGTGAGGCATGTCATCGACAGTTCCTGTCTCTCTGTATCTCCTCCATGTCCGAACAACATCGCTTTGGTTCACTCCGAGACGCCTGGACTCTTCTCTTGTTGAGAGCCCTTCCTGGCACAAGTAACAATGTGGACGCTATCGAACCGCGGTATTGACCGTCTAGGCATGGTTGAACTACAGACAACACGAGCCGTGCACCTCCTTCCTGGTGAAATGAATGGAAATGATTGGCTGTCAGACCACCTCCGTCTATTAGGCATTGCTCGTGCATAGATGTTTACATCTTTGTGCGAGTTTAGTAACATCTCTGAACCGTCAAAGGGACTGTGTTTGTGATACAATATCCACAGTCAACGTCTATCTTCAGGAGTTCTGAGCACTGGGTGATGCAAAACAACAGCGGTCCTATCACACTTCCCTGGGACACTCCTGCCGATACCCTTGTCTCTGATGAACATTCTCCGTCTAGGACAAAATAGTGGGCTCTATTATTTAAGAAGTCTTCGAGCTACTGACATATCTGTGAACTTGTGTGCTCGTACCTTCACTAACGGCCTGCAATGGGGCACCGTGTCAAATGCTTTCCGGAAACCTAGAAATATCGAATCTGCCTATTCCCCTTCATCCATAGTTCTAGCATATCATGTAAGAAAAGGGCAAGCTGAGTTCCGCGCAAGCGAAACTTTCTAAAACCATGCTGATTTGCGCACATAAGCTTCTCAGTCTCAAGAAAGTTTATCATATTCAAACTTAGAATATGTTTAAGGATTCAGCAGCAAACAGGAGAGAATGATATTGGTCTGTAATTTTGCGAGTCCGTTCTTTTACCTTTTTATATACTGGAGTCACCTGCGCTATATTCCAGTCGCTTGGGACTCTGTGCTGGACGAGAGATCCACGATAAATGCAAGCTAGGTAAGGGGATAATGCCGTAGAGCACTCTTTGTAAACTGGAACTGGGATTCCATACGGACAAGGTGATTTATTTGTTTTCAAATCTTTGAGTTGTGTCTCTACGGCACGTATGCTTATTTCTATGTCGTCTATATGGGAGCCTGTCCGATGTATAAGTGACGATATGTTTGTAGGATTCTCCTGTGTGAACGGTTTTTTGAACGTGAAATTTAAAACTTCAGCTTTCGTTTTGCTATCTTCAGCTGCCTCAACAGACTGATCAACAAGGGACTGAATAGAAGCCTTAGACTCGCTTAGCGATTTTACATACGACCAGAATTTTCTTCTGTTCTCTGGTAGATCTTTTGCCAATGTGTGACGGTGGTAGTAGTTTGAGCGCTTCGCGCATAGATCTTTTCACAGACGCACGAATCTCTGCTAACCTTCGCTTGTCGTCATTTATGCGGTCCCTTTTGAGCCGAGAGTGGAACTGCCTTTCCTTCCTCAGCATCCGCTGAATTTCGTTATCAAACCATCGAAAACAGAGGCAAATTTGTTAATGGTAATACATTTGCTTTCTATCACATGCTGTTCCTCTGCGATAATATTTTCTGTCTTCAGTTAGCGGTGTGCCTGGCACAGATTCGGAGCATATTTCTGAGAGGTTACGCCTCTTTCACACTGTGTGTACCACTCTTACACTTTCTGCATGGATACACACGAATCCTCGATGTACAGAAACGGAGCCAAAAAAGAGTCTGAGTATCCCTCTCAACCCGTGACGAGGTAGACGAAGAAGAAACGGCAATTCTGAAACTCATCACCGCCGCTCTGCTGAGGACTCGACAGCACTAACTGGAGACGGACCTCGCATTGTTACGTCGCTCGACGCGAGGAGCCCAGCGGGGTGGAACCGACCGGTGCTTTTACACATTCTAATACAAGAACCCTGACTGAGAACTCCATCTCTAGCCGCAGCAGTGGTTAGCAGCCATGTGGAAGGCAGTCGCTCTTTCATTGGGGTCGGCACAGTTTCCCGCGTCTTTGCCGGTGGCTCTTGCGGCAAACGGGGACAAAGTAGTGGGGGTACGGCTGGATGTCGCTGTTTCTGTTTCTGTTCTTGCAGCGCGTGGGCGTCGGGTGGTGCTCGGTCCAAAGTTTTCTTGCCGCTCCCTGGGCGCGCGCTATCCATTATATACCTTGCAACGGCTGGGGAAGGGGGAGAAGGGCGTGGCGGCTTGCCTGTTGATATTTTAGTTTTTCGGCGCCGGCTACAGACAGTTGGAGAACCGCCAAAAGCCGGCCGTCTCGTACGGCACAAAAGGCGCTGACGTCATCAGCTAATGGCGTTGCAGGATATTGTTGTAGCGGAACAGGCTCCGGCTTCTGTTGTTTATGGTTACCGTGTCGGAAAGGGTTTTGTTTTCCTATGGAGGCGCCCGTCTTGCCTCACTTTCTGCTTCCGAGAGGATAATTATACTGTGTTGTTTGAGAACTTCGATACGAAAATTGGAGCTCCGAACGGACGTCGCATTACGGTGACAAAGCATTGTGTCATACAAACACGTGCGGTGGCTCTCTGCCACCTCCCTCCCTTCCACCAACCACAGTGCAGCACACCCCACAATGATTAATCGCCCACAGAAAGTAAAGAGTGGGGGACTTTCTCTAAGCTATGTCCATTACCATCTCACAGCAAAATAAGTCAGTTCGATAATTCTTAATATTACGCAACGCTTCTTCTTATCCACAGAGCTAAAAAGGAAAACCATATATGTCGAGGGATCGGATGAGCTAATGTCTCCCACGTCATTTAACATGAATATTGAATGAATACTATTATTAATTATATATTGATATGAGAGATAAAGATAAATTTTCATCGCTCTTCCGAGTTTTATCAAGTGCGTATTAATCCGTTTCTTATCGTGAAAACGAATGTATCGAAAGTGAGAATTTTCCTAGGGTACTAAGACTGCAACATATAAAAAATTCTGAGCCAAAATGAAATAACATTAAGAGTGAGATACCGTTTTTATCAACACTTTGTCAACAAACATGTCGCTTTGACATCACTATTTCAGTATTGTTAGTTGTATAGCATGAGATTTCAGTCATCGAAAATAGAAGAGTCAATCTGTGGAGACCATTAATGTCTTCGCAACACAGCATTAAGAAAAAAGAAAAAGAGAGAGGTGGTCCCCCAGTGAGTTAATTCCAATGTGGAAGTTATTTCAAACATTTTTTTCTAAATCGGTCCATAAACGTCTAGTATAGTGCGATGTTTCAGACAGTGAAACATCGATCCATATATTCAAAAATTATCGTGCTATTCTGTAAATGCAATAGCTTATTATTTTCTCTTTATTTCGCATTAGAAGTAGACTGCTGTTCGATTTTCTTTCGTCAACTAAACTGGTTCCATGATTTTACATTATGCTCATGGAGACGCTAGAGCTACACTGATCGCCACTGAAAATGCAGCAACGTGAAGGCGACAAGCAACAAACGTCCATTTACCTTCAAGTAGAGACAGGAAAAACCGACCGGTTAAAATGATACCGCTATTTTAGTTCTGAGTAACGAGCAAATTTCAGTATTGGTTTTGTCTTGGTTGCTACAACTTATACTGATAACGGATTATTAAAAAAAAAATACGATATAACAACTTGCCATAACATATTTATTCGTAAATTTTCCATTGCTTTGAAATACTGGGTTGTTATAAAATGGAAAAAGCTATCAGTGCTGTTTTAATAACAATACTGACAGAAACAAACAACAAACACATAAAATAAGACTCGATACAGCATTGCTGAGACAGTAATGCAGCAATTGCCTGTGACGTCACGTATCAGAGAGTAAGCGTGTGCGCGCAGTGCCCCCACCTCGTCTATACGGTAGTTCCTCGCTGTGGTGGTTGGACACTGGTTGTATTGCAGAAGGGCACCATTCTTAGACTAATAGCATTCAAGTGCATTGCATTGTTGTTGGAAATGCTGGATACTCTAATGCCCTTAGATAAGGGCACAGAGGAGATTTCTGAAAGCAAGAGCATTGCAGAAAGCATCGTGACCATTCCCCCATTTTCGAAAATGCATTCAAATATTTATAAGCATAGAGCAGTCAGAGTCCCACCTCTAAAGATTCTAAGTTACCTTAATTACGTAAGTGCAGGAGTATTACATAGCTCTCTGCTGCGGAGTTCTGTATGATCAACTCGCGGTTTAAAAAAGTGTGCATGAACCCACGCATTGCCAGCAGAGCCGTTACAAATTTGACCCTAGATGTAAACAACTACTTGGAAGAAATTCCCCTTTGCTTCGAAGGGAGGCGTCAGAACAACTGAAAACTCGCTTTGGTCATCATATCATCAAAAAGGAACCAAGAGTGGTCTAATGGAACTCCAAACTTTGTTACCGAGCGAAAATGAACTTTAGTTTCAGCATGCTGTACGACCTAGAAACAGCGATCCCTTCGTTTTTGGAAGCAAAGTAAGAGGTACATTGCAAGCTTGTCATATGTAGCCCAAAATATTTAACTTTGATGTGAAATGGCAGGGGTGAGCTTCAGATACACAGATGTGTACGGGCGAACAGACGTGCAACTATTAAGGGACCGACTGCCCAGATGAACCCAGAGGCTATCAGCTGCATCTCCTGAAGGCTCTTTTAGTGGTTGTTGTTACAAATTGGCCTCCATAGCAGACGCCTGCTTAATGTGTCCATGCTGACTGTTCTTCAGCGGCGACGGAGGCTGGAATTCGCACGTCATTAATGTAGCTATGTAACTGGACATCCACCGCATTCTGATAAGTTGCCGTTTCAGATGACTCAACGTTTTATGCTCCATTATTGGCGTGTACGCCATGAAACGTATGAAATCAAACATCATACAACCAGAGGATTATAGTCTGGGGAATGTTTCCGTGCCATTCCCTGGGAGATCTCGTCATTCTGGAAGACACAATGATTCAACGTAATTACGCATGGTTAGGGACCATGTCAACCCCTGCATGCAGCTGTTTCTTTTTCCTGAATACTATGGCACCTAGCAGCAGGACACTGCAACGTGTCACGTAGCTTATCGTATATATGCGTGGTTAGAAGAGCACTAGTATGAGTTTACCGTACCTACCTGGTGACCAAACTACCCAGATTTAAAACCAATCGAGAATCTATGGGATCACCTCAATCGACCTGCTCACGCCATGGATCCTCAACTGAGAACCTAGCGCGCAGCTGGTCACAGCACTGGAGTCGACATCGCTCCACATCCCTGCAGCTAATTTGCAGGAAGTCAGAGTCTCTCTGCCATCAGGTCTCATGCTGCATGAGGTGGTTATTCAGGCTTTCGACAGGTGGTCACATTATTGCGACTGTGCGATGTATTAGAACAATGAGAGAGAGGAAAGGGTTAATACGTTCAACCGTGCGAGTCTGTTTTTTCCGTCTTTCTTTGGGAGATCTCTGGTGATTAGAGATGAACAAGCCCGCTCATCCATGGGAGCTAATTCACTGGTGATTGCTCCGTTTTGTGAACTGATCATTTTACTCGTTCACCATTAGACTTGGCCACTGTTTCTATGTTTCGATACAGTGTATCGATACGTGGAACTGTTTCAGTGTTTCGGAACGGCTGTGGTTCACTGTTTCGAAAAAGTGGTGTTTCATTCCGTCCCTGTCTCGGATAACCGCACCAGATTCGAACTCGAGCCAGACACAGAAACTGTATCGTTGTTTCAAAATAAGGCTGTTTCAGTCCACCTGAGCTTGGAACGGACTAATTGTATCGAAACAGTGATGTTTCATTCCGCTCTGTGTCGTACGAGATTCGGGCTCGGCACAGACACTGAAACACAACATAACACTTAATGAAACACTTTCAAAAGTGGCGAAATATTTTTGACAAGCAATAGAATGAAGCTTAAGATATCCGAAAATAAAGCTTCGTTTCTAGCTGACTGTCCTATTACGAAATGGCGTAACATCTGCTTTATAAACACTAACCAAACAATGAAACAACGCATACTATTCACATTCAAAATAATAAATATGTGAAAATCATTCGGTTAAATTACACTTTTTTTTATAACATACGCTTCTCTTTTCATGTACAGTAATCGTATTAAGAAACGCAAGTAAGCCTACAACATTCTGAATAAAAAAAGGCGTAGAGTGACAGTTATTAGATATATACATAAATTTGATCTGCGTATAATTGCAAGCAATCTGTTTGACATATCACTGATAGTGCAGTGCTGAACGGGAAGGGCTGGGAAACATGGTGACTTTATAGTAACGGTTGGAAGCACCTTGAAAGGCAAAATTTTTTCTGTTATATTTTGTTATTTATTCGAATTATTTGGTGTTATCTGTGAGTCTATAGTCACTGTACCTATTATCCACAATGATTGCCTTTGTGTGCATGGAAATTAGCAGGATGGATATAATACCAATACTAACGGAATGTGGGAATCCCAGTAGCATATTCGTTGTTTCTGCAGTATGCTCCCACCTCCAGTTCCGTTCGTGGTGGTTCTTCTGTCTTCAGCTATGGCTGTCCTCAGCCAATTGAAAAGTATGTAAGTCACACAACACGAAAGCAGCGCATTTGCTGCAGGAAATACGAAACTGCCAAGACTCCCAAGTGAGAGTTTCATACTTACTGCGAAATGATTAGCGCTCTCGCACCTCATTTGTGTTTATATGGACGTACTTATACAGTAGACATTCAAGATGATAAAATGTGTAGGTTTATTAGATTACAAAACAGAAACTGTTTCGAAACAGCGTATCGAAACATTACAGTGTACTGTTTCATTTGTTTCGAAACAGTTAAGTGTTTCAGTTTGCCCATCTCTATTCACCATTCGTTTGTGCATGGTGCATGGATTATGCGAAGAGTGGCGCCAACAATGAGCACTTTCTTTCCTCTTGGAGTATAACATCCGTACTCATGATTCACTTGTATCACTTCATCCTTGGGTAATAAATTACACCCCACATGTAGAATAAATTGCTTATCGCCCTGAAATAATATAACATGACCCACTAAAATCCGGCTGCGAGTGCAGATTGCTCGCCACTTACGCACGATTTGTGGAGCGCTACTGGCAGAATAGATAACCATGTAATAATTAGGCAGTAAAGAAACAACAAATAAGCTAATGCAAAAAACTTCGGCCGCCCGGGATTAGCCGAGCGGTCATAGGCGCTGCAGTCATGGACTGTGCGGCTGGTCCCGACGGAGGTTCGAGTCCTCCCTCGGGCATGGGTGTGTGTGTTTGTCCTTAGGATAATTTAGGTTAAGTAGTGTGTAAGCTTAGGGACTAAAATCCCACAAGATTTCACACACACACACACACACACACACACACACACACACACACAACAACAACAACTTCGAAACAACAGGTAACGACTGGCGGGCGACAATGAGCAGTCTAGTACTCGGGGCCGATTACTCGTGCGCCACCCTGTACCACCGAAATAATATTGTAGAAGGTATCATATTCTCTTTACAAAATATGACACCAGACACTCGATTATGGAGCGCGGCCTTATTCGGTTGTACGTTGGTGTGCCTTCCATAAGAATGAAAATGCTGTTTTACCTTAGATCAAAAAAAGACGGAAAATGGCCACTCGTGTGTGCCATGCCCACTTTCTCTTCATGTGCAATAACAAAAAAATTGCCTTTTTATAAGTATGCCTCCTGCTGTTTGTAGAAATGATGAAGTGAGCTGATATGCCCTTTTGTTACCTGGAAAGATGTAAGTATTACAGACAGCGTAATTTTAATGTAATTTACGGAATTGCAAAATACCTTTAAATTACCGGTCGTGGACGCTGAATATAATACGAAAAGAACCAGAGGTCCAGAGTTCAAAAAAGCTCTGAAATAGGTCTAGAATGGGGGACCGCACCGTAGCGAACGAAACGAACAACTCGATATTGCACTAACTAGGAGCAGTCGGTAATGGAACTGCGACGAGTGGCCACGCAAAGAAGGACGAACCCGGCCGAGGGTGAACGAGACCGACACAGACGGGAACGGGACCGAGGTTACAACGAGACTGGCCGACGTGCCGTTGTGGGAACGAGGCCGACCGCTTCCCGCTCCCGGGAACTACATCTACATCAACATCTACATGGTTACTCTGCAATGTACACTTAAGTGCCTGGCAGAGGGTTCATCGAATCATTTTCATGCTACTCTATGATTCCACTCTCGAATGGCACGTGGGAAAAAGAAACACCTAAATCTTTCCGTTCGAGCTCTGATTTCTCTTTTTTTATTTTAATGATCATTTCTCCATACGTAGGTGGGTGTCAACAAAATTTCGTAAATAGATCTCGCCGCAAACAAAACCGCCTTTGTTTCAGTGACTGCCTTTCCAACTCGAGTGTCATATCAGTGACGCTCTCACCCCTATTGCGTGATAACACGAAACGAGCTGCCCTTCTTTCCACTTTTTCGATATCCTCCGTCAATCCTACCTGGTAAGGACCCCATACCGCGCAGCAATATTCCAGCAGAGGACGGACAAGTGTTATGTAGGCTGTCTCTTTAGTGAGTTTGTCGCATCTTCTAAGTGTTCTGCCAACAAAGCGAACTCTTTGTTTCGCCTTCCCCACTATATTATCTATGTGGTCTTTCCGGTTTAAGTTTCTCGTAATTGTAATTCCTAGGTGTTTAGTCGAATCGACAGCCCTTAAATTTGTGCGATTTATCGTATACCCAAAATTTATCGGATTTCTTTTAGTACCCATGTGTATAACCTCGCACTTTTCTTTGTTTAGTGTCAAATGCCACTTTTCGCACCATACAGAAATTCTCTCTAGATCATTTTGTAATTGGAATTGAACCTCTGATGATTTTACTAGACTGTAAATTGCAGCGTCATCTGCAAACAATCTAAGGGGGCTGCTCAGATTATCACCTACATCATTTATGTAAATCAGGAACAGCAGAGGGTCTATGACACTACCTTCCGGAACGCCAGATATCTCTTCTGCTCTACTCGATGATTTACCGTCTGTCACTACCAACTGTGGCCTCTCTAAGAGGAAATGACGAATTCAGTCACACAACTGAGACGACACTTCATATGCACACAATTTGATTAATAGTCGCGTGTGAGGAACGGTATCAAAAGCCTTCTGGAAATCTAGGAATATGGACTCGATCTGAGATCGCATGTCGACAGTACTCATTACTTCATGGGAATAAAGAGCCATCCGTGTTGCACAAGAACGATATTTTCTGAATCCGCGTTGGTTATGTATCAATAAGTCATTTTCTTCAAGGTGACTGATAATGTCCGAGTGCAGTGTATGCTCCAAAATCCTACTGCAAATTGAGGTCAGTGATACGGGTTTGTAATTCAATGGCTTGCTCCTATTTCTTTTCTTGAATATTGGTGTGACCTGTACTACTTTCTAGTCTTTAGGAACAGACCTTTCGTCAAGTGAGCGGTTGTGTATGATTGCTAAGAAAGCCGCTAATGTGTCTGCATAATCTGAAAGCAACCTGATTGGTATACCATTGTATCGGAAGACTTGCCTTTCTTAAGTGATCTGTTACGCAACATCTAAGATATCTACTTTTATGTCACTCATACTAACTGCTGTTCTGGTTTCGAATTCTGGAATATTTACTTCATCTTCTTTCGTAAAGGAATTACTGAAAACTGTATTTAGTAACTGCGCTTTAGTGACACCATCATCGGTTAACATTTCCATCGCTAACGCGCAGTGACGTTTTTGTCTGTTTTTTGCCGCGTATGTACTTTACCTACCACCAGAACCTCTTTGGGTTTTCTACCACATTTTCAGACAATGTTTCATTGTGGAAACTATTAAAAGCATCTCGCATTGACATCCGCATTAAATTTTGAGCATCCGTGAAACTTAGCCAGTATGGGGATTTTGCGTTCTTCTGAATTTTGCATGTTTTTTTCGTTGCTTCTGCAACAGTGTTCTGGCATCTTTTGTGTACCATGGTGGATCAGTAGAAATCCGCGACCGAAGTGAATTATGAAAGATAGTTCCTTAGAAATCGTGCCTCGCTCCTTCCGCTCATTTTAGTAAACTGTTCCTTTGCACCCATTAGTTCGCGAACGACCCATCTCTACTGGTGACGGTTCACAATGTTCACTGGCCTATCACTATGTCGTACAGAGAGTGAATGCCGAGTTCATGTAATGGCTAGAAGCCAAGACACGGTGCATAAATGGTGGTGTTAGGTGACAGCAGTGCTGTGCAAATTGGGACAATTACCTTGCATTGACGGTATGGGTCACATCCTTGAGGGTGGGCTTATATGACGCTTCAAGTGTTCGGCATGTTGTGCAGCCACCATCTGGTCTTCCGCTACCTCGGATCGCCATGTTTGATTGTAATATAACAGTGGGAGCTATATTATAGTGATAAGGATTGTAAGACAACAGGATTATCTGAATAGTATAATAAATTATAACTATAAGGATCCTAAACACACTTATCTGCCAACCAACCTACACGACAACACTGCCGTTTATAGATAAGGCAGTTGGCCTAGAATGGTTGGGGAAGGGGTAATAAATCAAGGGAATGCGAGGTGTGGTAAGAATGGCACATCATAAACTGCACCAGAACCTGTTTGTCCACCATAGTCGCCATCACTACAGTAGCGATCAGCCGTGATAGCTATCAGCAGCGGTTGTGCTCTCCACCATGCTGTTTCAAGCGTCAACAGAAAGTGGGTAGTCTAAACCCAACAGTATCGGTCGTCGGAGTTAATATGTGACGTAATGATATGGATTCTGATACTGCAGACTCCTACAGAGAGAGCAGAACTAGGGATATGTATTTTTCCTATCTATAACAATTTTTCTTTGGATGTAGGACGTGGTAGAAACTTATCTGTGGCGTACACCAAGGTTTAGGATAGGTTAAAACATGACGGTTTAGTTTTTTGTTAATGACGCTAGCGAGTGTGACACAAAAACTAGTGGTGACAGGTCGATCTTTTGCCTAGATCAAGTTCTAGGTTCCGTTCAAAGCTGGCCGTTCGGTTGTGGGTTGGTAAACTAGTGAATTTGAATACGAAATATTAATTCTGATAACATACTGATTTGTAGCATAGCGTGTAACCTCCAAACAGCTAAATTCCGTAACCTACCAATAATAAAATGTGACTAACCTCCTAATAAAAAAGGTGATTCATATGTAACCTTTCAAAAATTGACTGACTGTGAACATAAACTGGTAAATTTGGACGTCAGCAGTGCTGCGTCATGGCCCTGAAAGATCATACTGAATAAATTGAAAATTCTTACCTCAGTAAGGTCGCCGGATAACGCATATATATCTGCCCCTATAAGAAATTTTTCTGGCACAGCCCAGTGCGATGCTGGCCGATAGATTTGTCATGTATACAAAGAAACAACTGATTTTTCGTTAGAGTAATCGGGATGACCATGGATTGGAGAAATTAGTAAATTCTTTAAAGTGAGAGGAATGATTGTGAAAAGTTAATTTTTATAAGAAAGACTATTATTAAGAGATTTTTTAAAAACATTTACATGGGACTAGATACAACACTAGTACATATGCGCGAGGCTGCTTTTACCTTATACTACATCGTTCAGGCTCCGCCATCGCTCCGCACGACCGGCCCAGCCAACTCCATACACACGACTGCTAGACACCACTTACTCCTACTGCCACTCAGTTCCTACTGCATACAATACTGCTCTCTGGTCTGAGATTGTCTTAAAGCTTACATATCGCAGGCAGCGCGTGAGCAATCCATCGAAATTACATCTGCTCGATTGCGCTAGCAACAAATTCCTTAGTCATGGACCTCTTACACGTTGTGAGTCCACAAAGGCAACACATGATTGGTTTATATCCGGCAGATTTATTACGGCGTGCGGGCCTTGATGGCCGAGCGGTTCTAGGCGCTTCAGTCCGGAACCGCGGGACTGCTACGGTCGCAGGTTCGAATCGTGCCTCGGGCATGGATGTGTGTGATGTTCTTAGGTTAGTTAGGTTTAAGTAGTTCTAAGGGACTGATGACCTCAGATGCTAAGTCCCATAGTGCTCAGAGCCATTTGAAACATTTAATGACGTCGTGAATCAAAACGGACGGTGGTAATGACAGTATTTTCCAGAAAAAAGTCACCTTTTCAGTCCATAACATACCACATTGCTTAGTATAACATTAGTCTGAGTAGCCTGGGATGTAGCAGTGAGAGGTAACGAACCGTTGCACAACCCTTCTTTAGGAACGAGATTGCAAGCAAGCGTATAAGGAATCGAGAGAGGAAAATGAGAAAACAGCATCTGACGTCTTCCAGCTACTGGAAAGGAGCGATAATCTCTGTTAACTTGCCTCTGGAAAAGGCAGTAATATACAGTGCGTGCTTCAGTCTACGGTAGAAAGGACGCTGCCATTCTTGTGGCATACTGTGCTATCACATCCGTGAAGACACATACGTCACATCCGTGAAGACTCCACACAGTTCACTAACCAGAGGATGTCCATGTTTAAGTTCTGTAGTGAAAAATGTGATACTCAAACAGTCGTGCCTTATTCCTCAACTATTGTTATCTGTTTGTTTAAAGTACTTGTTACCCCTTGGAAGAACACACTGGTCGCTTTGGAGCACTGTGGTTGTTACTGAACTGATATCCAGTGGCCAAGTGGACATTCAGCTGTCACTTAAATCCTGGAAGTGAAGTGGCATGTGAGTGGCAGTGCGTTGCAGTGCTGTAGGATGGGACTGCGTGGTAACGTGCAGACGGGAGCTACCGTTGTGAACGATCCTTTGATCACAACCCGAACTGAACTGCCAGACCTGATGGTCTATCAGGGTGAACTTGTCGACTTATCTACTAGGAATAATATATCATTTGTAGCCATGGTCTGAAAATGGCAGTTTGCGCCAAATTACATGACACAGCTGACTTCGGTCGTTTTCAAGTGTTGTTCAAACCGTTGAAATTTTACACTCTGTGTGCTTTATACAAAAATCGGTGTGTCACCTCAGTATGTAACCATTCTCGTAGTAAACCCGCCCGGTTAGCCGTGCGATCTAACGCACTGCTTTCCGGACGGGAATGCGTGCTGGTCCCCGGCACGAATCTGCTCGGCAGATTAGTGTCTATGTCCGGTGTGCTGGCCACTCTGTGGATGGTTTTTAAGACGGTTTTCCATCTGCCTCGGCGAATGCGGGCTGGTTCCCCTTATACCGCCTCAGTTACACTATATCGGCGATTGCTGCGCAAACACTTTCTCCACGTACGCTTACACCATAATTATTCTACCACGCAAACATTGGGGCCACATTCGTCTGGTGTGGGACGCTCCCGGGAGCGTCCACTGGGGGGCCGAACCGCAAAATAATCCTGGGTTCGTTGTGGGGCGGCGATGGGGTGAGTGGACTGCTATAGTCTGTTGTGGGGTTGTGTACCACTGTGGGCTACGGCGGGGACGAAGCCTCTCTGTCGTTTCTAGGTCCCCAGTTCATACAATACAATGCAATACAATACAATAGTCGTAGTAGACACGAGAGAGCAAAACAGTCTAGGTTCGTCAGCGACTTTAAATAACCAATTTGTAAGGTTGCAAGCAGTCGGTCGCTTTAATCATAAACATATATCTGAGTGAAGCCACTCATGTACCACCACAATGACAAACACAAATCAGTTAAGGAATGGTGTCTGAAAGGCAAAACATACATTGGAGTGGTAGCTATACAAATTCTCCCCTGAATTAATGCCTTTTACAACGCAGTCTGACTCTGTTTACGTGAATCCACTGTGAGGCCCAACTCTATTCAAATGGAATCAACTACGATCAGCTACACCACAAACTAGAATAGGGAGTTGTGAATGTCACTTAACAACCCTACCCTATGCAACAGTACTTTACCCTTTCACCCTGATCCATGCAGCAGTAGGAAACGGCGCTCTGTGGACGAGGAGTGGTCGCCGTGGAAGCTGTAATGATCTGACGCGTCCATCAAAGCACACGGTCTGGCGTTCTGGTTGTCAGAAGGCGAGAAACTTCCCTATCAGAGGCCACAGGCAGGCGTCAGGTGCACGAACAAGTTCACCCTCGCGGCACACGGTGTGTCCAAGATGATACCCAGTCCCACTGTCAGTACAATTGGAAACTGCCACAGGCTCTTAGTCCACTGTGCGGTAGCGTTCTCGCTTCCCACGCCCGGGTTCCCGGGTTCGATTCCCGGCGGGGTCAGAGATTTTCTCTGCCTCGTGATGACTGGGTGTTGTGTGCTGTCCTTAGGTTAGTTAGGTTTAAGTAGTTCTAAGTTCTAGGGGATTGATGACAATAGATGTTAAGTCCCATAGTGCTCAGAGCCAGAGTGAAACTACTCGAACTATCCTCTACTCATAGAATATCACCTCCTGACTGATACCGTTGGTCTGGTACGCAATCCAGATACAGCCCCCGGGTTCCCAGTTTTCATATCCCGAGAGGAGCCAATAAGCGATTCCAAAACTCTCTTTTCTGAAAAAAGAAGATTTTAGACTAGGGAGCGACATTCTCATGGTAAGTATGGCCATATTCTGAGAAAAAACATCTATGTAGATGGGACCACAGTCCCTCATTTATGAAGTGATGTAACCTTTCCAAGCCGACCAATTCCAGTTTCTGAAAGAAGACTGTTAAGCTTCCCAGACAGTCACGCCCGTGTATTATGTGTTTTTGTCTCTCACTAAAAGAGCCTGTCGACTTCCTGGCGTCACGGGATGTGGACTACAGTCCTACCTCCGCAAGACACATACAGTAGCTGCTCCATTCAAATCGTCCCAGCTTCTAACATGAGAATGTATTAAGTTTTATGACCTTCCTACCGTTTCTTCAAAAGCTCAGTTTATAGTAGTCTCTCTTAAATGGCTTCCTCCCCTCACTTTCAGCCATTCAGCTATCCTTCGGGATGGACTGGCACCAGACTCAGGTAAAATGTTTTACAAACTGGTACCTCTCTGTCCGACCCTAAGCAGAAGGAGGAGAGAGCTTCGGCCGTAAGTCCCTCTGTAGGTAAGAACCATTGAACACTATTTCCCAGAATCAATGGCACGGCCAGGTCGCTATGCTCACTATTTACAGCCCCCAATTCATCTTGTTCCCTGTTCTTGGTCGCCTCCGCTACGCTCCCCAGGTATAAGTCCTCAACAGATTAGACATGCAGTTGCAAGAATATTTTTCCCACAGTTTCCTCGCGTAAAAAAAGTCATAACCACATGTAGCAAATGTAGTACCACGGAACGCCGAGATCATGCCCGAAAATATGAATGTTAATCTGACTGACGTTGTTGTTAAAGTGAAAGAGTGCTATGGGACCTCTCATGGTTCATAATTAACTCCAGACGCAAGACCTTTAGAAAGCCTTTTGATATACACACGGGTGCCCATTCTGACTTACAAACAGTACTACTCCAACACAACACTGAAGTAACTTGGGAAATCCATAGGAAACGGAAATTAAAGCATTTGAAATGTGGTGTAATTGAAGGATGATAAAG
Source organism: Schistocerca piceifrons (assembly GCF_021461385.2). Classification (NCBI taxonomy): domain Eukaryota; kingdom Metazoa; phylum Arthropoda; class Insecta; order Orthoptera; family Acrididae; genus Schistocerca; species Schistocerca piceifrons. Next base: position 561,377,436 of record NC_060143.1, read on the forward strand.
ACTTGATTACATGGATACAGAAGTAGCCTACAGTGCTGAAGTGTTACTATGAATGAGTAGAGAACATAGTGTATGGGGAGCCATAAAAAGAATAGGGACACATTTGCTGGACAGCTTGAAGAATATCCAGAAACAGATAACTTGGTACTTAAAACAGTAAGGGTGAAAGACAGATTTGAATTTAGCGTCCTGTCGACAATGAAATCATTAAAAGCACAGTACAGTACCTTGCGTCTGTATTTGTAACACAGGCAGAATCAAAACAGTAACTCTGGCTGAAACAAATCTTTGAGAGAAGTCCATGAGTGTCCATAATATAAGGGGCAATGAAATAGATGGAAAAAAGTAAGTAACTTGTTCGTTATTTCAAAAGTAATCGCTATAATTGTCAATATAGGCATCTCACTGTGTGACAAAACAGCCAATGCCTTCAAGGATAAATGTTTCCTTCTGCCCACGGAATCATAACCCGGCGCCTCCTCGTCTGAAGATAATGACGGTCACGAATGTCTTTCTCCACGTTTCCAAAAGTATTGAAATCGCATTTGGAGAGGTCGGCACCCTGTGGAGAATGTGTAAAAACTTCACAGCGAAACTTATACAGCGTACTTGAAACAAAATTCGCCACAGTGGGATACATGTACTAACAGTTATGGCGATTACTTTTGAAATAAAAAAATTTACTTACTTTTTCTCATCTGTCTCGTTTGAATTTTATTATCCCTTATACACACCCCAGAATTATCGGTGAAAGGTGGGCGTACACAGTCAAGGATGAAAGAACCCAATTCGAAGTCTCATAATGTACGTAAGTCTGTAGTGTATTGCGTGCAAATAGTTGATATCAAGTGTTCAATGAGAAGTGTCGGAGAATAGTGATGACGTCGCTTACACGCTAGCCGTGGACCTCACGCTTCACAAACATTAGCCGCTTCATCGGGTGCGCCTCACCAGCAATGTAGCTTACTCTGGCGTTCTAGTCGCTTCGGTCTGGAACCGCGCAGGTTCGAATCCTGCCTCGGGCGTGGATGTGTGTGATGTCCTTAAGTTAGTTAGGTTTAAGTAGTTCTAAGTTCTAGGGGACTCAAGACCTCAGATGTTAAGTCCTATTGTGCTCAGAGCCATTTGAGCAACGTCTGTGTCCTTGGCTGTCGTGCTATCGTCGCTGGCTGTACTGTGTCGTTCTACGTGTTTCTCCACGGTATAGGTGTTATTTTTGGCGTTCAAACACTATGCGCACCACCAGAAGATACCGTCTTCTCTTGTACTCACTGCTTGCAAATGTAATTATCCGCGCGTCTTTTTAAGATGCCGCACACCGAGTTACGCTTCATGTCTAGGAAGACTAACAGTGAGAACACAGAGACCTAGCATTAAGTTTCTAATCTGGTAACAGCAAGTGGTTGCACATCGTAACCGCTAGCCAGTGACCCATAGTGTAGAACAGTATTGCGAGAGACACAATGTGAAATAGTTGCTACCACAGGAATATAAGTTATGTATACTTACTAGGTACTTGTAAATACAGGGTGTTTCAAAAAGAACATACGAATTACAAAGTATTATTTTGTCCAAAGTATCAAACGCTGCGCTTCGGCTCGGCTATTGGAGAAACGAATACATAGTCTACCTTACACTAATAGCCGCTAGGTGTAAGATGTCTTCTGTTTTTCTTGGTAGCCGTCATATGTAAAATGGCTAGTACGCAACAGAAATCATCTTGCGTTCTCGAGTTTGTGAAGTGTAATTCCGTGATTACAGTGCAAAGAAGTTTCAGGCTGAAGTACCAAATTCATCCTCCGAATGGGTGGAATATTCGCAGATGGTATCGACAGTTTCTAGTTACAGGATGTGTTTGTAAATCGCTGGCCACGATATCCCCATCGTCTGCGTACGGCCCATTCTTCGTTGGTGGGAACACGGTTAACGGTCAGCAGTACCCCGCTATGTTACAAAACTGGTTGTCTCCGAGGCTGCAAGAAGACAACTTCATTTTTCAACAAGACGGGACACTCCCCCAATGGAGTCGCCAAATGCGTGAATATGTGAACTAAACTCTACCGAACCATTGGACTGGTCGTGAAGGAGCTGGCGACTTAGCATGTCTCAGCTGGACTCCACGGTTACCGGATTTGACACCCTCTGACTTCTTCCTGTGACGTTTCGTTAAAGACAACGTTTATGTACCACCACTCCCACAGAACCTGGAAGAGTTGAAGAACCGGATACGTACTGCCATAACATCAGTGACGAAGGACATGCTTGCCCGAGTATGGGAGGAATTTGAGTATCCATATGGTATTGTTCGTGTCGCTGATGGAGGACATATTGAACATCTGTAATCTGAACTTGACAGATTCTTAAATATGTGTGTAAAGTTTCATATTCGTATGTCTTAAAGTTCAATAAATATATGCATTCGAAATACGTATATTCTTTTTGAAACACACTGTACTATAAATACGTATGGACATGTTTTAGTCCTTTTACTAGTTGTTGAAGATCTAGTGTGACCTTAAAGCACTATCGACACAACGTTTTCGGTGGGCTTTCGAGGACGTGTTCTGGCTGGCACACAAGAAAAACTTGGAATGGACAAGGTTGAAAAAAAAAAAAAAATAGATAGAGAGAGAGAGACACCAGTATCACATTCCAAAGAAACCACACCAGAAACTGTGTACAGTACACACATGTAAATTGCTGAATATACACTGTTTGTAATTCTGTAAGGCCAGAGTGACAGTGTAGCCATACACCTCTCAAAAGTACGTGCACCGTACTAAACAATGTGCCACCTCTCTCGACTTGGAACGAACAGAAGGGTACGCAGTAATCATTGCAATATCACCACAGAGGTAGGCGTTCAAACCCATTAGCAAATTAACTATTATTTGCCTTAGGATATATTCTAACACCCTATACTTCTATTAGTATGATTTTTGCCATAAATGTCTTTTCTCTTTGACTCCATTCAGTACTTCCTCAATCATTAGCGGAGCTCCCCACATACATGTGACATTGTGTAAGCGATAATTTCATTCACGATCGAAAGATGGTACTGTAAAGCTGAGCGTTTGTCCCGCAATGTAGCGCAATCCACTCTTTTGGCTCTCTGTCTCCACTTAGGGTAAGTCTGGGAAAGGTGGACCACTGAGTGAGAAGGACTCACTCATACACCGCTAAAGAGCAGCTCCCATTACTTGCAAGAAAACTGTTGGTGAACAAACGAAGTGCAGAAGTGTTGCTGTCATTGTGTTAGTTCTGGAGGAAAATCACATGCCGTTCTGGTGAAACGAAAAGTTTCATGAATAGTTACATAATTTTATTATTAAGGCTTAGTATGCTAATATAAACGCAGTTTTTTTTTCCTGCCGGCTTGGCAAATGTGTAGGCATGAAAGTAGCCTAAAATGGCCAACGATTACGCTGCTTAAAGATAGAAGTCGGGGTTGTCCATGTCCACCAGACAATCGGCAGAGATGAACCAGTATTATTTTGGGAAGATGGACCACTTACTTCAACGTGAGAGAGCTGTAGTACAATGAAATTTTGACTTAGAAATACGCACAGTAATCCTACTGAAAATGACCGCAGTCTCAGACCTTGCTTGTTCGTCGGGAGACGTGTCTGTGCCAACAAATGGAACAAAAAAACCTCGCACACAGGCCAACTACCCACTTCAAAGCTCATCCCAAGCACACTAAAACAACAGAGATATCTGTACACGTCAAATTCCTTCATTGGTACAGATTCGGACTCCACTCCTACAAAACCTAAACCTTTCAAGATTACCATCTCAAAACCGACTGCCCCTAAGCCAACACAGACAAAACTTTTGGAAAAATATGACTTCTTCCTTCCATTGACAAAATCATGAATTTTAAGAGGAAGGTAGCAGCTTATCCAACAGGCTAAACTCTGCTGAAAATATTGAAACTGTAAAGAAAAAGAGGGGTAAGCAAAGCAAGGAAACAGAAACGAGGCACAAAAATATCGCCAAAGGGAAATACTTGTGAGAGAAAAACATATTGAAGAAGCTAAAAACGAAAAATACTGCAAATAGGTCACTGCGTTCGTTAGATTTCGACATCGTAGAAGATTACGTAATTAACTTCGATGAATGGGATGAGGATGGATGTGTTGGGATTATGTGCGTTTCCTGTTCACGACGGTTACATTAATATTGTTCAACATTCCGTAATAAGTGTAACTGCTGTGGTGAGGGGAAGACAGGCTAAACTTGAACAAGACCAACAACTCATTAGATAAGCCAGTTTTCAGTCAAGGTTTATAATCAACAGATAAAACTGTTTTGGACTAAAATATTTAAAAGTATAATTCTGTTTTCATGACAGCATATTCTAAATAAAAATATGAAATTTTAATTGACTCTTCTCTTCATGTATGTAGTTATTTTCATACGGTCCATCTCATCAGTACAGTGGTCCATCTCTCCCGTAGACCTATGGGTATACTCATGTATACTTTAATTTTATTATATCTCTTGTATTAGAAGTGGTAGCGCCTCAATAATGTATTGTACTAAAGTTTATGTGACACTCTATACGATCATACTGCCAGAATTCAGACAAGTTGAAAAACACACAAATGTTATGGTGAAGAATACAAGAGGACATACTCTCCTGGACTTACGCTAACGTTATCGTGTTCTTCTTGACAGTGGAGGCCGGCTGTTTTCAGGCCAATGCGAAGTGTTGTAGCCAACGTTTCCTCGGTCTTGCGATAGTCGTTTATTCTCGACTGTCAACGGAAATCCAAGTTTTGCTGTTATATCTTGGTCTCCTCGAAGTCCGTGTCCGTATCGCATCATTGGGTTTTCTTTCAGTCTCTCAACAGTTGCTCAGGCGGTCATAAAGTTTCAGACTATATGTCCTCCGAAGAATTTTTGTTTCCATAACAGCTATCCGTTGTTGTACTTACTTTGTGAGGGCCAACATTTCGCAACGTACAAGGCAATTGGGCGATTTACAGAGCAGTGTATTTTCGATCTGAGTACGTCCGGAGTCTTGTTATCGTAAACCACATTTTCTTCATAATTGTGTTCTACAGAAGTAAAACAGTGTTTCAACGTGAGAACAGGTTACTGAGAACTAATACACGAGTCATATTAAAAATTTGGAAAAGGTAGGCTCGAAACCAGTTGAAAAAATTGAAAGCTGCCTGCACATTCGGGACTTTTATTTTTTCCCATAACATTCCATTTCTAGTAGATTGCAACATTTATCTTTGGAATACTCTGCACGTTCTACTATAATCAGTTAATCGATACAAACATAGCAGGAAACGTCATCGAAGCTGCTTTACGTATTTTGGGAGTCAATCTGCTTTCGATCAACGGGAATCGTTCACAGGATGCACCCGGTGTAGTTCCAAGTATTTGAAGACGAATTCTCTATTATGTACATTTCACTGCAGTCGATGTGGTGTTCGTGTTGGTTGGATGCTAATCAGTGGAGCTGTGCTGGAGAGAAGATTGCCCTATTCTGGTGGAGGTCCATGCTGTCGTGCAAACCCTTCAACGACTGAATAATTGGTTGAGACCGTTTCTGTTTTACTTGTCTTGGTGAAGCTTAGTTAGGGGCTCAGTTATTGTGGCGCGGTTAGATTGGCTTTTCTTGGTCATGATCGCTCCACGTGTAGGAGTTGCACCGTGTGCTAGCGAATAGTAAGTTGAAAGCTTACAAGTTGCTCATACTTAATTGAATGGAACTTTATTATAGTGTTGTACATTACTTTTTCAATTCCAAGTAATGAAAATGAAAGATGTTACCCTCTCCTGAAACATAAAGTAGTATTTACTTATTCAGGAAGCGTAAAATTAGATATATTATATAGCTTTTCTTAAATCTAAATCTTTACTGTGTTATTTGATAGCCTTTGTGAGTATCTAAAATCATTTCTTCGTGTGCACTTACAATACAATTGCTTAAGAATGCACTTCTTGCCGATTTATTGCAACGTATATCATATCATTTTTGTCTTAAGCCACTGGAGTGAACTGGAGTGTTTTAACGCCATGTTGTTCAACCTTGTGGGATAGCTTTACGACGCACAACAACTTATGGTGTACCGGTATCTGGATAAGACATTTATAATAAGTGACTTTACTTTGAATTCTATTAGTATTCAGGTTCAGACAAAGTAAGTGAACAGATGCTGTTTCAGAGAATGATGTTGATTATATGTAATCCAGACAGATTTCGCACATATTATGTTTTCACGTGAAAGTGACTTTCATTAATTACTTTTTGAGTCGGAAGATTTACAGATTCTTTATATTCTCAGTTACCAACTTAAAAATTGAGGAGAGGTCGTCAACCGACAGCTGGCCTCAATAAACAATGTTCAGTTCCATTCTCTGTCCTTCACGAGTCACTGCTCACCTTACGGTAAAGAAGATTGTGCTGTGCGGGTCGACTTTATTAGCTCTGAATTTGTGTGTACCTTTGTGCTCGAATATTTGTGTTAAACTTGCCGAGTTGAATAACGTTTCTAAATCGTTATTCTGAGGCGTAAGAGTTATACATTTTGCGTAGCTCCTATGTTTCAGGACTTGATTACCACTACTTATGCGACTATTCTCTTTTTATCACACTCGCACGTATCTAACACAATTGTGTAAATGTTACGTAAGTGATGTTCGGTATCTAACTGACTTTCTTCTACATTCTTCGCTCCTAATCAGATGAGTACAGTAATGAAATAATCGGACTCGTAGCAATGTGGCCCTGGCGAACGTAGGAAATGGTTATAATATGACAATGTCTAAAGATGAAACTAAGCTAATGGCATTCCACGGTAAGGAGCATTTTAGAGCAAATATACTAATTGGCAGTTAACCGTTAGAACAAATAAACTTTCAAATTCCTGGGATGTCACATCTTATGTGAAGGGCTTCCTTCAATAGTGGTACAAGTCCATTACCTCCACTTTTCTGCCTATAATGCAACTGAAATTAATGATCCAAACAAACAGAAAGAAGGGTTCATCCGTAGCAAGAATCCATATGCTTGAATATTTCTAGTATCTCAACTGCAGATTTTTCAGAGCTCATTTAACTTTAGGACTCTGTATCTTAAAATGAACAAAAATGGACTTGTACAACTATTGTAATGAGCCCTTCATATATTAGATCCAACGAGTTAGTGTATGAACTGCAAAAAATTCTACAGTTGATAGCCACTGTAAGTGTTACTCCGCTAAAAAGAATTTATAAAAGAGACAGTACCAAAATTTTATAGTGTGATGACAGTACCGGTTATAATGTGACCGCCAGTCAACGGAAGACGCTTTATTCAGGAGATGTTTGACTCCGAACTGAAAGATTGGAAAAAATCATAAAATTAGAAGTAAACTGGACGTTAAAAGCAACCTTCAGCAAATAGAAGAGTATAGAAAGAAATGGCATGAGCATATTTAAATTCTGTGAGACGGATACCTAAATCAGTCTTCGATATCCGATCAATAAATCACTTAAATTAATATACAAATATGCACCTCAAGAGAAAATAAATGCCTGGCGTCCTAATGTCCTAAGAAGAGGTGAAAGGTCGATTGCAATGTATTTGAAACAGGAACGGGCGAGTGTATCTAAACCAAAACTAGATATGACGATTAAGTTTTTACGTCCTTCGGGAATGATGGAAACTGCGCTTTTGAAGAGGCAGGGCTTAGGAACCTAAATTCTGTAGAGAGAGTTCGTAGCTCAACGTCTCCACACCATCCTCATTTTTTTTCGGGGTGTAGGCTAATTACAATTGCAGCGGACAGTGTTGACTCTGACGTCGATGGAAAGGCTTGCGTGCGAGATAAGCCCCACCCGACGCGTGCTGTACTCCGCATGCGCCGCGCAAGTCCGCAGCAGAGCGGCGCCGGAAACAAATACGAAACATGCAGTGTGTAACGACGAACGCCCACCCGCCGGCACTGCGCTGAGGGCCGGCGACACCACATGGAGGGACACACGCGCAGATGGGGTCCCGCCTCGCCTGACCTCGTACTTAATTAAAGCAGGGCCCTGCGAAGCGCAGCACAGAGCGGGGCGAGGTCGCAGATAGCACAGCGGCGCGTTGTTCTCCTCGTACGAGGCCTCTGCAGGTCATCACAAGAGAACTCTTCAGTACGAGAGCTAGTGTGTTGGTCGAGTCGGGACTGGAAGCTTTTGCCAGAATGATCTCATCACCAGCAGTGCAGGAGGCTTTCCAGGTCGAGAAGAGAGTGAAAGCATCTGCTTGTTGCGCTGGTCTTTGAAACCTGACAGCTAATTTTGAAATAATAAATTGGCTACTACTGGCCTGTCTTCATTTACACTATTGCCCATTAAATCATAAATATCAGGATGAACTTTAAACAACGTTAAAGGTAAAATGGTCAATATTCTGGGAGATGACAGGAACGATCATTCGAAGCAAAGAAGTCAAGTCAACATGGACCACACCTTAAAAGCAATGAGCACTTCATCATCGATATTGTGAAACAAATGTCTTCTCCTTCAAGCTCTTTGCTTTCATTTTGGTAGAGAGTTAGCACGAACCAAAACAAGAAAAGAAGTCCAGTAAACATATGCACTTAAGTGAGTACGTTAAGAGATATGAGCACTTGTTCATTAGAAGAGTTGTGTTTCACAGTAGCGAAGATGAAAAGTGCTTATTGCTCTTAAGGTATGCAATTTGGAGTCCACTTCTACTAGACATTTTTTCTTGTTTTGGTCCATACTGTCATATGAAAAGCAAACAGGCTGTAGAAGGAGAGGTATGTTTCACAGTATCGAACATGAAGAGGCCGGCCGGTGTGGCCGAGCGGTTCTAGGCGCTTCAGTCTGGAACCGCGCGACCGCTAAGACCGCAAGTTCGAATCCTGCCTCATGGATGTGAGTGATGTCCTTAGCTTACAATGGGAGGCCGCCAATTGTGAAATTCTGATTCGATTCATACTGCGTATAATAAAAGCTCATGGCCAGAGGTGTAATGTGGCAAAGCACCAAGATGCACTTCTGAGCCGTTGTCGAGAAAATCGACAGTTAAAAGAAACCGTTGCGGTGAAATACTCTCTACGATAAATAATTTTGTACAGCGTCGTGGCGCAGCGGTAAGCGCTCGGGGTCGTAATCCGAAGGTCGCCGGATCGAATCTCGCGTCATGCAACATTTTCTTTTTTAGTATTTGTTTTTTGTAATTCAAATATATAATTCCCGGCAATCAGTTGCAACAATTATGCATATAATAAGTTGTTGAAAGTCGTTTGTCGTGGAAAAACTGGCGACTTCGAACATCATTATGTTTTCCGCACACAAAGTTGTATTTCACAAATGTTATTAATTGTCTTCAGAATGTTAATCACGTATAGTTAACAGAAGACGTAGAAACGATATTCCGAAACGAATACGTATAGCGTAAGTCAAACGTTCGAATTATAATAGAGACCCCACGAACACAAATTTGCTGCGGCAGGTATGAAATATAAACTCCGTTACTCGCTCGTTACACTTGAAGGACAGATGAATGGGCCGAAACGAGCCGCCGCATAACAGCGTAGTTGCCTGCTAACTTCGAAAGAAGGTAGATGCGGTCCCTAGCGCAACTTATAACATCGTCGAAAATCAGTGCGGACGGGAGAGCTTTGGTACACCCTGTTAGAAAAACGGAAAAATGGAGGCGGTACAATTGGAGAGCTATCCGCCTTCACCAACATGCATAAGCAATTCATTAATAGTTTATATATATATATATATATATATATATATATATATATATATATATATATATATTTGAATTGCATAAAACTAATAATAAAAAAAATTGCATGGCGCGAGATTCGATCCGGCGACCTTCGGATTACGAACCCCAGCGCTTACCGCTGCGCCACGACACTGTAGAAAATTATGAATCGTAGAGAGTATTTCACCGCAACGGTTTCTTTTAACTGTCGATTTTCTCGACAACGGCTCAGAAGGGCATCTTGGTGCTTTGCCACATTACACCTCTGGCCATGAGCTTTTATTATGCGCAGTATGAATCGAATCTGAACTTCACAATTGGCGGCCTCCCTTTGTTAGTTAGGTTTAAGTACTTCTAAGTTCTAGGGGACTGATGACCTCAGATGTTAAGTCCCATAGTGCTCAGAGCCATATGAACCATTTGTTATAGGCTCTCTGCTGTTCCTAATCTACATGAACGTTTCAGGAGAGAGTGTGTGTAACCCTCAAAGATTACCTGCAGTTGATGCTGTTATTTACCGTACACTAAGGACGTTGGCCTGTCACAACCAATTTCAAAATCCCTTAGAAAAGAATCTGTATGGGGTGAAAAAGGGCAATTTGCTCTAAATAAGGAAATGTGTGAGGTCATCCACATGAGTGCTGAAATGAATCCATAAAATTTCGGTTACACGATAAATCACACAAACCTGAAGGCTGTCGTTGAACTAAATACCCAGGAATTACAATTACGAACAACTTAAATTGGTACGGTCTCATAGATAATGTCGTGGGGAAGATAAACCGAAAACTACGTTTTACTGACAAAACATATAAAAGATCCAATGAGAGTACTACGAAAACTGTCTACGATATGGTTTTCAGTCCTATGCTAGAGTCCTGCTGTGTGGTATGGGATCTTTACCAGATAGTATTGCATGTGGTCATCGAAAAAGTACAAAAAAGTGCAGTTGGTTTTGTATCTTCGCGAAATAGCGGAGAGACTGCCACGTATATGATAAGCGAGTTGGGATGGCCATCATTAATGTAAAGGCATCGCCTATTGCGGCGAAATATTTTTACAAAATTTCAATCACAAATTTTCTTCACTAAACGCGTCCGCCCCCGGTAGTTGAGTGGCCATTCCCGCTTCGCGCGTCGGGCGACTAGGTTGTGCTGTTATTCCGCCTCTGCCGTAGCGCTGCGTGTTTTCTTTCTGTCCATTCAGTGTCGTGTTGGTCTCCGTGCGCGTCTCATCGCTGGTTGTCGGCTAGTGTTTGGTGTTCGTGCGGCCCTTCCTGTCGCCGCGTCTTCTCGCGCCGTGATGTCCACCATAGTTCCAACGAAAACCCCGCGTACAGCTACTGTCAGCTTCACCATGGACCATGGACCCATGGGGAAGAGAAACTGGATGCCTTCCTGTTACATCTGAATAGTATTAATCCAAGAATTCAACTCACTATGGAAAAAGAAATCGATGGTCACCTGAACTTCTTAGATGTGACTGTAATCAAACGAGAGGGCGGATCACTGGGTCATAAGGTTTTCAGAAAAGACACACACAGTGATCGTTATCTGCAGAAAGATTCTAACCACCACCCAATACGTAAAAGAGGGGTGATTAAAACATTACTAGACAGAGCGCACAAAATATGTGAACCAGCTCACTTAGATGATGAGATTGATCACCTCAGAGCGACGTTCAAGGAGAATGGGTATTCCAACAGAGAGAGAGATCGTGCGCTACGTCCTAGACTGACAACTAGAACGGTCAAATGTCAAATGTGCGTGAAATCTTATGGGAATTAACTACTAATGTCATCAGTCCCTAAGCTTACACACTGTAAAACCTAAATTACCCTAAGGACAAGCACACACAACCATGCCCGATGGAGGACTCGAACCTCCGCAGGGACCAGCCGCACAGTCCATGACTGCAGCGCCTTAGACCGCTCGGCTAATCCCGGGCGGCACAACAAGGACGGACGAGGATTGACACCAACCCAAGGGGAAAGTGTTCTTACCTTTCATCAGTAAGGTCACTGATCACATTGGAAAAATTTTAATGAAGTACGATGTGGAAACTGTTTTCAGACCTACCACGAAAATAAAAGAATGTTTAAGATCCCCAAAAGATAAACGACATCCTCCAGCTACACCAGGTACCTATAAAATTCCGTGCAGTTGTGGAAAGGTCTATATAGGCACAAGAAAAAGAAGCGTCAACACCCGTCTGGGTGAACATGAAAGGAACTGCCGACTTGGACATATTGATAAATCGGCTGTAGCGGAACGTGTGTTTCAGGGAGGTGATCACGAAATAAAGTTTAGTGAGACGACCGTCATAGCAAAGACGTTGCATTATTATGCACGAATGTACAGAGAGGCCATCGAGATTGCCAAACACTGCGATATGAATGTCAACATTGCAGCAACAGCGTGACAATCGATTAATTTCAAATGAGAAAGTTGGCAATATCAGAGATCATAGCACAGCCGACGTCACGTGGTTGACAGCGGCGCCCTCTGGATGGCTTACACATACGGCGTTAACTCGTACTCTCGTTGCAGTTCGACGATTTTCCTCGGAGGATGTCTTCCGCAGTCGAAGGCGAAACGTCAGGGGAGAGTCTTATGTATGGACCACGGCACCCCAGCCCGGAAGTTTTAAGTGATGACAACACCTGCCGTGAAAGCCTTCATTCGAGGAGCTTGAAGATGGTTCAATAAACCCTCTGCCAGGCACCTCAGTGTGAATTGCAGTTATGTGGATGAAGAGGAAATCCAAGAGGTAGCAATCCCGACCAGGAAATCTCGTTGACCGTATTTGGACACTGAGATCACGAGATGGATTACTGAACCACAAAATAAGTTTAGATGATACAAAAGCCAGTCATTTAAGTATTAAAAAAACTGAAATAGACCACGAATGGGGAAAACGAAGAAGAAACTCTCAGCTCAGTAGAAAGTGGAAAAAAACAGTAACGACGAAAACATGTTGTGGGAAACCATTACGTTACACAAGGCCATACATCAAAGTATCTAACTGTAGTTTTGTTACAGTACGGTTACTTCCGATCACACGTTAAGTAGACGGATCAGTAACATGTACAGAACACCTGCTAACTTTTGAATATTTAGCAAAGTATTGTGTTTATAAACTCATACGTCTGGATATATGGAAAATCAACAGTTCATTAACCCGAGTATTTAACCTCGGCTTACTGTTGTTTAAATAATTCGATAACAAAACTGGCAGCTTGGAGGGAGAGGATTTTTTCACTGTCCCTTCTGGAAAGGTAGACACGAACCCGTGCGCAAATCCACACACAGTGGCAGAGGGGCCAGATGAAACATTCACTGCGGCTTAACGGACGACAAGTCCACTGGTCCCTCGTAATTCTCGATTCAGTCGTTCGCTCAAATGTTTCACGATTCAGCAGATCACTACGTTGCTTGAACTGCGGTTGCCCCCTGTGCTTCAAAAACTGCGAGTTCCTGTCTCTGAAGAAACTTATCGTTTGGTTATCCGGTAAACTGCTGCAGTCGAAACTACGTTCCCGCGTACAATGAAAATAACGTGTTGCACCATATGTAAGATGCTCTACTGCGCTTAACTCTCTGAATACTCCCGAATTTATAACCGAGACGAAATTTCCACTCACTGGTGGTACTGAGCTTCTAGCTATGATTTTCAACATTTCCCTTTAAAAAACACGCAGTTTCCCCGTTAAACATATTCTTCTTCAGGCAAATAATTGCAACAGTTAAAACGACATTTCATATTCGCAGAAACGATTCGTATTCAATATGTTTGGCTGTCATAGACTAAATGAAATAAAAATAGGTATGATCAACGGCGCCCTACTCCCATCCAAACCTGAAAATAAATTTTATCTCGTACTTTACATGCAGGCGATACCTAGTGAGGGCTTCGTAAAGAACCTGCTATTTAGTATGCTAGTTTCTGAAGTTGTATTATTGCAACGGGGTGGAATCCGCCATATACAAATGAATTAAAACTAGGGTTGGATTTGAATGATCCACCTAAGATAGAAACCGTTTAACACGGCCATTCAAATGGAAGAATCATGGAGAATTGCTTGATGGCACTTCCTTTCCTTCTCCTGAAACAGTGAAATATGTACTGTATTCATTGTTGACAATAGCTATATCAATTAAAAGAGACTTAACATACTTCAAATTAAGTAACTAGGGTATGAATTGGTGGATGTTGTATAGTACATGTGTAAAACTTTATCCACGCAGAATATTTTAAAAGGAATTATGTGTGCTGAATCGAGAAACTATTACATTGTTGATCATTAAAATTGCTACACCAAGAAGAAATGCAGATGATAAACGGGTGTTCATTGGGCAAATATATACTAGAACTGACATGTGATTACATTTTCACCCAATTTGGGTGCACAGATCCTGAGAAATCAGTACCCAGAACAACCACCTATGGCCGTAATAAAGGACTTGATACGCCTGGGCATTGAGTCAAACAGAGCTTGGATGGCGTCTACAGGTACAGCTGCCCAAGCAACTTCAACACGATACCACAGTTCATCAAGAGTAGTGACTGGCGTATTGTGACGAGCCAGTTGCTCGGCCACCATTGACCAGACGTTTTCAATTGGTGACAGATCTGGAGAATGTGCTGGCCAGGGCAGCAGTCGAACATTTTCTGTATCCAGAAAGGCCCGTACAGGACCTGCAACATGCGGTCGTGCATTATCCTGCAGAAATGTAGGGTTTCGCAGGGATCGAATGAAGGGTAGAGCCACGGGTCGTAACACATCTGATACGTAACGTCCTCTGTTCAAAGTGCCGTCAATGCGAACAAGATGTGACCAATGGCACCCCATACCATCACGTCGGGTGATACGCCAGTATGGCGATGACGAATACACGCTTCAAATGTGCGTTCACCGCGATGTCGCCAAACACGGATGCGACCATCATGATGCTGTAAACAGAACCTGGATACATCCGAAAAAAAGACGTTTTGCCATTCGTGCACCCAGGTTCGTTGTTGAGTACACCATCGCAGGCGCTCCTATCTGTGATGCAGCGAATGGGTAACTGCAGCGATAGTCCCCGAGCTGATAGTCCATGCTGCTGCAAACGTCGTCGAACTGTTCGTGTAGATGGTTGTTGTCTTGCAAACGTCCCCATTTTTTGTCTCAGGGATCGAGACGTGGCTGCACGATCCGTTACAGCCATGCGGATAAGATGTCCGTCATCTCGACTGCTAGTGATACGAGGCCGTTGGGATCCAGCACGGCGTTCCGTACTACACTGCTGAACCCACCGATTCCATATTCTGCTAACAGTCATTGGATCTCGACCAGCGCGAGCAGCAATGTCGCGATACGATAAACCGCAGTTGCGACAGGCTACAATCCGACCTTTATCAAAGTCTAAAACGTGATGGTACGCATTTCTCCTCCTTCCACGAGGCATCACAACAACTTTTCGCCAGGCTACGCCGGTCAACTGTTGTTTGTGTATGAGAAATCGCTTGGAAAGTTTCCTCATGTCAGCACGTTGTAGCTGTCGCTACCGGCGCCAACCTTTTGTTAATGCTCTGAAACGCTAATCATTTGCATATCGTAGCATCTTCTTCCTGTCGGTTAAATTTCGCGTCTGTAGCACGTCATCTTCGTGGTGTGGCAACTTTGATGGCCAGTGGTAAAGATAGTAATAACGAACAGCGGAAAATGCAATAATTAACATATTCACAAATTCCACTTTCAGACACCCTCATTTCGCATCTTGTACATTCTCCCTTCAATCCGTATCGGTTTCTTTCATTGTCATGTTTTCATCAGATGTTTAGGGACTTTGGGCTAATCATTAGTGCATTCTTTCAGAGAGAGATAAAATCGTTTGGCATCGATACTTCTCATGTCTGAGCTTTGGCGCAAAAGTTCTGCCAGCAGCATCCTCTGTGATTCATAAATGCTTCTTTGCTGGATAGCCTTACGCTTTCATAGAAATTCGCAAGTACTGGCTCATAATGAAGCCATTTCATTTTCTTCACCTGGTGATGTTTCCCCTGCTTTGAAATTCAGAGGAACTGATGAGATCATTAAACGTATGCTTCTCGAATCGTAGCTTCTCGGAGTTTGTGGTTCCATGTTGTTATTCTTCCTCGGCGAAATTACCTGATTTTGATAGGTAGGTTTATTGAAGGTAAATTTCCCTCGTGTTGCGGCAGTTCGTCTTACTCTCACAGACTGCAGCAAATCACAGTAGTCTAATGGCTGGTCACTCAGCTTGATAATAATACCCATGTTATCTGCTTAGAGCACCAATTATTCCTTCTAAGTCAAATAAAAGCAATAACATAATTTAATAATATAACTGATTCATTGAACAAATCCTCCAAAGCGTCGATTGTAATTCCTCGCCAAAGAGATGAGGTATTGTCGGTCTGAGATTCATTTATGAACCTTACGTAGCTTCCTGCCTGCTGTCTCTTGGACATAAATTACGTGATGTTTGTGACAGTCCATGTGCAACGTTAAAGTGTAGTTCTCTACTGAAACTTTTTAGTGGCAGGAAGAGTCACCATCAGTAAATCGAAAAGCGTATCAATCGGTTATTTCTTTATCATTTACATAGTACATTACAATCTCACTGCGTGTGTGTAAAAAGTAGCGCTTTTAAATCTCATACTGGTTTATTTTTTCCTTACACCAGAGGTTACCGAGAAGTTAATTGTACGAAATACTCCACCACTTGGTCTTCCCAATAGTTTATATTTTTATGTCATTTAATCCTGGGCACCTAAGAAAAAGTTTTTAAACCTGAATTGTTATTTGCGCTTTGTGACTATTTCTTTTACAGTGGGAAGAGTACAACAGCTATGCTCTCTGGATACACAGCGGAGGCTGCACGTCGTGTGCCGTTCCAGATCACAGTATCTCGTTTCAGTCTGACACACGTTATCTTTGTGCGAGTACTTTCTTTTTATCCGCAGAAATGAGTAACTCGGACGAGGAAGAATTACTCCTCGCACTAGCGTTACGAAATGGCACCAAGAGGAGGAGATGTTGGGTGCACGACATTAATAGCAAGACGGAAAGCTTAGGAGAATACCATCCTCTGTGCATTGAACTAGAGTCTGACGAAGATAGGATCTTCAAATATGTTCGTATGTCGCGAGAGTGTTTCGAAGAACTGCATCGCCTGATAAAAGGGAGCACCGAGAAGTGCACAACGAGCTGGAGAAAGCCAATTGATACAAGGCACAGACTAGCCATTTGTTTGAGGTAAGTTTTACCATTTGTGGCCTCTTTGTACTTCATACAAAAGTCACATAAATTATTCCATTTCAGTTTCATATGAAAGGGTCGGCGGCAGAATGTGCTATCCCACAATGTAGTTACGAGTGGTGTGGTGAATTTATCTGCAGTGTTTACGGATACAGCAAACGATTGTAACATGTACTTCCCTATGTCCCGCTAGAGAGAACTTTCTACTAAATAGATGGTTCTGTTTCATTGTATTCATAACATTATATTTGAATTTAAACAAACATATCTTTGGTCGTTTACTTATCTGTTCGTTCTATCGGCATAATTGATTTTAATCTTTTCCAGATACTTGGCTACAGGCGACAGTCACCAGACCATAGCTTTTCTTTTCGCTTAGGACGTTCAACAGTCTCAGAAACTGTGAAAGAAGTGTGCCAGGCACAATGGACTGTTCTACAGCCCAAGTATTTACCTACTTCTACAACAGAGATGTGGAAGAACTCTGAAGAAGGATTTCTAGAACTTCGGGCGTAAACGTATCAGGTTAAAATGCCCGAAGGTTAGTGGATCCCAGTTCTTCTGTTATAAACAATTCTTTTCGTTAGTTCTCCTGGCGATCGTTGATCCACACTACAAGTTTACAGTAGTTGATGTTGGAAGCGACAAAACTATTTTTGAGAATTCAGCTTTCTATCAAGAGTATATCCAGGGCAAAAGTATTCTACCTCCAAATCAGGATCGCGTGTATCGTACAAAAAGTTGTATTGTCTCACCTCCTTTATTAATCTTTCTGTGTCCATGATGTATGCGCTACGAGCTGCAAGACAAAAACTTCCTCCAGTGTGAGAGCAGAGCAGCTGAATGCGCCAACAGAGGTAAGCAGTCCCTCCGGCTAACGGCGAATCTCTAATCTGTGACAAACCGGCGGCGACCGATGCGGCAGGCCGGTTGTCGGTGCGTCGAAGCCGTACTCAGTGTGACAGCCGCCATACAACAACGAGAGATCCAACAGTGCGGTCTGCCGGCTACGGTTCAAGGCCACAGGATGGATGGCCAGGCCTCATTCTGGCTGGCCAGGCCTTTGCTGCGACCTGCGAGAGTTACTGCGACTGGTATACTGTTGCTTTGCCACACATCAATCTTCTACAGTCGGCGATCCAGAACGGAGTGGGTCAGCTACATGCTGACACTCTTAATATGCGCTTCTAGTTGTGAAACCCATTATGTTACAGCCAGATATACCATCAAGTATTTCCGTGATAGCCAGTCACAGTCAATACAACTTCATTTCTCCTTAGACAACTTCCTCTTTGGTATCTGCAGCAGCTAACGGTAGAGGTAACCTTACCCTCTTTTCATAGAACTGTGGCCTGTAGGTTGTCGGCAACATACTTGATCTGCTCAGGGGAGCACAATCATCACTGTGGAAGCACGGTTGAAACGACATCAGCGGAAAAGCACCAGCTGGATCTGCACCCACTTTGCTGACCACTGCTCTTCCAGGTCACACGCCTATGGTTTAGGAACTACGATGCTGGGGAAGGTTGGCCACCATCAGTCGAGTATGGTAATGTCACAGAGCAATAGTCAAGTCTTTCTGCAGTGTCAAGGAGTAGAAGGTCCGTTTGTTGTCCTCTGCACCGTGTCACAGCGTAGTTACACTCCCACGCTGCAGAGGTCAGCAAGATGGCTCCATCGCCTATTCTGCATACCCTTCCCAAATAAACTCTTGTGTAAGTGAACCGGTGGACGTGTGATTTTTAACAGAAGTGTTCCTCAAAGGTAGATCAGACCCATTTTTATTTGAATATTTCTAAAATGATTATTTTGCTTATTGACCTTGTTTTTTCACGAAATTGATGTCTCATTTATATTTTTTCTATGAACTGTACTGAGTGTGGCAAATTCCACAGCATGGATCACAAGGATACCACCAAAACACAACACTGACTATATCTATGTTGTTGTTATATATGTCACAAACACTCAGCATGTTTGTACGAAGCACGTAAATATGAAGTATACACATCATATAGCATGCACTACTTTCATTACTCGCAGAATTATTTAGGTAATGTGGAGACATAGGTAATCATAAGAAACTCCTTTGATGATTTATTAATATAATTGATGTTTAATAAGCCTTAGGTCATGTTGTTCATTATAAATTTTGTATTTTCTTTTAGCCACTGTTGCGATAAATTCAGTCACACATAAAGAGGGGGAATGTACAAATTTCCGTTAGGATGTTTCCACTGTCAGTCCAGGAATTGCAGTTTACACAATAAACATTCCTTGGACAGAAATATAAATGTCATTCAGTCAGATGATTTTGTTAAACGAATGGCCAAGGACCCAAATGGCAGAATAAATTTTCAAGATATGCTGTTTAACATAATATTAACTTTGACCTGTGGTTGAGGTTTGCTTTTCATTTGTTTGTTGGTTCACTGGTCATTATTTAAGATGGCACAAGCTCAAATGACGTGCCTTCTTCACACAGTCCAGCAGTAAATCTATGGTTAGGGTGGTCTTCTTGGATTTGGATCCGATTGTGCGAACGTGGTACCGATGATCAGATGACACACTAAGGATAGAAGTGTCTCCGGAAGCTTTATAATCTGGAATATACATCAGGCCTGATGAAGAAACTAATCGAGGTATTGGGGACAAAATTTTGCTTGTGGCTGGCCCACTGCCTACCTTAGGAGGGTCACCCTATGTGGAAATTTTTAAATAGAACTGTGGGATTTACAAAACGTGTCAGGCAATTCGGCATGCCATTTATGTGGCAGTTAGAGTCTGACTTAGTAATTCAGAAAGTGACAGTATGTCAAATCGAAATCAGAACTTTTATTGATAATATGGAATCACAAGGACTAACTGTGCGGTGTTCTATGTAACTTTTATTTCTTTCCTTTACTAATGCGGTGATGGGGGCACTGGTCTATGAGCGTTTTTCGTGTGCACGCGAATGTCTGAGATGCTCGATCAGGGTATACTAAGGCCATATGGTACTGGTAGAGAGCAAAGACTGGCGACTAGGTGGTGGATTCTTAGGACTCGAGGCCAGCCCAGCTGCTCCGGAGGGCAGCAAGCTTTCATCCATTTTTGCAACTGCACAAAGTAGTGTTCTGCTGGAGGACAGTGTGGTGCTACGTACAGCAGTCGTGGGTGCCTTTCCAAGTTTTTTGGAGCACGTTTTGAGATCTACAAACTATAGAAAGCGTGGGCTACATGACACAGTCTAGCATCGTAGCAGCTCTTTCTTGGTTTATTAATATCTCAGTTGTAAAGCTAGTAGCATTGGCGAGATAACACGTGACTGGCGTAATGGTGTGTGACCGCAAGAGTGCAGTAGGGGAGATTTTCAAGTTGTGATTGGCATCTAAATATGATGTGCTCTTTTGGTGGGATCCTCTAGATGGAAGGAAGCCTCGAGTTTGCGCTACAGTACTTCTTAATTTTGCAATTGGCAACTGGCACTGCTTGGCGAGAAGGAATTAGCAAGGCATAAGTGAGTGTCACAAGAGAGGCACAGACAGAGCCGTCTGCATCGATTTCGTTTCAGGATGCGGAGGTATCTGCAGCCACTAATGCATTTTTTAAAATGTGGCTGCCACCATTTGACGGCAATAATAGTTATTTTATTGTTATAGCAACTAGATTTCGGCCTTAGGCCATTTTCAAGTACAAAAGGCAGCAGACGGGTATGAGATACAAGTCCTTGACAGGAAACAGTACTAGTCAAGATCTGTGATATGTGGAAACATTTCTAAGATGCCTAAACAAAGTGCAGGGATTTTAGAGGTGTTCTAACTTTTAATAAATCTGGACTATATGAAGAGATATGCTTTTCTGACAATGTTTCGTATTTCATACAAGTCTAATGTCTTCTGACATATAAATAAGATTTTGCACTTGAAAATGGCCCAAAGCCAAAATCTGGATTCTATTACAATAAAATAAAATTATTACAGTCAAATGGCGGCAGCATCATCCAAAAAATTTACCATGACTGTGGCTCCAACCAAAATAAAAATTATGTCTTATGGATTGGTCGTGGCTATGTCCGCATCAAATCCGGGTACAGTAGCAGTAGAGGATGGATCGACTTGTTGCATCGTAGTTGAGCACGCGAATTCATATACCTGGGACAGGATACTGACGACTTTGTCGTCATGAAGGGGCCAGCGCATCTGCAGTATAAGCTTGACCACCACGATAATTTGTATAGTGAGCATAATTTGCAGCACCAACAGAGTAGCTCAGTTCGATGGCACACCTGTGGAATCCAGGACATTCACCTGTCTAAGGTTGAGCTTATGCTGGATGTATGACCTCCTAGGGATAGTCACCAAATTACAGTCAATGCTTCAGTCAGGAATTTGCAGGATTATATAGATTTCGATTATCGTTTCACTTTATTAGAGTGTAGATTCTGAAATGGATAGGTAGTACATTCGTAGATGTGGGAGGAACATGCTATTCCCTTAATTTTCGACATGCCTTTAGAGAAGCAGTAATCTCACAGTTAACGTTGTTTAGCTTCATGTTGTTTTCACTTGCTTCCATTTGTGAATAACTTTGAGTATTTAACTAATTAGAGTTTCTGTTTGGTATCTCCGCTTACCTTAAGTTATATGCAGTCAACCCGTCATCAGGCAGGCAATTTCAGTCACATTAAATCTTATCCAAATATTTATTGTTCCCTAGTGTCAATGATATTCAATTTTAATGCAAATTCCATAGTTTAGTGTCTATGCTTAGGACTGTAACTTCGCGTTACTCACTGAACTTCGTGCACAGGTAAAATTTAAAGGGTAGCTCTGAAGGACGTGACACAGGACACATCTCAGACCTGGAGAATACTCTGGGAGCGTAAGCTCTTAATGTCCCAGTACCTTCCTGAATTTGTCTTAGATCTGCCCTCTACCAAAAGATTTTTATTTCAATGAAGAGATATTTTTGGAGTTCAGACAGAGAATTGTAATCTGAAGACCCTTCAACACAGTTTTCTGCTGGCTTAGGCATTCTTAATAGCCTTAAAAGACGATTCTGTGATCTAGACAGCAAAGACACGGCATTTTTTTAACGTGTCGAAGCTGCTAGTCCATCATATGTTCAAAGCTGACTGGTGTGTTACTTAGTCCAAACGGCACAACTAAACTATTAGAGGGCGTCAGGAGGTATGAGAGCAGTCTTATCTTGGTTAGTATCATTAACATCGGTCAACCACTAGGGTTTCTGCTAGTCCTTAGTCTAGTAATACTTTGCTCCTTTCAAGTAGTCTAGCTGCCATAAAAGCACAGCATGGATAGCCATTGTTCTTCATGTGATGCTTCACTTTCTCCCGGCGTATTTGTTGCTCGAACAGTCCACGGGTATAGTGCCGGTTCATAGTGTCCAACGGGCACAATATTTCATCGATCAGACATGTCGCCATCGTCAGGTGCGCAGACGAACTGAGCTCCTGAGGGCGGGCGGCCGATTTAAATCCCCTCCCCCGCGGGCCACTTTCTTCGCCTTCCGCGCCCGCGCGCCGGCGGTCGCGAAGACGTGGGCGTCGGAATCTGTAGTAGCGTCGATGTGCTTGCTACGTCCGCCCTGGTCGCCAGTTCGTACTTCGTGCTGAGAGTCTTCTTAATTACTTTCAATGCCGGGTCCAAAGACTTGCTGAGATTGTAGCCGCAATCTCGGTTGATAAGATCTTCCCTGGTGCGAATTTCGATAGCCTCCCTTATAACCCTATCCCAATATTTAGAGGTCTGAGCCACGATCTCATAATCCATCTCGTGTTTCTCTGCTACCACCGACTTATTTGGATATTTCAGTCGAGTGTGCCTTTGATGTTCTCGGCAACGATCTTCGATGGTGCGTACTGTTTGTCCGATATGTCTTCCCACACTCACAGGGAATTTGGTATATGCCGGCTTTCCTCAAACGAGGTCATCTTTCGCACTTCCCAGCAATGCCCGCGTTTTATTGGGAGGGCAAAAGACGGTTTTAACTCCGTGTTTCTTTAATATACGGCCAGTTTTCCCCGATAGTGGTCCGTTGTACGGAGTAAAGGCAGTGGCTACCTCTTCTTCCGTGCTTCATCCGTCTCCACAGGTTGTGCTGTGGTGGTGGGATGGAGAGCGCGTCTAATCTACCATTCCGAGTATGCGTTTTTTCGGAACACGATTTTGAGGTGTTCCAATTCCTAGGGCAGATTCTCTGCGTCTGAGATGCTGTGCGCCCTTTGTACTAGTGCTTTTAGTACTCCATTCCTCTGAGAAGGGTGGTGGCAGCTGTCTGCATGCAAGTACAAGTCAGTGTGCGTTTTCTTCCGGTACACACCGTGGCTCAGGGTACCATCAGCTCTTCTCTTGACCATAACGTCCAGGAATGGTAATCTTCCTTCTGCTTCGGTCTCCATAGTGAATTTGATGTTTGGATATATGGAGTTTAGGTGTGTAAAGAAATCCAGGAGCTTGTCCGTACCATGGGGCCAGATGACGAACGTGTCATCGACATAATGGATGAAACAAGTAGGTTTCCAATCGGATGACGCCAAGGCTTCCTCCTCGAAATAATCCATGTATAAATCCACGACCATCGGCGAGAGTGGGCTGCCCATTGCGACTCCATCCGTTTGCTCATAGTATTCTCCATTAAACAGAAAATACGTTGAGGTCAAGACATGCCTAAAGAGTTCGGTGGTTTTCTCGTCAAATTTGTGCCCAGTAAGCTCGACTGACTCTCGTAGAGGCACCCTGGTGAATAGTGAAACCACGTCGAAGCTCACTAGGATATCGATGTCTTTCAGTCTGAAGTTGTTGAGACGTTTCACGAAATCCACGGAATTACGGATATGGTGAGGGCATTTACCTACATAGGGGCTAAGTAATTCAGCCAGATATTTTGCCAACAAGTAATTGGGTGCCCTAATATTGCTGACAATCGGGCGCATAGGTACCCCCTCTTTGTGGACCTTAGGGAGTCCTTAGAGTCTCGGTGGCACAGGTCCTTGAGGTGACAATTTCTTGGCGTCCCCCTCTGGTAGATCCGAGTCCTTGAGTAGAGCCCTGGTCTTGTTTTCCACCTTCTTCTTGGGGTCAGCGTTGATCTTCCTATGGGAATCGTCATCTTGCAGACGCTGCATCTTCTCAATGTAGTCCTTACGAGAAAGAACAACAGTGACATTGCCGTAGTCAGCAGGTAAAATAACAATCCCAGAGCACTCTCTTCGGTCCCGAATGGCCGCCCTCTCTCTACTGGTAATGTTAAGTCTTCGTAGGTTTAGTTCTGGTCAGAGCCCGGCAGGTTTCCCGACGCACTTCTTCTGCTGCTTCAGGTGGTAATCGCGCTGCAACCTGTTCCACTGCACTGACCATGTCTGCGACCGGCGTGAACCTAGGGGTGGGAGCAAAGTTGAGTCCTTTCTCCAGAATCGAAACCGCCTCATGAGACAGCTCCATGTCAGTGAGATTGATGATCATCTAGCATGGTGCCTCCAGCGATGGTTTATCCGAGAGACGTCCAGTGGCCTTTTTATGTGCAGGTAACACCATCCACGCAGTCCCAGGTCCACGAATTAAACTGACTGGCCAGTTTAAGATGAAGTTTAAATAGTTCCTGGGAGTTGTATTCGAGGCTGCGTAGAGTAAAGTGCACCCTATCACGTAGCAAGGCAAGGCTGGCCCGTCTCTTAATTCTCTTGGCTGCTGCAGAATAGATGTGATGCGTGACCTTAGCAAACTTGGGCAGCGCACCTGACGATGGCGACATGTCTGATCGCCGAAATACTGTGCCCGTTGGACACTATGAACCGGCAGTATACCCGTGGACTGTTCGAGCATGTTTCTTCATGTTTTCGTTCAGACATCGTGGTCGACAGAGAAGTGGCATGTGCCGTCCCCCTTCTTGAGAAGGACCGCAGCAGAGGACCACGGGCTCTCTGAAGGTTCAGTGAAGTTATCTTGTGCATTTTCTTCACATGTACTCTGATTATCCGTCGTTCAGCCGGTGACACCCTACACGAGCGCTGGCTAATTGCTGGACGATGCACATTGTTGATAAGGTATTTTGTTGTGTTTTCTATACAACTGGTTTAAAAACATATGAAACTGACGCAGAACAGCTATCACTATCCGACGTTTTTTATCTGTCAGGCCAAATTCTATTGGCAATTTGATAGTAGCATCCCCCCTGTCTTGTCTGTAGTGGTAGTGGAGAACAGTTCTTTCTTGATGGTAACAGGATGACCTTCCTGGACTGGTCTGGTTGTCTCTCAGCACACACCTTTAGGTCTGACTCGTGGCTGCCCATGAGAATTAGCGATTCAGAGTTCTTTTTACCCAACTACAACGCTTATGATCGTCGCTGAAAAGTAAATTTCTTTTGTGAGCCTGAGTAGCTCTTTGCAATCCACAAACATTCACAGTGTAACTCAGCATCTTGTTTGATGACAGTAACACGTCTCGTTGATGACGGTGGGAGAACATTTTGAACAACCTTTGTTATGTGTGCTTGTTGGGATAATTTCGTTACTTAGGAGCTCTGATCTCGATTAACATACTGGCAATATTCTGTTAAAACAACAATTAGACGGGCTCCTGTCATTGACAGCTATTTTTGCAATATACAGGGTTATTACAAATCATTGAAGCGATTTCACAGCACTACAATAACTTTATTATTTGAGATATTTTCACAATGCTTTGCACACACATACAAAAACTCAAAAAGTTTTTTAGGCATTCACAAATGTTCGATATGTGCCCCTTTAGTGATTCGGCAGACATCAAGCCGATAATCAAGTTCCTCTCACACTCGGCGCAGCATATCCCCATCAATGAGTTCGAAAGCATCGTTGATGCGAGCTCGCAGTTCTGGCACGTTTCTTGGTAGAGGAGGTTTAAACACTGAATCTTTCACTTACCCACAGAAAGAAATCGCATGGGGTTAAGTCTGGAGAGCGTGGAGGCCATGACACGAATTGCTGATCATGATCACCACGACCGATCCATCGGTTTTCCAATCTCCTGTTTAAGAAATGCCGAACATCATGATGGAAGTGCGGTGGAGCACCATCCTGTTGAAAGATGAAGTCGGCGCTGTCGGTCTCCAGTTGTGTCATGAGCCAATTTTCCAGCATGTCCAGATACAAGTTTTTTTCGCAGAAGAAAAAGGGGCCGTAAACTTTAGACCGTGAGATTACACAAAACACGTTAACTTTTGGTGAATTGCGAATTTGCTGCACGAATGCGTGAGAATTCTCTACCGCCCAGATTTGCACATTGTGTCTGTTCACTTCACCATTAAGAAAAAATGTTGCTTCACCACTGAAAACAAGTTTCGCACTGAACGCATCCTCTTCCATGAGCTGTTGCAACCGCGCCGAAAATTCAAAGCGTTTGCCTTTGTCATCGGGTGTCAGGGCTTGTAGCAATTGTAAATGGTAAGGCTTTTGCTTTAGCCTTTTCCGTAAGATTTTCCAAACCGTCGGCTGTGGTACGTTTAGCTCCCTGCTTGCTTTATTCGTCGACTTCCGCGGGCTACGCGTGAAACTTGCCCGCACGCGTTCAACCGTTTCTTCGCTCACTGCAGGCCGACCCGTTGATTTCCCCTTACAGAGGCATCCAGAAGCTTTAAACTGCGCATACCATCGCCGAATGGAGTTAGTAGTTGGTGGATCTTTGTTGAACTTCGTCCTGAAGTGTCGTTGCACTGTTATGACTGACTGATGTGAGTGCATTTCAAGCACGACATACGCTTTCTCGGCTCCCGTCGCCATTTTGTCTCACTGCGCTCTCGAGCGCTCTGGCGGCAGAAACCTGAAGTGCGGCTTCAGCCGAACAAAACTTTATGAGTTTTTCTACGTATCTGTAGTGTGTCGTGACCATATGTCAATGAATCGAGCTACAGTGAATTTATGAAATGGCTTCAATCATTTGTAATAGCCCTGTATGTTACTGTCGGCTGGAGTATTTTCCATTTCTCACATGCAGCGCCATGTCTTTCGTATCATTGAACGTTTTGATCTTTAGCTGGCCACTACAGTTATCCGACGTTGCATAAAAAGGAAGTCCCTAAGTCGACTAGCGTCTGGACAGGTTGGTGGTCAGTGACAACGTCCATGAGATTTTCTGCAATCCTGGCGAGTGTCGTCCATGGACTATATTTGCTTCGGTGATGGCCTCAACTCCATAGATGGTCGCCTTGCTTAATTTTCCTAAATTGGGGGCCAACGCGAGTGCCAGGAACCCCTTCACAGCGACACCTATGGTTTGCAGGGGAGAAACCTCGGCGATGACACATGTTGATTATAGTAGTTGATGGATGACTGGCTTGAATAAAACTGCTGTGGTGGTTGACGTCTTGCCATGTAATAGTCTTATCACACTCGTCCTTTTTATGTGCCGTACCATGGAATGTATCAAGTGCGTCAACAGTGGAAACAGACTGTGGTGTTGTTTTCCGTTCTCTCATCGTCTGTTGTTCTGTTGGGCGCTGTATTTGGTAGACAGGTTTGTTGTATCTACCCTGGTCGGATTCTGCGTTGTCGTTTGATAGTTGAGGCATAAATCTGAGTTGGTCTAGAACATTCTCCCTGGTGCATTCATCTGCTGGCCGAGGTTGGTGATAAATATCGACAGGCCTCTTCTTCGGTATTCTCTTTTATCTCTTTACGTACGGAGTTGACGTTCAAAGTTATTGCCTCTAGTGTACTTGGTCCAACAGTTGTGGCTGCCATACGCTGCTATATCTCTTCTCAAATATCTGGCGTGTGGGAGAGGTGGGACAGTGATCTTCCAGATGTGCACTGGGCCCACACATTCGGTAGCCGGTCATACTTATTTCACCCGAATCTATTTCTCTTGCACTTCCTCAGTTCCCTGACACCACTTGTTGAGTCCTCTGTCGTTGTGGCATCCTTAACCGGAAGGCCTTTATAAAAACTGTCTGCGACTTACCAAGTGTGAGAATGGGTCGGCTTCTGTCATTAGACGCTGGATTCTGTTATCCAGTTGTTTTTCCTCTTAGCAGACTTGCTGATAATTGACGACAACATTATTTTCAGTTCGGCCGGGAATTTGCTCCCGATATTGAGCTTTTCTTCGTTGTTCTCTGTGCCGTCCAAATAAAAGTACACATTTTCCAAACACATCATATAATCCCACCTATTTAACTTGGCAACTCGATCGAGTCTTTTCAGCCATTTCGTCGGGTCCCGGAAAGCGCAGCTGACTTGTTGCTGTTTACGAATCCATCTCTCTTCTGATCATTCCGGTTCCTGTCCATGTAGCCGCTGGGTTTTGTGTTGGCTGACTGGAACAACGGTGAGACGGATATTTTGGTCTACCCAGCTATTGCACCGAACATCATGTCTAAACCACAGTCAGTTCTAGATCCGAAGTCAGGGTCGTCAGTGAAGTTCACCACTTACAACTGAAGGCACACTTGTTACTGGCACCAGCGTGTAGCCAAAATGCAACTGACCTTCTGGACTGAGGTTCCAGTTACCTACACGAAGAGTGAATTTTACAGAATTAACAAACCTTACAAACGTATTTCAATAAACTTTCAGGAAAACAATACAAGAAATAACTGTGGGTGATTAGGAGAGAACTGACGACATGCAGTAAGCAAGCAAGCCAGCGATTTCAACCACTACGCCTCACTGGGTGCCCTTGAGCTCGTGGTAATAAAATTCAATAATGGCTATAATATTGAGTCGTGCTGCCATAAATGTGTTGACGTTCTCATAAACTGAGACACATAAAGCTCCGCCAGACGCAAAAGGCAAACGAGAGCAATATAAGAGGAGAAATAACGAATATATAATGAAATTCAAAGCATTTCCCCATTCCTTTAGTAATATCAGTCTAGGAACTGTAGTTGAGCTCTTCTCTAAGCGACACGTATTAAACACTTCAGCTTTAAGACAAAACGGTATTGGGTATATTTGATTCTATAGCAGCATGCACACGAGGTGAGAGCCGCAAGGGGAGCGAGGGGCTTCGGCAACAAATGGTTCAAATGGCTCTGAGCACTATGCGACTTAACGTCTGAGGTCATCAGTCGCCTAGAACTTAGATCTAATTAAACCTAACTAACCGAAGTACATCACACACATCCATGCCGAGGCAGGATTCGAACCTGCGACCGTAGCGGTCGCTCGGCTCCAGAGCTTCGGCAACAGTCAAAGGAAACTTCTATTTCAGGAGGACTTAAGGGCGGACGCACAGGTAAACTATGGCCCAGTGTGGGTAGCTGGTATGTTCCCTCGTTGTAGAGTTCTGAGCGCTATGCAACTGTGTACACTATTGCAGAAGTCTTTCGACTGTCGGTTACATACGCATGTACTGATCTGAGTTAGCTGCTATCGACCGTCGTGCACCACAAATGCCGACCTTCGTGGCCCACCACCACATCCTGAAGCCAACGCTGCTGCTGGCCGAAAGATCGGACCCAACCGGCAGCCTCGCGAGGTAAACGCGGCTGGCCGGGAAGTTACACGACACGTGACTCTCGTTGCAACAAATCCGAGAGGCTCCGCGGTTGGCGACCATGCAAAAGTTCCGCGGGAGAGCACCCGTTTTCTAGCATGGCACATTACGTGGCTAAAAGTTGGACAGTGTGTCGTCGCAGGACGATGCAGACACGGACTTCATTGGGTGTTGAGAGTTAGCACGAATCAATTCTCCTTTGATTTAGGTGTCGGGTGATGCTGGGCGGTAGTGAGATATGGATACCATTGCGAATATGAAAATGTTCAACTTCGCTTCACACAACATGCCGACAGCTACCAGATACGACGGTCCATGGGGAGACCTCGATAGCAAAAGCGATAGTCAAAATGTGAATACGTGCAATGGTTGTCGTGGAGGACAGTTTGTTCATGTACGGCAAATTGAACAATTAATCAAAACATCAAAAATCACATGCTTTCCAAAAACCAAATTGCCAAGTCGACGTTCACACTGTCCGAAGAGTTTCCGAGGCTGGACGGGGGCAAAACTGAAGCGGTTGTGCACTGTGCACTGTGCACTGTGTAGAGACCACGTTGGCACACACAAGGTATCTAGTCTCGTGACTCATCACTAGCCTGTTGACATGTCACCATGCCTAAGCCTTCATTCGAGACATGCCCAGCAACTATCTTCAATAGTGTGTACCACATGTCCCGTAAAGCTTGTATGAGGAAAAAACAGACACCATGCAGCTACCAAATACGTTTATTGTACATAGTTCCGACAAAAGACTACGGCTCCATTCCCTTCGAAACGAAGCTACAATGATCTGAAAATTGTATGCAAATATGAACATATTTTTAGGAGAGTGATGAAAATGTTTGTTTCTTACCAGCCTTCCGCGGACGACTCTGGTTGTTGATTCCAGATAAGTGTTGCTAGGTGTGCTATTGTCGTTGAGGATTCTCTTTCGACAACGAGGAAGTGGATGTAGTGTCATTTAGTGCTCGGTGTCGGCAGTCAGACAGCCGGCGAAAGAGAGCGATGGAGATCCATTCTCGGAGCGCCGCGGGCAAAACATCAGGGGCAGTTAGCAAGTGAGATGCACCCAGGCCTCTATCTCCACCCGCCTCCCCCTATTTCTCTCTCTCTCTCTCTCTCTCTTTCTTTCTCTCTCTCTCTCTCTCTCTATATATATATATATATATATATATATATATATATATATATATATATATATATATATATATATGTCTCTCTCGCTGTTGCCGGCCGTTGTGGCCAAGCGCGACTATGCACTTAAGCCCGGAACCGCGCTGCTGCTACAGTCGCAGGTTCGAATCCTGCCACGGGCATGGATGTGTGTAATGTCTTTAGGTTAGTTAGGTTAAGTAGTTCTAAGTCTAGGGGACTAATGACCTCAGATGTTAAGTCCCATAGTGCTCAGACCCATTTGAACCATTTTTTTCTCTCGGTGTTCTACGGCGAGGTGTTGGTGGAACTCACGCATATCAACTTCCGATAAGGCTATGTGTGGAACTGACGGATACTTTCTAGCGTGATTGCCAGTGCTGGTTGTGAATGGAATTAACCAGCAAGAAGCGTTAGAGTGGAATTTGTTCGCTATTTGGTGGAGCTCAACAACATATTTATTACTGTCAACAACAATTCACTGCGATTGTTGCTGTTGTGGTAGCATAACACAGTAGAGTCCCGCTATTCTGAACAAACTGTTCGGTGCGGGAATTCGGAATAGCCAGATTTCTTGAGCAATGTCAACCTATTTACTTCTTAAGGCGTAAAATAACTGCCGAGACATCTGTTGGTGACCACAGACGAATCATAACGCAGGTAGAGCTACCTATCCCTCTCCTTCCCGCATTACAAACACATTATTCCAAATTTATTGTCAAGCTTTGTTCCTTGAGTGTTGAGTTACTTGTCCGAGTTACAGTGCCTGTTTCATTTATGTTCGTAGTCCTTGACGTCAACTGTTAAGCAATACACATGGCAAGTAAACGGACTCTTTCTTTGTGTCGGAAAAGCCACGATTAGAGCTTGGAAGAAAAACGCTTTAAAACTGAACAGTTTTGTTCTGCTTCAGGTGAAATAACTCTTGGAAAGGGCCAAATAACGAAGGTGTCTTCATATGAAAAATTTGACGAGGCCTTGTTCTTGTGATTCACTCAAGAAAGGCAGAAAGGAATCCCCATTTCTCGTCCTTTGGTAAAGGAAAAGGCGCCTCAGCTGAACAAGCTTATGGTTGGTGATCCATCATTTTCAGCTAGCTGTGGTTTTTTGTATCTTTGGAAGAAAAGACACGGTATTAAGCAGCCCACCATTGTTGGGGATGAGCTATCAGCTGACAAATAAGCCGCTGCCACTTACCTAAAAGAATTTAAAGGCCTTTTTTCTTCTCAGAACTATTCACCGCAGCAGGTTTACAACGAGTATCAATCCAGAATGAATTTTAAGGCTTTTCCTACCAAAAGTCTTGGTTCACAAGAAGAGAACTCTGCTCCTTGGTTTAAAATGGATAAACAATGTCTAAATGTCTTAGACTGGAGCAGCGTTTCGACCGCAAACTTCTGCTGATGGTAATAGGCAAATCAGCGAAAATACGAGCGTTAAAAAAACATTAACATCGGCTCCTTGGATGGAGCGTGATTTGTTCAAGGAATGATTCGAGCACCAACCTGTCCCTAAAGTGACTGCGATTATTAGAGAAAATGGATTGCCTAATCGTGCTGTACTGTTTATACACAACACCCAGTCCCATCCAGCAGGAATGAAACTTGTATGTGGAGACATCAAAGCAGTTTTTCTGCCACTTCAGTTCTTCATCCTATGGACTAGTGCGTATTGCACGTCATTAAACAGTAACACAGTAAAATACTGCTTGGCACCCTACTTGATGAAAATGAAATCACAATCCTGCAAAAACTTGAGAAAATTACAACAAAAGCTGTCATTTACTAATAGGTTGAAGCTTGGAATAAGATAACTAAAGGTGCGTTACAAAAATCATGGAATAATCTCCGGCCTACATTGGAATTTGTAGAAACAATTTTTAGACCAGTGAAAGACTGTGACCTCCTTCCACTAGTCAAGAAAATCCCTGGCTGTGAAGACACAGAAGAAAGCTGTGTTGAGGAGTGGACTCCTGTTGACAGTTGCTACTAGCAGTACGGAGATAAAGGCATCGTAGCAGTGGCGCAGGGCTCATTAGCTCAGATCGACTCGGAGGAAAGCGAGGAAGAGGCGAACGCTCAAACTGAACTCACATCACTCACAATGTGGCAGATGTTCTTGACGGCGCCTTACGCTACGTCGGGCATCACGCCTCATCAACGCCTAATGATGCTTATTTATATGTGGCAATGTCGGACAATTGCATCCTCTTAAGTGTGTGTAAATTGGTTATTTTTTGTGTTTAACAGTGACCAATAATCATTCTACAGTATTGTATAAATGGAGCCGACATGTACTGTACTGTAAATAACCAACTTTCATTCGAATATGGTTTCAGGCGTTTTCGTCAAGGTTGGGCTCCACCTACGACTTTATATAACTTCTT
This sequence comes from Schistocerca piceifrons, assembly GCF_021461385.2. Lineage (NCBI taxonomy): Eukaryota > Metazoa > Arthropoda > Insecta > Orthoptera > Acrididae > Schistocerca > Schistocerca piceifrons. The sequence goes on from NC_060143.1 coordinate 561,410,459, forward strand.
CATGTAGTCACAAACGTACGTTTGTTCACGAATGTCTTTTTAATTTGTCCTGTTTTTAAGTTTAAGAAAATCGGCATTTTTCCGAATTCTTTACGGAAGAGACGTATTTAAGAATAGCGAGGTTCGGAACAGCGGAACTTTACTGCAGTGTGACTCGAACATGAGGTTGTGCCTGATCGGCTTTCGGGTGGCGCTGTTCTTCAAACATTTGGTGTCTTCATGACGTTGTGTTTCTTAGTTGTGGTCACAGTCAGGGTGGTGGTGTTTATTTTTCTGGTATGACGCTGCCTCCTGCGTCATTTCGGTCGACTGTATTTTAGTTCTCGCAAGGAATTTTAAGTTTTTAATAACTTTCATTAACATTGATTTGTTAGATGTCCGTATCTAAAACCGGTACGTTCCATCCCCCAAACCTTGGCTTCCTAGCGTTTGACCTGATACAATGAACGCAGCTGCTACTCTAATACTATCAACACAACCTAGATACTATTTACATCGTTCCATGTACATAGGTACAAAATTTGGAATATTGCAAACAGAACCCTAACCTGGCATCGAGTGCACGTAACAGTAAAACTAGCAGCACCTGAGGAAGACGATTGTATCCAAATATTGTGTATAAAATGGAAACATGAACTCGGCAATGCATACAGAAATACACGATGAAAACCTGTGAGATCACGTTAAATATGAGCTATTAATAAATGCACAGCACTAATCTCAGAAATTTTATCAGATTTATTTCATCAGGCTCTTCAAAATGTTTATTTTATTAGTAGTTTTAGAAGTGAAGCGAGATGAGGAAGCTATGAAAAAAGTTTTGAAACAATATCTACAGCTTCAGTAAGTTTTTACCAACATTTAATTAGCACGATGCGTTCCGGCACCATGCAACCATCATCAAGTGTATTAAAGTTAGGTATACATTACCTGAATTTGGACTGTGATGAGGTTTATTTCCCTATGAGATGAATAACGTTATGTTTTGGAAACGTTAAATCAGTACTGTTGAAACCACCCCGTCTCCTCTATATCTCTTTTGTTACGCAAGCTTCCCTTTTACAATTACCTATGAAACCTTCCCTTAGGATTTCTGTCTCTTGCTTAATAATAACAAATGAAATTTTCCCTTTGAAATTAATTCTCTTTCTCAATAATAATAAGTGCAATCTTCGCATACAAATTTAAGTGCTGCTTATTAAAAGTGATTTTCTGATTATTTCGACGAAACTTAGAATCTGTCGTCGTCGTGGCCCTCAGTCGTACCTGCAATAACCCAAAACTGTTCCTAACCTTTTTTACTGTTACTGAAACGCCATCTGACTGCTACATCGAACTGCGACATGAATATACTTGCTCTGTTTTACTATACTCTATTAGCTGCTGGTGGGCTGTCATAATAAGTGGCTTTATTTATTACCAAGGCTGACGTTATTCTTTAATAGCAAAGGTGACGTTATTCTTTAATTAATTTGACTGAAGATATGTAATTCATAGTTAAACTTTTTCTTGACAACAATAAAACAAAAAAGTTTTACGTTGATGGTGTTTGAGATGGATTATAATCAGTAATGCAATATTGCTGGCAAAAATTAATTATATACTGAAAACGATTCTTCAAATATATAATATTGGTAATGAAATGATTTTACAAACGTTCAAATGGGACTTACTTTTTACAATAATCTTACGACTAGCATTGCGCAAACATACCTTCAGTAGTCTTCAGTTTCTAAAAAAGAAAAAAATAATTCAATAATATTAGTTCCTCTTATGAAAATAGTTAGCTGATGTCTCTGTTCATCCGTTTACAATCTCTTGTAAATCATAGCCAGTGGCTGGTAGGCACACCGCTCCTCTCAACCTCTCGCTTCAGACCTGCTACCGACTCGCTTCACATCTCGCTTACTACTGACTTCCTACGAGCGGTAAAGTGCGGTCTCTCCCACCAACAATACTTCGGTGCAGACATTCCCTGCTACCACACTTATTTTAAAATTGACGAATATTGATTATTCCTATTTAATCCTATTAATAAAATATAAACATCTTTCGTAAATTGTGGTTTGACAATAGACAATAGAAATACACACGTCTTACACTGTCGAAAGGAAATATTAAAATAATAAATTTCTAGACAAACTAAAAAAAGATTTCTTTAGCAGAAGTGATTCCTGAAGACCGTAAGACTGCTTTTCCACATCCACTGCACAAAGCCGGTGACAAAACCGGTGTGGAAAACTGCAAAGACATTTCTGTTCTACGAGTATACTACAAAATCTTATTAAAATGTTATGCCAGAAGAACACTAAAAATAGTGAATGCCCACGTGGTTTTAGAAAATAAACTCATTTTAAGAGCATATTTTCAGTAAATATGTATCTGGAAATAACACGTAAAGATTTCATAAACACTTTTCAAGACAGCAGAACGTACGATTCGGTTCATTAGGAAGTCAAGTTTTAAACTTTGAACAAATTGGGCTTAGATAGCAAATCTATAATTATTATTAAGCAAGTATTAATAAACACTCGTTCTAGACTGGAATTTAGAGCTGAGGAAAACTGAAGTCAAACAGCGATTGTTTTGAAAAAAGGCTAAAGGGAATGGGGAATATCGTTAGGAGAAAGCCAAGTCAATGAGTGGATTAGATTAGTTTGGAGAAGGCATGACCTAAAAATAGACTGTAGCTATTTTTTCTGACACTGTGGAAAGTGCCACTGGAGAGACAGAACTGCTTAAATAAAAAACGTAAAAAAATGATCTACTAATACACTTTCAGAAAACCAAACGTCGGAGCAACATCGATGGAGCCACAAAGACAATAAAAATTAAATGTGGAAAACATTGAGTAAATTAACAAATTCAAGTATCTACGAGAAGTAACTGAGCAAGTCATTTCGGAGAAAGAAATCATTAATAGAAAGATGAAAACTGTATATTATCTCATTAAGGTCGTATACAGTAAGAAATCAATATAACTGAATGCTAAAATCTATAGCAGTTAACTCAGAACCACTTTACGGAGCAGAATGTTTAACTAAACAAAGAGGCGACGAAGCAGACACTGGAAATCACAGACAAAACACTTAGTGTTCTGGGACCAGTTAAAACGCAAATACTATGAGGAAGACTTCATGATTGTGACCGTTATTCACCTATTTTTAAAATTAGAGAAATGGTTAGTAAAAGAATAGTAGAGCTAAGTGTGGCGACACGCAATGGAAGGACATAGACGGCCTCTGAATTACCCCACAAGATAACGGGGAAGTGCTACCACTCTGAAAACAAAGATTTGCGTGAATAACCAAAGAAGAAGAAAGAAGAGAGAAACATCGAGAAATGATGGGAGAAATGTGGAGGAAAAGTAAGGGGAGAAAGCTGAAACAAACATTGTCCACAGTTGCCGATGTGGAAAAGAAGGAGAAATACCGAAAGGAAATTACGAATTCCCTCGGATAGTTCAGTACCATAGCTACAGTACACCAGTGTTCGATCCCAGCACGTCGCAGACTTTACCACGAATACGAAATAGTCAATGCGGGAAGGAGGGCTCGCAACAAGGGTCCACGAACAGTGCCCGAGAGCCTCCGGCGAGAACAGGACTGGCAACCGCCGCCAGTGGACAACGCACACCGTCCTCCACGTACCCGCCGGCTGGCGCGTATTGATCGACTGCACCAGCGGCGGCAGCGGCGGCGGCGCCTCCACCAGCAGCAGCTGCAGGTGTCCAGCGGACTCCAGCCTGGAGGCGCCTCTGGCGCACCGGCCGCCCTCACAGCTACGTGCGCCGAATACCCGACTCCGCAGCCGCTGCTGCTGCCGAGGCGCTCTCGCTGTCTGCACGGAGCCGGCTCTGCGGCTACCCCGGAGGGAACCACTTCGCCGTGTTTCTCTCTCCACACCCTGCAGCCAGACCTCTCAGCGGAAGTACCAGCCCAGAAGCGCGATGTGCCCCACTGAGGCGATTCTGCAGGTCCCTGTTATTCCCCGTAATGTGTCTGCTCGCTCAGGCAATTCTGTTTCGTACCTTTCCGCATGCCACATTCGTATAATTGTGACCCCCAGTAATTACTGCCAATTTCGACTGTCTTAAAGGAGACCAGAACTCCCCCCCACCCCCCACCCCCCCACACCACACACTCAGATTACTTCAACAATCCTATGTATAAAACAGCTTCAGACTTCTAATTACATTACAAATTTGTCAATGTGTTTTTTATATTTATTATGTAAAACTCTAGTGGCTCAATTCTCAAACTTTAATTCGTTTACTTGGTTCTAGTTAATTAACCCACTGACAAACGAAACAGTTTACAGTAGGTCTCAAACAGTGTTTAAAGCTTTTCGGAAGTCGTCAAGTGCTCTTCATGATAAGAAACTGGAAGAGTATATTCTGAGTAATTCTCGCCCAGTTTCAACAAAAAATAGTTTCTTACCTCACAATTTGTGGTTACAAAAAATGGTTCAAATGGCTCTGAGCACTATGCGACTTAACTTCTGAGGTCATCAGTCGTCCAGAACTTAGAACTAATTAAACCTGACTAACCTAAGGACATAACACACATCCATGCCCGAGGCAGGATTCGAACCTGCGGCCGTAGCGGTCACGCGGTTCCAAACTGAAGCGCCTTTAACCGCATGGCCACACCGGCCGGCTGGTTACATGTTGTTTAATGATATAATTATGCAGTTACTTTTAGAGGCGTATGTGGATACTGTCGGTAGTGTGTGTCGCAAATGGAATGATTATTAAAAGGAGAAATATAACTTAAAACGTCATGCATGATTCTGAAAATTTACTGCATAAACAGCAAAAGTGTAGTAAGTGATAAACTTCGTTACTTCCTTTATTTTGTGTTTTTGTGTGTATGTGTGTGTGTGGTTTTGTGTGTGTGTGTTTGTGTGTGTGTGTGTGTGTGTGTGTGTGTGTGTGTGTGTGTGTGTGTGTGCAGGTGGGTGGGTGGGTGGATGGGTGAATGAGTTGATGGGAGTGTCAAGAGACGGAGCGACGAGGTATAAGCGATGGAAAGTTTGGAAAAGGTTTAAAATTATGTGTTAAGTGTGTTGGAAACCCTTATGTGCGCTCATTCTCTAAGAATACATGGCTATGGTGTGACTCATATGCATGCTTTGGCTTACGCTGCCACGAGATACACACTACGGGCCATTAAAATTGCTACACCAAGGAGAAATGCAGATGATAAACGGTTATTCATTGAACAAATATATTATACTAGAACTGACGTGTGATTACATTTTCACGCAATTTGGGTGCATAGATCCTGAGAAATCTGTACCCAGAACAACCGCCTCTGGCCGTAATAACGGCCTTGATACGCCTAGACATTGAGTCAAACAGAGCTTGAATGGCGTTTACAGGTACAGCTGCCATGCAGCTTCAACGCGATATCACAGTTCATTAAGAGTAGTGACTGGCGTATTGTGACGAACCAGTTGCTCGGCCACCATTGACCAGACGTTTTCAGTTGGTGAGAAATCTGGAGAATGTGCTGGCCAGAGCAGCAGTCGAACATTTCCTGTATTTAGATAGGCTCGTACAGGACCTGCAACATGCAGTCGTGCATTATCCTGCTGAAATGTAGGGTTTCGCAGGGATCGAATGAAGGGTAGAGCCACAGATCGTTACACATATTAAATGTAACGTCCACTGTTCAAAGTGCCGTCAATGCGAAGAAGAGGTGACCGAGACGTGTAACCAGTGGCACCCCATACCATCAGGCCGGTTGATACGTCAGTACATCTACATCTACACCTACATCCATACTCCGCAAACCACCTGACGGTGTGTGGCGGTATCAACGCTTCCAATGTGCGTTCACCGCGATGTCGCCAAATACGGATGCGACCATCATGATGCTGTAAACAGAACCTGGACTCATCCGAAAAAAGGACGTTTTGCCATTCATGCACACAGGTTCGTCGTTGGGTGCACCATCGCAGGCACTCCTGTCTTTGATGCAGCGTCGAGGGTAACCGCAGCCATGGTCTCCGAGCTGATAGTCCATGCTGCTGCAAACGTCGTCGAACTGTTTGTGCAGATGGTTGTTGTCTTGCAAACGTCCCCATCGGTTTACTCAGGGATCGAGACGTGGCTTCACGATCCGTTACAGCCATGCGGATAAGATGCCTGTCATCTCGACTGCTAGTGATACGAGGCCGTTGGGATCCAGCACTGCGTTGGGTATTACCCTCCTAAACCCAAAGATTCCATATTCTGCTAACAGTCATTGGATCTCGACCAACGCGGGCAGCAATGTCGAGATACGGTAAACCGCATTCGCGATAGGCTATAATCCGACACTCCTGCTGTTTGTGTATGAGAAATCGGTTGGAAACCTTCCTCATGTCACCACGTTGTAGGTGTCAACACCGGTGTTAACCTTGTGTGAATGTTCTGAAAAGCTAATCATTTGCATATCACAGCTTCTTCTTCCTGTCGGTTAAATTTCACGTCTGTAGCACGTCATCTTCGTGGCGTAGCAATTTTGATGGCCAGTAGTGTAGACGGGTATGGTGTCTTATATGCATGCTATAGGGTACGCTTCCACAAGATATATACAGTTTCTAGCTTTAACAGTTGTCCTACTGAAAATATTTCTGTCGGAGCAACATCGCAACAGGGCATTATACCACAGGTTTAAAACGCCGCTACAGTTGTGAGGTTCCTTTATTTAGAACATGACCGGTTTCGTGCTCTTATACGCACATCATCAGGTGTTATAACTTCGTGCTGTGACCCCGAGAGCCGCGGTGCACGAGTGCAAGACGCGGTGTATTACCGGCGAGCGCAGAGCACGGCCTCTCTGGCCAGCTATCTTAATAGTTTGAACCACTTCTCTGAACGTATAGATTTTTAAATTCAGTCAGTGCTTACAGGAAATACTAAAAATCAAACTCGTTTCTCCCTGAAGCTGCCCCAAAAGTGCACCGTAACACAGAGTGTCCCAGAGGAATGACTAATATTCAGGGAGGCGACAGGAACGAGCGTTCGAAGCAAAAAAGTGAAGTAAACATGATCTCTACAACGCACAACTTAAGATTTGTGAGCACTTCTTCATCTTGAGACAAATATCTTCTACTGCTCTGCATGTTCCACATTTCGGAGGAGGTAGAAAAAATTGTCAAGTAAATGTGAGCTGTGAAATGCATTCCTTACGAGCTGTGAGTGCGTCTTCAGCAGAAAAGATGTGTCTCACACTATCTAAGATGAACAAGTGCTCACAGCTCTTAACGTATGCATTTTAGAGCCCATAAATCCTGGATATTTTTTCGAATTTGATCCGTACTACCATCTCTCAAAATATAGAAAGGAAAGGGCTTGCTGTAGAGCTCACTCGTTTCACAGTAAAGAAGATTAAGAAGTGATCGTAAGTCTAAAGTTATGCATTTTAGAGCTCATATATACTAGCATTTTTTTGCTTTGATGATCATTCCTGTCGTTTCCCTTTATAGCTTATCGACCGCATTTGGTCAAAAAATACGCCAGAGCGGAAGTGAATTGTAACAGAACCAGCCGCACACGGTCAACTGGCGTTGCGAAGCGGAGATAGCTAGGCGCGGTATAACAACAGCCGACGCTGCAATGCGCTAGCAGAAGGCCGTAAGCCTTGACTCACTTGCCACCACGAAAGTGTTTAGAGCACGTGCCTTAAGCCCTAAATGAACATATTTTGGAGCCTACAAGTACTCAGACATTTATGTACCAAGTCGTTATCGTTTCAGTATCATAACTTACGCCACGAGCCTGCTTCCTCCCGGAATGCAGTTCAGGGTCCGCTGTTCGATTAGGAGACAGGGCAGCATGCCCTGAGTCACGACGGAGCCACCCACACGCTGGCAGAAGTTCACGGCCAGCGTCAGCTGCTCCACTGGACTGTCTTCGCGGTCGCATTGTTTCACATGAGTCAACTGGTCGCCTTCACCAAGCTGGTCCTGATGTACTATTGCCGAGGGCCAGAATAAAAATCTACTATCATCCTGACATCTCATTTCACTCTCCAGGGGGGACAATCCAAGATTCATCAACACTTTAGTATTTGTTTTTTTTTTTTTTTTTTTTTTTTTTTTTTTTTTTTTTTTTTATCAGTCTACTGACTGGTTTGATGCGGCCCGCCACGAATTCCTTTCCTGTGCTAACCTCTTCATCTCAGAGTAGCACTTGCAACCTATGTCCTCAATTATTTGCTTGACGTATACCAATCTCTGTCTTCCCCTAGAGTTTTTGCCCTCTACAGCTCCTTCTAGTACCATGGAAGTCATTTCCTCATGTCTTAGCAGATGTCCTATCATCCTGTCCCTTCTCCTTATCAGAGTTTTCCACATATTCCTTTCCTCTCCGATTCTGCGTAGAACCTCCTCATTCCTTACCTTATCAATCCACCTAATTTTCAACATTCGTCTACAGCACCACATCTCAAATGCTTCAATTCTCTTCTGTTCCGGTTTTCCCACAGTCCATGTTTCACTAGCATACAATGCTGTACTCCAGACGTACATCCTCAGAAATTTCTTCCTCAAATTAAGGCCGGTATTTGATATTAGTAGACCTCTCTTGGCCAGAAATGGCTTTTTTGCCACAGCGAGTCTGCTTTTGACGTCCTCCTTGCTCCGTCCGTCATTGGTTATTTTACTGCTAGGTAGCAGAATTCCTTAACTTCATTGACTTCGTGACCATCAATCCTGATGTTAAGTTCTTCGCTGTTCTCATTTCTACTACTTCTCATTACCTTCGTCTTTCTCCGATTTACTCTCGAACCATACTGTGTACTCATTAGACTGTTCATTCCGTTCAGCAGATCATTTAATCCTTCTTCACTTTCACTCAGGATAGCAATGTCATCAGCGAATCGTATCATTGATATCCTTTCACCTTGTATTTTAATTCCACTCCTGAACCTCTCTTTTATTTCCATCATTGCTTCCTCGATGTACAGATTGAAGAGTAGGGGCGAAAGGCTACAGCCTTGTCTTACACCCTTCTTAATACGAGCACTTCGTTCTTGATCGTCCACTCTTATTATTCCCTCTTGCTTGTTGTACATATTGTATATGACCCGTCTCTCCCTATAGATTACCCCTACGTTTTTCAGAATCTCGAACAGCTTGCACCATTTTATATTGTCGAACGCTTTTTCCAGGTCGACAAATCCTATAACAGTGTCTTGATTTTTCTTTAGCCTTGCTTCCATTATTAGCCGTAACGTCAGAATTGCCTCTCTCGTCCCTTTACTTTTCCTAAAGCCAAACTGATCGTCACCTAGCGCATTGTCAATTTTGTTTTCCATTCTTCTGTATATTATTCTTGTAAGCAGCTTCGATGCAGCCGGCCGAAGTAGCCGCGCGGTTCTGGCGCTGCAGTCTGGACCCGCGAGACCGCTACGGTCGCAGGTTCGAATCCTGCCTCGGGCATGGATGTGTGTGATGTCCTTAGGTTAGTTAGGTTTAACTAGTTCTAAGTTCTAGGGGACTAATGACCTCAGCAGTTGGGTCCCATAGTGCTCAGAGCCATTTGAACCATTTGAGCTTCGATCCATGAGCTGTTAAGCTGATTGTGCGATAATTCTCGCACTTGTCAGCTCTTGCCGTCTTCGGAATTGTGTGGATGATGCTTTTCCGAAAGTCAGATGGTATATCGCCAGACTCATATATTCTACACACCAACGTGAATAGTCGTTTTGTTGCCACTTCCCCCAATGATTTTAGAAATTCTGATTGAATGTTATCTATCCCTTCTGCCTTATTTGACCGTAAGTCCTCCAAAGCTCTTTTAAATTCCGATTCTAATACTGGATCCCCTATCTCTTCTAAATCGACTCCTCTTTCTTCTTCTATCACATCAGACAAATCTTCACCCTCATAGAGGCTTTCAATGTATTCTTTCCACCTATCTGCTCTCTCTCCTCTGCATTTAACAGTGGAATTCCCGTTGCACTCTTAATGTTACCACCGTTGCTTTTAATGTCACCAAAGGTTGTTTTGACTTTCCTGTATGCTGAGTCTGTCCTTCCGACAATCATATCTTTTTCGATGTCTTCACATTTTTCCTGCAGGCATTTCGTCTTAGCTTCCCTGCACTTCCTATTTATTTCATTCCTCAGCGACTTGTATTTCTGTATTCCTGATTTTCCCGGAACATGTTTGTACTTCCTCCTTTCATCAATTAACTGAAGTATTTCTTCTGTTACCCATGGTTTCTTCGCAGCTACCTTCTTTGTACCTATGTTTTCCTTCCCAACTTCTGTGATGGCCCTTTTTAGAGATGTCCATTCCTCTTCAACTGTACTGCCTGCTGCGCTATTCCTTATTGCTGTATCTATAGCGTTAGGAATCTTCAACCGTATCTCGTCATTCCTTAGTACTTCCGTATTCCACTTCTTTGCGTATTGATTCTTCCTGACTAATGTCTTGAACTTCAGTCTACTCTTCATCACTACTATATTGTTATCTGAGTCTATATCTGCTCCTGGGTACACCTTACAATCCAGTATCTGATTTCGGAATCTCTGTCTGACCATGATGTAATCTAATTGAATTCTTCCCTTATCTCCCTGCCTTTTCCAAGTATACCTCCTCCTCTTGTGATTCTTGAACAGGGTATTCGCTATTACTAGCTGAAACGTGTTACAGAACTCAATTAGTCTTTCTCCTCTTTCATTCCTTGTCCCAAGCCCCTATTCTCCTGTAACCTTTTCTTCTACTCCTTCCCCTACAACTGCATTCCAGTCGCCTATGACTATTAGATTTTCGTCGCTATCTGTTCATCTTCAGCTTGCGACGTCGGCATGTATACCTGAACTATCGTTGCCGGTATTGGTCTGCTGTCGATTCTGATTAGAACAACCCGGTCACTGAACTGTTCACAGTAACACGCCCTCTGCCCTACCTTCCTATTCATAACGAATCCTACACCTGTTATACCAATTTCTGCTGCTGTTGATATTACACGATACTCATCTGACCAGAAATACTTGTCTTCCTTTCATTTCACTTCAATGACCCCTACTGTATCTAGATTGAGTCTTTGCATTTCCCTTTTCAGATTCTCTAGTTTCCCTACCACGTTCAAGCTTCTGACATTCCACGCCCCGACTCGAAGAACGTTATCCTTTCGTTGATTATTCAATCTTTTTCTCATGGTAACCTCCCCCTTGGCAGTCTCCTCCCGGAGATCCGAATGGGGGACTATTCCGGAATCTTTTGCCAATGGAGAGATCATCATGACACTTCTTCAATTACAGCCCACATGTCCTGTGGATACACGTTACGTGTCTTTAAGGCAGTGGTTTCCATTACCTTCTGCATCCTCATGTCGTTGATCATTGCTGATTCTTCCGCCTTTAGGGACAATTTCCCACCCCTAGGACAAGAGAGTGCCCTGAACCTCTATCCGATCATCCGCCCTCTTTGACAAGGCCGTTGGCAGAATGAGGCTGACTTCTTATGCCGGAAGTCTTCGGCCGCCAATCCTGATTATTTATCAAAGTTTGGGCAGTGGCGGGGATCGAACCCGGGACCGAAGACGTTTTGATTATGAATCAAAGACGCTACCCCTAGACCACGGGGTCCGACGCTTTACTAACGTATATATATATACTGGGTGATCAAAAGGTCAGTAAAAATTTGGAAACTTAATGAGCTACGGATTAATGTAGATAGAGAGGCAAACATTGACACACATGCTTGGAATGATATGGGGTTTTATTAGAAACAAAAAAACAAAGTTCACAAAATGTCCGACAGATGGCGCTGGACAGCAGGTAGCTGCTACCTTGATGGGTGAGAGGTACGCCGATATGTTACAGAAGCGCATCATCCCCAGCCTGGCTGATAAACACCTGCTGGAACGTACGATGTTTATGCAGGATGGCGTTCCTCCCATATTGCTAGACGCGTGAAAGATCTCTTGCGCGCGTCGTTTGATGATGATCGTGTGCTCAGCCGCCACTTTCGTCATGCTTGGCCTCCCAGGTCCCCAGACCTCAGTCCGTGCGATTATTGGCTTTGGGGTTGCCTGAAGTCCCAAGTGTATCGTGATCGACCGACATCTCTAGGGATGCTGAACGACAACATCCGACTCCAGTGCCTCACCATAACTCCGGACATGCATTACAGTGCTGTTCACAACATTATTCCTCGTCTACAGCTATTGTTGAAGGATGATGGTGGACATATTGAGCATTTCCTGTAAAGAGCATCATCTTTGCTTTGTACTACTTAGTTATACTAACTATTGCTATTCTGATGATATGAAGCGCCATCTGTCGGACATTTTTTGAACTTTTGTATTTTTCTGGTTCTAATAAAACCCCATGTCATTCCAAGCATGTGTGTCAATTTCTACCTCTCTATCTACATTATTCCGTGATTTAGTCAGTTTTCAAATTTACACTGAATTTTTGATCACCGCATCACCACACACACACACACACACACACACACACACACATATATATATATATATACTCAAGTGTTGAATGAATCTTTGAATCTAGAATTGTCACCTTTGGAGAGTGAAATATATATATAGAATGAATGGCCACAAATCGATTGTTTCCAGTTTATCTCCATATAATCTTTGCCATAAGCTCACTCCATAATTTATTAGTGTTCCCCCTCAAAAGAAGATCGCTTTGGAGCGCTGTGGGTGGCATGAAAGTGGTACCTTTCAACCATGTGACTGCCCACTGCTGATGCGAGTCAGTGCAATGTAGTCTTCTATACATACCCTCCAGTTGTGTGGTATCAGTGCGATGAGTCGATATGGAGACGTTACAGAGTATCAGTAAGCCGGTAATATATTTGGACATGTTCATGACCATACTGTGAACAAAGATGCCAGAATTGTTGTTGTGTAAACACAGGCTGTTCAGTATGTCAGGAATGGTACCATTGGAGGAGATGCAACACGCTGAATGGGAAGTAATAAGAAGATCCTAACCGATAGGAACGAAAGGTAAGTGTCACACCTTGACAGTCGGTGTTGTTAGTGAATGCACGTCAGTCCGAAGCAGCTTCCTAGCGCACACTGTGAAGCATAATAAAGGACATCCGGAGTGGGATATGTTGTAAGTGGCCATTTCTCACAGCAGCATCTACAGGTGCATAATTTCGATGTGCCTGACATCACAGATAATAAACAGTAGCTGACTGTCCGGGTGTGTTGTGGTCAGATGAGTAGCAATTTTACTTCGTTTCAAAAGACGTAAGGCACCAAGTGCAACGGCACCACATGGTATCTGCATCCTGGGGCATGTATAGGAGTGGCTCAGGGTGCAGGTGGTTCTGTTATATTTCGTTTTTTTTTTTAATCCAGACCAGGAAACAGTCACTCAGGTTGCCGTAAAAAATAACGGCGATGCTTCTTTCGACGCTGTCGATGACCAAGTGTGCGTTTCTCCTACATCTTCCTGAAGAGCGTAATGTGGACACTACCATCTTCCAAGATGACGACAACATTATTCTCAGTGCTGCAATCACACGTTCTTGATCTGACGAACACTCCGGCACAGCACGACACCCAAGTGGCACTCTAAGATTCTAAATCTAATAGAATGCATTTGGGAATGTTTACAGTAGTAGGCGAAACGCAGCAATCAAAGTCATAACAAATTAGTAGCTGTACAGGATCTAATCGAAAATAAGTGACCTCAGCTGCATATGGCATGCGTTCTTGGAGGCATGTGGCATGCCTGAAGAAACTTGTGGCCTCACTTCTTCGAGGAATTGAGGCCGTCATCAGAGCTAGAGGTGGTGTTACATGGTATTAGTGTGATTTCTACTGTGGGTGACAAATTATTTATCCTGTGACCTCCTTTCAGAAGGTTACAGAAACAATTTTTGTACAATTGGACACCAAAATTAACAGTCACGAATAAGTTACTCACTGTTATAACTTTATTTACTTTATTTCGTGTTAATCATACAATATTGTCTAGGACGCAAAAACAGTGTGAACAATTTAAGTGGTAAGTGGTGCACTGTCAGACATTTAGAAAGTTAGTACCAACCCATGGATCTTTTCTGGCCTCCAGTACCTAGTTCACACTATAATATTACGGAAAAGATAGATTCCTCTTTAACATATTGAGAAGATGAGTTACAGACAGGCACAACAAAAAGATCTATACATTTGAGCTTTGGCCAAAGAACATTGTTCTAAAGTAAAAAACACACATACATTCATACAACCACCTCTCAAACTCACATGGCCATGGCGTCTGGTTCCCAAGGCCAGGCTGTGTATAGCAACTGCACCTCACGAGAGAAGCAATCTGTATATTGTGAGGGCAACGATTGGGCTGCAGTGGGTGGGGCACAGTAGGGTTTGGAGAAGGTGTACTGCGGCTTGTGAGAGGATGTGGGTACTTGTTGGATCTAGGGTAGAGCTGCTAAGTGCAGTTGGGAGTCTTGAAAGGGAGGGTGGGGGGGGGGGCGATGTGGAGTGAAGAAGGAGAGATATAGAGCAGGGGATTACGAATACCGTTTCCAGTGACTTTCCCAACCCTTCCACAGTAGTATTCTGCAGCCGACTGTACGTACAGAATACCTTTGTCCATCCCTACTCCAACCCTGCTACCAGACCCTTGCTTAATGCTCATATTACGCAATAGACCTAAATGCAAGGCCTGTCCGATACGTCCTGTCACCGCCATCTGATCCAGTCTTGTCATAGGCATCACCTAAGCCATCAGAGGCATGGATACATCTGAAAATTAGTCACGTGATTTAGAAACTAAGTTGCAACCACTGTGCTGCTTTCTATGTGAGCACAGCAACCAAAAAACTGTCTGTCTGCATGACAAATTGTGCCTGAGGGGCAGCTGGACCAGCCAGTTGCTGAACATGCTGCACATATTCAGCAAATGTCTGGTCCATGTGCCCAACAGGCGCTTCACATAAATGGCTGCTTCACAGTCTGCGCCATATGGATCCTTCCTACCAACATAAGATTTTCAGAAACGCACAGGTGCGAACTCCCCTGCAATAAATCCTACATTCCTACAACACCCCGGGGCTCAATCTTCGCTAGTCCCTGTCCTTCACCCACCTGTCTGTTTTCCTGCTCTGATTCCAACATTGCACAGCCTCCTTTTCCACTAATGCATCCATTAGTATTTTTCCTCTGCTCTACTTCTCACCTTTACCGCCTTCCACCACCTGTTCACCGCTTGAAACCTGCACATAGCAGCCACGTCCGATCCCAGCTATGTCTCTGCACACAATACCAAGCAGCAGTACATCCCTATCCTGCTGTTCTTTCCATTCCCTATCCCTGTCTCCCTTACCAACCACAGATTGCTCCTCCCATCGGGCACAGACTGTCCTCAACGCCAGAGACGGTGGTCATGAGCGAGTGAGTTGTGCTTGTGTGAATGTGCGAGTTTTCTACTTTAGAAGAATTCCTTTCTGCCGAAAGCTCAGATGCATTGAATTTTTTGGACCTGTGTGCGACTTGGCGTCCCCTCTATATGGTGAGTTGCCATCTGACCCTTTCATAATATTGTCACTATTCCTTCCTGGATTTTATATTGTATAGTTCAGACTATATAAGTAGGCTGGGAATTTACAGTTTTGCTGGTTAGTAGCTACTCTGTGATAAAGAATTAAAGGTTCATATTTTTGAAACGCGGTCGTTTCTTACAAGTAAATGTACCTCGAAGATGCCTACAATCTTTCAGTGTAATGGTCCAAAAGAGTAGTTCCTTGTGGCGTCACCTACTGGCTCGGTGACGCTCCAAACTGCAAGTTGTTGACCCATGCGGAAAAACGTCAGAGCTGAGAAATTCTACTGAGGTGTGATTTTCGCCAAATTTCACCAAAATTCCCCCTAATGCCATCGTGGAAGTGTCACAATATGCGAGGTCAGAACCGCGGTGCCCAGTACTGAAATCATGCGGTTTTCATATGCGTGGTCGCGGAAAATATTTCAGATTCGCCGCTCAGAAACGACACGAAAAGATGACAGGAGTTGGCATTGAGGACGTCAATGAAACCACCCCTTTCCTTGGAGCCTTCATTTACACACATTTAACGCTCGAAAATCGACTTCTTGACAATCTTTAAGACTGATGATGACGATTAAACCCTTCTCTAAGGATAGCGTGGAGCTGCAGCCCGATCTAACGTTATCTGGCCCATCTGGTATGTATAGATACCGCAACGTTCTCTCTAGTACACAGCGTGAAACCTTTAGGGTGCGTTTAATACCATCCGAAGGAACTCGAACGTGATCTGAAGCAGCGAAAGGTGTGTATGCTCTTTCCGCCCTCATGTGGCGCGACTCTTAGTGGGGAGGGGGGGGGAGGGCGAGGAGGAGGGTTGGTAATGCACATTGACACATGCGTCAGTAAAACGGCGGAGGACGCCAGAAAGCCCCCCCAGCTCCACAACACCTTTTTTGAGCACTACCTACACAGGAAAACCCTCGACCGATTCATAGGCGCCTGCAATTCCTTCCAAGCACATGTTAAGTGACAGTCGGTCATTGTAAGGGACTGTGACGAAAAAGGCACTGCAGAACTAAGTCGCACTCGCGAACCATGTCAGCGCTAAAAGCATGGAATTCCAAGATAAGCTGAAATTCTAAACACACTCATGAGCGATGCAAATGTGCTTAACAGCTGCTAAAAGGAATAACACATGGTCTTTGTAGCAGTGGATGAAAGTCATTTGATGGCTGGATCCTGTTTCACACTGTTCTGGGTGGCTTCATGTCCCAAGAGTGAAATACGGCGGGAGTTCTGTAATGATTTGGGCAGCCACATCTTGTAATTTCATGCTCTCCATGGTTAGTCTGCAACGTCGCATTACTCTCAGGGATTATGTGACTATTGTAGCTGATCACGTCCATCGCATGGTATAATGTTTGTCCCTCAATGTTTAGGCTGTGTTCCAAGAAGAGAGGGCCACTGTTCACACAGCTCGCATCGTCAAAGAATGGTTTTATGAACACGACGATAATTTTTCGCCTCTGCCCTGGTCACGAAAAAGAAGAGATCTCAATATTTTTTAGCCTTTGTGGTCTACTTTGGAGAGAAGAGCACGTGATCGCTATCAGCCTCTATCATCGTTCCGTGAACTTGATGCTATTACATTGAAATTGTAGCATACTATACACTTGAAAATCATACAGGACCTCTGTGACACCTGTAAGTTGTTTTGAATGCCACCGGGTTTCCCTTACCTTATTACGCACGTTGACGTTTTTTGGTGTTTCAGCATTTTTCCACCCTCTGTATATCATTACATGATGTATATACAACCTTGGGTTAATTTTTACAATTAGGTTTATGAAAAAAAAGGCCGATGCATGAGGCAGCTCATGAGAATTGCTCTTGAAATACTGATGAAAAATTTAAGTATATGGCCTGCTGCTAACACTGTGGAAAAAGGCATACCTCCAGCTGCCTGGTACGTAATCACCTTTTCAGCAAAATATAAATAAACAAATGAAACTTCCTGGTGGATTAAAACTGTGTGCCGGACCGAGACTCGAACTCTCGGGACCTTTACTTTTGGCGGGCAAGTGCTCTACCAACTGAGCTACCCATGCACGACTCACGCCCCATCCTCACAGCTTTTAAATCCGCCAGTACCTCGTCTCCTAACTTCCAAACTTCACAGAAGCTCTCCCGAGAACCTTGCAGAACTAGCACTCCTGGAAGAAAGGATATTGCGGAGACATAGCTTAGCCTGGGGGTTGTTTCTGGAAAGAAATTTTCACTCTACAGCGGAGTGTGCGCTGATATGAAACTTCCTGGCAGATTAAAACAGTGTGCCCGCCAGAGACTCGAACTCGGGACCTTTGCCTTTCGCGGGCATGTGCCCTTCCCCGGGTGCTAGTTCTGCAAGGTTCGCAGGAGAGCTTCTGTGAAGTTTGGAAGGTAGGAGACGAGGTACTGGCGGAATTAAAGCTGTGAGGACGGGGCGTGAGTCGTGCTTGGGTATCTCAGTTGGTAGAGCACTTGCCGCGAAAGGCAAAGATCCCGAGCTCGAGTCTCGGTCCGACACACATATTTAATCTGCCAGGAAGTTTCATATCAGCGCACACTCCACTGTAGAGTGAAAATTTCATTTTAGAAATAAATAAATATTTACTCGAGATACGAATCAAAACACACGAATCTCTGGAAATTAACTTTTGTTTTTACTGCGCTACGTGCTGCTGTATTCCGCATATTCTTACGTTATGGTGGTTATCATTACCACGTAAATGGAATGTAGCGTCATCACTGAATATTGAACGTGCGAAGGAAATATTATCTTCTATCTGAAAGCTATCACAACCACACGGGGGTTATCGCAGCTGAATCAGAAACATCTCTGCAAAAGACAACAGAAAGACTAACAGCTGGTTCTGTGGACTATGTGAAAAACCAAGGTTAATCTGCTGCACATCCTGAACGAGCACACGGGGTGATTCGTGGATTGTCGTTTCCACAAGGAATAACAATATTGAAAAGCTTGGTGCCATCGACGAATAGCCTACTATAAGCTGCAGGGGAGCAATGCTTTACTAGCGACGAAAATCGTGCTGTTAAGTTGTAACTGAATTCCATTTGTTGAAACAGATGAATAACGTCTTTAGTGATGCATGTTAGGTAATAAATGGGTTAATGAGCGAAGTGGCTAACAAAGGCAGGGAGACGACTAAACCATGTGAATCAACAACATACAGCTGGCGCCAAGAAAAAACCCTAGTTTAAATTCAGCGCAAGTTTCTACCTTCATCCATATGGAAGAAATTAAGAAAGATATAATTTTGGAGGAAAAAACGGTCATCGAGCCTGTCTGCCGTAAAATGTATCCCGTACTGTTAATATTTATTCTATAGTAGGAAAACTGGAGCACGGTGCGGTCCGCCTCACTAGGGAAAATTAAGTTGTAACTGAAATAGATATGGCAGCTCAGCTTTATGAAAAGCAGCACTTGAACAGAAATAGAGAGGTGTACTGACAGCATGATCCTTCATACTGATGTACAATTTGGAATTAAGCTCAAATTCAGAGAATACTCGGTTCTTAGAATGTGGTCGACTATGGCTGTTTGTGTTTTGATTTGTGATTTCAAGTTTATGCAACATAAATATATGTAAAATTCTCGTTATAGTCTACAGAAAAGAAAAATTCAGAGTACTGATGTCAAGTTAAATTCGCTGCTGAATCTAGCAAAATTAGCATTGAGAAAAAAAAATGTCCATCAGTGCACAAATTTATTTTTTTATCATTTGAAATTCTTTAACAGCAACACAAGTAAAGTGATAGCTACCTGGCCGATTGTTGTGACACTTTTATAAGTCAGATGCAAATTCGATTGAATTATGAAACTAGGAAAAGCACTAGACTATGTACAGTCTTGCAAGATACATTGAAGAACCAACACTTTATGACTACCCGATTAATACCGTGTTGGACCGTCTGTCGAATGCAGCACAGCAGCAAATATGTTTGGCAGCGGATTCAGCAGATAATTGGTACGCCTGCGGAAGAAGTTTGCACCTGATGTCTAGGCACAGGTCCCGTCATTACCGAGCAGGTCCATATAGCTTTCTAGATGTGTTCCACCGAGTTCAGATTAAGCGAATTTTTTGGCGAAGACGTCAGCTTGAGCTCACTGTGGTGTTCCTCTAACGACTGTGGCACGATTCTCGCCTTGTGTCACAGTCGGCTACCCTACTGGAATATGCCGTGGTCGTAGCCGGGAAAAACGATGAAGGGATGCCAGCGATCTGTAATAATGTTCAAGTAGCCCACATCTGTCATGGTACCTTCGATTACTGCTGCAAGTAACTCGGAATCCCTGATGAATTCCCCCCCCCCCCCCCCCAGCATAACACTGCCCCCACCGACCTGCGTTCGTGACGCTATTCACGCTTCGACAGGGCGTTCGCCAGGATTATGGTGCATGCGAGCACTACCATCAATCAGGTTTAACAGGAAACATGATTTAGTGGTACTACTTTTACTGTTCAACCTATACGCCTAAGAAGCAATGATGAAATAAACTAGCGTTTCACGAGTGGAATTAAAATTCAGATTGCGAGAATATGAATGATAAGATTATCGAATGTTGCTATCCACCGTAAATATGAGGAAAAATGGAATGAACAGTCTGCAGGGCACAGAAGTCGAACAGAGGCCAAAGAGAAATGAAGGTAATGAGAAGATCCGGTAAGTAGATTTTCGAAGTAATTGGAGAAAATGCTGTAGATGACGTGAAGGGATTCTGTAAGCTCGTGAGCAAAATAACGAATTGCGGATAAAGCGAAACAAAAATACATACCACCCCCACCCCTATCAGGATATACAATCCGAAGTGGTATACGCAAAAAAGAATTTTCCGCTAAATGAAGTGTACTAATAAACGTAGGCCTTAAATGAAGAAAGAATTTTTTGACAGTCTGTGTCTGTATTGCAGCGTTTGATGGAAGTCGATAAAATGGAGAAGAAGAGAAATTAATCTTTTAAAGTGTGGTATTACTGAGAGATACTACAAATTAAGTGAACTGAAAACATAATGAATGAGGAGATTAACTTTAGAATCGGCGAGAAAAGAAATTATTGGAAAACTTTAACTAAAACAAAGGGCCGAATGATATCTTATTATACAGGATGCAACTGTAAGTGCAGATATTTCTACAGGTGACTAAGGAGGATTTACTGAACAACATTACAGCAGCATTTGGGTCTTTCCTATTACAAGTAGTATGTTTTTAGGACATTCAGTAGTACAAGTACATGCATCAAGAGCAAGCCATTACTGCTTATTTTCCCCTGAGCAGCAGGTCAGGTGTGGAAGTGTGGACGTATAAAATCAAAGTGGTTAGTCCACTTAGCGGTGCAGTTATGACATCAGGTAGTAAATCATGTAACGTGTTTGTGAGAAGACTGTTGGACGCAGGGAAAAATGTAACACACTGCTGTGCGTATATAGTAAGGGAACACATTTAAAATTACTGTACTTGAACCAGTTATACCCTGTGTATCATGGAATTGTTTCAATTTCAATACAAGGAACTCAAAAACGGCAAAATTTGTTGGGGGTGGTAGAAGTTACATTGTATAGACCAAATAGTAGAAAACTTCTTTGCAGTTCGCAAGTGCGTAGGAGAGACTTCCTACACTAATTTTCAGTCAGCTTATCTACTGTTCCACTTCTAAGTAGCATGTTGGCGAAGTGAACATCTTGCATGCTCTGATTTATGTTGTTTTATGCGATGGTAGTTTCTGCCTGCGTGAGTGAGTCAATAAAACGCTTTGGCATTTACAGGTGCAAGTTGGTATCGTATTTTCGTGAAAAGATTTCTCTGCAACTAAAATCGCCTTTGTTTCAATTAATGACACCACAACTCGCTTATTACATCCGTTAAACTCCCTTCTCTGTTTCGTGATAATACCAGTCAGGCTGCCATTCTTTGTTCTCGATGTCCTTCAGTCCTGTCTGTCAATGATACCATATCGCACAGCAATGCACAACAATGCAGGAATGACAAGAATCCACATTAACAGATCGGTTGCATCTGCTAAGTGCTCTACCAATAAGACGTGAAAGCTGCTTGCAAAACTGCACAAGCATTTTGCCAACAATTTTTACTTTCAAAAATATCTAATTTATCTTTGTAATATTCACCAAGGACGTCCTACGTTCAGCTTCGATTAGTCGAACCAACTCTTTGAGCTATCTCTGTGTAACAGTCTTATCATCCTATCCTTCTTCATAAATGATTTATTGCTTTCACGGAAATATGTGTGCAACAAAGTCCTGAGACACTATATGAACTAAACGTAATGTTCGTATTCATCATTTTACTCAAGTCGTTCATTTATTATTGAACAAAAAATAGCTACTTGCTGAAATGTCGACATCTTCTAGCCATCTGATCGTACAGTCCTTTTTTCATCAACGATAAGTTATATCGCAAATAGTCAAGTAATTCAGTTGCATGTAGCTGTTTCACTACCTTTAATAGTAAACATCCTGCTCTATGCATGAGTGACACACACATGCAGAAAGCTAAGTTCCTGTACGCTGTTCTGGAATGCAGATGAATGTGAAAGACTATGCATTGTGTTTCTTTATATAATTGTGTTGTATTCCGAATATGCTAACGAGGCTTTCACTGTTTTCAATAGTATGCACAGATTTTGCCTTTTAATTACGTCGTTTATTGGTTCGAGTATAGAGTCAATAACTACAGACAAGAGGAAACGCCATCATGGCATTCTTTCTGGCTATAAGCTGAAAGCATACACATTGCATAGTTTTTGGGCAACATTTGATAAGTTATTATCTGCTGTTTCATGCTCAAGTACACAGCTATGCTTGTTCATTTACCGTTGAGCATATTTCACTAAGTGTGTGTGTCCTGTGGCACCTTCTTCAGCTTTTTGTGGTCATATGGTATTTACAGTTTGGTTACTGTGTCGTAAATAATGATATAATGCAGAAGATATTACCAGATCAGGGCTGAACCTAACTACTCACGACAGCAGCATACTTCTTAATACATACAACTTACGGACGCAGTACCCGGTTCCCCTTCCCCATAACACTTACGTTGATCGTAATTGTAATCTCTAGGTATTTAGATAGTGTCACTTACTGTGTGACGGAAGTTTAATGGAATTTCCCTTAGTACTCGTGCAAAAGACCTCACACTTTCTGTACTTTGGGGTGAGTTGTCGTTTTTCACACCATGCGTGTATCGAAATTAAATCACTTTGTAATTAGATTTCGTTCACTGAAGAAGGAAAACGACAGCATCAACAGGCCTCAGATTGTCTGCTAAATCGTTTATACAGGTTAGAACAGCAATTAAGTCCCATTAAGAGCTGAAAAGTATGGTAGCGGACACAAAATCGTGGTTGACAGCGATATAGCTGTAACCGATCTAAGAACTGCGCCAGACAGTTTCCCATACCAGTTTCTTTGGCGCTTCAGTATATATTGATTGCGTATTCAAATACAGAGATGTGAAAACAGGCAGAATACGGCGCTGCGGTCGGAAATACATAAGGCAATAAGTGTCTGGCGCAGTTGTTAGATCGCTTACTGCTGCTACAATGGCGGTTTATCAAGATTTAAGCGGCTTTGGACGTGGTGTTACAGTCGGCGCACGAGCGATAGGAGACAGCCTCTCCGACGTAGCGGTAAAGTGGGGATTTTCTCGTACGACCATTTCACGCGAGTACCGTGAATATCAGAAATTCGGCAAAACATCAAATCTCAGACATCTCTGCGGCCGGAAAAAGAACCTGCAAGAACGGAACCAACGACGACTGAAGAGAATCGTTCAACGTGACGGAAGTGAAACCCTTCCGAAAATTGCTGCAGATATCAACAAGTGTCAGCGCGCGAACCATTCAGCGAAACATCATGGGTACGGGCTTTCGCAACCGAAGACCCACTCGTATACCCTTAATGACTGCTCAGCACAAAGCTTTAAGCCTCGCCTAGACCCATCAACACCGACACTGGACTGTTGATGACTGGAAACGTGTTCTCTGGTCGGAGGAGCCTCGTTTCAAAAAGTATCGAACGGATGGACGTGTACGGGTATGGAGACAATTTCAAGGATCCATGGACCCTGTGTGTCATCAGAGGACTGCTCAAGCTGGTGGAGGCTCTGTAATGGTATAGGGCGTGTGCAGTTGGAGTGATGTAGGACCCTTGATACGCCTAGATACGACTCTATCAGGTGACGCGTACGTAAGCATCCTGTCTGATGTTCATGTCCATTGTGCATTCTGACAAGCTTGGGCAATTCCAGCAGGACAATGCGACACCCCACACGTCAAGAGTTGCCACAGAGTGGCTCCAGGAATACTGTTCTGAGTTTAAACACTTCCATTGGCGACCAAACTCACCAGACATGAACATTATTGAGCATATCTGGGATGCCTTTCAACGTACTGTTCCGAAGAGATCTCTACCCCCTCGTACCCTTACGGATTTATGGACAGCCCTGCAGGATACATGGTGTCAGCTCCATCTAGCACTTATTCATAAATTAGTAGAGTCCATGCCACGTCGTCTTGCGACACTTCCGAGTACTCGCGTTGCCCCTACACGATATATATATATATATATATGTGTGTGTGTGTGTGTGTGTGTGTGTGTGTGCCCCAAAGATATTCAGAAAGAATAAATATGTCTTGTGTCCTACCATAGTCATTGGGGAGACACGGCACTGGAGATAAGGCAATCAGCGTGGTACCAATATGACAGATGTCCCTCCCTTTCCGCTCATGTGGTGACAGACCTTCCTAGCAATTCTGTGGAATTTGAGAGCTTCCCAAACCACTAGGAAGTCACGACATCATCGAATAATTAACTGAGCATTCAAAAAATAAAAAGACTCTACAATTCATTAAAATATAAAAATCTAAATAAAACATTTTAATAATATGTTAATCGTTCTAAGTAATTTACCCATGATAATTCATATGCACTTTACCCTCTACAGATAATATTTGGAGAACACTGGGACGGTCGCCCCGGAATCGTAGAACGGTCTGCCCACTTTTCCAGACATAACGCTTCTACGCTTTTATCCGTTGCAAAATTTAAAACAAGTTGTCTATTAGCAATCACGAACGACTCCAGAATACAATAAATGCCTTATAACAAGGGCCTGTACTGCCGTTTGGTCCAGATGAAATTCACGTACTTTATACTTTGAATACTTTGTGCTATAACGAAACGTACCGCAGTGTACTTGTATTGGGTATAATAGGCCATACGTTTGTGGAACTTCTTCTCCAGACGGCGTGATATTGGTTTGCGGAGATGTTCTTTTGATACCATTTGAACAAGTTCTATTCATATTATGTAGTTGATGTTTGCTTAGAAGGTGCTTTAAAATGGCACAGACGAAGTGTACAGTTTCATTAGGAAAAAACAAAGCGCTGTCGTAAATCTGCAACTAGAAACTATAGGAATAACTTCAAAAAGTCAGGATATTCGTCATACTGTTCGCTGTAGCTTAGCTAAAACCGCAGCTCGATACGTTTATTCATTCTCAATATACGTGGGGCGGCCTGTCTTAGATTCCTCATTCTGTACACACATCTAAACAATATTCTGTAGTTGAGTTACTGTAACAACTGATGCCATAACGTGAGAACTGACGTAATGTGTCTTCTTTGATATATAGATAAGTGACGTTCTAAGACGATTCCTACCCCAAATCGCCAAGACTGCGAAGAGAAGTGAACAAGGAGCCATTAATTCAGACCCGGCAATCTGTTACGCTTTCGGGTTATATTGAGTGTAAATTATGTAGCGTACAGACAGCAGATTGTCTCACATAAATCTCGCGAGCGGCGACGCTGCTTCTGTCTGGGGAGGTGGCAGGAGGGGGGCGGGGGGCAGAAATCCCGGCCAAACTTGCTCCGTCCGCCCTCGGGCCAAGATCTCGCGGATGCGCCCGCCGAAAAAGTTTCTTTCATCCCGCAGACTAAGATTTTTGCACTTTTTAATCTAAGTGCCGTCTCCCTTCCTTCCATTTGATAAATCAATCGTGTTTCAGAAGTTTAGGATTGGTTTTCTCCGGAAGTTTTGCTACCAGTTCATAACATTGGACGTACACCGTTGTCACTTTGACTTTTCGTACATCGCAGTAATTATCAAAATCATATCATCGCATTATATAAAACATACGTAAAAGAAGAAATGGAAAAATATGGGTAATGCATTAAATAATAATATAGGGTACTCACTAAAATATGGAAACGGCCACCTGGGTTTACCCCAAGAGCCTGAGGATGTAAAGTGTGTAACTATAAAAATGATACACGAGTATATAATGACGGTCTGATGTAAACATCAATAAGAACACAAACATGGTAATTGGTGGAATAAATAAATATATAGTATTGGAAGTGGAGACAGTAACAATATCACCTGCTGAAGAATATAAATATCTTGGGGAGAATTATTGCAAACGATAGGATACAGGAGATAGGAATTAAATCTACAGTATATTCAGGATATATGACTATTTTTTTGTTAAAAAGAATTCTCTGGGATAAGCACATATTAATAATTAAAGGCATATTGAAATATAGCTAGCAACGTCGTTAATAATGGTTCAGAAGTTTACGTTATGAAAAGGCGACTAAATTTAAAATATCAACTGCAGAGATGTATTTTTGATTCAATAGTAATATCAACCATATAATAACAACCGAACTCATTACAAGCAAAATGAACCCTAAAATTTTTGTAATTGATTTTCTTCAAGTGAAACAACTGCAATAGTTTGGTCATACCAAAAACACAAAAAAAGTAAGGTTTCCAAAACACAGACTGCAAGAAGGAGCATTAGATAACCAACTATAACTTTGTTTCAAGGGATTCAGTCGTTAATGGGCAAGCACATATCCTGAATAGAAAATGGAGAGAAATAGACAGACTCTTTAATCAAACTTGGAGGTGAAATATAAAGGCATCATCTGACCTAAGAATATAATAACAATCTCTCACATCGCTATTGCCACGTTGGGAGATAATGCCTGTATCAGAAAAAAATGCCTTTAAGTTTATGATGATTCACTGTTGTGGCGTACAGATACATAAATTTGAATATATGGGAAAAAGTATTTTACAACTAGCTACTTTCATTGTCCGAATCTGTTAGTGCATAGCCAATTTTACAACGTACTGTTCCATTATTAAATACGCACCATGGAGTGTCACGATACTGGAATAATATTTTCTGAATCTAAGCTATGATCGTCGCCACTTCAGCCACCTTATCAGAGATTTCACTCTGAAGAATCGTGTAGTAAGGTCCCACTTTTACATTAACGTCCTACGTATGATCTTTTAGTGATATTTGTTGTGGTTTGTCGGCTTCTGTAAGCTTTCATACAGGTCTTTTATGTCTTCACCGGAATCGATACACGTTTGCGTTCATGCTTCAATTATTTATATCAGATACTTGATTTATTTTGAAGGAAGTCTTGTTGATTTGATTATGATTACTTTGGTATCTGTAATATTGTTTTAATTTCCTTGTTTCAAGAGAAACCAACACCACTTCACTTCATAGCTTGATTTTCATTTGTTGAAATGCATCCATATTACATCAGAAATAATTATTTTCTAGATCTACATATATACTACGGAGGGCACAGTTTGCGCCAAAGTCATATTCCCCACCGCTCACCCTCTGTTCCACTCGCGTATCGCGCGAGGGAGAAACGAATGTCTGAACGCCTCAGTACGAGCTCTAATTTCCCTTATCTTTGAATGGTTATCATTGCGCGATTCGAAAGTTGGTGGTAATAATACATGCTCTACATACTCGGCGAATATCTGATTCTGGAATTTAGTGAGCAGCCCCTTCCGTTTAGCGCGTCATCTATCTGCAAGTGTGTCCCACTTCAAACTTCCTATGAAATTTGTAACGCTCTCGCGATTACGAAATTACCAGTCATAAATATTGCCGCTCTTCTTTGGACCTTCTCAGCCTGTTGAATCATACCCAACAGGTAAGGGTCCCATACAGAAGAACAATACTCCAAGACTGGACGAACAAAAGTATTGTAAGCTATTTCCTTTGTTGAAGGACTGCATCGCTCCAGGATTCTACCAATAAACCGCAATCTAGAGTTCGTCTTGTCCGTTACTGGTGTAATCTGATAATTCCATTTGACATCATTTCGAATAGTCATACCCGGATACTTAACTGGTGTTACCGCTCCCAAAGACTGGGCATTTCTTTTGTACTCGTACATTAATGGGGATATACTCCTTGTTATACGCAGTAGGTTACACATACTAATATTGAGACATAACTGCCAGTCATTATACCACGCATTTATTTTCTGCAGGTCCTCATTGAGTTGTTCACAACTTTCGTGTGATACTACTCTCCTGTAGACTACAGCATCATCGACAAACAATCTAATGCCGCTGTCAATATCGTCAACCAGATTGTTTATATAAATCGTAAAAAGCGGTGGACATATTACGCTGACAGGGACACACCTGAGTTTACGCTTCTTTTTGTTGAAGTCATCCTATTCAGGACGACATACTGCTCTCTGTCTGTTAGAAAACTTTCTCACCTTACACCATTTTAATGCAAGCAGTGTGCGGCCATGTGACTTAAAATGCCAGGTCTGCAATTCATTCCACATTTTCTAATTTCCGGTTTTGCTTTTTTCCAAAAAAATCAAATGGTTCTGAGCACTATGAAACTCATTATCTGAGGTCATCAGTCCCCTAGAACTTAGAGCTACTTAAACCTAACTAATCTAAGGACATCACACACATCCATGCCTGAGGCAGGATTCGAACCTGCGACCGTAACCGTTGCGCGGTTCCAAACTGAAGCGCCTAGAACCGGCTTGCTTTTTTTTTCCTTCATGACATCAACAACAGCTGTTTTTAAATTCGAAAATTGTTTGACGCAAGCGCTTTGGCTTAGCCAACGTACTCTGTAATAACACATAATGTTTCCATACTCTTCGTTCAAAGCCATGAACAAATATTGCAAATGACAGTGTAATAACGTGTGCGACTTCAGAAAATGTACTAATCATACCACCATTTTCATCACTTGCCCCATGCCTGCAAATTTGGCAGAAAAAAAAAGACAATGATTCCGGTACAGATCGTTCTGCCGATCGACTTAATGTCCTGCTGCTTCATCATCAACTAAATCTTTAAATCTATTCTTCTATTTCTATTTGCGCAAGCAGCCACTAGAATTGTAAACATATATTAACGAAGACGTAGCTTTAGCTTGACAATTCCACCAAACTTGAGAAAATCATTGAGAAACAAATTCGCACCGCACTGCTGAACGAACTGTTGCACTGTACTGGGCACTTCCTGAAAAGGACCAAACCAGGCCGAGACTTTGCGAGTACTACCGTGACAGATCGAATCTTCGACCGCACTCGTGCAGAGCATTGTGGTGCATAGGTGGCAATTTTGCACGCCGTGGCAGTGAAGTTATTTCGGTGTTTAAAAAATCGAGTGAAAATTACGAATAAATTGTCAGTATGGCGTTGGACCACCTATAGCCTCAATGCATGGTTGGGGAGTGCGTCATAATGTCGTTGTGTCCTGCCCTTAGGCAAGCTGGCTCCCTGAACTGCTGTAAGTGGTCGCTGATATCCCGGACGCCGGCAATGGGACAGAGTTTTCCCGCACATGTTTTATCGCAATCTGGGAAGCTTGATGGCCGTGGGAGGACCACGGAATCACGCAGACAGTTCATAGACACACGTGTCATTTGTGGACGGCAACTGTCCTTTTGAAAAATTACTTCACGTCATTGTCGCATGTAGCCAATACAAAATGATGCAGGATTCCCGTGACGTGCCGTTCTTCCGTCAGATTTCCCTTAATCACTACCAGTCGTGACCCAAAGTAGTACCCGATGGTTTCCCACAGCACGACGCCAGGGATAACACTGCTGTATCTCTCCAAAGCATTGCAAAAATGAGACCTCTGACGATGCCAGTGCCTTAGTCGGAAACGATGGTGGTCGGGGAACTGCAATTCACCGCGACGCCATTCATAAGAAGTCTATGCGTCTCACTCACGGGACCTCTGCAGACGCAGCTATTTTGTTTCGGTATTAAGATCAGCCTAGGTATGAAATGGTAATCTTTAGTACGGCTGCTGCCAGTCTCCGACCAGTGGTTTATGATGACACATCAGGTACCAGGGAGGCCATTACTGGCGCATATGTGAAAGGCTTACGATGTGTTTGTTGCAGAATATGGCGATCTTACATTGTAATGGGCAGTTATGGTAGACCGAAGCTTGAAGACGACTATGTTTGTCCTTACGTACCCATGCAGTTCTTCATCGAACCACTGTCACATTCGAATACCCTAGAAGTCTGGATACTGAACGATTCGAACAGCCAGCATAATGGAGACGCACAGTGAGGTCCCCGTCCTACTCTGTCAGGTGCTGATAACGCTGTCCCACACGCGTAGGCGACATTTTTGTGTCTTTTATGGTGATAATTCAGCATCAGACGTATTTAACACCCCTTATAAAGACTACAGGATCCGGTAAAAGCACTAAACACGAATAATACTAATGCAGTCTAGTGGCGGGTTTACCCGCCACAGAGAATTGCAAGTTTAATCATTCACTTATCCACCGGTGTTATGTACGTGAACGGAGTTACATAGGCATCCAACACGTCATCTGGATGTTTATGTATTCATAAGCACTGCATTTAAAATCCTATCGTCGCTCAAGTAACGCGTACTTTGCAGCAGTAGATACATAAGTGTGGTCTGCATTGTTAACACACTGAATAACGCAGTAGTAACAAACTGCAATTAATATTTCATCTTTCTGCAATACCTTGCGACTTATTGTGTTTCTTTTCAATAGACAGTTCAATTACTACCATCTCGAACACCTAAATATCATTTTTTGAATATTGTTAACCGGTTACAGTTCTTCGAAATTACCGCAGGCTGACGACGGCGGCGACCTCTTTCGCAAGTGTACACGAGACAGTTTCATGAAGTGGTTAGCTGCTGATGTCGCTATACGTTACACGAATACGTAAGGTCCACTTACTCGTAATACTATGTATGAAGAATCAAGTTTGTCGAGATCGCCAGTAATTCTTTTTATTACTATTACCGGATTCGACAGATCTACATTTATCATCATCGGATACGAATCCAGTTTCCCAAGATCGTTAATAATTCTTTGTTTTACTATTACCCTTTTCGATGGATCTGCGCTGTCGTCATCGAATTCGATGTTGACAATGTAGATCCATCGAAACAAGCAATTGTAATGAGAAGAATTACTAGTGACCATGGCAAACTTGATTCTTCAAGAATAATAGAGCCGATGATGAAAGCGTAGATGTGACGAAAGCGTTAATAGCAACGAAAAGAATTGATAGCGGTCTTGGTAAACTTCATTCTTCAAGAATAACATAACCTTCAGGTAGCCCACAACGATTGACTCAGTGTCAAACATATATCACTCATAATACACTGTCCGAACTAAAGTATCCTCTTTATCCACTAGCGCTTATTAACATGAGGTATGTCCACTCTTCGGCTTTTTGACGGCGTGGTTCCTACTGCGGGCATTTTCTGTGAGATATCGGAATGTCTGCTGAGCAACGGCAGACCATTCTTTCTCCTTCTTCTTCTTCCGTGTCCGGATGCACCAATTATATCTTCCCTTCCCAGTAATTAGCAACGTAGTTACGAACAGCAATACCATACCCCAAACAACAGATATTCTGTACTTCACTGTTGGCACTGCGATTGATGGCAGGTAGTATTCTCCAAGCATTCGGTAAATCCAAAGGTTTCCATCGTCATAGGTTAGTGATCCACCGCTTCAAATTACTCATTTACAGTTTTACAGTGATAGCGATAGGTGTGAATGCGGAGCAGTACAGGACCAGGACCACCTACTGATCTGCCCAGATATGTCTATAACATGCACTAAAGATTCTTTCTCCTGAGCAGGTGGGATTTTGGACGGTGGAAAATGGAGCACGCTCTAACAGATCCCAAAGATTATCCTTTGGGTTCAAGACGAGAATTCTGTGTTGGAGAGTCCATTTCAGGAATGTTAATGTACACAAGACGTTGCCTCGCAGATACTGCCTTGTATCAGGCTGCATTGTCTTGCTGATACCGTCATCTTCTCCGAACTGTTTCTGTACATAATGCAGTAAAACGTTTTCATACTCTTCCGAATTTAGCTTATCCTTAAGCGCAGTAACAGGAGCCAAACCCCAGTTACGAACAGCAATACCATACCCCAAACAACAGATATTCTGTACTTCACTGTTGGCAATGCGATTGATGGCAGGTAGTATTCTCTAAGCATTCGGCAAATCCAAAGGTTTCCATCGTCATAGGTTAGTGATCCACCGCTTCAAATTACTCATTTACAGTTTTACAGTGATAGCGATAGGTGTGAATGCGGAGCAGTACAGGACCAGGACCACCTACTGATCTGCCCAGATATGTCTATAACATGCACTAAAGATTCTTTCTCCTGAGCAGGTGGGATTTTGGACGGTGGAAAATGGAACACGCTCTAACAGATACCAAAGATATTCCTTTGGGTTCAAGACGAGAGTTCTGTGTTGGAGAGTCCATTTCAGGAATGTTAATGTACACAAGACGTTGCCTCGCAGATACTGCCTTGTGTCAGGCTGCATTGTCTTGCTGATACCGTCATCTTCTCCGAACTGTTTCTGTACATAATGCAGTAAAACGTGTTCATACTCTTCCGAATTTAGCTTATCCTTAAGCGCAGTAACAGGAGCCAAACTCCAGCTACGAACAGCTATACAATACCCCAAACAACAGCTATTCTCTACTTCACTGTTGGCACTGCGACTGATGGCAGGTAGTATTCTCCAAGCATTCGGCTAATCCAAAGGCTTCCATTGTCATAGGTTAGTGATCCACCGCTTCAAATTACTCATTTACAGTTTTACAGTTATCCATTGTGGCGTTGCTCATTACACCAATCCGAGCGTCTCTTAGCAAGGGTTACACACACTGAAGAACCAAAGAACTGTTACACTTACCTAATATCGTGTAAGGCACCCGCGAGCATGCAGAAATGACGCAACACGACGTGGCATGGACTCAAGTAACGCCTAAAGTAGTCCTGGAGGGAATTTACACTATGTATCCTGCAGGGCTGTTCATAAATTCGTAAGAGCACGAGGGGGGAGAGATCTCTATTGAACAGCACGTTGCAAGGCATCCCAGATATGTTCAATAATGTTCACGTGTAGGGAGGTTGGTGGCCAGTGGAAATGACTAAACTCAGAAGAGGGTTCCTGGAGCCACTCTGTAACCGTTCTGGACCTGTGGGGTGTCGCATTGTCCTGCTGGAATTGCCCAAGTCAGTCATAATGCACAGTGGACATGAACGGATGCAGGTGTTCAGACAGGATGCTTACGTACGTAGCACCACCCAGAGTCGTACCTAGACGTATCAGAGGTCCCATATCACTCCAACTGCACACGCCCCACACCATTACAGGGCCTTTACCAGCTTGAACAGTCCCCCGATGACATACAGGGTCCATGAATTCCCGTACGCAACCATACGCTCGATACAATTTGAAACGGGAATTATCTGACCAAGCAATGTGTTTCCAGTCATCGACAGTCCTATCTTGGTGTTGATGGGCCCAGACGAGTCGTAAAGCTTTGTGTCGTGCAGTCATCAAGGATACACGAATGCGCCTTCGGCTCCGAAAGCCCATATCGATGACATTTCGTTGAATGGTTCGCACGCTGACACTGATGACCTAGCATAGAACTCTGCAGCAGTTTGCAGAAGACTTGCACTTCTGTCACCTTGAACGATTCTCTTCAGTCGTCGTTGGTACCGTTCTTGCAGAATCTTTCTCGTGCGGCAGCGATGTCGGAGATTTTATGTTTTACCGGAGTCCTGAGATTCACAATGCACTCGTGAAATCGTCGTACAGGAAAATGCCCACTTCATCAGCGACCTCGGAGATGCTGTGTCCCATCGCTAGTGCGCCGACTATAACACCCCGTTCAAATTCACTTAAATCTTGCTAACCTGCTTTTGTAGCAGCAGTAAGCGATCTAAGAACTGCCCAGACCGTTGGTGTCATATAGGCGTTGCCGACCCTAGAGCCGCATTCTGCCTGTTTACATATCCCGCCATTTGAATAAGCATGCTTATGCGAGTGTCTTTGGGGCTTCAGTGTAATTCAAAGTTTTATGAGGTGGTGTTCAGTCGTCGCTCCCCATTACCTTTTGCTCAGCCCACAATGATGCCGTTCCCTCGGCTGTTGGTAGCACTTTGCAACTCATAAGTGATTCCTTCCGCTGATATCAGGCGATTGTTGTACAATCACGCTTCGCAATATGGACAGTTCCAGACCGTCAGCAAACAACTACTGCCTAGTGTTGGTTGAGGTGTGATTGTTCCCTCGCGCCAGATCACGAGCAGACAACTTGGGCAGCTTTAAGTGTTGAAATGTCCGTGATGGATTTGTTACTCAGGTAAGATCCAGTGACTGGTCCACGTTAGAAGCCACAGAGTTGTTTGGGTGTCACTGCTTCTGCACCGACAAAACAGCACTCCCCTCCTCATTTGATAGTGGCTTGACTGCTCTGGTGACATCTAGCAGTCAGAGTCGCATACCATTGGAGTGTCTGGAAACTTCTGGTTCAAAATGGTTCAGATGGATCTGAGCACTATGGGACTTAACATCTGTGGTCATCAGTCTCCTAGAACTTAGAACTACTTAAACCTAACTAACCTAAGGACATCACACACGTCCATGCCCGGTTGCAGACTGAAGCGCCTAGAACCGCACGGCCACACCGGCCGGCCAAACTTCTGGTGAGACCGTGTATTCTGTAGAACCTTTTACTGATGAATTACCAATATAATAGATATACGAAAAACACTGCGAAAGCTTAAACAGCTTTTGACCTCTGTAAGAAATACTCGTGCAGCTCAGTGCGCGAGTTCACGCAAGACTCTCACTGGTCTCGAAAAAAGCAGCTATCTATTGTGAGGCGGGCAGCGATACTACAGTACACTTACAATATGAAAGTATCTATAACATCTTTTTTTCGTTGATCTGTGCTTTTGCTACATGGTTATTTATGTTTTCAGTGGATAAAAATGGTAATCTTATACGAGGCCTATTCGGAAAGTAATGTCCAATCGCTCGCAAAATGGAAACCACCGTGAAAATCAAAAATGTTTTATTTGCAACAGTCATTTAAACAGTCCATTAAATTTAGGGCATGCAGCCGCGCGAATAAAATTTCCTTCACTGATATTTTTGCCTCGTATCGTCCGGCCATCCTCAGAGTGAGTCACAAGACTGAGGACAAGATGCCAAGCGCGGCCTTATATCGATACATCGATAATCGAATGTCTGTGCGCCTTCGCCACAGGCGGCGCATGTGTAAACGCATTTCTTTACCGCCGAGCAGCATCTGTGACCCGCATCAGCAGTACCGGCCCAGTGGAGCATATAAGGCCGCGCTTGGATTCTTGTCGTCAGTCTTGTGACTCACTCTGAGGATGGCCGGACGATACGCGGCCGAAATATCAGTGGAGGAAATTTTGTTTGCGCAGCTGCATGCCAGAAATTTAATGGACCATTCATTACGCCGCGAGAAGTTGCAAATGCGCAGTCAGCTACATCTCCCAGCTACTTCTGTACATAGTCGCCGCTCTGTTTTAGATATGTGTCGTAGCGTTGTACCGACTTTCCAATACCCTCGTCATAGAAGGAAGTCGCCTGTGCTTCCTGTAAATTCTCTACGCTGGTCTACAGCTCGTTGTCTATGTCAGAGCGGTCTTCATAGACAGAGGTTCATGAGAGCAGAGATGAAACTCAGGGAGGTTCAATTACGGGCTCTATTGTGGGTGATCAAACACTTCCCGTCGAAAAAGCTGCAGGAGCATCTTCTACATATACATCTACACCTATATCCATACTCCGCTAGCCACCTGACGGCGTGTGGCAGAGGGTACTTTGAGTACCTCTATCGGTTCCCCCATCTATTCCAGTCTCGTATTGTTCGTGGGAAGAAAGATTATCGGTATGCCCCTGTGTGGGCTATAATCTCTCTGATTTTATCCTCATGGTCTCTTCGCGAGATATACGTAGGAGGGAGCAATATACTGCTTGACTCTTCGGTGAAGGTATGTTCTCGAAACTTTGACAAAAGCCCGTACCGAGCTACTGAGCGTCTCTCCTGCAGAGTCTTCCACTGGAGTTTATCTATCATCTCCGTAACGCTTTCGCGATTACTAAATGATCCTGTAACGAAGCGCGCTGCTCTCCGTTGGATCTTCTCTATGTACTTTATCAACCCAACCTGGTACGGATCCCACACTGGTGAGCAATATTCAAGCAGTAGGCGAACAAGGGTACTGTAACCTACTTCCTTTGTTTTCGCATTACATTTGCTTAGGATTCTTCCAATGAATCTCAGTCTGGCATCTGTTTTACCGACGATCAACTTTATATAATCATTCCATTTTACATCACTCCTAATGCCTACTCCCACATAATTTATGGAATTAACTGCTTCCAGTTGCTGACCTGCTATATTGTAGCTAAATGATAAAGTATATTTCTTTCTATGTATTCGCAGCACATTACACTTGTCTACATTGAGATTCAATTGTCATTCCCTGCACCAGGCGTCAATTCGTTGCAGATCCTCCTGCATTTTAGTACAATTTTCCATTGTTACAACCTCTCGATATACCACAGCATCATCTGCAAAAAGCCTCAGTGAACTTCCGATGTTATCCACAAGGTCATTTATGTATATTGTGAATAGAAAAGGTCCTACGACTCTGCTCTGCGGCACCCCTGAAATCATTCTTACTTCGGAAGACTTCTCTCCATTGAGAATGACATCCTGCGTTCTGTTATCTAGGAGCTCTTCAATCCAATCACACAATTGGTCTGATAGTCCATATGCTCTTACTTTGTTCATTAACGACTGTGGGGAACTGTATCGAACGCCTCTACGGCATCTACCGGGGAACACGTGTCTATGGTCCTCTGAGTCTCGTGGACGAATAGCGCGAGCTGGGTTTCACACGATCTTTTTCGAAACCCATGCTGATTCCTACAGAGTAGTCTTCTAGTCTCCAGGAAAGTCATTATACTCGAACATAATAAGTGTTCCAAAATTCTACAACTGATCGACGTTAGAGGTATAGGTCTATAGTTCTGCACATCTTTTCAACGTCCCTTCTTGAAAACGGGGATGACCTCTGCCCTTTTCCAATCCTTTGGGACGCTACGCTCTTCTAGAGACCTACGGTCGCCCCCTCAAAGTGCAGCCGAGAATTGCTATCCGTAGGGAAACGTATGACGGTTATGTTATGTGGGCTGCATGACATCAGGCGAAATCTCACACCAGGCTTGGCGGGAGCCGCTATTGCTCCAAGCATCTTGACGTTCTCACTGTGCGCTCAGAACTGAATAGAGTGACGTGACGTGATCGATGGGCATCCTAGAGACATTGTCCAACACATCTGCGCGAAGCTTCATCTGATTTTCACTGTGGTTTTTATTTTCCTTCCTTTCCAACTAGCCTTTTGGTAATTTATGGAACATACTGATGGCTGCATACTGTCGCCTACATCGGACTCTAACGACGCGAAAGCCACCGAAGAAGTAATCGTGCAAATGTGATGGAACAGAAGCGGGCACATTTGCTCATCTCCAAGCGCAGAGGTCTTGCTCGAGGTCTTTGCTTCGCCCGCTATCGGCCTTGGCTCAGGTTCCGGAATAAATCACGAGCTGCCCTTCGGAGGGAGCCATGAATCGCGCCGCGGCGGCACCGAGGTGACTGATGGCTCGCATAAAATACCGGGCCATATGTTTCAATTTGAAATGACGGCCACCGCGCGGCCGAGGCACTTCAGCGGCGCCGGCTTCGACCCGCCATGGCACACGTCTTCCCCTGAATTTATCGCGCTTTCCTTGCTCTGCTAAATCACACGATGGCTCCTGCCGCGTGTCAGGCTCCGGGCTGCACAGTAGGGCTGTCCACACGCGATATCAATCCAGATACTGAACAGCGAGGGGGAATAACACTAGGAAAATCAAAAACGTATTGAATGTGTCTTTTCAGCAGCTTGTTTTATTAGGCAAGCACAGTTTTACCTTGAGAATTTCAACTGACTATTGAAGCGTTTTCAGTGCCGTGCAGCCATTCTTCGTTTGTTGGTCCGTATCTCAATAAAACAACACGCGAAAGTGGGTTCTCCTCGATGAAAAGAAAGGAAGGCGTTCGATACAGTTCCGCACTATCACCTGATAAACAAAGTAAGAGCCTACGGAACATCAGACCAGCTGTGTGGCTGGATTGAAGAGTTATCAGCAAACAGAACACAGCATGTTGTTCTCAATGGAGTGACGTCTACAGACATTAAAGTATCCCCTGGCGTGCCACAGGGGAGTGTTATTGGACCATAGCTTTTCACAATATATATAAATGACCTAGTAGATTGTGTCGGAAGTTCCATGCGGCTTTTCGCGGATGAAGCTGTAGTATACAGAGAAGTTCCAGCATTAGAAAATTGCAGCGAAATGCGGGAAGATCTGCAGCGGATAGGCACTTGGTGCAGGGTGTGGCAGCTGACCCTTAACATAGACAAATGTAATGTATTGCGAATACATAGAAAGAGAGATCCTTTATTGTATGATTACATGATAGCGGAACAATCACTGGTAGCAGTTACTTCTGTAAAATTACTGGGAGTATGCGTGCGGAACGACTTGAAGTGGAATGATCATATAAAAGTAATTGTTGGTAAGGCGGGTGCCAAGTTGAGATTCATTGGGAGAGTCCTTAGAAATTGCAGTCCATCAACAAAGGAGCTGGCTTACAAAACACTCGTTCGACCTATACTTGAGTATTGCTCATCAGTGTGGGATCCGTACCAGGCTGGGTTGACTGAGGAGATAGAGAAGATCCAAACAAGAGCGGCGCATTTCGTCACAGGGTTCTTCCTGTTTCTCGCTCACAATACCTACCCTTTCTGGGGTATAGCTCACGTACGATTTCAGGGTGTGAAGCATAGATTTCACAGAAGCGTCCAACATTTTGAACCTCTACAGCATGTTTCCTACTAAATTAGCGTAAAAGGGTCTTAGCTGTTGCCGACAAACCCGTTGGTAACTTCTTTAAAGAATGTAGAAGCTGATATTTTAATGTCTTTAATACAGTAAAACATCTTTTATACGTTTTTGAAGGAGGATGCTAACATTAATGTACAAGTGAGATTAACGTTAAAATGAAACTTTATAATATATTTCTGTTAAAATCCAAGTGCATGCAAGCACAACGTACATATATTGTACAGTAATAGATACAGTAGTTCAAATAGGCTTATGCCTAAGTTATGGACAATTAAAGTTATTCAAGTCTAAAGAATGAATCAACTGTAGTTTGTTTTTTGGAATCAACACTGCATTAATAAACTAAGTTTTCATTGCAATCACTGTGCACATCTTGTCATCACTAATGTTTTTTTGATCTTCTGTAACTTTGTGTTGCTTCCAGTGCAGTAAGTGCTTCTGACAGAGAGGGAGGGTCCACAGGTTCACCATCCGATTCTTCGGATTCCTCATAAATATTTATTTCGGTTGATACTGGCACCACTTCTTCAATTATTTCATCCTCATTTTGTAAACAACACACGGCAGTGTAAGCATCACACTCAACGAAATCATCAAAATCAATTCCTTTTGAAATACGAGCCCAGTTATTGTCTTCTGGTATATCGAAATCTACCTCAAAGTGTTCAACATTTTCGGGAACAGCTTGAGTTCCATCTTTTGTGCTGCCAGCTTTTCGAAAGCACTTCCGTATTGTATTTGTCTTAAATTGATACCAAGCAGTCCTCATATACTGCATCACCTAGATAAGAAAAATAAATAAAAAAGCTACATATACAATCTGCACTGAATGTAATTTAGCCTATAGATTTATTAAAAAATTTTAGTGAATTTCAGAGAGACCTGAAAGGGAATGCTATACATACGTAACGTATGTGCAAAGACTGTCCTAACCTACAATGAAATTCTTTGGTTTACCTGCAACACGCCCAATTTAGGATCTTCCATTCCTCTGTCGATATGTGCGACGACACGTTGACCCACGATTTCCCTTTGTGGCCGCGATATTGCCCAAGTGCAGGGGTTGAACATGGCTCGTGCAGTTTGCTGCAAAAAGTTACAGGGGTATCACACGAAGTACAAAAGATATCTAGAGTGGTGGTTGGAGGGACGGGAATTGGTCACACTCCGCAGAGATGTTCAGTGCCTTGTATAGCGCCACTCACGGCTGCGCTAGTGGTGGCACCTGTGGCTGCAGAACCGCTAGCGCACCGCCGCAAACTCTCTGGTGTCCATGGACAAATCAGCCAACAGAAGAAGAAGAAGGACATCTGTCCCCCACCTCTCAGGTTGGTAATGGGAACACCAAACCCACGTAACCATCGCCACAGCCCAGTTGTTCCCACCTGCCATCACCGCCTCCGCTTCCTCAGACAGTTCGCCCCCGCCGCCCTTGGCGCATACCACTACCTGCAGCAGACGCACCCTCATCAGCCCCATCATCGACGGGGTGGACTCCTAGTTGTAGCACTAGTAATAGTAATATTGATTATTCTACGGCTAGCGGTAGTGCTCTCACCCAACCTAATGATAGCGAAGAACATCAGAATAATGG
Organism: Schistocerca piceifrons; assembly: GCF_021461385.2. NCBI lineage: Eukaryota > Metazoa > Arthropoda > Insecta > Orthoptera > Acrididae > Schistocerca > Schistocerca piceifrons. Next base: position 561,450,730 of record NC_060143.1, read on the forward strand.
TATAATGACCCATCTACAATACTCAGCAGTTGCTAGAGCTTTTGACGGGTGTATTTCATAAACAAGGATTGAGAATCCAGGTGGGAGGTATCACGACGCTGTCGGGTTTTTCGAAGCATGCCTCCCTGTCTTGAAGCCCGAGCTCCTCACAGTCCTAGACGATCCGAGATTTAATGCCATTAAATGCAGCTCAGTACTCTGCTGCGAGCTAAAGCACCCACCTAAACATCCTGGTGCTGCAGAGGCTACAACTCTGCACTATATATGGGGTGATAATGGTATTGTTTCTCAGAGTACATCCATTGCTGAGTGGTGTCATGACTCCACTTTGAGTGCTATTATGCTGATTACGCTCGCCTTCAAATTTTGAGAAATGGAGGGGTCCTACAACACTATACTTGTCCTGCTCATCTGACTTGTTCAAAAATGGTCAAATGGCTCTGAGCACTATGGGACTTAACATCTGTGGTCATCAGTCCCCTAGAACTTAGAACTACTTAAACCTAACTAACCTAAGGACATCACACACATCCACGCCCGAGGCAGGATTCGAACCTGCGACCGTAACAGTCGCGCTGTTCCGGACTGCGCGCGCCTAGAACCGCTAGACCACCGCGGCCAGCTCTGACTTGTTGTTATTCTGCTGCATGAACCGATATTCCAGTATTATTCGCCTCAGATTTAGGTATGTCCTGAATCTTGAAGGGGAACTCGATACCATTGAAGTTAAAATATGTCTTAATATCATGGACTGCGTAACTGTTCGGATGCTCACGATTGTCTCTTCAATCACACTTTGTTTCGCAAGCCAGGACTGACCACACAAAACAAGCATCATTTTGTATTTTCGACAATAATGCATGCCTTCTTTTAGCTAATATCTTTAGGGAGCATGATATAGTTAGACCCTCCATTTACCAGATCATAGACATGGATATGGATGTCAATGTGTGGTATATTGCTGAGCGCCTTAGCTGACCCTCTAACTTCCATCTTGGAAAACCGGGCCATAGTAGCACTCAAAGTGGAGTCATGACACCACTCAGCAATGGATGTACTCTGAGAAATAATACCATTATCACCCCATATATAGTGCAGAGTTGTAGCCTCTGCAGCACCAGGATGTTTAGGTGGGTGCTTTAGCTCGCAGCAGAGTACTGAGCAGCATTTAATGGCATTAAATCTCGGATCGTCTAGGACTGTGAGGAGCTCGGGCTTCAAGACAGGGAGGCATGCTCCGAAAAACCCGACAGCATCGTGATACCTCCCACCTGGATTCTCAGTCCTTGTTTATGAAATACACCCGTCAAAAGCTCTAGCAACTGCTGAGTATTGTAGATGGGTCATTATACCATTATTCTGATGTCCTTCGCTATCATTAGGTTGGGGGAGAGCACTACCGCTAGCCGTAGAATAATCAATATTACTATTACTAGTGCTACAACTAGGAGTCCACCCCGTCTATGATGGGGATGACGAGGGTGCGTCTGCTGTAGGTAGTGGTATGCGCCAAGGGCGGCGGGGGCGAACTGTCTGAGGAAGCGGAGGCGGTGATGGCAGGTGGGAACAACTGGGCTGTGGCGATGGTTACGTGGGTTTGGTGTTCCCATTACCAACCTGAGAGGTGGGGGACAGATGTCCTTCTTCTTCTTCTGTTGGCTGATTTGTCCATGGACACCAGAGAGTTTGCGGCGGTGTGCCAGCGGTTATGCAGCCACAGGTGGCACCACTAGCGCAGCCGTGAGTGGCGCTACACTAGGCGCTGCACATCTCTGCGGAGTGTGACCAATTCCCGTCCCTGCAACCACCACTCTAGATATCTGTTGTACATCTTGTGATACACCGGAAAAATACAAGAAAAATAAGTTTAATAATGTAGATTTGAAAAGTAAATAATAACAACAAATGATGCTAATTATTTGTTGTAATGTTAAAGTTCCAAAATATTCACCGTCTCCACTCTGGCTTGAGGGCTTGAGCAACTCAACAGCGCATTCACTCAGGTCTCCCACTCACTCCGATATCTCCTCCACCTCATCTTAAAGGGTCAGATGGCTGCGCCTTTCGGTTTCTTCCCCTGCAGCGGCCGTCATCTGATGAACCCAATCACGGATTTCGCTCCCGTCTTGGTCTGAGTGCTTCACACCCTCAGCAACTCCCTCCCTATCCATAGAATCATCTAGAAAGAAAAGAAAATATCTCGGACAACTCAATGTAGGCACTTAGAACACCACTATATACTACACAAAATTATTTTATCTAACAAATACATTTTACAAATGTACTTACAATCGTGCTGTGTTTCAGCCTTCTCAACCTCTAGCTGATGAGCCAGCTCTGCCAGCATACGGGGGATAAATTCTACAAAGACGGAAAAGTGTGACTATAATATCCAGTATGGAATAAAATTTCTATACACACGGACATTGAACACATACACACACACACACACAAACACACACACACACACACACACACACACACACACACACACACACACAAACAATCTGTTAAAGGACGTCGCAGTGTGTGGGCTGTGGCCCAAACGTTTGCCACAAAGGCAGTGAACACATAACACAGACATAATCCGTTAAAGGACAAAACAGCCCGTGGACTGTGACCCAAACGAATATTTGAACACAGAAAAAGTACTTACCAGGTAATTGGTCTTCATCTCCTTGGAGGCACTTCCCGCTGCTGCTTCTGTCGCTGCTGCTGCTGCTGGTACGCATCATCTTGATGGAAGTACGAGCCATAGAACTATGTGAAAGTCGGAGGAACGAGCTGCAGAACTTTGAGAAACTTGGAGAAGCGCAGAAGCAGAATGAGGGTGAGTTCGGTTGTGGCTCAACTTCGATGAATTCGAATCAAGTCAGTGATGCAGTAGCCAATCAGATAGCTGCATTCTAGGGATGGGGGACGGGTGGCGCTACGTCATGAATGAATAATGACCGCGATCCTAGTGGGAGAACCTCAAACTTCTCACTGGATCACTGAACCTCCAAGTGATACATTCAGTTATCAAATTACATTAAAATTGGATTCGAATTAAGGACTGGGTTAATTAATACAGAATTTTTTTAATTGAGTTTGTAGTTGACACTGAATCTCCGAGTGTTATATTAATTTTCTTTCTTACAGAATATGGTGGATAATGAACTGTCGGATGTGAGGTAAGGAATGTGAGCTACTTTCATGGTATATGGCGTTCCCTGCAATCTATTAATACACTGGGAATGATGGTGTCTCTCACTCATTCACCGCATGCGTTAAGAGCGGCCAAATATTCTTACAAGCTTTGGGTTCTGGAATATATTGGAGCCAAACAACTACTGTCTTCGAGGGCGATTACAAACTATATACTCTAGAGTGAATGCAGCAAGCATTTCCCATTGTGATAAATAGGTGTAGTTTTGCTCTCCTGATCTTATTGAATACATTGACAGAAGAATTCATACTATGAGTGAAGATGCTATTTGGAATACACACTGGATGACATTGAATTCAGCCTTTGAATCTGAAGTCAGTATGTGTATATTACGAACTCATCTGAGGAGAATGCAATTAGACACATTCTTGGTCAAGGATTTATTGTATCTCTCTCAAAGTCTCTGAGCTTAGTGATTTTTGATCGTGAATACTATATATGTGTAATTCTATGTTGCTAGTTTTAAGACTAGTGTTAGTTAGATTTAGCTTAGCTTTGTAAACACTGAAGAAAATCATTTAAGAAGGCTTGCGATGATAAAATGGTGAATTTTTCTAGTATTTAGGAATGGTGTGCAGCAAAAAAGATGAAATTCTGGACTATTTTGGTAAACAGCTTACGTAAGGGCAGGAATTCTTCTACAGAAACTTCAGGAAAGCGAACATTAAGTTTCTGTGGTGCACTATAGTTTTTCTGAGAGTTCGACTTGGTTCTTATTTTCACATAGTGTTGTGACTTGAGAACTTTGTTATATGCATCAGCTACATATCACACATGTTCTGTCAGAATCGCTACCAGGTTTCTAGAACACAATCTGTGACATCAGTATGCGCGTGCACACAGGCTACACACCTCAGACATGTTCCGTTAGAATGGCGAGAGACCGAAAGCAGTCAAACAGATGTGACAGATGACAGAGCTCACTGGTGGTGGTACTATGTACTAGGTCCAGACCTCATGGCGAACACATGGTTTCCCGCCATCTTGAATAACAGTATTTTCATCATCAGCTGACCTCATGACAGTCATCTTGGATTAAGTCATTGTGACAGAACTTTTGGGGCACCCTGTGGGGTAGTGCCCCCTGGGTTGGGTGTGACATCACCGACGCCACCTTGGATGGCGTCATCATGACGCAACTGTTGAGACACCCTGTGGGACAGAACGACCCTTGTCCCAATACTTGTGCTGTGTACTGTACAAACTGATTTGTCTTACTGTAAATATGTTCTTATTTTTTAATTTAACCAAACAGATAACACGTATCAGTTCAAAACACAGTCCATGGTTTAAAATATTCTTCTAGTAATCCCTTGATTTATTAATAGTTGTTACATAACAAAAATCACTAAAAGAGAAGAAAGAACAGGGGGGGAAAGGAATTCATTACTTCCTACTGCTGCAAAAGTGTTACTGAACCATTAACCGTGACATATCTGCTAAAGTTACTGTTTCTATGACTACTATCACAACACGTCCCTCGTTTCTTCGTTCATTATGGTCATCGTTTCCTCTTGAAGCTAAGCTGTCAAAGATGTTAAAATTTTCGCTTCTGGATCTTGCCTAAAACCTGGTTTGGCACGACTGCATTTCCCATGTTTGTTACCTCCCAGAACTGAAAGAATCCGTATTACTAATAAAACGAATGAGATACATGGTGTGTTATGGAAATATTAGGATGAAACTGAATTTGATCAATCGCCAAAACAAAATTAATGACAGTTTCAGAAAGGACAATGTTTCCTTCCTATACTGTCATTAGATGTATTTATGCACCACGATTGCCATTTCTGCTGGTTATACCATTTTCTAGTGATAGCTGTGACAACATTAAATTGCTTGAAGAGCAGTTCAAAGATAGGAACAAGTTTCTTTAAAAAATCCTTTTTAAATGTAGCTCTTCCTTCCTCAATCTGACGTGCGTCAACGATGTTCACACACGCACACACGCATACACACACACACACACACACACACACACACACACACACACACACACACACACAAACACACACACACAGGCACACACACGCATGTAGTTCATAATGTACAGTTTCCCTCGCCTCTCCTTCAATCAGAGCCTGGTATTTTAGCCACCATTAAAATGAAAGAGCCAGCTGTAATTTAGCCCCATCACGGCCCTGCTCGAAAGTATCTAAACGACCAGAATTATTTATTAAAATTACGTCACAAACCTCTGTTTTTGTCCCTTGAGTCACAGTCCAGCGTTATCAAAAAATAGTTCAGATGGCTCTGAGCACTATGGGACTTGACATCTGAGGTCGTCAGTCCTCTAGACTTAGTACTACTTAAACCTAACTAACCTAAGAACATCACACACAACCATGCCCGAGGCAGGGTTCGGATCTACGACTGAAGCAGCACCGCAGTTCCGGACTGAAGCGCCTAGAACCACTCAGCCACAACGACCGGCCTTATCGTTTTAGCCACGATTAAAGTGAAAGGGCCTATTACAATTTAACCTAATCTGGGCTGTGCTTAAAAGTATCCGAATGATCTGAAATATTTATAAAAAAATATGTTACACGCTTTAATAAGAATCTGAAGTGCGTATAATAATGACAGTATTGTCCACTATGAATCCACTGTTGACTTCAACAAGTCGTTTATGTACTGGATAACCTGTCACATTGAAGCAGTAGAACGAGCAGAAAACATGTTAGCCACAGATAACTATAACCATCATTAGCTTATGCAGTGCACCTAACGAATTAGCGATACGTAGTTGTCGAGTATGAGTTGTACTGTAAATACTATTGTGCAAAGATTTAAAAAAACGGGAAATAAAAACCAAATACCGATTGAAGCTCCTCTCGTTTGTCTTTACCAACAGATGGCTGCCCTGGTAAAAAGTTCAATCTTCGATATGAGCAATTCACTGTGTTTAAGACACAATAGAGCCTCAAAATAAATGTTTTCCGCGTCTATGACGCTTCTGAAGTAAAAATATATCAACGATGTAAAAAGTACAGTGTCTATGTCATGTATCTCCTTTATCATTTTCTACACAGACATGTATCCGTCGATTAGTGGCTATAACATTATTCTCAACTCTTATGTAATTGCTCCACTGATATTTCCATGCATAAAAGTTACAAATAACATGATAAACTAACAACTGACGTTAGAATCTAACCCTAAGAGATCACTGTCGTAAGTCTAACCCAAACAGTCTTGTAACTGCAGCAGATATATGTTAGCTGAAATACTATACTATGCTATGCTATGCAGCCATACACTCACTCCATACACACCCAGGTCGAACACCACGACCTTACCCTCCAATCTCCTGATGACATCTCCCGCAACGCTGCCTTCCTGCACCAGACCTTGTCTAACGCCATCGCCACCAATATCCCTACCAAAGCCATCCACCCTCACCACCCAACCTGCTCCGGTCACAGGTTCGAATGCTGCCTCGGGCATGGATGTGTGTGATGTCCTTAGGTTAGCTAGGTTTAAGTAGTTCTAAGTTCTAGGGGACTGATGACCACAGATGTTAAGTCCCATAGTGCTCAGAGCCATTTGAACCATTTGAACCGCCCAACCCTGCCCCCACAGGCCATCCTACTCCTTCGTGAATCGCGCCGCCTCTATCGCTCTCTTCTCCACAGTCGTGACCAGGACACACCTCCCAGCCACTGGCAACTACAACGACACATCGGCAATATGATTACTGCGCAGAAACGCCATGCTTGGCTACAGACATGTACACAACTCAACGCCAAGCTCCCAATGAACTCTTCTCCCAATGAACTCTTCCAAGTATTAGTCTGCTTTCCTCCGTCTTACCTCTCCACCTAGATGACCGTCCCTTTCCTGACAACCTCAGTAAGTCAAATCACTTTTCCTGCCACCTGTCTGATGTCTTTTTCATTCCAGATAATCCCTAATTTGATTATTCCTTTTTCCCTGACGTCATCGACCATACGGATACCGCTGTTCCTCCTCCTACTTTTAGCGTCCACTACTTGGGCCACACACCACCATCTGAACACTCCCATCACTACACAGGACATTAGCCTCACACTCCTCACTAAACGCAACACCACTTCCGGCCACAACCACGTTACCTACCACCATCTCAAATACTGCCCTCCGTCCTACCTTGCAGTCTTTGCCACCCTATACAATGTAATCCTTGCCAGCAGCTTCCACCCCGACCTGTAGAAAACGTCCTGTGTCCTGATGTTCCCCAAACTCAACAAGCCTCCATCTGATGATTCTTCCTACTGCTCCATATGTTTCACCTTGGTGTTCAGCAAGCTCTTGGAATGCATCTTTACCCGGCGCACCCATCACCACCTCCACCGACACCACCTCCTCCCCAACATCCAGTGTGGCTTTCGACCTTAATTCTCTGCCAGTTTTTGTCTCCCTCGACCTCGAAAAGGCCGTGTATGGCATCCCGGTCTCCTGTTTAAACTCCAGACCTACACCCTTCCTATCAACTATGTCTGTCTGATTGCCTCCTTCCTCTCCTGCTGCCCCTCCTATGTTACCATCCATAACGCTGATTTCTGCAACTTCTACCCCTCTGCAGGTGTGGCCCAGGGCACTGTCCTCTCCCCTCTCCTCTACCTCCTGTATACAGTGGATATGCCCCAACCTATCCCTCCAGTACACCTCCTGCAGTATGCCAATGACACTAACTTCCTTGCCCTCGCTCCTACCCTTCAACAGTCCCAACGCCTTCTCCAGAATCACTTCGACCTTTTTGCTGCATGGTGTAACCAGTGTCTCCTGAAAATCAATCCTTCCAAGATGCAGGCTATCATCATAGGTCACATCACTCACTCCTTCTAGCTCCTTGATTTTTCCCTTACCATCTTCACCTGTCCTGTCTGCCTCTCCCCCACCCTCACCTACCTTGGCGTCACCACTCACTGTCACCTCACCTGGATTCCTCATCTCCACTCTATCCAACCAAAAGCCAACAACCGCCTCTGCCACCTCAAACTCCTCTCTGGCTGGACATGGGAGTTGAACCCATCCTCCACAGCTACAAATCCTTAATCCATCCCATCCTCTGTTATGCCTGTCCCACTTGGATATTCGTCCTCTCCCCCATATTGTATAATTTCCTCCAGATCCTCGAGTACCATGCACTCTGCCTCGCCTTCCGTATACGCCTTCTGTCCCCCATGCAGATCCTCTATGACCTGATTCCCATCCCCCATCTGGTCCTTTTCCTCGAACTTATCTGCATCCTCTACACCTCCCATCATCTTGTCCCACTCATCCCATGGTTTCTCCTCTCCTCTCCAATCCCCATCCTCTGCTGTGCTTCCGCCATTGTAGCCCCCCTACCCTCCACCTCTACACCCTTCCTTTCCCAAGGTGGTTTCCGTCGACTCCCCATCCCGGATGATGCCCTCTCTCCCTCTATTTATCGATCCTATCAACTACGATCCTTACCTTCCCCTCCCTTCCTCCTTTTCCTAGGCTCCCACTCCCACCCCTTCCATCCTGTTCTTTCCCCACCTACCCTCTCTCTGACTCCCTTCTCTCCCCCAAGTCCTTTTGCTCTCCCCTCCACTGCCTTTCCCAATCCTTCTTGTGCCCACTCATTCCCCCCTTTTCTATGTCCCCTCCCTCCATTTGGCTTCCCCTTTTTTCTTTTCCTCTCCTCCCCCCATATCCCCCTCATCAGTCCGGGTATCCCCCGCCCCCCCCATCTGCCACCTTGTCGCCTCTATAGTGCTGTTTCAAGTGAGTGTTCAATGTTATACGTCCTCGGTCAGTGTTGCGAACAGGCACCATACTGTCGCTAGTGTGTTTTTTATCTCATGTGAAAAGAAACCAGACTGTCGTCATGTTTTTTAATTGTTCCTGTCTATTTACTATGTGTTTTTATCAGCATCACCGACCGTTTTTTTATATTTTTTTCGTATCTCTTTTTCCATATTTCAGTTTTTACCAGCCACTACTTTATCACCTGCTGTTGTAGTTCTCATATCTCCTGATTCTGTTTTTTACCTTTTCTGTAGGCTGCAGAGCGGCGTATTGTGCTGCTGCCAGCTCCTCCTTCCCCCCCCCCCCCTTCCTGGGGGGGGGGGGGGAATCGAAAGCCAATAAAGAAATAAAAATCCATACACTTATGCAAATAGGTAGTCTAATTTGCTGGCTGAATGTAAGATAATTATACTTTCTCTCGCTATACACCTTCGAATTAAGTACCTCCACATTGGAATTGTTCTCAGGCACCATTGGGTGATAAAATACAAAAATGTAATCGGTGACGCTGACTAGCAATCACTGCTTTTATTACAAACGACTCAGACCCATTATATGTTATGTGCAATAGCAACTTTCGACCATAGTTGCAATAGCTGCTAATCGGAACTTCGTTCCAACCCTCTCTAAACGTTTGATGACTGTGTTCGCTATAATCAATTATTAAATAACACCAACATCTAATAAAAATGTGAGGTGTTAAAACATACACTCACACACGCAACATAGCTGAAGAAGCTGTAGCATGTAAACTAAATTTTTTTTTCGTAATAGACAACAATAACTTCTCTTGTGCTTTGACGTACAGCAGAACCAAAGACGATTACCGAGTTGAAACATCTCCAAAGTAGATGATGTAACAAGACAGAGACCATGTCTAGAAAGTAAAGTCCTTGACAAATTGATTTATCATTAATCGGCACGCACGCACACACACACACACACACACACACACACATACACACACACACACAAACACGTACACAATCACACGCGCACGCGCGCACGCATACACACGCGCTCACACACACACACACACACACACACACACACACACACACACACACACACACACAGCGTGTATGCCTATCATAATGCGCAAGTATAATTATAGACCATTACAAAATTCGAGAAAGGGAAATTCTACTATTCCTCGAAAATTGTAAGACTGCGCAACAACAATGAACCTTGAAGTTAAATATTTCGACATCTAAATTGTCTGTATTACTTATCAGAACACGTGAATCTCACATGCTTATCGCATTGTGCACGTATAACTACATATCTCTACGAAAATTGAAGCAAAATAAAATCGTGTTGTTTCTCAAAATATGTAAGACACCTCAAGCTTTGCAAGCACTATGAACGCTCAAATTTCCATATCCACACTGTCTGAATTACGAAACGTGCAGATCGTTTAGTGACACTTATTAAATAAATTACGTGTTAGAACACTACAGTCGTTCGAACGTTGCACCATGCATCACAGTCTGTAAACACATAAAAACTGTTTGAAAAAACACACACATACAGCTACTGTGATACTAACTTACAGCTTAAAATGCACCAAGAATTAGCAATTAAACCATATGGTCCCAGAGAGTTTTTCAAATCTCATACACCTATGACGTAATGTATGCAGACTGAAGTGCCGAATGAAAGTTTGTACCAAGATTGGGATTCAAACCCGTGTCTCCTGCTCACGAGGCACATACGCTAACCACTACGGCACACTGACACAGTGGATTTGCACAGCTGCACAGAATACCCTAGGACGTCCCTCCTCATTTCAAATTCTGATTCACGCCTCCTCCTAAACTCCAACAGTATTACATAGTTCCTCTAATTGTATTGGAACAGCACCTCAGCATGAAACAAAACAGGGGATCCTGCTTGAAACTCAGGCATAAATGCTTTAATCAAATGAATGTATACAGGCCGACTGCATGGGCTTAGACATGAATGGGAATTTGGACTGAAAGTGGGAGCATGCTAGGACAGACCAATGCTCGGCTAGTAGGCAAGATTCCCAGTTTCGTTTGATGCTGAGGTGCTATTGCAACTCATTTGGAGAAACTCTGCAATGCTGTTCGAGTTGAGGGAATTTGGATTGAGGAGGAAGTCGCGCTGGGCTAATATGTGCAGTTGTGCAAAGCCAGTGTGCCAGGGTGGAGTTATGATTAGTGCACCTGCCTAGTTAGCAGGAGGCGTGCTGACAGGAGATATACATCAAATAATTACCGCTATTACTCTCACAAGTAAAACTGATTTATAATACTGGTGTTTTTATATTCCTATCACACCCTGCAAACAGTCAACTATTTATGTACCTACATGACTTATTAAAAAACACATATTTCTCTCACTGACAACATCAAATTTATCTAGAGCAATACTACAGATCTAACTTACAGTCTAAAGTATGCCCAGAGTTAGCAAAGTAAGTCATCAACTCCCGTTGTTGCCACGCGGCGTATCCGCGCGGTCTCAGGCGCCTTGCCATGGTACGCGCGGTTCTCCCCGTCGGAGATTCGAGTCCTCCCTCGGGCCTGGGTGTGTGTGATGCCCTTAGCGTAAGTTCAAGTTAGATCAAGTAGTTTGTAAGCCTAGCGACCGATTACCTCAGCGGTTTGGTCCCATAGGAACTTACCACAAATTTCCATTTCCTTCCGTTGTTACACAGTGGAAACTGTATTACCTCTGTAGTACTCGTTTTACAACGTTTTACCCTCGTTAAAGCGAGCAGTACCAACAGAGAAAATATTGCGTAATTCATTGATATCAGAGTTTATCTGCAGTAGGTGACAGTTAATGGATGTGTCAATTATTTGGGGTGTCACCTACTGGAAAAGGAGGCTCTTTTACTTTAATGGCGGCCAAAACAATAGCTCGCTTGGAAGAGAGGAGTGGGGGGTGTTACATTATGCAACGTGTATTTACTTGTGTGTCTGTGTATGTGTTCAAAGTTACTGACAACCACAACTTTATTTTTCAAACATTTCCTGCTAATTTTTGAAACTTCTGAGAATTTTTAATATTTCCTTCCATCTTGGTAACATTTTAACGAAAGATGCCTGACTTGTAACCTGACACTTATTATGTCGTCAAAAATTGTGTGTGGATTCATGATATTATCGACAGGTCAGTGACCTAGGTCAAGTTCAATAACGTAACTGACGTGACGTCACAAAATTAAATAAAGGTAGCTTGAGTCGCCATTTCTTGCAGTCTATATGTTCGTTCAACCTGTGTGATAATTCGGTGTCATCTGTGTCTGTGGCTGTTTGCCTGCTGGAAAGGGTGGATGGACGTTCGTCAACGCCGTTGTGCAGACTTCGTGTCTGATAACGGAGTGTGATGCAGATTTGAAATACCCCACACAGCTGACACAAACGGATGAGGTGGATACAAGCCACATGGCCGCTGGAGTGGCTACAGCCAGTCACCTCCCGATACGAATTCCTTGAAGTCTAGTTACCAGTGCAAAATTTGACCCCCTATCCCATCTTCCCGTTTTTAAAAACTTCAGCTTTTCCACTTGTGACTAGTGCCAAGAATTTTGTGAAGAGTGTAGTCATATTCAAGTTTACAGTATGTAGTCGTTGACTTACTTTTGACATTTCTGGCTGTTTATAAAACACGTCTTACATTTTACCCTCAGGGTTGTTGTCTGTTTGCATGGTGGTGTGCTACGGAATGGCGTCGCATAGCTCGGTTCTCATTGTTCACCTGTGACGTACACTCATGAACCAAAAAAATAATGGCAACGCGCTTAATGGTATGCTGGTCCTCCTCCGCATCGCAATACAGCAGTATTTTAGGTGGAATGGGTTCGACAAGCCCTTTTTCGGCTTCCAGAGGTTTGTGGCAACAAATGTATGGGCACAGGTCATGCAGTTACCGTAAATTACGGGTTGGTTCTTTGTTGGAGTGGAGATGGCGCCCGATAGCATCCCGGATGAAATCTGGCCGGCTCAGATCACGTACACTTCGTGGTGAAGACATCAACGTCTACGTGAGTTCGCTATCACGCTTCTGAGAGCACTGTAGCACTCTCCTGCGTTTTTCTCACGGACAGTTAGCTGTCGCCATTGGAGAAGACATCAAGCGTGAAGGAATACAAGTCGACCGCAAAAAAGGCCACGTGATTTAAAGACCACGAAGTCCACAGCTATCATAGTGTCTACAATTACTACTATAACTCCTATGGCAGGTGAGACGAATCTCCTCAGCATAATAGGGCCCTACCGCACTGCGTTCCTGGCCTTTTGTATGTTTCGAGCATCGGTTCGCCTCGACCCGACCATCAGGCTGGATTATCAAGTAACGTCATTTGTCCGACCAGGCGACACGCGTAATTTGATCCACGGTCCAGTCTACATGAGCCTGTACGCACTGCAAACGTAGTTGGCGATTCGCTGGATCAACATAGGAACACGTAGGGTTCGTTTACCAAAGAAACCCGTGTTCAACGACATCCACTGAACGGTGACCTCCGAAACACTTGTTCCAGCAGCAGCTTGCCTGCTTACATGGCAGATGCTCTATCCATCTGAGTCACGGAGGACACAGAGGATAGTGCAACTGCCGGGACTTATCTCTGGCACGCCTCCCGTGAGACCCACATTCGCAGGTTATTGTCCCGCACTATATTCATACTGCCCCTGCGCATTATTACTCGCGGCGTTACTGCCGATTCCCGTAAGAGTTCGGGCACTGTTTGTGCATCCGCAAAGAAGAAGATGCTCAAATGGCCGGTGAGTCTTTTATATATATGTATATATATATGATGGTATCTATTCTTGCGGACACGTCCGAAGGAACAATGCCATCTTCATATATAACGAATTTCCTCTTTTAGGCGCCATATCAGTGCTAGGAAGATTCTTTATTCGTCTCTGTTCACCTTATATAAGAACTTTACTTACCGCATCACGTAGCCGCAATCCTACCAGTAGACATTCTGACTCCCGTTAGGGAGCGGTAACAATGTTTGTGCTCTTCATGGTGGAGTTCTATTTACAAAATGTTGTGGCTCTGGAGTTCAGTCCTACTTTATTGCGCAAATAAAACGATAACTCGAACACTTATGTCACAAAGTAAGAGATCATATTCTGTTCATTAAAACCAGTCCCTTTCTAATTTGATAAAAAGGAAGGAAGGAAGGTAAGGTTGAACGTCCCGTCGACATCGTCATTAGAGACGGAGCACAAGCTCGGACTGAGTCAAGGCTGGGAAAGAAAATCGGCCGTGCCCTTTCAAAGGAACCATCCCAGTATTTGCCTGGAGCGATTTAGGGAAATCATGGGAAACCTAAATCTGGATGGCGGGACGCGGGCTTGTACTATCGTCCTCCCGAATTCTATTCCATTGTTTTTATCGTAATGTAGCGTACTTAGTGAAGTTAGTTAATTTCAAAAAGATTCTTCAGACAGCGAGCTTCAAAGTATTTGAGGAATGGCTTCACGGAGACATAAAATGCTGGTTTTATGTATATTCAAAATTTTAGAAAACATTCTTGACTGGAGCACAGCGATCGGTATAAAATGTTAAAAATCGATAAAACCAGTGTCAGAGTTTTATTTATCGGCAACCGGTTTCGACCCTTTCCTCGGAGCATCTTCAGCCTTACACCGTTGTGTTAGTCATAATACGTATTCAGTATAGGAGGATGAAAATATGGCTAACAGCATCAAAAATGTAAACTACAAAGCATGATGTTACACGTTATGGCGGCTGGTGGCGGCAGACGGTGTGAAGTCCGCGAAAGTAGGGATGTCACTGCTGAATAAGGCAGCTCTGGACGAGATTATATACTGTAAGCTTCTCCCATCGCCTACAGCATTACAATACTGTTGAAAAATCACGCGTGAGATATAGTATATTATTGCTATAGTCAAATATATAAGAAAAACAGATACAGAAATAAATATGTAAATTACATACATTAAACATTACAAGTATATTCTGTCGTAATTGATTTAAATAAAAGAAACAAAATGACAGGCATGCAGTAATCGATACTGCGTGCAGATTGTCCCCTGTGGGCATTTGTATGTACTCGCTGCAGCAGAGACAACTGTTTTTGGCCGCTATAGCAAAGGCTTGCCAGTATCGATAGTCGCACAGCAGCGAGATCCACCGCAGGTACCATGGCAGAGGGCGGAATGCTGAGGAAGCAGCGGATGTGTTGTGGCTCGGAAGTCGATCTTCGAGCTTCACTTTTTCGCGACGGCAGCAGCGAAGACTTACTGCCTCAATGTGGCCTCCAGTGGTCACATAAGCCGCTTAAGCGATCGTTTCCATGCATTGTTCATTACTGTCAAAGATCCTGGTTATAAACTTGGACGATACGTTCTTCAAAATCTCTATATATTATTTCGTATTGAGGAAATATTCTTATAATAAAAAGAGTACATTAGTGTTATAAATAAATCTGACGTGAAAATGAAGCTCTCTAAAAATATACAAATGAAATAAAAGTTGTCACCACAGCAACTGATGACAGAACCGTGTAAATAAAGAAGCACGTTTAGCATCTGAAAAATACGTGTCGATTACACGAGTAAAATAGTAAATACCGTTGTATAAAACAGTTGGTCAAAATCTGTAGTATATATCAAAATTGTTAAAATACTTAGTATTTCTTTAAGAGTAAAAAGATTGGGGTGGCCATCTATGGGTATAACTATGGTACGATGGAATAGACAGTTACAATCTTCTTAGCTAGTGTTGGTGCCAATGTTAATTATCAGTAAACATAGCTCCTCATTTTTTTATTATAAAAGTATAATAAAAAGGCTGAGGCTATCCTAAAGCAAATCGTCAAAAAGTTAGGAAAAGTATCTTTCTCTAAAATCAAACTACTCGTTCAACAGCGATAATAGTTTATTTTTGATATGTTACATAAATTTCCATTTCCGCAAGGGTATCGATTAGTAGTCCCTTAGGCGTGTTATGTAGGATTCTCGAGATATTATCATTGGAATCTTCTGAATGGTCACTCTGCGACAAATGCTGGCCGAACAGTGTTTCCCTGCGAGAGGTACTTCTTTAAACGGCAACGCCAAATTTCTTCCTGTCTGACCAATTCAAAGAGTACCAGTTTCCGTTAAGGAACCCTCTTCTAACCTCGGAATGTTATTACAAGGAACTAAAAATAGGTGTGTGGTGTCACCGCCAGACACCACACTTGCTAGGTGGTAGCCTTTAAATCGGCCGCGGTCCGCTAGTATACGACGGACCCGCGTGTCGCCACTGTCAGTAATTGCAAACCGAGCGCCGCCACACGGCAGGTCTAGAGAGACTTACTAGCACTCGCCCCAGTTGTACAGCCGACGTTGCTAGCCATGGTTCACTGACAATCACGCTCTCATTTGCCGAGACGATAGTTAGCATAGCCTTCAGCTAAGTCATTTGCTACGACCTAGCAAGGCATCACCAAGTATATTGAAATGCAGATTATATCCGTACAAGAACGATGTTATACAATTATGGATTAAAGTTAAGTATTCC
The DNA here is from genome assembly GCF_021461385.2 of Schistocerca piceifrons. Classification (NCBI taxonomy): domain Eukaryota; kingdom Metazoa; phylum Arthropoda; class Insecta; order Orthoptera; family Acrididae; genus Schistocerca; species Schistocerca piceifrons. Next base: position 561,467,210 of record NC_060143.1, read on the forward strand.
AGAAGCTACGTACTTTTCTTTATAGCATTCATTACGTATCCTGTTTCAGACCTGACTCCAGCCTGCGTGAGTTTAAGCGCGTGCCTTTCGGCTTCCTCTCATTGTGTCTAGACTGTCTTGTCTAGACACAACAACGTGCCTTTGCGTCAGATACATAATAGTTTTCAGGTCAGCACAGTATTACACGTGCGTAATACATGGTCCTACGGTGATCACACAGATTGCAATTACAATGAAATGAATACCCCTAGCTGCATAAAGGCGTTGAAATAAGTCAACGGGGACAGTTGAAAATGTGTGCTGCGACCAGGACCGTGAGACCCACATTCCTAACTTATTGTCCAGGACTATTCATAGTGCCCCTGACCATTATACTCATTACTCGCGGCTTTTTGCCGATTACCGTAACAGTTAGGGTACTGTTTGTTCATCCGCACAGAAGAAGAAGGTCAAATGGCCGGTGAGTCAAGATGATATCTGTTCTTACATGTCCGAAAGAACAGATACCATCTGCATATATATCACACAGATTAATATTTGTATACTATATATGAGTAGGCATGATGCATAAAATCACTGCCACTTTGTAAAAGGTGGAGGGAAATACACTCCTGGAAATTGAAATAAGAACACCGTGAATTCATTGACCCAGGAAGGGGAAACTTCATTGACACATTCCTGGGGTCAGATACATCACATGATCACACTGACAGAACCACAGGCACATAGACATAGGCAACAGAGCATGCACAATGTCGGCACTAGTACAGTGTATATCCACCTTTCGCAGCAATGCAGGCTGCTATTCTCCCATGGAGACGATCGTAGTGATGCTGGATGTAGTCCTGTGGAACGGCTTACCATGCCATTTCCACCTGGCGCCTCAGTTGGACCAGCGTTCGTGCTGGACGTGCAGACCGCGTGAGACGACGCTTCATCCAGTCCCCAACATGCTCAATGGGGGACAGATCCGGAGATCTTGCTGGCCAGGGTAGTTGACTTACACCTTCTAGAGCACGTTGGGTGGCACGGGATACATGCGGACGTGCGTTGTCCTGTTGGAACAGCAAGTTACCTTGCCGGTCTAGGAATGGTAGAACGATGGGTTCGATGACGGTTTGGATGTACCGTGCACTATTCAGTGTCCCCTCGACGATCACCAGTGGTGTACGGCCAGTGTAGGAGATCGCTCCCCACACCATGATGCCGGGTGTTGGCCCTGTGTGCCTCGGTCGTATGCAGTCCTGATTGTGGCGCTCACCTGCACGGCGCCAAACACGCATACGACCATCATTGGCACCAAGGCAGAAGCGACTCTCATCGCTGAAGACGACACGTCTCCATTCGTCCCTCCATTCACGCCTGTCGCGACACCACTGGAGGCGGGCTGCACGATGTTGCGGCGTGAGCGGAAGACGGCCTAACGGTGTGCGGGACCGTAGCCCAGCTTCATGGAGACGTTTGCGAATGGTCCTCGCCGATACCCCAGGAGCAACAGTGTCCCTAATTTGCTGGGAAGTGGCGGTGCGGTCCCCTACGGCACTGCATAGGATCCTACGGTCTTGGCGTGCATCCGTGCGTCGCTGCGGTCCGGTCCCAGGTCGACGGGCACGTGCACCTTCCGCCGACCACTGGCGACAACATCGATGTACTGTGGAGACCTCACGCCCCACGTGTTGAGCAATTCGGCGGTACGTCCACCCGGCCTCCCGCATGCCCACTATACGCCCTCGCTCAAAGTCCGTCAACTGCACATACGGTTCACGTCCACGCTGTCGCGGCATGCTACCAGTGTTAAAGACTGCGATGGAGCTCCGTATGCCACGGAAAACTGGCTGACACTGACGGCGGCGGTGCACAAATGCTGCGCAGCTAGCGCCATTCGACGGCCAACACCGCGGTTCCTGGTGTGTCCGCTGTGCCGTGCGTGTGATCATTGCTTGTACAGCCCTCTCGCAGTGTCCGGAGCAAGTATGGTGGGTCTGACACACCGGTGTCAATGTGTTCTTTTTTCCATTTCCAGGAGTGTAGGTATTAGAATGTTTTCTCTACGGCATAAATGGGGTGATACATTCTTGTTATCATATTTATGCTGCAGCAGACGACCAGAAATTTAGCAGAATATTTTTTTTAAAATGATTTCTTTCTGCAGGAATGAGTATGCGGAGTCCTGAACCGAATTCAGTGACGAATTACTGAGAATCATCATTTTCGACAGCACGGATCTTTCTGGAAATTGCTGTACCAAGGCTCTGGAGTGTTGCAGGTGCGTCTACAAGAACTCTGTCCCTTAGATAATCCAAAATGAAATAATGATATTGGTTGACATCGGGACTGAAAGGCGACGATTCCACACCATGCCGGAATCACAGTATTCCGGTTGAGCCAGTTCTGTTCGTTGACGTCCCCATGGGGATAGGAGCGTACCTCATCTATAAATATTGCCCCTAACGGCTGTTTCATTTTCAAAGGCCCCAGTCATCGCATTTTCAAAAGAAATCGCTGTTTCATATCACTCTGCTTCAAAGGTAGGTGCAGATAAATTTCGTAAAAGAAATTTGATTTCTGTTTCATTACGCTAAGAAGGCACAGTCTTCACATCCTGATTTGCTGTTCTGAATGTAATTCTGATGTAGTCCGCTCCACACTGAACAGGGTTCGCTGTCGTTCCATGTTCTACCGGGCTTCAGCTGGGGCTGGTCGTCGTGACTGTCCATTGCTTGAGTCACGCAGGGATCCAGATTTTTCAAAACGTTTCATCAACCTGTAAAAAAAAAACACAGTGAAAACCCCAAAACCACTATCAAATGATGCTTAAATTTTGTCAGCGTTGTTGGAGTTTCTTTCAGTACTGTAATCTCACGGAGAAGTAGTCATTCCGGACGGTGCTGTTGAATGCGCGTCTCCCTATAACAACACATCCAGAATTTGTCTAAAATGTCCTGACGATCGACAAACGCTGTACCGGTATTCGTGATTTTTCTATGGAAAACAAACTGAGGCATTTTTAGCCCGGTATAGAATTTTCAGAGCTACAATACATCACAAGGAAACTCGTTTATGTCACACGGACACTTTCTAACACCTATTCTGCGCCAGCCTGTAGTAGAGAATATTCGGTACATACTGAAAGATTCTGGCTGTCCTGTTGCAATTCATTTTTAATTATTCAACCGCAGGAAGCGAGTCAAAGATGTTTACTCATATTTTTGAATCGGTGCACTCGCCGATTGTTGATTACAATCATTCCATTAAGTACCAGTTTGCTTCGGATTTTGCATACAACATACGGAACTGAAAATTTTGAATTACTTTAAAAATCCGATTTTGAATAATAATTCTACGTTTTCTTAACTCCTTTGCCTATCAACTTCAGAAAACAGATGCAGTTCACTTGTCCTGCCACAATTTCAAGCACCGTTTTCCATGACGGAACTGTATGACAACCAACTCCGCTAAAACCACTGTTGCAATTCAGATCAAAGGCATAGCTTCCATACGAAGATATTGGGATACGATTTTAGTGAGTTGAGTAATAATAATAGATTTTAGTTTATATCTTCTCTGTTATACATGTATTAAAATAAATTTGATTTATAGTAACACGTTTTACAAAATGAAATAATTATTTCGAAAAATTTTAATGAGAAAAATTAAATAAATAATTATGAAAACCTGGTTCTGAATGTACAAGGATCACATAGATAGTGTATCGTTGTCATACAATTTTACATCAAAAACAAATGTATGATTTTTCTTAACTTTGTGTGCGAAAACAGTATACTGAACTTATCGATAACGCGGGTCAACAAGAATTGAAGAGAAACATATACCAATTGATATGAACTACCGTCCCTTTAGTATGTTACAGTAAACTCGATCCTTCAAGGTATTTGTGCTGTAGAATCTTTGCACACAGTATTCTTGAAGTGTTAGTACACAAGAGAGCCACACATGTTAGTCCGTTTCATTTTTCTCTTGCAGTGGCAAGAATGGTCACTCGAAAGGGTAGTTACCGCGACCATGAATACACTGACACGTAACGACGTCAGTGTCTGCATAGAAGTCCAGGGAGAAGTGGAGAGGGTGTTGGGTAAATGATCGGGGTGCAGAACTCGACTTTTGTCGCAGTACACGCACAAAATTATTTCTATTATTGTTTCTAGTGTAAAGCTGTCACGCAGAGCTCACAGCGTAACTGGAGATTCCCACGAAACAGTTTCCCGGCAAAGCCCTCCACTCTGTCGGGTCTTCCCCCTCGCCGACCAACACGGTCACTGGTTAGAGTCATTGACCGCACCACGAATACAGCGATGTGCAAACGAACAAAAACACCTGAGGGCAGGGTGAGAAACGCCGGATGAGCTGAGCCGACGAGCCGTCGCTAACATTCCGTAGGATGGGGTGTTAGGGCACGGGAGGGGAAAGGGGGGGGGGGGTGGATGGCGTCGGTACAGCAGCGCGCATAAATATTCAATTAGCTGTGTCCCAGCCCGGGCGAGAGTAGCGTTAATGTCACTAACTGCTCTCCTGGCGCCTCAATCGCTTCCCTTCCCTCCAAACGACCCCCCCCCCCCCTGTACTCTCCACCTTCCCCCACCCCGTACGCCCCACGGGCTCGGTGCCCATTTAATTATTCCAATCAGATGTGAGTGTCCGGGTCGCGTTTGGTTTCGCCGAATTACGGCAGCGCCGGCGGGCGGAAGCCGACCGCCCATTGAACTGCCGTGCCGGTGAGTGAGCGCTGCAAATCAACAACACGGCACGCCGGGAGGCTGGGAGGCTGGGAGGCGGCGCGACTAGAGCGCACCTCGCGGGGCAAAATTCGCATTCAGCACGGGGGCGCCTCGCGGTAGCTGCTGCCAACATTCCAGCTCCGATGAATAAAGGACGTGAGCAGCGCCGCCAACGCCCAGTTCACTGCACTATACCCGCCGTGCTTGTTGATTATACAGCGGGGAGAAAACGCTGTTAATTCCCTGGTTTGAACTCACCAGTTTTGATTCTTTTTCTCACTCATCTTTATGGAGATGTAGGATAATACCGGACATGCGAGCTATATCGAAATTATATGGTTTTCTGAAGTTTCTTAGATCATTCTTCAAAGTAATTAAAATTATGATACATTATTTAATACTATTTTATCATCAAAATACACTCTTTGATCAACAGTAAGCGGGTACGACTTAGTGGACATTACTATGGGGATAATCCATCCTTTGGGTTTATAACTGCTTCGACTCTGCTGCTGACAATTTCAGAGAGGTGTCGCTATTTCTGTGGAGAAGTGGTAGCACATTCTACCTCAAAATCCGAAACCAGATAATCTATTGAGATTTATTATTTGTTTATTTGTGTACTGCGATTTACAAAGAACCTACCACATAGTTACTAAAACAAGTCGTATTTTTACAATATGAAATTTCACATGTACAGAACTTGAGACTTATTTGATATGTACTATTTCTAATAGCGATTAATAAACTGCATCCTCAAACGCTTATAGACGTGTAAGTAATCAATTAAGAATCTCACATTTAACGATCTATGAATAGGAGACAGAAATTTAGAAAAATGCAAAGTGGTTATGACATACTATCATTTTAAGACTTTTTGTAAAGTCGAAAAAAATTCTGAAATAACAACAATCTTGCACTTAAGATTGAGAAATGAAAGGTAATAGGGAAGTACATAACTTTGTATTAGATATTCCACCACTCATCTGATAATTTATGTGTACATAATGTCTTTTATTAGTCTTATATTACATCATTACATCATTTTGATTGAAAGTATTATTTTGCAGTTATGTCATTCAAGTTAAATTTATTCCTCAAGACGTTCCTACGTATGTTAAAATTACAGTTGATCCATTTCTGCGTTCCATAATTTAGCCTCATATTGCATCTAGGTTTGTATACAAATCTCACTGTTTGTATCTTTTTCAGCATCTGAGACAGTTTCTGTGTTTGTGTCTGTGCCTGTGTCATTCTAGATATCCTATTTCTGTGTCTCATTGTTTGCTCGTATCTGGGTATGTGTTTGTTCCTGTTTGTATAATTCATGTGAGATACGTGACACGTTATCTGTTATGTCATTCAGTATACTCTAATCGCCGACTGTCGTAGTATTTGTCCTGTGTTATAACACTCCGTTTGCGGTCGCATGTGTGTGAGTCTGCCACAGTGTAAAGTGACATACATAGTTCAGGAGTTCCTAGTTCTCCGAAAGTGCACACGGGTGTTCACCTGAGACAGAACCGATGGTGGTGTTCTGGGTATGGAGCACGGCCCGAGAGGAAAGGGATCATGCAGCGTGTGGGATCGATATTTTTCAGCCTCATTCGTTCCTTGATGTTTGAGAAAAAAGGTGTAGAGGCGACGCCCCTTTTCTGTCGAATCCAGTTCTATCTGTCAGGTATCATTTTACCAGAGGTTTAGTTGGCGGCTTTCTGTGATGTCCTCACTTATGATTTTAATTATGTCGTCGCGTCAGTCATTCTTCAACCAGTACGCTGCCGCTCTTTCACGGATGCTGATGTCAAAGGGGCACACCCCCATCACCACGCATAGTTCCTCCGTCGATATTGTGCCTTTGTCTCCCGGTGTCCTGAGTGGAACACTTCTTTGGCCACGTCTCGCAATGATTTTAAGTGTTGCAAGCCTCAGTCGATGTTCAAAGTTCAAATGGTTCAAATGGCTCTGAGCACTATGGGACTTAACATCTGTGGTCATCAGTCCCCTAGAACTTAGAACTACTTAAACCTAACTAACTTAAGGACATCACACACATCCACGCCCGAGGCAGGATTCGAACCTGCGACCGTAACAGTCGCGCGGTTCCGGACTGAGTGCCTAGAACCGCTAGACCACCGCGGCTGGCGATGTTCAAAGTATACTGTGGATTCGGATATGTACCTATTGCTTTTAAGGGTAGTCTATACTTTTGTAATGTCTGGGGATTCCTTTAAGTAGTAAGTACACCTCTTTACTAGCTGCAACTGCAAGTTTATTGTTTTACACTATTGAGTGATGTCTGCGAGGAGCTGCGTAGTCTATCGTTCTAAATGTCTTGTCTTGAGTATGTCGAAACCACTACGAGCAAATCGTCAGCGTCGGCTGCTATCCCCTTTATTCAATCATATCTTTTTTGGACTCGCATTCGGAAGGACGACGCTTCAAACGCGCCCCCAACCATTCTGATCTAAGTTTCCCGCGATTTCCTTAAATCATTTCAGGTAAATTCTAGGATGGTTCCTTTAAAAGGTCACGGCGGACCTCCTTCCCCATCCTTCCCTAATCCGAAGGGACCGATGACCTCTCTGTTTGGTCCCCCTCCCCCAAATCAACCAACCAACGATCTCTGTGTAGGTTGTCTATCAGTGGCTGAAGAGCAATTTATCGTAATATGGGTCTAGATACTGACCCCTGTGGGCACCTTAATGAGATGTTGGACGCTGCAATCTGGAGCGAAGCCGACGGTGTAGCTCATTCTAAAGGGTTTACGTTGGGTTCAGGTCGGGGCTCTTGGCAGACCAGTCCATTTCAGGAATGTTATTGATCACAAAGCATTGCCTCACTGATGATGCCTAATGACAGATGCATTGCTATACTGATGCAAACAAAAATCGCCCCCAAACTTTTCCTCTACCATACACAGTACAAAATGCTGTAGAACGTGTACGTATCGAATCAAATTTAACGTATTCTTAAGCGCAGTACAGGGACCACATCATAACCACGATAACCACCTCCATACCGTAACAGCACCATCTCCATACTTCACTTTTTGCACTGCACATGATGGCAGCGGAAGTTCTCCAGACGTTCGCCAAAGCCAAATTCTTCCATCAGGTTTACACGGGCTATAGCGCGATTCATCTCTTCAAACTTCATTTCCCGCCATCCATTATCTGGTGGCGTCATTCCTCCCGCTGATTTCATGCGATTTATTACAATCCCTTCCGCAGTGCTCCTTGTCCGTCAGTAAACGATTCTGTCTGGTTTTAATTTACCTGTGGTTGTTCCTTCGCGTCTCTGCTTCACTTCGCAATGAAATCACCAACAGCTGACGTGAGCAGCTATACAATGATATAAATCTCCACGAGGGAATTGTTATTCAGGTGGAATTCAATGAGCAGTCCATGTCCAAAGTCACAGAGCTTAGCTGAGAGGTAGCATAACCATGCAGTGGGCCCGGGTTCGTTTCTCAACAGGGTGGAGATTTTTCTCCCCTCGTGAATTCAGTGTTGTGTTGTCCTAATCTTGATCTCATCATCACCGACACGGAAATCACCCAATGTGCCGTCACCTGAATTAAACCTTGCAACTCGGCGGCCGAACTTTCCCGGATGGGACCTCCCGGTCATCAACGCCACACAATCATTTCATAACATTTGTCCTGACCGACGCGTTCTGTAATTACCGCTTTTCTGACGGCAAAACAATACTCGTCCCCTTCTTTTATACTAAAGGGTTCGCCTCTCGTGGCTCTAGTGGGCAGTTCCACATTACATACAGGTGTCCAGATACTTTGATTGGACAGCAATCCGATCCTTGATTTTTTAAAAGTATTTTTTTCCGTCCTTTGTAATTCTGTCGCATTATTTCTCGTGGGGCAGCTGAAGGGCAGTTAACTGACATGAAATTCTAAAGTGTGGAAAGTCATTTGTGTTACAGAAAATGTTTTAAAACATTTCTTTTTCTTCTTCTATAGCTAATGGGTGGGTACAGAGCCTTCCTGACAACTCGCGGCCGACGTGCCGTATTTAGGCAAGAAACGAAAAGCGGGTCTCCTAGGCTGACATGGTCGGCCACCAGTAAGTTGACATATCTTATGTGTAGCGATGGCTGTGGGGAAGGATCTACCAGAGATCACTTTTAACTGTCGTGTGATCCTCCAGATAACGTAGTGTGTCACCGCACCAACATGCATGCCTCAGAAATCTTGGAGGTAGAAAAGCAATGCGTCACATTTTCTTCATGATGAAAAGATGTGTAAAATGATGAGAATAGGCATGATAAAACAAATTCATTTCACTTTGTAAACCGAAGAAGAGATAACAATGAGAGAACTGAAGTGGCTTCATTGGCGTAAACAGCACATTATTCGTCAGCTTACCAACAGAAATGCGGAATAGGGCCTTATAGTCTCCTTCCTTCTGTACCAGAAGAAGAAGCAACACCTTACTGCACTCTTCCAAACAGTGCTCTTCTGTCGAGATTCAGGAATTCTTAGGACAGTCGCATCGTTGTTTGCGGGGGGAAGAGCATGCCGAAGGGGAAGGGAGCTATTGCGAAATATGAACACATTTTAAACGATCGTCACACTTCCAACAGCACAGGTACTGTACACGAAATGCTGTAGAATCGTGTAACATTCTCAATATACCCTGAGCGCGAGCTGCAAGAATAGACTGTTGAGCATTGCGATTAAATAACATCGCCGAATTTGAGTTTCAGCCCTACACCACATTGGCACATGCCGCGTAACAATATCGCAAGAAATGCAGCATTGTTACGAGAGAAACTGTGTAAAATTCTATTATCAACGTTTTGGAGTTAACGTGCTTCAATTACCGTGAATTTTATAAGCCACTCTGCATACGGAAGGCGACTCCACAACACTATAAATAAGTCCATGTTATATTATTCGACATCTGTATAGAGAACACTCGAGCTTCTTTGCAAGAAAAGTGTGCAGAACAGCGACAGAAGATAAAGTTTCAATATTACAATAACATGCAACGTCATGGTTATGGGCGTATAATAATAGTACTTTTATTTCCCCGTAATGTTCATGTGAAGTGAGGATAACGTTTGGGCGTATAATAATAGTGCTTTTACTTCCCTGTTATGTTCATGTAAAGCAAGGGACAACGTCTTAGGTGCGTTTATGGACCGTTTCTTATAAACTTGTCTGGAAGTTCCGTTTCCAAAGCTTTGCCGATAGCTCTTCCATTGAGGAATATTTCCTGTTTTACAATGTAACTGACACACAGAGTTTAACAAGAACACTGAACATTTTACCATCTACCTGAAAAATTAAAATATTACGTAATTGTAAAAACAGGGTGACAGTTATTGAATTATATGAAAAAGACGTACGTTAGTTATAAACTACGGCATGCACACACTTTATTCAACATGTAAACGTCACTACAGGTTTTCGGATTTATATAACGGCATGTTCGATATGCCTGCCATCGTTGGCGATGATGTGGTGCAGACGAATAGCGAAATTCTGCATGCCCCGCTGAAGTGTCGGAACATTGATGCTGTCGGTGACCTTCTGAATGGCTGTTTTCAGCTCAGCAGTGGTTTTTGGGTTATTGCTGTACGCCTTGTACAACTTGTACCGACAAGGAGTCGCATTCGTTCGGATTCACAGAATATGGCGGCCAATCGAGGCCCATGTCAGTGCCCTCTGGGTATACTAGAGCCAGGATGCGGTCCCCAAAGTGCTCCTCCAGGACACCATTCAACTGCTTCGATGGGGGTCAAGCTCCGTCTTGCAGGAAGCACATCTTGTCGAAATCAGTGTCACTTTGGATAATGGAGATGAAATCATTTTGCAAAACCTCCACGTACCGTTCGGTAGTCACCGTGCCAAGCAATATCGCACCAATTATTCCGTGACTGGGCATTGAACACCTCACATTCACCCTTTGAGGGTGAAGAGACTTCTCGATGGCAAAATGCGGATTTTCACTTCTCCAAATGCGCCAGTTTTGTTTATTGACGAACCGATCCAAATCAAAGTAGGCTTCGTCGCTAAACCAAAACATGCATGCGCGTACTAATTCCCATCATGCCCCGCGGCCAACCATGCAGTTTGACCATTCTAATGCAAACCGTTCAGAAGTTATGGCGATTTTATTTCATGTTGTTGTTGTAGTCTTCAGTCTTGAGACTGGTTTGATGCAGCTCTCCATGCTACCCTGTCCTGTGCAAGTTTCTTCATCTCCCAGTACCTACTGCAACCTACATCCTTGTGAATCTGCTTAGTGTATTCATCTCTTGGTCTCCCTCTACGATTTTTACCCTCTACACTGCCCTCCAATGCTAAATTGGTGATGCCTTGATGTCTCACAACATGTCCTACCAACCAGTCCCTTCTTCAATTCATGTTGTGCCACAAACTCCTCTTCTCCCCAATTCTATTCAATACCTTCTCATTAGTTCTGTGATCTATCCATATAATCTTCAGCATTCTTCTGTAGCACGACATTTCGAAAGCTTCTATTCTCTTCCTGTCCAAACTATTTATCGTCCATGTTTCACTTCCATACATGGCTACACTCCATACAAATACTTTCAGAAACGACTTCCTGACACTTAAATCTAAACTCGATGTTAACAAATTTCTCTTGTTCAGAAACGCTTTCCTTGCCATTGCCAGTCTACATTTTATATCCTCTCGACTTCGACCATCATCAGTTATTTTGCTCCCTAAATAGTAAAACTTATTTACTACTTTAAGTCTCTCATTTCCTAATCTAATTCCCTCAGCGTCGCCCGACTTAATTCGACTATATTTCGTTATCCTCGTTCTGCTTTTGTTGATGTTCATCTTATATTCTCCTTTCAAGACACTGTTCATTCCGTTCAAATGATCTTCCGATCTAAGACAAAGGAAATCGTTTGGGATTTACATCGTCAACATCACTATAGATCCTTTCATCCGTCATCACTACCTTCGCTGGTACGAAGAACAACTGGGCACCAGAAACCTCGTTGTAACTGCCCGCATCAGAGTTCAAACTGTGAAAGGGCGAAGTGTGACTCATCGCTCCATGTTAATTTACTCTAGTAGGCATCCAGATACTTTTGATGAGGTAGTGCGTACAAAATATACTATAATTACTGACTTAAACGTTGTTAAATGCGGAGGAGAGAATGGGTAGTTGGACAGAGTACATTGAGAGCCTCTGTAAGAGGGAGGACTGAAAGAGAACAAGTTGCTCTCTCACTTGTTTCCATTTTCAAGGCTACCATGATGTTGTTACTACGTCATAGACATCATTGAGCCGTAGCAGGCTCGTGTTATGCTTTGCATTAAACCTGTGATTAGTCTCCCGCGGTTATCGCGATTATGCTCTTATCCTCTCTCTCCGCGAGTCGCAGCAGCAGCTGTATCGATATTCGCAGCTCTGTACTATCTTTGGCCTCGCGCTTATATTTTCCGGCTGTGCCGTGTGCGGGCAGTTGCTCGGTTGTCGTGGAGCACCGAAGAAGTCTCCGCGGCGCGCGTCTGCCCGGGGCGGCGTCCACGCGCGTTCGGAGTGTGAGGGGCTGTTCCCATTGCTACGGCCAGAACCAACTGTTCACATTGTGTCGTTTGAATTTAGTTGTGGGCTGTTGCGACATACCCGCGAGTTGCAACGTTTGTTTTCAAGTTGGCGAAATTCTAGCCGCCCTCCTGGGGAGTTTAACTTGTTTATTTTTGAACTGAAGTGCACCAGCGGAATCTTCTTCCTTGCGGCCGTTAACGTTCGGTTACCTGCCCTGGCCGTTGACGTAAATTCAGGCAGTGTAGTTTCCTCATCGTGTTGTTGCTGTCCAGCACGGTGTGTAGTTTGACAGCTGAATGTACAGGGTGATTCAAAAAGAATACCACAACTTTAAAAATGTGTATTTAATGAAAGAAACATAATATAACCTTCTGTTATACATCATTACAAAGAATATTTAAAAAGGATTTTTTTCACTCGAAAACAAGTTCAGAGATGTTCAATATGGCCCCCTCCAGACACACGAGCAATATCAACCCGATACTCCAACTCGTTCCACACTCTCTGTAGCATATCAGGCGTAACAGTTTGGATAGCTGCTGTTATTTCTCGTTTCAAATCATCAATGGTGGCTGGGAGAGGTGGCCGAAACACCATATCCTTAACATACCCCCATAAGAAAAAATCTCAGGGGGTAAGATCAGGGCTTCTTGGAGACCAGTGATGAAGTGCTCTGTCACGGGCTGCCTGGCGGCCGATCCATCGCCTCGGGTAGTTGTTCAGGTAGTTACGGACAGATAAGTGCCAATGTGGTGGCGCTCCATCCTGCTGAAATATGAATTGTTGTGCTTCTTGTTCGAGCTGAGGGAACAGCCAATTCTCTAACATCTCCAGATACTGTAGTCCAGTTACAGTAGCGCCTTCGAAGAAAAAGGGACCAAAAACTTTATTGGCTGAAATGGCGAACAAATGTACAACTAAATGAAACTTTATAGCTCCCTTAATTCGCCGACAGATAGTGCTTAGCTCTGCCTTTTGTCGTTGCAGAGTTTTAAATTCCTAAAGTTGTGGTATTCTTTTTGAATCACCCTGTATAATTCGTTGTGGGCGCCGATACCTTCTGCGTTGTTCCATTGAACTCTCTGTAGTGTGCTGGTCGGGTGGAGCGGAAGTTATCCTGTCACTTGGTCCGCTGACTGTCTGTCGGTTGGGCTGCCGTCGGATTGAGAATTGTTGGGCCGACTGTGTGTCTCACCTAAGCGGGGGTTAGTGTTTGAATTCCAGGCCGACCCTTGGAAACTTCTGAGTGCCGTTTGATGTGCTGCCTTTACTTATTTGTCCTTGTTTTTTATGTATAGCTTCTAGCCGATTTTAAGTTAAAGTTGTTTTGCTCTTAAGGCCTGAGATTGTTTGGGCCTTCAGCCTAATTTAGAGAAATATTTTAAGATAAGGCCTTCTGCCTTTTAAATTCAAATTCCTGTTTTTGAGTCAAGTTATTGGCCTTCAGCCGATCTTGGATTAAAGTTGTTTTGCCCATTGCGTGACATTGTTTGGGCCTTCAGCCTAACTTAGAGAAATGTTTTAAGATGAGGCTTTCTGCCTTTTAAAATTCAAATTCTTGTTTTTGAGTCTTAAGTGATTGGCTAGTTTTAAATTAACGTTGTTTTGCCCTTGAGGCGTGAGACTGGATGGTGCATTTAGCCGGGAATTAAGTTCTACAATTAATGTTTGGCTTGCTCTGTTTTTAATGTCTTCTGTACTCTTGTAATGTTTGTCAAATGTATAAAGTAGTATGTTCGAGTGCAACTGACAGCCACTCATTTTGGCCCCTTTCCACATATTAAACTAACTGTCCTGTCCTGCTGGTATGGCAGGGGATCTCCTTCATTTTTGTGAGACGACAGGAAGTTATCAACATGGGCAGGCATTGATGGGATCGTGTACCTTGTTAGTGCAGTTTTTCTTCGAATGGTATTATTTGAAGCTGACAACAAGCGGGCAGTTTCTTTATTTAACAGTAAATCTTGCAGTGGACATTTGGGGCTTGGAAGGTACGTGCAGCTAATGAGAAGAGAAACATCTCGAAACATTCGCAGATTGCTAGTTACAAGAATTTCTCCCACTAGTGTGCAGACAATGCTTTCGCCCAAAGAGGCGAAAAACTACCTGTCTGTTAGACATTCGTGTCCACGTCACGGACTGGGACACAGGAGAGAAGGTTTTCGCCCGGCCAAGCCGTTTCGACGATGTCGTAAATGCCCATTGTGTAAAGGGTTGGCGGCCACGAGTTTCCACGAGTTTCCATGTACGCCTTGGAATGGATGCTATCAGTGGAGGAATTAGGCGATATTGTCCTTCTGCCTGCTAAGTTTTTGGGAAGCTTCAGCCCTTCATAAGAGTTTTTGGATGGAACGCATCATTTATTACTGCTATGAAATGGTCTTAGTTTATCCGGGGCCCCTGTTCGGATATGCTGTAATATTCGCCCTGTCCTGAAAACGATCTCTGTGATAAATGTGTTGTTTACTCAAAACATACTGACTAAAGTGGTTATGGGGAAAACACTTCAAGAGTTGTAATGCCTAGTCCTCTCTGTCTGGGATTTACGAGTCAGGAATGGGCTGCTTCTCCAGCAGGGAAAAGAAAATTATTAGCTTTGGTTAGGATTAGCCAGAGGTTAGAGGAGATGAGCGAGATGGAAGACATGGCGACCATGGAGTCTGGTGGTTGGCACAAAACCGTTGTGGGGATGGTTGAGTGCTTGGTTTTTTCGAGTTTACCAAAGTTTGATTGAAAGGGAGGAGAGGAGAAATGTGGCCTTCAGATTCAGACTCTGGTCTGGGGAGGAGATTCTGCTGAATGGATTGCTCTTCTGTCACTAGTCCTGAGCGTGACTTCACACTGGCATTGATCTGACGTGGGAGCCTGTGGTGAAGTCTTAGGTATATCAACAGTTTAGATCTCACTCATCTCGGACAACTTACTGTGCTGACAGTCTTATTATTATCAGGTCTGCCGCCTTGAGGTTTCATCTCCTTGTGCATACTGCCAAATGAGTTAGTCAAATTGGTCCATGGTATGACCGGCGAACGGGAGAGTCACACACTGGAATCTGCCGAGATTTCAGGACTCCACACAGAGTAATTGCGATCCATTCAACAGATCGCCAGCTGCGACTTCGCATATGTCGTGCCCGCAGTAACGAATTATAGGCCCCGTACTTCACAACTCTGCAGACGCTTGCACCACGACTGTCACCTGAGACTGCACTACACATCGAGAAGGCGGTGCAGTACAGCTGCTCCGGTTGTTAGGGAAAACAGGATCATAGTCTCGCTACTTGTTCCCAGCTGCAACAACACAGTATCACTTACGTGTAGAATAAATCCATCAAAGTCTGTTCAGCATTAGGTACTTTCAGATTGCGTTATACATGTTTTGAGACAGAGTAAACAGATTAAACGGATAAACTTTAGTCTTTGCTAACCAAATGCCATCTAGTGGAGTGCTTATAATTTGTGTTGCTGACAGTTCATGATCTACATCTACATCTACATCTACATTGATACTCCGCAAGCCACCCAACGGTGTGTGGCGGAGGGCACTTTACGTGCCACTGTCATTACCTCCCTTTCCTGTTCCAGTCGCGTATGGTTCGCGGGAAGAACGACTGTCTGAAAGCCTCCGTGCGCGCTCTAATCTCTCTAATTTTACATTCGTGATCTCCTCGGGAAGTATAAGTAGGGGGAAGCAATATATTCGATACCTCATCCAGAAACGCACCCTCTCGAAACCTGGCGAGCAAGCTACACCGCGATGCAGAGCGCCTCTCTTGCAGAGTCTGCCACTTGAGTTTATTAAACATCTCCG
The DNA here is from genome assembly GCF_021461385.2 of Schistocerca piceifrons. NCBI lineage: Eukaryota > Metazoa > Arthropoda > Insecta > Orthoptera > Acrididae > Schistocerca > Schistocerca piceifrons. Next base: position 561,483,312 of record NC_060143.1, read on the forward strand.
TAACGCTATCACGGTTACCAAATAACCCAGTGACGAAACGCGCCGCTCTTCTTTGGATCTTCTCTATCTCCTCCGTCAACCCGACCTGGTACGGATCCCACACTGATGAGCAATACTCAACTATAGGTCGAACGAGTGTTTTGTAAGCCACCTCCTTTGTTGATGGACTACATTTTCTAAGCACTCTCCCAATGAATCTCAACCTGGTACCCGCCTTACCAACAATTAATTTTATATGATCATTCCACTTCAAATCGTTCCGTACGCATACTCCCAGATATTTTACAGAAGTAACTGCTACCAGTGTTTGTTCCGCTATCATATAATCATACAATAAAGGATCCTTCTTTCTATGTATTCGCAATACATTACATTTGTCTATGTTAAGGGTCAATTGCCACTCCCTGCACCAAGTGCCTATCCGCTGCAGATCTTCCTGTATTTCGCTACAATTTTCTAATGCAGCAACTTCTCTGTATACTACAGCATCATCCGCGAAAAGCCGCATGGAACTTCCGACACTATCTACTAAGTCATTTATATATATTGTGAAAAGCAATGGTCCCATAACACTCCCCTGTGGCACGCCAGAGGTTACTTTAACGTCTGTAGACGTCTCTCCATTGATAACAACATGCTGTGTTGTGTTTGCTAAAAACTCTTCAATCCAGCCACACAGCTGGTCTGATATTCCGTAGGCTCTTACTTTGTTTATCAGGCGACAGTGCGGAACTGTATCGAACGCCTTCCGGAAGTCAAGAAAAATAGCATCTACCTGGGAGCCTGTATCTAATATTTTCCGGGTCTCATGAACAAATAAGGCGAGTTGGGTCTCACACGATCGCTGTTTCCGGAATCCATGTTGATTCCTACATAGTAGATTCTGGGTTTCCAGAAATGACATGATACGCGAGCAAAAAACATGTTCTAAAATTCTACAAGATATCGACGTAAGAGATATAGGTCTATAGTTTTGCGCATCTGCTCGACGACCCTTCTTGAAGACTGGGACTATCTGTGCTCTTTTCCAATCATTTGGAACCCTCCGTTCCTCTAGAGACTTGCGGTACACGGCTGTTAGAAGGGGAGCAAGTTCTTTCGCGTACTCTGTCTATTTGTCATTTCCCTTAAGTTGTGTTGTTGTGATCAAGAACATTTTCCATAACTTTATATAAAAAGATTAATCCTGTGTTGATATATTAATCACCCATCAATTATTGACTACAAAATGACAGGGTCACCATTTCATTAAATTATTTCAACTTTCAAGTTTTATTTAAGAGTCTGACAAAATTGATAACCTCCAACAACCACTGTCAGAGAGCAGAATCAATTTGGCAGATACATGGGCAGGTATATGTGGTGTCACCGCCAGACACCACACTTGCTAGGTGGTAGCCCTTAAATCGGCCGCGGTCCGTTAGTATACGTCGGACCCGCGTGTCGCCACTGTCAGTGATTGCAGACCGAGCGCCACCACACGGCAGGTCTAGAGAGACTTACCAGCACTCGCCCCAGTTGTACAGCCGACGTTCATAGGAATGTTTCACTGACCAATACACTCTCATTTGCCGAGACGATAGTTAGCATAGCCTTCAGCTACGTCATTTGCTACGACCTAGCAAGGCGCCATAGCATTTGATAATTAATATTGTGAAGCATCTACAGTAACGAGAGATGTTCTACAATTGTGGATTAAAGTTAAGTATTACATCCACTACGTACTTTATTTGCTACTATACATTCCCTTAACTGTTCCAGACCTCATGCCAGTCTGCGTGTAATTAAACGCGTGCATTTCGGCCTCCTCTAGCAACACGGTGTTGGCTCTTCTGCCAACACTTCAGTATACAAGCAAAAGGCTTACAATTCAAAGTTACTGCTTTCAGGGTGTAAACTTACAGTCACCAATACCCTTTCAAATCAGACAGCAAGACCAGTGTAATTTTGCAGGACGTGTCTGATGACATGACAGAAGAAGAAAAAGGAGTCGGTATGGAAGAGAGATATTAGAATCAGAATTTAGAGGAGCTTTGGAAGACTTAAAGTAAGGGAGAGGCGATAGGAAACATTCTATCGGAATTTCTAAAATTATTGGAGAAAGTGGTATGAACATAAAGACTGGCGACATCCCATCAAACTTTTGGAACATCATCATCTACACAAATCTGAAGGATGAAAGGGCCGACATGTGCGAGAATTATAGCATAATCTGCTTAACAGCTCAAGCATCCAAGTTGCTGACAAGAATAATAGACAGAATAATAGAAAAGAAATTTGAGGATGTGTTAAGTGGCGACCAGTTTGGCTTTAGGAAAGATAAAGGCAGCCGGGACGCAGTTTCGACGTTGCGGCTGATAATGGAAGCAAGACTGAAGGAAAAATCAGGACACGTTCATGGGATTTGTCTACCTGGAAAAAGCGTTCGACAGTGTAAAATGATGCAAGACTTTCGAAATTCTGTGGAAAATATGGATAAGCTGTAGTGGAAGACAGTAAGTACAAGAACCAAGAGGTAACCTTAAGAGTGGGATCTAGAACGAAGTGTTCGTATTGAAAAGGGTGCAAGATAGGGATGTAGTCTTTCACCCCTACTTTTCAATGTATACACAGAAGAAACAAATAAAAGAAACGTTCAAGAGTGGAATTAAAATTCTAGGAGAAAGGCTATGAATGATAAGATTCGCTGATGATATTGCCATCCTCAGTGAAAGTGAAGACTTGCATGGTTTGCTGAATGGAATCAGCAGTCTAATGAGTACAAATACCGACTGAGAGTAAATAGAAGAAAGACAAAAGTAACGAAAAACAGCAGAAATGAGAACAGTGAGAAACTTAGATCGGAATTCCTGATCACGAAGTAGGTGAAGTTAAGGAATTCTGCTGCCTAGCCAACAAAATAACCTACGACGGACGGAGCAAGAATGTAGTAGTAACTGACGAATGTGTTAATTTGAGGAAGAAATTTCGTAGAATGTATGTTTGAAGCACAGCACTGTGTGGCAGTAAGACATGGACTTTTGCAAACCAGGAGCAAAAGAGAACAGAAGAATTTGAGATGTGGTGCTATGGAGGATTGTTGATAATTAGGTGGATTGATAGGGTAAAGAATGAGGAGGTCCTGCGCAGAATAGAGGAGGAAAGGAATATATGGAAAACACTGACAAGGAAAAGGGACAGGATATAGTACTTGAAGAGCTATGGACATTGCGGCATAGTCGATAACGTGAAACGAATCTCTTCTACTGTAAGCACTTTGCTTTCCAAATTTCGAGCAGTGGCAGTGTGGACCAAACTAAGAAAATGTGCGGTTAATATGGGTTCTAAAGTTCATATGTTAAGAGCTATGAACAATTGTTCACCTTCGCTACTGTGAAACACATCTCTTTTACTGAATAAGTGTGCATAGCTCTTAAGGTATGATTGACAGAGCCCATGTTTACTGGACTTTTTTGTTTCTAGTGCCGTGTACTTTCAACTGTATTCGTCTGCATTATTATGATACACCCCGTGTATTAAACTTACAATTATTGAACGAATAAAACGTTTTAAATATTTTTGATGTCGTGGTATACCAAATGAGGAAAGGAAAAAAAATTGAAATTAGTACGGATAAATTCACGAAAGCCTCGTAGTTGAGATATTGAAATAGTGTTAACTGCCACACTATATTACAGAAATCGTACCAAGTATGTTAGAACAGGCTAACGATCGCAAGCTGTCATAGACGAACTATTTATCAAGATGCATTTCTTTCGATAATTCCGGAATAAATACAGGCATTCGGTGTATCAGTAGGCTCTTGGCACACGGTTTATTCAACTTGGGGTGTTCCACGTGTCAAGTTTTATATTATTTGTACTGCTGTCAAGTGCGGAAGAGGAATGATATCCTTCAGTAGATTTTATGTCAATTTAGACTTCACAGCAGAAGATAACGTTGTGTTCTTATTTCCAAAAGACTCTGTTATTTGCCTTTGGACTTAAAGGATTTTCACAATGCTTTCCACAAGTAAGTAGAACATTGTCTATGGAAACGCTAAGTATCATAACTTTGGCACCGGCAGTTTCAATACTCCGGTTGTACTTTTAAGGGGAAATCCACAGGTCACCATCGTGTTCAAGCGCTGTAACATATTCAAAAATATTTTATACGTTGTTCAAAAGATCCTACTAATTGTGCCAGCCACGAGATAGCCATGCGTAATGTGCCGTCCGGGGTCTTTTGCAGGGTCAACCGTGTTGCAAACCGTTCACGATGATTTCCTACAAGTCTTTAGTGACGCTGATAAATACTACCTTGTAGAATTTTATGAAATCCTTTTGGGCTTGATGTACCCAATGGTTGCAGATTAATGCTTGTAAAAATTATATGCTCTTGTAAAATGGCAAAATCGGATGTCTCTTTTAAAATAAGTGTTTGTAGGCTTGCGCGTAAGTTGAAGTATTTATTTTCCTTCGTCAGCACACCCAATCTTCAGTATTTTTCCGTTACTATACATTTCTAATATTTCTTTCCCAACTTATGTGAACTCATTATCTTTCATTTTACTTCCATCCAAGGCTACGCTCCAGACATACACGTTCCTTAAGGAGATTAAGATAAGTTTACATTGAACGTTTAATTTTTCTCTTTTGAGAAAGATTTTGCTTCAAATTGTCGGTCTGCCTTTCATACCTCTTCTACTTCGGGCATCGCCAGTAATTTTGTTGATTCTGTGAAGACTTGCTCGACATGTTGGTTTAGTTGGTGGTGAATCTTCAGGGTACTGTGGATAGTGTGGTAGTATCCATGAAACGTTTTTGTTCTTGATGTTTCGTCCAGAGCTGCGTTGGACAGTGGTGCTCCAGTTACGTACACCGTGACTCGAAGCTTTATGACCACCTTTGAAATGGGATTCCGCGAGGCATGGAGAAGACAAGTCCTAGGTAGGTTTCCCAAGGTATGTTGCACCGGACATCTGCACACAGCTCATGCAATTCCCGTAAATTATTTTCCGCTGAATTATGGTCGCCGCTTGCGTCCGAACAGTCTACCAGATTGTTTCGATTGGGTTCCGATCATGCTAATCTTATGACTGTGCTATCAACTTGAGCTCGCTATTATGCTCCTCAGACCACTGTATTTTGATTACATTGTGACGCGGACAGATCTCATGCTGAAAGACGCCATTGCCGTTGAGGAAGACGTCGGCCTTGTTCACTTACTCCGAAGCTGACATGTGCCTTAGACTACCGCCATACGTCCCTCGTAAAAGCGGATGAATATTCCCTATAGCATTACACCGGTACGCGTCCGATGGTTCAAATGGTTCAAATGGCTCTGAGCACTATGAGACTTAACATCTATGGTCATCAGTCCCCTAGAACTTAGAACTACTTAAACCTAACTAACCTAAGGACATCACAGAACACCAAGCCATCACGAGGCAGAGAAAAATCCCTGATCCCGCCGGGAATCGAACCCGGGAACCCGGGCGGGGGAAGCGAGAACGCTACCGCACGACCACGAGCTGCGGGCACGCGTCCGATGCGCAGTGCTTTCTTCAAGCAGACAGTACCCAGGATCACGGCGTAACCGGACTCCATCATCAACATGATGTATTAAGAAATATGATCTATCCGACCTGGCGACCCATTTGTTAGGTCCACGGTCCAATCTCGATGACCCCGTGTGAACTGCAATCGTAACTGACGGTACCGTTAGGTCATCGTGAGAACACGTAATTAGCTGTGGGGCCCCATGCTCAACAATGAGGGCTGAACGGCCTGCTCCGAAATACGCCTGTACTCCGTGGTCAGATCTGCCCGCGGTTGCCAAGTATCCTGCTTTACTGAGCAGGCAAGCCTCTGATCTCCGAAGTTGTGTGACGAGGATGGGACGTTCAACATCTTGTAACCTACAGGTGGTTTTATTGTCCTTCGACGACTTTCCACAGATGTTTACGACAGTAGAACGCGCAAAGCATGCCAACATAGCCTTTCTTGATCATCTCTTTCTCAAACGCCTTAACATGTCATTATACCTAGTAGCCATAAACACACATGTTAGTAGATTTCACAATTGGATGCCCACACAAGGTTTGGCTAAAAAACAAACAGACCGGTTTTTCAACAGACAAAGGGTATGTGCTTCAAGCTCAAACACTCCAATACCAGGTCATATAACATCTCCCACTACCTAATCACATGACGGCACTCTCTGGGACGTAAATCTCGTTATTGTTAGATTATACGCAGCGTGCTGGAAAGGCGGCTAGTGTTTTGAGAGGACAACAAACTAATGTGAAAATTGTGGTTACGGTGCCGGCCGGAGTGTCCGAGCGTCTCCAGGCGCTACAGTCTGGAACCGCGCGACCACAACGGTCGCAGGTTCGAATCCCGCCTCGGGCATGGATGTGCGTGATGTCCTTAGGTTAGTTAGGTTTAAGTAGTTCTAAGTTTTAGGGGACTGATGACCTCAAAAGTTAAGTCCAATAGTGCTCGGAGCCATTTGAACCATTTTGTGGTTACGGTACTCACAACTGCAGAGGGTACCGCACCACAATCTAAAACCCGCTCTCAAATACTCGTAGCGCAGCAGCTGCTTTAGTTGGCGATACGAACTACACTGAAGAGCCAAAGAAACTGGTACACCTCCCTAATATCGTCTAGAGACCCCGCGAGCACGCTGAAGTGCCACAACAGGTTGTGGCACGGAATCAAGTAATGTCTGCACTAATGCTAGAGGAAACTGACACCATCAGTCCAGCAGGGCTGTCCATAAATTTGTGTAAGACATTTCCAGGGGCAGATGTGGACTCTGATCACAATCTATTGGTTATGACCTGTAGATTAAAACTGAAGAAACTGCAAAAAGGTGGGAATTTAAGGAGATGGGACCTGGATAAACTGAAAGAACCAGAGGTTGTACAGAGTTTCAGGGAGAGCATAAGGGGACAATTCACAGGAATGGGGGAAAGAAATACAGTAGATTAAGAATCGGTAGCTTTGAGGGATGAAGTAGTGAAGGCAGCAGAGGATCAAGTAGGTAAAAAGACGAGGGCTAGTAGAAATCCTTGGGTAACAGAAGAAATATTGAATTTAATTGATGAAAGGAGAAAATATAAAAATGCAATAAATGAAGCAGGCAAAAAGGAATACAAACGTCTCAAAAATGAGATCGACAGGAAGTGCAAAATGGCTAAGCAGGGATGGCTAGAGGACAAATGTAAGGATGTAGAGGCCTATCTCACTAGGGGTAAGATAGATACTGCCTACAGGAAAATTAAAGATACCTTTGGAGAAAAGAGAGCCAATTGTATGAATATCAAGAGCTCAGATGGAAACCCAGTTCTAAGCAGAGAAGGGAAAACAGAAAGATGGAAGGAGTATATAGAGGGTCTATACAAGGGCGATGTACTTGAGGACAATATTATGGAAATGGAAGAGGATGTAGATGAAGATGAAATGGGAGATATGATACTGCGTGAAGAGTTTGACAGAGCACTGAAAGACCTGAGTCGAAACAAGGCCCCGGGACTAGACAACATTCCACTGGAACTACTGACGGCCTTGGGAGAGCCAGTCCTGACAAAACTCTACCATCTGGTGAGCAAGATTTATGAGACAGGTGAAATACCCTCAGACTTCAAGAAGAAGATAATTATTCCAATCCTAAAGAAAGCAGGTGTTGACAGATGTGAAAATTACCGAACTATCAGTTTAATAAGTCACAGCTGCAAAATACTAACACGAATTCTTTACAGACGAATGGATAAACTAGTAGAAGCCAACCTCGGGGAAGATCAGTTTGGATTCCGTAGAAACACTGGAACACTGTGACATGAAAGGGAAGCAGTGGTTGGGAAGGGAGTAAGACAGGGTTGTAGCCTCTCCCCGATGTTGTTCAATCTATATATTGAGCAAGCATTAAAGGAAACAAAAGGAAAATTCGGAGTAGGAATTAAAATTCATGGAGAAGAAATAAGAACTTTGAGGTTCGCCGATGACATTGTAATTCTGTCAGAGACAGCAAAGGACTTAGAAGAGCAGTTGAATGGACAGTGTCTTGAAAGGAGGATATAAGATGAACATCAACAAAAGCAAAACGAGGATAATGGAATGTAGTCTAATTAAGTCGGGTGATGCTGAGGGAACTAGATTAGGAAATGAGACACTTAAAGTAGTAAAGGAGTTTTGCTATTTGGGGAGCAAAATAACTGATCATGGTCGAAGTAGAGAGGATATAAAATGTAGACTGGCAATGGCAAGGAAAGCGTTTCTGAAGAAGAGAAATTTGTTAACATCGAGTATAGATTTAAGTGTCAGGAAGTCATTTCTGAAAGTATTTGTATGGAGTGTAGCCATGTATGGAAGTGAAACATGGACGATAAATAGTTTGGGCAAGAAGAGAATAGAAGCTTTCGAAATGTGGTGCTACAGAAGAATGCTGAAGATTAGATGGGGAGATCACATAACTAACGAGGAAGTATTGAATAGGGTTGGGGAGAAGAGAAGTTTGTGGCACAACTTGACCAGAAGAAGGGATCGGTTGGTAGGACATGTTCTGAGGCATCAAGGGATCACCAATTTAGTACTGGAGGGCAGCGTGAAGGGTAAAAATCGTAGAGGGAGACCAAGAGATGAATACACTAAGCAGATTCAGAAGGATGTAGGTTGCAGTAGGTACTGGGAGATGAAAAAGCTTGCACAGGATAGAGTAGCATGGAGAGCTGCATCAAACCAGTCTCAGGACTGAAGACCACAACAACAACAACGAGGGGGTGGAGATCTCTTCTGAAGAACACGTCGCAAGACATGCCAGGTATGCTCAATAATGTTCATGTCTTGTTTAGTGGTCAGCGGAAGAGTTTAGACTCAGAACAGTGTTCCTGGAGCCACTCTCTAGCAATTCTGAACACGTGGGGGTGTGGTGTTGCGTTGTCCTTCTGGAGGCGCGCGGGGTAGCTGAGCAGTCTGTGGCGCCTTGCCCGGTCCGAGCGGCTCCCCCCCCCCCCCCCCCCCCCCCCGGTCGGAGTTTCTAGTCCTTTCTCGGGCATGGGTGTGTGTGTGTTGCCCTTAGCGTAAGTTAGTGTAAGTTAGATTAAGTAGTATGTAAGCCTAGGGACCGATGACCTCAGCAGTTTCGTCTAATGAGACATTACCACAAAGTTCCAAAATTTCCTGCTGGAATTGCTCAAGTCCATGGGAATGCGCAATGGACATGAATGGATACAGGCGATCAGACAGGATGCTTCGGTGCGTGTCACGTGTCAGAGTCGTATCTAGGCGTATCAGGGGTCCCATATCACTCCCAACTGTACACGCCCCGCACACCATTACAGAGCCTCCAGCAGCTTTCAAAGTCCCCTGCTGGCATGCAGGGTCCATGGATTCATGGCTTTGTCTCCATACCCGTACACGTCCATTCGCTCGATACATTTTGAAACGAGACTCGTCCGACCAGGCAACAGCAGTCCAGTGTCGGTGTTGACGGGCTCAGGCGTGGCGTAAGGCTTTGTGTCGAGTAGTCATCAAGGGAACTCTAGTGGGCCTTCGGCTCCGAAAGCCCGTATCGATTATGTTTCGTTGGGTAGTTCGCACACTGACAATAATTGATGGCCCAGCATTGAAATCTGCAGCAGTTTACGGAAGGGTTGCACTCCTGTCACGTTGAGCGATTCTCTTCAGTCGTCGTCGCTTCTGCTCTTGTAGAATATTTTTCCGGCCGCGGCAATGCCGTGAAATGGTCGTACGGGAAAGTCCCCTCTTCATCGCTACCTCGAAGGTGTTGTGTCCCATCGCTCGTGCGCCGACTATAACACCACATTCTGACTCACTTAAATATTGATATCCTGCCACTGTAGATAGAGTAACTGATCTAACAACTGCGCCAGACACTTGTTGTCTAATATTGGCAGCGCCATATTCTGCGTCTTTACATATCTCTGTATTTGAATAAGAATATCCGTTTTCTTGATGGTTCAGCGTATACCGAGGTCCGCCAGCGGCCTCAGCCACCAAACCATGGGCATCACGTCTGACGATAGCCATTGGTCGACGCCTCGTTGAAATACCGGCGCACTGAGCCACGGCGGACAGCTCTCTTCAGTGCGCCGAGCCGTGTACAGGCTTCAGTTAGCGCCGAGTCTACGAGCTGGAGTGTTCGTCCGTCGTCTCCGAGATTTGGGCTCCGTAGGCATCGTAGGCCAGCTCTGGACTGTGTGTAGGCGTCACTCAGAGGCACAGTGACAGGACTTTAACATTTTATAGGACTTTTAAAAGTTTCAAACGTCTAACTGTGCTGGACATTTTATGAGAAGAAGCATAATTTAAGTTGAGTATTACTTCATATTAAATAAATGTCATTTTATTACTATTTGTTGGGAGTATTTCTGACTGAAGATAACCTACGCCGTTCTCCAGCATTCCCCACAAAAATTTTAGTGAACTTGGATAGGCTACCGCAGAGGGCTATTCTTTGTTGAAACAAGGATGCTCTTATGAATGTGTTTCACACATGTTTTTGAGTGGTGTAAGCGGTTGATAGAGGCACGGAAAGAGTCACGTCTAGAGCGATCTTCGACTTAACAACTGAGGAAATCGTTGTAAAAAAATTGGAGAGTTAATCTGAAAAGACCGTCGCTTGAGTTTCACTGCGCTTGATGACATTGTAAGAATCGTCAAAGAAACTGTTCCTCCAATTTTACATGAACGTTTCTACACGAGTATGTTTGTTCAAAAATGGTGCTCAAGAAATTGATCTCTGTCAAGTCGTTTTTTGCTAAACTTGAGGTCCCATATTGGAACACCCAACCTACTCACGAGACCTTGTTCCGTGTGACGTATTTCTGTTCCCAAATGTGCACTCTGCACTGAAATGAAGGATATTTTTGACACTTGAAGCAGTGAAAGAAAAATCGCTAGAGATCATGAAGAAGGTTTCAAAAGATAATGCGAACATTGGTTTGAGCGGTGGAAAATTCACACAGTATGGTGTAAGGTTCTTGAAAGGGAGTATTTTGAACATGATAATGTCAAAGTTCTGAAGTAGTAAACATAAAAAAGTTATATCCCTAAGTCGGATATTCTTCTGCTAAACCTCATATTGTTGGTATAATGCTTCCCCATGGGCTTTTGTTCCACATATACAGAGTGTTTCACAGTTCGTGTTACACACTGCTAGAGATTGTAGTGGGGAGTCATTATATAATACTCTGAATAGGCAGTAATGTCCAGAATCGACACCCAACGACGCTACAGAGTGACAGAGCTATAACCGCCGGCGCCTGTAAGAGTATGTGTCTACAGCGTGGTTCCGTGATGATGTTACAAACTTTCGAGGATGGTGGAGGATGATACATGTATCCATTTGAGGTTAGGGTCCCTATACCGGAAACGACCGAGTAGGAAACTATAAGCGCAAACAGTGCTCATAACCTCTGACACTACACGTACCGGTACTGTTGTTGCTAATATTGTAGGCTAGGCAACTTTGAGAGAACCAAACCATGAAAACCAAAACAAGAAAAAAATGTCGAGTAAACATGGGCCCTAATGTATGCCTTAAGGGCTATGAGTACTTATTCGAGCCGGCCGCGGTGGCTGTGCGGTTCTAGGCGCTCCAGTCCGGAGCCGCGCTGCTGCTACGGTCGCAGGTTCGAATCCTGCTTCGGGCATGGGTGTGTGTGATGTCCTTAGGTTAGTTAGGTTTAAGTAGTTTTAAGTTCTAGGGGACTGATGACCACAGCAGTTGAGTCCCATATTGCTCAGAGCCATTTTAACCATTTTTAGTTTACTTATTCGAAAGAAGAGAAGTATTTTACACTAGCAAAGGAACACGTGCTCACAGCTACTCAGAAATGCATTTTCAAGCCCATGTTTACTATAAACTTTCCCTTGTCTTTGTGTGTACTGTTGCCTCTGAAGTCTGCATACCCTACAATGTTAGGAACAACAGTACATGTATTCCACTGTCAGAGGTGGCAAAACGGTTTTATGACTTTCGACTCGTTCGTTTCCGGTACTGGGACCATAACATCATATTGATATATTTATCCTTCATCATCACTGAAAATTTGTAGCTCCATCGAGCTATCACCCTATGTATACGTAGATTTAAATAGGCTCCAGCTACTATAGCTTTGATGGTCTATAACTTCGATGGGTGACGGTTCTGCACTTGGGTTCCTATTCAAAATATGTACTCACACCCCTCTACAACTTCTAGAAGTGTGTAAGATGAATTGTGGAACACCAGGTGTACTTTCCTTGCCGCGTCTCGTGTCCGCGACGCAATGAGGCGACAGTCAGTCTCGCAAAGGGGAGTAATGGTAATGTTTCGGCCCGTCGGTGTAACATCTTCGGGATAGGGTACCGGACGCCCACGGCGGCGGAAGCTGCGGCTGCTCGGGCGCCGACTTAGCGCAGCTCGGCACACAACGCTCCTCAGACGGCGGGCGGCCTGCTTACATTTTGCACAAGGGCTTAAGTGTTTGCTTGAATTATAGTTAACCGAATTGGGGCGCCGGCGGAGGCTGGAGACGCTTGCCGCCGCTTGCCTCCCCAGGGATCCGCCGCAGGCCGTATTTGCTCAGCGCCAGCGCCAGCGCAGCGCAGCCCCGCTCTCTGTGAAGCGTCTGCTCCGGCTGCGGTTGCGAAGCGGCTCCGTGAGAGACATTCCTGTACAGGAGGGGGGCCTGCGTCGCGAAGTGTACCCTGACCTATAAAGCACAGGCCGCATCACGTATGACGTAACCTGTTGCCTTGGGAACCGATGTCAACGGGTGACGATTTTGCTTTCTTTTCGGACTAAATTTTTAAGTTACGAAAATTTGTTGTTATGTATGTCTTACAACCCAACAGCTACAACAAAATGTGTTTGACACATATTAAGATGCTTAGTGTGTGATCCGTAGTAAAGTTAGCTTTGAAAAGCGCGCCGCAGCGCGTAGCGTGAAGCAGTCGCCCTCCGTTTTCTGGCGGTGGCGCCGTCGTCGCAATTGAAGTAGAGAGCCTGCATACAGAGAGAGTGGCCATAGGTGAAGTTGCCCGTCATTGGTTGATTAGCTTTGGCAGAAAAATGGCGCCAAACGTCTCTCGCGCTTCCTATGTTCGCCGTGCTTTTGAGTTGAATTGAAGTTCAGAGGACTTTTGGAAACGATTAAAAGGTATTTGAATTATTGAAAAACTTGTTATGCGTGGTGCATGCATATTCGATTTAATTGTATATCGTTTTTAGTACGTAATTAGCGCTTGCAATCTCAAATACGAGTTGAAATAATGAAACGTTTTGTGATGAAATCGGTAGGCCTACAAATGGTTCAAATGGCTCTGAGCACTATGAGACTTAACAGCAGAGGTCATCAGTCCCCTAGAACTTAGAACTACTTAAACATAACTAACCTAAGGACATCACACACATCAATGCCCGAGGCAGGATTCGAACCTGCGACCGTAGCGACCGCGCGGTTCCAGACTGTAGCCCCTAGAACCGCTCGGCCACTCCGGCCGGCGGTAGGCCTACATGTTTGAAATAAACACGTTAGTAATTGTACACTATTGTTTTTGACATCTGTAATTCGTTCTGCAGACGTTCGTAAACGATGCCAGGTTGTGCTGCATTTGGTTATTCCAATAGAGGCGAAGGTGGATTTCGCAAGTTAGCATTTCCACGCAATGAAGAAAGACGAAAACAGTGACAGTCGCAGTCAACAGGGCTGACGTAAATCAAACAGGAGCCTTGTGGAAACAAACAAAGTACTCTTATCTAAGCGAAGTCAGTCGTTTCTGCTTTTTACCACATATAAAACTACTTGCAATATACATAGTTAAATTTAAAAACAGACCTCTAAATTGGCTGTGTGAAAATTATTATAACACATTATTCTTATAAACAAAGGCATTTACCGAATTATTTCGCTATATTGTCTTGTGCTTTTGATTCGGTTAGTGTGTACACCACTACTCCACTACTGGCCATTGAAAAGTCCCGCCCGCAGTTTGACAGAAAAATGGCCGCCGTATCGTCCGGTTGGCCACTCTCTCCCTAAACAGGCTCTCTAAACTGAAGGCTTCGGTGTCTCCCTCTAGCGGGAAAGGGGAAAGTTGGGCTGTTCGCGTGGGTTTCAGAAGTGGCTGTATGGGCTCTCTTGGAGAGTTGGCAGTCAGGGCATTAAGAAGCGACTTCTCTGCCGGTGCTAGAGGGACAGCACGCAGACCGCGGCATCAGCGTAAGCGACGCGAGCAGCGCCTCCGTGGTATGGGGCGTTAACTGCTCGTCGCGAAAGGAATCTTCCTGAGCGTGGGTCCGCAAGGGGCGTAATCTGCAGTTCGGCCGTGTGCTGTCGACCGGCGAGGAGGTTCTGAAAATCGGCGCGCCTTCCAGCGTCCTTTGAAACGGCTGGCAGCGGGCGGCTCGGCAGAGCATTTGGAGGTGCTGCGTTGGTTCAGTCCTGGGCGTCGTAACGCACCAGAAGTTGAGTATTAATTGTTAACAGATTTCATGAAGTTTAACTGAATTCAATTTACTTATTCTTGTTAATTATACCAGCCGTATATTTTGCGGGTTTCCCGCCAGTCATTCTCGTCTGCCCATCCGCTGGGAGGCGGCAGTATTAGAAAGGGTGGTCCGTTTGTCCCATTTTGAGGACGAAAGGAGGGGGGGGGGGGAGTCAGAGTAACTGTGTGGTTCAGATTTGCTTCTTTCCTCTCCCAGCTTACCTACAGGTTATTCGCCTGTTAGCCTCCGTAATGTCTGTGAAAGTCTAAGGCACCAATGGCTGTACTGTTTAAAATGCAAGGCACTAAGACCTGATCCATTCTCTCGCCTGCCGTAACTAATACACTCCTGGAAATGGAAAAAAGAACACATTGACACCGGTGTGTCAGACCCACCATACTTGCTCCGGACACTGCGAGAGGGCTGTACAAGCAATGATCACACGCACGGCACAGCGGACACACCAGGAACCGCGGTGTTGGCCGTCGAATGGCGCTAGCTGCGCAGCATTTGTGCACCGCCGCCGTCAGTGTCAGCCAGTTTGCCGTGGCATACGGAGCTCCATCGCAGTCTTTAACACTGCTAGCATGCCGCGACAGCGTGGACGTGAACCGTATGTGCAGTTGACGGACTTTGAGCGAGGGCGTATAGTGGGCATGCGGGAGGCCGGGTGGACGTACCGCCGAATTGCTCAACACGTGGGGCGTGAGGTCTCCACAGTACATCGATGTTGTCGCCAGTGGTCGGCGGAAGGTGCACGTGCCCGTCGACCTGGGACCGGACCGCAGCGACGCACGGATGCACGCCAAGACCGTAGGATCCTACGCAGTGCCGTATGGGACCGCACCGCCACTTCCCAGCAAATTAGGGACACTGTTGCTCCTGGGGTATCGGCGAAGACCATTCGCAACCGTCTCCATGAAGCTGGGCTACGGTCCCGCACACCGTTAGGCCGTCTTCCGCTCACGCCCCAACATCGTGTAGCCCGCCTCCAGTGGTGTCGCGACAGGCGTGAATGGAGGGACGAATGGAGACGTGTCGTCTTCAGCGATGAGAGTCGCTTCTGCCTTGGTGCCAATGATGGTCGTATGCGTGTTTGGCGCCGTGCAGGTGAGCGTCACAATCAGGACTGCATACGACCGAGGCACACCGGGCCAACACCCGGCATCATGGTGTGGGGAGCGATCTCCTACACTGGCCGTACACCACTGGTGATCGTCGAGGGGACACTGAATAGTGCACGGTACATCCAAACCGTCATCGAAGCCATCGTTCTACCATTCCTAGACCGGCAAGGGAACTTGCTGCTCCAACAGGACAATGCACGTCCGCACGTATCCCGTGCCACCCAACGTGCTCTAGAAGGTGTAAGTCAACTACCCTGGCCAGCAAGATCTCCGGATCTGTCCCCCATTGAGCATGTTTGGGACTGGATGAAGCGTCGTCTCACGCGGTCTGCACGTCCAGCACGAACGCTGGTCAAACTGAGGCGCCAGGTGGAAATGGCATGGCAAGCCGTTCCACAGGACTACATCCAGCATCTCTACGATCGTCTCCATGGGAGAATAGCAGCCTGCATTGCTGCGAAAGGTGGATATACACTGTACTAGTGCCGACATTGTGCATGCTCTGTTGCCTGTGTCTATGTGCCTGTGGTTCTGTCAGTGTGATCATGTGATGTATCTGACCCCAGGAATGTGTCAATAAAGTTTCCCCTTCCTGTGACAATGAATTCACGGTGTTCTTCTTTCAATTTCCAGGAGTGTATTACTCTGACTCGTGTGTAAAAGGTACTCTAAGAAAGAAGAAAAATTCCTTTTGCCTCGTGGTAAGAACTAGTCAACTGCATAACGAATTCCTGCTCACCTGGAAGGCGTAACTTACGTAAATTTGTGTTTATGTATATTTGGCTATAATCAAGCAAGGTTGTTAATGTACGCCGTAGTGGATTTTTTATATTGCTTCTAGTCAGCAAAAACTGTTGTGTGCTTTTTTTCCAATTCAATACCTTTTAAGGCTTTTACTTAACGTGCTTATGTGTTTTATACAGGTAGTTGGTTATTAGTGTGTTTTCTTGCCATGCATAAGGTTGCCTTTTCATTACGGGTAGAAATTGTTGTGTTGAAAGGAGAATGTTGTAGAAGTTCGCGAGTCCTACCTTGTGAGCGTGTGTGTTTGCCGTAAGTTAACTGGCAGAAATTTTTAAAATTTGTTCTTTTATATATTTTGGAAATGTTAATGTTATTAACTGTGAGTGTCCCCCCCCCTCTGTGTGCATGACTCATGCGTTTTGGTTTTTCTATTTTTAGAAGTTTTGTAAACAAGATTATCTTTATATGTTGCAGACAAGTTTCATTCTGCGCCATTTAATGAGCCTGAGTGAGGCTGTTGTGGGCGGCCGTAGCTACGGCTGTTTTAACCAAATGGGAAATTTGTCTGCCGAAAAGTGAAGACATATATTCAAATTGTGTTCATTTATTAATGGAGTGAAATTCACCTGTAATTTAGCTGAGCTTGAAATATTATACAGCGTCGCGTTGTATACGTTAAACTGCTTGCCTGTACTTGCCTTTTACTGGTGTGAAATTTTTTATAACAATTTAATAATTTAAAAGTCCTTTCATATCGTAAATTGTGACTTATTCGTTAAATGATTGTTGTTTCTTTTTTAAATATCGTAAAGTCTTGCGCCAAATTTGAATAAAGAGTGTTATTTAAAATTGTTTGGAATATCACCAGTTATTCCTTGGCACCTACTTCCACTTTACATTTTGTATACTAATTCTGATTAATAACCTTTCGTAAACCAGTAGTAATTTTACGGTTCAGTGTGATTTTAGGCTTTCGCAGTGCAACAGCTGGCTTACTCGGCTGTAAACTTCAGTCACATCCTACACTGATAAGCCAGGACATTATGACGCTCTACCTAACAGCCGGTGTGTCCCTCTTTGGCACGGACGACAGCGGCGACTCGTCGTGGCGTGGAAGCAACGAGGCCTTGATAGGTTGTTGGGAGATGGCGCCACATCCCACAGGCAAGTCACCTAATTCCCGTCTATTTCGGGGAGCGGGGCATTGAGCTCAATCACATCCAAGATGTATTCGATCGGCTTCAGATCTGGCGAGTTGGCTGAGCCGGGGACGAAACATAATTGGAACTCCCCACTATGTTGCACGAAGCACTCCATCGCATTCCTGGCCTTGTGACATGACGCATTAGCTCGTCGAAAAATGCCACTGCCATCAGGAAACATGATCGTCATGGAGGGGTGTACATGGTTTGCAACCAGTGTACGACACACTTTGGCGGTCATGGTCCCTTGCGCGATCTCCACTGGACCATGGATGCTCACTTGAAACTTCCTCAAAGCATAATGGAGACACCGCCACCTTGTCTCCATCCCGCAGTACAGGTGTCATGGAGTTGTTCTGCTGGAAGATGATGGATTCGGGTCCACCCAATGGCATGATGAAAAGATGTAGTGATTCGTCAGACCATGCAACGATCTGCCACTGTGCCAACGCCCAGTGCTGATGGCCACGTGCCCATTGCAGATATAGTTGCCAATGTAGTGGTGTAAACAATGGCACATGCACGTGTCCTCGGTTGCCGAGGCCTATAGCTGGAAGTCTTCGGTGCGATGTGTGTTCAGGCATACTCGTACTCTGCACAGAATTAAAGCTCCTCCACAATTCGCCGCCTGTCCAGTATGCCCAGTCTACGACGTCTGACATCTGTAATAGAGGGACGTCTGGACATGATTCACCCCAGGTTTCGACACATGTTGAAGACACTCACCACAGCACTCACCGAAAACCTATCACAATCTGCCCTCAATCAGATACAACGCACTCCTTCCCCGTCCTTGACTCGGACAGCACGCTATCTGATAGTACACATACACCGTGCGTGTGTGCGACTACTAGTATTTCCTCGTTAGGTGACACTGCTATCACCTGGCCGGGTTTATATCGATAGCAGGTCGGTTGCCGTAATGTTTTGGCTGATCACTGTACATCAATTCTTCATTAGGTCACTAAAATTCATAGAGTAACACCAAAAATATGTAATGTAGTTGAATGAAGTTTCGGGAATACATTTGTCTAGCTAAGACATTCAAGGGATTAACATTGTGAGGTCAAAGGATAATCAAAGCGCGAGGTAAGACACTGAAAATGTGAAATGCTCGTACAGTAATAACCGGTGTAACCACCAGAATGTAGAATGCTAGCACGCAAACGTGCATGCATTATGTTGTATGGGTGCCAAACCTCAGTCTGCGGGATGTAGTTCCATGCCCCTTCCACTTGATCAGTCAATAGAGGGACGATTAATGCTGGTTCTGGATCACAGTGGAGTTGTCGTCCATTAATGTACCTTACGTGCTCAATTGGATAGAGATCTGGTGATTGAGCAGGCCGAGGCAACGTGTCGACACTCTGTAGAACCAAGTTGGATTAGAACAGCGGTAGGTGGGCGAGTATTATCCTCTTGGAAAGCACCTTGGGGAATGCTGTTCATGAATGGCAGCAAAACAGGTCGAATCACCAACGTACATATTTGCAGTCAGGTGGGATAACCACAAGACTGTTCCATGCCGTCATACGATATCACACCCCAGACCACAACTCCAAGTGCAAGTCCACTGTACGTAGCACGTGGACAGGATGGTTGCAGGCCTCAACTCGCCTCCTCTTAACCCACACAGCCATCACTGGCAGCGAGGCCGAACCAGCTTTCGTCAGAAAACACAACATACTTCCACCTCGCTCTCCAAAGACCTCTCGCTTGACGTCACTGAAGTAGAAAATGGCGGTGGATTTGGCTAAGTGGAATGCACGCTACAGGGCGTCTGGCTCAAAGCTGTCCTTGTAGAAACCGATTTCTAGCGTTTCGTTTAGGATCCACCCGATGCTCAGATTGCTGCTGCAGATGCAGTACAACGCGCCAGAGCCATAAGCCCAACACAATACGTTTCCTCTCGGTAGTGCCATTTTAACGTATGGAGCCCGGTATTCTTGCCATAGTACATTCTTGCGAGCACCCTTGCCAGAAAACATGTAAAGAGGCTACATTCCTTCCAAGTGGTCTTCCATTGTCGTGAATGGGACATCCAGCATCTCTTAGTCTTACTACACGAACTCGTTCAAGCGCAGAGAGGTGTTGATAATGGCATATTTGCCTGCTTAAAAACATCTTGAATAATGTCTACTCACTGCCGTCAGTCTCAAAGGTAACTAACGTTCACGACCTTTGCAGCTTGTATTTCAAGCAAACCTGATTTGCATCCTGATAGTGAGTTACTAGCGCCACTCTTCTGCGACTGGTGCAAATTTGAATAGATATCAACTTTTAGACCTAGAAATACGCTTATCAACTCCCGTTTTTGTCACACAACTTCTTTTTGATGTTACGATTTTCTTGTTCCGTAAGTATATTTACTGATGCGTTTCGAGCGATGCCCATCATCAGAACGTCATATAAAATACTTTCATATATGCTGTTACTTAACTGGTTTAGCTGTCGCCAGTCAAAAGACTGGTTTGATGCAGCTCTGCTGTGCAAACATTTCATTTCCGAATAACTTCTACAACTTTCATCCTTTTCGACTTGCTTGCTGTATTCATCCTTTGGTCCTCCTACTTTCACCATCTCACAACTTCGCTTCAGTACTTAACAGGTGATCCCTTGAGGTCTCTTAAAGTGCCCCATCAACCGATCAATTTGTATAAGCACGTTGTGCCACATATTTCTTTTCTCACTTCTACTGTTCGGAACTTCCTCATTAGCTACATGATCTGCCCATCTAATCTTCATCGTTCCTCTATAGCACCAAATTTCAAAATGGTTCGAATGGCTCTGAGCACTATGGGACTTAACATCTGAGGTCATCAGTCCCCTATAACCTAGAACTACTTAAACCTAACTAACCTAAGAACATCACACACATCCATGCCCGAGGCAGTATTCGAACCTGCGACCGTAGCAGTCGCGCGGTTCCAGACTGAAGCGCCTAGAACCACTCGGCCACAACGGCTGGCAGCAAATTTCAAAGGTTACTGTTCTCTTCTTGTCTCAACTGCTTCTCGTCCACGTTTCACTTGCATACAAGGCTACGCTCCAGACAAATCCTTCAGAAAAGTATTTCGAACAATTAGATTTATATTCGATGTTAACAAATTTCTCTTCTTCAGAAACGCTTTTCTTGCCATCGCCTGTCTGCATTTTATGTCATTCCTATTTCAGCCGTCATCGGGATTTTATTGTACAAATATCTAAATTCATCTGTTACTTTAAGTGTTTCATTTCTTAACGTAGTTCCCTCAGAATCGTCAGATTTAGTTCCACTACATTAGCCTTGTCTGTTTTTGCTTGTGTTTGTCTTATACAGTGTTTTCAACAGTGCCTATTCCGTTCAGCAGCTCCTACATGTGCTCTTCCGTCTCTGTCACAATTACAATGTCATCATGAAGCCTTAAAACTTTTATTTCTTCTCCCAGAACTATAGTCCCTTCTCCCAATTCATCCTCACTATTCTTTCCTGGTTGCTCAATGTACCAACTTGATAACGTCAGGGCTACGCAAAAAGACTGTCTCATTCGCTTCTCAACTACTGTTTCCCCTACATGGCTTTCGACGACCGTTCTAACTGCAGTTTGGTTTCTGCAGGAATTGTAAATAGCCGTCCCTTCCCTGTATTGTACTCCTGCTGCCTTCACTACGTTCTCCGAGCCGTAACTCAACTCTGGACCGGTTAGTGTGTCGGCTCCTTTGTTGTGCTCTCGCTCTGGCGCCGTGAGGTTGGGCGCGATCGCCTATTTAGGTGCGCGGAACGATTCGAAGGAATCAGTGCAGCAGTGAGACGCGGTGACGTCACTCTGGTTACGGAGAGAGGGCAGTGACCCTGTCAGTCCTCTTCACTGCAGTACTGGTAGTGCCGCGGCCCCTGGTGGTCCGTGGGAGTCCGGAGATTGTTTTGGCTGAGTACGGAAGCAACGCTCGTGAGTGGCTGACGTGGCGTTGAGGCTTTACGCTAATAGTGGAACTGAGGTCTTGCTACGTCTGCAGGACAGTACAGCCGTACAGAGGCCTGAATGCAACAGACTTCATCCTACCATTGTCACTGCTACCATCAGCTGTTTTAATTCTGGTGGGTAAACTGGTTTCTCATTCATGATCGTTCTTGTATAGTTAACTGATGGGTGGCCCTTTACGGCTTTCGCGTTGAACTGTGGTACCTCAAACATGCTGTTGCTTTTGTGTGTGGGGCTGCTTCGGCCTGTAGGTGTTGTTTTGCTTACATGTACTGCTTGTGTCTATTGCGTAGTTTACTGGGCCTAACTTACGAAAGCTGTGTAAATTGCTGAAACTGTATGAAATCTGGATTCGCCGGACAGATTGCATCAGGTTGTGGAAAGGGGCCCAAATCAGTTGCTGTTAGTTGCACAAACATACAAACTTTATTTTGCTAAACGCTTAACCACACATGCCCTTAAGAGAACTCAGAAACAATACGGCTGAAAGCCAGAACACAAGTTACAAAAATTACCTTAAGGAATACACAAGGCTGACCTTTCAAATTTTAATTTAAGACGGTTGAAGGCCTTATATTAAAATATATTCACATAGAGCTCAGCTGAAGGCCATATACTGAACATAGAACATTTCAAGGCTTAAGGCCTGGATAACAAAATTAAGACAGAGGAAAATTTTCAAATTTTCTAATGATTTTTCAAATTTTAATTTAGTTCGGCCGAAGGTTTTATCGTAAAATATTTAACGTAAAAGTTCGGCTGAAGGCCACATACTGAACATTAAAACAAACTAAATTAATACACGGCTGAAGGCCTCGCACAGTACTTGAAACTAAAAGAAAATCACAGTCCAAAACAATAGAACAGTGGTGCTCAGAAGTGTTCTAAGGGTCGGCTTGCAGAGAAAACTCTAACATAAGTTTAGAAAAGACCGGCAGCCAAGCGTAATACTAAATAATCGGATGGCAACCCGACGCAGGGGCGGCTGAAGGACCGTCCAACCACCAAATCAATTCCTTTCCGCCGACCAACGGCACGACAACGGA
Source organism: Schistocerca piceifrons (assembly GCF_021461385.2). Classification (NCBI taxonomy): domain Eukaryota; kingdom Metazoa; phylum Arthropoda; class Insecta; order Orthoptera; family Acrididae; genus Schistocerca; species Schistocerca piceifrons. The sequence goes on from NC_060143.1 coordinate 561,505,874, forward strand.
AAATGTCAGCCGAGGACGAAGATACCAGCAGCACTACGTCTTCAAAATTGGCGTCCAAAAACAGCCAAGGCACAATAACCACTCAAAAATATGAACCACACCAAAGGCTGTCCAGCTACACGCCATGCCGGACAGCATCAACACGGCGAGGAAACACACACTCGCTGCTCTGACCTAACCGACGGACTGCCTACTCCATTACGCAGACAGCATTCATAACTACTCAGTGGAAATCACACAAGCTACACATAGTTCCACGTAGACATTTGCACCAAGAACCAATCACTGTGGAACAACGAGGACGAATCACAAGTCGACACACACAGAGTTTTCATAATCGGTCGGCGAGAAAATACACGTCGTCCGATGAGGCGACCGGCCGAACGACCAATCAAGGTCGTCCTCACTCAAGTCATGTGTTTCAGCAGCGGTCGGGAGGGTCTTGGCTGTCCGAAGCTCACTGCAGCCCCATATTGACTCAACTAGATGTCCGGAACTCGGAGACACGGCGACCCGGATACTGGCTCGGACCTAACAATGCAGAGGGAACACTTGTCCATTGACCACCCAGTATCTCTGCACAAGGAAGGAAGCGACCCACGTCCGGCAACATGACAAACTGACGAGGCCCAGAAACGGTCAAAAGACCAAATACACGTCGCCCGATGAGACGAACGACCGAACGACCAACCAAAGGTCGTTCCCGGTCCAGTCTCCCTCCGTCGGACAGCGCATGTGTGTCGCCAGCGGTCGGCGAGCACTGACTGTCCGGATCTCACTGGCGCTGCGTCCTCACTGAACTGCCGGCACACGACGGCCCGGAAATCATAGCGGTCGCTCCAGAGATAGTACGACAGTGCACTTATCGATAAGCGCTGTTGCTGCCACTCACGGACCAGCAAACCAGCAACTTGGTGACGCCAGTCAATCGAATTAAAAAAAAATGAAAGAAGTGACAGAACGTTAAAGACAAGTTGACGAGCAATAAATGGCATGACCGCGAGCCTTGCACGGCTGACTGTATAGAGCTTGCGTCCGGGAAATTTTGCTGAAGTACTATCTGTTTACTTAAAGCCCAGTGCTTGGCAAGTTATATAAGCACGACTGTGGTAAAGTCTGTTACGTTGTTTGAAGTACATCGTATCGAATAGCAGCGTGTGTAGTCTTAATTGTGATACAGTCAAATTACTGGTAACGGTGCTCTTGCAGTACTTGATTACGTACTGGTTACCTCTGCCCAGTTGTGTGCACAAGCAGCTCAAATTATGCAGTGCCAGTTTAGTTGTAATTTTAAAGGGTAAATTGTATCTTAAACTTATAACGAGCTGCGCTTTTAGCGCTTTGTGCACTGCTACAGTATTTCAGTAAGCCTCCAACTTAAATCACTTGATGGTTAAAGTCACAATGAAAAAGTCTTACGTGCTTTAAGGTATTGCAATTTGCTTTAAGAACCTTGGGCATTTCTTGTGTGTGATTTAATATCTTACAAGCAAAAGGTTGGATATCTTCACAGCCGGCGTAAAACAGGCCATGTTCTAATAATTTGTATGGTGCGTTATACAAGGAACTTATTGTTTTCCAAGCCGCCCCAGGTGTACCTGAAGCCTTCCCGCGTGACCGGTACAACTAAGTGGGTCTACCTCCGCGGAAGGTTGCTTAGTTTGAGCAGTAATGTAACTGATGCGTGTAATCTAGCTTTAAAGAGGTTTTTCTGACTGAAAACTATAGTTTGTAAATAATACTTTTGATGTTTGAAACTATTCAAATCATTTCAAACCCCCTCGGAGACACCAGCCTTGTTAGTTCTCTGTCAAATATTTTGTCTAAAGTATTTGCACTGAGCAAGTAGAATATTCGTGAAGTCTTTTCTTATTTTTTTTAAATAAAAGAAAGCTATATTTCACAACTAAGCTTTGTCACAAGCAAAAGTATAAGTTCCAAGTTTTAATGAAATTCTTTAACTGAATGAAGTTCTGGGATTAGTCTTCAATCAAAATACGAGGTGCATTCAAGTTCTAAGGCCTCCGATTTTTTTTCTCCGGGCTAGAAAGAGATAGAAACATGCGCATTGTTTTAGAATGAGGCCGCGTTCATTGTCAATACGTCCCAGAGATGGCAGCACCGTACGGCAGATGGAATTTTACCGCCAGAGGCGAGAATGAGAACTGTTTTAAATACTTAAATTGGCGACGTTTTCCTTACTTGAACAGCGTGCAATCATTCGTTTTCTGAATTTGCGTGGTGTGAAACCAATTGAAATTCATCGACAGTTGAAGAAGACATGTGGTGATGGAGTTATGGATGTGTCGAAAGTGCGTTCGTGGGTGCAACAGTTTAATGAAGGCAGAACATCGTGTGACAACAAACCGAAACAACCTCGGGCTCGCACAAGCCGGTCTGACGACATGCTCGAAAAAGTGGAGAGAATTGTTTTGGGGGATCGCCGAATGACTGTTGAACAGATCGCCTCCCGAGTTGGCATTTCTGTGGGTTCTTTGCACACGATCCTGCACGACGACCTGAAAATGCGAAAAGTGTCATCCAGGTGGCTGCCACGAATCCTGCCCGTGTGGCATGTTGCCAAGAAATGTTGACGCGCATCGACAGCATGAATGGGACTTTCTCTTCGTCGGTTGTGACAATGGATGAGACGTGGATGCCATTTTTCAATCCAGAAACAAAGCGCCAGTCAGCTCAATGGAAGCACACAGACTCACCGCCACCAAAAAAATTTCGGGTAACCGCCAGTGCTGAAAAAAGGATGGTGTCCATGTTCTGGGACAGCGAGGGCGTAATCCTTACCCATTGCGTTCCAAAAGGCACTACGGTAACAGGTGCATCCTACGAAAATGTTTTGAAGAACAAATTCCTTCCTGCACTGCAACAAAAACGTCCGGGAAGGGCTGCGCGTGTGCTGTTTCACCAAGACAACGCACCCGCACATCGAGCTAACGTTACGCAACAGTTTCTTCGTGATAACAACTTTGAAGTGATTCCTCATGCTCCCTACTCACCTGACCTGGCTCCTAGTGACTTTTGGCTTTTTCCAACAATGAAAGACACTCTCCGTGGCCGCACATTCACCAGCCGTGCTGCTATTGCCTCAGCGATTTTCCAGTGGTCAAAACAGACTCCTAAAGAAGCCTTCGCCGCTGCCATGGAATCATGGCGTCAGCGTTGTGAAAAATGTGTACGTCTGCAGGGCGATTACGTCGAGAAGTAACGCCAGTTTCATCGATTTCGGGTGAGTAGTTAATTAGAAAAAAAAATCGGAAGCCTTAGAACTTGAATGCACCTCGTATATACTCTTTAACGCTGCGCTTGCTGCTGTGCAAGAATTTTCTTAATTTCTAACTCTATGTATTATTTGAAAAAATAATAACTTGTTAAATCACTGTGTATCTGTGCTATTAGCACCGTTGGTTGTTTCTGTGCCTAGTAAATAAAGTTTGTTATTGGGAATTCTGTATAGACTTCGTCCTCTAATCCCCCCACAGTCTTGAGATCTGCTAGCATCATTCCATTCCCAATGAGCGAAAACCAAGCATTAAGGTTTTTGCTTGATCTTTTGTTGAAGGTCTATATCTGAAACGAGCAAAAAATACGGTTTGAAAATGAAGTAATCTGTTGACTTTAGCGCCCTTTCAAAGCAATGATATACACTAATCAGCCAGAACATAATTACTACCTACCTAATAGCTGGTATGTCCACCTCTGGTACGGATAACACTGGTGATGCGTCGTGGCATGGGGGCAACGAGGCCTCTCGGTATGTTGCTGGACGGGGTTGACATAACATCAGAGACACAAGTCACCTATGTAATTCCTGTAAATTCCGGGGAGGGCGGCGATGAGCTCTGACGTCACGTTCGATCACATCCCAAATGTATTCGATCGGGTTCAGATGTGGTGAGTTGGGGCGCCAGCACATCCATTGTAACTTTCCGTTGTGTTCCTCAAACCACTTCACCTGGCATTGTGACATGGGGCTTTATCATGCTGAGAAATATCACTACCTTATGGAAACATGATCGTCATGACTGGGATGTACGTGTTCTGCAACCAGTGTACAATACTCCTTGACCGTCATGGTGTTTGCTCTAGCTCCACTGGACCCATTGACGCCCACGTGAACATTCATCAGAGCGTTATGAAACCGTTGCCGGCTTGTCTCCGTACCCCAGTACGAGTGTCAAGGACTGTTCCCCTGGAAGACGAAGGATTCGCGATCTCCCATCGGCAAGACGAAGAAGGTATCGGGATTCATCAGACCATGCAACGCTGTACCACTACGTCAAAGTACAGTGCCGGTGGTCCAGTGGTAGTTACCGATGTCGTGATGTTAACATTGGCTTCGGACGCCCATCGTTGGGGATGTTCGGTCCGCTGTGTGTTAAGAAACACTTGTACTCTGCCCAGCATTGAAGTCTGTTCTTTGTTCCGCCACAGTTCACCGCCTGTCCGGTATTACAAGTCTGCTTAGATTACGACGTCTGGCATTGGCAATGAGGTATGGCCGTCCAAACCTACGACGCCAGGACGTGGTTTCACTTTGTTTTCGCCACGTTCTAAAGACATTCACCACAGCACTCCTCGAAAAGCGGACAAGTCGTGCAGTCTTAGAAATACTCGTGCCGAGTCTCTGAGCCGCCACAGTCTTCCCTCGGTGAAACTCAGACAGATCGCCACGCCTTCCTCGTTCCACACAGGGACAGCACCGTCACTGATACTACATGGAACGTGCGTGTATCTGACTGGCAGTCATTCCTGGCCTAGTGGTGCTGCTATCGCCTTAACAAATTTATATCGATAGTCGGTCGGTGGTCAGAATGTTCTGCCTGATCAGTGTAGGACCTGCTCAGAGTTTACATTATTGCCGCTGGCCTACTGCGCAGCTTTACGTCGGTGCTCAAGTTAGTTTGTTCTCCCTTATTTCTGACGTTTGTGTCCCGCAGTCCTTTCCTGTATCATTCGAATGGTCTGATATATGTATATTTTCTCTCACTGGCCTCAGATGTGGTAGACTCCTGGATTCCGGAATCCCAAAACACACTTGACATTCAAACTTCTTGGCAGACTGAAACTGTGTGCCGGATCGAGACCCGAACAGTTTTAATCTGCCAGGAAGTTTCATATCAGCTCTCACTCCGCTGCAGGGTAAAAATTTGATTCTGGACACGTGACTTTTATTTTTCTCGAGTGTGCTACCAGTTTTCGTCGATGTGTTACCGACGTGAGGCACAAACGCATCGCAACAGGTTTCTCTTCTCCTCTTCTGTCAACTGTGGCACAGGCTTATGCTGTTTTCTGACACAGCTGACCTGACAGTCATGGCGTGATCGTGCCTCTTCGATGCACATTACAAGAACGACTTTTAAAACCACACAAATTTGTCAAAACAGGATAACATATTATGGGTTTGTGTTTTAAAAGAATATATAGTGACTGACCTGGCTACAGAATGAACTGATAATCAGACAGTGGGTTCCAACTAAGTGAAGCCTGGGACACGGCCTTGAAGTGCTGAATTCGCAATGAGCACAAGGACAGTGGTGAAATACATTCACAACACGTGTCTCGGTGAAGCATATCTAGTTGGTAAAGAAACAAGCTTATAGTACTCCACCCATGGATGTGTACGACCAAATAGATCGCGTGCATGGAGCCTCGGCAATAGTTAATACAGATATGTTACGTACGGTCCAACAAAATATGATCCAGCGTGATGCGTTGTGAGGTGAGAGTGAATACGCCGATAGTTGCCTTCATCATTATTTCAGATATGTCACAACACTTCCCATCCTTACGATTACATGCATCTACTAATATTTGGCCTCTGTGATGCGAAACGGTTGCAAAAAAGTAAGCCGAAGGAAGGTCAACAAGTGTGTGTTGGATTCGCCGTCTGTGCCCCTCACACAAACATAAATGTGTGTATAGATAGTTCATATATAGTGTCTGATAAGAGAGTTTGAGAGTATCACAATATGTAATATATATCGCAATATCATTTGATTGCATTGACTCAGAAGACTACATTTTTTTTATACCGCCAAGGACCGTAGATGTTGGTATTCGACGTACATATCAACTGCCCTGAGAAAAAGTGGTCTTAACAGACGGACAGAGATACTGACAACAAATACGAAAAACATATTTCTTTATGTGAAATAATTACGAAATAATAATTGGCGTTTTTTTTTGCTTTGCGTGTACTGTGAAAATTGCTTTCTCCCAAATTTCATGGTTCTAGGTAAAACAGAACTATCCTATAGGTTTTGATACCCGTACATTTTGATTGCTTTGTCTTAGAAGCTTAAGTTTCTTACACCTCCAAGGGACTGCACCATCCATACATAACATAAAAGGGGATGTATGCATATATGTATGTTCCACATCTCTTCCTAAACCACTGGACCGATTTAACCACACTTGATACACATATCACTGATTGTCAGGAAATTATCGCTGTGGAGGTAAGAACCGCCTCCTTATCGAAGGGGTAGTGGTGTAAAAACAGCGTAATCCGCAACGCGCAAATATCCAGACTTGATTCACGTATTATTCGAGAATGAGAACAGTTAGAGACTTGAAACAAACTTAACACATAATTTCCAACCCTTTCGAAACTTTTTTTCGGTGACGACCCCCCAAAATAATGAAAGGATGAAACATTATGGCTCACTACATTTTGGCTGTGCATACAGTAAAACTGCCTCACGAGGCAAGACGTTTCAATTTATTACTCCTGTACTACGAAATGTATTCGCGTCATATTTTGTAGACATTTCTACATACATCGCTGACTGTACTAGAAAAATTGTATCATTGTACGGCACGTAGTACAGTGGGTGGGGGGCGGGGGTACAGTACCCCTTCGAAGGACGTGGTGGAATGATCTCGTGTCCGTTTGCACTGTTGCTCCTTGACAGAGCTTAGTACTGGTTTCCAGACTTTGCTGAGTTGGTAACCAGTGTGTGTGTTGATAAGTACTAGCCTCCACAAATAGCTACTGGGAGTGCATCTTCAAACATGCCATAGAAATCCGCGTAACAGACAACCTTGTCAACAGGGACACTGGTTACCAACTCAGTAAGGCCTGGAAACCAATACTAAGCTGTATCAAGGAGCAACGGTTCAAGCGGACACGAAATCATTCCACCATGACCGCCGAAGAGATACTGTGCTTTCCACCCCCACCCCCTGCCCCCCACCACCTATCGTAGTCTCCACTTCTCCCACAACCGGACACGCCGCACGCCGCCGGCGCTTGGAATCGCATCTGCACCCGCGAGGCATAAATACTAGCGGCAGAGAGCGGATAGAGCATTGAATCGGCATGATGGCGGAAGGGTTATTCGGCGAAATATCTTGGGCATTCGACGACCATATCCAGATGGACACCCGAGAACCCTTCAAACAGCATACACGCCGGGAAAGCCTCAGACCACGTGAGTTTTTATTTATTATTTCTTTATTACTAACTTCGTGCAGAGCAAATCTCGCATACAGTACCACATACATCGATGAATGTACCTAAAATAGCTATCACTGTACACCACATAATATAGGAGATACGACGTCAAATACTGAAATGCGTTAAAAACTGCAGCTTTGTGTATAATGTTTTAATTTATTAATTCTTAATACTAGCTCTATTCACAACACGTTTTGCAGAAAGTGTCCACATATACCACTAGATGTGCCTGCAAAATTATATCATTGTACAGTGTATAGCTCGGGAGATATGTTGTCATAAACAATGAGCTGCGTGAAAATGAAACTGCAGGGAAAAATTTTCCAGATGTGTAGGTGAAATATGTGTACATATACGTGTGAAATATGCTAAACATATGTGAAATGTACTCGACACGCGCGTGCCCGATCAAAGCCACGAATAGAAAGCTCAGCCTAAACGCCTGGAACTTTTACAGCCGAATTTAGTACATCCAGTCTGGAAACAAATATTGTGGGGGTAAGAACAACCCGCCTTCTGTAGGGGTGAGCGAAATAACGTGGGAAGAGAGGGAGAAAGAAGAGTTGGGGAGACAGAGAGGAGGAAGGGGGAGATGGGCACAGTGAGGTGGGAGGGCAGAGCAGCGGATGGACGGAGAGTGGCTCAAGAAGACGATGGACAGAGAAAGGCGGAAGGAGGAAAGGGACTTCAAGCTTGGAATACATACATACGTGGGCAATGCCGTGTACTCAGCTAGTTTGGTATAAATTTCAACTTTGTACATCTACCCGTTCGTAGGAAAAAAGTGTATTAACAGATAGACTGACATCTATGTGGTCGACGAATTTGTAACTGAACTACACACAGTATTACAGAAAATATATTCCATGAATTGTACCAAATCAATCAGTCAACACTGCACTACGTCGAGGAGATAAATTTCCATTGGTCTTGTTTCCATTTGACTGCCACTTATAATATGACAATAAAAAAAAGGATGATTGTAACAGTGAAATGTTTGTTTCCGCAGGAACATTTGATTAGAGAATATAAATTATATTTAGACCCTGTTGCAGAAAATTTTGTATATGCCGCGTTATATACCGTATGAACTACTTTTAGATGTAAGTTGGAGAAATGGAATAGCAGAATAGAGACTGCTTGCAAAACACTAGAAAATTATTGGAGAGAAAGGACCCTTTCTACACGGGAATGCGGCGTACACGTTCACCAGTGTTCTCAAGTTCCTTTGAGTCATGAGAATGCTTCCCTGAAATGGTAAAACTTGTGAATTGGGAAACACTTGAACGTAGACGCCTAAAAGCAAGCGAAAGCCTACCCCACAAAATACTATGTACAAGAATAAGTATCGTGTGCTGAATCTAGGAACTTACTACAGACCGCAACATATCGCTCCCGAAGGAAAGATTAGTCGGTTTGAATCGCTGTAGTTGAAGAGGAAAAAATTCCACGTTTTGATCAAAAACAACTGAGACAATCATTTAAATTCAGTTAGTCAGTCAACTAAAGAAGAAAAAGATGCCAAAATGACGCAATCGATATTGGAGGTAAAGCCCATACTCACTCAGAACGAATTCAATCTCAATATAAGGTGGCAACATTTGTTTAAGAAAACCGCAGAACATTTTCTCTCAGTAATGTCTTTTACATAGTTGGTCAGTTTGCCCTTCCTGCTATTGGTGTGTATGACGAGAAGATATCCATCAAGAAGAAGAGGAAGCTCGAAGGCATTGCCAAAATCGTCAGCCGGCCTTTGTGGCCGAGCGGTTCTAGGCGCTTCAGTCCGGAACCGCGCTACTGCTACGGTCGCCAGTTCGAATCCTGCCTCGGGAATGGATGGTGTGATGTCCTTAGGTAAGAAAGGTTTAAGTCGGTCTAAGCCTGGGAGACTGATGACCTCAGATGATAAGTCCCATAGTGCTTTGAGCCATTTGAACCTATATCGTCCATTATGATCTTGGTGACAGCAAACGCTGCAAACTTAAGAAGTTATTGTGACCCACTTCCAAATTTGGCGGATAAAGTCACTAATACGTTTCTAGTTCTTCTCTTCGTGACTGTTACTGCTACGTGTTATTCTAAGAGCTATTTAATAGATTTTGTGTAACTAACGGCATGTAAAAAACCAGTTTTATTCCCAATGGATTTGCAAGCAAAAGATTTGAGCTATCACTATTGTGATTCTGTGTCCGTGAAGTTTCTGCTCGAAGTTCATTGTAATTAGTTATACAAGGAACAACTTACAACATAACCATATTTTTAGTGTTTTTCAGAAGTTAAACTCCATCGAATGATTTTTCTTAGTAATCTCACCAATTCAATTGTTGTACGCAAGTACGCATTTTAACAGTCACCTCTACCACACTCGACATGCGAATGGAACTGTAAGTAGAGAGGTTGCGCAAAAATGTGGACATAAATGCAGATGCTAACCAAGCCTACAAAATGAGCTGTTTTATTTGATGACGAAGAGCAGCTGTGCAATGTAATCAATACGTTGCAACTGACAATCGCGGTCATAATAGGGTCCTTCTGAGTAAACTCGAACATGTGCTAATTGTTGTTCGTGTCATGGGTGCTTCCGTAAGCAAGATAGGAAAAGCGTTTGATGTTCGGAGAGACAGCGTATCGATCATTTATAAGACGTAAGGAAAAGCGGAAAAACATCGTCCACGAAGACACAAAGCGGACGTAAGTTATGTGTTGAGTGATGGTGGCGGGCGGTCATTGAAGAGGCTGGTGACGGGGAAGAAGAGTACAACACCTGCAAAAGCCAGTGTAGAACTGAATGCCGCACTCGCGGACAAAATGGCTCCGAGCACTATGGCACTTAACTTCTGAGGTCATCAGTCCCTATAACTTAAAACTACTTAAACCTAACTAACCTAAGGACATAACACACATCCATGCCCGAGACAGGATTCGAACCTGCGACCGTAGCGGTCGCGCGGTTCCAGACTGTAGCGCCTAGAACCACTCGGCCACATCGTCCGGCGCACTCGCGGACACTGACAGCACAAAAACATTAAGGTAGCTCTAGAAGCAGGGAACTGCAGGGTGAACTGGAATCCCAAAACCACTCATTAATGACGAAAATGCCCATAACATGATAACTGGGTGTCAAAGCCATAAAACCTGCGCTATGGAACAGTGTCATTTGGTTGGACTAGACTTCTTTCATACTGTTCCCAAGTTCTGGGCACGTTTAGGACCCATGAGTGAAATATGGCGAGCATTCGGTGGTGATTTGCACAACAATATCGTGGTATTACACGGGCCCCGTGGTTACTCTGCAAGGCAGCAGTACTCCAAGAATTACGGGACTATTTTGGCTGATCATTTCCAATCCATTGTATACTTCTTGTTACGTAAGTGTGATGCTTTGTTCCAAGACGGCCGGCCGGTGTGGCCGAGCGGTTCTAGGCGCTTCAGTCTGGATCCGCGCGACCGCTACGGTCGCAGGTTCGAATCATGCCTCGGGCATGGATGTGTGTGATGTCCTTAGGTCAGTTAGGTTTAAGTAGTTCAAGTTCTACGGGACTGATGGCCTCCGATGTTCAGTCCCATAGTGCTCAGAGCCATTTGAACCATTTTTTGTTCCAAGACGATGGGCCCCTCTTCACACACGACGTTACGTCCAGTGTCCAGGACTGGTTTTGTGAGCACGAGGATGACGTCTCGCACCTCACCTGTCTACCAGGGCCACCAGATCTCAAGATTATTGAGCCCTTCTGGTCTACATTGATGAGAAGGACGTGTAATCGCTACCCAACTCCACGATCGTATTCTGAATTAGCCACTACTTAACAGCCGACCGCTGTGTCCCGAGCGGATCTACGCATTTCATCCGGAACCATGTGACTGCTACGGTCGCAGGTTCGAATCCGGCCTAGGCCATGGATGTGTGTGATGTCCTTAGGTTAGTTAGGTTTAAGTAGTTGTAAGTTATAGGGGGCTGATGACCTCAGATGTGAAGTCGCATAGTGCTTAGAGCCATTTGAACGACTACTTAACAGGAAGTATGATTCCTATGAAAACTGGGCAGGACCTGTACTTATCCTTTCCGGACGACAGGGGTCCGTTTTTCCTACACCTAATAAGACATGGTGCAAATCAAATGGCTCTGAGCACTATGGGACTTAACATCTGAGGTCATCAGTCCCCTAGAACTTAGCACTACTTAAACCTAACTAACCTAAGGACATGACACACATCCATGTCCGAGGCACGATTCGAACCTGTGACCGTAGCTGTAAGACATGGTGAAGGGTTCTGTTTGTGGTGTTTCAATATTCTGTCCATCCGTTGCGACTCCAACACTCTGTAGGATCTCTGCCGTGGCCTCCACAGTAGTGTAGATAAAAATTTGTTTTAGCATAAGGTAGAAAGAACTTATGGTGTGCGCCGAAACGGCACGCTAAAATAACGTTCAGTCAGTTACGTATGCAGTATTCTGAGAGTCGTATCTTAATCAACACATTTTACAGTTCGATGAATTCTTTACATTGACGTAAGCTACGTTAAGCCGACGTTAAAATTTTGTGACGGGAATCTGCTGGTGGGAGCGCCTGTTCGCGGCACGCCGCTGTCCCGCCGCGCTGCACTATTTGCAGCTGTGCCCGCGGCGGAAGTACCTCAGCAAGTGGATTATGTTTACCCGCTTCCGGAGGCGCGAGGCTAGACACATAACTCTCCGCGGGGTGGCGCCCTATCCGCCCTTCCCCCAACCCTACGCCTCCTGCCGCGCTCGGCTGCCGCTAAATTTGCGGATGTTCGCAACTCTGCGCGCCGCACCGCTGGTGTGTTCCCACGGCCAAACACCGACCCCTCCCCGCGGCACAGCTTTCGGACTAAGCCTAATGAAATGCTTCTCGCCGGCGGCGTGCGCTACGTGATTTAATTTTCGGTTCTCAGAGGACACACACCGCCTCGTCCGTGGACCTCAGATAACTGTTCGGAGCCACGCTGCCTTGCGTGCTGTTCCAGTGTGGGGGGTCAATAATTACACATTAATTACACCATTAACAAAAAAAGACCTTTTCATTAATCAATGAGGACCACAGATGACGACTTAAATAACAAATACTTGTTTATCATTTAGGATATGACGCCGGCCGGAGTGGCCAAGCTGTTCTAGGCGTTACAGTCTGGAACCGCACGACCGCTACGGTCGCAAGTTCGAATCCTGCCTCGGGCATGGATGTGTGTGATGTCCTTAGGTTAGTTAGGTTTAAGTAGTTCTAAGTTGTAGGGGACTGATGTCCTCAGAAGTTAAGTCCCATAGTGCTCAGAGCCATTTGAACCATTTTCTAGGATATGACACTAAAGTAGTAATTAGTCATACAGAAAAATACGAGGTGTTTCAGAAATAACAATAGCGCGTGCTCGTATGATTGTCTGTTATAAACAGCTCCATCAATTTCAACCACACTTGGAATAAATACCACTTATTGTCTGGAGAGAGGTTGTGAGGTGGTAAGAGCCACCTCCCATTGGGGGGGGCGGGGGGGAATTGGGGTGAAAAGGGATTGAAATAGAATATGGAAAGAGAATTCGAAGAGAAGGTAATGAACAGCGACAGCAGGGACAGACATAGAGGGGAGATGAGGAGATGGACAGAAAGATGAGGAGGAGGAGATGGCTGGTGAGGGTGGAAGAAGGCGGTTGACAGAGAAAGGGGAGGGCAGAAGTACAGATGAGGAATGTGAGGGTGGACAGACAGGGAAGTGGAAGAGATGGGCGTAGAGAAAGGAGACGAGCAGATGGAGAGCAAAGGAGGAGGGAAGGTGATTAACAAAGATAGGGGGGAGGAGATGGACAGAGAGAGGATGGAGGAGGAAATGGGCAGAAAGAGGAAAGAGGAAGAAATATGAAGAGAGAGGTTGGAAGAGACGGATAGAGAGAGGGTGGGGAGCAGATGGACAATGATGGGAGGAGGCGACGGAAAGAGAGTAGGATGGATGGGAACATGTACAACTTATGGTACGTACTTGTACTGGAATGAAACTGCGGGTAAAAAACTAGCAAATAGTTTAGGAAGTAGTAGTTTAGACAGAATCAAACAAACCATTTCATACAAACATGTGCCCACTTTTTATTGGTTACAATGGTGCAGTTGCTAGAGCGGAAGAAACACGCAAAGTGTTACGCAAAGGCAACGATTAAGATCAGACTTGACTTTCATAGATTACACCTCCGACATCAGTGCACTTTCAAATTATTTCGACAAGACCATATATTGTTAAAACTTGTGGTAGCAGTTGCTAGGTATAAACAGAGGCCCGACAGGGGTGTGCGTTATGGAGACTGAAAGTTTTCCGGTTCGAGCAAGGTATCAACAACTCGGTTTAACTTTGGGCACTGTCTAGTGACACGGAAGTAACCTCGACTAAAGACTGGTGCCGAGGTGGTCGCCGCTTATAGCACCGTACTGGCCGTCTTCATTCGCGGGCGCCCTGAAGGTTATCATTGTCCGCATCTCGTAGTCTAGTGTCTAGCGTTGCTGGCTCTGGATCACGGGGTCGCGGGTTCGATTCACGGCCGCGTCGGGCAATTTCTACGCACGGGGACTGGCTGTTTGTGTTGTCGGCATCATTTCATCATCATACGTGAAAGTGGTGAGCCTGGACTGCGTAAAGATTGAGAATTTGTAGGGCGCTGATAACTGCGCAGTTGAGCGCCACACAGACCAAACATCATCATCAAGCAGTAAAATAATTTAGGATTGACAGAAGTATAAGCAAATCGTCTGTTCAACGCTTAGTTGAGACGTGCATAGCGTGAAACATAATTTAATGCGCTGTTTATACACACTTATTTGACCATCTGACAAAAGCCGAATAACCAGTCTTTCTCAGCGCGGTCCGCTGCGAAACGTTCATAAAGAGCGTCAACGAATTTCTGGAAGGTATGGACAGGGAAGTGAAGCCATGCCGTCTCCAGTGTTTCCGCCACCTCCATTAGGAATTTGGGTTAAGGATGGCTGGCGCGAATAGCTAGATAGAGGTGACATCACAGACTCTAGATTGAGCTTGAATCCGGGGCTACTGGTAGATGCAGTCCTGCCGAGGAGAAACAAACTGCATATAATGGTGAACATGATACCCAAGATTGGATTGAAACTTGTGTTTATCCATTGTACCTTCCATAATGACGATATCACCCAGGGAATGCCACAGAAACATTCCCCAGACAATAATGCTCCCTCCTGCGGCCTGAACCCTTCCGACGAGTGTTGCAGAACTATACAAGCCGACGACCATCCGTCCGGTATATCATAACACGCGCTTTATCTGAAAAGGCTACATGTAGCCACTCAGTGGACATCCAGTTGCGTTATTGAGTTATTGGGGTGCTCATTCCAGCTTACGTTGCCAGTGAACAGCAGTCAGCATGCAAACATGCGCCAGGCACCTGCAGCTGAGGCCACACGCAGTAGCGTTCGACGAACGGTCGTTGAGGAGACTCTGTTGTCAGCCCCTTGGTTCAACGTGGCCAGCAGTCGCACAGCAGTTGCACGTCTATTCTCTCGTACACGTATCTGCAGCAGTCGTTCACCCCTATCAACTATGATCCATGGTGCACTATAGTTTCCTCGGGGGGCGGTTTTGGATAGCAATGCTTCTACTCACGGCCCGAAAGCCAATGATCATGCCCTTGTGGACGTCACAGAAATCTCTGGAAACGTTTTTTTTTACCCTCCACTGCTAGTGCTCCCACCTGCCGTCTGTGAGCCGTTATTGCACGATGACGTCGAACATAGGGTAGTCATCACATTACTGCGTCTGGATCGTGTATTATTATTTGCTCTTGGACGTGGCAGGCTGCTTTATTTTCATCATTAACTTGTACTCTTTCGGAATTTTTACGTATTTTGCGTTTCGGAGACTCACACCCGAAAATACACAACTGGCCATTGAAATTGCTACACCACGAAGATGACGTGCTACAGACGCTAAATTTAACCAACAGGAAGACGATGCTGTGATATGCAAATGATTAGCTTTTCAGAGCATTCACACAAGGTTGGCGCCGGTGGCGACACCTACAACGTGCTGACATGAGGAAAGTTTCCAAGCGATTTCTCATACAAAAACAACAGTTGACCGGCGTAGCCTGGTGAAACGTTGTTGTGATGCCTCGTATAAGGAGGAGAAATGCGTACCATCACTTTTTAGACTTTGATAAAGGTCGGATTGTAGCCTGTCGCAACTGCGGCTTATCGTATCGCGACATTGCTGCTCGCGCTGGTCGAGATCCAATGACTGTTAGCAGAATATGGAATCCGTGGGTTCAGCAGTGTAGCACGGAACGCCATGCTGGATCCCAACGGCCTCTTATCTCTAGCAGCCGAGATGACGGGCATTTTATCCGCATGGCGGTAACGGATCGTGCAGCCACGTCTCGATCCATGAGACAAAAAATGGGAACGTTTGCAAGACAACAACCATCTAAACGAACAGTTCGACGACGTTTGCAGCAGCATGGACTATCAGCTCGGAGACTATCGCTGCAGTTACCCTTTCGCTGCATCACAGATAGGAGCGCCTGAGATGGTGTACTCAACAACGAACCTGGGTGCACGAATGGCAAAACGTCATTTTTTCTGATGAATCCAGGTTCTGTTTACAGCATCATGATGGTCACATTCGTGTTTGGTGACATCGCGGTGAACGCATATTGGAAGCGTGTACTTGTCATCGCCATACTGGCGTATCACCCGGCGTGATGGTATGGGGTGCCATTGGTTACACATCTCGGTTACCTCTTGTTCGCAATTCTGGCACTTTGAACTGTGGACGTTACATTTGAGATGTGTTACGACCGGTGGCTCTACCCTTCATTCGATCCCTGCGAAACCCTTCATTTCAGCAGGATAATGCACGACTGCATGTTGCAGGTCCTGTACGGGCCTTTCTGGATACATAAAATGTTCGACTGCTGCCCTGGGCAGCACATTCTCCAGATCTCACCAATTGAAAACGTCTGGTCAAATGTGGCCGAGCAACTGGCTCGTCACAATACGCCAGTCACTACTCTTGATCAACTGTGGTATCGTGTTGAAGCTGCATGGGCAGCTGTACCTGTACATGCCATCCAAGCTCTGTTTGACTCAATACCCAGGCGAACCAAGCCGTTATTACGGCCAGAGGTGGTTGTTCTGGGTACTGATTTCTCAGGATCTATGCACCCAAATTGCGTGAAAATGTAATCACATGTCCCAGTATAATATATACCCTTTTATCATCAGTATTTCTTCTTGGTGTAGCAATTCCAATTGCAGTAGTGTATAAGTGATACGTCAAATTTTATGCTGCATCATCATGGACAATCCTTGCCCAATCTGTGATTTCGTCTAGCTTCTCCTTACTAACGGGACGTTACTAATCTGCCTGCCTTCCATTAACAGCACTTTCAATACAGATCGAGACACAAGAAGAGAATTTAAATTGTAAAAATAGTAATATTTATTGTAACGCTAACACAAAGGTTTTATGAATTTACTCAGACAAGAAAGTACATCGGAAGAGAACAATATTTAATTTGACTGTCGATAAGCACAAGCACTATTGTATCTGCAGACATAAATGAAATAATTGTAACCACTCGTAACGTGCAGCAAGCCACCTGAAGTCAACGTTGTGTTATCACTTCACGCTGCGCTATGGAGAGCAACTTGCAATACAGTCCACCTTAACTTTCGGAATAAAGTTATCATTATTACATCGAATGACCATGATGGAACATTATTGGCGTTGAGATAAGGCATGGAATAAGGCAGTCGGCAGCATCCTAGAAAAACTGGCTTAAGATGAAGTATAATTCTAGTATAATTATTCTGTGATTCATTGTTATTGTTATTATTATTATTCCCTCTGCATCTTAACCTACAAATGGTATACCAGTACCGTATGGGATATTTAATGAGGAACGAAGTGTAAGCAATCAGGGTTTCTAGAATGCCAGTACCGGATGTGTCACAAAACATAGCTATTTTATTGGAACAAATTTTAGAATATTTTGAAAAATTGTCTACAGGTGAAACTAAGGTAAAATAAACATTAATAACTCACATACTTTCGGATAAGACTAGTGCAAAACAGCAATTTCTTTATAACTTTCTCAGGTTTAAGGAGGCGAAATAACTTTTAATTGGAATAGTTCAGTAATTTCAGTATAGCTGAAGCTGTATAAAGGCACTAATCCATCATACTCAGCATTTATTCTCGCTCATAAAACAAGATATCCGCCTCGGTGGGCTTCGTAATGCAACAAGATGATGTGACGGAACTGCCAAAAATTATTTACATTCACCCCACCCAAAGATCCCCATCCGAGTTGGGACGCAGATGTGGTGCCATACATAATACTCTGTCGGGTCAAAGCCTTCGGCCTTAATTACTCGCATTCGTAGGTTTCCACCTTTAGTGAACTAAATGTGCGGAGCTTCGTACTCGTTATCACTATAAAACTTTGGCAACACGCCGTTTTAACCAGACACTTAATTTATTGAAGACTATCACTTTACTCATCACAAAAAATTAAATCCTGTCATATTGTAACGCAACATCGGCAAGCGTACTCATTGACTCTGATGTTCACCTTTCACCACTGCAACCAATACTCACACCACTTTGCCACATTTGATGACACTTAAGTGGTTGGCAAATTTGTTAGTGTCAGTATTAGAATAATTCTTGGTTGAGTTGTTCTTAGTGGGCATAAACTGACTCAATGGCATCGTGCTGTTAATTGATTTAGCAATGTATGTAGCACTTGCCGCTAGTTACGAACCAGTGTTTAGTGTCAGGTGCACCGTAGATGATGGTATACTATTCTTGTAAACAGTGTGAAACAGAAATAATATCCCACACTTAGTTCCGCATAGCCTTGTCGTCAGTGTGCAGTGTGGATACCTATCCGATGACCGGTTCATTGACGGTCTCAACAGCAAGGCTATCAGAGCCGTAGCAAATAAATATAAAGCCGAAACTGGATAAAATGGTTACACTCACTACCTCGCTTCCACCTCACTCGTGTTGATCCACACAAGGTCTAACTGAGTAAGAAATGTGTTTTGTTTTTTGCACTTCTTAATAGGATGACGTATCTTCATTTGTTGTGCATGTGAGAACGCAAGAAACTATCTAGTATTGCTAAATAACGTAATAACTTAGGATTATTACAGCATGGTGGAAACGAACTTGAATGTGTTCATAGAAAGAGATACGTTTTACGTAAATACTGGGAAGGAATGTTTTCCATTATGATATATTAGAATTTGATGGTGAAAACGTAACTTCCACAGAGTTTCAGTGGCTTGAAATCGCGGCTTTGTGCCAAGCGTCACGCGGAACACGTAACTCGATTCGAAGCGCATTTCCGGAAACCACTTGTCACTGCTGACGTCAGAGAGGTGGAGTGAAACACTCACTATAATTTGCAACTGCAGAGAGCTTCTCTTTAGGGCTCACGGATGAGGAACGCATCATTGGAAAGGTAAGACGGAGTAATGGTCCAGTGAAGGGCACAAAGATAGAACTCACCAGACGAAGTAGGAGTGACGAAATTCCAACTCGAGAGGCTCAAATGGTTCAAATGGCTCTGAGCGCTATGGGACTTAACTGCTGTGGTCATCAGCCCCCTAGAACTTAGAACTACTTAAACCTAACTAACCTAAGGACATCACACACATCCATGCCCGAGGCAGGATTCGAACCTGCGACCGTAGCGGCCACGCGGCTCCAGACTGTAGCGCCTAGAACCGCACGGCCACTCCGGCAGGCCAACTCGAGAGGCTTCCAGGAATCAAAGCAGGAGAGAGATACTCTGCAGGAGTCGCAGAAGAGAGGAGTTTCCCTACAGGAATTGCAGCGGGACGGTGACTCTGTCCAGGAATCGCAAATTGAGAGAGTTTCTTTCAAAGACTAGCAACTGGAAAGACGGGTAATTGGAAAGGTAACGCACCGTCATGCTTACCGCATCTGAAATAAGGGGGAATCAGCTGGCTAGACTAATAGGGACGAAGTCATAATTCGAATGTGGAACGTACAGACTGCGGAATCAGCCCTTCCCACAGCTCACATACTGGAAATCTGTCGCGCAGTGGACAAACTCATGTGGAAGGGAAACAGCGCGGGGTGTTAACGTTAACATGACTGTTTCGAGTAACAATTCACCGAATTACAGGCCAGCAACAATGACATGTGTCTCGAAAGGAGGATACGAAATGAACATAAAAAAACGAAAACAAGGACAATGGAACGTAGTCGAATTAAATCAGGTAATGCTTTGCGAATTAGGTTAGGAAATGAGACCCTTAAAGTAGTGGACGCGTTTTGTTAATTATACAGCAAAATAATTGTGATGACCGAAGTAGAGAGGATATAAATTGTAGCCTGGAGAAGGCAAGGAAACCATTTCTCAAGGAGAGAAATTTATTAACATCGAATATCGACTCAAGTGCTACGAAGTCTTTTCTGTAATTAGCTGTATATAGTCATGTACTGAAGTGAAACGTGGGCTGTTAACAATTTAGACAAGAAGAAAACAGAAACTTTTGAAGTGTGTTTCTATAGAAGAATACTGAACATTAGATGGGTAGATCGCGTAACCAATAAGGAGGTACTGAATGGAAATGGGGAGAAAAGAAATTTGTGACACAACCTGAGTTGAAGGAGGGATCGGTTGATAAGACACATTCTGAGACATCAAGGGATCATCATTTTAGTACTGCAGGGAAGTGTGAGAGGTAAAAATTGTAGAGGGAGACCAAGAGATGAATGCTGTAAGCAGATACAGAAGGATGTATGTTGCAATAGTTATTTGGAAATGAAGAGGTCTGCACGGGGTAGTGTAACATAGAGAGCGGCATCAAAGCAATCTTCGGACAGAAGATGACAAGTTGCACTCACATGAAAGTTTTATTGACGCGAAAATTTGTTATCTCAAAGTGCTAAAATTATGAAACACTGAGGGAGAGGGATAGTTTTATACAGTGAATTATCAGTCCGATATTATCGAATTTTGAGAGAATATCATCACGTAACGAATATTTAGTGAATTTTCTTTTCTTCCATTCCAAACGTGTCCATCATAATCATCAACATGAGTCCTCGATGTGAGCCGATATGGCTTGAATATGCGCATCCCTGGTGGTTTGGAAGCAAAAGGCCACTCAGTGTCACCTAGAGGTTTGCATGTGTTGACGGGACACGTTCTGTTATGTTCATGAAGACTGATGGCTAAATGGGAGGCTGCAATGTCATTCGGGAACCTTATCGTTGATACAGTATATTTTCACCCTGAATTTTAATCCCTATGCTGGACCTTTTTTTTATTTCCTAAACACCTTCCTCGACTCACATGGTAGACAGTACAGGGGAGCGTAAAGTCAGAACTGCCTCTCTGGTTTCTTTATTTTTCCTAAGGCCAAACTGATAGTCACCTAGGTCATCATCAGTTTTGTTTTTCGTTCTTCAACACGTTCTTCTTGTAAGCAAATTGGATGCATGAACTGTAGGCTGACTGTGGCATATTTTCCAAATCATCTGCCCCTGTTATACCGCATTGTGTGATATTTTGCGAATGTCTGGTATGTCTCTAGCCTCATAGATTCTGCACTCCGTGTGCATAGCATACGGTGCGAAACACTTTAGATGGTCCCCAAAAGTAGAACAATTGCTCAAACTATGACAGTATGTCATGCCACGTAACAAATGAGTGCAAGTGATGACGGGAAGTACCCCATTCGCTGTGAGAAAAACAGCACATTAAGTTACACAAAATGTGTCATCACGTACCGTGCCATGTCAGAGGACTGTAATGAACGTAAAGAACGCCTGCGAGGTGATACAGCGATGAATGTCATGAACATAAGAGAAACCAACGGAAACAAGTGTCTCTTTACATTTTTTTGGACTATTATCTCATTATAAGGCTTTCTTTTGCGCTGTATTCATATCTGAAATTACTTTTAGCTCATAGTGACTTTCTTAGAACCTAGAAAATGACCAGACACGCATAACTGAAACTAAGTAAAAATAAAGTTGTAAAGAATAAAAATGACAAATTTGGAACCGAGAGAATTTTGAAGCTGTAGTAGAGGCTGAAGATATGTAAATTTGAAGTACTTCACCTTTTAATTCATTAGGAAAGATAAAAGTTTTCTTTCCTCTCACACCGTATAAAACTCAGAAGACGAGCAAATGAGTGTTGTCTAAATGTTTGGTACTAAATGTGATCACGTAGAAGAAAGGGAAATCTTAAAACAAAATCCTGGTTGGCCTCGCGTTAACAAACTGGAAACATCTGAAATCCGCCGCTTAAACCGCTACATCCATAGAGCGGCATGAAAATTTGAGTCCCACAAATAACATATGCCATCATAACCAGAAGAATACCGCGTCATTCCATAGTTGTTTCAAGTGAAGGAGTTCTCTTGGATGAATTGCTCGTACTTTACTGATGAAAATATGACGCAAATTTTTTTGCATCGATTTACAATTGTAGGTCGCCAGACAGTTCGCCTACGAGTCTGAATAAATGACAGCTGCCAGAATTCTTGGGAGAAGCTTCGCCGTCTCTAAATTTCAAAGTAACTTCAGAACACAAATTCCACGGCAAAACTTTTACCCTCAGCAAAACTTTCAGCTTTGAAAGAAATACTTTTAAAAATTCACTATTAAAACCTTGCCTGCAATGTGTGAAATACTTAATACGTTGCATTTCTTGGCGGTGATATCCACGCAAAACGGACATAAGATAATGTCATTAGAGCTGAACTTTCCTTCCCTCAAATAAAATACAAACTTTTTGCTGGTATGGAAACACTATCCTTCGATGGAGAGCTTGTCCATTTTGCTGGATGTAACGCCGCAGAAAGGTAGGAATACAGTTGGTGGCTTATCACGCGAATGTTCAATAGTATTATGTTTTCTATTCTTGGAGATGGCTAGTTTCATCATGTGAACCACAGCCATTCATTCGAATCACGTGCTTTGGATGATTGATTTCGGAATCCTATTGGACCTCGCCAGAAACAGTTTTTTATTTTGTGTACCAATATATTACTACTATCTTCTTGGCTGGATAATGAAAGCTCTGGGCCCTAGGACATAACTCAGAGTGCGACGGGCTGTGATGCGTGGCCGAAACGCCCATCCGACATTCGTTGACCAAAACATCCAAAAATGACAGCCTTCCTTCTTTGTTTGTTTCTACAGTGAAATGGATGTTTGGATGATGCATACTTGTTCGTATGTTCAAGGAAGTTCTCGACAGATTCTGCGCCATGAGACCAGACCAAAAACATATCGTCAACATAGCGGTAAAATCAAGACGGCCGTAGGGGAGGAAAATTTTTAGATTGACTCTCTCGTAGCCAGTGTCACCCCAAATAGTCATAATAGGTGCTGAGCCCCTTAGTGGTAACGAATGCCGTCTGACAACGTTCGTTCTCTACGAAGCCTCCACGCATGGATATATTATTAGAAGTAGATACCCTTCGAGCAGTGAAGAAAGTGACATCACTTCATAAAAAAAGTCTTCCGGTTCTGATAGTATACCAAATAGGTTCCTTTCAGAGCATTCTGATGCAGTACCTCCGTACTTAACAATCATACAAACTCCTCGCTCGGCGAAAGATCAGCACTGGAATGCTGCACAGGTCACACCAATTATCAAGAAATGTGGTAGGAGTAATCCACTAAGTTACAGACGCATATCATGAACTTCGATATGCAGCAGGATTTTGGAACATATCTTATGTTTGAACATTACGAATTATCTCGAAGAGAATGGTCTATTGACACAATCAATACGTCCTTCTCGTGAAACACAACTAGCTCTTTATTCACCCGAAGTGCTGAGTGCTATCGACAAGAGATTTGAAACTCATTCCGTATTTCTAGATCAGCTTGGAATACAGTTCCATTCCCCCCCATGAACCATGGACCTTGCCGTTGGTGGGGAGGCTTGCGTGCCTCAGCGATACAGATGGCCGTACCGTAGGTGCAACCACAACGGAGGGGTATCTGTTGAGAGGCCAGACAAACGTGTGGTTCCTGAAGAGGGGCAGCAGCCTTTTCAGTAGTTGCAAGGGCAACAGTCTGGATGATTGACTGATCTGGCCTTGTAACAATAACCAAAACGGCCTTGCTGTGCTGGTACTGCGAACGGCTGAAAGCAAGGGGAAACTACAGCCGTAATTTTTCCCGAGGGCATGCAGCTTTACTGTATGATTAAATGATGATGGCGTTCTCTTGGGTAAAATATTCCGGAGGTAAAATAGTCCCCCATTCGGATCTCCGGGCGGGGACTACTCAAGAGGATGTCGTTATCAGGAGAAAGAAAACTGGCGTTCTACGGATCGGAGCGTGGAATGTCAGATCCCTTAATCGGGCAGGTAGGTTAGAAAATTTAAAAAGGGAAATGGATAGGTTGAAGTTAGATAAAGTAGGAATTAGTGAAGTTCGGTGGCAGGAGGAACAAGACTTTTGGTCAGGTGACTACAGGGTTATAAATACAAAATCAAATAGGGGTAATGCAGGAGTAGGTTTAATAATGAATAGGAAAATAGGAATGCGGGTAAGCTACTACAAACTGCATAGTGAACGCATTATTGTGGCCAAGATAGATACGAAACCCACACCTACTACAGTAGTACAAGTTTATATGCCAACTAGATCTGCAGATGACGAAGAAATTGAAGAAATGTATGATGAAATAAAAGAAATTATTCAGATAGTGAAGGGAGACGAAAATTTAATAGTCATGGGTGACTGGAATTCGAGTGTAGGAAAAGGGAGAGAAGGAAACATAGTCGGTGAATATGGATTGGGGCTAAGAAATGAAAGAGGAAGCCGCCTGGTAGAATTTTGCACAGAGCACAGCATAATCATAGCTAACACTTGGTTTAAGAATCATGAAAGAAGGTTGTATACGTGGAAGAACCCTGGAGATACTAAAAGGTATCAGATAGATTATATAATGGTAAGAGAGAGATTTAGGAACCAGGTTTTAAATTGTAAGACATTTCCAGGGGCAGATGTGGACTCTGACCACAATCTATTGGTTATGACCTGTAGATTAAAACTGAAGAAACTGCAAAAAGGTGAGAATTTAAGGAGATGGGACCTGGATAAACTGAAAGAACCAGAGGTTGTACAGAGTTTCAGGGAGAGCATAAGGGAACAATTGACAGGAATGGGGGAAAGAGATACAGTAGAAAAAGAATGGGTGGCTTTGAGGAATGAAGTAGTGAAGGCAGTAGAGGATCAAGTAGTAAAAAGACGAGGGCTAGTAGAAATCCTTGGGTAACAGAAGAAATATTGAATTTAATTGATGAAAGGAGAAAATATAAAAATGCAATAAATGAAACAGGCAAAAAGGAATACAAACGTCTCAAAAATGAGATCGACAGGAAGTGCAAATGGCTAAGCAGGGATGGCTAGAGGGCAAATGTAAGGATGTAGAGGCCTATCTCACTAGGGGTAAGATAGATACTGCCTACAGCAAAATTAAAGAGACATTTGGAGGTAAGAGAACGACTTGTATGAATATCAAGAGCTCAGATGGAAACGCCGTTCTAAGCAAAGAAGGGAAAGCAGAAAGGTGGAAGGAGTATATAGAGGGTCTATACAAGGGCGATGTGCTTGAGGACAATATTATGGAAATGGAAGAGGATGTAGATGAAGATGAAATGGGAGATACGATACTGCGTGAAGATTTTGACAGAGCACTGAAAGACCTGAGTCGAAACAAGGCCCCCGGAGTAGACAACATTCCATTGGAACTACTGACGGCCTTGGGAGAGCCAGTCCTGACAAAACTCTACCATCTGGTGAGCAAGATGTATGAAACAGGCGAAATACCCTCAGACTTCAAGAAGAATATAATAATTCCAATCCCAAAGAAAGCAGGTGTTGACAGATGTGAAAATTGCCGAACTATCAGTTTAATAAGTCACAGCTGCAAAATACCAACACGAATTCTTTACAGACGAGTGGAAAAACTAGTAGAAGCCAACCTCGGGGAAGATCAGTTTGGATTCCGTAGAAACACTGGAACACGTGAGGGAATACTGACTTTACGACTTATCTTAGAAGAAAGATTAAGGAAAGGCAAACCTACGTTTCTAGCATTTGTGGACTTAGAGAAAGCTTTTGACAATGTTGACTGGAATACTCTCTTTCAAATTCTAAAGGTGGCAGGGGTAAAATACAGGGAGCGAAAGGCTATTTACAATTTGTACAGAAACCAGATGGCAGTTATAAGAGTCGAGGGACATGAAAGGGAAGCAGTGGTTGGGAAGGGTGTAAGACAGGGTTTGTAGCCTCACCCCGATGTTGTTCGATCTGTATATTGAGCACGCAGTAAAGGAAACAAAATAAAAATTCGGAGTAGGTATTAAAATCCATGGAGAATAAATAAAAACTTTGAGGTTCGCCGATGACATTGTAATTCTGTCAGAGACAGCAAAGGAATTGCAAGAGCAGTTGAATGGAATGGACAGTGTCTTGAAAGGAGGATATAATATGAACATCAACAAAAGCAAAACGAGGATAATGGAATGTAGTCGAATTAAGTCGGGTGATGCTGAGGGAATTAGATTAGGAAATTAGACACTTAAAGCAGTAAAGGAGTTTTGCTATTTGGGGAGCAAAATAACTGATGATGGTCGAAGTAGAGAGGATATAAAATGTAGACTGGCAATGGCAAGGAAAGCGTTTCTGAAGAAGGGTAACTTGTTAACATCGAGTATAGGTTTAAGTGTCAGGAAGTCATTTCCGAAAGTCTTTGTACGGAGTGTAGCCATGTATGGAAGTGAAACATGGACGATAAATAGTTTGGACAAGAAGAGAATAGAAGCATTCAAAATGTGGTGCTACAGAAGAATGCTGAAGATTAGATGGGTAGATCACATAACTAATGAGGAAGTATTGAATACGATTGGGGAGAAGAGAAGTTTGTGGCACAACTTGACCAGAAGACGGGATCGGTTGGTAGGACATGTTCTGAGGCATCAAGGGATCACCAATTTAGTATTGGAGGGCAGCGTGGAGGGTAAAAATCGTAGAGGGAGACCAAGAGATGAATACACTAAGCAGATTCAGAAGGATGTAGGTTGCAGTAGGTACTGGGAGATGAAGAAGCTTGCACAGGATAGAGTAGCATGGAGAGCTGCATCAAACCAGTCTCTGGACTGAAGACCACAACAACAACAACAACAACAGATCAGCTTGCGTTCTGGTGGAATATCGTCTCCATTATGCGGCTGGATTTGTGATTTTCTGTCGGAGAGGTCACAGTGACGGAAAGTCCTTGAGTGAAACAGAAGGTGTTTCTGGCGCTCCACAAGGTAACGTTATACGCCCTTTACTGTACCTCGTCTATACCAATGATTTAGGATACAATCTGAGCAGCCGTCTTAGGTTGTCTGAAAATGATGCGGTCGTTTACCGTGTAATGAAGCCATCACAAGATCAAAACCAATTGCAAAACGATGTAGATAAGATATCTGTATGGTGCAATTATTGGCAATTGACTCTAAATACTGAAAAGTGTTGGGTCATCCACATGCGTTCTGAAAGGAATCCGTTAAACTTCGATTACACAATGAATCAATCATATCTAAAGGCTATAAGTTCAAATCAATACCTAGAAATTACAATTATAAACAACTTAAATTATAAATAAGAGACAGAAAATGCTGTGGAGAGGATGAACCAAAGACTGTGTTTCATTGGCAGGACGTTTAGAAGTGGCAACAGATCTACTAAAGTGACAGCCTGCACTACGCTTATTCGTCCTATTTCGGAGTACTACTGCGCGGCGTGAGATGGAGAAAGTTTAGAGAAGGGTAGCACGTTTTGTTTTATCGAGAAATAGGGGAGAAAGTGTCACGGAGGAGAAACAGGACTTGGAGTCGAAATCATTGAAGGCATTTCTCGTTGCAGCGGCATCTTCTCACAAAATTTCAACCGCCGATTTTCTTCTCCAAACGTGAAAATAAGTTGTTGACGCCGACGTACTTAGGGAGAAACGATCTCCGTAATAAAATAAGGGAAATCAGAGCTCGCACGGAAAGATACAGGTGTTCGTTTTATCCGCGCGCTGTTCGAGAGTGGAATAATAGAGAATTAGTGTGAAGGAGGTCCGATGAACCCTCTGCCAGGAAACCAAGTGTGATATGCAGAGTAGCCTTAGAGATCTAGAAGTAGATGTAGATCGTGATGCAGTATGCAGAGCCGGAAAGAGATGCTGCCAATACAGTGTCCGTTCTTTTCGCTTGCTGCAAACAAACCAATTTCCTGACTCCAATATATGTGAGGTAGGTGTACGACCCTTTATGGCCAAACGAACAATATCCCTAGGAGCGCTGAGAGCCAACATGCTGTTGACTATTCACGAAGCAATCAGTATCATGGTCTCATGACCAACGCAAGGAAAATTACCGTAGGACGATAAACCGCTTTCTCGATCGGTCACAATGCTGCCCCTGTACAATTCCTAAACCTGTAGGTACCCGTTTTATATTTCACTGATGAGGCATACCATGATCTTCTTAGAATGAACACTCCAATGTTGTGTTGACATGCTCATCGTTTTCATCTCTAGCAGTGTATTACAGTTCAATTTAATTTGTTTTTTCCTGCATACCACTTTCAAAAAGTGGCTCTGAGCACTATGCGACTTAACTTCTGAGGTCATCAGTCGCCTAGAACGTAGAACTAATTAAACCTAACTAACCTAAGGACATCACACACATCCATGCCCTAGGCAGGATTCGAACCTGCGAGCGTAGCGGTCGCTCGGCTCCAGACTGTAGCGCCTAGAACCGCACAGCCACTCCGGCCGGCCATACCACTTTCAAAGTGTTGCAAATTTTAATGTCGAGGAGTGTGGATGATGTAAGGTTTAATCAGTTTTAAGTGAATAGTTGAATTTTTCTGCGCAGGTTAATGACACGACGGTTATTCAGACAATTGCTACAGTGCACGCCGTACCTGAAGGGTCTCGTGAGGAAGATAGTTTGCCCACAACTCGTCGCATTCTTTGCTGCAGACCAAGATGAGCAGAGAGGACTGGTGGCAGAGTAGCTGTACAGCTGCAAAGTCGCCAGCATTCCCAGCTGTTTGCGAAATATAACGATTCCTCTCTTTAAATTCGACTGTTCTTCAGTCATTTTTTTAAATCATACAAGTGTAAAAACAGTATTCGACTCAGAGTTTACTAACAGATGAAAGCCTTTAATGCAACTACAGATGCGAAACGACGATAGACGATAATGTCAGATTTGTTGACCCATACTGAACTGCCCTATGATTTACCTGTTCTAAAAAATACAGGAATCGAGTCGTTAACATTTTCGGTTAATTTCTGAAAAGCAATAGTATATCACAACAAAACTCTGTAGTCCTAGAGGATATACGAGTATATACGACTCGCCTCCAATAGTGAATGTGAAAATGAAGTACATTCCAAAGATAATGTCTGTTACAAATTATTTAAGAGATCCAACGAAGTTAAAATGTAGAATATAGCATTGTAAACTGCCAGAATTGTCGCTAACGTAGATTGATCCTGCTGTATGGTAAGACATACAGTGAATACTTAGAAAAAAGGTTCACAGCAAATAGAACCATTAAACAACAGTGCTGAAGTTGTAGGGCGTGTACTAAATTTTATGGATTTACATGTATAATTTCCTTCAAGGGTGAAAAAGGGTCAAATAAACAAATGTAGCCTACTATTGCCACTTGTGGTTCTATAAAGCAAAACGGATGATTCTGTTTCACTTGATAACTTCTAGCCCACCTGGGAAGAAACTAAAATTTAAGTGATTAGGTACAAAGTTGTTATATTTGGTCTATCTGAACTCACAACGCCGCAAGACCACAACATAACTGTTAGCCGTCTCGTAGTGACTTAACATTATTTCACCTTTACTAACCTAAAAAGGTACTCGTTGTGAGCATCTACTACCACCGGAAATTGTTCTTTGCTCGAAGGAGTCGATTTGGAGTAGGTACTAGAATATTTAGTTTAGGTACTTCCACATAGCCATTGGGACACGCATCACACTTTCCCTCTTCCACTGTCCGATAAAAATAATGCTTCATTTGGTTAGATTAACGAGAAGTCCGTATTTGAAATAAGGATATGAGATTTGAGCTCCCTTTGTGGTTATTATTGTAGTTCAGAGTTTCAGAAGCCTTACACAATTCAGCCGATTAACGTACAAACACCTGCTGCTCTCAGTGTACTCATACTAAGGTCGAATCTTTAATACGTCTTAGAAAATGATACGAAAAGCGCAAGCTCCTGCACGATCTATTAGATGAAAGACGTACCATCTTACTACACAAGATCATGAGCTAAATTCAGTTCACAAACACAGTGAGATCAGCCACACATTGGGCGTAACTGGTAGTGCCAATCTCCTACACATTACCTTCTGTTCATAAGCAGAAAAATAGAGAGGAGAGATATCTACTTCTTGTTCTACGTTCTGAATGCGAAGTTACTACTGCACTCGTGCATAGCGCTGCCTCTCTCTTTCTCTCTCTCTCTCTCTCTCTTCCTCTCCCCTCGAGTAAACCTTAATTTAGCATCGCTCATTACCATTTCATACCAGAGTCACGTCTTCTATCCACATAAGTGCCAAAATAAAATACTTCCAACAATAGTCTGGCCACCACATACAACTTCCGGCGACCGCTTCCTCGTCAGAACTGTCTGCCACACTCCGACTGCCCCCTCCTCCATTCGAAATCCAGCCTGCGCAAGTAAGGCGATCGATGCCCTCGATATTTGTTGCCTGACACAAACTCGCTCGGAAGATCCCAAAGACCTAAGAGTAACCGATGCAGCACACAAAATGCTGAAATCAATCAATGTGTTACGGGTACTAAAGCTAAAGTGCGTGCCAGTAATCATTGTGAGTAAATGGAAAATAAGAAAGATGGCTAACTACAGCAGACACCTTTCCAGGTGTCGTCGTTCTCTAAACTGCCCACAGCATCTGCATCCAAAAGTCAACGACATAACACGGAAACACACAGGTCTCACATCCGCACATCCACAGACATGCGGACGGGCTCTTAATAACTTTAATAGGCTAATATTTTGTATGATCGTTCCACAGCCTGCCAGTGTTAACAAATACTCCATTCTGTTCCATTCTTGTATTAAACGAGTGGAGAACATTGGTCTCAAAGTCTCTGTATGCATCCCAATCTCTCCTTCCCTATGTTGATGATCGCCACACAAGATATTCGATGGTCGCTGAAGTACAATTGCCACGCTGTCTTCCTTGAATTTAGGTCCTACAAAGGTATGTAAATTTCTTATAGGTTTCACGTGGGCAACGTGCCAGTTCTTCCAAAGATTCGCATTAGTTTTCTGGTAGTCTCTTGTAGGCCTACACTTTCATATATGCTACACTTACCTGTTACAAGGCGTATTTGAATTCATTCAATATCTGTTATCAGATGTCTACTGTTAAGTGGCAGTTTTTGACAAACTGACACGTAGCCTACTTATAATTTATTTATTTAGAGTAGTAGACCGACATAAACTCATAACATGAGTAATGCACTTGAGTATGGACACAAGTCCGCTTTATTATAATTACTGCGAAACCCTCGAGTTTAACACTCTGGCGCCCGTTCTTTCTGCCAGAAAGTTAGGTGAGCTGCCATGGGACATTTTGGTGGAGGGTGCGACATTGAGGTATAAATGTGTTCCTTTTTGAACGAGCTGAGTGTAGAAGCGGCCAATACCGCTCTGGGATGAAGGCCGGAGACATCCAGAGACCCTAACTGATTGGCGAAACTATGAGACTGTAAAACTTCAGGGGTCGCACGGAGTCTTAGGAACGCTTGTCAGGCGGATATGAAATGCTTTTTGACATTTATTGGTCTACAGGGTGAGAGAAACACGACACGATGTGATAACGGGAAGTGTCGCCGTAGCGAGGAAGGAGGAAGTCAGGTGTTCTTAATCAAACTCGTTAGTGTGTGTGTGTGTACGTGCCTTCTCTATTATTTGCCATGATGGAATGTTATACTATTGATGGGAAAGAACTACGAACTTCATCCTCCTCCTTAGATACAGTTAACATCAATGATTAATCAGATCGAAATACGTAAGGGAAACGATATTGGTAACTTATTTCAGAACTTTTCGTTCGTCGGAGCTAAGAATTCTTTCCGTAATTGTCTACAGTGTTTCCGATGCTAGGAGCGTCAGCACAATTTCCATAATAGTGAGCGGGGACACACTTCTTCTTTGGCAGGCAGAGAGCACACTTCATCTTAGGCGAGCTCCGAGAACTCTTAGACTCTGGCAGCCCAGCCGCCGTCTTCGTCTCCATGTTGCAGAGTTGACACTCTTTCGCAAAACCGGTCCAGATGCAGTGACCTGACTCAGAGTCAGCAACCACCACTTCAGTCATCCGTTACGGTGGCTACGCCATGTGAGAATGGTGGGAATGTTCAGCAACTACACGATTCATGGGGAGGGGACCGCGAACTTTTTGATTTGGCTTAACTGAATTCACACTGGCAGCTCACTTGACTTTGCTATCTTTGCTATGCGCTTAGTCGATGAAGCAGATGCTTCCATATAACTTTCTGGGTTTTTCTTTCTGGCCTGCTCTTCAAACCCACTGAGTAGTTGCATTCGAGTCACTGGCGTCTACGTGGGGACTTTGAATCATTTTATTCGACGTCCTATTTCCATCAACTCATGGCAAGTTATTAACATGTCCTGTTGTGAGTCTCACTGTATTATAGTGCATTCTGTGCTGACTGAAAATTCAATCTAGGTTTATTAAAGAACTTTTGCATCTTTGTGATAAATTTGCCTTCAGTGTGACCTTTAATTTCATTCCATAACTCGATAAAACTCTTCTTTAATACATTTATGTGAGCTATGGATCAACGTTGTTGTGTTTGTTGGGACACCCCTATTGTCAACCTAGATATCTGAAGTTTCCGTTGCGCGACGTTTCATTAATGGATTTGACCTGATTTCGTGGGTGAAGTGATCTGTTTGCTGATTAGGTCACCAGTTATGGGTCTTACTAGCATGACAGGAGTATGCTGGGCACCCAACAACAGTCTCACACTACGTACAACTCACAAAATTTCCTTAAATTATAGGCCGTTGGGTTGTCTGTGCCTAGCTGGCGTCCAATAAAGCTGCAACTGAGATGCATCAGGTTCAGATTAAGCAAATTTCGTGGCCAAGACAACAACTAGAGTTTCCTATCATGCTCCTCAAATCACTGTAGTACGATTCTGCCATCTTAGCTGGAACCCATCTGGAAGACTTTACCGCCGTTTGAAAGACATGTAACAAGAAAGGTTCCCATTGGTTCACAGTTATGATCTCATGATGCTTTCGATTACTACAATTGATCCCACTAAAGTCCAGGTGCTTTCAGTAGAAGAGATGTTGTTCACAGATCGAAGATGAACAAGCGCTGATGGCTTTTAAAGTATGCATTTTAGAACGCACATCTACTAGACTTCTTGTTTCGTTTTGGTGTAACGAACCTCTCCTCAAAGTCTGTGAAGGGAATTTACAGACTGACAGTTATTGAACTATATGAAATAGAACCGTCGTTACTTCTGACCGGTTTGCGTTAGGTGGTTCAAACTGCACGGTTGGCCGCGGGGCCTGACGGGAATTAGTAAACTCATGCATAGTTTGGTTTAGCGACGAAACCCACTTCCATTTGGACGGGTCCGAGAATAAGCAAAATTGGTGCA
This sequence comes from Schistocerca piceifrons, assembly GCF_021461385.2. NCBI lineage: Eukaryota > Metazoa > Arthropoda > Insecta > Orthoptera > Acrididae > Schistocerca > Schistocerca piceifrons. The sequence goes on from NC_060143.1 coordinate 561,539,132, forward strand.
TTTGGGGGAATGGTAATCCGTATTTCGCGATCGAGATGTCTCTTCGTGCTTAACGGGTGACCGTGTTGTGTGCACTGTACAATCACGGAATAATCGTTGCGATATTCCTTGATGGCACGGTGACTACCGAACGGTACGTAAAGGTTTTGGAAGTTTGGTTCATCCCAATTATCCAAAGTGACCCTCATTTCGACAATATGTGGCTCACGCAACACGCAGCTCGACCTCATCGAAGCAGGAGAGTTTTTGATATCCTGGATGAGCACTCTTGGGACCGTATTCTGGCTCTGGGGTACCCAGAGCCACTGGCATAACCATCGATTGGTTGCCATATTCTCTGGATGTCAACACATGCGACTCCTTTATGTGGGGTTATATTAAAGACAGTGTACAGCAATAACCGGTAAACCATTGCTGAGCTGAAAACAGCCATTGAAGAGGTCATCGACAGCATGGATGTTCCGACACTTCAGCGGGTCATGCAGAATTTCGCTATTCGTCTGCGCCACATCATCGCCAATGATGGCAGCCATATTGAACAAGTCATAATATAAATCCGAATGCTGTATGTATAGTGATGTTTACATGCTGAATGAAGTGTGTGCACGGCTTAGTTTGTAACTAATTTAAGTTTTTTCCATATAGTTAAATAATTCTCACTGTGAAACTACACCCTTTATACCTTCCTTACCGTGTCACGTGTCTGCAACACTGAGGCGTCTCTCACACTCACGATTAAGTTTCGCCTCATCACCGCATGTATTGTGTAAATTAACAACACAGTGGTCCTCTCTTGGGGTACTCTTTGTATTAATTTTGCATCTGCAGAATGAACTTTTCACTCTGTTGCGAAATTTGCGATTACATGAAACTTTCTGGCAGATTAAAACTCTGTGCAGGACCCTTATTTGAACACGGAATTGTTGCCTTTCGCAATCAAGTGCTCTGCAAAGTATGACTCACGACCCTTCCGCACAGCAGTATCTTACCTCCTAGTCCCCAGGCTTGATAGAAGTCAGAAGGTGTGGTACTGGCGGAAGCGAAACTGTAAGTACAGGGCATTAGTCGTGTTTGAATAGCTTAGCCGCCAGATCACTTGGCAACTAAAGCGAAAGATTCCCGGTTCGAGTCCTAGTCCGGCACACAATTTTGCCCCTGTCGACTTTGTCACGTCACCTACGCCGTGTTGCATACTTGTTGCTAGGAAAGGGAAGCCTATACACATCTGATCCGATATTCTATAAGTTCATATTGTGTCCACTAGACGACAACGCAGGCCTTTATCGCAGGTCTTCCACACGTTATGCAACACAACATGCATCAACAAAAAACATGTTCCGTAATGCTGAAACACATTGGAGTAAATGGTATAGGCGTATAATTATTTGCATCCGTCTGATGACCCCTGTCCATAATGGAAACGACGTTCACTGTTCTGCAATGGGCTCTTTCCCTTTGTTAGTCCAACAGTATTCGACAAATTTCCGGTAGAAGCGAAGCATTTTTTTTTTTTTACCATACCCTTTGTAGAATATTATAGGTACCACACTAGGTCAGGATCCCTTACAACAGTTGAATAATTTTAGCTTATTTTCTATTGCTTGATCATTTACCTTCATATGCGCTAATTCGAGGGTTCGTGCAACTGCTGAAACCAGAAACCATAATGTTGTTATGTGCTACCCAGAGCTGCGGTGGTGTTGCGGGATATCAGATGAAAGTTGTGGTTCCTCTGCCTATAATGTTGACTGGTATCTCTTATGTCCCAGCACCCGCTCGTATTCTCGATTTGACCGGCCACGTTAACCTCAAAAGGAGATCTGACGTCTTGCTGCCCACTGAAAATACATCTGAGCCAGTGCGGGAGACCTATTGGGACAGGTGCCGGTCTTTCTGAAAGTTTCGTACATGGACAAAATGTGAGTTTTCTAGTAACTTGGAGAACCAGAGTTACACTGGTAACGTACCGCCTTAGGGGAAGAACAGGCAGATCGGCAAGGAGGGCCAGTTTGGACTTAATATGAATCAGAAAGAAGGGCCAGTTTGGAGTTAATATGGCTGTCAGGCCTCTCATCCGAGATGTTGAATAGGCTCGGCCGACGGCTGTGTAGAGCGCTGGGCGAAGGGCAGCTTACAAGTTGTGGCTCACAGATGCACCAATGACGCCTGCCGCCAGGGCTCAGAGACCATCTGCGCTTGATTCAGGTGTTTGGCTTCAGTGGTGAGTACAGCTACACTCGCGTGCATTTGAAGATGAGCTAGTGGTAGCTGCAACCACAGGGTCACACATTCGTGTCTCGATCCTGGTGCAGTGTTCTCGACCTTTAGGTGAAGGATTGTAGGGACACTCTTAAGACTTCACACTTTCTCTACCTGCAGTAAGTGGCTAGTAGGGTAGCAGAATGCGAGGCCAGAGCCCATACGGGTATTTTAGGATAGCAAATCTGTCTCCAAATTACTATGTTCTGAAACAAATTACGTACTGATTTCAGAGAAGAAAGATCACCTTCCACATTTTACAACAAAAATGGCATTCGTCGTGGCAGGTATCACTACGAATATGTTGTTGTAGTGTTAAATGACTGAACATTTAGAGCATTGTAGGCTGGGTCCTCCAACCAGCTCGGGATTGTGACTATCTAACATGCCTGCTGGACAGAATTTGGCAAGATATGTTTCACGTGGACATCCAGTAAAACTGTCAGTCAATGCCAAGCCGAATAAATACATACGAAAGGGCTAGAGGTGGACCAAAGCGTTATTGACTTGCTCAGTTTGTGGAACCGTTTCTCGTGAATAAATCACCCAATTTTCCTAAAACTGTACTCATTTGTTTTTCTGTGCATGTACATGGCATGTACCGATTGCCGTCTCATTCGGACGATCCTTCATGGTGTGTCTTTTTTTATATATTACACACATCTCCTCGTGCCCTTTCTCCGTGCACACCTCATTTTCACCACTATACCTCTCTGCCGAGTTGCTGCTCGTTCCCTCTGCCCATCTCCTTCTTCCAATTATCTTCCTCTTTCTCCTCCCCCACCTCTCTGCCCATCTCCTCTTCACTTCCTCTTTGTCTGTCCCCACTTCCCCGCTGCTTGACAGTTGTTAAGGAACAGAGACGTTGTTATGCAGGAATAATCCAAGGCATTGGTGGAAAACATGAAACACAATACATACGTAATAGTGGTGAAATGGTATATTTATAACTAAAAATGGTACAGATCTCACTACATGCGAAATCAGGATAACAGAGATATACATCATTCATGTTTGACACACTTCAGGCGCGCAACGTAATGGTCGACATCAGATTCTGAGTAAGAAATATGCCCTCGTCGTGCACTAACACTGATTTTGCATCTGTTATTCATGCTAGCTACCAAACCAAAGGGGGCCTAGTGGGGTGGCGGTTTTCAGTTCTTGCACGGGTAGAGGAGGTCGTCTTCGTTGAGACATGCGTTTGGCAAGAGCAACACAGACATTATCTATAGGATTTATGTCCGGGGAGTAAGCAAGCCGTTCCGTACTTACAATGTATTCACTTTCCAGTGTTTCAGACACCTTACCAGACCCATGTGGGCTGGCATTGTCGTCCATCAACAGAAATTAGGGACGCGCATGACCAAAATATGGTCTCTGCAGTACTGCTGTGCCGTAACGACACCTCGCACAAAGATATACAGCGGTGTGGGACCACCTTGAGTAATGCCTGTCCACACAACAACGCCATCCGACCCTGGCAGCTGAGTGGGCAGCGCGACAGTATGTCAATCATAAGGGCCCGGGCTCAGTTCGCGGCTGGGTCGGAGATTTTCTCCGCTCAGGGACTGGGTGTTTGTTGTCCTAATCATCATCATTTCATCCCCATCGACGCGCAAGCCACCGAAGTGGCGGCAAATCGAACGACCCGGCGAACCGTCTACCCGACAGGAGGCCCTAGGCACACGACAACACGCCTAGGAGATACCGAAGACGTTCATGAGCATTCCGTGGTGTGGAACGTGTTCCCCTCTCTCTTCACACTAACTGGTACCTAGAATTACTTGCCACAGTATAGCAGGATTCGTCGGAAAACATCGGTCTGGAGCCATGTGGCTGACCCCCACCAACAAGCTCCCTACACCAACGAATTCTTTCGCGACGATAGCGTGGTTCCATTGGGATGGACGTAAGAGAAACCTGCCTGATTTAATCGCCTCGCAGTGTTCTGGTAGAGACGCGTGCAGCAGTCTGCCTAGGGCTACATACCTACCTTCTTGCAGTGTGGTGCTCCGTCTACTAACACCGGCATGCTTTTGTATAGCATTTCCACCTTCAGCGGTCGTTTTTAATCGCGAGACGTCACTTCCGGAAACACCCGTTACTGTGACCGCAGTAGTGACACTTTCACCGGCTTGAAGCCGTCCGACTGCTCGTTCACAATCGTAAGCTTTGAAATTATGTTTTACAGACATGTTGCCATACCGCACGGAATTTCGCACTGATCAGTTCCACGGCAACCTTCGTCGAACACCTTACTGCATGAACTGCCGAGTGCATACTGAGCGTTGTGTACATGTATTTGCTGTGGTTAACACATCCCGCCCTCTACTTTCTCCGTTAGTACCTTTGGTTCGGTGTTCCGTAGCGACTGCCGTTGTTTCCGTAGTATGGAAGTTGGCCAATCGGGCCGTTGTCCGCCCAAATTCAAGTGAACCGCCGGAGAGCAAGATAGCATTAAAATACTAGATACGGTACGGTGGTAAGAATCGAACCCGAGCAAAAAGCTGAGCAGTGTCGTGCGCTGTCGTCTACGCTATGAGAACAAGTGACACTAATTGTTTCTGGGGGGCCCATGAATTAGCGCGCGCTACGGTCTGATTGGCTAATTACAGTGCTAATCAAGTCAAAAACTGGCCAAAGTTACCAATTTTTCTCATCAATGATTTCTCAGTGCAGTCCATCCTGCTATACGCTTACAAGCTTTTTCACTGTTTCTGTATACACACAGTGCCCCCCCTAACTCTGTAACCTCATATATGCCCGAAATGAGACAAAGCTCCGTCTTTTTAAATGGCAATTGTACATTTTCTTTACGAAAATGAAAACTAGAGCTACAATCAGTGATGGCAGACTTTCTTTCATTGTTCTAAACCTCAAAATTCTGCAATATTTGGACTTTAATGGATGACAACGGTGCTACTGTATCTGTCGTAATTCGCAGAACAATGTCCTGAAGCAGATACCAGTAATTACGTCCTACCAACACTGTTCAGTCTGGTAGACTCAACAGTGTAGGTACAATACGCGTGCTGATATTGCCCTGTGTGAAGCAGGCTTCTGGGCAGTGCCGGCAACACGCATTACGGTATTAGGCACTACGCGTCAGACTAACTGCCTACGAGGTTTAGCCGAGAGGACATCCCCGCACATTCTGTGATAGTGGATCTAATTGAGGTGGGTAGGGGAAAGACTTGATGCATCACAGGGGCATCTGCAGTATGGGATGAAAATTACCCGGACACCCCCAGAAACATTCGTTTTTCATATTAGGGGCATTGTGCTGCCAGGTACTGTATGTCAGTGACCTCAGTAGAAATTATATATCGTGAGAGAGCAGAATGGGGTACTCCGCGGAACTCACAGACTTCGAATGTTGTCAGATGATTAGGTGTCATTTGTGTCACACGTCTGTACGCGAAATTTATACACTCCTAAACATTCCTAAATGCACTGCTTCCAATGCGATACTGAAGTGGAATCGTGAAGGGACACGTACAGCACAAAAGCGTAAAGGCTTCACTGACAGAGACCGCCGACAGTTGAAGAGGGCCGTAATGTGTAATAAGCAGACGTCTATTCAGACTATCACGCAGGAATTCCAAACTGCATCAGAATCCACTGCAGGTACTATGACAGTTAGGCGGGAGGTGAGAAAACTTGGATTTCATGGTCGAGTGGCTGCTTATAAGCGACACATCACGGCGATAAACGCCAAACGACGTATCGCTTGGTTGTAAGGAGCGTAAACGTTGGACAATTGAACAGTGGAAAAACGTTGTGCGGAATGACGAATTACGGTGCACAATGTGGCTATCCAATGGCAGGGTGTGGGTATGGCGAATGTTCTCTGCCAGAGTGTGTCGTGCTAGTGGTAAAATTCGGTGACGATGGCGTTATGGTGTGGTCGTGTTTTTCATAGAGGTGGCTAGCACCCCTTGTTGCTTTTCGTGGCACTATTACAGCACAGGCCTACACTGATGTTTTAATCACCTTCTTGCTTCCCACTGTTGAAGAGCATTTCGGGGATGGCGTTTGCATCTTTCAACACGATCGAGCACCTGTTCATAATGCACGACTTGTGGCAAAGTGGTTATATAACAATGACACCCCTGGCCTGCACAGAGTGCTGATCTGAATCCTACAGAACACCTTTGGGATGTCTTACAATGATGACTTCGTGCTAGACGTCACCGACGACATCGATACCTCTCCCCAGTGCAGCACTCCGTGAAGAATGGACTACCATTCCTCAAGAAACCTTCCAGCACCTGATTGAACGTATGCCTGAGAGAATGGAAGCTGTCATCAAGGCTAAGGGTGGGCCAACACCATACTTAATTCCAGCATTACCGATGGAGGGCGCCACGAACTTTTAAGTCATTTTCAGCTAGGTGTCGGGATACTTTTGATCACATAGTGTATATCTGTAACCGTACAACCCCTTTCGACAAGTATCTTCCTACCAAAGGACTTCAAAAGGGACACTGCATTAAATGTAGTCTAAATTCACCTTCACGTTGTACACAACACAGTGGCAGCCACACGCAGCGTGACAGGTAGAGGGAGACGTGCGAGCCATAGTTTGCATTGTGCCCACCGCAGCCAAAGCGGCGCTGCGGACGTGCTGTTTAATCATATCGCAGCAGGCGTGCGGGCTCCGCGCGCAAAGTAGTCAGCGCTGACGCGTGGCAGCGCCCGCCGCCCACCGGCTTTGCAGGCGACGCGACGCCCCGCCCACGCTGCCGCATTACGCCGGATGGAACTGGAAATCTGCAGGAGGCCGCTGACAGCGGCGCGGGCGACAGCGGCTATTAGCGGATTACGCTGGCCGGCCGCGCGAATTAAATGCTGCTCCGTAATGAGCTGCTCCGGGGATCGAAGCCGGGCGGGTAATTGAAACAAAACTGAGCGCTGGTGCAGGGTGCGTAAAGAGGGACCGCGCCGACGGAATGCACTGCTGATTCAGTGATCACAGACCGCCGTCTTTTTCAGACCCAAAATTATCCGCTCGATACCATTCTACGGTGTGTTCACAGTAACGAGAGACTACTGGACGCATTAAATGGTGAACAGTCCACCTGATATTATATGAACCTCCTTCTCGTTGCCGCAACAGAAAATTGTCTCTTTGGTATGGTGGAATTATCTGGATAAGGTAATATAAAGCCACCTGTCTCATGCCTATTTTTCTATCACACAATTAAGTACCGAGCCGTCTCTTTGCATGGCTGAGGAAGATGTAATACAACACTACGAAATTGTCTTTTCTTCAGTTACTCTGTGACCTAATAATCACGGAACAAAAAATTCTGTTTCCGTACATGTTATAAAAACGTATGTATATATGTTCCACATCTCCTCCTAAACCGCTGGGCCGGTATCAACAATACTTGGTACACTATTCAATTACCGTCTGGAAAGAATCGCGGTTGCGGTAGGAACCCTCTATCTATCGAAAGTGGGAGTGTGGGCGAAAAAAAGTGTAGCCCACAACGTGCCAATGCACAGACTTTATTCAGCCAGTATTTCAGAATGAGAGCACTCGATGACTTGTAACATACTTTACACAAAACTTCAAACCTGTACGAAACATTTTCTCCCTGGAAACCCCCAAAAAGGTAAAATTTTATCGATTTCTACATATTCGCCATTCATGCTGTAAAATTGCCTCATGAAGCATGACGTTTAAAATTTTTACTTCACTACTACTAACTGTATTCGCCACTCATTTTGCAGCAGTATTTACTTACATCACTGAATGTATCTATAAAACTATATCATTGTGCGACCAACAGTCACGAGATACGATGTCATAAACATTTAGCAGCGTAAAAGCGAAACTGAAGGGCGAAATTCACTAGAGATACAGTGGAACTATGAGTACAGGTGTGTGTGATAAATGTAAAAGACATGTGAAATATATGTCACGTGCGTAAGCGGGCAATGTCTCGGGTAAAATGCTCCCCCCGATGCATTTGAACCAAGTTTGTGCATAAACTACTCACTGTCTGGGAAGAATACTGTGAGAAGAAGAGGCAAGAAACTCCGATGTGGATAGGGGAGATAATGTGGAGAGTGGAGAGGGTAGAAGTAGATGAACGGACAGAGAAAGAGAGGGAGGAGATGGACACAGACGGGGGAGTAGGAAATGGACAGGGAAGGGAAGGGGAATTGGTCAGAAAGCGAAGAGGAGGAGATGGGCAGAGGAAGGGGTGGTAATAAATGGTCAGGTAAAGAGCAATGGGGAGGTGTACAGAAAGACACAGAGGAGGAAATGTCAGATAAAGTGGAGGAGATGGAAAGATAGAGAGGGAAGGCAAGGAGACGGACAGAACAAAAAGAAGAGGAAATGGACAAAGAGAGTGGGAAGAGGAGACTGGCTTAGAGGGCAGGAGAACGTGAACATACGGCGTAAAGTAGAGCGCCGGCACTCCAGTCGGGAACGGTAGAGGAGAGAGGGCTGTGAGACGACGTCAGCCAATCGCACGCTGACCGACCCCTCTCCAGGAGGATAACGCGGCAGCAGCGGCCCCTATACGAAGTGGACATAAGCACCGCGCCCGACTGGTCGCTGCCCAGTTCTACAATAGCTTCAATACTAGTGACTTGTATAGAAGCGTCAACTCTAATCACTTGCATGTACAATCTATGTGACAGGGATTTTGGAACTGTTGTACTGAAGAGATTTCTTATTTTGTCTCTCGCCCTTCGCTTGCGACACCTCTGTGTAACACAAAGTTATGTGTTGTGTTTCTTCAGCTTATAATATAAATCACTAATACGATTTGTTTGAATGTTGTCTAGCGATCCGAGAAAGCAGGCTTCTTAGACACCTCATATTTGACGACTAGGTAGGATTTAACAAACGTAGAGGGGAGGAGCGCATTGTCTGCGGGGGAGGAGCTGAAGAACAGGTGAGGGAGAAGGAGGAGACAGATTGAGGTGGACAGAAGGAGTGGTATGGAGGAGACGGACTATTAAACTGAAAAAAAAACAGCTGGGAATGAGAGGTTAGTGACGAAGATGTTTGGTTTGTGGGGGCGGTCAGCTGCGCGGTTATCAGCGCCTGTACAAATTCCCAACCTTTTCTCAGTCCAATCTCGCCACTTTTGATGAATGAGGATGAAATGATTAGGACAAGACAAACACCCAGTCATCTCCAGGCAGGTGAAAATCCCTGACCCCGCCGGGAATCGAACCCGAAACCCGTGCTCGAGAAGCGAGATTGCGACCGTGAGACCACGAGCTGCGGACCATGACGACAGGTTACTCAGCTAACTGAGCAGTAAGGAGTGTATTGGCGCAACAAGAACTGTTTTTAACTTTTTTTTGCTTTTTATTGTGTTGACCACGAAAGTTAACACGACTAAAAGCATGCACTCATGCACAGTAGTAGATAAGTTTGACTTCAGTATATTTTTTCGCAATAATAAGCAGATGCTTATGCCTCTTGTTAAGGAAGCTAATTATATATAGTAGAGCTCGTCACTAAACCTTATCATTCAAAGACCCTATGAACGCAAAGTGTCCTCCATGCTGTCTTCGTCTCCGTAAAGAGCAAAACAATATAACTTCCCGAGAGTTTCCTCAGTGGCACGGAGAGACAGTTATAAATCAGACCTTGAGTAGTCTTGAAAATGTCCCATAGCGAACTGAACGCGACTTCATTATTTCATCTCGCTGATGGATTTGAGTGCGGTCGATAAAACGTCATTTTCCCTGTTTGGAGCAGGTTGTTATTCGTTAAGCTACTTTACATTTTCGTGTGTGGATGATGTCTGATCCTTGTCGTCTTCTCCATTAATTTCAGCTGAATTGTTTCCCAGCCACACATCTTCAGGAGTGCACAAATAATAACTGGCAAAACAATCTAACAATCTAATGTGTGTGCCATATCGTACTCCCCACCGCAATGACAGAAAATGTCACTGTCATTTAGTAACTCTCACTTTTGGAGGTTTTTCTTTAGAGATACAAGGCATGTTCATCGTCTGTTCAGGATCCACAAAATATCCCTCTCCAGTTGGGCACCTATTGGCTCTCTTTCTTGTGGTGGGTATCATTCCGGAAGTTCTGTCTCCGTGTCATTCATGAAGATAATTCTACTATTTAAGCTTACTGGAAACTTGCTCTTTCCATCTCTTTCATCAAAGTCTTTCTGAAAGTTTGTCTGCCGGCCGGAGTGGCCGAGCTGTTCTAGGCGCTACAGTCTAGAACCGCGCGACCGCTACGGTCGCAGGTTCGAATCCTGCCTCGGGCATGGATGTGTGTGATGTCCTTAGGTTAGTTAGGTTTAAGTAGCTCTAAGTTCTAAGGGATTGATGACCTCAGAAGTTAAGTCCCATAGTGCTCAGAGCCATTTGAACCATTTTTTTGAAAGTTTGTGTGCATTCTTTCGTAAAATACGTGCATCAGAGAAAGCAGCTGCTCTATATTGTTTACGCTGTGGTGTAATCTTTACATTGTCTCTTGTTGATCTGCTTCTGATATTGAGAATGACATCCACTTTTCCCATACGGACAAGTGTATTTCATACTAGAGAGGCGTACTCTCCGGAGGAAAAGCGCTTTTTTCCGCATCACGGCTCTATAAATGTGTGAAAATGGAACTGTGAAAAATGGTAGGATAATGTATCTTCATCTGCTCGTGGTGCTGTGAATGATAAACTAGATCTGAGATGTGAAATCGTAGAAACCACCACCTGATATTTCGGCCGCGTACGTTTTGGCCATCTTCCGCGTGAATCAATAAACTGAAGCTTTGGTGGAGTTTCCTCAATCATCCAGAGTTCCCTTTAAGAATCTTTATCTCTTTGTAGCTAAAGTATCGACAAAGAGGTCACAGTATTGTTCACACACGTTCTGACCTTGACACTTTTTATAGCGAATTTTCGGAACTGATTGACGGTTTAGTCACGGCTGGCCAATCAAACTGTGCAGGACTTCAAGGGGAAAGTGCTGGATTACACTAGCACGAAAACAACAGTAGTTGGTGATCTGATTATGTCGCACATTTGTAGTGCGGCCCCGTGGAGAGGATGAATTTGACGAATTTTTAAACTATTAAATTACGCCCATCAAAATTTTCTGTTTCCTGTGTAGATATAAGATGTCTTCGATTCTTGTGTGTTTTCTTTTTTTTTTTTTGTCACAAAGGTGATGGTAGTCTGGAACGCTGGAACGTGTAGTTTATTGCAAAGTGACGTGTACGGGCTTGTAGACTAATGAGGCACAACCTTATGACCACTGCATATCCGTGACGTTGGATGCTATCTGGTGGCGTTGCGGGCACATGACGCGGTAACAAAAGTATGTAAGTAGAGCAGTCACGGACTAGGGAACACCACAGGGAAGATACGGTCTGCAAATGGGGAAATCCATTGAGATAAGCAACTCTGACAAATGACGGTTTATGATTACGCAGAACCTGTGAACGAGTATCTCGAAAGCGGCGAAGCTGGTCGAACGTTCACTTGCTACTGTTGTGAGCATCTGCAAGAGGTAGGACAGTGAAACTACCGTTAGGCGTTAAATGGTTGGACGTGGGGTTCCGGGACTTGTCTAAAGTGGGATAGATGGTGATGTGTGTCACCTCTGCCGAAAGAGTACAATGCTGGTGCACGCACAAGTGTTTCAGAGCACACCGTTCATCGTACACGGTTGAACATGGATATTCGCAGCAGACAGACCACATTCACATTTTGACCCAACGACATGGACAATTACAATTGCGTTGGGCACGGGACCATCTGGATTCAACAGTCGATCAATGGAAACGTGTCGGCTCTTCGGGTGAATCACATATTTTGCTTCACTATATCGATGGTCGTCTCCACAAACGCCGGCATCAAGGTGAACGGTGGCTCGAAATGTGCAGCCCACCATGGGTGTAGGCTGGTGGCAGCAGTGTTATGCTGTGGCTCCAGGAAACTCTTCCGCTGGCCACCAAACTCCTCTGACATGAACTTTGTTGAGCATATCTAGGATGCCTTGCAACGTGCTGTTCATAAAAAGATCTCCACTCCCTCGTATTCTTAAGAACTTTTGGACAGCTCTGCAAGATACATGGTGTCAATTCCCTCAGCAGTACTTCAGCCCGCGCGGGGTAGCCGTGTGTTCTCAGGCGCCTTCTCACGATTCACGCGGCTCCCCCCTCCACCCGCCATCGGAAATTGGAGTCCCCCTTCGGGCATGGGTGTCTGTGTTGTCCTTAGCATAAGTTAGATTAAGTAGTGTGTAAGCCTAGGGACCGATGACCTGAGCAGTTAGGTCCCACATAGTCCGAACCAGAAATTCCCAATTTTCCACTACTTCAGACAATAGTCGAGTCCATGCCACGTCGTGTTGTGGCACTTCAGCGTGCTCACGGGGTTCCACGCGATATTAGGCAGGTCTACCAGTTTCTTTGGCTCTTGAGTGTATATTGTCAATGGCTCTGACCACTATGGGACTTAATTGCTGTGGTCATCAGTCCCCTAGAACTTAGAATTACTTACTCCTAACTAACCAAAGCACATCACATACATCCATGCCCGAGGCAGGATTCGAACCTGCGACCGTAGCGGTCGCGCGGTTCCAGACTGTAGCGACTAAAGCCCCTCGGCCACTCCGGCCGGCTATATATTGTCATATCCTGTCTTCCCTGTGCATTTTTGTACTTTTTTATTTCGACGATCGTTTGAGGTATTTCTTCCGGTATCCCATTAATCTTCCTTGTGTCAATGTTGTAACTTCCCATCGATGAATTTGAAAAGCCAATGTTAATGAAAATGTGCCAAATGTTGTCTTCCCACAAAAGTGAATAATAAAAATGTGCCAAGCGTAACCTGCTTGCAAAATTAAAGAATAATAATGGCCCAAATGTAAAGTCGCCACAAAATTAATGTTAAGATGATTGCTCATAAAACCTACAATAATATTAATTAAATAATGATCTATGAACTGAATGTAACATCTCAACAGCAATAATTAAACCTGATAAATCTTATAAGGGCAGCAGCGCTGACCTTCGGCCTTTGAAATAATTAAACCTGATAAATTCTTACCTCAGTAAAACTGGATGTAAATCTGCTCTTATTTTAAAGAAAATTTCCGGCACAGCTCCGTGCAATGCTGGCCCATGTTTAATTTTAATTCTTGGAGGGAATGCATAGGAAGTATTACTTGAGTTGGAATGAATCTTTTTCTTTAAAACAGTTACTTTACAAGAAAATTATTATTGGGGCAATTCTTGAACAAATTAATTACAATTAACGTATGTTATTAGCTGAGCGCAATGCTGCTTCATTACCTTCTATAACAATATACCTCGTCCCGAACCGTGACCAGAGATGCAAGGAGAGCATGCCGACGACGCATGCCGACGCCCGCTCAGTACAACCGTCCACTCGCTACAACTACCGCCCACTGAGTGCCACTCGCAACTGATTACTCGCAACTGAACCATTCTCTCTGCCGACTCCACACACACTACTGAACTCTCGCGCGGTCAAGCGCAGACTAGCAACGATAAATAACTCTCTGGTCAGAGATTCTGTCATGCCTCGCCATCGCTGGTAATGAATACGTACGCGTTTCAATGTTTCTTTGTTGAGCTTCATTCTTCTTCAAATGAACTGCCTAGAGGTCTCCAATTGCTCCTCATCACTGTCAGTTTTCAACTTCCACTTATTTTCATACTGATCATTAAAAATACTGATCTGAGTCTACACTCGTTCTTATGTGCAAATTACGATCGAAATTTTGATTTCTGAATTATTATTTGTCCTTGATCTAATCTAGCTCGTTTCTTCCCCGGCCTCCCGTGCTTTTCCAAGTATAGGTCCTCAGATTGTGATTCTTGAACAGAGTATTTACTATTAAGTGCTGAAGTTTACTACAGAATTTTATACGCCTTCTTCCTCTTTCATTCTCACTACCGATCCTATACGCTCATGTAACATCAGGTTAAACATACACAAAGCATCCACTCGAAAAAGGTGGAGTAGTAACTACGTGCGAGTGATTAAAGGAACTTTCAAGCATTACCACTGAGATTTAATTTATTTGCATCACTACATGTTCGAGGAGGAGGAGTGAGGTGGGGGAGGTCATTAGAGACGGAGCACGAGTTAGGATGGGGTCTGGTTACCGGCCGTACCCTTTCAAAGGAACCATCAAGGCTTTTTCCTGAGCCGATTAAAGTAAATCACAGGAAACCTATACTCGTAGGATGGCCGGACGCGGGTTTGACCCGTCGCTCACCCTAATGCGAGTCCAATGTGCTAGCCATTGGGGCACCTCTCTTGGTTGCCTGTTCGAGAATGATAACTTCCATCAGTAGGTGTGAAACTACTGCCGTAACTTCGTAGCCCAGGTACGTCACGAGAGACAACTTTTGCAACCTCGGAACGAAACACTAAGCTAATATACGAGTACTCTCATGTTGGGACAAAAAAACAGAACACCTTGAACGACTAGAGTGAGGACGTTCATATTCACAGAACGTATACATCAGTATGTTCTGCAGAAATGATTAGCACTTGGACCTTGTCGGCCCGATGTTTCAAGGTCAACATGGATATCGCGGGGCAACACCACTTATCGGTAAAATGTTCTTGCTGTAAATCGAAGGTACTGGGTCTGTGCGATCTGAGCAGACGTGCAGGATGCCTAGCAGACGAGTGCGCGAACCGTACCCTCAAATCAGTGAGTTTGGAAGAGGGCGCATTATTGGCGTGAGGGAATGTGATGCAGCCATCCTGGAAATTGCTGCCCATGTGGGACGAAGTGTTTCGGCAGTGCAACGGGTGTGTGCAGAATGCTTCACGGAGGGCCAGAACTTCCCGAGAAGTTCTACACCTCATCCGAATAACATTGCAGGGCAGACCTGCGTCTTCCCCAGCTCTGGCGCAACGGTGGGACTGTGGAACGTCGCACACTATCAGGGGTGACAATGACGTGCGCGTCGTCGACTTCTCCACTTAACTTTGCCTAATGGGCAGAAACACAGCAATGGTGTACGGTACAGCATCACTGTGGACAGAAATGCTATCAGACAGTGTTTTCGGACGAGTCCAGGTTTTGTTTGTCTGAAAATGATGCCGACATATCGGGGGAGCGGCATCACAATGACTGCATTCGCACAAAACATATAGCGCCAACTCAGGTCCTAATGGTGCGGGTGTCATTGGGTACAAATCACAGTTGATGCGTGTCCATCGCACTGTGACCAGTGTCACCTACGTGAATGACATCCTGCGACCCGTAGACCTACTCATTCTGCACAACATCCCAGACGCCATTTTTCAGCTAGACAATGCCCGACCACATATAGCTACAAGAACACATGCCTTCGTGGATGTCAGCCTTTTTCGCTGACCCGCCGGATCACCAGACTTCTCGCTAATCGAGAATGTGTGGGATATGGTAGAACGACAGGTGCAGCACTGCGACGAATTGCCAATCACAACAGATGAACTTTGGAGCCAGGTGAATGCAGCGTGAATGCCTGTATCACTGGATGCCATTCACGCCTTACACGCGTCGATGCCATCATGTATGGAACAAGTTATCAGGCCCATGGAGGACCCTTTCCCTACTGGGCGACAGGATTTATGCTGAACAGGTGTGACTAAAATGGTAATCATTTCTGCAGAACATACTAATATATGTGTCCAATGAATACATACGTCGTATCTCTAGTCCTTCAAGGTGTTCTGTTTCTTCTGAACACGAGTGAATGTAAACTGTGTATTATGGGCCAGGCTGAACGTGTTTCATGTGGCCAATGACAAGTACGACACAAATCGGCACGGTTCGCGAAAATTGTCTCAAGTAGAACGAAGAACGTAAACAAATCATACAATAAATATCAATACGTAAACAAAACATTTTGGCAGATTAAAACTGTGTGCCACAGTGAGACTCGAACCCGGGACCTTTGCCTTTTGTAGGCAAGTGCTCTACAGACTGAGCTACACACCCGCTACTCACGACCGCCCTTCACTGCTTCTGTTCTGAAACACCTCGTCTCTTACCTTCCGAACTTCACACAAGCTCTTCTGCGAACCTTGCAGAACTAGCAGTACTGGAAGAAAGAGACATGGCTTAGTCACAGCCTGAGTAATGCTTCCAGAATGAATTTTTCACTCTGCAGCTGAGTGTGCGCTGGTATTAAAACTGTGCGGTGGAACGAGACTCAAATTCTGGACCTTTGTATTTCGCTGGGAATTGCGCTATAGACTGATCTACCCAAGCACGACTCTCGATCCGTTTCAATCTGCCAGGGAGTTTCATATCAATGCACACTACGGTGCAGAGTGAAAATTTCATTCTGGAGTATATAAACAGTCTGATGGTGTCATAATATATGTTAGTATTTGGTTTATGAGTATGATGAAGTTTACATGATGAGAACATGATGAGCTGAAACCAGAAACTTTAATTTTTTATGTTTTTTTTTTTTACGGCTATTTGAGGCCAACAGGCACGGTCGAACAATTTAAAATTTTGTTAGTTAGTGGTATACTGCTGTCCTCAGGTATTTTTAGATGTTTTCATAACCGTACACGCATGTAGTTATCCTAGTTTCTCTTAGACATGGTGATAACTCAATGTTCATAAAAAATGGTTCAAGTGGCTCTGAGTAGTATGGCACTTAACATCTGAGGTCATCAGTCCCCTAGAACCTAGAACTACTTAAATCTAACTACCTAAGGACATCACACACATCCATTCCAGAGGCAGGATTCGAACCTGCGACCGTAGCTGTCCCGCGGTTCCAGATTGTAGCGCTTAGAACCGTTCGGCCAGACCGGCCGGCTGGCAGAACCTGTAAGGAAAGATACTTTGAAGCTTATGTTTCACAATAATTGTGCACTACCTAAATCGTTCGAAGTAGAGGACTTTCTGGAAGAAGTAGTTAATTTAACAGCTGAGGATATAATTGGAATTTATCTGTCTATCAGTAGTGGTAGTGTCTATCATCAGTCAAAGAATCCCGAAAAACGAGAACAAATTGTAGAATTATATGGGAATAACTTCAAGTTCAAACGTTCTGACGGCAATGTTGGTAACGTTAAAGTAACTCATGCTGGACTTGGGATCAGAAGTATTAGAGTTTTCGAACTACCATATGAAATAACCTCGGAGCAGATTAATGGAATGTTGAAGCCATATGGCACCATTCTAAGTAACATTGCTGAGAAGTGGTCCGGTGCACACAAATTCCCGCTCTTAAATGGTATGCGGCAGGTTACCACTGACTTGATAAAGCAATTCCCCCCTGTGTTAACATCTGTGGATACAGGGTCATTGTTACCTATGAGGGGCAGCCTAGAACATGTGTTCGATGTGGCTCCGCAGGACACGTGCGCGCTCAGTTTCTGCAGCGCCGAGTGAAGCAACTACAGACGAGGGAGGTGCCTGTTCCACCCACCAGGTCACAGCTACCGATAACGTACGTCGCAGCAGCTCGTGGAACCCCAGCTACGACATCAGGGAGTATTGGGCCACGTCGCTGAGGACACTCGAATGAGAAAGACCACTGCAGAAGAAACTCTAGAAGATACAGTCACAGCACATCTATTGACACTGAACGAGGCGGCGAGGCAGACATTAGCACGACCGTATCTCCGAACGACTAGAAGCAGTCTTCGAACGAAATGAAGCACAGATGACAAACGAGGAAACACCGGTAAGCCCCACCAACGAAAATAAAAGCGATAAACGCAGGATTGCCAATCAAGGAGCTTAAAAAATTGCACCCACCTTGAGAAATAAGCGCAGAACATACGGCAGAAACCACATGACTTGCCATCGGACAGCCAGGAAGAACATCAACAAATGTTGAAGAAATCAAGAAGGGCAATACTGTCTGATCGAAGAACAGGAAAATTAGAGGAATCCACAAACACCAAAATAGTTGAAAAAGGCGCAGCAACCACAAACAACCAACCTAGAGACGCACCGAAGGGGAAGAAAGAACCACGGAGAGCCAACCATGGGCATGGGAGGAGTATAAGGAAGTCGGTATTCAAAACCAGGCAATGGCAACAACACTTCAAAGCAGGACACGAAGAATAGGAGGAGAGAGACTCCGTCCAACACGAGACCCCCCACCGCAAGCAGCAGACGCTGAATCTACTGCCTCTGGAGAAACGTCTCGTAACACATCGCAAAGCAGAGAATCAGCGACTTTTGGCACAGAACATCGTTGAGCCGTGCTGGCCCCGGCTTATGCATTGGTTTAAATCTTAACTGTTACTCTGCGTTTGGTTTCCCGCAGTTATTGCAGTTATGCTGTGGTTCTTCCTTTCTACGTGTGGCAGCAGCGGTGTGTATCGATATTCGCATCTTGTACTGTCTTTGGTCTGGTGCTTATAGTTTCCGGCTAGCCGGTGTGCGGTAGTCGGTCGGTTGGTGTGGATCAGCCAGGAAATCTCCGAGCTGCGCAGTGGGCCGTGCCAACTGGTGGTCTCTACACAGTGTCTGAGTGTGTGGTAGCTGTTCCGACTGCTACGATGTTCGTGGCTCTTCGACCCAGGACATCCTAGTTGAGTGGTGATCTAATTACCGAAACCAGTCTGTTCACATTGTACCGTTGGTTTACATTGTTGACTGTTGGGAGTATTCCCGTGAGCAACAGCGCGTGTTCGAGTTGGCGAAAGTTTGGCCACCATCCGGTGGAGTTTAACTGCATTTTGGTTATTTGAAGTCCAAGTGCACCAGCGGAATTTTCTGCCTTGTGGCCGTTAGCGTTCCGGCTACCTGCCCTGGCCGCTGACGTAAAATTCATTCAGTTTCCTTTCCTCACCTTGTTGTCGCTGTCCAACGCATGCGTGTAGTTTTGACAGCTTATGCATACTTGGTTGTGGGCGGCTACGCCTTTTACATTTTGGCACTGGTGTTCCTTGTGTACTGATCGGCGGGACTGCTACGCTCGCAGGTTCGAATCCTGCCTCGGGCATGGATGTGTGTGATGTCCTTAGGTTAGTTAGGTTTAAGTAGTTCTAAGTTCTAGGGGACTGATGACCTAAGATGTTAAGTCCCATAGTGCTCAGAGCCATTTGAACCATTTTTTTTGTACTGGTCGGGTGGAAAGCAAGACGTCTTGTCGGTGGATCCGTTGACTGTATCTTGGTTCGGTTGCCGGCGGATCGGATATAGTTGGGTCTACTATCTGTCTCCTCTAAGCGAACGTTAATACTTCAAGTGCAGACCGACATCCGGAAATTTCTGAGCGCCGGTGGCTGTACTGCCTTTTCTTATTGGTGTTTGATTGTGTATTTTAATGGCTCATAGCCAATGGTTTGAGTTTGTATGATTTTAGTTGGGTCTTAAATAATGGGCCTTCAGCCGTTTTAAAATTCAAACTTCCTTACTTGTCAAGTCTTGCATTTTTTGGGCCTTCAGCCTCATTTAAAATATTTTTTTTGCTAAAGCTTTGGGCCTTCTGCCTTTTGAAAATTTATTGTAGTTGTGCTTTTCAATCATGGGCCTTCAGTCGTCTTAAAATTTAAATTCCTTGCTTGTTAAATCTTAGATTGTTTGGGCCTTCTACCTTTTGAAAATTTATTGTAGTTGTGTTTTAAATCATGGGTCTTCATCCGTTTAAAAATTAAAGAGGTTGTGCCCTTAAGCCATAAGATTGAGTGACATATTCACTTGATAGATTAGCTCGAAATTTTCGCTGTAATGCTTGGGCAACTAAATAAAGTTATATGTGTTCGAGTGTAGCTGACAGCCTCTCATTTTCTGCCCCTTTCCACAGTTCTAACTATCTGTTCTGTCTTGCGGATTTAACCAGGCGTTTGAATAGTGATCGCCGTACTGTAAATCTCGCTCCGAACAGTATGGACGTGTCTGCAACACCACAGGACAATTCTCCTTGGCATGAGGATATGGAGGAGTGTAATCCGCCGGCAACACACGATGACGGACGCGAGCCGTAGAAGCTCGGTGGTACTGATGCAGACATGGAAGATCTATTAACATACAATTGTGAATCGAAGCCTGACAGGAATTTTTAGTAGCACTGATCTACAATCGTATAGTACAGCTACAGTTAACATTGACAGAATCACTAGTTGGACAAAAATTTATTGCCTAAGTGATTTTGTATATGCTTTCGATATAGACATCGTCATGTTGTAAGAAGTGAGAACAGACAGGATACAACGCTATCCTCAAAAGAGTACCTGAAAGCGGCACTTCTACCTTATCCAAGGACGGGATTATGCCTAGAGGTGTCAAAAAGTTAGCAAGTGGAAGAGGAATTTCTGTCGAAACAGACACAGCACACCTTATTAACATTTTCGCTCCGTCATTTACGCTCCGGCCGGTTCGCAAGCCACACTGGATAGATTTACCTTCTTCCAGGAAAGTACAGTTGAGTTAATCACTTCCGCAAACAAGAACATCATCCTTGCTGGAGACTTTAACTGTGTTCTTTCCGCCGCCCAGTCCTAACATAAGCCTGGAACTGGAGATTTAGTGAGCGAACTGCACCTCATCGACACCTGGCAAGGACAGCCAAGAGCGAACCGAGGGTTTACTTATATTACTAGCCATTCCATAAGTAGGATAGACCGCATCTATGCCTCTCCTTGCCTAAAAATCAGTGTTCTCATCGTTGAAACTTCTCCAGTGCGTTTTTCTGACCATTTGGCAGTTGTGGCTACAATTAACATGCCCAGGCAAAGGAGATTTCGGGGTAGCGGTTTCTGGAAAGTCAATATCTCACACCTGATGGACACAGGGCTTGAGCACGAGTTAACGCGAGGTTGGATAATGTGATTGAAGAATATGCAGCGCTACAGAACTAAAAAGGAATGGTGAGTAACAAATGCAAAACCTAAAATACGAACTTTACTCAAACGCAAAGCTTTTGAAAAGAAACAGTGGGAAAGACAAACAGTGGAATTCTACTACCAGTGCCTAAGGTAACAATATGCAGATACCGCCAATGCATCACGTCACACCATGAGAATAAAACGGATCAAGGCCAAAATAACTGCTCTGAAACGACTGCAAATAGAGCGAGTTAAAATAAGATCGTGAGACAACAGCGGCATTGAGAATGAAAAAACTGCGCTTTTCCATCTTCTGGCTGAATTCAAAAGAGGACGCCGGCTGCACATAAGGTATCTCCGACATGATGATGGAATCCAACTTATGCATCAGCAGGAAATCAGTAAGTTTGCCCATGATCATTTCACGAGGCTGTATGCGGAAAGGGACACTGGCGACTACGACAATTGTGAGGCTTTTTTAAACTGCGTTGACCCGACTGTAACGGATGCAGAAAACGCAGAACTGGAAGCTCCTATCGCTACAGAAGAACTGTACGAAGCGTTGAAAGGAAGCCCGAGGAACAAATCCCCTGGACTTGATATGTTACCTGTAGAGTTTTACCTAATGTACTGGAATTTACTCGGTGGTCCGCTGACTGGAGTGTTCGACAAACAACGTACGTCTGCCACTATCCCCTGTGAGTTTTTAGAAGGGCTTATAGTGTTGGTTCCTAAAAGCGCGTGCACTAGTGATCTGACAACCATGCGTCCTATATCACTCTTAAACGCTGACTACAAGATACTTGCTAGGGTATTGCTCGTCGATTGAACACCATTGCTGGTCGCCTCATCGGTCAATATCAGTCGTGTGCTGTCCCAAGAAGAACAATTCAGGAAACGCTGAAAGAATACCGGGATGTAACGGTTGTCGCCTCGGCGTCCAACTGCAGAGTGCCCATCATGTCGTTAGACATGGACAAAGCATTTGACAGGGTACGTCACAACTACCTGCTACGTGTCATGGCGGAAATGGGAAGTAAACCTTCTTTCGTCGGTATCATCAGGAGATAACACACTAATGCAACTTCAAGAACTCTTGTCACTAGACAGTGCACAGCGAGAATTCCAGTCCTAGCATCGATACAACAAGGCTGCCCCCTCTCGATGCTGCTGTTCTCATTATCAATCGAGCCTCTTCTACGATCATTACTTGTCAGGCTCCCTGGAACTGAAATTGGAATTGACAAATGTGTCTGCAGATGTTACGCCGATGACCTGGCCGTGTATCTGACTGAACCGACAGATGTTATGAAGATACAGGACGTGATTCAGACATATAGTTTTTGTTCTGGAGCTAAAATTAATATAAATAAATCCAGCATTCTGCATTTAGGCAGAGGGATAGGATTGGTTGAAACAGGACCAATTGAACAAGCGGATACCATCAAACTTCTGGGGATGCGATTTAACAAATGTCCTGTCAAGACAGCGGCTTGGAAATGGAAAATGAAGCTCAACAATCTCCGGGGAATATTACGAGAGAATTCAACCCCTTCTCTAGATATGGTACAAAAAATCACGCTGATAAATCTCTCTATACTTCGTAAGGTGTACTATCTTGCAAGTATTTTCCCTTTGCCTTCAACAATCGGGAAACGAACTGAATCTGCTCCAGCGTGGTTCATATGGAGAGGGCGAATCCTTAGGGTAGATTATCAAACCATGACTCTACCCGAAACGAAAGGTGGTTTAGGTCTCACGAACACTAGAGACAAATGCAGAGCTCTGTGAATACCTCGGACGGCAACAGCCCAAGCAGCAGGTGATGTAAATCTCAAAAAATGGTTCAGATGGCTCTGAGCACTATGGGTTTAATATCCGAGGTCATCAGTCCCCAAACCAGAAACGAATTTAAACCTATTGGCTCATGGGTAAGTTCGTAGAGTTCTGCTTGGCAAGGAAGAGCAAATCTCTAGTCGAATTTCAATACGAC
The DNA here is from genome assembly GCF_021461385.2 of Schistocerca piceifrons. Classification (NCBI taxonomy): domain Eukaryota; kingdom Metazoa; phylum Arthropoda; class Insecta; order Orthoptera; family Acrididae; genus Schistocerca; species Schistocerca piceifrons. Next base: position 561,562,162 of record NC_060143.1, read on the forward strand.
CTCATGCAAGAGTACGCGAAACATTTTCTAGCAAAGAAAATAGAAGGCCCAGATGGGTGGCTATTTGTCGACAGTATTGAACGCAGTGTGACAAAGCAAAGAGCGCTGTCTACGTATGTAGTAGTGTCTTACTGCCTTCTCGCACTACAGAAGGAATATGATTTAACGCAAGTATTCTTATTCTAAATGGAAGATGTGTATCATCAAGGTTTTGTTTATACTCACATAACGTCTGTGTTTCAATTTTCAAAGAATTTGTTTATTTATGAGTTTTGGGTCTTGGAGATATACAAAGGCACATTTGCTCTTAGGCAACAAGCATGTGCAGAATCACCATTTCCTTTTGAGTTCTTACAAAACAAAACAAAATTATAAAAAAAACAATGGGAGAGTACATTCGTCATTCTCTGGAGCAACGACGATTAAAAAAAAAAAAAGTTGGTAGAGAACTTGGCTGCGAAAGGCGATGGTCCCGAGACCAAGTCTCGGTCCGGCACACAGTTCTAATCTGCCAGCAAGATTCACATCAGTGCACATTCCTCTGCAGAGTGAAAATTCATTCGGGAAAGAAGTCAAGTTTTCCAAAACATCCGTCATTGAATTCGCAAGAGAAAACCACACACTTTTCTCGGCATGCTGGATGCTGACAGTCGAGAAAGTTGTTTCCGCTGTGTTGTTGAGGCATTGATACCTATGGAGTCAGTTATCACGCAAAAATTAAAACATTAGTGTCTCGTATAAACGGATTCAGCTGTTGTTTGAGTACACAGATATCGTTATTTTCCGTACACAACAACTTCAACTGCAGGAAGTTCATCACCGATGCTACACGTTGTTGCATCTCCTTAAAACATTGCGAAAGCGTTCCACCAAAAATTTTAAAGCAAGTGAAACAAATGCTTACCTCCTAGCAATGTGATCCAATTCTTCAGATTTGTTTTCGATTGATGGATATAAGGTGTAAGAGAATGGGTGTCAATACGTTAACGGAGGAGTAAGATGGAACACCCGTCAATATATGATGTTAATCGCTTTTACTAGCGACAGAGAAAGTGATCCATCAAAGGAGGTGACAAAAGGTGTCATGTTGCAACCATTACTGTGATTCATATGGACCGAATATCGTCGCCTCCGGACAACCTGTTGCCAATCTTTCACATTATCAAACAATTCTCATGCAGGAAAAGTTACTGCAGTCATCACGCTGAGTGAAGCTGTAAATTACTCTGGAATTAACGGTATCATTTTACGATTTTTTGTGTTAACGGGGTTAATATTTCTTAGGAATAGCACAACAGCTAATCAAAAGCCTAAATGAGCAAACCTGCAGGACAGTTTTGCTTCTCCGAGGTAGAAGAACATTAAGTGGAATGTTACCTGCTTACTACTCGAAAAATTTCAGGCAGCTGTTACATTCGTGTTGTAGAATATGTGGAATGATGTACTTACTGACAGATACTACAGTGTTCACTTCAATATACATAGTGTTACCTGTCTCTATTTGATGTACAGCGATAGTCAGGTTTCGGTGTAACAGGTGAATCGTATCAAATTTGTTGTTAGTATCGTACAACTGAGTTAAAATCCAAATATATCATAAAAAATATATGTACGTATGTATGTGTACATGTTCCACATTTCCTCCTGAACCACCGAACCGCTTTAAGCCAAATTTGGTATACGTATCTGTTAATGTTAAGCAGCAATTGCTGTCAAGGTAAGAACCGCACGCCTGTCATAGTTTAGAACATACGACTTTATTAAGAACCAAATGTGTGAAAATCTGCGCTTTGTACGTGATGTTTAAATTTATTAGTTCTTCGCAAGTAACTCTATTTGCAACATATTTGGCAGACAATATCCTCATATACCGCTGAATGTATCTAAGTAAATACATCATCGTAGGGCTTACAGTTCAAGAAACATTACGTAATCAACACTAAGATGTGTGAAATAATGCCGCATCTTGCATTAAGTTTTATTACATTTGTGGTTGTTGTTGTGGTCTTCAGTCCTGAGACTGGTTTGATGCAGCTCTCCATGCTACTCTATCCTGTGCAAGCTTCTTCATCTCCCGGAATTTACTGCAAACTACATCCTTCTGAATCTCCTTAGTGTATGCATCTCTTGATCTCCGTCTAGGATTTTTACCCTCCACGCTGCCCTCCAGTGCTCAATTTGTGATCCCTTGATGCCTCAGAACATGTCCTACCAACCGGTCCCTTCTTGTCAAGTTGTGTCACAAACTCCTCTTCTCCCCAATTCTATTCAATACCTCCTCATTAGTTCTGTGGTTTACCCATCTCATCTTCAGCTTTCTTCTGTAGCACCACATTTCGAAAGATTCTATTCTCTTCTTGTCCAAACTGTTTATCGTCCATGTTCCACTTCCGTATATGGCTACACTCCATACAAATACTTTCATAAACGACTTCCTGACACTTAAATCTATACTCGATGTTAACAAATTTCCCTTCTTCAGAAACGCTTACCTTGCCATTGCCAGTCTACTTCGACCTTCATCAGTTGTTTTGCTCCCCAAATAGCAAAACTCCTTTACTACTTTAAGTGTCTCATTTCCTAATCTAATTCCCTCAGCATCACCCGACTTAATTCGACTACATTCCATTGTCATCGTTTTGCTTTTGTTGATGTTCACCTTATATTCTCCTTTCAGGACACTGTCCATTCCCTTCAACTGCTCTTACAAGTCCTTTGCTGTCTCTGACAGAATTACAATGTCATCGGCGAACCTCAAAGTTTTTATTTCTTCTTCATGGATTTTAATTCCTACTACGGACTTTTCTTTTGTTTCCTTTACTGCTTGCTCAATATACAGATTGAATAACATTGGGAGAGGCTACTACCCTTTTCGACTCCTTTCCCAACCACTGCTTCCCTTTCATGCCCTTCGACTCTTATAACTACCGAACTGATCTTCCCCGAGGTCGGCTTCTGCCAGTTTTTACATTCGTCTGTGAAGAATTCGCGTTAGTATTTTGCAGCTGTGACTTATTAAACTGATATCTGTGAACACCTGCTTTCTTTGGGATTGGAATTATTATATTCTTCTTGAAGTCTGAAGGCATTTCGCCGTCACATACATCTGGCTCACCAGATGGTAGAGTTTTGGCAGGACTGGCTCTCCCAAGGCCGTCAGTAGTTCTAATGGAATGTTGTCTACTCCAGGAGCCTTGTTTCGACTCAGGTCATCCAGTGCTCTGTCAAACTCTTCACGCAGTATCGTATCTCCCATTTCATCTTCATCCTCTTCCATTTCTATAATATTGTCCTCAAGTGCATAGCACTTGTATGGACTCTTTATATACTCCTTACACCTTTGTGCTTTCCCTTCTTTGCTTAGAACAGGGTTTCCATCTGAGCTCTTGATATTCATACAAGTGGTTCTCTTTTCTCCAAAGGTCTCTTTAATTTTGCTGTAGGCAGTACCTATATTACCCCTAAGATAAGCCTCTACATCCTTACATTAGTCCTCTAGCCATCACTGCTTAGCCATTTTGCACTTCCTATCGATCTCACTTTTGAGACGTTTGTATTCCTTTTTGCCTGCTTCATTTACCGCATTTTTACATTTTCTCCTTTCATGAGTCAAATTCAATATTTCTTCTGTTACCCAAGGATTTCTACTAGCCCTCGTGTTTTTACATACTTGATCCTCTGCTGCCTTCACTACTTCATCCCTCAAAGCTACCCATTTTTCTTCTACTGTATTTCTTTCCCCTATTCGCAACAATTGTTCGCTTATTCTCTCCCTGAAACTCTGTACAACCTCTGGTTTTGTCAGTTAATCCAGGTCCCATCTCCTTAAATTCCCCTTTTTTGCAGTTTCTTCAGCTTTAATCTATAGTTCATAACCAATAGATCGTTGTTAGAGTCGACATGCGCCCCTGGAAATGTCGTACAATTTAAAACCTGGTTCCTCAATCTCGGTCTATAATTATATAATCTATCTGACACCTTCTAGTATCTCCAGGATTCTTCCATGTGTACTACCTTCTTTTAGGATTCTTGAACAAGTGTTAGCTATGATCAAGTTATGCTCTGTGCAAAATTCTACAAGGCGGCTTCCTCTTTCATTTCTTACCCACAATCCATATTCACCTACTACGTTTCCTTTGTCTCCCTTTTCCTAATCTCTGATTCCAGTCACCCATGACTATTAAATTTTCGTCTCCCTTCATACCTGAATAATTTCTTTTATCTCATCATACGTTTCATCAATTTCGTCATCATCTGCAGAGCTAGTTGGCACATAAACTTTTACTGCTGTAGTAGGCGTGGGCTTCGTGTCTGTCTTGGCCACAATAATGCGTTCACTATGCTGTTTGTAGTAGTTTACCCGCACTCTTATTTTTTATTCATTATCAAACTTACTCCAGCATCACCCCTATTTGATTTTGTATTTATAACCCTGTATTCACCTGACCAAAAGTCTTGTTCCTTCCGCCACCGAACTACACTAATTCCCACTGTATCTACTCGTAACTTTAACCTATCTATTTCGATTTTTAAATTTTCTAACCTACCTGCCCGATTAAGGGATCTGACATTCCACGCTCCGATCCATAGAACACCAGGTTACTTTCTCTTGATAACGATGTTCTCTTGAGTAGTCCCCGCCCGGAGATCCGAATGGGGGACTATTTTACCTCCGGAATATTTTACCCAAGAGGACGTTATCATCACCATTAACCATACAGTAAAGCTGCATGTCCTCGGGAAAAATTACGGCTGTAGTTTTCCCTTGGTTTCAGCCGTTCCCAGTACCAGCACAGCAAGGTCGTTTTCTTTAGTGTTGCAAGGCCAGATCAGTCATTCACCCAGACTGTTTCTCCTGCAACTACTGAAAAGGCTGCTGCCCCTCTTCATGAACGACACGTTTGTCTGGCCTCTCAACAGATACCCCTCCATTGTGGTTGCACCTACGGTACGGCCATTTGTATCGCTAAGGCGCGCAAGCCTCTCCACCAGCGGCAAGGTCTTTGGTTCATGGGGGAAGCTACTACATTAAATCTCTGCTAATAAGATAGTCCTACAGTTGAGTCAACTTAAACAAATCCCTTAAATCTGGCAGATCTTTTGACAGCTTTCAGATTCGATTCGCGAACGGCTGTAGGCAGAATCATAAGCCGCCTATAGATTTATGAACAGGAGTTGTCAGAGAGACGTTTAGCAAATCGCGTTGTAGACACACGAAGCAGCAGCACCTAGCGTACAGAAACTGTCCGGGATCATCTCACGCCGAGTGGACTGCGCAGTTCCAAAGGTGTCTTCACGAAACCACGGAAATGAAATTTTTTATATATTACACTAGAGACACAATTCCTTTTTTTGTTAGGTTTTAAAATATAAAATTAGCAAAACGAATACTTGGGCAATCCCGGGTATATTAGCTAGTGCGATCTATATTCTTCGCACCGAGCACCTAACACACTGGATATGTACACTGACGGTGCAAAACATAAAGACCACTGTTCGCCGCGAGTCTGAACGTCGCCTGTTGGGGGTTGGAAACACGTAATCAGGTGAGGGAAGTATACGATCAGAGCAGAGCAGAGATTCTGGCGACGATACGGCTACAAACGGAGAAATCCTCTGACAGAACCTTATTTCACAAAGGGCATATGCTTATGGTCTGTGAACGATCATTTTCGTGACAGTGAAACTGGTCAGTCCTTCGCGTCCTACCGTCGTGAGCATCTGTGGAAAGTGTCTGAAGGGTGGCGAAAGCATGAGTTGGCGACAAGGTTTGGACGTCCAGCTCCTCATTACAGAACCTGCAAGTCGGAGGCTTGCCCGATCTGTAAGGCAAGATAGTCGATGAATTGTGACAGGTCTGGCGACGGAGTGCAGTGCTGGTGAAGGCATAAGTATTTCGGGGCATACCGTTCGGCTCACGCTCTTGAACATGGGGCTCCTGTCCAAACAGCACTGACGTGCTCCCATGTTGACCCAGCGACACCGTGATTTACGACACTCGGTTGCTCGTCAGTGGCAGCGTGTCGCCTCGTCGGATGAATCACATTCCTTTTCCACACCAGCTGGATGGTCGTGTCTGTGAACGCCCTTATCTCAGCTGCTCGAAACAAGGACCGCCCTAGTGACGCAGACCGGTGGTAATAGTATTACGCTATGGCGGACACACACCTGGCCTACCGTGGGGGGGGGGGGGGGGGTGAGGTTGTAATCTAAGACACAATGACAGCTGAGGACTAAGAGGGAATTGTTGCGGTACATCCGTACCCTTTCATGCTTGATACTCTCCCCGACGGGGATGTCATCTTCTAGCAGGTAATTTTACGACCACACAATGCCTCATATTCGCGAATTAATAAATTCCGTAATTTTGATGCAATTTCTATCCACGTACATTGTTAATTCTGTCATTGTTCACTAATCGAAAACTCGAAATGTATTTATAAAAAGGAAACTACTGGCAAGTAAAGAAATTACAATGAAATCCAGACCTTTAGCTGCTTACAGACGTTGATAAATATCAACGGGGACAGTTGAAATGTGTGCCCCGACCGGGACTCGAACCCGGGATCTCGAGCTTACATGGCATACGCTCTATCCGTGTTTTTCTTTTCTTTTCTTTTTTTCCGATGTGGTTCGTTGGATTTGTCGGTGCGGATGTCCCATGACACCCGTGAAGTTCGGTGTTGACCCGTTGACTCAGATTTTTTATTACAGAGGGCAGCTAACTCTCTGACCGAACACGCTGAGCCACCTATCGGCGTCCGTATGTCATTCGGGACACAGAGAACAGTGCGACTGCAGGGAATTATCTCTGGCAGACTCCCCGTGAGACCCACATTTCCAACTAACTGCACACACACTACATTTTAGTGCCGCTGCCCACTATACTCATTACTCGCGGCACTCAATCTACCGATTCCTCTAAAAGTTCGGGCAATGTGAGTGCATCCGCACTGAAAAAGATCATTGGCCGGTAAGCCTTATGTATATGAAGATGGTATCTGTTCTTTTGGACATGTCCGAAAGAACAGATACCATCTTCATATACATGTTGTAAGACATGGTGGAAACGCTGGCAAAAGAAGGGTATACGTATTGCATAAAGTCCAAAGAACATCTTTCAACTATGGCAATAATATCGTCGGGCGCCAGCACACGCAGAGAGAGAGAGAGAGAGAGAGAGAGAGAGAGAGAGAGAGAGAGAGAAAGAGAGAGCGGCAGAAGTAGTTGCAAGTTATCGGTGGTGAAGTATGCAGGCAATGTAGCGACGCTCAAGGCCATAATGAAGTGTATAATACCGGAATGCTATGATACGTACGACAAGGCACAGTAAATGGATGAGCAAGCACATATCTGGCCATAATAATAAGTATGTAAGACGAACTGCTAATTGAAGTATTGCAAGACGAATGCTGTGTGGCCAAAGTTAATGAATGTTGCTCGTTGTTGAAGAACAGCCTGTTGCCGCTAATTATTGCCACGGAATAGATTACGTTGCTTCATCTGCAACTCGTCACAAAGGAAGATCGAGCCGTATACGCTTGCTAGCATCGTAGCTGAGCAATATTTTGAGCATTGTAGTGTTCGATATTGCAGTGGCTGTGTTATTCTGATTACGATGCAAAGTTCCATTGGACATGCATGCATGTCCAGAGGAACAGGCTCTGTGGCGACCATAGCCGTTACAACACACCGAATGAATCCACATAAGGACTACCATCAAATGAAGGATGGAATGACGTCCATGACAATTTTTGCCGGACCGCGACTCGAACCTGAATTTCGCGTTTATCGCGAGCGGTCGCTTCACCACTTGATTAGCGTGTACGACTCACAACCACACCCAACTGCAATATGTCGTCAACTACGCATGCATGTCCAAAATAACTTTGCATCGTAATAGAAATAACACAGCCAGTGCCACTTCGTATTTCTCTGCCGATCCCGGGCAAGCGACTTTCAAGAACATCTGACCTGTACGGGAATATACATAGTGGATGTACGGGTACGGGTCGCCGACCCATGGTTGACGACATATGGGAGTTTGTGTCTGGCCGTGCGTCGTGAAAGGATAGTCCAATGCTCGACTCGCGACAAGAGGGAAACCCCGGTCGACTTCCGGTCTGGCACAAATGTTCATTGTCATCATTCCATTCTTCATCTGATGGCAGTCCTTCTCCGCAACTACGAGTTCATTTGACTGTAGTGTTCTGTTGAACTGTAGTTGTTTCTAGTTCATTAACCATCAGTAGGTCCCTAAACTTTCATCATTATTTCCGAAAGACTTATAAATGAAAGAGATAATAATTCAAATGAGATAAATTTTATTGCACTTGCCAGTAATATTTACTACAAAATAGTGACTAGTCGTGGATGTTCGCTTAGCAAACCCTGTTGACGAATAGCATTACAGTAAATGATTTGTTGAATAGACATCTTGTTATGTATTACTATTAGGTAATCACTCACGAACTCTTCTGATTCGAAGGATTCCAGTACCCGCCTCCGCGGCCGAATTATGCTGACACGCACTTGTGCGTTGCCGCCCGACCCGGAGGTAAGCCGATTGGAATCCTGGTGGAGGAAAATAATTTCACCGCCAGTATGTGGCCGGAAAGGGGAGGACACCTGGTGGCGTAAGGTTCTTGATCATCAGACTCTGGTTTAAATACGAAACGTCTCCGCAGTGTCTCCTGAAGTGAGGCCATGTGATACTGTTAATGGCGATCCGTCCATCAGACGGCGACGTTAAGCTTGAGTCCCTCCCGTGGTGCTATTCACGAAAGTAGGCTATGAGCCGGCACCGTGCTTCACCCCCTCCCTTCTCTCGTCACCATCATCATCGTCATCGTACAACACAATGATTACATTCTACTCCACTCTACTTTCGAAAATGCAGAACGTGCTCCCTTAATCAATGTGATCTACATATGTCAGAGGACGTCGGAACATGATGCAACTCCGACGGGCAGGACGACGGGGGCAATAAGACGAGTGGTATCCAGCCAATTCCCAAAAGAAGGAAAACGGACACTAAAATGATAAACGCTGTAGATGAGATCTTAGCGGAGCTCCAGAATGAATTAAAACAAAACAGGGCGTCAACCACAATTACATCGCAAGGTTACAGACAAAATTTGGACACTCGCACTAGGTCAAGCAAGGCTTTACGGACAAAATGAAGAGCTCAGAACTGAAAACGCCAGGCTCAGAAATGAACTAGCGGTTTAAAACGCACCAGATGCCCAGCAACGCATTCAGCGCGTGGTACAAGAAATAGAGGAACTCAAATCCGAAAATCAGAGACTAAAGTCAGAAAATAAACCCCTCTCACCTTCATCTGCAGCGGTTGCGGCTGCCAGTCCGATTGCGAAACCTAAAAGCAAAGTACAAGAATGCATTCAACAAACAAAAGCTAAACAGTCCAGCACACTTTTCTTTAAATCAGAAACCAACCAAGTTGCGAGAACCATTAGAGAAACCATCACTAAAACAATTAACCTCAAGCAAGACAAATTTAAAATAAAATCAATCAGGTCAACAGCAAACACTGTAATAATTGAAACAGCATCACAACTAGACAAGAAAAAGATAACAGGAAAACAGCACAGCTTAAGGGCATTAGGTCTGAAGAACCTAAGAAGTTCAGACCCCTGCTGGAAGTACACCATATCACAACATATTTAACTGACCAGGAATTCTTAGAAGAGCTCTACGAAATAAACCTGAGTGAACACATTACATAAGACGAGTTCGACAGCGAAGTTAAAATAAAATTTAAAACAGGGCCAAAGGGTAAGAGGACAGTAAACAATATTTTAGAAGTGTAGCCAAGAGTACGGTTACTGCTGCTTCCAAAAGAAAGGGTTTTTATTCAATTTGAATCTTTCTATATCAATGACTTTGTTGCTGTGCAAAAATGTTTTAGCTGTTGGAGCTACGGTCACCCATCGAAGAGTTGCGACAAGGACCCAGTATGCAGTAGACGTGCAAATCCGGGACACAAAAAGTTAGAATGCAGGCAGGAGAATCCTGTTGACTGTATACCATGCAAACACAGAAATAGAACAATCGATAAGGCAGGGTGGCCAGACTGTCCTACATATAAACAGCTCTACGAAATACAAACAGAGCGCAACGAGTACGATGTTCTGGATAACGTCCATTAATAAGGAGTGCTACCATAACTGTCGGAAACCCACTCCCCTGACACACGCAGGGACAGACCTAATAACACAAACAGGCAAAGGCACAAATCGCCGTCGACCACAATGAGAGACTGGCGGCGAGCCGTTGCCTGGCGGCAACACATGGGGTTATTACGACCCCCAAATGCAGATACTAATACTAATGTAGAGTCTCCGTTCTGGGAGACCATACAATTTAGATACTGCAGCATTATTGACTATATGGTCGATATGTGCTTGCAGGGAGCAATTGAGTATGAAGTGGACAGGCACCTGAAACGTCACGTGTTTGATTGGACCAGGCTGGTCTCCTTTTGCGAGTTGACGAACTGGAAGTCGAAATACTTCGATAGTTCAGAGAAATGTAACGACGTCCTTGAAAATCCTGAGAATGAAGATTTCACGGCGTTCACAAGACATCCAACACCACAGGCAAACACAAAGACAACTGTACACTGCCCGCACAACAAGCTGAATTTGATACAACCAAATGTAAACCCTACTGTAGTGTAACGACGTAAGTTTCTTATAAACGATTTTCTTTGACATATGACCATGTGTAGACTTCGTCACCTACGTCAGTTACAACCCACTTCAAAATTATTTATATTCTTTTTAGATTGTCTCAGAATGGTTCTTGAACGAAACACTAAAACATCATTTGAGTCGTATGCGCAGAATTACGTCACTCAGTCCAATTGGTTTGCGTAAACTTTTTCAATTTAGATGTCGTTTGTTTCTCCTCAGAAATTATATTGATACACGTTATCTGACTTAATCGATATTAGGACCACATTGAATAAACTTTTGAGATTCAAAGTCGCGATGAACGCTGTCAAAAATTCAATAATCTTGTCAGATATATTATTAATTCATTCAAATAATTCTTCATAAATAAATCCTCGGAACACGTATTTCAACTTTAATAGCATCCACTAGTTTATTATCTTCCTACATACAGACTTGAACCTGAGCCTTGACTAGACAAAACTAACATTTTCAATAAGATTAAACTTCCTATGATATCATTGCTGTACAAAACATTACAAATTCTCGATTATTTGTTTTTTTAGAAGCACGACGCAACAACTCGGTTTCAGGATCTTCTGTTGCTCCTTGGCTGTCGACCCGCGACGTATAGTGGCCAGCAATTTTCTCTCCGGTCCCGGCAACGAAGATGCTGTCTCCGTTCGTTGCGCCGCCCTCTCCGTACATGAAACATAAAAAAATACAAAAACTTTAGACACTTCACAACCATTACAAATATTACAAAAATACATAAACAAAACTAAATTAAACTTATATTCACCTGCAAACTGGGCTGACACTGGTGGATGGGTGACGCTTCAGTTTCGTCCCACTACACTACATTACACCAGTTCGTTTTGTCTACGGGGTTAGCACACACGGTCACTACCAAAAACAAAACAGTAAGGTAGCTGAACAGAAAGACACATCCTGCACCGGCACAACACCAGACAGAACCACCCCAGAAACAGACATACAACAGTCACCTTTCACGAACAAGTCCACGGAAGATATCAAAAACAAAAAGTAACTATCAGGGGAAATGATCAGGAAAAACACATCAAACTCCACACTACCAGAAATCATAAAGCAGGAAAAACATGGTGCACTGCAAAATTACTGGAAATCGGAGCAACAAACAAATAGACAAGAAACCAACATGGCGCCGGCCGCGGTGGCCGTACGGTTCTAGGCGCTGCAGTCCGGAACCGCGGGACTGGTACGGTCGCAGGTTCGAATCCTGCCTCGAGCATGGATGTGTGTGATGTCCTTAGGTTGGTTAGGTTTAAGTAGTTCAAAGTTCTAGGGGACTGGTGACCTAAGATGTTAAGTCCCATAGTGCTCAGAGCCATTTGAACCATTTTGAAACCAACCTGGCACAACCTAGGACCCACAGTTGAATACCGTTAATCACGTAAACTACGAAAACTTTCAAACAGCTCTTCGCCAGGTCGTACGAACTAAGCATGAAAAAGGGGATAAAATCTGCTTCCCAACTACAGAACATATTGACAGGATGATCCTAAGAGTTGAAAATCTGCTAAAGAGCCCCAAAGAACTATGTGAACTTTTAGTGGAGGCATGTGCGCGAAGGGGAGACGGTCTAAATCTAGGGAAAGTATACAAGGACTTCGTGAGAGCACATGGACATGTATTTGTGGACTTTAAAGAAACGACACCAAAGTGTTTTTCCTTATGAAGGTAGTACAACTAAACTGCCAGGGCAGTACCCTAGTAAATACCCTCGTAAAATTGGAACTAGGTAGGCTCTTAGAAGAAACAAAAGCAGACATCGCCTGCGTCCAGGTAGCTTTTCTGCGAGGCGGAAAGATTTCAGGGCTCCCCTTACATTACATCACAGTGGCAGGTACACCAAACGTGAAAGCCACGATACTAGTAGTTAATAAAAACCTCATAGCAACACAGATCACCCAGTTTTGCCATGAACACATCACAACAGCAGAAATAACAGACGGACAGGATGCATGGCTCACGTCGTCTATTTATGCTCAGTACTCGTATGATACAGAACCTTTCTTAGACAAAATTGCACGACACTCATAGAGGAAAAGGCTTCTCATACTAAAGGACATCAACGCGAAAGCCCACTCATGGGACTCAGATAGAACTGACAACAGAGGGCAACTAGGGGTTGACGTGGTACGTGAATGCAACCTTTTCATACTGAATAGGGAGGGTCAGCCACCTACCTACCGCAGACACGCCAGTGGTGTAAGTAACGTAGACCTTGCTCTAGGGGACGCAATATCTCTTCCACTAGTCAACACATGGAGAGTATTGGGTAGAGCCACGCACAGCGACCACAACGTAGTCGTCATAACCACAGACAGATGTGTCAATATACTTAACATGGACCATGAACAGCAGCATTTACTCATAGGAAGAGCCGACTGGTAAAAAGTTCGAGATCTTGTTGAGTCGTCGTCAGCATACACTGATCAAGGTAGTATAGATTACGAAATGCAGAGGTGCTACAAAGAGTACAGGAAGCAGCTATACTACGGGCAAAAACTGGGTAGGGACAGAAACAACCGTGGTCGACAGAACTGGCAAGATTAAGGAAGGATTCACGGGACAAAATAAAGTACTACCAACAAGCGAAGGCAACTCCTGAAAGACAGATAAGACTTGAGCTGTATCGAGACATTAAACAGAAATACGAAAAACAACTAAAGACAACAAGACAAGACTACTGGAACAATTTCGTCAAAACATAGATGCAGAACGACATCTGGGGACAACCTTTCAAAATAAAAACAGAACGAGTTAAGACTTCGACGGTACCATGACCAGAGGATGCAGAATCACAGCAGAATATCTCGAATATCTCCTGAACAGGCTCCTCCCAGATGAAGACCCCACACAAGGCGAGCGACACCACGCTGACCTAAGACAGAGCATGAGGCAACCATAAATCAGTGACAGTGTAACCATACCATTCTCACAAGAAGAAGTCGCGACGTTAACCAGCAGGCTTAAAAACCGAAAAGCACCCGGCCCAGACAAAACACTTTCAGAAACACAAATCACATCTTTTCTTACTATCATGTTCAACGAGGCACTATTAACAGGCAGAATTCCAAACCTCTGGAAAACTGCTAATGTAGTAATAATCACGAAATCACAGGACAAAGAGCCAACAGACCCCAAAACGTTCCGACCGATTCACCTCTTAAACACTCTCGCCAAGATACAGGAAAGGCTCTCGTGTGGCCGCTTACAATCGCACAGAAGTCTCCCCATCAATTCGGCTACAGGGAAGGTAGATGCCGTCAACCAAGCACTGACAGTTACAAATAGCATCAGTGACAAATACTTGGCCGCCATACTAATTGTCAGAGCCGGGGCTTTTGTCAGTCTGTGGTGGCCGTTCCCCTTCGCTAGGTTGGTGGGCTGGTATACGGAAGGTTGTCAAGAGAGTAACGAAGGGATGTCCACAGGGCTCGATCTTCAGACCATTTCTGGGATATCGCAGTCGAGGCCCTGATGAATAAGCTGGGCTGTGACGATAGAGAAAAAGGTGTGGTGGCGTGATCGGTTCGTAGTGGTGTCAGCCAATTCGAGAGTAGCACTAGAGACAAAAGCCACGTAACTGCTTCAGAAAATTAACAGTTGGTGCAAAGAAAATAAATTAAAAATAGCTCTGAACAAAACTGTCAGCCATTCGAGAGTAGCACTAGAGACAAAAGCCACGTAACTGCTTCAGAAAATTAACAGTTGGTGCAAAGAAAATAAATTAAAAATAGCTCTGAACAAAACTGTCAGCCAATTCGAGAGTAGCACTAGAGACAAAAGCCACGTAACTGCTTCAGAAAATTAACAGTTGGTGCAAAGAAAATAAATTAAAAATAGCTCTGAACAAAACTGTATATTTACTGTTCAGAGGGACACTACAGAGGAATCCAATTGTAAAATTAGACAATACAGGCATACAAAGGAAGCAAGCCACACGTTATCTAGGACTGCATCTTGACGAAAGACATACTTTTAACTATCATATCAAACTGACAATTGACAAAGCCTCCAAAATTATGCACAAACTAGCAAGACTCGACAAAATTCAGTACAAATTACCTGATAAGACAATAATCACCTACCACATTGTGATATTTGAATCCATCGCAGGCTGCGCCGCAACTGAGTGGGCTCACAGACTAAAGATACAGACTAACACGGCAATTGCAAGACGAGGTCAACATAGTGTGCTACTGAGAATGAGCGGAGCTTTCAATACCACATCACTAGCGGCACTTTGTGTGGTGATGTGGACCTGTCCTATAGACATAACGATACGATATAGAGGTGCTCTTTACTAGCTTAAGAGGGACAGGCTTGATAACGTCACCGAAATCACAGGAACCAACATTATGAACATAACACAAATGAAAAAATGGTGGATTCAAACATGGCGGAGAGAGTGGGACTTGTCCGACAAGGCTCGCCGAATACACTCTCTCTTTCCTGACGTACGCGACGGATTACAATTGAAACATGTCGACCCAAGCCGGGGGATGGTCCACTTCCTGACAGGCCACGGGCCGTATCCGGTACATTTAAATCGCATGGGTCTAACTAACGATGAAATATGCGTTTGCGGAGAAACTGGGACACCAGAACATGTCACACCGGTATGCAACGCTCTAGCACAGGTGAGACCTATACAGAAAGACAGTGACATCACCAGAATGATACGTAATTCCGATGACTGGAACGCAATAAACAGCGTAGCCGATATTGTTTCGAACACACTGCATCAAGAATGGAGTGTATTTTGAATACAAGCGCCAAATACCATATGGGAGGAAGCGTAGACAAGCAAAAACAACACAACAAACCACATGGGAACACACAAGCACGACCATAGAATCCGAAACCGAGGAAGGAACTAACACACTAAGTGAACAGGACTCAGAAGGGATCAGCACGTAAGGGACCCAAACCAACAACGCATGACATTGCATGCCACAATACAGATACAAACAACATAATAGGCAGTAACAATCATAAAACAAAGAAACACCGACACCACATACTAAGACTCTAGTAAGAACATAACGTCGCTTTGGAGGACAAGGCTCGAATAACTTTTATTCCGGGACTCCTTATCCCCAACGACATATTGCATAGTGTTTAAAGTATACTGCACACAAGCAGTAATGTATTGTTCATCTTATTATGTGTAGATAGTATATTCTCTTCCCTGTTTAAAGATACAATGAATTAATTTTCTACATAAAATGTATTTTCTCTATGAAGTATATATAAAACTAAAAATGTAATGTATTAAGTTATTTAGGGAATGATGCACTCAAGTAGTAATGAACTACATTTTTTTTCTACTAATAAATTTACAAACTTAAGTGTATTTCTCGTGTAAAGCTAAAATTCATGTATTCCACATATGAAATGCTCAGTCAGTACTTAATCTGTATAAAACCTGGTGTATGTATGTAAGGTATCACATAGAAACCAACAATAGGACAAACAAATAGCTGCTGAATATCATGCAGTGTCCTGACTTACAACACTCCCAGTAATATAAGAACACACACAGACACAGTAAACATACGTAGACATAAACCATTTCAGATGAGAATAACTCGACGTACTACCGAGACCTTCTCATCTGAAATAGGTAGAAATAGGCCATTACCAACCAACATGCTGCATAGGCTATATTACACATCCAGATACAGTATACCACTTCCCTCTACATATTGCAAATTATTTCCACCACACTCATTGTATTACATTTTTCTTTTTCTTTTTCTTTGACATTTGCATGTATAAATTTATCCTCGTCAGCTAGGCAGAAACAAATTTTAAGCACCATTTTAACAACTGTTAAGCACTCAATTCGCTGTAACCTTAGAGAAATTTTTATATTATGTTCTTCATATTATTTAAAAAAGCATTAACAACTGCATACCAGTAACACCGTAATACTGAGAAGTTTTTCCTATTGGATTCAGAAGCATCCTACCCACCTTACATCTCAAGGCTGTGGGTTACTCTGTACTGTTTCATAAATAAATAAATAAATAATCTACACACACACAAACAATACATACACGTAGAATTACAAATATTGTAATGCAGGACGTCGTAAGTAAGCGAGCGAAAGAAAAAAAAGATTTCAATGTATTATTACTAAACAATAATGTATTTTACCTTACGTGGCTTTTCTATTCAAGATCGGAGGTGTGCATTTCTTTCCCGCTGCCCTCTACCTTCCTAATTTCAGTTTCTATATAATAAGTAAGAGTTATTAACTTTTACTCACATTTCATCTGTCGACTGTAATTTATTATTGCGTAATCAAGTTTCATCCTCCCCTCCTCCCTCCCCCCAAGAAAGATGGAACTTGCCGTTGGTGGGGAGGCTTGCGTGCATCAGCGATACAGATAGCCGTGCCGTAGGTGTAACCACAACGGAGGGTTATCTTTGAGAGGCCAGACAAATGTGTGGTTCCTGAAGAGGGCCAGCAGCCTTTTCTGTAGTTGCAGGGGCCACAGTCTGGATGATTGACTGATCCGGCCTTGTAACATTAACCAAAACGGCCTTGATGTGCTGGTACTGCGAATGGCTCAAAGCAAGGGGAAACTAAAGCCGTAATTTTTCCCGATAGCATAGCTTCACTATATGATTAAATGATGACGGCGTCCTCTTGGGGAAAATATCCGGGAGATAAAATAGTCCCCCTTGTGGATCTCCAGGTAGGGACTACTCAGGGAGTCGTCGTTATCAGGAGAAAGAAAACTGGCGTTCTACGTGTTGTGTCTAGGCAAGAAAGCCTAGACACAATGCGAGGAAGCCGAAAGGCATGCACTAAGATCATGAAGGATGGAGTGAGGTCTGAAACAGGATACGTAATGAATGCTATAAAGAAAAGTACGTAGCTTCTGGAATACTTAACTTTAATCCATCCTTGTGGTACATCGCTCTTGATGAGACAAGTGAGACTCTTTAGATACAAGCTATGTAAGGCTAATGGCGCCTTGCTAGGTCCTAGCCATTGACTTAGCTGAAGGCTATTCTAACTACCTGCTCTGCAAATGAGCGAGGCTTCGTCAGTGTGCATCGCTAGCTACGTCGTCCGTACAACTGGGCGAGTGCTAGTACGTCTCTCTAGACCTGCCGTGTGGTGGCGCTCGGTCTGCTATCACAGAAAGTGGCGACACGCGGATCCGACATGTTCTAATGGACCGCGGCCGATTAAAAGCTACCACCTTGCAAGTGTGGTGTCGGGCGGTGACACCACATTCCTCCCCCGCAAATCGGCGAACGGTCGTGTTATAAGGCTTCCGCCCGCCGTGGGGAGGACCCCATGTTGACGCATGAGATGAGGTGGGGTGCCTAACAACAGGCGAGGCTGTGCCATCCGCACCCGGCCATTCGGTCCGAGGGGAGCTAGGAAACGCCTGAAAACCTAGTCCAGGGTGCACGTCAACATGTGGTGTATGCGCCCGTAAAGAGACAGGAGGGGCCGAAGGGTCGACCTCCACTGCGTCGGGGCACCCGACGGGTGAAGACGACATCTGGTCCGAAGCGGGCAAAAGTTCCATGGCGGAGGACATCTGGTCACGGGAAGCGATCGGTGGCGCGTGACCCAGGGAGGCGCCAAGTGGTTGCAGCGAAGCGTCCACTGCGCGCGGCGCCAGCGGGAGAACAGGCGGCGGCGCGTCGCCATGAGACAAAATGGAAGGCAGCGTCGGTAACACCTGGGGATGAGACGAGCCAGTAGATGGGTCCCCAGGGCGCTGACCAGACGGCACCGTCGCTGAAAGCAGACAGGGAGCGGCAGAACCCCTGCGACGACAGAGGCGCAGCTGATTGAGATGCCGACGCACCTCACCAGAGGCCCCCAAAACCAAATACAAAGCGCGGCCGAGGCAGCGAAGAATGCGCCCTGCGAGCCAACGCTGTGAACCGCGATAGTTGCGATAATAGACAACGGCGCCTGGAGCTAAAGCAGGAGTCTGCCGCGGCACAGGAACCTGATGCGGCGGATGCAGCAAAGACATCAAGGTTCGATGAGGACGAACGTGGAGCAACTCAGAAGGCGAGCGACCATCTCGGGGCTGAGAGCGATACGAAGACAAAAAGAACAAAAACGCGTCCTCCCGAGAATGCGACTTTTTCAACTTCAACATCTGTGACTTGAAAGTCCGGACCAATCGTTCAGCGCCACCAATCGACTGAGGCGAAAACGGCGCGGATATCAGATGTTGAATACCATTGGCCGTGCAGAATGACTGAAATTCTGCAGACATGAATGGTGGGCCATTGTCGGAAACAATAGTCTGCACACGTTCAATCACACCTTGCGATTCTAAATCGTGTAATGTTCTTGCGACCTCATCACGCAATGCGTGGGGAACATTGCGCGCTCTGAAAAAGTTCGGTTGCGCGTTTACTTTCAGTTCCAAATGTGTTTCATAGTTCGTAGCGCAACCAAGGCCCGGTGCAAAAATGTCTGCAAATTCTTCACATAGACGAGAAACACTGGCTGAAGGCACAGTCTGATTCACTCATAGGACATGATTGACTATTGACAAGTTAAACAACTGAAATAAATCGAAACCAAACAAGTTCACTGCAGAAGAAGAACGAAGAACGTAAAATGACACAAGTTTTGTTTGTCCCTTGTATGTAGCAAGAAGGCTGCACTGTCCTAACGCAGGGATATTCTGTCCGGAATATGTAGTTAGCTTAACATTTGCGGAACGTAACGGAGGTGTGCCCAGTTGTTTGTACGTGTCGTTATTGATCAATGAAACTGCAGCTCCGGTATCG
Source organism: Schistocerca piceifrons (assembly GCF_021461385.2). NCBI lineage: Eukaryota > Metazoa > Arthropoda > Insecta > Orthoptera > Acrididae > Schistocerca > Schistocerca piceifrons. The sequence goes on from NC_060143.1 coordinate 561,581,694, forward strand.
AGCTGGAATGGGACCACGTTGCCATTAATGTCCAAATCTACAAAAAGTTTATTGTCCTGCCGACGACAAGACCGACTTTCTCGTGCAATTTGAACTAATACAGGTACGGAAGCACTTACGACCTGACGAGATTTCCGGCGACGTCGACGCACACTTTTTGTGGGACGAACACAGTCACTGTTAGAGAAAGTGGCACTGGACGGAGTGGAATTAACTACATGAATGTCCATGGGCGAAGGTTCACGAGCTTGATTGTCCATGGTTCGATTCCGGCGCGAAGCAAAGGGCCTGGAATGGTAGTGATTGTCTGATCTGAGCTTTTTCTGGCAAACACTTTGAACATGTCCTTTCTTATGACAGTAAAAGCAAATAGCTTGGCGTGATGGGCAATGTTCACGCGAATGTCTAGTCGCACACCGCGGGCATGATTTCACTGCATTTGCTCGCTTACGCGGCACACATGGAGAGCTAGGCGGCAGCTGCGCGGACGAGCGCGAGGGCTGTTTATCGTTCCGTGCAGCGTGCCCGGCGGGCTGGGTAATGTGACACACGGCTGGCGAAGTTTCAAATGATTCCTGTGCAAAGTCAAGTGTGTCTTGCCTATCCAATATGTCTACCACTTGTTGAAGGGAGGGATTAACTAGTTTCAAAATCTGTTCCCGTATACGAACACCAGAAACGTTCTGTGCAATTGCATCACGCACCATTGTATCTGAATAAGGAACTCCACATTCACACTCAAACGCACAATCCCTAGTAAGGCCTTGCAATGTTGCAACCCACTCCCTATTAGTCCGACCGGCCGTACGTTTTGTACGAAAGAATGTATACCTTTTTGCAAATACATTTACTGTTTATTTGAAATAGGCATCTAACGCCGACAAAATTTCTTCGTAGGACAGAGTCGCTACGTCGCGTCGGGGAAACAATTTCACTATCACACGGTAGGTTTGCACCCCTACACACGCCAATAAATGAGGCTGCCGCTCGTTACCTTGAATTCTGTAGGCGGCGAGATGAAATCCAAATTGGCGTGACCACTCCATCCATGTTTCCATCGCCGCATCATACGGACGAAATGGAGGTGCAACTGCGTGTTGTGGCTGCGGTAGCGGTGAAGCGGCGGCGGCCGCATCGTTTTGCAGTGCACGTTGACCCTGGACGAGCTGTCCAAGGGCATCCAATAAGGCCTGAGTCTGCTGATTCTGCAAGCGATAAAATTCGGACAGTACATCTGGAGATTGTGGCGAAGCCATGACACAAGCAAATGTAAGCAAAGCAAGTATAAAGAGGAAGACTGCTTTTAAGCCTCGTCGCCAAAAATGTTGTGTCCAGGCAAGACAGCCTAGACGCAATGCGAGGAAGCCGAAAGGCACGCGCTAAGATCACGAAGGATGGAGTGAGGTCTGAAACAGGATACGTAATGAAAGCTATAAAGAAAAGTACGTAGCTTCTGGAATACTTAACTTTAATCCATCCTTGTGGTACATCGCTCTTGATGAGACAAGTGAGACTCTATAGATACAAGCTATGTAAGGCTAATGGCGCCTTGCTAGGTCCTAGCCATTGACTTAGCTGAAGACTATTCTAACTATCTGCTCTGCAAATGAGCGAGGCTTCGTCAGTGTGCATCGCTAGCTACGTCGTCCGTACAACTGGGCGAGTGCTAGTACGTCTCTCTAGACCTGCCATGTGGTGGCACTCGGTCTGCTATCACTGAAAGTGGCGACACGCGGGTCCGACATGTACTAATGGACCGCGGCCGATTTAAAGCTACCACCTTGCAAGTGTGGTGTCTGGCGGTGACACCACACTACGGATCGGAGAGTGGAATGTCAGATCCATTAATCGCTCAGGTAGGTTAGAAATTTTAGAAAAGGAAATACATAGGTTGAAGTTAGACATAGTGGAAATTAGAGAAGTTCGGTGGCAGGAGGAACAAGACTTCGGGTCGGGTGAATACAGTGTTATAAATACAAAATCAAATAGGGGCAATGCAGGAGTACGTTTAATAATGAATAAAAAATAGTAGCGCTGGTGAGCTACAACAAATAGCATAGTGAACGCATTATTATAGCAAAGATAGACACGAAGCCCGCGCCAGGCACAGTAGTACAAGTTTATGTGCCAATTAGCTCCGCAGATGACGAAGAGATTGAAGAAATGTATTATGGGATAATATAAATTATTCAGATAGTGAAGGAAGACGAAAATTTAATAGTCATGTGGGACTGGAATTCGACAGTAGGAAAAGGAAGAGAAGAAAAAGTAGTAGATGAATTTGGACAGGGGGTGTGGAATAAAAGAGGAATCTCTCTCGTAACTTAGTCATAGCTAACACTTGGGTTAGGAATCACGAAAGAAGGTTGTATACGTGGAAGAGGCCTGGAGACACTGGAAGGTTTGAGATAGATTATATAATGGTAAGACAGAGATTTAGGAACCAGGTTTAAATTGTAAGACATTTCCAGGGGCACACATGGACTCTGACCACAATCTATTGGTTACTAACTGTAGATTAAAACTGAAGAAACTGCAAAAAGGGGGGAATTTAAGGAGATGGGGCCTGGATAAACTGAAAGAACCAGACGTTGTAGAGAGTTTGAGACAGAGCATTAGAGAACGATTGACAGGGACAGGAAAAAGAAAAACTGTAGAAGAAAAATTGGTAGCTTTGAGAGATGAAATAGTGAAGGCAGCAGACGATCTAGGTAAAAAGACGAGGGCTATTAGAAATCCTTGGGTAACAGAAAAGATAATAAATTTAAGTGATGACAGGAGAAAATACAAAAATGCAGTAAATGAAGGAGGCAAAAAGGAATAGAAACGTCTCAAAAATGAGAGCGACAAGAAGTGCAATATGGGTAAGTAGGGATGACTAGAGGACAAATGTAAGGATGTAGAGGCATATATCACTAGCGGTAAGATAGATACTGCTTACAGGAAAATTAAAGCGCCCTTTGTAGAAACGAGAAACACTTGTACGAATATCAAGAGCTCAGGTGGAAAACCAGTTCTCAGCAAAGAAGGAAAAGCAGAGAGGCGGAAGGAGTATACAGGGTGTTACAAAAAGGTACGGCCAAACTTTCAGGAAACATTCCTCACACACAAAGAAAGAAAATATGTTATGTGGACATGTGTCCGAAAACGCTTACTTTCCATGTTAGAGCTCATTTCATTACTTCTCTTCAAATCACATTAATCATGGAATGGAAACACACAGCAACAGAACGTACCAGCGTGACTTCAAACACTTTGTTACAGGAAATGTTCAAAATGTCCTCCGTTAGCCAGGATACATGCATCCACCCTCCGTCGCATGGAATCCCTGATGCGCTGATGCAGCCCTGGAGAATGGCGTATTGTATAAAAGCCGTACACAAAACGAGCACGAAGAGTCTCTACATTTGGTACCGGGGTTGCGTAGACAAGAGCTTTCAAATGCCCCCATAAATGAATGTCATGGAATTGGTCCGCCTCTACCAATCCATCGGTCACCGAATCTGTTGTTGAGAAGCGTACGAACACTTCGACTGAAATTTCCAGGAGCTCCATCGTGCATGAACCACATGTTGTGTCGTAATTGTAAAGGCACATGTTCTAGCAGCACAGGTAGAGTATCCCGTATGAAATCATGATAACGTGTTCCATTGAGCTTAGGTGGAAGAACGTGGGGCCCAATCAAGACATCATCAACAATGCCTGCCCAAACGTTCACAGAAAATCTATGTTGATGACGTGATTACACAATTGCGTGCGGATTCTCCTCGGCCCACACATGTTGATTGTGAAAATTTACAATTTGATCACGTTGGAATGAAGCCTCATCCGTAAAGAGAACATTTGCACTGAAATGAGGATTGACACATTGTCGGATGAACCATTCGCAGAAGTGTACCCGTGGAGGCCAATCAGCTGCTGATAGAGCCTGCACACGCTGTATATGGTACGGAAACAACTGGTTCTCCCGTAGCACTCACCATACAGTGACGTCGTCAACGTTACATTGTACAGCAGCAACTTCTCTGACGCTGACATTAGGGTTATCGTCAACTGCACGAAGAATTGCCTCGTCCATTGCAGGTGTCCTCGTCGTTCTAGTTCTTCCCCAGTCGCGAGCCATAGGCTGGAATGTTCCGTGCTCCCTAAGACGCCGATCAATTGCTTCGAACGTCTTCCTGTCGGGACACCTTCGTTCTGGAAATCTGTCTCGATACAAACGTACCGCGCTACGGCTATTGCCCCGTGCTAATCCATACATCAAATGGGTATCTGTCAACTCCGCATCTGTAAACATTGCACTGACTGCAAAACCACGTTCGTGATGAACACTAACCTGTTGATGCTACGTACCGATGTGCTTGATGCTAGTACCGTAGAGCAATGAGTCGCATGTCAACACAAGCACCGAAGTCAACATTACCTTCCTTCAATTGGGCCAATTGGCGGTGAATCGAGGAAGTACAGTACATACTGACGAAACTAAAATGAGCTATAACATGGAAATTAAGCGTTTCCGGACACATGTCCACATAACACCTTTTCTTTATTTGTGTGTGAGGAATGTTTCCCGAATGTTTGGCCGTACCTTTTTGTAACATCCTGTATAGAGGGTTTATACAAGGGCGATGTACTTGAGGGCAATACTATGGAAGTGGAAGAGAACGTAGATGAAGATGAAATGGAAGATTTTATACTGCGTGAAGAATTTGACATAGCACTGAAAGACATAGGTCGAAACTAGGGCCCTGGAGTAGACAACATTTCATCAGAACTACTGATAGCCTTGGGAGAGCCAGCCCTGACTAAACTCTACCATCTGGTATGTATACGTAAAATACCTCACACTTCGTGAAGAATATAACAATTCCAATTGCAAAGAAAGCAGTTGTTGACAGGTGTGAAAATTACCGAATTATTAGCTTTTGACAATGTTGACTGGAATACTCTCTTTCAAATTCTGAAGGTGGCAGGTGTAAAATACAGGGAGCGGAAGGCTATTTACAATTTATACAGAAACCAGATGGCAATTATAAGAGTCGAGAGGCATGAAAGGGAAGCAGTGGCTGGGAAGAGAGTGAGACAGGATTGTAGCCAATTCAATCCGTATATTGAGCAAGCAGTAAAGGAAACAATAGAAAAATTTGGAACAGGAATTACCATCCATGGAGAAGAAATAAAAATTTTGAGGTTTGCCGATGACGTTGTAATTCTGTCAGAGACACCAAAGGAACTGGAATAGCAGTTGAACGGAGTGGACAGTGTCTTGGAATGAGGATGTATGATGAACATCACGAAAAGCAAAACGAGGATAATGGAATGTAGTCTAATTAAATCAGGTGATGCCGAATGAATTAGATTAGGAAATAAGACTTATTAGTAGATAAGTTTTTTCTTCCAATCCATCTGTGGCATGAATCAGCAAACCGGTGCTTAATAGTATTAGTTGAAAACAGTCTTGGTTGCAGTTTTAGTTTTTTTTTTATTTATCACCTACTCGTTTCACGTCATTTAGGCATCTTCAGGCTGTTCTTAATTTGGTAATTCTTAGGACGATCCTTTAGACAGTGTAGCTAAAGGGCATGTCGAATACATCAGGCCAACATCGCCTTTGTTAACATCAGTAAATGTTTTGTAGATGGACGTGAGTGACTCCAAGACCTGCATAACGCGTACACGTTCACAGGAGCAAATAATAGAATAAGACGGGGATTAAGTACTTATCATAATACACCACAGCCAATCTCCATGCATGCATGCACGCAAGCAATCAGCATCCTGCTAGTGGTTCCAAAGCTCACCTCGCTTTATTAGTTTATTAACGGGCTTCAACATTTTTTTGTGTCCTCTAGCGGTGTGCTATGGTACCTTGCTGTGGGAACTAATATAGAGCAGTGTTACCATATTCCCTTTCCCTTCTAGCCTCGGAGGTCAGAAGCAAAGTAGACATGCGCTGCAGCAATATGCACACTTCGAAGACGTTCATTGTCAAGTAAGGATCAAAACATGGTGTTACACAGATAGTTTCCGTAACAGTGTGCAAAAATTCAACAGGACATAAAGGACGCTCCACTGAACAATCTGAGCTACGGAACCTGGTTTGGGAGAAGTAAACTTAAGGAGATAGTAGGAATATAATCACATTACTGTGTACTGTTTTATTTACATTAGAAACAGTTAGCTGCGAATACCGTCACTGACACAATGAACGTACCATTTGTACTGTATCTTATAAAACGTGCTGCAACTGGCGGCCGTCAATCTCAATGCAAGAATGACATCGGCGAACAAGTCTGATGCACCATGACAAATATCCCTGATGTGTTTCTAATCACATCCCGAGCAACTACCATTATGGCAACTAATTCCCTCTCCGTATCTACTGGGGTCCCATACACAAATGATTCAGGTATCCTCGTAGAAAATAATCGAGGAGATACAGGTCAAGCAACCTCGCAGGACATGGAGTAGGCCTCTGCTTCCAATCCAGGGGCCAGAAATACTTTACCGGTACCGCTCCATAGTATTGCACGTAAGTCTCTGAACAGCGCTGTCTGTCGTTGATTCATAGCACGTTCTCTCTGGGACAACGTAAATACGATATAACAGAGCCACCTTATGGACAAGCAAAAAAAAAAAAAAAAAAAATTGCATGATGACTTCCTGGTCATCAGACTCGCCCTCCTTGTTCCCTTGCTGGAAATAAAGGATGTACACGTAAATAAACAGCACAGTACGTGTAAACGTGTACGCATGTTGAAACGTCCCCTTAGGAAAAGGTATAAATGACAGTGCTGGGAAACCTCTACGTTATTTGATTTTCAAACAGCTGAGCAAAACTGAACGTACTCAGACATTTCTCTCTTTACTTATTCTGATCAACACTAAACTGACACACAATATATATTTTTAGTGCAGTGCAATCTTTCAATAATCTCTGCAAAAGAATGGCCCTGACTAAATGGCTAAAATGGCTCTGAGAACTATGGGACTCAACTGCTGAGGTCATTAGTTCCCTAAACCTTAGAACTAGTTAAACCTAACTAATCTAAGGACATCACAAACATCCATGCCCGAGGCAGGATTCGAACCTGCGACCGTAGCGGTCTTGCGGTTCCAGACTGCAGCGCCTTTAACCGCACGGCCACTTTGGCCGGCTGGCCCTGACTAACAATAACCTATACTTTTCATGAATCACTTGCCTCACAAAAATCTTCGTTACTCGAGCTACTGCAATACAGCGAACGCCAATACTGCCATCTAAATAAAAGTTTCTAACTACTTATAGGCATAGTTAGCAAATGAAAGATTTTGGTTGAGAACAAACAATGTATTTACCTTAATAGTGTTAAAAAGTCATCATATATATACCAGTTCATGACATCCAGTCTTACAAATTTCCTTTCTCTGACGGACACACGTCCAGATCGTCCGCTCTCAAAACTCTGCCATCTCTCTCCCCACATCCACCACTGCTGGCGGCTCACCTCCAACTGCGCAACGCTACGCGCTGTTCACATCCAACTGCCCAACACTACAATAGCGAATATCCCAGCAATGCCAACCAGCCACAGACTGCACACAGCACAGTCAGTGATTTTCATACAGAGCGCTACGTGGCGTTACCAACATAAAAACCTAAACAGCCTACTTACAATGTTAGTTGTAAATAGGCTGTATAGTAGTAATGCTAGACAAAGCGGTAGAAAACTTCACTTCCATATTTCTTTAAGCTGGCCTCTGCAACCCCAAGTTCCATACGTCAAACTGTCCAGTGGAACATCCTCTATGTCCTGTTACATTTTTGCACGCTGTTACGGAAACACCCTGTATTTACTCACAAATATAAACGGAAATATAAGTGTAATCGCACGTTAAGAACAGTATACTTGTAACTACATTGTACTGACTTTTAAGGACGAATTCTTTCAAGTATCCAGTGTTGCAGTGAAATAATAAGTGGATTTTCACTGTTATTATAGAGCCAATAAAGTTCTTTCACTTGTCGTGCATAGGAAACTTGTGCGGAAATTCTTCCGGACCACGGACGAGTGAGCCTGAGAATGTCGATGACCCTTTTAGAGCTGCTCTGTCGTTTAGGACGCTGGAAGCCGAATGCGGACACCCTGAGGACGTCGTCTTACTGTCCCGCGCGACACCTGGAACCCCATTACACTGGAGACGCAGCTGCATCCAGAAAGGAGCACGTCCTGTAATAGCTTCGTTAGCCCGACTGCCTCGGGACGATGACCGGTCGTGCCGTTTAACGTCGGATGGCATCTGTGAAAGGAGACCTGGTGACCCCCAGGGACCGCCGTAGGAGCGCTCTGCGACAGAGACGGCAGCGCTTAATGGTGTAAGGGGCGGACTGCCCAGAGCACAAAGTGGCACTGAGATGCCCGGCAGAAGCTGAACTATTAACTAGACTGCCATACCATACTGTTACGTGTAGGACGCAGCTGCGGGCTCTTCAGGTGTGAACGTTATTCTCTGACGAGTGCGTAGTTCTCTATCTAGCCTGTATGTCTCCTCACAGCACACAGACTACGTTGTCTTTATCGCTGAACGGAGAGCTCGAATTCATCTTCCTCCATTTGACCTCTGCCAGGATTGTCCCAAACTGTCATGATTTTAAACAATTATTCAGAAACAGTCTTAATCGCATTACTTATTATTATACCACCAACTGGTTTCAACCCGACGTAGCCGGCCGCGGTGGCCGTGCGGTTCTAGGCGCTGCAGTCCGTAACCGCGGGACTGCTACGGTCGCAAGTTCGAATCCTGCCTCGGGCATGGATGTGTGAGATGTCCTTAGGTTGGTTGCGTTTAAGTAGTTCTGCGTTCTAGGGGACTGATGACCTAAGATGTTAAGTCCCATAGTGCTCAGAGCCATTTGAACCATTTTTTTCAACCCGACGTAGGGGTCATCTTCTGGGCGTTTACACTGTGAAATTGTAGATAGCCGTCAGAAGGACTCCATTATACAACAGCAAAAACTACGCAAATTTTAAATATGTTACCTATTGGTCAACTGCTGGAGGTGTCACTCCTGTATACGTAACAGCAGGACTACGCGAGACTAACCCTTCGTATGGGCTTTAATAGCTTGCTGAGATCACGTGAATAGACGGCAACACTCCCAGCGGCGATCAGCGGTATTAAATACAGTTTATTATATGTAATTACTAGTCACCTTGGTTTAAGTGACAGTAAATAACAGAAAACCGAACCATTCCATTTAAAAAGAGTTACAATTATAGTGTTAATTATAAAATAATGACAAATGTTCCGTAGTCAACTCGTAAAATCCGTAAAAGTATATTACATTATGTGTCATAATATAAACTAAAACAATTTGTGACACACAAAAACTGGTGTCTATTCACGTGATCTCAGCACGCTATTTAAGGACATACGAAGGGTTAGTCTCGCATAGTTTCCTGTCGTTATGTAGACAGGAGCGACACCACCAGCAGTCGACCAGTGGGTAACATATTTTAAATTTATGTAATTTTAGCTGTTGTATAATGGAGTCTTTCTGACAGATATCTATAATTTCACAGTGTAAAGACCAAGAAGATGATCCCTACGTCGGGTTGAAACCGGTTGGCGGTATAATAATAATGAATGTGATTAAGACTGTTTTTGATTAATCATACTAATCGCTGCTTCATCTACACAACCATGTTATCCAAAAATCAATGCCATGATTTTAGACTGGCGAGCAGTAGCAGAAAGCAATGAAAATGTGAAAAGTGGATTTGAAATGAAAGATCTACACTCCTGGAAATGGAAAAAAGAACACAGTGACACCGGTGTGTCAGACCCACCATACTTGCTCCGGACACTGCGAGAGGGCTGTACAAGCAATGATCACACGCACGGCACAGCGGACACACCAGGAACCGCGGTGTTGGCCGTCGAATGGCGCTAGCTGCGCAGCATTTGTGCACCGCCGCCGTCAGTGTCAGCCAGTTTGCCGTGGCATACGGAGCTCCATCGCAGTCTTTAACACTGGTAGCATGCCGCGATAGCGTGGACGTGAACCGTATGTGCGGTTGACGGACTTTGAGCGAGGGCGTATAGTGGGCATGCGGGAGGCCGGGTGGACGTACCGCCGAATTGCTCAACACGTGGGGCGTGAGGTCTCCACATTACATCGATGTTGTCGCCAGTGGTCGGCGGAAGGTGCACGTGCCCGTCGACCTGGGACCGGACCGCAGCGACGCACGGATGCACGCCAAGACCGTAGGATCCTACGCAGTGCCGTAGGGGACCGCACCGCCACTTCCCAGCAAATTAGGGACACTGTTGCTCCTGGGGTATCGGCGAGGACCATTCGCAACCGTCTCCATGAAGCTGGGCTACGGTCCCGCACACCGTTAGGCCGTCTTCCGCTCACGCCCCAACATCGTGCAGCCCGCCTCAAGTGGTGTCGCGACAGGCGTGAATGGAGGGACGAATGGAGACGTGTCGTCTTCAGCGATGAGAGTCGCTTCTGCCTTGGTGCCAATGATGGTCGTATGCGTGTTTGACGCCGTGCAGGTGAGCGCCACAATCAGGACTGCATACGACCGAGGCACACAGGGCCAACACCCGGCATCATGGTGTGGGGAGCAATCTCCTACACTGGCCGTACACCACTGGTGATCGTCGAGGGGACACTGAATAGTGCACGGTACATCCAAACCGTCATCGAACCCATCGTTCTACCATTCCTAGACCGGCAAGGGAACTTGCTGTTCCAACAGGACAATGCTCGTCCGCATGTATCCCGTGCCACCCAACGTGCTCTAGAAGGTGTAACTCAACTACCCTGGCCAGCAAGATCTCCGGATCTGTCCCCCATTGAGCATGTTTGGGACTGGATGAAGCGTCGTCTCACGCGGTCTGCACGTCCAGCACGAACGCTGGTCCAACTGAGGCGCCAGGTGGAAATGGCATGGCAAGCCGTTCCACAGGACTACATCCAGCATCTCTACGATCGTCTCCATGGGAGAATAGCAGCCTGCATTGCTGCGAAAGGTGGATATACACTGTACTAGTGCCGACATTGTGCATGCTCTGTTTCCTGTGACTATGTGCCTGTGGTTCTGTCAGTGTGATCATGTGATGTATCTGACCCCAGGAATGTGTCAATAAAGTTTCCCCTTCCTGGGACAATAAATTCACGGTGTTCTTATTTCAATTTCCAGGAGTGTAGATATAGTTGGATAAGTGACGTGAAACTATTTTTTCTCCATTAAAATATGTGGTCATAAGAATGTAGGATAATATCTACAGCCACAGGAAATGGTGTATCGGGAATAAGATTAGTCGCCGACAGGAAAGTAGGGCAGCGAATTCGTTACTTTGCACAGTACGGTAACAGGATTAGTCTCATAAGAATCGACGGTTAACCGAAGTCGCCAACAGTATCTCAGGTACACGGGGGCGCACGAGAAATACGGGCTCCGCAACGAACTTCTGACATCACGTCAGTTGCGTTGCCCGACACGCATCATTAGCACACGCCTAGCTCCGGGACCAGGTGGAAAATCAGCATGTGACTGAGAAGGTACAGACCAAAGTTCTTAATTTCGTCATTTGTAACCGAGAGCTTGACTATATTTAATGGTGCAATGACGAAATATGAAACTGGTGTGAAATAGCAACTCGCTTCCAACCGGAAACCGTAGCTGCAACTCGTAAGACCAAAAGTGTCAAGAGCTGTGCGCACGTCCCAGGGCCCGTACACCTCTTTGGCCCGAGGTACACACACATAGCAACGTCATAAAACAGAAGATGAAGAGGTTCTGAAAATATAAGGGGCGATAAAAAGTTTCCGTTTGAGGGCGTTGCTGCAGCGTACCTGCAACGTAGCGCTATTCCGACGCCGATAGACACTTAGGTGACAAAAGTCATGGGTTACCTTCTAATATCGTGTGGAGCCTCCTTTTACCCGCGGTAGTGCAACAACTCTACGTGGTATTGACTTAATAAGTCGTTGGAAGTCCCCTGCGGAAACACTGAGCAGTGCTGACTTTATAACTAAATGGCTCTGAGCACTATGGGACTTAACATCTGAGGTCATCAGTCCCCTTAACTTAGAACTACTTAAACCTAACTAACCTAAGGACATCCTGCCCGAGGCAGGATTAGAACCTGCAACCGTGACAGCAGCGCAGTTCCGGACTGAAGCGCCTAGCACCGCTCGGCCACAGCGGCCGGCACTTTATAGCCGTTCTAACTGCGAAAGTGTTGCCGGTGCAGGATTTTGTGGACAAACTGACCTCTCGATTATGTTCCATAAATGTTCGATTGGGTTCGCGCAGGGCGATCTGGGTGGCCAAATCATTCGCTCGAACTGTCCAGAATGTTCTTCAAACAAATCGTGAACAATTGTGGCTCAGCGACGCGTTCGGGGACATGAAGTCAATGAATGGGTGCAGAAGGCCTCCAAGTATTCGAACATAACCATTTCTAGTCTATGATCGGTTCAGTTGCACCGACTCCATGCAAAAACAGTCCACATCATTATGGGGCCAACACTAGCTTGCACACTGCCATATTGACTAGCTAGGTACATGGCTTTGTAATGTCTGAGGTACACTCGATGGCTGCCGCCAGCTCTTCCCAGCAAAAATCGGAAATCATTCAATGAGGCCATGGTTTTCCAGTCATCTAGGATCCAGCCGATATGGTCGCGGGCCCAGGAGGGGCGCTGCAGGCTACGTCGTGCTGTTCAAAGTTTCCCTTGTAAATCTTTGTTTGCTGATGCAAGTGCGATGTTTAGTGCTGGGAGTGGACCATTACTGTACGGTAACAATTGTACACGGACACAGAGCGACGCAATGAAAGTTCATTGTACTATTGTTTGATTATACAGTGATTTAGCTCATATAATATAAGTTTATTTTTGTTTAATTAAACTGAGATTAGAGTATGTGAGAGGCCCTGCAAAAACCGCAGGACAGGACAGGTAATTTAAATTGTGGAAAGGGGCCAAAATAAGCGGCTGTTAGTTACACTCGAACATACAACTTTATTTATTTGACGATACATTACAAGAGGCAAAAAAATTAAAACAAAAACACAGCTTTAATTTTTGGAACTTAATTACCAGCTGAATGCGCCATACAATCTCATGCCTTAAGGGCAAGACCACTTCAATTTAAAAACGGCTGAAAGCCAATAACTTATGACTCAAACCACAATCTGAAATTTAAAAGGCAGAAGGCCTTATCTTAAACAAGTTCTTTCAATTAGGCTGAAGGCCCAAACAACCTCACACCTTAAGAGCAAAACAACTTCAATTTTTAAAAAAAATCGGCTGGAGGCCCATCTCTTAAGATACAAACCAAAATTAAATTTTTAAAAGGCCAAAGGCCTTACCATAAAACAGTTCTTTAAATTAGGCTGAAGCCCCAAACAGTCCTATGCCTTAAGGGCAAAACAAGCTTAATTTAAAAATCGGCTAGAAGCCATACAAATACAAACAACAAGAACAAATAAGAAAAGGCAGTACACCCAACGGCGCTCAGAAGTTTCCGACGGTCGGCCCGGAATTCAAACACTAGCGCTCTCTTAGGTGAGACAGGCAGGCGGCCCAACCATTCTGGATCAGACGACAACCCAACCGACAGACAGTAAACGGACCCACCGACATGATAACTCCCGCTCCACGCGACCAGCACTCAACAGGGAGTTCAATGGCACAACGTAGAAGGTATTGGCGCCCACAACAAATTATACACATCGTGCTGGACAGCGACAACACGATGAGAAAAATTACTATGCCTGAATGTACGTCAAGGGCCAGGGCAGGTAACCGAAATGTTAGCGGCCACAAGCCAGAAGATTCCAGTGGTGCACTTCAATTCAAAATAACCAAGTACAGTTAAACTCCACCGGAGGGTGGCTAAAATTTTCCAACTTAAAAACACACGTTGTTGCTCGCCGGAATGTCCGAACAGCCCAGAACGAAATCCAAACGACACAAGGTGAGCAGTCGTGACTGGTTGGTAGATTAAGTCAAAACTCAACCTTGGTGTCCAGGATAGGTGAGCCATGGACTTCGCTGCAATGGGAACAGCACCACACACTCCGACCGCTCGTGGACGCGGCCAGCAGCCTCAACCAAAGTACGCGCCGAGGAGATTTCCTCGCTGCTCCACGCCAACCGACCAACTGCCCGCACACAGCACAGCCGGAAACTATAAGCGCCAGGCCAAAGATAGTACAAGGTGCGAATATCGATACACACCGGTGCTGCCACTCGTGGATAGAGGGGTAACAGCATAATCGCGATAACAGCGGGAGACTAAACACACAATAGCAATCAGTGTTTAAGCCAACGCATAACATGAGCCAGCTACGGCTCACTGTGATTGTGCTCTCTCGTCTTAACTCTGGTAACATGAAGACAGCTATTCTTTACATGTATACAAAGTAGGACGCGCGCCCGCTTGTGTTGCGAAAATCAGCGCGCCTGCTCGAAGGTTAATGCCTGTTTCAGTGGGCCAAACTAGTGGTAGTCGGAATGAGCAAGATTGCGACTATACGGAGGAGGAGACATTACCTCAGTTTCCGGAGAGTTTCACGAGGATGAGTAGCGGTATGTGGACGGGCATTTTCGTGAAGCCTTCCGACGGCAGCCCTCGAAGTTCGCTTCGAACTGCAGGCCTTAGCCCGCCAGTAAGCACTGTTTACTGTTAGAGCTACTCTCCTGACAATGTTCCAGGCTGGGCGTCGTGCGTCCGAAAATGCAGTAAGACTCAGGTGGGTTTTGAATGTTTTCCTGCTGGCCGGCTCTGGAGCTTTCCATTCCACACCCTACTGTTTACTCTGTGGCTCGTAATAGTGGACCCATGTTTCTTCATCAGTGACGATTATGCATTAAATTCATTCCCAGATACGAAAATGGACAACCATCTACTGTGTAATGGAATGACGACAATGAAACTTACTACCTTACTACCTGAACAGTAGAACACTGTATCTAGAAACGTTGGAACATAATAGAAACGAAGATCTTTATATAATCAGTTTAATCAGGATAGCTCATTGTATTAGTCGGAGAGCTATAAATATAGTTAGTGAGGAAATAAGATACCAAAAGTGAATGTAAAATGACATGAAATCCACGGAAATAATTTCCACATTAGTAACAATATCACGGTGTCTTAGCTCTATCTGGTTATTTGAAGCATGTACTTTATGCTTCATGTACAACATTTTTATCATACTTACTACATTTAACTACGGTTCGATATGATATAGTGTCTCATCTGCTGCTCTGTTCGCTCTAGTTCAAATGGTTCAAATGGCTCTGAGCACTATGGGACTTCACATCTGAGGTCATCAGTCCCCTAGAACTTAGAACTACTTAAATCTAACTAACCTAAGGACATCACACACATCCATGCCCGAGGCAGGATTCGAACCAGCGACCGTTGCGGTCGCGCGGTTCCGGACTGAAGCGCTTAGAACCCCTCGTCCACACCGGTCGGCTTCGCCCTAGTGCTGTGCTGATTCTTATTATTCTGACTACTTCATCCCTTTGTAGAGACTGTGTTCTGTGACTACGAACATTGGGGCATCTCCATGTACTAATCTGTGCAATGCTACTGTAAATACTTTTCATTTAGTTTCATTTTTTTTGGCTACCTTAAATTTTTTTTGTCCCTAAACCACTACAGGGGGCAAATACTACATTGCTATTAAGCTATCGTAAATTGTACTTCTTCACATTTCATTGAAAGAAAGTTGTAGTTTATAAATTATGTACTAGATAATTACAGTTACTGGATATCCTATGATATATTACGTGCAAAATGTCCTGTTTTATACACTGTAACGAAAATTTTACTGCTCAAAATATTACTGATTTGATTTTGCAGGAGACATGGAACTGACGAACGCAGACCCGGATATTTCCGAACCGGGGTAAAAGCTTGATAGTGGCAACCCCCTCGAGCGTTTTCAAGAATATATTCATTTCGTAGCGCAAATCTTTATGCAGAATTTGATGTATAAAACGTATATATTCGAGGAAATATAAAACATGTTATTAGGTCCTAAGTGTGCCAAATACAGTGCCACGTGTCTTCACACAGCATTCTTCCTGTCGCACATCACTGCATTTCGCTCTGTAGAACTCAGACATGTGTATTTTGTATTGAAGCCATCAAACCTATTTTTCAGGAAAGTGGAAATTAAAATGTGCGGTGGTGCCTCTCCACTTCCCAGTGGGCCGACTTGGCATCCTGCCCTTCTAAAAAAAAAAAAAAAAAAAAAAAAAAAAAAAAAAAAAAAAAAAAAAAAAAAAAAAAAAAAAAAGTAACCTCGCAGTTAGTACAGGGTAGGATTAACTATGACCGAGGAAATAAGAACTCTTCACAAAAGCTGCAGTCATTATTGGCTATTAGATAATTAAAATTAAATATAAAAAACATAAAAGCACTAAAGACAATAGAAAAGCGAGACAGTACTCAATTCTTCAATCCTTAGGTCCCAGCATTTTCTCCTCTCTAATCTTGCTACAGTTTTACTCGGCGTGCTTCCCATTCAGCGAAAGAATCTATTACCTCAGCAAAATTCGTCAAACGTTTTCTACATCTAAATATCTTGTTTAATACTGAAAAAGCTGTCAGTGTGAATGATACCCAAGACTACTGTGGTTTCTCGATTTGATTATGTCCATTTTGTCACTGTCAGTGGTAGATAAAACAAAATAGTTCTTTCTAATACTGCAGCAATTGTAATACATGCCAAGTGAGCGAGACTGTTTTGATACAAATTGTCATTTTTATCTACCTCATTTACGTAAGTAACGCCACAGAATACAATTCATGAAGTACAAGTATCAAATGTATACAACAGGCAAAAAGTTTTATCTTAGGAAATAGTTTTAGATTTCATTCATGTCCTCTAGTTTCTCAAGCATGAGCTCGAAAAGTGGTAGTAGTACGGAATTTTTATACAAATTTGGAATCGTCATAGTCATCCATATGAAACTTCTTAATTTAAATTTTACTTAAACCGCTATAACTGAGAGGGTGAAACTTCTTTGTTTCAAATTTTCTGCTTATATTGCTGAGTGAAATTGAATGCAAGAGTCACTTTGCTACTCTTTATCATTTCGTATCTGACCTACAGAATTTGCTCTGACTAACAGAACTCAAAATTTGCTATACATTAATTACCCACAGTATTCAACGGGAACGCGGTCTGACTGCTCAAAAATTATAACCTGACTTCAGATAATTAATAAAAAAGAATGGCATTGAATAAGAAGCAATCCTGACAATAACCTATACATTTCATAAGTCACTTACCTCACAAAAATCTTCATTACCCGAACTACTGCAACACAGCAACCACCAATACAGCCAGCTAAAAAAAAAGATTCTAACTACTGTAGGCTCTAACGACTGATTAGGATGTGGTTAGCAAAGGAAACATTTTGTTGCAGAGCAAACAATGTATTTACCTCAATAAGGTGACAACCAGTTCAAAAATTATATAACCGTCCATGACATCCAGTTCCAAAAATTATATAATCATGACTAATATTCAGTCTACAAATCGGAGACGTCCAGATCGTCCGCTCGCACTAATACTGCAAACCTCCAACACTGCTAATTATTAACTTCTAACCTCCACCACTGCTGACAACTCACTCCCAACTTCCCAACCCCGCCGACTGTTAACTTCCAATTGCAAGTCCGACCAGCCACAGAGAGTCTCTTACGGACTGCGCACAGCGCAGTCAGAGATTTAATGCAGAGCGCTACGTAGCGCTGCCAACATACAAACGCATAAACAGGCTACTTACACATGTAACTTCTGTGATAGCTCGGTTTATTCTCCTTCCTCGCTCTAACAAACTATCTTGTCATCACTAATTTTGTAACTGTTCCTGCCATTGTCCTCCTGTTCATTTCGCTAACCCTGCAGAATCGCCAGTTTATTTATATCGCGTTTATTCTCCGGTTAGGCGTTATTACGTGTTCGTACAACGCCTTTTCCGCGCTATTCCGAGAGCAGAACTTAAGCGACTGCTAACCGGGGACCGTACAACTGGCCCTTATTAGTGTAGCGACCGAGCAAAAATTTTCTGTCAAAATTTCGTATTCTTGGATACACCGAGAAGATAATACGTAATCTTCCATACGTGATATTCCTGTTAGTCGTCTATTTCCACTCTAGTAGTCTGAATCTATGGATTTTGCTAGTGATTGTAAGAACGTTTATCATTTGCGCTCTCAATCAACCACATAAACCAACAGCAATCGACTTCAAATGTTCAAGTTTAGTCAGCTCAGGTCGTATTGTCCCGTTCCCAGAACGAGAATTTCACTCTGCAGCGGTGTGTGCGCTGATATGAAACTTCCTGGCAGATTAAAACTGTGTGCCGGGCCGAGACTCGAACTCGGGACCTTTGCCTTCCGCGGACAAGTGCTCTACCAACTTTTTTTAATGGAATTTTTACTAGCAGTTTGCAACTCCATTAATTTAAATGGAAAATAAAAGGTTGTAGTCAGTGGCTTCCACCGAGATTGGAACTGCTATGTCATCATATAGTACGACCATCGCAACGCATCTTTTTTTTTTTTTTTTTTTTTTGATAACTGTCCTGGAAGGAACCTCGCTGCCGTCCTACCATGCAGCATGAAATAACAACAAAATCAAAGTGGGGCCACCTCCGGCACCCTAAAGAAAAGTATTGATAGATATGAAAACAAAATTTGAAGTACATCCATTTGCTAACCGTGCAAGCGTTAGTTTTTCCTACGTCGCATACTCGCATAGTGTTCTTAGTCGATCACATTACTTGGTCGGTTTCACAACGACAGCACCGCCGCTCTTCTTTGCGCACCCGGCACACCCCAAGTACATGGCGGGTCCGCAAAAACCGTTACTAGGAAATTGGTATACCAATCCTTGTACTTTTGTAGCCGTAACAGTTTTGTGTGTCCATCTTGCAAGTATTGCCAGTAATCCAGGACGTTCAGTAAGTTCGTACGTGTGTCTCTATAGATGTAATGGACCGTCATACCTGTGATCCACGCCACTGCGTTCGTCTTATGACGCGGAAAATACGTTTCCTCTGGAAAAAATACTATGTCAGGAGAGACTGCTGTACAGATAGTGCGCCACATGAACGCGGTTACCTTTCTTGCGAGAGTCCAGACAGCCAATGCCTCGCCGCAGACCAGCCGATGGTCGTCAGTATCCAGTATGCCGCATTGCTGACACAAGGGCGAATCCGCCAAATGTAGTGCGTACTTTTTATCATTTGTAGGGTATTTCCGGTTGTTGTAGGTAGGTGGGGGTGGTGGACCGTGCTCCACACCACGTGCCAATTAACAGCTGGATGTTTCCGTTCCACCCTATTCCGGGCGATCTGTCGAAGAAGCAGATGGCACACGTCCTTCGATGTCGACTGTCGGGTCGTCGGTAAACGCTCTCGAACGTAACTGTGTTCCACGATGAACGTGCGCACATGCGTTAAAGGGGGCGATATATGGCCGACACTGACTGGAGGAAGATGTGATGTTGGTACGAGTTCTTCGATGATCGTCCACGTAAGCGAGTGATTCCTGTTGCGCCACCGTTTGAGCATAGTATTAATATACATGGCACGCGCCTTCTCGTGCACGTTCACTAAACCAACGCCCCCCTCTCGCGCTGGGAGGGTACGCGTGTTGTACTTTACCTTAAAGAGTTGTCCCAGACATACATAGTACCCAAAAGCCGCCTGAATCCTCATAGTCATCGGGCGCGTCAAGGGGAGAAGGTGTGTCAGGTGGCACATCATGGGCGCGAGATAAAGGTTGACGAGTAACTGAGCTACCCAAGCACAACTCACGCCCCGTCCTCACAGCTTTACTTCTGCCAGTACCTCGTCTCCTAGTTTGGAAGGTAGGAGACGAGGTACTGGCAGAAGTAAAGCTGTGAGGACGGGGCATGAGTCGTGCTTGGGTAGCTCAGTTGGTTAGCTGGCACGGTAGCTCAGCGTGTTCGGTCAGAGGGTTTAACTACCCTCTGTAATAAAACAAAAACTGTGTTAATGCGTCAACAACGAACTTAAACGGATGTCTTACGCCGTCCGCCCCGAGCAGATGCAACGAACAAAAGTGAACAAAATGAGATTAAAAAAAAAAAAAAGTTGGTAGAGCACTTGCCCGCGAAAGGCAAAGGTCCCGAGTTCGAGTCTCGACCTGGCACACAGTTTTAATCTGCCAGGAAGTTTCGTATCAGCGCACACTCCGCTGCAGAGTGAAAATCTCATCCTGGAAACATCCTCCAGGCTGTGGCTAAGCCATGTCTCCGCAATATCCTTTCTTCCAGGAGTGCTAGTTCTGCAAGGTTCGCAGGAGAGCTTCTGTTAAGTTTGGAAGGTAGGAGACGAGGTACTGGCAGACGTATAGCTGTGTGGACGAGGCGTGATTCGTGCTTGGGTAGCTCAGTTGGTAGAGCACTTGCCCGCGAAAGGCAAAGGTCCCGAGTTCGAGTCTCGGCCCGGCACACAGTTTTAATCTCCCAGGAAGTTTCATGTCCCGTTCCCGTTTGTCTGCGGGAAAGCCTTTTTTATTTACAGATGCGACGGTGATTACCCTGGCAGAGGCATCACGTACGCTATGCACGTATTCAAAAAATCAACTTATGATTCGTTCAAATATCAACTTACACTAATGCTCATAAATTAAGGATAATGTTGATACATGGTGGAACAACGCTCTGGTGGGCGGTTTGCGGTATTAAATCACCTCTGGGTACGACCATGCAGTGCATTTGACCTGCGGTCGTCGCACGGTGACGCTCCCAGCAGTCCACATACGCAGAGGTGTGTTGGTGCATGTGAGAGTACGGTGCAGCTAGTAAGTGTGCAGACGTTTTCATATGTGCTAATGGTGACTGTGTGTTGAAAATGGCTCAAAGAACACATA
Source organism: Schistocerca piceifrons (assembly GCF_021461385.2). Classification (NCBI taxonomy): domain Eukaryota; kingdom Metazoa; phylum Arthropoda; class Insecta; order Orthoptera; family Acrididae; genus Schistocerca; species Schistocerca piceifrons. Next base: position 561,602,630 of record NC_060143.1, read on the forward strand.
CTGATGACGTTATGAGGGGTAGAATACTAGGGCAACTGGATGCTGCACAAACACAGCAGGTCGTTCTCGGGCCCTCCGTGTGCCACAAGATTATGGCAACGATTCCAGCAGACAGGAAACGTGTCCAGGCGCTACAGTACGGAACGTCCACAGTGTACAATACCATAAGAAGACTGATATCTCACCATCAGTGCCCGCACATGGCCACGGAGTAGTGCAGTAGTCTTGCTCTGGTCCTTACCGCGGCCATGGAATAGTTGTCTCCAGACACACAGTCTACAGACGACTGAACAGATATGGTTTATTTGCTCGGAGACCTGCAAGGTGCATTCCACTGACCCCTGGTCACAGGAGAGCTCGTATAGCCTCGTGCCTAGAACACAGTACATTGTCATTGAAACAGTGGTCCCAGGTTATGTTCATGGGTGAGTCTAGGTATAGTCTGAACAGTGATTCTCGCCGGGTTTTCATCTGACGTGAACCAGGACCCAGATACCAACCCCTTAATGTCCACCGAGCGAGGTGGCGCAGTGGCTAGCACACTGGACTCGCAGTCGGGAGGACGACGGTTCAATCCCGCGTCCGGCCATCCTGATTTGGGTTTTCCGTGATTTCCCTAAATCACTCCAGGCAAATGCTGGGATGGTTCCTTTGAAAGGGCACGGCCGACTTCCTTCTCCGTCCTTCCCTAATCCGATGAGACTGATGACCTCGCTGTTTGGTCTCTTCCCCCAAACCAACCAACCAACCTTAATGTCCTTGAAAGGGACCTGCATGGAGGTCATGGTGTGGGGTGTGATTATGATTGGTGCACGTACACCCCTGCATCTCTTTGACAGTTGAACTGTAACAGGCCAGGTGTATCGGGACGTCATTTTGCACCAGTATGTCTGCCTTTTCAGGGGTGCAGTGAGTCCAACCTTCCTCCTGATGGATGATAACGCACGAGCCGCCAAGCTGTCATACCTTGAAACACAATATATCAGGCGAATGGAGTGGCCTGCCTATTCTCCAGAATTAAACTCCATTGAGCACGTTTGGGATTCTCTCGGTTGACGTATCGCTGCAGGTCTTCAAACCTCTAGGACACTTCAGGAGCTCCGACAGGCACTGGTGCAAGAATGGGAGGCTATACCCCAGCAGCTGCTCGACCACCTGATCCAGAGTATGCCAACCGGTTGTCCGGTCTGTGTACGTGTGCATGGTGATCATATCCCGTTTTGATGTCGGGGTATATGCGCAGGAAAGAGTGGCGTTTTGTAGGACATGTGTTTCGGGACGGTTTTCTCAACTTCTCACCAATATTGTGGACTTACAGATCTGTGTCATGTGTGTTACTTATGTGCCTGTGCTATTAGCGCCAGTTTTGTGAAGTGCCACGTTGTGTGGCACCATATTACGCAGTTTTGCTTAATTTATGAGCATGAATGCAGATTGACTTAAGAAAAGTACGAAGACCAGCAGAGATGCGTTTCAAAATCATACGAACACTCGATAGGCCAACGGGTGTTGGATGTTAGGCGCTTTGCGAAAAGTTGGCGCCCCCTGAAACTGCCTCCTGGGCAGATGCCCCGGTTTGCACCTCCCCCCCCCCCCCCCTCCACCCCTCCCGCCTAGATCCGGCTCTGGACGAGCTTATTCCAGATGTTTCAAGATGTATGAGATCGTAGTTATTATAATACATAAAGAGGCACTGCAAACATTCATACAGCAGACTGGAGTAATGAAGTGTTCAGAGGTCTGTTATAAAGGTAGCAATATCATATTCTGCACGTGATAAGTCAACCTGTAAAGAACGTGGACTAATGACGTGACAAGTTCTCTGAAAGATGAGGCGGGAGGGGAGAAGCGTCGAGAAACCAGGAAAACTTTGGGAAGTGTTGCTGCTGTAGCTGCGAGGCGAGGCGGCGACAAGTGCTGGTGTTTGACTTTCCGGTCTGGTCTCTGCTGGCGGCGGCGGTGGTGGGGGAGCGCGAGCATCCGCGGCAGCTTTATGAGTTGCGGAAGACGCGCCGTGCGCGCTAACGAGGCCAGCCAGCGCGCAGCCCGTACTGCGCACTCCACTGCCCGAGTCCACACGTCACGCACCAGCGTTGCCGGCTTCTCCATAAACACTCTTTGTTCTGACAGTGTTGTCAAAAGCACTTTTAGTCGTTTTCCAGTATGAAAGGCTTTTTTACGACTCATTCTTCCCAGATGTACCCAGCTGGGCGAATGTGAAGCTACGATCATACAATATGCATCGTTCATCGGAAGAGCAATGTACTCTATAATGGGGCATCTGCCACTAAGTACCATCATTGCACGCCGACATGACTTAGTGCATCGTCTCAGGCGTTTTCAAAAACCAGATTCACTCGACGCAGCCTGCTCTCGCCTTGCGAGTTCTCGTTTTCGCATGACTTACTGTAAACATTAATTGTTTCAACGTCAGTTCTATCATTCTGTAAACATTAAATGTTTCAATATCAGTTCTATCATCCAGATATGCTTCTCCTGTATACAGGATAAAGAAAAATTCGCGCACTTGGACGTCTCTGCGCGATTCCTCACGTATTGCAATACAAAAATGTCTCTCACAATGTCGTCCTTCGCATATTTCGGCAATTAAATGGACATTAAAGATTGGCAATCTGGCAACAGCGTAATCACATGTATTAATGCTACATTAATGCTACGACTGTGAGCGCTCCAGCATTGCCAACAAGGTAGCTCAGCGTGTTCGGTCAGAAGGTTAGCGGCTCTTTGCAATAAAAAATCTGAGGGTAACTGATCAACGTAACAGATGTTATGGGACGTCCGCCCCGATCAAGTGAAGCGAACGATAACGAACAAAATGAGATAAAAAATGTTTGTGTAGTGGATAGCGTTTTGGGTTAGCATGCAGGACGTCGTGTGTTCGATTCTGGGTTGAGGCTTCATTGTTTTTGTTTGCTAAAAGTAGTCTATGAGGTACAGTATCTGGCGTCTTCTACAAAACGTTAGCAGTTATGTACTATGAACACAGACATGGATTCAAAGGTTTTCATTGGCCATCTTTTAAAGAAACTTCTTGTGCGTCGTGGACGCAAATTGTCTCACACCACAGCATCTACTAGATTACTGTTTTCTGTTTACCCTCCTCCAATGGTCCCATAGAAATTCATTGCAGAGAACGTTGCTGGCCGTTCTGGTGATGTAACGCGCTAACAACATGTACTGGACCTGAACCTGGCAAGAATAATAGGTGGTATTAATCGATGTGACCGTTGGGGGAGGGTACACAGAAAACAAGTTAGGAATATAGTAGATGCAGTGGTGTGAAAATATCCACATTCACGACACACAGAAGGTTTCTTTAACAACTGACCGACGAAAATGATTGTATTTCTATTTGTGTGTTCGCAACACATAACTGCAAATGTTTTGTAGAAGACTCACTGTAATCGCTAAATGACGACTAAGATATAAGACCACAAAAGCAAATTAAAACAAATAAGCATCTAGCCAGCATCGAATCTTCGACATCCTGCATGCCAACCCAAAACGCTACCTTCTGTACTAACTGCACAGCATTAATTACGTTTTCCGCAGAGATACTTAATGGAGATGTGATTACAATGTTGCCAGACTGCCAGTCCTTAACGTCCATTTACTGGCCGAAATACGCTCAGGACGAAATTTTGTGGGAGACATTTATTGTATTGTCAGTATGTGAGGAATCGCACTGCGAAATCTGATTGCACGAATTTTATCTTCACCCTGTATATGCGAGGGGTCCCCAGTAAATAACAAACACATTTTCTTTGAAAGTATTTTATACAGTCAACGGCGACTATGATGTCTTCTTTCCGGAGCGGGAAGGAGCGCCTGGTCTCCGGCACGAATCCGCCCGGCGGACTTGTGTCGAGGTCCGGTGATCCGGCCAGTCTGTGGATGGTTTTTAGGCGGTTTTCCATCTGCCTCGACGAATGCGGGCTGGTACCCATTATTCCGACTCAGCTACACTATGTCGGCGATTGCTGCACAAACAAGTTCTCCACGTACGCGTACACCACCATTACTCTACCATCCAAACATAGGAGTTACACTCGTCTGGTGTGAGTCGTTCCCTGAGGGGGGGGGGGGGGGGGGGCGAAACGCTGAATAACCCTGGGTTCGGTGTGGGGTGGCGGAGGGGTGAAGTGGACTGAGGTAGTCGTTGTGGGGTTGTGAACCACTGGGGCTGCGGCGGGGACGGAGCGTTTCCGACATTTCTAGGTCCCGGTTAACATAACATAACATAACATGATGACTTTTAAGAAATAGGTTCGTTTTGTTCAGTATTCCTGTACGCCATATTATTCCCCATTCTTTTGTCAACAACACCCTATTTCTCAACACAGTCACCGTTCAATAACGATGATCTTACGCCACCTCAGTGAGAGGACTCTTATGCGCGAATGGTACCACTCTACTGGTCGACCTTGGAGACATCGTCCTGTTGCATCAATAATCTGACTATCATCCACATAGTGCTTCCCACAGAGTGTATCCATCATCGGTCCAACCTGATGGAAGTCGGAAGGTACGAGATCCGGATGAGGAAAAACCGTTGAATTACGATTTGTGAGCTCCCCTAGAGTTCACAGACTTATATGAGGCCTTGGGTTGTCGTAGAGATGGAGATGGTTGTTTGCGTTTTTTTGGCGACGCACACGCTGGGGTCGTTTCTTCAGTTTCCTGAGGATGGCACAGTTCAGTTGAGAACTGATCGTCGCACCATGAGGGGAGACATCAAACGGAATATCTCCACCTTCAGAGTCCCGGAAGACCGTAGCCATGACTTTACCAGCTGACGGTGCGGCTTTGAACCTTTTTCTTCGGAGAAGAAGTGGATTGGCGCCAATAATGGACTGCAGTTTTGTTCCCTGTTCGAAGTGATAAGTCCATGTTTCATGGCCGGTGATCAAATTCGACGAGAATTGACATGATCAGCCTCTGTTATGAGGCACAGTTGGTCTTTCGTCGCTCTTTATGGTCTTCTTTTAGGTGGCGAGGAAGATAGCGGGCCACACTTGTGAGTACCCCAACTGGTGGACGAATGTCAACACGACCAACAGAGACGTCCAGTTGAGCAGCGTGGTGTTTGATTGTGATCCGTCGAAGACCTCGACTGAAAGACTCCGCACGCTCCAACACTGCAGAAGAAACAGCTGTGTGTGGCAGAACGGCACGCGGGACAACGGGCAGGTACGAGCGACCTTGTTGCGATGATGATAGACGGCTCGACCAAAGACTCACCATGCATTTGGTCACTACCAGAGCCCCGTGGACATTCTGCAAGAGGTTACGAATATCTGCGATGTTCTGGTTTTCTGCCAAAAGAAACTCAATGGCAGCTCTCTGCTTGGAACGCATCTCCGTTACAGATGGCATTTTGAAGGCCATGTGTAACGTCGCCACACATCGGAACTTCATAAAGCTGGAATATTCCACGATGTTCTGCAGCAAACTCCGCATTTTTTGAACCGAAACTGACTGAGAAGGAATGCGTTGCTTTACTTTCTGAACACCTCTCGACTAATGTGAAGTACCACCTCACTGTTTTATGACTGTATGAGCAAGCTAGTCTCAGGAGTTACCACAGTGGTTCTGATACGCTTTCCCACTAATAGTTACGCTAATTGGCGAGGAAAGTTAGTGTATACACTGAAGAGCCAAAGAAACTTGTACACCTGCCTTATACGGCGTACCGCCCCCCAGAGCACGCAGAAGTGCCGCACACGACATGGCATTGACTCGACTAACGTCTCAAGTAATGCTGGAGGGAATTGACACCATGAATCCTACAGGGTTGTCAATAAATCCGTAAGAGTACGGGGGGGTGGAGACCTCTTCTGAATAGCACTGTTGCAAGGCATCTCAGATATGCTCTTCTGAACAGCAAATTGCAAGGCATCCTAGATATGCTCAATAATGTTCATGTCTGGGGAGTTTGATCGGCAGCGTGAGTGTTTAAACTCAGACGAGTGTTCCTGGAGCCACCCTGTAGCAATTCTGGACGTGTGGGCTATCACATTGTCCTGCTGGAATTACCAAAGTCCGTTGGAATGCACAGTGGACATGAATGGATGCAGGTGATCAGACAGGATACTCACGTACCTGTCACCTGTTAGAATCGTATCTAGGCGCATCAGGGGTCCCATATCATTACAACTGAACGCGCTCCACACGATTACAGAGCCTCTACCAGCTTGAACAGTCCCATGCTGACACGCAAGTTCCATGGATTTGTAAGTTTGTCACCATAGCCATACACATCCATCCGCTCGATAACGAGACTCGTCCGAACAGGCGACATGTTACGAGTCATCAACAGTCTAATGTCGGTGTTGTTGGGCTCAGACGAGGCTTAAAGCTCCGTGTCGTGCAGTGATCAAAGGTACACGAGTACGGCTTCCGAAAGCCCATATCGATGATTTTCGTTGAATGGTTCACACGCTGCTACTTGTTGATGGCCCAGCACTGAAATCTGCAGCAATTTGCACAAGGGTTGGACTTCTGTCATATTGATTGATTTTCTTCAGTCGTCGTTGGTCCCGTTCTTGCAGGATCTTTTTGCGGCCGCTTCGACGTCGGAGATTTGATGTTTTACCGGATTCCTGATATTCACGGTACACTCGTGATATGGTCGTGCGGGAAAAACCCCACCTCATCGCTATGTCGTGATGCGTACCATCGATCGTGCGCGGACTATAACACCACGTTCAGACTCACTTAAATCTCGATAACCTGCCACTGCAGCAGCAGAGACCGATCTAATAACTGCGCCAGACTCTTGTTATTTTATATTAGCGTTGCCGACCGTAGCTCCTTATTCCGCCTGTTTCTGTATCTTTGTATTTGAATATGCATGCTTATACCAGTTTCTTTCGCGCTTCAGTGTACATTTTATAATTAAAGTAATGATGAGAGTGTAATATATGCATTGTTGTGTGTCCCATATTTAATCGGCGTTTGGAGTGAAATCTCTGGGCTATGACGGGAAGTAAAAGTAAGCTACAGTGGCGTCGATATCTGGCGAGAAAAGCCGTAAAGTATACAGCCTCCCCAAGTTCAGAGCCAGCGAAGCTTCAACCGAATCCTTATTTATTGTGCCGGATGTAGGTACATCCTCGTTCCGACACATCCCTGTTTTCGAGATTCTTTGCATGCAACGGTTGCGCCACCGACAGGTCGTACGGGATAAGTGGGAACCGAGCAGTGGCGGCGGTCCCGGGATAAAGTGGCAGTGACAGAATGCAAGCTTTGCGCGATATGTCTGGCACCGGCCTGTTAACGGAATGCGCCGTGTTCGCCGCGAGCTACAGTATCGCTGTTAGGACGCCGGACCCTGTTGTATGGGCTTTGTTTTGGCCTTGCTATAATGGACGGAATGGGAAACGAGTACATGACGATATTGCAAGAATTCTGCAGCTGAAACTCCTGGAAGAGGAGCGGTATTTCTGTTCTGTTACATCTGGATATTCAGTTGAGTTTTACGGCACGCTATGCAGCGGTAAAGTGTTGAGTGTGTTTTAGTCCCCCGCCTACTATTCGCCTGTCGTGCTCCCGTCGTAAACGTCCGTGTTAGTTGTGGATGCCCGAACGTTATTTCAACTGATTAACGGTACTAGTGGGTGGCACCTCCGTTGCCTGTGTAAACAGTCATCCTGTAATAGCTGTTGCCTCTTGTATTCTGTGCATTGCCCTAACAGTATTTAATCCTACTTTGTACGTAACTGTACAGGGGCGAACTATTTCAGCTGTGGGAGTTCCTTTATTGTGAGCGAAATGCTACTGTCTGAATGTTAAGCGGTTTTAAACAACAGCCAATTCTGTTATGACTAAATTTAGAACACTTGGGCAACAACCGTATGGAGGTGATAAAAATCGAGTCTGGCGTTCTTCGTAAATGTGAAACTTAAAATCACAGTGTGTGTCATTAATCTGCAACTATTTCCGGAACTAAAACAGTTTCTTTACGGATTGTCTGAGGCCTTACTGTGCACCATGAACCGTGACCGCGCCCATCTGAATTGTACGAAGGTTGTTCAGTAAGTAATGGCCCAATTTCTTTTAAATAGCCATTAATATAGGTAGACAAACCTCCTTGTTGGTGTTTCACATTTTATGTTTGTTATGTGCGCCGGTGAAGTTTCTAACCGTTCCGGCAGATGGCAGAGTCGTAGTAAAGGATCAAAGCGGCGTCTACAGACGGCTCATGCTACAACCAGTGCGCTGTTATTGAATTATTGTGTGCAGAAAAAGAAACTGTGGTGAACATCCATAAACGTTTGTGTGCAATGTATGGAGATGCTGCAGTTGATAGGAGTAGAGGTGGGCGATGGGTGAAGAAAGTGACAGCCTCAGGAAATGCAGAAACAGAGTTCCACGATCAGCCACGGGACGTCCTGTCACAGTCACTGCTCCAGACATGCTGAATCCTGTGGATGCCAATATTCGTGCCGACCGGCGCATCACAACTCGACAGTTGGCTCTACTGTTGTCGGTCAACGTTGGAAGTGCCTCTGGAGTGATCAAGACTCTCGGATATTAATAGAGGTGTTCCCGATGGGTTCCACGATTGCCCAGAGCGGACCACAAGATTTAAAGAAAGGCCATTTCATCTGAATTGTTGGAGCGTTTTTAGACCGACGGAGAGGCCTTTCTGTCACGGATAGTTACGGGGAAGGAAAGCTGGGGACACCACTTTTCGGCGGAGACAAAACGGCAGTCCGTGGAGTGGAATGATCCTCATTCACCACAAAAGAAGAAATTCGGGACAACCTCCCTCTGCCGGAAGAGTTATGGTAACAGTCTTCTGGGATTGTGATGGCGTCATTCCCGTGGATGTGATGCGAAGAGGGTCAATCATCAATTCAGAGGCATACGTTAACACCCTGAATAAACTCAAGAACCGTTTCCGACGTGATCGATCGGGCAAGAATCCAGCAGAAATCTTGCTCCAGCACCATGATGCACGCCCATACAGAAGTCTGAGATCCCGGGAACACATCGCCAAATTGGTTTGGATATCATTGGCTCATCCACCCTACAGTCCAGATCTGGCACCCTGGGGCATCCATTTCTTTTCGCCGCTTAACGATTCTCTATGGGGAACATACTTTGAAGATGACGAGAGTGTCATTCATGCAGTGAAAACATGGCTACTCTTACAGAAAAAGAGCTTTTATCAGCAGGGAATGCATGCTCTTCCACAACATTGGTGTATAGCCATAGAACGTGATGGAGACTACCAAGGAAAATAGGACGTGGACAAGACATGTTGATGTATATTGTCATCGAATTCTGTTCTTAACAATAAATATGTTGTGGGAAAGCGATGTGTGGCATTACTTAATGAACGACCCTTGCAAATGGTTTCAGAGTGGCGTAGTCCAGTTGAAAATACCGCCGTCCTGCAACGGAAGGTTGATTTACTCTGAAACGCTGATTAAAGGTCTCGGAACTTGAACAGCTGATAAATACATTGTCTGTTGTTATTGTATTAATCTTAGTTGCTGGATTATGCATTTCCCGGTTACTTAATTTGTTATTGAATGACAATTCGATTATGGCTCCCTAGCGTACGGTTTATTTATTTATTTACTCTTCAAGTTCCGTAGGACCAAATTGAGGATCAAATCTCCAAGGTCATGGAACGTGGCAGTATATAAAATTACACATAAAAGTAATAGCAGATAAAAATAAATGTTTATGAACCCGAAAAAAGTCAGTCCACAAGTTTAAATAAACACAATCAACAATGCAACAAGAATCAGCTTAATTTTTCAAGCAATTCCTCGACAGAATAGAAGGAGTGACCCTTGAAGAAACTCTTCAATTTCGATTTGAAAGCGCGTGGAATACTGCTAATATTTTTGAATTCGAGTGGTAGCTTATTGAAAATGGACGCAGCATTATACTGCACACCTTTCTGCACAAGAGTTAACAAGTCCGATGCAAATGCAGGTTTGATTTCTGCCGAGTATTAACTGAGTGAGAGCTGCTTATTCTTGGCAATAAGCTAATATTGTTAACAAGAAATGACTGTAAGGAATATATATATTGAGACGCCAATGTTAAAATACCCAGACTCATGAACAGGGGTCGACAAGAGGTTCGTGAACTTACACCACTTATTGCCCGAACAGCCCGTTTCTGAGTCAAAAATATCCTTTTAGAATGGGAAGAGTTACCCCAAAATATAATACCATACAACATAAGTGAATGAAAATAAGCAGAGTAGGCTAATTTTCGGGTAATTTCCAAGAATGATAGCGTATCGAAGTTGAGGTGTCCAAACGATACATATCGTACGTGCGATCGTAAATCGATCATGCGACTCTGGTGGCGGGGGTTGTGGTCAATTATTTGTGATCGTCTTTTTTATCCGTATTTAGTCGTACCCTTAGTTGCTCTAAATTACATACATCCGCGAATTATTTATGAGTTGCTAGGGAATCCCAGACGGTTTATGTCGTTACTGCGTGGGATGTCTGGCGTTCTTAACGTTTCTTCGGCGGATTCTCTCCATGGAATAATATAATACCATGTTCAACCAACGTAGAAAATTGTTCGACGTTTTTTTTTGCAAATATGGAGTACCACCGGAGGAGGAAAGAAGGGACTAGACTGTGGTAGTGCGATGAGTGTACAACTTCGTAAGAACAGTTTCGATGGTGAAATACCGTTTACAATTTCATTGCGAATAGTGCGGAAAACGAACGAGTATCAGGAAGAATACATAGTTCGACTTTTCCAAATTATCCATCCAGACCACCGTAATGGACTTTCAAATGACAACACCGACGATGAGTAAGCAAAATCGTCTCCTTTGCAATTACAAGTATTTTTGTAACGCTCTTCTTTTGTCGTTGCTGTAGCGACCACCGTAAACATACTCACAACGCCAGCCACGAGTGGCATGATCGATGTACGATCGCACGTTCGATATGTATCGTTTGGACACCGCGACTTCGATAGACAATCATTCTTGAAATTACCCCAAAATATAATATCATATAACATAAGCGAATGAAAATAAGAAAAGTAGACTAATTATTGTGTCGAACGATCACTCGCTTCAGATACCGTTCGAATAGTAAAAATGGCTGTATTAAGTCTTTGAACAAGATCCTGAATGAGGGCTTTCCGCGACAGCTAAATGTCTATCTGAACATCTAGAAATTTAAACTGTGGTTTAGTGTTACTTTATTTTCTACAAGCCACGAACTTATGTCATGAACTGCACCATTTGAAACCGAGCCAATGTTGCACGCAACATCCTTTACTATCAAGCTAGTGTCATCAGCAAACACAAATATTTTAGAGTTACCTGTAATACTAGAGGGAATGACATTTACATAAATAAGGAGCAGGAGTGCCCCTACACTGATCACTGATCCCTGGGGAACCCCCCCTCCCCCCTCACTTGACCGTACCCACTCAGACCCCACATCACAGCCATTCCCAACATTGTGAATAATGACCATTTGCTGTCTGTTGCTAAAGTAAGAGGTGAACTAATTGTGAGCTACTCCCCGTATTCTGCAATCGTCCAACTTCTGAGGAAATATTTAGTGATCAATACAATAAAAAAAAATATGCCAAGCGTTCGAAACCTTTTGTTTAACCCATCACAGAGAAAAGAGAATATAGCACTTTCCGTGGTTTAACGACTTCTAAAGCTGAACTGTACATTTGATAGCAAATCGTGTGATATAAAATGATCAATTATCCTTAGATACACAGTCTTTTCAATAACTTTAGCAAACACTGTGAAAGTGTTGTTAGTAAAAATTCTCTATTGTAACTAGACTAAACTGCATGTGACTGCTTTAGTCTTTAATAAAACTTGCATCTGACTGCGTATTTAACTGAACTGAACTTTATCTGACTGCATGAAAATATTGTTGGAAAATTAATACTCAAAATACACATCTGACTGCATGAAAGTTTAGTGGTAAAAATAAATGAAAGTCACCAACCTGCATCTGACTGCGTCTGTGGACTTAGCTCGTACACTCCTTCCCGTTTACCCGATAATAAAACATATATTCAACTCAACCGTAGTGCAGTGGCATAAAATTGTCATTCTAGATAACTTTACACATTTTGGCCCTGTTTGTTACTTAGTAAAAATTCTGTCCTGATCTGAATAATTTGCCAACTGTGTAATGGCATATAGATTATTTTACTCTGATAAATGAAATTATTAACCTTACTCGTGGGAACTTTACTTTAATGTACCTTTTGGTTCAATGCAAGCACAGGATGCGGAGAACGCAAGATGAGACTCTAATTTTATCTAAAAAATATTTGTTGTTCAAACTTTTAAGGCACATGTGAAAAACTAAAAAAAACTTCTATAGCATGGATTTACGAGAAAGTTTCACAAAACGCTTATTGCATCAACAATGGGATTTCTATCTAGATCTTAGATATTATTTAACCAAAGAAAACCTATTTTATTAATTATTCTTTCTAGTTTCACCAGGTAGGTGCCGAGTTTCGCTCAATATACAGCTTATTATGTGCGTAGCGCCAATTCTTACTTTGATGCTGTCACGACCCGGCTGCCTCCTGCAGGCATCTAGCTCCGACTCGAAACACGTCTGCTGTCTCTGCGCATCTCCTCACCACTACTCAAACTTTTACCGCGTGCACCTAGCTCTGTAGGCTGTCAAAGATCTTACTATTCGAGGATGTACTACTCGTTCAACCTTGCGGTTGGGAACTATCGACATTTTTCACTGGCTCTATCCTGATCGAATCTCAGCACATACCTTTCAACTGATGGCATAGAGATAGGTTTAAAACTATCTGCATTATCCCTTTCCCCCTTTTCATAAAGCGGCTTTACTACTGAGTAATTTTAATCGTTCAGGAAACTGACCACTCCTAAAGGAAAAATTACAAATATGGCTAAACACACGGCTAACATGTGCAGCACAGTACTTCTATATTCTGCTAGGCACTCCATCATAACCATGAGAGCCCTTAGTCTTCGGTGATTTAATTGTTGACTCAATCTTCCTCTTGTCTGTATCACTAAGGAGTGTTTCAGACATCAATCTCGGAATGTCATTTGCCTAGAAAGTCATATGATTCCATGTAGAAACTAAATTTTTATTAATTCACCACCAGTGCTCAGAAAATGATTGTCAAATACTGTACATATATCTGATTTATCAGTAACAGAAATATTTTTACTGTAAACTGACTTTATATCGTAGACCTCTGTGTTTCTGACCAGACACTACCTTCACAACTGCCCATCCAGTAATGAAGAACGAATAAAAATATTGTCTGCAGCTGTGCTACTGTTCCCCTGTACCCTCGTTGGAAAAAACACAATCTGCATCATATGAATTTATGAGATCTACCAACATCCTTTTTCTTGCACCGTCATATACAAAATTTGTACTGAAGTCACCATATATAACTAATTTCTGGTACTTCCTACAAGGTGAATTTAGAACCCTCTCTAGCTTGAGCAAAAATGCTCTGAAGTCAGAGTTAGGGAATCTATAAACAACAACAATTACAAGTATAGTTTCTTTAAATTCAACTGCCCCTGCCGGCCGCAGTGGCCGTGCGGTTCTAGGCGCTGCAGTCTGGAACCGCGAGACCGCTACGGTCGCAGGTTCGAATCCTGCCTCGGGCCTGGATGTGTGTGATGTCCTTAGGTTAGTTAGGTTTAACTAGTCCTAAGTTCTAGGGGATTGATGACCTCAGAAGTTGAGTCCCATAGTGCTCAGAGCCATTCAACTGCCCCTGCACAACATTCAAATATCTGTTCAGTGCAGGGCCGTGATACGTCTATGTACTCAAATGGAATACTGTTTTTTACATGCATAGCCACTCCCCCACCCTACAAGGAACTCCCTGAAAGACAGCCAGCTGATCTGTATCGTGGTAAAGGAAGGCTCTGAATTGTCGAATTACTTAAGTGGTGCTCAGATAAAACAATAATTTCAGTGTCAATATCTATTAGCCGTTCACTAACTTTATACCTAATACCTCTTATATTTTGATGAAATATGCTAATTCCTTCTCTACTTGGAAACATTACGTCCTCAGAAGGTGAGCACTTAATTAGAGGGACTTCCTTTAAGCAGATATACCTATCAGCTGACTTCAGTCTAAAACAGGTGCAGTTCTAACACCAGATACTACAGGAATTCTCTCCATGAGTGATGCCATCACCACCACCACCACCACCACCACCACCACCACCCACAACACTGTTACGTATAAGCTTCACCAGCCTCCCCTTCCCATACCTACTGAGGTGCAGGTCAAGCCAAGTAAATCTCGATATACTGATAGAACCAACTGTCACCACTGAGATATGACCCATGCCCTCTGCCATCAGCGTCCTCCTGAACCCCATTTCAAAGCGCCTAACAGCCGCATTAAGTTGAGGCCGATCATGACGCTGAACCAGTTGCACCAAATGCAAATTAGTGCCACCAGTTTGAGTAGCTATCTTTACGAGGTCACCACCTACATCATATTTCACGTCCCTATCAAGACTGTTCCCTGCTCCACCCACAATCACTACCTGATCCTCCTTCATAAAATTTCTACATAATTTCCCTGTGCTGTCAGTCACTTGAGCCAACCCTGCACTAGGTTTCACAGTGCTTGTGACCTGGCAATTGTTCTAGAGTTGTTGTCTTGTTAAAATTAGTCATTGTTTGATTCGAGCTTCTCTCCTTAAACATTTCTGAATTTAGATTATGCTCCAGAATTAAATTCTTTACTGCCGCAGGTAAATTTAATTTGTATGCGTGGCTGTCGATATCCTTTTAATTTTATGAATGATTCAATTCTGTAATTTTGTTTTAAATATCTGTTTTGGCTATTCATTGAAGTAAAGTATTAGATGTTTTCTGAAATCGTAAATATTGACCTTTACTGCACTGGGACGAAGTTTCATGGGTGCACAGCACGAGTAGTGGATAAGATGCTTGCTTCTATGTTTAATGTAATCTGTGGTGCGCTTGCTTGAAAGTCAGTTGTGCAACGCTAGGACGTTCTTATTAGAGCCATAGTAGCGAGTAGTTGAATTTCAGAAAAGGAGATCTCATATTTGTGAATCTGGGAGAAATTATCTGGAATAGTTTATTGTGGAGGTGAAAACTTGTTTATAAGCTTTTATTGATTATACTGATGGAGAAGATTTTTGGAGGAATATTTCAAGTTAACCCATGCACGAGCAAGAATGAAATGTATGTTTGTAAGACCCATCATTTCAAGGGAATCTTTGTCCCTTGCATAACAAAAAATGTTTGTAATTTATCCTAATCTGGTCTCTTTATTTTCATTATGTCACAAAGTACGCAATTGGTTGGAACGTCTGCAATTTCTGCAAAGAGAGAATTTCTTAAATGTGAATTTCTTAATTGTTAATCTTGGTATGTTATACAGTCCGACGCGCGTGTAGTCGCACGGTCTGGGGCGTCTTGTCACGGTCAGCGCCTCCCCCCGTCGGAGGTTCGAGTCCTCCCTCGGGCATGGATGTGTGTTGTCTTTACCGTAAGTTAGATTAAGTTAGATTGAGTAGTGTGTAGGCTTAGGGACCGATGACCTAAGCAGTTTGGTCCCATAAGATCTTACCACAAATTAATTAATTATACACACTTTTTTGACACTAACCAAAGAGTTATTTTTTCAGGAACATTTTTCTTTAATGTAAAACCATTCTCCATCACTCTTAGTAAGGAATAAATTATTTTGTCGTGTGTCGTGTGGATCTTATTCGAGACGTAGCCACAGACTGTTTCTGTCAAGTAACTCAGCTTTAGCTGAATTCAGTTAGCTTTCCAGAACATTGATACACCAAAGTACTACGCTGAGTGAGAGGCAAGTTACTTTTCTTTAAGAGGAGATCTCACTTTGCATTCGTGCCAGCCGACAGTAAGTCGTCAGAATTATCAGGTGTTGTACTAAGTAAGAGGATTAATGAACAGTGAAGGTAGCATTAAACAGGTATTTTCTTCCGTGTTGAGCAGTATTTTATTTCGTGGACATTTCAAATCACACATAGCACCCCATGTTACGTAACTTTCATAATGCAGTTCAGTGTCGTGTGCCAGTTAAATAGTTTTAACTGAGGACATCATTAACTTCTTTCAACATTTAATTAGATTCATTTTCATTAATTCAAATTCATCATTTCATTACGTTTTAAGTTTTGTCAAGCGATACTCCTCACATGCGCAAGACAGGGCCAACCAACAGTCAGCTTTGCTCAACATTCGAGTTCGATATCTAAAGCACACGTCACACAAGGAGAAAGTTCTCGAAAACAGAATATTCATTATTTCCCATACAGAAGTATTACACAGAAAGTTTTCAAAGTACCAGCGAAATTTTCTATGTATTAAATTCAGCGGCCCTGAAGTGCCTAAACCTTGAATTTACTTTCATAATTTTCGGTTTATTATTAATGTTTAGTAAATCCTTGTGTGGTTTCTTAAATTTCGTTAGAGCCTTTATCTGTACGCCATCGCTATTTTCTTTTGTGGAACGGTTAAGATTTAATGACAAAAGGTTTTAATAATACTTGATGAGATGCTTAGCCAAATTAACAAGCTTTGATCAAGAAAGAGGGTATGTAATGTTTGTTGTGGTCATTAACGTAATGCGTAATTCAGATATCTTGATTTTAATATGTGTATCAAAGTGTCATTCTGCGCCTCATCCCCCCTATTCTAGCTCCATACTCCTATGTGGTACATAACTGGTAGCAGAGTGAAACGATCTGGTTGGGTGGTGCAGAATGACACACACCAGTATGTAGTACTGTTAAGCTGTATTCTGTTTCAGGACAACAGCGGTTATCTCGAGGGGTCCGCAAACCTGAGGAAAGAGGATATATCCTACGAGATACGCAGCGGAGGAACTATTCCTATGGGATTCGCAGGAGAGGAACTGAACCACAAGGAAATGTAGGAGAAACACAACAGTTAAGGTAGTGTTCGGCTCAGCCAATCAGAAGACGCCCTCCCGAAGGTAAAGAGGTAAGATTGGGTGCCGCCGCTGTTACCGCCTTGCTTAATGAAATACAGGATAGTATGGATCTAGTTCTTGAATGTATTCCGACTTCCAGTCTAATTAGGTAACTGAAAGTTCGATTAGATCATTACGTTTGTAGAATAGAAGTCTTGTTAGGCGTAGCTAGTGATGAGGTACAGGAACGTCAGCGGCAAATAGCGGAAATTAAGCACTGGCTAAGTATAATAGCAGAATCTGAACCTTTGGGAAAGGAAACTATGACAGCAGAGATATTAGACTCTAGACAGATGAAGCAAAATAGTATGCTTACAAAGTTGCAAAATTCCTTGAAAAGTATAAAGTAAAATGTGGAGTAAAGTAGGGTGACTTGGTGGAAGAGGTTCCTCAATTTTTAGACGTACTAGTGGACGTCCAAGAACAGGTACGAGTAATGGTAATGCCACATGATGTATTGCGAATTTACTACAGGGAACATTATCTGAGTGGGTACTAGAGGAACTGCCCCCAAAACAAGGAATTGACTAAATGAGGGCAGTAATCCGTAATAACATGATACCAGGAGACAGGAGCGGGTCGGTGTTTGCTGCAACGCTATAGATTTTTAGGAAATTGAATAGTGTGGTGCGAGAAATTCAAGCAATTCCTTACGTGGATGAAAGATGAGAAAATAAACTTTCAAAGACACGTGCGATGTTTTTGATGTGGACAAGAACGCCACAGAGTCACCAACTGTGGTAACACAGTCTGCGTTAAAATACCTTCTGCACCTATACACATTATAAATTATAATAACCTGCCGCCTTTTTCCCTATGTAAGTGAAGTTGTATGTCAGAACCTACTGCAGGGTGTTTGAAATGGTTTACATTAAAGTGTAGATTGATTCACGAGGAATGTTTGTGTATATAATTTAGCAGCGCTACGCCGGACAAATCACCCGGCCATAGTTATTTACTGCAACCAGTGCAAATCAGAGGGGTTGGGTGTCGCTAGTCTTTTATACATCTCCATTTAGGCCAAGTCGATCGCCCCCTCCGTACCATTGACAGCTCTCGTTACCGCATGAGTCACCGTTAACATCCATAGCAATACCTATGTGTAAGACACTCTTCACCTAAGAATATCCACTTACACATAATAGCTTTACCTTTTCCATACTTGATTTCTCACCCCACCATAGTTTCACAAACACCTTTTAGCCCTTTTGTACCGAATTACAAATCGAGCTTGCTGGTCTAGTGGTAACACGCGAGGATGGAAAATATAAGGTCGTGGTATCGAATCCCGATGAAACAGCGGACATTCTGCCTTTATGCTAGCTTTCACTTCTCAATAATGTGAAAATCCGCCCGGAACAAAACGTGTCTCGGACTCCAAATTGAACTGTAGGTCCCTTACATCGGCAGAACTACTAGAGTATGTAATGAGAGAGCAAGTGGGCGGAATGGCGTCCCTATTGATTGACTCCCAGACATTCATGCACATTAACTCACTTTGAATTGCAACTGTTCCTATGGCAATTTTTTTCTAGCCGTAACCCACGGTCAGTGTCAGCATTCACTTTGGACACAGAGCTCTCTAATTCCCAGGAAGATTATTTCTAATCGTACTAAACATTTTGGTCAGAATACAAGAGAACATTCCATAACTTTGTCATCTTTAAAAATTCCACTTACGCTGAAAGTGAATAACCGACTTGAATCGTCGTCTCTATTCGGTACAAATATGCTCAGTCGTCTTCATATACGAGGGAACATGGTAAACGATTACGAATGTAGCCAAATCGACATAGAGAACATGTACTGGTCACTGTTAAGAATTGCAATGACACCACACTCGACTAGAAGATACGTATACGTACACTAAGTGATCGAAAGTATCCAGACACCTGGCTGAAAATGACTGACATGTTCCTGGCACACTCCATCGGTAATGCAGGAATTTAATATGGTGTTGGCCCACCCTTAGCCTGGATGACAGCTTCCACTCTCGGAGCCATTTGTTCAATCAGGTGCTGGAAGGATTTTTACGGAGTGGCAGTCCATTCTTCACGGAGCGCTGCACTGAGGAGAGGTATCGACGTCAGGCAGGTGAAGCCTGGCACGAAGTCGGCTTCTGACACATCCCAAAGGTGTTCTATAGGATTCAGGTCAGAACTCTGTGCAGGCCAGTCCATTACAGGGATGGTATTGCCGTGTAACCACTCCGCCACAGACCGTGCATTATGAACAGGTGCTCGATCGTGTTGAAAGATTCAATCGCCTTCCCCAAATTGCTCTTCAACAGTGGGAAGCAAGAAGATGCTTAATACATTAATGTACGCCTGTGCTGTGATAGTGTCACTCAAAACAACGAGGGGTGCAAGCCCTCTCCATGAAAAATACTACCGCACCATAACACCAACGCCCCCGAATTTTACTGTCGGCACTATACATGCTGGCAGAAGACGCTCACCGGGCATTCGCCATACCCACACCCTGCCATCGGATCGCCACATTGTGTACCGTGATTCGTCGCTTCACACAACGTTTTTTCACTGTTCAATCGTCCAATGTTTCCACTCCTTACATCAAGCGAGGTGTCGTTTGGCATTTACCGGTGTTATGTGTGGCTTACGAGCTGCCACTCTGACTAGAAATCCAAGTTTTCTCACCTCCCGCCTGTCATAGTACTTGCAGGGGATACTGATGCAGTTTGGGATTCCTGTGCGATGGTCTGGATAGATGTCTGCCTATTACACGTTACGACATACAGACGTATGAAACAAATGACACCTAATCACCCGACCACGTGCGAAGTCCGTGAGTTCCGTGGAGCGCCCTATCCTGTTCTCTCACGAAGTCCAATGACTACTGAGGTCGCTGATATGGTGCACCTGGCAGGAGGTGGCAGCATGATATGCCTAATATGAAAGACGTAAGTTTTTGAGGGTGTCCGGATACTTTTGATCACGTAGTGTATATACGAAGGCATTGTGGAACCAGCGCCTCCCAGTTTTTTATTCCGCTGTCAATACAGTTTGAGGTACCACATGTCATGCACATTACTCGGTCGACACTTCCGCTACGCTGACGCAGGCTGCAACCTCCTGGTTTTTAGATGCCTTTGAACTGTAGCTCGTTATATGGCTGTGTGTAACGTAACTATGTTGCTGCGTGACAAACAGCTCGCTGTAATTGAGTTTCGAATTCAAAGAGTTCGTCCACACACTGAGCACACTCTCCTTCTGCATAAGGATGACTGATAACACAGGAGAGCTGCAACATCTGCAACAACCCCACGCCTTACACACACAATCATCGATCATCCTCCGTACAGTCCCGACTTCGCCATATCCGATTTTCATCTGTTTCCAAAAGTAAAAGAGTGTCTTTGAGGACTTCACTTTGATAGTGATAAAGCAGTGCAAGCAGAGGTGAGGTTTTGGCTCCGTCAACAAATTCAAACATTCTCCAGTGATGGTATCAATGAACTGGTCGCTTGTGAAGAGAAATAGAGAAATGTCTTTGTGACTATGGTGACTATGTTGAGAAATAAATAATGTCATATGTAAACATTAGGAAAAAAGATTTAAAATTTTAATAAAATTCGTTTTGTTTAAGAAGCCTTAAGAATTTTCATATAAGCACTCCGGAGTCGTTAGTTTAAAGCACACTCTCGTATGTAACGGGAGATTCAGATGCAATCTGCAACACCTTCAAAAATCGCGAGAAATTTCATACTCTCTCGCCCGTTACACACAAACTGTTGATTCCACAGAAAAAAATTAACAGGATCTTTTCACACGAAATTTAATTTAGTTTAATTATCTACTGGAATACATTTCGCTGGAGGCTATGGTTTCCAAGGTATTTAAGAAAAACTCTGTTGAAAGTCATTTGTCATATGGCTTTCTAGAATAGTTCGAAAACTTCAGCCTCTAGCAAAAAAACGTATCGCACTACAAAATTTAATTATATCAAATTTCCTTAAAAAAAGTCTTGTTTACTTTTTTCTGCAAGACTAATAGTTTGCGCACAGTGCGCGAAAGAATGTGAAAATCTTGCTCATGGAATTTGAAGGCATTGCTGGTACCATAAAACACGTCGGTAGCGCCACCGTCTTGTGATTTCCCTTACTCACTGAAGACGAATGCCGCGCTGAATTCCTGGAAAATGACACAGGTGATGCCCTTCACTACCCTTCCCAAATCTGAGATCGCATTCCGTCTCTCATAATCTAGGATCACACTTTCCTTCTTTCACTGGTTAACTGTAGTGCTGATCACGAAGTGACTGGTGTAAATGTGCTAGTAAAAAATTTAATTCCTTGCAGGAATATGAACATTTAAAGAAATTGTCACAAGTCATAATGCACAAACCTCAACGAAAATTAATTGCTCGTAGCAGCAGAGTAGAAACTGCGTATCAACTACGATTATTTACTCGTAGTTTCGCAGTGGTCATAATGATTTGAAATTACATTCCTAGCAGCGAAATTTCATTAGTGTTTTACTGGACAGTTTTTCCAAAACTGCTCTTTAACCTAATTACATCTACATCTAGATGGATACTCAGCATATCACACTTAAGTGCCTAGCAGCAGGTTCATCGAACCACCTTCACAATAATTCTCTATTATTCCACTCTCCAACGGCGCGCGAAATAAACGAACATCTATACCTTTCCATTATTGTACTATGATGATCATTTCTCTATATGTAGGTCGGCCTCGGAGGAGAAAGTTTGATGATTGAAATTTCTAGAGAAGATCTCGCCGCTACGAGAAACACCTTTATTGTAATGATGTCCACTCCAAATCTTGTATCATCTCCCTGACGCTCTCCCCCTATTTCTCAATAATACAAAACATGCTGCCATTTTCTGAACTTTCTCGGCGTACTCCGTTCACCCTATCTGGTAGGAATTCCATACCGAGCAGTAATACTCCAAAGCAATACCCACAAGCGTGGTGTATGCTGTCACTTTATTAGATGTGTTGTACCTACTAAGTGTTCTGTCAATAAATATCAGTCTTTGGTTCGCCTTCCTCACAACATTCTCCATGCGTCCTTTCTAATATAAGTTGTCCGTAATTGTAATTCCAAGGTACCGGTATTTAACTGAATTTACGGCCTTTACATTAGATTGATTTATAGTGTAACCGAAGATTAACGTAACCCTCTTAGCACTCATGTGGAGGATTTCACACACTTCATTATTTAGCGTCAACTTCCAATTTTCGCACAATACAAATATCACTTCTAAATAGCTTTGACCTACGGATAACTTTAGTAGACGATAAACGACAGCATTATCTGCGAACAAAATAAGACGGCTGCTCAGATTGTTTGAAAATCGTTCATAGTTGAGGAACAACAGAGGGCCTGTAATACCACTCCGGGGAACGCCACAAATCACGTCTGTTTTACTCGATAACTTTCCGTCAGTTACTGCAAACTGCGACTCCTCTGACAGGAAATCACGAATCCGGTCGCATAACTGAGACGATATGCGATAAGCAATGGTAAGACTGAGATTCAGGAACCAGATTTTAAACTGTAAGACATTTCCAAGGGCAGATGTGGACTCTGACCACAATCTATTGGTTATGAACTGTAGATTAAAACTGAAGAAACTACAAAATGGTGGGAATTTAAGGAGATGGGACCTGGATAAACTGACAGAACCAGAGGTTGTACAGAGTTTCAGGGAGAGCATTAAGCAACGATTGACAAGAATGAGGGAAAGAAATACAGTAGAAGAAGAATAGGTAGCTTTTAGAGACGAAATATTGAAAGCAGCAGATGATCAAGTAGGTAAAAAGACGAGGGCTAGTAGAAATCCTTGGGTAACAGAAGAGGTATTGAATTTAATTGATGAAAGGAGAATATACAAAAATGCAGTAAATGAAGCAGGCAAAAAGGAATACAAACGTCTCAAAAATGAGATCGACAGGAAGTGCAAAATGGCCAAGCAGGGAGGACTGGAGGACAAATGTAAGGATGTAGATGCATATATTACTAGGGGTAAGATAGATACTGCCTACAGGAAAATTGAAGAGACCTTTGGAGAAAAGAGAACCACTTGCATGAATATCAAGAGCTCAGATGGAAACCCTGTTCTAAACAAAGAAGGGAATGCAGAAGGGTGGAAGGAATATATAGAGGGTCTATACAAGGGCGACGTTCTTGAGAGGATGTAGATTAAGATGAAATAGGATATATGATACTGCGTGAAGAGTTTGATAGAGCTCTGAGAGACCTCAGTGGAAACAAGGCCCCAGGAGTAGACAACATTCCATTAGAACTACTGATAGCCTTGGCTGAGCCAGCCCTGACAAAACTCTATCATCTGGTGAGCAAGGTGTATGAGACAGGCGAAATACCCTCAGACTTCAAGAAGAGTATCATAATTCCAATCCCAAAGAAAGCAAGTGCTGACAGATGTGAAAATTACCGAACGATCAGTATAATAAGTCACGGATGCAAAATACTAACGCGAATTCTTTACAGACGAATGGAAAAACTGATAGAAGCCGACCTCGGGGAAGATCAGTTTGGATCCCGTACAAATATTGGAACACGTGAGGCAATACTGACTCCACGACTTATCTTAGACGCTAGATTAAGGAAAGGCAAACCTAGTTTTCTAGCATTTGTAGACTTAGAGAAAGCTTTCGACAATCTTGACTGGAATACTCTCTTTCAAATTATGAAGGTGGCAGGGGTGAAATACATGGTGGCGAAAAGCTATTTACAGTTTGTACAGAAACCAGATGGCAGTTATAAGAGTCGAGGGGCATGTAAGGAAAGCAGTGGTTGGGAAAGGAGTGAGACAGGGTTGTAGCCTCTCCCCGATGTTATTCAATCTGTGTATTGAGCAAGCAGTAAAGGAAACAAAAGAAAAGTTCGGAGTAGGTATTAAAATCCATGGAGAAGAAATACAAACTTTGAGGTTCGCCGATGACATTGTAATTCTGTCAGAGACAGCAAAGGACATGGAAAAGCAACTGAACGGAATGGACAGTGCCTTGAACGGAGGATATAAGATAAACATCAACAAAAGCAAAACAAGGATAAGGGAATGTAGTGGAATTAAATCGGGTCATGCTGAGGGAATTAGATTAGGAAATGAGACGCTTAGAGTAGTAAATGTACACTGGCAACGGCAAGGAAAACGTTTCTGAAGGAGAAAAATTTGTTAACATCTAGTATAGATTTGTGTCAGTACGTCGTTTCTCAAAGTATCTGTGTGGAGTGTAGCCATGTATGGAAGTGAAACGTGGACGATAAATAGTTTGGACAAGAAGAGAATAGAAGCTTTCGAAATGTGGTGCTACAAAAGAATGCTGAAGATCAGATGAATAGGTCACATAACTAATGAGGAGGAATTGAATAGAATTGAGGAGAAGAGAAATTTGATGCACAACTTGACTAGGAGAAGGGGTCGGTTGGTAGGACATATTCTGAGTCATAAAGGGATCACAAATTTAGTATTTGAGGGCAGCGTGGAGGGTAAAAATCGTAGAGGGAGACCAACAGATGAATACACTAAGCAGATTCAGAAGGATGTAGGTTGCAGTAGGTACTGGGAGTTGAAGAACCTTGCACCGGATATAGTAGCATGGAGGGTTGCATCAACCCATTCTCTGGACTGAAGAGCACAACAACAACAACATTCGATAACCACATAATTTGATTACCAGCCGCTTGTGAGGTACCGTATCGAAAGCCTTTTAGAAATGCAGAATCAGTTTGAAATTCCTTGTCGATAGCACTCAACACTTCGTGCGAGTAATGAGCTAATTGTGATGTTTCCTAAGCCCGTGTTGTGTGTGCCATCAGATCGTTCTCTTTGAGGTGTTTCATTTTTCGGCATAATACACTCCTGGAAATTGAAATAAGAACACCGTGAATTCATTGTCCCAGGAAGGGGAAACTTTATTGACACATTCCTGGGGTCAGATACATCACATGATCACACTGACAGAACCACAGGCACATAGACACAGGCAACAGAGCATGCACAATGTCGGCACTAGTACAGTGTATATCCACCTTTCGCAGCAATGCAGGCTGCTATTCTCCCATGGAGACGATCGTAGAGATGCTGGATGTAGTCCTGTGGAACGGCTTGCCATGCCATTTCCACCTGGCGCCTCAGTTGGACCAGCGTTCGTGCTGGACGTGCAGACCGCATGAGACGACGCTTCATCCAGTCCCAAACATGCTCAATGGGGGACAGATCCGGAGATCTTGCTGGCCAGGGTAGTTGACTTACACCTTCTAGAGCACGTTGGGTGGCACGGGATACATGCGGACGTGCATTGTCCTGTTGGAACAGCAAGTTCCCTTGCCGGTCTAGGAATGGTAGAACGATGGGTTCGATGACGGTTTGGATGTACCGTGCACTATTCAGTGTCCCCTCGACGATCACCAGTGGTGTACGGCCAGTGTAGGAGATCGCTCCCCACACCATGATGCCGGGTGTTGGCCCTGTGTGCCTCGGTCGTATGCAGTCCTGAGTGTGGCGCTCACCTGCACGGCGCCAAACACGCATACGACCATCATTGGCACCAAGGCAGAAGCGACTCTCATCGCTGAAGACGACACGTCTCCATTCGTCCCTCCATTCACGCCTGTCGCGACACCACTGGAGGCGGGCTGCACGATGTTGGGGCGTGAGCGGACGACGGCCTAACGGTATGCGGCACCGTAGCCCAGCTTCATGGAGACGGTTGCGAATGGTCCTCGCCGATACCCCAGGAGCAACAGTGTCCCTAATTTGCTGGGAAGTGGCGGTGCGGTCCCCTACGGCACTGCGTAGGATCCTACGGTCTTGGCGTGCATCCGTGCGTCGCTGCGGTCCGGTCCCAGGTCGACGGGCACGTGCACCTTCCGCCGACCACTGGCGACAACATCGATGTACTGTGGAGACCTCACGCCCCACGTGTTGAGCAATTCGGCGGTACGTCCACCCGGCCTCCCGCATGCCCACTATACATCCTCGCTCAAATTCCGTCAACTGCACATACGGTTCACGTCCACGCTGTCGCGGCATGCTACCAGTGTTAAAGACTGCGATGGAGCTCCGTATGCCACGGCAAACTGGCTGACACTGACGGCGGTTGTGCACAAATGCTGCGCAGCTAGCGCCATTCGACGGCCAACACCGCGGTTCCTGGTGTGTCCGCTGTGCCGTGCGTGTGATCATTGCTTGTACAGCCCTCTCGCAGTGTTCGGAGCAAGTATGGTGGGTCTGACACACCGGTGTCAATGTGTTCTTTTTTCCATTTCCAGGAGTGTATATGTCCCAAAATCCTACTGCATATCGACGTGAAATATACAAGCCTGTAATACTGTGCAAGGAACGTAACTGCTATACAGTCTGGACCGAAAGACTTGCTTTTATTCAGTGATTAAAGTTGCTTAACTTCTGCGAGGATATCTACTTCTAAGTTACTCATTTTAGCAGCTCTTCTTGATTAGAATCCTGAAATATTTACTTCGTCTTCTTTGGTGAAGGGATTTTGGAATCCTGTGTTTAGTAACTCTACTTTAGCAGCACTGTCATCGGTAGTGTTTCCGTTGCTGTCGCGAGGAGAAGGCATTGATTGTGTCTTGCCGTAGCATACTTCACATGCGACCAGATTCTCTTTGGATTTTCTGTCAGATTTCGAAACAGTTTACTTACGGGAACTATCATAAACCTGTCGCATTGACTTCAGCGCTAAATTTCGAGCTTCTGTAAGAGATTGCTCATTTTGGGAGATTTGATTTCGTTTAACTTTGGTATGCTTTTTTTCGTTGTTTCTGCAACGATGCTCTGACCGTTTTATGTACCAATGGAGATCAGCTCCGTCGTTTGTTAATTTATTTGGTAGAAATCTCTGAATAGCTATCTATTCTGTTTCTCTTAATTGAAGCCACATCTGGTCTACAGTTACATTGTTAATTTGAAAGCAGTGGAGATTGTCCCTCAGAAAGACGTCAAGCTAAATTTTTTCTCCTTTTCATGAATAGGTATATCTTTTGTTTATTTATGGAGGCTTTAGGAATTAGATTATTCTGTCTCGCAACGACAACCGGGTGTTCACTAATTTCTGTATCCGTTTGATGCTCGTTGTTAGCTCAGGAATATTTGTTGCTTCGACGTCAAGTGTATTTTCACAACCGTTTATTATTCGAGTTGGCTCATGAACTAATTGCTCGAAATAATTTACAGAGAATGCATTTGTCATAATTTAGGATAATTTTTTACGCGTACCTTCGGTTTTTAAAATGTCTTTTTCGCCGACATATCGAGGGTAAATTGAAGTCACCACGAACTATAATTTTATGACATGTTCGAAATTAGACTCAAGTTTCTTGTTTTTAACCCTTCAGCAATTGTATCATCTGAATCACCAACACAGCAACGACAATTTACATCTGTTGTCACCATGGTTCCAGCATCACGTTCTTACTGCGTTCAGCTTGTACCCTTTGAGACTGATGCCATTTTTATGTTTCCCCGAGACCCTCTAACGGTCTAACCTAAACAACAGCCCAGTCCACGACATACAGCCCCCGCTGGCAGCGTAGTTGTATCCTGCGTGTAATTAATAGCCCTCTATCATAAAAATAAATTAGCCAATTAAACTCAAATTATTATTGATACACGAAAACGCGAATGTTAGCGAAATAAACGCCAATGATTGAAAACCCAATAAGTATTTCTCAGTTTAATTTATCTTTGGTGAAAATTACAAGTAATGTTTCCCTAGAAGTTTGGTCCACTGGCAGACAGTGGTGAAGTGAGGGATGTATCATCCAAAGACTTACGTGCCGTAAAAATGTTGCTAGATGAAAAACAAAAGGCATTTTCTTAATATATCCTAAGGAAAAAGAAGAAAACGATTCGAAGCTGCGGTAGTTTTGACTTTCAATGAAGGTTTCTAACTCAAAAAGTTCACTGACAGCTTTGAGCATGACATTGTAGCACACAACCAGAATACGTGCGGGCTAAGCGTACGTAGCTCCCACCACGAACTGAATGATGAAAAAATCATTACAGCTGTTTAGCTTATCTTTTTGGTGTTAATATTGCTGCATATATGCAATGACTGCCATTTGCAATATTGCATTACGCAATACCTTTCTTACTTATCACGCGTTTGTGATTTTCCATATTTATCTTTCATGTATAACAAGTATTAACAGCTATTTGCGTTATTCGGAAGTGAGACATGGGTAATGCACAAAAGCGACAAAAGTAGAATACAGGCTAGTGAAATGAAGTTCCAGAGGAGCAGGTTGAGTGTAACAAGACGAGACAGATTGCGAAATGTGTATGTGAGGGAAAGACTAAAGGAGGAACCAGTACAGGACAGGATAGAAAAATCAAGACTGCAGTGGTATGGACACATGAAGAGAATGGATGAGGGAAGAATTCCAAAGAGGATGTTTGATCTGCAACTGGAGGGGAAGAGGCCCAGAGGAAGACCAAGAGATGGATGGGTGAAGGGAGTGAAGGAATGTGTGACGAGAAGAGGAGAGAACTGGACGAAGGTGGAAGAGGGGGAATGGTGGAAAGACAGAACACGATGGAGAGGCTTGTGTTCCCGACAGACCCAGCCAGTGGCTGGAAACCGTCCAAGATGATGCGTTATTCCATGACACTGATGTCGATCATGCACACATTACAGACATCGTATATCGTGTTGTAACACAGTAGTACGTTGCAGAATATTTCTATTAAATTGACCATCTATACTGTAACCCATTTTGCATTTTACACTGAAGCGCCAATGAAATAGATACAGGCATGCGTATTAAAATACAGAGATATGTGAGCAGGCAGAATACTGCGCAGCGGTCGGCCACGCCCATATGAGACAACAGGTTGTCTTGTTGGATCGGTTACTGCTGCTACGATGGCAGGTTATCAAGATCTAAGTCACTTTCAACATGCTGTTATAGTCGGTGCACGAACGATGGACACAGCATCTCCGAGGTAGGCATGAAGTGGGGATTTTCCTGTACGACCATTTCATGACTGTACCGTGAATATCAGGAATCTGATAAAACATCAACTCTCAGACATCACTGCGGATGGAAAAAGATCCTGCAATAATGGGACCGACAACTGAAGAGAATTGTTCAGCGTGACAGATGTGGAACTCTTCCGCAAATTGCTCCAGATTTCAGTGCTGGGCCATCTATAAGTGTCAGTTGGCGAACTATTCGACGAAACATCATCGATATGGACATTCGGAGCCAAAGCCACACTCGTGTTCCCTTGACGACTGCACGACACAAAGCTTTATGCCTCTTCTGTGACGGTCAACAGCGACATTGAACTGTTGACGACTGGAAACATGTTGCCTAGTCGGACGAGTCTCGTTTCAAATTGTGTCGAGCGGATGGAAGTGTACGGGTAGGGAGACAACCTCATGAATCCACGGACCATGCATGTAACCAGGCGGCTGTTCAAGCTGGTGGAGGTTCTGTGATGGTGTGGGGCGTGTGCAGTTGGAGTATGGGACCTCTGATACGTCTGGAAACGACTGTCACAGTTGACACGTACGTAAGCATCCTGTCTGGTCACCTGCATCCACTCATGTCCATTTCCATTCCAACGGACTTGGACAATTCCAGTACGACAATGCGATGCCCCATACATCCAGAATTGCTACAGAATGGCTCCAGGGACACTCTTCTGAATTTAAACACTTCCGCTGGCCACCAAACTCCACAGACATGAACATTATTGAACATATCTGGGATGCCTTGCAGTGCGCTGTTCAGAAAGAGATCTCCACTTCGTCGTATTCTCATTGATTTGTGGACAGCCCTGCAAGATTCATGGTGTCCGTTCCCTGCAGCCCTATTTCAGACATTAGCCGAGTCCATACCACGTCATGTTGTTGCACTTCTGCGTTCTCGCTGGGGCTGTACACGATATTAGGCACGTCTACCAGTTTCTTTGAATCTTCAGTGTATAATTGAAGAAGAATATGAACACAATACATTGCAACAGGTTTGGTGATTAGCAGTGGGTTTACTACCATGTTACGATAGCTGTTAGGAAAATTTCCGTTTCATTCATTATTTATCTGAAAACTCTGTCAGTAGTTGCCAAAAATGCCAGTACACCAGAAGAAGAGGCATAAAGTATTCATGTAACTACAGGTTACATCGCTTCATTCATAATGTTTCTACTATGCAGCGGTTAATATGTCCGCTAGGTTTACTTACTTCGTCGGTTGACGGGTAGCTGAATTTCTGTGCCCGTTGTGAAACGTTGGTAAAGAAATTAAGTTCCTGTGGATTTATCTCGTTAATTTCATAGTATTTACTGCTTCACTATGTGAGATGACTACCGTAAATACTTTTTCTAGAGAATGGGACCACAACGTGAAACATTGGCAACAGGTTGTTCGGCGATGATCGTGTTCGACCCATATGAATCATTGTAATGGGTACAACATGACACCTTTTGTCACCTCCTTTGATGGATCGCTTCCTCTGCTGCCTCTGGTGTAAGTGATTAACGTCGCACAGTGACGAGAGTTCCATAGTGCTTTTACGTTTCCATAATGACTTCCATTCTGTTACGTGCTATTCACTTCAAAAGAACTAAATCTGAAGAGTTAGATAACATTGATCAAAAGAAAAATTTCGCTGCCCACGTGCTATAAATACCTGACACTGTCGGGCAGAGACCCATCAATTAATTCAGAGCGAAGGAAGCTTCTGATATGAAGTTTCTTTATTGCCTTGATAACGTGTATGCACACTGGATTACTGGTTCCTACAGGACTATGCTGCCATCATCAGATACACAGAGTGTAGGTGATGATATCATAACATGTACATTTTGGATCTGTGGTGTGCGTACTGTAAGACCTTCGGTACACACACAATCAGATCATTTGACATATCGCTCTAACGAAGTAGGCAAGTGTCAGCAATATGTCTCGTGGTCTTATCGTGGCGTGTTTATCTTCTTCCGTTAGGTCAGACGATAGAAATGCCACTTGCACGCTTCGAGTAGCAGATTGACGGTGACCAACTTTAAACAGAACTTCATTAATTTTCACACACATTTATTAAAATAATAACAAGCATAAAAATAACTTAACTTGGCTTTGGATGCTATTTACTATTGACAATCTGAAGTTCCTTTGGTCTTGGTACGTTAATCTTATCCTCACGTATCTCTGATACTTGACAAAAGTGTCTATACATTTATCTTCATGGCTATGTACAGGAATATGATAATCTTATTAGGCGCAAGCTGAATTTTGACTATAGACTGGTACAGACTAATGCAGACTGGCTAATTGGCGGTCTGTACACTCGTTATAATACCACGAGCGTTGAGGTATCACTGCGCGAGTGTGATCCGCGAGGAGAAAAGGTTCTACGTTAGAAGCAGTCTCATTGGCTGCATTGCATATTAATACGCGGATCGGCGGAAGCAGAATTTGGTCCGTCTCTAAGACAGCGCCATCTCGTAGTGCGGAGACGGACGAGTGCTGCGCCTGCGCTTTTGTGCTTAGCGGGGCGCGCTCTAGTGGGAAAGTTGTGTACGCGCTGACTACGCAGAACTATGTACACAACAGGATCAGAATACCGTAGCTTAGTCCTGTTCAAACTAATACTCAAGTTTTGTGGTCCTGTCCTCCTCAGTTGCGCGTAATACTACGGTATATTGATAATTTTCACTTATGGACCGTCTGACAGCAACTGAATAAAACACAATTTTAGGGCCATACGCGTTTCGCCTTTATTTTCTGCAAGGCATCATCAGTGGCCTGGAATATGTACATATGTTAGCTATTTTATTTACATTTTTGTCACTGTGCCTATAGGTTATAAACAGTTCTGGTGGTTGCTATTTCCTATTAAGTAGTAATGTTTTGAATTGTACCTACAGGCTGCGTAGACAGTTCCTTACATATTACGCTCCTGTTGCATTTTTGGTGTTGTTCTTCTTTCTGTGAGCGCCAATTTGCTGTTTTTTCCACATTCCACAGCACTATGCACTGAACGCTTGTTTTAATGCAATGTTTTGGTTTCTGTTGCCGACTGTCAAATGTTTTTGCCCAAGATCGAATATTACTGCCAAACTTATGAGTGTAACTATTAAAGTATCTGTGGTCTGTTCGTGTATGCATTTGTGTGTGCGTTTGTGTATGTATGTGTGTGTGTGTGTGTGTGTGTGTGTGTGTGTGTTTTGGTGTGGTATTAATTTAATTTTACTTTATTTTATTGTATTAAGTCGGTACTTATCTTTATTAATGAACATACAGAAACACAGTAGTGAACTCAGTGTCTACAGAAATCTGTCTATTTCGAGTCGGAGCTGCTAGGTCAGCGTCGGCTGACGACAAACAACAACTCTGCCGCGATGAACACACAACTGACTAGCAAGTACACAATTCGGTGGCGAGTATACAACTGAGCGGCGAATGCAGAACTGTCCTAGCGCTCGCGACTCCAGCACTTAAGAAGCCAGCGGCGATTTCCTGTATCGCTGGCGCTGCTTATGCGGACGGCGTCCGGACTTTGATGCTGCCAACCTTTTTGCAGCGGGCTCGGTTGGCATTACTGGCTAGGATATAACACTCCTCCCCCCCAAATCGCCGCACCGTCGTTGAATAATGACGTGGCGAGCGTCGACGGCGGGGGAGGGGTCTGGCCGCAGGCGAAGCAGAAGAGACCGGGGCGGAGACTGTTGTCGGTGGCAGTCCCCGGTCCGCACCCCAGCATTGGCTGCGCGGGGCCTCGGGAAACACCGACTGAAAACCGAGGTCAGGGTGCACGCCTGTGACCACGGGCGCAGCTTCTGGTACTGGACGCGACGTGGCGTCGGGACCCACGAAGAGAGGCAGCGTCTCCTGACGCTGCGTCGACGGCTGCTGAGTGGGCGCCGGACAAGGCGCTACGGTGTCAGACTCCTTGGGGGTGCCCAAGGAAAGCGGCTGCAGGACGGGCTGCACAGCCACCGCTTGGGAAGGCGGCCCGACTGAGGGGTCGACGTCCATCAGCTCCGAAGGCGGTGGCGACTGAGGAGGGACCGCAGGCGCCGGAGCGACCTCCTGGGGCGCTCACGGATGAAGCTGCGCGGGAGGCATCAACGGGACGGGCAGTCGGCGTGGTGGCGGCGACGGCTGCTGCTGCTGCTGCCCAGGGGGCGGCAGCGAAGTCGGAAGGCGCGGCTGGAACCCGCCGCGGACCAAATCTGTGGACAAAGAACGAGCGGCAGAATCCGGGCGGCCAGCGCGGCGCAACTGGTTCTGATGCCTCCTGTGCACCCCAGTAGCACCTCGAACGGTATAAAAACCGCGACCATGGACACTTATCACGGTACCACGTTCCCAACGACGGCGACCGTGATAAACTCTGAAAAAAACGGCGTCGTTGCGCTGAAAACGCGTGCGATGCTCAGAAGCGGCGGGTCGATCCGGGGGGTGCAACAACCGTAGTAGGGTGCGATGACGACGGCCGTGGAGAAGCTCTGCAGGCGAAGGGCCGCCGCGTGGCGTGGTCCGGTACGACGACAGGAACGTGATGAGGGCCTGCTGACGAGAGTGCGTAGCACGAAGGCGGACCATATGATCCTTGAATGTGCGCACAAAACGTTCCGCTGCACCATTCGATTGAGGGTGGAACGGCGGAGTAAGAACATGGCGAATGCCATTGGCAGAACAAAAACTTTCAAATTCAGCAGAGGTAAATTGTGGACCATTGTCAGACACTAAAACTTCTGGAAGACCCTCAATACAAAAAATTGAAGTCAACGCCTGTATAGTTTGTGCAGACGTTGTAGACTGCATGGGCACAACAAACGGAAAATTACTAAATGCATCTATCACGATGAGCCAACGAGAATTCCAATATGGACCAGCGAAATCAATATGTACTCGCTGCCAGGGACCGGCAGGGCGTGCCCACTCAAAATAGCGTTGAGGCGGAGCAGCTTGGTGTTCGGCACACGTCGAACAATCTGTAGACATCTGCGTAATCTGCTTATCAATGCCGATCCATGTACAATGACGGCGGGCCAGCTGCTTGGTGCGGACCACTCCCCAATGACCTTCATGCAACAAGTCGAGGACCTTGGATTGGAGCACTTGGGGAACCACTACACGAAGCTGGTCATTCTCGGTGCGTAACAGCAAAACTCCGTGCGAAACAGACAACAGATGACGTTGCGGATAATAGCGACGAACCACAGGATCCGATATGTCCTTTGCCTTGGACGGCCAACCACGTTGAACAAAACGTAATAGTAAACGCAGATGAGGATCCGTAGCTGTCTCACGTGCCACCTGACGATAATCAATCGGAAAATCCCGGAGGGATTGATGCTCATCGGCGTCAATCTGATGGCAAGAGTCGTCAGAGGAATCGAAAACATCATCCGCAGCAATCGGCAATCTAGAAAGCGCGTCAGCGTTTGCATGCTGAGCTGTAGGGCGATACAGTATCTCATACTGGTATTGTGATAACAAAAGAGCCCAACGTTGTAGTCTCTGAGCTGTCCGCTGAGGAACTGGTTTAGACGGATGAAACAGTGACTTGTGATCTGTTACTAAATAGAATGGTCTACCATAGAGGTAGTGATGGAATTTTGTGACACCGAACACAATAGCCAACGCTTCCTTGTCCAATTGGCTATAATTACACTGAGCTTTGTTTAGCAATTTAGATGCGAACGCAATAGGACGTTCGGTGTTACCGACTCGGTGAGACAACACAGCACCGAGGCCGAAAGAAGAGGCATCACAAGCTAACACCAGAGGCTTGTTAGGGTCGTAATGGACCAGACAACGATCATTCAATAAAGCCTCTTTAAGCTGCTGAAAGGCTGATTGGCAATCAGCTGACCACACAAACGGAACATTCTTACGGCGGAGACGATGCAACGGTGCAGCAATCTGTGATGCATTAGGTATAAACCTAATATAATACGTCAATTTGCCAAGTACTGCTTGCAATTCATGCAGATTGCGAGGGGCGGGCAAATCACGAATAGCTGCTAAATGTGACTGGGAGGGATGAATGCCTTGAGCATTAATAACATGTCCCAGATACTCCATCTCCGTAAGGAAAAATGAACATTTATCGATGTTGCAACGTAGGCCTGCCTGAGACAACACTTTAAACAAACACTCCAAATTACGGAAATGTTCAGCAGGCGTCCGACCGGACACAACAATATCGTCTAAATAGTTGCAACACGATGGGACATTAGCCAGAAGTTGTGACAAAAAACGCTGAAAAACAGCTGGAGCTGACGCACAACCAAAAGGCAAACGCAGAAAACGGAACAACCCCAACGACGTGTTTATGACAAAATACTGTTGTGATTGCTCGTCGAGGGGCAATTGCAAATATGCTTCACGGAGATCAATTTTGGAAAAGAAACGAGCTTCCCCTAACTTATCCATCAGCTCGTCCGGTCTAGGCAAAGGAAAAGAATCAATGACAGTCTGAGGATTCACTGTCGACTTAAAATCAGCACACAAACGTAACTTGCCAGACGGTTTCTTTATAATAACTAAGGGAGAAGCCCACTGGCTCGCTGAAACGGGTTGAATAACACCGTTGTTTTGCCAACGACGAAGTTCATCTTCTACAGGTGCCCGGAGGGCGTGAAGCACCGGACGAGCACGACAAAATCGAGGCTGAGCATTATCTTTTAACGTAATATGAGCGGCAAAGTTCGCAGCACAACCTAGTTCGTCTTTAAATATGTCACTGTATCGTTTACACAAATCGGTTATGCTGTCTTGAGGAACAACAACAGAATTAATTTGCAACACATTGTCTTGGATAGACAGGCCAAACAAGTCAAAACAGTCTAATCCGAAAATGTTTACACTGTCTGTAGCGCGGAGCACTCTGAATGAAACTGTTTTTGTATTGCCACGGAATGTGGCTGGCACGCTACATACACCTAACACAGGAATTTGTTCTCCACTATAAGTAGCCAAAGAATGTTTTGCCGCTGAAAGTTTAGGGCGGCCGATAGCCGCATACGTAGCACTATTGATGAGAGTCACAGACGCACCAGTGTCTAATTGAAAATTGAAGGTCTTATCCTGGATGCGTAGCTTCACAAATAGTTTATTACACTGTCTCTGGATCGGTGCAGTGGAGGCGGAAGACACAAAATCAGCGCGTTTAGCGCGTGTTCGCTGCTTACGACAACTCGTGGGTTGGGCGGGTGGAACAACAACTCCCGCTTCACTTGCAGTCTGTACATTACTTTTTACAGCGTTTGAATTACGCTTGGGTCGCATAGCAGAGGGCTGGGTGGGTGGCTTATTGCGAACAAGTTTATTACCCACACGAACCGTGGAAGAGTCTTTAAACGCGACCTTCGGGGCGGGCTGGCTTTGAAGAACATGAATAACCATGGGCGGGGCAGCACTAGAATTGTTCTTGCGTTTACGCAAACAAACAGTCTGGATGTGTCCTTTCCTTTGACAAAAGTGACAAACCGCGTTTCTTAACGGGCAACGTTCACGAGGATGAGCAAGAACACACTTAGGGCAAGACTTAACTCTATCATTTTGCACACGCGGCTGACGAATGTGTTTCACATGACGCGGCCGGCTAGTGTTTACAGTCTGACTCTGCCGGTGGGGCCGCGGGCGTGGCATAACTTGCTTAGCACAGGCAATTTGAGAAATACATGGCTGATCTAACTCACACTCAGCATAGTCAAAAGTATCTTGGGCTTCAATGATGTTCATCACAGTCTCTAATGACGGGTCAGGCAACTTTAAGATAGCAGCACGAATACGAGAATCTGCAATGTTTTGAGTAATAGCGTCTCGTAGCATGACATCACTGTAGGAAGCTCCACACACACAATTCAA
Source organism: Schistocerca piceifrons (assembly GCF_021461385.2). Classification (NCBI taxonomy): domain Eukaryota; kingdom Metazoa; phylum Arthropoda; class Insecta; order Orthoptera; family Acrididae; genus Schistocerca; species Schistocerca piceifrons. Next base: position 561,639,519 of record NC_060143.1, read on the forward strand.
TCGGCACTGACGGGTGAGGCCCCGTAAATCTGTTAACCACTGTTTATTAGATTGATGTGGCAGTTTCTTTAATCTGAAGAACTTGAATCTTGCTGCTGCCACATGAACTCGCGACTCGAAATACTCAGCAAGCTTGTTAACAACAACGTCATAGTCTAAAGCTTCTGGCTGGGATTCCGGGAACAACTTACAAAGTAGTCGATAGACTTCCACGCCTGCAGTGGAAATTAAATAAAGCTGCCGCTCAGTACCTGTGATTTTGTAGACTGTCATGTGCGTCTGCAACTGCGCGAAATATTCTCGCCATTCTTCGCTTGATGCATCAAAAGCACGGAAGGGTGGTGCTGCCTGTGCTTGTTCCTTTTGTGTTGGAGGATTAGCCGCTTGTTTGGCGATTGCTTCCACCAGACTTTGTATTTGCTGACTCTGTAACAAGATCAACTGTTGTAATTCGGCAGACATAGTGAACACAAATTAAACCAGCCCCCAAAATTTTATCGCTAGAATTAGTACAACCAGAAACAAGTTGAACCAGCCCTGCACACGAGTTCGGAAGACCTCGTCGCCAGTTTTGTGGCGGTGTTCGTAGCGACAAACACTTGGCTGTAGAAATGGCTTACGAAGTCACCGCCACACTTTTAATAGCGGGCGGACCGGTCCGCTGGAACAGTAAACAGAAAGATGAAAACCCAAACACTCTGATTAAATAAAAGTCGGTACTTATCTTTATTAATGAAGATACAGAAACACAGTAGTGAACTCGGTGTCTACAGAAATCTGTCTAGTTCGAGTCGGAGCGGCTAGGTCAGCGTCGGCTGACGACAAACAACAACTCTGGCGCGATGAACACACAACTGACTAGCAAGTACACAATTCGGTGGCGAGTATACAACTGAGCGGCGAATGCAGAACTGTCCTAGCGCTCGCGACTCCAGCGCTTAAGAAGCCAGCGGTGGCGCGCGCAGACTTGCGGCGATTTCCTGTATCGCTGGCGCTGCTTATGCGGACGGCGTCCGAACTTTGATGCTGCCAACCTTTTTGCAGCGGGCTCGGTTGGCATTACTGGCTAGGATATAACAGGAACGGTATTGGTTACTACATGAAATTAAGATGCTCTATTCGTAAGAACAGCACCTAAACATGACGCTGTATGAGACTCATCTAGAATTGGCAAAAAACGTAGGAAACACCGCAGTTTTCATGGCATTAGTAGAAAAAACTGAGCACAACACATACATAGCAATGAAACATTTACAAAACAAACATAAACACAAGATAATGAAACTAACAGTAAAAAAGACGCAAAAATACATTTACATTTTAAATGTGAAACCACATGAACACCAACACACATTCCATCCACGCTTAGTTAACCTAACAGAGACAGAACTACACGAAAACGAAAAATTGCTCTTGGAAAAAGGTTTGAAACACTGCACCAATAGCAAAGTGAACAATCAATACATAGAAAACCTCATAGTAGAAATCGAACACATCCTTACACGTGAAGAACAACAAAATAATTGTGAAATAAACATAGGACTGACAAGAGAACTAGTAAAAGAAGAAATAAAAGGCATAAAAAACAAACACAGCAGACACACAATAAGAACAACCAAACAGAAGCAGCTACTATGAAAAGGTTAAAACAAAAGTTAACAAACAACAACGTATTAATAACAAGAGCAGACAAGGGAAATGTAACAGTACTCATGGGTAAAGAGCAATACATCACAAAAACCAAGGAATACATAAACACCAACGCAATACAAAAACTAAAGTCAGATCCAACTACACGATTCCAGGCAAATGTGAAACGAACACTGAAAAACATTGAACACACACTCACAGACAAACAGAAATACTACTTAACACAGAAAAACCCACAAGCACCAACACTCCGCAGCCAACCGAAAGTACATAAAGACGGAATGCCAATGAGACCTGTTATCAACTTCAATAAAGCCCCAACATACTGCATAGCCAAACACCTCCAAAAGTTAGTTACAAAACACTATAAAGTAGAAAGCAACAGAACAGTGATAAACACAGGAAACCTAATAGAAAACATACAGAACATACAGGTACCACACACAGCATCACTGATTTCATTCGATATAGAAAATATGTATACCTCCATCCCTATCACAGAAACAATAGAAATCATAGAACAAAATCTCTCATCCCACAGCAACCTCACCACAGACGCAATAAAAGAAATAACAGATATGCTCAGACTGACAACTGAACAAAACTACTTTCAGTTTGAGGAAGAATATTATCTACAAACTGATGGACTGCCCATGGGATCCCCAATATCAGGAACACTAGCAAACATTTTCATCAGTCACCTTGAAAATCAGATATTTGATAAGATAACCACGAATGAAAGTTTCAAAATCATATATTGGTACAGATACGTGGATGACATTATCTGTCTGGTAGACGAGCCAAATGAAAAAATAGATGAACTCCATTCAGAAATAAACAAAGCTCATAAGAACATAAAATTCACACTTGAAAAAGAAAAAGAAAATCAAATAAATTTTCTTGACATTACAATTAAAAAAGAAAATGGAAAACATACATTTAACATCTTTAGAAAACCAACAGCCACGGACACAATAATACATTCCACATCCAACCAACCCCAAAGCCAGAAACTTGCAGCACTAAGACACATGTTACATAGATTAAACAGAATCCCACTCAGCAAGAGAAACTATGAACAAGAAATTAACACGATCATACAAATAGCTAGGAACAACGGGTATGACACACATGTGGTACACAGGCTCAATCAAAAAATAAAACACAAATAAAAAACAAACGCAACATTTCCACAATACAAAAGAACTCACAAGCTGAAAACTTACAAACACCCTGAACAAACACACACAATGACAACACCACACAGAAAAGAACCAGATGGTACACCATGACCTACACACTTAAACTAACACACAGAGTTGCAAACATCCTAAAGAGATAGGGCTTAAAAATAGCATATAAGTCTGGGCAAACCCTTCAATCACACCTAAGCCAGCCAGCTACCAGGAAGGACAAATTCCAACAATCAGGAATATATAAAATTGAATGTCAAAGTTGTGATGCAGTATACATAGGCATGACATGCAGGAATTTTGAAACAAGATACAAAGAACATATCAGATGTTGGAAGTATGGAACAAACCATTCCACATTTGCAGAGCATTTAAAACACTACAACCATCATCCTACAGACATGGAACAAGAAATGAAAAGAATGAGAATAAGCAACCATGACAAACATCTTATACAAATGCAAGAAAACTTCCACATCCAGAAAGCCATAACAGAAAACAAACATGTGATAAATGAACAAACACACATCAGCACAGGCTCCCTACTACACTTAATAAAGGAAATGATAACATAATATATATATATATATATATATATATATATATATCTATATATATATATATACAACACCAAAATACAGACAGACACACACACACACACACACACACACACACACACACACAGCCCACGCCCACCAAAAAAAAAAATTACACAACACCAAAATACAGACAAACACACACACACACACAGCACAAAAAAATACATATCACACCAAAACACACACACACACACACATACACAGGACAAAAACAAAAATAAATAAATAAATACAATAAAATAAAATTAAATTAAATTAATACCACACCAAAACACACACACACACACACACACACACACACACACACAGATACACAGACGCACCCACAAATGCATACACGAACAGACCACAGATACTTCAATAGTTACACTCATAAGTTTGGCAGTAATATTCGATCTTTTGCAAAAACATTTGACAGTCGGCAACAGAAACCAAAACATTGCATTAAAACAAGCGTTCAGTGCATAGTGTTGTGGAATGTGAAAAAAACAGCAAATTGGCGCTCATAGAAAGAAGAACAACGCCAAAAATGCAACAGGAGCGTAATATGTAAGAAACTGTCTACGCAACCTGTAAGTACAGTTCAAAACATTACTACTTAATAGGAAATACCAACCACTAGAACTGTTTATAACCTATAGGCACAGTGACAAAAATGTAAATAAAATAGATAACATATGTACATATTCCAGGCCACTGATGATGCCTTGCAGAAAATAAAGGCGAAACGCGTATGGCACTAAAATTGTGTTTTATTCAGTTGCTGTCAGACGGTCCTTAAGTGAAAATTATCAATATACCGTAATACTCAAGTGTTCATAAACCCTGTCGATGCAATAAAACACGTCACATGAAAAGCTTTCTTAACATTATATATGAAGTTAGTATATGTTCCCGAAAGAACAGATACCATTGATGACCGTGCAACTTCTCTAGAATGAAATGATAATTAAATCGACACCCTAGCTGCGAACAGGCGTTGATATACATCATTGGAGATATGTTGAAAATGTGTGCCCTGATTGGAACTCGAACCCATATCTCCTGCTTACATGGCAGACGCTCTATCCATCTGTTCTTTCGGGAACAAATACTAGCTTAATATATAGTTAATATATGGCTACCCGGCCATTGACCTTCTTGTGCGAACGCACATGCTATGCCACAACTCGTACAGGACTTGGTAGATTAATCAGCCACGAGTAATGAGTGTGATGGGCAAACATCTATTAGGCGCACTACGAATGTAGTGGTGTGGACATGTTGGGAATGTGGGTCTTACGAGGACCGTGCAAGGGCTAAGTCCCTGCAGGCGCCGAATCCTCTGTGCGCTCGGTGGCTCAGATGGATAGATCGTTTGCCATGTAATCGGTAGGTCCTGAGTTCGAGTTCCAGTCGGGGCATACATTTTCAACATGTTCCCAATGATGTATATCAACACCTGTTTGCAGCTAGGGTGCCGACTTAATTATCATTTCTTTCTTAACGTTGTATTTATTATAATGTCAGTGGCCGCATGCCCAGTGTACTAGGTATGTGTAGAACCACATCGCTCCGGTGACATGTTTTCAGCGGCTGAAGACGTTTACGTATGGGCTAAAATGATAGCTTGGTGTAAGAAGATTTCGCGGCATCTGGTAAGACGAATGTGGCCTCTTGTTTTCAGTTCCAAGATAGGTCTTTGCCCAAAAGGACCATACAGTATCTATCACAAACGAATTCTTTTTCCACTAGTCAAGAGGTTATTGCCGATAAGTGTTTCCAGCCATTACCGTTATTGCTCCTAGGAGTTCTTAAGATTTATTGAAATTTATTTTACTGAGACTGTTTCTAAATGTGATGTTTAAAGATTCTGCATTCCTCTTCAACTTTTAGACACCTGAAAAATGTCACGTCTAGTCTTAAGAGAAATCACATGTTTTTAAATATATCAGTGTCTTGAGGGCACCATGTATTTAAAATGCCTGCTTTCGGTTCCCTGCGTTAAAATCAACAAATCTTCTACGAAACATTTACCAGGTCCATGTTGTGAAACCTTGTAAAAATCCAGTTTGTAGCAAATACATTTTCCATTCGCTTTGTTTGTTATTTTACTTAATCTGAGTGTATTACCCTTTACGATGCGGTTTTCTATGTCAAAACGTTGCGAATTTCCAAGACGCTGTTAAAAAACCAAAAGATACGACTCTACTGCTCTACACACTGATGACCCACAACATTATAACTAACTCAATTGTTCAAAATGACAGTCACAATCGCATTATTTATTTTGCCGCCAAGCGATTTCAACCCGCGATGGGGTCATCTTCAGGCCATTTACACCATTTGGTCGCTCGCTGGAGTCGTCACCCTGCCTCTGTACGGTTGGTAACACAACAGTGCACAGGCAGGGTGACGACTCCAGCGAGCGACCAAATGGTGTAAATGGCCTGAAGATGACCCCATCGCTGGTTGAAACCGCTTGGCGGCAAAATAAATAATGCGATTGTGACTGTCATTTTGAATAATTGATTGTAAGTAAATTAATCGCTGTTTATCTTCATACAACTATGTTGTCTAAAAATTATGACTAACTGCTAAAAGGCATGTTCGTTCGCCTTTGATACGTAACACAGTCGCAGTATATTTTGTAGCATGGACTGGAGAAGTCCTCGGCACGTGTCTGAAGGCGTGTGGCGCCAGGTGTCCACGCACATTTCACGCAATTCAGTAAACCATCCGCCGGTGGCTTATGGGCTGCCAGCTGTCCCTTGATAGCGCACCACATGTGTTCCATCGAGTTCAGATCAGGCCACTGACTTGGTCAAAACATCAACGCGAGTCCATTGTCATGCTGCTCAAATTCTGCCCCTGTCATACTGGCAGTTATTCGGATGGAAAGTACACTCATGTTCAGAAAAAAGAGAACACCTTAAACGACTAGAGATAGGACGTTCATATTTGCAGGACATGTACGTTAGTATGTTATGCATAATGATTAGCATTTCAGTCACCTCGGTTGAGCATGTGTCCAGTTGTCTAGTATGCACAAGGACCTTCTTGGTCCCTGATACCTTGTTCCACGCATCGATGCGTGTAAGGCGTGCATGGCGCCCTTGTAGATAGCTATCCACGCTGCATTTACCAGGTTCCATAGTTTATCTGTTGTGGTCGGCACTGGGTCACAGCGCTGCATCTGTCGTTTCAACATATTCCCCAATTTTCGATTGGAGACAAGTCCGGTGCTCTAGTCAGCCAGGGAAAAAGACTGATATCATTTGACCCCAAGAAGGCACGTGTTCGTGCAGCAACATGTGGTCGTGCATTGTCTTGCTGAAAAGTGGCGTCTGGGGTGTTGTACAGATAGGGTATGGCTACGGGTCGCAGAATGTCGTTCACGTAGGTCACTCTTGTCACAGTAGCCTAGACACGCACGAACTGTGATTTGTGTTTGAACCCAACACAACCTCACATCATAAGTCTTTCAATTGGCGCTGTATGTCTTGCGCGAATGCAGTCACTGTGGTGTCGCTCCCCCCTGTCTGCGGCGAAACAAAATGCGGCCATCATTTTCAAACAACGAAAACCTGAATTCTTCCGAAAGCGCTATCTGATCCCATTTCTGTCCCAAGAGACGTCGCTCCATACACCATTGATGTTTAGCATGTTTCTGCACATTCGTCAAAAGTAGGCGGAGAAGTGGACGACGATTCCGTAACCTATACCGTAATAAATGGCGACAGAATGTCACCTCTGATAGTGTACGATGTGTTCCACTGTTCCACTGTTGTTCCAGAGCCGAGGAGGACGCAGAACTGTCCCCCAATGCCATTCGGGATGGTGTGTCGATCTTCTCGGGGGGTGGTCTTGGGTGGTGCGACCTTTCCGTGAACCATTCTGTACACACTCGTTGTACTGCCGAAAAACTTCGTTCCACGCGAGAAGCAATTTCAATGCGTCACATCCTCTCAAGCCAGTAATGTGCCCTCTTTCAAACTCACTGATTTGACGGTAAGGTTCCCGCATACCTCTGCGAGGCAACCTGCACGTCTGTTCAAGTCACTCATCCATTATTTCGGTTTACAGCGACAACGAGAGCCGCAGGTATATTTTAACGTTAGGTGATGCTACGCCGCGATGTCGATGTTGACCTTGAACGCGCGGGCCGACTTGGTTGATATGCTAATCATTTCTGCAGAACATAGTAATGTACATGTCCTCTGAAAATGAACGTCCTGTCTCAAGTCGTTCAAGGTGTTCTGTTTTTTTCTGAATATGACTGTACCATCGCCTTCGGGGAAGACATCAGGCATGAAGACAAGCAGATGCTCCGCAGTAATGTTCACCCAATTATGCTGATGGAAGATGCTGTCGCCTTGGAGAAAGAAATCAAGCATAAAGGATGCAGGAGGTCCGCAATAATCTCTGCCTCGGAGCTCCATAATCAGCAATGTGCCCTGAACAGTGTGGTCGGAAAAGCTTGAGCCTGTCAGGTCTGTCGCAGACAGCCGCCGATCTTGCTTTACAGAGCGGCCAGGACTCAGAGCTTAAAGTTCTCTGACGAAGCGTAATCATCTAAGACTTTATGGATTACTTATGGATTCACCGTCCTTATGTTACTTCCCTTGGATTCTCACGACAGTAGCACTCCAAGATCCGACTAGCTCCACTGGTCGCGAGACGTTTAATCCCAGGAGCCGGTCGGTAATAACCTTCGACTGGTCAGCATGGCTCAGGTCAGTGGATGTCTCTGTTTGTGGCCCATAGCAACGCTATGATGATCTCCCACTCGTCTCTCTTCTGATTATGAACGTTGCTTACTGTGTGATGTCCCTCCATCCCCAGCGTCTGCAGCTCGTGGTCTAGTGGCTAGCGTTGCTGCCTTAGGATCGCATGGTCCTGGGATCGATTCCCAGCCGGGTCGGGGATTTTATCCTCCCGGGGACTACCCAGTCATCATCATTCGGGTAGTGGCGAGATTACAGGGATATTACAAATGATTGAAGCGATTTCATAAATTCACTGTAGCTCCATTCGTGGACATATGGTCACGACACACTACAGATACGAAGAAAAACTCAAAGTTTTGTTCGGCTGAAGCCGCACTTCAGGTTTCTGCCGCCAGGCCAGGAAGTGGGAGTATACGTCTACCTGTCAGGAGTCAAAGCAGGAATAGCACAATGGGGTGTAGGGCTTTACATGGCCTCCACGCTCTCCCGACTTAACCCCATCCGATTTCTTTCTGTGGGGTTATGTGAAACATTCAGTGTTTAGACCTCCTCTACCAAGAAACGTGCCAGAACTGTGAGCTCGCATCAACGATGCTTTCGAACTCATTGATGGGGACATGCTGCACCGAGTGCGAGAGGAACTTGATTATCGGCTTGATGTCTGCCGAATCACTAAAGGGGCACATATCGAACATTTGTGAATGCCTAAAAAAACTTTTTGAGTTTTTGTATGTGTGTGCAAAGCATTGTGAAAATATCTCAAATAATAAAGTTATTGTAGAGCTGTGAATTCGCTTCAATCATTTGTAATAACCCTGTATATTGGAAAGATTGGAACGCGTAGGGGAACTGATGACAACGATGTTGAGATCCCCATAAACCAATATCGGTCGGCCGTAGTGGCGGAGCGTTTCTAGGCGTTTAAGTCTGGAACCGCCTTGGGCATGGATGTGTGTGACGTCCTTAGGTTATTTAGGTTTAAGTAGTTCTAAGTTCTAGGGCCCCCCACGAACCATGGACCTTGCCGTTGGTGGGGAGGCTTGCGTGCCTCAGCGATACAGATAGCCGTACCGTAGGTGCAACCACAACGGAGGGGTATCTGTTGAGAGGCCAGACAAACGTGTGGTTGCTGAAGAGGGGCAGCAGCCTTTTCAGTAGTTGCAAGGGCAACAGTCTGGATGATTGACTGATCTGGCCGTGTAACAATAACCAAAACGGCCTTGCTGTGCTGGTACTGCGAACGGCTGAAAGCAAGGGGAAACTACAGCCGTAATTTTTCCCGAGGGCATGCAGCTTTACTATTTGATTAAATGATGATGGCGTCCTCTTGGGTAAAATATTCCGGAGGTAAAATAGTCCCCCATTCGGATCTCCGGGCGGGGACTACTCAAGAGGATGTCGTTATCAGGAGAAAGAAAACTGGCGTTCTACGGATCGGAGCCTGGAATGTCAGATCCCTTAATCGGACAGTAGGTTAGAAAATTTAAAAAGGGAAATGGATAGGTTGAAGTTAGATATAGTGGGAATTAGTGAAGTTCGGTGGCAGGAGGAACAAGACTTCTGGTCAGGTGACTACAGGGTTATAAACACAAAATCAAATAGGGGTAATGCAGGAGTAGGTTTAATAATGAATAGGAAAATAGGAATGCGGGTAAGCTACTACAAACAGCATAGTGAACGCATTATTGTGGCCAAGATAGATACGAAGCCCACACCTACTACAGTAGTACAAGTTTATATGCCAACTAGCTCTGCAGATGACGAAGAAATTGAAGAAATGTATGATGAAATAAAAGAAATTATTCAGATTGTGAAGGGAGACGAAAATTTAATAGTCATGGGTGACTGGAATTCGAGTGTAGGAAAAGGGAGAGAAGGAAACATAGTAGGTAAATATGGATTGGGGCTAAGAAATGAAAGAGGAAGCCGCCTGGTAGAAATTTGCACAGAGCACAACATAATCATAACTAACACTTGGTTTAAGAATCATGAAAGAAGGTTGTATACATGAAAGAACCCTGGAGATACTAAAAGGTATCAGATAGATTATATAATGGTAAGACAGAGATTTAGGAACAAGGTTTTAAATTGTAACACATTTCCAGGGGCAGATGTGGACTCTGACCACAATCTATTGGTTATGACCTGTAGATTAAAACTGAAGAAACTGCAAAAAGGTAGGAATTTAAGGAGATGGGACCTGGATAAACTGAAAGAACCAGAGGTTGTACAGAGTTTCAGGGAGAGCATAAGGGAACAATTGACAGGAATGGGGGAAAGAAATACAGTAGAAGAAGAATGGGTAGCTTTGAGGGATGAAGTAGCGAAGGCAGCAGAGGATCAAGTAGGTAAAAAGACGAGGGCTAGTAGAAATCCTTGGGTAACAGAAGAAATATTGAATTTAATTGACGAAAGGAGAAAATATAAAAATGCAGTAAATGAAGCAGGCAAAAAGGAATACAAACGTCTCAAAAATGAGATCGACAGGAAGTGCAAAATGGCTAAGCAGGGATGGCTAGAGGACAAATGTAAGGTTGTAGAGGCCTATCTCACTAGGGGTAAGATAGATACTCCCTACAGGAAAATTAAAGAGACCTTTGGAGATAAGAGAACGACTTGTATGAATATCAAGAGCTCAGATGGAAACCCAGTTCTAAGCTAAGAAGGGAAAGCAGAAAGGTGGAAGGAGTATATAGAGGGTCTATACAAGGGCGATGTACTTGAGGACAATATTATGGAAATGGAAGAGGATGTAGATGAAGATGAAATGGGAGATATGATACTGCGTGAAGAGTTTGACAGAGCACTGAAAGACCTGAGTTGAAGCAGGGTCCCCGGAGTAGACAACATTCCATTGGAACTACTGACGGCCTTGGGAGAGCCAGTTCTGACAAAACTCTACCATCTGGTGAGCAGGATGTATGAAACAGGCGAAATACCCTCAGACTTCAAGAAGAATATAATGATTCCAATCCCAAAGAAAGCAGGTGTTGACAGATGTGAAAATTTTCCGAGCTATCAGTTTAATAAGTCACAGCTGCAAAATACTAACACGAATTCTTTACAGACGAATGGAAAAACTAGTAGATGCCAACCTCGGGGAAGATCAGTTTGGATTCCGTAGAAACACTGGAACACGTGAGGCAATACTGACCTTACGACTTATCTTAGAAGAAAGATTAAGCAAAGGCAAACCTACGTTTCTATCATTTGTAGACTTAGAGAAAGCTTTTGACAATGTTGACTGGAATACTCTCTTTCAAATTCTAAAGGTGGCAGGCGTAAAATACAGGGAGCGAAAGGCTATTTACAATTTGTACAGAAACCAGATGGCAGTTATAAGAGTCGAGGGACATGAAAGGGAAGCAGTGGTTGGGAATGGAGTAAGACAGGGTTGTAGCCTCTCCCCGATGTTGTTCAAACTGTATATTGAGCAAGCAGTAAAGGAAACAAAAGAAAAATTCGGAGTAGGTATTAAAATTCATGGAGAAGAAATAAAAACTTTGAGGTTCGCCGATGTCATTGTAATTCTGTCAGAGACAGCAAAGGACTTGGAAGAGCAGTTGAATGGAATGGACAGTGTCTTGAAAGGAGGATATAAGATGAACATCAACAAAAGCAAAACAAGGATAGTGGAATGTAGTCTAATTAAGTCGGGTGATGCTGAGGGAATTAGATTAGGAAATGAGGCACTTAAAGAAGTAAAGGAGTTTTGCTATTTGGGGAGCAAAATAACTGATGATGGTCGAAGTAGAGAGGATATAAAATGTAGGCTGGCAATGGCAAGGAAAGCGTTTCTGAAGAAGAGAAATTTGTTAACATCCAGTATTGATTTAAGTGTCAGGAAGTCATTTCTGAAAGTATTCGTATGGAGTGTAGGTATGTATGGAAGTGAAACATGGACGATAAATAGTTTGGACAAGAAGAGAATAGAAGCTTTCCAAATGTGGTGCTACAGAAGAATGTTGAAGATTAGATGGGTAGATCACATAACTAATGAGGAAGTATTGAATAGGATTGGGGAGAAGAGAAGTTTGTGGCACAACTTGACCAGAAGAAGGGATCGGTTGGTAAGACATGTTCTGAGGCACCAAGGGATCACCAATTTAGTATTGGAGGGCAGCGTGGAGGGTAAAAATCGTAGAGGGAGACCAAGAGATGAATACACTAAGCAGATTCAGAAGGATGTAGGTTGCAGTAGGTACTGGGAGATGGAAAAGCTTGCACAGGATAGAGTAGCATGGTGAGCTGCATCAAACCAGTCTCAGGACTGAAGACCACAACAACAACAACAAGTTCTAGGGGACTGATGACCTCAGATGTTCACTCCCATAGTGCTCAGAGCCATTTGAACCATTTGAAAACAATATCATCATCGGCATCCAAGCCCAGCAAGCGGTGTTCAATTTCTGGGTCAATACAAATTTTTTCAGTCAGTGCAATATACGAGGGGAAGTCAGAAAGTGAAAAGACTTTTGCAGTTTCTCGCCGTAGAGCTTGATAACACTGCTGCTAGCTAGGGCTGAAGTATTGTGGTCTGTAACAATTCTATATAACGTGTCACTCTTACTCCCACATTGGTCGTTGTAATGCTGCAGATCGTGAAACTTGGCAGCTCCATTGTCGATTTAGACCAAGCAGGAAATGAGGGCAGTGATTCACTATTTGCTTGCCGAAGGTGTTAAACCTGCGAAAATTATTCGTCGAATGCAAGGGCAGTATGGTGACAGCTGTTTACTGCGAAGCGAGATCTACGATTGAATAGAGGTTTCAATCAGGAAAGGAGTTCTCTACGCGATGATGAAAGTTCGGGCAGGCCGTTGATGCCAACAGTTGATGACTTTTTAGGAATCGTTGAGGATATGGTGATGAAAAACAGACGAATCACAGTGGACAAAATAGCCAATACTTTACACATAGATCACGGTTCAGCGTAATCCATCTCATACGGCAAGCTGCATTTTCGGAAAGTGTGTGCAGAGTGCGCGCCGAAATAATTGTCAGCTCAGCATAAGGCGCAAAGGATGGACATATCTCGTAAACATTTGGGCATTTATCATCGCGAAGGAGATGAATTTTTACAGCACATCGTGACCGTAGACGAAACGTGGATGCAGTACCAGGAATCGGAAAGGAAGTCTGCGAGCATGTTTCGGAAACATCCATCATCACCAGAAGTTAAGAAATTTAAACGTCAGCCACCAGCCGGTAATATTATGCTAACACTATTCTCGGACATGGAAGGGGTGGCAGCTGTTCATTTCAGCACAAGAGGCGAAACAGTAAACAGTTAGAACTATTGTGATGTGTTGCGAACTAAACTGAAACGTGCAGTCCGATCCAGACGTCGCGGAAAACTTCGAAAATGTGTCATTCTGCAGAAAGATAACGCTCGGACAAATTCTGCCGAACGGACGGCCGAAACAATAAAGGGAGTGGGATTCGAACTGCTGGAACACCCGCCATACGGGCCAGACCTAGCTCCAAGATATTTCCATGTGTCTTGACCATTGAAGGTAGCGCTCAGGTGAAGAAGATTTGCAGCCGACGCTGAAGTCATTTATGCGGTGTAAAATTGGTTGCACGTCCAGCCAAAACAGTTTTTTCCGACAGAATCAAAAAAACTTCTGAAATATTGGACAAAGTGCTCGGAGGTTATGTAGAAAAATACTGTATGTTTCAGTTTTCTGTCATTAGAATATATATTTCTTTTCTCAATAGGCCTTTTACTTTTACACTTTCCCTCGTATAATAACATTGCTTTACGTACTTTTGCTAGACGGTTCCAATATTTTTGAGTTCCATACTTGAACAATTTTCATGTCACGGAATATATTGATACGAGAGTCAACATTTGTTACTTCTTTAGTAGGAGCTAGTATGTATTATTAAAAATGAGTTAGTGTCAGTCTTTGCATTTCTGCTTATGTTCTGAACTAGATGTTGCAAGAAGTGGTTGTGCCTGTAAGAGCCATGCAAAATGAAACTGATTTCACATTTATCATTAAAAGTGCTCGGTAAATTTTTGATTTTTAACTTGGTCTATATATTATGACTTTCATTCTGGAATTCTTCTTCGGGATACTTCTTTCGCGGTGCACCATGGACTTTTGGAAGAGGTTAACAGATCTTACTATTTTTAGGAGAAAGTCATTTTATTCTTAGTCCACTGTATATGCAGTTACATGTGACGTCCCACTAAAATATATGTTGTTATATTGAAAATTAATTCAAAGAGCTGAACGAAATTAACGCGCAGACTTCGACTCTTCGATAGAAGAATGATACTTTGTTGCGCTTTTGCAAATCATTTCCCAACCAAATGCACCCTGTTATTAGCGATTTTGAAAGGAGTGCAGGGAAAAGGTTACCATGAATGGGGCTGAGAGCGAGAATAATTAATGGTTTATAAAATGAACCTTTAATTAACACAAAACCTTTAATTCTCAGAGCATACATTGCGCTTCACGAAAAATACTTAATTGACATGATTTCTGAAAATGAAATCGGGAATAACATGAACAACATCTTTAACATCGGTGTGTGAATCTCTTCAGAAGAAATAGGAATATGGGTATGTAGGAAGAGCGTAACTCGGAGTCTCGTGACACACGGTCATTCATGCGACAGAGAACTACGGACGTATTTACAGAATGTATTCACTTTATCATAACCTGCCGTCAAGGCGGGGTAAGGGGTGGAGATGAGTTCGAAAGACAGAAATTGAAAGCCGTTATGATTGACAAAATCTTAGTAATGGCAATGAATACAAGCCTATCGGTGTATGGGTTATTTATTGTTCTGTTTATACATATGTGCTTTTTTTTTAAATCGTGTTGTTTCTGTAATTTTTATTGTGATGTTATGAGCCATACGCTAAATAAATAAATAAATGGGTGTTCATTGTATTCATGGTGATGAGCGTGATGCAATTAAATGGGCCTGCTGTGCGTTGGTAGCAGTTTCTGACCAAGTCGTAGAAATTTAGTACAATTGGTAAAGATCGACACTCAGAAATCTGGGTACATTTAGACGTACTCGTTCTGCTGAGTGGGATAGCAACTATTCTAATAGCCAGTTAACGAGGGGGAATAACTCCACTCAAAACACATATGGTGACTGATACTATACCGATTTAAAAGACTGGAATAATCAAAATTTAAAAAAACGGAAGTTACAGAAAATTCGCTTACGGCGATAAATGAAGTGAATACTTTGAGAAATTTGCTCAATGGTAACTCGATACGAAGTTACCACTCGTAGCTTGCAAAAAGCAAAAGACAGTTATTCAAATATTCACTTTGCATTAAGCAAGTATGGGTCAGCCAACCAGTAACCTTAGCACCAACTTGTCAATTCAATTAGCGATTGTGCTGAGGACACGGGTTCAGCATCAGTGCTACCAGAAAGCATGAACATCAAAGACCGCGTTAAGGCGACAAAAGTATTGAAGTAAAACTGCGACCCGCACTCACATCCTTATAGAGCCACCACCATTTGCTCAGCGCCTTGTTGATAACTTGGGTCCATGGCTTCGTCTCGTCTGCGCCACACTAGAACCCTATCGTAAGCTCTTACCAGTTGAAATCGGGACTCATATGACCAGGCCACAGTTTACCAGTTGTCTAGGGTCCAGCTGATACGTCCACAAGTCCAGGAGAGGCGCTGCAGGCTATGTCGTGCTGTTAGCAAAGGCATTTGCGTCGGTCACCACATTGCCCTAGCGAATACGTTCGTCGTGCTTCACACTTTTCATTTCTGCTGTTATGCCACGCAATGTTGCTTATCTGTTAGTATTGACAATCCTGCGCAAATGTCGCTGCTTTCGGTCGTTAAGTGAACGCCGTCAGCCGGCCGGAGTGGCCGTGTGGTTCTAGGCGCTGCAGTCTGGAACCGAGCGACCGCTACGGTAGCAGGTTCCAATCCTGCCTCGGGTATGGATATGTGTGATGTCCTTAGGTTAGTTAGGTTTAATTAGTTCTAGGTTCTAGGCGACTGATGACCTTAGAAGTTAAGTCGCATAGTGCTCAGAGCCATTTGAACGCCGTCGGCCACTGTGTTGTCGGCGGTGTGAGGTAATGCCGAAATGTGCTATTCTCGGCAGATAGTTGACCTGTGGATCTCGGAATACTGAACTCTCCAACGATTTTCGAACTGCAGTGCCCGATATGTCTAGTTCTTGTCACCATTCAGCGTCCAAAGTATGTTAATTCTCGTTGTGAGGCCATAATCACGACGCTAACGTTTTCACACGCATCACCTGTGTACAAATGATAGTTTGTCCAATGCACTGCCCTTTTATACCTTGTGTATGCGATATTACAGCCCTCTGTATATGTGCACGTCACTATCTCACTACTTTTGCCGACTCATTTTATTTTAACAATTAGTTCAACTTAACACATTAATTACCTTCAGTGCAAAACGAAAATTTATCTGATTCCTGGTACACTGAAGCATACGGTATGCGTCCTCCGAGGATCACAAAATCCTCACCGCTGTTTCATCAGGAATTGTCCAGAAATATCGTAACCAAGAGCCGTTCGCTGCCGGCGTCAGACTTTTTTTTTAAACTCGTGTATGTGTGTTTGTGTGTGTGTGTTGGACCAGAAGGAAAGTTTGTAACAGAGCCATTCGGTACATGGTCAATGTAAGACGCTAAAAAGACTGGATAAATACTGTACTACACCAAGGCGGTTACAGGGCTTGTCTTAACCGGAGTCAATGGATAATTTCCAGGCTTTTACACAGAAAAGAAACTACCGGTATACATGCACACTCAATTATACATATATGAACACATCACAGACCTTATTCATGTGTACATTCAAGAAAATCAAATAGGCTGCCTATATGAGTCACAAATAAAACAAACTGACTGTACTAATTTTTTCTCCAAGAACAGGTTCAAAAATGGTTCAGATGTTCTGAGCACTATGGGACTTAACATCTTAGGTCATCAGTCCCCTAGAACTTAGAACTACTTAAACCTAACTAACCTAAGGACATCACACACATCCATGCCCGAGGCAGGATTCGAACCTGCGACCGTAGCAGTCCCGCGGGTCCGGACTGCAGCGCCTAGAACCGCACAGCCACCGAGGCCGGCCCAAGAACAGGAAAGAAGTATAATAAAGGATAGCAGAAATCAAAGGTAAGCTGAGACAATGTATGAAAAATATTACACCATTTGTCGGGAGAGGAACTAATGCAGGAATTGTTTTTATAACATAACAATAGGAACCAGTAATCTTATTTATTTTCTCCAACATAACTTCGAGCTGGTCACGGGAGGAAATCCTAGTTTCTGTAGAAATTACTGATTATTATATCTACACATTACTGGACAAAAACTGAAGGTAGATAACTTCTTGGTTCACGAAACCAAACTAATAACAAATAACAAACAATATTCAGTACGAGGATGTTTGAAACAGGGGTCATAAATGTTATATATCATCTTAAAGTTTAAGAGAAAATCGTACAGAACTTCAGAATACAACAACAAAAATTAATTGTTTCCTAACTACATCAAAACTCAATAGTCTACTAGACAAGACCAGTAGGTCAGTGGATTACACATTGTGTGCAATATCGCAACCCATGTGTGAGGAATTTAGCACTTTTGTGATACAAAAATTTTAACACCAGCACATTAGTGGCCAATGGGGAGAGGGCAGGGGTTACACTTGGTTTGTTAAGGCGGTGGACATCGCTTCCTAAGGCAGCCTTGATGGTGACCCTCGCGAGAAGAAAACATAGCACTGATGCGACTTTGTTGGAGTCTCACTTATCAACCCACAAAAAGCCACTCCCCTACACATGTAAGCACGCTGCCGACCCATTGAGTTGGAAGTCATCTTTCTCAATCCCTCCCTGATCCTAACTGCGTCAATATCGTCTAGATCCAATCAAAGATTAGAGCCAGCCAATATTTATGCCATTTTCCGTTGCCTGCTACCTATCTTCTCTTGCAAGAAATGTTTTCAAGAATCCACACAAATACCATTCACTAGAATGCTCATGCGTGATGAGTGTTTCGTTAGTGGCGTTCAAGTTCCTACTGGTTAAAGTATTTCATCATTGTCGATAGGTTTCCTGTGTATGGTAGATATCATCACACAGGTATTTAACTTCTTCATTCAATTGAATCTGCTTTCGCCTTAACGGTGAACAAAATTCATATCATTGTTACTGAAAGGAAAGCTGCGTGGTTCGAGGCGCCATGTCACGGACTGCACGACCTCTCCCACGGGAATTGGTGTGTGTGTGTGTGTGTGTGTGTGTGTGTGTGTGTGTGAGTGTGTGTGTGTGTGTGTGTGGGTGTGTTGGTGTGTGTGTGTGTGTGTGTGTGTGTGTGTGTGTTGGTGAGTGTTGGTGTGTGTGTGTGTGTGTTGGTGAGTGTTGGTGTGTGTTGGTGTGTGTGTGTGTGTGTGTGTGTGTGTGTGTGTGTGTGTGTGTGTGTGTGTGTGTGTGTGTGTTGGTGTGTGAGTTGGTGTGTGTGTGTGTGTGTGTGTGTGTGTGTGTGTGTGTGTGTGTGTTGGTGTGCATGTGTGTGTGTTGGTGAGTGTTGGTGTGTGTGTGTGTGTGTGTGTGTGTGTGTGTGTGTGTGTGTGTGTGTGTGTGTTGGTGTGTGTGTGTGTGTGTGTGTGTGTGTGTGTGTGTGTGTGTGTGTGTTGGTATGTGTGTTTTGGTGTGTGTTGGTGTGTGTGTGTGTGTGTGTGTGTGTGTGTGTGTGTGTGTGAGTGTGTGTGTGTGTGTGAGTGTGTGTGTTGGTGTGTGGGTATGTGGGTGTGTGTGTTGGTGTGTGTGTGTGTGTGTGTGTGTGTGTGAGTGTGTGTGTGTGTGTTGGTGTGTGTGTGTGTGTGTGTGTGTGTGTGTGTGTGTGTGTGTGTGTGTGTGTGTGTTTTGGTGTGTGTGTGGGTGTGTGTTTTGGTGTGTGTGTGGGTGTGTGTGTTGGGGTGTGTGTGCGTGTGTGTTGGAGTGTGTGTGTGTTGAGGTGTGTGTGTGTTGGGGTGTGTTGTCTAGGGACCGATGACCTCAGCAGTCTGGTCCCTTAGGAATTCACACCCACCCACCCACCCACCCACACACACACACACACACACACGCTGAAAATGGAAAACATTCAGATAATGTTTATGACGTATTCACCAATGAGTCTCACTAATGTACGTGCATGCGAATACCATACCGAGGCAAAACATGCCTCCTGAACTCACAGTCCCACTCCAAGAACAGTACCTGAGCATTTCACCGTGTACCCATAATTCACAACAACCTGCGGACGACCGTGAGACGCCCGCTTAACTCGCAGGGCAGAATAGGTGAATAGGATTGCGGAAAGGGCCAAACAAGGTGTCGCTCAGGTTCACTCAAAACTGTAATTTATTATAATTTAATAACACATTTACAAACCAAAGCGGCCCATAGCTGAACCATTACCAAATGCAACTCTTTGACGGCTGAACGCTTCCAGACAAGAAATTTTAAAAATCAACCAGATTAAAATGCAATTAAAATAGCAAATAAAATAATTTAAAAAACATGTCAAAGCTAGGTGGAAAGCCTCAAGCCAAGGCAGATAGAACAAACATATGCAAGGAGCAATACAAACGCCTGAAGGCCACAATTAAGTTTCAAAATTTTAAAATATATTACCATAATTTTTTAAAGGCAGAAGACCGCAATGTTTAAGCTTGAAATATAATTTTAAGAATAGAGTTGCCAGGCTGAAAGCCCACAATTAACTTTGCAATAATATAACCATAAGCCTTAATTTTTAAGTAGGTGAAAACAGGTAATTCTAAACCGATAGGAAAGACAATAAAGACAATGGTGCTCAGAAGCCTCCAGGGAGGTCGGCCTGCCCTCGTTCACTTAGGTGAGACAGGTGGTGAGCCCAGCTACAGTTGATCCGTCGGAAGCCAACCAGGAGACAGCCACGGACCGACCGACACAACGACTTGCTTGCCATCAATCAGTACATGAGAACTCAAACACAAAAGGTTACGAACGTGATAATCCACAATGAAGTATGTATTAGCTGTTAAAATTACACACCATGTTGGACAACGACAACAAGTGAGGAAAATACGTTAGTGGCCAGGGCAGGTAACCGGAACACTAACAGCCACAACGCAGAAAATTTCGTTGGTACACTTGAATTGTAGTCAACCAATACAGTTAATTGCACGGCATGACGGCTAAATTTCAGCAATAGAGACACTCGGTGCTGCTCACAGGAAAACCTCCCCAACAGCGAACCACCGAAACGAACCATACAACATGAGCTGACGTGCCTTGGATAGTTGAAACCCCTACTCAACTTCGACGTCCTGGGTAGGTGAACCACGAAGCTCGTAGCGATCAGACAGCTCCGCACACGCTCCGACACCACGCAGAGACCGCCAGCGGACCCAGCCGACTGCACCGCGCGGAGATAACGTCCCTGGTCCGCAGCAACCGACCAACTCCTCTCAGAATGCCGACAACATCTAAAATCGTCATCAGTGGAAACAACGGCAACTACACACACAACCTGACAAACACTTGCACGAAGAGTCCGGCCGCGGTGGCCGTGCGGTTCTAGGGGCTCCAGTCCGGAACCGCAGGACTGCTACGGTCGCAGGTTCGAATCCTGCCTCGGGCATGGATGTGTGTGATGTCCTTAGGTTAGTTAGATTTAAGTAGTTCTAAGTTCTAGGGGACTGGTGACCTAAGATGTTAAGTCCCATAGTGCTCAGAGCCATTTGTACCATTTTGATCTTGCACGAAGACATGATTGATACCCAACAGTAACGAAGCACACACGAAGATAACCTGAAGTCGATGCACACACACAGCCGACTCATGAAAGATCGACGAGCCAAAACGCGTCGTCCGGTAGGACGTCCGACCGGCGATCCTCCAAGACCATGGCCCGGCTCAAGTGATGCATGGCGGCAATAGTCCGGCGAGACATGTCGACGCAGAGCTCACTGCTGCTCCAACCCGACTGTACTACTGCCGCATTGCAACTCCCTGACTGGTAGGTCCGGACTGCGCTCCAGACACCTTCCAACCGACTGACAGTCCGAACTCGCGACCCGAACTCACGATAGACAATGACTGGGAAGTAATAGCAGTCGAGCAAAGATATTACGAGAGGGGATATATCGATACGCGCTGGTAGCGCCGGTCACGGCCAGGCAACGCAGCAACTCAGTGACAGTGGTAGGCCTAATTTAAATTAACGTAGTGAGGTGGAAGTACGTTAAAAACTGTGGTGTCACCGCCAGACACCACACTTGCTAGGTGTTAGCCTTTAAATCGGCCGCGGTCCATTACTACACGTCGGACCCGCGTGTCGCCACTGTCAGTGATAGCAGACCGAGCGCCACCACACGGCTGGTCTAGAGAGACTTACTAGCACTCGCCCCAGTTGTACAGCCGACGTTCATAGCAATGGTTCACTGACAAATACGCTCTCATTTGCCGAGACGATAGTTAGCATAGCCTTCAGCTACATTTGCTACGACCTAGCAAGGCGCCGTATTCAATTGATAATATTATGAAGCATGTACCGTAACGAGAGATGTTCTCAAATTGTGGATTAAAGTTAAGTATTACATCATCTACGTACTTTATTTACAATTCTCAAGATATTGTCCTGTTCCAGACCTCACGCCAGTCAGCGTGTAATTAAACGCGTGCATTTCGGCCTCCTCTAGAAAAACAGTGTTGGCTCTTCTGCCAACACTACATAAACAATGTGTAACATACATGATGGCTGGAACACGAGCCACACATGGCTCAGACAGGTTCTCCTGTAACGTTCTTTTAAAAAGAAAACATTAAGATTACGTTGAATGATCTCTGAACTGTAGAATGGATCCTAAACTAGAATTATCGTGTAGCGTGTTGTAACTGCAAGAGGTGTGCTTATTCTGTGTTATTGTTAGCAAAATCTTTATACGAAGTAATTTGGAAATGCAACTCCCAATACCAATAAAGAGATACAGTCACTGCCATATACATTCAGCCCCTTAGTCACTGAATCCACTGGCCCTTTTCAAAACTGATAAATTTGGTACCTGGTACCTGTGGACATAACAAAGAAATTAAATTATCTTACCTCTAAAGCAGCAACGATGGGACGCGATATATTCTAGTCTCTCATTAAAAAAATTATAAATGTGATAACTACAGGTTTAGCGGTGTACAATGCTGGCGGTAATACTTTGAAATGTACATGAAATTCTTTTGGCTGATAAATGAAAACATTTAAGAAAAATTCAGCTTCTTTGGAAAACATATGACCTGGACTGTGAGGCGGTGCTGATTTTGGTAAATTACTAACACAGATTTTTTTTAGCAAAATTAAATTGCAAATTAACTTTGTATTTTCAGAACCATCTGAGATTGAAGTTTC
Source organism: Schistocerca piceifrons (assembly GCF_021461385.2). NCBI lineage: Eukaryota > Metazoa > Arthropoda > Insecta > Orthoptera > Acrididae > Schistocerca > Schistocerca piceifrons. The sequence goes on from NC_060143.1 coordinate 561,662,083, forward strand.
ATTAGTCAGAGAAATACATTATATTTACTAACTGATTCACAAACAATGAGATTTATACTGCAAGTATTATCTAACCTCACTAAACCAGCATAAATGCGAATCATCAAATTACACATAGCTCTGATAACAAATCTCAATAACATTACAAAAGTGAAATATCTAACTAGCCTTTTCTACATCTACATGGTTACTCCGAAATTCACACGTAAGTGCCTGACAGAGGGTTCATCGAACCATTTTCATACTACTTCTCTACCGTTCCACTCTCAAATGGCACGTGGGAAAAAAGGAACACCTAAATCTTTCCGATCGAGCTCCGATTTCTCTTATTTTATTATGTTGATCATTTCTTCGTACGCAGGTGGGTGTCAACAAAATATTTTCGCGTTCGGAAGAGAAAGTTGGTAATTGAAATTTCGTAAATAGATCTCGCCGCAAAGAAAACCGCCTTTGTTTCAGTGACTGCCACCACAACTCGCGTATCATATCAGTGACACTCTCACACGTCTTGCGCGATAACACGAAACGAGCTGCCCTTCTTTGCACTTTTTCGATGCACTCTGGCAATCCTGCCTGGTAAGGATGCCACACAACACAGCAATATTCCAGCAGACAAGTGTAATGTAGGCTGTCTCTTTAATGAGTGTGTCGCATCTTCTAAGTGTTCTGCCAACAAAGCGCAGTCTATGTTTCACCCTCCCCACAATATTATCTATGTGGTCTTCCCAATTTTTGCTCGTAATTGTAACTCCTAGGTATTTAGTCGAATTGACAGCCCTCAAATTTGTACGATTTATCATATACCAAAAATTTATAGGATTTCTTTTAGTACCCATGTGGATGACCTCGCACTTTTCTTTGTTTAGTGTCAATTGCCGCTTTTCGCACCATACAGAAATTCTTTCTAGAGCATTTTGTAATTTGAATTGATTGTCTGATGAATTTACTAGACGGTAAATAGCAGCGTCATCTGGAAACAATCTGAGGGGGCTGCTCAGATTATCACCTAGATCATTTTTGTAAATCAGTAATAACAGTGGGCCTATGACACTACCTGGCCGAGTGGAATCAATCTGAGATCCCTTGTCGACAGCACTCGTTACGTTATGGGAATAAAGAGCTAGCTGCGTTGCGCAAGAACGATATTTTCTGAATCCGTGTTGGTTATGTATCAGTAAGTCATTTTCTTCAATGTGATTCATAAAGTTAGAGTACAGCATATGCTCTAAAATCCCACTGCAAGTTGAGGTCAGTGATATGGGTCTGTAATTCAATGGGTTACTCCTATTTCCTTTCTTGAATATTTGTGTGACCTGTGCTACTTTCCAGTCTTTAGGAACAGGCCTTTCGTCAAGTGAGCGGTTGTATATAATTGATAAGAAAGGCGCTATTGTGTCGGCATACCCTGAAAGGAACCTGATTGGTATACCATCTGGACCGGAAGACTTGCCTTTCTTAAGTGATTTGAGCTGTTTCGCAACACCTAAGATATCTCTTTTTATGTCACTCATGCTAACAGCTGTTCTGGTTTAGAATTCTGGAATGTTTTCTTTGTCTTCTTTCGTCAAGGAATTACGAAAAACTGTATTTAGTAACTCCGCTTTAGTGGCACCATCATCGGTAACATTTCCATCGCTATCGCGCAGTGACGGTATTGACTGTTTCTTGCCACTGATGTACTTTACATACGACCACAATGTCTTTGGGTTTTCTACCATATTATGATACAATGATTCGTTGTGGAAACTATTAAAAGCATCTCGCATTGACGTCCGCACTAAATTTCGAGCTTCCGTGAATCTTAGGCAGTCTAGGGTATTTTGCGCTCTTCTGAATTTTGCATGGTTTTTTCGTTGGTTCTGCAACAGTGTTCTGAAGTGTTTTGTGTACCATGGTGGATCAGTCCCGTTTCTTATTAACTTATGCGGTATGAATCTATCTATTGCTGTCGATACTACATCTTTGAACTTAAGCCATATCTGGTCTACACTTACATAATTAGCTTGGAAGAAATGGAGACTGTCTCTTAGGGAGGCATCAAGCGCACTGTTATTTGCTGTTTTAAATAGGTATATTTTGCATTTATTTTTATTGGTTTTGACTGATATTGTTTTGAGTCTCGAATGACCTTGTGTTCAGTAATCCATGTATCAGTCATGACGCTCTCTATTAGATCAGGATTACTTGTGGCTAAGAGATCAAGTGTGTTTTCGCAGCCATTTACAAGTCGTGTGGACTCACGAACTAATTGTTCAAAATAGTTCTCAGAGAGCATTTAGTACAATTTCGGAAGATGTTTTCTGTCGACCACCGGCTTTGAACGTGTATTTTCGACAACAAATCGAAGGTAGATTGAAGTCTCCACCAATTATAGCTGTATATGCGTTTTTTTTATCAAATCAGTTTGCACAAATTGTTTAACCCCATAATGTACGTAAACTGATTAACCATTGACAATTATCATCCAACTCAACCATATAAACGCGCTGGCAAAACAAAACTCATAAGCATTTAACGTCTTGAGTGGTTCTAGGCGCTTCAGTCTGGAACCGCGTGACCGCTGCGGTCGCAGGTTCGAATCCTGCCTCGGGCATGGATGTTTGTGGTGTCCTTAGATTAGTTAGGTTTAAGTAGTTTTAAGTTCTAGAGGACTGGTGACCTCAGATGTTAAGTCCCATAGTACTTAGAGCCATTTCAACCATTGATCGTCTTTACCTTGCTTGCTTGAAGACTTCTGCTTCCATGTTCTCGTAGTTCCTACATTAATCTAACACTTGGTGGCTTCACAAAGTACACCACAGAAACTGACGATTGCTTCCTCTTTGGCTTACAGCCAGCTACCAGCCCAGCGATCTCTTACTCGTAGACGTACTCCGACTCTTACAAACTCAGACCAGAATCAGTAACTCGTACACAGTCAGCCATCTGCTTTGTAAAGCATGTCAGAGACATACATCGCTTGTAACCTAATCGTTTCATTTTAGTTTACATTAATATTATTGTCACAGTCGGGCGCCACATACGAGTGTGCGCCAGTAGACTCCCTTCACACCGAAAACCGTTGTTGCGACGATCTCGCCTACAGCCGCAGACAATTTTAGAGGTCAGTTACTCACTGAGAACGTGAAATTACAATCAGGGCTGCCGGGAGACGTTTAGTGTGATAAGGCTGGTGACAACAGAGGCTGGCAGATGGCGGCTCATCAGACACCATGTTACTCGAGGTAAGGTTGGCAGACGCAGTGACCACTGTGGTTGCAGCTCCATCAGGTGACAGGCAGCTGAAAGCCGGCCCAGCGGGGGTTGGAAGGTGGCTGGAGTCTCAGGCCCGGCACTGACGGCATCGTACCACTGTCTGGGTCCGGTCAGTCACGAGACAAACGCCTCAAGGGAGTGATGGTCGGTATTCGCCCGCAGACTGGTCGTCGTTCCTCCACCGTGCCACGAATTGCCTCCTGACACCAAAAGAGTTTCCTCAGTCCATTAATAAGTACTCAACTGACAATCAAGGCATAAAATCATCTACATTAAAAGTAGTTTAGGCTTTCCTTAGTTGTACCCATTTAAGACGTTACAGACACATGGACGCTTATCAACCGCTTTTATTCAAAAATGACTTTCTGAATCACTGTCCCTATTGAGATGCCTAATAACTAGTTGTTCATCAAGGAACATTGTGGTATGTAGGAAGGTGTAGTCCCATTTAAGACAAGGGAGGGGACAATCTGCACCACGCCACAAGCTGCATGCTACAGTGAAGAATCCTGCAGTGAAGGAAATGTATCACTCCATGTGCACAATCTCTGCCATGTCGCCTTTTCCTCGACAGTGTCAGTGCAAGATATTAAGGGACATCCCTTCACAAAGCTCACAAACTATATTACTTCGATCACCTCTTTATTTCTTACAATATTTATCTCTGTCTAATTCACAGACTTCACAAAAACACGTAATTAATTTACTGTAATGTACTCATGATATGCTACAAAAATAAACAAAATTGGTCTATCCAACGCCACACTCCACTGAAAGAGATGCACCGGAGACGTGAACCATTTCTTTACCATTGTGCCATTGTGATACTCTCCCGAAAGACAGATCTGTGAACACTCCTACTACAACGCATTTAATTACGGTAAGATAAAACAAGAACGTACAGAAACCCCAAGGTTTCGGTGACATGCTAGTAACCAGTCCTATACTTACACTCGTCACATGCCGCTGTAGTCATAACTCGAAAGTGCTGTGACGAATACGTATGAAAACGCCGCATGCAGTATCGTGGTTTGGGGGGGGGGGGGGGGTGGGAGATTGTCTCCTTGTCCTCGGCTCCTATTTGAGTTGGGAACATGGGGTAAAACGTTTTTGGTTTAACCCGGACCAGCAGCCATTTGAATATCCATCCGAACATCAGTCTTAAAGTAACTATGTTACAGTACATTAAGCAATATTTGAGCGACGAACCGGTGCGGGCGCCCATACAAAGTGCCCGAATTGATTAATTTCCTTCCCAAACGATCTTAATTGGACTGAATTTAATGCTCAGCTTATAGCATAATTTTTATGCGCATCGTTCGGATTTCACGTACAAAAACTCTCACCTCATTCGGATTTTACGCTCAAAAACATTCACCCTTAATAAACTCCGGACTGGAGCGAGACTGATGGTTCAAATCTGGCCCACTGGACTTTGGTCTATGGAAAGTTTTAACCGTTTGGAAAAATATTATATCGCTTCCGTGTAAGGAAATATGTTTTTCTGGGAGGTTTTTGAAGTGCCCCACTTCCATACTTTATACTTGTACGAATCTGTTGAAACTTTGCACGAAGCTACATAAACGTATGAAGTCAATACGAAACTTTTTTATCCAGTAATCATTATTCGTTGTCGAGATACAGTGGTTTAAAGTCGAGCTAAATGCACCGTGTAAAATGCGTTCTAGCGTGAATTGAATGCACTGGAAAGGTTTAAGTGATCAAATAATTAAGAAATGAATTGTTACGATAAAATTGAAAACACACTTTCAAAAATCTAACTTCATTCAGCTTTGATATGAAAAAAGCATGTTTTTGATGAGTTTTTCTACTCACGTCACTTATGTGTTTCAAACTTGTGCGAATTGATTCTAACTGTATAAGAAGGTAGACAGAGTCATATAATTTATGGTCGTCTTGTTGTTTTGTAAAAGCTTTACCAGTTGCCTAGATACAGCGGTCTAAAAGATACCCTTAAGGTCCGGTTTTATGCGAATCGTAAGTGCTGAGACGGTTTCAAGTGCTGCATATAGTAAGGAAAAACATATTCTTACGGTAATTATAAGAAGCGTTTCCAAAAATCTTTTACAGTTCGGGTTTGAGTATGAAAAATCACGTGTTTTCTCATGAAACGGTGTTTCTGAAAAATGTGTTGCATTTGAAGCGTTGAATTTGGCTATAATTCAATAAACTGGTTATTGTATTTCCTTATCGTGTCGCTGCTTATACATTAAAGATTTGATTGAATAATCTTTGGATTTTCCAATGAATGGATGAACCAGATCATAATCATGTCCAGCACTGTAAAAAAATGATACACAGGTGTTGTTTGATCGAGCATTTAAAGCTTTATCGATGACCAGGCAGTCGATGAAAGTAACCCGAAATAAAAATAATGGACAGAAAAAAGTTTCTAATCAGCAGAAATTGTTTTACAGCGTTTTCTTCAGAAACTACTGTGCTGTCTTGCAGAAAGCTTATTTTCGTGCTAAACAAGTTAAAGTTCGCCAGTTTTCGTCGAGGATTTAAAAGCTGATTGTATTTTCGACAATGTTTTGCTTATTTCAGCCAAACATACTCATACTATGGATTGACTGTTGCGACATTCCATGCCAAATTTACTCACGTGAGTTTTTCCAGCGGCGGCTTCTGAATTTCTAGTTATTATTATTGCATATTTCAAATAAGCAGTGACAAGCATTTTAAGATAAGGCTTTATAACAAGTTGCGTGCTTTTCGATAGTTTATTATTTGTTGCGCAAATCGTTCAGTGTTCATGCAGGACATGATTCATTACACAGCCACATTTTTCAGGTTTTATTTCGCAGCATTTCATTTACAACATCTTGAAATTTTCTAATATTTTGAAATGATACCGTCGCTCAGTTGATAGACAAGTTACATTTGACCACAAATCGGTAGATTTGGCAATAAGCTGGATGTGTCTCGGTCCATCAGTGAACTGGTCAAGGGGTTAAATCCTCAGCTAGTGAAATGGTCAAATGAACTGTCAGTTAGTCAAATTAATTAAATTGTTAGTTGGTTCTTTTTGTGTCTTAGGATACTTCTTCCTGATGGTCGTCAAATCATTGGACGGCGAAGAGCCACTCTATGCTAGCGCACTGTTACTCGCACTTCGTGATTGGTTGTAAAGATAGTTTCACATTTTACAATGGCCGATTAAAGCTCGTGTGTGTGTTATTTCATACTGTTTCATGCCGTGGTTGGTCACACGGTCCTTGTACCTTACTTTACGACTATTTTTTCAAGAGGCACAATAAAGTACATTCTCATGCTGCTGATGGTTAAGGCGTAAGCCTTTTGCCGTCCAGGCGCTATTTGACAAGTAACCTTTTTTAACAGCAGTATGTGAACACAGAGAGCGTCGCGCAATTTCCGAAATTTTCAAGCCGCTACTTCACGTGATCCACGTGACCACGTCTTTTCTGTACAATAATTTTACATTTTTGTTCGCATTGTAGGTTTATCTATGTAATATGCTCGTACTGTAAGTTCGTCTACTTAATATAAACTATTGACATACGTTATTATCATAAACTTAGCACAGTCTTGATATTTCGTTCAGTATGGTATTACGTTTGTTGCATTTTTTGTGCACTGTATTAACTGCTAATGGTTATTTTTGAGTTGTTTGGCTATACGGTTCAAAACTATGTTAATTAAATGTTTGTAATTATAAAACAAAAGAACTGAAAAATAATAAAATGAAACAAGACTAAAAAATTAAAAACAAATCAAAATAATAAAAATATGAAAAAATTAAAAAAAGAAAATATCCCACTGCGGGCATGTGACCTTGACGTGCTGTTGAGGTTAGTGTTGTCTTAGGACTCCATGAACTTTACTAGACAGGTTGAATCATACCAGGCAGGTAACTATAGAGCAACCAGATTAACGGTGTCCAACTCAAGCAACATGGTTCGACAGTCAACAAAAACGCCTATACAGGGTTACTCGGCGCCCGAGTTAACAAAATTGTACCTCGCTTGCCAGGCTAGTTTCAAAATTATAGTATAGTAAAAGCTGGGCTCCAGAATGAAACATGCTCTTATCATAACACAAGAAAGGCAAATATTTCCTGAGCGACGTTAGGGAACTAGCTTCCCTACTGACATGGCACCTTCACAGACACTTAAATCAAATCGTCTGGACATATTCCGGATTTTTTATCAGTTAAAACAACCTGGTCGACGCAGTGATCTCTCTTAGCTGTCTCTTGCAATTTATAGGCTAAAGTCCCTGATCCTGCGCCCAAAAGCCAAATGATTCTCCAAAATTAGTAAGTACTATATCATGTCATACGGGCGAAGAGCATATACAAGGATTTCGAAAATTCCCGTCACAGGTTTCAAATACTCGCAGTGGGGAGAGCGTAATATTTTAAACAGAATCCTATGTACGGAAACGTATTTTTTCCGTTCTACGACGGTTTCAATTCAGAAGTTTAACTCATCCACTTCTATTTGCGGAATTGAATTACGCGTGACCCAGTAGAATTATTATGTAAGATTTCGGATGGAAACATAGCGAAGCATCCATTTATCACTTAAGCACATGTGTTTGTATTAACACATAAATATGACATGTTTACATTACTCCAAAAAAAAAAAAAAAAAAAAAAAAAAAAAAGAATCCAGCGTACTGGACGTACGAAACAGTACTGATGCATTACAACGGCGGCTCGATGTGGCGACCACCGTTATTACAGATTTTGCGCTTCCGAAGCATATTCTAGTACACACACTCCACCTCACATGGAGTCTCTTCAGTTTCTACTGCAGCGGTCACAACTCGTGCCAGCAGATCTTCCTTTGTCTCCACAGCAAGGCAGTTGTTAAGTGACTACAGGTGATCCTCTGACGTAGTACACGTCTTCTTGTGTACCCTACTGCACACCATGACAAGCAACTCTGAGAACATTCTCTTCCCCCTCAGCAGACGTGGACGGATTGTTTATCTGCACTGAAACCGTCATAGAACGGAAATGCTAAGTTTCCGGACATAGGTTCTCATTCAAAACATTATGTACTCACTCACCTCTACATGTACTAGAAGTTTGTAACTGGAATTTCCGAACACTTTGTATAAAACAGGCACAAAAGGCTTTCTGGAGGGGATAAAATTTCTGTCGGGGCGGAACGGACTAAAAGGGTTTTTTGATTTCTAGGTGGAGGCTGACATCTCTCCAACGGGATCATTTCTTTCCCAAACTCATCCCCTGTTACATTTATGGTCATGGGTGTAAGGACAAATATGCACAAATTTATGTGCTTCTGGAAATAGGAAGTGCAACTTAATAGAAAGTAACACAAGGTGTATGCATCCTAAACTTTACTGTCATGTTGTGTCAAATTGTACGACATGAAAAATGCCATATTGGATGGGATGACGGCGTGACTCGTGTTATACGACACGACATAGATGGTGTCAAGGTTGCCTCTGTCTCCTCATTCCATGTGGCAGTATTAAGTGTCAGTATACCTTGATTGTTGTGCTAATTCCTACATGTATGTGTTGTGTAAGTGTGTGTGTGTGTGTGTGTGTGTGTGTGTGTGTGTGTGTGTTTATCCTTACGTATTTCTGGTCAGAAGCACAGACAATTTGGATGTGTAAATATTCGTTTTGCAGGCTCCATTGTGCCTTAAATCAAGCGTGGTACAGAGATCCAACAAAATCGTAACCAAGTGCTGCTCCACCGTAATACTGATCCCTAGTGCTAATTAACGCCACTGTTGTCAGTATGCTAAGGCATTATAATAATTACTGATAGGAAATGGAATACCTTCGAACTCACAAAATTGGATCATTCGGATACTTTTGCTCATATCCCAGATGGTGGCTTTATACTGATGGCCTCTTCCATTTTCATCGCCATTAAAATCCTGCGCATTGATTGGCTGTTTCGCTTTATTATCCAGTAAGATACTGAATTTAAACTCGCTTTTCGTTTTAATGGCCAGTAAAATGGTACCATGACGTCATGGAAATTGGGGACTTGGTTTGTAACAGCGTGAGGATGATGATGATGATGATAATGATGAACCTTAGTTAGGTGGCATAACTTGTGACGTTATGGGTAGGATACTACTTATCGCTAACGATGGAAGATATTTTTGTGATGCAGTTTTTAAGAAATAAACTTTTGTTGCGCTTTTTAGTAAACCCTGTGGCTGTAGAACAGATATCACTCTAGAACGGATATTTGTAATGTTGTATTGATGCAAATATACACTAAAATGATAATAACCAAATGAATATGTATGTACTACTTTCAGTGATCTGCTTTGTAGATCGGTATGTAACCAACCATCTTTACATGTCAACATGTATCGTGACTTTCCAGTACAAGTGACTTTTGTTTTGAGAGAGCAATTCTTACGTCGTCTTTTGCTGGCAGGGTGTATTCCTACCCAGTACGGATTTTCCAAAGGTTCAGACTGTTAATAGGTCTAACCGTTGCTACAGTCCATGATGGTCGAGAGCGTTCTATGTCTTACATATGGTGTCGCCTACGGTAGTGGAGACAAGCAGCGGTGGTTTTTCCGGAATGCATTTACTCAAACTTAACAGACAGCGTAGTGTCACGTGCCTCCTAAGGATTAAATTGACACATTAGGAAGAAGAGAAAGAAAGAAAGTTTTCTTTATTGTGCGTATACAATAGGAGGAATGTATAATCTATTTTGTCGGTGACTAGAGTGTTTACAGGATGCGAAACCCAAGATGACAACTTTCACATCAATAATGGCTCAGACCAAGCTGTAAATTGAGTCGAACTGATCTTGGATGATATATATGCGGGTACTGGACTGAAATATCTACAAATCAGTTTTGAATTATAAGTTTTTCATTCAAATTTAGTTTCTGGATCAGTTTTAATAGCATTATTATTTACGTCCTTCTGTCAATTGGTCATGTTTATACGTTCATGCATCTGCATTGTATCAGCGCTTCCGAAATTTCTGTTGCAGACACATTTTCAGAGTAGGGGTAGGGAATACTTTGACAAAGATTTAATGTTTATAAAATGTGAACGTTATTATGAGCACGTGGTAGAACATGTTTTTTATTATCAATTCAGAATTTTTAGCTTTATTAGAAACGTTCTTTCTCACCAGTCTTCTTCAGGGTGACTTGAAAGAAGCCGTTAGGAACAAAGAGGAAGTTCTTAATTCAGCTCAATTAAGGCTGCGTTGTTGTTGCTGTTGTGGTCTTAAGTCCAAAGACTGGTTTGATGCAGCTCTCCATGCTGCTCTATCCTGTGCAAGCTTCTTCACTTTCCATGTATCATATTATATTACTTGGTTCCAAACTGAGTGAGTGTTGAAGAAAATACCAGTAAATACATAGATTCACTTAAGTGCGATCAGTATAATAAGACTGGAAGTGCAACATGATACAATAAAACATCATTCTGTCCATCCTGGGCGGCTTAATCATAGTTTCAGTGGTATTTAATTGTAAGGACGTCGAAGGAACACCAATAATTATTAGTCTCAACATGTACCGGTAATACTACACAGTACAGGTGACCAACACCATTACTTAATCCGAACTGTTGCAGGTAGAGAGGTTGAAAAAATCAGCCAACCAGTTTTAAACCAAAGGCTTATTTACCTCCTTGATCTAGGTTTGGATACTTATATGGATATCTTTTTCAAAAGAAATGGGCACTTAAAATATATATAATCTGTTAAAAAATATTTGTAAATACATAATAAAATATTGACAACAGAAAAATATTTGCGAGGAAAGTTGTAGTCTTGTCACCTCATAAGGTGGTAAAATACATTAGCTGAAGCCGAGATGCTCCTGTCGTATATAAAACTGATATAAAAACGAAACAAATATCCCATAACATGGTTTAAAACAGCAGCCAGATTACATTCACCGAATTCTGACACACGCTGAAAGTAGTCTGGCTGCTGTCTTCAGCCATAGCATATGTTCCCGGATATCGAAATTCGAATCAACCCACATTAGTTAGGATTAGGTAATAGTATAGATTTCCTATACTGTGTAGTATTAATCGTTCTTTTTGTGACTCTAATAATTATTGGTACTGACTCACTACAGATGTTTACTGTGAATAATTATAACTCCGGTATATAATCATTTCAGCACAAAATCTCTGCCCTAACCTTACTACAGGTAGACTAGTTAGCTTACAACACATACTTCACAGGAAAAAACGTTGTGTTTTATATACATACCTACCCCCATGAACCTTGGACCTTGCCGTTGGTGGGGAGGCTTGCGCGCCTCGGCGATACAGATGGCCGTACCGTAGGTGCAACCACAACGGAGGGGTATCTGTTGAGTGGCCAGACAAACGTGTAGTTCCTGAAGAGGGGCAGTAGCCTTTTCAGTAGTTGCAGGGGCAACAGTCTGGATGAGCGCCTGATCTGGCCTTGCAACACTAACCAAAACGGCCTTGCTGTGCTGGTACTGCGAACGGCTGAAAGCAAGGGGAAAAGACAGCCGTAATTTTTCCCGAGGGCATGCAGCTTTACTGTGTGGTTAAATCATGATGGCGTCCTCTTGGGTAAATTATTCCGGAGGTAAAATAGTCCCCCATTCGGATCTCCTGGCGGGGACTACTCAAGAGGACGTCGTTATCAGGAGAAAGAAAACTGGCGTTCTACGGATCGGAGCGTGGAATGTCAGATCCCTTAATCGGGCAGGTAGGTTAGAAAATTTAAAGAGGGAAATGAAGAAGTTGAAGTTAGATATAGTGGGAATTAGTTAAGTTCGGTGGCAGGAGGAACAAGACTTTTGTTCAGGTGAATACAGGGTTATAAATACAAAATCAAATAAGGGTAATGCAGGAGTAGGTTTAATAATGAATAAAAAAAATAGGAGTGTGGGTAAGCTACTACCAACAGCATAGTGAACGCATTATTGTGGCAAAGATAGACACGAAGCCCATGCCTACTACAGTAGCTCTGCAGATGATGAAAAAATTGATGAAATGTATGATGAGATAAAAGAAATTATTCAGGTAGTGGAGGGAGACGAAAATTTAATAGTCATAGGTGACTGGAATTCGAGAGTAGGAAAATGGAGAAGGAAACAGTGGGTGAATATGGATTGGGGGAGAGAAATGAAAGAGAAAGCCGTCTGGTAGAATTTTGCACAGACCATAACTTAATTATAGCTAACACTTGGTTCAAGAATCATAAAAGAAGTCAGGTTTTAAATTGTAAGACATTTCCAGGGGCAGATGTGGACTCTGATCACAATCTATTGGCTATGAACTGTAGATTAAAACTGAAGAAACTGCAAAAAGGTGGGAATTTAATGAGATGGGACCTGGATAAAATGACTAAACCAGAGGTTGTAGAGAGTTTCAGGGAGAGCATAAGGGAACAATTGACCGGAATGTGGGAAAGAAATACAGTAGAAGAAGAATGGGTAGCTCTGAGGGATGAAGTAGTGAAGGGAGCTGAGGATCAAGTAGGTAGAAAGACGAGGGCTAGTAGAAATCCTTGTGTAACAGAAGAAATATTGAATTTAACTGATGAAAGGAGAAAATATAAAAACGCAGTAAATGAAGCAGGAAAAAGGGAATACAAACGTCTCAAAAATGAGATCGACAGGAAGTGCAAAATGGCTAAGCAGGGATGGCTAGAGGACAAGTGTAAGGATGTAGAGGCTTATCTCACTAGGGGTAAGATAGATACTGCCTACAGGAAAATTAAAGAGACCTTTGGAGAAAAGAGATCCACTTCTATGAATATCAAGAGCTCAGATGGAAACCCAGTTCTAAGCAAAGAAGGGAAAGCAGAAAGGTGGAAGGAGTGTATAGAGGGTCTACACAAGGGCGATGTTCTTGAGGACAATATTATGGAAATGGAAGAGGATGTAGATGAAGATGAAATGGGAGATACGATACTGCGTGAAGAGTTTGACAGAGCACTGAAAGACCTGAGTCGAAACAAGGCCCCGGGAGTACACAACATTCCATTGGAACTACTGACGGGATTGGCAGAGCCAATCCTGACAAAACTCTACCATCTGGTGAGCAAGATGTATGAGACAGGCGAAATACCCTCAGACTTCAAGAAGAATATAATAATTCCAACCTCAAAGAAAGCAGGTGTTGACAGATGTGAAAATTACCGAACTATCAGTTTAATAAGTCACAGCTGCAAAAGACTAACGCGAATTCTTTAGAGACGAATGGAAAAACTGTTAGAAGCCGACCTCGGCGAAGATCAGTTTGGATTCCATAAAATGTTGGAACACGTCAGGCAGTACTGACCCTACGACTTATCTTAGAAGAAAGATTAAGGAAAGGCAAACCTACATTTCTAGCATTTGTAGACTTAGAGAAAGCTTTTGACAATGCTGACTGGAATACTCTCTTTCAAATTCTAAAGGTGGCAGGGGTAAAATACAGGGAGCGAAAGGCTATTTACAATTTGTACAGAAACCAGATGGCAGTTGTAAGAGTCGAGGGGCATGAAAGGGAAGCAGTGGTTGGGAAGGGGGTGAGACGGGATTGTAGTCTGTACCCGATGATATTCAATCTGTATATTGAGCAAGCAGTAAAGGAAACAAAAGAAAAATTCGAAGTAGGTATCAAAGTCCACGGAGAAGAAGTAAAAACTTTCAGGTTCGCCGATAACATTGTAATTCTATCAGAAACAGCAAAGGACTTGGAAGAGCGGTTGAACGGAATGGACAGTGTCTTGAAAGGAGGATATAAGATGAACATCAACAAAAGCAAAACGAGGATAATGGAATGTAGTCGAATTAAGTCGGGCGGTGCTGAGGGAATTAGATTAGGAAATGAGACAATTAAAGTAGTAAAGGAGTTTTGCTCTTTTGGGAGCAAAATAACTGATGTGGTCGAAATAGAGAGGATATAAAATGTAGACTGGCAATGGGAAGGAAATCGTTTCTGAAGAAGAGAAATTTGTTAACATCGAGTATAAATTTAAGCGTCAGGAAGTCGTTTCTGAAAGTATTTGTATGGAGTGTAGCCATGTATGGAAGTGAAACATGGACGATAAATAGTTTGGACAAGAAGAGAATAGAAGTTTTCGAAATGTGGTGCTACAGAAGAATGGTGAAGATTAGATGGGTAGATCTCATAACTAATGAGGATGTATTGAATAGAATTGGGGAGAAGAGGAGTTTGTGGCACAACTTGACAAGAAGAAGGGACCGGTTGGTAGGACATGTTCTGAGGCATCAAGGGATCAAAAATTTAGCATTGGAGGGCAGCGTGGAGGGTAAAATTAGTAGAGGGGGACCAAGAGATGAATTCATTAAGCAGATTCAGAAGGATATATGTTGCAGTAGGTACTGGGAGATGAAGGAGCTTGCACAGGATAGAGTAGCATGGAGAGCTGCATCAAACTAGGCTCAGGACTGAAGACCACAACAACTACAACATGGTGGTAAATTACATTAGCTGAAGCCAGGCGGCTCTCGTAATATACAAAATTTATATAAAAACCAGAAACATCCCATAACATGGCTTAAAAGAGCAGCCAGATTACATTCACCGAATTCTGACGTAAGCTGAATGTAGTCTGGCTACTGTCTTAAGCCATGGCATGTCGTGTTCCTGGATATCGAAATTCGAATCCACCCACATTCGTTCGGATTAGGTGATAGTGTAGATTCCCTGTACTGTGTAGTATTAATCGTTCATTGTGACTCTAATAATTATTGGTACTGACTCACTACTGATGTTTACTGCGACTAATTTTAATTCCGATATACACTCCTGGAAATGGAAAAAAGAACACATTGACACCGGTGTGTCAGACCCACCATACTTGCTCCGGACACTGCGAGAGGGCTGTACAAGCAATGATCACACGCACGGCACAGCGGACACACCAGGAACCGCGGTGTTGGCCGTCAAATGGCGCTTGCTGCGCAGCATTTGTGCACCGCCGCCGTCAGTGTCAGCCATTTTGCCGTGGCATACGGAGCTCCATCGCAGTCTTTAACACTGGTAGCATGCCGCGACAGCGTGGACGTGAACCGTATGTGCAGTTGACGGACTTTGAGCGAGGGCGTATAGTGGGCATGCGGGAGGCCGGGTGGACGTACCGCCGAATTACTCAACACGTGGGGCGTGAGGTCTCCACAGTACATCGATGTTGTCGCCAGTGGTCGGCGGAAGGTGCACGTGCCCGTCGACCTGGGACCGGACCGCAGCGACGCACGGATGCACGCCAAGACCGTAGGATCCTACGCAGTGCCGTAGGGGACCGCACCGCCACTTCCCAGCAAATTAGGGACACTGTTGCTCCTGGGGTTTCGGCGAGGACCATTCGCAACCGTCTCCATGAAGCTGGGCTACGGCCCCGCACACCGTTAGGCCGTCTTCCGCTCACGCCCCAACATCGTGCAGCCCGCCTCCAGTGGTGTCGCGACAGGCGTGAATGGAGGGACGAATGGAGACGTGTCGTCTTCAGCGATGAGAGTCGCTTCTGCCTTGGTGCCAATGATGGTCGTATGCGTGTTTGGCGCCGTGCAGGTGAGCGCCACAATCAGGACTGCATACGACCGAGGCACACAGGGCCAACACCCGGCATCATGGTGTGGGGAGCGATCTCCTACACTGGCCGTACACCACTGGTGATCGTCGAGGGGACACTGAATAGTGCACGGTACATCCAAACCGTCATCGAACCCATCGTTCTACCATTCCTAGACCGGCAAGGGAACTTGCTGTTCCAACAGGACAATGCACGTCCGCATGTATCCCGTGCCACCCAACGTGCTCTAGAAGGTGTAAGTCAACTACCCTGGCCAGCAAGATCACCGGATCTGTCCCCCATTGAGCATGTTTGG
The DNA here is from genome assembly GCF_021461385.2 of Schistocerca piceifrons. NCBI lineage: Eukaryota > Metazoa > Arthropoda > Insecta > Orthoptera > Acrididae > Schistocerca > Schistocerca piceifrons. The sequence goes on from NC_060143.1 coordinate 561,678,177, forward strand.
GACTGGATGAAGCGTCGTCTCACGCGGTCTGCACGTCCAGCACGAACGCTGGTCCAACTGAGGCGCCAGGTGGAAATGGCATGGCAAGCCGTTCCACAGGACTACATCCAGCATCTCTACGATCGTCTCCATGGGAGAATAGCAGCCTGCATTGCTGCGAAAGGTGGATATACACTGTACTAGTGCCGACATTGTGCATGCTCTATTGCCTGTGTGTATGTGCCTGTGGTTCTGTCAGTGTGATCATGTGATGTATCTGACCCCAGGAATGTGTCAATAAAGTTTCCCCTTCCTGGGACAATGAATTCACGGTGTTCTTATTTCAATTTCCAGGAGTGTATAATCATTTCAGCACAGGATCTCTGTCCTAAACTAACTACAAACAGACAAGTTAGCTTACAACATAAAGAAATAACGTTGTGTTTTATATGCATACCTATATGTGGTCCTAAAAATGTATTCCTGCGTGCAAAAATACACCTGAAAGTGAGACATGAGGTCTCGAAAACGATCACGAAATAAACTTATAAAATCCTTACTGTCACCTGAGGCTACTTTATTATTGCTATTGCTATATGTGGTTGTATTTCTACGATTCACTCTGATAGATACTGAAGCTAGCAAATATATTCGATGATCATTAGTCACTAGTACAGCCCGTGTGTTGTATCTGTGTAGGAGTTGGGATAGAGAATGAGAGGTTTGTGAGAAGAAAGGAATTATACAATGGACTGGAGCAGCAAGGAGGATGTTACCATGAAAGATAAAGAAAATTTAGAAACACATAGTTGAACCCGTCTCACTGCATGTCCTGTAATACTAATCCGAAAATTTCAGTCTACCAATCATGTTGTCCAAAGCCAAACTGTTCTATACCCATATTCCTGCGATATAATAATTTCAAAAAATATTTATAATTTTTGTATTGAACACTATTACTCAGTTCTGATCATATAACGCATTACTTCGGAGCTAATATTAATATCTGGGAAAAGTCATAGAAGAGGTTTCTTCTGGACATAGGTAAGAGGAGAAAGTCCTCTATAGATCCAGTCACAACACATTAATTTCAGACTTTCTGATTTCTTGGCGGTCTCCATTTCAGAAGCTGTTACTCTGTTAGATTATTTTATAAGTTGAGGACTCCATTGTTACTTTCTTTCCGCAGATGTTCCCACGGGCCCTCGCCATGTTTTTCCTCCCCTGTGGAGGTGAAGCCGAACATGATAAGGTCAGCGATATGGATTCTGAAGCCGTGTACTTTATCCAAGGTGAGCATACCCGGTATGTGTGGAAAACGTAACAGAAAGACTTGGGAGCATTCAGGTTACACACAGTGTGGCCATTAGACGTTTAAAACATTGAACGTTACTGTAAGATACTGATCAAAGATTCCTTTTTGGTAGATCGGTGGCTCAAGCGACCACCTGGACAAAGGAGTTTCATTTCTCATGGTTTTCCTAAAAGGTTTGAGGTTAATGCAGTAACTGTTCGTTGCAAAACACACGTCTTTCCACAATACGTAACATTTTATCGTGCTCCACATCAAACAATTTTGTGAATCTCCGAACTTACGTCCCTAACATACTTTCATTACTTATTCTTTGTATCTTCCACACTGACTCAGCTTCCGAGTATCCAGAGATAGCAGAACTTCTGCTAGAAATGTTTTCACTAGCGAGTGCTAGAGAACTTCACCACGCTCACCGAGGCTCCATGTGATTGGCAGCCGCCAGGTCCAGCCATCGTGACTCCCGTGAAACCACATAGTGTGCCACACTCGTCAACAAGTTTTTTTGTTACTCCTCTTCAGACAATAGGCGGCGTCCCGTATGCAATTGCATGAGACGGCCTCTCATATTGCCAATGTCATCATATGTTTTCCCATCTACAATGGAACATATTTTAGTGCACCACAAGCATGCCTGACGGAAGATTGGAACTTGTAATATTATTGGATTTCAGACATTTTGCATATGATAAAAGGACAGCCACCGAGCTGTAGTTTGTAATGATACTAAGCATGACAACACAAGAGTAAAGAAACGAAATCTGTTTATAACGTGCGCCTATAGCAAGGTACTTTTAAACACTATGACTCGCTGGGCGCAGATATTTAAAATCATTGCCGCAGCGCTTGATAGCAAGAAGCTGCGAAACAGAAGAAAGAACAATTTATCTTTTGTTAGGAAAATTCTAGAGTCTTTATAGTTAGTTGTACTTCTGGTCGCCGATATGTTAACATGTACTTCATTACTTTTGATGTTTGGTCGCCGACTTGTTAAGACGTGTTGTGTAGCACCGCTACAAGTTATATTTCATTTAGTGTGAAAAACCACGTTATCACCAAGAAAAACAAAACCGCTTTTGTAATCCTCGTGACGATAAAAAATACTTACGCGCACGCCAGGACATTTAATTTTTACAAAATATCACACATACAAAAGGAGCGATTGTTGGACTGCTCCATGTATGAGAAAAACATAAAAATAAAAGTTTTGTATACATTGTAAATTTGTTAATGTTTATAGTTTAACGCCTTTGTTCTTTAAGAATATATTGATGCTTCACTGTACAGAAAATCTATGCTTATTCTTTTCTTTAAATTAACCACAAATAATGTTTATGTTTAAATGAACTTTGTTACAGGTCCGCTCTTTATCGCGGTGTCTTGATTGTATTTGGGGGACCATTAATGTGTTCAGTTTCCGATCTGACAACTTTTTTTTACAAAATTTCACTGTTTTGCATTTTTTTTTTATTATTCAAATTGGTCCCTTAGGTAATTTCATTGAAGAGTCTGATTGCGTAAAGCAATCCGGGTTAAGAAACTATTTTCACGCAGTCTATCTGTACGTCTCCTGAACACAATCGAGAACCGACGCATCGTCGATCATTCATTAATTTTTCTCTCTTTCCAAGTTGTACAAAAAAAAAAAAAAAACGGCCAAGGAGAACTGCCGTGAGTACGCAATCTAGTGTTAAATGGTTCCATTCTTTATCTTGTCGGCAAACGTTGCCATAAATTGTCATCATCAATGTTATATTTGGTTAAATACGAAAAGCAAAAAAAAAAAACCTAGATGTGGCGCCCGAACAGGGACTTGACTAAAAAACTAATTTGTTCTTTTTATTTTCATGCTACCATCTGGAGAAAATTGGAAGGCAGAACCAATGATAAAAAAAAAGGACGCATATGCAGAAAATCGCAGTAAGAATCCACAACAGCAATAAATAGCAGCGCGCAAGTCAACTAATGTGAGTACGATTTTTCATTACGTTTGAAGCTTTGCGTACCGAGCATTCAGTCGGCTCGTGGCATTCACTCTCTAAGCTTTTTTCCTTTTCCTCAAGCAATTTAATTTCCAAATTTCAGTTTCCTTTTGCTATTAGATCCGCCTCTCTCACATCATTTCGCTTACAATAGTTAGAAATAGTTAGGAAGAATTTCTATTGTTGTGCATTTTAGTGAATCACAATGGCCGCTATCTGTGCCAGTTTCAGTGCTCTGTAAGTGCTTTTCATTTATTTTATCACTCCCGTTGCCATATTGGCATTTTCGTGTGTCAGAGTTTCAATTGTTTATAACGCCCAAGTAATATCTGAGAAATCAGAACGCGAAATCCTTGACGCACCTGCCAAGTGAAAATCATAATTAAAAAAAAATTATCTTTTCTAGCTCGTGCAGTGTAACTACTTTAAATTTACGATGGCTGATGAGCAAGCAAGGCAACTTAGACCGCGCGCGGGTGTAAACAAACCTGAATCTCGTAGTGAGGGAACAACAGGCGACGAAGCGACACGTGAGCTGTCGGCGCCACAGACCGCGTTGCAGTCACGTGAATGCTCGCTGTCAGATATACTAAAATGGTTTGCTGATATGAAAACCAGTTTCGAAGCAAACATAGCACAGCTTACAAACAAGAGTGATAACATTGAAGCTCACATGGGTAATCTTGACACTCGAATGGCACAGTTAACAAACCAAAGTGACAATATTGAAACGCAAATCAGTCAGTTAACAAACCAAAGTGACAATATTGAAACGCAAATCAGTCAGTTAACAAACCAAAGTGACAATATTGAAACGCAAATCAGTCAGTAAGCAAATCAAAGTGACAGCAGGTTCAACAGTTTAGAATCAAGGATAGAGGACACTCAAGTGCGAATGAACAATATAAATTCTGTTATTACCGACATCCAAGCACAAATAAAAAATTCGAATGACACCATGGAGGAAAAAATTAAAGCCATTACCACTGCTTACGCAAGCGAGCTAAACGCAAGCGTACACGCAAAAATTTATAGTGTTCTTTCGATGGTGGAATCCGCCGAGACCAATATTGGTAGCAAGTTCACAGATATGCAGGCCCAAATGGATGTGTGTAAATCAACTGCAAGTGATTCTTTCAAACATTACAGTGATGTTTCAAAGAGAGTAAGCCAATTGACAGAAAGTGTCAACCAAGTTGGCGAGCGAGTAGAAGACCTTGCTCAGCAAATATTCGATGTCAATATTGACAAAAAGATCGCAGATGTCAACACCGGTATAAGCAATATACCTAATAGAGAATTTGAAGAGTGGATGCAATCCAAAGAACAGTACATTGTCAGCAAGGTACACGCTGAACTAAAGGGTACGGTTAAATCTGCTACAGCAGAAATGTTAACCGCTCCCGGTACTTCTGGTGACACTTTAACCAGTGAATTAGGTGAAATCAGACGAGCATTTAGCCACGATCTTCCGGAATGGAAACGTCAGCTAAGCAGTGATATAGATCAACTGAAACGACAAGTTACGGAATTGCAAGGTGACAATCAAAGTGAGTGTTCGCTACCGCCAGAACACGATAATCGTCAATATCCCGAGTGTCAGGTACAGTTCTCACCAACAGTAAATAATATGCGTGACGAAACGTCTACGTCACGTAGTCATGCCGATCAACTAACACTCGTTGAACTAATGCGAGACGAGAGTGTGCTAAAACACAGAGTTTTTCAGCCTTTTATACCTGAAAAACGAGATATACATCCCGTGGTATTTCTAAAATCATTCACAGGTGCTTTTCCAGAATCATGGAACGACAGGCAGTGGATACAATTCACCTTAGGCTATGTACACGGTGAGGGATCAATTTGGGGTACAGAAATTATAGACAAATGTCACACCTATGCAGATTTTGAAAAGCATTTTTTGAATAAATTCTGGAGTTCAGGTATACAACAAAGACTCCAAAAGGAGGTTTACAACGCCGAATCTTTCAACACCAAAGAGGAGGTTTGAGACGTTATTTTGAAAAATATCTACGTAAAATTCAGTATTGGGACACGCCCATTTCAAGCAAAGATGTAATCATGATCTTAAAGTCAAAACTTCCTGTGTCAATAAGAGAAAAACTAGTTAATGTGAGTGAAGAAGACCTAGAAGCCTTTCTTTCTGTTCTTGACAATTTGGATATGATCTATGAGGATGTGCGTGCGAGCGCGCGGAATAATTATAATAATGGACCGCCCGCTCCGCAGCAGCACATAACAAATTGCGCCAATGGAATGTCGTACCAACATAACACGGGACAACCAAACGCTCAGCCTTACGGCAATCATAACAGTTTCAACCGCCGTAATGGAAAACAATATAACAAATATCCACACCAGAATAGATACAATCCGATTTATCAAAACACACAGCAACAATACGGTAATTCACCGATAAATCACAACGGTAATTACCAGTACCAGAACAACAAGACGAATAATAGAAATCGTCACAAGGGAAAGAAATGGAACAATTGTAACAGACCACAACAGTACAGTCAGCCGAGTCACTTCACTCCATCTCACCAAATGAATTTTTCACAGCCGAAAAATGCGACATTTTCTCACCAACCCAACCAACAGTTCAGGAACAAAAGTCAGGACAATTCGTCGCATGCTTTTCCTGACACCGCCGGTCATAATAGCCAAGGAAATCCGACCATTTTCTACACACAGGCGAACCAAGCACCAAACGCGATGTAAAATGACACGCTATCAAGAGATGCACAAGTCGTATGGGATACGAACGCAAGTTTTCAGCCTAACATGACACAATATACTAATCAAGTAAAAATAACTGACATTTGAACTCCACCCAAGTCGGAACACCATTAGCAGCCTCTTTATGACTCCACAGGGAAGCTGCGGAACGAAATTACAACACCCTAAAGTAACCTTAGACGACAAGATAAGACAAGCTTTCATATCTTTAACCACTCATGCCAACCTTAGAAAAAAGGCGCATGACAAACACATTACCAAAGTCTTATCGTATCGTAAAAATGAACGAGTGCTATTAAAGACCCACTTCAAACCATCTTTGATTCATCATAAGAATCGCAAGTGGCAGCACTTGTATGAAGGACCATATATGCACATTGGTTGCTATCTATTAGCTGACCCTGTATCTGGACGAATAAAAGGATTGTTTCATAACGCAGACTTGAAGAAATACCGAGTCAACCATTGAAAATATCTGTTAAGTTAAGCTGCTAAAATAAAATAGACACACACTATAAGTTGTCATACTATGTGTGAAGTACCAACGTATGTAAGAGTAATGCACAGGACTAACACCCTGTCGACCTGCCACAACAAGATAAGTAATTTATATGAGCACTTTAAGTAAGACACATTTATTGTAGGAGACCATGATTTGCCTTAGATGTAAGTTAGTTTTAAGTTAATTGAGCCATGAACGGCCACAGCCGAAAGAGTTGACAAATAAATATTATAGTAGGGACGTGCTAAGTGCCACCTGCTATCACTAGTTTTAAGTATAGCAAAGCTCTCTCCTCTTGAATGAAATAAATTAAAATGATCATTCAGACCAGAATGATTGCTCGTAGGTTAAAAAAAATTGATTAAGGTCGCTTACTCTAATGAGGTAAGTGTTATGTTATGCATAGGGAGTGTGTGACAACAAATTTTATGAGACCACCTATGAAACGCAGCAGGCAAAAAAAAGCAGCAGCTTGGCACATAAAAATCAAGTAAGTCGAATAACGATCCAGGTAGCAGGAAAGAAGTGCGCAACTCAATTATTTTATTATAATACGGAGAAAACCGTATACGCTCATAACAATTTTACAGCACAGTGCAGCTGAAACACTTACAATGATCATTTATAAATAAACTAATTTAGTACAAGAAATATCTATTTCAGGTCCTCGAGATACGACGATTTTTTTTTTTTTTAGAAAACCAATTTTACAGTACATGGAACAAAAGATAGTTAACAGACACAGTTCACTGCTAATGCATGGTTTAATTAATTTTAGATATGCATAGAAAATTGTTTAGGGAGCTGGATGAGACGACACTGAAACTACTGTATCGATTTAATTATACTATTTGTTATGAAAAACTAAGGTAATAATAATTTATGTTAAGCTCATCATATCATACGTCATTAACACTGTGTCTTCAAATCTCTTCACTCCATAAAAGTCTTTTGTGTTTTCCTCTAACCAGTATCCTTGCCATCCTACATTATCCAGTAGAGAAGTGAATTTTACGGGCTGGTTGCATGATTGATACATACAGGATATACGAATGGATAGTCGTGACACATTGGTTGTCGACGGGGTATGCTTATTCTCCGCAAATTGCGAGTTCAGTTAAGATTTGTTATGTGCAATTGCACGACAGGGAACACCAAGCTTCCTAATTTCCCCAATGGTAGTTTGAACACGAACTGTTCATCACGTAAACGAAGCCACATTGACTATGTTTTCAAACTAACAACGTAATAGAGAGAAAATAAAAGAAGTGAACTTGAGAAAAGAGTAACTATTATAAAAAGAAAAGAATAACAAGATTTTGAACAAAGTGTAAACCTAAAGTGCCTAGGAAGCACAAACTACGAACAAGAGACACGCTTTTCGTCAGGCCTTGTAGTCACAGAGACTAAATATTTCTTTGTAAATAATTTTTAGACATGATATGTATACTAAATGTTAACTGTACTTTGTAGTAATAAAGCAGTCAGTAATAAATGGACACGTATATGCTGCTGCGTGTGAACCGACTATAGAAAAGTAATTAATGGACACGTATAAAAGTGGTGCGTGTGAACCTTAACATGACGACCAAATAAATGTGAACACGAATTAATAACAACGTCTTAACTGAAAAGGTGATAACTCTAAGGACACGTGTGAAATACCACATGTGAAGTAATGTTATAAGTACCTGTACCACGAAACCACGATGTAGAAAGCCGAAGAGTTAAAGTGAATAAGTGTTGTACTTACCACTAACGGTACTGTACGCCTTTCCACGGACACATTCTTCGAAACAGCGGGAGTCGCCGCATCTGGCTGCTTCCGTAATCCAGAGTCGATGAAAAACTGTGTGAAAACTCACACCACGGCTAGTAGACACCAAACGCTCTCCTTCTCGCAGAATACTGCTGCTAGCGTTGTGGAACTGTGAAGTTATTATCACGTGATTGTGACCAACGGACGTAACACTGTGTGCGCTGAGCGCTCAACAATCAATTTTTCTTTGCACAACGAGCGCGGATGCCAAATGTGTTTGAAATGCATTCAAAATAAAATATGATAAAGCAATGAATTAAGCACTCATGTACCTTGTGAAATTATAAAGACACTAGTCGGAAGAGTCTTAAGCTCGATTTTGACAACTGCTACCGAATTTACTGACCAGGCCGAGTAATGACGAAAACGTGTCGAACCAAATAAAACCAGAGAAATAGATAAATATGAGAACTAAGCATTCCTAAGAGAATGAGACCTTACGTACATAAACAATTGTTATCCTTACCTAATCCAATTTTCTTTTAGACTAAGTTATTAGTAAGTAAGCACATTCTAACACAGATTTTTTTTCTGTATTTTTCATGTACGAAAACATAAATGGAAGCACGGACATGTGTCAAGTGAAATAGAGACCGCCACCATACGGCTCAACATATTGCAGAACCAATCTTCCAGTTCCTGACCCACGACGTATTTCCAACGCAACATCGCACCCCGACAACTACTCCAATTTCCACAGTGAAAGTGATGCCCTATTTTTCCTCCACTGTGAAAGGGTAACCAATTTCCCCACTCAAGTGCAGTGCTATCATTTATACCCGAAGTTCTACCACTCCCAGTGCAACTCATACCTACCCAAGTGCAGTGAAGCATTTTTTTTTGCAGGTCATGAAAGCCACAAATAAGTAAAGTGCTACGTACTTACTGCAAGAATTCTTCGACGAAACAACGACAAAAATATTCCTGTAATATGTCATTGTAAAACAAGAATGTCAATTTTTTGTAACATATTTTTTCCACGAGTGCACACAGCACCCAGACTTAATGCGAAGTCAAGTAATTTATGTCTTTGTCATTTTTTAATATTTATTATACCATGTATAATGTATCTATGTATGTGTATCTTTATCTTAATTTCTTTTACCGAGAAATTAACATTTGTTGTCCTTGTACAATACATTAGAAAGAGCACAGTTCAATTGTCATGTAGTTACCCTATGGACAAGTTACTATCAATTTCAGTCGTACGAATATACTTACCTGATACTCTGTATGTTAACCACTTTGCCTGATGTAGTGTGTAAAATCTATTGTAAAGAATTTTTGCAAGTAATACTAACATGTTTCACGAAAGCAATAATATCACGACTACGCGTGAGTCGCGATGATCCTGACGGAGTCATCGCTACTAACGCGGGAAGCAATGTGATATTATTGGATTTCAGACATTTTACATATGAGAAAAGGACAGCCACCGAGCTGTAGTTTGTAATGATACTAAGCATGACAACGCAAGAGTAAAGAAACGAAATCTGTTTATAACGTGCGCCTATAGCAAGACTCGCGGCCAGCGTTTAAAAGGTACTTTTAAACACTATGACTCGCTGGGCGCAGATATTTAAAATCATTGCCGCAGCGCTTGATAGCAAGATGCTGCGAAACAGAAGAAAGAACGATTTATCTTTTGTTAGGAAAATTCTAGAGTCTTTATATTAGTTGTACTTCTGGTCGCCGATATGTTAACATGTACTTCATTACTTTTGATGTTTGGTCGCCGACTTGTTAAGACGTGTTGTGTAGCACCGCTACAAGTTATATTTCATTTAGTGTGAAAAACCACGTTATCACCAAGAAAAACAAAACCGCTTTTGTAATCCTCGTGACGATAAAAAATACTTACGCGCACGCCAGGACATTTATTTTTTACAAAATATCACACATACGAAAGCAGCGATTGTTGGACTGCTCCATGTATGAGAAAAACATAAAAATGAAAGTTTTGTATACATTGTAAATTTGTTAATGTTTGTAGTTTAACGCCTTTGTTCTTTAAGAATATATTGATGCTTCACTGTACAGAAAATCTATGCTTATTCTTTTCTTTAAATTAACCACAAATAATGTTTATGTTTAAATGAATTTTGTTACAGGTTCGCTCTTTATCGCGGTGTCTCGATTGTATTTGGGGGACCATTAATGTGTTCAGTTTCCGATCTGACAACTTTTTTTTACAAAATTTCACTGTTTTGCATTTTTTTTATTTTTCAAATAGGTCCCTTAGGTAATTTCATTGAAGAGTCTGATTGCGTGAAAGCAATCCGGGTTAAGAGGTCATTTGAGAAACTATTTTCACGCAGTCGATCTGTACGTCTCCTGAACGCAATCGAGAACCGACGCATCGTCGATCATTCATTAATTTTTCTCTCTTTCCAAGTCGTACCAAAAAAAAAAAAAAACGGCCAAGGAGAACTGCCGTGAGTACGCAATCTAGTGTTAAAAGGTTGCATTCTTTATCTTGTCGGCAAACATTGCCATAAATTATCATCATCAATGTTATATTTGGTTAAATACGAAAAGCAAAAAACCTTGTAACGCTAGAAACTCCAGTAGAAAATATCATAGTGTCAACGAACACGGCAGTTATCTGTTGCTGGTAGCGTTCCACATTCAGTGACGTCCGTGGATGGGTCTCGTCGACTGCTGAGGTATACAATGTCGTTTTAACATCGGACTTAATTTATTTGAAAGAGTTTTTACTCCCATTGTCATTACTATTGCCAACAAGATGCGCGTGGGTACTCACACCCAAGTGTACAGTGTTTGTGGATACGTCTTCCTTGTAAGAAGTTTCAAACAAACGTCACATGTCATACACGGTTTCTCATAGCAAGTTCATTAGTACGTAGTGTGATTGTCTATTGTGATGTGTTGATTGACGATGTAACTGTGCAAGGCATCATATTTTTATATCAGATTACGTTGTATTTACTATTACTGTCGTTTTAGAATGATCACACAAGGAGGTGTCCATAGATAGAAGCTGTCGATAGATATTGAATAAAGTATGGTTTCCAGTAAATGAAAACGTGATGCTGAAAACTTTCCGTCCACAGAAGTTTCACATCTTGAAAGCGCAGCTCCGCGCTAAGCGCCACGAGGAGTGGGTGGCGCAGTGGGAAGCCTACTTTGAGAAGATCAAGCCGGTGGCCGCTGCTGGCGTCAGAGGGGAGCAGCGAGCCGCTCACCAGGACTCGCGGCTGCAGGCAGCTCCTGTTGAGGACTCACAGGTGGAGGGACGCGTCACTGGAGAGGTGAGGCAGCGTCATGCTTACAGCGAAGGGTATAAGGGCAGAATTGACCAGGTGTAGTGATAATGATGATCTAATTCCAACTCCATCTTTCTCCAGGAAAAGCAACAGGAGGGACATTCTCTCCAACCACCGCAACAGATGGGAGATTCTGTACAAGGATCACAGCAGAATGGAGCTTGTCTCCAGGAATTGCAGTTGGAGGGACACGTTGTTGAAAAGGTACGGCAGCGTCATGATAACCGAGATTTGCAGAAAGATAGTCTACTAGATTTAAGCTCGTGAGTAACTTACAACTCAAACTTAGAACTTACACACAGCAGAATTCGCCCTTCGCTCTCACAGCGTACAAGGCCACTTGATAGGAAAACGGTTCTGTGTATTTAACAGGTTTGAAGTGGTAGTGATTCTCAAAATTACAAGATAGTAACAGTGACATGGAACATGGGCGATGCGAAAATTTATTGGTTCAAGATGTTAGTACAATTACACAGCCGGAAATGGAGAGGATCGTACACGGTAGAATTATTTCGATATTTATCAAACTTTGTGGGAAGTCATTACACATTAAATTTTCCCTTCATTCTGAATTCACTTCTGTTATCAGATTGAGGATTGACCCGTATGCTCTGTGACATGGAAGCCGTCAGCCTCATCTTGAAGAACCCCCATTACTTCTCTGAAAGAAATACCGGGTCACTTCATGAAGACTGCCTAGTGCAAGTTGGTTTGCTTTGGTGTCATCAGCTTTCTGGCTGCTATGGTGTGGTCTGCAACGACTTTCTCTCCTGCGCCACCGTCTTCATCTCATAATGCACCCAATGTGGCCATTTATTTGTCGAATATATTGCAATTAATCGCGATGCCTTACACAGATGTTGGGGGTCGTCAGAAAGAACGACCTCCTGTCAATTCAGTGTCCTAGATTGTCGATGGTCGCGTCCCACTCTCGCCGCATCTAACTCTGCTAACGGAATGAAGAATGAACGTAGGAGCGACAGAGTTATACATGGACCAGTACTTACAGACGGTGAACTCACTGCCCAGTCAGGAGATGATGCATCACTGGGTGGAGAAGCCAAGTACCCGACCGTTGTGTTCGTCCTTCCGAGTATTCTGTTTACGTAATGGGAAGTTCTCTCACATCTTCGGACGAAGTAGCCCGCTTACACATATCTCTTCATTCCGGTGGGAGGGCATATTAGTTCTTAGAGGCTGTGGTGTTCGTCTTGCGCAGCTTCAATTTCAGCATAGTGTATTTTAAAATTTGTCAAAAGGGCAGTTATTTATGTAGCTGTAGACGTCCTTTCTATTTTAGCTTTTGAAAAGAGTATCGAATACTTAGAGACGTGATAGTACTCAACGAAACAGGAAAAATAAGTCCCATGAACATGGGTCCTGAAACGCTTACTTTCCGAGATAAGCACTTGGTTACAAGAAGGGCTGCATGCTATTTGGTTGCGGTATTAGCGCTGTAGTTGCATTGGGGCCTCATCAAACGTGTCAGCAGGATATATTGATGTCTTATTTACATCAATCTACCTACCATTAGGTGGTCTGCCGGCAGTTGTGTGGTTCCGGGCGTGTTGTTAACTACAATAGTTTTCATCGTGTTTGTGTGCTTATTGTACAGTACCGTCAACCTGGGTACGTATCATGGTGTTTTACCATCTTCCAAACGCGTGTTCGCTTATGTGTTTACCGTTATCGCGAATCTTGAACATACAAATTGTGTTTTATATTTATACCTTCTCTCTTCCAAAACTTGTTAGAAATGGTAGCCTACCATTCGATAAATGAAATGGCTGGTATGATATCCTGCTGTGGCTTAGGAAACGGACGTATCCTGCGAGAACGTGCTCTCTACGATGAAAAATATCCACAGCACAGAGTGCCCTCTGATAAGCTGTTCAGAGACTTTTCCAGCGTCTGAGGGTCGCAGGTAGCCTTGCGTCTGGGAAGACCGACAATGGAAGGCCCCGCTCAGTCCATTCACCTGACATAGAGGAACGCGTGCTACGTTCGGTGGAGGAAACCCCTGGGATCAGTGTGCGACGATTAGCAGCAGCACAAGACGTCTCAATGTCTTATCTGGGGAGGTAACTCATGATCAACAGCTGTACACGTATCTTGTAGACCCTGTTCACACAATATGGCCACAGGATGATCATGGCAGAAGTCGGTTCTGTTAATGAAAGTTGCAGAAGTGTGCCACAGAGTCACTGTTCAGATCCAAGATTTTATTTACCGAAGAGGCAGGGCTGGCGAGAGACCGTGTTGTGAATTTCTATAGCCAGTTTGTATGGGCAAATGTAAAGCCCCAAGCAATTCAGGAAAGAAGGCATCAACACCAATTCTCAATCAACGAGTGGGCAGGACCACTTGGCGATACATTAATAGAGCTATACATGCTACCGAAAGGGCTACACAGAGCGCGTTATCTGGACTATCTCATTAATGTATTGCCTACCTTGCTGGAATCTGTGCCATTGAGCCACGAATACAAATATGGTTCAAGCTTCGTGGCGCATCGGCGCACTTTTGTCACAATGTGAGCGAACATCCGACGCGGACATTTCAGCACAGCTGTATTTGTCAGGGGGCCCCACACCTTGGCATGCTCATTCCACAGACGTCAGTCCCCTAGACTTTCGGTTATGGGGACACTTGAAGGATCTGGTCTACGCCATGCCAATCAACGATGTACAGACAGGCAATATGTTTCCTGCCATCAACAATACAATGTTGGTGTCGACGTGCCCTGGTGAGGCGTAAAGCTTTGTGTCGTGCACTAATCAAGAGTACACATTCGGCTCCGAAAGCCCTCACCGATGATATTTCGTTGAGTGTTTCGCACGCTGACACTTGTTGATGGTCCGGCATTGAAATATCCGGCAGTTTGCAGATGGGTTGCACTTCCGTCGCTTTGGTCGATACTGTTCAGTCGTCGTTGGTCCCGTTGTTGAAGAATCATTTTTCGGCCGCAGCGAGGTCGCAGATTTGATGATTTGTCCGATTCCTGAGGTTCACTGTACACTTGTCTTACATAGGCGTTGCCGTCGGCAACGCAGTATTTTGCCTGTCTACACATGCCTGCATTAGAATACCCTTGGATATTCCAGTTTCTTTGGCGCTTCGGGGTAATTACACATGGGTACTGGATTCTGTTCTTGATTATACGCTTTTTCAACGATTTTGGCTTTTTTATAATGAGATATACCACTTAAGTACTGACTTTGTACACTTGATTTCATTTACTTGTATTGAATTTAAACGTTCAATATTGCTAAGAATAATGCATATCCACAATCATTCTGCAGTTACGTTATGTTATATTCTTATGTCCAGTAACAGACGGCAAATTTTAAGTATATCAATACCGTTTTTTTAAGACAGGAAATTCATCCTATAATTATTTGCTTCAACGATGTTACGATTTTGTAACGTTGCCTACGATCAGAAAGTATATACGTTGCTTCCGTCTATCATGAATTATGAGTCCAGCGATATGCTCGTCAGGCACTTCTCAGCTGCGCACTTCTCAAATGAAGTACCATACACGACATCCAGAACATCAAGGTGGATAACACTTCTCCGGCTTCATATATTACCAGGATGTGTTACTCTCTTCCAAATGGAATTTTTTTAATATAGTGAACGCGGACGTTAGTAACTCAAGTAAACGGTGCAACACGTCCATTGTCGAAACTTACCCAGAAAAAGAAACCGAGTGTGTTCTTTCTGCATGGGTTGCTCTACAGCCCCTAGAATCATAGTACACTGCTCGTTGAAGAGGAAACAGTTATTCATCGTGTCTCAAACAGAAGTCACATTGTAACCAAATAGAGATGGTGCACAGAGCTCATTAAGATTCTCATCGTTTTTTCACGTGATCTATGACTAGTGTTACGAAGCGCAGAGCTCATTAAGATCCTCATGTTTGTTTCACGTGGTCTATGACTAGTGTTACTGTCTGAGCACACAGCTCATTAAGATCCTCATGTTTGTTTCACGTTATCTATGACTAGAGTTACTGTCTGACCACAGAGCGCATTAAGATCCTCATGTTTGTTTCACGTGATCTACGACTAGAGTTACTGTCTGAGCACAGAGCTCATTAAGATCCTCATGTTTGTTTCACGTTATCTATGACTAGAGTTACTGTCTGACCACAGAGCGCATTAAGATCCTCATGTTTGTTTCACGTGATCTACGACTAGAGTTACTGTCTGAGCACAGAGCTCATTAAGATCCTCATGTTTGTTTCACGTTATCTATGACTAGAGTTACTGTCTGACCACAGAGCGCATTAAGATCCTCATGTTTGTTTCACGTGATCTACGACTAGAGTTACTGTCTGAGCACAGAGCTCATTAAGATCCTCATGTTTGTTTCACGTTATCTATGACTAGAGTTACTGTCTGACCACAGAGCTCATTAAGATCCTCATGTTTGTCTCACGTTATCTATGATTAGAGTTACTGTCTGAGCACAGAGCTCATTAAGATCCTCGTGTTTGTTTCACAGTATCTAAGACTAGAGCTACTGACTGAGCACAGAGCTCATTAAGATCCTCACGTTTGTTTCACGTGATCTATGACTAGTGCTACTGACTGAGCATGGAGCTTATTAAGATCCTCATGCTCGTTTTACGTGTTCTGTGAATAGTATTACTGACTGACTGAGTCCATAGACGGAAAACGGTAATGGATCAATATGTCGAAAACATATCAGAATGTATTAGTAAGTCTGCGTACATGTCGTCGATTACCGTTTCTGTAGTTTCATCGCAAATAAATGAGAGAACAACAAGTGAATTTGTAGAAAGGAACCACTTTATTTCCTGGACAGCCTGTACCCCTGGCGGCAGTGGGGCCGCACTACAGCTTTGCCTCCCAGCCTCTCTGCCCAGCATCGCCTGCAGCCTCGAATGCGACGGGGTGTGGGCAGCGTCTCTTCCTCACTGGACGCCACGGGTGAGGAGTGCACCATGGCGACTGTCTGCGTAAGCGTAGCGTCACCGACCTGCACAGGAAAATGAAAATTTTTTCAGTCCGAAATGCTTAATGTTTACATTAAAACTACAACACTAGGACCGCAATGATAAAATTTCAATTTGGAATGATGAGCAATACAAGCTTGGATACGCAAACAACTCAAACGAGATATTAGTAGTACCGTCTACGTTCTGTTTGCAAAGGAAGGTTTAACCTCATTCTGATGTCGACGATGGATATCTGTTAAGAATTATTGGAAAGTTTAATCATTTACTATTCGTCGTGTGATGACATCCCACAGAATTTCATTTATGTCGAAGTAATCCTAAGTGGTATTCTGCCCTTATACCCTTCGCTGTAGCCATGACGCTGCCTTACCTCTCCACTGACGCGGCTCTCCATCTGTGAGTCCTCAACAGGAGCTGCCTGCAGCCGCGAGTCCTGGTGAGCGGCTCGCTGCTCCCCTCTGACGCCAGCAGCGGCCACCGGCTTGATCTTCTCAAAGTAGGCTTCCCACTGCGCCACCAACTCCTCGTGGCGCTTAGCGCGGAGCTGCGCTTTCACGATGTGAAAGTTCTGTGGACGGAAAGTTTTCAGCATCACATTTTCATTTACTGGAAAGCATCCATTTTCAGTATCTATCGAATTTCTAACACGCCCTTGTAGCCCTTTTATGTTTAAAGGAAAGTTATAATATAAAGTCTACATCGATTCCACCACACTGTTATTTTATATGATTACATTATTTACCAGTACTCATACTAGACACCTAACTGCGTTCTCATTCTAAAACGTTCAATAGTAGGAGATACGACTTTCTAATCGGAAGTAGGAGTAAGGTAATACCTTCTACAGATAGATATTCAATAACCACATCTCAATACATAATCACAATATGTACTGGCGAACGCGCCATGGGAAACAGTATATGACATATGACATTTGTTTTAAACTCCTTACAACAATGATGGATCCACAACTACTGTGCAGCTGTTTATGAGAACTCATTTCCATCTTGCTAGAAGCTGTAATGAGTAAAGAAACTGAAATAGTCACGAATAAATTAAGTCTCATCTTAAAATAACAGTGCATAGTGTAGCAGTCAAGACATTATTGTGGAACGCTACCACCACAAGTGATAACTGATATCTTTGTTAACCCTTGTCGTGCACTAACATATGTTTCATTGTAGATGGGAAAACTGATATCATGGTCATGGCTATATGAAAGGTAGTTCTGGCATCCAGAAGCCAGAAATAAGACTGCAATCTGGGGGATGTCTCTTGCTGTCTCATACAGGATACCGGCTATTGTCTGTGGAGGAGAAACAAACAGGCGTGTTGACTAGTCTCAAATTCTTATGTGGTTCTCAGAAGGTGGCGGTGGCTCGACCAGGCCGCTGCCAGACATGTGGATTCCTCCTGGACGTGGTGTGGCGATCAGTGAAGGTCGTGACGAGCTCTAGCACGCGCTAGCGAAAACATTTCTAACACAAGTATGCCGCACTACGTCGGAGGGGTTTGAAACTGAGTGTGAACGAAAGATACAAAGCGTAAATACAGAAAGGGTGTTAGGGTTACAAACTCGGTCAGTTACAGTATTATGGGTGATGAGCAGGAGAAAAGAGTTCGCATTGTGGAAAGGTGTTGATTTTACTGCCAACAGTTAATCCATCAATTTGTAACATTTTAGGCAAACCATGAGAAATGAAACTCCTATGTCCAGACAAGAGCTTAAACGTCCGGTATCCAAATACGAATTTTTGATGAAATACAAACATTTTACAGTAACATTCGCAACGTTGTACCGTCTAATGGCTATAGTATGTAGGTCCTGAGTACTCCTAAGTCTCTCCCTTAAGTTTTCCATACATCTCGGCGATGCTTACCTGAGGTATGAAGTACTCCTCCTCAGGATCTACCTCACTGACGTTATCATCTTCGACTTCACCTCCACAGGGGAGGCAACACATGGCGAGAGCCCGCCGGAACATCTGCGGGAAGAAAGTCACAATGGAATCCTCAGCCTACACACTAATCCAGCAGAGTAGAAGCTTTTCAAATGGGGACCGCCAAGAAACTAGGAAGCTTGAAATAGTTGTATTTGTTACTGGGTCTGTCGAAGACTTCCTACTCTTATACATGTACAGAAGACAGCTCTTCAGACAATCAGTCTCTTCCGTTCTATGACTTTCCTAGAAACAAATATTAGCTCCGGAATAATGATTTACAATTTCAGAACAAAGTAATAGTGTTTAATAGGAAATTGACACATATTTTTTGAACATGAAATATAATAGAGAATTTTGGTTCCTTTTCTAGTTGGTTTTTAACAACAGATATGGAATACTGAAATTCTCGGATTAATATCTCATGACATGAAGTGAATTGCCTACAGCTACGTGCTTCCAAATTTTCTGTATCTTTCATGGTAGACATCTATCCTACTACTGCAGTCTATTGTGTCTTTACTTTTTTCTCACAAACCCGTCATTCTCCACGCCAACTCATACCACAGATACAACTTACGGGCCGTACCAGTGACTAACGATCAACGAATATATTTCCTATCATAATGGATAGGAGAAATGCAGCGATTTATAGCAGTAATAATAATAAGGCAGTCTTAGTAATGATTTTATAAGTTTTAATCCTTGATAGGTTTCGAGACCTCTTGTCTCACCTCTAGGTGTACTTTTGCACACAGTACAAGTTTTTCTGGATCGCATACACATATGCTTCTAAAACACAACATTATTTCAATTGAAGTATGTGTTATAAGCTAACTAGTCTACCTGTCGTAAGATTAAGGAAGAGGTCTTGTGCTAAAATCATAATATATGAGTTATATATAAACATCAATGGCGAGTCAAGAACATGTTCTGTCTTCACATATTTATGTCGTTACACGTTGTTATTACTCAGTTTCCAGGTTAAGGAATCCTAGCTAAGAGTATACAAGCACTCACTAATATAGAAATACAAGCTGGGATGCCCGGCTTCGGTCAAGGATTTGATATAATACTGTGTGGTTGTTGGAGTAAAAGGACAAACTGTAAAATATAAAAGGTAAAAACGTTTTAGTGAACACACATTACAACTATTTACAATTATTTTGTATAAACAACGTTTTTCATTTTATTATCCAAGGTGTACACGTATGTGCAATTTTTAGGAATTTCTACTCGAGAGCAAGCTACATGTGATTGACCATGAGAGAAACAGGAGTCTTAGAGGGTGATTCCGCAATATTTTAAAGTTTGTCCTTGCTCTTTGTTAATTTAAAACTGTAGGCTAATTTGATTGGAACCTGCGGTCGTTTAAACTGCAATGGCAATTCGGTAGACATCAGTTGTATTCTGGGGATAAGTGGTGAGTATACTTTGTACTTTCTAGCCGTACGTTCGATTTCGATGATGTTATTCGATAGCTGTTTGACCATCATCCTTGTTCCCTTGCTTAACTTCCGTGAGTTGAGATTTCGAGGTTTAGCACACTGATAGCATCTTTTCATGGCACTTGCATCCCAAGTTGTACTAAGGTCTGGTTTTTTATTGCTAAACATTTAACTTCTAGGCGAATGTGTGTTTCATTGAAGATGTCGACGTTAATTAGACTGCCAATTCTGGATGAGCTTGTCGGATCTGATACAGTACGCCCTCACTCGTATAGTCTTTGAAGGAATCCTGTAGTTGTTTTGGATTCGATGGGTTACATGTTGTTAGAATTATGGCGTATAAATCTCTCATTAGTTCAGCTGTAGCTGTGAGTGAGGCTTCCTGTCGTTTTAATTCCCAGTGTTTGTCGAATTCCAGTGGTCCTAGACGTTTGGATGCTCGCTGTACGTCTGGCATAGGTTTCAGCGGCACGCACAGTATACGCCTACTTTTATAATATGTATTGATTTATAGCATTACACCATACTTTACACTTACCATGAGCAAATGAAGAGTACACTGAGGTCCGATGATAACTGTTTATGCCCCATAGGACATACATTTTAAACGTGAATATATGATAATTTTCATGTGTGGTATTCTTATTGGTTCATATTGAATCTAATACTTATTGAGGTTCTTTCAATGTTCTTACAGATAAATACCTTTGAAACTACTCATAATCTGCCCAGGACGCACAGAATCATATCTTATTGAGTCATGTTGCTTTGGAATGTTGTTATACTGGTCTCATTAAGTGAATCCATGTATTTAGTGATGTCTTCTTCGAAAAGTTACTCATTTTAGAACGAAAATTTGCAATCAAAATTATATAATGATGTGTTACACGGAGGGTGGGCGATGGTGCTACATTAATATTGTACTGTGTCTGTGACTAATGGCGTTGTGGGACACTAGTTTGTGGTTGTGAAATTAGTAAGCATTTCATTACCTAATGACATTACAACAGGTGAATATTTACATAATTTCACGTTTAGTATGTATGGCCTATGGGACATAAATAGTTAACATGATACATTAGTGTACTTCTCCAAGTAATATTTGCTCATAGCCAGCTTAAAGGGTGGGGTAAGGCCATAAATGATTTAATAATCTTAGTGGTTATAGATCACATCACCTGCCAACTCCGAAGTAACAAAAACATATAAAGAGAGAAAATACTATGGTTATACCAGAATGAGATTTTCACTCTGCAGCGGAGTGTGCGCTGATATGAAACTTCCTGGCAGATTAAAACTGTGTGCCCGACCGAGACTCGAACTCGGGACCTTTGCCTTTCGCGGGCAAGTGCTCTACCAACTGAGCTACCGAAGCACGACTCACGCTCGGTACCCACAGCTTTACTTCTGCCATTATCTCGTCTCCTACCTTCCAAACTTTACAGAAGTTCTCCTGCGAACGTTGCAGAACTAGCACTCCTGAAAGAAAGGATATAGCGGAGACATGGCTTAGCCACAGCCTGGGGGATGTTTCCAGAATGAGATTTTCACTCTGCAGCGGAGTGTGCGGTGATACGAAACTTCCTGGCAGATTAAAACTGTGTGCCCGACCGAGACTCGAACTCGGGACCTTTGCCTTTCCCGGGCAAGTGCTCTACCAACTGAGCTACCGAAGCACGACGCACGCTCGGTACCCACAGCTTTACTTCTGCCATTATCTCGTCTCCTACCTTCCAAACTTTACAGAAGTTCTCCTGCGAATCTTGCAGAACTAGCACTCCTGAAAGAAAGGTAGGAGACGAGATAATGGCAGAAGTAAAGCTGTGGGTACCGGGCGTGAGTCGTGCTTCGGTAGCTCAGTTGGTAGAGCACTTGCCCGCGAAATGCAAAGGTCCCGAGTTCGAGTCTCGGTCGGGCACACAGTTTTAATCTGCCAGGAAGTTTCACTATGGTTATAGTTTGGTATTTACTATGGTTAACTGTAATTACTATGTATTGCGGTTTTAGCACAAGACCTCCAACCTAATCTCCAGATTACGAGATTGGTTAGCTTACAACACGTATTTTACATGAAATTATATTATGTTGTACATGATCATGAAAAATGTTTTTATTATTTGCACAGGATGTGGGGGTATACGTCAGGGTGTTGAACAGAGGTAAGCAAAGTGGTCCGTCTGATTTGACATAATTAATCATTGTCCTCAAAAATAATGAATAAGGAAGTAGTTATCTATTAAATTAAACAAGGATCACAGTTAACTGTGTTTATTTCATTAAATTGGTAACACCTGTGGCAAAGACTGACATTGCTAAACTAATGACTTGGCAAGGCTAGTTAACGGATCTGGGATCTGCTTCTGATAGAGGTGTTTCAGTATAAAACAATTACGTTAGCGAAGTCATACCGTGATTGCCAAAACGTTAGTGTTAAAACGTAGAAAGTGCAAGAGATGGATATGCGTTTGCATGTGTGGTCGAAGTTGACAGCCTATTGATCGTAATTTGCAAGCACTGCACGAACGGATGGCACATATTTCGCTTGGACAAGGCTAAATTATTTTATTGTGCTAAGATCAACATCAATCTGAAGTTAAATATTTCCTGTTTCATTCTGGAATTATTGTTACTAATTTACTGGGTAAAAGTCAATCTACAATGTTGATGGGATGTATAATTTCGAATAAACGACTACTAGTTGTTTTCTTCCTCGGTTGTAGATTCATAGGTGGTGGGAGTAACTTCTATAAATACTGGTAGGAGTCAAAACAAAATATACATTTTGATTCTTATGAGATCTGTGGTCTTGTACAACGAGTTTCTCACGAAGTAGCGTTGACGCTAAGCGTAGACCACATCGGCAATGAGACAGAACTCACGAAGACTACTTGAGTCTAGCTTTGACTGTCACTTTCTTTTATAAATATGCGTATTAGTTTCATCTGTCGAATGACGGTTAACTTTTGAGAATCTGCAAGACAGCAGTAACGATAGCATGTCTTCGGTTCTCGGGAACTGAGCACTCCGCGTTATGATAGATAGTTTTGTTAGATACTTATGAGTAAAGGCCTTTAACATACCTGTATTAACTGCAAGATTTGAAATTTCCTCGAGCTCTGAAGTTGCTCTCGGTAAGGTTTACAATGACATTTGGACTTACGTTGCACTGTATAATCCTTGGACGCCTTGTTGCAGGTCAACCTCAGTCCACTGTGTCACAAAGTGTCATTTACAGTCTTTGATGACAGTTTGCATTCGACAGAAATGGCTTGTACTAGGTCTACCCTGTAATAGGACAGACATGGTGACTTTACTCCATTACGAAATCCCATGCAGTGAGGAAGACAACTGTCTGTTGAGGCCGGCCGGTGTGGCCGAGCGGTTCTAGGCGCTTCAGTCTGCAACCGCGCGACCGCTACGGTCGCATTTTGAATCCTGCTTCGGGGATGGATGTGTGTGATGTCCTTTGGTTAGTTAGGTTTAAGTAGTTCTAAGTTCTAGGAGACTGATGACCTCAGATGTTAAGTCCCATAGTGCTCAGAGCCATTTGAACCATTTTTTGTCAGTTCAGTTTTGTGCAGTCTCGTGACTTGCAGATGTAGCTCTGTGCGCCACTTGGCCATGTACTGCTCTGTGCAGTGTAGACAATATCACGTCTATGTTGATGTCGACAAATTCGTGACCAGTTTAGGAGTAAGTGGAGCGACATGTTGCGTCCACGAATAAACCCCACTTCCGTCTCAAGAAAGTACCTCGCAGTAGTTCCGTCTAGAGCAGTGTATCTTACGTTTTCTACCTGTTGGCCACCACAACAATATCAGAAGATCTCATGCCTCCTATCTGTATATATTTTATTTACTGTCTCCTTGCTAAAAATTTTATTTGACAACAATCTGCAAACCACACTTTAGTAGGGGAGGATTATCAAACGCGGAGTTATACAAAACTGCTGTGTCCGAATGTACTTATGTCAAATACCTAATGATATTGTTTTCATTTGCAGAATATTTTTCACATGTAACATTTATTATGCGTGTAAAGGTCTCAAGAAAAAATCCGATCATCAATGACGGTAGAAACCGTTTTTCTTTAAGCAGCTCCTTAAAGTCAGGTTACCAACCAGCTGAAACACATCTGAGTCCGCTCTCCACGTTCAGGCGCCAGCGGTGTTTTGTTCTCATGATGGATAGCGTCGAGAATGGGGTCTCGCATAGGTTTGTAGATGAGAACTTTAAGAGGCTTCCATTGCCACTCCTGGATACGCAGGAAGGAAAATGGTCCAAAATTCTTCCAAACTCATAAGTTCAAACTGTTCTTTAGCACTGCCACTACATTCAACTGAATCCTCTTGCATTTCATCAGAACGTCAATGCACATCAATCGCTAAAGCTGATCTTGCTAATTTGCACTGGCAGTCTTCTGAAAGCCGTTCCGGTACTTCACCGATGACGATTCTCCATTCGCTGACACAGCACCGTTGCCTGTCTATAAGTTCATTAAATCGAAGGAATGAGGAATGGGAGCGTCCAGGCCACGCTTCCACTCTTCTGTCTTTCGCAAGGAGGTACTTACGGCATCACTGCCATCAGTTATTGTGTCGTGTCTGCCGTGAAGTTTCACATTCAGTTTATTTACAGTTTCAGAGAAGTCTAGGGAAAATATACAGCTTTTTATCAGTGTCTGAAGGCTAAATCTCGGCATTCCCTTGAATCAAAAGGAATAGTTCTACCTATGAGTTCAGCTTATACAGACAGCTGAGGACACCGCACTTCGGTAATCACCGGACTTATAGATGAAAGGTTAAAGACTGGTCATCATTATTGAGATCATTACATAGTACTCGGAAGAAAGCGACTATTCACAGCACTTGACATAATTTTGTCACCTAACCGGATTGCTACTTTCAGTGCAGTGCTCAACTGCTGAGGTAAAGTTTTAGGAGTTACCTGTCTGTGGATCGTAGATTGAGAGCTAGTAAGATTAGAATTTCTTGCCTTAGAAATACTAAGGAAGTCTGAACGTGAACATAATGTTGTCGGTGCTCCATCAGTACGAAGTCTCATAATTCTGTCCCTAACAAAAAATTAACTAACCAAAAATTAACTAACAGCAGAAAATACTTGAGAGCCTTTAGATGTTGTTCCAAAGTTTTTAGAATCCATAACGTTCTTCTCGGTCGAAAAATTTGCTTTATGGTATCAAGTGATACTGCTGACCTTTTTCAGTGGCCATCATCACACAGCAAGGCACAAAATGCAAATATTTTCAGTCTTTTAACTAGCTGTTCTTTCACGTTCAGGACCATTTCTTCGACAGTACGTTGCATGCTGTAGTTTGGAAGAGGTATCTCATTCAATTTTCACTAAATACAGGGTCACGTAGGGTAACGGGAATGTTTGAAATCAGTAGTGGCAGCCATGTGCAGGTGGAAGAACTGTGGGTTCGTGACAGTTAGCGAGTTAACAGTCCGCCATTTCAGTAATCATCGATCAGTGGAACGGACAACAGCGTGCGTTAGCCATAAAAATGTTTTATAAAAACAGTGATAGTTTGGTAGCAGCGCAGAGGGAGTTTCGACTTTTTTGTAATTTACCACGTCATGATGCCGTTCCGTCGAAACACGTGATAGAATGTTAGATTAATAACTATGAAGAGACTGGATCTGCCATCACGAAGAAACCAATAGGACGGCCAAGAGGTGCGCGTTCTCCAGCGATCATTGATGTTGTACGCGAGTCAGTCTTAAGGAGCCCACGGCGTTCAGTTCGTAAGCAAGCAGCAGTGGTTGCAACAATTGAAGGACAACGACTACCGGATACGAGTAGGATTCTGTTAACAAGTGATAACATAAATAAACAATGATGATGAATTTCTAAATAAATTGTGGATGTCAGATGAGGCACATTTTCATCTCCAGGCTATGTGAATAAACAGAACTACCGTTACTGGGTAAACACAAATCCTAATGACGTTCATGAGCGCTAGTAAATTGGCAGTATGGTGTGCTGTTTCATCACATGGGATTAATGGACCGTATTTTTTTGCAAATGAACAGGGAAACAAAATAACTATCAATGCCGATCGTTACGTGGAGATGTTACGAACTTCCCTTACACTTGCATTGAGCTACTTTCCAAACGTCCAAGAATCCTGGTTTCAACAGGACGGAGCGACGTCACACACTTCACGGCAATCAATGGCATATGTGCGAGAATTGTTTGGCATCCGTGTAATCTCACGATTCGGTAACATTCCATGGCCCCCTAGACCACCAGAGCAAAGTCTACACAATGCGACCAAGAACCCTGGATGAGTTAAAACAGGGAATTCGAGATTCAATTCACAGTATCCCACTTGAGATGTTGCAGGCATCTCAACAGTTGTTTTCACGAATGTGTTCGTGCAATAGCACGCCATCTAAAGGACGTATTTTTTTAAAAAAGAGATAAATGCCATCAATGTTTCATAAATGATGAATTTGTTGGTGTTCAATTACTACGAATGCAATTTCTTTCCTTTATCACTTCTAGTGTTATTGGATAGTAGAAAAGTTGCCGTTTTTCTGTGTCACCCTGAATTTACACCAAAAACATTTCGGGTTGCTTTAAGAATGTAAGATCTGGTTTACGTCTCACCAATATCGTGGCGCTATTTTATTTTTGCAGTTACGGAAGAAATTTCTTATGATGTTCCCATAACTTTCTCATTTTCCTGCTGAAAGATTCTGTAGAGTCAAGTTTCATTCAGTGTAAAGAATTCCTTTTCCCAACAAAAAAATCTTTTGGTTTATTTCCAATACCAGTCGAGCTGTTTCAGAATGTCTTTTCATACGCGCGTACCGCTGAGGATATCATAACACACAACATACTGTGGATGCTGGACACTGTCTTTTTCAATAAATGTGAATCCATGCGTAATACTGTATATTATTCATCATAGCCGGCCGGAGTGGCCGTGCGGTTCTAGGTGCTACAGTCTGGAACCGAGCAACCGCTTCGGTCGCAGGTTCGAATCCTGCCTCGGGCATGGATGTGTGTGATGTCCTTCGTTTAGTTAGGTTTTATTAGTTCTAAGTTCTAGGCGACTGATGACCGCAGAAGTTAAGTCGTATTGTGCTCAGAGCCATTTGAACCAAGCCATCTACATCATACATTCTTCTTCTAGTATACTTTTCGCTCACAGAACAAAACCAATAAAGATACCATTTACTTCTACAAAGCACAGCAGGCATAATACTGACTTAAAGGTGAGGAAAGCAGGCTGAAAAATGTGCTGTGCCAGCAACAGTTTGGTTCAAATGGCTCTGAGCACAATGGGACTTAACATCTTAGGTCATCAGTCCCCTAGAACTTAGAACTACTTAAACCTAACTAACTTAAGGACATCACACACAGCCATGACCGAGGCAGGATTCGAACCTGCGACCGTAGCAGTCCTGCGGTTCCGGACTGCAGCGCCTAGAACCGCACGGCCACCGCGGCCGGCCAGCAACAGTTTGGTGAAGTGTGAGGCAAAGATGATGCTGCCAGCTCTACAAAAATGCACTCGCTAACTGTAATTATAACATAAAATTTTTGACTTTTCTGGACAAATATTTCTGCTTTCTTCTAAGGTGTCCGCGCGCCCCACCATCTACAAAGCTATCACGCCGATCTCACCCCTAGGGGGAGGGGTCGCGCCGCCCAGGTTGGCAACCACTGGTCTATACAGATAACACATCCCCTTCGTAGATGATAAAAAGCTCACTAGTCAGGATATCGATCGCCTAGGCTGAGAAACGATGCCAGATGGGTAGGCATCTTATAGCTCGTCAGTCAACTTCCAAACCTCCACATCGATCTATCTCTTGCCTAATAGCGTCGAAATATATTATCATATCGTCTCTCAATTATTTTTCATCGAGGAATACGTTATCAAATTGTAATACTGCTCATGAAATGCAGATCTTTGGTATTATAGACTTTTTTTTTCAAATTGCTTGTTGGAATAATTTTCTAAGTAAAATGAATTGAGGTTAAACGTACATTTTCTCACAAACGTCCTTCTCATTCAGTATGTAAGTCTTCATTTGTCAATCTTGGGAACTTGGGAAAAGTACGACAGCATCAACAGTTGAGACACATACAAGCTCGGAGATCGTCCGACTCTCAGGGAGTGTGACATTTCTGCCGCAATAGCAGAGGAAACTCGGCTGTATCTCGCTCGGTTTTATCAGTAGGCAACGGCCCAATTATTCTGCAGCAGCACCGGGACGGCCGAACAGATTGATCTACATACTCCACCTACGATGGACGTACCGACCCAGAAGATATCTTCAAGAAGTCCTCACCGTTAATGAAGTATCAGCACCAGAATATTAAGCAATAAAATATTTGTGCGACAGAAAAGTTAAAGAATCAAGGAACAAGGTCTTAAACTGCGAGAAAAATCAATAACGTGCTTTCGCGTGAAAACCTAATCCAGGTTTGAGTTTTTTCCCTACAGCGCTCCTATTACCTGCGAGAATACTTTGGCGTTTTATCAGCCCCCTGAGAAAGTTTGATTGCCAACACAACGTTTCTGACTACAGGACTCTTTCTGCAAAATTTAAAAAAAATAGTAAAATTTCTTCTTCACACAATCAGTTTCAGAGGGAAATAAAATTAATTACACACTTTTTGGCTAAAGTACGCTTATGTTCTGGACAGATTTTCGATGAGTATTGCTGCTGAAATTCCGTTGTCAGTGCTCATAGGGAATTAGATGATAGTACACAAAGAGCTAATGAAACTCGTTCAATGTAGTAGTTGTCGTTATCAGAAATATTTCCTTGTTTTCCTGCGCATATGCCAAGATTTCCAAGGTTGCAATTAGATTGGGGCCTAAGGAAAGGTTGGGACCTAAGAGCAGAGCCTCAATCAGAATTATAGTCTTGTTTGTCATAAATATGACTGTTGTTTCGAAACGTGCCACGATTGCCGACGTTGTCCTTAGGCGGATACGTAAGAACGCAGCTTAAATTGCTGCGTGTGAATCCAAGTCTCATCCAATTTCAATTACGAATCAAGGGAAATTACGAATGAAAATTTTATTGGCTGCCTACTTTGTCTCATGATTCTCCGTTATAATTCTCGTGAACCGAGTACTAATGCAGGACGAAATGGAAAACATCAGCTTGCACTAAAGGCGCCCTTTAACTCACTTTTCTCTACAACTGCTGAATCACGTAGCACGAAATCAGCTATTTGCATTTCAAGAAAATGTTTAACTATCTGCCTAATAAGTAGAACGACACCTGTTTGCCACTTGTTCATGAAAACAAGAACGTATCTAGCTGCACAGAACACGAGGAAGTGTTCACAGCTTGCTATATCAGAATGGCAGATCTCTACACAAATGTCACATATTGTTACCAGATGATATGGATACGGGAACGTTAATGTACATTAATTCGTACAACTGGAAGTAACCAGAGACCACAACAAAATCTAGCTAGTGCGACTAGACGGGTAAACTTAGCGATACAGTTCTTACATGTATAGCTTAGCCCAGGTAACAGTGGAAAGCAGTAGTAGGTAAAAGTGAATTATGACAGCAGATGACGTTTTTGTAAGCATGTTATGACAGAAAAAAAGGCGACTGGTCACTTACCCCTGTTCCTCAGCTGCGCCTGGCGTGACACTGACTTCCTGTGTCTGTGTTCGAAACTTCAAAGGATCTAACAAACTCACAAAGTTCGTATCCTCTGTTACAACTCTCTTAATATCTCAAAGCACCAACGAAATAGCACGAGACGCTTCAATACGAGATCGCTCGTTACGAAGCAGTATCGCAATGTTGCTGGGAAACGATCCGCTGACGTAGTGCGATATTGCATTGTTGTGAGCGTGACATAGGACAAAGTTCATAGACCGGCGATCACTTCTGTCTACACCACAGTGCTGTAATGACAATACATGATACGTCATGTAACCCCTACAGTCGTGTTTCTCCAGAATATTAACTAAAGCGTAAAATAAAAGGTACCAATAACAGCGGAATTCATTCCATCGGTCGCTCGGAAAGTTAGTGTCGAATTTATAAGTTGGCAAACAGATAACATCTAATTCCTTGCATGTAACAGAAAGAAAACTACTGTTTTTGCATGTTTGTCTAAAAGTAAATTACTTGCTGGTATAAAGAGTTATGCTGAAGAAAAATTACATGCATTTATATTAATATTTAAGTAATAAGTACAAAACTGGCAACTTGTATGCACGAAAATTTTTCCGTAATAAGGGGAGAATAGCGGAGAGCAATTTAATAGCTACCGACTATCAATGGTGAAAAAGTGACCTATAGACGTATCCTTGCTTATCGATGAGTACAGCACGTTGCTTTAGCTGTTCTTCAGTTCACTCTGCGAAGATCTCTATTACAGTTTTACAATAGAATAATAAGCTCACCTGCACACCTTAAACGTCTTCATGAAACTTACCCCATTACTTGTTGAAACTACAATCCAGTACCGCCATCCATGAAAGTATCAGCAAGCTGTCTTCAGAAGCTGAGAACACCAGGTGGCGAATGTGCCACTGGGCGTAGTGCTCACACTGAATCAGTTAAGAATTTTAAGCAGGAAACTACAAACTGCTGCAGCGCGGAGTGGCCGGGCTGTTTGAGGCGCCATGTCACGGATTATGCGGCCCCTCCCGCCTGAATTTCGAGTCCTCCCTCGGGTATGGGTGAGTATGTTGTTTTTACCATAAATTAGTTTAAGTAATGTGTAAGTCTAGAGACCGATGACCTCAGCAGTTTGGTCCCTTATTAATTCACAAACATTTCAACATTTTTTGGGAACAACTGTTGTATATTCATAATGAGAAGGGGAATATAAAATCAAAACGAGTTAAAGATGGAAGGAAAATATTCACCGCACTCTGTTGTGGTAGAATTTACGAGATATTAACAAATATATAGTTTAAAAATTTCAATCAGTAGCTCGAAATTTTTCCAAAATAAGATTGGGTGGAAGTTTAACATTTTTCCATATCTCGTTTAGATCTTACCCTCTTGTTGTCCTTGTAAATAAGTTAGCATTCAAAACGAAAACTTCTAACAGGAAGCAGAGTGGCAATCAACCGATTGGCGCCACGTCACCTCTCCTCCGAAGACGAAGTAGAAAGTTTCCACCTATGCCGGTAAAGTCTTCCAGCTGTTAGAAACGGAAATCGGAGGAGGCAGTTTTAAGGCAAAACCTGCTGGTGGTGACAAAACAAAAATATCACTTCACACATTGGAAGACTACAACACAGTCAAAACACTTCTCACAAACAAAAACGTACCCCACTACACGTTCTCTACAACTAAAACACGGAACAAAAATATTGTCATCAAAGACCTCCCAAGACGACTGACCCCCGAAGCAATCAAACCAGACTTGACTGCCCAGGGGTACGTCGTCAATGCTGTCCAGCAGGTGGGCAAAGTTGAAATTAAGTGGCCCCTATTCCAGGTCACACTACCAGATGTCCCCCAAAAGAAAAGGGAGATAAAAATGGTCTTGGCGGTGCCTGTCACCACCGAGCCACTGCTCCACAAAAAAACAAGATGGTGCAGTGCTTCACACGCCAAGGCCTAAACAATATCGGCGCACAGTGCACCATCGCGATAAGATGCAGGAAGTGTGCCGCAGCCCATGACACGAGGTCCTGCACACTAAAACCCACGGAACCGCAAATAAGGTGCGCGGTTTGTGGCAAAAACCATACAGTGGGTTTCCAAGGTTCTAGGTCCACAAAAGACACTCACAGCCGACAAAGGGCGCAAAGACCGCTCCCCACACCCGCAAACAATACACCACCACCCTAAGCAGTCACACAAAGAAACAAACACGTCAATACACACAAACAAGACCAGGGCAAAACCAAGACCAGACACACCAATGGCAACGTACGTGGAAGTGGTTTATCCTTCGACAAGCCATGAAAACGTAGCCCTATGACCACAACACCAAACACAGTCACAAGAACAACACCAGGAAATACACGACAACAACGACCAGGTCCACCAAGACAGATGAAGCTCTAGGGAACCCCACACTCAGTCCACCCCCTCAGATCATTTGTTATGCATTATGGTCCAGACCATGAACCTCGTCATGGAGATGGTGAAGGAATTCATAGAGGCCCCGAAGCAGAACACCTCGATCCTCGTTGCCCTTCCAGCAGTGGCTCCCCTCTGCGACTTCCTCAGTAGTTTCAAAACCCCATCATGGATAGACGACCAAATATCCAAGGCCTGGCAACGTGCGTGTTTAACGCAGATGGCGTTATTAATCAAGAGGTCAAGTTCAGAGAAATCATGAAGGAGTTCTCCATCGACATATGCATGATGGGGAAACCAACCTAAAACCGGGAATAAAAGCGACAGTCCCCAACTGTGTTAGCTACCGTAAAGACAGGGCATCCCAAGGTGGAGGAGTGGGCATTTACATAATAAGAGGGATTCCCCACCACCAGGTATTCTTACCACCTACCAATAAATTCGAAGAGGTGGCAGTGGAAGTAATCACAGCCACCGGACCCCTAACAATTGTTGCAATCTACCGACCCCCACAAGACGAAATTGACAAGGGAGAAATATCTGCAGTAGGGCAAATTGAAGGCAGACTCGTAATAGGAGGCGACTTCAATGCCAAGCACCCAGATTGGAACTCTAGAGTAACCTCCACGGCAGGCGCCAAACTGCAACGACTAGTGGGCGACCACCACTTCGAAACATGGGGACCGGTCGAGCCCACACACTTTCCAAAATACGGATGTAGGCTCGACGTGTTAGGCATAGCTCTCACCATGAGGATCGCGGGGTTGGTGGCAGCTCTTGCTGCAAAATGTATTCCGACCACAACCCAGTGATTTTAGAGGTCGATGTTGGAGAATGGGTAGCACTCTCACGCTACCAGACGTCTTACAAACGTACAGACTGGGAGCGATAAAGAGAAACAGTCGCCCCCGAGATCGCTCGCGCTCCGCCACCTACTGCAGAAACAGTAGAACAAGCGCTACAAGACCTAACAGGAACCATCATGCAGACAGTGGAAGAGGCCCACCCCACGGCAATGGGACGAGCCATCCCCACAAATGCAGCTCCTGAAACACTTGCTGACTCATATTCGACATAAGAACAGAGCGACAAAAGGGCGGGAGAACACCAGAAATCAGGCCACCAGGTGGCTGCTCAACCGTCTACAGAGAGAATTAAAGGTAGCGCTCAATGAGCACAGAAACCAGCAATGGAAAAAACCCCTCACAGCTCTCAAAGTAGACGGTCACACACTATGGCAAGCAATCAAGCAATTCACAAAAAGATGCGCTAGGATGCCGCCACTGCAGGGCGAGCGGGATCTGGTCTACAGCAATGCTGAAAAGGCCAACGCCCTTGCTGACTCCTTCGAGAAGCAGTTGCAAGCTGCAGCACCCCAGAATGAAGAACATGAAGAGGTAGTCAGATGTTAACTGGCTGTCTTCCTCAATGCTGAGGAGGACCCAGAGAACGAAGCCCGAGGACATGGCAAAAGTAATTAGGTCCCACCCCACAAAAAAGGCCCCAGGACACGACAGTGTCACCAATCAGTTAATTAAAGACCTCCCACCCTCGGCGATCACACACCTCGCGAAGGTCTTCAATGAGATTACTGGTTCCCGCGAGTTCCTATCCCGCTGGAAACACGCGGAAGTGTTCGCGATACACAAAACAGGGACGGATCCTCTATTCCCGCAGCACTATAAGCAGACTAGCCTTTTGCTAACTCTGAGCAAGATCTATGAGCGCCTCCTGCTAATACCCACACAGGACCACATTATCAGAGAGCAACATCTGCTGGATTTCCAATTCGGATTCCGGCAGAACCACTCTGCCCCACAACAGATATTGAGAGTGGTTGAAGCAGGCACAGAGGGCTTCAACGACAGAAGCTTCTACGGGATAGTGCTACTAGACGTAGCCAAGCATTTGATTCAGTATGGTATAGAGGGCTACTCTACGAGTTGCACACACAAGGGTTCCCCGGGAGCATAGTTAAGCAGATCAAAAGCTATCTCACGAATAGAACTTTCTCTGCCAAAGTTAGAAACTTGCACCTCCACCAAAAGGCGTATTCGTGCTGCGGTGCCACAGGGATCGGCCCTGGGGCCCGTTTTGTACAGTCTGTACACTGCGGACACACCACCGGCGCCCTGGTGCACACTGCACAGTTATTTATTTAGCGTATGGCTATACATGCAACATTAATACATCAAATGTTAGACATTAAAATCTTATAACAATCATAAATATAATTTATGTTTATATTGGTCAGTTAAAAGGTTATATCGAGGTTTGAGATCCATTCTAGCGCCGATGGAGATGCCTCCAGGAAGTCGGACCAGTTCCCTGCATATGCTCGCAAGGAGCATTCACCATGGATGTGTTGGATCGTCTGTCTAGGGGCACCGCAGTCGCATTCTGGTGACATCGCTCTTCCCCATTTGTGTAGTGAATCCGCACACCTGCCATGTCCAGTACGTATTCGATTTAATGCGGACCATGTTTTCCGTGTTACTTCCATTCCAGAGATGTTGCAGTTATGGTTCTCAAACCAGGTCTGTAGTTGGTCATTTGTCTTTTGGGACCAATCTATTCTTCATTGTTTCATGTGGTCATAGTTATTATTTTGAAGCTGCTCAGCTGTGCGTATGGGTGGCTTTCTTGATTTCAGTCGAGTGTGTCGCAGTTGTGAGAATTCTTCTTTAATTGGTAGTTCTGGTTTTGTCTCAATCTTTCTGAATTCGCGCAGTAGGGCCGCTTTTCTACGCAGGTACGGGGGCAGGATATTACATAGCACCGGTAACCAGTGCGTGGGCGTTGATTTAACAGTTCCAGAAATCAACCTCATTGTGTTATTTAATTGCCTGTTAATAAGTTTGGTGCACCACGTGGAGGCTAGTCTACTACGCACCCCACACACAGTATGCAGATGACACAGCCTTCTACACTCGAAATGCGAACAAGGACCTGGTCATCCGTAGGCTGCAAAGGGATTTAAATGACACAAACTTGGGCCTGTCACCATCAACTCTGAAAAGACGCCTGTTATACTCATCACCTGTAGGCTCGGAAGGCGCGGACCTCCTCAACGTCCCCCCCTCCATCTTCACCTAACTGGAACCCAACTCCCCTAGCGCATAACCGCCAAGTACCTTGGCGTAACCTTGGACTCTCGTCTTACTTGGAAACCCCACAACACCACATAGACGAGGTCCACAGCAAGGTCTGTGCCAGACTGACCATCCTATACCCAGTCCTCAACGCATCCAGCTCCCTTCCCTGCTCTGTAGAACTGAATGTTTATCAGGCCCTCATATAGCCAGTAATGGAGTATGCATGCCCTGTCCGGGGATGCACGGCGAAACAGCACCTGGACAATCTCCAGAGGCTGCAGACCATCGCCCTCAGGAGGGAACTGCATCTACGTCTCGGCTTCCCTGTCGATGATCTGCACGACGCTGCTGAAATCCCACCCCTGAAAGAGCGTTTCCAAGATCTGGCAAGGGCCTTCTATGAAGGCTCTTCCAGATCAGGAAAAGTCGTCATCCGCTCCCTAGGTCGGTATGACATGTCCCGCGATAAGCACAAACGCCCAATGACGATCTTCGACGACAAAGTCGAAGAGAAAATCCCCATATCCAGTTCCTAATCGTCCTCCCTCCCCCACAACATCAACCATCTCGCCAACCTGAGGCAAGTACCAGACGCACACAGACATCACGCAGACACCCAAAAACTATAGAAATAACCACACACACAAGTACATAGTGGAGCAAAAGCCGTAAGGCTACAAACTCCCCCACACACTTCCCCAAAGAGGGGAAAGTATGAGATGAGAGTGAGAGCCGGAGGTTCGAGTCCTCCCTCGGGCGTGAGTGTATGTGTTGTTCTTACCAAAAAATATTGTGGAAAAATGTCCGATAAATTAACAAATATATAGTTTAAAAATTTCAGTCAGTATCGCGAAAGTTTTTCAAAATAAGATCGGGTGACATTTTAAGTTTTTCCATACCTCGTTTAGATCTTACACCCTTCTTTTCCTTGTAAATAAGTTAGCATTCAAAACGAAAACTTTTAACAGGAAAGAGAAGGGCAATCAGTCGAGTGGCGCCACGCCACTTCTCCTCTGAAGACGAAGTTCAAAGCCGCAACCTAAGCCGGTAAAGTCAAGGCGACGGCCTTCTGGGACTCTGAAGACGTTACTCAGTTTGATGCTCTCCGTCATGGTCCCACGATTAAATATGAAGCGTATTGCGCCACCCTCAGAAAACTGAAGAAGCGATTGTAGCCTCTTCGTCGCCACAAAAATGCAAACGAAATTGTGCTTCTCCATGACAGGGCGTCACACAAGTTCCCGCGGAGGAGAAGATCTCACAAAACTCCATTGTACTGCTCTTCCTCATCCACCCTCAGTCTGGATTTCGCACCTTCCGACTTCCATTCGTTTGGCCCACTCCGCGGGGAGCATTACATGGATGATGGGGAGGTTATTGATGCAGCAAGATGTTGGCAGCGACGTCGATCGGTAGAGTGTCAACATGCGGGCATACAGGCCTACCAATAAATGGCTCCGGTCGTCGTCTTGAACGGAAATTATGTTGAAAAAAAAGTGGTTTGTAGCCAAAAGAGTGAGGAATAACATGGTGTATTAGAATTCTGAATAAACTGAACCAGTTTTCAGGAAAAAAAATGTGTTGCTTTCCTTATACAACGACCCTCGTACAAGAGGAAGCGGGCATACTGGCTGGAGGATTTTCGGCTATAATACACAATGGGCTATGTGGCACGATCTTTCGGAAGCAGTCGTTGGATGGACTGGTGCACGGTTTGTGGAAGCGTGCAGGTCCCACATTATTTAACAATGACCTCCATAATAAACAATTGAATGTGGCGTAAGATCTTTCTGAACATCTCACAAAACATTTGTGTGCTTTGGGAAGGGTGACTGGAGGTGCTAGAGTTTTTTCGGCTCCTTGTTTCAGCATGTTTGGATGAGGATCATAGTACATATTTTCCGCCGTCCTTGTGCGACAGCACAGATCCGTGTAATGGAATTACCTGTCGGATCGCTTGGCGCCTACAGTTTTGTTGGTTACATTCGTTTAATAGATTTCTAATACTTGCAGAGGAGAGTGAGTACATACTAATCTCAACAGGAATCCTTGTGCGGGAACGTATCGTTTCCGTTCTGTGACAGTTTCGTTTCCGACGTCAACTCATCCACTTTTGCTTGAGGAAGTGAATTAAGCGTGATCCAGTATCGCAAGGAAACATAGCGAAACGTCGATTTATCACTTAAGCACATTTAACACTTAAAAGCTACGTGTTGACAATATTCCAAAACAAAAAGGAACCCAGTTTATTCTACCTACAGAACAGGTACTGATGCAGAACAACAGCGGCTCGATGTGGCAACCACCAACGTTACTACAGATATCGCACTTTCGACGCATGGTCTGGTACCCACTCTCCATCTCACCTGGAGTCTCTTCAGTTTCTGCTGCAGTGGTCACAACTCTTGCCAGCATACCTTCCTCAATCATTACAGCAAGGCAGAAGTTACGTCACATCAGGTGACCATCTGACGCAGTACACGTCATCCTGTATACCCTACTGCACACCAGGAAAAGCAGCGCTGGGACTTTTCTCTTTCCCTCAGCAGATGTAGACGCGATGCTCATCTGAACTCAAGCCGTCGTAGAACGTAAATGGTACGTTTACGGACATGGGTTTCTATTCAAAGTATTATGTACTCACATCCCTCTACAAGTCCTAAAGCTTGTAACGGGTATTTACGAACACAGTGTATGGAATAGGTGCAAAAGTTTTTCTGGGGGAAGATAAAATTTCTGACGATGCATCTGTTTCCGGGAGAGGTGGGAGCACAACAATTTTTTTTGTTTTCTGGAGAGGGAGTTGACTTTTACCCGAGGGGATCATCTCTTTCTCAAACACAACCCTTGTTAAATAAATGATCGGGGTGTAAGGACAAATAGGCACAAATTTGTGCTTGTAGATAGTGTGATGCATCTACAATAGGAAATTTCGGTGAATGTGGGTGCGTCTATGATAGAAAGTATCCCAGAGCGGACACGCAAGCATTCGAAACTTTAATGAAACGTTGTGTCACACTGCACGACACGACAAATTTCATGCTAGATGACATGATGTGATTTTTCATGTTATACATTATGATATCATGTACCATGTTACTTCGCTTCACACAATGCTTTACATTATATGATATGGGGCTAATAATAAAAACTAAAAAAGCGTGGAAATGTCAAAATGATTTCATTCAAATGCATTCCATGCTACCAAAACGTCGAAAAGCTACTTTCCTTCTTTTATATCCTTAAGTCTGCGCAGGTCGTATTCGTCTTATTTAAGAACAAAAGAAATCTCAGCATTGTGCACCACCTGCAACAGACAGAGCTCTTGCACTAGTTACAATGTCGCCCATGGCATTGATCACACGTTTGTTAAGAAGGGCTGAAGTATGTTACTCACCAGTAATCTACACTCCTAGTAAAGTTCTTTCGTTTTGGATCACAGCATCGTCTCTTACCACCCAGACCGTGTCACATCCGCTATTCATTGCCTTGTCTCTCTTCATTGGGACTAAAACAAAGAAAAACTTAATAAACTATTATTTTGCTTCTGATTTCGTTTGAAAACCAATACCGTTCGTGTGTGATCTTCAGGTGATTGGG
Source organism: Schistocerca piceifrons (assembly GCF_021461385.2). Lineage (NCBI taxonomy): Eukaryota > Metazoa > Arthropoda > Insecta > Orthoptera > Acrididae > Schistocerca > Schistocerca piceifrons. The sequence continues at coordinate 561,716,954 of NC_060143.1, forward strand.
TTTGTACTTCTCCTTCCATGTCCTGGATTGCCACCTAACTCTTGTACTGATACAGTGCGGTTGGAGAACATTCTCATGACATTCTCACTCGCCATCATTTAGTAAAAGTCTCTGAAAAAGCATCAATATTAGCAACAAATTTTCAGACTATTCTGGTCGTATGGCTTCATCATACATCTGCTCTGGCAATCATTAACCTATTCCTCCATAGTTATCACAGAGATTTCATTGTGACTGACACATAAAACAAACAAAGAGTCATTAATTCCTCACTTACGGACAATAAGTCATCCAAAACCTTTGGGTTTCAGGAATCCCTTGGGTAGCCTCAAAAAAACTTCCCTTCTATGTTTCATCACTCTAGTACTTCAAAGGATGAAACATCAAAGTAAACACCTAATCTTGCCAATATATCTCAGATACCAAGATAAGAAATATCCAGAACATTACTTCCCCCCGCAATTGCATGAAATTCGATTGAAAGAAACTTATTACACTTACAGAATCGTGATTTTCCATCTACTAAAAGGCAAACAAAGAACGGAAATGAGTCCCTAACATGCTTTGGATATAATAGCTACTGTGAATACCATCCTTCCACATTCTTGTAACCCATTTAATGGCAGAACTTCTTCATCTTAGTCACATTATGTACAAAACATGATTTTCTCACATGCAGCGTTTCCACCTCAATCACATAATGGTGAATATCTCTGCATAATGAAAATTATCTGCAGTATACAGTAAAAAGTTATAGCAAGATAACTCCTGTTTCCTCAACAAGTGACGTGACTCAACTAAAACCTTACTCCCTTCCTCTGAGTATATGTTACGTAGTGCATGGGGTGCAGCTTCATGATTGTCCCCGAGCTTCTCAGCCACTAGGTGAATTTGTTCAGTCGCCAGGAGAATAATTTCACTGTGCCTGTTCCTTCCAGTGGGTGGAAAAGTAATCACGTCGCTGATCATGTCACCTGGCCGCAGAATGGGCGCCATCGCTGTGCTTTTATGTAATAACTCATTAATCATCTTTGGATAACCTCCTACAAGATATCCTACTTCGATATTGTTTGACGTGTTATAGGTGGCGCATCTTTCAGAACTTTTCATTATCTCTCCTTGCTGCATTTTACAAGGGATGATATGAAAAATAAAGATATGTGCTATCTTCTTCCATCATAAAACTTTTGCCACTTTCATAAGCAGAATTGTTGCCTGTTACCTGGCATGATCTAGTCAACCATACCTATTTCTTTTACAAAATTTCCTACAAATGTGCTGTCCACAATCTTCGCCATAGCATTGTGCAGGGGAGTTAAGCTCACGTAAAGAAAATTTCATCCACAAGCACTGGTGATCCCATCAGCAAAAGCGGACTGCTATGTCATCCTCTGCCACTGTACAGGGTGTGAATCGGTGATTATCAGCATTCCGTTCTCCAGGCCATTTTTGGTTTAGTAGATGTGTTGCCACTAGTGCCTGCTGAAGTTGCTCCTCCCTGTTTCAGCCATCCTGCCAAGGAGAAATCCCTGGCAGTACCGGGACTCGAACTTGGCTGCTCCACATGGCTATCAGCCACGCTGACATCTGAGCTATGGACATGAACCAAAGGTCGTGCACTTTGATTTTAATCCGACCGTCATTGACATGTACTGAAGCCTTCCTGTATCAGCAGCTATGGACCGAAGAGGCCTGTCACAGCAAACTCATTGTTTCGAAGAATACAAAGAGATATTTTGGGTTTCCACACTGACAGAGTTCACTTGTCGCCAGTACTTTTCTAAACCTTTTGTCCATGCTATTAAAGTAGACTGAGACCTTTCACATGGCATGGCAATTCCTTGCGCCAAAGTGTGCCTAATTTAAGTGCACCTATCGGATTAATTTCTTCAAGAAGTCCTGTAGTATGCACATTATGTTGTCACTGGGTTTTATTCTCCGGAATGGGATGTAATTTTTCAGGAGATGGTATTGCCGTATCTCTACCAAGTCTCTCTCTTTCCATCTCTTTTTACATCTCTCTCTTTTGGATCAATACTCCGTCCATGCAAGATACCCATGTAAGTTGTCCCAACAAAATTCTCAGTAGGAACATGCTTTATGTACACAACCTCAAATGTTGTATGCAGTTTCCCACTGTTCCCATGCTTTAATCCTAATGGTGCATGACACAGTGCATCTGTTACAATGTTGTCTTCTCCTGGTGTGTATTCATTTGAACATTAATTCTTGAGGCACAGCAAACAGCGTGTGAAACAGCCATTCGATAGTTTTTCTGCCATAAGGAACTTCGGTATTTTGTGGCCACTGTAAACTTCAGTGGAATGTTAAGTATCCTGACTCCATGAGGTCCTACACTACTGTGAGGGCCTCGTATTTAGTGACAGAATAATATTCTTCCTATTCAGTTACAACCCAACTTCTGAAAGCAGGGATGTGCATAACTACTTTTCCACGACGTTTTATCCCCTTGAAGAGACATACTCCTGTGTCAGTGCAGGAACTGTGGTGTCACCGCCAGACACCACACTTGCTAGGTGGTAGCCTTTAAATCGGCCGCGGTCCGTTAGTATACGTCGGACCCGCGTGTCGCCACTATCAGTGATTGCAGACCGAGCGCCTCCACACGGCAGGTCTAGAGAGACTTCCTAGCACTCGCCCCAGTTGTACAACCGACTTTGCTAGCGATAGTTCACTGACAAAATACGCTCTCATTTGCCGAGACGATAGTTAGCATAGCCTTCAGCTACGTCATTTGCTACGACCTAGCAAGGCGCCATTACCAGTTACTATTGACATTATGAATAATGTACCGTCAAGAGCGACGTTCACCATTTATGGATTAAAGTTAAGTGTTCCACCAGCTACGTCCGTTTTTTCTAAATTCTAATTTCCTTGTCCTGTTGCAGACCTCACGCCAGCCTGCGTGAGCTAAAACGCGTGCCTTTCGGCCTCCTCTAGTAACCCGGTGTTGGCTCTCCTGCCAACCACAACAGGAACTATCTGCAAAAAAGACGATATGCCTTTTTTAAAAAACGACGGATTTGGAAGGGAGCGTCGGCCGCTGTGACCAAGCGGTTCTAGGCGCTTCAGTCTGGAACCGCGCAACCGCTACGGTCGCAGGTTCGAATCCTGCCTCGGGCATGGATGTGTGTGATGTCCTTAGGTTAGTTAGGTTGAAGTAGTTCTAAGTTCTAGGTGACTGATGATCTCATGTGTTAAGTCCCATAGTGCTCAGAGCCATTTAAACAAATTTTTTTTATTTTTTTTTATTTATTTTTTTTTTGAAGGGGGCATTTAATAAACGCCACCTTCAGTGCACTGAACTGTCACAGTTCCTTGTCTACATGTTTAAGTGATGCAGATGTGATGTTCTCACAATCTTACCAATAAACATATTACAGAAATTTGTTAAACCAAGGAGTGTACTTACCTGTCATTTTGCCTTTGGTTTCTCTAATCAGAGCGAATTCTTTGTGTGTGATGATGTGATCAGGAAATTTGTATCCCACTGTCTGAAGTTGGACTTTGCTAAATTTACCGTCACTTCATAATCCCTGAACGCCCTCAATAGACACTTTCGAGTCCGGTTGTGTGCTCTCTAAGATTTCTCGGTAATTGGAACGTCCTCCATGTATAATGTCACCTCAGTTATTTTTGAATAACCAAATACAAGCCCCTGATAAAGGTGGCTAATGACAAATTCAGCCCAAAAGCGTATTTATAACGTGGAAACAATGACTGTAGAAGAAGAATTCTGTATATTGCTGGCACTCGGTTTACAGTTCCACCTTCCAATAGCTTACGTGAACTCTAAGGTAAGTACCTTCACTCTACTGAAGTACTGTCACCCTGTTGAAAAGCTGTAGCATCTCTTCTTCTGGGCAGCCCGTTTCTATAACTCTATAATCGTATTAATTTCTCTTGAATCAAGCACCAGACGTATGGGGCCATCCTTCTTTGGCGCGTACAACAGCTAATTATTGTATGTGTTGGTCACCGCCTCGATAACTGCTCATATGATCGTTGTCCATTACCTCTTGTTCTACTCTTTCTTTACATATTAAGGAAAATTGATATGGCCACACCAAGAATTTGTGGTAATATTTGATTCTGAAACAGTACATGAAATTCTTAATGGTGCCTGGTAGGAAAACGCACCCTCACGTGACATCAAATGTTCCTGAGTTGATTGCTTCGTTCAAGTTTTTATGTACTTGAGTTAGTCCTTTATCACGACAAAAATTTTAGCCTCCGCATCATTTGCACCTCATTCACAGCATTCAGTCTGGGAGCAATGATAAAGCACACTAGGCAGCCGGCCGCGCCGGCCGCGGTGGCCGAGCGGTTCTTGGCGCTTCAGTCCGGAACCACGCGACTGTTACGAGCATAGTCTAGGGGACTGATGACCTCAGATGTCAAGTCCCATAGTGCTTACAGCCCTTTGAACTACACTAGGCAGTATTTGCCCAATCCATCTTTATTCATATCATCAACGAACCATACCTTTATAGTTTTCCCTCGACATTAGCCATTACGCACCTCTCTTCAATGTTCGTGATCTAGTACTGGTTTATGAAGTACAGTCCCACAATTGCGTCAACAGTATGGTATGGAAGAGTGAATTATTCGTGCCCGTCACCTGCGACTGACAGAGATCAGTTCTGGCCTGCCTGTTTACTTCAAGAGTCCTTCCAGTCACGGAATCCCACAGACACGTCATTTTCATTTTTAACAAAAGTTGTTCCTTCTCCTGCATAGAAGACTCAAAAAACCGTTATTCCTCACCAAGCCTTGACTCCCGGTTTCGACAATACAATGCACTTCCTCAGTGCCAATGAAAATCCTTACAGTAGGGTAGGCAGGAATTACATCATTATATTCTTCTCGTAGGTTCCTAATGTCTCGAAAACTTTTAAATAAAGACATAGAAACTTTTTAACAAGTTACATGATTTTTCCATCTAATCATTATCAGTCAGTTTCGTAAGTTACTTTCCCTCCTGCACTCACTGCATTGTTACTTGAATGTGCAGTCCGCACATCTACATTTTATAGTGGTGGATAGTGATTAAGGACTGTCATTTTTGAATAAATCGCGTCTACCATTTAGTCTATTCTGTGGCTACTCCTAGAATTTCGATTACACTCTTTATTGTTCTGACATAAAAGATATCAAGTTTTCCCCTGTCTCCTCTCTTCATGTAGCAGTTCTAAGTGTCAGTATGCCTTGGCTTGTGTGCAACTCCTTGCGTGTATGCGGTGTGTGTGTGTGTGTGTGAGAGAGAGAGAGAGAGAGAGAGAGAGAGAGAGAGAGAGAGAGAGAGTGTTGCTTATGCATTTCTGGTAAGTAGCACAGTCAATTTGGATGTGGATATTTTCGTTTTGAAGGCTTCATTGTGCCTTACATCAAGTGTACAGAGGTCGAACAAAATCATGGACAAGTGCTCTTTAACCTGTAATATTGATCACATAGCGCTAAGTAACGGCACTCTTGTCAGTATCCTTACGTGTTCTAATAATTATTGATAAGAAATGGAATACTATCGACAGCACAAAATTGGATCATTTGGATACTTATGTTCATATCCCAAATGGTGTCTTTATACTGACTGTCATCTTTCATTTTCATCGCCATTATAATGCTGGTGTTCTGATTGCCTTTTCCGTTTTAATGCACGGTAAGATACTGAATTTAAACTCGCTGTTTCGTTTTAATGGCCAGCATAATGCCACCACGACGTCATGGAAATTGGGTACGGGGTTTGTAACAGCGTGATGATGGTGATGATAATGATTATTATTATTATTCGTTGGGAGGCCTGACTTGTGACATCACGGGTAAGGCATAGCCATGGGGATACTGCTTAGCGCTAAAGGTGGAAACTATTTTTGTGATGTAGTTTTTAAGTAATAAATTTTTGCTTTGCTTTTTAGTAAAGCCATTGGCTGTAGTACATATATCGCTCTAGAACAGATACCTGTAAGCTAAACTGATGTAAATATACACTGAAATGATAGTAACCAAATGGGTATGTTTGTACTACTCTCCGTGAGCCGCTCTGTAGATTTGTATTTAAACTACTTTCCGTATCAACATGTATCGAGACTTATCAGTGATGTTTGCTTTGCGAGTACAATTCTTCCGTCGATGTTCACTTCTAATTCCCGTCTTTTGCTGCCAGAAGCCAGAGTGTGTGTCTTCACATTATAGCTGTTCGGGTTTGTTGTTGTCGAGCACTGAGTCTCCAAGTGTTCACACTGTGATGCGTCTACCCGTTGCTACAGTCCATGATAGCCGAGACCGTTCTATGTCTCACTTAACGATGTCGCCTAAGGTAGTGGAGTCAAGCAGTGATGGTTTTTCCGGATTGTATTTACCCAAACTTGACCGTAGGTGTGTTGTCAAGTGCCCTCCTAAGGATTAAACTGCCACATTAGGAAGAAGAGAAGGTAAGTAAATTTTTCTTATTGCACGCATACAATACGAGGAATGTATCGTCGTTTTGTCGGTGATTGGAGTGTTTACTGGTTGCGAGACGCAAGACGATGCCACCTTTGGCATCTATAATGATTCAGACCAGCCTGGGTACACAGTCAGACTGAGCTTTGTTGACAGATATACGTTTATTGCACTGAAAAAAAAACTACAAATCAGTTTTTACTGATGTATTTTTTAACCACATTTATGCAGATTCTGGTTCTGTACTAATATCGTTGTTTATACGTGATTCTGTCAAGTGATTATGTCTGTACGTTAATGCATCTGAATCGTATCAACGTTGTCGGAATTTCTGTTGCAGACACATATTAAGAGTGCTGGTAGGGAATACATTGGCAGAGACTTAACGTTTGCAAAATGTGCACGTTATTATGCGCATGTGGTAAAACACGTTTTTTATTAACAGTTCAGAATTGTTGGATTTATTAGAACCGGTCTTTCTCATCAGTCTTCTTAACGGTGATTTGAAAGGAGCTGTTAAAGACAAAGTGGAAGTTTTTAACTTACCTTAACTGACGTTGCGTAACTGGAGCGAAATCATAATATTGTCGTACCTCATTGTACTCATAATCGTTGAATGAAGTAATTCCGCATTAAGCTGTTAAATTATTATGATTTATTGCAAATGCAGTTTTGACTTATGGCCATTGTCAAACATAGGGGGGATATTGATATCCGCACAACAATATAAAGTTGTGGCATATTGGAATATAGTTCTGGCAGTGTAAAAGCAAGTACCTGTGATCGTATAATATCTGTATCCGTTGTTCATTATACCATGCGAGCACACGTTAAAAAGGTGATGGAATAACGCCGAACAACACATGAGCATTAAAGTTGTTATGATACGAGTCGGCATCCGTTATGTTCCCAAGATATGTCCTCGTTGCTAGTGATACATGGTTGGAAGGTGGCCAAAGGACACAGTCGCGACAGGAATTTGGACAGGCACGCAAAACATTAGTTCTCACAAATGCACATTAAATAAATATATTTTACTCAACTTGCCACTGAAGAGGTGCTACACTGTTGACAACTTGTTGCAACCGTGGCTTGCCACAAGCAGAGGCCCAACATGGGCATGCATCTGTTGTTGTTGTGGTCTTCAGTCCTGAGACTGGTTTGATGCACCTCTCCATGCTACTCTATCCTGTGCAAGCTTCTTCATCTCCCAGTACCTACTGCAACCTACATCCTTCTGAATCTGCTTAGTGTATTGATCTCTAGGTCTCCCTGTACGACTTTTACCCTCCACGCTGCCCTCCAATGCTAAATTTGTGATCCCTTGATGCCTCAAAACATGTCCTACCAACCGATCCCTTCTTCTAGTCAAGTTGTGCCACAAACTTCTCTTCTCCCCAATCCTATTCAATACCTCCTCATTAATTACGTGATCTACCCACCTTATCTTCAGCATTCTTCTGCAGCACCACATTTCGAAAGCTTCTATTCTCCTCTTGTCCAAACTGGTTATCGTCCATGTTTCACTTCCATACATGGCTACACTCCATACAAATACTTTCAGAAACGACTTCCTGACACTTAAATCTATACTCGATGTTAACAAATTTCTCTTCTTCAGAAACGATTTCCTTGCCATTGCCAGTCTACATTTTATATCCTTTCTACTTCGACCATCATCAGTTACTTTACTCCCCAAATAGCAAAACTCCTATACTACTTTAAGTGTCTCATTTCCTAATCTAATCCCCTCAGTATAACCCGATTTAATTCGACTACATTCCATTATCCTCGTTTTGCTTTTGTTGATGTTCATCTTATATCCTCCTTTGAAGACACTGTCCATTTCGTTCAACTGCTCTTCCAAGTCCTTTGCTGTCTCTGACAGAATTACAATGTCAACGGCGAACCTCAAAGTTTTTACTTCTTCTCCATGAATTTTAATACCTACTCCGAATTTTTCTTTTGTTTCCTTTACTGCTTGCTCAATATACAGATTGAATAACATCGGGGAGAGGCTACAACCCTGTCTCACTCCTTTCCCAACCACTGCTTCCCTTTCATGCCCCTCGACTCTTATAACTGCCATCTGGTTTCTGTACAAATTGTAAATAGCCTTTCGCTCCCTGTATTTTACCCCTGCCACCATCAGAATTTGAAAGAGAGTATTCCAGTTAACGTTGTCAAAAGCTTTCTCTAAGTCTACAAATGCTAGAAACGTAGGTTTGCCGTTTCATAATCTTTCTTCTAAGATAAGTCGTAAGGTTAGTATTGCCTCACGTGTTCCAACATTTCTACGGAATCCAAACTGATCTTCCCCGAGGTCCGCTTCTACCAGTTTTTCCATTCGTCTGTAAAGAATTCGCGTTAGTATTTTGAAGCTGTGACTTATTAAACATCTTGCTCACCAGATGGTAGAGTTTTGTCATGACTGGCTCTCCCAAGGCCATCAGTAGTTCTAATGGAATGTTGTCTACTCCCGGGGCCCTGTTTCGACTCAGGTCTTTCAGGGCTCTGTCCAACTCTTCACGCAGTATCTTATCTCCCATTTCATCTTCATCTACATCCTCTTCCATTTCCATAATATTGTCCTCAAGTACATCGCCCTCGTATAAACCCTCTATATACTCCTTCCACCTTTCTGCCTTCCCTTCTTTGCTTAGAACTGAGTTGCCATCTGAGCTCTTGATATTCATACAAGTGGTTCTCTCCAAAGGTCTCTTTAATTTTCCTGTAGGCAGTATCTATCTTACCCCTAGTGAGACAAGCCTCTACATCCTTACATTTGTCCTCTAGCCATCCCTGCTTAGCCATTTTCCACTTCCTGTCGATTTCATTTTTGAGACGTTTGTATTCCTTTTTGCCTGGTTCATTTACTGCATTTTTATATTTTCTCCTTTCATCAATTAAATTCAATATTTCTTCTGTTACCCAAGGATATCTATTAGCCCTCGTCTTTTTACCTACTTGATCCTCTGCTGCCTTCACTACTTCATCCCTCAGAGCTACCCATTCTTCTTCTACTGTATTTCTTTCCCCCATTCCTGTCAATTGTTCCCTTATGCTCTCCCTGAAACTCTGTACAACCTCTGGTTCTTTCAGTTTATCCAGGTCCCATCTCCTTAAATTCCCACCCTTTTGCAGTTTCTTCAGTTTCAATCTGCAGTTCATAACCAAGTGGTCAGAATCCACATCTGCCCCTGAAAATGTCTTACAATTTAAAACCTGGTTCCTAAATCTCTGTCTTACCATTATATAATCTATCTGATACCTTTTAGTATCTCCAGGATTCTTCCAGGTATACAACCTTCTTTCATGATTCTTGAACCAAGTGTTAGCTATGATTAAGTTATGCTCTGTGCAAAATTCAACAAGGCGGCTTCCTCTTTCATTTCTTCCCCCCCAATCGATATTCACCTCCTATGTTTCCTTCTCTCCCTTTTCCTACTGACGAATTCCAGTCACCCATGACTATTAAATTTTCGTCTCCCTTCACTACCTGAATAATTTCATTTATCTCGTCATACATTTCATCAATTTCTTCATCATCTGCAGAGCTAGTTGGCATATAAACTTGTACTACTGTAGTAGGCATGGGCTTTGTGTCTATCTTGGCCACAATAATGCGTTCACTATGCTGTTTGTAGTACCTAACCCGCACTCCTATTTTTATATTCATTATTAAACCTATTCCTGCATTACCCCTATTTGATTTTGTATTTATAACCCTGTAATCACTTGACCAAAAGTCTTGTTCCTCCTGCCACCGAACTTCACTAATTCCAACTATATCTAACTTTAACCTATCCATTTCCCGTTTTAAATTTTCTAACCTACCTGCCCCATTAAGGGATCTGACATTCCACGTTCCGATTCGTAGAATGCCAGTTTTCTTTCTCCTGATAACGACATCCTCCTGAGTAGTCCCCGCCCGGAGATCCGAATGGGGGACTATTTTACCTCCGGAATATTTTACCCAAGAGGACGCCATCATCATGTAATCATACAGTAAAGCTGCATGTCCTCGGGAAAAATTACGGCTGTATTTTCCCCTTGCTTTCAGCCGTTCGCAGTACCAGCACAGCAAGGCCGTTTTGGTTAATGTTACAAGGCCAGATCAGTCAATCATCCAGACTGTTGCCCCTGCAACTACTGAAAAGGCTACTGCCCCTCTTCAGGAACCACATGTTTGTCTGGCCTCTCAACAGATACCCCTCCGTTGTGATTGCACCTGCGGTACGGCCATCTGTAGCGCTGAGGCACACAATCCTCCCCACCAACGGCAAGGTCCATGGTTCATGAGGGGGTGGGGCATGTGTCTATACACGCCGAATGCTCGCCGGTAAAACTAGCTACAAACAGCTCGATGTAACGTTCTGCACACACTAGCAACACGGAGCTATATTCGAAATGGTAGACTGGTGAGCAGGTTCCCACCGTTTGTATCATTGTCCTGGCGGTCTTCATTGGTCATCCACGTGGAGTTTCTTCTTTGGTCAGATCTTCCCATTGGTGGCGATGTTTAAGAACGGCGCCCGCAAGTATCTTCGCCGAGGCATCGTTTCCGACAGTATCGATAAGCTACGAGACCACAAAACAACTACAAATCTCGTGTAGCGGGTAACATCTTCAAAGTACAGGTAGCGAATACGTTGATGGGGAATTAATGTCAAGTGTACATTACTACAAGCACGTGGTAGACCCTGTTTTTCATTATCAGTTAATGGTTGCACCACAACCCATCTTTCTCACAATTTCCGGTCAGCCATCTACCACGTCTGTGCAACGAGATTCTGAGTACAAACCTAGGCTTTCGGAATTTTAGCGGCAGACCGCGCCTCGATGCGGAACGTCCCTGTTGCAGCGTTCGCCACTAGAGCTGACTGAGCAAGTCCGTTGCGATTACGATCTTACTAAATGAACCTACAACGAAACGAGTTGATCTTCTTTGGATCTTCTCGGTTTCCTCTATCAGTCCTACCTGGGAAAGGTCACAAATTGTTTTGCTACTTATAACAGTAGCGTATTACACTCTCTTTCCTAACAACTGAAAAAATCGCCCTGTCACGTGAAAGGCATATATAACACTAATTTACCGTGAAACACGCTAATGTTACCGTCTGAGAGGATTTAGAAGTTTGATACCGCGTATGTGTCTAATGGACAAAGGTATCGGAGTATAATTTTGATTTCGGTGAAATTAACAGAAAAACCAAACGGACTTCAACCTTGGGATTTAATAAAAGTGGTAACATCATAAATGATTGGAAAAAAGAACCGTCGCCAACCCAATTAGGAACATTAATTTGGAAATATATGTTTAAGAAAATTGAATATTGGTTATTGAAGTTACTTTCGTTGAGATTTCCCATTCAATACCAAATAGGATACAAACTGACACAGTGCACTCTGAACTGTGTGTTCCAGCAGTTGCCAATAACGCACACACCAGTAACTTATAGGAAGTAATTTTTCACCAAGCTCATACTAATGACAGCTACATTCAAGACCATTACATAATCAAATACTGAAATGTTACTGCATGTAGTGCAGAAGTAAATTTGGACATGAGGGTTTTTTATCTTGACTGACATGAAAAGGAAAAACAAAAAAACACAAATAAAGATGAATAATATCATAAATACATCTTTTAACTGTTCTACGCATATCAGTTTTCCTTAGCAACGGTAATAGTTCAATTTTTTCCTATTAGGTGGAGAATATGATGGAGACCCATGAACTAGCGTAGTTCTTCACTCTTTTATTATGACAGTAGACAAGACTAATGCAAACAGCTAATCATTCACTTGACTTGGAGTAGTTCACAATTTATTTTGCAAGACAATACATTACAACACTGGGTTTAATTAACTTCAAAAAAGGAGCCATTAATGATAGAAATCAAAACCACACTACTTTTGAAAATGAGCATGACTTATTTTTCCTTTTATAACCTGTGAAGCAAGTTGTTGTTGTTGTTGTCTTCAGTCCTGAGACTGGTTTGATGCAGCTCTCCATGCTACTCTATCCTGTGCAAGCTTCTTCATCTCCCAGTACCTACTGCAACCTACATCCTTCTGAATCTGCTTAGTGTATTCATCTCTTGGTCTCACTCTACGATTTTTACCCTCCACGCTGCCCTCCAATGCTAAATTTGTGATCCCTTGATGCCTCAAAACATGTCCTACGAGCCGATCCCTTCTTCTAGTCAAGTTGTGCCACAAACTTCTCTTCTCCCCAATCCCATTCAATAACTCCTCATTAGTTACGTGATTTACCCACCTTATCTTCAGCATTCTTCTGTAGCACCACATTTCGAAAGCTTCTATTCTCTTCTTGTCCAAACTATTTATCGTCCATGTTTCACTTCCATACATGACTACACTCCATACAAATACTTTCAGAAACGACTCCCTGACACTTAAATCTATACTCGATGTTAACAAATTTCTCTTCTTCAGAAACGATTTCCTTGCCATTGCCAGTCTACATTTTATACCCTCTCTACTTCGACCATCATCAGTTATTTTACTCCCTAAATAGCAAAACTCCTTTACTACTTTAAGTGTCTCATTTCCTAATCTAATCCCCTCAGCATCACCGAAGCAAGTATTCTAGACAATAATATTTACACAATCTTGCACTGTAGTCCTATAAAAGTATATTTTGTAATAACTTATTTTCCCTTTTATAACCTGTGTAGCACGTATTCTAGACAATGATATTTACACAATCTTGCACTGTAATCCCACAAAACTATATTTTGTAATAAACTAAGGATACTTTAGCAAAAGCCTGTCCAATTTAACTTTTGTGGTTTTCGCTTTATCTTTTACTATTCATTTTACACTAGACAAAAATTCAATTTTAAATACATGAATGCAGGAATTGTTCATTTAAATCAGGATACTCGGATTTAGTAGCACTTATGTGAGGATCTGCATAGGTTCGTGATCAGGATAGAAAATATGGTTCCAGACACGAATTTACGTTTTTGTGATTATTATTAAAACAACACACAAATTAACTGGTCCATGCCCATATACATTACTGAATGTATGAAGTTTGTGAAGCAGTGGCGAAGATTGGTGGCAAGCGACGTGGTGGCTAACTGTACTTATGGCTCTTGATGTTCGAATGCTCTGTAAAATCTCTCCTTGGCGTCGGATTTTCAACATATTAGAGCCATTCCTTTATGCCGAGAATACCAAATTATAGCCAGATCCACATTCGAGGCAAATCCTTTATAAACAGCTTCCAATTGCCTCTCTCAGAATCGCAGAAGTGTACCGTACTACGGCTAGTCACATACTGCGTGCCGTTCACACAAAGGAACCGCTCAGTTCGACGGCCAGAACCACCTTTTACGTCACGCCACGCCACTTCCATTGCGGAGGGACTTCCTTACAGCTTTTACATGTTGCAAATAGAAGTCCCCTAAGCATGCTCAGCTTTCAACAAACATTTTTTTAACATAGCATAACAGTTTATCATTTTAGCAAATACTATTGAATTTTTTCATATACGGGGTGGTCCAACGATCGTGACCGGGCCAAATATCTCACGTAATAAGCGTCAAACGAAAAAACCGAATGCAGGTAGTGCCACCCACGAAATGAAACTGTGGTACCAAGAACGATTCTCATGGCATATTTTAACATCCACTCACATACGACCTCTCCATTTCTCTAAGTGTCTCGTGCATCGTTCAGCATGTACTGTGTATTCGCTGGGAATGGCGAACATTGGGTAATACTAGACCTCAGACCGGTGATGGACTGTGATCACTGAGTCAGCTGTGCATTCCTCTAGCAAGCCCCCCTCTGTATGCAGGCAGTTTCTGTTCTCAGTTACCCCAGCGTCATCGCTACACTACAAGTCATTACGGGGCGGCATTTAATTCGCGCGTAATCCGCTACTAGCTCCTGTCGCCTCTGTCGCAGCTTTGCAGTTCCAGCCGGCGTAATGCGGGGGCGTGAGTGGACAGGCTCGCGCGCTGAGCCAGCGCGCGGTCACACGCGTCGACGTGGTGAGCGGTGACTAGTCTGTGCTCTCCGTCGCGCGGCCACTGGAATGTGGTTAGACAGCGCTACAGAATATCATCCTCTGCCTGTTAAGTAGCGCTTGAACGAACTTGCCACTCCATACGCAGACCTGCACTGAATATACAAATGCTGCCTGCAACGTGTCAGCTTCAATTCATGCACTACGTAACTATATAAAGCATGTTTCCCTCTCGAGCTCAAAAAAGAAGTTGTAGAATCACTAACACTCCCCGTACTTCACTATAGTGATCCTGTTCTCCAAGAACTTTCGTATGGGAGCTCACGCACACTGGAACCGGAACTGAAGCTCTGTCATTGCGCAGCTGTAATTGCCTTCCGAATGTTCATAATTTCGTGGACGAGAGGAGAACTGTCGTTGAGAAAGTAAGGTTGTTCAGTTTGCCAACCATAGTGCACAGCACCGGAATCCGCCCGGCAGTGCGTGTCAAAGCGTCGCTTGCTGCATAGAGAGGTGTGGTGTGCTGGCCCTGGTTCGAATCTGCCAGAAGGATTAATACTATGGTTGGCGTGCCGGACAGCCTGGATGTGGTTGCTAGGCTATTTTATACAGCCTGCGAGGTGATTTTTTGGCTGATATCCAAGTCACATCTCGGTTACACGGTTCGGAAACATTTTAAAAACTTTCGCCCACCATCACATGGCTAACACTACAAGCGGACAGTCGGAGTACAAATACTCCGTCACGGAGGTTAGCGGGGTCGCGAGAGGAAGAGTTTCCGGCCACCCCTTAAATTAACCATGACAAAGTCATTAATAACGATGCCGACCCTGCACCGGTACGGGACAGGGCCACAAGAGAAACAAGAAGAAATAGAATACTAGGAAGAATTTGACGTTTCAAGGAGCACAACAGTCGTTTAGCAGTGATTTCTCGTAAATATAGTAATCTGGTTCCTTTCATACGTCTACAAAATGAAAGTGCGTCACAGAATAGAAGCCCAGCGTCAAAGAATTGCAAATTTACAGACTCCTGGGAAGGATGTGCCTGACAATGTTAGTATGTGTTTTGAGGACGAAATGAGACCCTAGCTAACAACAAGCGAACTAGGCAGCGAAGACCCGGATACACTGCTCTCCTGGTGAAAATTGCGGCAGTATTGATTTCCTAACCTTTGTTGCTTGGCACGCAAGATTTTAGAAACTCCTGCTATTAGAGGCTCGGTAGAAACTTTTGCATTCATTCACGACAGTATAGGACTACAGTAAGTGCTTATCATGTCATTGAAGCTCGAGACAGATACAACCACACTCTCCTGCCAGTTGAAACCCGACAATTATGGATAAAGGAGTGTAGGGCGAATGGTTAGGGCCCATGTATCACCACGTGCCATATCCAAATACTGCTCTGTTCACGTGAATACCTTTGAAACAGGTGCGCGTTTGGCAATCACAATTTCAGTTAATTTCAACACAGACTGAGTAAGATATCAGGTATCAATAACAGGGCAATAAAACAAAAAGGGCTTAAGTAATAAGACTTCCTGCTGAACTTAATTATGAAATAGCTTTTAATTTAATTGAAAGGGAACAGGCAGGCCTTCAATAATAACAGCTTCAGTTAAGTAAACTCAGCAAGTAGAAAACATGCAAGCCTTCAATAATAACAGCTTGAGGTAAATAAAATTACTAAACAGAAAACAGGCAGGCCTTCTTCAATAACAGCTACAGTTAAGCGAAATTACCAAACAGAAATCAGACAGGCCTTTGATGATAAGAGTTTCAGTTAAGCGAATTACCAAATGCAAAACAGGTAAGCCTTCAATAATAACAGCTTGAGTTACGTAAAGTTACTAAACGTTGACACCAAATTTTTTAACTGGAAATTGCACTGTTTTCTTTCATGAAAGTGCTGGTTGAATAACTTTCTTCGGTTTGAATATGTTGCAGACACCCTACATTGAACATGATTTTTTGCTTCCTGCCTCTCGAGACAGCTACCTAGATGAGTTGTTTTGTGATATCTGTGTTTGTAAAGGGTATATATATTTACGTACACTGCCAGAAAAGAATGTACCATCCGCAAGGAAACGTTGCTCTGTAAACAGGTGATATGACAGGTATTTCATAATGAATTTATGAAGCAAAATTCAGACCAAATGAAACACATACGCCACAGTAATGGGTTTCCGGAGAGTCGCATCAGTGCAGTGTACCGCCCTCTGGGAGCCGCGCTATTCTCGCATGTAAATGACCTGTCTGGAACCGCGAGACTGCTACGGTCGCAGTTTCGAATCCTGCCTCGGGCATGGACGTGTGTGATGTCCTTGGGTTAGTTAGGTTTAAGTTGTTCTCAGTTATAGGGAACTGATGACCTCAGATGTTAAGTCCCATAGTGCTCAGAGCCATTTGAACTATTTTTTGAAATGATCTCAAAGGAGTTGAGTGGCATCCTGAGACAGGTTACACCAAACATCTAGCACGCTTGTTGCAATTCAGCAGTGGTTCTTGCAGGCTCCGGAGGACGCTAAGTTCCCACTTCACCATGTCCCATACGTGTTCCATTGACCAGGGCTGTAGTTGTACACCAGTGAGAACGCGCCGCTTCGCAGCAGACGTATGTGGACGTGCATCGTCCTGCTGCAATTGCGCAAAAACTTTTCTGTCGAAGAAATGTCAATACCACGGGGACAATAGCCTGTGTAATGTAGCAGACACTGGCAGAAGCGCCAAACGTGACCCCGAGCTGTAACTCATGGCCCGCACATCGTGATACTTTGTGTGTGACCTGTGTGTCGTGGGTAGATGCATTCTACACTAGACCGCTCAACAGATCTACGCCATGCTCGTCTGTGTCCATCACTCGCGTACAGACGGAACCAAATCTCACCACTGAAGACGTGAGCCACTCCACGCTCCAGTCAACTCTTTCTCGAACCGGAGTAGCCGTGCTCGTTTGTGTCATGGTGTCAGTGAGTGCCTGGTCAGAGACACACTTGATTTTTAGTCCTGCTGCGAGAAGATTGTTTCCAATGGTCCTCGGTGACACAACAGGTCCAACATATGCCCGAATTTCCTATCTGGAACAGTGCGTCGCTCTTGACATGCGTGTGTACTACTCACACGTCCAGAACCTTGTCTACAAGTGTGGGAGGGTTTCATAGACTACTACAGAAAGCAGCGACACATCGCTGATTCGTTGTGTCCAACATATGCTTCCAGTCAGCTTTCTGGACGCCCAAACTGTGACCCCATTCAAGTGGCTGGAGTAGTTCAATAGGAGTAAGTACTCGTTGGTGAGGCATCATTATACCCTAGAACGAATTTTGCAGTCACTGTTCACCTCTAAACATAGCACTGTTCCTATTTGTAGAGAGGAAACAGAGGGCGGGCGTGGAAGCCACCTGAGCTCTATCTGATTGCTGGTGACCGTGACAAACAAATCACTAACGCTCCAGCCCCTCTGTAGGCACATCTCATACGCCGATTCCACTGAACATAGTCCTTTTTTTTGCCAGTGTATTTTCACTAATCCGTTGTATGAAAATGTAAAGGTACATGTGAGTCCCGTGCTGCAGGAAAACAGCTCTCGATGCCTTGCGTTATCCTACATATGGTTTTATGAAACTTTGTCACCTTTCGGGGTGTAATTAAGATGAGCACTGCCGGAGTAGCACTTCGCGTGAGCGCTGCGGATTGGACCCTGCCGCGGCTCGCGAAACACGTTCCAGTCTACGTCCCGGAATGGGCTGACATCGCCACACTGGCTGGCTGCGACGGGATAGCAGTCCGCAGCGAGTGCTCTGCTGCAGAATGATGCAGGCCGTTCAAGCATGTCACGAGACCATATGGATAAGGGAAGTGCGAGCACTAGCGGTTGTGTTTAATGACGAAACCGCAGTGGACGCAGACATTGAAACCCAGGGAGGATGGTCTTTCATTGAGGTGGCAGATATTCCAGCGCCGTGCAAGACCCGGTAGAGGTACGTTAAGGTCTGTTCTCACTATCCCATCCTCTGCCACCTCGTAAGAAGCGTGCATTTGAGGGCTGACGACCATTCAAATAAAATAGTGATATCAGAAGTATCGCCAGTTTCTGTTAGAGCTGCTAAGTCCTGGTTGGAATACTTTCCATGCCACAGTCCACACACGTGCTCAGTAATTGTCTGGAAAGGAAATACTGGCTCCCTATTGCCTGATCACCATCACGTTGTTTAATTAGAACTCGGAGACGATACAACCAGAGCTGATTTCGCTGTTTGGACAAAGGTTAATCGTTTCGAATGTCCTCTTGGGGAGGTCCTATGCTCAGGTTAAGAGTAAATAATGGTATAGACTCACTTCTTCCCGTCTTTTTTAGGACCGGATCGTCTCATTCCACGTTTGAACGTCGAATCTATGGTGATAAAAATAATTTAATTAGATTAATGACTTAACGGGTCTGAATTACTCCAATTTTTTTGACCTCATAAGTCAGATAAGCCTCAGAGTGGTTTCCAAATTATCGAAGTGCGCTGATTTCTGAAACCTTCTTCTGATGGTTATCCTTTCGACATGTAAGTTTGTACCTTTTTGATGTGTGTGAGTCAGCTTATGGTGTTGTAAGAGTGGCTGTTGCACACGTACGATCCACAGCTCGATGGCACCACCACCAACAGCCAGAAACTATAGGAGACACCATTGATGTCTTTAAGCTGAATGAGCGGATTACTATTTGAACTCTGACTCTCGTAAAAGTGTGTATAGTCTTTTAAACAGTACGTTACTTCCTTCTGTATCCAAGTCGATGTGCAACAAGTCAGAAGAGAAGCGAAGTATAGAAATAGAAAATAGACGTTAAATGATATGATTAGATCTTTACTAAGACTGGATAATGTGAATCTGCTGGCAGACTGAAACTGTGTGCAAAAGTGGAAATGCAATCCACATGTTGATACTTTATGGACAGTAATCTTATAGGCTAAGCTACTCAAACTCGACTCATCACTCTCCATTTGTCTCCCAGTCCCTCTTCCTACCCTTCTGGAATACAACCTGTACCTGGATAAATCACTTGAATAGAAAAAAAATCATATATCAGACAAGCTCACAGTTCTGCACTGAGACATGGTGATCCAATCCTACACTCAACAAGGGGGTCAGAGACTATCTTAGAGATGAGCTCTCGTTTCTAAACGGCTTTTATCTAACATTAGTGTTACAGCTGCTGTAAACATCTGCAGAATTCTCTTAAAACACTCAGTCTGGCGAATTAATTTTATAGACTCAAATTCAACAGCTTCTATAGCGCCACCATTGATTCCTATCTACATAAGGATTAGTATGATCTCAGAGGAAGGTACCTATTCGGTTTTCTGTGTGTTGGTGTGAAGAGGAGTGTTGAGTAGGGTCGGGGGGGGGGGGGGGGGGAGAGAGGATAGAGCGGAGTTTTGAGGGAAGGAGGTGAGAGGGTTGCTGGTTGTGGATGCGTAGTTATAAGTTTGTGTATGAGTTTTTGGCTAAGGGGGGGGGGGGGCAACAAATAATAATTTAAATCGTAGGCAAAAACGTAATTTATTAATTTTTAGCTGTTAGAAATTTTATATCCACGCATTTTACGGATAAATCTTTAACGATATGTATGTAACTCTCTGCTAGTTACCAGGCATTCGTTTTGAGTGTCAGAGTGATAAGTTTGATGTGAAATGTATGAAATAGGAAGCATTGCGATCAAAAACGGCGTTTGGTTTTCTTAGATCTCGTATCAAACATAAGGAATAAGATCCCACAAGTGGTGCGCCGGGACTGATTTGACAGGTACGACATAAAAATAATCGACCATAGACACGCTACTAAAAATGCTGCAGGTCAAGAAAAAGTTATAGCGGATAAGTTCATTGTGAAATTGCCTACAATACGGGTTAAAAAAATCGACCATAGACACGCTAATGAAAATGCTGCAGGTCAAGGAAAAGTTATAGTGGATAAGTTCATTGCGAAATTGCCTATAATCTGGGTTAAAAACTCAATGTTTGGTTCCGCCGAGCGGAAACGAAATTACAACATGCCGGCAAATATCTGATTTCAAGTTCCGCGTCAGATAAGTAGCTGTAAGCTAAAAACAGACACCGAACAGCGTTTTTACAGCCTGCGAAGCGCCAAATAAATTGATTGTCTGTGAAATGTAGGTACTCGATCCTGAACAAACTCAATTATTGTTAAAAATAAAAGGCCATGCAGGAAAAAGTGGGGGAGTGAAAATATCTGCAAAATATATAGTTAGACAATATTTCCAGTCCCATTAAAGGTATTTTAATTATTTATAAAGAACTGGTAGATAAATTTGCTCTCATGGTAAACAGAATTGATGAAAACGCGATCAGACAATGTGTTTCATACTTATCCATCACAGAAGTTGTTATGAGATGTAGATTCTACGTTCCGGTTACATGAACTGCAGGGACAAATCTACCAGCTAGAAAGTCATCTGAGAGAAAGCAGGAATCCAAGACGACAGTGTTCTCTAAATTATCAAGGTAAACAACAAAAGGAATTATTACTTCTCCTATAACTGTTTTGGTACATATTGTAGGTCAGAAAAGCGCAAACAGCCTTGTCAATTTGCAAAATCTCAGAAACAAAAGGAGGCAAACACAATAGCGGGCAAGTGCACTGCCAGATAACGTTACAAGCGGCCTATATTGCTTGTTTGCCAACGATTATAATTCAACGTAACAGTTTTTAATAGACAACTGAGCAGCCGTCTCTGCTCCACCACAAAAAGCGACTCATTCTAAATTTGCAGCCCATAGACCTCAGACTCCGACCTATGGCTCAAAATTGTTGACTATTGGCCATCGATTGAAACGTAAATGGGCATTATTATCGCATTCATTTCAAAAGGCATACTAAGTGCCGAGTTTCTCCATCATCATTACCTCCAGGTGAAATAAAAAACAAATGGTTAATAGATAACAACACCAAGCTGATAATGAAAGGAAATGTAAAATACTGAAGCAAATAATATAGTTAATTCTTTTCATATCTGCTGTAAACTTTCAGAAATTGTTAACAACTTTTCCTTACTTAAAGAAATACTGTGTCGTGCCATAAAAAGTAAAACATGATGTTAAATGTTACACCTCAATATCAAATATCCTTCCAAACTTCTGCAAAACTCCTACATTAAACCCTCGCAGTATATGACCTGCGAAGCAAGACTTCCAATACACGCTAAACTGGGCCAGTCCTCGACAAATAATTGACAAAACCAGGTGGACACTCGCGTGTTTGCCAATTAAATAACTGCTTCCTTCCAGATCGCTATCCAATCGCACGAATACGTGGTGTCCACTTAATCCTTCATAGCAAGAAAGTATTTTCGTGGGAAGACCAATCGGAAGTTTATTATCGTATCTTGGTTTGGAAGAAGATAATTAAAGCACGCCAATCACCAATTAATTTAGTCTTCATTAATTTAATTTCATTATTTCTTTATTTTTCGATCTGTTCTGTTGCTTCTATAGTCCAGTCTTCGTTCCTTCTGTTATTTTCCTCACTTCTCTGTAGACAGTCATTCAGGAGGGCTTCGCTTTGTTCAGAATGTTCTAGACGAGCAATGTAAAGTGAGTGTGTCAAGTAATGCTCGCAACAGTTTCACATTTTCTAGACAAAGTATGTTTACTATGTTTTGTTTAGTGTCTTCTGGAGTAATAATGAATCATTAAAAGCTTATTTTCTTAACACTAGATTTAGACTTTTCAAGATTAATCCTGAGACCGAATGTGTCAAGGTCTTCGAAAAGTGTAGTTGTTTGATACAACTATTGTTCTTCTGAAGAAATCTAATGAGACTGTTGCCTATGCAGGCAAACAGGAATCTGTTCTTTGCTGTAATTCAAATATAAATTGGTTTAATTTTCAGCAATGTTTTGTAACACCACAATCCAGAAACGTCGATTCTCTACCTGTCTGAAAGGTTTGTTGTGAAGTAGGTAGACGCATCTATTTTCATGAAGCTGCAGACTGTAAAAGGGCTTTCAAAGAGCGAACTTGCAGAAAAGTGAGCACTTACACGCTACGCCATGTTCAGACGTCATGTTCATCCTTCAACTGCTTGGATTTGTGAATAAATTCTTAAGACTGACTGAGTCTGAGAAACGATGAAAAGTTCCCCCTCGTCTGCTGCAGAAAATACGCCAATCTGTGCCCATTGCCGGGAAACAACGAACATTTGAAACACATCATCCAAATATCTTATAAAATCCTTAGGGAACTATTTCAAATGGGACGAGTGCGAGAAATATGTAATACACTAAGTTAATGGAAGACCTAAATTGTTGGAAGGGTTATATTTATAGGAAATTACAAACAATACGCTGGAGTTCGTCAGCGACTGGAGTCCGCATCAACTATTCATGGTAGTAGGCGTTGAAGGAATCAAGCGTAACTAATGTTGTTGTTGTGGTCTTCAGTCTGAAGCTACGTTGCAAAGCCTCTCCATCGTCGTATAACTACTGTAACCGACATCCTTCTATATCTGCTTACTGCATTCATCTCTTGGTCTCCCTCTCCGATTTTTGTGCCCCACACTTCCCTCCCACACTAAACAGGTGACCCCTTCATATCTCGGAATGTGTCCTACCAACCGATCCCTTCTGTTAGACAAGTTGTGCCACAAATTTCTTGTCTCTCCAATTCTGTTCGGTACATCGTCTTTTGTTACGCGATCTACCCATTTAATTTTCAGCATTCTTTTGTAACACCACAATTCAGAGATTTCGATTCTCATCTTGTCTGAAATATTTATCGTCCATGCTTCACGGCGATACATGACTACACTCCATACCGCGGAGGCGAGATATTTGTCCAGATTATACAAGGCATTAAACTAGATGACAGAGCCCAGGTGGTGTTCACTGGACCACCTAGACCGCTTAGCTGTATAAGAGATTTATGATGCCACGCTGAGTGATTTCGGTCCTTAGACCAAGGAGGTGCAAGTGAACCTCCATGAACTGCAGTCTCATGGGACTGATTTCTCGTGACGGAGATGCCTGACTTCGTATTAGATAGACGATCGGATGTGTTTTACGAACTGTGTTAAACACGGTAGTGCGGAGGCTAGGCAGAGGCTTAATCTCTTGCTATGATTTTGGGAACTTTCGAGTTGGTGCGCGGGCTGTTATTCAAGTTTCTGAGTTGATTTCAATCCAACTACTGCCAAGGAATGAAAGGCATACTTCTCTTTTCTCAAACCAGCTTATGAACAATAATTGCTTCTGTACATGTGCGACGTTGTTATTGCATCTTATTTGTTGTTATTTTAGTGTATTAGAGTTTGTTGGTGTCTCCATTCGGCGAGTGAGGATGGACGCAAGAACTACGGCAGAGAGTGAGGGGGGGTGGGGGAGGGATGAGAGATTATGCAATGTGAAATAGCACAGCTTTGTTCCCCGATGCCAGTGGCTTTGTTCTTGGCTGTAAGGTACTGGCGATGCTCGAGATGGGCCGCTGCGAGATGTGTGATTGGTGGGAGTGCCCTCGTTGTCCTGCTGGAGGAAGACGTGGACAGCTGCGGACAGTCAACTGGACTCGATAATGATGATGGTGTTATTTGGTTTTGGGGCGCTCAACTAAGTGCCCATACGAAGTCACAGTCTTTCCACTGTCCAGTTTCGCCACCTCCCAGAACGATGACGAAATGAGGAGGACAACACTAAATCCAGTCCCCACCCAGAGAAAAACCCTGACACATCTGGGAATCGAACCCGGCACCCCACGATCCAGAGGGAGCAACGTGAAGTCAGCTGGACTCGAGTAGAATGGGCACATCTCCTGGAAGCAAGTGTCGAGTCTGTGGAGCAGTGGCACAACCAAGGCTGGATGCTCGCCATTTCCTTAGAGGAGTCGGTGTCGAGGAGTTTCTAGAGAGACGCCAAGGAAAGCAGGATGCCATATCCAAACACTGGACAGAGTCGGTCAGTACGAGCGGCACAGTTGTTATGACAACAACCTGTTGGAGCGGGTGCTGCATGTTCCGATCTCACAGACGGCATTGCAGGAAGTCCAGGACGACTCCAGCAAACTTCAAGGTGCACGATCAGAGAGCTTTTGAGTTAATGTTGGTTTCTTCATGTTCTTGAGTTCAAATTCAGTCAGTGTTATATTTAAAGGTGCATTAAATGACGTGACGTCAGTTGTAGCTCTCGTTGACAGAAAGTTGTGAGCGCTGACCTGCGATTTGTTGTTGGTATTGCACATTGAGCCGTGCTAAGTGAATACAGTAGACCGCTGATTATCCGCAGTAACTCGGGGACATGGGTGTTTGGAAAACCAGTTTATTTTGTTACACGTACTGTGCTGTACTATTAATCAGTTCACCAATAATAACTACATATGTTTATAGTAACACGAATCTGTTTTATTATTACGGAGAGAGGTACAGCAGAGATGTATGGAATATAACCAAGTAAACAAAAAAGTGTGTAGCACACATGGGTTCTGCATGTACTGTACGTATGTATAGAATTAATCCTCTAAAATCCTTAATTTTGCTTTGTCTAATCAACCCTACTTCCTTTCGAGTAGCTAAGTCACGCCAGCCGAAGTGGCTGTGCGGTTAAAGGCGCTGCAGTCTGGAACCGCAAGACCGCTACGGTCGCAGGCTCGAATCCTGCCTGGGGCATGGATGTTTGTGATGTCCTTAGGTTAGTTAGGTTTAACTAGTTCTAAGTTCTAGGGGACTAATGACCTCAGCAGTTGAGTCCCATAGTGCTCAGAGCCATTTGAGCTAAGTCACGACAGATCTCTGATACTGGTCGCTTCCATCTTGAGCTTCCAACCATGGATTTACAATTCCACTGTCTTGCATGATTTGGTGCACTGAATCTACATCTTTGACGTACATTCTTCATCACATTCATCGCAACCGTGTTCTTTTAGCATATTGATGATTTCGGACTTACTGTTCAAAATTCTATTCCGGCTTTTTCTATTGTTCCTTTACAGTATCCTACGCTGCTCCAATCATGCAAGGCGCTACTTTCAAACCAATATCTTTATGATTTTGTAATAGGCTTTATTCTCACTCTTCTTCCCTTTCTAACAGTAACTTGCGTAACAATTCTTTCCTGTTAAACGGTTTGGAAGTCTCAGTACGTTGATCCATGGCCTGTAATAAGGAGGCTACGTTAGCTGCAAGCAACATCACTTTTATTAATTCGTACTTTTCGTTTAAGTTATCACATGCTGGTTAAGTTAGTGGGTTGTCAAGGAGCAGTAATGTTTTCTACCTTCTTCCTTTCTTTAACTGACGAGCTTCTACAGAGGGTTAAAAACAAATTACCATACCGTGATAATCGTATTATCCATCCAGGCGCTCATTTCTAGGAGACCTACTAACGAATTCAAAAAACGCGATTTCTTATTTTCACCACTGAAGAGCGTGGGCAACTGGTGCCTAGCAGTAGCATTAGCACATGCTAAAGCCGTAATACGATCCTTGCATATTTGAGGGTCAGATAGTGCCAATTTACGACGTGAAGCAAGAGTTTTCTTGGGAAAGCATTCCAACAGAGCACAGTTTTGCCAGAATCGTCAACGTCTCCGAGAACATTACTTCTTCCCTCAGTTCGTGCCTTAGTTTCATTGTGAACGAATCAACTCCTTAAAAATTAGGTTTTTCTCATTCTATTTAAAGCCCAGGAATATTGCACCTTCACTTAAAGTGATTTAACCACCCCGTGCTTGCTTCAAACTTCGACTGCCTTCCAAGATTTGCGTAAAGCTAAATTACTTTTTCACATAGAATGAGAACAGAGTTAAGTTCTCCTCATGATCTTTTTTTGAGTAAATAACTTTAAACAGCTTCATCTAGATATCATGTTCGTGGTGAGCTTCATAGTTTTACGACTTGTCGACCCATCACTAGAATCACGCTTATATGTAAAAGACGTGATTCTCGTCTTGTATCTTTTTATATCCTTAATTGTCGACTTAACAACCCTGTAAAATGTCCCCAGATTCACCTTCCTCTAACCTTCTGTTGACCTCAAACTTATCTCTCATAGAAAGGACGACACGATTACTTTACTCTACAAATTTCGCATGAATGATTGTAACAGAGCGCTAAATGTTACAGTTGTCGTTAGTTTGACATTACTGCCTTAGGAGACGGGGGAACAGTAGGTCAGTTAAGCAGTCGTTCGGCTGATGACGTTCGGACAACGATGTCAGATGCTCTGTTTTGCAGAAGATTTCCTGCTTTTCAAAAATGTATTGCTCTACTGGTAAAAACAAATAAAAGGGCAAATCTACCGTTTTTACCGCTTTTATGTCTATTCCTTGAAAGTAATAGTCATTTCGTAGAATGTCAGTACACCTGTATATTAACTACTTATTTCTTGAAATGTTAATTGAGTTTTGGACGTCCTTCCAGTGAATTCCTCACCCCTGAGACTTTTCCCTTATCAGATCCAAGTCGTGAGTCAAATTACTCTAAGGTTATTCATTACATGGTCATTATTTAAAAATCTCTGTTTATCATACGTGACTGGGCGATGATAATCCACCGACGCCTACTGCGAGAAGCTAAACAAATGCTTGCGAAAAACATGGTTGTCAGCAACTGGTATGCTTGAGATGCTAGGGTGTCAAAGCATTACGGAGCAACAGTAATTGTAAGATGTGTCAATTAGTGTCCCTCTCTGGAGTTGCTGGAATAGTACACACATCAAAGAAAGATTTGCATCACCCCAGTTCCAGGAACTCCTGAAGACAGACGTTGACTGTGGATATTGTGTCACAGACACAGTCCCTTTGACTGTTCTGAGATGTCACTAAACCTACTCTTAGATGTAAACAACCATGCTTGAGCAGCGCCTATTAGATGGAGGGGGTCCGACAGCAGATCAGTTCCAGCCATTTCGTCAGAAAAAAGGTACACGGCTCGTGTTGTCTGTAGTTTAACCATGCCTAGACGGTCAATACCGCGGTTCGATCGCGTCCGCGTTGTTACTTTGTGCCAGGAAGGGCTCTCTACAAGGGAAGTGTACAGGCGTCTCGGAGTGAACCAAAGCGATGTTGTTTGTACATGGGGGTGGTACAGAGAGACAGGAACTGTCGATGACACGCCTTGCTCAGGTCGCTCAAGGGCTACTACTGCAGTGGATGACGGCTACCTACGGATTATGGCTCGGAGGAACCCTGACACCAACGCCAACATGTTGAATAATGCTTTTCATGCAGCCACAGGACGTCGTATTACGGCTCAAAATGTGCGCAGTTGGCTGCATGATGCGCAACTTCACTTCCGACGTCCATGGCGAGGTCCATCTTTGCAACCGCGACATAATGCAGCGTGTTACATATGGGCCTAACAACATCACGTTCTCTTCGCCGATGAGTGTCACATATGCCTTCAACCAGACAATCGTCGGAGACGTGTTAGGAGGCAACCCGGTCAGACACGCTGTCCAGCGAGTGCAGCAAGATGGAGGTGACATGCTGTTTTGGGGTGGCATTATGTGGGGGCGACGTACGTCGCTGGTGGTCATGAAGGCGCCGAAATGTCTGTACGATACATGAATGCTATCCTCCGACCGATAGTGCAACCATATCGGCAGCACACTGGCGAGGCATTCGTCTTCAAGGACGACAATTCCCACCCCCATCGTGCACATCTTGTGAATGATCTCCTTCAGGATAACGGTATCGCACGACTAGAGTGGCCAGCATGTTCTCCAGACATGAACCACATCGAACATGCCTGGGATAAATTGAAAAGGGCTGTTTATGGACGACGTGACCCGTCAACCACTCTGAGGGATCTACGCGGAAAGGCCGTTGAGGAGTGGGACAATCTTGACCGACAGTGCTTTGATGAACTTGTGGAGGCTATTCTACGACGAATGCAGGCATGGATCAATGCTAAAGCACGTACTACTGGGTTTTACAGGTACCAGTGTGTACAGAAATCAGGACTACCACTTCTGAAGGTCTCGCTGTATGGTGGTACAACATGCAGTGTGTAGCTTCCATGAGCAATAAAAAGGGACGAAATGATGTTTATGTTGATCTGTATTCCAATTTTGTGTACAGGTTCCGGCACTCTCGGAACCGAGGTGATGCAAAACTTTTTTTGATGTGAGTAGGAGAATAGGTTTGGGAGACGTAAATAATGTAATGGACCAATATAACTGCATTTCACTATTGATGTTAAGATGAATCAGATCACTGTCAGTTGCATGTAGTGGGTATTTCTCGCTTGACAGTTTCTGTGCAAAGGTTGGATGTTTTATATTGGTGAAAGTTAAATGTGAAAGGAGCTGGGAAAAAGTAAAGAAGAATGTGTGGTAGTTGAGTGGTAGCTGATATATTAGTGACTGGGAAGCAGCTAGCAGAAGCCAGGCAAATAGTAGCCACTACTGATTTGATTTAGTCTTCTGCTATAAATAAGGGAATATTTTCTAGTATAATTATTTTGTTGTATTAATATCTTTTGAGGGCCATGTAATCTTGATATGAATGTTTCTTGTGGGGTCACATTGAATTGTAGAGTGGAATCTCAAATGTGTTAAGTACCAAAATGTTCATAACTGAGATCTTCATGCCTTAAGCCAACACCATTTCCCTCTCAAAACCGTATGTTCCTGTGTGCAATCTTTGAGTTGAAAGTGGTGGCGATAAATGGCATTCCTGTCAGTTTCACCCGTCATGGCATTTCTGAACCGTTAAGTGCCACATCGATATTATCGCTGATGAGATGCTAATTAGCATTAATTTCAGTCGGTAGATGTTTTGTGAGGCAAAAATATGTAATTCACTTTTACTTTAAAGTGAGAAGATTATATTTCATTGTCGTGATCATACCTGATTACACAATATCTAAAGAGAGAAACCTCCAACACTTGAGGTGCATGAATTGCATGTTAAAATTTATTGTGTTATGTTGAGATTTAAAAGTGAAATCATTTCCTAGATTAGGTGTTGCTTGTTAATTCGTTAACCCACATCTTTATAGTTCGTCTTTGCAGAAAATATGTAAACCAAATTCTAGTTGTATAAACTTGACAAACATTCAAAAATGCATGTGTTAACTGAATTCTCTAACCAAGACCGTAGAAGCCAGTAGAAATTTCTCACGCAATGTGTCTCCCTTGGAGCGGTTCAGCAGCATCGGAATCGTAATAACGAGGGGGAATGTGCCAGCAGGCGGCAGGTTACTGGAATATACAGTGTCCCAAATGGGGAAGGTGACTAGTTTCGGGTCTGCATATATTCAGGAACATCGATGTAGGCTGCAGAGAAAAAGAAGTGATAATTTCTAAAAACAAAAATCGTTACGTAAGTTATACAGACAATAGGAAAGTAAACACCATATTAGGATAGATATGATACCCAGTGCAGAATGGAAAATCAAATTGACTCGCTTCCAAAATATTAAAGCCATTACTCGAAAGAAAAATTTGGCAACAAATTTCTAAATCAGTATAGTGCAGTGGGAGAACGAGCCCAGATCCGTGACGCAGCATACGTCTGCAGTTTGTGAGTGATGCCATATTACAGCTTTGCATGTCGTATTGAAGGTCACACTGTCAGCACATAGTCAGCCGTATCCCTCCCGTCCTCCCTTTGCTCTTTCTCCTCCTCTCATTACACCACTTTGACCTCTTCCAATAGAGACCATTTCATATCTGTAGGAGATAGTGTATGAATCATCATGAAGTGCTGTCAGGAGAGTTCGGTCACAAAGCTGAAAAAGTTTGAAATTAACTATTCACCCTGACAGTTCTACATCTACATCTACATATATACTGCGCTAGCCACCGAGTGGCGTGTGCCGGAGAGCGCAATTCACGCCAAAGTCATATCCCCCCCCCCCCCCCCCTTCTGTTCCACTCGCGGATCGCGCGAGGGAAAAACGACTGTCTGAATGCCTCAGTAAGAACTCTAATTCCCCTTTTCTTTGAATGGTGATCATTGCGCGATATGAAAGTTAGTGGTAATAATACATGCTCTACGTCCTCGGCGAAAATCGGATTTTGGAATATAGTGAGCAGCTACTTCCGTTTAACGCGTCGTCTATCTGCCTGTGTGCCCCACTTCAAACATTCTATGAGATTTGTAACGCTCTCGTGATGGCTAAATGTACCAGTCACGAATCTTGCCGCTCGTCTTTTGACCTTCTCAGTCTGTTGAGTCAGACCCAACTGGTAAGGGTCCCATACAGACGAACAATATTTTAAGACTGAACGAACTAAAGTACTGTAAGCAATTTCCTTTGTTGAAGGACTGCAATCTAGAGTTCACTCTACCCGTTACTTGTCTAATCTGATCGTTCCATTAGAGATCATTTCAAATAGTCACACCCAGATACTTTGTTACCGCTTCCAAAGCGTACTCGCACAGTGATGGGGTTTTTCTCTTTGTTATACCCGGTTGGTTACACTTACTAATATTGAGAGAAAACTGCCAGTCATTACACCATGCATTTATTTTCTGCAAATCCTCATTGATTTGTTCACCACTTTCGTGTGATACTACTTTCCTGTAGACTACAGCATCACCGGCAAACAGTCTAATGCCGCTGTCAATATCATCGACCAGATCGTTGATGTAAATCGTAAAAAGCTACGGACCTATTACGTTGCCCTGGGGGCACACCTAATTTACACTTCTTTCTGTTGTAGTCTCCCCATTCAGGACGACATACTAAGCTCTGTTTGCTAGAAAACTTTCTATCCAACCCGCATATGTCATCGGATAGACCGTAAGCGCACTGTTTTTGGAGCAATCGACAGTGCGGAACTGAGTCTAACGCCTTTCGAAAGTCGAGGAATATGGCATTAGCATGGGAGCCGGTATCTAGAGCCTGTTGTGTATCATTGAAAAAGAGGGCAGCTTTGTCTCTCATGACCGCTGTTTCCCAAAACCGTGCTAATTTCTGCAGAAGAGCTTCTCAGAGTCTATAAAGGTCATTATGTCTGAACACAAGATATTTTCCATGATTCTACAACAAATCGATGTCAGTGAAATTGGCCGGTAATTGTGTGCATCCGATTTTCTACCCTTTTTATAGATTCCTATCACCTGCGCTTCTTCCAGTCCCGTGGAAATTTCCGCTGTTCCAATGATCTCTGATAGATGATGGATAAGAATGGTGCTATATTTGTATCATAGTCAACATAGAAACTTACCGGGATACCGTCTGGGCCAGATGCCTTCCTGGCGTCTAAGGATCTTAACTGTTTTACAATCCCAGGTACACTAAACACTATGTCAGCGATCCTTGCGTTTGTTAGATAATTGAAAGGGGGAGTGGTGCTGCAGTCCTCTACCGTAAACGAGTTTTTCAGAGCCAGGTTTATAATTTTGGCCTTCTGTTTATCATCATCCGTTACATTACCCATACTATCAGCAAGATACGGTATTGAATTATTTGTACCGTTCATAGATTTTACGTACGACCAAAATTTTTGGGGTTATTTTTAGAATCTGCAGAAAAAACGTTGCTTTCAAATCTCTCCTTGACCTTTTGACAGCTGCTTTCATTTCGCATAATTTCTGTTTGTCAGCGGGGCAATGACTACGTTTAAAACGACTGTGCAAAATGCTCTGCTTTCCCAGTAACTTCCTAATATGTTTGTTGAACCAAGTTGGATTCTTTCCCTTCTCTATATTTTAGCTAGGTACATATTTCTCTAGCACGTGGTGGACAATATCTTTAAATTCCGACCAAAGATGCTCAATATATTTGTGTCCAGCGATGAATGCTTGGAGCTGACTATGAAGATATTCATTAATGACACTCCCATTTGCTACGCTTTTTTTTTTTCAGCTTCCACTGACATAGAAGCCAAATGACATTATGGTCGTTAATACCTTCTTCTAGATTAACTTCACCAAATAGATCAGGTCTGTTTGTCACCAAGATATCTAATATGTTCCCATCTCGTGTTGCTTTTCTAACCAGTTGCTCAAGGTTGTACGTTGACAGCGCTCCCAGAATAATTTCACACGAGTCTTTGCTTCTGCCCCCTGTTATAAACGTGTAATTTTCACAGTCAACGGACCCCAGATTAAAGTCTCCACCTATAACTAATGGATAATTTGGACATTTATTTCTTATGTACTCAAGACTTTCCCTGAAAAGTTCTGCGACGTTTGTTGCGGATGCTGGTGGTCTATAAAAACATCCTAATACAATTGTCACTCCTTGTCTGACTGACAGCTTTATCCAGACTATTTCACAGTCCGACCCAGTATCGATATCAACCGTGTTTAAACAGCTTTTAACTGCAATTAACACGCCATCTCCCATAGCATCAGTCCTTTCCTTCCTAAATATTGCCAAACCGAGTTCTAAATTTCACTGCTATTTATGCCTGGTTTCAACCAGCTTTCGCTACCTAATACAATATTGACATTACTACTCTTTATTTCGGAGAGTAACTAGGGGATCTTGCTACAGACACTTCGACAATTTACTAACATGAGCTTTAGCATATTTAAAACCTTTGGAATTGCCTGATTAGGCGAACTAACAATTTTTACGATTGGCACACCCACATAAGTGTCGTGCAGTGGTAATTTTTAAGGCTAACGTGTGGAGGAACCTAATCTAAGAAAAACCCATGTGCACTCCATAAGTACTGTAGCTGCTTCCTGTGTGTAGTGCACCCCTGATCTATCTTGGGGCGTCCTACAACCTTCCACCCCATAGTGTAGGTCGAGGAATCTTCAACCATTTTCGTCACAGAGTCGACGTAGCCTCTGGTTTAGATCCTACACTGTACTCCAAACCAGAGGACCCCATTCCACCCTGGGTACAGTGCTGCAAATCGTCTGATTGGCTTTCATTTCCCGAGAGATGGGGGCCGCCTTCGCCAATTTAGCCAGCCGTCAAAAGGACACAAGGGTTTCCTCGGAACCCTGACGACTGGCATCGTTGGCGCCGACATGTGCCACAGTCTGCAGCTGGCTGCACCCCGCATGCTCGATAGCCGCTGGAAGAGCCTCTTCCACAACCCGGACAAGACCCCCTGGCAAACACACCGAGTGAACGTCGGACTTCTTCCCCACACTAACCGCTATGTTCCTGAGGGTCTCCATGACCCGCCCAACATTGGAGCTCCCAATAAGTAATAAACCCCTGTCCCCACGTGCCTGTCCGGAACGTGCTGAAGGAGCGGCCACTGTCCTGGTAGAAGGTGCATTCTGATCCGGCTCAGCCTCGCCCCCCTCTCCCCAGTACCAGATAGCACACTGAACCTATTAGCAAAGTGTATGGTATTTGGCGGGAGCCTGCATCCCCCATGCAGCATTCCCCTTGAGTCTCGAGACTTCGACACAGTTCCCCACCCACTCTAAGGTTAGAGTGGGCCAGCTGTATCAGTCGCACCTGAGGTCGGCTCAATGGCAGAGTGCTGTGACCCCCCAAGTCGGGGAATCGAACCCAGGTCGCCAGCTTACTAGGCATGTGCGTCAGCTACTGAGCAACCCTGACACAGCTGTTCACACAGCTGCATGAATGACACCGGCATGCCTTCCTCCTCGATCCAAATTCCCCCTTACACACTAACAGAATTGCCAAGGCTCTTCATTTTCTTCAATAGTACCTCAGAATCAAACGTAAATGGGGGATACAGTCTCAACGCAGGAACGGGTACTTACACAAGTCGAAGTCATAGTTTCAGATACTTCATTGGTGTCACACAAATATGATTTTATGTATACAGACTGAAGTGGCAAATGAAATTTGTGCGAAGGCAGGGAATTGTACACAGTGCTCCCATTTACTAGGCAGGTGTGTTAGTCAGTACACCATCCTGGAACAGCGGTTCACACAGCTGCACCGACTACACCGGTGCAGCTCCCTCCTTGATTCAAATTCTCACTGCCACTCCAGTCTACTTGAAATTCCTCCTTACACATGACCAGTTCGAACTCAACCGAATCATTGCATGCATTCAGGTCAGAGGCGGTGGAATGTCATACTGTTAAGTGGGCTCATACTGAAATGACTCGTACCCTCTCAACACGTGAAGTTTCTTTTTCGTCCTGCTCCACTTCAGGGTAGTTCACTCTTTTTTCCAGGCAATAACAATTCGAACGTTCTCGCTATTTAGACGATATACCTCGTCTGGCACAGTGTTCACCATACTTTATTTGCTTTTGGCTTTTCTAATTTAATTTTCTTGCTACCAGCAGTTTGTTTGAAATTATATTTGGCAACATGTTTTCGTTTTGAATACTAACTTATTTACAAGGAAAAGAAAGGTGTAAGCTCAAAACGAGATATGGAAAAAAGTTAAACTTTCACCCATTCTTATTTTGGAAAGACTTCGAGAGACTGATCAAAACTTTTAAACTATATATTTGTTAATTTCTCGGAAATTTTTCCACAACATGGTGCGGTGAATATTTTCCTTCCATCTATAAATCGTTTCGATTTTATATTTCCCTTCTCATTATGAACAAGACAAGTAACCACGTTTATTATATAACTGCAGTTCACAAAAGAATGTTCAAACGTGTGTGAATCCCTAAGGGACCAAACTGCTGAGGTCATCGGTCCCTAGACTTACACACTACTTAAATTAACTTAAACTAATTTATGGTAAGAACAACACACACGCCCATGCCCGAGGAAGGACTCGAACCTCCGGCGAGAGGGTCGCATAATCCGTGACATGGCGCCTCAAATCGCCCGGCCACTCCACGCTGCAGCTGTTTATAGTTTCCTACTTGAAATCTTTAACTGATTCGGCGTGAGTATTACGCCCAGTGGCACATCTGCCACTTGGTTTTTCTCAACTTATGAAGACAACTTTCTGATACTTTCATGGACGGCAGTACTGGTTTGTAGTTACAACATGTGATGAAGTAGGCTTCATGAAGACGTTTAAGATGTGCAGATAAGCTTATTATTCTAGTGTTAAACTTTAATAGAGCTCTTCACAGACTGAACTGAACTACAGCTAAAGCAAAGTGCTGTACTCATCGATAAGTAAGGATACATTTGTCACTTTTCCACCATTGTTAGACGGTATCTATTAAACTGCTCTGCGCTATTGTCCCCTTATTACGGAAATATTTTCGTGGCATACAAGTTGGCAGTTTCTTACTTATTACTTAAATATTGGTATAAATGCACGCAATTTTTCTCAAGCATAACTCCTTATACCAGCAAGTAATTTACTTTTAGACAAAGATGCAAAAACAGTAGTTTTCTTTATGTTACGTGCAAGGAATCAAAAGTTATCTGTGGGCCGACTTCTAAATTCGAGACTAGCTTTCCGAGTGACCGATACAATGAATTCCCCTATTATTGATACTTTTTATGTTACGCTTTATTAATTACTCTGGAGAAACACAACGATAACGGTTAAATGACGTATCACGTATTGTCAGTACAGCACTGTGGTGTAGCCAGAAGCGATCGCCGCTCTATGAAATTTGTCCTACGTGACGCTCTCAACAATGGAATATCGCTCTACCTCAGCAGGTCGTTTCTTAGCAACATTGCGATACTGCTTCGTAGCGAGCGATCTCGTATTGAAGCGTCTCGTGCTATTTCGTTGGTGCTTTGTGATATTAAGAGAGTTGTAACAGAGGATACGAACTTTCTGCGTTTGTTAGATCCTTTGAAGTTTCGAATACAGACACAGGAAGCCAGTGTCACGCCAGGCGTAGCAGAGGAACAGGGGTAAGTGACCAGCCCTCATATTTTCTCAGTCATAGCATATTAAGTGCTACTGCTTGCCACTGTTACCTGGGTGAAGCAATACATGTAAAAGGTGCATCACTATTTTCACACGTTTGGTCGTACCAGCTACATTTTTTCGTAGTCTCTGGTTACTTCCAGATATACGAAGTAATGTACGCGCACGTTGTATCTATACTACCTGGTAGCAATGTGACACATTTGTAAAGGTCTCTGACATTTTGATGTAGCACATCTGTGTACATCTCCTCGTGTTCTGTACAGATAGATGAGATTTGTGTTTTCATAAACCAGTGGCAAACAGGCACCGTTATACTTATTAGGCAGAAAGTTAAACATTTTCTTCAAATGCAAATGCCTTATTTCGTGCTGCGTGATTCAGCAGCAGTAGAGAAAAGTGAGTAAAAGGGCGTCTTAAGTGCAGGCTGATGTTTTCCGCATCGTCCTGCCTTTGTAATCGGTTCGCGAGAATTATAACGGAGAATCTTGAGACAAATGTAGATTTTCACTTGTAATTTCCCTTGATTTATAAATGAAATTAGATGATACTTCGTTTCAATCACAGAAATTTAAGCTGTGGTCTTACGTCACTACCTAAGGACTTCCTCGACAATCGTGAAACGTTTCGAAACAACAGTCTGATATTTATGACTATAATTCTGACTGGGGCTCTGCTCTTAGGTCCCAACCTATTCTCAACTTTTGAAATCTTGACATATGCGCAGGAAAACAGGACAATATTTGTGATAACGACAACTATTACATTGAGAGAGTTTCATTACATATCGTATACTATCATCTAATTCCCTATGACGACTGATAACGGAGTATCAGCAGCAATACATATCGAAAATCTGTCAAGAATACGCCTGCTTCAGCCAAAAAAGTGTGTAATAAATTCTATTTGCCTCTGAAACGTAAGTAGTTACTGTATATTATGCAACTGTTTGTGCTACATGACTGTGTGGAGAAGAATGTTTTTTTTTATTTTTTTTTATTTGAAGAAAGAGTTCTGCAGTCAGCAGCGTTGTGTTGGGAATCAAACTTTCTCTGGGGCTGATAAAACGCCAAAGTATTCTCGCAGCTAATAGGAGCGTTGTAGGGAAAAGACACAAACCTGGATTAGGTTTTCATGTGAAAGCACGTTTTTGATATTTCTCGCAGTTTAAGACCTTGTTGCTTGATTCTTTAACTTTTCTGTCGCACAAATATTTTATTGCTTCATATTCTTGTGCTGATACCTCAGTACCGGTGAGGACTGTTGTGTCTAGACAAGACAGCCTAGACACAATGAGAGGAAGCCGAAAGGCACGCGCTTAAACTCACGCAGGCTGGCGTGAGGTCTGAAACAGGATACGTAATGAATGCTATAAAGAAAAGTACGTAGCTTCTGGAATACTTAACTTTAATCCATAATTGTACATCGCTCTTGTACAGATATAATCTCCATTTCAATATACTTGGTGATGGCGCCTTGCTAGGTCGTAGCAAATGACTTACCTGAAGGCTATGCTAACTATCGTCTCGGCAAATGAGAGCGTGATTGTCAGTGAATCATGGCTAGCAACGTCGGCGGTACAACTGGGGCGAGTGCTAGTACGTCTCTCTAGACCTGCCGTGTGGTGGCGCTCGGTCTGCTATCACTGACAGTGGCGACATGCGGGTCCGGCGTATACTAATGGACCGCGGCCGATTTAAAAGGCTACCACTCAGCAAGTGTGGTGTCTGGCGGTGAGACCACAAGGACTTCTTGAAGATACCTTCTGGGTCGGTACGTCCATCGTAGGTGCTGCTGCAGAATAATTGGGCCGTTGCCTACAGATAAAACCGAGCGAGAAACAGCCCAGTTTCCTCTGATATTGCGGCAGAAATGTCACACTGCCTGAGAGTCGGATGATCTCCGAGCTTGTATGTGTCTCAAATGTTGATGCTAACGTACTTTCCCAAGTTCCCAAGACTGACAAATGAAGACTTACATACTGTACGAGAAGGAAGTTTGAGAGAAAATGCATAACGTTTAACCACAACTCATTTGACGTAGATAATTATTGTAACAATCAATTTGAAAGAAAGTCTGTAATACTAAATATCGGCCTTTCATGGGCGGTATTACAATTTGATTTTGTATTTCTAGGTGAAAAATAGTTGTCAGACGATTTGATATGTTTAGACGCTATTAACCTAGAGATAATTCGATGTGGAGGTTTGGAAGATGACTGACGAGCTCTAGGATGCCTACCCAACAAATTTCTGGCATCGTTTCTCAGCCTAGGCGATCGATATCCTGATTAGTGAGATATTTTATCATCTACGAAGGGGATGTGTTATCTGTATAGACCAGTGGTTACCAACCTGAAGGGCGCAACCCATCATCACCCAGGGGGTGGGATCGGCGTGATAGCTTTGTAGCTGGTGGAGCGCGGGGACACCTTAGAAGAAAGCAGAAACGTCCCGCCAAAAAAGTAAAAAAAAAAAATTATCTTATAATTACAGTTAGCGCGTGCATTTTTGTATAGCTGGCAGCATCATCTTTGCCTCACGCCTTACCAACGTGTTGCTGGCACAGCACATTTTTCAGCCTGCTTTCCTCACCTTTAAGTCAATATTATGGCTGCTGTGCTCTGTAGAAGTAAATGGTATTTTTATTGGTTTTCTACTGTGAGTAGAAGAATGTATGATGAAGTATGTACAGTATAATGCATGGATTCACATTTATTGAAAATGACAGTGTCCAGCATGCACAGTATGTAGAGTGTTATGCGCTTCCGAAAAATTGTATAACAGCTCGACCGCTACTGGAAAATAAACCAAAAGTGTTTTTTGTCGGGAAATGTAATTCTGTACATTGAATGACACTTGTCTCTACTGAATCTTTCAGTAGGAAAATGAGAAAGTTATGGGAGCATCATATGAAATTTCTCCCTTAACTGCAAAAACAAAACAGCCTCACACTATTGGTGCGACGTTAATAAAATCTTTCATTCGTAAAACAATCCGAAATGTTAACGGTGAAACTTCAGGGTGACACAAAAAAACGGGAACATTTCAACTATCCAAGAAATCTAGAAGTGATGAAGGAAAGAAATTGCATTCATAGTAATTGAAACCTTACAACATTATTATTTACGAAACATTGATGGCATTTATCATTCTTTTTTAAGAAAAATTACGTACTTTAGATGGCATGCTCCTGTACGAATACATTCGTGAAATCTGCTGTTGAGATTCCTCATTGACCGCTGCAACATCTCAAGTGGGATACTGTGAATTGCATCCTGTACTCTCCTGTTTTAACTCATCCAGAATTCTTGGTCGTGTTGTGCAGACTTTGCTCTGGTGATCTAGGTGGCCATGGAATGTTACCGAACCGTGAGATCACACGGTTTCCAAACATTTCTCGCACATATGCCATTGATTGCCGTGGAGTGTATGATGTCGCTCCGTCCTGTTGAAACGAGGATACTTGGACGTTCGGAAAGTTGTTCAGTGCAAGTCTAAGGGAAGTTCGTAACATCTCCAGGTAACGATGGGCATTGATAGTCATTTTGTTTCCCTGTTCATTTGCGAAAAAATACGGTCCATTAACCCCATGTGATGAAACACGACACTATACTGTCACTTTCCTAGCGTGTAAAGGGCGCTCATATACGGCATTAGGATTTGTGTTTGCCCAGTAACGGTAGTTCCGTTTATTCACATAACCTGGGAGTTGAAAATGGTCCTCATCTGACATCGACAACTTGTTTAGAAATTTACTGTCATTATTTATTTATGTTATCATTTGTTGACAGAATTTTAATTGTAACCGGTAGTCGTTGTCCTTCAATTGTTGTATCATCTGTAGTTTGTACGGATGAAATTTTAAATCAAGATCTCCCAGGACATTCAAACCACTGCTGCTTGATTACGAACTGAACGCCGTGGGCTCCGTAAGACTGATTCGCGTACAACACCAATGTTCGTCATGTGGTTTCTTCTTCAGGGCGGATCCAGTCTCTGTATAGCTATTAATCCAACATTTTATCGCGTGTTTCGCCGGAACGGCGTCAGGACGTCATTAATTACAAAAAAGTCGAAACTTCCTCTGCGCCGCTACCAAACTATCATTGTTTTTATAAAACATTTTTATGACTAGCGCACCCTGTTGTCCGTTCCACTGATCCATGATTACTAAAATGGCGGACTGCTTACTCGCTCTTACGAACCCACAGTGCTGCCACCTTCCCATGGCTACCACTACTGATTCTAACAGTCCCTTTTCCTACGTCACGCTGTATTTAGTGAAAAATGGATGAGATACCTCTATCAAACAACAGTATGCATAGTCTTGTCGATGAAATGGCCCTAAACGTGAAAGAACAGCTAGTTAAGAGACTGAAAATACTTGCATTTTGTGCGTTGCTGTGTGATGATTCTAGTGGAAAAGCTTAGCAGTATCACTTAATAGTATAAAGCAAATTTGTGACCGAAAAGAACATGGATTCCAAAAACTTTGGAACAATATCAAAAGGCTCTAAAGTATTTTCTGCTGTTAATTAATATTTGGTTAAAAATATTTTGTCTTGGGACAGAATTATGGGAATTAGTACTGATGGAGCCCTGATCATATTAAGTTCACGTTCTGACTTTCTAAGTATTTCCAAGGCAACAAATTCTAATCTTACTGGCTATCACTGTACGACCCACAGACAGGTAACACCTAAAACTTTACCTCAGAAGCTGAACGCTGCACTGAAAGTGGCTATCAGGTTATTGGACAAATTTAGGCCAACTGCTGTGAACAGTCATTTTCGTTTGAGTACTATGTAATGATCTCAGTGATGAACACCAATCATTAACCTTTCACACTTAAAACCGGTGGTTCTCGAAGGGCAGTATATCTAGTAATCTGTATAAACTGAACTCATAGGTAGAAGTATTTATTTTGAAATGAAATGTCGGGTGGCTAGGGCCTCCCGCCGGGTAGACCGATCGCCCGGTGCAAGTCGTTTTAGTTGACGCCACTGCGGCGACTAGCGCTTCGTTGGGGATAAGATGATGATGAAGACACCACAACACCTAGTCCCCGAGAGGAGAAAATGTCCGACGCAGCCGGGAATCGAACCCGGGACCCTATGCATCACATTCCGTCGCTCTGACTACTCAGCTGTCGAGGCGGACGCTATTTCTTTTGATTCAATGGTAACCTGAGCTTTAGCATTCATTCAGTGATGAAAGCTGTATGGTTTTCCTGGACTTGTCTGGAACGTGAGTAAACCAAATTTGAAACTACACGGTAAACAGGACACAATAACTATTGGCAATGATGTCATAAGTACCTTCATACAAAAGACATAGGAGTGGAAGTGTTGCCTGGATGCACCCATTACGAACATCTCGTCATTCCTTCGTTTTAATGAACTAAATTCAGTTGAAAGTCGTTGCAGTGCTAAAGAACAGTTCCAACAAACGAGTCTGGAATAATTTTGGGCCAGTTTCCTTCCTGCGAATCCAGGAGTGGCAAAGGGAGCCTCGCAAAGTTCTCATTTACAAACCTATGTTAAACCGGATTCTCGCCACTGGCCATCATGAGAACAAAACATCGCAATCACCTGAACGTAGAGAGTCGCCTCAGAAGTGTTTCAACAACATTATATAGCTGCTTCAAGAAAACCGATTTAACCGTCTTATTGAGGCTCTGATTTTTTCTTCAGACATTTACACACATAAGCAATGTTACATGTGAAAAATATTCTTCAAATGAAAACAATATCATTAGGTATTTGACATAAGGACATTCGGACACTGTAATTTTGTATTACTCCGCGTTTGATAATCCTCTCTTACTAAAGTATGGATTGCAGATTGTTGTCATTTAATATTTTTAGCAAGGTAAAAATAAATAAAATAAATACAGATAGGGGGCATGAGATCTTCTAAGATTGTTGTGATGGGCAACAGATAGAAAACGTGAGATACACTGCTCTAGATGGAACTGTTGCGAGGTACTTTCTTGAGACGGAAGTGAGGTTCCTTCACGGACGCAACATGTTGCCCTAATTGTCCTAAACTGGTCTCGAATTTGTCGTCATTAACATATACGGGATCCTGTCAACAATTCACTGAGCAGTACATGGCCAGGTGGCGTACAGAGCTACATCTGCAACTCACGAGACTGCACAAAACTGAGCAGACAGTTTGTCTTCCAGACTGCATGGGATTTCGTAGTGGAGTAAACTCACCATGTCTGACATATTATAGAGTCGACCTAGTACTAGCCATTTTTTGCTAATGCAAATCGTCATCAAAGACTGCAAATGGCACTTCGTGGCACAGTGGACTGAGGTTGACCTGCAACAAGGCGTCCATGGATTATAGAGTGCAACACCGGTCCACATGTCGTTATAAACATTATCGAAAGCATCTTCAGCGCTCGAGAAAATTTCAAGTCTTACACTTAATATGGGTATAATACAGGCCTTTTTATCATATATATTTAACAAAACAGTCAATCATAACACGGAGTACTCTATTCCCGAGAACCGAAGATATGCTATCTTTATTGCTGCCTTGCAGCTTCTCAAAAGTCTTAACCGTGAATTATGTGTCATTCGTCAGATGAAAGGATCACAAGTTTTTTATAAAAGGAAGTGATAAAGCTAGACTCGAGAAGTCTTCGTGAGTTCTGTCTCATTGCCGATGTCGTCTACGCTTAGCGTCATTGCTACTTCGTGAGAAACTCGTTGTGCAAGGCCACAGATCCCATAATATTCAAAAGATATATTTTGGTAAAATACTTTGTTTTGACTCCTAACAGTATTTATAGAAGCTACTCCCACCACCGATAAATCTGCAACAGAGGAAAAACGCAACTAGTAGTCGTTTATTCGAAATTATACATCCTACCGTCACTGTAGAAATGTAGATTGCCTTTTACCCAGTAAATTAGTAACAATAATTCCAGAATGAAACCGGAAATATTTAACTTCAGTTTGATATTAATGAATATAAATACAAAAAGTCAAGTTCCTAGAAAAATAAAATAATTTACTCTTGTCCGAGTGAAATATGTGCCACCCGCTTGTGCAATGCTTGCACATTACCATCAATAGGCTGTCAACTCCTGCCACACTTGCAAACGCATATCCATCTCTGGTGTTTTCTGCCTTTTAACACAAACATTTTGTCAATCACGATATGACTTCACGAACATAATTGTTTTTGACTGAAACGACTGTATAAGAAGCTGATCCCAGATCCGTTAACCAGTCTTGCCATGTTATTAGTTTAGCAATGTCAATCTTAGCCACAAGCGTCTCCAATTTAATGTAATAAACAGAGTTAACTGTGAGTCTTGTTTAATGTAATATATATAACGACTTCCTCGTTAATTATTTTTGAGGACAATCA
Organism: Schistocerca piceifrons; assembly: GCF_021461385.2. Taxonomy (NCBI): domain Eukaryota; kingdom Metazoa; phylum Arthropoda; class Insecta; order Orthoptera; family Acrididae; genus Schistocerca; species Schistocerca piceifrons. Next base: position 561,760,513 of record NC_060143.1, read on the forward strand.
TTAATTATGTCAGATCGGACGGACCACTTTGCTTACCTCTGTTCAACACCGTAACGTTTACCCCCACAACCTGTGCACATAATAAAAACATTTTTCAAGATTATGTACAACATAACGTAACTTAATGTAAAGTTCACGTTGTAAGTAAACCAATCTCGCTACCGGGAGGTTAGGTTGGAGGTCTTGTGCTAAAACCGCAATACATATGAGTTACAATTACCCATAGTAAATATCAAAATGTAACCATAATGTTTCTGTCTTTATACGATTGTGTTATTACTGTGTTCTCAGGTGAAGTAATCGTAGATAGGAGTCTATAACCACTACTATTATTAAAACATTTATGTCGTTACCCCATCCTTTAAGCTGACTCTGACTAAATATTACTTCGAAAAGTACACTAATGTATCATAGTAACTATTTATGTTCCGTAAGCCACACATATTAAACGTGAAATTATGTTAATATTCACCTGTTGGAATATCATGAGGTATTGAAATGGTTACTAAATTCACAACCAGAAACTAGTGTCCCACAACGCCATTAATCACTGACACAGTACAGTATTAATTTAGTACTATTGTTCACCTTCCAAGTAAGACACAAGTACATAATTTTGGTTGCAACTTTTCGTTGTAAACCTTTCGAAGAAGAGATCACTAAATACATGCATTCACGTAATGCGACCAGCATAATAACATTGCATAGGCAACATGACTCAGTAAGAGACGATCTGTGCCTCCTGGGCGGCTTAATAGTAGTTTCAAAGCTATTTAACTGTATGATCATTGAAAGAATATTAATAATTTTTAGAGTCAAAATGAACCATTAAGAATACACAGTACAGGTGACCTATGCCATTACTTCATCTAAATTGTTGTAGTTGTATTTTCATTTACTCGTAGATGACCATAATTCAGAAAAGGTGCCATTACATTCCACCGTCAATGCGTCGTTGTGGTAGTTCCTGGATATCTAAACGCAAATCCACTCAAAACATTTTCGATTATCTAAGAGTCTGCGTTACACGTACTGTGTAGTATTAATGGTTCATTGTGACTCCAATAATTATTGGTGTGCCTTTGACGTCCTTGTAATTACATACTTCCGAAACTATAATTAAGCAGCTCAATAGGTACAGAATAGAGAGTCTCCTGTGTTAAGTTACCTCTCTTGTAACGTTCGCAGTTCCGTGAATGTGTGTATTTACCGATTTTGAATTTTAAACGAAATGGTGGAAACCAAAATTATATAACGTGTTACAAGGAAGGTGAAGAACCCTATTGCTTTCATTTTTAAAATTTTTGGAAATTTGTGCTAAGTTCATATGGGACCAATCTGTTGAGGTCATCGGTCCCTAAGCTTACACACTAATTAATCCAATGTAAACTAACGCTAAGGACAACGCACACACCCATGCCTGAGGGAGCACTATGATATAAATCAATAAGTGTTATAAACGTTTTTGTATATTGTGCGTTCCGCTAAAACTTAGGAATGAGTTCTGGTGCGATCAAGAGAGCTATATGATGTGGTAGGCCTCTAGCTCCCATCCACGAAGAAGGTTCCCGTTTTTATCTGAAGGGCGTGATTTTGGGAATATAAGAACTGGGAAGTTTCACCATCTTGAAATCAGTATTCGAGAGTATTCCACAATATTCTGGAATGTTCTGGCATGTTTCACAGTGATCCCGGATGTTCTGGAATGTTCGGGAATAGTCTGGAACATTATGGAGGGAACATCCCGGAACTATTTTGTAGGGAGCACATTGTGCTCATGTGGGAACGATCTAGATGCTTTTAAAGCAATGAACTGGTAGCCAGGATCGCAGGAATTCTTTTTATTCCACGATCCAAAGATCCGGTGATGGCGGCTTTAGTTTCGCCGAAACCGGTAATCACGGAATAATAAGAAGAGTTCCTGCGATCTTGGCTACCAGTTTATTGTTTTACATCACGGAACATTGTAGAACATTCCAGAAAGTTTTCGAATGTTGTGGAATGTTCTGAAACATTGTGGACTATTCGAAACCTTTTTGCTATGTTCTGAAATCCGTCACTGGCGGGGCTACCCATTGGTAGTGATATATAAAGCCAGGCCGTCGTGGTTTCGATCGTCAGTTTCTTATCTCTGACGAAGGGAGGAATCGAAAGAGTAGTGCAGTGAGTGAATAAAAACAATCAGTCAAGTGTGAGAAGTCAAAAACATACAGTGGTGAATATAAATCTAAAATAAAGTACGAGAAGTGTTTCAAGTGTACTTAGTGTATTGAGTAATAGAAATCTGACCTGATTTATATTTTAGACAATGCCCTAACGTAAACGAGTAGATCTTGTCACTTATGAAGCAACACTTTAAAAACAAAAACAACAGCGAAAAAACGAAACAGATGAAGAGCTCGAAGCATGTTTAAATTCCCAAGGAACGAGAATGTGCACCGTGAGAAGCAGAGAAACAGAAGAACAACGAAATGAACAGACCGAAGAATCAAGAACTACGACAGAATCTTATAACACAAGACTGCGAACTCAAGCCAGCCATGAAACATTACATTACGAGAAGGGCGAACGAGAACAATGAATCAACACACTCTAACAAATGAAACATTCCACTACGACCCGACGAAAGAATACAACCAACATAAAGACATCGTAATCTGAACAATGCATAACATCTATCAATTTTGCAACTCGAAACAATTCAGTAGAGAAACACCTTGAGTCTGTGACGTGAGTGGAAAAATTTGATTACCGTCACTGTAAGCACCTACTTAGCAGTTTTTACGTTACATGACCAGGGGAACTCCAGAATCATAACATTCTCTTCAAAATATAGAAGCGTACAATGCCTAATTCCAAACGGCTTCTATCAGTGTCACTTTGATCATAACTAATAGAGATGACATCGACTTTGTTTTTTCTATCCAAGGACATGTCTATCACAACATGGGATTATTAATACTAATACAACATAACGAAGATTTTAAATCGCTGCAAGTATATTTCATCTGAAACGGAAAAACAGATTTTCATCAACGACGCACAAATATCAGTCGATTGAGAGAAGTAATCCGAGATGTACAGAAGATCTCAAACTAACACAATCAACTGATTCACATAATCAAAACAGCACTAAACAAATGATTGTTGATGACTATAAAGTTGTAATTCGAGCCGAGAAAAAGTACTTGGAGATCACGAACGTCGATTTAATGCACCTCAGATAGACGACGTCGCATCGTAATTGCCGACAGTGAAAACTCAAGGCGTAACATAATTGTACAACGAAGCCGGGAGAGACTAGTACCCATTGCAGAGACACATCCTGTATATGGTGCCCTCCAATATCCACTCATATTTCTGCACAGAGAAGACGGATATCATTCCAATGTGAAACAAACCCAACCTGAAACAGGTGTAGAAACAAACAAAACATTCATTTCCATGCAGTTCTATGCTTACCGCTTAATCATCAGACACAATGAAAAGTACGGTCACGTTCTTAACATTCGCCGTTTACCCCAACAGTTCCTGGTAGATATGTATGCAAAAGCAGATGCGCAATGGATGCTTTACTTAAGACTGAATCAGAAGAAATTACGCATGGAAGATTACACCCACCTCCGACACGCAATCATAAATGACGGAAACATTGACGATAATCTTGCCCTCATCATACATAGGGAGTCCGAGACACATGCAAGAACACACTCAAGATGACATGGTCTACATAAGAAAATACGGACGACCTGACCTCTTCATAACATTCACATGCATCTCATCGTGGCCAGAAACTACAGAAGTCTTCACAAAATAGGACATCTTTGGGACCTTTAGATGCTGGATGTACACAAACGAATGACAGAAACGAAGACGGCCTCACTCCCACAATCTCATATGCCTACACGACAGAATTCATCCCCCCACCCCGCTCCCGGATAATCCACAGTATCATCCAAGAGGAATTTCCCAATCCACAAGAAGACCCGGAAATGTACGACATAGTAGTGAAAAACACGATTCACGGACCAATGGGACCATTGAGCCCCAATTCGTCACGTATGAGTGATGTATGATGACACACAAACCGGAGTTGATGGCTGTTACAAATACAGCAGACAATCACCCAAAAACTGTGGCGTCGCAAAAAAATATGAATACGAGGCAGCGTCGAACTGGAAACAGATAGTCAGTGAGTTGTACCATAGATCACACTACTTTCCAAAATGTTCCAAGCCCACATAAACGTAGAATACTGCAATTCAGTGAAATCCAACAAATATGTCTGTAAGTATGTGAACAAAGGCAGAGACAAGGCACTATTTTAAATAGCTAAAGACAGCAAACAAGAAAATTCAAACGACGACATTGTCATGTACCTAATGGGAAGTACATAAACAGTAAGGAAGCAGCGTTGCGGCTTTTCGGTTTCCCCACACACGAACACGAACTAACTGCACAATATCTATCAAAATGGACAGAGAGTTCACTTCAGAAAAGTCACCGCTAAAAAAATTGCAAGCCAATCACCTCAGAATACAACATTAACAGCATTTTACTGTCTGTGCAAAAAGGAGCCATTCGCGAAAACATAGCTATATGTGTCGTCCCTACCTATTATACGTGGAACACCAAAAAAAAAAAAAAATTATTTTAGCGGCGGAAACAAGGAATTACAGTAGAAGATGACACAAGAATCATGAAAACCGGCGCACTAGGCTCGGTGTGTACCGTACACGAGAACAGCGCCGAATGGTTCTGTCTCCTGGAGTTGTTACACGAAATACGGGGACCAAGAAGTTTCACAAATACTAAGACTGTTGACGGTTACCTATGCCAAAAGTACGAGGAAGTATGCAAACGTTTAGGACTACTGGAAAACTAGAAACACATGGAATTAAAACTACAAGAACCATACTCACAGCCTCAGCTGAACTAATGAGAGATTTATACGCCATAATTCTAACAACATTTAAACCATCGAATCCAAAACAACGATAGGATTCCTTCAAAGACTGTATGAGTGAGGGCGTAATGTACCAGATATGACAAGCTCTTGCCGAATTGGCTGTCGAAATGAAGGTCGACATCTCCAATGAAACACGCATTCCTCTAGAAGTTAAATGTTTGGCAATAAACAACTAGGATGCAAGCGCCATATAAAAATACTATCAGTGTGCTAAACTTCGAAATCTAAACTCACCGTAGCAATGCAAGGGAACAACGATGATCGTCAAACAGCTATCGAATAACATAATCGAAGTCGAACTTACGGCTGGAAAGTACAAGGTATACACGCAATTTATCCCCAGAATACCACTGATGTCTACCGCAATGCCATTGCGGTTTAAAAGAGCGCAGTTTCCAATCACATTAGCCTACAGTTTTACAATTAACAATGCGCAGGGACAGACTTTAAAATACTGCGGTACCAACCTCTAAGATTCCTGCTTCTCTCATGGTCAATCATTGTGTAGCTTGCTCTCGAGTAGGATATTCGAAAATATTGTACATTCGTATATACCCCGGATAACAAAATGAAAAATGATGTTTATATGCAAGTATTGTAAATAGTTCTAACATGTTTTCAATAAAATATTTTTACCTTTTATATTTTAAAGTTTATTCTTTGATTTTAACAACCACACAGTATCAGACCAACTCTTTGAGCGAAGCCGGGTATCCCATCTTGTATTTTCATATTAGTGAGTGCTTGTATACTCTTAGCTATGATCCCTTAACCGGGAAACTGAGTAATAACAATGTGTAAGGTAATAAATGTGTCAAGACGGAACATGTTATAGACTCGCTATTGATGTTTACTAAGAATGATTATAACTCCTATATATTATGACTTTAGCACAAAACGTCTTCCTTAATCATACGACAGGTGGGCTAGTTAGCTTATAACACGTACTTCGACAGAAATAATGTTGTGTTTTAGGGGCATATGTGAATGAGATCCAGAAGAATGTTGTTCCGTGTGCAAAAGCACACATGAACGTGAGACGTTAAGGCCTCGGAAACTATCAAGGAATAAGAGATAAAACCTTTACTGAGGCTGCCTTATTATTATTATTGCTATAAATCGCTGCGCTTCTCCTATCCATTATGATGGATAATAAAGCTAGTTAATATATACGATGATCACTAGTCACTGGTACACCCCGTGTGCTGTATCTGTGGTATGAGTTGGCGAGGAGAATGACAGATTTGTGAGAAGGAAGAAAAGACCTGTTAGACTGGAGTAGTAGGGGAGATGTCTACCATGGTAGATACAGAAAATTTAGGAGCACATAGTTGAATGCACCCCACATCATGTCATGTGATAATAATCCGAAAATTTCAGTGTTCCATATGTTGTTGTTGTTGTTGTTTTTGTTGTGGTCTTCAGTCCTGAGACTGGTTTGATGCAGCTCTCCATGCTACTCTATCCTGTGCAAGCTTCTTCATCTCCCAGTACCTACTGCAACCTACATCCTTCTGAATCTGCTTAGTGTATTCATCTCTTGGTCTCCCCCTACGATTTTTACCCTCCACGCTGCCCTCCAATACTAAATTGGTGATCCCTTGATGCCTCAGAACTTGTCCTACCAACCGATCCCTTCTTGTGGTCAAGCTGTGCCACAAACTCCTCTTCTCCCCAATCCTATTCAGTACCTCATCATTAGTTATGTGATCTACCCATCTTATCTTCAACATTCTTCTGTAGCACCACATTTCGAAAGCTTCTATTCTCTTCTTGTCTAAACTATTTACCGTCCATGTTTCACTTCCATACATGGCTACACTCCATACAAATACTTTCAGAAATGACTTCCTGACACTTAAATCTATACTCGATGTTAACAAATTTCTCTTCTTCAGAAACGCTTTCCTTGCCATTGCCAGTCTACATTTTATATCCTCTCTACTTCGACCATCATCAGTTATTTTGCTCCCCAAATAGCAAAACACCTTTACTACTTTAAGTGTCTCATTTCCTAATCTAATTCCCTCAGCATCACCCGACTTAATTCGACTACATTCCATTATCCTCGTTTTGCTTTTGTTGATGTTCATCTTATATCCCCTCTTCAAGACACCATCCATTCCGTTCAACCGCTCTTCCAAGTCCTTTGCTGTCTCTGACAGAATTACAATGTCATCGGCGAACCTCAAAGTTTTTATTTCTTCTAGATGGATTTTAACACCTACTCCGAATTTTTCTTTTGTTTCCTTTACTGCTTGCTCAATATACAGATTGAATAAAATCGGGGAGAGGCTACAACCCTGTCTTACTCCCTTCCCAACCACTGCTTCCCTTTCATGTCCCTCGACTCTTATAACTGCCATCTGGTTTCTGTACAAATTGTAAATAGCCTTTCGCTCCCTGTATTTTACCCCTGCCACCTCTAGAATTTGAAAGAGAGTATTCCAGTCAACATTGTCAAAAACTTTCTCTAAGTCTACAAATGCTAGAAACGTAGGTTTGCCTTTCCTTAATCTTTCTTCTAAGATAAGTCGTAAGGTCAGTATTGCCTCACGTGTTCCAGTATTTCTACGGAATCCAAACTGATCTTCCCCGAGGTCGGCTTCTACTAGTTTTTACATTTGTCTGTAAAGAATTCGTGTTAGTATTTTGCAGCTGTGGCTTATTAAACTGATTGTTCGGTAATTCTCACATCTGTCAACACCTGCTTTCTTTGGGATTGGAATTATTATATTCTTCTTAAAGTCTGAGGGTATTTCGCCTGTTTCATACATCTTGCTCACCAGATGCTAGAGTTTTGTCAGGACTGGCTCTCCCAAGGCCGTCAGTGGTTCCAATGGAATGTTGTCTACCCCGGGGGCGTTGTTTCGACTCAGGCCTTTCGGTGCTCTGTCAAACTCTTCACGCAGTATCGTATCTCCCATTTCATCTTCATCTACATCCTCTTCCATTTCCATAATATTGTCCTCAAGTACATCGCGCTTGTATAGACCCTCTATATACTCCTTCCACCTTTCTGCTCTCCCTTCTTTGCTTAGAACTGGGTTTCCATCTGAGCTCTTCATGTTCATACAAGTGGTTCTCTTATCTCCAAAGGTCTCTTTAATTTTCCTGTAGGCAATATCTATCTTACCCCTAGTGAGATAAGCCTCTACATCCTTACATTTGTCCTCTAGCCATCCCTGCTTAGCCATATTGCACTTCCTGTCGATCTCATTTTTGAGACGTTTGTATTCCTTTTTGCTTGCTTCATTTACTGCATTTTTATATTTTCTCCTTTCATCAATTAAATTCAATATTTCTTCTGTTACCCAAGGATTTCTACTAGCCCTCGTCTTTTTACCTACTTGATCCTCTGCTGCCTTCACTGCTTCATCCCTCAAAGCTACCCATTCTTCTTCTACTGTATTTCTTTCCCCCATTCCTGTCAATTGTTCCCTTGTGCTCTGCCTGAAACTCTGTACAACCTCAGGTTCTTTCAGTTTATCCAGGTCCCATCTCCTTAAATTCCCACCTTTTTGCAGTTTCTTCAGTTTTAATCTACAGGTCATAACCAATAGATTGTGGTCAGAGTCCACATCTGCCCCTGGAAATGTGTTACAATTTAAAACCTGCTTCCTAAATCTCTGTCTTACCATTATATAATCTATCTGATACCTTTTAGTATCTCCAGGGCTCTTCCATGTATACAACCTTCTATCATGATTCTTAAACCAAGTGTTAGCTATGATTAAGTTGTGCTCTGTGCAAAATTCTACCACGCGGCTTCCTCTTTCATTTCTTAGCCCCAATCCATATTCACCTATTACGTTTCCTTCTCTCCCTTTTCCTACACTCGAATTCCAGTCACCCATGACTATTAAATTTTCGTCTCCCTTCACTATCTGAGTAATTTCTTTTATTTCATCATACATTTCTCCAATTTCTTCGTCATCTGCAGAGCTAGTTGGCATATAAACTTGTACTACTGTAGTAGGTGTGGGCTTCGTATCTATCTTGGCCACAATAATGCGTTCACTATGCTGTTTGTAGTATCTTACCCGGGTTCCTATTTTCCCATTCATTATTAAACCTACTCCTGCATTACCCCTATTTGACTTTGTGTTCATAACCCTGTAGTCACCTGACCAGAAGTGTTGTTCCTCCAGCCACCGAACTTCACTAAATCCCACTATATGTAACTTTAACCTATCCATTTCCATTTTCAAATTTTCTAACCTACCTGCCCGATTAAGGGACCTGACATTCCACGCTCCGATCCGTAGAATGCCAGTTTTCTTTCTCCTCATAACGACATCTTCTTGAGTAGTCCCCGACCGGAGATCCGAATTGGGGACTATTTTACCTCCGGAATATTTTACCCAAGAGGACGCCATCATCATTTAATCATACAGTAAAGCTGCATGCCCTCGGGAAAAATTACGGCCGTAGTTTCCCCTAGCTTTCAGCCGTTCGCAGTACCAGCATAGTAAGGCCGTTTTGGTTATTGTTACAAGGCCAGATCAGTCAATCATCCAGACTGTTGCCCTTGCAACTACTGAAAAGGCTGCTGCCCCTCTTCAGGAACCACACGTTTGTCTGGCCTCTCAACTGATACCCCTCCGTTGTGATTGTACCTACGGTACGGCTATCTGTATCGCTGAGGCACGCAAGCCTCCCCACCACCGGCGAGGTCCATGGTTCATGGCAGGGGGGGGGGGGGGCGGTGTTCCATATATGTTGTTCAAAACCTACTAGAAATTGAACGACAATCCTCCACTATATTTTATGTTCAAAAAATATGTGTCAATTTCCTATTAAACTCTATTACTTTGTTCTGAAATTGTAAAGCAATATTCCGGAGCTAATATTTATTTGCAGGATAGTCGTAGAACGCTAGAGATTGATTGTCTGAAGAGCTGTCTTCTGTACATGCATAAGAGAGTAACAAATAGAACAATTTCAAGCTTCCTGGATTCTTGGCAAATCCCATTTGAAAAGCTGCTACTCTGTTAGATTAGTGTGTAGGCTGAGGACTTTATTGTTGCTTTCTTTCTCAGGATGTTCTGGCGGGCTCTCGCCATGTTTTGCCTCCCATGTGGAGGTGAAGCAGAACGTGATGATGTCAGTGAGGTGGATCCTGAGGACGAGTACTTCATACCTCAGGTAAGCATCGACGAAATGTGTGGAAAACTTAAGAGAGAGACTTATGAGCAGTCAGGGCCTACATACTATGGCCATTAGACGGTACAGCACAGTGAATGTCACTGTAAAACGTTTCTATTTCATCAAAAATACATATTTGGAGACCGAAAGGTTAAGCTCTTGTCTGGACATAGGAGTTTCAATTCTAATGGTTTCCCTAAAAGCCTACAAGTTGGTGGGTTAACTGTTGGCAGTAAAATCAATGCGTTTCCACTATACGAACTCTTTTCTCCTGCTCATCTCCCATAATACTGGAACTGACCGAATTTGTATCCCTAACATCCTTTCTCTATTTATGCTTTGTATCTTTCGTTCACAGTCAGTTTCAAACCTTTCCGACATAGTACAGCATCCTTGTGTTAGAAATGTTTTCGCTAGTGCGTGCTAGAGCTCGTCACGACCTTCACTGATAGCCACATCACTTCCAGGAGGAATCCATATTTTTGGAAGAAGCAGGGTCGAGCCACCGCCATCTTCTGGGAATCACATAAGAGTGTGAGACTTCTCAACACGTCTCTTTGTTTCTCCTCCACAGACAATGGGCGGTATCCTGTATGCGACAGCAAGAGACATCCCCCAGGTTGCAGTTTTATTTCTGGCTTCTGGAAGCCAGAACTACCTTTCATGTCGTCATGACCATGATCTCATCTTATCCATCTACAATGAAACATGTGTCAGTGTACGACAAGCTTGCCTGACAGACTATTGGTACTTCTGTAGGAGACATCATGTGGTTAACAAACAGGGAAATTAGCACTTGTGCTGGTGGCGTTCCACATTAGTGTCTTGACCACTACACTGTGCATCGTTATTTTAAGTTGAGACTTAATTTATTCGAGACTATTTCAATTTATTTACTCATTACAGCTCCTAACAAGATGGGAATGAGATCTCATACCAACTGCACAGTAGTTGTGGCTCCATCATTCTTGTAAGGAGTTTAAAACAAACGTCATATGTCATATACTGTTTCCCATGGCGAGTTCGCCAGTACATATTGTGATTATCTATTGAGATGTGGTTATCGACGATCTAACTGTAGAAGGTGTTAACTTCTCCCTACTTCTGATTAGAACGTCGTAACTACTACTATTGAACATTTTAGAATGGGAACGCAATTAGATGTATAGTATGAGTACTGATAAATAATGTAATGATATAGAATAACAGAGTGGTTGGAATCGATGTAGACTTTATATTATAACTTTCCTCTAAACATAAATGCGCTCCTAGAGTGTGTAAGAAATTCGGTAGATACTGATTAAGGATGCTATACAAAAAACGAAAATGTGATGCTGAAAACTTTCCGTCCACAGAACTTTCACATCGTGAAAGCGCAGCTTCGCGCTAAGCGCCACGAGGAGTGGGTGGCGCATTGGGAAGCCTACTTTGAGAAGATCAAGCCGGTGGCCGCTGCTGGTGTCAGAGGGGAGCAGCGAGCCGCTCACCAGGACCCGCGGCTGCAGGCAGCTCCTGTTGAGGACTCACAGGTGGAGAGCCGCGTCAGTGGAGAGGTAAGGCAGCGTCATGGCTACAGCGAAGGGTATAAGGGCAGAATACCACTTAGGATTACTTCGACATTTATGAAATTCTGTGCGATGTCATTACAATACGAGTAGAAAATGATTAAACTTCCCGCAAATTCTTAACTGATTTCCGTCATCGACATCAAAATGAGGTTAGATCTTCCCTCTCAAACAGAACGTAGGCGGCATTACTGCTATATCTTTTGTTTTGTCGTTTGCATATCCAAGATTGTATTACAAATCATTCCAAATTGAATTTATTCTTTGCGGCGTTCATATTGCTGTCGTTTCAATGTAATCATTAAGCATTATGGACTAAAGAAATTTCCATTTTCTGTGCAGGTTGGTGACACTACCCTTACGGAGGCAGTCGCCGTGGTGCACTCCTCACCCGTGGCGTCCAGTGAGGAAGAGACGCTGCCCACACCCCGTCGCATTCGAGGCTGCAGGCGATGCTGGGCAGAGAGGCTGGGAGACAAAGCTGTAGTGCGGCCCCACTGCCGCCAGGGGTACAGACTATCCAGGAAATAAAGGGTTCCTTTCTTCAAATTCAAGTGTTCTTCTCTCATTTACTTGCCATAAAACTACAGAAACAGTAACCGACGATATGTACACAGACTTGCTAATACATTCTGATATGGTTTGAGCATGTAGATTCCGTTACCATTTTCCCTCTATGACCTCAGTCACAGTCTATAACACTAGTCATAGAACACTTGAAAAAAGAAACATGAAGATCTTAATGAGCTCTGTGCGCAGTCAGTAATACTAGTCATAGAACACTTGAAAAAATATGAACGTCTTAATGACCTCTATGCGCAGTCAGTAGCGCTAGTCATAGAACACTTGAAAAAACATGAAGATCTTAATGAACTCTGTGCGCAGTCAGTAACACTACTCACTGAACACTTGAAAAAACATGAAGAACTTAATAAGTTCTGTACACCATATCTATTTGCTTACCTTGTGACTTCTGTTTGTGACACGAAGAATAACTGTTGCCTCTTCAATGAACAATGTACTATGCTTCTATGGGCTATAGAGCAACCATGGAGAAAGAGCACACACTGTTTCTTTTTCTGGGTAAGTTTCGACAATGGACGTGTTACACGTTTACTTGAGTTACTAACGTCAGAATTTACTATATTAAAAAAAATTCTCATCTGGAAGACAGTAACGCATCCTGAAAACATATGAAAACAGAGGTCGGAAGTCATGTATGGTACTTCATTTGAAAAGTGCTCAGCTGAGAAAAGCCTGACAAGCATATGACTGGACTCATAATTCATAAGAGACGGAAGCAACTTTTATAGTTACTGATAGTAGGCTACGTTACAAAATAGTGCCATATTTGAAGGAAACAATTATAGGATGAATTCTCTATCCTAAAAATTCAGTATTGGTATCCTTAAAATTTGCGGTCTGTTACTGGCCATTAGAACGCATCATAACATAACTGCAGAATTAAGGTGGATATACATTATTCTTAGCAATATTCAACGTGTAAATTCAATACAAGTGAATCAAAGCAACTGTACAATGTCAGGACACATGTCAGATACCTCATTATAAACTGTAAAAGTCATTGAAAAAGCATATGGAGCAGACTGTGCGACTTAATACAATTTGTACATTTACACTATTAATTGGGTTGTAGAGGTACGAAGCTGTGGATAATGCTAAACAGAATACTGTAGCAACAGTACAGATGTGTGCTTGTTGTCGAAGCTGCTTAATCCCTCTTGATATGATTTCAGAGTGTGCATTAATCCAAAATTAAGAACACAATCCATTGCCCCTATGTAATTACACTGGAGCGCCAAAGAAACTCATATAAGAATGCGCATTCTCATACAGAGATACGTTACAGGCAGAATACTGCGCTGTATTCGAAAACGCCTATATAAGACAACAAGTGTATCGTGATTATCAGGAATCGGATACGACATCGAATCTCCGACATCACTGTGTCTGCAAAAGGATGCTACAGGAACGGGACCATCGACGACTAAAGAGTATCGTTCAACGCGACGGAAGTGGAACCCTTCCACAAAGAGCAGGGTATTTCGATGCAGGGACATCAACAAGTGTCAGCGTGAGAACTACTCAACAAAATATCACCGATGAGGGCTTTCGGAGCCGGAGGCCCACTCGTGTACTCTTGATGACTGCACGGCACACAGCTTTACGCCTCGCCAGGGCCGGTCAACACCGATATTTGACTGCTGATGACTATAAACATGTTGCTTGTCCATACGTCGTTGATTGCCGTGGCGTAGATCAGTTCCTTCAAGTGCCCTCGTATCCAAAAGTCTAGGGGACTGAAGCCTGGGGAATGATCAGGCGAAGGTGTGGGAGCCCCCAGACCAATCCTGCGCTGCTGAAATGTCCGCGTCAGATGTTCTCTCACATCGTGACAAAAGTGTGCCGATGGGCCATCAAGCATGAACCATAATTGTATTCGTTGCTGCAATGTCTCAGAGTCCAGCAAGGAGGCAATATATTAATGAGGCAGTGCAGATAATGTACCACGGTTGCCTTTTCGGTAGCATGTATGGCTCTATTAATCATCGACAAGTGACCCTGCCCCCCATGTACCTAGCCGTTGGTGGGGAGGCTTGCGTGCCTCAGCGATACAGATAGCCGTACCGTAGGTACAACCACAACGGAGGGGTATCAGTTGAGAGGCCAGACAAACGTGTGGTTCCTGAAGAGGGGCAGCAGCCTTTTCAGTAGTTGCAAGGGCAACAGTCTGGATGACTGACTGATCTGGCCTTGTAACAATAACAAAAACGGCCTTGCTGTGCTGGTACTGCGAACGGCTGAAAGCAAGGGGAAACTACGGTCATAATTTTTCCCGAGGGCATGCAGCTTTACTGTATGATTAAATGAAGATGGCATCCTCTTGGGTAAAATATTCCGGAGGTAAAATAGTCCCCCATTCGGATCACCGGGTGGGGACTACTCAAGAGGATGTCGTTATCAGGAGAAAGAAAACTGGCGTTCTACGGATCGGAGCGTGGAACTTGAGATCCCTTAATCGGGCAGGTAGGTTAGAAAATTTAAAAAGGGAAATGGATAGTTTAAAGTTAGATATAGTAGGAATTAGTGAAGTTCGGTGGCAGGAGGAACAAGACTTCTGGTCAGGTGACTACAGGGTTATAAACACAAAATCAAATAGGGGTAATGCAGGAGTAGGTTTGATAATGAATAGGAAAATAGGAATGCGGGTAAGCTACTACAAACAGCATAATGAACGCATTATTGTGGCAAAGACAGATACGAAGCCCACACCTACTACAGTAGTACAAGTTTATATGCCAACTAGCTCTGCAGATGAAGAAATTGGAGAAATGTATGATGAAATAAAAGAAATTATTCAGATAGTGAAGGGAGACGAAAATTTAATAGTCATGGGTGACTGGAATTGGAGTGTAGGAAAAGGGAGAGAAGGAAACGTAGCAGGTGGATATGGATTGGGGCTAAGAAATGAAAGAGGAAGCCGCCTGATAGAATTTTGCACAGAGCACAACTTAATCATAGCTATCACTTGGTTTAAGAATCATAAAAGAAGGTTCTATACATGGAAGAACCCTGGAGATACTAAAAGGTATCAGATAGATTATATAATGGTAAGACAGAGATTTAGGAACCAGGTCTTAAATTGTAACACATTTCTAGGGGCATATGTGGACTCTGACTACAATCTATTGGTTATGACCTGTAGATTAAACTGAATAAACTGCAATAACGTGGGAATTTAAGCAGATGGGACCTGGATAAACTGAAAGAACGAGAGGTTGTACAGAGTTTCATGGAGAGCATAAGGGAACAATTGACAGGAATGGGGGAAAGAAATACAGTAGAGGAAGAATGGGTAGCTCTGAGGGATAAAGTAGTGAAGGCAGCAGAGGATCAAGTACGTAAAAAGAAATCCTTGTGTAACAGAAGAAATATTAAATTTAATTGATGAAAGGAGAAAATATAAAAATGCAATAAATGAAGCAGGCAAAATGGAATACAAACGTTTCAAAAATGAGATCGACAGGAAGTGCAATATGGCTAAGCAGGGATGGCTAGAGGACAAATGTAAGGATGTAGAGGCTTATCTCACTAGGAGTCAGATAGATACTGCCTACAGGAAAATTAAAGAGACCTTTGGAGATAGGAGAACCACTTGTATGAACATCAACAGCTCAGATGGAAACCCAGTTCTAAACAAAGAAGGGAAAGCAGAAAGATGGAAGGAGTATATAGAGGGTCTATACAAGGGCGATGTACTTGAGGACAATATTATGGAAATGGAAGAGGATGTAGATGAAGATGAACTGGGAGATACGATACTGCGTGAAGAGTTTGACAGAGCACTGAAGGACCTGAGTCGAAACAAGGCCCCCGGGGTAGACAACATTCCATTGGAACTACTGACGGCCTTGGGAGAGCCAGTCCTGACGAAACTCTACCATCTGGTGAGCAAATTGTACGAAACAGGCGAAATACCCTCTGACTTCAAGAAGAATGTAATAATTCCAATCCCAAAGAAAATAGGTGTTGACAGATGTGTGAATTACCGAACAATCCGTTTAATAAGCCACAGCTGCAAAATACTAACACGAATTCTTTACAGACAAATGTAAAAACTAGTAGAAGCCGACCTCGGGGAAGATCAGTTTGGATTCCGTAGAAATACTGGAACACGTGAGGCAATACTGACCGTACGACTTATCTTAGAAGTAAGATTAAGGAAAGGCAAACCTACGTTTCTAGCATTTGTAGACTTAGAGAAAGCTTTTGACAATGTTGACTGGAATATTCTCTTTCAAATTCTAGAGGTGGCAGGGGTAAAATACAGGGAGCGATAGGCTATTTACAATTTGTACAGAAACCAGATGGCAGTTATAAGAGTCGAGTGACATGAAAGGGAAGCAGTGGTTGGGAAGGGAGTAAGACAGGGTTGTAGCCGCTCCCCGATGTTATTCAATCTGTATAGTGAGCAAGCAGTAAAGGAAACAAAAGACAAATTCGGAGTAGGTATTAAAATCCATGGAGAAGAAATAAAAACTTTGAGGTTCGCCGATGACATTGTTGTTCTGTCAGAGACAGCAAAGGACTTGTAAGAGCAGTTGAATGGAATGGACAGTGTCTTGAGAGGAGTATATAAGATGAACATCAACAAAAGCAAAACGAGGGTAATGGAATGTAGTCGGATTAAGTCAGGTGATGCTGAGGGAATTAGATTAGGAAATGAGACCCTTAAAGTAGTAAAGGAGTTTTTCTATTTGGGGAGCAAAATAACTGATGATGGCCGAAGTAGAGAGGATATAAAATGTAGACTGGCAATGGCAAGGAAAGTGTTTCTGAAGAAGAGAAATTTGTTAATATCGAGTATAGATTTCAGTGTCAGGAAGTCTTTTCTGAAAGTATTTGTATGGAGTGTAGCCATGTATGGAAGTGAAACATGGACGATAAATAGTTTAGACAAGAAGAGAATAGAAGCGTTCGAAATGTGGTGCTACAGAAGAATGCTGAAGATTAGATGGGTAGATGACATAACTAATGAGGAAGTGTTGAATAGGATTGGGGAGAAGAGAAGTTTGTGGCACAACTTGACCAGAAGAAGGGATCGGTTGGTAGGACATGTTCTGAGGCATCAAGGGATCACCAATTTAGTATTGGAGGGCAACGTGGAGGGTAAAAATCGTAGAGGGAGACCAAGAGATGAATACACTAAGCAGATTCAGAAGGATATATGTTGCAATAGGTACTGGGAGATGAAGAAGCTTGCACAGGATAGAGTAGCATGGAGAGCTGCATCAAACCAGTCTCAGGACTGAAGACCACAACAAAAAACAAAAAGTGACCCTGCCCATTCGTCGATTGAGAATCGGTGTTGCTGCCCTCTGTCCTGAATTGCTTGGGGATTTACATGTGCCCATACGTACGGGTTATAGAAATTCACATCATCTCTTGTCAGCCCTGCCTCGCCAGTAAATAAAATCTTGGATGTGAACAGTGTCGCTGCGGCACACTTCTCCTTCTGCCATGATCATCCTGCGGCCATAGGGTCGGAACAGGCTGTAGATGATACGGGTGCAGCAATTGTTCATCAATTACCACCCTAGATAAGAGATTGAGACGGCTTGTGCTGCCGCTAATCGTCACGCACTGATTACAGGGGTTGCCTCCATCGTACGTAGCAAGCGTTCCGTCATGTCAGGCGTTCGGACTGTACGGGGTCTTCCACTGTCAGTCTTCCGAGACGCAAGGGTACCTGTGTCCCTCAGACACTGGAAAAGTCTCTGAATAGCTTATCAAATGGCACTATGCGCTGTGGATATTTTTCAGCGTAGTAGGCACCACCTCGCAGGCTGCGTCCATTTTCTAAACCACAGCAGGATATCGTAATACTGGAAGAAGTTAAAACACCATGATACGTACCCATGGTTGACAGTACTGTACAACAAGGCACACAAACTTCCATTCGTTTGGACCACTCCGCGGG
The DNA here is from genome assembly GCF_021461385.2 of Schistocerca piceifrons. Classification (NCBI taxonomy): domain Eukaryota; kingdom Metazoa; phylum Arthropoda; class Insecta; order Orthoptera; family Acrididae; genus Schistocerca; species Schistocerca piceifrons. The sequence goes on from NC_060143.1 coordinate 561,778,697, forward strand.
GAGCTATACGTGGATGATGGTGAGGTTATTGATGCAGCAAGATGTTGGCACCGACGACGATCGGTAGAGTGGTACCACGTGGTCTTACTGGCCCTACTAGTAAATGGCTTTGGTCTTCGCCTTGAACGGAAATTATGTTGAAAAATAGTGTTTTACAGCCACAAGAGTGGGGAATAACATGGTGTATTAGGCCGGAGGCGGTGGTCTCGCGGTTCTAGGCGCGCAGTCCGGAACCGTGTGACTGCTACGGCCGCAGGTTCGAATTCTGCCTCGGGCATGGATGTGTGTGATGTCATTAGGTTAGTTAGGTTTAAGTAGTTCTAAGTTCTAGGGGACTGATGACCACAGCTCAGAGCCATTTGAACCATTTTTGAACATGGTGTATTAGAAATCTGAATAAAGCGAACCTGTTTTCAGGAAAAAAATGTGTTGCTTTCCTTATTCAACGAGCCTCGTACAAGAGGAAATGCTGCCAGGAGGATTTTCGACTATACTACACAGTGGTCTAAGAGGCACGATCAGTTGCAAGCAGTTGTCTGATGTAGTGGTGCACTGGTTGTGGGAGCGTGCAGGTCCCACATTATTTAACACTGACAGGCGTAATAAGTAAGTGAATGTAGCAGTCATCTTTCTGAACATTTCCCCATAACATTTGTGTGTTCTGGGAAGGGCAGCTGCAGCAGCGTGAATTTTTCGGCTCCTTGTTTCAACATGTTTGTATGAGGATTGTACTAGATAATTTTTGCCGTCCTAGTCCGACAGCACAAATCCATGTACTGGAATGTGGTGTCAGGTTCCTTGGTGCCTAAAGTTTTGCTACTTACGTTCGTTTTATTGACTTCTAATACTTGCATAGGCGAGTGTAAACATAATAGTTTGAACAAGAATCCGTGTGCGGAAACGTATCTTTTCCGTTCTGTGACGGTTTCATTTCAGACATTCAATTCATACACTTCTGCTTGAGGAAGTGATTCAGGCGTGACCCAGTACAGTTACTAGGTAGGAATTCGAAAGAAAACATAGCGGAAAGTCAGTTCATCACTTGAACACATTTGTTTGTATTAATAGGTAAACATTACGTGTTTACATTATTCCGAAACAAAAAGGAACCCATCCTACTGTACGTACAGAACAGTTACTGGTGCAGTACAACAGCGGCTTCATGCGGCGACCCGCAACGTTATTACGGATATTGCACCTCCGGCGCATGTTCTGGTACACACTCCCCATCTCATCTGGTTTATCTTCCGTTTCTAGAGCAGCGGCCACAGCTCGTGCCAGCTCATCTTCCTCTGTCTCTACAGCAAGGCAGAAGTTACGTGACTTCAGGCGACCGTCTGACGCAGTACGCGTCTTCCAGTCTACCCTACTGCAAACCAGGACAAGCAGCTCTGGGACTTTTCTCTTTCCCTCAGGAGACGTAGACGCGTTGCTCATCTGAACTCAATCCATCGTAGAACAGAAATGGTACGTTTACGGACATGGGATTCTATTCAAAGTATTATGTTCTCACATTCCTTTATAAGTACCAGAGTTTGTAACGGGAATTTAGAACACAGTGTATGGAATGGGTACAAAGGTTTTTCTATAGGAACATAAAATTTCTGAGTATGTATTTGTTCCCGGTGGGGGAGGGGGGACAATTTTGTTTTGTTTTCTAGAGAGGGGTTGACTTTTCCCTGAGGGGATCATCTCTTCCCCAAACATATACGATCACTGGTGTAAGGACAAATAGGCACAAATTTGTGCTTGTAGATAGTGTGATGCATCTACAATCGGTGAATGGGGGTGCAACTATGATAGAAAGTATCCCAGAGCGGACATGCAAGTATTGTGAACTTTAATGATACGTTGTGTCGCACTGCACGACACGACAAATGTCATGCAGGATGACATGATGGCATTTTTCATGTCGTACGATATGACATCGTCTATCACGTTACTTCGCTTCACACAGTGCTTTACATTACATGATATGAGGCTAATAATAACAACTAAAAAAGCGTGGAAATGTCAAGATGATTTGACTCAAATGTCTTTGATTCTACCGAAAGGTCGAAATGGCACTTTCCTTCTTCTTTATCTCTAACTCTGCCCAGGAAGTATTCGCCTTCTTTAAGAACAAAAGAAATCCCAGCATTGTGCACCACCTGTAACAGACAAGACTAGAAAGCTCTTGCATTAGTTATAAAGTCACCCATGTCATTGACCACGCTTTTGTTAGGTGGGATTGAAGTATGTTACTCTCCTCTAATCTACACTCCTAGTAAAGTTCTTTCATTTTGGATCACAGCATCGTCTCGTACCACCCAGGCCGAGTCACATCGACTATTCACTGCACTTTGCCTTGTCTCTGTTCATTGGGACTGAAACAAAGAAGAACTTAATAAACCATTATTTTTCTTCTAATTTCATTTGAAAGCCAATACCTTTCGTGCGAGATCCAAGGTAATTGGGCTTGGACTTCTCCTTTTACGTCCTGGATTACCACGTACTTCTTATCCTCATGCAGTGCGGTTGGAGAATATTCTCATGATATTCTCACCCACAATCATATAGTAAAAGTCTTTGAAAAAGCGTCAGTATTAGCCACAAATTTTCATACTATTCTGGTCGTATGACTTCATCATGCATCTGCTCTGGCAGCCATTAACCTGTTCCCCCATAGTTATCACAGAGATTTCCTTGTGACTGACACATAAAAAACACCAGGACTCATTAACTCGGCACATACAGACAATAAGTCATCCGACACCTTTGGGTTTCAGCAATCCCTGTTTTAGCGCCACAAAAACTTCTCTTCTCAGTTTCATCAGCCTATTTCAAAGGATGAAACAACAAAGTAAACACCTATTCTTCCACAGTATGTCCCAGATACCAAGATAAGAAATTCCAGGACATTACTTCCACTCGAAATTGCATAAAATTCCATTTAAACAAAGTTTAATAAAATAATGGTGACTTACCATCTACTCAAAGGCAAACAATGGACAGAACTGAGTCCCTAAAATGCTGTGGATATTATAGCTACTGTGAATACCATCCCTCCACATTCTTGTACGTCTATTCATTCTCAGAACTTCTTCATCTTAGTCACGTTAGGTACACCACATGATTTTCTGACATGCAGCGTTTCCACCTCAATCACATAATGGTGAAAATCTCTGCATAATGAAAATTATCTGCAGTATACACTAAAAAGTTATAGCAAGATAACTCCTGTTTCCTCAACAAGTGATGTGACTCAATTAAAACCTTCCTCCCTTCCTCTGAGTATATGTTACGTAGTGCATGGGGTGCAGTTTCATGATTGTCCTCCCGCTTCTCTGCCACTAGGTGAATTTGTTCAGTCGCCAGGAGAATAATTTCACTGTGCCTGTTCCTTCCAGTGGGTGGAAAACTAATCACGTCGCTGATCGTGTCACCTGGCCGCAGAATGGGCGCCACCGCTGTGCTTTTATGTAGTAACTCATTAATCGTGTTTGGATAACCTCCTACAAGATGTCGCATTTCGATATTGTTCGACGTGTTAAAGGTGACGTATCTATCAGTGTGGTGTCACCGCCAGACACCACACTTGCTAGGTGGTAGCTTTAAATCGGCCGCGGTCCATTAGTACACGTCGGACCCGCGTGTCGCCACTGTTAGTGATCGCAGACCGAGCGCCACCACACGGCAGGTCCCAAGAGACGGACTAGCACTCGCCCCAGTTGTACGGACGACGTAGCTAGCGATGCACACTGACGAAGCCTCGCTCATTTGCTGAGCAGATAGTTAGAATAGCCTTCAGCTAAGTCAATGGCTACGACCTAGCAAGGCGCCATTAGTAGTTTATTGCCCGAATCTACAGAGTCTCACTTGTATCGTCAATAGCGATGTACAACAAGGATGGATTAAAGTTAAGTATTCCAGCAGCTACGTACTTTTCTTTATAGCATTCATTACGTATCCTGTTTCTGACCTCACGCCATCCTTCGTGTGTTTATAGCGTGCATTGCGGTCCCCTCAAATCACACTGTGTCGGCACTTCTGTCGACACATCAATCAGAACTCTTCATTATCTTTCCTGTTGGATTTGACAAGGGATGATATGAGAAATAAAGATATGTGGTATCTTCTTCCATGATAAAACTTTTGCCACTTTCATAAGCAGAATTGTTCCTTGTCGTCTGGCATGATTCTTTTACAAAACTTTCTACAAATGTGCTGTCCACAATCAACAGCATTGTGCAGGGCAGTAAAGGTCACGTAAAGAAATCTTCATCCACAGGCACTGGTGATCCCATCAGCAGCAACGGCCTGCTATGTCATCTTCTGCCATTGGACAGGGTGTCAATAGGTGATTATCAACAATCCGATCTCCAGGCCGTTTTTGGTTTAGTAGTTACTAGTCCCTGCTGAAGTAGCTCCTCAACTGGCGTCATAATTGTGGTTACTCACTGTTTCAGTCCTCCTGCAAAGGAGAAATCCCTGGCAGTACCGGGACTCGACCGTGGCTCCTCCTCACGGCAATCAGCCACGCTGACATCTGAGCTATCGACGTGAACCAAAGGTCGTGCACTTTTATGTTAATCCTACCGTCATTAGCATGTACTGAAGCCTTCCAATATCAGCAGCAATGGACCGATGAGGCTGCCACAGCAAATTTATTCAGTTACGAAGAATAGAATGAGAAAATTTGAGTTTCCACACTGACGAAGTTCACGAGTCGCCAGTACTTTTCTAATCCTTTTGTCCATGTTATTAAAGTAGGCTGAGACCTTTCACATAGCATGGAAATTCCTTGCATCAAAGTGTGCATAATTTAAGTGGACCTACCGGTATAACTTCTTCACGAATTCGTGTAGTGTGCACATTATGTTGTCACTGGGTTTTATTCTCCGGAATGGGATGTAATTTTTCGGGAGACGATATTGCCGTATCCCTACCAGATCTCTCTCTTTGCATCTCTTTTTACATCTCTCTCTTTCGAATCAATACCCTGTCCATTCAAGATACCCATATAAGCTGACCTAACAAAATTCTCAGTAGTAACATGCTTTATGTACATTACCTCAGATGTTGTATGCAGTTTCCAACTGTTCTCATGCTTTAATCCTAATGGCGCATGACACAGTGCATCTGCTTCGTGGTATGTATTAATTTGAACCTGAATTCTTGAGGCACAGCAACTACCGTGTGAAACTGCCATTCGATAGTTTGTCTGTCATAAGGAACTCCGGTATTTTGTGGCCACTGTAAATTTCAGTGGTTCTGCTAAATGGGAAGTATGTTGACTTATGAAGTCCTACACTACTGTGAGAGCCTCGTATTTCGTGACAGAATAATATCCTTCCTATTCAGATACAACCCAGCTTCTGAAAGCAGTGATGTGTGTAACTACTTTTCCACGACGTTTTATCCCCTGGAAGAGACGTATTCCTCTGTCAGTGCAGGAGCTATCTGCAAAAAAAGACGATATTCCATTTTTTAAATCACGACGTATTGGGAAGGGGGCATTTAATGAACACCTCCTTCAGTGCACTGAACTCTCACTGTTACTTCTCCGTCCCAGCTCCAGATTATATTCTAGATAGTTAAGTGATGCAGATGTGATGTTCTCACAGTCTTACCAATAAACATTTTACAGAAATTTGTTAAACCAAGGAGTGCACTTACCGGTTATTTTGCCTTTGGTACTACCAAGCAATTTGCGTGAGCCTCAGTTTTCTCTAATCAGAACGAATTCTTTGTGTGTGATTATGTGATCAGAAAATTGGTATCCCGCTGTCTGAAGTTGGACTTTGCTAAATTTACAGTCACTTCATAATCTCTGAACGCCCTCAATAGACACTTTAGAGTCCTGTTTTGTGCTCTCCAAGATTTCTCGGTAATTGGAACGTCCTCTACGTATAATGTCACCTTCTGTCTCAGTTATTTTTGAATAACCAAACCCAAGCCGCTGCTAAAGATGGCTAATGACAAATTCAGCCCAGAAGGCAGTGTTATAAAGTGGTAACAATGACTCTAGAAGAAGAATTCTGTATAGTGCTGGCACTCTTTTTACAGTTCCACCTTTCAATAGCTTACGTGAAATCTAAGGTAAGTACCTTCACTCTATTGAAGTACTGTCACCCTATTGAAAAGCTGTAGCATCTCTTCTTCTGGGCAGCCCATTTCTATACCTCTATAATCGGATTAATTTGTCTTGAATCAAGTATCAAACGTATTGGGCCATGGTTCTTTGGCGCACGCAACAGCTAGCTATTGTATGTGTTGGACACCGCCTCGATAGCTGCTCAAATAATCGTTGTCCATAATTACCTCTTGTTCTACCCTTTCTTTACGCATTAAAGAAATTTGATATGGCCACACCAAGAATTTGTGGTGCTATTTGATTCTGAAACAATACATGAAATTCCTAATGACACCTGGTCGGAAAATGCATCCTTACGTGACACCAAAATGTTCCTGAGTTGATTGCTTCCTTCAAGTTACTATGTATTTGAGTTTGTCCTTTATCACGACAAAAATTTTGGTCTTGCTATCATTTGAATCTCATTCAAAGCATTCAGTCTGGGCGTGTAGGCAGCCGGCCGCGGTGGTCGAGCGGTTCTAGACGCTTCAGTCCTGAACCACGCGGCTACCAAGCAACCACGCGGCTGTTACGGGCATAGTCTAGGGGACTGATGACCTCAGATGTTAAGTCCCATAGTGTTTACAGCCCTTTGAACTACACTAGGCAGTATTTGCCCAATCCATCTTTATTCATATTATCAACGAACCATACCTTTATCGTTTTTCCCTCAACATTAGTCATTACGTGCCTCTCTCCAATGTTCATAGTGATCTAGTACTGGTTTGTGAAGTACAGTCCCAAAATTGCTTCAACAGTACGGTATGGAACAGTGAAAGATTCGTGCACATCATCTGCGACTGACAGAGAATATCGGTTCTGGCCTGCCTGTTTACTTCAAGAGTCTTTCCAGCCACGGAATCCCACACATACGTGTCATTTTCATTGGTAACAAAAGCTGTTCCTTCTCCTGCATAGGAGACTCAAAAAAACTGTTATTCGTCACCGAGCCTTGTCTTCCGATGTCGACAGTACAATCAAAATCCTTAGAATAGGGTACAGGAATTACATCATTATATTCTTCTCGTATATGTCTCGAAAACTTTTAAACAAAGACCTGGACACTTTTTCACTATTTACATGATTTTTCCTATCTGTTCTTTATCAGTCAATTTCATGAGTTACCTTCCCTCCTGCACTCACTGCATTGTTACTTGAATTTCCAGTCCGCACATTTTATAGTGGTGGATAGTGATTAGGGACTGTCATTTTTGCTTAAATCGCGTCTACCATTTAATAGATTCTGTGGAGACCTGTGGCTTCTCCTGGAATTTCGATTACACTCTTTATTGTTCTGACGTAGATGGTGTCAAATTTGCCACTGTCTTCTCTCTTCATGTAGCAGTTCTGTCAGTATGATTTGGCTGGTATGCAAGTTCTTGCGTGTACGTGGTGTGTGTGTGTGTGTGTGTGTGTGTGTGTGTGTGTGTATGTATGTTGGTTATGCTTTTCTGGTAAGTAGCACAGACAATCTGGATGTGGATATTTTCGTTTTGAAGGCTTATTGTGCCTTACATCAAGTGTACAGAGATCGAACAAAATCATAGACAAGTGCTCTTTAACCTGTAATATTGATCACTAGCGTTAAGTAGCGGCACTTTTGTCAGTATCCATACGTGTTATAATAATTATTGATATGAAATGGAATACTTTCGAGGGCACAAAATTGGATCATTTGGATAATTTAGTTCATATCTCAAATGTTGGCTTGATACTGATTGTCATCTTTCATTTTCATCGCCATTATAATGCTGAGTTCTGATTGTCTGTTCCGTTTTAATGCACGGTAAGATACTGAATTTAAAATCGCTGTTTAGTTTTAATGGCCAGTATAATGCCACGATGACGTCATGGAAATTGGGTACGGGGTTTGTAACAGCGTGATGATGGTGATGATGATGATGGTGATGATGATGATGGTGATGATGATGATGGTGATTATTCGTTGGGAGGCCTGACTTGTGACATCACGGGTAAGGCATAGCCATGGGGATACTGCTTAGCGCTAAAGGTGGAAACTATTTTTGTGATGTAGTTTTTAAGTAATAAATTTTTGCTTTGCTTTTTAGTAAAGCCATTGGCTGTAGTACATATATCTCTCTAGAACAGATACCTGTAAGCTAAACTGATGTAAATATACACTGAAATGATAGCAACCAAATGAGTATGTTTGTACTACTCTCTGTAGATTTGTATTTAAACCACTTTCCGTATCAACATGTACCGAGACTTATCAGTGATGTTTGCTTTGCGAGTACAATTCTTACGTCGATGTTAAGTTATAATTCCCGTCTTTTACTGCCAGAAGCCAGTGTGTGTGTCTTCACATTACAGGTGTTCGGGTTTGTTGTTGTCGAGCACTGAGTCTCCAAGTGTTCACACTGTGATGCGTCTACCCGTTGCTACAGTCCATGATAGCCGAGACCGTTCTATGTCTCACTTACGGTGTCGCCTAAGGTAGTGGAGTCAGGCAGTGATGGTTTTTCCGGATTGTATTTACTCAAACTTGACCGTCGGCGAGTTGTCGAGTGCCCTCCTAAGGATTTAACTACCACATTAGGAAGAAGACAAGGTAAGTAAATTTTTCTTATTGTGCGCATACAATACGAGGAATGTATGGTCGTTTTGTCGGTGATTGGAGTGTTTACTGTTTGCGAGACCCAAGACGATGACAACTTCGACATCAGTAGTGGTACAGACCAGGCTGGGTACCGAGTCATACTCTGCTTTGATGACAGATATGGGTGTATTCGACTGAAAAAACTACAAATCAGTTTTTAATTATAAGTCTTTTACATTCACATTTAGGTAAATTCTGGATCTGTACTAATATCATTATTTATACGTGTTTCTGTCAAGTGGTAATGTTTGTACGTTAACGCGTCTGCATTGTATCAGCGTTGTCGAAATTTCTGTTGCAGACACATATTCAGAGTACTGGTAGGGAAGACATTGACAAAGACTTCATATTGGCAAAATGTGCACGTTATTATGAGCATTTGGTAAAACATGTTTTTTAATATCAGTTCAGAATTGTTAGATTTATTAGAACCGCTGTTTCTCACCAGTCTTCTTCACGGTGATTTGAAAGAAGCTGTTAAAAACAAAGTGGAAGTTTTTAATTTATCTTAACTGAGTTTGCGTAACTGGAGTGAAATCATAATATTGTCGTACCTCATTGCACTCATAATTGTTGAATGAAGTCAATCCGCATTAGGCTGTTAATTATTATTTATTGCGAATGCAATTTCAACATATAGTCATTCAGCCTTCAATAATAACAACTTGAGATAAGTAAGGTTACTAAAGGTTTTCACCAAAATTTTAACTGGAAATTGCATTGTTTTCTTTCATGAAAGTGCTAGTTGAATAACTTTTTTCCTTTTGAATATGATGCAGGCACCTTACATTGAACACGATTTTTTCTTCCTCTTTCTTAAGACAGTTACCTAGATGAGAAGTTTTGTGGTATCTGCGTTTGTAAAGAATATATATTTTAACATACACTGCCAGGAAAGAATATACCATCCACAAGGAAACGTTTCTTTGGAAAAAAGGTGATACGACAGGAACTTCATAATGAATTTATGAAGACAAATTCAGACCAAATGAAACACTTACGCCACAGTAATGGGTTTCCGGACAGTCGCACCAGTGCAGTCTACCGCCCTCTAGCGGCCTCGCTATTCTCGCATGTAAATGATCTCAAAGGAGCTGAGTGGCATCCTGAGACAGGTTACACCCACCATCTAGCAGGTTTGTTGCAATTCGGCAGTGGTTCTTGCAGGCTCCGGAGGACGCTTAAGTTCCCACTTCACCACGTCCCATACGTGTTCCATTGACCAGGGCAGTAGTTGTACACCACTGAGCACACGCCGCGTCGCAGCAGACGTATGTGGACGTGGCTCGTCCTGCTGCAATTGCGCAAAAACTTAATCTGGAAGAAATGTCAGTAACATTGGGACAATATCCTGTGTGATGTAGCAGACACTGACAGAAGCGCAAAACTTGACTGCGAGCTGTAACTCATGGCCCGCACATCGTGGTACTTTGTGTGGGACCTGTGTGTCGTGGGTGCATGCCCTCTGCACCAGACCGCTCAACAGATCCACGCCATGCTCGTCTGGGTCCATCACTCGTGTACAGACAGATCCAAATCACACTACCAAAGACGTGCGTCACTCCACGCTCCAGTCAACTCTTTCACGAACCGGAGTAGCGGTGCTCGTTTGTGTCATGGTGTCAGTGAGTGTCTGGTCAGAGACACACTTAATTTTTAGTCCTGCTGCGAGAAGATTGTTTCCAATGGTCCTCGGTGACACAAAAGGTCAAAAATATGCCCGAATTTCCTGTCTGGAACAAAGCGTCTACAAGTGTGGGAGGGCTTCATAGACTACTACAGTAAGGAGCGACACACCGCTGATCCGTTATGTCCAACATGTGTAGCAAGCCAATGTATTTTCACTAATCCTTTGCATGGAAATGTAAAGGTACATGTGAGTGCCCTGCTGTAGGAAAACAGCTCTCGATGCCTTGCTTTATCCTACATATGGTTTTATGAAACTTTGTCACCTTTCGGGGTGTAGTTAAGATGAGCACTGCACCCCCCAGGGGGTCCACAACTCTTTTGTGGACACGTGCGTGGCGAGCACGGGACCCCGAGCTAATGTGGCCCTCCTTCCTTTCCGGGCTGCATACCTTCCCTTCCCTTTCCGCATCCTTCCCCGTCCCCCATCTTCGCCCCCCCCCCTCACCTCTGGCTCTTTCCTTCCCTTTCTCCCCCTCTGGGAGTATGGTTTGTGTCTACATCCGGAGACAGACGCTCGAAACTGTTCCAAATTCCTTGCTTTCTACACTTGCAAGTCCTCGTCCTTCCTCTGTCCTTCTCTTTTCCTTCCCTCTTCCCTTTGCCCTTTTCTCCACTGCGGCGTTTGAGATCCCCCTCTTCTTTCCTTTCCCTTTCTCTTTTTTCCTCCCTGTGCGTGTCTGAAGGCCGACCCACGCACTTCCATGCGTAGCCGGTGACGGGGTAACGCGTAATTCCCCGCCCCAGGTAGACAGGTAGGACACGTACGTACCCCCTGGTAACGGCCAGGCCCAGGGAGGGGTGATTACCCGAGCTGATACCTTCCGAAAGTGCCGATTGGTCCCTCCGTCCGTTTGTCGGGAGGTGTGACCTGAGGTGTGAACAATCACCTAAGGCGGGTGTGCCCTCAGTGAGGGCCCCCAGAAGGGAGGAGCGCGCCATCGGAGACGCCGGTAATCATGGGGGATTCTTCCGCAATGGTTTCCTCATCTTCCACTATGTCTGCTCACAAACGTAAGTTCACAGAGTCTCAGCCACAGACGGTTCTTCCATCGTTGCCACAGTTCCTTGTTGTTTCTCGGTCTGACGAAGGTCACGACTTCTCCACGGTCAACCCTTTCATTATTCAGAAAGGTGTCGACGCAGTTGCAGGTCCTGTAAAGTCTTGTTCCAGATTACGGAATGGCACCCTGTTGTTAGAAACACACAGTGCCCTCCAGGCACAAAAATTGCTGCGTACTTCTCTGCTCCACACCTTCCCTGTCCGGGTGGAACCGCACCGTACCTTAAATTCCTCGCGTGGAGTCGTTTATACACGCTCCCTCGATGTATTGTCTGACGAAGAAATTCAGCACTACCTGTCTGACCAGGGCGTAACGGATGTTCATAGGGTTATGAAAAGGGTTGACACGAACATCATTCCAACCCGCACTGTCTTCTTGACATTTGACAAAGTTCAACTCCCATCGAAAATCAAAGCAGGCTATGAGATAATTTCCGTTCGCCCTTACGTCCCAAACCCTACGCGTTGCTGTCGATGTCAGCGGTTCAATCACACCAGCCAGTCCTGTTCCAATCCGGCCAAATGTGTTACGTGTGGCAAGGATGCCCATGAGGGTGCTTGTCCACCTCCTTCCCCTCGCTGCATCAACTGTACGGGCGACCACGCTGCTTCCTCTCGAGATTGTCCCGTTTTTAAGGACGAAAAGCTCATCCAGGAAATTAGAGTAAAGGAAAAGGTGTCGACCTTTGCTGCTCGAAAATTATTCGCCAGTCGACAGCCCACCGTGCCTCAGAAAGGAACATACAGCACTGTCCTTGCTTCTCCTCGGCCAACAAAGGAGGTGGCCACGCAGACTTGCGACCTCACCTTTAGTACCACGGTCGTCAGATCGGCCAGCGCAAAGATCGCCCGTTCAACCTCACCACTTTCGCCTGCTCACTCTATGGTTCACCCTTCGTCGGGTTCTGCTAAATCTCGAGCCCAAAAGTCAGACGCCAAGTCTTCGAAAAAAGAGCATACTCGTGAAGAGTTTTTACGTACCGCAACTTCACAACCATCGGTTCCTCCTTCATCTAAACATCATACTTCCAAGAAGGCTACAAAGAAACACAGTTCCTCTCCTTCTCCGCCAAGGCGTGTCCCATCTACAGCACCACCTGGCGGAAATCGCCCTCGGCCGTCTTCTGTGTCGCCGAGGCGCACTGCTGGTGGCCGGTCAACCGGCCGATTGCTGGTGGCAGGAGCTGCTCCTGACCAACCTATGGATCAGGATCTTCTGCCTTCGACTGAATGCCATTCCATGCTGTCGGTCGCAAGCTCTGAGCAGTCGTTGAGTTGACAGCGACCTTGGTCACATTCCTTCATTTTCTGTTCACCCTATGTCCATTATCCACTGGAATATCCGCGGCATTCGAGCCAATCGGGATGAATTGTCGATCCTCTTACGATCCTACTCGCCGGTCATCTTCTGTCTTCAGGAAACAAAGCTGCGTCCCCATGACCGCTTTGTTCTCCCTCATTTTCAGTCCGTTCGATATGACCTCCCCTCTGTTGAAGGCACTCCAGCCCATGGATGACTCATGATTCTTCTCCATGATACTCTCCATTATCACCCAATCCCCTTAAACAGTTCCTTCCAAGCTGTCGCCTTCCGTCTTTCCCTTTTTGGATACACGCTCTCTCTTTGTACGGTATACATTCCATCGTCCACACCAATGGCACGAGCTGATCTCCTTCATCTTCTTGGTCAGCTTCCACCCCCCCTATTTGCTGGTTGGGGACTTCAATGCCCACCACCCGCTTTGGGGATCTCCACATCCTTGTCCACGTGGCTCACTATTGCTAGACGTCTTCCACCAAGCGGATCTAGTTTGCCTCAACACTGGGGTCCCCACATTTTTGTCTGCCTCCACGACAAATTTATCTCATTTGGACCTTGCGGTCGGTACTGTTCCGCTAGCTCGGCGCTTCGATTGGTTCGCCCTTGATGATACACACTCGAGTGACCACTTTCCATGTGTCCTTAGACTGCAGCCTCAACTGCCATATTTGCGCTCGCGACGCTGGAAGTTTGCCCAAGCCGATTGGACACTTTTTTCGTCTCTACCGACATTCGATGACCGTCGCTTTCCCAGCGTCGACGATGAGGTCACACATATTACCGACGTTATTCTTACAGCTGCGGAACGTTCAATACCACGCAGCTCCGAATTGCCCCGGTGCCCCCCAGTTCCTTGGTGGAACGAGGCATGCCGTGACGCAATACGTGAGCGGCGACGTGCTCTTCGCATTTTCCGTCACCATCCAACTTTGGCCAACTGTATCCGATATAAGCAGCTCCGTGCGCGATGCCGTCGCGTCATCCGCGATAGCAAGAAGGCAAGCTGGAAATTCTTTATTAGCTCATTTAACACCTTTGCTCCCTCCTCGGAAGTTTGGAGTCGGCTTCGACGGTTCTCAGGCGCGCCTAGTTTCTCCCCGGTCTCTGGGCCCACTGTCGCGCATGATACCTTAGTGGACCCCGTCGCAATTTCTAACTCTTTGGGTCAGCACTTTGCTGAGATTTCGAGCTCTTCAAATTACCCGCCAGCGTTTCTCCCGAAGAAACGTGCAGCGGAAGTGCGACATCTTGCTTTCTCCTCTCAAAATCACGAAAGCTACAATACTGTTTTCTCCATGCGGGAACTCCAACATGCCCTCTCTTCTTCTCGATCCTCCGCCCCAGGACCGGATGGTATCCATGTCCAAATGTTGCTGCATTTATCAACCCATAGTCTGCGTTACCTCCTTCGCCTTTATAATCGAATTTGGACCGACAGTACCTTTCCCAGACGATGGCGGGAAGCTATTGTCGTTCCCGTTCCGAAACCTGGAAAGGACAAACATCTCCCCTCTAGCTATCGCCCCATTTCTCTCACGAGTAGTGTCTGTAAGGTTTTGGAGCGTATGGTGAATTACCGTTTAGCTTGGTGGCTGGAATCCCGCAGTCTTTTAACACCAGCCCAATGCGGATTCCGAAAGCATCGTTCTGCAGTTGACCATCTTGTTGCTCTCTCTACTTATATCATGAACAATTTTCTCCGGAAACGCCAAACGGTAGCAATATTTTTTGATCTGGAGAGAGCATACGATACCTGTTGGAGGACAGGCATCCTCCGCACACTGTTCTCTTGGGTCTTTCGAGGCCGGCTGCCCCTTTTTCTTCGCGAATTTATGGCAGAGCGCACATTTAGGGTGCGGGTGAACACTACTCTCTCCCGTACTTTCTCCCAAGAAAACGGGGTACCCCAGGGCTCCGTGCTGAGTGTTGTACTGTTTGCCATCGCCATAAATCCAATTATGGATTGTCTCCTTCCTGATGTCTCGGGCTCCCTCTTTGTGGACGATTTTGCGATCTACTACAGCTCTCAACGGACCAGCCTTCTTGAAAGACGTCTTCAAGGATGTCTCGATCGCCTCCACTCGTGGAGCATCGAAACCGGCTTCCGTTTCTCACCCAGTAAGACCGTTTGTGTTAATTTTTGGCGACGTAAGGAGTTTCTTCCGCCCTCGTTACATCTAGGTCCTGTCAACCTTCCGTCTTCAGACGTCGCTAAATTCTTGGGTCTTATGTTTGACAGAAAACTGTGCTGGTCCTCCCACGTTTCCTATCTTTCGGCTCGCTGTCTGCGTTCCCTTAACACCCTCCGTGTCCTGAATGGTACCTCCTGGGGAGCGGACCGAGTGGTCCTTCTCCGCCTCTATCGCGCCTTAGTGCGCTCGAAATTGGATTATGGAAGCATAGTCTACTCCTCTGCTCGGCCGTCTATTCTTCGGCGTCTCGACTCTATCCACCACCGTCGATTACGTTTAGTGTCTGGAGCTTTTTACACCAGCCCTATGGAAAGCCTTTATGCTGAGACTGCTGAACCTCCGCTGTCCAATCGGCGAGCAGTCCTTCTGAGTCGTTATGCTAGCCATCTGTCTTCCATGCCTGCTAATCCAGCCCATGACCTTTTTTTCGACGCCTCCTTTGATGTAGGGTATGCAGGCCGCTCCTCCTCCCTACTACCCCCGGGAGTCCGCTTCCGTCAACTGCTCCATTCTCTTTCCTTCCGCTTTCCTAAAACCTTCTTGACAACTTGGGGTACAGCGCCGCCTTGGCTCCGTCCCCGGATCTGCCTGCTCCGTGACCTTTGTCAATTTCCCAAGGATGGTACCCCTTCACTTGTTTATCGTCGGGCATTTGCTGCTCTATGTGCACAAATGACGGACGCCACATTTATTTACACAGACGGCTCGAAAACATCGTTAGGTGTAGGGAGTGCCTATATTGTTGGCGACACCCCAAATCACTTTCGGCTTCCCGACCAGTGTTCAGTTTATACTGCGGAGCTTTACGCTGTTCTCCAGGCTGTGCACTACATCCGCCGCCATCAGCGGATACAGTACGTAATCTGCTCAGATTCTCTCAGCTCTCTCCTCAGTCTCCAAGCTCTTTACCCTGTGCACCCTCTGGTCCACCGGATTCAGGACTGTCTGCGCTTGCTCCACCTGGGGGGCGTCTCGGTGGTGTTCCTCTGGCTCCCGGGACACGCTGGTATCTGTGGGAATGAGGCGGCCGATATAGCGGCCAAGGCTGCAGTCTCTCTTCCTCGGCCAGCTATTCAGTCGCTTCCCTTCACCGATCTACGGAGCGGTTTATGTCGCAAAGTTGCTCATTTATGGCATGCGCATTGGTCAACACTTCCCCATAATAAATTGTGGGAAGTGAAAGCCCTTCCTTGCGCTTGGACCTCTTCCTCCCGAACGCGTCGTCGGGAGGAGGTAATTTTAGCTAGACTCCGGATAGGGCACTGTCTTTTTAGCCATCGACATCTTTTAGGCGGCGATCCTCCCCCACTCTGTCCCCACTGCTCTCAGCTGTGGACGGTAAGACACCTTTTAATTGAATGCCCCTATTTTAATCCGTTACGCTCCCGTCTACAGCTATCGCCTGATCTATCGTCGATTTTAGCAGATGACACGCGCTCAGCCGACCGCGTTCTCCAGTTTATTAGCGACAGTGAAATGACGTCAGTCATTTGAAGCTTTTTTTGGGGACAACCAACCCCTTTCTGTAGTAGATTTTTAAGCATTCCTTCTGCTTTTAGTTTCTTCAATTTTATGACTTTGTTCCCATTGCTGCTGGTTTTCAATTTCGGTTTTTTACTGTTTCCTAAGTCACGGGCTGGGCGCTAATGACCATAGAAGTTTTGCGCCCTAAAACCACAAAAAAAATGAGCACTGCAGGATTAGCACTTCGCGTGAGAGCTGCGGATTGGACCCTGCCGCGGCTCGCGAAACACGTTCCAGTCTACGTCCCGGAATGGGCTGACATCGCCACACTGGCTGGCAGCGACTGGATTGCAGTCCGCAGCGAGTGCTCTGCTGCAGGATGATGCAAGCCGTTCTAGTATGACACGAGGCCATATGGATATGGGAAGTGCGAGCACTAGCGGTTGTGGGCGGCCGAAGTTGTCGAGCGATTCTAGGCGCTACAGTCAGGTACCGCGCGACCACTACGGTCGCAGGTTCGAATCCTGCCTCGGGCATGGATGTGCGTGATGTCCTTAGGTTAGTTAGGTTTAAGTTCTAGGGGACTGATGACCACAGCAGTTAAGTCCCATAGTGCTCAGAGCCATTTTAACCATTTGAACTAGCGGTTGTGTTTAATGATGAAACCGCAGTGGACGCAGACAATGAAACCCAGGGTGCATGGTCTCTTATTGAGGTGGCAGATAATCCATCGCCGTTCAAGGCTCGGTAATGGTACGTTAAGGTCTGTTTGCTCCAGCCGAGACTAGACATGGGTCCATCTTCTGCCAGCTCATAAGAAGCGTGCATTTGAGTGCTGACGATCATTCAAATAAAACAGTGATATGAAATGTATCGCCAGTTTCAGTTAGTGCTGTTAAATTCTGGTGGGAATACATTCCATGTCACAGTCCACACACGTGCTCAGTAATTGTCCGGAAGGGAAATAGTTGCTCCCTGTTGTCTGATCAATATCACGTTATTTAATTAAAACTCGGAGACGATGCAACCCAAGCTGATTTCGCAGCTTGGACGAAGGTTGTTCTGATCGAATGTCCTCTTGAGGAGGTCCTGAGTAATGGACTGTTTCAGGATCGGATCATCTCATTCATGACAGTCATGTTCACAATAGTGTGAACGTCGTATCTATAGAGATGAAAATAATTTAATTAGATTAATTACTTTACAGGATTGAATGACTCCAATTTTGTTGACCTCATAAGTCAGATAAGCCTCAGAGTGGTTTCAAAATCATTGAAGTGAGCTGATTTCTGAGACCTTCTTCTGGTGGTGACCCTTTCGACCTGTAAGTAACCATGGACCTTCCCGTTGGTGGGGAGGTTTGCGTGTCTCAACGATACAGATAGCCGTACCGTAGGTGTAACCACAACAGGGGGGGGGGGGGGTATCTGTTGAGAGGCCAGACAAACGTGTGGTTCCTGAAGAGGGCAACACCCTTTTCAGTAGTTGCAGGGGCAGCAGTCTGGATGATTAACTGATCTGACCTTGTAACACTAACCAAAATGGCCTTGCTGTTCTGGTACTGCGAACGGTTGAAAGCAAGGGGAAACTACGGCCAAAATTTTTCCAGAGGGTTATACAGCTTTACTTTACTGTATGGTTAAATAATGATGGCGTCCTCTTGGGTAAAATATTCCGGAGGTAAAATAGTCCCCCATTGGGATCTCTGGGCGGGGACTATTCAAGAGGACGTTTTTATCAGGAGAAAGAAAATTGGCGTTCTACGGATCGGAGCGTGGAATGTCAAATCCCTTAATCGGGCAGGTAGGTTAGAAAATTTAAAAGGGGAAATGGATAGGTTAAAGTTAAATATAGTGGGAATTTGTGAAGTTCGGTGGCAGGAGGAACAAGACTTTTGGTCAGGTGAATACAGGGTTATAAATACAAAATCAAATCTGGGTAATGCAGGAGTAGGTTTAATAATGAATAAAAAAATAAGAGTGCGGGTAAGCTACTACAAACAGCATAGTGAACGCATTATTGTGGCAAGATAGACACGAAGCCCACGCCTACTACAGTAGTACAAGTTTATATGCCAACTAGCTCTGCAGATGATGAAGAAATTGATGAAATGTATGATGAGATAAAAGAAATTATTCAGGTAACGAAGGGAGACGAAAATTTAATAGTCATGGGTGACTGGAATTGGAGAGTAGGAAAAGGGAGAGAAGGAAACATAGTAGGTGAATATGGATTGGGGCTACGAAGTGAAAGATTAAGCCGCCTAGTAGGATTTTGCGCAAAGCATAACTTAGTCATAGCATAGTAGAAGGTTTCAGATAGATTATATAATGGTAAGACAGAGATTTGGGAACCGGATTTTAAATTGTAAGACACTTCCAGGGGCAGTTAAGGACTCTGACTACAATCTATTGGTTATGAACTGTAGATTAAAACTGAAGAAACTGCAAAAAGGTGGGAATTTAAGGAGATGGGACCTGGATAAACTGAAAGAACCAGAGGTTGTACAGGGTTTCAGGGAGAGCATATGGGAACAATTGACACTAATGGGGGAAAGAAATACAGTAAAAGAAGAATGGATAGCTTTGAGAGATGAAATAGTGAAGGCAGCAGAGGATCAAATAGGTAAAAAAACGACGGCTAGTAGAATTCCTTGGGTAACAGAAGAAATATTGAATTTAATTGATGAAAGGAGAAAATATAAAAATGCAGTAAATGAAGCAGGCAAAAAGGAATACAAACGTCTTAAAAATTAGATCGACAGGAAGTGCAAAATGGCTAAGCAGGGATGGCTAGAGGACAAATGTAAGGATGTAGAGGCTTATCTCACTAGGGGTAAGATAGATACTGCCTACAGGAAAATTAAAGAGACCTTTGCAGAAAGGAGAACCACTTGCATGAATATCAAGAGCTTTGATGGAAACCCAGTTCTAAGCAAAGAAGGGAAAGCAGAAACGTGGAAGGAGTATATATAGGGTCTATACAAATGGGATGTATTTGAAGACAATATTATGAAAATGGAAGAAGATTTAGATGAAGATGAAATGGGAGATATGATACTGCGTGAAGAGTTTGACAGAGCACTGAAAGAACTGAGTCGAAACAAGGCCTTCGGAGTAGACAACATTCTTTTAGAGCTACTGTCAGCCTTGGGAGAGCCAGTCCTGACAAAACTCTACCATCTGGTGAACAAGATGTATGAGACAGGCGAAATAACCTCAGACTTCAAGAAAACTATAATAACTCCAATCCCAAAGAATGCAGGTGTTGACAGATGTGAAAATTACCGAACTATCAGTTTAATAAGTCACAGCCGCAAAATACTAACGCAAATTCTTTACAGACGAATGGAAAAACTGATAGAATCCGACCTCGGTGAAGATCAGTTTGGATTCCGTAGAAATGTTGGAACACGTGAGGCAATACTGACCCTACGACTTATGTTAGAAGAAAGATTACGGAAAGCAAACCTAAGTTTCCAACATTTGTAGACTTAGAGAAATATCTTGACAAATTCTAATTCTAAAGGTGGCATGGGTACAATACAGGAAGCGAAAGGCTATTTACAGTTTGTACAGAAACCAGATGGCAGTTATAAGAGTCGAGGGACATGAAAAGGAAGCAGTGGTTGGGAAGGGGGTGACAGGGTTGTAGCCTCTCCAGCATGTTATTCAATCTGTATGTTGAGCAAGCAGTAAAGGAAACAAAACATAAATTCGGAGTAGATATTAAAATCCATGGATAAGAAATAAAAACTTTGAGGTTCGCCGTTGACTTTGTAATTCTGTCAGAGACAGCAAAGGACTTGGAAGAGCAGTTGAACGGAATGGACGGTGTCTTGAAAGGAGGATATAAAATGAACATCTACAAAAGCAAAACGAGGATAATGGAATGTAGTCGAATTAAGTCGGGTGATGATGAGGGATATACATTAGCAAATGAGACAATTAAATTAGTAAAGAAGTATTGCTATTTGGGGAGCAAAATAACTGATGATGGTCGAAGAAGAGAGGATATAAAGTGTAGACTGGCAATGGCAAGGAAAGCGTTTCTGAAGAAGAAAAATTTGTTAATGTCGAGTATAGATTTAAATGTCAGGAAGTCGTTTCTGAAAGTATTTGTATGGAGTGTAGCCACGTATGGAAGTGAAACGTGGACGATTAATAGTTTAGACAGGAAGAGAATAGAAGTTTTGGAAATGTGGTGCTTCAGAACAATGCTGAAGATTAGATGGGTAGATCACACAACTAATGAGGGAGTATTGAATAGAATTGGGGAGAAGAGGAGCTTGCGACACAACTTGACTAGAAGAAGGGATCGGTTGGTAGGACATGCTCTGAGGCATCAAGGGATCACCAATTCAGTATTGGAGTTCAGCGTGGAGGCTAAATATTGTAGAGGGAGACCGAGAGATGAATACACTAAGCAGATTCAGAAGGATGTAGGCTGCAGTAGGTACAGGGAGATGAAGAAGCTTGCACAGGATAGAGTAGAATGGAGAGCTGCATCAAACCAGTCTCAGGATTTAAGACCACAACAACAACAAGAAATTTGTACCCTTTTGATCTGTGTTAGTCAGCTTATGGTGTAGTACCAGTCGCTGTCGCACACATACGATCCACAGCTCGATGGCACCACCACCAACAGCCAGAAACAGTAGGAGACACCATTGATGTCTTTAAGCTGAATGAGCGGATTACTATTTGAACTCCGACTCTCGTAAAAGTGTGTATAGCCTTTTAAACAGTACGTTCCTTTGTTCTGTATCCAAGTCGATGTGGAACAAGTCAGAACATAAGCGAAGTACAGAAATATAAAACAGACGTTAAATGATACGATTATATCTTTAATAAAACTGGATAATGTGAATCAGCTGGCAAACTGAAGCTGTGTGCAAAAGTGGAAATGCAATCCACATGTTCATTCTTTATGAACCGTAATGTTACAGGCTAAGCTACTCAATCTCGACTCATCACACTGCGTCTGTCTCCCAACCTTCTTGCAACCCTTCTGGAATGCAAGCTGTGCCTGGATAGACTACTTGAATAGAAAAAAATCATATATCAGGTAAGCTCACAGTTCGACACTGAGACATGGTAATCCAATCCTACACTCAACAAGGGGGTTAGAGACTATCTTTGAGAGGAGCTCTCGTTTATAAATGGCTTTTATGTATCATTAGTGTTGCAGCTGCTGTAAAGATCTGCAGAGTTCTCTTAAAACACTCAAAGTCTGGCGAATTAATTCTATGGACTCACATTCAACAGCTTCTGTAAGGCCACCACTGATTCCTATCTACATAAGGAGTAGTACTTCATGATCTCAGAGGAAGGTAGCTATTCAGTTTGTTGTGTATTGGTGTGAAGAGGTGAAGAGGAGTGTTGAGTGGGGTGGAGGGTTAGAGAGGATGGAGGGAAGGAGGTAAGAGGGTTGCTGGTTGTGTATGGGCAGATACAAAATTTGTGTATGGGTTTGCGGCTAAGCGGGGGGGGGGGGGGGGGGGCGCAACAAATAATAAATTAAATCGTCAGCAGAAGCGATATTTATTTATTTTTAGCTATTCTAAATTTTACATCCACGCCTTTATGGATATATCTTTAACGAGATGTATGTAACTGTGTGCCAGTTACCACGCCTTTGTTTTGAGTGTAAACATGAATAAGGTCCCACAAGTGGTGTATCCGGCGTGATCTGAGAGGTACGACGTAAAAATAATCGACCATAGACACGCTAACGAAAATGCTGCAGGTCAAGGAAAAGTTATAGCGGGTAAGTTCATTCTGAAATTGCCTCCAGTCTGGGTTAAAAACTCAATATTTGGTTCCGCCAAGCGGAAACGAAATTACAACACGCCGGCAAACATCTACTTTCAAGTTCCGTGTCGGAGAAGTAGCTGTTTGTTAAAAACATACTCTTAACATCGTTTTTACAATCTGAGAAGCGCCAATTAAATTGGTTGTCTGTGAAATGTAAGTATTCAACCATAAACCAACTCAACTGTTGTTAAAAATGAAAGGCCATGCAGGAAAAAAAGGGGGAGTGAAAATTTCTGAAAAATTTATACTTAGGCAAAATTACCAGTCCCAATCAAGTTATTTTAATTATTTATAAAGTATGGGTAGATAAATCTGCTCTCACGGTAAACAGAATTGATGAAAACGCGATCAGACAATGTATTTCAGTCTTATCCATCACAGAAGTTGTCATGAGATGTAAATCCTACGCTGCAGTTGCATAAACAGCAGCGACGAATCAATTAACTAGAAAATCAGCTCAGAGAAAGCAGGAATCCAAGACGACAAGAGTGTAAGTTATTCAAGGTAAACAACAAACGGATTTCCTGCTACTCCTATAACTGTTTTGGTGCAGATTTCAGGTCATAAAATGTGCAGTCACCCTTGTCAATTACAAAATGTCAGAAACAAAAAGAGGCCGACACAATAGCGGCCAAGTGTACTGCCACAAATAATGTTACAGGCGACCAATATTGCTTGTTTGCCAAAGATTATAATTCAACGCAACCGTTTTTAATAGACAACTGAGCAGACGTCTCTGCTCCACCACAAAAAAGCAAAAAGGAATTCGATAAAGTAAACGCGACTCAAGATCAATTTGCAGCGCATAGCTCCCAGACTCCGACCTAAGGCTCAAAATTATTGAATATGTCCAATGGGCATTATTATCGTTGCCATTTCAAAAGGCATACCAAGCGCCGTGTTTCTGAATCATCATTACCTTCAGGTGAGATAAAAAATAAATGGTTAATAGATAACAACACTAAGCTGATAATGAAACGAAATGTAACATACTGAAGCAACTAATAAAGTTAATTCCTTTCATACCTGTTGTAAGCTTTCCGAAATTGTTAACAACATTTCCTTACTTAAAGGAATACTGTGTAGTGCCAAAAAAAGTAAAACATGATGTTAAGCATTACACCTCAGTATCAAATATACCTCCAATCTTCTGCAAAACTTCTACATTAAACTCTCCCAATATACGAACTGCGAAGTAAGACTTCCAGTGTACGCTAAACTGGGCCAGTCCGCGACAAATAATTAACAAAACCAGGTGGACACCGGCGTGTTTGCCATTTAAATAACTGCTTCCTCCCGGATCGCTATCCAACTGCACGAATACATAGTGCCCACTTAATCCTTCATAGCAAGAGAGTGTTTTAATGGGCAGACCAATTGCAGGTCTATTATCGTATCCTGGTTTGGAAGAAAATACATTACTGGCCATTAAAATTGCTACACCAAGAAGAAATGCAGATGATAAATGGGTATTCACTGGACAAATATATTATACTAGAACTGACATATGATTACATTTTCGAGCAATTTGGGTGCATAGATCCTGAGAAATCAGTACCCGGAACAACCAACTCTGGCCGTAATAACGGCCTTGATTTGCATGGGCATTGAGTCATACAGAGCTTGGATTGCGTGTACAGGTACAGCTGTCCATGCAGCTTCAACACGATACCACAGTTCATCAAGAGTAGTGACTGGCTTATTGTGACGAGCCAGTTTCTCGGCCATCACTGACCAGACGTTTTCAGTTGATGACAGATCTGGAGAATGTGCTGGCCAGGGCAGCAGTCGAACATTTTTTGTATCCAGAAAGACCCGTACAGGACCGGCAACACGCGGTCGTGCATTATCCTGCTGAAATGTAGGGCTTCGCAGTGATTGAATGAAGGATAGAGCACGGGTCGTAACACATATCGAATGTAACGTCCACTGTTCAAAGTGCCGTCAATGCGAACAAGAGGTGACCGAGACGTGTAACCAATGGCACCCCATACCATCACGCCGGGTGATACGCCAGTATGGCTATGACGAATACCCGCTTCCAATGTGCTTTCACCGCAATGTCGCCAAACACGGATGCTACCATCATGATGCTGTAAACAGAACCTGGATTCATCCGAAAAAATGACGTTTTGCCTTTCGTGCACCCAGGTTCATCGTTGAGCATACCATCGCAGGCGCTCCTGTCTGTGATGCAGCGTCAAGGGTAACCGCAGCCACGGTCTACGAGCTGATAGTCCATGCTGCTGCAAACATCGTCGAACTGTTCGTGCAGATGGTTGTTGTCTTGCAAACGTCCCCATCAGTTGACTCAGGGATCGAGACGTGGCTGCACGATCCGTTACAGCCATGCGGATAAGATGCCTGTCATCTCGACTGCTAGTGGTACGAGGCCGTTGGGGTCCAGCACGGCGTTCCGTATTACCCTCCTGAACCCACCGATTCCATATCCTGCAAACAATCATTGGATTTCGACCAACGCGAGAAGCAATGTCGTGATACGATAAACCGCAATCGCGATAGGCTACAATCAGACCTTTATCAAAGTGGGAAACGTGATGGTACGCATTTCTCCTCCTTTCACGAGGATTTACAACAACGTTTCACCAGGCAATGCCGGTCAACTGATATTTGTGTATGAGAAATCGGTTGGAAACATTCCTGATGTCAGCACGTTGTAGGTGTTGTCACCGGCGCCAACCTTGTGTGAAGGCTCTGAAAAGCTAATCATTTGCATATCACAGCATCTTCTTCCTGTCGCTTAAATGTCGCGCCAGTAGCACGTCATCTTCGTGGTGTAGCAATTTTAATGGATGGTTCAAATGGCTCTGAGCACTATGGGACTTAACATCTGTGGTCATCAGTCCCCTAGAACTTAGAACTACTTAAACCTAACTAACCTAAGGACATCACACAACACCCAGCCATCACGAGGCAGAGAAAATCCCTGACCCCGCCGGGAATCGAACCCGGGAACCCGGGCGTGGGAAGCGAGAACGCTACCGCACGACCACGAGATGCTGGCTTTTTAATGGACAATAGTGTAATTAAAACAGGCCAATCACCAATTAATTTAGTCTTTATTAATTTAATTTCATTATATTCTGTATTTTTTAATCAGTTCTGTTGCTTCTGTGGTCCAGTCTTCGTTTCTGCTGTTATTTTCCTCACTTCTCTGCAGACAGTCGATCTGGAGAGTTTGGTTTTGTTCAGAATGTTCTAGATGACGGCAATGGAAACTGTGTGTGTCATGTAATGTTCGCAACAGTTTCACATTGTCTGGACGAAGTATGTTTACAATGATTTGTTTAGTGTCCTCTGGCATAATAATGAATCCCTGAAAGGTTATTTTCTGAACACTAGATTTAGACTTTTCAAGATTAATCCTGAGACCGAATGTGTCAAGGTTTCTGAAAAGTGTGGTTGTAGGATACTAGTATTATTCTTCTGAAGAAATCTAATTAGACTGTTTCTATATACGCAAAGTGGAATCTGTCCTTTGCTGTAATTCACATATAAATTTTCAGCACTCTTTTGTTGCACTACAATCCTGGAACTTCGATTCTCTACCTGTCTGAATTGTTTATAGGTAGAAGCATCTATTTTCATGAAGCTGCAGATTGTAAAAGTGCTTTCAGAGTGCGAACTTGAAGAAAAGTGAGCTTTTACGCGGGGCGCCATTTTCAGAATTCATGTTCACCTTTCAATTGCTTGGACATGTGAATAAATTCTTAAGAGTTACTGATTCCGAGAAACGGAGAAAGTTTCCCCCTCGTCTGCTGCACAAGATACGCCAGTCTGTGCCCATCGTTGGGAAACAACGAACATTTCAGTCACATCATCCAAATATCTTGTAAAAACATTTGGGAGTCATTTCAAATGGGACGAGTGACAGAAGTATGTAACACACAAAGTTAATGGAAGACCTAAATTGTTGGAAGGGTTAGATTTAAAGAAAATTATAAACAATACTTTAGAGGTACCAGTTCTGGAGTTATTCACCAATATGAGTCCATATCAACTATTCATGGTAGTAGACATCGAAGGAATCAAACAATCGTAACTAATGTTGTTGTTGTGGTCTTCAGTCCGAAGCTATTATGCAAGCCTCTCCATCGTCGAATAACTACTGCAACCCACATCCCTCTGCATCTGCTTACTGCATTCATCTCTTGGTCTCCCTCTCCGGTTCTGGCTCCCCAAACTTCCCACCCATACCAAACTGGTGACCCCTTGATGTCACGGAATGTGTCCTATCAGCCGATCCCTTTTGTTAGTCAAATTGTGCAACAAATTTCTTGTCTCCCCAATTCTGTTCGGTACATCGTCATTTGTTACGTGATCTACGAATTTAATTTTCAGCATTCTTTTGTAACACCACAATTGAGAGAATTCGATTCTCTTCTTGTCTGAAGTGTTTATCGTTCATGCTTCGCGGCCATACATGACTACACTCCATGCCGCGGAGGCGAGATATTTGCCCATATTATACAAGGCATTAAACCAGATGACGGAGCTCAGGTGGTGTTCATTGGACCACCTAGACCGCTTAGCTGTATAAAAGATACCATAGACCAGGGAGGTGCAAGTGAACCTCCATGAACTGCAGTCTCGCGGGACTCATTTCTCGTGACGGAGATGCCTGACTTCGTATTAGATAGACGATTGGATGTGTTTTTGCGAACGGTGTTAAACATGGTAGTGCGGAAGCAAGGTAGAGGGTAAGCTGCTGCTACGCTGTTGGGGACTTTCGAGTTGGTGTGTGGGCTGTTATCCAAGTTTCTGAGTTGATGTCATTCCAACTGCTGCCAAGGAACGAAGGGCATGCTTCTCTTTCCTCGAACCAGCTTATGAACAATAATTGTTTCTGTACATGAGCGTCGTTGTTGTTATTTTAGTGTATTTGAGTTTTCTGGGGTCTCCATTCTCCAGGCGAGGATGGACGCATGGACTACGGCAGAGGGGTAGGGGGTGGGGAGGGATGAGAGATTGTGCCATGTGAAATAGCACAGCTTTGTTCCCTGATGGCAGTGGCTTTGTTCTTGCTCGAGATTGGCCGCTGCGAGAAGTGTGACCGGTGGGAGTGCCCTCATGGTCCTGCTGGGGAAAGGTGTGGATAGTTGCTGACAGTCAGCTGGACTCGATAATGATGATGATGTTATTTGGTTTGTGGGGCGCTCAACTAAGCGCCTGTACAAAGTCCCAGTCTTTTCACTGACCAGTTTCGCCACTTCCTGAAATGATGATAGTATGAGGAGGACAACACTAAATCCAGTCCCAAGGCGGTGAAAATCTCAGACCCGCCCCCGAATCGAACCCGGCACCCCCTGATCCAGAGGGAGCATCGGTAGCCACTAGAGCACAAGCAACGTGAAGTCAGCTGGACTCGAGTAGAATGGACACATCTCATGAAAGCAAGTGTCGTGTCTGTGGAACAGTGACATGACCAGGGCTGGATGTTCGCCATTGCCTTAGAGGAGTCGGTGTCGAGGAGTTGCTTTAGAGACGCGAAGGAAAGCAGGATGCCATATCCAAAGACTGGACAGAGTCGGTCAGTACCAGCAGCACAGGTGTTATGGCAACTACCTGTTGGAGTAGGTGCTGCATGTTCCGATCTCACACACGGCATTGCAGGAGGGCCAGGACGAAGCCAGCAAACTGCAAGGAGTACGATAAGAGTACGTTTGTGTTAATGTTGATTTCTACATGTTCTCGGGTTCAAATTGAGTCAGTGTTAAATGCAAAGGTGCATTAAATGCCGTGACGTCAGTTGTAGCTCTCATTGACCGAAAGTTGTGAGCGCTGACCTGCGATTTTTTGTGGCAGTTGCACATGGGGTGGTGCTAAGTGAATACACTACACGGCTGATTAATCGTAGTACCCGGGGGCATGGGTGTTTGGAAAACCGGTTTATTTTGTTAAACGTACTGTGTTTTTTTATTAACCAGTTCACCAATAACAACTACATACGTCTATAGTAACGTAAATCTGTTTTATTATTACAGAAAGAGGTACAGCAGAGATGTATGGAACACAAAAAATGGTTGAAATGGGTCTGAGCACTATGGGACTTAACAGCTGAGGCCATCAGTCACCTACACTTAGAACTACTTAAACCTAACTAACCTAAGGTCATCTCACACATCCATACCCGAGGCAGGATTCGAAACTGCGACCGAAGCAGCAGCGCGGTTCCGGACAGAAGCGCCTAGATCCGCTCGGCCACAACAGCCGGCGTATGGAATACAGCCAAGTAGACAAAAAAGTGTGTAGTACACAAGGATTTTGCATGTACTGTACGTATCTATACAATTAATGCTCTATAATCCTTGATTTTGCTTTGTCTAATCAAGCCTACTTCCTTTCGAGTAGCTAAGTCACGGCAGTTCTCTGATACTGGTCGCTTCCATCTTGAGCTTCCAACCATGGATTTACAATTCCACTGTCTTGCATGATTTGATGCACTGAATCTACATCTTTGACATTCACTCATTCTTCAACATCTTCTTCATCACATTCATGCCTACGTGTTCTTTTAGCATACTGAGGATTTCGGAATTACCTGTTCAAAATTCTATTCCGGCTTTTTCAAATTCTGTTCCTTTACACTATCCTCCAATCATACAGGACGCTACTTTCAAACCAATATCTTTATGATTTTTTAATAGACTTTCATCTCTCTCTTCTTCAATTTCTAACAGTAACTTCCGCAACAATTCTTTTCTGTTAAACGGTTTGAAAGTCTCAGTAACGTTGATCCATGACCTGTAATAAGGAGGTTACGTTAGCTGCAAGCAACATCACTTTTATTAATTCGTACTTTTCGTTTAAGTTATCACATGCTGGTTAAGTTAGTGTTTTGTCAAGGAACAGTAATGTTTTCGCCCTTCTTCGTTTCTTTAATTGACGAGCTTCTACAGAGGGTTTAGAAACTTAAATTACCATACCATCAAAATCTTACTATCCATCCAGGCGCTCTTTTGTAGGAGACCTAGTAATGTCTTCAGAAAATGCGGTTTCTTATTTACACCACTGAAGCGAGTGGGCAACTGGTGCCTAGCACAAGCATTAGCACAAGCTAAAGCATTATTACGATTCTTACATATTTGAGGATCAGATGCTGCTAATTTACCACGTGAAGGAAGCGTTTTCTTGGGGAAGAATTCCAACAGAGCACAGTTTTGTCAGAATCGTCAATGTCTCCGAGAACATTATTTCTTCCCTCAATTCATGCCTTAGTTTCAGTGTGAACGAATCAGCTACTTAAAAATCAGCAGACAGTCTTTCTCATTGTATTTGAAGCTCAGGAATGCTGTGCCTTCACTTAAAGTGACTTAACCATCCCTTGCTTGCTTCAGACATCGACTGCCTTCCAAGATTTTCATGAAGCTAAATTACCTTTTCACACAGAATGACAACAGAGTTAAGTTCTCGTCATGATCTTTTCTTTCTTTTTTTGAGAAAATAACTTGTAAACAGCATCATCTAGATATCGTGTTCGTGGTGAGCTTCATAGTTTTACGACTTATCGACCCATCACTAGAATCACGCTTACATGTAAAATTCGTGATTCTCGTCTTTTATCTTTTTTTATATACTGAATTTTCCACTTACTAACATTGTAAAATGTCTCCAGATTCACCTTCCTCTAACCATCATGCTTATCTCTGATAGAAAGGGTGACACGATTACCTTACTCGACAAATTTGACGTGAATGATCGTAACAGAGCGCGAACTGTTACACTTGTCGTTAATTTTGCATTATTGCCTCGTGAGTGGGGGGAACAGTAGGTCAGTTAAACAGCTATTCGGCTGACGACTTTCGGACATTGTTGTCAGATCCACTGTTTTGAAGAAGATTTCCTGCTTTTTAAAAATGTCCTGCCCTACTGGTAAAAAACAAATAAAAGGTCAAATCTACTGTTTTTTTTATCAGATTTATGTCTATTCCTTCAAAGTAATTGTCATTTCGTAAAATATCTGTCTATCTGTTGATAAACTACTTATTCTTGAAATATTGAGTTCTGGTCATCCCTCCAGTGAGTTCCTCACCGCTGAGACTTTACCCTTATCAGCTCGAAGTCCTGAGTCAAATTACTCTAAGGTTATTCATTGCATGGACGCTATTTAAAAATCTCTGTTTGTGATATGTGCCTGGGCTATGATAATCCACCGACTCCCATTGCGAGAAGCTAAACAGAAACTTGTTAAAAATATGGGTGTCAATGACTGGTATGCTTGAGATGCTAGGGTGTCAAAGCATTGTACAGCAACAGTAATTGTAAGATGTGTCACTTAGTGTCAGCTCTCTTGAGTTACTGGAATAGCACACAAAAAAAGTTTTCCATCACCCCAGTTCCGGGAACTCATGAAGACAGATGTTGATTGTAGATATTGTATCACAGACACAGCCCCTTT
Source organism: Schistocerca piceifrons (assembly GCF_021461385.2). Lineage (NCBI taxonomy): Eukaryota > Metazoa > Arthropoda > Insecta > Orthoptera > Acrididae > Schistocerca > Schistocerca piceifrons. The sequence continues at coordinate 561,809,393 of NC_060143.1, forward strand.
GACTGTTCAGAGATGTCACTATACCCGCCCATAGGTGTAAACAACCATGCTTGCGCAGCGCCTATTAGACGGAGGAGATCCGACAGCAGATCAGTTCCAGCCATTCCACCAGAAAAGAGGTACACGGCTCGAGTTGTCTGTAGTTCAACCACGTCTAGACGGGCAATACGGCAGTTCGATCCCGTCCGCAATGTTACTTTATGCTAGGAAGGGCTCTCAACAAGGGAAGTGTCCAGGCGTCTCGGAGTGAACCAAAGCGATGTTGTTCTGTCATGGAGGAGGTACAGATAGACAGGAACTGTCGATGACATGCCTCGCTCAGGCCGCCCAGGTGCTACTACTGCAGTGGATGACCTCTACTAAGAATTATGGCTCGGAGGAACCCTAACAGAATCGCCACCATGTACAATAATGCTTTTCGTGCAGCCACAGGACGTCGTGTTACGACTTAAAATGTGCGCAGTAGCCTGCATGACGCGCAACTTCACCCCCGACGTCCATGCCGAGGTCCATCTTTGCAACCAAGACACCGTGCAGCGCGGCACAGATTGGCCCAACAACAAGCCGACTGGACCACTCAGGATTGGCATCACGTTCTCTTCATCGATGAGTGTCGCATATGCCTTCAACCAGACAATCGTCGGAGACGTGTTTGGAGGCAACCCGTTCAGCCTGAACGCCTTGGACACACTGTCCAGCGAGAGCAGCAAGGTGGAGGTTCCCTGCTGTTTTGGGATGGCATTATGTGGGCCCGACGTACGCCGCTGGTGGTAATGGAAGGCGCCGCAATGGCTGTACGATACATGAATGCCATCCTACGACCGATAGTGCAATCATATCCACAGCATATTGGCGAGGTATTCGTCTTGATGGACGACAATTCGAGCCCCCATCGTGCACATCTTGTGGATGGTCTTCAGGATAGAGTGGCCAGCATGTTCTCCAGACATGAGCCCTATCGAACATGCCTGGGATAGATTGAAAAGTGCTGTTTATGGCCGACGTGATCCGTGAATCACTCTGAGGGTTCTACGCCGAATCGCCGTAGAGGAATGGGACAATCCTGACCGACAGTGCCTTGATGAACTTGTGAATAGTATGTCACGACCAATATACTCATGCATCTATGCAGACGGACGTGCTACTGGGTATTAGAGGTACCGGTGTGTACGGCAATTTGGACCATCACCTCAGAAGGTCTCGCTACATGGTGGTACAACCAGCAGTGTGTGGTTGTCATGAACAAGAAGAAAGGGAGGAAATGATGTTTATGTTGATCTGTATTCCAGTTTTCTGTACAGGTTACGTAACTCTCGGAACCGAGGTGATGCAAAACTTTTTTTGATGTGTGTAAGATAGTAGGGTTGGAAGACGTAAATAATATAATGGGTCAACAACAACTGCATTTCACTATTGAAGTTAAGATGCATTGGTTCACTGTCAGTTGCGTGTAGTGTATATTTCTAGCTTGACAGTTTGTGTGCAAAGGTTCGATACTTTATATTGGTGAAAGTTAAATGTGAAAGGAGCTCGGAAAAAAGCAAAGAAGAAAGTATGGTAGTTGAGTGGTAGCTGATATGTTAGTGAGTAGGAAGCAGCTAGCAGAAGCCAGGCAAAAAGTAGCCACTAATGATTTGATATAGTTTTCTGATATAAACAAGGGAATATTTTCTGGTATAATTACTTTGTTATATGCATAACTTTTGAGGGCCATATAATCGGGCACTATTCACGCCAAAGTCATATTTCGCCCCCTCTGTTCCACTCGCTGATTGCGCGAGGGAAAAAAGACTGTATGAACGCCTCAGTACGAGCTCTGATTTCCCTTATCTTTGAATGGTGATCATCGTGCGATATGAAAGTTTGTGGTAATAATATATGCTCTACATCCTTGGCGAAGATCTGATTTTGGAATATAGTGAGCAGCCCCTACCGTTTAACGCGTTGTCTATTTGCAAGTGTGTCCCACTTCAAACATTCTATGAGATTTGTAAGGCACTCGCGATGGCTAAATGTACCAGTCACGGATCTTGCCGCTCTTCTTTGGACCTTCTCAATCTGTTGAATAAGACCCAACTGGTAAGGGTCCCATAAAGACGAACAATATTCTAAGACTGGACGAACTAAAGTATTGCAAAAAATTTCCTTTGTTGAAGGACTGCATCGCTTCAGGATTCTTCCAATAAACCGCAATCTAGAGTCCGCATTACCCGTTACTTGTGTAACTTGTGTAATCTGATCGTTCCATTTGAATTCAGTTCCTATAGTCACACCCAGATACTTGACGGATGTTACTGTTTTCAAAGCGTACGAGTACATTAATTGGGACTTTCGCTTTGTTAAACGCATTAGGTTACACTTACTAATATTGAGAGGTAACTGCCAGTCATTACACCACGCATTTCTTTTCTGCTAATCCTCATAGATTTGTACATAACTTTCGTGTGATACTACTTTCCTGTAGACTACAGCATCATCGGCAAACAATCTAATGCCGCCGTCAGTACCATCAACCAGATCGTTTATGTAGATCGTGAAAAGCAGCGGACCTATTATGCTGCACTGGCGCACATCCGAAGCCACGCCTGTTTCCGCTGAAGTCACCCCGTTCAGGACTGCTCCCTGTCTGTTAGAAAACTTTCTATCCAACGGCATATTTCATAGGATTGACCGTAAGCGCGCACTTTTTGGAGCAAGTGACATTGTGGGACTGAGTCCAACGCTTTTCGAAAGTCGAGGAATATGGCAGCAACATCGGAGCCGGTATCTAGAGCCTACTGTATATCATTCACAAAGAGGGCCAGCTGGGTTTCCCATGACTGCTGTTTCCTAAAGCCGTGCTAGTTTCTGGGGAGGAGCTTCTCAGAGTCTAGAAAGGTCATTATGTCTGAACACAAAATATGTTCCATGATTCCACAACAAATCGATGTCAGTGAAATTGGCCGGTAATTATGTGCATACGATTTTCTATCCTTTTCATAGATTCCTATGACCTGGGCTTCTTCCAGTCACGTGGAACTTTCCGCTGTTCCAATGATCTCTGATAGTTGATGGATAAACTGGTGCTATATTTGTAGCATAGTCAACACAAAAACTTACAGGGATACCATCTGGGCCAGATGCTTTCCTGGCTTCTAAGGATCTTAACTGTTTTACAATTCCAGATATACTAAACACTAAGTCTGCCATCCATGCGTTTGGTCGATAATTGAAAGGCGGTTGGTGATGCAGTCCTCTACAGTAAACGAGTTTTTGAAAGCCAGGTTTATAATTTTGGCCTTCTGTTTATCATCATGCGTTACATAACCCATACTGTCAGCAAGATACGGTATTGAATTATTAGTAGCGTTCATAGATTTTACGTACGACCAAAATATTTTGGAGTTAACATTGCTTCCAAATTCGTTAAAAGAATCTCTCATTGACCTTTTGAGAGCCGCTTTCATTTCGCATAATTTCTGTTCGTCACCGGGGGGGCAGCGACTATGTTTAAAACGCCTGTGTAAAATTGTCTGCTTTCTCCTTTCCCCCCACTATACTTTTGCTAGGCGCATATTTCTCTAGCACGTGGTGGACAATATCTTTAAATTCCGACCATAGATGCACAGTATCTTCGTGTTCAGTGGTGAATGCTTGGAGCTGAGTATGAAGATATTCATTAATGACACTTTTATTTGCTTTCCCAAACAAGAAAACTCCAAGCTCTCTCTCTCTCTTTTTTTTTTTTTTTTTTTTTTTTTTTGCAACGTCCGCTGACATACAAGTTACAACTACATTATGGTCGTTAATGCCTTCCTCTAGATTAAATTCATCAAATAGATCAGGTCTGTTTGTCGCCTAGATATGTAATGTGTTTACATCTCGTGTTGGTTTTGTAACCAGTTGCTCAAGGTTGAATGTTGAGCGCGCTCCTAGAATAACTTCACACGAGTCTTTGCTTTTGCCCCCTGTGATAAACGTGTAATTTTCACAGATGGACCCCAGATTAAAGTCTTCACCTATAACTAATGGATAATTTGGATATTTATTTCCTGTGTACTCTAGACTTTCCCTGAAATGTTATGCGACGTTTGTTGCGGATGCTAGTGGTCCATAAAAACATCCTAGTGCAATGGTCACTCCTTGCCTGATTGACAGCTTTATCCAGACTATTTCACAGTCCCACCCAGTATCGATCTCAGCTGTGTTTACACAGCTTTAACTGCAATGAGCACACATAGGATCAGCCCTATCTTGATAAACATTGTCCAATCCGAGTTCAAAATTTCACTGCTATTTATGTCAGGTTTCAGCCAGCTTTCACCACCTAATACAATATTGGCATTACTACTGTTTATTTTGGAGACTAACTAGGGATCTTGCAACAAACACTTCGACAATTTACTAACATGAGCTTTAGCATATTTCAAGCCTTTGTAATGACTTGTTCAGGCGAACTAGCAATTTTTACAGTTGGCACACCCACATCAGATCCGTGAACCGATAATTTTTCAGGCTAACGATTTGTTTCCCGTGGGGAGGAACCTAATCTAAAAAAAAAAAAAAAAAAAAAAAAAAACAAGTGACGCCACCAGTACTGTGCTACCCATGTAGCTGCTTCCTGTGTGTAGTGCACCCCTGACCTATCGAGGGGCGACCTACAACCTTCCACCCCGTAGCGTAGGTCGAGGGATCTACAACCATTTTCGTCACAGAGTCGACTTAGCCTCTGGTTTAGATTCTCCACTCGACTCCAAACCAGAGGACCCCAATCCACCCTGGGTACGATGCTGCAAATCGTCAGATTGACTTCCATTTCCAGAGAGATGGGGGCCGCCTTCGCCAATTTAGCCAGCCGTCGAAAGGACCCAAGGATATCCTTTGCATCGTTGGTGCCTAAATGCGCCGCAGTCTGCATCTGTCTGCAGCCCACACTCTCAATAGCCGCCGGAAGAGCCACTTCCACATCCCGGACAAAGCCCCCAGGCAAACACACCGAGTGAACGTCGGATTTCTTCCCCACACTAGCCGCTATGTTCCTGAGGGGCTCCATGACCCTCGCAACATTGAAGCTCCCAATAACTAACAAATCCCTGTCCGTACGTGCCTGTCCGGACCTTGCTGAAGGAGCAGCCACCATCCTGGTACATTCTGATCCGGCTCATCCTCCCACTCCCCCAACATTAGATAGAACACTGAATCGATTACGAAAGTGCATGAGATTTGGCAGGAGCCTGCATCCCCCATGCAGCCTTCGGTTTGAGTCTCGAGGCCTCGACACAGTTCCCCACCCACTCTGAGGTGAGAGTGGGCCAGCTGGCTCAGTCGCACCTGAGGTCGGCTCAATGGCAGAGAGTTGTGACCCCCCCCCCCGCCCCCCGCCCCCACCCCCGCCCCCACCCCCGCCCCCCGCCTGCATATCAGGCACAGCAGAGGCTGCCCCAGGCACCCCATTCCCACCACACCTCAAGGTGGTGCTCTGGAGCCTGTTGACTATGGCCAACTAAACTTCCAGCTGTGTTTGGACTGTGGCCAACTCCTCCTGCATCCGCACACAGCAGACGCAGTTCCTATCAATCTAGCTAATATGTGAATTATTATAAGAAACTTAAGGAAACCTATGCCACACAAGGTTAACAGCTGCACTCTAGTTGCCAGAAAGGACACTCAACAATGAAAAACAATAAAATGTGTGGTAGATGCTAGATCTGGTGCTTATTTTCCTGCTAGGGACTATCTAGTGAATACTGAAGAAAAAAAACAGTGACCTACAGTAAACTGTTTGAGGCAATCTAGTGAATATTACTAAAGAATTAAACAGTAGCCTATGGTAAGCTACACTTACTATTATCTCTGGCATTTATAATGTAAACAAACGATTAGGTACACGCGAAGATGACCAAATAAAACCATTAAAACTGCTACCTTCAATGTATCAAGTCTTCACAAATAAACGTAAATACTGAGTAATGTACACTGACAGATGCAGGTACAAAACAAAACCTTTAGCTAACAATAAGAATTCAGAATGTAAAGCACAATAACGAACTCCACTTTTATAGGAACCGATAGGCTTACAGTACACTATCACTGAAGCCCACAACAAGCTAAGGAACTTAAGGCGACGGTGAGGTGAGTTTTAGCTTTCTGCTAACTAAACTGTATGTAGGAAGGGCTCAGAAGTTATATTATAACACTGATTTACTCAGATAATGCAGTTTACCATGTATTTTACGTTTGCTTAACTGTTAATGCTCACAGTTTGCGCTAGTCAAACGTATACAAGTGAAGTTAGAATTCACAGTTAGTATCACTTTTCCTAACAAAATGTGGAATGTCATACTGTTAAGTGGGCTCATACTGGAATGTGTTTTGGAAATCTGATTCGATTTCGTAATAAGTGAGTCATACCCTCTCAACTCGTAAAGTTTCTTTTTGTTTCCTGCTCCACTTCTGGGTAGTTCACTCTTTTTCCCAGGCAATAACAATACGAATGTTTTCCCAATTTGTATGATACGCCTCGTGCGGGACTGTGGTCACCATACTCAATGTGCACTTGCTTTTTCTAATTTAACTTTTTTGTTCCCTGAGGTGTGTTTGATATTATATTTGACTAAATGTTTTAGTTTTGAATGATGACTTATTGACGAGGAGAAGAAGAGTGTAGGCTCAAAATGAGATACGGATAAAAGTTTAACTTTCACCCAATCATATTTTGGAAAAATTTCGAGATACTGATCAAAATTTTTTAACTATATGTTTGTTAATTTCTTGGAAACTTCCACAACATAGTGGGGTGAATATTTTCCATCTATCTTTAACTCGTTTCTAACCAGGTTTATTAGATAACAGCAGTTCACAAAAACAATGTTCAAACGTGTGTGAATTCCTAAGGAACCAAACTGCTGAGTTCATCGGTCTCTAGACTTACACACTGCTTAAACTAAATTATGGTAATAACAACACACACACCCATGGCCGATGGAGGACTCGAACCTCCGGCTGTAGGGACCGCATAATCCGTGACATTGCGCCTCAAACAGCCCGGCCACTCCGTGCTGCAGCTGTTTGTAGTTTCCTGCCTAAAATCCTTAACTGATTCAGTGTGAGCACTACGCCCAGTGGCACATTCGCCGCCTGGTGTTCTCAACTTATGAAGACAGCTTTCTGGTACTTGCATGGATGGTGGTACTGGTTTGTAGTTCCGACGTGTGATGAAGTAGGCTTCATGAAGAAGGTTAAGGTGTGCGGATGAGCTAATTATTCTATTGCAAGACTGTAATAGAGGTCTTCGCAAAGTGAACTGAAGAACAGCTAACGCAACGTACTGTGGTCATCGATACTCAGGGATACGTCTGTAGGCCGGCTGGAATGACCGAGCGGTTCTAGGCGCTACAGTCCGGAACCGCGTGACCGCTACGGTCGCAGGTTCGAATCCTGCCTCGGGCATGGGTATGTGTGATGTCCTTAGGTTAGTTAGGTTTAAGTAGTTCTAAGTTCTAGGGGACTGATGACCTCAGAAGTTAAGTCTCATAGTGCTCAGAGCCTATTTGATACGGCCGGCCGAAGTGGCGTCTAGGGACAGTCCGCCTTTAGCCGCGGAGCAGCTCGGACTTGTTTACGTCCCGGCTGCGAACGTTCGCGGAAGAAGCGGTGTTTACACCGTCGTTACTCGCGTGTGTTACTGTTTGAATTGAACGCACTGGCACACAATTTCCGAAAAACCACGATACAGTTCACGTTCTGTAACGAGTATGCAAGACCGAAGGCTTTCGAAATCGAACGTTTCTTGAGGGACGAAGTGCATCTTAATTACACGGAGATTATTGGAATTCATTTATCAGTCGTGAGCAGCACTCTTTACGTAAAGATGATTGACGACGCAGCATGCGATAGGATCATTGAAGCCGCCAAACGAGGATTCCAGTTCCGACACTCCGATGGTCATATTGGCGAAGTTTTAGTCGCTCATTCGGGCCTGGGAGTGCGTACGGTTCGAGTCTTCGAGCTGCCTTTCGAGGTACCCGAATCATTGGTCACTGAATCACTCCAGTCATATGGCAGAGTTATTAGTCATACGGCCGAACGTTGGGCAAGTTTTAGCACGTATCCAGTGCTCAATGGTGTCGGACAGGTGCGAATTTCCCTTACGAAGCATGTGCCATCGTACATAAACATCGGCGGCTGTAGAGCTATTGTTATCTATGATGGACAGCGCTGGACATGCTCCGGGTGTGGTGGTGAAGGACATCTGCGATCTGCGTGTATGCAGAGGAGACTGGTGCAAATCCCCAGCGGAGACTTCCAGAATCCGACTACACCAACGTCACTGCCGATGACTTACGTGACGGCGCTTCGCGGGGAGGTGACGCCGAGGTCGGAACACCCTATCGAACCGACGCCGCAGTTGACTGAGGAGCCGTAGGACCCCACTGAAGAAGGAATGGCTCCGACCAACCTCCAATCTCAGACACTACAGGCGGTGCAGAAAGAGGATGACAGCATCCCAGTAGGCATGGAAGCTGAAGTGGAACGGCCCCAGGGCATTGTGGCGGCGGCGGGAACGCAGGAGATACAAGATTCGCCAACACCAGAGGCCGAGGTTAGAGCCCGCAAACAACGCTCGCCAAAACGCTGCAAGAAGCGCCGACTAAACTCTGCGGTGACGCTCCCTTCTCTTCTTGGGAGCCCAGATGAGTCTAACTCTATGGACCTGTCTGACTTGGAACCACAAGCTTCGGATGTCGCACACCATATGACTTCGGACGGTGAAAAGATGTCATGTCGTTCAGATGACGCATCCGCTCAGGGGCCTGATACCCCTTCTGCGGCGGAGTCTAATGCTGCGAAAGAACAACAGATGCCACACATCAATGCCGCACTGGAAAATTTGGAGCATCCCAATAATATCAGATGGTATGAGCAGGACGACGAAATCACCGATGCGGACCATTCTATTGGTGGGGACTTGCATCCGTCCGCATCTCAAGACACCTAATGCCGCAGGGACACGTCCGTCGGGCGACCCTCTGCGGATGTGCAAAGGGACTATCGATACGGTGAAACTATGTCATTTTAACATCATGTGGAGATGACAGCTACTCGACCCCAGGCATACAGAATAGGGACAGTGAATGTAAATACCATTACATCGCCTGTGAAACAGCAGTTGTTTAGGGACATGATATTCGCGTCGGATGTGGATATACTGATGGTGCAGGGAATTTACATTCCTGAGTTCCAGGAAGTACATGGATACATCACCTACACCTTGCCGCACTCGAACAACGACAGTGGAACGGCGATATTGGTCCGGGACGGGATTCCGGTTCGCGACCTGGCTTATCTACCTTCGGCACGAGGACTGGCGATAACTGTTAATGGAATTCGCATTCTCAATGTTTATGCCCCTTCCGGCACAGATAACAGACGGGCGCGTGCGAGATATTATTCGGAAGAGATTGTGCCCTTATTTACCGGCAGATCCGATCATTTCATTATAGGTGGTGACTTCAATTGTGTTTTAGCCCAAAAAGACCAGACTCCACATTACAATACCTGTCGTGAATTGCACGTGCTATGCCGGAATCTGGAGTTAAGCGACACCTGGGACTTGATGTATAGGAACCGTGAGGGCTATACTTTTTTTACCAGTCACTCGGCGAGCAGACTCGATCGAATATATGTTTCGGTTGGCCTACAGGATAAGGTGGTCGACGCGGAACGATGGCCTGCGGCATTTACTGATGATCTGGCTTACATTTGTACCATATCACTCCCTAGGCAAAGTGTGTGGAGAAGCCGTGGGACATGGAAGCTCAATTCGTCACTTTTGGCGGACCTCGAATGTCGTCAGAGAGTCGAGGAGGTATGGACCACATGTCAACGCCGTCTACCAACATATACCTCCGTGCTTCAATGGTGGCTAGAGTGTACTAAGCCGGCAATAAGAAGAGCTCTAATACAGTATGGTCGGGATAAGACGAGATGGCAAAGAGACACTCTTGATTACTATTACGCCATACTTCGTGAGCTGTCATTCCAGGTGCCGTCTGCAGAACATCATGCGGAAGTTCATCGTGTCAAGGCACAAATCCCATCGATCACGCGACGACGACTGGGTGGCATCCCAATACGGGCAAGATGTCTCGACACCATCACTGGGGACCGTACCTCGATGCACCATGTGTCGTGGGAACACAAACGTTACCGCCGGGCATTGGTAACAGTGCTCCACGGTTTAGATGGCCGTCAACTGACAACACAACAGGACATTGCAAAAGAATTTTTAGGGCATTTCCGCCATCTCTATGCCGGTACACCGACAGACCGTCGGGTGGGGGAAGAGATACTTCAGCATCTGCAAACGACACTGACAGAGACGGATAAGGCAGCGCTTATGGAGCCACTCACAGAACACGATATAAAGGCGGCACTCACAAAAGGAGCGGCCCATAAATCACTAGGGCCAGATGGGATTACGCTAGAGTTTTATCGAGAATTCGTAGACATGATGATGCCACAGTTGGTGTCGATGTACAATGAGGCGATGCGTCCGGACATGCGCCTACCGTCGGATTTTGTGACGGGCTTTCTTCTTCCCATCCCGAAGATGATGGGGAGTCTCAGTGTTAATCAATATCGGCCTCTCACTATGCTAAACACCTACTATAAAATCTTTGCACGACTCCTAGCGTCTCGTCTCAAGCTGGCGATATCCAGGACAATATCCCCTGATCAGGCTTGCCTAGGGGTGCAAAGCAACATCTCCTCGGCGTTAAGTGAATACCGTGACGTTATCGCCCTTTCGGAAACGTGTAAAATGCGAGCAGCGATGATATCTGTGGACTTCGATCGTGCGTTCGACAGGATAAACCATGACTTCTTGTCGTTAGTCATGAGCCGAATGGCGATTCCACCTGTCTTCATCTCCTTCGCTATGAGGTTCATACGAGGGGCTACATCGAAGGTGATTGTAAATGGTCGGGAAGCGGGTTCGATTCCTATTAACAACTCAGTCGGACAGGGGTGCCCACTCTCCATGATGCTGTTCGCGATAGCACTTGAGCCGCTGATGTGTGTTATGAGGCGCTCACTAACTGGGATAGCGCTTAATGAGAACTCTTTCGCTTGTCGCGCATATGCGGACGACCTGATCCTTCTCGTCCGATCAGGATATGAAGTGCGTCAGGCTGTTGAACATCTAGACTCTTACGGGACGGCGGCAGGCAGTGTCGTTAACATGACGAAATCCAAAATTATGCACATTGGACGGGGTCTGGAAGACATACCGGGACCGTTTCAGACGGTGGAATCGCTGAGATGTCTGGGGATCACATTTACCCGTTCACTACGGCGGTCAGCGGCGGCGAGTTATCGGCGGCTTCTGCAGAATGTTCGTCTGACGATACGCAACAACTCACTGAGAGCCTTTGACATGATCCAGCGTGTGGCATACACTAACGTGCACATAGCGTCACGACTGCCCCATTTGGCACAGATCCTACCAATACCGAAGCGTATTGCACACCGCCTATTGGCTGCCTTTGGTTACTATGTTAGTACTGGGATGTTATTTAAGATCAAATATGACACGTTAACGCTACAGTTCCGGAACGGAGGACTCAACCTCACAAACGTGCGAAACAAAGCTCTGGCGCTTTACATGTGAGCGATGATACGAAATTGGCAACAAGGAAAGTACACCATAACGTCAGCTCTGATAGAAGTACTTGTTCCGCCTTCGTACGAACCCCCTATTGCGGTGGGCAATATTTCGCCTTCTCTTGCACACATTGCCTCATTTGTTGTTGATTACAGTTATGTTCGTCTGATAGTACCTTCGACGAGAATACCCACGACTCGGGAGATCTATAGGTGCTTGATGGATCAACATGGCCGCAACTTAATGGAATTCAAATATCCGTCGAGAACGTGCAACCACATTTGGTGTGCAGTGCATACTCCATTACTGTCAACAGCAGCGAGATCGATGTGGTTGCCGGCTGCGGTGGTCTCGCGGTTCTAGGCGCGCAGTCCGGAACCGTGCGTCTGCTACGGTCGCAGGTTCGAATCCTGCCTCGGGCATGGATGTGCGTGATGTCCTTAGGTTAGTTAGGTTTAAGTAGGTCTAAGTTCTAGGGGACTAATGACCACAGCAGTTGAGTCCCATAGTGCTCAGAGCCATTTGAACCATTTTTGAATCGATGTGGTATATTCTTATAAACCGTAAACTTGTGACCAGGAGTCGATTACATACAATTCATATGGTCGATTCTCCTCTTTGCACAAACTGTGGCCTGAAGCAACGGAAGAACATGGTTTAGTGTGTGGCGCAGCGAGGGATGTCTGGATGCTGACGCGTCGAATACTGGCCTTCCTACGGCGCACTACCTACACAGAAATCACATCGGATGTACTCTCTCTACCGGACAAGACCTTTTTTCCCAAACAAAAGACGTATGCGGTCAATTGGATCGCTGGACATGCGACGAAATATTTGTTTTCGTACGATATTAAGTCCGTGATGGATTATTGGATATATTTACAAGAACAACACGAGCTCATACGGAGTCATACGAAATACAGGACTTACTTTTCCAATTTTTTAGGCAGTGTTTTTCACAATCCGCCCTACAGCTGGGGTGTCCCAGAACTGAGAAGACTCCTGCAGCAGAACGACTAGAGACAGTACTGTGCGGTTCAATTAAATTGGCACATGGCACACTGTGGAGAAAACTGGCCCCTACCTGTTGGCGCCAGTTATGATTGGGTTATGTTTACGTGGAAAAAAAAAAGATGGTAACCACCGAAACCGCCTCAGATAATGGTCCTTCGAATGGTCGACGCAGGAGAAATACATGCCGCCCACATTGGCAGATATGGTCAAGATTATATGGCTTGCTGCCAGATTTATGATGCGACACCGCGTGCTGCAGGGATTGTGATGCAGAAGATAACTTCATTTTCACTCCCGCCCGTGACTAGGATTGTCATTTACTTTATTGATGTCAAGAAAAAAGAAAAAAAAAGAGGGTGGCCTTTACGTTGATTTTATATTTTATGGTTTCCAAATTGTTTTTGCTGTCTAGATACTTCCCATAGGACAGCACAATTGTACAAATAAAGATTGTTTGTTTACCCTGCCTTCCGGTTACCAGAAAAAAAAGTGGTCGCGTTGTTGGACCATAAAGCGAAGAAACCGCGTTTTTTATTTACTTTTTCTTTAAAAAAAAAGCTCTGTGGCAACGTGCTAACCTGGAAAAAAAAGGGTACTGAGATGGCAGAACACTTGCCCGCGAAAGGCAAAGGTCCCGAAAAAAAAAGGGTAGCGTCTAAAAAAAAAAGTGGCCTTGCGGTTAAAGGCGCTGCAGTCTGGAACCGCAAGACCGCTACGGTCGCAGGTTCGAATCCTGCCTCGGGGATGGATGTTTCTGATGTCCTTAGGTTAGTTAGGTTTAACTAGTTCTACGTTCTAGGGGACTAATGACCTCAGCAGTTGAGTCCCATAGTGCTCAGAGCCATTTGAACTATTTTTGAACCCATTTGATACGTCTGTATGCCACTTTTCCAACATTGTTAGGCGATAGCTATTAAACTGCTCTCCGCTGTTCTCCCCTTATTACGGATATACACTCCTGGAAATTGAAATAAGAACACCGTGAATTCATTGTCCCAGGAAGGGGAAACTTTATTGACACATTCCTGGGGTCAGATACATCACATGATCACACTGACAGAACCACAGGCACATAGACACAGGCAACAGAGCATGCACAATGTCGGCACTAGTACAGTGTATATCCACCTTTCGCAGCAATGCAGGCTGCTATTCTCCCATGGAGACGATCGTAGAGATGCTGGATGTAGTCCTGTGGAACGGCTTGCCATGCCATTTCCACCTGGCGCCTCAGTTGGACCAGCGTTCGTGCTGGACGTGCAGACTGCGTGAGACGACGCTTCATCCAGTCCAAACATGCTCAATGGGGGACAGATCCGGAGATCTTGCTGGCCAGGGTAGTTGACTTACACCTTCTAGAGCACGTTGGGTGGCACGGGATACATGCGGACGTGCATTGTCCTGTTGGAACAGCAAGTTCCCTTGCCGGTCTAGGAATGGTAGAACGATGGGTTCGATGACGGTTTGGATGTACCGTGCACTATTCAGTGTCCCCTCGACGATCACCAGTGGTGTACGGCCAGTGTAGGAGATCGCTCCCCACACCATGAAGCCGGGTGTTGGCCCTGTGTGCCTCGGTCGTATGCAGTCCTGATTGTGGCGCTCACCTGCACGGCGCCGAACACGCATACGACCATCATTGGCACCAAGGCAGAAGCGACTCTCATCACTGAAGACGACACGTCTCCATTCGTCCCTCCATTCACGCCTGTCGCGACACCACTGGAGGCGGGCTGCACGATGTTGGGGCGTGAGCGGAAGACGGCCTAACGGTGTGCGGGACCGTAGCCCAGCTTCATGGAGACGGTTGCGAATGGTCCTCGCCGATACCCCAGGAGCAACAGTGTCCCTAATTTGCTGGGAAGTGGCGGTGCGGTCCCCTACGCCACTGCGTAGGATCCTACGGTCTTGGCGTGCATCCGTGCGTCGCTGCGGTCCGGTCCCAGGTCGACGGGCACGTGCACCTTCCGCCGACCACTGGCGACAACATCATTGTACTGTGGAGACCTCACGCCCCACGTGTTGAGCAATTCGGCGGTACGTCCACCCGGCCTCCCGCATGCCCACTATACGCCCTCGCTCAAATTCCGTCAACTGCACATACGGTTCACGTCCACGCTGTCGCGGCATGCTACCAGTGTTAAAGACTGCGATGGAGCTCCGTATGCCACGGCAAACTGGCTGACACTGACGGCGGCGGTGCACAAATGCTGCGCAGCTAGCGCCATTCGACGGCCAACACCGCGGTTCCTGGTGTGTCCGCTGTGCCGTGCGTGTGATCATTGCTTGTACAGCCCTCTCGCAGTGTCCGGAGCAAGTATGGTGGGTCTGACACACCGGTGTCAATGTGTTCTTTTTTCCATTTCCAGGAGTGTATTTTCGTGGCATACAAGTTGCCAGTTTAGTACTTATTACTTGAATATTCATATAAATGCATGTAATCTTTCTCCAGCATAACTCTTTATACCAGCAAGTAATTTACTTTCAGACAAACATGCAAAAACGGTCGCTTTCTTTCTGTTACATGCAAGGAATCAGATGTTATTTGTGGGCCAACTTCTAAATTCGAGACTAGCTTTCCGAGTGACCGATGGAATGAATTCCCCTGTTATCGGTACTTTTTATTTTACGCTTTAGTTACTATTCTGGAGAAACACGACGATAGCGGTTAAATGACGTTTCACGCATTGTCGGTACAGCACTGTGGTGTAGCCAGAAGCGATCGCCGCGCTATGATCTTTGTCCTACGTCACGCTCTCAACAATGGGATATCGCTCTACGTCAGCAGGTCGTTTCCTAGCAACATTGCGATACTGCTTCGTAACGAGCGATCTCGTGTTGAAGCGTCTCGTGCTATTTCGTTGGTGTCTTGTGATATTAAGAGAGTTGTAAGAGAGGATACGAACTTTCTGAGTTTGTTAGATCCTTTGAAGTTTCGAATACAGACACAGGAAGTCAGTGTCACACCAGGCGCAGCTGAGGAGCAGGGGTAAGTGACCAACCCTGATATTTTCTCAGTCATAGCATATTTACACAAAGGTCATCTGTTGTCGTAATTCACTACTAAGTGCTACTGCTTGCCACTGTTACCTGGGTTAAGCAATACATGTAAAAGGTGCATCGCTATGTTCACATGTTTAGTCGTACCAGCTACATTTTTTCGTAGTCTCTGGTTACTTCCAGATATACGAAGTAATGTACGCGCACGTTGTCGTATCTATACTATCTGGTAGCAATGTGTGACATTTGTAAAGGGATCTGACATTTTGATGTAGCACATCTGTGTACATCTCCTCGTGTTCTGTACAGCTAGATAAGATTTTTGTTTTCATAAACCAGTGGCAAACAGGTATCGTTCTACTTATTACGCAGATAGTTCAACATTTTCTTCAAATGCAAATAGCTTATTTCGTGCTACTTGATTCAGCAGCAGTAGAGAAAAGTGATTAAAAGGGCGTCATAAGTGCAAGCTGATGTTTTCCGTATCGTCCTGCCTTTGTAATCGGTTCGCGAGAATTATAACGGGGAATCATGAGACAAATGTAGATCGCCAATACGATTTTCACTCGTAATTTCCCTAGATTGGTAAATGAAATTAGATGATACTTCGTTTCACTCGCAGCAATTTAAGCTTCGTTCTTACGTCACTGCCTAAGGACATCTTCGACAATCGTGACCCGTTTCGAAACAACAGTCTGATATTTATGGCAACCAAGACTATAATTCAGATTTAGGCTCTGTTCTTAGGTCCCAACTTATCCTTCGGTCCAAACTTAATTGCAACCTTCGAAATCTTGGCATATGCGAAGGAAAACAGGCAAATATTTGTGATAACGACAACTACAACATTGAGCGAGTTTCATTAGCTATCGTATACAATCATTTAATTCCCTATGACACCTGATAACGGAGTCTTAACAGCAATACATATCGAAAATGTGTCCAGAACATAAACATACTTTAGCCAAAAAAGTGTGTAATTAATTTTATTTGTAGCTGAAACTTAGGTAGTTACTGTTTATTATGCATTTGTTTGTGCTACGTGACTGTGTGAAGAAGAAATATTATTATTTTTTTAATGTTTGAAGGAAGATTTCTGCAGTCAGCAGCGTTGTGTTGGCAAACTTTCTCTGGGGGCTGATAAAACGCCAAAGTATTCTCGCAGCTAATAGGAGCGTTGTCGGGAAAAGACACAAACCTGGATTCGGTTTTCACGCGAAAGCACGTTTTTGATATTTCTCGCAGTTTAAGTCTTTGTTGCTTGATTCTTAAACGTGCATCAATTTTCTGTCGCCCAAATACTTTATTGCTCCATATTTTTGTGCTGATACCTCATGAACGGTGAGGACTTCTTGAAGATATCTTCTGAGTCGGTACGTCCATCGTAGGTGGAGTAAGCAGATCAATCCGTTCGGCTCTCCCGGTGCTCTTGCAGATTAATTGGGCCATTGCCCACTGATAAAACCGAGCGAGAAACAGCTGAGTTTCCTCTGCTATTGGGGCAGAAATGTCACACTCCCTGAGAGTCGGACGATCACAGAGCTTTTATTTGTCTCAAATTTAGATGCTATCGCACTTTTCCCAAGTTCCCAAGACTGACAAATGAAGACTTACATACTGAACGAGAAGGAAGTTTGAGAGAAAATGCATAATGCTTAACTACAACTCATTTGTCGTGGAAAATTATTGTAACAATCAATTTGAAAGGAAGTCTGTAATACTAAAGATCGGCATTTCATGTGCGGTATTAGGATTGATTTTGTATTCCTCGGTGAAAAATAGTTGTCAGACGATATGATATGTTTACACGCTATTAGCCTACAGATAAATCGATGTGGAGGTTTGGAAGATGGCTGACGAGCTCTAGGATGCCTACCTAACAAATTTCTGGCATCGTTTCTCAGTCAGACGATATGATATGTTTAGACGCTATTAGCCTAGAGATAAATCGATGTGGAGGTTTGGAAGATGGCTGACGAGCTCTAGGATGCCTACCTAACAAATTTCTGGCATCGTTTCTCAGTCTAAGCGATCGATATCCTGATTAGCGAGCTATTTTATCATCTACGAAGGGGATGTGTTATCTGTATAGACCAGTGGTTCCCAACGTGAAGGGCGCGATCCATCCCCCAGGGGGTGGTTCAAATGGCTCTGAGCACTATGGGACTTAACTTCTAAGGTTATCAGTCCCCTAGAACTTGGAACTACTTAAACCTAACTAACCTAAGGACATCACACACATCCATGCCCGAGGCAGGATTCGAACCTGCGACCGTAGCGGCCGCGCGCTTCCAGACTGCAGCGCCTTTAACCGCTTGGCCACCACGGCCGGCCCCCAGTGGGTGGGATCACATTTATGAAAATTACAGTGTCCAGCATCCACAGTATGTTGTGTGTTATGAGCGTCCAAAAAGTCATTGTAAAAGAGCTCGACTGGTATTGGAAAATAAACCAAAAGGGTTTTTTGTTGGGAACTTTAATTCTGTACATTGAATGAAACTTGACTCTACTGAAACTGTCAGCAGGAAAATGAGAAAGTTATGGGAGCATCATATGAAATTTCTCCCTTAATTGCAAAAACAAAATAGCCTCACACTATTGGTGAGACGTTAATCAAATCTTTCATTCTTAAAACAACCCGAAATGTTACGGTGAAACTTCAGGGTGACACAGAAAAACGGGAACATTTCAACTATCCAATGAATCTATGAGTGATGAAGGAAATGAATTGCATTCATAGTAATTGAAACCTTAAAACTTTATAATTTACGAACCATTGATGGCATTTATCATTCTTTTTAAATACGTCATTTAGATGGCGTGCACCTGTACGAATGAATACATTCGTGAAATCTGCTGTTGAGATTCCTCATTGACCACTGCAACATCTCAAGTGGGATACTGTGAATTGCATCCTGAATTCTCTATTTTAACTCATCCAGAGTTCTTGACCGGGTTGTGTAGACTTTTCTCTGACGATCTAGGAGCCATGGAATGTTACCGAATCGTGAGATCACACGGTTGCCAAACAATTCACGCAAATATGCCATTGATTGCCGTGGAGAGAGTGATGTCGCTCCCTCCTGTTGAAACCAGACTTCCTGGACGTTTGGAAAGTTGTTCAATGCAGGTGTAAGGGGACTTCGTAACATCTCCACGTAACGATCGGCATTGATAGTTACTTTGTTCCCTGTTCATTTGCGAAAAAATACGGTCCATTAATCCCATGTGATGAAACAGCACACTATAGTGTCACTTTCCTAGCGTGTAAGGGGCGCTCTTTTACGTCATTAGGATTTGTGTTTGCCCAGTAACGGTAGTTCTGTTTATTCACATAACCTGGGAGATGAAAACGTGCCTCATCTGATATCCACAACTTGTTTAGAAATTCACCGTCATTATTCATTTATGTTATCATTTGTTGACAGAATTCTAATCGTAGCCGGTAG
Organism: Schistocerca piceifrons; assembly: GCF_021461385.2. Lineage (NCBI taxonomy): Eukaryota > Metazoa > Arthropoda > Insecta > Orthoptera > Acrididae > Schistocerca > Schistocerca piceifrons. The sequence goes on from NC_060143.1 coordinate 561,828,500, forward strand.
TCGTTGTCCTTCAATTATTGCACCATATGTAGTTTGTACGGATGAAATTTTAAATCAAGATCTCCCAGGACATTCAAACCACTGCTGCTTGATTACGAACTGAACGCCGTGGGCTCCGTAAGACTGACTCGCCTACAACATCAATGTTCGTCATGTGGTTTCTTCTTCAGGGCAGATCCAGTCTCTTTATAGCTATTAATCCAACATTTTATCGCGTGTTTCGACGGAACGGCATCATGACGTCATAAATTTAAAAAAAGTCGAAACTTCCTCTGCGCCGCTACCACACTATCATTGTTTTTATAATACATTTTTATGGCTAACGCACACTGTTGTCCGTTACACTGATCCATGATTACTACAATGGCGGACTGTTAACTCGCCAGCTGTCACGAACCCGCAGTGCTGCCACCTGCCCATGGCTGCCACTACTCATTTCAAAGATTCCCGTTATCCCACGTCACCCTGTATTTAGCGAAAACTGGATGAGATACCTCTATCAAAAACAGTATGCTTAGTCTTGTCGAAGAAATAGCCAGGAACATGAAAGAACAGCTAGTGAAAAGGCTGAAAATATTTGCATTTTGTGCGTTGCTGTGTGATGATTCTAGTGAAAAAGTTTATCAGTATCACTTAATAGTATAAAGCAAATTTGTGACCGAAAAGAACATGGATTCTAAAAACTTTGGAACAATATAAAAAGGCTCTCAAGTATTTTCTGCAGATAATTAATTTTTGGTTAAAAATTGTTTGTTTTGGTACAGAACTATGAGACTTCGTACTGATGGAGCGCTGATCACATAAGTTCACGTTCTGACTTTCTAAGTAGTTCCAAGACAATAAATTCTAATCTTACTGCCTCTCAAAGTACGATCCACAACAGGTAGCACCTTCTAAAACTTTACCTCAGAAGCTGAACGCAGCACTGAAAGTGGCTATCAATTTATTTGACAAAATTAGGCCAACTGCTGTGAACAATCATTTTCTTTGGAGTACTATGTAATGATCTCAGTGTTGAACACCAATCTTTAACCTTTCACACTCAAACCGGTGGTTCTCGAAGTGCAATATCTCCAGTAATCTGTATAAACTGAACTCATAAGTAAAACTATTTATTTTGAAATGAAATGTCGTGTGGCTAGCGACCCCCGTCGGGTAGACCGGTCGCCTGGTCCAAGTCATTTTAGTTGACGCCACTTCGGCGACTTGCGCTTCGTTGGGGATAAGATGATGATGAAGACACCACAACACCCAGTCTCCGAGAGAAGGAAATCTCCGATCCAGCTGTGAATCGAACCCGGGCCCCTTTGCGTGGCATTCAGTCGCTCTGACCACATTTAGCTGTCGAGGTGGACACTATTTCTTTTGATTTAATGGTAACCTGAGCCTTAGCATTCATTTAGTGATGAAAGCTGTGTGGTTTTCCTGGACTTGTCTGGAACGTGAGTAAACCAAATTTGAAACTGCGCGGTAAACAGGACACAATAACTATTGGCAATGATGTCATAAGTACCTTCATACGAAAGACAGGAGTGGAAGTGTCGCCTGGATGCACCCATTACGAACATCTGGTCATTCCTTCGATTTAATGAACTGAATTCAGTCGAATGTCGTTGTAGTGCTAAAGAACAGTTCCAACAAACGAGTCTGGAATAATTTTGGGCCAGTATCCTTCCTGCGTATCCAGGAATGGCAAAGGAAGCCTTGTAAAGTTCTCATGCACAAACCTATGCGAGACCGGATTTTTGACACTGGCCATCGTGAGAACAAAACAACGCATCTGCATGAACGTGGAGAGTGACCTTAGATGTGTTTCAACAACATTATGGAGCTGCGTCATGAAAACCGGTTTCAACCGACTTATTGATGTCCTGGTTTTTTTGTGGCCTTTAACCACATAAGGAGTGTTACATGTGAAAAATGTTCTTCAAATGAAAACAATATCATTAGGTATTTAACGTAAGGACATTCGGACACTGCACTTTTTTTTTAATTACTCCGCGTTTGATAATCCTCTCCCACTAAAGTGTGGATTGCAGATAGTTGTCAAGTAAAAGTTTTAGCAAGGAGACAATAAATAAAATAAATACAGATAGGGGGAATGAGATCTTCTGATATTGTTGTGGTGGGCAACAGGTAGAAAACGTGAGATACACTGCTCTAGACGGAACTATTGCGAGGTACTTTCTTGAGACGGAAGTGGGGTTCACTCACGGACGGAACATGTCGCTCTAATTATCCTAAACTGGTGGCAATTTGTCGACATCAACATATACTGGATCCTTTATACACTTCACTGAGCAGTACATGGCCAGGTGGCGTACAGAGCTACATCTACAGCCCACGAGACTGCACAAAACTGAGCAGACAGTTGTCTTCCAGACTGCATGGGATTTCGTAATGGAGTAAAGTCACCATGTCTGTGATATTATAGAGTCGACCTAGTACTAGCCATTTTTTGTGAATGTAAACTGTCATCAAAGACTGTAAATGGCACTTTGTGACACAGTGGACTGAGGTTGACCAGGAACAAGGCTTCCAAGGATTATCGAGTGCAACATCCGTTCAAATGTCATTGTAAACCTTACCGAGAGCATCTTCAGTGCTCGAGAAATTTCCAATGTTGCAGTTAATATGCGTATAATGCAGGACTTTTCGTCATACGAATCTAACAAAACTGTCAATCATAACGCGGAGTGCTCTATTCCCGAGATCCGAAGGTATGCTGTCGTTACTGATGTCTTACAGCTTCTTAGAAGTCTTAACCGTCAGTTATATGTAAGTCGACAGATGAAACTAACACACTTATTTATAAAAGAAAGTGATAGTCAAAGCTAGATTCATGCAGCTTTATGAGTTCTGTCTCATTGCTATGTGGTCTAGTCTTAGTCTAAAAAGCTACTTCGTGAGAAACTCGTTATACAAGGCCACAGATCCCGTAATAATCAAGAGATATATTTTGGTAAAATATTTAGTTTGGACTCCTACCAATATTTATAGAAGTTACTTCCACCATCTATGAATCTACAACCGAGGAAAAACACAACTAGTAGTCGTTTATTCGAAATTATACATCCTATCGACATTGTAGAAATGTAGATTGCCTTTTATCCGGTAAATTAGTAACAATAATTCCAGAATGAAACCGGAAATATTTAACTTCAAATCGATATTAATGAATATAAATAAAAAATGTAAATTTCCTAGTAAAATAAAATAATTTAGTCTTGTCCGAGTGAAATATATGCCACCCGTTTGTGCAATGCTTGCAGATTACCATCAATAGCCTGTCAACTCCAACCACACATGCAAACGCATATCAATCTCTGGTACTTTCTGCCTTTTAACACTAACATTTTGGCAATCATGATATGACTTCACGAACAAAATTATTTTTTACTGAAACGACTGTATAAGAAGCAGATCCCAGATCCGTTAATTAGCCTTACCACGTTATTAGTTAAGCAATGTCAATCTATGCCACAAGCGTCACGAATTTAATGTAATAAACAGAGTTAACTGTGAGTCGGGTTTAATTTAATAGATAACGACGTCCTTATTGATTACTTTTGAGGACAATGATTAATTATGTCAGATGGGACAGACCACTTTGCTTACCACTATTCAACACCCTTACGTATACCCCCACAACCTGTGCACATACCGAGCGAGGTGGCGCAGTGGTTAGACACTGGACTCGCATTCGGGACGACGACGGTTCAATCCCGCGTCCGGCCATCCTGATTTAGGTTTTCCGTGATTTCCCTAAATCGCTCCAGGCAAATGCCGGGATGGTTCCTTTCGAAGGGCACGGCCGACTTCCTTCCCCGTCCTTCCCTAACCCGATGAGACCGATGACCTCGCTGTCTGGTCTCCTTCCCCGAAACAACCAACCAACCAAAGGGCACGGCCGACATTCTTCCCCGTCCTTCCCTAATCCGATGAGACCGATGACCTCGCTGTCTGGTCTCCTTCCCCAAACCAACCAACCAACCAACCTGTGCACATAATAAAAACATTTTTCAAGATCATGTACAACATAACAACATAACAAAATTTCATGTAAAGTACACGCTATCAGGAGGTTAGGTTGGAGGTATTGTGCTAAAACCACAATACATAAGGATTACAATTACCCATAGTAAATACCAAAATGTAACCATAATATTTTCTGTCTTTATACGATTGTGTTATTACCGTGTTGTCAGGTGAAGTGATCGTAGGTAGGAGTCTATAACCACTACTATTATTAAAACATTTCTGGCGCTACCCCACCCTTTAAGCTGACTCTGAGTAAATATTACTTGGAGTATTACACTAATGTATCATAGTAACCATTATGTCCCATAGGTCACACATAGTAAACGTGAAATTATGTCAGTATTCACCTGTTGGAATGTCATGAGGTATTGAAATGGTTACTAAAGTCACAACTAGAAACTAGTGTCCCACCTTCATCAGTCACAGACACAGTACAATATTTATGTAGTACCGTAGTCCACCTTCCATGTAACACATCATTATATTATTTTGTTTGCAACTTTTCGTTCTAAACTGAGTAACCTTTCGAAGAAGACATCACTAAATACATGCACTCACGTAATGTAACCTGTATAATAACATTCCAAAGGCAACAAGGCAATAAGACATGATTCTGTGCCTGCTGGGCGGCTTAATAATACACTACTGGAAATGGAAAAAAGAACACATTGACACCGGTGTGTCAGACCCACCATACTTGCTCCGGACACTGCGAGAGGGCTGTACAAGCAATGATCACACGCACGGCACAGCGGACACACCAGGAACCGCGGTGTTGGCCGTCGAATGGCGCTAGCTGCGCAGCATTTGTGCACCGCCGCCGTCAGTGTCAGCCAGTTTGCCGTGGCTTACGGAGCTCCATCGCAGTCTTTAACACTGGTAGCATGCCGCGACAGCGTGGACGTGAACCGTATGTGCAGTTGACGGACTTTGAGCGAGGGCGTATAGTGGGCATGCGGGAGGCCGGGTGGACGTACCGCCGAATTGCTCAACACGTGGGGCGTGAGGTCTCCACAGTACATCGATGTTGTCGCCAGTGGTCGGCGGAAGGTGCACGTGCCCGTCGCCCTGGGACCGGACCGCAGCGACGCACGGAAGCACGCCAAGACCGTAGGATCCTACGCAGTGCCGTAGGGGACCGCACCGCCACTTCCCAGCAAATTAGGGACACTGTTGCTCCTGGGGTATCGGCGAGGACCATTCGCAACCGTCTCCATGAAGCTGGGCTACGGTCCCGCACACCGTTAGGCCGTCTTCCGCTCACGCCCCAACATCGTGCAGCCCGCCTCCAGTGGTGTCGCGACAGGCGTGAATGGACGGACGAATGGAGACGTGTCGTCTTCAGCGATGAGAGTCGCTTCTGCCTTGGTGCCAATGATGGTCGTTTGGCGCCGTGCAGGTGAGCGCCACAATCAGGACTGCATACGACCGAGGCACACAGGGCCAACACCCGGCATCATGGTGTGGGGAGCGATCTCCTACACTGGCCGTACACCACTGGTGATCGTCGAGGGGACACTGAATAGTGCACGGTACATCCAAACCGTCATCGAACCCATCGTTCTACCATTCCTAGACCGGCAAGGGAACTTGCTGTTCCAACAGGACAATGCACGTCCGCATGTATCCCGTGCCACCCAACGTGCTCTAGAAGGTGTAAGTCAACTACCCTGGCCAGCAAGATCTCCGGATCTGTCCCCCATTGAGCATGTTTGGACTGGATGAAGCGTCGTCTCACGCAGTCTGCACGTCCAGCACGAACGCTGGTCCAACTGAGGCGCCAGGTGGAAATGGCATGGCAAGCCGTTCCACAGGACTACATCCAGCATCTCTACGATCGTCTCCATGGGAGAATAGCAGCCTGCATTGCTGCGAAAGGTGGATATACACTGTACTAGTGCCGACATTGTGCATGCTCTGTTGCCTGTGTCTATGTGCCTGTGGTTCTGTCAGTGTGATCATGTGATGTATCTGACCCCAGGAATGTGTCAATAAAGTTTCCCCTTCCTGGGACAATGAATTCACGGTGTTCTTATTTCAATTTCCAGGAGTGTAGTTTCAAAGATATTTAACTGTAACATCGTTGAAAGAAAATTAATAATTTTTAGAGTCAAAATGAACCACTAAGAACACACAGTACAGGTGATCTATGGCATTACTTAATGTAAACTGTCGTAGTTGTATTTGCATTTGCATAATTCAGAAAAAGTACCATTCCATTGCACCGTCAATGCATCGTTATGGTAGTTCCTGGATGTCTAAAAGCAAATCCACTCACAGCAGTTTGGATTATGTTATAGTCTACGTAACTTGTACTGTGTAGTATTAATGGTTCATTGTGACTCCAACAATTATTGGTGTTTCTTTGACGTCTTTATAATTACATACTTAAGCAGCTCAATAGGTACAGAATAGAGAGTCACTGGGTTAAGTTACCTCTCTTGTAATGTTCTCAGTTCCGTAAATGTGAGTATTTACCGATTTCGAATTTTAAACGAAATGGTGGAAACCAATATTATATAACGTGTTACAAGGAAGGAGAAGAACCCTGTTGTCTTCATTTTTAAAATTTTTGGAAATTTTTGGTACGCTCCTATGGAAGGTCATCGGTCCCTAGGCTTACACACTAATTAATCCAACGTAAACTAACTTACGCTAAGGACAACACACGCACCCATGCCGACGGGAGGACTCGAACCTCCGACTGGGGGAGCCGCGCGAACCGTGGCAAGGCGCCTAAGACCTCGCTGGTACCACGTGCTGCTTCATTTTTTACGGTAAATAATGGCAGTAGGGATCAACAAAGGTGGTGGTTGTGAATTTAGTAACTACTGCAATACGCCACAGATGAAAATTATCGTATATTCACATTTAAAATGTGTGTCCTATGGGGCATAAACAGTTATCATCGAACCGCAGTGTACTCTTCATTTGCTCATGGTCATGGTCATGGAATAATGATATAAATCAATAAGTGTTATAAAAGTTTTCGTATATTGTGCTTGCCGTTAAAACTTAGGAATGGGTTCCGGTACGATCAAGAGAGTTATATGATGTGGTAGGCCTCTAGCTCCCGTCCACGGAGAAGGTTCCCGTTTCTGCCTGAAGTGCGTGATTTTGGAGATATAAGATCTAGGAAATTTCACCCTCTTGATATTAGTATCCGACAGCAGCCCACAACATTCTAGAATGTTCTGGAATGTTTCTCAGTGATCCCGGATGTTCTGCAACGTTCGGGAATAGTCTGGAACATTCTGGAGGGAACATCCCGGAAATATTTTGTAGGGAGCACATTGTGCTCAAGTGGGAGAGATCTAGGTGCTTGTAAAGCAGTGAACTGGTTGCCAAGATCGCAGGAATTCTTTTTATTCCATGATCCTAAGATCCGATGATGGCGGCTTTAGTTTCGGCGAAACCGTTTATCATGGAATAAAAAGAATTCCTGAGATCTTGGCTACCAGTCTACTGTTTTACGACCCGGAACATTGTATAACATTCCAGAAAGTTCTCGAATGTTGTGGAATGTTCTGGAATATGGTGGACTACTGAAGGCCTTTTTCTATGTTCTGGAATTCGTCAATGGTGGGGCTACCCCGTGCTAGGGATACACAAAGCTAGACCCGTCGTGGTTTCGATCGTCAGTTCCTTATCAGTGACGAAGGGAGGAACCGAAAGAGTAGTGCTGTGATCGAATGAAAACAAACAGTAATGTGTGAGTAGAGAAAGAGATACAGCGGCTGAATATAAATCTAAAATAAAGTATGACAACTGTGTAACGTATACTTAGAGTATTTGTGAAGCGAAAGTTGACTTGATTTAAATTTTAGACAACGCCCAAACATGATAGATGAGGTGATCTTGCCAGCTCTGAAGCAAACCGGGTAAAACAAAAACAACAGCGAAAACCCGAAAGAGATGAAAAGCACTAAGCACATTTAAGTTTCCAAGGAATTAGAATGAGCACCGTGAGAAGCAGATAAGCTGATCAACAACGAAATTAACGGACTGAAGAATCAAGATCTGCGAAGCAATCTTATAATAATAGACTGCGAACTCAAGCCAACCATGAAAATATCACTCTCCGAGAAGCGCGGACGGGGACAACTAAACAGTACAACCTACCAAGTGACGTATTCCACTACGACCTGACGAAAGAATATGACTAACACAAAGGCGTCGTAATCTGAAAAATGGATAAGTTATGCCAATTTAGCAACGCGAAACATTTCGGTAGAGAAACACCTGGATTCTGTAGCGTGAGTGAAATAATTTGATTTCCATCACTTGAAGCACGTACGTAGGAATTTATACATTACGTCACCGGGATAACTCCAGAATCAAAACATTCTCTTCAAAATATAAAAGCGTACAACGCCTACTTCCAAACGGCTTCTTTCGGTGTCACTTCGATCATCACTAACAGAGATGGAATGGACTATGTTTTTTTCTATCCAAGGGCAAGTTTATCACAACATGGGATCATTATTACTACTACACAACGAAGACTATAAATACCTACAAGTATATTTCCTTTGAAATGGAGAAACAGATTTTGATAAACGACGCACAAATACCAGTTGATTGAGAGGGGAAGTAGTCCGATATGTACAGAAGATCTTAAAGAAGCACAATCAGCTGATGATGCTTTACTTACGACTGAATCAGAAGAAATTACGCACGGAAGGATACATCCACCTCCGGGACGCAATCAGAAATGACGGAACATTAACGGCATGGGTACTACGATACTCTTACAGTCATCGTACATAGGAAGTACGAGACTCATGCAAGAACACTCTCAAGATGTCGTGGCCTGCATTAGGAAATATGGACGACCTGACCTCTTTATTCACATGCAACTTGTCATGACCAGAAATCAAAGAACACTAAGATACGGAAAAGCTCCCATGCATCGATACGACATAATAACCCGAGTTTTCCAACAAAAACAAATGACATTTATTGAAGTCATCACAACACACGACATCTTTGGAACCGTTAGATGCTGGATATATTCAAACGAATGGCAAAAACGAAGACCGTCTCACACCCACAATATACGGCAGAATTCATCCCTCCGGATGTCCACAACATCATCCAAGCTGAGTTTCCTCCGGATGTCCACAACATCATACAAGCTGAATTTCCCAGTCCACAAGAATATCCACAAATATACGACATGGTAGTGAAAAACATGACTCAAGGACCGTGCGGGCCATTCAGCACCAATTCGCCCTGTATGAGTGATGTATGACGACACACAAGCCGGAGTTGATGGATATTCCAAATACAGCAGACATTCACCCAAAAACTGTGGCTTCGCAGCAAAAATATGAATATGAGACAGCGACCAACTGGAAACAGATAATCAATGGGTAGTACCGAACATCAGACTTCTTTCGAAAATGTTCAAGCTCACATAAACGTAGAATACTGCAATTCTGTGAAATCCTGCATATCAGCCTGTAAGTATGTGAAGAAAGGCAGTGACGTGGCACTATTTCAAATAGCCAAAGACAGCGAACAACAAAACACAAACGACCAGATTGTCATGTACCAAATGGGAAGACACATCAACAGTAACGAAGCAGCTTGGCGGCTTTTCGGTTTTCCCACACACGAACACGAACTAACTGCACAACATTTAGCAGTACATTTGGAGAATGGACACAGAGCTTACTCCACAAAAGTCACCGCTAAAAAATTGCAACCCAATCACCTGAGAATAAAACATTAACCGCATTTTCTAACTGTTCCAAAAGGAGCCATTAGCGAAAACATAGCTATATGTGTCATCCCTACCTATTATACGTGGAACACAGCAAGAAACAATTTTTAGCAACGAAAACAAGGAATTCCAGTGGAAGATGATACAAGAATCATGAGAACCGGCGCACTAAGCTGAATGTATTCCGTATATTCGAACAACGCCAAATGGTTTTGTCTCCTGATGTTGCTACAAGAAATACGAGGACTAACAAGTTTTACAAATCCTAAGACTTTTGACGGTCATTTATGCCAGACGTACAGGGAAGCATGCAAACGCTGGAAAATGACAAACACGGGGATTTAAAGCTACAAGAAGCCTCACTCAAATTCTCAGCTGAACTAATGAGAGTCTTATGCTCCATAATTCTAACAACATGTAACCTATCGAATCCAAAACAACTATGGAATTCCTTCAAAGATGGTAAGCGAGAGGGCTTACTGTACCAGATCCGACAAACTCATCTCGAACTGGCAGTTGAATTCAACGTCGACGTCAACAATGAGACACGCATTCGCCTAGAAGATCAATGTTTAGCAACAAACAACTAAACCTTAGTACAACTTAGGATGCAAGCGAAAAGAAAAGATGCTAACAGTGTACTAAACTTCGAAATCTCAAGTCACCGAAGCAAGGGAACAAGGATAATCGTCAAACAGTTATCGAATAACATCATCGAAGTCGAACTTAAGGCTGAAAAGTACAAAGTATACACAGTATTTATCCCCAGAATACTACTGATGTCCACCGAATTCATATTGCAGTTTAAACGACCGCAGCTTCCAATAAAATTAGCCTAGTTTTACAAATAACAAAGTGCAATGACAAACTTTAAAATATTGCGGTACCAACCTCTAAGATTCCTGCTTCTCTCATGGTCAATCATTATGTAGCTTGCTCACGAGAAGGAAATTCGAAAAAATTGTACATAGGTATATAACCAGGATAACAAAAAGAAAAATGATGTTTTCATACAAGTATTGTAAACAGTTATAACGTTTTTTTCAATAAAATATTTTTACCTTTTATATTTTAAAGTTTACGCTTTTATTCCAACAACCACACAGTATCATACCAACTCCTTGAGCGAAGCCGGGCATCCCAGCTTGTATTTTTATATTAGTGAGTGCTTGTATACTCTTAGCTAGGATTCCTTAACCTCTAAACTGAGTAATAACAACGTGTAACGACATAAATATGTGAAGACAGAACATGTTATTGACTCGCTATTGATGTTTACTGAGAGTTACTATAACTCATATATATCATGATTTTAGCACAAGACGTCTTCCTTAATCTTACGACAGGGGGACTAGTCAGCTTATAACACGTACTTCGAAAGAAACAATGTTCTTTTTTAGGAGCATAGGTGGATGAAATCCTGAAAAATGTTGTTCTGTGTGAAAAGTACACCTAAAGGTGAGATATGAGGTCTCGAAAACTATGAAGGAATAAAACTTATAAAATCTTTACTGAGGCTGCCTTATTATTATTATTACTATTATCGCTATAAATCACTGCGTTTCTCATATCCCTTATGATGGATAATGAAGCTAGATAATATATACGTTGATCATTAATCACTGGTACAGCCCGTATGTTGTATCTGTGGTATGAGGTGGCGTGGAGAATGACGGGTTTGTGAGGAGAAAGAAAAGACACATTAGACTGGGGTAGTAGGAAAGATGTCTACCATGGAAGATACAGAAAATTTGGAAGCACATAGCTGAGCGCAATTCACTTCATGTCATGTGATACTAATCCGAAAATTTCAGTGTTCCATATCCGTTATTCAAAACCAACTATAAATTGAACCATCAGTCTCCATTACATTTTATGCTCAAAAAATATGTGTCAGTTTCCTATTAAACACTGTTACTTTGTTGTGAAATTGTAAAGCATTATTCCGGAGCTAATATTTATTTGTAGGAAAGTCATAGAACGGAAGAGACTGGTTGTCTGGAGAGCTGTCTTCTGTACATGCATAAGAGTAGGAAGTCTTCGACAGACCCAGTAACAAATACAACTATTTCAAGCTTCCTGGTTTCTTGGCGGCCCCCATTTGAAAAGCTGCTACTCTGTTGGATTAGTGTGTAGGCTGAGGACCTTATTGTAACTTTCTTTCCGCAGATGTTCCGGCGGGCTCTCGCCATGTGTTGCCTCCCCTGTGGAGGTGAAGCAGAACGTGATGATGTCAGTGAGGTGGATCCTGAGGACGAGTACTTCATACCTCAGGTAAGCATCGACGAAATGTATGGAAAACATAATAGAGTGACTCAGGGTCCACATAATATAACCATTAGCCGGTATAAGACACTGAATGTTACTGTAGTATGTTTTTATCTCATCAAAGATTCGTATTCGGAGACCGGACGTTTAAGCTCTTGTCTGGACATAGGAGCTTCATTTCTCATGGTTTCCCTAAAAGGGTACAAGAAGATGGATTAACTGTTGGCAGTAAAAACAACACCTTTCCACAATACGAACTCTTTTCTCCTGCTCATCACCCATAATACTTTAACTGACCGAGTTTGTATCCCTAACATCCTTCCTCTATTTATGCTTTGTATCTTTCGTTCACACTCAGTTTCAAACCCTTCCGACATAGTGCGGCACAGTTGTGTTAGAAATGTTTTCACTAGCGCGTGATAGAGCTCGTCACGACCTTCACTGATCGCGACATTACGTCCAGGAGGAATCCACATGTCTGGCAGCGGCCAGGTCCGAGCCACCGCTACCTTGTGAGAACCACATAAGAGTGCGAGACTCGTCAACGCGTCTGTTTGTTTCTCCTCCACAGACAATAGCTATGCTATTGCAAGAGACATCCCCCAGGTTGCAGTTTTATTTCTCGTTTCTGGAAGTCAGAACTACCTGTCATATAGCCACGACCATGATATCAGTTTTCCCATCTGCAATGAAACATATGTTAGTGCACGACAAGGGTTAACGAAGATGGCAGTTATCACTTGTGGTGGTAGCGTTCCACATTAATGTCTTGACTGCTACACTATGCACTGTTATTTTAAGACGAGACTTAATTTATTCCTGACAATTTCAGTTTCTTTACTCATTACAGCTTCTAGCAAGATGGGAATGAGTTCTCATCACCAGCTGCACAGTAGTTGTGGATCCATCATTCTTGTAAGGTGTTTAAAACAAATGTTATATGTCATATACTGTTTCCCGTGGCGAGTTCGCCAGTACAAATTGTGATTATCTACGGAGATGTGGTTATTGACGATCTAACTGTAGAAGGTGTTATCTTCTTCCTACTTCTGATTAGAACGTCGTATCTACTACTATTGAACGCAATTAGGTGTCTAGTATGAGTCCTGATAAATAATGCAACGATATAAAATAACAGTGTGGTTGGAATCGATGTAGACTTTATATTATAACTATCCTTTAAACATAAATGCGCTCCTAGAGCGTGTTAGAAATTCGATAGATACAGAAGAAGGATGCTTTCCAGTAAACGAAACTGTGATGCTGAAAACTTTCCGTCCACAGAACTTCCACATTGTGAAAGCGCAGCTTCGCGCTAAGCGTCACGAGGAGTTGGTGGCGCAGTGGGAAGCCTACTTTCAGAAGATCAAGCCGGTGGCCGCTGCTGGCGTCAGAGGGGAGCAGCGAGCCGCTCACCAGGACCCGCGGCTGCAGGCAGCTCCTGTTGAGGACTCACAGATGGAGGGCCGCAGCACTGGAGAGGTAAGGCAGCCTCATGGCTACAGCGAAGGGTATAAGGGCAGAATAGCATTTAGGATTACTCCGACATTTATGAAATTCTGTGCGATGTCATTACAATACGAGTAGTAAATGATTAAAATTCCCGAAAATTCTTAACTGATTTCCATCATCTAAATCAGAATCAGGTTAGACCTTCCCTCTCAAACAGAACGTAGACGACATTACTGCTATATCTTTTGTTTTGTCGTTCGCGTATCCAAGATTGTATTACAAATCATTCCAAATTAAAATTTATTCTTTGCGGTTTTCATAGTATTGTAGCTTTAATGTAATCATTAAGGAATTTGGACTGACAAAATTTTCATTCTTCTGTGCAGGTTGGTGACGCTACGCTTACGCAGACAGTCGCCATGGTGCACTCCTCAGCCGTGGCGTCCAGTGAGGAAGACACGCTGCCCACACCCTGCCCCATTCGAGGCTGCAGGCGATGCTGGGCAGAGAGGCTGGGAGACAAAGTTGTACTGCGGCCCAACTGCCGCCAGGGGTACAGACTGTCCAGGAAATAAAGTGGTTCCGTTCTTCAAATTCAAGTGTTCTTCTCTCATTTTATTTGCCATAAAACTGCAGAAATAGTAATCGACGATATGTTCGCAGACTTACTAATACATTCTGATATATTTTGAGCATGTTGATTCCATTACCATTTTCCCTCTATGACCTCAGTCACAGTTAGTAACACTAGTCACAGAACATGTGAAACAAGTATGAGGATCTTAATGAGCTCTGTGAGCAGTCAGTAACACTAGTCATAGGACACTTGAAGAAAACATGAAGATCTTAATGTGCTCTGTACGCAGTCAGTAACATTAGTCATAGGACACTTGAAGAAAACATGAAGATCTTAATGAGCTCTGTCCGCAGTCAGTAACACTAGTCATAGAACACTTGATGAAAGATATGATGATCTTAAAGAGCTCTGCGCACAGTCAGTAACACTAGCCATACAACACTTGCGGAAAGACATGAAGATCCTAATGAGCTCTGTGCACAATCAGTAACACTAGTCATAGAACACTTGATAAAAAGACATGAAGATCTTAATGAGCTCTGTGCGCAGTCAGTAACACTAGTTATAAAACACTTGAAAAAAAACATGAAGATCTTAATGAGCCCTGTGTGCAGTCAGTAACACTAGTCATAGAACACTTGAAAAAAACATGAGGATCCTAATGCGCTCTGTGCACAGTCAGTAACACTGGTCATAGAACACTGGAAAAAAACATGAAGATCTTAATCAGCTCTGTGCACAGTCAGTAACACTAGTCATAGGGCACTTGAAAAATACATGAAGATCTTATTGAGCTCTGAGCGCAGTCAGTAACACTAGTCATCGGACACTTGAAAAAAAACATGAAGTTCTTAATGAGCCCTGTGTGCAGTCAGTAACACTAGTCATAGAACACTTGAAAAAAAACATGAGGATCCTAATGAGCTCTGTGCACAGTCAGTAACACTGGTCATAGAACACTGGAAAAAAAACATAAAGATCTTAATCAGCTCTGTGCACAGTCAGTAACACTAGTCATAGGGCACTTGAAAAAAAACATGAGGAACTTAATGAGCTCTGTGCACAGTCAGTAACACTAGACATAGAACACTTGAAAAACACATGAAGATCATAGTGATCTCTGTGCGCAGTAAGTAACACTAGTCATAGAACCCCTGAAAAAAACATGAAGATGTTATTGAGCTCTGTGTGCAGTCAGTAACACTAGCCATGGAACACTTGAAGAAAGACATGCAGATCCTAATGAGCTATGTGCACAGTCAGTAACACTAGTCATAGAACACTTGAAAAAAACATGAAGATCTTATTGAGATCTGAGCGCGTCAGTAACACTAGTTATAAAACACTTGAAAAAAACATGAAGATTTTAATGAGCTCTGTGCACAGTCAGTAACACTAGTCATAGAACACTTGAAAAAAACATGAGGATCTCAATGAGCTCTTCTGCAGAGTGAGTAACACTGGTCATAGAACACTAAAAAAAACATGAAGATCTTATTGAGCTCTGAGCACAGTGAGTAACACTAGTTATAAAACACTTGAAGAAAGACATGAAGATCTTAATGAGCTCTGTGCACAGTCAGTAACACTAGTCATAGGACACTTGAAAAAAAGACATGAAGTTCTTAATGAGCTCTGTGCGCAGTCAGTAACACTAGTCATCGGACACTTGAAAAAAGAAACATGAGGATATTAGTGAACTCTGTGCCCAGTCACTAACACTAGTCATAGAACCCCTGAAAAAAACATGAAGATGTTATTGAGCTCTGTGCGCAGTCAGTAACACTAGCCATGGAACACTTGAAGAAAGACATGAAGATCCTAATGAGCTATGTGCACAGTCAGTAAGACTAGTCATAGAACACTTGAAAAAAACATGAAGATTTTAATGAGCTCTGTGCACAATCAGTAACACTAGTCATAGAACACGTGAAACAAACATGAAGTTCTTAATGAGCTCTGTGCACAGTCAGTAACACTAGTCATAGGACACTTGAAAAAAACATGAGGTTCTTAATCAGCTCTGTGCAGTCAGTAACACTAGTCATAGAACACTTGAAAAAAAGACATGAAGATCTTAATGAGCTCTGTGTGCACTCAGTAACACTAGTCATAGGACGCTTGAAAAAAACATGAGGAACTTAATGAGCTCTGTGCACAGTCAGTAACACTAGTCATAGAACACATTGAAAAAACATGAAGATCTTAATGTGTTCTGTGCACAATCAGTAACGCTAGTCATAGAACACTTGAAAGAAACATGAAGATCTTATTGAGCTCTGTGAGCAGTCAGTAACACTAGTCATAGAACACTTGAAAAAAACAAGATGATCTTAATGAGCTCTGTGCACAGTCAGTAACACTGGTCATAGAACACTGGAAAAAAAACATGAAGATCTTAATGAGCTCTGTGCACAGTCAGAAACTATAGTCATAGGACACTTGAAAAAAACATGAGGAACTTAATGAGCTCTGTGCACAGTCAGTAACACTAGTCATAGAACACTTGAAAAAAACATGAAGATGTTAGTGATCTCTGTGCGCAGTAAGTAACACTAGTCATAGAACCTTTAAAAAAAGGTCAAGATCTTATTGAGCTCTGTGCGCAGTCAGTAACACTAGTTGTAAAACACTTGAAAAAAATCATGAAGATCTTAATGAGCCCTGTGTGCAGTCAGTAACACTAGTCATAGAACACTTGAAAAAAAAAAACATGAAGATCTTAATGAGATCTGTGCACAATCAGTAATACTAGTCATAGAACACTTGTAAAAAACATGTTGAACTTATTGATCTCTGTGCACAGTCAGTAACACTAGTCATAGAACACTTGAAAAAAACGAGAAGATCTTATTGAGCTCAGTGCGCAGTCAGTAACACTAATTATAAAACACATGAAAAAAAACATGAAGATCTTAATGAGCTCTGTGCGCAGTCAGTAACGCTAGTCATAGAACACTTGAAAAAAACATGAGGATCTTAATGAGCTCTGTGCACAGTCAGTAACAGTGGTCATAGAGCACTGGAAAAAAACATGAAGATCTTAATGAACTCTGTGCACAGTCAGTAACTTTAGTCATAGGACACTTGAAAAAGCATGAGGAACTTAATGAGCTCTGTGCACAGACAGTAACACTAGTCATAGAACACTTGAAAAAAAACATGAAGATCTTAATGAGCTCTGTGCACAGTCAGTAACACTAGTCATAGAACACTTGAAAAAAACATAAAGGTCTTAGTAATCTCTGTGCGCAGTAAGTAACACTAGTCATAGAACCTTTTGAAAAAACATGAAGATCTTATTGAGCTCTGTGCGTAGTCAGTAACACTAGCCATAGAACACTTGAAGAGAGACATGAAGATCCTAATGAGCTATGAGCACAGTTAGTAACACTAGTCATAGAACACTTGAAAAAAACATGAAGATATTAATGAGCTTTGTGCATAGTCAGTAACACTAGTGATAGAACACTTGAAAAAAAGACATGAAGATCTTAATGAGCTCTGTGCGCAGTCAGTAAAACTAGTCATCGGACACTTGAAAAGAAAAAAAGATAAAGATCTTAATAAACTCCGTACCCAGTCACTAACACTATTCATAGAACACTTGTAAAAAACCAAGAAGATCTTAATGAGTTCTGTGCATAGTCAGTAACACTAGTCATAGACCACTTGAAGAAACCATACGGATCTTAATGAGCTCTGTACACCATATCTATTTGGTTACTTTGTGACTTCTGTTTGGGACACGAAGAATAACTGTTGCCTCTTCAAAGAACAATGTACTATGCCTCTATGGACTGTTGAGCAACCTATGGAGAAAGAGCACACAGTTTCTTTATCTGGGTAAATTTCGAGGATGGACGTGTTGCACCGTTAACTTGAGTTACTAACGTGAACATTTACTATATTAAAGAAATTCCCATTTGGAAGACAGTAACGCATCCCGAAAATATATGATAGCAGAGGTGGGAACTCGTGTATGGTACGTCACTTGAAAAGTGCGCAAATGAGAACTGCCTGACGAGCATATCGCTGGACTCATAACTCATAAGAGACGGAAGCATCGTTTATAGTTACTGATAGTAAGCCACGTTACAAAATTGTGCCATATTTGAAGGAAATAAGTATGGGTGAATTCCCTATCCTAAAATTTCAGTACTGACATCCTTAAAATTTGTAGTCTGTTATTGGCCATAAGAACGTATCATAGCAAAACTGCAAAGTTCTTGGCAGTATTAAACATGTAAATCCGATACAAGTAAGTGACAACCACTGTACAACGTCAGTACACAAGTCAGATATGTCATTGTAAATTGCCAAACACATTGAAAAACCATATGGAGCAGAATGAGCGAGTTGTTACAAGTTGTACACTTGCTGTATGGATGGCGTTGTAGAGGTACGAAGCTGTGAGAAATGCTAAACAGAATACTGTAGGAACAGTAGAGATGGGTGCTTGTTGTCGAAGCTGCTAAATCCCTCTTGATATTATTTCAGAGTGTACATCAATCCAAAATGAAGAACACAATCCAGTACCCCTGTGTAATTACACTGAAGCGCCACAGAATTTGGTATAGGCATGCGTAGATCGATAATGCAGAGATACGTTACAGGCATAATACTGCGCTGTGATGGCCAACGCCTATATAACACGACAAGTGTACCGTTAATATGAGGAATCGCGTAAAACATTAAATCGGCGACATCGCTACGGCTGGAAAAAGATCCTGCAGGAACGGGCCCAATGACGACTGGAGAGTATCGTTCAACGCGACGGAAGTGCAACCCTTCCACAAACGGCTGCATATTTCAATGTCGAGCCATCAACAAGTGTCAGCATGCGAACCACTCAACGAAATATCATCGGGGAGGGCTTTCGGAGCCGAAGGTCCACTGGTGTACTCTTGATGACTGCACGAAACACAGCTTTACGCCTCGCCAGGGCGCGTCAACACCGATATTTGACTGCTGATGACTGGGAACATGTTTCCTGTCCGTACATCGTTGATTGGCATGGCGTAGATCATTCCTTCAAGTGTCCCCGTAACCAAAAGTCAGTTGGACTGAGGTCTGGGAAATGAGCTGGCCAGGATGCAATGCCACTCCCTGACCAATGCTTCGGTGCTGAAATTTCCGCTTCAGATGTTCGTTCACATTGTGACAAAAGTGCGCCGATGCGCCATCAAGCATGAACGATATTTGTATTCGTTGCTGCAATGGCGCAGCCTCCGGGAAGGAGGCAACACATTAATGAGGCAGTCCAGATAATGTGCTACGGTTAGCCTATGCGGTAGCTTGTATGACGCAGTTAATCTATAGCCAAGTGGTCCTGCCCATTCGTTGATTGAGAATCGGTGTTACTGCCCTCTGTCCTGAATTGCTTGGGGATTTTCATGTGCCCATACATACGGGTTATAGAAATTCACATCATCTCTTGTCAGCCCTGCCTCGTCGGTAAATAAAATCTTGGATGTGAACAGTGTCGCTGCGGCACACTTCTCCTTCTGCCATGATCATCCTGCGGCCTTAAGGTCTGAACAGGCTGTAGATGATACGTGTACAGCAATTTTTCATGAATTACCAACCCAGATAAGATATTGACGCGCCTTGTGCTATTGCTAATCGTCACGCACTGACCACAGGGGTTGCCTCCATCGAACGTAGCAAGCGTTCCTCCATGTCAGGTGTTCGAACAGTCTTGAGAGACGCAAGGGTACCTGTGTGCCTCAGACGCTCGAAAAGTCTCTGCACAGCTTATCAGAGGGCACTTTGCGCTATGGCTATTTTTCAGTGTTGAGGCCACGGACTCGCAGGCTGCGTTCATCTTCTAAACCACAGCAGAATATCGTAATACTGGAAGAAGTTAAAACACCATGATACGTCCCCAGGGTTGACAGTACTGTACAATAAGGCACAAAAACACGACTAAAACTATCGTAGTTTACCACACGACTCGAACCATACAACTGACTGCAGACCACCTAATGGTAGGTAGAGTGATGTCAATAAGACATCATAGTACCGTGCTGACGCGGGGCCCCAATACATCTGCTGTGCTAATATCCGTAACCAAACGGCGTGCAGCCCTTCGTATAACCACGTGCTTTTTCTTGTTTCGTTGAGTACTACCACGTCTCATATTATTCCATACTCTTTTCAAAAGAAGTAAATCAGTACATCGGCGATTTATTGCAGCCTCATCACTAGAATAAACGTGACGAATGATTCTCCAACGAACTGTAACTCCGTACCTAAGTCAGCTAAAATAGAGGGGACGTCCACAGGGTCATAAATCACTGCCCTTTTGTCAAATTTTATAACACACTGTGCTGAATTTGAAGCAGCGCATGACGAACGCCGCGGCCTCTATGAATGGATATGTCCTCCCGCCGGATTGAAGAGCCATGTGTAAGCTGGCTACCTCGTCCGAAGATGTGAGTGAGCTTCCCTTCACGTGAACACCATACTCGGAGGGACGAACACAACGGTCGGGTAGTTGGCTTCTCCTCCCTGTGATGCATCATCTGCTGACTGGACAGTGAGTTTACAATCTGAAGTTTGATCAGTCGGAAACTGGACTAGCAATCTCTTGCAGACAGCCTACTTACAAAGTTACAAGATTCTATTTTAAATGATGGCTATTGAAATACACTACAACCAATAACGTATCACCGCTGAGGGATCATGAGGACAAGATAAAACTAATTGCAGCATGGAGAAAGGCAATGAAACAGTCTCTCTATCCGTGCTCATACGTCAATAGAAGGGGAAGAAACACTAACAATCGGTACAATGGGAAGTCCTCTCTGCCATGCCCTTCACAGTGGTAAGCAGAGAACTGATACAGAAGCAGTTGAAACTCATATGAAGGTGTAACATGAAGGTTGCTTCAAATCGGTCCCTACTACAATATAACTTGCGCTGGGAAACGAGATATTGTCGTAATGAAATAGTGTAAAAATGGAAGGCATTCTAAATCTGATTTTCAGTTAAATGATTGCAATAACGAACATAGGAAAATTTTACAGCACTTTCCGTGACCATGTCTTCGGGATTCACCTGTGAGATAAATTTAAGTGTGGTGTGCTAATCTGTACGTGACTCTGGTACTCTTATCGTTTCAAACACTATGGGGGAAAATCCAACACCGTTAAGGACTGCGTTCGGTGGCACCACGGTGCTTTTGAGGGTTTTTGTGTATAGTTATTCAGTTGTCCCCAGCAGCGATCAAATGGACGTGTGTCTCCGTGACTCTGTTTTCACTCTGCAGGCAGTAACTGAGCTGAGGTTAGAAGTTACCATTGAGCGCAACATTTATTCTGGGGTACAGTAAAGTCTCGCCGACGAATACACAGTCCTATAAAGCAGGTTCAGCTGCAGCGGACGCGACGACGTATTGCTGCACATGTTGGGCACAAAGCATCGGTGGTGTGTCTTCGCTTTCAACAGTAGTCCTGACGAAAATGCGCGCATTAAGAATGCACACTTTTCTAGCAGCAGTCCTCGGCAGAACATAATCTAAGCGGAAAATTTGGGAGCATTTTGCACCTGCAATGGCATCGAGCACCACTGAGAACCGTCTGCCTGCGACAGGACTGACATCTATTGTGCCTCTTGCGTGACAGTCACTGAAACCGTGACACCACCAAGCACAGCTACTCTGGTGTCGTGAAACAGTTGACGGGAGTTTGGAATACCGCTCTGTCATTGTCATTGATGAGGGCAAGATCTGCCTGGGTACGAATGTTGGACGTAAAACATGTACGGCGCACAAGTGGTGAACACCCTATTGTGAATTGCATCCACCCACGACACACAGGTCCTATGGAAGACGCCATGGTGTGGGGAGCCAGCAGTTACAAGTCTCAGTCACATTTGGTGTTTCTGTAGGGCAAAGCAACCAGAAAACCAATATATGGCACAGGTTGTTAATCCCGCGCTACTGCCGTTTCGTCGACATGATATAATGCGAGGCAATGTATTCTTCATGGTAAGTACAATTTTCATGACCAGCAAGACTACCAACATTTGCACATGTATGAGACACATCGAAGTGGGAACTTATTGCGAACTTATTCGTTCTCGAGGCGCTCAAAAAACTTTGACGAGTAGGGACAGACTAGGGACACTACGAATTTAGTGTGTAGACATATAAGGTGAGAATGTGGGTGTCGCGGGAAGAGTGCCCGAGATAGTTCCTGCAGTCGCACTATTCTCTGTGCTCTCTGTGGCTCAGATGGATAGAGCGCCTGTCATGTAAGCAGGAGAACCTGGGCTCGAGTCCCAGCCGGGGGACACATTTTCACCTGTCATTGTTGATATACATCAACGCCCGTCAGCAGCTGAATGTTTTAATATATAATTCTAATTTGGTTTTAGACGGCTGGAGGTCATCAGCGTCTTTCGACATGTCCGAAAGAACAGACACCATAAACATATGTGTATATACGTCTGCTCATTGCGTCCCACATGTTCTCGATGAGGTCTAAGTCAGGGTAGTGGGGAGGCCAATCCATTCGGCAAATAAACTCACCTTCCAAGAGATAATCCAACAGCTCCATCCGATTCAGTCTCGCATATTCAGGGCCGAATACACCCCTGGAAAAATGCACCTGGAGAATAACTATAGCGTCGCAATATCATTGACCTGTCACTGTAGCGTTCTGAGAAATTTGGAGATAAGTACACCCGTTTAATACTATTCCTAACCACAACAATAACACCTTTCCTACCGAAATGAACGTGTTCAAAATGTGCCTGTGTGAATTACACGATCTCATATCTGACGATATGATGAATCGGAATTAATCTGGTCTCATCCAAGAAGAGCACGCTTCCCCATTCTACATTATCTACTCCTCATGGTCATGACGCCCACGCAAACGGTGCCGAAGATATACCAGTGTCAGTGCAACACATCGTGGTCGTGCACCTCCTCACTGTCGCCGTGCAGCACAGGACCCTGAGACTGTGTGTCTTGCAGGCCTGTTAAATATGGTTACAATGGCACCCGCTACTCACACTTTAACGCAATTCCACCGAGTGATTACTACGAAATGTTACTGAGCTATCTCATTGTTAAGTTTTACAGAGGACTATATTCCTCAAGGCTAAGCAGTTATGGAATATCAGAGGCAACCGACTACTTGTACAAGAGAGTCAATGCATTAAAAGACAGAAAATCCAGAGGTAATCCATGCCGGCTCATGTCGACAGTTATTGTCTAGAAGTTATCTATACTTGTTTTCCAGCTATGTGTTCCCGAGTGTCTCTCGAGGGCGCGAGGCCTTTCCGCCAGTGAAGCATGAAGGCGCTTTGTCGTGCCGGTTGTATTCGGCCTCGCACTCGAGCTGTTTGGAAGAGTCTGTCATTGCCGAGCACTGGTCGAGCACGGCTTAATGTGACAGGGCCGAATAAAGACGGGTGTTGAAGAAGTAAAACAACACATTTTTTACTATGACAATTTCGCTTTAAAGGTGCGACATTAGTTTTGGAAATGGAGGAATATTGCCGCTTCAGCGCCTATGGTTTCGCGAAACTCTCACAGGTGGCGCCTCTACACATAGCCTTCAAAATGGCGTCTGTGACGGAGGTGCGTTGCAAGCACAGAGCTGTCATTCAGGCTCGTCTGGCGAGAAACCACAGCATCGCATATATTCACAGGCGCTCGCAGAATGTCTGCGGAGACCTGCCAGTGAATAAAAGCACTGTGAATCGTTGGGCGAGGACTGTGTCACAATCGCAACAAGGTCGCGCACACCTGTCCACTTGCCTGTTGATGGCACACAGCTGTGACTCGTGCAGTGTTGGAACGTGCGGACACTCTCATTCCAGGGGATCGACGGACCACAATCAGACAACGTCTTTGTTGGTAATGCTGAAAAGCTCGTCCATTCGCCCATCAGTGGTGATACTCAAAGATGTTTGGTCGGCGTGGTCCTCGCAACCTAACACTGTAAAAAGCAAGGAAGAAGGATCTGTACGGAACTGCCTGCTCATTAAGAGGCTGATCGTGACGTTTTTTCTCGAATGTCGTCACGGGATATAACACTTGAGTTCGTGACTTCTAACAGGAAACAGAAGGGCAATCAGTCGAGTGGCGCCACGCCACTTCTCCTCTGAAGAAAAAGTTCAAAGGCGCAACCTAAGCTGGTAAAGTCATGGCGACGGCGTTCTGGGACTCTGGACACGTTACTCAGTTTTATGTCCTCCCGCATGGTCCAACGGTCAACTTTGAAGTGTATGGCGCTACCCTCAGAAAATTGAAGAAACGATTGTAGCCTGTTCGTTGCCACAAAAATGTAAACGAACTTGTGCTTCTCCATGACACGGCGTCACACAAGTTACCGCGACGGGGAGGAGCTCACAAAACTTCATTGTATTGCCCTTCCTCATCCACCCTCAATTGGATCTCGCACCTTCCAACTTCTGTTCGTTTGGCCCACTCCGACGACGATGACGATGTCTGATTTGTGGGGCGCTCAACTGCATGGTTATCAGTGCCTGTAAAAATTCCCAACGTTTTCTCAGTCCAGTCTCGCCACTTATATGAATGATGATGAAATGATGATTACAACACAAACAGCCAGTCATCTCAAGGCGGGTGAAAATCCCTGACCCCGCCGGGAATCGAACCCGCGACCCCATTCTCGGGAAACGACAACGCGACCGCGAGACCACGAGCTGCGGACGGCCCAATCCGAGGGGAGCATTACATGGATGATGGGGAGGTTATTGATGCAGCAACATGTTGGCACCGACGTCGATCAGTAGAGTGCTACCATGCGGTCATATTGGCCCTACCAGTAAGGTGGCTTCTGTCGTCACCTTGAACGGAAATTATGTTAAAAAAAAGTGTTTTGTATCCAAGAGAGAGGGGAATAACATGGTGTATTAGAATTCTGAATAAAACGAACCTGTTTCCAAGAAAAAAAATTGTTGCTTTCCTTATTCAACGAGGCTCGTACAAGGAGAAGTGCTGGCTGGAGGATTTTCGGCTATACTACACAATGGGCTAAATGGCACGATCGGTCGCAAGCAGTTGTCTGACGTAGTGATACACTGATTGTGGGAGCGTGCAGGTCCCACATTATTTAACACTGACCGGCATAATAAGTACGTGAATGTGGCGTGCATCATTCTGAACATTTCCGCATAAGATTTGTGTGTTCTGGGAAGGGCAACTGGAGCTGCGTGGATTTTTTTGGTCCTTGTTTCACCATGTTTGGATGAAGATCGCGCTAGATAATTTTTGCCGTTCTTATGCGACAGCACAGATCCATGTACTGCAATTACCTGTCGAATCGCTTGGTGCCTACAGTTTTGCTGGTTAGATTCGTTTTATAGAATGATACGTTTAGGGACATGGGTTTTTATTCAAAATATTATGTACTCACATCCCTGTACAAGTCCTAGAGCTTGTAACGGGTATTTACGAACACAGTGTATGGAATAGGTACAAAAGTTTTTCTGGGGGAAGATAAAATTTCTGACGATGGATTTCTTCACGGGGGGGGGGGGGGGGGACACAAAAATTTTTCTGTTTTCTGGAGAGGGAGTTGACTTTTGCCCGAGGAGACCATTTCTTCCCCAAACACAACTCTTGTGAAATAAATGATCAGGGTGTGATGACAATTAGGCACAAATCTGTGCTTGTAGATAGTCGGTTAATGGGGGTGCGTCTATGATATTAAGTATCCCAGAATGGGCATGCAAGCATTCTAAACTTTAATGAAACGTTGTGTCACACTGCACGACACGACAAATGTCATGCTGGATGACATGATGGCATTTTTCATGTTATACGATGTGACATCATCTATCACGTTACGTCGCTTGACACAATGCATTACATTACATGATAAGGGTCTAATACTAACCAGTAAGAAAGCGCGGATAAGTTAAGATGATTTGACTCAAATGTCTTTGATGCTACCAAAAGATCGCAAAGCCACTTTCCTTCTTTTATGTCTCTACCTCTGCCCAGGACGTATTCGTCTTGTTTTGTGGTATCACATGAGCATTTTTCATTCTTGTTAAGAACTAAAGAAATCTCAACATTGTGCACCACCCGCAACAGACAGGACTAAAAAGCTCTCACATTAATTATAATGTCACACTTGTCATTAATCGCACGTTGGTCAATAAAGGTTGAAGTACCTCAGTCACCTCTAATGTACACTTCCAAAAATGTTCTTTTTATTTTGGATCATTGCTTCATCTCTTACCACTCAGACAGGGCCACATCCACTATTCATTGTACCCTGCCTTGGCCGTGGTCATTGGACTCGAAACAAAGAAAAACTTAATAAACCAATATTTTTCTTCTAATTTTATTTGAAAAGTAATACCTTCCGTGTGAGATCTTCAGGATATTGGGTTTGTACCTGTCATTTTACATCCTGGATTACCATGTACCTCTCGGCCTAACGCTGTGAGGTTGGGGTACAGTCTCATGATATTTTCACTCATGATAACTGGATAAGTCTCTGAAAAAGCGTCAATACTAGCTACAAATTTTCAGACTAATCTGGTAGTGTGACTTCATCAGACATCTGCTCTGGCAGACATAACCAATAGTTACCACAAATCTTTCTTAGTGACTGACGCGTAAAAAATACCAATACTCACTAACTATTCACATACGGACAAAACGTCATCCAAAACCTTCGTTGCATTCCAAATCCTAGTCTTTATTTGGGTTTCAGGAATCCTTGTTGTAGCTTCTGAAAAACTTTTCCTTCTTCGCTTAAGAAGTCTACTTCATGGGATGAAAACAATAAAGGAAACACCTATTCTTCCGCAATGTGTCTGAGACACCAAGATAAGAAATATCCAGTACGGTACTTCCCCACTTGAATGTATAAAATGAGAATTAAAGACACTTATTACACTTATAGAATGGTGACTTACTGTCTCCTCAACGACAAAGAATGAGTTGAAATGAGACCCAATACCATACTTCCACATCTTTGTTCATCCACTTATTCTCTTAACTTCTTAAGCTTAGTCACATTATGTACACCACATGATTTTCTCACATGCAGGTTTTTTAAGGAACCATTTGCACTCGAGCACAGACAATATTTAATTTACTTAACTTAGAATATATGTATCGATTTTTTAAGACAAGAGAATGCAAAATAAAGGAATTAACACCGCTCTCTTGTCACAGACAGTAGGCATCAGCACACTCTCATGTCATTTGTTGTCCTAGAAGGACGTAATATTTTGTGCGGCTCCACAGTTAGCCATATTGATATTTATTTGCAGAAAAGAGGCGCGGAATTAATAAGTCGCTCTCATTTGTGAATTATCTGCAATTATTTACTTAGAATTTTACGTAAGTGTCACTTATATCGTAATGTATATGTTAAAATGAATATATGTTTTATTTAATCGTATGCTTTTCTTTGTTTTAGCAGTTTTAGTCACTCCATTTTCATGATTGAAGCAAGGTCAGATATCAGACTTTGTCTACAAAAAAATATATAATGAGCCCTGGCTACGTTCCGTACATCTTCGGACGTGCGAAGCTCGAGGAATTCACGGCGTAAATTTTAATCTCTCAATTACTTATCCAAACAAACAATTATTATTATTATTACAAATTAAAATAGTATAATTATTATTATTATTACAAATTATTATATTATTATTATTTTTTTTTTTATTTATTAAAGTTTCTACCTCAACCACATAATTGTGAATATCTTTGCATAATGGAAATCGTCTGCAGTATACTTTACATATTTATGGCAACAGAATTTCTGTTTCCTCAAGAAGCGACGTGACCTAACTAAAACCTTATCTCCTTCCTCTAAGTGTATGTTAGGTAGCGTACGGAGTGCAACTTCATGATTGTCCTTATGCTTCTGTGACACTAGTTAAATTCATTTAACTGCCAGGAGAAGAATTTCATTGTGCCTGTTCCTCCCAATAGGAGGAAATCTAATCATGTCACCTGGACACTGATAGCTTAAAATCATAATGGGTGCCATCGTTGTGACTTTATGTAATAACTCATTAACCAGCCTTAGATAACGTCATAGAAGATGTCATATATCGATGTTGGTTGTGGTATTACAGCTGGCATACGTTTCATAACTCTTCATTATTTGACAAGGGATGTCACTGAGAAATAAAGATGAGTGCCATCTTCTTCCCTCATAAAAATTTTGCCACTTTCATAAGCAGAACTGTTTCCTATTATCTGGTATGATCTTGTCAACCCTATCTATTTCTTTTAGAAAACTTTCTAGAAGTGTGCTGCCCACAATCTGTCCCATGGCACTATGCAGGGGAGTGACAGTCAAACAAAAAACTCCATCCGCAGGCACTGCTGATCTCATCAGCAGCAGCTGACTTTTGTGTCATTCTCTGCCACTCGACAGGGTGTAGATCGGTGACTGTCAACTCTCTGATCTCCAGGCAATTTTTGGTTTAATAGGTGTGTTGCCGTTAGTTCTTGGTATAGTAGCTCCTCAACTGGCGTCACAATGGTGAGTACATCCTGTTTCAGCAATCCTGCCAAGGAAAAATCAATGGCAGTACTGGGACTCGAACTTGGATCTTCCAAGTGGCAATTAGCCATGGTGACCTCTAAGCTATGGATGTGAACCGAAGGTCGCATACTTTGAGGTTAATTCTACCGTCACTAGCATGTACTGATGCTGCATCAGCAGCAATGGACCGAAGGGGTCTGTCACAGGATTTCGATCAGTTTCGAAGAATACAGTGAGAGCTCTTAAATTTTCAAGGTAACGGAGTTCACAAGTCGCCAATACTTTTCTAATCATTTTGTCGATGCTATTAAAGTAGACCGAAACCTTTTACATAGCATGGAAATTCCTTGCACCAAAGTGTGCATAATTTAAGTGAACCTGCCGGATTAATTTATTGACAAACTCCTCAGTGTGCACAACACACGTACGTTGTCACATGGTTCTTTTCTTCAGAATGAGACGTAACTTTCAAGAGATGGTGCTCCCATATCTCTACGAGGTCTCTCTCTTTCCATCTCTTTTTAAATCTCTCTGCTTTGGATCCATACCCTGCTCATGCAAGATACCCATGAAAGATGTCCCAAGAAAATATTGAATAGGAACATACTTCAAGTACATTATCTCAAACGTTTTATACAGTTTCCTATCGTTCCGATGAATTTATCCTAATAGTGCATGAGATAGGCAATCGGCTACACTTTGTCTTTTCATGGTTGGTATTGAATTTGAACCTGAATTCTTGTAGATACAGCAACCAGCGTCCGAAACAACCATTCGATAATTTGTCTGCCATAAGGAACTTCAGTATTTCGTGGCCAGTGTAAACTTCTGTCGTTCTGCTGACTAGGAAGTATCTGGACTTCATGAAGCTCTACACTATTGTGAGGAAATCGTATTTAATGGCAGAATAATATCCTTTCTATTTAGTTAAAACGAAACATTTGAGAGCAGTCCATGACGTTTTATCACCTGGTAGAGACGTGTTCCAATGTCAGTGCAGGAGCTATCTGAAAAAGGAGACATTCCTTTTTTTAAATCACGATGGGCATTTAATTAACATGCTCTTCAGTTCACTGAACTCTCGCTGTGCCTTCTCTGTCCCGGCTCCAGACTGTATTTACATATTTCAGTGATAGAGACGTGATGTTCTCACAGTCTTATCAGTAAACGTTTTACAGAAATTTTTTAAACCAAGTAGTGCACTTACCTGTCATTTTGCCCTTGGTACTGCCAAGCATGTTTCGGAGACCCTGAGGTTTCCCTGATCAGAACGAATTCCTTGTGTGTGATGACGTGACAAGAAAATTGATCGCCCTGTGTCTGAAGTTGGCTTAATCTACCGTCATAATATGATCCTTGGACGCCCTCAATAGATAGTTTTGAGTCCCGTTGCGTGTTCTCCAAGTCCCCAATAGAGGTGGCTAATCAACAATTCAGTCCAAAGGATAATTTCATAAAGAGGTAAAAATGGGAGTAGCAGAGGAATTCTGTATATTCTTCACGTTCTGTGTGCAGTTCCATCTGCCTGTATCTTACACGCCACCGAAAGTAATTACCTTCACTCTGTTGAAGTACCTTTACTCTATTTAAAAGCTGCATCATCTCTTCTTCTGGGCAGCCCATTTCTGTACCTATATAATTGTATTAATTTGTCTTGAATCAAGTACCAAACGTATTAGGTGTTATGTCCTAGCCAGTAATGCCAACCGAGCCCGCTGCCAAAAAGGTTGGCAGCATCAAAGTCCGGACGCCGTCCGCATAAGCAGCGCCAGCGAGACAGCAAATCGCCGCAAGTCTGCGCGCGCCACCGCTGGCTTCTGGCTTCTTAAGCGCTGGAGTCGCGAGCGCTAGGACAGTTCTGTATTCGCCGCTCAGTTGTATACTCGCCTCCGAATTGTGTACTTGGTAGTCAGTTGTGTGTTCATCGCAGCAGAGTTGTTGTTTGTCGTCAGCCGACGCTGACCTAGCCGCTCCGACTCGAACTAGACAGATTTCTGTAGACACCGAGTTCACTACTGTGTTACTGTATCTTCATTAATAAAAGATAAGTACCGACTTTTATTTAATATGAGTGTTTGGGCCTTCATCTTTCTGTTCACTGTTCCAGCGGACCGGTCGGCCCGCTATTAAAAGTGTGGCGGTGACTTCGTAAGCCATTTCTACAGCCAAGTGTTTGTCGCTACGAACACCGCCACAAAATTAGGCATCCTTCTTTGGCACACACAACAGCAGACTATTGCGTGTGTAGGTCACCGCCTCGATAACTCCTTGTATGATCATGATCCATAATTGTCTCTTGCTCCACCCTTACTTTATATACGTTCTAAGGAAACTGGATATCTCCACACAAATAATTTGTGAATCTGTTTGGCGTTGAAACAGTAAATTAAATTCTTAATGGTACCTGGTAGGAAAATACATACCTATGTGACACCAAAATGATCCTGAATTTATTGCTTCCTTCAAGTGACTATGTACCTGAGCTTGCCTCTTATCACGTCAACAATGTTACCCTCTCTATCATTTGTATCTCATTGAAAGCACTCAGTCTTGGAAGTAATGACAGGTTATACCAAGCAATATTTGTCCAACCCCTCTTTACTTATGTCATCAGCATTAGCCATAACGCACTGCTGTTCAATGTTAACAGTGATCAAGAACTATTGTATGAAGTGGACTCTCAAAACTTCATCAACACTACAGGATGGGACAGTAAAAGTGTCGTGTACATCATTTGTGACTGACAGTGTGGGTAAGTAATACCCTGACATTTCACTTCAATATTCTTTCCGGTTATTCCACCCCACACCCACATGATTTCCTTCTCTTCCATAAAAGACTTATTTGTCACCGAGACTTGGCTTCCGGTGTCGACAACACAATGGATTTCCTTAGTATCGATCAAAATCCTTAGAACAGGGTTAGACAGCAATTAAAACATCTATGTCTGCTTTTGATAGTGAATCCTCAATGTTTCGAAAACTTTTAAATAAAGACGTGGGCACCTTTTCACTATTTACATGATTTTCCCCTCCTGCTCACTATCAGTAAATTTCATGAGTTACTTTTCTCTCCTCCACTCACTGCATTGTTACTTGAATCTGCAGTCCACACATCTACATTTTATAATGGTGGATAGTGATTTGGGTCTGTCATTATTGCATAAATCACGTCTACCACTTAATGGATTCTGTGGAGACCTGTAGCAACTCTCCTGGGATTACGATTCCGCTTTTATTGCTCTGACATAAATGGCGTCAAGGCTGCATCTGTCTCCTCTCTTAAACTGGCAGCTGTAAGTGGCCGTATGTGTGTGTGTGCGTGTGTGTGTGTGTGTGTGTGTGTGGAAATATTACTTTTGCATTCTCCATTTTACCTTACATCAATGTTGTACAGAGATCGAAAAAAATCTTAGACAAGTGGTATTTAATTTGTAATACTAATTACTAGCGCTAAGTTATGTCACTATTGTCAGTTCCCCTACTTATTAAAATACTTACTGATAAGAAACCGAATGCTTCCGTATGCACATAATTAAATCATTTGAATAGTTTTATGTTAGTTTTTTCTGTTTGGCCTCTTTTTCTTTCATTGCCATTAAAATGCTGTGCTCTGATTGGGTGTATTGTTTTAATGCCGGGCAAGATACTGAATTTAAACTGGTTGTTTTGCTTTGATGGTCAGTATAATGCCACCATGACGTCATGGAAATTGGGGACTTGCTTTGTAACAGCGATGATGATGAACCTTCGTTAGGGGGCGCGACTTGTGACACCATTGGTAAGACGTAGCCATAGGGATACTACTTGTCGCTAACGATGGAAGCTATTTGATGTAGTTTTTAAGAAATAAGCTTTTCTTGGGCTTTTTAGTAAAGCCAGTGGTTGTAGAACAGATATCGCCCTACAACAAATATCTCTAAATTATAATGATGTAAATCTACACTATAAATGATAATAACGAAATGAATATGCATGTACGACTTTCCGCGAGCCACTCTGTATATTTATATGTAACCTAGAATCTTTATGTAACAACATTATCGTGACTTACCGGTACAAGAGACGTTTACTTTGAGAGTACAATTCTTTCGTCGATGTTTGCTTCCATTCCTCGTATTTTTCTACCAGGAGCGAGAGTGTGTTTCTTCGGAGTGTACCTGCTCGGGTTTGTTGTTGTCCAGCACTGTGTCTCCAAGAGTTCACACTGTGATACGGCTACCAGTTGCTACAGTCCATGATAGTAGAGACCGTTCTTTGTCTCACATATGGTGTCGCCTAAGGTAGTTGAGTCAAGCAGCGACGGTATTTCCGGAATGTAGTTACTCAAACTAAACCGTCGGTTGGTGTCAAGTGACTTCCTAAGGATGAAACTGCCACATTAGGAATAACAGAAAGTAACTAAATTTTCCTTATTGTGCGCATGCAATAGGAGGAATGTATGAACAACTTTGTCGGTGATTGGAGTGTTAATGGATGCGAAACTCAAGATGGTTCAGAACAGACTGGCTATCGAGTCATGTTGAGCTTGGATGACAGATATTCGTGAAATGGACTGAAATAACTTCAAGTCATTTTTTAATTATAATTTTTTCCAACCACATTTAGACAGATTCTGGACCTGTACTAATAGCATTATTTGTACTTCCTTCTGTCGAGTGGTAATGTTTATACGTTCATGCATCTACATTGCATCAGCGTTGTCGGAATTTTTGTTGCAGACACATATTCAGAGTGCTGGGGGGAATACTTTGACAAAGAATTAATGTTTTCAAAAGGAGCACGAGGTAAACATTTATTTGTTATCGATTCAGAACTGTTGGATTTATTAGAAACGGTCTTTATCATCAGTCTTCCTCATGCTGGTTTGAAAGAAGCTGTTGAAAACAAAGTGGAAGCCTTTAATTTATCTAAACTCAGGTTATGTTACTGGGGTGAAATCATAATATTGTCGTATCCGACTGTATTCATAAGTGTTGAATAAAGTCATTCCCAATTAGGCTAAACTATTATTTATTGCGAATGAAATTTCGATACATGTCATTTTCAATCATTGTGGGATGTTGTGATCCTCTCAACAACATAAACATAGTTCCAGCACTGTAAAAGCAAATTGATGTGATTGTGCAAATGTGCCTGTTGTCCCTTATATCATGCGAGCACACGTTGGAAAGCTGATGAAATAACGCCGAACAACAAGCATGACAACAAAAACTGTTATTGTGTGAGTCGGCAACCGCTATATTCCAAGAAGCCCTATCTTATGTCCTCGTTGCTAATGATAAATGGTTGGAAGGTGACCAAAGGAATCTATCGTCGTAGGAATCTGGACAGGCAAGCAAAAGATTAATTTATACAATAATACTTTAAATAAATATATTTTACTTAAAGTTATGCTGAATAACTGTTGACAATTTGTGGCAAGAGTGGCTATCTGTTAGCAGAGGCCTATCGCGGGCATGGGTCTATGCACACTAAATGTTTGCTGATAGAGCTAGCTACCAACAGCTCGGTGTAACGTTCGGCACCAGCTAGCAATGCTAAACTGTTCTCGAACTGGAAGACTGGTGCCCACGTACCCCCCGTTTGTAACACTGTCCTTGCGCTCTTCATTGATCGGCAACGTGGAAGGTCTTCGTTGGTCAGGTCTTTCTCTTGGTGGTGATGTTCAAGAACGGCGCCCGCTGGAATCTTCATCGACGCATCGGCTGCAGCAGTTTCGATAAGCTACGATACTACAAAAATAACTTCTACCATAAACACTTGATCCAAATCACGTCTAGCAGGCTAGGTAGACGGATTACATATTCAAAGCACTGGTAGCGAATACGCCGATGAGGAATTAATGCTCTTAAAAGGTGCACGTTACTGTAAGCACACGGTAGAGCCTGTTTTTCATTATCAGTTGTTAATTGTACCAGAATCGTTCTTTCTCACCATTTGTATTCATCCATCTGCCACGCCTGCTACACGAGATTCTGACTACGAACCTACGCTTACGGAATTTTAGCGGCAGACCGTACCGTCATGCGGAACGCCCCTCTTGCAACGTTTGCATTGGAGCTGACTGAGCAAATCCGTGACTGTTTCAATCTTACAAAATGAACCTGTAAACAAACGTGTTGCTTTACTTTGGATCTTCTCTATTTCCTTTATCTGTCCTATCTGGTGAGGACCACGGGCTTTCTTGCTACTGTAGTAGAGTGAAGATCGGATGAGTTAAGATCGGCTGTTCGGATAATCGGTGTAGATTTTCGGACTGGAGCTGGAGAGAGAACACGTTTATGGCACGAATAGAGACAGGGAGAAACGATCTTCATGGTATCACTTGTTTGAAGGTGGGGGTAAGTGATAGAAGACATCCGGAGGACTCAGGGTATAGTTAATTTGGTAATCGAGGGAAATGAGGATGGTATAAACAGCAGAGAGAGAGCGCATAGCTTGATTGCAGCAAGTATGTTGAAATGGATGTCGGTTACGATGGTTATTCAGAGGTGAAAGGAGAGTCGGGGTATAGACTAACGTGGAGAAATGAATCGTACGACTCTTCTAACAGAAGATCGAAACAGCTAAAACTGCTCCCGGAAAATAATTGTGAGTTTCTACTAACTTATGGATACCCATGAATGCGAATGTTAGTGCAGCCCCTTGTAATATCACACACGCTCAGCGCTCTGATTCTTCACTGCATCGTGTGGGGAGGTGCAAATTTTTAGCTCATTTTAAATTTCTCTTAACGATGAATGACACTGGAGGAAAAACTATATTAACTCGCCTTTTCCGCGTCGTAAGAAAACAAGCGCTTCTACCTCCACTCCATTGGCGTGCACGGTAAATTTCGATCAAATAGCCGAGATCACAGACTGGAGCTTCTCTTTGCGAATAAAGTGTTCAAACAATTACGTGGATGTAGCCGGGTGACATTGTAATGAACCTTTGACATTTCAATTTTCAAGGCACAACCGCTGCAGTGAATGACAGATTACACGCACGTTACAATACTGACCGATCGTGAATCAGGTCAGTGATGAAAATAATGAGACGGTACGTCCTTCTACATGCTTCTGCCTTACACGGGTAGTTTTTACAAAAAGACTCGTCGTATTCTGCGGAAACACGGTGTAAAGTGTGTTTCTCGATCAGCATCTAAGACTGCGGTCCTTTAAGTGTTTGTAAAGAATGATGACATTGCTGTCCTTTGTGAAAGGGAAGAAAAATTACAGTGTGTGTTGAATGGAACGAACAGTCTAATGAGTACAGGATATGGATTGAGAGTAAATCGAAGGAAGACTTAAGTGATGAGAGGTAGCGGAAATAGGAACAGCGAGAAACGTAACATCGGAACTGGTTACACAAGAAAGTGTAAGCCGTTATCTGAAAGAAATAAAACTCTATTGTAAAAATATGTCTACATGAAAATAAATCTTATTACTAATTGAACAATTACCTAATAGTTAATACAATCGCCGTGATTATCGACAGCAGCGTGGCATCTTTTTGGCAGGCTTTTCACGAGATTTTCTGCACATTCTCTCGGTAACGATTTGCGTATCGTCCTGCAGAAGCTTCAGAGTATGTATTGGCTTTCCTTTAAGCTTCATCTTAATGTACTACCAAACATTCCGATCGGATTTTCATCCGGAGACACCCTACTGTCTTGTTTCTACGCTGTACAGAGCGGCTGCAATGTTTCGGATCATTATCCTCTTGTAGTACACCGTTTGCCTCGTTCGAACCAAATAGCTTCTTAACGGTCCTCACGAGGCATATGTGATAAATATTGCACAATTTTTTAGCTTCTAAATTGGCTGTAAATAAGTGCAAATACCCAAAACCGCATTAAGAGTAACATCCCCAAACATGCATTTTTGCCGGTTCTTTGACTGTCCGTCGAAGTAACATTTCACACTTCGTAGACCAGGCATGTGAAAGAGGAGACCAGACCCAAAAAGACACACTACCTCGTGACGCTTCAAGTATTTTGCACTCATTTTGAAGTGCAATGGACAAAACGAAATATTCAACTCTCTCACTGTTTATTATATACTGTGCAAAAGCGAATTGATTACAGATTCGAGACCACAACCAGAGAAATCGCTGCCAACATTAAATTTAAAATTGTGGGGTACACTTTCTTGTGGAACTGACTACAGATGAGGTTAAGGAGTTCTGCTACCTCGTCAGCAAAATAACCCATGACGGACGGCCCAAAGAGGACATAAAACGCAGACTAGCACTGCTAAGAAGGGCCTTCCTGGCCAAGGAAAGTCTGCTAGTGCGGAAAAGAGGCCTCGATTTGAGTCAGAAATTTCTGAGAATGTGTGTTTGGAGCGCAGCAAGTATATACGGTTGTGAGACATTTGGGAAAGCGGAACAGAAGAGAACTGAAACTTTTGGGATGTGGTGCTACAGAAGAATGTTGAGAATTAGGTGGAGTGAAAAGGTCAGGAATGTAGGGAGGCGAGGAAATGAATGTAGAGAAAACACGTCGCAAGAACAAGGGCAAGGATAGGAGGACATTTGTTAAGACATCACTGAACAAGTTCCTTGAAAAGTGCAGAGGAAGACAGCCATTAGAATACAGCCAGCAAATAATTGAAGACGTACGCTACAAATGCTACTCTGAGATAAAAATATTCGCAAAGGAGAGGAATTTGTGGAGTGCCGCAACAAACCAGTCAGAATACTAATGACAAAAAAATGAAGGAGTGTGTCCGTTGTATTCTGTACTGTTGTGTCACGTCGTAGGTTGGTCGAACCATCAGGACCGTAGCGGAACGGTGTAATGGACATGAGCGTCACACATGCTTGCTCACCCGGACAATCCACTGTTTCAGAGCATCGTTTTGAGATGCTTGTGGTACGCACATCTCTGTCCGCCACATTTTAACAGACTGCATTTTATACCGTGATGCAAGGGCAGAAGCACTAGTTCATGGGGATCTGCCCTATGTTTTCGCTAATGATGAGACGTGTGTGTCTAGGGTTTTAAAGATTTGTGATGTGTCTTGACTCTGGCCTAAACCTTTAGGTTGGAGGTTTTAGTGTACTGCAAAGATGCTGGCTCCTCGCTTTTCTCCTTGCGGTTAGCCAGCCACTTCCATCTGCTATATTGTTATACCTCCGTCTACCACTTTCTTCCTGTGCTGTTCATGTCTTACTGCTGGCGGCATGCATCGTCCCACGCTTCGGTGTGGGTAGGCAGATATTTTCCAAGATTGTTACCTGTTTTTTACGCTCCGTTTTATCTTACTGTTCTGAGTCTTTTCTTGACACCCGTCTCAATCTGTTACTGAGCGGGTGCTGAAGACCTTGCCATCGTGCGCCCATACAACCCTCTCCATCTCTCCGTCATATCCTACGGATAATAACAATACAAGGCGCCAGCTTGCATTTTCTGTTATTTGATACTTTTGTAAAGGAAGCAGTTGAGATTATACTAGCGAGTGCACTTACAAACAGGAATGGAGGTCTTTGTTTTTGTTTGGAATTGTGCTCTCTACGTGGACAGACCACAGACAGAGACAATTAATGTTACGCGCTCAACATTTCGAAATTAATATTCTTTTTCGAAAACTTCTGACTTTGGTCGTCTTTGTGTGGTGGCGTTAGTTGTTTACGGTGTGTGTGTGTGTGTGTGTGTGTGTGTGTGTGTGTGTGTGTGTGTGTGTGTGTGTGTTGTGAAATGCGCGTGTGTTGTCTTTCTGTATATGCCGTATTATCGTTCTTGGTCTGCTTGGCTCGGTCAGCCGAGCGCTTAAAGTTTCGTGCACAGTGCTCACTCGTTTCGTGACTGGGTGTTCACCTGTAGAAATGCCGGCGGTTGTCGATGACGTCACCCTGCTGCATTTATAAAGCTGTCTGAGCAAAAATCAAACCACTGGGGTACGATCTCGCTGTCTCTAAGTGTCTCGTGCATTGTTCAGCATTTACTGCGTACTCGCTGGGAATGGCAAACATTGGATAAAACTAGACCGCAGACGGGTGACGGGCTGTGACCATTGAATCAACTGTGCATTCTTTTAGCAAGCCTCCTCTTCGCGCAGGCACTTTCTCGTTTCAGTTACTCCCAGCGCCATCGCATCCGGCATTTAAATGCAGCGTGATGTGCTACTAGCCACCGTCGCCTTTGTCACAGATTTCTAGTTCCAGCAGGAGTAATGCGGGGGCGTGGGCGGACTACCCCGCTTACAGAGCCGGCGCCTGGCTCACGCTACGCCGTAGTTAGTGGTGACTACTGTGCGCTCACCGTCGCACGGCCACTGGAATGTGGTTAGACAGCTCTACAGAATGCAAAATGTGGCTTGAATATCATCCTTTTCCTGTTAAGTAGCGCTTGAAGAGACTTACCACTCAACACGTACTCCTGCACTGAACGCACAAATGCTCTCTGCTACGGGGCGTCAGCTTCAATTCATGCAAGACATAAATATACATATAAAGTTTCACACTCGAACTCAGAAAAGAATCACTAACAGTCCTGTTCTCCAAGAACTTTCACATGAGGGCTCTCGCACACTGGAACTGAAGATAAATGCATGTGTCATTGTGCAGCCTACCGAATATTCATAATTTGGTGGACGATAGCACAACTGTCGTTGAGGAGGTTAGTTTATGCAGTTTGCCAGTCACAGTGAGCAACACCAGAAGCCGCCGGGCAATGCGTGTGAAAGCGTCGTTTGCTGTACAGGGAGGTGTGGTGTGCTGGCTCTGGTTCGAAACTGCCAGGCGGATTAACACGATGGCCGGCGTGCCGGGCAGCCTGGTTGTTGTTGCTAGGCTATTTCTCATATCCCAGCAGATGACTACTTGGTTGGTATCCAAGTCACATCTCAGTTAAACGGTTCGCAGACATTTTAAAAATTTTCCCCCACCTTCACGTGGTTAACATTACAAGCATACTGTTGGAGTACACATACTCCGTCCCGGTGGTTAACGGGGTAGCGAGAGGAAGGGTTTCCGGCCACCACTTAGACTAACCGTATCAAACTCGTTAATAGCGATGCCGACCGTGAGCCTCTGTGGGACAGTGGAACAAGAAAAACAAGAAGAAAAAGAATGCTAGAAGGAATTCAGCTTTTCAAGTACAACAAACACTTAACAGTGATTTCTTATAAATGGAATAACCTGGTTCGTTCTATAGGAGTACAAAATGAATATACGTCAGAGGATAGAAGTCCGGCGTCGAAGAACAGCAAATTTAGAGACTGGGCTTCTGAGAATGTCGTACCTGAAAATGTCAGCAAGTGTTCTGAGGACGATGTGACATTGTACGTGACGACAGGTGAGTTAGGCAGGGAAGACCGAGCTATATTGCTTTCCTGGTGAAAATTGCTACAGTATTGGTTTCCTAACCTTTGTTGGCTGGCACAGAAGATTTTAGCAATTGCTGGTATTAGAGCCTCTACAGAAGCATTTTTATTTATTCACAGCTCGCCGTTTCAGATCAAACGACTTCAGTAAGTGCTAATAGTGTCAGTGAAGTTCGACATACGAGGGCTGTTCGGGAAGTAAGGTCCGATCGGTCGCGAAATGGAGACCACAGTGAAAATCCTATGAAGCTCTGCACAGATGTGTTGGGCAGTGTCTCTAGTGGGCCCGGCGATCGCGTGGCGTCTCTCTTTTCAGTTCTGAGCACACAGTGATTGCGTAAAGATTCCCAGAACAATACTGTCTGCGGCCAAGTATGTGGATCTGGTGAGAGATTTCGCCTGAAGATATGCAGCCCATATAACATTAATGTCATGCATTTCATTCCGCAAGACAATTTTCAGGCGCTTCTACAGTTTCAATGAAGACGTTCCTGCAGCGTTTTCAATCATAAGTGATTGATCACCCACAATACAGCCCTTGAGTCGCTCCCTCCGACGTTTGTCTCTGCTCACACGAACCATTGGCTACGAAAACAGCATTTTGGCACAAACAACGAAAGACAGACCAGCGTAGAGGATAGGCGGAAAGCACAGGCGGCTGCTTTCTGTGACGAGGCTACTGGAAAGTTTGTACAACGCCATGATAAAAGTATAAGTCGAAGCGACGACTGTTTATAGAGGTAGCTTGTAGGTATGGTCAACTGTCGCTAGTAAAAAAATTTTCATTTTCACTGTGGTTTCCATTTCGAGACCGATCGTACCTTTATTTCCGAACAGCCCTCGTACTTGGCGGGAGATACTGTTGTTGTAGCCATCT
Organism: Schistocerca piceifrons; assembly: GCF_021461385.2. Classification (NCBI taxonomy): domain Eukaryota; kingdom Metazoa; phylum Arthropoda; class Insecta; order Orthoptera; family Acrididae; genus Schistocerca; species Schistocerca piceifrons. Next base: position 561,869,261 of record NC_060143.1, read on the forward strand.
CTACGTGATCACTGTGAGCTCAGAAGTGAGAAGAGCGACGTCACACGATCGATGGACGTATTAGAGACGCTCCCCAACACATTTCTGCAGAGCTTCATCGGGTTTTCACTGTGGTTTCCATTTCGCCGCTAGTCGGGTCTTGGTTTCGAATATCCCTTGTACATACAAATATTTGGTAACGTTCTCACCAAAATTTTTAACTGGAAATTACATGGTTTTCTTTAATGCAGGTGCTGGTTAAACTATGTTTAGAAGGGAAACATATTATGAAGTACACTGCTGGAAAAATGTAACATCCACAAGGCAGAGGTTACTTTGTTAACAGGTGATGTGACAGGTATTTAATAACGAATTTGCAATAGCAAATTCACATGAAACATATACGCCAATGCAACGACTTTCCGAACAGTCTACCGTCCTCTGGCGGCCATGCTATTCTCGCATGTAAATGATCATGAAGGTGCTGAGTGGCATCCTGAAATAAGCCATACTAAGCATCTATCACCCTTGTTGCAATCCGGCAATCGTTCTTCCAGGCTCCAGAGGACGCTGAAGTTCACACGCCACCATGTCCCTTACGTGGTCAACTGACGACAGATTTGGCGCTGTTGCTTACCAGGGTAGTAGTTGTACACCACTGAGAACACGCTGCAACCCAGCAGATGTGTGTGGGCGTGCATCGTCCTGCTGCAATTGCATATCAGTTCCCTGTTGAAGATATGTCAGTACCTCGGACATAATAGGTTCTGTAATGTATGAGACACTGGTTGCTTTACCCTGCAGAAGCGCTAAACGTGACCGCGAGTTGTAATTGATGACCCGTACTTCGTGGTACTTTGTGTGTGGCGTGTGTGTCTTGGACGCGTAACAGATCTACGCCGTGCTCGCCCACGCACATCATATACAGACTGAACCTACTATCACCACCGAAGACGCGCGCCGTTTCACACTCCAGTCAACCCTTTCACGAAGAGTAGCCGTGCTTGGTCCTGCCATTGTGTCGGCGGGTGTCTGGGTAGAGGTATACGTGATTTTAGTCCTGCTGCAAACAGATGGCTTCCAGTGATCCTCGGTAGCACAACAGGTGCAACATGCGTCTGTACTACACAGGCATTTAGATCCTTGTCTACAGGCGTGGGAAGGTTTCAGAGAATATTGCAGAAAGCAGCTACAAACCGTCGATTCATTGTGCCCAATATGTCCAGCAATCCGCCGAGACATGCATCCAGCTAAGGGCACGTCCACTGAAATGGCTGAAGTTGTTCAGCAGTAGTACGTACTCGTTGGTGATTCAAAGCTATACCCTAGAATGAATTTTACTATCACTGTTCACCTTCAAATACAGCACAGTTATTATCTGCAGAGATAAAACAGAGGGCGCACGGGAAAGCCACCTGAGCGCCAGCTGATCGCTAATGACCGTGACAAACAAATCACTAACTCTGCAGGCCCTCAGTATGCACTTGTTATACGCCGATTCCAATGAACACAGTCCTTGGAGGCATTCCACTCTTTCCTCTGGCAGTGTATATTTCGCTAAATCCTTCGTATGGAAATGTGAAAGTACATGCTAGTGTCCTGCTATAGGAAAACACCTCCTGATACCTTACTACATCCGAAAAATAGTTACATGAATCTCTGTCGCCTTTCACGGTGTGGTTAGGATGAGCGCTGCGGGCGCAGCACTTTGTGTGAACGTTGCGGTTTCGCCTGGGCCGCGGCTCACGAACAGCTTTCCAGTCTACGTCCCTGGAAGGGCTGGCTTCTTGACACAGGCTGGCTGCGACGGGATTGCCACCCACCGCGCATGCTCTGATGCAGAATGATGAAAGCCGTGCCAGTATGTCACTGGGCTATATGGATACGGGGAGTTCTTGCACTAGCAGTTGTGTTTCACGGCGAAATCTCAGTGGACAGTGGAACTCAGAGTTGATTGTGTCTCATTGAGGTGGCAAGTATTCCAGCGCCGTGTCAGCTCAGGTAACGGTACTTCACAGTCTGCTCCCACTAGTCGATAACTAGATGCGGGCTCTCTCTCTCTGCCACCTAATCACAAGTACGCCAATTCAAATAAAACAGTGATATCAGAATTACCGCCAGTTTCTGTTAGATCAATTAAACTCTGGTGGCTGTATTTTCCATGCCACAATCCACACACGTGCTCGATAATTGTCTGGGAGGGGAACAGCGGCTATTAATTGGTTGATCAACATCACAGTGTTTAATTTGAAATCGGGGACGATATAACCTGAGCTGATTTCGCTGCTTGGATGGCGCTTGTTCTGTTCGAATGTTCTCTTGGGGAGGTCCTGAGCTCTGGTTAACAGTAATTAATGGTACAGAATGATTCCTTCCCCTCTGTTTCAGAATCAGATCATCTCATTCATAAAAATCATGTTCATAATAGTATGAATGTGGTATCTGTAGATACAAAAATGATTTAATTAGAGTAGTCACATTACAGGACTGAATGACTTCAGTTTTGTTGGATAAATCTAAGGGTGGTTTCAGGTTCATTCAGATGTACTGATTTCTGGGACCTTCTTATCGTAGTGACCCTTTCGATCTGTAAGTTTAAATCTTTTCCATATGTGCGAGTCAACTTGTAGAGGTCTACTAGTGGCTGTTGCGCACATATGACCCTCAGCTGGATGGCACCGTCACGAAGAGACAGTAGCCTTACAACAAGTCACTGGAGACACCACTGATGCTTTCAAGCTGTTCTACTGGATTGATCTTTCAGCTCAGATTCTCCTAAAAGTGTGTCCAGTGCTTTAAACAGTGCGCTACTTCATTCGGTATCCAAGCCGATGTGGAACCAATCAGAAATTATACGAAGTATGTAACTACAGTGTAGAAGTTAAGTTTAGATCTTTAATAGAACTGGATAAGGTGTATTTCCTGACAAACTTTCCTGTCCACTAAAACTTGTTGCGTTGAATTATAATCTTTGTCAAACAAGGATTATTGGCGGCGTGTAACTTCATCTGTGGCAGAACACTTGGCCGCTGTTGTGTTTGCCTCTTTTTGTTTCTCAGGTTTTGCCTCTCACAAGGCTGAATGTGCTTTACTGCAATCTGTGATAAGACAGTTACGGAAAAAGCAGTCATTCCGTTTGTTGTTTATCTCAATTAACTTATGCTCCTGTTACGAGGAAGCTGTCGTCTTTGATTCCTGTTTTCTCTCAGCTACCTTTTCATTCGTCAATTCGCCCGTGCAGTTTACGGAACTGCGATGTAGAATTTGCATCTCATGACAACTTTTGCGATCATTCCATCATTCTGTTTACCATGAGCGCCAATTTATTTACTCTTTCTTGGTAAATAACTAAAATACTTTGAATAAGACTGGGAAGTTGATGTAATTATAAATTTTTCATATTTTTTGAGTTCCCTTTTTTTTGTACCTGCATGGACTTTCATTTTTAACAAATTCGGTTCAATTGGTTTAGGATCGCCTACCTGCATTTCGATGACAATCATTTTATTTGGTGTGCTTAAGTTTTTAGAAACACAGTTAAGTTTCTCTCTTTAGCTAACGACTTATTGTCTGACGCGGAACTAGAAAACAAATATCAGATGTTTTCCACAATTCGAGCCTCTAGTTGTGCTAGCAAACGATTAAGCTTCATAGTTACAGTTCTTATGCCGGCGTGATGTAATTATGTTTCCGTTTGTCGGAACCAAATATTGGGTTTTTCAATCCAGAGCGACGTTAATTTCACGCTGAACTTCCCCATTATAACTTTTCCTGGACCTTCAGCATTTTCTTTGGTGGTGTCTATTTGTTTTATATCGTACTTTCCAAATCACGCCGAGCTCATCACTTGTGGGAACTTAATAATAGATCTACGTAAACCAAACGCCATTTTTTATCACAGTACTTCCTACTTCACAGCTAATTCCTTTTCTTTTTTTTTTAGAGTCAAAACGAAGGCGTGGTAACTGGCAGAGAGTTTCATACACATTGTTGAAGATATATCCGTAAAGTAAGTGAATAAAGAATTTAGAAAAGCTTAAAATAAAAAAAAAAAATTATATGAACTTCCATCCCCCCCCCCTCCCCAAACGCAAATTCACACACAAATTCATAACTACCCACACAAAACCAACAACCCTCTCAGCTTATTCCCTCAGACTCCGCTCCTTCCTCCCTCCGTTTCCACTCCAGCTGACACTCGTCTTCATACCAACATGCAACAAAGCGAATAGACAACTACCTCCGAGATCATGAAATACTATTCCTAATGTTGATAGAAGTCAGTGGTGACCATACAGAAGCTATTGGCTGTGAGTTCATCAAATTAATACGTCAGACTTCGGGTGTTAACAGCATCTGTGACACTGAAGATACTTAAAAGCCATGTAAAGACAGGAATCCCCTTCTGACTCCCTAGTTAAGTGTACAATGGGGTCACCTTGTCTCAGTGTAGAACTGTGAGCTTGTGCGGTACGTGATTCTTATTTCGTTTCAGATGGTCTATCCAGGCACAACTGGTATTCCAGAAGACTAGCGAGAGAGAGTGGGAGACAGACGGAGTGTGATGAGTCGAGTTTGGGTACCTCAGCCTGTAAGAATAATGCGCATGAGAAACCAATATGTGGATTAAATTTCCACTGCTGCAGATGAAGTTACACGCCGCCAATAATCCTTGTTTGACAAAGATTATAATTCAACGCAACAAGTTTTAGTGGACAATGGAGCAGACGCCTGTGCTCCTACACAAAAAGCAAAGACAAAGTTGATGAAATTAAAGAGTCTGAATATCATCTATTTGCAGCGCATAGCTGTCAAACTCTAACCTACAGCTTAGAATTGTTGAATATTGGCCTTCGATTGAGACTTACTCTCCAATAGGCACTATTGTCGCAGTCACTTCAAAAGGCATTCTAAGACCTGAGTTTCTTATAGTCTTCACCTTCAGCAGAAATAAAACACAAATGCTTAATGTATGTCAACACTCAGCTGATAGTGAAAGGAAATGTAACATGAACTGAAGCAACGAACACAGTTAATTCATTTCATATCTTTTGTAAATTTTCCGAAATAGCAGAGGTTGCTTTTGATCAGCATGTTCTAGACGACGGCAGCAGAAAAACAGGGAGTGTCAAGTAATGTTCGCGACAGTTGCACATTTTCTGGACACGGTATCTCTAGAATGGCTATTCCTCTCTGCCCATCTCGCTTGATGTCTTGCGGCGTAATAATGAATCCCAGAGAGCTTGTTCCCTGAAAGCTACATATAGACTTTTCAAGATCAACCGTGAGACCATATGTGTCAAGGTTTTCGAAAACAGTGCTTGTATGACAAAACTGTTTTTTCTTCTTGTGAAATCTACCCTTCATAAATAAATCACTGAAAAGAAGCAGCAATACGTGTGTATTTTAATGAAACTGCAGATTCTGAAACGGATTTCAAAGTGACAACTTGCAGAAAAACTCACCGCAGCGACTCCGTATCGCAGTACAAACTCAACGACAGTCAAGAAAGGAGTCATTTTACAGCAATAAATTCTAAGAACACAATAATTGTTTCCATATCCCCACCATGAACAGTAACGAGGGATTCACTTGCCATGAGGGTATCACTAACATTAAAAGTATAATTGTGGTGCAGACAAAATTTGCCCACAATAATAAATTTTCAAGTAACGTACATTTGCATTTTGAGACCGAATAAGATGCTACTTTAGGCTCTGGAAAAGAGGAAGGAGTAATCTCCACGACGTTGCTCACCAAAATAACCAGAGAATACGAATCATATGCGACCCTGTTATATTCCAGTCAGATACGAGTTTCATTCCTGGTCTCTCCACCGGAGCTGCTGAGCCACCACTTCACGTCATGTAGGAACTATCCATTCGTCTCCATCTCCACGCTGGAGACGGATTTTCACGTTCGCTGTGCATTCAGGGAATCCGATCTGTCGTGACGTCTCGAAAAGTTACTGTGGTATATTAATTAATACTGCCGATTGCAGAGCCGGAGAGGCAGTGGGACTGCTCAGGAAATTTCCAGTGAGCACATAGGCAGACGTCGTATTCAGAAGTTTATCACCCTTGAAGTGCTTGAATATGTGAACAAACTCTTGAGGCTGATCATGTCGGAGAAAAGGCGAAAAATTTCCCCCACGTCTGCTCCAGAAGATACCCCAATCTGTGTCGATCGTAGGGAAACAGGGAACTTATGAATCACATAAGCCAATTTTTTGGTAGAAATGGGACGAATACGAGAAATATGTAACACACAAAATGAATGGAAAACCTAAATTGTTGAAAGAGTTACATTTAAAGGAAATCGCAATCAATGCGCTACAACCCCAAGATTTCGAGTTCTTCTCCCGTGATTGGAGCCCATATGAAGTAGTCATGACAGCAGACGTAGAAGGAATTAAACAAGCGTAACTATATCGTAATTTTGTTGTGGTCTGCAGCCCAAAGACAGGTTTGATGCAGCTCTCCAAGGTACTATGCATCTTCGAATAACTACTACAACCTACATTCTTCCCCATCTGCTTACGTAATTTTTCTCTTCGTCTCCCTTGACGATTTTTACCCCTCACACTTCCCTCCTATACTAAACTGGTGACCTCTTGATGTCTCAAAATGTGTGCTATCAACTGATCCCTTCTGTCACTCAAGTTGTACCACAAATGTCTTGTCTCCCCGATGCTATTCGGCACATCTTCATTAGTTACGCGATTTACACATCTAATTTTCAACATTCTTTTAAAGCATCACTATTCACAAACTTTGATTGTCTTCTTATCTGAACTGTTTATCGTCCATGCTTCACTGCCATACATGGCTACATTCCAAAAAAGGCTCCCTGACACCTAAATCTATACTCGATGTAAACAAATTTCTCTCCTTCAGAAACAGTTTCTTTGCCGTTGCCAGTTTACATTTTATGTCGCCTCTGCTTTGATCATCTTCAGTTATATTTCTGCCCAAATAGCAAACACATCTACTAATTTTGGTTAAAATGGCTCTGAGCACTATGGGACTTACCTTCTGAGGTCACCAGTCCCATAGAACTACTTAAACCTAACTAACCTAAGGACATCACGCACATACCCGAGGCAGGATTCGAGCCTGCGACCGTAGCGGTCGCGCGGTTCCAGACTGTAGCTAATAGAACCGCTCGGCCACTCCGGCCGGCTCTACTAATTTTAGTGTCTCGTTTCCTAATCTGTTTTTTTCAGCATCACCTAATTTAATTCGACTACATCACATCATCCTTGTTTTGCTTTTGTTGATGTTCACCTTACATCCTTTTCTCAAGGCATTGCCTATTCCAATTATCAGCTCTTCTAAGTCCTTTGCTATCTCCGACAGATTTACAGTATTATCGATAGACCTCAAAGTATTTATTGCTTCTCAATATACTTTAATTTTTACTGATTACTTAATGTTCACATTGAATAACATCAGGGATATGCTACAAGTCGTTCTCACTCCCTTCTCAACCAGTGCTTCCTTTTTATGCCCCTCCACTCCTGTAACTGCCATCTGCTTTCTGTACAAGCCATGAATAGTCTTTTACTGCCTGTAATTTATCATCCTTGCTACCCTAAGAATTTCAAAGATGGGATTCCAGTCAACATTTCTAAAAACTTTCTCAAACTGTACAAATGCTATTAACATTGGATTGCTTTTCCTCAGTGTATCGTCTAAGTGAAATCGTAGGGTTAGTATTCACCCGAGTGGTCCTACATTTCTCCGAAGTCCAAGCTGATCTTCCTCGAGGTCGGCTTTGACCAGTTTTTCCGTTGTTGTGTAAACTACTCGTGTCAGTGTTTCGCAGACACGAGTCATTAAACTGATACTTCTGTAGCATTCACACTGTCAGCACCACATTTCTTTGGAACTGCCATTATTACAATCTTCTTGAAGTCTGAGAATATTTCACATGTCTCATATGTTTTCCACACCAGATGGAATAGTTTTGTGATGGCTGGCTCTCGCAAGGTTATCAGTGGATTTGACGGAATCTGATCTAGTCCTGGGACCTTGTTTCGAATTACATCTTTCAGTGCTGTGTCAAATTTTTCTCCCACCTCATCTTTATCTACGTCCTCTTCCCTTCGTATTACATTGCCTTCAAGTTCATCTCCCTTGTATAGACACTCTACATGCTCCATCCACTTGTCAGACCCCCTTCTTTGCTTACTATTTGTTCTCCGTCTGAGGTCTGGATATTCATATAGCTGCTTCTCTTTTCTCCAATGGTCTCTTTAATTTTCCTATAGTTAGTATGTACCTTTCCCTTATCAAAACATGATTCTAAATCCTTAAATTTGTCGTCTAGCCATTTCTGCTTAACCGTTTTGCACTTCCTGTCACTTTCTTTTTTTAGACGTTTGTATTACGTTTCGCCTGCTGCATCTGCTGCGTTTTTGTATTTTCCTCTTTAATAAATTAAGTTTCTCCTGTAATATCCAAGGATTTCTGCTAGGCCTTGTCTTTTTACGTATTTAATCCTCTGCTGCCTTCACTATTTCACCTCTCACGGCTGCCTATTAGTCACTTATTTTATCCTTTTCCCTTGTTCTAGTCAATAGGTAGTTGTGATTCGTATGAAGGTGTGAGGGAGATCCTAATGGGAATGACTGATCGAATTAGGAAGCTGTTCTGTTGGCACGCTGTGAGGTAACACAAAAACACTCGTACTTCTATTCTACTCCCACTCGCACATAACTTGCACTGGGTCCCTGAGAATAAGAAACCGAAATTATGCCGCTTACAGATATTTAAAGAGAGCTCGGAACATATTGTAGGTAATATTGGTACGGAGTGACCTCCCCAATGCACTTCAGACTGTCTTGGAGTTCACAAGTAGTCATAGAAGCAGGTGGTGTTACAAACAGGCAAATTATCGTGTAGGATTGTGGGTTCGTCTTGAAGCAAAACACTTTTGTTTGATTTCTTCCTCAAACTAGTTTCAGTGAATATATAGCTATCATCTTTCTTTATTCCAAAACACGCCAAATTAGCATCTTTACACAACATTACCAAAACGTTATGACATGTATATTGTTTGTTCAAGATACTGTCTTGTGTGAACGGTTTTATAATACCCTGCTGTTTTTGCGTCACTGAATTACTTGTAATTTACCAAACGAAGAGTATGAAAACTGTTGCGCATTAAATTCTGCATTATCTGATTACCAAAACTTTGGTACTTAATTGAATTTCCCATACAGTTATGTTAGAAACGGCAAATTTTCACACTTTTTGAAAAACACTTGTTTCGACATTATAAAATCCGAAGTATCTAAGAATAGCTCTGTTTCACGCAAAATTTTATGGGAGAAAGTGGGAGATATGAAGTTGTGTTTTCCAAAAGTGAAAGAATGTGAGGAAAAACCTAGCTCGTAATTATCGCTGTTACTCAGTTATGTATGTATTATGTATCACGTAATTAGGGACGAACATCAACAGGCTACTTTGCGTTCGACGAATTTTTCCAGTATTCACAATCCTTCTTTCTTGAGTTGAGCATAGTTCGTAACCTATATGTTATCGAGATAATATTTATGAAAACTGCAATCAGTAGAATAATATTATATCAACAAAAAACTTGTTTACAAGTGTATTTGCTATAAAACTTTAATTTAATTATTGTTTTATTGGGAACTGAGATTTTACTCAATTATCAATAAACTAAGTTACATACGATTATATAAAATTACGTTGAATTAAAAAAATTAAATAACGAATCTTCACTTAGAGTAAGAGAGAAATGTTGAGTAGTGTAAAAATCTGCTTTTGTTAATTTTACAGTATTACATTAACTCTGGTTCTTCCATTTCTTCTTCCTTATTACGTAATGTCGTTATCTATGTCACAGTCTTAAATGTCATTAGTGGAGATGTCAACTGGAACGTTGTTCTAGGAATTGCCTTGGCATAGTTTGCAAACGATGGTACACTTACTGCCGATTTTCCTGCAGGAGAAACCTCTATTGTACCCAAAGCTACATATAATTGTTTTTCAACAGGTCCTCAGGCACCTCTTCTTTAGTCGTGGGAACTGGCAAGAGGCCGAATTTCGAAGCCTTTCAGCCCCACTGCAACGGATCTAGAGGTTTCTCTTCCCACCTTGTACTTTCGTTTTCCCTTCTCCTTTACTGTAAGGACATGTAGTCGGCGTACAACACTTTCACGGAAACAAAGAATAAATAAATAAATAAATAAACCACTCAATCCCTGGACTGACTTCCTCTGGCGAATGTGGCTACTGACGCTTGGTGGGGGCATCAGCTGCACGAGTCGTGGAAAAACTGTACTTTTACAACTGTGGATCAACAAAATGCAGAAAACAGGTGTACTCATTAGAAAAGGGAACATCGGTGAACTCTGCAAGAATCTATTTAAATGAAAGTAAAAAAAAACATGCTGATGATAGTCTTTAACTACCTGATGTAAACTTCCGAGGCCGTGCTGAAAAGTAATGCCTCCAAATTTTAATTGTGTCCTCGAAATCGGTTGAGTTATTACGTGAAGACCGACTTTGCTTTAGCATGAGAATGCCACATCACACACGGGCGCCGGTACATCTGCCACAATCCGACATTTCGGGTTCACCGTTATCGATCATCGTCCATACATTTCGGACTTGGCCCCTTCCGATTTGCGTCTGTTTCCATAATTTAAAGAACACCTTCGAGGACTTCAAATTTACAGTGATGAAGCGGTGGAAGATGATGTGAAGTGGTGTCTCCGTCGACAACATCAAACATTCCACAGTGACGGCATCAACGAACAGGTCTCCCATCGACAGAAATATGTTCGTCGCCAGGGTGAAAATGTGAAAAATAAAAATGTAGAAATGAAGACTAAAACTGTAGATTGTTAATAATGTTTGCTATATTTAAAAACTGTAAGAGATTTTAGATAAAAAATTGGGAGACACCGCGTTTCAGCGCGCCATAGTAATTCAGTGATGACGATGTTTCCTTGCCGCTAGGTTTTTGCTCAGTTTGTTTGACTTTTTGAAAAAAACCGTTTCGTGCTCCACAACTTTCTTCTTTCTTCGAAATTTTGGTTAAAATGGTAAATTCTGGGGTTCTCATTGTTCTACAGCGTTGAAAGGGAGAAAAATTACTCTCTCCTGACGTAGCTTCTCTATAGGAACGTTTACACGAAATGTAATGCCTTGGTAAGAAAACGGAGAAAAATTTAATACACTATATTTTTGGTAACTTTGGCTGTTTCGATTCAACGCGTAGTTTTGGAGTAATTTGTGTTTCCTTTCCTCACGGCTAAAGTCACACTCAGAAATCGTGGCAAACCCAGGTTATTGATATTAGAGTCGAACGTAAATTAAAAGAGTTTCCAGAATTAAACTAATTTTCGGAAGCCAACTTCTTCCTCGGAGCTATGGACGGTGGATGTCAGACGGCTACTGTTTGTCGCAGGTCACAGGGCACCGCATGTCTGTACGTAAAATACCGTAAGCGAGTTGTCAGCAGTGGTAGCTGTACAGTTCTAGACAAAGCTTGTTATGATTGTTCTCTCCATAGCGGATTTGTTTAATGATTAGGATTTCTCTGTTGGTTCTGCATCACATATGGGGAAATTTCGTTTTACAATGGTGTGGTTCACTGAGCAATCGCATGTTTTAAAATTGTGGAACAAGAAATTCTTGCAGTTAATGTATTCGAATTCTCAGTGTGCATTTCACGCAGGATAATTAAGAATAATCCATTAAATTTCGGGCATGTGGCAGCGCAAATAAAATCTCTTCTACTGACATTTCGGCCGCGTATCGTCCGGCCATCTTCAGAGCGAGTCACAAGACTGACGACAAGGTGCCAAGCGCGGCCTTACATGCTCCACCGCGGCGGTACTGCGCATGCGGGTCACAGATGCTGGTCGGCGGCAGAGCCATACGCTTACACATGTGCCGCCTGTGGCGAAGGCGTACGGACATTCGATGTGCTTATCGATGTTTGATCGGCGGCGGTGACACGATGACGACTTCTCTGCAATTTAATTACTCCAAGAGCCGGATTCCATGCTTTGTCCAAATTAAAACCATTATCTCTGTTTATTAAATTGTTGGCTAATCGAATTTCTATAGCTTCCTTGAATACAGATTCCCAAAAAGAAGAGGTGGATGTTAAAATCTTCACATCAATGTAATTCATGGAATGACCCGTATCAATACAATGTTCGGCCACAGCTGACTTGTCTGGTTGTAATAAGCGTGTGTATCTTCGGTGCTCCACACACCTCTCATGAACGGTGCGTGTTGTTTGACCTACGTGTGACTGCTCACAATTTCCGCAAGGAATCTGGTACACACCCGCCTTACGAAGCAGTAAATCGTCCTTCACAGAGCCGAGTAAAGCCGCAATCTTCGTGGGGGGCCGGGAGATCACCTTAACACAGTGCTTCTCAAGAATACGGCCTATCTTTGAAGAAAGATCACCCACATAGGGCAGAAACGCCCTAGTTCTGAAGAAATTTTCTTCCCCATCACATACCTGCTTTTTAGGTTTTGCATCGAATGCTCTACGAATTTGTTGCGCAGAATATCCATTCGATTTAAAAATACTCTTGAGGTATGTTAGATCTCCTTGTAAATTGTGCGCCCGATGCACTAAGGTCTTAAGGACACCCATGGTCTGAGAAGGGTGATGACAGCTACTGGCATGAAGGTATAGATTTGTGTGCGTTGGTTTCCGATATACGGCATGTCCTAATGTGCCATCACTTTTACGGCGAACGACAACATCCACAAAGGGGAGGCAGCCGTCTTTTTCTATTTCCATAGTAAATTTAATGCTAGCATGGATGGAATTCAAATGCTCAAGAAATCGATGTAATTCATCCATACCATGGGGCCATACCACGAATGTGTCGTCCACGTACCTCCAGAAGACCGTAGGTTTAAAACTTGCTGAGTCCAGTGCCTTGTCCTCGAAGTCTTCCATGAATAAATTAGCTGCCAGAGGGGTGAGGGGGCTTCCCCTGGCAACACAGTCAATTTGCTCATAAAATTCACCATCAAACTGAAAATAAGATGATAAAAGCACATGTCAAATAAGGCCGTAATGTTCTTATCAAAATGTTGGCCGATAAGAGCTAAAGAGTCCTTTAAAGGTACCTTGGTGTATAATGATACCACGTCAAAACTAACAAGCACATCCATACTATTTAGCCTGACATTTCTAAGTCTCTGAATAAAATCCATAGAATTACGAATGTGGTCACTACATTTTCCTACCAATGGTTTTAATAAGGAAGATAAATATTTGGCAGAAAAATATGTTGGTGAACCAATAGGGCTCGTTATAGGTCTCATAGGCAAGTCCTCTAGACGCTCATCCTTACCCATCTTGTGATCTTTAGGAAGACCATAAAATCTCGGTGGTACTGCACCTCGTACTTTTAAACTTCTTATGACTTCCTTCGGTAGTGATGAAGCGTTCAGCAAGGCAGCAGTCCTTATTGTACCTTGTTAGTAGGATCTTTGTTAATCTTCCGGTATGCACCAGAACTAAATAGACCACATATCTTTTCCTTGTAGACTTCCTGAGGCAAAAGAACGGTAGCATTACCTTTATCAGTATCAGTATCCTCACGCAGCTTTCGTATCGCACGTCTTTCTTCCTTGGAAACGTTGCTTCTTTGTGGACGATGCTTCGTCATTGCTTGACTGGTTTCTCGTCTGATTTCTTCCGCAGAATCCTCTGATAGTGGTCGGACAGCTTCTTCAATGGCACTGATGAAAGATGATATCGGAAATGTCTATGGAGTAGGGGCAAAATTTAGCCCTTTACTTAAGACAGACAACAGAGTCCACCTGAGAAGACTGGACCAATCGGCTGTACTTGGTAATCTGTCTTTTTGTGGCCACTTCGCGAACCCAGGAGTCAGGAGATAAAACAGCTGCTACCTTCAGATGCAGATGATACAGATGTTCAGAAACAATGTCCAACTTCCGAGGAGTAAAACGAATTCTTTTTCTGACAATAGCGGAACCAGCCCTATGTAAAATTCTATTTACTGCAGCACTCTTAACAAAGTGAACCAACCTTGCAAATTTTGGGACAACTCCATGGTCGCGGCACTTCAGTAAGAAACTGAAGGAGCTCAATAGTCTTGCTCTCTGGTGTCTTAATTTGTCCAAACTATGAACCCATGAAACCATCTCCTCCCCGAAGAGGTATTTGATGTGCATTTTCAACTTCTCGCGGCGTAATGAATAATCCATAAAATTTCGGGCATGCAGCCGCGCAAATAAAATTACTTCTACTGATATTTCGGCCGCGTATCGTCCGAGCATCTTCAGAGCGAGTCACAAGACTGACGACAAGGTGCCAAGCGCGGCCTTATATGCTCCACCGCGGCGGTACTGCGCATGCGGGTTACAGATGCTGGTCGGCGGCAGAGATATACGCTTACACATGCGCCGCCTGCGGCGAAGGCGTACGGACATTCGATGTGCTTATCAATGTTTGTTCGGCGGCGGTGACACGATGACGACTCCTCTGCAATTTAATTACTCCAAGAGCCGGATTCCATGCTTTGTCCAAATTTAAAAATCTGTATTCAAGGAAGCTATAGAAATTCGATTAGCCAACATTTTAATAAACAGAGATAATGGTTTTAATTTGGACAAAGCTTGGAATCCGACTCTTGGAGTAATTAAATTGCAGAGAAGTCGTCATCCTGTCACCGCCGCCGATCAAACATCGATAAGCACATCGAATGTCCGTACGCCTTCGCCACAGGCGGCGCATGTGTAAGCGTATGTCTCTGCCGCCGACCAGCGTCTGTGACCCGCATGCACAGTACCGCCGTGGTGGAGCATATAAGGCCGCGCTTGGCACCTTGTCATCGGTCTTGTGACTCGCTCTGAAGATGGCCGGACGATACGCGGCCGAAATATCAGTAGAAGAAATTTTATTTGCGCGGCTGCATGCCCGAAATTTAATGGATTATGCATTACGCCGCTAGAAGTTGAAAATGCACAGGATAATTAAGGTCACAGTATAAGAGTAGACGTAGGTGGGAGTTCAGCAGCAGTTACGTAAAAGCGGATGATGTGGATTCTGCGAGGAATTTAACTGTCACATTACCGACGTGAGAAAGCAGTAAAGGGACGCTTTGGCAAATATGTGGTCAGGGTTGACTCCGCAGCTCGCTCGTTTTGTATCCACGCCACGGAGGCGGAGATGTTTGCCCAAATTACACAGAGCGTTAAACCAGATGACAGAGCTCGGGTGATGTTCATTCGACCACCTAACACGCTTAACGATTTAGAAGATTTGTGATACCATACTGTGGGATTCCGGTCCTTAAACCAGGTTGGAAGTAGTGAACCACCAGAGAATAGGATTGATCACAAAGGGTCACAAGGCACAAAGAGTAATTCTTTTGGGCTTGTTTATGTGACCTGAAGGGACATTTCAAACAAACAAAAAATGGCTCTGGGCACTATGGGACTTAACATCTATGGTCATCGGACCCCTAGAACTTAGAACTACTTAAACCTAACTAATCTAAGAACATCACACAACACCCAGTCATCACGAGGCAGAGAAAAGCCCTGACCCAGCTGGGAATCGAACCCGGGAACCAGGGCGCCGGAAGCGAGAACGCTACCGCACGACCACGAGCTGCGGACGGACCTTTCAAGACTGATTGCTCTTGACGAAGGCGATGCTTGAATTCGTATTAGGTAACGATCGGGTGTGTTTTAGAAACTGTGTTAAACAGGGTAGTGCGGAGGTACGGCAGAGGGGTTAGCTCTAACTACGCTTTTGAGGACTCTCGAGTTGGTGTGCGAGCTGTTACCCAAGTTTCTGAGATTATTTCGTTCTATCTGCTGCTAAGGAACGAAGGGAATACTTCTTGTTATTATCTGTTGGTATTTTATGGTATCACAATTAGCTGGTGTCTCCATTCTGTAGGTAAGGATGGTCACAAGATTTGGGGGGTGAGGAGGATGAGAGTTTGTGACATGTCGAATAGCAAAACTTTGTTCCCCGATCCCAGAGGTCTGGTTTCTAGCAGTATGGTACCGGTGACGCCAGCTGCGGGACTTGTGATTGCTGGGAGCACTGTCGTTGCCCTGCTGGAGGAAGGCGTCGACAGCTGTGGGCAGTCAACTGGATTAGATGTTGATGATGTTGATGATGATGTTATTTGGTTTGTGGGGCGCACAATAGTGTGACTATCAGCGCCCTTACGAAGTTCCAATCTCTTCAACTGTCCAGTCCCACCACTTTCCCGTATGATGATGAAATTAGGGCGACAACACAAATACCCAGTCCCCAGAAGGGGGAAATCCCTAATCCGGCAGGGAATCGAACCCAGGATCCCGTGATCAAGAGGGAGCAACGGTTGCCACTAGACCGCAAGCTGTGGGCAGTCAGGTAGACTCGAGTAGAATGGACACATCTCCCAGAAGCAAGTGATGAGTCGATAGGGCAGTGGCACGACTCACGCTGGATGCTCGCCATGTTCTTAGAGGAGTCTGTGTCGAGGAGCTGCTGGAGGGACCCCAAGGAAAGCAGGAAGCCATGTCCATAACACTGGATGGACGCCGTGAGCACGACCAGCACACCTGTGACGACAGCAACCTGTTGAAGCGGCTGCTGTATTTTCCAATCTCACACACGGCATTGCAGGAACACCAGGACGACTCCACCAAAGTGCTTTTCAGTTAATGTTGGTATCTTGATGTTCTTGGGTTCAAACTGAGTAGCAGTGTCCCATGTAAAAGTGCATTAAGTGACGTCAGTTCCAGCTGCGACTTGTTCCGGCTATTGTACACGGGCCCATGCCAGATGAATACAGTAGAGCGTTGACTATCCGAATTGATTAGGGGATGGGTGTTTGGAAAACTGGTTTATTCGAAAAATCCAACTGTGTATTTTTGTGAACAAATCTATCAATAAAGACTGCATATATTTGTAGTGACACTGCCCTATCATCATCATGAACCCCCATGAACCGTGGACCTTGCCGTTGGTGGGGAGGCTTGCGTGTCTCAGCGATACAGATGGCCGTACCGTAGGTGCAACCACAACGGAGGGGCATCTGTTGAGAGGCCAGACAAACGTGTCGTTCCTGTAGAGGGGCAGCAGCCTTTTCAGTAGTTGCAAGGGCAACAGTCCGGATGATTGACTGATCTGGCCGTGTAACACTAACCAAAACGGCCTTGCTGTGCTGGTACTGCGAATGGCTGAAAGCAAGGGGAAACTACAGCCGTAATTATTCCCGAGGGCATGCAGCTTTACTGTATGGTTAAATGATGATGGCGTCCTCTTGGTAAAAAAATTCCGGAGGCAAAATAGTCCCCCATTCGGATCTCCGGGCGGGGATGTCGTTATCAGGAGAAAGAAAACTGGCGTTCTGCGGATCGGAGCGTGGAATGTCAGATCCCTTAGCAGATAAAAACTGAAGAAAATGCAAAAAGGTGGGAATTTAAGGAGATGGGACCTGGATAAACAGACTAAACCAGAGGTTGTACAGAGATTCAGGGAGAGCGTAAGGGCACAATTGACAGGAATGGGGGAAAGAAATACAGTAGAAGAAGAATGGGTAGCTCTGAGGGACGAAGTAGTGAATGCAGCAGAGGATCAAGTAGGTAAAAAGACGAGAGCTAGTAGAAATCCTTGGGCAACAGAAGAAATATTGAATTTAATTGATGAAAGGAGAAAATATAAAAACTCAGTAAATGAAGCAGGCAAAAGGGAATACAAACGTCTCAAAAATGAGATCGACAGGAAGTGCAAAATGGCTAAGCAGGGATGGCTAGAGGACAAATATAAGGATGTTGAGGCTTATCTCACTAGGGATAAGATGGATACTGGCTACAGGAAAATTAAAGAGACCTTTGGAGAAAAGAGAGCCACTTGCATGAATATCAAGGACTCAGATGGTAACCCAGTTCTAAGCAAAGAAGGGAAAGTAGAAAGGTGGAAGGACTATATAGAGGGTCTACACAAGGGCGATGTCGGCCGGCCGAAGTGGCCGTGCGGCTAAAGGCGCTGCAGTCTGGAACCGCAAGACCGCTACGGTCGCAGGTTCGAATCCTGCCTCGGGCATGGATGTTTGTGATGTCCTTAGGTTAGTTAGGTTTAACTAGTTCTACGTTCTTGGGGACTAATGACCACAGCAGTTGAGTCCCATAGTGCTCAGAGCCATTTGAACCCACAACGGCGATGTACTTGAGAACAATATTATGGCAATGGAAGAGGATGTAGATGAAGATGAAATGGGAGATACGATACTGCGTGAAGAGTTTGACAGAGCACTGAAAGACCTGAGTCGAAACAAGGCCCCGGGAGTAGACAACATTCCATTGGACTACTGACGGCCTTCGGAGAGCCAGTCCTGACAAAACTCTACCATCTGGTGAGCAAGATGTATGAGACAGGCGAAGTACCCTCAGACTTCAAGAAGAATATAATAATTCCAATCCCAAAGAAAGCAGGTGTACCGAACTATCAGTTTAATAAGGCACTGCTGCAAAATACTAACGCGAATTCTTTACAGACGAATGGAAAAACTGGTAGAAGCCTACCTCGCCGAAGATCAGTTTGGATTCCGCAGAAATGTTGGAACACGTGAGGCAATACTGACCCTACGACTTATCGTAGAAAATAGATTAAGGAAACGCAAACCTACATTTCTAGCATTTGTAGACATAGAGAAAGCTTTTGACAATGTTGACTGGAATACTCTCTTTCAAATTCTAAAGGTGGCAGGGGTAAAATATAGGGAGCGAAAGGTTGTTTACAATTTGTACTCAAACCAGATGGCAGTTATAAGAGTCGAGGGGCATGAAAGGGAAGCAGCGGTTGGGAAGGGAGTGAGACACGGTTGTAGCCTGTCCCCAATGTTATTCAGTCTGTGTATTGCGCAAGTAGTAAAGGAAACAAAAGAAAAATTCGGAGTAGGTATTAAAGTCCATGGAGAAGAAATAAAAACGTTTAGGTTCGCCGATGACATTGTAATTCTGTCAGAGACACAAAGGACTTGGAAGAGCAGTTGAACGGAATGGACAGTGTCTTGAAAGGAGGATATGAGATGAAGGTCAACAAAAGCAAAACGAGGATAATGGAATGTAGTCGAATTAAGTCGGGTGATGCTGAGGGAATTAGATTAGGAAATGAGACACTTAAAGAAGTACAGGAGTTTTGCTATTTCGGGAGCAAAATAACTGATAATGGTCGAAGTAGAGAGGATACAAAATGTAGACTGGCAATGGCAAGGAAAGCGTTTCTGAAGAAGAGAAATTTGTTAAAATCGAGTGTAGATTTAAGTGTCAGGAAGTTGTATCTGAAAGTATTTGTATGGAGTGTAGCCATGTATGGAAGTGAAACATGGAAGATAAATTGTTTAGACAAGAAGAGAATAGAAGCTTTTGAAATGTGGTGCTACAGAAGAATGCTGAAGATTAGATGGGTAGATCACGTAACTAATGAGGAGGTATTGAATAGATTTGGGGAGAAGAGGAGTTTGTGGCACAACTTGACTAGAAGAAGGGACTGGTTGGTAGGACATGTTCTGAGGCATCAAGGGATCACTAATTTAGCATTGGAGGGCAGCTTGGTGGGTAAAAATCATAGAGGGAGCCCAAGAGATGAATGCACTAAGCAGATTCAGAATGATGTAGGTTGCAGTAAGTGCTGGGAGATGAAGAAGCTTGCACAGAATAGAGTAGCATGGAGAGCTGCAACAAACCAGTCTCAGGATTGAAGACAACAACAACAACATGTATCTCTTTTATCACAAAGGAAGGAACAATAGAAATGGAGCCTAGTAAACGAAAAAGTTTGTAATAGATATAGATTTTGTATGTACTTTACAAATGTATAGAATTAACGCTCAACGATCGTTAATTTTGGTCTATCTAACCAAACTTATCTCCTTTTCGAGTAGCTAAGTGATGCACATTTTTCAGGACAGATATCTGATACTGGTCGCTTTCATCTTGAGCTCCCAATAATGATAAGGCAGTGCCTAAATATGTAAATGCTTCAGAGGCAGTCTGTATATCTTCATTTTCTAGAGCATTAGTTGCTGATATGCAGACGAATCAGCTTCATGAATGACGAGGTTTAGAACTTCGTTGTCCTGCACGATCTGATGCACTGGGTATGCGTCTTTGCCACTCATCCATTCTTCGACGTCTTCTTCATGACATTCATGTCAACTGAGTGCTTACGGCATATTGAGGATTTCGTACATATCTTTCCAAAACTACACTCATGCTCACAAAGTAAGGATAATGCTGATACATGGTGAAACAACGCTCTGGTGGGCGGTTTGCGGGTTTAAATTACCTAGAGGTATGACCATGCGGTGCATTTCACCTGCCGTCGTCGCAAAGTGGCGCAGGCAGCGTACACAGAGGTGTGTTGGTGCATGTCAGAGTACGGTGCAGCGAGTAAGTGTACAGACGTTTTCAGACGTGCTAGTGGTGACTGTGTGTTGAAAATGGCTCAATGAACACATCTTGATGACGTTATCTGTGGTAGAATACTAGGGCGGCAGGAGGCCGGTCAAACACAGCAGTTCGTAGCAAGGGCCCTCCGTGTGCCACAAAGTTTGATCTCAAGAGTATGGCAACGATTCCAGCAGACAGGAAACGTGTCCAGCGGCTACTGTACGAGACGTCCACAGTGTACAACACCACACGAAGACCGATATTTCATCATCAGTGCTCGCAGACGGCCAGGGAGTACAGCAGGTAGCCTTGCTCGGGACCCTACCGCAACCACGGGAAGAGTTGTCTCTAGATACACAGTCTACAGACGACTGAACAGATATGGTTTATTAGCCTGGAGACCTGCAAGGTGCATTCCACTGACCCCTTGTCATAGGAGAGCCGGTAGAGCCTGGTGTCACGAACACAGTACATGGTCATTGGAACAGTGGTCCCAGGTTATGGTCACGGAGGAATCGAGATATAGTCTGGACAGTGATTCTCGCCGGGTTTTCATCTTTCGTGAACCAGGATCCAGTCACCAACTCCTTAATGTCTTTGAAAGGGTCCTGTATGGAGGTCGTGGTTTGGTAGACTTGGGTGGGATTATTATTGGTGCTCGTACACCCCTGCATGTCTTTGACAGAGGAACTGCAACAGGACCGGTGTATCGGGACATCATTTTGCCCCAGTATGTCCGCCATTTCAGGGCCGCAGTGGATCTCATCTTCCTCCTGATGGATGATAATGCACGGCCCCACCGAGCTGCCATCGTGGAGGAGTACCTTCAAACAGAAGATATCAGGCGAATGGAGTGGCCTGCCTGTTCTCCAGACCTAAACCCCATCGAGCATATCTGGGATGCTCTCGGTCGACGTATCGCTGCACGTCTTCAAACCCCCGACGACACTTAATTAGCTACGACAGGCACTGGTGCAAGAGTGGGAGGCTATACCCCAGCAGCTGCTCGACCACCTGATCCAGAGTATGCCAACCCGTTGTGCAGCCTGTGTACGTGTGCATGGTGATCATATCCTCCATCGATGTCGGGGTACATGCGTAGGAAACAGTGGCGTTTTGCAGTCCATGTATTTCCGGACGGTTGTCTCAACTTATCATCAATGCCGTGGACTTACAGATCTGTGTCGTGTGTGTTCCCTATGTGCCTATGCTATTAGCGCCAGTTTTGTGTAGTGCCGCGTTGTGTGGCACCACATCCTGCAGTTATCGTTAATTTATGAGCATGAGTGTATAATCCAGGCTTTTTCGAATTCTGTTCATTTGCACTAACCTATTCTACTCCGGTCATGCGACACACTTCTTCAAAACCAAGGTATTCATGTTTTCTTAACAGGCTTTGTTCCTCTCTTTCTAACAGTAACTTTCGTAAAAATTCTTTTCTGTAATACCGTCTGGAAGTCTCAATAATGTTGATCCATGGCCTGTAATATGGAGGTTACGTTGTGTAGAAGAAACATCACTTTTATGAACTCGTCCTTTTCGTTTAAGTTATCACACGTGGATAAGTTAGTGTGTTGTCTAGGAGCAGGAATATTTTCTCCCGTTTTCCATTCTTTAACTGATGAGCTTCTGAAGAGAGTTCAAAAACTTCCATATCCAAACTGTGAAAATCGTACTGTTCATCCGGCGCTCTTTCGTGAGAGACATATTAGCGTCTTGGTACCTAGCAGTAACATTAGCACAAGCTAAAGCACCAATACGAGCCTTGCATATTTGAGGATGAGATACTGCTAATTTACGACGGGAAGCAAGAGTTTCCTTGATAAAGCATTGCAACAGGGTGCAGTTTCGTCAGAATCGTTAACGTTTCCGAGAACATTACACAGGTCTGCAAAAACATACTTTTTGAAAGTTGTTTGAAATAAGATAACTGACTTTTACGTACTTTTCAGCGCCGATTTCAAAACTGCAATCCCTTTTTTCTATCAAGTCAGGTTTTCTCACGAATAGGGAGAATTTTTGAGTATAATAACAAAATTCAAGCAATTTATAACATTTTTCCGACATTATAAAATTTTATTTTATTTTTAAATAATGTTCTAAACTATATGTCCAGTACACTTCCATTTCTCTATAAGTTCGTAAGTCCTTATAATAACGCTTTCGCTTTCTGTCGAAGCTTCTTTTATTGCTTTTCCGACTGTGGACTAGTTGAGGATTATCTCTTTTTATCATCCAGCAGTAGTCCGCTATCATATCGACGTTCCATCTTCCTTGATATCTTCTTTCCATTTCTTTGATGTCTTGGTGGAATCTTTCGACCTGCTCTTCACTCACATCACAAAGGTTTGAGGGGAAGTAGTCAAGATGTGAGTGGAGAAAATGAACATCAATACTCATGTTACAGCCCAGTTTCTTAAAGTTGTCAAGCATGTCTGCGACGATTGTCTTGTAGTTTGTATCTCTTTTTGTTTCCTAGGAAACCTTTCACAACTAATTTAAAAGATGTCCAAGCTGCATTTCCTTTTGTTTCAATTTTGTCCACAAAGTTGGGATCTGTCATTACTTTTTTAATGTCTGCTACGACAAAGATTCCTTCCTTTAACTTTGCCTCGGATAAACCAGGAAACTGTCCACAAAGATACGTGAAACATCCCCTTCTTTTGGCAACGCCTTAACAAATTGTTTCATCAGCCCCAACTTGATGTGAATTTGTGGAAGTAACGCCTTTTTGGGATCCACAAGGCTTTTCCTCTCAACATTTTTAAACACTACCTGTAAGGTTTTTCTCAAGGGCCAAGCTTTCATTATGTAGTGTTGCTTCCTGCCCCTATTGTCCCATTAACAGAGAAATCAAGGGAACTTTGAATAGCCACTTTGTTGACCAAGCAGCATTGAAATCACTTTTAAATCATCACATAGTGTTCATCTGTCGTCTGAATAGCAGAGTTTGCTTAAAACCATTTCAAGGTTTTCGTAAAATTCTTTTAAGTCACCCTAGTGTCCAACTGGTAGAGAAGCATACTTATTGCCACTGTGTAGAAGTACTGCTTTAGCGCTTCTTTTTGAAGAATCACAGAAAAGCCTCCACTCATCCGGAACCAAATCTATTTTGAAACGTGCCATAAGTCCAGGAACATCACTGCAAAACACTAGGTCACCTTGTTGAGAAAAGAAAGATACAAACTCCTTTTCCCTCGATCGATACCAAGAAAAGGATGTACACGGAGCCGACATATGTTTATCTTTTAATCTAGCTCCTAATACCTCTGCCGATTCTCTAGAAAAGCCTAGGTCTCTAACTAACTCGTTCAGTTCAGACTGTGAGAATGGAATGAGATCGGTTTTGCCAGCATCGTAGCAATCTCCACTATCATCTTGCTGAGCCAGTGGCTCGTGATCATCTATATCATCCAAAGAATGTAGAGGAGAGGGTACTGATACTTCAGGTCCGTGAGGAACAGGGCGAATGGCTGATTGAATATTTGGGTAGGAAATATCGTTTTTGTTTTTCAAACTGAAACCTCGTACGTTGCAAGAACAAAAATAGCAGTCATCACTATGATTTTTCGGCTCCCTCGAAACAATTGGTATTCCAAAACGTAAGGACTGCTTTTTCCGTTAAAACCATTGCCTCCGTTCTAAAACACACACTGAACAAACTTTGTCTTGGGCCCAAGGCTTATGTTGATAGACTAACTTTATTCCAAAATAGGCAAAATATACTTTTTCAACAAAATAGGAAATGTTTCTTTATTGCTTTTTAACGGTATAGTTACACAAATGTAGCAGAAGCAACCTGGCGAGTTTATACATCCTCTGGTATCCACTATCCATTGTCCAAAAAACAGCTTCACAACACAAGAAAACAGTCACTACTTTAAAGCACCGGTAACAACAACGCGTGAAGAGCGCAGAGTGAAGAGGTACTGTGAACTGAAGGACAACAGCAGAAGCTCACTGTTTGGTGATGGCAGGGGAAGGGGCAGGGTAACCGACAGGCCCTGACATGAAAATACTGCAGGTTTCTCCTAATTACTCTTTAATTTACGAATATATAGTACAAAAACGGCTAAATAACAGTTTATGGAGATCCTGAAAACCAAAATTCAAACTACCAAGAGTGCTGAAATATCGAAAAAAGCTAAAATTAGACAAGAAGTTTATGAAATAACTGTACGTGATGGATTTTTTTTCACTATTTTTCCCGAAATCAGCGTTGAAAACATTACAAAAATCACTCAATAAATTTGAAACAATTTTTATGTCGCAGATCTGTGTTATCTTCTTCCCTCAATTAGTCTCTTAGTTTCAATGTGAACGAATCAGCTGCTGAAAAATCAGCAGACAGTTTTTATCGTTGTATTTGAAGCTCAGGGATGTTGTGCCTTCACTCAAAGTGTTTTAACCATCTCGCACTTGCTTAAACTTGGACTGCCTTCCAAGATTTTCATGAACCTAAATTACCTTTTCAAATAGAATGAGAACGGAGTTCAGTTCTCTTCATGATCTTTTTTGAGTAAACATCATGTAAACAGCATCACCTAGATTCGTGTTCATGGCGAGCTTAACAGTTTTTGACATGTCGACCCATCACTATAATCAGGCTTAGGTGTAAAATTCTTGATTCTCGTCTTTTGTCTTTTTATATCCTTCATTGTGGACTTACCAGCCTTGTAAAATGTTTCCAGATTCACCTTCCTCTAACCTTTTCTTAATCTCGTATTTATCTCTTCTAGAAAGGGTGACACGTTTCCTTTACGAGGCAAAGTTGACGTTAGTGATCGTAAAAGAGCGCAACTGTTACAATTGTCTTTATTTCGACATTATCGCCTTGGGAGGGCGGGGAACAGTAGGTTGGTTAGGAAGTCATTTGGCTGACGACGTTCGGACAATGTCAGATCTACTGCTTTGCTGGAGATTTCCTGCATTTTAAAAATCTGCTGCTCTACTGCTAAAACGCAAATAAAAGGACAAATCTTGTGTTTTTTATCACATTTGTGCCTAATCCTTCAAAGTCATTGTCATTTTGTAAAATGTCGGCACACCTGTTGACTAACCATTTACTTCTTAAAATATGTATTGAGTTTCGGACACCCCTCCAGTGAATTCCTCAGCCCTGGGACTTTTCCCTCATCAGCTCCAAGTGCTGAGTCAAATTACTCCAAGGTTATTCATTGCATGGACGCTATTTAAAAATCTCTGTTTACGATATATGCCTGGGCGACAATAATCCATCCCACGTCCGACTGCCAGAAGCTAAGCCGACTCTTATAATATAGTGTAACGACATATAACATACAAAGCTGGAAATAAAGTGTCTATCATCTATGCCCATATTATGTAGTCAAAATAATCTGCAGTAGCCACTTTGGTTTTCATTCCAAGAAAGCAAAGCTGTTCATATGGTCTCTGTGTTTTCATAGCTGAAATTTTGCGGAAAACGTGGGCAAGAATGACTCATATGCTTGAGATGCTATGGTGTCGAGGCATTATAGAGTATTAGTAATGGAAAGATGTGTCACTTAGTGTCAGCTCTCTTGAGTTACTGCAATAGTACGATAGTGGGGTTTCTAAATGTAAGTAATGTGATCGATCTGGAATAACTGCATTTCCCTGCTGAAGTTAAGACGCATCAGTTCACTGTTAGTTGTGTGTAGTGTATATTTATAGCCTTACAGTTTGGTTGCAAATGTTTGATACTTTATATTGGTGAAAGTTAAGTGTGGAAAGAGCTAGGAAAAACTGAAGAAGAAAGTGTGATAGCTCAGTGGTACATTCATTGTTGATATGTTAGTGACTAGGAAGCAGCTAGCATAAGCCAGGCAAGAAGTAGCCACTACTGATTCGACTCAATTTTCTATTGTAAATAGGGAAATATTTTCTGGTAAAATACACTCCTGGAAATTGAAATAAGAACACCGTGAATTCATTGTCCCAGGAAGGGGAAACTTTATTGACACATTATTGGGGTCAGATACATCACATGATCACACTGACAGAACCACAGGCACATAGACACAGGCAACAGAGCATGCACAATGTCGGCACTAGTACAGTGTATATCCACCTTTCGCAGCAATGCAGGCTGCTATTCTCCCATGGAGACGATCGTAGAGATGCTGGATGTAGTCCTGTGGAACGGCTTGCCATGCCATTTCCACCTGGCGCCTCAGTTGGACCAGCGTTCGTGCTGGACGTGCAGACCGCGTGAGACGACGCTTCATCCAGACCCAAACTTGCTCAATGGGGGACAGATCCGGAGATCTTGCTGGCCAGGGTAGTTGACTTACACCTTCTAGAGCACGTTGGGTGGCACGGGATACATGCAGACGTGCATTGTCCTGTTGGAACAGCAAGTTCCCTTGCCGGTCTAGGAATGGTAGAACAATGGGTTCGATGACGGTTTGGATGAACCGTGCACTATTCAGTGTCCCCTCGACAATCACCAGTGGTGTACGGCCAGTGTAGGAGATCGCTCCCCACACCATGATGCCGGGTGTTGGCCCTGTGTGCCTCGGTCGTATGCAGACCTGATTGTGGCGCTCACCTGCACGGCGCCAAACACGCATACGACCATCATTGGCACCAAGGCAGAAGCGACTCTCATCGCTGAAGACGACACGTCTCCATTCGTCCCTCCATTCACGCCTGTCTCGACACCACTGGAGGCGGGCTGCACGATGTTGGGGCGTGAGCGGAAGACGGCCTAACGGTGTGCGGGACCGTAGCCCAGCTTCATGCAGACGGTTGTCCTCGCCGATACCCCAGGAGCAACAGTGTCCCTAATTTGCTGGGAAGTGGCGGTGCGGTCCCCTACGGCACTGCGTAGGATCCTACGGGCTTGGCGTGCATCCGTGCGTCGCTGCGGTCCGGTCCCAGGTCGACGGGCACGTGCACCTTCCTCCGACCACTGGCGACAACATCGATGTACTGTGAAGACCTCACGTCCCACGTGTTGAGCAATTCGGCGGTACGTCCATCCGGCCTCCCCCATGCCCACTATACGCCCTCGCTCAAAGTCCGTCAACTGCACATACGGTTCACGTCCACGCTGTCGCGGCATGCTACCAGTGTTACAGACTGCGATGGAGCTCCGTATGCCACGGCAAACTGGCTGACACTGACGGCGGCGGTGCACAAATGCTGCGCAGCTAGCGCCATTCGACGGCCAACACCGCGGTTCCTGGTGTGTCCGCTGTGCCGTGCGTGTGATCATTGCTTGTACAGCCCTCTCGCAGTGTCCAGAGCAAGTATGGTGGGTCTGACACACCGGTGTCAATGTGTTCTTTTTTCCATTTCCAGGAGTGTACTTTGTGTTTTCATAACTTCTGAGGGCCATATACTCGTGATATGAATTTATCTTGTGGTGCCACATTGAACTAGGGAATGGAATCTCAAATGTGTTAAGTGCCAAAATGTTCGTAAATGAGATCTTAGGTGCCCTGTGCCAAAACGATTTTCCTCTAAAAAATGTGTGTTCCGGTATGCGATCTTTGAGTTGAAACTGACGGCAATAGATGGCATGCCATCTTGAGAACCGTTAAGTGCCACATTGATACTATCGCTGATGAGATGCTAAGTAGCATTGATTTCAGTCGGTTCATGATTAGTGAGGTAAACCTATGTACTTCACCTTTATTTAAAGTGAAAAGGTTATATTTTATCGTTGTGATCATGCCTCATAACACAATATCTAAAGAGAGAAACCTCCAACTATTGAGGTTCATGAATTGCATGTTAAAATTTATTATGTTGAGATTTAAAAGTGAAATCATTATCTAGGATAAGTGTTGCTTACTAATTTAGTTGCTCACATGTTTACAGTTGACTCTAGCAGGATATGTGTAAATGCAAATTCCATTGCTCTGAACTTGAGAAGATTCAAAAATGCATGTGGAAACTGAATTCTGTAACCCAGACTGGATAAGCCAGTAGAGCTTTCTCACGCAACTTGTATCCCTTGGGGCGGTTAATCAGCATTGAAAACGTAATAACGAGAGTGATGGTGCCATTAGGCGGCAGGTAACTGCCATATACAGTGTCTCAAAGTGGGACTGTGATTTGATTCGGGTTTGAATATATTTGGGAACATCGATGTAGACCACAGAGAAATAGAAGTGATCATTTCTAAACACAAACAGAGTGATATAGATTATATTGACAACAGGACAGCTAACACGCCGTCTTAGGATAAATATGATATCGAGTGCTGGGTGAAAATTATATTAATTCGTTTCCATAGCATGAAAGCCATTACTCAAGAGCAAAATCTAATACTCCATTTCTAAATCAGTAGAGGGGCAGTTGGAGAACAAGCCCGAATCCCTGACTCAGCTTATGTCTGCAGTTTGTGAGTGGTATCATATTGCAGCTTTGCCTGTCACATTGAAAGGTCACTGTCAGCATGTGATCATCCCTACCCGACCCCTCCTACTTTCCTCACTTTCCTTCTCCCATTCCACCACTTTTCCCTCTTCCAATGGAGACAATTTCACATCTGTATGTGATGGTGAATGAGTCATCATGAAGCACTGTCAGTAGAGTTGAAATAGTCAGCTAGTAAATATTGATCCATCAGTTAGTAATAATACTATTACTAATCATTTATATTCACTTAGACTTACGTTCCATTATTTTTTTTATTCCATTAATATAGCTTGTCTCAGTGAGAGTGGTGAATGAAAATATTCAAGTGCTCAGTATACCGTCATCCATGCTGGGCCAGCAGCAGGGGTCTGCAGACAGCCTTTCAGATGTATCACACCTGTTATCATTTAGTTATTTTATACCACCTAGGAGCTACCTCAGTTCGTTGAGCCTTGTTCTACATTCCTCCATCTCACAACATGTGATAGCTAGTGGTTCTAAATGGGGTGAATGTGGGCATAGCACCAGACAGTGACTTTGGAGTAGCCATAGACGTAGAAAACCTTCAGCATGTTGGTGCTGTAGTGAAGTATTCATTGCATGAATGGGACCAATTGGTTAGTATGAGGCAGTATACGCAGAAGCAAATGGTGATGGATTATGATCCATCTTACACTCGTTTTGATGTTCGTATGTTTAGGCATAAGCTTTCAATATTTGATACGTATAGTGAAGCCGAGTTTGAATTAAGTTCTGGGCACACGTGCATTTACCTAAAGCATTCAGAAATTGTATGATTAAAACTGTGCACTAGCGACTGCGACGGATAGGCTGTCACGCTGGCATCCATATACTACTGCTCCATCCTATGGCTTTATGGCATATTTCCGTGTGAATAGTGTAAATGTAATGCAATTGGATGAGTACATCTGTTCATGTATTCATACGGTATCACAGAATGTAAGTGTTGCCCCTGACAGTATAAAATCTATGGAGGCAGAACAAACTGGAAGAATACATATGTATGTTATTGCATCTGTGGGGTTAAATACAATTGAGGCTGAATTCAAAGCATACAAAAAATTATAATTTGGACAATATTGTACAAATTGGGCTCATTGTGTGATGTGTGTGTGTGTGTGTGTGTGTGTGTGTGTGTGTGTGCGCGCGCGCATGTGTGTGAATAAAGAAGGAGGTGTATAAAAATAAATTATTGTTGTTGTCGTTCCACCCTTTGATTCAAAAGTACAGTGTGATCAGAAAGTCAGTATAAATTTGAAAGTTGAATAAATCACGGAATAATGTAGATAGAGAGGTACAAATTGACACACATGGTTGGAATGACATGGGGTTTTATTAGAACAAAAAAAATACAAAAGTTCAAACAATGTCCGACAGATCGCGCTTCATCTGATCAGAATAGCAATAATTAGCATAATAAAGTAAGACAAAGGAAATATGATGTTCTTTACAGGAAATGCTCAATACGTCCACCATCATTCCTGAACAATAGCTGTAGTCGACGAATAATGTTGTGAACAGCACTGTAAAGCACGTCCAGAGTTATGGTGACGCATTGGCGTCGGATGTTGTCTTTCAGCATCCCTAGAGATGTCGTTCGATCACGATACACTTGCAACTTCAGGTAACCCCAAAGCTAATAATCGCACGGACTGAGGTCTGGGGACCTGGGAGGCCAAGCATGACGAAAGTGGCGGCTGAGCACACGATCACCACCAAACGACGCGCGCAAGAGATCTTTCACGGGTCTAGCAATATCGGGTGGAGCGCCATCCTGCATAATCATCGTACGTTCCAGCAGGTGTTTATCAGCCAGGCTGGGGATGATGCGATTCTGTAACATATCGGCTTACCTCTAACCCGTCACGGTAGCAGTTACAAAACGAGAATCACGCATTTCCCCGAAGAAAACAAGCCCGATAACAGTAGATATGGTAAATCCAACCCATACCGTGACTTTCTCGTCGTGCAATGGAGTTTCCACGACAGTTCTAGGATTTTCGGTTGCCCAAATTCTGCAGTTGTGCGCGTTGAGAGACCCTCGGAGCGTGAAATGAACTTCGTCGGTCCACAACCGGTTCACTAAATCGCCAGGTAACAGTTCATGATGCCGATGGATTTTGTACGGCTAGCATCGGAGGGTACGCCTCAGTGCCAACCAAACAGCAGTGTATGGAATGCCGGTGCGACATGCGACTGCACGAGCGGTGACTTCCCCGTGCATAGACAAACCCGCTACAGCCTCCATTTCTTCCTGAACTGTCTCAGCAATATTACGCCTTGTGCTCGATCGGCCACTACGGGGTCTATCGTCTAAACAACCCGTCGCTTCGAAGTTCGAAATCATTCTCGCCACAGCTGCATTTGTCAACGGACCTATACCCGTTCGAATCCCCTTCCAATGGCGATAGGATCGTAACGCTGAACTAGCACATTCCGCATTCTGATAATACAGCTTTACTAAAAGCGCCTTTTCAGGTAACGTCAACATGCTGCGACTGCTGGCGCATCTGATTCTCTCTCTCATTACAGCTCCTTTTATACACGATTGTCATGCGCAATCACTGACGTTTTGCTGTCTAGCGCCATCTGTCGGACATTTTGTGAACTTTTTTTGGTTCTAATAAAGCCCCATGTCATTCCAAGCATGTGTGTCAATTTTTACCTCTCTATATACATTATTCCGTGGTTTATTAAGTATTCAAATTTATACTGACTTTTTGATCACGTGGTATATAAAACATATCACCGCTGAGCAGTCGGAAGATCAGCGTATTAATTTTATGCCGATGTAGAAAAGGTGCATATTGCGAATAATGACAATTGTATTTATATCGAATGAAGCGGCGAGTGAAAATTTGTGACAGGGTGGGGAATCGAACACAGATATCCTGCTTACTATTCAAGAGCGTTAGCCACTGAGCATCCTAGGCACATCATTTCACACAACTGCATGGATTACACTGGCACACCTCCCTCCCTGATTCAAATTCTCACTGCCACTCCAGTCTCCTTAGAATTCGCCATTACACATGAACAGTTCGAACCGAACCGAATAAGTGCATGCATTCGGGTCAGAGGCGGTGGAACGTCAGACTGCTAAATGGGCTCATACAGAAAGTTCTTTTGCAAATTTGATTCGATTTTGTAATCACTAACTCGTACCTTCTCAACTCGTGAAGTTTCTGTTCGTTTCCCGCTCTACTTCGGGGTGCTTCACTTTTTTCTGCGGGCAATATACATTTCGAATGTTCTCCCAATTTGTACGATATACTTCGTGTAGCACTGTGTTCACCATACTTGATGTGCTCTTGCTTTTTCTAATTTAGTCTTCTTGTTTCCCGCAATAGGTTTGAAATTATATTTGACTAAATGTTTTCGTTTTGAATGCTAAATTATTCACAAGCAAAAGAAGATTGTAAAATCTAAACAAGCTAAGGAAACAAGTCAAAATTCACTTAATCTTATTTTGGAAAACCTTCTGAGGTACTGATCGAAATTTTTAAGCTATGTGTTTGATATTTGACGGAAATTTTTTCACGATATGGTGCGGTGAATATTTTACTTCTATTTTTAACTCTTCTCGATTTTATATTCGCCTTCTCATTATGAATAAGACAAGTAACCATGTTTTCCATTCACTAGAGTAATTGGTAATTTGCAGATCTTAAACGTCTTCATGAAGCCTACTTCATTACATGTTCTACTTACATATTATACAACTTACTGATCAAAGTCCTTAAAACATTCAGTCTGAGCACTATGTTCATTGGTACATTCGACGCCTCGTGTCCTACACTTCTGTAGACAGCGTCCTGATACTTTCATGGGTGCCAGTACTGGTTTGTAAGTACAACATGCAATGAAATAGGTTTTATGAAGACGTTTAAGGTGTGCAAATCACCATATTATTCTAGTGCTAAACTGAAATGTAGGTCTTCGCAGAGTGAACTGAAGTCCAGCTAAAGCAACGTGCTGTACTCACAGAAAAGTAAGGATACGTCTATAAGTCATTTCTCCACCATTATTAGACAGCAGCAATTAAACTTCTCTGACCTATTCTCCCCTTATTACTAGAAATATTTCCCTGATATAGAAGTTTCTAGTTTCGTAGTTATTACTTAACATTCATGTATAGGCATGTAGATTTTCTTCAGTGTAAGAACTTACAAGAGCACATAATTTAGCTCTAGACAAACATGCAAAACCAGTAGTTTTCTTTCTGTTACAAGCAAGGAATCAGATATATCTGTTGGCGAACTTCTAAATTAAACACCAACTTCATAGTGGCCGAAGGAGCGAATTCCGTTCTTACTGGTATTTTCTGTTTTACGCTTTAGTTATTATTCCGAATAATCACGAAGATAGAGATTAAGTGACGTATCACGTATTGTCAGTACAGCACTGTGTTACAGCCAGAAGCGATCGCCGCTCTATAAACTTTGTCCCACGTCACGCTCTCAACAATGGAATATGCCTCGACGTCAGTGGGTCGTTTCCCAGCAACATTGCGATACTGCTTCGTAACGAGCTATCTCGTGTTGAAGCGTCTCGTGCTGTTTCGTTGGTGTTCCGTGTATTAAGAAAGTTGTAACAGAGGATACGAACTTTCTGAGTTTGTTAGACCTCTTCAGAGTTTCAGATACAGACACAGGAAGTCAGTGTCACGCCAGGCGCAGCTGAGGAACAGGGGTAAGTGACCTGTCGCCATATTTTCTCAGTCACTGCTTGTTTACACAAAGGTCATCTGCTGTCGTAATTCACTGTTAGCTACTACTTCTTGCCACTGTTCCATGTGTTAAGCAATAGGTGTAAGAAATGTATCGCTATGTTCACACGTTTAGTTGTACCAGCTACATTTTGTTGTAGTCTCTGGTTACTTCCAGTTATATGAGTTAAGTACACTTCCTCGAGTTCTGTACACCTACATAAGTTCTTGTTTTCATAAACAAGTGGCAAATAGGTATCGCTCTACTTATTAGGCATATAGTTAAACATTTTCTTGAAAGGCAAATAGCTTTTTTCGTGCTACATGATGCAGCAGATGTACAGAAAAGTGAGTAAAAGTGTGTCTTAAGTGCAAGTGGATGTTTTCCGTTTCGTCCTGCCGTTGTAATCGGTTCGCGAGAATTATAATAGAGAATCATGAGACAAATATAGATAGCCAATAAGATTTTCATTCTTAATTTCCCATGATTCGTAAATGAAATTAGATGATACTTTGTTCCACTCGCAGCAATTTAAGCTGCACGCTTAGGCTACTGTCTAACGACATCCTCGAATATTGCAACACATTCCGAAACAACAGTCAAATATTTATGACAACCGAGACTTAAAATTCTGATTTAGGCTCTGCTCATAGGTCCCAATATATCCTTAGATCCCAAAATAACCACATCCTGGGAAATCTTGACATATGCGCAGGCGAACAGGCAAACGTATGTGATAATGACAACCACAACATTGAGCGAGTCTCATTAGCTGTCGTATACCATCTTATTGGCTGCGACCACCAGTAACGAGCTCACAATAATACACAACGAAAATCTGTCGAGAACGTAAGCGTACTTTAGCCGAAAAGTGTGTAATAAGTTTTATATGCCTCTGAAACCTAGGCAGTTGCTGTTTATTATGCAGTTGTTTGTGCTACGTGACTGTGTGAAGAAGAAATTTTTTTTTAATCATATTTGAAGACAAGATAATGCAGTCGGCAACGTTGTGTTGGTAATGCAGCTACTGTGAGCATTGTCTGGAAAAGGCATATACCTCGATTAGTGTATCACGCCAAAGCACATTTTTGACATTTCTCGCTGTTTAAGACTTTGTTGCTTGATTCGTAAAAGTGTGTCAGCTTTCTGTCGCGCAAATGTTTTACTGCTCTATATTCTTGTGCTGATACCTCATTGACGGTGAGGACTTCCTGAGAAATTCTTCCAGGTTGGTGAGTCGATCGCAGGAGGAATAAGCAAATCAATCAATTAAGCTATCTCGATGCTGCTACAGAAGTATTGGGTCACTGCCTACTGATAAAACTGACCGAGAAACAGCCAGAGATTCCTTTGCTATTCGTGAAGAAACGCCTCACTCTCTGACACTCGGACAGTTGGAGAGCTTGTATATGTCTCAAATTTTGATACTATCGTAGTTTTCCCAAGTTCCCAGTATTAACAAATCAAGAATTATATACTGAACGAGATGGCAGTTTGAGAGACAATGCATAAAGTTTAACCACAACTTATTTGACGTAGAAAATTGTTCAAACAAGCAATTTGAAAAACATTCTGTGACACAAAAGGTCGGCATTTCATGAGCTGCATTATAATTTGATTATGCATGCCTACGTGAAAAATAGTTGACAGACGATATGACATATTTTCAGGCTATTAGGCTAGGGATAGATCGATGTGGCAGTTTGGAAGATGACTGACGAGTTATAAGACGCCTACCCAGCAAATTTCTCTCATCATTTCTCAGTCTACGCGATAGATATTCTGACTAGTGAGCTATTTCATTATCTAGGATGGGGATGTGTTATCTATATAGACCAGCGGTTCCCAACTTGGGCAGCGCGACCCCCTCCCCCTACTCGAGGTGGGGTCGGGGGCGGCAGCTTTATAGGTGGTAGAGAGCACGAACATCTCAGAAAAAAGCAGAAACATTCGGTCAGACAATTCAGAACTCTAATGCTCTAATTACAGTGAGCGAGTGCATTTCTGTAGGGTTGGCAGCATCATCTTTGCGTAACACGTCACCTACTTGTTACTGACACAGCACATTTTTGCGTCTGCTCTCCTCGTTCTTAAGTCAGTATTATGCCTATTGTGCTCTGTAGAAATAACTAGTATTTTTAATGGTTTTGTACTTTGAGCGAAAAGTCCACTAGGGGAAGAATGAATTATTGATGTATTCCTATTTATTGAAAAAGACGATGTCCAGCATCCACAGCATGTTGTGTGTCGTAATGTCCTCGACAACAGCTCACTGCGGTCTGCACGTCTGAAAATTAATTTAAAAACATGTCGACCGGTATTGCAAAATAAACCAAAAGAGTACTTTATTGGGAAAAAGAATTCTTTACATTCAATGAAACTTGACCCTACTAAGATCGTTCAGCAGGAAAATGAGAAGGTTATGGAAGCATCATATAAAATTTCTCCCTTAACTGCAAAAACAAAATATCCTCATGGTATTGGTGAGTGGTCAATCAAATCTTTCATTTTTAAAGCAAGGCGAAATTTTTTGATGAAAATATTTAGCGAAAAATGGATGCGATATCTCTTTCACACAACAGTGTGCAACGTATTGTCGGTGAAATAGTCCTGAATGTGACAGAAGAGCTAGTTAAAGGACTGAAAATATTTCCATTTTTTGCCTTGCTGTGTGATGATTCTACTGAAGCTCAGAAGTGTGGCTTTAACAGTATAACGCCAATTTGCGGTTGAGAAGAAAACTACGGATGGACTATTGTTTTCTAAAAACTTGGGAAAAAAATGAAATGACTCTCAAGTATTTTCTTCTGTTAACTAATTTTTGGATGAAAATGGCTTGTCTTGGGACTTCGTACTGATGGAGCACCGAGAACGTTATGTTCACGTTCTGACTTTCTAAGTATTTCCAAGGCAATAAATTCTAATCTTACTGACTCTCACTGTACGATCCACAGACAGGTAGCACCTTCTAAAACTTGACCTCCGAAGGTTAACGCCGGAATGAAAGTGGCTATACGGTTAGTTGACAAATTTATGTCAAGTGCTGTGAATAGTCGCTTTCTTCCGAGTATTATGTAATGATCTCAATACTGATGACCAGTCTTTAACTTTTCATGTATAAGTCCGGTGGTTCCCGAAGTGCAGTGTCCTCAGCTGTCTGTATAAGCTGAACTCATAAGTAGAACTATTTCTTTTGATTCAAGGGAAAGTCGAGCTTTAGTATTCATTCACTGATGAAAGCTGTATATTTTCCCTAGACTTCTCTGAAACCCTTAATAAACTGAATGTGAAACTACACGGCAGACACGATGCAATAACTGATGGCAGTGATGCAATAATTACCTCCTTGCGAAAGACAAAAGAGTGGATGCGTGACCTGGATTCTCCCATTCGTCATTCGTTTGATTTAATGAACTTATAGATAGGCAACGGTGCTGTGTCAACGAGTGGAGAGTCGTCATCAGTGAAGTCCCGGAACGGCTTCAAGAAGAGTTCAAACTATATTTTCCTCATTTGTCTTTAGAAGACTACCAGTGAAAATTAACAAGATGGCCTTTAGCGATTGATGCGAATGCACGTTCTGATGAAATGCAAGAGGATTCAGTTGAATGTCGGTGCAGTCCTAAAGAACAGTTTCAACAAATGAGTTTGGAAGAATTTTGGAGCAGTTTCGTTCCTGCGTATCCAGGAGTGGCAATGGAAGCCTCGTAAAATTCTCATCTACAAACCTACGAGAGGCCGGATTCTCGACACTGGCCACCATGAGAACGAAACACCGCTGTCGCCTGAACGTGGAGCGTGACACCAGATGTGTTTCATGTGCAAGGTAACCAGACATTAAGGAGCTTCTTAAAGAAAACCGATTTCAACCGTCTCATTGATGCTCTGATTTTTTCTAGTGACTTTTACCTACATAAAAAATGTTAGATGTGAAAAACGTTCTTCAAATGAAAACAGTATCATTAGGTATTTGACCCAAAAACTTTTGGACACTGTAGTTTGGTATTTCTCTGAGTTTGGTAACCCACTCACACTAAAGTGTGGATTGCAGATTGTTCCCAAATAAAGATTTTAGCAAGGAGCAGACATATAAATAAATAAAATAAATACACATAGGTGTCATGAGATATTCTGACATTGTTGTGGGGGATAACAGGTAGAAAAAGTTCGGAACCATTGCGCTAGACGAAAATGGTGCGAGATAGTTTCCTGATACGGAAGTGGAGTACATTTATGGAAGGAACAGGTCGCTCCATTCATTCCTAACACTGTCTCGAACTTGTCGACTTCAATATAGACGGAATACTGTCTACACTGCACTGAGCAGTAAGTGGCCAACTGGCGTACAGAGGTATATCTGCAGCTCCTGAGACTGCACAAAACTGTGCAGTCAGTTGTCTTCCAGACGGCATAGGATTTCGTAATGGAGTAAATTCACGATGTCTGTCCTATTAGTCGAGCTAGTACTGGCCATTTCTTGCGACTACAAACCGTCATCAAAGACTGTAAAAGACACTTTGTGACACAGTGGACTATGATTGACCTACAGCAAGGCGTCCAAGGTTTATACAGTGCAACACCGGTCCAAATGTCGTGTCTGTGGCGTTTCATTGTAAACCTTACCGAGAGCATCCGCAGCACTCGAGGAAATCCCAAATCTTGCAGATAAGATGGGTGTACCGCAGGCCTTTTCGTCGTCTCTGACATATCTGCCAGTCATAACGCGGAGTGCTCTGTTCCCGAAAACCGAAGATGCCTTATCGTTACTGCTGTTTGGCACCTACTCGAAATTTTTAATTATGAACTATGTATCATTCGACAGATGAAAAGGGACACACTTGTTTATAAAAGAAAGTGATGTTTAAAGTTAGAATCAAGAAGTCTATATGAGTTCTGACTCATTGCCTATGTATGCTATGCTTACTCTCAATGCTACTTCGTGAGACATATATTACTAAAATATTTTGCATTCACTCTCACCAATATTTGTAGAATAACTCGCACCACCTACGATTCTATAACAGAGAAAAAAACACAACTAGTTAGTCATTTGTTTGAAATTACACATCCTATCGCTATTCGTAGAAATGGAGACGGCCTTTTTCCCTGTTAATTAGAAAGGATAATTCCAGAATAAAATTGGAAATATTTAATTTCAGTTTGGTGTCATTCAATAAAAAAATTGTAAAGTTCCTAACAAAATAAAATAATTTCGCCTTGTTAGTGCGAAGTATGTTCCACTCGACTGAGCATTGCTTGGTTGAAGCGTACATAGTGTGACATAGAACTAAATATCATAATTAGCTGTGGGATGTGGCACGTTGCATTATTAGCATTTACTTGTAATGTTTAGGAATTTTTGTGTCTATTAAGCTTCGGAGGCACAGAAAAAAATTTGTATCTGATATATCAAATTTTGTTGGGACATCGATAACGGTAAAGGGTTTTACAGTCCTCATCCAGTCTCAAAATCATTCTGTGTTTTGTCGTCATGGGTACGTTACTCATCTCCATCTATATCTTTAAATACGAGACACGAGAGGAAAATAAAAGTTTTAAAATTAGTATTGTCACTTTAACGTCAAGACGAAGTTTTACTGAATTTAGTCTGACAATGGACAACAATCCACAACCATACTTAATTTGTCTATCATAGGAGTGTCGATGTGAATACATATCAAAGAATCGTGACCGTCTGGAACGAGTAGCAAGGCACCAGATCATCATCTTTGTGCTACCGCTACAAGCCGTGTTCTGGTGTCACAAAGACGAGGTTTGACAGTTAATGCAACTTGCTCCACAGACCATAGAAACTTTCGGAATACTATACGGCATCCATCATGAAACTGCTTTACTTCTACTGTATGAGTTGGACCCGGTTGCAGACGTAAGTAGGTGATGTGAAAGCACTGACTGATTTTGCGGCCATTCTGCTCCCACCTGCAGATTAAGATAGCGACATATACCCGCAACAGAGAGACAAGCTGTAGGTTAGTCAAACCATATTTACGGTGTTTCCTTAGTTGCGTCCTTCATTGTGAAGACTTGCTAACAGATTACAATAAATACACTGTCAACTCCACCTACACATGCAAACGCAGATCCATCTCTGGCATTTTCTACCTTTTAACACCAACATTTTGGCAGTCACAGTACGAGTTCGCTAACATAATTGTTTTATATTGAAGCACCTTCATAAGAAGCAGACCCCAGATCCGTTAACCAACCTTGCCAAGTTATTAGTTTAGCACTGTCAATCTATTCCACAAGCATTACCAGTTTAATGTAGTATACAGAGTTAAATGTGGTTCTTGTTTAATTTCATACGTAATGACTTCCTTATTTATTATTTCTGAGAGAAGTAATTAATTGTGTCAGATCAGATGTGCCACTTTACATAGTTCTACTCAACACCCCGACATATATCCCTACAACCTGTGCACATAAAAAATCATTTTTCAAGATCACGTACGTAAGTGCATTTACAACATAACACTGTTTCATGCAAATAGACGGTGTAAGTTAACCACGCTATCGTATGGTTAGGGTGGAGGTCTTTGCTAAAACCACAGTGTATGAGAATTACAATTATTCATAGTAACTACCAATACTGTGACTATAATGTCTTCCGTCTTTACATGTTAATGTTATTAATGAGTTTTCAGGTATAGTGATCGTAGATAGGAGTCTATAACCACCTAATATTATGAAAAAATTTATGGCATTACACCACCCTTTAAATTGAGTATCAGTAAGCATTACTTGGAGAAGTACACTAAGGTATCATAGTTACTATTTATGTCCCATACGCTACACATCGCAAACTTGGATTATTATTAATATTCACCTGCGAGAATGTCATGAGGAAATGAAATGGTTAACGATACATTAAAATACATTAAAATAATAATTCAGTAACATTGTTCACCTTCCATGTACCACATCATTATATAATTTTAGATACGAGTCTTCGTTCTAAAGAGAGTAACCTTTAGAGGGAGATACCACTAAATACATGCGTTCACGTAACTATGACCACTATAGGAACACAGCAAAGGCAACATGAGTCATTAAGACATGATTCTGTGCATCTTGTGCGGCTTAGTAATAGTCTCAAAGCTATTTAACTGTAAGAAGGTTGAAAGAACATCAACAATTATTAGAGTCAAAATGAACCACTAATACTACACAGTACAGGTGACCTATGTCATTACTTAACCTGAACTGTCGTATATGGATTTGCATTTAGATGGCCGTTATTCAGAAAAGGTACCATTACATTACCCTGTCGATGCATCGTTATGGATATCTAAGTGCAAATCCACTCACAATAGTTTGGATTATGTCACAATCTACGTTACTTGTACTGTGCAGTACTAATGGTTCATTGTGAATTAAATATCTATTGATGTGTCTTCGACGTCCTTATAATTGCATGCCAACGAAACTAGGATTAAGCAGCCCAGGAGGTACAGAATAGAGAGTCACTGCGTTAAGTTACCTCTCTTGTCTTACTGGACTGTTCGCAGTTCCGTGAATGTGTGTATTTAGCGAGATTCTCTTTGCGAAGTTAACTTAATTTTGAACGAAACGCTGGAAACCCATGTTATATAACGTGTTACAAGGAATGTGAAAAACCATATTGCCTTCATTTTTTACTATGACTGTAAATAATGGCAGTATGGACGAACAGAGATGGTGAGTGTGAATTTAGTAATTAGTAAAGTACGTCACAGATGGATATTATCACATATTCACGTTTAGAATGTATTTCTTGTGGGGCATAAATAGTTATCATCAATCCTCAGTGTACTCTTCCACTGAGTACGTGTATAGGTTCATGGTCAGTGCATGTATGGTGTAATGCCATTAATAAATACATATTATAAAAGTAGGTGTACATATACATGACGCCAAAACTCACTAACGACAAAGGGCGTTATACGGTGTGGTAGCTCTCTAGGCTCCATCAGTGAAGAAGTTTCCAGTTTTTACCTGAAGGGTG
The DNA here is from genome assembly GCF_021461385.2 of Schistocerca piceifrons. Classification (NCBI taxonomy): domain Eukaryota; kingdom Metazoa; phylum Arthropoda; class Insecta; order Orthoptera; family Acrididae; genus Schistocerca; species Schistocerca piceifrons. Next base: position 561,910,783 of record NC_060143.1, read on the forward strand.
TGCTTTTGAAGACATAAGAGCTGGGAAGTTTCACCCTCTAAAAGTTAGTATTCGACAGCATTCCATAACATTCCAGAATGTTAGGATGTTCCGGAATGTTCCACAATCATCCAGAATGTTCTGGAATGTTCGAGGATAGTCTGGAACATTCTGGAGAGAAATTCCCGGAACTTTCCAGATCATTGTGTGATATTCCAAAAAGTTCTCGAATGTTGTGGAATGTTCTGGAACATTGTGGACTATTCGAAGCCTTGTTGCTGTGTTCTGGAATCCGCCACTGGCGGGCTACCCATTGGTAGGGATACATAAAGCAAGACCGTCGTGGTGTCGATCGTCGGTTTCTTACGTGTGAAGAAGGGAGGAACCGAAAGAGTAGTTCTGTGAGTGAATAAAAACAACCAGTTAAGAGTGAGAAGTCAAAAACATACAGTAGTGAATATAAATCTAAAACAAAGTACAAGTGTGTAAAGTGTACTTACAAGGGAACCTCCCCATCGCACCCCCCTCAGATTTAGTTATAAGTTGGCACAGTGGATAGGCCTTGATAAACTGAACACAGATCAACTGAGAAAACAGGAAGAAGTTGTGTGGAACTGTGAAAAAATAAGCAAAATATACAAACTGCGTTGTCCATGGGCCACATAAGCAACATAATGGAGTATGTGAATTGAGGAGCACCGTGGTCCCGTGGTAGCGTGAGCGGCTGCTGAACGAGAGGTCCTTGGTCCAAGTCTTTCCTCGACTGAAAATTTTACTTTCATTATTTTTGCATTGTTATTATCTGTCCGTTCGTTCATTGACATCTCTGTTCACTGTAATAAGTTTAGTGTCTGTGTTTTGCGACCGCATCGCAAAACCGTGCGATTAGTAGACGAAAGGACGTGCCTCTCCAATGGGAACAGAAAACATTTGATCGCAAGGTCATAGGTCAACGTCTAATTGCAAACGGCTTCTTTCGGTGTCACTTCGAGCATCAGTAATAGAGATGGAATTGACTATGTTTTTTCTATCCAAGGACAAGTCTATTACAACATGGGATCATTACTACTACTACTACTACAACACAACAAAGACCATAAATCACTGAAGTATATTTCATCTGAAATGGAGAAACAGATTTTGATCAACGACGCACAAATATCAGTGGATTGAGAGGAGAGGTAGTCCGAGATGTACAGAAGATCTTAAACAAACACAAACAACTGAATGACATATTCAAAACAGCACTAAACCGAATGATTTCTGATGACTATAAAATTATTATTCGAGCCAACAACGGACCATATGGAGATCGCGAACGTCGATTTAATGCACCTCAGATAGAGGAAGTTGACATCGTGATTGTCGACAGTGAAAATTCAAGCCGTGACATATTTGTGCAACGAAGACGGGAGGGACTATATTACCCATTGCAGAGGCACGTCCTATATATGATGCCCTCAAATATCCACTCATATTTCTGCACGGAGAGGGCGGATATGATTCCAATGTGAAACAAACCCAACCTGAAACAGGCGTAGAAACAAACAAAAAAGTCACTTCCAAGCAGTTCTCTGCTTACCGCTTAATCATCAGAGACAATGAAATGTACGATCACATCCTCAACATTCGCCGCTTATTCCAACAATTCCTGGTAGATATGTACGCAAAAGAAGATGCGCAATGGATGCTTTACTTGAGACTGAATCAGAAGAAATTAAAGCACGGAAGGTTACACGCGCCTCCGAGATGCAATCATAAATGACGGAAACTTTGACGGTGTGGGTACAACCATAATCTTGCCCTCATCATACATAGGAAGTCCGAGACACATACACGAACACGCTCAAGATGCCATCGCCTACATAAGAAAATACGGACGAACTGACCTCTTCATAACATTCACATGCATCTCGTCGTGCCCAGAAATCAACGAACAACTGCACTACTGGCCATTAAAATTGCTACTCCATGAAGATAACGTGCTACAGACGCGAAATTTAACCGACAGGAAGGAGATGCTCTGAAATGCAAATGATTAGCTTTACAGAGCATTCACACATGGTTGGCACCGGTGGTAACACCTACAACGTGCTGACATGAAGAAAGTTTGCAACCGATTTCTCATACACAAACAGCAGTTGACCGGCGTTGCCTGGTGAAACGTTCTTGTGATGCCTCGTGTAAGGAGGAGAAATGCGTACCATCACGTTTCCCACTTTGATAAAGGTCGGATTGTAGCCTATCGCGATTGCGGTTTTCGTATCACGACATTGTTGCTCGCGTTGGTCGAGATCCAATGACTGTCAGCAGAGTATGGAATCGATGGGTTCAGGAGGGTAATACGGAACGCCGTGCTGGATCCCAACGGCCTCGTATCACTAGCAGTCGAGATGACGGGCATCTTATCCGCTTGGCTGTAACGGATCTTGCAGCCACGTCTCGATCCCTGAGTCAACAGATGGGGACGTTTGCAAGACAGCAACCATCTGCACGAACAGTTCGACGACGTTTGCAGCAGCATGGACTATCAGCGCGGAGACCATGGCTGCTGTTACCCCTGGTGCTGCATTAGAGACAGGAGCACCAGCGATGGTGTACTCAACGACGAACCTGGGTGCACGAATGGCAAAAAGTCATTTTTTCGTATGAATCCAGGTTCTGTTTACAGCATCAAGATGGTTGCATCCGTGTTTGGCGACATCGCAGTGAACGCACATTGGAAGCGTGTATTCGTCATCGCCATACTGGCGTATCAGCCGGCGTGATGGTATGGGGTGCCATTGGTTCCACGTCTCGGTCACCTCTTGTTCGCATTGACGGCACTTTGAACGGTGGACGTTATATTTCAGATATGTTACGACCCGTGGCTCTACGCTTCATTCGATCTCTGCGAAACCCTACATTTCAGCAGGATAATGCACGACTGCATATTGCACGTCCTGTACAGGCCTTTGTGAACACAGAAAATGTTCGACTGCTCCTCTGGCCAGCAGATTCTCCAGATCTCTCACCAATTGAAAACGTCTGGTCAATGGTGGCCGAGACACTGGCTCGTCACAATACACCGGTCACTACTCTTAATGAACTGTGGTACCGGGTTGAAGCTGCACGGGCAGCTGTATCTGTACACGCCATCTAAGCTCTGTTTGACTGTGCCCAGGCGTATCAAGGCCGTTATTATGGCCAGAGATGGTTGTTCTGGTTACTGATTTCTCAGGACCTATGCACCCAAATTGCGTGAAAATGTAATCACACGTCAGTTCTAGTATAATATATGTGTCCAATGAATACCCGTTAATCATCTGCATTTCTTCTTGGTATAGCAATTTTAATGGCCAGTAGTGTAAGATACGGATAAGCCCCCATGCATCGACATGACAAAATAATCCGAGTTTTTCAACAAAAACACATGAGATTTATTGAAGATATCACAAAATAGGTCATCTTAGGGTCCTTCAGATGCTGGATGTGCGCAAACGAATGGCAGAAACGAAGACGGCCTCACTCCCACAATCTCATAAGCCTACACGAACAGAATTCATCTCTCCCCCCCTCCCCCCTCCGGATATTCACAGTATCATCCAAGATGATTTTCTAAATCCACATATAATCCGCAAATATACGACATAGTTTTGAAAAACATGATTCATGGACCATGCGGACAATTGAGCACCAATTCGCCATGTACGAATGCTGTATGATGACACACAAACCGGAGTTGATGGCTGTTAAAAATACAGCAGACAATCACCCAAAAATTGTGGCTTCGCAGCAAAAATACGAATACGAGGCAGCGACTAACTGGAAACAGATAATCAATGAGTAATACCATACATCACACTAGTTTCCAAAATGTTCCAAGCCCACATATAAGTAGAATACTACCATTCAGTGAAATCCAACAAATATATCTGTAAGTATGTGAACAAAGGCAGTGAAACGGCAGTATTTTAAATAGCCAAAGATAGCAAACAACAAAACACATACGACGACACTATCACGTAGCAAATGGGAAGATACATCAACAGCAACGAAGCAGCGTGGTGGCTTTTCGGTTTTCCCACACACAAACACGAACTAACTGCATAACATCTAGCAGAACATTTGGAGAATGGACAGATTACTTCACAAAAGACATCGCTAAAAAAATTGCATGCCAATCACCTGAGGAAACAACATTAACAACATTTTACTATCTGTGCCAAAAGGAGCCATTCGCGAAAACATAGCTATAGGTGTCGTCCCTACCTATTATAAGTGGAACAGAGAAAGAAAATTTTTCAGCGACATAAACAAGTAATTCCAGTAGAAGATGATAAAAGAATTATGAAAACTGGCGCACTAGCCGACTACACGCCGTACATTTGAACAACGCCGAATGGTTCTGTCTCCAGATGTTGCTAAACGAAATACGGGCGCCAACATTTTTCATAGATCTCAATATTATTGACGGCTACCTATGCCAGACGTACAGGGAAGCATGCAAACGCTTACGACTGCTGGAAAACGACAAACACTGGGAATTAAAACTACAAGAAGCTTCATTCACGGCCTCAACTGAACGAATGAGAGACTTATGCGCCATTATTCTAACAACATGTATCCCATAGAATCCAAAAGAGCTGTGTGATTGCTTCAAAGAGAGTATGAGTGATGTACTGTAACAGATCCGAAAAGCTCATTCTGAACTGGTAGTCGAATTCAATGAAACACTCATTCGCAAAGAAGATAAATGTTTAGTGCTAAACAACCAGATCACAATACAACATAGGATGCAAGCACCATGAAAAGATGCTATCAGTGTGCTAAAATTCGAAATTAAAAGGGAAGAAGCTAGTACATCAACGAACTACTTCGGTACATTGCTCACGACAAACCACTCATAAACGACAATGAAAATGAGATTTACAATGTTATGGAGCCGATCGACAACAACAGTGGCGTAACTACGAGTACACTACGTGATCAAATGTATCCTGACACCTGGGTGAAAATGACTTGCAAGTCCGTGGTGCCCTCTATCGGTAATTCTGGGATTCAGTACGGTGTTGGCCCACTGTTAGCCTTGATAACAACTTCCACTCTCGCGCGCATACGTCCAATCAGGTGTGGAAAGTTTCTTGGGGAATGGCAGCCCATTCTTCACGGAGTGCTGTACTGCCGAGGGGTATCGATGTCGGTCTGTGAGGCCTGGCACGAAGTCGGCGTTCCAAACCATCCCAAAGGTATTCTACAGCATTTAGGTCAGGACTCTGTACAGGCCGGTCCATCACAGGGATGTTATTGTCGTGTAATCACTCCGCCACAAGCCGTGCATTATGAACAGGTGCTCGATCGTACTGAAAGATGCAATCGCTATCCCTGAATTGGTCTTCAAAAGTGGGAAGCAAAAAGTTGTTTAAAACTTCAATGCAGGCCTGTGCTATGATAGTACGACACAAAACACAAGGGGTACAAGTCCCCTCCACGAAAAACACGACCACACCGTAACACCACCACCTCCGAATTTTACTGTTGTCAATACACACGCTGGCACATGACGTTGACTGGGCATTCGCCGTACCCACGCCCTGCCATCGGATCGCCACACTGTGTACCGTGATTCGTCACTCCACACAACGTTTTCCCACTGTTCAACCGTCCAATGTTTACGTTTCTTACACCAAGCGATTCGTCGTTCGGCATTTACCGGCGTGATGTGTGGCTTATGAGTAGCCGCAGGACCATGAAATCAAAGTTTTCTCACCTGCCACATAACTGTCATAGTACTTACAGTGGATCCTAGCGCAGTTTGGAATTTCTGTGTGATGGTCTGGATAGATATCTGCCTATTGCGCATTACGTCCCTCTTCAGCTGTTGGCGGTCGCTGTCAGTCAACAGACGAGGTCGGCCTGTACGCTTTTGTGCTGCACGTGTCCCTTCACGTATCCACTTCACTATCACATCGGAAACAGTGGATCTAGGAATGTATATGAGTGTGTAAGTCTCGCGTACAGACGTATGACACAAGTGACACCGAATCACCTGGCCACGTTCGAAGCCCGTGAGTTTCGCAGAGCGCCACTTTCTGCTCTCTCACGATGTCTAGTTACTACTGAGGTCGCTGATAAGGAGTACCTGGCAGTAGGTGGCACCACAATGCACCTAATACGAAAAACGTAGACTAGAATATAGATTAGGAACTCCAATGTTACTTTCTTCCCGCAGATGTTCCGGCGGGCTCTCGCCATGTGTTGCCTCCCCTGTGGAGGTGAAGCAGAACGTGATGACGTCAGTGAGGTGGATCCTGAGGACGAGTACTTCACACCTCAGGTAAGCATCGACGAAATGTATGGACAACATAATAGAGTGACTCAGGGTCCACATAATATAACCATTAGCCGGTATAAGACACTGAATGTTACTGTAGAATGTTTTTAGTTCATCAAAATTTCGTGTTTGGAGGCCGGACGCATAAGCTCTTGTCAGGACATAGGAGTTTCATTTCTCATGGTTTCCCTAAAATGTTACAGGTTGATTGAGGAACTGTTGGCAGTAAAATCAACACCTTTCCACAATTTGAACTCTTTTCTCCTACTCCATCTCCCATAATACTGTAATGGAGCGAATTTGTATTCCTAACATCCTTTCTGTGTTTATGCTTTGTCTCTTTCGTTCAGACTCAGTTACAAACCCTTCCGACATAGTGCGGTATACTTGTGTTAGAAATATTTTCGTTAGCGCGTGCCAGAACTCGTCACGACCTTGACTGATCGCCACACCGCGTCCAGGAGGAATCCACATGCCTGGCAGCGGCCTTCTGGGAACCACATAAGAGTGTGTGACTTGTCAACACGTCTCTTTGTTTCTCCTCCACGGACAATAGGCGGTATCCTGTATGAATTGCAAAAGACATCCCCCATTTTGCAGTTTTATTTCTGGCTTCTGGAAGCCAGAACTACCTTTCATATCGTCATGACCATGATATCAGTTTTCCCATCTACAATGAAACATATGTTGACGACAAGCATGCCTGACGGAAGAATGTTACTTCTGTAGGAAATATCATAGGGCTAACGAACAGGGCAGTTGTCACTTGTAGTGGTTGCGTTCCAGTACTTGACTGCTACACTGTGCAATGTTATGTTAAGAGGAGATTTAATTTATTCTAGACTATTTCAGTTTCTTTACTCATTACAGCTCCTAACCCGATGGGAATTAGTTCTCATAACCAACTGCACAGTAATTGTGGATCTATCATTCTTGTAAGCAATTTAAAACAGAAGTCATAAGTCATATACGTCCCATGGCGAGTTCGCCAGTACATATTGGGATTATTTATTGAGATGTGGTTATTGACGATCTAGCTGTATAAGGTGTTATCTTCTTCCAACTTTTGTTTAGAACGTCGTATCAACTACTATTGAACATTTTAGAATGGGAACGCAATTTGGTGTCTAGTATGAGTAGTGATAAATAATGTAATGATATAAAATAACAGTGGGGTTGGAATCGATGTAGACTTTATATTATAACTTTCCTCTAAACATAAATGCGCTCCTAGAGTGTGTAAGAAATTCGATAGATACTGATTAAGGATGCTATACAAAAAACGAAAACGTGATGCTGAAAACTTTCCGTCCACAGAACTTTCACATCGTGAAAGCGCAGCTCCGCGCTAAGCGCCACGAGGAGTGGGTGGCGCAGTGGGAAGCCTACTTTGAGAAGATCAAGCCGGTGGCCGCTGCTGGCGTCAGAGGGGAGCAGCGAGCCGCTCACCAGGACTCGCGGCTGCAGGCAGCTCCTGTTGAGGACTCACACATGGAGGGCCGCGTCACTGGAGTGGTAAGGCAGCCTCATGGTTACAGCGAAGGGCATAAGGGCAGAATACCATTTAGCATTACTTCGACGTTCATCAAATTCTGTGGGATGTCATCACACGACGAATAGTAAGTGATTAAACATTCCAGTAATTATCAACTAATCTCCATCGTCGATATCAGAATGAGGTTAGATCTGCAATTGCAAACAGAACGTAGACGGCACTACTACTATCTCGTTTGTCTTATCGTTTGCATATCCAAGCTTTAATTGGACATCATTCCCAAATTAAATATATTAATTACTGCATTGTAGTTTTAATGTAAACATTAATCATTTTAGACTGAAAAAAATTTCATTCTTCTGTGCAGGTTGGTGACGCTACGCTTACGCAGACAGTCGCCGTGGTGCACTCCTCACCCGTGGCGTCCAGTGAGGAAGAGACGCTGCCCACACCCCATCGCATTCGAGGCTGCAGGCGATGCTGGGCAGAGAGGCTGGGAGACAAAGCTGTAGTGCGGCCCCTCTGCCGCCAGGGGTACAGACTGTCCAGGAAATAAAGTGGCTCCTTTATTGAAATTGGCGTATGGTTTTCTCATTTATTTGCCGTAAAACTACAGAAATAGTAATCGACGATATGTACGCAGACTTGCTAATACATGTTTTGAACCTGTTGATTCCATTACCGTTTACCCCTATGGCCTCAGGCAGTCAGTAACACTACTCATAGAGCACGTGAAACAAACATGAGGATCTTAATGAGCTTCGTGCTCAGTCAGTAAGACTACTCATAGAACACGTGAAACAAAGATGAGGATCTTAATGAGCTCTGTGCTCAGTCAGAAAAACTAGTCATAGAAGACGTTAATCAAACCTGAGGATCCTAACGATCTCTGAGCACAGTCAGTAACAATAGTCATAGAATACGTGAAAAAACTATGAGGATCTTAATGAGGTCTGTGCACCAGCTCTATTTGGTTATAATGTGATTTCCGTTTGAGACAAGATGAATAACTGTTTAGTCTTCAACGAGCAGTGTACTATGATTCTAGGCGCTGTAGAGTAACCTATGGAGGAGCACACTCGGTTTCTTTTCCTGCGTAAGTTTCGACAATGGACGTGTTGCACCGTTGACTTGAGTTACTAACGTCAGCATTTGGAAGACAGTAACGCATCCTGAAAATATATGAAAGCAGAGGTCGGAGAAATGTTGTTCACTCTGATTTTTCGGAAGTCGTGTGTGGTACTTCATTTGGAAAGTGTGCAGCTGAGAAGGGCCTGACAAGCATATCACTGGACTCATAATTCATAAGAGACGGAAGCAACGGTTATACTTACTGATAGTAAGCGACGTTACAAAATAGAGTCATATTTGAATGAAATTATGACAAGATGTATTCCCTATCCCAAAAGCTCAGTATTGATATCCTTAAAATTTGCGGTCTGTTACTGGACTTAAGAACGTTTCATAACATAACTGCAGAATGTAGGTGGATATACATTATTCTTAGGAATATTGAACGTGCAAATTCAATACAAGAAAATGAAAACAACTGTACAATGTCAGTACAGAAGTCGGCTATCTCATAATAAACTGACAAAGTCATTGGAAAGGCATATTGAGCAGACGGTGCAACTTATTACAATTTGTACATTTATAGTATGGATTGGGTTGTAGTGGTACGAAGCGGAGGGTAAAGCTAAACAGAATATTGTAGCAACAGTACAGATGTCTGCTTGTTGTAGATGCTGCTTAATCCCTCTTGATATGATTTCAGAGTGTACATTAATCCAAAATCAAGAACAAAATCCAGTACCCCTGCGTAATTACACTGAAGCGCCAAGGAAACTGGTTTAGGCGTATTGTTTTACAGAGATACGTAGACAGTCAGAATACTTCGCTGCGGTCGGCAACGACTATATAAGAAAACAAGTATACCGTGAATATCAGGAATCGGTAAAAATGTCAAATCTCCGACATCGCTGCGGCTGGAAAAAGATCGTGCAGGAACGGGACCACCGACGACTAAAGAGTATCGATCATCGCGACACAAAGCTTTAAGCCTCGCCTGGGCCCATCGACATCGATATTTCACTGTTGATGCCTGGAAACATGTCGCCTGTCCGCACACTTTGATTGGCGTGGCGTAGATCAGTTCCTTCAAGTGTCCTCGTAATCAAAACTCTAGGGGACCGAGGTCTGGAAAATGAGCAGGCCAAAGTGTGGGCCCCCCCTGCCCAATCCAGAGGTGCTGAAATGTCCGCGTCAGATGTTCGCTCACATTTTGACAAAAGTGCGCCGATGCATGAACCATATTAGTACTCGTGGCTCAATGGCACAGATTCAAGCAAGGTAGGCAATCCATTACTGAGACAGTCCAGATAACGCGAGCCGGTAGCCTTTTCGGTAGCATGTATGGTTCTATTAATGTATCGCCAAGTGGTGCTACACATTCGTTGATTGAGTATCGGTGTTGATGCCCTCTTTCCTGAATTCCTTGGCGATATACATGTGCCCATACATACTGCTTTTGGAAGATCACAACACCATCTTTTGTAAATGCTGCCTCATCTCTAAGTAAGCATTTCCAGACCCATGTTTATTGGATTTATTTTTCTTGTTTCATTGAGTACTTCCACATCTCAGTATATTCGATACTGTTTTCAAAAGAAGTAAAACAGTACGTCGGCGAATTATGGCAGCCTCATCACTAGAATAAACACGACGAATGATTCTCCAAGAAACTGGAACTCCGTACCTAACATAGAGGGGACGTCTACATTTACATAAATCACTGTCATTCTGTCAAATTTTAAAATACACTGTGTTGAATTTGAAGTATCGCAGAACGAAAGCCACAGCCTCTACGAACGGATCTGTCCTCCCGCCGGAATTAAGAGACGTGTGCAAGTGGGCCACCTCATCCGAAGATATGAGTGAGCTTCCCTTCACGTAAACAGAATACTCGGAAGGACGAACACAACGGTCGGGTAGCTGGCTTCTCCGCACACTGATGCATCATCTCCTGACTGGACAGTGAGTTTACAGTCTGTAAGGTACTGGTCCTTTGCATAGCTCTGTCTCTCCTACGTGCAATCTTGTCTGGCATTTCAGAATTCTCTTTCCGCAAAATTCCTCCGTACCAAATTACCTAGAAGAATGTCAACATCTTTCTCATCTGCAAACAGTCGTAAAGGTGTCGAATAACATCCTGCGTCAGTTTGTGCCAAGCACCTTACACCTTTAGTGCAATTCGGCGAAGCTTTTTGCGCGCCTCGAGAACGCTGGATTAACAATCTGTGTCATACATTGGGCACTGGTTGCTTTGCCCTATAGAAACACAAAATGTGACTGAGACTTGTAACTGCTGGCTCTCCACATCATGACGCCTTGGGTGGGACCTTCGTGTCGTGGGTGGATACACTTCGCAATAGGCTGCTCACAACGTGTGCGCCATACCTGTGTTACGTCCAACACTCGTACACAGAAACAATTTGCTCTCACAAATGAAGAAGACAGAGCAACATTCCAAACTCCCGTCAACTGTTTCACGGCGCCAGAGTAGCTGTCCTTGGTGCTGTTTGGGTTTCAGTGACTGTCGTGGCAGAGGCACATGGGATCTTAGTGCTGTTGCAGGCAGACGGCTCCCAGTGGTGCTGTGTGACATTGCAGGTGCAAAATGCTCCCGAATTTTCCACTTGGATTGTGTTCTTTCAGGGGCTGCTGACCGAAGAATGTGTAATCATGACGCGCGCATTTTCGGCATGACCACTGTTGAAAGCAAAGAGACACCACCGATGTATTGCACCCAACATGTGCAGCAAAGCGTCGTCGCGTCCATCGAGTCTCCTGCAGGCCCACAGTGCAACACTGCAGCTGAACCTGTTTAGTAAAACTGTTAATCCGTCGGCGGGACTTTGCTGCACCTTAGAACAAATGTTGTGCTCACTGGTCACCTCTAACCTCAGCTCAGTTACTGCCTGCAGAGTGAAAACAGTGTCTCGGAGACACACCTCCAGATCATTTGATCGCTGTTGACGGGGACAACTGAATAACTAACCATAAAAACCCTGAAAAGCACGGTGATGCCACTGAACACAGTCCTTAACTGTGCTGAATTTTCCCCCCACAGTGTCTGAAGCGATAAGAGTACCAGAGTCATGTACAGCTTAGAACAGCACACTTAAATGTATCTCATACGTGGGTCCCGAGGACGTGATCACGGAAAGTGCTGTAAAGTTTCCCTGTGTTGTGTAAATAGGAAGTTTGAAGTTCGTCATGTTCATCGAAAAAATACAGCAAACATTTAACTGAAAATCAGACTGTTTCATTACGCCGTTATCTAATTTCGCTGTGCAAGTTATATTATAGTGGGGACCGACGTGAAGCAACTTTCGGGTTACACCTTCACATGAGTTGCATGTACTTCTGTATCAGTTCTCTGCTTACCACTGTGAAGGGCATGGCAGGGATCACTTCCGATTGTACCGATTATTAGTATTTCTTCCCCTTCTATTCACGCCTGAACACGGATAGAGAGACTGTTTCAGTGCATTTCTGCATGCTGTAATTAATCTAAACTTGTAATCACGATCCGTGTGCGAGAGATATATTTGTAGGGAAGCAGCCCACTCACGCCATAAAAATTCATATGCTTTCCATTGCGTGCTGTGACTAGCTATGACGTCACTAATGTTGTGCAATACCTTAAAAATAAAGTAAATAATCTGAATAGTTGATAGCATATCAGGAATGATGCTAAAATGGAAATCTGTTAAGTTTCAGTTTAGTAACTTTTCGCAATTCGGACGTTTTACGTAAAAATCATCGACGCAACAGGAAGGAGCTAGAAATTTTCTAAAATTATATTCACATTCCTTTTTCCTTGTAATTTAATGGAAACAGCATGCCGGATCTCACAAAGTAATATTTTGGTAGAAATTCATGATTTTCTGTTTTTGTGTCCTAAAATCTCAAAATGGTTCAAATGGCTCTGAGCACTATGGGACTCAACTGCTGAGGTCATTAGTCCCCTAGAACTTAGAACTAGTTAAACCTAACTAACCTAAGGACATCACAAACATCCATGCCCGAGGCAGGATTCGAACCTGCGACCGTAGCGGTCCTGCGGTTCCAGACTGCAGCGCCTTTAACCGCACGGCCACTTCGGCCGGCCTAAAATCTCGGAAGCAAGATTGATTAAGTAAATGAATAGATAAAGCTAGGATGTTTAGATTTAGGTAGAATGGAGATACGCTATAATAACGAAGATGTGAGAAGTTTCAAAAAGGTAGCTATAAAATTATAGCTGTAGGGTCTCTCCAAAGGGCAAGTTCAGAGCTCATGTATTGCGTGCAGTACAACTAAAATAATTCTTTCGAAAAAGTATTTAATCTAGCCACATTAGAATTTTATTATAGATACTTACCTATGTGCTGATAGCACAATTAAATCATTGGCCTTCAGCGAATGAAGCAATTAATTATGTAGTAACTTGGTGTTTTGTTAGCCCAACGGCTGGCCAGGAAGGCAAATGTTGTCGGTTGCGCCTTCGGCGGTCCGCAACACGGCTACATACTTGCAAGCTAGAGTCAAGGCCCCAGTTCTCTTCTAGATTCGTATCAGCGCGCTCTCCGTGTCGGAAGCCGCGTCGCGTTTGTCAGTTGCCAGGAACAGCCTTAGATGCCGTATTACGTAACTCGATATGCACCTAACAATGAGTTCGCATAGGGGTAAAAAGTTAACAGTGGAACGACTCCAGTTATTTAGTCTCAGTCTGCGTATGTCGTATTTTCACGTGTCGTCGCAGGACAGACTTTCTACCATTACTAGTGTGGCGTTTGATGAGTATTTACATCAAATTTAGGAGAGCATTCACTTTGAACATTTACATCGATAATGGTTATTGAACAGTTTCGTTATCTGGGGATAATAGGATCTGCAATAGACTCTGAACAGCTCTGATAGTACAATAACTGATACGGGTAATCATTTGTCTGGAATTTTACAATTTATCGTTTTCAGAATATAGTGAAAATTGTTATAGTAAACTGCATTTTCTATGACTCTCAGACATCATCCTAAACCTTCAGAGTAATGACCATCAATAATCAATAACTAATTCTCCAACAGAATGGGCACAGTGAACTCTAATTACAGGCATCACGTTTTTGATAATCACTTTCTGGTTGCCAAATAGTAGTTAGAGAGCCTGTGTTGAGAACGGAAATACAAATAATTGAAATAATTCTTTAATTTCCGCCCGCCGCCCCACACATTGTTCGTTGTATTGTATTCCAATAGTCATCATTTAAAATAGATTCTTGCAACTTTGTAAGTAGACTTTCTTGGGATAGTTTATGTCTGTCTTCCAGAGACTGTTACTTCAGTTTCCGACTGGTCAAACTAATGTCTGACCGTTTGTGCTGCCTTTCTCTGTTTAAGTTCAAGATCGCCATCGACTCCTACTTGTAACAGTTCTCACACACTTGAGCGTTATTCTAGAATAGGATGCAAGAGCCATTTGTAAGTAGTCTCCTTTGTAGACTGATTACGTATCTATAGTATTCCACCGATAAATCGAAGTCCACCACCTGATTTACCCACCACTAGGCCTACGTGATCATTCCATTTCATATACCTACAAAGAGATACTCACAGACATTTGTAGGAGTTGGCAGAGTCCAGCTGTGTCTAACTGATATTATAGGATATTACGTTTCTTTGTGTTGTGAAGCGCACAATTTTCTTTTTGTTAACATTTGACGCCTACCCCCATGAAACATGGACCTTGCCGTTGGTGGGGAGGCTTGCGTGCCTCAGCGACACACATGGCCGTACCGTAGGTGCAACCCCAACGGAGGGGCATCTGTTGAGAGGCCAGACAAACGTGTCGTTCCTGAAGAGGGCAGCAGCCTTTTCAGTAGTTGCAGGGGCAACAGTGTGGATGATTGACTGATCTGGCCTTTTAACACTAACCGAAACGGCCTTGCTGTGCTGGTACTGCGAACGGCTGAAAGCAAGGCGAAACTACAGCCGTAATTTTTCCCGATGGCTTGCAGATTTACTGTATGGTTAAATGATGATGGCGTCCTCTTGGGTAAAATATTCCGGAGGTAAAATAGTGCCCCATTCGGATCTCCGGGTGGGGACTACTCAGGAGGACGTCGTTATCAGGAGAAGGAAAACTTGCGTTCTACGGATCGGAGCGTGGAATGTCAGATCCCTTAATCGGGCAGGTAGGTTAGAAAATTTCAAAAGGGAAATGGATAGGTTAAAGTTAGATATAGTGGGAATTAGTGAAGTTCGGTGACAGGAGGAACAAGACTTTTGGTCAGGTGAATACAGGGTTATAAATACAAAATCAAATAGGGGTAATGCAGGAGTGGGTTTAGTAATGAATAAAAAAAAGGAGTGCGGGTAAGCTACTACAAACAGCATAGTGAACGCATTATTGTGGCCAAGATAGACACCAAACCCAGGCCTACTACAGTAGTACAAGTTTATATGCCAACTGGCTCTGCAGATGATAAAGAAACTGATGAAATGTATGATGAGATAAAAGAAATTATTTAGGTAGTGAAGGGAGACGAAAATTTAATAGTCATGGGTGACTGGAATTCAAGAGTAGGGAAAGGGAGAGAAGGAAACATAGTGGGTGAATATGGATTTGGGGAAAGAAATGAAAGAGGGAGCCGTCTGGTAGAATTCAGCACAGAGCGTAACTTAATCATAGTTAACACTTGGTTCAAGAATCGTAAAAGAAGGTTGTATACATGGAAGAATCCTGGAGATACTAGAAGGTGTCAGATAGATTATATAATTGTAAGACAGAGATTTAGGAACCAGGTTTTAAATTGTAACACATTTCCAGGGGCAGATGTGGACTCTGACCACAATCTATTGTTTATGAACTGTAGATTAAAACTGAAGAAACTGCAAAAAGTTGGGAATTTAAGGAGATGGGACCTGGATAAACTGACTAAACCAGAGGTTGCACAGAGTTTCAGGGAGCGTATAAGGGAACGATTGACAGGAATGGGGGAAAAAAATACAGTAGAAGAAGAATGGGGGGCTCTGAGGGATGAAATAGTGAAGGCAGCAGAGGATCAAGTAGGTAAAAAAGACAAGGGGTAGTAAAAATCCTTGAGTAACAGAAGAGATATTGAATTTAATTGATGAAAGGAGAAAATATAAAAACGCAGTAAGTGAAGCAGGCAAAAAGGAATACAAACGTCTCAAAAATGAGATTGACAGGAAGTGCAAAATGACTAAGCAGGGATGGCTAGAGGACAAATGTAAGGATATAGAGGCTTATCTCACTAGGGGTAAGATAGATACTGCCTACAGGAAAATTAAAGAGACTTTTGGAGAAAAGAGAGCCACTTGTATGAATATCAAGACCTCTGATCGAAACCCAGTTCTAAGCAGAGAAGGGAAAACAGAAAGGTGGAAGGAGTATATAGAGGGTCTATACAAGGGCGATGTACTTGAGGACAATATTATGGAAATTGAAGAGGATGTAGATGAAGATGAAATGGGAGATACGATACTGCGTGAAGAGTTTGACATAGCACCGAAAAACATAAGTCGAAACAAGGCCCCGGAAGTAGACAACATTCCATTGGAACTACTGACGGCCTTGGGAGAGCCAGTCCTGACAAAACTCTACCATCTGGTGAGCAAGATTTATGAGACAGGTGAAATACCCTCAGACTTCAAGAAGAAGATAATTATTCCAATCCTAAAGAAAGCAGGTGTTGACAGATGTGAAAATTACCGAACTATCAGTTTAATAAGTCACTGCTGTAAAGTACTAACTCGAATTCTTTACAGACGAATGGAAAAACTGGTAGAACCCGTCCTCGGGGAAGATCAATTTGGATTCCGCAGAAATGTTGGAACACGTGAGGCAACACTGACCCTACGACATATCTTAGAAAATCGATTAAGGAAAGACAAACCTACGTTTCTAGCATTTATAGACCTAGAGAAAGATTTTGACAATGTTGACTGGAATACTCTCTTTCAAATTCTAAAGATGGCAGGGGTAAAATACAGGGAGCGAAAGGCTATTTACAATTTGTACAGAAAGCAGATGGCAGTTATAAGAGTCGAGGGGCACGAAAGGGAAGCAGCGGTTGGGAAGGGAGTGAGACAGGGTTGTAGCCTCTCCCCGATGTTATTCAATCTGTGTATTGAGCAAGTAGTAAAGGAAATAAAAGAAAAATTCGGAGTACGTATTAAAATCCATGGAGAAAATATAAAAACTTTGAGGTTCGCCGATGACATTGTAATTCTGTCAGAGACAGCAAAGGACTTGCAAGAGCAGTTGAACGGAAGGGACAGTGTCTTGAAAGGAGGATATAAGATGAAGATCAACAAAAGAAAAACGAGGATAATGGAATGTAGTCAAGTTAAGTCGGGCGATACTGAGGGAATTACATTAGGAAATGAGAAACCTAAAGTAGTAAAGGAATTTTGCTATTTGGGGAGCAAAATAACTGATGATGGTCGAAGTAGAGAGGATATAAAATGTAGATTGGAAATGGCAAGGAAAGCGTTTATGAAGAAGAGAAATTTGTTAACATCGAGTGTAGATTTAAGTGTGAGGAAGTTGTTTCTGAAAGTATTTGTATGGAGTGTAGTCATGTATGGAAGTGAAACATGGACGATAAATAGTTTAGACAAGAAGAGAATAGAAGCTTTTGAAATGAGGTGCTACAGAAGAATGCTGAAGATTAGATGGGTAGATCACGTAACTAATGAGGAGGTATTGAATAGAATTGGGGAGAAGAGGAGTTTTGTTTCACAACTTGACTAGAAGAAGGGACCGGTTGGCTGGACATGTTCTGAGGCATCATGGGATCACAAATTTAGCATTGGATCACCAATTTGGTATTGGAGGGCAGCGTTGTGGGTAAAAATCGTAGAGGGAGACCAAGAGATGAACGCACTAAGCAGATTCAGAAGGATGTAGGTTGCAGTAAGTGCTGGGAGATAAAGAAGCTTGCACAGGATAGAGTAGCATGGAGAGCTGGATCAAACAAGTCTCAGGACTGAAGACAACAACAACAACAACATCAACATTTCATAGAGGTTGCAATTTTTGCACCACTTTGAAATCTCATCAAGAGCTGATGGAATATTCGTGTAGATTCTTTCAGACCTGTTACTTTCTCAGCCGCTCGTGTTTAATTCGATTGACGTCTGCTATGATGCATACTTGATATGGACGCGAGACACTGACGCAAAACGCCGCAATAGGTCGCGGTAGCGTATTGTTTGCGATTTCCTACAATGAGGATCCCTTGGAGGTACCCCGGCCCGTTATATTTTGGATTACGATGTTAAGAAGATGTCTTCTTTCGTAATATACTTGTGTGCACACAACATGGACACTGTGTCTCTGAGTGGGAGGTAGCATCACTCGAGGGGATGTGTTTAAGAGGAAATTTTACTCCGGATTGAGTTGATTAAACTTCGTACAATCGTTTTTCTGACCTAGTTAGAAGGGGAGGTTCAAACTGTGGCGTTTATTGCGTCGACGTAGGTCTATTGCTGAATAATGTTGGCTGAAACAATGGAAACTCGACTTAGCAAAATTCCGGCAATCAGCGATATTCTTTAACTGAGGTGTAGCGTAATGATTAATTCGCAATGTTCAAATACCGTTTATCGTAAGTAATTAGTTACTGTAGCTTGATTAAACAGCGGTGTATGCCTTTAATTTGTTTTGAAAATCCCTTCTGATTTCCCGCAATTGTTAAAATCTTTCAAATCGAACGATAAAGTTCTTGAATGTTGCTTGCAAGGGATCGATAATTACCCACTAAGTAAACCAATATTGATCTCGAGTACTATTTGATAATTAAGCTCTCCAATTATTTACCACAGAATGCTTTTGAGAATGGTGACTTTACAGTTTTCACCTTTCTGAAACTGATAAAATCACTGATATCAAGGCACTTTCCCTCAAAAGTATCCCAGAAACAAAATCATTAAAAAGAAATGAGGCCGGCCGGAGTGGCCGTGCTGTTCTAGGCACTACAGTCTGGAGCCGAACGGCCGCTTCGGTCGGAAGTTCGAATGCTGCCTCGGGCATGGATGTGTGTGATGTCCTTAGGCTAGTTAGGTTTAATTAGTTCTAAGTTCTAGGCGACTGATGACCTCAGAAGATAAGTCGCCTAGTGTTCAGAGCCATTTGAACCAGTTTCCAGATGGGGTGCTTGTCCTGGTAGGAAGAATTCTAAGTGTAAGAACTAACATTGTCGCCCCTGGCATGGCTTCCCTGTAATTTCTTTCGCTATCGTTGACAAATAAGATGAGGTACAGCTTCTGCACAATATTTATTGATATCCTCTCTGTTTCATCACGCCCACAGACGCATTACGCAAAAGAACGTTAATCAGCTCAGCACCTGTGCTTTATTCTAGGATTTCTTCTTCATGGCGCAATATACCGGTTGCGGTGACGGTTGCTGCAGCAAAGCGGATACCTTGATCACTGAAATAGCGTGCGTGGTACCTACTAGCTGTGCGTCATGCATGCACACATGTCCTGGGACCTTTCAGAAAGCACAGTTCAATTATGAGAAATGATTTTACGAATTCCAGAAACCACGTTTCAAGATACATCTCAATATTGCTCTTCAACTTGAAGTTGTTACAGACACTTCAGTTTAGTCAATTTACCGCCTTATTCAAATAAATAGTTCGACGACAATAGAATTTCTACGATGAACTGAGTGTTTTAGTTTTCATAGTAGACCGTAGATTCATGAATATTAACGTCTAGAGAGTCCAATAGTCACAGTAGATGTCCTTTACATTTAAAACATTTTTGTAATGAAATTGTTTAGCAATAAATTCATAGAATATTGGTAGTAGTGGGGCGATGTTACGGTTCACCGGCCATTTGACCATCTTCTTCTGTGCTGATGCACAAAGAGTGCCCGAACTCTTACGGGAATCGGCAGTAAAGCCGCGAGTAACGAGTATACTGGGCGGGGGCAATATGAATACAGTGTGGGACAGTAAGGTACGAATGTGGATCTCACGGGAGGCGTGACACAGATAAGTCCCTGCAGTCGCACTATCCTCTGTGTCGTCGGTGGCTCAGACGGGTAGTCGGCACGGTAGCTCAGCGTGTTCGCTCAGAGCTGGTTGCCCTATGTAATAAAAAAAAACTGACCGCAAGGACCAACAATGAACTTGAACTGATGTCATGTGACGTCCTTAGCGACCAAACACAACGATAAACAATGAAAAGATGGATAGACCGTCTGCCATGTAAGCAGGAGATCCCGGGTTCGAGTCCCGGTCAGGATACACATTTTCAACTGCCCCGTTGATTTGTATCAACGCCTGTAGGCAGCTTGGGGTATTCATTTCGTTGTATATATTTGTAACATAAAGTGATTACATCAATTATTGACATAAACCGGGCTTCCCTGGGTTCGCTGAAGCGTAGAAGTAAGGACAGTACGCATCAAAATTGTCACACTTCATCTGCTCACCCCTAGCTAAGTCATTCAGGTAACGGTTATTTTATCAGGTTTTTAGAGTAACAATCTCAATACGTTTATATGCAATCTAGAACCTCCCTTTACTCAAGTGCCGCACCGATGTGTCTCATCACATTTTTTAGAGTTTCATAGCTTCTTTTAGTTTTATAGTTTCAATTACTGTGATTTCTATAACATTACGTCCAATAAGATTATTTAAAACTCTAACTTCTCTGAAGTTGATGTACCATTACTAACGTAGGCACTTGAATGTTTAGTTAGTGTGACATTAATGGGCAACTCGTTACAATAGAATGACTTCAATTTTATTAATCATCATGTTAATACACGAAATATCGTTACGGTTCACAACTGAAATAGAAAGACATGTGAGAAGTGTGGTAGGGCAGCCGACTGGTGGGCATCATTTTACTGAGGGATATTTAGGTAAGTGTGGTTCATCTGTAAGGAGACCGCATATATTACGCTGATGTTACCTATTATCGAGTACTGCTCGCGTGTTTGCGATCAGGATTTAGTCAGATTAAAGGAAGACATCGAAACAAATCAGAGGCGAAGTGCTAGATTTTGTACCAGTACATTCGGACAACACGTTAGTGTCACGGGGTGCTTCGGGAACTCAAATGGGAATCCCCTCGAGGTCAGGCGACGTTCATTTCAAGAAAACGGAAACGGCATTTAAAACTGACTTCCGAACGCTTCTGCTGCCGCCAACATATATGCCGCGTAAGGACCACGAAGATAGATATCCTCTGTCACGCGTGACTTGCGGAGTGGTGTCACCGCCAGATACCACACTTACTAGGTGGTAGCCTTTAAATCGGCCGCGGTCCGTTAGTATACGTCGGACCCGCGTGTCGCCACTGTCAGTGATTGCAGACCGAGCGCGGCCACACGGCAGGTCTAGAGAGACTTCCTAGCACTCGCCCCAGTTGTACAGACGACTTTGCTAGCGATGCTACACTGACAAATACGCTCTCATTTGCCGAGACGATAGTTAGCATAGCCATCAGCTACGTCATTTGCTACGACCTAGCTAGGCGCCATTACCAGTTTATATTGAGATTGCAATTAATGTATCAACAAGAGCGATGTTCTCCAATTATGGATTAAAGTTAAGTATTCCAGAAGCTATGTACTATTTTTGGCTACTATAATTACTTGCCATTTTCCAGACCTCACGCCAGCCTGCGTGAGCTTAAACGCGTGCCTTTCGGCTTCCTCCAAACTCCGTGAATTGGCTCCTGCCAATTCACAACCATCACCATATCATCGGTATTCAAAAAGCTTTTCTATTAGAGCAAGAGACGCTAGCATTGTCTGTAGATCAGGACTGTTACGTAGAACTCACTTCTGCTCTCGGTCCCAGGAACAATTCCCCAAATTTCAGAGAATACTTAGATGCCTTCACCACTTACTTATAATGTCAGTGGGTTTATTATCGCGCGATTTTTCAAACACTGTAACGTTACGTTGAAGTGTGCTGCAAGAAACTGTTACAGCAGTTTACTCCTCATATTAGTGATGCGTGTGGAATTACGTGTGTGTGATACTGTATGCGTGTGTGTGTGTGTGTGTGTGTGTGTGTGTGTGTGTGTGTGTGTGTGTGTGCATAATTACACTGAGGAACTGGATTATATTCATTATTTTTCGATTAATTTATTCTCTCAGATGGTATCTAGAGGAATTAAGCTACTGCGACAACAAGCACACATCTGCACTGCTGCTACAGTATTCTGTTTAACCAATACTCTCAGCTTCGTATCCCTACAGCGTCACCTACACTGAAAGTGTTCACCGAGTGACATGTCATACAGTGTGATCAATACGCTTCCTCAATGACTCTGGCAGTTTATAATGAGATATCGGATTTTTTGTACTGACTTTGTACAGTTGTTATAATTTACTTGTCTTGAGTGTACATGTTCATTGCTGCTAAGAATCATGTAAATCCACTTTCATTCTGCGGGTTTGGTGTGATATGTTTTTAATGTCCAGGAACCGACCGCAAATTTTAAAGATACGGAGCCGCCACTGCTTCTGTGAGGGCGCGCGCGATCCAAGGGGCGCCACCTGTGTGCGCTTTCCATCGATTCCGACCCTCGTCCTATCGTCTTTGCTTGGTTACGTGTTCCCTCTGGGGCTGAGTGGTAGGGAGTGGTGCGCGGGACACGGAGCTGGACGGATGTGGTTGAGTACTCGGCGTCCTGGCAACTGCAGCGAGCTGATACACTGCTGATCGTTGGACCACGGGGGCCCGCGTTTTCCTGCAGCGTTGACCGTTGCCACCGGCGAGTTTAGCTGCCAAGGACCAGCTCTGGCCGTGAGCAAGCTCGTTACGAAGGCCATCAGTCAGTTGTAGCGAGCTAAATACGCCGAGAGGTACTGAGCAACTTGCCAGCAGCTACGAGAGGGAGGGCAATGTTTTCCGGCGCCTACCTGGTATCCTGAAGCTACTGGCGTCCTTGCCGTTTATTTGAAATTATATGTGAAGAGAATTGGATAGATGAGAAATTTGTGGCACTACTTGACTAGAAGAAGGGACCGGTTGGTAGGGCATATTCTGACGCATCAAGGGATCACCAATTTGGGATTGGAGGGCAGCGTGGAGGCTAAAGATCGTAGAGGGAGACCAAGAGTTGAATACACTAAACAGATTCAGAAGGATGTAGGCTGCAGTAGGTACTGGAAGATGAAGAAGCTTGCACTGGATAGAGTAGCATGGAGAGCTGCATCAAACCAGTCTCAGGACTGAAGACCACAACAACAACAACATGTGAAGACTGTTCAGTAAGTGCTGTACCTATAAGATCTTTTATTCTGCCCTGGTGTGAGCAGGGGAGGAATCCGGTTCCCTTATGTCTGTCAGTGATCACTTTGGGGCTGTGTGTGTCAGTCTGGAGGTTTTTATAAGCGCCAAGCTAGTAGTTTGCAATTTTCATCTGATACTTGGAAACATTGTTAGTATTGAGTAGTTGATACTACTGATGGTAATTTCTGTTTGTTGTAGACCTTGTGGGTCTTCTTGCGGGGAGTTATTGGATTTGCCTGTAACTATAGTTTGTGCGCTCCGCCTAAAGGCACGCATGTGTTGGTTGTCTGTGTGTGTATGTTTGTATTTGCACACTCCCTAACTCTGCGTTGCGGAGCGTTATAGGAGTACATTTTAACTGGCCATCTGTCGTTTGGTGCGTATCCAAATTACAATGTCTATTAGTCCCTAAGAGACTCCGGTAGAGGTATACCTTGACTTATTTAATCTTGCTTGAGCTACGTTGTTTCTTGTTATTGCTAGGAAGATTAACTTGGAATGTTTATGAGCGGGGCGCTCCTTTACTGAGGTTTTGATAGTTGGTTTTCTTAAAAATAGCAATTGTCCGTTTAAGTATTACTGTTTATGTTAATTTCCATCAACCTTGTTTGCTGTTAGTGGTTTGTTATATGTTGACAGTTTGAATCGGCAGCAGTTGACGCGCTGCTGTTCTGCTGGTCGGGGGCAGGGACGCGCTTTCCTTCTGCTTCGGCGGCTTTCCCGTCATCGCGCGAGGCCTGGGAGTTACCGGGTCACAAGCGCTCCTGTGCATCTCCCCTTCCAGCCTCAAGTTGAGTAGTTTCCTGTCATTTTTAGCATGTAATTGACTCAGTGTTTCTGTTATTTTAAGGTTTTAGTGGGCGTGTGATGCAACCATTTGCCGAAACTGAACACTGAATTTCTAGATTTCTAGATTTTTTCAAAAAAGGTGTTTAATTGTTTTCATCATTTTAATACTGTTTTAGGAGCCCAGTAGTACATTTAAGTAGTTACTTTGATATATGTGTAACATGCTTGTGACCAATCAGTGAAAAACCATCGCTTCAAATGGTTCAAATGGCTCTGAGCACTATGGGACTCAACTGCTGTGGTCATAAGGCCCCTAGAACTTGGACCTACTTAAACCTAACTAACCTAAGGACATCACACACATCCATGCCCGAGGCAGAATTCGAACCTGCTACCGTAGCGGTCGTGCGGTTCCAGACTGTAGCGCCTTTAACCGCTCGGCCACTCCGGCCGGCTTACCATCGCTTCCTTTGATTTAAACACTTGGGTAGCGTTTGGCCAACTTGGCCGAATCTTGTCTATATGAGAGCAGAATAACCAGTGAAGATGTGTGCATGTTAATGTCTTTTATTCGTTAAACTTATATTCAAGTCCTGTTGTGGGATCAGCCCACAGCTGCGATGCTAGCAGCGCAGACAGAGTGCCGCCTCAGGTTTATTGAAACAGTTAACTGTCTGTAATCGGGCCACCATAGTACTGCACAGTTGACATGTTCGAGTGCTGTCTGTAATTTTATGTATAATGCCAATGTCCTTATGCATTGTGATTATCATTTAAGATCTAAACTATTAGTATGTATTTCGCAAGATTCTTGGTAACTGTGTGTTGGCTTATGATAAATTGTCATTAAATAAAATTTTTTCTTTGGGAATGATAAATGACGACTCATGTTGGACCACCCGTCCGCGTGTTTACCTTAAATTAATCCCGTTCCCTGTCACGGGCCTCGGGTATCAGTAACTCCTTTTCCTTTTTAGGATAGGGAATTCATCCTATATTTACGTCCATCAAATATTTTGTAACGTCGTTTCACATCAATAACTACATACGTTGCTTCCGTCTGCTTTGAATTACCAATCAAGCGATATACCCGAGAGATACTTCTCAATTGCGCACTTTTCAAACGAAGCACCATATACGACTTCACAGAAATCGGGATGGACAACACTTTTCCGACCTCTGCTTTCGTATATTTTCAGGAAGCGTTACTGTTTTCCAAATGAGATGTTTTTCAAAATAGTGAACGCTTATACTAGTAACTCAGGTTAACGGTGCAACACATCCGCAGTAGAAACTTAGCCAGAAACAGACACCGAGTGTGCTCTTTCTCTGTAGGTTCCTCTACAGCCCCTAGAAGCATGGAAACACTGTTTGTTGAAGAGACAGCAGTTGCTCTTCGGGGCCCAAACAGAGGTCACGTGATAACCAAATACTGCTTGTGCACCGAGCTCGTTAAGATCCTCGTGATTTTTCGCGTGTTCTGTGACTTGTGTTACTGACTGTGGCTGAGTTCATAGAGGGAAAACAGTATTGGAATCAACTTGCTCAAAACATATCATAATGTATTAGTAATTCTGAGTACGTTTCATCGATTACTATTTCTGTAGTTTTATGGCAAATAAATGAGAGAAGAACACTTGAAGATCTGGAAAAGAACCACTTTATTTCCTGGATAGCCTGTACCCCTGGCGGCAGTGGGGCCGCACTACAGCTTTGTCTCCCAGCATCTCTGCCCAGCATCGCCTGCAGCCTCGAATTCGATGGGGTGGGGGCAGCGTCTCTTCCTCACTGGACGCCACGGGTGAGGAGTGCACCATGGCGACTGTCTGCGTAAGCGTAGCGTCACCAACCTGCACAGGAAAATGAAAATTTCTTCAGTCCGAAATGCTTAATGTTTACATTAAAACTACAACACTAAGACCGCAATGATTAAATTTCAATTTGGAATGATGTGTAATACAATCTTGGATATGCAAACGTCACCACAAAAGAGATAGTAGTAGTGCTGTCTACGTTCTGTCTGCAAGGGAGTAACCTCATTCTGAAGTTGATGATGGACATCAGTTTAGAATTATCGGAAAGTTTAATCATTTGCTACTCGTCGTGTGATGACTTCCCACAGAACTGTATAAATATCGAAGTAATGCAGCATGGTACAACTCTTTCGAAGTCCGGCAGTGTATGATCACCTTAACACTTCGAGACAACAATTTTTCGCATCGACCATCGTTTCATGTCAGTGCTATAGACCTGTACTGCTGTGAATCGCCACATCAGTCCTCTCAACTTAAATACATAGCACCGTTTTCCTGTCAAGTGGCCTTGTACACTGTGCGAGTGAGAGGCAAGTTTCGCAGTGTGAATCTTCTAAGATCGTGTTATCACTTACTGACTAATTTAAATCTAGTCGACTCTGTCTTTCTGAAAACCTCGGTAACCATGACGCTGCCTTACCTCTCCACTGACGCAGCCCTCCACCTGTGTGTCCTCAACAGGAGCTGCCTGCAGCCGCGAGTCCTGGTGAGCGGCTCGCTGCTCCCCTCTGACGCCAGCAGCGGCCACCGGCTTGATCTTCTCAAAGTAGGCTTCCCACTGCGCCACCCACTCCTCCTGACGCTTAGCGCGAAGCTGCGCTTTCACGATGTGAAAGTTCTGTGGACGGAAAGTTTTCAGCATCACAATTTCTTCCACTGGAAGCATCCTTTTTCAATATCTATCGAATTTCTAACATCCTCTAGCAGTGTACTGATGCTGAAAGGAAAATTATAATTGAAAGTCTACTTCGATTTCGGCAGGATGTTGTTGTAAGTTTCTACACTATGTAGCACTACCTATACTGGACACCTGCTGGCATGATCTTTCTAAAGCGCACAGTAATAGTACATACAACTTGATGCCTTGTACAGACAGATCGTCAATGAACACATCAGAATAGGCAGTGAAACTACGTATTGACGAAAAACTGTGTATGACATGAGACATTTGTTTTAAACTTCTTACAAGGATGGCGTATCCACAACCACTACCCACTTGCGTGTGAGTATACACTCGCATCTTGTTAGGAGATGAAATGAATATAGGGATTAAAACAATTTTGAATAAATTAAGTCTCATGTTAAAACAACATTGTACAGCTAATAGTCGACGAGACCCATCCACGGACGTTGCAGAATGTGGAACGCTACCAGCACAAGTGATAACTACCCTATTCGTTAACCCTATGATATTTTCTATACAAGAACCAATCTTCCTTGAGGCATGCTTGTCGCGCACTAAAATACGTTTCATTGTACATGGGAAACCTAAGATCATGATCATGGCGATATGAGCGGTCGTTCTGGTTTCCAGAAGCCAGAAATAAAACTGATAACCGGGGTGTTGTCTCTTGCAATTGCATGCAGGATGCCGCCTATTGCCTGTGGAGGAGAAACAAACAGACGTGTTGACGGGTCTCGTACTCTTATGCGGTTTCCAAAGGTGGCGGTGGCTGGACCTGGACGCGGCCAAACACATGCATTCCACCTGGACGTGGTGTGCCGCTGAGTGAAGGTCGTGACGAGCTCTAGTGCGCACTACCGAAAACATTTCTAACTCACGTGTGCCGCACTATGTCGGAAGGCTTTGAAACTGAATGTGAACGGAAGATATGATACAAAGCATAAGTAAAGGATATTAGGAATACAGGTTCTGTCATTAACAATATCATTTGAGATGGAACACGATAAAAAGTTTCGTACTACGGAAAGATGGGGATTTTGCAACGAACAGTTACTGCATTAACCTCAGTTAGTAAAACCGTGAGAGATGAAACTCCTATGTCCAAACAAGCACGTCAACCACCGGTCTACAAATACGAATCTTTGATGAAATAAAAACATTTTACAGTAACATTCAGAGTGTTGTGCCGTCTAATGCTCATAGTATGTGGAACCTGAGTGCTCCTAAGTCTCTCTCTTAAGTTTTCCATACATTTCGTCGATGCTTACCTGAGGTATGAAGTACTCGTCCTCAGGATCCACCTCACTGACGTCATCATCTTCGACTTCACCTCCACAGGGGAGGCAAAACATGGCGAGAGCCCGCCGGAACATCTGCGGAAAGAAAGTAACATTGGAGTTCTCAACTTACAGAATAATCTAATACAGTAGCAGCTTATCAAATGAAGACTAACAAGAACTCAGAATGTATGAAATTAATGTGTTGTGACTGGATCAGTCGACGACGTCCTCCTCTTACCCACGTACGGACGAAAGCTCTTCAAACGATAAATTACTACTGTTCTATGACTTTCCCCACATATTAATGTTGGCTCCGAAATAATAAGTTACATAATCAGAGCAAAGTAATTGTGTTTAATAGCAGTATTACAAATATTTTTTTAAGATAAATTATAATGGACAAATATAGCTCAAGTTCAGTCTGGCTTTGGACAACATAAATGGAAGACTGAAATTTTTAGATTAGTACTACATGACATGAAGTGAGGTGCTTTCAACTATGTGTTTCTAAACCATCTTTTTCATGCTAGACACCCCCCCTTGCTACTCCAGTCCGTTGTCTTTTCTTTCTCATCACAAACCTGCCACTCTCTATGCCGCCTCTTACGACAGATACAAAATAAGGGCTGTACTAGTGGCTAATGATCAACGAATGTATTTCGTAGCTTCGTTATCCATCATAGTGGATGGTAGGAATGCAGCCACATATAGCAATAATAATAGTAAAGTAGCCTCAGGCTGCGGCAAAAATTTTATAAGTCTTATTCCTCTAGGGGTACTTTTGCACACAGAGAAACATTTACCAGGACCACTTATAGGCATGCATATAAAACACAACGTTATTTCTTGTGAAGTATATGTTGTAAGCTATCTAGTCTCCCTCTAGTAAAATTAGGATAGAGGTCTTCTGCTAAACTGATAATATATCACAGTTATAATTAGTCACAGTAAACATAAGTAGTGAGTCAATGCCAATAATTATTAGAGTCACAGTGAACCATTAATACTACACAGTACAGGGAAACTATACTATTACCTAACCCCAACTAATGTGGGTGGTTTAGAATTTCTTTATCGGGGATAATGACATGCTGCAGGGGAGGGGAATGTGAGTGGAAAGGACAGGAGCAGAGAAGGGGAAAAGATCAGTGGGTGCACTGGTAGACAGTAGTACACAATGAGGGTGAGGGTACGTGAGTTGGGAGGAGCTGATAGGACATAGTGGGGTAGAAACTGTTGGGAGGAAAGTGATGAGACAGTATGTTTCCGTGTATTCGGGCTGGGGTTATTTTGAGAATGTCTTGCGAGGACAACTCCCACTTTCAACGTTCCGAAAAGCTGGTGGTGGAGAATAGGACCCAGATGGCCCAGACCTTAAGACAACCAGGGAAACCAAACGTGTTATGTCCAGCTTCGCGTTGTGCAACAGGGTAGTCCATTTCGCTCTTCGCGGCAGTTTTGCAGTGGCCATTCGTGCTGGATGATTGCTGGTTGGTAGTCGTACAGTATAAAAGTTTGAGCAATGATCGCAGCAGAGATAGTACACAGCATGACTGCTTCGACAGGTGGCCTGGTCTCTGATGGGGTAGCATAACCCAATGACAGGACTGCAATAGGAAGTGCTGGGTGGGTGGATTGGGCAGGTCTTGCACCTGGATCTTCCACATGCATATGGATCCTGTGGCAATGGATTGCGTTTCGGTGTTGCACAGGGATGGGCTAGGAGATTTTGGAGGTTGCCTAGGTGAAAGAACACCACTTTAGGAAGGGTGAGAATGGTGCTGAGTAGGTGTACTTCGTATCAGGATGGGAATGGACTTACCATTGTTTGATTTTAAGTCTGACTTCATATGAGTTACAGGGCAATTTTTGGAAAAATGGTCTCGTAATAAGATACAGTACATTTGAAGATGAAAAGTGAAGTCTCCAATCTAACTCATAAACCATTACTGCAGCCTGAGATTATTTAGAATTTTTATTATTATTATTATGTTTCCTCTTGATAAGTTGCCTACACTGTAACGTAAAGCCACTTTGATATGTCAAAGTCACACCACCAAGTTGCCTATGAACGAGTGCAAAGAAAAATGAGAGACGTGTGACGAATAAACATAAACTGTAACATTTTCACCCTGTCTTCTTGTTCAATTGAAAAGTCTGCCATGGCGGATATTTTGTGTCATGAATGAAAAAAACAGAAAAAAACATTGGTTTGAGTTTATAAAGTTTGAGCTGAACTCGAATTGTCCTGAATCAAAATTTATCTCCTCTCTTTAAACTGAGAACGTTGTGACTAAATTGCGGCTTCGCCTTTGTCAAGTCTGAATATCTGTGAGTTGTCAGTGCTCAGTTTACATTTTTCCTGTCCAATGCTTCGATATGTAGCAGTAGTTTTAACAATACTTTTTTTTTATTAAGTCGCAGTGATTGTAATATGTTAGTAAATAAAGATTCATCATCACCTTATATCGAAAATTACAATTGTCTGTGCAGCAAGTTGCGTTAACTATCAATCCTCGTTATTGCGATACGGACCACAGCTTGGAGCGGTAGTACAAAGATATCTAGTGGCCTTGCTACACGTTCCAGATGGTCATGATCCTTTGATTTATGTTTCTTGGTGGTTGATAGTTGGCGGAAGAGTAAATTCAGTAAAACTTTGTGTTCGAATTAAAGAGGTAGTACTATTTTTTTAACTTTTTTACCTTCTTATATCTCGTACTTACAACAAAAATATTACTAACGGAAAGAATAGAGATTACTAACGTAACGTTGACAACAAGGGTCAGAATGATTTCTCAGAATGGACAAGGATTGTATAGGGAATTGGCTTTCTCCATCCCCCCCCCCCTCCCAAAAAAAATTATGTATCAGACAACAATATTTTTTTGTGGGTTTCTAAAACTTAATTGAGATTAAAATACCTAACAATTACAAGTAAATGATACTAATAATAAGGTTCACTGATCTCACAGCTAATTACACACTAGTTACTGTTTAACCAATCAGTGCACAAACGAGGCTAAATCATTTTTCTTTTTGCTTGGAATTTCACATTTTTTTTAAAGATTTTTATTCATTAATATCAATATGTACTTAAATATTTCCGGTTTCATTCTGGAATTAATTTTAGTAATTTGCCGAGTAAAAGGCAATCATCTGCAGCACGCAAATGTGGAACTACATTTCCGCAATGGTGGTAGAATGTATAATTTTTGATAAACGACTAAATAGTTGTATTTTTCCCCGGTTGTTGATTCACGGGTGGTGGGAGTAAATTTTAGCAAAGTGTATCTATTGATTATTGTGAGCTCTGTGGCCTGGGCAAAAAGTTTCATATGAAGTAGCATTGAGAGTAACCACAGCACACAGCGGTAATAAGACAGATCTCACACCGACTTTTCGAGTCTAATTTTAAGCATCACTTTCTTTTAAAAATACGTGTGTTCGTTTCATCTGAAGAATAACACATAATTCACCGTTACGACTTTCGAGAAGCATAACGATAGCGTATCTTCGGTTTTTGGAGACAAAATACTCCGCATTATGATTGGCAATTGTGTAAGAGACGACCAGAAGACATGCAACACAGCCATATTAACTGCAAGATTTGTAGTTTCCTTGAGAGAAGAAGATAGTCACGGTAAGGTTTACAATGAAATGACGCAAACACGACATTTGACCGGTGTTGCGTTCTATAAAGCCTGGACACCTTACTGTAGCTCAGCCACAGATCACTGTGTTACAAAGTTTCATTTACAATCTTTAATGACGGTTTGCAGTCACAACACGGCCGGTAACAGGTGGAATCTATAATAGGACACGTCGTGACTTTACTCCATTGCGAAATCCCATGGAGTCTGGAAGACAACTGTCTCCTCAGTTTTGCCCGCATCTCGTGGTCGTGCGGTAGCGTTCTCGCTTCCCACGCCCGGGTTCCCGGGTTCGATTCCCGGCGGGGTCAGGGATTTTCTCTGCCTCGTGATGGCTGGGTGTTGTGTGCTGTCCTTAGATTAGTTAGGTTTAAGTAGTTCTAAGTTCTAGGGGACTTATGACCACAGCAGTTGAGTCCCATAGTGCTCAGAGCCATTTGAACCATTTTTTCTCCTCAGTTTTGGGAGACATGGCCATGTACTGCTCGGTGCAGTGTAGAGAGGATCGCGTCTATATTGGTGTTGAAAACTTCGAGACCGGGTTAGGAATGAATGGGGTAACATGTTAACCCCACTACCATCTCAGGAAAATACCTCGCAGCTGTTCTGTCTAGAGTAGTGTTTCGCACTTTTTCTACCTGTTGCCCCCCACAGCAATCTCAGAACACCTCATGCCCTCTGTTCGTATTAATTTTATTTGTTTATTTATTTTATCCTTGCTAAAAGCTGTATTTGACAGTAGTCTACACTTCATACTTTAGTAGCAGAGGGTTATCAACAGCAGAGTAATACAAAACTACAGAGTTCAAATGTCCTTATGTCAAACAACTAGTGAGACTGTTTTCATTTGAAGAAATTTTTCGCAAGTAATGTTTTTTTATGGTGAAAGTCATAATAAAAAATCAGAACATCAATGACACGTTTTAAATCGGTTTCCTCTAAGCAGATCCTTAATGTCTCGTTACTAACACACCTGTGGTCACTCTCCACGTTCAGTCGACCGCGGTGTTTTGTTCTCATGATGGCTAGTGTCGAGAATCTGGTGTCGCATACGTCCGTAGATGAAACTTCACGAGAATTTCAATGCTTACTTTGCCACTGCTGGACAAACGTGGTGGAAACTGGCCAAGAGTAGTTCCAGCCCCATTTGTTGAAAGTGGCCTTTAGCACTCAATGACATTCAGTTGCATCCTATTGTATTTCATCCAAAACTGCATTCACATCAATCGTTAAAGGTGATCTTCTTAATTTGCACTGGCAATCTTCTAAAGAGCCAACGGCTTTGACACAGTGGTAACACCGGTTCTTGTCGGATCACCGAAGATAAGCGCTGTCTGGCAGGGCTACCACTTGGATGGGTGACACTGACATCTGGTATGCCGGGCGCTGTTGGCAAGCGGGATGCACTCAGCCCTTATGAGGAAAACTGAGGAGCTAGTTGATTGAGAAGTAGCGGCTCCGGTCTCGTAAACTCACAAAAAGACTGAGAAAACGGTGTGCTGACCACATGCCCCTCCGTATCTGCATCCATTGACGTCTGTGGTCTGAGGATGACGCGGCGGCTGGTCGGTACCGTTGGGCCCTCATGGCCAGTCGTGCGGAGTTTCATTTAGTTTCTTTTAGTCCTCTAAAGACAAATGAGGAAAATATAGTTTGAACTCTTCTTGAAGACGTTCTATGACATCATTGATGACAACTCTCCGCGAGTTTAGTTTAGTTTTTCTTTTTTTTTAGTCTTCTAAAGACAAATGAGGAAAATATAGTATGAACTCTTCTTGATGCAGTTCCAGGACTTCACTGATGACAACTCTCCACTCTTGACATCACGCTGTTTCCTATCCAGAAGTTCATTAAATGAAAGGAATGACGAGAAATTAGTAATGGGAGCATCCAGGCTTTCTAGGAAGTCACTTATGGCATCATTGAGGTCAATTATGGTGCTGTAGTTACGAATTCAGGTAATTTAGGGATTCGAAGGAGACTCGGGAAAATATGAAGATTTCATCAGTGAATAAATGCTAAAGCTCACCTTTCTCTTGAATCAAAAGAAGCAGTTCTACCTATGGTTTCAGTTCAGACAGACTGCTGAGAATGTTGCCCTTCGAGAACCACCGGACTTGTGTATGAAAGATTAAAGATTGGTATTCAGCACTGAGATCATTAAGTAGGATCCGGAACAAATAACGTAAACTGATACCATCTTCAATGGAGTGTCCATTTTCAGGTAAAGTTTTAGAAGCTACGTCCTGTCTGTGGATCCTACAGTGGAAGCCAGTAAGATAGGATTTTCTTCCCCTGGAAATACTTAGGAAGTGAGAACATAAACATAATGGATTGGACCTCCATCAGTACAATGTCCCACAATTCTGTCCCAAGACAAACCATTTTCTACCAAAATTCGTTAACGACAGAAAATACTTCAGAACCTTTAGATATTTTTTCCAGATATTTAAAAAAGAAACATACTTCTTCCATTACTTTGTTCTTATCCACAAATCGACATTATGTTGTTAAGGGACACTGTAAAGCTAGATCTGTAGAATCGACACAGAGCCAGATGAAAAATGAAGACTTCTCAGTGTTTTAACTACCCATTCTTTCACATTCAGGACCACGGTTGTTTCTGAAAGAGGTATTTTGTTCATTTT
Source organism: Schistocerca piceifrons (assembly GCF_021461385.2). Classification (NCBI taxonomy): domain Eukaryota; kingdom Metazoa; phylum Arthropoda; class Insecta; order Orthoptera; family Acrididae; genus Schistocerca; species Schistocerca piceifrons. The sequence goes on from NC_060143.1 coordinate 561,944,993, forward strand.
TCACTAAATATCTTCACCAAAAATATTTCTGATTGGCTTAAGAATGGAAGATTTGAATAACTTCTCAAAATAGTACGATGTTTTCTTGTTTTCACTATTAAGAGTGCAATTTCATATGATGCACCAATAACTTTCTAAATTTCCTGTTGAAAGATCCCAGTACATCGAAGTTACATGCGATGTGAAGAGTTCCCTTTCCCAATCAAAAACTCCCTTAGTTTATTTTTCAACATCGGTTAAGCATTTGTTAGATTACTATTCAGACGTGCAGACTTGTTGACACACAACATATTATGGCTCCTGGACATTGCATTAAATGTGAATCCGTACATAGTATTGTATATTCTTCATTAGACATCCTTCTTGTAGCACATATTTTGCTTGGAGTCCAAAACCAATAAATATACCATTTACTTCTATAGAGCACAACTTGGATAACACTGTATTAAGAATGCAGGGAGCGCACTGAAGAATGTGTTATTTCAGTAAAATGTTGATGACATTCGAGGCAAAGTAGATGCTGTCAACACTATAAAAAATTCACTCACAGAATGTAACAATATTATGAAATTTTTGACTTGTCTGACCGAATGTTTCTGTTTTCTTCTGGACTGTCTGCGCCCTCCACCCCCTATAAAGCTGTCACGCTCATCCCATCTCCCCCAAGGGGAGTGACCACCAGTTGGGAACCACTGGACTGAGGAGATAATATATCCCCTTCGTAGGTCATAAAATGGCTGGCTATTTGACTGCTTTTCACAGAGGAAAAAAGAATCCAAGTATGATACAGCTCAGGATTTGTCAATTTTTGCTACCACAGACTTTTTGTCCGGTTACTTCATAGAATAATTTTGTACATCAAATGGGCTGTGATTAAACGCTGCGCGTACTCTCTCAAATTTCCATCTTATTCAGTATATAACTCTTGCTGTCTCGATCTTGGCAACTTGGGAACAAGACGGTAGCCTCAAAATTGGAAACATGTGTAAGCTTTAAGACCATACGGGTTTCAGGGAGGGTAACGTTGCTTCCCTAACAGAAGAGGAATCTCTGTCTCTTTACCACGCTTTTTTTTTCAGCAGACAGTGGCCCAACACACCTACAGATCTACAGAAGCATCGGGAAGTAGTAACGGATTCATTTGCATAATTCTTTTCCAGCGATCGTCGCACCGACCCGGAAGACGTCCTCATGAAGTATCGTATAAGCACAAGCATATAGAGCAATAAAAAATTTGCGCATACAAAAGGTGACATATTTCAAAGAATCAAGCAACGAAGTCTTAGACATCCAGACATTTTAAAAATGTACACTGATGTCATAACCTAAACGAGATATGAGTCTTTTCCCAGCAACGCTCATATCTGCGATGATTCATTGATGTTTCATCAGCACTCAAAGACATATTCCCAATATAACGTTGCTCGGTGCAGGATCCTTTCTTCAAATGGACAGAAAGAGTGTACGTCGGTGTCTTACCATTAAGAAACATAATAAAATTTCTTCTTCTCACAGTTGCGTAGCACAAACAGCTACATAATAAACAGTAACTACCTAAGTTCCAGAACCAAATAAAACTTAACTACACACGCTTCGGCTGAAGTGAATGTTACGTTATCGACGGAGTATCGTTGTTTATTTCTGCTGATAATTCATCATCGTTGGTTGTAGGCAATTAGATGATGGCGTACGAGAGCTAATGAGACACGCTCAATGTTGCTGTTATCGTTATCATAAATATTTGGCTCTTTTTCTGCACGTGTGTCAAGGTTTACGACGATCTGGTTAGGTAGTGACCTAACAACAGAGCATAAGTTACTACGAATGAATCGAGCATTAATCAAAATTATAGTCTTGATTGTCGTTTGGACTGTAGTTTCCGAATAAGTTGTGATTTTCAAGGGTGTGGTGACGCAGTGACCAAAGAGCACAGCTTAAACTGCTGCAAGTGAAGCTAATTCCATTTATGAATCAAAGGAAATTACGAATGAAAATTTATTGTCTACCTACGTTTGACTCATGATTCTCCATTATAATTCGCCCGAACTAATTACAAAGGCAGGACGCAACGAAAAAAAAAATATCCCCTGGGACCTTAAATTCGTTTTTAAATACTTTCCTCTCTCCTTTCAAGAAAATGTTCGATTGTCTGCCTAATAAGTAGACAATACTTGTCATAGTACCCTACAGCCATTTGTTTATGAGAACAAACAGCTATGTAACTGTACAAAACACACTGAGTGGTACAAAGCTTGCTGCATCAAAATATCAAATCTCTTCACAAATGTTACATGTAGTTACCAGATGATTTTGATGCCGGTAGCGTGCAGTTACAACTTGTATAACAGGAAGTCACCAGTGTCTACAGCTAAATGTAGCTGGTACGACTAAGAGAATAAATATAGATATTTACTTGTAACAAGTATTTCTTAACTTACGTAATACTGTCAAGCAGTAATACTTCACAGCGAATTACTACAGCTCACGAACTTTGGGAAAACATGCGATGACGGAGACAAGATGGCGACTGGTTACTTACCCCTGTTCCTCAGCTGCGCCTGTCTTGACACTGCTTTCCTGTGACTGTATCTGAAACTTCGAAAGTTCCAACACACTCAGAAAGCTTGTATCTTCTCTTGCTACGTTCTTAATTCCACGAAACACCTGACAAATAGCACGAATCACTTCAGCACGAGATCGCTCGTTACGAAGCAGTATCGCAATGTTGCTATGAAACGACCCGCTGACGATGTGAGGTATTCCATTGTTGAAATCTCGGCCTGAGATCGCTTCCGATTGAAGCGCAGCGTTATAATGACAATGCGTCATCCCCCAGTGAGTTGCTAGAGTCGTAGTTGTTCAGAATAATAACAAAATTATAAAATAAAACGTACCAGCAATAAGGGCATTCATTCCCTCAATCAATCGGCAAGCTAGTTACGAATTTAGAAGTTCGCCCTCACACACATCTGATTTCTTGCATGAAACGGAAAGAAAACATTTGTTTTCACACATGCGTCGAAATACAACTTACGTGCTGTTATAAGTAGTTATATAGGAGAACAACTTCATACATGTATTTGACTATTCGCGAGATAAGCATACAACTGGCAACTTCTATGCCACAAAAATATTTCCGTTTATAAGGGAAGAACTGCTCAGAATAGTTTGATAGCTACTCTCTAACACTGATAGAAAAGTGACTTATTACTTTTCGATCAGTACATAACGTTGCTTCAGCTGACCTCCATTTCACTCGGTTATGGGTTTAACACTCGAAGAACGCGAAGATTTGCACACCTTGAATGTCTTCATGAGGTCTGCTTTATCATATGTTGTAGTTAAAATTCATTCGTGTCATCCATAAAAGTACCTGGAGGCTATGTTGAAAAGTTTAGTACACCAGGCCGGTATCCTACGCATGAAAAAGTTATTCATCAGTCAGGTTGCTGTCAGGGCGGCTACTGGCGGATTACACAGGGTACTGCAGAAAGTCCATTACTTGTTCTTGGCTAGCAAGCGCAGGTACCAAGAGGTTACGTAGTGCTTCGCGCATATTACGGCGATCCTCTGTTGTGGTGGTCACACTTGGTCGAACGGAACCTCGATGAGGAGTTGGCTGCTCTGAAGTTCTCATGCAGTCAACCTCTGACCCCTGTCACGTCCGAATTTTACACAGAACTCGATACTGCGCTGTTTGTCCGCCCGCTCGTTTTGGAGACCCAAAATAAGGTCCCATTCGCGCTGGGACAGGTGCTGATAACCCTGTCACAAATGATTACACGACATGTCAGTATCCTTCGCACATGTCTCTCAACATCTTACGCCGTTCATGTCCACTACGTACGCTACCAGGCCGGGTAACAACACAAATGGACGCTTGTGGTCATTCAATCTCTCGTAGGAAACTGGAACACTAATATAAATGCCCGCCGATAGCGTCACTACCAGTTCGTGAATGCTTTTTCCGCACAAGCGGCTTTTCATTTGCGAACCCCCACAACAACCGTCTACCACACACACACACACACACACACACACACACACACACACACACACACACACACACACACAATCATCACTTTTATATTTTCAGCCGTTTCAATTTTGGCTAATATTTGGGAGACACACTACATACAAATATTGCACTTGTGTACCCGTGGCGCCGCTCTCAGATCGACGGCCAAGTGACAGCTTGTATTACTTGAGCCTTAAGCCAGTCCTGGGTGGTGTGTGCGTGTATAAAGCACTTCGCTTTTCTATCTCTTGGATTTTATTTATTCCAATCTTCTGTTCGTCCATTTCCTTCTTCCCTCTCTCTCTGCTCATCTCTTCTCTCTCTCCGCCCATTTCTTTTTTACTATCTCTTCCTCCCACATACTGTCCATCTCCTTCATTCCCCTCCCTTTATGTACCTAAACCATCTCTCACTCTATGCCTATCTACTTTTTCACCTGTCTTTGTCTATCTGTGCCTTCATCATGTGTCCATCTGTTAATTTCCCGTGTCAAACTCTTCCTCCCACGTCGAATTCCATCAGCTGCTTCCTCTATATCCTCCTCACCCCTCTCTGTGTCCTTCTTCTCCTCTTCCACTTCTCTCCATTTCCCTCTTCCTCTCCATTTATTTATCTCCCCTATCCCTCTATACGTATCCGTCCTCTTCTTTCACCTCCCTGTCCATCTTCTTCTCTCTCCTTCCCTTTCCACGTTATCTGCACCATCTCAATAGGAGGAAGCTGGCTCTTACACTGATAATTTTCCTTTCCAATTGGTCAGCAATAGGTGTACCGAGTTTCGTTTAAGTCGATCCAGGGCATAAGCATATCGCACCCAGCTCTCACATTTACTTCACATATTTCACACATATTTGTAAACTTACTTCAACTGTATGTCCAGCGAATTTCACCCTGTAGTTTCGTTTTCAACCATCGCAGTGGTTATGACGTTATATTTTTTGAAAAATATGTTGTACAATGACATAATTTTGCTCATACATCCAGTGCTATGTGTCGATGCCTTCAGCGGAAAGTGTTTCGAATGAAGTTAATAGTGAAGAAGAAATAAATTAACACATCACGCATGATGTGGCCATTTCTACACGTGTCTCAGTATTTATGACGTCATATCTCCTGAACTATATGTAGTACAGTGATATACTTTTACAAGTACATTAAGTGGTACAGGTGGATACTAACTCCGAAAATTTGTTGCAAACAGAATTAGCAGTAAAGAAGTAATAAATTAAAAAGGCATGCCTGATGTTGCAGTTTTACTACACGAACATAAAAAATGCAGTAAGCGATAAACTTTGTTTCTGTATCAATTTCTGGCGGTGTCAGCGAGAAGAAGTCTGGTAAAGGTTTGAAACAATGTGTGAAGTTCGTTGCAAATCACTAAGTGCCGTCATTCGCAGTCTGGCAGCTTCCGCGTCCCCAGCATCGCATCTTTCTCACCGCCACACCCCAACTCTTTGAGAGGCAGGCGGTTCTAGCGCCCACAGTGGTCCTTTATTGACAAGTCAAACATTTTTTCGGGTAACCACTAACAGCTTCGATATACTTCGAATAATGCATCATGACATAATGCTGTCTTATAGAATTATTGATTTAAAACCGGTTTCGGTCATAGAACACCTTCACCGTGGAAAAAGATTTACAGTGGCAGCAATACATGACATACATGTCAAAGATGCGAAGAACGACATGGTCAAGTCAAATTACAGAAACACATAACATACTGAGTCTTTTCCTTTTGATGAATGAGTCATTGCATTGGTACTAAACACCTGTGTCAAATCTTTCTTACGTACTGACTTGACCATTCATCCTTCATATCTGTAGACATGTATATTACGTGACGTTGCACTGCACACTGGAGATGGTGTATGATCCTAACCGGTTGTAAATATTTTATATCGCAGCACGGCGTCATCATGCATTATTGCCTAGTCGTTCCTGGCATTACGTTATAAATGGACCAATTTTGATTCAAGTTGATCTAATGGTTTCTGAGGTGATGTGGAACATACAACATGCAGATGAGTGGTACCCTGGCCTAAAGGCCCAGAATGTCGGTACCACCACATTACACAACCATGGTGGTAGGTGGCAGTAATTCGCCGTATGCTCAAAAAGAGCTCCTAACGTGTACACTGGGCAGGGTCCTTCATCAGTTTATAACCTTCGACCCGCACCTAGTATCAAGTACATGTTGCAGACTGGAAATTCGGTCATTGGACTCCCCTCCGTGAACCATGGACCTTGCCGTTGGTGGGGAGACTTGCGTGCCTCAGCGATACAGTTAGCCGTACCGTAGGTGCAACCACAACGGAGGGGTATCTGTTGAGAGGCCAGATAAACGCGTGGTTCCTGAAGAGGGGCAGCAGCCTTTTCAGTAGTTGCACTGGCAACAGTCTGGATGATTGACTGATCTGGCCTTGTAACACTAACCAAAATGGCCATGCTGTGCTGGTACTGCGAAAGGCTGAACGCAAGGGCAAACTACAGCCATAATTTTTCTCCAGGGCATGCAGCTTTACTGTATGGTTAAATGATGATGGCGTCCTCTTGGATAAAATATTCTGGAGGTAAAGTAGTCCCCCATTCGTACCTCCGGGTGTGGACTACTCAAGAGGATGTCGTTATCAGAAGAAAGAAAACTGGCGTTCTAAGGATCGGAGCGCGGAATGTCAGATCCCTTAATCGGGCAGGTAGGTTAGAAAATTTTAAAATGGAAATGGATAGGTTAAAGTTAGATATAGTGGGAATTAAAGTTCGGTGGCAGGAGGAACAAGACTTATGGCCAGGCGAATACAGGATTATAAATACAAAAACAAATAGGGGTAATGAAGGAGTCGGTTTGATAATGAATAAAAAAAATAGGAGTGCGGATAAGCTACTACAAACAGAATAATGAATGCATTAATGTGGCCAAGATAGACACGAAGCCCACGCCTAGTACAGTAGTACAAGTTTATATGCGAACTAGCTCTGCACATGACGAAGAAGTTGAAGAAATGTATGATGAAATCAAAGAAATTAGTCAGGTAGTGAAGGGAGACGCAACTTTAATAGTCATGGGTGACTGGAATTCGGTAATAGGAAAAGGGGGAGAAGGAAACGCAGTAGGTGAATATGGAATGGGGGTAAGGAATGAAAGAGGAAGCCGCCTGGTAGAATTTTGTACAGAGCACAACTTAACCATAGCTAGCACTTGCTTCAGGAATCGTAAAAGAAGGCTGTAAACATGGAAGAAGCCTGGAGATACTGACAGGTTTCAGATAGATTATATAATGGTAAGACAGAGATTTAGGAACCAGGTTTTAAACTGTATGACATGCCATTAGAACTACAGAGAGCCTTGGGAGAGCCAGTCCTGACAAACCTCTACCATCTGTTGAGCAAGATGTATGAGACAGGTGAAAACCCTCAGACTTCAAGAAGAATATAATAATTCCAATCCCAAAGTAAGCAGGTGTTGACAGATGTGAAAATTACCGAACTATAAGTTTAATAAACCACAGCTGCAAAATACTAACGCGAATTCTTTAGAGACGAATGGAAAAACTGGTAGAGGCCGACCTCGGGGAAGATGAGTTTGGAACCCGTAGAAATGTTGGAACACGTGAGGCAATGCTGACTCTAAGATTTATCTTAAAAGCTAGATTAAGGAAAAGCAAACCTACGTTTCTAGCACTTGAACTACTTCGAGAAAGCTTTTGACAATGTTGACTGGAATACATTCTTTCAAATTCTGAAGGTGGCAGGGGTAAAATACAGGGAGCGAAAGGCTATTTACAATTTGTACAGAAACCAGATGGAGTCGAGGGACATGAAAGGGAAGCAGTGGTTGGTGAGGGAGTGAGAGAGGGTTGTAGCCTGTCCCCGATGTTATTCGTTCTGTATATTGAGCAAGCAGTAAAGGAAACAAAAGAAATATTCGGAGTAGGTATTAACCTCCATGGAGAAGAAATAACAACTTTGAAGTTTGCCGATGACATTGTAATTCTGTCAGAGAGAGCAAAGGACTTGGAAGAGCAGTTGAACGGAATGGATAGTGTCTTGAAACCAGGATATAAGATGAACATCAACAAAAGCAAAACGAGGATAGTGGAATGTAGTCGAATTAAGTCGTGTGATGCTGAGGGAATTAGATTAGGAAATGTGACACTTAAAGTAGTAAAGGAGATTTTCTATTTGGGGAGCAAAATAACTGATGATGGTCGAAGTAGAAGCATATAAAATGTAAACTGGCAATGGCAAGGAAAGAATTTCTTAAGAAGAGGAATTGGTTAACATCGAGTATAGATTTAAGTGTCAGGAAGTCATTTCTAAAAGTATTTGTATGGAGTGTACCTATGTATGGAAATGAAACATGGACAATAAATAGTTTGGACAAGAAGAGAATAGAAGCTTTCAAAATGTGGTGCTACAGAAGAATGCTGAAGTTTTGATAGGTAGATCAAGTAACTAACGAGGAGGTATTGAGTAGGATTGGGGAGAAGAGAAGTTTGTGGCACAACTTGACTAGTAGAAGGGATCGGTTGGTAGGACATGTTCTGAGACATCAAGGAATCGCCAATTTAGTATTGGAGGGCAGCGTGGAGGGTAAAAATCGTAGAGGGAGACCGAGAGATGAATACATTAAGCAGATTCAAAAGGATGCAGGTTGCAGTAGTTACTGGGAGATGAAGAAGCTTGCACAGGATAGAGTAGCATGGAGAGCTGCACCAAACCAGTCTCAGGACTGAAGGCCACAAGAACAACAACAGGGAGGATTTGCAAGTTCTTAGGAGGGTGCTCCCGTTTTATGTTGGTAGAGAGCTCCTGCAAGAAAACCTTCCCTAATCAAGACATCAACCTGAACTTTCCCTTCAAGACAAACACCTCTTTTCTTCAGGCGGCTGGTGAGCCTAGAAATCAAGTTGATGCCACTGAAAAAAAGCTATCGTCTTCCTTTGGTCGGTAAAGGGTATAAAATAATTGATGACACTGTTGTCTTTATAGACAGCATTTAGATGGCTCTCCAGCTGTGCTTTCGACTCCGCGTTTAATTGGAGGTATTTTTAATAGAATAAAGGGTAACAGGTGATACTTTCTTCACGTCTCTGGAACGCCAAGTGGGTCTCCTGTCGACTGTCGTCTTGATTCTACAGTGGCCAAGGAGTTGAAAACGACTGGACGTTTCTACAGTCTCCACCATCCGTTTTCGAGGGTTGGAGTCACGTGGCGACCAACCAGATAAGTGGTGACGTTTATATTGCACCATGAAAGAACCTTTACCGTCGGCGGGTTCCTGCGTCGGCGTGTCATTCATGAGATCTACGTCTTCGTGTTCCATGGTCTCAAACAATGCACGGGCATCGTAATCGTCGGTAGACTGACTGCTGCTACGTGAGAACTGGTGTCTTGTGACGTCGTAGATTGCGCAACAGACAAAGGTCGGTCGACAGCTGTACTCCGACGTTCCATTTCTTCAGGTCGAAAATACGTTGTTAACTGGCTGGCAGCATCTTCTTGAACAGATTCCCGTGCGCTGGAAAATGCAGCCACTTGCGTAGCAGTCAATCGTAACGTGTGTTTCTGTTTCCGTCGGAGGACCACTCGTGGTTCCCTCTTAAATGTTGAGTCGATCGCAACCTTTAGCCGTGGGACGTCCCCACTTTTGTCGCAGTATGTGGATTGGTCCTGCTAGTCTCAGTGTGACGGTGGGAATGCGGGCTAGCCACCTTCAGGTGGGTACCTGTCTCCACTTCGGGCCTGGAACTAGCCTTTCCATAACACATGGCTACTCCAGACAACTTCGCCGATATCGATGGTGATGGCAAAGAGGAGACACAGCAACTGGTGAAGGACGAGACGAGTAAACAATTCTATTGCTCGGCAGGCGGAAGGACTCGAAAAGGAAAAACAGCTCGTAGCGAGAAGCAAGTAAACGTAAACATGAGCGCAACTAGGCTGTACCTCGCTAGCAAGTGTTGCGACACTATGCCGACACGATATTAGAAGGTATCACATGACTTTTGTTACCTCATTATAAACTTAGGTGAAAAACGAAGGACGAAAGTAGCATTCGCATGATATTTCTTGACCAACTAACATAGCTCGATGAAACTTGGACTATGCTTAGAAAGAACTGCGACAGTATACTACGGAATGCAATCGAAAGGAATACGCACTGAGAAGAACGCACGGTCATTACGCAGAAGTCGTCGTGTTTAATTACGGCACTCCGGACATTAAAAAAGGCGGGCACGGTCAATAATAGTGTGCAACGTGCTCCCATGGTGACCGTAAGGCTCGTTCGGAGTTCTTGTGATAGGGTGTTCCATTCTTACACCAGGGCGGTTGAAAACTGCTGTAGGGTCATTGGCAAACCTGGACGTGCTGCAATATATCTTGCCAGTGCATCCCAAATACTCTCGGTGAGATTTAAGTCGGGTAACGAGCAGGCTAGTTCGTTCGTCGAATGATCTCTCGTTCCAAGAGGTAATCCACCAGCGCCGTCCGGTTCAGTCGGGCGTTGTCAGCCATAAAAAAGCAGTCAGGGCCGAATGCACCCCTGCAGAAATGCACAGAAGGACTACATTGTCACAATATAGTTGGTCTGTCACTGTACCGCGTTCAAAAATTTGGAAGTAAGTACGCCCATTCAGTAGTATTCCTGTCAACAGCAATGACACCTTTGCCACCTAAACGATCATATTCCCAATGTACCTGGGTGAATTACATGTTGCTACATCTCGTCGTTGAGTGTAGGTCCAGAATCACTACTCAGAATAAATCTGGTCTCACCCAAGAAGAGGGCGCGACCCCATGCTTCACTGATCCAGTCCTTATGGTCATGGTGCCAATGCGAACGATGCCGTCGATGTGCCGGTGTCAACGGAACACTACGTATTGGCCGTCTACCTCCATGCTGTCGCCATGACGCACCAGAGGCTGACATTCCATGCCTTGCAGTGCTGTTAGATATCGTTGCAACTGCACCCACTGTTCGCAGTACCATGCTACTCCACCGAGTAATTAATATACCATGTTACTTAGATACCTCGTCGTTAAGTTTTTGACAGGCGTTTGTTCTTCAAGGCTAAGCAATTATGGATTATCCGAGGTACCCAAACACGGGTATGAGACTGGCAATGCACTAAAAGGTAGGTAATAAAGAGGTCATCCATGCCCTCTAGTGTCGGTAGTTTTTCTCTATACGTTATCTGTGGTGGTTGTTCAGCAAGAGTTTCCCGAGGGTCTCCCGGGAGGATGCGACCTCTCCACCAGTGAGACCTGAAGACGCTTGTCGTGCCGGTTGTATACAGTCTTCTTTCAGCCTCGCACTGGATCTGTTTGGAACAGTCAACATTGCCAATCCCCGGCCGAACGAGGTGTACTGTGGCAGTACCGAATTAAAAGGGACGTTCAAGAAGTAAAACAGGACACTTTTTCTTGGCAAATTTCACTTGAAGGAATGCCGAACTTCTTGTGGAGGCATCGAGGAATATTCCAGCTTCAGCCCTATAGTATCATGAAGTTCTGATATTTGACAGATCTATACATAGCCTTCAAAATGGCATGCATATCGGAGGTTGCTGCCAAGTAGAGGGCTGCCAACGAGTCTTCTCTGGCGGAAAACCGCAGCATCGCAGATATCGATAGGCGCTTAAAGAATGTCACGGAGACCTGGAAGTGAAGAAAAGCACGGTGAGTCGCTGAGCTAGGCGTCATTCATCATTACAACAAGGTGGCGTACACGTGTCCGACATCCTGCGTTCCTGCCGGTGGCACACAGCTGTGACTACTGCAGTGTTGGAATGTAAAGACACTCCCATTCTAAGTGATTGACAGATCACAATCAAACGCCTCGCTCCAAAACTGGACGTCTGAGTGGGTAGTGCTGGCACTCGCATCCAGCAGTTGGGTTCCCTGCTTCCTAACGGAAGACCATAAAAAGCATCGAATGACCTTCTGTGCGAAGTTGCTTAGGCATTACGAGGCTGATTGCGGCAACTTTTTTGGTCGAACATCGTCATAGGCGATGGGACGTGGCATCATAACTTCGAACCGGTAGCAAAACAATATTCCATGGAGTGGCGTCACACCACGTCTATCCCGAAGAAAAAGTTTTTAGCCGCACCTTTTGCCGGCGGTGGTCTTCTATGACTCTTGAGGGGTTATTCTGTTCGATTTCTTCCACATAGTGCAACGATCTACTCTGAAGTGCATTATGCTAACCCCAGGAAATTGAAGAAATGATTATAGCAAATTCGTCGCCATAAAAATGCAAACGAACTTCTCCACGGCACGACGTCACACAAGTCTGTGCACCCCAGATGAGCTCACTCATTGGACTGTTCTTCCTCATCCACCCTACGGCCAGAATCTCTTACCTTCCAACTTCCAGCTGTTCGGCCCAGTGAATGGTGCACTCCGCGGCAAGCAGTACCTGGATGATGGTGAGGTTACTGATGCAGTAAGACGTTGGTTCCTAGAGTGGCCCTCCCAGTAAGATTGCTTTGGACATCACCTTGAACGAAGATTATGTTGAAACATAGGTTTTCTAGCCAAAAGAGAGAGGAATAACATGGTGTATAAATGTAAATGTCGTGTGACTACAGCCTCCCGTAGGGTAGACCGTTCGCCGGGTGCAAGTCTTTCGATTTGATGCCACTTCGGAGACTTGCTCATCGATGGGTATGAAATTATGATGATTAGAGCTACACAACACCCAGTCCCCGAACGGAGAAAATCTCCGAACCAGCCAGGAATCTAACCCTGAGCCTTAGGATTGACATTCTGTCGCGCTGACCACTAAAGGGGGCGGACATGGTGTATTGGAACCCTGAAAAAACCGAAACTGTTTTCAGAAAAAAAAAGAAATATCTTTCATTGCTGATTGAACGTCCCACGTACAAGAGGAAGCGAGCGTGCTGGCTGGAGGATTTTCAGCTATACTACATAGAAGGCTAAGTGGCGTGATCGTTCGCAAGCAGTTTTTGGATATACTGGTACACTGGTTGTGGGAGCGTGCATGGCCCATATTCTTTAACACTGACCGGCATAATGAGCAAATGAATGTGGCGACCATCTTTCTGATCATTTGCCCACAACATTTACGTGTTCTGGGAAGGGCGCCAGGAGGCGCGCAGGTTTTTTGGCTCCTTCATTTCAGCATATTTGGGTGAGGACCGAAGTAGATACTTCTTGCCGTCCTTCTTTGTCAGCACAAATCCGGTTTTGGAGTTATCTGTCGGCTTGTTTGGCACTTAAAGGTTTCCTAGTAAATTATTTATTTCTCCATTTAAAAAATACGTTGTTAACTGGCTGGCAGCATCGGGCCTGGAACTAGCCTTTCCATAACACATGGTTACTCCAGACAACTTCGCCGATATCGATGGTGATGGCAAAGAGGAGACACAGCAACTGGTGAAGGACGAGACGAGTAAACAATTCTATTGCTCGGCAGGCGGAAGGACTCGAAAAGGAAAAACAGCTCGTAGCGAGAAGCAAGTAAACGTAAACATGAGCGCAACTAGGCTGTACCTCGCTAGCAAGTGTTGCGACACTATGCCGACACGATATTAGAAGGTATCACATGACTTTTGTTACCTCATTATAAACTTAGGTGAAAAACGAAGGACGAAAGTAGCATTCGCATGATATTTCTTGACCAACTAACATAGCTCGATGAAACTTGGACTATGCTTAGAAAGAACTGCGACAGTATACTACGGAATGCAATCGAAAGGAATACGCACTGAGAAGAACGCACGGTCATTACGCAGAAGTCGTCGTGTTTATTTACGGCACTCCGGACATTAAAAAAGGCAGGCACGGTCAATAATAGTGTGCAACGTGCTCCCATGGTGACCGTAAGGCTCGTTCGGAGTTCTTGTGATAGGGTGTTCCATTCTTACACCAGGGCTTTTGAAAACTGCTGTAGGGTCATTGGCAAACCTGGACGTGCTGCAATATATCTTGCCAGTGCATCCCAAATACTCTCGGTGAGATTTAAGTCGGGTAACGAGCAGGCTAGTTCGTTCGCCGAATGATCTCTCGTTCCAAGAGGTAATCCACCAGCGCCGTCCGGTTCAGTCGGGCGTTGTCAGCCATAAAAAAGCAGTCAGGGCCGAATGCACCCCTGCAGAAATGCACAGAAGGACTACATTGTCACAATATAGTTGGTCTGTCACTGTACCGCGTTCAAAAATTTGGAAGTAAGTACGCCCATTCAGTAGTATTCCTGTCAACAGCAATGACACCTTTGCCACCTAAACGATCATATTCCCAATGTACCTGGGTGAATTACATGTTGCTACATCTCGTCGTTGAGTGTAGGTCCAGAATCACTACTCAGAATAAATCTGGTCTCACCCAAGAAGAGGGCGCGACCCCATGCTTCACTGATCCGGTCCTTATGGTCATGGTGCCAATGCGAACGATGCCGTCGATGTGCCGGTGTCAACGGAACACTACGTATTGGCCGTCTACCTCCATGCTGTCGCCATGACGCACCAGAGGCTGACATTCCATGCCTTGCAGTGCTGTTAGATATCGTTGCAACTGCACCCACTGTTCGCAGTACCATGCTACTCCACCGAGTAATTAATATACCATGTTACTTAGATACCTCGTCGTTAAGTTTTCGACAGGCGTTTGTTCTTCAAGGCTAAGCAATTATGGATTATCCGAGGTACCCAAACACGGGTATGAGACGGGCAATGCACTAAAAGGTAGGTAATAAAGAGGTCATCCATGCCCTCTAGTGTCGGTAGTTTTTCTCTATACGTTATCTGTGATGGTTGTTCAGCAAGAGTTTCCCGAGGGTCTCCCGGGAGGATGCGACCTCTCCACCAGTGAGACCTGAAGACGCTTGTCGTGCCGGTTGTATACAGTCTTCTTTCAGCCTCGCACTGGATCTGTTTGGAACAGTCAACATTGCCAATCCCCGGCCGAACGAGGTGTACTGTGGCAGTACCGAATTAAAAGGGACGTTCAAGAAGTAAAACAGGACACTTTTTCTTGGCAAATTTCACTTGAAGGAATGCCGAACTTCTTGTGGAGGCATCGAGGAATATTCCAGCTTCAGCCCTATAGTATCATGAAGTTCCGATATTTGACAGATCTATACATAGCCTTCAAAATGGCATGCATATCGGAGGTTGCTGCCAAGTAGAGGGCTGCCAACGAGTCTTCTCTGGCGGAAAACCGCAGCATCGCAGATATCGATAGGCGCTTAAAGAATGTCACGGAGACCTGGAAGTGAAGAAAAGCACGGTGAGTCGCTGAGCTAGGCGTCATTCATCATTACAACAAGGTGGCGTACACGTGTCCGACATCCTGCGTTCCTGCCGGTGGCACACAGCTGTGACTACTGCAGTGTTGGAATGTAAAGACACTCCCATTCTAAGTGATTGACAGATCACAATCAAACGCCTCGCTCCAAAACTGGACGTCTGAGTGGGTAGTGCTGGCACTCGCATCCAGCAGTTGGGTTCCCTGCTTCCTAACGGAAGACCATAAAAAGCATCGAATGACCATCTGTGCGAAGTTGCTTAGGCATTACGAGGCTGATTGCGGCAACTTTTTTGGTCGAACATCGTCATAGGCGATGGAACGTGGCATCATAACTTCGAACCGGTAGCAAAACAATATTCCATGGAGTGGCGTCACACCACGTCTATCCCGAAGAAAAAGTTTTTAGCCGCACCTTTTGCCGGCGGTGGTCTTCTATGACTCTTGAGGGGTTATTCTGTTCGATTTCTTCCACATAGTGCAACGATCTACTCTGAAGTGCATTATGCTAACCCCAGGAAATTGAAGAAATGATTATAGCAAATTCGTCGCCATAAAAATGCAAACGAACTTCTCCATGGCACGACGTCACACAAGTCTGTGCACCCCAGATGAGCTCACTCATTGGACTGTTCTTCCTCATCCACCCTACGGCCAGAATCTCTTACCTTCCAACTTCCAGCTGTTAGGCCCAGTGAATGGTGCACTCCGCGGCAAGCAGTACCTGGATGATGGTGAGGTTACTGATGCAGTAAGACGTTGGTTCCTAGAGTGGCCCTCCCAGTAAGATTGCTTTGGACGTCACCTTGAACGAAGGTTATGTTGAAACAAAGGTTTTCTAGCCAAAAGAGAGAGGAATAACATGGTGTATAAATGTAAATGTCGTGTGACTACAGCCTCCCGTAGGGTAGACCGTTCGCCGGGTGCAAGTCTTTCGATTTGATGCCACTTCGGAGACTTGCTCATCGATGGGTATGAAATTATGATGATTAGAGCTACACAACACCCAGTCCCCGAACGGAGAAAATCTCCGAACCAGCCAGGAATCTAACCCTGAGCCTTAGGATTGACATTCTGTCGCGCTGACCACTACAGGGGGCGGACATGGTGTATTGGAACCCTGAAAAAACCGAAACTGTTTTCAGAAAAAAAAGAAATATCTTTCATTGCTGATTGAACGTCCCTCGTACAAGAGGAAGCGAGCGTGCTGGCTGGAGGATTTTCAGCTATACTACATAGAAGGCTAAGTGGCGTGATCGTTCGCAAGCAGTTTTTGGATATACTGGTACACTGGTTGTGGGAGCGTGCATGGCCCATATTCTTTAACACTGACCGGCATAATGAGCAAATGAATGTGGCGACCATCTTTCTGATCATTTGCCCACAACATTTACGTGTTCTGGGAAGGGCGCCAGGAGGCGCGCGGGTTTTTTGGCTCCTTCATTTCAGCATGTTTGGGTGAGGACCGAAGTAGATACTTCTTGCCGTCCTTCTTTGTCAGCACAAATCCGGTTCTGGAGTTATCTGTCGGCTTGTTTGGCACTTAAAGGTTTCCTAGTAAATTATTTATTTCTCCATTTAAAGACCACTTTAAATTTATTCTACTCTATAGTGTGAATTTTTGTGAGTAAGACTGCCGGGTGCCCACACAAGACGTTGAGATCGTCGTTGTTATAACAATACCGAGTTCTGAGGATCTTGCTTCAATTATTCTGAGTTAAACTTGGGTCGAATGGCTGTGAGCACTATGGGACTCAACATCTGAGATCATCAGTCCCCTAGAACTTAGAACTACTTAAACCTGACTAACCTAAGGACATCACACACATCCATGTCCGAGGTAAGATTCGAACCTGCGACCGTAGCGGTCTCGCAGTTGCAGACTGAAGGGCCTAGAACCGCTCGGCCATACCGGCCGGCTAACGTAAACTTCTATATGGCTTTCAGAAAGTGCTTCGATCATGACAAGAAACTTGTTGCCCTCTTTGAACTATAGATCAATATTTAATTCTTCTAATTAACCTGCTTTAAGCTTAATTGTTTCTTTCAATTAGTGTTACTTTCAGCTTATAGACTTCTTGGTACCGCCAGTGTTTCCGCCTGTTTATTTTTTGTCAATGATGAATTCCTAAAATCAGCAAAGAAAGTTACCTGCTTCTCAAATGAAATTTTTACATGTATTTATTTTAACAGATTTGGCTGGTGCTTTCAGTACCTTATTGTACGTTTTTGCACTTGTCTATGTTATTCGGGTGTTTAATTAAATTACTGTAGTCCAGATCTAGGTAAATAAAGAATTTCAATCTGTATATAAACAATGGCTACTTGGTCCTAGGCACTTCCAGAGATTACCAGACTCGAAGGATTCGAAACAGTAATTCGCCAAGACTGATTAAGTAAATTACTTTGTGTTCAAACGAAAGACACCAGAACGTATTCCTTAAGTGTATAACTGATATTTGCTGGTATTATTATCGGTAGGTGGAAAAATATTTTCACTCATTACCAAAGTAAATACATGCTTCTGCACAACCACGTGTTGTTTTGTTTGGAGTGGGAAGGAACTGTTGTTGCAGTCCTGTAACATCAAGTGCATTGTGCAAGACATTGGTCTATAAATCATCTGTAATGAAACTTCTACTATTACAAACTTTTACCTGATAGACTACGTATGACACTCAACAAAATAAAAATTCTAACCAGTTATTTTATGTCAATATCTTAGAAAACCACAAGAACGTTTCTACGACAAAAAATTTGTCTGTTATTACGTTATAAGTTAAATTAGGAGTGCAGTGAAAACCGATCCCATTACAACATGATTCAATTGTCTACTCTTGCTTATACATGTTCATGGCATTAGATGCACGCTTTGCTGTGATGTGTACCTACACTTCCTTTTAGAAGTGAATAATTGCTAGATGATGCAGAAGCGTCACACATTTCCGTCGATCGCAGCATTTATCCTGTACTATTAATGCACCGTACTTCTCCGTTGATGCGACCGTGCCCGGTGTGGCCGAGCGGTTCTAGGCGCTTCAGTCTGGAACCGCGCGACCGCTACGGTCGCAGGTTCGAATCCTGTCTCGGGTTTGGATGTGTGTGGTGTCCTTAGGTTAGTTAGGTTTGAGTGGTTCTAAGTTCTAGGGGACTGATGACCTCCGATGTTAAGTCCCATAGTTCTCAGACCATTTGAACCATTGTTTTTGACCGTGCATCCCGCAAGTGAGGGACGTTAAAAATGTGATCAGGTACTGTCTACACCTCTCACTCACTTGAAGCCTGTAGCCGTGTGACACAGACTCACTCTCCAACCATTGGAGTCAGTTCGTGTTGTGCTGTTGCAGTGAACTGTGACGTGATCAGGATACGTACATCTGCTACAGATCCAAGATTCCCCACCCACAGAGTCTCCCGTTGCAGTGCTCCGCTTCGTAGCCAGTTCGCCAGGGCCACCATGAGCTGGCGGCTGAAACGACCACATATTCCTTCAGCTCTCGTGGGTCTACTTTTGTAAGATAAGCTCAGTCACTCTTCGTACCGACTGCATCGTGTCCTTGTAGTGGCACATCAAGCATCGCGCACCACATATCGTTGTCCCAGTGTAACCGAGATGCACGTCTCGCAGCGATGTATTCCTACAGTTCTTTTTGCAAGTGAATATGACGATTTAAAACTTCACACGTCTCTCTGACGCAGAGCCTTCCTTACACTGAATTTTCTCCGAAAACAATCCGTAGGCTTCAGTATCATGATCTGTGCTCTGCAGTGAATAATAACGAGTCCAGTTTCACCGAACAAGGAGCCGTCACCTTGCTGTCATTTATTTATTATCTAATCACAAAGTACCCAACATTCACATGCAACGCGGAATGGACCAGAAGGAGCATTCGCGAGGACATAGTGGGGCTCGAAGCGTTCTGTGGTCAGTGCAGAAACAGTAGTAGCAAAACCGGTAGTCACTGAATGTCGCCTCAGCAACAAGTCCATAAGGGACGTTTCAACCTCTCTATGTCGACTGTGGCTCACGAGATTGTGAAACAAGACGGGGCTCGTAATTACAGACTCTGAGAAAGAGCCGCCCCAAACATATATTAAAATAAATTTCTCAATGACGCATTATAGAATTTAAATTATCTGAAAGCATTCCGTATGTTTCTCACACAGATTTAAATAATGCCGGTCAACTGTTGATGTATGGTGTCATGCGGTGTTTTTCGGTAGTAGCTAGTCTTAACGATGCGCTTTGAACTCCTCTACAGGTCTGTGTAGCAGAGGTTTTGGGGCGTGGTTTCCTCGGAGTGCAGTTCTTACGGGCGTCCCAAAGGCTCTGGTGTTTCAGCCAACGGGTACTCTACGGACCTGCACAGAATTTTTCACACCCACCGCTTGCATCAAAAGCGAAAGAAAAGGGTAGCTGAAACTTCGCTATCCAATCTCTCTCTCTGCAGACCTCTGTTATGCTTTGATGCGTGCTTAGTCGACATTTACTATTAGTGCTTAGATAGTGTTTAGCCAGTTGTTTAGTTTTTGCCATTGGCTGTTTATCCACCGCTGGAATTAGTTTTCCAATGTCTCGCCAGAGTGCACTAGAGTACGGTAACAAAAGCATCATCACCTAGCGAGAGTTCCACAAATGATTAAAGGAAAAAGCACTTGAAATACACCCCTTGGACGAAATACGTCCCGTTATTTTAATTTCCTTGCTTGCTGACAGTGGGTAGTATGTGTTATTAGCAAGTTTCTTTTTGTGAGTGTATTATACATGAGTTAGCGAGTTTTAGTTTCTTGCGAATAACAGAAGCATACCTCTTGGGTAAAATATTCCGGAGGTAAAATAGTCCCCCATTCGGATCTCCGGACGGGGACTACTCAGGAGGACGTCGTTATCAGGAGACAGAAAACTGGCGTTCCACCGATCGGAGCGTGTAATGTCAGATCCCTTAATCCGGCAGGTAGGTTAGAAAACTTAAAAGGGGAAATGGATAGATTAAAATTAGATATAGTAGGAATTTGTGAGGTTCAGTGGCTGGGGGAACAAGACTTCTGGTCAGGTGAATATAGGGTTATAAATACAAAATCGAATAGGGGTAATGCAGGAGTAGGTTTAATGGCTTAAATGGCTCTAAGCACTATGCGACTTAACATCTGAGGTCATCAGTCCCCTACAATCAGAACTAGTTAAACCTAAGGACGTCACACACATCCACGCCCGAAACAGTATTCGAACCTGCGACCGTAGAAGCAGCTCGGTTCTGGACTGATGCGCCTAGAACCGCTCGGCCACAGCGATCGGCCAAATAGGCTTAATAATGAATACAAAAATTGGAGCGTGGGTAATTTACTACGAAAGAACGTAGTGAACTAATTATTGTAGCAAGATAGATACGAAGCCCACGCCTACCACAGTGGTACAAGTTTATATGAAAACTAGCTCCGCAGATGATGAAGAGGTTGATGAAATGTATGATACGATAAAACAAATTTTTCAGATAGTGAAGGGAGACGAAAATCTAATAGCTGTGGGGGACTGGAATTCGATAGTATGAAAAGGAAAAGAAGCAAAAGTATTAGGTGAGCATGGAATGGGGGTAAGGAATCAAAGAGGAAGCCATCTGGTAGAATTTTGCACAGAGCATAACTTAATCATAGCTAACACTTGGTTTAAGAATCACGACAGAAGGTTGTATACGTAGAAAAGACCTGGAGACAATGGAAGATTTCAGATAGATTGTATAACGGTTAAATAGAGTTTTAGGAACCAGGGGCAGATGTGGACTTTGACCACAATTTATTAGTTATGAACTGTATATTAAAACTTAAGAAACTTCAAAAAGGTGGCATTTTAAGGAGATAGGACGTGTATAAACTGGAATATAGGTTGTAGAGAATTTCAGAGAGAGCGTAGGGGACGATTGACAAGAACTGAGGAAAGAAATACAGTAGAAGAAGAATGGGTACCTTTGACAGATGAAATATTGAAGGCAGCAGAGGATCAAGTGGGTAAAAAGACGAGGGCTAGTAGAAATCCTTGAGTAACACAAGAGATATTGAATTTAGCAGATGAAAGAAGAAAATATTGAAATGCAGTAAATGGAGCAGACGAAAAGAAATACAAACGTATCAAAAATGAGATTAACACGAAGTGCAAAATGACTAATCAGGGATGACTAGAGGAAAAATGTAAGAATGTAGAAGCATATAACACTAGGGATAAGATAGGAAATTAAAGAGACCTTTAGAGAAAAGAGAGTAGTAGCCGACCGAGACAAGACCGCTTTTGTGACATTTACGAGTTCATAACCAGGAGCGAATTTTATTATATCATCTGTGTGCTTTAATAGTTTAGTTTCTTGAGTTTCTGCATGTAAATTTAATATCTAATATTCACTGTTCACGCGTTTTCGTTTGCATCGAGAAGTAAACCGATTTTGTAACATATTACAAATTCCTAGTCAGGGGCGAATTATTTAGATTCACCTGATTGCTTCGGCTGTTAGTTTTTTGAATATCTGCGTATTATTAGAGGCAGTTCCTGCGTATTCGTCAGGGTCTACAGTAGAGTTGCGCAGCACGTGCCGATAGTCACTTTATCCGCATAGTTTAGTTGTCCACAGTCTTTAGTATCGACAGGGACTGCGATTGTTGTGTGCAGATGCGAGCCGAGTTGGTGACACTTCGCTCTCAGCTTTAGGCTGTGATGGTTTCCGTTACACAGCTTGAGGCTGCAGCGGATGGGCACCACCGTTGTGGGCCGGCCGTGGGGATCCAACGTACGTCCAGCACCGGTGGTCAACCCAGTTACTGCTCGCAGTGAGGCTGATCCCTCACCTGTGGTCGAGTGGAAGGACGTCCCGGGGCGATGCAAGAGGCGAAAGACTTCCCAGGCGGCCGCACGTAAGGCCTCCCCGATTTGTCTGACAAACAGGTTCTGTGGCTGACACTGTCGCTGAGCCAGATACTTTCGCTTGTCCTGTTTCGGAGGAAACCACTCAGCCTAGAAGATCCGGGCAATCGCAGATGGTGGCATTAGTGGTAGTTATGAGCTCCAACGTTAGGCGCGTTATGGGGCCCGTTAGGGACTTGGCTGACAAGAAGGGTAAGAAAACCAATGAGCACTCCGTGTGCATACCGGGTGGAGTCATTCCAGGTGTGGAACGGGTCCTCCCGGATGCCATGTGGAGCACAGGGGGCAGCCAACTGCAGGTGGTTGCTCACGTCGGCACCAATGATGTGTGTCACTTTGGATCAGAAGGGATTCTCTCCGGTTTCGAGCGGCTAACAGAAGTGGTAAAGGCTGCCAGCCTTCCTTGTGAGATGAAAGCAGAACTGACCATTTGCAGCATAGTCGACAGGACCGATTGCGGACCTCTGGTACAGAGCTGAGTGGAGGATCTGAATCGAGGCTCAGACGGTTCGTGTAGGCTGCAGATTCCTCGACTTGCGCCAATGGGTGGTTGGGTTTCGGTTTCCGCTGAATAGGTTAGGTGTCCACTACACGCAGGAGGCGGCTACAAGTGTAGCAGGGGATGTGTGGAGTGGACTGGGCGGTTTTTTAGGTTACAGGGTCTCGGGAAAATACAGGAAGGGCTTCAGTTACAAAGGGCGCAGGCTGAACACAGGAAGAACGTAATTACAGGAATCACTGGTATAACAGTTGTAAATTGTCGTAGCTGTGTTAGGAAAGTACCAGAGCTCCAAGCGCTAATAGAAAGCACTGATGCTCAAATCGTTGTACGCACTGAAAGCTGGCTAAAGCCGGATATAAGATCAGCCGAAATTTTTGCGAAGAAGCTAACGGTGTTCCGAAAGGATAGGCTAAACACGATTGGCGATGGCGTGTTTGCTGCTGTCAGAAGTAGTTTATCTTGTCGTGAAATTGAAGTAGATACTTCCTGTGAGGTAACATGGGCAAAAGTCATTGTTGGCAGCCTGAATAAAATAATAATTGGATCCTTTTACAGACCTCCCAATTCAGGTGATACAGTTGCTGTAAGGTCCAAAGAAAACTTGAGTTCGATTTCAAACACGTACCCGACTCATACGATGATAGTTGGTGGTGACTCTAATTTACCCTCGATATGTTGGCGAAAATACATGTTCAATTCCGGAGGTACGCATAAAATATCATCCGAAATTGTGCTAAACGCATTCCCTGAAAATTATTTCGAGCAGTTAGTCCATGAGCCCACGCGAATAGTAAACGGTTGTGAAAACAAACTTGACCTCTAGCAAAAAATAATCCGGAGTTAATAACTACCATTAGTGAACACAGGGTTGTTGTAACGTGATTGAATATTGTAATCCCCAAATATTCCAAAAATAAGCGAAAAAAGAAGATAAAATTCACTTGACGCCTTCCTGAGAGACAATCTCCACTCATTCTACATTAATAATATAAGTGTAGACCACGTGTGGCTTAAATTCAAAGAAATAGTATCGGCAGCAATTGAGAGATTTATACAAAATAAATTAACAAACGACGGAGCTGATCCTCCTTGGTACACAAAACGGGCTAGAACACTGTTGCAAAATCAACGAAACAAACAGGCAAAGTTTAAACAGACGCCAAATCCCCGAGATTGGCGATCTTTTACAGACGCTCGAAATTTAGTGCGGACTTCAATGCAAGATGCTTATAACAGTTTCCACAACGAGACTTTGTCTCGAAACCTGACAGAAAATCCAAAGAGATTCTGGTCGTATGTGAAGTATGATAGCGGCAAGAAACAATCAATGCCTTCTCTGCGCGGTAGCAATGGAGATACTATCGAAGACAGTGCTGCCAAAGCAAAGTTACTAAACACAGCCTTCCGAAATGCCTTCACAAAAGAAGACGAAGCAAATATTCCAGAATTCGAATCGAGAACAGCTGCTAACATGAGTAACGTAGAAGCAAATACCCTCGGAGTAGTGAAAAACTTAAATCACATAGTAAAAGCAAGTCTTCTGGTCCAGACTGTATACCAATTAGGTTCCTTTCAGAGTATGCTGATGCTTTAGCTGCATACTTGACAATCATACACAACCGTTCGCTCGACTAAAGATCCGTACCCAAAGACAGGAAAATTGCACAGGTCACACCAACATTCAAGATAGGTAGTAGGAGTTATCCACTGAATTAAAGGCCCATATCGTTAACGTCGATATGCAGCTGGATTTTGGAACATGTATTTTGTTCGAACACTAAGAATTACTTCGAAGAAAACGGTCTATTGACACACAGTCAACATACAGTCAACATGAGTTCTTGTGAAACAAAACTAGTTCTTTATTCACATGAAGTATTGAGTGCTATTGACAAGGGATTTCAGATCTATTCCGTATTTCTGGATATCCGGAAGGCTTTTGACACGGTAGTACACAAGCGGCTCGTAGCGAAACTGCGTGCTTATGGAATATCGTCTCAGTTATGTGACTGGATTTGCGATTTCCTGTCTGAGAGGTCACAGTTCGTAGTTATTGACGGAATGTCATCGAGTAAAACGAAAGTGATTTCTGGCGTTCTCCAAGGTAGTGTTACAGGCCCTTTGGTGTTCCTTATCTATATAAACGACTTTGGAGACAATCTGAGCAGGCGGGTTCGGTTGTTTGCAGATGACGCAGTGGTTTATCGACACATAAAGTCATCAGAAGATAAAAACAAACTGCAGAATGATTTAGAAAAGATATCTGAATGGTGCGAAAAGTGGCAGTTGACCCTAAATAACGAAAAGTGTGAGGTCATGGACATAAGTGCTAAAAGGAACTCGTTCGGTTACACTATACATCGGTCTTATCTAAAAGCCGTAAATTCAAGTAAATATCTAGGTATTACAATTACGAACAACTTAGACTGGAAGGAACACATATAAAATGTTGTGGGGAAGTCTAACCAAAGACAGCGTTTTATTGGCAGGACACATAGAAAATGTAACAGACCTACTGCCTACACTACGAATGTCCTCA
This sequence comes from Schistocerca piceifrons, assembly GCF_021461385.2. Taxonomy (NCBI): domain Eukaryota; kingdom Metazoa; phylum Arthropoda; class Insecta; order Orthoptera; family Acrididae; genus Schistocerca; species Schistocerca piceifrons. The sequence goes on from NC_060143.1 coordinate 561,970,230, forward strand.
TCTTTTAGAATACTGTTGCGCGGTGTGTGATCCTTACCAGGTAGGACTGACGGAGTACATCGAAGAAGTTCAAGGAAAGGCAGCACATTTGAATTATCGAGAAAAATGAGAGAGAGTGTCACAAAAATGATACAGTATTTGGCCTGGACATCATTAAAAGAAAGTCGTTTTTCGTTGCGACGGAATCTTCTCACGAAATTCCAATCACCAACTGTCTCCTCCGAATACGCAAATATTTTGATGACACCGACCTACATAGGGAGGAACGATCACCACGATAAAATAAGGGAAATCACAGCTCGTACGGAAAGATATAGGTGTTCATTCTTTCCGCGCGTTATACGAGATTGGAATAATAGAGAATTGTGATGGTGGTTCGATGAACCCTCTGCCAGGCACAGATCACTGAAATATCTAAGTCGAAACATGGCCTCGGCAGTGGACAACATTCGATTAGAATTACTGATAGCCTCGGGAGTAGTTAACATTCCATTAGAATTACTGATAGTCTTGGGAGAACCAGCCATGGCCAAACTATACCATCTGGTGAGCAAGATGTATGAGACAGGCGAAATACCATCATACTTCAACATGAATATAAAATTCCAATCCCAAAGAAAGAAGGTGATGACAGATATGAAAATTACCAAACTATCAGTTTAATAAGTCACCGCTGCAAAATACTGACAAGAATTACATACACACGAATGGAAAAACTGGAAGAAGCCGACCCCGGGGAGGATCAGTTTGGATTCCGTAGATATGTTGGAACACGCGAGGCAATACTGACCCCACGACTTACCTTAGAAGATAGATTAAGGAAAGGCAAACCTACTTTTCTAGCATTTGTAGACTTAGTGAAAGCTTTTGACGAAGTTGACTGGAATCCACTTTTCCAAACTCTAAGGTGTCAGGGGCCAAATACAGGAAGCGAAAGGCTGTTTATAATTTGTACAGAAACCAGATGGCAGTTGTAAGAGTCGAGGGGCATGAGTGGGAGGCAGTGGTTGGGTAGGGAGTGAGACAGGGTTTTGGCCTATCCCCGATGCTATTCAAGCTACATATTGAGCAAGCAGTGAAGGAAACAAAAGAAAAATTCGGAGTAGGAATTAAAATCCGTGGAGAAAAAATAAAAACTTATATGTTTGCCGATGACATTGTCATTGTGTCAGAAACAACAAAGGACCTGGAAGAGCAGTTCAACGGAATGGAGAGTGTCTTGAAAGGAGGATATAAGATGAACATCAACAAAAACAAAACGAGGATGATGGAATGTAGTCGCATTAAATCAGGTGATGCTGAGGAAATTAGATTAGGAAATGAGTCGCTAAAGTAGTAGATGTTTTGCTATTTTGGGAGCAAAATAACTGATGATGGTCGAAGTAGAGAGGATATAAAATGTCGACTGGCAATGGCAAGGAAAGCGTTTCTGAAGAAAAGAAATTTGTTAATATCGAGCATAGATTTAAGTGTCAGGAAGAAGTTACTGAAAGTATTTGTTTGGTGTGTAGCCAAGTATGGAAGTGAAACATGGACTATAAATAGTTTAGACAAGAAGAGAATAGAAGCTTTCGAAATGTGGTGCTACAGAAGAATGCTGACGGTTAGATGGGTAGATCACGTAACTAATTAGGAGGTAATGAATATAATTGGGGAGAAGAGGAATTCGTGGCACAACTTGAAGAAGGGATCGGTTGGTAGGACATGTTTTGAGGCATCAAGCAATCGCCAATTTAGTACTGGAGGGGAGCGTGGAGGGAAAAAGTCGTAGAGGGAGACCAAGAGAAGAATTGTATAAAAAGTGGAGGAATGTTGTGAACTACTTCGGAAATTGAAAGTGCGCGAGCATGCTTCCTATTCAACGACTCCTCAGAGAAGATGATGAGAGAAGCAAATATCTCGAATAGGGGAACGATTTTCATAAATCTGTGCAGATACTGGCCTCTACGAACGACAACGACATAGTAGCAAGAGCTCTGATGAGACATTCAGTGCACTTGAACAGGGCGGCAAGAATATAGGACTAAATATCAACGAGGAGAAAAGAAAATATCTAGCTGCTGGGAAAAGCAGCCGCAATTACGCAAAACGTTTGAAAGAGTCGATCATTTCAAGTACGTGTGTTCGATTGTAACTAGCATAAATGATACCTCATATGAAATAAAGCAAAGACTAATTGCAGCTGATAACAATTATTTCGCCGTAACAAAGCTTTTGTCTTCGAGACTTCTGACTAGGACCACAAAACTAGCCTTCTATAAAACACTGACCAGACCAGCGTTTACAGACGCCTTTGAAACCTGGGCTCTGACAACAAGGGATGCTGAATCGCTGGATGCATTCGACGGATGGGTACTCAGGACAACGATCGGCCCAGTTTTCCGTAGGGAAAGATAGAGGACAAGGTACAGCCATGAGTTGTACACCATCTACGAAGACTAGCCTGTTAGATGAGTAGTGAACACATCTAGGTTGAGAAGGTTGGACACGTGGCATGAATGATACAGAAGTGCCCAAAAAGATTCAACAAGGAAAGCGACATGATCAGAGAGAACGTGAGCAACAGAAAAGGGAGGACGGTGTCCAAGACGACTTTTGGAAGATCGGCTACAGGAATTGCAAAATGTTAGCAAGGGAGTGGGATAAATGGAAGGAGATAGCTGAAGAGGTCAAGACTCATCATAAGTTGCAGAGCCGCAGAAGAAGAAAAAGTGAACTAATATTTTAGTGTTATAGTTACAGTCAGTCTCCTTCAGAATCAAACCAAAGAATCCCATTGTACCGGCTTTGTACCGGCATAACATCGCGTACTGAGGGTCAGGGACTGTCAAGCTTTGCGGAAGGTGAGGAATCAGTCGTGTGCTGCAAGGCGGTACCAGCAGTCCAGCTAGCACAGTGAGAGAGCATAGGGAGTTAAAAGTAATGGGGTTCAATGGTCAAGCAGCTACTCATAAGCTACACATTTCTGTAGTAAATGCTGGTGTAAAGAGCGACACTACTGTGCTTTGGATTGGTGGAAACGAATGATTTCTAGTTATGAGTCACGCTGTACCCTGTGGCAATTCGATGTAAGTCTTAGGTGTTGACAAGTGCTTGTAGAATGTTACCTGCCGTCTGGTGCAGTGCCGTTAGTGAGTTACGGAGGACCTGCAAATGGTACCGGTATGTGAGGGTTATTCGTGGTTAGCGTGTCCGCCCCTCAATGCACTTAAGAAAATGCTAAGCCCTGAAGAACATCGTTTTGCAGCGTATAGCAGAGGAAAAGTTCGGAGGACAGGACTGTATCAGAATGACAACTCACCCTATCCCAAAGAACCATTTGTGAGGCAACAGTTTGTGGATGGTAACATTAAATAACTTTGAGGTTCACCGATGACATTGTGATTCTGTCAGAGACAGAAAAGAACTTGGAAGAGCAGTTGAACGGAATGGACGTTGTCTTGAAAGGAGGGTATAAGATGAACACAACAAAAGCAAAACGAGGATAACGGAATGTAGTCGAATTAAGTCGGGTGATGCTGAGGGAATTATATTGGAAAATGAGACACTTAAAGTACTAAAGGAGTTTTGCTATTTGGGGAGCAAAATAACTGATGTTGGTCGAAGTAGAGAGGATATAAAATGTAGACTGGCAATGGGAAGGAAAGGGTTTCCGAAGAATAAAAATCTGTTAACATCGAGTATAGATTAGAGTGCCAGGAAGTCCTTTCTGAAAGTATTTGTTTGGAGTGTAGCCATGTATGGAAGTGAAATGTGTACGATAAATAGTTTAGACAAGAAGAGAATAGAAGCTTTCGAAATGTCGTACTACAGAAGAATACTGAAGATTAGATGCGTAGAGCACATAATTAATGAGGAGGTATTGAATAGAATTGGGGAGGAGAGAAGGGATCGGTTGGTAGGACATGTTCTGAGACATCGAGGGATCACCAATTTAGTATTGGAGGGCAGCGTGGAGGCTAAAATTCGTAGAGGGAGACCCAGAGATGAATACACTAAGCAGATTCAGAAGGATGCAGGCTGCAGTAGGTACTGGGAGATGAAGAAGCTTGCACAGGATAGAGTAGCATGGAGACCTGCATCAAACCAGTCTCAGGACTGAAGACCACAACAAAACAAGCGACTTTCATAAGGGGCAGATTGTTATTATGCAGAGTCTGTGAACCAGTATCTCGAAAACGGTGAAAATGGTCGAATGTTCTCGTGCTGCTGCAATGTGCATCTACGACAAGAGGTAGAAGAACAGTGAAAATACCTCTAGGCGATAATGGTAGGACGTTGCAAGACCCTTCAGAGAACGTCAGAGAGCGTCAGGTGCGGAGGCCTGTCTGCTCTGTAAAGTAGAGTAGATGTTGATCTGTGGCGCCTCTGCCAAAAGAGCACCACACTGGCGCACGAAAAAATGTATCAGAACACACCGTTCATCGTACATTGTACATGGAGCTCTGCAGCAACCATCCCTACGAGTTCACATTTTGACCAAACGACATCGTCAATCACGATTGCAGTGGGCAGAGAACCATTGGGATTCGACTGTCAACGGAAACGTGTCGGCTCTTCGGGTGAATCACATATTTGCTGTACTAGTTTGATGGTCGTCTCCACCATTGCTGTCATTGAGTTGAACGGCGGCTCTAAAAGTGCATCGCGGCACGGACGCAGGCTCGTGGGAGCAGTATTATGCTATGGAAAACATTCTCCTGCGCTAGTATAGAACCATTGGTAGTAATCGACAGCTGCGCACCACCTGCATCCCTTTATGGTTAATGTCTCCCTCGACGGTGATGTCATCTTTCAGCAGTATAACAGTTCGTATCTCGAAGCCAGAAACGTGTTACAGTGGTATGAGGACCATTATAGTGAACTCTCATTGATGTCTTGGAAACCAAATTCGCGTGATGTAAATCCTATGGAATGCATCAGGGTCAGTGTCGGGCATCATTACCAGATACGGTAATGTGTGGCCTGTTATTTACGCGAATTACATGACTTGTGCGTAGACACCTAATGCCTCATATCTCCACAAACCTACCAACAAACTGTCGGATCCCTGATACGCAGAATTAGTGATGTATTTCGTTCCAAAGACGGACGAAAAAGCTATTAACAAGGTGTTCATAATGTTTTGCCTCATCAACGTACATAGACGGCGGTAATGTAGCGTGCATCAGGTATAATAGGGCGGCGCATTGGCGGAGCTGTCACTTGGACTCAGGTGATTCATGTGGAAAGGTTTCTGATGTGGTTATGGCCTCACGACGGGAACTAACACACCGTGAACGCGAAATGGTATTTGGAGCTAGCCGCACGGAACATGCCATTTCGGAAATCTTGAGAGAATTCAATATTATAAGATTCACAATGTCAAGAATACCAAATTACAGGCATTACCTCTCATCATGGACAACATAGTGGCCAACGGCCTTTACTTAACGATCAAGAGCAGAGGCGTTTGTTTAGAGTTGTGAGAGCTAATAGCCAAGCAACACTGCGTGGAATAACCGTAGAAATCAGTGCGATGCGTACAAGAAGTTTGGCGTTAATGGGCTATGTCAGCAGACGACCAACGGGAGTGACTTTGCTAACACAATATCACCTGCAGTGCCTCTCCTGGGCTTGGGACCGTATCAATTGGATCCTAGAGAACAGGAAAACCGTGGCCTGGTCAGATGGTTCCCAATTTCAGTTGGTAAGAATTGACGGTAGAGTTTGACCGTGGCGTAGACCCCTCGAGGCCATAGACTCAAGTTGTCAACAATGCACTGTGTAGTCTCGTGGTGATGGCTCCATAATGGCGTGGTTTGTGTCGACATGGAACGCAGTGGATCCTCCAGTCCGACCGATCATTTGACTGAAATTCTCGATTTAGGCTACTTGAAGACTATTTGTAGTCATGGACTTCACGTTCCCAAACAACGATGTCACCAGGCAATATTTGCTCGCAAGTGGTTTGAAGAACATTCCTTCCAAAAATGGCTCTGAGCACTATGGGACTTAACTTCTGAGGTCATCAGTTCCCTACAACTTAGAACTACTTAAACCTAACTAACCTAAGGACATCACACACATCCATGCCCGAGGCAGGATTCGAACCTGCGACCATAGCGGTCGGGCGGTTCCAGACTGCAGCGTCTAGAATCGCTCGGCCACTCCCGCTGGCCAGCCATTCCTTACAGTTCAAGCGAATGATTTGTTCACCCAGATCGCTCCACATACATCCGGTCGAACATTTATGGGATATAATCGAGAGGTCAGTTCGCGCCTACAAAATTCTCCACTGGCAACACATTCGCAATACTGAACCGCTAAAGAGGCAGCACGGTTCATTATTTCCGCGGGGACTTCCCAGCGACTTGTTGAGTGGACGCCACGTCGATTTGCTACATTGCGCTGGGCGAAAGGAGGTACGATATACCGAGCTATCCATCGGCTGTTGTCACCTCGGTGTATTTGTCCAAATATGTACAGCCGCTGCAAATGTAGGCAAAGGTGCCGAACGTACTTGTATGGATACTGGAACTACCTCTGCTGTCTGTGCCATTCAACTGTGACAGAGAGCTTCTATGCGTAACACCTGCCCTGTACAGACGCCGAAGAGGCGTCGTGAGATCTAGAGGTCAGAACAGTGGAATAAAGTCGCCAGCCAGATGTCCAGACGGCTGACAAAAGCCGCCGACAATATGGGCGACTATGGAACGCGGAAGAGCGCCGCTTCTGAGGCGGAAAGGCGCCATGAGCGGCCTCGCCCATAAATTGAGCGCCGGCGGGGCCGCGCGCAAATTCGCTATTGTGCTCGCGACGATCCGTCACTCGCCGCTGCGGACAATCGCCGTCGTAAATCCACGGCGGCAGCCGCGACCGCGCGAACCGGGCGGCTGCAGCGGCGCGACCCGAAACCGCGGGCCGCAGCCGATGACGTATGGCAGGGCGTCCTTCTCGTGATGACGTCACAGCCGGCACCGAAATTCCCACCGCTAAGCACGTTTCACACGAGCGACGTTCTGATCGAAACCGACTACCTTTTGTAGATGTCCATCAGGCGACAAGCACATCGCGAGTGATTGACTAGCTGGTTAAGCTTATCTATTACTGATATTTTATAACCCGTGACTGTTAACAGAATGTAAATACATGAAACTGCAACCAGTCGCTTTTTTGACAAGTTATTTATTATTCCACAAGCCGGTTTTCGAACCTTTTCAGGTTCATCTTCAGATGGTTCTCTTGATATGACATCACTATTTCTAGCATAATGCAGTCGCTTTTTTGACAAGTTATTTATTATTCCACAAGCCGGTTTTCGAACCATTTCAGGTTCATCTTCAGATGGTTCTCTTGATGTGACATCACTATTTATAGCATAATGCTGGTTGCTGGGCCTGTGACAAGAAGATGGAACACACTTTAATTTACCGCCATGACTGCTGTTTATCTGTCGATATGGATGCAAAATTTAGTTTTTATTGACTGCCACAGTTTGGGCGGCTTTTTCCTGTGCAAAAGTGTGGGAAGTGATGTACCAGCTGGGCGTCAAAATGGAAGCAGACAGACAGACACTAAAGAGCAAAGCTGCCCAGACTATGGCTGTAAGTATATACCAAATTTTGCATCCATATCGACAGATAAACATTAGTCATTGCGATACATTAAAGCGCGTTCCATCTTCTTGGCACAGAGCCAGCAACCAGCATTATGCTAGAAACAGTGATGAAACAATCAGAAATCGATCTGCAGATGAACCTGAAAAGGTTAGAAAACCAGTACATGGAGAAATAAATAACTGTTCAAAAAGTGATTGGTTGCAGTTTCATGTATTTACAAGAGTCAGTAAAGTCAATGATCAACTGGTTATGTTACAGAGTTCGCACGAACCGAAACAGGCAGCTGTGACGTCGGCTGGTAATATGAAAAGTTACGTCAACGCCGAATTCACTCCTATTACGGTAAAACATTTCGTCCTTTTGTGTCTTCATAATCTAGACCGGTGGTCTAAATCTTGCTGATGGATTTCCCCAACTCAAAGCACAATGCTTTTGTTAGGGTCGCGGGCTATCCGACTTATTACGCACTAATTTTCAGAAAAATGTCTGTAGAAGAATGCGTAGAGCTTCAAAACTACACCGTCCATGAATAAAATTGGCGACGATATTAAAGAAAAGTTTTTCGAGATTTCTTAAATGTTGTTCTTAGCGAGGATATTGTCATACAAAAAGAAAAAGATCATTGGCACAGCTTGGTACCACCACAACCACGTAAAAGTAAAATATAATAACAATAATAACCATAAACCCCATGGAGGCCTGGGAAAAGAACAGGCCTCCGGTATGTTCTGCCAGTCATAAAAGGGGACAAAAAAAAAAACCACTAATAGGGCTAACCCCCCTTTTAGTGTGATTAGTTGGTTCAGCACAGAATAATGAAGCCTCGGACAAGCCCTGTCATGGTCGGGAACGACACTTCAACACTATGCCTGTCCACAATGGTAACGACACTGTTAGCCATATGGAAACTGATTTAAATCCAAATAGAGGTGTTTTGCAGGATACGCTTCCTGCATCCACTCTTGAGGGAAAACAAAGACAGAAGATGAGATGGTCAGATGAAGTTACCGACACCACGTGTTCTGTTATTACCAAGCAATAAAGTTAGGAACCAACACAACTGGATACAGATCACAAGTATACACATCATTTATTACCAGATACCCAGAATTAGAATTCTTAACAGAACAACGACTAGCTGATCAGATCCATGTAATAATCAAAAATAACAGAATACCCCAGTCCGAATTAGAAAACATCAAACAAATACTGAAACAAAATAATGTGCAATCAGAAGAAGAAGAAAATACAGTAATGGACTCAAACATCCCAGAGAAAACAAACATAGAACAACACACATCAATTAAACAATCAGAGGAAAACTAAATCTTAAGGCAGCCACCAGAACAACCACAAATAGAACACGAAGTGACACACATGTTACATACAGAAGAAAAATTTCAGCTGACATATATAGAATACAAAGACACAAATACAGACATTAGACCATTCTTGCATAGACCACCAAATAAGCCACAAGCCGAAACAACAATAACTATCAAAACAATCATACAAAACAAAATAAATTAAAATACAACTATGGAAGAGTTACAACTAATGGTTTATATAGGAGCACTCACTACACTAAATATACACACTAGGCAGAGGTCATAACCAACCAACACACAGAAGAAACCCACAAAACCAGCATGGCAACACAGGCTACAGATCAGAATAGAAAGACTGAGAAAAGACATCGGACAGCTAACACAATTTATAAGAAATGAAATATCAGACAAAAAACGAAAAAGGTTTGGTAAAATCTCACAACAAGAAGCGATAGAGCAATTAGATGAAAAGAAGCAGAGATTACACGCACTGGCCAAACGACTTAGAAGATTAAAAAAAAGTGAAAATAGAAGGAAACAAAACCAAACATTCAACACAAACCAAAAGAAATTTTACCAGACAATAGATAACACACTCATTAAAATAGACAATCCACCAATCATAACAGACATGGAACACTTCTGGAGCAACATATGGTCAAACCCAGTACAACATAACAGGCATGAAAGCTGGATACAAGCAGAAACAGACATTTACAAGATGAGACAACAAATGCCAGAAGTGGTAATTTTGCAACATGAAGTCACCCGAGCAAATAATTCTTGCACAATTGGAAAGCCCCTGGAAAAGATAAAATAGCAAATTTCTGGCTAAAGAAGTTCACCTCAACACATTCACATGTAACTAAATTGTTTAAGAGTTACATTGCAGACCCATACACAGTCCCTGATACACTTACACAAGGAATAACTTATCTGAAACCTAAAGATCAAGCAGACACAGCAAACCCAGCAAAATATCGCCCCATAACATGCCTACCAACAATATACAAAATATTAACTTCAGTCATTACACACAAATTAATGACACATACAACACAGAACAAAATTATAAACGAAGAACAAAAAGGCTGCTGCAAAGGAGCACAAGGATGTAAAGAGCAACTCATAATAGATGCAGAGGTGACATATCAAGTTAAAACTAAACAAAGGTCGCTACACTATGCATACATTGATTACCAAAAAGCTTTTGATAGTGTACCCCACTCATGGTTACTACAAATATTGGAAATATACAAAGTAGATCCTAAATTGATACAGTTCCTAAACACATCAATGAAAAATTGGAAAACCACACTTAATATCCAAACAAATTCATATAATATCACATCACAGCCCATACAGATTGATCGTGGAATATACCAAGGAGACTCATTATGTCCTTTCTGGTTCTGCCTTGCTCTGAACCCACTATCTAACATGCTAAAAAATACAAATTATGGATATAATATTACTGGAACATACCAACACAAAATCACACAGTTTCTGTGCATGGATGATCTAAAACTACTGGCAGCAACAAATCAACAACTCAACCAATTGCTAAAGATAACGGAAGTATTCAGCAATGATATAAATATGGCTTTTGGAACAGACAAATGTAAGGGAAAAAGTATAGTCAAGGGAAAACACATTAAACAAGAAGATTATGTATTGGATAACCACAGCAACTGCATAGAAGCGATGGAAAAAACACATGCCTATGAATATCTAAGATACAGACAAAAAATAGGAATAGATAATACAAATATTGGAGAAGAACTAAAAGAAAAATATAGACAAAGACCAACAAAAATACTGAAAACAGAATTGACAGCAAGAAACAAGACAAAAGCTATAAATATTTATGCCATACCAATATTGACCTACTCATTTGGAGTAGTGAAATGGAGTAACACAGGCCTAGAAGCACACAATAAACTTACACGATCACAGTGCCACAAATATAGAATACATCACATACATTCAGCAACAGAAAGATTCATATTAAGCAGAAAGGAAGGAGGAAGGGGATTTATCGACATATAAAAACTACATTATGGACAGGTAGACAATTTAAGAAAATTATTTATAGAACGAGCAGAACCTAGCAAAATACTCAAAGCAATCACTCATATAAATACATTGGCTACACCATTGCGATTTCCTAACCACTTCTACAACCCTTTAGATCACATAACATCAACAGATACCAGGAAAGTAAATTGGAAAAAGAAAATACTACATGGCAAGCACCCGTATCATCTAACACATCCACACATCGATCAACACGCATCCAACACATGGCTAAGAAACAGCAATATATACAGTGAGACGGAAGGATTCATGATTGCAATACAGGATCAAACAATAAACACCAGATATTACAGCAAGCATATTATTACAGATCCCAATACCACAACAGATAAATGCAGTCTTTGCAAACAACAAATAGAAACAGTAGATCACATCTCAAGCGGATGTACAATATTAGCAAATACAGAATACACCAGAAGACATGACAATGTAGCAAAAATAATACATCAGCAACTTGCCATACAACATAAACTAATAAAACAACACGTTTCCACATACAAGTATGCACCACAATATGTACTGGAGAATGATGAGTACAAATTACACTGGAACGGAACCATTATAACAGATAAAACAACTAGCAAAAATAATACATCAACAACTTGCCATACAACATAAACTAATAAAAAACACGTTCCAACATACAAGTATGCACCACAAAATTTACTAGAGAATGATGAGTACAAATTATACTGAAACAGAACCATTATAACAGATAAAACAACTAATCGAAATATCCATACCCAATACAGCATATTTACAGAAGATAACAGGCGAAAAAATTGAAAAATACATCCAACTGGCTGAGGAAGTCAAGGACATGTGGCATCAGGATAAAGTTTACATTATACCAATTATACTACAAGAGTCATACCATACAATATCCACAAGTTCATCAACGCAATACAGCTTCATCAAACGTATATATACAACTACAGAAATCTGTAATTACTGATACTTGTTCAATTACCTGAAAGTTCCTAAATGCAATGTAACATATACCATAAAGTTAAAAGGAAGACACGCTTGATCAAGGTCCTCGTCACTTTCCATTTTTAACCAGACATAACGTCTGAGAAAGGAAAGAAATAACAATAATACACTACATGACTGCTATAAAACCTGAAACACCCTACGACACCTAGGCTCTAAACCTTAATTACAAAAGAGACTTCGAAAATATCAAGAAGGCTGAAAGAAAAACCATCCGAAAAATATTTGGCCCAGAACTCACAGATGAAGGATGCTGCCTACAATCACACAAAGTCACAGAAAAATGTTGCAATATCGAAACCGATTTCTGCAAACGATGACTGAAACTCTATGAACACATCATGAGGCAACCGACTAACAAAGAAAATTTTGATGTACTTACGGAAACTGAGACCGACAAGTCTGGACAAAACCATTCAAATTGATTTTAAAAATGCCAAAATATCGCCAACAGATGTTGAAGAGCGAAACGTCTCCAGTCACAATTTCTACAGCTGGGAAATTTCATCAGAAGAAAGTGGTCAGATGAGTGTCAAGGTAAGGAAAGCGAGAAGATGAAACAATCCAGGAAGACCAAGAAAAGTAACAGCCACAACCAGTAATGTAATTCAGTTAATTTACTTATAGCTCTCTAATATGTTTAAACAAATTAGAATTGCTTGCATTATTTAGCTTCTTCAGTAGTGTATCCATTTATATAGAATAAAAAATACTTAAATTAAAAATTTTCAACCAAAATTCTCTGTTGTGAATCGAGTGGAAAATGTTTCTTACTGTACATTACTAAATGCACAATTGTGTCTTCCGGAATTTTGTCATTAAAAGTAGCAAAAAATTTCATTGTTGTTTATGGTGTAGCTAAAACATTCATTCCCTAGACATATTTATGACATACATACGATAATTTTGAACATAATTGAGTGAACCCACATTATCATCAACATTCAGTTGTGTTGATCTCTTAAAATCTAAGAATGCTTTTATATAATTATTTGATGGATCTAGATTCCACATTTATAGAGGAATAACGTGTTTTCTCCTGTTTTTAATATAGATGTTCTGTAATTTAACATGATTGAATAAGGATGAGTCAACTTACTGATTAATTTTCCGTTTAGTCTGGAAAACAGTGAAGATGGAATAAGGCTTATCAAATTCTGAAGCGTTACAGAAATTTGTAATATCTAACTCAGAAATTCTCTTTTCATCCAATCCAACAGTCTCCACTGTTTGCGGTTCAAAGCAGGTTATGGTAATTTTCGGAATTTTCAGTCTTTCTTGTTCTAATTCAAGCTAATATTCTGGTTAAAATTTAACCATAGGAACGCGAATTTCCATCGATTCTAGAACAATTTTTTGCTCTTTTGGAAGTGTTGTCTCATCTTCAACTCCAGCTTGGGTACAATCTGCCCAACTAAGAACAGAATCTCCAGAACTTGATGACCATGTAAAAATTACTGTTATATCTCCATGCCACATTGGTTCTTTATAATCTTTAAAAAATCTGCCAAGTAATGCTAATGGATATTGCACTTCATTTTTCTTACTTTTTATCTTTCCATTATTAAGAATGTCCTATGGTTAGCTCATTGGCTGGAGCTGAAGTCAATAGAATAACAGCTGATGAAGAAATAAATTAAGATTCTATTCTAGAGAAAGTACAGTTTCCTTTCTTTATATTGATAACACCAAACATATTTATACATAATGATCAATCAATTTTTTATTGGATTTTCCATCATAAGTTGGATAATCTGTACCATCAGTTCCAATAATTCTGAAGTTCATGTGCAATTGGGCATGATTATGATGAACCCAACGATCTCCAATATTAATATTAATGTCTGTGTTCTTTTTGGGGAGATTCAAATAACTAAGTTTTTTTCTTCTCACTCACAGGGAATGAGTAAAAATGATAACTCTCGACTTTGTTCATGATTTATTGAAGAATAAAAAGCTTTAAGAAATTTCTAAAATAACTGTTACACAAGCCCCATTAAAGTCAATCAAATTATTGTTTTCATCTGTTATAGTAATTTCTAAATCTTGAATTGGAACAAAAATTGGAATATTTACATGATAAAGCAGCTCAGGAGTTATCGATCCGCCAAATCCTGCATTAGGCTTGAATGAGGCAATAATATTAGTTTATAGACGCAATGCTCATTATGTTTAACAAACATTCGTTATGTTTAACGAAAATTATGTCAGAAAAATTAAAATTTATATTTATTAATTCAAATGTAATAATTTTAGAAACATCATTAGTAACAGTCTTTTCATTACCCTCAACAATTTGTCCACTAAAATCAAGTACACTTCCAAACTAGCTTTTATTTCCCTACACAATTTTACATCACTCTCAATAGAAACTCTGTTTAAAATTTCATGTGCTTTAATGTGAATATTAAACTTTTTGGAATGAATAAATGTTTCTAAATTATGTTAGTCATACTGAGCAACAGGAATTTTTATCGTTTCTCCATCACAATAAATTTTATTATTTCTCAATGTAATATTCGGAGTTAAAATGCTGAAAAAAAACAGTGCAACATTACTAAAGCTGTCTCTTATAGGTAGAGTCAATCTTTCTTTGAGGATAGATGCCTTACCACTCATTTGAAATAATCTACTCATTTATCAGTAAAAATTTGTTTAATTAAATGAAATTGAGTGAGGCTCCTCTTGCAGTCGCAAAACAGATTGGGAACCAAAAATAAAAATTCCAGAAAAGAAATAAAAAAAAGGGCAAACTTTTACCAAATTCAATCTTTTGTGCTATAATTGGCCCACGTGGCTGTTGAAAAACTACATTTATGATTGATAACTATATTTTTGCCCCAGGATGATTAAACTGAAATAAAATCACTTTTATTTTTATGTGAAACATTTAGATCAACCAAAATATTAGGAATTAAAAAAATAATGTGAAAAATAAAAGAGAAGATCGGCACTTTTACTGGAAATAGCGAAGAAATCATTCCATTAGATCAACGGCAAGATATGTGACGTACATTTAGCCATTGCGAGAGCGTTACAATTCTCATTGAAAGTTTGAAGTGGGACACACTTGCAGATAGACAGTGCACCAAGCGGAAGTGGCTGCTCACTAAATTCCGAAATCCGATCTTCGCCAAGGATGTAAGTATATATTACTACTACCAACTTTCAAATCACACAATGATCACCATTCAAAGACAAGGGAAATTAGAGCTCACACTAAGGCATTCAGATAGTCGTTTTTCCCTCGGGCGATCTGCAAGTGGAACAGATGGGGGAAATATGACTTTGGTGCAAATTGTGCACTCTGCCACACAACACTTGGAGTTAGCGGAGTGTATATGTAGAAGTACTTGTTACTTTTGATGACTTCATTCTAGAAAATCAACATGTATTTATAGAAAATTTTACTAGAGGATGACATAAAGCAATAAATTGTTTTCATTTATCTCAGACATACTCAAGAATACCTAAACAGTTAGAGATAATCTAAATTTTTTTATTATCTTTGGACAAACTGACACTACTTTAAATTACATTTACCATTAGTTTGTTTGAGGTGATTTGAAGTTTGATGAATTTAAAGAAATATGTAGTAAATGTTGGAATGAACACTTTGGTTTTATTATGATGGATATGACAGGATAACTGAATGATAGTAAGTTCAGATATAAAATACAGCATTTATTAAATTTTTATTGTATGTAAACAGACAACTTATAAAATGATATTGCATATATATTAGATCATGTTGATGGTATTTTACCAGAACACATATGTGAATTTAAAGAAGCTCTTGATTATTTAGAAACAAATGCAAAATTAGATAAGATTGAATCGAAATTTGTTGAACATTATAGCAATTGTGTATGGTCTGATAATGATACAACATATGGTCTTGATACATATGGTTGCTACTATTTCGAAAAGTGTATAATGAGAATGCTTTATCTTACTAAATTTTGTAAACACTAATGTATTTTCTTTTTTATTAAATGTTAGCAAAGTACAATCGCTCTAAACGGATGAGTATGCTGACTGCATACAGTCCACAAGTTGTTAAAAAAAGCCTGATGCAATAGTAGAGTAAAGAAACAATTAAAAGAAGAGTTTAAAAATGGAAAAAACAAGCAATAACAGGGTAGAAAAATTCGTAAAAAATATCACCCAGTTGTCGATCCTACTAAACAAGTTAAACAAGGAATCGAAGGTTTAGGTGATTAAGTTTTGAAAGAGATTGAAGAAAATAAAGGAGTTGAAAAGCAAATGGTTCTTTATGTGCATTATCAGTTAGAAGAATTTAATGATATACCACCATTTAAACAATATGAAAGTCCACATTGAGACTATACTTTAATTGAATGAGAAATAACGAATTAGTTACAAGAATATGATGAAGCAAGAAAAAACTTTAAGGATAAAATGAAAAAAATAAATGTAAGTGAAAGAATATTCAAATATATTAATTACAGTTAAGATAAACTTTTTGGATTGAAACCTGTCAGAAAATTTAAATTTGTTGATAAATTGCCTGTAAGATTTGAAGGAGATAAATTAACAATTTATGATAGAACATATGAAGGAACTGGTGGATTAATGATTCTTTTAACTAAAAGCAAATAACCATGAAGGATTTAAATACATTATTGACAAGTTATGATTTATCAAATTATGCATATATATTGATTCAACCAAGAGCATTATATTCTGACAATAATCCAAATAAAATAAAGTCAACTAAAGGCAACAAACATAAATATTTGATAAAAGAAAATGCTGAACTTTATCATCTCAAAATTTCTCATCATATTTAGATCAAGTGTAGATGAAAAAGTTGGTGAAGGTTTAGTTAAAAATATACAGAAAAACTTTTCAAATGTGTTTTGATGAATGATATTTGTCAATTAATTGACAGATTAGCAGTTATTTATGGTGAAGACCTAGCAGAAAATAAAAATTATTGCAATGAAAAAGTGGGAATAATGCAAATTTTGACAAATAAATATAGCGATTTCATCATCAACAATCCAAAAGGAATTCCATATTTCATTAGACTTTTGAATAATTTACCTCACACATTTTGGAAAAGTGAGAAAGATGGTAAAGGATTAGTAAACTGAGTTTTATATAATTTACCAATACCTGAGATACCTCTACCAGGCTATGAGTACTGTGGGCCCTGGACCAAACTAGATGAAACAGATGATTCATGAATTAATCCCCTACATGAGGCTTGTAAAAAACACGACATTGCTTATCGTGATAATAAAGGTTTAGAAATGAGAAATGCAGCAGGTAAAGAACTTCAGTTAGGTGAAAAAGAAAGAATGGATGCAAGTGACTGATGCTTCCATAGGTGACAAACTTGCAGCAACTGCTGTTAGAAGAATAATGTGTAGATGTTGATGACTATGTTTGGGGTATTTGATCTTTATTAAATTTTTAAACTGTATGAGTGTAAATGAATAATTTTTGGATTGATTATAGTTTGCTTCCATGTGCCAAAGGCAAGCCAAAATCAATTAAACTTAGGCTCAATAATGATAAATTAACAGCAGTTGAGCCATTTTTTACTTATGCACTAAAAAGAAAGATAGAGAAAAACTGTCATTGGTGGAAATTTGCTTGTCACACTAATTAATCCAGTTGAAAAACTAACAAAAAAGGAAGAATCAGAACATCAAGGTGGATTTCTTCCTTTACTTGTAGCAGATTTGCCATTTGCAACAATTGGTTCACTTGCTGGCGGACCTGCAGCAATCGCAAATCCAGTCATAAACAAGAAGAAAGCTGATAAAGAATTGGAAGAACAAAAAAAAACATTATTAGGAAATGGTAAAAAAGCAGATTCTGCACTGTTTGGAGCTGACGTAGACCAGTGGTCGGGACTCAAAGAAAAAAAAATTGAGAAATAAATAATTTAAAAAATTTGCCAGCCTGTTATCTAATTTTGACATAGAAAATTTACTTAAACTATTAAAAATCGATCACTTTTGTGGCGTTGTTATGATTGATGAATTGCAAACAAAGTGAAAAGTTTAGAATGCAGAATAGTAAATTTGGATACTTCTGATTATGTTGGCACTCACTGGATTTGGTACTATAAAAATAAGGATAAAAAATTCGTTTTTGATTCATATGGAGGAAATATTCACAAACAGCTCTTTAACCACTTCTATTTGTGGAAAAATGATCTGTACTACAACAGCAAAAGAATACAAAATTTTCATGAAATAATTTGTGATCATATGTGTTTATTTGTTTTGGAATTGTTGTGCAAGAATTACTTTTTTGCTAACGAGCTCGTCAAGGAATTTCATTCATCAGAACACAAAATAGAAATTTATATGAAACAGTTCCATAAAGAAGTAGCATCAGCTAAAACAGACTTCAGTCTCCAATTGTGCACCATTTTTAAATTAGATAAGGAGTGTATTGAATTTAAAGGTAGAAGAATTGTAGATCTAAAAGATCTGGGAATGGTTATAATGCACTTACCAAACAGTACATAGAAAAAGAATTTGTTACCAATCCTGAATACACAAGCATTATGACACAGTTCAATAACTGTATCACAAAACCTGATCTATCGATTTACTTTACCAAAAAAGAAGTAGAAAAAGGTTTTTCGGATTACTTCTCAAAAACAGATTTTATTCATTCTGATCCAATCACGTATAAACTGAAAGATGTGGAAGTTGTGACATTACAGCCTTTATCACTGCGATTTTTAACATGTAAAAGTTTTTTTTTCTGTATTCGCGTCAGTATGTGCGAACTTTTAACATATACCAATGAATGTTGTAACCCGATATCTTTGCCGCGCTCCTGAAAAGCGCAGAATATCACGATAGCTATAAACTGTTATACGCTGCTATCGATCAGTAAAAAAACGATGCACCTATGTTTCAAAATAACAATTGCCAATTTTTACTTCTGCAGGGAGCCGCGCCGCTCTCTAGCTGTTCTGTGAATGTGTTGCGAGTCGGACGCAAAAGTATTGTGCTCCATACTGATATACTCATTTTATTGTAAATTTAAGAGTTTAAGTGATTAAAAAATATATGTAGCCACCAACAAGCGAGAATGTGTATCATGAAAATTCGCTCCACCGTCACAATGGGTGGCCATGTTAATGAAGTTTCCGTTTCATAATATAGTACTTGAAGCCTTGAAGTTTATTTAATTTCAAAGAAAATCTCTCAACCTTATTTTCATTAATTATACTTGTGATAATCTTTCCTGTTTAAAAGATTTATGCAGCTTATGATCCAGCGTGGGTTCTGTCGGAACAGGAGGCTGTCGTGACGATATCGTTATAGTATTTATTCCAAGTTCTTTCAGTTCCGTTTATATGTTCGTACAAATCCAATTAGTTGGTCCCTTAGGTTTCTTTCATGTAACTTCCGTCTGTTTTCTCCGCGCGATCTTTCTCCGAAAAAAAATTTCTGTTCATTTTTTTTAGTAATTTTCGATATCGCGAATGAGACAAGACAGCCGCCTCCTGCTCCGAACGGAACACCACGACTTTTCTAACGTCGGAGAGTACCGCACGAATTTTCCGCTAAAAAGTAATAGAATTTCTTAAAGCTGGATCAATTACACATGTTGCTGCTGTTCTCCGACAAATCTGGTGTGATTAATAGTAATTTATTCTGTCACGACAAAAAGAACCAATTTTATTTTTACCAAAGCAACAAAGCTTTCAATTAAATTACTAAAAAAAAATCATATCAGATCTGGCGCCCGAACAGGGACTTGACTAAAATATTGAAAGTGTCACGGTACTAATATATGATTGTCTTATTTCATGTATCGCTCTTTGGAACCCAATGCTGCATAAAATTACGAATGAGCAATAAATATACGCAATATTGAAGGACGCGGTATTTACACAAATATCTTGGGATTTAATAAGACGCAGATTTGCAGTTTTGAAGACAACACCGAGTGAGTACCAAATTTTCGTTTGCCATAGTTCTGTCTAAAGAGTAGCTCATTTGACCTTCAATTTCGACCTCACTCTATCTTTTCTGTAGCTTAACGTAAAAAACCACTTTTTTTTCTACGTAAATATTTGAACATTTTCTGTAACTTTTGCTTGACTATTTGTTTTATACTGTAGTTAGTATTCTCGTGTAAGTTCAAGATGGATGCCATTTCAGTCTTTTCTGTGTAACAGCGTTGGCAATCAATTGTTTCAACGGCGTTGACTCCATCTTGTCTTTTTGCTACAGACGTGTGTCAGTTATTACCCACGTAACATTAGACATTTGACGAACGCGCCGCGACTTTAACTTGCGCGGCAAGAATAATTGACAATCAGAATTTCAGTTGGCAGTACCCATTTTAAGTTGGCAATAGTTGAATTTCATTATGGCGGACGGACAATCGAGCGCGAACTCTGCAGACGAAAGCGACGGCACTGTTAACAAACATTACCGACTCCGCTCTCGCGGAACGACGGCCAGGACAGACGACAGACAAGAGGTAGCTAACGTGGACGACACTCAGCAGGAAACACCCACCTCCCCGATAACGGTATCAATTGACATTGTCAAAATGTTGCAGGAATTGATGCTAGACAGACAGGAGAGGGAACAGCGCGAACATGATCGCGAACAACGTGAGAAAGACAGAGACAAGTTTTTATCAGAGTTGAAAACGGATATGACAACACAGATTGACTCAGCTAGGAATGACGTAAATACCACCATTGATGCGAAAGTAGGTACCCTCACTACGCAAGTAGGCTCTCTCACAGCACAGATAGATTCGGTTAAGGGTGACGTCACGGCGCAAGTAACCACTTTGACAACACAGATAAGCACTCTGAATAACAAAATTGATAACATTGGTCAGAATCTCACAACTCAAATCGAAGCGTGTCGCAAAGAAACCGATTCGGTAAAACTTGCGTATAAAACAGTTGCACGACAGGTAGACGAGTTAGCGACAGCGGTAGTCACTGTAGAATCAAAAGTAAGTGCAATGGCGAATGACATTTCGGACCGAACTATTGAGGAAAGAGTTAACAGTAGTGTTGCTTCGCACACTAAAGCACTTACCGAACATTACAAAGAATGGATTGATGTACAAGAGAAGCTTGTTGAGGAGAAGGTTACATGTGATTTGAAAGATGTTGTTAAATCCGCAACCTTAGACATATTATCTGCACCCGGCAGTTCAGGAGACACTGTTTGTACTGAACTATGCCAAATTAGACGATTGTTTACACGGGATTTGCCGGAATGGCGGAAGCAAGTAACAGATGAGATATCCGACCTGAATCAGCAAATTCAAACACTACAGTATGATAATCAGAGTGACGGGAAACACTCACTACCTTCTGAGCCAGATGAACATCAATACCAGACAACACAACAACACAACACACCACAGTACATTCCGCGACCGAAAAATGAATTTAACGATCCACACAACAACAACACTGAACGATTGACACTCACAACCCTCATGAAAGAGGAGAGTGTATTGAAACACAGAGTTTTTCAACCATTCCAACCGGAAAAGCGAAATATTCATCCAGTCGTTTTCCTAAAGAACTTTTCAGGAGTCTTTCCAGCTGCCTGGAATGACAAACAGAGAATACAATTCATTACCGGATATATACAAGATGAAAGTACTATATGGGAAACCGAGATGGTTGATAAGTGCAAAACACTTAGCGAGTTTGAGAAGAACTTTTTAAGCAAATTTTGGAGCGCAGGTGTTCAGCAACGCCTACGCAAAGAGGTCTACAACACCGAACCTTTCCATTCGAACAGTGGCGGACTTCGCCGGTACTTTGAAAAGTACTTGAGAAAGATACAATATTGGGACACTCCCATAACAACAAAAGATGTTATAATGATTCTTAAGTCAAAACTACCCATTTCCATACGCGAAAAATTAGTGAACGTGTCAGAGGAAGATCAGGACGCATTTTTATCCGTCCTTGATTCGCTCGATCTTATACACGAAGACGCGCGTGCGAATGCTAACCGTAAGAACAACAACGCAGGCACGTATTCGAATGGAAACGGTAGTAATGGAAATGGTTCACACGAAACACAATACGGAAACAAACAGTACAAGAACCGCAATAGAGGCCGAAACAATGGTTACCGTAATGGTAAACACAAAAACAAGCATTACGGCAACCAACGGTACAATCCAATATACAACACGCAACAATAGTATTACGGGAATGCCCCATACCAATCAAACAATAACGGTAGTAACTTCTACCAGAATGGGAACAAATACAAGGGTAAACGTTGCAACAATCAAAATTGCGGAGGTCAGCCACCTCCACCACAACCCTATGGGCAGCCACAACATCAGCAACAACAGCAATACACGCCTCAGCAACAATCATTCATGCAACAACAAAAGTACACGCCACCACAACAGGACTTTAGATACAATAACAATAAACCAAAAAAACAATACAATCCACCGGTATATTTTACGCAGGCAAGTAATGTACCGATTTTTCAGCCTGGTAACCAAGTGCAGTACCAACAAGGGTTTGATACAAATCAACACACACAATGGGTAAAAAACCAGCGAGAATGGTCAAGTGATGTGACAGAAGAATCAAATCAGTCGCATCACAAGAAAGCGGAAAACTAAAGGCAGCACCTTTTCGCCTCCTTGGGGATGCTGCGGGACATAATGGGGGCATACTCGACCTTGAACGACTTAACGTAATACGTTCGTTGGATTGACTTTGTATCTTCATTCGAGCAGATTGTCAACAATCTTCCACACTTCTGAACTGGATTTACACTTGCGGAATTAATGACGAGTCATCGGGAAAGAAATGAATGGTTAGATCCCATACCTAAAATTGTAGAACCAGAATTAGATTTAGATGCAAAACTTAGGCAAGCATTGGTATCCTTAGCTGTACAGGCGAATCTACGCAAGAAGTCTTATGACAAGAAAGTATCTAAGCCTCTTACATATGATATTAATGAAAAGGTGCTTTTACGGACACATTTTAAGCCATCGAAGTTGTTGAAAAGAAATCGGAAATGGAGGCTATTGTACGACGGACCATTTGTAGTAATTAGAAAACCACATACAGGATGTTATCTAATAGCGGATCCAGCATCTGGCAGAATTAAAGGATTGTATCACCACCAGGATCTCAAGAAGTATAACGAGGCAAAGTAACTAGCAAAGGAACATTAGCCTAAGGTTTAACCTGTGAAACACTTCGGTATTCAAACACACCAATACGAGTACTCACACTTTGGCGACAAACTATGGAGGTAATTGAAGATTTGATTTATTATGGCGTACGAAAAGGAAAGCACATTCCATTTGAGAGGACAGATTCTCAGTTAGTTTTAAGTTAGTCATAGGTGTAAGCAGTCCAAGTTGGCTGTTGGCGTTGAGGAATGCCGTTATTGGTGAAAGGAGATACGGAAGGATGTAGCAGATTGCCACCTTCCAACTCCAATGAATATATATGTATGTGAAATATTAGGTTAAGCAATTTCTTTTTCAGCCCTCAAGATGGAATGTTAGTCTTTAAGTGTACAGAGTACAGCCTATTGCGTGTAAACTGTGCGTTATTGTAACACCGCCATGAACTATACATTTTGTTAGCGCGATCTTCAGAATTGTGTAGCCAAGTGTTTGAACTGTCAAAAGCAGTAAATAACAGAGAGAGAGAGTATCACGTAGTATTTGATAGTTTTCAGGAGATTCAATCTCAGATTCAAAGTATCATCTACGAACAGTAAGCCTCATAAAGATTTAATAGCTAAGCAACAAAGCATTTCCTTTATTCTGTTTTACAACAGCTGTTCGGTCATGTAGTCGAGAGTGCCACTACATGGAAACATATACGTCGTACTGACAAGTCTGAAGTATTCCTGATGGTAAACGTTTCTTCTTTAAACATGTAAGATGCACTAAAGTAATTAGCTATTTCACAGCCAAGCCCGACAATCGCCCAGAAGGAAGCGTGAGAAACTAGAAAGCTGTCACCAGATATGACTCACAATATAATAATAAAACTAAGATCTGATATTAGATTAAAGAATAGCCACTTGAAAGCACACGTGACGCATGTCATGCATCTAAGGTCACAAAAATATCCTAGTGTAGTTGTGCTAGAATTTGTATATGTATATAGTGTATTTATGTTCATATTTGATCCTCTCCTCTTCCACTTCTCCATCCTATCCCATTAAAAAAAAGTGAGGATTAGAATTTTACAGGCTCATCTGAGTGCTCTTTAGACGGTTGAAGTGGAAACGAAATTTGTGGGGGAGATCCGTTAGCGAAAGTTTTGTTCTAATCGCGTATCGCGAGTAGCATTGTTGAGAGATTATAATACATTCCGCGAGTAGTACTTGGAGCCAGCAACTTTATGAAGCATGAATCTTCCGGAGAGAAATGCATGAGTATGCTCGACCAGTAGAGACAGAATTTGTTCAATCTGTGCTCTACATAAACAGTGACACTAAATTTTGAAGAGAAACGAAATAACAAGCTGCTTAAAAAATTTGTTTTAAGAAAAATTTTACCTTTGTAAAAGGGAGAGAGAATAACCGAAATAATCGTGCCTTGATGCACAAGTAGTGGTATTCAATACGCTAATCCGGCGTGGCGTGACTGAAAAGGTTAACAGAATTTTGTGACTGTAAGCAAACTTAAGAAATGTATGTATGTATGTATGTAATTTATGGACATTGTTTAATCTTGTAATGTATTTACCTGTGAGTAACTTGAACTGTGAACTTTGAAATCATAATGTGAGATGGGAGATGTGAATTTGCAGACACTCTAAGACGTTCTAAACAAAATGCGAGTGATATGTGTACAAAATACGTGTGCAGTGACATGTGTACACGCAAGTGCAGGTAGTGACAGCGATCACAGCAAAATTATTTTGCAAACTATATGTAAAACGAAACTTCCTGGCAGATTAAAACTGTGTGCCCGACCGAGACTCGAACTCGGGACCTTTGCCTTTCGCGGGCAAGTGCTCTACCAACTGAGCTACCGAAGCACGACTCACGCCCGGTACCCACAGCTTTACTTCTGCCAGTACCTCGTCTCCTACCTTCCAAACTTATATGTAAAACGTTGGCTTCACTGACCTATGTGTAAGCAGCATGGCAGGTCGCAGGGACTGTCGTGTGAAATCCTCGATACAGACGGTGGTATTTTCTACCCAAGTTTTCGATACGCCGATCGACGATGGAGAAAGGACACTAGACGTGTGTTTTCCGCGTGTTCTCATTTTAGCAGAGCGCGAGTGACACACGTTAAACTTCATACGAGCATACACGAGCGCGTGTTGCACTGGACTAGTAACCGGCAACAGCGCGGAGCTGCTTGCAGTTGGACTCAAAAATTAACATTTGAAACACAACCGACGCGCGCGCTGTGGAGGCGTGTCATTGACCTTAGAATGTTTTCCGTCTCACAACTACGCAAGAGACATTGCTAAAGCTATCACAGTGAAACTTAATTATGAACTTTATTTATTCTGTAAAAAGAGAAGTCTTAGCTTCAAATTAATTTCCATTTAATCAGTCACGTCGGATATTTTGCGATAGATAGTTAAATAAAGACAAGGCATTACTGAGCACTGAAACGTTAACTGGAGGGGAAGGTTATCAATCCTGTCCAGAATCCTATAAAACCTTTACCTGTAAGTCTACACCATTGCACGAACCTAACATAGGTTTCTTTCTGTTTATTTGCATGTAAACGACATGACGCTTGATGCGAGACACTAGAGAGGCAACACGAGCGAACACAAAGAAGATGCTACCCAGGGTCGTGACCTCTCGGACGACGCCGCTCACCGAACGAGAATAGACGTTGCAGACTCCGGTTAAGTGAGCGCGTGACAAATAAAAGTGTACAGTGTAGTGTCAAGTGAAACGTCCTGATTAACAACGACATTCTAAAAGAATCTAATGAAACCGATAAAAAAAACATTACGAGACCAAACAGGTCACAGACAATTTTAGAGGACTGTTTAAGTAATTATTTCAATGTATCTGTGTATGTTTGTCTACTGACATGTTTTGTTTTCTATATAGAGTATTATTCATTTATCTTTGTGTGTGTTAGACTTAAGATTGTTTTTTGTCATATTTTGTTTCACAGTAACAGCAATTAAGATAACAGTGCAAGGACACCTTACAATGAACTGAGAGA
The DNA here is from genome assembly GCF_021461385.2 of Schistocerca piceifrons. NCBI lineage: Eukaryota > Metazoa > Arthropoda > Insecta > Orthoptera > Acrididae > Schistocerca > Schistocerca piceifrons. Next base: position 561,996,445 of record NC_060143.1, read on the forward strand.
AGTGCCAAAGTGCACAAAAGACACTGAAAGACTATTTGTTTTCATAACTGTATTGGAAGCATAAAATAACTAGATGACAAACTCATTCCAATTTTATGTCAGAACGAAAGTAAACAGATGATAAAACACAGTAATGTCTTGAAACTACATGTGAGTCCTGATGATCCTTCCGGAATCATCATGCCTCACATGGGAGGCATTGTGACATTACAGCCTTTATCACTGCGATTTTTAACATGTAAAAGTTTTTTTTTCTGTATTCGCGTCAGTATGTGCGAACTTTTAACGTATACCAATGAATGTTGTAACCCGATATCTTTGCCGCGCTCCTGAAAAGCGCAGAATATCACGATAGCTATAAACTGTTATACGCTGCTATCGATCAGTAAAAAAACGATGCACCTATGTTTCAAAATAACAATTGCCAATTTTTACTTCTGCAGGGAGCCGCGCCGCTCTCTAGCTGTTCTGTGAATGTGTTGCGAGTCGGACGCAAAAGTATTGTGCTCCATACTGATATAATCATTTTATTGTAAATTTAAGAGTTTAAGTGATTAAAAAATATATGTAGCCATCAACAAGCGAGAATGTGTATCATGAAAATTCGCTCCACCGTCACAATGGGTGGCCATGTTAATGTAAGTTTCCGTTTCATAATATAGTACTTGAAGCCTTGAAGTTTATTTAATTTCAAAGAAAATCTCTCAACCTTATTTTCATTAATTATACTTGTGATAATCTTTCCTGTTTAAAAGATTTATGCAGCTTATGATCCAGCGTGGGTTCTGTCGGAACAGGAGGCTGTCGTGACGACATCGTTATAGTATTTATTCCAAGTTCTTTCAGTTCCGTTTATATGTTCGTACAAATCCAATTAGTTGGTCCCTTAGGTTTCTTTCATGTAACTTCCGTCTGTTTTCTCCGCGCGATCTTTCTCAGAAAAAAAAATTCTGTTCATTTTTTTTAGTAATTTTCGATATCGCGAATGAGAAAAGACAGCCGCCTCCTGCTCCGAACGGAACACCACGACTTTTCTAACGTCGGAGAGTACCGCACGATTTTTCCGCTAAAAGGTAATAGAATTTCTTAAAGCTGGATCAATTACACATGTTGCTGCTGTTCTCCGACAAATCTGGTGTGATTAATAGTAATTTATTCTGTCACGACAAAAAGAACCAATTTTATTTTTACCAAAGCAACAAAGCTTTCAATTAAATTACTAAAAAAAATCATACCAGAAAGTTTACTTTTAGGAGCAAGAACTACAGAAAATAAAATATCCATATATATACCTCGTTGAAAAAGTTTTGAGAAAGACACCCCACACGTCCATATTTGCTACAGGGTGCCTCCAGGAACACTCTTATGAGTTTAAACACTTCCACTGGCCATCAGGCTCCCCAGACATGAACATTATTGAGCGTATCTGAGATACCTGTCCAAAAGAGATCTCCACCCCTCGTACTCTCACGGATTTATGGACAGCCCTGCAGCATTGCAGGATTCAAGGCGTCAGTTCTCTGCAGAATTACTTCAGACATTATTCAAGTCCATGTCACGTCGTGTTGCGGCACTTCTGCGTGCTGGCGAGGGCCCTGCGTGATATTAGGCAGGTGAACCAGTTTCTTTGGCTCTTTAGTGTATATGGCACTATGTTGTTTTGATGATGTTTGAAGATGATTTGTCGTATAACATTATTTATTTTTCATTACTTATACTGGAAATGTTTTTGTTACTTTGTTTTTGTTATAACGTGTTCCATTGTACCTTGTATGTTGTTCTATATTGTTCAGATAACCGCTACAATATAGCGTTGACGGCCGCACTCGTGTCATGATAATGAAAAATATATATAGAGGCGCTTCTTTTTAAAGGAAATTTGTGGTAAGATCTTACGGGACCAATCTGCTGAGGTAATCAGTCGCTAAACTTACTCACCACGTAATCTAACTGAAACTAACTTATGCTAAGGACAACACACACACCCATGTGCGAGGGAGGACTCGAACCTCCGACGGGGAGAGCTGCGCGGACCGTGACAAGGCGTCGCAGACTATAGAAGTGCAGCCCGTGCTATATCATTCATTTGCACTGCTACGGTCCGTTACCTGTATTACTGACAATGCTTCTCTTACGTATAAGGCTATGAACCTGGGGCATATTCTCAGATTACACTTCCTGACTTTAATTTATATTATAGAAGTTAACATAATTTTTTTTTATCAGAAAAGATTTTCTTGTTGTTGTCATATGGCATTTACGTCTAGCTTCGTGTATTAGTATCCTCTAGATAGCCAAACTCGTATACGACTCTCGTGTCTCAGTTGTTAAAGTAACTCTCTCAGTATCGTCTTAATTCTATTAAACTTCTGTACCCTTATACTGCAATTGTTGATGTTCATCCAATGTCCTCTTACGAAGACACTATCCATTCCATTGAACATCACATCTACATCTATATGGATACTCTACAAATCAAACTTAAATGCCTGGCGGAGGGTTAGTCGAACCACCTTCATAATAATTCTCTATTATCCCACTCTTGAACCCCGCGCATGTAAAACGAACCCTTGTATCTTTCCGTGCTAGCTCTGATTTCCCTTATTTTATGATGTTGATCGTGTCTCCTTGTGTAGGTCAGCATCAACCAATTATTTTCCCATTCGGAGGAGAAAGTTGGTGATTGAAATTTCGTGAGAAGATCCAAGCACAACGAAAAAACCTTTCATTTACTGCTGTTCACCCCGAATCCTGTATCATGACAATGACACTTCCTCTCCTGTTTCGCGATAATACGAAATGTGCTACTCTTCTTTAAATTTTTTAATGTACTCCGTGAATTCTATTTAGTAAGGATCCCAGACTGCGCAGAAGCACTCCAAAATTAGGACGAACAAGCGCAGTCGGTCTCTTTAGTAGATCTGTTACATTTCCTAAGTATTCTGCTATTAAAAACAGCCTTTCGGCTGCCTTCCCCACAACATTTTATATGTGTTCTTTCTAGTTTAAATTGTTCGTAGTTGTAATCCCTAGGTGTTGAATTTACAGCCTTTAGATTTGATTGATTTATCGTGTAACTGAAGTTTAACGGATTCCTTTTAGCACTCATGTGGTCGACATCGCACTTTCCATTATTTAGGGTGAATTGCCAATTTACACACCAGATCGTCTCATAAATCATTTATATAGATAAGGAACAGCAGAGGGCCTATAACAACACCTTGGGGAACGCCAGATATCACTTATGTTTTACTGGGTGACTTTCCGTCATTTACTACGAATTGTAACCTCTCTGACTTACTGAATCCAGTCAGATAACTGAGACGTTTTCCCGCAAGCACGCGATTTCACTACAAGCCTCTTGTGTGGTACAGTGTCAAAAGACTTTTGAAAAGTCTAGAAAACTGAACCAATTTGAACTCCCTTCTCAACAGCACTCAGCACTTAGTGTGTATAAAGAGCTAGTTGTGTTTCACAAGAACGATGTTTTCTATATCCGTACTGGCTGTGTGTCAGTAGACTGTTCACTTCGAGGTAATTGATAATTTCTTCTTTGTTGAAGGTATTTCGAAAGGTTATGTTTAGTAAATCAACTTTCGCAGCTCTGGCGCCGATAGTTTTTCCATTGCTGTTGCGCAGGAAAGGCGTTGTCTGGCCACTAACATACACTCCTGGAAATTGAAATAAGAACACCGTGAATTCATTGTCCCAGGAAGGGGAAACTTTATTGACACATTCCTGGGGTCAGATACATCACATGATCACACTGACAGAACCACAGGCACATAGACACAGGCAACAGAGCATGCACAATGCCGGCACTAGTACAGTGTATATCCACCTTTCGCAGCAATGCAGGCTGCTATTCTCCCATGGAGACGATCGTAGAGATGCTGGATGTAGTCCTGTGGAACGGCTTGCCATGCCATTTCCACCTGGCGCCTCAGTTGGACCAGCGTTCGTGCTGGACGTGCAGACCGCGTGAGACGACGCTTCATCCAGTCCCAAACATGCTCAATGGGGGACAGATCCGGAGATCTTGCTGGCCAGGGTAGTTGACTTACACCTTCTAGAGCACGTTGGGTGGCACGGGATACATGCGGACGTGCATTGTCCTGTTGAAACAGCAAGTTCCCTTGCCGGTCTAGGAATGGTAGAACGATGGGTTCGATGACGGTTTGGATGTACCGTGCACTATTCAGTGTCCCCTCGACGATCACCAGTGGTGTACGGCCAGTGTAGGAGATCGCTCCCCACACCATGATGCCGGGTGTTGGCCCTGTGTGCCTCGGTCGTATGCAGTCCTGATTGTGGCGCTCACCTGCACGGCGCAAACACGCATACGACCATCATTGGCACCGAGGCAGAAGCGACTCTCATCGCTGAAGACGACACGTCTCCATTCGTCCCTCCATACACGCCTGTCGCGACACCACTGGAGGCGGGCTGCACGATGTTGGGGCGTGAGCGGAAGACGGCCTAACGGTGTGCGGGACCGTAGCCCAGCTTCATGGAGACGGTTGCGAATGGTCCTCGCCGATACCCCAGGAGCAACAGTGTCCCTAATTTGCTGGGAAGTGGCGGTGCGGTCCCCTACGGCACTGCGTAGGATCATACGGTCTTGGCGTGCATCCGTGCGTCGCTGCGGTCCGGTCCCAGGTCGACGGGCACGTGCACCTTCCGCCGACCACTGGCGACAACATCGATGTACTGTGGAGACCTCACGCCCCACGTGTTGAGCAATTCGGCGGTACGTCCACCCGGCCTCCCGCATGCCCACTATACGCCCTCGCTCAAAGTCCATCAACTGCACATACGGTTCACGTCCACGCTGTCGCGGCATGCTACCAGTGTTAAAGACTGCGATGGAGCTCCGTATGCCACGGCAAACTGGCTGACACTGACGGCGGCGGTGCACAAATGCTGCGCAGCTAGCGCCATTCGACGGCCAACACCGCGGTTCCTGGTGTGTCCGCTGTGCCGCGCGTGTGATCATTGCTTGTACAGCCCTCTCGCAGTGTCCGGAGCAAGTATGGTGGGTCTGACACACCGGTGTCAATGTGTTCTTTTTTCCATTTCCAGGAGTGTATTTCACACACGATACTTTGGATTTTCTGCCAGGTTTCGAGAAAAAGTTTCGTTGTGGAAACTATTATAATCATCTCGGATTGATGTCCGCGCTACATTTCGAGCTTGTGAACTGATTTTTCTAGTCCTTGATCGTCCTTACCAGAGCTGCAACATCATCGTCAAACATTAAAGGACCTTTTTCGTTCCCGTGAACTTAAATTCCTATTTTGGAAATCATGTTTGCTTCCCATTACAGCAGTTCGAGTGGATCAGTGTTGCGATACTGAGTATTGCGCTAGTTACGGTGAGATGACAAATATTGGGCAGGATAGAGTGGAGGCAAGAGCTGTGTCAGGTAAGTCTTCAGAATGAAGATCACAACAATAACCAACTAGTGTGTAGAATCGAATGAGATCTGACGTGTTCGCTTCTTGGCACACTGCCGGCAGCGTGCCGGTTAAAAAGTGAAGGAATGAAATGTTTTTTAGCCTTCACCAACTTGTATCTCCCTGGGCATTCGCGAAAGGAGCCGCAAGTTAATACCGTTATCCGCCGCGCACAGCAGGCAACTGGGGACTCTGCGGTATCCCTGGAACACGGCCTCCGGTCTCGCTGCCGGCGCGCAGCGGCCAGACGGAGCGACCGCTGCCTGAGGCAGTGGGCGGGCTGTTTTCTCAGCAAACACCGCAGCCAGGGCGCCCCTGGGGCCGGATAGCTGTGCCCGAATATCACCCTCTGTCCACGGCTGTCTCGTCCGCGGCCAGGGGGGACGGTGAACGAGTAACGAGCCAACGGGACAGAGCGGCGGGCACACCAGCACACACACACACACACACACACACACAGACAGAGCTCGATGGAACGGACCACAAGGTGACGTGAGTACCTTCCAAGATAGCTGTCGTGTTGTCGCCGTCCACGAGAAGGATTTACTCTGTCAGTCACCAGGTAGTCTCCCCAAAGCTAAAGCTTTACAGGTTTGCCTGGGTACAAATTCGAGCTTTCGACGAAGTCATGCACCGTCTTCTTCACGAATAACTGACCGTCGTGGCTACTGTTGTGGCGGCCGTTCATAGCCCACAGCTCAGCATTGTATCATTGATAGTGACCACGTCTACTCGGGCGGTGCCAAGGCTTCTACAGGAACATAAATAAACCAGCTAATTTCTCTGTGCCTTCACGGAGTCAAGAGCTATTAAGATTACAGCCGCTATCCCAGTTGAAGCTGTCCTGCAACACAGAATCTATACCGCTGCCTTAATAACAGAATCCTGTCAAGTCGTGTGACAAGAGTTTAGTTTCATCAAAAATTATTCTGTTTATTTCTCAGATTGAGTTAAGAAACTGCTGATTTTTCAAGTTCACGGCGTTTAATGTGCTTCTGGGTTTCTCTACAGATGTCGGTAACGGTATGGATGGACTGGCCGATGATGTTTCTCCCAACCTCGCAAGGCACCCATGAAATTCCAGCGATCTGGAGATTGACACTGTCCTAAAGCGGAGTATCGTCTCCTATATATTCTTGGGCGGTCCGGAAATTAGTCTTACGCCCTTTCGTCCCAGGATGCTACCTACTTTGCTACCTGTAGCACCGCAGAAAGAAAAAAAAACGTGTAATGGCTAGGTCGTTATGTGATTGTTCTGCTCTACCGCCTTTCCCCTTTCTTAGAGAGCTTAACAATTTTTGTTACATGCTTCTAGGGATGGTACAGGAGAATCAGTAAGGAAAGTTTTGAGCAAGGCCTATCTCTGGCAAAGCATCGTTTCGATGCTACTTAAGTTGGAAGATCGGAACACATTCAAATCTTCCGTTTCACAGTGTGCACACATCGGAGACAATGAGATCCCATCTGTGAAATCTGCAGGAGCTCATGGCGTGGGCGATGTTTCTAGTCTCTTTTATATGTTGAAGGACCTCCTCTTCAAAGTCGCAGGCCGCACGTCCGTGGAGCAGCACACTCAACCCTTCTAGTTACAAACGTACCAGCTTCTCGTCGCCGTTTTTGTAACATGTGACGTCATAATTACAACAGGGAGATGACGACAGAGTCATTTCATCAGATAGTGGGTGTGGCGAGAAGCAGAATATTTGGAACTGATCCGACACTAAAATTTACCCTCAATCCAAACGAGCCATTTCCGATCATAAGTCACGTATCGTAATTTTTGTCTTCCAAGTCCCCAGAAGAAGCTGTAAGAGCCCGTGATAGGCGCTGTAATACACCCTCTATGTCGAGCCCCGTACTGGAACCTCCGGAACATACACTTCTAATGATTAAGCTCGGTATCCAACTCATCCCCGTTACAAACTGTTGCAGATGTGTATAAGGGGCAGTCAAATGAAATAAATCAAAACTAGACATGATTGTCTTAATGGGATTTCCGCGATCGTTCTTTAAATAAAAATATGGCATTTCAGTCTTTGATCGCCATTTTTTATTTTCAATGACCGGTTTCAGGCTAGCTGCCCATCTTCAGATCATATATTGCAGTTACAGAGTAACTTGTCAGTACAGAACTATCAGAGTGGCCCCTCGTTAGGAGAAATGTGTTCGTCAGTAGAGGGACTTTGTTGAGGAACAAATGTGTGTACACGAAGAATAAAGATCTAGAAAGTTAACCTTCGAGCGGTTGAGCCTGCGTATAAAGTGCGACAACCATTGTTGCTTTACAGTCTAGAGCCCGTATCTATTCCTTTATTACTGGTTCAGTATCATAAGCGTATTTTATCGTTATTTAATCAAACTAAGATCAAACTGTCATTCTGCTCATACCTTGGCAACAAAAAGACCGCTATTATTTACGTGCGAATGATGTACACCGTGCTCGCGCTCCTGTTATGAAAATCAGTGCACCCGCTCAAAGGTTAATAAAAGTTTCTTCAAAAAGCTTCAATATCTTTCACGTAAAAAAATTACTTTTCAGCACGCCGTCCTATGTTAAATCTTATATTCAGACAAATGATTTGACAAAATATTTGACTGTATCTTAAATTTTTTTCTTTTACTAATAATTTTCTCCTTTTAAAGAGGTAATTCTTTCAATAAAACATAGTTATTCATCACATGAATACCACAGATACTGCCGTTTATATAGGCTGCCGTAAAAAGTCAACTTTACGAAAGAATATTTCTTTATTACAAAGAGGACATTTATAATAACCACACGAATAACGGAAACAATAGAGTAAAATTAGTAGCATAAAAGAACTAAGCACGAAACGAAATAGCAGCTATGAGCATTTGCGAGACTAGCACTTGGCTATCGTCTGAGGAGAAATCCGCGTAGTAGTTCTGACAGTAGCAAACTGTCCGTGACCGTTTCGTACCCTCTGCTTGAACAGTTTAGTAGCACTCAGGAGCACAAGTTCTCAGCGGCACTGTCTGACGGCGGTTTCCGAACTACGCGTGCTCTTGGCTGTTTCGAACAGATCTTTGTTGAAACTGTGAGGTGTTGTCTGTTCACTGTCTCCAAACACAATAATATTCTTTGACTGCCACAGAGGCTCACAAATGACAGAAATCAATGTTGACATCCCCAGCTTTGAAAGGTAATGAACACTTTTTAAACCGAAGAAGATACAAGACCCTGACGCTATCTACACAGAATTTTCATATCTCACTTTTATCAAAAGTCACGTCTGACCCTGAAGAAATCACAAGTGATTTCTCTTAACATGCATGCATGCATAGATATATTGGCTGTGTCCCCGCCATCTCCCGTGTATGTTTATATTCCTGTCTTCTATTAGTCCACCTCCTTCTTCGTCCTCTTTTAAATCAGCTCCTGCTACACTCTCTCTCTGTTCCCCTGCTCCTCCTTCATCTCTCCGTCCAACTTCCCTTCCCTTCCTCTGTCCGTCAGCTTCTACCCTCTTCTGTCCACCTTCTCCCCTCCCTCTCTTTGCCCGTCTCCTCCAGCGCTTAGCTGCGTCCATAACCAGCCCCCTCCTCTCCTACACCCGCCTCTTGCTGTCGATTTTCCTTCTTTTGTCCATCTGCTCTTTCCGGAACCGCTCGACTGATACGGTCGCAGGCTCGAATCCTGCCACGGGCATCGATATGTGTGATGTCCTTAGGTTAGTTAGGTTTAAGTAGTTCTAAGTTCTAGGGAACTCATGACCTCAGATGTTAAGTCCCATAGTGCTCAGAGCCATTTGAACCATTTTCATCTCCACCCCTTTTGCATTACGTATGGATTATCTCTGACGTCCTCCTGACACAGGATCCTAGACCATATCGTAAACCTAAATATTACGACGTTACAGAACAGAGAGGTTTCTGTCAAATACAGAGCATACCTTCTATGAAGTACGCACTCGAGTGCAACATAGCTTGATTTCTTCATCCATGTCACGTTGCAAACTGCAGACGCGGGTGTACATGAATGTATATCAGGTCTTCCCGAATTTTCGGAAGGCCTTCGATGCGATAGCACATCCTCGATTGCCTACCAGATCACAATAATACATTCGCAAATATGTGACTGACTCTAGGAATAGTTTCCTGATAGAACCCAGAACGTTAGAGCCGACCTCGAATGCTCACAAAGGCGAAACTAACGTCGAGTGAAGAAAACTCAATAAAAAACCTAATGTTTTCATGTTACCTAAACGATTTATGAGATAACATCAGCAGCAGTTTATAATTGTTCGCTGACGATCACTTCTTAACTGTAAAAAGTATCATCGATGAATGACCACAAGGAGCACCAGAAATCCTGGGAAGAAACGTCCACTTGATGTAATGAATGACAGCTTTCTTTAAATGCGAACAAATTTGAAATTTTGTCTTTAACCATGAAAGAGAACTATACCGTACGTTATTACAAGTTTAGTGGTCAACATCTTGACACATCAAATCGAATATGTATTTAGTGGTAATACCAGAAAGTGACATGAAGCTGGAAGATCACTTTAAGATCAGTGTAAGAGGAAGCAGGTGGTTGGAAGAGAATACACCCAGAGAACCCGTTAGGTTTACCTTGACGCATGCACGTTATCGAGACCTCCTTGTACATACGTGATTCCTGGGTTAAAAGAGGGCAACTGTGTGGAAACCACTACTTTCGTGCAAGATGGGACAACACCTCACGTCAGTCGCCCAGTGAAATATCTGCTTAACCTTCACGAACGTGTTTCCTTCCAGAGCCATGGCCTGCAGGAAGCCATGTAACTTTTGGCTCTGGGAATGTCTAAAGAACGCGTTTACCAGGAACACGTTCGGTCTCGGCCTGATTTTAAGGCCAGTATACAGGAACACGTTGCTCAGATCACACCGAAGCTGCTGCGAGTAACTGTTGGTCACGTCTTTTAACGGATGTAGCACCTCGTCGATGTCTCCGGTGCTCATATTGAGCAAATTTTGTAAGCGGCGATTAATAATAAAATCAGCGTTATACCTTTCAACACCTGTCTGACGTTTTCTGTCCACATCTCGCAACGAGCGAGGTGGCGCACACTGGACTCGCATTCGGGAAGACGACGCTTCAAACCCGCGTCCGGCCATCATGATTTAGGTTTCCTGTGATTTCCCTAACTCACTTCAAGCAAACGCCAGGATGGTTCCTTTGAAAGGGCACAGCCGACGTCCTTCCCCATCCTCCCCTAATCAGATGGGACCAATGACCTCGCTGTTTGTTCCTCTCCCCCAAATCAACCAACTGACATGCTTACTGCGTAATTGCCACGAGACTGGACATGGAGAAGAAAAAAGTGCTTATACAAACGAACACAGTTTCAGAGGCTTTACTGGTCTCGTACAGATATGATTTCATGTATACAGATTGAGGTCGCGAGTGAAAATTTGAACCCAGGCCGGGAATCGAACCCGAATCCCTGCTTACCACGTCTCGTTCCTATTTCATTGCATATAGAAACATTTCTAAACGTGTTTCTTGCACTAACAGCTCCAGATTCTCAGCTGATGGCCAAAATTTGGAACTAACTTTGTGGGAATCTGCTCCACATTAATACATTAGCATATTTACGAAGTTTGTTGCCATACAATAATTACAGCCCATACTGGACCTCTGTGAGTATCTGTACTTTAAATAACAAACACCCGGTGTATAAGTGGATCGTAGATGAATGCGAAATCATTCTAGAGGCGATATGGGCTGAAAATGAGAATATCCAGTGACGTAAGAACCGTTGACAAATGAAACATTGTTATAGCTTAGAGCGTGTGAACCAGCACCTCGTAACCGCCGAAACTGGTCGGCTCCTCCGGTTCTATTGTCATGGGGCTCTGTGGAAAGTGGCTGAAGGACGAAGAAAGCAGGATTACGACACGTGCTGTCGGCTGCCCACGCCTTATCAGAGAGCGTGGACGTCAGAGAATCAACGGCTTCGTAAAATGGATTAGTAGCTATTGTGCCAAATCCGACGACGGATTACAGTTCTGGGGCTGGGGTAAATATTTTGGAGCACATTGTTGAACACATATATATGAATGTGGGGCTTCCAAGCAAACCTCCGGTCTGTAATTTAAAATAATTACGTGACCTGTTGTAATGTGGCAAATTTTTACGAGTTGTCACCTTGTATTGAAAGCGTAGCTTGCCTTAAGAGTCGGGAGGAGAGCGGATGGTTATCACGCTCGCACAACTGACTCTGGCTACTGGGCCAAGGGAGCCGTGTAATTGCTTAACACTGCGTGCAGTACTTTAAACATACCATTTACGAATCTGAAGAAGTGCTAATAGATATTAATCGACCTTTTTCATACTTAGTATACCAAATTCTATGCCTAACACAACCATACTGTTAAAATTTCAAAGCGTTGCTGCTGAGGTCGCAGGTTTGAATCCTGCCTCGGGCATGGATATGTGTGACCTCCTTAAGTTAGTTAGGTTCAAGTAGTTCTAAGTCTAGGGAACTGATGACCTCAGATGTTAAGTCCCATAGTGCTTAGAGCCATTTTAAAATTTCAAATCAATAACTTCATTACTTTAGGAGATATAAATTTTTACCTAAAACGCATAGTAACCGGGCTGGCATTGTGAAACTGAGTTAGGGACTGTAATGTGTTCATTTACAGTATCAATTGAAACTGCAACCGAGGGATAGGTTCATATAATATAATTTTCAGGCATTTTCCATAGTTTCATTAACACAGATTTCTGACGTAATTAAAAGTACTTCGGAGAATTGTTTTATCGTATTTTGGTTGTGTGAGTGTTTTGGAGAGATTGAGAGAGTGAATGGAGGGCATACATAAAGTGAGAATGTGAAATTTTGTTAAAACTGCGTAGACGTATGCGTGAGAAATTTCTGCGATAGGGGAATTTGTGACGTATGTCCGAGTGAGGTTGATTTTGCAATAGGCAGCCAGAAGGGGACTGAGTATTAAATTCATTAGTAAATTATTTTGTGGAAAGGAATCGTATTTTTTATCCATCAAATTTTAGTTTCGGAATTACGGGCTCTCTAGTCTAATTTACCTGTGGTAACCTGATTGGCTGACGTTAGAAATACCATGTGTATAGAAGTACTTGAGATGATGTGATCGGCTGGTTAATATACTAGACAATAGGAATTCAGCGTTTCTCGGGCATTTGAGTAGGGATTTGTGCCTCAGATCTATGAGTCGACATAGTGGCTTGGGAGCCGTCTTCTGGTAAACACTTACGTTAAAATTCGATGATAAAATTTATACCAAAATGAAGAAATCAGCGCGTTTGATCAGTTCTCGTGTCGTTGACTAAAAGTGACTACAGTATTGAGTAATTTGGTGAAATTTGAGCTTCGTGACAGGTTTATTTTCGAAGATTTCTGCACGTGAACATTCATGTCGTACATAAACTCCGCGTGGAATGTTTCGTGCAGGTTGCGAAACATTATGGCGAGCATTTCTTTACAAGAAGCCTACTGAACGGCTGAATGTGTTAACTCGTCAGCAGTCGTGGGTCAGTGACCGTTTTGAATGTTCAAAATATCGAGTCTGACTAAACAGCTTCTGGCTGCTTTCGGGTGTGAACCTGTAATAGAGACAGTCAGTAACATTGCATAGTTAATATCGGGATATTACGTATGGACTTGATAGCCATTTTCCGTGTCTTAAAGAGAATAAACCAACTTAAAGGAAATCATAGACACCTTTTCAAATGAGTCATGCAAGAATCCTGAACGTTCTATAGTTTAACTAACTTTCAGCTACTGTCCATATATTGGTGACGTGGCGTTTGCGTGTTAAGTATTTAGCCGGATTTTCGTCAAAGCTGTTTTTATCGGCTAATCCGGTATCTACCATCGCAGATGAAGGAGCAGACAATCTGAAACTTATCCAGGTAGATGGAATAATTCTTTAACAAAGAGTGAGACGCCAACCCGTCCCGCTGCACTGTTCGTAGACATCTGGTGCCATATAGCTTTATAAAGCTGCGAAGAACTGAGTTCATTTTACACGAAATAGCTGCTTTATTGCATTCCAGAGATTCATCAAATTGCTATTAAGCAAGTATTCGTAGTATTGATATTGATGTTTTGGTCTGCAGTCCGAAGACATATTTGTTGCAGCTCTCTATGCTAGTTTGTACTGATTCATGCCTATATCCATCTGAACCTGCTAACTATTGTCATGTCTTAGTCTCCTAAAGCTTTTGCAAAAAAAATTAAAAAAATGGTTCAAATGGCTCTGAGCACTATGGGACTTAACATCTGTGGTCATCTGTCCCCTAGGACTTAGAACTACTTAAACCTAACGAACCTAATGACATCACACACATCCATGCCCGAGGCAGGAATCGAACCTGCGACCGTAGTGGTCACGCGGTTCCAGACTGAAGCACTTAGAACCGCACGGCCACACCGGCCGGCAAAGTTTTTACACTCTACACAACTGCCACTGCACATTTTTCCGCAACCGAAACTGATATTCATCCAGAAAGGCATCTACCAATGCTTTTATTCCTCTGTGGAATATTCGTATAAATATTTTTCAACTATGAAATTAAATTTATGCTTAGGTGATCCATCTTTCAGCATTTGCTCTCTTTGGTATCGGGATTATTACAGTCTTCTCAAAGTACGAGGGTATTCACTTATCTCACATACGCTTCGCATCAGGTGCTTAGGTCACTCGGTGCTCTGTCAAAACCTTCTCGCTTCCTTGTATCAGCGACCTCATATTCGTTAGCTTCTTCTTCCATTTTAATAATACTGGCTCGAAGTTTCCTTTAAACAGGCGCTCTACACAAGGTGAATCCGTGTCCTACCAACAGCATTTTAGAGATGGATCAGGGATAATTCCTGAGTATTTTGATGTAAGGACCCACGGTTTACAGCGACTATGCTGAATAAGTACGTTTCGTTTCATGTCCTACCCCTTTCTGTTTGTATGTGAGTTACATTGAAAAATATATGCATAACTCTGGAAATGTCGACGCCCTGTGGTTTGAGTTTTGTATAATGCTTTTTCCATTCACACATAGTGTTTGCTGTCGACAACAATAATGGCATTATCACTGTTCACCGTCTTGCACGCATTCAGTCTTGCGCTATTTTCTCTCGGGTTTGTTTTACCGCCAGGGTTACCTGTACGTTAATAGTAATACAGCGTAATACGGATAGGTTTCTACTGCAGACTCAACTGATATTTATACAGTGTATATGTGCATTGTGTGCAACTCTGTAAGCGACGTCAAGAATATCTCACTTCTTTTGTATGTAGACGTAGTTGCATTATTCTTATTTTGTGTTGCACGGTGCAGCGATTGGGTATTACAAAATTTTTCGTTATTTTCAGAGTATTTCCTCAGAAACAAAGATAATTAGAACAAAAATAAACGAATAAATGATGATTAATTTATTACTCACAGACAAGCCACCTGGAACCATGAAATATTTCCGAACCACCTCCGAAATTTCACGAGTTGTATTTGGCTTTACTTTGTACGTTTCTGTCATCCTTCCGGCGTCTCTTCTTCGTTTAATACTGACTCTCCGTCCTATCTCTTGACGTCCATATCAATGCATCTCTTTTCTCAAAATGTTACTGAAATTTTTCTGTATGAGGCGACTATATTCCCCACAGCAGGACCTGACACTTGCGAGAATCATCGCACAATCAGCTTAACACCTCATGCATCCAGATTGCTGACAAGAATAATATACAGAAGAAGGAGAGAAATTATGTGTTAGGTGACGACGAGTTTGGCTTTAGGAAAGTTAAAGGCACCAGAGAGATGATTCTGAGTTTGGGGTTGATAATGGAAGCTACTCTAAAAAACAATCAAGACACGTTCATAGGATTTTTCGACCTGGAAAAAGCGTTCGACAACGTAAAATGGTGCAACATGTTCGAAATTCGGGGAAAAATAGGACCAAGCTATAGGGAGAGACGGATAATATACAATATGTACAAGAGCAAAGAGGCAATAGGAGTGGGCGACCAAGAACAAAGTGCTCGGATTAAAAACGGTGTACACAGGGATGTAGTCTTTCGCTCCTACTATTCAATCTGTACATCGAAGAAGCAATGATGGAAATAAAAAAAAGACCAGGAGTGGAATTAAAATTTAAGGTGAAAGGATAGCAGTCATAAGATTTACTGACGACGTTGCTGAGTGAAAATGAAGAAGAATTAAATGATCTATGGAGTGGAATGAAGTCTAATGAGTGGAGAATGTGGACTGAGAGTAAATCGAAGAAAGATGAAAGTAATGAGAAGTAGCAGAAATGAGAACAACGAGAAACTTAACATCAGAACTGATTTTGACGAAGAAGATGAAGTTAGGAAATTGTGCTACCTAGGCAGTAAAATAACCAATGACCGACGGAGCAAGGAGAACATCAAAATCAGACTAGCACTAGAAAAAAGGGCATTCCTGGCCTAGAGGAGTCTGCTAGTATCAAACATAGGTTTTAATTTGAGGAAGAAATTTCTGAGAATGTACGTCTGGAGCACAGCGGTAGTGAAACATGGACTGTGGGAAAATCGGAATAAAAGAGAATCGAAGCATTTGAGGTGTGGTGCTACAGACGAATGTTGAAAATTAGGTGAACTGATAAGGTAATGGAGGAGGTTCCGCGCATAATCAGAGAGGAAAGGACGTGGAAAACACTGAGAAGGGCCAGGATGATAGTACATCAAGGAATGACTTCCATGATACTAGAGGGAGCTGTAGAGGGAAAAAGCTGTAGAGGAAGTCAGAGACTGAAATTCATCCAATAACTAATTGAGGACGTAGGCTGCATGTGCTACTCTGAGATGAAGAGGTTGGCAGAGAAGAGGAATTCGTGCTGGTCCTCATCAAACCGGTCAGAAGACTGACGACAGAAAAAAGTTCTCTGGTTCTCAAGTTGACTGAACGACTTCAGTAAGGACATGCGTTGCAACAACGGTGAGCAGACGGCTGGCTTGGGTTCCATAGAAGTAAATTTTAGCACTCCTGAGAGCTTACCACCTCGTCACATACAACTCATGTCTGCGTCACGACCTTCAATTCCGTGTATTTAGTTACGGCGATTCTTTGTTTCTCTTATCTTGCTTTTGAAGATAAACCTCCTGTTCTCTCTCGGATACCTTGTGTTTTGTTTAGCTTATGCCACCTCGAATCGTTCCGTACAGTGTTGTGTACTGTGTCGCCCACTATTTTAGCTCTCTCGCATTACATAATGTTCCATGAATGAATCCAATGCCGAACAATAAAGTCTGGTTTACCAACTTCTGTGCAGCTATAGTCACCGTTGAGTCCACGTCCTTTGTGTTCAGATATCTCAAGTTAAACCAATACGCTCTTAGAAAATGGGCCATACCCCCGAGGGTAGAACGTACTTCGTTTGAAGCCTTTCACAGTGGGGATGAACTCATATACGCTGCGTCTTGTTCTTGCATCTCAGTAGTCCTGCGAGAAGCGCTTCCGTAGCAGTGGTATGCACATGTAAATCCCATTTTAATAGGCTTCTCTACAATCTGCGTACAGCTAGTCTAGATTTTGTTAGTCTTGTCCTATGCTTCCACACAGTTACGGCACAACCTATTATGGAAGCAAGTATAGCTTCGTGACACACTCTGATAATATTTAATGGATGATGGAACTTGTTCCGGCCATTCGTAGAGATTTTGTTCGTATCTTTGGCAGACGACTTCAAAGTGTTTATGAATATTTTGTTTCTCATCAATATACAAGCCCACGTACCTTACTATGACAAAACTCTCAATTAGTCATTTATTTTTATAGTGGGTTTCTCCTTCCATCACAATTTCGCTCTGAACAGCATATGTACTGGTCGCTTCTGTAGCTACTTCAGGTTAGTCTTCGGAACATTATGTGTGAAATTGTGCTGTACCAACAGAACTGTTTTCTTTCCTAGCGAATTTGTGGAGAATTCGATGTAATCTTTTGTTTGGGGTTGCCCATATGTTTCCTGTTACTGAGTTTCCACGCCCACATGCCTGTACTTTGGGTCAAAAGCAGATCCCTGTAGCTAGATGTTTTGCATAATTCTCCTCCGACAGTTCAGTTTTGCTTTCCTTCCTGACTGCAACAAGTACGTAGCGTACTTTAACTGTGATGTGATGCCAGCTTTCAGCGTCTGATTTACAGCATCTTCGGTAGACTTCCTCTTCTTAAATTTGAGTTGACACTCGTTCACAACAAATAAGTTTCTATGGTTTGTAAGTAATTTCCCTTGTAACGTTAACTGAGTTTTCTGTCGGTGCTTGGCAGAACATGGCAATAATATTAATTGTACCTGATGGATTTAATAAGCACATCTGTCTGTAAGATTTCGTTACCTTCAGATCACTATCTTCTCCTTTTCTGAAAATGCTATTGCTGCTGTATTTTGTGTTTGAGATATCTTTCAGTTTGCAGTGCCGAAAGTCATGGAACAATAACTATACGTTCGCCGGTGGCTGTGACCAAGCAGTTCTAGTCGCTTCAGTCCGGAACCGCGCTGCTGCTACGGTCCCAAGTTCGAGTCCTGCTTGAGGCATGGATGTGTGTGATGTTCTTAGGTTAGTTAGGTTTATGTAGTTCTAAGTCTAGGGGACTGATGACCTCAGATGTTAAGTCTCATAGTGCTTAGAGCCATTTGGACCATTTTAACAATACGGTTGCTGACCGCTTGTAATGTCTCTATGTTTACTGATTCCAGACCTAACACATTCCACTTCTTTTCTGTTTCAGAACCATCAGCGATCTGTCTTACTTTCTGCAAAGCAATAGCACTACGCATAGCTAGAATCTGACCTATTCCGTTGTTGCGTATTTTGTATATTGTAATACTGAAAGAACACCCTAACATTTAAACCGTTATGGTTGTATTATGTAAGAATTACGTCGCGTGGATGTATCATTGCGGCCACGGGAGCCTGGAATCAAATGCTATGCAGAAATACGTCAAAACCACCTGTTTGTATTGGACATTACAGTCCGTTTCCTTTCTTCTGCTGAAAACTTTGTCGAGTGAGATTTGCAGCTGAGCCGTGTTAGCATGGATATTATCCAGTTTCAACTGAATTCGGTCCACCTAATTTGGAACCAGGAATGTAATATGATCTGCTTTCAGTTACAGATTCCTTGCAAGTTGATACATATTGCCACAGTCAATTATTACGTTACCTTTGCTGTGTGGCATCTGGAGAGGACCTGGCGACACTGCCAGTTACAGATTAATAACACGATGCTAAGACAAAAACACTAAAACTAGGTTTTAAACTGAAATGTATTGCCAGAGACAGAAGATAATTGATTAGTTATGAATTGCAGATTACAAGTGAGGAAACTTGAGAAAGATAGGAGATTAAGGTGGTGGATATGGATATGTTGAAGGAACGGAAATTGTTCAGAATGCCAACAGGAAGTATTAGGCAGCTTTTGACTGAAAGGGAATGCGAACACAATTGAAGACGAATGGTTGGCTTTCAGATATGAAATAGTGACCGCAGCTGAGGATTAAATTGGAAAAAAGACAAGATCTAGTAGAAATCGTTGGATGACACGGGAAATATTGATTTTAACTGACGAAAAGAGAATATACCGTAATTCAACATATGAAGCAAACGAAGGAAGAATACGTTCAAAATATGAATCTAACAGAAAAAGTAAAATGATTCTGCAGGAGTAGCTAGAGGACAAAGCAAAGTGTGTGGAAACATACAAGGCTAAGATAAGGATACATTCCGCCTTTAGAAAACTTAAGGATTCACTTGGAGCAAAGGGTTATCTGTGAATATTAACAGTTCCGGTGGCAAGCGAATGCTAAGCAGAAGAGGGAAAGTTGAAATGTTGCTGGTGGTGGATGGTAGGACTGTATAGATTCATCGTATGAGGGACACTAACCTGAAGGCACTGTTATAGAAAGGCAAGCGGAAATAAATGACGCTGAAATTTGCCAAACCGCTAAAAGACCTAAATCGAAATAAAGCCCCTGGAGTAAACGACATTCCCTAAAAAATTCTCATATCCTTGGGAAAACTATTCTATATGTTGGACAAGAAATCGATGGTAGGCAATGAAAACCTCGCAACTCAATCTGTGTGTCATAACCTCGTGATATCGGAAACCAGTAAGTGTATTACCAAAGATAGATTAGAAAGATATGCGATATCTCTTTCTGTCAACAACTAGGTTTCAACTATATAATTACACATGTGGCAACATTGTCTGTATCACTTTATATATATTTTTAAGGAACCGATTGTACTTCTGCTGTAAAATGGAGTTACCAGGTTTCCATTGGTTACCATCGATCTATGAGGCAAGGAAAGTACCCTCAGATTTCAAGGACGCAATAATTTCAATTCCAAAGAAAGCAGGTGCTTACAGGGATGGCTGTTACCGAACTTTCAGTTTAATAAGTCATGAAATAATCTTAACCATGTTGAGGACCTTAGTTGACGTTAATAATACCGATTAATAAAACCACCCCAGGTGTATTATTGCACATTTATTGAGTCACGATCGATTTCGTTCGTTGAACATTTTCTGGTTGCTAAGTTGCGCTTAAGTCATGACGTAAATGTTCTTGTTGACGTAGGTAATGCTAAAGACCTAATCCGAAAAACACTGATCATAATCATTCTAGCAACCACCTGGCCAAAGTATGGCCTTCAACACGATGCTCCGTACAGCAGAGGGAAGAGTACTGTATGTGCGGGTCGTAACACAACAAATGTGTAATAATAACGCTGAGATGGTTTTTATTATTTGTTAATCATAATTGAAGGTCACAAAGTACTGATATGAATTACTTGCTGAAAAAAGTGATGAAGCCAGCCTCGGTGAAAATCAGTTTGGGTTCTGGAAAAATGTTGGAACACGCGGGGCAATCCAAACGCAACGATTTAACTTAGAAGATAGGTGAATGAAAGGCAAAACCACGTATATAGCTTTTGTAGCCACGGGACTGCGGTGTTTATAATTTCTAAGACAGCAACGATGAAGTGGGACCTGAGTTTCTCCTGGCGTATACAACTTTCAAATAACTTCCGAGAATTCAGCAAGGTAACACTTTCAGCGACCGCCGATATTTTAGTGGGAGAACACTCCGCCATTTTCAAGGCAAACTGCAACGGACAGGCGGCGTACATGCAAATTTAAAACCTCGGTTCTCGGACAGAAGCAGGAAAGATAACACACACACTGAACACTAGTGCTACCAAAGATGGCCAAAGTCAGAACTATCGATAGTGAGAATATGAATTCGCAGGTGAGGTAGCATTGACTCTGTCCCTCTGTTTATTGACAAGAGAGAGAGCCGGATTCCAAACAGAGTTTAAACAGAAACCTCCATCCCTGTTAACGAGGTTACTCGCTAATTTAATCTCAACTGCCTCCCTAATAACACTGTCCCAATAACTGGACGTGCATGCCAATATCTCTGTGTTATTATATAACATGGGGTAACCAGTATCCAAGCAATGTTCGGTAATAGCAGATCTACTTGGCTGCTGTAATTGTGTGTGCCGTTATTGCTAAGTGCATTGGTCCTCTACTTTCCTGGTAGTTTGACCAAAATATGCCATGACGCAGATACAAGGAATACGGTATACACCCGCCTTACGAAGTCAAAGATCATCCTTAACGGAACTCAAAAGTGCTTTAATTTTGGATGGCGGTCAGAAAACACATTTCACATCGTATTTCCGTAAAATACGACCGATCTTGTTGGACGTGTTTCCAACGTAAGGCAAAAAGGCAGTAGACTTAGGTGTTGACTCAGACTTGTCATCAGTCACCCGATGTACAGTTGGTCGATAGCGCACCGCACGTTCAATCTGTCTATCACTATAACCATTTTGACGAAATGCAACTTCAAGATCGGACGGCTCAGCTGGCAAAGTCTCAGCGTCAGAAACGACGTGTGCCCTGTGTACCAAGGTACGAAGTACCCCTTCGCGCTGAGCCGAATGGTGACAACTGTTAGTTTGTAAGTACAAGTCGGTGTGAGTACGTTTCCTGTAGACTGCATGTCCCAATGATAAATCATCCTTCCTCCTAACCAACACGTCGAGAAAGGGAAGGCAACCATCCTCTTCCACATCCATTGTCAAACGAATGTTCGGGTGGATCGAGTTAAAATGTTCTAGAAAGGCATTCAAATTCTCCCTACCGTGAGGCCAAACAACGAAGATATCGTCAACGTATCTAAAGAAACAGGCGGGTTTTAAAGGCGTCGACTCCAATGCACGTTCCTCGAAGTCTTCCATAAACAAATTTGCGATCACAGGAGACAACGGACTGCCCATCGCAACTCCATCTGTCTGCTCGTAATACTGGTCATTAAATGAAAAGTAAGTGGACGTCAACACATGCCGAAAGAGATTAGTTAATTCAGCATGAAACCTGGCCTCAATTAACCGTAACGAACCAGACAGAGTGACACGAGTGAAGAGAGAGACCACATCGAAACTCACTAAAATATCAGAGTCATTCAACCGCAGTCCCCCCAAACGACGTAAAAAATCAGCTGAGTTCCTGATATGATGTTCACACCGACCTACTTGTGGACTCAACAGAGAAGCAAGATGCTTGGCTACACGATAAGTCGGAGCGCCGATGTTACTCACTATAGGACTGATAGGAACCGCTTCCTCGTGAACCTTCGGAAGGCCATATAACCTAGGGGGAACAGCACTATAGGCGTTAAGACTCTTGATAGTGTCCTGCCACAAACCACTTTTCTTCAGGAGGCTGTTGGTCTTTCTCTCAACACTTTTTGTAGGGGTCAGCATCGATTCTGCGATTCACTGAATCAGATAGTAAACGTTGCATCTTTTGTACATAATCATGTTTATTTAAAACAACGGTGACATTGCCCTTGTCCGCAGGTAAAATAACAATATCAGGATCAACTTTGAGAGAGCGTAAAGCAGCCCTCTCTGCTGCTGTTACATTACTCTTGGGTGGACGAGCCCTAGTCAAAACACGGCATGCCTCTCTGCTAACCTCCTCTGGAGCGTCAGGAGGTAGTTTACAATCTGGCTGTTCAATTGAACTAATAAAATTAAGTACCGGCAAACTCTTCGGAGTGGGTGCAAAATGTAAACCCTTCCCTAGCACGGATAAAGTTGCATCGTCAAAAGATTTCTCTGTGAGATTTATCACAGAACGTCGAGATATAACACCCGACTCCGCGCGATGAAAATGTTCAAACTTTGCCAAATGCCGGGAAGTGACGGAGTTGTAGTCCCAGACAGCTTGAGTGCATGAGGCACCGTCCAACCAATCCCAAGTGAAATCAGACACTTCAGATGCAACCATTAAAAGAAAACGATACAATTCTTTGGAAACAGAATCCAAACGTCGACGAGTAAAACGAATCCTTTGGCGAACAAGAGCCAAGCCAGCACGTTACTTGATGCGATTGGCGGTAGGAGAATTAATATGGTGCACAACTATGGCAAATGTTGGGACATCATTTTCATCACGACACCTCAATAAAAACAACAAAGCGCATTGCAGCCTAACTCGACAGCTACGAAGTTTGTCCAACTTACGTAAACACCGATACATTTCCTCCCCGTAGAGGTAAACAATGTGAGACCTGAGTTTCTCCTGGCGTATACAACTTTCAAATAACTTCCGGGAATTCAGCCAGGTATATCGGCGGGAGAACACCCCGCCATTTTCAAGGCAAACTGCAACGGACAGGAGGCGTACATGTAAATTCAGAACCTCGGTTCTCGGACTTAAGCATGAAAGATAACACACACACTGAACACTAGTGCCACCAAAGATGACCAAAGTCAGAACTATCGATAGTGAGACTATGAATTCGCAGGTAAGGTAGCATTGACTCTGTCCGTCTGTTTTTTGACAAGGGAGAGAGCCGGATTCCAAACAGAGTTTAAACGGAAACCTCCTTGCCTGTTAACGAGGTTGCTCGCTAATTTAATTTCAACTGCCTCCCTAATAACACTGTCCCAATAGCTGGACGTGCATGCCAATATCTCGGTGTTATTATATAATATGGGGTGACCAGCATCCAAGCAATGTTCGGCAATAGCAGATATACTTGGCTGCTGTAATAGTGTGTGCCGTTTATGCTAAGTACATCGGTCCTTCACGGTCCTGATAGTTTGACCAATATATGCCATGCCTCAGCTACAAGGAATACGGTACACACCCGCCTTACGCAGTCCAAGATCATCCTTAACGGAACTCAAAAGTGCTCTAATTTTAGATGGAGGCCGGAAAACACATTTCACATCGTATTTCCGTAAAATACGACCGATCTTGTTGGACGTGTTTCCTACGTAAGGCAAGAAGGCAGCAGACTCAGGTGTTGACTCAGAATTATTATCAAGCACCCGATGTACGGTTGGTACCAAATTACAAGTAGAAGGTGAAACTGGTGCCAACCTATTTTGCCCTTTCCACAATCCTAATTACCTGTTCTGCCTAGCGGGTTTAGCGGGTGTATCAAAAGGGAGCACTGTAGCTGTCACGGGTGGTGCGATATCTCCTACCGGCGCCTGAAATACTTGTTTGCGGAGGCAAACCAACCGTATGTGAGCCTCCTGGCTACAGGTCGCACAATTTCGCGGCTGACCGTCGTACATAACAATGGCCCGCCCTCCACCAATCATGGCACGTGCTTTGACCTGAAGCATGCTCTTCAAGCCGTGGTAGGCCTTGAAGGTCTGCTACTTTTCTGCCGTGTCACTGACATTTCCGTAAGACTGAAAGGCAGATATGACCACGTGTTGCTGCACCTCGAAAGGAGGTTCAAAACACGCAGGGTGCAGAGGCCGAACTATGCGTGATCAACCGAAACAGCTCAACGTATCATCCAGCCCATGGATGATACGTCGCACAACATCAGCGCAAATTTCTTCAGTCCGCAGTTTAATGCACACGACGCTACTCGTGATGGTGAAAGTGAATTCCTAGAACATCTTGCGATGCGAGTTGAAGTTCGACACGGTTTTCGTGCGTTCGAGGTCATGCATGTTCCGGTTGAAAGGCAATGTTTATATAGTCGTACGGGGGTAAGGTAACGCCACTGCATATCAGAACTGCGCGCTAACGTGTGAACTACAACACGCCAGCGGAGCGCTGCTCGCAGTTCGAGCACGTCCGCATGGTGTCATGGCTGTGAGCTGACGCATACTAAGGCAGTTACGTTAACCACTGCTCCATCCGGACACCATGTTTACCGCAAATGCGCCGACTATCTCAACACGCTCCCTGGTCAACTCATATCCCCACCTTGCGCCACCTAACCACACCCCCCGTCCATGTCATCCATGCTCGGTGACTTTGGATTCCCGCCGGAGGTCGAACGAAATGTGCATCAACATTGAAGATTGTGGATTCATTGCCCATCTAGGCGAATCAATTACATGAATGCTTGGTGTCTATTCTTTCGGACATTTCATTCGCACGTGGACTCGTTAGAGCGATATTTTCACTTATATACGTTTATTTTGGATGAGCTTTTCTCTTGACTGTAGCGGTTTTATTTCTATCATTTGCCTTTAGATATCCTGTCAGCCCGAGTGGAAAGACTCCGCCGCTGAACGCTATAAAAAGAAAAGATCGTAAACCTACCAAAGGTAGGAAAATATTTTCTCACCATTTTTTGGAAGAAGACATTGACCAAATATCAGTTTCATCAACACGTATTAAGGAGAATGATGGTTTACCAAAACCGCCTTTTCGTATAGTTTACCTCACATCTGATTTACATTAACGAGGCAAAATGCGTCGTATTTTGGACCAAATGTACATTTAAGACCAGATAAAAGTCTGGAAATGCACTCCTGTCGTTGTGTTACTCACGAAAACACTGTCGCACTTTCTGCTTAAAACGACTGTTGCGTGAACACGGCAGTAATTAAAAACTGGAGAAATTGTAAACAGCAGTCTGCTAATGACATGGGGCAACTAGCATAGCAGTACCGGCTTCAGAGCAACGCACAGCGCAAGTCTGTAGCTCCAGCTCCTCTCTTTACACCACTACATCTACCACGCTTTGTAAATCGTGGGTTACTGCGCTACTTGTCAGGTATGGAGATGTTATTCACATTAGTATTCTTTGGGATTACTTACATTTAATAGGAGTGTAATGTTCTTTATCCACATTAAATAAATATCGATATTAAGAAAAGATATCTGTATGGTACGAAAATTGGCAGTTAACCCTAAACAATAAAGAGTGTGAGATCATCGACATCAGTGCTAAAAGGAATCCATTAAGCTTCGATTACATGAGAAATCAATCATATCTAAAGGTCGTAAATTCAACCAAATAGTTAAGAGTTACAGTTACGAACAACTTACATAGGAAAGAATATCGAGAAAATTTTGTGGAAAAGGCGATCCATAGTTTGCGTTTTGTTGGCCGAACACTTAGAAGATGCAACAGATCTACTAAAGAGACTGACTACACTACGCTTTCCTTCCTGTTTTAGAGTACTCTTGCGCAGAGAGGAATTCTTACTATATAGGGAAAGTTGAAAGAAGGGCAGCACGTTTTGTATGATCGGGAAATAAGGGAGAGAGTTTCACTGCCATGATACAGGATTTGCGGTAGCATGATACACATTTTTTAGCTGAAAATGGTAAAATTGTCAAAGCTGGTTGCTCCGTCCGTATTCTCCATAATACTGAAAAATACAGTACTGATAAACTGGAAGTGGATGTAGGAAGACTGAAACATGCGGGCATTTCAGTAGATCTACGAAACGAAGAGAGTAAACACGGATTTAGAAAACATTGTTTTTGTTAAACACAGCTGACTCTCTACTCACACCAAGTGCTGACAGCCATTGACAAGAGATTTCAAATTGATTCTATGTTTCTAGATTTCCATAAGGCTATTGACACTGTACCACACAAGCTGCTTGTAGTGAAATTGCGTGCTTATGGAATATCGTTTCAGTTATGTGACTAGATTCGTGATTTCCTGTCAGAGAGGTCACAGTTCGTAGTAAATGATGTAAAGTCACGCAGTAAAACAGAAGTGATTTCTGGCGTTCCGTAAGATAGTGGTACATGCCTTTTGCTGTTCCTTACCTATATAAACGATTTAGGAGACAATCTGAGCAGCCGTCTCGCAGCTTGTTTGGAGATGATACTGTCGTTTACCATCTAGTAAACCCATCAACAGATCAAAACAGATTACGAAACTATTTAGAAAATATAGCTGTATGGTGCAAAAACTGGCAATTGACCCTACATAATGTAAAGTGTGATGTCGACCACGTGGGTGCTAAAAGGAATCCGTTAAACTTCGGTTACACGATAAATCAGTCAAATCTAAAATTCGTAAATTCAACTAAATACCTAGGAATTACAATTACGAACAAATTACATTGTAGAGAACACATAGAAAATGTTGAGTGGAAGGAATCCCAAACACTGAGTTTTGTTGGCAGAACACTTAGAAAAAGTAAGACATCTGCTAAAGAGACTGTCTACACTACGCTTGCCCGTCCTCTTTTGGAGTACCGCTCCGAGGTGTGGGATCCTTAGCAGACGGGATTAACAGAATACAACTAGAAAGTTGTAAGGATGGCAGCAGATTTAGTATTATCGCGAAATAAGTGAGAGACTGTGACGAACATAATATGGAATTTGGGGTGGACGTCATTAAAAAAGGATGATGTTTCCCGTTGCTGCGGGACCATCTCACGAAATTTCAGTCGCCTACTTTATATTCCCCGAATGCAAAAATATTTTATTGACGCCTGCCTACAAGGGGAGAAACGATCATCGTAATAAAATAAGGGAAGTCAGCGTTTGCACGGAAAGATATAGGTAATCGTTTCTTACGCGCTCTGTTCGAGAGTGGAGTAATAGAGAATTATTTTGAAGGTGGTTCGATGAACCCTCTGCCAGGTACTTAAGTGTGATTTACGGAGTATCCATGTAGATATAGATGTTGAAGAACTTTACTTTAGAAAACACAAGTTGTAATTTTTGAGATATATGTCGGCGATCTATTTAAAAAACAGACATCACGTCTTAATTATCTCCCTGCTTACATTTTAGATATTTCTTTCAATGTAAATAATCAGTTGGTTAATTATCCACCGAAACACAATCGAAAATAAACTTCTGTATGTGAAGAAATATTACTTTTAATATTACAAGTTACTACGTAAAATTTAATACCATGCTACGTATTAAAAACTTTAGGCAATCTAATTACTTATAAGGTGATTATAGCGAGGCCCAAAGATAACAGACTACAATATTCGGTACATTTCAAGATATTCATTTTGTTTCAGTATGCAGTAACAATCGCCTCTGTAGCTTTGGTTTAGCTTCGGGTTCCTTGCCACGGTAGATGGCCGAGGACTGAGTTGAATACAGAACCTAAAATTTCTCTGGTGCGCAAATAACAGCTTGCCATATGTCTGCGTTGTGTGTGCAACAAAAGAAACAAAGGAACAACATTATGTATTTTGATATCAAGTACTATTACTACGATAAAATAATTAACTTTATTACATAATATGTAATATTTCGCAGTTTACCCAGTATCCAGTGGATGGCAAAGTCTTCAGTGCTACAGCACAACACTACACATACCATAAATTTAAATTAGTCCACGGAATTTCTTTCATTTTACTTAATTGGATGATACTATTACCATTGTATAACACATTTTACTTCTTGTCTGCCCTCTGGACAATATTATGGTTTTTGTCTTATTGTGGTTTCGGGGAATAAGGACTTGAAAATAATAGCTTAGGGGGTTTATTATCCATGAAGGATGCATAATTTTGAAACCTTGGAAAGACAAATTTTTCACTCAAGGATATCTTTTGAAGGATATTTTTTGATCGTTTTCTTCTCTATTCATGTACGGTGGTGTCTCTACAGGGACCAACAATAATTAGTCTACATGCTACACCACCACAGCATTTCCAGTACTACAGTGTCGTGGTGAAAACGTTCTCCTTGTTCATCGCTTGCATCCACACGTTCTGAGCAAAAAGTCAAGATGGTAGTCAAGGAAATGTAGCTTTGGTAACATACGACACTTCATACATTGCAAAAATCTTACCGTGCTATTTCCAGTCTCTTTGTAGTCATCAGATTTGTGATTTCGAGGGAGGTGCTCACACACTGATTTGAAAGTATTCCGTGCATCTTTTTCAGTTTCACTTAAGGTGTCGGTGAAATCTGCGTCTTGCATAAGCTGTCGTGTTTTGGGGCCAGCAAATACTCACTCTTTAATGTTTGCACCGCTGATATTGGGAAACTTTGCTTTTGGGTGTGCGAAAGCTTCCATTCTCTGTGCAGTGTTTTCTCAGATTTCTCCATTAATCCCATTTTTATGTACAGGGGAAGGAGATACAGACCTACGGGGTTTACTGACTGTTCATAGATCCCCTCATTTTAACTGGAATGTAAGCGTTCCACTTAGGCCACTCTTTGCGTACATAACTTGCTTTCCTGTTACAACTCGCTTAGGAAGCAGCGGTACGTCGTATAACCTGCTTGCATACCAATCAATAGCCCTGCTACTGTCAGATCTCCGCAGAGTTTCCAGTTATATATATCATAGTGTAAGTAATTAACCACTTCACGCACTGTTGCGTAAATTTGTTTCTTGTTAACCGAGTATGCTACTGGAAATGAGCGATGTTTATTACTGTTACGGAGGAGGAACCTCTAAACTTCATTTCGAGGAATCAACAGTCTCTCTTATTCAGGACTGTGAACATGACACAGGGCTCCATATAAGCCACTGATGTCACTACAATACACAAACTCTTTGCCGTAAAAGTGAAAGGTTTCAAACTCACTCTGGCGCCACGTACAAGATGTCATTTTAACACCCTCAGCAACCAAACTCCATTCTGGCATTTGCGAAGCTAGTAACTCAGATTGTGCCTGTGACAGATTCAAGTCCCTGTAGAGATCGTTAAGGTCCGCCTGCGTAGAGATGAGGTGATGCTGATTGTATTTGCAAATGCTCCTCATATTGATTAACACGTCCTGTGTTGATTTTTGCTGCTGTTTCGTTTCCACTGCTGTCGGATAGCACCTATTTAAGCCGTTCATTAATTGTATAATGACTTGGTAGCTTAGGACATGGAGAAGCATCATAAGAAATTGGCCGCATGGGTGAAGGCAGGTTTGTATATTTAAAATGTTTTGATTTTTCAGAAAACCTTTTCAGTCTAGTCAAGCAAAAATAACGACCAGTGTTATGCTCCCCCTGTTCGCACCACACCAATGAAAACATAAATGGCATTGATACACGAGCACACTGCAGCCCCTTACGCTAGTTCATTGCTCATGTGCCATAACAATCATGCTCTCCAGACAGGATAAATCTTGAGTGCTTTCTTAGCAACAGGAGTAAGTTTATGTTTCCTGGTTTTGACTGTATATTCCCCACATAACAAACAAACCTTACTGGGTATATTTACACATCGTCAGAACCAGGGCTTCCCAAACTGTATTAAACGGAACATTGCCATTCTGCTGGAAGTGAAAATGTGTTTCGCCAGAAACAACTAATAACTTGGCGGGATTTTTGGCATCTTTGACGATACTATTTTTTTATTTTACTATTTCTGTGCCACAAGTTATTATTTAAAATTAAAGCAATTACACAATACAACAAGTTTTTCTCATTTTCTAAATAATTTATTCCTAGAAGAATTTCTTTGCTTGTAATGCGTAAAAGGTGATGGGTAGGAATTGCTACTCAGTTCGTATATCTCGTTTTTATATCAAGGAAAAAAAAATTATTATTATATGATGGTGAACCATGGACCTTGCCGTTGGTGGGGAGGCTTGTGTGCCTCAGCGATACAGATAGCCGCACCGTAGGAGAAACCACAACGGAGGGGTATCTTTTGAGAGGCCAGACAAACATGTGGTTCCTGAAGATCGGCAGAAGCCTCTTCAGTAGTTGCAGGGGCAACAGTCTGGATGATTGACTGAGCTGGCCCAGCAACACTAACCAAAACGGCCTTGCTGTGCTGATACTACGAACGGGTGAAAGCAAGAGGAAAGTACAGCCGTAATTTTTCCGGAGGGCATGCAGCTTTACTGCATGATTAAATGATGATGGCGTCCTCTTGGGTAAAATATACTTGAGGGCGGGGTTTACTCAGGAGGACGTCGTAATCAGGAGAAAGGAACTGGTGTACTACAGATCGGAGCGTGGAATGTTAGATCCCTTATCGAGCACGTAGGATAGAAAATATAAAAAGGGAAATTGATAGGTTAAAGTTAGATATAGCGGGAATTAGTGAAGTTCGGAGGCAGGAGGAACAAGACTTCTGGTCAGGTGTATACTGGGTTATAAATTAAATTTCAAATATGGGTAATGCAGAAGTTTAAGAATGAATAAAAAAAATAGAAGTGCGGGTAAGAAACTACAAACAGCATAGTGAACGCACTATTGTGGCCAAGATAGAGACGAAGCCCATGCCTACCACAGTAGTACAAGTTTACATGCAAACTAGATTCGCAGATGACGAAGAGATTGATGAAATGTATGATGAGATAAAATAAATTATTCAGATAATGTAGGGAGACGAAAATTTAATAGTCATGGGTGACTGGAATTCGACAGTAGGAGAAGGAAGAGAAGGAAATGCAGTAGGTGAATATGGAATGGGGGTAAGGAATGAAAGAGGAAGCCACCTAGTAGAATTTTGCACAGAGCATAAATCAATCATAGCTAACACTTGGTTCAAGTATCATGAAAGAAGGTTGTATACACAGAAGAGGCCTGGAGATACTGGAAGGTTTCAGATACATTGTATAATGGCAAGACTGAGATTTAGGAACCAGGTTCTAAACTGTAAAACGTTTCCAGGGGCAGATGTGGACTCTGACCACATTCTATTGGTTATGAACTGTAGATTAAAACTGAAGAAACGGCAAAAAAGTGGGAATTTAAGGAGATGGAACCCGGATAAGCTGACGGAACCAGAGGTTGTGGAAAGTTTCAGGGAGAGCATTAGAGACCGATTGACAAGAATCGGGGAAAGAAATACCGAGATGAAAAGGTTTGGGAGATGAAATGGTGAAGGCAGCAGAGGATCAAGTAGGTAATAAGACGAGGGCTAGTAGAAATCCTTGTGCAACTGAAGAAATATTGAATTTAATTGATCAAATGAAAAAATATAAAAATGTAGTACATTAAGCAGGCGAAAATGAATACAAACGTCTCAAAAATGAGATCGACAGGAAGTGCTAAATGGCTATGCAGGGATGGCTAGAGGACAAATGCAAGGATGTAGAGGCATATATCACTAGGGGTAAGATAGTTTCTGCCTACAGAAAAATTAAAGAGACTTTCGGAGAAATGAGAACAACTTGTATGTATATCAAGAGCCCAGATGGAAACCTAGTTCTAAGCAAAGAATGGAAAGCAGAAAGGTGGAACCAGTATATAGAGCTTCTATACAAGGGCGATGTTCTCGAGGACAATATTATGGAAGGGGGAGAGGATGCAGATGAAGATGAAATGGGAGATATGATAATGCGTGAAGAGTTTGACAGAGCACTGAAAGATCTAAGTCGAAACAAGGCCCAGGGAGTAGACAACATACCCTTACAACTACTGATAGCCTAGGGAGAGCCGGCCCTGACAAAATTATACCATCTGGTGAGTAAGATATAGAAGACAGAAGAATACAATAATTCCAATCCCAAAGAAAGCAGGTGTTAACAAGTGTGGATATTACCGAACTATCAGTTTAATAAGTCACGGCTGCGAAATACTAAGACGAATTCTTTACAGACAAATGCAAAAACTGGTAGAAGCTCACCTCGGGGAAGATCAGTTTGGATTCCGCAGAAATGTTGGAACACGTGGGGCAATACTGACCCTACGACTTATCTTAGAAGATAGATTAAGGAAAGGCAAACCTACGTATGTAGCATTTGTAGACTTAGAGAAAGCTTTAGACAATGTTTACTGGAATACTCTCAAATTCTGAAGGTGGCAGGGTTAAAATGCAGCGAGCGAAAGGCTATTTACAATTTGTACAGAAAGCAGATGGCAGTTATAAGAGTCGGGGGACATGAAAGGGAAGCAGTGGTTGGGAAGGGAGTGAGACAGGGTTGTAGCCTCTCCCCGATGTTATTCAACCTGTATATTGAGCAAGCAGTTAAGGAAGCAAAAGAAAAAAACGTTGAGGTTCGCCGATGACTTTGTAATTCTGTTAGAGACAGCAAAGGACCTGGAAGAGCAGTTGAACGGAATGGACAGTGTCTTGAAAGGGGGATATAAGATGAACATCAACAAAAGCAAGAAGAGGATAGCGGAATGTAGTCGATTTAAATCAGGTGACGCTGAGATTAGGAAATGAGACACTTAAAGTAGTAAATGAATTTTGCTATTTGGGGAGCAAAATAACTGATGATGGTCGAAGTGGAGAGGACATAAAATGTAGGCTGGCAATGGCAAGGAAAGAATTTCTAAAGAAGAGAAATTTGTTAGCATCGAGTATAGATTTAAATGACAGGAAGTCGTTTGTGAAAGTATGTGTGTAGTGTGTAGCCATGTATGGAAGTGAAACATGGACGGTAAATAGTTTAGACAAGAAGAGATTAGAAGCTTTCAAAATATGGCGCTACGGAAGAATGCTGAAGATTAGATGGGTAGACCACATAATTAATGCGGAGGTATTGAACAGAATTGGGAGAAGCGAAATTTGTGGCACAACTTGACTAGAAGAAGGGATAGGTTGGTGGGACATGTTCTGAGGCATCAAGGAATCACCTATTTAGTACTGGAGGGCAGCGTGGAGGGTAAAAATCGTAGAGGGAGACCAAGAGATTCAGAAGGATGTAGGTTGCAGAAGGTACTGGGAGATGAAGAAGCTTGCACTGGATAGAGTAGCATGGAGAGCTGCATCAAACCAGTCTCTGTACTGAAGACCACAAGAACAGTGGCGATCTTTAGACTACTAATAGATATAAAAATTAATTTGCAATATGAATGTAAAATGACTCTTTCCACACCATGACAGTTTATTGTGCAAAATGATCCATGTAACATGAAAGTAACTAACTAACTAACCTTCAAAATAATCCATGTGTTCCACGCGATACCAGGTTTCGCAAAGTCTTGCGTCACAGGAATAATTTGAGGACCTCTTGTCTAGACACTTCGTACAGAAGTTTGTGAGAGAATATACTCGTAGATCACAAGCTACACGTAGGCAAAACGCACGCTAAGATACACTGGTGTCCAAAATTAAAGCAACAAATGGCTATTTCTCCGTCCTGTGTCTAAGTCACGATATAATCATACCCACTGTCAAGAGACGTCCGTACGATCGTGTTCTGCACGGAAGATGGTATTCCGGTCAACGGACAACCACGCCTGAGATGATGACAGGACACCCATCAAGCATGGTATTTCTCGGGTAGTCCTACATCCGCAGTCACTGTGTACCCCTACAGTCGGTGCAGTATGGCACAGAAAAGACGCCTACCAATCTCTCTACAGGGAAGAGATTGATTCATAATGGTTCAAATGGCTCTGAGCACCATTGGACTTAACTTCTGAGGTCATCAGTCCTCTAGAACTTAGAACTACTTAGTCCTAACTAACCTAAGGACATCACACACATCCATGCCCGAAGCAGGATTCGAACCTGCGACCGTAACGGTGGCGCGGGTCCAGAACTTTAGCGTCTAGAACCTCTCGGTCACCCAGGCCGGCGAAGAGATTGGTTCTCCGATGTGGTGACAGTTTGTAGAGACCGAAACTGTACCCCAAAGACCAGGACAGGGCCGACCACTTGGGACATAAGAAAGAGGGAACTGTTATTTGCCTGTAAGGGCGCAACAGTACCTCCTCAGCACAGCACAGCAACTGGCACATGACCACGCAGCATCAAATGTTCAAATGTGTGTGAATTCCTAAGGAACCAAACTGCTTAGGTCATCGGTCCCTAGACTTACACACAATTTAAACTAACTTTTGCTAACAAGAAAACACACACCAATGCCCGAGGGAGGACTCGAATCTCCGACTTGAGGGGCCGCGCAGTCCGTGACATGACGCCGCAAACCGCGCGGCCACTCCGCGGGGCCCTCGCATCATCCACTACACGTGTTGTATCAAGGTAAACGGTGTACAGAACGATTCGGCAGAGTGGCCTTTACTGTCGGAGACTTGCTGTGTGTGTACCTCTGGCGTCTCTACACAGAAGGGAAAGCCGAGAGTGGAGTCGTCAACATGCCACCTGGACGATCGAACAGTGTGACAAGGTTCCACTCGCAGATGGTCTGGAGCATAATTCTCGATGGATTCACCTCTGGGGGGAACGTGGAACACGATTTAGGGACCCAAACATTGCGAAAAGAGACCGGTATCGAGAGGATCCCTAATGGTGTGGGCAGGGATCATGGTGATCACCATAACAGCTCTTCGTGAAGTTGTATGGGTGGACTGGCAAGGTTTAACTGCTGTCAGGTATCGTGACGAGATCTTGAGACCTCATGTGCGGTTGTTAGGAGGTGCTGTGGGGCCAGACTTCGTACTCATGGACAACAATGCTCGACGTCATGGAGCATGGGTGGGTGATGTTTTCATGGAAACGAGAGGTATTGCGTGCATAGCGTGGCCTCCTCGCTCTTCCGATTTCAATCCCACAGAGGATGTCTGGCATGCGCTGCGGAGACGAGTTGCATCACGTCAGCACCAACTAACCATCCCCCAAGACCAGCGAGCAGCTCTGCAGGAATAATGGGCGTTATTGCCTCAACATGAGATTGATGACAGAATTCACTGCACGCCCCGCCGTTGTCAGGCCTGTGTTGTTGCCAGAGGTGGTCACACCCCATACTGAGCACATTAAGCAGTTGTCGGATGTGTGTGCAAATCCGTTAAGTTGACAAGAAACAAAGAACATTTTATCTACCATTGTGCATGTCGCAGTTGTTACGTTCTGTATTGAATACAGTGTTTCTATTTACGATCACCTCTTTATACTGTTCTATGGCAAATAAACGCAATCTTGCAAAATTTCCGTCTGTTGCTTTTTGTTTTGGACACCAGTGTAGTAACTACGGGGTATTCAAAAAGTCTCTCCGCTGTGCCGTATGATTTTTAGCCGCGCGTGCCGTATGACGCAGTCAATATACCGAAATGCAACTCAGTAAAATACAAGTTATTAATTTATTGAATATTCATTTTTACTTATAAATTTTCGCATAATGGAATGCTGGGAGGATCCACTTGAAGGGCATTAATCCAGGCAGGCGAACAATCACACGGCACGCGCGGCTAACAATGTTACGGCAATGCGGAGAGACTTTTTGAACACCCCGTACTATTACATTGTAGCACCAATACTCTTCCATACGGACTCATATAAACTCACCAGGTGGCATCACAAAGCAGAATTGCAACTTCTTTTTATGATAGCTGACACTAGATGGAGACAAACACAGAGATCGATAGACGCACAGGGAATAAGGCTTCCATGTTGCAGCTGAATTGAAACTGATTTCAGTTAAATTGAAGCATATTTCCATAACTGAGAAAAAAATCTCTATCGAGAAGAAACTGTACGTCGTGGATAAAAAAATAAAAGCAAATCTGAATTCAACATACGAGAATTAGTCATAATCACCTTGTAACCTCCCAGCAAAAAATATAATTGAAAAATGAAAATGGAACCGAGCCAAGTGTAAACTCCTCGCAAAATATTGTTAAATGGAAATGTGCCAAGCGTAACCTCGCCACAAAAAAAATAATATAAAATAAAAATAAAAATAAAAATAAAAAATAAAATAAAAAAAAATAAAAAAAATGAATTTTTCTAATATTGTGACCTCTGAACAAAATTGGCTCCCATTTATTATCTGTGTGCAGAAATGCATTCACGCTTAATATTCCCACAAAATTCTGTTCTCATTTAATGTCAAGTTCGAAACAGAAAAATTCCTAAACACCAAAATAATAAAAAAAAATTTTGTAACCTGATAAATTTATAAGGACAGCGGCGCTGACCTTCGGCCCTGTATTCTGAATAACAAAAGCAAAAATTCTTACCTCAATAAAACTGTAATTTATATCTGCTCTTAATTTGTCATTTTTCGACACAGCTTCGTGCAATGCTGGCGTATATTTTTTTTTTTTTTTTGATTCTTGGAAGCAATGATAATGCGTTGGAAAAATTCTTTAAATTGAAATGAATGCTTTTCTTTAAAAGAGTTGCTTTATATTTGAAAATTATTATTGGGGCATTTTTTCTGAACAAATTAAATTACAATTATCATACATTATTAAGAGCAGACTAGCGACAAGCAACAACTAACGATAAACTGCTCTCTGGTCAGAGATTCTGTCATGCCTCGCCCATCGCCGGCAAAGGATACGTCTTACAACCTGTTTTCATGCAGAGTGCCGAAAGTGTGTTGTGTAGTGTTATTGTTATGGATATCTACATGGTCCATTCCGTTAAATTGCTCTTCCACGTCCTTTGCTGTCTCTGACAGAATTACAATGTCATCAGCAAACCTCAAAGTTTTTATATATATTTAAGGCTCACCGGCCATTTGACCATCTTTTTCTGTGCAGATGGACAAACAGTGCCAAAACACTTACCGGAATGGGCAGTAAAGCCGCATGTAATGAGTATAATGGGCAGGGGCACTATGAATATAGTGCGGGACAATAAGTTGTGAATGTGGTTCTCACGGGTGGCGTGTCAGAGATAAGTACCGGCAGTCGCGCTGTCCTCAGTGTCCTCGGTGGCTCAGATGGATAGAGCGTCTGTCATGTAAGCACGAGATCCCGGGTTCGAGTCCCGCTCGGGGCACGCATTTACAACTACCCCCGTTGACTTATATCAACCTCCTGTATGCAGCTAAGGGTAATCATTTCACTGTAGTTTCACTCAAAGTTTTTATTTCTTCTCCCTGAACTGTAATTCCAACTCCATATTTTTCTTTTGCTGATTGCTCAATATACAGATTGAATAACATTGGCTACAGGCTGCAACCCTGTCTCACTCCTTCTCAACCTCTGCTTCCCTTTCGTGCCCCTCGACTCCTAACTGCCATCTGGTTTCTGTACAAATCATAAACAGCCTTCACTCCCTGTATTTTACCCTTGCCACCTCCAGAATTTGAAACAGAGTATTGCGGTCAACACTGTCAAAATGAACTGCATGTCTCTAAGTCTACAAAAAGTATAAACGTAGCGTTGTCTTCCCTTAACCTCTCATCTAGGTAAGTCTTGGGGTCAGTATTGCCTCGCGTGTTCCTACATTTCTGCTGAATCCAAACTGATCTTCCCCGAGGTCGGCTTCTAACAGCTTTTCCATTCTTATTAAAAATGTAACTCCTCGAGCTGTACTTAAGGTTTCATATTTCTTGGGCTACTGGTTTCGAAATTGCGTCAATGCCATCTTCACGCCCTATACTTACAAAAACAAACAATGTGAGACATCAGAAGTCTATGAGCTATTGTACAAAAGAAATGTATTATAAACATATTATATAAAAGATGGCTTCATTAAAAGTAGTTACATTTCGTTCATTTTCATTAAGATGCAATTTACCTTGACATTAGAAATTTATATGGTACAAACAAGTACAAATGAGGTAATATATACAAGGTTATTTCCATTACTGATCAATGCCAGACATTTGAATAAAGTGGGGGAATATATAAGTCTAGGTGACAAACCGTTACTCTTAGAGATAATAACATAGGCATGCAACAGTACTAAAATTGTGTTAAAAGCGAATAATGTTATCCTAAACCCTTCTTTGTGTGCACAATTCAATTTCAGGAAGGACAATATGCATTGCCAATCAGAAATATGTAAGGTATGAATCCATTGTTTATAAATAGTGAAAGGTAGGAAAGGTGGAAAGGAGTTACGTTTTCATAATACTGTATAGACATCACTACGAAGTAACGAAGTGAAATAGGTTACTTAAACAACATCATTCATAACGATACGAAACACAAGTGGGAATGAACTGGAAGAATGGTATGGAACCCAGTTAACATATTAAAAGGTAATCAATGGTGTAAAATAAATGCACGTAAGTCAATTCAAGAATCTACTCATTCCAACGAGAGAAATGTAAGCTATCATGTCACCAAAATATACCATTTCAATGTCGGTGCCTCATTTATGGCCGTAATCCAGGTTTAAAATAATCTAATGCTAATAGGCCAACATTAATAAAAAGAACGTCAATTACATAACAGTGCTCCAAAAAGATGTAAACAGGGTGTTGTCAGTCAGAACAGTTCGTCACATATGTAAAATACTTGTAGTTCCTCTAATAACCAATTACTAAAGAAGAGTACACAGTAAGAAATGCAAAGTGTATCTCTCGTATTGTTATACGTAATCTAGTCAACAACAATCATTGAAACGCCTAATCACCCACTTACTTGGACAACTAGAGTCTATTACTTATATCATCACTACACCGTAAGTACTCATTTCTCCTATCCTTATAAACCCGTTCTTGTACAAAATTACTAGTTTAAATATATTGACTATCAATTCATTTACGAGAACGATCATGATAGTGAGGGGGGGTAAAACTATTCTGAATAAAATGCCCATCAAATTATTAGGATAAAACTGGATTCGTCTGTGTGGAATTCGTGTTAGTTTTTTGCAGCCGTGACTTAAACTGGTAGTTAGGTAATACTCACACCTGTCAGCACATACTTTCTCGTGCTTTCTTTAGAACTGGAATTATTATATTCTTCTTGAAGTCTGAGGGTATTTCGCCTTTGTCATGCATCTTGCTCACCAGATGGTAGAATTTTGTCAGAGCTAGCTATCAGTAGTTGTAATCGAATGTTGACTGCTCCCGGGACCTTGTTTTGACTAAGGTCTTTCAGTGCTGTGTCAAACTCTTCACGCAGTATCTTATCTTCCATCTCACGTTCATCTACGTCCTCTTCCATTTCCATAATATTGCCTTCAAGTACATCGCCCTTGTATAGACCCTCTGTATACTCCTTCCACCTTTCTGCTTTCCCTTCTTTGCTTAGGATTGGTTTTCCATCTGAGCTCCTGATATTCATACAGGTTGTCCTCTTTCCTCCAAAGGTCTCCCTAATTTTCCTGTAGGCAGTATCTATCTCACCCATAGTGGTACATACTCCTACATCATTACATTTGTCCTATAGCCGTCCCTACTTAGCCATTTTGCATTTCCTGTCGATTTCATTTTTGAGACGTTGTTATCATTTTTCAGCTGCTCCATTTACTGCATTATTAAACGTTTTCCTTTTATCAGTTAAATCCAATATCTTTTGTGCTACCCTAGGATTTCTACTATCCTTCGTCTTTTTAGCTGTCTATACGATTATTAAAGATAAAGCTCTTTATTTTTCAGTTGGTACGGTGGGTAATCATAAAATTAAACATAAATTTTCCTTCGCAAAACTCTGCAGCATGTTGTATAGAGATTCTAATTACTATAACCTACGATCCTGAACTGCTCTCTACACGGTAATTCTTGTACAGATTTCAAAGTGCCAGAATGCAACGATTGTCAAGAGAATCAGAGGACTGCACACGGCGGCCGCCCCGTGTGAAAGGCACCCGCGAATAACGCGGAATCCTTTTATCGCTAGTGGCATGGCGACAATGCACTGCACCCCCACCGCGCACTGTCAGCGGTCGTTCGCGGGAAATCTATTCACGGGGTAACTGAATATTTCGGACGCGAAGTTTTTCCCGTCGCGCCTTGCGTGCGCCCGCGCGCCGGCACGTGTCCTCCCTTTTCGTTTTGTCGCCGCGTCTCTTTTATATTTTCGCGCCCACAGCGCATATTTCGCGCAGTTCCGGCCGCGCAGCGCCGTCCTAGCCCCGTGGCTGGCTGCACGGAGCGCGGGCCGCGCGCACCCATAAAAATGCATGGAAACTGTCAGCGCGCAGCCGCGCAGCCGCGCCGCCGACGGCGCAGCCGATCCATCTCTGCCGCAGAATTAATACTGCAGGCCACTGTACAATACCGGTCAGATATATGGTCGAGCGAACGTGACAACTTCACTGCGCCTGCTCCTCGCGTGGGCTCTTTCCGCCGACTTCGCCGTAAAATAACATGCGGGGAAATATCGTTGAGCTGCGGCTGTGAACAAATACGTCAGTTAATTTTCTCAGGTCTGTCTTGCAACTACACGTATAATCTATTAAGTCCTGTCAGGTGCATGCCGGAGAGAACTTAGCATGGTCTAACTCTACACGACTACGAGGGTCGTTCAGTAAGTTCAGAAACGGTTCATGTGGTGTCACCGCCAGACACCACACTTGCTAGGTGGTAGCCTTTAAATCGGCCGCGGTCCATTAGTATACGTCGGACCCGCGTGTCGCCACTATCAGTGATTGCAGACCGAGCGCCGCTACACGGCAGGTCTAGAGAGACTTCCTAGCACTCGCCCCAGTTGTACAGCCGACTTTGCTAGCGATGGTTCACTGACAAAATACGCTCTCATTTGCCGAGACGATAGTTAGCATAACCTTCAGCTACATCATTTGCTACGACCTAGCAAGGCGCCATTATCATTTGCTATTTATCTCGTGATGCATGTACCGTCAGACCGATGTTCACCAATTATGGATTAAACTTAAGTATTCCAGAAGCTACGTACCTTTTTTGCTAGTCTCTATTCCTTTAACTGTTCCAGACTTCACGCCATCCTGCGTGAGCTTAAACGCGTGCCCTTCGGCCTCCCGTCCTCGTGGATTGGCTGTCTTGCCAGTCCACAAAAGTTGAAACGGCTCTGAGCACTATGGGACTTAACTGCTGAGGTCATCAGTCCCCTAGAACTTAGAACTACTTAAACCTAACTAACCTAAGGACATCACACACAGCCGTGGCCGAGGCAGGATTCGAACCTGCGACCGTAGCGGTCGCGAGGTTCCATACTGTAGCGCCTAGAACCGCTCGGCCACCCCGGCTTGTCGTTCAATAAGTAACGCCCCACATTTCTTTCTCAGAATATATTTATTGTTAACAGTCAGAATTTGATGACAATACACATCAACATGTCTTGCCCATGTCCTATTTTTCTACGTAGTCTCCATCACGTTCTATGGCCGTACGCCAAATTTGTGGAAGAGCATGTATTCCATGCTGCTGAAAGCACGTGCCCTGCAGTCGTAGCCTTTTATTCACTGCATGACTGACACTCTCATCTTCGATGTGTGTTCCCAATAGAGAATCTTTAAGATTCAGGACTGGACTGTAGGGTGGATGAGGCAATGACGCCCAACCAAATTTGGCGATGTTTTCTCTGGTCCTCAGACTTGTGTGTGGGAGGGCATCATTGTGTCTGAGCAAGATTTATGTTGGATTCTTCTCCGATCGAACACGTCGGAAACGGTTCTTGAGTTTATTCAGAGTCTTCACGTATGCCTCTGAATTGATTATTGACCCTCTTGGCGTCACGTCCACGAGAATGACGCCATCACAATTCCAGAAGACTTTTCCGGCAGAGGGGATTGTCTTGAATTTCTTCTTTTGTGGTGAAAGGGGATGATGCAACTTCATGGACTGTCTTTAAGTTTCCGGCACAAAATGGTGCACTCAGCTTTCGTGCCCCGAACGATCCGTGACAGAAAGGTCTCAAAACGCTCCAACAATTCAGATGAAACGGCCTTTCTTTCTACCTTGTGGTCCACTGTGAGCATTCGTGGAACCCAAAATGAACACCTTTTTGAACATCCGAGGGCTTCGATCATTGCAGACGCACTTCCAATGCTGACCGACATGTCGTTTTTGGAAACCCAGACTCTACTATGTAGGAATCAACATGGATTCCGGAAACAGCGATCGTGTGAGACCCAACTCGCTTTATTTGTTCATGAGACCCAGG
The DNA here is from genome assembly GCF_021461385.2 of Schistocerca piceifrons. NCBI lineage: Eukaryota > Metazoa > Arthropoda > Insecta > Orthoptera > Acrididae > Schistocerca > Schistocerca piceifrons. Next base: position 562,038,776 of record NC_060143.1, read on the forward strand.
AAATATTAGATACAGGCTCCCAGGTAGATGCTATTTTTCTTGACTTCCGGAAGGCGTTCGATACAGTTCCGCACTGTCGCCTGATAAACAAAGTAAGAGCCTACGGAATATCAGACCGGCTGTGTGGCTGGATTGAAGAGTTTTTAGCAAACAGAACACAGCATGTTGTTATCAATGGAGAGACGTCTACAGACGTTAAAGTAACCTCTGGCGTGCCACAGGGGAGTGTTATGGGACCATTGCTTTTCACAATATACATAAATAACCTAGTAGATAGTGTCGAAAGTTGCATGCGGCTTTTCGCGGATGATGCTGTAGTATACAGAGAAGTTGCAGCATTAGAAAATTGTAGCGAAATGCAGGAAGATCTGCAGCGGATAGGCACTTGGTGCAGGGAGTGGCCACTGACCAGTAACATAGACAAATGTAATGTATTGCGAATACATAGAAAGAATGATCCTTTATTGTATGATTATATGAAAGCGGAACAAACACTGGTAGCAGTTACTTCTGTAAAATATCTGGGAGTGTGCGTGCGGAACGATTTGAAGTGGAATGATCATATAAAATTAATTGTTGGTAAGGCGGGTACCAGGTTGAGATTCATTCGGAGAGTCCTTAGAAAAGGTAGTCCATCAACAAAGGAGGTGGCTTACAAAACACTCGTTCGACCTATACTTGAGTATTGCTCATCAGTGTGGGATCCGTACCAGATCGGGTTGACAGAGGAGATAGAGAAGATCCAAAGAAGAGCGGCGCGTTTCGTCACAGGGTTATTTGGTAACCGTGATAGCGTTACGGAGATGTTTAACAAACTCAAGTGGCAGACTCTGCAAGAGAGGCGCTCTGCATCGCGGTGTAGCTTGCTCGCCAGGTTTCAAGAGGGTGCGTTTCTGGATGAGGTATCGAATATATTGCTTCCCCCTACTTATACCTCCCGAGGAGATCACGAATGTAAAATTAGAGAGATTAGAGCGCGCACGGAGGCTTTCAGACAGTCGTTCTTCCCGCGAACCATACGCGACTGGAACAGGAAAGGGAGGTAATGACGTAAAGTGCCCTCCGCCACACACCGTTGGGTGGCTTGCGGAGTATAAATGTAGATGTAGATGTAGAGGCAGGCCATTACAACAAGGCATGCTAGCTCCACGTCATACAAAGCTGCCTCGAAGGAAACATGTCTCTTACATAGAAGCGAGAGCAAACAACCCTTTGTGGTGTTGAAAGCGGTCTTTCGGACAAAGAAAGTTTCTCACTGGTGCTTTCCTATGACAATCTTGCTATGTTTGACCCCTGAGCCGTGCTGCGGCTCCCGTTGGAACTGTTTGAAGGTTTCTGCCCTCTGTTGGAGGCCAGACGGTATCGTTTAGTTGGCATGGTTGCGGTTGTTTGTCTTCTTCTCGTGTTGACTGGCGCCACTCGGTTTCGCAAGCGTTGCCTGTCCGCTAGTGGCAGCAGCGGTGGTTATCGATATGTATTAAATGTTCCCCTATCTTAGGGGCGACGTCGTAGTTTTTCCGGGTCGTGTGAGCGGCGAGTTCGTATGGGGACCCAGGAGAAGCCAGGTCCACGCAGTGCGAGAACAGGCCGTGACTTCTGGCGGCACGCATGGACTGCCAGATGGAAGGGCTGTGGTCACGAGGGTGCACGACTTCGTCGTAAACTGGATGCAGCAAGTTATGAGATGAGTGGATTTCAATCCAAGTAGAGAAACCCGCGTTTCTGCAGTGACTTGGGTTCGTGTTGCTGCTCGCAGTGTCGCCAAGGTGAAGAGCAGCGAGTGGAGTTCTGATCTGATTAGCTTTCCTCGACTTCTTATTACTATTTACCGCGTCCAACTTGTTACAATTTGTTAAGTTTAACCAGCGGTAATTTTGTTCTTGCCTGGTGGCCGCTAACGCCCCAGTTACCTGCTTTGGGTGTAGTGTATGTAACGGCAGCATAAATTTCCTCGCCTTGCCGCTGCCGTCCTGTAAGGCGTGTAGTTTTGACAGCTTTATTGATTGTAGGTTGGTTGGTGAGTCCTCTACTCCGGTGGTAATAATTCCTTTCTCATTCTCACACTGCCGGTTCCGTATTGTTCCATCCTTGCATTTGGTTTACCGGACGTCAGATAGCTTCAGCAAGATTGTCATTAGTCATTCGTTAGACTGGCACTAGTCTGAGCTACCATCGTGTGAAGTGAATGCAAAAGTGTTTGTTGGCAGACCTTCCCAGAGGTCGAATCCTGGAGCACCGTCTGGATCAGTTGATTGTTTTTTAATTAACTTTTGCTATTGTATTTGCTGTTTTAAAGCAGGTTTCAAATTTTTTTCCTATTATTGCCGTTCCTGGCGTGTAAGACCTTCTGTCGTGATTGTGGTCATTTGCCTTAAAATTCGAATTTGGTATTTGTATTTTAGCAGTAAGCCTTAAAACTTTATTTACTGCCATTCCTGGCGTCTGAATCCTTCTACTGTGTTTGTGGCGACATACCTTAATATTTCAATACCTATAAGTTGTAAGTTGCAGCGAGTTCTTAAACAATTCTTAATTTATTGCCATTCCTGGGGTGTAAGGCCTTCTGCCCAGATCACAGTGGCTTGCTTTTAAAACATTATCTGTTGTATCTGTATTTAATGGTGATTTGCTAAATTGTAACTCACTGAAAACACTATTATTTACACTTTTGTTTATTCCTTCATTAATAACGTGTGCTACTTTTTATTTATTGTTGAGACTGGAAGACCTGAGGCGAAACACGGCCACGGGAGTAGACAACATTCCATTAGAACTACTGATCGCCTTGGGAGAGCCAGTCATGACATAACTCTACCATCTGGTGAGCAAGATGTATGAGACAGGCGAAAAACCCTCAGACTTCAAGAAGAATATAATAATTCCAATCCCAAAGAAAGCAGGTGTTGACAGATGTTAAAATTACGGAACTATCAGTTTAATAAATCACAGCTGCAAAATACTAACGCGAATTCTATACAGACGAATGGAAAAACTAGTAGATGCCGACCTCGGGGAAGATCAGTTTGGATTCCGTAGAAATGTTGGAACACTTGAGGCAATAACGACCTTACGACTTATCTCAAAAGGAAGATTAAGGAAAGGCAAACCTACGTTTCTAGCATTTGTAGACTTAGAGAAGGGTTTTGTCAATGTTAACTGGAATACTCTCTTTCATATTCTAAAGGTGGCAGGGGTAAAATACAGGGAGCGAAAGACTATTGACAATTTGTACAGAAACCAGATGGCAGTTGTAAGAGTCGAGGGACATGAAAGGGAAGCAGTGGCTGGGAAGGGAGTGAGACAGGGTTGCAGCCTCTCCCCGATGTTATTCAATATGTATATTGAGCAAGCAGTGAAGAAAAGGAAAGAAAAATTCGGAGTAGGTATTAAAACCCATGGAGAAGAAATAAAAACTTTGAGGTTCGCCGATGACAATGTAATTCTGTGAGAGACAGCAAAGGACTTGCAAGAGCAGTTGAACGGAATGGATAGTGTTTTGAAAGGAGGATTGTAGATGAACACCAACAAAAGCAAAACGAGGATAATGGAATGTAGTCGAATTAAGTGGGGTGATGCTGAGGGAATTAGTTTAGGAAATGAGACACTTAAAGTAGTAAAGGAGTTTTGCAATTTGGGGAGCAAAATAACTGATGATGGTCGAAGTAGGGCGGATATAAAATGTAGACTGGCAATGGCAAGGAAAGGATTTCTGAAGAAGTGAAATTTGTTAACATCGAGCACAGATTTAAGTGTCAGGAAGTCGTTTCTGAAAGTATTTGTATGGAGTGTAGCCATGTATGGAAGTGAAAAATGGACGATAACTAGTTTGGACAAGAAGAGAATAGAAGCTTTCGAAATGTGGTGCTACAGAAGAATGCTGAAGGTTAGATGGGTAGATCACGTAACTAATGAGGAGGTATTGAATAGCATTGGGGAGAAAAGGAGTTTGTGGCACAACTTGACAAAAAGAAGGGATCGGTTGGTAGAACATGTTCTGAGGCATCAAGGGATCACAAATTTAGCATTGGAGGGCAGCATGGACGGTAAAAATCGTAGAGGGAGACCAAGAGATGAATACACTAAGCAGATTCAGAAGGATGTAGGTTTCAGTAAGCACTGGGAGATGAAGAAGCTTGTATAGGATAGAGTAGCATGGAGAGCTGCATCAAACCAGTCTCAGGACTGAAGACCACAACAACAACAACTGGAATTACTGGTTTAAAATAAATTGTGTGTAATTGTGAAAGCCGGCCGTTGTGGCCGTGCGGTTCTAGGCGCTTCAGTCTGGAACCGCGCTACCGCTACGGTCGCAGGTTCGAATCCTGCCTAGGGCATGGATGTGTGTGATGCCTTAGGTTAGTTAGGTTTAAGTAGTTCTAAGTTCTAGGGGACTGATGACGTCAGATGTTAAGTCCGATAGTTCTCAGAGCCATTTGAACCAAATTGTGAAAGATAACCAGTAGTAACTGATTATGGCCCAGTCCACAATCGTAACCGAATGCTGCCCTCCCTTGACTACCACCAGGTTTGAACCCCCTCACCCCCAGCCCCCTCCACCCCAAAGAAGTACCTCGATTTCATGGATAAGCACGCTCCATATCGTACACAATCTACTAAAAACGACAGTTTTTGTGCTGTTTCAGTTCGCGAAGAGTTATGTAATGATTCATTAAGTTACTTATGCTTACGTTTATTCGTATTAATCGTTTAAATGTTATTGTTCAGAGGGTAATAATTTGATATACGCGGTATTTTCTTATTGCATCGAAGTGCTGTAATCGTTTCGTGGACGAACACTTTTTGGCTAGGAATACAAGTCAGTCTTCCGTATTTATGATGTAAACTGAATGTGCAGGAGGGAGAAAGGGAGAAAGAAAAGAAAAGCTAAAGAAATAGTGATATCAGCTGCGTCGCAACTTTATGCGGGATTAGCGGCAAAATTGATATAATGTTCCGGTCTATTATGGCGTGGTCGAATGGATTTCACCTTACAACCCGATGTTTCGTCCCCATCTGCGGAAGACATTTTCAAGGGGGATCGTAGCTTTGTTCAATGTCCGATTCACACCCTGGCTCGCTACTGACTACAGCAAAATTCCGCTTCCTCGAGTTCAGCGGCGACGAGTGAAAATGCATGCCAGAAAAGGACTCCAAACTTGGACTTCCTGCTTACTAAGGAATTGTGTTAATAACTGAGTCATCCGGACACAGAGTTTATCGCTAATGTGCGGACTGCGTCAGCACATTCTCCGGCCGACCCACATTCCCACCTAGTGCAGTCCCCTCCATGTCCTCCATGCTCACTAATTTTAGATTCCCACTGGAGGTGGTATCCATAATTGCATCGGCATTTAAGGCTGTGGATTCATTGTCCACCGATGCGAATCAATTTCATGAATGCGTGTCGCATTCACGTAATTAATTTCGTTTGTATTTTCTTCTTCTTCTTTTTCATCTTCTTCTTATTTCTTCAAGTGTTAGGCACTTTCTTATTACGTCCTCTTATTCAGCGCTCCTTTTTCCCGTGATTAGTTACTATTTTATCTCACCATCTCTTTCTTGTTATACATTTTTATCTTTTCTGGGTTGGACAATAATTCAATACTATTTTAGGCTTTCTGCTTTCACTCATTCTCGTGACATCATGTCTCCATTCATTTCTGTACTTACTTGCTCATTTACGCTCTCAAGTCCTAGTTAATTTCTTATTATTGTACTCCTTGCCGTACCAGACACTGCGTAGCCAGCTACTCTCCTTAAAATACTCATTTCTACAGCTTCCGTTCCTCATGCATTTCTAGCCATTTTTGTCCAAGTCTCACTACCTGTGGCGTGGTTTCTTTGCACATCTTTTGTTACAGCATATTGTGTATGGTTCCACTTAATACTACAGAGTTTTCCAAGTTCTTCGGCATTTTTCTTTTCCTTCGTAAAGGACATAGTATTTTTCCAAGAAGTTCGCTTCACCTGATCTCCCTACCTTCTGTTTATCACAGTTCTGCTTAAAACCTTGTCTTGACCTTTAAAAGCAGTACATACTTCAAATCTTACAATTTACGAAGTGTACTTTTAGAATAACGGAACACAGTATCAAATGAACCACGGATGCAGCAACAGAACATGAATTATCTTTCTTTTATTTCTCATTTAAACCAATTTTCAGTTTCATGTACTTTCTCTTTCAAGTCAGAGGACAGCTCCAATTTTGACCTTGTGTGTACTCAGTTTCGCTGTCCTATGTATGCGTTCGTGATATACACTATTATTACTGTTATTATTATTATCACGTTTGGCCCTTCAAACAGAGCGTCGAGTCATTAGTTTTCTTCAGACTTCTTGTTCTTCCCTGCCCAAATCTACTTCTTTCTCAAGCTGCGCCCCTGAAGACTTTCCGTTTCAACGAATTTTTGAGTTGCAAACTACGCTCCATCCGTTTCTTTGACGTGAACGTATGGGAATAGATCTTCCATCTGTATGTAGTCTGGGACATCACAAGAGGATCACCAAGGGCATCCGAGAAACCTTTTGGTGGTCGTCTAACCGTTGTAGCTTTTCGGCTGCAGGTTTTGTGGACTACTAATATTTTGTCAATTTCCTGGCGCTGGCCATCTTAAAATGGACATGGGATACATAGACATTTAAGAAAATTAATAGCATATTTGTGGTCTATAAGACCATATGATTAAATTTAAAGTTTTTGTTTTTGTTGATAGTGAGCTGTCTAACGTTCAAAATGTTCTTAAAGTTTTAGACTTTATTTTCCGTGGAATGTAACTAAATAATTCAATCTGCGAATACGGTTATTATGGACTTTGCATCGAATAGCGTCTTGGACCTTGCGTCCGAATATATTACTCACTGTTTCTCGTTCCGTTTCCTCTTTGTAAATGTCGTTCTTGGTTAATAATGATATGTCAAATGCGTCGGGGAATTTAGGAGACCTGATAGTACAGAAATTGGCTTTGATCTAAAGTAATTTCTCGATGTTACAGGCTGTTGTGCAGGTTTCACGCTGTTCTCTTCAGGCGTTTTCTTGATCACGTTATTACTATGAGGGCTCCTGAAGTGTTTCACATGTGCGACATTACGGTATCTCGTCGGAAGGTACCCCGGACCTGCAACATCATAAAATAATAAACACTCGAAGAGAATACATGAATCAATAACCATAATAAACCCATAAAAAATCTTCTACCTGCTGCCTGTTATAAAAAAAAAGATATTTTCAAATCTGTTCCTTCACAATTACGTTATCTAAGAAGCCAAAATATATGTAGTGACAGATATTGGCATGTATACACAAAAAGAAAATGAGGACGCTTCGTGCATGTACTATTCTGACATCAAGTTAACGAACCTACTGTGTTTGAAAATAACCTCTAAGGCTGAAATTGGCCATTGGTACAACACTTTTTAAAAAGAGCCCAGGTGGAAAACTTGAAAATGTCCATTGTAAGGAAGTAATTTGTGGTGGGTCACATCGAACAAGTCAGAAAATTCACGCAATTAAAAAAAAAAAACCAATAAAGCGAAAAATATCCTCTTTAGTTCTCCTGCTCCATATTTCGTGAGTCGTATTGTCTTCCGTATAGTCGACATTTTCGTCCCCGCTGGAAGGATAATTAGCAACTGTACTGACATTTAAAACTATTCTCCAATTTTCATCCATTCTTCAGTATCAGTCGCACATTTTTAATTACATGACATATTTCGATCGCTCTAGATCATCTTCACATCCAAGCAGTTGCAACAGCAGCCCACGTTGTCTGTTTACAACTTCACAAAGAGTGTACCTTATTACAAATACATAATTAATAGAAGTATAAGACTCGACTAAGACAAAACGACTAGAAACACTCTTGCAGATGTAGCCATCTCTGCAGAAGCGAAAATTAAAGGGAAATAATAATTTAACTCCAGTACGGAATTTAGCATCTGTCTACTGTCGACTGATGCATTCACTGGAACGTGCTGTCTCAATGCAACATCACAGGCAAAGTTTATGTTGCAAATTAAATGCAATTATGAAGGCTCAGAAATCGCACAATATTTCGTAAAACTGAGTCATCAAATGTACGCAGGTTAATGAACACATTTTGTTAAGTCAAGCCCATCCACATTGGTCTAAGTTTTCGATTAATTGGGCAGCCTTTGGATGAGATGCCTTTTGGATTCATTTCTCAACAGTTTAGTACAACTCTAATCTCCATTATGCCCGAGGATCACTTCCAATCTACGTCTTCTACTTTCTTGTGTGACTTTGAGTGTTACAGCGAATTCACGAGATGTGTTCAAAAAGCCACGGGAATTTGTTAATTTCGTGTGTTGAGTTAATCCGATTCGCGCAGCTATTTCGCTGTTGTGTTGATAACTCGTCTGAAAAACATCTGTTCAGCGTTAGCCATATTGATGTCAGATGTCAAATTGAATGCATAAGTTTTTTGGTGGTATCGGCGATTATTTATTTAGTATAAAAGTGGATAAGACAATCTGTATTAAATTTCGGTATAATTAGTGAATGAAGTCAGCAAAGTTTTGTAAATATTAATCATTGCTTTCGGTAAGTCTACTGTGAGAAAAAAACGACGTAAACCTTTCAACAAAATCGTTGAAGACGGACATGAGCAGGGTCCCGGAAGCCATCAACAGATGAAATCGAGGAAAAATGAGCCAGAGGTGATTTGTAAATGATCATCGAGTCACATTCAGAGAAGTCATTGATGATGTTGGAATTTACATTGGCTCATGCCGTGAAATTTTTCCAGATAGTTTGGTATATGATTTTTCCTTGACTTTTCAAGTCAACGGACAGATTTCGAACATTTATTGCTTCCAAACTACAAAAGATAGAAACAGGTTTCCAATGTTTCTGGTAAGGAAAGATTCTAATTTTTATGCGTTTGATTGCATCAAAGTTAGTACTTTTATCTTCACACAAATCTTATTAATTGGGTATTTATATAATGGTTAATTTTCTCAGTGGAAGAACTGTGAATCGCCAAATCAAAATCGTTTGATAAGTGCTGTCAAATTTGAAGATTACGCTTGCTGTATTCGACTTCAAGAACATTGTGCGCAGCGTAGATCGGTCAATCAGAAGTACTATATAACAGTGTAACGTCATTTTCATCAAGAAATCCGTAATAGAGGGTGGAGTTGTGGCGAAACAGTTCATGGGTTTTGGGCAGCGAACACGCACTTGTTCCCACTTTGATGCTTGTTCGTAAATTTTTGGCAAAAAAAGCCTACGTCAACGAAACCCCAGCCTCCAAACCGTCACAGGCCTGTCGTTTTATAAGTATGTATGACATTGAAAATGCTCCTATGAGTCATGTACAACATATTCTACAGATCGAGCTGCGGAAGTGTTTCAGGGATTGCAAAATGCGCTGGCACAAGTTTATAATTCCTATCGGGAACTACTTTGATACAGATGAGTTTGTCTTAAAACAAATAAAATTTTATACACAAATCAAATTCCTGTTATTTTGCTTGTGTTCTTATTTTTGAACTTTCCCGTTGATGTCATGCAGGTGTCGTTATGCTGAGACAGACAGCAGCGAAACGGGAGCTTTAGAAAATACGTATAAAACAAACATGGGTCGCTGAATATCCTACGGCGAATAAAATTACGTTTATCAAGTTGCATCGATGCATGCTAATAATCTGTGGAGGTGATTCAGGAAACATAAGTAATGTGATGCGGTGGGTATTGCGTTTCTGTACTGATGACAGGATATGAACGACAGACCACATACTGATCGACCCTTCTCAGCTGCCATACCTGAAAGTATGAAAGGATTGACCAAATCATCCGCAATGATTGGCGGATTACGATCACCGTCTTTACTGGAGATGAGACATAATTTTACCACTAGGACCCAAAATAAAAGTTAAAAAATCCACGGAGTAGCGAAATGCGAATCCTACAAAATAGAAAGGATGTGCACCGTCTTCTGGGATATACAGTGTGGTTCTTTTGGATGTCTTGTAGATAAACCAATGTCAGTTCCCTGTGCTCGAAAATGACAATAACTTTGCTAAAAGCTCAAAATTCCAGAGGCGGATCAGAGAAGGCATATCATTTTTGGGTAATTGGTCCGCTGTAATACGGTTAAAATCCTTCTATTGTGTGGCCTATACCAAGGTGAACGCGTGCTAACGAGTGGCTACCCTTGTGAAGACTGTTTCTAACGTATCATTTGTGGGCCTCTTATGGCACCGTTGGCTTTCATAGGCTCTAATTGGGCCGGAATTAGGAGACAGAGAGTCCACTGAAGCTTGACGACAAGTTCGGTAGTCTGGGAAGTAGACACGCACATTCCTGTAAGATTCACAGAGCAAAGTTACCAACAGATCCTCGACCGAGCGAGATATTCTCCGTGGACACCACTTTCTAAGATGAAAGCAGACAGAACTTTGGCGATTTGTCCTTGATGTTTATATGTCCAACGGCAACTTCCACTGACCTTGTTAAATTTGAAACACGTATGTTGTGTGGCGGCGATGGCGAGGCATTGCAGAGTCTCTGACCAGAGAGCTATTTGTCATTCCTAGTCTGCGCTTGACCGCGCGAGAGTTCAGTGCAGTGGCAGTCGAGTTACGAGACAGTTCAGTTGCGGGTTAGCAGTTGCGAGTGAGGAGTCGGCGGGCGTCGACATGGCACTCTGGTCAAGATTCAGGACGAGGTATATTATTTTTTAAATAAGGTAATGAAGCAGCATTGCGCTCAGCTAATGATGTAAATTAACTGTAACTAATTTGTCCAAGAATCGCCCCAATAATAATTTTGTTTTCAAAGCAATTTTTCAACAATGAATCCTTTAATAAAAGAAATATTTCCCTTGCTATTCCTTAAAGAAAAGTTTCCCTTAAATTCTAAATTTTTGCAATGAATTTTCTCCAAGCTATGGCGAAAAATAAGAGCAGATGCACTTTTACTAAGGTAAGAATTACAGTTTAATTAGTGAACAGGGCCTAAGATCGACATTTCGGTCTATTTGTGTTTTCATTGTCACAGAGATTTTACGAGTATTATCACTGAATTGACTTTCACATTTTTGTGGGCAGCTTATACCTGGGTCAGATTGCTAATTTTTATTTAATTGTCATTGTCATTAAATTTATTTGCTGGGAGGTTACATTAAGTTGTATTCTAGTTAACATTCAATTATTGTGTTCAAAATTTCTCTGGGAGGTTACACTTAGCTCAATGTCCATTTGCATTTAAAATAATATCTTTTAAATGTTTGTGGGGGGCTTACACTTGGCGACCCTGCCAGGATCGTATTTCGTTGAGAATCTTTTGAAAAACAGTCAGATATCTGCTCTTATTTGCTTAAATATAATTAGGACTTGGCGCAACGCTTTTACTAATTTTGTGACTTTCTTTCCTCAGATCATCGGCAATTCTTTGCTCTGTTGTATTTGTGTTTGCTGCTTTTTGCATCTGTGCTTATTTCTTTTGTGAACAATTGTGACTATTGTGAAAAGGCCGCGAAAGACTGTGAATAGTGTATCGAGAGGTATTATGAACGAAATTAACGACTTAAACAACGTGACCGATAGTAATTGTGACACGCAGTGTAATTATGACAATCCTGCGTTCACTGACAATCAATGCGTTCCAACCACTAATGATGACTTTTGACTTAATGATGAACAAACGAACTCGGTTATGTCCTCTGTTGATTTGACGACAATCGATGACGCGGGACGCTCTATTGTAATGAGCGCTACCCAGCCTAACACAACCGGTTTACTAAATTTACGTGATGAACACACAAATTTGTCTAATGAAAATGAACAGGATACACAAAGTACGACGGATTTATTTCATTCCGAAATAGTGACTGACAGTGTACATTCGACTGACAAATCTTTTTGCAAATTACAGAATGACCAAATGGTCACACGGAACGTGACAATTGCATGTACTCCATCACAGCACACTGAGAATGCAGCAGCTACTTTTGGTTTGGAGCAATTTATGGCAGTAATGCTACAGTTTAAGAACGAATTTAGTGTAAATTCCAAACAACAGAGTGAAGTTCTCAAACAACTTAGTGAACAGAACAAACAGTTTAATGAAAAATTAGACAACAATTCCAGACAGCTTAATGAAAAATTAGACAACAATTCCAGACAGCTGAATGAAAAATTAGACGACAATTCCAGACAGCTTAGTGAACAAATTAGAGCCGTTGCCGCGCAGTGTCATGACACTAAGGAACAGTTACGCGAGGAAATTGAGGCTTGTTCAAAGAAAAGTAGCGAAGAAATTAGGTCTGTTGCGCAAGAATTAAGGGAAATGCAAACAGCCGCAACAGAAACACTTAGAGCGGAAATTAGTACAGTCGCTAAACAATGCTCTGAAAAAGCTACACAATTACGCGACGAGTTTAAAACAATGACAGCAGAACTTTCGCGCACAATGGATGAAAAGATAGACGCGAAATTCGAGCAACAGAACTCTCAAATTAACGAACGTCTTAGTGTTCACATACAAAACTGTGATACGCGTTTCCGTAAATTTATTCAGGATCAAAATAAAGTAAAACGTCAGGTAATGGAAACAGTCACTGCACAGAGACAGGAAGACAAACGTAAAATGTTTGCGAAGGCAAAAACATATTTAGACAGCAATATTGCTACAGTATCGGACAAAATTAATACCATCGAACAGTTTAACACTGAGTAGCGTGATGAGATTTCTGACCTTAAATCGAAAACAGACACATACACAACAGATTTTCAAACAGTGACCGACGCACTCGAACAATTAGAACTAACACAGGATTCCGATGTCGTCAAAGCTGACGTTAAAGAACTGAACGAAACTACACGTAAGTTGCAAAAACAGATTAATGCGTCTGATTTTAAAACCGATGATCAGGTTAAAATACTGACTGAAAAATGTGATGAATTGGCCAGTCGTATTGATGTTATCGAAAATACTAATGACAATAAATCAGACGATACTGCACCGGTTTCATTTAACCAAACACCTGAATTCCAAAATTTACAGCAGACAATTAATGAGATCGATTCATCTAATTACACTTTGCGTAGAAAATTGACAAGGTTACAGCAAGAAGTAACAGAGATGAAACATATTTCAGTTAATAACACATCACAGCAGACGCCACTTTTCGAACATTTACCAGACTCACGGAGCGCGTATAATTTGGGTAATCTACAGAGAGTACGGGACTTTGATTCCGAACAACCACAGTTCAACAGATTCTCTTACAATCCTGAACCTGTTCCATCACACAGAGACGATAATTTTGATTACAAACATTTTCTGTCAGTGAGAAAGTTTAAAGTGTTTAAAAACGACAGATCACAGATTCACCCGCTAGATTGGATACAACAATTTAGCTTTGCTTTTCCACCGACTTGGCCCGTAACACACAAACTTGAATTTATTTGCAGCTTTTTGGAAGGCGAACCGGCAACTCGCATGAGACCGATCGCGAGGCAATGTTACTCGGTAGAAGAATTTCAGAATGCGTTTCTGTCAGCGTACTGGTCGAAGACGACACAGCGCGGAATTAAAGATCAGTTAATTAGTTTACCAAATTATGAAAACACAAATTTTCCCAGTGTGACGCAATTTTTTGAGCACATGGTCCAGCAAAATTAGTATTTAAGTGAACCCTATAGTGAATCCGCACTCATTCAATTACGTATCTCTAAATTACCACGGTCATTAAGAGTGTCACTTTTAACAGGTCAACAAAAAGAAAATATTTCAGCATTCAGAGATCTGATACAGCTCTTGGAAGTACAACAATCTGATTATTCTTTTGTGAACAAAAACTTTTCATATAATAACCATGGCCAACAAACTTACAGTAATTACGATCAGGGACGTAATTTCAATAGGAAAAGTAACAGTCGCTTTAGAAACGACAACTACCAGAACTTTGGTAACAGACAAAATTCTAATTATCGGTATCGCCAAAATTATGAGCGACAGGAACCATATTTTAGTAATAACAGAAGTTTTTCACAACAGCAACAAAACCAGCCGGTTACCATACCTAACCAACAATGTAATACACAAGGTCGACCCAACTTTAATGTTTCGCCGCGTGAACGTATAGTCCCTGGTACAACAAACAGTAACGCACGGCAGCAGAGAAACAACTACGTACAGAAAACACAGTATTTCAATTCCTATCGCAATGCACCGTATAGGAATGACTATTACGACAGACGTAAAAATAATGAGGACAATTTTCAGCGTACATCTAACAACAGTCGGTCTTACCAACAGCAAAATCATTCGCAAGAACATATTCTCATGAATGAACCCGACAGTAGGTATCATCCAGAGCGTAACACGTCTGGAAGGAGTAATAGGACTGTTCAAATAGTAGAAATGCCACAGCATCATCCTGATAATAATAACACGTCAGATAGAATCTGACTAGATACTGTACAGGTCGCATCTTCCAATAACACAAGCACTACTTTTGACACGCAAAATGTTGTTCACGAAAATGCTATTACTTTTGACGACATACGAGACACTCTTTTACAGGAAAGACCAGTTGTTCAGAAGACCATTTCACATCCTGTTATCGAAATTAAAATTGGTTCATCGAAATTTTCAGCAGTAATCGATTCCGGATCACCTATGTCAGTAATAAATGAAGAAACTTTTAAAGAGTGTAACAAAGAGAATACTTATCCCACATTACCACTAGGCAAAACGAAAGTGAAAGGAGCAGTATCGAACAAAGGAGTAGACGTTAAATTACAGACGCATTTATCATTTTGTATTGCAGGTCATACTTTTCATTCAAATTTTCGGATTGTTCCTTTATTGACAACAGACGTTATTTTAGGTACGAATTTTCTGGTACAACACGACGCAGTTATTGATTTTCAGAATTCTTATTTAATGTTAAAGGATGAAAATGTGCAATTGGCTTTAGAATTTCAGCACTCATTATCTGCGGAAGAACAAACAATTAACCGCACAGAGGTCATTTCCGCAACACGTAACATAGACTGTAATCCCACATTGTTCACGGATACGTACGTACATAACTATAATACTCCAGACGAAGCTGACTACGACGTAATGCAGATGATTACTGATAAAGTTAAACAGAGCGGTGCAAATACAGACGACGAACGAACGCAATTACACAAAATTCTTTTAGAACAAGCTCCAGTTTTTGACAATGTTCCTGGTAATATGTCCGGCTTTATGTATGAATTTCAAGTCAAACAGCACGACACATTTAAAGCAAAGCATTATCCCATTCCGTATATTCATAGAGAGCAGGTTAAAAAAGAATTGCAGGATATGCTTGACCAAGGAATTATAGAACCAGCAGTTAGTCCGTACATAAACCCGCTACATATTGTTAAGAAAAAAGATGGCTCACTTCGCCTCGTACTTGATTCACGTCACATTAATGACATTATTATTATTGAAACAGATCGACCACAGACTTTAGAGGAATTTTTACAGAAATTTCATGGTACTGCTATTTATTCGACATTAGATTTGAAATCGGGATTTTGGCAAATTCAACTTCATCCGAATTGCAGAAAATACACAGCTTTTCTCTGTTTTGGCGACTGTTATCTATTTTGTAAATCACCATTCGGATTAACTATCTCTTCAGCAGATTTTATTCGCGATTTGAACACAATACTTCCGACAGAACTTAAGGACAGATTTACGACGTACGTAGACGACATTCTTATCGCAGAAGCTAACTGGTGTGAACACAATATGATTCTTGAACGTCTGTTACAAACTTTCCATACACAAGGACTCACAGTTAATCTCAGTAAATCGCATTTTGGCAAAACTTCTATAAAATTTCTTGGACACGTAATTTCAGCAGAAGGCATTGCGCCTGATCCAGAAAAACTTCAAGCTCTGCGTGACATTACTGTTCCTACGACGAAGAAACAATTACGCAGTTTTTTGGGCTTAATTAACTTCTTTCGCAAATTTATTCATCACTAGCTTTAGACACGCCTAGATTATGTCAATTAACAGGTAAAAACACTATTTGGTCATGGGATAAGCAAGCACATTCTGAATTTGTGAACCTGAAACATGCTTTGTTGAATGCTCCACTTTTATCGCACCCAGACCTTACCAGAAATTTTTCCATTGCCACCGACAGTTCTAACACCGCTTTAGGCGTACATATTTTTCAGGAAATTGAAGAAGATGACTCTACAGTAATTAAAAACATCGCATTTGCAAGTCGCATTCTGTCACCTGCTGAACGAAATTATTCCGTTACAGAATTGGAAACATTATGTGTTGTATGGGCTTTTACGAGATTTCGGCACTTTCTTTATGGAAGACATTCCACCGTCTACGCAGATCACAGAGCGATACAATTTTTACTTTCGGCTAAATTCACTCACGACAGGTTACGTAGATGGAAACTTTATTTACAGGAATTTAATTTTACGATTGTTCACATTCCCGGCACACAAAATGTTGTAGCAGACGCACTATCGTGTTCTCTCAGCAACAATCAGCAAGACGTAGCAACCAACTTCTGCAAAGCAAATTTCAGTGTCATGTACATTCAGCAAGTAGCATTTGAAAATTTTATTTCATCGTCATTACAGGACATAGCAAAAGAGCAAAATAGAGACAACGTGTGGAAAGAAAATAAACACCTTTGGCAAGATAAGAATAATGTTACGATTAGGAACCACTACATTGTACGCAATGACATTCTGTTTCGCCGCTCTCATCCAGACAGCAACAATTGGTTATTATGCATTCCTGACGAACTTGTTAACAAATTAATCTGGTAAACTCATTTAAGCTACGCACATTACGGAGCCAGAAAATGTTTTCTTATACTGAGACAGAACTGTTATTTTACAAACATTGAAAAACGTATACGACGAGTTTTAGCGTCATGTAAAATTTGCCAGAAAGCTAAGTCAGACACCACTTCACATATTCCTCCATTATATCCCATTATACCTGTTAAATTAAGACATATGGCCGCAGTAGACATTTTTGGTCCAATTCCGAGAACTAATAGATGTTATTGCTACATCTTTGTCGCTGTTGAACTCACTTCAAAATTTGTTACTTTCACTCCGTTACGCAAAGCTACTGCTAAAACTGTTTCGAAAGCATTTGTAAAACATTTTCTATTTCATGTAGGGCATGTGATGAGAGTAATTTCTGATAATGGATCACAATATCGTTCTGCTATATGGGCACGCATGTTACGAGCTAGAAACATTTCTCCGATCTATATATCCAAGTACCACGCTTCTTCGAACCCTTGTGAACGATTAATGAAAGAAATTGATAAACTGTGTAGAATATACTGCCACGAAATACTCATTAATTGGGATACACACATATTCTCATTCCAAGATGTAATTAATTCCATTCCAAATGAATCCACTATGCTATCTCCGTCTGTTATACTGAAAAACGTTGAACCACCAAGCAAAATTAAAGAATTAGTAAACTTCCCTACCTGTCGTCGACTAAGACACCACGAAATAATTGACATTGCGCTGAACAACATCAAACGTGCCGCAGAGCGCCGGAGAAGACAGTAAAAACAGGTTCGTACACGCCGAGACTTTCACATTGGACAGAAGATATTAGTACGTACACACTATTTATCTAGCAAATTAAAAGGTAGGTTCAGTAAATTTGAACTTCTATATGCAGGTCCATATCGGATTCGCAGTATTCCTCACCCCAATGTTGTACACGTCGAAACTCTGAGAACCAGAAAATCGAAAGGAAACCACCACTTATCCAACATAAAACCCTTTATTGAGTGAACATACTTTACGATTTATCACACTGTAATGCTATTTACTAATTTTTATGACCACTTATGCAACTATATTTATGTGATTAATTATTGATGATTATCGTATTTTTTCTTGGCAAGTGCCCGGCAAGGTAAGGTTAGCAGGTCGCTCTTCTTGTCGTTACACATCAGACCGTGCACATTTTCCATTTTTTTAAATGTATGTACGATTTTTTTCATGTTTTGTTTGTATGCACTGTGAAATAGTTAAGGTATAACACACCAGTTGACTTTGACATTTTTTCCCCTGTGATTTCTCAACATCGTGACTGTTTTACATTTTTTTTTTTTTTTTTTTTTTTTTTTGCTGTTGCATTGTGATATTCTCTGTACATTTTTTGCCTTTGAACACTGTCTATGCTTTTGACATATTACGTTTTCTGTCATGTTATGCTGTATGCTTAATTATGTCACCATTAACCAGTCATTATTTAGTGGGTATATGATTTAAATGCAAGGCATTAATCTTAGTTCATCAATTTCAGAAAGAAATGATACGTAAAGGAAATAAATTAAACAGAAATGGGAATTTCACCTACGGAATAGACGAAAGAAGATGCAAACACCTTATGAGGAAGAGTAAATGGATCAGAATTAACAAGCATTAACCAGAATATATTATACACATCGTAGAATAGCAGTCTTAACTAATTTTTTCTTTCAGAATACAAGGCGATTGATGCAGGCTGTCAGACAGAACTACACATCTTAGTTTTAAGTGATGAAATATGCTAGAGATAAGGAATAGTTGTGTAATGAATAATGAAGTGATTTTTTTTGCAGATGATAATGAATACTGATGAAGAGTAATGATGAAGAATATGCTACTATGAATAATGAAGTTTTTCTTTACAGGTGATGATAATAATGAAGTTATGATAATATGAATAATGAAGTTTTTCTTTACAGATGAGGATGATGTTGAAGTTTACGTATTTATGCTATGTAGTTATTTAAGTATTTGTTGCAGTTTGTTTTGACAGTATGTTTTATATCGTATGGTATGATGACTGAAGGTTTTGGAAAGGACAGCTATGGAATACATTTTTTATACACATTTCACTTCCTGTTAATCCGTAGTTCACTACTTTTCAGCATAGTGTGCGTTTCTTCTTTCAGCTCAATAATCCATTTTGTATTTTTTCCAGGAGAAGCCTTTCATGATAGTTACTAAACTTGTTATTTATTAGGCCTATTCTAGTACTTGCATTTTTTTTTATCCACTTGTGTCACAACCTTGCTACAGCTGACTCATGACGAATGACGTTACACATTTTTCATTTACAGGAACAACCCAGAAGCAATTTCTTTTCTTTTTCTCTTCTTGCTTTCCCTTATAATTACCCAAAGCGATGCATTGCTAACTAACTAGCACAGAAACAAAAAAAAATGCATTACCAGTCCCAAATAATGTTACTAGTTTAAGAGAATTCTGAATAATACTGATCAGCTCTGAATAGTATGTCAGTTCAGTAATGACTTCTTAATGATACAAATATATATATATATATATATATATATATATATATATATATATATATATATATATATAAAATAATGCTTTGTAACTGGCTAATAACTGCCACTGTTTATTGTAATGAGACTACTTATAATTCCCATGATTATTAATGCTATGATTGTAATTAACTGATTTTTAATAATGGCTTCTTAATGATCTGAATAACACTGAATGATGAACAATGTTTTATACTATTCAATACTTGCTGGCCACTGAGTGCCAATAATTAATGTCACTACATGAATCATGTTATTAATTATGCCATTAATTAGCTCCTGTTTTCAATGATGACCTTTGGTGTTCTATAACTGGCCACTGAGTGCCAATAATTAATATAACTAAATGAATTATGACCTTTCATGTTCTGTAACTGGCCAATGAGCGCCAATAATTAATGTCACTAAATGAATTATGTTATTAATTATGAGATTAATTAGCTCCTGTATTCAATGATGACTTTTCATGTCTTAGTAACTGGCCACTGAGTGCCAATAATTAATGTAACTAAATGAATTAGCTTTTGTTTTCAATGATGACTTTTCATGTTTTGGTAACTGGCCAATGAGTGCCAATAATTTGTATAACTCAATGTATTATGCTACGCCAATAATTGACTCTCCGTTTCAATGAAGAGTTCTGATGAACATTATTCTGTCATACTAAATATGCTTTGTAACTGGCCAAAGACTGCTGCTGTTTATTGTAATACGATTACCCATGATGCCAATAATTTAATTTTATGGACATTATTCTGTAATACTAAATACATGGTACAGAAATGTTCAATAACTACGCTATGAATGCCGCAAACTACTAATGTAATTCCTAATGAAGACTGGTATGTGACGTAATGTCCTTCACCTTCTGACCTCACTACCCTGAATTACTGCAATATCCATTTGTCCTGTACATCCTCCTGATCATGGCGCAGTATATTTGGTTTTTGCACTAATTCTACGTTGGTGTGCCTTGTAAGAGCGTGGTGTTGACACGACATGCTGTCCACCACCGTGAGCGATGGAGACGTTGTTATGGTCCCACTGTTTGGTATACCTGATGTACTGCCAAAATGATAACATGGAAGATTACTACGACATTTCAGTGTCTTGGCTACGCTGATAAATACTAATGGAAAAAGAACTTCAAATTGTGTCACTTGGTGTTGTACTTCTGTGGAAAGATATGGACTTTCAGAGCAGCTATGTGCAATGTAAAGTGCTACAACCATGACGCAATCCTTCCCTTTCCTATCCTAATTTTTGTCACATAGTGAAAATCATTTCTTGCTAACATCATTTATGTTCATGGCCTATACATTTTTTTCGATTTGCTGAACTCGAATGCAAGTACACTTATGTCACTTGTCGACATGATTTTTTGCCATTATGTTTATTTCTTGTGAAAATGCTAAAGACATTTTTCGATTTGTTCTGAAGTACAGTATATGTGCACTCTTGTCTTTTATATTGTATATACATTTTTCTGATTTGCTGATACGCTCTGTACTCATTGTATACATTTTTTGTCATTGTCTAATGTTTTGTTCTCGGTGCATGAGCATCACGTTTAATTCATATTCTGAATATTCTGTAAATTGTAAAAGTTGATTAATTAAAAAAAAAATTTTGCCGCGCATGGCAAGTCCAAATGACTCACCATCGCTGCCAAATTTTTGCCCCCCCAGTGGAGGGTTATGAAACACGTATGTTGTGTGGCGGCGATGGCGAGGCATTGCAGAGTCTCTGACCAGAGAGCTATTTGTCATTCCTAGTCTGCGCTTGACCGCGCGAGAGTTCAGTGCAGTGGCAGTCGAGTTACGAGACAGTTCAGTTGCGGGTTAGCAGTTGCGAGTGAGGAGTCGGCGGGCGTCGACATGGCACTCTGGTCAAGATTCAGGACGAGGTATATTATTTTTTAAATAAGGTAATGAAGCAGCATTGCGCTCAGCTAATGATGTAAATTAACTGTAACTAATTTGTCCAAGAATCGCCCCAATAATAATTTTGCTTTCAAAGCAATTTTTCAACAATGAATCCTTTAATGAAAGAAATATTTCCCTTGCTATTCCTTAAAGAAAAATTTCCCTTAAATTCTAAATTTTTGCAATGAATTTCCTCCAAGCTATGGCGAAAAATAAGAGCAGATGCACTTTTACTAAGGTAAGAATTACAGTTTAATTAGTGAACAGGGCCTAAGATCGACATTTCGGTCTATTTGTGTTTTCATTGTCACAGAGATTTTACGAGTATTATCACTGAATTGACTTTCACATTTTTGTGGGCAGCTTATACCTGGGTCAGATTGCTAATTTTTATTTAATTGTCATTGTCATTAAATTTATTTGCTGGGAGGTTACATTAAGTTGTATTCTAGTTAACATTCAATTATTGTGTTCAAAATTTCTCTGGGAGGTTACACTTAGCTCAATGTCCATTTGCATTTAACATAATATCTTTTAAATTTTTGTGGGGAGGTTACAAATTGTTAAACTACCCATTTAGTTTTGTTGCCATGACCTCTCCCAAATGTACAAGGGATTGACCTCATTTATAAATATACCATCACACCAACAGATTGTACCCCTGTCAGCTTAAACTGTGTGTACATCAACTAATGGCGGAAATTATACATCCATCTGCATATTTTAAAGCATTAACCAAAGTATTATCCCAACCTTTAGGCAATTATTACATGTAACAGATATAATCTTAGGAATCGTCTGCTTTGGAAAGTTTGCTCTCATCCAATCACTCCTTCCACGCTCTCACTTCCTCTTTCTCTTCCTCTCCCCCTGCCTGTAGCCTTTCATTCCTATCTGTCAATCCCAACCAAACTCGTTATTTATTTATAATTTTACCATTATAGCCAACATAATTATTGTAATTAAAGCTGCAGCATGTCACCGGATTAGATACACGAATATGAAGTTTAAGCTGTATTAACTTGACGAAATCTGATATATATACCACCTGAAATATTTATTTCGACGTATATATTCAACATCTCAAAACAAAGATCACCAAAATCCTTTAAAACTTGTTCTGTTCTGTAGTAATATTGTTACGATGTGTACTGTTAGTACTCTGTGATAATCTATCTCTTCTGCTATATGATCCTTGCAGCTAATCGTTTCCAGACGCCGTATTTGTTTACAAAATATGACAGTGTACATGTGATGTGTTACGACAGTGAAAGGAATCTGTGACCTCTGGAGGTACTATATTTCACTTATTTTACATTTACCGTTAGATATACATTTTGTTTTTTGTCATAAGAAACCCAAAACCATGTTCTGAAATAGTATTTTGTTTCTGCACTAGACAGTGCCATAAGGTCCTCCAAAAGTCGTAACACAACACACACACGCGTGTGTGCAATTCCGCCTGATGATGGAGGTTAAAAATCTTTGAAACGCGTCATGGAGATAAATAAACAGTGACTGGTAACAGTAACTTGTTGTTTCATTTAATGTCAATGACAGTCACGGTAAAGGCTAACGTAGAATGTTCGCATTAAAACTAAAACAACTACCCATATCGTCACGTCACTGAGATGTTGCAGGGACAAGAAACTTGCTCTCTCAACACAGTAACGCCACGCCCCACAACTGTTTTGCGACCATGAGCACCCGTTACCATATTTGGCTGGAGTTGTCCCACCACATCAACAGCATAGTCCCGATGTAACACCCAGAGCCCTCGCCCTCCTTGGCCCTTTGAAAGATGGACTACGTAGCCAACGTTTGCCAACTACTGACCATTAAAATGGTCACACCAAGAAGAAACCCAGATGATAAACGGGTATTCATTGGAAAAATATATTATACTAGCACTGACATGTGATTACATTTTCACGCAATTTGGGTGCATAGATCCTGAGAAATCAGTACCCACAACAACCACCTCTGCCCATAATAACGGTCTTGATACGCCTGGGCATTGAGTCAAACAGAGCTTGGATGGCGGGTACAGGTACAGCTGCCCGTGGAGCTTCAACACGGTTCCACAGTTCATCAAAAGTAGTGGCTGGCGTATTGTGAGAAGCCAGCCAGGCGTTTTCATTTGGTGAGAGATCTGGAGAATGTGCTGGCCAGGGCAGCAGTCGAAGATTTTCTGTATCCAGAAAGGCCCGTACAGGACTTGCAACATGCGGGCGTGCATTATCCGCCTGAAATGTAGGATTTTGCAGGGATCGATTGAAGGGTAGAGCCACGGGTCGTAACACATCTGAAATGTAACGTCCACTGTCCAAAGTGCCGCCAATGCGAACAAGAGGTTACCGAGACGTGTAACCAATGGCACCCCATACCATCACGCCGGGTGATACGCCAGTATGGCGATGACGAATACACGCTTCCAATGTGCGTTCACCGCGATGTCGCCAAACACGGATGCGACCATCATGATGCTGTAAACAGAACCTGGAGTCATCCGAAAAAATGACGTTTTGCCATTTGTGCACTCAGGTTCGTCGTTGAGTACACCATCGGAGGCGCTCCTGTCTATGATGCAGCGTCAAGGGTAACCGCAGCCATGGTTTCCGAGCTGATAGTCCATGCTGCTGCAAACGTCGTCGAACTGTTCGTGCAGATGGTTGTTGTCTTGCAAACGTCCCCATCTGTTGACTCAGGGATCGAGACGTATCTGCACGATCCGTTACAGCCATGCGGATAAGATGCCTGTCATCTCGACTGCTAGTGATACGAGGCCGTTAGAATCCAGCACGGTGTTCCGTATTACCCTCCTGAACCCACCGATTCCATATTCTGCTAACAGTCATTGGATCTCGACCAACGCGAACAGCAATATCGCGATACGATAAACCACAATCGCGATAGGCTACAATCCGACCTTTATCAAAGTCGTAAACGTGATGGTACGCATTTCTCCTCCTTACACGAGGCATCACAATAACGTTTCACCAGGCAACGCCGGTCAACTGTTGTTTGTGTATGAGAAATCGGTTGGGAACTTTCCTCATGTCAGCACGTTGTAGGTGTCGCCACCGGTGCCAACCTTGTGTGAATGCTCTGAAAAGCTAATCCTTTGCATATCACAGCATCTTCTTCCTGTCGGTTAAATTTCGTATCTGTGGCACGTCATCTTCGTGGTGTAGCAATTTTAATGGCCAGTAGAGTAGATACTGTCGTCTTAGCTGTAAGACACTGGCTAGCATCAGGTGATCCAGATTCTTACTAGTGCAACATGTGGACTCCGGTTTCTTGTAGACAAAAGTGCCTACTGAATGTTAGTCACTACGAGGAAAAAATATCAGTAATTCGTTGAAATCTGGATCTATTTAACTGTTCCATTATATTTTCTACATCAGTTGTAATTTCCATCAAAATAAACGGATGATCCTTGTATTGTTGTGATAGCATTTCTTTTATTATCCCGACGGCCCAGTCTACTTGATTGAAATACGATGCAGTTTGCCGCGACTCGATCGTTGGTGGCCGGTGCCGCGTGCTTCGGGATGGGCTGAACAACGGAGAGGCAGCATTCCGGCCCCGTCTCTTGTGGCGTTTGGCTCCCCGGTTGAGTAAACCAGCCTCGGCGCACTGCAAATACCCGCCGAGTTTGTTGACAGTGCAGAGCCGGCGGGTCGGGTGGCCAGGATGCGGCGCGCCACCGAACGCAGCAAGCAGCACGCAGCACGCAGCACGCACTCGTGCCGCTGTTTACCACGAACAGCGGTGGGCGTGGCGCCGGACCCGCCCACCTCGAGTGACACGCCATCGCGCCGGCCTTCCTGTTGACTCCGGTGACGCACAATGCGGCCGCACGAACGCACAGTGCTGGAGGAAACCCCAGAGTCACGACCAACTATGTACGTTTGGCACGACACTGTTACCTCTCACAAAGCAGTCGGGAAGCGTCTAAGCTTAATGCACTTTCGTTTAACAATACACTGACAGCGTATGCCTCACACAAGTGAATGCTTTAAGAGGGATTCTACAGGGTGTGATTGCAGGTAGCACTGAAACTTGACGTGGGTGTATGTATTCTGTAATAGAAGCAAAGATATTTGCGAGACAATTGCGAATGTGTGGTTATGAGGCAACATTGTCTTCACGATGAAATGTAATTGGTAGTACAAATGCCTTTCAAATGTAAACTTTTCGCCAGCGACGTAGCTTAACAATAAATACAATACCGCTTCATTACCTTACATAACAATTCACAGTCCAATAGCAGAGTTGTTAAAGCAGCCACTCCATGGGTCCTCTTCGCGTTTGGATGGAATACTGCAATCGTATCTGTATCTTGTACATCTTGACAAAATTGCAGAATTCGCTGCTCAAGTTCTTAAACTTTATCACGGAACTGTTGTACGTCTAACTTTCAAATAACTTCCGGGAATTCAGCCAAGTAACACTTTCAGAGACCGCCGATATTTCGGCGGGAGAACACCCCGCCATTTTCAAGGCAAACTGCAACGTACAGGCGACGTACATGCAAATTTAAAACCTCGGCTCTCGGACTGAAGCAGGAAAGATAACACACACACTGAACACTAGTGCCACCAAAGATGACCAGAGTCTGAGCTATCGACAGTGAGACTACGAATTCGCAGGTGAGGTAGCATTGAATCTGTCCCTCTGTTTTTTGACAAGGGAGACAGCCGGATTCCAAATAGAGTTTAAACAAAAAAAACCATCCCTGTTAACGAAGTTGCTCGCTAATTTCATCTCAACTGCCTCCTTAATAATTTTGCACCCACTCCGAAGAGTTTGCCGGTAGTTGATTTGATTAGTTCAATTGAACAGGCAGTTTGCAAACTACCTCGTGTCGCTGCACAGGACGTTAGGAGAGAGGCATGCCGTGTTTTGACTAGGGCTCGTCCACCCAAGAGTAATGTAACAGCAGCAGAGAGGGCTGCTCTACGCTCTCTCAAAGTTGTTCCTGATATTGTTATTTTACCTGCGGACAAGGGCAATGCCACCGTTGTTTTAAATAAACAGGGCTATGTACAAAAGATGCAACGTTTACTATCTGATTCAGCGTATCGCAGAATCGATGCTGACCCCACAAAAAGTGTTAAGAGAAAGACCAACAACCTCCTGAAGAAAAGTGGTTTGTCGCAGGACACTATCAAGTGCTGTTCCTCCTAAGTTATGTGGCCTTCCGAAGGTTCACAAGGAAGGGGTTCCTTTCCAACCTATAGTGAGTAACATCGGCGCTCCGACATATCGTGTAGCCAAGCATCTTGCTTCTCTGTTGAGTCCACAAGTAGGTCGGTGTGAACATTATATCAGGAACTACGCTGACTTGTTATGTCATTTGGAGGGATTGCGGATGGTTTTGGTTAATTGAGGCTAGGTTTGGTGCTGAATTAACTAATCTCTTTCGGCATGTGTTGACATCCACTTACTTTTTATTCAATGACCAGTATTACGAGCAGACAGATGGAGTTGCGATGGGTAGTCCGTTGTCTCCTGTGATCGCAAATTTGTTTATGGAAGACTTCGAGGAACATGCATTGGAGTCAGCGCCTTTGAAACCCGCCTGTTTCTTTAGATATGTTGACGATACCTTTGTTGTTTGGCCTCATGGTAGGGAGAATTTGAATGCCTTTCTAGAACATCTGAACTCGATCCACATGAACATTCGTTTTACGATGGAGGTGGAAGAGGATGGTTGCCTTCCCTTCCTCGACATTTTGGCTAGGAGGAAGGATGATGGATCATTAGGACATGCAGTCTACAGGAAACGTACTCACACCGACTTGTACTTACAGGCTAATACTTGTCACCATCCAGGTCACCGTGAAGGGGTACTTCGTACCTTGGTACACAGGACACACGTCGTTTCTGACGCTCAGACTTTGCCAGCTGAGCTGTCCCATCTTGAAGTTACATTTCGTCAAAATGGTTATAGTGATAGACAGATTGTACGTGCGTTGTGGTATCGACCATTTGTACACCGGGTGATTGATGATAATTCTGAGTCGACAGCTACGTCTACTGGCTTTCTGCCTTACGTAGGAAACACTTCCAATAAGATCGGTCCTATTTTGCGGAAATACGATGTGAAATGTGTTTTACGACCTCCATCTAATATTAGAGCGCTTTTGAGTTCTGTTAAGGATGATCTTGGTCTGCGTAAGGCGGGTGTATATCGTATTCCTTGTAGCTGCGACATCCACTTGGTCAAACTATCAGGACCGTGGAGGACGTATGTACTGAGCATAAACGGCACACACGATTACAGCAGCCAAGTAGATCTGCTACTGCCGAAAATTGCTTGGATACTGGTAACCCCATGTTATATAATACCACCGAGATATTGGCATGCGCGTCCAGCTATTGGGACAGTATTATTAAAAAGGCAGTTGAGATTAAATTAGCGAGCAACCTCGTTAACAAGGATGGAGGATTTTGTTTAGACTCTGTTTGGAATCCGGCTCTCTTCCTTGTCAAAAAACAGAGAGACAGATTCAATGCTACCTCACGTGCGAATTCGTAGTCTCACTATCGATAGCTCTGACTTTGGTCATCTTTGGTGGCACTAGTGTATAGTGTGTGTGTTATCTTTCCTGCTTCAGTCCGAGAACCGAGGTTTTAAATTTGCACGTACGTCGTCTGTCTGTAGCAGTTTGCCTTGAAAATGGCGGGGTGTTCTCCCGCCGAAATATCGGCGCTCGCTGAAAGTGTTACTTGGCTGAATTCCCGGAAGTTATTTCTAAGTTGTATAAGCCAGGAGAAATTCAGGTCTCATATTGTACGCCTAACGTTTGACATGAACACAAACAGGTAAAAATCAAAGGATTCATGTCAAGCGATCTTGGATGCTACGGTAGCGGCCGTCTCTGCCTCTGAATCTTGGATCGTATTGCCACGTTAGACGTCTTCGTACATCAGCAGAGATATATGTGTTAGTGTCCCATCATGTATTCATACAGCCTCAGAGTACAGTCACAATAGGCGTTCCTGTATTTATTTGTCAGATTATGCTATCCGTTCGAATGTACCCAGACACCACTGTGTAATATGAAATTCACCACTAGATGTCACGATAATAAGAATGGGGATGTGTTTTTAGCGAAGAAGCAGTAACAGCACAAAGGGTTGGTCAGGATAGCTCAGTGAATTCGAGCGTGGATTAGTCAGTGAATGTCAAATGAGCAACAATCCCATAGGAACATGCGAGTCCTAAAGCTGCCCAGGACGAGTGTAGGTGCTGTGATTGTGAAGTGGAAGGGCTAAAGAGCAAGCACAGCCAAAGCTGTAGCCCCCAAGCAGTGACGAACAGCGACCGTGCTTGTGAAGAAGTCCAAGAAATCAGAGGAAGGAGTCACTTGAGGGATCCAAGGTGCTACTGCCGACCAGATAGCACAATGACTGTGGTTATTTTGGTCATTTCTTTTCTGTGTCAACCCTTTCATCTTACACTAGTACTTGCAACCTATACCCACAGTTATTTGCTGGATGTATTCCAATCTCTGTCTTTATCTACAGTTTTTATCCCTTACAGCTCCCTCCAGTGTCGTGAAGTTGCTTCCTCATGTCTTAATATCATCTTCTAGCAGTGTTTTCCATACATTCCTTTCCTCGCCGATTCTGCCGAGAACCTTCTCTTTCCTTACCTGATCAGTCCATCTAATTTTCAACATCCTTCTCTAATATCACATCTCAAATGTGTGAAATCTTATGGGACTTAACTGCTCATCAGTTCCTAAGCTTGCACGGTACTTAACCTAAATTATCGTAAGGACTCAAACCTCCGCCGGGACCAGCCCCACAGTCCATGACTGCAGTGCCTCAGACCGCTCGGCTAATCCCGCGCGGCTCACATCTCAAATGCTTCGACTCTCTTCTGTTCCGGTTCTTCTACAGTCCATGTTTCACTACCATCCAATGCTGTGCTTAAAATGTACGTTCTCAGTAGCGAGTTAAAAAGAATGGGATGCTATTTTTGAACAGCTTTTCTGTGGACAGTGCTAAGCGACACTTGCGTCGCTTTAAATAGCGATACCACTGGTCACTGTATGACTAGAAACGGATGATTTAGATAAATCACGGTATACCGCGTGACAGTATTGTAGAAAGATTTAGAATGCCTAAGGAATGTTACCTGCCAACAGCGAAGTACTCAGAAGGTGGTGTTACAGTATGAGGGGTCTTTTCCGTGTTAGGGTGTGATCCACGTTTTGGGCACAGCAAAATTCTAAATGCAGTATGATAGGAACACACTTTACAGCATTGTGAACTTCGCGTAGTACAGGAACAGTCTGGAGACAATGAATGTGTCAGCATATATAAAGCTTAAAAATATGAGGAGGTATTGAATGATGTTACTATATGCGAGTGTAGTCTCGTATAATTATGGATCTTCAATGATCAGTTGACGTGTGTTGAGTTGCTGGAGGTCTAGGTTATACTTCAATATACTAAATTTGTTATCTGGGTCATGCTATTATTATGTAACAAAAATGTAAATAAAAAACTATCAGAGCAGTACTTAAAACCTTAATAAGGCGTACAGTACCAGATATCAGATACTATTAATTTCAATACAGACTTCAACTTCATAGATTATTCCAAGTAATAAAAGTTACAAATGGTGTTACCATTTAACGAAATTTATGAACTTTACTTCGTATGGTGATAGCAATAAAGTAAGCTATCGAATTCAGCATAGTTCGATGACTACGTTTAACATGAGAATCTGCATGTGTGAGCGTGAAGGCTCTACTGTAGCTTATATAAGAAGCCTTTAATGTAACCACAGTAACCACTAATGGCTTAACTTGCTCTATGGCAGACAACATTAGTATTATCACCTCTTAATATTATAAAGCTCAGTTATAATAACTAAGTATGAATAACTACTGAAGAAGGGCATTACAGGGGCGTCTGGACTGCTGAACAGAAATCTCTTGAAGTAATTCTGGGTCTTACTACATGGTATCATGTTATATTGTATTCAACACAAAGGCTAATTTGATGTTTCCGTAAGCACAAGTATTAATTAACAAATCTTTCTTAGAGAAGGAATATGTTTTAAGAACATATGAACAGTAAAACCTCTTATGCAGCGTATTAGTATTAATGTACGCACCCTCAGGCCTAGGTTGTACATAGTGGCATACTAGGGAAATGCGATATATACCCCAAGGTTTAGGTTCGGGTGTAATGCGTAAAGTGCGTATTTCTGTAAATAATTAATAGCTCGAGGTCTAGATTTTACCATAATACTACAAAACACTAGAGGGGTAAGCATCCAAGATCCACTAGGACTATGTGTGAGAATACACAATACACATTATTAACGACAACCGTCTAATGTTACTTTAAATCCGTCTTGATTGCAATTTTTTTTTTTATTATTCATATGACCGGTTTCGGTTCATTCAGAACCATCTTCAGATCTGATATTTAAGTTACAGGAGTAACCCGTCCAATTCAGCAACTTTCACATGCTACGTCACATGTGACGTAGCATGTGAAAGTTGCTGAATTGGACGGGTTACTCCTGTAACTTAAATATCAGATCTGAAGATGGTTCTGAATGAACCGAAACCGGTCATATGAATAATAAAAAAAAAAATTGCAATCAAGACGGATTTAAAGTAACATTATAAAATCACTGATTGCTGTTATCCCATAAGACATTATGTCTGTTTTTGCAAACCGTCTAATGGCCCTATGATACTTGCGGTTTCTGATTAACACGTATCATATAATTACAACATTTATTTATGATAATTCAGTTTGATATGGCATTAAAAATATGCTACCTGACTGTCTGGAGTGAAATTCTAAAAGCTCTTAGATCACATCAGATTTTTAATCATATTCCATCATGCTTCGCCCAAGCACTAAGCTGTAGTTCACTTTTCTTGTCCCACCACGTCGATTCGTGTCCAGGCACGCTGTGATGCTCGAAACAAGCTCTGCGCCACGGACACAGGCCAGTGGAAGCTGCATTATGCTATGGGGGCATTCACCTGGGGCTCCATGGGACCTGTGGTAGTAATCAAAGGTACCTTGGCAGTTGTGGACTTTGTGAGAATTAGTGTGGACCTCCCGCATCTCTTCATTTGATGTCTTCCTCGACAGCAATGGCAGTTTCCTGGACGATAACTGTCCGTGTTAGAAGTCCAGAAACGTGCTACAGTGGTTTGAGACACATGATACTGAACTGTCTTTGATATCTTGTCTACCATATTCGCCTGATATGAATACGATGCAACGCATTACGAACGCTATCAGGCACCAGCTCCACACCTACAAACAACCAGCCAGTGATTTACGAGAATTGTTTGACCTATGTGCAGACATCTCGTGCACATACTTCCGGGCACCAACCTCACAGGTGTAAAACCAGACACGTAAAATCGCTCTGGACTGCGGTCAAAAGGTACGCCAATTCTACATTAATAAGGTTGTCCAATTGATTCGGCTCGTTAGTATTCTTCGAGAGTTTAATATATGCACAACTTAGGTCAGTCTAACTTGAATGTGCAACTGTGCTGTATGACTGAGCACCTGCAAAAGAAATTCAGGCCTAGAAAACGAAAGAAATAATCCTCATATGTACCCACTCTTGTGCTACTAGAATTCATGCAGTTGCGTGACTGACTATTATTACAGAACTTACAATACATTTTAATGGTTAATATGCGTATGATTTTGTTGTAGTAGTACAATACAGATTTGAATAGAAGCAACTCACGCAGCAGGCAGCGAAATGGGGGCTGCAGATCAAGGAAGGAAGGAAAGAACATTATATTTCAGCGTCCCATCGACATTGAGATCTTTAAGGACAGAGAACAAGCTTGGAATCTTCCACGGATGGGGAAGTAAATCGGCTGTGATCTCTCAGTGGAATTATCTCGGACTTTTCATGGAGTAATTTAGGAAAATCATGGAAACCCTATATCAGATTGGCCGGATGCGGAATTGAACTGTCGTCCTACTGAATGAGAGTCCAGAGAGATAACCACTGCACAACCTCACTCGGTACATTTCAAGAAAAGTAATACTCCCCCCCCCCCCCCCCCATGAACCATGGACTTTGCCGTTGGTGGGGAGGCTTGCGTGCCTCAGCGATACAGATAGCCGTACCGTAGGTGCAACCACAACGGAGGGGTATCTGTTGAGAGGCCAGACAAACGTGTGGTTCCTGAAGAGGGGCAGCAGCCTTTTCAGTAGTTGCAGGGGCAACAGTCTGGATGATTGACTGATCTGGCCTTGCAACACTAACCAAAATGGCCTTGCTGTTCTTGTACTGCGAACGGCTGAAAGCAAGGGGAAACTAAAGCCGTAATTATTCCCGAGGGCATGCAGCTTTACTGTATCATTAAATTATGATGGCGTCAGCTTTGGTAAAATATTCCGGAGGTAAAATAGTCCCCCATTCTGATCTCCCGGCGGGGACTACTCAAGACGACATTGTTATCAGTAGAAAGAAATCTGGCGTTTTACGGATCGGAGCGTGGAATGTCAGATCCCTTAATCTAGCAGGTAGGTTAGAAAATTTAAAAATTGAAATCGATAGGTTAAAGTTAGATATAGAGGGAATTAAGTGAAGTTCGCTGGCGGGAGGAACAAGACTTTCGGTCACGTGAATACAGGTTTATAAATACAAAATCAAATAGGGGTAATGCAGGAGTAGATTTAATAATGAATAAAAAAATAGGAGTACGTGTAAGCTACTACAAACAGCATAGTGAACGCATTATTGTGGCCAAGATAGTCACGAAGCCCACGCCTACTACAGTAGTACAAGTTTATATGCCAACTATCTCCACAGATGACGAAGAAATTGATGAAATGTATGATGCGATAAAAGAAATTATTCAGGTAGTGAAGGGAGACGAAAATTTAATAGTCATGGGTGACTGGAATTCGAGTGTAGGAAAAGGGAGAGAAGGATACGTAGTAGGTGGATGTGGATTGTGGCTAAGAAATGAAAGAGGAAGCCGCCTGGTAGAATTTTGCACAGAGCACAACTTAATCATAGCTAACACTTGGTTTAAGAATTATGAAAGAAGGTTGTATACATGGATGAACCCTGGAGATACTAAAACGTATCAGATAGATTATATAATTGTAAGACAGAGGTTTAGGAACCAGGTTTTAAATTGTAAGACATTTCCAGGGGCAGATGTGGACTCTGACCACAATGTATTGGTTATGAACTGTAGATTAAAACTGAAGAAACTGCAAAAAGGGGGGGATTTAAGGAGATGGGACCTGGATAAACCGACAAAACCAGAAATTGTACAGAGTTTCAGGGAGAGCATAAGAGAACAATTGACAGGAATGGGGGAAAGAAATACAGTAGAAGAAGAATGTTTAGCTTTGAGGGATGAAATAGACAACGCAGCAGATGATGAAATAGGTAAAAAGACGATGCCTAGTAGAAACGCTTGGGAACAGAAGAAATATTGAATTTAATTGATGAAAGGAGAAAATATAAAAATGCAGTGAATGAAGCAGGCAAAAAGAAATACTAACGTTTCAAAAATGATATCGACAGGAAGTTCAAAATGGCTAAGCAGGGATGGCTCACTAGGGGTAAGATAGATACTGCCTACAGGAAAATTAAAGAGACCTTTGGAGAAAAGAGAGCCACTTGCATGAATATCAAGAGCTTTGATGGAAACCCAGTTCTAAGCAAAGAAGGGAAAGCAGAAAGGTGGAAGGAGTATATAGAGGGTCTATACAAGGGCGATGTACTTGAGGACAATATTATGGAAATGGAAGAGGATGTAGATGAAGATGAAATGGGAGATATGATACTGCGTGAAGAGTTGGGCAGAGCACTGAAAGACCTGACTCGACACAAGGCTCCTGGAGTAGACAACATTTCATTAGAACTACTGACAGCCTTGGAAGAGCCAGTCCTGACAAAACTCTACCATCTGGTGAGCAAGATGTATGGGACAGGCGAAATACCCTCGGACTTCAGGAAGAATATAATAATTTCAATCCCAAAGAAAGCAGGTGTTGACAGATGTGAAAATTATCGAACTATCAGTTTAATAAGTCACAGCTGCAAAATATTAACGCGAATTCTTTACAGACGAAAGGAGAAACTGATAGAAGCCGACCTCGGGGAAGATCAGTTTGGATTCCGTAGAAATGTTGGAACATGTGAGGCAATACTGATCCTACGACTTATCTTAGAAGAAAGATTAAGGAAAGGCAAACCTACATTTCTAGCATTTGTAGACTTAGAGAAAACTTTTGACAATGTTGACTGGAACTCTCTCTTTCAAGTTCTGAAGGTGGCAGGGGTTAAATACAGGAAGCGAAAGGCTATTTACAATTTGTACAGATAGCAGATGGCAGTTATAAGAGTCGAGGGATATGAAAGGGAAGCAGTGGTTAGGAAGGGAGGGAGACAGGGTTGTAGCCTATCCCCGATGTTATTCAATCTCTATATTGAGCAAGCAATAAAGCAAACAAAAGAAGAGTTTGGAGTAGGTATTAAATTCCATAGAGAAGAATTAAAAACTTTGAAGTTTGCCGATGACACTGGACTTGGAAGAGCAGTTCAACGGACTGGACTGTGTCTTGAAAGAAGGATATAAGATGAACATCAACAAAAGAAAAACGAAGATAATGGAATGTAGTCGAATTAAGTCGGGTGATGCTGAGGGAATTAGGAGATGAGTCACTTAAAGTAGTAAAGGAGTTTTGCTTTTTGGGGAGCAAAATAACTGATGATGGTCGAAGTAGAGAGGATATAAAATGTAGACGCAATGGCAAAGAAAGCATTTCTGAAGAAGAAAAATTTGTTAACATCGATTATAGATGTCGTTTGTGAAAGTATTTGTATGGAGTGTAGCCATGTGTGGAATTGAAACGTGGACGCTAAATAGTTTAGACAAGAAGAGAATAGAAGCTTTCGAAATGTGGTGCTACAGAAGAATGCTGAAGATTAGGTGGGTAGATCACATAACTAATCAGGAGGTATTGAATAAAATTGGGGAGAAGAGGACCTTGTGGCATAACTTGACTAGAAGAAGGGATCGGTTGGTAGGACCTGTTCTGAGACATCGAGGGATCACCAATTTAGGATTGGAGGGCAGCATGGAGAGTAAAAATCGTAGAGGGAGACCAAGAGATGAATACACTAAGCAGATTCAGAAGGATGTAGGCTGCAGTAGGTACTGGGAGATGAAGAAGCTTGCACAGGATAGAGAAGCATGGAGAGCTGCATCAAACCAGTCTCAGGACTGAAGACCACAACAACAATACTAAACTCGTTCTGAGATGACGAATGAAGCAGCCCAACATTGCACTATTCAGATAACGTGCATTTCAGTGAAGAAAACCTCGTAATTTGGAAAGTGTTTCAGCAAACACAATCCGTCAAATTCCTGTTTTAGGGAGAATATGCAAACGACCTGTCAAACATACCCAAAGCTATGATAGGTGTCATTTTACACAACACTTCCATTATCCTCACAGTATGTCTTGTTTTCTGTGGATTACGATAATTCATTTTTTGTATACTCTATGCCAGTCTGCTTAAATGACTTTCGATGAACTTCAGCAGCAACTTGTTTGT
Source organism: Schistocerca piceifrons (assembly GCF_021461385.2). Lineage (NCBI taxonomy): Eukaryota > Metazoa > Arthropoda > Insecta > Orthoptera > Acrididae > Schistocerca > Schistocerca piceifrons. The sequence continues at coordinate 562,074,673 of NC_060143.1, forward strand.
TTGTTATCGGTGATAGTTTTAAATCTTTGGGAGTCCATTTTACTTTTGACCAGTGGGATTGGACATTGGGTTTTAGACCTCGTGATCCTGCTCATCTGAATGGAATGCGCTGAATGAACGGAATGGGTGGCGAAGTTGAAGAGATTGTGTGCTGAGTTCTAATGTTGAGACGAAGGCTGTCTTTGCTGGCGGAGGTCCATGTTGTTATGCAGATACTTCAGAGTGTAAGGAAAGGGGTGAGAGCAGTACAATTTATTTGCCATGATGAAAGTCAGTCTTCGTGGTGAGGTTGGTGTGACACAGTCAACATAATTCCATAGTAGGTATCATGCACGCGATTGTACGTAATGGAATAGCAGCACATAGGTTGCTATTACGTAACTGACTGGAAGTTGGTTATCGTACGTCAAATCCATTAATTTACTTCGTGATATTGTAAATTCAGAGCCGTTTAACTCTACTGAGTTATAGAGAGTAGTTTTTATTAGTTAGAATTATGTGTCATGAGGAAGACGTTTCTTCTACATCGAACTTAAATGTTGGCTGAAACATCCGTACTGGTCGGTAATGTTATACTATTTAATAGTAATACACAGCGTTTAATTTAATGCCTCATGGTTACGTTTTAGTGTGAGCCTCTTACTACTCTTTGCATTCAGTCACTTGAGTGTCCCACGTTGCATGGGCATCACCACGATATTTGTATGAGCAGTACAATTGCACTCTATTGGAGTTGCAATCACCTATTGAGATCCCTCTTAGTTACAATTTAGTCCGTATGTTATTAGGTTTCAAGTGAAGATAAAGCTATGTCGACGTGTGCTGCACTGCTGGCCGCTGTTTATGAAATATTACGCGATCTCGCTCCTTATTAAAATGTTATGAAGAAAGACGAGCAAGGACTGAAGTGCTTATTCTGTTGATAAGTTATTTACCTTTTTGTATACTAAACCTCTCTTTACGCAAATAAGGAGACAGCGTCATTCCACAGCTTCACACCATAAGCAGAAAACAATCACATGTCCGTTGGGATCTATTGCCTCTACAAATTAATGTACTTGCTGTGCAACATTCAAGTATTTGATATCCAGAACCCATTTCGTTTTGTTGGCTGAATTTATGATAGTATGTGTGTGTTGTGATTTTTTTGTGTTCAATTAACAAGTGAGACTGCTGTACCAGTTTGTTCTGGAGAGCATTAGATTTATAAATTCTGCATATCTTGGAATAGATTGGGTTTGAATATCACTACTTACGGGAGACGTCTGTGCTTTTCTAAACACACACCTTTCAATTTTTGATGACCGTACAAGGATTTTTCTTTCCTACGATTTTCCTTGTCAGTTATTAGCCACAGTTTCTTTCAGATATTGTTTGCGTGTGAGATTCACCAAAATCTTTCAGTTTTGACTTACACTGGCATGATACTCTTTTCACTAAATATCTACAGTACGTTGCCCTTAATCTTTTTCAGATCGGTATTACCGAGCGAGGTGGCGCAGTGGTTAGCACAGTGGACTCACATTCGGGAGGACGACGATTCAAACACGCGTCCAGCCATGATGATTTAGGTTTTCACAGATTCCCCTAAATCGCTCCTGGCAAATGCCGGGATGCTTCCTTTGAAAGGACACAGCCGATGTCCTTCCCCACGATTTACAACATTAGAGTTTATGCTCTGTCTCTAATGAGCTCAATGTCCACGGGACTATAAACACAATCTTCCTTCCTTCAGGTCAGTACCATCTATTAAAATTTTTGAGTGTCTTTCTAGAGTTTCTCGTTCTTATGACTTTATGATTACTTCTGTAACAACAAATTATTTAATTCAGTTTCAAATGTCATCAGGCATTCCGCCAAAGTTTATGGTTCTACTACAAGTGAAAGAAATACGCTACTAACAACCTAATGAGTATTTATATCCTCTTCAGAAGTTAGATTTATGCATATAATGTGTTTAGCTATGATGTGCTGCTGAGGTCCAGTGAGATAAATTTGGTTTTCATGTGTGGTTTCCAAAGAGAACGCAGGCTATTTCTGAACGTTTATTGATATTATGTTAAAGGTTGGAAAGAAACTGTTGTCTTCCTTTTGCACGCTGTGCGGTTCTTTAGGGGAAACAGAAGCGAGGAACAGAAGCTGATCATGAACGGAGAATTGAGATATTAATTTATACTACATCTAATATCAAATAGTAAAAATAATACCTATGTTCGTTGCTGTACTGGCACGTCAGTTGCTAACAGTAGATTTGAATGTAGGAGTACATATAAGATGTCGAGGCCTGGCCACAAAGAATGTCTGTAAATTTTAAGCAGTCTGGCAAACGTACGAAACTGGGGTCAATGAATGAATTTTCGAACTTAAGTAAACCCGTCGCTGTAACTCATTGGCAATGGCGTAACAGCTGTTGGCGGCGCCCACGTGTTATGGTGGTGTTTGTAGGAAATGCTGCGGCAACTGGCGTCGCGCTTTTTTGAAAGTGCTGACGACCAGATAGAAGCCGTTCTCATAGATGCAGTCCAGAAAGCTGTCCGAATTTGATCACATTGGGCTGCGATAGGGAAACCTTGCTTCGGTTTAAGTAGACAGTGGACAGCTATTTTTTATGTAAAACAGAGTAACACAGCGTCCATTGAGTAGGTGATCATTGTTTGAGAATTATAGAGTGAATTTTGCTTTTTCTAGTGAATTTCGCATCCTGACGTTAGAATAATTCTGTAGTGTGGAGAGACCTTGAAGGTAGGATTTCTTTTTGAAAGTTCATGTTACTTTTCTTCCATGTATATGTGACTATGCAACTCTTATTTGCTCAAATGCCTCTTGTTGCCTTATAATTGTGTGTTATTAAACGACGAAAGCGTGGGAATTGCTCTCTATTTCATTAAGTTTCAAGAACAGGTACGAGTGTTAGTGAACGGAAACATGTGTGGTAGTCAGTAGGTTGATTTTAGAATTTAATAGTGTTCTGAGTCAGTTTGGAGAGTAATCTTTATTAAAAACCCAATTTTTGTTATCTAAAGCATAGGTTTGACAAATTCCATCCCCCCACCGCCTCCTGGATTTTCTAAGTGAGGGATTAAAATAAAGTGTTGGTTGCTCCGTTGCTTATGGATGGTTAAAGGATTTTTAAAATGTTGAGCACAATAGAATTTATTCCATTCATTCATTTATTAGCCTAACTGGAAGGAAGGTGCGTGGAACATGGTAATTTTATGTGCATTAATAGAATATGGGGTAAGGTTGAGCATACTTGGAAGATCTTAGTATTTGTGGATTTACGGACAGTGGCGTTGATGAATAATTTCCAACGTTATTTTCAATATTTCATTTCTACTGTGGTACTCTGTCCAATTTTAAATAGCTTTCCTGTCAGGTGTCTGATTCTGATACCACTCTGAGGCGATGACAGGAATTTTTACTCTGGGACATCTTCTCATGTAAGATACAATCATTTTCGAGAAGAGGCGATTAACTTAGAGAGAAGTAATAAATTATCATCTCAGTTTCGATCTAGTTCTATCACTGATATGTAAAGAATAGAGTTTTCTTTATTGTAATTAGCATGGAATTGTTTTTCCATAAAAGCTACAGATTCCTCAGTCAAGCTAATTGAACATTTTTCAATACCTCTCAAAGATAATCAAGAAAACAGATAGATTCTTAATTTAACTAGAAAACTATATCTGAGTCGTCAAGGAGTTCTTCCTACCCATCTCTTTGGCACATCAGCGGTCAGTTAATACTATATGATAGACAAACTCCAGTCGACTGCGATGCTTGTTTGCCTCACTCGAAAATAAAGGAAGAAAACCATCAATTCATAATACAATTAGGACCTTAGATAAGAGAATACTAATGGCATTTAGCACTCGTGGGTGCTTCAGTGGTGGGGGTGTGAACGTAAACATCAACAGTATTGGACATTACGTAACACCCTCGATAGCTCAGTGACCACAGGTAAGGTAGGCTGTTTCTTATAGTAACTATACTGAAAACACATTGATCTAACAGCTTTTTGAAGACGAATGAATATAGCCTGACAGTCTCTTCTGACATATTAACACTGTTTTACATTATGGTCAAAATTTCTACCTCCATATCTGACTGATTATTATTCATTAATGGACACCTGAAAAGTAATTTTAAAATTTTGTATTTATAACTTTGTTTTCACATACACAAAGAGTCAGTCTTGTATTTTATGATTCACACTGTGCACAGCAGTGAGGGGAATATGCTAAGGTGATGGGACATTCTGATTCTGATGTCTTATGCAGTGTTGATACTCGTAGAGATGTAGTTTACCTGATGTCAATTGAGTCAATATCTGTTAGCGTATTAGTGTTTGTTGGGACAAATGATGTTAGTGTTGTGAATCAAGAGATTAATGATGTTGTCATGAATGAGGAATCGGTGGTTTCTGATGTCTCACCCTCTGCAGTCAGCTGGTAATTGTGATTTACCAGCAGATCGTTCCACAGCTTGTTCTCTTCAGGCCGAACAGCAGAGTGAAATATAATTTCCAACATTTATCTTTCATCAAGACTTTTTCAGTCGACTGGTGACATCTATAAAGGTAGATAATGGCGTCAATGGAGAGGAAATTAGTGAGAAGTTATAGACTAGAGTGAAGGGGCTTCATGAGGAACTGGAAGCTAGTAATGAAGAGTTAGATGTGAAATTAGGTTAAAGAATTGAGGCCAGTGATGTGAAGTCGACTGAGAGACTAGAAACTTTACATGTACTGACACATAGCTTAGCACAGAAATCTGAATCCATATGTATGGATACCAAAAAGGAATCTGATATATTACATTCAGATTCTGATGGGAGAGTTTTTGCAGTTGGAAGTAAACTTGTCAAAGACTCAAGTACAAATTTCCAGTCACACAACTTGACTACAATGTTTAGAAACCAATTTTGAGGAGGTGAAAGTTAGTTAAGAGAACGATATATCAGAGAATAGGGAAGACATGCAGCAGACAATTAAGACAGCTTGGGCACATCTGCTGTTCCATTGGTTGTTAATGCTGAACAAAGATTCAGCGGTACAGTATCTGTCGGTGTTATCGAATCTGAAAAGCTGACGTCATTGTCAAGGTTTGATGGAGGGCGGAGGTAAACTAACAGGAAACAAGCTTGAAGATCAAATGAGAAAGTATCTAAGACAGAGGAAATGGTAGGTGAAAGTGTTGCTGAAGGTCGTTGTTACAGCAGAGGTAAGGTGACTTACGATCATATGTGTCCCGGTCATGAACCAGGAGAAACCATTATACACATAGGTAGTGCACATAGTACTAGTTTTACACATAGTCCTGTCATAAGAGTGTAAATTGTGGGATACGTTTAATTTTGACTGCAGTCATATCTTATCCATTCAAAAGCCTGAAGTGTTCAGAAATACATCGAATTATATTCGTCCTCCTCCCCATTTCCTGCTGGTCACAATATTAAATTTGAGTTTCGGATATTTGAAAGGTAAGTCTGCTGTTCTGTTGGTGAGGAACTGGTAATCTTATGATCTGTTTAGAGCGTTTAGGCTATTTTTGCATGTTGATGTGAGGCAGCACAAGGCAGAGGAAATACGTTATTCTAATGAGTAAAATTGTAATTATTCTGGTTTTAGCCATCCTGTTCTTTTCTTTAAACATTTCTAGTTGACATCTGTATTTACATACAATGCCTACTGTGCTGTTGCCTTAATTCCGCTTTGTCTCATGAAACGTCCTTAATGCATACATCAGATTCTTCATGAAGGTCATGTCGAAGATGATTTAGAGGCTATGCACAAAGTTTATTACAAGAATTTGAATGTGCGAGAAGTTATGAGAGCAGTAGTGATAGGAATTGTAATCAGTTTGTTTACCCTCATCTCAGGCCATAGCGAAATAGAAACTACGACTGCAGGCGATTTGACCACCCGGTGATATGTAGCGGAATAGCAGGTGGAGACACCGGGATGCAGGACCCAATGTATTAAGAGTGACAATTTTAGAAGGAATATATTTAGTCGGAAATATAAGTGATTGCTGACAACAGAGATATCAGGTAGCAGGGGAAGGAAGACGTGGTCACTAGGAAAGCGGAGATACTGGTCCACACATTGTGGAGGTGCAAACGGCTGATCTGTGGCATAATGTGCATCTGCAGAGCCCACAACCAAGTGACTGACAACTGCTGTCAGCATTTCATTCAGGTTTTGTGAACATAATTAATAGCTACGAGCAGGAGAAATGTTGAATTTGAAAGATAATGAATCTGTTACTTGATTTGAGATAGTAAGAAGTAAATTCTTTGATGAGTCTAGTGCTTCAAATAGATATTAATTGAGTTATTTTGTCTTGTGTTTTGTGTATGGAGCGTCAACTGTCTATGCCGAGTGAACTGGTATTTCAGAGATGTGAAGATGTAGGTTTATGTCCCGTTCTTGCTTTACAGCAATCTAAGATGAAATGGGCGATTATTGAAAGAAGTTTATATGTGAAAAGACAACTAGGTATTAAATTTCTGTACATAGGTAGTAAATTTTCTGCGAGTTTCATGAATGTACCGTGGTTGGTGATGATACGAATATATTTATTAACTTTCCGTCTACAGATCAGGTAATGACAAACATGTTTTCTGATGAACTATAATGAAGCTATGGTGAAGCTGAGTTTTGATGAATGTGCCGTTAGGGAGAATTCAAACCACTCTCTTAAGTTTAGCACTTTGTATGAGTTTTATTTTGAGGAGAAGACAGTTGTGAGGGACAGAAGTGTTAATGCAGTTATACTATTAGATTCAAAACTAGTTGTTTGTACCTTACAAGAAATATAGATGTGGGGTTATTGTGGTGAGGATACAGATGAGGCAGTGAAAGATGTCTACTGTATTGTAACGTTATTATTCAGTGTTTCCTGAACATCCTCGCAGAGTTAAAGATTTTTCCAGTTAGTTTAAGGTTAAGGAGTGGAATAGATCTTTTGTAGGTCATATGCTATACAACTCATTTATAATGACAAATTTAAGGCTCAGACCGAGAAAATGTTGCAAGAAGACGTCATTAAACCTTGTCAGTTCCTACAATAATCCCTTGGTGGCACCTAAAAGAGGAAATGGTAATAGGTTGGTGCTGGATTTCAGTCATACTAACACAATTATTACACCAGCAATGGATTGACGACTGAGAGTATACGAACTTCTCAAAATTGTCATAGTGTTATGGTCCTGTCTTCAACTGAACTTCGAGAAGGTTATAGGTTGGTGTTGGATTCCAGCCAGATTAATATAATTGTTGTTCCATGAAATTATTGAGCATTGAGCTCACCTGATATTTAGTAAAAATTTCTTTATTATTCTGTCATCAACTGATAGATAACATGGTATTAGGTTGGAGTTGTATTCCAGCCAGATTAACAGAATTATTGCTACCTAAAGTGATAGAACATTGAGATAAGATGAACATTTGCTAAATTACTTGTTGTTAAGGTCCTGTCTTCAGTTGACTTATAATTAAGCTACTGGCAATCTGCGCTTCACCTTTAGTGTCAAAAATTCACACTACTCTTACGTTGTGGATCTTGCTTTGGAATTCAGACGTTACCGTATGGGTTGAATGACAGTTTGTCTGCGTTTATCAGAGGGCTTTGTAGCCTTCTTCCAGCAGATTTGATAAGGAGACTAACCATCTTTGTTGAAGTATTGACGGTAGAGGAGAGTTGAGAATGGCTTAATGAGGTTTTGGATAGATCGTTGGGTGATTTCAGAGATACTGGTAGTGTGAATTCACAAAAATTATAATTTTGTTGACTTCAGATGAAATGTCTTGAACATGTTGTGACTGTATCAGCAATTCTGCCTGACCCATAGCTTTTATTTTGGTGTCTGAGACTTTAATATTTCCAAAACAAGAAAACAGATACAAGGTTTTTCTGGATTAATCAACATTTAGAAAAGATTTGTAAATGTGAATATTTCGTTCTTGCAATGATTGTGAGCACTGTCAGGTAATAAAACACCTCGTGGTCGGTATGTCCACGCACAGGAATAATTGGAGGGTGTGAAACAAATTCTTTTGGAGGCTCCTCTCCTGCCACATCCAGATTTTAGTATAGATTTTAACCTAAGCTCAGTTAATTCTATGATAGGTGTTGGTCCTGAACTCTTTCAAGGATCAGAGGTAGATGGATTCAAAATGGTTCAAATGGCTCTGACCACTATAGGATGTAATATCTGAGGTCATCTGTCACCTAGAACTTAGAACTACTTAAACCTAACTAACCTAAGGACATCACACACATCCATGCCCGAGGCACTATTCGAACCTGCAACCGTAGCGGTCGCGTGGTTCCAGACTGAAACGCCTAGAACCTCTCGCCCACACTGGTCTGCGAGGTAGATAGAGCAATGAAGCATCATACTATAGGTTTTACAGGCCAGTGCGAATCGAATTATCAACTTGTGATTTTCAAAGCGTAGCAGAATTGTTGGATGTTGTGATGTTTATGTATGATATTGCTGGATGACCAAATTCTATACAGATCATCGAGCATTAGAGTTTTAGATGAGTAAAACGTTTGTCCATGGTAGCTTAGAGCCACATGGGCGTTGTATCCACAAGAGGTCAACTACATTAGTATGTATATTCCTGGTAAAGATAATTTTGTTGCTGAGGCTCTTTGAAGATCTCCTCTAAGACTGAATTATGGCGTTGGTGGCAATCTTAATAGAAACAATTTCAGTGTCATGTACTTACGGAACATAGATTTGATCATTTTAATACACGTCCACTTCAGAGCATTGCTAAAGAGCAAGATAAATACCCATCACGCAAGAAGTTGAAAGCAAAGCGGAGAAATCAAAACGGCATATCAGTTAGATGCTTAAAGACGGTATTCTGTTAAAGAAGAGAAGGAAGGTTATCCCATTCCAAATGAATACTAAACAAATTGATTTGAAATACTCATTTGAGCTATGCACACTTTGGTGGAAGGAAATGCTTTCACTAGCTCTGCGAGACTTGTGATTTTCTGAATATGGAGAACCACAGTTCCAACATCTTGGCTTCAACAAATCCGTGTCAAAGGGCTAAATCACTTACTGTTCACCATCAGGCACATTTATATACTATTACTGCATTGACATTAAGAGAAATGGTTGCTGTCAATCTTTTTTGTCCTCTTCCAAGAACGAAACTGGGTTTTTCCTATGAACTTGCTGCAGTTAAGATGACTTTGCAGTTTTTACCTCTCTCTCTCCATGGTGGAGAGCTACTGGTCGGTGTGTTGTACAAGCCTTTTGGAATAGTTTTCTGCAAAACATGGGTTATGTTCACAAAGTAATATCGGCCAATGATCCACAGTTCAGGTCAGTGTTTTGCAAAAGTGCATTGCATAATAAAATGGTTAAGATGATTTATATTTCGTTGTGTCATCCAACATCTACCCCCTCTACACGTTTCATGAGTGGGATCAGCAAACTGTGTAAGCGTCATTGCCAATGATGTCAGAGAACTTGGGATTCATACACAGATTTATTTGAATAGGCTACAAATGAACTCCCCAACAATTCAACACTTTTACTGCCAGGTTTGTTATTCATTAATCAGTTTCCATCACAACAGATACAGGGAAATATACCTTTCCCAGCTTCTGCTATGCTGAGTCACAGTAATGTAGCGATACTGTCATTAAAAAACTTTAGGATGGCCAAGAAACAGCGTCAAGTAATTAAATTGTGGAAGTGGTCAACAAAATCATTTGCAGTCAGGCAGAATGTACTGGTGAAGATAGATAAATTGTCGCAGAGGTGATACATGTAGACATCGATCTTATTTCTGTTGATGTTGAACGATATGCAGTTTTAGAGTATAACGTGAATTTACGTTTTGTGGATGACTAAATGTTGGATGTAAGGAGCCAACAATTTACCTTTGAATGCTTTTCTTGTCGATATTTATGAAGGAATCAAGAGCTAGCAAGGAAGTAATCTAGGTTACGTACTGTCTTTTGGAACATTAGTCTTATTTAGACCACACAGGATTCACTTAATTTCAAAATGTGTTCAGCGGCCATTGTAAAAAATTGATTTTCCTAGAAAACTGTTTTTCAAAATCGTGAACAGTTCTCATGTTTTACATTACTACTTTTAAATAGTATTAAATTACAATCGTTGCACAAGATTTTTCCTTCCTATTTCATTCCCAGTGTTTTTCCAAAAATAAGGGCTGGATTTTTAACACATTATTCTTCACAGGCACTGGATGTATTTTTGTTTGCATGATGTGAAGATGTACTTACGGTTTGTAGACTTTGTACTGATGTTGCAAGATATGATAGTCCATTGTTTTGACATCTGTGGCGGTGGAAGTGTCTGGTATTCCTATGTAGGGGTCCACAGTCATGTAAATCCTATTCACTGTTTGCTGCAGAAATTATTTATTTCACAATAACAGCCTCGGCCTGTGGGCCATTTTCGAGTGGCGCTGTAAAAGATTCTACTTCAGCACATGTCAGACTTTAAAATAACAGAGACTTAAAAAATGTAAGCATGTCGGAGGATTTTTAAAGTCTTAGATGTGCTGAAGCAAATTCTTTTGCAGTACCATTTGAAAATGGTAGAAACAGAAGCTGTGAAAAAGTAATTTCTACACTAAAGGCGAATATGATGTCATTTAAAAATATCTCCTATATGTTTCATTAGTTTCAGTACCGTTTGGTTGCTGATGTTTGTTTGATCATTTGTCATATATTTCTGTTCTATTATGGAAATTTGATTGTCGTGAATCTAATTATTTTCACATTCTGGTTGGCTGGCGGTTTTCGTGTCGGAAGTATTAGGTGCTCTTTTATAGCTTTTTTATTGTGTTTCAAGTATTCTGCTGGGCTGTTGTACGTACAGAGCATCATAGCCGTCTGATTGAAGTTGGTAAATGACAGTTTCTATTCTTTCAAACTTCTCCTATTGAATTATTACTTTGGTTAACTGTTTTTATTCCTTCTGTCTTAAAGATGATGTCAATTATGTGTGTCGCCTTGTTTCCATGTATGAATGTGTGCCAAATTCACTTTTGAGTCTTAATGCTGTGTCCTTGTTGTGTAGTAGTTTTCTCGTTAGTGTATGTGTTTTATGTGTTTGTGGTGAATGTTGTGGGTCTCTCAATTTGGTGGAGTTTACTTGTTTATCTTGTTTTATTTTTGTGTCTTTCTGGACTTTAATTTTTTAATTATAGATTGTCCATTGTTTTTTCTATTGGAGCTACCATTTCTAGCTAAGTACTGTTGTTATATTTATACAATTGCACTACGGTTAGTCTGTGGAAAATGTACCTGAGAGCTGCTAGTTTTTGGGACGGTGGGTAGTTTGATGGTTGGTGTATCACTGTGTCTGTTGTGGTGTTCTCCCAGCAAGTACTGAACGAGTTTAGGTTATTTTTGTTTCAGGATTTTCCGAGGTGGTAATTCAGATTTCATTTTATTCACATCTCTATTCACGCAGTTATTTCCTCAATTACATCATGTTCATTTAATTCATACTGAATATTTACATTATTTATTGAATGTCTTCTTGTAGAGCCGTTTACTCTTGTCAAGAATCTTATCTCGTCAGCGTAAATTTTGCTGTCTCCTTTCTTTTTTGTTATCCCTTTATGCTTCCATAAAACAGAAATGATTTTAACCTGAGCATCTCTGAAGATATACAATGCAGTGTTTGAACGAAATATTGGAAACAAGAATGTTCTTTCAAGCGCCACCATACAACCTGTAAGATACGCTAGTAGGTACGTAATGATATTGTCATAGGTTTTCTAAAATTTCATGTCTGTATCTTTTCAGGTTTTACAGTGCAGTGTTACTTTTATCATTCCACATGTTGACTGAGATTGGTGCAATTTTTCATCTACATCATTCCTGTAATCACAATTCGTGTCTGTCCTCAATTATTTAGAATTTGACACTGTGCAGTTACTTTGTTGTTAATTATTGTTTTTGATCATAGCTTTCGTCCTATACAACAAAATTTTTAGACTGGTTCAAATGGCTCTGTGCACTATGCGACTTAACTTCTGAGGTCGTCAGTCGCCTAGAACTTAGAACTAATTAAATCTAACTAACCTAAGGACATCACACACATCCATGCCCGAGGCAGGTTTCGAACCTGCGACCGTAGCGGTCGCTCGGTTCCAGACTGCAGCGCCTAGAACCGCACGGCCACTCCGGCCGCCTATTTTTAGACTGTATTCTATATGTACGAGAGGTGGTGTGTAGGAACTGTCATTCATTATTACCAATAATTTATTTCCGTCTACTAGATTGAAAGCTTATTCCAAATCTGTGAAAGTGATGTGGGCTTCAGTAGTATATTCGCTTTGTTTTGCTGGAGTACAGTTCTAATTCAAAAGGTTTTCACTCCATTAACATCCTTTGCAGCAGAGAAGTTTGATTTTATTGCTTACTGATGCAGTATGTAAAAACTTCGACCGCCAGTACTAGTTATCTACGTGATGTGACGAAAAAAGTATTTAATCGATACTAATGTTACAGTGGATAAATGTTAACATATTATACAAACTAAGGTTAATTTATATAAATATTATTAGTGATGCAAAATATTTATAAATAAATTAGTTATAATTATTAATCAAACTATGAAATGCTGTCTGTTGTGTTCGATACAAGAGGACAACAAATGTCATGCCTATTGCGAATGCTGTTATAATTGTATAGAGAAGTTTAGAAATATTAGCTGCAAGACACTGTGCTGTACGCAATGTAACTCATTATCAGCAAACTCGTGTTCTGTAATTACATCGCAGTCTTTCCAAGATATTAAGCGCTCGCAATAGAGAGATGGTGCAAACGAGCAATGAACTCTACCAACTCCTTTTGTTGTGTCTCAACGGATTCTGTTGCTGTACCGATCATTGATACACAGTCGTCCAGGGAGGTGGGGTAGTTCTTTCAGACAGTGTCTTTCAATGCACCTACAAGAAATACTCACAAGGAGTAAGATCTAGTTAATATAGGGATCACTCTGTTTCTGGGATAATCCAGAGCAATTACTCTATTCCAGAAGTATCCTAGACGAAAGTGGTGTACTTGTTTTGTGCGATGTGTCTGGTCGAGTCCTCAACAACCGCCTTGTGATGACAAATCGTTCCAAAACTTCAACATAACGTTCACTAGTTATCTATTCCTGCTGGGAAAAGGTTCGATAACGTCTCTGATGCATCCTGCAGCCCAAACAGAAATTTTGGCAAAAGGCAGGAGGTTTTCGGAACCACATGATCGCCAGGTTTGTTTCTTCAGGAGTCCATTCAGGCAGAAAACTGCTTCAACTGTGGAATAAATGCAGTAAACATGAAATCCTGCGTCATCAATCACTAGAAGTAGTATCTGGCTCGCCAAATCAGCACTTTGCCGCTCAGCAGGTACACTTTTGACAAAGTGAGTTTAAACCACTATTATATGTGTGGTGGACTGCTGAAAACCACTTTCTGTTGCAATTCTTCGAACATATTTCCTCCGATGTTGCTGAATAACTTCAGAAACTGTGGCGACATTTTCAGTAGTTAAAGTTGAGTTTTGGCATATGTTCTCCACTAGAACGTAAGAACGTAAGCAATAGTCTCTATATCCGAATTTTTTAGTAGAACTTGCAAACGATTTTCCCATTTGGTCCTGTTGGCATATCAGATCGTGCCTGAAAGCTGCATCTTGTGTCCGTAATTCATCGTTCTAACGTCAAATATTCCATTACCAGAAACATTCGTTGTTCAATGGGACACATGATTTGAACCTCTCCCATCGGTTCGCCAACATCTTTTCACGTATCAACGGTGGCATTGATTGCTCAGGACTTCTGAGTATTGTATGAATCCTTTATTCCTGAAACAATAGTTCTCCACTCACACCTTGCAGGAAATGAAAAGAAAGAAAAGGAAAATAATTATGTGTTAGGGATATTGTAGAGAGGAGACCTATGGATTTTGCTTGGTAAACAAAAAGTACTAAATCGGTTTTAATACTTTGTAATAAATATGTAAACTTTAATTCTTACTACAGAAAAGTTTTAAATTGATAACAGACTACAGAACCCATCCTTATTTGTTTAAAAAAATAATATTCTTATTTATGTCTCGCAAATTTCGACTCGGAACATGTGGTTTGAAACAGAAAGAAAATAATGTTACGATGTATTGGTTATGTCATTAGAAGTTCTGTTAGAAGTTATGTCATTAGAAGTTCTGTAAAGAACAAGAGAATAAAAAAATAACATAGCTATGTACGGAAGTTTGTGAGCATAATTTCTCCTCGGGTGTTGTGGAGGGTGCAGCCAGTTGTTCATTATAAAACTCACGCTATCCTGTTGGTACGAATGGCTGCAATTTCATTACGTCAGCTAGTTTCTTCTCATTTAGTTCCACATATCTTAGTGGAATTCATTCCCATGTACGATGCCTTTCATGTTAAAACTCCATTAATTCACTTACACTTTTTCATCATTTTTCGGTCTTCTTTCCATAGATTCCACTGAAGGTACTGAGTTTCTGAAGTATTTTGACCATCACTTATGAAAATCAAACGTGTCTGCTGTTTGTACCATTTTAGAGGTAAATCTGATGTTCTTGTTCGAAGAGTTCACGGAGTGAATAGATTCTGCCAGATTTGTTTATCTTCGTGACACCAAAACCCTGATTACATTGCACGAAAGCATACTCCTGTGCGGGAGAATAGTGCACTGCATTTTGCAGCCTTCCAGTACCCTTGGAAAAATCTAACAATGGTATGAATTCTGTTTGGACGAAGACAACCTTTAGAAAATACGTGTTAGTACTTAATAGAACTTGGCAACTCACTATTAATGTAGTCTAAGTTGAATGAGCACACTTCAGCCGGACTTTTCGTAGTCCTCCCGCCCCCCCCCCCAACCCCTCCATGGTATATGTAAAAATTTGCAGTATTGTCCCACATATTGTGAATGTTATATACATTAATGGTGAGTTACCTGCAGTAGAACGTTGCCTGTGGTGGTATCTTCATTGTCTTATTTACAGATTTTATTCAAAAATTATACATTACTTGTGAAATTTTGCGATCTCCTCTTATGGACTATATACTCTGCTGCTGCTACACGTTTTGCACACTCATTCAACGATGGACTTATCATCTTTCTTGATAAATGGTCACATGTACAGCAAATATCGATTTGAGGCCTCCTGAATGACAGACTGAGGCATCCTTTAAAAATACTGTGGTACAACAAATATGAAACCAGTTGTTCAGGATACTTCTCCATGGATATGTCATGCTTTATTTTTATACTAAGTTTCTTACCCAAATTTTCTACATCTTTTGGTGTGTAGTGTCCTCTTTTTGCAGGCTATGAGTGCATGTGCTCCTCGACTAATATAAACACTTTCTGTGGAGTTTCGTTTCCTGACGTATTTGTACTCTTCGTGTCCTTTGGAAACTTTCTAGGCAGTTAAAATATCATCTTAGGAGAACGAGAGCTTCTTCCACACCATGAATATTTTGAAATGCTTTGCCACAAATATGACGTTTCCTGAAATCGATGTACCGTAATACGTAACATCGTTTGCGCATTGTTTTTTTGCTCGTTCTCCTTGTGGAAGTGCCCTACTTAGTTGTATCACTTCAACCGGTGCTTGTACATACGAATCTTGGTCGTCCTCAATTTGTTTGCAATAAAAGTTTGTCTCTTCACGATGCCTGTCTGACATACCTCCATAACAATCCATTTTACACTTATATGAAATAATGGAACTGTTAATGCCACGCTGGAGTGTTGTTTCCAAGTCCAATTTTCTTCTTTTTGACTATTTAGAAGCATAATTGATGTATTCCAGACCCTTTACTCTTGCTTTCGTCAAATGTTCTGTTTTGTACTCGACATTTTTAATTCCACTTCGAACAATACTGTTTCTTCATTGTCAGACACCATGCTACTGTCAGACATTCAAAGGACGGACGTAGCGCTCCACGTATCGAACAAACGAAACAGTTCTCACACTTACGTTTAGAGAGAAAACAGCATCTCTGCAGGAGAAATACCGTTTCTGCACTAAACTGAAAGTTTACATCCTGTCTGTAGGCCCGGGATATATGCAGGTATGTCCTTTATATATAAAACTGTAGGTCTCGCCTCCATAGGAATAACTCATACAGGATGTGTTAGAAAGAAAGGAGCCTGCTTTTAGGAGTGATAACATCAGCAGTTCTGGAGAAAAAGAAAGTCATATGAACAACGTCCAGTTCTTAACACTTTCCGAGGAAGCTATTGAAACTAATGGGGAACAGGACTAGTTCAGGTGATACTAAAAGACAGATTGTGATCTAATTTTTGTTTTATTCTGTACATTTCCTCACAAACGTTGTTTAAAAAGTCGACCCTCAGCTGCAGTGCCGTTTGCAGCCCTTGTAGACATCTGCTGTCTTGCTGATCTGAGCTTATTCGTACGGTCGTTTACATCAGCGGATGCGTGTACAGTAAAATGCGAACGGAAAGTTCCTCCTTCGTGGTCACTCCGCACTTATAGGCTTCGCTCTTAAGCCAAATCAAAACAGTAATGTAATGGTGTAAGACCGAGTGAGCTCGATGGCTAAGAAATGACTGACGGCGAACTATCCAACTCCCCTACATCCACATCTACATCCATACTCCGCAAGCTACCTGACGTTGTGTGGCGGAGGGTACCTTGAGTACCTCTACCGGTTCACCCTTCTATTCCAGTCTCGTATTGTTCGTGGAAAGAAAGGTTGTCGGTATGGCTCTGTGGGGGCTCTGATCTGATTTAACCCTCGTGGTCTCTTAGCGAGATATACGTAGGATGGAGTAGTATACTGCTTGATTATTCGGTGAAGGTATGTTCTCGAAACTTCAACAAAAGCCCGTACCGAGCTACTGAGCGTCTCTCTTGCAGAGTCTTCCACCGGAGTTTATCTATCATCTCCGTAACGCTTTCGTGATTACTAAATGATCCTGTAACGAAGAGCGCTGCTCTCCGTTTGATGTTCTCTATTTCTTCTATCAACCGCATCTGGCACGGATGCTATACATGTGAGCAGTATTCAAGCAGTGGGCGAACAAGTGTACTGTAACCGACTTCCTTTGTTTTCGGACTGCATTTCCTTAGGATTCTTCCAATGAATTTCAGTCTGGCATCTGCTTTACCGAAGATTAATTTTATATGGTCATTCCATTTTAAATCACTCCTACTAATGCCTACTCCCAGATAATTTATGGAATTAACTGCTCCCAGTTGCTGACCTGCTATATTGTAGCTAAACGATAAAGGATCTTTCTTTCAATGTATTCGCAGCACATTACACTTGTCTAGATTGAGATTCAGTTGCCATTTCCTGCACCATGCGTCAATTCGCTGCAGATCCTCCTGCATTTTAATACAATTTCGAATTGTTACAACCTCTCGATATACTACAGCATCATCGGCAAAAAGTCTCAGTGAACTTCCGATGTTATCCACAAGGTCATTTATATATACTGCGAATATCAACGGTCCTACGGCACTCCCCTGCGGCACACCTGAAATCACTCTTACTTCGGAAGACTTCTGTCCATTGAGAATGATCTACTGCGTTTTGTTATCCAGGAACTCCTCAATCCAATCACACAATTGGTCTGATAGTCCATATGCTCTTACTTTATTCATTAAACGACTCTGGGGAACTGTATCAAACGCCTTGCGGAAGTGAAGAAATACTTAATCTACCTGGGAACCCGTGTCTATGGCCCTCTGAGTGAACGAATTGCGCGAGCTGGGTTTCACACGATCGTCTTTTTCGAAACCCATGCTGATTCCTTCAGAGTAGATTTCTAGTCTCCAGAAAAGTCATTATACTCGAACATAATACGTGTTTCAAAATTCTACAGCTGATCGACGTTAGAGATATACGTCGAACAGTCGTAGAAATTTGGAACACGTATTATGTTCGAATATAATGACACTTTTCGGTGGGGTACTGTGTCACTGGCCGTACAGAATGGGCAGGAGCTCCGTCGCACTGAAAGTACATATGACGCCGTGTTGCCAGAGGAATATCGCCCAAGAAATCAAGATACCGTACTGGATTAAGACACTTATCTAGAAGAACTGGACCCATAAGTTGATCGTCAATAATACCGCACCACAAGTGAAGTGCGCATTGAAATGGTCAGTAAAGACGACAATACGTAGCCTAATGTGGTTTTGGTTGTATGTGAGTGGCGGTGAAGAAGGAACTGTGACTGACGCCCGTGATTTTCTAACAGCTGTGTCAGATGCGGTTAAGAGAAGGGCATATGGTCCTTTTAAGTTTTTCATTCTGAATCACCAACGTTATGATGCTTCGAAGTATGTACCTATCCTCCTGATTCACTCTGTATAGTGTCAAAAACCGCAGAAGTGCTGTTTCTGTTCTAAACTGTTCATTTATAATCACCACAGATTGAGACTGCAGCGCCATCTGTTAGTAACTTTTGTAATTACTTCGTCATAAGTTCTGGGAAGATGACCACAGCTTTTTCAGTACAGTACCGTTTGTTCTATTTTTTCTATCGATCTCCGTTATCGTATTATTTAATTTTAAAATGAGGGAATCCTCTGTTGAACAACCAATGTATCTGTGCGCTTACTGAGTATTTGCGAAATTCGTGTGCTCGTTAGTTAAGACAGAACGTATGACGTGGACTGTCGTGTGACGGAAATAATACCGGATGAAAACTGCAGACGCAGCAGCGTAGATCGGTCGCGATCGACGCAGCTGGAGCGGCTCCTATGTACACCGACGACCGGCCTCGTGCGCGGCCGCTGGGGCCCTGGGGCTTTGCCGCCGCCAGAAATTTATTAATTTGCGTGCGTTTGACGCAGACAGCGGAGCTGGACCGCCGGCTCGTTAGCGGTTTGCGCGCCGCGTGCTAACCGTATAACTCTGCGCTTTGGGCCGGCCGCTTCTGCAGAGCGACGCGACGCAGCGACCCACACAGAGCTTTGAACACTGCGGGCGGGTGCCCGAAACGAACTACTTGGTGGGCGTGCATGCTTCAACACGGCTCACCAGTGTCACACGCGTTGCATTTACGTCAGCCTGCTTGTAATGGATCACGACTGCACATATGAGGCGATGGGTCTGACATTTTCACCTCAAATAACTTTCTATTGGTAAAGGGGAGACGTTCATGAAATTGACCTATAATGCCAATCCTCAGGTTATTTCTTATTTTTGGTACAATCCATGGACAATAGGTTCCCAAAGTTTCAATGACGAAATCGCATCCGAACTGCCTGAGAAATAATTACACTGAAGAGCCAGAGAAACTAGTACACCTGCCTAAGATCGTTTAGGGCCTCCACTAGCAGACAGAAAGGTCGCAACATGACGTGGCATGGGCTCGACCAATCTCTGGAGGTAGTGCTGGAGGGGGCTGACACCATGAATCCTGCAGGGCTGTCCATAAATCCGTAAGAGTACGACGGGATGGAGATCTCTTCTGAACATCACGTTGCAAGGCATCCAAAATATGCTCAATAATGCCGGTGTCTGGGGAGTTTGGCGACCAGCGGAAGTGTTTATACTCAGAAGAGTATTCCTAGGGCCGCTCTGTAGCAATTCTGGACGTGTGGGTTGTCGCATTGTCCTGCTGGAATTGCCCACGTCCTTCGGAATTCACAATGGACATGAATGGATGCAGGTGATCAGACAGGACGCTTACGTACGTGTCACCTGTCAGGGTCGTATCTAGACGTATCAAGGGTCCCATATCACCCCAACTGCGCACGCTCCACACCATTGCAGAGCCTCCACCAGCAGTCGTCTACTGAAATGCAATGTCCAAGGATTAATGAGGTTTTCTCCATTCCCTTTACATATTCATCTGCTCGATACAATCTGAAAAGAGACCCGTCCAACCACGCAACATGTCTGCAGTGATCAGCAGCTCTGTGTCGATGTTGATGGCCCCAGGTGATCTTAGTGTCGTGCAGTCATCAAGGGTGCACGTATGGGCCTTCGGTTTCGAAAGCCCATATCGATGGTTCATTGAATGCATGGCACGCTGACACTTGTTTATGGCCCAGCATTGCAGCAATTTGCGGAAGCGTTGCACTTCTGTCTCGTTGAGCGATTCTGTTCAGTCGTCGTTGGTCCTGTTCTTGGAGGTTCTTTTTCCGGCCACAGCTATGTCGGAGATGTGAAGCTTTACCGGAATCCTGATATTCACGGCACCCTTGTGAAACGGTCTTCCGGGAAAATCCCCACTTTATCGGTACCTCGGAGATACTATGCCCCATCTCTCGTACGCCAACTATGACACCAAACTCACTTAAATCTTGATAGGCTGCCATTGTAGCAGCAGTAACCGATGTAACAACTGCACGAGACACTTGCTGTCTTATATGGGTGTTACCGACCGTAGCGCTGTATTCAACCTGTTTACATATCTTCGTATTTGAATGCGCATGCATATACCAGTTTCTTTGACGCTTCAGTGTAAATGTGTGACGCGACATTCCTGCTACGCCCACCTTTTGAAGCAACACTCCAAAAGTATCTCGTTAACTTGAATTCTGTCAATTACTTTAAAGCAAACTTGCATATGATTTATGTAGAGGGCTGTCTTATACACCATTTGGTCTTATAGATGATCTGTGACCCTGTTCCGTATCTTAGGAACAACAACAAACTATCTATTTGTTAATGAAGAAGTATTTCTTGTTCTGCCTTGTCCTGCTGACGGAGCTTTATTCACGTGTTCTATTATGATGCAGTTCTTCTTTTTTAAGTATCGGTATGTAGGTAGGATGAAGGTATCCGTATTAGAAAGGATGGGCTTTATGATAGGAAATTTCGTTCAAACCATTTGGAGAAAAATAGATTTACAGTGCCTCTCTGCAGATGATAAGTCGGTTGAAGAGCCGCTAAAGCAAATAAGATAGAAACAAGAAATCTGAGGAGAAGCCTTGAAGAGGAAGAGAACTCGGTGTACGAACCTTGGGGTCTTCTGAAGAGGTGACATTGGAAAAATAGTTGGGTTGAACTTTAAACTGCATTTTTTTTGAAAATTGTATTTTGTAAAGCCTAAGTACCTATTTCTCAAAATCTTAAGACACTAGAATTATGACATTTTCTACACTTATAAAATAAATGTTGACGTCTCAAGAGTAAATTTGAAAATTCTGAATGTATGCTGAGATATGGGGCAAAGTACTTCCAATTTTGCATGAATTTTACATTGTTCCTACAAAATTACAATTAAAATACTATTAAAATTCTGGTGTTCGATATATTCAAAAACTTAATGAGAGAAGCTTACTATATGCAGAGAGATTAAACAAAGAAAATGTTGCAGAAATCTCTTGAACAGTTTCTGAATAAAAGGTACATATATTATTTTTTGAAAAAAAATTTTTAAATTCATAAAAATAATATTTATATAGTGCAAGGAACTTAACCGTAAATTTTTTAATTTCATGATAAGTATATCACAGAATTTCATTCCGCATCTTCCAAATTGTGGCTTTACTGCACCTTTTAAATAGAGTGTGTTTTTCATGATAATTCTCCCTTAGTTTGGAGAATTTGTGTGGAAGGGGATTCGGACAGGGGGTTGTGCATGTTGGACAGGTATGGGCTTACTTTGACCAACAGTTTTACTAAACAAAAAAATACCATCGTTGACAATGAACAAAACAGTAACATAGAAACTGGTTTTAATATGAAACCTTAGCGTAAGGTTCCAATTTGGATTGACATTTTTTCGTCAAAGGATTGAAATTTCTTCGTCACTGTCACAATATAATTTAAATGAAACACCGCTCCAGTAATACCAAAATTCGAGGTAACAACAACACATCAGCTAACAATATAGGGTATCGCAGGAGGAATGTTGAAAATTCATGGATACTACAGGTACGACCGTTTGGAGAGTAAAAGATCGTATGGACATATGGTTTCTGATATATAGCACTTAGTGCTCGGTCAAACTCAATGGCGAAACAAGGCCCCGGGAGTAGACAACTTTCCATTAGAACTACTGACAGCCTTGGGAGAGCCAGTTCTGACAAAACTCTTCCATCTGGTGAGCAAGATTTATGAGACAGGCGAAAAAACTTCAAGAAGAATATAATAAATCCAATCCCAAAGAAAGCAGGTGTTGACAGATGTGAAAATTACCGAACTATCAGTTTAATACGCCACGGCTGGAAAACACCAACGCGAATTCTTTACAGACAAATGGAAAAACTGTTAGAAGCCGACCTCGGGGAAGATCAGTTTGAATTCCGTAGAAATGTTGGAACACGTGAGGCAATACTGACCCTACGACTTATCTTAGAAAATAAATTAAGGAAAGGTAAACCTACGTTTCTAGCATTTGTGTAGACTTAGAGAATGATTTTGACAGTGTTGAATGAAATAATGTCTTTCAAATTCTGAAGGTGGCAGGGGTAAAATACAGGCAGCGAAAGGCTATTTACAATTTGTACAGAAACCAGACGGCAGTTATAAGAGTCGAGGGACATGAAAGGGAAGCAGTGGTTGGGAAGGGAGTGAGACCGGGTTGTAGCCTCTCCCAGATGTTATTCAATCTGTATATTGAGTAAGCACTAAAGGAAACAAAAGGAAGTTCGGAGTAGGAATTAAAATCCATGGAGAAGAAATAAAAACTTTGAGGTTCGCCGATGACATCGTAATTCTGTCAGAGACAGCAAAGGTACTGGAAAAGCAGCTGAACGGAATGGACATGGTCTTGAAGGGAGGATATAAAATGTAGACTGGAAATGGCAATGAAAGCATTTCTGAAGAAGAAAAATTTGTTAACATCGATTATAGATGTCGTTTGTGAAAGTATTTGTATGGAGTGTAGCCATGTATGGAAGTGAAACATGGACGATAAATAGTTTAGACAAGAAGACAATAGAAGCTTTCGAAATGTGGTGCTACAGAAGAATGTTGAAGATTACATGGGTAGATCACATAACTAATGAGGAGGTACTGAATAGAATTGGAGAGAAGAGATATTTGTGGCACAACTTGACTAGAAGAAGGGCTCAGGTGGTAGGGCCTATTCTGAGGCATCAAGGGATCAGGAATTTAGTATTGACGGGCAGTGTGGAAGGTAAAAATCGCAGAGGGAGACCAAGAGATGTATACACTAAACAGATTCAGAAGGATGTCGGTTGCAGTAGATACTGGGAGATGAAGAAGCTTGCACAGGATAGAGTAGCATGGAGAGCTGCATCAAACCAGTCTCTGGACTGAAGACCACAACAACATATAGCACTTTAATATGTAATATACATTGTTACTTATTTTCTTTATTATTCAGTACATAAAAAGGTTTACGTATATACACTTGTTAAACAGTTAGTTTACATTACAGCATGCGTTTTTAAGTCAACTGAAAAATTACATTTTTAACACATTCACCTCAATAATTAGGGATTCGAAGTGTCGAAAAGCGTCGTCATCATCCTTAGACAGCAGAAGGAGCACTACCATCACAGAAACCATAAACATACGCCACATCTGCATATTCTTCATTAAAGTAGATGTGTGCCATTTTAGCCACGTGCGTATACAAACGCAGTTAACCTATGATTCTGTCTGATAAAATGTCAGTCTCTGGCACTACTCCAGCCACAACAGAACTTGGACAGCTAAACGTTCAACAGGCCGGTTTACTGGAAGAAAGACATCCGGAGTAAAGAGGCTGATAAGAACGAGGTATATTGCGTTAGAATAAAACGACAGAGAAGTTGGGTGGGTATGACACTTACTCGAGGGCCGCTAACCTGTAAACAAATCTACATTAAATGTATTCCATCTCGGAAAACATCCGAAATAGTGTGTATGTCCATAAGAAGGTTTTTCTTTGAGATGAATGTTTCTGTTATATCCCCGAATGCTGACAGTTCCTCCAGGAACATCTTATATACTGCCTCTTGGCCAACAATACAGTAATCACAAATGAAAAGAAGGTTCACACAGAGCCCCAGAGCTGTCTTTGTAACTTTCCACAATTAAGATAGATAGTGCCTTCCAATCATCTCGGGCTTTTGGCAATCTAACGCCCAATTTGACAGAATTTGCCACGATATGCTTCAGGACGACATGCAAAAACTCTATCAACGTCAAGCAAAATAACTACATACGTATGGCCCAGGGGTGGAATAATGCGTTATTGACTTTCTCAAATTGTGCAGCTCTTTCTCTTGAATAAATCATGCAATTTTTCCAAAATTGTGCTAATTTATTTGTCTCCAGACGTACAGAACCTCTACCGATATCCGTCCCACTCGAATTATTCCTTGTGGTGAAATGTATTTTTTCTTCTCTCTCTCTTTTTTTTTTTTTTTGAGTGTACATTGTTGTTTGCTGTTGATGAGTGATAGCTAAATGTAGCAAAGAACGCACTTGTTTTAAGCAAGGAAGCTCCTGGTTGTGATACGCATAAGACTTCTCATGTTAGATAACCAGTGGGTGCACGCCATTGGTAAGCATGCTATGTTTTAAGGTGATCTCCAAATACGCCCGGTTCTGTTAATTTTTTTTCTCGAATCAGAAACATACAAATTTACAGTAGCCATACACATCAATAAATATGTACATATATATACACAAATTGTATTTATATTACATGTGCCCAGTACTTTGGAACCTCCAAGGCGCTTGGAGTGGCTTGCAGGAGATCAATCTTCGTGCAGGATGTAGGGCACAAAAGGCACTGGAGCATGTGACTTGTGGTTTGTTCTTGTCCACAGTCACAGGACGTATCTCCTGTTATGAAACCCCATCTCTTCAGGTTGTCTCTGGATCGTCCAACTCCTGATCGTAACCTGTTTAAAGATTTCCACACCAGCCAGCTCTCGTTGTGTCCAGGAGGTAGTTCTTCAGCTTCTGGCGTCAGCAGGTGAGGCGCCGACTTCTTCCATGACTCCAGCCTCGCCTTCTCTGGTGAAATGGTGAGCTTCTCGGATGTTCTCAGGAAGCTCTTTCGCGATCTCAGCCGTTGCTGTGGTGGATTATGTCCGTGCAGTGGATGGGCGCTGTCCTGTTCCACTTTCAGTCTCTCCTTGTTGGCAGCCACTGTTCTGCGTGTCCATGGTGGCGCTATTCCAGCCAGGCAGTAGAGCTTATCAGTCGGGGTAGGTCTTAAGCAACCTGTGATCAACCTGCAGGTTTCGTTGAGAGCAACGTCTACTTGTCTGGCATGAGATGACCTGTATCAGACTGGAGAAGCGTATTCAGCAGTAGAAAAGCACAGTGCCATTGCAGAACAGCGAATAGTTTGTGGATGTGATCCCCACTGTGTCCCCGCTAGTTTGCGAATTAGGTTGTTTCGAGATTTTCATTTTGGTGTTCTTGCAGTGAGTTTTGAATGTTAGAGTTCTATCGAGAGTGATTCCCAAGTATTTAGGTGCGTGATGATGCTGGAGTTCTGTTAATGTTCATACTAGTATGGTTGGGCGCCCAGTCGTTTCTTATCCCTTCTGTATGTTTTAGTGATGATTTTAAAACACAATGTGCATGTATAATCGATATCGAACCTGGTGGCAATCGTGATAACCCAGTTTTCCCTATGTGCAAATTCCGGTCCTGATTGTAGCCGACCTGTAGCCGTTAAACATAGGCATATTTACGAAATTCATGAAATCACTGTAGTCGGTTATTTACCGAAAATTTTGGAACTAGGACTGCACCAATCTAAATAAAATTGAATTAGCCCGATATTACAGCCGTCCATGCATAATATTTTGACCACATGTTTCCTGAGGCTGCTAATCGAGTGGAATGGGTCCAATATCGTTCGCATGGTCGAATCTAGGCTCTCAGTCTGCGGTCAGTTCAAAATAGTACCGTACTGAGGCGTTCCGATCTAGCATTCTGTCCTCAGTACGATGTTCCTGGTGCTCTGTCTGTGGTCCTTCCCCTATCGTTACATTCGCAGTTCGCCTTTGTATTCAATTCTCCTGTTGCAACTATTGTGTTTTTTGCAACTCCAGTGCAGGACCCTAGCCTCCACTGAGTGCTACCTAGCGGCATGAATCATGAGATTTTCTGCCACCGTCTCCTTAGACTCTCTTATAACACTGTGTGTGAGTGTGTGTGCGTGTGCGTGTATGAGGGTGGGGAGGGGGGTGGCTATGTATGAGAACCCTCGTTTCATCAGAGATCGTAGTATAATTAGGTTCCAAAACGTACTCGGCAATAGCTGATTTAGTAGTCTGTCTCGGCCGGGAGTGCCCTTGATGTTATCAGCATTTCAAATACGCTGCCCTAGTTGTATGGCCAATGTACGACTTGTCACATTGGCTAGGTATATTACACATTACTCATTTTTGCATAACTAGGGTCATCTTCGTTATTTTGGTAGACTCACATATGACTGCTATCGTGACCTTGATATTCTTTGACTAGTTGGTAGTGGTTACTTGTCGTTAATGTATTCTCTTTCTGATCTCAGGACGTAGCAATTCTTAAGTTTCTTTGCGAGGAGAGGCGACAAATTAATGTCTCTTAAATTCGTCGTAAAACAGGGTTCGTAGAAGAACTGGATATTTCGCAGTATCTTTCCCTCTCTCTAACTTTGATGGATTAATCAATGAATAAAGAAGATAAACTTCAAGCAGGTCTTGTCCAAAGTAATTTTACTCTCCTGCAAGAAAGTTAAATTCACGTGAAAAGTTATTTTGCGAGTTATTATACAGTCAGTGTTCATTTTATTAAAAAAATTGACGAGCGCTGTGCTGGGCAGCGTAATGTAGCGATCGAAAATAATTAAAATTCTCACAGTCGAGGCTTTGAATTAATTTCTGTGCGATAAAACGCCCTACGTCACTTCCCTGAACACACTTCAAAAATTAATTATCATTTCTTTGTACTAATAACACATTTTTGCCTCACAAAGATAGTTATTTTCTGATAAAGTAAAAGGTACTTATGAAATTAAACATCTGACTACTTTCACACCGTATATTTGCATAATAAGCGCTCACACGAGCTAACACAATACAGGCAATGTGATAAAATATGAAGTGAGATAAAATGAACATAAGAGATCGAGACATTGTTGCCTGACTATTTATAGACTTATAGAAAATAAAAGTTGACGTAACTATAACTGCTTACGTCTAGACGTTGTCAGTACACCACTTATTCTTTTCAGGTCGTTAATTTTAAATAATTCACAATTATACAAAAATAGTAATGAAATTATTTAAAATTATGACCTATTACGGTATAAGGGTGGCTTCAGACAGAACACACATTTGATTCTACGCGTCTTGGGAAGCCTGTTGATCATGGCTGCATATGGCAGGAAAGCCACAGTCTTCGCTTCATCTTGCTCGTCTTCTCTATCGTCTGGAAGGGTGACTGGTTGAATTGCCTTCTGAATCTGTCAGACCGCGCACTTGCCCTTGCAACGATGTGCCCTATGGAACTCCATTCTCCTGCGATGGGTGATGACACCTACTAGCTTACAAGCATAAATCAGTGAGTGTTGGTTTGCAATACACGTTGCAGCAACGACACATCTGCTCTCTTTTTCACCATCACAACCAGAAATGGCAGCTAACCATCCTTATCCAGTTCAATGATGTAAATTATATTTAGGTATTGTGGGTTAAGATGTTTCAAGAACTCAATGAGCCTTTCCCTACCATGATAACAGATCAGAAGGGTATCGTCTACATACCTGAATAGGTTTATAACTAGCCACTTCTAACACTTCCTCCTTAGCATTCTGCATGACCAGACTGGCAATCCATGGGGTCTGGGGTGGGGGGGGGGGGAGGGGGGGGGAGGTGTCAGCTATCACGTATAACTGTGATACTCCCCGTTAACGAGATATTTTTGTGTGTGTAATAATGTGCTATTCTGATCCAGATACTATACTGACTCTTCAATTTATGAGAAAATTATTGTATGTAAAAAAAAGTGAATGTGAAAGGAAAAAAAAAGAGACCTTGATATTTTCCTACATGTTTGGCAGGATCGTGTATATCACAGTATTATTAAAAACAGAAAAAAGAAAAAAGTACGTGGGTAGTCTGTTTGTACTTCTCACAACAAGTATCACTGACATCTGTTCTATCTGACAAATTGTGCGTTTGAATTCTCATTCAGTTAAAAACGCAATACAGTGCTGCCGCTTTTTATTACTTCGTTGGTGAGGGACAAATATCTACAATACACCTGAGATATATGGCAACGGAAGTTAGTTTTATATTCTGGACAACATGTTATAACGAAACTGCAACTTTCAATAAGATATCAAAATTGCCTTTCATTTGCCTGCCACGATTCCAAGCTTCATACAGAACTCGACAGCTGCCTTCGTCGTAGTAGTAACTTTCCGTACAATGATTTTGCGGATACATTAAAATTTATAACAAATGCATTAACGGTTTCGATGCAGCCTTCCGCTACTCAATTACGAGGGCACATGATTTCCTATAATTTTACTTTGACTACTGCAGAACCGTTTGTAATTTTCGTTTGTGTAAAGCAACATTTGCTGTTTATGTGTGTAAGAACAATTCAGACGACTGTATTACTTAGCTGCCGAGAAATATATACATCATGTCTTATTGGTTTATGAACAATAATTCCACACCACATGGAATCACATAGTATTTCTCTTCTTCCTTGGGTGAAGACTTAATGGGGGGATTTTGTCATTCCACTTACGTTATTAGAAAGCAGCTACAGACACATTCCCTTTATATCGAACCTATCTTTCTGTTTGACTGTGAAATTTTCACATAGTACTCGAAGCAATAGACAGTGAATG
This sequence comes from Schistocerca piceifrons, assembly GCF_021461385.2. Classification (NCBI taxonomy): domain Eukaryota; kingdom Metazoa; phylum Arthropoda; class Insecta; order Orthoptera; family Acrididae; genus Schistocerca; species Schistocerca piceifrons. The sequence continues at coordinate 562,103,470 of NC_060143.1, forward strand.
TCGAATATTGCAGATGAATATCTAATTATATCCTTTACATAACAGGTGCTGCGATGAGTTTTTATGTAACCAAATCTCTAAACCATGTATAATGGCTGGTACCAGTAATCATACATTTTCTTTGATATCAAAGCCATCTTTTTGTCAGATTGTGAAATTTCTCATAGCCCCAGAATCAATTCGTAGTGTATGTGAAATATTCCAGATTAATGTTTTATGATATCCTTCATCTAACCGTAGCTGCGACGACTTATAAAGCCTTCTTTATGCACATCTGTTCTTTATTGCTGTATCCAAATACGTCTCTTCAATACCGTGCAATCATCTGTGGGTATTTATTTTTTGTCTACAAGAAATTTATATTTTAATGATACCTGTAAGATACACAAAGGAATATGAAAAATGCTTCTAGAAAATCAATGCTGTGATACAAATTTTTCTTACCTTAATTACTGACTGCGTTTGAGTATAATCACTGTGATACTGCACCCTGGTTGGTCTATTTTGTACAGAAACACTATTATTTGTGAAGCCAGATGACGTTTATCGCTCTTCAGTGGGGGTTGCCCACCTCCTCCCCCCCAAAAATCTCATTCCTTGAAAATTTGACGCAAATATTTATGGATATTGTTTTAACGTTAGCTCTCAAATATGCCAAACTCTGCATAGAACAAGGTTTATGAAATATATTTCTAAGTATAAACTTGTATCTGGGATTCAAAGTCATAACAAATTTTTTAAGGACATCTTTACGCCAGTGACTGTTATAATTTTAAAAAAAAACTTATAACATTCACCGGCGTAAAGATGATGCCCTTCAAAAAATATTTCTACATACTTTCATACTTCGTATCTTCTACTGAGGAGTCACATGTTTTGACTTTAAAGTATGGTAAAAATGGTGTGTTATCGAAATGGTGGAAAGAGTGTACCCAGAGTTTCAGTTCTTGTAATCACAGAGTATTTCATAATATCCTCAACCTCATTTACAACGCACATTGTAAAATTTGTCATCTAGTACCACGTCATTTACAACAAAGTGGGCAGAAAAATGAGAGGAAATAGACTGGGACCTTCCAAGAATCGTCTTTGCAAAACGAAAGTAATTGCAACCTAAGTTCCCCGAATTTTCAACATGATAATGTTGCAAGAAGTTTTTGAGACTGAGTTATAAGTACTTATTTCATTTTTGACAAAATCGCTACAACATTACTGGTCGATTACTTATTTCAAGTATTTACTCACATTCAAAGTTACTGTATTCGACAGACGCGTACCTCATAATGAGTCATTTAATTTGTAACTGCATAGAACTGATCAGATGATCAGTAAAATTTAGGGACCAGTGATGTACGCTTATCGTGTTTGGAACTGGAAACCGGGTAGGAAGCGATCAAGTAGAGTGGAATAAGTGACCATGGGGTCTTTCTAAATGAACACATTTTACCTCAATATGTAACTAGAGAAACCCATCTTTTCGAACCTACTGCAGAAGAAAAAGACACAAAAATACTTGGCGCACACTGATATGTTGCTCCAAAGTTTAGTCTTGCGTGTTTTAGAGGGTGGTATGAAATATTTGTATAAAGCGTCATCGTCATTAACTTACATTAATTCCAAAATGGAAAATTTATATGGAAGTAAAAGCAGTAAAGTCGTACTTGAATTAAATTTCTGCGATTCTGACATTTTCCTGTTAAACATATTTTCTATTTATATTAATAACATTAAATATTGCATAAATATAGCACTTGCGTGCAGCAGTTTAATTAATCTCATAGTAACATGCCACACTTCATTTCATTATTTCTAAATAACAAAAATGTTTAATGTATATTAGCTTCCTTACCTGTACTAGCTTACCCAACCAAAAACATTACAATCTTTAACAGGAATCCGCAGTTCGGTTACTGTTTGGTTAATGTGCACGTTTTTGCATGTCCAGTAGTAGATAAAGGTGTGACATCTATATCAGAAAATTTTCCTCAAATTTACATGAAGAAAATGTGTAAAATAAACGGCTGGTGGGGGTCAAGAGACTCTTTATTATGACTTACATTTTATTTTCTTGAGCTCTTTACATTGGTCATAGGAAACACAGAGGACCCGAAGCTACTTATGACATTATAATCTTTTAAAGGTGCAATTTTCAAATAGTTGTGACGCCTGTATTGTCAAGGTTTTGAAGCCATAAACCTTATGCCTGGAGACATCTGGCGTTCAGTCCGACGGCGAGCTGAAGGATGTACAGACTCCAAAGGAAGTTATTTTGTACACTTTGAACATTTAATCCCAGAATGAATTTGATTTTTTATGCTGGTACGTACTGTCTTAGTGTTCATGTACAGTGCCGAGTTGTGAAAAATTCATTCTTGTATGGAAGTAGAGATTCCGTCTCCCATCCCGTCTCCTACCACGCCCACGTGTGTGTGTGTGTGTGTGTGTGTGTGTGTGTGTGTGTGTGTAAGGTATAAATGTAAAAATCCTATGTGGAACAGGTAGATAAAGTAGGATGTTTAATTTGATGTAGTTATTCTAGCATTTGTACAGTTCGTTTTGCGTCCAACAGCATTGCTTCAATCGTGTTGCTTGAATTGTATTGATCTGAAGTGTTTGTGTATTTTGTGTTCTGAGGGATATTGTTCAAGTGCTGTTGTAATTTTTTCTTTTTGGGTGTTTTTGTATGCTGTGTGGTTCTTTGTCAGAAGGTGTAAAGGTTTTTAAATTCTGCTTTGGAGAAACTATGGCAAAAGGGAGAAATGCATTACTGTGTAACAATAGGTTTTGTAGGCATTGCAGTTTTTTCTTTGTTTGGTATCTTTATTTTGACGTTTTGTACAGGTAATTCTGTATGCAGGTAAAAATAAAAAGATATTCTCATATCTGCTCAAAAAGTAGCTCAATAAGAACGAAATTAGATGTGTGAAATGAGCCAGTGGCAGTACAAATGCTAGTCAGAACGTTTCTGACGTCGACTCAGAGGCGGTAGAGAACATCAGTCACATGTTGTAAAGTAAATACAGAACAGGGAGCAGCTCATTCTCCTGTCATACCTGAAACGGTGTTTAGGGGCCTGGAGGATGAATTCACCGGTGCACATACTCAACTTCGGCCGTTCTCAAACCGCTCAACTTGCTATTGACAAAACTTCTAGTAATTGGCTGGTTTTATGACTGTAAATGCCATCACTGTAGAGATTAAAATGCATAAATAGGACTTGCTGATTCATGCGTCTGATGGCCATTTGTCTCTAATGGTGGGACTAAGCATTCTCAATGCCAGTTTAAATCGGGAATTCTAGGTTTCTTTGTGTCATCAGTCTTCTGACTGGTTTGATGCGGCCCGCCACGCTCTTCATCTCAGAGCAGCACTTGCAACCTACGTCCTCAATTATTTTCTGGATGCATTCCAATCTCTGTCTTCCTCTAGAGTTTTTTGCCTCAGCTAGTCAGCTTTTGATGTCCGTCTTGCTCCGTCCGTCACTGGGTATTTTGCTGCCTAGGTAGCAGAACTTATTAACTTCATCTACTTCGTGACCATCAATCCAGATGTTAAGTTTCTCGCTGTTCTCGCTTCGACTACTTCTCATTACCTTCGTCTTTCTTCTATTTACTCTCAGACCACATTCGCTACTCATTAGGCTGTCCATTCCACTCAATAGATCATGTAATTCTTCTTCACTTTCACTCAGGATAGCAATGTCAACAGTGAATCTTATAACTGATATGCTTTCACCTTAAATTTTAATTCTACTCCTGAATCCTTTTTTATTTCCATCCTTGCTTCTTCGATGTACAGATTGAATAGTAGGGGTGAAAGACTACATCCCTGTGTATACCCTTTTCAATCTGAGCACTTTGTTCTTGGTCGTCCACTCTTATTATTCCCTCTTGGCTGTTGCACATATTGTATACGACCCTCTCTCCCTATTGCTTACCCCTCATTTTTTCAGAATTCCGAACATCTTGCATCATTTAACATTGTTGAAGGCTTTTTCCAGATCGATAAATCCTTCGAACGTGTCTTGCTTTTTCTTCAGTCTTGCTTCCATTATAACCGCAACGTCAGAATTGTCTCTCTCGTGCCTTTCCTATTCCTAAAGCCAAATTGATCGGCATCTCGCGCATCCTCAATTTTCTTTTCCATTCTCCTGCATATTATTCTTGTAAGAAGCTTGGGTGCATGAGCTGTTATGCTGATTGTGCGATAATTTTCGCACTTGTCAGCTCTCGCCATCTTCGGAATTTTGTGGATGATGCTTTTCCGAGAGTCAGATGGTATGTCGCCAAACTCACACATTCCACACTCCAACCTGAGTAGTCGTTTTGTAGCCACTTCCCCCAATGATTTTAGGATTTCTGATGGAATGTTATCTATCCCTTCTCTTTGACCTTAGGCCCACCAAAGCTCTTTTAAATTCTGATTCTAATACTGGATCCACTATCCCTTCGAAATCGACTGCTGGTTCTTCTTCTATCACATCAGACAAATTTTTCCCCTCATAGAAGCTTTCAATGTATTCTTTACACCTATCCGCTCTCTCCTCTGCATTTAACAATGGAATTCCCCTTGCACTTTTAATGTTACTACTCTTGTTTTTAATGTCACCGTCGGTTGTTTTGACTTTCCTGTAATCTGAGTCTGTCCTTCCGACAATCATTTCTTTCTTGATGTTTTCAAATTTTTCCTGCGCCCATCTCGTCTTAGCTTCCCTGCACTTCCTATTTATTTCATTCCTTATCGACTTGTATTTGTGTATTCCTGAGTGTTCCGAAATATTTTTGTACTTCCTCCTTTGATCGGCCAGCTGAAGTATTTCTTCTGTTACCCATGGTTTCTTCGCAGTCACCTTCTTTGTACCTATGTTTTCCTTCCCAACTTCTGTGATGGCCCTTTTTAGAGATGTCCATTCCTCTTCAACTGTACTGCCTATTGCGCCATTCCTTATTGCTGTATCTATAGCGTTAGAGAACTTCAAACGTATCTCGTCATTCCTTAGTACTTTCGTATCCCACATCTTTGCGTATTGATTCTTCCTGACTAATGTCTTAAATTTCAGCCTGGTCTTCATCACTACTATATTGTGATCTGAGTCTATATCTGCTCCTGGGTACTCCTTACAATCCAGTATTTGATTTCGGGATCTCTGTCTGACCATGACGTAATCTAACTGAAATCTTCCCGATTCACCTTGCCTTATCCAAGTATACCTCCTCCTCTTGCGATTTTTGAACAGGTTACTCTCTATTACTAGTTGAAACTTGTTACAGAACTCAGTCTTCCTCCTCTCTCATTCCTTGTCCCAAGCCCATATTCTCCTGTAACCTTTTCTTCTACTCCTTCCCCTACGACTGTATTCCAGTCCCCCGTGACTATTAGATTTTAATCCCCCTTTACATACTGTATATCATAGCTAAAACTTGGTTCAAGAATCATAAAAGAAAGTTGTATACATGGAAGAAGCCTGGAGATACTGACAGGTTTCAGATAGATTATATAATGGTATGACAGAGATTTAGGAACAGGGTTTTAAATTGTAAGACATTTCGAGAGGCAGATGTGGACTATGACCACAATCTATTGGTTATGACATGAAGATTAAAACTGAAAAAACTGCAAAAAGGTAGGAATTTAAGGAGATGGGACCTGGATAACCTGACTAAACCAGAGGTTGTTCAGAGTTTTAGGGAGAGCATAACGGAAAAATTGAAAGGAATGGGGGAAAGAAATACAGTAGAAGAAAAATGCGTAGCTTTGAGGAATGAAATAGTGAAGGCAGCAGAGGGTCATGTAGGTAAAAACACGAGGGCTAGTAGAAATCGTTGGGTAACAGAAGAAAGATTGAATTTAATTGATGAAAGGAGATATTATAAAAATGTAGTAAATGAAGCAGGAAAAAGGTATACGAACGTCTCAAAAATGAGATCGACAGGAAGTGCAAAATGGCTAAGCAGGGATGGCTAGAGGACAAATGTAAGGATGTAGAGGCTTATCTCACTAGGAGAAAGATAGACACCGCCTTCAGTAAAATTAAAGAGACCTTCGGAGAAAAGAGAACCACTTGGATGAACATCAAAAGCTCAGATGGAAACCCAGTTCCAAGCAAAGAAGGGAAAGCACAAAGGTGGATGGAGTATATAGAGGGTCTATGCAAGGGCGATGTACTTGAGGACAATATTATGTAAATGGAAGAGGATGTAGATGAAGATATAATACTGCGTGAAGAGTTTGACAGAGCACTGAAAGACCTGAGTCGAAACAAGGCCCCGGGAGTAGACAACTATCCATTAGAACTACTGACAGCCTTGGGAGAGCCAGTCCTGACATAACTCTACCATCTGGTGAGCAAGATGTATGAGACAGACGAAATGCCCTCAGACTTCAGGAAGAATATAAGTCCAATCCCAAAGAAAGCAGGTGTTGACAGATGTGAAAATTACCGAAATATCAATTTAATAAGTCACGGCTGCAAAATACTAATGCGAATTCTTCACAGACGAATGGAAAAACTAGTAGAAGCCGACCTCGGGGAAGATCAGTTTGGATTCCGTAGAAATATCGGAACACGTGTGGCAATACTGACGCTACGACTTATCTTAGAAGCTAGATTAAAGAAAGGCAAACCTACGTTGCTAGCATTTGTAGACTTAGGGAAAGATTTTGACAATGTTGACCGGAATACTCTAATTCAAATTCTGAAGGTGGCAGGGGTAAAATACAGGGAGCGAAAGGCTATTTACAATTTGTACAGAAAGCAGATGGCAGTTGTAAGAGTCGAGGGACATGAAAGGGAAGCAGTGGTTGGGAAGAGAGTGAGACAGGGTTGTAGTCTCTCCCCAATGTTATTCAATCTGTATATTGATCAAGCAGTGAAGGAGACAAAAGAAAAATTCGGAGTAGGTATTAAAATCCATGGAGAAGAAATAAAAACTTCGAGGTTCACCGATGACATTGTAATTCTGACAGAGACAGCAGAGCCCGTGGAAGAGCAGTTCAACTGAATGGATACTGTCTTGAAAGAAGGATATAAGATGAACATCAACAAATGGAAAACGAGGATAAAGGAATGTAGTCGGATTAAGTCGGGTGAAGCTGAGGGAATTAGATTAGGAAATGAGACACTTAAAGTAGTAAAGAAGTTTTGCTATTTTGGGAGCAAAGTAACTGATGGTGGTCGAAGTAGAGAGGATATAAAATATAGACTGGCAATGGCAAGGAAAGCGTCTCTGAAGAAGAGAAATTTGTTAACATAGAGTATAGATTTAAGTGTCAGGAAGTTATTTCTGAAAGTATTTGTAGGGAGTGTAGCCATGTATGGAAGTGAAACATGGACGATAAATAGTTTGGACAAGAAGAGGATAGAAGCTTTCGAAATGTGGTGCTACAGAAGAATGCTGAAGATTACATGGGTAGATCACATAACTAACGAGGAGGTATTCAATTGGATTGGGTAGAAGAGAAGTTTGTGGCACAACTTGACTAGAAGAAGGGATCGGTTGGTAGGACATGTGTTGAGGCATAAAGGGATCACCAATTTAGTATTGGAGGGCAGCGTAGAGGCTAAAAATTGTATAGGGTGTCCAAGAGATGAATACACTGAGCAGATTCAGAAGGATGTAGGTTGCGGTAGGTACTGGGAGATGAGGAAGCTAGCACAGGATAGAGTAGCATGGAGAGCTGCATCAAACCAGTCTCAGCACTGAAGACAACAACAACACATACTGTATTACCTTTTCAATATCCTCATACACTTTCTCTATCTCATCTTCAGCTTGCAACGTCGGCATATATACCAGAACTATAGTTGTCGGTGTTGGTTTTCATAACGAATCCTACCATTTTCTGCAAGCTGCTGAAATTATCCTACACTCATCTCACCAGAAATCCTTGTCTTCTTTCCACTTCACTGACCCCTGCTATACCTAGATTGAGCCTTTGCATTTCCCTTTTCAGATTTTCTAGTTTTCCTACCACGTTCAAGCTTCTGACACTCCACCCCCTGACTTGTAGAACGTTATTCTTTCTTTGATTAGTCAATCTTTTTCTTATGGTAACCCCCCCCCCCCCCTTGGCAGTCCCCTCCTGGATATCTGAATGGGGGACTGTTCTGGAGTATTTTGCCAATGGAGAGATCATCATGACAGTTCTTCATTTACAGGGCACATGTCCTGTGGATACACGTTACGTGTCTTTATTGCAGTTATTTCCATTGCCTTTTGCATCCTCATGCAGTTGTTCATTGCTGATTTATCCGCCTTTAAGGGCAGTTTCCCACACATAGCACAAGAGAGTGCCCTGAACTTCTGTCCGCTCCTCCACTCTCTTTGACAAGGCCGTTAGCGAATGAAGGTGATTTGTTATGCCGGAAGTATTCGGCCGCCAATGCTTATTGTTAATGAAAATTTAAGCAGCGGCAGTATTCGAACCCGGGATATACATAAATAGAAATCAGAATGAAAGAAGTGCCGTAACACGGTGAGAGTGTACAAGGACAAATGTGAAAGGGAACTACAATCTAAAAAGAGTAAAGGAAACTGTTGCAAGGGAATGCTTTGAGTCAGGCAAGAACTCGTGAGTAAAATTGAAGGGATGCAGAAGGGTCTTGATGAATAGTCTTTGAATCTTACAATTCTGATTCAAGAAGATTATTGTAGAATTTAGATAAGAATTTGATAAGGTCAAGAATCAGAAAGTCATGGGAAACAATATCTTCATACATGAACTGAAAGGTGTATTCGAAGCCTTGAAACTGACAGGCACTGAAAACAATCTTAATCTGAAAGGGAATTTTACTAAGTTCACAGAGAGAGCGAAGAAATGTACTGAGACGGCCAGTGGTTTGGTCTGGATAATTCAGTCACCAGTGGCAGATACTGATGAGTTTAGATCACTGTTGAAACTCTAGGAAGGTAAATTTCAAACGACATTGGGCAATTGCCAGCAAGATCTATGAGTATGTGTCTCGATTCGAGCAACACCTAGGATAACAGCACAGTGATGCAGCTTTTGTGAATAAAGGTTGACGTACAAGGTACGATGAAAACGACTCGGAACATGAGGAGATATGGAATGACAGCCCAAATTGTGATAATGCGAAATATGTCCAAAATAATGGTAGGAAACTTCATGGAATGGGAAACCTTTGACTATAAGCAGTTCCTATCAGTGCAAAAATCTGAAATCCTTGAAAACTCTTGTAATGCGATCCACTAAAGGGCTTTGTTAGAACAGTTCCAGTATTCAGCACCACCAAAATGGCCAAATAGCTTCAGAATGGAAGTCAAGGGTGTTTATTTGGAAGGCGAACCAGCCTTGAGAATCTGAGAATGTGGTCTACAGCCAGTGAAAGTGAGACACACAAAGGGTTTTGCCAGTCTGTTCTAGCAGCGTATTGGTTGGAAGCTGTGCAAGAAAAAGGTAAAGCGTGGGATTAATATGCTTCATAACTACAACTAATCTGGCTTCTTCTGTACAGTTTCTTGAGCGTATGACCCAGCGGAATGAATTCTTGTGTGACCAGTTGTTGGCAGAATTGATATGCATACAAATAACTGCTAGTGCAGCATCAACACATCATATTTGCTGGACAGTATAAAGATGATATAGTATTTAAGACACTGCTTCAAGAGCCAGAATATGACACAGGCGAGAGCATATCGCATAAAGGCCCATGGGAATACAACCAATATGTTCCACTGCTCTAAGAGAGAAGTTGTGGGAGGAGTAGAACAGGAGACATGATAAGACATACTGGCGCGGCCATTTTGATAATGGCCATCACCAATGCCAGACGAACAAACGTGGTAACAGCAAGCAATACGAATGAGATAGGTTGATTTGCATATAAGGAGTGACCAGGTGTGGATGGGACTGACAAGAGGCGGAATTATGCCCAGTGTAGGCAAGAATGAGAGAATAACGAAAGAGTTACGGTTCCATCGGCGGTTGAGACGAGGTTGAAGGGCTCGTGAAACAGTCAGAACACAGGCCATCTCCACCACAGTAACAGGTGACCAGAATGGAAGGAGTAGTAATTGGGGAATGTATAGTATCGCACAAAAGTATTTTGTAATTGATGTACTAGGTTGGTAGGCATATTTATCTATGCATCGCATCAAAACAGACCGGTTTTCAGACAGAAGACTCGCACCGGTTACTTGTATTGATTGGTAAGTCCAGGTAATCGTAGACTTTAGCCTTAAACAGTGTTTCCAAGGGTCTCATAACCATTCTGTGGAACGGAAAGACTGCAAAGAACTTAACTACATGAAGTAAATCTAATTCTAATATTTTTATTTACCTGCAGCAATGCCTAAGACTAAATAATATTCTATAAATTTCAGACAAGTTATAGTAGCGGCACTGAGTCAAGGTTAAACTCAGTCCTTCGTTACGAAGGTGTTTTACATCTCCCAACATCTTGTGAGAGTCCGGGCCCGGCTTAAAAAAAGGGTGGAAGATGGAAAACAATGTGCTAAGTAGACGGCCCCAAAGAGCTACCCAAAAGGGAGACAGGACAATCCGAAAACAATCGATGAGTGATCTCATAGAATCAGCCCGGGCAATTCGTGATGATTTACAGGTAAAACAAGGGGTGAAGGTCCATGTTTCTACAGTTAAACGTCGCTTAGCTGCTACTGATCTGAACGACGAGCGATCTTCTCGAAAACCTAAGATAAGTGCGAAAAATAAGGTCAGACTACAGTTTCCTAAGAATTACCATCATCAATTACTAAAGACTGATCAAAAATTTATGGAGTGGTGAAAGCAGCTTAATCTCTTCCTCCCAGACGGGAAATAGCATGTTTGACAGCTGAAAAACGAGTGAAATTAAAGAAAGTACCAAGCACCCCCATCAAGCATGGGGGAGAAATTACCACGGTGTGGGGCTGTTTATCACGAAATGGTGTAGGTCGTCTCGTCGAAATTTATGGCGTAATGGATAGTCTGAAGTATGGTGAAATATTAACAAAAAAAGACAAGTGTCAAGACAATTTCTGACCTATTAAAAGAGTACGCTAATGTATTCCCATGCCTGGGCAGTGTACGGCTTGTGATACAATTTCACTGCGTTAACTACACTCTGAGTTGAAATAACAACTGCTGAACAACACCTTCATAGCAGATAGCATAGATGTGATAGTGCACATTACCCGTCACCTGGACTTACGAATGGTACTCAGTACATCACCTAATCACTGATTCTATTTCCTTGAAATTAACTGTCAATAACGGTGAAGTCAGGTGCAATGAATCTATGGGATGTGGTTTCCTGCTACTGGTGTTGCTGTCATCCATCTTATGCTGGACCCTTCACGATGCTCTGATGATCTGGTCGCTTGTCTGTAATAGGTTTCCACGAGATATGTCGTAGAGGTGTTGTGGAGAAACGCGAGAGAGCCAGAAAAGGTCACGGTTGTTGCAGATGAACAGTCGATCAGCATGGAGAACTGCGACAACAACCTGTATAAGCTGTCCTCTAAGTTTACTCAAGAAGATAAAGTCCAAGTCTTGAAAACTTGCCTCCATTTTCAAGTGTGTGAGCAATGTCCAGCAAAGGATTACGATATATAAGACTAAGTGATTGTATGCATCTCTCCCAGCAATTTAATAAAAACTGACAATTATTGTCTATGACTTCTTTAGGTGTTTTGACAATTCTATAACATTCAGTAACTTTGATCTGTCAGGACGACTGAAAGAGCACTTGAGCACCTTCTTTTTGTGAATATTTTTCATGGCGAACTAGCTCAGTTGAAATATTGTGCGAGGAATTGAACGACGACCGGCTGCAAGCCCGAAATTTGTTTGAACAGTCAATTCGCCGGAAAAATTTTAAAATTCACGTAGCTATGCTTATATTTGTGCTAGGATTGGTATATTTTGTGTCTGTAGACCACACCTGAATGGAGATATACATGAAACATTATAGTAATTTAAGTAACTCTTCTAATTAATTGAATGCGTTGCACGAGATAACCAACCGTGACTCATGAAGTATTTTCACCAGCTACCATTCTTTAATTAAGGGTTCTGTTGTATAACCTTTTCCTGTTGCTAGTTATTTCTGAAGTCGGCAGTCTGATGTGCTGCGTTTGTATTATTTACGATGTTTTTTTTCCTTTGTAATGTGATTTTTTTTTTCTGTATCTAGCACTAAATTAATCCATGATGAGGCTGTAAGTGGGAAGTCCGTGACGCTAAATGTCTGCATGTGTTGATCAATGGGTTAATGTTACCACATTGTGCTGTCAAGGAATGAGTGAGTTTCTTTTTTTACTTCCTGTAAAAAGGTTGTACATTGTCACATAATTAGTGTAACAACAGAAGTACAAAATGTGTGAGCCCGTGTTTGAATGAGGTTGTAAAAATATAATCGACATATTTCTGAGTTTCAGATTGAGGTACAATTCTTCCATGTTTGTGATATTACTTCATGCATCAGAACATGGCATAATTGAGTGACTGTATAAAATTATAGTTAAGTGCTAATAAATAAGTAATATTGAGTTGTGTCAGGGCTGCATACGTTACCTTTTATCCCAAACAGATGATTTGGGAATTCAGTTCGACAATGCCTGACCACATAACAAAGCGAATGCAGTAAAGTGCTTGGGTCTGCCTCACTATTGCAGATTTTTCTGACAAATCCCAGTGCATATTTTTCTTTCCCAGCGGTAGCAGGGACAAAACGTTTCCGTCTGTTTTCTGGCCGACTCATAAGATGTAGATCAATCGTTAGCTCCGTTTAAAGCGAAGTACCGCCAACGACTTCAGTGTACGAACAACGAGATAACACAGCAGAAGTAACTATGGTCCAACAAGCAACAAGCGCCTTTATCCCACCGTTTCAGTTCTGCCAGATGCCCCACTTAACATAGCAAGGAATGAGGAATTAATATTTTATTAAAGTGATATTATTTCCATCTCATGTAATTTCCGCCTGGTCAGTTTTCACTTGTGTCTTCCGGGCCATTATTCATCACAGACAATGGTAGGCACGTTCCACACAATAAATGTGATGATAGCGGGTAGCTTCACGGCACCGTTTTTCGACGTGGCTGTCACGTGACGAGTCCAACAAGGTCATTTGCATTAGAAAGAACTGAACCGAGCAGCTTTCCAATGGAAGAGCAGTGCCCACGTAATAACGTGGCGACATCTCGACGCCAGACACGCTTGTTGCAGGTTTAAAGCTTTCAGTACGTTCTTCTGGTGTTCGTTTGGTGTGGGCGGATATTTCAGAATTCTCAGAAGAGAAAGGGAAGAGGGTGTGGGAAATCGAAAAGCGATATACTCTCGTTTCATAGGCTAATAACGAACCAAGCGCTCTGACTGGTCACTGATGGTTTTGTCACACAGTTTTCCGGATTCAACAGAAGGCGGGAGGATACCAAACGAAAATTACCTATTTCCTTCTATGCCAACAAACAGCCATTGGCCAACGCTAGACCCTCTTTTTTTTCTTAGGACACAATGAAGTTGTGGATGCTAGGCTTTTCGTCTCCCGTTTCCTAGAAGCTAGTCTCGGTCTGGTGTCTGACTTTAAAAGTGGCTGCCGGCCGAAGTGGCCGTGCGGTTAAAGGCGCTGCAGTCTGGAACCGCAAGACCGTTACGGTCGCAGGTTCGAATCCTGCCTCGGGCATGGATGTTTGTGATGTCCTTAGGTTAGTTAGGTTTAACTAGTTCTAAGTTCTAGGGGACTAATGACCTCAGCAGTTGAGTCCCATAGTGCTCAGAGCCATTTGAGCCATTTTAAAAGTGGCTGGAAAGATTGTGGTTGATGAGACCTTGTGTGATTTCGAGAAACATCCGAGTAATTTTTTATTTCCCTCAACACCGTGTTCATGATTTTCTTATTTAGTTATTTCATTTCTTTTGCGATTCCTAAGCGAATTCTTCTTACAGTGAACCCTGTAGCTACACGTCTTGCTCCTTACCATACCAAGTACATGTATTAGTCACTGCATGTCTGAAGAGGAACGCTCTTTATATACAGGTTAAGCGATTATTCCTGCTACGTCAGTTAATGTTGGTTCGGTAACACTTCTTTTGTCCGATCGACAGTATCTTGTGGCCCACTTGTGTGTATAATGTGTGATTTAGATACTTTAATCTTTCTTATGTCTTTTGTCACTTTCGAAAGTTAATGTTTGCTGTGTACTTCCCCCCTGTGTAGGTATCTATGAAGAAATAAACTGCATAGTGACAGAGCGTCTTGATAGCCGGACAGTTCAACTGGCAGGAGCATCAGATAGTTTTGCATTTGGATTCCCTCTCACACGAATGCCTTTCTCAGTCATTAACAGACTGACTTCATCTGATCACCCTTTTTCTTCAAGATACTTTTTTTATCAAACATTAATCCCCATGCATCTGCTGACCCTTTTATTAACGATGCAGTAGTACAAATATTGTACCTGAAGTCCTTACTCAAACAAATGAGAAACTTAAAGTCAGTACGAGAGCAGTTGTGGGCTCATTACTTCGTAGAATGCTACAGCACTGTCATTCACCAGGTGTGGAGTCGTCACTCCCAGTTGACGTCAGACTTTTCCTCGTGTTGAGACAATTAGAACTGAAACACAGTAAGAACGATGATCTCATTTATGCCTATCAACGTTTTCGAAAAATTTCCCCACGGGAGGAAATCGAATTAATGGCAACTGTCGTGTATGGGCTACTGAGGGGAATGCTCAATACAGTTAACACAGATTTCAGAATACATTTGAGAATGCATATTCAACACTGGTTAATTGGCCCGAACTTGTTCGATACGCATTTAACTGTGCCAGTGTACGCTCACCAAGTCGCTCTTCAATCACTTACGTGATTCGAAGTTGATTGAGCCTCTCCACACTCCATGTTTCTTACCTGTAAAACCTTCGGCGTTCCGTGAGGAGATGGACAAGAAAGAGGAAAAGGTGGTCCTGTTTCACGGCTGGCGAGATCGAATGATGTGAGTTCAGTTTAGAAAGACTGATGTAGGTTTCAATTTGGACTGGTTCATTTCTGAATTATTGTTCCCAAATTAAAGGTAAGAAATTATCTTACGCCATCGTTAATGTAAGTTTTTTTAAAAAAATGGCTCTGAGCACTATGGGACTCAACATCTTAGTTCATAAGGCCCCTAGAACTTAGAACTACTTAAACCTAACTAACCTAAGGACATCACACACACCCATGCCCGAGGCAGGATTCGAACCTGCGACCGTAGCAGTCCCGTGGTTCCGGACTGCAGCGCCAGAACCGCTCGGCCATCGCGGCCGGCAAGTTTTTTAAAAATCATCCCAGAAACTGTATGTTCTTCTTTAATAATTCGGCCGGCCGCAGTGGCCGAGCGGTTCTAGGCGCTACAGTCTGGAGCCGCGCGACCGCTACGGTTGCAGGTTCGAATCCTGCCTCGGGCATGGATGTGTGTGATGTCCTTCGGTTAGTTAGGCTTAAGTAGCTCTAAGTTCTAGGGGACTGATGACCGCAGACGTTAAGTCCCATAGTGCTCAGAGCCATTAATAATTCAGAGAAACGCCGTGTATATTACAATGTAAAATCATTTGCACATATATGTTGAGTTATGTTCTGAACTATCGTTATCTTGGAGCATTTCTTCCCTTATAGTTCTTAAATTTAGCTTTCTGATTGGTTTCTCTGTGATTATGTAATGAATGTTTACCTTTAATTTTAATTTTTATAACCAACAGCCTCAGTTGCACCGTTTACCTAGAATTTACCTAGGTTTCAGTCGGGATAACACAACGTTCTTCAGTTCCAGTACAGCACTCGCGGCTGCCGCATCGCGGTCGCGAAGTGGGGCGAGGCAGTTTCAGATAAGTTTTTACTATCTGACGATAATTTAGGGATTTGTAGTTTTAGCTTGACGATGTCCACTATGGACAAACGGTAGTCACTGAAACCTAGATAAATTCTAGGTAAACGGTGCAACTGAGGCTGTTGGTTAAAAAAATGGTTCAAATGGCTCTGAGCACTATGGGACTCAACTGCTGTGGTCATAAGTCCCCTAGAACTTAGAACTACTTAAACCTAACTAACCTAAGGACAGCACACAACACCCAGCCATCACGAGGCAGAGAAAATCCCTGACCCCGCCGGGAATCGAACCCGGGAACCCGGGCGTGGGAAGCGAGAACGCTACCGCACGACCACGAGATGCGGGCTGGCTGTTGGTTACTACAATTATAATTAATATTTATACAGTTGCTGACAGGGCCCTGAAATGTTGAAGATATTTATGTTTATCTTTACTTATAACTTTCTCGAGAAAGGTTTCTAAATGTGTATGTGACTGTTTGGTGCATTTTACCCTAAAAGATTTTCTGGGTGTCAAAATGTTGCTGCTAACAAAAGTAATAGATCAAAAAAATTAATTAATCAATACTGGTGCTACCCCTTAATTTCAATATACATTTACTTCTATATACATCAGTTTAAGATTACGTTATAACTGAAGCTATAATTGTTTTATTTCATACATCTTATAAACTTGGCATCACATTTTCGAACATCAAACTCTAAAGGTAATAACGCATAGCGAATTGCTTGTGTAACAACTAATTTACACAATGCCTATATCATAGATTTAAGGACTTACTGGGATCTACATACATCAATTTTCTACATACATAATGACCTCTGAAACTAAAACAATTTTAAAGCACAGTATACAAGTTTCTTTTTCATCATACACATCGCTGATTCCATAAAAATTGTTCATTTCATTAGGTACAAATTACTCCCTCCCATCTTTCCACATTTCAGGATTCTTCTCTGTGGCTCACTTGAAGCCCGTGCTGCTTCACTGCCTGCCAGGCGCATGTGCTGCCGCCGGTGGCTACCTGAAGAAACCGACGTAGACTGTGGCAGCCACAACGAGCAGGGAAGCTGTGACGTCAGCACGAGAAGACGTCGCAGCAGCAGTAGCGGTGCGGTTCGAAGCCGTAACTGAAAGAAGACAAAACGCGGTGTGAACGCGGAGGGAACGATGAAAATCTCAAGATATCTCTGATCTGGTTCAGGTAACAACGGTTGATAGATGTTGAAATTGATTCTAAGATGTTATCTTCATATAATTCGTAATCTGTATTTATCACATTAATGGTTATACAAATGACTGTACTGATATTGTGTTAATATCCTAAGCGCCTGATCAGGGAACCCTCAGAGCTCCAAAATCGAGCGTAACAAACCAACGTCATCAAATACAATTATTTCGAATTGATTTCAAAATAAAGACGATAAATAATTATTCCACGCAACAATAATATCTGGAACCAGTCACTAACTTGAGCGGGAGCGGAACCATCTCATCCAAAAGTCTCGTGGTGCCATTTTTTCAGCTTGCTCGTTGTTCTGTGATGTTCTGGACGAACTTGGACAAGTAAAATTTTGTTTCCTGATCAAAGAACTGTTTTCCTCACAGATTAGCATTGAGAACTTATAATAGTCGAAGCCGATAAATCTGTTAAGAATGCCCTCAGCTGGTTAAAATACATTAAATTACGAAGAGAGGGAACCAATGTGCAAAGACTGGAATATATTTAGATGTGAATCCTGACTGCTGCTTGACAAAGGCTGAACACACAAATATTACCGACGTCGTCACCAGGATTCATAGGTAGCTGTCAATGACATATAGGATTCCCATAAAAAAAAAGAATTTGCTTTTGTGACAAAACCAGAAACCCCATCACTGTCCAAAGACTTAGAGCCAGACCTCCACGTCAGTATGTGTTTTATATTAAGTTGCTCTAGGATAAAAACAGATACTTGGAAAAAAACCTTGAAAGACAATGAACACACACATCCTAGATAATGGCTAT
This sequence comes from Schistocerca piceifrons, assembly GCF_021461385.2. NCBI lineage: Eukaryota > Metazoa > Arthropoda > Insecta > Orthoptera > Acrididae > Schistocerca > Schistocerca piceifrons. The sequence goes on from NC_060143.1 coordinate 562,121,307, forward strand.
TATACAATATTACTTAGATAGTATTTTGTTTGAATATTTAATACTGTGATATTGCAACATTATTTTATCATATTGGACTCCTCAAAATCTTACATTTAAAAAAATCTGCGATTCAGCACAGTATCAGTCATGTGGGATCTTCCAGCCTCACTCGTTATCGAGGGATGATTTATTTTTACCACCGATAAATGTGGAAGTGTGAGGTAGACAGGTACAGTATATTATGTTATTGTCATCGTGCCAGTGCCAGCAGAAAATCTGTCTCCATCTACCTGCGTGTGTGCGTGTGTGTGTGTGTGTGTGTGTGTGTGATTGTGTGTGCGTGTGTGTGTGTGTGTGTGTGTGTGTGTGTGTGTGTGTGTTTTCTAAAAAGAGTGAGAGGGGGGGGGAAGGGGGGAGAGGGGAGGAGAGAGAATCTATGTGTTTATGCTGTAACTCGCGGGTTCAGTACGTCAACTGGGCGAAGTGGTTGATGGTAAAATAAAGGTGTTGAGATTACTGTTTTTACCGGATTTCCGCAGACTTGCTTTCGCAAGTGCACTGGTGTCACTCCCTCGACGAGACTGGGACCCTACATAGAACGAACTGCTACAATACCGTACAAAAAGTAACAAAGAAATAGGCAATGAGACGAAAAGCTATATTTTTAATGCCGGACAATAATTGCTTAGCAGTCACGCTATATATCATGGTCCCCAGGAGATCATAAAAGGTGGGACATGGTTCTTCGTAGGGTGTGTGACCAGCACGTGAGGCAACGCACGCTCTGCCCCAAGCTCCCATGCTGGCCACAGTGTCTGCAGAGAGGTCGTTTCTTTCCTCCACCAGTAAGTTGGGGTTTAAGTTGGCAGAATGGGCAGATCAGTCCATTAGCAGAATATAATCTAGATCCAATAGCTCCTTCATCTCCGCTGTTCGGCGAGGTCGCCCGTTGTCCTCCACGAAAATGAAATCATGTCGGAATGCAATCCTGAAAAGACGCACATCAGGAGCACAGTCTCATAAAAACGTTGACTGTTAAATGTATCGTGCTCAAAGATTTGGAAGTCCAGGTACCATAATACGTGAAGCACAGAAACAATCACAATCGTCACTGTTCCTGGATGCGTCAAGCACCCTCATACGGCGAGATGTGGGAACGCGTAATGCTCGTAAGAAAACGATCGTTTTGGTGGTCTAATTGTAGTAGTGTAGGACAGCAATTTCACTATTTTTTTACTTTACATTGTGTTTTTAGTGATATCACACCCATGAAAACAGTTTTTCAGTCAAAATCATACGAGTCTCTAGATATGTCGGGAATATTGGTTTCCCAGAGGCAAGGCGTCTGACAGAGGACTTCAACGTCAGTGCGTGGACATTAATTTCCTGAAAGAGTAGAATGCAATGTCCAAAAACACTCTTAAAAATTGAGTTTAAAGATTTCACGACCTTGAGCCATACAGAGTACAAAAATTTCCAATACAGTTATTAGAAGCGCCAATAGGTGAGCGTATATCGTTTTATTCTTATAATGAAGAGGTAAATGGTTCCATTCTCGCTGCATATATATTTCAGTTTTATTTGAGTTCAGAATTTATTGTTGTTGTTGTGGTCTTCAGTCCAGAGATTGGTTTGATGCAGCTCTCCATGCTACACTACCCTGTGTATTCATCTCTTGGTCTGCCTCTACGGTTTTTACCCTCCACGCTGCCTCCAATACTAAATTGGTGATCCCTTGATGCCTCAAAACATGTCCTACCAACCGATCCCTTCTTCTAGTCAAGTTGCGCCACGAACGTCTCCCCAATTCTATACAATACCTCCTCATTAGTTATGTGGTCTACCCATCTAATCTTCAGCACTCTTCTGCAGCACCACATTTCGAAAACTTGTATTGTCTAAAATATTTATCGTCCATGTTTCACTTCCATACATCGCTACACTCCACACAAATACTTTCAGAAACGACTTCCTGACATTTAAATCTATACTCGATGTTACCAGATTTCTCTTCTTCAGAAATACTTTCCTTGCCATCGCCAGTCTGAATTTTATATCCTCTCTATTTCTACCATCATCAGTTATCTTGCTCCTCAAATAGCAAAATTCATCTATTACTTTAAGTGTCTCACTTCTTAATCTAATTCAATCAGCATCACCTGATATAATTCGACCACATTACATTATCCTTGTAGACTGTGTCCATTCTGTCCAACTGCTCTTCCAGGTCCTGTGCTGTCTCTGACGGAATTACAATGTCATCGCGACCCTCAAAGTTTTTATTTCTTCCCCATGGATTTTATATCCTACTCCGGATTTTGCTTTTGTTTCCTTTACTGCTTGCTCAATATACAGATTGAACGACATCGGGGATAGGCTACAACCCTGTCTCACTCCCTTCCCAACCACTGCTTCCCTTTCATGCCCCTCGACTCTTATAACAACCATCTGGTTTCTATACAAATTGTAAATACACTTTCTCTCCCTGTATTTTACCCCTGCCACCTTCAGAATTTAAAAGAGAATATTCCGACCAAGATTGTCAAAAGCTTTCTCTAAGTTTACAAATGCTAGAAACGTAGGTTAGCCTTTCCTTAATCTATGTGCTAAGATAAGTCGTAGGGTCACTGTTGCCTCACGTGTTCCAACATTTCTACCGATTCGAAACTGAACTTAACCAAGGTCGGCTTCTACCAGTTTTTCCATTCGTCTATAAAGAATTCGTGTTAGTATTTTGCAGCCGTGACATATTAAACTGATAGTTCGGTAATTTTCACATCTGTTAATATCTGCTTTCTTTGGGATTAGAATTATTATATTCTTCTTGAAATCTGAGGATATTTCGCCTGTCTTATATATCTTTCTCACCAGATGGTAGAGTTTTATCAGGACTGGCTCTACCAAGGCTCTCAATAGTTCTAATCGAATGTTGTCTACTCCCATGGCCTTGTTTCGGCTTACATCGATCAGTGCTCTGTCAAACTCTTCACGCAGTATCATATCTCCCATTTCATCTTCATCTACATCCTGTTCCATTTCCATAATATTGTCCTCAAAAACATCGTCCTTGTGTAGACCCTCTATATACACCTTCCACCTTTCTGCTTTCCCTTCTTTGCTTAGAACTGGGTTTCCATCTGCGCTCTTGATGTTGATACAAGTGGTTCTCCTTTCTCCAAAGGCCTCTTTAATTTTTCTGTAAGGAGTATCTATCTTACCCTTAGTGATATATGCCTCTACATCCTTAAATTTGTCCTCTAGCCATCCCTGCTTAGCCATTTTGCACTTCCTGTCAATCTCACTTTTGAGACGTTTGTATTCCTTTTTACCTGCTTCATTTACTGCATTTTTATATTTTCTCCTTTCATCACTTAAATTCAATATTTCTTCAGTTACCCAAGAGTTTCTACTGGCCCTCGTCTTTTTACCTACTTGATCCTCTTCTGTCTTCACTATTTATCTCTCAAAGCTATCCATTCTTCATGTACTGTATTTCTTTACCCCATTCTTGTCAATCTTTCCCTCATGCTCTCCCTGAAACTCTCAACAACCTCTCGTTCTGTCAGTTTATCCTGGTCCCATCTCCTTAAATCCCTACCTTTTTGCAGTTCCTTCTGTTTTAATCTACATTTCATAAGCAATAGATTGCGATCAGAGCCCACATCTGCCCGTGGAAATGTCTTTCAATTTAAAACCTGGTTCCTAAATCTCTGTCTTACCATTATATAATATATCTGAAACCTTCCAGTATCTCTAGGCCTCTTCCATGAATACAACCTTCTTTCATGATTATTGAACCAATTGTTAGCTATGATTAAGTTATGCTCTGTGCAAAATTCTACCAGGCGGCTTCCTGTTTCATTCCTTACCCCCATTCCATATTCACTTTCCTTCTCTCCCTTTTCCTACTATCGAATTCCAGTCATCAATTACGGTCAAATTTTCGTCTCCCTTCACTATCTGAATAATTTCCTTTTTCTCATCATACATTTCAGCAATGTCTTCATCATCTGCGGAGCTATTTGTCATATTAACTTGTACTACTGTGGTAGGCGTGGGCTTCGTGTCTACCTTGGCCACAATAAGGCGTTCACTATGCTGTTCGTAGTAGCTTACCCTCACTCCTATTTTCTTATTCATTATTGAACCTACTCCTGCATTACCCCTATTTCATTTTGTATTTATAACCCTGTTGTCACCTGATCAGAAATCTTTTTCCTGCTGCTACCGAACTTCACTAATTCCGACTATATCTAGCTTTAACCTAGCCTTTTCCTTTTTTCAATTTTCTAACCTACCTGCCCCATTAACGGAGCTGACATTCCACGCTCCGATCCGTACAACGCCAGTTTTCTTTCTCCTGAGAACCACGTCCTCCTGAGTAGTCCCCACCCGGAGACCCGAATGGGGGACTATTTTAACTCCGGAATATTTTACCCAAGAGGATGCCATCGTCATGTAACCATACAGTAAAGCTGCATGCCCTCGGGAAAAATTACGGCTGTAGTTTCCCATTGCTTTCATCCGTCCGCAATGCCAGCAGAGAAAGGACTTTTTGGTTAGTGTTACAAGGCTAGATCAGTCAGTCACCCAGACTGTTGCCCCTGCAACTACTGAAAAGGCTGCTGCCCCTCTTCAGGAACCACACGTTTGTCTGGCCTCTCAACAGGTACCCCTACGTTATGGTTGCACCTACGGTACGGCCATCTGTATCGCTAAGCCTTCCCACCAACGACAAGGTCCACGGTTCATGGGGGGGGGGGGGGGGGGGTGCAGTATTTATTATCACATCATTGAAATGTTATTTAACCGACTCTGACGTGCAACGTAACTTTTTTATCGATATGATTTTTTTCATTTTTAATTGCTAATTTTATAAAAAAGAGGGTATTCATAGTAAACTGAATATTTTTTGAAATATCGTTTGTGTTTTAATATGTTCCTGTTCTTCTTCTACTTCTTCTGTTACTACTACTACTACTACCACCACTATTGCTACAACTTGTTCTGGCAATCCAGGATTTGTCTTATGTTCTCTTCCAGCTTCACCATCTATGTTTTTTTCTTAACCTACAGAAATTAAAAAGTCTTTATTTTTCTGTTGGCTGTCTACCATTTTTGTACCTAATTGTAATTCATTTTAAATAACCATTTTAGGTAAAATTAGTCATTAAATATAGAAAGAGATAAATACTCGTTTGTTAAAAATGCCATTTTTATAACAAACGTTGATTCCAACGAAATTTAAAAGGAACCGCTTCTATCGGGAGTCGAAACAGCGGCTTAGTGATTGCGATATTGTAACGTTACTTCCTTAATTATGGCCTTTTCTGTGTACTGGAGTGATGTTCTTTGTTCCAGTGCTTAAGCATCTGAAAATGTCAAAGCTTATTTTTTCGAATGTTTTGAGAATTGCTTCGTATCGATTTCGAAAATCTTATGTCCACTGCTTGTGCTTCAACTACAATAAGTATGACGAAAATAGAAAAGGGCTAGCCTGTAAAGATCAGTTTGAGAACAACTAATTGGGACTGCCATCTTATGATCCAGCAAAGTCTCCAAAACGCTTTGTAAAGAATTTCTTGTGACTAGTGACGTTGTGGTATTTATATTAGAAAGAAACATTCACAGAAATAGCATACTAAGCACGTGTAAGGACTTATGAAATAAGAGGAGTCTGTTTGAAACAAGCTATTGACAATACAGGTTTGGAAAAATAAAACAGACACGGAAAGTGTTTCATGTACCATAGGCAAACTACTTACACCATCTGTCCTGTGTACATATGCTGTGAAGAGGATGCATATCTCAGGGTTCGTGAAATATTTTCTATGCCTGTTTTTATTTTCAGTACCTGTACTTTTTGGTTTCCGTTAGTGTGACTGGGCAGGATTTGAGCACATATCCACGCTGCGGTGATCCTGCACCCTTGGCAACCTGCATTACTACCAAAACCGTACCTCCCTCCTCCCTCCCCAACCCCCCCCCCCCCCCGCCCCCCCCCCCCCCCCCCGCTCCCAACTACCACCACCAACCCTCTACGCCATCCCATGGGGAGATTTTCTATGCACAGAACATTCCTGATTCTGTAGGAAGCAACATTAATATATAGCAACATTAATGTATAAATAAAGTTCCAGTTTCAAATCTCTGAAGAAAGAGAGACAGTACTCAGAATGACGTCGTATTCGAACAGCATATTACTGACGCAGGGGGAAAAATCATGGAAAAAAATTAACCAATAGATGGCGCCGAAAGCGTCTTATCGTAAACGGTGTCAGCTATAAATGACAGATAAATCATAATACGATGGCTTTGGTTTGAGTTGTACATTACACCATCCATACTATTCAATGCACATTATTGTACACCGTGAGTCAAGAGTTGTGGCACTATTAGTTAAGATGGCCCATCCACCAAAGCAAGATCGTTTCACATCGGGTGGGAAAATCGATTTTTAACTGGCCTGAGGCCAAAAACCAGATAAAAATCAAAATGACATCCATTTTTAATCGTTCTGGCGCCAAAAACAGCGCAAAAAGCAAAATGCCGTCGGTTTCTAATTGTCGTGAGACTGGTGCAAAACATGTTCAATACGCTGCCTTCAGTTTCTGCCAAAATTAGAAATCGAGAAATAGCAAGTTCCACACGACATAGAAGTGTCTCAGGGATCACGTTCGAAATGCTTTGCGCAGTGCGTTCTTTCACCTCAGCTACGTTCTCAATTAGAGCGCTGAACACAACATCTTTAATATAATCCCGTAGCCAGAAGTCACACGGATTAAGATCAGCTGTTACGGGCGGCCAGGCTGTAGCGAAATGGTGGCTGATCTTGCATAAAAATGATCCTACCCACTCATCGACGTTGTTGAAGGGTTGGAATGACGTTGGTGCACAACAGACTCTCTTAGCACTGACCACCTCGAAGAAATAAGGACCCACCATAGCCAGACCGTCAACTTGCATTTCACAATCGCTTTAGTAGAATGAAGTGGTACCTGTTGAGTGGGTGCAGATTTTCCGTTGCCATATATCCTGCAGTCCTGTGTATTATCATGTCCATGGAAACGGGCTGGCTTACGCTGTTTATAGAACGTTACATGGACCTTCATTATTTCCTTCCATGCCAACATGAAATTCCAGAGCAAACCTTCGTCTTGCTCGCAGATCGGCCGGAAGCAACTCGTTAACATGGGTGAATTTGAGTGGATAGCAATTCGCTGTGCACTGCATGTTTCCACAACTTCACTCGGCCCTCCTGCAATACTGGGGCCACATCTTCGGCAAAAGTCGGGTCAACTGCTATCATCCGTCACATTGCAATCTCGAATTTTGTAATCATTTCTCCAGACTCTTAGCAGGCATCGCGCCAGCGCCTTTTTTCATAGCTTTCAGTTTGCGGAACTTCTGCATGGATACTGGCACACAGTCAGCGTCCTGTAAAAGAGCTTTACCAGCGATCCTTTATAGAGACAGACATGTCTGGCGTCTCGCACGCAAACCGAGGATCAGCCGCGTGCCGCACATCTGTTTGTGTGCGTATTCTGACGCTTACAATAGTACCTATTGGGCAAATGTTCGTTTCGGTTTATGGGTTGCATGACGTTTCCCCCGCGTCAGCAATATGGTGTTCAAATTGGACATCGTTCGGAACAGTATTTCTCTTTCTACAACGTTTCGGAACTAGATATTTAATCATAGAGGCCCTGTATTAAATACATGAAATTTATGAAAAATATTACTCACAAGATATTAAATATACCAGTCCAGTAAATAAATGACAAACTGCATAAAGTTTCTAAACAAAAAGGAAGTTTAACGAAAGCTTCTGTATATCTTATTCTTTAGGTGACCTACTATACATTGCTTTTGAATGATGTATAACAAACCAAATATATTTTATTAGCACCTGAAAAACTATTAATATTGCATAAAAAGTTAATTAGAATTAAAACCAAAAAGAGCTATTGCTTTGAGTGAAACAAGCAAATTATTATGTCGTTGAAGTGAGCGAAGCAAATTGGTTTACTTGTCTCATTGAAGTAAAGATCAGCAAATGTGTATTATTCTGCAGGCAAGCTCGTCTTAACTTGCAAAATGTCCTAACGGGAAGTCATGTCAATGATTTTCTCCAACTGTTTCTCCTGGCACATGAAAGCAGCTGTTTTGTTAAACAGCTCCACAATGTCGATATGTTACCTATATTTGTCAATTGGCTGCTCAGTTTTCAAGATAAGACATAAAGGTTTCAGTTGAGACGTTTCGTGAAAGAAAGTTGTAGTCGGATGAAGTGTTGTAGTACATGTGAGATCTATTTGCCATTCCCGTTATTTTCGGTTATTGCACAATTGTTCGTGTTTAACGGTCATCACAAATGGAAATTAATTACCTGGCGTAAAACAAAAAGTGTTTTAAAAAGTATCCTTTGTTTTTGGATGTGGTAGTATTGGTCAAAACTAGAAGAAATTCCCTATAATGACATGTCTGACAATCAGTGCCTATTCAGACATGGAGCACTCTGTCGTCTCATTCCTATGTGCGTGCTATGCGGAACTAGGAGGACGTGGTTCATGTGGTTACTTCGCTTCCTAACAAATTCTGCAGCCCTCCTTCCCAGTGAATGACGCACCCTTTCAAATACACCTGGTTTTATACGGGTCGCCTCATACGCAATGGTCACAAGCACCTATATCTTCTGCTCATTTATGATAGGTTTGGCACACACTAATGCCTCTAATGTGACAGTAGCCAAAAATCGAATGGAATCTGATTTTACAAACAAGGGCCGTAGGAGGACTTACGGCTTATTCTCGTAAGCACTAGTTACGAAAACGACAGGTAGGAGAACTCACGTCTGAACCGTTTTTTTTTATATTTTTTGGTCAGTTCTTGCGTCACTTTCGTTTCTGGCCCCTTGGTGGTGACCTATCCCACCAGCCCCTCCTTAAGCCGTCGGCACACGGACCTTGCTGCCGAACGTTAACGTTGAGCGTGCCAAGTTCAGCGTGCTGCTGAACGCTCAGGAACGGTGCGACATGAGCATACGGTACGTGGGCCCCAGCGTGATATACGGTATCGCGACGCACTCTAGCGGCAGTTGAGGGATGTTTCCAGTTCGTAAATCACACTGTTTACTTAACGGGCGCGCGTAAGATTCCCACGTTAGCTCTATTAAAACGCACATTTCCTGCATCGTCCACGAAAAGGAAAGTACAATGTCCAATAAATAAGGACACAGGCTTATAAAGGTTCCATTACAAACAGTGCGCTACTAATTTGGTTCTTAGTTATTTAATCATTTCCACATTTTAGTAAAAATGGCTCTGAGCACTATGGCACTTAACATCTGTGGTCATTAGTCCCCTAGAACTCAGAACTACTTAAACCTAGCCAACCTAAGGACATCACACACATCCATGCCCGAGGCAGGATTCGAACCTGCGACCGGAGCGATCACGCGGTTCCAGACTGAAGCGCCTAGACCGCACGGCCACACCGGCCGGCCTTTTAGTAAAACCCCAAGGTCAGTCTTACATGAGGACTGTTCCTACCCCCCCCCCCCCCCCCCCCCCCCCCCCCGAGTTGCAGAATCTTTGCAACATGTGAATTACGAAGCGTAAAAGAAAAAACAGCAAAATATCTTTATATAAGTAGCGCAAGCTGCCCTGTAGATTAAGCCAATCGAACAAAGTCACACCTCAAAAAAATGGCTTACGTAACATCAAATATTATAATATATACTTATATTAAATTAATAATAAAGTATCGGAACCCAATTAAATCGCGAATGTTAAGAGAAAAAACATATGCAGGCGTCGAGTCTCAAACCGCCGCCGCAATTGACACCTCAGCACAGGACACTGACGCTACCCATTACGCTACACGAAGAACATACGTAAGGTCTCCAATTATTTTATGTTAACCGTTGCTGACAACTTTAATCGTAGATATGTTACTAACTGAAATTTAATTATAGGAAGTTGTACCAAGAACAATGCGTTTTGGGTGGATCTTCTGTGCGTCGCTGCCTTCAAATAGCCTACTCTCATAATACGCAAATTACAATACGAATATGATGTTTGTCATTATTTTATTGGAACGAATCACACAGTTAACAACCGGTTTTCAGTGATTCTCAATTTGCTGGTGCCCAGAAACGGCATATATACATATAGGCTTGAAATGAATGCCAATATGGCGCCTCACAACTCTGTACTGAAGGGAGACGGCGTACGTGTGACGTAGGTGACGTTGTGACATCTCATTGTTCAACGCTCAGACGCACGCTCAGAATATCTGACATGTCAGATATTGCTCTGCACGTTCAGAAAGACTCCCGAACGTGCTGTTCCACGCTATAACGTCAGAAACTCGGCACGCTCAACGTTCGGATGCTCGGTCCGTGTGCCGACGGCTTTACGGCTCCAGTTGTACAAGGTCCTTCAGAAAGTGTGTGGTATTGGTCAAAACAAGAAGAAAAGTTCCTCTAATGATACGTATATCTCGTGATACTGGCTAATGTATCCTCTCATTCCGAGCTGTCTTTTACATAGAAGACACTATAGACGGAGCTGCATGTTGTTATTACAGATCATGTCTGAACCGTGCACAGCTCGCGTTTATCCCATTTATCGTTTGTCATCTTCTATTACAGTACTGCCCCATCTTTTTCTTCTTACATTTACTGCCGTCATTAACTTCCCGCCTTACTTGCCCGTGAGCGGCAGCAGCAGCGCGTATCGATAAGTGCACTGTCGTACCAGCTCTGGAGCGACCGATAGTATTTCCGGGTCGCCGTGTGTCTGGCAGTCAGTTCGGGACGGACCAGCAGTGCAATCGGGACGCAGCAGAAGTGAAATCGGGGGACGGAGTGCTCGTGAGGTGCCGGCAGCCAGTGCTCGCAGACTGCTGGGGACACACATGAACTGTCCGACGGAGGGAGATTAGAATGGGACGACTGTTGATTGGTCGTTCGGTTGGTCGTCTCATCGGATGACGTATATTTGGTCCTTGCACTGTTTGCGGGGCTGTGCAGTTGGTCGGTTGGCGTGGAGCATCGAGGAAATCTCTGCGGCGAGTAGTTTTGCTGGGGCCGCTAGCGGCCTCAATGTGGTGTCCGAGTGTGTGGTGCTGTTCCCATTGCTACGAGGTTCGTGTCTCACCGACCCTGGACATGAAAGTTGAGTTTTGACTTAATCTACCAGCAAGTCACGACTGTTCACATCGTCTCGTTTGGAGTTCGCTGTCAGCTGTTGGGATATTCATGCTAGCAACATCATGTGTTTTCGAGTTGGTAAATTTTAGCCACACTCCGGTGGAGTTTAACTGGACTTGCTTATTTGAATTGAAGTGCACCAGCGTAATCTTCTGGCTTGTGGACGTTAACGTTCCAGTTACCTGCCCTGGCCGTTGCCGTAAGTTCAGGCAGTGTCTTTCCCTCATCGCATCGTCACTGTCCAGCATGGTGTGTAGTTTCACAGCTCGATGTATTGTGGGCGCCAATACCTTCTACATTGTTCCATTGAACTCCCTGTTGTGTGCTGGTTTGGTGAAGCGGAGGTTAGCCTGCCGGTGGGTCTGTTGACTGCCTGTCGGTTGGGTTGTCGTCGGATCGACAATGGTTACGCCGACTGCGTGTATCACCTAAGCGTGGGTTAATGTCTGAATTCCAGGCCGACCCTCGGAACTTCTGAGCATCCTCGGGTGTACTGCTTTTTCTCGTTTGTCCCTGCTGTTTGTACTTGTATGGCTTAGAGCCGTTTTTTGATTAAGGTTGTTTTTCCCTTAAGGTGTCAGGTGGTTTGGGCCTTCAGCGTAATTTAAGAGCTGTTTTACGTAAAGCTTTTGTCATTTTTAAAATTAATGTTATTGAGTCTTAAGTGTTGGGCCTTTAGCCGATTTTCTATTTAAGTTGTTTGCTCTTAAAGTGTCAGATTCTTTGGTCCCCCCGCCTAATAAAGGAACTGCTTTAAGATAAGGCTTTGCCTTTTAAATTTCTGATTTTCGTCGAGGTTTAAGTTATTGGCTTTCAGACGTTTTTCAATTAAAGTGGTCCTTCCCTTAAGGCATGAGATTGGTGGTGGGCGCCAGCACCTTGTACATTCTTCTATTGAACTCCCTGTTGTGTACTGGTCTGGTGAAGTGCTTGGCGAGGGTTCACCTTCAAGCCATTTCCCTACCATTCCACTCTCAAACGGCGCATTCAGCGGCTAATTAAGTTCCAAAACTAAATGTGTGTTTCTCTTTTTTTAAAAATAATTTTTCTCGGTTCTTGTAATGTTTGATCAAATAAAAGGTTGCATGTTCGAGTGTAACTGACAGCCACTTCTTTTGGCCCCTTTCCACTACTTAAACTACCAGCCTGTCCTGCAGGATTAGCAGGGCGTCTCAGTAACACATCCTGCAAACATTCTTGCAGTGAATCACGCACTCTTTCGAATACAATTGTCTTCATTCGGATAGCGTCACATGCACTGTTCACGGGTTTCTGTAACGTCTGTGTGTTTTCGATGGAAGCGTGCACGAATTTCCCCATAGCCAAAACCCCAACGGACTCGGATCCGGCGAACAAAAGTGTCCATGTTACCGGACCTCGTCGACCAATTCATTGCCCATGAAACACTGCAGTGAGCCACTATCGCACGACCTACTCTATATATCTCTACAGCTCACAATTAAGTTCGTGACAGAGGGTTCACCTTCAAGCCATTTCTCTACCATTCCAATATCAAACAGCGCGCGGGAAAACCGAACACTTCAATCTCTCCGTGAGAGGTCAGATTTCTGTCATTTTTTTGCAGTGATAATTGCCCCCCTTATCGATGAGCGCCAACAAATTACTTACGTTTCTGAAGGAGAAATTTGGTGACTCAAATTTCGTGAATAGGTCCTGCGAGAACGAAGAAAAACAAATATTTAGTGATATCGACACCAACTCGTGTATCATATTCGTGAAACTCTTTCCCCTAATTCCCAGTGATACAAAACGAGCTGTTCTCCTGTGAACGTCTTTCCATGTCTTCGTCAGTCGTATCTGATACGGATCCCGTATCGCGCAGTATTACTCCAGAAGAGGACTGACAAGCATAGAGTAGGCAGTCTTTTTAGTAGACCTGTTGTTTTTTCTAAGTGTTCTGCCAATAAAACGCAGACATTAATTCGATTTCCCCACAACATTAACTATGTGATCGTTCCAGTTTAAGTTATTCGTAACTGTTATGTCTAAGTATTTAGGCTGTTGGTGTTATGTCACATGGTGTATAGATCACAGACGTTGTCTTTCTGCAAAAGTAACATTCTTCGGCAGCACTGGTAATTCATTGTACAGAAATCGGTGACACATGGCACACGTTGATGTGTTTGGTAAAGAGAAAGGAAATATTATTGGCCTGGTGTTTCGGCAGATACTTGCAATTTCGTTTTGCAGCGTGTAACTTGAGTCAGCCCAAACGAATGCTACTCATCAAGTCTTTCATGAGACGACCAGTGTCAAAACCACTTTTTAAGAGGCATTTTGCCTACCCATTCAATATAGTGCTCCAAAATTACTGTAGTAAGATATTCGTTTTGTCGATGTATATTAACAGGGACAGTAAAACATGAAGGATATGGAGGAATCCGGCAGCGACTCAGCAGCGTTGCATGTTTGGCGGCAGCTTCAGCAAGGGCCAGGGCACTGCCATCGCTAATGGTTTCCTGATTCCTATTACAGTTTTACTGTCCGTTTTAATACCAATCGCACTAGACTAACGTGGGACCTCTCTACCCAGTGCGCACGGAAACAAACTGACGCTTTTCGTCGACATGAGAGACATGATAAAGAAATATAAAATATAGGCATATAAAGAAATGCGCCTCTCGACTTTTGGGAGAGACACCCTGATTATACAGGGTGGTCCATTCCTCGTGACCGGGCCAAATATCTCACGAAATAGGCGTCAAACGAAAAAACTGCAAAAGAATGAAACTTGTCTAGCTTGAAGGGGAAACCAGATGGCGCTATGTTTGGCCCGCTAAATGGCGCTGTCATAGGTCAAACGGATATGAATTGCGTTGTTTTAAACAAGAACCCCAATTTTTATTACATATTCGTGTAGTACGTAGAGAAATATGAATGTTTTCGCTTTGCCATAAATGGCGTTGTAATAGCTCACAATTTTAGACCAACAGTTGGTAACAGATAAGTGTTTTAAATTAAAATACGGATCGTAGGTACGTTTGAATATTTTATTTCGGTTCTTCCAATGTGATACATGTACCTTTGTGAACTCAACATTTCTGATTATCTGTAAATACCGCATTAATGTAATAAATGTTCAAAATGATGTCCGTCAGTCTCAATGCATTTGGCAATACGTGTAATGACATTCCTCTCAACACCGAGTAGTTCGTCTTCCATAATGTTCGCACATGCATTGACAATGAGCTGACGCATGTTGTCAGGCGTTGTCGGTGGATCACTATAGCAAATACTCTTCAACTTTCCCCACAGAAAGAAATCCGGGGACGTCAGATACTGTGAACGTGTGGGTCATGGTATGGTGCTTCGACGACCAATCCACCCGTCATGAAATATGCTATTCAATACCGCTTCAATCGCATCCGAGCTATGTGCCGGACATACATCATGTTGGGAGTACATCGCCATTGTGTCATGCAGTGAAACATCTTGTAGTAACATCGGTAGAACATTACGTAGGAAACCAGCATACATTGCTCCATTTAGATTGCCATTTATAAAATGGGGGCCAATTATCCTTCCTCCCATAATGCTGCACCGTACATTAACCTGCCAGAGTCGCTGATGTTCCACTTGTCGCAGCCATCGTGGATTTTTCGTTGCCCAACAGTGCATATTGTGCCGGTTTACGTTAACGCTGTTGGTGAATGACGCTTCGTCGTTAAATAGAACGCTTGCAAAAAATCTGCCACTAGGCACAAGAGAAATTGTGGGACGATGACAGAACTGTACACGACGTTCAAAGTCGACGCCATGCAAATCCTGGTGCATAGAAATATGGTACGGGTGCAACTGATGTTGATGTAGCATTCGCAACACTGATATTTTTCAGCTTCCCGATTCTCGCGCAATTTTTCTGCTAGTGATGTGCGAATTAGCCGCGACAGCAGATAAAACACCTACTTGGGCATCATCATTTGTTACAGGTCGTGGTTGACGTTTCACATGTGGCTGAACACTTCCTGGTTCCTTAAATAACGTAACTATCCAGCGAACGGTCCGGACACTTGGATGATGTCGTCCAGGATACCAAGCAGCATACATAGCACACGCCCGTTAGGCATTTTGATCACAATAGCCAAACATAAACACGATATCGACCTTCTCCGCAATTGGTAAACGGTCCATTTGAACACGGTTAATGTATCACGAAGCAAATACCGTGCGCACTGGCGGAATGTTACGAGATACCACGTACTTAAACGTTTGTGATAGCGCCATCTGTCACAAAGCGAAAAAAGTGGTTCCACTAAAACGTTCATATTCTTTTACGTACTACACGAATATGTGATAAAAATGGGAGTTCCTTTTTAACGGCCAGCCGATGTGGCCGAGTGGTTCTAGACGCTTCAGTCTGGAACCGCGCGACCGCTATGGTTGCAGGTTAGAATCCTGCTTCGGGCATGGATGTGTGTGATGTCCTTAGGCTAGTTAGGTTTAAGTAGTTCTAAGTTCTAGGGGACTGATGACCTCAGATGTTAAGTCCCATAGTGCTCAGAGCCATTTGAACCAGCCAAATATTTACAAAAAACGCAGTTGATATCCGTTTGGCCTATGGCAGCGCCATCTAGCGGGCCAACCATAACGCCATCTGGTTTCCCCCTTCAAGCTAAACAAGTTTCGTTCTTTGTAGATTTTTCGTTTGATGCTTATTACGTCAGATATTTGGCCCGGTCACTATCAATGGCCCACCCCGCATACACCGACAGGAAAACATAGCAACACCAAATAATAATTAGAGTAATAAAATTTCGGTAATACATTTGTCTAGGTACCATATTTATCTGATTAACATTGCATGATCAAAGATTAATGTAGGTGCGAGATACACATTAGCAAATGGGAATTGTTGGTACATTAACAACCAGTGAATTCGAGCAAGAAAACGTGCTTTTGTTGTGTTGTACAGGTGCCGGGCGTCAGTTTGTGGGATGGAGTTGTATGCCTGTTGCAGTCGTTGGTCAATACAGGGACGGTCGAAGGTCTTTGTGGATGTTGCTGCTGTGTCATCCGACGGTGATCCATATGTGCTCGAATAGAGACGGATCTGGTGACGCAGCAGACCAAGACAGCATGTACACACTCTGTACACCATGTTGGGTTACAACTGTCATACTAATTCCTACCACAGACCATAACTCCAGGTTAGCATAGCTCCTCTGGTTAGAATAACTCAATTTCGGTTAGACTTTAAGCGAGAGAGCACCTCGAGTTCCTGCTGCCAATAAGGCGAGTACACCATTCATTTGTTATATATTTTTAGGAGTTTCAAACAGGAGCGACTAATTTTTAGGTATCTGTTTAGTTACTAGTTTATTTTTGTAATTTCTTGTGTGTTTGACTGCTTAATAATCACATCATTCTATTGTAATAACTGTGCAGCTTACAGTACCATCGTTGTTATCGATGTTTGTATCGAGCCTCATGTCATACAAGCTGTTGTTTGTTTTAGTTAGTGTAGCTCAGCGACTGTTAGACCCTCAGTGACACAGCACCTCGAGTTCTTGCTGCTAACAAGCAGAGTACTCCGTTCGTTTGTTACATACTTTTACAAGCTTCAAACAGGAGAGACCAGTAATGGATAGGAACTGTGATTGCTGTGTACAGAGGCGAGCTGAGTTGGTGATCCTTCGCTCACAGCTCCAGGCAGTGTTGACGTCTGTCACACAGCTTGAGGCTGCTGCCAACGGGCATCACTGTGTGTGTGTTGGGGGGGGGGGGGGGTTCGGACGCTAGGATGTGGGAGACTTCGAGCACGTCCCGCGTGTTCCCCGATCGGTTCGCTGCCGCGTCTGCCATGGGTACTGCCTGACTTTGATCCTTCGCCTGGGATCGAGTGGGAGATTATTCCAAAGTCTGGCAGGCGGTGAAACACTTTCCGAGGGGCCAATCGTAGGGCCTCCCTGGTTCGTTTGACGAACAGTTTTCAGGCATTGTCTGTGGCTGACGAAGACTCTGAGCCAGATGCAGTCGTCCACACTGTTCCAGAGGAAGCTTCTCGGCCAACAAGGTCTGGGCGTTCATAAAGGGTGGGTTTGCTCTTAGTTTGGAGCTCCAACGTTAGGTGCGGAATGGGG
This sequence comes from Schistocerca piceifrons, assembly GCF_021461385.2. Taxonomy (NCBI): domain Eukaryota; kingdom Metazoa; phylum Arthropoda; class Insecta; order Orthoptera; family Acrididae; genus Schistocerca; species Schistocerca piceifrons. Next base: position 562,138,605 of record NC_060143.1, read on the forward strand.
CACCTTAGGAACATGGCTGCCAAGGAGGGGAATGAAGCCATGCGCACTCCGTGTGAATACTGGGAGGAGTCATCCCAGATGTGGAAAGGGTGCTTCAGGATGCCATGAAAAGTACAGGGTGCAGCCAACTGCTGGTTATGGCTCATGTCGATACCAATGACGTGTGTCACTTTGGAATGGAGGAGATTCTCTCTGGTTTTGGGCGGCTAGAGGAAATGGTAAAGACTTTCTGTCTTGCCTGTAGATTCCTTGACTTGCGCCATCGGGTGGTGGGTTTCCAGGCTCCGTTTAACAGGTCAGGAGTCCACTACACACAGAAAGCGGCTACAAGAGTAGCGGCGCTGTGTGGAAGGGAGTGGGCAGTTTTGTAGGTTATACGGTCTCAGGAAACCACAGAAAGGGCATTCCTCTAAAAGGGGGCAGGTAAAACACAGTGAGGTAGTTGTAGGAACAATCGGTATTGTAGTTGTATATTGTCGTGGCTGTGCTGAGAAAGAACTAGAGGTCCAAGCCCTAATAGAAAGCACTGAAGCTCAAATAGTTATAGGTACGGAAAGCTGGCTAAAGCCGGAAATAAGTTCAGAAGAAATTTTTTCAAACGACCTAACAGTGATCAGAAAGTATAAGTTTAATACAGTTTGTGGTAGAGTATTTATTACTGCCAGCAGTAGTTTACCGTGTAGTGAAATTCAAGTAGGTAGTTCGTGTGAAATAGTATGGGTAGAGATTATACTTGACAATCGAACTAAACTATTAACTGGATTGTTTTACCGACCCCCCGACTCAGATGACATAGTTGCTTAACGGTTCAAAGAAAACTTGAGTCTCATTTCAAATAGGAATCCCACTCATAGAACTGTAGCCCTTTGTGACTTCAATCTACCCTCGATATCCTGGAAAAATTATACGTTTAAAGCCGGCGGCAGGCAAAAAACGTGATCAGAAATTTACTGAATGCTCTGTCAGAAAATTGTTTTGAACAATTAGTTATGAGGCCCTCGAAGCGTAAATGGTTGCGAAAGCATTCTTGAACACTTAGCAACAAATAATCCTGGACAAATAGGGAGTATCATGACGGATACAGAGATTAGCGACCACAAGGTAATTTCTGCTAGGCTGAATACCGTAATACCCAAAACCATTAAAAAGAAACGCAAAGTAGCTCTATTCAAATAAGCTGATAAATATGATACTATCCCCTTTTTAAGAAACAATCTCTAATCCTTCAGCTCTGATCATGTAAGCGTAGAAATGATGTGGAATGATTTCAGAGGGATTTCAATGATGTGGATGTACCACGTTAATTTATACTTCATGGTACTGATCCCCCATGGTACGCAAAACGGGTCTGACCGATGTTGCAGAAGCAACGAAAAAAACACGCCACATTTGAAAAAACGTAAAATCCCCAAGATCGGCAAAGTTTTGCAGAAGTTCGAAATATAACGCGTGATTCAATGCAAGATGCTTTTAATAATTTCCACAACGAAACTCTGTCTCGGAATCTGGTAATACATAAAGCACACCAGTGGCAAGACGCAATCAATACCTTCACTTCGCGATAACAACGGTGAAGTCACTGATGACAGTGCTACTAAAGCTGAGATATTAACACGGTTTTCCAAAACTCCTTTACCAAATAAGACGAAGTAAATATTCCCGAATTCCAATCAAGGACAACTGCAAAGATGAGAAACAGAGAAGTAGGTATCCTCGGTGTAGTAAGGCACCTTAAATCACTTACTAAATGCAAGGCCTCCAGTCCAGATTGTATACCAGACAGGTTCTTGTCAGAGTATGCTGATACAATAGCTCCATATTTAGCAGTTATGTACAACCACTCGCTCATAGAAAGCTCCGCACCTAAAGACTGCAAAATTTCTCACGTCACACCAATACCAAAAAAGGTAAATTGGAGTAATCCGCTGAATTACAGGCCCATATCACTAACGACGATTTGCAGTAGAGTTTTGGAATGTATACTGTATTCGAGCATTATGCATTACATCGAAGAAAACGATTTGTTGACACGTGTTCAGCACGGATTCAGAAAATATCGTACTTGTGAAACACAATTAGCTCTTTATACTCATGAGGTAATGAATGCTATCGACAGGGGTTGTCAAATTGATTCCATACTCTTAGATTTCCAGGAGGCTTTTGACTCCCTTCCTCACATCCGTCTTTTATCTAAACTGCATGCTAACAGAAGTAATATCGGGCTTTCGCCAAGCAAGTGTTGTAGGCCCTCTATTGTTCCTGATCTATATTAACGACATGGGAGACAATCCGAGTAGCTGTCTTAGGTTGTCTACAGATAATGCTCTCATCTACCGTCTTGTAAAGTCATCAGATGACCAAAACGCGTTGCAAAATGATTTAGATAAGATCAGAAAGTGCAACAGGTCTACTAAAGACACTGCTTACACCGCGCTTGTCCGCCCTATCCTGGAGTATTGCTGTGAGGTGTGGAATCCGCATCAGGTGAAACTGACGGATGACATCGAAAAAGTTCAAAGAAGGGCAGACCGTTTTGTGTTATCGCGAGATGGAGATTGGCCTGATAGTCGCTCTGTCACAGAAGTGATAAAAGCGTTGTTTTTTTGGAAATTTGTGGTAAGTTCCTATGAGTCCAAGCTGCTGAGGTCATCGGTCCCTAGGCTTAGACACTACTTAATCTATCTTAAACCAACTTAGGCTAAGGACAACACACACACCCATTCCCGAGGGAGGACTCGAGCCTCCGATGGGGATGGCCGGTCGAACCGTTCAAGGCGTACTGCTACCACTCGCGGCTATGGGAGATAGTACCACAAATATGATACGTGAACTAGAGTGGCAATCATTAAAACAAAGGCGTGTTTCGTTGCGACGGGATCTTCTCATGAAATTTCAATCACCAGTTATCTCCTCCGATTGCGAGAACGTTCTATTGGCACCCACCGAAATAGGGAGAAATGATCATCACGATAAAAGAAGAGAAATCACGGCCTGCACTGAAAAATTTAAGTGCTCGTTTTTCCCGCGCCGTTTGAGAGTGAACGGTAGAGAGAGAGCTTGAGGGTGGTTCATTGAACCTTCTGACAGGCACTTTACTGTGAATAGGAGAGTAATCACGTAGATGTAGACGTAGATGTAGGATAAGTGTGTCTAGCACGTAGACTGATTGGTTGCAAGTACTCAATTGGTAACATCCTAGCCAATACACAGGCAGAATCAGCTTTCATCAGAAAACACAACAGGCCTCCACACTGTCCCCCTGTGAGATCTTGCTTGACACCACTAACATCGAAAATTGCAGTGACTTGTGGTGGAAAACATGCTACGGGGCTCCTGGGTCGGAGCTGCTCTTGAAGCAACCGGTTTTTAACAGTTTGTTTTGTCACTGTGGTGCCAACTGCTGCTCAAATTCCAGCTGCAGATGCAGTGCTATGCCAGAGAGCCAGACGCCGAAAACGATGGTCTTCCCTCTCGCTAGTGCCACGTGGCAGACCGAAGCCCGATCTTCTTGCGACCGTACATTCTCGCGGCCACTGCTACCGTCAGTCACGTACAGTGGCTACACTCCTGCCAAGCATTTCTGCGTTGTCGCAGAAGGAACATCCAGCTTCTCGTAGCCCTATTGCACGACCTCTTCTAACTCAGTGAGGTGTTGATAATGGTGTCTTTGACGCCTTAAGGGCATTCTTGACCAACAGCCTCCTAACCACGTTCATTCACAAACGTAACCAACGCTCACCACCGTTACAGCGTATCTACATCTACATCTACATTTATACTCCGCAAGCCACCCAACGTTGTGTGGCGGAGGGCACTTTACGTGCCACTGTCATTACCTCCCTTTTCTGTTCCAGTCGCGTATGGTTCGCGGGAAGAACGACTGTCTGAAAGCCTCCGTGCGCGCCAGAATCTCTCTAATTTTACATTCGTGATCTCCTCGGGAGGTATAAGTAGGGGGAAGCAATATATTCGATACCTCATCCAGAAACGCACCCTCTCGAAACCTGGACAGCAAGCTACACCGCGATGCAGAGCGCCTCTCTTGCAGAGCCTGCCACTTGAGTTTGTTAAACATCTCCGTAACGCTATCACGGTTACCAAATAGCCCTGTGACGAAACGCGCCGCTCTTCTTTGGATCATCTCCTCCGTCAACCCGATCTGGTACAGATCCCACACTGATGAGCAATACTCAAGTATAGGTCGAACGAGTGTTTTGTAAGCCACCTCCTTTGTTGATGGACTACATTTTCTAAGGACTCTCTCAATGAATCTCAACCTGGTACCCGCCTTACCAACAATTAATTTTATATAATCATTCCACTTCAAATCGTTCCGCACGCATACTCCCAGATATTTTACAGAAGTAACTGCTACCAGTGTTTGTTCCGCTATCATATAATCATACAATAAAGGATCCTTCTTTCTATGTATTAGCAATACATTACATTTGTCTATGTTAAGGGTCAGTTGTCACTCCCTGCGCCAAGTGCCTATACGCTGCAGATCTTCCTGCATTTCGCTACAATTTTCTAATGCTGCAACTTCTCTGTATACTACAGCATCATCCGCGAAAAGCCGCATGGAACTTCCGACACTATCTACTAGGTCATTTATATATATTGTGAAAAGCAATGGTCCCATAACACTCCCCTGTGGCACGCCAGAGGTTACTTTAACGTCTGTAGACGTCTCTCCATTGATAACAACATGCTGTGTTCTGTTTGCTAAAAACTCTTCAATACAGCCACACAGCTGGTCTGATATTCCGTAGGCTCTTATTTTGTTTATCAGGCGACAGTGCGGAACTGTATCGAACGCCTTCCGGAAGTCAAGAAAAATAGCGTCTACCTGGGAGCCTCTATCTAATATTTTCTAGGTCTCATGAACAAATAAAGCGAGTTGGGTCTCACACGATCGCTGTTTCCGGAATCCATGTTGATTCCTACATAGTAGATTCTGGGTTTCCAAAAACGACATGATACTCGAGCAAAAAACATGTTCTGAAATTCTACAACAGATCGACGTCTGTAGTTTTGCACATCTGCTCGACGACCCTTCTTGAAGACTGGGACTACCTGTGCTCTTTTCCAATCATTTGGAACCCTCCGTTCCTCTAAAGACTTGCGGTACACGGCTGTTAGAAGGGGGGCAAGTTCGCGTACTCTGTGTAGAATCGAATTGGTATCCCGTCAGGTCCAGTGGACTTTCCTCTCTTGAGTGATTCCAGTTGCTTTTCTATTCCTTGGACACTTATTTCGATGTCAGCCATTTTTTCGTTTGTGCGAGGATTTAGAGAAGGAACTGCAGTGCGGTCTTCCTCTGTGAAACAGCTTTGGAAAAAGGTGTTTAGTATTTCAGCTTTACGCGTGTCATTTTCTGTTTCAATGCCATCATCATCCCGGAGTGTCTGGATATGCTGTTTCGAGCCACTTACTGATTTAACGTAACACCAGAACTTCCGAGGATTTTCTGTCAAGTCGGTACATAGTATTTTACTTTCGAATTCACTGAACGCTTCACGCATAGCCCTCCTTGCGCTAACTTTGACATCGTTTAGCTTCTGTTTGTCTGAGAGGTTTTGGCTGCGTTTAAACTTGGAGTGAAGCTCTCTTTGCTTTCGCAGTAGTTTCCTAACTTTGTTGTTGTACCACGGTGGGTTTTTCCCGTCCCTCACGGTTTTACTCGGCACGTACCGGTCTAAAACGCATTTTACGATTGCATTGAACTTTTTCCATAAACACTCAACATTGTTAGTGTCGGAACAGAAATTATATATTTAAAGCAAGCCTGATTTGCGACCTCATAGTGTCACTACTATTGCTGCTCTTATGCGACAGGTGCGAAATTTGTGTAGAAACACGCCTACCAACTTTCGTTTCTGTTGCAAAACTCCTTCTTGGTTAGTCATATAGGAATATGTGGAACTTTGTCCTTTGCTCAGCACATAGCAGGTGGTTTAATGCCACGAACAGCACGCCGCAGTGCCCGGGCGGCGGCCATCGCAGTCGGTGTTTTGCACGGGCAGCCAGAGCGCCACGCCCTGCCGCTATCTCTCGCAATCGGTCTGCACGCGCACACGCAACGCCTGCCAGAGCGACGCACACGCATGTGGCGACCGCACGCAGCGACCGCAGCGCCACGCCGCCTGCAAATAATTAGCAATTTTACAGATTGTCGCACCGCGATCACGCGTGCGTGTCGGCAGCGGCATCAATCTGGCGTGCGCGCTCTCTGACCTCTGGGGACCCACTGTCCTCCATGTCCCTCTGCAGCGTCCATAAATCACGCACAGTACAAGGACAGCTCGATAGGACCCTTACCGTGTCAGCGATATGAAATGCACAAGCTTCTCTCGAGATGAAAAATTTTTAATCCTGTTACACGTTACCGTACTTTTCCCTTGCTGACATAGTTGGGCCCTCTGGTATTGGAATAAAATTTTAGATGTCAATAAAAAGTTTGGTCAGATAGTCTCTTTACACGTGAACTACTCGTATATGGGTGTCATATGCTAAAATGGTAAGATTCTGAAGATACGGATCTCCAACCGAGATATCATTGACACGGCAACAGTGCTCACTTATAAAGCAACATGCTTACCGCCGAGCGAGGAGGCGTAGTGCGTAGCACAGTGGACTCGCATTCGGAAGGACGACGGTTCAAGCCCGCGTACGGCCATCGTGATTTAGGTTATCCGTGATATCCCTAAATCGCCTCAGGCAAACGCCGGGATGGTTCTTTTGAAAGGGCACAGCCGACATCCTTCCCCATCCTTCCCTAATCCCATGGGACTGATGACCTCGCTGTTTGGTCCCCTCCAGAAAATCAACCAACTAACTTGTTTTCCGCGTAACTGCCACGAGACTGGACATGGAGTAGAGAAAAGTGCTTAGACAAACGAAATGACACAATTTCAGACACTTTGCTGGTCTCTTACAGATATGATTTCATGTATATAGATTGAAGGCTCCAGTTAAAATTTGAACCCAGGCCGCGAATCGATCCCGCTGCACGGATTACCCTGGCACGCCTACCTCCTCGATCTGGGTTCGATTCCCGACTTTGGTAAAAATTTTCCCTCGCCGGTTCAGGCTGTGTAGCACACAAAATCATACCTGTATGAGACCAGTGAAGTCTCCCAAGCTGAGTCATATCATTTGTATAAGTACCCGCACCTGGGCTTCGTGATGGATCCTCCATTTGCTGCTGAGGTGCTGCTCCAGAACATGGAGAGTCTCAGTAGTTCTCTTCGTGTGTAAGGGAAATTTAATGTAGACTGGGGTGACAGTGAGGGTTTCAATCTAGGAGGGAGACGTGTCAGGTGAACCGTGCGATTGTGCGAACCGCGGTGCCAATGTGGCTTGCCGGTTAACGCACCCGCCTAGCAAGCAAGAGAGGTTCGATCTCCGTCCTTAGTATAATTTTTCACTCGCCGATTCAGTGTATACAGGGTGGTCCATTGATCACGACTGGGCCAAATATCTGACGAAATGAGCGACAAACGAAAAAACTACAAAGAACGAAACTTATCTAGCTTGAAGGGGGAAACCAGATGGCGCTATGGTTGGCCCGCTGGATGGTGCTGCCATAGGTCAAACGGACATCAACAGCGTTTTTTAAAATAGGAACCCCCATTTTTATTACATCAATGGACCACCCTGTATACATAAAAAAGTCCGTTTAGTGAACAGTGCATCGTTCGGCTTTCCGGTTTTGGTAAAGAGCAATGGTAGATACAAGCGACTTCACTTTGGAATAGCGCCAAGTGACATGTGTGTGGGTCCATGGTTAGAAATACAACAACAAAAGTCTGGCACAGGTGATGAACAATGGCCTGAACGTTTCGCTAAGCAGACACCGAGGCGTCACATATTCATCATGCGGGAGAAGAATGCTTTTCGCCTCGGCGTTATTTTGGATGGCCCCCTTCCACCCAACTCCTCTGGTTGGCCGTCAACCGAATGGTAAACGTAAGCTGAAGTTAGAGGATCCATTATGTGTCCGCCATGCAAGTCGACGGACAATCATGCTACAGTACTTCAAATGAAAGGGCGAACAATGCAACTCCACATAAAATGGAAATTGCAACTGCTGCGGCGGTTATGTAGGACATGGGGCGTAGCAATCTCTGTAGGGATAGTTTTGGAGCATATAAGGACGTTTTGGAAAATTGCGCGTGTTATTACAGCTACAATTAAATAACTGTACGTGTAAAAGGGTTTTCTGGGCATCCATAACGCTGCTGGCCGTTAAAATTGCGTCGCCATGTGGAATAATAAATTACGAAAGAATAACGGTACACTCCTTCGTGTTCCGATGACATGTTTTTTCCACTTAAAACACATTTCGTCGACGGACCCAGTCATTTACTTCAAGTGCTGTTCTGGTGTTTATTATGTGTACCCACTGCCTGTAGTCCAACGTACTGTGAACTACTGTGAAATACTGTTGGTCCTACCTCGCTATTGATAGACGAGTTCGACTTCCGACTCACACCACGCCCTTTGATTCTATTTTGTACTTCAGTCTTGCTTTTCTCTTATCGTTTCCCAGCTCAGGTGGACGTGATGGCCGGCGAGTTATTAATAAACCGTGTTCCGGACATCGCCTCTTGTTTAAACTCAAAGCCCTGTCCCTGTTTCTAAGGGTTTCCTTCTCTTTCTCCTCCTCCATCATTTTACTGGCCTTATCCCGTACCTTCACGGTAGTGTTAGTGGTAGACGGTGACCGAGTGGAAGTGCATTAACTGCCTCCGTGTGAATAGGTGAGAACGTTTTCGAAGTGTTTCCGATTCTTATAGCTGGCGTGGGACGTGGGTTCCAGCCATGTATTCACATAGTGGGATGTGAGAAACCACCTAAATACCACATTCAGACTGGCCAGTACACCAGTCCCCTTCGTAAATCTGCCGAGAAGCCTTCGTGCGCAGCTATTCTGGTTGGACACTGTGTATTTGTGTTTCCTACATCTTTGTTTCAATACACTCCGTACATATGCTGCTGTAATACACGGCAATTCTCGGAACACCGTGATCTTCATTGGCACACTGAATGAATTTTTGGTGACGAACTGCAGCGTACAGCACTAGATCTCAAGATTAGCTGCTATTCAGACCCAAACTGGCCACCGTTAATATAAAGTAGTGTGTTTTCCAGTCAGTATCTTTAGTTACAGAATCGAGGAAACTTAGAATTTTCTGGGGTGTCGGTTGTTGATGAAGCTTCCCCCTCGGACGCACACCTTAATTCTGATGCCCAACAGAATGAGGAACCACCGCAAGTCAAAAAATGTTCAAATGTGTGTGAAATCTTATGGGACTTAACTGCTAAGGTCATTAGTCCCCAAGCTTACACACTACTTAACCTAAATTATCCTAAGGACAAACACACACACCCGTGCCCAAGGGAGGACTCGAACCTCCACCGCAAGTGATCGTGCAAATTAACTGAAAACAAGGATACTGTCGTGCTTGGGAAAAATTCTTATTTAACGAAAATTGATAGGAGTGACCCACCTAAGCATGAAACACCATACTCGTAGACACATCACTAGCCGCTCTAAAAGGAAACAAATAGACCGTGTAACAAATAGATTTATTGACTTTCGACGTGAAAGTTACCCACTGATATCCTAAAGAGGAACCGTTAATAAACGGATAAGGGAATGCCCCTCAAACTATAACCTTGGGACTGGTGGGTAGGGCCGGCCGGAGTGGCCGAGCGGTTCTAGGCGCTACAGTCTGGAACCGCGCGACCGCTACGATAACAGGTTCGAACTGTCTCGGGCATGGATGTGTGTGGTGTCCTTAGGTTAGTTAGGTTTAAGTAGTTCTAAGTTCTAGGGGACTGATGACCTCAGAAGTTAAGTCCCATAGCGCTCATAGCCATTTGAACCACAGGTGGGTAGGGAGGATAATAGCAGTTACTTTAATAACTCGCGGAAATAGCCATTGACTGTGTATGTTCTTGATTAAGTGTAGAAATGTACAAGGAAAGATAGGCGTGAACAACTTACCAAAATAAGCAATCAGAGCAACAAGCTGAATACGTGACCTTAGGGTCGTGGACTCGCCTCCTGAGGGGAACGAGTTACATTCGTTTCTAAACTGCTTCAGCGGTTGCAATGAAGTGCTTACATAATCGGGCTGGCGTCAACAACGGCATGAAGGTAGCATTTAAGCCCTCCGTTTGTACTGAGTGCTTATGAACACACATCTATGCAGCAGTAGCGAGGTTAGACTCATCAGTCATCTCTTCTGGCCAAAGTCAAAAGGAAAGTCATTACTGGATGCAGACCTAAAGCGAAGTCTTACTCTACGACAATCGGAAAATAAGTGTGTTCTCCAAAAGCCGTCTGAAACTCGGTTGTTTTGTTGCCAGCACTGGAAATCGCTGCCCTCTCAGCGCTGTGATTCTGAGTTGCGACGAATGAAAAATGCGTACCAGGATTAAACTATGTCCTATCTTTCCTACCACGTTGAACCTCAGCCACTCGCTCGGACCAGGCAACGAGTCAAGAGAGATCCCCCATTCCATGACATGACTCTGAAATAGAGAAATTAAAAGCTCTGCACGTAGGCACAGTGCAGAATCGCGTGCACTGCAAAAAATGACAGCGTGAGCAAATCAGGAGGCTGTATTCTGGAAGTTTAAACTGGAAGTTAGTCCGAGGCATCGAAGCAAACAGTCACACTCCTTGAGAGAAGGTACACCTGCCTTGAGGTCTCTTATCTGGCTAAAAGCGCTTCTTCGAGGAATTTGGTGTTTCCATCGGCAGAGGAATGTGTGTTCCCCATCCCTTCCTCGGAACGTTTTCGTGGATGAAAGACTCGCTACCTGCAGACAATCCTCTGCCCAAAGTGCTTCAATTTTATAGCGGCAATCGTCTTATGAGCTTTCCAGTCTTCTGAACCACCACCAACTACATAAGGAAGACAGAAGTGCATCGAAAAACAGCCGCTGGCAATGCTGATGTAGATCTGGAAGCATATTGCGGTGTAGTGAAAAGACTACTCGACCAAGTGAATTTTCAGATCAACGTCTGAAGTATGTTAGTGGACTTCAACATATAAGGGCCACGTTATAGTTTGCACCACGATAATGGTCTCATTATGCTTCATTTTACGATCATATTCGATGCTGTGCAGGGCGACAGCGACAGGGGTCATTCAATAAAAAACTCGAATATTTTTTAAAGAGTGTGTTACGAGAACGAAACAAAACACTTACATATTTTTCCATGTAATATCCCTCTTGTTCTACATCCTTACGAAAGGCGCTGGATAAGCTTCTCAATTCTACGTGTAAAGAATTCTTAGGGGAGTCTGCGTAGCTATTTATGCACAGCTGCCTGGACTTCGTCACCGTCAGCAAAATTTAAGTTAATAAGAGCTTCTTCCAGTAGGTTATAAATATGATAATCCGAAGGTACTACACCTGGTGAACACGGGGAGAGGGGAATCCAGACGAACTTCATGTATCCCTGCACAGACTCATGCGCCACCATTTCATTTCTGATGTCAAATGTCTTGGAACCCTTTCTTGAACATCAGTGCGTCATAAAAAATATGGTAGGCTCATCCGAGACTAACGTTCATAAACGCTGCAGTATCACTCACGCTAACACGTCTGTTTTCTCGTATAAGTTAACCAACTCTCGCAATGTTGTTCTTCGTGACTGCACAGAGGGAGCGTCCTGGGCTTGGTGAATCTTCAACACTTGTTACACAGCGTTTCAACTTATTTGCCCACTCGTTCACTTGCGTTCGACTCAAACAATTTCCACCGTACTGTACTGCCATCTCGATGTATTTCGACTGGTTGCTGCCCTTCAGCCAACAGAACGCTAAAGATATTCCACTATTCCACGTTGGCGCAAAGCTACAAGGGAGCGGTCAATTTTTTCACTGATACCCAGCATCCCGTTCGCGAGGCAGGCGTGCCACCCCAAGTGATAATAGTTCTAGTACACCACCAAAATGTAATAAAGACGCAAAAACTTTATCGAAGTTCCGATTATTTACGGATTGGACCTTACAAATTCTACTGTTGTATTAGACGGATTTGTCACTGATATTTATTGTTTTCCTGACGGTGTGTTTTAATATTCTGCTCCTGGTAAGACATGCTAAATTCTTAAGGAATGCTCTACACACCTGTCTTTCCGAGGACCTGATCACCATTAACATTACACAGATACTCTCTTTCAAATTTTAAAGGCTGCAGTGGTAAAATACAGAGAGCGAAAGGCATTTTACAATTTGTATGGAAACCAGAAGGCAGTTATAAGAGTCGAGGACCACGAAAGAAAAGCAGTAATTGAGAATGGAGAGAGAGAAAGTTGTAGCCTATACTCGGTGTTATTCGATCTGTATACTGAACAAGTAGTAAAGGAAACAAATTAAATTTAGAAACAGAAATAAAGTTCAGGGAGCAGAAATAAAAACTTTGACGTTTGCGGACGACACTATAATTCTGTCAGAGTCAGCAAAGAATTTGAAAGAGCAGCTGAACGGAATGGACAGTATCTTGAGGATATAAGATGAACATCAGCAAAAGCATAACGACGGTAATGGCATGTAGTCGAATTAAATCAGGTGAAGCTGAGGAAATTAGATTACGAAGTGAGACAAAGTAGTAAATGAATTTTGGTATTTGGGAATCAAAATAACTGATGATGGTCGAAGTAGTGAGAATATAAAATGGAGACTGGTAACGGCAAGAAAAACATTTCTGAAGAAGAGAAATTTGTTAATATCGAGTATACGTCTTAGTGTCAGGAAGTTCTTTCTGAAAGTATTTGTACGGAGTGAGGATATGTATGGAATTGAAACATGGACGGCAATCATTTTAGACAAGAAGAGAATAGAAGCTTTTGAAATGTGGTGCTGTAGAAGAATGCTGGAAATTTGATGGGAGGATCACGTAACTAATGAGCAGGTACTGAATAGAATTGAGTAGATGAGGAATTTGTGCACAACTTGACTAGAGGAAGGGATCGGTTGGTAGGACACTTTCTGAGGCATCATGGGATCACCAATTTAGTACTGGGGGGAAGCGTGGAGGGTAATAATCGTAGAGGGAGACGCAGTAATCAGATGCAGTAATCAGATTCAGAAGGACGTGTGTTGCAACAGTTACTCGGAGATGAATAGCTTTGCACGTGATAGAGTAGCATGAAAACTGCATCAAACCAGTCTGTGGACTGAGAATCACAGCAAAAACAACAGAACGAATAAACTACTACACTTGTTGATGACTTGGGACTAGACAGGCTGCTAAGTGTAGTACACAGAGCTGTCATCTCTGGCAGCAACAGAGAATCTGCAGAAGGGCTCAAAAGCTGCCTACAAGCCAATTTATAATGAACGGCGTGAAAACCTAAGAAATTACAGGACATGTAGTTGTTAAAGTCATAGTATTTCCCGTTCGGACAAGTACTGTCGATCTGCATTTTAGTATCGTCACAGAAAATCATTGTTAAAGATTCGAGATGATACTGTAATACATACGCTGTGCTCATATTCCAGAAGGAGATAAGTGCCACCTTCCTTCTTCCAAACCCTAAACTCCTCCCCCCCTTTCCTCTTGTAGACGTCTATTATGGGAGCTCAAGAGAAGAGAAGGTGCAAGTCATGGCAGCAATCGAATGCCCTCTGTATCAAGGCAGGTCACAACAGCAGGAGCAACAAGTTGTCTTGTATTATCTTGCTGGAAGATAATGTCACTTAGGAATTGAAGATTCACAGCCCTTAACACGTCAGAAATGTGAAACAAGTTGCCGTAATTATCGCCTATTAAAAACAGATGTGATCGTGTTGAATACTCAGTGGTACCTCAGAACATCACGCCAGGTGCTGGATGAGTATATCGAGGACGAAGGCAGTCTGGCATCGTCCGGCCACTTCCAAGATTTCACAGACCAGTACACCTACCGTGATGTACACAGATACATGGCTCGCCTGTAAAGACGAAGTAGGCTACTTCTGTATCCAGTGTTACTGTTGGGTACACCAACGTGTCTCTCTTGCCTGCCATGGCAATGAAAGCCACAATAGTGGTTGCCACACAGACAGTGAGTGTTCATCTAGATGCCGTCGCACTGTCCATGCTGATAGTTGTCTACTTGCAAACAAAAGCGTTCCCTGACTCAAGCTATCTCAAGTGGCTGTACACTGAGAGAACAGCGTGTGTGCCCTCTCGGGCGCTAGTCAAACTTGGCCGTTGATATCCTGCAAGGCGATAAGTATAGCCCTCCTGAAGCTAACAATTCCATACCGGCATGAAAGGCGTGGATCCGTGGATTCTGACGAATGAGTGAAGCAATATCGCGGAACAATAAACTGCAGTCTCTCCACGTCACAATCCTGCTGCTGTAAAGACCCGTGCTAGTACCCACGGTAATCTCAGACACAAGCAAAATTCAGTTGTGTTATAGAGGGTGAAACGAGTATAGATGCAGATATTTCTATTGGTGGCTGAGGAAGGTGTACTGAATAATGTTACATCAGTATTTACTTCATTTGCAGACTTTTGGTTGGAGAGTACCTCCAAGTACATGTGCCAAGAGCAGGCCATTAACGATTATTTTGCACCGAGCAGCAGGTCAGGTGTCGAAGTGTGGACGTGTTGACGCAAAACGGTTAGAATACTGATTGTCGTATTCCACATAGTGGCTCAATTAAGATCATGCAAAAAACATCAGATCGTAACTGTGCGAAGATTGTTCGAGGCAGACAAAAACGAGCAACACACTGATGTCTGTAAATCTTAAGGAACCCCCACTGAAAATATCGTCCGCCCCGACAGTTGAGTAATCAGCGCGGCGGCCTGTCACTCCAAGGGGCCCGGGTTAGATTCCTGGCTGGGTCCGAGATTTTCTCCACTCAGGGACTGGATGTTATGTTGTCCTGATTATCATTTCATCATCATCAGTGGAAGGCAACGGGAAACCACCACTGGAATCACTTCCCTAGACTCTCATGCGGTGGACCTCTCTGACGAGGCTTCCCTCATGACAAGGCAGAACACAAACTTTTTTTAATGAAAATATCAACACTTATATCCGTTGCATCCCCTATGTATGTAAAATCTTTCCTTACAGAGGGTGATTCCGTGATAACATAATTTCATTGATGATCGAGAATGATAATTGTATCAGTTTGAGGTAGTAGAACCTGTTCTGGAACCCATCGAGTCGAAACTTATAATCCAAAATGGTTCTGATATCTCTGACAGTGGAATATACACTAACCAGCCACAACATTATGACCACCGACCTATTACCGATGTTAGCCCGTCCACGTGACTGCAGCGTCACCTGGTAAGGAATGACTGCTAGCCAGACAGATGCAGGGTGCATGTAGTACCAGTGAGCGAGCTGTCCGTGTGTAGAATTGGGAAGGCGCGCTATCTATCTGAGTTAGACCGAGGGTAGAATGCGATGGCCTGGAGGCTCGGAATGAGCATTTCGGATACTGCACGACTTGTTGGGTGCTCGAGGAGTGCTGTGGTGGCTGTTTCAACAAGTCGCGAGACCGAAGTGCAACCACGTGAACACGTCGTGGGGTTGGGCTGCCATCCCTCCTTACAGATGTCGGACGTCTTAAGCTGGGCAGACTGTTGAGACATGACAGATGGCAAACTGTGCCGGAACTAACATCAGACTTTAATGGTAGACAGAGTACAAGTGAGTCTGAACACTCCTAATGATGGGGCTCCGCAGCCGACGACCGACGCATGTGCCAATGTTAACACCACGATATCGATAACTACGACTGAAATGGGCACGTGACCATCGGCAACGGACGTTTGCGCAATGGCAGAGCGTTGCATTGTCTGATGAATTCCGATAAATTTTTCATCATGCAGATGGCAGGGCGCGTATCCGCCGTCTTCAAGGGAACAGCTCCTAGACACCTGTTCTTCGGAAGGGGTACAAGCCGGCGGCGGCTCCATTCGGCTCTGGAGAACATTCAAGATGGAATCCATGCTTCCAGTGGAGCTCGTGCAAGGTACCATGAACACCAAGGAGTATCGTACACTCGTTTCAGACCTCGAACAGCCCTTCATGATTGTTTCACCCGGAAGTGGCATTTTTCAGCAAGATAATGCCCCATGTCACAAGGCCAGGAGTGTGATGGAGTGATTTGAGGAACACTGTGGAGAGTTCTAGTTGATGTGCTGGCCCCGTAACTCGCCAGCTCTCAATACGATCGAACACACCTGGGATGTGGCGTCAGACCTCATCGCTCCCCTTCTGGGAATTTGTGAGAATTAGCTAACTTGGGTGTGCAGATGTGGCACCATCTACCTCCAGCGACCTACCAAGGCCTCACTGCTTCCACGCTGTGACGCTTCGCCTCTTTTATCCGTGCCAGAGGTGAACATTCCGCCTATTAAGAATGTGGTCATAATATTCTGGGTGATCAGTACATGTACCGAAACTGTTGCTAAAATTATAGGTTAGCGAAATTTCAGAGATGGTAGTATGTTCCAAAAAAAGAAAAAATATCTATTAAAAAAAGGGCTTTAAAATGCGTAGCTTAAGAGATATGAGTAGTTGTTCATCAGCGATACAGTGAAACACATCTCTTCTACTCCAAGCTCTACGGTAACCAAAATTTTGGATGAGATAGTAATCAGCAAGACAAGGGCACAATTTCCAGTAAATATCGGCTTTAAACTCCATATATTAGCAGCTATTGGTACTTGTTCAACATGGATACCCTTCAGCCCCTTCTCTGAAAGCTTGTACCATCATCACCGGAATCACCATGTGTACAGAATTTGCTGTAAATGGCCTTACATGGTACAGCAAGTCGCTCGGCAAGCAGTGAGCGACAGGAAATGTTATGTGTGGGGAAATGTACAAATGCGACTTACTATCAATTTTAAACCTGTACTGTGTGCATCTAGCGCCTACAGAATAATCGGTGGACATGTTAAAATAATAGAACAATGAAAACAACAGTTAATACATAGTAGGGATAGCTCAAATACGTTTTGGTTAAACACGAAGTAACGAATCCGCCCTGCACATTAGTGTCGAGGACTGGTGTGCCGGCCAGTCTGGGGATGGTTTTTAGGCGGTTTTCCATCTGCCTCGGCGAATACGGCTGGTTCCCCTGTAAGTAGGCTGTTTAGGTAAACGTCACGTAGCGCTCTGCATGAAAATCACTGGCTGTGCTGTGTGCAGTCTGTGGCTGATTGGCATTGTTGGAATATTCGCTATCGTAGTGTTGCGCAGTTGGATGTGAACAGCGCGTAGCGTTGCGCAGTTGGAGGTGAGCCGCCAGTAGTGGTGGATGTGGGGAGAGAGGTGGCGGAACTTGAGAGCGGACGATCTGGACTTATGTACGTCAGAAAAACGTAGTTTGTAAGACTGGATGTCATGAACTGATATATGTATATATATTATGACTTTTGAACAATATTAAGGTAAATACATTGTTTGTTCTCTATCATAATCTTTCATTTGCTAACTCTGCCTATCAGTAGTTAGTGCCTTCAGTAGTTAGAATCCCTTATTTAGCTGGCAGTATTGGCGCTCGCTGCATTGCAGTAGTTCGAGTAACGAAGATTTTTGTGACGTAAGTGATTCATGAAAGGTATAGGTTATTGTTAGTCAGGGCCATTCTTTTGTAGGGATTATTGAAAGTGAGATTGCGTGGCGCTAAAAATATTGTGTATCAGTTTAGTGTTGAACAAAATAAGTAAATAGAGAAATGTTTGAGTACGTTCAGTTTTGCTCAGCTGTTTGAAAATCAAATAATGTAAGGTGTTTACCAGCACAGTAACTCCTAATTTTTTTTAAGGGGACGTTTCACACCTTATTCGCCTCAGTTACACTATGTCAGCGATTGCTGTGCAAACACAGTCTCCACTTACTCGTACACCATAATTACTCTACCACGCAAACGTTTGGGATTACACTCGTCTTGTATGTGACGTTCCCGGGGATGGGGGGCGGGTGAGGGTCCGATGGGGCCGAACCACACAATAACCCTGGGTTCGTTGTGGGGCGGCGGTGGGGTGGGTGGACTGCTGTGGCCTGTCGTGGGGTTGTGAACCACTCAGGGCTAAGCCGGGACGAAGCCTCTGCGTCGTTTGTAGGTCCACAGTTTAAATACACACAAGACACAGACAATCATTCAGTTGCAAAGGTGGAATTTCTCTTATCTACAACGTAACCATAATCGAAATAAACTGAAACTATCTGCCACTGTCCACACTACCACTTACTGGGTTGACTGTCCCAATGCATCGAGGAAACCTAACGTACCGCCTTAGGAGAGGCATAACACACATCTAACGTGTTGGGTTTTGAAATACGTTTCATTATTTCTAGCGCATATCACTAAACCTGAACTCAGTACGTTGTCTTGAGTTTTCATCAGAGGTGAGGGTATCATATGGAGTGCCACAGGGAAGTGTGGTAGGTCCGCTGTTGTTTTCTATCTACATAAATGATCTTTTGGATAGGGTGGATAGCAATGTGCGGCTGTTTGCTGATGATGCTGTGGTGTACGGGAAGGTGTCGTCGTTGAGTGACTGTAGCAGGATACAAGATGACTTGGACAGGATTTGTGATTGGTGTAAAGAATGGCAGCAAACTCTAAATATAGATAAATGTAAATCAATGCATATGAATAGGAAAAAGAATCCCGTAATGTTTGAATACTCCATTAGTGGTGTAGCGCTTGACACAGTCACTTCGATTAAATATTTGGGCATAACATTGCAGAGCGATATGAAGTGGGACAAGCATGTCATGGCAGTTGTGGGGAAGGCGGATAGTAGTCTTCGGTTCATTGATAGAATTTTGGGAAGATGTGGTTCATCTGTAAAGGAGACCGCTTATAAAATACTAATAGGACCTATTCTTGAGTACTGCTTGAGCGTTTGGGATCCCTATCAGGTCGGATTGAGGGAGGACATAGAAGCAATTCAGAGGCGGGCTGCTAGATTTGTTACTGGTAGGTTTGATCATCACGCGAGTGTTACGGAAATGCTTCAGGAACTCGGGTGGGAGTCTCTAGAGGAAAGGAGGCGTTCTTTTCGTGAATCGCTACTGAGGAAATTTAGAGAACCAGCATTTGAGGCTGACTGCAGTACAATTTTACTGCCGCCAATTTATATTTCGCGGAAAGACCACAACTGAGGAAATTTAGAGAACCAGCATTTGAGGCTGACTGCAGTACAATTTTACTGCCGCCAACTTATATTTCGCGGAAAGACCACAACGATAAAATAAGAGAGATTAGGGCACGTACAGAGGCATATAAGCAGTCATTTTTCCCTCGATCTGTTAGGGAGTGGAACGGGGAGAGAAGATGCTAGTTGTGGTACGAGGTAGCCTCCGCCACGCACCGGATGGTGGATTGCGGAGTATGTATGTAGATGTAGATGTAGCATAAGCTCCGTATCAAACAGGGTTTCACGTGAAACTTCAGAGGTCTTCGGAACACCTCCTTCTGGACTTACCCTTCGCGTGTGAGCGCGGAGATTTATTCTCGCGTGAAATCACGTGTTTGTTGCAGAAGTCGTGCCCTTATTCCGCGCCCGCGCCTTCCAGAACGAGCAGAAGAACTTTGCGCCGCGGCGCTCGCTGTTCAGCACATCGCAGCGACCCGGTGCTCCTTCGCCGGCCGCCAGATTCCGCGCTCGGGAGCGCCGGCGCGCCGTATCTGTGCTATTTATCCAGCGTTCGCAGCAGCCTCGTTGGGACCAGGGTCCCATGCATCATTCATGAACCTCTGTATTCAATGCGGTCGTTTGTAATTGTTTGCCGCGGCCGAGAGGCTGAAATATCGGCCCGTCTCCTGCGGGAGCCCTTCGACGGAGCGGTGGAAATCTTTCCCCGAACGTCGGGAAATATGTGTGAGGGGGCGGCTCTTACATAAATCGTGTCGGAAAATTACTTCCAAGAGGCGGAGTTGGTCTCTGGCGCATCGGAGGTTCTCTCGGCGAGCTGAGTGGCGTTTTCATGCCGAATGGACTTCTTTGCTTTCACAGGAGGAGTCATTTCTAGCTTAGAGTTAGGTTCACCGCCATGGCTCATTTCATAATATCATGTTTACGAATTAATTTAACAATGAATCGAGACAAGTGGATTGCAAATGAAGAAGAAAATTTGTGACCCATCGACATTGCATGTCCAAAAGAACATTGTGTCGTTGTTTTTTTTTTTTTTTAACAACACAGACGCTGCAATATCTCATTTATCTGCCAATACTAGGCAAAAACTTTCAATTAAAATGTCTTTTCCTACACAGTTATTACATAATGAGTCTACGAGAAAAGGTTGTGACGCAGGAAGGGCGACGTGTGGAAGTTTGTGGGTGACCAGTATTCGAGCACGGATAGTCAAATCAGCGAGCGACGGCTCGCGTTAAGTGAGAAATCGGAATTCCAGTCCTGGTAAGGGGCAAATTTTCATTGTCATCATTCCCTTACACAGCTGATGGTTGCTCGTAATCGCAGCTGCTGTACTTCATAACAGCTGCAGTCGCCGTAGTTCCTCTTAACAACACAGGCACTTTCGTTTGCTTTGAAATATTTTCCGAATAAGGAAGAAGAAATCGAGATCAAAAGTCCTGACGTAGGGGCTCTTTCAGACGAGGTGCAATTTTATTATTAAAAAACGTAGGCCCCAACCTAATAGGATTAAAATTGTGTGCAGGACCGAGACTCGAACTCGGGACCTTTGCCTTTCGCGGGCAAGTGCTCTACCAACGAAGCTAGCCAAGCACGACCCACGACCCCTCCTCAAAGCTCTATTTCCGCCAGTAAAGCAGGAAAGCTTCTGTGAAGGTTGGAAGGTAGGAGACGAGGTACTGGCGGAAATAAAGTTGTGAGGTGTCGTGAGTCTTGCTTGTGTAGCTCAGTTGGTACAGCACTTGGCAAGGTCCCGTCACACAATTTTATTCCGCTAGGAAGTTTCGTATCAGCGCACACTCTGCTACAGAGAGAAAATTTCATTCCCAACCTAACAGTTTCCGAGGAACCGATGAATTTGAAAATTCAGTCCGTTCTCTGCAGGAAACACAATGAATGAAATACATTTAAATGTACTCATATTATCCGCTTAAATGTGGAGCAAACCACGTTTGGGTTACGTTCAGGAAAACATTCTCCTTCGCGGTTACTTTTATAGCAGGCATACGATGACATCGTGTGAGCGACTGGCAGCTGACTCCGAACGTCAACAAATTTAACGTACTGCGAATAAATAGGTGAAGAAAGTCACTAACGTGCGGTTACATTATTGGTGAAAAATCACAGTAAACTGTAAGGAGTGCAACACACGTAGAAGTAGTAATGCAGCGTGACATAACATGGAATGACTACATGAAACAAACTGTTGGGAGAACAAGCGTCTGGTCGAGATTATTGGAAGAATCATAAGGAAAAATGATTCATCCGCAAAAGAACTGGATTCAAACACACTTTTACGGTTGATTTTTCAGTATTACTTACTAGTTTAGGACGTATTGCTAAGTTGCATAAATAGAAAAGTTTGAGAAGATCCAACGAGTGCGTTACAAACCACAACTACTTGCTCGACCGATTACTGAATATTCTTTATCGCTCTGTGGCCCTTACCATGTTTCGTTAGCAGGAGAGCTAGAATAAATCCGAAGAATAGCGGTACATTTCGTCACGCGATTGTTTAGTCGATGCGAGCGTTACGGAGATGTTCAATAAACACCAGCGGCAAATGCTACCAGAAAAACGTTCTATATCGCGAAGAGGTTTCCTGTTAAAATTCCGAGAAATTACGTTTCGACTAGATTCGAGAAATGTGTTATTTCTTCCCATATTGTACTTGTAAGACATCTTCAACGAAAGTATCAGAAAAATTTGAGGTCATACAGTTCACTGAAAATCATTCTGCACAAGCACCATATGCGAATCGAAAGGGAAAGTGGATAGAATGTAGTGGTAGCCTATAAGAAGTACTCTCCACCACACTGCGCGATGTGGCATGATGGGTATCGTTGTAGATATAGATGTTGATCAACTCTTTCTCAGCAGACTTGTCGATACTGCTTTGTATTACTGTCAATGGACGACTAACACTGCCGGAAAAGAATAGTACGGCGGACATATATTATTGTCGTCAACAGCCCAAATACCATGAGTGAATAGAAAGAGTTTGTTTCCACATCACAAGCGCAGTGCATACCACCGATATTCGAAATGTCTTTTAGTTGTTTATAGTGCAACACAGATAGAAAGATAAATCGCATTATTCTGTCCCCTATATCGAAAAACGTGGAAAATATCTGTGTACAGTCTCGAACATTTGGCCGTCGAAGTTCGGTTTGACTCTGTCTCTAGGAGAATCTGGAATTAAAAGACACTCATTTGGTATGAATTCCAGGCACTGAATACTAACGTGGCGTAGCATGGTACAAGAAAACTAGTGGTAACTAATCTGATAATACAAGTATCGGCAATGCACATTAAATACACCATCTGTAATAAACAGGTCTGGAAATACCTGCGGAGCATGGGAAACTCAAGACTACTTTAAACACGATGAAAATTATTTTCAATATGGAAATATTTGCGCTGTGTAATTGATATTTGCGACCTCAAACATCTTCCTCGGTAATGTGATGAAATAATACACAATACGGATAAGAATCATTTCGGTTGCCGTTGAGTGGACTAGCAGCTGCATTAAATTTACAACTGAGGAAAAGCAAAACCCAAAACTGCCTTCTACAGAACATAGGTATACTCTTACAGAGGCTGGGGGCAAGTGTGCGTCCGTTCACACGTTGAGAAAGCGAGTTCTGTCCCTTAGATGCTCTGATGTCACCAACTCCAAAATTTTAATTTTCAGCTGTTTAATTGGCCACAGTTCCTCACTTGTCATCCCACTGATGCCGAAAATGATGAACTCTCAGTGTGTAAAACCCAAAAGAAGAAATACTGTAAGATGCGGCACACAAGAAAGTTATAGATCAGGGATGGCCAAGAACTCGGCTCGCAAGTGATGTTCATGCGTGGGTGGCTATCTCTCTCTCGCCCAAGAGCACACGTCCCCCTCCACTACGCCACGCTGTCAGAGCAGAAAGAGTGGGAAAGAGTGGCCGGCCGGCCGGTGTGGCCGTGCGGTTCTGGGCGCTACAGTCCGAACCCGCGGGACTGCTACGGTCGCAGGTTCGAATCCTGCCTCGGGCATGGATGTGTGTGATGTCCTTAGGTTAGCTAGGTTTAAGTAGTTCTAAGTTCTAGGGGACTGATGACTTAAGATGTTAAGTCCCATAGTGCTCAGAGCCAAAGAGTGGCCGGGTGAGGGGGTGGGGGGCAAGTAGGGAGGCTAGGGGAGATAGCGAATGTGCTGCATGCATCTTCGTTTTGTATCTCTTAACAACGCAGATCACAAACAAAACAACTTTTTAGTAATATTTAATCATTTTTCGCGCATTGAAGACATAATATGATTCACATCTGGCACGAACTGTCGGCATACCAACAGGCGAAGACAGTTTCGCAGACTGCCGTGACTTAGGATGGCACGTAATTGTAACTTCATTAAGTTCAGAATCAAAAACAACTGTTCACGCACATATGTTGAGTGAAACGTTATTATCACCTTTGCAACCTAATTACGGAGACGTGGAAACTCTTCCTGAGAAAAACAATGTAGACATTTTTAATGTAAAATAATTCGTCTTTAAAAACCGATTTACTATGCAGATCCACCTGTTCCATCAGCAGATGCACAGATATCAAAAACAGATATAAGACTGGCAGTGTTGTGATACGCTAGTCAGACCGGTAACAGGAGCTCTGGTGGGCATCCGGGGTGTTTTTCCTACGAGTAAAATGATAAATGCCAGGATTCAGGGAACAATGGGTTTCATTCCGAAGAACTTCCACTAAGGGGTACAATAATCATGAAAACTGGCTACGGCCGCGGACTGAACCGCATATGGTACGGAAAGAGCATTTCTCCCTCAATAGGAAGGACTGGTGGGCACGCCCAGAGGGTAAGGGGCCTTTGTCGTACCTCACGTGACGGCAACCGGTCCTCCCATTGGCGGGTTTGTGGCAGAAAGTTGTTGTCTCGCACAGCAATACCGTGGTGGTGTCCCTACCTCAGCGTAACAGAGTGGGAGCCGACGAAGAGTAATGCGGAGTAGTTAGTGCTTGAGGCTAACTTAATATGACGGAAGCAGAGTACAATAATTTTTTTACCATTATTTCCCGTTTACGTGTACACTGAAACGTTTAGAAAGCTGTTCCTGTGATTCTTTCAACGCCACAATGCACTGTCCAGAATTCGCATTTTCTTTAACACCAATCAACATAGGGAAAGGGACAGTCTTCTATGTTACAAACAGTTCTTTCCACGATAGTGTTTTCGCTTTTAAATGCTTCCACTTTCGCCATGGAACCAGAAATTAGTTACTTCTCACCTTACAACTCTTCCTCTGTTGCAGTCAACTCAATTTAAAGCGCAGGATCTGCAATCCACTCTGGATATTCTAATTTTCGTTGTTGCTTTCCTTTCTCCTTCAGAAATTCAAAAACAGTGAGACTTTAAACTAAAACTCGTTTCAGGCATATCCTCTAACTTGACAAACGTACTTTGCAGCAATCATATTCTTCGTTTAGTTCCATCAACAACTGTTATAACTGGCAATGTAGTAATGACTGTAACTACAGAAAATTTTGCTGTTCGCAGTAGAAATTGGATCACGTATTCCATGCCTGCGTATTTTACACAAAGTGCTTCTTGACCTACAGAACAATGAATACTATGCAAATCGTTTGTCGATAGCTGTAATTTCTAGCTATTTCATAGTCAAATAAATTTTTAAATCTTTTTTTCAGGGTGTTGTAATGCTGTCTCACAGGAAATTTGCAGTACCCATCGATTATTGGACTACATCATACATACGGATAGTTCTCAATCACCTCCTGTTCGATTCCCACTCGTTTCTATTCGATTGCGACGACAAATTGCTACATTGCCTCTTTCTGTGCAAACAACACTGAAATTATGAACTCCCTTTAAACAATGACTAGTAGTAAAGCATAAAAAGCGCTAGCGCCACAACTGTGCTGGACTGAAGAAAGTAGTGCCAATAAAAATAAGCTGAACCAGATCCTGAAATAGAGTGTCGTATCACGCTGCTGACTGAAACGCCGCGCTGTACGAAGGGGAACCGCCCAAAACCGAGAAGTACCGAGTTCTACCGAGACAAGCCGAGACTCGGATCGCACGCAGGCAATACACTGCCCATGGGTAACGTTTTGCACGCCTTGGCCGCCCCTGTCGTAAACCGTACATTGGCAATCCAAGCTCAAGAGAATAGCACGCTCACGAACACACACAGCGTTACACTAAAAATGCTAGAGGAGAAGAAGGAGATATGGGAGGGGCTGTTCGTGGAAGGTGGACGTATTTCATATATTCTATAACTGAAACACAGGCCAATAATCATCAAACATTATCACCATCGTCGTTCATATGTGGGTTTATAGATATCGAGAAACTTTACTTTATTTCAGTATTTATTCGTTGAGGCCTGAGGCAATTACATCACCTGTAAGCTATTCAAATTACCGATCAAAAATCCTTAAATAGTTGTACTAAACATAAAGTACACTTCGACTGTACTTGTCCCATCTTAAGACATCGCTCAGTTTCGCAGGTTTCAGTCTTTAGTTTACCATCAATAGTACTTCCTGCACTGTTACTCCAAGGCCAAAAGAGTACCCAGCGATTTCACTTTCCTTCGAAATCCATCAAATGGCTCCGCATTGCATTGCAACATAGTTGTTTTAACTAGTTGAAAAAAAAGCTTCTTTTAAAACTACCATATATTACAAACCTTCCTAAGAAGAGATCGTGTATATTCTGTGGTGCCTAAATACAGTTTTTATTACACCTCCACTTTGAGTAAAAAGGTCGGGAAACACAACGTCTACAGCGTAACGATATGTGGGTAATTCCCATAGCTATGAAGATACACCCAACCGACAAAGCCAGAAACACTGTTTGCATGTATCTAAGGTGGACACAAAAGAATAATACAGTTGAGCCAGCACAAGACTGCAAGGCATGTGCATAAATTATTACGAAGGTGGATGCCGACACGTACCGTGATAAATGGTCGGCTGTGCGGATAGAAGTGTAATCCCCCTCTAAGCCCGAATAAGGGTGCCATTAATTCCGCCCCCAACTTCTGCTGCATAGTCCGTGCTGTATGTGATTTATCACCTCGAGGAAGATTTTTTCAGCTTTACCGTGTCTCAGTGAGCTTGTTGCGAACAATTAATTCATATGCAAACGACAGCAACGTAGACATAACAGACGTTGTGTTAGATATTTCTACATCGATAAATATTTCATGTGACGTCCATTACACGTAAATCATTATTAAGGAAGTTCAGGACGACTTGAACGGCATTAGCACTTTGTGTATTAAATGACAGTTTCCTTGAACTGTGAAAACCACGCCAGATATCGGCCATACAAAGCTTCTAGGTAAATTGAAGTACAATTTTGTTTGAATAGTTCTCAAATTATAATATGTTCACAAATAATTGTTCCAGAGGGTGAGTCAAAATAACAATACCACATTATAAATTCTTATCTTACTCAGAAGGTGATGATTCAATTTTTACGTCAGAAATGTATCTATGACGAAACTTTTTGATTATATCTAACGCTTCGAGATGTGTTTATCTTCTCTCTGTTTCTTTGTTATATTTCTCCAGCGTAAAGGAACTATTCTCCTCCTGTCGACTGTTCCTAATGTTCATTTAGTGCACTGTAGTTTCAACAGCATGTCACACATAGAACACGAGCAAAGCTTTACCGTGACCCAGAATGAGATTTTCACTCTGCAGCAGAAGGTGCGCTGATATGAAACTTCCAGGTAGATTTAAACTGTGTGCCGGACCGAGACTCGAACTCGGGACCTTTGCCCTTGGCGGGCAAGTGCTCCACCATCTGAGCTACCCAAGCACGACTCACGAGCCTTCCCCACAGCTTCAGTTCTGGCAGTACCTCGTCTCCTACCTTCCAAAGTTCACAGAAGCTCTTCTGCGAACTTTGCAGAACTAGCACTCCTGGAAGAAAGGATAATGTACGTGTCAGATTGAGATTTGCGAATTTCCGTTTTCAAAAACTCCTCTACAGTTCAGAATTATTGAGCTAGTTGTCTTGTACCTTCTGTTTGTGCATATCTTTCAGTCCGATTTACATGAGAAACTGACCTCTAATTTGATATATGGTACTCATTGCATAACAGGGTACCTTAACAAGCAATTAACGCTTAACATACCAAGCGAGGTCCTTTAGGGGCCCCAGATAGCGATTTTTGGTAATAGTCCCGCAGCTGTAAGAACCAATTTATTCTTGATTTTTAAACGTGTTCTGCCTCTGTCTAAGAGATGTACACTGAAGCGCCAAAGAAAATGGTATAGGCATGCGTATTCAAATAAAGATATATGTAAAGAGGCAGAATACGGCGCTACGGTCGGCAACGGTTATACCGGGTGTTACGAAAAGGTACGGCCAAACTTTCAGGAAACATTCCTCACACACAAATATAGAAAATATATTATGTGGACATGTGTCCGGAAACGCTTAATTTCCGTGTTAGAGCTCATTTTACTTTCGTCAGTATGTACTGTACTTCCTCGATTCACCGCCAGTTGGCCCAATTGAAGGAAGGTAATATTGACTTCGGTGCTTGTGTTGACATGCGACTCATTGCTCTACAGTACTAGCATTAACAGGTTAGTGTTCATCACGAACGTGGTTTTGCAGTTAGTGCAATGTTTACAAATGCGGAGTTGGCAGATGCCCATTTGATGTATGGATTAGCACGGGGCAATAGCCGTGGCGCGATACGTTTGTATCGAGACAGATTTCCAGAACGAAGGTGTCCCGACAGAAAGACTTTCGAAGCAATTGATCGGCGTCCTAGGGAGCACGGAACATTCCAGCCTATGACTCGCGACTGGGGAAGACCTAGAACGACGAGGGCACCTGCAATGTACGAGGCAATTCTTCGTGCAGTTGACGATAACCCTAATGTCAGCGTCAGAAAAGTTGCTGCTGTTCAAGATAACGTTGACCACGTCACTGTATGGAGAGTGCTACGGGAGAACCAGTTGTTTCCGTACCATGTACAGCGTGTGCAGGCACTATCAGCAGCTGATTGGCCTCCACGGGTACACTTCTGCGAATTGTTCATCCAACAATGTGTGAATCCTCATTTCAGTGCAAATGTTCTCTTTACGGATGAGGCGTCATTCCAACGTGATCGAATTGTAAATTTTCACAATCCACATATGTGGGGTGACGAGAATCCGCACGCAATTGTGCAATCACGTCATCAACACAGATTTTCTGTGAACGTTTGGGCATGCAATGTTGGTGATATCTTGATTGGGCCCCATGTTCTTCCACCTACGCTCAATGGAGCACGTTATCATGATTTCATACGGGATACTCTACCTGTTCAAAATGGTTCAAATGGCTCTGAGCACTATGCGACTTAACTTCTGAGGTCATCAGTCGCCTAGAACTTAGAACTAATTAAACCTAACCTAAGGACATCACACACATCCATGCCCGAGGCAGGATTCGAACCTGCGACCGTAGCGGTCGCTCGGCTCCAGACTGTAGCGCCTAGAACCGCACGGCCACTCCGGCCGGCATACTCTACCTGTGCTGCTAGAACATGTGCCTTTACAGGTACGACACAACATGTGGTTCATGCGCGATGGAGTTCCTGCACATTTCAGTCGAAGTGTTCGTACGCTTCTCAACAACAGATTCGGTGACCGATGGATTGGTAAAGGCGAACCAATTCCGTGGCCTCCACGCTCTCCTGACCTCAACCCTCTCGACTTTCATTTATGGGGGCATTTGAATGCTCTTGTCTATGCAACCCCGGTACCAAATGTAGAGATTCTTCGTGCTCGTATTGTGGACGGCTGTGATACAATACGCCGTTCTCCAGGGCTGCATCAGCGCATCAGGGATTCCATGCGACGGAGAGTGGGTGCATGTATCCTCGCTAACGGAGGACATTTTGAACATTTACTGTAACAAAGTGTTTGAGGTCACTCTGGTACGTTCTGTTGCTGTGTGTTTCCGTTCCATGATTAATGTGATTTGAAGAGAAGTAATAAAATGAGCTCTAACATGGAAAGTAAGCATTTCCTGACACATGTCCACATAACATATTTTCTTTCTTTGTGTGTGAGGAATGTTTCCTGAAAGTATGGCCGCACCTTTTTGTAACACCCTGTATAAGAAAACAAGTGTCTGGCGCAGTTGTTATATCGGTTACTGCTGCTGCAGTGGCAGGTTATCAAGATTTAAGTTAGTTTGAAAGTGCTGTTACAGTCGGCGCACGAGCGATGAGACACAGCATCTCCGAGGTAGCGATGAAGTGGAGATTTTCCGGTACGACCATTTCACGAGTGTACCGTGAATATCAGGAGTCAGGTAAAATATCAAATCGCCGACATCGCTGCGGCGGGAAAAAGACCCTGCAATAACAGGACCAGTGACGACTGAAGAGAATCGTTGAGCTTGACAGAAGTGCATCCCTTTCTGCAGATATCAATACTGGGCCATCAAAAAGCGTTAGCGTGCGAACAGTTCAACGTAACATGATCGATATGGGCTTTCAGACCTCAAGGACCAATCGTATATCCTTGAAGGCTGCACGACACCAAGTTTTACGCCGCGCTTGGGCCCGTCAACACCGACATTGGACAGTTAATGACTGGAAACATGTTGCATGGTCGGACGAATCTCGTTTCAGTTTTATCGAACGGATGGACTAGTATGAAGATAACCTCATTAATCCACGGACGCTGCATGTCGCAGAGGACTGTTCGAGCTGGTGGAAGCCCTGTAATGGAGTGGGGTATATGCAGTTGGAGTTTTATGAGACCCCTAATGTGTCTAGATACGACTCTGACACGTGACACATACGCAAGCGTCCTGTCTGATCATCTGCATCCATTCATGTCCATTGTGGATTCCTACAGACTTCGATAATTCCAGCAGGACGATGCGACAGTCCACACGTCCAAAATTGCTACATAGTCGCCCCGGGCACACTCTTCTGAGTTTAAAGACTTCTACTGGCCAGCAAACTCTCCAGACATGAACACTATCGAGCATATCCTGGATGCCTTACAACGTGCTGTTTAGAAGAGGTCTCCAACCCTCGTACTCTTACTCAGTTATGGACAGCCCTGCGGGATTCATGGTGTCAGTTCCCTCCAGCACTACTTCATATATGAGTCAAGTCCATGTTAACTCGCGTTGTGGCGCTTCTGCGCGCTTCTGGGGGGCTACACGATATTAGACAAGTGTATCAGTTTCTTTGTCTCTTTATTGTATTACCTAACTAGATCCATGAAACATTCGTTAAAAAATACAGACACACTTTGGCTCCTCGCAAGACCCTGCTTGCTGCACTACGTTACATATTTTGATGGTTTTTTTGTTTAGTAAGCAGTTCTTCAATCTCCTCTTTCATGCCGCCGTATAGCAGCACTTTGTTATGTGTGTACCTTCAGTAATATAGTTTTTACTTTGAGCCTCTTATATTTATCTTCCAAATCTTTCTAAAAAATATTGGCTAGGAACCTTGATAAATTACTGCCCATGGAAGGATCGTCTTTCTGTTGACAAATTTTTCCTCAAAAGGAAGATACATTTTGCACCAACTCATTCAATGGCACAAAAAAAAAAAAAAATTGCATCTTATAATGGTCTCACAGGTTACCAAATTAATTATGTAATTCAAAGAAACACCCAAAAATACTTGACAGAAGGCGTTTATTATACATACTTCCTTTGCATTTTAACACGTCCTTATTAGGTTGCTTCCTTACCTGTCTGTATATTCGGTAGAAATTTTACAACTCTTAAGTTAACTTCCCGATGAGCTACTGACTTGACATTTTAAACATAGCTCAGAACTGGATGACAAAGTACTATTAACTCCCTTTCTTGTCGATCTGCTTGGTAGGTTTGGGTGTGGGAGTGAAAAAGTTTCGTAACAGTGACATTCCAGCTGCCTTGACGGATTGGCGTGTTGCGCATTTAGTATTAGAATAAGTTGCAGGTGTTCTGAGGGAAGACAGTTGAGCAATGAGGGGGGTGAAAAAAAGTAGATGGTGATGAAAATATAAAACACTTTCTCCTAGGCCCATATAGATTACTAAGCCCATATAGATCGTTCTGAAAAATAATGCTTGTGCGTTTCTAATAGCTATGGCAGTAGTTGTAAGATTTATAATTAGTCCAGTCAAATAGTAGATATATCTTGCAAAACGTGGGGTAGAAGAGTTTATTTTTTCAACTCATTCATATGGTTGGAAAGATTAGAAAATCGAGTTTTGCCAACAAAATTTCGCTTGGGAAAACTTTCTGCAGTCAAAAAGTTGGAAAATTTCGGCCTTTTTTCAGTTTTTTTCAAAATATCTCAGTTTCATTTGCTCCTATCGCTTTGATGTCTATTTTCTTTTTTAAAGAGCACAAAATTCTCTGCAAATTTGATTCTTACCATTTTTTTCTACACCCAGTATCTAAGGCGCTACAGCGCATCAAAAAACACCAATTATTCAAATTTCGAGCAAAGTGGCAAATTACCTAATTTTTGAACACTGTTATATCAGTTTCTATTTGTGACTTATAAACTAACTACTCATCATGTTATTCATTGGAATTTACCATCTCACTCTGCTGCAGGACCAGGACAAACAGCATCATATTCAATAACTACGAACACAATATGTAATGCGATTGCATGCAGGTGACGTACATTTTCTACAGTTGATTGACGTCAATGATCAGTTATAAGAAAAAGTGGCCACCTCTACTTACAGGATATGTTGAGACTTTCCAACAATATGAACGAGTTAAAAAAAAAACCACCTTTTGCAAGGTACAGGCTTCTTTTCTGACAGTTTCACTGGACTAAATGGAAAACGTGGGGTGCACTATTCATGCAGTGATTGCGTATTGCATGAGCCCATGTTCTTCGTTATAAATAGTACACATATTGACATGTCTACTTAAATTCACAAGCAGTTACATTCAGGACTGTTCGTGTGGGGTTAGGAATCCATATGGGGCTGGCACAAATTATTTTATACTTTTTCGTCCGATTTAAATACATATTACATTAAAAATTATTTTTATGTAAATAATTATTTTGTGAAATCTTCTGCCCCCTAACCACTTTCATTTGTGAATTCAATGGTGTCAAGGTAGATCTCACTGGAGGGCAGCATGGAGGTCTGATGTGTTTTCTGATAGAAGCTGGTTCTGCCTCGGTGCCAGTGCTGGTCGTGTGTTGGTTAGGAGGAGGCCATTTGAGAGACTGCAACCAACGTGGCTGTGTACTGGACGCACTGGAGCTACACATGAAGTTACGGTGTGGAGCGCGATCTCGTATGTCAACAGACGCACTCTCGTAGTTACCCCACGCACTCTGATTGCCAATTTGTAGATCAGTCTGCTGATTTGACCCACTGTGCTACCATTCAAGAACAGCTTTCTGGGAGGTGTTTTCCATCGCTCTTGCAGCCCAATATAATCTATAAAAAGTGCTTAAAGTTGCCTTGGCTTGCTCGATTACGACATCTGTCTCCAAGCTAGCCCAATGGGAAATTATCGGACGAAAATTCCAGCGTCATCCAGAACCGGCATTTAACTTCCCTATAGCGACAGACCAAGTGCAACAGGCATGGAATTTCAACCCACAAACTCATATCCGACACGTGTACAACATAATGCATACACGTTTGCATTCTTGGAACGAACGTTCTGGGGATTACACCGGTTATTAATGGTTCTAATGGTTCAAATGGCTCTGAGCACTATGGGACTTAACATCTGAGGTCATCTGTCCCCTAGACTTAGAACTACTTGAACCTAACTAACCTAAGGACATCACACACATCCATGCCCCAGGCAGGATTCGAACCTGAGACCGTAGCAGCAGCGCGGTTCCGAACTGAAGGGTTATTAATATACCACCTTCCTTACACTTCAAGCACTAACATTAACCTTTGATCTTACAATGTTCAATTAAGTATATTACCCAGACACATGTATACCGAAATTTCATTACTCTACAACAATTATTTTTTCCGTGTATATTAGAGAACACTTGAATCCATATAAATGGGAATATTTACAAATGCTGCACAGAAAAAGGCCTCACAGCCAGCAACAGAAAAAAAAGTGTAGGGAATGCCGGAAACCGCTTATGGCGGTCTGTAGTGCACATTACTTCTTGTACTTCTAAAATTGATCACTAGACTGAATTTCATATCAAAAAGCGTCGTGTGTTCCTAAGGTACAACACTTTCGTATACACGTCAGCCAGCACTATAGGTCTGCAGCCTTGTCATAAATTCGCCATTTCTATTCGATGTTTGTATTTTTTATGCTGGGAAAATGTTGGCTAGAACACCATCCCGTATCGTAAAAGATGATGTTTGCGTCCTGTATGGATAACACAGTGCATGACGAGTGAAAAGGAGTAGTTGAGTCAGAAGGGACCATCCAGGACCGAGTAGCGACCTTTTTCATCGTGATGACGACTACGAGACATGATGAGATGAATGGACGAGGCGCCGAATGTGTTAGGGAACCAATTCTGCCTCCTGCTTCAATTCGAGTCATTTCGAAAGTTGTACTCCAGTGGATTATCTTGATGAATTTGCAGATCACATTGCAGGTCGTGGTTCTGCACATCTACTTCTATATCTGCACATACACGCCTCAGTCCACTGAACAGAGCACGGCCGATGATACAGGGTGTTTCAAAAATGACCGGTATATTTGAAACGGCAATAAAAACTAAACGAGCAGCGATAGAAATACACCGTTTGTTGCAATATGCTTGGGACAACAGTACATTTTCAGGCGGGCAAACTTTCGAAATTACAGTAGTTACAATTTTCAACAACAGATGGCGCTGCAAGTGATGTGAAAGATATAGAAGACAACGCAGTCTGTGGGTGCGCCATTCTGTACGTCGTCTTTCTGCTGTAAGCGTGTGCTGTTCACAACGTGCACGTGTGCTGTAGACAACATGGTTTATTCCTTAGAACAGAGGATTTTTCTGGTGTTGGAATTCCACCGCCTAGAACAAAGTGTTGTTGCAACAAGACGAAGTTTTCAACGGAGGTTTAATGTAACCAAAGGACCTAAAAGCGATAAAATAAAGGATCTGTTTGAAAAATTTCAACGGACTGGGAACGTGACGGATGAACGTGCTGGAAAGTTAGGGCGACCGCGTACGGCAACCACAGAGGGCAACGCGCAGCTAGTGCAGCAGGTGATCCAACAGCGGCCTCGGGTTTCCGTTCGCCGTGTTGCAGCTGCGGTCCAAATGACGCCAACGTCCACGTCTCGTCTCATGCGCCAGAGTTTACACCTCTATCCATACAAAATTCAAACGCGGCAACCCCTCAGCGCCGCTACCATTGCTGCATGAGAGACATTCGCTAACGATATAGTGCACAGGATTGATGACGGCGATATGCATGTGGGCAGCATTTGGTTTACTGACGAAGCTTATTTTTACCTGGACGGCTTCGTCAATAAACAGAACTGGCGCATATGGGGAACCGAAAAGCCCCATGTTGCAGTCCCATCGTCCCTGCATCCTCAAAAAGTACTGGTCTGGGCCGCCATTTCTTCCAAAGGAATCATTGGCCCATTTTTCAGATCCGATACGATTACTGCATCACGCTATCTGGACATTCTTCGTGAATTTGTGGCGGTACAAACTGCCTTAGACGACCCTGCGAACACCTCGTGGTTTATGCAAGATGGTGCCTGGCCACATCGCACGGCCGACGTCTTTAATTTCCTGAATGAATATTTCGATGATCGTGTGATTGCTTTGGGCTATCCGAAACATACAGGAGGCGGCATGGATTGGCCTCCCTATTCGCCAGACATGAACCCCTGTTACTTCTTTCTGTTGGGACACTTGAAAGACCAGGTGTACCGCCAGAATCCAGAAACAATTGAACAGCTGAAGCAGTACATCTCATCTGCATGTGAAGCCATTCCACCAGACACGTTGTCAAAGGTTTCGGGTAATTTCATTCAGAGACTACGCCATATTATTGCTACGCATGGTGGATATGAGGAAAATATCGTACTATAGAGTTTCCCAGATCGCAGCGCCGTCTGTTGTTGACAATTGTAACTACTGTAATTTAGAAAGTTTGTCTGCCTGAAAATGTACTGTTGTCCCAAGCCTATTGCAACAAACGGTGTATTTATATCGCTGCTCGTTTAGTTTTTATTGCCGTTTCAAATATACCGGTCATTTTTGAAACACCCTGTACATCACAGCAACACCGCCGATCTCCTGTGCTGTTGCGTCTGCGAATTAGGCAACGGAAAACTTACTGTCTGCTGTACATACCTCTGTATGAGCTCTAATATCCATTACCCTGTTGTCATGATCCTGTGCGAAGTACACGATTATGACAGACCAGTGGACGTACTTCTTTTTGATACATTTACCCAGCAAGGTTTCGCGTGAACAAATACTGAAGTGTTGTGTCATCAACGATGATATGTGGACAAGTATCTTTGTACCACTGTTACACAGCGTTAATAGACTGGGGTGCGAAACTTATGACTGAACGTAGTTACTGCATGACGTGTGACTACCGAGTAACACAGCTAGTTGAAACTTTGACTATACACAGAAAGGACTGCTACACTACAGTACAGTTGCCCCACAGTACAGAACGTAACAAAAGAAATACGCAGATATGATACTTTTCTTGAAGGGCAATAAGTACACTGAATTCACAGCGGTTTATGATGGTACCCTGGACATTACAAAAAGCAGGTCATGGTTCTTCACGGGCTGTGTAATCACCAACGCCAGCAACGCGTGCTCTGCACCGTACTTCCACGACGGCCACAAAGTTCACAAGGAATTCTGGTGGAAATGTATTCCATACCTCTACCAGTGCGGTTAACCACTGCTGGATGGTTGTTGGTCTATATGGTTGTACGTCTCCCCAACGCTGTCCACACGACTCGATGCGTTTAAGTTGGGCTAACGAACAGATCAGTCCATCCGTCGATTATCCTCTCATTCAAAGAACTCCTGAAACTGCACTTTCAACGCGGTAGCTCATTGTCATCCATCAAAATGAAGCCGGGGGCGAATGAACGCCTGAGAGCTTGGAGAAGGAGTACAGTATCCCAGAAACGTTATCCCGTGAGTGTACTGTGTCAGAGATTTGGAGGTCAGTAAGTCTATGCACCGTTATGCCTCCATACACTGTAACACCTGGACCACAACAACCATCGTGTTCGACAATGTTCCTGCGTGCATTTACGTATTCCTAACTCTCGTCGTATGAGGACACATCCAGATTCATTACTGTATCTGCTCTCATCCGGAATGAGCAAGCTACCCCCGTTGCTCCAATCTCTTCGCACCATGATCAACGTAACACAACATACTTTTCGGCAGGCAAAGACGCCACCACCATGCAGTCACCGAACAACTATGGAGTGGGAGACGGCGTACCTAGCGCTTATATTAAAAGTGATTGCTATCGTACTCCCTGCTTCACGTACGTCCCTCCTTGCCTGCTGCACAATGTAGCTGTCTTCTGCGGCTGTAGTTGTACATCTACATGGATACTCTGCAAATCACATTTACCTGCCTGGCAGAGGCTTCATTGAACCACCTTTACAATTCTCTGTTACTCCAGTCTCGTATAGTGCGCGGAAAGACCAAACCCCTATATCTTTCCGTGCGAGCTCTGATTTCACATATTTTATCTCGGTGATCATTTCTCGCCGTCAACAATATCCACTACTGGCCATTAAAATTGCTACACCAAGAAATGCAGATGATAAACAGGTATTCATTGGACAAATATACTAGAACTCACATGTGATTACATGGTGACGCAGTTCGGGTGCATAGATCCTGAGAAATTAGTACCCAGACCAACCACCTCTGGCCGTAATAACGGCCTTAATACGTCTGGGCATTGAGTCAAACAGAGCTTGGATGACGTGTACAGGTACAGCTGCTCATGCAGCTTCAACAGGATACCACAGTTCTTCAACAGTAGTGACTGGCGTATTGTGAGAGGCCAGTTGCTAGGCCACCATTGGCCAGACGTTTTCAATTGGTGAGAGATCTGGAGAATGTAGTAGCCAGGGCAGCAGTCGAACACTTTCTGTATCCAGAAAGGCCCGTTCAGGACCTGCGACATGCGGTCGTGCATTATCCTGCTGAAATGCAGAGTTTCGCAGGGATCGTATGAGGGTTGAGCCACGGGTCGTAACACATCTCAAATGTAACGTCCACTGTTCAAAGTGCCGTCAATGCAACAAGAGGTGACCGAGACGTGTAACCAGTGGCACCCCATACCATCACGCCAGGTGATACGCCAGTATGGCGATGACGAATACACACTACCAATGTGCGTTCACGGCGATGTCGTCAAACACGGATGCTACCAACAAGATATTGTAAACAGAACCTGGATTCATCCGAAAAAATGACGTTTTGCCATTTGTGTACCCAGGTTCGTCGTTGAGTACACCATTGCAGGCGCTCCTGTCTGTGATGCAGCGTCAAGGGTAATCGCAGCCGTTGTCTCCTAGCTCATAGTCCATGCTGCTGCAAACGTCGTCGAATTGTTTGCGCCGATGGTTGTCGTCTTGCAAACGTCCCAATCTGTTGACTTAGGGTTCGAGACGTGGCTGTACGATCCGTTTCAGCCATGCGGATAAGATGTCTGTCATCTCGACTACTAGTGATACGAGGCCGTTGGGATCCAGCACGGCGTTCCGTATTACCCTCCTGAATCCACCGATTCAATATTGTGCTAACAGTCATTAGACCTCGACCAACGCGAGCAGCAATGTCGCGATACGATAAACCGCAATCGCGATAGGCTACAATCCGACCTTTATCAAAGTCGGAAACGTGATGGAACGCATTTCTCCTCCTTACACGAGGCATCACAACAACGTTTCACCAGGCATCGCCGGTCAACTGTTGTTTGTGTACGAGAAATTGCTTGGAAACTTTCCTCATGTCAGCACGTTGCAGGTGTCGCCACCTGCTCCAATCTTGTGTGAATGCTCTGAAAAGCTAATCATTTGCATATCAGCATACCTCAGCATCTTCTTCCTGTCGGTTAAATTTCGCGTCTGTAGCACGTCATCTTCGTGGTGTAGCAATTTTAATGGCTAGTAGTGTATTTCTGGATTCAGAGGAAACAGTTGGTGATTGGAATTTCGTGAGAATATTCCTGCGAACGAAAATTCTTTTGTTTTAGTGATCTCCATCGCAAATCCTGTAACATTTCAGAGACACTCTCTCCGCTATTTGGGGATAATACAAAATGTGATGCCATTCTTTGAACCTTTTCGATGTACTGCATCAGTCCTACCTGGTAAGGATGCCACACTGCGCCGCAGACGAACGGACAAGCGTAATATAGGCAGTTTCCTTAGTAGACCTGTTACATTTTCTTAATATTCTGCCAATAGAAACCAGTGTTTGTTTAGCCTTCCCCCACAACTTTTTCTATGCGTTCCTTCCAATTTCAGTTGTTCGTAATTCCTAGGTACTTAGTAGAATTTACGGTCTTTAGATTTCACTGATTTATTGTGTAACGGAACTTCAACGGATTCCTTTTAGCACTCATGTGGATGGCCTCACACTTTTCGTTATTTAGGGTCAAATGCCAATTTTCGCAACTTACAGATATCTTTTCTAATTTTTTTTTACAATTTGTTTTAATCTTCTGATGATTTTAAAGGACGGTAAATGATAGCACCATCTGCAAACAATGTAAGAGGACTACTCAGATTGTCTCCTACGCCGTTAATATAAATCAGGAACAATAGACAGCCCATAACACTGCCTATGGGAACGCCAGAAACTACTTCTGTTGTACTCCATGACTTTCCGTCAATAACTACGAACTGTGACCTCTCTGACAGGAAATCACGAATCTAGTTACATATCTGAGACGATATTACATAAGCAAGCAATTTCACTACAAGCCGCTTGTGTGCTACTGTATCAAAAGACTTCGGCAAATCCAGAGACACGGAATAAATTTGAAATCCATTGTCAATAGCACTCAGCATTTCGTGCGAGTGAAGAGGTGGTTGTATCTCTCAAGAATGATCTTTTCTAACTCCGTGTTGACTGTGTTATAATGGATCGTTATCTTCGAGTTAATTTATGATGTTCGAACGCAATATATGTTGCAAAATCCTACTGCATATCGACCTTAATGATATGGGCCTGTAACTTAGTGGATTACTCCTACTATCTTTCTTCAATACTGGTATGACCTTTGCAATTTTCCAGTCGTTGGGTACGGATCTTTCGTCGAGTGAACGGTTGTATATGATTGTTAAGTATGGAGTTAATGCATCAGCAAACTCCGAAATGAACGTAATTGGTATACAGTCTGAACCGGAAGACTTGCTTTTTTTTTTTTTTTTTTTTTTTTTCAAGCGATTTAGGTAGCTTCACTACTCAGAGGATATCTACTTCCACGTTACTGATGTTGGCAGCTGTTCTTGATTCGAGTTCAGGTATATTTGCTTCGTCTTCTTTGGTGAAGGAATTTCGGAAGGCTGTGTTTAGTAACCCTGCTTTTGCAGCACTGTCTTCGACAGTATGATCGTAGACCACCAGCTCCTCTCCTTTTGGGCAGTGCGTACTGTTGGGAATGCTGTCTACGAACAGGAAACAGTGCTGTGATCAACACCAAACTTCTGGACTACACTCTCCACACTTCATCCTTCTCCCAGTTTCCCGATGATTCTTCCCTTGTGAAGCCATCCACATGTTAAACATTACGGGCAGGTTAAATATGTTTGCCCACCTGGGGCTCGAACTCTGGACCTTTGCCTTTCGCGTGCAAGTGTTCTAGTGAGTGAGCTACCCCTGTACAAATTGCGAGCCGTCCTCAGTGAGCCGCGCGCAGCTCGTGCTCGTTCCGTTTCTCCTTTTACATCTTGTTTCTAAGGTGCTGCCACCTCGTTATGTTAATTTTCAGGTACTGGTGTCACTGAGTTGTTGCCTTGCTTGCCCGTGAGCGGCAGCAGCAGCGCTTACCGTTACCGGCCTGCCGTATTATCTTTGTTGGACTGCTATTACTTCCAGGTCGTTGTGTGTTGTGAGTTAATTCGGACGTGGCTGTGTCTGAGTTGGCACGCGGCACAAGTTCAGTCGGGGCGTGGCACCAGTGAGGTCCGGACTGCCATGGCTCGTCCATCGGTTGCCGACACACATGATTCGAGTGGGGACGACTTTGGTTGGTCGTCGGTCGGTCGTCTTGCCGGACGACGTGTATATCGCTGGCGATTGTTTATGGGTTGGCTGTTTGTGCCGACTCGTGATTCGTCACTGTTATTGTACAGTCACTGCCGGCAGCATTGTCTAGTTCTTCGTGCAAGTGTTCGTGAAACTGTGTGTAGTTAGTGTTATTTAAATGTTCTCGCCGTACTGGCTCTGAGCGGTCGGTCGGGTGACGTGGATCAGTGAGGAATTCTCGGCGGGGCGTAGTTTGGCCGGGCCCCGCTGGCGGTCTCCACGCGCTGTCGGAGAGTGTGGCGCTGTTCCCATTGCTACGAGGCTCGTGGCTCACCGACGCAGTGAGTGATGATTTAATTCCGAAGCCAGTCTGTTCACATTGTGTCGTTGGTTTTCATTGTTGGCTGTTGCCATATTTTTATCAACAGCTAGTACTCGAATTGGTGAAAGTTCGGCCACCATCCGGTGGAGTTTAACTGTATTTTGGTTATTTGAAGACAAAGTCCACAATCGGAATTTTCTGCCTTGAAGCCGTTAGCATTCCGGTTACCTGCCCTGGCCGCTGACGTAAAATTCAGGCAGTGTCTTTTCCTCACCGTGTTGTAGCTGTCCAACACGTTTGTGTAGTTTTGACAGCTTATACATACTTGGTTGTGGGCGGCTACGCTTTTGCGTTTTGGCACTGGAGTTCCTTGTGTACTGGTCGGGTGGAAAGCAAATCGTCTTATCGGTGGGTCTGTTTACTGTCTCTTGGTTGGGTTGCCGGCGGATCCGATATAGTTGGGCTGACTGTCTGTTCCTCCTAAGCGAACGTGAATATTTCAAGTGCAGACCAACCCCCAGAAACTTCTGAGCGCCACTGGCTGTACTGCCTTTTCTTATTGGTGTTTGATTGTGTATTTTAATGGCTCGTAGCCGATGGTGTGAATTTATATGCTTTTAGTTGGTATAGCGTCCCCAGTGCCATATTTTTATCATGTAGCCGTAAAATAATAATTTCTCTGTGTAGGTTTAGATTGCAAAGAAATAATTTATGACAAAATGATCTGAAGAGACGACAAGATACGCTCTTTTGTTAATTTTTTAGTCGACTTCACTTCTTCTCTTGTCTTTATTGTGTATCGACGGACATCTTTCGAGTGCTGGCAAATGTAAGCATATTTG
This sequence comes from Schistocerca piceifrons, assembly GCF_021461385.2. Taxonomy (NCBI): domain Eukaryota; kingdom Metazoa; phylum Arthropoda; class Insecta; order Orthoptera; family Acrididae; genus Schistocerca; species Schistocerca piceifrons. Next base: position 562,180,139 of record NC_060143.1, read on the forward strand.
TATGAGTTAAGCATACAATATACTGATTTAATATTATTGTGCACTTTTAATTTGTAAGAGGTGATCCCGATTTAATGTCCGCCTTCCTTGAATTAACCTGCATTCAAGTAATTTACAGTTCAACAATCGCAGCGGCCGATGCAGCCAACGACGCCATTACGTGGCGATATTAACTTATGAAAAATTAGCGGAAGCGGAAAACTCGCCCGCTATTAGCATAATATTAATTTTTCTCCACTGTCGCCCGACGTTGCAGAAATACGTAGCTGTAAGATTCTTATTTTCAGTACCATAGCCGAGAGCCAGAGCCAGGACTCCGACTACAATAAAATGGTTAACGGAGGTAAGAAAATACTCTCGCGCGTGTGTGGGCCGCAATTGTAATGAATAACTAAAGATCTTTTGCTTTAAAGTGAACTGACTAGCCGAGGAAATTAATATCAAAAGTTTATTACATTGTTCAGCTTGTATGCTCATGTTTTAAGATGCAGCGAGTCTAACATTCATTAACGTAACAAATAATTTGAGATTAATATTGTTAAAAAGGAGAACTTCAGGAAAGCATTTAATCGTAAAATCAAAGTTAAATGGAATATCATTTTGATTAAGGCACACCACGTAAGTCGGCAACAATCAAATAATAACAATAATAATATATTAAATTACGACGGCCGACGGACGCGAGATGTTGCCTGTTGTGGGTATTCCCGTGAGCAACAGCTAGTACTCGAGTTGGTGAAAGTTCGGCCACCATCCGGTGGAGTTTAACTGTATTTTGGTTATTTGAAGACAAAGTCCACAATCGGAATTTTCTGCCTTGAAGCCGTTAGCGTTCCGGTTACCTGCCCTGGCCGCTGACGTAAAATTCAGGCAGTGTCTTTTCCTCACCGTGTTGTAGCTGTCCAACACGTTTGTGTAGTTTTGACAGCTTATGCATACTTGGTTGTGGGCGACTACGCCTTTTGCGTTTTGGCACTGGAGTTCCTTGTGTACTGGTCCGGTGGAAAGCAAATCGTCTTATCGGTGGGTCCGTTGACTGTCTCTTGGTTGGGTTGCCGGCGGATTCGATATAGTTGGGCTGACTGCCTGTTCCCCCTAAGCGGACGTGAATATTTCAAGTGCAGACCGACCCCCAGAAACTTCTGAGCGCCACTGGCTGTACTGCCTTTTCTTATTGGTGTTTGGTTGTGTATTTTAATGGCTCGTAGCCGATGATTTGAATTTATACGCTTTTAGTTGGGTTGTTAATAATGGGCATTCAGCAGTCTTATTGTATTGTATTGTATGTTATCCGGGGACCTAGAAACGACGGAGAGACTCCGTCCCCGCCGCAGCCGCAGTGGTCCACAACCCCACGACGACTACCGCAGTCCACTTCACCCCTCAGCCGCCCCACACTGAACCCAGGGTTATTGCGCAGTTCGGCCCCCGGTGAACCCCCAAGGGAACGTCTCACACCAGACCAGTGTAACCCCTATGTTTGCGTTGTAGAGTAATGGTGGTGTACGCGTACGTGGAGAACTTGTTTGCACAGCAATCGCCGACATAGTGTAACTGAGGCGGAATAAGGGGAACCAGCCGGCATTCGCCGAGGCAGATGGAAAACCGCCTAGAAACCATCCACAGACTGGCCGGTTCACCGGACCTCGACACAAATCCGCCGGGCGGATTCGTGCCGGGCACTAGGCGCTCCTTCCCACTCCGGAAAGCCGTGCGTTACACCGCACCCCCAACCGGGCGGTCTCAGTAGTTTTAAAACTGAAAGTTCCTTATCTGTCAAGTTTTGCACTGTTTGGGCCTTCAGCCTCATTTAAAATATTTTTCTGGATAAAGCTTTGGGCCTTCTGCCCTTAAAAAATTTATTGTAGTTGTGTATTAAATCATGGGCCTTCAGCCGTTTTAAAATTAAAATTCCTTACTTGTCAAGTCTTAGAATGTGTGGGCCTTCAGCCTCATCTGAAATATTATTTAAGGATAAAATCTTGCTCTTTCTGTCTTTTGAATATTTATTGTGGTTGTTTTTTAAATCATGAGCCTTCAGCCGTTTTAAAAATTAAAGAGGTTGTGCCCTTAAGCCACAAGATTGTGTGAGATATTCAGTCGATAGTTAAGCTCGGAAATTTGCGCTGTGATGTTTGGGCAACTAAATAGAGTTACATGTGTTCGACAGCCGCTCATTTTTGGCCCCTTCCGACAATTCCAACTACCTGCCCTGTTCTGCGGATTTAACCAGGCGTTCCACTCACAATTTTATTTCTGACAGGGCCTTACCTCCTACTTTCTGGATAAGGTCCTGACTTCGAGTCACGTTGTGGTACACTGTTCTAATCTGCCAGGAAGTTTCATATCAGCCCCCGCTCTGCTGCAGAGTGAAAATTTATTCTGTAACCATCCCGATGTTGTCTCCCGGCCATGTGGTTGACACAGTCTGTCTCTTCCCTCACGGTGACCTCAAGCCTTGTGACATCCAGGTTCCGCTGCACGACTGAGAGACCTCTGGCAACATGCTCCCGCACTGTTATTGATTTCAACCGAGTAGTTAACATGTAGTGTTATGTTATCTAACTCGTCCTTAAGTTTTGAGAAGCGCTGTATCCGCACGCTAAGCGTGCAGCAGAGTGCGTTGTCGTTCGCCAGCATCTCATCCCACGTCGCAGCACTATTTTTAAATTCCATCCCGGCGCCACTTGGCACGCCCCCCGCCCCCGGCGCTGTATAAATCCAGAGGACCCTGGCGCCGTTCGCCCCCTCTGTTATCGCTCCTTTCTTCGGCCTCCATTTGTGTGCGTATGCGTGTGTGTCTATCTCCGTCTCTTTCCACATACGCATCCTCAGCGCAGTTGAGAGCATATGTGGGCTGCGCAGCCGGCTCGGCGTTTATATTGAGCCGCTAACAGCCGCACCATAAAGCTTCCATTAAGTGGTGGGGGACCGCGGGGGCAGGAGAGAGGTGTGACCGACCTCGTGTGTTTAACGCTGTGCTGCTTTTAAAAGCGCCGTATATTTCTGGTCTCGCAGCTTCTCGTCATCCCCGCCATAAATGGGGTTTAAATGTCACACACGAACAAACATTCCCTCCCCTAATTTCACTGTTACCTCTCAACGAAATAGCCATTTACTTCGCACAAGTTGTGGAACGTATAAGCAGATAACAAAATCCTTTGCTTTTGTAATAGGCTTTTTGTATGCCAATCTTAGCACTTTTCCGAAGCCATTTCAGCTTCTACAAACAGCTGTACGGACAAGAATAGGTTTACAAATGAAATTTTGCTGAGTTATAAACCAGCTACACCACTGGCCATTAAAATTGCTATACCACGAAGATGATGTCCTACAGACGCGAAATTTAACCGACAGGAAGAAGATGCTCTGATATGCAAATGATTAGCTTTTCAGAGCATTCACACAAGGTTGGCGCCGGTGGCGACACCTACAACGTGCTGACATGAGGAAAGTTTCCAACCGATTTCACATACACAAACAGCAGCTGACCGGCGTTGCCTGGTGAAACGTTGTTGTGATGCCTCATATAAAGAGGAAAAATGCGTACCATCACGTTTCCGACTTTGATAAAGGTCGGATTGTAGCCGATTGCGATTGCGGTCTGTCGTATCCCGACATTGCTGCTCGCGTTTGTCGAGATCCAATGACTGTTAGCAGAATATGGAATCGGTGGGTTCAGGAGGGTAATACGGAACGCCGTGCTGGATCCCAACGGCCTCGTAACACTAGCAGTCGAGATGACAGGCATTTTATCCGCATGACTGTAATGGATCGCGTAGCCACGTCTCCATCCCTAAGTCAACAGACTGGGACGTTTGCAAGACAACAACCATCTGCACGAACAGTTCGCGACCTTTGCAGCAGCATGGTTCAGCTCGGAGACCATGGCTGCGGTTACCCTTGACGCTGCATCACAGACAGGAGCGCCTGTAATCATGTACTCAACGACGAACCTGGGTGCACGAATGGCAAAACGTTATTTTTTTCGGATGAATCCAGGTTCTGTTTACAGCATCATGATGGTCGCAACCGTGTTTGGCGACATCGCGGTGAACGCACATTGGAAGCGTGTATTCGTCATCACCATACTGGCGTATCACCCGGCGTGATGGTATGGGGTGCCATTGGTTACACGTCTCGGTCACCTCTTGTTGCATTGGCGGCACTTTGAAAAGTGGACGTTACATTTCAGATGTGTTACGACCCGTGCCTCTACTCTTCATACGATCCCTGCGAAACCCTACATTTCAGCCGGATAATGCACGGCCGCAAGTTGCAGGTCCTGTACGGGCCTTTCTGGATACAGAAAATGTCCGACTGGTGCCCTGGCCAGCACATTCTCCAGATCTCTCACCAACTGAATACGTCTGGTCAATGGTGGACGAGCAACTGGCTCGTCACCATACGCCAGTCACTACTCTTGATGAACTGTGGTATCGTGTTGAAGCTGCATGGGCAGCTGTACCTGTACACGCCATCCAAGCTCTGTTTGACTCAATGCCCAGGCGTATCAAGGCCGTTATTACGACCAGAGGTTGTTGTTCTGGGTACTGATTTCTCATGAGCTATGCACCCAAATTGCGTGAAAGTATAATCACATGTCAGTCCTAGTATATTTGTCCAATGAATACCTATGTTATCATCTGCATTTCTTCTTGGTGTAGCAATTTTAATGGCCAGTAGTGTAATATTTCCTAGTCAATATTCAGAAACAATTTTGAAACGATTCAGTATAGGTTAACAAATTTAATCATTGCTGCAGATAAAGGACGAAAATCATTGAAATGTATTAAAAAATGTAAATTATCTACAAACTACGGCGTGCACATACATTATTCATCACGTTAACGTCAGTAGGGGTATTCTAATATCTGCCATCATTGGAAATGATGTGCATCAGACAAATAGCGAAATACTACATGAGCCGCTGAAGTGTCGGAACGTCGATGCTGTCGGTGACTTCCTGAATGGCTGTTTTCTGCTCGGCAGTGGTTTGGGATTATTGCTGTACACCTTGTCTTTAATATAGCCTCACAAAAAGGAGTCGCACTTGCTTAGATACGGAGATCACGGCGGTCAATCGAGGCCCATGCTAGTGGCCTCTGGGTATCCCAGGGCCAGAATGTGGTCCCTAAAGTGCTCCTCCCTAACATCAAACACTCTCCTGCTTCGACGGAGTGGAGCTTCGTCTTGCATAAACCACATCTCGTCGAAATCAGGATCACTTTGGATAATGGAGATGAAAACATGTTACAAAACCTTCACGTACCCTTCGGTACCCACTGTGCCATCCAGGAATATCGCACCGATTATTCCGTGACTGGACACTGCACACCACACAGTCATCCGTTGAGGGTAAAGAGACTTCTCGATCGCCAAATGCGGATTCTCAGTGCCCCAAATGCGAGAAATTTGCTTATTGATGAACTCATCCAAATGAAAGTGCGCTTCGTCGCTAAACCAATACATACATAAGCATACTACTTTCCATCACGTCTCGCAGCCAACCGTGCAGTTTGAACGTCCTAACACAAACCGTTCAGAAGATATGACCATTTTATTTCATATGGTCCAATAACTGTCACCCTTTACGCAGATAATACATTAATTTTATCTGAAGAAACTGACAGTGGAATAGCCACCTTCCCCAGAAAATGGATAACTTATCCATAAATATCACATTTACAACAGGGCACGAACAACGCAACAAAATATACTTTCTCCGTATCAAACCTACGAAAACTGGACCACTGCGCTCCTTCAGAACTTCCAGTAAAAGACAACAACAGACTGCATGTTGTAGAATAGCTCTTGCATTGTAAGATGCACAAGAAACATGTGCATAGAGAGCGTAATAAAATATCCACTAGCGAAAACGAACATGACATCTGACCTGAAAACAATAAGGAAAAATAACAAAAGACAATTCTTACGATCCCGCTTTAGTGGACAAAATTTATACTGAAAACATAACATGTCACTAAAATAAGGCACCATTACCCTAGCAAAGGGACATGATAACAAAACTCCTCAGTCTACTAGAGGAAAATTTAAGATGAAATAGAACTTGCTCTCCGGAGATGCTAAGCCTAAGATTCATCCTAAAAGCTAGATTAAAGAAAGGCGAACCTACGTTTTTATCATTTGCAGATTTAGACACAGCTTTTGAAAGTGTTGAATGGAACACATCTTTAAAATTCTTAAGATAACAGGATACGCACCTGCATAACTTGTAACGAAACCTGACTGCAGCTATAATAATCAAAAGATATGAAAGGAAAGCAGCAGAGAAGGATGTAACACAGGTTTGTAGCCAATCACGGATGTTATTCAATTTTACACTGAGCAAGCAGTAAGCCTAACCACAGAAATATTTGGAAAGGGAATGAAAGTGCAGCATAAGAAAGACGCAGTGGTGTTGCGCAGCACCGCAATACCTATATTCATTCTCGAATAATTATCTTATTTTCTTCGTTATATTCGTCTACATGAAATAATTCCTTGTATTTGTGTCTTGCTACTTTAAAGCCAACTTCTGTTTGAGACCAACTGATCTTCATGTCAGTCGGTATATTCAAAGTACTGAGATGGTCGTTTCTTCTTCGTGTGCTCGCAGTCACTTTCTTCCCATCTACTCTTACCAGTACGTCGGTTGCCAGAGTAACCGCAGCGCAGACATTTGAAACATGCTCTCGTTGTGCTACCCACAGTTCTACAGAAAATGTCATTCAGTTGGTATGGACAAATTGCCTGAATGGATCATACAACCATCAACAAACCAACAATCTAGTATGAAGTTTATGACTTGCTGTAACTTCTTTCTGCACGTTCTGCTTGGAAGACATGGAAAGGATTATAACTTTATATTCCCTTACGGTGGTATAAATAAATTTCTGGTCTTCTTTTGAAGTTTCAGAGTTCCTGATTACAACTGACTGTGTGTGTGTGTGTGTGTGTGTGTGTGTGTGTGTGTGCGAATACACGTTAACAAATTATTTGCCTTCAAGCCATTCTGACTTAACAGAGCTACCTCTTCACCTAGTCTACTTCTTTTCATTAGGATTCCTGCAAATGATAGAGCCACTCAAAGTAACAGAATTCAGATTTGACACCGAGCTAGTGCGAAGCCGAGAAGTCGGATTCCATTCGGGAGGACAGCGTTTAAAAGCCCCTTCACATTATTTTGATGTAGGTTTCCAGCAGTTTGTCATAATCGCTTAAAGCGAATACCCAGACTGTTCCATTAACAGTATTGAATTCCCCTACCACTCCAAAGTGTGCTCCATCTCTAATGACACTGTCGTCGACGTGACTTTAAATCCTGACTTCCCTTCCTTCTTCAGCATTGATAAATTTGAGTCTTCTGTTGGGTGAAGTATTTCAACATATTTGTCGTTTATTTAAACGTACGCTAAATGTCGACCCAAATCTGTTTTATTTATCTTTTGAAGTTTTGACTGTTTTCTGAAACTGAGACATCTACCACTCTCAGATCTCTTACTTCTTGGCTGGAAGTTCCACTCGTCCCCTTTCCTCAGATTCGTACCAATTCTTTCATTACATTTTATTTTCGGTATCATCCTCCATGGCATAGACATCTCTCACGGTGAGCATTTATCCAGATTATAATATTTCCTGCAGTGACTACGACGATGTTTCACACTAATTCGGATAACTCGACGATGTTTGTAGAAGGAAATGTAGCTTTCTGGTTACTCTGCTCTGCTCAAACCAGGTCATTAAGCATAATGGATCCCTAAAAGAAGAAAATTGGATAATAAATCTAAATATAAAAATCTATTCGCTGCTTCACTGTCAATAATAATACAAGACAAACCGCAGTAGCTTAAATGTCATACGATGCGGGACAAAGAAATATTGCGAATGCATAACGAAAGCCTGCGCTAAAAAGGCTGGCATTGAACTCAAATCTCTTATGAAAACCATGCAGTGCGATGTTTCAGATGGGTTTCTTCATGCGAAGATACTGAAATTAAACAGTTGTTAGTGCTGTATGTAAGCTAAACCTCATCCTCACATCACAATTACACAGCCTGTTCATTCACACATGTGAAGGGAGTTTCATTCAGATAGCGAAACACATTATACCCTATAAAGACAGTGTCGCTTGAGACTACAGTGAAGTAGATGGAGCCAATATCCGTCGAAATTAATGTTTCGTAAAGAAGTGCCTGAGATAAAAAATCGCAGTGTGCGTCATTTAACGTTTTTCGTAATCAGCGCATTTTGATTTTATAAAAAAAAAGTATTTTCATTACTAACTGTTGCTTGATGTAGACGTGTGTCCTCTCTGAGCCCCTCAGTAATGGATCATCTTTATGTAATTTCCTGAGCAAAAGTGTAATTAAAAATGCTGGTCTTTATTTACGAGAAAATTTTAATTATCAAATACAGACGATTTCGTAACGTGCTCCTTATTAATATATTATGTCGCCGTAGGCTACTGCTCTATCAGGAGATTTCATGTAAAACTGTAACATTATAGCATACTAATAAACCAACGGATAATTTCTTTGGAACCCCACAGTGATATTTAATAGCGTCATTGGCGCAGCCTGGGTTTCTTAGGTAATCCGAGGGGCGTTATGGCTCTGGAAATTTACTGGAGGCGTTGGAGGTATTAACTGTTAGACACGGTTTTAAAACGATACATAATAGTACGACCGATTCAGAAAACGAGAGCTTTCTACACTCATAAAGAACATCCATATAATTATGTAGCACATTTGACCCTGAAAGGCAGGTACATTAACATTTCTTTTAGAAAAATAAAAGTATTATATATAACTGGAATCAGTGAGGGTGTAATAAACGCACTTAGCAGCTTCAGCTCTGCTCTTAAAGAATATAATTTGTAAATGGTACATCTGTCATTAAAGGGTGCGAACTTCCAAATTCAGGAATTAACAGAACCATATATGAACAAGTCATTCCGTCGTTATTTGGAACTGTAAGTGCTGAGTATTTAAGCGTGGAGAGGTAAAAGAAGAGAAAAGGAAGGGGATGTCATAACACACTATTGGCCCAGAAACCTCAAGAGGTTCTTCAGTTCTTTACTGAGTCAGACAGATAAATGAAAAACAGTCGCTCCATTGCTGATAGGGTGTGAATAGATACAGCGGCCACTCTTTTGTTGTATTTTTCCTTGATTTGTTTCTCTAACACAGGGGGGTGTTTCGGGCGTCCAGATGCTATTAAGGTTCTTATTTCCAAGACATCGACGTTGTAAAAAAAGTCGATTTTTTAAATGTTGGGTGATGCATTCAATCAAGCTAATTTTAAGACAATCTGAAAGTCGTATGCCGAAATTATTCTACATATCTGGCGTCTTCGTTTAATCCAATGGGGGAAAGCTTGCTATATTCGCTACTGGTACGGGTGAATGTTATTGCAAGAGGTGGCTATTGAGAGGGCGTAAATAGATTCCCGGTTCGCTCCTTGCAAGTTTTCCTCGGACGGATGGTAGGCGTAGTGAAAGAAGATTCAGAATTATTCATTTCCATAAAAATACAGGTAACGTCTTGACTCTTGGTTGGCATCGCCTGTCAATGCCCGCTGAGGAACGGCGTCTTAACACTTTGCCGTCCGCCCGTCTCGAACAAATTTATTCAAGTGGCGCCAGCAGCGGTAGGTCGGATTCCTTGGCTTGTCGCCGGCCGCTTGTCACCTTCCCGTTGATGCCAGGCTTCAAACACATTGACTTTTGCTAGGTCGAATTCCTTGGCTTGTCGCCGGCCGCTTGTCACCTTTCCGTTGATGCCAGGCTTCAAACATATTGACTTTTGCTAGGTCGAATTCCTTGGCTTGTCGCCGGCCGCTTGTCACCTTTTCGTTGATGCCAGGCTTCAAACACATTGACTTTTGCTAGGTCGGATTCCTTGGCTTGTCGCCGGCCGCTTCTCACCTTTCCGTTGATGCCAGGCTTCAAACACATTGACTTTTGCTAGGTCGGATTCCTTGGCTTGTCGCCGGCCGCTTGTCACCTTTCCGTTGATGCCAGGCTTCAAACACATTGACTTTTGCTAGGTCGGATTCCTTGGCTTGTCGCCGGCCGCTTGTCACCTTTCCGTTGATACCAGGCTTCAAACACATTGACTTTTGCTAGGTCGAATTCCTTGGCTTGTCGCCGGCCGCTTGTCACCTTTCCGTTGATACCAGGCTTCAAACACATTGACTTTTGCTAGATCGAATTCCTTGGCTTGTCGCCGGCCGCTTGTCACCTTTCCGTTGATGCCAGGCTTCAAACACATTGACTTTTGCTAGGTCGGATTCCTTGGCTTGTCGCCGGCCGCTTGTCACCTTTCCGTTGATGCCAGGCTTCAAACACATTGACTTTTGCGCGCTTTCATTTTTACGGAAATCCTCTATTTTGCCGAATCGTTCCACAAACTCGAATTTTGTTTTCAAGTTACTTCTCTGCAAGTTCTACACTGTTATAATAATTATCCATGTAGAGGTGATGCCACTTTCCATAAGAAGGTGTCAATAGTTCTGTCACTGTTTCTGCTAAAAGTTGTCCAGCGCTGGAATATATCTTGAATGAGGAACTATATGCCGTACTCGAATCACACAGCATCCGAATGAGTATGCCACATTTCGTAATCTTCGACGGATTGTAAACTTTAAAATTTAACTGCCCACACCACGGTATCATTTCTTAATCAGTTGAGAAGTTTTGACTTAGATTAAACGTCTCTTTAAACTTTTTGGAAAAATAATCAATTACGAATTGCATTTTGAAAAGCCGGTCGGCATTACCCGATTTATTGTTGCTGTCGGAAAAATGTAAAAATAATAATATTTGTCTGAATCGGTTGCGGGACATCGTTTTGCGAAATTCGGCGTGTCTATCAACGGATTCGTTGACCAGTAATCATCGATCCTAGCTTGTTTTTTTAATTTTTTTTTTTACAATTCCCATAAGGAGGAAGCACAAACCATTTTATGAGTTCGGGTCCCGTAACGTCGACAAATTTGGGATTTTTTTTTTAAATCCAGTTTCCTTCTATTGCAATTTTGACTGTAATACTTGTTGGTTTCGTTGTTTATATATTCAAATAGATTGTTCCCAATATATAAGTCTACGATATCCACGACGCTCTGTGTATCTTTGAGAAATATGTGTGGACCCGGAGATCGTTCAAATTTATTATTGGTCCTTAGTAAATCATAGTTTGTCTTCTTCGTCTGATTCATCCGAATCAGATGGCAACCGTAGCGTTCTCGGAATTCTTCTTCGACGTATTTCACTATCTTCCGACGATTCTGCATCACTTTCATTTTTTTTTTATATCCAGTGTCTTCTTTCCAATCGGCCAAGCCGTCCGGAACGTCAGACAAGACGTCCGCGCATTCTTCGTAAATAATCGTATAGTCCATGATGAAAGTGCACAAGTACTTATAAAAACCAAAAACTTGTTGGCGTGTGTAACTTATTGGTACCTAGATAAAAGACCAACAGAATGAAAAAGATATTAAAGTACTGTCGCTGGCCACTGCGCGATACTATGGTCACGACACCACTGTGGTGTCGCCGGTCGTTGACTGCTATTTCGCGCACAACACCACTGTGGTGTCACAGGACGGCAAAGTGTTAAGCTTCCTTTAGCCCGCTCAAGGCAGCTTTTACCGGACACTTCGTTCCAGCTGGCTGCACTTGGGGTTCGCCGCTTGCGGTGACCCATGCAGGCGCCGGCTGTACCGCGACGCCGTGGCAGTCAGCGACCGCGGCACGTGTACAGAACTTACAAACTCCGACTAGGGAGGTGCTCTGTCCCCTCTCGCTCACCACCCTTCTTCGTCATCATCTGTCGTACCGCGATGACGGTAGCCATGTACCCGTAAGTTCGACGAAATTGGCCTGCCGTCCAGGTATGCTCTATTCAGTCGAAATGTCAGGAATGCTGGTGTCCTGATACTGGTGAGAAGGAGAATCTCCAGGTTCTACCATCCGCGTCAGAGGCAGGCTATGCCCGCGAAAGACAAAGATCTCGAGTTCAAGTCTCCCTCCAGCACACAGTTTTAATTTGACAGGAAGTTTCATATCAGCGCACATTCCGCTCCAGGGAGAAAATTTCATTCTGGAAACATCCGCTAGAGTGTGGCTAAGCCAGGTCTCCGCAATATCCTTTCTTCCACGAGTGCTAGTTCTGCAAGGGCTGCAGGAGAGCTTCTGCGGGAAGTTTGGAAGGCCGGAGACGAGGTACTGGAGGAATTAAAGCTGTGAGGACGTGTCGTGAGTCGTGCTTGGATAGCTCAGATGGAAGAGCACTTGTCCGTGAACGCCAAAGGTCCCGAATTCGAGTCCCGCTCCGGCGCACAGTTTTAATTTGCCAGGAAGTTTCATATCAGCGCACACTCCGCTGCAGAGTGAAAATTTCATTCTACAGATTATGGCGTTAAACGCTGTGACTGGTGATTATGGCGAGGTAGTCATCTCTCCGAGTACTGGCTGCTGTTGTCCGTAGCGTGCAGGAAATCTGCAACAGACTTGTACCAGACGTCACTTCGCTGCAATCAGGAAATCGAGTGCGGGCGTCACGTACACCATCTATCCTTCTGACTGACTGCCTTACGATCTAAACTGCTGGGGTATTTATGGAGCCAAGCAGCGGCTAATATTTACCCAACGTTATTCGTCATAACTGCATTGTGGTGCTTCTTAACTGGTACCGTTTGCGGTGTCCACCTTAGCCTTTCTTTCGTCACGTAGTGAAGGTCACGGACACTAGTCGGCAGCTCTGGCCGACTACATTCTGCTGACGTCTGCTGCCTGGCTCCCCAGAAAGGCAGATGTTGGGCTTTGCACTGACCCACTCTCGTTGGCGAAATTCTTTCACTACGGCCGCCTCATGTCGACATTGCCGCAGAGTAGCGTCATAGCTTCGCTCTGGGACGTCGAAAATTTTATCCATTTTACTGCCCTATAGTGTTCGGAAATTTGTGGTAAGTTCCCATGCGACCAAACTGTTGAGGTCATCGGTCCCTAGGCTTACACACTAGATAATCTAACTTAAACTGACTTACGATAAGGACAACACACATACCCATGCCCGAGGGAGGACTCGAACCTCCGACGGGGGGAGCAGCGCATACCGTGGCGCCTCAGACCGCGCGGCTGCCCTATAGAAGGCTGGTATTCCACAGTCATATTCATATCCCGCTTTTGAACAGTTCTGTTAGGATTTGCACTTTAACCGTCACAGTGTTTGTGTTGTGTAGATGGTAAAGTACCTACAAATGCGGTATAGAGAAACCGCTGAGGCTGTGTAATGTACCGCATCCGAACAGGTACAAATCTTGTACTGTAGTGACTTGCAGAGTGTGAGCAACCTACAGTAGAGACTAAGAAGCGCGATTGGAGTTGGCGGCCATTTCCTAGTACAGATCCAACTTTTGACAATCAGTGTCACATGAATAAGTACCTGAGACTTTTTTTTCCCAACCGGTAAATTCTGAAGACTTTACACGCTTGTCAGTTTAATATCCCCGCCTGTCGACATCCGTACTGACGCAGATGAGCTGGCGAGGTTATCGCACCGCAGTAGTACTGTACACATGGAGGGCCCGTGTGAAGCGTGGCATGGGCTGAGCCACTGACCGAGCTGTTTACCAGCCCAAGGCAGTCGGCCTGACTGGGCTATTTTAAAGCTAATTTCAGTGCCCGCGGATGAAGCCTTCACGTCTTCCGCTCTGGTAGCTGCATGATCAAGGCGGGGGGATTGGTAAGCAATGAGGCCTGTGTTCGATTCCCGGTCGTGTCGGAAATTTTATCCTCTTGGGGGCTGGGTTACGTTTGTGTCGTCGTAATGTATAGGACACTCTCGGCATGGCTGTATAGACAAGTCCCAAAGGCCAGCTAAAAAACAACAGGAAGTCTTCACCTCACTCAGTGCCCGGTTTCGTCTGATTAGATATCATTAGCTCGCTCTGGTCGCGATCGTGTTTTCCACCGTGCTCGATCTCTACGCAATGTTTCGGATTCTCTGGCACCCCGTAAACTGACTCAAACGCAGAATTTCGTTCTCTCTTCAGGCGTTCAGCTCATGGCTTGTTGTCGAGCCAACGTTGGATAGTATAGTTTACCTTCTCGTCGACAGTGACTAGTCTCAACTTTGTCACGCCATGTACGGATACTAAAATCAATAAAGCAGAGCTGCTGTCCACTTGTGGTACAAAAGGAAAATAGTTACTTCAGAAACCTCACCTTTCAAAGCCTTATATTTCGAAAAGAAAACTAAGAAAAATTTCTTTGTCAGTTAAAGATGAGATACGGAAAAATTTTCCAAGGCAAATCCTGTTCTATCCATGACAAAGCTCTAATCAGCGAACAGTTCTGATCCCTCCACAGTGCCTTACTAAGTGGTTTAATTGGAATGATGCTAATGACATGGAGATGGATTTCTGAACTGATACCGGTACTTATTTTTCAAAATGTTCAAACGTGTGTGAAATCTTATGGGACTTAACTGCTAAGGTCATCAGTCCCTAAGCTTACACACTACTTAACCTAAATTATCTTAAGGACAAACACACACAACCATGCCCGAGGGAGGACTCGAACCTCCGCCGGAACCAGCCGCACAGCCCATAACTGCAGCGCCTCAGACCGCTCGGCTAATCCTGCGCGGCCTACTTATTTTTCAGGAGTTCCCATCGCAGTGTACGTATTAGAGCTAGCCTTAAATGCTAGAGTGTGGTTTCCGATAAATGTCTGAAACACAGCAAGAACTCAGTTGGAGAAGAAGGAGATAAAAGGTATGCTATGGTAGAGCGAGGGACATACACACAGTAAGTTTCGTTACTGTTTTCGTAAGATAACATGGTACATCAGGTGACACAAACGATCACCATATCAATTTACACACGTTGGTGGATCGACGAAGAAAGGGGGGATCAGAGCAGGAGGAATAATGTTTGCGCAGAGCACCGAAGAAGCGAGAGTAAGGCCCGATGTTCTTCGAATACACAATGGAAGATGGACGTGTACAGACAATGTGGTAGCCAATGAAATTGCTTGCTCTAGTCCTGTATGAATGGGAACGTGTGACTAGTGTGTCCGTCATCCACGAACGCCTATAGACCCTATATGGTGAAGAGGATATGTATCGTCAAATGGTTGGACACCGGTGTTACGGTTCAGAGAAGGAAGGTCGAGTATGGAAGATGAAGGTGTAAGTGGGCGTCCCATTGCTTCAGAACATGACATGATGTTGTCGGACAGACGCCTAACGGCGTCATACTAGGCGTCCACAGAGCTTATTGTCCGTGCTCGTGCCTTTCACGTGCTCCGTAATGTGCTGCGTTACTGAAAAGTGTCTGCAGAATGGGTGCCGAGAACGTAAACCCGGATCACAAGAGGGCAGGGAAGGCAACCAGCGTGGAACACTTGCTGTGGTAGGAGTACCCGTCCAGAATCATCAGAGGCGATGAGGCATTGGTGCACCACTTTATCACAGGAACCAAGGCCGCCTCAATGACGTCGAAGCATCCCAGTTCATCAGTGAGGGTATAATTCAAGGGAAAGGTTAACGACAAAGTGTTCTGGGATGCGGAAGGTGTGATTCTCGTTGATTTCCTCCAGCAAGGGACCATGAATGCGGTACGATACTGCGTCGTCACCAAATGCTGGTCCGCCATTCGACGAAAGAGAACAGAGCTCTTGAGTGGAGGTGTTGTGCTCTTGGACGACGACGCAAATCCACACACAGCTGGGCTCACATAGGATCAGATTCGTCGTTTCGGATGGGACAGGATCACCAGGCCGACAGCCTGCATCTTACTCCATTTGATTTTCACCTGTTACTTGCATTGAAAGCCGCACTCTTGCGATGTCACTTCCAAACCAGTGCTGAAGTAAAGGACGCTGTGCTACAATTCCTTTGACCGCGGGACACCGACATTCACCGGACTAGTTTCTTCAAACGCTGCGAGAAATATTTCAAGATTGGTGGCGACCACGTAGCAAAATAGTGCAACGTGCATAGTTCATGATGCGATGGTGTATTTGTTTTGGAAATAATATTTCCATTTGAAAAACAATGACGGATCTTACACCACATCAGATCCACAACAAACCCACAAAAGTTTTGCGGTTTCTTCATTTCCCAAAATAGACTTACACAGTTGCGGCTGCCCCATAAGATGAATTCTTAATTTCGGAACTTGCTGTTGTATTAAACGAAGAAGATGGAGTATGTTATAATGTCTAATCGACAAAAAAGGCATTAAAGACGAAGCACATATTCAGATTAGGGCAAGTCTGGAAAAGGAAATCGTCCGTTTCTTTTAGAAAGCAACCATCTCGCAGTTGTCTTTGCTTAACGTAACAGTTTAAAACCTGAAACTGAAGTGTAAGAGGATATAAAATGTAGACTGGCAATAGCAAGGAGAGCGTTTCTGAAGAAGAAAAATTTGTTAACATCGAGTATAGATTTAAATGTCAGGAAGTCGTTTCTGAAAGTATTTGTATGGAGTGTAGCCATGTATGGAAGTGAAACATGGACGATAAATAGTTTAGACAAGAATAGAATAGAAGCTTTCGAAATGTGGTGCTACAGAAGAATGCTGAAGATTAGATGGGTAGATCACATAACTAATGAGGAGGTATTGAATAGAATTGGGGAGAAGAGATATTTGTGGCACAACTTGACTAGAAGAAGGGATCGGTTGGTAAGACATGTTCTGAGACATCGAGGGATCACCAATTTAGTATTAGAGGGCAGCGTGGAGGGTAAAAATCGTAGAGGGAGACCAAGAGATGAATACAGGACTAAAGCAGATTCAGAAGGATGTAGGTTGCAGTAGGTACTGCGAGATGAAGAAGCTTGCACAGGATAGAGTAGCATGGAGAGCTGCATCAAACCCGTCTCAGGACTGAAGATCACAACAACAACAACCACAACAACAATGAGGTATTTGAATCCACATCCCCCAAATGTGTCCAGTGTAACATTGAGTATACAGAAAACACAACGGTGAGGAGCAGCACAGACGATGTTAAGCACTTCTGTTGCCTTGGAAACAAAACAGCATGTGCCACACGTAGCAGGAGACTAGCAGCGGCGAAGAGGGAGTTTCTGGCCAGAAGAAGTGTAGTAGTATCAAACATATCACTTAATTACAAGACCAAATTTCTGACAAGGTATGTTTGGCTCTCAGTATTGCATGGTAGCGAAAATTATGGACTAAGGGAAAAATGGAAAAGAGGAGAAATGAAGCGTTTAGCCTGTGGTGCAACAGAAGGATACTGAAAATTAGCCGGCCGGAGTGGCCGTGCGGTTCTAGGCGCTACAGTCTGGAGCCGAGCGACCGCTACGGTCGCAGGTTCGAATCCTGCCTCGGGCATGGGTGTGTGTGTTGTCCTTAGGTTAGTTAGGTTTAATTAGTTCTAAGTTCTAGGCGACTGATGACCTCAGAAGTTAAGTCGCATAGTGCTCAGAGCCATTTGAACTGAAATTAGGTTGGCTTGTAAGATAAGAAATAGGGAATTTCTCCACAGAATTGGCAACAGGAGCATACGGAAAGCTGTGACAAGAAGAAGGAATAAGGCCATGTCACATGTGATAAGACATCGAGAAACAACCTCTGTGGTGCAAGAGGAAGCTGCAGCAGAGATTAAAAACTGTAGGGGAAAACATTAGAATACATCCAGCAAATAAAAGAGGATCAGGTGTTTAACTGACTCAGTATCTTAAATTTTTTACGCCGCCAATGGACGAGACACCTTGAAAGATTCGTGTAAGCAAAATGCCACTGCTCTGCTTTTTATAGGAACATTAATTGTTATAGGAACATTAATTTGACTTTTATTATAGAAGAATCTTATAGAAACGCATTGTCTACAACTCATGTCATGAAGAAATTTTATTTAGAAAAAATTGTTCGTCACGATATTTTTAATATATCGATTTACAGCAATGTATGGCTCTACTGAGACATAATTTTCCATAGCACGATATTGTCAGTCAATTTGTGTAACGGATCCACTGCAAAGACGTTAACCTCCACTGATACATTTGTAATGCTTGGCTACATGAAAGGATATACATGTACATCTCGATCTACGTTGTCTTTGAGTACTAAGAAAATCATTGTTGAGTAAAAGAGCACACGGTAGACATAACAGCAATAACAGGGAGAAAGAGCAGTGGTAGAGTCTTGGGCCAGATGTGACGTAGCTGAGCAGCTCTGGACACAGCAAGTGTTTGCCTTTTGAAGATCAGAAATTTTGAGAAGTGGAGAATAGCTAAGAACTGAATTATTGGGGGAAAGATTGGTGGAAGTTTACTTTGACACAAAAACGACTCAGCAACCAAAAGGTGTATTTCATGTTGCTTTGTGTGCGTATAGCAATTATTGCAATGTGTTAATTTTCATTCTTCAGTGCTTAGAAGTAAAATTGATAGTAGTTTAATATTTCAGTAATACTTGGGATCTGTGATAGGGTTAAAAAGAATGAGTAACTGTTTTAAAAGGGGTTTAGAAGTTAGATTTGCAAATTCTGAGAAAATTAAATAAGTTCTGATTTCATTGTATTTATCATTTATAATCATCCTCTCCCTTTCCTTAAATGAGATGCAACTGGAATACATTTCGAATGCAATGTGTACTAAGACCACTGTTAGGAAATGAACAGAACGAGTGGATAAAGTGTTTGTTGTCTTTCTTGACAAGCGGTAAATTACACCACGCAGCGCAGCGCTTTTCCCTTTCAGCTTTTTATGTCGCAACAGCATGGCCGTTGGTAGCTACGCCAATACAGAGCAGAACCGAGCGTCCGTCGCATGTAAGACTTTGTCAGGACCTAGATCTACTTGTGGTGCAGTGAATTAAATTAAATATGAACACAATCTCGACACGTAATGTATAGCTACTGCGAGTGAGCATTTACGTGACAAGGTCAGTTTCATTTAATACTGTCATTGCTCAAAGTTCCTTTCATTATAAATTCCCAAATTAAATAATTTTCATTTTATTAGATACTTACCACACTTTCTCATCATTAAATTGTCTGTTAGATACTTTGAACATCAGTATTTAACTTAAATGTCAGTTTGATATCTCTACTTCTACCTGATAAAACGAGGTCTCAACATACGAATAGACAAATGGACAACAAAATGTGGGTAATCTGGTAGAAACTACCGGTTGATCAAACAGTCAGTGTAAATTTGAAAACTGAATAAATCACGGAATAATGTAGATAGAGAGGTATAAATTGACACACATGCTTGGAATGACATGGCGTTTTATTAGAACCAAAAAATACTAAAGTTCAAAAAATGTCCGACAGATGGCGCTTCATCTGATCAAAATATCAATAATTAGCATAATAAGGTAAGAGAAAGCAAAGATGATGTTCTTTACACGGAATGCTCAATATGTCCGCCATCTTTCCTCAACGATAGCTGTAGTCGAGGAATAATGTTGTGAACAGCACTGTAAAGCATGTCCGGAGTTATGGTGAGGCATTGGTGTCGGATGTTGTCTTTCAGCATCCCTAGAGATGTCGGTCGATCACGATACACTTGCGACTTCAGGTACCCCCAAAGCCTATAATTGCACGGACTGAAGTCTGGGGACCTGGGAGGCCAAGCATGAAGAAAGTGACGGCTAAGCACACAATCATCACCAAACGACGCGCGCAAGAGATCTTTCACGCGTTTAGAATATGGGGTGGAGCGTCATCCTGCATAAACGTCGTACGTTCCAGCAGGTGTTTATCAGCCAGGCTGGGGATGATGCGATTCTGTAACATACCGGCGCACCTCTCACCCGTCACGGTAGCAGTTACAAAACGTTTTGCTGTCCAGCGCCATGTGTCGGACATTTTTTGAACTTTGTTTCTGTTGTTTTTTTTTTTTTTTTTTGTTCTGATAAATCCCCATCTCATTCCAAGCATGTGTGTCAATTTTTACCTCTCATTCTACATTACTCCTTGGTTTATTAAGTTTTCAAATTTATACTGACTTTTTGACCACCCAGTATATTGTCTCAGGCTGTTTAACAACTCACAGAGCGGGTAGGATAGGACACTTCAGCGAGACACCCCAAACGGGAGTGTGAAATCCTTCTAGAAGGCAAAATATTTTCTAGACACTGTTCCTCGAAAGCAGACCGACCAGAGAATAGTATTGTTTACTATAAATGACAAAACATGCAGTGACGGAGTGAATCAATGGGAAGAGGACTGTAAGGAAGCATAAGGGGAGCTGTGTGTAAACGAAAGTCTTGCCTTGAACTTCGAGTCGATACCCGATAAATGGCGCTGCCTGTACAGCTGCTACGGTGTTGGCTCTACAGGAAATTGGCACGTCGCCCGGGAGAATTCGCACCGATTTCCCCGTAACGCGGCCCCATCCGTCAGGCGCGGCCGGTGGGACAGAATGTAGCCATCCACTTGCCCGGAATCCGCGGCCTTCCGGTCTCGCCTCGGGACCGCTTTGTCTCCGGCGAAGAGAAAACAGGCCAGGCAGAGCAAAGCTTGCGGCGGCGGTGGCGACGACGGGGTTATTGGTTTCGGCAAATCATTTATCGCGCCGAGCTAAACGCTGCTGCCTGCAGGTGACTCAAAACACTCCGGCGAAGCGTGGGCGGCTCCGAGCCACATATATATAGGCGCCGGCTGGCGACAGCAGGCCGCCGTCGTATTATAGTCCTCGCGCCACAGTCTCCCCACCAGGGTGAGACGGGGGGGGGGGGGGGGGGGGGGGAGCGAAGGGGATCGGGGAAGGGCGTGGGGAAGGGGGAACGTGGGGGAGATGACGGCAGAGTTTCGCCGTGAAGAGGAGGAAGCAGACCCGCCGAACTTCCTGCTACTTCGACGTCTCAAATGAGGCGTCCTCTGAAGATCTCACTGCCGATGAACTAGGGGCTTCCGAAGCAACTACACGTAACGCAATAATCCGATTACTCCCGTCCATCTCCTTCGTAAACAGCTTCTAGGCCTTTCCCAAGCAGCTATTTACAATCTCCGTTATTTGCCGTACGGCAGCACTATTGCGTAGATGCTCCTAAGCAGTAGACTTCTCTGCCAATTTCAGGAGGAAAAAATTCAGAATTTGTTGTGGGACATCGTGGAGTATTCTTGCTTCAGCCTCCATAATTTTATGAAGTTCCGGTGGGTGGTGACTCAGTCTTCGAATTGGTGTCTGTAATGGAGGTGCAATGAAAGCAGAGAGCTGTCACTGAATTTCTTTTGGCCGAAAACCAGAGCATCACAGATATTCGTAGGTGCTTGCAGAATGTCCATAGACAACTGGCAGTGAACAAAAGCACGAAGAATCGTTGGGCGAGGCATCAGTCATCATCGCAACAAGGTCACACAAACCTGTCCCATCTCCCGCGTGTCAGCCAGACGCACACGGCGGTGACTGCCACAACGTTCGAACGTGGGGACACTCTCATTCGAGGTGATCGATCGATCACAGTCAAACACCTCGCTGCACAACTGGACGTCTCCGTTGGTACTCTTGACACGTCCGACAGTTTCAGTACTGAAATGTGTGTGTCCGCTAGGCTCCTCTCCACATAACGGAAGACCATAAAGAGCAACGAAGGACCATTTGCACGCAATTGCTTGCGCGGTACGAGACTGTTATTGACAATTTATGTGTAACATCGTCTAAGGTGATGAAACATGGGTTCATCACTTCGAACGGGAACAAACTGGCAATCCATGGAATGGTGCCAATCACCTCCAAAGAAAAAGTTCAAAGCAGTTAAAGACATGGCGACGGCCTTCTAGAGCTCTGAAGGTTGTAAGAGGTCCATGATTAATAAATTCGTTGCTAGCGCACTCGAGCAGATGTAATTTCGATGGATTGCTCACGCGTTGCCTGCGATATGTAAGGTATAAGAGAATCTCAGACCAGAGAGCAGTGTTGTATGCGGTAGGAACTGTGTAGTAGTTGTTGCTAGCGAGCAGTCTGGTGTATCGCGTTGGCTGGGCCGGTCGTGGTGGAGCGATGGCGGAGCCTGAGCGTTGTAGCATAAGGTAAAAGCAGCCTCGCGCATATGTAGCATTGTTATATCGAGTCCCATGTAGATGTTTTATAAAAAAATCTCTTAGTAATAATCTTTCTCATAAAAAGTAACTTTTGACAATCATTCATTTTAATTTAAATAATTTACTAATTTCTATAATCCTTGATCATCCCCATTATTGAAAAGAAAAATCAGTTGTTTCTTTTTATACATGACAAATCTGTCTGCCAGCATTGCACTGAGCTGCGCCAGAAAAATTTCTTATAGTAGCAGAAATATATGCGTTATCCGGCGACTTCATTGAGGTAAGATTTTTCAGTTTATTCAGAATGATGTTTCAGGGCCATGATGCAGCACTGCTGACGTCCAAAATTTACCAGTTTAAATTCACACAGTCAATTATTGAAAGGTTATAAGTGAGGCACAGTTTTATTGAGAGATTAGTCACATTATATTATTTGTAGGTTACGAAATTTTACTGTTGGGAGGTTTTGGAGTGTATCTGTTGGAAGGTTACGGTGAATGTGAATTATAAATAATTATATTTTATTTTCTGTTGGGAGATTACACTAAATGTGAATATTATTCATATTATTTTATTTTCTGTTGGGAGGCTACACTTGTCGACAACCGGCCAGGATCGTATTTTCTTTGTGAATTTCTGAGAAGTAGTCAGTTATATATCTGCTCTTATTTACATAATATTAACTGTAGTTTGTATCTGGCGCAACGCATTTACTAATTTGTCACTCCTTCATTCACAGATCATCGGCAATTTATTGCTGTTTGTTGTAATTGTATTTGTTCCCTTTTTGCTTTGTCTTTGTTTGATTTTGTGCTTATCTTTGATTTGTAAGAATGCCACGAAAAACTGCTAACAGTACATCGCGATGTGCAATGAGTGAAAAAGCCGACTTGAATAATTTGACTGATAATACTAGCAACACTCAGTGTCATAGTGATAATCCTCTAATTACAGACAATCAGTGCGTACCGACCACTAGTAAAGACTTTAATCCTACTGATGAGCAAACACATTCAATTATGTCCACACTTAATTTAACGACAATTGATGACGCGGCACGATCCGTTACAATCTACGCTGCCCAGTTTGACACACCTGACTTGCAAAATTTACGCAGTGAACAGATAAATGTTTCTAACGAAGATGAACAATGTACTCAAAGTACGTCAGATTTATTTCATTCCGCTGTAGTGACCAACAGCGTACATCCAATTGGCAAACCTTTTCAAGAATCAGATAATGACCAAATGGTTACACAAAACGTGACAAATGCAGATACACCATCACACAGCACAGAAAATAGAGTCGCAATTTTGGCTTGGATCAAGTTATGGCATTATTGCTACAAGTTACTGAATCGAATAAACGACTTAATGAAAATATCAAACAACAACTTAATGAATCGAACAAACAACTTAATGAAAAACTAGACAACAATTCCAAGCAGTTGAATGAAAAACAAGACAACAATTTCAAACAGCTTAGTGAACAGATTACAGCCGTTGCCGTGCAATGTCATGATACTAAAGAACAATTACGTGAGGAAATTAAGGTTTGTGCTAGGAACAGTAGTGAAGAAGTTAGATCTGTTGCACAAGAACTGAGTAATACGCAAGCAGCCACAACAAAATTACGTCGAGATGAACTTAGTTCAGTTGCTAAACAATGCTGAGGAAACGCAACACAGTTACGCGACGAGTTTAAATTAATGTCAGCAGGACTTTCGCGCACACTAGATGCGAAAGTAGACAAGAAATTCGAACAACAGAACAGCCAAATTGACGAACTTTTTAATCACCACCCACAAAACAGTGAAACGCGTTACCGTAAATTTATACAGGAACAGAATAAAGTAAAGAAACAAGTCATGGAAACAATTACGGCACAGAGACAGGAAGATAAGCGTAAGTTATTTACGAAAGCAAAAACATACGTAGACAACAACATTGCTACAGTATCAGACGAAATTAAACAGTTGAACACCGAATTGCATGATGAAATCTCTGATCTTAAAACAAAAACAGACATACACACAGTAGACTCTCAGACAGTGACCAACAGACTTGAACAATTAGTATTAATACAGGATCCCGATGTCATCAAAGCAGACGTTAAGAAATTAAACAAAACCACACGTAAAATCAAAAAACAAATTAATGCTTGTGACACTAAAAATGATGATCAGGTTAAAGCATTGACTGAAAAATTTTATGAACTGGCCAGTCGTATTGAGGTTATCTAAAATAACAACGACACTAAATCAGACGATACGTCACCAATTTCGTTCAATCAAACACCCGAATTCCAAAACTTACAGCAGACAATCAGTGAGTTAGGTTCGTCGAATAATACATTACGTAGAAAATTTTCATCTTTACAGCAAGAAGTGACAGAGATGAAAAATGTTTCAGCTTCTAACACGGCACAGCATACGCCACATTCCAAACATTCCTCACACACACACAGCCAGTATAATTTAGGTTATTTACAGAGAGTACGTGACTTATATTCCGAACAGTCACAGACAAACAGGTTATCATTCAATCCTGAACCTGTTCAGACATACAGAGACGATAATTTTGATTACAAGCACTTTCTATCCATTAGGAAATTTAAGGTACTTAAAAATGACAGAACACCGATTCGCCCTTTGGATTGGATACAACAATTTAGCTTTGCTTTTCCACCAACTTGGCCCATAATACACAAACTTGAATTTATTTGCAGTTTTTTGGAAGGCGACCCGGCAACTCGTATGAGACCGATCGCGAGACAATGCTACTTGGTAGAAGAATTTCAGAATGCATATCTGTCAGCGTATTGGTCGAAGACGACACAGCGCGGAATCAAGGATCAATTAATTAGCTTACCAAATTATGAGAACTCAAATTTTCCCACTGTCACGCAATTTTTTGAACACATGGTCCAACAAAACCAATGCTTAAGTGAGCCATACAGTGAATCTGCACTTATCCAATTATGTATTTCTAAATTACCACGATCGATAAGAGTATCATTAAAAATTTTTCACATCATAACCAAGGCAAACAAGCATACGGAAATAACGATCAGCCACGCTATTTTAATAGCAAAGGTGATAGACGGTCCAGGAATGACAACCACCAGAACTTTAATAACAGACAAAATTTTAATTATCAGTATCCTCATAGTTATCAGCAACAACAAAGATAATTTGGCAACAATAGAGGCTTTTCCCCACAACATCAACAAAACCAGTCGGTTAGCATACCTAACCAACAATGTAGTCTGCAAGGTCAACCAAGCTTTAATGTTTCGCCGCCTACAGGTATAGCGTCGGCTCCACCAAATAGTAACGCACAGCAACAAGGATATCACTACGTACAGAAAACACACCATTTCAACTCATATCGCAATGCGCCGTATAGCAACGATTATTATGACAGACGTAAAAGTAAAGAGCACAGTTTTCAGCGTACGTTTAATAACAGTCGGTCTTACCAGCGGCATAATCAACCACAACAACAGATTATCATGAATGAACCAGACAGTCGGTATCATCCCGAACCTAATACGTCAGGAAGAAATAACAGAAGAGTACAAATAGTCGAGATGCCACAGCATCCTCCCGCAAATAACAGCACGTCAGAAAGAATTTGACTAGATACAGTGCAGAATGAATCTTCCAGCAACGTAAGCACTACTTTTGACACAAAAAAAAAATGGTTCAAATGGCTCTGAGCACTATGGGACTTAAACATCTATGGTCAACAGTCCCCTAGAACTTAGAATTACTTAAACCTAACTAACCTAAGGACATCACACAACACCCAGTCATCACGAGGCAGAGAAAATCGCTGACCGCGCCGGCAATCGAACCCGGGAACCCGGGCGCAGGAAGCGAGAACGCTACCACACGACCACGAACTGCGGACTTTTGACATACAGAATCTTGTTCACGAAAATGTTGTTACTTTTGACGACATCCGAGACACTCTTTTACATGAAAAACCAGTTATACAAAAAACCATTTCCCACCCTGTCATTGAAGTAAAGATTGGATTATCCACATTTTCAGCAGTAATTAATTCTCGATCACCTATGTCAGTTATAAATGAAGTAACTTTCAACGAATGTAACAAAGAGAACACCTATCCTACGTTACCATTAGGCAAAACTAAAGTAAAAGGAGCAGTATCTGGTAAAGGGGTAGATGTAAAATTACAGACACACTTATCGTTTTGTATTGCAGGTCATACGTTCCACTAAAATTTTTGGATTGTTCCCTTATTGACAACAGACGTTATTCTAGGTACGAATTTTTTGGTACAACACGACGCAATTATTGACTTTTAAAATTCCTGTTTAATGTTAAAGGATGAGAATGTACAACTGGCATTAGGATTTCAGCACGCTTTATCTGCAGTTGAACAGGCATTTAACCGAACACAGGTCTTTTCTACATCGCGTAACACGGACTGTCATTCCACATTGTTCACAGATACGTACGTACACAACTATAATACACCAGACGAAGCCGACTATGACGTTATGCAAATGATTTCTGATAAAGTAAAACAAAGTAGTGCAAATACAGACGACGAATGTACTCAACTACGCAATATTCTTTTACAGCAAGCTCCAGTTTTTGACAACGTCCCTGGTACTATGTCTGGTTTTATGTATGAGTTTCGAGTTAAACAGCACGACACATTTAAAGCTAAACATTATCCCATTCCTTATATCCACAAAGAACAAGTTAAGAAAGAATTACAAGCTATGCTAGACCAAGGAATTATTGAACCGGCAGTTAGTCCGTTCATAAACCCGCTCCATATTGTTAAGAAAAAGGATGGTTCACTTCGACTCGTGCTTGATTCGCGTCATGTCAACGACATTATTATTAATGAAACAGATCGCCCACAGACACTAGAAGAACTTTTACAGAAATTTCATGGTACTGCTATTTATTCTACATTAGATTTGAAATCGGGATTTTGGCAAATCCAGCTCCATCCGAACTGCAGAAAGTACACAGCTTTTCTCTGTTTTGGTGATTGTTATCAATTTTGCAAATTACCGTTCGGTCTAACAATTTCTTCAGCTGCATTTATTCGCGGTTTGAATACTATACTTCCGACAGAACGTAAAGACCGAATCACAACGTATGTAGACGACATTCTTATTGGAGAAGCTAACTGGTCTGAACATAATCTGATTCTGGAACAACTGTTGCAAACTTTTCGTGCACAAGGACTCACAGTTAATCTTAACAAATCGCACTTTGGCAAAGCTTCCATAACATTTCTTGGACATGTAATTTCAGCAGAAGGCATTGCGCCTGACCCGGAAAAACTTCAAGCTTTACGTGACATTACTTTTCCAACGACAAAGAAACAATTACGCAGCTTTCTGGGATTAATTAACTTTTTCCGTAAATTTATTCATTACTCTGCTTTAGACACCCCTAGATTATGCCAATTGACGGGTAAAAACGCTATTTGGTCCTGGGATAGCCAAGCACATTCTGAATTTGTTAATTTGAAACATGCCTTGTTGAATGCGCCTCTTTTATCACGCCCAGATCTTACTACAAATTTTTCCATTGCCACCGACAGTTCTAACACCGTTTTAGGCGTACACATTTTACAGAAAATTGAAGACGGTACTACAGTAATCAAAAACATCGCCTTTGCAAGTCGCATTCTGCCACCTGCTGAACGCAATTGTTCTGTCACAGAACTTGAAACATTATGTGTTGACCCGCATCTCGTGGTCGTGCGGTAGCGTTCTCGCTTCCCACGCCCGGGTTCCCGGGTTCGATTCCCGGCGGGGTCAGGGATTTTCTCTGCCTCGTGATGGCTGGGTGTTGTGTGCTGTCCTTAGGTTAGTTAGGTTTAAGTAGTTCTAAGTTCTAGGGGACTGATGACCATAGATGTTAAGTCCCATAGTGCTCAGAGCCATTTGAACCATTATGTGTTGTATGGGCATTTACGAGATTTAGGCATTTTCTTTATGGAGGACATACGACTGTTTACACAGATCATAGAGCTATACAGTTTTTACTTCCCGCAAAATTTACACACGACAGGTTAAGCAGATGGAAACTTTATTTACAGGAGTTTAATTTTACAATTGTTCACATTCCCGGTACACAAAATATTGTAGCAGACGCACTATCCCGTTCTCTCAGCAACAATCAGCAAGACATCGCAACCAACTTCTGCCAAGCAAATTTTAGCGTCATGTATATTCAACAAGTTGCTTTCGAAAATTTCATTTCGTCGTCATTACGAGACATAGCACAAGAGCAGAGCAAAGATAAAGTATGGAAAGAAATTAAATACCTTTGGCAAGATAGGAATAATGTTACCATTAGAAACTATTACACTGTACGCAATAACATAGTTTTTCGCCGCTCTCCCCCTGACAGCAACAACTGGGTATTACGTATTCCTGACGAACTTGTTAACAAATTAATTTGGTATACTCATTTTTAAGTTACGCACATTATGGAGTTGAAAATGTTTCCTTATACTGAGACAGAACTGTTATTTTGCCAACATGGAGAAACGTATTAGACGAGTTTTAGCGTCATGTAAAATCTGCCAGAAAGCTAAATCAGACACGACATCACATATTCCTCCGTTACATCCCATTGTACCCGTTAAATTGAGACACATGGCCGCTGTAGATATTTTTGGTCCGATTCCCAGATCTAATAGATGTAAAATCTGCCAGAAAGCTAAATCAGACACGACTTCATATATTCCTCCGTTACATCCCATTGTACCCGTTAAATTGAGACACATGGCCGCTGTAGATATTTTTGGTCCGATTCCCAGATCTAATAGAGGTTTCTGTTACATCTTTGTCGCTGTTGAACTCACTTCGAAATTTTTTACCTTTACTCCGTCACGCAAAGCTGCTGCTAAATCTGTTTCGAATGCATTTGTAAAAGATTTTCTATTTCATGTAGGGCATGTATTGAAAGTAATTTCCGACAATGGACCACAATTTCGATCTGCATTATGGACTCGTATGTTATGAGCTAGAAACATTTCTCCGATCTATATATCCAAGTATCACGCTTCTTCGACCCTTGTGAAGGACTGATGAAAGAAATTGGTAATCTATGTAGAATATACTGCCATAAAAACATATTGACTGGGACATACACACATACTCTCATTCCAGGACGTAATTAACTCCATACCAAATGAATCTACTATGCTATCTCTGACTGTTATATTGAAAAATATTGAACCACCTAACAAAATTAAAGAATTAGTATCCTTTCCTACATCTCGTCGACTATGCCACCAAGAAATAATTGACACTGCACTCAACAACATCAAACGTGCCGCAGAGCGCCGGAGAAGAAAGGAAAAACACGTTTGTACACGCCGTGACTTTCACATAGGACAGAAGATAGTAGTACGCACACACTATTTATCCAACAGAGGAAAGAGTAGATGCAGTAAATTTGAGCTTCTATACGCAGGTCCATATAGAATTCGCGGCATTCTTCACCCCAAGGTAGTACATGTTGAAACTTTGAGAACCAGAAAAAGCAAAGGCAATCACCATGTCTCCAATATTAAACCCTTTATTGAATGAACATACTTTATGATTTATCACACTGTAACGCCATTTCCAGATATTTATGTGACCACTTCCTGATAATAATCGTATTTATTTCTTGGCAAGTGCCCAGCAAGGTAAGGTCAGCAGGTCGCTTTTCTTGTCGTTAGACATCAGACCGTGCACATTTTCCATTTTTTGTGTATGTATGATGTTTTCCTATCGATAGTAGAATTTTTGTCTGTATGTACTATGAAATCTTTAAGATGTAACAAACACCAGTTGACACTGACATTTTGCCTTATGATATCTCAACATCGTGTCTATTTTACATTTTTTGCTACTACATTATGATACTGTGTGTACATTTTTTGCACTTGAAAACTGTCTATGTTTTTGACCTAATACGTTTTCTGTCATGCTATGCTGTATGCTTAATCATATCAGTAGAAACAAGTTTTCATTTAATGAGTGTGTGATTTCAATGCAAGACATTAATCCTTATTCATCATTTTCAGAAAGCAATACTGTGTAAAAGAAATAAATTAAACAATCACAGTGGTTTACTATGAAATGGAAATTTTACCATCAGAATGAAGGAAAGAAAATGCAAGATCTTGTCATGAAGAGTAAATGGATCAGAATTAACAAGCATTAACCAGAATATACCGTACACATCGTGTGACAGCAGTCTTGACTAATCATTTTTCTTTCAGAATACAAGGCGATTGATGCAGACTGTCAGACAGAACTACAGATGTTAATTTTAGTGATGATATATGCTAGAAGTAAGAAACTCTGTACTATATGAAGTAATGAATGACAATGAACAGTTGTATGAAGTAAATGGTAATATTAATATGAATAATGAAGTTCCTATCTTTTGCAGATGATAATAAATGATGATGGTAATATGAGTAATGAAGTTTTTCTTTGCAGATGATGATAATGATGAAGTTATGATAATATGAAAAATGAAGTTTTTCTTTGCAGATGAGAATAATGATGAAGTTTGTATATTTACTATTAAGTAAGAGATGCTATGTAGTTATTTAAGTATTTGTTGCAGTTCCTTTTGACAGTATGTCTTATGTCGCATAGTATAATGACTGAATGTATTGGAAAAGACAGCTAGAGTACATATATATTAAGTACACGTTTCATTACCTGTTAATTCGAAGTTCACTACTTTTCAGCATAACATGCATTTCTTCTTTCAGCTCAATAATCCATTTTGTATTTTTTCCAGATGAAGCTTTTCATGCTATTAATATGCTATAAATTCTTCGTTATGAAACCTGTTCTAATACTTTCATTTTTTAACCAGTTGTGTCTATCATTTATGAATGTGATCACATATACTCTACTTGTTTCATATGCTTGCTACAGCTGACTCATGACGAATGACGTTATTAATCCTTATTTCCAGCAATAAGTCAAAAGCAAATGTTTTCATGCCCCAGCAATTAATTATCGATCCCAACGCAATGCATTGCTAGCAAAAAAAAAAAAAAAAAAAAAAAAATTGTTGCCACTCCCAGCTATTACAGTATATAACTAAATAATGCTACCAGTTTAAGATATATTTCTAGTCCTTAATATAATGCAGCTTTTTCTGATGTATTGATTCCATTATATCCATGTATTAGTGCACTACAGACCTTGACTAGTAGTTACACTGTCTTACATTTTAAGTGTGTCTTATGTCACTTACATGATATCATATATAGTCACTAGCAGCTTGTTGCTACAGGCAATAACTCTTGTTTTGAATTATGACTTCTGAATAATACTGAATGATGTTTTGTTATACTCTATAAATGAATGCCAATAATTAATGTAATGAGTTGTCTTATGAATGCTAATGATTACTGTAATGTGATGACTTATGCATAAATGCTATGCCAATAATTAACTCTTGTTTTGAATGATGACTTCTGAATAATGCATACAAATGCTTTGTAACTGGCCAATGAGTGCCAATAATTACTGTAATACGATGACTTATGATGCCAATGATTACTGTAATATGATGACTTATGCATAAATGCTATGCCAATAATTTCTGTAAATAATATTTTGTTATACTCTATAAATGCTATGCCAATAATTACTGTAATGACATGACTTATGTGTAAATGCTGTGCCAAAGATTACTGTAATGAGATGACTTATGAATAATGTTGTGTAATACTCCATATATATATTACTTAAATGCTGTGTAAATAGCCAATGAATGCCAATAATTATTCAGATCGGCTGATACACTAGTGTAATTCTATGATGACTAGCATAAGACTTAATGTCCTTCACCTTCTGACCTAATTACCTGTAATTACTGTAATATCCGTTTGTCCTGTCCATCCTAATGATCATGGAGCACTATATTTGGTTTTTGCACTAACTCTACGTTGATGTAAGAGTATGGATTCTACAAGAATGTGGTGTTGACGTACCAAGCTGTCCACCACCTTGAATGATGGAGATGTTATTATGGTCCTACTGTTTGGTGAACCTAATGTACTACGAAAATGATAACATTGAATATTAATACAACATTTCAGTGTCTTGGCTACAGTGATAAATACTTCAGGGAAGAGAACTTCAGATTGTCTCACTTGGTGTTGTGCTTCTGTAGAAAGATAAGGACATTCAGTGCAGCTACGTGCAACCCACTGTGCTACAACCATGATGCAATCCTTCCCATTCCTTTCCTAGTTCTTGTAAAATGGTAAAGACTTATACAGTGCGTTTAAATTCTTGTAAAATGGTAAAGACATACACATTGCGTGTGCACTTCATTTCATTTGTTAATAAGATCAGTTGTCCTATATGTGCTAAAGACGTCTACAGTGCGTGTGCACTTTATGTCACTCCTTGATATGTTTAGTTGTTGTAAAAATGCTGAAGACTTTTACAGTGCATGTGCACTTTATTTCACTCCGTGATATGTTTAATTGTTGTAAAAATGCTAAACACTTTTACAGTGCACGTGCAGTTTATGTCATTTGTTAATTTATTTTGTACTCATTGTGTATACACTATTTCATTTTTAATATGTTCTGTACTCATTGCGTATACATTTTGTCATTTCTTGATATGTACTGTACTCAGTGCGTGTGCACTATATTTCATTTCTTAATATGTTCTGCACTTATCAATAATGTACATTCTCTGTGACTGTAGACTTAGTAACTATATAGATCATAGAAAAATTTGTTGCTCATGGCAAGTCCAATTGACTCACCATCACTGGCAAATTTTTGCCCCCCCCTCCCCAGTGGAGGGTTATGTAAGAGGTCCATGATAAAGAAATTCGTTGCTAGCGCACTCGAGCAGATGTAATTTCGATGGATTGCTCACGCGCTGCCTGCGATATGTAAGGTATAAGAGAATCTCAGACCAGAGAGCAGTGTTGTATGCGGTAGGAACTGTGTAGTAGTTGTTGCTAGCGAGCAGTCTGGTGTATCGTGTTGGCTGGACCAGTCGTGGTGGAGCGATGGCGGAGCCTGAGCATTGTAGCATAAGGTAAAAGCAGCCTCGCACACATGTAGTATTGTTATATCGAGTCCCATGTAGATGTTTTATAAAAAAATCTCTTAATAATAATCTTTCTCATAAAAAGTAACTTTTGACAATCATTCATTTTAATTTAAAGAACTTACTAATTTCTCCAATCCTTGGTCATCCCGATAATTGAAAAGAAAAATCAGTTGTTTCTTTTTATACATGACAAATCTATCTGCCAGCATTGCACTGAGCTGCGCCAGAAAAATTTCTTATAGGAGCATATATATATATATATATATATATATATATATATGCGTTATCCGGCGACTTCATTGAGGTAAGATTTTTCAATTTTCTTCAGAATGATCTTTCAGGGCCATGACGCAGCACTGCTGACGTCCAAAATTTACCAGTTTAAATTCACACTGTCAATTATTGAAAGGTTATAAGTGAGGCACAGTTTTATTGAGAGATTAGTCACATTGTATTATTTGTAGGTTACGAAATTTTACTGTTGGGAGGTTTTGGAGTGTATCTGTTGGAAGGTTACGCTGAATGTGAATTGTAAATAATTATATTTTATTTTCTGTTGGGAGATTACACTAAATGTGAATATTCTTCATATTATTTTATTTTCTGTTGGGAGGTTACAAGGTGTTATTCTGTTCGACGTCCTTCCTTATGGTCTAACTCAGAAATGTACTGAGCTACCCTCAGCAAACTGAAGTAACGGCTTCACCGTGTTCGTTGTCACAAAAATGCCACAAAAATTTTCCGTTTCCATAACAAGGCATTTCTTGTGTAGCAAGGCGTTGGCTCCCACTTCCACCAGTGGAGTGGTATCGCGGCGACATACAGGCTCTCCCAGTAGGTCAGCGTAAGGCCCTCAGTGAAAATTAAGTTGAAAAATAAAGTCAGAAGTTTTGGGAATAATGCAGTGTATTGGAATCCTGAATAAAACCAACATGCTATTAGGGAAAAACGTGTTGCATTACTTATAGGATGCCCCCTGTACATCACCATCTTTCCACATCACAATATACCACAACAAATGGACTTCGTAGAATGGACCATTTGGTCTGTACCATAGCATTACGGAGATGCTCAACAGATATCAGCGGCAGAAGCTACAACAGAGGCGCTGTGCATCATGGAGGGATTTACTAGTGAAACTCTGAGAGGGTACGTTCCAGTATGTGGCAGGCAACATGTTGCATCCTTTCGGATACTTTTCATGAAATGACTACAATGAGTAAAATCGGGAAATTAGAGCTAATTAGGAGGTATACTGACGTGATATTCCCGAATGAAACAGGGAAGGAGGCATCATTTAGCGGTAACAGAAATGCCCTCCACCAGACGTCGTCAGGTTGCTTGCGGAGTGTAATTGTGGACTGTTTTTATTCGAATCACGATAGGTCGAAATCATTGATAAGTCGAACTTCTTATCAATACTCCTGAAGAAACGTCGATAAAGCGAGGAAATCCTGTGTATTTTGGTAAACTCTTAAAAATCTAAGCAGACCGAACCTCAAACACATTGAGATTCCTAGTGAGCGACTATCTAACACTTGGTAATTAGAATTGATTCGTAATTTAAACACATAATTGTCTCGTCATATGTCTCTTCTGCATCACACCTTGATTTTTTTGCATAATTTTCTGTTCAATAGTAAATAAATCAACTGTAAAAGTCAAAGAGGAACAAGATTCCCGCGCGGGATTAGCCGAGCAGTCTAGGGTGCTGCGGTCATGGACTGTGCGGCTGGTCTCGGCGGAGGTCCGAGTCCTCCCTCGGGCATGGGTGTGTGTGTTTGTCCTTAGGATAATTTAGGTTCAGTAGTGTATAAGCTTAGGGACTGATGACCTAAGCAGTTAAGTCCCATAAGATTTCACACACATTTGAAAATTTTTTTGGAACAAGATTTTAACCTCCACGTGAAGTTGCGGATTTTTGACACCTACGGAGTGAAAAACGAGAAACGTAACGAAAGCCTTCGCAATTCCACCATCCACGTTGTCGATAATCCTGAAAAAGAAGGACAAGACTGCCGAAAAGTACCATACGCAGTGAGGAAGCAGACCCAGCAAACTAAGTGTCCGCACCTTCAAGGATGTTCATCGAAAGTCTTGCTAATGCAGAAGACAAAACATATAGTTTTGTCAGCTTAAAGAAAGGACTATTTCACTTGCTGTTTGTCTAGACACTGAAAGATTCCGCAAAAATGACGATTGGCTCATAAAATTAAAAAAAATGACAATTTACTTTTTTATCAGATCAATATAGGAAATGCAAACGTTTTTGATATAGGAGCATGAAAAATGACTGAAATTGAAGATTT
The DNA here is from genome assembly GCF_021461385.2 of Schistocerca piceifrons. Classification (NCBI taxonomy): domain Eukaryota; kingdom Metazoa; phylum Arthropoda; class Insecta; order Orthoptera; family Acrididae; genus Schistocerca; species Schistocerca piceifrons. The sequence goes on from NC_060143.1 coordinate 562,215,590, forward strand.
GTTATGTATTTGCAGAGTTTTGTGTACGTCCTTCACTTGAAATATTAAAATAAGAAAAATTAAACTGATTAAAAAAATCTGTGGGTATGTAGTTTGCGTCTGCACTGTAGATATTTCGTGGAGATGTCAGAATAAAATTATAACAAGTGTTTCTTATTAACCCTCGCAATATCAAGCTATTTTCAGTAACGTCTATTACCAAGGGGCCGGGGAGGTGGGGGGGGGGGGGGTGGTTCTTTCTGCCCACCGTAAAAAATTTAAAAAACAAATAAAATTCATTAATAGTTCTTGAATTACATTAATAACATACTTTTGAAAGATCTATTCATGCATAATCAGGATCCACAACCTGAATACTTCTTTTAAAATTATTTTCAAAAATTCATTTTATGACTTTCACTTACTTCGTCATTTAAGTTTACCAAGTCTAATTATCTTCAGAAAAATTAATAGTAATAGTCGTTATAGTACCAATGAAGTACACGTTAATTATAAAATATTACAAAAACTTATACAAATAGCTTAGGTAGGTAACACAATTTTGTGAGAAGAATTATTCACCACTTTCTTCAGGAATGTACTTCACGCTTGGAACACACAACAGTTTTTTTGCTATTATTACATTTGTATTTCTTGCAACTGTTGCAGATTATCGTTGTTTTGTTTACTTTGTTGTACTTTTCTGCTTTTGAGCGGCTTTTACTAACACACAAATGACATATACTTTTACCTCCATGAGATTCCTTTGCGCCGATGTTCTGCTTGATTTTCCATCCGAGAATACCCTCCATACTTGAACCTACAGGCTTGGGCAGTCGTGCAATATTTGTAACCTTTTGTTCAATGCATGATTTCGTGCGCTGTAGTCCCTGTTCTTGAAGAAAGTGTCGTTGCGTATTAGGTTTCTTTCTTATTCCAGTCCGGGAAGTTCGACAAAAATAGTTTATAACTATTTACCCCTGCTATATCAGAGCATAGAAAACCGATAACGGCTATCTTTTGTAGTCCTCTTAGTTGAACGTTTTTCCACCATTTGATCTATCGTGTCGACGACATCTTTATTCTCATTGTAACACAAATATACAACTGTTTTCTTCCTAGTGTTAGTAGGTGAAACAATTGCAGCATCATGATGTTGAGTCATAGAAACAGCAGATTTCTTTGGGGTTTTTCATGCGGGGTATAAGAAACAATTGCAACTAGAGTATTTCCTGTACTAGTATCACTGATAGCAAATTTACTAAAATATAGTTATGGTCGTGAGATATCTTTCAGCTCTTGAGGTATATGTTTCCTATTAGCCTCTAATGTTCCCACGAGAGTTAGATTGTGATTCCTCCATAGATCTTCGGCCAAATCAGTTGATGTGTCTGTGGTGACATGTATAGGAACCAACAGGCGTTTGACCACAGCTACAGTGGAATTTGATTGTTGAGTACCATCATTTCTTTTCCGAGCATAAAGCTCCATGTTGATAACGAAACTGGTTTTAGTGTCTGCGAGCATGCGTATAAGTATACCGTATTTACCAAATTTTTCCTTCACGAAGACCTTGAAGGGACGCCTGCCACGGAACAGTGGAAACATTTCATCAGTAACATTGTGCATCCCAACAGAATAATATTTTGGCAGTAATTCATTTATTCTATCAAAAACTTCTCGTATTGCAACAAACTTATCACGTTACCTGCGATCTCTTCGCGACTCTCTGTCATCAAATCTTATTATTTTAGTAGGCTGCTAGAATCTGGTTCGTCTCGTGGTAGCAGTATAAACAAACCTTCCTGAAGTGTAGGACCATAAATCTGTAACAGGTGATTTATTGTCGTTTTCCTTCCCCATGATGATAAGTAGCCCTACATATGACATGAGTTCAGGTCTGTCTGTCTTTGGTATTTTCTGCCTCAATGCCTCTTAATTGGTATACTTTATTATGATGTTGACAATTTCTGGAGACAAAAACTTTCCCAATGATTCTCTTATTGTTCCTACTTTACCTTCGTTCTTATTCCTCCTCTTCCTGTCACTATGTTTTGTGCTGTTCGTCTTCTAATTTGAGGAGGTTTGGGGCTGTACATTTTTTCCAGTGATTGTAATGTACTTGTCACTAACCTCGCAAGCTGTGTCGTCATCAGTTTCGGGTGCCCAGAGTTCGTCTTCAGCGTCTGTAGGTACTCTGTCACTGTCCACGTCCTCGCGCACAAAACATTCCATTTCAGATTCGCTCACTACATCGTCAGTTTCATCAAATTCAATTTGAGAATCTATAGATTCTTCCAAAATCTGTGATATTTATCTGTTAGTAAGTGATTGTCGATACATTATCAATTACAGTTGTATCTAACATTGGACTTAGTGCCACTGAACAGGCAAGAATAAAGAACCAAAGGGAAATGAATCATTGTTGAGACCATTGTTGCTGTCATTGAGAGAAATATAATGTCCTTGTGTTCTAACGTCACGCAATGCTATTATTTGTAGAATAAGATGAGCGTTGTGGGAAGTTGCATCTAATACCAAGGCGGAGAGACTTGATGACCACTTCCCTTAAACTTGAATTTTCCCATTAAGCTTATACTAAAAATGTAAAACAATCATAGAATCTGGAAGAAGACTTCATTAAAGACAAAAAATATTTTTTACAAAATTTTAAAGAATAAAGTACCTGAGTACATTTCAATACTTTCGAAAAGTGGGCATAAAGTACCTCCCCCCCCCCACCCTCCCACCCCCTGGTATTTCGAGGGTTAATATGTAATTTAATCATCAGTCGCTTTAACACAATGGTTACACAAAGTAGAGGAACTTTATAGAATAGATAATTCACAGGTCTGGGATGCCGTTGGCCACTGTATGCCCAATGGGCACTAATTGGATCACTTATTCACAATGGAATACAGTATTTGTGCAAGTCATGCACCTGAATGTGTCTTAAGCAGACTTGACAAAACAGAGTTTAGAGCAGTTGTGTTGTGTTTTGGTGCAGTTGAAAAATGGATATTCATATGGTTTTATGCACCAAATCTAATACTTGTCATATGAAACAGAAAACGATGTATTTCTCTTTGTCCTCTGTTAGAATATTGCTGCGCGGTGTGGGATCCTTACCAGGTGGGATTTATGGAGGACATCGAAAGGGTGCAAAAAAGGGCAGCTCGTTTTGTATTATCACGTAATAGGGGAGAGAGTGTGGCCGATATGATACGCGAGTTGGGATGGAAGTCATTAAAACAAAGACGTTTTTCGTCGCGGCGAGATCTATTTACGAAATTTCGGTCACCAACTTTCTCTTCCGAATTAAAAAATATTTTGTTGAGCCCAACCTACATAGGTAGGTATGATCATCAAAATAAAATAAGAGAAATCAGAGCTCAACAGAAAGTTTTAGGTGTTCGTTTTTCCCGCGCGCTGTTCGGCAGTGGAATGGTAGAGAGATAGTATGATTGTGGTTCGATGAACCCTCTGCCAAGCACTTAAATGTGAATTGCAGAGTAATTATGTAGATGTAGATGTAGATGAAGTTACTTGCATTAAAAAACGGAAAATGTGTTCTGATTCTACAGAACTATGGTGCAAGCCTTACCAATGCAAAAAGTATTGAAACAAATTAGAAACAAATAATATATTAAGAACGTTCTAAGGGCCAGTACGAAAGTTTTTGTTTCAGGTGCCATTAATAAAGAGGCGCTACGTTTTGTAAGTGATAGTACGCGTACACAAACACAGTGAAAATATTTTAACTAGTAGAACTGTGGCCAACAAAATCATTTCTCGTGTATTTTGAATTTATTGAAAGACAATAACAAAATTAAATTCAAGAAAAAAATCTCTGAGTATTGACCTCTCTTTCGTGAATACAACTGTTCTTGTGATCATATGTAGCAAAGTTTATACTAATACACCCTGTGGTGTTGAGGGAAAAACAACAACATCGTCAACAGGTGTTTCTGTTTTGTAATTTATAAACACAGGTGGTCTTTCACATGAAATATGGCGTGTCATGGATGTGCCGTTATCTTTCTTCTTCTGAATACACTGACGAGTTTCCATTCTTCTGTTCCCGAGGAAAAATTTTTATTAGCTGTATGGATGACTATAAGACTGAGTAGTATGAGAAATTTTGACCTCACTGCTTTTGAAAACTTCACACGGCTGCATTGATAAAAAATGATGCAGTAGCACAGTTAAAGACAAATACTTGAGTTGTATGCATTGTAATTACATGGAATGACTCAACAGTCTTGAGTAAATCTTGCGGAACAATGACGCTGCCCGTCCCTCCACGTTTCTCTATAATTGTAAAATCTCTCTCGCAGCTTGGAACTCCAGAGGCTAACACCGCATCACACATAGCCCATGCAGCATCGACTAATGGCAGTTTCAAACTGGCAAAATTCGTACCATGGTTTGGTACGTAGATCAAGTGTAGGGACATGCAACAATGAATCGAGAACGCAATGCCTATGTAAACGCGTTTTTGAAGAAATGGCAATCAGTTCCTTGCCTCACACTGCCATGCTCGTGAAAACTAGTTAAATGACTCCTACCATCTGGCTGAAATTATATGACGGCCCATTTACCTGCCAATGCTGTAGTGTTATTAGTCTTTAGAGAAATGCCATCCATTAGATCGGGGAGCAGGAGATCAGCCACGGTCGTACATCTGTTAGTACGTAGACGTGATGAGCTGTGTTATTTTATGCCGCTTGTTTCACAGGGTTGTAATCTTCCAGTGTTTCAGCACAGCTGTGAAGTTAGCTTTTAGTAACCTCAATACTGTTGCTTTATCTCTCATCCAACGAAAAACGTTTTTTTAATATTTATTCTCCGTAAACAGCACACTATGCGCCGCATTAGGATGAGGCACTAACGTGCGTTTTATCCAAACATAACATAAACGGAAAGAATGATCCGTATTACCCGTAGGAAGTTTCCTATATAGCCGATGTCCCTCACATTATTTGGACGTGTTAAAGACTCAGAGATAGCACTAAGACGTGCAAAAGAAATTTCGACTTCGCAGTCACCGTTACAGTATATCTTTCACCACATGCAAACTATTTTCACCATTCGAGTACCCTATTTGTCTCAGGCAAATATTGTTTTACACAGTATTGAATGATATGACAGTATTAAAAAGGTAACCCATCTAAGAATGGATGGATAAGCATTCCATTGATTTTTATTGCTATCAAAAGTCCATTTTTCAATAGATATCTCTAATATTATACTTTAGTTAGGTAATTGCACCTCCTCTCTTAATATATATGTTACAGTATCATTGAAACTCAAAGAGGCATGTTCTATAGTTCGATTGGCTGAGGCCAGTACAGAAGTAAATGATAAATGTGATGATGGTTACAGGAAATAGTGGACAAAATAATGGTTCATAATCGTACGCCACGGCTGACCTAGTAAAGTGAGGTTGCTTGAATATAAATTCCTTGATGGATAGCATACTCAGCATGGATAGCATATTCTGCAGAGACGTACTCACGCAGCACGCTGTTACACATGTTTCACATAAGAATCGCTCTAGCAGTTTAACATAAATTAAGCAATTTAACCAGAGTTAAGTTACAAAATACTTCGCGGCCATTCCAGCGTGGGTAAGGTCAGGGCAGTAACACATTTAGAGCTCGGAGAAAATAACAATTATGGATTGCTGTGTGTGGTGGAGTAATATTTGCCTTCTTCGCAATGGACTATGTACTTCTTTGTTTTATTTTTTGGTTCAAAAGAATCATTTTCTCTCTGGTACAGATATTAAACAAGATACTCGTCTGCTAACTTCGTACATTGTTCTCTTGTTGCGGAAATCGTAACTGAGCCAGTTCAGTGCTTTGTCTCTCATCACAACACAATCTGTCAGGTAGAAGATCTACACCATTCCTTCAGCCTGGTAGACATTGCTCTGCTCCTATTATTAGGCTCGTGCGTAAGTTCATAGCGGTTTTATTTTGCATGTTGTTATTCCGATAGCTATGGGCTTATTTATCGATTGTCACTTTTCTAGTTCACAGTTGCTATTTGAGTTGACGTATTGCCATTTTCTCATTTGGAGATAGTGAGTGCAGCTTTGGACGCTAGAAAAGTATCAAGTGGAGAAATCGGAACATTTCCGACATATTTTTCTGTTTGACTACTGTAGAGTGGTGAGAGCAGCGGAGACAACCAGAAACATTTGCGTCGTGTATGATAATGCCTTTGGACAGAGCACAGCAAGAAAATGGTTTTCACGTATTAAGGAGGACCGGTTGATATTAATAACACTTCACCTTCAGTAAGACCTTTCGGGTTCGACGAAAATGGTTTAAATATGTTAATTCACAACGACCCACGTCAGTATGCACGAGAACTGTCAAATGTGATGAACCGTTATCGTTCCACTATCGTGCGACATTTATATACAATGGGGAAGGTTCTAAAACCGGTTTGTATGGTTACCGCATGCTCTAAGACAGATCACAAATATCACTAGGAGGCCATTCGTGCACCTCTGCTTGTTCCTCATCAGGTGGCTCGTGAACACCGACCGTTCCTGTCCTGCATCGTTACTGGTGACTAAAAATGGTGTCTTCACGCTAAAGTAAGGAAAATAAAACACTGGTTGAGCCCAAACGAAGCAGAAACTTCTTGTACAGAGATCTGCGCGCATTCTCGACGGTGCGGTGTACTACCAACTGTTTCCCCCAGGTGTGGCCACCACTGTTGACATTATTGTCAACAACTGAGACGTTCTGAAGACGCAGTCCAAGAACAACGACCAGGAAGACTCAGCGACAGCCGTGTGGGATTAGCCGAGCGGTCTAAGGCACTGCAGTAATGGACTGTGCGGCTGGTCCCGGCGGAGGTTCGAGTTCTCCCTCGGGCATGGGTGTGTGTGTTTGTCCTTAGGATAATTTAGGTTAAGTAGTGTGTAAGCTTCGGGACTGATGACCTTAGCAGTTAAGTCCCATAAGATTTTATACACATTTGAGCATTTGAACTGAGCGAAGCGATGCTGTTCCACACTAACTCCCATCTGCATTTTGCTAGACTGACATAAAACGCTACACAGGAGTTAATGTTGCGCTCTCACATTTTCACCTTTTCTGCTCTCTATCGAACATCCTTCAAGGAACTTCCTTCCCGGATGAAAATGGCTCGACAGTTCTTCGGCTCAAAACCACGTGATTTCTACAGTCGTGGAATCAGAAAGTTACCCCATCGGTGGCAGGCACTTGTAAAAAGTGAATGAGAATATATTATTGAAGACTATAGACTCTGTTGCGTGTATCTGTTACGTTTAAACTTATGCAAAAGACCTATGAACTTACGCACCAACCCAATACATCTCTTGGCCTTCACTGCCTGCAGGTCCAATTAGTGAACTACCTGTGCTGCATAAAAGCACCCCTCCCCACCTACAGCCCCAAAACAGTGTATCTGAATGTCAGGTGGTTACGAAACGGCACTGCTTGTTTCCGTGGAAGCTGTACTGCTTGCCATTAACATTGCAAAATCAGGATGGCGAGAAAATAGCTAAATTTTACTTTTTGTGCATATACACTGTATCAGGAGCAATACAGGATTAAATTGGATGGTGACTTGGTGGTACAGAGGAGGTCCATTTTAGCGGACAGAGGTGCCACATCCTGCAGCCGCCATGGCACTAAAATGACTGGGCATCGGGAGCAGTTCAGCTTGGTTGACAGGTAAGATTTAGTCATTCCGTGGCGATTCAGCTCTATGCCAATCAACCATAGTCGCTGGCGAGTGGTGGCATGCCATTATCCTGGCTATCAAGACCAGATGTTTCCAATGGATGAGAGATTTTGAGAAGGACATCGACAGAGCAATGGTCGAGAAAGCTCATTGTATCAAAGTAGACCAGATTCCTGATCGAGAAATCATCTGCATAATATTTCCTCACTAGACAGATGGATTTACTGCCGTGTACGTTGTACGACTGACCTGCAATTAGAACAGCAAGACTACTGCAGGCTACCGTAGAGTATTGTAAGTATCTACATCTATACTCCGCGAGCCACCTTACGGTGTGTGGCGGAGGGTACTTATTGTACCACTATCTGATCCCCCCTTCCCTGTTCCATTCACGAATTGTGCGTGGGAAGAACGACTGCTTGTAAGTCTCCGTATTTGCTCTAATTTCTCGCATCTTTTCGTTGTGATCATTACGCGAGATATATGTGGGCGGTAGTAATATGTTGCCCATCTCTTCCCGGAATGTGCTCTCTCGTAATTTCGATAATAAACCTCTCCGTATTGCGTAACGCCTTTCTTGAAGTGTCCGCCACTGGAGCTTGTTCAGCATCTCCGTAACGCTCTCGCGCTGACTAAATGTCCCCATGACGAATCGCGCTGCTTTTCGCTGGATCATGTCTATCTCTTCTATTAATCCAACCTGGTAAGGGTCCCATACTGATGAGCAATACTCAAGAATCGGACGAACAAGCGTTTTGTAAGCTACTTCTTTCGTCGATGAGTCACATTTTCTTAGAATTCTTCCTATGAATCTCAACCTGGCGCCTGCTTTTCCCACTATTTGTTTTATGTGATCATTCCACTTCAGATCGCTCCGGATAGTAACTCCTAAGTATTTTACGGTCGTTACCGCTTCCAGTGATTTACCACCTATGGCATAATCGTACTGGAATGGATTTCTGCCCCTATGTATGCGCATTATATTACATTTATCTGCGTTTAGGGAAAGCTGCCAGCTGTCGCACCATGCATTAATCCTCTGCAGGTCCTCCTGGAGTACGTACGAGTCTTCTGATGTTGCTACTTTCTTGTAGACAACCGTGTCATCTGCAAATAGCCTCACGGAGCTACCGATGTTGTCAACTAAGTCATTTATGTATATTGTAAACAATAAAGGTCCTATCACGCTTCCCTGCGGTACTCCCGAAATTACCTCTACATCTGCAGATTTTGAACCGTTAAGAATGACATGTTGTGAAGTAGGCGCAGAGTTCGGTAGTTTTCCGTGTACCTTTGACCAATTAAGATTATAATTGCGTTACCTGTACGTTAGATGTCATAGATACCTGTCGGCCATTACCTCATTTCGATTCTTTTGTTTGCGTGTGCGATCATGTCTTCCTAAATTCCCTTAGAAATCGGAAGCGGTGAACCATCTAGAAACTGAGTGTGGATATATAAAAGGTCACGTAACCTACGGAACATTTTTGTTCTACATAGTTATCCTCCTCCTTGTTACTTAAAAATAAACAACATTTATAGCAAAATTGAAACTGTCATTGTTTAATTCAGCTTTTATTCAAAAATTATTCATCTTTAAAGTGAAGCAGAGGAGTGTTGCAGCATAATAAATACAGATTTATCATACAGCGCTAAAACGCAGTTTCCTCAAAAAAGGTTAAATAGGAAATGCATACCAAAATCGTATCAAACATCTCTTCAATACTTCATCTACCTTATTTAAAACATGTTTCTATCACTGCTAAACAATTTCCGCCCTTATCAATTATAACAGGAAGTCTATGATCATGATAAAGGACGTTCTATTGCTTACAAAAGAACAACAATAATTACACTGATTTTTTGTGTTTGTGGGTGTAAACTGAAATTTCATCAAAAATAATTCTATTACTTTGATAAAAGCGCAGAAGTTACGTGAGCAACTAACTTTTTTTTAATTGCAAAATGCAGGTTATATTGTGTAAGGATATAAAATACACTATGGCTAACACTGAACGATGTGCGGTTCTAATTATGTGCAAAACAAACAAAAACAAAGAGAATTCATCGGCTCCCAGTTCCTCTCTCATATAGTCATTTATGTTTCCTTCCCTACCAGTGCTACTAATATTACCGGTAATCCTACCACTTAAGTACTTCATTTATGTATCGTACTAAATTACCGAACCATAGTTTCGGATTTGCGCAACTTTAATTGCAATAATAATCATTTCCATTCCGAGTCATGAAGTAAATATCATGCAAATATTATGTGCGATACATTCCGCCCTTGATGTGTAGCACTTACAGTGAACAGCAGTGCGTAAACCACTGAGATTTGAATCTTTTTTCCGACAAAAGAAGTCTCACTCGTCGAAATTTTATTTGTAGTCAGAATAACCGAAAACGGAAGCCAAAGATGAGAGGCGAACACTGGTAAATAGCAAGTAGTGGTGACAGAAGTAGAACGCTTTTACAGTGGAAGAGGAAAAAGAAATACAGAAGCAAATACAGTGAACAACTGCTATTCTGATAGGTTTATGGAATAATATCCCGTATCCTATGCCATAAAACTTAGGTCACCGATATTCGCAGAAGATCTAGGACACTAACCCAACCGCCAAAGTTAATGAAATCAGATAAACTGGAATTTTAGACCGTTTTGAAGTTCTTTCTATCGATTAGCCTGTCCTGCTTCATATCGGTGACTGTAATTCACTGACGGAACTCTACTTGTAAAGAAATCCAGGGACACAGAGTATATCTATAGAGTAATAAACTTAATACTTATTGAATAAAGTAACTCGAATCGCTCAATGAAGTGAAATCTATTCTTTTCAGATTAGTCTTGAAATTTGCAAGTTAAAACTCAGTAGCGGAGATAAGGTGAAGTGCCTGCAACTTAATGTAAGTCTATAATCAGGTCGTCGACCTTAGCAGGAGAACTGAAATAAAACGTAATACAGGGTAACATAAAGAGATGTAGAGCCACAACGCAAATATTTTTCCATATTTCTCAGATTTAAATTAACATCCACTTCTCGCCATTCAGGTTGCTACACCACGAAGATGACGTGCTACGGACGCGAAATTTAACCGACAGGAAGAAGATGCTGTGATAGGCAAATGATTAGCTTTTCAGAACATTCACACACGGTTGGCGCCGGTGGCGACATCTATAACGTGCTGACATGAGGAAAGTTTCCAACCGATTCATCATACACAAACAGCAGTTGACCGGCGTAGCCTGGTGTAACGTTGTTGTGATGTCTCGTGTAAGGAGGAGAAATGCGTACCACCACGTTTCCGACTTTGATAAAGGCCGGATTGTAACCTATCGCGATTGCGGTTTACCGTATCACGACATTGTTGCTCGCGTTGGTCGATATCCAATGACTGTTAGCAGAATATGAAATCGGTGGGTTCAGGAGGGTAATACGGAACGCCGTGCTGGACCCTAATGGCATCGTATCACTAGCAGCCGAGATGACAGGAATCTTATCTGCATGGCTGTAACGGATCGTGCAGCCACGTTTGGATCCCTGAGTTAACGGATTGGGACGTTTGCAAGACAACAACCATCTGCGCGGACAGTTCGACGACTTTTGCAGCAGCATGGACTATCAGCTCGAAGACCATGGCTGCGGTTACCCTTGACGCTGCATCAACACAGAGTTGCCACATCGCTCGCAGTGCTGTCAGTCTCATTAGTCTCCCCACATACCTCGTAACTTTATCGTCATCCTTATTTCTGCCGCTATTCACTATTCTCGTCCTTTTTCGTTTACTCCCAATACATAGTGGGTCCTCAATTACCTGTTCATTCCATTTAACGGGTACCCATTTTTATTTTCACTGTCCCATGCCGTTCTTTACACAGTGAACAGTTGGTAGCTCGCCTTTTGTGAGGGAGCGTTGTGTGCCACTACTCAGTAGCTATACGTAAATCACCCTCCGTGTGGGACGGCATATCGCTCTGCACCCTGCACAAGGACCTAAAATAGCGAGTCCGCGTTATTGGAGATTGCGCCCAGGTGTGCCGCGGCCATATATGTCAGATGTCTTAAAAAGAACTAGCAGAAGAGGCAAGCGAAGGAAATCTGACGCCTTTGTTGTCTCGCTTTTGAGTTTTCTTAAGGTTTCTGCAGCAGGTTTCTGCAGCAGGTAATGCAATACTCATCTCTTTAAGTGGGAGGATAAATTTATGATACATTTCATGCGCATTTACTCTACGGTAGCTGGTTGGCGAGACGAGGAATTTGTATTAGAATGTATACTGCATTTTCTGGGAAATACGGGTGTCCCATTCCTCATCTTCATTTTTAAATGTTTACATAATGAGACTAGTCCAGAGAAAGGAAGCAGCAAGCACGATCGAGCGTGAAGACTGGTAATAGTGTTTGTATTAATGTTATTAATGCCCCATAAGTGATACTAAAGATGCTGTCCAGGTTCTGCTGTGCACGTTGTCATGAATCCAATACCTCAACTGTAGAAACACAAATAACTGGATTTCAGAAATTATAGTGCAGAATAAAAACTGTGTAAAACTGCCATCTCGATCCACTTTGGTTGTGACGCCCCCTATTTTCAAACGAGATGTACACAAACACCATAAATTAAAAAAAAATAAGGCAAAGGTGGGAAAATTACATATTCTATAAACTGATAATCATATCAACACTGACATGCGGAAGTGCGACTTGAGGGATCAAAGAAATGAAGTAATGTAAAGCCAATTCAATACAACGACAGATGATGTAATAATAATGAATTACATAGAAAAATTGTTGTTGCACGTCAAATGGTCAAAAAAGTTCGTCATACAGTGTTGGGATACACCTCAGCAGGAACATATGCTGGCAAAACCGATAACACGGGATGCGTAGTTCGCGCAGAGCCTAATCCAATACTGTAGCTGCCATTTAATGTGATAACAACTGAGCTAGACTCAGCAGTGTATAAGGCATTGGATTCGTATTTAGGACGTCTCAAAGCCTCCAGCTTCAGATTTATGTGATTGTACTGAACCACTCCAGGCCACTGGCACATTCTTTCCCCAATACGATTGAGCCTCATTATTGAAAAATCTTGAAAAATAGGAGTTAGGAAACTACAGTGCACATGCGATGTATGGAGATGGCAAGAAGCTGAACCAATGGGTCTTGCAGACATTGATATCTGTTCGTTATAGTTTTCTCCGAAGGCACTCTTAGGGACAGACATATACCTCAGACCACTCAATTGGCAAACATAAGACTTTCGTAGAGCTTTGATCCATGAAACAGTCTTTCCATGTTATCCCTCTCAATACTCTTCAAACTTTCAGCTGTAGCCAGGCCTGTAATATAAGTTTAATATATTTTCTTATTTCATTTTTAAATAATAGTATTCACTTTTTTGTGATGCAGTCTTCTTCTTACATTGCAAAATTTACTCCAGAAAAGTAGGGATTTTTCAAATGTGAAAAAATCTTTCGTGGTACAACATGGTCCTGTACCTAGGAACAAGTATTCTGTTGGAATTAAACAGCACTGCATTGGGGAAAGTCATATCATTACTGTATTTAAGTGTTTATCTGCTACATTTTTAATCCACTGCACAACAACTATCAGGACTGGCAGCAAATTAAGACAAAATGTTTTCAAAAACGGTTTTGAAATATAAGTTATATTCATTTTCAAGACAGGTAAAACTGTTAAGATACTAAACACACTCACATTGTATTATATGGCTCCCGCCTTTTTGCAAACACAGTTTTTTTTTCTTTTTACCCAAACATGTCTCTGCACCTCTGTGTCATCAGCATTGGGTTTTTGTTTATTGAAGACTGTAAGAAGTGAACATATTTTCGGTTAAAATCGATTCCTTTATTTTTAAAAACGTGATTTTGGGGTGTCTGTATGTTTTCGTATCATATTACTGTACTTTGTGGAGTTTCGTTTTTTATAAACTGCTTTTTACTTCGCAAAACAGGGTGACTAAACAGACTGTTTCTGAGAAAATAGGTCTTAACAGCTCAACAGACAGACGGACCACAAACTGATCCTGTAAGGGTTTAGTTTTTACCGACTGAAATACATAATTCTAAAAATGAAGTCAAGGCCAAATGAACGCTTGAAAAGTCCAGTTGACCGGTGGGTGTACAGCGTTCAAAGTTTTGGCGGTCGTTACGCCACTGTAGCATTATGCGTTCCCAGACCACAGCGCCTGGACCCCCAAAACGATCCCGCTCGACAATGCTGGGCGTACAATTATAGGGCGAGGGTTACCTTCCATGGTGATCACGCGTCCTTTTAAGATCCATGTCCCGCCTTTCATAATGTCCAGGAGGTCATCATGAAGCCCGGTCACTTCAGCGTAATTACGTCTTAAAAATCTAGCAGTATGTCTTTAAAACAGTAGCAACATTTCTGTTCCTGTCACTGAATATTTCTTTTAGTTACCTTCTGCACTAGACTAGCAATTCTTTCTGCGTATAGTCCTAGTTCCATCTATTTATTTTACTTAGCAGTAACGCATCGTGCGAATGCTATTTTCATCCCTAAGTTTTGTGCACTGCTGCGTTTACTGATTTTAAGTAGAGAATACTGCAGTTGTATTTCATCTAGATTTATGAGAAAACAGGCACGAGATAAACGGCAGTTCATCTTTGGCGGTCCTCAGTGTTTTGAAGAAGAATTATTGTCTTAATCTTTTTTCAGATATTAGACACGGGGCACTGGATGCTGTTGTAAGGAAAGGAGTAGAAGAAAGTGTCACGGGAGAATATGGGCCTGATAGTTGGAACGAGAGAGGAAAAGACTAATTGCATCCTGCAATAAATATAAGTAATTAGCAGCGAATACTCTGTTAAAGAATCACAAGTGGATGAGGTATACTTGGAGAAGGCTGGGAGATATTGGAAGATTTCAGTTAGATTACATCATCATCAGGCAGAGATTCCGAAATAAGACATTAATTGTAAGACGTACCAAAGAGCAGGTATAGGCTCAGATCACAATGTAATAGTGACGAAGAGTAGGCTGGAGTTCAAGAGATTGGTCAGGAAGAATCAATACGCAAATAATTGGGATACAGAAGTACTAAGAAATGAAGAGATACGCTTGAAGTTCTCTGAGTCTATAGATACTGCGACAGTGAATACTAAGCCAGCAGTTCAGTTGAAGAGTAATGGACATCTACAAAAAGGACATTCACAGGAGTAGGAAAGCACACAGTAGATACAAGGAAGGCAACTGCGAAGAAGCCGTGGGTAATAGAAAAAATACTTTAGCTGTTCGACGAAAGAAAGAAGTGCAAAAATGTTCAGGGAAATTCAGGAATACAGAAAAACAAGTCACTTACGAATGAAATAAATAGGAAGCACAGGCAAGCTAGCGTGAGGTGGCTGCCTGAAAAATGTGAAGAAATCAGAAAAGAAATGATCTTCGGAAGTACGGACTCAGCATAGAGAAAAGTCAAAACAACGTTCGCTGAAATTAAATTCAAGGGCAACAACATTAAGAGTGCAATGGAAATATCAGTGTTACTTGGAGAGGAGAGGGTTTATAGATGGAAAGAATACATTGAAGGCTTCTAAGGGAGGCAAAATATGTCTGATGACGTGATGGAAGAAGAAATAGTAGTCAACAGATAAGAGGTTTAGAAGAGCTTCGGGAGACTTAACATTAAATAAGGCGGAAGAGTTTGATAACATTCCACTGCAATTTCTAAATTTATTAGAAGAATGGCAACAAAACGACTGTTCACGTTGGTGTGAACAATGATGCGACTGATGATTAACCATCAGACTTCCAGAGAAACATTATCCGCACAATTCAGAAGATAGCAAGTGTTGACTTGTGCGAGAATTGTCGCACAATCAGCTTAACAGTTCATGTAAGCACGCTACTCACAAGAATAATATACAGAAGAAAGGAAAAGGAAATTGAGGAGCTGCTTGGCTTTAGGAAACGTAAAGGCAGCCAGAGAAGAAATTCAGACGTTGCGGTTCATAACGGGAGCAAAACTGAAGAAAAATCAAGACATTCATTGCATTTGTTGACCTGGAAAAAGCGTCCCAAAATGTAAAATAGTGCAAGATGTTCGATGTGCTGAGAAAAATGGTGGTAACCTGCAGGGAAAGACGGGTTATATACAATATGTACAAGAACTAATAGAGAACAAGAACGAAGTGTTCGGATTCGAAAGAGTGTAAGGCAAGAATATACTTTTTCGCCCCTGCTATTCAATCTAAACATCGAAAAGCAATGAGATGTATAAATGGTTCAAATTGCTCTGAGCACTATGGGACTTAACATCTGAGGTCATCAGTCCCCTAGACTTAGATCTACTTAAACCTAACTAACCTAAGGACATGACACACATCCATGCCAGAGGCAGGATTCGAAACTAGGACAGTAGCGGTCACGCGGTTACAGACTGAACCGCCTAAAACCGCTCTAGCCACAACGGCCGGCAATGGGACGTATAAAACAGAGGTTCAAGGATAAAATCAAAATTCAAGATAACAGGATAGCTGTGACATTGCTGTATTGAATGAAAGTGAAGAAGGATTACAGGATCTGCTGAATGGAATGAAGAGTATTATGAGTACAGAATATGGACTGAGAGTAAATCGAAGAAAGACGAAAGTAATGAGAAATAGCAGAGATGAGAACAGCGTAGAACTTAACGACAGAAATGTGGATGACAAAGTAGCCAAAGTTGAGGAACTCTGCTACCTAGAAAATAAAATAACCCATTGACATGACGGACCCAGCAAGGCGGACATAAAAAAGAAGACCTGCACTGGCAAACAGGACACTCCTTCACAAAGGATGTCTGCTGGTATCAAAGACAGGCCTCAATTTGAGGTAAAAATTTCTGTGAATGTACGTTTGGAGCACAGAACTGAACTGTAGTGAGACTGTGGGAACAAGCAGAACAGAAGAGAATCGAGGCCTTCGAAGTGTGGTGCTACAGAAGAATGAGGATGTTCTCCGCAGAATTGGTGGGGAAAGAAACACATGGAAAACACTGACAGGATGATAGTACACGTGTTATTACATTAGGGAATAACTGGTAAAAGTGTAGAGGGAGACAGAGATTGGAACACAACCAACAAATAATCGAGGACTAGGTTTCATACGCTACTCTGAGATGAAAAGACTGGCACGGGGGAGGAGAGGAATTCGTGGTGAGCAAAAAAAGTTTTCACACAAATGAAAGGTTGGAAATTTTGTCCTCAATTAATATATTCTGAAACTTAGGTGAACAAGTATCACTGCCATATCCGTGCTAGTAACACAGTCACTCATAATCCCTTTCAGTCACGTTAGCAAGTTTATGGTGTTGCATTTCCCGAAAACATAATAGCTACAAAAATACTGATTGTTTGTGATTGAAAGTGCTCGCCAAATATTAAGCGTGCCGGTACCTAATACAGTCACAGTTTTTAGCCACCGACCTGCTCAATACGCCACGCGGAATATATGTCTTTTCTCGTCACAAATTTCACTTAAAAATTCCGAAATTTCTACACGCCCATCGGAATAATTATGCCGTCATTTTACCACAATTTTGATGTATGGAACACTGCTAGATCCGGCAACTTATCATTTCCATCGGAACTGCTACTACACACGTCCCAACTGTTTCATGGCTAGGCTTCGACTCCTTCTCTTGAATACTCTCAGTCTTCTCCACCAGCAGGGAAAGGCGCGCGAAGAATATTGCTTTACCATTGGTCATTTTACTCAACAGCCAATAGTAAAACTACATTCTACCGCGTCAGTCCGCGCTTCTCGTCAATAACCAATCGCAAAATAGTAAACCTAACGACTGCACTTTTTACCGACGTAATTAATATGCTGAAGTTTTGCTTTTGCATAAAGTTATTTAAATGGTTCAAATGGCTCTGAGCACTATGGGACTCAACTGCTGAGGTCATTAGTCCCCTAGAACTTAGAACTAGTTAAACCTAACTAACCTAAGGACATCACAAACATCCATGCCCGAGGCAGGATTCGAACCTGCGACCGTAGCGGTCTTGCTGTTCCAGACTGCAGCGCCTTTAACCGCACGGCCACTTCGGCCGGCCAAAGTTATTTACTATTGTTATTTATACCTGAATTAACTTTCTCTTTACCATAAACTTACTTTATAAATCTATTCTACAAAAATCCCCTTTGTTCATATTCATACTTCTTTGAAATTTTCCCACACTAAATGGTTCAAATGGCTCTGAGCACTATGGGACTTAACATCTATGGTCATCAGTCCCCTAGAACTTAGAACTACTTAAACCTAACTAACCTATGGACATCACACAACACCCAGCCATCACGAGGCAGAGTAAATCCCTGACCCCGCCGGGAATCGAACCCGGGCGTGGGAAGCGAGAACGCTACCGCACGACCACGAGCTTCGGGCCCACACTAAATCCAACTTAAACCACACTCACGCATCATTCATACTGCTAAAACACATTTATAACGTTTTACGTACACAAAAAGACATAACAAAACTTTATGAAAATACTAGAACTGTTCATGAAAAACATTCTATTACTTTAGTGCACTCTAGTGTGAACAATCGAAACTAAAATCACAATCCCCCTATCCAATATTGTCCTCTATCGGCTGATACATAAACTACGTGCGCGTCCAGTCTCGCGTCACCATCTGTTACTATCCAGCTCTGAGACACATCTCCCACTTAACCGCCTCAAATGCAGGATCGTTATACGGCGCTACGCCTCAGTGGATGTTAAATCTGTTTAGCAAGCGTATCGTTTTCACTTCCCCGAAAAGAGATGCAACCATCTCCAAATATTCTGTTAAGTGGTGTAATTATCTGTGCTGTACAGGAGGAGGTCTGTTGTGTTGGTACCTCATGGCATCTAATGTCGAATGGGTCGTTTGACACAATAACGTCGCTTATATATAGAAGCTTAATGTTGCAAAGTGACAAAGGCGCGTACGAATGTTTGCAGGCAGAAGGAATGCTGGTCTGTCACACTGCACAAAACAACTAATGGGTCACTTTTTTGGAACATCGTCATTTCCCTCCGTTGCGAAGAAGAAGTTTCAAATTTGGCTCAAAGGTGCCGTACATCCTGCCCTTGTAATGGTGTAAAAGCGAGGCGCCCTGCGATGCCACCCTCGGGCTCCACGAACACTTCAAACAGCTAAATTTCGGCACATGCGAAAGACTTATCGTTGGGCAGGATCTACGCGAAATTTGATGCCAATGCGACCTCTTTTACCCACGTTACGCCTTGTATGAATATCTGAGCTCTGACCTTTCTCTCGCATACGTTGACAACTTGCTGTTGCCCGGGAATGACGTCTCAGGCGCCATGCTTTTGATTTTTAAAGAGAAAGATTGTAGTCACCTTTGAGAGAAATTTTAAACTTCAGTGTTTGACGATCTTTCACAAATGAAACCTTAATTTTTTTAAGAGCTATGTATTAATTGGGAAATTTCTACCCAAGTGTAGCTCACCTATAAAGGATACTGCGTTCAGAACACTTAAGTACTACGACCCCCACCATGTTGTATTACAGGAAGACAGCGAAGCAATTTAGAGCCGTACTGTTACATTTGTTACCGGTAGGTTCGACCAGTAAGCGAGTATGACAGAAACGTTACATGAGATCAAATGGGAATCCCTGGAGTGAAGAAGATATTCCTCCGCGACACCATACTGAGAAAGGTAATGAATTGGAATCTGCGACACCCCACAAAATTATCCTACTGCCACTAACACACATGGTCCAGTGTATTAATGAGACAACTGCATATGTTAGACGCCACCGTGCAATAACGATTCAGAGACGGCAGGTGGCAAAACTAGCACTGGATTCCTAAAATACGTGATATAAGTAAAACGAAAGCAGTAGGAATGAGATTTTTCAGGGAGGTTAGAGATGTTACTGGGGAAAACTGCACAAGAAACGGGGATACTAGGAATCAACTAGAAACTTATAATGCTAACGAAAAGATTGTAGTAGAGAAATCATTGCGAAAACAATGAGCCACGCCGGCTCGCATCAATCAACCGATCGCAAGATCGCGGTAGCGGGGCACGATCTTTGATGGTTCTCCACGTGATGCGGTTTGACCAGCATGGAGGTGGAAATAGTTGTCGGACCGAAATGGAATGAGCACTTGCTGCTTTACTTCCGCTGTCTGTGTCTGACAGTAAACGGTTTTGGCAGAGCATGGACCTCCTCCCGCGGAGACGGTGTATTTGTTTGGCTGTGGTGGCGATGTGGCTCTGGAAATTTGCCTGTGCCGAGCGTGTAGTGATTTTGAGTGCCATTTCGCTACCGATTTATCAAATATTTTGGTGAGTTTCTTTCTGTGGCTTCTGTGCCTTGTTTTGGTAAAGTCGTAGCACAGCGAGTAGTATCTCCTTCCCGGAAGATCTGCTGCGTTTGCTGTTTATGGTTGTTCGTTCCAAAAGAATTGAAGTTTACCTTTATAGAAGCAACTGTGTTTCATTACATATGTTAGTCGCAACTGTTTGTGAAATTTGTGGAAGTTGTGTGGTCTTTGTTATAGAGCTAGTGGAGGTACTTTACTCATAACTGCCTGTTTAAATTGGTCATATTTCGAGTGGCTTACTGTGGACCATTTAAGGGGCTCCGGAACGCCCTATACTTGCAATGTTAAAATAACGCTTATAAATTTGAGGTAGGAAGTTGAACTTTTTACAGATTATTTATTGGAATATGGGCTACAACTTAACACAGGGATTTTACAAAATTTTAGTTCAGTTATTAAAGATGATTTTTTTTCAATTGTAATGAAAATTCACAACATTCTTTTTGCAATTTTTTATTTATATATTCAAAAATATATAGTTTTTTGGAAAAAGGCTGTGTTAAATTATGCAGAAGGTACTGTGTAACATTTACTGAAAGTTTGAAACAAATATGTTTGGAAGATCCTTAGAAAACATGTAGTTAGTATGAGAAAAAAAAGTTTTGGGAATCGAGCGACAAAGATTGGATTAACTTTTTAGTGCATTCCAGGTCCATAGGATGGATTATCTTCATCCTCTGCAAACTCCTCCTCCAGCTTCCTCTTGTTCCTCCTCCTGTTTACTCTTGCTTGTACACTCCTGGAAATGGAAAAAAGAACACATTGACACCGGTGTGTCAGACCCACCATACTTGCTCCGGACACTGCGAGAGGGCTGTACAAGCAATGACCACACGCACGGCACAGCGGACACACCAGGAACCGCGGTGTTGGCCGTCGAATGGCGCTAGCTGCGCAGCATTTGTGCACCGCCGCTGTCAGTGTCAGCCAGTTTGCCGTGGCATACGGAGCTCCATCGCAGTCTTTAACACTGTAGCATGCCGCGACAGCGTGGACGTGAACCGTATGTGCAGTTGACGGAATTTGAGCGAGGGCGTATAGTGGGCATGCGGGAGGCCGGGTGGACGTACCGCCGAATTGCTCAACACGTGGGGCGTGAGGTCTCCACAGTACATCGATGTTGTCGCCAGTGGTCGGCGGAAGGTGCACGTGCCCGTCGACCTGGGACCGGACCGCAGCGACGCACGGATGCACGCCAAGACCGTAGGATCCTACGCAGTGCCGTAGGGGACCGCACCGCCACTTCCCAGCAAATTAGGGACACTGTTGCTCCTGGGGTATCGGCGAGGACCATTCGCAACCGTCTCCATGAAGCTGGGCTACGGTCCCGCACACCGTTAGGCCGTCTTCCGCTCACGCCCCAGCATCGTGCAGCCCGCCTCCAGTGGTGTCGCGACAGGCGTGAATGGAGGGACGAATAGAGACGTGTCGTCTTCAGCGATAAGAGTCGCTTCTGCCTTGGTGCCAATGATGGTCGTATGCGTGTTTGGCGCCGTGCAGGTGAGCGCCACAATCAGGACTGCATACGACCGAGGCACACAGGGCCAACACCCGGCATCATGGTGTGGGGAGCGATCTCCTACACTGGCCGTACACCACTGGTGATCGTCGAGGGGACACTGAATAGTGCACGGTACATCCAAACCGTCATCGAACCCATTGTTCTACCATTCCTAGACCGGCAAGGGAACTTGCTGTTCCAAAAGGACAATGCACGTCCGCATGTATCCCGTGCCACCCAACGTACTCTAGAAGGTGTAAGTCAACTACCCTGGCCAGCAAGATCTCCGGATCTGTCCCCCATTGAGCATGTTTGGGACTGGATGAAGCGTCGTCTCACGCGGTCTGCACGTCCAGCACGAACACTGGTCCAACTGAGGCACCAGGTGGAAATGGCATGGCAAGCCGTTCCACAGGACTGCATCCAGCATCTCTACGATCGTCTCCATGGGAGAATAGCAGCCTGCATTGCTGCGAAAGGTGGATATACACTGTACTAGTGCCGACATTGTGCATGCTCTGTTGCCTGTGTCTATGTGCCTGTGGTTCTGTCAGTGTGATCATGTTATGTATCTGACCCCAGGAATGTGTCAATAAAGTTTCCCCTTCCTGGGACAATGAATTCACGGTGTTCTTATTTCAATTTCCAGGAGTGTATTTCTAGACTCTTTACAGCCCTGTCTGCAGCCCGAAGGCGTTCCTTGTCTAAAGCAAGCATCGCTCGTTGTTGTGTTCGTAGATTTTGCTACCATTTTCTTCAGTTGCAGTTACTGCAACACAGTTCCAAAAGGTGGTCATGTATGAACACTTATCACATTTCAGTTGTATTTCACTAGCAAGTCCTACGTGCTTTATTATGGAGAGTTCCAGACCAACTTCACTACAATGAATACATCTTACACAGTTTGAAAAAATTCCTTTGAGAACCGACATATCAAATATTTCATTCACATCCGATTCGCCCATAAAACATTCATAGTTTTCACTCATTGAACCAAGCTTCTTCTGTGAAGTATTTTCTTTCCCACTTGGACTGCTATGGGCAGGTGTACTTGAGAGGTTAGGTTCACTCACTTGGTTATCGTCTTTATTGTTTACAGTAATAACACATACCTTTGGCTTTCCAACATTTCTCCTTTTCTTAAAAGCCTTCAGAGGATTTCTAATAACTTTACTTTTACTCATTATTATGCTTCAACAAAACAGAGACTCAAGAAACAGAATTAATTACGAATATTTTCGAGATAACGACAGAGTAAAAAGACATGAAACAATCGACAATCACACCAGCGATATATATTGAACCATCACAGGTTAGCCACAACACATACTTTATCTCACATCACTAAAATGTACCTGATGAACACCATTTGACGGCAGTTTAACAACGCCACAGTGGGTCACGCCCATGTAGAACACATTTAAAAAAAAATTTAAAAATAGTTGTAGTCTTCGGAATTGAATAAATTATATATCTATTACAAGGTAATAGTCTGCAGATTCAGAAAACGCAAAAAAGTAAAAATTGAACTTTTCATGATTTTGAGCCTTTCCGGAGCCCCTTAAGGGCTGAACTGCGTGTTGTTCTTCCTTTCAAATACAGTGAAGTCCAACTTAAACGGAGTGCCTTTCATTGTAATCAGTTTAGTTAAGAATTTGCAAGACGTTTTAGTGGAGCTGGTCTAATTTAATCAGAGCTCCTTTTTCACTTTAATAATTTCTCTTATGCATTTTTAAAACATTTTAATGGGATGGCTCCACTTTAATCAGAGTCTCTTTTCACTGTAATAATTTCAATTACGTATTTGTAAAACATTTTGGTGGGATTGTTAGTTGGCACACCCTGAGATTTTCTATGGTAAATTCAGCTATAATAAGAATGTACCGTCCCACTGTATTTGTTACGGGCAGCCTGCTAAACAATGTTTGACATCTGAGATTCGGCTGCTTAGCTATTTGAGATAGTGGAGTTCACGTTAGTAAGAGCTGTCCGATTCTTTACATATGGCTAGTGTTTTACTGCAAAACATATTAACAGTCAGCGAGTTGGGATTTTCTTCTGTTTCAAAATAGTGTGTAATGGCATTTCATGGTGCATAATTAACAGAAGTAATTGTCTGCCAATTAATTTTGGGGGCATGTAAGCCTTATTGTTAATCAGAGTGCTGCCCAGCTGTTAAGTGCGTTGTTGATTATCACCATTTTCGCTGATGGGGTAGACTTATTTATGAAACTTCCTGGCAGATTAAAACTGTGTGCCCGACCGAGACTCGAACTCGGGACCTTTGCCTTTCGCGGGCAAGTACTGGCAGAAGTAAAGCTGTGAGTACCGGGCGTGAGTCGTGCTTCGGTAGCTCAGATGTCAGTCTGCCTTCGGCAGGGCAACAGAGCGGACGCGTACGTGTTGACTTCGTGCGGCGCGCGAGCTCGCCTTGTTTACTTTCTGACGGCCGTTGCTTAAGTGCCGGCTTACCTTGTACGATCCATGGCGAACCGTTACCGTAAATCAACACTCCGATTTACTTTCTGCAACGATTATGCCCGACCCAAAGCACTTGAGGTGGAGCGTTTTCTGCGAGAGGAAGTGAAGATCCCGGCGACCGATATTATAGGCATACATTTGTCCATCGTGAGCAGCACGGTCTATGTGAAAATCATTAACGACGCGGCGTGCGAACGCATACTACGTGAGACCAAACAGGGGCTCCGCTTCTGTCACGCTGATGGCAATGTGGGAGAGGTAACCGTCGACCACGCAGGCTTAGGTATGCGAACGATACGCATTTTCGAATTGCCATTCGAACTTCCAGCTGAGGAAGTCGTCGCGGCACTACGCCCATACGGCACAGTCCACGGCCACACTGCGGAGAAGTGGACACAGTTTCGGACGTATCCTGTCCTAAACGGGGTCCGACAGGTCACCATAGATCTCCGAAGCCACGTCCCGTCCTACTTACAGATCGGCGGATGCCGTGCCATAATTAGCCTCGGACCTGTTCCGGGTGCGGCAAAGAAGGCCACCTTAGATCCGAATGCCTACAACGGCGTATTACGCAACTTCCAGCTGCCGAAAAACCACCCACGTCGCCACCTACAGTGCTACCGGTGACCTATGCCGCTGCTCTGGCTTCTCCTACCACTTTGCAACGTCGCCCGGTCACCACAAACGACGCCACCAACGAGCCCGACCAGACACTGACGGAGAGCGCCTCGGACGACCCGCCGCCTCGGCCGGCCATTGACGCCGCTCCGAAGATGCCGACGCAACCAGACGCTGACCCTGATCTCGGAAACACGATGGAGATCGACTCGCTCATCGTTCCTATAGCGGCCTTTCTGCCAGAACGACGCGACTCCCTTCCGTCGCCGGACACGGAGGGTCGCACAAGGAAACAACGTTCCCCGAAACGTCGCAAGCGAAGACGTCGCACCGTTTCCGGCCAAGAGGAAACGTTACAAGTCGAGGAGGACGTAACCGTCGACCAGCACGAGGCCTCAGAACCCGCTACTGCTGACGAAGACGTCATGAGCGCGGAGACATCTATCGGTGTGCCTGCGCCCCGTGCTGACGCTGAACTAAATCATGAACGTCTCACAGGCGACACGACACCACGCACAATTACAACATCTTCTGCCGACAAAATGGACGATACACCAGTTTCTGCTTCCACGGCGTGGCACGAGGAGGAGGTCACGGAGCAGGAGCCGTTACGGGACCCTGCGCCGTCACGGCCGCACCACTAATCATACTCTCCCCAGACTCCCCTGCGGGCCAGCGGGATAACGTTCCGCTGCGACGCCCACACCCTTGCGCGGACGGCGGAGTGGACCAGCCACCAGCAATCCGACACCAGGCCTACCGGATAGCAACCATCAACACCAACAACATCCGTTCCAGGGTGAAAATCCGCCTTATGCAGGAGATGTTCTGGGCTTCGGATATTGATTTCGCCCTTCTGCAGGAAGTTCACTTGGCTAGTCTCCCGGATATTAATGGCTATACCGCCCACGCCTCTGCGAGTGATCCTATGGGCCGCGGGGTGGCCATCTACGTCCGCCACGGGATTTCTGTGACCGATGTCGCCTTCCTTCCATCAGCTCGGGGCATGGCACTCACTGCCATGGGGACACGCATCATTAATGTCTACGCTCCCTCAGGCACCGAACGACGGCATGAAAGAGCCCAGTTTTATTCCGAGGAAATCGCTCCCCTGTTTTTAGGGTGTTATGACCATTGCCTACTAGGAGGTGACTTTAACAGCGTTCTGCATCCTAAAGATCAGATTCCCCACTATACTACATGCCAGGAGCTACGTATAGTGGTGCGAGACCTCCTGCTTCACGATACCTGGGAAGTACAACACGGCGACCTTTCTGGCCATACCTTTCTTACAAGTCATTCCGCAAGCCGACTAGACAGGATATATGTCTCACAAACTCTTAGATCTGCGATACGGGGCGCCGAACGCTGGCCGCTGGCCTTTTCCGACCATTGCGCTTACATCTGTACGGTCCTCCTTCCGCCGCAATCAGTATGGCGCAGACGTGCGCCATGGAAACTCAATACCTCACACTTGCCTGACCAGGCGTGTCGCCAACAAGTCACTGACACGTGGACAGCCTGCGAACGACGCCTTCCCCGCTACCGCTCGACATTGACATGGTGGTTGGACTGCGCCAAGCCGGCGATCCGGAGGACACTGATGAGATACGGGAAGGACATGGCCGACTGGCATCGCACCACTGTTGACTTCTATTACGCGATTCTCCGAGATCTGGATGCTCAACCGCCAACCCCGGACAACCAGTTGGAACGGCAAAGAACTAAGGCGAAGATAATTGCGCTGGCACGCCGGAAATTGCAAGGGGTCGTGATACGGACGCGGCGCCACGATCACGCGGATTTAGAAATTCCATCCATGCATGATATAGTGTCCGACAACCGAAGGCGTCGTCGGCAGATCATCAGCACTTTGACAACGCCTCATGGAACGCAGGTGACCACTCAGAATGACATCGTCCGCGCATTCGTCGAGCACTACCGTCGTACTTATAGTGATGACGACTCTGAAACTGCAGCAGACGACTCCATTTTGAATTACGTCAAGCGCACCCTCCCCCACACGGAGGCGGATGCTTTGACAGTGGCGGTCACGCTAGACGAAGTCAACAACGCAATCGCCAAAGGTGCAGTCAACAGATCGCCCGGCATTGACGGCTTACCGATTGAGTTTTACCGTACCTTTCGGGACCTCATGGCCCCACGGTGGACGACTATGTATCAAGAACTGATAACATCTGACCAAGCAATCCCACCCGCCTTTGCTGAGGGCATCATTATACCAGTCCACAAACCAGCCCGTGGTTCGATGGTCACGAGTTACAGACCGCTCACCCTCCTCAATGCCGATTACAAGATTTTCGCGCGCTTACTGGCAATGCGGCTCCGAACTACACTCCCTCATATCCTCTCGCCAGAACAAACGACGCCTGGCGGACAGATTAACATACAGACTGCCACAGGGGAATGCCGCGACTTAATTGCGATAGCGGCGGCCTGCAGGCTCCGGGCAGCGGTCGTCGCTATAGACTTCGACAGCGCCTTCGATAAAGTGCGTCATCGTTTCCTGTTTTCGGTGGCAGCCCGAATGGGCATCCCCCCTCCGTTTCTCGACGTCATCCGGCGTCTTTACGACAGTGCCAGATCACGTGTCCAAGTCAATGGACGTGTAGCAGGGCCGGTACCTATCTGCCGTTCGATACGGCAGGGGTGCCCCCTCTCTACCCTCCTGTATGCTATTGCCCTTGAGCCCCTTATTGGGGGCTTGACGACCAAGCTTTCTGGCCTCACCCTACGCCAACACACTTTTCGCTGTCGGGCATATGCTGATGACCTCCTCCTCCTCATTCGCTCCGGCTCTGAGATTCGGGATGTCCTCGACTTGATTACCCGTTATGGGGCTGCCGCTGGCAGTGCTATGAATGTCGCCAAATCTTCTGCAATGCACATTGGACGAGGCCTCCAGGAGGGTGAAGTGGCACCACTGCCGCTTGTGCGGACTTTCCGGTACCTGGGCATTACCTTTACCCCCACAGTCACACGCACGGCGGCAACGAATTTCCGTCGCCTGTTACACGTCATCCGCAACGACGTCCGCCAGAACCTCTTGCGCCGTCAGGACACACTTCAAAGGGTTGCGTTTATTAATCTTTATGTGGCATCAAAATTGGTTCACATCGCGCAAGTTCTCCCTCAGCCAACTGCAATTGGGCGCAACCTTCAGGCGGCTTTTGGCTATTACCTCACGGCTGGTTCAATGTTTAAAGTCCGTTATGAGACACTTACCCTGCCCACACGGTATGGTGGCGTCGGGCTCGTCAATGTCCGTCTGCGATCTGCAGCCTTGTACATGAGTACCATGAGAAAACAGTGGATGGGCCAGAGTACATCTCTAACACGCAGCTTGCTTGAGGTCCTCCTACCAGCTTCCACCTCACCACCAGTGTCTGTCGGCCATATCGTGCCTCATTTGTCCCATCTTTCGACCTTTTTCGTCGACTACAGTTATATACATACCAGTCTCCCAGATACACGCCCACCTAGGACTAAGGATTTTTACAGCCTGTTGCTGCGCTGTGTTCCCCGGAATGTGATGGAGACCAAACACCCCTCCATCCAGTGGCCCATAGTGTGGACTACCATCCACCAGCCCTTCCTCCCTACGAACGTCCGGGCGCTGTGGTATCACATAGTCAACAGGAAATTTGCCACGAAGCAGCGCCTGCACAACATTGGCTTGTCAGAATCCCCTCTTTGTCTACTTTGCCAGCAACTGGACACTGATGAACACCGTCTGACATGCGCCTCATCGCAAGATGTATGGCGCTTCGTGCAGCAAATCATTGCCTGCTATCTCCGGGTGCCACCAGACACAGTCGAGCCTCGAATGTTTCTATACCCGGAGGACCGACATTTTCCCGCCGCCAAATGTCATGCTATTACGTGGGTCAAAGGGTGGGCGGTCGCGTATCTCTTTAATGAGGGACCTAAATCCCGCCTCGACTTCTGGACCTATTTACGAACAGCCCATGCAGCTCTCGAAAACACGCCACGTTACCGAACGTTATTTGCTAACTATCTTCGAGCGGTCCTTGTTAGACCTCCACTGAGTTGGGGGGTGCCTGGCACAGAGGGCACCCTCCCCTCCTCCCCCGGCGGTGTCTGAGTTTCAACCGCCTACGATCTATTCTACTTCTGACCTCCGCGGACGGGAAAGCGCGTCGCAGATTGCGCGGATTTTATTTCCTTTTGCTTTTCCTTTTTCCTTTCTTTTTCTTTACCTAGAATTTATATTTCTTTTATCTTTCGCATATGTGTTCCCATAATTTCATGCTATTAGTGAATATTACAGAAACACATGCAAATAAATAAATAACAACGCCTTCCACTACTGTTGATTCCTGCTTCTCCCACTTCCCTAAGCCCCACAGGCTCGGTGGTGGTGCGGGGGACACTGTGGCCAGGCCTCAGGTTTCGACCCCTGCCCACTTTGCCCCCCGAGCCCCCACCGGTCCACTAAAAAATAAAAAAAAAAAAGTCTTCCCTTGAGTAAAAAGTTAAACTTTTTATTTTCAGTTTATGTTAAAAAAAGCGGTAGCGTGCAAAAAAAAAAAAAAAAAGAGAAAAAAAAGAAAAAAAAGAAAAAAAAAAGATGTTAGAGCACTTGCCCGCGAAAGGCAAAGGTCCCGAGTTCGAGTCTCGGTCGGGCACACAGTTTTAATCTGCCAGGAAGTTTCATATCAGCGCACACTCCGCTGCAGAGTGAAAATCTCATTCTAGATTTATTTATGTTTGGCTCTTAAAGGGTAATGTTCCGCCCTTTCTAAATCAGCGCACTCTTACTAGTCTTCTACGGTTAGTTTACAGCCTGTTGTAGCTCACTCTGTACAGGATCTCCTGCATGCACCGGCACACCTTTGGCTGGCGATATCACACCGCCCATTCTGGTCGTCGGATTATCCTGTATATCTGTATAACTTCTCCTGGATCTACGTCACCAACGGACGTGATGCATTGCTTATGTTATTAATGTTCTTCACAAATATGCTGTAATTGTTTAAGATATATTTAAAAGTCAACAGAAAATTTTTGAAAATGTTAAGATTTAAATTATTAATATGCAGCTTGGCTGACTTCAGATACCTCTTCATATTTAACAAACTGCCTAGCTTCTTAACTGTGTAAAAGCTCTTTTGCAGACTTCAATTGCTGATCTCATTTCCTCATTAGTAGTCGACTAGTTGTTGAATTTCTTACTTGTTTTTAAAAGCTATCTTACTAGCGTCTTAAGCTGCTGGCTTTTGTTTGAAACATTATGCGTGCTTTGAATTGTGAACTTGCTTTCTCGCCTCCAGGCCCAGCCCTAGCGCTCAGCAGCGAATTAAGTTGCTTTAGGGTACCTACGCCCGTTTCAGATATCATCTGCAAAGTATAAATGTAGAAAGAATCCCTCGTCAGGTCATGATTTGCCGGCCAAGAGTAAGAATGCAGGTACGGAGATCCGAACAAAATGGCATGAAAAGTGAAGACACAACAGGCACAAGTGCCTAAACCTTCAAGAGTAGCAGAAGAAGAAGAAGAAGAAGAAGAAGAAGAAGAGGAGAAAGAGGAGGAAGGGAGTTGTTCTGGAGTACTGACCGCGCTGCGGGACGGGCTCCGGCCGGCTACCCAGCTGGAGCTCGGCCGCCTGGAAGTAGATGTCGGCCACCTCGGCGGCGCACTTGAGCGACAGCCGCCCCTCCGCGAAGTCGGACGGCAGCAGGCGCGCGCGCAGCGACGCCCCGCTGGAGCGCTGCTGGAACGGCGACTGGCTCTCGTCCTCCTGGAAAGTACAACAGCCGGTCAGAGAGTACAGCTACCCGCTGGAGCGCTGCTGGAACGGCGACTGGTTCTCGTTCTCTTGCGAAGCACAGCAACCAATCCGCTAAGTACAGTCGTCCGTAGCCCGCCGCTCAGCGACTTCCAGTGTCGACTAATCGTTGCATGTCACGTGACTAACAAATCATTCAGGGGCAACTCTCAGAGTTTACCTGAGAGACCGCGGCCCACCGAACGTTGGCTGGGATGAGGAAGCACGCATCTGACGTTTGAGCTAAGTACAGCTATTGACATGGTACACATGTAATGTTTATTTTTACATTTTATGTGAGTCTTTTGCCCTTTTGGGCGTTCTGCATTAATGTTGGTCCACGCCTCTTTAGGCAGTTTGTAGTTTTAATGTGCTCCGAACAAGGCGTGGCTATCCGCGCCGAGACCTAGGTCAACATTCTATTTGCAATCGAGGCGGATTCTTTATAAACATTAAATTATTCACGATTGCTACGCGCTGAACTGTTAGAAGTTCTCATATTTTAGTGATGTTCATGTTGAATAAGTAACTTTTTTATCTTCAGTCTGAGAGGCTTTAAGTGGAGATACTTGCGATCTAGCCAGGTCAGCAGGAACCACATGTGTGAAAAAGCTATAGTCAATTATCCAGGATTAAAACTTAATTACTTGTGCAGTGAAATCGCATCTGGCCAGTTAACTGGACGCCTCCTAATTTTTTCAGAAAATTGCGTGATATTATGTTTTATTTTTGTGTAATATTAGCTAAAAACTGTAAGTACTTGTGTTACTAGTAGCTTGCTGTGTCGTTATCGTGCGTATTTTCGTCAGCTTGTAGTGCCACCTGTCAGGAAAGGCGAGAACTATCACATTCTGAGAACGATTGTAGCTGACATCCAACAGTTTTATGCAGTCAGAATTGGATAATTTAACAAGATCAGTGTCTGCTCAGCAAACTGATGTTCACTGTCATAGAACCTAACAATTTAGCAATAAAAGAAAGAAGCGAAGTGTCAGAAGTGGTGAGATGTAGTCATGTACGTGCTACAGTCATTTTAGGTAAATTTCTACTGTAGTTAATTTTGGTATTCCGATTTCTAATTTTTCGTCTTTACCGACAGCTGTTACTACCTGTATTTTTTTCCTTACAGCTTCATGAACTTTGAAGAGCATGAATAAGCAGCAACTTTACATCCTCTATTTATGTCTAAAAATTTATTCAACTGGAGTTTCCTGTGTGTTCTTATGGCCAAAGGTTATTTGTTGTAGTGATTGTTTTCTTTACAAAATGAAGATTAATAATTACACTACCAAATTTTCTCTGCCTCACAGAATTCGTTTGCTGATGTTTTTTTTTTTTTTTTTCAACAAACAACATTTTCGTTCAGGGGGAAGTTTGACGGTTGCCCGTTGTTAATTTTGACAATGTGGCTAGAAAATTTCAGTCATCACATCCTCAAAGTGTCGGGGTCTTTCCAGAAAGTGGACATTGTGTGTACGATTTTATCTCAATCCATACTCTACTGGATCGGACTAGGCGGATAATTTTCTTAATATTTTCCTGTCTTGACATTTTGCAACTTTAATGATTAATCTACAAATTTTCTCGCACGTACAGATAGAGTCAGAAGCAATGGTACCTGCTTTGACGGGTGATAGTATTAGTGATTCTGAAAAAAAATCTTCATCTGTACATATACCCTGTTCCGAATAGTTTAATTTCACTATCGCGCTTTTTTCTTGAGTAACTTGAATACCGCACGCTGCAGCGAAAACGTGTCGCTGTGCAAAATTAAGCTACACTAATTGTCCTACCTAAAAGATCCTATTCATTTTGTTCTCTAGGGCAAAGACAGCACGAGAATGCTGGAAACCCCACGCGACTCACATACGCTGTATCTTAGGTACTTTTTGTAAGTCAATTTGAGGTAGTTTCCCGACTTGACACGCCATAAGTGTCCAGGACCAAATTTTTCGTCTCAACTTCTTCCTGTACACAACTCTGGCACATTGTAAACAATGACAATATTTGGATAACACAGAAAATAAATTAAACTTGTTCTATCTCGGAAACTATTCGGGGGGTATTTCCACATGAAGTTTCTTGTTCAGCATCACTAATACTATCAGCCCTCAAACCATATACCTTTTCTCGTGGCTTACCCTGTATAGTGCTTCGGTCGTAATTACCGACTCGTGACAACTGAGGATATTGAATTTTTATTGTATATTTTGCAGAGACGAAGTGCATAGTTTTACTTTCTCATTGTTACGTAACTACTTCTAACTTTCGATACCTTTACTGCAGGTATTACAGGCGAAGAAGACTGTGAAAGTAGGTTTGAAATCGATATCCCACAGATGCCAATGATTCTGGAAAGCTGAAACTTTTAGTGGACAAAGTAGGGAAGAAAAAACTAAGGTGTTCTTTGCGAAGAAAGTACACGAGCATTAACTTTGAAGAAGTTGGAGAAACCATGGAAAACTTGGACTACATTCACACTGTTTCTAACAGCTAAAGCTGTGTGTTAACCACGGTGGTGCTCTATTTCTCACAGGCCTCTGTAAATATAAATGGCCGTAAAATGTTACTTATGTGTCTCTTCGTTATGACTAATTTTGTTGAAATCCACAATCTGATGGAACTAAATGAAGATGGAAATTGCTATTTGTATTTAGAAGAACAATAGTGGCCATCAGCTTTTAACCATATTTCGAGTGATCGTTCTGAAGCTACTATTGGCCTACTTGCGTTACAGCTGAAGTATTTCTTGATTGTATATTTTATTTGCCGATATAAATAGAAGTATTACACTGTCTTATTAGTTCGCGATAGCCATAGCCCAAATTATATAAGCAGTTTCGTTAACACTAAGTGCTTTATGGTTTCAACGTCTCGCTGTTGCGTTATTGCATAGGACTGTATGATGAGAACCAATGGTGATTCTGTATTTATAAATAACTGAGTTATATAATAGCCAGAATAGCACAGTGTATTTCGCAATGAAAGAGGCAATGATGAGACGTAAACAATCACGACGCGTTCTGTAGTCAGAGGAACCATGAGGAGATTGGAAGGAGTCTGCAACGAGGGAGATGCAGAAAGAGAAACAGATGATAAACTAGCTGTATGACAAACGAGTATGCCCCCCAAGGGACTTAAGCGTCTCCCTGGTAAAGCAAAAGCTCAGAGATTTCCGATTCCTGCTTCTGTAATTCACGAGATGAAGGATGAATCGACTGCAACAAATGGAAAATGCAGAGAGATTAATGGGGTGAGGAGAGAAAAACTGGTTCAGGTTTGTCCACAGGGACATGAAACGATTTTCGCAAAGAGAATACCTCAAACTTACGTGAACATGAAGTCTAGAATCTCATACAGGAATGAAGTAACAAGCTGTAACAACAACGAGCAAAGCTTACTAACTTAAATGTAGTGCCAGTGAAAGGCGTATTGAATGCCAATTTTTAACATGTAATATCACCTTTCGAATTCTGTTGATATGAGCTGCATAATAGTGAGGTATCAATATAATAACCAACGTAACATGAAAAACAAATTACTTAATAACTTTTGGTATCAGGTACAAGTCAGTAATGTTGAACGTAGGCGTGAAATGCATATAAAACTACACTGAAGGGATAAAGAAATTGTTTCAACTGCTTAATATCATGTAGTGCCACCGCGATCACGCATAAGTACCGCAGCACAACGTGTCATGAACTCGACTAACGTTTGAAATATCGTTAGAGGGAACTGACACCATGAATACTGCATAGCTGTCCATAAATCCCTAAAAATACGACGGGAGTGGAGATCTCTTCTGAACAGCACGTTGCAACGCTTCTCAAATATGCTCAATAACGTTCACGTCTGAGCAATTTGGTGGCCAGCAGAAATGTTTCACCTCAGTTCCTGTAGCCACACTGTAGCAGTTTTGGATGTGTGTGGTGTCGCATTGTCCAGCTGGAATTGTCCAAGTCCGTCGGAACGGACAAAGGACCTGAACGGATGCAGATGATCCGACACAATGCTTACGTATGTGTCACCTGTCACAATCGTATCTAGACTCATCAGGGGTCCCGTATCACTCCAACTGCACACGCCCTACACCAGTCCCCTGCTGACATGCAGCGTCCATGGATTCAAGAGGTTGTCTCCATCCCCGTGCACGTCCATCCGCTCGATTCAATTCGAAACGAGACTCAGCCGACCAGGCAACATGTTACCAGTCATGAACAGTCCAATGTCGGTGTTGACGGGCCCAGCCAAGGTGTAAACCTTTTGTGTCATGCAGTCATCAAGGGTACACCTGTGGGCCTTCGGCTCCTAAAGCCGATATCGATGATGGTTCGCATGCTGACACTTGTTCCTGGCCTAGCGCCAGAATCTGCAGCAAATGGCGAAAGGGTTGCACTTCTGTCACGTTGCACGATTCTCTTCAGTCGTTGTTGGTCCCGTTCTTGCAGGGTCTTTTTCCCACAGCAGCGAAGTCGGAGATTTGATGTTTTACCTGATTTCTCATATTCACGGTACACTCGTTAAATGATCGTACACGAAAATCCCCACTTCTTCGCTGCCTTCGAGATGCTGTGTCCCACCGCTCGAGTACCGACTATGACGCCACGTTCAAACGTACTTAAATCCTGATAACCTGCCACTGCAGCAACAGAAATCGATCTAACAACTGCGCCAGACACTTGTTTTATATAGGCGTTGCCGACTGCAGCGTTGTATTCTGCCTGTTTACATGTCTCAGTATTTGAATACGCGTGCTTGTATCAGTTTCTTTGGCGCTTCATTGTAGGTGAAACATTGTAGAAAACTACTGACTTTGAAATGAAAATAGAAACCAATGCTGAGATATTTCCCTCAGAAGAAATATGGCAGTGGGAATCGGTACAGCAAAGTGTTGCCAATTCTCTCTAGTCTTTCACAGTAATAATTATTATTAGTGGTTGTTTTTCAGAATATTAGAAACAGCAACCACTTGAGAACTATATAGCAATCACGAAGCTGAGAAACAAGAAGCGACACATTCGTTAAGTGTAGTTTGCACGTGAGTGTACAAATACAACAACATCACATGTAGTGGACGAGTGTTGTGGTCGCACCGAAAAATGTGTAATCGAAGAAGAGAGACACTTTGTCACGTTTATGAGTTTCAAATTAGATGACCATAGATACTAAATATACGTGCTGTCACCTACATCTGCTTCACAAGGCACAGTAACACTCATGTCAGCTGACAATACGTGTTGTGTACTATTTCGCACACAACAGTTAGGAGTGGTGGGGTATAGAGTGGTGCAGCAACTGTCATTATAGAGAAGCTGAAGAGGAGCAGAAATAATTTGCGAGCAAATTCACACATTAAGCAAAGGATTTACCTGTATTGCTCCAAATTTACGAAGACTCATTATAAATAATACAGCAAGAATCAGAGTGCAGCTGATACAACAGAAGTAAGAATGAGGCTCTCTGAAGTTAAGCACAAACAATAGTGACGGAGCCTCGACTAGGCGACGTGTACATAGCGTCACTAAACGAAGTGGCTACGAGTGCGTGTCGGCTGTGTCACCGCCGCTGACACTGTTATACGAGGTGCATTCAAGTTCTAAGGCCTCCGATTTTTTTCTCCGGACTGGAAAGAGATAGAAACATGCGCATTGTTTTAAAATGAGGCCGAGTTCATTGTCAATACGTCCCAGAGATGGCACCACCGTACGGCAGATGGAATTTTACCGCCATCGGCGAGAATGAGAACTGTTTTAAATACTTAAAATGGCGACGTTTTCCTTACTTGAACAGCGTGCAATCATTCGTTTTCTGAATTTGCGTGGTGTGAAACCAATTGAAATTCATCGACAGTTGGAGGAGACATGTGGTGATGGAGTTATGGATGTGTTGAAAGTGCGTTCGTGGGTGCGACAGTTTAATGAAGGCAGAACATCGTGTGACAACAAACCGAAACAACCTCGGGCTCGCACAAGCCGGTCTGACGACATGATCGAGAAAGTGGAGAGAATTGTTTTGGGGGATCGCCGAATGACTGTTGAACAGATCGCCTCCAGAGTTGGCATTTCTGTGGGTTCTGTGCACACAATCCTGCATGACGGCCTGAAAATGCGAAAAGTGTCATCCGGGTGGGTGCCACGAATGCTGACGGACGAGCACACGGCTGCCCGTGTGGCATGTTACCAAGCAATGTTGACGCGCAACGACAGCATGAATGGGACTTTCTTTTCGTCGGTTGTGACAATGGATGAGACGTGGATGCCATTTTTCAATCCAGAAATAAAGCGCCAGTCAGCTCAATGAAAGCACACAGATTCACCGCCACCAAAAAAATTTCGGGTAACCGCCAGTGCTGAAAAAATGATGGTGTCCATGTTCTGGGACAGCGAGGGCGTAATCCTTACCCATTGCGTTCCAAAGGGCACTACGGTAAGAGGTGCATCCTACGAAAATGTTTTGAAGAACAAATTCCTTCCTGCACTGCAACGAAAACGTCCGGGAAGGGCTGCGCGTGTGCTGTTTCACCAAGACAACGCACCTGCACATCGAGCTAACGTTACGCAACAGTTTCTTCGTGATAACAACTTTGAAGTGATTCCTCATGCTCCCTACTCACCTGACCCAGCTCCTAGTGACTTTTGGCTTTTTCCAACAATGAAAGACACTCTCCGTGGCCGCACATTCACCAGCCGTGCTGCTATTGCCTCAGCGATTTTCCAGTGGTCAAAACAGACTCCTAAAGAAGCCTTCGCCGCTGCCATGGAATCATGGCGTCAACGTTGTGAAAAATGTGTACGTCTGCAGGGCGATTACGTCGAGAAGTAACGCCAGTTTCATCGATTTCGGGTGAGTAGTTAATTAGAAAAAAAATCGGAGGCCTTAGAACTTGACTGCACCTCGTAAAGCGGTGGGAGAGGGCACTAATGTTACGGAAGTGCTGGAGGCGTGGCTAAGTGGGCGCGCACCATTGGTACCGTGAGGTGCCGCGCCACTGCCTTCGGCGTCTGACCGAAACTTGCTACTCTGTTGGCAGTTTCGGCATGTGACCGAAACTTGCTACTCTGTTGCCGACTATGATATGCCAGTTGGGTGGTATCCATACGGGTTACGGATTTTCCTTACATATACCATACATGTGTGGAGAATAGGAAATAAGATGTATAGCAGAACCCTACACTGTACCTCTGGCGTAACAGAAGCCTTACTAAAAAGTCGTCCTGAAATTTTATGTGAATTTAACCGACGTTCTCCTCGTGTCTGATAGTTTAAATTAAACACAAAAGTTAGGTAAACAAATACGTAGCTTGTCGCAGTACCCCTCACATTGCAAGTTTCATGTGCACTGCTGCTGCATGTAAGACAAAAGTAAAGTTATGTTATTAACTTCTGTATTTGTTTTCGTGTGCAAGTCTGCAGTTATGATGACCATTGAAACCCTTGTGCCACAGTACCACAGCACGCCGCTAGAGGAAACACAATAAAACGTCGCAACCCACTGGTAAAGCACATTATCGTGACGTAATTCTTTTTCGGCATCAGCGGAAATAGAGCTGCGAAGAAAATCCGGAGGACTTCCCTAGCCGTCACTATTGCTCTGAGGCAGCTGCATCGTTTGCGAGAGGCCTACTGCCTCCAGTAAATTACCACACGTTACTTCATTTGGTGTGTCATCTAGTTTTGACGCCTATAGCGGCGGGCTATGGTATAATAGCGAAGAGATATCATTGTGTATCAGTACTTGAGGCAAGAGGAACTTCGGTGAGAGGAACATTTGTGGTACATCATGGACTTTTTCGTAGCTGCAGGCTTCCTATAGAACAAAACACTGTCTATCAGTCTCTGACTTCCCCTTAATGACAAGCTGTCTGAAGCCACAGAAACATTAACTGAATTTAACCCTATGTTTCGTCACAAACAAACCATGCAAATGGGAACTTAACCACCGGATTTCATATCAACCTATCAGGGGATGAACTTCACTAAATGCTTCCTAGTATCTTTCTCTCACCGTGTAAATGAGGTTAATGACCACAGGAGAAGGAACGGCCTGCAGGTATGATTTCAAATTGACATTTATCCACAGAACGGAGCACAATCCTCGACTACAGGAAACATTAAACACTATGGTTCCTGTTTCTTATTACATTAATCATCGATATTCTGGAAGGATTAGTTTAAGCAAAGAACGCAGTATGGACTCTCATATGCGCACACAAAAGGCTCCAGTATTCTAAGAACAAGCAAAGTCAAATCTCAAAAAATCCAAAGCAAGAGGTAGATGGCTACTTACCGTAGCTTGCAGACAGGCACAATTAAAAGACACTTACCCGAACAGCTTTCGGCCACAGCTTTCGTCAGATAAATAAATAATAATAATAAAAAAACATGCACTCATAAATTCACGCAAGCAAGTATATCTCACGCACGCATGACCGTATTTTCCAGCAGCTCGGACCAGACTGGCATACTCGTCCGAGCTACTGGAGAAGGCGGTCGTGTGTATGTGAGGTGTGTTTGTGTGAATAAATGAGTGTGTTTTTTTTATTTTTCTGACGAAGGCTGTGGCCGAAAGCATTATGTGTAAGTGTCTTTTAATTGTGCCTGTCTGCAACTTAACGTCTCATCTTTACGGTAAATAACCATCTATCTTTTCCGTACATTTTTGATATTACAAACTGGAGTTTCCATTGTTCAGAGTCAAACCTCGACTTTTCTAGTAAAGGCTGAAACCTCAATACTGGCTTGTGGTTGAGTGTTAGGAGTTTGGTAGAGGGCAATAATTTCGGGAATGCTTCGATAATTTGCTGGTAAAATTTTGATAGTCGAAATGTCTTTACTCTGAACTCGGTCTGATGTCGGTACCTGTGTATCGACTGGTAAGTGTTCATCAGAGTACCTGAAACTACAGCCTATCCCAAGAAGAAAACCATGTGCACTCCATAGGTACCCTTCCAACTAAGCAGCTGCGTCCATGGTGAAGTGCACCCCTAATCTACCAACAGGAGTCCCAGAATCCTCCACTCAATAACGCATGTCTACAAATCTGTAGCCAAGACCGTCATAGAGTCGGCGGAGACTGATTGAGACCCTCCACTCTGCTGCAAACCAAAGGACCCCGATGAACTCTGAGAACAATGCTGCAAATTGCAGGCTCTGTTTGCACCCCACGCACGAGGCCAGGAGCCTTCACCACCACTACCAGCCATATATATGAATTGAGGATTGCCTCATAATCCATGCGGTAGGCGTCATTGTTGCCGACGTGTGCTACAACTTGCAGACGAATTCAACCTGCATGCAATGCCACCTCCACATCTTAGGCCTCCCAGCAGACATATCGAATGCACATCCGCTTTGTTTCCAACCCTGAACGCTACCTTTGTAAGGGGGTCCAGATGGATCTCCTAAGAACCAGCAAGCCCCTGCCCGGGAGTGCCTACTCTCACCCTGCTGAGGGAACAACCACCACTTCACTCACATCGAATAGGCGCGGCCAGACGCCCAGCCTCCACATTGGCCCTCTGCCTCGAGCAACGCGAACACACTACTTTCCGCCACTCACCCTGCCGCGTGGGCGAATTCATCGTGTTGGTTTCACTAAGACGTGCTACGGGGGCAGAGCTCATGGGCGAAAGAACCTACACCTGTGGTGTCCCATGCAACACACCATATAATCCGCCATTATTGCAGCCCCAGGCAGCAGCGTTAAGGCGACTGGTCATAGCCAAAACCACACGCAACTGTTCACGAAGTGCTGACAGTTCCTCGTGCGTCCACACACAGCACACACCCATTCTATTCGCCATACCAAGATCAACGGAAGAAGTAAACTATAAAAGACGAAAGATACCTAAACACGCAACTTGTTACCCTTCTGAAGTGTCAGCAATGGACACTGATACCTTAAAGAACTGTGTAGCTAGGTATTCTGGAAGAAATGACAATTTAGCTACAGACTGCTTGAATATACACGCGAGATTGAACTTCTTAAAAACAAAAACAGGTACGAAATTTAAGCAATAAGTAATGTGTTCGGAAACTCCCGTTAGAACTTCTAGGACTTTTGGAGGGGAATGTGTATATTATATTTTGAATAGGAACCCATGTCCGGAAATGAACCGTTTTCGTTCAGTTCAGTTCAGATGTTTAACTTATCTACTTCTGCCTGAGAAACTGAAATCGGCATGAAGTAGCACAATTACTTGGTAACAACTCGAAAGGAAACATAACGAAACCCATTTATCACTTAAGCACACATATTTGTGTGCAGTCCTAAAGCATCGACTGCACACCCGCCGGCGTACCGCCGTGAAACGGCATCAAAAGGTGCTGACACACGCGCCAATGGAAAGAGCGGTCAGCGCCACACCTCCAGGACGACAGAGTTCAGCGCCCACTGTCAACGCTGACTTACCCCTTTCATGGATAAAACTCATTTTTTACAGTTTTTTAAAATATTAAGGTGATAACAGTTTCTTTTCAATCCCATTATTATATTTTCACCACCAAAATATTTTTTAAGTTCTCGGTTTTTTCACAACAGGAAGTGGCACACACATGTCCCATGAACCAACGCAAGATACCTTTTCTGCTGACTGACTAATTTTGTAATTTAATTTTTTTAGCCATAAACTGGATTTTGCAGAGAATAGAATAACTACAAATTATACATGCATGTAATATTTTTATTTGTGTAGACCCAGTGTAAAAAATATTCATTACATTTCAGTTTTCATGATACATGATCAATACTTACAAAACTTTACATGCCATGAAACTTGGAAAAACATGGTGTGGCACAGAGTGGTACACCACAAGCAGTGCAAACAACTTTTGTTCTCTTCTCTTTAGAGTTTGTGCTGCAGAATCTGCATCGCTTCCCAGCGCCACTGTCTTTCGGTACATGTTTGCCTAGGTTCACGAGCCGGATGTCATCCGGCACATAGAGACTCCTCTCTCTGCTGGGAAGAAAGTGGGCATTGATTCCCTCTTTTTACTGGATGAATACCCATTAATCAATTGTCTTGCTAATCTTTACAAATAATGTCTGCTGGGACACATGTGTCCCAATAATTTTATTTCGATTATGAGATAGTACAATCGCTGAGAAGTACATTCCACACTGTATTTGTACTAAAAAATGATTATTAAGTTAATAATAAGATGAATTACTTACTTCAGACAACGCTGGAAAGTGAGAAATGATGAAAACTGAAGAATGACACAAATAAGTGGCATTGCAGCGGCCATATATACACGCCAGTCAACAAAAGTAGTCACCGCTTCTCTATTGCCTTTCCAGTGCAGTCCCGATTTTTTTCTTAGGTTCAGTACAGTCGTCCCTAGATGGCTGCACCGTGCAGAGATGGGTAACATACATCCAGACACTCGAACTGGCGCTCAAAGTTAGTGGGACATATATGACCCATCAACCACGAAAGCGTTAACCCGCCGCCCATCGCTGGTAAGGCCAGTTCGGTCGTAGACTTCGAGAGCATCAGTACTGAGTAATAGAAAGACGATACTTCACCTACATTCTGCGAGTGATCATAGATTGTTAGCGCACTTGGATGCAGGAGGTACAGGAAGTACAGGAACTTCATTGTTTCTTCCCTTAACAGAAATAAAGCGCGTTGTGGGAAGCAGTCGCCTTCCGTTTCTGGCAGTGGCGCCGCTGTGGCAATAGCAGATTTGGTGTCTCCCTCTGGTGGGAAAGGGGAAAGGTTGCCTGTTCACATACATTTAAGGGGAACTATGAGCTCGCCAGTTGGTCAGCCTGCGTGAGTCTGGATTCAGTCTGGAGCCAGTCTCTCGTCCCCAGCATGCCAGTCTTCCTCTCGTCCCAATTTGGGACGCAGTGAACTCAACGAGTGGTCCTCCGGTCAGGGGCTTAATTCCTGCATCTGAGTCTGCGCGTTAGGCCGCCAGTCTGATCGATTTGCTCAAGCAACGGTCATTGGCGGTTGGATCGATCGGTTGGTCGGTCGCCCACTGAGACACAAGATGACTGGTCCGCCTTGAGCGTCGGCGCATGTGAGGTCGCCACGTGAGTCCAGTGGGCCTCGCCGTATAGCGAGGGGTAGTGGCTTCGCGGCCGACACGAGAGTAACAGGAGTCAACCCACGACATCAGTCTGGCCGGTGCGAGCTGTGACGCCGTGAGACGGGAGATCGGCGCGCCTTCCTGCGACCGTTGAAGCGGCTGGCAGCGGACCGTTCTGGAGAGTGTTTTGGGAGTGCTGCGCCAGGTCTTCGCCAGAAATCGCAGTTTTATAGAAGTGATTGGTGATATGTTGTTTCATTTACTTGTTAAATTCTACTTGTTTTCTTGGTGAGGTCACCAGCCGCTTGGTCTTGGTGTCGTCCCACCTTTCTTCTCCGTTTGCCCACCCGCGGGAAGGTGGTTATTTATGAATTGGGTGGTCCGTTTTTCCCTTGTGGAGTAGGGGTGGGTTAGAGCAACCAGCGGTTCGGGTTGTTCGGTAATCTCCCTATCAATCTGCCGTACGTTAATAGCTGCCTCTATCATGTTTGTCGGTTTCGGTGTGATAACGAATTTATTGCTTGAAGTGTAACGGCCTAATTCAAATGGTTCAAATGGCTCTGAGCACTATGGGACTTAACTTCTGAGGTCACCACTCCCCTAGAACTTTGAACTACTTAAACCTAACTAACCTAAGGACATCACACACATCCATGCCCACGGCAGGACTCGAACCTGCGATCGTAGCGGTCGCGCGGTTCTAGACTGTAGCGACTAGAACCGCTAGGCCACTCCGGCCGGCTAACGGCCTAATTCCTGAAATATGTTTTTATCTTGCCTGTCATCTTGAGAGACGGCATACACGTACTGTAGAGGATGTTTGGCCAACTTTGTATAATTTTATGTAAGATTGCATTTCATGGGCTTTTATTTAAATGGTCACTTTAGTATATAAAGTTGCCACCCTTCCACCGTAAGACTTTTCTAACAAGTTAAAATCAAGTTGCACTTTCGGTGACGAGTTAATCTTTTAATTATAGTGTTTTGTACCATTTCCATCCCTCCTACGTGGTGCATAATTTCTGTGCTTGTGTGAATTGTTAAAACTTTTACTTTAAGCTAATCTGGCGTCTTGCTGATTTGCACTTGTATAGTCTTTCAGAGGTTGTTGTAAGCGGTCGTGACTACGGCCGTGTCAAAAGGGAGCGGCAAGGTTCTCAACCCCAAAGCTCATACACTAAAAAATTTGTTTGTTTCTGCCTCTGAATAAATTGTAACCTGATATTTAAAGGGTGATTGCTGCTTATAATTTTAAATCTGTTTCTTTAAAAAAAACTCTTAGGAATAAAATTCCCATTTGTTAAAAGCAATTTCATTTGGATTTCATCAGTTACTTCCTGGCATCTACTTCCAAGCTCACATAGCGTGATTAAATGTGTTAATGTTCTTGATGAATCGCTAGTAAATAAAGCAAATTCTTAAGAAAAAGTTTTGAAAGTAAATTCACGGTTCACTATTAATTAGAAAGTGTTTTGTACAGATGATTTTGGTTTCCTGCCACTGGCCATCGCAACTTCTCTAGTTCCTTGTTGGAGTCGGTGCTGACTCCCAGAGTATCCGACACAACAATTTGTATTAACATTCAAACATTACATGCTTATACTGTTCCGAAACAAAAAAAGGAGCCTAGCATACTGCGCCTA
Source organism: Schistocerca piceifrons (assembly GCF_021461385.2). Taxonomy (NCBI): domain Eukaryota; kingdom Metazoa; phylum Arthropoda; class Insecta; order Orthoptera; family Acrididae; genus Schistocerca; species Schistocerca piceifrons. The sequence continues at coordinate 562,259,763 of NC_060143.1, forward strand.
CAGAGCAGTACTGACGCATTACAGCAGCAGCTCCATGTGGCGACCACCGACGTTGTTACAGACATGGTACCTACGAAGCATGTTCTGGTGCACACGCTCCATCACACCTGGTGTGTCTTCAGTTTCTAGTGCAGCGACCAGGACTCGTGCCAGCAGATCTTCATTTGTCTCTGCAGAAGTCTCGTAAATTAAACTTTGCGTACGAACCTATAAGAAGTAGTCCATAAGAACTAAACCAGTCTATTCTACAGCGAGAAAGGACCAGGTCGGCCTGTTCATCTTCCACCATATCACCTGTCAGATGTCTCTGACCCGCAAGAGAGGTGATGCACTATCACGCTCGAAGCACACTTGCTGAAGGACTTTCAGCGGCACAGCTTTCAAGAACGGTTCCAATACATTTTATAGGAAGATCAAGTTGGTACGACCTCTTAGACTGAGAGGAAGGACGGATGGTACATCTGAATTGAAACCGTCATAGAACAGAAATGGTACGTTTCCAGACATACGGTCCTACTCAAAATATTATGTACTCACAAGTCCTAGAAGTTTGTGAAGGGAATTTCCGAACAACGTGTATGCTGCTAAGAAAATACAGTACGGTCTAAATAAGTAGCTTGCTAGTCTGGAAATGTCTCACAGGCGGCAGTTGGAGCTGGCCTGCGTGGCTAACTACACTGAGTTTGAGGCTGCTTAGTTGTGCTCCTTGCCATTGCTCTGGCAGTAGTTAATGCGGACGGTTCACAACTTGAAACACAAAACCAATTGAAATTTAAGAATGGAATTATCTTCCTAGGGTCGAAATATTAAATGTACGATCTCGATTTCATATAAATGTAATGTTAATTCACATTACTTCAATAATACGAAAAGAGAATATTACGAGAATTTATCAGGATCACTCAGCACCAAGCCATTGTAACATCCAAGAGATAAATTTTTGGCTACAGTGCGACGAGAGGAAATTATGCCTCTAACAGTTATAAACATTATGTATTCGACGTATGAAGAAACAATGAAAACTTATAGTGAATTAATTATTTATGTAATATTCTATGATATTCAAAAGGATGTAGGTTGCAGTAGGTACTGGAAGATGAAAAAGCTTGCACAGGGTAGAGTAGCATGGAGAGCTGCATCAAACCAGTCTCAGGACTGAAGACCACAACAACAACAACAACAATGATATAATTGGACATATCGATGTGTATCATACAAACACAATGATAATTGTAAAGTGCTTTTATGATCTGCGTTTGTCTTCCTTTGTTTTTACCTTTTGTTGGTTGGCTTTTGTAGGTTCAGCACGCAAGACGCATATCAAACTGAGGTCTGTTGAGAAATTGTAATTATTTGTTAACTATTACTTGAAAATAGAGTTCATTATTATTATAAATATGAGTGAATAATTATTTGTAACTTTAATTCCTCTCTCAGTAAGCATTATCTGTGTTAATTATTTCTTTCCGCTGCAAGGAGCGCAGCCACTGATGATAGCGATTTGTATCGCGTTTTTGTCTGTGTTTTCCTTAGAATCAAATCAAATGTTTGCTTGATGAAGTCTAAATAGTGCACAATACGAAAGTAGAGTTCCTGTAAAGTTCAATAACCATTTAAAATACGTATTTGCTCTAACAATAGAAAGTCTCTATCAATTGTCTGCCGCCATCTTAACAATTGTCTCAGCGGCAAATTCAAATTACGCAACTCTGCAGACATAAATGCTGAACGTAATACAAATGTGTAAAAATAAATGTGCACCGGTGGTCCCAAACTCATTTGAATGAAAATGATTCGAATCAGATTGGTTCTTTAAAAGCAGTGCTCATAGCACGATCGTTATAACAAACTTTTCTAGCTGATGTATGGAGCCGAAATTAATTACGCACGAGTTGCGAAGAATATTGTTTCAGGTAACATATGTCAATGTTGTGCGCGGCTGATATTCGGTGGTTTTAATGATAATTTTGCTGAAGATAACTGCTTCTATCTTAATCAATAGTTGTATAGAATCTGTTGTATGAACTGTGATTTAGTGACACTTACACAATTTACAGACAACACTTTCACACGACGTTAACTTGGAGTTCTTTAGCAACTTGACCAAATCTTTAGCCGAGAGAAAAATTATTTAGTAATTACCCAATGTAATAAAATAAGATTATCATTTCCATTTACAAATTAGTTAAATACCAAACCACTGAACAACATAGCGAACGCCACAGCGGACGGTTCACAACTTGAAACACAAAACCAATTGAAATTTAAGAATGGAATTATCTTCCTAGGGTCGAAATATTAAATGTACGATCTCGATTTCGTATAAATGTAATGCTAATTCACATTACTTAAATAATACGAAAAGAGAATATTACGAGAATTTATCCGGATCACTCAGCACCAAGCCGGAAAATGAGTGAACCATCACGAGGTGGCAAACAACGTCAGCAGTACTAAATTCAAATGGCTCTGAGCACTATGGCACTTAGAACTACTTAAACCTAACTAACGTAAGGGCATCACACACATCCATGCCCGAGGCAGGATTCGAACCTGCGACCGTAGCGGTTGGGCGATTCCAGACTGTAGCGCCTAGAACCGCTCGGCCACCCCAGCCGGCTCGTCAGCAGTACTGCCAAGTCCCAACTGCACTAGTAATATGAAGAACTCCATGGACAGATCTTAATGTCGTCAATGCTATGCACAGCACGGTCCAGGCCGTCATCAGTGGAGCTGCACTTCCAGACGCCGATCTAAAGAACAGCTTAAAAACGACAGTACATTTCTCCATTTGAAAGCACAAATGACTTGTGCACTTATCCCGTTCAGCTTGAGGGGAAAACGTATTTTAGTAAAACTTAAAATGTGTGCAAAATGACTTCGACGAAAATGTCAGTAAGCAGTATGATACTACGCACTGTTGACGTCAGATGGACTATATCTAAGTCAAGTCTAGTGCCGTAACAAGTAGAATACCAGGAATACCTGCCAAATGTGGAGACTGCATGGATAATACATAGAGGCCAGAAAGTAATAAATGAAGTTGTGCATTCAAAGGAAAGAACTGAGCATACGCTACTGAAGCAGAAAAAACTGAGAAAAATGTGCAGTTGTGCACTTCCAAGCTTTTTCACCTAGAGATAAATGGTTCAAAAGGCTCTAAGAACAATGGGACTTAACATCTGAGGTCATCAGTCCCCTAGAATTAGAACTACGTAAACCTAACTAACCTAAGGACATCACACACGTCCATGCCCGAGGCAGGATTCGAACCTGCGACCGTAGCAGCAGCGCGGTTCCGGACTGAGGCGCCTAGAACCGCTCGGCCACAACGACCGGCACCTAGAGATATATCATAGATAATACAGATTAACAAGATAGTTCTTTGCTTCCATGTTTTATCGCGTCTTGACTGTGTTATCATTTCATTGCACGCTGTGTGGTTCTTTAGTGGATACAGGAACGAGGAAAAGCTGCTGTTCATGAACAGAAAATACAAATACTAATTTATTCTACTTCCAATATCAAATAGTAAAAATAATATATAAATTTGTTGCGAAGATGTCAGTTGTTAACGCTAGAATTTAATGTAGAATTATACACACATACAAACGTTTATAAATCCGTCACTCTTCGATACAGTGTCTATTTAGAACATGTCGAACTCTGGCCACAGTGAAAGTCTGTATATGCTGTTCTGCTGGTAAACACACGAAAAGGGCTCTGTGTCTTAAAGTTCGAACTTAACTACACCCTCTGCTGGAACTCTGGAGAGGGGATGCTTGCATCTTATTGGCAGCGGCGTAATCGTTCGTAGCAGCGCCTCATGCCGCGATGGCTGTTGTAGGAAACGCGGCGGCGTAACTGGCGGCGTAAGTATTTCAAAGTGCGACCGACTGCATAACGGTCAATACCTCAGACTGATCCTGAGGTGATGAACAAAATACAAATTCATGTCTCTGACACCTACTTCGAATCTGTTCAGAGGTTTTCTCTTTTCTTATTTTTTTTTAAAGGCAGGGCTTATTCCCTCTGCAGACAACTGTGGCTACACCTGCGAGTCTGTCAGGAGACGTATGACACAGAGTGTTAAGATTCGTCAATTAACGTATGAGTGACAGCTAGTAGCTCAATTAAAGTAGTGGTGAAAGGAAGTGATAAGATACAGCTTCTCCAGAGAAGTTAATAAGTGTGTTACAAACATGGGCGACCGCAAAACATTTATTTCGATGGTAACCGGTTACGGTCAGCATTTGACCACCATCAGAACGTCAAACCATGATGGTAGGCGGTGGCGGTGAATAGAGCAGATGTCGTGACTCCAAGAGCAACTACGGTTGACAGGACCCGCTTCATTCACAGCCATCGCCTCCCATCTTGGTACAAGAGTCTGACGATGGTCAAATAACGACCCAAAAGGGGTACCACGGAAAGAAATGTTTTTGCGGTCGACAATGTAATTCATTTTAAAGTACTTATACCCAGACTGCTGTTTCTCCACGAGAAATGTTCTCAAAAGTTTCCTTGTGTAGAAAAACTGGAAATGGTTTCGAAAGCAGCTACCGTTTCATAAGTGCAGAACTTTACGACTACGTGGCCAAGCCGTTGCTCCAGCCAGCATTCTCTCATTGCCATAATCGTGGGTTAGGTGTATATCTCGCAACGAGAAAGATGAGAGTAGGGGTAGCTTACGCACGGAAGGACCATTTTTGAATCAAAAAAGGTTACTTAATAACTCCATGTGATATTTTAAGTGGAAATTATTCGTAAGAGTTCACAAAGATGACACGGAAAAACCAAGCGTATTTAGCAACATCAGTCCGTCCGACACCTGCAGAACACTTTTAACACAACAGCGTCGTCAAACAGTGCGTAAGGCACTCTAAAGTCTCGACTACGCTGGTGGTAACAAGAATGTGTTTTCGTAGCTGGAACCTTGCAAGATGAATCCGGTCTTACAGTCTAGCACGAGAAACTATGTTCTACAAATTTAAGACATTCTTTATTGTCGAATCGTCGTGCGGAGCAACAAGCGAATTAAAGGATTTGGTGCTACACATATGGAACGGGTTTCTGCATTACCTTCTGAAAACAACGAGGCAGGGAAGAGTGACAGAAATTTTGACATGCATCCAGTACGTCATCAGAAGACTGGGTGAAATTAAGATTAGTCAGAAAGCGAATATGTTCTAAATCCCATATGCATATGCCGACATTTTTGTTGTGTAACTACACCGTTAGGAGCAACCAGGTAGTAAACTGAAAGAAACTATCAACTTTAGCGCATTGTGTCAGACAATGTTCACATTTCTTGGCAAAACTTCCTGAGTGAGCATGGAGTAAACATTACTTGCAGATGACGTGAAAACAAAAGGGCAGTATACTGTAGACGAATACATCAGGTAATACACAGCGACTTTTCGTATATAGGCAGTAAAGTGGCAGCAGTCCACTGATTTAAAATATAGATCTTCAAATGCAAGAACAACATTTCTCAAACGATATACACGCTAAGATCAAAGATAAATTTTAATATTAGGAAGTCTTCAATGAAAGTATTTGTCAGCCATCCTGCAGCTATTAATGATGTGGTTTGTTGTCAGCACCCGTAAACATCATCGCTTGATGAGCGTTAACCATGATCTTAGCCACAGAAATAGGAAAAGACAGTCGATGGGGTGTTACACAGTTTTCTACGCTTTTTAGCCGGCTGGCCACCCCACTTATCTAAGATGTGGACACCACAGTGCCTCACGAGCATTGGACAGCTTTACTGACTCCTTACAGAGCATCGCATGGAAGGAGACGATGTCCAAAGACAATCCAATTGCTGGCTGACTGTTTTAGATAACGTGGGAGGCTGTGTTTCTGATGATTTATTTCACTCTTATGTATCTCTCCAAACAAATTACCACCTGACATGATAATATCACAAAAAAATAATTTTTTTATAAAATAACGAAACCCACTCGGTCACGAATTATCAGGCTAATATGCACTTTCAGCTTCGAATCAATTTGTATCTGGGTTCAGTTCACAGTCCTACTGAAGTAGCTGTAGCTACGTCGGCGGCTGTTGCTTACCTAAAAATTTCGAGAGTCACATAAATAGCGAAAAACCACGAGGACAAATAGGCTTGGTGACTAGACGTCTCACTCTTTACATCACCATGGATTAACTTGAAAGAAGTTTAGCATAAAGCAGCTTCGTTTACGTTACAAGTACCTCTCGATCTGGCGAGGATTTCTCAACATATCAAGCATATCAATGCAGTTTCTCTAAAGAAGGAGCTTTCACTTGACTGCGGATCCAGGTATATATTTTTATTAATTTCGTCCCTTCAACTTGTGAATTTCGTTTGTTGTTCAATGAGAATAGGGCATTTTCATGATGAGTGTAATATTTCAACTAGTGGTAATAGTTCTTGTTTGTCTCCAAGAAGACAGTGGCCAATTTGATCCTCGAGTCCAAAGGACGTAAAGCAACCAATAGAGCGGCATCATAATGTGTACGCAACAGGTACAAAACCTAGAATGCAAACATAAGATACCTATCGTTAGTTTAGGGCAATGATTTGTGAGCTTACGTAAATATGGAATTGTTCATGTACACTACTGACTCGTGGGATGGACAAAACTTATCTACCTCATACTATGGCCTGGTTGTCAATTAAGCAGCAACGTGGAGTAATTCATTAAATGTAATCCCGTCAAAGTGTATACCGTTCAGTCAACCCTATGTAGTGTACCTTTATAATAGGTGAAGAATTACATTCATCCCTTACAAAAGTCCAATATCCTCTTCACAGAGACAACGGAAATCACAGATTGAAGGGATGAAATTAATCAAATTTAAGCCTGGATCGGCAGTCAAGTGCAGGCTCCAGCTTTCAAGCAAATTCTGATATACTTGTTTTGCCATGAAATTTTTCTCAGAGCGCGTGTGTTTGAGAACGTTAACGAAGTTTCTTTTGCTAATGATAATCGCACTAAGAATGAGACTGTGGCATACGTGCTCCGGTTTTTTATACTCATTGAACGTTTTTATGATAGATATCACCGGGGCTATACACTAGTTCTCTTCCATTATGAAAGTAAAATTAAAAGCAAAAATTGATGTAGTAATTTTTTTCTCTGCATTTTCAGTTACTGTTACTAATACAAGGTCATACGATTTGTGATGATAAATTCTAATTTTAATAGTATTAAAATATCTTAATTGTTTTGTAAGTAAGTCCAGTGTATTCCTCAGTATGCAATAATAGTGATGTCATTGACCACACATACTTCCGTGACAACAAACGGAAAAAAATGTTGCTGTTTGCCACCAAGCCACCAACTCGCTTGGTATAACACCATGTGTGGAAACTGACACAACAGCACCAAAATTTTGACGATTGATTTCTCAGAAACTATTGAGCCTTGGCAGCTCAGACAAAGTAATTTTCCTTTTATTTTCGCCATGCTTTCACCAATCGGAATTTCGGGTCCGTCACAGAGCGACCTATTGCGGTTCCTACTTGTAAGACAGTTTCAGGAAACGCTGGCGTAACTCCACATCCGCGCATGAAACATGGAGTTCTAGCAGTATTTCCTCACTAATCACTGCGGGAGGCAAGGTCACTCTTGAGAAACTAATATAGTATCGAAATAAATCACCATGTCTTCCAGCTCTCATTAATGGTGTGACATAATTAAGCTTGTTAAAGTGAGATTAAAATATATTTCCCATAATTCGTGGACATTTTTATTCTCTCTTTTTCACTCTCTTTCTGAAAACTCAACATTGTTGAGCTTTTCAAAGACATTAAAGGAAGCTTGTGCCCCCACAAGCTTCGCACTGGTACTGGAATGACAACAGTTTCCTGTGGCCGACATTCCCCATGGCCACCTGCATTTACCACACTATTTAAAATGACGTGAAGAAATCTCTAGTTGCACATATTATTACAGTGAAATGAATACCCTTAGCTGCATACAGGCGTTGATATAAGTCAACGGGGACAGTTGAAAATGCGTGCGCCGACCAGGACTCGCACCCGGGATCTTCTGCTTTATTGGCGGACACTCTATCCATCTGAGCCACCGAGGACACAGCGGAAACTGCGACTGCAGGGACTTGTCTGTGGCACACCTGCCGTGAGACCCACATTCGTAACTTATTGTCCCGCACTAAGTTCATAGTGGCCCTGCCTATTATACTCAGTACTGCGGCTTTACTGCCGATTCCTATAAGAGGAGATAGTCAAATGGTCGGTGAGCCTTAATTATATATCTATGGAGGTGGTATCTGTTCTTCCGGACATGTCCGAAAGAACAGATACCATCTTCATATATGCACATATTATTTGTTTGTCACGTGTGTAGGGGGAGATTTCAAAAGGGAAGACGCAAGAAATTATTTAGGTTTAATGTCGAAATGTTTAATCTATTTCATCAACGTCGTTCCCGCCAAGTTCTTTGCCTTATTTTTTCAAGCTAATCCATGGTGATGTAAAGAGTGAGACGTCTAGTCTCCAAGCCCATGTGTTCTCCTGGTTTGCGCTGTTTACGTGACCCTCGATTTTTTAGGTAAACAACACCCGACGAGCAACTGTCTCAGGAGACAAGTTGTTACGTATGGGATGCCTCTTGAACGCATTACTAGGTGTTTCCTACAGTCTCCAAGATGGATTGAAATTACAGTTACTGGAGGAGGAGATTAGTGTTTAACGTCCCGTCGACAACCAGGTGATTAGAGACGGAGCATGAGCTCTGATTAGGGAAGGATGGGGAAGGAAAGAGGCCGTGACCCTTCGAAGAAACCATCCCGTCATTTCTCTGAAGCGATTTAGGGAAATCCTAAATGAGGATGGCCGGACGCGGGTTCGAACTGTCGTCCTCCCGAATGCGAGTCCAGTGCGCTGACCACTGCTCTATCCCCCTAAGTGAAATTACAGTTAGCGTTGTACCCTGAGTTAAATCCAACCACAAGTGCCGTTATATATAAAAGAGCACTCTGTTTTAACAATTAATTCACATGTGATACCCTACATGGGTCGTAGGTGTGAAACAAACGAGAAGTAAACTATGCCCTAGATGTGCCACCTGGAGATACTGCATGAAGTTCCTTACCACACCCTCCTAGGGTAACATGTTCTTCTTACCTTGGTATCTTTCTGTCTGAATTTGTCTGACAATTGATAAGCTGATTTATGGGGGTTGTTCACTGTTACTGATGTAGTTCCAACGGCAGTTATATTGAAATCTTTACGATCAGGTCATTTTTTTTTTCGTCTCTTTGGACTTTACGGGATGAAAGACAGTTTAGCTTAAGGAAAACTCTTTTCAGGTACATAATATTAAAATTAAAGTTATTGACTCACTATTATAACAGTATCTGGTGATGCTAAAAAGTAAATTGCTTGCAGTTACTGAGATTTTTATGCTACAGTTTGCTTAATGCAGAAAAACAAATGTACGTACGACAGCTAAAGAAGGGTAGAACTGCGGTAATAATTTACGCCACTCTTTATTTATCACTTTCGAGTTGCAGCCACTTAGAAAATTAGACCCAAATCATAGGTAAAGAAATGGATATGAAACTTATTAGCCTGACCGGTATTTCTGCAGTGGCAGCCGGCGACACTGCGTCTTCGAAAAGTGAGCTTCCCCACTGCTAAGTACTACTGAACACCCAATTTTTGCCTTCGTTAGTCAAATGGAAAACTTACAACATTTTGGAATACGTTTGGCAACTATGTGACCGTCGATTTAGTTCCGAGTTTGGCCACAGTTATCCTGCTGGCTTGACTTGATATTTTATTGTCCGTTACATTCAATCTTCTGAATTACTCTCACTTCAACGATGACATGGAGGTAGCAAATTTATAGTTTTGAGTCCGGGGAGCTCATTCCAACGGAAACTGCAGCTTATTTCGTTATTTACGTTGAGAATTCTAACTACTGTTAGAGCAACAAGGCAGTTTTTGTCTGATGTAATCGTGTGCTAGGACAGCAGTAAAGTGTTCGCCCTTCAGGTAAAAGAGTGCGCTGGTTTCCAGCCGGAAAAAAAGATTTTTGCCTGTTCTGTGAAAGAGCCACTATCAGTACGATCGACAATAAGTAAAGAAATCGTAAAACAATTTCTCCTCTGTAAGTTCTGGCAGTAACTTGTTTCTGTGCCTTGTAGATATAAAGGTGAAGACTGTGCTGAATTACACACCTGTTAGTGCCTGCTACTCCTGTCAGTTGCATTGACATAATTGTGGCACTAAACCATCCGTTACTGCATTCTGTTATATACCTGCACCTACTGTTACGTAGTCATATTTTCGTGGTAACACTACTTCAGTACGACTGTGAGCTGAACGTAGAGACTGACCGTTTCGAAGCCGAAAGTGCGTGTTATTGTGATAACTCGTGACAGTTTGCGACGCTTTGTTTTATTAAAAACATCATAGTAGATTGTAATTCATTTGTATTACTACGGTGCATTCTGAATAACGTTTTTCCGTTGGTTCACTGAACATAGTACATTACTACAGAAGAGAAATAAATCAGCATCTATATAGTCTGTCACATCAACGTATGGATAGTTTTTGGAAAACTGGAAATTTATGCTAACGTCTTATGGGACCAAACTGCTGAGGTCATCGATCCTTAAGCCTGCACACTACTTAATCTAACTTAAAGTAACTTACGCTATAGACAACACACACACACACACACACACACACACACACACACACACACACACACCTATGCCCGAGGGAGGACTCGAACCTACGACGTGGGGAACAGCAAGGACCGTGACAAGACGCCCCAAACACCGCGGCAACCCCGCGCGGCGGATAGTTTTCTTCTTTGTCTTGCACGTAACGCTATGTTAACACACAATAAATGTGTACACTGTAGGATGAAAACTGCGATCTCCAGGTTTTGAGAAACTGTTGTGGCTAATAGACTAAAAAGAGTAGAAAACTGAATAACATCAAAAGACTGTTTTTTCCCATTTCCGTTAATGTGATCGTGGGTAATGCTTACCTAACATTTTTTACGGGAACTGACAACAAAATACACCGTTAAATGATAGCAGGAAAGCTGACAAATACTTTCAGTAAAGATTTCCTAACATTCACATTTATCTTTGATCTTTTCACAAATGTCGTTCTTCCTTTTGTCGGACTATATTTTATATTAGTTTTACACCTACAATAATGTTTACTCCATTGTCACTCAGAAGCTTTGCCAATAAAAGTGAACTGTGTCTGGTGAACAACGTTTTCAATTTGCAGTACACTTCTGGAATAAAATAATAAAAGAACAGGATGTTTAGCTTCTTGGCGGTTGGTACGGTTGACACAACGGGCTGTAGATGGTAGTTTCTTTCCAACTTATTATCTGATTGCTCTTAATGATGTAGTTAGTAGAAAAATAGCGGCATACTCTATGGGGCTATCAAGGTGTAATCGATAAAATACCTTGCTACGTTAGGACCTACTCATTTTCTGATTAATCTTAATTTCGCCCAGTCTCCTGATGACGTACTGGCAGTATGCCAAAATGTCTCTCACTCTTAACTGCCTCGTTGATTTCGGAAAGCGTTCAGTCGTCGGGCAGTCAGAAGTTAATGCAACAACTCCTCTATTTTTATATACTAAACAATATCTTAAATTTGTGGAACACAGTTTCCGTGCTAGACTGGAAAACCAGATCCCATCTTGCAAGGTTCCAGTAACGAAAACATATTCTCGTTGCTACGAGCGTAGTGAGGACTTTACAGTGCCAGAGTCTGTTGTAGTAGTAGTGATCTGCAGGTGTGGGACCGACATGCTGCTAAGTACGCTTGGTTTTTCCCTGTCATCTCGACGAGCTCTCATGAATCATTTCCACTTAAGATATAACATGTCCTTTCGTGCCTAAGCTACCCCTGCCCTAATCTTTCACGTTGCGAGCTATATACCTCAAGTACGATTATGGCACTGACAGAATTTTCGCTGCAACAATATCTTGTCCGCGTAGTTGTCAAGTGCTCCATTTCCAAAACGGTAGGTGCTTTCTAAATCTTCCAGTTTTTCCGCGAAAGCAATTTGAGACCATTTCTCGTGGGGAAAGAGCATTCTTGGTAAAAGTACTTTAAAAATGGATTGAGAACAGTGTCGACCGCAAAAACATTTAATTCGAGGATAACCGGTCACCGTCATGTTTGACCATCCTCAGACCCACATACCATGATGGCAGGCGGTGGCGGTGAATGGAGCGTGTGTTGTGACTCCATGAACGTCAGCTGCACGACGATGGAGGCTATTGTCCAAAGCTTGAAATTTTATCCCGAACTGACGCGGTAAGAAAACCGAGAATGTTTATATACTGACTGTAACCGATAATCACCGAAATAAATGTTGAGCGGTCAGGACTGTTTGCAATCCACTCTAAAGTTTTCTGCAAAAGCTGTATTGCGTCACCTCCTTTCGCTACTGCTTTAATTGGGCTACTAACCGTCACATGTTAAGTGACGAATTTTATCATGCTGTGTCATATGTCTCCTGGAAACCTCCAACGAGTAGCCATAATGGTCTGCATCGGAAACACGGCCATACTTCACAAAAAAAATAAAAAGTTAAAGCCTATGAAAAAGTTAGAAGCAAATCTCGGAACCAGTGTGAGGTATCGGCCATTACCCGTTCGGCCGCTCTTCCAAAAACGCCCGCCTAGAGTTAGGCCGCCGTCTTTCCTGCAGACGCCACAGAGGAAAAAGGCGCTGCCACGAACGATTACGCCGCTGCCAATGAGGTGCAAGCATCCCCTCTCTGGAGTTCCAGCCGTTGGTGTTCTCAGGTTCGAACATTCATGGACTGACCCCATTCTGTGTGTTTGCCCGTTCAATAACATTTACAGACATTCATAATGGCCACCGCTCTACATGTTCTGAGTATTCTATTGAAGAGTGACAGGTTTATAAATCTTTTGTATCTGTATACATTTCTAAACTGTTACCGAAGAGATTATGTGTTACTTTAACGATTTTATATTAGATGTAGATAAATCAATATTCGAATTCTCTGTTCTTGAACGGCATCTGTTCCTGGCTCCTGTGCACACGAAAGAACCGCAAATGGTTCAAGAAAGTCATAACATGGTCAATACGGGATGAAACACTTAAGCAAAGGACAAGCTTGTTAGTATGTATGATGGGTCTGTAGGTGAAAAAGTATGAAAGTGCACAGCTGCATATTTGCCTCTTCTTTTTCTTCTTTAGCATCATATCTTCTGTTTTTTCCCTATGAATTCACAAAATGGTTTATTACTCTGTGGCATTGATGTACTAGTCTGTTATCCGTACTATCTCCACATTTTGGTGATACTCCTGATATTCTATTTGTGTACAGCACTAGACTGGACAAGGCCATTTTGCACACATTTCCAGTCTTGTTAAAATGGGTTTTCGCCGCAAGCGAAAGAGGGTGAGTGTGCAAATCATTTGTATTTTTAAAAGGCGTAATTTGCTGCCGATCTGAAGCTGTTCCTTAGATTGACGTCTGGTAGCGGAACTCCACTGATAGCTGCCTGGAGCATGCTGTGAATAGCAGTCAGGACACTGTGAGATGTCTTTGCAGTTCTTCATATTGCTAGTGCAGTTGAGACTTGGCAATATTGCTGACGATTTTGCAAATTCGTGATGGTTCACTCATTTTCGGGATTTGATGTTGAGTGTTCTCGCTTCCCACGCCCGGGTTCCCGGGTTCGATTCCCGGCGGCGTCAGGGATTTTCTCTGCCTCGTGATGGCTGGGTGTTGTGTGATGTCCTTAGGTTAGTTAGGTTTAAGTAGTTCTAAGTTCTAGGGGACTGATGACCATAGATGTTAAGTCCCATAGTGCTCAGAGCCATTTGAACCATTTGATGTTGAGTGATCCTACTAAATTCTCGCAATATTTTCTTTTCATACTAATGAAGTAATCTGAATTATCTTCACATTCATATGAGATCGAGATCGCAAACTGCACAGGGTGGTTGTAAAAAAACCGCTTGTAATCCGAGGAAGCTATCTCTCGTGAGTTTCTAAATACTGCCAGCAGCCCAGACAGCCCAATGACGGGCGTAAGGCATTAAAAATGATAAGATATGATGGTAAAGCGTCTCCTCATAAGCCACAAATTTCTGTTGTCAGAAAATGAAACACCCACAAACGTCTTTATGATGCCATTCATAGTACGGCTACCAGTTTCGGCGCTTCATTGTACCATCTTCAGGCCTTAGCTGATGCTGAAGGGGTTAACACCATCCGCACACACGATGCATCAGTGGCCAACATAACTGGTTTACGCAGACTACCTGTAACTGTGATGTTGTCTCTCGAACCGTCAACTGTAAACAGACGGGAGAAACAAAAGAATGGTTCAAATGGCTCTGAGCACTATGCGACTTAACTTCAGAGGGCATCAGTCGCCTAGAACTGAGAACTAATTAAACCTAACTAACCTAAGGGCATCACACACAACGATGCCCGAGGCAGGATTCGAACCTGCGACCGTAGCGGTCGCTCGGTTCCAGACTGTGGCGCCTAGAACCGCCCGGCCACTCCGGCCGGCCGGGAGAAACATTTTCAATGTTTCTGGAGTCAGTCTGATGGTTGGAGAGACTTCATCGCGATTACAGGTAGTCTGCGTAAACCAGTTATGTTGGCTACTGATGCATCTATATATAGATGGTGTTAAACCCCTTCAGCATCGGCTAAGACCTGAAGATGGTGCACTGAAGTGCCTAAACTGGTAGCTATAAACAAATGGCATCATAAGGACGGCTGTAGGTGTTTCATTTTCTTACAACAGTGAACGGTCGTACTCCCCCAGACCTCCAGTCACAAGGATGGAAATTCGAAAACAAATTTCTGTGTCTGTGCCGTGTGATGCTGGAAGTTCAATCAAGAGCGAAGCCGGTGGACGGTGGATGACTGGAAGCTTGTGATATAAAGTGATGAATCACGCTTCACCCTGTGGTAATCCAATGGAAGTGTTTGGATTTGCCGAGTGCCTACGGATCGTTACGTGCCATCGTGCGTAGTGCCAAGAGTGAAGTACAAAGGAAATACGGTTACGCTACTGCAGTTGCCTTTTGTCGTTAGCGTGTGATCCTCCTACTGTATTTGAGAAATCGTTGAAAGTGGAAGGATATCCAATCATTTTACGGTCTTGTGTGCTGAGAGCTGTAAAAGAAGATTTCTAAAACATATGAAACTTCCCGGCAGATTAAATCTGTGTGCCGGACCGAGACTCGAACTCGGGACCTTTCCCTTTCGCGGGCAAGTTCTCTCCCAACTGAGCAAGTTTGGAAGGTAGGAGGCGAGCTACTGGCGGAACTAAAAGCTGTGAGGACGGGGCGTGAGTCGTGCTTGGGTAGGTCAGTTGGTAGAGCACATGCCCGCGAAAGACAAAGGTCCCGAGTTCGAGTCTCGTTCCGGCACACAGTTTTAATCTGCCAGGAATGTATATATCAGCGCACACTCCGCTGCAGAGTGAAAATCTCATTCCTGTTCTAAAACAGTTATTGCATCGGCATGACAGTGCATGAAGCAACGTAAGGAACGGAGTGGTTTGTGAACAGTAACACTCTTGAAATGGAGTCTTCTGCCCAGAGCCCCGCCTGAACCCAACAGAACACCTGCAGGATGAGTTAGAATGTCGACTTCACTCCAGATACGAGCGTCCAACATCCCTACCCACTCTGTTTTCTGCTCTTGAGGATGAATGGAGTGTCATTACTCAACAGATACATCATTTAAAGTGTCCCCGGCACAGTTCAGCCCATCCTATATGCTAAGGGTGGATAACCCCATATTGTCCACCTCCTTAATTGTGTGGTCAGCTCCTCCGACTACTATGCAAGAGGCCCATGTTCGATCCCCAGTCAGGCTGGAGACTTTCTCCACTTGGGGCTGGGTGTAGTGTTGGCCTCACCATCATTTCATCATCATAGACACGTAAGTCGCCCAATGTAGCGTCAACTGAGAAAGCTTGCGACTCGGCGGCCGAATTTCCCCAGTTGGGGAATCTCGACCACCAGAGTCATGCAATAATTTGCTTTCATTCCAACCTATATTTATATCCACTGTAGGTGTCCGGATACTTGTGATGAGCCAACCGCCGTGGCCGAGCGGTTCAATGCGCTTCAGTCCGGAACCGCGTGACTGCTACGCTAACAGGTTCGAATCCTGCCTCGGTCATGGATGTGTGTGATATCCATAGGCCAGTTAGGTTTTTAAAGTTCTAAGTTCTAGGGGACCGATGACCTCAGTTGTTAAGTCCCATAGTGTTCAGAGCAATTTGAACCATTTGATACTTCTTAGGAGACAGTGTATGTTCAACTGTTGGGTTCAATGGAGCAGATGAACTCGGAAGACGATGAGAAGGAGCGCAAACATTGGAGTGCCTGCGTCCGTCGCTTTGCAGGGTCGGTGTGTCGGCGCCGCTCTATCAGACGGCCAGCGGCCGCACGCGCCGCCTCCCCTCCCCGGCCTGTAAATTGATTGTCCGGCGGGCAGCTAATGGCAGCCGGCGAGCCATCAAAGCGCCGCGCCGCGCCGCGCCGCCCACGCCAGACACCGGCGCCAAACGACCACCCCGGCCGTAATGCGCGGGGCGGAGGGGTCCCTCCGGCGGCGGGGCCAGCGCCGATGATTCAGGACCTTCCGCAGACAGGCGGCGCGCCTGTTTTCGGGACGGACGGATCGCGGCCGATCGTTAGCGGCGCGCCGCCCGCCGACTGTAACGCGCGCTTTACTGGCCCACTTGCGGGCTCCGCGTGCGCGCTATAAAAGTTTACTGCTCTCAGAATGCTCGCAGCAGCCTCTGCGAAGAATAGAAAGCCAGCCCGCTGACGACTGCCGAATGCCCGCCCGACCATTCGTGCGGGCTGCGCTCCAGCTCACGTGCCGCCGGGCACTATCAGCGACAACCTCTAATTTCCTGTTCGTACTGAATGTTCTCGGTATGTCAAACAGGAAATCCTCGCCGTCATTTCCTCGGCTGATTCCTCGAACTTGCGCTCTGCGTTTCCGTTCCGTGCGTCTCCATTCTATGTCTCGACATGCTGACCGCTACAATATTCTTCCCTTTCCTCAATGGCTGACAACAACTTGAGAAGTTTCTCCATTTGTATACTTGAGCGCAATATTACGGAAATGGAAGGGGACGTAGATGAAGATGACAAGGGAAATACGAGGCTGTGTGAAAGATCTGACAAAGCACTGGAAGACTTAAGTCTAAACAAGGCCCCGGGAGTAGACAACTTCCCATTAGAACTACTGATAGCTATGGGATAGCCAGCCATGACAAAACTCTACCATTTGGTGAGCAAAATGTGTGAGACACGCGAAATACCCTCAGACTTCAAAAAGAATATAGTAAATCCAGTCCCAAAGAAAGCAGGTGTCGACAGATGTGAAAATTACCAAACTACCAGTTCGATAAGTCATGGCTGTCAAATACTAACACGAATTCTTTACAGACAAATGGAAAAACTGGTAGAAGCTGACCTCGGAGAAGATCTGTTTGGATTCATTACAAAGTTTGGAAGAAGCGAGGCAATACTGACTCAACGACTTATCTTACAAGATAGATCAAGGAAAGGCAAACATACGTTTCTAGCATTTGTAGATTTAGAGAAAGATTTTGACAGTGTTGATTGGAATACTCTCTTTCAAATTGTGAAGGTGGCAGGGGTAAAACACAGAGAGCGAAAGGCTATTATAATTTGCACAGAAACCGGAAGGCAGTTGTAAGAGTCGAGGGGCATGAAAGGGAAGCAATGATTGAGAAAGGAGTAAGACAGGGTTGTAGCCTATGCCCAATGTTACTCAATCTGTATATTGAGCTAGCAGTAAAGGAAACAAAAGAAAAATTTTGATTAGGTATTAAAATCCATGAAGAAGAAACAAAAACTTTGTTGGTTACCGATGACATTCTAATTCTGTCAGAGACAGCAAAGGAACTGAAAGAGCTGCTGAACGGAATGGATGGTTCAAATGGTTCAAATGGTTCAAATGGCTCTGAGCACTATGGGACTTGACACCTAAGGTCATCAGTGCCCTAGAACTTAGAACTACCTAAACCTAACTAACCTAAGGACATCACACACATCCATGCCCGAGGCAGGATTCGAACCTGCGACCGTAGCGGTCTCGCCGTACCAGACTGAAGCGCCTAGAACCGCTCGGCCACACCGGCCGGCGAAAGAAATGGACAGTGTCTTGAAAGCAGGATATAAGATGAACATCGACAAAAGCAAGACGAGATTAATGGAATATACTCGAATTAAATCAAGTAAAGGTGAGGTAATTAGATTACGAAATGAGACAGTTAAGGTAGTAGATGAGTTTTGCTACTTGGGTAGCAAAATAAGTGACGATGGTCAAAGTAGAGAGGATATAAAATGTAGAGTGGCTATGGCGAGGAAAGCGTTTCTGAAGAAGAGAAATTTGTTGACATCGAGTATAGATTTAACTGCCAGGAAGTCTATCCCGTCACGGGATTGCACGTTTTTAACTGACCCAGACAGCTGTTGCTTGGGGCCTCCTGGATCCACTGATCCACCTGTTCGGCAACTCCGACTACGGGCGTCCTCTGCTGCTGCGATACGGAACGGCCGGAGGCATCTACACGTCGAGTTTGTCTCAGTTACAGACGCTACAGTCTAGAACGACAGTCAGCGTTCGACAGTTCGTTTATGCTTTAGTAACGGCAACCTCACACTGCACTACGCTCATTCATTTGTTTCTTGTAATAACTAGACTTTACTGCTGTTTGTTCTTTTGTAAAGTTTCTTCGCAACACATGGAGGAAGCTGCACGTTGACTTAAACTTCTATTTGCTGTACGACGGTCTGTCCAAAAGAAATGCACACTACTTTTGTAAAAATACAGTTTTCATTCTGCTTGTGTGAAAGTTTTACAGTGTGTAAATACGTCCATCCAGCTTGTTTTCAAACTTCAACCTGTTCCCGTGAGCGGCGCCGTCACAGCATATCTTCAAGATGGCTGCTACATTTGACGTTCGCCAGAAGCAACGTGCTGTCATAGAATTCCTGTGCTGTGAAAACGAGACAGTGGGAAACATCCACAAGAGGTTGAAGAAGGTGTATGGAGATGCTGCTGTCGATTTCAGTATAGTTAGTCGGTGGGCAAGCAGGTTACATGATCAAAGCGGGCATGGCAATATTGATGATTGTCCTCGCAGCGGCAGGCCTCGTACTGCACACACTCCAGACCATGTGCAGAGAGTTAACGAATTGGTGACTGTTGACAGACGCATCACAGTGAACTAATTGTCACGCTACGAAGGGAGTGTTTGAAGAATACTGAAAGTTTGGCGTTAAAAACGGTTTGTGCCAGGTAGGTTCCCAGGATGTTGACAGTGGCTCACAAAGAAGCAAGAAAAACGCTATCCATCGAACTTTTGGAACAGTACGAGACTGGTGGAGATGAATTACTTGGAAGAATTGTAACAGGTGATGAAACATGGCCCCATCATTTTTCACCAGAGACGAAGAGGCAATCAATGGAGTGGCATCACGCAAATTCACCCAAGAAAAAAAATTCAAAACCACACCCTCTGCTGGAAAAGTTATGGTACGGTGTTTTTCGGTTCCGAAGGACTCTTGCTTGTGGACATCATGCCAAGTGGAACCACCATAAATTCTGATGCATATGTGAAGACACTGAAGAAACTTCAAGCTCGACTGAGTCGTGTTCGACCACATCGGCAAAAGCAGGATGTTTTGCTGTTGCTCGACAGTATATGGCGACATGTCAGTCAAAAAACCATGGAAGCGATCACAAAACTCGGATGGACAACACTGAAATACCCGCCTTACAGTCCTGATATGGCTCCAAGTGACTGTCATATCTTTGGGAAACTGAAAGACTCTCTTCATGGAACAAGGTTGGAAGATGATGACTCCCTTGTGCACGCTGCCAAACAGTGGCTCCAACAGGTTGGTTCAGAATTTTACCGTGCAGGTATATAGGCGCTCGTTACAAGATGGCGTAAGGCAGTTGAGAGGGATGGAAATTAGGTGGAGAAACGAAAATATTGTTCCTAAAGGATGTATCAACATACTGTAAAACTTTCAAACATGTAGAATAAAAGATGGATTTGTTAAAGAAAATAGTGTGCATTTCTTTTGTAGTGACCCTCGTATTTACATGTTGGTTAATCGTTTCCGCTACTGTTCAGTCTCCCTACTACTACAGCTGTTGCACCACTCTATAACCCACCTCTCCTTACCGCTGTGTATGAAGTAGTACAACAGGATGTACCTGAAGTTCTGTTAGCAGTAGGTGTCAGGACACTTTTGATCAGAGAGTGGATGTGACGTATTTCTGAATTCACATTCCATCATGTGTTCTATCTGAAAAATCAATCACGTCTGCGTGGACTCTGTTAATTACACCAATATATGGCTAAGCCACGAAGGACCGCATCCATTTTATTTGGCTGGTACACTCCACAATCCACGTTGGGTTTCGTATGAGTTGTAAAAGAAACAAACTAAAGCTTTCGCTAAACTCTACGTGACTGCCTGTGAGTTACGGTGGTGTGGCAGAATACTGGTGCCTATCAGCTATCTACGCGTGGGCGTATTCCATAAAATCAATATAGATTTCATTTGTTTTCCAGGTACATCCGATGACCGAACCTGTGTTCCGAAACTGATCATTGATGTTATGTGAATAACGGACATCAATAAATTTCAGCCTGAGGAAGTATGCAATGCTTCTCGTAATAAAATACTATGCGAATGTGTGCCACCGAGATACGATCATCAACAACAATGGAAGGATTAAATGCAACGCGGAGAGGCCGCGCGGTTCAGAGGCGCCATGTCACGGACTGCGCAGCTCCTGCCTCCGGAGGTTCGAGTCCTCCCTCGGGCATGGGTGTGTGTGTTGTTCTTAGCATAAGTTAGTTTAAACAGTGTGTAAGTCTAGGGACCGATGACCTCAGCAGTTTGGTCCCTTAGGAATTCACACAAACATGGAGGGTTTAAAATGCTTAGGATTCCTCCGGAATGTCAGAGCCTGACTTCGGCCGTTGCAACGGCTAGCTGTAGGCCGTTGATAAATCCAGACTGTTGCTATTCGATACTCTTAAGTAGCAACATCTTCCGGTGACGATCGCTTAGTGGAATGGTATCTCTTCTGTGGCTTTATTCACTATCATTGCAGTTACGTTATTTATTTCTTCATTTATGTGCCCACAGTATTCGTAGTTGCTGTATAATTATTTAACGTATTTCAGTTTATTTTATAATGTACGTCTCGGTGAATAAGTTGAAAAAATTTCAGCGGTAGTAAACTTTTGTAATTTCCGTTTGCACCTGGAACTGTCATTTGAATCAACACTATCCAACCATTCCAGTATTTGGCACTGACTTGTTTCGTCTACTTTCACTTTAGCTGGTAGAGCTATACGGTTATTGACCCAAAAGACGATAACACATTAAATCACTAACACGAAAAAATCATTTCCGGGTGAAAGATGTGAATCACTCAGAGAACATGGTCGGATGTCGAAGTACGAGATTTGAGCACGTACACACCATCGGCGGGTATGTAAATGAGTTGCAGTTCTCTGTGACCGATAGAATGGGAACCACAAGGCTTTAGGGCTCTTTGTGTTCAGTTTTATTACCAGGTCTAGTATGGGATTGAGATACGGTATATTCATCGTCGAGGGTCCGGTTGACCACATCCGACCACGTGAGGATCACCATATTATGCACCAAGCACTTGATAACCCATTCGCATCTGTGCCTGCCAACCGAGAACAAGTAGAGGACACCCGGCAGAATTCTGTGCTAATCTGAATGGCTCTGACCACTATGGGACCTAACATCTATGGTCATCAGTCCCCTAGAACTCAGAACTACTTAAACCTAACTAACCTAAGGACATCACACAGCACCCAGTCATCACGAGGCAGAGAAAATCCCTGACCCCGCCGGGAATCGAACCCGGGAACCCGGGCGCTGGAAGCGAGAACGCTACCGCACGACCACGAGCTGCGGACCTGTGCTATTCTGCACCACGGATTTGAAACATGTAGCAGTCGGATTAGGGAACTACCGTCCCATGGGTTGGCTAACGTCAGCACCACAACGTGAACGGCTCAGCTGCGTTTCGGCGATGCTTAATATTTACTACATAATATGTTCCATGAAAATAAATGCTGTTGGCGTCGAAGGAGAGCCCACAGGAACGTTTAGTTTGATCGTAGAATTTCACTTCATATTTACAATGGGGGACATCATTCAGCGAAGTCATATATCGGAGGCAATCCTATCTCCAGTCCACTTTATTCTATCTTCTGCAAGGATGTTGGCAAATAATAACTGTTTATCGACACTCACCACTGAACCTATGTTCCATCCTCAGTCAAACAATAAAGCACAAACAATGGAGTTTATTTTTAAAGATTAGATGAAGAAGGCAGCTCCACAACTTTTGAAGCTGCTTTAAAGATTTTAAGCAGAAGCTGGTGAACACGCAACGTCAGTCACAGTCGGTCCAGACGGCTGCAACAAGTGTAGTGTCACCGCCAGACACCACACTTGCTAGGTGGTAGCCTTTAAATCGGCCGCGGTCCGTTAGTATACGGCGGACCCGCGTGTCGCCACTGTCAGTGATAGCAGACCGAGCGCCACCACACGGCAGGTCTAGAGAGACGTACTAGCACTCGCCCCAGTTGTACAGCCGACTTTGCTAGCGAAGCTACACTGACCGATTCGCTCTCATTGGCCGAGACGATAGTTACCATAGCCTTCAGCTACATTTGCTACGACCTAGCAAGGCGCCGTATTCAATTGATATTTATTATGTGAAGCATGTATCATCAAGAGAGATGTTCTACAGTTGTGGATTAAAGTTAAGTATGACATCATCTACGTACTTTATTTGCGATTTTCAGGATATTGTCCTGTTCCAGACCTCACGCCAGTCAGCGTCTGATTAAACGTGTGCATTTCGCCCTCCTCTAGAAACACAGTGTTGGTTCTTCTGCCAACACTACAACAAGGACACAGCTCCGCCTTTGAGCCGCCGTTTAAAGCCCTCACCAAGCGACTGTCATCACTAACGTCGTAAGTTACTTCGCCACCGGAGATCTGGCTAGGAGCGGACATATGGTCAACAGCTGGGCTACCGCTCCACTGGGACGATGGATCTCGCGCCGTACCGAGTCCACGTTCGTCGCCACTAACAAAACCACTTTCGGCTGTGGAATATGAGGGTGCTCTGGCACAGTGTCGTTACTGAACCACTGACGTCAGTAGATCAATTGTTGAAGCCAACAGTTCTGAGAATTTTCAGGACACAGGGATATCTACTTGGACTGCACACTTTCACCGTCCACGCAGCCGGTTCCACCAGCAGATGAGAGATATTCGCCGGCCGAAGTGGCCGTGCGGTTAAAGGCCCTGCAGTCTGGAACCGCAAGACCGCTACGGTCGCAGGTTCGAATCCTGCCTCGGGCATGGATGTTTGTGATGTCCTTAGGTTAGTTAGGTTTAACTAGTTCTAAGTTCTAGGGGACTAATGACCTCAGAAGTTGAGTCCCATAGTGCTCAGAGCCATTTGAACCATTTGAGAGATATTCAACAACACTTTTCCCAGAGATGAAACATGAACACGTGCTACAGATTACTTCTGACAATGGACGTGCCTTCCAAAGAGCTGACTCAACCAAGAATTGACTTTACTGTGGAAACATATAGGTGGAAGAATGATATCTAGCGTCAAACTTAGCGCCGGGACCTGGAAGAGAGCATCCCACCTTCCATCACAAGTGTTGAAGAAGGCGACCAAGGCAGAAAGCGAACTAGAGATCTACCATAAGCACAAGGGGCACATAGCGAAAGCGACCAGTCCCACAGACAGAAATCTGTGAAGAGACTATACGATACTGTCAGAGGCAACTTCCTCAAGAATACCACTGAGACGAAATTTATGCCTTCCTGATGGAACATTACATAGAAAAATGTCTCAACACGTACATCTACAGGTTACTCTGCAATTCACACTTTAATGCCTGGCAGATGGTTCATCGAACCATTTCCATACTACTTCTCTACCATTCCACTCTCGAAAGGCGTGTGGGAAGAAGGAAAGCCTAAATCTCTCCGTTCGAACTCTGATTTGTCTTATATTATTAAGATGATCATTTCTCCCTACGTCGGTGGATGTCAACAAAATATCTTCGCATTCGGAAGAGAAAGTTGGTGATTGAAAATTCGTAAACAGATCTCGTCGCAAAGAAAACCGCCTTTGTTTCAGTGACTGCCACCCCAACTCGCGTATCATATCAGTGACACTCTCACCCCTATTGCGCGATAACACGAAACTAGCTGCCATTCTTTGCACTTTTTCGATGTCCTCCGTCAATCCTACCTGGGAAGGATCCCATACCGCGCAGCAGTATTCCAGCAGAGGACGGACAAGTGTAATGTAGGCTGTCTCTTTAGCGAGTTTGTAGCATCTTCTAAGTGTTCTGCCAACAAAGAGCAGTCTTTGTTTCGCCTTCGCCACAATATTATTTACGTGGTCTTTCCAAGTTAAGGTGCTTGTAATTGTAGTTCATAGGTATTTAGTCTAACTGACAGCCCTTGGATTTGTGCGATTTATCGTATACCCAAAATTGTACGGATTTATTTTAGTACCCATGGGGATGACCTCGCACTTTTCTTTGCTTAGTGCCAATTGCCACTTTTCGCACCATACAGAAATTATTTCTAGATCATTTTGTAATTGGAATTGATCGTCTGATGATTTTACTAGACGTTAAATTACAGCGTCATCTGCAAACAGTCTAAAGGGGCTGCTCAAATCATCACCCAGATCATTTATATAAATCAGGAACAGCAGAGGGCCTATGACACTACCTTGCGGAACGCCAGATATCACTTCTGTTGAACTCGATGATTTACCGTCTATCACTACGAACTGTGACCTCTCTGAGGGGAAACCACGAATCCAGTCACACAACTGAGACGATACTCCATACACACGCAATTTGATTAATAGTCGCTTGTGAGGAACGGCATCAAAAGCCTTCTGGAAATCTAGGAATATGGAATCGATCTGAGATCCCTTGTCGACAGCACTCATTACTTCATGGGAATAAAAAATTAGTTCTTTATATATCAGTAACTCATTTTCTTCAAGGTGATTCATAATGTTCGAGTACAGTATATGCTCCAGAATCCTACTGCAAATTGAAGTCAGTGATATGGGTCTGTAATTTAATGGGTTACTCCTATTTCCTTTCTTGAATGTTGGTGTGGCCTGTGCTACTTTCCAGTCTTTAGGAACAGACCTTTCGTCAAGTGAGCGATTGGTAATAAAAGCGCCATTGTGTCTGCATACTCTGAGAGGAACCTGATTGATATACCATCTGGACCGGAAGACTTGCCTTTCGTAAGTGATTTGAGTTGTTTCGCAACACCCAAGATATGTACTTTTATGTCACTCATGCTCACAGCTGTTCTAGTTTAGAATTCTGGAATATCTACTTCGGATTTCTTCATGAAGGAATTACGAAAAGCTGTATTCAGTAACTCGGCTTTAGAGGGACCATCCCCGGGAACATTTCCATCGCCATCGCGCAGCGACGGTATTGGCTGCTTTTTGCCAGTACCAGTACTTAACATACGACCAGAATCTCTGTGTGTTTTCTATCATATTTTGAGACAATATTTCATTGTGGGAACTATTAAAAGCATCTCGCATTGACGTCCGTTTTAAATTTCGAGCTTCCGTGAAACTTAGTAAGTGTTGAAGATTTTGCGTTCTTCTGAATTTGGCATGCTTTTTTCGTTGCTTCTGCAACAGTGTTCTGACGTGTTTTGTGTACCATGGTGGATCAGTCCTGTCTCTTATTAACTTATGCGGTATGAAACTATCTATTCCTGTCGATACTGTATTTCTGAATTTGAGCCGTATCTGACCTACACTTACATAATTAGCTTGGAAGGAATGGATACTCACTCTTAGGAAGGCATCAAGCGAATTTTTATCTGCTGTTTTAAATATATATTTTTTGGGTTTCATTTTAGTGGTTTTGGTAGATATGGTTTTGAGCCTCGCTACAATGCACTTGTGTTCACTAATCCCTGTATCCGTCATGACACTCTCTGTTAGATCAGGATTATTTGTGGCTAAGAGGTCATTTACAATTCGTGTGGGCTCATGAACTAATTGTTCAAAGTAATTCTCAGAGAAAGCATTTAGTATAATTTCGGAAGATGTTTTCTGTCTACCACCGACTTTGAACATGTATTTTCGCCAAAAAATCGGGGGTAGATTGAAGTCTCCACCAATTATAGCTGTATGAGTGGGGTGCTTGTTTGTAATAAGATTTAAATTTTCTTTGAAGCGTTCAGCAATTGTATCATCTGGGTCGGGGGGTCGATAGAAGGAGCCAATCATTATTTTGGTACGGCTGATGAATATAACATCTACCCATAGTAATCCGCAGGAACTACCTATTTCAACTTCACTACAATATAAACTACTACCAACATACACAAACACGCCACCACTTACTTTATTTAATCTATCCTTTCTATCTTATCACCAGAAAACCGCAGCACGTGGTGCGAGGTTCTAAACAGCACGATGCCGACAAGTGGATAACTGCCAGGCATACACCTGATTCAGAGAGACGCCTGTGTCATGTGCAGTGAACTAGATACTATGGTGCACAAGATTTCGTGTCAAAAGGTCGCAGCCATTTGGGAAACTTGTAAACAGACAGTCCGTCCATTTTCACGCAACAACAATCACTGGACAATGAACACCGAGACACAGCGAACCTCAAGCAATGGAAATACTTATCGTTGTGACCAGACGAAACTCCTTTGCTCCTGTCATAGCTGTAGCTTCTTTGCTCAGGGAGAAGACTCATGAAACTACAACAGGTGAAATTGTAGTTCACTTTATTATATTAATAAATAAAAGATTTACTTAACTTTGACACAAATCTTTGCCACCGTAGTACCGGATAATTTATAACTGTCATCGACTAACAAAGCTTCACTTGGTGCACTAATTAACAAACTGTTCTCTTGAGGTACAATGTTCAACATTTTTTAAAGTACATGTTCCTTAGAAACTTTGAACTGTAACTGTTCTACATGATGATAGTGACTGCTGTAGATGAGGTCTCGGACTGGACAGAGCTCCTGCATGCTCTACACTACACTGACCTCAGCACGACTGCGCAGCTATACTGAGAGGGAGGGCGTATCTTCTCGAGTGCCTCCCATTGATTGTTGCGAATTCCAGTGAGCACCCCCTAATGTCTGCGGTATTGATACGCGTTGCCAACTATGATATGGCACCGCAGCCTCTGGACGATAAGACACTTATTTCCTCGTGAATTACTAATTTATTTCTTTATACTTGATATCTCTTATTAATCGCAATAAAAAAAAAACCAGCGCCAATTCGAACGCGAACACCGTTTTCAATGTTACCTCCATCGACGGCATGTTAAATGTTTACAGAAAGATGAAAATGAACGACCCTTCTTGTAATACTATGTGGTCCTCATATATTTTAATTTCAAAGATGTTTGACTGTTAGATATATGACGAAGTAAGATTTGAAAAAATAAGGAAAAAAAAAAGACCAATGTCGCGCAGTTCGTTCTGTTTAAGGATTATAGGTCCACTAGAATCCGCTTGTGCCTTCATTAGTAATTGAAGTGTAGCATAGTAATTTGATTTAGGCTAGTTCACTAGAGTTCAGGGATGGATATAGTCTGGAGTTGCTAGATGTTGGCTTAACTCTCAACTAGCATAATCTGTTCTTTGATTGCTACACTACTGGCCATTAAAACTTCTACATCACGAAGATGACGGGCTAAAGACGCGAAATATAACCGACAGGAAGAAGACGCTGTGACATGCAAATGATTAGCTTTTCAGAGCATTCGCACAAGGTAGGCGCCGGTGGCGACACCTACAACGTGCTGACATGAGGAAAGTTTCCAACCGATTTCTCATACACAAACAGCAGTTGACCGGCGTTGCCTGGTGAAACGTTGTTGTGATGCTTCGTGTAAGGAGGAGAAATGAGTACCATCACGTTTCCGACTTTGATAAAGGTCGGATTGTAGCCTATCGTGATTGTGGTTTATCGTATCGCCACATTGCTGCTCGCGTTCGTCGAGATCGAATGACTGTTAGCAGAATATGGAATCGGTGGGTTCAGGAGGGTAATACGAAACGGCCTTGTATCACTAGCAGTCGAGATGACAGGCATCTTATCCGTATGGCTGTAACGGACCGTGCAGCCACGTCTCGATCCCTCAACGACGAATCTGGGTGCACGAATGGCAAAGCGCCATTTTTTCGGATGAATCCAGGTTCTGTTTACAGCATCCTGATGATCGCATCCGTGTTTGGCGACATCGCGGTGAACGCACATTGGAAGCGTGTATTCGTCAACGCCATACTGGCGTACCGCCCGGCGTGATGCTATGGGGTGCCATTGGTTACAAGTCTCGGTCACCTCTTGTTCGCATTGACGGCACTTTGAACTGTGGACGTTACATTTCAGATGTGTTGCGACCCGTGGCTCCACCCTTCATTCGATCCCTGCGAAACCCTCCATTTCAGCAGGATAATGCACGTCCGCGTGTTGCAGGTCCTGTACGGGCCTTTCTGGACACAGAAAATTTTCGACTGCTGCCGTGACCAGCACATACTCCAGATCTCTCACCAATTGAAAACGTCTGGTCAATGGTGGCCGAGCAATTGGCTCGTCACAATACACCAGTCACTACTCTTGATGAACTGTGGTACCGTGTTGAAGCTGCATGGCCAACTGTACCTGTACACATCATCCAAGCTCTGTTTGACTCAATGCCCAGGCGTATCAAGGCCGGTATTACGGCCAGAGGTGGTTGTTCTGGGTACTTATTTCTCAGGATCTATGCAGCCAAATTTCGTGCAATGTAATCATATGTCAGTTCTAGTATAATATATTTGTCCAATGAATACCCGTTTATCATCTGCATTTATTCTTGGTGTAGCAACTTCTCCATAGTGCTCACAATATCGGTTTCTGTAGAAATAACATGCAACACATTGACTCGTAGATAATGGCTTAACAGAAGGGCGAAAATGTCGAATTAGTGCTGAAAACTTTTTCTCCGCATACTACAGTATGCATGCTTCTTTCTTCTTCGATGTACTTCTCTCCTGTTAGGACATAAGGTCCACAGCGTTTCCTCCAGTGTTGTACTATTTTCCAGAGTGGACTATGTGTGATGTTTCGAAGTTTACTCGTTGATTCATCCTCGACTTCACGCATGCTCTGGAAAAAAGATACGCGCAGTGCATCATTGTGCCCATTGGTTTTGCTAATGAGATAAGTGTGCCTGGATCAGTTGAGAGAATTATGTGTGTGGAAACGACTGTTGTGCAATGATTTTTCAGACAACTGTGTATCAAAACATCACACGTTAGCAATTGTATAGCTTTGATGAAACATGTAATAAATGCCTTACACATGATTCTGCGCCCTACATGAAATATTAGAATAGAAAAGTTGTAGACGTTGATTTATAAATGTTCTCATTAATACACTGGCGAGTGAAAACATTTTAATCACTGACTGGAAGGTTGTCGAAGAGGGGTGAAACAACCCGTAGACGACTGTGTTGGACGTTCACAACTCACAACTGGACTCAGCGCCAACCCAAGTAGTCCAGTCAAATAGCAGATATACCTTGCAAAAGGTGGGGTATAAGAGTTTATTTTTTCAACTCGTTCATATGGTTGGAAAGATTAGAAAACCGAGTTTTGCCAACAAAATTTCACTTGGGAACACTTTCTGCGGTCAAAAAACTTGGATAATTTCGGCCTTTTTTCAGTTTTTTTCAAAATATCTCAGTTTTTTTGCTCCTATCGCTTTAACATCTATGTTCTTTTTTAAAGAGCACGAAATGCTCCACAAATTTGATTCTTGCCATTTTTTTCTACTCCCATTATCTAAGACGCTACAGCGCCTCAAAAAATACCAATTTTTCAAATTTTGACCATAATGGCAAGATACCTTATTTTTGAACACTATTTTTTCAGTTTCTGTTTGTAGTGTAAATACATTACACATCGTGTTGTATGTTGGAATTTACCACCTCACTTTCAGGTATTCAATTTCGCTGTATGCAACATGAGGATTGCTGGGCACCCAACTATTGTGATTCTTACATCACTACCTGAAGTTCACTATGGGCCACCTCAGCCCTGGTATTTTTAAAACTATAAATATAAAAATACATCATTAAGAGACATAGACACACACACACACACACACACACACACACACACACACACACACAAAATAAATTGTGTCAGGAAACTGACCTATTATTAGCTGCAATAGGCAACCTAATTAGGTAGATAAATATTCTTGTGTATAAAAACCACACAGTTGACATTAAAAATATGTAGCTTTATTACAATTAAAATGCATTGTCAGTTACTAAAGAATGTTGACAGTTCTGGGTGTGTAATACTTGTAATATCGCACTTTAGCGCACTTGAGACAGATATGAGCATCACTTCCAACATTTTGATGGGCCAGGTTCCTCAGTGTCACCGGAAATACCTTGAGTTACGGATTCAGGGTCTGTACATAGAGTTGTTCCCAAATTGACCTCTTGTTTAAACAGCGAGTCAGCCTCAGCAAATTCGTAGATTTCGTCAGCGGTTTCCTCAACATCCTCCATAACATCTTCTTCACTGTCTTCATATAAAAATTTTGGCACGTTTTCACAGTTGACCACAATACCTTTCTTGCAAATCGTAGAACATTTCAACCCCGCTTTTCTGCAGGAGGACGCTCCGCCACAGTTCAGCTTGCATGAGCATGAAACAATGTGCAGAAGTGATTCAGGTGCTGGATCTTGGCTCATTATAACGGGTATTGGACCGTGGTCACTGTGACTCCAGCCCCATTTCTCAGGAGGTTTCCAATTTCCCATCCAACTTTGGACTTGTTGGTAAGTCCGCAACGAATGATGTTTTGCAGCATCTTGTGTGTAGGTGGCAACTGTGCAAGATTCAGTTTGCTTTTTGAGGCAGACGTGGCGAATAGCTGGTACTGCAAATGGTCTAGTGTGTGGGAACTGCTGACACCTCCACTATACAATGCGATAGTAACCTGTTCTCCTGCTGTTATTATTTCTTCACGGGTAGCATGTGGTTTATTGAACGTGCAAAGCGCTGAGGTTAGGTGTTCATTTTTCGCAACAATATTGCAGCACTTAATTTTTCCTTGACCAAAAAAAGCGGATGTTGTATCACATCCGCTAATGGCGTGAGTGAACAGAAAATATTCAATGTCAAACTTGTAAGATGCAGTGGGAAACCACTTGTCTTCTGCATTTCTTCTTCCTGACTTTAAGGAAAATTAGTTTTCAATACCTTGCCCCAAACCGATCATGAGCACAAGCAGATCAACATCTTCTCCTACAATGACAACACTTCCAAAATCTTTGGTACTTGAAATGGCAGATGTTACAATCATAACGTCAGCATCTTCTCGTGCCTGGTGCACTTCAACGCTACACTCCAGAAATTCCCTTTTGCACATAAGAAACGTTTCTCTTTGAAATTGAACTCACCTTTTCCCTGCGACCGACGTAGCACACCAGTTGGTTCTTGAGGATGTCGAAGGCTAGCTGCTATCATTCTCTCATTAATGTACTTCTTGAAGCATGCTCCATGCACCATCACTTCACTGAGAGTTTTCAAGAAACGGGTGTGAGCAGACTCCCTGCGTTTAGCACTGAAATCGGTAAGTGTGCTCAGTCCTTTCTTTTTCACATTGCGTCCACCACTCACTACACTTTTTTCCCACATGAAACACAAATTCTTGTCACACATACTCATTTCAGCAACACAACATATACTGAATGGAAGCGACTCCAAACTGTAGGACCCTTATTGTTGTGTGCTAATAGCTGTTAGCGCGTTGTGAACAATCATCAGAGATAATCGCCTTCCGCCTGCCAAAGAATAAATGCGTTTTTGTCTGTTAAAGAACAATTCCTATATACTTTTTCTTATAACTGATCATTAACGTCAATCAACTATAGAAAATGCATGGCACCTGAATGCTATCGTATTACATATTGTAACACAAATAAACTTCACGCAATCCACCGTGAATGTGCTCCTAGTTACTGAATATGATGCTGTTTGTCCTGGCCCTGCAGCAGAGTGAAATGGTAAATTCCAATGAATAACATGATGAGTAACATGTTTATATTACACAAATAGAAACTGAAATGTTGTTGTTATTGTGGTCTTCAGTCCTGAGACTGGTTTGATGCAGCTCTCCATTCTACTCTACCCTGTGCAAGCATCTTCATCTCCCAGTACCTACTACAACCTACATCCTTTTGAATCTGCTAAGTGTATTCCTCTCTTGGTCTCCCTCTACGATTTTTACCCTTCACGCTGCCATCCAATACTAAATTGGTGATCGCTTGATGCCTCAGAACATGTCCTACCAACCGATCCCTTCTTCTAGTCAAGTTGTGCCACAAACTTCTCTTCTCCCCAATTCTATTCAATACCTCCCAGTTAGTTATGTGGTCTACCCATCTAATCTTCAGCATTCTTCTGAAGCACCACATTTCAAAAGCTTGTATTCTCTTCCTGTCCAAACTATTTATCGTCCATGTTTCACTTACATACATGGCCACACTCCATACAAATACATTCAGAAATGACTTCCTGACAAATGTATATTCGATGTTAACAAATTTCTCTTCTTGAGAAACGCTTTCCTTGCCATTGCCAGTCTACATTTTATATCCTCTCTACTTCGACCATCATCAGTTATTTTTCTCCCCGAATAGCAAAACTCCTTTACTACCTTAAGTGTCTCATTTCCTAATCTAATTCCCTCAGTATCACCCGATTTAATTCGACTACATTCCATTATCCTCGTTTTGCTTCTGTTGATGTTCATCTTATATCATCCTTTCAAGACACTATCCATTCCATCAACTGCTCTTCCAAGTCCTTTGGTGTCTCTGACAGAATTACAAGGTCATCGGCGAACCTTAAAGTTTTTATTTCTTCTCCATGGATTTTAATTCCTACTCCGAATTTTTCTTATGTTTCCTTCACTGCTTGGTCAATATAAAGACTGAAAAACATCGGGGAAAGGCTACAACCCTGTCTCACTCCCTTCCCAACCATCGCTTCCCTTTCATGTCCCTGGACTCTTATAACTGCCATCTGGTTTCTGTAGAAATTGTAAATAGCCTTTCGCTCCCTGTATTTTACCCCTGCCACCTTCAGAATTTGAAAGAGAGTATTCCAGTCAACATTCTCAAACGCTTTCTCTAAGTCTACAAATGCTAGAAACTTATGTTTGCCGTTTCTTAATGTAGCTTCTAAAATAAGTCGTAGGGTCCATATTGCCTCACGTGTTCCAATATTTCTACGGAATCCGATCTGATCTTCCCCGAGGTCGGCTTCTACTAGTTTTTCCATTCGTCTGTAAAGAATTCGCGTTAGTATTTTGTAGTTGTGGCTTATTAAACTGATAGTTCGGTAATTTTCACATCTGTCAACACCTGCTTTCCTTGGAGTTGGAATTATTATATTCCTCTTGAAGTCTGAGGGTATTTCGCCTGTCTCATACATCTTGCTCACCAGATGGTAGAGTTTTGTCAGTACTGGCTCTCCCAAGGATGTCAGTAGTCCTAATGGAATGTTGTCTACTCCCGGGGCCTTGTTTTGACTCAGGTCTTTCAGTGCTCTGTCAAACTGTTCACGCAATATCATATCTCCTATTTCATCTTCATCTACATCCTCTTCCATTTCCATAATATTGTCCTCAATTACATCGCCGTTGTATAGACCCTCTATATACTCCTTCCACCTTTCTGCTTTCCCTCCTTTGATCAGAACTGGGTTTCCATCTGAGCTCTTGATATTCATACAAGTGGTTCTCTTTTCTCCAAAGGTCTCTCTAATTTTCCTGTAGGCAGTATCTATCCTACCCCTAGTGAGATAAGCCTCTACATCCTTTCATTTATCCTCTAGCCATGCCTGCTTACCCATTTTGCACTTCCAGTTAATCTCATTTTTGAGACGTTTGTATTCCTTTTTGCCTGCCTCATTTACTGCATTTTATATTTTCTCCTTTCATCAATTAAATTCAATATTTGTTCTGTTCCCCAGGGAGTTCTACTAGCCCTCGTCTTTTTACCTACTTGATCCTCTGTTACCTTCACTACTTCATCCCTTAAAGCTTCCCATTCTTCTTCTACAGTATTTCTTTCCCCCATTCCTGTCAATTGTTCCCTAATGCTCTCCCTGAAACTCTGTACAACCACTGGTTCTTTCAGTTTATCCAGGTCCCATCTCCTTGAATTTCCTCCTTCCTGCAGTTTCTTCAGTTTTAATCTACAGTTCATAACCAATAGATTGTGGTCAGAGTCCACATCTGCCCCAGGAAATGTCTTACAATTTAAAACCTGGAATCTATCTGAAACCTGTCAGTATCTCCAGGCTTCTTCCATGTATACAGCCTTCTTTGGGATTCTTGAACCTAGTGTTACCTATGATTAAGTTGTGCTCTGTGCAAAATTAGAAACTGAAATAACAGTGTTCAAAAATTAGGTAATTTGCCACTTTGCTCGAAATTTGAAAAATTGGTGGTTTTTTGACGCGCTGTAGTGCCTTAGATACTGGGAGCAAAATGGTGAGAATCACATTTGTAGAGAATTTTGTGCTCTTTAGAAAAGAAAATAGACGTCAAAGCGATAGAAGCAAATGAAACTGAGATATTTTGAAAAAACTGAAAAAAGTCCGAAATTTTCGAAGTGTTTTGACTGCAGAAAGTTTTCCCCAAGAGAAATTTTGTTGGGAAAACTTGGTTTTCTAACTTTTCCAACAATGTCAACGAGTTAAAAAAATAAAATCTTCTACTCTACCTTTTGCAAGGTACAGGCTTTTTTTTCTGACAGTTTCACTGGACTAAAGTGTTCGCATGGATTTCAGAGTGTCATAGTAACGTAACGAGAAAACATGCTGCGAGATTTGAACGGAAGCCGGCGTGGGCACTACTACGCCACGGGAGAGACTCATCTGGGCTTCCATGGGACCTACGGTAGTATTAGAAGGCAACTGTGTCCATTCATAATTAACCTCTTATTCGACGTCGAGAGCTTATTCCAAGAGGATGACAGTTAGCGGCGCATGTGCAGAATCATGCTACAATGGTTTGAGGAGCAACGCAGTGTCAAATGGTTCAAATGGCTCTGAGCACTATGGGACTTAACATCTCAGGTCATCAGTCCCCTAGAACTTAGAACTACTTAAACCTAACTAACCTAAGGACATCACACACATCCATGCCCGAGGCAGGATTCGAACCTGCGACCGTAGCGGTCGCGCGGTTCCAGACTGAAGCGCCTAGAACCACTCGGCCACATCGGCCGGCAACGCAGTGTCAGTTTGATGCCTTAGCGGAGACTGAGGGAAAATTTCTGGGACGCCATGTCTGTGCCCACTAAACGCCGTACTGTAATTTACTTGATTTGCGTGACCTATGCGTGAATATCTGGTGCCACAGCCTCGGAAAACCTACTCATGATTTGTCGAATCCGTACCACCCCGAATCGCTCCTGTACTATGTTCCAAAGTTGGACCAACGCATTACAATGGGAGTGGTAATAATGTTCGTTTTATCATACTCTTCTTTGTTCGTCTTTTCACTATGCGACACGAATTGGGCTAATCAGTGCCTCCCACTCGAGGAAACTTGAATATGAAGCCGTTCTTATTTCCGCGAAGGTTGCATCCAAAACTGCAATCATTTTGTTTGACATAGCACTAACTGTCCTAATGTCGAATGAAACAATAACTTTACTGTAATTTACAGAACATCTTTCGGAGTTCAATAACTCCGTCAGTAGATGTATTTTGTCGACTATAGTGTAACTTCGTTTCCAAGTTCATGTGCCCGATTTTATTGGCAATTTGCGAATTATTTTTAGACAGAGGCAGAATTTAGCATAGACAGAGGCAAAATTTTATAATACTATGGGCTCTGTACGTGCAACGTTATTAATACGACATTCACACAGTGTCGTTTCCACGTCTAGGATGAGACACTTTATTCTACTGCTAACACGATTTTTCTCAAAGTTATTTGCCACTTTTGATACTAAAAAGCATCCTCTCACTAAGGAGGACACTCATACCGTCCGTTGGTAACCAACAAAAAGACGATTATTTTGGTATTCATGTGGAAATCGTCTTCGTAATCGGACATAGCTCCCTCTTTACAATTATTCAGTCTCCTCTAACGATGTTTGTGGCTCGTGCACAGCGATTTGTACGCTTATTCGAATAATTAAAATGTCCATCACCCGTAGGTTACAGCTAATTTAGCACAAATGTATTGCTCTTCACTGTAAAATTGGACGAACAGTTTTCGAACGAGCTCATTTAGAGAGCTATTGCTATAAATCAAGGGATCGCAGCGAAATGTGGCAAATTGAGAACAGCTGTAAAACGCATTGTAACTTCAGCAGTAAAATGCATAATGGTAGTGCATAATAACTTTTATCATTTTTTTGTTCACCACACCGCGAACCAGTTTAGACACTACACAGTTTTGTGGAATATACGTATAAAATTCAGTCTGTTTCCTCCCTCCTAGAGGTCTCTGTCTTGCACGTCTTTCAATAGCGTTGAATATTGTAAAATTAATGTATTTATTTGACTGAACTCCCCCCTCCCCCCTGGCCACCATTATGTTTTGGTTACACTGAGTGTTGCTTTATTCCTTATTCTCACGCAAATGAATAGCAGCAGTAATTGGGTTACAATTACTGTGTATGCGCCGGCCGGAGTGGCCGAGGGGTTCTAGGCGCTTCAGTCTGGAACAGCGCGACCGCTACGGTCGCAGGTTCGAATCCTGTCCTTAGGTTAGTTAGGTTCAAGTAGTTCTAAGTTCTAGGGGACTGATGACCTCAGATGTTAAGTCCCATAATGCTCAGAGCCATTTGAACCAATTACTGTGTGCGTATATGTGTTATCTAAGGTTGGCCATTATTATATTAGCACCGTTTATGACCTGATTTGCGTTGTTCTTTTTTCTGACATGTTGTTACACGATCGCGATCGGCAAATCGAGGTCGGCTAGAGGGTGGAAATTCTACACCATCTTGGAGGCTGTGGAATCTGCTGGAGGTCGGAAGCTCCCGTTTCTAGCCTGTCCGACAGGTGCCTAAAACGGTTCATGTTCAGCGAATGGTGTGGCCCATTCAGACGGATGATACCAAACTGAATCATGTTTATCACTCGCGCACCTCGAGGAAGGCCAGCTATGTTGTCAACAAAAATGAATTCAGCAGCAAATTCTTCCATAAATGGAGGAAGGAAAAAGCGTCGATTAATTTTGTAACGCTTGATAATTAACGCCCATTTAATTGGTGACAAATGTTTGTGACGGTCATGCATAAGTTGCAGCCGTAAAAAATCCATTACTCTCTCCAAATGCATGCACCTTTTGGACGTGTTGGTATCTCTCTAGACGTCAGTTACAGGACCACATTCTTTGTAGCCGTATATATCGATCAACAAGGTGGCCGCGACTACAGCCTTGACCGATTTCTTCTAGATTTCATACCGAGCCTGACCAAAAATGAAAGCCGCAGAAGTGGGAGATTTAGTTGGTCTAGCGTTTACAGAAAGTAGCATTCTTGCTACTAGTGGGAGGAGCGATATGTGAGCCATTTATGTTACCGCTGTTTTCGGGCACCTGTTGGTTTTACGGAAGGAACACTGATTGGTAATCCCAGCGTAGCGCCGTCGAGTCCCAGTGTGGACCATTTTTTGTTTTAGTTTGTCTTCAATTTTATGGTCTCGTAAAGTAGTCGGTAAAAGTGGAACCCTTACGGGGCAGCTGTGTCGTCCTTCCGTCTGTCTGTCTGTATAAACGACAGCTAAAAAGACTTTCTTCTTATGAACGGATAGACGTATCAAGTTGCAATCTGCGTCACATACTGTGATCAATGACCCCTTGGCGGTGCAAAGCGTTGGAGCTTCTAAGTCAACGCAATCAAACGTTACGGCCTTCAAGTTACATATATTAACAGTCGTAAACTTACTCAACGAAACCTATAGGGTACTTCCTGTTGAACTAGAACCACGAATTTTGGCAAAATCGAATTTTTCACCGTATATCCAAATCAAAACATACGAAAACTCGAAAGGTATATCACAGGGGAAATTAATTCAAATTTTAGAAGAAAATTTTGTATTGAACCAGAGATGGTCAAATGTAGTATCGACTGTGTACTACTGTCGCTGCTCAAGAGCGATAGCATATTCAAGGTGTTATGGATAATGTGTTAACTTTAGATCGATAGATGCATGGAGGACTCAAATGTAAAGAGGTTGTATCTGATGTGTAATGGATATATACATACTCGCTACGGGCAGTAATGACTTTTATTTGCAAAACACTATGACGTTTGCTAATTGTAAAAGGAATCTCAACAGAAATTGGAAATAATTAATGTAAAGAAAGGGGTTTTGTTACTAATACAACGTGCGTATTCATAAGTGATGACTGAGACAATGTATGGCACACACATACAATGATTTTTTACAGCTATTTGTTAATGTATAATCATTTTATTGAATATGTTACTTGTGAGCGTTATTAATTTTCATAGAGTCAAAATAAATGTTACTTATGAGCATTATTAATTTGAAACAGTCAAAATACAAGTTTCAAAGTTAGTGCTATATTGTTCCTTACCCGAAGTTAATTGCGGTTGCCAGATCCATGTCATATTTTATTAAGTATTTTTCTTAATAAGTTATCGTCTCCGTCATATTCGATTTAATTGAAATGTATGCTAAGCAACAGCTTGAACAGCAGCTGTTTGCTAACTATACAATTTAAAGTACTAATAGAGAGCAGTGCAAATAGCGTTATCATTGCACAAAGGTAAGAAATTTTATTATCTCAAGGATAGCATTCACTAAGCACAGGGACCATTATTTTCAAACTGATCAAGTTTTTTTTATTACCAGGACCAATTTCAAATCAGTAGTGTTGCATCAGATGCAGTTCATGTGTTGCGTAAATTCATACAATTTTGGTTTGGCTTAAAGTTACTGACAGTTTAGACTCTCTCAGTCAGAAAAGTTCAGCACAGGACAAAGTGCATATGCAACGTGATGTAACTATAAACATATATCTTTGAAACTGTAAGTCTGTATTTATATCACGATTTTTTTTTTGTCATTCCTTTTCTGACTCACTGTTTGTACTTCTGTAAAGAGCCTTATTTCTTACGAACTGGTAGACGTATCAAGCTGAAATTCATGTGCCGAACGGGGTGGCCGAGCGGCTCTAGGGGCTGCAGTCTGGAACCGCGTGACCGCTATGGTCGCCGGTTCGAATCTTGCCTCGGGCATGGATGTGTGTGATGTCTTTAGGTTAGTTAGGTTTAAGTAGTTCTACGTTCTAGTGGACTGATGACTTTAGAAGTCCCATAGTGCTCAGAGCCATTTTATTTTGAAATTCATGTCCCATAAATGTGAACTCGTAAGTCAATGCAGCCAAAAAATATAGTCATTTAGGTCACATATTTTGATACACGCAAACTTACTCATCAGTGACTGTAGGGTACTTCCTGTTGGACTAGAATCACAGAATTTGGCAACAAGCCCAAGGTTTCACTGAACACACAAAGGTAAAAACCGAAAATTGTAAATTTGTAACTATACCAGACGAAAAAAAAATTTGCAGTGAACACATAGCGTGTAGTGGGGCGATCACTCTGTTGTAGAAATAATTCAAAAGCCAAGATCGCTTCAATACTGTTTACTGGATAACCCGTTTCAACACACTAAAGGTGCTATCATCGGATCTGTGAAGATATAACATGACAGGTTTGACGGAGGGCTTACATGAGTTACGCTATATATATTACTACTAGTACAGTATCACATACATGAAGCTGGCCGGAGTGGCCGAGCGGTTTTAGGAGCTTCAGCCTGGAACCGCGCGACCGCTACGGTCGCAGGTTCGAATCCTGCCTCGGGCATGGGTGTATGTGATGTCCTTAGGTTGATTAGGTTTAAGTAGTTCTAAGTTCTATAGGACTGATGACGTCAGAAGTTAAGTCCCATAGTGCTCAGAGCCATTCGAACAATTTTGAACATGCATGAATGTAGATTAACATTTATAAACCATTTGGATATAACGATACATGAGGCAAACCAGCTAATACAAAATCATCGTCACAAAAAATAAATAAAATAACTGGTCTCATGGTCATTCTTTTCCATAAGATACGTAAAACTGAAGTCAAAAGATAAAACTATTTGGTACATCACCGCTGCTCGACTAACGACGGATGGCACCACACCACCCTATTCCGCGCAGGTGTTCTTTGCATGGGTATTTGATTAGCAGTAATAGTTAAGTTGGATTATAGTAGTAATGAGTGGTTATACCGTGGGACTGTGTGTGCACTGCTTAGACAGCGCTATCTAGTAGCCGGTGTGAACCACTAGAATCGCAGCAGGTACTCCAATTCGACGTGGGAATAGTCATTGACGACATTTGTGCTTCAGTCAATGAGATTCCTGGGCGGATGTGCCCTAACTACTACAAACAGGCTTGTTGGTTAACGTGGATCGATGGCAGGCTTCGCAAGGTGTGACGTGAGCTCAGCCTTCTTTCCGTGAGCCGCCTACTAATGGTCGACTGCCCGTTCCTCATGTTCTGTCGTCTCTCTAGGTCCACTGCTTCCTTCTTGACGCTGTGTTCGGCCATCGTCACTCATTCCTGCCATCATTGTCGAATAGTGATATCACTGCTGTTCAAGTGTCGAGCGCTTCGCCGACTACTCAACCGGCTTCTTCGAGCCC
This sequence comes from Schistocerca piceifrons, assembly GCF_021461385.2. Classification (NCBI taxonomy): domain Eukaryota; kingdom Metazoa; phylum Arthropoda; class Insecta; order Orthoptera; family Acrididae; genus Schistocerca; species Schistocerca piceifrons. The sequence goes on from NC_060143.1 coordinate 562,300,731, forward strand.
AACTCCTTACGCTCTCTCAGGTACTGCCATCTGCGTACATTGTTCATGCGCCTGTCTGCGTGGAGTAATTACTATCCAACTGAGTACACAGTACACTCTATGCCCTGGTATCGACATGTCCCCTGTTTATTGTCCTAGCCAGCTCTGTTGTGAAATTGCGCTGCTGCGTCACACATTCATGCATCAGCAGCGACAGTTAGCAATTTTTCATTATTTCTCGATATCTCAATGAACAACAGTTTTTGACCAATTTGCGAATCTTCCTCGTGGTCCTTTTTTGTCTTAGAGTGTATTTCATGAATTCGTGTGAAGCAGTATACCTAGATGACGTAGCTATTTGCATGGTTACTGGGGGATTACACATGATTGTTGTTGTTGTGGTCTTCAGTCTTGAGACTGGTATGATGCAGCTCTCCACGCTACTCTATCCTGTGCAAGCTTCTTCATCTCCCAGTACGTACTGCAGCCTACATCCTTCTGAATCAACTTAGTGTATCCATCTCTTGGTCTCCCTCTATGATATTTACCCTCCACGCTGCCCTCCATTACTAATTTGGTGATCGCTTGATGCCTCAAAACATGTCCTACCAACCGATCCCTTCTTCTAGTCAAGTTGTGCCACAAACTACTCTTCTCCCCAATCCTATTTAATACCTCCTCATTAGTTATGTGATCCACCCATCTAATCTTCAGCATTCTTCTGCAGCACCACATTTCGAAAGCTTCCATTCTCTTCTTGTCCAAACTGTTTATCGTCCATGTTTCACTTCCATACATGGCTACACTCCATACAAATACTTTCAGAAACGACTTCCTGACACTTAAATCTATACTTGTTGTTAACAAATTTCTCTTCTTCAGAAACGTTTTCCTTGCCATTGCCTGTCTACATTTTATGTCCTCTCTCCTACGACCATAATCAGTTATTTTACTCCCCAAATAGCAAAATTCCTTTACTACTTTAAGTGTCTCATTTCCTAATCTAATTACCTCAGTATCACCCGACTTAATTCGACTACATTCCATTATCATCGTTTTGCTTTTGTTGATGTTCATCTTATATCCTCCTTTCAAGACACTGTCCATTCCGTTCAACTGCTCTTCCATGTCCTTTGCTGTCTCTGACAGAATTACAATGTCATCGGCGAACCTCAAAGTTTTTATTTCTTCTCCGTGGATTTTAATACCTACTCCGAATTTTTCTTTTGTTTGCTTTACTGCTTGCTCAATATACAGATTGAATAACATCGGGGAGAGGCTACAACCCTGTCTCACTCCTTTACCAACCTCTGCTTCCCTTTCATGTCCCTCGACTCTTATAACTGCCATCTGGTTTCTGTATAAATTGTAAATAGCCTTTCGCTCCCTGTATTTTACCCCTGCCACCTTCAGAATTTGAAAGAGAGTAATCCAGTCAACATTGTCAAAAGCTTTCTCTAAGTCTACAAATGCTAGAAATGTAGGTTTGCCTTTTCTTAATCTACTTTCTAAGATAAGCCTTAGGGTCAGTATTAACTTACGTGTTCCCATATTTCTGCGGAATCCGAACTGATCTTCCCAGTGGTCGGCTTCTACCGGTTTCTCCATTCGTCTGTAAAGAATTCGCGGTAGTATTTTGCAGGCGTGACTTGTTAAACTGATAGTTCGGTAATTTTCACATCTGTCAACGCCTGCTTTCTTTGGGAATGGAATTATTATATTCTTCTTGAAGTCTGAGGGTATTTCGCCTGTCTCATACACTTTGCTCACCAGACGGTAGAGTTTTGTCAGGACTGGCTCTCCCAAGGCTGTTAGTAGTTCTAATGGAATGTTGTCTAATCCCGGGGCCTTGTTTCGACTTAGGTCTTTTAGTGCTCTATCAAACTCTTCACGCAGTACCGTATCTCCCATTTCGTCTTCATCTACATCCTCTTCCCTTTCTATAACATTGCCCTTAAGTAAATCGCCCTTGTATTGACCCTATGTATACCCCTTCCACCCTTCTGCATTCACTTCTTTGCTTAGAACTGGGTTTCCATCTGAGCTCTTGATATTCATACAAGTGGTTCTCCTTAATTTTCCTGTAGGCAGTATCTATCCTACCCCTAGTGAGATAAGCCTCTACATCCTTACATTTGTCCTCTAGCCATGCCTGCTTAGGCATTTTGCACTTCCTGTCAATCTCATTTTTGAGACGTTTGTATTCCTTTTGCCTGCTTCATTTACTGCAGTTTTATATTTTCTCCTTTCATCAATTAAATTCAATATTTCTTCTGTTAACCAAGGATTTCTACTAGCCCTCGTCTTTTTACCTACTTGATCCTCTGCTGCCTTCACTACTTCATCTCTCAAAGCTACCCATTCATCTTCTACTGTATTTCTTTCCCCCATTCCTGTCAATTGATCCCTTATGCTCTCCATGAAACTTTGTATAACCTCTGGTTTAGTCAGTTTATCCAGGTCCCATCTCGTTAAGTTCCCACCTTTTTGCATTTTTTTTAGTTTTAATCTACAGTTCATAGCCAATAGATTGTGGTCAGAGTCCACATCTGCCTTTGGAAATGTCTTACAATTTAAACCCTGGTTCCTAAATCTCTGTCTTACAATTATATAATCTATGTGAAACCTGTCAGTATCTCCAGGCTTTTTCCATGTATACAACCTTCTTTTATAGTTCTTGAACCAAGTATTAGCTATGATTAAGTTGTGCTCTGTGCAAAATTCTATCTGACGGCGTCCTCTTTCGTTTCTTACCCCCAATCCATATTCACCTACTACGTTTCCTTCTCTTCCTTTTCCTACTGTTGAGTTCCAATCACCCTACACAAGATATGCTGGGATAACCAAGATGCAGAGGAGTGGTCTCTGTTCTTTTGATCTTGGAGACATTTTTGCATGGCTAGTATGCGAGGAGTAGAGCTGTGGAGTCAGAGTGGAAGAATCTTCTTCATGCTGCATAGAGTTCTTTACACTGCGCAGTCTTTTAGGCTCGGTTGTAAGCGAGAAAATCATAGACGTACCTGCCTAAAATGTTGTCCAGTTTCAGGAGCCGATAAACTATCAGCAAATAGCAGTGAGCGAATAATTTGGTCCGACAGACCATTTTATGGTCTTGATGTGAGCCTTGTGTGACATTATCACAGATCTAGGAAAGGCTGAGATGACTAGGTGTGATTTGTATATGTTTCAGTTTATCTTTTTTTTCAGGTAGATACCTTTCTCTGGAGGGGCTGCATCAAAATGCCTAATAACAAAATTTTGCAGCTGGCCTGTATTCTTGGTGAGGAATGACATGTCGAAGTACAATCTTCTAAGAAGACACACGCTAAGTTACCTAAAACTGGTAGTAATTACGAAAGTACCAACTTAGTTCAGGAGCTCTGAAACAAGAAGGATGCAAAAAGCAGACTCGTTTATGCGAAGAAAGTTTTCCAGGTAAAGAGAAGTCTACTGATGTTCAACATTGGTCTTAATGTGAGAAAGAAACTCCTATGAATGTACTTCTGGAACACACTGTTGTACGGAAGTCGACGACAGTCTATGGGGATACTGGGAAACAAAGGAATAGAAGTGTCTGAGAAGGGTTGCTGTAGCGGGATGTTAAATTCTGGAATGATAAGAAATGAGGACTTCCGCAGAATCGACGAGGAAATCAAAAGACTATATGTGAAACGCTGACAAGGAGAAGAGACATGATAATAGAAGATGCATTAAGAGTATGCACTTTCCGGAATCGCCCCCCATTCGATCTCCGGGAGACGACTGCACAGCGGAAGTAACCATGAGAAAAATAATGAACAACCAACGAAAGGATAACGTTCTACGAGTCGGGGCGTGGAATGTCAGAAGGTTTAACGTGATAAGGAAGCTAGAAAATCTGAAAAGAGAAATGCAAAGGCTCAATCTAGATATAGTGGGGGTCAATGAAGTCAAATCTAAAGAAGACGAGTATTTCTGATCAGATGAATAGAGTGTAATATCAACAGCAACAGAAAGTGTATAACGGGGTTAAGTTTCGTTGTGAATAGTAAAGTAGGGCAAAACAGGGTGTTAATGTGAATGTTCAGTTCTGGCGTTGTTCTTATCAGAATCAACAGCAACCAACACCGACATACATGCCGACTACGCAAGCTGAAGATCAAGAGATAGAGAAAGTATACGAGATACTGAAAATGTAATATAGTACGTAAAGGGAGGTGAGAATCTAATATTCATCGGCGCCTGGAATGCAGTTGTAGCAGAAGGAGTAGAAAAAAAGATTGCAGGAGAATATGGGCTTGGGACATGGGATGAGAGAGGAGAAAGACTAATCGAGTTCTGTAATAAATTTCATCTAGTAATAGAAAATATTCTATTGAATAATCACAGCAGTAGGAGGTATACTAGGAATAGGCCGACTTACAGGGGAAGATTTCAGTTAGATTTCATCATGGTCAGAGAGATATTCCGATTGAGATACTGGATTTTAAGGCGTACCCAGGAGCAGATATAGGCTCAGATTAGAATGTAATAGGGATGAAGAGTAGGCTGAAGTTTAAGATGTTAGTTAGGAAGAATCAATACCCAGAGAACTGGGATACGGAAGTACTAAGGAATGACGACATACGCTTCAAATTCTCTCGGGCTACAGATACAGCAATAAGGAATAGCTGATAAGGCAAGGAATGGGGAGGTTCTATGTATAACTGGAGGGGAAAGGAATATGTGGAAAACACTGACAAGGAGAAGGGACGGGATGATAAGGCATCTGTTAAGCATCAAGGAATGACTTCCATGGAACTAGAGGGAGCTGTAGAGGGCAGAAACTGTAGAGGACGACAGAGATTGGAATACATCCAGCAAATAGTTGGGCACGTTGGTTGCAAGTGCTACTCCGAAATGAAGAGGTATAGGGATTTATTATTACTTTCCGCACAGTGGCTTACATTATGGATGTCGCGTGTAGCGTGAACACCCCTGACGGTTAAAGAGCCTAGGAAAAACAGTAGTGGTACTCGATAATTCGTCGGCCGTTCACCATTGTTTGGATGTTGCAAGTGCTCTACATTTCTGTGATTTTTCCTGTTCTTCTGGCTTTCCCTTCTAGTTGCGAATGTACGTTTAAATATTTACTGACGCCGTAGACGTTTAATCACAAGAATTGTCAAACCAGTAAGACGTGCATTGCAACAGGAGAAAGGAGAATTTAGTATGTACTGCACAAAGCGACTGATGGTTTCGTTTTCCAAACATAATTGGAATTCGTACCTGATCCCCATGATAATAGTAGAACTAGTAAAACCTTATCTGGTGGACTGTTAACCGAGCTTACTGAAAGAGAAGATACAACTTATAAAGAAAAGGAATTGAGAGTTAATCACACGTTCCGTCGACAATGAGGCAGAGTGCAAGCTGATAAAATTGTCTAGTTGTGGCGTGAGGAAGCTCAAGAAGAATTTTATGTTGATGCGTGGATGCTCGTAACTTTTAATTTCATAAGGTTCGATCCCACATTCTCTGAACAATTAACTGCAATAGCGACTAAACTGCTTTGAAGTAAATAGTAATTAACTTGCCACAGTCCAGTTTTCTCAGTCGATTATATTGAAAGTGATTTTCGGAGTAGGGTTAACATGAATAAGAAAAGCATAAATGGCGATTGTGAGACACATATTATCTGTGGAGTATTCTGTAACAAACAAGAACCGAGAGGTGATGTTGAATGCACTGAGAATTATAACTCACCAAGTAACGTACACGAAAATTATCTGACACACAGTGAACTGATGGCAGCTGGTTCACAGCGTGAGATTTTAGTGACACCGTTTGGAGCGTGTGTGAAAAAAAAATGGCTCTGAGCACTATGGGACTTAACATCTGTGGTCATCAGTCCCCTAGAACTTAGAACTACTTAAACCTAACTAACCTAAGGACATCACACAATCCATGCCGGAGGCAGGATTCGAACCTGCGACCGTAGCAGTCACGCGCTTTCGGACTGACGCGCCTAGAACCGCTCGGCCACCAAAGCCGGCGGAGCATGTGTAGTGTGCGTATAGTTTTGGTACCTAGATGAACCTAAACCAAATATTTACTCATCTTGCCCCGTTGGTCAATTTTCCCTGCAGGTTAGATGAATTTTTGTAAGAATAAGATTGCTCCATCTCACGCTGTCGAACGGATTCCCACGTGGACAGATCCTTTGACACTATCTTGATTATTCTGAAGTCCTGTCTTCGATATCGAGCACAACATCACAAGTGCCTTTTTCGTGCCTTCAGCTTTCCTTAAACTAAACTGAGACAATATATCCTTAATTTTCTACTCCAAACTTCTGTATACCGCTGTGTTCACCGTTATACTCGTCAAATGCAATTGGCGTAAACAAACAAGTGTCTCATGAAGAGAACCATCTAAGGCCGAAAGTAGTTGCTATTGAGGTGGCTTATTTGTACACGACGACTATAGAGCCTCGTCACAGGGACAAATTGGGTTAGACTACACCTTTGGGAAAACAGACTTCAGTAAAGATTAGCAACAGTTTACAAAGATGTGTTAACAGAAGTTTCTATAACCCTTAAGTGAAGCCGGCCCGAGTGGCCGTGCGGTTCTGGGCGCTACAGCCTGGAACCGAGCGACCGCTACGGTCGCAGGTCGAATCCTGCCTCGGGCATGGATGTGTGTGATGTCCTTAGGTTAGTTAGGTTTAATTATTTCTAAGTTCTAGGTGACTGATGATCTCAGGAGTTCAGTCGTATAGTGCTCTGAGCCATTTGAACCATTTTGAGCCTTAAGTGAATTACACACACGGTGCGTTGCTTTATATTCAACGTATGTTTGTAGATCCAGTGAACGACGACTTACATCACTAGTGTGATGCCGTGTTTGCTGCTGTTATAAATGAGGTACTAATTTGAGTTGCTAACTGTCCAGCTATGTGCTGAATGGAATCATAGGATGCGTAATAACGGGGCGGTACCTTGATGATGTTACAAATTCCAGAGATGATGGAGGAGGGTAACTGTATCTTTGTTTCTGGTAAGGGACCCTGACCCGGAAACGAGCGATGTGCGTGTCTGTACTGTAGTAGGCTTCAGTCTATGTTTGCATGTTGAAATAGTAACGCCAGTTACTCCTAACCAAATGGAGATGTACCCGGTAACTGAACGTGAAGAGATGAGTTTCGTTTATGGGCAAGCAAATGGAAGCAGCTGAGAAGCTGACGGGTCCCACACAAACAAACATCCACATAGAAGTCATCTGGATAACACAGTGTTTACAATGCTGATCAATCGATTAAGTGAAACAGGACAGTTGGTACCACAGTGCAACGAACGAGGACGACGAAATGCACGAACTCCCAACTTCGAAGACTCAGTACTTTGCTGGAGTGGATGAGACGCCCTTAGTCAGCAATCGATCACGCAGAGTTCCGTGTGGCGAGTATTAAGGCAAATGCAGCTCATCCCTACCATCCACAGAAAGTGCGTGATTTGCCTCCTGCTGACTTTGGACTTCATATTTTGTTTAGCCAATGGATCTTGTAGCGCCTTGCAATGGATCATCACTTTCCAAATGGTTCAAATGGCTCTGAAGGCTGTGGGACTTAACATCTGAGGTCATGAGTCCCATAGACTTAGAACTACTTAAACCTAACTAACCTATGGACACCACACACATCCATGCCCGAGGCAGGATTCGAACCTGTGACCGTAGCAGCAGCACAGTTCCGGACTAAAGCCCCTAGAACCGCACGGCCAAAACGGCCTGCTCATCACTTTCCCACTTATGTACTTTGCATGGATGAAGTCTATATTTCCAGACGGAATACTATACAGCTGCAGTACTCATGGTTGTACCGACGAGAATCCCCACATTACAGTTGTGAAGAGTCATCAACACGGATTATCAGACAACGCGTGAGCAAGCATAGTCTGTGGTTACGTAATATGCCCTCTTCTCCTTCCCCTGAACTTACGAGGAATCCCAGAAATGATGTTCCAGAAGTACTATGACAAACTCAGTGTGCTTGTAGAGAGTGTCTCGAGGAACAAATTGAAGAATTGACGATAGCAAGCCGTGTCCGAAAACGTCATCCCACGACGTTACACAGCGTCGAAGTTGCAGGCACCCAAACAGGGCTTTGCATGATGACAGAACGTAAACGGAGCGCCTCGCAATATTGTTTGCTATACAGTGATCGTGACTGACTGCCACGATCGCCAGCGGAGAGGGTGGAGGTATCTGCTGAGTAAGACAGGACTTGTCTCCTATGAATACGGTGCTCTGTTGCCTCGATGGATGACAGTTTCGCACACAGATTTCCATCCGCTTTATTTTTCTCCCGGAGCCCTCTAAAACGTCCAATGTTTTTGGTACGCAGGAGAAAAAGAAGTAGAGATGGAAATCAGTGTCCTAAACCGTCATCCACCGATGCAGCAGAGCATCGCATTCATAGAACACAAGGCCTATCTACTCAACAGATAGCTCCACTTTCTTTGCTGGCGATCGTGGTAGTCCGTGGAGATCACTGGATAATAAAACATATTGCACGACGTTCGACCTACACTCTGTCAGCGTAGAAATTCACGTTTGCTGCGGAAGAGGTGACGTTCACCTGTTCTCAACACACGGGATTTCTTCTTGCAGGGCCATGTGGAAAGTATTGTGTACGTGAGGCCTGTCGAGAGCGAAGGGGATCTCTTGGCAAGAGCACTTCCTGTCTGGGTCGATGTTCTAACGACACCTGAATGGGTACGAGAGATCTTTGCACGAAAATGCCATGTTTACACTGATTCTGGCGGAGGCCGTTTTGAAAAGCTCTTGTAAATGTAGCAGCTTTGGAAACTTTTGCAGGTAATGGAATTAATTATTATCTTACCGATATACAAACGGTCTTCGGTCGCTCTGATACCAAGTTGCATGCACTGTCGCTTGTCCATCAACAGGTGAAATATCGGGGAGTATTCAGCGGAAATTTTGTACGTCATGATCAGGGCTCCGAAGATGAGGCCCTTAGTTTGTGCGCTGCACTAGCGTGAGGTGGTACATGCGTGGATTTTCACTTACACCTAAAGTTGTAAAATTGCTGTAGGCTGCTCTAGACCACCATAAGTAAGCGGAGACTACGGCAGTTTTGCCAGTAGCTTTGGTCAGTTAAGGTCGTACCCATGTTAGTTGTAAGTTGAGTGTGTTGCATACCTATCGGGCGCTACCTCATAACGATCGCTTTCTTTATGTATACGACCAGTGCCTTACTAGACTTTGGTAAAAACCGGAAGCAGTGAACCATCTGGATACTGAGTGAGATTATATAAAGAGCTGGGTAACTTACGGAACATTTTTGTGCTACATAGTTATCCTTCTATCAGTTACTTAAGAATAAACAGCATTTATAGCAAAACTAAAATTGTCAATGTTTAATATAGGATTCATTCGAAAATTGTTGCTTTGCAAGATAGAGGGATGTTGTAGTAAAAATAAAGAAAGCTATACAGATTTGTCATATAGAGCTCGAAAACGCTATTTCCACAACAAAAAGGTAAAAAGAACGCAAAACAAGAATATATCAAATATCGCTTCAGTACTTTGTCGAACTTACCTGAAACATGTTTCTTTTACTCATGAACAACTTCCGCATTTATCAATAATAACACTTACTTGTGACCTTGATGAAGAACATTCTATTCAGTACAAAACTACAGTAATTATATACTTTACTTATGTTTGTGCATGTATACTGCACTCTCAACAAAAGTAACCGCTTTGGTTACATAAAAGCGCAGATGTTACGCTGTCAGCTAATTTTTGTTAAGTATAAAATGCATTTGTGTTCTGTAAGGATATAAAATACACACAATGGACTGACACTGAATGATACGTGGCTATAATTATGTGCAAAACAAACAACCAACCAAAGAAACAAAAAACAACGAGAAGTCGTCTGCTCCCATTTTCTCTCTAATAGATTCATTTATTTTTGTTTCCCTACCTATGCTACCGATGCTGCCGGTAACCATACCATCTACTGCGATATTTACGTAATGTACCAAAACGACCGAACGGTAGTTTTCGTAGAGCGCAACACTATACCTTTTGAGTCCGTTGTTCGTAGACTAAGGCCCCTTAATTCATATAGATTCATATACTGTTCCCAATCATCCCTGGAAGTTTGTAACATCATCTCGGTATCATCCAGTAAGCTCGTACGGTGTACACCTCTCTGGAGTGTAACATTAACTAAGTTGCGCCTGACTTTTAGGCTGCTCGGCGATGTTCATTGTAGGCTGTGTCCCTAGTCTTGTGGAGCACACACAATCACTTTAATGGTTTTAATACAATACTCACTTTAATGGTTTTAGAGTGAGCACAAAAGTGAATCAGAAAGGTGGGTCCCGCGACTCTAGCTCTGGACCTCATCGACTGTGCAACTTCTCTCGCCCCAGACGTAAGCGAGCTTTTGGTGGAATCTACGTCTACCCAGCGGTGCCAACCTCGCAACCAGCCGCTGGTTACAGCAAACAGGCGCGGAGCTACACCACCGCTGCGAGTCCGGTCCCTCGGCCGTGATCCGCAAAGAGCAATTTACTGTGCGCGCGCGGAGCATGGATTATGCACCGCGTATATTGCCCCGCTGACAACTGCGCTCTTTGCCGGCCCTAATTGGCAATCCGCTTAACAGTGTCCGGCGGGCTGCTCTACTTCGCCCGCCCTCCCGTGGCCCGGCGATGCGCTGCACTAATTACGTCACTGCGAGAAAAGCAGTGCGCCACGCCCCTCCAGGCCACGGCGGCTTCCCCTAGCCGTCACACTACCAGCACTATTCAAACTCTCCCCTCCCACAATCCACCCCTCTACCCAAAATACTCAGTACCTTCCGACAGACCCGCAGCGAAACTGCACCGGCGGGCGGTGGGCAGCTACAGTAGGACCAGGTAAGCACGGCAGGGGTGTTTCAGGAACGCCAGAAAAAAATAACAAATGAAAAAAACAGCAATGCAAAACACAGGCGTATAGCGCGAAATCGTAATACTTCTGGCTCAATTTATCTGCTTCCAATCCTGCAAGTGGCACAGTGTTTGCAGCGTCCAACGAAGTTAAAGTGTCGGCTTATGGAGAAATGTATTAAAAAAAAATACACAGGGTACTGCAGAGTTTTCAGTACTTGCAGCAAAACTGAATATTGTCCCTATTTTTGTCGATCGCTAACTCATCGCATGAACATGAGAAAAGCTTTTCCACAAGCATGGGTATTTGTGTTCGTTATTCCACGTGGAATCTGTTTCCTTCTTCAGAGCTAAAAATGTTTATAAATTACCTTTCCGGGAATACAAGACTATGAGTTATCTCGCTACAGGAATGAAAAGCAGTGAGGTTTAGAATCTCATAGATAATGAGGTTACTCCTGACGTAACACAATCTCGGACTGAACAAGTAACCATTCATTAATTTCGTTTAATCACTCTAGAGAAATCATTAAAATCTGACTTGTCAGCAAGCCAGTGTGGCCGAGCGGGTCTAGGCGCTTCAGTCTGGAACCGCGCGACCGCTGCTGTCGCAGGTTCGAATCCTGCCTCGAGCATGGATGTGTGTGATGTCCTTAGGTTAGTTAGGTTCAAGTAGTTCTCAGCTCTAGGGGACTGATGACCTCAGATGTTAAGTCCCATAGTGCTCAGAGCCATTTCAACCATTTTTTTGACTTGTCGGATAGCCAGTTTGAAAGGTATAGGTTATAGTCAGGGCCATTCTTTTGTAGGGATTTTTGAAAGTCAGATTGCGTTGCGCTAAAAATATTGTGTGACAGTTTAAGCACAGTCTTGTATAATTTTTCTAGGGGGACTTTTCATATGGTGACCCTGCCAGGATTCGAACCTGGAATCTTCTGATTTTTTCTTGTAGTTTGTGTAATTAGTGTAGCTTCAGTTTACTGCTAGTGCGTAATTGTAGAGAGAATCTCCTTTGTAGTTGCAGTCTTTCATTGTTGTACAGTAAAACAGTTGTAGCATGCATGTAAATTTGCACCAAGTATTTCGCAGCTGCTTTTGCAATTAACTAGATATTTTTTTCAGCGCTATGTTAATGTGATCTCTTATTTTCTGTGTTATTGTGTGAAATATTGTGACAATAATGGCGTGTGAAAAACGTAACACTAGGCTCCAAAGTAAACAGAGAAATAATAGTGACGATGAGTGTAGCTTACCAGCACCGCTGTGTAATGAATTAACAGACATTCAAAGTAGTAATTTGGTAACTGTGCATAGGGAAATGGAGTGGGCGTCAAATAATGGCGTAGAGAGTGAAACAGGTAGTGAACAGGGAAGCATTATCGATCGATCGGTCGGCAACAGCTTGCCTCAGGAATCGGGAATGACAGAATACAATATCGCAAATACTATAGTCTCAGGTTTTGGGTTCTCACCGTTTTCTCAAATGAGTCAAGACACATTTTCCGCTTGTCAAAATGTGAATGTTGCCGGTGCAAATTCACTGCCGAAAAGCACTGAGCAACATGTTTCAGACACCAGTGCATTGTTATTACAATTAATGCAACAAATGGGACAAAAGCTTCAACAGTTAGACACAATGGAACAATCACCAGAGACAAACACAGCAACAGTTAGACTCAATGGAACAAAATCCTCACACCACGCTTGAACAAACATGTGAAGATTTAACTACTGAGTTACATAAAGTCGAATCGAAATGTCAAAAAGTCTGTAACAACGTATAAACACAAATTTGTGTGCATTATCAACCTATTTTTTCGTGGCATGAAAATGCATTACAGAATCATGAAGCAGCCATAAAAGAACTGCAAATTTTTGTTCATGAAAATCATGAAACCTTGCAAGCTAAAATTGACTCAGTTGCATCTACCGATTCGGTTACGCAACTTGCAAAAACTCAGGAAAACTTAAAGGACATAGTAGAAAGACACATGGAGGAAATTAGTTCATTATCAGAGAAAGTAGTTGAACTTTCGGATCAGCTAAATAATTTATCTACGAAGGTAGATGATAATCTGAATGACACAAAACCGGTAGTCTTTAATGACACAGAGGAGTGCGAACAAATTAGGAAATTCAAACAAAATCAGAATCAAATTAATACGCAACGCCAAAGAGAAATCCGGGAAGTACAAGATCAGCTGACACAGGTAATACAAGAATTATGTATTTCAGAGGACACTCGCCTCCAATACGGGAAGAGGGACATAGAAATACGGAACAGCAACAAAATAATAACACAGTGCATTTCGGAAATTATGAAAGAAATTTGCAAGGTATACCGGATTTTGAAATGGAACCGCCGATACGACGTAACAATGACCGACATGCGACTCTCCGACACGATGATTTTGACGATAAGCTGTTCATTACTACACGTAAATTCAAAACATTTAAGAATTCTGGCAACGACATTCATCCACAAGCGTGGCTTCATCAATTCTCTCATTGTTTTCCTCCCAACTGGTCATCAGAGCACAGATTAGAATTTATGTGTGGCTATTTAGAGAATAAACCAGCTGTAAGAATGCGATCGGTCATTCACGATTGTCACAGTGAAGAAGAATTTTACCATGCCTTCCTCTCAGCATATTGGTCTCAAGCTACACAAGACCGAGTAAAACATAGCATCATGATGATGAAACTCTTTGAACAATCTGAATTTTCCAGTATTGTGAAATATTTTGAAGACTTGTTGCACAAGAATCAATACCTGTCAAACCCATACAGCACCTCAGAATCCATCCGCATTTGCTTAATGAAATTGCCTGAACATTTAAGAAACATTATTTTGGTACTACGTTGCAAAGACGACGTTGATGCTTTTGAGGGACTCTTACAAGAATTAGAAATTGACACAGACAGTCGCCGGATGCGAAAACGGGAAACAATCACTACAGGTCACATCCGTCACAATTCCGTGACGACAGAAACAATAACTGGACACGACATGTCTATTCTTACAACGCAAATCGTAACCAAAACAGACATCACCCATATGAAAATCACTGCCTGTGCTGTGTGCAGGCTGTGGCTAGTTTGCATTGTTGTCTGCCATTGTAGTGTTGGGCAGCGGCAGCTGGATGTGAACGGCGCGTAGCGTTGCGCAGTTGGAGGTGAGCCGCCAGCAGTGGTGGATGTGGGGAGAGAGATAGTGGAGTTTTGAAATTTGTAAGACTGGATGTCATGAACTGCTATATATATTATGACTATTAAGTTAAATATATTGTTTTTCTCTACTAAAATCTTTCATTTGCTAACTATGCCTATCAGTAGTTACTGCCTTCTGTAGTTTGAATCTTTTATCTAGCTGGCAGTAGTGGCGCTCGCTGTATTGCAGTAGTTCGAGTAACGAAGATTTTTGTTGAGGTAAGTGATTTGTGAAAGGTATAGGCTAATGTTAGTCAGGGCCATTCTTTTGTAGGGATTTTTGAAAGTCAGATTGCGTTGCGCTAAAAATATTGTGTGTCAGTTTAAGCACAGTCTTGTATAATTTTTCTAAGGGGACTTTTCGAGTTAAGACAAACGTTGTGAAATACAGTTCTATTTTGAAGAATAAGTTTCATAATTTTGGCATGGAGAGCGCTCGACTCGGGACATGCAAGCCCCACGAGTCCATAGATTACTGACTTCTGGGCCACCCACAATGCTGTCGTGATGCAAAATTTTCGGTCCATCTATACATGATAAATGAGTAAATGCGATATCTTTGGCGTGTGATGACGATACGACCTTTTATAAGCACTGGGTCTTTTGTTTGTCTTAGATGGTAAATAACTGCTCAGATCTGCTTTGTCTGTATGTAGTTTTTGTAAACTGTTTGAATAACTGAATGGTAACTGTTTTCGCTGATTGTCAACTGCGTAGTTCGATTATCTAAACTATTTCATTCACGCATTCACGGCGTAACTAGAGAAATATGTAATTTCATATTTCATTTTATGGCAGAATTTGTATTTATTAGTTTAGACTCTCGCGTTTAGGATCACCACGTTTGCTTGTAACAGTTGCGATGTCCTACTGCCGATATAACACAGTCGATATACACTGAGGAGCCAAAGAGACTGGTACACCTGCCTAAATCGTGCAGGGCCTGCTCGAGCACGCAGAAGTGTCGCGACACGACTTGTCATGGACTCGACTGATGTCTGAAGCAGTGCTGGAGAGAACTGACTCCACAGATCCTTCAGGGATGACCATAAATCCGTAAGAGTACGAGGGTGTGGTGATCTCTTCTGAACAGCACGTTGCAAGGCATTCCAGATATGCTCAATATGTTCACGTGTGGAGATTTCGGTGGCCAGCGGAAGTGTTTAAGCTCAGAAGAGTGTTCCTGGAGCCATTCTGTAGCAAGTCTGGACGTGAGGGATGTCGCATTGTCCTGCTGGAATTGCCCAAGATCGTCGGAATGCACAATGGAAATTGGAAATTTGTAGCAAGGACATGGCACCAAACTGCTGAGGCCATCGGTCCCTACGCTTGCGCTCTACTTAATCTAACTTAAACAAACTTGCGCTAAGAACAACACACACACCCATGCCCGAGGAAGGACTCTAACCTCCGACGGAGGGAGCCGCGCGAACTTTTGACAAGGCGCCTATGGCCGCACGGCTACCCCACGTGGCAAATCACATGGACATGAATGGATGGGGGTGATGAGACAGGAAGCTTACCTACGTGCCACTTGTCAGAGTAGTACCTAGACACATCAGCGGCCTCATATCACTCCAACTGCACACGCCCCACACTATTACAGGGCCTCCACCAGTTTCAACAGTCTCCTGCAGACATGCAGAGTCCATGGTCTCCATACCCGTACATGTCCATCCTCTCGATAAAATTTGAAACGAAACTCGTCCCACCAAGCGACATGTTGCCAGTCATCAACAGTCCAATGGGCGTGTTGATGGGCCCAGGCGTGGCGTAAGGTTTTGCGTCTTGCAGTCATCAAGGGTAAATGAGTGGGCCTCTGGCTTCGGAAGCCCATATTGATGATGGTTACTTGAACGTTTCGCACGCTGACACTTGTTGCTGGCCTAGCGTTGAAATCTACAACAGTTTGCGGAAAATTCAACGATTCTCTTCAGTCGTTAATGGCCCCCTTCTTCCAGGAAATTTTTTCGGCCGCGTCTTGGAGCGCCCAATGTATTACTGTACGTCGTTACGTACCATATCCGCACGTCGCACGAGGTGGTCGTATAATAAAGCACGTTCCTGGAAGCTGAGAAGAGACGAATGGTAATGGAAAATTTTCAGCATGGCTTTAACCTAGTGTTTGGCTATCAACGATGTGAGAAGTGGTCAGGAAGGACTTGGTCTTCGTACTACATGTAAAGCTGTAGGTCCCAGTTTCCCGCTTGGATAGGTAGATTAAGTTACGGACACAAAATGCTCAGAAGTGTCATCCAATTGGAAGACTTGCTCTCGGCCGTTAAGCTACTCAAAACTATTCTTCATCTTCCTACTTTTCTTCTTCATCTTCTTTTCGATTGGACCTACTTACGACAATGGTGATCGTTTTGATTCTTTATATGGGTCTTCTGTTTCTTCTTAGGCCAGAAAGCTTTCATTTTCTGGCTGTGGATGATTTTCCTCTCCTCTGTCTGCTTTGGATTGCTAGTTCTGTTGCCCTTTTTCCTGATAACAGACGCTGTGAATCGCCCTTGTGGAGTGAACTGTCGGATTTTGGACAGGCCTTGTTCGGTTTGAACTGGAATTTCTAGTTTCTCCAGGTTTCGTTACACTGTGGTGATCCATTTGTTCTTGGAGGCTTTCCCTCTACCTGTTGTGTGGTGAAGACGCTGTTCATGAGCCTATGGGTCTTCTTCGAAATGGTACAGCTCACTGTTGTGTCTGATCTTGTAGGTGGCATCCCCTTCCCTTATTATTACTGATATACTCCTTAGCATTCTCGTTCCCTTAACTTCTTGAACTTCCTTTTCATTTAGAAGCATTCGGAGGCGTATAATGCGGAGCTCCTTACTACCGAGTAGTAATGTTTGAGTGTTAGTTTCTTGGGAAGAGACGTGGAGATGTAAATATGCTGGCAGTATTCCTAGATGCACTCCAGCTTGGTGCACGTAGTATCTATTACCAAGTTATCATTCTAAACTACTGAAGTCCACCCTCCTAAATACTTGACTGTAGGGACTTTACGAATGGTGATGCCTTCTAATTGAATACAGATGTGGCGTCCTTAATGTTAGTAATGTACTCAGGTATTTCTTATATTGACCCTCAACCTGAGACGAGCGGTTCTATGCGCTTCAGTCTGGAACCGAGCGGCCGCTACGGTCGCAGTTTCGAATCCTGCCTCGGGCATGGATGTGTGTGATGCCCTTAGGTTAAATAGGTTTAATTAGTTCTATGTTCTAGGGGACTGATGACCTCAGATGTTAAGTTCCATAGTGCTCAGAGCCATTTGAACCAACCTAAACCTGATCTTACGTACTATGATGCAGATGTTTTGCAGTTGTAGCCTCCTCTGTAATGTTGATTAATAAGACAACATCATCTTCAAAGACTAAACATTGTACATCAAGGTTACCTTTCTTGCATCCAAACCCCCATTAAAATTCCCACTGGTAGTGCAAGTCCATTCATTGATAATCTCCACTACGCAACTAAAGAGCTAGCATGACAGGCAATTATCATGTCTATTTCCCGTTTCAGTGGAGAAACGCTCAGAAAGTTCACCTTTAAATTTGATTTTGCGTTACACAGAGTGGTCTGAACTTGTCTGGTGGTCTTTTCATCTAGACCTAGATCTCATAGGGTGCATATCAGAATCTGTCTACTCAATCATATGCTTGTTGAAAGTATGCTAGGGTGACTATCCAGGGATGTATGCCGCAGCTCCAGTATGTAAGGAAAAGAGGATTTTTGTTTGCTCCTTGGTCATCAGTCTACTGACTGATTTGATGCGGCCCGCCACGTATTCCGTTCCTGTGCTAACCTCTTCATCTCAGAGTAGCACTTGCATTCTACGTCCTCAATTATTTGCTTGACGTATTCCAATCTCTGTCTTCCTCTACAGTTTTTGCCTTCTACAGCTCCCTCTAGTACCATAGAAGTCATTCCCTCATGTCTTAGCAGATGTCCTATCATCCTGTCCTTATCAGTGTTTTCCACATATTCCTTTCCTCTCCGATTCTGCATAGAACCTCCTCATTCCTTACCTTATCAGTCCACCTAATTTTCAACATTCGTCTACAGCACCACATCTCAAATGCTTCGATTCTCTTCTGTTCCGGTTTTCCCACAGTCCATGTTTCACTACCATACAATGCTGTACTCCAGACGTACATCCCCAGAAATTTCCTCCTCAAATTAAGGCCGGTATTTGATATTAGTAGACTTCTCTTGGCCAGAAATGCCTTTTTTGCCATAGTGAGTCTGCTTTTGATGTCCTCCTTGCTCCGTCCGTCATTGGTTATTTTACTGCCAAGGTTGCAGAATTCCTTAACTTCATTGACTTCGTGACCATCAATCCTGATGTTAAGTTTCTCGCTGTTCTCATTTTTACTACTTCTCATTACCTTCGTCTTTCTCCGATTTACTCTCAAACCATACTGTGTACTCATTAGACTGTTCATTCCGTTCAGCAGATCATTTAATTCTTCTTCACTTTCACTCAGGATAGCAATGTCATCAGCGAATCGTATCATCGATATCCTTTCACCTTGTATTTTAATTCTGCTCCTGAACCTTTCTTTTATTTCCATCATTGCTTCCTCGATGTACAGATTGAAGAGTAGGGGCGAAAGGCTACAGCCTTGTCTTACACCCTTCTTAATACGAGCACTTCGTTCTTGATCGTCCACCCTTATTATTCCCTCTTGGTTGTTGTACATATTGTATATGACTCGCCTCTCCCTATAGCTTACCCCTACTTTTTTCAGAATCTCGAACAGCTTGCACCATTTTATATTGTCGAACGCTTTTTCCAGGTCGACAAATCCTGTGAAAGTGTCTTGATTTTTCTTTAGCCTTGCTTCCATTATTAGCCGTAACGTCAGAATTGCCTCTCTCGTCCCTTTACTTTTCCTAAAGCCAAACTGATCGCCACCTAGCGCATTCTCAATCTTTTTCCATTCTACTGTATATTATTCTTGTAAGCAGCTTCGATGCATGAGCTGTTAAGCTGATTGTGCGATAATTCTCGCACTTGTCAGGTCTTGCCGTCTTCGGAATTGTGTGGATGATGCTTTTCCGAAAGTCAGATGGTATGTCGCCAGACTCATGTATATTCTACACATCAACGTGAATAGTCGTTTTGTTGCCACTTTCCCCAATGATTTTAGAAATTCTGACGGAATGTTATCTATCCCTTCTGCCTTATTTGACCGTAAGTCCTCCAAAGCTCTTTTAAATTCCGATTCTAATACTGGATCCCCTATCTCTTCTAAATCGACTCCTGTTTCTTCTTCTATCACATCAGACAAATCTTCACCCTCATAGAGGCTTTCAATGTATTCTTTCCACCTATCTGCTCTCTCCTCTGCATTTAACAGGGGAATTCCCGTTGCACTCTTAATGTTACCACCAAAGGTTGTTTTGACTTTCCTGTATGCTGAGTCTGTCCTTCCGACAATCATATCTTTTTCGATCTCTTCACATTTTTCCTGCAGCCATTTCGTCTTAGCTTCCTTGCACTTCCTATTTATTTCATTCCTCAGCGACTTATATTTCTGTATTCCTGATTTTCCCGGAACATGTTTCTACTTCCTCCTTTCATCAATCAACTGAAGTATTTCTTCTGGTACCCAAGGTTTCTTCGCAGCTGCCATCTTTGTACCTACGTTTTCCTTCCAAACTTCTGTGATGGCCCTTTTTAGAGATGTCCATTCCTCTTCAACTGTACTGCCTACTGTGCTATTCCTTATTGCTGTATCTATAGCGTTAGAGAACTTAAAACGTATCTCGTCATTCCTTAGAACTTCCGTATCCCACTTCTTTGCGTATTGATTCTTCCTCACTAATGTCTTGAACTTCAGCCTACTCTTCATCACTACTATATTGTGATCTGAGTCTATATCTGCTCCTGGGTACGCCTTACAGTCCAGTATCTGATTTCGGAATCTCTGTCTGACCATGATGTAATCTAATTGAAATCTTCCCGTATCTCCCGGCCTTTTCCAAGCATACCTCCTCCTCTTGTGATTCTTGAACAGGGTATTCGCTATTACTAGCTGAAACTTGTTACAGAACTCAATTAGTCTTTCTCCTCTTTCATTCCTTGTCCCAAGCCCATATTCTCTTGTAACCTTTTCGACTACTCCTTCCCCTACAACTGCATTCCAGTCGCCCATGACTGCATTACCCTTTCAATATCCTCATACACTTTCTCTATCTGTTCTTCTTCAGCTTGCGACGTCGGCATGTATACCTGAACTATCGTTGTCGGTGTTGGTCTGCTGTCGATTCTGATTAGAGCAACCCGGTCACTGAACTGTTCACAGTAACACACCCTCTGCCCTACCTTCCTATTCATAACGAATCCTACCCCTGTTATACCATTTTCTGCTGCTGTTGATAGTACCCGTTACTCATCTGACCAGAAATCCTTGTCTTCCTTCCACTTCACTTCACTGACCCCTAATATATCTAGATTGAGCCTTTGCATTTCCCTTTTCAGATTTTCTAGTTTCCCTACCACGTTCAAGCTTCTGACATTCCACGCCCCGACTCGTAGTACATTATCCTTTCGTTGATTATTCAACCTTTTTCTCATAATAACCTCCCCCTTGGCTGTCCCCTCCCGGAGATCCGAGTGGGGGACTATTCTGGAATCTTTTGCCAATGGAGAGATCATCATGACACTTCTTCATTTACAGGCCACATCTCCTGTGGATACATGTTACGTGGTTTCCATTGCCTTCTCCATCCTCATGTCGTTGATCATTGCTGATTCTTCCGCCTTTAGGGGCAATTTCCCACCCCTAGGACAAGAGAGCGCCCTGAACCTCTATCCGCTCCTCCGCCCTCTTTGACAAGGCTGTTGGCAGAATGAGGCTGACTTCTTCTGCCGGAAGTCTTCGACCGCCGATGCTGATTATTTATCAAAATTTAGGCTGTGGCTGGGATCGAACCCGGGACCGAAATCGTTTTGATTATGAATCAAAGACGCTACCCCTAGACCACAGGTACATCATTGGGATCTATTAGCTCGAAACTCAGCCTGTTGTTCACCTACTTGGGAGTCAAGTTGGTTGGTGACTCTAGGTAACAAGGCTTTAGAGAAAATCTTGCAGATGACGGATGTCAGAGATAAGTTTCTGTAGTTGTTCATATCGGTCTACTTATCCTTGTTTTGGAGAGGATGGGTCACATGTGAGGTCCATCTTCCTGGTAAGGTATCTTGGGCCCAACATTGCTTGACAACGTAGATCCCTCACTACTGAACCTATCAAAACGGTATCAAAAAAGTTGCTCCGAACTCATTTGGCCGAGGCCAGCCCCCTGTCACAGTATTACATCAGGGACTCGGTACAAACCGTTCATCTACACATTTCCACGTCTCTGCTATTATTCCTTCTTCGTCTGAGGCCATGTTGTTCTCGAAGTTCCTGATAATCTCCTCTATATCTTCGCTGGTTGGTGGTAATCAGTGGATTCATCGAATGGGTTTCATTGATGGTAGGTCTCTCTTTAGGTTCTTGTGCACAAAGGGGCTTTAGCGAGTATCCTGCAAGGGGACTGGTGCAGACACACTCTGGGAACTATCATTATTAACGCAGTCAATCATTATATTCAGAGCACTCCAAAATGTATCTTTAACATTTTATCAGGCAATTAAGCATTTTAAATCATGCCACCGGCGCACTTCTGCCACTTGGTATTACCTACGAGCCCTGGCGCTCAATATTCGCTGTGGCAGTTATATGTCATATACTATCTGCATGTTTTAGTAGCTTTTAACCTAATCGGTATCGTATTGCACTGTAGGTCACCTGTGGATGTTCATATGGAATGAAATCGGTTGTGGCTTAAGAAATGCACGTAACATAACAGTTGCGGTTGTCTTATTAACGTTCTTATTGATTACTTCACTAGGATTTTGTAATCTGAAGTGTCATATCTGAAAAAAACAAGATAAAGGGGTCTTTTTTACTTCCGTCAACTTACTGTACGTATTACATGTGCTTAAAGATTTGCTAATATACGCAAATGGGCTAAAAAGTTAGGCACCCATAAGACACTTTTCACTGATAGCATGTGACACCGTCTCTTGTCTTGATAAACGTCTCGAGACGAGGAATGGATTCCACAAATTTCTTCTTACATGTCATATCCAGATGACGTCACTCGCTAATGATTAGATCAAGTACGGATACAATGTGCATCCACATGCACATCTATACTCTGCAAACCACTGTGAACTGCATGACAGAAAGCACTTTCTGCTACACCAGCTAATAGTACTTCTTCCCGCTCCATTCACGTTTGGAATGCGGGGATAATCGTTGTTGAAATGCGTCTTTGTACCAAAAATATTATAAAGGTTATATCAGAAAAATATTTCTTTATTTTCAGGTGATAAAAAAATCTGTTTGTTACGAAACGTGCTCAGTTCAAGTTGCATCTCATGCCAAGTTGTAATGCAGATAAAAAACAGCACATTATAAAAAGTTTGTTTTATAATGTGCTGTTTCTAATCCACATAACAACATGGCGTGAGGTCCTACTTGAAATGAACATGTTTCATAACAAACAGATTCTTTGCAACCTGGAGACGATAGCGACCTCTGTCTAAACCGGATGTCTTAAGTAACAAATATTTATGAGATCTTGGCTTTAGAATGATTTTAACAAGTAAAACAGATCGCTTCTTCTCTTTTCAAAATGAGAAATTCAGCCTCATTGTGCGCTGTAATTGATGCACCGTGTTCGTCTCGATTCCTACGGGAGCTGCGGTGTATTGCTACACTGAAATCTTGTAACTAGGCTTCTTCCGGTCTTTCGTTTTTCGTTTTGAAAGTTAGCAAACCACAGACCGGTTAACATATTCCGGCAAGCTGGAGTCTCGACGGGCGTGTGATGGATCCGCGTTAAAAAGCTTACACATTCTTACCATCACTCATCTCACTGGACAGTTTCAATTGTCTGTGACTGACATCCCTTATGATGTATTCATTTTTAATGTATTCGTTTGTAATCTCAATGAGGCTTTCGATTGATAACATTCGTGTCACGAAATCAAAGCTATGAGTGAAACTCAGAGATACTGTGAGTAATCGAAAAAAATGGGCGAAAGAATATCATTACGTAGATAACACACATTCAGACGACATTACATTGTTTAATACGATATGCATGACCCTGTTAATAAGATACAAACAGCGTGACGGTGGACGTCACTATACATTTAATATTGTTAATGATAATTTGTGATGAATTTCAGTAGGGAATATATGTATTGCGATAGTACAATTAGAATCTCTAACTCCTTGAAGAGGTGCCTATATGACGACTGCAGATTAACACCATCTGTTATTCTTACAGCGTAATTTTGTTTATATCAATTATTCTGTAAGACACTATTGAGTGGCAGTATGGAAGAAATTTCAGTAGGTAGATTTGTTTGTTTTGTATATGAAGAGCAGAAGTTACAGATTTTATCTGCGTCAGCAGGTCAGTAATATGCTTCTTCCAGTTCAAACTTTCGTCCCAAGGATTAGGATAACTGTACCCCGTTTACTGATTCTCGTTCGTATTGTACATAAATTGTTGGTGCGAATCTATTTCTTGTGTAGAACTCAAAATACTACATTTCCTCAAAATTAAAGGAGAGTCCACTTTCAGAGTATCGTTTAATAATTATTTGAATAATGTCATTGACGAATTGTACTGTTACATTATTTCTAATGGGATTTATTGTAATACTAATATCGTCTGGAGACATTACTAATTCTGCCTGTTGAATGTCAAGTGGGATGTTATTCATATATATTAGAAATAGAATCGGATCCAAAGCTGGACCATATGGCAGTTTATTTGTGATTTGTTTCATCTCTAAATTTTTCTCTCCTTTCAGCATTGTTTGAATTATTCAACACAACTTTCTGCATACTATTTATTAAGCTGATTCAAACCAGTTTTGTGTAGAGCCATGAATTTCATAAAACCTAAATATCTACACAGTTAAATACCTATAATCTACACAATTAAGCACTTTGGAAGGATCACAAAAAAATATCGTCTTGCGATATTTTAGTACTTTGTTCTTGTAATATATGACGACTGGATGTGTAAATAACATTCTTAGTCGAGATATAATTCTGGAATAGAAGCTGTGATTTGCTAAGTTAAATGTTTCCACTTAAATGTGAGATTTCTCTTCGTACATCAGTTTTTGAAATATTTCGGAAAATACATCAGTAAGGGAGTTTGGTGATAATTATTTACTGTTTTCTTTTCACATTTCTTTCAAAGAAGTTTAACAATATTGTCTATTTTATTCAGTCTGAAAAATTCCCTGTACCAGCGATTTAGTACATCTGCCAATAAAGACAATACTTATTAAGTTAAACCAACTTTTTAGAATTCTTCTGTTTGTTGCCAGAATTTTTATAATTATGTTAATCTCAGTGAAGAATATTAGTGATACTTCTAGATGCCTAATGTTTTGTGGAGTGACACTTTTAATATATTCTCTAGCTTCTTCAATTGAACTGTATTTACACATTGTTTGCAAGCTGTTAATTGTAAGTCAGAACATTGTCTTTTAGTTTAATTGTTACACACTGACCGGTCTTCGTATCACCCATTTCACAGTATCCAGTATAGTTTTACTCCTTTTATCTCTTTTATTAATTTCTGTTGGGACCTGCTTATTTTTGGACAGTTAAATGACTTTCCTTAAAATGTCACATATCTTTTTTGTAGAATGCAGTTAATGTCGGATCTTGAGCGTTTTTGGCCTATGTGTAAATTTCCCTTTTTCTCTTACATGAAGTTTTAATCCCTTTAGATATCCACTGCTTACTTGCTTTTTAATAAACATTAGAGGTTCAAATGGTTCAAATGGCTCTGAGCACTATGTGACTTAACTTCTGAAGTCATCAGTCGCCTAAAACTTAGAACTAATTAAACCTAACTAACCTAAGGACATCACACACATCCATGCCCAAGGCAGGATTCCAACATTAGAGGAAAGCTACACAAAATTACTATGGAATGTATTTTCACATTATCATCCCTTTCTACTCATATATATAGGGCGAATCACGTAAAACGTAACACCCCTTTTATTTTGTGAATGGCTGCACATACCGAAACGCTGTTTTCGCAATTGTTAGTGCGGCAAGGGATACATATAGTTTTTTGTGGTTAATGTTTTTAGCGCTAGTATCAACTGCGATATTGATGTAAATATGTTCTTCTAAGTGGAACTGTATACTTTTTATAACTGCTTTCCGTAACTCTTGAGAAGACAATTACAATGAAATAGCGCTGTTAATCTTGACGTTGAATCTTGTCGTAAGAACTTCGAGAAATGTTCTAGAATGTGAGGTCACGGTGGTCGCAAACGGCATTTGCGGTGCAAACACAGTCAAGCAGCATCTCGAACCACGCTGCTTAGTTATGCACCGTAAGGGAGGCCTGCGCTACGAGAATAAAATTTTATTTCCCATTGAACCAACTATCGACCTAGATGCACGTTCTACTGCTAATGTTGTATATGGAGGAACGACATAGGCTAGAATCAAGTGTATTACAAAAGGCTTAGGGAAACTATTTCACATTTGTGTATCCTCCCAGGTTTATGTGAGGTGAAACAAGGAAATCAACAGTTCTTTCTTCATAAAGAAAGAGGACTGAAGCGCTGCGAAAAGCAACTACTCTATTTAATGTGTGTTAGAAGAAAGGTTTGATCGTTCTTTTCCCGTACGTGGCTGTGTGCTTGTCAGAGGTGAAACCCGTAAGTAGGCTGTTTAGGTTTTTTAATTGGTAACGCCACGTAGCACTCTGTATGAAAACCACTGGCTGTGCTGTGTGCAGTCTGTGGCTAGTTTGCATTGTTGTCTGCCATGGTAGTGTTGGGCAGCTGGATGTTAACAGCGAGTAGCGTTGCGCAGTTGGAGGTGAGCCGCCAGGAGTGCTGGATGTGGGGAGAGAAATGGCGGAGTTTGAAATTTGTAAGACTGGATGTCATGAACTGCTATATATATTATGACCTCTGAACACTATTAAGGTAAATACATTGCTGTGTTTGTCTCTGATTTTGTTTCATTTGTTGCATTAATTGCAATAATAATGTATTAGTGTCTGGAATCTGTTCCTCTATGATTTTCGGCAGTGCATTTGCACCAACACATTTTGACAAGCAGAAAATGTGTCTTGACTTATTTGAGAAAACGGTGAGGACGCAAAACCTGAATCTACAGAATTTGCAAGATTGTGTCCAGTCATTTCGGAACAATGTACTACAATGGAACAAAATCAGAGACAAACACAGCGAAAGTTTCAAAAGTTACACACAATGGAACAAAAGCTTCAAAAGCTAGACTCTGTGGAACATACGCTTGAACAAACACGTGAAGTTATATTAAATCGACTCGAAATGTCAAAAAGTCTGTAATGACGTAAAAACACAAATTTGTGAGCATTTCCTACCTATTTTTTCGCAGTATGAAAATACATTACAGAATCACGAATTAGCCACAAATAAACTGCAAACTACTGTTCATGAAAATCATGAGACCTTGCAAGCTAAAATTGACTCAGTTGCATCTACTGATTCGGTTACGCAACTTGGAAAAACTCAGGAAAACTTAAAGGACACAGTAGATACGATTTCCACACAAATGGACACTCTGAAATTTGGTTCAGAAAAACACTGAGGAAATAAGTACACTATCGGAGAAAATAGCCGAACATTCGGATCAGTTCACAAACTTATCTACGAAGGTAAATGATAACTGAATGACACAAAACCTGTAGTCTTTAAAGACACAGAAGAGTGCAAACAAATTAGGAAATTCAAACAAAATCAGAATCAAATTAATACGCAACACCAAAGAGAAATCCGGGAAGTACAAGATCAGCTGACACAGGTAATACAAGAATTATGTACTTCAGAGGACACTCGCCTCCAATATGGGAAGAGGGACATAGAAATACGGAACAGCAACAAAATAATAACAGTGCATTTCGGAAATTATGAAAGAAATTTGCAAGATACACCGGATTTTGAAATGGAACCGCCGATACGACGTAACAATGACCGACATGCGACTCTCCAACACGATGATTTTGACGATAAGCTGTTCATTACTACACGTAAATTCAAAACATTTAAGAATTCTGGCAACGACATTCATTCACAAGCGTGGCTTCATCAATTCTCTCATTGTTTTCCTCCCAACTGGTCATCAGAGCACAGATTAGAATTTATGTGTGGCTATTTAGAGAATGAACCAGCTGTAAGAATGCGATCGGCCATTCACGATTGCCACAGTGAAGGAGAATTTTATCGTGCCTTCCTCTCAGCATATTGGTCTCAAGCTACACAAGACCGAGTAAAACATAGCATCATAATGATGAAACATTTCGAACAATCTGAAATTTCTAGTCTTGTGAAATATTTTGAAGACATGTTGCACAAGAATCAGTACCTGTCAAACCCATACAGCCCCTCAGAACTCATCCGCATTTGCTTAATCAAATTACCTGAACATTTACTACGTATTATTTTGGCAGGACGTTTCAAAGACGACATTGAAGCTTTTCAGGGACTCTTACAAGAATTAGAAATTGACACTGACAATCACGGAATGTGAAAACAGGAACACAACAATTACAGGTCACATCTGTCGCAATTCCGCGATGAAAGAAATAATAACTGGACACGACAAGGCTATATTCACAACACAAATCGTGACCAAAACAGACACCACCCGTATGACAACCGTTGGCAGTGTAGTAATAATTACAGGGAAAGATCACCTCTCCATGGTAGTGACTATCACAGAGACAGTCAGAGAAACAGGCAATATGGGAACCAAAATAATTATTATCAAGGGAGACAGAATAACTTTAGATGCAACGGTCCAGCGCGCAGTTACGATTCAGGGAGAAATTCTCCACCACGTGACCAACAAGAAAGAAACTATGGAATCTACCGACATGACGACAAACGATATGATCGTAACGGCAGACCTGAATTGCATCAGAACTGGCGGGATTCAAACAGGGCAGGCCCTCTCGACAAGGTGAATTTGTAGATGTTAGATCTCCAAATCACAATAACGATGCGCGCCAACAAAGAAACAGACAATGACTCGCACCACAGGCAGCCATGTGCGCCAGCTGGCTCAGGGAAAAATAACGTAGATGCTAACCTTGAGAAAAATTCCAGTATTCCTTACTGAGATATACAACATGATAATTGCATTGAAGATGAAACTATACGCACTAGAAAGGGTAAAAAATTGCATCACATTTCACATTTAAAACCGTTTATTGAAAGATAATCTGCTTTTTAACTTTGTGTTTGCCATAAAACTTTTCACTTCACGTTACTAGTATGTGTTGTCACACTTTGAAACTGTTATCATGCAACAATGTTTTGAAGTTAACTATCCAGGCTAGAACCTAGGGAACATATTTAGACGGTAATTACCATTGCATTGTGATAGTGAACAGAGGACACAGTGTTACTACATGTGTACATTCTTGCTTGTTAGTTGCACGATTATGTAACGACTATAAGGCTTACATACTTAGAACATATACTGCTAACGAGATTTTAATGCAACAT